>NW_027269261.1:41629380-46629380 GCF_023055355.1 Agelaius tricolor
TTAATACAGTAGTAGCTTTTTTCTATTTTTAAAATTTTTGTATTTCTACTCCATTACTTTGTGTGCTACAACATAACCCTAAGGAATGCTTCTTTACTGAAAGGCATTTCTGTCCTAAGCTCCCAGACACAGAAGCTGATATTTCACTTACCAAGAAATTCAAGTATTGAGAATAATTATTTTTTACCATTATTCAATCAACATGCACCTTTCCTGTTCCAGCTATGCTGGCTGAAGGCATTATAATATTGTTGTTAGCCCAATGTCAGCTGCATGGCTTCACTTGAAATCACACCTGCAAATCTGCCCATCAAGCACCAAGGGTGAACACTCTCCTGTCTGATTCAGTCCAAACAGGCCAGCTGGCAGAGATACTACATTGAAATAACTTCAGCAATTCTGGCTTATCTTGACTGGAAAAATTTAGTGAACCCTCTTAAGAGTCATTTTGTTTGAATAGCAGAAGACATGGCAGGGATCCTGATGAGCAGTTTTAAGTAGTCTGACAATGTACATTCAGAATTGCAACTAGAAAAGGACATGAGATATGGAACTTGCAAAACTCACTAAGCAAATACAATGGCAATGCAAGGGGGAAAAAATAACAATTCTCTTTTACACAAAATATTCCAATATTTAATAGTTCTACATTTCGTGGTGAGGAAAAAATAGCTTTCACTCTTATGCTGAAGTTTCAGAGTTCAGAGTAGATGCTTTCTTTCTGTGCCCTTTCCTGAACTCATAACACAAGGAAAAGAGTCAGGTTTCTCCTTTCTCAGCAACAGCCAAGGAAGGGTTTCCAAAGATTTAACAAAACTGAAGTCACTTGGCCACCGTGTATCAGTCCAAAGTGCCAAGGAAAATAAGCCTTTCTCAGTCAAAAAGAATAGTTTCAAAGTTTGGGTTAAGTAGGGAGTAGATTTTCTCAAATTTGAGAAGAATAGACTCTAAGATAGTTGTCATACAGAAGTCAGCAGCAGATGTTTAATGAAGAGTTTAATTTAGGGATTATAATTGATTGAAACAGATTTTATTTTTTTTAATTAGTTAGATCACAGTACTGCCTTCTATAGCTCTGCCCTTGATCTTGGGAGGTAGTTTTTAATTTCAGGAGTCTTTCGGGGTTACAAATAAACATAAATTTAACACAAAATTAGGGCAGTCTTGGTGAGTTCTTAAAGGATGAGGAAAGGCAGTTCTCATGACTTCTAGAGATAGATTTCAATTAAAGCTCCAATGTTTCCACAATCAGTTCAAACTGAGTTCAAGAGCCATTTTTAATAAGAAGAATTTTTTTGGAGGCAGTTGAATTGCAACTATGTTTGGACACTAGGTAATCATATTATTCCAGATGACCAGTCCAGAATAGAGCACATATGAGTAGAAATTATATTTTTCTTTTTATTGATGCTGAATTTCAGAATCCCTAGTGAGCAAAAGCTTTATGAATTTGATGATTAAACAAGGACTCAGGTCCTTTGTGGAAAAAAGCTTTAATGAAAAAGGAGTAGGATACAGGCTAAGCACTTACTCAGATTGATCTAGAAAAATGTAATGGCTACAGAGATTTCTCTAGCACAGTATTTAACAAAATTTCAAGATACTGAACATGGAAGCAGTTGAAGATGAATCAAGGAAAGGCTTTGAACTGAGAAGGATAAATATGAAATCTATACTGAGATTACTACCTGAAACAGTCTGAATGATATTGTAACATTTATGTAGACTTCCTGAATTCCCTCTCTTCTTTATGGGAAAGAAGGTGAATTTACAGACAAACCCAATTTTAAGGAGCTTGTGAAGTTAAAATTAATTTCCTTCAGATGAGAAACTATGGTAGTTCTCATACTGTAAAAGAAAAAGTGAAGTTGAGAGGAAAAGACAGGGAAACATGTCAAATTCCCTAAAATGACTGAGGAAAGCCAGGGAAAATACATGTGTGAGGTCAGAATTTTTATGCAGATACTGAGAGCTGGCTTCAAAGAGTTTCAGAGCTTGGGGTGCTGGATATTGTGAATCTCACAGTTGGGGTCCATGCTCTCCCCCTGGGACAGAGGGACAGAGTGTCACCAATCTAGGGCAGGGTGTTTTACACTGGATGGATAGACATTGGAAAAGTTCATTTTTAAAGTACCTTGTTTTTTCTTCTCTCTATGTCCCTCTTTCCCTGAAACAGCCTCAGGAAATATTTTTCTCTGCATCAGAGACATTTTTGCATAGCTGTGCAGAGAAGAATAATGTCAAGAAGCTGTTTCATCCATCCTTGCCCAACCCAAGTATTTTCTTAACTTTATATGCTTGCCAAGAGCTTTCCATGCTGATTTTTAGTCCTGTGTCCTCTAGTAGACCTCTTGGCTTGGACTTTCAACTTAACGCATATTATCTTTTTATTCTATAATAACTGTCCAAGATGCATTCATAGCAAATTATAGGAGACTGAATGCTCCTTCTCAAAATAGTGTCCAATGAGGAATATAAATAATCACAAATGTTTATTTATGGAAAAACAGTAAGATGTGGGAAATTGGTTTACTCACAAAAACATGCTATATCTTCATTATTCTATTTAATTTGTTCAAATTTTTAGGCTAATACTTTAGGTGTGAGTAATGATCAGCATATATTACTAACTGATAGTTTTGTATTTCTACAAATACAAAACTAACAGTTAGTTTTGTAGTTTGTATTTTTCAAATACAAACTTGAAAATGTTAGTGAACTGCAAAAAGAAAAAAACATAATGGGACATAAATTCTGTTATTATTGGTAAAACATATTTTTCCTAAAGGTATCCTATGAAGAGTGCACTACAGAAGATGATATTTGATAATGATTTTATTTGACTGGTTGTAGACCTCCCGCCCCTTCCCCTCACAAAACCCCTGAATATTATGTGCAGTTTTGGTCAAATGTTTGAAATTTGACATGAAGGCAAGAAAAAAAGAAAACATGATAGTCAGAACATTTTTTTGCAAAGGGGGAAAATCTCTTTTTTCCAAGTTTTTTTTTTCCCCTAGTTTTTTTCTGATTTAATTGAAGATTCCACTTGTTTTGTAAACAAGGAAAGGGGAAAAATATATCTTTCCATAGGATTTTTTTCCCTCTGGTGTTTTAGGAATGCAGCTGCACCTAGTTCTTACCTGAAGCTAGGTTTAAGGTTTTAGTATGTTGGCATCTAAGGGGTACCACAGGGGGCTCTTCTCCTTTTTGTAACTGACATTCATCTCCCCTCAGATTCCACTTATCTGATTTTTTTTTAAATCAGTGTCAGCACCAATGATCAATGCGTCATGATCCTCCATGCTTGTTACTGCATGCCTTATTTCCTGTGAGATGTTGAATGTAACCTCGGTAGCTAGGAATCAACTTCCACAAAAAGTCCTTTGCAGGGGGTTTTGTGGATGGCTTGTTGTTTGGCTTGTTTTTTTGTGGATGGCTTTTGTTTAGCTTTGTTTTGTTTTGTTCTGTTTTGTGGATGATTTTTACACTTTTGAGAAATCTATCTTTAATTGCATTTAGATTTCAAAGGCCACAAATGGTGGAAAAATCAAAGCCATACCACAATAATTCATCAGTCTATTCTTCTGGAAGGGTTTTTGTTACTTTCCTAGCATCTATCTTATGGTAATGAGCTGCAGATTATTCATATTTTATGCTGGGTTTTAAATTTAATTAGATACCTTTGAAATAATCCAAGAATTTAATAAACTATGTGGAAAAGCAATATCTATTATTCTGAAATCTGTTGTTTCTAAACATTAAAATTTTTTTGGCTGTGAGACTATCTAACAAAATAAATTAAATGATGACACTCTACTGGATCTACAAAAAAGCATAGATTGAGTAAAAAAATTAGTGGTTTGCAGCAGGATTTATTGCATGAAAAATATTCATATTACAGATTTTATTCTCTCCTGGAAAAGCAGAATCCAACTAAAAAAAGATATAGACTTAAAGCTCTGGAAATATCATGAAGTCTTTCTTTACACAATCCCAACCCTTACATTCAAGCATGGACATTGAATTCAAACACTGTAGAAGGAGACATTAGGACCAAGGCTTCTCTTTAGAAATGTTAAATTATAAACTATTGGAATTACCTTCATTGCATTTTAAATTGTTCAGCTATTAAAGAATATTCTAAACTGCTTATAAATTGCTATATTTGTAAAGTGAGAAAGGACTTAGATAAGAGCTTCTAGCTTCTGAGTTCCATTACAAATTAAATATTTTTCAGAGGCAGACCAATTTAAAAATGTTTCAAGAAGATGTTGAAATCTTATTTTTCTTCTTAACGTCTTTCCATTTTATCTCACTTTAGTCTTACAATAGGAATTATATGTCCAGCTTCTGACACTAATATACCTAACCAATGGGTAATAAGTTTACCTATGAGCAGTGGCTAAAATTCAGCACTCTTTCCAAAGAGCTTTCAGTTCTAGAAAATGGGGCCTGAATATTCAACAGAAAAGGCTACATTTTGGTGGTCATTATCTGCTGCACTTGACTGTATGGGAGACTAAACAGTATGACAATGCCTTCCTGATCTCAGCGAAAACTGATAAAGAAATGTTTACTGATAACACAAATGCTAGGGTGGAATCTTAAAATGCTCTAATTCTTTTAATTTCTGCATAGATACAGTAAATAAAAGGTTTTTTATTTGATACATTTATATAGCCTGGGTTAAATCTGAGTCTAGATCCAAAGTTCTTAGAAATGTATTGAATTATTTGAATTTATTGAATTATTTGAATGTATTGAATTGGTGGCCTTGGGCTTTGGATTGGGCTCTGTGAAAGCCTGGAATGATTTATTTAAAGACTGTCTAAAGAGAACTGAAACAGATCTCCATTCTATCCTTTTTCAAAAATCACACATATCTTAATAAATGTGGATCTTTTGTGACATATAATGCACTTTTTGAACATACAACCACTGCAGGTTCAATGCTTTTGACAGTAGACACACAGTACATCGTACAAAATTGAATGAGTAGTTTCAGCCAAGATCCATTTCAAACCTAAGTAGCCAGTAGAGGTTGCTCCAAGCTATATCAAAATGCAAGGAACAATTAGGTTCACTAAGGATTTGAAAAACAGATGTGAGGTTCTAAATAAATATATTCAGGTAAATGTGGCTTAGTTTATTCTGACAACAATTAGATATACAGCAAAACCCTGCAAACTGTTGACCGCATAGATGCATTTATATATATATAAAATAGATGTTAAATATTTAGAGTTTGATTCCCTCAAACAGATCCTAAAGTTCCCATTCACTGCAGTGAATTACTCTGACTGGTTGTCATTCTCCTGCTGTGGGTAAGGGACCATCCAAATCACATTCCATAAGGAAAGTCATGGAAGAGATACATCAACAGCTTAAAAATTAGTTCTTCTGGCAGAAATTGGTATGTTTTTTGGCTTGTCAATTGGTAATGATTTTCCATGAAGAGCAATAAACACTCCTCACCACCATCTCAGACACTGAGGACTAGAAGTGCCTTTTCCATGTAGGCTTTTTTTGCTTTATATTCTACAGATGTGCCATTAAAGGAGCCTTAACAGTAGCTATAGACTTTGGCACTCATTCCTGCAGCCACATGATCTGTCATTTATTACTTTATTTTTTCACATTTACATTAATTTACTAGATTACTTTTTCCACACATCTCTTGTCTGAATTCTTGTGTCTTTCAATGACAGCATGCACAAATAGCACTTTGTCATATGGCCCTGTAGTGGAAAAGAGCTGTTTTCTGTGAACAAGTATACATTTGCTTTATTTAAGAATGTGAAAGGATCTAGTGAGCTAATGGAGCAAATCCTGTTCCTTGAATTAAGTAGTATATATCAGATGTGAGATCCAGGAACTTAGCTGGAAAATCCAAATGTAAATTCTGTCATGGATTCACATGAGATGCCAATTTTATAGCTACTTCTATATAAATGCTCAAAGTCTAAACACCAAGATGGGTGTACTAAGATGTCTACTTTTAAGTGACAGAACAGATGCCTCAGAAATGTGATGGAAAGAGGACAAGAGCGCTGTAATACCAGTGTCTAAATGACAAACCACTAAAAACAATGGTTTTGCCAGAGGAGGAATAATGCTGTAGTTAAACACAGCTTAAAGTAAAAAATTAGCACAAACAATAGATTTTGATCTGTCATTTATAACTACTTTCAGAGACAAACATTAAAGGAATGCACAGAGGCACAAGAAATTCTCAAAATAGACCTGAGTAGGTCAGATCAACCAGAATCTGACAGACCTTCTATATGTAGGGTATTACTATAAAAAGCATCTCTGTAGCAGCAGCTGTAACATACAGATAGTCCAAGTTTCTAAGAAAATTAAATTACTCCATCCAGCAAGAAATCACTAGAGTAACATCAGTTCTTCAGAGATCATCAAAGTATGTGACAGTGCTAAAAGAAAATTCAAAGGGGCAGTTGAAAGAATGAAACAACTGAAACAGTATGGAGTTTGTTCATCTCAAGGTAAATGTGTTTTCCTTACAAAAAAGAATATGGTAATGCAATTAAGAAGTTGTGGTAAAGTTAAGCTTTAGGGCAAAGGAAACTATGACAAGTACAAAAAAACCTAAAAAAACAAAGAAAATTAAAAACAAACCTTCAAAATTCAGAACTATTTTCCAAATCAAGATGATATAAACAAAACCAAAAATCAACAATGAACCAAAACCTTTGGCAAGTTAAACATAAAACCCAAGTTAGGTCAAAAACGAGTTTTGAGGAACATTTTACTAGAGGCAGAAGAGTTGGGGTAATGCTGTTTCTTAAACACAGAGGAAAAAAATCTTGCTACAGAGTCATTAGGACTGGTAAATGACTGAGGTGTAAATAGAAGATTCACAAAAAATAAGACCATTTCAGGGAGAAAATAACTAGATTATTTTTATTACTTACAGGGAAGAAGTTTAGAGACATTCCTCCAACAAAACCTTCCTTTAACAAGTGACTATGACGAACTACCTGAAATTACAGTGTCACTAGAAGAGCCTTTGGAAAAACGCAATTAGGTAAACAACTACAGATCTTGAAGACTAGAATTTGAGGAATAAGGGAAGTATGAATGAATACATTCCCCTTCAACATATTTTTGTTTGGAGGAATGAAAAGAGATACCTTTTTTATAAATTGTTTCAGTTAGTAACAGAGCAGTAAACTGACTTCCATACCGACAAAGAAATGCAGAATAAAGTTTACACTGATATACAGATAGATTGTTATAATTTTGAAGGGAAAGAATCAACATGCCTTGTGTTTCAATGTCTATTAGAGAACTCAGAATAATTATGATGAAGCTTAACCAGTTTGATAAAATGCACCTGCAGTTTTTGAATCCCTTTTGATACTCACAAGGGTCTTAAAACCTGAGTAAAACTGTGTGGAAATGAATCCCAAAAACCTGACTGAGTTGTATTAGGTTTATTTCACATGTGTTCTCATCTAATGGATTAGAAGAGGTGAGAAAAAGAAAGGGGAAAGGTCTTGTTCTCACCTGGAAAACATACTTTTCCTTGTAATTCTTACCAGAAGGGAGAAAAAAGATACTATGGTGGACAAAAAGATCTGATTTTGAATTTACAATTAATGAAATGAAGGAGCTAAAAGTACAGAGAAATTGCTAATTTTTTAATGGGGATATTTTATATGCTGTTATAGGGAATCAGGGAGACTTGTATTGTTGAACCTGCTCATAATCAGTCATGAGAAGGAGTTGTATGGTAATTTTCTGCTAATAATAATCAGTAATACTTTACTGATAACACAGGACCAAGAAGAATCCAGAAAAATATATGGAAGAAAAATATGCCAAGGGCTTACTGCACACAAGTTGCAGACACAAACTAGAGCTGAAGAGGTCCCTAAAAACCCAGACTTCTACAGTGCCACTATTTCAAACCTTTTGTTTTGCTTGCATATGGGTTTAGAAGAAATCAGCATTTGACTGCCTTTTGATAGAGGATAGTGTCTTAGGTGGGCAGCTGCCCTAGGACCTTGGCTGTTATTCCTGTTCTGCAGAAAGGACTGATTGGAGGAGGGCAATGACACACTAACACCAAAGCTCACAAAATAAAATTCACCTGCATGGTCACCAATGTCAGATGATGTTCCCAAAAGGCCACTGTATTGTTGAGAAAACAGTTCTGGAGTAATTTTGAAGTCGCTTGCTCTTTAGGAATTGTGAATATAAACAAATGTAGGACTCAGAATTAAAATCTGGTATCTTGGATGTGCTGATTTACTTGTGCTGCTAAAATGAGGAATCACTGTTCATGATATTTTTGAGTTTTAGACTTTCCTTTGCTGTCTCAAGTGGACAATGGATAGTTGCTCATAATTGCAAATCAGTTTTAATTGTGTCTTTTCTAAAATGAACAACTTCCCAAGTGTCTGGGAAGTCTGTGCAGAATGAAAATGTGCAGACAAAGTCCTCCTTATCCTGAGGAAATTTCTGATACTACAAAACCAAGAAAATATGTTATTAACACTTTTAGAATTTCTGAAAAATACCTTGTCCCATTTGATTTACTGCTATCTGCATAACTTTAATAGCTGCAGATGTTCTTATGTTTCATTGTCCCTTTTTTATGTCTGCTGAGCTTTGAAAGACTGAAAAACATCTTCAAGAATTTAATGTATTGTTACAAGTCCTGAGAAGAACTGTTTATTTTAAAAGAATATAAATCAGAAGCTCTATTAAATTATCACTCTGTTGACAAATTCTCTTTTAGGCCAAACTGTCTAAATATAATTGATCTTCACTGTTTCAAGGTGAAGAATTCAGACCATTTAAATTGTCTGAGATTCTGATACCAAGAAAATATCAGACAATTGGAAGACAATTTGGAGACACTTGGGAGAAGGTAACTGTAAAGAATGGTCTTCCTCACTCTCTTTTTCTGTCAGTAACTCTTGGGACAGAAACATTACAGAAAAATAATTTCAGGGAAGACTGGTTTTTCAGACTACTAAAGTCAAGAGAATGGACTGGTAAGAAGATTAATTTTGAGGGGACGAGGAAATGGGATTAATTGAAGTGTCAGGTCCAAACTATTTCCTTAGGAGTCCAAGAGCAGGCTTGCTGTTATACTTTAAGGCTCAAATATTTAGATTGTCTTACTGGTCTCTGCATTAAGCCTCTTGTACTACCTATAGTAGCAGTCATCCATGTCTTCTGAGTCAGACATAGTCTCTAAGAAGCTCTGAACAATCTGTTTTGGTTTTTCATTTCTATGCTGTTCCACCATGAACAGCAGACTTCCATTGCCACCTATGTATGTCAAATATTGCATGATCTGATTCATTCATAATATTTGAGATTTTTGAAAAAACTCAGCTACTGAAGTGCAAATAGTATTGATTTTATAGGGATCATCTACATGACATAGTCAAAACATATGTATTGAAGTAAATTTTCAGAAATCTCTATAAAATATCTAGATTTTAGGTAGATAACTTTTAATTAGAAAGCATATTTAATGTCTATTTTCAAAATTCTCACTCACTGAAGAGATTCAGGTATCCACATTTTTATTAACATGTGAAATTCAGTATTAAGGTACACATGAGATAAATACACCATGAGAAGGGTGGTCTTACCATGGATAGTCCTCTGGAAACATCATCCCACATTCAATGATGCTCAAAAACGTAAACTTAAATTTTTAGGAAACAAAGGAAAACAAGCCAGAAAATATCATCATGCCAGAGAACAAAGCTATAGTGTACCCATGTCTTGAGTAATGCACACTCAAGTGTATATTCATACTAACAAAGGAGCAAAAATATTCATCTAGAACTTTGAAAACTGCAGGTAATTGCCATAAACAGCTGGAGGTATGAATGCCTTCTGCAGATTTCACATGAAGAAGGATTGTCTGTTTTAGAAAATGTATGACTTAAGAAGAATAATCACAAAGGCTGAAGAGAAAGGAATTAGGAATTCTTGTCTTAAAAGATCAGGAATCAAATTTCACTGAAACAGAAAGAGTACCTTTTCAAATGTCACTTAACTAACTGAGGTACTCCTGGCCACAGAATGTGGTGGAAGCCAAAAATATCAAGAAAGGGATTAGATAAATTTGTGAAGGTTAGGCCCACTGAGAAATATTAAACTTATTAGTTCAGATCCAGCCTCTGCCTCAGGAAGTCACTATATTGCTAATTGCCAGAAGCTGGGTGTACAGGGAAAAGGTTATTCCTTTCTTGCCTTCTATTTAGGAAATAATTTCTCTATACTAGACTAAAATTTCTGCTTGAATGCAGAGGGAACAGAAAAGCACCTTGCATCTGAGGGTGCCAACAGATTGGGCTGTTGTCCTACTCTGTATTTCAAAGCATTTGTGTTGGTGAAGTATCAGAACTTCAACTTTATTTTCTCAAAAGCATTCATAAGATAACATTTATTTCTGGCTAGGTCTAGCTTGGATGCATAACTAGTTATCATAGCCTTGGGAGCAATCATGTATGTTTGCAGATGAGCTATGGGGTAGCAAATGCTTTCTCATCTCTAATTTATGGCTGCAAATTATTATGATTACTTTGCCATTTGTTTATGCTGTTTGGCATTTTGGGGTTTTTTTATGACAGGAGTGGATATTTGTCCTTGATGCCATATTATTATTGGCAGAGATGATTCATAACACATGGTGTTCACAATAATGGTCTCATTCTGTGGTCTCAAAAACTGGTATCAGATTTGCTGGGTTTGTACTGTTATTTGTTTTATACAATATACTTTCCTGTATAAGGACCTTTTATTTCTCCATCTGCCCTGTTTCTCCAGCTAGTCTGGCCAAGTGCTGGAAGGCTATAAAATTCTATCTTTTATTTCAAATGATAAACTCTGTGCTATTAATCTCTCTCCACACTGTTTAGTGATTTAGAAAACATTGTGGAGTCTATTTTCTTCTGAAGTTTCCATCTGATTCTTTAGACACAGTCACAAGCATATAACCATCAGACCAGCTCCCTTTGTTTTCTCCAAAGTAGTAATTTCCTCTTCTGACAGAGAAGAGAGGAAGTCACAATATTTCCATTGTTGTCACTTCAGTGATGAGAACTAGTTTCCTGAATACCAGAATGCAGCTCTTTATGCCCTGTGATTGGGAGAAACTCTGCTTGTAGTTTGCATTCTTCACTTGCTGGGAAATTTACTTGGAGCGATTAAACTGAGCTCTGGGTCATTTGCCCCCTGATAACTTTTGTTTCCCACCCTTCCATTCATATTAATCTCTCAGAGGAAGGAGCTGGTCTGGGTGGATTGGCATGAGAAAGTCCAGTCTTCAGTATCAACACTTCCCCTGCACTGGCATCAAGAATCAACATCAAGAATTTGGACCAAGTACAAAGCCAGCTCCAAAGCTTCCCTTGTCCTCAGCAGTGTTGAGTTAATTTTGTTAAAATATTTCCTTCTCCTGAGCTTCTTTGTGGTCTCCATTGCTACTAGAATGAGTAGAACTTGCCTCTGACTTTGACAAAGCCGAGGGGTACAGCTTAGGAAATACACTCTCTGCATTCCTTACAGTGAGTGGGTAGAAAGAAGCACTGTTTGAGCATGGATCATCTTCCTTGCTTTAGATCCATACTTTGAGACACAGCACGCCCTGGAACTGCCTATTTCTTTGCTTCAGGTTGCCTGTGGAGACAAGCTGGGACATGGGTGAATCTCCCTGAGGGAGGAGAGTTTCATGGCACACCTTAGCTAGCTTATCAGTGAGCTGCTGTCAAATGAGCAAGCCTCATTCCCCCCTCTGTAATACTTAATGTTTGCCCCATACTTTTCTTTTGGCTGGTGATTTGTCTGAACAAACAGTGACCCAGTCTCTGGGCAATAAATGGCAGAAGAGCACATATCTAATTTTTCAGGGCTAGCTTCATACTAATTTTGGTTTCTGGAACCAGCTTAAAAGGTCCAACAAATGCCTGTACCAGATCAAAGAAATTGGTGGGAGAACACTCAGGGATAAAGAGGAGGACTCAATTTCAGCAACAGATGGTACTTAGACTTTTCTGTACCATCTTTCTCCATACATGATGATATTCAATGTAGAATACATTGGCCTCATCAGGCTATAAATAAGCTTTTCACTATAGACACCTTCCCAGCTTCATGCACAGTTTAGCCCAAAAACTCTGGTGCTGGAGAAAGGCTCCACAGAGTGGGTACCTCCCAGGCTGAGCTGGTGAAGAGAGATGAGGAAATGAAGGTTTAGATTTGGATGCCATCAGGCTCACCATTCTCAAGGAAAGGGAAAGGAATTAAAAATGGATCTCTGTAAAGTTCCCTCTTTATGAGTAGCTATAGCTGTCTTTTTAGCTTTGCTGTTTAAGCAGGTGGTCTCAAATGTTGATTTCTCTGCTCTGTAAGAAACAGCACTTCACTGACATTTTTGCTTCTACAATTATTTTTGAGCTATTAAAAAGTCAGGTTCGGATAAAGGCACAAAGATTTGAAAAGAGATGATGTTTTCCACTAAGACTTGTACAAGAAACTGTGAAGAGTATATGAAATCACAATGTCATATGGATTTGCTTAGACTAGAAGAATAATAATTCACATGTACACTTTATAGTCTGTGTGCTAAAGCTTAGCACAGCCTTCCTTTAAATCCTGACATGTGTTTTTTTCCTAGCAGAACAGAACAGAACCTAAATACTTGGTAAGTGGTGTAATGCGGTGGTAAAATGATAAAACTCATATTCAGCTAAAATTGTTCTTTACTGCCCTCTTGTTTCTTTTGGCTCAAGTAAGAAGAACAAAGGAAAAAATGGAAAAGAAAATCTTAATGAAAATAGGGAATGGTGGTGCCAGACGGAGGATGGGACCTGTCAGAACACTGATCTCAGGAGATTACTCTAAGAATCCCAGCCAGGTTGGCAGCTACTGTTTGCAGCTTCTTGCTCCAACATCACACAGAGGTTCCTAAAGACGAGCAGTCAGGGATTTTCTTCACTGAGTTTTAACTGACAGGATCCTAGGTTCTTTCAAGCAAAATGTGTTTTCCAACAGATTCCAGGCACAATCTTATTTTCTTTTCTAGCACATTGTGTATCATTGATGAAGATTGAAAGGATTTTGGTTTAATTTAGGTTAAGCAATGCACGTCTGCCATGTGTGTATTATTGTACAAATGCCATAACTACTTCAGGCTGGATTGGGCAAAAGTTTTGAGGAAAATCTAAGGCCTGGCAGAAGTTTGTGGAATTAAAAACTGCTCTAAAATCTGAGGAAGTCATAGTGATTTTGTTAAGTTGTTGTTCAGACCTTAAATGACTAACCTCTTTTCCACCATTAAAGGGAGGTGTATGAAAGAAGAGGGAGGCAAAGGTGGTAACATTTTCTTGTTAGCATGGTTTCACATTGCAAATAAGCTTCAGGGTTCAGGACACATTTGTAATTCTGTTAAGCCCTATTCATTATAGGCTGGACTCTGCCCATTAGAGATCCCATCCTAGGTCTAAACTTGCAAAACATATATTCTCCCAGATATTGATAATACTTCCATAGCTAAAGGCTGCCATGAAGCATGTGCGTTTTCCCCTACTCTGAATGTCACTTCCAACAAAATCAAGTTTCTGTAGAGCAGATCAAAAAACTATTTAAGCACCTGTTCCAAAGCTACCATTTTGGTCCTCAGCCCTTTATGAATCATCCAGCCACTTTAGAAAACTGGAAGCTGAGATATTTTGAGGGAGATAGTATCGATGAGGAAATATTTAAAAATTCTGGAAAACAGATTTTTCCCATTCCTTTGTTAAGAATAATATAGCTGCTTCCTGAGACTACTAAGTCTCCAAGAGAGAGAGTCTTGCACTGAATTTTGTAGCAAAATGCCCTGAGATGTTCTGGAAACTGAGCAGAAATTTCTTGAGAATGGAAGTCTTTCTCCCACGTCTGAATACAGAAGGACTTAAATTGACATAAGAGTGGGATATATTTATCTATGCAATTGTTTTAGAGAAGAATAATTTCCATACAGATTAGGGATTAATAAACTAAAAAACACTGAATAGATATAATTAATTTTGAACCTCAAAAGTGGTAATATGAATCACTCAATAGTATGTGTAACTTCAAATGGTTTTTGCATTTACACCTTCTATTTCCTTTGGCCCTTCAATTGTCACACACAAAATTTATTCATTGTATATAAAGTAGTCTGAAATTGCATTCACTTATCTCTGAAAGAATAAAAAAGACTGTATATTATCAGTTGTTTAAAGAAATGGCATGTGTTTGGTGGCTTTTGGGTTTTTTTTAAGTATTGAAACAGGTAAGTGTTAACTGTGGCTGTGGGGAAGGAGAGGAGACACATTGGGCTGAGTTACGTAGCAGCAACTGTCTGTAGGTCCAGATCAACATTTTAGCTTCTGCTTCAGCCCCCGTCAACTCCACCACAAGCAGCTAAGCTGTCCCTCCACACTGTAAAAGAAAACCACTTGGTACTGTTAGCTTTGGAGAGAAAACCTTTGACCAACGTTGTTCTTTTGATAGATTTCATTCTTTGGGGAAAGAAGAAAAAGAAAGTAATTAAATTAGCAAGTTGGCCAGCTGCAGTGGAAAGGAAATAATGATGGGCTGTGCCCAGGATAGAACAACACACCTATTTAATCTGTGCCTATTTTTGAACTGTCATTTACTTTGATTTATAACTATGGTTTTGAAAAATTTTAATGACAAAAATGTAGCTTGCTCCAAGATTTGAAATAGCACAAATGTCAAAACCAATAAATATCACACTTTCAACTCAGACAATACACTTCAACTCAAACACACCAAGAAAGAGCCTTAATTTTTTGATTAATTAGGTTTGTGCAGAAGCTAAACTGTTTCTGAAGAACTTCAAGGGAAGGGGCAGTCTTCACTAAAAGGCCATCCTCTGGCCCATGATTGTCACTGTTCAATAGACCTCACCAGAAAGAATACCCCATTTGTTTTTGACATATACATCATATTCAAGCACACTGTGATATGTGTTTAAGTTCATACCAAAACCAGTAGCCAGACTTCTTGGCAAATATGGTAAGCTTGCATACAGTATGCCTGAACCATATCCACTATGAGAAAGTGTCCTAAAGAATCTTCGTCTTTGATGTCCTTTGAAGTCAGGAAAAGGAATAGACAGAGTATTTTTTTACATGTAGCTCACTGGATCAAATATAATATACTACACATAAGTCACTATTGCCTCCTGTTATTTAAAGAGCAGATGCTATTAAAAAAAAAGTTTAGGTGATGTCTATTTAACTGTTACTGAGCAAATAAGCATGGCTGTCAATAGACACTGTCTTGGTAAAATCAACAATCTATTGGTAAAATAGGCACTCTATAGGTAAAAAAGAGCAAGCAAGTTAAATTAACAGCCCATATACCTCCCCCTTTCATTACCACGGTTGTCGAAGCAAACCTCTTTGTGTTCCTGGAATGTTTGCATAAGTTTTATTACTTTCCCATTTCCAGACAGCACTCCAACCTGAGCTGAAGAAATACCACAAGAAAATCTGCTCTTACTGAATTTCCAGATGCTTGTATCAGGTTGGCCTGTGAACTGCAGTGTATGCCCCAGACCTCTTCCCTCCTTTTCTCTTTACAGCCCTCATGATCCTGGTGGACAACCAACTTCCAGATGTGCTAAGCAACATGGATATCATCTTCATACAGCTGCACTCTCCTTTTTCTATGACCTAGCAGGGGAGAGGCAGGGAAGACTAAATGAGTGTGTGGTAAAAAGGTGGTAGATATTGATCTTCCTTTACCTTCCACATTGCACACACACACGGACACATACACACAGACTCACAGAAGTTTCCAGATTTAAGACTAAGCAGACAGAGAAAGGTTGCTGGAAAGAGAAGAGCTTCATGACATATTAGAGATGAAAAATATAGCTCCCAGAAGAGGGGTCAGAATAGGTGATGGAAACCATAGCTCAAACATCAGGGTAGAGCAGCTTCTTATAAGCAAGCTGGTTAAAACAAGCAGTTTGGGAACTGGCTTTGGTTTCAACAATCCTGCAACTTAGCTCCTTCATCTCAGCCTTTCCAGGTTTTAATTCCTCTTTCCCCAGAGGAAAATTGTGTAATGGTAACGACTATCATGGACAGCAGGGTCAAGACTGCAGTTTATCCTCAGTGAGGCCAAGGATAGGAGATTGTTAATTGGCTCCAAAGGAAAGGGATGTTTTCTCTGCTGGGGCCTCCATACAGCACTGCTTGGACATTTTCTTTAAGGGTCGCCATCTTCCCAAAATGTTATTTGCACATGTGAGACAAAGCAAGGTTCATGCATGCTGCAGCAAGAGGTGGCAAATCTGCAGTGTTCTATGATGGGAGAGTGATGGTTCTACTATTTCTTAGTGCCTCAACTAATCCACTATTGCCAAGGACAGGTCCCAAGACCAGCATCACCTGTGCTCTCTCTGCCAAGCATTTTAATTATAGTAAGATTTGATTTTTGTATGTCTGAAAGATGGTGAGGACAATATTTCTTTCTGCTGTAACCTCTCCAGAGAATTGGAAACTCTCCAGAGTGGGCAGGCAGAACTGTTCCCTGCTGTTCCCTTTTTGAATACTAGTACTTTGATTTAGATTATTTCTGGATATTTTGTAAATAGAAGGATTCTGCTTAGTCTCCTCTAGAGATGCACATAATGCTGTAAGTGTCTAATGTACGATCAACAAGCAGAACATCAAGCATACTCAACCTACAGACTTAGAGATATTATGTGCGTGTGGATCATGTTTAAGTTAAAGCTGTGGCACACTGGTGAATAAGTGTTGGGAATCCCTGATTCCAGCTGTACAAAGATTATTTCACAGTGAGTGAATCCTCAGGTGGCACAAGTTGCTGCTCTCCAAAGGCTGCAGTGATATTGCTCAGGGTATAACTCTGTTATAACACTTCATAGCCCTCCCCACTGCACTGAGTCACCAGCATGATTCAGAACAGCCCTGGTAAAGTGCCCCAAAAACCTCCTCTGCCCACCTGCACAGCTGCCTCAAGTTGTGCAAGCTTTAATTATCTGTCAACAAGTATTATTTAGAACTGTTGACAAATCACTAAAGGAATTGACTCTTCACTTAAAAAAAAAAAAAAGGGTATTCATACAGAACTTGGCACTTGCTCTTGTGTTATTTCAGGAGTTCCACTTCTAGTTCCAACTCAAAACCAAGAAAAGCAGAAGTGGAAATATTTTTTTACTAGTAGATCAAGAATTTTCAGACCTTGACATGGCTTCAGATTCGATCTATCTTGCCAAATTTGGGATGAAGGCTTAAACCTGTTTAAAAGTTTCCCAGGAATGAAAGACATCACAGTGCAGTAGTTAGAGAAGAAAAAATGAAGTGAATGACCTGAATTATTTTTCAGACATCATCCTGGGATAGTTGTGCACCCCCAGAAAAGCTCTGAAACTCTGTATCTCTGTTTTTAAATAGGTATACAGGAAATAATAGGCACAATTACTCCTTGTATAATAAATGCAGTATGTTAAAAAGATTATTTAACACTGCTCCTGTAATACTATTATTTAGTACTGCTCTGAAAGGCAATATAACAGTAGTCAAACAGCCAACAAAAGACAAGTTAAAGCTAAATTGCATCAAGTCCCAAATCCAGGTAAGCACTTAAACACATGCATAACTTCAAGCAATAAGTATTAATGTCTCTCACATACATAATGTTTTGCATATGCTTAAGTGCTTAACTGGACTGGAGCCTAAATTCACAAAGGCAGCAAGGACGACAACGTTTAATTTTGCACCTTTGTCTACCATTCACTTTTTTACTCTTTGCATTCATAAATTTTCTTCATATTTACAGGAAAAAAAAAATGTTCTGTTTCAATACAGAACTTGTGAGTTTTTGCATGTGCCCATGCATGTGTATATGAGCATGTCTGTGTCTGGAGCCTATGAACCCTTTCTAAAATTCTCTCTGTCCTTCTGGAAATAAATACTTTCCTATTGGTCAGATCTCCCACATGCTCCTGCACTTACTCAAGTACCAAAACTTTTTATTAGAATTTTCCCACCAAAAAGAGTGCACTGGCATGAATCTCACCATTGCATTGGCAAGACACTGAACAACCCTACAGCTTCTAGGAGAGCAAAAGGACATAGGTTTGTCAGTGTGGCAATGTGTTTCCAGCAGGGCTCAGAGTACTGCTTGCACATATCATGGTGCTTAATGAAACTAATCACCCTTGAAATCACATTTGGATTCCCAGCAACCTGGGAGGGCCCGTGGAAATAACAGAGGGCTCTTGACCAGTGATCAGGGAGCCATGGCAGCAACCTGACATCGTTACCGTGAGGAAACCTAGATACAAATTTATAATATTCTTAAGGTGAGAGGTGTATTTAAGTCTACTATACATAAGTGAGGCTTTTATCCAAACAAATACTGGATGTTAATTAAAATATATTAACATAAAATCACAGTTTAAGTTTTTTGTTTTACCAAAATATGAAATTATTATTCATGTGGCTTTTTGTTTCGAGTTTTGTTTCAAGGGATAAATGTGAACATTCCAATAAAGATGGAGGTGCCTCAAATGTTTTAGAGTTCCACTTTAATTTCACTAGGGAACTAACCTCTTTAGTTCTAAGCTCTTTAGAGATTTGTCCAAATTCCTCAGAAAAAGTCAGATAGACCTTCAGGTAAAAAATTCCTAGATACTGTAAAGGAGTCCTTCTCATAGTCAGGTATCTTCTCTTCTTTCAGTGCCCTCTGGAACTTTTGCGTTCCTAAATCATATCTCCCACAGGAAAAGGCCTTCATCTGAAAGCATCAGCATCTGGGAAACTCATTTAATCTCTCTAAGTCATTCCATTTGCTATTTAACTTTGTTAGAAAAGTTTTACTTGTTTCTAACTCCCATAAATGTAAATAATCATTACCTTATATTTTTTTCCCCTGACTTGAAAGTTTTGACAATTAGTAAGCTGCACTTTCCCTGATGAAGATATGTAAACATCATTTTTTCCATTTTTTCATCAAAACACTCTGCACATTTTTTACACTTTCTTTCATTGTTTCTTCCCAAACAAGAAGAAAAACACTTTTCATTAAGGTTATTTTTCCCAATTAAAAAAAAAATCTAGTTTCTTTTTCTGTTGTGGGACAAACTAGGATCATGTCAAGAAGGATACTTATATGCCTGTCTCAACAATTCCTTATTGCTGCATTGGTATAAACGACGTATTTTAGTATGGCGTTGTCCAGAAATAGGTGGAAGTATAGGTCACCTTTATTAAATATTTCCAAACTGTATTTCAGTTTCAAGTGTTCCTTCAGCAACCACAGTGCTTTGTGAATCTTGGTCAGTTTAGGAGGTGCAGAGTAACTTTGAGACCTCACTGGTCTCAGTAGCTCCATTTCAAGTAACAAGTTACCTTAACCTTATTCAAAGTTTCTGTGATTCAGTATTACAAAATTGGACCAATATAATTAATGAAACCGTTTTTCATTGGATTTAGAAAATCGATGATTTGTTTTGGGTCAGGGCTGTAAAACTTAGTTGTCGAGTTTTCTGTTAATTCTCTTAGTCTGGGTTAATTTTCTTTTTTTAACTAAAGTCTGATTATATTCTGATTTTCTTTTTCATTCCATTTATGACATTATTCTATGCCTCTATCCAAAAACACCAATGAGAAAAATGAGGCATGTGTTAGATACTCAGTCTAAGATGGATCTGGAAAAGAACTGTCATAACAAACTTACTGCTGCCAGCAGATCTTATTTGGGCTTCTTTGTCCTGAAGGCATGACAACAATAAGTCATGCTAACACTTGTAGAGGACATTCTTGTTGAAATACACATATTTTAGCTGACTCCCACCCATGCTCTGTATCTAGATGTTGAGAAACACAAGTATTTTTCATCACAGCAAGCTTCTGTCCCAAATGTCTGAAGACCATGGGAATTTAGAAGTGGGAAAATGTAGAAAACAAGAATTAAGAGAGGCCTCAGAGATACTGGAGAAGGCCAGATGGAAAAATAATAAAATTTATTATTTCTACTAAATAAGTTAGCTGACCAAATGGTTAGCACCCATATAAGACCAATAAATGACTTTTCTGTTGCTGGACTGCTCAGAAGTGCCTTGTTTTTCCTATGGAATTTCATATTTTTATGCCAAGGAAATAATAAAAGTCACAGAAAAGATATTATCACACCTGAACTCTGAAAAGGGTGGCACTTCTAGAAATTGGTGCAAATTTATACCTTCTGGAAGTTAACAGGAAGCATTCCCATGAACCTTGAAAACACGATAGATGTTTGGCATTTTTTATATGAACCATTTTTCTCATCAGTGGCTGTGATAATAACACACTGCCACAAAATAGTATCCATATATTTGTTATATTGGAAGACAACAATACAAACTTATTCAAAGTAAGTCAGCAGCAATATGTAAGAATGTCTGTCTTTGCAGTCTTACTAACATTATAAAACAAACAGGCAAATTGATCATTGGAGAAGAAAAACACTTTTGGGCAAACTAATGCTTTCTGATTTTTCAGTGTCCAGGAAAAATGGCCTTGCCAATTTACTAATTTATTACTTCTAGCAGCTGTAACCTTCAGGTCCTAGAAAACACAAATATCTTAAAACCTTTTAATATAATCCCAGCACAGCAGCATCTTTCTTTCTTGAGTTTTCAACTCATGGGACCTCTTTTAGGATTATTTTTCCTGCTGCCTTAGAAACCTGGAAATATGTTTTTACACACCAAGATTTCCTAGTTTTATGTCTCTGAGGGTGAATGAAATTGCACTTTTAACCAGCTTCAAAAGAGAATTCCTGTGAGTCCCTTCCAGAACCTTGAAAACTTCTTCTCTTCCACCCCACCCTCTGAGAATGCCATGTTTATAAATCAGTGACCAAAAAGTAAAAATGAAGCAAATTGTACTGGATTGCATAGCAGTTATTTAATTTACATTAATGACCTTGAATTAATATCCAAGGTAAGACTGAGAGCACTCACGAGTCTAGAGGTACCATTTCACAGTGCCTTCTGGACTACCAAGTAGTGTATATTTATAAAAATGTTCCAGAACCTTCACAGAAATTCTATGTACTATTACTGTCTTCCCAATTATTTTTACAATCTACTCCTGCTCCATCTTCATTTGGATCAATCCTCTTAACTGGAACTAGCAAATTTCATTGTTGCATTTGCAATTAAAATTTTGCATATCATTTGCTTTTATTTACAATTCTGAAAATAGAATTAAACTTCTGCAAAGGATCCTGTAAAGGATCACAGCAACAGTGAAATGATAATATTTTGTAGTGCTGTAGTTTAACAGGGATACATGATTTCCAGCAATCAATTCTCTGACTCAGGCAGCCATTTCCCAGTCCTAAATTCTTGTGTTAGAGATGAATTTATGCAGTAAAAGCTGTGTGGATATTGTGAGTCTAACCTTAGCATTATGACCAAAAATGGCTCAAGTAGACAATATGTAAAATATTACTAGTTAAAAAATATTCTTCTCTCACAATTTTAAATCAAAAATCACATTTTGATATTTCTTCAATAGTTTTCAATTATTTTCACAGCTTAAAATATAAGGAAATCATATGTCTTTTAAAAGTATTTAAAAGATCATCCACTGAATTAATCAAACATATACATGTCCATACCAATACCCATATCCATGCTCACATTTGCCCATGAAATTTTCTCTATTACAGGTAGGAGTTGCTTTATATGTACATGCTGAATTTACATCTAGACAAAGCAACAGTTAGCTCAGATTCTAGAAAGAATTTCAAAAGCCATTTCTCATGTGGAAAACTAATGTAATTTAATATCTTTTAGTGGCATTTGACAGAAAATATTTCCTCCTGTATTTACTGATATTCATTTGACTGAATTAGGATAGAAGCCAACAAGACATGTTTTGTCATGGATGCTTTTATTTATCCATTCATTGGAACAGGATGAGAAGCAGCTGACAACTTCCTCAGTTTTGCATCCCAACTCATCTTACACTTTCTTTTGTTCTCTGGAAGTGAAATAATATCTCTCTGATGGATTTCTCGTGTATTTTCCCTGAACATCTTGCCAACTCCTTTACCCACTGCAGAGTCCCACTGAACTTCATATATCACAAATGCACCATTCCCTAACTTATAAGTTGATCAGCCGATGTCCTACAACAGAAGAGGAATAAAAATTCCCCTATAACTTTTATTTAGCACAGGCTTAAAACAGAGGAAAACATTTATTTTAATAATTTATTGTTGGGCCAACAGCAGGAAGAGCTCAAACAATTATTGTTCTTTTCACCCTCTTTATAAACAAAAGAGTAGTGAAAGAGGATTCAGAGATAGATGATGAGGTAGAAGAATGAAACAATAAACATGAAATATTAAAAGATTAATAAGATATTAATCCTGATAAGTGATAAATATTTAAATGTAACTGACCTGCAGATGTATCTCCAAGGATCAATTTAACAATTTCAAAATTTCCAAGTTGATTCAAAACCAAAACATTCACACTTGAAATACTTCAATAGTTCAATTGATCTATACATACATATTTTGCTGGCATATATAAACTCAAGCAAATCAGATTAAATACCAGAACAGGGAAATTTTTAATATCTCTGATTCAAGTGTAAGGCAAAAAAAGCAACAAAAATCATCACTAGTAGTATTGCAGAGATGTTCAGCTTACACATAGTGACATGAAAAATTACAGTTAACTCATCACTGAGCAAAAAATGTCCTGAATTCAAATCATAATCTGTTTTGGTTTTGCATGTCAATACATTATCATTAAAATATTAAAATTTGTGTCTATGCTTGACATCTATCTATGTGTGTACATATGTATATAGTGCAGACATGACTTGTAAAATGATTTCAAGATTTCAGTAATATTTTGCATTGCAAATGTATTCTTGGGAAAATAGGTTAATTGCTTCCTTCTTTAGTGGGTTTCAATAGATACTGCCAAGCAATGGAACAAAAGTGCTTAGGAAAAATTGTCCTCAAACTTTCCTTGTATTCCATGAGAATTGTATCATCATGGCAAAAAGTTGGCTCCTACATCATATTGAAGAAAAGGGTGGTGTGAGAAGGCAGGGTGAGGCTGATATTGCTGGCAGAATGAAACTTCTTTTCCCTGAGCAGCTGTTCATGGCATTTTTTCACCTGCTGCTACAAAAAAAAAATTGTTTAAAGAATTTGAAAGAAGATTCGTTGAAAAAATGTTGACCTCAGAGATGGTATCTGAGCAACTGTCATGTGCCTTGAAGAGCATTGCAATCAACAAAGATTTGTTTTAGAGACACGATAAGGGTGGGGTTGACTGCAGCCTTTGGTTTGAAATGGTCAGAAGATTACTATGGCAGTGACTAGGGCAACAGAAACAACAAGGAACCAGCCAATACAGCATATATGTATATTATATATACCACCTCCTTCACATTAGCTGATATGGCAGAGCTGCAACTTCCTAACAGTTTTTCCATTTGGCCCATGGAAATTTAGTCAACATTAATTTCAGATGGAGTCAACACCCATTTCTAGGGTTCAATTAAATTGCTAGAAGAAGCCTGCTGCAAAAGGAGATTTACAATATGTCCAAACTGCATAATATTTCTGCAAACAAAAACTAATGTCTTTAAGTAAGGGTTCTTTCAGTATTTCAGATTTTTTAGTGTGATTTTTAGTTCAGCAGGTGCCCAAAATGTTAACGTTTTGTCAAAAAAGATAAACACAACAAGAAAACCACTGAAGTTCTGAAATACCTCTTTCCTCCATTCATATGTTTATTTTTTTTTTCCTGGTTTATCTGTTTAGTGAAAAAAATCAAAACTATGTATACATTCAGGGAAGAAATCCTAGTGAGTGTCATACAGAATTAACCTCTTCAACTTGCTTTTTAAAGACACCACAGCATTTGACTAACAACTGATTGTGTTACTTGACACAATCTGTTCTTTCAAGGTCTGTAATCACACGTTCCTAATTTATCTTAATCCAGTTCTAAAGAATCATGTTACTATGCATGATTTTGGTAGCAAAATAATGCTTTCTACTTAGTGTCATTCAGAATAACTGATTATTTTTGAGAGTTTATCAGAAGCCAATAAAAGGAAAGAATAAATCACACATAAGTTTTTAAATGTTCCATTAAGTAAAACAAAAATTGGGAAAAATTAGAGGATGTGGATTCACTGAGAACCAACATCTTTCAAGGGCATTTAGTTCTGGTATATTGGTGTGTTGGCTCATACATTTTTACCATAAGTCTCTTACCTGATCTTGGGAATGCCTACAAGGGAAGGTTTGTGACATTTATCTATTGCAGTTTGTGCTGACACTGGCTTTCCACCAACAAAGCATCTTGCTATGAGAGGGCCAGAATTCCCAAACCTCTTGGATTTTGTTTTACTGAAACTGTGAAGTTCAAAGCCAGTCTGTACTGCACTTCAGTAAGAAATACAAATGTTTTCAGGCAGCTAACCTGGGTTTTTCATAGAAATTAATAAGTCTGTAATTTGGAAACACTGCTTGCTTTCATCTTTCTCCCACTCTTAAATGTAATTTTAAACATTTGTGGAAATGGGTCACTGGCTGAAATGTAATAGTTTTGCCAAAGGTAGAAGTCAAACAAGGAAGACAGATTAGGTGTAAATTCTTGGGAGCTGGCAGAATTAACTAGAATTCTGTTTAACAACTCAATTCTGAAATTATTAATGACTTGTCCTTGCCAACTAAAAAAAAAAAAAAAAAAAGAGAAATTGTTTTTTAGCCGTGGATTTCTTAGAAAGTCATATATCTTATTAATTTTAATACATTTTCAGCATAATCAATCATAATACAATGGAAACTTCATTGAACATAAAATAATCCATAAGGTGTTATATGGATTTCTTTTCTTGAGAGAGAAAATTCATAAAGAGGCTGGTCTTTCAAGTCAACTGTTCCATAAGGATGAAATCATCAATTTAGAATATGGACAAAAATCCAAGTATGGACAAAAATCAAACTATGTCTTATTTTACAGACATAGTAATTTTGGATTAACCCTTACTCCAACTGAAGTCGACAGTAGACTGCTACTGACATCAGCAAGAGCCTGATCCATCTCCTAATTATCCCCATAGAACAATACACCTGGGCAGGGAGCATCATCTTGTATTTTCCCTGGACTGAGATCCTTTGGCTTTGAGAGACAGCTGCATAAATAATGCCAGACCTATGTGCTGTATTAGAAACATCCTTCAAAATTTTGTGACTGGTTTTGCAAAGGCATTGGCTAGACTAGCAGCCTAGATTTTCAGAAGCTTCTCACTGTTTACTTCAGCAATCTCATTTTTTCAAGACAGTATTTGTCAGCAATTTTGCAGCTATAATGTTACTTCAGTACTGTCAATAGGTTCAGCTGGGAGTGCATGTTTGTCTCTGCATTTGTAAGAAGCCAACTGTATCCAAGTCCAAAAATGTACATTATTCTGAACTACGCAGATGTGTTTCATATAGAAATTCATAGTATATGTAGATTCATATGAAATAATTTTAGGCACAAAAATCATAGAATAGTTTTGGTTGGAAGGGACTTATAAGGGTCCCTCCTGCAATGAGCAGGGACATCCGCAACTAGATGAGGTTCAGAACCCTGTCCAGCCTGACCGTGAATGTTTCCAGGGATGGGGCATTTACTATGTTTCTGGACAACCTGATCCAATGTTTTACTACCTTTATTGTAAACAATTTTCTCCTTATATCTAGTCTGCATCTATCCTCATTTAGTTTAAAAACATTAAACCAGCCCTAGTTCTGTTTTCCCCATCTTTGTTCTAAATCCCCTTTTAGCACTGGAAGGTCGCAATAAGGTCTTGGAGACTAGGGGCTAATATTTTCCCTAAAGTTTGTAAATATTATTGTATTCTTTGGCTGTGTGCTCATTTCTAATACTTTTTTGATTCACAGTTCCAGTCTGCAAAATTTCAACATTGTTGCTTGAAATTTAAATTGCAATTCAAAAAATTTGCCTTTCAACAACAGATTATTATCCAAACCAATGAAGAACCTTAAATACTTCCTTAACTCAAAAATTGTTTTGTTAAAGTAATAACTCAGTGTGAGAAAAAAGAATTATGGTTTTTAACCTGAAAGAGAGTGCAAATATCACCAGAATATTTTGACATTCTTCTCCAAAAGTTCTCGCAGGGAAAAAAAATCTCACATGAAATTCACTACTCTTCCAAGGATTTAGAAAGTATTTATTTCATTGCACTTCCTCCATGCTACTATATGTAATTCTTCCTAAAATGAATATTTTAAGATATTTTGGAATAATTCTTTCTAAAATTTCCTTTTATTACAGTTTTTAATTAAGTCTGGGCTTCTTACTCTTTCCCTTTTTCAGCAATGTTCAATGAAGACAGACTGACAATGAAACATTTTTACTGTCATAAAATAATGGTACTGCCACACAGCAAATTTTTAGTTTGAAACTGGCAAGCCAGAATGGGTCCTGTTTTACAGTCATCATTTCTTCTTGGTAACAGTGAAAGGCTATAATATTAAGGTGCTTTGAAGGGAAAACCTGGGGGCCAAAAGAATAAACAAGGTTCAGCTTTTTGTAAAAGAATTTTATTGACATAGCATATTCAGTTAGCAAGTAAAATTGAGATCTAACAATAATGGCAAACTAGGATAATGGTCCAGAAAACGTTTTCTCATAGAATTTTTCCTATCTATCAAGTAATCTCTTAGAAGTGAGAGCTAGTTGAAAACATTGTAAGAAAAGCTGGTAGAAATGTAGCTTTGTAATTTCTCAGAAAACAAAACCTGTCATTTTTATTTCTCATAAAAAGTATAAGTATATAGAAATAAATATACTTTGGGTCAAGAAATCCATCAAATCCAATGTTTTTTATCTTTCTGTCTGTTCCATTTTGTCTTTTTCTTTCTATTTTATGAGCAGAAATGAAATGGAGAAAAGCAAAGATAACTATTTTTTACTTCATTTTACACTTCAGGGCATCTGTAAAAGTATTTAGCAATTTGTATTGGAAATGTAAAAATCTTTAAGGTTTTTATTTTTTCCTAAAAAGGAAAGTTTACTTTTCAGCCTGATAGTTCATAAAAATCTTATAAAAAACTTTACACAGGGTCAAGTTCTTAGCTTCCTTTAAAGAAGAAAAATTCAAGCAACTGAGGGCTGTCTTCCAGTTTAAGGTAATTTCTTTTGCTGTGGTTCAGCAAGAGCAGCAGTCGAAGAAAATAACCAATGAACCCTTTCTTACATGAACAAGACTTGGCAAGTTACAAATACAGGCTTCTTCAATGCTGTGGTTTTTGTTATGCAGCACAACCTTTTAAGAGCAGAAATGCTCCCCTCTGCTAGCTCTTAAGTGGAGTCTCAGCTCGGGGCAGCCCCACTGAGCGCGGTTCCTTTCACTGCTCGCCCGGTCACAGGGCACAGCGTGACTTGGCTACTGCGCGTTTGACGGAGCTTACCTACTGGTGATGCCTTGAGAAAGGTGACCTGGAACAGAGGCTAGACAGAGATAAAGAATAAAGTAGGTATTTAGTAGGAGGCCTCAGTAGGTCCACCTTGGGCAGTGTAAGAGCCCAGCCAGGGCTCCACCCAAGATGAACCCAAAATAGTCACAAAGTGTATGAACAGTCACGGGGTCTCACACTTTTATATGTTTTGGTCCATTAGCATATTGGAGTTAATTGTCCAGTTACAGCTTTAGCCTCTGAAGTCCCATCCTTCTTGTTTTTCTCTCTTCAGTCCACCATTCTTTATGCTCTCAGGCTTGAGATCTGGATCGGTTGTCCTTGATCCCCAGCTAGAGAAGGAATTGTTTTGGCTACCCACTCTGTGAAGAGAGCTTACCATCCCCTTATAGGAAGCTCATTCCTACACACTAAAGCAGTACAGAATCTGAAAAATATAAAAGCTAAAACCTGAGGCATCACTGGGGACCCCATGGCCTGGTCCTACAGCCAGGACCTAAACAGCCCTTGTCCATCCTTTCCTGGGGGGTCACATGGTGGGGAGATGCCCAGCAGCTGAATCCCACACTTGTACCCTTTGAAGCACATCCTCATCCTGACTCATTACACGCTGCCACATCTACCCTGGGGGCTCTGGGCCACTATCGGGCACTGTAGGTCACCTTTCCAGAATTTTACTCTTTTGAAAGCAGAAAATTGGGACTGTAAATTGGCCTCAGGCACAATATGTAACTGGGTAAAAGAACAGAAGACTTTTATATAACCCTGCTTCAAATGATAAAATACTACCTTTCTAAGGACACAAAGTGCAATATAGGCCACAGAAGCTCACAGACACTTTCATTTGTGTGCACCACATTTAGGGAGAGAGTCCTATAGGCATCTGGTCTCTCAATCATGTTTTCTGCTCACACATCTTAGCAACCAAACAGGTCGCACAGACCTCTTGATTAACAAGTAAAGATATTTTTCCTGAAACAAAGGAAATTGCTTTTATATGGAGCAGTTAAGTCATTTTATGAAAAATTTTTTTCCCTCGTTTGTACTCCATAAAGTGTAAGTAAATTCTCTATTCACTAGTCCATTGCACTTACCCAGAGAACCACAGAATAATTTGGCTGTAAAGGACTTCTTAGAGATTTCTTTTCCAACCCTCTGCTATAGATTTTTAATGTTTTTTTTAAGTCAGATCAGGTTGATTAGTACTTAAAATCTTCAAGATAATTTGGAAATTTCTCAGCCTGCTTAAGATTTGAACTACTCTTACTATGGAAAATGTCTTCCTTACATAATTTCTCCTCCTATAGCTGGAGACTCCTGCCCCTTATCCTTTCAATGCATACCTCTGTGAGGAGTCTGGCTCAGTCTTGTTTTACACTTCTCTTTAACTGGGATCATCACACAACATCACAGCCTGCATGCTCATCCTATCACCCTGGTTTCTGACTCTGGCCGAGAAATACCAAAGGGAACATGCTCTAATTCTTCGCATTGTTTTCACTCTTCAGAATCACAGTCTTTTTCTTCTTGTTGTTTTTTTCATGTTTATCTCTTACCTCATTGATTACTTGGCTCTGTCTCATTTCAGTTCCAACATGCAATACCAATGAAAACAGGGGAAGCTTCAGGCTAACATGAAGTCAGTTAAAAGACTTTCTTTCTACTTGTTTGTCATCTTGTAATAGTTTTGATAGACGATTCACTGAGGGGATAAATTCTGTTAATATGGAAATAGAATTAATCATCCAAAGTAATACATTAAAAAGAATTTATTAAGGGTGTGAAGAAACTTGGGAAAAAACCCAATAAAACCTAAATTAATTAGAAAAAGAGAAAATGCTATGCATTCAGAAATTCAAAGTTTACTTTCTTTCTTCATTCCCTTCTAAAAGCATCATGATTGAGTTAGAAAGCCATTTTTCAAAATTTTAAAAATGAAAGAATGAGCAATATTTTAATCATTAATTTTTTGAGAAATAGAGATCTCTTTCTTGTCTGTGAATTGTCCATGAACACAATATTTTTTAGAATTATTTTTTAATAATTGTTCTATTCCTGATTATACATTAACCCAAAATTTTTGACAATATTGGATTGCTTATGACCTTTGTATTTCTGCTTTACCTTTTTCATTTACATGAAATTTAGTTGGATATCTCCACCCATGTTATACCATCTCATTCCTGAGCAAATACATGGGAAGAGTACTTCAAGGTAACTCAACCTAATGAAAAGATTTTGTCTTTCATAAATAAAGTTTTGCTAGAAATTAATGTGCTGAAAGCTCATTTAAATAATTTTCATTTCACTTTTTGTTTTTCAAGGAATTTTCTCAAGGTATTTCCATAACTCTGACAGAAGTCTGTACAAGCAAAAATGGCTTTCCTATTTGTTAGCATTTATAGTGGATTCACCATAGGACAGTTTGGTTCTTAAGGTGGGCCTTATATGACCAGAATATAATTTTTTAACAAAAAACCCACAGAATTCACACAGAAATTCCCACTGAATTCTCATTAAAGAGACTCTTTTATAATTTTAATTCTATATTTATTTCCAAATAGTTCTGATCTATGAATTTCAAACTTTTAGGGAAAGGTTTCTTTGTCTTGTCTTATGTTTTAGCTAGGAAATCTTGAAAATTTAGTTGATATAAGTTAAATAAATATTAGCTAAAAAAAGACATTGCATTTTTTTTTTCTAGTAACTGGGTGGCAATGAAAAGTACATACAATACACATTTCATAAATTGATCTTAAGTTCCCATCTCAAGATCAGCATTTAACCAATACAGCACAAATGAAAATTTTACGGTCCCTTATGCTCCTAGCATGGATGTATGTTAATACACTATTGTTCAGTTAATAAAAACTACGTACTGTCAAATGTTTCTGTTTTATCTCTGAGTTATTTACAATTTGGATGACATTCTGATACAAAACTCTTTACAGAAGAACTTTGAGCCAAGTGCTTGCTAGTTTTTAAATTCCTCAAAATGATATTTTCAACTAATAAAATATTACATTTATCAGATACATTACAAATGGATTTTTCATCTGCACTTCTGGCAAAGGATCTTTTGAACTTTGCACGTCTGTTGTCTAGTTCATCCAAAAACTGAAGAGGAATAGACCTGCTACCTGTCTATATAGGAGGCATCTCTGTCTGTAAATCTAGAACTCCCCCAAAAAGTATGTACACCTTTCATTCAAACATTCAAGGTTAAAGTGGCCTTGTATCTAATAAAAATCTAAATTGGAAGGAGAGATATTTCCGTCCTAGTCTTGTCTTTTCTCCTCAGTCTGGCAGGCACTGGAAGAACATACACTCGCAGAACTAAAACCCCACATTTGAGCTCCTGCTTACAGCTCTGGTTTTGTCCAAGTATGCACTGTCAATTATTTTCTTCTCCTTGAGAATTGCTGACAAAGCATAAGCCATATTTAACCCAGGATTGTGGGTCCACATTTTCTTTGGCTAGTGTTATGCCATCCTGTCCTTGAGCCAACCATCTCAATTCGGGATGTAGAGAACAAGCAAAAATAAACTGTACCATCTGTAATTTTAAACAGCCTTTCACTATCTCATCAAACAGAGGTCTTCTTGACTTCTTAAACAAAGTCTCTTTAAAGTGAGAAAAGGTTTCTCTCTTTGACCTCTTTGCTTAAGACTGCATAGCTCTATTGATTAGGGTTTGCTAATTCCTCTCTCACCTTTCAGCTCATCTGTATTTCTTTATTCAATGTCATATCATTGTTTTCCCTCCAGTCTCTAGCTCCATCCCAATATGCATCCTTTTTTCCTCATTTTGTGCCAAGCCACCATCTCTGATGGGCTCAGACCTTTCCACTGTGCTTCCTGGGGATGGCAGTGGGAACTTTTGTTCTTTGAGCTCCCCAACACCGGAGCATGAGCTGTGCTCAGGCAGCTGCCAGTATAATTGCTGCTCCTGAACTTGCAGCAAGAGGCAGAAAGCATCTTTTTCTTTCTTTCTTTCTCTTTCTTTCTTTCTCTTTCTTTCTTTCTTTCTTTCTTTCTTTCTTTCTTTCTTTCTTTCTTTCTTTCTTTCTTTCTTTCTTTCTTTCTTTCTTTTCTTTTCTTTTTCTTTCTTTCTTTCTTTCTTTCTTTCTTTCTTTCTTTCTTTCTTTCTTTCTTTTCTCTTTCTTTCTTTCTTTCTTTCTTTCTTTCTTTCTTTCTTTCTTTCTTTCTTTCTTTCTTTCTCTTTCTTTCTCTCTCTCTCTCTCCCTCCCTCCCTCCCTCCCTCCCTTCCTTCCTTCCTTCCTTCCTTCCTTCCTTCCTTCCTTCCTTCCTTCCTTCCTTCCTTCCTTCCTTCCTTCCACCACTTCCGCCACTTCCTTCCACCACTTCCTTCCTTCCACCACTTCCTTCCTTCCTTCTTTTCTCTCTCTTTTTCGCTTTCTCTCTTTCTCTCACTCAGCAGAAAGCCAGCAGATTCTTCTCACCAGGAGGGAAATCCAAAATCTGAAAAGAATCCTCCTGAGCAGCTGTGACTTGTGTACAGCACTGGGTCCTGATTCCAGCCCAGGATGCTACTAGAAATTATGAAAGGTCTGGAGGTGCCACAAAAGGCAGGATTATCCACTGGATGCTCTGGCTAACAAAGATTGTTATGGGTCTGTGATCTATAAAAATTACTAAAAGCTACCCAAACTGGATGATATTATTTACACAACCACGGTATTCTTCAGTCATTAACATGGGTCAGTGTGCTGGATGTTGTCCGAGCACAAATCCAGAAGGCAAACCCTGCAATAAGGACTTTCCCACAGGGAAACCCATGGAAGAAGAGGGCCACTTATAAACTCCATATAGTAAAGACAAAAGGAGTGGATATACCTCAGCATGGTACACCAATACTCTCCCCTGCTTACCTGCTGCCAGCTCTGGGAGGAGAGGCAGCAGAGAAAGGTTTGGTCCTCAAGCAGCTCCAGCCACGATTTTTAATGGGGGGAAATGTTTTCCTTCCTTTTCCCCTGTGGCATGTGTTTATTCTGTGCCAGCTGATGTTAACTGAAAAGCTGAAGATCCCCAAATACCCTAATAAACCTGTCCCCCTTCCCTTTTACAGTCAGTGATTACAGCTCGTTTTAAAGTGATAGTTACCAAAATAAAATGTTCCATTTTGCTTGGCAGTACACACTGCAGGCACTTGGACTCCTGTCCAAGCACGAGCAGGGGAATGCACTGGGGTTCAGCACGCACCTGGACCCAGCACAGCCCAAGTGCTTTGCTCTGCTTTTAATTCAGCAGGGGAGAGTCAGAGAGTCACAGACACACACCAGCCCTCAGCAGCACCTGCTCTAAGGCATGAAATCCAGCTGGAGGGAAGAACAGCAATGGCACCAAATTTGTCTCCTTGCAACAGCAAAAAAAACACAACTGCAAAATAAAGGGTTTTTTATCAATCTCAAATTTTGTTTAGAAATAATGCTCCGAGATGGATTCTGTTACACACATTTAAACTAGTTTAGTATTTTAATTGTATAAACAATCCTTCAACACCATAATTGCATATGAAATTAGCTGCAGAACAGGTGAACACCAAAAAAAATACAAAATGAAGTTCACATTACTTTTTCATTCTCCATTTGTTGTTATCTTTTTATATGAAGATTTCTAAACACTTAACTAACTTGTCTGTTGAATATATTTATGCTTTTGGAAATTTATTCCACATGCTCAACATAACATCTTTTAAATTCTTTGTGTGGACTCTCTTCTTGTTTTCAATTTCATCCTTTTTTAATTATACTTTTTTTTTCCTTGTTGGTTAAGTTCATCCATTAACTTTCAGATATTCTTTGTAATATATTTTCTTGCATACTAGGTTTCTCTTTCTTCTTTCAAGTTTAAAAGGAAAGCTAATGCCATTCTGCTCAATTTATCTCTCTGAAAATTCAAAGGCACATGAAAAAGCATCAGTGTTTGCGGGAGTCCCTTCCTTTCCACTTCAGTGTGCCCATAGGCACAGTGCTGGCAGACCATCCTGGCAAGGGGTGGCTTGTGCCCAGACAAGGCAAGATCACACCTCTCTGTATTCAGGCAGCCAGGGTTGCTTGTAATCCTGCGGACTGAAAAGTAAAAATGTACTATAATGACATCCACAAAGGGAATCTCTGGCACAACTGAGTCCACTTTTTCCAGGAGGCATCTGGCAGTTCATATCTTCCCCAGCCAGTTTTCCCTGTCTACTTTGACTTAGTATGTTCCTGCAACAATAAAATTTGCAGGATGAAGTGAGTCAAGATCAAATTTGCACATATGATATTTATCTGCTTATTTTTTCTCTTCAGCCTTCGGGACTATTTTTATTTTTGACAATGTCAAACACCACCAAACTCAGATGGTGCTGCTTGTGCTCTCAATACCTATAATTCTTTGGTTCATTATCTACTTTTGGCACCTTTTCCAGAAGCCACATTGAGATGTAATTCACAATTTCAGAAGAGAATAACAGACAAGTCATGCTTATTGATGCTATTAAAAGAGACAGGGCCGGTTGAAGACAGGTCTGACACTCAGAAACTGGCTTGTTGTGAGTCTGAAGAAAAATACTATGCCAGCATCTAAAATACTCCACAATCTCTTCTGGAAGAGCCAGTCACTCATTGGCTTAAAAAGTTACAACCTACTTGTACAATTCTGGATAAAAAACTCCAACTGGATAGGTATTGCTCAGATGCATTTAAAAAAAAAGGTCAGAGAAGCAGTGAAAATCTAAGGCAAAGTTCATTTAAGTTCAGTAGGACTTGTACCAACTAGGATTTCTGTACTTCTAATAATCATCTAAACTCTCACCTTCAGCTGTCTTTTAAATAAGCATCTCTTCCTCTGCAGTAGAAAAATTCCATTGAAGATCATCAGACGCCAGCTAACTACTCACTCTTGCTCCATGGTTAATTGAGTGACTGATAACTGCAAATTACATTGAAAAGGATAAAATTCTGGTATACAAATGTTTTGTTACTCAGCCCAACTATGCCAGAATTTAACCAGTAATCTCAGTTCAGTTCCTAGCAGAATGAGCAAAATGTTTATTAAGACCTATCATGGCAGATTGGATGTGACACTCCAGTTGGCACACTTGCCAAGTATTATAGAAACATAGAATGTTTCTATAATACATCATAGAATGGTTTGGGTTGGAATAAACCTTTAAAGATCACCCAGTTTCAACCCCACAGGCACACCTTTCACTAGACCAGCTAGCTCAAAGCTCCATCCAGCCTGGCCTGTATTTGTATTTACTTGTATTCAGAAACATAGCTGTGCCAGAGATGACTGACTGCCATTAACACAGCAAAGCTATTCATACCCTGTCAAAATGAGGTCTGTGTCAGGGGTAAAACACCTCACCTAAGAATACTTGAGAAGTTTTTAGAACACCTACCACCACCTGCTATAAAACTATACTACTGAACCAAATTCAGCCTTCTAAATGGCAAGTTAAAAAAACATGCCACTTGAGGAGTCACATAAAACCTTCCAAGGCATAAATGAAAACCCAGGTAAGAGGTGAATAGTACTTCTTATCTCCACAGATATTTTTCCTTCAGAAAGATTCATTCCTGTCATTCATGCAGTATCCCTTGCTACTTCTAAAGGTGAGTTCTACAAATTAAATAAACCTCAGACACATATTTCTTTGCATATCATAGAATCATTAAGTCTGGAAAAGATCTCTAGGATTACCAAGTCCAACTATTGAAACCATCCTGTCTTTATTGTCCCAAAACTTAACACTAATTTCTCAGTATCAGTGTGATCTCAAAAGTTTTGTGATTGTATATGAGGATGAATAAAGAAATAGAGAATCTGATCCAGCTGTTACAAACATCTTTATATACATACATATATATATATATATATATATATATATATATATATATATATATATATATATATAAAATAAATTAAAAATATAATGTGTGTTATTTACTAGATATGGCTAAAACAAGGCCACAGTGAAAGCAGTTTAATGAACTTGGAAAATCTAGAAATGTGTGAAATTACTTACCTAAAGTCCTCAGAAGTTTAACATTTTTGTCTAAATAGCTGAAAAATTTTGTCCAGACTCTGTATTTGCTGCCACATTTCTTCAACATTTGCAGAATTAGCTTATTTGCATAAGAAGACATTGACATAATGGCAGGAGATTTAGAAGCATTTCACTAGGGAACCTAAAGAGCAAATAATGTCTAAATGAAATCCCTCTTGTTTCAAAAGGAAAAAAAATAGGGATTCTGTTCACTAATGTATTAATGTTAAAGATGGACTAGAATGGCCTGTGAGGAAAAATAACTCATCTAACAGAAACATTGTCTAGAGCAATACATGACTAACATCACCTACACGACACAGACAGCACCCAACAGAGGCATAGCAGCAGGGCACAATGAGTTGCAGAGCTCTGCTCAAAGTCCACTCAGGAAAAATACAGGGGTAAGTTTTCTTCAGACCTGGAACAAAAAATTGACTCTTTTGTGTTTTCACTACATTTTTTCCATTTGAGCTTGTTCCCTGGGTTGTTGATGGGGTGTGTCTCTGAGTCTTTCCTGCCCATATTCTTACTTGCTGGAGGAAATGGGGCCAGAGGAGAATCTGCGGGTCAAAAGGGATCATAGGACTCAACGTCAATGAAATCAGAAATTTTTCTTTTTGAAGAATAACATTAGGAGGAAGAATGTGTCTTTGTTATTGCTGAAGTGTTATCTCCCTGCTGAGTGCCTGCTGCTTTTTCATGCTCTCTTATTTCATCTGTGCTTGTTTCTTCCTGCTCACTTAGGGTTTTTTTGGCACAGTGAACATGCATTTGCATATCTTCTGAACAAAATAAATGGTGATTTTTTTTTTCCAAAGTCAATGGCCATGGCATCCAGCAGACAGTGATTCATTCACACAACCTGCTGGGAAGTGCCAGTCTGAGTCAGACAGCCTTTCATGTCTGCAGATGCTAGATCCTGGGAGGACATTTAGCATCAGACTAGAACCCAGCTGGCACAGCTGCATGGCTTAGGGGTTGGCTCAGTTCTCAGCCTGAGCTTGATGTGTATTATACCACTCTGAGAAATTCTCTGACAATATTAGACAATTTACAAACTTGTCATAAGTCTCATAAAAGCAGAAGAAGAAGGAGACTTAACTCACAACATTTTAAAAGGAAGAGCACACTGATACAGCACTTTCCCAAGAAGAACCTGCTGGAGACAGTGCCATATGGTCAGTCTACCACACACAGATTTTTCTCCAAGTCACACTGTAGCTGAATGGCACATTCATTCAAAGCTCATTTTACATAGTTTGATCAATAACATTTTCTGAACTACTTTGTCTGTTATAAAATCACAGTATCTAAATTATACCTAGAAATATTTTAAGTACATTATACAAAAAATGCAGCTATTACTTTAAAAAATAATTTATGACCCTAACCTTTCAATTACAAGGGGTTTAGGACCTCTCTCTGACTGTGTTTGAGTATAAGGCAACCACGTCTATGTGTCCAGTAGGTGAATTATTGAAAAGGGACGGTACTTGAAGAATTTATAATTATGACCAGCATAATTTTATAACTATGAGCACCATAATACAGAAGGGAGGTACTGTTGATTTTCTTGATGTAAAGATTATTTACATTGCCAAAATGTGATGCTTCTACAGTTATTAAAATATATAGTTGCAAAGCCACATTTTTTACAACGTTTAAAAAAAATAAACAAAATCTAGATGAATTCAAGATAAGCCCAGTGAAACTGAGGAAAAAAGATAATCAACTTGATGTAATTTCAAAAAGCTCCAAGATCAAAGGAATGGAAAAATAAGTACATAAAGGAGATACTGAACTACTAATTCACATACTTTTTCCTAATCTTTCTGTCAGCTCAGCATTTGAATTGGACTAAAGTATTATTGAAATAAAGTATGAGCATTAACTCAGTGTTTATATTGGATTAGAACATTCCTGACTTTTGCAGAGTCCAAGGTAAATATTTCAAACAGGCACCTATCATAATCAATTTTCTTGATGGCATTGCTTTTTGCACTTTTTTTTCCTGCTAACCAAAATGCATCTGATTACCTAAACCACCCAGAAAGGAAGAAAAACTACATTCTTTAAAATCTTTTGCAAGCTAACTATTAACTTTTTTGAGGTTATTTTAGCCTAATTTCCTGTGTCTGTGTGGTAGTGTAATTCAGAAGAAACTTCAGGTTTAACTGACTGAGCATGGGTAAGTGTCAGACCTTTCTATTTTGTGTGATTGCACCTGTTAGAATGAATTGCATTGTCATAAATTAATTTCATATGCCTACATTTTTGCATAGAGTAATGAAGAGGACCAAACACATGTGCTAAACACATCTTAATGCTGGACTGACCAGCATTAAGGTTGACTTTCAGTGCTCTACATAACAATGTGGAAAACCTAATGGAAATATTTCCTGAAAAAATTTTAGAAGTCCAATGTCCATTAATCTAACTGTTGTTTGTTATCATTACTGAGGGAATGACCTCATGGAGGGTTGTTGCAGGAGAGCAGACTCATTCTGGTGTCCAGGAACGAAGCTTTATATCTTATCTGAGACACTGTGTTGTCCTCCTTTTCCATAGCACATGGGATATTTGGCAGGAACATTTTTTTGCTGGGGTCCCAGAGGGTCAGCATTTAAAGGAACTCATGGTTTATCTTCTGACCCAGAGCCTTTGAGAGAGTGAAAAATGTTGTTTGGAAATTTGTCATGAAACAAAGGTAAAAATATTTCAGGATCACTAAGTCCACAAGTCATAGAGTGTATGATGTAATGCAGTAATGCATTTGTAACTTAGACTGCCATTGGTATCTGGAAAGTCTTATCTTCCTATTGACAGAAGGGGAAAATAGTTCCCCGAAAAATCTGAGATTTTTTTGTTTGTTTGTTTGTTTTTGTTTTTGTTTTTGTGTTGTCAGTAAGTAGTCCAGAATATGCTTCACTCACAGAGTCAGGAAATCCAATTCTTTTGCTACAGAAGTGACCTCAGTAAAAAATGTTAATGAAGATTCACTCTTATTGGCATCCAGATAAAAGAACTGCACTGGGAGAAGAGGGGAAGAAATACTTTCTCCTGATATACAACTCCCATGTAAATTCTGAGAAAGCAGTGTTGACTTTATTAAAGACACGCTAGCAAATTTTCTTCCTTCATGGTTTAGGACCTATGCTGGAAAATTTGTCTACTGAGCACACCAAATGCTTAACATCTGGAAAGCAAACAAGAGCAATGTAAAATACATTTCTCTAATTTTTTTTTTAAATGCTGGGAGATTTTTAGCCAATGTGATGTTTATAGAGGAGGAATAAAATAATCTCACTATTTTCAGGAATTTACATTTACTAAGATCTTCTCATACACCATAAGGTATTATTTCTGTTCTCAAATATTACATCACAAGCATTTTAATTTGAAAAATTATGGACATCATTGCATATAATTTGGTCCTTATGTACAGAATCACTTGGTTGGAAGAGACCTTTAAGATCATTGAGTCCAATACATGCCCTAACACCTCAACTAAAAACCATGGCACCAAGTGCCACATCCCATCTTTTTAAACACATCTAGGGATGGTGACTCCACCACCTCCCCAGGCAAACCATTCCAGAACTTTATCACGCTTTCTGTAAAAAAACATTTTCCTAATATACAACTTATATTTCCCTTGGCATAGCTTAAGACTGTGTCCTCTGGTTCTGTCAGCTGCTGCCTGGAGAAAGAGACCGACCCCTACCTGACTACAGACACCTTTCAGGGAGTTGTAGAGAGTGATAAGGTCACCCTTGAGTCTCCTTTTCTCCAGGCTAAACACCTCAAGCTCCCTCAGTTGCTTCTCACAGGGCTTGTGTTCCCAGCCCCTCTCCAGCCTCGTTGCTTCCTCTGGATGTGCTCCAGCGTCTCAACGTCCTTCCCAAACTGAGGGGCCAGAACTGGACACAGCACTCGAGGTGCAGCCTCACCAGTGCTGTGTACAGAGGAGGAATGACCTCCCTGCTCCTGCTGGCCACACAATCCCTGACACAGGCCAGGATGCCATTGGCCTTCTTGGCCACCAGGGCACACTGCTGGCTCATGTTCAGCTGGCTGCTGACCAGCACCCCCGGGTCTGTTTCTGCCTGGGCACCAGAACACATCCAGCCACACCCTCCCCAGCCTATAACCTGCAGGGGTTTACTGCAGCCAAAATGCAGAACTCAGCACTTGGACTAATTAAACGTCATCCTGTTAGACTCTACCCATCTGTATGTGTATATTCAAAAAGAATATATGTAGCTATTGCACTCCATTTATTACTCTTGTGATGCTGTTCTGAGGCCTCGTTTACTGCACAGTGAGAGAGACTGTGCCTGAGCCAAAGAGTTTGCACAAGATATCAACCTACAGCATAACACAAAAGAAGACAGGGAAAAAGAAAAGAAACCATACAGAAAACAAGGGCTATCTCTCTGATTCTGATACAGTATGATAAAAATAAGGTAAATATTCTTAATGTGTACCTTACTGTTTAAGACCATGTACACACACAGATTTGTGACCCTGATTCAAATGGTAATTAAAGCAGATAGAATTTATGTACAGACTTAGGACTGAACCCTAAACCATGGGTATATTGATGACAAAAACTGACTAATTTCTGTGGGAAATAGCATGAAATAATGCAAAGAAAATCTTGACCCAGAGACAGGAATGTTCCCTAGGGAGTCTGCCATGACTGTTAAAGATTACAGAGCAAATAGAAATGGAAGAAAAAGAAAAAGTTACTGTCAAGGCATCAGGACACAGATGTCACAGGAATGTAATAGGGAGGAGGGTAATGAGCAATAATGAAGGCTTGCTTTCCAGAGGTTTGCATACTACTTCAAATATACTTTCACAAAATTTTGTTCAAGATGCAAACTTGAAATTCAGTGACATTGCCCATGAGCAAGTGTGTTATTTTTCTGGAAAGTTTTCTAAAGACTCAGGAACTAATAGAAATACAACTATTTCTAACAAAAACCAAGATTATTTACTAATTATACATATAATAATTATTACATTATTTTAGAGACAGGAACTTGTTAACAGGAGTACCCAGAAAGCATTTTAAATTTTACTGTGTAAAAAAAAACCTTATTGAGGAACATGTGACAAACCACAACTGAGTCTGATCATATTCAGCTCTCAAGCTTTAAAAAAGCAAGAGCAAGAAAAATGACACATTTAAAAGACATGCTTGTTTTAAGTGAAATGCAATAACTCCTTAAAGCCATGAGAACAGATAGATCAGAGAGAGATAAAACTATGGAAAAGTCTGAAAATTACCCCAGAACGTTTTCAATAGGATTTCTTTCAACTTTTAATTTTAATGGATGATGGAAAAATGAAAGCTTGTTCCCTGTGTTACAGTTTAAATTTTGTCAGAAGTGAAATTTGGAAAAAGAGGTTTCCCAGGGAAAATTCATCAGCTGAAGAGGCATATTTGGAACTACTGAGGTAGCATGGGACTTGGGCTATCTCTGATTTTTATCACTCTTATTTAAGTTTTTTCTGAGGCAGATGTTTCATTTCTTTAAAAGGGACTGGGGCAGTACCAGAAATTTATTACAGAATATGGCAGGAATGTTAACCTCTTCTTTGAGTCAGTAGGTCTAAGGCCATAAATTTAAAGGAAACTGAATCAGAACTTTTGCAGTATGATGTATTTTTACATTGTACTAAAACGACACATTAAGATATACACACATAGCTATAAAACAATTTTTTAAGTATAATCTTATATGACAAAGTCATTTTAGACATCTGTCAAAATAAATTTCACTCAAATTGGGTTCTAAGCTCTCCCAGCCTTCTAGTAATTTGGGATCATGTGAGAAGGATTTATTAAAAATATAGTTTCATTAAAGCCTATACAGTTAGTGGATTTGGAATTATTTTCCTAACCAGCTTTGACCCACATCAGAAAGCTGAAAAGTATCATATATCTGAATTTGAAGCTGAATTTTCAAATTTTGTTCTTTAACCCTGACTGGAATTCAAACCATACATACGAACCAAAACTCTTTATAAATAGTAAGTCTAGTGATGTCTGAACTGTTAGCAACATTTATCTCAAATTTTCACTATTCAAACAGTGCACATAACTCCAGTGGAAATTTCTGTGAGCACAATCATCCTTGGCATCTTCTATGCAAATCTTATGCTGAATTTTTATTTCCACAGATACACTTGCTTTATAAGGACTAGCCTTACAAGTAACTTATTCTCTGGTTTTATTGTTCAATTCAGTCAATTAAGCATTTAAATAGTTCTATATCAGGTAAAATATAATTTAAAAAGTTAAATGGTCTGGAAAATGTATTTTTTTTTAATACACACTAGCTCAACTGTGATATCTCTACTGTTTCAAATATAGTTTTAATAACTTGCAAGTGGATCAGCTAGCCATACTCTCCCTGTGTTTGCAGCTACAGCTGCCTCCAATTTGAGGATCCAGAGACAGTCAGAAGTCTCAGTAAATCTTGTACAGACATGCAAATGCATCATCACCCTATGCCACTGATCTTTTAAGCAGGGCTGAATAAAAACAGCATCAATGTTCAAGAGACAACTTCTGTCAGTGTAAAGAAATTAGGTTTTCTCAGAAAACTGATCAAACCAAACTTTTTTCCCCATTCCAGTACATGTAATAATTTTTGTATTACATTAATGTATAATTATTATTTGACTAAAAAACAAGTTACATGCTCAGCTATCTTGGCAAACCCAGGTCACCACTGATGCTCACTTTTGCATCCCAGAGGTTTTTATGAAAAATGCTAAAAACCCCAAAGAAATAGTGCAAGGACTGAGTTATAGAAGGTTGAGCAAGATTGTCTCAAAGAATATTGGGGTTGTATTGATATTCCCTGCTTCAGAAAGCTTTGGTGATAATAGTAAACATATTATTCTTTGTATTTCACTGAAAGTAACAACTTTTGTAGTAATAAAGCACTCATATCTAACTAACAGAAGCAGAAAGGGTTTAGAGATGGGAAATAGTTTTCTTTCGCCTGTGACAGGAGTTTCACTATTTGTTAGAACCAGTTGTTGTTTTCAAAGCAAACCATGTTGCCTCCTTCATAAATTTTGCCACATACATCTGTTTTGGCCATGGCTTTAGGCACTTGCTGCCTGCTGCTGCTATCTCAAACAAGCCTGGACTGAACTCTCAAACACAAGTATTCTATACAATATGAAATCTGGAGAGATATTCTTGCCCAGGCTCAGGGAAAGACCATTATGAGCATTTAACCTCAGCTCACACTGAGGCAAATCCTGCTCAGATGAGTAAAATTCAGGTGGAATCTCCATCACTGCAGTTCTGCCGTCCTGTTAAGAGTGGCTGGCAGCTGTTTGGGATGTTCAGGGCTACCACTGTGGGCAGAAGCTCAAACCCAGCCATTACAGGGTCATCACTCACACTTAACCAGCAGTGAGGACTGCAATATCCTCTCGGCTCATGCAGCTGCCTTGAGTGACACTGCAGAAACCAGACAGGAAGAATTAAACTGAGAGAACAATAATGTCTTTAGTATCAGGAGAAGGTTTTTAAATTACCCCTTGTGCAGCAGTGCCAAAAGAGGCCCCCAAGTTAGGGAAGCTTGACAAACAAAAAGTAAAAAAAGAGATGGTGAAGATTTTTTTGTCATCATATGGGAAGACATTGCTATTCTAGTCTCTTACACCAGGATCAGGTACATGACGAGAAACATAAGGAGTCAGAGAAACAGGTCAAAAACCAGCCCCATTTTCCAGAAAGTGCTTTCCTCACTGCATGCAATGGCCCCAGTCCTATCTTCTGTCCCTTGTGCTTTAGTGATTATCTGGTTTAATTAACATAGGCAAGTAGACTGGAAGGGAAGAAGGTAAAGCTGTCCAGGAAAAACATTATTTTAGAAAGAACAAAGAAAGCTAACAAAAAATGAAGTCTACTTTTTTAGGAAAGGATTTCCTGAATCTCTTTCTGAAAAGGACTAAGAGCAATGCACTCCTTTTCTCTCCAGGAATTATGAAGTTTTTGGCTATTTTCAAGTGTTATTAAGGTGTCAGCAGCTGGGAGAAAAAAAGAGCCGACCCATATATAATAAACAGATATAATTTGTGTGGTTTACATTTGTTTCTCAAAAAGCAGCTGTGCATTTGAGAGTTTTTCCATGAGAGACAAGGAACTTCTTTGTCAAGGTCCAACATTTCTCCCGACTGTATCACAGGAGAAACCATGATATCACCATTTGAATATGTGGTTATTTTTATAGACTCAAAGTATAATTTTATTGCTACATATATATATATATATATATATATATATATATATATATATAAAGCTTAGCTGGGTGATAAGCAGCTATTTTCTGCCATCAAGGCTGATAAAAAATATCTACATTTTCAGTAGAAGTTTTCTTTTGAAATGTTGACTTTTGTTAGGAAAGCTGAAAGAATTCTGACTTCTGCAAAAAATAGTCTGCTTAGCTGCAAGCATAATCAAAAATTTGTTGCTGTTGTAGAAATTATTCATCTTAATGCTTGGAGACATTTTCATGCTGTGAAGCTTTAATGTTAACTACTGATCCAACATAAAAATGAGAAAAATAGCATAGTTATTCATATTCTTGTTGTTCTGCAGATAGAATGCCTCCAGCTAATGCCGAAATCCCTGTTGCTTGAAAAAGAAAATGTTCCCCAATTCAAAACAAAAGTTATTATTTTCACTGTCATCTTGGAGAAAAGGAGACTGAAAAAAGGTCCTGGAACAAATATTATTGCCATACCTGAATTTTTTGAGATTTGTGTTTCAGAGGCTACAGTATTGATGAAACGCTCAGGGCACAATCAATTGTTTTCTGATGCCCTCATTTTTCATCCAATTTAAGATCTCTGTCTTCCACAACCTAATAGGACAATATCAAGAGAAAAAAGCATGGAACATTTAAAGATAATAGATTCTGATAGTAAAATTTGTAGTTTAGCAGAACTAACTTACTGCAGTTGTAGCAGAAAAATGGTAATTTACAAGTAATCTTCCTTCTACTGTTTTTAAGACTTTAAAGCACCTACGTTCTACACTTCCCAAGAGAAAAAGAAGCTGCCTTCACTAGGGTCACCCCATACTGCTCCTCATGGAGAGTCTGAGATGCTGCCCCTGTCAAGCAGACTGTCCCCTCCATCAGGTCCATGTGCTCCATCAACCACTTATGGAAAAAAAATGTCCTGTTTCTTAAAAGCAAATTTAGGATGTCTTTTGTCCTGCATCTTATCATAGAACACATGAGTAATTTTTAAATAAATTATTAGAGAAATGAGATTTCTCTTACTCTTCCAGAATCTGTCTAAATTCTGGAACTAAAGGATCAATCAGTTGATATACCTAAATATACCTTATATATATATATGATTGCCATATTTTCTCTGGCAATGCTTGAGAGTTTTATTTTCTTCTATTTTTAAATGCACATGAAAAAAACTGACTTAAGAGATCTTTTTTTCATTACCTCAGGGATATATTTCGCTAAGTTTTTTGGTTTTGCAGAAACCTCCTGCTTTCACTTTTTTATATTGAGAAACTTAAAAATACATTAATTCAGGTACTGTAGAAGCCATTATTAATGGTTGTTATTACAGTGGCAGCAGATATCAATTTTATCTATCAGTTTTTCAATGCATTTCAGGAGTTACAGGTTGCTGGTGCTCAATTTGCTAGGATCCAAGGAAAATGTGTTACCTTGCTTTCAGATGCAGATAGAAACATTGTCATTCCCCTTGGCATCATGTCAGGTGGTCAAAATTTCTTTTAATGATGTTGTGATGCTAATATGTAAGGTTCTGTTTCAGTTATTCCTGGTAAAATGTTCTGAGCATTAACTTCATCCATGTCCCTAGAAGTTCTCTGTTTCTTGCACTTAAACACTGTAAATATATTTACTTTTTTCATTTAAATCTGGAGTGACAATAATAGCCACAATTTATAGGCAGGACCAAGATACATGTTGGGTAACTTACAAAACAGCCTTCAAACTCTTTACAAGGGAGAGGCTTTTAAAGATGATGTAGCTACAAAAATTTTCATTATTCTTTTTACAGAGCCACAGAGCTCTGATGAGATGGCTTGGTACTGAATTCCAGCATACACCTCCAGAACTGTGTATAAATTTTTGCTTGGCAATTTCAGGCAATTCTTTAATGCTTATCTGGACAGAGTTACAGTGAGTGCTACAGGAATCCTTCTGCAATCTTCATGGCATTGCTGGGCAGCCACTGGCTGGGGCACTCTAATGCCTGAAACTGCCCAAAACTGCCAAATCCCTGAACAAGAGGTGGATAGGTGGGTGTCATGGTTTAGCTCCAGCTGGCAACAGAGTCTCATGCAGTTGCTCATTCACTCTCCCCTGGTGTGATGGGTGAGAGAACTGGAAGAGTAAAACCAAGAAAATTCATATATTGAGATAAAGCAAGTTTGATAGGTAAAGCGAAAACTGCGTGCACAAGCAAAGCAAAACAAGGAATTCATTCACCACTTCCCATCAGCAGGCACATGTTCAGCTGCCTACAAGAAAGCCATAATGGTGACTCGGGCAGATGAAAACCATGCCTCCAAACATCCCATCTTGTTCCTTCTGCAGGTTTATAAACTGAGCATGAGGCCATATGGTATGGAACATCCCTTGGGTCACTTGAGGTCAATTGTCCCGGTTAGTCCTCTCCCGGGACACCTCTCCTGTGCACCCCCAGCCCACTTGCTGCTGGGTTGGGATGAGAGGCAGAAAAGGCCTTGGTGCACTGCCAGCACTGCTCAGCAAGAACACAAACATGCTATCAACACTGTTTCCAACACAAATACAAAGCAGGCTCCCATGCCAGCTACTAAGAAAATTAACTCTATCCCAGACAGAACAAGCACTGAAGAACTGCCTCCCCTCCCATTCTAAACACTGCTTCAGTAAATCCACATAAATCTCAAAACTTTCCTTTACCTCATCACGTTTGATATGTTCAGAGACTGGTTAAAACCAAGGGAGTGTTTAGTTTCTCAAATGCATCTTCCCAGTAGAGCTCATGAAAAGGCCCACAACAGCATAAACTGTCATTCCAGAATAAAAACTGTCATTGAATTTAATGTTAAATTTACATTGATTTTAATGAGATGAGAAATGAACCCTTGAGGCTTAAAAAGGAAAAAAAAGTTAGAAAAACCCTTTTATTTTTTTCTTCTAGCTTGGAATGCAAGGCTTCTATAGGATTATCCAAAGCACTGATCTAACAACACCATATCCCATAGTGGAGCTGATATCAGTCAGTGCAGCTGCACAAGACTACTCTAAGTTTGATGCCAAGAATTAGCTGGAAGTGAAGTGTCACTCAGTTAACCGTGTCACTTGTTCAGCCTGCAAGCCAAAAAAAATCTCGATGCTGTTCACAAAGGGGAATAATATTTTGCATGCAGTTCACATTTTGTTCTCTTACTTGTCACAACAGCTTAATCTGAATGGCATCTTGTTTAATTGTTCTGCAAAATTTCTGAACATATGAAACTCTTTAGCTTTTTTCCATATGCATCCCTACTCCAAGTTTTAGAAAACAAACAAATGTTTGGGTGGGGTATGTACTGGTGGAGCTAAATTTCACAGGAATGTATATTTTCAACTAGAATCAATTCCTAACCATGCAGCTTAGTTCAGCTGTTATCTGGGGTATGCTATGATATGTTTAACAAGATGTCTCTGTCAAAACCCCACCTTGGAATATTATTACTTGTACATTTATCAGCACATTGAACCTAACACATTTTTTTTCCTGTAGGAACAAAAAGAGGCATGCTTTCTCCATCAAACACACACAGCTGTGGGCTCTCAGAGCCTTATAACTCTTTGTTTGTTGGTTACAAAGGAAAATGTATATGTAGGAATTGCGAAAAAGGAGTTGAAAGTTACATTTCATTCATAACAGGTGCTACATAAAATGATGTATTTTCTCAAGTAGATAAGCAGAAGAAATTTTAAATCCAATCAAAAATGCTATTTTTTTAGTTACTTCATTAATTAGCTTTGATATTCCTTATAAGTACATAAAATTCGGCTAATACATCAAACACATCATTTTAGGCACACAGTTGCAATCCAGAATGCAACTCTTAAGCACTTCAAACACTTAAAAATATTGGATTCTTCCTATCAGCCCTTTCCAAAGGCAATAAATAATTTAAAAAAATATTAATTTTTAGTGGACCACACAACAGGCGATTCATTATGTTAATAAGAACCCACAGCAAAAGCTCTGCAAGCTCGATATGTGCAATCCTTGCAGAAGAACATACCATCAGGTAGATTTTCCATTTGACTGATTTGTCACTCAAAATACTAACCTGAGCACTTGTCTTCTTCTGTTTGTAGTGATCCTTGAAAGACAAAAAAAACCCCACAAAAACCATAACTAAATCTTGCCATTCCCTTTGCACCCCAGGATAATTCACAGAAAGTAAAGGGGAAAGGGAATCACAAACACTTTTTCCCTTATCCATTTGAGTTTCAGCATGTAGAATGAAATAAAAATACTCAGAAAATAAAATTTAATAGAATCGAACTATATGATAATGCAATCTATTACACAAAAACCCCATATACAACAGAAAACACATCTACAGGGTAATAAAATAAAGGAACGGAGGGAGGGAGGGAGGGAGGAAGGAAGGGAGGAAGGGAGGAAGGGAGGAAGGGAGGAAGGGAGGAAGGGAGGAAGGAAGGAAGGAAGGAAGGAAGGAAGGAAGGAAGGAAGGAAGGAAGGAAGGAAGGAAGGAAGGAAGGAAGGAAGGAAGGAAGGAAGGAAGGAAATCAGTAGAAATACTGGTTTTCTGGTTATAATTCAATTCAATAATTCAATAATTTTAGTTTAAAAGCTACAAAACTCTTTTTATTTTTATTCAAAAATAGATTTGCAGTATGCATCAAAGTAAAATGTATGTAAGATACAACTTTAGCAGAAGCTTGTGAATGCTTGATCTGATGTTTGTGAGTTGCAGCAGACCAACTGCCACAGGACCTGGCAGAACTGAGGTTATGGGCATGAAAACACTCAAGAGATTTCACTGTAGGATAATTTTGAGCACAGAGATACCTTTGTGCCTCACTCCTAATTGCTTTAGTAAATCTGGAAGTGGTGCTTTAAACACATCCCTTTGAGAACTTTTCCCAATGCATCAGATTTCCAGTTGTTATATTTCTCTTTTAATTATAAATTAACACCTTCCTCCATGGAGCCTAAGAACTGTCCAAGCTGTGGAACCTTGTCATATGATTAAAAACCCAAAATGCAAAAAAACTATGGAAGTTTGTTTGTTTGTTTTGGTTTAGTTTGGTTTGGTTTTTTTACTAACTGCTGAAAGTTTTAGTTAACAGTTTTATATTCTGCTTTTTGAGTATGAAAATACAATACATTTTCTCAAGTCCAGCATGAGACACACTCAACTGCCTTAGCAATATCTTCATGCTTTGCACCTGCTTTTACAAAAAAAGGTTAAACCAGAAAAGAATACTTGTCTGTGAGCCCATAGCATTGCTTTATTTAATTTTTGGTACAATGTATATGGAGAAAATACTGTTTGACATTATATGTTTACTAATTTGAGATTTTTTTTTCATCTCTCTTGGTGCTGAATTTATAGTATGAGAAAGGTCCCTAGTGTACTTCAGATTTATCAAAAAACCCACCCTATAACAATTGGTATACAATATAGACTGAAAATTAGCATCTCGGGGCTCAGAAAACTGGAGCACATCAAAATGGTTTCCAAACTAATAATCTGAGATTTGGCCTTCTAGATGACTATCTGGTTTTGAACTGAAATAAAATAAGAGATGATCAGGAGAATCTAATTTATTTTTTTCTCAATCTAGTCTACTTATCAATCTTCTGGATTTGCCAAAAGTAAATAAATATTTCACTTTACTCCTATTTTCTTTCTCTCTCATACTTCAAAATAGTCATGCATATGCTTATTCAAACATCATTTTTCAAATAGATTTTTGGACCTTTGATTCAGAAAATAACGCCTTTGTTGAAGAGCCAAATAGGACCAATAGACTGACAGAGTACCTGGTCCTCAAGGGACCAAGTTAAGCACATGCTAATGCTTGGAAAATATGCATTCTTGCTGTGTACAAAGTAGGAAATATGAAAGGTGCAAGATGCTGCCTCTCAGCAAAAATCCTAATGTAACACTTGTTAGATTATTTTATTACTTTTGTTTTACTTCATTTGTGTTCAGTTGTGTTCATGCTTTGCTATATATAATTAATGCTATGAAGGATTTGTATTATAAAATACCATTAATATTCACAAGAATATTCAGTAAAATATGCAAATGCTATTTTTTCTGTTCTGCCATGGAATCATTCTCTAGCAGTAGTACATTGAGCAGGTTGTTCAGATAATGCTTTCATACTTGAGTCTGAAGTTAATTAATTACTGTCTCAGATTAATTAATTTAGGGGAATGAGAAGTTGGTTTGAACTAAAAATGGAAAGTTTGTATTAATAAAAGCGAAGCCAAAAATTTTTTGGCAGTGTCAGTACTTTTCTTGCAAAAATCAAAAGGTTTTTGAAAGGAACTAATTCTTAAAAAAGCCTCTATTTCATCAGCTTGCCATTTTCCAAAGGAAAATGTTTCATCCCAGAGCTCTCCAACAGCCCTAAACATTTCTCTAGTGTTAGGCCAGCACACATGGGAAGTGTTCATTTCCACTGGCTGCATGTAAAATTGGTTTCAGGACACAGATGTTTGCAGTACAACGAAAGCACCAATTTGTATTTGAGTATTAGCTTCTTTTCAGTTCTTCCATTATGGAAAAGTATGATTTCTCCAATTTTCCATCTTCCCTTTCTATAACAAGTTTGCTTTTCATGCCAGAGTTATAGGATCATTAGGAACACAAGCTAAACAAATCCTAGTCTTTTAAGAAGTTTCATCAAATAGTCAACTTTTCTATATAGCCAAATAGGAAGAATTCAGGATTCCATTCATTCATAGAATTATATTCTACTTTATGACTACCTGTTCAGGAATAAATTGAAGGAAAAAGAAGTTATATCATTGCAAAAGTCAGTTCTGTATTCTGTGTTGTTCATAATACTCCTGGGCATTTCAGATATTCTCTCATTAGAAGCCTGCATTGTTTATTACTAAAATAAAAATCCCAACTTCAGTAGTAGCTGCACTTACCTGAAAGAAGATATTACATTCTTTTTTCAAAGATATTCCTATCTTTTTTCTGTCTTGTACATGGCACAGGCTCTTAAGACCATGGTTTCACATTTATTTCAATTAACTTTTAATGTGTTTGGATTGAGGTTCTTAGATCATTCCACTTGGCATTTAACACTTGAAGATAGCTTCTTATGGTAAAACTTTGAATACTTAGGTGCCACTACAAAATTTTCCAGAGATTCACTGAATCTGGGGAGTTTCTGGCCAGTCAGTTTCTGGCCAGGCAGACTCCCAGGTGGGAGGAAGGACTTAATCATTCTTCACATGGAAGACACTGGAAAATTTAGCTCTGGGCAGAGCAGGGCTCTGAATGGAAGTGGCCTTACTACTTTCCTTTGACAAAGAGGTCAAAAAAGGGGCTCAACAGATGGAAAATAATTTCCTCTATTTCTCTGGTTCTCTAGAAGTGAGAATGGCAATTTATAATATGTTGAGGACTGGCATGAAAATGTATCAACACAGAAAATTTCATTTTCTTCACAACTAACGTCCTTCCTAATCTCTAACAATTATTCTTCCCCTTATAAAGTCTCATGAAGTTATGCAACTGTTTTTGAACATCTACTAGTTAGAGGTTGTTTCATTATTTTCCAGGATCATCTCACATAGAAATGTAATATTACTGAGAAGGTTTATTTCTGATCCAGGGTGGAATCTCTGAGGTTCTAACGAGTTCAGAAGTGATGATTTTTAATCAGGTCTCATGCTGAGGTGACACCTTCACCTGCTATCATTTCTGAGAAAGTTTAATGGTTAGACCAGGATGTCCTGTTTAGCTCTGTTGAGTTTTCTAGGACAATTTCAGACCTGTTTCTGCAGTGAACAACAACGACTCTGATGCTCAGGATTAGTTTCAATATATGAAAGTACTTTCGAACTTTCTCCCAGATCCAGGAGTTTTTAGAAGATGCCTCTCTGCACCCATACTTCTTTATCTATAAATTAAGACCTTCTTAATCTATAAATTTTTCAAATGTCTCATTCAGATACTACATCTCACAAAAGACTCTCCCAAAAGTGAATCTTTTCTAAGGATTCCTAATTCTAAGAGTTACTACAGTGCTTTTAACTTTTCCAATCAGATCAAGTCTCTTCAGGTCTGTGGTATGAACCTCTGGTCCATGCAAAAAAAATCACCACTGCTAGTCAATCTTAGTTAAGTATTTTCATCAGAGTCAATAGGATTTGCCTAGAATTTTACTGCCTGCATCATCAAACACTGCATTAACAAACACTGCAGATTGCAGAGCAGAATGCAGTATTTTTATTTACTTGGAGTTTGATGGTAGTTTTATCTTTTCATAGAATAAAAATGCACCTGAAATTTTTGTGCTGTGAAAAGCTGTAATATTTTTGTATTGCTTTTAGAGCAAGTTGCTGCCAATTTTTACAAGGACCTCAAACAATTTTTTTTGCCCTAAGTAAACAGGAAGGAGGTCATGGCTGTGCAAGATATTCATACAATATAATCAGTGGATGATTTTCTAAACTGTTCCTATATTTTTGTAGTTAACAGGCAAAGATGGTTAAACAGGGAACTAATATAGCAAAGGTTGTTTTCTGGATATAGACGTATTTCACACCAGGCAAAACCCAATTGGCAAGGCCTATTCCTCCCCGTATAGTGTGTTTTCAAATTAGTTACCAAGATTGCTTTGGCACAGAGTGGAAAGGGAGAGGAATCTTCAAAGGGTGGTTCTTGCCATCTGAGACACTGGTCTTCAGAGACAGCCATTCATTCTTTGAAGAAACCCATTAACTAGAATCAGAAAAAAACAGAGGGAAAAAATTAATATCAAACTTTTAAGAGGCTCTGCATTACATATGCTGCATATGTTGTTACTTCCTTCCCATATACAGCCTATTAAGAAAGAAAACATGACATTTAAGCAATATTATTCTTATCATGTCTGATATGTAAAGACAATTGGAAAGATTTTTCACTTCTCCAACTGATCCTACAAATATTTCACAGTGATATCAGGTGTAGTCACAAGCTACCTATATTGGCATGCACAGTAAGACTTTAGCAGACATTAAGTTGGAGCTCAACTGAATTCAGTATAATGCATCTCTTTTATAATTCCTGTAATCTCATCCTTTGCACAGATATTTCTTTCTCTGGTAAAAGATGGGAATTTTACAGTTATTTACAGAACAAATCTATTATTGAAAGGAAAACCAGAAAAGATTTTATCTTATGGTTTTCTACTGGAAAATGACTCCCCAGTTGTAGAGAATCCTTCCTGAAAGTCACTACTATAATAACTTCAGAATGATACCAAGAATATACAAAGCAATCTCTTCTCCCAAGTAACAAGTGGTGGGACAGGAGGAAATGGTTTCAAGGTGCTCCAGGGGAGGTTTAGGTCTGGATATTGGGAAACATTTCCTCACTGAAAGGCTTGTCAAAATTTGGAACAGGAACTCAACCAGGGAAGTGGTTGAGTCACTATCCCTGGATGTATTTAATGTATACCTGGTGCAGATGTGGCACTTAGGGACAGAGTCCTTGGTTAATGTTAGGACTTGGTGATGTCAAAGGTCTTTTCTAACATAAATGGTTTTATGATTGTATGATTCTAGATTCCTCAAATTTAAGATAGAAAACATTAGAAAAAATCAGGAAATTTGTCTATGATTTATATTGCAAGACAATGTATTTCCTTCGTACGTCTTCTGTATGTACCTTACGTCTCCCTCCTGTACTGTTGAGGGAGGCAACTTTCTCTTAATTTTCAAAGACACAAAGAATTTCCAGATGGCAACAGGCTTATTGTGAATGAAGTCTAAATATAAAACCAGTGGGGAAGTTGCAATCACAAAACAACCAGACGTGATTCCTTTATGATCCTGCAGTTAATGCTGCACTGATTCATGGTGTCCCTGCTAAGGATATTTCCACAGATGTTTTGAGCAATGAGCAAACTGCTCCCCTGGGGCTCTGGAGGCAAGTGTCCAGGTTGCCACGTGGACATATTCAACCACTAGACAATTCCTCAGAGGCTTTGTCCCCCTCCCTGCAGCTCTGGCCACTTCATCCATTCTTCTTCCTTCCTCCCTTGTTCCCTACAGTCCTCCATATAGCCCCTACTATTACAAGCAGTAATTTCTGTTGACTGCATTTACACATGAATTATGATCCCTAACTCTAATTAGGTCCTGCATAAATTTTTTTGTATATCACAGATCTGAATTCTAGTGAAATGGTTTCATACAGCTTTCCCAAAAATTGACTTGGATGCACATCTATTGTTTTCCAGATCACACTATTCATGAATCATCTATCACTGTAAATGAAAAAGAAAGCAATTGCAGAAAACTATTATTTTATAAACTCTTTTCCTGACTGAATTTAGCAACAAAATTTCTTGCAAGGTCTTTTTCCAGGGCATCTATAAATGCATTGGGAGCCAATTTTATCTATATAAGTGTATCTCTTATATTGCCTGACAGATCTTAACATCACCTCTCATGTGAAATGGGCCTTTAGCTATACTGCACTAAACCTAAAGGTTCACTAAATCACCTGCAATGTAGGACTCTAACTTCAACAGTATTCCATTCCAGTGGAACATCTCCTTTCAATGTCTGATTTCATTTGATGCATTTTGCTGTGTTAAAATATTTGATTTTCCCAATATCTTTATGGTATAAAAACTAGAAAATTCTTCAGACATAAAGCCAAAAATTAGCTTTTATGCTATACAATATTTAGTGATGACAAAGATTTTTAAATTATTATATAACTTATTGCATAATAAACAAATAAAAAACTTGAGCACCACTAAAAGTTTTGTCAAATGCAGAAAAAAACCCAGCAGCACCCATAATGTTTATTTTTGTCTGTTTGTTTTTAATTAGCAAAAGAACATTTTAAACTATACATGCATGTGTAAATTTAAAAAACTTCTAACTACAGAGTACATTTCATCTGTGGTACATTTTTTTTCTAATGTGGTAAACTCTAGGTTCAGAAAAGTAGCAGACATCTTGACTTCACTTCTAGTGAAACGGATGTAAGATGCTAACTTAATGAATAAGAAACACCCTCCCTATCCACCAGTTGATTATCCAACAAAAGAGGTCTGTAATTACTTTGTAGAGATGTCCTTCAGTAATATAAATTAAAAAATAAGAAATTGTACTGTATCATATTTTAAATTCAGATGAGTAACAATACTTCCCAATACAGTCGGAAAAGTGAGAGTTACTTTCAAATTAGATTTTATTTTTCATTTCAAATTTTTAAAAAAGTGTGTCTGTGCAACACCTTCATTAAGCATGTTTTGTTACTGTAAAATAGTTTAAAAAGCCCCACAGCTCCTCTCCAGCCCCATCCTCCTCCCCCACCCCCAACAGTTACAGCCAGCCAAATATGCATTCATTTTCCAGTTTGTTATCCATGGGCATTTTTTTTGTTATTGGATACAAATCTCTAATAGAAAACAGACAGATATACTGCTAAAACTTTTCACGTGGTAATAAACATAATTCAAGCTGCCATTACATCACTTCCCAACAATATAAACATTTCTTATTTCAAGGAACAGGGTCTGGCACTCTACTCACAATAAATCCTCTCCACTCTGCAAGCAGACTCATTCATGTGAAGCAGTAAGGCATAAATCAGGATTAGTAGCGTCCAAACCAGTAAGTGCATGATGCTGGTTAAGGCTGATGATTGCTGTTTGAAGGGTAAACTACTCTACCACACCTCTTCGTCTAATAGACTTGTTCCTGGACAACATCTAAATGACAATTTTCATGATACTTGGAAAAAATTCCCAAGTCTTTGCAGAAAAGATGTATCAGGAAATGACCACCTGACAAGAGAGAAGGCTCTGAAGCCTTGAAATGCGCAGAAAACTGATATCATTGAGGGCATGCCTGTGCATTGCTGTAGTCAGTCCATCTAAAACCAAAAGCAAAATGTGGAATATGATCATTCATCAACAGCAGCTCTGACCCTCCAGTGAGGGAACAGCTACTGCAGGTTTGACAGAAGGCCAGCCCACACCAAGCCACCAGAGCAGGCTCTGACCCTGGCAGTCAGTACTATAAGAGGAACTGGGTGAATGCCTACTTTCCCCAAGTAGTTTGTTCACTGAAATCAGCAATTTTGCGACCACTGAAACTCTTCGCAAATTTGTATCTAATTTGGCAAGAAAATCTGAATGAGGGTAAGAAATGTTTATTGTTTGTTTCCAAGTAATGTATTGAGACCACATTAAATTATGTCTGATTTCCAAATAAAAAAAAAAGTTTTTTAGAAGCAAAAAACTAAAAAAAACCCAAAAAACCCAAATGAGCAATTTTATTTCAGCCAAAGAGAACATTTTGTTAAGCTGGAGGAAAAGTGTTGAGGGTCGCTGTTTCATAAAGCAATTGGAAACACTTTCATTCTAGATCAGCAGAAATTACATGTTGAGTGTGTTTGCATTCATGCACCTAACCAAAAAATCTGTTGTTTGCACAGCTGCATACAAAGAAGTCTAGAAGGGCTGCTGGCATATTCAAAGAACATTGTCTATACCTTCACCTTTTTACATCTCAGCCAAACCTCCTCCACCACCCCCAAGATATCACACTTTACTCAGAATCTGTTCCTTGCTACAGGTGATCACATACAGATCTTTGGACTTCTGTGTTAATGAGCTCATATGTTACAATCTCTTGGGTATTAGCAGTAATATTGATTATCATTACTACACATAAAATGACTGTATCCAGAGCCCCATTGTTCTAGGTTCCAGTCCTTTACAAAAATAGCCACCCGCTCTTGTGCTTTGTCCTTATCCTTCCCATCCTGTCTCCTTTACTGATTTTTCAACATCTTTATTTCACCACTGCAAAGCATTAGTAGTAATATGACTCTTATGAATACAGCTTGTTCTGTGAAATGTAGAAACAAAGAGTAAATATGTATATTTTAAACCCATGCCTTTTTCAAGTAGTTTTTACACTGTCTAAACTGACTGAATCCTTAGTGCAATGTCTACTCCTAAAAATCATTTCTCATATAAGATTTTAATATGTCTTAAAGTATTAGTAGCGTCCAAACAAAAAAAAAAAAAATATGATTTTTTCACTGGAACAGAATAACTTTTCAGTAGAGAGGCGCTACAGTTGAGAACCATCACTCACCAAAAATACAAAAAAAGAGATTTTGAGACTCACCAACTATCTCAAGGCAAATGCCAGCTCACCAGTGTACCTTTCTTGGTACTCAAAAGACTGCTTACTTTATTCAATATTCTAACAAAAAGTGTCCTCCAGGAAAAACCTTTCTCACTTTTACCCTTAAACAATAATAGTTTCATCAAAACTAATCCTCTGTCAGAGTTGGTGTTGACAAATCACAGTTAGACACAAAAAAAATATTTTGAAGTTCCTTTGAAACTTAATAAATCACTCATTAGTATTCTTCCAGATCAAGACAAAGGAAGAGTATTTGAAAGGGGAAGAAAATACAAAGCAGACCAGAAACAAACAATATTTAGTGAAAAACAAGACAGAATGAGTTCATGTGCAGTACTCTGATAATTATAATTACCACCTTGTCATTAATTTAGGAAATTAATCAATTTTCACATCACCAAACAAAAATTTTGAAGATAAACTTTCACTGAATTGATCCAAGAAGCCACGCTTTTCATGTAGGATCAAATCATCAGAAGAGTTAATGTTAAACAAAAGCTTTCAGGTGGTGCAAATTATTTTTCCACACTCCTGCAGGGAGAAGCAAGCAGCCCTACCCCAGTTGTCAGGGTAGTATTTTGCATGGTTTCACTGAACACCTTTGTGCCATATGGAGGCAGAAAATGACATTAGCCTCCAAGATGATTAGCAACAAATGTGCTTCATTTAGGTCTTCCCTATTCTCATCTGACATCTGCACATAAAACTGTGTGTCCCCAGAGTTAACTTAGTAAGATATATATATAATTTCCACTTACATTATAAGTAGGAAAGTTTGGGGATCCACATAAAACATTCATACAAGAAGTACCTAACCAACCAAGGCACACTGGCAGTGATACCAGTATGGATCTATTTGCAGAAAAGATTCACTAATGAATGAAGTGACCTGGGATCTACAGAGCCTTATTGTCAATCAGCCTCAGGCCAAACTATGGTAAACATTGTGCTCTGCCCTGTCTTTTGAAGCCATGACTCCATGAAAGAAGCAGGAGTCTTGGAACTGAGAAAAGAGTATATTAAAAGTTTGATCCCAGTCTTTTAGCTGTTGGAAGTGGTTTTATTAAAATCTCCATCAATGGCCTGGAAACAGAAGAGAGGATTGAAGCTGCAAAGTCCAGAGGTGATGATCTGAGTAGTCAAGGAATGAGGAACTTCAGAAAACCTCACAGAACTGAGAGACACGGCAAAAAGACCGCAGAGGCCTCTTATTGTAGATGTAGCTAACATAAGACAATTAGAAAAAATAGTCTTGACACACATACTTAGTGTTAAACTTGGAGTTGTAACTAGGGAACAGCACTGGTTCATCACCAACAGTTGCCCAAACTAATCTCAGGTTTGAAAAGGAAAACTCAGGGGCAGCATGTGGGAGCTTTCAGTAACCATGAAAGCTGTGAGTAAGCTGGAAACCCATCTGTTCACCAAAACCTGCAACAGAAGAACTGAGGAACAGTCAGTGTCACAAATAGATAGAAAACAGGCAAAAGAAATGCCTTTAATTGGGGGTAATTCAGGCGTTTATTGCCAGAGGAGGTGGAGGAATAGATTTGAATGGTACCGCATTCAAAAAAACATTGTACAAATTAATGGATAATGTATTTGGAAATGGATTTTAAATGTATAGGACAGGAAATGTACACTCCAATAAAAAAATTATGGATGCTTAATGGAATGTCAAGAATGAATGACAGGAATTGGCCAGTTTTTTTTTTTTTTCTCTCCTCATTGTGATCTCCAGGTCCCATTTCCAGAGACTGAATTAGGGCAGATGGATCATTTGTCTGGGCCAGTGTGGCCCTTCTTACTTTCTTAATTCTTGTATCCACCAGCAGCTAAATGGAAATGGGTTTCAAAAGTCATTGGAAAACCAGACATGATTTCCTTGAAATTAGGCTTCCTCTGCTCTGTAGTACAGCTCATTCTGCACTGCAAATTTAATGCTAAAATTCAGATGTTTTGCATCTTCTTTGAAACTTGAGAATAGCAGGGATCAACCACAAATTTACCTTTCAAAACTGTGTACTGAAAGCAAGATTAAGTTCTACTATTTAAGTCACATAAATGGAAGTACAGCAAAGCTTAATTTTGTCTCAGTGTTTCCATAAAAAAAATATCAAAATTGTTTTTAAAGCAAAAAAAATTGCCTAGATACACACGTAACAAAAAATTTACTGTATGTGTACATGCATTAAAAAAAATGGATTACACCATCTAATATCTCTTCTTTTTAGTCAGGTCTCAGGTCTTATTCCTACTGAATGTGCAAGTCTTCCACAAGGAGGTATTATTTCCTTCTGTCTGCCTGCTGCTGCCTGTTCCCCTCCTTTCTCTGAAACTTTTCATAGGGACCAGTTTCAGCCCTCCAGAACCCTCACACAAACCTGCTGGACAATCACAGCCTTCTGTCAAAGTTCCCTTCAGCTGCAGTGCCACAGCATCCATCTGTTCCCACATTTTTTTGTCAGCTGCTTGTATATACCTTCTTCCTCTTATTCTTCCTGGTTTAAAATTATCCCAGCATATTTTTGTTTGGTTGGTTTTATTGTTGGGTTTTAAAATGTATTGCATGATCTTGTCTTTCATAAGTACTAGGCTGTAAAAGCTGTTTGGAACCAGTGCTTACAGCACCCAAAAGAGCTTCACCTTTTCTAATCTGTAATTGCAACTCCCCAATAAAAGAAGGTATTCCACTGAAGGTATTTCATTCATGTAAAAAAATAGTTTTTCAGTACATTTAATTAAAAAAAAAATTCTTAGTGGGGCAGAAGGCAATAGAAAATTCAGAATTTAGTCATGAAAGCTACATTTCCTAAGGATTGTTCTGTCATCAACTTCTGAATAACTGAAATGCATCCTTGCTCTTGAAGTGCTTTTCTGAGCGTCTCAAATAGTCCCTGCAATTTGCCATCTTCATAGCACATCTTTTTTATCACACTTTCCTTGCAAGACTGAAGCAATTTTTACCAAGTCAAGTTTCTTTTACCTGATGGGAATATGCAAATACACAAATGCCCAGTAGGAGCCTGTGAACCTCTAAATGAGGATGCTATTGTTAATAATAAGAAAAGTAAAATAGTGATATCAAGAATATAGAAGTTTTATGTTTATGTTAAGAGGAATAAATATTAAAAAAGTTTTTTATACACAGAAATAAATGACCCTTCTTATATGCCCATGTTAGACATTGGTAGTGATATATGATTTATGAAGCTGCATACCAGAATAATGACAAAACCAACCAACCAGGCTCAGGTCGGAATGGAAATTAATTTTCAAGTTGTTATTTCTTTCTTATACACAGATTGATAGACAGTTGATTTATCCCTGCAGACTATCCAGTGATAATAAAAACACGTGGATCAAACAATATTATCCTTACCACAGCAGACAAAAATTTATTATGAACCTTGATTCCATGTGGGACTAAATCCAGCCCTAGAATTAATAGTAACACGTAAGCTGCTCAAATTACATTTTGCTAAGGATTCAGAGTACAAATTGCCCAATTCAAATACAGAAATGTAAAAATAAAGTCTAGAAACAGATTTATTGTGAATTCATTTCACATTACCAGGAAAATAAAATTGATTAACTGCCTAATGTGTATCTGCCAACCTTCAGGCCCTCAGGCAGTTATCAACACAGATTCCTGACATTTAAAGCATGCACTAACATTGGAATTGTATGTATACACTAAATCAGACAAGTACACAATGCTTGGATTTTTTAGTTATGCTTATATGGTCATGTGAGTCCACCCTGTTTTGCTCATGTATTGTATATTTGGGCTATATGTGCAAGTAGGGAAACAGAAGAATCTAAATAACTATGGGGGTGATTAAATACTATGAACACACAGATTTTTTTTTAAGTAAAAAAACCCTAGCTTTTTCTTGCTGGACATTTCTAACATCACTGTTTGGAAGAATTAAATAATATAAACAGTGCTACCATTATTGATAGTATTTGCAATATATATGGAATTTTGAGTACTTCTCTCTCAAAATATTTAAATTGCTGAAAATGAATGAAAGGTATCTGTTTTGAAAGTCAGATTCCATTGATATCTGAAATATCTATTATGGAGAAAAAATAGGAGTAATCACTGTTGATAAGCTTTTAGAAACATTGTATAGCCTGATTTTTATTAATTTAAAATTTAATTAAATACCCTCAAATAACTCTTGTCCTCAAATATATCTTATCCTACCTGGTCAAGAAATGCTCAAGGAAATGGTGAGGCAGCTGTCATTCTCTGATAGCAAAAATATGTCTAAAAAGAGTTGATGTTAGAGAAATTACCAACAAGCGACCTGAGCACTTATCCATGAAACAATATGTAATGCCATTATCCATTGTTCTGTATACCAAATTTTAGGTAAACTTGGTGTGATGCTCATTGTCCTAAACACTAAGCAATAAATCTGGCTTAAAAGGATCAAAATAGGATCATATGCACATATGCAGAACATATGATGCAGAAACTTTCTGGAGTAAGGGAAGCAAATGGCCTATTCATGGAACAAAGGCTGATGGGTTTCCTAGGGATAGTTTTCCACAAGAGGCAGCAACTCTTAGCTGTAATGAAGGATCTGGATGAGCCCCTAAACTGACTGGTTAAACTCTCCCAGCTTTGATGCAATATGTCTTCCATACCCAGTATTTGGAATGTTTGTTTCAACGCCTAGCTCTGGAGTCTGTAAACTAAATACTGCTCCATGTGCTGGGAAATATAAAGGGAAAAAAATTAAAAGTAATTGAATAAGTAAATTAGTGTAGGATTCTGCGTGTGGAATGAGAGACAACATGTATATAATTGTTTCAATGTACCATGTAATTAGCATACACCAAGTATCTGTAATTGCTTGTCAGTTCAAAGCAGAAACATTTTCTATAATGCTGTCTGCTTTTCAAAATGAAGAACATATTTCACTAAGAGCATGTTTTCTAAAAAGAAAAATTTGTCATTATAAAAGTAATTAAAAAAATTTCAGATTACTACATTTTAATTGGCTACTATTTGTCTTTTTTTTTCAAAATTAGCTATCTCAAATCTTCTTAACTAAAAAATTGGCCTAGAGTAGTTGCAATGACTTCTCACTAAGAACCACTAGATATCTATTTCTACCTGTAGAAAATATGCAAAACTTTTCTTGTGCTTAAAAAACCCCATATTTATTAGTTAGAAACAATGCATTATGAGAGTGAAAGAGACCCAAGAGGACATTGAATCTAGCTGGAAACAACAACAGATCTTCCTCACAAGTCAATGAACATAGATGAGTAAAACAAAAAAATAGCATTTTTCTTGCTAATATCTTGGGTTTAAAGGACTGAAAATTCTTTTAACTTGATATTAGTCTTAAAGTTGAGAGAAAATAAAATAGAAAAAACTCCCTGAGATACCGTGGGATGAGCTGAAAAAGAAGAAAACTGAAGAAGGGCATATTAAACCAAATACACACAAAGAATGTTTTTTGGGCAAGTTGTTCTTGAATAAATTGAGCCAAGAGATGGTTTTACACGGATCATGAGAACCACAAAGTACCATTTCTAAACTGGAGAGTTACTGGCTGAGACAAACAAGTGTAGTAGAGACTAGAAAGGGAGAGACAGCATTGGTGTCCTTGCAAGCTAAGTTCAAGAACAGCTGAATCTGACCAAAAAAACTGAGGCACAAAGAACTTTGAAGAATCGAGTTGTCTAAGACTTAGCAAAAGAGACTAGGACCAGATGAATTTAGAAAAAAAATCTCTATCAATAATAAGAATTTCCAGAATACATAATGTACCCAATAAGGGTATCCTGTCCTGATTTGCAAGTTTAATTCCAGACCCCGGTTGTGGGATAGACTGATGTAATCAAGTATCAGCCTGAGGCCTTAGCTTGAAAGGAAATATATGACGTGGAGAATCTATTCTGCCAAATTTTACAAAGGGAATCTTCTTAATACAGGACTGAAGGACTATCCAATTCTAATAACTAAAACAAAGTAATAAGAATTTTCTTGCCAACATATTTTCTCTATCATCAATTTTATCTTTCTTGAGAAAGAATGCAAATCTCTGGAGAAAATGTATGAGCCTGAGAATATTGGGACTGTTTGTTTACATTACTTTGTTGGAAACAATTAGGATATATTTTGCCATTTTTTTTATTACTTCAAGATGGGGTAGTATCATATGGTTTATAAGCAGCAAGCTTTGTGCACTTATTGAAAAAGCCTGTTTGCCTAAATATTCAAAGTATATCAGGTTCGTAGAAAAATATTCAATAAATAAATAAATATAAGGAGATGCAAATAGGGAAAAAAATGTGGCATGGGTTTATCAGAGGCAAAATACATAATACAAATTGGCATCTTTCTTTTGATGAAATAAATGATTGTCTAAGCAAAGACAATAATATAGACCTCATTTATCTGGGCTACTGGCATCTGATATTAATTACTACAGGAAGTCATCAGTTAAACTGACGATTAGTAGGTTCTCTGATGAGAAGTGGACTGATGAGTGGAACATGAAAAAAGTAGTCCTGAATTCAGCAGGAGGAGTTTACCAGGAAAGGTCTTTTAGGAATGGATTGAGGATTATCATGAACCTTTGGTATTAATGATGTTGCCTCAAAGACAGTAGCAACAAGCTCATGATTTGCAGGAAGTGTCACCAGTCTGGAGAAGGCAGGGGATATCATGCGCTGGAAGGACTTGAGTAGAAAATGGAATGAAAACGGGTTGTGAGAAAATGGGCTCTGGCATCCTGGCCTGTATCAAAAAGAGTAGGGCCAGTCGGATGAGGGAAGCAATTGCCCTTTTGTGCTTAGTATTGGTGAGGTTGCACCTCAAATCCTGTGTCCTGTGTCCAGTTCTGGGCCCCTCAACTCAGGAAGGACGCTGAGGTTCTGGAGCATGTCCAGAGAAGGAGCAATGGAGCAGGTGAGGGGTAGAGAAAGCAAGTTATATGAAGAACTGCTGAAGGAGGTGGTTTAGCCTGGAGGAAAGGAGGCTGAAGGGTGACCTTATTGCCCTCTACCGTCACCTGAAAGGAGGGTGTAGCCAGATGGATGTCAGTCTCTTCTCCCAGGCAGCAACTGACAGGACCAAGGACATAGCCTCAAGCCTAACCAAGGGAGGCTGAGATCCGACATTAGGAAGAATTTATCCAATGAAAGGGTTGTTAAGAATTGGAATAGGCTTCCCAGGGAAGCCATGGAGTTACAATCCATGGGAGGGTTCCAGGAATGACTGGATGTGGCACCTAGTGCTATGGTTATTTGACAAGGTGCTGTTTAGTAAAAAGTCAGGCTCAATGATCTTGGAAGTCTTTTCCAACCTTATTGACTGTATGTTTCCATACACATAGCAAGTCAGGTTAATGCAAGAGCAAATAATAATTTGTCCTGTAAACTGGATAATCAAGAATGAAAAGTGACTACAGAGAATAAGGACCATGCAATACTGACTGACTGCAGAATGAGAGGAGTCTTCAATTCATGTTATAGTGCTGCTGCACATGGGAAACCAGCACAAGCCCTGATTCATTGCCACAGGAACACACCCCCAGAGAGAACTGCTTTCTTATTTTAGCATGAACACACTTCTGATAAATCAAGCAGATATTCCTAGCAACTTGTTCCCTAACCTGTACAAACAAAAAGGCCAATTGTTAATATGGAGTTATCTGGTTCTCAATAAGGAAAATTAATATATATTGCTCAAAATCAAACTGGTTTTTTTGAATTTTGCCTCCAAAACATCTCCATTCTTCATTGTCAGTTATTGCCATAACAATGACAAAAGTCAAAAGGAGTTTAAAGTTACTAATGTTTTGATAAATATGTTGATTTTTTTCATATTATTTTAAAGTTGTGATACTGATTGTAACAAAGTAAAGTAAATACACAAAAACTTAGATCTGCCCTGCACAACTGAGATGAAGTAGGGAAATTCAAAGATCATTTACTTATATAGCCTGTCAGAACAAAGGGTAAGGAAGTTATGATTTCTTTCTGCAGAATATTTGGACAAAGATAAGAATGGTAGACAAGAGGGAAAAGGTCTTCTGAGAACAGCAATTAAAACATGCAGGCAGACTTTAGCAATGGATGCTTTTCTACTATGAATAAGGAAAATGTAATTTTTCATATGCAGAGTTCTGAAACAACATTCCTGTGGAACCTCTAACTAGGTTTCTTTCCTCCTGTTAGGAAGGAAGGAAACCTAGTAAACCCTAAAGAGGAATTTTACTAAATTTCTGAAAAGGATTACTGGAAATCTCGGTCATCATATAGATAGGATGGGATTTGATATTACGAACTCTTGCAGTTCTGTATTCTTGTATTTCTCATTGAAAGTTTTTAAAATTCTGATCTTTTTCCTCTGTTTAGACTTACTGGTGAGAGGGTTTACTAAAAATAATAGAGATCAGAGATCACATTGAACAGGACTTCAATAAAGAGCATGGTGTGACTGGGTGTGTGCCCATGTGCACAAAATCATATATAGATCTACAAGTTATATCTATATATATCCAAAAGTTATACCATAATTTAGCTTAAATAATACATTAAAAAATAGGTACTAATATGGACTTGGCATTTCAGATGATCCTTAAAACACATGTCATTCCTTCATTATGGCATTTCTGGTAAAACTACTATTACTCATGATATTATATATGTCATGTTTCTGCTATTCACATAGGTATCATGCTTAAAGTCTTAAAGGTAATTTGGACATTAAATCCAGCTGCATGCTTGTCTTGTTACTGAACTATGGGAAACCATTGGGAACATAAACATGCAATTATAGATAAAAGAGCTCTTAGGTCATCTTGTTCTATCCTGGCCAACGTATGACTCTTCCCCTCAATATATGCCTGAACCCTTCAGATGGGGTCATATTTTACATAATTTAAGTGATAGGTCTTCCACCACTTGCCTTAAAATATTATTTTTCTATCCTCTATGTTTTTATGTTCATGTGAATTTGAAATCATATATTAGAAAATAAATGTATATGGTAGAGTTAACTGATCTGCTAGCACTGGAATGCTGGCATTATTCCTTATTTATAAGAATATCTCTGGATGCAAAGACTAAGTAATACTAAAATAATAAACAAAAGGAAAGGAAAACAGGAATAAATTTTCTGAAGAACTTTTTTTTTTGGTGACAGCAGTCCTCTCTAATTAGAAGCAGTTAAGCAATTCTAGAAAGGCATTCAACACCTGTTCTGCACTTTTCTCTATGCCCTAGACCTCAATGCAGATCTCAGGAGTTATAAAAAACCTACACACTGCAATAGATGATTAAATGCTACACAAGGAGACATAAAAGTCATGGATATCGTCAGTGTCAAAAGCTCTTGGGGTAAGATAGTGTAAATAAAATTCACAAGTCTCAAGAACCAGACCTATTCCCATGCAAAAAGCAAGACAATCTCTATCCCTTTCTTTCAAAATCTTCTATGAATATTTCCTCCAAACTCTTGACATCTTCATTTTGCTCCTCCCCTAGACGCAAGTCCTCATTTTTGTCATTAGATTTAGTCACCTGAATCTTCTCTTCCATTGAAGTGGTCACCTGAGAAGAGTTCAAGAAGAGTTTGGACAACACTCTCAGGCACACAGTGTAATTCTTGGGGCTGTCCTGTGCCCAGAAAGGAGTTGGTCTTAATGATCCTTTCAACTCAGGATCTTCAATGTTTCTGAGATACAATATAAATCTCTTGAGCCTAAGGTCTATTTACTCATCTGTTTTCCACTTCTTACAGAACTGCTTCATACTCTTCTTATCCCTACACCCTCAGTCAGGCAGATCTAATTCTTAGAGGTGAGGACATACTTTCCAATCTTCTGTTTTCCAGCTTGTCTTCTGTCTGGCCATTCTCCTGATATATCTAAAGGACACAAACACCAGTCCTCTTTTAACTCAAATATATTTCTTTGCATTGGTGATCTTCCACTTTGGGGGATTAACCATCATCTGATGCTGCTTGCTTTAACCTCTAACTTAGCCAAAATACATCACTACTCATTACCTTTCCTGTTGGGCTCACCAGCCAACTGTCACACAGACCTGTTTTCACATCTGTGACTTCCAGCTTTGAAATTTTATGCTCAACCTCAGAGTTGTTTATTTTGTCATCTCCCCAAAGACCTGTACAAAGACCTTTGCTGCTTTCAGCTGCGCTTCCAGTCCTCTGACATACCCACATCCTATAATCTTCATTTCCTGCAACAATTGCTGGCATGGTTTCCATTTCAGTCTTGGTAATTTTCACCATAAACAAAGCAAAACAACACATAGGTCTGTATATTTGTCTCAACAGGTTCTCGCTTCTCAATGTTGTCATGTTTGCGAACTTCCCATTGCCTTCACTCTTATAGCTTCCTGCCTCAGGCAATGGTTCATCGTTACAATTGGATTTTGGCAAACCCACATTAAGATTTTTTTAAACATGATTTATCTTTCTAATCCAATTGAAAACACAGATGAACAAAAAGCACAGGGAAGCAAAAAAAGGAGCTGGAGGGGTTTTCAAGGATTAGGGGATATGAACAAGTTGTTCACCACGAGAAAAATTGAAACATTTTCCTAGAGCTTTCTTCTAGCACAAATCTGCAGGAAAATAGCCTATAACACAAGCAAGAACCTACTGATCTTTTCTTTGAAGAATAGGCATCCAAAAGACCGACCAATCTAAGTCTGGTTTACTGTGCAGGAGTAGGGTTCCATTGTCAAGATGGAACTGAACTGCTTTTAGAGTTTAACCCTTATATTCACCAATTTTTGAAAATATAACAAATCTGGCACAACAAAGGTATCCTTGCCCGTTTTCAGGGAGATTTCTTTGTTATTCATATAATCCTCCAGAAAGGATAGTTCACCATGGCTCAGGAATCCTGTAAGAGGCCCCGAACTTTCTTTGTCTAAGGATAAGATAGACCCACTCCCATATATGTCATCCTCAAACAACAATATAACTCCCAATCTATTTCTTTGTTCACCAGAGAGGAGTGTCTAGCTTAAGCTTCACCGTAAAATTAATTTATTTCTAAATTTATTGCTATTTTTTTTTTAGGAAAATGTACAGGCATACAGAAATTTATTCATAAGAACAATGGCATTTTCAGGCAATTGGGGTTATTGGGAAATTAGGGAAATTAGCACCTAGTTAACATGATACATACATGCCATTCACTGACATAGCTTTTACAGATACAGAATATATTATCTGTTACCTTCCTACCTACAATTTCACCATTCAGATTTGAAAGAGACAATGGGTATTCAATATTTTCCAAAGGGTCTCTCTGAACACTACAAATGTTAGCATACTCTCAGCCAAATCATGAGCAGTTCAGCTCTCCTTTCACCCTTCCTTGCCTCACTCCCCACCAAGGCAACACCCCTGGATGATACTCAAGGACTCCTTTTCTCCCACATCTTGCAAATCATAGCACAAGGTAATGTCCATATGTTCATAATATACCATACGATCCTTCTCTGGTTTATTCCTTTATGAACAATAAAACAAAGAAGTAGTAACTTCATAAATTAGTGCTCTGTCAAATGAAAAGGGAGAGTGTTTATGCCACAGACCTCTCAATTTAAACTTCCTGCTCAACCAGGAAAACGATGTCATTGTAGCTTGCCCCAATCCATTTACAGATTTTCCTCTACAAACATGACATCTACAGCCTAAGACCTATTTTTTGTTCAGAGTAGTTTTCTATCACCCTGGTAACTTTGTTCTTCTTGTAAAGATCTTTGCTTTTAGAGAAAAGAATTTCCTGGTTTTTTTCCCAAAGCAATAAATCAGTGTCTTCCAGGAGTATTAGGAATCAGCCCACTTCAGGGAGGTCCTGCCTATTCACATTGCAATTAATTTTTAATAAATTTTATGTCTGCATCATTTGAAATTATGCAATTACACGGTATCAGCAGAGTTTGCTATTTTTTAAATCACTGTTGCAAATTAAATTGTGTGATTCTCTTGGTGAGTGAAGGCCACAGATTTGCTTGTGTAAGTGTTGCATTTCAGTCACATTGCATCACTACCATCTTGTAAGAAAAGGAAACAGGGTGAGCACTTTAAACCATGATTCCACCCCACAACCACGTGATTGCCATAGCAATACTTAGCCTGTGTTTGATTGTTTTGATGTTCAGGAATTTTAAAATTTTTTGAATAATAAGCATAAATTAGGCCTGAATCTGCAAGGAAGTTAGCCTCTCAACAACAGATCTATTCAATGTAAATCAAGGTTCTCTACTGGGAATCTTTAACTGGTCCCTCAATACTCCTTTCCAGTTTCAGGTTGTTGTATTCAGAAATGGATTCATAATATGGATTTCTCAGCCTTGATTTATGCTTTGGCAAAATAGTTCATATAATTCCATGGACATTTTACATAATAGCTAGGCTCCTAAAACCCCCACAAACCCCCCACAAAATGTTAATTTCAAACACTTCATAACTTGGGAAAATAGAATAGAATAGAATAGAATAGAATAGAATAGAATAGAATAGAATAGAATAGAATAGAATAGAAAAAATAGTATGATGTCTTTTGCTAAATAATATTCTCTGCACAATTAACCATGACACTTAGGTACATTTAAAACAATGCACAAACCAAAAAAAGTCTGAAAAAAGAGAGAAAGATAACCTGTTAGAAAAAAACTCCATCTGTAATTAATTACTTCAAGAAAAAACATAGAGAAAGGTGTAACTGTTTCAAGCTTTCAAACAAAGATTCAGCAATGCATGGAGTTTAGCATCCTTTTTTGCATTTTTTTCATTTCACAGCCACACAGGCACATCAATGTCTACATCTGATGCATTCCTTGTATTTTTTCTCTGTTTCCACCCTTTTGAGACAGCACTTTTCCTTCAAGACTTCAGTCTGCAGAAGACATGTAAATAGACATCATGGTTTCAGAAATTCCAGGAAATTGAATGTTAAAGAGGAGTAGGTTATACCAGCTCAAGGACAGTTGGACACACAAACGCAGGATGGTTTTCCAGTGTTTTTAATACATGCTCCAATCCATGAACCACAAGTCACCAAAAGAGATTATCTGGAGAAAAATAAAAAATAAAATAATAATTAAGGTTCTTCCTTACTTAATGTACAGCTTAAATGTCTGGGGGGTTTTGCCACATTACACTTAAAATGCTAAAAATTACATGTTCAAAAAGTTAATTAGTGGAAGAAAAACATGCCACATTTTACACAACCTTTTCTAGCTTAGAGAGTCTTACTAGCACAAATTATGTGAATAGGATAAAAAGTAAGAGCCAGAATAAGACTGCTGTAGGGAAGAAGCAAAGATTTCAGAGGAACCAACTTAAAAAATTGTGCCTTGAAAGAAAAGTGAGCAGCATGCTCATAAACAACAATATCTGAACAGAGAAACAGGCATATCAATAATTAGTCTGTGTTTATTTCTTCATAATACAATAGTAATTAAATTAGTGCAGGAGAAGAACTCTCAGCAGACACCAGATCTTTTACAGTGCTCATGATCTTCAACAGAAGTTTTGCCAAACAGAAGGAAATTTCTGGTAACAGGAATTAATTCTTAGCACTTAAGTTGAAAATTATTCTCTTCTCTACAAAACACAAAGATAAGAATTGCACACAATGTAAACCATACCTTTTTCTGTGCAGTAAACACCTATCTTGCCAAATAAGAAGGAGCAGGTTCTTGAATTGTATGCATTATTTTTAACAAGATCTAGATTTCCTAATGAAGCACTGAGCACTGAGTGAGTAAACCTCTTGGTCTGAGCTGATAGTGTAGGTTTTTACTAGTATTAAAAAGAAAAAAAAATCTAACATTTTCCATTAAATTATTCCCTAGAAAATATTTTTTTTCCTGAAAAGTACACTCAGTAAGAAGTAAGTGAGAAGAACACCAGCAAGTGAATGGCTGAGTCTTCAGAACTTCAGGGGTGTGTGTGTTTAAATTTGAATGTATGAATCTGAATCTGGTGCAGTTTCCAATCCACTAATAAAAATTATAGACACAAATAAAAGCAATTGGCATACAACTTTTCTGGGACTGTCTTGCCAAAGTCCTCCTCTTTCATCACAGTCACAGTGCCTTCCTCAGTATGGCTGAATGTGATGGAACTTGCTGTCATCATCTGCAAACCTGCTTAGATAAAATATTCCTTTCTGCTGGCATGGCCAGACTTTGAAACCACCTCAGAACTGAATCACCATTTAAGAAGGAGAACATCCCACCTCCTGCAAAGGAAAGGCATCCCTGTAGTGGCCATTCTGTGCAGAGCACATGTAAGCCAGTACGCAGCACACAGAACTGGACATCATTTGTGGTGTAAAGTTAGCTAAGCTCCTGGGGACGTTCCAAACACAACGTGAATAGTAAATGATTTCCCAGCACATTTTGGTAAGAACTGAGTGCGCTGGCAGAGCAGTTTATAGAGTCTTGTATTGTAATTATTACGACTATAATTTCTAGTGTTTAAAAAAATGCTACTTGGGCACAGTACTTAAACTCTACCAGCACATTAAATTTCATAGGAAAGTCAGTATTTCAATAAAAACATTCTTCAGGGTTAATGATACTCTTTTACATGGGGATAGTTATTCAATTTTAGAGAGAAATTAATTCCGACTGAGGATCTGTTTTGCTGTAGGACTATTTATTTTTATATTACATGACTCCAAAAGTGCATCTCAGATTCTAGTGCTTGAGCTACTATTTTTAAAAAATCATTTGCTTATAATTTTATGGACAAAACTATGTACTAATATATGTCTTAGGTGTTCGTTTTGGGCTGAAGGTCAAACACTGTTATATCAATGTTCTAATAATCACATTATTAGTCTCAACAAATTAAAATATAATTTTCATACCCCAAGTCATTAATATTACTGAACTACAAATGTCTGACCAACTCCACACTATGATTAATGAGCTTCTTTAGATTAGAGCCTTCTATCTCGGAGCAAACCAGAGGGAAATGTGATGCTGGTCCTCTCCCCTCTTCCATTCAGTCACTCATTGAGAGACTGCAAGGCCAAGGATCCTGTCCCCGCTCTGAAGTGTGAGCCTCTTGGAGGAAAACCCTACGTCATAAGATGCTACAAAATAAAGCAACATTCACCATATCAAAGAGATATTTAAGGAAAAAAATCCTCATAAAATTATTATTAAATGAAGTGTATTAATTTCTAGCAATAGCATAACCACTGAAAGAAATATAGAGCAATTCTGAGGATGAAGCAGACCTTTCAAGAGAGCAAACAGCCGCTGAAGTAAACATTTTATAACTATAAAGATGCAGAGCAACAGAGTTTCAAGTACAGTTTCTACACAAGAATCATAAGGCATCATTTTTATTTTTCCTTCACAATCCAAAAGAAACAATTTCCATTTTGGAACTTAGACTAACAAAGCAGAACCCAAAAAATAGCTTGAGTCCTTTCAGATGGCATATGATGTTCTACGTCCAGTAGACATATGGACTGAAGGCACAATTGTGTTAATTGGTGCATTATTAGAGGGAAGTTGCTGGGTGCTTACAATGTGAAAACCACAGGTCAGCACTTAGAGAGTCCAGGAGTGGCCACAGCTACTCTTGTTTTAAGTGTATTGAATGTTTTAAATGAGATTAGCTTCAGGCAGATTATCTGACTGCTGGGTGCTGCTTCAGTGAGAGTACCGAGTGGGTTTAGAGATGGGATACAGTCATTTACGAAGGGCTGGAATCTGGTGTTTGTTGCATAAGAGAAGATTGGAGATCTGAGGAAGGTGTTCACACCACTTAGCTTTAAGGGCCCAAATCAGGATAGAATCTCTTTAGGTTCATTATGGTTAATAAGATGTCACAAATGCACAGTTTTCCAGTCAGGGAAATTAATTTTTATACATTGGACCCAGTGATCTCAGAAGTCTTGTCCAACCTAATTAATTCTGTGATTCTCTTATACTATGACACACCCCATGGAAAGTTTCCCTCACATACACAAAAATGTCTCAAGTTTATCTTCGTACTTTTAGGCTGAAGTTGTGCAATCATTATGATGGCATTTTGAAGAAAAGTTTTTAGCCTAAGGTTCATACCAGAAAAATTGTCATCCCCCAAGTGGAAGCAGCAGCACAGATGACCTGGGATCCAGGAAATATGGAATAGGAGAGGAGGGAGGCTCTTTTATAACCCTGAACCTGATGTCTACTGCAATATTACATCTGCTATCATCCCCTGTTGAGGACCATAGCTCAAGGATGTTAAAGATAGGAAAAATTTTAGAGAAATGCTGTAAGAATTATTAAATTAATGAATAATATTTCTTCCAAGAAAAGAACAAATGACTGGATATCATGCCTTTTAGTCAAGGATTATAGAAACTCTATTTATTTGTCTTTCCATAAAAAAAATAGGAATTGATATGACCACAGCCAGTAATAAGACACCCACATGGAAGCAAAGTTTTAGTAATGAGCTGCATCTTCAGCCTAGCAGATGAAGGCATACAGGATACAGTACCTGGAAGCTCATGTGTGACTAATTCAGGCAAGAAATAAGGCACAAGCTTTTAAAAGTGAATTTTTTTTTCAGTGGAACAAATTTCCTCATCTTGCAATGGACTATCACTCTCTATGCCAATCCCAAAATAAAGATTGGATTTTGACTAAGTAAGAGTAAGAGAGAGAGAGAGATAAAATTTAATTCCAGCACAACCTAATTTAGAAAAGCACTATGGTGAGTTTTATAAAGGAGATCAGACAAGATGAGTCAAATACTCCTCTGTAAATTTGAGATCTCTGGTTTTATGAAATAGTCTATTGGGCATTACTACTACTTTTATTCGATTTATCTTTTAAATAATTCCATGAAAAATAACATGACAGAAATTTCCCAGATCCTGCTCAGCTGCCAGGGCAGCAACCTCTTTCCCTTTTCCCTCAGCCTGCAGTACAGGTACAATCAACATCCAGGTCACCCTCACCACCAGTCTTCACTGATTTGCAGTTTCACTTTGCCTTGCAAAACAGCTGTACTGCAGGCAGGTTCTTCCCCCAAACACTGGCAATTCCTGCATGCTTACTGCTAGCCCTGCAGCCCTGCAACCAAGTGTGAGGAGCGATCTCCATGGTTTCTCAGAACCTTTTATTTTCTTGGCTAACTTAATTTCCTCCCTCTCAAATCACAACCTCAAATTCTAGGAGAGCCTCATACACAGATCTATGGCATGCATCCACTATAGCACTACTAACAGGAACATTTTGGTCATACATAAAACTTGGTTTTGGAAGCAAGGAGCACCATTTGGTTTAAGTGTGCAGGGTAGTAAAATAAGAAAAGGCCAGTTGCTCTGTTAAAAAGTCTAACACATTTATTCCCTTTTTTCTTGTATTAAAATTGAAAAAGTAGGAAAACTATATCTCTTTTTATTTTTTTTTTTTTTGATTCCTAAATCTACTACAAGAAACTTCTTATTCTGGAGCACAGGGTCATTAAGAGTCAGAAATACGTGGTCTGTTCCAGTGGATACCTTGATTCCCAGCTTAACAGCAAGATGTAATAATAGTTATCTCAGAAAAATTGCAGACTTGTGGTGGTTAACAAAAGTAAGTCTTAAATGTGCTAAAAGAGAAAATAAGAGTAAAGGCCAGAGTTTAAAGGGAGAAAGATATTGGAAAATAAAACCACACAAATGTAAAAAACTACAGTGTGTTCTGAAATATTTCTAAAATGGAGTCTAATCTAAATATATGATAGGCCATTTCATAAAAATGTTTTACTGTATTCATAACAAGGTACTGTCAAACACATTATTGGCACTTCATAAATAATAGTGATAACAGAACACTTTTGTAACTTCACCACAAATAAGCAATACAGCCAGTACAACCTAATGAATATAAAATCTTTATATCTCCATCTTCCATCATGTATTTTCTCTACTTGTTACGTCAACATTTTAAAACAACCACCAAAACATTGATCAGATGACTATACACTGGATGGAAAATTTAATTTCCTAAGAAAATAAAATTTTAAAAGGCTACAGAAAGTTAGGGGGAACTTTGCTTACTGAAAAATCAGACTGGAAAAATAAGCAGAAAACAGAGTGTCAGTGGAAAGTAAAATTACTTCACTGGGTTAATGTGAAAAGCATAGAGAAAGCACTTAGGCTTCTTAAATAATGTGAGCCCAATAAAAAATTTGCCAACAGTAGGCAAAGAAAAAAAACCCCACATGATTTTGATTTTTTAAATTATACAATGACTCAGTTATATAATGTTCATTAGACTTGTAATAGCTTCTGTTTCTCCCTTACTTTCCCTCATCTTTTCTATGTTTTTGACTTTCAGGAAAAAGCTGAGATATTTTAGTGCATCCAAATCCATGAGCTCTTTAAAAAAATGAAAGCTGTTTGCTTTTTGTAACCTCCTCTTCTGAGCACAATATTACTGTTCCAGGTTTTAGATTTTGGGCTTTCTGTCTGAAGGAGATGCTTTCCATGATCTGTGTTAGGTTTATCAAACGGTTTCTTTTCTCCAGAGTTTGTCAGCTGAATACTTCACTGTAAATCACGGCCCCCTCTCCACTCTCTAAATATATATTAAGAGTCAGCAGCACACTGGAGGTATTGCTAACTGCAAAACTGCAGCACTCCCTTGATTTCTGTTCTAGGTAACCTCCTTAACAGGTAAATGCATAGCCATGCTCTACATCAAACATGGTTTTGTAAAAATAGATTGGTTGCTTGATCAAGCAATCCTACTTCTGGCAGAAAAGAAAAAAGAGAAATCAATTGCAACACAAAGGTTGAAGTGGAACAACAGTGTAGATAAAATCCTCAAGAACTTTACAAAAGGGTACAAAACGTATTAAAGTGAATCAGATAATGCTCCCATTATGTCTGGAACCACATTGCTGACATTATCTAAGTATGCTGCTTAAGGGAATTGAAAAATTCTCATTATGTATCTCTTTTTTCAGACTCACATGACATACTCTGCTATTTTTCACACATGCCTAGAGATTTTAGGACTTCCAAAGCATCTTTGCCCACCGAGTGCCAGAGGTTTAAAGACTGGGCTAAAGTATTGCATAGTTATTGCAGCAAAGAATTAATAGAGCTTTCTCATTAGTTATGCACTGCTCTGACATCTGCCTAAAAACCCAGCTATGTTAGAAACTTCTAGCACATTGTCAACTATTCATCTGATAAGCAAAAGAAGTTAACCCTTCCTTTTCTAGCCGCTGGCATCTGATGCCTGATTTTTCCCTCAAGGTAGCCTTGTGTTTCCCTCAACACAATTTTATGATAAAGCTAACAGAAAAGGCAAGACATGAGGGATGTTCTATATTAATTAAACAGAGTTAGCATTACCAGAAAGTGAAACAATCTTCAGAACCAGTAATTCACACTAAAACAGGCCCAGTATGGTCTGGATGTGGGTTTCTCCCAAATCCATGAGAATGGTGCTGGGATTAGCATCACCAGGGTCCTATTACCCAGTCTGCACCTAGCTATGCACTTCTGGATCTGGACAGATGTGGATGTGCCCAGGCTGTGCCACTTTTCTGCAAGGACAGAGAATGAGCATTTCCATTTACTCTTCAATTTACTAGCAAGGATGTGCCCACCAAGACAAGTTTTCAAATAATTGTAAGGGCTGGAGATGCATTTGTACAAACACTTTGTCCAAGTAGTGAACAGTGGCAAACACCAACATTGCAGGCACTCCATCTACTTAGCTCATTCCCAAAAAATGATCATTGAGTATCAGAGAGATATATATGTTCTGTTGATATGACTTGGAAATTTTTAAAAAATATGATAGACCTAGATATATGGGTTTTATTCTTGTTAATTTTCCTACCAGCCAAAATATTTTAATTTTTTAAATTTGCTTCTCATGTCCTGCCATAAATACAAGTATGCAACTGCCATGGTCAATGAAGAAAAAACTTTTGAATAAAAAGGACATTTATATGATCCCAGGGCTGAGAGACATTAGGAGTGGAGGACTTGCAGAAGAGAAACAGAGCTAGTTATTGCTTGTGACACTGATGAGCCGCCTTTTCTGAAGAAAGAGCTACAACCTATTTGGCAAAAATTGATGTATTACCACTATCTTGTCTTAATGTTGTTTGTTTGTTTTTTGGTTTTGTTTTTGTTTTTATCGCATGCTTATTTTATTCAGCAATGTGGCTTACAGAGCATAAAGAAGTTTAGGCAGCTTAAAACCTCCTTTAACATGTCCAGCAAAGTTTTGGATAGAAAAGTGGGTTAGTTTCTGTCTTATTGTGTTGCAGGAGTTTATTGCCTACCAGGATAATGAGCAGGGGAAGCTTCCTAATAGGGAATTAAGTGCTTTTATACTGGGTATGATTTAATTATTCATTTTTACACTAATTTATTTCATTAGTGTCAACAGATAATTAACAATGACTCATTTTTCACTGGAAGAAACTTTGATCTGAGGAAAAAGAGACATTTGCTAAGATGTCTTTAGAAATTAGGTCAAAATTCTTATTACCTGAAGGTGATATAAATTAGCAGATGATTTATAAAATAGAAGATAATAAAGTTTTGTTCTGCAGAAAGTTTTAAAGAGAAATTTCAACTTATTAAATGCATTTCTTTGTTTTATTGATATGCTAAAAGGGATAAGTTTTGTAGTCAAGTTAATACAAAATTTATCACTTTTCTCATCCTCAAGGTAAAACCTTACATGTAGGAAAATTTCTTTTAAAACTATGTTTTCCTTTAGTTAAGGATAAATTTCAGAACTGGAACTGCTCATGATTAGAAAACAGGCTTCACCTTAAGAAAACTACTGACACATCTGAAAAACATCTCATAAAGACACTGGAGAAGAAGTCCCTATTTTCATTAGGAGAAACCACACATGAAAATCTCATATGGATAAAAGCCATTAACCACAGCCCCTCAGAGAGCAAAGCAGGAAAAGGTGGGGAGATGCTGGGACTAGTACACAGGCAGAAGACTTACTATTGAAAATTTATACTAAGCAAGGGTCTGAATAATTAGACCAGGTAATCTATTATTTTTGGTTGCTTAAAAGACATTTCCATCTGAATTTCATGCTTTCTGTCTGCTTTTGGTGCACATTGTTTTACTAAAACATTTTGAGCTGGAAAATTAGAACATTTTGCTTATAAAAGGTCAAAATTTTCTGCAACTTGAAATATGAGCTATCAAAATTACCTTTTCCGCATATTTCTTTTTCAACTATTTGGTATTTTCTCCAGTCAAAAGCTTTTTCATCAAAATACATAAGATAAATTTAAGGATTCTGAGTATGAGCAATATTTGCCCAGCTGGTGACATTCCTGTAGTGGATCACAGAGAAAAACCAAATCCCTATCTGATGCTGCCAAATATCTTATAAATGTAGAAAATGCATCAGGGTGGGTGGTACAGGCCACCAATCCTTTCCCAGAGGACACTCTCTGAGGAAGGTGTCAGGGGCCCCCCAGGCACCCCATGGCATCCCATTGGCACTGACTCTACCCTGGTGTGGTGAGCTGTACCCATGCCAGCTAAAACCAGGAAAAGCATGTTCCAAATGTCTCAGGTTGTCAGGCCTGGCAGCAGAGAGCAGCCCCTGCCAGGTGCACATCTCTCCCCAGGGAGGGGGAAAATCTGACTCTCACCCCTGTATGGGCTTGGGTGAATTGCCAGCCAACTCATAACTGGACTGCAGGCCTGTCTCATCACCAAATGGGAATATTTCACAAAGACTTTTGTTGATTTATGCTATCTGTCTTTTAATCCTCTTAAAAAAGGTGCCACAGAATAGTAATAAAAAGGTAATGCCCTTTACTCTTTGTCACATATGGTTTAACTAAGTGTGCCTGTTCAGTGTCTTTATCATCACTGCAAAATTATAAAATTGGCTTCCTCCAGGATGTAATACATCTTTGAAAACAGACAGCCCTGCAGATCTAGACAGAGATTAGGTGCCTGTTTTGAGTCCATTGCAGAGTAAAAAGTGACCCTGCACTGCCTATATACACGTGTATATAATGTGTTCCTAATTATTTGTGCGTTTATATGTATCTTATACACAAAACCCCACAAGCCTGAAAGAGATGAAACCTAAAAAAAACACTAGGGGTCCCTCTTGGCAACAAAGCATTCAGCAGCATTGAAAAGAACAGAGCCAATTCCTGAGACAAATTTAGCTTTTACTGGAAATGCCTTCTCTTGAGAGGGGGGAAAGAATGGAAAAAAAGGGAAAGATAATTTATGGCTTTCTGTTCAAAACCTTCCTGGACCAAATTCACTTTTGCACTTTTTGTCACCTTCCAGCTCTGAAATGGAGACTGGCCTAAGCAGTTTAAGGGCTCATCTATCCTCTCTTGAACTTCCCTGCTGAATTTGAAGGCATCAGCACAAAAGAACCCAAATACAGCTTTAACCTGGACCTTGGAGGGGGGTGGGGACCTGCCAAGACTGAACTCAGTGCTCAAGCTTCAATAACCCTGCAAGAATGCGGTTGAGAAAGGGAAAGGAGATTCATTTCTAATGAATGCAGCTTGAAATATATATTTCAAGACTTAAATGAATAGGTTTTTAGTTACAGTGTGGTGCAGAGTGGATGTGGAACAACTGCTTACACAGACACAAAACAGCCTCTCATTCTCTCACACTGCCTGGGTCCCTTAGGATGCGATTGGACAGATGGATGCAAAAAGAGCCTAGGAAGACAGACAGAGAAAAAAATCTTATGTAATATAAATGTAATTAAATCCTCTGGTAATGAGGCCAAGAGCTTGTAATTGCACATTTGCTGGGCATGCTATTTACACCAATTGCAGGTTTCCTGCTTTAAAAATATTTATCAAGGACATCTTTCTAGTTGTATTCTTACAGGGGCTAGTAATAACATCATTTTTATATAAAACTAGCTGCAAAAAAATTGTCATGTTTTTAAATTCATTTTAAATGCAGTAAATCTTATTGTTTGCAGCAGATTGTTTTCAATGAAAACATTTGGCAGCAGATGCTGTTGTGACAATTTTTTCCAGTATCCTTACATTGCACTGTGTCTGTGGTATCTTTTGTTTCCCATAATTTTTTTGTGACAAAGGAAACACCAAATAGGTCAGAAATCCAATACTGGACAGTTTTTACAGTCTCTACTTGTACCTGTGCAGAGAAATCGTGGAGTGTTTGCAAACATGACATGTATAGACAACTATACAAAGTTACAAAGACTGAATTTTCAAGAGTTCTTCATAGAATCACAGAATGGTTTGAATTAGAAGAGAGCTTAAAGGTCCTCTAGTTCCAACCCTCCTGCCATGGGCAGGGATACCTTCCTCTAAGAACCATCCAACGTGGCCTGGAACACCTCCAGGGATGTGGCAGCCACAATTTCTTTAGGAAACCTGTTCCAGTTCTTCAACACCCTCACAGGTAAGAATTTCTTCCTAACATCAAATCTAAACTTGCCCTCTTGTCCTATCACTTGAGGTAAATTAGATGCTTGTCATTTCCCACTGGATTTCAATGAGAATTGCAGACCTGGATTTTTTCAGTATTTTAGGAAACCTCATTTAAGAGATGAGTTATGAGTTCCATTGATGTTACACTGTATCTAATTAGGCTTCCTAATGAGCACAAGGTCAGTAAAATACCATTTATTTTGCTTAAGGTCTCTGAAATTTCACTAAATCACAACTAAAAGACCCAGACTGCAAAGTGTCAGGATTATCTCAAGTCTCCTGGCCAATCCAGTATCTTTCTTTTCTGTGACTGACACAGTCATAGATTGAGTGAAGCAAAGTCACCTGAACTCACCATGTGACAGTACCAAAAGCATGCATTTAGCATGGCTCTGTTTCTACCTAGAAAAGCTCCTCATGGGAAAAAAAAAAAAAATGGAAATTGATAAATTTGGCCTTTCACCTGGGAATAGCAAACATCCAGCTGCCCAGCCTATAGCACTCATGCAGAGAGCCTGTTTGTAGGACATCTCAAACCAGTCTCATGTGTGCTCTGTGTGGACACATTTTATTACACATATGCAGCTTATGTAAAGAATTTGTACCCTTTGCATCTGCTCAGTGGATAGGCCTTGTGCCTCCTTGGTACATCTCGAGCAAAATCAGGAGGCATGCAGAATAATTCATAAGTGGGTCCTGAACTGAGTGTGGGAGTTGTTGGAAAGCATTAATTCCACTGAGTCAAACCCATTACAAGGATTAGTCTAATAATTTGCCAGTAGATAAGAATGAACTCCCATGCCAGTATCTATTTCTTGGCTCTATTCAATTTATGGTGCAGACTAAATGCACACACTTCTGTCCTGGAAACATCTAGAAATAATTTGGCAGCTAATAAAGATGAATTGACAGCAATAGCAAACCCCAATGATCTCTAAAGTCACAAGGTAGGGCAGCAGCTAAACTAAGAAGTATCAGCTGCAGAAGTAAGGTCCCAGCCTCCTTTTTAAATCAGTAGGTCACACAACCCTTTATCTTTCCCTGTTTCCTTGGATGAATGTGAAAATCATCCAGACTAATTTCCATCACTTGTTATTCAAAGGTACAATAACTAAGAAGGAGACCAGATAATCCTGTGCAATAGTTGGCTGAACCTAGTTTCTCAAATGCCTTTCACATTAAAAAAAAAAAAAAAAAAGAAAAGTATACAGAAAAGTATATATCATTAAAAAAAGTATTCCTTGGTGTCCTTTCATTCAGCTTTAAAATAGTCCCAATGGGCTACAACATAGGGAATGACACATCATTAAACAAATTTTTGGGTAATTAAGAGTAAGCCACTAAATTTGTCCTGAAAGTAGCTCTTGGAAGCAGAAGTACAGGTCTAATAACTGAACTGTGGATATGTTTCCCCTTCAAGTAAAAACTGCTGAAAACATCCTACAAGTGGATCTTGTGAAGTCAGGTATACACATATAAACTGCTACCAAGTACAAGAAACATTGTGAAGTATAGAGGTGTTTATAAAACTGGAGTTCTCTGTGGTCCATTGGAATTGTTTACAAATAGCCTTAAAAATCAGTAACATCTACACTGAAAATTCACTTGTTTATTAATATTTATTTAATTAAGATGAGGATTATTCACTGTCTGCCTGTACCTGGTGAATTTTTCTGTTAGTAGGCCTGAGTAAGCACACTTGGATCCAGGAGTTGACTCATCAATGAAGATGCAAATTGTGACCAAAATATGGAGGTACCCACCTGGATATCCGCTACTGCATGGTCTGCCTGTCTTCCTTGGGTCAGCCCTAAACAGCGGTAGGGCTGGTGGAAGAAGTTTGAGATTAATACTTTTAGAGCATTTTAAAGAACTCAAACCCATATGAAACAAGATTTTATTAGCTCTGTCACTCACAGAGTAACATCTCAAAGTATGATTTTTTTTCCTACAAGTGTGACAGGCCACACAGCCTGAGGCAGCCACTGAGTTGGTGTGTGGGTCATAGCCTACAGAAATGGTTGCAATCTGCCTCACTCAGGAGAGGAGCAGCACTTTGGCACAGCTGCTTTGATGACAGAGTTTATACCCTGGCTTTTACTTGGAGAACAGTGTCAGGGCCTGGCAGGGAGAAAAGTTGTCCCAGTATTTGTCTCAGGAGACTGAGCCTTGAACAACATGCTACACTCAAGCCCACCCGTTGTCGTGCCCAAGCAGATCATTTTCAGTTTTCTCCTGTTGAGCACAGAGCAGAACCTCACAGCATGGGACATAACTTTATCTGGGAGTTTTTGAGGCTGCAGTCATGATCATGAGATACCATTTATCAAATGAGTCAACATCCGGAGTTATCACTTAGGCTCTGAGAAAACTTTAGCATTAAAAAGATTTATGGCAGAGAGCATATGATTTGGTTTACAATATGCTGTTTTATCTGATAAAAATAAGTGCAGAGCAGTTGCCAAAAGAAGGAAAGCAAAGAGCTAAAACACTGCAACAAAACTGTTTTCATTTAGTTCACCTTTAAGAAGTTGGCTAAATATCTAAAAAGAATTCCCAGATATATTTTTCCCAAGCCTGTAAAATTCTTTCTCATCACTACAGAGCCTTTGCAGGATTTGCCCAGGGTTCTTAGAATGCCTTTTCTCCATATACATATCAAGATTTCAAGTACTTCTAAACAGTTTCAAATTCCAAACAATTAACTGAATAATGAACTGAATAATGAACTAATGAACAAATGAGTCAGTAATCTCATTTGTTCAAGGTTTAACTCAGACAAAAAAAAAGAGTAAAATACAGTGAGATTTATAAACTAAGGGCTTTATGGGATATCACAGAGAAAATTTCAGAAGATTTGGGAAGAAAAAGGTTAAAAACTAGATTTAGTTCAAGAGAACTTTCTAGAAAGATATAATTTATGAAACAAACAGTAGATTGCAACTTCATCTAATGAAAAATTATGCCTGTACTACATGTGTTCTGGTGAAACACCACTGAAAGGAGAAGCAATGCTCTCTCAGGAAAGAAAAGATGTCCTGGTTTCAGCAGAAGGTTTCCAAACCAAGAACAGCTGAACTGAGATTTCCTGTGCAAAGCCAGGACTGTAGCAATTAGCGAGCACTACAGATCACATCAACAGCTAGCAGTGATAATGCTGTTCAAAGGTCTTATTTACAATCCCTGTATCCAAATATGGTCCAGAGCTCTCTCAACAATGAGAAGAGTTTTTCAAGCAGCCACACTGAAAAGTAAAGTTCTATTGTAATGGATTATTTTCCTTGCTTTTTGTTTCTAGTCCATTTTCTTGAGTTTTATTTCACTTTATCTCACAGAATATGTCCTTCTAAAAAGAAAAACCAAGAATATGTCCTGCTAACAAGAATGAGAAATTTTACTCATTGTCAGTAGCATGTCTACAGTTTACAAGGATATGTGAAAGTCTGACTCTTGAATGTGTTCTGCCAACAAAAAAATTGAGGCACTGGGATAGATGTAATATGTCTGTCATTCCTAAAATTTTCTGTGTGAAATGGTTTTCCCCATTTACACATCACACAGTATGTGAGACCTAAATTTATGGTTGTTCTCTTCCTACTAATGCATTATTTTATAGGGTTTGAACTGATTAACATGTGAAACATATTCCCTAACCGATGTTAGCTTTAAGATAATTTGCAAGAATTACTTATTACTGAAACCTTACATTACAATTAGAGATCACAAGATCTCATAAAATAAAATAGGAAAGTACAATGGTCCAGTCCTGGTTTATCTCATTGTAAAAAGTCAATGAAGTTCAGATTTAGCCTGGGTCTAAATTGCCATAATTACTAGGTTTCCAAATCTGGGTAACAATTTGAGCTTTTCCATTTTGTAACATTATAATTTACCATCAGAAAATTTTCTGTTACATTTTCTAAGGGATCAGAAGCCATAATGTCTCATTAACCTGTATTACTGTGATAATGCAAAAAACTTGTTTCAATAAATGACTCAAAAGACCTGTTTTAAAAAGCAAGTAACAGTATCAGATTGTCAGATAAGTGTCCAGGAAGCTATTGCAATATGAGTGCAAAGAGAGACAAGAGACACATAAATGTAACTGTCTGAAAAATGGGCAGCAATGAGACAAAAGAATAAGATTACACTAAAATACTTCAGAACTCTACAGAAGACAAACTTTATGGTGAATATTCCATTTTTTTAACCACAGAGTTGACTGTGAAATTTGGAAAATAGATGATGAAATTGCCACAACTGACAACAAAGCAAAGAATTTGACATTTGTCCAAGCAATTTATCAAATTAACAAGTGAACATGTTTTTATAAAGGTTTGTTTTTTTCTCAACACATGCTTTTTAATTAGTAATGGCATCTGTGCTGGTTTTCACATAAGCAGGAAATTAAACTCCAAACAAGCCACTCCCCTTCCCTGCCCCTCCCAGTAAGGGAGGGACAAAAAAGAGATTCTAGCAAAAAAGGGAGAGGCCATGGGTTGAGGTAACAATTTACTAAAAGCACAAAGCAGTGGAACAATACATGCACAATAACAAGAGCAGAAATAATAGCAAACATATACAAAAAAGAAAAAAAAAAAAAAAAGAGAGATGATGTTTTACCCACAAAAAGGTGTTCACCTCCAGGAACTAAAGCGAGCTGACAGATGTTCCCTGCAGGTTGGGTCTGTGTGGTTTTCCCAGACAAAGGCAATATAGTAACCATTTAACCATTCCCTCACCGCAACACATGGTATTTGGGAAAGAAGGCAATATGCTGTGGCTCATGTTTCCCACCCCCCAGCCCAAAATAATGACAAGCAGTGGTAAACAAACCCCCTAGAAGCTGCATCATCCAAGCAGGATTGTAGCATGGCTCTGCAGAGCTCAGTCCTGCACAGGTGCTCCTGCTGCAACCTTCCCGCACTGCTGCTCCCCAGAGCACTCCTGCCCTGCTCAGCTGGGCTCTGCTTGGCTCACCTGGACCCAGCTGGGTTGGGCTTGTCCCCACTGCTACAGCAGCTTCCCTGCTGGGGCTGTCGTTTCAGCACTACACTTGATCTCTTTCAGTGCTAAAGGTTGGCAGTCGCACTCCAGACAGAACAGGAAGGGGGACCAGCAGGACAGCAGAGGGATCACACCTGCAGGGCTTGATGCTGACACCTTCCCAGAGTGAGGCAAAATGGCCAACTTCCAGTAAAAGGCATCAGGCTTTTCCTTAGAAAACTGTGCCCCCAGAGACAATGTAGGTGGTATGGAATGACAACCGGGTCACAGCCACACAGCACTAAACTCTGCCTGTCTCTGTGACCAGGACAGTATCTCACCTGCATGATAATCAAAAAAGGAATAATTAAAGCAACTTGATTCTATAGGATTATATTTGTTTCTAAATAATATTAATAAAGCCCTCTTCCCATTTTTTGCTTCATCCCCTGTGTTGAAGTTGAAGTTTTTCTCTGGGGTTAACTGGTTTCTTCATACATCCTACAGATTTCAAATGAATACACAGTAGCCTAAAGTGCATTGTCCCTGGCACTGCTAGGGAACAGGACAATATGTACAGACTTTGTGTAAAAGAAAGTCCCTTTAATCATGGCATCCACTCTCCAATAATCCCTCTGACCACTCTTCCCCTTCCTCAATTCCATTTTTACTAGAGACTTAGAGAAGAAGAGGGGCCTAGCTCAGCTTCTATACAGAGATATACACGTACAAACATGCCTACCCTTTTGTCCTTTGTTCACTTTTATATCATCCCTGTAAATCCACAATGTAGTCAGGACTAAAGGAACTTTCTGTGATCTTTTTATCAGCTGTCACTACTTTAACACTAATATCATCCCAAAGCACAAGGAAAAGATTAATTTATAGAGGAACTAGATGTGCTTGCCTAGAAGTGGCTCAGCTTTGCCAGGATTGAGGAGTAATAAGGCTACTACAATAAAGTTCATGATCACCAGGAAGAGTAAACATATTTTCCTTGAGCAGTGGAATGTAGTCATACATTTTATATAATTTTTGAAAATTTATTCCCTGTTTACTTCTCCCTGTGTTGGATTTGTTAAAGTAAGGATTTCAGACACTTGAAGAACACCATTTACATCTGAAACACATCTGTACATTTACTTTTGACTGTATCATTCTCACAATTCACCACAGACAGAGGTTCTCTCAATTTAATCCTCTGTTGGATCTGTCTGGGATGGAGTTAATTTTCTCAGTAGCAATATGCTAACTACTATGTAATATGCTGTGCTTTGAATTTGTGACTAAAATAGAGATGATATTAGAGGAGCATTTGCTGAACAGTTCTTGCACAACATTAAAGAGTTAGTCTTTCTAACTCTTCACCTCAGTGAGTAAATTTGGGATGCGCAAGAAGCTGCGAGGTGATAGAACCGGGACAGATGATACTAACTGACAGAAGGGATATTCCATGCCATATAACATCATGCTCAGTAATAAAACAAAGTGGGGGGATTTTGGCATGGTAGCCATTTCTTATAGACTGGCTGGGCATCAACCTACTTGGGGAAGGTGATAAATTATTTGCCTTTCCATTATTTGTTTTTTTTTTATTTCTTCTTCCTCTTTCCTTTGCTTACTTGACTACCTATCTAAGAAACTTACTTAACTACCTATCTAAGAAACCATGAGCTTTCTTAGTTTTGCTCTACCTAAATTTCTCCTGTCCCACTAGGGAAGGACAGAGGGAGTAAGTGTTTGAACTATGCCTAGTTGCCTAATTACAGTTAATCTATAGCAGTTCATTAAAATGTTCATCCCACCTGACTTCAGCTTCCAAGAGCATGGTTCAGATACCAAAGCTAACCCAAACATTTCTTCTCACTCCCTCTATAATCTGTTGTAAGGTACAGGTAAGGACAGCCAAGAGCTGATTTGCTGTCTTTTTCAGTCTCTCTCCTCCCCTTGACTGAAGAAGGAATTTGAAATGTACCTCACGTGCTGACAAAAGTGAAACCAGAGGAGAAGCCTTGGGTTGGCATGGGCAAACTATTAGGTATCTGCTTCCCTACCTGGGCAGGTTTTGGATACAGCTTTGGATTGCCTACACAGAAATCTGCACACGGTACTGTTTATAAGTCTTGATTCGTGATCTACTCAGATCCTTATCTACTCAGATAAGGATCTGAGTACAAAACTCCATGAAGAGCCATCCCACCTTTCTCACAGCGTTCATGTAACAAAACTGCCAGATTAAATCAAATGTTTGGGGGGAAAAAAAGCCCTTTTCTAACCTAGTATATCTTCTCATCATGAATCCCTCTCTCCAGCTTTGCTCTTCACTCCAGGACTTTTCATAGCCACAGCTTTTGCAGAAGCTCCCCCGGGGCTCTGGATGGGCCCCCTGAAGCACACGGGCCAAGCAGCTGCCCCAAGTCACCCTGTGGGCTCACTGCCTCAACTGCCTGCTGTGCCAGGCACTGGCAGCTTGGACTCCATGTGTCCTCCCCCAGCTCTGCCTTTGCTGTCAGAAAAGAGGCAATTGCCACATTTTTCCAGTGAATTGTGCCTGAGCCTCTGTCTTCTATGTTAGTCCAAGGCCATGTCATTTTAGGGAAGTATATTATCCTGTATGCAGTATGATGTGAATGAACAAAGAGAACAGCCCATCCATGAGAATCAGACCTGCTCTGCATTTTTTTCTGAGCACAAGTAATAAATTTGACGTGCGCAGGAGGCGTTTAACTTCCTCTGCATGTGCAGCCCACATGAGATGGAGACGTTCAAGGGGTTCAGCCAGCACTTCCCAGAACCTGTGCAGTTGCACAGAGCTGGGCTGGCTGCACGTGGCAATCCAAACACAGCACGCAGCAGTTTGGAATCTTGGGAGGTATGACAGAGAGAATGCCTGGGGTCTGCAGATGACAAGTCTGACAAAATAGTCTGCCCTTCTAAAAAAGATTCAAGGTGAAAAAAAAACATGCCCAGGAAATCCTGGATGCTTGGTAGGCATTCCCAAGCCAGCATCTGTGGTAGCAGAGCTCTCTTGCCAGCACTGCCTGTGTTAGACTGTTGAAATCTTAAGAGAGGTTTGTCTACATGAGGCTCAAACACAGGAGCGACTGCAGAGACTGCAAAACAGTAATTTGATAAATGTTAGGACAGGAAAGAGGTGTGTTGACAATCACAGTTCTGAGTTGCAAAGGGAAGTAATGGAAACATGAGGTAAAGTATTATTTTTGGATATTGGAGAATGCATAGTATGGAATATTTTGGAATTAATGTCTAATTGTTTGGCGGCTTGTTTGATTGGGACAGATAGCTTTTGGATTTTGTTTTGTGTTTTTTCTTCTTACCACATTTTTTGGCTTTTTGACATGAAACATAATGAAAGGAAAATTAGTAGGAAAAATTATTTCCATACTCTCAGAGCTGTGCTTTCCCTCTTAATGTCCCTTTCTTTCCTCTTAAGGCTTTGTGACACACCTGTGTTAAAAATTCAGTGCTGAACATGATAGATAAGGCAGTCTCCTCTGACTGCACAAGAATGTCTCTTAGATATCACTGCTGACTCTTTGGATTGAAAGTGTGTGAATATCAAGAAAGTAGGGGACATACTGAACTTAAAGAAAAACAAACCTTGGGAAAAATTGACTGTTAAGTAGAAAAAAACCAAAAGTTATTAGTTATTTGCCCTGGAGGTTGTTGCTGTGCCTCTGATGCTCATCAGTAATGTTTCAGAGGAATAATCTCAACATCATTCATATGAAGGGCCCAAATGCAGCAGTAAGGTGAGTTAGTGGTGATAGCTGCAGATCCATTGCTAAACTTTGAATGCAGGTTCTAAAATGGATCATCATCAAAAGGATCATCTTCCCTGCAAAATAAAAATCAGGTTGTCAGTATAAGTAGATAACATTACATGGACATAATCATGAACTTCTAGCCCACTTTTCTCTTTCAAATACCCAGGAAAGTGGCACCATGAGCAGCTGTCTGCTTTTTTCATATACAGGACATAGCTGAGCCTTTCAGATACTCTTCTTACCAGAGATAATGCTGGTAATATACGTGAATTTAAAAAAAAATCTCCCCTCAGAATTACTATATCTGGCACTGAAGAAGAATATATTTTTGACTTAGAACATAGATTGTGACCATATGCAGTGCTGTTCTTTTAGCTGTTCCTGCTGTTTTCTTTCCTTTAGACAGTTCCCATACTGGAGAGCTCCTGGAAATAATTTTGGAGTCAGAAATTCTTTCTGTGTAAAAAATTTGAGACTTCCTGCAGCTGTGGGATATGAGCCAGCAGACAGGAGATTTGGACTTGCTTGCCAGCTCCTTGCACAGTGCATGGCAGAAGAAAGGTCCATAATATTGTCAAAGCTTGCTGTGGAAGTTTCCCACATAAGAAACAAGGCAACAATGAGCGCTAAACACTAGAACAGAAAGAGAAATAAAAGTATCATCTGGTTGTTCAGGACAGGTATGTATGTAGCTTTTTCACACTGATTTTTATGAAGAGGATGATCTATCAGATGTGGCACCAGGCCCACTTACTCCTCTTGGCATGTCTTTTCCCCTTATCCAACACACAGCCTGGACCTGGACCACACATAAGGGCTTCACCAGACTGATGGTAGCACATGAGCATCCCAAGTCCTCATTCCAGAGAGGAGGGAAAAAAGTTCCCAGAATAGCTCCTCCCAGAACAAACTCAGGGGAACATGGTCTGCTCTGGATATAGGAAAACACACCAGTGGAGTCATTAATGGGTTATCACTTTTATTAGCAAGATAGGAAAAAAAAAATACTAGTTATGAACGAAATTTGAGCTCTAGGGAAAGTCAAGAAGAGGTTGATGTTAGCTCCAGTGGCAACAGGATTTAACTCAGTGTCTTTATTGCCAAATTTAAGAGGCTTTTTTGGCAAATGTACTAAAAGCATTACAAACATAATTGAAGCACTTCAATCAAAATAATCTCTCATAAAGGGTTTCAGACCACTTACTCACAAGTTTCTAAACAATAATGGATGAGAAACCTTGAGATCTCTAGTAAAACCTCCATTAGGTGCCAGCCACAAACTGGCAAATCAGCGCCATGCTATTATTTTTCATCTGGAAACCTTAGATGAGGTTTTTATTAGTTCAGGAGGAGTCTCTATATGTCCTGTTGCTTTACCCATTATAGGATCCCTAAGACACATATTTTCAGTATCATTTAAAATGCAAATACAAACTGGACAAAGACAAGGCTGAGGGTAGTAGTATCCACGCTGGGAATGTATGGCAAGCAAGTGTATGAGGAGGAGAGATTTTATGATTAAGAGGTGCAAAAGTACACAGGTAAAAGGAAATCAAATCATTATTGCCTTTGGCAGGCATTGCAGTTCCATAAAGGACTTTTGACTATGAAACTCAAATGCAGGGCTGTGGTTAAGTAAATAAAGACCAAACTTCAGTGGCTGGCTTGATAGGACTGGCAGCTGGACCTTTCCTTTCCTTTAATGAGACCTGTTCCAGCCATACTGCACCACAGTTCATTCTTGCTGCTGCCATGTCCCATGTTTTCTGCCAAATGCTAGGACAAGAAGAAGAAGCAAACATATTTAGTCTTTGCCTCATAACAAATGTACAGTGTTTGGTAAAGGTTAAAATGCCTAGCCATATTCTTGTTCAGTGTTTCTTGTTGTAGCTTTGCTTTGTGCTAACAAATATTTTTATCTATCTTGAAATGAACAAGTGGATTTAAGGGAAGGGAGGAGACAATGACCTAATGTTCTTCATAAGGGATGAACTTCTCATTTCCTTGAGGAAGGAGAAAACACAGTGAAAATATTAAAATGTGTTTCAGTAAAGTACAGAAACAAATCTATTCAGGAAAGAGTCTGCTGGGCCTCAGGAGCATGAATGAATTGCAGTATTTAATATTTAGCCCTAAACTAATCACTTTCCTAATGCATGCCATTAGTGCAATGCTTTCTGAAGTGAGATAGTGGCAATCAAACCATTTGATATCCAAGCACAGAGTACCAGAATGTTCCAGTCAGTAGCTGTCTAACAGCTGCTGCAACTACTTAAAGGCATGTTCTGCTCCTTGCTGGAGCTTAGGTAGTACAGTCGATAGTGGTTTAGTCTATATAACCAAGAAGGCTTTATTCTGCTGCCCCCACACAGGCTTCTTCATTGGAGATGTGCTGAGGAATACAGTTATTGGAGATGTGGATCCAAGGGATCCAGACAGATCTGGCAAATATGTTACAGGACCTGCAGAGGATTAATGCCTTCCTGGTGAATAGGTGGGGTGCCTTGGGATATTAAATCCCCGTGTACAAGCAGCTCTATGGATGTTGATGAAGTCTGGAAAGTTATTCTATTAACTATTGCCAAGTATCTGCCATAGGTCAAGTTAATTATTCAATATGGGTTTCATTAATTTTATTGACTGGCCTGTCAGTGAGTGCTCAGACTTTAGTTCATATACAGAAGCCTGAATAAAGCTGGAGATGAATCCCACTCTCACTGAGCATAGCCCAGAATGGTTTACTCAGATCTTTCTTGATCTTAATCCTGCTGTATTGCAATGGAGACACATATCTTTGCTACTTAGAGCAAGAACTCAGTTTTTCAGTTCTGTGCTTTGAATCACTTAGTATTGACAATCTGATAGTTGTTTTCACTTTAGAATGTCTAAAATCAGAGCTAGCCTTAATTCCAAATGCCATATTCAACCTCTTTACTTGGGAATTTTCAGATTTCTAAACAGCCTCATCTGCATTCACAGATGGGTCCAGCCTCCATGCCGGCATGCCACAGGCTGGATTCCTTTGGCCAGGACATGAAGCCAGGCTGGATTCCCCTGTCCAGGCCATGTACCCAGGCTGTGCGTGCAAGCTCAGCACTTCCCAGCTGAGAGACTGCTGGCTGCCATGACCAAAGCTCTGCTCCATTCCCTCTCGCTGTCTGAGCTGTATCCTGACATCTCCTTGTATGTAATTAACTGTCTCAGCTACAGTGCTATCCAGCTGCAGGATTTTTACCCGATGAGTCATTTACCCCCCTGCCAAAAAGGCTTTGTTTTTTCCTTCTTTGTTTGTTTTTCTTTGCTTTGTTTCTGTGTAACAGACAGCCAAACACGTTAGCCTTTCTTTAAGGATTCCCATATTCTGGGCAGCTGTACCATATGCAAATCTTTATTACAAGGAATTCTCAGGACAAAGCAACCTCAATTACACACGTTTTTACTTACTGGCTATGAAAGACCAACTTCCCAGCTTCTGGTAGTCCTTATAAGGCTGTTGACCATACAGCTTATTTAAAGAGTCTTGCACTCCTCTACCACAGGCAATTTCTGTACCATTGTTTAAAAATCTCCCTAGCATAGACATTGATAATGCAAACAGTTGGAAATCAAAAGCACAGCATTCAAACATATGATTCTATTGGCAAAGGTGTGTTAGTAGTCTTGTTTTATTTAGATTTCAGGCTTTGGTTGCCTGGGAGGAACTAATTGTTTCTAAATCCCTGAAAGTGACATGTATGCATGAACAAAGCAGCCTAAGATACTTCATTTTATTCTAGTTCTTTAAGTGCTGGTAAACACAAGTAAGCAGGCAGACAGGCAGTGACTTGAAGTGGTGAAAGCAGATCTGAATGATGAGGGATCCATGCCCATTGTCTCATCCATGGCATCTTTCACAAAGTACAAAACCCGCAGACAAAATTTGTCCAAAACTTGTCATCTGACTCCAAACTTGAGAAATGCACAGTTATCTGAAGTAGAATATGTTTCAGGGCAATATACGTGTAGGTATTACACTTAATATACAAAAACTTGGTATAAACCTACACAATACAAGTAACATTTAAAATCACCAGTGGCTTTAGCCATTGTCAGGGATTTGGACACATATTGTGATCCAAGACAAATAGGGAGCTCAGAAAAAAAAATTACAGTGGACATGACCAAATTTTTGCAGCATTGAGAGACAGAACTTCTATTACAAATAGCATTTTTTTTAACCTACAAACCCAAACATTTTAAAAAACCACACTGTGTGTCCTTGAATGCCTCTTGCTTAGGAATTGGAAACAACAAAAGGAACTACACAGCAAAATGTGGTGCAAATCTGAATGTGGAAAATGCTCTTGTGAATCAGAAGCGGGGTAGGTTCAGACACAGACTTCGTTAGTTCTTTCACATGGGTAGAATTCATGAAGCTGTTTTCATGGCCAATCATTAAGTCTTTCTCTATGGCTGAAATAATTAAAAGTTTTTAGTTCTGAGCACTTCACATGCATAAGGAGAGAAGATTTTTCAGAGTTGGGATTGGAGTCCTCTAATGTTTTTAGGGGCTGATGCAGAGATTCTGAAACAACAGATGCATTCCCACTTTAAAAGATTAAAGACAATCTATTCCTTAAAGCCAGATTTTTTTCCCCTACCAAACGAAAGATGACATGCAGGGAGCACATAGGCTCAATTAGGCCCTGGATGGTTTAACACAGCACATAAATGAGTGCATAGCTGGGCACTGTAGCACATTTTCTGTTTAAGCAGATTTGACTAGGAAAATATTTTAAATTTTTCTCTGAAGTCATCTTTTACTTTGAAGTACAGCTATGCAAAATTGACACTGTTCTACTCAAGGTAACTGGTCTTTCTCTGTATCAGCATCTGATCTTCTAAATTCATTGCTTAAAAAAATAATTTCTCTTCTCTATTGCAGGCCACAGTGTATGCAATCTTTTCAGTAGGATTTTACATGAATTGTGATTTCTGAACCTTTATTGCTAACTCTGGAGCCAGAAGGAGCTCAGACAGACTTGTAGATTTTGAGATTAATTCTTGAGGATTTTTCAGTCAATTAAGAGGCAACTTTCTATCTGTAATTTGAGCAGATTTTTCATGGAACTTCTTAAAGACAATGTATACATTGACAAACTAAAGACACTCTTGGACAGAATATTCAAACTATTCTAAATTTCTGCTTAATAATAAAATTATCAAGCTTTCTGAAAGGACTCTTCTGGTCTTTTACCTTGAATATCCATGCAGAAATTTTGTCAGGACTTAAATTACAATTTTTTTTTTGTCAAATGAATGTGAAATAGGCTGAAACCTGCAATGCACTTATCCTTCTCTTAACGACACTTGCTGTGTTAGGAAGCTGCAGAGTAGATTGTAATATTCATATAATTATCTCACTAATGTTGGCAGCAATCCAGAGAGACAGAAAATGGCAAAATGCTCCTCTTTGGAATATTGTTAGTGTCTGTACAAACCTGGTCATCCAGATTATAGTTTAGTAGAGCTAAGGTAGTAGATGTAAATATTTCCAAAATGGCTAGTAAGTCTCTATTAAGACCTCTCCAGGCTTGTCTTTCAACCAGTTCTAATGTTCAAGTGCAAAATATTTTAAAAATATTCAAATGCTCTCAGTGAAATCTGATTTTTTTTCATTCCTTACAAGGCCTCATTTACATGGCTTCCCTGGCACAATTGATAATTCTCCATCTTAATGAAGTGCAGAAGTGCTTCTTATTGAGAAAACATTCTGGTGATAGATCTCTTCCTGATTCTTGGTCCTTTCTTTAGAACAGCAATAAAGAAAAGCTAGGTCACTTGATTTTTTTTTTCCTTGAGCACGTAATTTCTTAATATTCCTAAGGTGAAATCAGTCCTGGAAGAAAGGGATATACATCAAGTCTCCACACTTCTTCGTTATGTTTGAGTACTACTTGTGTTTAGGAACATAAGTGACTCTAAGTTTTTGCACATTCCTTGTGCAGCCCACCAGAAGAAAGCAATGGTTGGGGATTGTAGTTAATGATCCATGTCCTAATTCAGGCAAAAATTCCCAAAGTCCATACTCAGGGTTTTTTCCATCTCCTGAAATTCATGGTTCCTCCTTATGTCTTACCCAAGTACATCACAGTATTTGACACTTCAGACAAGCCCTTTCTCCCTCCTCCCCCTTGCTTCCATCTGGCTTACAGATTGGCCTGACTCCATATAAATGCAGTAGCACATTCACTGCTAGTAAAATTAATTTGGCTAATATCAACCTTGAAAGCTGAAAGCCTGCTTTAACACAAATAGAATTGAAATGTCCTCACAGCTGATCTGATCACAGAGCTTAGCAGCACAGGCTCTATAACCAAGGTAGAATAAATCACTAGAGAATTTCCACTGGGTTGCCCACTTTGCAAATTACCTTTTGTGTGGTCCAGTAAAGGTGTCAATTCTGACCAGGTTTTAAAATATGAAAATGACCTAATGGGTTTTCGTGGGCTTGACCTAAGCATAAACAGAAATATTTCTGACAAAATTTAGGGGAGCACCAAAAATAAATCATGGGGACCAGGTTCAGTGAAAAACCAGAGCATAAACAAACACACTAGAGAAAGAAAAGAGTTTAAAAAAAATTGAATTTGTTGAATACTTACCAGCTGAGCCCTGCTACAGGAGTCAAGGCCAATTGCTTTTGGAGCAATAGGCTAAGGCTAAAATCCATTTAGTTGTTGCTACTGTTCTAGTCATGATTGTTTGGGTTTTTTTTTTACCAAATCTCCATATGCACATGAAAGAAATCGTTTGATGCCTTTATTAAATTGAAAATTTATAATGAAATAGATTGATCTACAGACTCATAGAGATGCTAAGATGATGAATGATACATTTTTGTTTGCTTGTTTTTCATGTTTTTCAAAACTTGCCTGGATTGTTTTGGTGTTGCCTTGTATGACTGAGTGTTCTTGTATTTTCCCAAGTAGTTTGTAAATTTTACTGTAAAAGAGAAAGACAATGTCACTGCAGTAACTGAGATGGGAGGACAAAAAAATGGTCCAAACTCTAGAGAGGAACATTTTTTTAGTCATGTCAGCTCGAATTTCATGCCAGCTTGAATTTTTAACTCTATTCCAATGATAATTTACTCACTATTTGAAGTTTATTTAAGCTGTTGTTTTGTTTTGTTTTTCAGCTCCAACATGCAGCTGAAGCAGAAGGATGTTGAGGGCACTATTTTATTGTCTCTGCACTCTTCCATATTTTTACTTTCACTACCTTGAAGTATCAAACAGTTATACTGTCTTGGTGTGAGGCATGTAAATGTATTAGCCAGTGGTAATTACAATTAGCAATGGACTCATCCAGGCATTTCTGACCACCACCTGACTCAAAGCCCAAGGTGCCCAGGAGTTAGCTCACAGCATGAAACCAAAGCAAGATTCGAGTTCAATACCGGTGGGCCTTCAGAGAAATAACTCCTCTGTTTGGAAGGTAAAGGCAAACAAAAATGTGGAGGAAGGACCGACAGATCTGCCATTTTGGGGCGGGACACATTGCTGCATTTGTTCCAAGGATGTGAGACAGGATGCTCTGGTTTTTGGCTGTCCTGTGGTCTGAAATTCCATTGGCAGCAGCAGGTCATGGGGAGGACCAGTCCATTGCTTCTGGAGCACATCTGCTGGTTTCAGTTTATTCATAGGCACCAGGTTCACACACTCCAGGATGACTCTGCAGCAAGAACCACTACCTGGATAGTGAGAGAGATCAGGAGATCCCCATGAAAAACACACACAGCTGAGGTCACCTAAGGCACTAAAGTCAGTCTGAGTTCATTTGCTAGGATTTTCACTTACACCTTGGAAACTTCAGCAGACACAGTCAGAAGGGAATAAAGTGATTTTATAAAATAGTCCCTCTCTTCTTCACTCTCTGAAAGTGTACAGACAAGGGTAACAATAGAACTAGGCATTCTTCTACTCTTGCCCTGTAGGGACTTGTACAGTAGAGAGAAAAACTGGACTGAGGTTTGGTTCCAGCACTAAACATTTTTTGAGGCATCTTCAGGAACTGATAAGGTTCTGAAGAGATACTCTCTACCTAGTTAAATTTTTCTTTCTGTTCCTTAACAAACTCACCTATCTGGCCAGAGAACATCCATTCACCATCATCACCCACCCTACTTTCACCTGATTCTGCCTTTGCTTTATCTAAATTTTTCCTTTTATACCCACCATTGCTCTAGCTCACATTTGACATACTAAGATACAGTAAATAAACTCTAGCCCAATCCACCAGTGGATAAAAACTGGAATGACTAAACAAAAAAAATTTTGAAACAACAGATTTGTAAATCATCGTGTGGGTTATGCCTTTCTACCCTTTCCTGATCCTGCTGTTTCCATTACAGGACCTTTCCAAAGATTCTCTCTTACTTTATACTGACAGAATGGGACTTAATGACTACTGGAACCTCCAAGGACCACTGCATAGCAAAAAAATAAGCAAAACAATAATGCACAAAAGAGAAGAATGTGTCTATCAGACAGAGAGATTTAGTTCTTCTATCACTATTGCATAAATTTAATGAGATTTCACCAAAATTTTTCATTTGAGTTTTCATTCCCAAGGAAGCTTTTGTAGATCATATTGACCCAGACAAAACAATTACAGAATTGTCTGAACTATAAATATTTATATTTCTTTCTTTAACCTTGGCTTGCATTTCTTTTCCTTGACTTAAGCAATACTATTTCATTCTGAAAGGCTCAAGGGGAGTGAATCAAAAAATTAGTAAATAAAACAAATATGAGAAAGATAAATAACACAACGCTGCTATGGTTTATCTAACCCTCACTATCCCTGAGAAAAGAGTTCTGGGATCTCACAAAGGTTGGAGTCCTCATATAGATTTCCAAAGATTATGATATTTGAGACTATAGACTTAAGATGAATTAATAAATAGCATTGTACAATCCTCTCACAGTATGATGGTTTTGTGTGTTTATGAAGCAGCTTGGGAGGTCAATGAGTGCATTCTACAGATTCTCCACATATTTTACTCTGCCTGAGACATAATGAAAAAAGCTCTTATCATGTCCTGATAAATAGTAGCAGAGTTTTAAAGGAAGAGACAATAATGCTACAACATCCCTCAGAAATCCAGACATGCCACTCTTTTTTACCCAGTGCTGAAGACTGGTTAAGTTATAAGAAATACCTTCAGATGGTAGCTATTCCTCCTCTTTTCCCAAAGTTTATTGAAACACTTATGCAGTGCTTGCTCCAGCTGTCAGTTATCAGGGTGTCTCTTTGCCAAAAACTCTCAATCTATCTAGCTATACAAATCTCACTGTTCTTGGAAGCAAGTCTGATTTCATGACCAAGCTCTCCAAGAGCTGACTTCTGCACTAGTGCACAAGAGGATAGCTCAGGTCAAACACTGGAGTCAGTAAGGTAATTTTTCATAAACAAAGGAGACCTAGACTAAAGAGTGTGGTAAATCAGACTAAGGAACTCTGGCAAAGAGAAACATTTTCCTGTCTGCATAGTAGAGAGTGCAGCTGAAACTGGGTTTGCGACCTCAAAAGTCACAAAAGAAAAATCTTTTTTTCTACCACATATGTCGCTGATGTGTTATTACATGCCTTTTTAGAAACCAAATAAACCCATGCAGAATGTGAAACAAACTATACTAATTTCAGTAGATATATCTCACAGTATAGGCTACTTTAAAAAAAATATGGATGAAATTTATCAGAACAAGCAATAGGTAATGTCTGAAAGAAATAATCAAGCTGACATATATGAGATGGAGAGCAAAACTAAAGAATGTGATGTGGGACTAACAGTAACCAGCTGAATCTGTCAGCATTGTTATACAGATGCAAAAAGAACCACCAGTCAAACAAACCTAAACAAAGCATGTCTGCATATTTAAATAAGAATCCAGCCTGCAAAATAAATGAAGTTGTTCTGCTTTCTGCTGCACTGTGCAGACACTGCTTAATGGAGGGCTATGTAAGGGGTAGGGCTCTATATTTCAAGAAAGATGTGAACTAACTGGAGACAGTTGAAAAACTGATCAACTGTCTGGAAAATCTGAGTTAAAAGGAAAGATTAAAAAAAATGAGATTGACAGAAAACAGGGGAAGACATAAAAGTTCTAAATTGCTACTCAGAGTTTATTTTTAAAAAGTCTTTTACCTAATGATAAATATCTATGAAACAATCAGAGTTAGTTCTGTCTTGTGTATGACAACACTTATTTTCCTACTCAAACGTGGATTAGAAATGGCCACTTAATTCTTGTCCATTACTCAAGTATGATTTATGTGCATATACAATAATGAAAAAAATCTATTTAATGTTTCATCCTAATTGTAAATTCTTATGTCCCTTTGTTTGTTTTCCAATGTCTGAACTTCAATCCATGTTATATTCATTTCAATAATATAAACTTGCACTAATTGTGTGTGATATTTTCTATGATGAGTACAACCTGTCATGTCAAGTTCACAAATGTGTGAAACACCTGCAAAGTCATCCATTGACCTGAAAAAGAAAATCATATGTGGTCATGCATCCATGTCTTTTGCAAACATGTATAGTTAATTTTACTTTCCATTCAAACTAGTTCCCTTTAAAAAAATAAAAATCAATGCCCTGTGTCTGCACTTTTGGTTTTGGGTATCTAATAAAATACGTAAAATGTTTCCTGGTTACTATTATCCACTTATATCTAAGTATCAAACAGCAGCAGATATTCAATGATACTTTTCACACAGGTTTCCCCATTACCTCATTCTTCAGTCCCTGCAACCCCAATCCCACCCCTGCCTCCAGATTATGAGCCTCTTTGGTTACAGGCTCATGATCTGAGGCCAGGCAATTTATCAGCTGGTGCTTGTATTAAGCACTTTTCTTGCCACATACAAACTATAAATTATGCTGAAACACCTTGTTAAACCCTAAGTACTATTGATAGGCAGAACCATCTCACTGAAATTAGGCATGGCAGAACTGTCCCAAGCCACAAGTTCATAGAATCATATATTTAATATGTATTGATTTAATTGTATAAATACATGTCTACAAAGTTAACTTTTTGCACTCCTCAGAACCCAGTGAAACCACTGATCTGCACCTGTACCTGGTTGCTGTGGAATCCTTAGCATACACAACCTTTTCACAACCCTTTCAACAGGTGTGATGAATAGAGAATGGCTCCTCCATCCATCCAAACAGAACAGCAGGGCTGAGGTTTCATTTCTGAGAGTGTACCAGTAAGAATAGAGGTGACTATCATGAAAATGGGGAAACAATTTTTATGACATTTAAAAAAATCCCAAAAACTTATGTTTGTCCATTACAGAATTTCTTGAAATAAAAGGATGAAGCCTCCACGAGCACAGCCTGTGTCAATATCATAACTTATCTGAGAAAGCCAAAGGTCATTTCCAGTGGGATGCCAGCAAAGCTGAAGCTGCATTGCAACACAGTGTGTCCTATTTAATTCCCTAGTGAAGAAGCAGCAGAAATTCATGCAGTGGGATGGCTGTTGTCCTGCTGGAAGGCAAAGCTTCATATTGAAAAAGCACAGCAGGGAAAATAGCTCTAAGGAACAGATAAAAATTCTGGCTCCAATTCCTATGTGGGATTGCACATTTGACTTTCTGGTTTCTGAAAAAGTGAGCATGAATGCAACTGTAACTTGTCTTTATGGGTGGTAGAAACCTTTCACACAGTCTTTGCATCTCTGATCCACCTGGTATGGCATGCCTGCTCATGTGCTTCACTAAAAGACCACCAAATCTGGTATGAATCACAAATAAGCTCAAGTTTTACAAAAGAGTCAGCCCTGCCAAGTTTTTCAGACCAGAGAAGTTCAGAATAACATTTGAGTGCATCTGAATAACAATTTTTGAGGGCCCTGTGTGGCCTGTCTCCTTCCTTCTTTCCCTCGTTTCTTCCTAGGGATTTAGCTGGAGGGAGTCTGGGCTGTTGTACCCTTTAAAATCACCACACTGTAAGAAAGACAGTAGTCAAAGATTTGGACCACAAGCATTAGGACTACAGGATAGTAATGAATTTAGTAATTCGGGACTTAGCTTTTAAAGAGTCACTTCTCTGAATAAATCTAGCCTAACAGATTTTGAGAGTAGCATTAAAAAAAAATATCCTTTCTATCTACAAGTAAAAATTAAAATAATATGCTATACACACAGTCATTTCTTATGGGATTTAAAATACTGATAGTAGTCTCATTATCATAGTCCTGGCATCAGTAAACTTTTGTTGGGTATTAGAAAGAATCCAAAACAGCTAATGCCAATATACATACAGAAAGAACAACCACCTCAAAGAATTCTTGTAGGCAAAATTGCTCTTTTTTTTACAAGCTTCAAGACTAGAATATCTGTAACTGTAGCTGTTTTTTAGTCTGCTTTGTGAGTGAGAACACATCCCATCCTTCCTGCAGAGCTTCTCTGTTTTTCAAGACCTCATCATTCAAGATCTACAAGCACAAGCTTGTGCAGAATGGAGCTGTTAAACTGTGGCAATAGGTGGTCTAATGAAATATTATAGTACCATTTCTTCAAGGCCTTGTTTGGCTTCTTGTGTCATTTATCGTTCTCAGGATCACAGTGTTTACTTTGGACCCTTTTTCTGGAATTGCTCCTTGGTGCCTGATTGATGTGATGAATCACTGGGCCGGCACTGCCCCTTGACCCTGTTCAAGAACAGGAATGTTTCTCCAAGGCTGGCAGCCGTGCTCACTCCAGGCGCTGCTCCAGGTCTCCGAGGAGGAGCAGCTCTTTCACGACACATAGTCTGCTTGGAGGAGTCCTGTTGACATCACCAGAATTAGCTTCCCTTGCACTCAGGTGGTAGGAGATGCAATTCAAGGAGATGTGAAAGGCACAGGAGGATAGGGGAAAGAATGGTCTTCTTCCAGCCACAGACCAAATGTATTTTTTCTTCACCAGAGCCAGAAACAGATTGCTTCGAAGTGACACTAGGGATTTGAGGTCGTTGGCCTGAGTGCAGCTAGGACTCCAGCTCAGCTGCTGTTGTTTGTTTAGGAACAACAATTGTTCTCAGTCACAACTTCAGAAAACAGCATGTCTTTTGAGAGTCAGGACGATGCTGCAGTTGCTGTGAAGTACCGAGTGTCCTCATGTCCCCACTCTGACTGCAGTGAGAGCTGAGAGCTCTCAGCACTTTGTTGGCAGTGATCATCACCTCAGAATTAGGTCCATGGACAATTAAGGCTCTCAGATATTCCCACACAGAAGTGATGAAGAGTTGCAAACATGAGGTTCTGATTCTCACTACTGTTAAGTGTGACTGCTGAAACATTAATTTCCACTTTGAGTATTTGTCCATATGTGTACTCCTCTACTGGTATGCACACACAGTATGGGGTTGCAATTTGAAATCTTTGGCCAGCAGGATCTGCTGGGGATATTCCTACTTCTTCTATGTCCACCTGCTGTGATGCCAAACTCTAAGGGGCTGTTCATGTATAATAAATAGCACAGTTTCTTCTCAGCATTCATCTTCTCCCAAGATAATCATTGGTACTGTAGTCAATAGATGCAGAAGTGTAGTTTAACAGTGCTAATAGATGCAGAAGTGTAGTTTAACAGCTAGGTAGCTGTTCCCTGAAAGCTCTTTAATCAGATTTAGTTTGTAGACATAAATCAAATGAGAGTCCTTCTTTGGGATAAGCTGTTCCACACTGGGATTGCTGGATTGAAATAATGCCCATCTTTTAAGAAAAAATTACTTCTTGCTTAAAGAAAGCACCTTTTTACCAGGAAGGACCTCAGAAAGTAAGGAGACCTAGTCAGCATCTGTAGCCATGTCTTTACCTAATTATCCATATGGAGACTGGAATCACTGCTAAGCTTGTTTTTCAGAGACCAGAGGCTTTTTTAAGTTCAATAATAGAAAAGAAATCAACATTATATACTTTTGCTTCTTTAACTTATGTCCATGCTGGTTCAGAAAGGAACTCAGAGCACTGAGTGGAATCACATCATCAAAGGACGTCCAGATCTTAAAAGAACAAATCAGTCCTGCTCTTAAAGGGGCCAACCATTCCTCCAGTATGCCCATAGGAGGGGACAACTGATACAGACTAGTGGAAAAGCAACCAACTGTCCAAACAGAAAGTAAGTTGCACAGAATTTGGGCAGTACTGTACATGAGAGGGGACCACAAAATAAACTTCTGAAAAAATTAAACTTCATACTGGATATTTATAAACTGGAGAGTGGTTTTGCAAGACACATGATGCAATCCTTCTGTTCTGCTTCTAATTAGATTTGGGGCATTTTTTAACAAGCTTGTTAAAAAAACAGGACACCTGAAAATACTACAGTGGAAAACAAGAAAGGTGTTTTCGGCCTACAATGTGTTACTTTTGAGAATAAATTGATACTGGATTGCATGGGAGGAAGTGATATATAAAAAAATCTGTCTTCAAATATGTAAAAGGTTACCACAGAGTTTCTCAGTGAAGTACTGTCTGTTTTGTATTGTCAATTACTTCTTATCCTATCACTGTGGATAGGATAAGAAGTAATTGATTCAAAGACCAGCTAAAAATACTTCATGAATTAGGGAAATTCTTCTGTCTATTGCTGTGGTTAAGCATAATATCTAGGGCAGTTGTGAAATTCCTTCTCTGAAGAACAGACAAAGAAAATCATCTCTCAGGAATGGGTTAGATAGGGGCTGTCCTGTCTTGAGGAGGAAGCATGGATCTGGATCATGGATCTTTCCTATTCTACAGCAATGATTTGATATAGAATAAAACTATTTTTCATTGAAGTAAAAGCAGCAGACCCTTGAATGACATGATTTTTTTCCCCCTAGGTATTTTCCTACATTTCCTTCTGAATGCATACTTTTTACTTTACTTTTTACTTTTTATCTGTATTACCACAGACAATTTCATTGTCCAATACCACGAAGGAAGACAATTAGTCTAAAAGATCTTACCTGCTAGAGGACAAACTAAACTCATTCCTCTCAGCCTTTCAAATCTTGCCTAAGACTTCTCATTAGATACTAATGAGAAAGAGAAAAACCTGGCATTTGGGAAAATTGTGCTCTGTTCCTCCTTCACCTTCTGTGGAAATCTGGGGAGATCCCCTTGACCTGCCTATTACACAATTCTCCATCTGCCCTTCTCTTCTCTCATGACTTCCACACAGGTTTGAACATGTGTACCTTTAGTCTATCTTGGGCACTTAACAGATTTTCCAGGACAGCAAAATGCACCTCAGACTGTGCTTGTGTAGTACCTAGCAAGTTACCCATGAGGCTTGACTAGAACTAATACAGAACAAAGAAATTGCAACTTGGTTTTGTTTATTGCTTTAGTTCCACATGAATAGACCACTCATGAGGGTTCTGAGGTATTTCCAGGGACACATGCGACTCCGTGGGCACTGGAACTATGACTGGTTTCCAATCACTCTTTTAGCTGAATTTTCATTCCTCAGGAGCTTTATAAGACATCAAAGAGAAAGAGATTAGAGATCTGCTAATTATGATGAAAGATTTCAGTCTTTTTGTAACTTACTAGTAAAAAAGAGAGAATCCACATAGAAGAGAAAACTTAATCAGTCCTATTGGCACAAAAATCATATGTACTTTATAATCTTCAAAATATCTGTCAAATTCAGCTCTGTCAAGTCAATTAAAAAACTTTCCAATGACCTTAAAACTTCTGCTAGTAAGTAATATACTAGCAGATGATAGACAGATGGAGAGCATGGTTGTGCCAGCTTAATTTCTTTGAGAAACTAGGATTTGTAAGAACCCTACTCCAGTTGCTAGTTAATTTTTCACAGTACGATGGATACAAAGCATGTTCTGTATCCTTAATAGTTCACTTTTGATTGTTTTTACTTTTTTCTGGTTTTAACTTTTCTTATTTCAACTGCTCTCAAATCAAATTATTTTCAGTCAGAGAAATAAAGAGATGAAAACCTTTGCAAAGATGCCTCTTCACAATTCTCTCCAAGTGTCTAATTTTCTGATGGAAAGCAGATATCTTGGGACTACTCAGGTAGTTCTGTTAGTGGTTAAAGCCAGTTCCAGCTCTAGACATCTACTGGTCTAAGTAGGACTGTACTCACTTCCTACATCTGTGTAAGAGTAGTCAGAACCCTGTCTTCCTTCCAGATCTGTGTAATTTGATAGTCTGCATGTGGTACTAAATACAGGTTAAATAGAAGATAAGTGTACAGCCTCACACATATCACTGTCTTAAACTCAGATTTAAGTTAGCCACTGGTTACAGATTTTCCTGCTCAGTCTAATTTGCTGTTGAAGCTTTGCCATTAACAATGAAGCACCTGAATCCAGTGCTTCTAGGAGTCTGTGTAAGAGCTCCTTTATTTTTCCATAATTTTCTATAGGGTCACAGAGCGGCTGAAGCGGGAATGGACTGCTGGAAAATGTCTAGCCCAACCCCCTTGCTCCTAGCAGAGCCAGTTGGAGCAGTTACTCAAAACTGATTTTTGGTTTAGTGAGGTTTCTTATGTCCAAGCAATGGCCTATATATATCACAGCAGCATTACTAAATTTTTAGGATTTATTTGTATCTATTCCAATGTTTTTAATAACTCTAAAATTAGCAATGTCAGGTGAATGCAGCTGTGAGGATCCAGAATCACAAGCATTTGGGTCCTTCTGTCTGATCAGAGATTTTTGCTTAAGCTCAGAAATAAGTCATTAATGAGTCATTCTATTCAAATGCCTTAGTGCAGGGATGTGAGTCAAACACAAGGCCAGCTTGTATGAAGTCACTCCAGTGAACACATCTGGTGAATCCTCCTGAATCCACGTAGTCAAACACTTGCTCTCGTCAGCCTGGATAAAATTAAGTGCACCTTGAAAGTACTGATTTTATTTATATCCCACTAGGAGTTTGTAAGATAAATTTTCTCACTTAAATCCTGTACCAGAAAGATATGGAATAATTATAATTTTATATTCACTTTTGAGTAGATCACAACAGGAATGGTGTTTTCCCTCTGCATCCAAAAGAACAGTTTTTAAAGTCTTCTTTTAAGTCTTCTTTTGGCTCAGACTTGAGCTTTTCAGCTTTACTTGTCCTGTCTTATAGATCTAAATTAAAAAACCAAAAAGTTGTCCCAAGAAAAGATTGTTTACCTATGCTAACTGAAAATAATGTCTAAAAAGTTCAGCCAGGTGTAGGTATCTACTCAGATTAAATGGTTGAATGCCATTTTTGGTTTGGTTTGGTAGTTGGTTTTCTTGCCTTCTTCCCTTTCGCCCTGTCCTCCCCCTACCCCCCCCCCCCCCCCCCCCCATTTCTTTACCATAACATCTTCTGTCTCACACATCTGGAAATAAATCTTTATTTACAGCTATATCTGCAAATGGGGCATTGTGGTACGCAGACTAAATGGAGTGACCAATCCTTTATGACCTGCATTCCTTTGGGAAACTTAACAGTTGCCCTCAGCTCAACATTAACAATCTCCAATCATTTCTGTTTTCATCTCCAAGAACCCTCAGTATTTCCTACCTATGAACATGAATAAGTGGCCTTCATACTGTACTGAAAGTATTAAGAAAATATTAAAAATCTCCCAAAAAGGAATATAAGTGAAGATTGCCATCTCTGTAAACTCACTCTGAGGAAGATAATGTCTGTATTTTATGCATAGATCAAACTCTTCATCCTGCTTTTGCACAAGGGAAGCAGGAATTTGGCTTTCTGGTTTTATAGTTATTGAATAAAAAATGCACAGCAACAAAGAAAGCCTAAGAGCTGCCTGCTGATGCACACAGCACAGCAGCTCCCCAGGGTATCCTGCCAGGCATCTTAGGTGGTTCAGATACTGGCTGATAGTCTCTGCAGACTAGATCATACATTTCTGCAAGTACTGAGTATGACCTGGGCAGAGGATTTTTCTACCTCTGCCCACCTCTTTTGTGTGGTTTGTCAGTTGCTATAAAATTTCTTGCAATTTTATGGCTGCTGCTTTTCCTGTACTCATTCCTCTAAGCCACATCTGGAATGTTACATGTCTGCATCTGACAGATTTCTGCTGGGTTTTCAATAGATTTAGCAAAGTGATATTGGCATAAATACTATAAAAACGTGGAGGCCCCCTTTGCAGTACAAATCATCACAATATGTCTCCATCTGCCACTGAGTCTGAAAATTTAGTACTGATAATTTTGTCTATGACTATTTTGAGTCAGCAGCTGTGCTGCTGTTAACAGGAATTGTGCAATAAGTACATTTTTCATTGTGAATTGCGTGCTAAGCCCTGTGCACGTGAGCATTTACTTTGAATATGTCAAATACAGTTTTGTCTATTTGTACAGACATTGTCACAAGTGCTTTTTGACTGACTCACAGGGTGAGTAAAGTGAGTAAATTTAGTATCCTTGACTCAGTAATCAACATAAAACCTATATTAATAGACTTTATTAATTGAGTTTCCCAAGGCTTTATGCCTCAGAGTTAAAATTCAGATGGGCTCCCCCTGCTCCTCACTGTGAATTATCTTAGTCTCACCATAAGGGTCGGACTTTTCCCTTCCTCCATGGCAGCATCTCTGGCACTCCTGAAGATCCATAACACTTTCTAAATAAGCAAAAAAGCTCTCTCTGATAGTTAAACAATTCTCTTTGTAGTACACAAAATGTGTACAACACAAATGTGCAAACACTAATGTATTTCATTTAGTAGGAAAATAAGGAGGATTTTTTTTTGGTGATTTACTCCCTGAAGTGAAATATCATCAATAGAAAGGGAATGAAAAAGAACTTTAGATAGATAAGGTTATATAGGTTATACAACAGATATACTTCCATTCACAGTTTTACAAAAAAACCCTTGGCTTAATATACTTCAGGAAATTAAACTGAAGAAAATTTAGAAATCCCTAAAAGCTCCCATCAGGAACTGTTATTTAATGCTGTTGGACCTGGCCAGTAGCAGTAGGAATTCCTACCATCAGCCTTTTTGTCGTAATTTTTTCTTTTTTTTCCTTCTCAGAACCTGGTGGTCTGTAATGCTGAGTGACTTCCACCACCTTGGCTTTGCTATGCACTTCTGAGATTTGTGGCAGATAAAAAGGGGGAGGATTTTCTGTCTTTCCTATATGTTACCCTAAGAGAAATGGAACAACTTATCGTGCAATAGGGACATCACAGCCCCAGATGATGAGATAGAAAATTATGGTTATGGCAGGAAATTAAAATGCTCTGAGATTGTTTCCTTTTGAATTCATAACTTTTTCACAGTTTCAGTTTTATTTTACATTTCAAATGCAAAACATTTGCAACATAAGTGTCAAGCTTTCTGCTAAAAATGATGTATGAGTCTCAAAATTTTGAACATGTCAATGGAAGACTGGCAGTCATGATAAGGCAAATTGCCAACACTGGCTTATTCCACAAGGACACTTCTATGCAGACTATTGAATGAACAGTAGAAGAGGTAAAGATACTTCAATTTATTACCTTATTAATCACAGTGAAATGTTTACAGTTTCTTGCAAAAATTAATCTTTATTCTTGAGAAATACCAGTTCTGTGTCTTGAATTGTTTAGATGTCTCAGCCCAAAGGTTTTCCAAGCCATTCCCCAGTGTTAAAACTTTACTAGAATATTGCAGGAAGGGACACAAAAATGTGCATTGATAATGTCTTTTCCATATCCATATGGAAATGCAGCATCAAAATTGGACAGAAAAGTGAACTTCCTCTTTATAAGAAGGCCATATGTGCCAACACACACATTAATTTCTTTTAAAACTATAGAAATTTATGCAACTCATTTACAAAAAATCTTTTATTTCTGAAAGTACTACAAAAAAATCTTTTATTTCTGAAAGTGGCTGCAGTCGGTTTTGGGAATTGTGCATGACCTAAGAAGTTGATATGAAATAATAGCTGATATGAAATAGGTTGTGATTTACCAGCCTGTTACCTGCATTGGTAAATCACAGTATTTGATGGAGGAACAACAGAGGGAAGAAAGTATGTATATAATTAGGGAGCTAAACAATTCACACTCTTTGAAAAATAGGACCCACCACATTATGAACTTGTCCTGGACATGAATGAAAATGCACAAGCAATGATCCTTCCAGTATTATAACACTACGGTGGTTTGCACTGGACTTTCTCTAAGAACTCTTTCAAGTCATTCCATGCTCTGGGACATACAGGAGCACTATGAAACCCCAGCTCGTGGAAGGAAAAAAAAGCAGTGCTGGCACAAATGTTCCAGAAATAAGCAAGTAAGACTGTTTAATTTTAGTCTGTATGCATCATTAAGAAAAGAAATAAATCTTAAATGCAGTATTCAGGTGCTAAATGTGGAACTAGATTGTACACAGATGCATTGGCGTAAGGCTAGGGGAACATATTTTTAGTACAGGCAACACAGAAGCCATGGAGCTGATCTGCAGACCTCAGTGGGTGAAGTGACTCTCCATGCCCTTGGCACAGATTCCCCCCTTCTCTGTAGAAGACTGTGCCCAGGACAGCTGTAAGCAGGACTACTTACCTTGGCTATTTCTTTGGCTGCCATGGCAGGTTAAGTGGATTCGTGCCACAGATGCCAGTAACTCAGTTTCAGTAACTCTGATTTCAGTAACTCAGTTGTACTGTACCTCTCTTCAGAAGGCTGTTAATGCCTTCTGGAAGTGAACAGGGAGAGAACAGTTCTTCCCCTCCACAGAACAGTCAAATTGTTCTGGATAGAACATTCCTGCCCAGGGCATGTGATTTCAGTAAAAACCAGACTTCATATCTGCAGTAAAGAATGGTTGCTAATAACAAAAATCATCTCCTCATTTTTATGTTACTGTAGATGGAAACAGAAAAAAAAACCCAACCCTAAGAACTGAAAAGATTACATGAAAGACCCTTCAATCAATGCAAAAAAGTGGATATTATCCACACATTTTCAAATATAATATAGTAAATATTTCACCCCCACCTTGAAAATATTCCATAGATATTATTTGTCTTAATAATAAACTCAGATAATATATTGAATACCAGGGTCATTTTTTTTAAATTAGGCATTAGCTCCAGAACATTTTTCTGTACTGAAAACTACAGATGTGTTTGAAAGTCTAGACCTTACAGTGTCAACCTGCCAAATATAACAGGTTAGCAATAAAGAGTTCTTTTCATCTATGCCTCCAGCATAGTGCCCCGTAGTTGAATGAATAACTAGAAGGTAAGATTGCCTATCTTAATTTCTCTTAAAGGGATGTCAATTCATTTTTAGAGGAAATTCTGAACAGGAAATAGCAGGAGCTGATTTTTTTTTTATTGTTGTCATAATGACTTGTGCCTTCATGTTTTAGAACAGATGGTCTTGTGATAGTCATTGCCCCAGTGTTCAGAATCTCTCTGATTAATTTCTGTTCAGCTACAGATTCCTTTTTCTTTATGTTTAGGAGCAGGAGGATATTATCTTCACACACCACAGTGATGGCTGATGCTAGGCATGAAGAACAACAGGTTTCTTGATTATCCAGTGATGAACAATACAGTTTCTATGCTGAGTTGAGAAATTTTCCTATATATAACCATGAATGGCTTAATTTCATTCCATTTTATGAATACTGATTTAAGGTGTATTTTAAGTTCGGACACCAGTCTTTGGTGGAGACATCAAATAAGCTGACCCAAAAAGATAATTTATCATTATTGACCATTTTAATAGTGTTAAATAAACACAGAAAACTATAAAGTCTTCAACAAAAAGCAATTAATTAAATCCTATGGAGGAATTTGGAACTGCAGAAAAAAGTAATTGTCTCAGTGTCCTCTGTGTAAAATTGAGTTTGCTTCCTTCTCAAATAAGTGCGAGCTTTACATTGATATATAACAAATCTGAAAGAAAAGAGACTCTTTATATCTGTCTTTAAAAAAAATACTTAAAAGGAAAAATTTCCAAGAAAAAAAAATGTGGTCTATTTCCATTTTACTGCCTGTATATGCTCCACTTCTCTGAAAACTGCGCAGATCTTAATCTGAGCATTTAACAAGGTTCTGGTTTCCTTCCCTCTCCTTTACGAGCATTGGCACTTTTTAAATGGAGAACTGTTGTTCTCTATAGCAGTGATTGACAATATCTTTGGAACTTATTCTCACTTGAGAAGGCAATTGATCTCCCAGTTGTCACTAGTTTCAGCTCAAAACACCGTCCCTATTTCTTCAGCATCCAGGGTGAGCTACTGCATATAGTTAAACCCACTGGATTACATCCACATCAAGATGGGTGGTCTTTTGCTTCTGGCTGCAAAAACCTAGACACTGAGCTGATTCTTTGAAAACCAGGACAGATTAATTTTCTTGGGTTCTAGCTCTGAAATGCTGTAAACTCAAAAGTACTCCAGTCTCACCAGCAAGGAGTGCCTTAACAATGTCTTTCTAGTGGAGGTTATTGCTATTTGCAAGAAGGCAGAAGCAGCAGCTCCAGGAAGTACACTGGATTGAATGATCAGCTGAAGACTTCCTTGCATGAAACTGAAACCATTAGGTTTCTTTTTCTTCACTCATATGAAGAAAAAGCATTGATCAAAATTATCCTTTTCAGCTGCTCACTGCGCCTGCAGCTTGCTATCCTTTCCTTTGTTTTCTTTTCCATCAACATTATTTAAAGAGAAAAAATCAGCTCCTAAAGGGGGTGTCAAGACTATCTGCCAGAAGTTACTGAATGACTCTGTAATCTCAATGACTAAAATAATTTTCTAAATTAAAAGTTACCTTAGAACAGCTGTTGCTAAGATTTGAAGTGTGACTTGTAATGCAATCCTCCAGCTTCCAGAGGCTTTTGCATTTAGCAGTGCTGAAAAGAATTCAGAAATGACAGCAGTGTCTAAAAAGGAATTCACTTGCTTCTAAAAGAGAACCAAACACTTCCAGCTCTAAATATATCAAGAAGAACAGGTAATGATCAGTGACAATTGACAAGGGAAAAGAGGTCTGTCCATCTCATTTGCCTGATTCCAACTGTGGCCAGTAGCAGCTGGCTAGGGAAGGCATTAAGAACAAGCCAAGCACAGAATGATACTTAACCTTTGCAAAATATGTAGATTTTTCTCTCTATGTGTGCATGTGCATATATATAACACCTCTGCACAAGAGCTAAAATGATAGATTTGGAGAAGGCCATAAACATGGGGAGCATCCTGTACCTACAACAAAATATCAACAACACTACAGCTGATCTTTTCAGCAAGCAGAGGAAATTCTTCTACCTTTGATGTACCACATGAACCCATTACAGACACTTGCACAAAGCAGTAAAGTAGGATATTGTTTTTCTAACGCACAGTTTTATGATGAAATATATGTTATTAATTCCTTTCCTAAATCTGGGAGAAATCAAGCCTGTCAATGAAATTAAACAGCAACAGATCTGAAATTGGTAAAAAGGAAATTTATACTGTACAGAATATATAATCAATCTCCAGAGTTCTCAATAGGAGGAGAATTGGGATTAAAAATCTGGGATATTTTCATGAATAACAATAATATTTGCAGTTATCTTAGTGCAAAATAAAGCAGGCAGGCACAAAGGCAGACCCACCCATTTTCTGCCTGGGGCTAAGAATTATGTTTTCCTTCGAGGAGTGCTAATGTATGGTTTTTAATGATAAATACTTGACACCTTCTTCTAGTGAATTAGATACAGGCAGCTTTCAAGAAGTAGGATAATAGATTAGAAGAACCTTTGGTTTAATCAGCACCAGGTTTCTTTTTCTTCAAAGCCCCCCTTCCTCATCTACAAGGGTGGTCTTCTCCACAATGGAAACAATGCTGTGCCAAGTTATTACATAGTTATAATTTTTTTTTCAAATGGCTTTAGAGAGCAGATGTTCCCATGCAAGCATTAGAGCTCTTGCTCTGTGGATGTCTGCAGCACAAACCAAAGACTGAATCTCATCCAGCTATCACTCAAGCAAAGCTCCCACTGAGCTGACCAAGACAAGGGTTTGGCCCTCTGACTGTGACAGTCTGTAGCAGCTCCTGTCCTATCGTGTGGCTAGCAGGGAGTACACACGTATGTTAGTATTCATCATATATTATTTGGGCTGCTTGATGTACAAAATCACAGGTATAATCCTTGGGTGGAATTATTTCCTTTCTTTCTGGAAGAAACCATGGCAAATCTTCTTCTCTTATAATGGACAAATCCTTAAATACTGTGAGCTCATCTTAACTTTTCAGAATTCAATGGCTTATCCAAAGTGTACCCAAAACCCCCACATTTTAGAAGGGGTCAAGAAGTCTCATCAGAACATAATTTTAGAACAGTTTCAGGATTTCACGCTTTCCTGTTTTTCTGGCTGGTCCAAAACCAGTTAGATACACACAAGACGTAACAAGTATTTTAAAGGTGAGGAAATGTATCACTAAATTTTAGTAGGTGGGAATATGATGCCCAGGATAGTGAAAAAAATTTTGCCTAGTATTACTCATATATTAGTGGCAGAATCCTCACCTGCTCTACTCAGCTTCCCCTTGTGAGGAAAAACAGCCTCTCCAAAGGAATTTCAGACCTTCTTCCATACCCATCTCTTTTTGGGAACCAGATGTGGCAGACACTGTATAATTTTTAAATGTCTTTTTACCAGGTTATGCAAATACTTGAGTACGTTCAAAAGCCTTAAAAAAGGTGGTTAGACCAATGGACACAGGTCAGAGGATGCCACTGCTTTAGGTGAATCTGCTCATTCCCAGAAAATTTGCTTTTTTTGGTCCTTCCCTTCTGCTTTTCTGAGAGATGCTGTATTAGTGCTAAAGTGCTGCTGTTATGTTTTCACACATTTCCAGTCATTTTATTTCCTTGTCTTTAGTTTTGTGGGTGGTTTTTTGGTGCCATGAAGAGATTTTTTTCCCCATAGAACCATAAATAAGTGCTCATGTTCAAAACTCATGAAGATCCGTACCAAAGAGCTTACAAAACTCTTGAGAAAGTGGAGAATAAGTTCTTGGTCACACTCTATTACCTGAATAATGTCAATCATTGATGTCCTTACACATACCTACAAGACTGAACATTTGTATTGTTTTAAAGGACTCACAAAGGAATGTACTGAAGGCCACATGGCTTTCTTGTGTAATGTTTCAAGTACTCTCATGGGAATCAAAAGCCAAGGAAACCAAATCGTTGGGATATTTGTAAGGCCAAGAAAAGTTAGAACTAGTGTTCACAGTCCAAAACTGGCATTTGACATGCTCGGCATTCTTATTTTTCCTAATGCAATTCAAATTCCCCTCCCTGTGAGTTGTTTATATTCATAGGAAAGATGTCTCATGCTAAGAATTATTTTCTTGTATTTTATTCTCTTTGGTTTGTGATGATTCATTGGTTCCTGAAATTCTCCAGCAGGAAGGCAATCCCCACTCACACCAACGAATCCCAATGACTCAGATGGGACTCAGAGAAGCAGCAGTTGCAAAATAAGATATATTTGTTCAAACACATGGGCCAAGACACAATACAGAGAAGCAGGACCAAAATTTCTCATTCACAATGCTATAAATAAAATTTGTGATTGTTTGCCAGATAAAGACTTCATGGGGAATGATGTCTTGTCAGAGATCCTAGGAAACCTGCTGTTTACAAACTTAAGACAGTCAGTGATCTTTTAGGAAAGCAACAGATTTCTTGGTTTGCTTGAAATGAACTGGTTTCCAGCAAGGCAAGAGGCTTAGCTAAGAGCTTAGCAAAATGGAATATTTTCTTTAAAGAAAAACTGTAACTATAAAAAAGGTAAAGAGATTTTGGATTATAAAACCTTTTTACAGTTTATTTCCTATTATTAATTTCTTAAAATATATATATAAAAATGAGGATCTGACTAAATGAATCAGGACGTCAATTGATAAATGTCTGTCCTTGTAAACAAATAAATAATTATATACAGTCTTTGGCAAAACAAAATGAAATTTCATCAGTCTCACTCTCTCACACACACTTGCAAGGAAAAAAAAAGAAAAAGAAATTAAAAAAACCCATCATAAATAATTTACATAGAATAGGAAAATTATGATACAGTCCAAATATTAACATCTTCATCCCTAAATTGATGTCTCTGACAAAACAAAAAACCCTACACAGCCATTACTCATTATATTTAATGAAGTCATCCTCCCTTCCACTTGGAAATTGGAGATGCCATTTGAAACACCAAAAGAAACTGAAATATTTAAAACCTCATGAAGAGGATTTGTGAAAACAACAAAAAATCCAAAACAAAAGAAAAACCAGCAACAAAACAAATTGAAATAAAATAAAAAATATTTGATAATATGAATATTATAAAATGTGCAATAAAGCCAGCAATTGTTGATTCCTTTCTAATGAATATAGCCACAAAACCTATTTCAAAGGAGAAAAAGTTGATTCAACATTTAGCTCACTGTGCCCTAGAAGAAGGCAGAGGTACTGTATTCTTCCATCAGGTATCGCATCTATGAATAAAATTACACCAGCCTGTGTTCTTTTTGTGAACAAAGCTCATACATCTTAAACAAAACAAAAATGTTAAACATGTCTATACTATTGTTTATCTGAGTAACTGTTGTATCTGTTTAGAATAAACACTGGTACCCCTTCAGCATTATTTAAGAAGTTCTATATACAGCAGACATAGGTAACAATACAAAAATATTAAAATTAGGGTAACTGGATATATATTAAGGTTCCATTTGTAAATTCCTTATTATTATTCATTTAACTTTAAAGTATACATGACTATAATCCATGGAACTATACTTAAATGTAGGCTATGCTTTGACAATATCTACATATTGTGATATGCTTTCAAAAATAGCTTTAAAATACCATTATTTGTGAATGTATTATTGATGGATTATATGCTTTAAAATCAATTATCAGAGAAGGTAGCTTGGTGTGATAATCACAATAAATACTAACAAAATATTTATAAATGGAACCTTAAATTCATATGTTACCAAATTAAGTAATGGCAGCATTGCCACCTTTTCAAAAACCCACATCAGGGTTCAGGATGTCAAAGTGCTTTTTGCAGCAGAGGTGGAAAAGTGGTTCAGGTTCATTTTGCTCCACATAGTCACGGTATATTCTTTATTACAAGGCAATGCAGAATATGATGAAAACAGGGCAACTGGAAATAATTTTTTGAAAGTCAGACAGTAGTGATAGCCTCAGATGTTTCAATGAATCACTCTTCCCTTTCACATGAGAGTTTCTAGTTCAATTCTCTTTGGCCTAAATAAAGCCCCTACTAAAGAATGCTTTAGGTTGCAAATTTGACAGTTCTACCAATAATCATTTTAAAGAGTGCTACTAAGAGCATCCTTATCAACTAAGCACCTTTTTGAATCAAGCAATGTTTATAATTGATCTTTAATAGCCAAAGTAATTTTCACTGTTGGTGTGGCCCACCATTACTCTGCTAAAATTAGACCCAGAAGCTCTGTGTTACTGAAGTCCAGTCTTTGTCAGAGCTAGGAAGTGTCAACCATGCACCCAAAAAATTAAGACACATTTTTCCTCACTTAAACATAACAACTGACAATCATCATCCCCCCTCTTTTTCTCCATATATATAAATACATTAAGTAATTACATTTTTATATGTAAACGTCATTCTTTAAAAAAGACAAGTAAACAAACAAACATGTTTTGCTAAGTTTTCACTCTACAAAAGTGTTCTAATGTATCAATCTGCTTTTGCTTCAGTGGTGGGTCCGACGTTCACGTTTAGGTTTCATTAGTCCTGGCTGTGAGAAGGCACTTGGGTGGAAGGGTGGCTGAAGCACTCCTGGCAGCTGGGAGGATCCTGGAGAGTGGAGCATGAGGAGAGAGGACAGGAGGTACACAAAAATAGAAACTGGGAGTACCAGGGTGTACTGAGGTGTCTGGGTTGCATAGCATCTACAGTACTTTGCTGGTAATGCAGCAACCACTGCTCAAGCATCTGAAAGAAATGGGAAAAATATATTAATTGTGATTGGGGTTTTTTTTGGTTAGGAACTCAATCAAAAAAGAACTCCACCATGATACACTTAAGAGATGCAGCATAACACTTTCTGTTCTTCATTTTCCTACAAACGGGAGGACATTTATATAAAACCACATGTGCCTACATAGAGAAAGAGACAAGCATGTGTATGTGCAGCTATGTATCTAGCTGCACGAAATAATATACAAGAAAACCTGGAAAAGCATTATCTGTATTTCAAAACATTTCAGACAAGGCATTACAGACAGACGTGCTCATTAAAGATATCTGCTCTCTTTTCCATGCCTCTCGAAAGAGGGGTGATCCAGAAGTATCTCTCTGCCTGCAGGTCATACTGAAATAGCCTACAGAGGACAGTGGATATATAGAGAGAATTCTAAGCAAGTCTTTCTCAGAAATTTCTACCTCATTTTTTCCAGGTGGATAGTATTAAACATCTGGGGTTTATTATTCAAATTGCGATTATTCTAGGGGCATTCATGGCATTTCACCAAAGGTCTTTGCCATGTTATGATATTACAGATTGCTTTTCATTTACAGGATACTTTTCATTTAGACACTTTGTGCTTGTTCCACAAGTTATGAAAGGCTTAAGCATTTTTCAGACATTTTTTGTAACTAACCTCTGCATTCATATTTGAGGTCAGAGAAATAGACCATCTCTTGAGAGAAGACAAAAAGACCTAATCGTCCACCAGCAAAAGTTGTATCATAGATTGGTCCAGAATCCACCATGACTTGTTTCCCTTCATAAACCAGAACTCTGTAAAGAAGGACATAAATTAAACAAAGAGGATAATACAGTATCCAGTGTAAGAGCTGGTAACAGTCTGTAAAACCTGGAGCAGAATTAATTTTAACAAGGCACCAGAAAGCCCAACCTCGTTGTAGGGATCACTTCTCATCTCTATCTCACACCCACGTGGCTGGCAGCCATAACACATTAATCAGAAGCAGTGGGACTGCTCCTTTAGTGTTTTCATGCACACCATCTGCAAAAGATTTCCCAGTTCTTTATTTAGAACAGTCATGTCTCCTGGAATGAACTATGTCATGTACTAGCATTCACTGATAAGCCCCTGTCCCAGTGAACTCAGGGGTTAGCACATGGCCTTCCTTGTCACATCACTGAACAAAGCTGTCTTTGCAGCTGTGTGAGCAGCTGATTTATTTATCTTTAGGTGCAAGGGCCAACATCAGAAATTGGAAGAACCATCCCTTTAGATTCAAACAAAGCATTAATTGGAGACATGCTGAATCTCAATTTCAGGCATTTTAAGAGCTTAATGAAAGCTAGAAGGATTTGGACACAAAGAGCTAGACTAACAATAAATTGGAAAAGGAGAACTTGGTTTTTTTGGTTCTTGGAGGTTTTTTTTTAGTCTTTCAGGCATCGACCCTGGAGACAAAAGACCTCGAAAGTCAGCACTTCATTTTCTTTCTTTATCAGAGAGACTGAATTTCCACAAACTTGGATCCTCTGCTTCTCCTGGGAAACTTTGAGACAGTCTAGATTTTTAGGCTCTCAGTCTCCTTGGCCAAATGAGAAATTACTCTATAGTTTATTAATTAGACTAGCTTTTGGAGTCAGAGATTATTGTCCTGCTTCAACTGACAATACATTAGTTATACACAGCAAGATGGCTTCACATGAGGATGACAACACTTGAGCAGCCTCCTAGAACACAGCAGTTAGGTAGGGGCAGATTTCTGTTTAGACAGAAATATATGTCCAGCACTTGTAATAAAGTGTTCTTTTCCCTGAAAAGTGCACAAAGAAAATTACAAAACTGCTCCCTGAGATCAGTATTTAATGAATGGTGAAAAGAACAGTAAAAAAAAGACAGATTTTCATGTTCATGTAATCCTATTTAATATAATTCTCAAAATATCAAAAACCCAAAACATATGGGAAGAGTTTAATAGTTCATTCAACCCATCAAAAATTACATAGCCCTTATCATGTTCATATGGAATTTATATTTCTGTACAAATAAATTGTTTCATGACTTCATTAGTGAAAAAAATAATTAATTCATTTTCTATCAGAACACCCTAACATATGAAGGAATTTAATGCCCCAAGCCACAGAATTTGCCATGTTGTATTAATCTAATGTGACACCAGTGGTAACATCATTTGTCTGACACTATGTAGATTCTGTAAAGGAAGTTACAGGTAACAGCAAAGTGAATTAAAAAAATAAAAGTTTCTTTTTGACCTTTATCAGTCAATGCTTTGTACTGCAATACACTGAACCATAAAGAAACTTCTCTCTTTACAAAAACAGGGAACTTAGTCTATCCTAATTTGTCTACACTTTGTCTTTCACAGACAAATGAAAACCTCCTGCACATAAACACAAGAAAGACGTTTGGAGGTAAGGTCTGACTCTACCCCATGAAAAATATCCTTTATAGTTCCAGTAGTAAGGAGAAGATAAAACTGACATGGGCAGTTAATCCTCAGTCTTTGGAACATCAGCTAAACAGCTGGGCTCTACAGAAAGTCATTTGCCACATCTCCCTTTGTGCATTACAGATGTGCTCATGGCCACTTCGGCAGTGTCTTGTGTAAGCCACTACGGGAGACAGGATGCTGAAGTAGACAGGCCCTTGGCCTGCTTCCCTGAGGCAATGCTCATGTTTATAATTATTTTCATTCACTGAAATTCCACAGACTGGGGAGCAATCTCATGTTCTAATCTCGCTTTGAGTTTTGCTCAGGAATTTTTGGTCTCCTTACAGAAAAGCTATTGAGAAAGAGGCCTATTTTTTTTTTCTTTGATTTAAGGGTATTTAGTTGATGTAAATATTGAACCATCCAGACCAAATTAAATACATCTGAAAAGAAAAGTAAATTATTCTGAAGATAATAAAATGTTCCCAAAATGTTGGACAAACTGTCACACAAGTAACAATTATCAGAAACAACAATGAAACTGAGAACATAGCTTTTAAATCAACAGAGACAAAAGCATTGCTACTAGAAAATGTAGAAGTACAGAAATATTTCTTACTTTATTAATCCTGTTTTAGGCCTATGAATCAAGTGCCACCTGTAAGCAGTATAATCTTTCCAGCCAATGTTCTTGGGATCATGCCACAAAGTACGCACCTACAGTAGGAATACAAATGCTTTATTAGAAACACACCATGCCCCAGTAACTCCACATCCACCACTGTAACTGCCAAAGCTTGTTTTCTGCAGAGTATGAAACTGAAAATAGTTTAACATTTGACTGTATCATCAAAAGACTTCTTTTATGGGGTGAAAGTAATGGAAATTTCTGTCTTAAACTGTTGATCAGTTATTCACCTGCAGTTTCACAGCTAGAGTCACTGAAGACAGTTACGGCATTGAACCTTCACTTCCCTTATGAGGTCACAGAATTGGCCAAATTAGAAGAGACCCACAAGGATCATCAAATCCAACTCCTGGCCATGCAAAGGACCACCCCCAAAAGTCACATCATGTGTCCAAGACTATTGTCCAAAGGCATTTGGAACTCTTTGGGTTTGCACATACATACAACCAGGCTGACAGAGCTGATGCTGAATGAGTGCCTCCAGTGAGGGAGAGGAACTGCAGCTTGTACAGATGTTACTGCCTGTGGCTGCTAGTTGAAAACTTCCATTCAGTGACAGTCCTGTGAATTCCTATCCACAAGTGAAGCCCTACCAACATAATTTCCAAAATGCACAAGTTTCTTCCATGCTTGGAACAGCAGCAGTTTTTCTCTCTTTTTTTCAATGTCTTCTCTTTTTCTGTCACTGTACTCTAAACCATGTATAATTCAAACAAGCTGTAACACCAAAGAAGCAAGTGCCAATACAGAAGTAACAAAGGATTTCTGTATAACTGAGACATCTCTCTCGTTTTCTTTCTGATCACACCTCATCCTCTCTTTTATGTGATTGTCTTTGAAATACAATGCATGCGTTACAATTGACACTACTAATAAGGGAATTGAAGAAAAACTGATAAACATGCACAAAAATTGAGGTGTGAAAGGGAATTCTTTTTGAAACATGTCCCTTATTTTTAAAATATTAGTCATGCACTGTTGGCCTAAAGTTTTAAATCTCTCACCTGTCCAGGGGTGTTTCCTGTGTGCCAGAGAGCATTTCGTAAGTGCTCACCAGTACCAGTTGTTGAATTCACTACTTTGAGTGACACACCAGAATAGCCATAAGCCCTGGTGGGTTTGTCCTCCCAATAGGTCTGAGTGACCTGCTTCCACATCAGAACATAAAACCGACTGCTGGACTGGTAGCCAAACACAAAGCCGGCGTAGTCGTCGTCACGGTCTGTGTTAACATAGAATGTCCCGCTGAAGTCAACAGAGCTGAACTCATCGTAGCCTGGAAGAGGACAAGAGAGACAAACCACTGAGTTACAATGCTGGCTCCAGTTACACACACCCAAGAGTCCCAGCTACAGCCTGAATTTTGGCAGGAGACATAAGTGGTATTTCCCAGTTTCCTCACCTGTAGAAGAGGAGGTAATTACACTTGCCTGCATGGAGGCTTCTGGAGAGAAGTAAGTTGCTTACAAGGGCCATTGAAGAGAGCAGGCACTACACCTACAAAATTTTTTTCAGTTGGGTATTTTATGTATGTTACAGTCAGTGATGAGATGAATGGACAAGAAATGCAGACAGCATTGAGCTGTTTATACTTTGGGCATATACACTGCCTCCATCATTAGTCCAATGTTAGCAGCACTGAAAAGGTGCATTTATGTACCTTTTTTCCTACCTTTTCTACCATTTTATCTACTTTCTTTTTCCCTTTCCTTATCACAGAATTACTTGTTACTTTTCCAAAGATGATCACATCTGATACTCACCTACAGCTATTCCAGGATCAGAGTTAGCAGTCTGCACCAGTTCCTTGCCTTGATGACGAATAACCCAGTTGGGATCAATCTGAGCTGTTCCCTTGGGGTCCAGAGGGACCATCTGGAACTTTCTGAAATCAGTTTCACTGATGGCATTGTTTTCAGGGCATACATCATAGATATCTGGAACATTGTCATTGTCAAAGTCATCTTTGCAAATATCACCTCTGCCATCACCTGTAAGCAATGTGAATAAGCAGAGGCAATTGTTAGCAATTTATCCGGCCCCAGTTTATACACCACTTTGGAATCAGGGTGGGAAAAGTTGGAAGTTTGCTGTGTCGATGTAATTCACTAATGCTTGCATTACATTTTCAGTTTGATTTGTTCCAGATGTGGATAGAACACCACATTTTAACATGTGCTGCACAAATCAATTCAAAGAATATCATTAAAATCTTAATCTTCCACATATCACTAAATATGATACATTACTAAATATTTATATATTCTTGATCACATTAAACTATTTTTAGACTCTTATCACTGTCTTAAGATTCTTTCTGCAAGAATCCATCTAAGACCCCACAGATTGCAGATGTGTCACCTCTATGCCAAAAATAAGGGGGGAGATTGTTGCAGTAAAATATGCATACATGCTTAGCCACTCTCTCACTTGTAGGTAGAACAATTTGGCTTATAAATAACATAGTGCTTCAGAAAAATGCATGAGAAAAGAAGGCAGCACTACATTCAACAGGACTAGCCTCAGAAGAATGAAAAAATTAAGTTTTGTATTCGATTGTAGGAAGTTTTTTAGAGCACAAAAAAGTACAGCTCATCTATAGCTGTGCTTCTGCTCAACACTTTTACTACACTAAATATTTTAGAAAAACTAAAAATTATTTCCTTTCTTAGTTTACCTATAATATTAATGGACACCAAGAGACATGAATAGCAAGAAGTATAGCCTCAAACAGCAAGAAGTAAAAGGAGGCATCTATTAAAAAAACTCATGCCAATGACTCCATTATTCCATGGCATACAATAGCAAAAAGACCTGAAAATAATGTAGAAAAGCTTGACTAGACAAGTATAGAAACAAATTCCCAAATGGCTCCAACTTTTACAACAGAAACCACTGGATATTACATTGGGTACTAATGCAAAACCAGCGCTGCCAATTTGTTTCTATCCTCACATAGCAGAGCATCTGTTTTTTGGGGTTTTTTCCCCCAGTGTTTATGACTGCCCTAAGAACATGGGAATTAACACAGTGGGAAATAGCAATGACCCAACTCATTCAATACTGACCTACTACTAGATGTTTCACAGCAAAATGGAAAGCTACGTTACCATGACTAACCAACACAGTATTACCCGAGTATGGAGCTTTCAGACAGAAAGCTGAAGGAGTTTTAGCAAACAGCCAAAAAGAAAAGACTAATTAGAGAAAATTGAAACATCTAGTGTCTCAGGGCTCTCTGCAGCTCATATGTGGTAAAATAGTCCCATTTTCCACCTGGGATATGTACCACAGACAACTCCAAATCCTGACCAGCTGTGTGTTCCTCCACCTGTTTGTCTTAGCACTCATTGGAGAAAAGGGAATTAATTTCCTATTTTGTTTCCTTTGCCAAATCAAAGAGATAATTCACAGAAGAATCTAATTATTCACTAGAAGTCCAGCTGATGTTCATTTGGTAGTGAGTTGCTGCTGACAACATTCATTCCCTGTCAAGGAAAGTTAGAAAGTGTTTGTTTATCCAGTCACATCCAACAGCTCTCTCCAGGGCCTCATCTTTATGTGCTAAAACTCCTATCTTCAAGAGCATGGGAGCAATTTTTGGCTTTATTTACCCCTTTTCCAAGATTTCTGTTGGACTTGCTGCTAATGACAGTGATGAGCTGGCTAAACTGATTAAGTATACGCTTCTTCTGAATCATTAATCCATACATCAATGTAGTTTCTTTTACAAGAACCAGATAATGGATAACTTAAATTATCTCAGCTTGGGGATCACCCTTATTCTGGATTTATGAAATTAAGGGGCTATTCCAGGGACTGGCAAATATAAAGATATTTTGGACACATATAATAGGACTGAAAGGTTATATAAATTAAGAGCTACTACTGACTACCAACCAGAAACTTCCTACTGACAGCATTGTCTTACCAGGAAATCAGACAAGGCTCAGCATTTTATCTTTCTAAATGTACATAAAAACATATTGTGTAAGTAATAAATTCTGCTTTCAATTTCTACAGCACAGCCATGGAACAGCTCCAGCAAGTTGTATAACTGGGAACAGAAATTGCTTACCTGCATTTATTGCAAGGGTCATTACTGTAAATATATTTGGTTGTTTTTAAAGGATCATAAACATTTTCAAAATTAAAATTGTAATTGTGAAACTATTTCATTATTTAAATAATGCCAAGCACAGAGAAGTACTGTCTGAGGTGACCAAAAACATTTTACCAAAAAAAAAAAAAGGCCAATTTCGTATCCATTTTTTAACTGCGACATGTATATCATCAAGACTTATTTAGAGCAGTCTGTAAAAAAAATTTTGAGAAAAGATTCTTAGAAGTCAATTTAAAGAAAAACAATTGACTTAAAAAATCCTGAAGAAATAGTCTGTTTCTCAAAATAAAACTGTAGTAAACCACTTTTTTTTATTTTAATTTTCAGATGGAAAGTGAAACAGCTTACTTTTCATTTTTTAAGACATTGGTATTTCAAGCTATTTGAAATATTTTCTGACACTTTTAATATTTCAATTAAATGTAAAAATAAGAATATTAACAAAAAACATGGATTTTTTTGGTTTTAAAAAAATTTCTTAAAGGTTTTCTCCTGTAATTAAGTATGTGCATGTTTGAGCTCCTGTCAAAGACATTTCCTAATGCTCTAACCCTTGACCAAACCGAGCAGTTCAGTTCCATCTAATTCCTGGTATCTCAAATGTCAAAAGCAGCTCGGTTTGCTGTGAAGTCTCTCTTCACCAGATATTAATGCACCAAGATCAAAATCAGACACTAAGAACTAAATGAAATTCATATGACCTTGCTCTTACCATCTGAGTCCTCCTGCTCAGGGTTGTATCTGAGGCGGCAGTTGTCCCTGTCATCTGGGACACCATCATTGTCATCATCAGGGTCACAGGCATCTCCTTTACCATCCTGATCGTGGTCAGCTTGGTTAGCATTGGGGATGTAAGGGCAGTTATCCTGGTTGTTTTGGTGGCCATCTTCATCTATGTCCTCATTATTGTCACACTGGTCACCAACAAGGTCATTATCTGCATCAGTCTACCCCAAAAAAGAATTGCGCAGAGTAATTTTATTATTTTTACTCAATACAGAAGTACAGCTCATGGTACTTAATGCTCAACATGGTACTTAACTGCTCAACACTTCTCTTCAAGGGCTTCTGTAGTGACAAATATCACAATGACAACCGTGCTAAAAGCACAAGCATAACTTCAAGCTAGTATGGCAACTTATTCTTCGATCAGTGGGTAAGATCGGGTCCCCAGGATACTTGCAGGGCAGGGCTTTACTTGCAGATGGATTAAAGCAATCATCACTGTACTTCCCTTTCATCTGATACAAAGGGATCTCACAATATGAGATGTGAAAGTGAGCAATATAGTTCCACCTTTTCAGCTCTCAGTACAGGGACTGATAGAAATTCCTGTGGTCTTTTCTCTGCCCTTGTTTTGATGTTACCATTAAGGTAACTGAATTCATTTACCTGGTCTGGATTATGCATCAATGGACAATTATCACACTGATCACCAACTCCATCACCATCTGTATCACTCTGGTCTGTGTTGTAGACGTAAGGGCAATTATCTCGTTCATTAAAAATGTCTAGAGGAAAAAAACCAACAAAATATTGAAAAAATCAAAATGGTACAACATACAACACAGACAGCCATAGACTGTAGGAATCACCAGTGAAGAAGCAAGGCTCTTAAGGGGCTCATAAGGTTTCTGATTGCTACAACATCATTGCTAGAAATAGTTGAAATTAATCTTAGAAAAAAAATTATGGTATCAATTCCATTTTCTTATCACAACAAAATTTTCTGTATGTATTTACCTATGGAAAAATAAGTGCTGATTATGTCTTAAGAATCTATTTTTTTTTAATTGAATAACAGGTAAAGGGGTGGGGTATTTTTCTTTTAATAATTTGGTTTGGGTTTTATTCCCCTACTCTAAGAAATGGCATAGAATGCACAGCTACATCAGGCTCAAACTTGTGAACTTTTGTATAGAAACAACTGTATTAATATTCAGCTGCCTCACCATTAAATAACTTAATTTTACCAGAACATGTGCATCATTAATTGTATAGTGCGCCAAATTTTCAAAAGAAACTGTTCCTCCTCAGGAAGCTTCATTATAAAACCAATAATCTACTTCAAAATTATAAGATGAAAAGAAACAAACACACGTTGGCATATCTTTCTGGGAAAGATACAAGGACTCTTCCCTGTATTACATGGTCCCGTAAATTTGTATAATCTTTCAGCCAATAACATATGATTGGATTTTTCTTCAAATGCAGAACTACCACAAGCACTACTATGAACCTGATGATCAGAGGGAGGATAGGATATCTTCAAAATGTTCAGAACCTAAAGTCTGATAAGCATTCAAATGTTTAAAACATTGAGCAAAACCCAAAGCTAGATTTCTTCAACTTTTAGTATTTCTGTCTCTTCACACATTTGAAATGCCACAGGGATATGATTTCTGAACAATATTTAAGTGGCTTTCCCCCATTCTTATTCTGATCAAAGTGGGGTTATATAGCAATGTACTGGTGGAGGAAATAAGCACAATATTTTAAGACATACTAAAAAATGTGTATTTGGATTACTGTGAGTTTTGCATACTTATACATTCATAGAAAAGCAGATTACTTTACTATGGATATTGTCTTAACTGTGTGAATGTTCTGATGTTCTTTTCCCTTCCTAAAAGGAAAAGCAAAAGTCAACAGAAGTGTCATATTAGGCCCTGATTACTTTGGAACACAAATGAGAGAAAGAATTTTTTTAAGATTACACTGATAAAGACATGCTGTGATTTATTCTTTAGTAATATTAATTGTAGTCATTTAGGGACTGTATGGGCAACCATACTACACAGGGCAGATGAACCTCAGCCTTTTCTGTCTTGTCCAACATTTCTGAGCTGCTAGACCCGATTTTATTCCACATATAAAAGCAAGTAGCCAATCTCATCGGCCATAAAGCAAAGTGCACTTGTGGAACAGCACCTAATTCTCAAAAGTGAAATCATACCATCTCCATCAATGTCCACAGCACATGAGTCACCCTCCCCATTGTTGTCTGTGTCAATCTGAGCAGGGTTGTGCACATAGGGGCAATTGTCACAGCGGTCACCAACTTCATCCTTGTCATAATCAAACTGGCGAGGGTTGAACAGAAGAGGGCAATTGTCCTAGTGAGAAAAAAAAAATAGATTTCACAATATAAATCACAACTCATGAGAGCATACTATGACAGGGTAACTCCTGTTCATCTTGGACAGAATTCAAAAACCAAATATTAATCCACTATTTTTTTAACAGACAAGCTGTACCTATACTGAAGGTCTTGGTGGTAACAGGATGGCACCTGGACAGCCTGTACAAAATGGTCTCTTTTGCACAAACATGTGAATTGTGCTCACTATCTCATAGGGAGAGCAACAGGCATTTGAACTGGATCTGTACTCAGACATTTAAATAAAGGTGTATCACTGGTTCATGTACTTAAAAAAATCAGAACATGTTGCAAAATCAGGTCAACTTCCGCTGCATTTTGTAACTTTCGAAAAACAAAAAAGAAACAACTAGAATTATTACTTTGACTTTTTTGGAACAAACTACTGTGGGTATTTTGAAGTTTATATCACATACTTTGACTTTTCAATTTAAACAAGTATTGAATTTTTATTGGTTGTGTTCTATTGAACAAGATAATACAATATAAAAAGTTTTTAAAAATGTTAAAATGAAATACTCTCATTTCCCAAAAATCTTTTTACCTGAGACATTTAAATGGAATTTTGAAAATTTCCTATCATTTTAATTGAAAAGTCTGCCAGAAGAATAATTCTTATATTTCACACATTCCCAAATTGCTCATGGACTTTTTCACATGCACAAGAAAGTACTCAGTGTGAAACACAAAGAAGAAAGAAAGAAAACCAAAACAGTAGAAGTGAGGGCTACAACAGTGGCATGGAATCTGAAGGGAGATAATAAGGAAAAAAATCTTTAAAGTTCTTTTTTCTCTGCTAAATAGAAAAAAACCCACATTTAATAGGAAATATTTTTTTAGCACAATACTTTAAATTCCCCAGAAATACGTTTCATATAATCAAGGGCAACATATGGAGGCAAGTCAAAATTTCATGCTGTTCATAAAACAATTTCTAGCTTCAAAAACTACTCATACTATTTCTTTATCAAATTATTTTTTGCTGGGTTTTTTGTTTGGTTTTTTTTTTTTAAGTTTTCCAAATAGAGACCAGATGAACACAGCTCTTGCCCAACTTTAACCATCTGAAGTTCTAGAGCATCTAGGTTGCCTCTGAAGGAAACAAAGAGGAACAGTAAAATTCTAATAACAATTCACTCATGCTAAACATGTTCTGAAAAGCCAGGGTGAAGCAAACTCTCAAAGTGCCTCTATCTTTTTGTTGATTGTACAAGGCAACAGTTTTAGACTAAGGCTATCTTTTAGACTCTGCAGGTAAATGAATTTGTCTTCTGGGCGGATCTGAAGGAAAGTATAAATCAGGCTAGGTATTTTCCTCCCATTATTTTCCTTTGATACTGGCTGTGTTTATAGTTGTTTCAGAAAAAAGTTACAATGAATAAAAAGAACATCTTATATATAATATTACCAGCTTTTCAAATACAGTAGACTTGTTACTCTCCCATTAAAATATAAAAAATCCCAAACTACTTTCCATTAAACTGTTTTCACATACATAACTGAACTCAAAACTGATACAGAGAACATAGGTCCTGGGGCTCCCCAGGCTGCTTTGCTCTGCACAGCACTACTCTCCTTTGACTGAACACAGCTTCACTCTGCACTACCCATCATTCAGGGAAGGAAGTGCAGAATAACTCAGTTGAAGCTCTGAAAAATAAAGTTCACATCTATTGTAATACTTTTCTTTAAAATCAGATGTTTAGGTCAAACATATTGCAGACAGATAGCTTACTTTGTCATCTTCGACACCATCATTGTCATCATCCTCATCACAGGCATCTCCTTTGCCATCTTTATCAAAGTCTTCTTGGCCAGAGTTAGGCAGAAGAGGGCAGTTATCCTGGCCAAAAGAAATAATCAATACATTATGCTTACATTAGGTCAGGATAACTTGCCTGGGCAGAATAGTAGATATGGTACACCAGAGACTATAAAACCAGAGCAATCAGCTAAGTACTTTTGAAAGTGCCTGGTTTTTTGTTGCCAATTCATTTTCTGCTTTCATATTGTAAAGTAAGTGAAATGCAGCTGCAAATCATTTTATTTCCCAGCTGCTATTAGTGTGACATTTCTGGTAAATTTTAGAGGGAACTAGCAAAGAACAAACACACCACACGCACAGACATGCACTCTTACACCAACTTTTTGTAGACAATTCGTGAGATATGTTTGAAGATTACAGAAAAAATCAGCAGGTTTTGTTGCCAGAAAAATAAAAAAGCCAAGCCAAGAGAAGGTCTTCAGAAACAGCTGTTCATATGGAAGTTACTGCACAGCAATGGAAAGTACTACACATCAATGAAGGGGAAGACTCTAAGAAAGGATTTTGAAAAAAGTGTCTTTATACTGTTCTGCAAAACAGTACCTTTGCACTCCCAGGGCTTTAAAATAAAAGTCAAACAGCTCCTCTTTATTTTGTGACACAGCTTTGTAAAGAATGATTATTTTATAAAAACAATTCTTAAGTTACACTGAAAAATAAGTAAAATAGCTTGCCAAACTTTTTATATGCATTTTTTTTTAAATACTAAAATCACCTAAAATGGACTTCAACTCTACCACTTGCTATGAATAAATACATCTATGAAAATACACTCTGTTATTCTCATCTTTACTCACATTCCACATCTACCTCACCCAAAACTGAATCTGTCAAAAGAGTGTACAAATATCTCCTTTGTAACACATACTCTAAAAAATTAATATTATAGTAAGGCGTTTTCAATCTCAGCAGTTCTAATAGTGCAGACAATTAAGAAAAAGAGTACTGGAAATATTGTGATAAATATCAAATCCCCAAAATTTTTATCAAATACCTGTGAAGAGTCTTGACTATCCACCTCAACACTGGTTACCAGTAATACAAAAAAAAATTTAAATAATGAAAGAAAATAGTCACAAGAGTAAGTTAATTTTCAGTTATTATCAGCTCAAGGAAAGAAGTTTTTTAAAATCAAATTACTCAGCTAGGATATTTTGTAAAGAACACAAGGGCCTGAAAATTTGTGGTAGTATTAAAGGGTTTTTTTGGCAGGTGGAGAGGTCCTCTTAATGAAGTACTTGTGTCTATTAGATCAACACATATTACACAAAGCATTAAACAATCTTTGGAAACAGGGTTTTTTCTGAATGGGTTCAGCATGTTGTATTTAACCAAAACTAATGCTTTGTGTTACATCAAGAGTGAACATGTGCAAATTCTGATGACAGGAACTGAAAGAAATATATATGAAGTGCAACAGCTAAGTTGGCTGAATCTACAAGGAACACACATCAATTGCAGTGAGGAAGACCAACATTTGAGGCCCAAATTTCCATCCATATCTGAAACCCTTTGGCTGATAGAGCCCAGATTCATACAAGTGACTTATTCTCTCAAACAGCCTGATTTGAAACTTTCCTAGTCCCTTGGTCTGTATTTGTTTTAACCACTTTAGAAGTCTAGAGTTCAGTTATTTTTACATTTCTTTCAATTTTGTTTTTTTTTTTTTTTGCAGAAGTTGCTAGAACCTCAAGAAGATTTATAGGCAGATCACTTTAACACAGAGAAGAAGGAAAAATGTTTCAGGTCTGGGAAAATTTTCTCAGAAGAGAAAATCTTACCCTTACAGCCATGACTAATTAGCAGGACACTTGAGCTTCTGCCTAGTAATCCTATGCAGGTAATCCAGTGTTGTCAGTGGCCCCACAGGTAGGTGTTTAAAACTGAATACCTGCACATGCCTTCTGCTCTGACAAAACTCCTCCATCCCAGTTGCTTAACTTGTTGCTGCAAACAGTATATGCCCCTCTGTATTGTGCCTGTCATTCAGCCATCAGCAAGGCCACCACTTAGAACTAGGATCCAGGGAATTGCCTGTCAGGGGGTGCCTTCACCCCTCAGCTATTTGAACCATTGTTAAACTGGTGGAACAACTTTCAGCCTGGTTTCCTACAGCATCAGGACAAGAGCTACAAGGAGGCTGCTCACCATTTTTGAGCAATTCCCACTGGAAGGAACCTCAGGCCGTGAAACCAAGAAAGACTTGGTGTGCTTCAGATGAGAATAGAACCAGGTCCCAGGGAACATATCTGGTGGACACAACCTAATAAACCTACATGCTACCATTTTTAGGCTCCGTGATGCTGTTTTTTCTCATTGGTGTAGTAATGTTTCATTGTTCACTACAACAGCACAGCAAGATTGAATAGGTGCCATTTGCCAGGTGTAGAGCCAATGGGGGTGGGCAGGTCAGGTGATTCCCCTTGAGAGGGTGAGAGCTGGGATTTCACATCTCTGAAGGGCAAGAGAGGCTGAATCTCTCATCCTGCTCCTGTGAGCCTTTGCAATAAGGAGAACGCCTCTAATTAGTCACATTCATTCCTCTCTTAGGCTCCTATTGTTAAAAATGATCTCAGGCTCTGAATCCAGTTGTCACAGTGTGTGGTCTGCTTAACTCTTTAAAAGGAAGGGTAGTCCAAGACAGCATTTTGAACTCTAGCCCTTACATGGTGTCAGTGTCTTTTTACAAGCCCTGCAGGTAGGATTTCACACTGGCCTGGTCCCTGAGATCCTTGGTTGGTTCTCACTAGCTCTGTGCCTCACACCCATGCTTTAGGCAACTCCTGCTCAGTGTGCTAACTCCATTCACAAGCATCACAATTGTCCATGTGTTCTGATTAGGAAGAAATCCAAGGCAGAGGACTCTGGATTTAATTTTGATAATCCCTTACTGCATTTTACCAGATTAAGTGAATATACATTTCACAATCTCCTAGAAAACGAGCATACTGTAACAGTCAAAGCTTACTGAAAGCACCAGCTTAATGAATTAAAAGGGTTACTCACAACTATTTAGGAAAAAGTGAAAATGTTGTTAACACATAGCATTTTTATCAACCTTTTTCACCTACCTTCACACAGTGGTACGTTGCATTGGCAGCACAGACCAAGTTGTTATTAGGCCAGCCATCCAAATCTGAATCCTCACCACAGATGCGGCCATCACCAGCATAACCTGTCCTACATTCACATTTGTACATTGGATCACTGAAATGGCCCAGATAGATGCACTCTGCAGACTTGTGGCAGCTGTGTGTCTTGTCCTTGCATGGATTCTCAGGTTCACAGACCTATAAATGATGGAGCATATTCAATGAAACTTGATAATCACAGCCATCTGTGTGTGCCTCAGCTTTGTCAAAATCAGACCAGTTTTTTAGAGCTCTGAAGACAGGAACTTTGTTTTGATTGTGGTTAGTAAATCATACTGCTCTCTCAGTTCACAACTCCAACAAATATGTACAATGAATATAATTAAGACAAACCACGAGAAAAATTGGAAATTATTTAAAAAGCAATTAAAGTGGTTAACAATCTCAGAACTGTATCTGCCTTCTTCCAGATGTCACTAAACCCCAGAAATTAACTGCAACAGAAAGGAGATTGTACTCACCTCTTTTCTTCAGTGTTTTGCCTGACAGTATAAAAGGACTATCTTATTTTCTTAAATCAAAGAGACCCTAAGTAATTCTTGTGTTCACCTCATGTAGGTTTTTTTTACCTCTTCCTTATCACTGTATTTTTCATTGACAGTATGAAATGTATCAGTATCACTGTATTTTCATTGACAGTATTTGAGAATCTTACACAGATGGTTCACATGTAGAATTCACAAGCTGAGCTAACCACAGATTGATTCAACAGTAACAAAGAGATGGCAAACCATGACTCCCACTTTAACATTTTTTGTCTTTTCTAGGAAACTGTAGTCTTCAACCTCACTTCTACTTCCTGCTGTCCTTCACCACTGATAAGCTTTGGCCCAATGGAATTTAGGGAGTGAGAACGTCAGACATGTGTCTGATAACACTGAAATTAACAGTGTCATACTTATGAAAAAAACAATCCTAATTCTTCAATTTCCATTCTCCAGAACAGGTATGTTAACCTCAGAGAAAGGAATGCAAAGCAGAGAACTGTTTGCTCCTGGAATTTTAGGCTCATTTGGTAGAACTGTGCAGATGCCTTCAAAAAAAAAATCAAACTCTTAAAAAAGCCAATCCCAAATTAAGTATTTTGTTACCCAAAACAAAAATACTCTGAAACAACATTCAGCTATTTCAAGCCACTTTTGTTTGGTACCCAAGTTTATCTTATGCCATCATTCAAAGATATTTCAGATGAGAATTACTCAAAGCCATCAAATTCCCTTCAATATCACTTACTTGCTTCTCTGTCTTGGCAACTTCAAGCCCTACTCCATAGGGCTGACTTCCTTTATAGCGTGGAGGACATGGCAAGCAGTGGAAGCCTGGGTTTGTGTTCACACAGCGATGGACCTGATTCACTTTAAAGCAAACATCTGACACAGCTATACACTGCAGGTAAAGAAAGAAAAAAAGGAAAAACCAATTAGATGGCTGTGTAATTCCCAAATAATGTATTTTTCATGGTGATTTCCTGCTGTTAATGGAAACAAAGCCAATACCTCATCAAGATCCTCACAGAAGGTACCATTGCCAAGGTATCCTGCTGGGCATGCCCCACACGACCAAGACCCATCCGGGTAACTGTTGCATTCTGCTCCAGGAAAGCAAGGATTTGACAAGCACCCATCTGGCAGACACACAAAACTGAAAATTAAGTAAGGAGCATAAAAGGCACATAAAACTTCATTTAACAAACAGCGATTCTCTGATCATTAGCTTAAATCACATTTGATGCAATAGACTCTTATAAAACCTCTAAAGTTAGGGGTTTTAAGTGCATTTAAGACTACTATTGATTTAATAAGAAAAAGTTACAGATTGCTATATCTAGTTGAATACATTACAGCATATTCAATCCCTATTTAAGAAAGGCATACTTGTTCAAGAAAGTTGGTATTGCAAATATATAAAAAATCCCACTAAAAAGCACTCAAAATAGTTCAATCTCCTCTACTGAAACAAAGATATAATTAGCAGATTCCTGCAGTGTCACTTCATAATTACCCATTAAAGAGATAACAGCAATAATAGCTACTAAGACTGAGTAAAGAATGAACACCAACCAATTGGGCAATCCTTCTTATTGCACATATCATGTTGTTTGGTATCTCCCACACACGGCTTTCCTCCATACTGTGGCTCTGGACTGTTACAGAGGCGAGACCTCTCACGAATTCCTCCTCCACAGGTGACAGTGCAGGCAGACCATGGGGACCAAGGACCCCACTGGCCATTCACTAAGATATGTGAAAGAGCAGAAAATCACAGGCAATAAAGTGGGGACATCTGGTGCCAATGACCACAATCATTCATCAGATCCCTGACTAGAGACAGTTCCTCACTATGTATGTAGGAAAATTATGGCAGATGTTTGCACTGAGATAGCAATATTTCAGAAACAAACCAATAAAAAATACCCAAGTGCTTCATAGGCATATTTTGGCCAATAATTCAAAACAGCCTGCCATGCCCACTAGATACACAAAGAGAAAAAAAGGAGGAAAAATTATATGAAAGGAAAGTGAAAGTGTATGGAATGAAAGGTCTCTAAAAAAGGTTTAAAAGTGTAGATGAATAAGAGAATTATAATAACAATTAACTGTGTTGAATGTGTAAAAAATGTATTCACAAATATCAAAGAAACCTGACTATTGAGGGATTCTATGTCTATTCCTAACAAGTACAGAGACAGCTTCCTTTTAGAAAGTGTTTATTTTTGATATGCAGAGACATGTCAGTAAATAGGAAATTTCTCAAACTCTGAGTATTTAAAGCCAAATTATAACTTGGAAGGTTTACAAAACCTCTGACTGCATTGTTGCCTTCGTTTTCAAAACACCCTTATGTGTTATTTCACTCATAAGATAAAATTTTATTTTCCATCATGGAAATTCACTGCCATTTAGATCTGAACAAAGAGAAGGAATTCAGCTGGAATATTATTGTGTTACTTTTGATTCAAGACCACAGACATACCTGGACATGGAACCTTCTCACACTTCTCTGTTTCACGCCCATTTCCCACACAGTTTTTCCCACCCATCTGGGGAATAGGAGAATTGCAGAGACGGATGCGGGTGATATTTCCCACTCCACAGGTAACTGAACAGGAAGACCAGGGAGACCAGTGACTCCAGCCACCATCTTGACGTACTGCCAGAGAAAAGAGCACAACTCCAGCAAACAGCCCACCTGCAGCAGTAATACAAACTCACTTATGAGGTTAGCCTTCTATGAGCCTCTCATCACATCTGATGAATGTCCCATCTCTTTCCCACCATTTCACTTACAAAGCCCAGGTACTGAAGAACAGCTTTCTCAGGAATTTCAGTAACCAACGTGTGACTAACAATTATGGCAGATATTTTACTTAAAAATAAACTTTCCAATGAAACAAACACTTGTTCAAAATGCACATTTGGACATCTAGCAGTCTCAGATGCTATATATTGCCTTAGATACTATATTAGCCTGGATATCAAAGGTAACTTGCAAAAGCATTAACTACACTTCTGGAATATCATCCTTATAAGTGCCTTAAATATAAAAGTAGTTTGATATTTTTCAGAAATCTTCCATGATTACTGTATTCCTAGACACAGTTAAGTTAATGGAATGGCCCAACAATCATTGAATGGCAGATGTAAACAGCCTTGAATATCATGTTTACAAACTAAGTGTTATCTTCAAACTGAGTTCAAACAAAAGACTCTTGTTCATAATGTTAAAGAAAGGATCACTCATCTTTTTTTTTTTTTAACATAGCTAAGCCCAGAATGTAAATACCTATTAAATTGTCAAGAAAGGGAGCAATATTTGAAAGGGGAAAATTGGCAAAGACTCTAATGACAGCTATTTAATTGTGCATATAGGATTTCTCAAGTACATACTGTCCTGACTAAACTTGGTTCTGCTTTGAGATATCAAAAGAAGCTTTTAAAATGGAACAAATTTATCAAATTTATTACTTACTGCGATGGTCACATTTCTTAAAGCTGCACATCCTTGTTTGGATGTGTGGACCTGTGCAAGCACTCCTGGTGACATCACACGACCTTCCCCGCATCTGTGTCCCAGAGCCACAGGTAACTGAGCACTTTGTCCAGTCTGACCACGGTGACCAGCCCTCCTCACTGTCATCAGCTGCAGAGCAAAAGGTAAAAAGAAGTGCTTAGCTCTGAAAGTTGCTCTATTATCCTATTTAGAAGATATTCTGTTCTCTTTTTCCACAGAACATGTACTTTAACATTTAGATCTCTCCTTTCCTAATTTTGCTTTCCCAAGCTGCCACTGATGTCACAGAATTTTGGTGTAATATAATGAGAGGTTAGTTGAAATAAGAATCCTGGATCTTCATGAATTTGTGTGCAGTGTGTTTGCACGAAGCACTGATCTCTGAAGGAAGAACATTTCTCTAGAAAGGACCGAGCCAAAACCTGAGTCCAAACTGCCTTTGGCTTCAGAATATAGGTCAGTGTGACATGTGGCCCCACCTTTGAAAGCCGCATAATGGTGAACATGATGAAGAGCACACTGTAAGTATATGCCCTATGCTCTGAATGGGAAAAAAAAAGTGAAACATGACTGGGGAGAAGCATACTTTTAACATTTTATGCCCAAAGTAGCTAAGCAGGTTATAACCTTAATTCTAAGTAACCAATATAATCAGTGAAGACATACCAAATCCTTCAGAGGGTAACTTCAAGCACTCAAATTATTTTGTAAGATCTTTGTATACATACAAGTTCTATATTTGATCTTACCTGCCTTGGCATCTTACTTGTTTTGAGCTTTCAAGAACACTAGTAGTGATTTTAAATAATGCCGAAGACTATCTATTTTTCTCCTCAGCTAAATACTCACAATGAGAGCAGACTGGACAGCATTCACCTTCAACAAAAACTGGATCAGCACAGGAAACTGCTGGGCAGGTGATTTGATTGCACACAATTTTGGAATCCTAAAGGCAAAGAAATCAATTTACTGATTTATGCTCACGAAGAGGTAAATGAAGGTGGGCATCTGGGGAAGTTTCATGTGGAAATGTTTTGATTTATTCTATCATGGACATGGAGACTCTTTATAAACATCATTACATCCAGCCAAGCTCTAAGTAAATATGATCTGACAAGGACAGCTGAGCTGGAACTCCATTTCTGCAGAGAATATTTCCAAAACCTTACCTGGCAAATGCACTTGGTGCAGCTATCCACAATCCAGCTTTCATTATCTGCAAAGACACGACCATCCTGCCAGCAAACTGGTTGGTTCTTCGTTGTTTTGTTAGGCCCAATCAGTTCCCACATAATTTGGTTCTCTTCAGACTAAAAGATGAATTTAATGAAAACAAACTGTGTATTTCATAAGCACACTGTTTTAAATAGACAAAAATGAGTTACAACCAGACTAAATTCTTCCATCAAAAAAATTATTTTTATGTCCATAAGGAAGATGGTCTTAAGTATTGCAGTCCTGCATAGCAATTCTTCTAGGAATGGTACAAATACAGTAACACAACACTAAGGGAAATCTGTTCTTAGCCATTTTGCTTTACTCTAACACAGCTCATCTTTGGGTGAGAAGATTTTAGTCCTGACACATATGGCATACTAATAAAATTCCTTCAGAAAAATTAGCTGATTCAGAATAAGAAGAGGGGCAGACTTCAGCAAAACATCACCATCATACTACAACCATAAAAATCCCATACATTTACTTGCAGTTTAGGTACCCCATGCAGCCACTTACTGAGGTAACCATAAATGGTGTAAACATGGTAAAAAGACTAACAGTATGCAAGCAAGGTTGGGATTGCTAGCTTTCAATTTCCAAACCTGTAGAAGGATTTCCTCTGTGTATGAGTGTATGTGTGTGTGTGTGCTCTTTTAAACCCAGTGTGTGAAAACCAAGCCTTGATTAAAGTGTTATACTCAGGAACTAGCAAACTAGTCTCAATGAAAAGAAGACATCTTTACATTATCTAGATAAACTAACAGGTGTTCATATGCAATATAGAAATCTCTATTAAATACCCCGGCATAAAATAAGGAAGGAAAGAGCACTGCACAGGAGACCTCCATCAGCTCTCCAGACTCGCAGGTACCTACCACTTTCTGGAGGTTGTCAGCCAAGTTGTTCACCACGATGCGCAGGCCGGTGAGCTCTGTGAACATCGATCCCAGCTCCTCACAGGAGCGGTCACAGAACTCGGCCTTCCCTGGTTTCTCACCCACGTACTCCGTTGTCACAGCGGGGCTCAAGTGAAGGATTTCAGTGCTCTCATTGATGGTGTTCACTTCAGCTGGTGGCAAGAGAATGAAAGAGAAGAGCAGCATATACAAAGCTCTTCCACAGATTACAGATTCCTGCTGAAATCACAGACTGGCACCCATAGGTAGGGTTTAAACACATCTATTTTGGCACAGCTTCTTGCTTATTATACCCATGAATAAAAGAGGGGTTAGATGTCAGCTGGTTCCAATTATAGGCTTTCCCTTTTCAAAATTAAGAGCCAAGCTGCGTCTCACATGGCCTTCACTTTAAAATTGTTGGCACTGCAACACATTCATTTATGAAGAAGGCTAACAAAAGGATGCAGTATCAAAAAAGCAAACCCATTTTATCCACTGAGACATAAAAAGTTTCAGATTTTTTTCATGACCTATCACATTTCCTTAAGGCAGAGAAAAAGGCAGGAGAAAGTTTCCTTGCAGAAAGTCACTGTCCTTGTTCTTCCATAAATTCCAAGGCTGGATCAAATTTGGACCATTATGCAATGTATACCAGACTGGGCTGCTCTGTATTGCACTGTCCAGTGTTAAGCTCAGAGGAGCTGTTATAAAAACAGTTTCATTCTAAAGTGAAATGGAGGTCAAGCTAAGATCAGACAGATTATTTAATTTGTCACTCCAAACACTCCTCCAAAAGGCAGATTGTAATTAAAACAGAATTTTGCATGCATTAGACAGGGAGAACTGGACATGTTCTAATATAATTTTGAAAGACTTCCCTGTCTACAGTAAATTCCTGAAAAATAACATAGCAGAATGCATAGTTTTTTAATTAATAAAAAAGCAAAAAGCACTTAGATAACTAAATAAAACAGTCTGTGTTCTGTTAAGCATTTTAATCTCCATCAGGTAAATAACTTATGGATTCCATGGACACTTTCTCTAAGGACTCCATGAGAAACCCAAAGTTGGTATCAGCTATACAGCAATCCATACTTCTCTGTCTCTTAATAAAGACTTCTTTACCACATTTAGTGGCATTGGAATAGCTCAAGGTTACCAAAGTGGGAAGACAAGCAAAGGATATAGCAATTTAAAAAGAAAAAAACAGCACAGGAACATGTGCCATAAAACATATGTGTCAAAACCCCAATACCATTCAGTGTTGACAAATCACCAAAGGTGGCAAATCTTCAGAAATGTTAAGGACTTGATTTGATGCTTTACCATACAATGTCAAGTGTTATATATAAATATAAAAGGAAAACAGGAGCAAAGTATTCTTCATTTGGAAGGCTAAAAATAAAAGAACAAAGAACCAACACACAATATGACATTAAGTGATTACTTCTCGACCAAACTTAAAATTATTGGCTTGATGTGCATTTAAATTAGCTATGAAACATCTGCCACCAGCCAAGGCCTACAAAAAATTGTTCTCAGTTTTCCAAAGTTGAAGCAATTGTCCAGCTTCACTTACAGTATGGGAGAAAACCACATAGCAGATCAGAACTCTGTGTCATAACAACTTATTTCAGCTGCTTTTTGATTCCCTGGAAAGAATGCAATTTTCCTACCACATTGGAACACTAGATTTCTCAGATCCCCCCACAGCACTTCTCAGATCATTAATTTCATATTTTTCAAGCCAACATGGAGTATGCCTTGACCGGAACATTCTGAGGACATTAATAAAGTTGCAATCTCAGCAGGAAACATAAACCAAAACTATGTTAGAAGAACTAAATCCTCACTTCCTACTGGTACTTGGCAGTGACTGAAAGAAGATGCCTGGGGATCACTGGGAAATCAGTTCTCTGCTGCTGGCTTCCTGCTAATTTCCTAAGGACCAGATGATTAAAATGAGAAACCAGAAGAGTAAAATGTGCATCCTCTCACATATGCAAATATCATTCTATTGATATAACTCAAGAAGGGATTTTATTAATGTTCCTATTTAGGTGTGTTTTTGTCATCTTTCCTATCCAGTGCAGTGTATAAATCCTGCCTAAAGGATCAGTAGTCATCACACTACACACATACTTTCCTACCCTCAACCAAACAGCAATCCCAAGCCACCATTTCACCAGATGTCACATTCCCATATTAGGCTTAAAGATACATTGGGAAAACAGTCCTGCCTCCTTTTGTGTTCTTAGGGCTGAGGGAACTTCATTGGTAACATCAGTCTTGCTGTCATGGGACATTAACACATAAATATGTCATCTTAATGCCTGTACTTCAGCTCAATGAGTCTGCCATCAAAATGGGAAAATATCTTGTGATCAGTAGCATCATTCATGGCTTTTCAACTGTGGTAATTGTCATTAGCAGCATCTCCCAAGTTTCAATACTGGGCCCAGTCTTGTTTAACTTATCCATCAATGACTTGGATGGACCGATGCCTCCTCAGCAAGTTCACAGATGACAAATCCTGGAGTAACCAATACCCCAGAGGGCTGTGCTGTCCTCAAGGACCTCAACAGGCTGGAGAGAGGGGCAGAGAAGAACCATGCTGCCCCTCTCCTCATCCTCAGCTATATCTGAAGTGCTGTGTCCAATTCTAGGCTCAGTACAAGATATGGAGCTCCTGGACTGGGTCCAACCACAGACGACAAAGTAAATTAAGGGACTGGAGCCTCCCTATTATGAGGAAAAACTGAGGGAGCTGGGCCTGTTCAGACTCAAAGAAAGACAATTGAAAGGGGACCTCATCAAGGTGTATAAATATCTAAAGGGGATGGAGCCAGGTTCTGTTCAGTGGTGCCAAGCAATAGGACAAGAGGCAATGGGTAGACCCTGATGCACAGGAAGTTCCACCTGGATACGAGGAAGAACTTCTTCACTGTGTGGGAGACCAAGCACTGGAACAGCTGCCCGAGAGATTGTGGAGATTCCCTCACTGGAGATATTGAAGAATCATCTGGACACAACCCTGTGCCACGTGCTCTTGGATGACCCTCCTTGAGCAGGGAGATTACACTGATGATGCCCTGCAGTCCTTTTCAACCTGACCCATTCCATGAGTGTGTAATTAATCTGGATAGGCAATGTCAGACTCTGACATGCACATAAAAATGCACTCTCAAGTAATTTTGATGGCCTCACTGTGCTATTAGTTCTTTTCTGTTACTGCACAAGAAATTTCCATATTCTATTATTCTCTTGGTGTTGCAAAGTAAAAGGAGAATACTGTGAACTGAATTATTTGCTAAATAATTCCCAGTAAGGATAAAACAAAAACCCCAAATCTGTATCATTAATAGAACTGATAATTTGGCAATTGACAGATGTGATAACAATACACTAAGAAAATATTATCTGTTGGTTATCAGCAGCTTACAGCTGTACAAGAATTCCTCCTAAGGTATGCATTAGCATGAAGTATTCAATTAATCCTTTAGGATCCCATTGGTTTCCTCTTCATTGTAGAGGTATAGTAACATTCCATTTCTACTTGGTGATATTTCAAAACATTTAGTACTCCTTTGAAGTCAAGATCTGCTATCATTTAATTTCTGGGTTTTGCATAAACAAGGAAAACATTGAATTCAATCTGCTTAACTGATTTTCTATATACCACATATTTGAGCAAAGTAACAGAAATAATGGCTTTTCAGGTGGCAGGAGTTTCAAACGAAACTCTGAAGTCCTGTCTTGTGCACCCACAACATTCCTCTGACAGATTGAGCTGGCTCTGATTCTTGACTGAGCTCTTGTCAGCTACAAGCACTGGGAAGTAAAACAGTCAGCACCTCCTATAAACTTGAGTACAAAACCTTAGCACATATTTGACAAATAATCCCAATTCTTTTATGGGGAATCCACTACACACCCACACACAGAGTACTCCCCTCCTGGCAGGGTAAGCATGAACTGGACTAAGAACATGTCAGCCTGTAACATACAAGCCTTCCATCTCTCTTCCTTTGATTCCTTATTTTCCTGAGTCTGTTTTGATTAACAATACTTTGGGAGTCAAACCCAAAGCCTCTTTCAGTTGAAGGTATTGCCAAGGAATTCAGTATCTTTAAAAATGGCAGACTAGTTTGTGGGCCCATTGACAGTCAGCAGCAGAATTCAGAAGCAAAACTACTGTCTGGTGTGCAATGAATTGCAGAAACCTCATATACAAAAATATGTATTTTCCTGTATGTGCTTTTTTCCCTTTCATTTCTACTAGATTATTGCTCAACACTTTTTTTCCCCAGCTTAAAAACAGAGGTTCAGAGTTATAAACCTAAGTAACTGAACTAAAATAATAGGCTAGAGAGTAGAAATTACATCATATAAACATGTAAGTTCCCATTACCACCAAAAAGCAACTTATTCTCCTTTTCATTTCAAAGGGATCTGTTGCCTGGTTTTAGGATAATATTTCACAACTGACATTTCTGATTTTCAGATTCAACTGAACAGTATTAACAAGATAACAAAAGCCTTACTTGACTGGCTTCTCTGGCATCCTTTCTTACGCAGAACGTCCTCTATTGAAGTATCAAAGATTAACTGAATATTTTGCAAGAGACCCTGTAATAACAATTTTTAAAAGCAATTAAAAGCAGTAAGATTAATTTTTGAATAACTAATAACTGATCTGTCTCAATTCCATGCTACTGACTGGATTCAGACATAAGCAAATACATAAAGAACAATCTACAAGGCATTAAACCTGACACACAGGAAAAAAAATGGTTATAGCTTTGTTATATACAATTTCAGTTTTATAAGCTACAAAGATAGGTATGTTCTGAAACATGTATAAATAAAATATATTAATCTGCTACAAGCTAAAATCTCCATTTTCATAGTGAATTTTAGATTCGCCATAGAGTCAAAGCCAAGTTTTCTGCACCATCACACTTCCATCCTTAGCCAGTCATTTCAATGCACCACAGTTCCCTGCCTGCTCAACTGTGCTGGCCCTACTCTGAGACAACACTCTAAAACCAGACAGGTATCTATTTCACTTGGGAAAAAAACCTTCAAAGAAAAAAAAATAAATTAAAAAACAGCTTGTTTCAGTGAGTCATTTAGCAGTACAGCTTCAGAACCAGTTGTATGAGCACTACTGGTGGAGTAACATAGCAGGAATGGAGAGGCTTTGGGCAAGAACTTCTGAAGTCCCTGCCAAAACTGGTCATCCCATGGAGCCAAACTCCAGCATGCCAGGCTCTGGCTGAAAACCAGATGGCACAACATGATGAGAAAGAAAGGGCTTTTTGAAATTTTTGGAGCCATGAGTTCAAGTCTGACTTCAGCTGTGACTGAAAAAAAGCCATCCTTAAAGCAGCTGGGCCAGATCACATCACCAGATTATGAGGCAGAAGGTTGCTTTCATTTGATAGGAAAACCAAAAAAGCTTGTAATTGTTTAATCTCAAATGTTTTCCACAAAAAGAAAAATAAACTCATTTACAGGACTGATCAAAACTTTTTGTTGTATTTCTTTTCTCAAATTTTTCCTCTTTAAAATTTAAATTGAAAAGAAACAGTCAAAATGGTAAAACGGGATGTTCTGTTACAGGATGGACCAACACCACATGCTTCAGCTTCATTAAAAATTCTTTCTTTTCTTCTTCCAAATAGAAAAATAAAAATGTTCTCATTATTTGAATAGATTACTTCAATGTGAAAACAGTTCAAGAAATTTGCAAAAAATTCTACAAATCACCACAAAAACTCAACATCTCTAGAAGTCTTACATCTGGAAGAGAAAAGGGATGGTTGCACAGGAAACCCAAAAATTGGTTTTGCACACTTTTTCTGGATTTAGACTTTGCTTTTTCCTTGCTTTCAGGAACCCCAAAATCACACAACACAGATCCAGCAATTAATAAAAGCACACTGAAGAAAGTCTTCTTGGGAACACCTGTGACCCCATCAAATCCAAGAGGCACTGGGACAACAAAACTGTTCCCATTGCATCTTCCCAAACTACTTGCAGTTACCTTCTTACCACAGCAGAGACCCAAGCTTCTGCAGGTCACCTACCCTGAAATGATTCTCCCGAGTGGACCCTTTTGCCACGTACAGCCTGCTGCTCTCAGCTTTCAGCTGCTCATAGAAAGGCTCCTCCAGGATGAAGCTGTCAATAAGGTCACAGCCAACATAGAGGTTGTAGTTCTCCCCCGTTATCTGCACGGTGAGGTTCTTCCACTGGGAGTCAGCGAGGTCCACGTCTTCCAGGGAAATCACATTCTGGAAGCCATCCACCCAATAGATAAGGTCCAGGGTGTTGGCCCGGCCATTGGAAATGATCTCAAACTGCCTCTCACTGATGCCGGGACCCTCTAAAGCAAGGATAGTGCCTCTAGATTGCCTGTCCTGCCTCAGGGTGGCTGAGAGGATAAAGCCCTCATTCTGCCGTATTAATTTTAGCATCTTTTTGAGTTTCTCGGGCTTACATGGAGGTATATGGTCAAACCGAATGAAACGGTACGCTGGCACAGCGGGGTCTGGGCCCCGGAACACCTTTGCTCCAATTGTCTTTCGGTTTATGTTACTGACTTGAAGTAAATCAAAGGTGGTCTCCTCTTCCTTGTCACCATCTGAAAAAGTTAACAGCGTGTGACAGTGTGTCTGCAAAAAGTCTTACAGGAAACAGCACCATACAATACACTGAGCAACTGCAATTGTATGACAGACATTAAGGAACAGCAGAGTAAACCCAGCACTTTCTGGCCTCCACAAATGGAATTGCTCCTACAAGAAGGCAAGTAAATCATATTTTCTACCTGACATTTTCACTTACATGAAAATTCTCTCCATGTGTACAAACACTTTTCATTATACATTTGCTGTGGTAGCTTCATACATTATGGCTATACATTATGGCTTCATATTTGATAGCACTATATGGTACATACTTTTACATATATATCTATTCTGTAGGCCATGTATATGCCTACACATGGATGCATGCAGCAATTTATTAATTAAATATTTTTTAATATATGATTGGATAAGGAACTTGAGGCAATTTCTATATTTTGATTACGAGATAATGGAAAACCAAATTATGAGAGTCCATGTGCCTATACGATGACCAAAAAAAGAGATTTACTTTTAAAGACTGCAACCAAGAAATCAGATGGAAATTAGGGTCTGGCACTGTGCCAATTTGAATTCTATTTATATTTGGTCTGTAGATGTCTATTTCTCTACTTTTATCTTTTTAAATTATCAGTGATTCTGTTTATGTTACTTTCACCATACATTTCCACCACACAGAAAAGTATAACATTAATTATTTCTGGAATTATATACCTTTTCATAAATAATTTCTAAAGAAAGCAATTTTGAGATATATTGAGAAATCTTCATTTAGCACTGGCAAGGTATGGCTACCAAAAATATCCCAGGCACTTCTAAAAAAATCCTTTATGACTATTTTGCCCACTGTAGTTCAGGTAAGCCAACACTTTATAACTTTTAACTTTGGGAGTTAGTCTGTATCCAGTTAAGAAGTGTCAGAACTTACCCTGAGCATTTGAGGAAACCCACAGGGTTATCAAGACAACAAGGCACAGCAACCCTCTCCTCTTCAGCATAACTCCTATGAATAAAACAAAAAGTAGTATTAGGGAAATTATATTTATCAGCTATAAATAATGCAATTTTCCTCATGAAATGCCATAAACAGCAACTATATATATAAAATAGATTTTTAAAAAATTTTTATTGATTCTTGTAACACTTATTCTGGGTCTATTCTTGATGGTAGAAGTGAAATGTGACATGAGGTTAAGGGAAGAGGAATTATGGCAATGTCCTTAATAAAAAGGAAAGGCATACAGAAAATATACAATATTATTTTCTTAATGAAATTTCAGTAGCTGGCATAGGGACTATATGACACTACAGGAGATACAGCTTATTGCTAGCACATCGTTACTTTGGAGCACAATATTCAGCCAAAAATCCTTGCAGAATAATGGGATCTAAACTGGATGTCAGTTCCAAGTAAGAGGGGTACTTTTCAGTACCTTTTCCAGTGCCAGGATACCAACACTCTTTTCCATATGTATAAAAATATGTACAATCCCCTGTACCCAACCACAGCTGGATAAAGTGACTCTTAACGTGATGCCGGGCTCGCCCTGTAGCACTGTGCAGTTATAAACCACATAATTGCATCTCCATACGCGTCTCAGCTCACAATGAATGGAGCAGAAGCATTCGCCAGAATGCGCAGAAATCCATTTCTCTGGGTACAGCCAAATAACTTCAGCACCGCCAACTCCACACGTTACTGCAACGACTCAGGGATGCCGCCAGCGCTTCCTGTCTACATTTTCTTTGTTCTACACGGAACTCTTACTACCTGGCATCATCTCCAGGGTACCACGGCTACCGGCGGCCGCCAGGATGCCTCTCTCACCTCTCGAACCCAGGGGCTCCCGGCGGGACAGACCCTGCCTGGGGGCGGGCGCGGCGGCGGCAGGGCTGCTGCGGGCAGGTGCCTGCACACACCGCCTGCCCCGCGGCTGCTCCCCGCACCCCGAGCTCCCGCGGCGTGGGCAGCGGGGCGAGTGCCCACGGGGAGCTCCGAGCGGGCTGACAGCCTGCTCCGCCCGCCGAGCGGGCTCCGCGGCGGGTACGGCACCTCCGCGCCCTGCACCTCACCTGGCATCGGGGAGCCGACGGCGGGCTGAGCTCTGCAGGGCGAGGCGGCCGGGAGCGAAGCGGGATGGGACGCTCTGCTGCCGACGCCGCCGCAAGTCCCTACACGGCCCCGCGCCCCGCGCCTTTATGGGCTGCGGGCCGGGCCCCGCTGTCAATCAGCGGCGCCGGGGCGCGCCCCCGGCTCGCCCCTCCGCGGCGGTGACATAAACCCCGCCGCCCCCTCCCCACCTCGCCTACCTGCGGGGCCATCGCCGGCCCGGGCCGGCCCCCGGCGGGCGGTGCAGGGGCGGTGCGGGGGGCGGGCAGGGCGGCAGCGGCCTCCCCCCGGTAGCGGAGGGGCGGGCAGGCGAGCCCGCGGTCGGTGTGGCGGGGGCCGAGCGCGGCAGAGCCCCCGGGAGGCGGCGCCAGGCTCCGCGGCGGGGCAGGAGCGCGGTCCGGACCTGCTGTCGGGGCGATCCGAGCCCGGTTCCTGCGGCCCCTCCAGCCGGCCCGGCTCTCCCGGGGACACTTGTCGCTTGAGAGCTCCGTGCTCCTGCCGCCACCGCGGCAAAATCCGGCCTTCTCCAGGGCTCTGTTATCTCATTTTTATCCTTTTTAGTTTTAAATTGTACAACAGCCCAAAGCCGAGACTTGCCCCGTCTCCCGGTCAGTTGGCAAAGTGCCCTCTGGATATAAGCCAGCGGCTCCTCAAGTGAGCCCAAGCACCTCGGTCCCGCTGTTCTGCGCAAGAAGCACCATCCCCTTGCATTCCATGGAGGGCGATGAGGGCTTACTGAGGCGTGCTCCTTGAGGAAGGAGCCTTGGCTCAGGGCTAGTGAAAGAAACCTCACTCTTAGGCTGATCCTAGACACGTTAGGAGAACTGGGAACTATCTCCACAAGCAAGCACTCCAGTCACAACCATTGAATTTTAAAGGTCAATGTCCTGAGGAGCAGCCAGCACAGCTTCCAGCATCACGCTCCACAGAGAGCAGGCGGATGGATCCCTGTAGTAGGTCGACACTCAGAACCTGCCATGACACGTGGATACATTTCAGAAGTCAAAGGAGAAAACCATGATCCCAGCTGCTGAGTCGTGAACTGGGGTTGCAGAATATCTGTGAAAGAATCCTGCAGCTGGTGTGAAGAGGCATGGATTTGGCTCAGTTGCCCACAGAATCCAAGAAATGTAGTGCTGTCAAATGTATAGGTGGACAAACTTCACAAATCTTAACACACAAAAAACCAAAACTCAAACAAAACATTACCCCCCCCCAAAAAAAAAAAAAAAAAAAAACCACAAAACCCAAAAAAAACCAGAGCCTGGGAAGTCATTAACTTCGCCCATCACAATCTGAAATTCCAATAGAAAAAGGTGTTGATATTTCAGAGCTCAGAAGACTTCAAAAGGCTCAATCTGTCACTACAGCAGAAAATGCCAATGCAAGCAGTGTTCCCTTTCCGTTTGCCATGGAAGCTCCTTCCAAGTTGGCTGGCCTTGGCCTTTCAGGGTAACAGGAGCCAAGGAGCCTTACCCTTTCTCACAGGGTCCAGGGGACTGAGCCAAGATAGTAGGGAGAGGGCTTTTTTGTCTTCCTAAGACATTTGGTTTTCAGTTTTGCAAACCTCAAGAATTTAAAAAAGTAGTTAATGATGTTCACAAAACCTCAAATTCTAGTGGGTTTACTCATTCCCCCTGCTATATTAAGACTTAGTCTTTATATCTATATATGTAGCTGTGTGGTGTGTTTTCCACTAGATTGAACTGTGCTGGGATAACTCTCATCAGGAAACTGCTCTGGGATTACAGCTGGAGAAGAGAATGCAACAAAGTGTTTAAGAGACCAAGAAGAAACTCTGGGATAATTTCATGAATTATTTGTACATCGATATGGAAAGCCTTTTTACAATAGAAATTTTTAAGTCAATAAAATAACAATAAAGAGACCAATTTTATTGTGTCAGCTTCTAACCAGCTGCCTCATAGCAAATCTTTCCTTTCAATCTCTGTGAGTGTTCTAGGAATGAAGGATGGATAGCATATTGTTTTGAGCTGAGTGGTTTATATATAGGATGATGGCCTTTGAGTAGACAGTTTTGATTGTGGTCTTTCCACAACCGTAAAAATGCTTGCTTGCTCACTTTCCCCCGGCCACCTTGGAAGAGGAAAACATCTTCTTTCCAAGATTCCGGGTGGAAAGTCTCAAAGAAACAAATACACACTCTGCTTTGCGCAGTGAGCCAATGTACACATGCAAACATTGGAATAACATTCACATGTGTCAATTTACCTGATTTTTCAGTGTGAAGGGAAAGTGAACAATGGTAATTAGAGAGATTATAAAGCCAGATTTGCTAACATATAGGACCACAACTGAGATAACAGTAGATCTCATAGTGATGGTTTTCTGTATTATTTTACCCTTCACTGCTTCAGACCAGCATATCAGCCATGAGCACAGGTCCTTAACTTCTCATCTCTTTATGCACCTCCCTTTGCCCTTTTCAATTGGCTGTTTTCCTTTTGTACTTGCCCTTGGGACTTTCCATTTTGGATCACGTAAACATTGTACAAGGTACACTTGTACCTTGAAAATCACTGAAGAATGTCAGGATTCTGTTATGGCACTGTCTCAGAAAGAACTGTGATTTGATGGATGTCCACCAAATATTCCATGGTTTTGCCTAGGAGTTTATCACTGACTTTTTGACTTAGCTTGACTTTGGAGAAGACTTGAACTCTCCTACATTAGAAAGAATCCAAGTAAAGTGGAATATGCTTTACATGCTATATTTTTTTTCTTTACTGCTTTTCTGATAAAATTGAAACACTGTGCTTATGGCATGATCCAAAAGAAATTCTGTGACTTTCGCTGGGTGAAATTCTGATCTTTTTTTTTTCTTTTTTCTGACAAAAGCATCCCCACTAGTTGAAATAGGTCTAGTTGCATGAGCATGATAAGGTCCTTTAAGTTTTATCCTGCAGTCCTGGATTTCTCCTGATAATCATTCTCACAGAAAAGCTGTGAAAAAGCCATGAAGAATTTTTTTTTTTTCTTCCTGTGGTGGAATTTGATTTTCATAATTCACACTATTGAGGTTCCAAAACTGAAACAGGTAACTTGCAATTAGTATGTGACTCAGTCACTGAGTTTTTTGAATGAGCTAGTAGGGACAGGGAGAGAGACCTGAGTGCTTCCTCTGACAACATGTTGTAAGTACTTCAGCTAAATGCAGATTTTGAGTCCTGGAATGGAATCCACAAGGGAGAGTGAATTATTCTATGATGAGGGAGAGAGGTAGTTTTGACAAAGCTTTATGTATGCTCTAGTTTAAGTTCTGGTGCCAGGTAAAAATGGGTATCATAATCAGATACTTAGTCTTCTGCTCTTTGTTTCAGAGGAAGTGTTTTGGTCTTGTTTTAAACCTTCCTTAAGTAATTTCCAGGTATAAAATATATCCAGACACAAATGCTAATGCATTCTGTCAGAAAAAATGGCCATCAACTGCACAAGCACCAACTGGTATGCTGTTACAATAAACTTGTCAGAGAGGGAAATACTGCTACCACCCATTTGCAAATTTCTTCTTTAGTTTAAAAAGGGATGTACACAAAAACTTGTGCAGTGTTTCAGCAGGAAGACTTTGAGTTTAAAGCTAAGTCCACATCTGAGTGTTTTGCTACATTGGTTCCTACATGATTTAACTGGTGTCATACAGTAAATTATGGAAAGAGCCAAACGTAAGTGGAACCCAAGACTCTTTAACTCATGGTCAAAAACTTGGATCTGGAAACCCCTTTTATTCCCTGTTCTTGCAGTACATATGACAAAACAAATATCCATCTACAAACAGTTAACTGTGTCCTTAACCATTTTACAGAATTTTTGTACTCTCGCCCCACGTGAGCTGCTGAACATATTAAGAGTGCCAAGTATTTTCAGCCTCCAAAAAGGAACATTCCTCTACCAAGTGCAGTGCAAATGAGCATTGAAAATGCTCTGTAAATCCCATGTTGCTACTCTGGGTTAAAAAAAACCCCAAACCTTTTACCAGATTCAGGACAGATTTATTACCCAAAGACCTGCTTTATTCAACTTTGTTACACAGTTTCACATTCTATCACAGAAGTATTGATGTTTTCAGTTACAACAGGAAAAAGTCACTAAAGCACTGGCTTTTAAACAACTAAGATTATCCTTACAGGCTGTAATATAATAATTTTTATTATATTTCCAATACTGTGCTTTCTCTATGTCGAATGGGATTTAGTTTGTTGTATCTACGTATGTTCAAAGCCAACCCAATCGCCAAGCTTTTAAATTATTTGGATTAAATCCATATTTAGAAGTAAAACATGCTGAAGTTGACCGTACCTTTAGCTGAGGGGTAAGTGAATACAACTAAAATTATGACTTCAGTGGTCCAGCTGGATTTTAAAAGTTGTTTGGGGGAACAGATACCATTCATTTCAGGGGGATGTAGCGCCAAACTACTTTTGAAGGCTTGGACCTAGTTTCTTTTCATTTAGTTAGGTGAAACAAAACAAATGCTTACTGAGAGCTCAATGAGCTATTACAAATGTTTGAATGATCTTAGTCTAAAAAGAATTTTTTATTGCAATGAGACCCACCCTTTTGTTTCCTCAGAATTATGATGGGTCCTTGCCTTACCTGCACAACTGCCCTGTGAAATGTGGATTATTCCCACTGCTGCATATGCTGACTGTTGGGGGGGGCTCATCCTCAGGGGACTTGAGGTGCAAACACAGGAGAGGACCCCTTTTCTTGGCAGACATGCAGTCCCTTGACCAAGGGTGCTGCCTCTGCTATGCTTTCCCTCTCCTTCCAGCTAGGGCCTGGATAGCTGAACTCTTCTCCTGGACCCCATTTTTCTATAGGTACAGAGGTTGGCTGGCTGGCAGCAAAATATGGCCTCACCAGGAACAGTGTGTCCCTGAAACATGGGATTCACAGAGTCTGGAGAGACTGGGAGGCATAACTGTGTAGAGAAACTGAAGAAGAAGAAAGAAGAAGAAAGCTCCAACAGGCCAAGAAGAAAAAATGTACTGAAAAGAGTTGAAATTGTTTGCAAAAACTTTGAAAGGCCACAGAGAACAGTCTGGGGGTTTGATATCTCTCCATATGTTCAGAACTCCCACAGATGGAGTCATGAGTCCCACAGGATGAAGTGAAGAGATGAAAGAAGGCAATTCATGAAACTGCTACTGCTGGCTGTGTCTCTAACTGGGAGAAAGAACATCATTAAGCTGTGGCCTGATAATGATTATGAAGATTAAAGCTGAACAAATAATTCCCATATTATTTTTTTTTTACTCTAATATGTTTTTGCCTCTTTTTCCCCTCCTAAGAACATCCACACTCAGACCACATTTTCCTCTAGCACATTAATAATCTGGGTGTGGTCATAGAGCTGTTACTTGCATTGTTGATAAATATTTAAAATCCAATTCATCTTGCTTTGCTGTAAATGCTTAGAGGAGTCAGATGGCAGCATTCACGCTCCCCAGTTAGCAGACCATCACTTCCCAAACAAATACTTGGCCATACATGTTAAAAGCAGGACCTTTTATGGTACTTATGCTTACAAACATCCATTTGGCTCTGAAATATCTCTGAAAGACATCATCCACATAGAATTAAATAATTTCAACCATCCTCTGAAAGAGTTCAAAGGTAAAGAAAGTAAGTTTTGCTGTTATATTCTGTGTTCCACTGTAGTTTTCTCTGCTCTTGAAGAGGGAACAGGGAGAAATTTGCTCTGGTGATTACCATAGACTACTCAATTTGATTTAATCATATAATGGAATGCTGAAAAAGTATTTCTTACAACATACACCAGGAACAAAGCCATGTACCTTCACGCATATTCATTGCAGATTTGCCACTTCTTGTAAGTTACTAGCTTTTAATTTATTTATTTATTTGTGATTAGCTTTGTGTTTTGCTCTATTCAAGGACTAATTGCCTTCACATCCGTGATAGACTACAAGGAAACTGCAATTTGTTCCCCTTGCTATGAAACATTCTCTTGGTATTTCTATACTTGCTCTATGACAATACGAAAATTATAAGCTAAACAACAGAGATGTAATTCAACCTATACGTGGTTTACCGATACTAATATTTTCACTTGTTTACTTACTTTACAGAAATTAACTGCATTTCTTCTTTCTTAGCATCACTTCACTTTCCTTTCCATGAATGCTTACAATGAGGTGTTGGAAATGGGGGCACAGCAATGGAATGCTACTTGGTCAGATGAAGAGGCACATTAGTATTTATTATTGTCTTGCATTTATTTAGTTAGTTATTTTATGATTCTTAAGGCTCGCTTCTATGAAGCCCCAAGAAAAAAAAAGCTGTCTCTACTTCAAGAAAAGCTCTGCTGAGCATAAAGCTTCTAATTTTTCTTTCAGCTAACCACATAATACATCTGAAATTTGCATGGCTATTTGCATGGTTCACAGCAATAAGGAAAAGAGAAGTAGGGTTGATGATTGTGGCTCTTTTGCAATTGGATGAATGATTTGCAGATGTTGGGGTGATCCTGTGTTGCATGTTGCTGGTGGTGGAATCCTGTGTGTTGTTGAGGTTTGTGTGGGGTTCTGTTAATGCATTTGTGTGAGCACAAGTGTGTAACTGTTCAAAGATGTGTCCATTGCATAAACCTGGAAAGCTCCCTGTGTTACGCTATGTTGAAGACACTGAATTTCAGACTCAGCTTGGGTGCAAATATATAGCTTTACTTCTTTTTGTTTTGGTTAAATATATACTACATGTTAATCTTGTCATCCTCTTGTTCAAATACAGCAGAATGTCTTTCATATGATTTTAATTTGAATTTAATACATTTTTTCTCAAAAATGAAATAGAAAACAAGCAATTATTCACTTAATTTTAATTGTTTGTACTGTTGCTCCTCATTTTTCTGTGCCCACTAAAAAGGTCTAATCCTTTGCATGTTTATAAAACTCTACCCAAAAACCATCAGCTCAATAACAGCCATCAGAAAAAGTTGTGCCTGAGGCAGTTTCCTAGCTACTTCTCTGCCAGCCTGGATGACTCTTCATTCAAAATTCCAGCTCTTGTAGCAGTCTTTATTTCCTGCAATTTAACTGATAATTCTTCATTTGCCATTGGGCCTTAATGTTTTGCTAACAACTGCAGAATTAGATATTTTGCATTTTCCTTCTCTACAAGGTCTGTCTTAGCATAAAAGCCACCATTTTCCTTTGGTAAATAGATCTTGCTTTTATCCAGTTTTGCTCCTGGTTTCAGTATTTTAAAATTCATTGTGCTTTACTGAGATCTGATTTGCTCTCCTCCTTTATTTTTTAATTTTATCCATTTCCTGTGAGACTGTCTCAGATAAGACAGATTCAAATTACTCACTTCTTGATTTGGAGCCTCTGGTACCAGTTCCTTCAAGGTCCTGATGCAGAAATTATTTGGTGATGTGAATTTTGGGAATATCTGACTCAGGGAGTTTAGCCTTTTCTTCTACCTCAGATGTTATATTATTTTTCAATACCTTTTATTAAATTATTTTTCCTTTTTTTTTCCCTTTTCTTTTTCCTTCTTGCATTCAAAATCCATGTATATTTTTGAAATAGAAACACCAGAAGCAGATATAACTCTTCAGTGAAATATGTGATAAAAATATTTTCCCTGTTCTACTTGGTATTTGCCTATTTATGTGTGTCCAAGATGTAAGTGCTTTTTCATAATCCTGTCGTAGTTCTTGATAGATTATTCAATTAATTATTGCAGTGCATCCCTTTACAAAGATTAGAGTCACCATTTCCTATATTCTCATATTTCAGTGGATTAAACTGCGTATTCTTAAGGGACACCACATCAAATATTTGTGTAATCTGAAGACCTCAGCAGTTTTGGTATTTTTTTTCAGGTGTATGCAACTAGTGAATGTGGCTGAAATGAGAAGAGCCCCTTGTAAGATCTCTCTGCAATACTTTCTTCAGCACCCACAGTGAAGATCTTTCTCTTATAACTATTACTGCAATCAAAAGAGTTACTGTGCTCTATTTACTACTGCTTTTAATCTATGATGGATCTATGGTCAAAAGATTCTTGAAACAATAAATGACAAATTCTTAATATAAATGTCAGCAGAAGAATTTAAATTTTGCTCAGAAATGCCTTTAATTATTTTCTTGATCTTGCTCTCAAAGAAAACTAAGTTTCTGTCTGGGAGAACATATTTTTGTACTAGCTTTCCTATTAAATTTCTTAATAAGTGCTCTCTTAGAACTGAGGTAGAAAAAGTCAACCATATTTTTCTTCCAAAGTAAAATATGTAATTTTGATCAATTATTCTGTTAAATTATGCAAATGCTCTCTCCTTCCATTGGGCCCCAGAATTACTGTGGCACTTTTCTGTACTCAAGGATGGCAAAGGGAGGTACCCAACTACCACCCTCTGCATCCCAGAAGTATTGAAGTGCTTTTTACATAAAGCTGGTTATATGTCTTTATTTATTGTTTCACACACATGATTTTGAGTGTGTCAAAACAATAAATCATACTAAAACAATAAATCATACTAAAATGCATTTGGCTCCCACATTCAAATAAACAAGTAACTGAGCCTCTGTTTTTTAAGCAACTCAACACACCTTCAGAATCACTAGTTCCTATAGTGTAAGTCTGTGGAAATACAATTCTATAGTTCATTAGAAACAGGCTTTTATGATAGGTTGTTTTTCAATGTTTTTATAAAACTCTGCAGAAAAAGTGATATTCTTGCCACTGAATTTTGGAAACTAAGTGAAAAACAACATGTCTGTTTGGAGTACCTCCTCTTAAGGACTTTTAGACTTTGCTTAACATTTCAGTTCTCTCTATGGCTTGCAACATATGACTTGTGTTAAAAAGATGTTAGTAGATAGTCTATAGTCCTGTTCAGGTTTAATCTTGAAGAAACATTCCTGGACAACTGTTTATGCATTTCTCTTCAGACATAAAGTAAGCACTAAGGCATATTCCCTGCATCAACCTTTCACTAAGAACTGTAGCTAAAATTTTCAATAACTAATACCTGTGTGAGTCCCCTTGAGACCACATTCTTATATGTTAAGAGGAGCTATTTTCAATGTAATAAAGTTTATGATTTTAAAGTCAGTGGCAATTTATAAGAGATTTAAAAGTTGGTTATTTTTTACACTATCAGAGATGGTTAACTAAGTCCTGTTTTGTGTTCTTTCTTAATTTCTCAGTATTCTTGTGATTTTCTCAGATTAATTTCCAGTATAAGTAAGTTAGTGGAATATTAGTTGTGTCTACATATTTTAATCCAAAATTAGATTAAGGTTCTTTGTTTGTTGGAAATCAATTTGTTAGTAATTAATAAAAATCTAGCTGCCTGACCTTTGTTTAGAAATAGTAATTTAGCCTCTTGAGTTGAAAAGTAAAACTAGACACCACCTCTAAAAGAATGCATTTCCCTCTGTAAATGGAAGTGGTGCAATCTCTTTATCCAGCCTGGAGTTCCTTATATGGAGTAGAATATATTCAGCCAAATACTGCTTCCAGTCTCTTAAACCACCTTCTGATGGGAGCTGATGGATGACACATAACCAGAAGATGAGGTTATTTGCACCACGTGTCCTAAGTGGCTTTCACAGAGCTGCGTTTTTATGCTGAAGTGTAAACTTGTCTTTCCACCCTCCTTCCTTCTCAGAGGCATGCAGCACTCCAGTGTAAATAGGATGTAAATTTGAGTTATGTCTCTATTGTTATATGTTGCTTAGAAGACTGCCGTGATATGATCTGTACACTGACAGCTTCAACACACCACAGAGAGACAAAAACAGTTAAACTTAAAAGTTTTTAGTTCAAACAAGCTTGAAAGACATCTGGCTAATTATGTGAGTAGTGTAGTCATAGGTGTATGTTTCTCATTGACCATTGCTACTGTCTCAGTTATGGGGGGTTTCTATTATTTTTTTTTAGCATACAATAGTGTTTTCTTCTCCTGGTAAGACACAGTCTGACTTTGGCTGATAAATCTACAATGTTTTAACAAAAAAATCAGTAGCTTCTAACTGCCTTATATATATATATATATATATATACTCTCCAAAAGTCAAATCTATGGAAGAATGCAAAAGAAAATTATCTCAATTTATTGTTGAAAAAAAACCAATGAAAACTGTTTTCTGAGGCTTGGCTGGTTAGAATGCTGATTTTCTTAGAAATTCAGTCCCAGATATAATTAAAATGTCATCAGACTTCTGCATCACTGAGGTCCGTGTTAGGTTGAACACACAGCCAAAAGGAAATGTGTTTTAGAACTTTCATAACAGAAGGCCAGCCCAAGATCTTCTTTGATCTTTACTGGATCGCTTTATAGGCAACCTATTTCACAACTGCATTTAGTCATCTGTCTTCATGATAAAAAGCACATTTGGTGTACGTCTGTGCATTGTAAAAATGGTAAGCAGGTCATGGCACAGCACCATGGAATGGGAATTTTAAAACTAATGAGACTATGCTTGCTGAGAAAGAAAAAATGTCAAATAGGAAACTGAGATTTTGGAAAATTCCAATTGTGATGTATTGAGAGCTGCCCTAACTATAAAAATATATTTTTTCTCAGTTAACTCAGAAGCTGGTTATACAACACTTAGCTGTACAACTTCTAGTCTTTCTGTGGTCAACAGAGAGACACAGGCATTTCCAGAGGGTGACTCTCCCCCTCTTAAAAGCTAGTCTGAAATGAAAAAGATCCAAAATGCTTACCAAAGACCAAAATTAACAAAACATGACTTTAAAAGTTGCAGTGACGGTAAATGACTGCGTTTTCAGAGTTCACACATTGTTCTGATAAGCCTGAACATAATTTTTTCCATAGTGTTGCCATGTATCCAACATTTTGAAGGCCCTTTGGGTCTTTCCTGCTCAGTCTCTGAGATAATAATTTGTTCTTTGGCTACCAAGTTGTTACCTCCTCTCACAATTCAACATGTGGCCAAAAGAACAAATGTGAAAAATGCAGATAATGAAATTTAACAGTGAAGAACAAAGAAGTGATGTCTAAAATCCCCAAGTGAATGAATGAGGACGCTAAGTCCATAACACAGAAGCAGAGAATGTTCTAAATTCAGGTACAGATTTGGATGTTCAAGTCAGTGCTGGACTCAGATTCTGAACGGGAGTTAATTTCCTTCATTGAAGGAAATTGACCTTCTAAGCTCTGTTAGAGCAAGATAAACCAAGACAGACAGGCTGGAAGGATACAAAGTGCAAATTATTCCAGCTCTTGTACCACACCTCATTATTTAGAAGTTCTAAAAGTAATACATGACCCAATGAAAACACCCAAGAATTCCTTTATGTCAAACATTTGCCCACAGGTTGGATCATCAGTACAGACTTCTGACAAAAATTGCAGATACCAAAGAGTGGGAAAAGTAATGGCTGAGTAATGATGTAGGCTTTGAACAAGGATAGTCCTACCCTTTCCTGCAGGTTTCACACAAATATCTCTTGGGAGTCATGAACTCAAATTCCTAAAAGTTCAATTCCGCAGTGAGGGTGCTAAAACTATCTATAAGAATTCTCTATCAAGTCAGTGTCTCTCTTGGATGTCATTTCTTATTCTCTTGCTCCTATTCTCCAATGTCTTTCTCTTAAAGAAATGCCATTCTCTGTCCCCCATGTGTGACATCAATCACATGATGTGCTTCCTGCCTTCATCTCTCATCTAGTACCCAAATGTCCTTCTATCTCCTGACCAGCACTACTTTCCCTGACTCCTGAGTCCCCTGATCTGATCTTCAAAGTAACTTCCAAACTACTTTCTCAGCATTTCCAAGTAAAACTGCTTCTTGTTCTTTTAATTGAATTTTGATACTTTATTCCAAAAATGGGGATGCAAAACTGCTTCTAAATGATGGTTTTCATATGAGTTGAGGATATCAGATGTAAGATGTGCTCATTCCAACTTTATAAACAAACTTCCCAAGTTTTTTCCCTCAACATTTCTAAAAAAATGTCTCTGGGGCAGCCTCAAAACCAGAAAATTTTAATTGAGAGTATTAGCTTAGGATAAAATTAAAAGCTAACAAAAAGAGAATCAAATTGTCTCAATGCTGAAATGTTGATATCTACACTGCCTGTGACATTTCTATCATGTATATAGCAGTTGTTACTGGATCCCTTGGGATAATCCACAAGTATCAGATTATCTACACTACCAACTATTAAGCAAACAGAAGAGATTTATGTCAGTAGGAAATAGAAGTTGACCTTCACTGTGTAGGAATGTTCCTAGGAAGGGAGGATCAAGGAATTTTTCCTAGGCAGACCATGATCTGTTGAGTGATTATTCTGATGAGAAATTTATCTCTAAATCTTTGCCTACTCCAAAAGGCTGAAGTTAATAATGGCTGGGGGGAAAAAACTGACCAAACCAATGCAAAAACTGACAAAAATATCCTTGAATTCTGTACTGATTTTAAAATTAATTTGGACTTATTTTAGACACAAACTGAACTGGCATCAATACAAATCTTAAAGCCTGAAAGAAAATCCCCAGTAAATACACATTCCATATTTCAAGCAGGCAAATGAAGAGAAAAAGTGATCCTCATTGTATAAACCTCCAGAAGTAGAAGGAGTCTTGCAGGAGCACTTAGATATCCCAGAAAAGTGGCCAGGCACATTTCATAAAGTCATAGAAAACTGCTCACAAAGTGAAGCTGATCCTTTATATTGTTCAGGAACATTTTGCATGCCTGACATTTTTTTCTTGTCAGTTCTATGTATTCAACTTACATAAAAATGCTCAGCTACAAGTAAAATCCACAGGTGAAATGTCTGATGTTTCTTGCACCACAAACATAGAAGATTTTGTTTTGTTGGTTCTTTCACCCATGAGACTTGGGAAGTCTCAAATGGTCGCTACTAAATTGTATCCTAAAGACCAACATGAAAAGAACTTCTCAATTTAAATGGACAGCCATAAGTAACTCCTCATTACAGCTGCTTTTGGCAGGGAGTGGGAAGAGGTCACTAAGCTCTACATCAAACTGGGAAGTCGTGCCAGGAAAACATGCATTTCTGTAGTTGACACAGCAGTGTGCACTGTCTCAGCATTATGGTGTATGGAACAAATTCTGATGTCCCTACTCAGTTTTAATCATTCTTTAGTCAAAAATGTCACAGAATGAAACAGGAACAGTGCCAGAATAAAGACTGAGTTACTGTTGGGATTGACAGTGGTTTACTGTTTCAAAGATGACTATTCCAAGTACTCCAAAATTCACATATAACCCTGGCTGTTTGGAAAATTGTTGGACTCCTGAGGCTGAAAGTAGGGTTTGTGTCCCAGGTCCAAGGTTATTTAAGCAATTGATTCCAAAGTGCCCCCCTCCCGTACCCATGGAACAGCACACAAAGCCACTTGATCCTTCATTTTCTATGTACAACTGAGCCTCAAATCTCGGCTCAACCTTTCTCAAAAATGAACCAAGATCTTTTGGATATCTGTCAAGCACATAATAGCCATGGCCTTTTAGGCAAAGAGGTGGTGGGAAGGAGTTCACATAAAAACTTTCTCAAGGTTTAAGTTGGAAGTTCAAAGCCAGCCAGGAAAATGAACCAAAAGAAGCAACACATTCATGTTGAGGCTTTGTTTGTCTTGAGTTGCAAAGGAGCTTCACACATGGACTGAGCCACTCAGTCTCCGTGAGGCTCAAAGATACAGGTAATCTAACTTCAGGTTTGGTGCCTCTGGAGACCCTGCAAGATTCCTGCCACCTGCCAATGGGTGTGTTCTGGGAAGTTTCCCATGGTCACGTACAACTGTACGGAATGTGCATGCATCTGTGCACTGAGCCATGGGTTGTCCAGTCTAGGCAATGACAGAGATGAGTTATGCCTACTTTCTGGCCTGCAGGATGCATTTCTTTTCCAAGAAAATGAAAAAATGAGAATACATGAGGTCATAAGGAATGGCCTAGAATTTGCATGGATGCTGTTTGAAACGAATTACATTAAATCATATCATATTTTGACTTTGAAGGGACCCACTCAGATCATCAAAGTTCAACTCCTGGACCTGCACAGGACAGTCCCAAGAATCACTCCATGTCCTTGAGAGCACTGCCCAAACAATTTTTGAGCTCTGTCAAGGTGGTGCTGTCACCACTTCCCTGGGGAACTGTTCCAGTGCCCAGCTACCCTCTGGGTGAAGAACATTTTCCTAACAACCAACCTAAACCTTCCCTGAAACAACTTCAGGCCATTCCTTTGGGTCCTGTCACTGGTCACTGCAGAGAAAAGGTCAGTGTCTGCCCATCCTCTTCCCCTCACAATGAGGTCTCCCCTCAGTCTCTTCTTCTCCAGGCTGAACAGACCAAGTGATGTCAGCCACTCCTCATAGAGCTGCTCCTCAAGGCCCTTCACCATCTTCATTGCCCTCTTTGAGACACTGTAATAATTTAATGTCTTGCTTACATTTTGGTGCCCAAAACCATGCAAATTATTCAAGGTGAGGCTGCCCCAGTGCAGAGCAGAGCAGGACAATTCCCTCCCTTGCCCAGCTGTGATGCTGTGCTTGATGTCCCCCAGGACAGGGTTGGCCCTCCTGGTTGCCAGGGCACTGCTGACTCTTGTTCAACTTGCCACAGACCAGGACCCTCAGGGTATTGCAGGTACTCTTCAGGATTCTGCAGGGTTGCTCTCCAACCTCTCATTCCCCAGTCTGCACATACAGCCAGGATTGCCCCATTCCAGGTGCAGAATCCATCACTTCCCCTGTTAAAATGCATACATCTGGTATGTGCATGCAGAGCTGAAAGCTTGGAGCATACAAAGATATCATAATGTAGCTATAACCCAATGCATATAAAATCAATTCTGCATTTCTGGACACAAAAGACTTTTTCAAAGTGTTTGAAGATCTATATATAGATTCTCGTTTTAGAATTGCTTTCCAAGGAAATTAACACTGATGAACTAGCTAGGATTATCCTGGCATACTTCCTGACAAACAGAGATGAATATAAACAAGGCACAAGTCACTAAGTTGTGTGGTCAAGGGATCCATCATACAGATCCTGTAGAAAAAGCTCTTCATAACTCTTCCAGATGCTCCTCAGATGTTTTCTTGGGATGTACAGTGAAAGAGGGTGCTACAGAGACAGAAGAGGAGAGTAGATTCATTAATTACATTTCTTGGTTTTCAAAAGTTGAAGTTTCTATTACATTGGGTAGCAGCTTTTGTGTTCTAAGCTCTTGAATAACAAAGCTCAGATAATTTTTATTTAAATATAGTTACGACCTTAAAATTTTGACACTATATCTGTTCTGAGTGTTTTTAGAAGTGTCTTGAAGGAAATTTGATATTCTAAGAAAACGTATCATTTGTCTCTGAGTTCTAACCAGTCAGACAGCCACTGAGGAATTCCCATGGCTCTTTCAAGTCCACGTAATTTAAAAATTACAAACCATGGAAAGTCAAAAGTCTGCAAATAGTGTAAGTACATCAATCCCCTGGTTGTTATGTAATGCATATTTTAATTGAGAAAAAATGTTATTGATATTTATCATAACTGTATGTTTAAATATTGTGGCTAGCCAACTGTGAAAAATATCTCCATCAGCTATTTCCTTTCTCTGTCATGGTTTGCAAAAAGTCTTCTGGAATATTTTAGACAAGAAATATGAAACTACTTTTTTACATATTCCATTAGGACTATTTCCTCGGTCCAAGAAAGTGATGGACGATAAGTTGAGCAGGGAGTAGACTCATCTAGTCAAATGTTCATTGTCTTGTGTCAGAAATCTTGGGCAAAATCTTGACAATTCTGCAGAAAAAATACAGTTGCATATCTGAAAAAAATTGACTGGGGAAGGAATTAAAGGTGTGAAGCATTCTCTTTGTATATAGGGGTTCTTTGGCTGATGTAACAGTACAAGCAATTTTTTCATTGACTAGCTTTTTGGATTTGGCACAAAGAAGTCTTTACTGACATGCAGTGATTGATGCTGTACATGACAACAGTAAAATTCCCTTCACTTTCTCTTCTCTGTCTGCATGAGTGATGACCGTAATGACTCTCTCTGTTCTTCTGTTCCCTCCTTGAATTGCTCTTTTCTGTTGCCAAGTTGCTTTGCACCTGATTTGTCAAAATAAAATCTTCTCTTTAGCACTCAAAACTAGCAAAAGAAATCATCTGAGGTTGGTTCAGTGGTTTCCAGAACAAACCAGTCCTCACAGGCTGCGTGTTGTTGGCTTGCCTTATTCTCTTACTTGTTATAATCTTTTTGATTACTTCTGATTCCTTTTCTTCTCTCAGTTCTACATGTCATGGTGGTAGATCTAATAAAATTTTTGAAATTAAATAAAATAATGCTTTTGGACCTGCACAGCACTTACTTCTCATTAAACACCTCTGAGAGGAGTCTGAGAAGTGAATTGTTTGACGCTAGGAGGAATTTCCTGCTGGGAAAATGACAATATGCAGAAATGACACTTGCAGCTTCTTAGTTCTGCCCAGATGAGATCCTTCTCACAGTAACACAAAGGGCAGGGTTTCCAGATGTCACTGTCTCCAAGGGAAATGAGAACTTCCGTTTACATGCCCCATAAAATATGTTTCACTTCAGTGCACACTACTACGCCAGGAGTGCAGTACGGCATCAGTTCTGTATCCCATAGCCTTAGGGGATGACAAAATATAGGACTACAAAGAAAATCTGTGGTGGGTGAAGTACAGTTCAGTGGTTCAATTCATGTTACGTTGTATCTCAACATTTGAAATCAATTGAGGAGAGACTGATTATATTTAAACCCTGGATGCCCTTTCTTAGAAGAAACAAAATGGTTCATTAGGAAAAAAAGCCAAACTAACACCTGTGCTCTCCGAATCTAGCAAATAAATGCTCCTTGATATCCTTGATACAGCCAATGAAAGATTTGTGACCGCCATCTACTAGATGACCTGAAGGCTGTAAGGAAAAAGCACCACTTGCATTCTGGATAAGCTCAGCTAAAGCTGCCTACACTAACTTAAATGTCAAGTGAGGCAAATGCACATTCAAGTGCTATATTTTGCTGAAAAAAATATTGTAAATACAAGCCAGCATTTTTTTTGTTCTAGTCACTGAATTTGCAAACAGGAGAAGGAGAATTTTCCCATTTAAAACCTTGAGTACAACTTAATTTGGCTTTTCTCTAGTGACTGTGTCAAGGCTGGGTCAGTTTACTACAGCTGAGGAATGAACCTGATGTGCATTACAGGAAAAGTACAGAAAAATTTCTTTCGTACAAAGCAGTACACATTTTCATTTGATGCCATTGGATCTCCATATTCCACTTAGAATGAGCTATTTATTAAGCACATCCCTCTGGGCCCATTTTGAGAGTTAGCCCACAAACATGGTCTTTAGAGGGCAGATTTTCTTTGCTTCCTGCCCAGATTCAGGAGTAGTTTGGTCACTTAACAAAAGGCTTCCTGGCTTTTGAAAAGTCTAGGGGTTTAGATGTGTCCAAAACTCATTTTGCTTTCTTTTTGGTTCAGACACTGAAATGAGATCAAAACCGTGATGCTGGCATGCACTTGCATAATGAATCTTGAGATCCCTGAGGGACACGAACAGGAACCAAGAGTTATTGATATATGAACCAGCATGCTGTAGGTGCAGGGCCCGGGTAACTGCAGTGCTTTCGGTGATATTGGATACAGTTACCTCTGTATTTCCAGCTGTTTGTCCAAGTTTTGTGCACAGAATAATTTAAAAGGCTATATGGAGCTGTGGAAAGTACATTAAGAAAGCAGCAACTCCTTAAGTACCTTCCCTGCCTATGCACTAATAAAAAGACCATTACAATACTTTCCTCCATTTCCCTTTCTTCATTTGCTCTTAGTTCATCTATCTGTAGTTGCCGCATTGCCCTGCACATGATTAACACCCAAATAAACATAACAAAGAAAATGTTATGGGTTGGGGCTGCTATTTGAGAAGGAATTAAAGAAGCTTGCTGAGAATTGCATCAGTTTTCAGAAGCTTGCGAAGGGGGAGGTGCAAAGATCAAAGTTATGAGTAGACCAAACATATGAGAAAGGTACAGGGTCTAGATCATTCTTCACTTCTTCACTAGCAACAGAAATTTTTTATTTTTTTTTTTCCTGAAGAAAACTGTTACTGCAGTCCTAAGATTCAGCCGCTTGTGAGCTAGGATCCTTTGCAGCCAGTTGGAAAAGCTGATGCTGGCGTTCCTCAATAGCAATGATGGCGACTGAAAGGAAAGGTGAGTTACAAACTTCTTTTCATATAATTGTAAGATTTGCAGCACAAAAGCCATCAGGTCATCTCTTCAGATTGAATTCAGCATGAACAGCATGTGATGTTTCCTTAAAGTGATGATCTACAGAAGAAATAAAATAAAATAAAATATATGCAGAAAAGGAAAGATTGAGAAGCTGGAGAGAGAAAATTGCAGAGAGGAGAAAAAAAAAGTAAGGCACTAGAAATGGGAAAAACCCATTAATAAAATAGGTGCTATAAAAAGATTTCTTTTGCTATGCACTATTCAAGAAATATTTCTCTGGCCTACTGGAAAAGCAATGTCATTTTTGGATGGCAGTGATGTTCTACCTGAGTCAACCTGGTATGTACCATTACCCCATATTTTGAGAAATGCCAAGTCAGGAAGTAAAGACTTCATTTATGTAGACATGGAAAGGAAATCCTAAACCCCATTCTTTCTACCCATATTTTTGCTGAGTGGAATAAGGCTCCCTGTATCTTACCATCTCAGCCAGATAAACATTCATGTTATTTCACAGACCTGAACAGAGCCCAGTCTCCTCATGGGCCATTTGCCATACTGTCTGACCATTCAATCCAAATAAACCACAAATACCAAACAGTGAAAAAATAGAGAAAAGGATTCAGTGGAAAAGAGTGAAATAAGCAACTGTATTCTATTGTGAGGAATTATCAGAGTTTCTAATTACTTAGTTTCTCAGCATGGTGCTAGTGATGTTATTACGCTACAAAAGATACATTCTGCCAGTTTAAGAACCTGGCTGGTGTTTTAATAATAACATGGTAGCAGCATTATCTATAAGTTTTAGTGGAAAGACAGAGGAAAAATGGAAAGCAATCTTTTCACTTAGATCTAGAAAGGTGGACTCACAGAGGTTTCCCAGTTCTAGGTATGACAATAGACAGACATTGTCTTTACTGTCATAATAGCAAATGTGACTAGGACTAAAAAAATTTTAAAGCAAATTAAATAGTCATTATACGCCACCTTAAATTTCCCCACAGATAAAAGTAACACACTAGTTTGGTTTTTCTAGACAAAAGAGATTCAGTTCCTGAGGCTCTGGGTAAGAGGGGAGAGAGACTCACTGTTATTTCTTATTTTCCTTCTGTTCTTCAATGGTTTGTGAGGGAACAGAAAATAGCAGCATCAATGGGAAGGGAGTAGTAGCTCTTTCTGAGAACATTTCCATGCTTTACATGGCCAATGAATGAAGCAACTCAATAGAATAAATCAAAATGCTTTAAAGAGATGCAGGACTCTCCCCCACAACTACTCTAGATTATACTGAGTAGCAGTTATGCAGAGGGTAAGCACTTAGTATTCTATAAAATATTTTTTCTTAAAAAGTTAGTCCAGCCTGAAAATGAGACAGAAAGTGAGGGATAGAGTTTTTGTGAATGTACATGCATGCATGCATGTAAATAGAATGAAAAATAAAATACATAAAAATTAATTTGTTATTGGGTAAAAAAAAAAGTAGTAAAAAACGTATTCCCTATGCTTGAGGGAAAAAATAATTTAATGCAGCTTTTCACAGCAATAGCTACACAGATCAAATACCCACAGAGATCAGGGGCACTACACATTGTTGAAATGCAGATGTACCATGCCCGTGGCTTCCTTCATGTGTCTACCAAGAAATAGCAGGAACATGAATGGTGTCATAACTTGAGTAGAGTGAAGAAATAAAAAACAAGTATTTCCATTTTGAAAACTAAATTTTGGAGAGAAAAAAAAATAAAGATTTCTTGCACAACTTTAATATGTCTTGGGGAAAAAATTCTCTTGAAACCACAGGTTTTTTTCCTCTCAGAAACCTTTTACTAAAAGTAATAATAATGAAAAAAAGAACATTCCTAAGTCTGGACAAAAACATTTAACCTTTCTAAACATAAATCATCGTCTCCCCTCACTTCGTTTCTCTAGCACAGAGCACCTGCTTTTGCTTTGTCCAGCTCTGGCTGCATATTAAATCTCCTGACTTTTCCTAGAGAAGGAATGTGTCTTCTCTGCAAACTGCCCTGCAGTCAGCACTTGGTTTGCAAGAGAAACCTAATCTGTGAGAACCGTCAGAGAGCAATCCAGTTTCCTAAATCACATAGGTCTAAGTGGTGGAATTGCTTTAAAATCCAATTTGGTTTTTGTGTTTGATTTGGTTGGGCTTTTTACTCTAAGTTGCATTGAGGAGCCTCCTCACCCCCTCACTGTGAGTTTGCTTTTATATAAATTGCAAAATGGGAACATGCCAATGTCATCAATAACATAATTTTGTTGCCCATAAGTTTGATGAACTTTGTTATTGCTATAGCTCTATGCCATCTATAAAATGTCTGCATGCAGGTTAAAGGTGATTTTTTTTTGTGTTACTCTTCCAGAATAGCTCTTGTGCTTGAACAGCACAAATGTTCTCACCTTCCATACTTGGCAGATAAGCTGCAGACCCCACACCATTCCAGTCCATATGTTTTCCAGAGAGGAAGATAAGGCAACAAACACAGAGCCTGTGAAGTAGAATTTGCTCTTTTTTTTCCTTGTTGTTCATGAAAATCTGCTCATACATTTCTCCAGTACTTTTTTTTTTTTTTAGTATTTAATTACAGAAATGAGGCACAAACCAGCAGTATTTGTGTACCCTTGTGTACACACAATTTCATTATTAAAAGCAATGGCAGACAGCACAACTGTCTCCCTCCTCCTTCAGTTTTGTAATGGACATTTTTCTTTTATTCTCTCCACTTCTCCAGCCACTCTTCAATATGACTGCAGTGCTCCACTCCAGCGTTGCATGCTAGCAATACATGGAGTGCAGATGCCCCAACATGAACAGTATTTCATGTTCTTGGGTATAAAGTCAGTATTAGTGGCACAGTAGACTGCAGTAACTCTGAGTGATGTTTCTGTATGTTTAATTCTACTACATCTCTATCTTCTGCCCCTTTTTTTCCTCCCACGTTATATTCCATTTCAAGAAAGCATATAAGCCAATAAATAAAAAACTTAATAGATTTATTGTTTTCAACAAGTTTACCCATGTGCATGAAATTTAACATGTGCCCAAGCACTTAGGTAAAGCTGCCTTAATGGCAAAATTGTAATTACTGTCAAAAGCCCTGTGTTTCATTTAGAAGTCTGTAGTTTTAACTGTGATTCTTTTACTTGAGGATTAGCATTTTATAGGGAAAAGAACAAATATCTGTGTAATCTCTAACCAAATTTCACATCTGCCCACCAATAAAAAAAACAGTTTGATTGGAGAAAATTCTGTGAAGTGGGTTTTTCCTTGCTTCCAACCTCTCACATTGCTGCTATATGAGGTAGGCAAGCCCTGGCAGCTCAGCACATCCATCCATCAACTTTTGTCCAGTGTTTTGTAGCATTAAGATACATTTTCCTGTCAGATTTGCATCTGCTGAGTCAGATACAGCATGCCAATGCCAACTGATACTGAGGTCAGGGGAAGGCCTGTAAAAAATGCATATTGATCAAAAATACCAAGAACATATAGTGACTGATATTTTGAGCAGGTAAAGGAGCACATACTCCTGTAGGTCACTACTGTTTATTTGAAATTAAAGGTCCAAGAAAGCTCCTTTTTCCATGTGTCATTTTGTTTGTGACACTGTTCATTGTGTTGGTGCTCAAGTTACCTTATGTATATAAAAAGGGGAGAAACTGGCCCAGCTAAAGTTAAAAAGAGAACTGCCAAGCTGCCGTGCATTTTAATACAGCTAGGAATTCAAACAATGTTCATAATGTGAATGCAAAATAACTTCCAAAGATGATAGTGCTCTTCTAATGTTACAAGTTAAAAGGCATAAGCCAAATCATGTGTTCTTTGCTGCTTTTAATCAGTAGTGTGAAAAAAGAAATGGCTAAAACCAAAAAAGAAGATTAAAGGCATCTGACTGAACTCTTTTGTCATTTTCTTTCTGTAATGTGTATGCTTTATCAAGCCTCAGGTTCAAGTGTGTTCATTTAGATCATACTCTATATTGTGCTTTATTCTGTCTGAACTTAAGTTCTCATTTTCTGCAAACTAGTAGCAATGATGTTATTACACATTTTCTTGTGCTTTTATGTACAGATTGCATAAAATTTTCTGATATATTCCTCTATTTCAGTTGGTGACATAATAATCTCATCCCATACTCACTTTATAGACCTAGTAATTGAAACAGCAGATTAAGATTTTTCATACTTTAAGGTCTCAGTCTCATTTATCATGAGCATTTTCAAGGAAAGAAAGAAAGAGAAAACAAGCTTCTGTTTGATCGTTTCCCCAGACATACTTTTTTTCCCAAATGGACTTGAAATGTTTTATGACCAGCCCATCACTTTGCTTTGTGGGTAATTAAGTCATTACAATGACACATTATTTTACCATACAACAGACAAAAATGCCTGCCTTCTGTCAGGAAACTGTGAAAGGCCAGATGTTTCTAAGAGTTCAAGCAGTATCACAGAGTTATCACTAATCACTGGACTTCTTTGTGTAGGAGAAAGTGAACCCATGAAGTCAATGTTAAACTTCCTACACAGTTAACCAAATCCATAAACTAAATTACAGCTTATCTTTTGAATTTAAAGTGACAGAACTTAAAGCTAGGCAGAGATCAGAAGTATCTGTGGCTTTCATGTCTCTCACATCAGATCTGTGTACTGCTATTTCCCTGAAACATATATATCCAATGAAAAATCAATTCTGGGTACACAATTTCAGCCCAAGTATTCAGGACACAGGATATAGATTGCATGCCAGCTTTATGCTTTTAAGCCAACAGTGTGCCAGCTGTGGGAGACATATGATATTCATATTGGCACAAAGCTTGAATGATTTAGACAGAAACAGTTGATTCAATGTTAAACTTGGAAGGACAAAATTAGCAGACTGGAAGTTTTTTTGATTAATTTGAATCAGAAAAATGAACCCATACCAGGTTATTGCTGGTATCCTGTGGTCTCAGAACTTATTAATTAGAAGCCCCAGAGGCAGCTTATTGCTGGCCAGAAAGCTTGTGAATTCTAAAGGGAACAAGGAACATCTGAGCTTTGGAGCGGTGATTGCTTACCAACTAGGATTCCAACACTGATCTACCCTTTGTGCTGCTATTTAATTAATTTTTACTTTAAATGGTTCATTATGGGCAAAGAACATCGAAGATGCATCATGGTGAAATATCATTAAAAGAATTGATTTCTACCTCGTTGTTGACAGATATATGTGTTTACACTAGGAAAACAATTCACTCTAGATCTTCAAGTAATTCGGTTTAAGTTCTGCAGAACAAACTAACAACTAGATTGTGATAAGCAAATATTTTCAATATACATACTTACCAGGAGAAGAGGAGAGAAGGGATGCTTTAAAAACAGCTGCTTCTCAAAAAGATTCAAAGTCCCAAGTCAGAGCTCCAAAATAGTTGCTCAGAAGTGATTTCTCTTCAAACATGTTTATGTAGTTATAAATTTACAGCATTTCCATATGATGAAAAAATATTTATTGCTTTGTTTTATGCAGTAAATATTTCCATGTGGACCAAATATTAAATTTCCAAACATACAAATGAGTCAATCAGCTGTAATTAATTAAAAAATGCAGGATGTTAAAGTTATTTTTCTCAATTGTGTTGTTTCTGTTGCTTAGCAGAAGGAAGAGAGATTTTGCTTTCACTTGGGTAATGTGAAAATTGCAGTGGCATCTGGATTGCAGTAACTTCTCCAATTTAAGGTTGAAGAGTGTTTTTCAGTATATCAGTTGCTGGTCTTAGTTGCAAAGTAAGGTTTGTTGGTAAGCAAGAGCTTTTGAATGACAGCTGCCTTTCGGTATGAATGCAGCAAGAACTGGTAGTCAGTGCTACCCATAGGGAAAATGTCTTTTCCCTAGCAGCCGGATTACTATTTCTGATTTCTGACCAAATCATAGTCCTTTAATCTAGCAGTAGGTGCCCTTGGGGGAGCTCAGATTTTCTCTTCCTATGTGGTAGGATGTGCCACTTTGACAGACATTAGATAGGAGTAGGAGATGTGAATTCTGAGTGCTCCTAGGGAGCTCAGAAACTTACCTTCACTTCTTTCCTTTCACATGTTATACACTGGACACAACAGCAAGGCAGTGAATTTTGCTTTCCACATAGATGATTTCACTGGTGTCATATCCCTCTTGCTGCTTCTTCATCTATGTTTTCATCTTCCTGTTAGAATCAGAAACTTTGTCCCAGTGGGTCGCTGGTTCTGCAAGACTTTTAGCAATGGCTGGAGCAGGAAGCTGAGGATGAAGCAGGGCCTGCACTACACAGGGGCCAGAAGCTTTGGGCAGCACTTAGAAAGAAAACTGAAAGATGCATGGGTTTGTTGCCTCCAGGCTCCTCTGTCCCTCAGAATGAGATGCCAGGTTTTCCTTCATGCCCACAAAGCCTGGCTGAAGATGGTGTCTTAACAGTAGAAAGACAAAGTCAGCAAAGCAATATCAGATTTAGATGAGCCAAGAGCACAGGAACCTTATGTGGCTGGTGACCTTTTCCTTTCCATGCCCACTTGGTGGCAACTTGGCAAGGCCTTGCAGATGGAGCTTGGCCACAGACTACTGCTTGAGGAACCATGCCCAGAGCACCCAGCTACAAGAAATGGTCTGCCTTGCACATTGTACCAAAATTTGTCTCACTCTTTGCCAAGAAAATGCCTCACATATCTAAGGCATTCTAGAAGCAGTAATACCATACATGCTCCTGTTGATAGAGACCCTGCTAGCAGCTGTTCAAGGAGTCTTTCTCAGGACTTGTCCTGAGTACACCCCTGAGAACACCTTTGTTCTGCTGCAAAGGAAGAGCTGGAGACCAGGGCTTGGCCCCCTTTCCTTGAGGCTGCCTCGAATGTGGCTCCCATCCTCCTGCTTCATTTTCCTGCAGCCATGTCTGTCTCTCATTTCCTTCACTGAACCCAATCTCAGTCAGCACTGGCAGGCCCTGTCCTGGCCCATCCTCAGCCCATCTCCATCCCCAGAGAGGCACCAATGCTCCCCGCTGGCCTGCTCCTTGATGGGGAGGTAGGATGGGCTCTGGCTGCTAAGCCCTGCCCCAGAGGTCCCCCATGGGGAGTCCCCACCTTCCCCCAGAAGCACCTGGCCCCAGTTGTCCTCTCTTACTCAGCTGTGCTTCTGCTTTGGCTCTAGCTCTTGTCTAGTCCCTCACTGGCAATTTCAGACCATTTTTCCTGCAACCATTATCATTCTGCTATGCAGTAACAATTAGTGCATTACCATTGTTCTAAAGAAAACAACAGCATTATGTATTCATCTTTACATGGATATATCTGTAAGGAAAGATATACAAACCCAAAAATTATCACAGATTACATTGACAGTGCCACAGATAACACTGTGTTTGCCAGAGAGTACTTTTGAAGCCTGATTTGCAAAACAGAGACAGCCAGAAGAAATCAGGAAGGGGAATGCCATGGTTCTCAGCAGACAAGTGGATCTTGACTGGGCTCAGAAAAGGAAGAGTGTTTCTCACTCAGAAAAGGAAGAGTGTTTACTGCTTACAAAGCACACTTCGTTCACTGTGTCTGATTGCACCAGGTCATCGTTCCAAATAGGTGAGCAGGAATGCAAGACTGGCCTAAAAGCTGTTTAGTCATATTGGAAAAAATGCACATAATGATGAATATTAACCACACATATCTGGAAAGCTTTTTCGGCATCTGCAGCTTACTTGAATTACAGGCTTTTGAGTAACTTGTGGTCCTCCCATGATTCTTCCAAAACATTCCAGGCAATGTTTGTGTTTATAATTTATTGTTAGATATAAAAGCAGCTACAGATTTAGGTCAACTATCTTGGAATCCTATAACAGGACAGAAGAAAGACTTAGGAATGCATAATTGATGTCGCACCATCAGCATCACGAGTTTCAATGTTGTTCAAGGACTTTGCAGACCTAACATGGGATATGAATCCAAGATTGTATCCCTGATAGTTTTCACTCCTGCTGCTACACAAACCTGTGGGCAGGTAAACTACAGGATCTGACTCTCTAAAACTCCCTAGGTATGTCACATTCTCCTGAGGAAGTGTGGAAGGTTGTCAGGGTACATCAGTGCCTAAATCACTGGGACCAGAATTGAAGTAATAGATGTTTCTTTGTCTAAAAATATCAAGAACCATAAGGGCTCAGCTCTGTTGCACACATCACAAATACCTGGAAGCTACTTGAAATAGCCACAACTGTGACTGTTTTAAAACGAATCCCTTTATATAATGCCATGGGTATTAAAAAAAAAGGGAAACAAATGAAAAACAATTAAAAAGCCAAGGCATAGTATGTAGAAGGTGTGGTTTTACTCTCTTCCAGTATATATAAAGATGGAAATCCTACACCAAGCAATGTTTGACAATGTTATTTTCTGTACTAAAACAATAATTTGAAAATAATATTAAATAACAGAAAGCAGAAAGAATAAAGCAAAGGAACTTTATGTCCTATCTCACAGAACATGTCACAAAAACAGGTGTAATGTCTCATGCAGCACATAACAGGGAGATGTATTTTAGAGTTCAATAGTAAATGGGTAGTGGTTTTCTTTGTATAAGATTCTTGCACAGAATGTATGTGAATAAAAAAATTATAAAATTGAATTCTCATCCTACTTGCTAAACTGGTCTGAAGATACTGTGGAAGTTCTTTCTAATGAAGCTTGTGACTTCATTAGAAAGCTGTGTAATTTCCCAACACTCCTTTTTATTGCTGCTAATGAACTATTCACAAAATAGAAGTTAAAATATATTGTATTTTCTCTATGACCATAACAAATTCTGAACAGCTATTGACAACCACACAAATCTTTCACTTAGGAAAAGATTATTGTTTTAATGCTAGTTAATGTAGACTGAGAAAGATGATTTATAGATGATTGTTTTAAGCCAGTTAATGTAGACTGAGAAAGTGAAATTTATATCCTGACTTAACTGTAAAAGTGAATGTTTACACTACTTATATTCAGGAGATAAGGAGTGACACCTCCAAATGGTAACTGATCTCACTTATTTTAGGCATCAAACTCAGGACAGGATGAATCATACTCTGGAGTTATTTGTCTGCTGCACTGACGGTATGGACAGCCTATACAAGTAGCTTGGGGTAGATATTTTTTTTCAAATGGCCAAAGTCACATTCAACTAATCCCATCACAAATCAATCCTATCAATTGCATTTGGCATCAAATTAGGATCATGCAAGTGATTCTATATAAAGCTTCAAGATACTTAGAGCATACTTGTTTTTTCTTTACCAAAACTGAAATGAAATACTTCTCAAAGTAATTTCAGCAATTCCAATCACACCTCTTTTCTTGTGATTGCTACCAAGACAAAGAACATAAGTCATGAGAGGTCTTTGTTGATTTCAGATCAATTTCATTCAAATGTTACCTCAAGCTTTTTTCAAATGTTACCTCAAGCTGATTTTTTCCCCTTGTAATTTTTTGTCTTAACTTCTTCTACCCCCTTTGAGTACCTTCCTTTCATACATTCCATTCTGGGCTGTCCTTTCTTTTTGAATCATATTTGAATGTTTGCCCCCTCTTCAGCTACTCCTTTTTTCAAGGATCTTAAATCATACTTAAAGTCAGTCCAGTGGCTTCTAACCCAACAGCTCTGAGCTCTATGTGTCCCATATTATATTTGCTTACTTTACTGAAAAATACATCTTTTCCACTCTGGGAAAGATTACTGAAAGATTTTATAAGTCTATAAGAGTAGTGAACCAATTTTCCAGTAGCAATCCATGGGGTTTCTATAAAAGAGAGTATGAAAGGGGTTCTTTTAAGATTTTTTTTCTTTAGGAACTATGAAATAGAAATTAAAAGAAGCCAAACACAAATAAAAAGACATAACATAAAAATTTGAAGTGCATTTTTTCTCTTAGGACTAGCTCAGGAAAAGGAACAAACCAGGGTTCTTCAATATTGTACGTACATCTTCTCTTATTCAGACATCAGTGTGAATTTGAATGTCTTTAGGAACTTGCAAACCCTCCTTGAGGTCAATAAATTATTAATGTCCCTGCATTTACATACTGCATGTCCCTGCATGCCCATACATTTACTGTGGAGTGGATGCTTTCATCTGTGTTTTTATTAATGCTAAGGACAAGTTGCTCTGACCTCTTTAGGGATGGCCACGTAATTAAGACAATGAATGTATCATTGACAATTATTTTTTGGTTAGAAGGAAAAGAAATTTTGTTCCACAATAACTGGTTGATAGATTTGATTTGCATATTTGACTTGTGGTCATTTTAGACAACATTACAGACACATGAAGGCTCCTGGTAGTTGCTAGTTAGCTGGAAAGCCTTAGGCACAAGTGAGCTGGTGTCACAAAGAACTGAAAAGACATCTCAAATGATACTAGGCACAGATAACCAAATTTGTTTCTTGTAATTTTTCAATCCACTAATCTGTGACAGATGTCAGCTACACTGCTTCATTTTGCTGTCAGCCAAGATAAATATTTTTGGGATGAGCTTCACAGAACAGGGTAATGGAAATTTGTTTGGAGATATTATGAAACTAAAGAATAAAAGATTATTAAACAAATCTTGGGCCTTTGTAATGTGTTCAAGGATAAAATCCAAAAAAAGTATGTAAGCATACAAATTATCATTGATGTTCCCAACTCCAAGATAAAGAAACAAACACCCTCTCTAGCTTCCTGAGGTGCCTAAAGGCCACAAATGCCTATGTTTCCTTCACAGATTTTCCTTAAGTACCTCAATTAGTGCTGTTTTCCCTGTGCAAAAGGGATGCCCTCTTTGCCAGGGCTGAGCATGGAAGCAGCTGTCCCATGGCAGGGAGTATGGCACACTGGCAAAGTGACCTTGTGCACCCAGTATGCAAGGACTTAAAGAAATCTAGAGATAAGGATAGGGGACTGGGAGGAAGGAGCTGTAGCCATGGTCATTTTGACCAAAAAACATGACTGCACTTAGTCCAGGTGATCATTTTTAAAGAGGAACAGCACAAACAAATAAAATTAATGTAATCATAAAGTAACATCTCATGACTGCCAGTGAAAAATGGGAGGAAGCTGATAGTGTGTGGATCTACTTTTAATGTGTAGTGACGCAAAGCAAATACTTACTTGACATGTTACTAATAATTAATGCATTTTGCAGTACTGATCTGGCTTTGAAGAATTTTTCCTGAATATATTTTGGCCTAAGAGTATCAGCTGGTATATAATTTATTTTCTTTGGCTCTCTAGTGATGCTGTCAATTACATCATTGTGGAGCTTGGACTATATTATACTTATGAAGTTGAATATTAGGGCACTCAGGTTCATTGGCTTAGTATTTGATGCGCCCACACACTCATCTGCTCTTTGGGAAATGGTTCTGAGGCATGACAGAAGTACCAGCAGTAAATAAAAAAACAATGGTGATTTTTCTGGCTCTGTTAGTGCTAAGGAAATTGAAAAATTAAAACCTTATGATAAAAATGAAGGTATTCTCATACCTGCATAGAACTATTCTTTTGCTTTGATTATTAGTTTTTTGCATTTGTCCTGCTTCCATTCGATAGGATGTGGCACTGTTTGCACTTACAAATGGAAATCATTTAAATCGTAGTTTTGCAAACCTTCCTTTTCAAATCTGAAGAGCAGATATTTCTGGTGATATCCTCAGCACTGAAATTTTCTCATGCCATGTTCAAAATGATACTTCCAAGACTTCTAGAAATGCTGATAATTCCTATGTGAAAAAAGTATGTGTGTGTTTTAGTATTTAATTCCTTTTATTTTCTAATTTTCTTGCTTATGTCTGTCTACTTTTGAAATTTTAGTCTTGATCATAGCCAGTTAATCAGGAACAGAACAAGAAAAATGCTACTCCAAAGAAATATATGTAATATTAATCACTGCAAAGAAAGACAAATTAGATCTAAGAGGGCTTAAGAGAACAAAATTATATAAATCACCCTGTTGGCTGAGGAGGTGTCAGATTTTCTGCAGGTATTAGCACAGAAGAGAATCCCAAGAAGAAACTTACAGGAAAGCAATGATTTGACTTTTAGGGAGGTCCTTCCATAGAAAAGCAGTAACATGAAAAAACAGGAAGAATTAACATACTGTTGGAAATAACAGGTGACAAGGCCAGGGCTCATTAGAAGCAGGAATAGAACTTTCCAGCAACAAATAAAAAATGACAAGAGGTTATTTTGACAGTGTCAAAAATGACATCCAAAATGGAGATTGGCTGTGAAGGGCCTGAAAAGGGAATATGCTTAAGCTACAGCTGTTAGGATACAGAAACAGAAACCAGTAAAGGGATCCAAACAGAGAGAGAACTTTCAGTGGTTTAAGAAAATGTGAATTTGCAATAGTTGTACTGGGGTAGCATATAAGAAAAAATTATATTTGTCTAGATGGGCAAAAAAAAGATTTTGTATTAATTTAGGTGGGAAATGAAGTTTTAATTTGAGGGGAGGAAAGCTTATAAGAGCCATATATTTGAAAAGCAGAAAGAAGCTGCAAGGTTTAGATGCAGGGTTGTTACAAGGAACCAAGAAACAGTCTGAATAACAATAGCACACTATCTGCATGCCCCAGTAACCAGCAGTTTCCCCATGGTGTCCACAGGCTGTGCAAGAGCCAGAGGGAGAGGCTGGACTGTCTGACTGGCTCCCTGCTTCTTTAACACATTATTCCCATCCACTCTTCTATTTTAAGAGCTTGACAGAATTTATTAGATCAGACAAATCTGATGTTTGGGAGACAGCAAGAAAGGTATAGCTTTATAAGAATTATATCAGTTAAATTGTTTTACTTCTATTTTCTGTAAACCCAAAGGTATATGCTTCATGAAAGTTAGAAAATATATTACCCTGGAAATACTTTTATACTAAAACAATAAATGGCAAGGAGATAGAGGAGTTATTTTATGGCAATATTAATCAAAATAAAAAGTTACATAATTTTGGTTTTATTGTCTGATCATTCCAAACCCATTAATCTCCTGTTCTGTTGTCAAATACAATTACTGTCTGACTAGAAGCAATTTGAACAAAATGTTCTGATAGATGTCTACTAATCATGTCCAGAAATTCCACAATGTTCCAGAGAGTTGTTTTCACAATGTAGGTGAAAATGTCATGTGCTCTTCAGTGTTCTTATCATCTTGTCTCACACAGTAACCTCCTCCATTTGTGGCCTGCAGGAGAACTCTTTTGTGCCAGATCTCACCTGCTTTCCTGTGCAGGTGTTCTTTAACCTAGTGAGCCCATTGCCAATGCTTGGGTCATGAACATAAAGTGCTATACTTAAACTGTGTCTTGTGCTGCAGGACATTTCAGAACATGTGTTAAGCCTACTTATAAACCCAAATCTCCAAGCTCCTGCAAAGGCTTTTGAGATTAATTCCAGTATTTTACCTCACTTTCTAAGTCAGAGTAAGAAAATATCACTCATTATTGCTTTCCTCTTTCAGTAGCATCTTTTCAATAATTTATCAAGATAAAACATAATAGACTGATTTATTTGACAGTGAAAATTATTTTCTCCAGAGCTGCTTTGGAGTGCCAGACAGCTGCAATCTTGAAGCTACATTTTAGCCCCAAATGTTGCCCATGAAGAAGAAAAATTGGCCTCCTGTACCAGCCTGAGCCTGAAACAAATTTATGCCAGGACAATCAACATAATATGCTTTACAATGTTCAGATTTAGTGTTTTGAATACCACTTGCCACATTTCTATCACCATATAAAAAATAAAATTAAAAAGGCAAAAAGGACACATCAGGGAAACCCTCTAATTCAGGCATGGAATATTCAGAGGCATCCATGTGTCTTCTATGTCCAGCCAAACTGAGACTGGACATAAGTATCAGGAATGCCCCAGGATAACTTAAAACTTAAGAAATCAATCCAGAGTTGCTTCTTATACTGAATTGTGAATTAACTTGTAAACAAACTGCTCTGAGACTGCTATTACTTTTGAAGGAATCTAGAAAAAATTTCTGTGGTTTCTATTCCTTAAGGGTGATAATGAGTGAGATTCTAAAGCTAAGGACAAAAATTAGTTAGAGTTATTATGAGTTCTACATGTATTAAGTATTTTTGACTTAAATATGTATTATATAAGAATTTTTGGGTATTTATGCCCTTAAATATTAAATTCTATTATGGATTCCTATTTCAATTAGCCAAGAGGTAGCGAATCTAAAGACTAACATATCTGGGTGGCTGGTGCCAGCCGTGATGAAAAAAAAGTCATTTTGCCAGGAAGGGATAAAAATCAAGGAGTCCTTACTGTTGGTCCAAAACAATGCAAGAATGACACTTTTGCTTTAAACCAAGGGTAGTTCAGCCCACAATCCTCTCTCCAGCAATGGCCACCAGCCAGCAAGCAAGCAAGAGTAAGAACAAGCCAACCATATTTGCCAGCTCCCTCTAATGCTTTCTAGGCCACTAGTGAGGGTCACATCATTGGCTTCTTTAAGCAAATGTAATGGTGCATATTTAGGAACTGTCAGTGGATATATCTCTCAAATATGTATACTGTGTCCCCCTGATCTGAGGTAACTTTTTCACAATCGCTGTGGGATTTAGGTCTGTTCCACAGGTCTGTTGTCTGCTCTGTGAAGAAGACCTGTCCCCTCCTCTTCATTTTAGATCAGCAGCGTGCACGTAGTTTCAGATCTCCTCCCTTAGAGTGGAAAAGGGAAACAGTTGTCTGTCTATCTACCCTCTATAAAGCTGTTCATGGTTTTTAAAATCACAGTGTCTCCCAAATTTGCCAGATTTGAAGAGACTAAACTTTTTTGTCCTTATACAGATGCTATCCCTTACCTTTCATCATGGCATAATTCAAGATGCAGGTGACTTTTAGATGTCTTTGGGTCCAAAATCCTGCTCAAGAGAGTCACCTTCAGTGTTAGGCCCAAGTTGTCATTTTGGTACCTGCAGCAGCGGAGTTTCCACAGCTCTTCTGTGCAATGTTGTGACCCTGTTAGAACATTCCCCACTCTATCATACCCACTTTGAGGAGGGCACCAAAACCTCACAGCAAGTTCAGGATGCACTGTAAAATTACAGTAGCATGATGACATTATTTACCTTGTTCTTTTTTCCACTGCTGAGTACTCACAACAGCTGAGCCACTTCTCTCTTTGTTTCTGCTACTTCAGAGAGCTGTTTTGACATTTCCATAAGACCATGTTCTGAAGAAGGAAGTTCAAGTCTGTCAGAGCTTACTTGTGCCTGCTGCAAGGGGCAAGTTCTGACCTGATGCTTAACATGTGGGATTGACCTAAACAGCTGTGCCTGTCCAAAGTTGTGGTGACCTGTCAGAGTTCTCAAGCATTACCCTGCACTCAGGAGAGAGATTAGCTCCTCGGGAAGTGACTTATTCTACCTGCATCATTGACAGATCTCTTCTCACACAAGTTCAATTGCTTTCTGTACCTCCCTGTTGATTTCTAGGAGATCCCAGTCACACCATTTTTTAAAACAAAATAGCAGGTGGGGGAAAAAAATCAACAAAACCAAATCAAAAATAATTCCTAAACTAGGACCACCTACCTAATTGCGGATAAATCTGAGGCAGTGTACAACTACTGAAAAATTCACAGCAACCTCTTACTCAGAAACTTTACTTTCACCATGTTGAGTGTGGACCCACTAACAAAGATGTACATGCACTATGAAAAGAAGCTGTGAAAAAATTTGTCTAATGATGTGGTATGTCTAGCATGAGGGAGGGAAAAATATGACAGGAAAGTTACAGAAGCCATGGTCTCCAAGCCAGTTTGCTATTCTGCATTCTCTAAGAATGAGCTGAGTATTTTCCATTTTTAAAATGTTAAGTCTGCAAGTTAATTGAGTAAGTTACTTTCAAGTACTGTAAAACAAAATTAATAATTCCACCTTCATGTTCCAACTCACAGTAGAGATCAGGGTGTTAAATATCCATGTAAGCTGAAAGTGTCATTCAGCTACTAAAAGTTTCAACCAATTTGCTTCCATTTGCTTCACAAAAAATTTACAGTTAATAATAACATGGTATGTAGGTTTATGATGTGATAATTTATCTAGGTCTCAACTCCTAAATAATTAGCAGCTAACATGAACTGTGCACAAAGGAAAATTCTCCATACAAGTATTTTTAATGCAATTTCACAGACTGAATCATGTTTTACAACCACAGCTCTCTATAGCTGCAAATCTGTTCTACAATTGCCTTTTCCTAATTATTCTGGTTTTTAAAATGCTGAATCTTGTATAATTGCATGTTCACTCATTTGTGGATGCCTAGTAGGAAAATAGTGACTAGTTCTGAATTTGATCTCAGTCTTGACTCATTAAGGTTGTTCCAGCTCTCAACCATCATTTTGTTTACATTGCAGACACAAGCTGAGTCGGTAGACCAAGTTTTTGGACAACAGTACTTTTTAACTGGAATGCATTTAGATGCTTCACCCACCAAACAGAGCATATCCTGCAAACCCCACTGTGGACATTTATTAAGGGATTGACTTAATTCACTGATCATTTTCCGCTATAAAGTCACCTTGTGTTGGCCCTAATAACTGCTTTTAAGAAACTGCTGTTTTAGCAAAGCAGTGACAGAATTAAAAGGTCTGAGCTTCTGTGCTAACAGTAGGGGGAAAAAAGGCATTGACTAATTTTACTAAAAGCATCAAGCTGGATGCTCTGGGAAGAAATTCTGGAAATATTTCTACTGTGCTGCATTAATTATTTAAAAACCTTAATTAAGAATTTCTAGCCTTGGTTAGAAATTGGTTATTACTCATTTGCAAAACTTTTGGGGTGCCAATTTTCAGATGGTACTTTCATTAAATAACTCTAGACCATATGGTATGTTTTCAGGACTTTTTTTTTTATGGAAATATTTTTGGGAATAGTTACTTAAGGTTTTGTGGATCAACATTGGTGAGTTGCAGTAGTGCCACCTATGTAAATTCAGGAAAATATCAGAAGAAAACTGTAGTGACTAAGCTAAAGGATGTGCATTCAGGACAATGGCATTTTAGTCACCTTGAGAGACAGTGTTTAGATTTGTGTAAGAAAAAGTAAAATAAAGCTTTACTCTCTTCCAGAGGGGGAAAAAAAGAGGGGAGAATAGAGTCAAAAATTTTCAAAGCTAAGTACAAGGAAGAACTAGTAATGCTCTTCATCTGAGATGTGAGAAAAGGACCAAACTGCACTCAATCAGTATTGTGTAGGGACTGTGCTTTTGGGAATGAAAACTGGATCCACTCCCTGTGCTTCAGTGACTTGATTGGGTGAGTCTGTGCATTTGTATAGAGAATGCACAAATTTCCTTCATCACTTAAAGTAAAAGAGCTTCCTCAAAAGTTATTTTTATTTTGTAGCAATAGAGTTAATTGCTATTAACTATGAAAAACACTCCTTCATCAAGCTAGCAGAATGAAGAGTGCTGCAAATGAGTGGTGTCAGGTTATATTTGCATGAGGCCCAGGGGAAGTCAAGCACACAGAAATGAGCATGAGCTCCCATAGCATTAAGATCTGGCCTGCTCAGTCTGCTTTTGTTTTTAAAAACAGAGCTCAACTAATAAATGCCATGGGAAGTTGTTTTCTTTACAGCCACTAACTACATATTGGGGCCTGAGCTTCATCTTTCAGAGAAGACAGCATTGCTTTGAAAAAAGAAGAAGGAACACCTAATCCTTAGTGGTCTAGGCAACAGCATCTTTACACATATGCTGTGCTTTATTTGCAGCATTCCCTGATATTCTTCCAAGAAATGTAATTTCATGAAGATTCATCTCAGAAGACTAGCTACTCCCTTCCCCCATGCTTTCCATATGGCATTTTCTGGGCTGCCTGGGATGTGTTAGTGCAAACAAAACACAAATGTAAACCTCTGTGTGGCCTCCACCAGCATTTTTCCTCACTCTTAGTTGAAAGTGCTCATAGGTGCAGCCAGCTGAAATAATTATCTTACAAGATGAGCTTTTACTTTGGTGGAATGACAGTAAAATTGTGGCAAAAGTTAACTTATTCAGCTTTCAATTTAGAAGCTTTTCAAAAGAAAGTATGAAAAATCTCTGCATACTCAAATATAGTCATAAAAAGAAGGTTGAAAGGGACCTCTAAGCATTATCTTGTCCAACTCCCCCTGCTCAAGCAGAGCTTCCTACAACCAGTTGCTCCAGACCAAGGATGAAGACTATACAACCTCTCTGGGCAGCCTGTGCCAGCACTCAGTAAAACCTAAAGTGAAAAAGTTTTTCCTGATATTCTCCTTTTTCTTAATCTTATTTTTCTTCTAAGAGGAGGCTTTTAGTGATACTTAGCTAAATTTTGTGGCCAAAAATCCTAACTCTGTAGGATTAAAGTTTTCACAGTAGGCTGAATTTAAAACTGCTCATGGATTTCTAACAAATTTGAGGTCACTAAGAGTCACAAGGTAAATATATTATCTGGATCTTGAAGATAAATTGTCTCTGACAGGACAAATAATAATTTTTTCTTTACTGTATTAGGACAGGGAAGTAGAATTTATTGCTTTATTTGCATAAATGGTGAAGGAAACCACCAAAAATGACAAAGCAGCTACAGAGAATCCCTTCCTGGTTCCCAGGTGAAGTTAAAATTTTCTCATTGCATTTTGGTGCATTTGAATTTATGTGAAGTAAGTAAACTTACTTCACATAAATTTCTAAACATTTTAGAAATTTTTCTAATCTCAATAAATTTATCTCCAAAAAAGAATATGAATTTGGGGGCATTTTTAGGTAAGCTAGAGTTTCATAGTCCTAGAAGCACATGGAAGTCAAGGCACACAGTGTACTGTACTCCTTCAAGAAGCTTCTTACTTAAGAAGACATTTTATTATTAACAAAATATGTTTGATGTGTGGACCTTGAACAGATGCACACTTTTCAAAACTTAATAAATCATATAGACTGTGGTTTTTAAAAATGCTGTTCCACCCACTGTCATGTTCAGAGAAGACTGCAACAAATGACATACCTTTCCTTTAAGGTTCCCTGATTCATGGTCTGTCAAAACAAAGGCTAAAAACATTCCCCAGCTGAAGATCTTTTTTTTGAGACTTCTCAAGCCCCTCTGATTTTCCTTGAGAAGACTCAAATGTAGTAATGCAGGAAGAAAGAAGTGCACATTCAGCAAGGAGTAGGTTCTATAGGCCAACATCAACTACTTGATTTGGACACAGAAATGAAGGAAATGGCATACAGCTAGCAAGGCAATTGACAAAAAATTAACCAAAAGTTGACCGGATTATCTTATTCTTTAGTGAAGCTGAAACCATTGAACATTTTTCTCATGAAATGAAAAGTTGATGTGTTTGCTTTAACAAATATGCTATTTGTAGACATGAAACTATGAGTGTGTATAGGAGCTATGGCAGAGTCATATGGCAAAAAAGATTTTCTAGGACTAGTCATATACATATCCTGGTATGGGCAACTAATGCAATTAATTTTAACCAAATATTAATTAATAACTAGGACTGACAGGTGCACTCAGCTGGGTTGAAAACTGGCTGGATGGCTGCGCCCAGAGAGTGGTGGTGAATGGTGCCTCATGGAGTTGGTGGGCAGCCCAGACTGACAATTGGGCCAGTCCTGTTCAGTACAATTGTTGATGATCTGGATGAGGACATCAAATGCACCCCAATAACTTTGCAGACAACACTAAATTAGGTGGGAGTGTTGACCTCCAAGGAGAGTAGGAAGGGTCTGCAGAGGGATCTGGGATTGATGGGCTGAGGACAATTGTATGATGTTCAACAAGGTGAGGTGTTGAGTCCTACACGTTGGCCACAACACCCCTGGCAGTGCTACAGGCTTGGGACAGAATGGCTAAAAACTGCCTGGTGGAAAAGGACCTGGTGGTGCTGGTTGACAGCAGCTGAGCATGAGCCAGCATGTGCCCAGATGGCCAAGAAGGCCATTGGTATCCTGGCTTCTATCAAAAATAGAGAGTCCAGCAGGACCAGGGCATTGATTGCTCCCTTCACTGAGCACTGGTGAGGCCACACTTCAAGTATTTTGTGTCCAGCTCTGGGCCCCTCAATTCAGGAAGGATATTGAGGTGCTGGAGCATGTCCAGAGAAGGGCAATGGAGCTGGTGAAGCATTTAGAGAAAGAGTCATCTGAGGAGTGGCTGAGGGAGCTGGGGTTCTTTAGAGCCTGAAGAAAAGGAGGCTCAGGGGAGACGTTGTCATTCTGTGCAATTTCCTGAAAGGTAGTGGGGGGTTGCCCTTTTCTTCCAGACGACAAGAGGTAGGACAAGCTCAGCCTCAAGCTGAGCCAGGGGAGGTTCAAGCTGAGAAGGAACTCAGGAAGAGTTTCTTCATGGAAAGGGTGAAGTCCATTTTAAGCATTGGAACACACTGCCCAGAGAAATGGTGGAGTCACCATCCCTGGAAGTGTCCAAGAAACAACTGGACATGGCACTGTGGTTTAGTTGACAAGGTGGTGATCGGTCAAAAGATGGATTTGATGGCCTCTTTTCTAACTGAAATGATTCTGTTCTTCAACTATTTCACCAGTTTTGAGCATCTTAGACTGAAGAAGACCGAATTATTAGAGCAGGGTTAGCCTGAGGGCTAAAGAAGGCTGTTAAAATCCTTCAAAGCCAATAGCTTCAGTTTATGATTCATCTGTATCACTTGGTGGGGAAAATACTGCTGCTGCCTGTCCTGAGCATCACTCCCAGCTACATCCTGCCCCGACTCATTTTTTGGGTCTTTGATCTAGCATTTCTAGATGCATTAGAAGAAAATAGTATTGCTGCTGAGTATGAACCCTGAATTCACCAGAACCTCTGCTTCACAATCTTTTAAGAATGCTAAACTGGCAATCAAGGGGAAAAAAATGAGTGCTAAAGGTCAAAAAAAGCATTTGGAAAAGTATGGTATGTAGTGTTCTAAAATGATTAACATTAGCTTTCTCATTTTTCAATGAAATGTTTGCACTAATATTGCTGCTGACAAGATCAACAAAGCCTTACCCTTTTAAATCTGTTCTTCTTTAAATCTGTTTTTTAATTTGTGGAACAGAATCTTCCTCAGCCTTAGTGAATCACCCTGATATGTGGAGCAATTAGGTCATTTTGGATCACTGTAATTTAACTCGCACCAGAATGTGGCACATAATATGAAGACTTAACCCATTCCAAACCAAGACACCTTTAAACAGTCACAGAATCACAGAATCAACTGTGTTGGAAAAGACCTTTGAGATCATCGAGTCCAACCTGTGACCTACCATTACCTTATCAGCTAAACCATGGCACTGAGCACCTTAAAAAAGTCTTTTTTTAAACCCCTCCAGGACAGTGACTCAACTACCCAGAGACTGGGCAGCCAATTCCAATGCTGGAATATTGGACCACTGGACCACTCTTTCTATGCAGAAATTTTTTCTAATATCCAGCCTAACCTTCACCCGGTGCAGCTTGAGGCTGTGTCCTCCTGTCCTGTCACTGGTCACCTGGGAGAAAACACCAACCCCCACCTGACTACAGCCAGATCTCAGGCAGTTGTAGAGAGCAATAAGGTCACCCCTGAGACTCCTTTTCTCCAGGCTAAACAACCCCAGCTCCCTCACTCCCAGCCCCAATCACTCTTCATAGGGCTTACCTGTAAATACCAAAAAATGTAAGTTTTTTGCGAAAAATAGTTCATAACTCACTTCAGGTGTCATTCTTTGCAAAAAGTATTACTGGGAGAGGCCAAGGCCAGGAGATCTGCTCCTGGTGCACAGTCCTGGGCTGTCCTAATATAGGCACAGAGAGCAGTGGGGGTCACATTCCCTGCAATACCCCCAAAAGTAAGTGTCCTTTGAATAGCCCAGCCTTATCATGAAGTGAGACCTAAATGTGTTTAAAACATAAGAGCCTAGGAAAGCAGGTAATGAATGAGAAACTAGTGCAGGAACAGGCAAGGGCTTTTCTCACAGGGAATGAGTCTCTAGGAAGTGAGGAGCCAGCAAAAAGTATTGTGCTTGAAGCCAAATTTCAATAGAGGACATTGACAAGTACCAAAGGTTCTCAATATGCAGGACTTGTTTTTACTAGGATCAGGGTCTCTGTACTACTCCAATTTGGCTGCCTCAACACTGCCTTTGATTTTGTCTAGAAAAGCAGTTTCTCTCCAAACATTTTTTTCTCCAGCTGCAAACTAAGGCTGCTGATTTAATTTTTCCAGAGGTGGCATATCTTCTCAGTCAATCATATGAGCTGCTATATCAACAGATATTTTTGAGGACAAAATGCACCCTGTACTGCTCTTCTGTAGGAAAATGTCAAAATATCATGGAAAAAATTAAAATTAAATCATAGACCTTATAAAATCAAAGTCCAAAGACTTACACAGGGGAAGGGGGTGGAAGAGGGAAGAGAAGAGGGAGACAAGGGAGTAGGGGAGTGAATTCACAGGATTTTTGTGTCTGCTCAGCTACAAAAGCAGAAAACATGAAAAGGAGCTTTATCATGCTGCACAAAATGGACAGTTCTTAAAGCAGTGTAAGATGAGAACAAAGGTAGCAGCAGCCTCATGGCCCAACACTTCAGACAGAAGTGCAATGAAGTTTGGCAGGAAACTGAGGCACTTTCCACTTAATGCCTAACATAAGTGATCTCTGGCTGCTTCCAGAAAGCCTTCTGAGGGACTCTCAGTAGCTTCATGAAATGCATCAACAGCTTTCAATGTTGGACTGCAATGCAAGTCCAATTTATTTTTAGCTAGTAGTTACTTTCTTTGCCTTACATTCTTTTTATAAATGAAGTTATATGGAGGTACAGTCACTGACACCCTTTTGAGTGTTAGTGCTACTACAAAAAACAGCCCATATATTTCTAATCAAATAACTGCTTTACATTAAATGGATGTATACTTTTAACACCAGACTTCCATAACTTCTAAAAAAATAAAACTTTACAGTAATGAACAAAAGAAAAGACCAGAATAAAAAAAATTCCTTGATTTAATGTTCTAGTTTTAATCTGATTTATAAGAATGAAACTGGAAAAAAATCTAAATTGCACCGCATGAAGAAATTATGGGCATGTATTAATGCATAGGCAGGTATAGACACAACTGTGCAATTCTTGTCTATAAACTTCTCCTTTGCAAACATGTGCAATTGCTAATGTGCATATAGGCAAATGGCTGCATATTTCTCCGTTTCCCAGCAAAATGAGTTTCTGCTAATAGTACATGCTGTGCTAGTTTTGCAACCTCTATACAATTTTAATTTCCCTCACTTACACACAGTAAACATAATTACTGTCAACACATGTGGATTTGCCAGTATATGTTATGCATCTACCTGCAAATTCTCAGAAGAAAAATTTTCCTATAAATGTCTTGAATCTAAAAGCAAAAAAGAATAAAAGCTGGATACAAAAATAATTAAAATAATTAAAAAATAGGGTGTTGCTGTTAAATAAGCAAATCTAACCAATAAACTTTTAAAGTATAAGAACAATTCTGCAATACCAAAATAGCATGTTTAATCTGTTAGACACTGATGGAGACTGCTGACACGATACTTAGATTATGGCTGTGGACATTTTCTTCTTTCTTTCCTGTAGACTATGCAATTATGAAGATATTAAATTTCAAAAATATTTGCTGCCATGAGAATGTCTCTCTCCCACTGTTCCTTTGGCAAACCAGAAGTGGCAGAAAGAAAATAGCTTGCTGGCAGTATAAGTGCAATCTTCATTTATAGAAGAATAATTTGGAACATTTGCCATATGTAAAAGGCAACACTTAAAGGCAAATCAATGATGAGCTGAATTATGTTCTTAATTGGACTGATTTAAACCAGCAGAATTTCTGTTTACTGTAATGAAGCTACTCCCTCTTCACACCAGTATGGTTGATGGCTGCAGTGTGTGTAGATCTGTAGATGTAGTGGGTGCAAAGTGTAGATAAAGTAGCAGTCAGTAGTCTCTGCATCAGCCCACCATTTCTCTTTGAGAGAGGGCACATGGAAAGTTTTGATTATGAGCCTTCATCTACGAAGTCATGGCAAAGGATTAGAGCATGGCTGTGCTGCCTGGCAGCAGAGGGAAAAGAAAAAAAGAGTAATCATGCCAAAGTAAAAACTCACGACTTTTTCATTTCTAATGCAAGGTTCAGCTTCTGCAGCTGTCTCTTAAGCAGCCCTCTCTATTGTCAGAAAACCTGAATAAGCGACTGAGAGCAGCAGATTTTATCAGTTTCTGCCATTTTACTAAGGATTTGTTAAAAACTCAAATATACAATTAAAATGCCTCCAGAGGATATATTCATCCAAATGTTAATCTTAACTGGTTATAGTCAAGAAACTGCTGAAATCTAAATAAATAATGAAAGGACAGATAATTCCAGTACAGTAACTGTTCTGATTCAAGAGGAATTTCGCTTGTATTTTCTTTAGCCAGAAAAGTCTCTGTTTGAAAATTTATAACCTTCTTTCTCTCTTCCTTTCACTCCATTCACTGCATGTGGCCAATCCCTTATTCCTCAGAAACTCCAACAGACGGCAAGAGTGCCAACACTTGGCCAGTACTTACAGAGAGGCAAAAAAAAATGATCAGCTAGTGTGACAACAATCGAAGACACACACAAAAAAAGGAAGAATCTTGTAGAACACAATGAAAAGGACCTCAGGCTTTCTATTCCCCTGCCTTGAGGCAAGATGAACAATTTATCAACAAGGCTACTTAGAATAGTACCAACTTTCATGCACAAGGCTCAATGCATCAAAAGTGTGTGCAAAGGTCTGGGTTTTAGCTGAAATTTTTCAAGTTTAAGGCTAGGAAACCAAGTGAGCAGTTTTAAAAAGGCTTTTGATGGCAGTACAATCCCAAAAGACTCAGAGGACAGGAATGGAATCAATACTGTGGTCAGAACTGAAAAGAGGCAGTTCAGTTAAAAGTCACAGGAAAAGGTTAAGGTATAAAAGAACTGATTGTGAGAGATGAGAAGCATTCAATAAATTTGTCTTGCAGAAGGAAACTTGACAGATATCTTGTTTGTAGCAGGTATAAGATCCTGTATGAAGAGAACATAGGAAGCAGAAGAATAAATATAGTGTAGGAGAGAAGGCAATGACAGAAAAACAATATCTGTTGACTGAGGTCAGCCAAGTGCAATTGAGAAAGAAGCTGCAGCAGCTCTGGTTTTAGCAAGTGGAACAAAGCACCAAGGAATTCTCAACTCTTCTTGCTTTCAGCTTCAAACTTTCCATCTTTATAAAAGCTGCTTTCACCAAACATTAAACTCAGCTCAAGGCCAGCAGAAACTGATACAATGAAATTCGATACACTCTGATTTTATGCTTAAGACCTAACTGCTCAATTTCCCTTGAATTCTGTGGCTCTCAAACATGATATAAGGAATGGATAGGATTTAGATTGAGTGTCTGCAAAGGAAACTAGATGCCATAAACAATATTGCTGGTAATGCTTTCTGGTGCTAAAACAACTCCTACTGCACACCCTCCTCTCCTGGGATCTGCTATCCCTAAGAATGGAATTTTATAAAATAGAACTTTGATCTGTGTTGCATCTGACATTATTCCAATTACCTTGCCACATTCCAAGTGTGAGTAAACAGTGTTGACCTTTACCCTCACAGCTTCTGCTGGAATAGATTTCTTTACTTCTTGTCATATGAAGTATTTTATGAGGAAATGCATATGTAAAACAGTAGAAATGATAAGTTTTATATAGCATATATTTATCCAGAGCAGGAGAGATATAATTCTGAGCCTAAGGTACTTTTTAAATTCAAATATGCCCTCTAAATAGATAGTCAGACATTAAATTAAAAAACAGTGTAAATATTTCCACTAACTTTCCTGAGCACAGGATCAAACTTAAATACTGGCCATGTAGCAAATAACATGCTGAACATGCTATGTACTCACTACTTAAGATTTAATTGGATTTTAGTTTGTTATTCAACTATTATCTGGAGATTTCCTCCACAACTGAGTCATACTGATAAAAAGCTGTCTACTGGATTTTAGGGCAGTCATCCTTTGCTGCTTATGCACACTGCTTTAATTTTATGTGGATGTTTTATGGATTACAGAAACACAAATAACACTTGATTAAATGAATTCAAATAATATGGAAGGTCAATGGATAAAGACAGAGATGAAATCATATGCAACCTCAGCTGAGTAAGGATATAACAGTGAGAATCAGAAACAGTTACTGCAATGTGTATAATGTAAGGATCAACTTTGAGGCCGCTTGGATATAAGCTTTTCCACTTCACACCAGTGAAATATTTCCTGGGAGGATGGAGTGGGAGAGGAGTGGAGGGAGAGCTAATAAGTCAGCATTTCAATTCACTCAGTTTCAAACACTACCACCACTGCCACACCATATGCTACAGTCCAAAATCAGAGTGAATTTTGCTACTCTGTACTGGTAAACTACTGAGTGAAATGGGAACCCAGTGAGTGCTGTGAAATTTGTCACATCTCCCAGGTCTCACACAGCAGTGTGTTAATATTGTTCTTGATTGTTGCTAACCCACTTTCAGCTCCCTCATCCTACCCTACTTCCACTATCAATATGAACACATTAAGGAAGCTGCATGGATGTATGAAAGGTTAAAGCTGGAGGTACAGACAATTGAGAGTAGTCAGTGCCTTTGGGAAAAGAAGTGGAATTGGTGTAACTTTTGGTCACTCAAAAATTCAAGAACTGTAATGCTTACTGCAGGACAGCTCTGGTGTCCCCAGCATAAGAAGGGCATGGAACTGTTGGAGCAACTCCAGAGGAGGCCACAAAGTTGATAAGAGGGCTGAAGCACCTCCTCTACAAAGACAGGCTAAGTTGGGTCTGTACAACCTGGAGAAGGGAAGGTTGTGTGGAGACCTCACTGCAGCCCTCCAGTATCTGATGGGGGATAGAGGGAAGCTGGAGAGGGACTCTACATCACAAACTAGAGGGACAAGGGGTAATGGGTATAAGCTGAGTGAGGGGAAATTTAGGCACCGGAACAGGATGCCCAGGGAAGCTGAGGATGTCCCAGCCCTGGCAGTGTTGAAGATGAGATTGGGTGAGGCCTTGAACAACCCAGTCTAATGGGAGGTGTCCCTGCCCACCGCTGGAGGGGTTGGGTCTAAGTGATCTTTATGGTCCATTCCAGCCCCTTAGCATTCTGTGATTCTGTAACAAGATGTGGTGATTCCCTACTCACCTAGAGTTGTAATACATGAGAAGCATTTTTCTCCGCACTGACACTCAGAGCTGTGCTGGCCATGAGGCTCCAGAGGCAGGAGTAACCCTGATCACTGATGCAGTTACAGCCAGGTGCCACAGACATGCCCCCAGCAAGATGCTTACTTGGGTTTGAATTTTTGGGATTCTTTTTTGTTAATATATATACGGTCTCCTACCCTGAGCCTCATCCCAGAGAGGAAATAATTGACATTCTCTTGCCAATGGTAGCCAATTTTCAAAAGCATGAGTGAGGGAGAGAGAGTGTTTTGAAGCTGTCTTCAATTGTGCTGCTTGATCCAGTTGCTTCTGTTCAAAGAACTATAAAAAGAATAACATAAGATGTTCCAGAATTTTTCCAGGCTAGACATTGCAATAAAAGGCAATTTCACAGGTAATAGAAATATCAGCCAGGGGATTTCGGAGCTGTAGTACCCATATTTCCCTTCCCTCTCTGTTTAGCTGCACAGAATAAACCTTTTTTCTTTTGAAACTCAGGGATAAAGTATGAAAATCTTCATAACCACTGGTAACAATGGTTTACAGAGCTGCTTACATAAAAAAATTAAATAAAGGAACAAATTATTCATCAAAGCCTTCGGGACAGCCTTGAATATTGCCTTCTTCAGATTTCAGGGCTGGTTGAACTTAAGAGCCGTTCTTTTCTTCAAACAGTGCCAGTGAAACTCTTTGCCTAAGGGTGGGGGAAAAGTTTTCACTTATTTTTACAATAGGGATTTAGAGGTGTTCCTGATGCAATGAAACTGCCAATTTTAGACAGAAGTGCCCTTAATCTGGCAAGAATTGTGCAAAATTTCTCTGCATGTAGCAGAAACCTAACACCGCTCTTCTGACCTCTTCAACACCCCCCTGACCCTGTTCCCGAGGCGCTCCTGAGGAGACAGCCAGCCATGATGTATTATGTGCCTTTGCAAAGGACCAGATTGATGTGACCACCAAAGGAATGTTTCCTCTGCTGGAAGAGCTGTGCTTCACAAGAGATTTTGTGTTCTTTTTCAAGTCAGTTTTCAGGCATTATTATCATCATTAGCATTTAATGAATGTTCTACATGTTCAAATATGCACCATATTTATTACTTTCTGGCTGAGGTTATTTTGAATTCTTTGAATTTCCTGTAATATTTCATCAACTCATTATAAAAAGGCAGATGCAGGTTTCTTACGTCTAGTATGTACAGGAAAATCCTAAAGTTATTTCCCCAGAGCAAAAGATTCTTCATTCATGGGATAAAGCACAGGTAGAAAAGTGTGTTTGTTCAGTCTGCCACAAACTTGTAAAATATGCTCACTAGAAACTGTATTATTCTTACGTTAAGATATATGCCACTGCCATTACTCTGGAGAAACCAACTCATGAGACTCACTCTGTTCCATTCCTCCACATAAACATCTAAAAGTTTAAGTAACTAAAAATTTTTCAAATGAATTTTTAAGCAATAGTTTTCAGGGTTTCTCTGTACAAAACAAAGTACAAAAAAAAAAGAGCACAAACTCAATTTTCATCTGTGTGTACATTAAGGATTAGCACACGGCATACTCCACCCTCATCTGGCTCACACACAAGTGCTTTGATTCTCAGTTTACATTAGATATAGCTAGAACTGAAGGTGGGGCTGCAAATCTGGCCCCAGCAGCACAGATCTTTCTTCTTCTTGTGCTTTTCTAACTTTGAAATTTGAGCAATTGTATATATTTTTCCTTTACTTTTACAAACATGCGTTTAAATGAACAAAAGAAGCTTGTGCAGTTAAGGTGTGTTTGAGGGGAACTTGATACTTTTCATCAGCACTAAAGATCTGGCTCATCAATATCATGGCAAAGATGGCATCCTTCAGCCAATTTGTAGGTCCTTGCAGTTGGTTTGATTTAGAGTCCTCCAGAGGAAGACTCTAAGGACTTACAAGGAGATTCTGGCTCCTGGTAAGAGGGCATGTGAACAAAATGAAGGAACTGGGGCACACTAACCTCCACAAATATCCATTCCTATTCAAGAACAACAAAAAAGGAATTATGACAACCATTCTCAGAAGCTAGCAACTGAGCATTAAGAAGAATTAATTCTTGAATTATTTTTTGACAAAGAATCTGTAGATCTCAAAGAGGAAAGGAAACCCATAAGTATGAAAAAAATGTCAGCAGAGTAACCTTCCCATCATTGCCCTGTTGCTGGAGAAAAAAAAGAAAGCAAGCTTAGAAGTTAAGCTAGGAAAGAAAAAAAGAGTGAATGCTGTGAACCTGGGTTTTTATCCACTTATTTATAACATTTTTAAATGTTTTTAAATGTTATTCTCTGTGTCTACAGTGTGGTCTGTCAGGTGGAATATATGCACATTAGCATTATATTTTTGTGCACTTCGTAAGATTTCTAGGTGCCATATAGGAAAAGAACAGGCACAAAGCCTTTCAATTTCCTCTGTTGCAGCTTTTTTCCCAACTCCACCAGATAAAGGACCAACACCATAAGTAGAAATGGTCATAAATTGAAAGTGATGGCATATGAATATTTCAGGGAAAGCTGATTGGAAAAGGACATTTTCCTTCTAAAAATGCTCATACCTCTGGGTCATTTGGAACAACACTTTTTTTTGGCATACCACATTAGACATTTTGGTTTTCATTATATTTTTCACTGAAACTAGAAACAGCTGCTGTCTGATGTCAGCTGGTATATGTGGTAGTAGTGTGGGTGGAGAAAGAGATTTCTTTTTCCTCACAAGAAAGACACAACTGTGGAAAGTATGAGGTGATGGAAAAATGTTAGCAGGTGATATAAAACATTTACATAGAGAACATAGATCCAAATTGCCTCTGAATGACTGCAGTTGTCACATCTTTAAAGTACAAGGGTTAGATAACCAGCAACAGTGATTAGCAGAGCAAAAGAATCGATTTTCTTTGAAATTATAATCCCCAGGGAAGGATGCTTGGCAAACATGCTTTTGGGCTGTGACAACCAACACTTGCCCCTCTGATACATTCCTAAGCCACTGTGTGGAATAGGAGAATAAAAGCAGCAAGGGCCTAGCTGTCCATAACTCCCTTGTAACTATACCTTTGGCTTTTTCATTTCTCTTCTCAAACCAGGAATATTTTTAGAAGTGCCACTTAGTAATTTTGAAGTATTTTTGAGTATAGCACCACAACGCAAGATTTCCTTGAGTTAGTTAATCCTATATAATGTTTCTTCAGAGGCTTCCTGAAATTCATAAGTAGAAGTTCACCAATCAAAGCAGAAGCAGGCAACAATGCCTTCCAAACACCTACTCCTCAGTTCCTATGTCCACATGTGCAAGTACACTGCTCACTCTTGCTCCCACTACAAGGAACTCTAAGTGATAGTGCAGTAAGAGCAAAGAAAGGGTGGTGTTTTTTTCACACAATGTTTAATTATTCAGTGGAACTGTTGCAAAGGTTATATGAGTTCAAAGTTGACCGAACTAATGAAAGAAAAAGCTGTCAAGAATCATCAAATACAAAGGCTCCATCGACAAGGAGAAGGTTTGTAAGCCATAAGCTGTTAGGGCCTATGAGAAGGACTTAGAGAATATAAAGGAAATGTATGACTTTTATACTTTTCACTGCACATTCCTCCTTATGATCTTATGTTATTGAACATAGACACAGGTTCTGAAAAGGTCTGTGTAGACCAGCACAGGAACAGGCAACTGGGACAGCTGGTCTAAGAACCCAAATTTTTAACCACTCTTTTTAAAGAAGGGTGTATGTTTGAGATGAGAGAGCTGTTGGATACCCTCTCTTTCTTTCTTTGCCTTTGGAAGGACAGGCTGCCTTGTCACTTCTCCATGGGCCTTGGCAGGCAGACCTCAGTCCTTTTTGCAAGGCAACTTTGCAGGACAGACTAGTCTGTGGCTTTTTTATGCTAATTGGAATCAAATGTTACATGGATGGAGACACAGGAAATTTACAGATCTTCTATGGAAGTGTCAGCATAGTTTTCTTGACATTGTCTGTTCTTTTGCTGAGTCTGTCCAAGGACTGAAGCAGACTGGCTCTAACTCCCAGTCTCAGAGCACCTGGTTTCAGAGCATTGAAAGCTGGTCAAAAGAGGTTTTCTTCAGTGACTCCTGGATACTTTACAAGACACAAGAGTGTTTCTCTCTGGGTTGGATATGAGGACATGTTCTTCTCATGAGAATGTAGAGAAAACAGATTGCTATTTCTCTGTTTTGAACAGCAGTAGAAGTCCGGCTCCTGCTGGGACTGGAGTCATGCATTGCCGGCTGTTACAATCCCTTTATGATCATTAATTCCTCTAAAGTACTTAGCCCTTAGGTACCTGCACCATGGTCCCACAGATATCCACAAAAGCTTTGACAAGAGATGGCATTGTACCCCATGGGGGTAGCTGAGTTCAACCAGGAGCAGCCCAGGCTTGTGGCCTCTCTCTGAGAGAGAGATTTGTTGTTTGAGTGCCAGGAGACAGTGTAAGGAGACCAGGGACACAGTGCTCTGTGCCAGCCTGCAGACAGGCATGCACCACAAAGTGGGCTGTGAAATACAGGTTGTAGCCCAGACTTGCCGTGGGGAAACAGCATGAAGGACTGCAGAAACCCAGCCCCTGGGCAACCTTCCCTCTTGCATTTTGCCAAGAGCTGTGGAAATCATAAAGCAGGACATTCACTTTATGTAGAGCTACCCAACAATGCAATGAGGTCTGTGGGAAGCAAGAAAATGGTATCTCCATGAGCCCTTTAGAAAACCTAGGTGGTTGTACAATCTCAGTTCAACAGCTGTATATCTCACAAATATTTGTATATTTATTCTAGTTCACTTTCCATTAAGGAAAAACACCCTTCCCTTAATCTGTAGCCTATAATTTCTCTTGCTGAGCTCTTCTGAAGTGAACATACAACTGCATGCTAGCGACTAAAGACTGAGTAGAAACTAATTTCAGGGTTTGGCTCATGATGATTTTAAGAAGTCACACCTGGAGTGGGACTTTGGGTGCCAAAATTTTATCCTAGAGAAAATTTTTACAGCCAAGAATGAAACCCCCGAAAATGAGAAGAGAGGGGAATGTTATAATGGAAATGCTGGCATAACTTCAACTACTGTGGAGCAGCCCAAGAAGCTGATGAGGCCGAGAGTTAAAAGCAAATCTGCCAACTTTCACTCTGCTCAAATAAAGTAAGTCATGCTAAAACGTTTGGCTGCTTCAAAAAAAAAAAGAAAAAAAGAAGTTGCCTTCACCTCTTCAGAAAACTACCAGCTATAAAAAACCAATGAAAAATAATGGAAATACGCTTTCAATTAAACTCCGCTTTGTTTTCTCTGCACCGCATGATTTTTCTGCTTGGTAAAATGGGACGTGGGAAACTACTTTAAAAATGAATTTGACTAATCCTGGCTTGAAATTTGGGCTCTACCTATCCAGAAAGAGGCAGCACAGTCTGGACCATTCCCCAACAATAGAGTGGCGACAGGCTAAATATAACCATACTTATAGCCCCAGAACTGGCATCTAACACCAGGGGCTTACAATAACACTGAAGCTGCTGCTGCTCCAGCAACAGCCGAGGCAAGGGCAGGGAAAGCTCTGTTTGTTTTTCAGCCGGGACTTCATTCTTCACTCAGCTGTTTGCTATTAGGACTGGAGCAGTAGCAGTGAGAAATTCATTGCTGCTTGCTCTCTGAATCCCGACACAGTAACAGCACAGATCCAACTAGCCAAATCCACAAAGGATCAAGGGAAGGGGAAAAAGAGAGCAACAAACTGCTGCGTGCTTGTCGTCGCGCTTTTACAGCACCTTTCATCCCCAAGGAGCCCATTTATTGAGGGCCAGACTCTGCCCCATTCCTGCAGAGATGGGTATTAGCGAGTGCTGGAAGCAGGACAAGGAATTTCCTCTCACTCTTCTCCTCCACCCTGCTGGTGGAACCAATGTGACAGAGAGGTATTCTCACCAGCACGAGAGGAGAACTGCTTTGTCCCTGCAGCTGTGCTCTGCCTCTTGCCAGATCCTCTCCCCTGCCTGTCTGGAGCTAAATGGTGGGGAAACAAGGGTGTTCCTGGCAGGTTGTTGCACCTCTCTGCTCCTTAGAAGGGCACAAAATCAAGCACTAACTTGGTTAAACTTATCCTGATGCTCTGGGCTCTATCAGACAAATTTCTGCTTGCACTGAGAGAGGTGTAAATTGAGGTGGATATTACTGTAGACATTTTGATACCTTGTTTAGGAGGAATAAAAGAAGAAATGGGTTCATCTTACCACCACATCTCTATATTTATTAGTGCAGTGATTAACACTGTTCCCCACTGCTGTGGTTGGAGACTCTGCTGTGCTGGTATTCAGTGGAGAGCACAGACTCCAAAAGGGTTACACAGGCTGGGTGAAAAACAGAGACTCCTTTCCAACACAACTGCTCCAGAGCATTTGCTGCTTGGGAAAGCTGCAGTTGCTGTCTGGGACTCTGCTTTGGTGCAGTAGGTGAGAGCTACCAAAGTGAATTGCTGTTTTTCAGAGCTGGCTGTCTGGCAGCTGCGCAGACCAGAGCTCTCAGCTTTCCACAGAGAGTTCTGGAGGAGGAGCCTTGACTTTGGGTCCCTGGGTACAAAGGGTGATTTCTGCTAGTCCTTCTGTAAAGCACTGTAGCTGAATGACGGCTGCTGGCTGCAGACAGCGCAGGTGAGAGTTCATGCCCAGAAGCTGGTCACAGCAGTGGAGCTGATTGCTTTCATTCTTCTGCAGTCTATTTATGTTTGAAAATAAAAATGATATGTAAGAACACAGACTCTTTTCTGCCAGTATAGCTGCTTCCCCTTCTGGCGACTCCATGAGGTCTGGCTTGTGAGCTAGGTGATAAGATTCCCAGGACTGGGAATTTTGTTTTGCATTTCATTACCTCTTTGTCCTCTTGATAATGATCTCATGTGCAACAACAAATCACTCCCTGACCTCAGCATAACAAACTGAATGTGGGACTTGAGATATGGGTTCTGAGACTGTCTGCCTGCTTTCTCCTGCTGCCCTGAAGTAAAAGGGTATTTCCTGTGCAGCCTGCAAACTCCTATCCCCAGTTGTCACCTGTGAGCCCATCCCTCCCAGCCATGCTTTCTGATTACAGGGTGAGAGTCAAGCATGTCCCCACAGACTGACAAACTAGATATGAAAGAATTTTTGAGTACCTTAAAAAAAGAAGCCACAAAAACCCAAACAGGCAGTAAATGACTGCTTCTATAAAGAGTAAATCTGTATTGCTCACTAAGAAACAAAGTCATCACCAGATCTGTGTCAGTATACACAAGGAGGGCTTAGTGTAAGGAGCACACATGCAGTTTAAGCAGTATTAACAGAATATTGATATTGGTATTCAACACACATGGGAGAGAACTCCATGTGCTCTGCCACATTACCTTAGAACAGGTCTTATGCTTGTACTGAAATCTGAGCTCCCTACAAAATCAAACTGTGCATGCTACATGTTGGCTTGCATCCTAGCCCAGCTCTGGATGGATCTGGCTGTCTTAGCTGGTGAGGAGAATCAGGTGGGGACCAGCTTCAGCTTGAGCCTTTCCCTAACAGGCAAGAGAGATTTTTCATTGATGTAAAAGAGGCAGGGAAAAACAAAAAAAGGATTCACAGCTGCAAAAGCATGAGTCAGGCACCTCTCAGGAGGTGGGGTGTTCCTCTTTGTTTCTAACCTTCGGAACACCATGTTTACTTCTTCTTCTTCCTCTTCTTCCTTGTATCTGCCAACCATGTAGCTGTTCAGGGCTGGCTGTTCTCAGAAGCACACCCAGTACATACAGGAAAACTACTAGACCTGACTAGACTAATTGAAACCATTTGCAAGGAGTATCTGGAAAGTAATTAAGAAATGCATGGCTGTTCACAGACTGACACTACATTGCATTGGCAGACAGGGACTCTACTTGCACCAGAAAACTCCAGTAGCACATGTGCTGAAGAGCCAGGGCTGCACTCCTGACCTGCAGACAAACAAGCCCTGAGCTGTGTCTGACCCTGAAGCTCCTTGGTGGAAAGGACTCGTGTCAGTCTGGGTTGTGACACCCTTATACCCTGCAAAGAACAAAACAACCTGAGCAGTGAGGAAGGGGAACAGAAGAGAGCCCACACCGTGTCACACTCCATATATAGCATTACTACAATAATATAGTGAACAGGAGCCCTAAGTAATTGGTTTTTCCGTCACTATCAGAAGCAGTTCCATTTTAATTTCTGCTGACAAGCCCACTGTGCATCTGCCAGCTTTGTGGAGTTCAGATCATCTGATACTCTTTTAATGCTAACACCTGCCCCAATTCACCCTGTGGGAATTTTTGGCAAGTATGAAAACTCACAACAATGGAAGATGGCCAGATGATCCAGAACTTTCTTCATGTGGAGTCATCTTTTTTTTGCCCTGAACACCTGAATTTATCAAAACTGAATTAGCCTTTCAGTAGACTTTTATTCTCTTTTATTCCAAAAGTCTCCATTTCACCCCTGAGAAATAACTGGGGGTTACTGTGCTAAGAAGGCACAGCTGGTATGAACCTCATTAATCTTGAGGCAGTGTGGTATATGCCTAGCACAATTTTGGCACTGTGAAAGAAGGAAATAAAATCCTTTCTTCAGAAGCTGAGAACACCTGGTGCTCTCCACAGGTTGCTATAGAAGCACAGCCCACTTTAGCCGTACAGTTACAGACAGAGCATCATGTAAGTCATCTCGACTTTTTGCAGGGAATAAAAAGAAAATACTGGTTGATCTGCTGGCTGATATGTCTTCCCTGGTCCTCAGTTAATTTGTATGCCACCTAAAAGTGCACTGTCTTCCATGAAGGATCTGCCTAGGTTAAAAATTACTAACCCCATGAAATGAGCTGCAAACATTGAAGACAGAGCTATGCTTTGGCAATCAGGTAATAGTGTTCTTGTTCAATCCCCCGAGCTAGGGAGGTTTATTTGCTTACTCTTCCACTGTGCCTCTTCAAGAGCAGGAGCACACAATGCAAATAATGCTACCTATAGCAGTCAAAATGCTGCTAGACTGGTTTAGCCCTCAAGGTGAAATCAAGCAGCAACCCCCCAGAGTGCTACTATGTTGTACAGACATTACCTCAAACAATGTTAGAAAATTTATGTCCCATGGGGAAATAAAAAGTAAAGCTGATAAATTAATGTATATTTTGAACTAAGGTAATGAATTTCAACAAAGGAAAAGGAAAAACTCCAGAGCAGCACTGCATCACTCTGAGATTTTCAATTGTTCCAGGCCTCAGGCACATACTCTCTGGCCACACTACAAAGGGTCAGCAATGTTTTGGCTCCCAAAACAAATCAGCTGATGTACCCATAGCATAGATGATGTCTTAGCATCAGAAAATCTGCACAGCTTTGGGTATGCTTAGTTTGAGCTTGCTGGGCACCAGGATCCTTTCTTCTGAATGAAAGCAGCCACATGTTATTCTTACTGTGACAGCTCTACCAGATCATAGCCTTTTATTCTGAATTAAGGAACTTTCCTTTCATGTCACAAAAGTCGGTGCTTATTCTTAAGCCTTACAGACAGAGGGTGTGAATTTATTTTTTCCACAAAGTTTCTCGTCCTAATAGTTGCAGAGAAAAGCTGAAGAATTTGATGTAGTTAAACTTAAATTTCAAAAGACAAAAGGGCAGTAAAGCAAACCCAAGGGAGTTTATTTGAAGTTCAAGGTTTTTAGGACAGTGATGTCATTTTGGGGGAGCTTCACTTGAACCAGGGAAAGGCAGGACATGTGCATGTCTGGGATAGGAAGTCATGAAGCAACAGTCCACAGCAGAGCATCACACTCAAGATGTCCCTCCCTCCTGGCAGGGGCTCCCATGGCAGCCCACCAACCACACACAGCCCAGGCAAGGCTTGTCAGGGCCAGCAAACAGCCCAACAGCAGGGCTCCCTTCTGCCTCCTGCTGCTGGACCAGAGACAGAGGAGCAACCTGCTGCCACCTCCCCCTGAAGGAAGCAGCTGCAATGCCTGCAGAGATGTGAACAAGGTTTGGGGAATGAGTGCTCACTCCCTGAGCCAGGTACGCTTCCAGGAAAAGCTGCATCTGGAAAAGTCTTTACCAGCACTGCATGTTTGTTCACAGCATTATTAGGACTGAAGGCCAGATGAAGTCTCTAGTTCTGGGGGCATTGGCTTGACTACAGTTAAGGGAAAAAATCTGTCCTTTCCATTCTGAAAAGAAGCTGATGCTAGCTTTACTGTAGCACTAGGGGAAGTTAATTTACTGTGTTCTTCCCTGCATGGCACTGTCATCAAGAGAGGGCATCTTAGAGGGTCCCTAAGCAAAGCTGCTACGTGAGGAATCCCAACCAGCAGAAGAAAAACAGGCCACAGATAGTGCTTTATTCCAGGGTGGCACCCACCTGGTTCATACTGCTGCTGAAGCCACCTCCTCCACTGGAAACCAGCCCAATTCACAGGCTGTGCTCAATGCAGGTCACTTCAAGTATTGTTAGGCCATATCAGCTCTCCCACATTGCCACTAAATATGGATCTCTTCATGTAGTGCTCTGTGTGTTTGGACTGAGAATGGCAGTGGATTCACAGCCATGGAGCCAAAATATGAGCCTGACTGTGGAAGAAGAATAAATGCAGTTTTTTGTAGCAGCTTTGCAGCACGCTGATAGATGAGCAAGATGATCAGGCCACCAAGGAGGGAGCTGATGTTTATTCCTGGGTTTCCAACAAATGATCAATAAGAAAAAAATAATTACCTCTCTCCATTGTCTCCTTTATTCCTCTATCTGGATCCTGTGGAGACTCACAGGTTTTCTCACCTGCTAAGGGCTTAAACAGATGCTACAAACCAGTGCCTTGAGTTATGTGTTTGGAGTGTCTGGAGGGGGAAACACTTCATGCTCCCTTCCAGTCCTTGGGGACAGATGTTTCCTATTTGATGGTTCCATTTTAGTCTAACATATGTAATCTCTCCAGCTCTCTCTCTTCTAAGTTGAATTCATTCTCAGTTCCACAAAGAAAATCTGGGAGAAGTCCTTGGCTCACTGACCTCTCAAAAGGAGAATGTGGAATTAGAAGATATGTAATAAGTGCTTGTAAGAGCCCATAATGCATTATTTCCTGTAGCCAGAATGTGAACATTATATCAGGGTTCTCAGCACCTTTCTTGGCCACAGACATCCTCAGATGCTTATTTGTCCTCTTTTAGGGTTGTCAGATCTTAAAGTTGGAAAACCTTTTGGAAATTTCTCTTTCAAATTTCAGTCTGGGATGATAGAAGCCTGCTCCCTGCTCCCAGACACACCTCCATCCATGCAAAGAAAATGTTTAAACTGCTCAGACTCCAGTCAGGCCCTTTTGTGGATTCAGCTGTGCGCTGCCCCACCACAGGCAAAGCCTTCCTGGAGCGTCTCTCTACCAAAGCCCCAAGGAGCCGCTGCCAGGCTATTCTGCAGTGCCATCTAGTGAGGCAGGCACAGTTCCACGGAGCTCCCCGCTGAGCCCAGGCACATCAATCATTCCTACACTTTTTATTTTTTCACTAGGATTCTCTTTAGGCCATGATACAGGCTGAGGTTGCCTGTAGAGGATGGATCTGAGGAGCAAGAGGACTGGAGACGTGGGGGAAAGGACATGGAAACAGAGATAAGAACGGCGTGAGGACCATGTAATGGGTGTGTGGTCTGGGAGGGAGGATGAACAGAAAGGACTTAAATTAGCAGAAGAGCTGAATGAAGGAAAGTAAAACTAGAAATGGTGGTAATAGATGATGCAGTGATACAATAGGAGATAAAAACAGTGGAAACACTTATATCCACTGTGGCTGCCCTGGGAAGTTATGATGGGAAAATGGGAATGACCAGGCCTGAACAGCAGCACTGAGAAGCTGGAAGAAGCTAGCATCAGACTGGGACAGGTGGAGATTCATGGAGATTAGTCACAGACATCTTTTTGTGAAAATCTTTTCTTAAAATTTTTTCTCTTCTGAGAAGCTGAAGCCTCAGAAACAAAATGTAAACAATGGTTATCTGCTGCTGTGGAATGCAACAAGTAGATCCTTGATTAGTGTCCTGTAAATGTTTAGATTTACTGACCAGTCACAGCAGAGCTGGCTCTCGCGCTCTATCCAAGCCAGCTGCTTTTGTTATCATTCTTTTCTATTCTATTCTTACCTGGCCTTCTGAAGAAACCTTTCCTTCTATTTCTTTTTAGTATAGTTGTAATGTAATATATATATATATCATAAAATAATAAATCAAGCCTTCTGAACATAGAGTCAACATTCTCATCTCTTCCCTTGTCCAAGAACCCCTGTGAACACTACCACAGATATTTACTGAGGATGGAGCCTGTGGCAAGTGACAAAGGTAAGTGCCAAATGATGACTATGCTCGTGTGTCCATGTTCTGGTTTTCAATTTGATAATTTAGATTTAAGAAACTGAATGTATTCATGCAAAGTGCAAGCATGCCCAAACCTTACATTACTTTATTAATATATAACCTAAACCCTGTCTTACACTGTAGATCCAGCTCCAAGCTCTCCAAAGTTGGTAACAGTTGGAGAGGGTTACCTATGCCTCCTAATTCCCAACATGCCTTTAAATGAGCTGATATTCTCCTTTGAGAGAAGTCAAGAGGGTGCAGTAGGGGAATTGTCTGTAGGGGACCGTGCCTGCCTTTTTTCTTTATAGTCAGGAGATGTAAGGAGACAGTGAGCTCATGGCTAAGGCAGATGAATGATGCCAGAGAGCCAGACTCTATCTCTTCCTTTCCCCAGTGTGCCTGGGGGACACATCTAGACTTTTTAGCCAGACTTTTCCCAGGTGGTGCTCAATGTATGATCTTTGCTTTGGGGTTCCAGACTGGAGGTCTATGGATGTGGTTTGCAGAAAGGCGGAGACATAAAGCTATAAATAACGTCATGATGAATTCCCATGCTGAATCACTGCTCAAGACTACACCATAAAACCATCCTGTCTGGAGGGCACCTATATGCCAAGAAAACCATCAGCTTGCACAATGGCAGTTTCTGGCTTTCTTATGTGCTACCAAACAATTTCCACATACCCAAGCACAGCTCTACTTTTTCAGAAGGTAGATGTGCCTGTGGTCTGACTGCCATGGTTTTTCATGTAGTTTTATGGGGCTAGGAGTCAAAGTACTAATAAATGTAGCAGCATGTAAACTGATCTTTTAATAAAACTGCAGTTATTGGGAGGAAAAAAATCTTTTTCAGATTTTGGAGTAGTCTGTATTGCATTTTCCATTTTTCTTGGACAGAAATTTGAGGTGGTGCCTGCACTGAGGAAGAAGAAAACAGCCCCTTACAGCCCTTAACTCTATCTCCAAACACCTGAAAGAATACCACAATCACTCTCTGTTTTCAGTTCAGTAAGGTAAGGAACTTCATGTACTTCTAAGTAGCAAAAGGAAAAACAAATATGAAAGGGAGAAAAGCCACAATAAACTCATGGGGTATTTTCCATCCTGTGGGGCTGGCTTTTCAGTATTTACATTACATAATATACAGCTACTAGAATTACTGTGTCCTAATCCAGAGAAGCTTCCGGAAACCAAATTATTTAGTGGCTAGGCATGCATTCTGACCCTATCATTTAAAACACAAGCTAATAATATAGAAGTTTATTCCACCCAAGGGTATGTGCATCCATCCTACTTGAAATTTATTCTTCTGTGTGATAGATTTCATCTTGATGGGCATGTTTGGAGAGGCTTTCTTCCTAGGATAATTGGACAATTTTGGTTTGGGGGAATAGAGACATTTGAAAAGAACATAGTATAAAAAAACTCCAGAGATTTGGCTACAAAGAGTTGAGGCCTGAAGAAATGAGCAAAACTCATAAAGAAGAGATGAAATCATCAGTCTGCAGCGATCAAGAGGCCAGCTTGTGTAGGCTGTGGGTGTCACTGAGAGAGCCATGGTCAACGTAGCTGCCCCTTGCTGCCTACGACATACAAGGCTCAAGAGCACTGGTCATTCAAAATGCTTGAGCTCACCACGCTTCCCTCCCATTTTCCCAAGGAACTCTTCCCATGGAGCAGTAAAGACCTTCCCATGAAACCTCTAGGGCTTGCAGTGCCTTTGCAGCTGACAGGGCATCCAGCGGCCTGAAGCACAGCCTGAAGCCCATGGCCAACAGACTTTGCTATTGCAGCTTAACATTTAACTCCTCAGATCATCACTCCCCACCCACGCCTGAGGCCAAGCTGGGACAGCTAGGGCAGCTAGGTTTACACAACAGTGGAGATTCCCTGCTGCCTGCACATTCCTCTCTCCTGACTCCCTGTAATGCTGGTCCAAGGCGATATATTTACCACTTCTCAAATATCACACCGATTTGTCCACAATTTATAGCAATGAAAAGATGCATTCATTTACCCTATTTGGCCATATGAATATACATTTTTTTTCTTAGAAATATCCTGAGGCCTTCTGCTCACAAACTACTAGTAAACTCTTATGTACTACCGGCCAAAACCCGAGGCATTATGTGGACAAATTTTACCAGAAATTCAGGGGTCAGGTTGGACGGACTGCATCACCAAGCTGCTACTTTGTTGTAAAAACCAATTTTAAAAATGTCCCTTTTCAGAAGGCCATTTTCAGAAGAGGAGTCCCAGATTGCAAGAGTTTCCTTTTATGCTTAGTCTGATTCAGACTGGCTTTTCATGGCAGCACAGGGAATGTCAGAGTTCCTATTCACATATTTCTCTTGCTGATCCATAAAGGATCAAGTCCCAAAATCACAGTGATCAGAGCCAAGTCACAGGAAAAAAAACCATCATTACAATGGGGGAAGACAGGGAGGAATCAGGGAGAGGCAATGGGCAACTCAAGGTGGATTGTATGGAGGGTCAGCTCCTCCTTGGTTTGTAGAAACAATGCAGGAAGGAAGCTGGAGAAGGATATTAGAGCTCTTTCTGTGCCAAAGTGTCAAGCTTCCTTACCCTGGTATAAGGTTCTGCAAAAACAGTGATTCCCAGCTATTGATGTGTTATGGCTTTGGGGATCTGAAACTAAAAACCAATTTTTTCTTGGTGTAAAAACTATCAGTGGCTCTCTGCTTTTTCCTGAAAAGTTCAAAGAAAAATCCCTGTTTGCAAGACTTAAAATAGACGGTCTTTACCCAGACAGCTGTTTCTACTTATGACAAAGTGACATCAGGGGAAAGGATACTCTCTTTGCACATTCTTTAAATCTTACCCCCATTCCTCCTACCCCAAAGCCCACTTGGGCTGGATTCAGCCTTGCAAAGAGATTTCCTGACTGTCTCAGGAGCAGACATCTACTACAGAGTGACTAATAAAGTGTGTAACCACTCAGGGTCAAGTTTGGGAATTTCATGTTTGTGGTGCCAGCAGCCCAAAACATCACTAGACTAGGTCACCTAGTCTCCATGTATCCAAGTAATGTCCTTCTTGAGGGCTTTGTCTGTTTATCAGGAAGAAACCTGGCCACTGATTTATCTTTCCAGAGCATCAAAGTACGGTTCAGAAGCCAGCAGAATTGCAAGAGGATGGCATTCAAACTTTTATTCACCACAAACTGCCCACAAACAAAGTTAGAAACAATCAAGTGTCAAAATCTACTGCAGAAGAGTAACTTAGCTCTCTTAGTTGAGTAACTTAGTTGGATTCAAAGGCTCCCAGAACCAGTTTACGACCAAGAATAAAAAGAGCATTTTTAAATTAAATAAAAAAGAAAATCTGATCACAAAGTGTGATTTTATCAAGTGAATCTCATATCAGTAAAAAGCTTTTTGCTAAGATCACCTGTCACACAAGGAGTCAAATGCCTCAAAGTCTGAGAACATCAGCTGACAAAAGCAGTATCAGTGCTAGAATTTCAACCACATTGAAAAGAAAATTTGAGACAGACAGTAGTTTTATTACATGATGATTTGTATCTCAGCATCACGTTACTATTTTCTGGATGATTTATACTGTCCTAGGAAAACTCTGGTGTGCAAAGTGTTCAATCAAAAGACATGAGTTCAGTCATTTCTCTGAGCCTGGCATAAACAAAGGTGTTCTATGCCAAATGGACATAACCAGGCAAGATCTTTGACATTCCTACTGCAACAAGTAATTATTATTCCAGCTTTAGATATGACAATAGCTGTCTTGTCTCCTTACACAAGAAGGAGCCATCATTTACTTTATTAGGTATGGAAGGGAGAAGGGAGCACTTTGTCCTTCAGAGAAGAACTTATTAGATCTGGTTTTAGCACACATGCCTCAGAGTTTGGTCAGCATAACAGTATGTTCATGTTTAAAACCCCATGATGAGAATGCATCCTCAATGCAATAAATTTGTTTTAAAGCAAAATTTTCTACCTACTGAAGCCTCGCCTTGGTTCCTACTCTCAGGGAAGTATGGGGGAATTCACCCTAACATCCTTGGAGCAGGAAAGCTCTGTTTCTGTCCAAGAACCACTGTATGATTTCTGGTGATAGAAAAATTTACCACAGTTTGTATTTTGCCTGATCTACAATCAAACATTCAGATGAGTTTGGAGAATTAATTCAAGTTACTAGGACAGATAAAAGGCAAAAGTTAAAACGTGTTTTAGGTCTTAGCCAGCTTTTAACTGCTGGTTACAACACCTGTCTTCCCCAAGGCTATTTATGCCATCTCTGGAGAAATTGGTGCTGCCCATGAACTGAAAATATATAGAGGGTCACATGGATTTGGGATGTAGTTCAATTAGGCAACTTTCACATTTCATTAGAAATGTCACTAGTTTATTCAGCAGGTATTTGTAAATCAAAGAAAGGAGATTGCCCTCCAAAAGAAGTACTGCAATCTCCATTTTCTTTCACCCATTTTTAACATTCCCCAGTTCAGAAAGCAGAACATCACTGTACTGCTGCTATTAAAAGAAGAAACATCAGCTCACCAAGTTATCTAATAATCAGAGGCACTAATAACTGTTCTTTGCTGAGACACTCTGCATATCTGACTAACTGGTGCTCTGATCCCAGCTTCAAAAGACATCCATTGACAACAGCAGATCCTTAACCCATCCCATCTCTATGCAATGCAAAAGTGTGACCCTCAGCAAAGTAAAAAAAAATTAGTCTTCCAAAAAAGTCCCTCTTGTAATATGAGAAATAGATAACAATTCTTGGGAATAAAATGTTTCCTTTCAACAGATGTGGGCAAAACTATCCAAGCATGTTTTACTGGAAAGATAGAGTTTGCATCAGCCCAATGGCATGGTAGTCTGCAATTTGCCAAACAAAAGACGTTTCATCAGAAACAAACCATCTTCACCCTCCACATGGCCAGGTATTACACATATCTTGCAAACTCACAGTTCTTTTTCTTTTCTCCTTTCAGGAAAAAAAGAAAAAACAAAACCAGGAGCCCAGATACAACAAGAAAATATGGCTGAAAGCATCAGCCATGGGTATGATGAAGAAGATCACCCTGTTCAAAGTGAGGTGGGAGCAGGTGCTGCTGTGGCTGCTTTGGCAGCTCACCTGCAGGGCCCATCAGTGTTCCTCTTCCCTCCAGCTGCCGGTGCATGGCCTGGACCCAGAACCTCCCCCAAGAAGAAGAGATAAGGAGAAGTGCAAAAGGGGAGAGGCTGTTCCTTTGTTGAAAGCAGAGAGGTCTGACAGTGCTGCAGCCCACCAGGCTCCATGGGCCTGCAGGAAGCTCCCACAAGAAGCCCATGGTCTTGCATGCCCAGGGAGGTGCAGGACAGCCTGTGTCCTCCTCCCATGCAGAGAAGCAACAACCCAATTTTATGAATGCCACCACTGCTACGAAGACAGAGTCTACTTCTGAATTGCAGATTTATTCCTGCCTGTAAAGTTTCATGGGACAATTAGAATTTCTAGACTAGTTGTGAATTTAAATATTTACCTATCACCATAGTAAAACTATCACTCTGAAGGATCTTCTTCACTTTTTCTCACATGTATGATCACTTGTCACAAATGTGAATGTGAATGTGTTAGAGGGACTTGAGCATGGAGAAGAAATTCAAAGCCAGAATACTTTGCATTCATACTCATCTTTCTCTAGCAAAATACAAACCCTAGTGAATGCACAGCTCCAAGTCCCTCATACTTAGTCCTGCCCTGTTACACCCAAAAAAAGAACAACACCTCAGTGGGTGCTCTGCAAAAGTCACCTGTGAAGGGAACACCACAAGTCAGACTGCAGAATGCAGACTTTTTGCAGGCTTTTTGCTACTTACCTCCTACAACACACTATTCTGTGCCAGTCTGCCTGAGATTTAGACCCAGGCATCTGCTGTGTTTCCCTGGTAAGGACCAGTTTGATCTCTCTGGTGCAGAGATGAGGTGCACAAAGGAGCCACTGCCTCATTGCTTGGTGATAATTTTTCATGAGATCGGTGTCGCACCTTTGTGTGCGTGTGAGTGTGAGTGTGTCTGTGTGTGTGTGTGTCTGTGTATCTCTGTGTGTGTGTCTGTGTGTCTGCGTGTCTGTAGTGTGTGTGTATGAGTGTGTGAGTGTGTGTCTGTTTCTGCCTGAATCCTTTCAACTGGTGTTTCTTACATCACCCCCTTGGGATGACAGCAAACATTCTTCTCACATGACTGGTGCATTGTACTTTCTGCAGCTCTCTGGTGCCATATTTTTTTTTAGGACTTTAGCCCTTCCCCATCCTTTTCCATCCCATTACAAAGGAGAGTAAAGGTTCACTGGCTGGATTTCCAAAAGGGCGGACAAATTTATTACCACTAATAATATTTTCAGCTACAAAATTAAATCAGCTGAGCAGCCAAAGCTTCTGACTGAGGTAGGAGGATCCCACATTTGGGACTGTGCTTTTGCTCTGTGTAACACATCAGCAGTCCCCAGTCAGAACTCAGTCTCCTCTGGCCAAGAACTCGGGAGGAGGAGCATGGAGATGGCTCTGCAGGCTGGCTCCTCGCAGGCATTTAGGGCTCCCCTGACACCTGAGAGCCTAGAAAGGGCAAGGAGGGCAAGGCAAGAGGGAAAGAACAGTGTGGGAGAAACAAATCTCAGTTCCCTCGACACAATGAGCAACAAGGATGGGGGAAAGTTGGACCATCTGAAGGAACGACCAGCTGTGTTGGCTCAGGGTGCAAACAGGCTGTCACTTGTGGCAGAAATGGTTTCCAGAGTGACACGTGGCTGTGGTGTCACAGCATGCTGTTGCCCTGGTTTGTTCATCACGTCTTTCTTTGCTTCCCCTCCAACACAGAGTACTGGCAGCTGCTGACAGATGAGGAAGGTTTCCTGCAATGGCAAAAATGTCTTATGTTCCTCTTCCACTCTCCCTCATCCATCACACCCACTTTTCCTCAGGGTGCAGCTTACCAGCACTCAAGTTTCCCTGATCTCCATCTGATCCCAAAAAAGTTTCTTTTTTCAGGAGCATATTAGTGGCCACAACCAGAAGGACATCTCACAGACAGCTCCAGCTGTGAAGTTGTGGCACAGGCGTGATGGGGTAGTGCCAAGGGATCATCTTATGTTGTCTCTATATCAGAGGAAAATTTAACACATGAAAATTTAACACATGACAACACCTGAGGTGCGAATTTCTGGCAAAGCATGCCTTGTCTTGCCACACCACTGACTCTGGCGGGATTTTAACCTTATGGAAAATGTTTTAATAAATGTCATTCATTGTTTTTTTTAAAAAAAGTATTAAATTTTTTAAATTATGCTTATTCTATGGGCACACAAAAGTTTTAAATAAAATGTTTGCAATGTTAGGCAGCATATTACTGCTCCATTACAGAATATAGGGTATAGTTGCTATCTGCTAATGAAATGTACCCTGCAATGGTTCATCACTTAGGTGAAAAAGAACATTTAAGCCAAAGCACATTCACTGTGAGATTCATGGTTATTTAAATTTCTTGCTTGCCAGATTTTGAAAGTATTTAAAACAAGCTATAGATCAAGTTTTTTAATGGCAACACTATCATTTTTTTAATGCTCCTGGAAGAAGATAGGAGTCATGCTAAATCCAGAGTATCTGTACCAATTTTGGATTAATTCCAACTTCTGCACATCTTGAGAGTCTATCTATTAGAGATGAGTAACATTCACAGTTTAATTGTAGACATTTGCTATTAATATAAGTCTGTTTCTGCTTATGACTCAGGGTACTTTGCTGCCAGAACACAGTGAAAAACCCCAAAAGGCAGTGACAATGAGTGCATTTATTACATTGAGAAGGCAAGGAAGGGGAGGGAAATGGTAAACTCATTTTGTGAAGTTATTTATTATGAGTCATTTTATTGTTTGTCTCACTGCATTACCTTGCTGGAATCTCTGCTGAGCTCCATGCTGAGAGATAGCCCATGACCTTGTAGCCTTCCCACCCCACTTAGGCACAGAGTGTCTCTGGGGGAGACAGGCAAGCCCTGGAAGGACTGCTCCTGTGGGGCTCAGCCAGGACAGTGGGGTCCAGGCAGGAGCCCCAGCTTACTCCAAGAGCACCCAGACACTGCTCACAGTGATGAGCCTGTGTGATCTGCCACATGCTGCTTTGAAGAGGAAAGTGGCCCAGGAAGGAAGAGGAGCTCCTCTCACCCAGGCTGATACCACTCAGAAGCAAAAGAAGGGAAAAAGAATGGAGCCTCCTATTCCTGCTATAAGCCTAATCACCCTCCTTATAAAAGACTATTCCTCATTCACATGTTAGGGACAATTCCAGATCTGTGTCTGCAGTTAGGCATGAATGAAAAATGAAAATAAAACTGTTGGACACCAACAAGTAATGTCTCCTTTTCTGGCCACACCTCATTTTGAGGAGTAGGATCTCTCTAGCAAGCTGCAAAACATTACAGACATCAGGAGGAGCATTTCTACCTTTTAGCATCAGTGTGGATTGCCTGACACTGTTCTCTATTCTTCTGAGGCAGGATTTGTTTTATTCACCCCAAGGGCAAGGGCACAGCACGGCCACGTGCAGCAAGAGCTATTGGATGTCGAGCTCTAGCAGGATTTCTGCAGTGTCTACAGTCTGTTTTCCCCATTACAGACAGTGATTTCTTCCTTCATGTCCTGAAATAAAAAATTTGTCCCCAAACCTACCCAACAAAAAGCTGCCTTCTGTACCTTCTTTCTCATTTGCTTTCCACACTGGCCTTTATAGACTTGGAACCTTGATCTCTTCTTCAAACCTTGTGGAATGCCAGGTAGTAACTCAGAGGAATTTGTTCAGCTCAAGTAATTCTAATCTTAATGCATATATATGTAAGAAAGACAAACAAATAGGCCCAAAAAAATACCAAAATGCAGCACAGATCATTCCGATAATAATCATTCCAATATTACTGAAATATAAGCAAATAAAGCAAGTAAATGTGTCCAGTTGACTGGAATGACTTGTGGGTTACACAACCTCCAAAGGACTGGGCTGAGGATTTCCATGTGTTTGTTTCACTGAGTCATGAGTGTGTCAGGCTCCCTGGGAAAGGCCAGCCAAAGGAGATCACTTCTGTCTTCCCTTCTTCTTCATTCCATCCATCATAAACAATTCCCGTACATGTTCTTAAATGGTACAAAACAACAGGAATTGGATCAGGTTCACAGGGAGAGAACCAACATCCCATAATTCTCACTGCTGTCTTTCCTGTCAAGTTCATTATCTCAGCATGGCTATTCTGTTGTCTTCTGTTTCTATTTATATGACTTTTTTTTATTTTTTTGCCTAAATCACTCCTTACATTGATCCAAAGATTTGGTAAGTATAAATGAGAGGCCTCAGAGACAGAAAGAGACACAAAATATTTTTTATATTTTATTTTTTTCTGCAGAGTATTAACAAAACAACAGCAAAAAACCCCAAACAAACACAAAAACAAAACAAAACAAAATTTAAAAACCTCCCCTTCAAAAGAGTTTAAATTTACGAATACATCCTGTCCACATCTTTTGCATGAGTGATTTGGGTTCTCAGAGTGTACCACGAAAGGCAAGGCTGGGTACTGTAACACTGTCATCCTTGAAGTTAGGCTTTGCACATGTCAAACCCTTATGGTTGCTGGGACAGAGGGCACCTTGCAACCAAACTGCAGCTCATAGATCAATATACCTTCACCAGAATCTTGCTGAAAACTATTTGATCACAGAGATCATTTGAACATCTCTTTACTTCAACTTCTAGATCTCACTGAGAGAAACAGCATTATTTATTAAAGGCCTATATTATATTGATTATCTATAACACCTGTTTGTTGAGGTTTTAATTAAAAAAAAACCAAACAAAACCTTCACATTGCAATCTGCCTACAGTTCAAAATTTAGGCCTGCAAGTGTATGCTCGAAACATGTGGGCATGAGAACACAATGTCTGGGTACATTTATAGGTAAAGAACTAAAGGTTGACAGATGAACAGAAATAAACAGTTGAGAACTTCTTCTGCACATGTTTTTAAATAGATAAGACAACAGTTCATAGGCTGTAAATGTCTTTAGGCTACAAAATGCACATGCACTGGATTTATTTCCTTTATGATCAGCATTGTTTTTAATTGGAAATTTACAGTATGAAGTTAGAGTGACTAAAAAGATATCATAGCAATTTTTGTGAAGGACTCAGTCTTTCCTGATCAAAAACCTTTTCTACTGAAACTTCATTAACTGGTCTCAGCCTCTGACCTAATTTCATCTTAACTCTCTGTCTGATGTGTCTTAAATTTTGGAAAAGGCTGAAGTCAATATAGCTGCTTTCTCCATTTCTACTCTGAAAGAAAGTAAATAGCATGTAACATGTTTACACTGTGTGATGCCAACAAAATGCTGCACTTGTTAGCTCCTCTCAGAAGAGCACAGCCAGCCTCATTTAGTGCCAAGGCTGTCAGCAGCAGCACGGTGTGTCTGGCTGTGCCTGTGCCTCCCACAGCCCATGGCAAGGCTCACCCTTGTCTCCACCCCCTCACATGCTGGAGCTCTCACCTGGACAGTGGTTCTCCTGCAGAAAATGAAATACATGTTTCCCAAACCTCCTGTTGCAAAGTCAACCAGGGCAAGATTGAACACTCAGTCCAGCCTTGGGAATGCAAGTCCTTTTGTTTTCAGTCCCAGTGCCAAGCTAAGGTAGGAGGTGACATGCCTGACTGTATCCCCCATTCTAAAACAGATGACACCTCCCACTTTGAGGATGTGAGGCTGGAATTTTGAGGGCAATTGAATCTGTTGCACACCATCATTGTAGGCATTGCATGGCTGAGGTGTTTGTGCCTCTTGTGATTCAGTGGGAGTTTCTTAAGCCACTGCTGAGAGTGGAGATTGTTCACTGTGTCTCTGCACAGCAAACAGTGGGCTGTCCAAGGTAACAGCATTGTTCAACATCCTAAAGATTTCTCTACACTACTTTGTTTCAACTCTCCTTGAGCTGCAGCAGCTGCATTTGCCTCATTACAATATACTTTTTCACTTCCTGTGGTGAATCCTAAAATCTGCAGGGTCAGGGTACACACCATAAACACATACACATCCATCTGCCCTGCATAAATAATTCCCAATTCAGATGCAACTCCTAATTTGAGGAGTTCAGCTCTATTTCTACTTCCACAGAGCATTTTCTGGTGGAAGAAAAGCAATCACCCCAGACCCACTGCATTTATTTTTATTACAGCTTATACAGAGCCACAGATCTGTCAGGTATCCCTTTTCTGAGGAGAGAATAGAGATGGCACAAGCCCATAGCTTTTACAGCAACAAATCCTAAGCCCACAAAATATGGACTAGAAAGAAGTCTTGCTTTCTAGCAAGAGTTCCAGAGACAGGCATGCAAGCTGAATGATCAGTTTTTACTTTTCGGGTTATCTCCACAACAAAAAGAAAAGTAGAAATCTTCATTACGCACATGCATGCAATGCAAGCAGAGGTCAGCTCTGGCACTTGATGTGTTTTCAGAACTGCAGAAGCAGTCCCTCAGGACCTCTTCTACTTGGCAAGCAATATCTTTTTCCTGTATGAAATAAAACCAGATACAAACATGGGACTTGTGGTTATTGCAAAGGAGAAACCATGTACCACATAGTTCATTATTTGGGGTTGATCAATATCCACTCACCTGGGGTTCTGACTAACGTTCAAATGGGTTTTCCCCATCTTGACTGGGAAAATGAAACATCATAAATCACTCCTGAAATGGTCTTCTCACAAGATTTCCGACCCATTCCTGCAAACTCCAGAAATTTGGATGGTTCAAATAAAGCTGGGCATTCAATTTTGTACCTTCCAATCATGAAATCTTGCCCCTCCATGCTGTCACCCAGCACTGACCATTGTATGGTCACATTTATTTAACTACACTACAGTGGTAGTATTTGCAGGTTGAGCAGTAAAAATTAGGCTTTAAGTGGGAAACAATAGGAAATTTCCCTCCAACAATATGCACATAAAACCTGATTATTTTGTACAAATTCTCTTGAAGGTTTTATAAGTGCTTTTCCACTTTCTATTTTAGAAAATATTTCTTCTACTCATAAAAAAGAAATTATGTTAAATAATTTTTCAGTAAACTCTGGATTCAAAGACATTAGAATGGAATTAGGCAGTATGAAAGAAATTAGCACTGTGCTCATTTCAGAAATGTAAAATGATAAAGAGTAAAAAATGGCAATATTTTTAATGTGGAGCATTTGGATAATTAGCAAAAAGGAAACACTATACTGATGCATTTGAAAGAAGGCACTAAACTTCTGTGCAACTTCTAGGTTTTCAGATGCTTTCTTTAGATGCAGAACAGCCTCTAAATACAGATTTAAAATGTTCATCCCAAATTAACTAAGAAGGAAAATATGAGCAATATATATTCCTCCTGAGATTGCCCTAACCTACTCAGCAATTTGTAGCACAGAAAGAACCTCATGCTGGTCTCTGAGCAGCCTTTGGCATATTCCTTACAGAGACCCTCTGTACCAGCTACACCCACACTGCCCAAGGCAGAAAAGTTTCAAGGGACAGGAACTTCCAGCTTTGCTATTTTCCTGGAAAACACAAACTGCTATTTGTACTTTTACCAAAGATGAACAAAAGAAGTTGCATCTCACATTGAACTAAAACCAACCCATGGTTTCTTCCTGAATTTCTTCAGCTGAATCTGATTTGTGTCCTGATAGTACCATGAAGTCTTTTTGATTTTAGATGCCCAGGATGCCTTTGATCCCATAACCTGTGGTTGTGTGCTGTGAAGGATCACTCAACAGCAATAGCCATAATGCCTCACTCTTCAAGGAAAGGACAAACATACCCAACCCCCCTCCCCCCAAATTCTCCTTGCAGAAGATGCAGCTGGACATTCCGGGTGCATATGATTTGTCAGGAAGACTGAGGTATCTAGAGAAATAAGCCAAAGCTTGGACATTTCACAAATATTTCAGAAAAAAAAAAGTCTCTTTTGACATTATTTTGACAGATTTCATTATGTTTTGCAAATGGGAGATTTAAGGATGCAGGAAACTTAAAATTTGCCTTTTGTTCTTCCAGCTCTTACAAAACCAAAGCAAACAAATATAGGAAGGGATCTGTGACCTAGGAAGGGTTAGGATGTAAACATCCACAGGTTCTGTACTGTGAAGTGTAATCTAGCTTGTTCATGGCCTGGAAAATAAACACAGTAGTGCTCAGCAGCTGGATGCTGGATTAGAGCTGCACAGCTGAAAGCCTACAGTTAAAAAAGTGTTATCTATAACACAGTGGTAAACAGAAGGATTTGCTACAAATTTCTGAGTAGCTGAAAGGTCAAGGAGGAAATACAGGAACAATGGGAGATAATAAAAATGTTAACTTGGTTATTTACTTTGTTAAGTCAGCTAGGAAAGTTTGAACTAGACATTTTGGTTATTTCTCACTATAGGGCACATCCAAGTGTGTTAGGGAGTTCTCAGCTTTAAAAGCAAAATATGTATGAAAAAATGTTTTCTTAGATTTTCTAGAGAGAATTCCTCCTGAGGAACCCTCTAGAGCTGGTGACCATGTCCAGTGCATTTGTCTCTGCTTAGAGTTGGGTTCACCTCAAAACCATGGACATCCAAGCTGTTATTTAGTTATTGATACAACTCCCATGGGCAATGGAGATTGCTAGACGTCTTCCCAGAATAATTAATTTCACTGGTTTTAGCCATCTATCTCTTTCCAAAAAACTCACAAGATGATTTTGAGAGCCATCAATTTAATCAGGTGCTCAAGATCTGTTTCAGGGCACGGAACTGTTAAATATTCTCTAGACCCGGCCTGGATGCCCTGCACACTCCCTTTGAGCAGGGTAGAGGGAAATAGCAGAAGGCTTGGTGCAGAGTGACCATTAAGTCAAAGAAAACTAATATGACAGACTAATGAGTGTTTGTAGAGGTTTTTCTGTAAGCTTAAATAGCATTTCTTATACAAAGCAATCTCGTTGCAATCTACACAAACTGATCACATTGTGTTGTCCCCATAAGAGAGCTGAAAACACTGACCACCTCTCTCTAACAGCAAAAAAAGAAAAAAACAAAACCAGAAAAAACATAGGATTTTTTTTAAATTATTGTCTGCTTTGCTGATTTGTTTGGCTATTTCAAATTAAAAGATCATGAAAGTACCCTTCAAGAAAACTGTACAAGAACTAACACATCAACATCATGAAAACATGTAAAAGTGAATGCACATTGTATATCTGCAGACTTTTAAAGACTCTCTGTATTTGTAAAGCTCACTCAGAGGTATTTCAGTAGGTGAAATGTAGAGGCATCCAGTACAATATATTCAGCTTAATTCACTTATGGAAAAATCCTTTGGAATGTAATGAGTGAAGCCCAAAAAGTAAGAAAAGCAATAGAAATATTATCCAACATCCCTCCTATACAATTATACAAATTGACTTTTGAATTCTGTAGGAAGACTATCACTCTATTAAAATCTATCATATTTTTTTCCATAATGACCATGTGCCAAAGTCCTTATAGCTATTCCTGCCTTCTCCTCCAGAAAAAAAACAACCCTCTCCAGCAAAACCTGTGACCCTCTATATATCCACTTTCTAATAATTGATTGATACTAGAAAAGAGAGAACTTTCCTTTTCTTTGGACTTAGGGGTATTTGGAAAGAGACCCCCTGCAATCCATCCAACAGGGCTCAGTGATGTGAGAAAGGAGACCACTAACACACAAGTGCTCTGTAACATTGGAAGGGAGACCCCCTTTTGCACTGAATTAACGCCTGGAAAATCTGCTCCCCTTATGCTTTTTCCATGTGATTTGCTGGAGCTCATTCTTGCTCCATTGCTGTGAAGGCCAGGACATATCCCCTGGCAGTTTTTAAAACTTTTATAAACTGGAAAGTATTTTGCTGGCTTGAACTTAGCTCGCCTAGAATCTGTGAAAGATGCTGCTGTTATTCTTGGGGTTTTAGTTGAGTTTGGTCATGTTAAACGGGCTGATTTGGTTTCTCTTAAAGCTTTGTTGTTTACCTCAGGATGTCAATTAATTAATTTCCCAATTGCTTTCTTTTACTTCATGCCTTTGCTTCATTCCTGCGTGTGCAGAAACTTTCTGTGGGGAAAAGGGGAAAAATTTATTGTTCCAGCTTGGTTTCCAATTTGTTATTTTAGTCGAGGTGAGAAGGCAAATCTATAGTGTTTCAAATGCCTGCAAGGTGAGAGGGAGATGGGTGTTCTGGTGCCAAGAGAGCAAGACTTTTTGCTGAGGAGGGTCCAGTGTGTCTTAACTACAGATGCATTTTCAGCATCCTTGAAATCTGAGGAAGCCAGTTGGGGATCCTCAATGTTTCAGGTGAAAATAAACCCCTGTCAGTTTGTGATTAGAATTTGCATGTATTAAATATTAGTCCAGTGGCACATCACAGTGTTTCTTCCTAAGATGAAAAGCTGTGCCTCCCTGAAGTTTCATTGGCTGAAACATTGACTTGAAATCCTGGAAATGATTGTGTGTATGTATGTGTCTGTACAGAGAGCTCAGGTGAAGATGAGACATTCTAAACAATCATTCCATTTTGCATAAAAATCATGTAAAGATCTAAAAACGGGAAGTTGAGATCATTTACCATTCAGTGCAGTCAGAAGTTTGCTAGCAATTCATTCACTTACTTACTTGGCTCCTTGCCTACAAAATTCACTGTGGAATGACTTAAACAAAGAATTTCATGGAAATGGGAGACCAAGTCAAGACTATATCCCCATGCTGCTGAGGAAATATATCTTGAGTAAAATGAACATAATATTTAGTGTGCCTGGAATGGAGTTTTAAGCTATAGTTTAAACTAGTGATTTGTGTATTTTGAACTATACACTGGAAACAATACCAACTGCTGGTTTGGGTAAGATCAAAACCTGGGATGGCTTTGTCTCAATGGTTTGTTCACATAATAAAGGGAAAGTTATCAAGTCTGAAGGCAATCACAGTAGAAAACCATTTGGGGATCATAAGTAAGTCTCCTTAAACCAAACGCAAAGTTTACTGAAAGCCATAAAAGATTAAGAAAACCTCTGCTTGGGTATTTGTATTTATCTGCCTGCTTATATTGTTATCATAAATGCACCATTTCACTGTAGATACACAGAATGTGTTGTGAAATACCATGGCAAGACCCTATCATCAGCATTAATAGACTTGATTGTATGAAAAAATGAACAAATACATAACACTCAATATGTGAATATTATCAGTACTGAATTAACTTTAAATCAGCCAAGGAAGGGTCACTGGGACCTCAGGAGGTCATTACATAGCAGAGCAAACAGAGGGGTGCACTCCTCATCCCAGGGCACCCTCGGTCCCTGTCAGAGTGGAAATACCAATCTGCTCATGAGCAGCCCCAATCTGACTGTCAGCTACCCCATGGTCTTCTGCTGGCCCTTCAAAGCCTCCAGGAAGTGTTCCAAGGTTCCATACTGATGATCAAGTGCTCTCCCACTGTCCTCCATCACCTGCTGTCCAGCACAAGGGTGCAATATGTGCATAGTATCAGCAAAGGACCTCGGGAATGATGCATGTAAGAAGAAGTTTTGGGAAGGTCATTTTAGTCTGTGTCAAAATACGGGGTTTGAAAGGGCCATGGCTTGGACAAAAAGAGATTTCAACCATACTCTTCAAATGTTGCATTTCAAACAATCCTGGACCCGAGTTCCATAATTCTGATCTCTGATCTCATAAAAACCTAGAAAAGGTAATGTGAATCATGGTGAAATATTTTCAGGCCTGGCCTGAAATAGCCCATATGATTCCAGTGTAGCTGGAATGCATCTCAACAGGTTTTTTTCCTCCTCAAATAAGCATATGTGCTCAGCTCTGTATAAAGCACACAGATGGCAAACCCACAGGGCATGGTCAGATAGGCAGGAATACTGGGGTGTCTGTGAGGAGAGAAGGGACTCACTGTATCAGCTGAATTTCTGTATGTGTAAACAGGCCTTGCCAAGCAACATAAAGTAACTAATGAGCCATAGTTCAGTGAGAATCTATGGCAAAATGGCATTACCTCTGGCTTCATTTTTTGTTATGAAATTATAGAAAGCATAATTTCTTATATGCTTTCTATATAAGAAATTTCTATAAATTTCTTATATAGAAATTTCTATAAATTTCTTATATAGAATTTGTGTACTTAAATTTCAGTACCTTTGCTCTGGGCAGAAATTAACTCCTCGTCTGCTGCATGGACTTTGCTTCCCCTTGATAGTGCAATTCTCACTCATTTTTCATCCTGTCTATAACTGATATTAACTAACACAGTGCTCCTGACAACTGTCTCACCACATTGAAAAGAGAGCAGAAATTCAAGTGGAGATGGAGAACAGAGTTCAATATTGACACCAAAATATGTTGCAGGGTTAGTGCAGTAGTTATTTACGGTTGGTTTTTGGCACAGAGTGCAGAATAGAGGATTCGTCTTGTTCTCTTCATCAGGAATCACCCTGTGAATTGTAGGTACAGCACACTGCCTTAAAATAGTCTGTGCATCTTATTGGCAGTGAAATAATCTGTGCTTCAGAGTAAGTGTATTTATTTATTGCATGGAAAAGTGCAGCCATGTGCAGCATTCCCTGATACTGGCACACGGGCTCTGGCAGACCATTCACGTTCTCTCTGTGGTATGTCACCCACAGGACAGAAGAGAAGCCCTGCTGAGATCTGAGGTTATTGATAGACATCTCAGAGATCATTTTGTGGAGAGTGACTAGATTCTCAGCCAGAAAAAGGGTGAATCATGTCTTCATTAACATAATTCTGAGTAACAGAACAAATTCCTCAAGGACGAGCTTCATTTTTCACAGAAACAACTAAAGCAGCATGTACCTGGTATTTTAACAGTTCCTTAAAATAACCCTGCCATCAGGAGGTTGCAAATAGAATCTGGTTCTCAGTGTTTATTCCCAGTTCTGATCAAAAATGCCTCTGTAGGCATGCTGCACAGAGACCAAGACCCATGAAGAGCCTGTAAATTGTTATAACTGGGGAAAAAAGTGGCAGCTAACATTAAAATTTTATTTTAAATAACAGCACCTCAAGAAAATATGTTTAAAGTGGCTTTAAAAACTCTGATCTTTTACTGTGCAAGAAAGCTGTAAAAGTGAAATTTACTTTTCAGGCACCCAAAATAAAAGAATAAAGCAGATGGCCTTAGTGAGTCACGGGTGTTAGAAAAGAAAAAGGAGCAGACTCCATGAACAAAGTAACCCAACTAAATCCCAGTATGAGGACTATTCAAAAACTTACCATCCTCCTATGATGGCTCTGCTCAAAAGAGGACCAAAAAGCAGATATGCATCTCACCCTATAATGTTCCCATGACATCATGGATTGCAACACCAAATTTAAGTTTGCATTTCCTCAACACCAGAGGGATATGTTGCACAGCAACTCCAAAACACACACTTGAATTTCAAAGACGCTTTGAACCAAGACAAAACTACCCCAGACCCAGGGCTTCACAGCAGGTCTGCAGACTCCCAGGCCCTCGGCACACTCACCATCAAATCTGTGCACAATCTCCTCTAAAGGGCTTGAAACATTGCCCATTCCAAATACACATCTTTTCTAGCTTCCCCTGGGTTCTGAATCCCTCTCTTATGAAATCACCCCTCCATGTGACCACAGCCTTAGTGATGAGAATGGACTCCTATAGCACTCATCTCCCAAATCCAATTAACATTGCTTGTCCAGGTGAAAACCCCAGGCCTACAATTTCCCCATAAGTCTAAATTGACTGTCAGACACAACTTTGTCAACTGCCTTTCTGTTTAAAAGAAAATAATAACATTTATTCATCAGTTACCCAACACTCAATAAAAACTCTGCTGCTTGATTTATTTTTAAAAATAAATTGAGGTGAATTATGAGGCAATTGACTGCCAACTGCAAAATACCCATCCCAAGGGCACCTCCTGAGTTTGAAACACTAGCTCACACTCAATTCAAGCAAAATTTTGTAATGTTTCTGAGCTCCTAACTGATTCCCACAACTCTGTCACTTTAAGAATTCATCACCTCTTCACCTAAATCAGCATTTTTAGATACACCAGTCAAGATGGCAATGTTGAAAGGGAGGAAGGAAGGACCATCTAGAGCTTTTTCTGGTTGCAGAAGATGCCATTGGCCTTGTAACTCCTTCCAGATGACAAAAAGATTAGAGTAGATGCAGATGGCTCACAGTTCCATTGTCTGTCTTATCCACTGTGCTGGATTGTTCTGCAGACATGGAGTTCAGTGTTGGTGATGGATGTCACCAGCACCCAGATCCTTGTCTTCTCAAATATAACTGCATTCTGTTAATGAAAACCAACAGCTGAAAAGCCAAGGATGGGGGAACAGATATAAGGTTTCTTGCTTGAAACTTTGTTACTAATCTACCACTTTTGCTATAATTTACAGAAAAATTAAGAACAACTTTGAGATCATTGTTTAAGGTTTTTCCAGAGTTCACTAACTGCCTGCTAGAAAGGATCTGAGTGAAGGAATATGGCCAAGCACCTTTCCTGTCAACACTGGGTTATGTTGGATTTAAAGGCATTCAGGTCCCATGACTATGCTGTGGAGAAGCTCTATTTTCCCCATTCTTGTCACTTCATTCATTCTCACTACTGTCAAAGGCACCCCTGTTTGGTGACTGCATGAGACAAAGAACTCACCACTTCCCTTGGTAGTTTTCCTTGAGCACTGATAAAGCATATGACTACAGATTCTTGTTATCTTTTCATGTATGGATTAAATAAAAATTTAATATTTGCTTTGCCCCAGACATAAAGGTATTCAAATTATGCAACCAAGACCCATCTTTTTGATAATCTAAAATACTGCCATATAAATAATATCTCTATCTCTTGAATTGTTTCTGGTATTCTTTTTTACCTGCACTCTCTAATTTTTTTCATCTTTTCCTGGTTGACAGCAGCATTGAATCTTCAGTGTCTGACAAGTTCAAAGCAAAAGCACTCTGCTACACTTCTAGGTCTCCCCAGCTGTGTTCCAGTTGCATGTTGCAATTTAATCATTAGGTGTAAGCCTGCTGTGTGTTCTCCAGCTGCCGTGTTCTCATTTTTGCACAAGGCCACCAGTTTTGATCCACTGGCAGATTTTATTCATTTTATATTTTCTCCTCCATGTTATGGATACACTGAAGATTGCAGGCCAAACAATGGCTTAATGCAGAGTGCCTTCTTAAATAATTAATTTGATAATAATTCTCCAGGGATGATTACTTTTTCAATGAGTTTTATGAGATTCATCTCACACACAGTCCTGAATCTATTTAAAACACATTACTTCTTGCTGCGCTAACTTCAAATCCCTTGCCAGACTCAGCGAATTACTTTACAAAGTCTAAACACACTCCATCATGCAGATCTTTTGCTTTGGTCATTAGAAACTGTATCAAAGATGTATGCAACTTCTGTTTAACAATAACATTCCATGCATCCAGAATCATGCTATCAGAATTTATAGCTTTGTATTTTTAACCATTATTTGATACCTGTATCAATTACACTATTATTTTATCCAAGACCTAATTTAGATCAAATATTTTGTTTGTCTGAACACAGTGTAGCACTTTTCTGAAATATTGGCAGAACATTAGCACACTTCAGTTTTCCGAAATGTTCTCAGTTTTCAAAGATTCATTTAAAATTAGTATCAGAAGGACAAAGATATTCTCAGCTTTAGAATTTCAGGACAGAAGTCAGCTGTGTCTGGTGGTATAAGAATTCAATGAAAATATCTTGAATTCTTTCTATTTTCTCCTCTTACAATTCGCCTTGATCATATTTTTCATCTTTAATTGATTCTGTAAGTTTGCTACCATGGGTTTAAACCAGAGACATTCTTTCTTTTCTGACAGGGCATTAAGCCATGTAGTAGATACAAATCTCTTCAGGGACTACATCTCATTTTTAATAGTACCCTCCTGCTCAGCAACATGGAGTTCATCCCCTAGGGGAGCTGTGTACAGTAGAATGTTCCATTGCTTTCATGATGACAAGGGTTCAAAGTTAAGGGCTTCAGGATGGAAAAGTTGCATTTTTACTTCTTGCTCTGTTAACATTGAAGCTCTTTGCACATAACTGTTAATACAAGTCTTCATCGTGGTCCAGATGAGATACATGTTCAACATGAGTTGTTCACCCACTGCAGCTCTTGTATTTCCTGTTGGACCCATTTTTGTTGAGGGCTTTACAGAAAGGAAGATTTCTTTCAAGCTCTGAAATTCTTAGTCTAATATTGATAGGAAAGACCAGTTCTGAGGATCAGAATCCCAGTCTACTTATTTTATTTATGTTTTCCTTTATTCTTTTTGAATGCAACATAAGATTTTAAGCAACATCAGTCTGGCTTTTAAGCCTAATTTTAAGCCTAAACTGTTGAAACCAACTACCAACTACTATATGTATAGTATGGCTCATCCAAGAGCATCCATTAAATAGACCTTGATTTGTAACTCAGACCCCTAAAAATCATAATTTTTATCAGTATTATTTTGTTAACTTAAAAGGTGCTGCTCCATATAGGGCTTGGCTTGTGAGATCTGCGTATGCCTTCAGTCACTAAAGCAAAACAATAAAACCCAACCTCCTCCTGAAAGCAATCGTGCATTTTCAACTGACTGTCTACACAGGGAGAAGGAGCAAAGATGTTTCAGAATGGAAAGAAAATTTCCATAGAGGAGGGAATCCTTTCAGATGTCTGTTATAGAGAAATCCACTAACCAGCACCAACTGTGTCCCTGTAAGGAAAGAGCCAGCTGCTCCAAGGGAATACAACAATATGTGAGCTGAGGGTGCTGGGCAGCCAGCTTGTCTGGAAGCACTTGAAAAAATGCAGGGAGGAAACCAACAGAGACAAAATAATAATCATGATGAAAAAGTGATAAAAGATGGGGGGAAATTATTCACACTGTAAACTGCTGTAAGTCAAAACAGCATTTGCAAAGCCAAACGGTGAGGGTGGTGATTACCACAATAAAGGACCTGTCTTGTACTAACTGATCCCTGCTGCCCTTTCCCTTGAGTTTCTCTATTTGGCCCTGGAACGGTCCCACTCAGCTATGAAGAAAACTGATGCCATCTTCTTTTAGAGTCAAAACAAATTGCAAATACATATCCCTACAGGAAACTTGGGTGTGACCAATGATCTGCAAAATTCAACCTCTGGATTAAGTAGCCAATCAGTGCAGGTCTGCCTAATTTAATACAGTGGCCATACAAGCCCAAAGCATGATCTCATTTAGCTCTCTTGGAGGTCATATGGCCTCACAAAGCCTCCTCCACCTACAGCTGCCTGTCCTATGCTTTGAAGAAGACCAATGTTTCTCTGTCTCCCTTGGCCCTTTTGCCCTTCTTTGGGTCCCCTTGGTTTTCTTTTCTCAATTCCCACTCCTGTTCTTGCATGTCCCAAGCAGAATAGGCCTTTCTTCTAAGAAAGCAGTACCTGGAGAATAGTGGGGATGACACCTTCACCCCCTCCATCGCCTCTGGTACCACTGTTTGCCAGTGGCCCCTTCTCTTAGGCTTGCCCTGGCACTGAGCCTGAGCCAGGACTATGGCTCTGGGAAGGATCTGGTAGGCACAGAGAGCAGCTTGACAGGGCAACTCAGTCACCTCTAGCTTTTGGCTGTAGGTGCTCTGCATGAGCAAAGACAGAGTTTCTTTGTTTCAGGAGCTAAGGACTTGGCAGACAAGATAAAACGTCTCAGATAAAGAACTTATGTCAGTCCCCATTTGGCTGTTTATGATACTTCTCAATGTTCTGGCAAACATAAGCCCTCTCCTCAGGACCTGGAAAGCAGCTCCCTTATTTTGTAGTACAACCTGCTTTGTTTCCACAGGTTGCCAGTGACTGAATCAGGGTGCAGGCTAGCATAAATCTCTGACCTGGCCAGCACATCACTGCAGCCTGCCAGTTAGATGTCTTCACTTCAAATGCAGCTTTCTGTCTTAGCAGTAGAACATTTTACCCTGAAATGAGATTTTACCCAGTGAACTGGAAAGTTCTGGGCAAACTGATCTGCTGCTTCACCTGCAGCCTTGCTTTTACTGTCAGAGCCAAAACTCTGAGCTGGATTTCTGTCTATCTGCTCTTAATTCAGATGATAGCCCAGAAGACATATTGCAATGCTCTGGTGGGTCAGCATGATTGATTTCAACTGAGAACAAAGCATACCTTTCCGTACTTTCTAGACGATCAAATGTTTACATTTACTCAGTTTGATTAACAGCTGCAGCCACACTCAGCCAAGCTCAGCTTAGAAAAATTACACTATGTGTCCTGTTTACAGCTTAAGCTGAACAGAGGCAGAAAGATTAAAGATTTCATTTATGAACTACTGATAAGTTGCTTAAATCTGGCTCAGGAAGCAAAATATCAACAGCTGTGGAGCATGGGATTTTTAATTCCTGGACAAACCATCATGGTTGTTTTCCCAGTGACATGGCCAACTCAGCCCTGCAGCTGAGATAGCTCTGAAGTCAGGCAGCTCTGACTTGTCAGTCGGCTGGAGGGAGAATAATGAATCCAAGATTCTCCCTCAGCCTCTACTACAGGTGTGTTGTGTAAATGAAACAGCTCTGCACCTCCATTTTACACTTCTGTGGAGGAAGTTAACTGCTACAGGGAGGGAAAGTAAAGCACTTCATTAATTCTCCAGAGCATTCTGAAGGTAACTTAAAGCATCAGATTAACAGGAACATACTTAGAGCATAAGAACAAGATTTGAAAAAAATAAGGCCTTAATCAGAAACTGTTGAACACGAAAATATTGTTTTTGTAAACTCTGGGATTTTTAACACTGATGTTTCTTCCTGTACAGTTAGCAACAGACTAACATAGATGCAGGTCTTCATCTGGTACTTATTGATTCCTGCTAAAATCCATAAAGATCCAAATCCAGGAAGACCTCTAAGACAGAACAATTATCTGCTGAAAGAGTTAAATTTACTTAAATTTAATTTTTCTACCAATCTAAGGACTAGGTTGTACGAAATAGCTCCAGGTGGCTCAATTTATAAGTATCTGTACCATTCACATATTCAAACATACTTTTATTTACACACACAAGTAGTGCAAAAAATAAAAAACCTATTACAATTCCTATATTTAGATAGAAACAGAATGAACAATTAACAAGACGTGTACAAATTACTGTGCAAATCTTGCTAATCCAACTTTGATTTGAAAAAAAATGCAGCGCTGTTTTCACACTGTGCTTCAGGTGTTAAATATGCCTGGAGAGATGGCAATCTGCAGTGGGAAGGAGAAAGGTGACTTTGGGTATTGGCTACAGTGTCCAGCAGCCAGGACTCTGGTACAGCCATCCAGGCAGTGGTTTCTGCCCTAAGGAGGCGTTTGGCACCCTGCTCCCTCTTGGTAGGAGATTTCAGAACCTCTGTGCAGTTACTAATAGCATGTTTGTCAGACTCTGGCTGCCATCACTCCCATCCAGGAGAGATATTGCTCCTTCTCTGCCCCCAGGGACCTCAGAGGACCTGCCTGGACCCCTGTACCAACCGTATCACTCCTCCCTCTGTGCACCTCCACTCTGGTAGAAAACAGCAGAGCCCACACATCTGCACCAGGGGCCAGATCCCTAAAGAGCTGCCAAAGGAAGAGGAAGCACGGAAAGAGAACTGTGGGGACCATCAGCAGCCTTCCGTAGCTCAACAAATCAAAGGTTTCCAGGTTGCCAAGCAGGTCTAACAGGAATTATAAAAAAGCATGACATACAACAAAGGTAGCAAGAAGAGAGGAGAGTCCAAGAAAAGTGAAATAAAAAGTCCTTGAGAAGAAGCCAAAACAGTAAGAGGATGGAGGTTCAAAAAGTCTGTGTCTAACACCAATAGTATTTCTGAGGATTTGTACAAATCAAGGCAAGCTATTCTTGCCCCATCTTTTATTTATTATCTTATGAAGGAATTAAATATCAGAAGAAAAGCATCATGCAAAACAGAATGAAAATAATTTCATTTTCAACATTGCTGCAATATGTCATTATTTCATCCTTCTATCTGGCTTCTTAGATCATCAATGCAACCCAGAGTTCAAAGTTACCAACATGTGTAATTTTGCTAATAAAAATTCTAAACACAGCTGGCAGTAATGCCTTAAGATGAAGGGGAAAAAATCCCATTAGAGTCCTCATATTTATGTATGTGTCTCTGTTCTTGAAGAGATGTTGCCAGAGAACGCAACCGGGGCATCGTGAGTCAATAATCTTTTATATTCACATGATGTCCTTTGGGGCTGTGTACGTTCTAGCACAAAGCCATATGGTTTGTGATCCTGGAGAATGAGCATTTAATCGTTAGTATTATATATGGCCATGATTTTGTTTTGATAGATCAACTGAGCATTGTTTGCATAGCAAGCACCATGGAGTCTACATTTCCAGCCAAGTGGCTAAACAGAGCAGTACTGTTTCCCATATGTTACGTGAACTTCATTATCACCCTCCACATTTGGAACTGGAAGTTACATTCTTTTTTTTTTTTTTTGTATGCATTGCTTTTTTGGCATTTCATATTTAAATCTTCACAAAGAACGTCATGGTGAAAAAATTTAGGAGGGTGTCTTCTCATCAGCTTTTGAGAACAGAGTCTTGAGAAACAAGATATTCTCCCAAGTAGAGGGAGCAGAGCCCCACTGTTCCAGCAAGGAACAACACAAGAATTTCCAGACGGCAACACCGATCCACTGTGCTTTGCCTGTACTTTAGGGCAAATCTCACATCTTAATGTGAGATAAATAAATAATAAAGAGATAAATTTGAGATAGATAAATAATAAATCTCACATGACTTATCAGGACCTGGGACATCCAGCAGAGATCCCAGAAATCTGTCATAGCCTTATCCCAACTAACACTGCAGGCAGAGACCCTGCAGGCCACTGGGGCAGTGTGTCAGGGCTGCGGCTGGCTTGTCCCAAAGACTTCGGCTCTGTTGCATGGAGCATGGCAATGGGCTGAGCAAGCCCTGTGAATCCCCTGTGGCCTGTGATCTCTGGGGAGAAAACAGGGAGAGGATTCCAGAATAACAGAAGACACAGGCTTTGAATTGCAAGCAATTGACTTTAAAACTGCAGATGAGTTCAGGGAAAGCCTCTCCCGCTTCCTTCTTTGTTCAGTGAAACTAAGTCAATACAATTTGAAGCTGTGGTTCTGCTATTGAATTTAAGCCACTGGAATACAGAGTCATCTGCCAGGTCTAGAAGCTGTGCAGGGGGATTCACTGAGAAATTATACTTCTCATGGCCTGGAGATCCCATGCAGTTGCTGTGCATTCGGATGCATCCTGAATTTACTACTTTCACTGGGATTTTGCCAGTCAGTCTAGTCGTAACCTCATCTTCTAATTGAAACCTTCATCAAAATGAAAAATGGTTTAACAGAAAATTATTTATGGGACAAAAATATAAAAACCAAAATCTCTTGTTCTTCTGCAAATACACATTGGAAGTGAGAATGAGCTGATGAGTCTGAGCCTAGAAATTCGGGATTTCTGACCATCAAAGAGAACACTAATAGATAGAAAAGCAATTAACTTTTTTTTTTTTTTTTTTTTTTTTAACTGCATAAGATCTTTATTCTCTGAAAGTCTGAAAGAGTGAAGTAGCAAGACATTTTTCTAGGCAGGATTTGTAAACACATCCTGTCAGAGCAAATGAGCATTCTAGTTCTTAGCACCTCCAAATCCTGTACATTTGTGGTGTTTGCTGATACAGGAGGGTTAACTAGCTTCTGTGGAAATTTTTCCAATGAGAAAAGGAAGAGGACTGGCTGCTGTTTTGTCATTTCAGCCCAGCTATACTTAGGGCTCCTGGTTTCCCTGTAAGCATCCTGGCAAAGGATGTGTTTGACGTCTCCACTGCTCTCTTTTTGCTCAGGCTCTCCAAGTAGATGCCAGGGATCTGGAGGCCTTTGGATTTTGTGGGTGGCAGAGGCTCCTCCAAGGTGAATGAGCAGCCTTGCCAGGTCTCCAAGCTTTTAAGCCTGACCACAAGGGCCAGCCCCAGGGCCAAGCAGTGGACTCCATGGTAAGCTCCTTCCCCATCCAGTAGTTTTGATTTTCAGGCTTCCAGTCTCTGCTGTTCCTTGCACTACTCAGGAATAAGAGTAGCTATTCACTATCTCCTAGGCCTCACCTGGGACTGTGGGGATACCCTTCTACCTTGTCATCTAAGCATCTTCCTATGATCCCTCATATTATGGACAGCAAGGATATGGAGACAGGCAGCCTGTCTGCCTACAAACCAGACAGAAGGAGCAAGGAGAGGAGAACTTCATTTTTTCTTTCATGAAGCCAAATTTCCTGGAAATCCCCCCATGTTTTGAACACCCAAAGCCTGCCCTTTGAAATTTTGTCCCCAAGTAGAAAAAAGCCCTTTTAAGAATATAACTTTTCTTGGGAAGAGATTCTCATTTTGTCAGCACCACGGATGGGGCTATTTGTTAATTCAGTTTCAGATAGGAGCCAGAGACATATTCACTCTCCCTCTGAAGCATGCACACAAAGAAAGGGCAAGGGAAACAGGAGCTAAATGTGACAGGAGCTTTGAATTTCTGCAGAGCTCTTTCCTTAAGGAAAAAATTCCAAGGAAAAGTTTTGAAGCCTCAGGCATTTATATTTGAGCCTTTTGTTACTCAAAGTAAAGGACACTAGGAGAGTCCTTTTTGCAGTGAATGGCAAATTGCAAAAGCAGAGGCAGACAAGCATCTAGCGTATTAAGCATCAAGAGAACCAGGAAAGCTCAGAATGTTTTTTTCTGACATTACATTTGAATCCAAAATTTTATATTACAAAGTTTTTCCAACTGAATATCAATGAAGGAGTTAGGATAGGGAGAAAAATGTTTGTGACAACTAATTTAATTTTGTTTATCATTTTTATAGAACAATCTGTTTTCTATTACACTAAAGGTCAGTTTCATGGGGAGTACTCTTCAGTGTGTTACCTGATGCCAGGGTCCCATGAGCCTGGATTCAGTATTATCAGCAAAAACTCCTTTATGTTTTGGCTATAGCTTTTGCTATTGCATTTGGCCTTGATAACATTTGGCCTTGATAAAATTAGTCACTTAACCAAGTTTATTTTCCTTCTGCTCAATTTGGAGAAAATACAGGCAGTTTATGTATGTAGGGAATCTTTTAGAAGGTTGGGCATTGAAGCTCTTGTATCTTTCACATAATTTGCAACCTACTGGAAAAAGGAATTTGGAAAAGGCACTACAGGAGGAAACCTCACCCTTCTTACATGTTTCCCTTTGGGAGAAAGTGATTTCCCTTCCTAATTATATGTGTCTTCTTAAGTAATGTATTACCTACACAATAAATATGAAATTCATATGGATTTTGCTAGGTGTTAGCTACTGTTGTCATTTATTAACTTTAAAATGTTTTTCCAGTCTGTCTGCCAAAGGACTGTGAAGGATGATGACAGTGTGTGTATATTATGACATATATGACATATATAATGGGTGTGCAACTTCATTATCCTTAGTGGATGTCCACACTTGGAAGAAAAATGTCTTAAATCTCCAGTCTCCTCCACCCCAACTATGTTTCTTTCACATCATCCTTACAGTTTTTATTTCAATCACTGGTGTTAGATTATTCTGCCTTTTCTTAGCATGTAAACCATTTTAATAGGTGCTTAAAAGTGAGATGATAAAGATTATTTGTATTAAGGTATTAACTGGCAATCTAGAAAGTATAAATACATAAATATTTCTAAAGAAGAATAATAAAAGCACTTATCTCTTGATGGAAACATGAAAAATTTTTTTACCACTGTCTTCTTACACAATTTTGTTTCCTTTCAGTGCAGCTTACTATCCTGAGATTGAAAAGCAAACAATCAAACAAAAAATGCAGTGAACGAAAAAGCCTTTGGATGAGTGAACTAAAAAGGTAATTTTTATTTATTGAATACCATAGCTACACATCATGCTTCACTTGAATATATTCACTATTATGACTTCATGGGTGGGAGCAAAAAGGAATAATGGGTAAAATGAAATGTCAGACCACTGATCACAATGGTTTCAACTAGAGAAGTGAAAAAAAGCTCATTGCAACTGTGTTTTTCACAGCCCAGCATCACACAGGGTGGAAGGCACTTCATTCATTTGTTTCAGCTATTATTTCCTTTCCTCAAGATGTCTTTTTCTCTCTGATTTTGGAGAGTGTGTTTTATATTCATTAGGTCAAGTTCCCCCCTGGTGCAACCCTAGCCGAGTGCGTGGCATTGGGCCAGGAACAGTTTCAGCCTCTGGTGTCCTTTTTTGGGGGATTGTTACTACCTGAAACCAGCATCCTCCCCCAAGGCCTGGCTTTGGGATGGGTTAGTCAGCGTGAACAGATGTGAGACAATGCTTCCTGCCAGGGATGGGCAGCTGCCTGTGAGCCCTGTCTACAAGCGGGTAAAACGAGACATTCTGGGCATTGTGGGAGAGCAAACTGCACACACACTGCCTCTCTGCCTAAATGAGAGTGTAAATAGTAAATTTAGGGGCAGGTGTTGCTTTGGGAAAGTAAAAAAGCAGTTCATCCAGGCATTTTGGCAGGTTGCTGAGCAACAGCGTGGAAGCAGAACCACAACAACGCTACTCTGTGGTTACTTTTCACAGCTCACATTACAGGATGGCTCTAGGAGCTCTAAGTTTGCCCTTACAGACCCCACAGACAAATGGGAAGTATTCAAACAATATTCCAGTGAACCCTTAATTTGAGCCTGTATTTATGATATTGCTGCCTTTTCTTATTTACTGTTTCCCTGAGGCTTAAAAAAATGGAATGTATCAGAAAGTTCTGTGCCTAAGCTTACTCCCTGTAATTGTCCCAAGCAGAAATACACTGGGTGATGCTGGTAGATGACTAGAAGTCTACTTTCATGTAGAGATTTAAAAAATGTTGGATTAGGATTTTAGGCCTAATGAGACTCAGACCTTTGAACTCCTGAAGGTGCAGAAAAATCAGGTTAACTTCTATCCTTTGCTTTTATTCTTATTAATTTTCACATAAAGAGCCCAAAACAATGGAGAAATTGCTTACCTTACATAGCTTTCATTTTTCCTCTAGCTTCCAGAAAATTGCATAACCCTTTTCTTCTCCTAATTCAACTGCTCAGAGACATATTATGCAATAATATCCAAGCTCCCTATCCTTGACAGAGCTAATGAGAGAAACAGGAGCCAGAAATCTCCAGTAGGTCCAGTAGGCTTCTGCAGTGGCACAACGTAGCCTTTACATGGAAGCTGCATAAAACATCAGAAAATGTTGTCTTGAAGATGATAATAGTAATACTTTGGGGTTTTTTTGCTATTCCTTCTAAAAGATCATAATTCACTGAGGCTGAATCAACACAGCCACTCACTATAATGACTTTGGAGGGAAGCAAAGTCAGAGATTTAATTCACCTTAATTCTATCAGTGCTAATGAGGAACCACTCTTTGAAAATGACTGGAGAGATTCAGTGTAAAACAATCATGAAGGCATTTTGGCCAATGTATCTGTTTCTTTTCCAGCTATGTTGCTTTTCTCACAGTAGGAATGCTGTAACTGGTTGTCCAAAAAGTTGATAAATGCCCTAGCCCTGGAAACAGCCAAGATGAGGCTGTGTGGGGCTCTGAGAGACCTGATACAGTTGAAGATGTTCTTGCTCATGGTTGGAGGACTGGTCAATGTGCCCTTTAACGGTTCCCTTCAATACAAACTATTCTATGATTTGTATGAAACTGCTTGAACCTAAAAGGAGAGTGAGACCAACAGTGTTTCAAAGCCTATGCCTTCAGATAAAACTAAAATGTCTGCACATAAATGTGTGCAGGATTTTTTTTTTACAGCAGAGGGGTAATGCCTCTACACAAAGCCCAGATGAGTGAAGGAAGAGGAAATTTGCACCATGAAATAATAAAGTAACAATGACACATTTTGTCCTCAGCAACATCAGTAAAAGCTGAAGTGCCCTGCCTTCACTTTGGGGACAGTAATTTCAGGTAAGTATTCACTAAATGTCTTCTCTCATGAGCATGAACCATGTAGAGCAAGTGAAATAAAAAGAATACCTTCTCTGGCAGTGAATATATAACCTAGGAGCCAAATCAGCAGGCAATCCACTTTCTCTACCCTCTGGAATCATTACTGATCTGATTAACAGAAAATAATAATAAAAAAAACTGAAAGGCTGGAGGCAGTTCGGAGTGCAGGATCAGAATGCAATGTGATGGTAGCCAGTTGGAAAAATAAGCTGAAATGAAGGATCCAGCAAACCAGGGGATGGACGTGAGTCAGTAATGCCACATATCTGTGGACCAACTCAACAGCACACTGGAATGCCAAATTATGAGTGCCATATTTAAGAGGCCACGCTAAGCCATGCCTTCACTCTACACTGCCCTGGCACAGCACATACTGGTGTAAATTTTTGAGACTACTGCACTGCCAGAAAGAGGAACATGGGACTATAGGAGGTTCAGAAAACAGCAAAAATTAACAGACGTCTAGAAAACATGACCTTTGAAGACAGATTGAGTGACCTGGCTTTATCTAAAGTAGAAAAGAGAAGTCTGAGGGGAGACATGATAACAACTGACAAGTTTGTAGAGAGTTGCTAAAACAAGAAGGCAATGAATTATCCTCTCTGCTTGATGGATTAAAACAGAGAATAATGGGTTGAAATTGCACCAAGGGGATTTCCCCCCCGGGGAGGCTGCGGAATCTCTGTCACCAGAGGTTTTGAGGAGTAGTTTAGACAAACATCTTTTAGGAATGGTTTAGAAGTAAATGCTTTGGGCCATTGGGCTGGTCTTTAGACATGACTTCCCAGGGTGCCTTCTGTGACTGGATGGCAGAGGCAAATTAATTGTCACAATATTTTACAATATCTTTGTACTTTAGAACATATTTTCATCCAGCAAAACTAAACCAAAGAAGTCACAAACTCTCTCCAGTTTGGACAGAAGGGAAGGCATGAGTTCATTTGTATTCATTACCTAAGACAGTGGAAATGTTTCATTGTGGTTCATTTCATTTCAGACACAACATAAAACTAATCTGGAAGGTCCTAATCTGGGAATGAAATGTATATTGCTTTGCTAAATCAAATCCATTATAGCTATAAATCTAATTTATGCTACATAATTTACTCTGTTTGGTCCAGTGTCTTCCTTTAACAACATTCAGTTTTCATTAAAATATGTATATGAAAGACATTCAGTTTAACACTAAATTTTGAATGAAGGTGTGTTTTTAAAGACAGTATATTCACATCAAACATAAAGATTTAACATAAACCAGCTAACACAGGATATCAATGATTTCTGTAGGCCTTCACAGGTGTATTCAGCTTTTAGACTTGATACCATTTTGTCACAAAATTTGTTATTAACACGAGTATGCTGTTTCCTCTTCAAAGTTATTAAAATGCCTGAGATGGAGTCCACTCCTAGCCACAACTTTTTCATAAAAATAAGGAGAATTACTCTGGCTTTAACAAAGTGCAGAACTCTGAAGAGCAGAATTTGGCTTAAGTGATCGTGGGAATGCTGGTTGGTAGAAGTTCAATATAGACAATAAGATAAAAAGCAGTATCTCCCAGAACATCTTACATTGTCCTTAAAAGAAATTTCACTTTCAAAACTGCAAGGATTTAAGGGAAGGTCTTATTTTAGTATTTCTTTCTGCTGCTCTGTGTTTTTTGACTGCCATTCATGCATTGAGGCAAGGCATCCTAAATTAGATTTTAACAGATATTACCTACCACTTCACTTTTATTTATTAGAGATGTGCCAATTTTTTAAAAAACAGTTTTATGGATTTTTATTGATATTTTCTCTTTCTGCAATAAAATACCATGAGACAAATAGATCTATTCATTCTTTAAAAGGGAAAATAAAAGCCACAACACAGTTCTGATCACAATTTGGTATGATCAAATGAAAAAAAATGGAAGAAAGCAAAGAATAAGAATAAGTGCTGCTGATATTACTACCTCCAGATATTCCAGGGTTATATAACTTTGCTTCTAAATGCAATCATCATATACAATGGAAAGCAATATAGTCTTGGAGAATACATCCAAAAAAGCACTTCTTTCATGGTGAATTAATGAAATGGAAAAGGCCAAGAGAAAGCAGAGTTCATGGGCTTGCTCTTTACCTCCTCCTGACAGTGCAACCCAAGCTTGTCTGTATATTTGATTTATACAGAATACTGGGTAGTACCTGATATTTTGGAAACTTTTTAATCCCAAACAGTTTTTTACAGCATCTGCTTTAGAACAGTGCTGGCCACCATGCTGTGCTTTCTGACCTTTACAGCACCAGAAAAAAAAACTGCTATGCATTTTAAGAATTCTGTGGCATTTGGTAGATGTTCAGCTGGGAAAGTCCCTCACATAACAGCACACAGAAAGTCACAAAAACACCACTCCTTTCCCCAGCATATAGGACATTCAAAGACATATGACACAGCAGACATTTAATGAAACTAGACTATTCTTCTGCCAGCTGTTTTCCTCACATATTGCTACATAATCCTTCAAAGCAAGACTTTCAATTTTCTTAAGCTGTTTGGGAGTTATATTATAATCACTCTTTTCCCCTAAAAGCAGTCTGAAAGCATACTCAAAATTCCTTAAAATTACATATTAATTATTTACACTTGCAGCTGTTTGTGTCAATGTTTTTAGCTGAAACATGCTATCCACCTTAGCTAACCAAGAATCCTTCCTATCTGCTTTTGGGACTTTCTAATTTCAAATAGCTTTGTCTTTAGAACAGAAACTGAATATGTAAACTGTCAGTTTTGCCTGTTAAAAGCACAAAGGTATAGATGGTGCTTTTCTGGATACAACCTCATGACTTTAACTCTTTAGTATTTAAATATGCCCTCCTGTGTTCTTCTATCAAAGATATCTCAGAAGGATTATGATTATGAAAATTCTAGTGATTGTGAAAATTCTAAATATATTATAAGATGGTAACACCATCCACAACAGTTTTTTTCCTCCTATTTGCCATTAGAAAATCTTCTTTCAAGCACTTAACTTTGCCAAACTTGAAGTGTGTCAGCTAAAGTTTTCCATTCTCAAAACCACAAGCATTCAAGCATTTATGAGGAGTCCAGGGGGGATTATTTTCTTTCTTAAGATGGAAAAAAATTACAGTGAATTTCCATTTGAAAAGTTCTAGTGCCTGTGTGGTAGGACAGATTCTCTGTCTCCCCTGAGGGAAAAAGGGGTTAACAAATTCCTGGGCTGTCGAAGAGCTGCACATCTGCAAGGCCTGAACAGATGAATGTCTCTATTCATCCCGGATTGATGATGCAGTGGTCACAGCCAAAATGCCCCAAAGAGTTTTCTATCCAGAAAAAGTCCTTGATAAAAAAAGAAACCAGAATACAGCTGAGTCTCACTTTAAGGAAAGAGAGATAACACCACATGTTTGGAAGAAGAGTTCTTCCTTCAGAGATCAAACTAGCTCAAGATTAAGAGAGGTTTTGAGGATACACACTGTCTGACTGGGCAATACCAGCAGTTAGTTCTGGAAGGTAAGAGATGTAGAAAATGGAAGTATTTCCTGTGGGAATCCATAAAATTAGAGGGTTTTGGGGAAGGCTGCAAAAGGCAGGCCTCAGATACAACAGAACTGTGAGTAGAGCTAAAGCAGCAGCCATGAGATAGGTCAGCAGAAAAATTATTTAAACTATAGAAAAAGCAAGGGCAAATAGAACAATGGCCTGTGTATTAACACTTGTCTGAATAGCTCTCTAAGCTGCAGAAAGTTTATCTAGCAAAATATTAGGAAGGTTAAAGCTTAATAATGGAGCGCTGTGCGTTGAGGCTTACAAGTAGGTACTGTATTCGAAATAAGCAAGCATTGTTTTAACCAAAGGCACGTGTGCTTATGGTGATTGGATAGAACTACTGTCAATGTGCTTTTGCTTTGTGTGATTGGTCAAGAAGCTTATAAAGTAAGTTGTAACATTAAGTTTTTTGGCCTGCTGCCTGGAATGTGAGCTGCTAGCATCTTCCCATTGTCATAATCATGTAGTGAGACTGATGCTGAAAAATAAACACCTCGAGACACTTTCCACAGCAGCCCCGTCTTGTTCGTGTCTGTAAATAGCCCCCCTTGACGGCGTCATTTCCCTTTTATTTCAGTCCAGTGGGGATTGTGACTACCTCCATGCTTGCAGCAAAAATTCACAGTTTTTCCGTGTGTCCTCTACCTTAGGCCTGAGAATCATTCTTCTGTCAAAAAATTTGGTGCTTTAAAAAAAAAAATAGTCATAATTACAGGTCACAGCCCTTTGGCAGATATTTCAGCCTTGCTGAAGAGTCAGTCACTACTAAGTAGTGACCCATGGCTCAGAAACACTTAACTTGCAAATACAGCTATGGGCTGTCTTCTGTATTTGATAGTGACTCTTAACGTGGAATCCACAGCATGCAGATGAGAAAATTAGCTAAATTACATTTGAAAAAGACCATCCTGAGGATCCCTTTGGTGGAAATTAAAATTTAAATCTTGCTGATAATTTGTGAGTGGAGCATACTAGCATTTAGCTGCAACATAGAGCATGACTTCTTGGTTAATCTGATTTTGAACTGAAAAATTATTTCAAGTATTGAAGTGGATTATTTCACATTTTCTTTGATCATGCAAAACCTGATTCTGATATTCAGAGTTCTTGTGAGTATGATCGGGCTGCACTACACTCCTATAGTCATTGATGAGACCACTGTGTTCTAGAGAATAGGAGAATACCTGGATATGATACCTACCACTGTATGATTTTGCTCTGCAAAAAACTGTATCCTACCACTGTATGATTTTGCTCTGCAAAAAACTACTAAATACTTTACAAAAGAATGCTTAATGGAAACTAAACAGTTTATAGAAATAACTTGATCTACTTATACTTAATATTAAATGCATGAATTAAGTACATCTATTAAATAAAACATTCTTTACAGTACTGAAAATGATCTGGCTTTACTGATTGGTCTTAAAGTGGATGTAGGGTAATAACTCCAACTTTTCTTTTCTTTTTTTTTTTAAGTAATCTGATCAATAAATTCTGTTCTGGGAAATTTAACTTTGAAAAGGCAGCACAATTTTGCAAGGAAAATAAAAACTGCATCTCCCTTCACCAGTCACATACATGCTCTCTACTCTTAGCTAAAGCCAATGAAGAGTGAGACTGGCCAACCGCCCCCAAAAAAAAGTTGCCTAAAAACTGTTTTCTAAGAGCAAGACAAGTAACCTATGAAGACTACATGAAATGAACTTTTTTTTCTGATAATTTTATTTTCATATTATTTTAACATTTTTGAAAATATTTAACAGTTATTTAAAAGAAAGAAATAGTTTCTTTTAAAGAGAAGAATTTTGTAACATATTTCCTAAGAAATTTACAGAATGTGGTATAAATAGCAAGCTGGCAAAATTCTAACCTCAAACAACATCCATGCTGATTCCAGTAACCCCAAAGATTCCAGTAACCCCAAAGAAGTATAACAGAAGGAATCTCATGGCATTTCAGAAAGACATACAATCCTTCTTTCTGTCAGGTTAATTTAAAAATTTGTCACAAACAGATCTAGCTTTAAAAATGGAACACTTATTATTTTACTTGAATTTTCAGTCTAGACTAAAGTAGTCCCCTGTCTAGCAAAGCACTACAGAATGCACCTGACTATAAGAACCCAAGAAGACCTTTGAAAGCCACGTCTGTGATTTGCTAGAATGAAGTCAGAATGAGTAGTCTCCTCCTTTTCGTTATCTTTCACCCTTATTTTTGCAGTAAGGGTAACAGACTGTACAGCAGAAAAACTTTGAGAACAGCTTGAGGAACTTCCTGAAAATGACATCAGAAGAAAACTGTAGTTTAAAAGGGAATATTATGCCACTTTCTTCTGGCCAGTTAGCAGTCTCCTTTCTCTCAGCAAGTCATTATTCTCAGAGTACCATGGCCAAAGCTCCACAGGCTGGTGAGTATCAGGGTAGGAACAATCGGAGTTTGCCATCCAAGGTGGCTGTGGTGAGCTGCAGTTCAAAAGAAAAGAACATGTGGCTTTAATGAAGATCTTTCCAGTAAGCAGTTTGCTTTAGAGCAACAAACCAAATGAAGATCATTAAGATGACATTTAAATTCTATGCTAAGAGGTCCAGGATTTGTTAAAAAAAATAAAAACACCATAGACTCTTCTCAACCAAACTAATCTGAAAATCCCATTTCACTTAGATTTTTCTTTTCCAACTATTTTCAAATTTGTGTCAACATCCGCTAACACATCAACAGTCTGTAAAACTGAAGCATATGTTAAAACCACATAGAAAGTCAAACAGACTTCACTGTGTATGACTCAAGAAGAGAATATGGAAGAAATAAGAAAACGAGCTGGAATAAATGAAGATGGAAAATACTGTGAATTAAATCAGGCATACCAACAAATACAGTTTTCTGATTTTTATTGGTGTTAAGTGTAGAGTAAGAATTTCCTTTGTAAGAAAGTATGTTGAAAAATTTTATGAAGGGGCAAGTCTTGAAGACATGCATAAAGAGCCTTCAGCTGCATTAGCTTTCTTTCACCAGGCTGAGAAAATCTTAATTATAAAATAAGAGGCAATACTATTTTCTGCACTTACTCTACAAACAAGCACTTGAAAACCTGCTGTATCTCAGAAAGAAAGGGACAATCTACAAATGACACCACTTATTAGTCATTAAAAATTCAAGGTGTTTAGGTCTTGCATATTAGGATTTACAGTTATTTCTCACCAGTGATGAAAAATATGAAGGGCTGGAACCAAATAGGCTGCTCATGCACTGACAAGTTCATTTGGGTAACTTTTTGCATCCTCATTTTTCTTGATCTGTTCTTTCTTTGATACATTGACTTATTTGTTTTATTCCTCTGGATAAAGGAACTCTGTGGTCAATAAATTATTTTTTTGGGTTTGTATTCCCTCTTTCAATATCTCCTATGATCAATTCTTATAATCTCTCATAAGTGTTGTCTCTCAAGGCACTGATTTATATTTTTCTTTTTCTAACTCTCACTTAAGTAACCTGAAAGTATAGAATATCCAGAACCATCCAATCTAATTTCTACAACTCTACTTTTTACAGCTATCTAAGATAATAACATATTTCCAAAGACTTCCAATATGTCTTTATCTACCTCTGCAACTTACTGTTGTGTTTTTATTTAACCCCAGACAGCAACTAAGCACCACACAGCCTCTTGCTTACTCACTCGCTCTACCCCGAGGGGGCTGGGGCAGAGAATCAGAAAATAAAAATGTGAAAGTTTATGGGTTGAGATGAAGACAGTTTAATGGACACAAAAAGAAGAAAATAACAATAATGTTAATGATAACAATAATGATGAAAGAATTATAATGTACAAAACAAGTGATCACAACACTCACCACTCACTGACCAATGGCTGGACACTTTGCAAGCAGATGCACTAAGCCATCTTTCCCCTCAGTTTATATACACTGAGCATGGCATCATATGGTATAGAATATCCCTTTGGCCAGTTTGAGTCATCTGTCCTGGCTGTGTCCCTCACAACTTCTTCTGCCCTTCCAGCCTTCTTCCTGGCAGAGCAGGAGAAGCTGAAAAATCCTTGACTTGGTGTAAACATTACTTGGCAGTGACTAAAACATCAGAGTGTTATCAACATTATTCTCATACTAAATCCAAAACACTTCACCTACTAGGAAGAAAATTAACTCTGTCTCTGCCAAAACCAGGACATACTGGAAAGATGATATAAATGTAAAATACCTAAATAATGTGTCCTTTCTAAATTTTTGTAGCCATTTATTGTGTGCATGAAAAAAAAAAAGGTTTTATTATTTCATGTTATCAAAAGAAAACTTATGTAACCTGAAAAAATCAGAGATTCATTCTATTCTATAAGAGGAGATCATATAGAAACCCTGTATAGCTTTCAAATTAAAATAAAATAATTTTAAATGAAATGAAGTTTTACAAGGAGGTCATCTTGTCTATCTTCCTGGTCTAGGTGGAACTACTTAAAACATTAGATGAGCTTAGCTATGGCTTTGTCTGGCTAAAACTTGAAAAAATTCAATGAAATTTCACAACTCATTCCCGTGTTTAAGTGCCGTCTTAGTTGTCTCAATTTTTTTCCCTAATGTCCAACTTGAACCTCAAAAACTGCAATGTGCGGTCATTCTTTCTGTGATGTCCTCTGACAGTACTGAAACACAGCTTGGCTTCCACCTGCTAGATGTATTCTCTACACAGCTATTACATTCTGCCTCCAGGGACCTTCAGTTTTTATTAACCATAAAAAATTATCTTTCTACTCCAACTAACCACCTCCACACTTTTGGTAGTACCAAACCCATCACTGAATTGTTGGCTGAACTAAAAATACCCATGTCCTGGCTTTATGATCCCTCCTTGTTGGTCATATGCTCTAAACTGCTGTCTCTCAAGTCCTTCTCCTTCCTTTCCCCTTTCTCTTACCTTTTCCACCTATTTTCCTTGGCTATTGATAAAATGGGGTTGGTCTTTGACTGCACCATTCTCCTGAGAAGTGTTACACTCAATATCTTGCCACAAATAAAAGGAATATACCTATATACAGAGCCAGTAGTCTTTATTTAGCTCAACTAATGTTTCAAAAGCCTAACAAAAATAAACCAATCATTAGGCAGTTAATACTCATAATACCAAAAAAAGCCTAATCATTAAAGAAAGATTTCATTAAAAATTGAGGGTTTGATGGGATCAATGAATCATTAGCATCCTGAATTCTTTCAGTGTTATTGATAATTTTTGTCCTTAGAATGAGTTTTTTCTTGGGTTATATATTTAGACATTATATGAGTTAATGTAAACTAGCTCTGCTCTGGTTCAATCGATGGAAAGTCTGTTAGACACTGAGTTCATTTTCTAGTTGGATGTTGTCAGAGACAAGCCCAAAATGCACCCTCACTAAGGATACAGCAATGAGAAGTGAAGTGGGATAAGTAGGGACAACTGGCAGATTCAAAAGCACATCTCTGATCCAAACTAAATTGCTAATACACACTCACAGGGCATCCAGTTTAGCCTTCAGATATTAGAATAAATGCCTATGCCTGACTGCTGAAAAAGCATATTCACTTATGTAAGTGGCACACTTCATAGAATCACAGAGTATGCTGAGTTGGAAGGGTCTCACATGGGTAATTGAGTTCAACTCCTGGTCCTGCACTATCCCCAAGAGTTACAGTATGTGTCCAAGAGCATTGTCCAAATGCTTCTTGAACTCTGCCAGATCTGTGTTCAAGCAATATAGAAATTTTAGTTAATAGTATAATAGCAATATAATAACAGGAGAAAGCTAATTGCAATTTGTATTAACACAGATAATAACAGTTACTAAAAAACTAGCCTGTAGGACCCTTAAAATTCCTGATTTATCACACTTAAGAGCTATTAAAATTGATTAATAGTGTTCTCAACTGTATTTATAATCCATAGAAATCTCAATAAGATTTCTTTTAACAGTTTAACTTATGCCAACATTACATTTCCAAATAATGCAAACATGTTACTTCATTCAAACCCCTCAGCTCCCAAACATGCTGCTCCAAAATTGTGTTTTACATTATACTTGAAATCTCTATAGTAGTTAAGTCAATATACTACTCATCATTAAAAAGGGGAAAAAAATAAAAATAAAAACAAACCAAATTCCCAAACTAATTATGTCTTACTATTACATATTCAAATCTTGGCATCAGTCCTGTGAATAATTTGACACCTATGTAAAAGCTTCCTATGGGACAAACATTAGAATGTTATGCAATATTATGAAAGTGTAGACTATTTTCTATATCAATAGATTTATATGAGGGAAGAAAAGACCTTCAAGAAGGACAGAGGACAAGACTGAAGTTCTGTGCATTTTGAGCTTTTAACAAAAAAAATTCAAACTTTTAAAAGTACCTATGACATTTGGCACCAGAATGGGGAGGAGAACAAGTTCTTGAACACAGCTCTCTTCCACCTCATGGTCTGCATAACATATAAAAGTTTATTGGATATTTAAGCTCAACCAGTGACATACAGTGTTGGAAGGCTGTGAGTTAAATTAACAGTATGATTTTCAAGACATTGTCTACTGCATTACCTTTCATATTAACACAATTTATATATTTTTCTAGAATTACCTTTGGTTGGAGGGAAATTAGTTTCTGTAGTGATACCACACCAAAAAAAAACCCAAAGACCACGCTGCAAATTAGATACCTGGATTTTCTTAAGCCACAAACACAAACAGTTGAATTTGTATAGAAATGCATCAAACTAATATTTTGTTTTAATATTTCACACAACACACATATGCATATATGTGTATGTATAAAAGGAAGGCTTCAAGACATTCCATTTTATTTCCGGAAATAAAAAGAATCGAAGCAATTTCAGCTGGTTTCACATCACAGGTACATAACATCCTTTTGTTTTCCTTCAGTTCGTATAAGTATGCATAATATGCAAGTAGAGACACAAATTTTTAAGAAATACACAAGCTGCACAGCAAAAAGTATCATCTGGCCAAAAGTCCAGTATCTAAGCAGAACAGATGGGAATATAGTTTTTAGGAGGTTAGTATTTTCAGCTTTCATTATTCAAACTATCCTATGAAAATAAGAGGCCATAAGTAGAACCAATGCTCTTGAATTTTGCATTTGTTTCACAACTAGCAACAAGCAAGAGCAACAGGAAAAGGAGACATTATGGAATTGGATTTTACTATATTTTTCCTGTTCAGAAAGTGGAGTCTAAAGCAATGAAGAATTCATCACCTTTATGATCTATAGTGCATGAAGGCTTTACCAACTCTGATTTTGTAGTTTAAGCCAAGAACAGAAGACATGTAAGTAGCACTTCGGAAAGATTTGTTTTCTTGAAAGATGAGTGTTTAATTTGACAGCTGCACTCTTAAGCATTCAATCAGCTAGATCAAAGCCACATGGGGTTTTTTTTCAAACAGAAGACAGAAACTTTTATTCTTAAATAGCTCTCCTATTGCAGAAATGAGAATTGAGAAGAAAATACAAAAAAGAGGTTAAGACCTTTCAACCATAATTCCTTGGGGTGTACCATGCACGCATAACCATACAGGGGTAAGTACAGGTGGTGTCACTCAAAGTGAGCATTTCAGTTTTTATAGTACCTGCAGATGACATCCTCACATTTTCCCTCCAATTATGCTCAGTGCATGGATAGGGTTGATCAATTTTAGTGTCTCTAGTTCCTGTATTTGATATGCTCTGCATATCAGAGGTGGCTTGCCTATTCAGAGGGACTTGATATCTGAGGCCACCATGAATAAGACATTAAACAGCTGTTAAAGGACCCACTGATGATGTCCATATAGAGATGCTCTAGGTAGGCTTTTTGCCTTAAAGAGAAGAGTTTTTTCTAGAATTGATAGGAAGGATAATTTTATAGAAAGCCAAATTATTCAACAGATTAAAGTCGTAAGAGGAAAACAATGTCTCAAAGTTAGTAAACTGGGGCTGTAGAGAGGCCAAGGAATAAAAATATTTTTCCAGACAACCTATATGTGCCAAATCCCATCAAAAGAATTATGAAAATGTAACTGATCCACAGTTACAAATCCATAAACAAATGAACAGATAGATTTAAAGATAAACAGGCATACAAATATTCTATTCTTCCCATATAGGACTGGAATTTCAGCCTCTTCAGGACTCATTATTGTTGAAATTTATTAATTTGCCTCTCTTCTATGCTGTCTTTAATGTAAAGCATAACTCCACTGCCAGCAAGGTGCAGTCTGTGTTCCCTGCACACTCTGTAGGCACGTACTGCAGTGCCTCTCCTGATTACCCTTCTGCCACCAAGTTTGTGATAAGCCTGACCAGTCACCCAGGGCCACCTTCACTCAGTGCTGCCCATTCTGTTTTCCCATCTCATTACTTTAGTTTTAAAACCTTTTGCCTTCCCTTAAGACTCAGATTAAATTCATCTGGAACCTCCTGGGAAGTTTCTCTAAAGCATAATGCTTTTAAAAGTATTACCTACTTCAGCACTTCAGCACTGCATTTCTTTGCTGTTGGCCTTTAATAAATATTATTTATGTGCTTATTAAAAGCAGAATTCTCATCTATTTCATTTTAAATGACATTTTTATAGGCAAGTAAAACTAGTAACTCCCAATAATTCTTTTGATGTGTTAAAATTACTTGATCAACTTGTTCTTGGACTCTTCACTACAGTTATGTAAGATACATTTCAAATTATGTTCACAAATCTGGAAATACTGAGTTTGGTAGTGTAGGGTGTTTTTTGGGTTTTCTGGGTTTTGGTTTTTTTTGTTTTGTTTTGTTTTGTTTTTTGTTGCTGTTGTTTGCTTGCTTGCTTTTTTCTTCTATCAATCCCTAAACACTCTAGATTTCCTTCATTTTATCATTTTGGGTTTTTTTCCTCAACCTAAATAACTAGGAAAAAATCACCAGTAAATTATATTTTCTTTCTAGAAGATAAACTGAGTTGCCTGGTGAACATTTGTTTAAAAGGCAGTAAACGTCTTACTGCATATCTCAGGTCTAAAACTAAGAAACTACAGACATAGAAGTTCATAAGGAAGAACTGTAACTGGAAAGATAACAACCCAGTAAGATGGAATAACTTATTTAATCTTTTCCTAGGCTAAGAAGAGAGAAGAGGAATAAAACACATCAATATTGATAAAAGTATTCAAGTCAAAAAGGAGAAGAAACTTCAAGATTTAGCCATTCATGTCTAATTCCTGCTCCCATCTGAGGTTCAGGCAACCTCTGTCTTTTCATTCATAAAAACATTCAGCTTTATTTAAATTAATAAACAGGCCCCCATATCTAAGGCAGGGATTTTTTCCCTTGCCAAAACTCCAACTGACTTCTTGTGGGCCAGGAGCGTAATTAAGATCTTTAATTTACAGTATGGATAGTAAGCCACTTCATCAGTTCTGACTTTCCTTACCAGATTTCAGATGCACAGAAAGCTGACCCTTACCTCAGATAACTTAATTATGCTTCCACTAAATTAATTATCAAATTTACTATCAAATTAGGAATTTTGCAGTATTTTGACTTGTTTGAAAAACAGAGCTGATGTGGGTCCAGAACACAAAGAAAACATATCTCAGACACCAAAATCTTACAGCAAGGAACATTCCTAGTTTCTGCAGTCTTCAATATTTTATTCCAGAATTCTACACTGTCCCCACACCCTAAGCATGCACAGCATCCTCAGTGAGAGGGTGGGAGACCCCATCTTATGTCCAGTCCCAAATTACACAATAATCCACACTGGTTCTTACATCAGAAGTCAAATGTCAATGTGTCTGATTGTAGCACAGCAATACTTCCTGCTCTGGGAATCCACACAGAGCACAGCTAATTCATGAACAAGGGAAAAATCCAGTCTAGAGCAAGGGCTTCTGAAGGCCACAGAGAAAGCAGCACAGTACTACCAATGCTTGAGACACAGTTTCTACAGACAACATAAGAAGAATCAAAATTGTTTCACTCATCATGTAAGAACTGATGAGTGATTTTGACGTTTTGCTCATCCGTGATGCAATTTGTGACGTACTATTCTTCACATATTATTCCTCAAACTGACAAATATGGTACTTGGCTGCCTTGTACATAGAAGTTTGGCTTTCCTTGGCAAAGGCTAACTTGTGCTTGCATCAAGCCTACTGGAGTCAATAATAGATACCATTTCTTGAGGCCAGTAGAGCATTTCTTGAAATGCAATGTCCAAAACTTGCTAGTGTCCCAAACAGTGATTCAGCACCACTGATGTAGACTGAATAAACTACAAAAAATGATTGATGTCTAACATTCATATGTTGCCATCCCTCATTCAATGCACTTAGTGCAAAACTTGGCAACAAATAGTATGACTTCATGTGCCAATTATGCCTGTATTCCAAGAAATGGGTTCCTAATTTACTTTAATTAGAGGTACCATGCTAATCACCTGAAGCTATTTCAATCTTATTTCTGTCACAGATAAAATAATTTCTATTCCTATGTCTCATTACCACTGCTAATTCTTCTTTGGCTTCCATTTTCTTTCCTTTACATCAACATCAATAAGAGATTAAAAACATACCATGAACATTTCCTCTGCTTTTAGGTAAAATCATGCCATAAATTACCAATGCATGTTTTTATGGGCATTTACACGAGTTCATATCCATACACATACATAGAGTTTATTGTTACTTTCTTCAAGCTTTAAAAGTTGGTTATGTGTTGGTTGTGTTTCAGATAAAGAACTGGTTGTGCTTCAGATAAAAAGTACCTCAGAGCCTTTCTTACTGAACCCAAAAAGGTTCAGAATATGCATTTAAACAGGAGTGCTATGTTAATATTACTATGTCTTTATAAATACACATCAATTTACATACAAAAACACACAACACTATTTAAAATACAGCTGGCTTGCCCCAGGATATTACACTGAGGAAGCTTATAATGTCTTACTTCACTGATTCGTAAACATAAAAACTCTAGAAGAAATAAACCTATTCATTGTTAGACTAACCCAACCTAAAATTTTACAATATGTTATAAATTTACAGTATCTAAACAGCCCGTAAGCATTCATATCTGGAATTTATTTCCTTTGATAGTTCATACTCAGAATCAGCACTTCTTTGTTTTCTGATAAAAAAGCTGAACTGTTTTAATGTTCCTGGATGAAGCCATGCTCCCATTGGAACTGAAAGGAAAGTCACCATCAACTACAAAGAGCTGGAAATGATTTCTAGGGTTTTGTGGTTTATACCACCAACAAAGATTATGACTTCTGCTTTAGGTATTCATCTTGACTGCTTCATCTGTTTTGTAGCCATAAAAAGAGACTCACAGAGCTTTAAAATCCTGCAGAGATTGAGATGTGAAATAGGAACACCACAAAAATATTTTCAATTGCAAGAATAAAGAAAGACTAAGGAGCAGATTCTCATTCCTAACCAGATTTAAACTGGATAATTCTACTGGTTTCCATGTTGTAACTCCACTTTTTCATTGCTTTGACTCATATCATAGTCAGTTACGTCTCAGCTGCAAATGGTCCTTCTACCAAAAAATTCCACCATGGAATTCATTCTTTAGATGGTTGTTGTAGTGCATTTTTATATTTTGTAATATTTTGAAGTAGTTTTGTTTTGTATTTCCATATTTTTCCCAAATGGTTTATCCCAGACTGTACTCCCCTCCCTTTACCTGTGTTATCCCTCTCCCGGGATGAGATCATCCCCAAACCCCCACCCTGGCTCTCTGTCAATCACTCAGCATCCCATCCCTCTATCCAGAAGTTTCTGTCCAAGTCGTCGAGTGATTAGCCAGAGGCCAGGGGTCAGCCCCCCAAGCCTTGCCCCATACGCTGTCCTATATGTCTGTCCCCCAGTACCCATCCCTTAGGGTCACTCATTGGTTGGTAAAATGTTATCTACTTTTGGTTTCCACCTCCCTTTCAATGTGACCTTGGCACATCTCCCGGGGCTCTCGGCAGGAAGCCCCCTGAGGTGCAGGAGCTCCTTTGGGACTCCTAATAAAACCTTGGATTAACCCCTGCTAAGAGTCGGCCCTTTCTCTTCTACCGATGTCTCTGCTGTCTCTGCTGCAGCGAAGGCGCCCAGCCCAGGTGCCCTCAGTACCCTCGGGGCACAGAGAGTGTCTCCCTGCCAGCCCAGGTGCCCTCAGCACCCTCGGGGCACACACAGACAGTGTCTCCCTGCTGCCAGCCCAGGTGCCCTCAGCACCCTCGGGGCACACACACAGACAGTGTCTCCCTGCCAGCCCAGGTGCCCTCAGTACCCTCGGGGCACACACAGACAGTGTCTCCCTGCCAGCCCAGGTGTCCTCAGCACCCTCGGGGCACACACACACAGTGTCTCCCTGCCAGCCCAGGTGCCCTCAGCACCCTCGGGGCACAGAGAGTGTCTCCCTGCCAGCCCAGGTGCCCTCAGCACCCTCGGGGCGCACACACACAGTGTCTCCCTGCCAGCCCAGGTGCCCTCAGCACCCTCGGGGCACACACAGACAGTGTCTCCCCCCAGCCCAGGTGCCCTCAGTACCCTCGGGGCACACACAGACAGTGTCTCCCTGCCAGCCCAGGTGCCCTCAGTATCCTCGGGGCACACACAGACAGTGTCTCCCTGCCAGCCCAGGTGCCCTCAGCACCCTCGGGGCACACACAGACAGTGTCTCCCCCCAGCCCAGGTGCCCTCAGCACCCTCGGGGCACACACAGACAGTGTCTCCCTGCCAGCCCAGGTGCCCTCAGCACCCTCGGGGCACACACACACAGTGTCTCCCCGCTGTCGGCCGTGCCGGGGCTGCCCTCCCCGGTGTCTGCCGACTCGGGACTGGCCCAGGGCTCCTGAGAGGCTCGCAGAGAGACAGAGACAGATGGTCACCTCAGTTGTCCATAAAACAGCATAAGAAAAGTAAGCACCTCAAAAAGGAATCCATACCAGCACACAGAGTAGGAAGATGTTTGCCAACAGAGACAACAGAGGAACAATGAAAATAAAGAGATGTCTTAACTTCCATCTTTTCCCAGGCTTTGGCTCTTTACCCAGGATTAGGCAGTGGGAAGCTCACTTCACGCAGGATTCATAGTCTAGAACATGTTCCTGAAAATAGGTTTTATGGCCTGCATTGCTGTATCTATGGGCTGATTACTGCAATTCATAGAGGATTTTTTCCTTTTAGATTCTGAATGTTTTATTTAATATTCACTTCATATATATACATATTTGTGTGTGTGTCTGTTTCTCTGTATGTCCATATACTTCAAACAGCTAACACTGTTAGACCAGGATGTGCATGGTTTTGGGTACTACCAAAGAACTGATGCTGCACAAAAGGAGCTGACACTAGGAAGGGAACCTCCAGGATAGGTTATGGCATGTGGCTGCTGTTGGCAGCATCATTCATTTCCAGATGAACTAAACAATAACCTGCACTGACATTTCACCATAAAGTAAGCATAGGACATAGAATGAAAAGAGTATTCTAGATCAAGAAATGTTTATCTGTTTCATATATAATCAAGATCCATTCTGCAATTAAAAGTCTTTCTATCCCAAAACTTCCAACTAGAAGTCTGTTCCAGGTTCTCACTCATTGATTACTAGGCAGGAAATTAGGAAAGAGATGTTAAGTTTTTCTGTCGTTGTTTCTCTAGGAGTACTTTTTGAAAGTTTCATGCATGGACTAGAGAATTCTACTGAGGTTCCCCATTATTTCAGGATTTCAGGCAATTCTCCCTTCTCCATAGTTCTCTATCTCAAGTTCTGTACAGCAGATACAACATTGCACAATCAAAAAGTTGCTAATCTGGCTGCTGATTTTTTCAGTCACACATCCACTTTTAATGTGGGTCATTGTAACAAAAGGGTTTTCATAATTACAGCTTATTGAAGGCCACCTTGCAGTCAGATTGCTGTCCATTTGCACAGAGAGCAAATGGAGGCCCCATTGTGGAGCCTCCATTCTGGAAGATATCCAAAAGCTGACTGGACATGGCTCTGAACAACCTGCTGCAGGTAGCCCAGCTTGAGTAGAGGGATTGGACTGGATGACCTCCAGCAGTCTCTTCCAATCTCAACCTTTCTATGATTTTGTGATATTAGGTTGGTGAAGCAGGGATCTGAAGATACTGTGTGATGAAAAACAACAAAGAGAACTGTGCAGTTATTTGGTTCAATCATTATATGAGAAAGAAAGTGGCAGGACTAGCTAAATTTGCAGAGATCAAAGCAAAATCCAATTAAATTAAAAATATGCATGATTAGTGGTACTTTAAATACATTTTTAATGTAGAAAACACTTGTACTCTATCCTTACAATAGCAACTTTTGAAAGTCTGCAAAATACACTTGGAACTTACATGGCTGGACAAATGATCAGGAATGTTTTCCAGATCATTTGTTTTAATGATGGGTTTGAAACAACTTAAATGTAATCTCAGACATTCTTCAAAAGCCTGCCATAATCTCTGAGGCTACTAATGTTTGCATGACATCATTGACATTACAATCCTGTCTCTTCACTCAGTAACTAAATAAACTGAGGAAAAAATGAAAAAGAGTTTTTACTAGCATCCCACTCAGGTGTATAATTTCAAATTCCACTTCAAAATCTGGACATTAGCTCACAGGAAAATACACTAAAATCCAAAATTCTTTCACGCAAACCTAGCCACACAAGTGTAATCAGGCATTCCTCTTCAAAGAAGTAGTTTTACACCCCTAATTAGCCTTGAAACACCAGAGGAATGGATTTTTCTTTCTAAAACTGAAGCTTGTATCAGCATTTAATAGCCTCACATTTCTTCTTTTATTATTCCACATATAATGATTCAACATGTTTACTCAGAGTATAATGTGGTATTTTTTTACCAAAACTCAGATATTCTGATGGAATTTCCATATTTAAAATAGTCACTTCATTATGAAATGATGTATCACAAAAGACAGACAATTATAAAAAGAGTAAGCCTTTTGTATGAAAGTATTTCTATTACTTCTTGCATTCAACATTTTCAAAAAAAAATGCAAGAGTAAAAGGAAATTATCAATATGATTCATCCTGAATAGTGTTGTTTCTATCCCCATATGATATTGACAAAATTTCTCCAAGTGGCATAAAGTCTGTGTTACAAAAGCTTTGAGAAAGAACAACATTTTTCTTTTTTTTTAATTAGGTGCTAAGTACTGATCACAGAGGCCCAAAGCAGCATAATGAAGTAATTTGTGCCTGGCAGATCCAGACCCAGTTAAAAGTAACTGCAGGTGGATGTATTTTTTCAGCGTACTTACACATACATTTTAAATTGGCACCATAGTTAAAAATATTTTGAAATAAAATGTATCAGATTGGTTGCTAAAAGAAAGGGGTAGAAAATCAGACATATCATTAAAATATTTAGTAATTACCACAGTGGCTTGAGGCATCCTAAATTTTGCTCAGTTTTAGTTTACTTCTGGGCTAACAATTTAAATAAAGAAAATAAACAATTATTAGTTACAAATCTTCTTATATGCTTATACTGAAAAATTTACTACTGAGATGTAGTGAGTTAATCTAAATACATTTTTTTTAATACCATCAATGTAATTTTTTTTTAAATACCATCAATGTTAAGAACATTAAATTATGGAAATGCTAAAAACCTTCAGTTCTGCCCTATCCTAAAAAATATAGCATGATCTTTTTATGTAAGTTAAATTCTCTAAAGCCTCTTAATATTTACTAATGACATTTAGGACATGTATTCTGAAACTTATTAAAGCAAAAATACAATGATTAAATAAAAATAATTCCAGATGTCTATTAATATTGCCTAAAATGGTAGAAAAAAAGGAAATTTGTATTTTCATCTTCCATAAACATATGTATGAAACAAAGTTTAACCTGAGATTAAAATTCAACCTTATACATGAGCTGCAGAATTGTACTTTCCTAATCACAGTAATAGAAATGTAATTTCACAAAAAATCATTGCACTAGTCTTATACTATCAATTTCTGAAAGAATGAAACAGATTCCACTTTGTCAAAAATACTTCTGGAAGCAACTACTGAAAGTAATTCTTAAGATGAACTTTGAAGAAGAGGAGAAGCCAAATGTGTTTTCCATATATAATGAAGGACAGTTGCTGGCAGCCAAAAGCCATAAAACATAATGAGATGTCACCACCAGAAGAAAGTACCTTCCCACTGCTCAGTGACACATGACAACTGTCTGTACATGAAGGAGACCAGGTGACTCATGAGCAGCAGTGTGTGTCCTTATAGCCCCCCAGGCTCTATTCTGAGAGTCACAGGCTATTGTCACTTGGAATCTAACACACCAAAAAGCACGGATAAGTCCTAAATCTGAGTGCTTTCTTGCCTTAAAATGGAAAAGCTCTTGTCAAAAACTGGAAGAAGATTTGTTACAGTGCAGGCAGCTAAAAAGCATCTACAAGTCTCTACAGCAGGAACAGCTGCATGACGTGAATTTTCCATTCATGATCACCACAGTACGTAAAATCATCTTGAGTAGAAGGCCATAATTCATTTCACTTTTGCCATTCAGCAGATGGTTATTTTAAAATTTTTCAAATAGTCTTAATATTGTGAGATTATAATTGTTGACATTAGTAATTACAAGAAGTGGGCCAAGATGCAAAGTTTTAATGGCAAAATAGGGCTCAACTGTGGACATATAAATGTAGATGACCCTTGACAAATGGACTTTCTCAAAGAGAATGAAAGACCTGGTAAACCACTCAGGATATCACAAGAGGGAAAGAGGGAGAATTTACATATGTTATGCAGGTAAGATATTTCTAAAAGTATTTTTTTTCTTGAACTCATAAATATAGTCCAAGTTTCATAATATAATACAGAATATGAAAAAAAACTCTAGTCCTGTTGTGATCATAGTTAATTTTATAAAGAAACTTTTAAGATTATTGAAATCTTGTGCAGATTCACCTTCAAATCTTAATATCTGTATTTGAGTCTCATCAAATCATTGTCTCATTAAATCATTATTTAAATCTGTATTTAAGTCTCATCTGTATTTAAATCTCATTAAGTCTTAATGACTAAGACTTAAACATGTCTCTTCAATAGTTTCCTGTTCCTGTGAAAAATATTTGATGAGGGTGTACATGTTTTTTTTACTTTTACAAAGAGTATGTCATCGCATCTGGAATACTCTTCACTTCTCCACCAACAGATGCAAGGTACAATAAAGGGGAAATGTGAACCGATTTCACTTTTCACTTTCCATATTAACTTTATTAAATTAGGAAGTTTAATCTTTCAGGTAGGTGAAATAAACTTGGCAAAGGTGAAATTTTAAGATTCCTCACCATTGCAATTTTATCATGCAACAGTAGGCTCTACATGTGGAATTATTTATTTCATAATATGAAGATTATTTATAAACAATTATTTAGAGTTGTTTGATGCCATTTGGGAAATGAGGATTATATCTGAAGTTCCTACAAATGATAACATTTGCTTTTTATCAGTTCCTCATTAAGCTGATATCTTTTGAACAGCATATACAATATATCACAATGAAAAGTTGAAATGAATTTTTTTTTAAATGCAAAACATTTTTTAAAATTATGTTTTAATTTATTTTCTGGTACGTCATTGGAAAGTATGCAGATTCCTACTAATGTTTTTGACTACAATCCTATAAAATATGGAAGGCACTAAATATGCATCATTATAAACATTTCCTCTAGCTAGCAAGCCACACGGAAAACACACATTTTCAATAATCTAATTTCCAAAGCATTGAATATTTACCAATTTCTGTTAACTTTTCAAAATTGCAAATATGGAGAAATGTTCTGCAGGAAAAAATGCAACATCACATTGCAATTTGGAACAAAACCAATTACTAAAATAATATACACTCCCGAAACACTCAGAACACTAACAGAAGACTAACCAGAATTAGTTTCCTGGAACTTTTTAGCTCACAGAGTAAAAACAGTAGAGAAGCTAGATTAATAGCTTTCTTAAAATGTGCTTTTCCTAAATGCATGATTTGTACAGCCAAGTGAGAACTTTAAATGTAGCAAGTCAAGTAACAAGCTCATTTAGCGTTCTCTGCCTCAAATATACATATAAAAACATTTGCGTTAGCAACCCAGGGGGTGATTGGACTGCATACGTTAAATTTAACCACATTTTTAAAACAACTGTAAGTCTTCTAAGAAGTCTGCTATTTATATCATCATAGAAACAAAAATGAAGAACTTGAAGGCATGAAATTAAGGGTTATACCTCAGTCAACAGAGAAACAAGGCAGGTTCATAGAGCTTAGCATAGAGCAACACATTCTTACATATGTGAGCTCAGAAGCAATGTAGCCGTGTTAGTTTGGTGTGACCTTCCAGGGAGTTAGTAAGGTTGACAAGAAGCATTAGCTCATTTACAGTGCTGGAATAAAAGTTTAACTGTCCCAGACCACAAGCTGGCTTGTTCGAACTCCACTGATGAGTTTAAGCCTAGTGTGACTAAAGCAAGGCTGGATCCTTTGTGCACACCTACATAAATATCACAGAGCCATACAATCACAGAATGGGTCAGGCAGGAAGGGACCACAGTGGGACATCTGGTCCAACCTCCCTGCTCAAGCAGGGTCATCCTAGAGCACGTGGCACAGGACTGTGTCCAGATGGTTCTTGAACATCTCCAGTGAGGGAGACTCCATAACCTCTCTGGACAATTTGCTCCAGTGCTCAGTCACCTGCACAGTAAAAAAGTTCTTCGTCACGTCCAGGTGGAATTTCCTGTGTATTCAGTTTCTGACCATCGCCTCTTTTTCTGTTGGTTGGCACCAGCAAGCAGGGCCTGGTTCCATCCTCTTGTCATCCTCCCTTCAGATACTTATAGACACTAATGCGGTCCCCTCTGAGTCCTCTCTTCTCAAGGCTGAACAGGCCCAAGTCCCTCAGCCTTTCTTCATAAGTGGATGCTCCAAACCCTTAATTGTCTCTGTAGTCCTCTGCTGCATCTGCTCCAGGAGCTCCATATCTCTCCTGCCCTGAGGAGCCCAGAACAGGACACAGCACTCCAGATGTGCCTCAGCAGGGCTGAGTAGAGGGGCAGGATTGACCTGCTGGCAATGCACTTCCTAATGCATCCAGGATAGCACTGGCCTTCTTGGCCACAAGGACACTGCTGGCTCATGGACAGCCTGTTTGCACCAGGAGTCCCAGGTCCTTCTCCACAGAGCTGCTTCCCAGCGGGCTGGCCCCAGCCTGTGCTGCTGCATGTGGTTACGCCGCTGCAGGTGCAGGACCCTGCATTTGCCCTTGTTTGATTTCTGAAGGCTCCTCTCTGCCCATCTCTCCAACCTGTTGAGGTCCTTCTGAAGGTCACTCCTCCCAACTTTGGTCACTCCTCCCAACTTTGTGTCATCAGTGAATTTGCTGAGGAGGCATCTGCCCCTCCATCCAAGTCATTAATCCAAGACTGGACGCAGTATTGAATCTCGGGGGACACCAATAGTGACAGGCCTTCAGCTGTGCTGGTGTGGTGGTGATTATGACACTGGGATCTGCCATTCGGCCAGTTCTCAATCCACCTCACTGTCCACTCATCCAGGCCACAATTTCTGAGTTTGCTTACAAGGATGTTGTTAGACACAGTATCAAAAGCCTTGCTGAAGTCAAGGTAGACAATATCTACCACTGCCCTCCACTCATATATCCAGGTAGGTGTTAAATCACAGAATCACATGTAGGTCAAGCATGATCTACCTTTAACAAATCCATGCTGACTGCTCTTGATCACTTTCTTGTCATCCATGTGGGCAGAGATGGCCTCCAGAATGAGACATTTCATCACCTTTTCAGGGATGGAGCTGAGGTTGACTGGCTGGACCTTCCCTGGGTTCTCATTCTTCCCATTTTTGAAGATGTGGTTGATGCTTTCTTCTACTCCTCAGGCACCTCTCCTGATCTCCATGAGCTCTCAAAAATGCTTGTGAGTAGTCTTGCTATGGTGTTTGCCAGCTCTCTCAGCACTTGTAGATGCATCCTGCCAGGGCCCATGGACTTGAGGATGTTCAGTTTGCCTAGGTGTTCTCTAATCCAATCATCCTTGATTAAGGAAAAGTCTTCCAACATTCCTTTACCCTGAACTCCTGAGTAAGGAAGGATGGAGTTGGGGTGTTTCCCTACTCTAGTATTGAGGATAAAGGGAAGTCATATATCAGTATTTTAAAGTGGAGTAGTCTGCACAGACATTCAGCCTGTGCACAGGTGTGCCATCAAGCATTGAAGACTAGAGGTATCCATGAGGTTTGCCTGTCCCACTATCTGAACCTAAAAGAAAAGATGAAGAGAGGGCCCCACCTTCTTTGTTACAAATCCAACTTTTCCCTTTGAACAAGGGCCAAAGAGTAGGAATGCAGCTGTGAATACAGATAACAATTTCCTAAGAATTTCCCCCCCACCATCCCTCTGGTTTTTGAAGAAATAATCTTTTCAACCAGGAGATTATCACTGCATACTCATCCTCTGAATGGCCTCAAACTTTATCATTCCTAGCCTATTCAATTAGACAAATTCAGAGATATTAGAAGAACATATTAACTTTAGCAGTTGCATAATTTTCTATAAAAGCACCTATCTATCTTCAGACTGTATATACTAGCTTAGACACACTTCCAGAATTTACTTAGGAGTCCCTTTGGATTGAGCTGATGTCTTGCTGCTGAAAATTCTCTCCAGCACCTTCACAGCAGATATGCACAAAGCTGGCACTACTTTGGAGAGGAATATAGTGAAAGGCTCAGGAGTAATCATATCAGGAAAAGCAAATAATATGCAGCATATCTTTTTAAAAAACCTGAATCTATGTATTTTTCCAGGAAAGATGTTGATTACCAAATGGTCATTTTTATTAAAAGAAGAAGATACTGTAGACATAAAAGGTTCACAGTAATTTGATACCCCTTTCTGTGATATAGTCTCTAGAGGGAGAAAGCAGAAATTGTTCAAAGTTACAGATGTCAGTGTATGAAAAAATTTGATAATCTTCCACAAGAGCACTGAGCAGACACTGATGCCAAGTGCATCTTCACACAGTTTACAGAATTCCTCATGCCAAATGGGGAACAAATGGGTCTTCTGGGATTGAAATGCATCTGATTACGTTCAGCATCGGAATGCCAGTCCTCTTCACTATGTATTTTCAGTTTCCTTTACATTATTAATTATCTGCCAAGTAAACTTGCTTTAACCCTCAGAGTCATACAATATTCCTTGGAGCAGATTTACAAAGTTTGCATCAAAGATTCATTCCAATCCATTAAAGAGGCTTGCACTGGTAAGCAGCCCTGAAATCATGACATCTCTACCATGCCGGTGAGGTAATTTTCTTGAGAAAATGATGCCTTGCTTTCCTCTATAATTACTGAAGGAAAAAATCTTGACAAAGCAGAAACAAAAGGACTATATTAGAGCTTCAGATAAAGACAAAAGATAGAACCAACAAGGAATCCTAAACTGGTCCTGGAGAAGAAAAATTGACATCTTCCTATAAGTAGTCCTGTTAGCAGAAGACATAACAATAGAGGAAAAATGCAAAAAGGTTGATTATGGCTGAAGCCATGGCCAGCAGCAGAAGCTCCTGGCATCAGATGTTTCAGGGGAAACAGAGCTCTGTACTTTTTCTTTCCTTTATATTCCCCTGAATGGTTGACACATAATATACAGAAGCACTGGGGTTTGATCCAAGTTATTAAGAACTTCCTGAGCAGCCATGCAGAAGGTGAGAATGCCTGGACCAACTAATCCTTGAAATCTAAAACCAAATTCTCTACTAAAACCACCCACATTTTTTCTCAGTAACTAAATAGGAATCCAAAAAATGAACATACCTGAGCTCCTAAAGAGACAAACAGTAGAGAGAATGTCAGTTTTTCCTGATACTTCCGCCTAATTCAGAGAATGAATACCCAAATGCTTAGCTGTATGTATTCCTTCTTTAAAGAGTGGAAGTAGGCTGCCAAACCAGTAGTACAGGTGAAGCTCAGTCCATTCATTTAGGAGACAGTAGGAGGTCAACAGTGAAATGTCAAGATAGGCAACATATTCAAGACCCAGAAACTAATGTGGAAGATGAACATGCAGAATATAAATAAAATACTACATCAAAAGAAATTTGCCTCTGCTGGAGAGTCAAGAAGAGATGTGGTACATTCGCTAAGAGTTTCAAAAGGTAAACAATGGAAAATTAGGAACATGCCCTGTGGTATTGCAGAGATTATAAAAGCCTGGGGTCTTGTTTGCTGCCAAAGTTTGCAGGTCAGTTTTTAATTTTATCCTTACACATCTAAACCTGTCAAGTTAATTGGCAGATACAGAAATGTGCATGAAAACTTATGAAAATCAGTTTCACTCACCTATGTGAAATATACAGAAAATGATAACAAAAATCTTTCTTCAGACTTTCAAGATGCTAACATTTTCTTGAATAGGTTCTGAGAAAAGCCCTATTGTATATGCATCTTTCCACAAGAAGCTGTTAGTGTATTTGTGTTACCCATTTATTATGTTATATAACATCCTGACTGTGGCTTTAGGTATTACTCCAGTAGGCTTTGCTACTATTTGTTATCATTTCATGACAGCCTCCAGACACGACACTGCTCCAAATAAAACAGATGGCTGTTTTCACCAATGTCAGTCAGAGCAAGGTCCATTGTTTCAATTCTGCACTTAGAGCACACAAAACACAAAAACACACTTGCTTGTATTTTAAAATCACTGTCATATTAAGTACAACTACAACCTACAAACCTTTAAGCAAAGTTCTGTATTTAGAAGTAGATCCTGTCTCCAAATATCAAGATTTTTCACCATACTATATAATATCCTAGTTAGGCCAATCAAACCCCAAGTTCTTGGCCTGAAAAGCAGACTCCATAGCCAAATAAAATAGCACTCAGGATCTGTTACAAACATTTCATGAAAAATTGTCAAACCCAGCATTTTCAGTCCTGTGACTATATTTTATATCATAAAGGACTAAAATTCTTTTTATAATTAAAAGATTTAAAAAAATAATCTATTTTCCAGTTTTTCTCTGAATTTTAACAAGTATTTTAAAATGGCTCTGGTATAAATTAATAACATGGTATCTCTTTTAAAAATAAAATACTAAAACAATTTCCTTCCTAGAACAATTGGATTTAAAAATATATTTTTATAAGTATAAGCCTGGAAAACTGCATCCACTCACAAAAGTATGTGTGATACTACAATCACTATTAGTCCATTCTTATGCGCAGTGATTAAGAAAATCCTTTGTATCTTACATGCAAACAACAATGGAGAATCCACTGATGCACAACAGAAATTTTCTCCCACACAGCCATCAGAGCAAATTTTTTTCTGTTTAAATAATTTTGATATATTTTCTTTTATATAATTATTTTTATCAAGTTAATACTCAATTTTTAATCAATTATTATTTCTTATTCTTGGTGAAATGTATTACATTTCTAATGTCAATGTCTCACAAATCCAAGGAATATTTCTTTTTTTATTCAACTCATATTTACTGATGTTTTTAATATTTTTTCATTACCCTTTCTTGTTTTAAGAATTTTTCATCTTATAAAAGTAAATGTTCATTCTACCCTTTCCTGCAACTTTAAAGCTTTGCACTAGAATTGTGTGTGAATACACAATTTTTTCTTGTTTTTTTCTTTCCTTCTGGATTCTGTTCTACTTCAACTTCTTTTTGTTATGTTTTGTGAGTTTAATTGTACATAATTATTTTACATAATGGTTTAGTAGTCTGCTAGAATAAATTTCTATTACTTCTTTTGAAGATTAATTTTTACACAAATCCCTGTCTAATATACAAGCTTGTGATCTTGGTACTTTTTTCTCTGTAGTTTTGCCTGAGTAAGATTTCTCCTTTACATCATAGACCCATCAAAGCCAGAGGGAAATCTTATTATATTTTTACCTAGTAGATGTATTTCCTTCAGGAAAAAAAGAATTTTCAAATGGAAAAAAATAATCTCCTCTTCTTTTTTTCAAGTGCCAGTACAAAGCCAAGACCATGAAACTGTCAAGGTTTGACAGGCATGCCAGTGCTAATGTGTCACCTTCCAAAGGTACCTTTTGAATAAACATAAGCAACCAGATTAATAATATGTTCCATATATAAACATAGGGTAGGATGGTGCAATTAGCCTTCTGAAAATCTACTATTCCATATGGGAGAACATAAAGTATAACTATTTTGGCATGTAAAAATCTAACCACTAATGGCATAAGCTCAAACTAGTAAGAATTGTATAAATAAAGAAAATCCTTTGCCTTGGTTCTTATTTCATTTGAAAACGTCAGAACTTTAAGTAGTAGTAGTAAGTAGTAAGTAAGTAAGTAGTAAGACTGATGGGTCACTTTGAAATAGCATATCCTTGGACTGCCATCATGCCTATAAAATTTAGTCCATAAGGAATATCATATTGCCCTACACAGCTAATAAAGAAATTTTTTTGAGAGACTCAAACTGATGTATGTTAAAATTGAGAGGAAAGCATTCTAAAGACTCTTAAAGAAGACAACACTCCACCATCTGCATCCCCAAAGCATGAGTTTCACAGCACTTTGCAAGAAAATATGTAATACCCAAAAAGATTAAATAAAAAAAAAATCGTAAAGATCTATCTGCATTTTTCATGAAAAGTTATCTTTTACACATTTATGAGTACAGATCCCAAAAACAAGCTCTATGGAAGATAAAATATGGGCTAGCAAGAATTGCAATTGAAGTACCCTTGCCCTAATGACAGACTAAGTTTGTTTATTATGTATGCACATGAAGGAGTGACTTGGCTAACTGTGCTGCTTCAGCTGAGCAGATGAATTGAAAAGGGGGATGTTCACCTATAGGAATGGTCAGCAAGCACTTCAATAAAGAATTTGAGAATCTTCTTTCTTTGCTTTTGGTGAGGTTATTACCCTGGTTAAATAATGCTTCTTTTCTAGCATGAAATTTCATAGTTTTAATCACTACAGTTTCTTTCCTAATCATCCCTATTTCTCCACAGTATTTTCTACTTTTCTCATAGTTTTCTTTTCCCCTACTACAGTGCTGCCTTGTCAGTTGAGATATTCCTCTTCTGTACTCCTTCCCTTGCCTCAGAGGCCCAGTCTCACACATTAACTTACTTCCTTTATTCTCTCCATTACTTATTAACATATCAATGTCATCTGACTCTTCCTCCCTCCAATGTAACCATTCCTTATTTTCTGTGTCCCTGAAAGTCCTCCAGGGTCCACATTTATTTCTCCAGTTACAGATTATCTCTCATTTACTTAATAACAAAGCATGAACTGTTTAGAGTCAGGTTTGGTGAGGGTTTTTTGCAGTTCTCTTGTCTAACATACCTTTTGCCCTTGAATTTCACCTTAACAATTCCTGATATTCTTTCCAATGATCTGTTCCTAGACATAACTGACAGTAAATATGTCATCTGTACTTGCTTCTATCTATCAAGCTGCCTTCCATACAGCTCATAATGCTTTTCCTAGATTTTAGATGTCTCTTGGATTCCATGTTTCTTCTCCGTCCTGATTATCTTTTATCAGTCCCTCAGAAGAGCATTCTTATCTCCCAGTAAGTTCCCCAACAACATTTCACAGGAATCTTCTTATGTTTCTCTTTCCCCCACTTACATATTAGCTTTAAATAATGTCAACCCGCTATTTCTCTAAGAACAACTCAGAGTTAAACTTCTCTTCCAGACCAATCTCCATGCCAGTCTAATGATTCACCATTTTTTTAACTCCAACAAGACTAGAACAAGGATCCTTATTTCTCTTTCACTGCAATTTTTCTTCAAACCTTCTCCATCATTGTAGACAGTAACTTTTCACTGGGACAGGTAACTTGGAGATTATCTGCAACTTAAATGCCCTTCTACATCGTCACTTCTAGGTTATGTGCTACTCCTCCAACTTTTTTCTCCTTAGAATCTCAAGATATGGTCTTCCACATTATTTTAAACAGCTAAAACATTTATCTAGGTCTAGGACTCATTGCAACCATGTCATTTTACCTCATCTGGTTAATTGCTTGAATCCTTCCTTTTTTTCACCATTGCCATCCCTTGATTCAAAACAAAACTGACTATGCACCACCTTCCCTTCCTTTTTTTCACTGCAAGCTAAGAATTTTCACTACCAAATTTTCAAAGTTTGTTCCTGCATCCAGCTTTGAGCACCTTGCTTACAGGAGCACAACTCATTTGTGTCAGACATAAATGCAACAAGTAATTCCTTAGCCTGCCATTACATTCAAAACAAACAGCTGTGAAGTGCTGCAACGTGTTAATTAGTACTACATAATGTATTTTTACTTGCATGGATAGATATCTGAAATTCAAAACTAAATTAATAGGTATCATGGGAAAACCAAAAAAGATGATGCTTGAGTGCAAAAGAAAATTTCTTCCAAATAGTTTATAAATGTAATAGTCTTTGGGGTTACCTGTCAGGGTAGTATAAAGTAGGAGAACGTAAGGTATACTGTTAGTCTTTGAAAGTATTAAATCTTGAAGGTTATTAGGAGAAAATGTCCATGTTTGATAAAGTTTTTTTCAGAGAATGACCAAAGCCTCCATACAGACTTACAGAGAGAGAAATTCTTACATGTTTACTCTGAGAAACATAAAGAAGAACCAAGTGGAAGCAAGTGGAGGAAAATAACTGTGATTTAAAAATTTTAAGATACAAATATTATTCTTTCAAAATAATACAATTCTTAAAATTGAAAATATTTACTATTTTCAAAACATTTCATATGAGTTATAGATAATCCATAGTCTTTATATAACCTCTCTATTTAAAAAAAGGACCATATTACATCAGCAATAATAATATTATTTGCATACCTTCAAAAAAAAGCCCAAAATGGGCATTCAATAACAATTGCTAATGCCAAACACAGATTAAGGTTCTTTGGAATGTGAAGATTTAGCTTTGGGCATGCTGAGTGTGGGACAGATGTGAAATTCCAATACTCTCAACTGCCCACACATTGACCATAGAATTACTCCACAGCAGGAGACCGTCTATAGCAAGTGAGGATAATCACTCAATCTCTGAGTGCTGTGACAAGCAGACACACAAAGAATGTTCATGAAGTCATTTTTTTTAAAAAATGTATATATTCTTACCTTGTTGCAAACTCTCTGGCTCATCTGCTGGAGGTTTAGAAAATTTCCTAGTGCTTGTCCAAAAGAAATACATCCTTAAAAAATGTCTAGAATTCTGTGAAAATAGATATTTCTGTCCGCTTTATTTTCCCTGTGTGCTCATGTGGGGTTTTTTTCCCTTGTTACATCTTTCTTACCTACATTTAATTCACTGTCATCCTTCCTTCCCGCTTCTATCCCATTCCACTTCTGACTCTGCACCATGCTGTTTCCAAAGCAGTTTCCATGCACAGTTTCCTTACAGATCCAAAGCTATGCAGAAGCCTGGATGGTGGCTGTATTTCTGGCAACATCAGTGCCCTGTCAATAATTTTGACAAGCGTGCAACTCTTGACAAATAACAATTTCTTAAGAAAGCTGGCAACTCTAAAGTTTTCCATTATCACAATTCCTGCATAGAAAATCATTACAAAACAAACCAGCAAAGATGGAAGTAGCAGTTTAGTTTTACTGCAAATACTTTTATGATTGATCTTGTTCTGTTACTTGATATAAGACAAGGAACAAAATTAGAGAGTGCTGATAATATCGGGCTACCACTCATTATTCATCCTCAGCATCCATAGTCTATTAATATGAGACAGAGACACATGAGCTACTCTGCAAATATTTCACTTTCTGAAATTTTTGTTTGCAAAAATAAAAATTTGTTCATCTTTTGAAAACCTACTACTGAGCTGGCAGATGTCATCAACAGTCCCTGAAAGAGTTACAATATTGGGCCTTTATATCCCTGGCAAGTGATTTTCAATATGGACAGTTATAATCAGGAGCTGTATTGTTAACTAAGTCAATATAAACTTTCTTTTCAAACTGTGTTTGGGAGCAGTTGTATTGACTTACAAAGGTAAGCCAAAAATGACATTTCATCACTGCTGATTTCCAAAGCAAAGTAGTACTACATACTGTCCAGCTGAGCCACTTACTAATAAGAAACTCCTTGAAATTACAATGGGGCAGCTTGGATAAGGACACATGGAAATCACAAAGGGCTGTCAACAGTTCCACGAGATTTCATTATCCACACATGTTATCAGCTCTAGATGTGCAAAAAATATTTTTCCAACTGAGAGGAAAAGATTGCTGCCTAATTGGACTCTCATTTAGAAATATTCAAACGTGAAAGCACAAAAAGATCATTAATTTGCTTTCATTTACTTCAATTCTTTGAATTGAAGTAAATGAATTCTTTGCCATTATCCATCAGGAAAAAAGTGTTTTATTTTGCTGGAAAAGGTAATTAACTAATTTTAAATATCTGTATTTCTTTAATAGTATGAGGAAATAAATGTCTTCAATGACAAGTGACAATGTTTATAGCATCACAATTATAAGCAGACTATAATAGCAGACACAAATGGTTCAAGGTACTGAATACTAGTTAGACCTGAAGCTATCTTCAGAATAAGATGGCAAATTATAGATTTTCTGATGATCTCTACAATTGTGTGTACATATAGAAAGGCTTACTTACTCATGTGCCACTAAACAGTGATGTGGATTCAAAAACAAAAAGGAGATAATTTACTCTTTCATCAAAACTGATATACCATCCAAGAAATCAATTGTGAAATCAACCTGTTGCGAGGTAATAGTTGGTTTCAGATTCACATTATGAATTTTGGAAATAAATGAAACCAAGAGCTGATTTTTCTGAATTCTTTATCAAGCAAAATTGCAATAAAATCAAATATGCTTTCAAATTCTAGCTTGCAAATGCAATGATCAATGTTGACCTAAAAAAACCTTTCAGATTTGTAGCCTCATCAACTACAGTTTTCTGTACAGCAAATAACAGAAAAAAAACCAAAAAAACACCAAACCCTAATTGTAGCTAAAATAAAGACTTCACTAGTCTGTCTCTATTCTCATATTGCTAGGGAAGTAGGGGAATAAGAAAAAATGGAAGCATGTTACAGATTTCAATAACTAAATAGGCTGGTTTATATTCTTGCATAACTAACTATAAAAATTACCAATAGGTCACTCCTAACTGCCCTTAAGACCACTTTGTGTGTCAGAATTAATCAAATACTAATGCAGTGTACTTTCTTGTTTCTTTCTTTGTGATCCCTTTTTTCTCCCACCAAAAAAAAAAAAATTGAGCAGTGTAGACTCTTGTCAGGTTTACTGAAAATACTGAAAATATACAGCATAATGCAGTAGAGAACTGCAACAGTGTCTTCACAGAAACTAGTGAAAGATACTTTATGAAAACACTAGATTCTTGCTATGATTGTAGCAGATATTTCATGTTACTGAAACATTTTTCAAGACAGACAAGAGCAAGCACACAAAAAGCACAAAGAATGTCTTTTTGCTCACTTATTCCTTAAAAAATATGAAAACACTTTTTCTTGAGAGCTGAGAAAACATGTGTTAGTAATTTGCCCCAAAAAAGTCAGAAATTAGTAAACAAATGACACTCTAAAATGAAAACATCCACAAAACTCAAGTATGATTCAGCCCTAATAGCTGTTTCTAGCAACATGTTTTTCTGTTTTTTCTTCATTTGTTTCCACTTAAAACTTTTTTTTTTTGCTGTTTCTGGATTGGCATTTTATAAAAAGAAAGACATAGACTACAATTAATGAAGAATAAACATATAGTATCCAGACTAATGAAAAGAAAAAAATTGGCTACTTTGCTCATTTATCATGGCTAGATTTCAACTTCTCTGACATAAATATATTAACATAAACCACTAAGAACTGATCAGTGCATTGGCATATGAGGAATACATGGAAGGCACTGAAATCACAAGCAATAGAATAGATTTTTAAACAAAGGAGCTGCACTACTGAAGTCTCCTTCTTAAGAAAGAGTCAACAAAAAGAAGCTCTCCTCTAATAAGAAGGTAACCAAGGTGATTCACTTCCATACTACATCATTCAAATCAACAGTTCCCCACAGCTTTTTGGCACACAAATTTCTTTCAACTTCAAAGTTTGGAAAAATTCTGTGGTTTGGCAATAGAGAAGCACAAGGGTGCAACTGTATACAGTATTGTGAAGTAAAACTGTGTTCTTTCAGAAGAATGCAACTATACCACTATACCAATTAATGTAAAGAGTTTATTTCTAAAGATATTGCAAGATGTGTAATCAAATATTCTGATCTTTCACTACTTTATCACTATCCAGGAGCCATACCTGCCTCCATAATTATAAACTGAGTTGTAAACTGATTTTCTTCACTGAAATATAAAACCTCAGTTTACCAAAGTATGCCTACAAGTGAGACTGCGACCTGTGAGACTGTTTCATGTGGAGTCATTATGTATGCAGTATCTTCTTTTCCTATGTCTCCTTCCCAAATGAGTGGCTGTGACAAGGCTAGCCATGCTTAGAGGAGTTAAACAAGAACATACTTATAAACAGAGAGCATTACACTCATTCAAGCCATTTCTTCCAGAAACTGTCTTTTGCAGGAAACTCTTGGACCACACATGATACATCCTATTTAGGAGCTATTTATTGATGGACTCTCCCAGACTGCCAATGTGTTATGACCACCCATTGTTGGTTTGCTTGAGGAATGCAACTCAAGCCATTCAACAACAGTGAGAGTCCCCATAAGTTGACTCAAAGGACTAAGACCTCAAATACTGAATAAAAGATCTAACAAATGAATAAATGGTAAATAAATAAGAGTGACTTAAGAGCAGCTTCCAATTCCATCTTCAGAAAGGATTTATAAGCTAGAAGCCTAAATCACTTGAGTGTTTTTATATCTTGTTATTCAGTGCATAAGCCAACATCCACCACAGATACCTTACACTCTTTATGTATGAAAGCCTGGAAAAGTACAACAACTTCTGATTCATTAATATGGGCCGCATCTTTTTGCAATCTACTTACATTTCCAGACTCCAATATCACTATTAATAAAGAGCCACCATTGTCTATGGAGCATTTGTCATGAGCATTGCTGTATGGTCCAGCTACACTCCAACAGAATATTGTTCCCACCAAGTACTGTATAACCTTGCTGTTCTCTTAGTTTTAACTGTAGCAGAATTTATTTTTACTTTCAGATCTTTCCAATTCTTAAATCTAGAAGCTTGTAACTTAGAAGCATGGTGGAAAAGAAAATGAAAGGATGCACATTGGACATGGTTTGAATATCATCCATTAATGACCTGTAACTTAAATTTAACTCTTAAGAAGCCCTTCATTCTACATTTTGACTATAACTGAGGGACCCTCATTTGTTCTCTTTCTGAACTGTAAGGCCATACTTTGTGTCCATCAGGCACAAAATAGAAAACATTTAACAAATCAAATCATGTCAGAAATAAAGGCATACATGAGGCTAAGTTGAAAGGCACTTTGCCATATAATATATAATTCCCTACTAAATTAAATTAAGTAATTTTCAATACTGTTTTTTATACTCTACTTATTGGCACAACTTCTTTGTAACCACTGCATGTTAAAACTCCCAAAATAGCTCAGTGGAACAGGAAGTGTTTACAGAAGTGGGACCTTTAAAACTATGACAGTTTTTCACTTCAGCTGTAAGCACCAAGGCAGGCTGGCCAGCTGATTGTTGTGTCAAGCAAATGGACTTCAGATCTGATATAATATAGTTTGTTTATTAAACTTTTCATTGAAATAAATAAAAATCTCTGTCTTCTTTAAAGTTTCCCCCATAGCATTATAAGTTAACAAAAACCTCTTCCTCTTCCAGCATTAGTCTTAACTATGTAATTTAACAAATATATTAATATTTGTTTTCTTTCACTTGCTCCTGAAGAAAAGTCTTTTCTTCTTCAGACTTCATCACATTCTTTTTTTTTTTTTTGCATTTCCTTCTTAAAGAGAGGCCAGAAATGCTAGCTCTAGATAATTGCATTACCTCTCTTGACATGCAAACAGAAGATAATATGACTCATTTCACGGTACAAAACTCCATCACATCGGTCAATTTTAATATATTGGTTACATATTAAGGATATTTTCCTTGAAGTTTAATAATTATTTTTCCTTTTAAAATAACATATGTGTAAGATTTTAGCTGTTCTAACACACATCACAGTTCCATAACACACAACCTGATTCAGACTTCGAGGTGCTTTCTTAATCCAGCATTGCTTCCTTTTCATAAAGGTTTTCTTTTCCTCTGGATGATACTCATATTCTGTGGCTGAGAGATTTATTATGTCTATATGTGCCTGGATAATACACCCTGGGACTCAAAATATATTTTGTTCATTAATTATTCTACCCTCTAGCTATATGTCTACAGAAAGCAAGTTCATTTTATTGCTGGGTAATCCATTTTTTTCTGGAAAATATTTCTCAGATAGCAAAGTCAAAAGGCAAACCATGGTCTTACATGACATATTGCATATTTAAATATTTTCAAAATAAAAGGATATTCTGTGTAAAAATAATAAAGGCATATAACTCACACTTGAAGAAAAAGTGGAATCATATTTATTTCATACAGACCTTTGTATCTTGAAATATTGCACTTAACTTCCATGAAGGACTTTATTATTTATAAGATGTTTTAAAACTCTGTGCTCATATTCAAAGTAAAAGTAACAGGAGCTGTTCAAGTCATGGGATAGCAATGCTTGCATAACACTTGGTAAGTCAGCGGGAAAACTAGCTAAACATGCCAGGCTAGCAGCTTCCCAATGGAGAGTGTATCATATTCTGCAGTGCAAACAAAACATTTTGAAGTTGAGTCATTCACGGACAGAATTTTTTCCAACCTTCAAATATAGAGTAAGTCTGAAGTTTGGAAAGAGAACACACTTGAAGTGAAAAACTCTTCTTTCAGTAAGTATCATAGCTACTTACATAAATTATTGATGGAAAAACCTACATTTCAGAGGAGATGCCTCTAGCTGGAACCTATTCAAAACTTTTAGATCACATCTAGATTACAAGCAAAATAAAAGAAAGTCCATGTTCTTATTTCATACTCAAAAAAAATATTCTGCAAGACAAATAAGGGATTTCAGAAATCCTTATGAATTCTGTAACAAACTACAGCTTGGGTGTCCCTCATTAGGTACTTTTTTATCCTTATGATGAGTACTAAAGGTATTTCTCGAAAACCACCCTATGAAAAAATGATTTTTCAACACTTTGTAACTATTACTTTTTTGCATGACAGGCATTTATAGGAATCTGTTGTTGTAACTGATGTATTCCTATAGACTTTTGGACTGCTTCTCAAACAAAACAAAAAAATTTCTCAATTTTGTATCAAACTTCATATTGAAACAGTCATGAAGATAGAATGGAAGGAATGCAACTTCTAGTTAGAATCACAGGAGAAAATGTAATGTGCTCCAGATACAATAAACTGCTGCCATGTATAGTGTGAATTTTAGTTTACAGTACATCTTCTTGGAAGTTCTCAAAATTTGCCTGACAGTTCTGTGTATTACTCCTAAGGAATTCTAACTCTAATTCTAATTCTACTCCTAAGGAATTTGTAATTCTTAGAAATATGCACCCTTGAAAGGGTAGCATTTATGACATACTCTTTGTATAACTTCTAATCTTGCTTTATGCCTTTTCTTAGAATAATAGCTCTACAATTTCTGTTTCATTTTTTTATTATCATACTATTTATTATATTTGGCACCGTACATTTATTTGAAAAATTCTTTAATATAGAAAGGTTAGCTAAAATCTGATAACTGGAATCAGATGTTGCTTTTAACTACTACAGACTTCTCATCCTCAGTGTTCTGTCCAAAGTCAAAGTGGGTAATTGCATTTCAATTACTCTGCTCTACAAAGGCTCCTATCCTACACTCATCATGCTATCTCAAACCTAGAATTTTAATTTCAAAAAGCAACATCTCATGTGTTACATTTCAGCATGGTTTATTTTAAACCAGTGAAGACCAACTGGTGCCTTTGCAGGCCCACTGCTGAGACAGAGTTAATGAAGGCTCATGTACTCAAACTGCCTACACAGGATCAGCATTTGTACAAGGAATCCCTTGCCTAAAACAAAAGGTTTAATATTATATATAATTTTTTGCTGCCTTCAGTAGGCCAGACTGTATAGGACTAGGGGAAAAAATCGTATGGAAAGGCTGGCCTTCAAAACTTTTGAACTGCCATAGATATTCAGGAATAATTCTCTCTGTGGAGTCCATTGCTCATCCTGGGAAATATGCTATCAGCATATTAATAGCATATCAATAATTTTTCTTTTAACAATTTTACCAGTGAGGAACATTTTCATATTGATAGTAGATCTACTAATTTTCACCTTATCTATGAAGTTTCTGAACACTAAAATATCTCAAGCAAATTTCAACATTCTGAAAGGTCTCCCCCGCTTTTTTTTCTTTATTTAATGCTTAAAATGAGAAAAAACCCAAAACACAAACAGAAAAAAACACTTAAAGATGAGTGAAAACAGAAATACATAATGGAAGATAAAGAAGAAGGAAGTTCCTTAAATCCTTGGATGATCCATAGAGTTTATGTCTGAGAAAACCCTACTTGACAAACCTATGTTACAACTCAGGAAACTTCCTATCCCCTAATTAAAATTCAAGGTCTAGTCCTAACAAATACTGTTGAATTTATGGCCATGAGTTTTGAATATACACTGTGAGACCATAGATGATTCTGTCTTGACTGTAAACAAGGTGGAAAAAATCTATTTCTGCTGAATATACAAATTTATAATTTGAGATAATTTGAGATTTAAAACTATGAGCACTCTATCAGCTTTTGGATACACTAATAAAAAGCCTTTGCCAGAAATTTATCTTGGCATAACAGTGAGAAATAAGATTCATATTTCACTAGTCATTTTTTAGGACCTGTGTTAGTAAAAGTTACACAACAAAGTAATTTTATTTTCCACTTGTTTCAAAATTTCATATTTAATTAAATTGCTAAATTTGAAAGCTAAGAAAACAACATATTATAAATGTATTAATAAAACTGTTTTCTCTAATCAGGGTCAAATGTCTGTAAAAATCAAACAGCTAGCTTTTTTAAAAACAATTTTCCTGGCACTATTAATTCAATGTAGAATTTCACAGATTTCACACTTTATCAGAAAAGTGCTTCTTTCATTAATTTTAAGTGCATTTTTAATGTGTCTAGGTATAATACATGGTACACATAGATGATAAATATATACACCTATTCAGACAAATCTGGGTAGACACAACTCTAGATATTTCTTTAGGATTTAGCTACCCTTATCATTTCTCAAAGTCTCTGCATCAGAGCAATTGTATTTCCCTTGAACAAGTTAAGTAATTTTCTAAATGGATGCTTGAGTTTCAACTAGTTAATAAGCAAAAGGCTTCACTTTGTCCCAAAAATTCTAGATAAAAAGATAGTCCTATCTTTAAGCATTTTTGATACAAAAATAATTCCTTCACTTTAGAAAGACACAAGATAGAGACCTCATGAGAGCAAAGTCTATAAAGTCATGCCAAGGTAAAAACTGGCTTGTGAAATAAATTTTATCTTATATAAAATTGTACTCAGTAATCCATAATAATGAATAAATAGATTTTAACACATTATTGGGATTCAGAAAAGACCATTAAATGATAGGATTTGACATGTCTGCATTAGCTGTAAGAAAACTTGAAGAATCTGAATATTGAGACAGTTTTAAGTCTTGTGAGCATTGGCTCTGAAACAGATTCAGAAAGACAAAAGAAAATAAATAAAAATATTGTTTCCACTTGTAATCTTCATGACATGTCCTTGAAAGTGATTTTGGAGCTGAAAACCCCAGGCATTTCAGGCAAATGATAGTCTCATCTTTATTCAGCTCATGCTGAGTGCAGGAAATATAATAAAATTGAATAATTATGTTATGTTATGCCTGGAGTTATCCCTAAAAAGCTCTGACCAAGTTTGAGGCATCCATAGAGCAGCTATCTACATTGTGGGTCCCAGGCCCATCAAGGAAACAAGGACATGAGTGGACACACCTACAGCATCACTCAGACAGGACTGCAGGGCCCAGGATGAGCTGAGACAAATCCCCTGGGTCCTTGGCAGGATTCTGTGTGGTTAGAGGCTCCAGAGAATGCCAGTCCCAGCCAGAGGAGGCTACACTCTCTGGATCCTGGCAAGAGCAGCCCTGCACCATTCATAAGCTTTCCTTTCGACAGTGATGGCTGACCACTTTGAAGAAGAGCATTGGGCCAATGGACCTCTGCTCTGATGAGCACTGCTGTTCTCAAGCTGTCTTGTTTTAGCTTTTTTTTCTCAGAGAAAACAGGTCAGGCATTTCTAAAACTGATTACAAGGGAAAAAAATCCACAGGGAAATGAACAGGTGTTGGTATTGCTCACCTCAAAAACATTTGCAACCATTTAGCTCAGGAGCACACCTGCTTCAGACTGAGCACTTTGTCTTTGAGCCTTGCAAGTGTCAGGGATACAGGGGTTTGACATCCTGTGGAAACCCAGCTGAACTTGATGAACACAAACTTTAAAAAACACACTTCCCTCATGCTTTTTGCAAATTTTGTTCAGTCCTTCAAATCATCATACAACGATCCACAGCTCTCACACCCATCAGAAGGTTCATGCCTTCTTCTCACAAAGGGACACAGCCAACACCTAGGCTGGAACATGATTAGCTATTCAGTCCCTTCTACTAATGCAGGGCTGGGAAGAAATATGAGAGATTTCCTCAGCATGTATTGCTTGGGAAAGGAGGAGATAGAAACAATAAAATTCAAATTTAAATTTGAATTAGAAATTTAATTAGAATTAAATAGAACATAACAGAATTAAAATGGAACAGACATACAAGTATCATCTAATCCAATTTCCTAATCACTTCAGGGCTGACCAAAAATTAAAGCATAATATTCAAGCATTGTGCATCGACCTGTTCCTGTGTTTCACCACTCTCTCTGTAAAGAAATGCTTCATCACATCAACTCTAAACCTCCTCTAATGGATGTATCCTTGAGCCATTCCCACACGTCTTGTCACTGGACACTAGGGAAAAGAGATCAGTGCTTTCATGTTCCCTCCTCATGAAGCTGTAAAGAGCAATGAGGTCACTGCTCAGCCTCTTTTCTCCAAAGTAAACAAGCTCAAAGTCCTTAGCTGCTCCTCACAGGGTTTGAAGACCTGCTATGATGGAGTGACTGCAATGGTCCACAAGGGAAAACAGACTGTTGTCATCTACCTCGGCTTGTGTCAAGGCCTTTGACGAGGGCCCACATGACATCCTTATCTCTCAACTAGAGAGACATGGATTTGAAAGGTAGATTTGAAGGGTAGATAAGGAATTGGCTGGATGCCAGCAGGTCAAGGAATGTGATTCTCCACCTTCACTCTGCTCTTAAGGAAACCTAAGCTGGGATAATGCATCTAGCTCCTGGGTCCTCAGCACAAGAAAGATGTGGAGTTGGAGTATGTCAACAAAATGATCGGAGGAGTGGAGCACCTCTCCTAAGACAAGCTGAGAGAGCTGAGGTTGTTCATCCTGGGGGAAAGGTGGCTCCAGGAAGATCTTATTGTGGTTTTTCAGCACTTAAAGTGTTTTATAAAAAAGGAGAGTGACCCTTTATAGATTTAAATAGTGATAGGACATGGGGGGATGCTTTAAATTAAAAGAGGGATTTAGGTTAGATGCTTGGAAGAAATACTTCACTCAGAGAGTAGTGAAGCAATGGCATAGGTTGGCCAGGAAAGTTGTGGATACCCCATCCCTGGAAGGGTTAAAGACCAAATTGGATGGGGCCCTCAGCAACCTGGTCTTAAGGGTGGCAACCCTGTCCATGGCAGAGTGATTTGGAATAGGTTGTATTTAATGTACCTTCTACCCCAAGACATTCTATGATTCAGGTTAAAGAATCACACACATCATGTTGACATTTTAAAAGAGTCTTCATAATTGTCGCTTTTCTTTCTCCAGATCTAGCTTCTCTCTGCAATGGACCATGTTGGTCATTCCTTACCTGGTCACAGAAGAAAAACGCAGTGGCAGAGTCAGTGTGATTTGCCCCAGATGTTAGCAGAGGAGCAGAAAGGAAGGCATTAACTGTTGGAATAAATCCCAGATTTGTGTTTGTTTCTGGTGGTATGATATGGCATGGCATGGCATGGCATGGCATGATACATCAGCAGGGAAATTATCTATTTCTTTCAATAAATCTTCTTACATGAGCAAATAACTAGCTGGATAGAATACAACTACAATTCTGCAAAAAAAATACGTCACAGTGTCTCAGCAACTACAATATTCCAGAGAGAAACATTGCGAATGATTTATGAAAAAGCATCAATTAACCAGTCCCTTCGGAAGACAAAATTAGCATTTTAATGCATGTATTACCATATTTTTAAATATTTCAAACACTATTCTTCAGAAGCACAGCAACTAGCGGTGATTGCAGATGTTGAATATTTCTATGAGATAAGAGAAAGGGGCACAAGATCCCCTTACCAACATGTACTTTTCCCTGCCTACCCACCACACAGCACAGCCCTGAAAGCAAGAAGGCAAAGCAAAAGTCCCCCCAGTTGCCAAATCAGCTCACAGGGAAAACTTGTTAGGGATTGCAGAATCAAGCACTTCTGAGACTGCTGTACTTTACAAAGTGGACTGGAAGAAGAGAGGCACAAAAGGCAGCTTTAAAGAATTTCTGCTTCGCGCCTTTCTCCCTTTATGCTGAACACAGTTCAGATACAGCCAGGAGCTGGGCCAAGATATTTGGTGTGGCTATATCATACTCCATCAGTCAGCTGGAATCATTTTATGTTGCTATTTTAATTTAAGACAGAAGTTGAGTCTGTTTTTCTTTTCATATTTAATCTGTTAGCTAAGACTTAGCTTTCCCTTTTCCAAAAGCTCATTTAGAATGCAGCTTATTCCACACTTCATTTTGGTTGTACTTCATCTAAATATATTTTAATGCATGAACTCTGATTTGTTATACATCCACTATACGTTTGATTCATGACTGCCAATTAATTTGGCTTTAAATTTCTCAAAGACTATGTAAGAAGGGAAAATCTTAGAATGCAAATGCTGGAATTTTAATTGAAATGGAGGAAGAGGCTTTGTACCTGTTCTACATGAAAAGCCCAGAAACTTTAAACTGGAACTTCCCACAGAATGGTTTCTAGTATCAACAAATGTTCAACTGAATTCTATGAATACTATCTGTTGAGTGAGTTAAATACAACACTTTTCAAGAAAGAGAAATAAGATACCTTGACGGCTTCCTAAAGTGCTACATAAGATAATTAAATTGAAAATTCTATTTCTCTATGAAAATGTAGCTGAACAAACTCCTAACCATTAGGCCTTTAGTTCTTCCTGTTTGGCAAATTTAAGATCCTCTGAACAGAGGAGGAGACTGTATTCAAAGTATACTTCACAGAATACTTTTTTACATGCCCCTTCATGGAGCATTAAAAGCAGGTGCTCACTTGCTTATCCCCTTTTAATATTGTATTATCGGCTCTTAAAAGACAGTTGCGTAGTGTGTAAAGGGAGCAAGTGAGGTTTATCTCATCTGGAAGCTTCCCTTTATTTCCTTTGAAAAGATGGGTTTTTTTCTGAGACACTGAACACACTAATTTTCAGAACTGTTAAGAGCAACCTCCTGTTCTCAGCAGCTCTGAAAACCAGGTGACAGGCATCTCACTTTCCCTATCTCTTTCTGAAACAAGGCTTAACCAGAAGTTTAGAAATCGTAATTCTTAACCTTGCAGTTTTCATCTCTTACTTAGGGCTTTCGTTCCCTCCCTCTAGGCACTCTCTTCATCTCTCCAACATCATCACTTCACTCCATACATATGTTCTTCTCCTCCAGTTCTTAGTCTCCACCATTCTCTCTTCACTCTCTGTCTGACAGTTTCCAAGAAGCTGTCTGTTCTCCAAATTATCCCTATCACTACAGTTAGTGCCTTTCCTTCCCACTCCCAGCCAATCCTCTCTCTTTTCAGTCCACAGGGAAGCCTGTCTAGATACTTGGTAAACAGAACTCACATTGAACAGCAGAGTAACCAATTGTTCCAAACCAGCCCTTTCAGCCTAGCAGTGCCATTCAATAAAGTATCTACCCTTGTAAGACGTACCATAAAGATTTTATGACAAATATGCTATGAATTGAGATGCTTGCCTCTGCAAGCATATTTGTCTAAAATCATGTGGTGTACAGCTGTTTTTTGCTGGCAACACACTTAAAATGCATAGAGCATTCAATGATTGAACTGAATTATATTGTCCTTCCTAGCTTATAGAAGGCTCTTTCTTTCTCTTTAAAAATCTGCCATGCTTCTTCATATGCTTTCCATATTTATTTGCAAGAATTTTTTGGTATAAACAATTTGTTGCACTAAACAACATTAACTCATATTTTAATATAATGATACACAACATTATTGGAGTTTGTTAGAAACTGCAAAAGAAATTATCCTTCTGCTATAAACAGTGACATACTTGTTCAGTGATGAGCTCAATTTTGAATTCTCAGGGATTGGAATAAATTCAGTTGGACTATCTGCTGTGTCACACTAGTAGCCTAGTTATCCACAGGCTCAGCAGCCCTTGTAGCTGGAGAGTGGAACAGCCCAAAGATCTGCATTCTTTTCTGTCAAAGCAGTTTTTAAGATGGCAAGAGCCAAGATCTGCAAATATAACCACTGGCTTAAAGTCAGTAGCCAAACAAGACGCTGTAGGAAACCAAGCCCACTTTGAGAATCTCCCAAAGGTGGGTAGAGCTGAAGATCCTCTTTTCCCCCAAGATACTTAGACTGGCACTTCTCTGCTTTGACTCAATTTCTAAATCCATTTAACTGTTGAAAGTTTGAAAGTTGAATGGTTATCCATTTCTCCAAACCTGAAGACTATCTCAAGATTTTTAACATGTGGTAGGCTTGTATACAACACAGTTGTATCAGTCAGTGACTGCTAATAATTTGTTTTAAATCACCATCTTCCATAACAAAACCCCTAAAGTTTAAGTCATGTCCCAGTGATTGGTTTGCTCAACAATATTCCAGGTGCTGTTACCTTTTGAAGAGATCTTTTTACCCCAGTTTCTACCTCTCATAAGCCTTAGAATCTTACAGAATAAGAAAGGGCGCATGCAGCTGCCTTGAACTGCTTTATATGAGTATCTTGGTACCATTTACAAGCTGATCTATAACAACCCATGAAATATTAGGACAAATTGCATTAACTGCTGTCCCTTCTTTTTTTTAGTAATACCATCACAATAAATCTGTACATTTGAGGATGAAAAAGAGAAGGATATTGAATATGATGGTGAATAAAAATAAAATATTGATAAAATTTAATCAGACTGATACTTCAGTAATTTGAATAGAAAATTAAACCAGTATGTTTGTTAAATTTAGGAAATTTTCGGTCCCTATCATCATTCACTTCACTGAGATTAACCAAATGTGAGTACACAGATTTGGCTAACAGTTCAAGAACACAAGGACAGAAATACATTCATCCTCAGAAAAGGTCAGCAGGAGGCTCTATTTTTTTTTTTTTTAATGACACTGTCTCCTTTGGCTGAATGTTGGTAAAGGAAATATCTTCTCACCAGACATAAATTACAGTACAGTCTTTGGCAAAGACAGTCTTCCTACAAAGACTGCATTACTCCTAAACTGTATACGGAATATTTAACAAAAGAGAACAGCTTTCTGAAATGAGTAGAGAGTTTAAGAATTGATATCAAAATGCATGAGAACATGCTGACCTCTCTTTAAATAGGAAGAACATTTAAATAGTCTCTCTCTTTCTTGGTCATCTATGATTTGCCACTCAATTTAATTATACTCTGCTTCAGAAGGTTCTCAGCCAGGCCAGCTGACCAACTGTGTAGGCTCAGCTCACCAAAAGCATGAAACTACCTCCCATAGTGTTTCAATGGGGTGCTAGCAATGCACACTGATTTCAAAGTCCTGATTCTGTCATGAAAAAATAACTATCATCATAGCATATACCAATATTCAACTTCACAAAACCAGTAGATGAGAATAGAGTCCCCATTTGCTTTTATACTGCTTCAAAATCACAGAGATTACTTATTGTTTCCATATTTAGTAGATAAGACTCACCCCTTTTTTAATTTAGACTGACTAAATGTGTTATAGTCAATAACTACAGTTACTATAGTTAAACACTACAATAACTCTTAATGTATACTCTCTAAAATAGATTGAAATGCTACTAATGGTTTTGGTAAGATACATATTCTTCCCCACTTAAGTTTTGAACAATGAGGGAAAACCAGGAAATGACAACAAGAAGCCAAAACTGAGAAATCATCTTGAAAATTAAGATAAATGCAAATTTTCTAGCTTATTCCCCTTCTCCAGCTTTCATAGCAATCAATTTATAATTATTTCAGAGTACCATATGATGAAAGCAACAATGCCCCCTATAATAATATCATATCCACCCAGGGTTTTTCCCTCTTTTCTGGAAGAACACTTATGCAAGTGAGAGTTATAAGAATGGTTGGAATAAGCTACCTCATGGACAGGTGCCAGGCAAGCAACAACTGAACTGGAGCACTGACAGAACACCACACTTTTGACTGGATGTTTCCACAGCAAAAGACTTAGTTATAATGTCTGAATTTCACTCATCAGCCACTTTCTTTTTTCACCCATTTTGCTTTCTCCTGCCAGTGTTTCCCTTTGAATGCAATGGGGCTTTATGCAGTGGCTGTTCAGAATCAAATATAAATCTTAATTGCATTCATTCAAACATTGGATGAAACAACAGAGTCAATTTTAAATCCCTAACCAGTAGTAGAAATGTATACAAAAATCTTCCAGTATTGGAATAAAACAAAGTCTTTCTTTCAAGGTATGGGATTATTCTTTTCTGATTAATTTATGGTTTTCTTCTTTTCTACTCTACAGGTTTATCATTGCATTGCTTAGCAGCTTCTCCTAGTGCCTTAAAATATAATCTCATGCTAAATTCTATGTTGGAAAGTTCAGGTAGATTTTTGGGATTTTTGGTTTGGTTTTTGTTTCTGTAACTTCCCTAAAAAGAATTATTTAGAAAGCATTTTGGAGTGCATATCATGCAGAAATATTTGGTTTATCAAATTTACCTTTCATCTGTAAATTTGCAGCAGCTTTACACATTCCTTGTTATATAGTACAGTGTTTCTGATAAAACCATCTTCGAAATCTTTCCCCACAAGATTATCTATGGGGAAAGCCATCAGCTGGTTCAAGACCACAGGCCTGGTTTCTCAGGAAAGAGCTCCTCAAGAAAAGGGTTTGTGGCTCTTGAACATCAGATTTGGCTCTAACTATAATACTTAATTGACTGTGTAATGTTTGATAAAATTCAGTATTAAAGGGTTTGTGCTCCAAGGCACACTCTCATACCAGTCTGGCTTGGAGCCACAGCCAAAGCTATTTTACACCATTTGTAGATTCCGCCTCCTTGATTAACAACTGATTTTCCTGAACTTAATTATTTCCAAGTCTTGATTCACACTACTACTGCAATTGAGCCTAGACTTTTAAAAATTGAACTCTAATCAGACATTTTCCACCAAAATGCATTCATGCATTCCAGCAGCTGGACCACAGATCAGAATTCTGCAAGATTACAGTCAGCTCTATTCTTATAGTATACCTTTTTTGCAGAAGTATGTTCAGTGCTAAACCTTGCACTAATCTTAATTTGTAAAGTGTAATAAACCGTACCATTTGCTTGAATATAACATTGCTGAACCCAAAGACCAGAAATACGTAATGTTAACCCTAAGACAGCAATCAGCAATTTCTCAGTTCAAACAATATATACATAAAGAATAAAACTTCCAGAATTTCTAAAATCACAGAATGGAAGATGATATACAAATGGAAGGTGATATATAAATGTTACAGTACTCCTACAAGTAAATGAATTTTATTTACTCCATAAGTATCTTTAATAGCAACAAGTACAGTCAGTGGTGAGGAGGCAGTGAAGTAAACAGAAGCTACTGTCCTGTCTTACATAAATATATATAGTGACCATTGTTGTGTCTTTAAAGTAAGGAACAAAAAAGTAGAAAGTATAAGGCTTCAATGCAAATTCAATATATGAAAACAAAGAGGGTAAATCCATAGGATTTAACTTCTTTAAAAACAGCATACAAAGAATTCACAAGATCAACTAGCTGCAGGGAAGCTTGGGTGTCAAAATAATACTTAGAAAACAAACCTCTTTGTATATATTGCTGCACTGCAATTAAACCATTACACTGAAATGTAATGCTGTTAACATCGTACAATGATCACTAAACAAATATAAATTGTTACTGCATAATGCCTAAGTTCTTTGAAGTACTTTTTACCTATAGATATCTAAAAGGTTCAAAGCACAACAGTAACAGTTTTTCAAAATATTGTGATTAAGCAATTTCAATAGCTATTCTGACACAGCACACTTGAAATAATGTTACTTTTTAAATCTTTCAGGCCTTTGAGTTATTTTACATGCTTTCATTACTAAGAGGAAAAAAAAGCAATGGCTTACCTGTGGAGATGAGGGATTAAAACTGACATTGATTACAGATTCTGTGTGTCTCCCCAGTTTTTGTAAAAAAGTGCTTGAACGCATTTCATAAATGTAAGCCTAAAAAACAATGAGTTGGTATTTTCAGTATTAAAAAACAACCACATTCTTGAAGCATTAAGTTATAGTATAGTAACACTAAATATATAGCCTACAAAGAAGTTAGAAAATTTTAATCATTGGAGTTATCTAATTTAGAAAGGTATTAGATTCTACTTAAAAGAAAGGATTTAAATTCCACAGAACATAATTTAAAATGTATTTTTAAAGGGTAATTTTTTACCTGCTTCTTGAACTACACGTAATGTTTAGTTATTTATTAGGGAAAGAGTGCATTATTCTTTCTACATACTTTTTTTTGAGTTAATTTAAGCATTTGCTAAATTATCCCAAATTATAGAAATCAGTTTGAAGATATTGGTGATTTTCATATCTGTTTAGGTCTTGTACTGCCCAGGGTGTATCCTTGGAAAGCCTTTTACTAAATACCTACTTGATTCCTTTAACTCTGTCTAGCCTCTGTTCCAGGTCAGCCTCTTTAGGCTTCAGTTCCCTTTTTTGGAAGGAGGAACAGAGAAGTGGCAAAATCAATTACAGCAAGAATCAAGAGCACAAAATTCTCTGATTCACAAAGAAATATGCTCCATCTTTTAACCAAGAGAACATATCACAGAGAGGCATTAGTGAAGTTGAAATTTTTCCATCATAATCTAGTGGCTTGCAGAACTTTGCCAGAATTATCCAGTAGAAAATAGTTTTCCATTCCAGGTCCTCAGTTTAATTTGGGAAGGACTATGTTCATTTTTGGCTTAATCTTTATGTCCCTGTTCCACTCTGTAAAATAGATGTGATAATATTTCATTATTTTTTGAACAAAACTCCAAAGTTTGTTAAACCCAGGTATTCTGGTTATTTATTCTCTTCCACACTGTTTCTAAATCAACCATTTGGCTCATACCTTTCTTTCAAAAATGCTGTGAAGCAGTCCTGCAGCTTAATTATAATCTAATGAGAGCGTATTTGGTGCTGTAGTCACACTTCTCAGCCTAAAAAGCATTCAAACCCTCTCACCCTTCAAGAGATGATTCTTAGCCCTGAGCTAGAGATTAGGCTGGGATGCAGCACTTTTCCAAATTTCCACATTGTATAGCCAGATTCACTGGATCAGAGGAAAGTCATGACAAGCAGCCACTGGCAGAAACCCACCTGCTAACCCACCTCCTAACCACCACAGCATTGGGAAAGAGCAGATATGGGAAAGCCCTTTCCTCTGACCTTTACCACAAAGACTCTATGCTCATTTTGAACAGCTGCTAGGCAAAACACACAGAACATGGCAGGGAACACAACCTGCCCATTGATCACTCCTACAAACCTTATCCTAATGGAGCTACTGCTAAACGTCTTTTCAGTACCATATTCCTAGCCCCAAAAATCTTAAATATTTAGGTGTTGCGGTTCAACAGATAAAGGAGCAGAGTCTCTAGCTACATGCAAGAATAGTTTATTACATTGTGGCAGGTATCATCTCTTCCAAGAAGTGAAAGGAAAAGTAATTTAAGTAATTTTCTGAGTAATTTTGACATGCAAGACAATAAAATCTGATTAAAAGAAAAACGTCATCATATAAAAGTGGATAAAACCAGCTTCTGTTTAAGTAGCTCTAGCCCTAGATATTTAAACTAGCCAGTGACAATCTAAATTCTGAGAATAAAAGTTAAGTTGGTAAAAGATTGAAAGTACATTTATTTTTAACTTCAAAAGTTTAAAAACAAAATAAAACATAAACCCCAAAGAGAATTATATTTTAACAGAACTAACACTCATAACAGGAGGAATAACTCCAGTATAAACATTCTTCTGCTACAGTCTGCCATCATTTCAGTTTTGCTGTATTTTCTGATGTCATTCAAATGTTTTTTCTAGTCTTTACTTACTAGATTATTTTAGCATAGTCTTCTCTACAGAAAAAAAGGAAATAACAGTAACTGAATAATAAATGATACCATCAACACTAGCCACAGAAGAATAAAAAAGCTTGAAAATATGAAATCAATGACAGAGGAAGAACAGATTTTCAGCAAACCAAATGGAATGAAAAAGAAAACAAAACAGTCTAGAAAGCACTCAGCAATACCCAAAATGCATATGTGCATATAATGTTTTAGACTTTAGCCAAAGTCAATCCCCTTTTTTTATATTAAGACGAATTTTGTCTAATAAAAATACTTATTCAGTAGATATTGGTATTTCCTTTCCAATTCTTGCTGAGGGTCAGCCAAAAGTAAAAATAATTTACCTGTACCAATAGCTTCCAAAGAAGTTTCCTGGACCCATAACCACATACTTACTTGTATTTCCTTTCACTAGACATTTGAAGAACATTTGGAGTAGTCAGTTTTCAGTAACCCAGAGTGTGACAGTGTATTTAGCACCTTACAAGTAGACACAAGCTTCTGCTTTCTTCCCTAGACTTGTACCAAGAGACAGGGAAGAATGAAAAAAGGCCCTTCCTTGAGTGGGGCCTTGAGGGATTTGTATCCAAATGGAAAATTACTTAATTCTACTGCATTGGTAGAGAGAGTGTGCTAGATAAATTGAGGCTTTATCTGCAGAGTTTCACTGTAAATTCTTTCCTCTGTTTTCTCACACTCTAACTTCAAAGGAAACTTGTTCCCATCTGTTCCCATTGCCCCATAGTCCAACCCACGGCCATAAACATTTGTGTCAAACTACTTAAACTCCTACAGCCTCCTAGGATAGGAAAGTGGGGAAAGCAAATCATAAGCACTTGACTAATAACAGAAGAACTCTCCTTGTTATCAGCTTTTGCACAGGGATCAGAAAAGCAACACCAGTTTCAAGGAAAACCCTTTGTTGCTGCTGTGGCTTTAAGCTGAAGCATGTATTTTACAAACAGATCACAGGAAAAGAACACGACTAACAAACAAACAGAAAGACATTGATATCTAAGATACCTAATTTGGCCTTACACAAATAGAGATGTTTTCCTCACATGTTTTGCATGGATTGGCCAATGTCACCACTTTTCTGTGACTATTTTTCCTAATATTTCAAATGAGCTACAGAAGACAGAAATGTTTAAGTCCCCTGACAGAGGGACAGAGTCCCTTGGTAATCTAACATGTTTTTATAAAAGACATCTGTCGTTATTAATAAGGCATTATTGGCCATTTGCTTCCACCAGTGCCATCAAACTTGATGCATAATCCCACAGTACATAATATAAGTGTTTAACTTGCACTCCATCGCTCCCTATTTATACTGGGCCACATATTCCACTGAACCATGTATTTTTCCTCAATTTCAAGCTAAAAAAGCTCCTGAACTACTTACACTAAAGAAAAATAACAATTAACCTGAAGCAGACACCGAGTATGGAAAGTTTCAGCCCAAAATGTTCTTACTTATAAGCAACTGAAAACAGAATTATAGTGGAAAGTGTTAGACTACCTTAACTATAGGTATTGGTGCCAAATCCACACATAATAAAACAGATTTCACAAGTATCCTAAGCATTGATTAATGCTCTTCAATCCCAAGATATCTTATACACTTACCACATGGTAGCATGGAAAGTCTAATCAAGCCTGGCACCAAAATGAGTTGAGTACAGTACACCCTCTCAGAGTCCCTTTCCTTTTTAATGACTCTTATGGAGGCTCTCTTTCTGGTAGTCACAGGAAACTTCCCACTACTGTAAGATCCCAGTTTCCATATGATTTCCTCTGACATAACTAAAAAATAGGGTGACAGTGAACATTATTAATGCTCTTTATTATTAAAATAATATTACACATATCAGTCATCTTTCAAGATGTAGGGGATGTTTTTCAAATGTATCAATCTTCTGGCAGTTATAGCTAACACATTTGAATTTTCCTCACTAAAAAAAATTACATAAACCATATCTGACTTCCCTCTCTAAGCCACCCTTCTATGAAGCTTCCAAATTGTAATTTTTGCCAACTCAATTCCTATTTAATTTGCTAATTTTAAGGCCTAATGTATGTGATTGTTTTTATTTGTTTTAATATGAAATTTATGCAGCACCATGCACCACTGAATTTAGGTTGCCTTTATTTTTAGAACACATAGTGTTGTCAGAGTACAGAATTATAAGTTAAAGACTTTATTCTAAGAATTCACATCTCACTATGAAGCAGCATGGTTGTATCACACCCACTTTGGCTCTTTTCTGACTGCTGCTTGGATTCTTCTCTGTATCAACAGTACCAATAATTGCATTTCCTGCTTGTGCACTGGTGTTGACTGACAGCAATACTGAAAGGTTCATATGTTGCAAAGGACCTTCAACCAGATGTTTGTACCAGATGTACCAATCATACCCAAAATTCAACTACTGTCAAGAATTGAGACCAAGAGGTACGCATATAGGAAACACAAGCTCTGTGGATATAAAACTATATAAACTATATAAAACTATATATCCACTTTTAGCACCTCACTGCTGTATGCATTCCAAAATGAACATTGGGTATTCATATCTACTTCACCTTCCTGTTTTGTCTACAGTTGAACATGGGGTATTATCTTTTATAAAATTAGTTTTCTTTAGCAAAAAGGCTAATTTCTCACACTTCCTCATATCTCTCAAAAGCATTAGCAAAATTCAATGTTAACATAGTAACAAATTACAGACTCATAAAATACAGTTTGAAAAAAAAAAAAAAGTTGTTCAGTAGTAGTTAAATAACAATACATCTATAGCCACCAGAAAATCATCCTCCACCTCTCTCAGCTGCTAATCTGGTTTTGTGGTGGTCAGGTCTGAGGTGTACTGGCCTAGATAAGCAATAGCCTGAACTGACCATAAAGCACACAAGAACAATTAATGTGCTCATACTCATATAACTCCATGCTTCATAAAATAACCTACAAAGGACAAGATTTTCAGTCATCTTCCAAGATATATCCAAAGAGACAGTGAAGTATCAGCATACCCAAAGTCATGACTGTATGATCAAGAAAGCAGTATTTATCTGTACACTTCTAGGATAAAGGGCCAAACAGCCAACCACATTACCAAGGAATCCAAAAAACCTCAGATTCAAGACTAAAACAATACTGTGCTCCTCTTTGGAAAGGGGTAGATTTTCTCCATCAACAGTTGGCAGAGAGGCTGTCACAGCCTGTCACTCATTCTCTGCTATGGATTTTGTTCTGCCAAGCAATGTCAGTCCTGCCTTCTCCGCAGTAAACATTACTAATGCTGTTTTCTCCAGATGTTTCCTGTTAAAGCCTATCTTAGTTAAACAGTACGGACACATAAGATAAAACTTGAGTGATATATAATTGGAATACCAATCACACCAAAATGCTTCAGATAGTTGCTACCACTGCTTCATACAATAGATTCTGCAAGCCCTCTGGTATGAAGTGTAGACCAAGACAACAACTTCAATACAATACCAATACAATGTTAGCATACATTTCTAAAAGTAATTTTTTGGTAAAGAAAATATCCTCTTTTCTCCAAATAAAGTAATAAAGCATACTTCATCATATATCAAATATACCTAATTTAAACCTTAGTGATGCCTCCAAGATACACTCCCAAGAGATATGGAACAAAGCATTCTAGACTATTAACTAGTCCTATCTCATCCATTTACATACAACTACATCAGAATATCTTTGCCAACTCCCTCATTTGTAGTCTTTTACCTAGCGTTATTAGTACCTAAAAAGTTCTAATGAAGTGGGCTATTAAAGGGAGAAAATCAACCACACAATTTTATCATTCACATTTGGGATTTCCTGAGGTGTTTCTTCTTTGGTATCTAGATAATTTTATGTCATTTTTAACCTAATCAGATGCAATTTTAAATCTTATCACACCACAGACACACAAGGATGGAAGTATTTCATATAAGATCAAAGCAGCTGATCACAACAGTAGCAAACTGAAACAGGCCTCATCTAAACTCTTAAAGACAAGAGGAGAGAGGAAAGATACCATTGCTAATCTCGATTTTTATAAGTCAGAAGTGAGCCACAGAAAGACTAAGGTGGATAATAATATATTTATGGGGGTTGAGAAATACAATCTTCTTGGCAATGATTATATTAGGAAGTAGTGCATTGCAAGAGGAGTAGATGTACAGAGTGCTGGCAACCCAACTCCCAAATGTATTTTTCCAGTAGTAAAGCATTACAGTATATTGCTTAGCAGCATTGATATTTTATTTGGAATATCAATCTCTGTAGCTACTTCAATTAAGGTGTCAACTATAAACAAGTTCTACAGTCTGTATTATGCCTGATGCAGAATCTTGTATCTGAAAATAACTCAGTCTGCAAAAAATAACAGGTCTGGGTTTGCATCCAGCCACCACTCACAGGTTTGCAAAACTCTTTGGATTTGCCCCCGGACCAGCATCACTTTCCAGCATCACTTGCATAATGAGAACTTACTCTAAAACCAATTTTGCATGAAGGTTAATATTCAGGGACTCACAAGTGGTATTAGACTGATGTTATGTATAAGAACCAAATTGCTTTATCCTGTCTCCTGCTGCTCCTTTGAATGATGATGCCCTATGGGCTACTGCTTCAAGCTTTGGTGCCTTCACAGTTGAAGGCATAAATTCAATCTTGAATTTAAAATGTGTTTCAAAGACAGTGTTGTAAGCAAAATCCTAGGCTTTGTTGAAAAGTGTAAAAAGAAAAGGGAAGAGAATTTTGCACATTACCCATGTAATTTTTGTTTTTCATGCAGCAACCTGATATGCTGAAAAATTTCTGGGTTTCTGATATGGGTCAGTCTGTGTGAGCTATGAACACAGGCATTGAGATTTGGCATGGACAGAGAGTTTTATGTTAGAAAATCCAATTTCAGCACTAGGGTCAAAATGTGCCTCTTAGAGTCTACAGTTCAAAGAGAGCTAGCAAGAATGAGTCTGAAAGCAATTAAAGAGACAAATATTTATTTCTTCATTCCCTACTTCATTTCTGGAAACTTGGAATTTTTTCAGAGAGCCCTAAGGTCTTCAAAGACAAAAATTAAGTGGCTAATTAGACATAAAGTAAAAGAGCTAACTAGAATTACATAGCACAGAAAGAAAACGAGGGGTTTTTATTATAAAAAGTAGTATTTCACACTGTCCAGATATCTTTTTACACTAAGATTGCTTTAGTCAACAGTTTTGTATAGAGTCCAGCAAAATGGAAATCTAAACCCAATTAAGGTGTATTAAGGTCCAACATCCTTGATAATATTGATAGTCAGAAACCTGAGATTGTCCACTTGTAAAATGGTTAAAAATTACAATATTATGTGTATTCAGTTAAGCAAAAGTCAACTAAATTCTCTTGTAACCTTAGGCTATTTAGGATGCAGAAAAGATTTGACATTAAAAGTGTTAGCCTTTTATATTTGCTAATTACAGAAAGGACAATCACAGTCCAAAACCAGGATTCTGGTTATCTGTTTATCAGACTGTAAGGTCCTACACAGGTCTTGGTAAAGGTTCTCTTAAGGAAGTTGGAGTAATCATTTAGGGAAACACTTTCAACCCCAATTTACAGTATCTACAAGTCTCACACTAACAGGCACCAGAGCAGTTCACATAAAACCATGTGGCCACTTCAGCCACACAGAAGCTACATCAAGCTCTTATATAAAACAGGTCATACACCCTCAAAGTAGAAAAAAAGGCAGACAGAATTTTCATCCCTTTTTTTACAATAACATATTTTGGGTTGCTGTACAGTCCTGTAGGAATGTGATTTTGCTATTATTCATTGTAGACAAAATATTCCTGTTTGTCAAATGCTTCAGATATTGTGAAATACAAAAAGCAGTTTAGGGTCAATGTCTCTCAATTGTATTTCAATTATGCCTTTTTTGGCTTCAAAATCAATCACATTTGTTAACCACAGGGTGTAAGAATTGCACTTGATAAAGTGAACTCCAAGACGACTGAAGATTCAGTTGCTTCTCAGTGGAAAGGTACATAACCTATTTCCAGAATGCTCTTTTTGAAGATAATGCTTTGTATCCACACTACTGATTTTTTCATGTAGCTTATTCCAATAGACATTCATTCATATAATCTTCAGAAATATGTGACTCCTTGATACTATTAAAACTGTCCCAGTCACACATTAAGCCATCTGTCAGTATGCTATTAGTTGAAAAATATGAATGGACTATTCAGTGCAGCATTCAATTTTCTGTTTCAAAAGAAAGCACAAAAGTATATCCAGCCTCAACACTTCAAAGGGAAGCTTCCTAAAAAAATGCCCCAAAACTGCATTTTGTCCTAACAGTACAGTATAAGCAAGAGTGCAAGACTTTACTAAGTTTTCCTGAGGGGACAAGAAGAACAATGAAAGTTCTCTATAGACACAGGACACAAATTATGCAAAATTCCAACCCAGGAGCCAGACTAAAAAGTATTGACTGGCACTGTGCCCACCAGGGACCACATGCCAACTGGAGCAGGATGCATGCCAGCTATTCAGCTTCCTTTGATGACCCACCATGTGCCAAGAATTTGGAGTTAGGACAAAATCATGCTGTCTTTCTTTTCTTGAATCAGCACTAATTCCAAACAAATACCCTAGTGCAAAAGAGAGGACAAAAAGGTCTTGTGACTGCACCTATTTTTATACAATTCAAAAGCAACTTTAGTTAGTAGCCTCAAATAAATATATTACTATATCATATGTATCGTGATCTGAGATTAATATTAAATGCATTTCTTCACAGGCAAAGCAAAAAGCCCTTCTTTTGTATTGCAAACTACATTTTGAAAATGCTATTTACCAGAAACTTGAAAAATATGTTTTATCATTAAAATGTCAAGAACACAACACCTATTGCCAAACATCCAGCAATCTGCCAATAAAATCTCTAACCTTCACACATTATTTGAGCCAGTATTTCAAAAATATCCAGAAGAGTAAATTCCTCTTCTGAATTTGATGTTGACCAGAAACTGTGTCATGTTCTGATGATTAACCTAGAAATACCTAAAATAAATTTCAACAGCATTCCTACCCAGCTGTTTCAAAAGGATGTATTTGCAATGAGCCCAACCTCAGTCCAGTTTCAAAGGCCTATAGCACAAGTTAGCAATCTTCCATCACTTCACAAACAGCAAGACAAACGTTCTGCTAACATTGCAGGCATACTGAGTTAAAATTAGGTGCAAACTCAAAAAGGTATCAATACACATTTACTCAGGATTCCTCTCTAAATAATTAAATAATTAAATTTTATTGACATTGATTCAGAAGAGAAACTGTCTGGAGAGAAAATACACACACAAAGGGTCTGGAAAGTACTAACTCCAGTTGAATGACTTCTCATTTTTTATTCAGCTGATTGGTTCATTGGTTCATGGCTTTCTAGCCATACTAAAAGATTCATCACCCTGTATTTGGGAGCTTAAGTACATTAATTTGTATTTGCTACAGATTTCCTACTGGTCAGATATATATATACAACACATAAAGCTGTGCTACAGGAAACACCATTCTCCTCGTCTTTGATGGCACATGAAAATTCAGAGTCAAATATTATGGAAACCTATAGAAACAATCTTTTTACAATTACTTTGAGTGTTAAGATTTAGCTGCTCTGGGATTTTTCGGACAAAATAATCATGAATCATTTGTAACTGCTACATGTTAATGGACTATACAGAAGTATCATAGGTTCCAGTAATCCATGTTAAGATGAATCCTAGAATCCTCTGAAAAGACTCTTTTAGATACAATGAGTAGTTCCTGTAGTTTAGGAGGAAAAATAAGCAAAAACTACTTACGTATTTGTCATCTGATCCACTGGCTATAAAGCGTCCACAGGGAGACACTGCAATTCCACATGGATAGCAGCGGCTACTGTGCCCTTCAAAACGACGTTCACACCTACAGATAAGTTTCAGTGTTATTAACCCCAACTAAAAATAACATCTTTTACTGTCATTTTCATGAAATCCTCCTGGTATCATGCTTTTCTTAGTCTACAAATTAACTACGGCAAATCCACAAATAAAGTTTTAAATATATCAGCAGTAGGATTTTGTCAAAACTGGAAGACACTGAAGAAAGAACATTAATGACTAAAAATCAAATGAACACACAAAACTGCCCCAGGACAATGACCAATCCCATGCTTTGGCCTTTTTTAGTTTACAGGGATAGAAACACGATTACTAATTAGAGAGGAGGAGCTGTGATGCCTGTCAGTTAGCTAAGGGGAAGGTGTTGTGAAAGTCTGCTCCATGAAGATTTATAAATCTCCCTCAAGTTATTTATATCAAATGAAGATGCAATATGTGGAATCATGGCATAAATAATTATTGCTTGCTTTTCTTACACCCAAATCTGAATATTTCACCTTTGTTGTCTATTTACATTCTATTCCATTAACTTATTGTATATGGTAAGTCAAGAAAGACAATATCCAAACATTCCAAAGTGAAAAATCTCTCTCTCTCTATCTCTCTCTCTCTCTGTTCTATAACTGTAGATAACTTCTTACCTATCTGTAGGGATGGATTTAAAATTAATGCAAGAAATTTATTTCTTACTTTTCAAGTTAATATTGCAAGAAGCATTGTAGAGTAAGTTTTAAATAGCTGAGCATGCTTGGGCCATTTACAAATAATAATGTTTTTAATGAGCTGAAGATTAATATCCACATAAAAAGCACCACATGGTTGTAAAGAACTTTGCAGTCAGCACAAAACTAATGTTAAAAAGATATTATTTAGTGTTTTCCTTGATATTAAAAGATATTTTAATACAAGTTTCAACACCATTCAGACCTGTGATTTACATATGCATACCTCATTTCAGAAGTTTATTTTTATACCTTTGAGGAATCATTTTAAAACAGACTTATAATAACCCATATTCCTCTTTTGTCTGTATTATGAATACTGTCAACCTATCCTTTTTACAAAACAAATTCACATACTTCACCATAATGTAGATGTCATATATTCTTTTTTTTTTTATGTATGCTAGGTCCAGGAACAAATTTGAAATAGTAAAATATCCTGCCAACTCCTGTGATATACACATTTTCCTGGCCAGTGAAATCACAGAAGCTAAGTAAATTCAGTTGACAGAACCTATGTGCAGAAAGCTCTAAATTTTTATACCATATTGTTCTGTTGTAGACACATATGTATGTGTAAGAATGTACTAAATGCCAAGACGGTTTCACCCAGGTGAAAGAGACATACTTAAACAAAAACACTACTTTGTACTATACTACAGATCTAATTGCTATCACTCCTTAAAGCATAAAAGAGACACATTTGAATGCATGAAAATACTTCATTTTATAGAGCCTAACTCTGAACTTTACTGTATTCTGTATAACAAAACTACTGGTATTAACAGACCTTTTGAGCATACAGTAACCAGACACTTCACCTCAGACAAGTTCTATCCTGAAACTGCTAAAATAACCCAACTTAAGAGAACACTACAATTCAAGAGAAGCAACTTATGAAGATAGCCAATTACTGTGACTAAGATTTAGAAACATTTTGCAACTTCCTTTTTTCACAAGAATATTGAGAGACTTTCAGTAACCAATGGCCACATGTGGTCTATTGAATAACCTGCCTCTGTTCAAGCTCCCTATTTACAGCAAAGGAGAATACTAGCTACCTCAGTCTCCTCAGTATTTTCTTCCTCAGTTAGGCATCCACACAACATTATTCATTGTGTAGAGTAAACTTCTCATAAAACTTAGCCTCAAGTCCCAGTTGCACTGTTTGCAAATTTCAGGGATTTTTTTTTTTTTCTGACTGCCTTTTCATAGAGAATTTTAGGAAAAAAAAGTCTCTTTAATCTTATACTTTTGAGATACAACAGCAACATCTGAAAGAAATTTCTTCATGAGAAAAATAAACAAAATTCATATCCATTGTCCCTTCCAAAGGTGTCTTCAGGTTCACCATTCTTCCTTAAGTAGAGGACTGGTCATCAGGACTACTTCTAAATGTTTAAGACCTCATTGTCAGGGCCTGTAAAACATCATTTCCTCAATGGGATGTTCTTCACAGAAGAGACTCCTAATAAAACACTGAAAAAAACATCCTTTAAAAAGAAACATCTCAGTATTTGTGACCAATAACTCGAATATTTCAGCTATAAATAGAGCCGCAAGAACTAACAGGATTCTAAGGTTTTCACTGATCTTTTCTCTGCTATACCATAGCAGTATAAAGCAATGCCTCAGTCAAAGGATAGTGCCCTTTTCCTTGTGCTAGTGCAGCCGCAGTAATAACCAACACCCTGGATTCTATTTTCTTAATTGTTTTCTTGTTCAACTTTTCTATTATATCAAGATATATGTTCTATTACAAGTTCACCTACTTCCCCAACCTCTCAAAATCCTACACACATTTAAATTAAAAAAACCTGATTCCAATTAAACTTTCCACAGAATTAAGTAGAAATTTGTTACTCAATCTATTAACTCCAGATATCTACAGGTATCACAGCAATGGGGAAAAAGGTGGACGAAAAATCATAGCATTATTAGATAGATACTATGTGTATGATTTTAACATATTTTAGGGATTGTCTTCTTTCAGGCTTTTTTTTTTTATTTCTATCTTTTTTTTAAGTAGCAACAGGTGGTGATCCAAATTATTTTGGATATTGCAGGCTTTACGTGGCCAGCTGGCATGCTCTCCAGCCTCCTAAGAATGCTTTTCTGGTCAGAGCTTTTCAGGGGTTACCATGACAAACATCTGGTAATTGCATGGGACAGCAAACAGCCAAATTTTCCCTATGTTCTTCATTGTACATCTTTTAGTCTACATTCCAAAATATGTATCTTTTTATGTTGCTAAAAAACTTGAATAATATTAGAAAAAAAAGTACTATTTTTTTCTGTCTTTGGAAGAGAAAGATACTGGAATGTGTGTCTCCTTATAAATAAGAGAATACTCTCACAAAGAAGTCTATTTCATTCTACTTGATGCATTAAAAAAAGAAAACTGCAAACAAAAGTTTGTGTTTTGTTTTTTTTCTTAAACCACTTTCATTTGTATTGTTACTTTGTGCCAGTGCTCTGATATTTGTTCACAGACTCTTCAGTACCAGCAGATCTACTGAGGCTCTGCAAAATGTGAGTCTAACTTGACAGTAGGAGTAGCAGCCACCTTAGATGTACTGAACATGTGGGTTTAATTTCATTATTCCAACACCAAACCCTTCACATAGGAGCTCCTGATGTTTTCAACATAGCATCCAGCAGGGACCACATCCCTGTGTTCCCCATCCTCTATACTTTCATGCACCTCCAGTCCCTAACTTGGAGGAACTCCAGACACTCTTTTATCCCTCAGAATCTGGATAACTAGACTCAAAAGCTAGAAGGGAAAAAAAAAAAAGGCAAACCATGGGATCCTCATGTTCAGAAGAAACCAAGAAGTAACCAAATTCTGAGTACGTATATATTTGTATCTTACTTAGGATTATGTCAAGCAACTAGTTCACAGTGAAGATGCAAACTGAAAAGTATCTCAAAATTCAAACTGCCTGTCTGACTCTAAGTTCTCGAAGTGCAAATGTGGGAAAAGTATGAGATGAGTTCCCTGTGGCTGTGGGAATTCTGCTAAAATGTGTTGCCAGCGGAGCTTATGATCATAAGCTCCTCCAGTGCAGCATCATAACACTATTCAGAGATGATAACATAGTGGCATAGCATTAGAACACTTTTTGAAGATTTTGCCCTAATGTCTAATACTATCTTCATACAACTGGTAGATTCTTTCAGAGGCTGAAGGAAGGTGAAACTGATTTTCTCTGGGATCATACATCAAAGCATTATTGTGCAGCTAAGTATTCAGATGAGGCAATTCAGTATGTGCAAGTGGTTCAATATTCCTCAAATCTTCCCTGTGTCCAATAAGCACCCACTGCCTTTTTTGGTTTTTTTTCAGGAGAAGAAAAATGGCTGTTTCAGCAGCAAACAGCATAGTTCAACAGCTGAACTTCCATTTCTCAGCTGATCAGAGTATAAGTCACAGGCAGGCAGCTCCTACCACCATAAGTGTTAGTGGATTGGGTGTTGGGAGCTCTTCCTAACACCTTGTCCCTGCTAGTCTTATTACCTGCAACAGTAATCTAGCACCTACTACATCTACCTCCTCACACTACCATAGCAGCATCCCAGACGTCCAAATGGGGCTGTACTAACTCTGCCCTGCTCTCACAATTTCTGGGTAGGTTTTAAGCACAGCACATCTGGCAGCATAGCACAATTGTCCCTTTCCTGCCTTTTAAATTAATTTTCAATTACAGCTGTTATTGTACATCTTGCTCTCTTAGTCAATATCACATCAGCTACCCCAGCAAGTTTCCCATACCCTATCTCTTCTGTGGAAAGTAAAGAAAAAATGCCATTTTCATAGAATCACAAAGTGACATGATGGTTGAGATTGTTAGGCAAGTTTGGAGGTCATCTTATCCAACCTCACTGCTCACATAGTACTAGTGTGGCTTCAGCAGTGCTAAATAGAGTGGAGGTATCACCTCCCACAGCCTGCTGGCAACACTCCTCCTCGTACCGCCCAGGACATCATAAGCCTTCTTTGCCTCAAGGGCACATTTCTGGCTCATGTTCATCTTGGTCTCCTTTCTGCAAAGCTGTTTTCCACCTAGTTGCCCCCTCAGCATATATTGGTGACTGGGGGTTGCATTTGGTGCCAAGAGGACTTTGCACTTCCCCTTGCTGAACTTCATATGGCTTCTGCCAGCTCATTTCTACAGACTTCTACAGCCTGAAGCAAGGAGCAGAGTTCATGGGTGGGATTCCAAGGCTGGTCTGGGCAATTAAGGCCCACTGGTGCAGTAAGGGTCCTCACAGTGCAGCTGGTTACTTGACTAAATACACATCTGAAAATCTGATGTCAAGCCAGGTCACACAATTATTGACACAAAGAAGGATGAAGCTTTATTGCATGATGGCTTTAGCCATAATTTACTGATGAGCAGGGAAGGTCCACACCAGTGCCTAAAAGCTTTGTAGGGGATCTGAAATCTGCCTCAGCGAAGAAAATTTTACACTACTTCACATTCTAAAACCTCTCATGAGGAAGAGGACTCCTTGGAATGACCCATGCAAGAGAAGCTGCAGAAAACTGGACACACAATTTTTCTCATTATCATCCAGTCATGAAGATAACTGTATTCATGTAACTTTGCTAGTGAATGTGAGCTAGTGCTACTAAGTGTTTAGTCAATATTCTAAATGCATTTAATGAAGTGAAGGGTGCAACTCTATGAATTTTTAGTTTTCTCCTAATAGAATGAATGAAAGAAATTTCCTTTCTTCTGGACATTTCAAGCACAGAATTATCTAATCTACAAGTGGGAGGAAGTGAGAAATTGAAAGGATTCAGACTGGTAAAGCAGAATTAAAAACTGTCATATGAAATTTAAGTGATGTATGAACATATTAAAGCAGCTGGTATTTAGTCTAGTCTGATACTTCCTGTTGTTATGAGTTTACTGTGTAAGGGAATTGAATGTTCATTAATTCCTAAGTTTCTACATTCTTTCTATGCATTGCTTTTACAGCACTAGGATGTCAAAGTACATCTCACTGCCCTATATGTTCATGAGCATAGCCACTAAACACAGGCGGGACTGGCAGACAAGGAGGCTTGGTGTATTGGAATTTTCTGATATATCTGGCCTCTGTGGCTTAAAGGACTCAGCAACTTGTGTCATTCCAATCCAGACTTTTCTGAGATATTAAATTGAATTGGTGGAGACAACAGGTATGGCTGAGTATAAATCAATGCTACATTCCTGAACCCAGTAAGAGTAGCCATGTCTCCAAAATACATTCAATACACACAGCAGTATGAGAAAGGATGGTAAAGTTTCTTGTGTCTTACATTAATGAGTCTACAAGGTTTCATCACAAAGAACTCTTCAACTCTTTCAAAAATGTAAGAATGTATTAACTTTTTGCACCTCCTGATCATTAAATGCTTTTCTGAGTCTTTTTTTGGGAATCCTGAGCCTGGTGACTATAATGTCCATCTCATTCAGATTTCCACAGCATCTCAGCCTAACTCTTGTGTTTACTGCTTTCACCTTGGACACAAGAGAAAGAAATTTTACTTTTTTTCCAAGTAGTCATTCTTTTTGACAATACAGACTGAAATTGCTCTTCAAAATATCTTGGAAGTTGGTCAAAGGTCATTATCTTACTCTAAACCATGTATTCATATGGTCACATAGTTCATTATCCTAACCTGGAAGAAGAGTAGCCATATTTTTCTTCTTCCAAGAAAAACTATTTTCCTTGCCTTTTTTTTCCTAAACCTGTTTTGTAGATCATCTGGAGCTTTTCTTAGCTTTAGTTATAAATGAGGAGAATGCAGGAGAATTATAAAAAATATTCAAAATCTTCAAATTAAACTTTACAAATCCATGCATTTCAAAGCAAATGGAGCAGGAGTCTGAGTAAATCCAAAAGCCACTAGCAGTGTCCAAGATTCCCTCATTTATTGGCAAGATGACCTGGCTGTGTGAGGTTGGCTGACAACATCAGAAAGTTAAAATGTCTTTTCTTGTACCACCTTCAGAGGAACACATGAGACGTTCTGGCACTCTCTGAAGGAATCTTGGAATTCCTCCAGATCATCAATAGTGAAAGAGACAGACAAATTCACTGTTTTATCCAAAAAAGATGATGAAAATTGAATTTGCTAAATAATTTCACCAAATTCAAGAACATAAGAAAAGTTAAATGAATTTTCATTGAGAAAAAAATTGTAATTTGATAACACAGGTTGAACAGCAAATTTTTTGTAGAACTCAAAGCAAAAACATTCATATATCCAAAGCTTATAAAGCTGTAGGCCAGGTTAACCTGTTTGAAGATTTAATCTGTGCAGATCAAAAAGGAACCAGAGCATCCTGCTATGATTCCTCAGTCAATTGTGAGAAAAGGAATGCATGTCATATGAAAAGGAACCATCATCAAAGAAACTGAATTAAAAACCCTCTAAGAGTCCAAGGGAATTGTGCAGTTATTTTGCAAATTATTTCCCATGCTTTCAACAACAGCTTTGAAGAGCACTGTGATGAAGGTATTTTTCCCCCTTATTTAATCAAAATGTTGTACTTAACAGAATTTTTAAATAAAGTAACAATGGATAGATTCTCAAGGGCAACAAACAGATTAAAGAAAAGCAAAATAATTTTCACTGTGGACAGCTAGGGAAAATATTAAGAATAAAATCAACAAACATAAAGTGGAGATCGTGGACTTAGTGTTACTATCCACAACCCTGCAAACAATATAAATGAGAAGGTGGACTTACCTTTGCTATATTGCAAGAACACTGGACAAAGATTTCACTAAAAAAACCCTATTCTGGCAAACCCAAAGGAAAAACAAAGGCAGGTCATTCCAGAGGGACTGGAAACAGTTGTTGATGCACCAACTTTACAAATCAACAACTTTAAGAGATTAAAGGTACTGGCCCACCATAAGGTTGTTTAGGAACTAATCTCTCCTGTAAGTACTCAACAGTGCAAGGGATGGACTGGATTTGATTGGATAAAACCTATGAACAAAAAAAAAAAAAGCAAAAGTGTTTAGTCTGTGTAACTATAGTAGACCTAACACTTCAGCAGAGACTTGTTCCAAGTTCAAACAGACCTTTCCAAACCTAGACATTTTAAATTTATTTATGTGAAAAACACCTGGTGAACACATAGGAAAAATTGAACAGTTTTACTCCTTTTGAGAACTCAGGAACAGATTTTAAAATATAGAAGACTCAGTCTCTGGTCTGAGCAATGGCAGAAAATTTCATTTTAAAAAATGTGGTTTGTTTGTCTTTTATTCCTTGAAAATTGCTAACAAGAAAAAAACAATTATTTTTTTTTCTATTTCTTCTCCACAAGAGTTTATACTACTGATCACTGTGTAATGTGTAACAAACACACACATATACATAGTACCTCACAAGCACCCTTAAATTATCTGTCATTAAGGATTTGAACTACTTTTTTGAAGCTTGGCTAATAGAACACAGTGGATACTAGAATACACTGACCTAGCCAAATTAAATATACAGCAAGAACATACATAAATTTGCTCCTTCTTCTCAAGACATATTCATTTAATTGATTGCCCAGATTTTACACTTTAACTATTTTACCTTTCACTGACTTTACTTATATTAGTATTTAGAAACAAAGAGACAGATAAGTGATCTGTGAAAAGCTTTCTACTTTTTCATTACTCTTCAGCAACACAGTTTGAGCAGCTTATTAGAAAAACATAAGAAGGTAACATATTCCAACCCAGCAGTTTCTAGTTTCATTACTTTCTGGCATTGAGTGAAGGTAATACAGCAATGATTTTGAAAAGAACACATATGCCCCCTATAGATTTAATGTATTCTTACCACAGAAAGATGGAAATAAATGAAAGGTTTAGTAAGCATTGCCCAAATAGAAAATTCGGTACTAGAAAAATTATATGACATCTTTCCATAGCTATGTTTACATACACAGAAAGCAAATAGGAAATTATTCTTCGAAGACTAAACATCCTCCTGCCCAATCCCCTTTTCTTTTAAACATAATTATTTTGGCCTCCACAACAGAGCTTGCCCCAGGTATTACTTCTCCTGAGCAATGTTCCCTCCTTGATGTTCTATTAATTTGTCCCAAGGCTTTCTCAAAATTGAAAGGTGTTTAGAAACAGTGTAGCATTTAATTCTGAGTTTATGGTAATGTGTCATGCAAACTTATAGCACTACATACATGGTTTTTAAAAATGTTGCTGCAATTGGCTTATATTTTAAAAGATAGATCATAGATTTTACTTATTTTAGCAGTAATGGCATGCTGTTTTGGAAATACCATTAGCATTCAGTTCAGGGCACCATTATATATATACGATTAGATCTACAAATGTGGGTAAACATAGATGAAAAATCATAAATATTCAATGGCTTCCACATAACTAACTATAATTGAGGAATGAGCACTTTGCTTGGTCTCTAAAAACTAGTAAACTTCAATTAACCTGTTGCTCAGATTCCACATCAAAATTTCTACTGGTATATGAGAGCAAGTATGAATTCTGAATAAAGATAAAGCATATAAAGATAAAGATAAAGCTTTAGCAAGATAAAGATATAGGTTTTTATTCCAAGGTACCTAATTAATTCTTACCTCAGTGTTCTTAAATCCCACAGTTTGATGCCATCACCTGCAGCTGTGGTCAGGAAAAGGTTGTAAGCTTCAGGTTGCTGAGTGCTGTAGGATGATCCCTGTAAAACAATAAATCAGTTTCAGGTAACTATTCTCTATGGCATTAATTATTTATAGAATCATAGAATATCTTGAGATGGAAGAGATCCATGGGAATCATCAAGTCCAACTCCCTGCTCCTTGCAGAATTAGGCCATATGATTAAGAGCATTGTCCAGATGCTCCTTGAACTCTGAAAAGCTTTAGTGTTGGGACCACTTCCCCGGGGAATCCAGTCCAGTGACCAACCACCCTTTCAGTGGATAATTTAGTCCATCTAAGAAACAAACAGTAAATATTTGTTAGATTATGTGAAAAAAAGCTTGTCTGTACACATGCAAAGGAGCAAAGAGGAAGAGCATGCAAAGAGCATGTAGAGGAAGTCCCATAACCCAGTCAGAGAAATGGAGCACGGCCTTGGCTCCTCCCAGTGCTGTCCCAGGACAGCCATGAGCCCTTTGGTCCAGGGGTGACACCCACCAGGACAGTCAGTGAGACAGGTTATCTGGGGCATCTCACAGACTGATGGGGATTGCTAAAATCAGGGTATGGGATCCATTATGTGAAGCAGGGGAAGATCTTTTTGTGATTGCACAAGACATTACAGGATGTTTTGGGATGAAAACAAGGGCAGTGAAAGGGAGGGAGCAAAGGTTACTTCAACAATTAATTATAAGACATTGTTAGCCCTGAGCTAAGTGTCCAATTCCATTGACTTCAGTAGCAATTGCAATCATTCATCACAAGACTAATTTTGGCTTCATACTTTTAAATAATTAAATCCAGTTTTAAACCTCTGATATTTTAACATTCACATTGGCAAATCCCAGCCTTTTTGCTGGCTAAAGACTTCTTTCTCCAGGGAACCAGATTGAAACAGTTAAAACACTTTCTTTCCTTTCCTAACCATTCACTTTCTTGATTTGGCTGAATACATCACAGAAACCTCAAGGTAATTTCCTGCAATCAGTATTTGCCTGCCAGGAATCTCCTATTCATTATGAAAGCTGGTGCATAGCTTGCTCTAAGAGATGAATTAAAATGTACTGTGCAACACATTTCCCAACAAAGTCTACACAGTCTCACATTTGCTCTGTATAACTAAAAAAAAAGAGTAAAGCAAAAGACAAAGACAGTAGTAGTCCAAAGGACAGTATTCATTAAAAGTTACTGAGCACCCTTTTTTGTGCCTTTGAAATATTTGCTCACCACCCCTTGATTCAGCCAGCACTGGTCACAAGAATCCAAAACAAGAAGTTCTACAGACACATACACATTTACTTTGTGCATTACTCCTTTACTACAGAATATAGAGAAAAACTAAAGTTAAGCTAAAGGCATGTATCAATAGATATATAAGAAAGCACTCTGTACCTTCTAGTGATCTTATACTTTTGCCAACATTGTAACTATGGTTAGGAAAAAGTTATCTGACTGAAACTTCAGAGTTACCCATTACATTTTTCACTCTTCACATCAAGTAGACTTCCCAACTAATGGACCAATGAATTTTGATACAAAAGGGTCTGAACAGAAAATTGAAAATTTTGCTCTTTCTGTGAAAATTAGTGTACTCTATAACTGTGCTAGCAGAACACAATACCATCCAAATATTTGTGGCTCACAATGACAGTTTTCTGTTCAAAGAATGTGTTTTGCACCATTACAAAGGCATTATTAACACTAAAGCTCTGAATCTTTGTGATCTGATCTCAAATTGGCATCTATTTTGATATCTCATATGTTCTAAACTCTAAGACAGGAAGATGATTTTGATATGTCATTCAATTCATCTTACTATGTCTCTTAAAATTCAGTATAAAAAGCAATTGACTGTTATGATAATCTTAATCAAAATATTTAAGGCTGAGATCAATCTCTAGAACAGATCAAAAGAAAAATTTAAAATCAAAGTCATTACAAGGCAAATTATATATACTTGCTTCAGCTGTTTTTGTCTAAAATCAAATATCAGAGAACATCATGCTGATCATCTAGGCTTCCAGGAAATCCTATGCATTTTATAATTTGCTAACAGGTTTCTCCAACATATAATTGGAACATACTTTCCCGATAATCTACCACAACCTCAAAATAGATTTGCTTTTTTATTAATTTAAAGAGTAAATTTTATTATTATGCCCACTTAACGATTATCCAAGTGGAATCACAAAAGAGTCTTGGAACATGAGAACTGATTTGCATGAATCTAAAGAAGAAAATGCACTTCAAGAATATGTATACTGCAATCACAAATGAGTATGTAGTCCACACAATGAGACTAGGAATAATCCAAAGGAAAGCCTTCATAAATTTTGGGGTGTAGGCACTGGATTTTCAGAATGAACTGTTTCTCTCCACAGGTTTGTTTCCATTGAACCGTGTCTCATCACTAGAGAACCTTAGATTCCAGTGTGTTTCATACTTCATACATACATACATGATGTAGTTTGCACACAGCATTCTGCACATTTTTATAAATCTAATTTGCTCTAATAGTTTTAAACTACCCGATGTAATAAAATAGTTGATGTGTAATTTTCCTATTGACTTATCTTAAGTACTAGTTTTATATAACTGAAAAAAATAGAGAACTTTGATGTAAAAATGTCCCCCAAAATATTCAGTTTTCTTTGCTCTACCACATACATCTAGTTTTTTCTCCCAAGTGAGTACTTGCCCACAGCTTTAGAGTTTTTCTTGATTAAATAACCTGAAGGCACTAAGCTGACCCAGCAAAAAGAAAAGCCAGAACTTTAAGCCTATATGTGTTACAAACAGTACTGAAATAGTTAGCACAATTTTAAGTGTTTTACCAGATCACATCTATAAGGAAAACCCACAAAGAGTTCTACAACAGTAATAACAAGGATTGTTTTAAACCCACAGAAGCAAGGACTTTCCAACTGGGAATGAAGCACCACATTCAACCAGACCTAACACAGCAGGCATTCCAGAACATATGCTACCATAAAAACTACAAACACTCAAATCAGTCTTCAAGGAAAAAAAGGAAGAGCAAGGATGAGGGGGTTTAAGTCATCTATTCTATTGTAGTACTGAGAACTTTTTTTTATTGCTGTTTCCAAAGTTTCAAAATAAATCACACGGTGTCAGATTGAGCTTCAGAAGAGAACACTTACATAAGGAAAAATTCCCGTTGGACTACAGTAATACAGTTTAGCACAAGTAAGGCAAAAGATAATAAACACTTCTCTAATAGCAAGATGACTCAATCAGTCTCACTGCTCCCTTCTTTACACTAGAGAACAAACGAAATCTGTACGGACCTATCACACAGACTCATGTTCTTGCCCATCCTCCCCAACATATAAAAACTTACTGATTACTACCAATTCTACTTTTAGCCTCTGATTTCTTTGTTGATGATGTTGTAGTGGTATTAGAAATAAAATTCAATAAAGAATATACCTTATTTTGGCAGATCTGATGGACTGATCTAACATGAGCTTCCTGTATCACTGCTGTGCTGCAGCCTGCATTGAGGTCAAAAACTTCCAACGCTCGGTTGCTGCCAGCTGTAAGTACAATATCTGTTCAGTTCTCTGTGTTAAAGTTAAACTTATCCAAAGGGGAAAAAAAGCATATAAACAGATTAAAAATACAGATAAATAAGCATATATATAAACTCTGTTGTATTTATTGCTCTATGTGCAGCACCAAAAATCTTACAGCACTAAAAATTTATGTCTAAGGATGAAGTTCAACATCACAAAAAATTACAAGTTTTTTATTCCAATAGAAAAGGAGTGGTAATTCATCAAATGCTACTTACTTTAGCTGATGTCCATGTCATTAAGTCCAAAGAACTACAAAGAAAATAAGAAATACAAAGGATACAAGAATAGAACTCATTTACTGCTGAAAGGCTGGTAATCTCCATTGCTGAAGTCATGGGAAATTTCTGTACCAATTTGCAAACACTCCTCTGTTTGTATCTGCAAAAAATATCAAATCAATGCTTGTGTTAATGAAATTAGTTATGATTTGTTAACACCCACTGGAACCACAAATCAAAATGCTTTCTTTCATTATTAAAAATTAAAGTGACAGATCTTTTGCCTTTTTGTTGAACCCTGTTAAAAACTTAGTAACCAAACTCATTTAGATGAAAAACAATCCATGATATCCATATACAGAAGACTGATTTTCCATCAACATGAAACACTAAAATAATCCTGTATGTATACTGAAAATATTGAAGAGATTAAAGTCTGTGAAGTACCTATGTTCAGAAAGCAGATATGCCACTGGTTTCAGTGTAGCATTTAATGTGCTGATGATAGGGCAATCAGGAAGAAAATGAGGAGAAAACAGTGAGAAAAGAATGAAAACAGTGAAGAAACAATAATTTCCATTTAGATGGGAGGAGAATAAGGGACTGATCACACAGCACCAAAGAAATTTTGCTTCCCAATAAACACAAAACTTTTTAGGGTCCTGTGGGTTACCTGCCAGCTCCATGCAGAGGTGGCAAACATGCCAAAACCTCTAAAATGGCTTCAGACTTTTTTATTAGACAACACAAAACTGTGTTGTAATTCAAAATAATTAGAGCTTTCTGTTTACAGAAATATATCCACATAGGCAACATGGATCTATTCTTATAGTAAAAAGAAAACAGAACTCCATGGCTATGGATATGTGGGGCAAGAAGAGTGTGATTTTCATAGAAGTCACCGAAAGAATACAGAGTCAATAACAACTGTACTGGGTCTGGTTGGGATGGAGTTAATTTTCTTCATAGTGGCTTGTTTGGTGCTGTGTTTTGCACTTGAGATCAAAATAGCATTGATAACACACCAGGGTTTTCCCATTGCTGGACACTGTCTGCACAGTGTTAAAGTAACTCCTGTGTACCAGTTAATATCATACTTGCATTTTAGCACGTCTGTCTAATGAAAGTGCAAAAGTCCATGCATGACGTGCTGTAGGAATCATTACTGTTTCTTTCCAACAATGCTAGAAGTTTGCAAAACTGAGATCATTTGACAAAAGCAATATGGTTGTCAGCCAGATCTGTTCAAAAGAAAAATGCTTAGTGACTTGGTTTTTGCCTTTCATTGTTATTCTCTAACAATGATCTGCTGATCTTTTCAGATGGACATCAGAACCACTTTAGTAGTGATGGTGAAGCAGAAGATAATATACAGTGTTTTGCAATTTAATCCAAGAATCTTTTGTAGTTTCCACAAGTACTTTTTTTAAATAAACTAAAAAATAAACTGTACTAGACTTCAAGAGCAAATGATTTATTTCTATTTTTCGGTAAATCTACCCAAGCTAACTTTAAATAAGCTGACTGATAAAATAGGTACAATCTAATAAAGGCAGTATGAAGTTTCCTCTGGTCCAATTTACCATGCTGAAAGAAGCTGATTAAAACAGTTAAGATTTTCCCAAATGCAAGTTTTTTGCAACAATTGTTTGAATTGGCTGAAATACCTTTCTTCTACACTGCAGACTACTACACAGATAAATACCTCACAGGGCATGACATGGGTAGAATTTCACATAAAAAGCAAATCAACCAAGAGTAAACTGAGATTCATAAAATACAAGTTATGAGAAAACTGAACCAAAGTAACAGAGGGAGGGGGATATAGAAAAGTACCCATTATTAAAAAAAAAACCCAGAATTTTATCATGTTTAAGAAAATTTTTTTGACACAATGCATTTGCTACATGTCCTGTATATCTTCAATTCAAAGTGCAACTCATTTAAAATTCAGGCAGGTATTGTGGACACACTGAGCTGGACACTGTACATTCGTTCTCGTCTCTTAGAAATTGAAGTTTATGTAACAATTTGGGTTACCTTTTTAGTGGTTTATTAATATCCCCATAAACTAAGAATTAACAAGTAAAACAAACTAGGTAAGCAGATTATGGAAGAAAACTATTACATAATTCTGTATGACCATTTAACATTTCAGTGAAGTTCCACATACCAGGTTCATGCCTCAATCCAGAAAAGCACTCCTATTCCTAAACATATTTAAGCTTGTGCTTAGTACATTTTTCTGTGCAGCAGCAAAACTACAAAGGAAATAGAAGAAGAAAACAGACCAGCTTTTCCCATCTAAGGATGCAGTCCAATACTGACTAATACCATCAACAGACAAAACATACCATTCACAATATCAACTAAGACTTCAGTGTTGCAGCCCTAATTCTTTTTGTTCTTCCATTCAAAACTAAGATATTTTGGAAGTAGCTTTTACTATTTGTTCAGCTTTTTATCTTCTGTAATAGTTTTTCCCCCTCAGCTCTCCTCACCTCACCACACACAAAATTGCAGATCAAACATTACAAGAACTTCACTGGTCTGTTAATGAACTCACCGTTTTAGGTCATCCTTGGTTGTGTCTAGATGGAAACTTAAGAGATGAAATTCAGCTCCACAACACAGCAATATAAATGAATCTATAAAATAAAACTGTGCAAAGCGTACAGTCTTATGGAACTTCTCTTTACCCTGAAACATAAAGGAATTTGTTAAGAATGGAGTCAAATACATATTTTTTGTTTGAGATTCCTGATATTAAGACAGAACCTCCCTGTCATCCTGATCATAGGCCAGGAGGTTAAACTCTACATAGTGGCCCTTCTTATTTTTGACATCTATTACTCTGAAAAAAGAAGATTTAATTAAATTAGCTGGCAGTATATCTGTAGTCAATTGAATCTAATACAATCTAGCTTCATACTCTGAACTTCTTTTTGAATTTGGGAATGGACTAAAGTCAAGTAAAGCTGAGCCAATGAAAATACTACATACAGACCAGACATTAAAACCAAAACTTCCAGACGTGTCCACTGGGATTTTTTTTAACAAGGTTGATTTTTTCTGTTCCTAAATTATCATGAGAAAAACCTAATTTGGAGTCAATGGAGATCACCCAGATCATTATATCAGTGGGAGTCACCACTCAGTAGCTCTAGAAATTGGTTCTTTCTACAAAGCTTTTAAAACAGAAGTAGATAAAAGTGCAAAACAGTGTTCTCTGTGTCCAAATGAGTGGTAGATTCCAATTACCAGAATTAGGGCAGGTTCCTTATTGCAGATTGACCAGACCCTTAAAGTTCTGTCTTCTGATGCAGAAACTAACCACTTCCTGTCATGACTCCAGCCAACAGAGTTAACTGCACCATCATGACCTAATAAAAATAATAATGTCTTGCATTAATAAATTTCTCTAGAGTTACTTGTAGTATTTTAATATAATTATGCACAACATTAAAATACATTCTAAGTACAGGTTTCAAATGGTTGGATTAAAACTGGTAACAGTAAACCAGCTATTGAAATTTTCTTCCACCAAAAAACGCAGGAAAATGTCTCTCACTAATGAACAGACAAAGATAATTCCGACTCTAATTTTTCAAAGTTATTGGAAGAGCACTTTCAAGAAATATCCTTGAAATTAAATATAGGCAAAGATTCAGTATTGGAAAAAAAATCTGAGTATTATATTATAATGAAATTTTATATTAAACATAGTCTGGAAACCCCTTAAGACATCAAAAAGGGTTGAAATATTTTGGGGTTTTTTATTAACCTTTTATTACTGAGCTAGCTATTTTTGGCATATAAATAAAATAAGCATGCCACTTCAATGGCTTGTTAAAAACAAGATCAGAAACTTACAAAGAAAGAACTTTAAAAGCCAGAAACAATAGTCAAAAGGTAAAATTATTAATTTGATCCAACATTATGTTGAAGCTGATAAAAAAGATCAAAAAAGAACATGCCAATCAAGTTTTACAGACTTTGATGCATGTTACTGCAATTTGTCAGATGAAGTCTAATGAATTTCATCTAGTCTTAAAACATTCAAAGTTCTTATGCTGCCCTCTTGTGCATATTTTATCTTTACTCAATGAAAGTTTCATATTAAAAAATAGCTTGCTTTAAATTACAGGAAGCTATTAAATATATCGCAGCAATTGAGATATTTCATTTTGTAGACATATGTCTACAAAAATTCTTATAAAAGAGGTACTTTAATTCCCAGTTACCAAACAGCTGTAGAATTTTCACCAGAAAATTGCACAGGCACTGCACAAATACACATATAAGTATTATTCTTATTTTGTTCACAACAGAAAGGTTTATTTAAAGGCTTTCATTTCCTAAAAATATTTGGAAGCCTTGAATAATCTGCATTAAAGAAAAAAAAACAACACACAACACCAATCAAACAAACAAACAAAAAAAGAAAACCACAACAGAATACAAAACTCTTCACCAAAGTAGTAAGGAACCTGAGAAACGTTAGGAAAATCTGAGGTTTGGAAAATTGGAAGAGCCACGCAAAAAGCTCAAGAATCTCTGCTCTCCAGGCCCCAGAGTCCCAAAGCACAGTGAAGGAGATGCCAGCTGGCTTGAAAGAGCCCAGTAAAATTCAAAACAGGCATTACTCAGGGCTCCCCAGCACTAGAGCACATTGAGAAGAATAGCAGCTGGTTTTGTAAAGAGACTTATTCAGAAAGGCCATGCTGGCTGTAACTCTATACAGCTGTTCAACATCACCTGCACTTCACTACAGGACACAGACACCTGAAGAGTCACCACTGAAGAAGAATGCAGAACTGCTTAAAACTGTAACTCAACCCTTCAGGGAACAAGGCTGAATAAATCAGGCTAACAGCAAAACTGCTGTTATACCATTCCTCTGATGCTGCTTTACAGAGCCATGACTTTTGATAAGCAGCAATATTCAAATGTTAATGCTGCCTTGAAACTGAAATTTTTTAGCAGAATAGATACAATTTCCATTTCTTGAAAAAAAAAGAAAATTTTACATTGCCATTGATTGCAGCTCTAAGTGACAATAATGCCTCATGGTTATCACATATGACAGTACTAAAACAAGAACATCAAAAGTAGAAAGTAAACAAGTGACTGCATGGTAATCTGAACAACACAGAAAAATGATGTGAATGAAACAAGCAGGCAACTAATGGTTTGTGGTTCCTAATCCCATGCATTACTTTACCTGGGAGTTCAACATTTATGTTGCTTTTGGAAAGAACTACATACATGTTAGAATATGGTTTACATTGCTTTTCAGACTTGTGCATTATTAAAAAAAAAGACATAAATTATTAAAAGCATCAATGAAGGAAGTCAGTGAAAAACTTAAGAACTTCCTATTGTAGAAAAAAGAGACTTTGTCCACAAGGCACATTTTCATCGATTTCCTCACACAAGAAGGATGATATCAGTAATGTTGCCTCCTTAATGTCACCTCTTACACTAAATATAATGAAAATTACTCAAAAAGAAAAACTGTTTCCACAAATCAGTTTTCAGAGTTATTTGCTGAGAAATAATTCTCTAAATTATCTTTAAGATGTCTGGTTTTAATACTTGTTAGGGCCAAATACTAAAAAACATTTATTTTCCATTATGAGATTTCACAGAAAATTCATGCAGCAGGATCGATTTAAAGCCATAACATTTACAGTTATTAAAAATTTAACAGATTGTTCCTGTAGAAATTTAGACATAATCTGGTGTTGAAGACTCATTTAAAAGCATACATGTTTACACATGCATACACTTTTGTAATTTTGGATTTCCTCTTAGGAATAGTCCCTTTTTGTTTAAATGGTTATTCTCTAGAAGTCTGGAGTTGCAAAGCAAACACATCTTTTGCCAAGTCATCACAGTCAATTTTTGGCTAATAAACTATCAGAACACACTGCTACAATATACACATGCATTATTGTTGCAATATATTGCCTTTATTTTTTCCCTTTAATTACTGTAATACATATTATATATCATTATGAAGATTTCAGTATATATCATCATAGATTTCTTCTTACCCCACAAAAAATTGAGAAATGTGAACACCTGGTAGTCACTTTAATTCTAGGACAAATTAAGCAATCAGAGAAATAAATTTTACATCTTGAATCATCAATATTTCCTCTCTCTTGATATCAGGGTGATGTAAGTGGAATCCATGCCATTTTACATTGAACTCAACCATCAACTCAACTCATATCTTTTATAATATAATTCATAAACTTACCTGAAAAAATATTATGCACATCAATGAGATTGGAATTGAATATCAGCACAGTTTTGTCAGCCTGGCCACAAGCCAGCAGCTCTCCATCCCCTACAAAGAAGAGCATTTAATAATTTACATCTGAAAGCAATAAGAAGCTAATATGCTACTTCTTTTAATCATAAAAATCATGTATGTCACTACAACAAAACAAAACCCAGATATTCATTTAATATGTTTAACACTAACTTTTTATGAACATCGCCAATCAGTGTTGCAGAATTTGGTAGGATTTTGTAGGCAAATTCACTTCTGGTCCAGACATATTCTCTAAATAACATAATTTTTTAACTCAAAAAAGTAAAATCTGAATTTTTTGCTTTACTAGGGTTAGTTAAGCCTGTGTGTGCATGCATGGGTGTGGGAGAGACAAAGAGAAAAAGAGAGAAAGATGTTTCTTCCTCAAACTAAAAGAAGATTTATACTTACAACATAATAGCAAAACTCTCTAGGGAACAGAGATGGAATATATTTTAGCAAAGTCACTGATTGCATCTAATTGCTTTTATTTCCCGAGGATTAAAGTTGTTCTTGTCTTCAAAACACTTACAGTTATTTAAGTTTTTAAATACTTTGAAAATATTTTGCCTTGCATGGTGTATATTGACATAATTATATATGTGGTAGAATGCTTGATTGCAAACCTAGGAAGTGCTTTCTGCTTAATCATATTTACATTCGAACAGACTAAACCTATTGCAAGAGTCATTTATCCAAAACAGTTAAGAAAAATCCCTCTCTTTGGGTCACATAGGAGAATTCCTTTTTTAATATTTCAATTTACAATAACTGAATAATATTTATATAAGAAATATGAGTGTTTTGAAACAGAACTTCAGTATTTTATACACCCTAATGAAACTAAGTAAATGTGCTAGAAAATAAATTCCTTAGTGAAAGAACTCTTAATTTTCAAGTAGTAGTGGGAAAGTCAAAGAATAAATTTAAAAGGAAATAAGACATAAAATCAGAAATAGAATCCTGTTGCATATGTAGCAACAGCTTGCATGGTTTTGCAAGATAAAAAATTATGATCAAACAGTATGTGGTATTGCCAGAAACTTTTCTGTGAATTTATCCACACTAAATCTCCAGTCTCTAGAAACTATGTCACACAAACTTTTAATTTCTTTCTTCACACTGACACAACTGCACTTTTCATACAGCCTGTACTTACCAGAATATTGAACAGAAAAAATTGGGGTTGGTTTACAAGTAACAGATATCTCTTTCTCATATTTGATTGGAGGATAACTTTCCAATGGATATTCTTTATTTTTACTTCAAAGAAGGAAAAAAGAAAGAAATTAGTACATCTTCATTTCAGCTATGAAATTAATGTGCTTTGGGAATTATTCTAAACAACTTTATATAAATATTTGCTGGAAAAAAATATGTCAAATCCAATATTGGAGCCAAATTAATTTTAAATTATTATATTTAAACTACTCCTACCAGTAAGAGGTATGAATTCACAAGATCAAGAATTAACAGTGTCCGGCAAAAAAAGAATTTCTTAAGTCACAAAAGTATTTAAAGAATGTCAAGTCTACCTTGTTCACAAAGACCTTGTGGAAAAATGCAATATTAGCTAAAAAAAAAGGCAATTTAAATAAAAAACCCACACACAACTTAAAATACTAAGTAGCTTAACCTATATAAAACAGTGCTAAAACAAAGTTGAAATTATCTGAAGTACTCATGTAAAGGCTTCCTATGTGTGCAAGGTTTACAAAAACTTAGTCTTGAGCTATTAAGTGGGTTTCTTAACACTTTAACATCTCTTTTTAAATGAGAAAAATTATGGCATCAATAATTCTTTACTTTCATGTTTGTATTACTTAAAGGAAAAACTATATAGGAGTAAAGAGAAAAAATGTGTGCAATATCCCCATTTAACATTCCATACAAATTAACATGAAAATGTCAGCTTTAGAAAAACGTTTGTTCTTTTTGACCAGTGATAAAGATTCCACTGGTCAATTTATACTATTGCACACACTCTGTTTAAAGCCATTGGAGTAAGTTTGCATTGACTTCAGGTAACAAGATTTTTAGGGGTGAATGAGGGACATGATCTGAAATCACTTCTCCCTGTGCCACATTCAGTTATTTTTCAGACTAGAACTGCAGCTTAAGAACATGTTAGGACTTAGCTTCCAACCTTATTTAGCACCTGTTCTTCCTACCAACACAAATCTAAGAAAATAGATATGCATATTTTCTTTTATATGAAGCACTCAAGTTTAATTCAGTCTGATAAACCAAATCACTTGCTGCAGGGATAAATTTTTATATCAAATTTACCAAGCCTTAGTTCTAGCGGCAATCCTTAATAAAAAGTTCCAGTGACAGAAGCATTTTTAATTTCTTAAATTTATTTTAATTTGTTCCTCCTTTAACCATCATTAGATGACCTACCATTTACAACTGGTCTTCCACTTTGATACCTCTTTTTTTTTCGGGTTAGTATTTGGAGAAAACATGGCCATTCTACGAGAGAGAAAACATACACTCTTATATGAAATATTAAACCTTGCATGGGAAAAACAGCTATTTTCAAGCAAAAGCAATCCTATTTCCTTCTTATTATTTACATCTGTGGCTAATGTCAATAGATAAGAGAATTTACACTTTGATGACAATATAAATGTCTAATATTCTAATGCCTGAGTTTGGACCTTGATTTCTGTGAGTTATTTGTTGAGTAGCATATTCTGAAAGTCAAAATTCATACAAATAAAGTTCTCAGACAGTACTTTCTGCAAGCTGAAAACACAAGAGTCGAGCCAGATGAAAGAATCAGGATACCAAATATGGATTTCAAAAGGAAGTTGGACAATGGCCAGAAGCTGTGAACATTTTGGTTTACATTATGTTTTTAAAATTATTTTCTTTGATAGCACCATAACTATTTTTCACAGGTGATTAATTTCACAATCATAAGACTACATAGTTATGTGAAATAATATCACACACCAATAAGACAGGGAAAGTAGTAATATTTCTACTGACCGTGGTGCTGCTGTATATCCTGATGACTTAATTTTATTATGGAAAACCAATGGTTTATCCTTCACTGTGTTCTTCACTCCTGTAGGAAAATAATTTAACTTACATTAAAATGTTTTTTAACATTATATTTTTACAGTGAAAATAGATGGTTTTGCACAATATAAATACTTGATGTTTCCTTATGTTACAAAATACATAAATGACCAATCACCCTAAGATAATGATTACTCAGAAAAGGAAAGATATATGAACTGTTACATTGTATAACATTCCTCCTCCAGTTACATAAGTAGGAACTTTAAACTTTGAAGCAGCAAGAACACTGTTCTGAATCACTTTTTTCATCATTCATTTCAGTTAGAAAATGTGTTCTCTATGTGCCTCTGCTTAGACTTTGTATGCATTAGCTATAATGCATTCACAGCCTATATTTGGACTAAGGAATGGATCTAAAGATCATTAACCAGCTAACTGGTGGATACCTTTAAGTATTTGTGTTCCTACAGGGCTCAGGTCATGGGTAATGTCTGCATTCCCAGTGCTGTACTAGGAAGCCCAGTGGGCACCCCTCAGCTCCAAACTGAATATTTCATATCAGCAGAAACAAACCAAACAAACAAACATTGTAAAGGGGGAAATTTTGTTGATATTCCAAGGGAAAAAACCCAGATGGATTGGGACAATTTACCTATCCTGAGGGTAGAAGTCCCATCAAATGCCACTAACTATCCTTTCTCTTAATGCAGCAATGAGGCACAAAAAAGGCCCTTCCTGAGAAGGGAGTACCACATACCACCCAGTACCACACACCTTAAGAGACCAAAGGATTTCATTACAGCACTTATCTATCTGATCATGAGATGTCAACAAAGGCAGCACAGTTGTCAGTGCTGGGTGTCCAAGGCAGCCTGAAATTCTAGATAAAACTCTGTAGATGCATTCTGAAAACACCACGAAACCTTAGAGATATAACCTTTGATATTCTAACAGGCACAATACATGCAAATGGTAAGGATGAAAACATTTTTTAAAAATATTTTTTTAATTTTATTGTTGCTCACCAAAAAAAGCTACAGGTGCTTCAATGGCAACTGGACATCAGATCTCTTTTTTTAAGCACTAGAATATTGAGTCAAAAATTAACTTCCTAAACATCCTAATAGTATTGGCAAAAGATTATTAAGAACAACAAAATATACCAAAACATCTCTTTGGTATATTACATAACCAAAGTTAAGAAAGAAGTGACAAATTATACAGAAAAATTTACTGCACGCTATAGAAAAAGAATGACTTACAAGAATGTAAACCTTCAACACTCTAACACTTTTAAAATTCAAAGAAAATTCTCAGACAATGGTTTTTGAAAAAATAAAAATACTTAGAACCATAATTTTTAACTACAATTACATATGTACAATATGAAATATTAACAGAAGTCTAAAATTCTTCCTACTGAAGTAAAAATATAATGCAATATATATTTAAACCAAAAATCAACTTACTGATTGTATTAGGCACAAGCCAGCTGGAAGTCAGCTACTATTTCTAAAAATATAACTTAATTAATTAATTCCAGAGTTGGTTTATACTTACCAAGTGTTTTACTGGAAGGTCCTTTCATGTTCTTCTTTAAACCTTTACACAATGGAGAATTTGCTAATAAAGTACACCTAAGTTATAAAATGAAGCACAAAAAAATTGATCAATGCAATGAACAAAAATGTCAGATTAGAAAAAGGTGCCAAAACTGTGTGTACATGAGCAATAGCAATGAGATTTTAACAAAAACAAGTTAGGCATAGTGGATCAGCTATCATCTCAGATACTCAGCAGCACAGACAAGCCCTGGCCCTGACTCAATTCACAGACCATTGCTTTTACATGCTGGATCCCAGTTTTGTGAACATTAGCTGATGATTTTATTTTAAGCATTGAAATCTGCATTTCAGTGTATATTGTGGAGGTTCTTTCATCTTCAAAATGTCAGCATTTTCTCATAAATCATTTCTAGGGACATAAAGGACAAGAAAGTAACAACCAGCAGGGATTCACCAAGGGGAAGTCATGCTTGATCAGTTGGATAAACTTCTGTGATAAAATGAGTGTCTTGGCAGATGAGGGGAAAGCAGATGAGAACATTGTCTACTTTGACTTCTGTAAAACTTTCCACACTGTCTCCCATAAGAACCTCACAGAGAAGCTGATGAACTGTGGTCTGGATGAACACACACTGAGCTGGATTAAAAACCAGATGAACAACCAAGACCAGACTGTAATGATCAAGATCTAGGTGGAAAGCAGGAACTAGTAGAGTAACCCAGAGGTTACAACTCCATTCCATATGATTTCATGGGTATAATAATTCCATTCAAAATCTGCATTAGTAATCTGGATAATGGAGCAGAGTGACTCTCACCATGTCTGCTGATGACTCAAAGCTGAGAAGAGTGTCTTAAAGAGCAGAAGGTTGTGTTGTCATCCAGGGAGACATTTATTGTCTACATAAATGGGCCAACAGCAACCTTGTGAAGCTAAACAATATGAAAGGCAAAGTTCTGCAGCAGAGGAGGAACGAGCCCATGCAGCAATACAGGCTGTAAAGCAGACTCTAGAGCCAGGCTCTGTGCCCTAAACCCAGCAGCAGGACAGGAGGCAATACATAAAAAATGAAACACAGGAGGTTCTCTCTGAACACTGGGAAACACTTATTTACTGGTGTGATTGAACACAGGCTGCCCAGAGAGGTTGTGGCATCTCCCTCTGTTGACATATTCTAAAATTGTTTGGACATTGTGATGGGCAAATGACTCCAAGTGGCTCTGCTTGAGCAGGGATGTTGGACAAGATGACTTGAGAGGTGCCTTCCAAATTCAACCATTCTTTGATTCTGTGATTTCTCCCTCTCAATACAACTAAAGCATGATAAGAAAAAAAAGTAAAATCAAACCACGTCAACAAGCAGCGCTACAGAAAACCATATGACACACTGTAGTGCCAGATAAACAAATTCATCATCCAACTTGGAGAGAAAACATTTAGTAATTCTGTACCTGGCAATAACTGATAGACTTTTCTCATTTCCACATGGGAGAAAATCACTGTGCTGAGTTCTCACCAATGCAGCAAGGTTAATTTCCAACACAGCAATCATATCTTCAAACATCGAGGCAATCAAGCATAAAACCTGCAGCAATCACCATAAATTAACACTCCATTTACTCAATAATTTAAGTTCAAAACATAATGCATTTATAGTGAAAAATAAAATCAATTTCTGAAATTTATAAAAATTAATCAAAAATATCCATGGATTTAGTCATGAAGAGCATTAAGTGGTAGAGTGTTTAAAGCTATCCTTCAAGAATATGCCTATGTTGCTTAAATGTGTTTTAACAAACTTACATACATAACAGTGACAGAAATTCCAACACCACCTACACTGGAGACAATTCTGCAGCGAGTAGTGAGAAGTACACATGGAAGAATGACTTCAGCAACATGATGAGAACATGCTAAGAGCTGAATTTAAACAAAATCCTAATCTAAAGCAAAAGACTTCTATGTTAAATATGTAGCCTAGATTGAGCTTACCTCTGTAGGAAAATTGCAATATCAAAAATGGAGTATATAGATAAGAATGCCTTCCATTTTCTTAAAATCACTTTTAGTGGCTTTCAACAGAAATTTTCTCACAAATAGTTTTGACAGATTATTTGGAAGGATTCAGAAGTAGCACATCCTAACATTTTTTTGAAAAACAAGCTATAACAATTTTTTTTTCCTCATAAAAGATTTCCTCTGCTTCTTCAATGATCATTCTTGACATTCAAGGTATACCCTGAACACTGTAACAATTCACCTTTTCCTTATTAATCACTTTAGACTGTATATAACCCGTGAAAGCTTCAAAATAGCAGATTCCATAATGAAGAATCAACCCTCTTCAAAGAAATTACCGTGTAAGTCATATTAAATAACACAAATCTGTGCACTAATCTGTTAGCAAAATGTGTAAATATTTATGGAAAATAACTGTAACTGTTGACATTTATTAAAGCAACATTTACTGTATACTCACCTTTCCATTAGCTGCCTTCCTTGTTAATGCACATGATCTGGCAATCTGAATGCTGAGATCACTGTAATCTTTATCAAGAACAAAGTACTATAAAATAATACCTGCATTTCACAACAAAAAAACTATCTCTATGACACACACAAAAAAATCACTCATACTAATTCGGCATGACCCTAACCCATTCTCTTCAGAGTATACTTCTATTTTACCCTCAAATTATAATGGAGTAGAATAACTTGTATTTTACACTTGTATTTAACACTTATGAACTGCAAAATTGAATAAAAATTCATGGCTAGCCACTACAGAGATCTAGCACCAACATTTCTTCTGAGAAAAATCACCAGGGCCAGGAAAACATACAAAACCTATTAGGGAAAAAAACATTTTTAAAAAACATTTGGTTTCTATTGTATTTTGCTATTCCACAACCTAATTCTTACATTATTTATGTCAGATAACAAAAGCAATCTCATTATCATGTAATCATATATCTTTTAAACATACCTCTGTAAGATAAAAGAGCTTCCAATTCTAAGTTTGCCAAATTAATTATTAACAAGCCAGTAGAGGTTCCAATCCAAAAATAGCTAGTATTCTGGGAAGAATATCTATTAAAACAAGGAGAAAAATATCTCTGAGTAGGATAAAGAAGATTTTCTTGCTACCATATAACAAACAAAAATTGAGTTTTTTAATTCTCATTGCCCAGTCCCAGTGCAACAATAATAAAGCACACACAGAAAAAATACATTACATCTAAAGCTTTTTTTTTCCAAATCTGTAGCTCAAAGTTTCAAGCAAAATTGGTGAAGTTTTGAAAACTGGGGAGCAATTTTCACAATCCTTGAGCAGAACACAATCCTTCCATGTAAGTGCTGCATGGCACATCCAAAACTGCACAGGAAATACTTTTCTTCAAAACGTTATTGTGGTTTGTAAGAGTTGGGAGATGCTGTAAAAGCATTGTATACACAAAAATGAAATTCAAACCAAGAGACAAATCCACTCGTAATTTACTTTTAACACTCTTATATGAACACCCAAAACACAGGGAAATTCAATGTATGTTTTTACATAATTAAAGTACAAAAGAAAAAGCAGCACAAACTGAAGGGGAAAAAACCCCAGGCAAGTCTGGAATGTCTGTCTCAGCCTGTGATTAGCGGCAGTACTATTGCAGCTGGGTAATGAAATCCAGCTTCTGCAAGCACCAGAGAGTAAACCAATGGGTTTGTTAATTTCAGTTACCAGCCTCACAGAAGAAACATATTATCAAGCATAAGATAATTGTAACAAAATAACAGTTGTCATTCTCAAAAAAAACTAAAAATTTTTTGATGCCGCAGTAAATAAAAATTGGCATCAACATTTTAACAAATTTTCCAAATAGGAGTCAGTAGACTTATTAGTTTGATTTAAAATCAGACCACAACAGTTGAAGTAAGGATATGGAAAAATATGAAGCTGTAACATTATTCCAAAAAAAAAAAAATTAAAGAAAAAAAACCCCAAATGTATACAGTCAAATCTGTTAAGAAGCAGACTGGAATAGACAGTTTCACTTCTGGTTTGTGATACTTTTATATGATATGAATAATTTTATTTGTGGTTTGCATTACTTTCATTGCAGCAGTAACAGACTGATTTAATTTGTAAATTCTTTGAATTATGTAAAAAGTGTCACTATCAAGTTATTATGAACACCATAAAGTGATATATCCAGGAAGCTTAACTCACTCCAACTCTAAAATAATAAAATCCATTGTGATGAGATTGCTCAATGTCAAAAAGCTTAGGAAAGTGTGAGATGCCTAATTTTGGACATCAGTGTTCCAAAAATGTTTCATTGTTGCTTTTCATTGCAGGCAGGAAAAGCAGTATATCAGGGATTGCTCAATTGTTCAGACAAATCTGAAGCATCTTCTAAAACAAACACACTCTTTTTAAAAAATAAATAGAAAAGAATTTTTATAAACACAAACCTCTCAACCCAAAATATAATGGAACTTAATTAATAGTAAGAATTTAATGGCCATGGTTGTTTACAAGCAGAAAAAAACCTTCATCTGCGATGTGATAGCTGAAAGAACAAATAGACCTTAGATGTACACTGTGTAGCAGTGATGTTATCTCAATTCAGAAAATTATTTCAAATAATCTATTACTGTGGATCCATTTCAGGCAACCATGTCCCAAAAGGGGATTGAAAAATAAATGAGATCGAGTTTCAGAAATTTCCAAAGGTAAATGTTACAAATGTTACACAAAACATGCCTTCTACAAGGTACAAACTATTTTATCCGGAAGTGCAGAGGCAACTTGTTCATGAGTTGTAATTTGCTGTCCAAGGAAGGAACAGGATAGTGGCTGGCACTGGACTATCAGAGTGAAAAACATACTAAAGTCCTGTATATGAAAAGATAGCAATTCAGACTAGAAGCAAAATTGAACAAATCAGTTCCTGGAACAAATTCACAAGGGACATGGTGGATTCTTTATTGCCAGAAAACTTGTCATCTTTAAAGATATGCTGCTGTTCAAATCAAACTTACAGTTGTGATGAAGGCAAAGCTTTGATGCTTTGAGAGTGATATTATACAAGCAGTAAAACAGACTGTAATAATTCATCATCTGACCTTCAAGTGCTGTCACTGCATTAAAATATGGTTGAGATGTGCATCTTAAAAATCACCACTTCCTTCCTCTCAATGGTGGTACTTCTAAATATGCAGGTATCATGAAAATAACAGTGAATAATTACTTAAATTAACATAAAGACAATCAAAATTGTCCAGTACTGCTGGATACTTTTCTTCTTTGTTTATCAAAAGTTATATATCTAACCAGAGTTTAATCAGTTTGACCTGAATAATCCACCACAGAGCAAAGGTTAGGACAAGAGTTTTCTAAAACATGGTGTGGCTGAGAAATTTATACAGGTGACAATCATAAAATGCAACACAAACAGGTTGTTATTTGAGACAGATCTTGTGGGAATGTCCTGAACAGATCTCCAAGTGTCTGATAATATGGTTAAACTTCTCTTCAGGAAAGAAATGCAATGTAAGAATTAATTCTACCTGGCTAACCAATTCCATGGGAATGAGAAAAAGCATCATGTTCTGAAACATCTGTCCCTCTGACAGAAGTTTGACTGGAGCAGGTTATGTAGTTCAAAAATTATTTAAACTTGGAAGACAAACTGACACAGTCACACAGTAGCTGCATGAGATATTTCTTTAGAAAAGCAAACTCAAAATAAATTTGACTTATTAATTACTTTTTAACTCATCCTCCCTGATCAGCTGGTATCAATAGATGTTACAATGGATATTCTCAATGACATTTTTATATAATTTTTATATAATATTCACATTTTTCATAATAAAACCCAATTCTAACTTTGTATCAGCTTGTGTACGTTATCTTCCTAAGAGTAGGCTGCTAAAACTTGCAGATCACTAAAAATATTATTTGATTTTCCTGCTGCATTTTTCAAAATGTACAAATTGGCAGTGAAAATAATCCAAGAACCAATAGGAACTCCAAGAAATAAATTTGACTCAAATACTAGGTGATATTTTAAAGGACTTACATGCTTTCTTCATTATGGAAACATACAAAAAAGTCACAATGCTCAATTAAGAGGATAGGCAATGATGTTTCCACTGATCCTTCTGGTCTCATGTTGTCTGTTTTGCAAAGCTTGGAATTATTTTGCCCTTCACCTAAGAAAGTCAACAATACCAGCTATCAGAATACTATTAAATAAGGGAAACAGACAGAATTGAAGAGAGAATTTGTAGCAGTCATGAAAAACTAAGACCACACCCAAGAAACTTCTATTTCAAAAGATGGATATTTCCTAAGAGACGGTTTTCCTTGTTATTACGTGAGGTTTTTTCACATACCTAGAGACAAAAATCCAAAGATCCTACTTAAGGACTGAAAAGGATTTTGCAGGTTTTAGGCATTTTCATCTCAAAAAGTGACACTGAAAGCCATATTCCAACAATTCTTAAATATGCTGGGTACCTTTCCACTTAGCCTGAAAATTGTCTTGAGACTAAAGTTACAACATAATCCAAAGGCAAGATGAAAATCCACCTCAGCTCCCTGTTCCCAAGGAGTCTCCAATCCATTCTGCATCCGTAATTCACTCAGGAACTACTAGCACCAAATTCAGCATTAGGTACAGATATTACATCACTCTCTTTCAAACATGAAAGTCAGATCCATAGATTTTAAATAATAACAAGAAATGGAGCAGTCTTTCTCCTTAGGTTAGGACTTCAGGGTTATGGAAGCTGGACCCCTAGGCAGGTAAGAATACAACAGTCATTGATCCAGAAAAAGAGCAAGCAAGGTAAACCAGATTTCCCTTTCCCTAGGAAAGCCACAGCAGTGCTGAGGGGACAGGGATCTGCACCTCACCAGGGAGAGGGTGACCTCCCATTGTACCAAGGCTGTCATCTACTCATGGCCATCCAAGGCACAACAAGGCAACAATCAAACCAGTCTGATACCAGGGAATCACCCTGTTGGGGTTACCAGGGCAGCCTATAAAGACTTATATGTACTCCATGTAACACCACTAGAAATATCACAGCCAGAGAAATATCACATTATGAAGGCAGTGTTATAGATTTAAAAAAAAAAAAAAGGAAAAAAAATAGAACCAAAGCAACTTCAAAGGTAACTGAGAAATAGTACTGCATTTTGACAAGGGATTAATTTTTAGGTACTGGTTCTGTTCTCACTGAGGCCTTGGACAATGAATTCAATCAAAACAAATACTTAATACTGCACATGATGTAATGTTTCATGAACAAATGCACTGGCCAAGAATTTATTAAATGCATACATGCAAAATTCCTTCCAGATACACCAATACCCAACTACATATCAGCTTCAGTAAGAATTCCATGTCACAGTCTAAGACTCATAAGTCTACCACTTACAATAAATTATCATGGTAAAAAAAGCACACACTCAGCAGCCAGTAACAGCTAGACTATACCATAAAGAGCATTCTAGGAGCATTGTGCTACCTATCTCTTGGCCAGATTTCCACACTTTATTACAGAATTTCTCTTGCTCTTTCTTTAAGTCGATATGTGCTACACAACGGTAATTATGATCACTGATTAAACTGAAGATCCAAAGCTGCAAGAAAAAGAAAAAGCAATTGCAATAAAGATAAAGCTTACATGAATACAAACTAAAGATCCACTATTTAAAACCATAGATGTAATTAGTGAACTTTTGTATATGGCATCTCACCTTGGACAAGAACTCCAATTATATGTATCCCTAAGACTGTTAAAGATAATCAAAGCAGCAATGATCAGTTTGAGCTGTACATCTAATTCCCACATGTTTATGTGTTTTGAAAAAAAGCTCCTTATAGAATATTTCTCACAATTAAAAATCACAGGTAACATGGATGCAATTGCTCATTGGGTCATGTGGATCATTAATTTCCTTTACACATTTCTCGGTTTAGACACCGCTACAGGTAAAGCTTTAATTTTCTTCAGAATTACTGAAAAGTAACACTGAAGAAAAACATCTGGAAATTTTCATGTAAATATATTCTTACCATTAAAGAAGTGGTGAAATGGGTATTCACATTTACCACATTTTTATTAGAATTCTCACATGCTGAAATCAAAGCCTCTTCCATTTAATTGTCATGCATTTCTTTTTTTTGGCCAAAATAGGAGAACCCTATTTTTCACTTTTTTTCTTTTAAAACAGATATATTTATAGCCTCTCAGAGTGCTCTTCTTATATAATCACTGATTGTGCTCTTACAAGTTTTCCTGGTTTTCAGGAAAAAGTTTCTGTGTTGTAATAGAGGTCTTATTTACCTTTTATGGTTTACACTAAAAGCACTGAATTATGCTTACTAAAATAAGTCTTTTAACAATTCAAAAAACTTAGGCAGCTTGTGAACCTTTTTTATAGACAGAAGCATCAATAATAGTTGATTCTTGACATAGAGACTGAGTTTAATGAACAATTCTTACCTGTCCCTCAGCACATCCAGTGATAATCTGTTTGTTTTCTTCATCAATTAGCAGACTTAGCAAAGGAAATGCTGCTCAAAAAAGAAAGAAAAGCATTTATAGAGTAAACACAAATCAGATATTTAATTAAAATACATCATTCAAAATTGAATCTTCTTATTTATAAAGACAGGGAGAAAAAGCACTTACTGCAGTTCTCATGGTTGCACAGAGCTTTGTGTGCCTCAGCCTTTGTGCTGCTGAGGGCTTGGTGTTGGCAGGTCTCTGGACTGCCCATCATCTAAGCTGCTATTGCAGTGGTTTCCTGCACCCTGTCACCCAAGCTGCTGTGGCATGGTTTGCAGAATTATGAAAGTACACTAAAACTATCCATTGGGAAGTAGACATTAAAGGAAAAACTATTTACTGTTGGCTTTAAAGGATAGTATGTTTACTGTTACCTTGTCTACAGGAATTATTTTCACTAAATCAACCCAAAACTTCTATAATAATCATAGGTTATTATTTAGAGATAGGAGGTTTTTACTATGCAAAAATACATTTAAAAATAGAAAAATTACCTGTTATTATTCCTGACTGATATATTAACTGGCTGGTAGAATAGTCCCACACCTTTAGATTAAAAAAATTAAAAAGATATAAAGATAGGTATCTACTCAGATATCTACTGAAAACGCAACTTTTAACAGCCATCATATGGTGAAAACAGAAAAATGGAGGCATTCGAAGTGATGTTCTTAGGAAAGAATTTTTTTTTTCAGCACCTGTTTCCATTTATGAAGGGTTTTCTCCAACTGATAATCATCCCTGATGAGAAAGGGCAAACTCACATGATATGGATACACAAAGTATCAATTTTTCTTAGGTTGATCTCTCAGTGATTTTAGTCAATTTACGAAAAGGCATACATGAAAAAGAAAAGAGGAGAGAGGTGCATTGCATACAGTAAGCCAGTCCAATAATCCCAAAAAGGAAAATTCAAATTTATATCATCAGAATCAAAGGGAAATGTTTTCCTTCAGCTCAGCATACCTGAAACATTTCAGTTACAGCCAAGCTAATAAAAATATTTTATTTCTATTTGCCAGATGATAATAATCACTGAAGTTAATACTTCAATGTGTTAAGTTTTGAATATACAAAACCTGCATTGCTCTTTTAAAAAAGAGTAATTAATTTTTGTTATAATTTCCCAAGCAATTTGAAGAATAATGTCCTTATCTCCATAAAGTCAAATATATTTTTTACTTAATCTTCAGCGCATATTTAAAGGGGAATAAAGAAGAATACTTCACATATTCACTAAGTTATTCTTTTTAAATTTCATTTCTACAATTTCCTTGCCTTAAAGGTTCTGTCTTCTGACACTGATATGAGCATACTCTTCTCCCATGTGCAAAATTCAGCAGCAGTCACCGGAGCCAGGTGTCCATCCAATTCAGCTAGTACAGCCTCATTCTGTGATTAATCAAGTTAAAAATAAAAACAGAATGGACTTCAACATAAAACTGGCAATTAAGTGTTTTGATAATTAATAACTCTTGCAAAGCATTGTCAGATTTGTTTTCAAAATATAATTCAGTAAGATTTCTATTATTGAAACTGAATCCCTGTATACCATCCTGCTGGCAAAGCCACTGCACATTACTTTTGCTTCTTCAGACTGACTGATACAGGAACAGTTTTTCAGATGACCTAAGAATATTTTCTACTTTTAAGTTATTGAGATACTGTTTCATTTCAACTCTTTAAACATAGCCTTCTATCTGATATATGATGCATTATCAAGTGCCAGTTCCTACTTATTTTATGACACAAAATGAATGTTTTTGCTTAATTTTACTAACATTTCTGTATCGTGATTTTATTTGAAAGTGAATAAGTAAAAGAAATACCAGTACCATACAAAGAACACTATCTCACCTTTGCACTTAACATGTAGATCTGATTTCCAGCACATACTGCCACTTGTTGATCATCTGGACTAAATCTTATATGAAGCACCATTCCCAAAAGAGTTCCTATAACAATTCCTCGAGGTGTAAACCCTGCAGCAATTGTATTGTTAATGAGACTCAATGAAATATAAAAATTTGGTGCAGTGATTCTAGGAAAATTTGCATAGCAGTTACCATCCACAGAGCTGTCCCAGTTTCTGTCAGGAATATGTACAGAGAAACACACTGTTTACATACACCAGGGTACTGGGGAAGAAAGCAGAGAAGTATGGACCACCAGAATTCCTCCATCTGCCCTGTTCCCTAGACATGATCTGTCACTCCTTATGATATTAATCATTCCCATCAAATCATGCTTTCTTGCTTCTATTGAAGATTGCAAAGGAAAGGATTTTTGGAGTAGGGTGATGTGCCCATGGAACCCACTAGTGCCACATTCATTTTAGAGGTAAGAAATCCTAACTGAAGCCCAGCAAACCACGGTTTTGAAAAATACTTCTTCTGGGAGAGTATGCCAGTCACTCAGCCAAAAAGTAAAGAGGATTTTCCTTCTCTGCTTTTAATTTTTCTGTGGGAAAAGGCTGAAAGAGAAAGTACACCACTAAATATCATTAGAGTCAGATAAGACTAGATCTGAGAACAGGTCATATTTCTATCCTGTCTTCATGATTTCATTATGGTCATCTCACTGGTTCAAGCAGATTGGTTTCTGCTGATCCCTACTTTATAATGCTGCCTTTAATGATGTGAGGATAGTTTGGATATGTCATGAAATTTTAGGATTTCATAGTGAACAAATCCTCTAGAATACAAGCACAACTACAGGTGTCCTTTCAGGCATTCATATTAGATGCTGTGGAGTCTTTTTACAATTGATTAACAGGTCAAGGTCACACAAAGAATTCCTTAACTACTTTGACACAGTTTATAAGAAACGAGAAAACATGCCAAGAATGTGCAGAGGACAGTCTGTGGAGACAAAGTCTCTACAGCATCTGCTAAAGAGCCTGTAGATGGAAACAATTTAAAAATCAAGCAGCAGACAATCTGGATGCTGAATGTCTTTGTATCAAAACTACACACACTCTTTATCTCTCTGATACTTTCTATTCCTATCTTCCAGTTTTATTTCCTCCAAATTCATAGTCCCATTTTATTCCCAGTTCCTGAAGTACCCTTTGATTGTCTATATTACTCTTACATGGATTAAAATTGACCTTTATTTATAAAAAGCACTGATATTGTTAACATGAGCTCAACATTAGTTTTCATATTATATAGATTTGCAAATTCAAAATGGAGCAGAGTACAAGAGAACTCCCTTACATTAAGCCATTGGTAAATCTCTAATTACAGGCAACAAGCCAGAAACTTTTAATAGTGTGGAACATCGCCATGCAACTTTAAAAACTTTAAATATTGTCACCAAAAGGGGACAGATTGCCACTAGAAATCCAGTGAATCATGACTCTGCAGATCTTTCTTTTTTTTTTTTTTTCCTTTTTCTTTCATTATTCTCCTACTTTGCAATGAATTTAAGCTTGCAAAGAGGTTATCCCTGCTCCCTAGAATCTAATGCCATTGGTTGAGGTTCCAAACCAAGACGGTGGTCAGGACACTAAAATTCCTATTTTCTGTGTGCTATGTCACCACAATGCTCTTCCACTCATGCACTCTTCTCCCAGATCAGACACTTGCATTGGTCTCTGTCACGCACACACAAAAAAACAATGTTCCAGAGACAGAAGGAGAGGCAAAGCAGGATACAAAACACCAGTTCCACAAGTATTCCAGAAAAGGAAGTACTTTGGCATTTTATGTTTAATTATGCAGTACTGCTATGATTATTTTTCTTCTGTCCATTGTATTCCACAGTGGCAGAGCGTCACTGCCTCTGCAGTGTTTCTCTGCTCGCCCCGAGGAGAACAGCACAGCACCTCGGCCAGCTCCGGACCCAGCTCAGCATCGCCGCGGGGCCGCCGCCGCCCGGGGCCGGTGGCTGTGACAATGACAGGACGGGCTGTGCTGCCGGCCTGGTTCAACTCGGCATTGCCGAAGAAGAGCAGGAGAGAAGCACAGCACTAATATGGCTGTTCCTGCTGCTGAATCTGAGTGACTGAGGCGTGCTTCTCAGAAATAAAACTATCTTGTTAGAGAAGGAGCAGTGGGAGAAAAGGAAGTGTTGGGGTGGCCTTCCAAGGTTATTGCTGCTCAGAAACTGGCAGGACACTGAGTGATTGGTGGTGAATGGCTGCCTTTGCATCACTTCTTTGTTTATATAGATGACACACATATATTATATAAACAATACTCTACCTTCTTCCACTTTCTGTGTACATTCATCAAGATTCCACACTATCACACGTTCATGAGAGGCAGAGCAGACAAGGAGTGGATTGATGTTATTTCCAAATGACAATGCAGAAATTGAGTAATGATGCCCTGACAAATATAATGGCTGACAAATGTAGATAAAGAAAAGTTAAATTAATAACTTCAAACAAAGATTATGAATCATATAAAAATACAAATGGAACAATAATTAATTATTATTTGCAGCTTCAAAATCACCTAAACTACAATGTAGCTGTACTGGTTTGGCTAGGATGGAGTTAACTTATTTCCATAGCAGCTTGCATGGCACAATGCTTTGGATTTTGTGACAGAAACAGTGATGATAACAGGGTAATGTTTTGGCTGTTGCCAAATGCTGTTTGCACAGCACTGAGGCCTTCTCTTTTTCCCCACATTTTCTCAGTTTCCACATCCCAATAATAAACTGAAGATGCATAAGAGGTCGGGAGGGGACACAGCTGGAACAAATATTTCAGTTTGCTGAACTGGCAAGGGGATAGTCTCTACCATATTATGTTATGCTCAGCAATAGAACTGGGTTATTGCATGCAAGAAGGTGTTGAGGGCCTGGGACATTGACTCTAAGGTGGCTGTTGCTCAAAGCCTGTGCTGGGCTTAGTCTGGTTGTAGGGGGTACCTTGGTATAGCTTTTTTCTCTCTTTTCCCTTCACTCATTAAACTACCTTTGAATCTACATGTGACTTCTCACTTCTTCCCATCCTATGCTCTCTCCTACTCTGCTGGGAAGGAGTCAGCAGGAGCCTGGGTACTGGTTTAGCTGCCAGCCAGGGCCAACCCACCACAACAGCGTATTTTATTCTTATCACAATAAAAAAAGTTCATAAAAATGCTAGTAGCCTTCCAGCATTGAAGTGAAACCTGACACTTCTACATTACCCTCAAGTATTTTATTTATAAATTAGTTTAAAGTAGCAGCCTACCAAGGGCTCTATTCTAGCTTTACCTGAGCAGTGGCTGTGTTCCAGACGCACAACCCATTGCGACTCACGGGGAAAGCGCAGTGATGGTGACTGCACGCCAGCTGAAAGAGCGGCTCCGGCAGTTTGCCTTTAAACAAGTGCTTTTCGCAGACAACGTCAGGATCGCGGCTTCCTCCAGAGGCGCAGCCGGCCCCGGCGCCCTCCATCCTGCGGCTGCGAACGGCCCCGCGGCGGAGCCGGATCACCGGGGCCGCCTTCCCCCGCCGGCTGCGTCCTGACCCCGGGGGCCCACGGCTCACAGCCCCGCTCGGGGCTCCCTCCCGCTGGGAGGCGGAGAGCCCCGGCCCCTGTCCCTGTCCCTGTCCCTGTCCCGGCCCCGGCCCCGGCCCCGGCCCCGGCCCCGGCCCCGGCCCCGGCCCCGGCCCCGGCGCGCCCGGCCCGGCCCGGCCCGTAACCAGGGCAGCGCCGCCGCTGACGGGAGGCCGGGCGGGACAGCCCTCGGTCGCCCGCAGAGCGCGGCGGACCCGCGGCGGCAGCCGCTGTCCCCTCACCGGGGCAACCGGCCCCGGGGCTGCTTCCTGGCTCTCCAGAGCGATGTCCAGGGCTGCACAGAAAGCAGCATGGCCAGAAGGTCCAGGAGTGTCCCACCCGTGTCCCACTCGTGGGACGCCAGCTGTAGCACTGCGCCCAGCGCTGGGGATCCCAGCACAACACAGACATTGGAGCGGGACCTTAAGGAAGAGGTGAACATCTCTCCTGTAAAGACAAGAAGAGATATTTGGGTTCTTCACAGAATCACAGGGTCAGAATGGGTCAGATTGGAAGAGACCATGGTGCATCATCTGGGTCAATTTCCCTGCTCAAGCAGAGCCATTCTAAAGCACATGGCACAGGAATGCATCCAGACAATTGTTGAATATCTCCACATTCATATCTTGAGAGAGATTCCACCTCTCTGGGCAATCTGTTCCAGCAGAGGTCACTTGCACGGTTCTTCCTCATAGTCAGGTGGAACTTTCAGCCTGGAAAAGAGAAGGCTCTAGGGGAACCTTACAGTACCCTGTGAATATATAAAGTGACCATATAAGAAAGACAGAGACAAACATTTTACCAAGATCTGTAGTGTCAGGATAAGGGGCAAAAACATTAAACTAAGAGGAGGTTGATTTGGATTGGACAGAGGGGGCATATTTTTTACAATGCAGGTGGTGAGGCACCAAGAAAAACAAACCTTCTATTTTCCCCAAGTTTGTGGATGATGCCAATTTGGAGGGAGCAGTCAGAAACAAGCTGACAAGAATTTCGTGGAGTCCAACAAGAGTAAGTGGAATCCCATGTCTGGAACAGAGTAACTCCATGCAAGATGAAATGCTGAAGGATGAAGGGGCTCTCCAGAAAAGGATCCAGACATCCTGCTGGACAAGCTGAATATGAGCCCCCACAGTGCCCTTGCAGCAGAGGCAGCCAACTGCATCCTGGGCTGTGTTAGTAATAGAGAGTAGCCAGCAAGTTGTGGGAGTGATCCTTCCCCTCTATTTGGCCATGCCTGCAGTGCTGTGTACAGTTTTGGGGGTTTTGTTACAAGAAAGATCCTGACATACTGGAGCAGTCCTAGTATAGAGCAAGAAAAATGGTCAGGGAGCTGGAGAAAATGCTGTACACAGAGAGGCTGAGAGAGCTGGGTCTCTTCAGCCTGGAGAAGAGACAGCTCAGACTTTATTGTTGTATACAACTACAAAATTGGAGGATACAGGAAAGACAGACTTTTCTCAGAGGCACTTATTGATAAACTGGATCCTGGGAAAACCCAATTAGGGTCATATCAAATCAGTATTTAATTTTTTAAAATATCATGACAGTGGTTGAATATCAGAACAAGTTTCTGAAGAGAGGTTGTGGATCTCCATATCTGGTGTTGTCCAGGAGTCAAATGGACATGACCCTGAGCAACCCAATTTAATTAGAACTATTTTGAACAGGAAGGTGGACAAGAGGAGTCCAGAAGTCCCTTTCAACCTGAGTTAAGATTTTATGACCAAGTTTTTCATCTGCATCAACTTAAACCATTTCAACTTATGAACCATTTCAACTTAAACCATATCAACCTCAGCTTCTTTTCAAACAGATACTTTCTATAGGGATGTCTTAATTGTGTCTGTCTGTAATTAACACTACAAGCATTTTTGCCCTATATAAGCATCTGATATATATTATCACTGACAACATAGTCCCCCTGTGCTTGTTAGTTTTGCCTGGAGAAAGTACCAGTCCAAATTCTCTTTAGTGTGTGCATGTGAATTTGGATAAGGCCACTGTATTGAGAACCAGCTACACAGAGGCAACTCAGTGCACTGCACATGACACTGTTTTTCTGAACTGTAACTCGTGGCTGGGAATATTAGAGAAAATTTTATTGTTATTATGCTGGTGACAATTTTCACAAGCAATACAGTCATGAATGTGTTATGACAGTTTAGTCATTGGTAAAGAAAAATAAATGCTGACACAGCAAAAAGGGTGCTGTTCTGACACGCAAACAACCCCTGGGAATCTTAAAGAACTTGTTCTGAAACATGTTGTGTCTCTACAACTGCTTCTAGGCAGTTAAGTACTCTTTTTTACAATTTTCACTTGACTTTATTTTCACCTTTCAATGTTTGTACCTATGATACTTTCAACAATCTACTATCCATAACAACTAGTAGCAATCCAAAGAAGTATCAGAGATCTTGGACTGGTTTCTTGACTGATCATTATTGACATGTAAATGTGCAGGAAGAATTTTATACCTCACCACACCCCCATGAAACACCTCTGACAATTATTTTTTATTTTTGTTTCCTTGGCTCCACATGTTCCCACACCTTGGGTACCCACTTATCTCAAATCACAGAACCACAGAACCAATTAGCTTGGAAAAGATTTCTGAAATTACTGAGTCCAACCTATGACCGAACACCACCATGTCAACTAGACCATGGCAGTAAGTGCCATATCCAGCCTTTCATGATACAGTATATACTAAATATATATATATATATATATATACAAGGGACAGTGACTCCAGCACCTCCCTGGGGAGCCCATTCCAGTGTCTAATCACCCCTTCTGTGAAGAATTTTTCCTGGTGTCCAACCTATACCTCCCATGGCAAACCTTGCGGCACTAGCTCTTGTCTGGCTGTTTGTTGCCTTGGAGAAAAGACCAACCCCAACCTGGCTACAGCCTCCTTCCACATGGTTGTAGACAGTAATAAGGTCTCCCCTGAGCCTCCTCCAGGATAAACAGTGCCAGCTCCCCCAGCTGCTCCCTATAGGACAAGTATTCCAGATCCTTCACCAGCTCCATTTCCCTTCTCTGGTCTCACTCCAGCACCTTCAGTGAAATTGACATCTATGTGGAAAATTAAAGACTGCTGGAAATAACAGTTCCTTATCATATCATGCTTTTGTGTCCAATAGTATATTTGTAGTGGTCTCAATACTCAATCAGAAGAAGAACTTTAAAAATGAGGTCTAGCAACTATAATATTTTAATGTTTTAAGCAGAATAAAAGTCTTTATACAAACAAAACTGATTTCAAAAAAGCTAAAATTTATCAGAACGTGCATTTGGCAGTCTTATGCAGCCAGTTTGTTTGAGCTAGGAATGAAGAGAACAAGTTACATGGGTGTATGAAATTAGAGGGCTTTGAAGATAGAACATTAGCTCAGTTAGCACAGGGCCTTGGGGTACATACACAGGCTCTCTTGAATCTCTCAGTACACAAGGCACTCCATGTAGATTTTTGGTTTTTTCAAACTTTCGCTCTTGCTTATGATTTTAAGCAGCTCAGCCACGTCAAGGTAACTGTCGAAATCAATGGGTATTCAATAACGGTGTGTGGTATATTTTCTCTCTGTCATACTGCTTTTCTGTTCTGTGATCTTAGGTCAGGTTTATGCCGACAGTCAAATAAACTGTCACTGACCCACGGAGGGACACCTATCCTCCAAATTCCAGTCTCAGCGCAGCTGAAGGACGCCTCTTCTAATGTCAGGCTTTCGTGGCGAAAAGCGCTTCCCGCGGCGTACCAAGCTCTCCCCGTTCCGCCCTCGGTGCCTCCCCGCCCTCCCCAGGCCCTCCCCTCAGCCGCGCTCTCGCGATACCGGGGGCGCGGCCGTGCCCGGGGCGGGGCGGGAGCGCCCGGCGGTACCGGTGGCGTTCGGGGGCGGTGCGGCGCCTCCACCCGCCCCCAACGACTCCCGCCGCGGGCCGGCCTCTGCCGGGCGCACCGAGCGGCTCCCGGGGCGCGCAGGGGGAGCGCCGTTCCGCCCTGCGTGCCGGCTCCTCGGCGCCGGCCTCCTCTCGGCCGCCGCGCTGCTCCGGGGCCCGCCCCGGGGAGGGGTTTTCCCGCGGCGCCCCGGCCGCGCTGCGCTGCCGCACGTCCGTGAGTCCCCGCTGCTCTTCCTCGCCGTAGCTGCGGCCTTGCCGGAGCCGGAGCCCCGCGGCGGGTCGGAGGTGAGCCGAGGCCCAGCCCCTGGCCAGCGGGGCGACGCCGGCCCGACGCGGCCACCCGGCGGGAGCGGCCCGCTTGTCCCGGAGCCGCCGCCGCCGCCCCCGGCGGGCGTCCCGCCCGCGGAGAGGCGGGGGCGAACCGGGGTGGGCAGAACTCCTCGTTCGTGGCTCTGTCCAAGGTCTCTTGGAATCGCTTCTCCTCCTGAGCGCTGTGCCAGCGTCACGACGCTTTCGTTCTTTCCTAGATAACTTTAATTATTTTCTGGTCAGATGTGGAGCTCCTCCTGTGGCTCCGCTCGGCTTTTTCATCACTACTTCGATGGACAAGTGACAGAGTCAGCTCCCTCCTACGGTCGAGACAAAAGACTGTTTTTTTCCTGTGGTTGTTGAGGCAGTTCTGTCAGTCTGGCAGGTTCAGCACATGCTGCACCTCGTTCTTTTATGCTGTCTTTGCAGAATTGTGACCTTGCAGTAGAGAGGCCTCTGGGACAGAAAACGTCAAACTACAGAAACAGTTGGGTATTTTTTTCTAATTTTTTCTGCCCTGGATCCGTTCAGTTGTAGAACTTCTAACATTTAAGTGACATCTCAGTGGAAGTAATGAAGTTTGTTTTGGTGCTAGCAGGGTACAAAAGGAGTTACAGGCAGCTTTCTGGTTTCAGATAATTGTAGTCCTTATGGAAGGAATTAGGGGATGAGAACCTTCCTCTTAAACGAAGTTGTTCAGGCTTGTGGCTCCTGTGATTTGCATGTCAAATTCAGTCAGCTGCATGCTTTGGAAGCCTTCAGCAAGGTTTGGAAGTTGCTGCTTTGCACACAGAGACTTAGTGCAGCTGTTCAAAGGGCTGGAGTGTGGCAGGCTGCTCAGGGTGCTTGACTGGGAGCGTGCAGCAAGGAGGGAGGGAATAGCCTGTAAGAGCTTTGATCTTGCAGCAGTCCTTTCCATTTTCCCCTTCTCCTGGTACCTTCAGCTTTATCTTTTGCACCCAAGTGCTGTAAAGAGCTGAGAATCTATATTGTAACAAAACCTTCCTGAAAGTAAATGCATTTTTTTCACGGAAGGTGTGCCAAATTTGGTTCTAGAAACAAGCCATACATCAAGATCATGAATTAATGTATTACCTCATTAGATAATTTATTTCTAACTCCATCCCAATGCAAGCTGGAATGCCTACTGCTTCAAGTCCACATCCAGATTTGCACCTTTACTGTCTTTTGAAGTTGAGAGGATGAGGATGGAGAACAAATAGGATGCCTTAAGCACCTCATATAAAGTTAAGCATCTTCAAGCATGCAAAAGCCTTCCTCTCCTTAATTGTTTGTTTGTTTTTTTAAAGTGAAGCTAAAATCATTATTGGGTTTCATCCCTCCTGGGTATCTGTCAAGTTTGGCCTGCATGCAGGTAGAATGAAACTAAAGTCTCTATGTCAGTTCTGTTGAAAGAATACTGGCTTGATTAATTTCTGTTTAACTTTTGAAAATGTAAGTCATTTTATTCTGACCAAGTTCTGAATGTTAACATGGTTTCTGTGACTATTAAAAAATACAAGTTAATGAACACAAAAGTTAAATTTGTATGGACTAGAGAGGATTTTTAAGAATTATCAAATTTAAAAAATAGATTACTTCCAAGAAGGGAATATACTAAAATCTGAATTTTGCTTTATATTCATAAGGTAGAACACGGACACAGGAAGAATCCAAATACAACTGAAGACCATGGCAACACACTGGAGAAGAATCCTGACAGTATTTGTGACAGCTCAAGTACTATTTGTGTTAAGTGCCTTTGAAGAAGAGGACGTACCAGAGGAATGGATTCTTCTTCATGTTGTCCAAGGTCAGATTGGAGCAGGAAACTACAGCTATTTGAGACTAAATCACGAGGGAAAGATCGTTCTTCAGATGCAGAGTTTAAAAGGTGACGCAGACTTGTACGTGTCAGATGTGACACTGCACCCCAGCTTTGACGAGTACGAGTTACAGTCTGTGACTTGTGGCCAGGACATCGTCCATGTGCCTGCACACTTCCGCCGCCCTGTGGGAATAGGGATTTACGGGCACCCCTCTCACCTGGAGAGCGAGTTTGAAATGAAGGTGTACTACGATCGAACAGTCGTACAGTACCCGTTTGGTGAGGCTTCTTACAACCCTGAGGAGATGGAGGCAAACCAGAAATACTCACAGTCTACAGAAGATGAATCTCAGGATGAGGAGTCTGTTTTCTGGACTATACTTATTGGAATCTTGAAATTAATACTTGAAATCCTTTTTTAAATTGATACACACTGGACTTAAGTCACACTTCATCCTGTGAAATTGGTATGAATGACTTGCTGTTATACTTAATACTCACTATGTTTCCTGAAGAGATATTTAGGTTACATTTCCAAAACCAGAAAGGAAGTGGGGAGAAAAAGCCATATTTAATTTTATATTGTAAATCCTCCCCAATATGTAAAATGAGCAGCCAGGACAGTATTTGCAGTGCTCTTCGGAGATCAGGGCTTAAAAATGAATGTATAGTTGGGATCTTGTTAAATTCACTTAAAATAGGTGCTTAGGAAAATCAATTCCAATTCAGTATTTTCTATTGTTTTTTATAAAGAAAAATGAATAAACTACTGCACTTCAGTCCCCCTCTCAATGTAGAGCATATTTAAAAATAAAACCTGCTTCTTTTCTGAGCAAGCATCTCTAGTAAAACTGATCAGCAACGTGTTTGAGTGTATTCATGAAGTTGAGGAGCTTAGGGTGAAAGAAGGAGAAAACAATCAATCACCCAAGGGAATAGATGGTCTGTATTCTGACTGCGTGTGCTCTACATCACATCAGCCATCTGTCAAACAGAGGTTGGTCCAGTCACTCATCACCACTACAAATTCATGACCTGAATCAAGTGCATGTTGCTTCTTTGCTATTACTGCAGGGAGAGGGAGCCTTCAGCTGTTGTTACGTGTCAATATGACATTTTCGTCTCATTAAAAACAACACAGCATACAGGTATCTCAAACTTGAGAGGTGCTTTCTTACACTTCCCTTGATAGCTTTTTGTGACTGATTTTTTTCCAAGCACATATTTATGAATAAGTCATTAGCTTGCACAGAAAATTTCTGCTGAAAGATTTTTGCAGTATGTTGTTAAGAAGGTCATCTCATGCCTACTCTTCCTTAGAAGTTACTTTTACCAGGAATACTTTTTGCTTTGGTTGAGTATTTCAGAATAAGCAGTTGCTATGCAAATAAAGTACATTAAATTGCTCTGTAATTTTCTTTTCACAGGGCTTACTGATAAGTGCACTGAAATAAACGAGTATGTTGCTATTATTTTATACAAATGCATGTATAATTTAAATTTCATTACTGAAAAACTTCTCCTTTTTGAGTAGTAATTTGGCTTGCCTCTCTCAACACCTGACAGGACAGTAGTGACTTGTATCACAAAAAATCACTATATAGACAAAGTTTATTTAGTAAAAAGAAAAAAAAAAGTGGTATTGCTCCTCTTATAGAGTGGTTGATTAAATAGCACCAGAGTATCACTTTAATTTGTGCAGTTAAGTTTTGGACAGCAAGTTTTTAGGGCTTTCTTAGCCCTCCTTGCTGTTTTTCCCCCTTCTTCCTCCTCTTCTGGGTACAGGAGGGTCTTTCTGACAACAATCACAAATCCAGCGACCTAAGAAAAGAAAGTTATCAATTATTGGGAAACTAAGTTTGTTACTCTCTTACCTATTTAGGCAGCCCTTCACCATTCTGTTAGGTGCTTATCTATTTGCAGTATTTCCTTTAATGCGAACAACAAATGCTTTTAAAATTAAGCGTCCTTTCTATAAGGCAGCATACACAATTCACACTCCTTTGCACACTCATTATGTGTAACCACTGGCTACACCAATCTTCATGGACCTCAAGAAGTGCCAGGACTCCAAGGAGGTGGCTATTAGGTAAGAGTTTTACAAACAGTGCTCGAGTTTGCCAGTCATATTTCCAGGTGAATGACTACAGTTCAAGGTTGTGAAGTTACTCAGAGCAGAAATCAATGGCAGCTGGGGAAGCATTTAACTTTTTATTACAACAGCTGGAATCAATGGCTGCTTTGGTAATTTTGTAGTTTTGTAGACATATAATCTATTTTGATTATATTCTTAGGTCAGCCTCAAAATGAAATCAGCCACAGAACCTGTACAATAGACAACTAGCTCCAGTGCTTCCCAAAATGGGGCAGTACAGTGTTTTAAGTACTGTCCAGGGAATACTGTCACTGCCACTGAATACATATTCATGAACTTACCATGGACGTAGAACTATATGTAAAGCAACAGTACCACCTGTATTTTCCTTCTGCTGCCCTGAGTTGGCCACATGATGTGAGTGACTTGGCAATTTAAAGCTACTGGCTTGCGTGCCTACCTATGGAGGTAGTTCTGTTGCAGTTTTGATGTTTAAGAATTAAAAAGGGAATGAAAGGGTTTAAAGAGATATTTACAAATATTAAATTGAGATAACTATTTCATTTAGAAGCTAAAACAGCACAATTAATGTGAAAGCTATGCTCTAGCAATATGCAGCAATACAGTTTCTTTTACAGGTTTCTTCAATGAAAAGAGGTAATTCTTGTCAGTATTCTGTTGAAATGGAAAAAAAACATAGTTCTGAGCGAGCCTGTTTGGGTTATGCTGTAAAAGCCAATTATATTTCCTGCACAGGAAATGCGAGGTTTAACTGTGCACAACCAAATATACAGAAATAAAGCTTAGTAAAAAAATCAAGTCCTATAGTGTGAATGTTTTCCTATACTGTTTCTTACTCTTACTCTTGACACTTGTTTTAAACTATTCTTTCAAAAGAATATGTATTAATTCATTAGTTCATGTATTAATTCTGAGAATGAGCCCAGGACTCGAGAGGAAGAGGGAAGGGAACAAGTAACTCTTACTTTATTACCTGAAGGGATAGCATCAAGCCCCACACAAAAAGTGTGATAACCACGGTCACATACATCACAGAACATCATTTCTTCTTCATGGTGAGGCTGCCCACATATAATGCACGTTTTACACTCCATACATTGCCAAGGGTAAGTCTTAATCATAGCAACAAGCTCCGGGGTCATATCAAGGCAAGAAGGGTGGCCTAGATTAAAACCAGCATTATTATTTTTATGCCTGAAATGAAATTTAAAATTAGTTAGACTGCTTGCTTTTACCAAACATGAAGCTTAGGTCACCTCCTGGTGAGATCCCACAGTGTGAGCACAGAGAACATGAAAGAGAGATGGGGTCATAACAAAGGACAGAAAAGGCAACTGAACTCCTGCTACACATGGAGTACACTAAATATGTCCACAAACAGATCTGGATCCTTAGGAATCGACTTAGTGGATGTAGATACTCACCACTGTTGTCACACTGGGAGCAATGTATAAGAGCTTCAGGTTTTCCTTTCTTGTTGGACTCCTTACCCTTCAGACAAATTCCACATATAGCATTTGGAATGACCTTTGGCTGGAAGGGTAGAAGAGGGCTATAAATTCATTCCAGAAGAATTTACAGATTCAACAGGAAATGTCATCTATCTCCTTAACTATTAAAATCTATAAACTATCTGTCAGGATGTGTGAACCCTGAAACACGTGACAATTACTGACAAGCAGCAGCACTGAAAAAAAACATAGATTAAACTATATAAAATTTTCCATTTGTTATACATAGTGAGTTTTATGTAAATCCAATTGGATCAAAAGCATGTACTTGCCTCTTCCTATTAATTCATCAGCTAACATTCTCCTTATGGTAAACTAAATGTGACACAGGGTGAAAAATTTCAGGAAGATTCTTCCAATATAGAATACTCTTTATGAACTTCTGTGTGGATTTTCTGTATATGAAGGAAATATATAGGGGTTTTTTTGCATTACATTTGTCCCTACATATCGAAAATTAATTATAAAAACAATAAACTTGATTTTTTTCCTATCTGCAGTTTCAAATTATATGGTTAGCTATGCTGTACAGGGCTGTATTCCTTTTATCATTCCTTCTTGTATCCAGTCATAATAATTTAAGAAACAAAAGCCTTGCATTTGACTAGAGATTTTTACATTTATAATTTTTCTAAGTTATCATCCAGAGTGTGTCTGGGTCCATGAGATCCATTTAAAGGGTAAGAGAAATAGTAGGCTGTTAACATGTGAAACATCTGCCTAGGTATTCTGTACATCAACTTCCTAGATACAACCAGAGTGTCATCCTGATGAGGCCTTAGGAAGAATTAAAGCATTCTGAATTTCAGAAACACGGCAGTAGTTACATTGTTGAGCTTTGACTGCTGCATAATGAACTCAGTGAGAAATGTAGTCTACAATTAATGTAGTACTCACTGATGTTAAACTGACTAGCACCAGTTTTTAAAAACAATGTTGCTGCAAAGACCCAACTAGCAGAGGGAGCTAAAGGCTCTAAACAGCTTGTCAGTAAGAAGACTCCCAGTCAACTACCAATCACTCGTGGGGAGAAGAATATGGTTTAATTTTAAAACAAATTTAAAAAGTGAAAACACAATAAATAAATAAAAAAAGTTACAAAGATCTTTTGCAATACAACTTATCTTTAAGTGTGTTTATTTCCCCAGCCAGTTTTTGACAGCACCTAGCAAGGTAATTAGTATCTTGACTCATTTCTAAAATCAGGATGCATTGCTTTAAGTTTTCTGAAGTTTTCAATGTACTTTTCATGTCAAAACATGGCTACAGCCTGCATCAAATTGTTCAGTCTAAGGAGTTTTATTCAAGAAAGCAAAATACCACACCAAATGTTTATAGGTAACTTCCTTCAAAAGATGACAGAGGCATTCATAGACATTTTTTTGCTTATTTATTTTAAAAAAGCAAAGTCAACCTGTTTTATACATAAATATAATAATAAACAGTAAAAGAAGTCTAACACACAAACATCTCTACAAAATAATAAATATAATGGAAGGAAAACCACGCATAAACTCTTTTACTGTTAACTATACTACGTGTCCTACATGTATACCTTTATACCCTGCTCCTCCCAACAAAAGTGGCACATGCTTAAACCTTGTCAGTGTGGCAGCATTTACCCTTCCATTGTTTAAGCTATTTTTAAATTGTATTGTAATATAAGAAACCAAGCCTTTCCAGAATAGCAAGCAAACTTTTCTAATCAGACTTCTGGCTTGTTACAGATTTGTATTTTACTGCCTTTAATATACATCAGCACACTTCCCAATACTCCAGCCAAAGCGAGCTGCTTTTTGGACACATCCAAGTGTTACAGGTGTGTGCAGTTCACATTCTGATACACATAACTCTCAAGGTAGACATTGCTACAGATGCATTTATTAACAATGCTTCCATCTAGACTTAGTTCACTACATTAGAAACTGTGCATATTAAGGGGGGGTGAGAATCACAGCCTTTTAAGAATGAAGTTCCAACAGTATGGAAGTATTTTTACAGAAACAACAAAAATTTTAAAAAATCAAGACTATTCACATTTTAATCCAGTTCCATTCTATCACCATAAATGGCTTTTAGAAATGCTATTAAAAAATCTGTCAATTCCAAAGGGGAAGTCACAATATCCCATCTCATTAGGAGTAAATTTTGCTTTCAATATCCCCATCTTACTGGGATAAGATATGAGAGAAAATGAATGCAGGGTCAAAATGATGACTGTGATGTGTAGGTTTTCACTTCCATGCTGCTGTGCTGCAGCTCTTAAAGTAAGCTTTCCAACTACACCCTTTTTGTAACATCCTATTCTGAATGCGAAGCATTACATTTTCATATACAGTGACCCAAAACAGAAGTGTTGCAACATAAAGATACTCAATACATTTCAGTTTTATGTGCAAAAAAATCTTTTGTACTTTTAACAGTACCCTGTGTGTGCAATTGTAGCAGTCAGTCCTGCAGCAACAGACTCACTACTTGTAACATGACAAAATGTAAAACACATGCTAATCGTTCTTTGTTAAAGAACTGACAATAAAAAAGACTCCATATAAAATACAGTATTTCTATTACTTGAAAATAACTCAGTGGAAATGTATGGAATCCTGTAATACTCATAACGTGGCTATACATATATACGCTGATGCCATAGCAATTATCCCTCAATTTTAACTACATGTAACCAAAAGATTAGTGTCCTACAAAAATAGTCCAATATTAGAGAACAATATAGAACAAAAGTATTATAAACATTTCACAGGGAAAACATTTTGAGTCAGTTAAGCCTTCGGCTCAAAGTGCCTTAACATGCAGGCACATATGGTAGGTATATTGTTATCTGATGTTTTCATAGACTCACAAACAAGAATCATTCTGTCTTGTTAAAACAGCTCATGTAATTTGTCTTATTGCAGTATTTCAAACGTTCCCACAAACAAGAAAGCCAATCCTCTCACCCTCCTAACACATCACCACCACCCCTGACTTAACAACAGGTTGATGCAGGCAATGTATGCTGACATTGTAAAGATGAGGCACTGTAACTAAGACCTTGTTACTGACAGAATCACAGTAAGCAATTGCTGTGGGAATCCATTCTCAAAATGCAGTGCTGTATACTACTACCGCTCTTCTACAATTTTAAGTTCAAACCAAAGCTCTGCTCCACTAGTTCTCTCTCTATGCATTCATAAGGCCATTAAATAGATTCAACTAGTCAAACACTTGGGCATCTCGCAGCTAAGTGAAGCTTCTGTAAACTAGTGGCACACAATTTCTAATGTCAAGTTAAACAAAGCTAAAGAAAAATTTCAGCCTTCATCTTTGGATTTCATGTTCATGGGAATACTGAAATGCATTCTATGTCTACAACTTCTTGCAAAGTTACATATAAAAAAATATATATATGTGGTAATCACATTCTAAATCTACACAGTTCACGCATTTCTTAATAAGTTCCTGAAAACAGAAAAAGCAACTGGAGCTTGCTGTCTGTTATGAATTTGTACAGATACTGTATGTAGAGGAAATTTATCAAAGCTGTCCAATTGTTGCTGGAAATTAGCTTCTTATTGTAAGTTATAGTTTATTTACTATTAACTTGGTAAACACAGATAGTAAATATTTATAAACATAAAATGCAAGCCATCAACAGCTCACTTTTGCTGAGACAGATTCTCAGTATGTACAAACTTGTCACTGACAAAAAATGTTCCCTGTCCCATAACTATCAATAAGCAATCCTCACTGGTAAACACTCAACCTGATCTTAACTTAGTGTTTTCCTTTTTTATGGATCTATTCCTGCTCCCACTTAAGTCAATGGAAAATTCTCATTCCTCTCAGTGGAACAGGACTAGACAACTACCTGCTTTAAATGTGTTACAGTTTATTCAGATCCTCTCTCAGTATGCAGAACAGTAACATATAAACAATGCATGTCAATTCCCACTTCTTCTGAAAAGTATTTTTATCATAATTCTTGAAATTATTATAGAGAAACACTGAAGACTGGGGTCTTAGGTTCGGCAATCACTGTGTGATAGCTGAAATGTCTTAACATCCTCTTTAAGTTTCTAGTTTAGATAAAAGCATATTGCCCACAAATGTTACTACATAGTATGAACTACATAAAAAGCTATTTTCCAAATACTATTACAGGGGTTACATAGTGTGGCCTATACAACTGTAATAAGCTTTTTGCCTTCCATCCTATCCATCATAATATTGCAGGATAAAAGGCTGTATTTAAAATTAATGTTGTAACAATATGCTCAGCCATACCGCTGCACTTTATAGGACTGATCTCTTGGTATGCTGCCATACAAAATAGGAAAAAAAGTAACGGACAGTGAGTGGTAGCTTCAAACTGGCACATATTTCTGACTGCTATGTTAAAGCAGACAGAAAGATGTTGAGTTCCAATGATAAATCCACAATGGATTTTTCTAGCATTATTGCTATGAATCTAAGAAGTTAACCCAATAGGAGGCCACTGTACAGCTAGGGTAAAGAAAAGCCCCACGCGAAATATAAGCAAAAAGGAAATAAGGAAGCAAACAGATGGAGCACACAACAGGAGAACAGCTAGTGAAGTACAGCAAGCAGAAGTTCCATATTATTAAAAAAACCAAATACTTCAGGAAGAAGCTGGTGAGTAAAATTCAGTCAGGGGCTTTTTTCTTCGACCTTGTACCCAGGAACTGATTTGGGTAATACAGAACGTTTGGAACCATCTTTTCTTGGAGTAGCACTTTTGTCTCTTGTTTTTTGTCTTCCCTGAAAAGAATCCTCCTGGTTGTCTGTGGCGCAATCACCTTCAGATACATTGCCAGACGAATTGTCCTATAATAAAAATACCATAGCTATATATTTTTTTTTTTTTGGATAGACAGACAAGTCTTTCCTATGCCCCTTAGAGTCAACTAAGGTAAGAGAAGGGTATGTCATTCCTTCTGCAAAAGCATGGGGTTTATCACAATCTAGAACACCTTTGTTCACAACATTTATCATTTGGTTTTTTTCTGGTTTAAGAGACTACATCAGCAGTCATGTTTTTGTAGTTGGTCTTGGTACCACTGTGGGGAGCACAACAGTATAATTCTCTGAAGTGTTTTCATTAGAAATCAGCAAGAAATCAACTAAATGCAATATGCTGTTTACAACGTAAAGAGCCAGCAAAAAGTTAAAAGTGCCCTTGTCATGCATTTAAAGCATACAAGGACTGCCATGAATTAAACATGTGAAGGTTTTTTTCTGCCACCCTCACCTACTGTTTTCACCAGGAGCAATCTAAGTATTTAATTTGGACTGCAGCAGAAGAATGCCATCAATGGCAAAACACACTTCCATATTTAATACAGAACCAAACAACAGAATTTATTTTGCAGTAAAAGCTTCTTTTTTTTTTTTGAGGAATAAGGAGGCAAGAAAGAGGGGAAGAGGTTCAAAGATGGTGAGAGATCAATGTAGGCATAATTAAGAGCAGCAGCACAAGACTTTTGTCAGAAAAGTGTTAAGAAAGGCTTCCAAAAAGCTCCAGAAGGAAGCAGTGTGATTACTCACATTTATTACAATAAAACCCAAGAGGCCAAATAACAATGGTGCCCTACATTAAAACACACTCTGTAAAAACACAATAGTAATCAGCCTGTGCCCTAGGACCTAAAATCAAAACAGACAAAACAGACACAGAGCAAATGGTAGAGTGTAACACAAAAGCAGACTGAACTATGTGGCAACAAGAAATGGTAGGTTTCACCAGTATTTCAGGGGAAGGGTTCTTTAGGTCAGACCCACTAAAACACTACAGAAGAGAAAACTGCTACCAACTCCAACAAAGGAGTAGGGGGAGATGTGAAAAAGGAGAAGTTATAAAGTGTATTGTGGCACTCACCAGGGAGATCTGACAAATGGGAGATACTCCAAATCTGACCATGTCCCACCTCTGGTTTTTTGCTGAACTATATGTCCCCCTCAATGATTAACTATCCAAGAACCCCTGCTCCCACAGCCAAAACCACTTCACAGGAATCTGATTATCAATCTTCCACACTTCTCTACACTATTCAAACTCAGGGACATTTTTCCTTCTGCATTCTGTCACAAAAAAAATTTCTGAGCCTCTGTGAAAAATCAGAAGGATAGCGTGCTTGGTCCAGTTACTTTTCTTTACCATTAATGAGAACGGAATTAAATGAAAAAGGAAACTGGGGAAAAATGGTTAAAGACCAAATGACCAACTGTAAAAAAGCTGGAGTGTGATTAAACTGAAAACTTGAGTTGACATTCAGCATGCTATGTTTCTATGATTTTGTCTCAAAAAAATGCAAGCAGAAACGGTGTGTTAAACACCTCTCTCCCTTTTTGTTAACCTACAAGCTGACCTCTTCCTTTCTTCAATTATAAGTTTCTTACAAAATTCAAAGAAGATAAATGCTTACATGACAAAATTTAGACTTGTACATATCCACCATCAAACATGTTCATCAATCATGCTAGAAATTGCTAAATGCACTGTGAAATTCCACTGCTGTTAAAAGCAGGGTTAAACTTCTGGAAAGAGATTGTCCCCAACATACAAACTGCACCAATACACCAATGGTTCAGGTGTACTCAGCTGGCTCTTGAGCATTTAAAGCACTATCAAGGTATGTATATGAAAGTTTCCCTTAAGTTTCAGCTAGCAGTTAATTTTGCATTTGCATAAGTGGAGAGAATATAAATATCTTTTAAAAGATGTATTGTAAAGTAAAAAAACCACAATGTTTTTTACCTTCTTTTTAAATTGGAATTCAGTTACTGTTTCTATACTCAGTACTTGCTGCTTCCACATCACAGAAAAAAAAGTTATGAGGTTATTAATGCCTTTGCTTTGGGGACAGATTCTGTGGGACTTCCAACAGCAAAATATACTGTGACTGGAACTATAATATTCATTCTCCTCAGAAATGCCAGCAACTTCCCCTTGGGAAAAAGGCTATAATGAAGAGCTGCATTGGGAAGTTTCTTCAAAATTGTTTTAAACAAAACATAACAAAACAAACGAAAGAAAATTTTAAAAAACGAAGAAAAGGCCTAAAATATTTGTTCAATTTACTCTGAAAATGGACCAAAACCAAAAAGCAATGGAGAACAATGTTATGAAATAAACAGAAGTACTAAAAAAGGTCTTCCCTTCATTTCGCAAATGTTAAAAGATTCTAAGAAACTAATTAAACTAACAAAAGTCAAGGAAAAGAATTTTTTTGTTCAAGAATACTTTCAATTTGTCTCACCGAATTGCCTTTGGTTTTCCTTTTTTCATCACCTCGCCCTTCCTCTGCATCATCTGAATCTCCATCACTGTCCAGCGTCAGCAGCTCCGGATCCAAAGGAGGTTCATAAAGGGCTGTGTTTAACGGCAAGTAACGAAGTTCATCTGGAGAGTATCTGAAGTTAAATAAATAAAATGCATTCATTCATGTGTACTTTATGCATAAGTATTAAGTTACACAGTATGTAGGGACTTTAATAACAGTCTCCTTTTTTTCAGGAAGGCACATAAAAACATACAGTTCTGAAAACAAAGGAAACAACACTAATTTCTCCTCCCAAACACGATGCCACATATACTACTTGTCTTCTTTGTAGAGCAGATATTCATAGAACACAATTTGCAATTTTACCCAATCCATGTTCCTATGCCCAAGGGACCATACACTTTTTTTATCCATGTACTGTGCCCCGTAACATGTACAATTCTAACCCAGGGCACACAAACATGTCCAAAGCAAAGTAAACAATAGAGATGTATAGCTGATTATTAAGAACAAAAAAATGCAAGAAAACAAGAAAATGTAGTTTCAGATGAATGTACAGGTGCAATCTCACTGCTTATAGCCAGATACAGCTCAACATACATAATCCATCCTTTTTCTTTTTAACATTAAAGACTAAGAAAAAAGTGGAAGTCCTCTTACTGCTGAGAACAAGCATTGTAAGGAACAGGATACTATTTTGCTGCATATTATGAAAGGTCACGTCCTTCACTGAGATGGAAAAGCAGTTTCACTAGAAGCTTACAATTGCAAAATAAACATAACATGAAGTAATTTTAATTCAATTGATTTAATAAAATTGAAGTCCTTCAGGAACATCCTGTAACATGCAAATTTGGGGTGGGCTGTATGAACACTGGAAGGAGCAAGGCACATGCAGACAAAGAGCTTCTCTACAGAAAACCAAGCATATATAGCATGAATACCATCTCTACTGTGCAATAGGAAGACTTCAGCAAAATCGTCAAATCTGTACAGATCTGTTCAATGGTAGCACACTGCTAGTAAAATCTTAAATTTATGTCAACAACACATAAGTAACACATTTTTCATGAAATGTAAAGTTTGCAATGTCTTTCTCTCTCACTTACAAATCCAACATCAAACTTAAACCATAAGACCAAACTTTTTTAAAAAGTTTCTAAAAATTCAAAAGGGAACAGCAAGACTTGTGATCAGAAGCCAGCATAACAACACTTTGATACAAAAGATTAATTTTAGCACATGCAGAGGCAGATGATAAGTAAACAGGAGAGTGGCAGGAGTGAAATCAATGTCCCTTTTTACCATGGGAAATACCTGAGCAGGCTAAATCTCAGGCACTGCAATATATCAGCAGAACAGTGCTCTTGAAGTCAGTACTGTTTTCTTAACAACAGCTGTCACACTATGCATCTTTGAAGACTATCAAGTGTCTAAAACTAAAATTAATTTGAAACCTTAATGCAAAGACAGTGAAATGTTTTCCACCTGCTAGATGGAGACAAAAGAGATCAGTGCTACAGAATTGGCAGCTGGAATGCTTTTAAAATACCTTTTGTAGTACTCCTGGAACTGGCCGGGTATGAGAGCCACTGGATAAGGACTAACCTTTGTTCTCTCTGTAGGCAAGACTTTGTATTTTCCTTGAGGCACCTGGATAATCTGCATTGTTTAATATAAAGCAATGACATTTTTGTTTCACATACAAACAGTTGAGCCTTCCTCACCAAATACTCCTCCAAGTATTATTTTAACTTGCCAGTTTTACTGAATTGAAACAGCTACCTGAGTTCTCCCATGAGAAACTCAATGCATTAAAATTCTAAGAGATCCCAAAACAGTATCATGGATTAAATCCAATCACTAAGTATCTAGTGGATTGAACAAAGATTAGGTAAAACCCCTCTAAACAGTATACTATGAAAAATAAAACTGAAATTAAAATCTAGCAATTGAAACAGTAAACATTAACCTTTGTGACTGGCATCTTTAGCAAGAATTATCAATGTTGTTCCAAATTGTTTTAGAGTAGAAAGAACGTGCCATCTAATTCTGAAACCAGACTGTACTATAAAAAATATCTGTTAATATATAAATACATAATACAATGGAAAGGAGAAGCTTACACAATAAGCCTTCCTTCTCTTAGAAGGCTATAGAAGTAATCATCCACTATCTTGTCTCTAACACGGTCAATACCAGAAAAAGGAAAACTTTCCATAATTGTCTGCCATGTAACAATTTGCAGAGAAAATTTTTGCTTTACTGCCTCTATAGAAGCAGAACAGCACTGCTTCGAAATGACAGATTTTTTTTTTTAATCACGCACAGAGGCATGTAACATATGCAATACAAAAATAATAAAACAAGTAACAAAAAACAAGGGCATAATATTGACAAGCACACTTTTATGTGTAAAATAGTTTTCTTTTTTACTTCAGGTATTGTCAGGCAAAATTTTGGAGGTATTCAAAAGAAGAATTAGCCATTTATATGAATAAACAATGGTCTTAGTTTTATGCTACTACTATCAGAATAAAGACATGATAACAAAGTAACTCTGAGATTTTCAGAGCTTTCTGAGACAAGTATTTTCAAGTTTAAGAAGTCTGCAGGTTAAATATATTTAGATTATTATTTTTAGCAGCATTGCCCACTAACCACCCCCCCAAAAATAGCTAAAATGGTAACAAAACAAACTTCACTAAAACAAACAAGGAGCTCCTTCCTCACAATTGGTAAGAAATTTAAATCTACCTACATGTGTCTGTAAATCAAAATAGGCTCTTCTTTCCTCCATCCGCTCTCGGTTTAAATTGCTGTTGAATTCTGCAGCTTTCTTGGCAGCTTTTTTAATATATTCTGGAACTTTACTGGCTTCTACTTTCTGTGTGTTCTGCTGCTGCATTTGCTGGAATAAGAACAATTATATATTAATTCACATACATTTCACTATCAGTTAGAGAAGAACCTTTTCTCACACTCCCACTGCAGATTTGGTTCACTTAAGTGGCAATTACTTACAGAATACTCTTTGTAATGATCTGTTATTCGCTGTCGTTCTTTCTCTTGCAGTATAACAGAATACTCAGCATGTTTGGCAGGGTATTCTTTAATCATGAGATCAATTACTTCATCACTACGCAAAGCTGTTAGACCTAAAATAAATAAAGTAATAATGATGCTATCTGGCAAAAGTAACGACAGGTTATTTATATCTCACAATGACCAACTCAAAGTTTTTGAGTAGCTGAAGACAACAACCTGCTGTGCGCAATGCTTTTCCTTCTCAAGTAGCAGCAAACTTGTGCCATTTAGCTTTCAAGGCTGACTGGGAGTTCGCTTGTACCCAAGGCTCGTATCATTACTTACAGCAACAGACCCCTTCACACTGACTCAATCACCTACTTAAACTCACCGGTGAGGCAGAACCTTTGTTCTAGATGGGATCTTGCATACTGTTAGTTTCAGCTTCCAGTGCTGCTGAAGTTTCACTACCCTGCAGAACCTTTACTGAAATTAGGAGGTTCACATAAAGTCTCTATACAAATCAGGGAAGAATTGTTAGGAGAGCAATTTAGAGCAGCAAACTGCACACAGACTCTTGACTCCCAATTAAAGCATTTCATGCTCAGAAGTCAGAATGCCTCAGTTTGTAGCTACAATGCAGATCTCCTCCCCTGAAGGTTCCAACACAACTAATCTCCAGACATGGACAATAGCATGGAAAGATTTATGTCATTACCACTGATTATAACTATAATTTTAAAAACAGGGGTAGTTAGCACACATCTCTATTGGATAGGTGAAGCAGAACATAACATTTTACCTCTATATATAAAAATTAGATACAGTTCTCTTATGCATAGTTAAGTTAAAAAATAGCTCACAGGTGAGAAATAAAGGTGGTATACTAAAGATTGTTAGCATATAAAATAACATCACATTTCCACAGACCCATGATACACAGAAAAAAACCCATGGCACCATAATTTAAACTCTGCATGTCCAAATCACATATATCAGAAGAGTAAGAAAAGAGTAAGAGTAAGAAGAGTAAGAAAAAAGCCCTTTCAATAAAAGCCTCAGAAATTAGATCAATCCATTTCAAATATATTCAATTGCCTTAAAATACACTCTTCTAATTTCTAACATAGAAGCTGAGCCATTTAAGATACACTGATGTCTGCAGGCCTCCAATGCAATCCAGCAAAATAAGACTAACGTATATAAAGACACTCTGTACATATATATGCAATATATACATATATACCACCATGCATTTATGCACATATAATGTATATATATGAGACCACACTATTATGGTCGTCTCTTTTTTAAGAGAAAAAGACTCGAAAAGTTAATTTAGAATATAGAAAAATCCCCTCTAAGTAATTAGAATAGATCCAAAATATATTTGTTAATAATGAATCTGGAATATTGATACAACATGGCCAATTTACTAAGCCAAAAATAAACCAGTTTTAATTTCAGAATTTATGTTTCCACTTGAGAGGGATGCAATTCTTCTCTACCAAACTGAACCCCTTTTTCAGTGCCTAAATTTACTTTTTATACTGTAATAAGAAGTCTAACAATTTGTTTTCTTACCTAGTGTGCATTGAGTCTCTGTGATAACATTTAGTTCTCTGAGGTAGAGTTTCTCCTTGTGAGATAAATCTCGCCTTTCTAAATCTCAAAAAAATAACCAAAAAAAAAAAGAAATAAAAATGGGTGCAGTAACTGAAACTCCCCCATAAACACTGTCAAAGTATTTCAACAGTTTTGTTTCCAGGCAGCTAGAGCCTGTATTACACTGCTATTTCAAGAAACATGACAACTTCATAAACTAATTTTAAATTTAACAAACAATGTAGGGACATGATAAATTTTCTTGACTTATAGTAGGTCAAGACCCTCTCTACAGTTATGATTTACATAAAAACTAAAGAAACCTGATGTATAAGTTCAGATACAGAAAATTTTACCAAGCACTGAAAGTGCAGTATTTTTTCTTTTACCATAACTTTTAAAAATAAATTCCCCAACAAAGAGCCAGATTTGACAATTCTGGATAACAGAGGCTCAAATACTACAATCTCCACAAACATATTTTTAAATATTTTTCCACAGTGTAGGAATGTTGCTACAATTCAGGAAACAGAACAGAGATCCAGTTATAGTAAGAAATCATCAACAAATCACTAAAAATAAAATTGACAGCAGTTTTCAAACAGAACTTGTTGATCTAAGCCTCAAATCAGACTTGTTTGCAAATTTTCAATGGCAATACCACAAAATCTTATATTACTTTGAAAACCAGTGGACACATTATATTTCCAGTAATGAAAATATGAAGTACAAGTATAATTAATCCAGGTCTACTTTTCCTGGGTCTTTTTTTAACCGTTAGCTCACCCTATAACCAAAGAAGCAGAGACTACATCCAAACTGTTTAAGAATTCAAATTTTTAGAAGAAAGACTTTAAAAATAAATACCTGGATATTTTCTTTTAAAGGAAGTCACACCCAAATATTCACTGACTTGTTCCTGAAGCATATAGTATTCTCCTGTTTCATCAGGTGGCCATTTGTATTCTATCAAATTTTCAGCAGGAAAATAACTATACCTAAACATAAGAACAATGTTACAACAAATCACAACAATCCTTAATAATACTACTTACCTCCCTAGAAATTCAGTAATTCCCATTTATATGCCAATGAACAGTAACTACAAAGTTGGACAAGCACTTTAAAACAATGCATCCTGTTAACCCATTTCAAAAGTCACTCTGTTGTACCCAAGCTCAATTATATTTCTCTAAATCTCCATTTATCAACATGCTAAGGGACAGAATCTGAAGAAACTGATATCCATCATAATGGAGAGGACACCAGGAAAAGCAACTACTACAGAGTCAAAATTCATTCAAGTATGCAATGTCTCAAAAACATGTAAACTGTGCTTCTGATTGTAAATCAGATGCAACACTTTTTGTGGCACTCTAAAATAAAATGCCTTAAAATATGCTGGGAGGAATAGATATCTAGCTATTTATAGGACATCACCTCAATTTGTAAAGGTGTATGAAGAATATACAAGTAATGACTAAAGAGCTAATACTTAAGCATGCTGAACAATAAAGTCAGACTTACAATAAAAAGTGGGAATTGTAAAAAACAGTATTACCCAAGGTCTTGACTGGAAGTTTCACAGCTTCGAGAACTGTCCCCTGAGCCCATACGCCGCCTTTTGGATGGCTGGCTGCCATCATTGGAATTTTCTTCTGTGTCATCCTGAAATGAAAATAAATATTAAAAAAATTAGACTACTCCAAAGATAATGTAAAACACCAAAAACATTGCGAGGCAATCCACAATTCAAATATACTTGAACTGGTAAGCCATTCTATGACAGTCTTAACTCACAGGACAGTCTACATAACAAATTATTCTTTGTTATAAACTATCTGCATGACACGTGGTAGCCCAGTAGGAGAATTGGGTGGCTTCTCACCTGTGGCATAGGTAGAGTTCCGAATAGACAGAGCTGTAGCTCTGACCACCAAGTTCATAATTCCTGATGTAAACTACCTCTGGCACTTGACCTGACTAGCACTCCACACCAAAAGGAAGTGCAAAACAAAAGCCCAACTCCTTGCTGAGAGCTGATGCTTACAAAATCAGGGAATATATTACTGAAAGCAACACAGGAGTTTACAGGTATACAGTTAAAATAAAAGGAATGGTATACAGTTTACAAAAAATATCATTGCAAGCAAGTAGCAAAGACTTGAGATGAAAAAATGTACAGAAGAAAAAACCCAACTTGGTATTACAACAGATACAGAAGAGAACAAGGCTCTTACAGGGGAACATTCAGGCAGGTGTCACAATTCAGATCTCATGTGATCAATATAACAAAAGGGAATAAAGAATGAAGAGGAGGAAAAAAAGACCCAAGCAAAACAAAGAGTTCTGTGAAATCTAGAAGACAGTAACTCAGATAATGTTGTGTTTTTTGGTTTTCACTGCTTTGTTGTCCCATAATGCTGTGCAACTCCTACCTGCATCATCAGCAATCTCAAAGCATTTAGTGACCAACCCTGTCTGATCATAACTGAGATAAAGACAGCAAAAATCTTTAGGTGCATTGTCTACCGTGACCAGTAGTTGAGTCAAGAATAAAACAGTTCCTTAAGTAATTGAATTTCTAAAGTGGAGCAGAGTGACAGAATCAATTTCCTAATTTCTGTGAAAACTTTAAGCAAGAGCAATTAACCTGTCAGAAATAAATGGATCAAGCCCAACTATACTTATTTATTTAGAAATGACAACACTGATAATTAGGTCTACCTTTGCTAATGTCTTTCACTCTAGTATGTTTTACTTAACATATGACTTGGAATATCAATTTAAAAATATTCCAGCAAAAAAGAATACATTACTTTTACTAAGCAACATTTCACAATGTTATAATCAAGACAGGCCCTAGACAAAAAGCATTTGTCTCCTGGATTTTTGGCTTATTTCTTATTTTCTGCAACTTTATACAAATTCTTCTTCCTCTTTGAGGAGCAAAAACATCTTTCACACAGTTATAAAAACTGAAAAGCAAATTTTAATGGAACTGTGTTTTCTTAGTGTAGCCATCATTAAAAAAGTAGTATGCAGCATCTCCACTCACATTAGCAGTAATGCCATTTCTTAGTATTGCTGAGAATACCTTGTGTGAACTCAGACGAATGAAGCAGCAGCCCCCAATCAAACCAACATTGCATTAGAATATTTTGTGACACAGCTGTCTCATCAGTAGTTCACTTCTACTTCCCACAAGAATATTAATGCACTCCAAATCTTTTTAACTGCTAGACAAAGACCTGAAAAGGGCCAAAGCAACCCGCTGTATACCAAAACTTCCAAGAGAATTCAAAACGCCACTAAAAGACATATCTCAACCTGACAGTTTGGTGGAAGTGCCTGATAATCAGTTTCTCATTTCGCTTTGTAATTTTTCATTGATTATACCCGGTACTGTTACAAAGTATGAGTGTCCATAACACAGAGAGGTCAGTTCGCTCCATTTCCATACTTGCTTCCTTATTTGCTTAAAAATTCACGAAATTTAATCACACGAGTTTGTTGCAGACGACTTACTACATAAAGTGAAAACATCTGCAATCTAAAGGCACAATGCTGCTCAATCACCTTTACTGCTGAAAAATAGAAAAAAAGGGATAGCTCTGTGTCTCTCTTTACATGAAAAATCAAACACTGTCCAAAAAAGTCCCTTTCTCCCTGAAAGCGCATGTTTCTGTAAAAAGCTTAGTTAGTCCTTACGAAACATGGTGACGTTACAAACTTCTGGTACGTCTGTCACTGCAAGATCGACGTAACGCTGTTTCAATAAGCGATCGAGAAGCCTAAACAGCTCGAGATGTGTTTCAAAGGGCGACTGCCGATCTGCGCCGGGAGTCTTTGGCGCCACAAGTGCCCGCGGTGCCCGGGATGCGCGGGAGCAGCCGGCAGGGCCAACGCGGAACTGCCCGCGGCCAGACCCAAACTTTCCCGGCTGCGGCGCTGCCGCGGCGAGCACTCAGCTGCCGCGCCGCCCCCGGGAACACGCCGAGGGACTTTTGGGAAGGAGGACGGCCCCGGGCACCCGGCCCCAGACCCGCGCTCAAAGTTCGGCCCAGGGCGCGGAAAGCCGCCCGCCGCCCGGCTCCCCCAGCGGGCGTGAGGTGAGCCCGGGGCGGACGGGTCGGGTGAGAGGCGCGGGGGCCGCGCGAGGCCTCCCGCCGAGGCGGCTGTTGCGCCGCAGCTCCGCGGCCGCCGCCACCCGCTCTCACCTTGAGGGACTGCGCGCCGGGCGTGGCCGGGTCGCTGTCGCAGAGGCGCGGGGACAGCACGGCCGCCATGGCCGCCGCCGGCTGGGCCAACAGGAGCGACGCCGCCGCCGCCGCCGCGCGACCGGGCCTCGCGCCGCGCCCGCCGGCCCCGCCCCCCCGCGCCCTGCGGGGAGCGGCAGCGGCCCCTACCGGCCAGCGCGCGCACGGGCGCGGCGGCTCCTGCTCCGCCCCCCTCCGGGCAGCCCGCGGCGACCCCGGCCCGCGCCGCCGGACCGGCACCCGCACCGACCCAGGGCCGCCCCGCGGGACCGGCGCGGGGGATCCGTCGCCGCCGGTGCTACCGCCGCCGCCGCGCCCTTCTCCTCCTCCTGCCGCGGTCGCTCGGGCAGCCGCGCGGCCCGGCCGCGAGCGCGGAGCCGAGCCGCCGCGGTAGCGCTTGGGCAGCAGCGCGGGACGGAGCGGCAGCATCCCCCCGGCGGGGTGGTCAGCGCCGAGCGCGGGAGCCGGCACCCAGCAGGGCCGGGTGCTCCGCTCTGCCGGCAGGCTCCCGTCTCCGGGAACGTCAGCCGGGGACGAGCTACGTTTGTGAACCATCAGCCCCCGCAGGAGGGGGGTTCGGGGGGCGGGGGGCGCACTCGGAGGAGCCGCTACGAGCGCGCTCGCCCCTGCGACGGAGGGAGGGCGCGTGCGGCCGCTCCCCGCCGCTGCGCGGTCGCGCCGAGCCCGCTGCGCGCCGTGGCCGCGCTGCCTCCCGGTGCCGGTACCGGTCCCGCCGGTACGGGCGGGCGGAGCTGAGGCGCAGCCCTCCCTACCCGCCACGGGAACGACCCTCGTCCCGGGGACCGGGGCGGCGCGCGCGCCCGCCCGCACGCAGCCGGGCCCCGTGGGCGCGCACGGCCCCGCGCCGGCGAACAAAGCGCACGGCCGCGCCCCAGCCACGGCGCCGCCCCCGGCCGGGGCCTCCGCCGGCCTCGCGTGTGCGCCCACCCGCGGCCCGGGCGGCTCAGCGCCCCTCGAGGTTTGCCCGGCCGCGGCTCCAAAGCTGCTCAGACCCAAGCTGGCCATGGGGCGTAGGGAAGCACCCCCACCCCGTCCGCGTTTGTTTTCCGCTCCCAACAATAGAACGGACGTGGCAAAGGCACCAGCGCTAGATTTCCACGCACAGCAGATCCAAAAACTGATGTCTACACACCTCACAGATCTGCGAGTCTCGTTAAAAAAAATACAATCAGTGCTGCCCCTGCCAGTTACAGACCAATTCTCAATAGCCTTGAGATTGATCCCATCGTCCTTCTGCCACTGCCACCAGAAGCCCCCAGACCAAAGTTACCTAACTCGCTCAATTCAGTATTTGTCCACCAACCAGACCCGAGGCAATACTTAACCAAAGGTTACGACCCGGGGAACCTAATAACTGAAATTACACTTCATTCAAGGCAAACGGCTGGAAACGTACACAAGTTTCTAGGACTGCAAAACACAGCTTCCCTCCCAGCCAAGTTTCTAGGCAGACCAGCATTTTATCATAGATACCAACTATGAAAATGAAAAATGAACACTGCTTTTCTTACAAAAAGCATGCTTTTAAGAAAACTGATACCTGCAACTGCATATAAGCATTGGTGAACAGTCCTAGACACTCAAGAGACAAGCAACATTCAGAATTTTGCAATGTTTGGCCTCTCACCAGCTGCTCCCACTTCCACAGCAGAGCATTACAACAGATGAAGCCCATATGTACTCAACCATAAACATTTCCAAAGCAGTTTTGTTTGGTTTTTTTTTTAAACAGAGCAAAAACGAGCAAAATTATCTCCAATGTACGTCAGTTCAGTGTGCCAACACCAATAGGACAAACATGAATACTAAAATAATGATGTTTTGAAAATTTTCAAATATACCATGTATTGTGATGCACAAATGCAGCTGTGACTTTCAGAGTTTTAGTCGTAATAACAAGCCATTACCAAAGCCAGTGCAATAAATGTATCAGTTTCACATTTAGCTGAAACCCAAGTGTCTCTTTGAGCATCCCAGAGGCATCTGCTGGCAACCTAAAGGGATAAAAGAGAAAAAATTACAAGTGAACCTATATACCCAGCATTATCTAAATGCTAATTAATCGTTTTAGGAGAGTTACAACTATTAACAACAATGCAAAAGTTGAATAAAATTAACAATTCCTATTCAATGTTAAATACATGTTCTTGCTTCACAGTAAAGCTCCCACACAGATAGATCCAAAAGCTCAGCACCAAACCCCCAATTCTCTCTTGTGTTCACTTGTTACAATTTAACATACAGTAAGAGCACCCCTTCAAAAGCAATTGAATGTCAGTGTGAACAGACATCAGTTTTGCGAACATTTACAACCAAGAAATCACATCCCCCACTCTTCCACCTCCAGCTTACTACAGCCTACTTGTAAATTTATTGGGCTCTCAGCCTTTTTGGTAAAATTGTTTTCAAAACTAAACTGTGTGAATTGATGGCTGAAATAAACATATTCCTTGGGAGAAAAAAGTTAACTTGGGCCACTTCACTAATCTGTTTGCACCTACAGCTTCTCAGTCAAAACACCTCTTAAGAGGCGGCATACTGTGGGATGGCACCAGAAAAGCAGGTAGATGCAAAAACTGGATTTGGTACTGAAGCTGCACCCTTCAAATGTTTTATGTAACTCACTGAACACAGGTTGGTTTCAATCAGGTTTTAAGAATTGATGATGAACACTGCAAAACAGAAGTGTTCTTTGGCACTCTACTAGACAGATAAAAGCATTCTGAATGCCAATGGGAGCTCCAAGGTAGTTGGAATACTAAACTTATATACCAACACAGCACAATCTAGAATCCTTTTATTTTAGGTGTTCGAAGTTCAGATGACTGATGTTAATTTGAAGTCCCAGGAGCATGTCTGGTGGCAGCTGCAGTGACCATCCACCCTGCAGTTCCCTGCCACCCTTCTCTTCCATGACACCTCACACTACAACTGCATAGCATCTCACATGGAATGCAAGAACCCAAATGGAGATCCAAGTACACCAGACAAAGAAAAACAAAATTCGCTGAACTCATGGAATTGTACTGGCACAGCAGGCAGCAGAAACAAGTGGGTGACAGGTATGTGCAGTTGGGGGTGTTTACCACTTACTGAACACATGAAGACAGCAACCCTCAGAGAGTTAGGCAGAATCACAGCAGCACCTTGAATTGTCACCTAGGATACTACTAGCCATAAAGAATGTAAAAGTTTCAGGACCACCTCAAACAAGTTAAGCTGCTGAAAGTGAAAGAACATCTAGGAGATAACACACAGTTTTAAAAGTTGTTTTTAATTTTCAAAAGGTGTAACAAATAATATGTTTGCTTACAATCATTGCCTGATTTGCCTTTTCCACAATTAGCACTGATACCACATACTTATAACGGTCATAGTCCAATTCCTTCACAGCATTTAATATTTCTTCTGAGATTGAAGCACACAGGAAGGGACTAGAAGCTCCATCGTATGTGGCTTCTTGTAGTTTATTCTATCAAAAACAATTTTGAAAGATTTTAGTTTTCATCCTAGTAGTCTTTTGCAAAAAACATCCTTTACAGTCATTTTCATTACAAGAACATGAGAAGAACTAGTGAGTTGAATAGTCAGTACAGATGATGGTCTCATCACCAAACAGCAAAGGATGCACTACTTTTCTCTGAAATGTTTTATCTGTTTTTTTAAAGGTGACACACATGCCCAGCCAATCTCCATTTAACAATCAGGAGAGTACTCTTCATTATTTGGCCTCAGTTCACTGGAAAACAGTGCTACAAGTATCTGTTCCAAATACCCAAGATATGTCTTCCAGACAGCAGAATTAAAAAGATCTGGTTATAACTGTTCAAAATACCATTAACACCTGTGGATTATCTTAACAAATTGTTTTCTTTTATATTTGCTCAATTTGTGTATGTACCAATCTGACTGTCAATCTGACCAAGTAATTTTATGCAGGTCCTGTGATATTAGCAGAATTAATAGAAATCCACAAATTTGATGTCATGATCCTTTGCTAACTGGACATTTTGTGAACTATGGTACTTTGAACTGTGCTGTAGCTCAATTTGATTTTAAAAAATGCAAGAATTTATGAAGCTTCAGCTCCACCTAAACAGCACACGCTCAGCAGTGACCTCACAGAGGCCCTTCTGCACTTTGCAAAACAGAATACATTCACATTACATCCATGTGCCAAAACTCAAAAGACTGCAGAGATTTATGTGTGTTTAAGTTTATGCAATATTCACTGTTCTGCAAATATTTCTGCAAGACAAGCTGCTTTTGCAATGAGACAAGTAATTTAAATAATACTATACCGTTAGTATCGCTTGAGCTTTGTCTTGTAATAAGCCATCCTGAACTTTAGTGCGTGGCTCCAGTCTGTACGTGTTACGGCTTTTTGACTTTGCCTTTCCTTCTGTTGGAGCTGTGCCTGAAGCATCCTGTGGTTTTTTTCCTTTTGACTGTACAAAATAATAAGAAAAAATCCACATCACATGCCATTACTTTAGAGTTTAAAGATTCTAAATAATACTTAATGGTGTACAGATAAGAGAAAAAAAAAATCCCCAACAATTAATCTAGGAATATGTTAACAAAAACCACAGAAAGCTAGAAGCTGGTTATCATCTTCTGGCTGTTTTAACTGCTGTTTTGCCTGAAACAGGAGAAGTGGTTGACTTTGACTCAATTTTAAATTCTTTTAACTGAACTATGCATTTAAACTCATCAATCAGATACATCATATTACCACCCTGAATCCACTCCCTTTTCCAAGGAAAAATACACAGATATAAATGTACCCAGATATAAATGTACCCATCCAAGACTGTTAGCCACAAGTTCAAGTTTCTCATTCAAATAGCCTACACAATACCCAAAATACAGACTAGGTTCATTTACTACTTCATTTTGCTTGTCCTTATTCTTTGTTACTAAAATAGTAGCTTATGTAATGATGATTTAACTTGCTCATTAAAAAAAAAAAAAAAAAAAGGAAAAAGTAAGCTCCAGTATGCAAAGCTTTGTAATTTTGCTTGGAACTGAAAACAAGATCTCTGAAGATCACGTTTTCTCCCCATCCAGCTTTGTACTCTGTATCTTCAAGACACATAACAAAACTTGTCCCTCTATGAATGCAAGAAGTAAGTCTGATGTTGCAAAAAAATGTTACCTGCTGCCACCACGGTGGCTTAAAATAGAACTGTAAAATAGTAACAAAGACAGAGACAGAAAAGCACAAGGAACGATGAGATCACAACAAATGCCACAGGCAATGGTCTTCCATACCAGCTACTTCCTAACAAACCACTTCCAAGTTTCACTGACTCTTCAGTCTCAGCTCCACTTCCTGACTACTGCTAGAACCTAACATTGAGAGAAAATCATCAATTCCTTACCAGGAGAGCAGAAAAGAACTCAAAGGTGAAATAACATCACAATGCAAGGCTTATGCTAAGAAGTACTGAAAAAAAGTCATTTAAGGATAATATAAAAATCTAATGAGAATTATTTTAGAAGATGCGCTACTCAAGGGCTCACAGCTCTTTCCATCTGAGGAGTTTAAAGAATCAGGGAAGAAATGCAGTTTCTTCTCTATGAAATCGCTTGCACATTCATTCTGTCAACAACTGCGGACATTACCTAAAAGTGTCCTCTACTTTCTTAAAAGCAGTGATGTTGGCAGCCTTAGTGCAAATTGCCTGCTGGTGTTTGTTGAACTCTGAATGGCATTTACTCTAAAAACACAAAGACCAAACACATTTGCACTTAGCCTGTGGACACTCATTATCTAGTAACTGCAAACTCAGATCTCAAAAGACTGAAAAAAAAAAAGACTAAAGCCCTGACATGCTCATCACACATCACCTAACAGAAGAAAAACCACCTCAAGTCTTGTAGCTGAGGTCTTCAAATGAGTGTCCCTATCCATGTGAGTAACAATGAACTTGTGAAAAAGGGTGCAGTCCAAACAGTGATTCTTTGCTGACATGGTTCAGCTTGAGGCACATTACCTTCAACCTCTATCACCAATGATGGAAGAAAATTAATGTCTATAGCACACAACTTCTAACAATGGTGATATTTAAAAGTTTACCTGCTATTATTAGTGACAGGAGTTTTTATAATCACTTGCAAAAAGTCATTGCATTTACTAGTGAGGCAACCAAAAATCTTGATTTCTCTATAGACATAGCTAGTAAATAAACCTTCTTCTTTATATCACTGTATAAAATACACAGTAAACCCCGAAGTTTTAGCACAATGTGGCAATTATGTTTCTGTAAAATATTTGCACCCTCTGAATAAAACACTCAGAAGTTCAAGAACTGACTGCATTTGAGCACTTGACCAAAAAATGCCTGTTCTTAGGCTACTGAACTCGAGTACATTGGCTTAACTTTGGACATACAGAAGGAAGATTGCTAATAGAAAAAAAAAGCTTTTGCTATTTACATGAAATTCTGCTTGTTAGTAAGTCCATTTTAACAATCAATAGGTTTTAGTTGTTAAAACAAACAGGAAAGAGTTCTTGTTTATTCCTTCAGAACAGGGTACGGCTTCTAGTTTAGAGCAGCACCCCGAGTTGGAGAGACTGCCCCACCAAAGGCAGGACGCCCCTTCTCTTTACCAGCACTCGCAGCGCCTAAGGCAGCACGACAGCCGCAAGGCATGAGCCAACATCACACCTGACCAAGCAGAAAGAGCAGAGCTATCCCAAACCGGGCACGAACCGAGAGGGAACAGCATTCCTCATACCAATTTTCACAAGATCCCATCTTCTCCCCGCCCCATCCTTCCCTCCCAACTGAAGCGCCGCAGGCCGGGACCGGCACCCCCGCCTCAGTCGGGCATCACACCCGCCCCGCGCCGGGGCCGCTGCCCGCTGCCCCCGCTCCCTGCGGGGCCCCAGCCCGGCCAGCTCAGCCCCCCGGAGCCGCCCCTCGCCCTGGGGGCGCTCACCGTGTCTTTATCCTGGCGCTTTTTCCCTCCCTCCATGGCTGCGGCGGCGGCGGTCCCGCTGGGCGGCGTGCGGCGGCCCGGGCCCTGCCCGCGAGCCGGCCGTGACGCGACGCGCGCGGGCAGCGGTAACGGAGCCGGCGGCGGCCATGGCGGAGCGGGGGCGCCGGGCCGGGCCCCGGGAAAGGGCGCGGAGGGGAGGGGACAGCCCTGCCCTGCCCCGCTTCTGCCAGTGCCAGCCCGCTCTCCCTGCAAAGGTCACCGCCCCGCCCCGTGCCTGGCCCGTGTTACAGAAGTGATGGCAGTAAAGGGTAACGGCGGTCGTGCAGGTTTTGCTCTGGCCTTCTGTCTCTGACAGAGAAACGGCGAACGGGAAGCGGAAGAGACACAAATTAAGATGGATTGAATGATATGTCTTCGGAACATTGTAGATTTTTAAATTTCTTTTTCTTTAAATAGCAGGTAGGTACTCCAGATGGCAGCTAATAGCGGTTTCCAATGGGAACTGTTACCCTTGCTTAGTGCTGACAGCTATGTAAATATTTCTTCTCTCCTTGAAGCCATGGATTCAGAAATTACATATGTGAGGGTAAATTCTGCCACCTAATTAGAGAGGAAAAATGTTTTTAATTTAACTTTAATGGCATATTTTTCATTATTATTAGTTGTGGTACTTCATTATCAAACAATTTCTTGTCTATCTAATGAATGAAGAAGTGTGACTCTTTTAACTAAATCAGAAGCATTTTCATCCTTGTTAACATGGCACAGTTGTATCTGTGCAATTTTTAAAATTTAAATGTGTGCTTCTGAATCAGTCCATTTTTCTGTTTAGACTAATGTGAAAATAGCATGAATGCTTAAATTACACTAACATTGCTACAGAATTCACGTGTTCTTCCCCTGCCTCCCTCCAAGGATCTTGCTGGTTTTAAGGACTGATGCTCTTGGTTTACTTGAAGTAGCATCAGTTTCTCTGCAAGCTCAGATTAGGCAGAAAATTTATGTATAAACCAGGATATTTTGCTTCAGTCTATCTTGTCACAGTTTCACTAGATATAACCATTCTGAAATTCACCCTCCTGACCTTGTGAAAACAGAGCAATGCTTTCCCCCAGTTTTATGAAGGTAGTTCTGGTTGAGAGTTCCCTTCATCAAGTATGTGAATGAAACTTGCATTGCAAACCCAAACAGCTTGTTTACAGACAGTGTATTACTGCCTGTGTAGCTGTGCTGATGGATATGTTCTTGTTCTTGTGTGCTTTCTGGCTTTCTTGTTACAAGGATTCTCTTTGTGTGTGTGTGTGTGTGTTTTTTCTAGATGGCATTGCCAGACTCGGTCACTACTTGCCTTTCTCAACCTGTGCACTATGTGATTTGCAAACTTGGATTTGAGAAGAAAGACACCTATGATATTGATAATATTTTATCTGGAAACGGGGAAGTTTGTTGGCCAGCTGTTACAGAGCATGTGTGTTACCTTGAATCAGGTTGGTGTGTACCTGCTGTAGTAGTGATGCATGTAAGACTGATGCAGAATTTCAGTACAGCTCATAGCAATTCTAGCTGAGTTGTGACAGTTTGTTACAGTACAGCATTAGCTCTGTGGCAGATTAGACTATGTAGAGTTCATATCTACAAAGAGCTTTAAATTTTTCATCTGCATTTGGTATTTGGCTTTTGCTGGCTCCTAAGGTTCTTGTCATCTGTGCTACCTAAGTAGCTCCTACTTTGCCATCATCTTGGTTCCCAGCTTTATGTGCCTGTAACATAAGGGGTTCAGTTCTGTTTCTCTCCAACCCCATAATTGTTTTGTTCTGTGTTCTTTATATTCCTTTTGTGCTAAATTTAAAAGCCTGGGGCCATCAATATTGCTACTGTTGCTTCTGTTTGTGTTTCCCAGCTTTCGGTTGTACAGAAGTACAGTCCTGTTTCACTTCTATGTGGAATAGTTTGTAGTTGTTTTTTAACCAAAACAAAGTATTTATGTCCTGATGAATTAATAGAATTTTAGTTTGCCAAATTCCATCATGCAAGCTCTGTTATTAATTTCCAGAGGTGGTAGAAATATCTTTCAGTAAACCATAAGAATTTGTTTTCCTATAAAAAGTGTCCCATCAAAAAGAGGCAGTGATACCACTCTGTAAGGTACCACATCCATCTACCTTCTTTAAAGGCCAAAAGTGGTGCATTTTGACTCTCACTGAGCCTGCACTAGCTTCCAGCTTGATGTATGGAATTTCTATAGAAATTCTAGTAGTTTTTTCACATTTCAACAAAAGCAGAACACAATGATCCTATTTACTTTCATATTTTCTTGTGTTAAGTTTTTGTTGGGGTAGAATTTTTGGGTTGGTTTTTTGTTCTATTCAAAGAAGGTGCTTGGTATTACCTGGATTTGCATTGCAGTTTTACTTTTTAATACCTTTTCTGAGTGGTGTTTTGGACAGTAAATTGTATTGTATTGGTTGTGCTAAAATAGTCGGGATAAAATTGTCTGTGCTAAATATGTACACAAACTGTAGCAGGTTTTATCCCTAGTGAGTTTTAAAATATTAGGCCTTCAGGAAGGTTGGTACCCTAATCACCTTCTGTTTTTCAATTTAAGATCAAAGTGTGGATTATATCAAAAGCATACAATCTTTAGGACCTGTCTGTGAATCTGTTAATTTGTACTTCAAATCTCTGACCAAGGAGCAGTTTGTAATTCAGTATGCATCGTGGTTCCACTGGACAAACTGCACAGAGGTATGGAAATTTCTCTTAAGTTTGTATTTTGGCACCTGAACTCTTTGTGGAAGTTTAATGTGAGAAGACAGAAGAGACATCCATGAACAAAAGTGCTTAGAATTTGTAACTAATTGTCCTTCTCTGATAGATGGTTGCTTATAATTTTTCTGACCTTGTAATTAGATTTTGTGTTAGACAACATGAGGAGCTTTGGGCCTGTTCTAACATTAGTTTGTAGGATTTTGTTTTTTAATAATATGTGCCTAATGCCAAGTTTTACCTTGTAAAGTAATTATGGATATTTATAAATAAGTAAGTCACTAGATATCAAGAGGTACTCTAGGGAAGTTTCTCTCCAGGTATCTACACTTTTGTTTCTTTGGCGTGGTTTTCTTTCCACATTTGCACAGCAACTATCACAGAGGAATATTTACGTTTCTCTGTGCTATTGGCTATGTGATCTTTCCTTTTAAATATTGAGCACAACATTCTTCCTCTCCCCCATCATGCAGGTATTTCTGGAAGTGTTTGATGTTTTACAATCTACACAAGCTACAGAAGTTGCTCTAGGCTTAATGAAACTAACATCATGCTTGGAGCGAGCCTTGGGTGACGTAAGTGCCCGCATGAGAAGTCTATCTTGGCTTTATAAGATGGGAATGAGCTCTTGGATCATTGAAAAAAGTGATATTACCCTGTTCTGTAGTAGTACACTAATAGCCCACATACATTTTGAGTTGGACAGAGGTTCTTTCCTGGATCCAGTTGTGCTGATGGAAATGTGCTTGTAGAGTTGCTTGTGTGAGTGCTGTTACTAACTAACTTAATTCGGAAAGAGACATGTTTGATTGATCACTGTACAGAGTAGGTCTTAATTAGTTTGATTTATTTAACTGAAGTAGGGTAGCATAGCTTCCACAGAAGATCTGATGGTGTATTAACTTCTGGGAGGGATGGCATACAGTTGGAAAAACAGGCTACTGGGTAACTTCTTTCCTAGGGAGAAGAGAGAAACAGCTACTTAAACAGTTTTTGCTGCTGGGCTGTTTTACAGCCACGTAAGTTAAAATGGCTGGCTGTTCAATATCTGTGAGGAGCTCTGGAGAAGGAAATGACAGAGAAAGAGCAGTGGGCTAACTTACAAACCAATTTGCCCAATTGTGGGGCGTGGTAAATTTTTCAGTAAAAAAAATCACCAAAGATTGGAAAAAAATGTCAGGGAGAGTACAAAGAATGGAAGCTGTGATAGCAGTTGAAAATTGAAATGCTATTATTGTCCAACAAGGATAAAATCTAGTTTAAAGAACTGTCTGAATCAGAATATGAACCACATGTCTCCTCCCTTTCACATTGACAGACCCTGTGAATTTCTATTGTAAAAATACACTGTCCTTGGTAGAGCTTATTCCCTTAATTAGGTGTTCTTGTTGTGCCTTACTGGTTTTTGTGGGATTTTTTTGAAGAGAAAAGCGGTATATGTACAGACCTTGTGAAAAGCCTAACTATGGTCACATTAAATAAAATATCACTATTTCCTGATATGTTGTCTAAATTTTAATTTGTAATGAAATTACGGAATTTAATGCCTTTTTAAGGATTTGGTGGGTTTTGTTTGGTTAGTGTTTTTACAATAATGAAAATGGTTATTGGGTAAAATAGTCAAGGTATATGTTTGAAATACAAAGAAGTATAATAAATTATTTATTATCTGTTCTGCTCTTTTTTTTTTTAATAGGTGTATTTACTTAAGGGTAATGATTGTCCTTTCCTTCTAAGAGACTTGCTTGCATCTGAGCAGCTTGCAGATGTCTTTGGACAAGCTGTAGTAAGTACATAGTTTTGAAATAAGGAATAACTACTGAGCTGGTTTTCTTCCTACCAAATGTACCTTGTGTTAATTTGCATTAAATTACATTGGATTTATAGTACAAGAAGTAAGAGCTGAACTTGATCTCATTTGTTTGCCTGTCATAACTGTTTGGGATATCTAATAATAGCTAGTTTGATTCTTCCCATATTTTATTCTATATCCTGTACAAATAACGTGAGAGATTCTCCTTCAGAGAATACTGGGAATTGCAAGTAAAGAGTTTCTGCTACTGTGACAAGTGATGGCCAGTCATCTTGACAGTAGACATTGTAGTCTCTTAATAACTTCTGAACTTTACTGCCAGGGAAAGGTAATAAAAGTAAGAAGGGTAAGAAAGGCAAAAAATAATAGATTTCTTCATGCAGTAATTGCTTTATTTATTAATTAGATGAATGTACTGAGGGTATTCATTGGATCTCCACATGGTCTGAACCTTCGTAATGTTTTGTGGCATGGATTTGCATCACCACAAGAAATTCCTGCCAAGTAAGTTACCAGGAAAAGATCACTCCTTTTCTTACCAGTCAGACTTGTGAGTTCTTGGAAAGTGGTTAGTAACCCCCTACTACTCTTATGGGAAAGAAAAGAAATTTCCCTTGCGGCTTCTCCTTCTTTTGGAAATGGATTTCCATAGAATACTTCAGCCACTACAAAGATGGCCAGGATTAGGTCCAGCGGGTTTTGTACTGTTAGGGAAAACAAGAAAATTTAACTTTTTTTTTAAGTCAGGGCAGTGAGGAGTAACTTGGAACAAAAGACAGAGTAATGGGGTACAAGGAGAAGCAACAGCAGCGAATATAGAATACAGTGATGTTTTAATCTAATTCTACTCTTTTTTTCATGCTTATAAATGCAATTAATTATTAAGTGCCCCTACTTAGATGGGGAGAGTGCATTCTGGGTGTTTTTTAAATAAGCAAAAAAAACCCCTTTGTTCCTAACTCAAAAATGTTGGTTCTTTGCAGAAAAAATTATTTGTATAAGCTTTTCTAATATATTGTGGTATTCTCCCTAGATACTGTGCTATGCTGCTCTTTTTAACTGCAGGATTGGGTCAGTTGTTACAGACTTATCTTCTGCAAACTAAAAGTGTTTTAGTACATCGACCTTATGTGGTCTTCATTAGCTTAGAGGAGCTTGATGCATTTCCAGGCAAGTATTTAACCACTAGCAATTATTTTATTTTCCTGTATTTGCTATTGTTTCCTTGTCCAAAAGTGCTGTTGAAAATAATGCATTTCCCAGAGTTCCAAGATTAAATTTTAACTAGGATACCTGTATACACTGTCATTAGATGAACCAATCATGCTTGTAGGGCAACTTCTTAATATGTAGACAGTTCACTGACTATTGAGTAAAAGACTGCTACATTCTAAAATAATTGCAACACATTGAAACGTGAAATATGGCTGCTTCTAAAAGACTTCAGCTGTATGTTACTTTTTTTAGATTATGAGAATTAATTTCATGTAACAGTCATCTAGTTTGCCTTTATGAAATCTAACTTTTTTCAGAATCAATGGGTTCCAGCTGCAAGGGTCCCAGCAGGAGGGCCCTGAGTCTTACAGGGAAGGTAGTGTTGAAACAGAGTAAAAGGTGGTGACACATATTTACTACACTAAAGCTTTTCTCAGGGAAGGATTTGAAGTGTCAGATTAAAATCTTCTCCCAGCCCACACACCTTGTTTAGTTTATTCCTACTATTTTAAGGCAATAACAGCATATAGGGGATCTTGGTGTCAGTGGTGATCATGGTCTATTCATGCTATATAATCAGTGGAACAACTGTCCCAGAAATTGAGACAGGGATTTTGGGAATCAAATCAATAATTATGTAGTGTAAATCTTATGGCTGTTGATTTGCTTTGAAAAAACACTTACTGTAATCAAGTTACACTTGTCATTTTAAGCTTTCTCTTGAATAAGACATTTATAATATGAATTTATAAGTGTGGGTTTCATTACATGGTAGCATTGAAGTATGAAGTGTTAGTTTGTAATGCTGTACTTTTAACACAGAAAATTTATAAAATAGTAACTACGTGCTCATGTTCAAATGTTCATACTATTGTATTGATTCTGGCTGAATAAAAATGATTCATAAATATTATACTTTTCTAAAGTATCTGAAGTAGATAGAGAACAACTCAATAGAAGCTGGGTCCAGTTGCTATGTAGTCTTTCAATAAAAAGCAAACATGACTTTTTAAACTGATTTTACTCTATAATTTTATATTATCACCAGAAATACAATCTTACATATTTAAATTCTGATCTTAAGTATGGCTACTGTCGTACTTGCATAGTTAAAAGAAAATTGATAACTTTTAAATTTCCCTTTACAAATGTTGAAATTATATCATATTTTCAGTAAAATATTTAAAATTCATTAGTGAAGTGTAGATTATGTGTAATTTTTCAATGTTGTTTTTTTAACTTGCAGATCTTAATAGTGAAATACTTTCCATAGCTGAAGAACTTGTAAAACTGTCCAGTTTTGTATTAAAAATTATGTTACCATTTTGGATCGCTGCTTTAACAGCTTTCAAGCAAAGCAGGTAAGATTTTGGTTTTTTTTTTTTTTTAATAGAATCTAAAAAGAATATATTCTGTATTTTTATAACTACATTTGCAGATTCCAAGGCTTCATACTAAATTACTTCACAGCATATAGTTATGCTTTGTTACAGTGATGGCTTGGAAAGTTCATTGAGTTATGGCTTTGTTTTGCGCCAACTAAGATTATAAACTATATTTTGAAGCCCAAAAAGAGCTGTTGGAGATGTAGCAAAAAAGGAGAGGTTTACAAAGCAAGTGGAAATAAATCTTCATATGTTAAATCACACATATTTTGAATTTTAAAAAAAAGTGTATTGGTTTGTTTTCCTCTCCCATGCTCATCTTTTTGTGAGTTATTCTCATCTCTGAGCTTGGATTCAGTGGTCAGTTTCTGTTTGGCACAGGTAGTAATTTATTGTTTGTTTACAAAGTGCATTACAAAGGAATTTTGTAAGGGTTTTTTAGCCTGAGACTGTAACTCTGAAATGCTTTATATTTATAAGGAAGAAAAACACCCCTTTGGATATCTCTGTTACTTTTTCAGGTATGCTGACAGTGTGATTCTCTTACTTCCTCAGCTGGAAGCTGGACTTAGATTGCTCTTCACTACAACTAATAAATGTCCAAATCGATTGCTAACAGCGGAGGTAAACTTTTGTCTAAAGTCAATTATGATTTAGTGCTTACAATATTTACAAAAGAGTTATTCTAGAAGTCTAATGTATAGACCATTTACAGATTTTCCCCACAAAATTTCAATCAATTTTGTAACATTATTTACAGATCTCCAGTTGTGATTCATGAATGCCTTTAATATATTTTTAAATGTCTGCCTCTAAAAAGGACTGAAAAAGTAGTGGAAGATTAAAGTTCAGAAACAGTAGTTTAGGGTGAAAAGCAGGACATGATATATTTGCTTTAAAAAACTGAGCACAAGATCCCAAAATGCCTTTTTTCATTCATAAGGGGACTTTTTTGCTATTCATGCACCTCTGGTATCTTACGCAAATGAATAAACGAAAGTTTTATATACATGACTAGTTAATTGATTTTGTTTGAAAACCAAATAATATTATTTGTGTTTTGTGTTTTGTTCTAGTCTTCTGCTCTCTACACCACTTTTGATGAGGTACTGTGATTTTTTCTAAATATATATCAATGTCAGAATTTAAACCATGCATGTTTCCCATTACTAGAGTTAAGAATGCACTTTCTTTTGTTGAATATGGCATTATTTCTAACTTTTCTCCCAAATAAAATATGGTGGACAGTAAACACTTTAAATTTGGAATGCTTCAGCAAATATCAAGATTAATACAAATTATAATGAACAGACTATTTTTTTTCTTCATGTTTTTATCTTGAAATTCATCACTCCACAGAAACAAACATTCTGCTATTTTTCCTAGATTCAGTTATTCAAAATAAATACAAATAAATCTTGTCAGCATAAATCCTCAGTTTTAGAAGTTGATTGGATTATTTCAAGTTGTTTGTCAGTAATAATTAGGCATCTTGATTCTAGAGTAGTAGAAGTAATCACATCAGGTTAGGAAAACTATTTTAGTTGGTGTTTCTTCTTTGATTATATGGTCTTCAATAATTCAATAAATTTCTATTCAATTTTTTTTTTTCCCTAGATGCTAGCAAAGCATTTGGATAATGAAGAAGTCAACCAGCTACCTGTAGTTCTTAAAGAGCCTGCCATGGAACGTGTTTTGGAAGTGTTCTAGGGTTTTGTCATTGTTGTCTTTTGTTTGTTTGTTTCACTTAGTAATAATCTTTATGATATGCCTAATACTCACTTATTTCATATAGCTTATGTCCAGCAGCTTAGAACTTTAGAAGCTTGTTAGTCTTTTTTTATTGTGGAGGATGCAAAGTCATACCTGACAAGCTATATTTGCACTGGGGTATGGGACTAGATTTCTTTCTGAAATATAAGTGTCTCAGATATATTTGTCTTTAGACTCCTGAAGTTCAGCTGAATGGAGCAGAAGAGGAACTGATGCCTCATACAGGGATATTTCAAAACTTATTTCTGATTGCTTGTGAGACATGCCTTACACTGTCTGGGTAGATAGCACAAAAATGTGGCTCAGACCTACCAGAGCACATTCTGCCTCTTACTACCCAGACAGATTGTGATCAGGAAAACTAGGGGGGCTGAGTTTAGAGGTCTTTTGAGAGTATGGGGACATCTGAGGTTACTGTTCTGTTGCCAGAGGCAGTGGGGCTGTGAAGGGCCTGCGACACAAAGCTGATGGAAATCTGTTGATAGCTGTCACAGTATAGAATGTATGTTACAGGTACAGTTTGCACTGGCTTTTTTTCTGAATATCTGGACACCCCTATAATATAGACATGGTCACATACTTGTCTTTCAGAGCTATTCTATACACACAATATGTTCAATTTTGTATGAATACACATGGAATAGAATTCTATATTGTTGGTGTGTGTTTCCACAGGACTTCCTTTGGGATTTCTTGAACCACCAGGAGGGCCCACGTATAAGAGATCGTTTAAGCCACGGAGAGATCAATCTAGAAACATTTCCCAGAGAAATAGCTAACCAAATAGTTGGATTTGCTATTACAATTCTCTGCAGATTCTCAGATGAGGCTATGTTTTCTCTTAAGGTAGGGACCAGTATTTTGTTCTCGGAAGATTTTTTTTTTTGTTATTTTGGATACAAAATATTATTTTAGAGTTTTAGGACTGAATCTTTCCTGACAACTGCTTTTTGTGCAAATGAAATATTCCTCCAAGTAAAAAAATGTGAAACCTAGTTTTGTAGTGAAATAAGTACAGAAGGTTTTCCAAAATGTTACCCTTTCCTGTTGTACTATAATTTGTTGGCTGAACCAGTCCTTATTCAAATGGTTGGTCCGTAAATTATAATGGTTCCAGTTAATTTTGTCAAATTGTATTGATGAACCAGCCTGTTTATCTGCAGAATTATCTGAAAGGTATGTAGAACATCTGTGGCTCACCCACTGAGGTATGTAGTGTGTAGTTATTGAGATTTTCTTTTTCTGAGACACTGTAAATAGTAGTGCCTTCCTAATAGAAGTGTTATTTGTATCTATACTTACACTATGAATTTGTAAACACTTTTTGCCTAGCACTGTGTTTCTCAACATCAGCAATTATTGTGTTTACTCTCCCCAGTTTCCTGTTTATATTTGAGATTACTTCTTTCAATATCTTGCAGCAACCTATGAGATAAATCTTCCATTTATTAGTTGCAGCTCTTTTTTTGGTTTCTCAAGATGTATTGTGTGCTGCTGCACTAAGAGAATACTTTGTTGCTTTTCTGTCAGCTGCTGTCAGGCTTCATAGTTAAAATATGTGAAATTAAGCTTTAACCACTCATTGTACTGATTACTTCTTTCAACCCTTAGACATTTGGAAGTGTTTATTGACATCAGTGCTATAGGTGGCATGCATAAAATGAAGTCTAATTCTAAGTCTGCATATGATTAGAACAGCTTAGAGAAACTGTTGTGTATTGTCTGTGATCTTGTAAATCAGGAACACATGATCATAAAACCACTGATGAGCTGTGCAAGTTGCTACCAATCTCGATTTCATCCAATTTCCCGACTCAAGAAACAGGTAGGTACTTCCATCTGTGACAGCATTGTGGTCCTTAAAATTGTGAATCCTCAAAATTATCTAATTCTTCATGCTTTGATTGTCCTAAAAAAAGTTCAAACTTTACATATTTTTTATTATTTCTTTTGGTTTATTTTTTAAAACATAAAGGAAATCAGAGTTGCTAAAATGAGATATAATTATGCAGGCTCCTGTTAATGCAATTAATACCATATTTGTTTTCTAGATCACTAAATAGTCTAAATCACTAAATTCTTACCTGAGTGTTTGCTTTTCTGTAGTTTTCTTAATCTCCATATGTTTTTTTATGTCAGAACCACTGCTAGGTCCTGTCTTCAGGATTAGGCTGTTACTAAGTTTTTTTACTGTATGAAGGCCAGCTGTTAAGATTCTGTCATGGTAGCAAAATCTGCTTTCCAATGTCATTGTAGTTCTCTGCCAATCAATTTAATGAACTGCTTGAGGATGTTTCTCTATTGATTTGAGATTGCAGTAGACATACCTAGTCCTTTTATTTTCAACAGCATGCAAACAGTGTGTTGCAAAAGTAATGTTAGTTAATTTTTTATATTAAAAAAATAGAATATTAAATTAGTTTGTTCAGATAATGTTTTAGCATGGAAGTGTACATCCAGACTTTGCCCTAACCTAAACCTTAACAAATGAAGTTAGCTTACATGGTTATGACTAGTGAACAAATAACTCACTGTCTGTTGCAGTTTTTTTCTAAATGGGCCACTAACAAAAGCATGTCAAAGTCTCTACTTTACAAAACATTTTTCATTATATGTTTTTGAGGTGCTGGAATGTATGAAGAGCATCCATTTATGGCCTGAATTGGCAACAGTGCCTGAGGAAAAAGAACAAAAGATTAAAGGGTATGTGTGTGTTGTATAAGATCACCAGATATAAAAAAAGCAAATAATTCCTTATTCTGAAAAGGATTAGGTAACCAGTGGGAAACTTTATGTAAGATATTAGTTAGAAAAAGAATGTAGCATTCTATCATCATTTGAAAAGGAGGAAGTCATTAATAATATCACTGGAGGATATTGTACTTGTTTAGAACTGAGAGAAGAAAATTTAATGCATCTATCATATAATCAGTATAATGTAGGCTTTTTATGAATGGAGGATTAAGAAGGGTTTTGAATATTGCTAACAATGAGAAAAGGTTTCTTTAGTTGGAGAAAGAAAATCTTGCTTGTAAGGTAGAAGAGAAAGAAATTATATGAGAGCATAAGAGTGGATGCTGAATACACTGCTATCCAAAAAATCTGCATCTTGATCTATGCCATTTAAGAAATAAGTACTTGATCATTTTATAGTGTCAAATATTTTTTTTTCTCTCTTGTTTTTAAGGTTGGAAGGAAATGCTGAAGCTAATGCTTTAATTTTGATGATATCTGAAATTATATCTCAGTTGCAGCATTATATGCCCCAGAATTGCTGTAGTTCAGATGATCCTATCAACAGTGTCCTAACAGAGAGGTGAGTTTGATGCCCTCCTGGTTCCTGCTGTCAGCATCTACTTGCAGCCCAAAGTAAGAATTCTCAAACCTAAATTATCCTGTGCCTGTTTGCAGAGAAACGCTTGAAATGTTGTATGCACTTTTCTAGTGTTGCTACTGATTTAATCTGAAAATTTTAGGATTGAAGCTGAACATCATCTTCAAAATAAGGATGAGACGTACATTTTGGAATTACAGTAGAGATTTTACTTGGAAATTAGACTGAAAAAATAACCTTTTTTTTTCAGACCACTAAAACAAAATACTTTAAGTATTTGTGTACTTACTAGATTAGGTTGGGTTTTAGCCTGGTTTGTGCTAAAACTGCATCAGAAAATCGTTTTAGTGTGCTTGGTGTCACAGCTGTGTGTGGTGTTCAAAATGGCAATAGGCTGCTATGTAATTCTATTCTTCATACTCTAATATCAAGATTCAGAAAGAGAAAATATCTTGTTATACTTGGTGTCAGACTTGGAGGTGCATTAGTTCCAGTGCCCAATTTGGAATAATAATCAAAATAGTTTGACTTTTGCCACTCTTAGAGCAGCCTTAAGATTCCCACGACTGAATGAATATGTTGAACAAAACATATCCTAATCAAACCCATTAGGCATGAGTGGCATATAGCAAAGAGGATTTTACCTGTTGCTGATTTTACCTGTTACTTATATAGCATGTGGATCTTCTGCTTCCTACCCACCAATATGCAAATTCATTATTTGGAGGAAAGAAGCCTAATTATTGGTGTGTTAGACCTTCCGAGTGTTCTGCCTTTATCACTTCAAGTCATTAAAGTTTTGCTATCTCAGGGATAAACTGAGCATGAGGGAGATTAAGAAACACTTCTATAAGAACAGAGGGAGATTAAGAAACACTTCTATAAGAACAGAGTGTTTAAAGTGATGTGTGACGCATTAGTGTAGCAGATATGACAGCAGGAAGATATTTGTGAGCTTTAACAAAGCATGATCTGGTGTGGTGTTGATTAAAAAAATGGCCTCACCACCTGCATTTTACGCAATGTTAAGTCTGCTTCTTGTTCAGCCCAGAAGAAAGACCACACACTAATGGGAGTACTAATTAATAGCATTTGTTTCAGTGAGTTTTATTTTGGTGGGAGTTAATTCATTGTGAGTTGAGCTATGGTGGGAGGCTTCAACCACAGCCCTGCTGTGATTTGATGTGTTCAGTGTATAATTTCAGCCAGGCAGTTTTGTTTATTGTGGTTGTGTTTCTTTGATCTGAAATGGGAAACATATTCATCATAATCAGTTTTGCATTTATATTCAATAAAGTGATAGAAAACACAATCACTACTCCTACTACACAGATCCTTGTTTTTTTTCAGTCATGAGGTAAGGGCAGTTTGTTTCCAGGTTTTCTGAATTAAAACATTATGAGTCAAACCGCACTTAATATGAAATGTATCCAATGTTTAATCCAGCTAACAAAGGATTGACGTTAAAAAATCCCTTTCTGTTTTGGAGGCTGCTGGTGGAACTTTGTGATACACAGATTTGCACGCTGTATTGCCCACGACCTGTCCTGGAAGTAGTGGTGGTTCTCCGCAAAATAAGCGCGCAGTGCCATCAAGTGTCCCAACAGGTTATTGCCGGCGCTGGGCTGAAACACACGCAGTGGCTTAACAAGACTCTGCGCTCCCGCCAGCGGCACAACTATCGGCGGATGCTGAACAGGTTGGCTGCTGGCTTTGCTTTACTCTGTGGTTAGGTTCATGAGAGAGTGGCTGCACGCTGCTGTTGCTGCCTTTCAGTGGATTCACTTGGAAGTTTAAAGTCAACAGTGTTCACGTGTTCTTGTTAACCATTTCAGAGTCAAGTGTCAAACATATTTATTTATTTACCAGATTATTATTAGATTTCTATTAAGTAGCAATATTGAAATAACAAGAAACTCTCAAATTGGAGACTAATTTGGAGGGCATTGCTAGATTATGGCACTGTAAATTGAAAGCTTTCAAATTAAGTACTACTTGAATGTTAGATTGTATTTTTTTTAATTTCTGGCTTTTCCTATTTGGGTATATAAATGCCATTTCCAAGTTTTATCTGACTGCAATAGGTTTAACTGATTTGAAGATTCTATCTTCTTTATTTTACTGCTTTTTATCTTTACACTTGAATCAATTTCTTTATAGATAGAAGATATTTTAATACTCCATTAATTTTTTTCCTAATCATAGAGGCTTTCCATAGTTTTATAAGTATTGTGTTCCTGGCAAGGTAATGTTCCCAAAAATGTTAACCATGTTACTTAAGAAACATAGCTTAAACTGACAACTGATGATACACATTTGTGATTCAGTTGAACTGTAGTTTATTATCTATGGCTTAATGGGAGCTCACGAGTTTTTCTTTGGAATCTTAGATATTTGTCTTCTCTTCCCCCCTCATTTTCAGTTTATAGTCTCTGTTTACTTTTCTGGGATTTGCACTGCTTTTTGCTGAGGGACATTTCATAGTCTTTTTTTCCCCCCAATTCTACAATATCCAACAATTTAGATTTGGTGCAGAAGTCTTAATATTTTTTTTTATATTAATGATTTCTTTTTAATTTGGTTTTAGTTTGTTTATTTAAGTGTTTTTATTTTATTTCTAGCATTAAATTTTTGTCTCCAGTGTTGCGGCTCATATTACTATTGATTACTCTGGAACTAGTCAGTGTTCATTCAGTTTGTAAGAAGAATCCTTTTGATTATCAGCAGTATCTAAAGTGAGTATATAAATTTACTTTATGAAAATAGGAATTGCCCCAGAATTCCATTTTGATGTGTACTGTAGAGATTTTTCATCATTATAGTCATAATTTTACCTTGGACAATGTTCACTCAGGAGCTCTAAAATAACTTTCTTGAAGTGTAGATAGGGAATATTAATACATAAAAGTTGCATTCAGTATGCTACTGACTTTACTCCTTGTGTGTTAATTAACAGCTGGTTGGATATCACATACATTGTGAAACATTTGCAAGAAATGCAAACCAAGAAAGCAAAGGGAAGCTATTTGGGGAAAACTCTGTCACACATTTCGTCTCTATTCTTTCTATGGTGCTGTTAATTGCAGTTCTGAAGATTTTCCCATCTTAGTTTGAGAGGGAGGGTTCTCCAAAAGTAGAGCAAACCTTAATGTATTGATCATCCAATCCTCCTGAAGGAGATTTGGAAACATGAAGATGTTTGCAGCTTTAAGTCAGACGTTGCAAATTCTTCTCTTCTCTTTTTTTTTTTAAATTTTTCTTTTTAAATCCTTAAAGGAGTTTTTTCTCTAATGTTATTTCTCATAGGTTTTTGAAGTCAGTCTTGCAGTACACTGAGAACTTGGTGACATACACAAGCCCTGACAAAAACAAGTGGGATGAAACCATGGAACTTACAAAGAAGACTTTGATAAAAATAAAGAAAATCAGTGACAGAAAGCTAATGTTAATGCATCTAGCTACATGAATGAAATGGGCTTAGGATTGTCTGGACATTGTTATATCTAAACAGTTTACGGAGACCTCATATTTGATAAATCTAATTCAAAGACAAAATTCATAAGTCATTTTCAAATTTTGGATGCAAAATTTACTCTTTTTATCAGAAGGTAGCTGCTGATACTGGAGATGAATGATCAAGGTTCCAGAGAATGGGTTGTCAAATCCACTGAAAAAGATTTAGCGTGAACTAAATCAGGATGATACAAATTCTACTGTAAATATATTTTGTGTTTTGTACATTGATTGTTCTTACATTTTTTGTATTTTTTTTTAATTTCCTACTGTACTGAAAAATACCTAAGAAAAAAGTGTGAATAAAAAGCTCTGGAAATTTTTAAATCTGAAAAGTCATTTTTTACTTTGGAATACATGAGATATGTCAGAGACTGTGATTGACAGGTTAAGAAATTATGAACTTTCATCCTAAAATAGTGCTCATTGGCATCTGTGGTTGTTATTAGTTGTGAAGAGTCTGATCTTGCTCTTAAGGCTGAGGCAGAGCTGGTAACACAGTAACCAGTTGTTTATAGATGAGGATTTACGGGAACAGGATGGCTACTTCTGCAGAAGGATACTTCTGCAGGGTATGTGTTTGTTTTGTTAAATTTCATCTTCTCATTCCAAAACATATTTAGTTAGTTAATTTCATATAGAATGAATGTGAACATGCACATGCTCACACACATGTATTCACTGTGGTTTAGAAAGTTATCCTCTTACTGCACACAATATTAATTTGAATATTTTAGTTTTTCAAAATAAATTCTCCCCCTTTTTCATCACCAAAGAGTAGAACTTCAAAGGAATACATAGGTTGAAGAACAGATTCACAGAAGACCACCAATGTCTCTCCATTTGCTTTCTCCTATGGAGAGTAAAATCTGGAGGGTAATGTCTGGAGAATGTTTGGCTCTACAAAGGATTAAAGATTAAAGTTACATTTTAATAAGCTTCTTTGCAGTGTTTCTTGACTAGAAATCACAGCTAGAGAATTGCTAGTTTGGTTTATTCATCGTGGGGGATGGATATAAACTTAAGCTCATATTGCTTCCCTTGTGCTACTCTTGAAATATATTGTGTGTGTTTGAAATTTAGCTTTGTCACTTCCCAAAAATTCTTTTGTTGCCATGAAAATAAACTATGTGAAGAAGTTTGAACTAGATAAAATAGATTAAATCTAGAAATAGAGAATATTTAGTCCATTGTAGTGTATAAGCCTAAAAGTTCAGCTTTTTTTAAAGCCCGAGTCAGTAGATCCTAATTATATTTTTGGAGGCTTATTTTGTACCCACTGACTTTGCTCAAATATATTAACTTCTGCTAAGTGTGTCTTGGTAGTGACATTTATGATGACATTTGCTTTGATGGTGATAAGTATTCTAAGACAAAAATCAATTAAGTTTTATATATTCATTGTAGGAACAAGATCAAGAAATTACCACACAGTTGTGTTTTGAAAGTACATAAATGGCTGGCACACTTTTTCCTTTTGAAAGTGCATTCATGTACTAAAAGGCACCTAATAGACTGCAGAAATGTATTTTCAACAACGTAAGTTCTCCTTTTGTTGCTGTTTTTAAACTTTGGTAAAATGATCTTAAATTCAGTTCACTGCATTTGCTTTACCTAAGATGAAGCACATTGACAGTTTCTTCTTTCCTAATTAGTGCCACAGATGTGATTTGCTGCTCCAAGTTTGAGGTAAGAAGCATGAAGGATTTCTGGCAATTCTGTCAAAGATGTTTTTTCAGTTTGTTTTCCTACCTCTGAAGCTCTCTGATGGGAACACTGCTACCATCTATTGTTAAACAATAATCTGGAACAGGCTGGGACAATCCAGTTACTTATTCTGACTCAATGCTGTCATTTACCAGAAGGGCTTATGCATGCAGGGCTTATGGCTTATGACAGCCCTGCATGTCATTTGCATGCAGGGTTTATGGATTTTTCCTGCTGTTAAAAGACTTGTGGAATAGAGCTGTAGAATAAGTGTATATTCTACAATGCACATTGAAGAACAAATGGCAAGAGATATGGTAGAGGTCATTTGGTTTGTCCTTCATCAGTTACTTACTTTTCCAGTTCAGTTACTCATCTTTGCCATCTCTTTAGAATCACTTTTAAGATGTAAGAAAGAGTCTAAACTCTGAACAATCATCATTTCTGAGAGCAAAAGAAGCTTGGAATAACTATGTATCGAGATATATCTAGAATTATACCAAAAAATATTTTCTTCCAAGAGTGGTATTTCATCCATGTATTAGTTGTATCTGTTTTAACTGTCGGCCTTACTCCCCAGGGTCTGTGTTTTCCTTGAGGTATTCATACAGTAAACCTAAATATCTATAAATCTATATACAGGTTTGGAAGCTGCAGCACTCCATGAGGAGAGGTGTTGATTTTTTTTTTTACCTAGATAATGCTAATGAGGGAGTGATGATTCGTAAGTCCGTTTGTCCAAGTTCAATTAGTCAGTTTATCAAGAGAGTCACAGAATATGCCAAGTTGGAAGGGACCCACAATGATAACTGAGTCCAACTCCAGGCCTTGCACAGAACCATCTTTAAGAGTTACACCCTGTGCCTGAGAACACTGTCCAAAAGCTTCTTAAACTCTGTCAGGCTGGAGCTGTGACCACTTCCCTGGGGAGCCCATTCTGGTACCCCAAAACCCTCTGGATGGAGAACATTTTTCTAATATCCAGCCTAAACCTTCCCTGACATAGCTTCAAGCCATTTCAACGTTTGTGATTTTTGGTACCTTCTAGGGAGCATCAGGATCAACTACAAGTTTGCTGAGGTGGGTATTGCACAAGTACAATGAAATATCTTTTATGGTTAGGCATCTGTGGGTGAAAACAAAGCTTGTTCTTTACATTCTTTGAGCCATTCTCTAGTTTGTGCTCTCCTCACTGGCGATAGGAAGGGTTAGAAACACAGCCATGTGTTCTTATTAAACATAACACCGGCAACTAAAAGTAATTAAAAACTTCTTAGGGTTATCATCACTACTGCATTATACAGAAACGTTTACATAAGAGATAGAGCAACAAATTTGATTTACTTCATCTTTTAATAAATCCCATCTAGTGGTTTTCAAGCATCCTGATGGCCTTTGAAGTGAACACATGGTGGCAGTGTTTGGTAATTCAAAGTAGCACTCCATGCTGACATTCACATTCTTATCTCTTTTCTTAGGATGTGTATAAAAAAATCAAGTTTTTTTCTGATTTCATCAGTTTTGTTTATATGTGTCTCTGATTGTGTCTTCTGTAGAAACTTGTTTTCTCATTTGTTTCCGATCACTTTTGGAGAAATTGAATGCATCAAAAAAAATTTTTTTTGCAAACATTTTAGTAGTTAAGTAGAGGTTCATCACATTTTCTACACTACTTGCTGAGGACTTTTGGAATTTGTCAGAAGTCCATCAGCTTCCCCTCTCCTTACATAGTTTAAAAGAATGAGTTCTTTGAATTTAATAAATAATTTAGTAAAATATTGGTTTTTACAAAACATAAGTATTGATATTCCTAAAAGAAAAAAATTCAGATTGTCACTTATTAATTGCTCTGAGAACACCAAAAAAAAAGGGTTTTTTTCAAAAGCAATATATATGTTTTGAGCAAAAATTATAATTGTCAAGAAATACTTTTATTGAGAAAATTTCACTAAGGTCTCAGGCTTATTGCTGTGGTAATGATTTTTCAGTCTGTTGAAACTGAAATGTGCTACTCATATGCTGCCCTGTGAAGAAGAGCTAGTTGAGCATTGCTTGTTGGGTGGGCTTTGAAAACCTTGTCCACAGTAGCAATTTCAAATCATGCAGAGAGGTTGCAGTTAGAAAAGATTTTCAATCACATGATGTGATTTTTGTACACTGTGAAATCTTGTGTAGAAATGTTGGAGCATCCCCAGCAGAGCTCTTTTTTGCCTACATTACATGAGTGCATATGGTCCATGTGTGGTGCATCACCTTTTTTTCATAAATTGGTCTGCAGATGCAGAGCAGATTCCTGGCTGCTGTGAACTATTCCTATTCCATCTTCTTTGGGGCAGTTCCTTTACTCTGGTAAGGATCCTCCTCACGCTGTTCCAGTTTCCCTTGAAGGGGGTTGGTTTCTAGCTGTATATCTTTTTCAGGCTTGTGTGTTTTCAGGGGACTGGAAGAAAGAGCCATGTAGTTCAGATAAATTTGCTGTATAGCAAAACCTCATTAATTTAGTGGCTTGCATTGCAGGGAAGTGAGGATCATGTGTGGGACTTCACAGCTACAAAGCAAATACTAGATTCTTTAATATCTTTTTGTTTCTGGAAGAACTTCGCCTAGAGTAGAAATGAGGTTTTTTTTGAGGCTTTTTCAGGGCACCACTATAAGTTAGAACACCTGATATTTGCTTTTTAAAAATTTTGAAAGATCAGTGGAGATCTCTTAAGAAGTCTTTTAAGCCAAATAGATTTTCAGATAGAAATTGGAAGGAAAATGCCTGTTGTTTTTCTTCCCTGGGCCTCAGGCAATAGGATGTAAATATGGGTAGTGAATACTGTGTGAGATCAAACTGGCGTTTTTTCTGAAGGTGAGAATCCAAGACAATGTATACAATTAAAGCCAACAGCCTTGCCTACCAAAAGGAGTCCATGCCTTCTGGCATTCTCCACTGAATACCTCCTCTGTTCCTCTCCCATGTATATGCATCTCACAGTTTCTCAAAAAAAAAAAAAAAAAGCATAGTAGAACCAGCCAGCGCCAGTTTGTTTTCCATGTTTTCTTTTCTCTGTAAGGGATTAGTTGTAGTAACAGATTTCATGTGCCAGAAAGTGGGTGAACATTAACTATTTTGTCATGCACTGATCCTTCCCACAGCCCTGCAAAATTTGAAATGCAGGAATGGTTATTCATTAACATTTCTTTGTGTCTACAGGAAGTACATTTACTATGTAAACATGTTTTATATAGAACATACAGCTGTTTTGAACGAGCACTCAATGAAACATAAGAGTACAGTGCCTACACTGCCACTTCAGAAACTCTGAGATACCATGGCATTGTGTTTTGGAAGAGTGAACACACAAAGAGTTGGTAGAAGTTTCTTTAAAAGAACCAAAAATCTTTGACTTGCTTAATTGTTTTTATGTCTAAAATGTATCTGCACACTGAACTATTAATGTGCAATTTTTAGAAGTGGGGGGGGAGGAGGAATGTGTTTCTTTGTGCTGATTTTAGTAGAGATCACATTAAAGAAAGAATAGTCAAACACCATCAGTTAGTCCATTTTTCATAGACTGTGGAGAATATTGCCACCAGAAAAAAACCAGACTTATAGGATGCAGAAAATGTGCCTAGAATATCTAGAAGAACCACAGGCTGTTTGTTCTGAGAGTGTCAGTCGTAAATCTGTGAGGAACTTCACTAGTAAAGATATATCCTTGGGTAATAGGTGGAATTGTCCCAGATTCACCTCTCTGCAAGCAACTCCACTGGCTGAACTTCACTTTAAGAGCATTTTATGGAATTGGGATGTTTTCTGAAATGGTGAGGAATGATTCTGTTTCCCAAGCAGTCAGAGTGTTTTGGCTGTGCTGCTGCCTCTAGGTGGCTGAAGCTGTTTTGCCCCTTCAGAGCTGCAGGATGCTGCATTGACCAAGGTACTTCTCAAGCTGTACATTGTATCCACACATTTTATTTTAGCAATTCCAGGGATGGTGAATCTATCACTTCCCTGGACAGCCTGTTACAATGCCTGACCACCATTTTGGTGAACAAATCTTTCCTAATATCCAGCCTAAACATTCCCTGGTGCATCTTCAGGCCAATCTTCAGGCCAATTTCTTCTTGTCTAATTGCTTGTTACTTGGGAGAGAAGATCAAGTCCCATCTGGTTACAATCTCCTTTCAGGTAGTTGCAGAGAGCAATAAGGCTCCTCCTAATCCTTGCTCAGAAAAGCCCAAGATGGAAGAATGGAGTCCTGGTTGTCTAGCCAGTCCTGCATGCACCTTTTATTAAATGTTAAGGAAGGGGAGGGTTTCTAGTCATATCAATGGGAAAATACTGCCCTTAAACTGGCAGGATAGTACAGTGATAGGAGATGACAATTAGATGAGCTCATAAATTTTGAACTAATGGCATCTGTGCAAAAGCAGAAGGTTAATTCTTAGCACTTGATAAAAAAGAAGTGTAACAAAAAAAAGGCAAAAAGCTGCAGTCGACCCTTCAGGATATAATGCACTTGTGTCAACATGGACTCTGCCCAAACATTGTTCTGCTGTGGAAGCAGCTGGATGCCCTGCCCTCTGGTTTATATAGTGCCAAAGGGAAGGGGTAGGGAGAGATGATGTGAGGGAAGAGGGAGGAGAAAAAGTGGCAGAAGGGAAGATAAAGCAAACCCAGCTCACATCTTTAACACCATGCTCTGAACTGAAAATGTTCTCCAGCTGACCCTCCCAGCACTCTTTTCTTGATATTTAGGAACCTGCATCAGTGGAGAGTCTGCCTCAAAGTCACAGACACTGTGACAAGCTGCTTCCTTTACAAATATTTTTCTCTTGCAGGGTAGGCAGTGATGGAGAAAGGAGCAGGGGAGAGAGTAATGGCTATTCCTGTCTGGCCTCTAATATTCAAGGTCTAATTTATAGTATTCCATGTAGCATGATGGTGTCATTTTAATGGTGTATTAACACTGAAGTCTGGAATATTTATTTGGTAGAAAATGCATCCGATACTAAATATACCTCTGGGGACATGGCTGTGGGATGATTACAGAACTGATGCCCATCAAATTGATAGCATTTCTCTGTCCTCCTGAGTCTTCTGCTGTAAAAGTGGGGCAGGGTGTTTTCTGGTTAAGAATAATGGTCTCTGTGCTACCCTTGGGGGCAGATGTGTCCCAGCACCTGCGCTCTGGATCCAGGATACAGAGCTTCTACACAATTATCTTCCAGTTTGCTGTTAATTTCTATTCAAATTAATCAGTAGTTACTTGACATGAGGGATCACATTGTGAGCTTTAAAGCTTTATCACACACCATTGTTGTTTATTTATTTATAGTCTATTATTCATCCCAGAAATACTGAACAATTTAACTGTATTTGTAATGTTTCTTTTTTTTTTTTTTTTTTTTTTTTGCTTTAGTCTCCCATGTGATTTGCATACATATAATGAAGCAGGGTTGGGAGGAGAAGGGAGGTTACTGTGGGACTGAATTTTTTTTTGTGGTTCATTATCTATACCAGCTAATATGAGATAGTGCCCAACAGAGTTTCTTAGCATCCCTTACTTTTAAACAGGTGAACATACTGAAGCAAGACAGACCAGACGCTGATCTCAGGAAAGAGCAACCACATATGCATATACTTGAACTTGATTCATGGAGTTTAATTTAACATGAACTGTGTCAAACCTATGCTGTGCATATTTTGAGAGTTTGTTTTCATTAACATTCAAGCAAGGTGCTGTCCTGTCTGTGGGAAAGACAGGATGTGTGATGGAGGGAGCCCTGCAGCCCGGCATCTGCAGCCTGGTGATCTATAGCCAAGGCTTCTGCAGGCTCAGAGCAAAAAGGGTGTGAGCGTGAGTGCCCTGGCCGTGTACGTCGGTGGGTGGGTGACAGTGGGGATTCTCTTGCCAACAGCCTTGCTGGATGGCAGGGATTGCAGCTGTTAGCAATCAAAAGGAAGCTTTCGTTTCCTTTTGACTTTTACAAACTGGCCTAATATAAGTTCTATTTATTCAGGTGTTTTTATACAAATTTTCCAAAGATACCGAGTTTGACCTTTGTGTATGTAGTTTCCCCTCCAATTAGTGAAAACCATTTAGAAATGTCAAGGATGGGACTAGAAGGGACCTCCTAGGTGCTGGGTGCTGCTGGTTCAGTCAACCAGATTGCACATGATCTTTTTCAGCTCTGTCAAATACCAGAAATAATCTGTCGCTCCTACTCATCTGTTTGCTGTACTGCTGTACCAGAACCTTGTCCGTGTTGCTTAGAAACCCTCTTCTAGTATACAAGTTTCTTTTCACAGTCCATTCATATTAATTTGTTCTTGTGCCAATATTGTCCCCTAGTTGGGTGGCTCTGCTCTCTGTCTAATGTTTGCATATCACTTCAATGTATTTATAATAAGGAACCATATCCTTTCTCAGATTCCTTTTTTTTTTAATGTTAAACAAGCACAGCTTTTTTAGTATCCACTCATAAAATAGGTTTGTTATTTCATGAATAGGCCCTGTAACATTTCCCTGCACCTGCTCTTGTTTTAGTTCCTCATCTATAGGACAAGACTTGCCTAGAATTGAAGTCAGATTAACTGAAATAATTCCCACTTTGGTGGCACACACTCTCACTTCTAACATGACTTTTTCAGATCCCAATCCCCTTTTCTACTATTTATGTGATCTTTGCTTAACTCAGTATAATTTTTGAGGTGATCATTCATCCACCTGGGTTTTATGCCACCCTCATTGCGTTGTCCCTTTGGCCAGAGGTTTGACATTTCATGTCTATTTTATCTTGAAAGACATTACAGGTTTCATGTTAAGTCCCAGTCAATGAGATTTTTAACCCAGTTCACTAGACTACCAGAATGCAATGAAACTATCAAATTCCATCAGATTCCCAAATTTAATTCCTATTGCTTTATTCCATAAGCAGAAGCACAAAATGAGGATTTTTTGTTGTTTCTGTAAATGCCTGTAGAGTGTTTTTGATCTCAGCCTGGCACCCTTGTTGTGGGTGATGTGAATGGGTGATGGAGCCTCTGTGCTGCTGCCAAGGGCCGGTGCCCCTAGACGGGCAGGTGTTCCCACCTGAGACAGGATGTGCAGATGCTCCAGGAAAGATGGACACCCACCCCAGGCTCCATCCCACTCCTGCAGCGGCATGTTTGAACAAGAAGAAAGAACGCGGTTGGCAATGGAATGAGTAAAGTTTTACAAGGAGAGCAGGTGTGCCTGCTTGAAAGATAAACTCTTCCCCCATGCGACGATAAGATAAATGATCCGAACTTGTGATTTAGTTAATGTTTCTGTCTTTAGCCTGCTGTGTACACAGCACCCTGCTGGATAAGTTGCCCAGAACTGCATGCCTCTGTATGCACAGAGCTATAATAGTCAGCAATATCATTCTCTCCCCCTGTGTCCTTAACTAAACAGCCTTTAATCATTATACATAGTTATTATATGTTCCTTATTATACAATGCAGCAGCTACCTTGCATTAAAAAAAGCCAGTGCCTACATTAAATACCATCATCGGCTGTGTCCTGAGGATCTTGTTTCACTGCTATTTCAGGCTGTCACGGTTCTCCGGAGCAGTATTTAAACTATGTCTGAATTTAGGCAAATGCTTTTTGTTCATGTGCCTTGAGAATTAGAGTTAATCCATCTTTCTCACCAAGGGAAAATTCCTCCAGAGGCATCTTGCTCTTGTTTCACTGCTTATTGATTATCACTCCCAGTTTGCACGTTACTGGCTGTGGTGTTCCAGCTGCATTTGAATGAGCAAAAGAAAAGCCAGCTGGTGCTCTGTTGTTCTGATTTTTATATCAGCATTTTGGTTTCAAAGACATTTATCTAATCTTATTAACTGGCTTTACCAAGAGGATTTCCTCACAGACTTAACTGGGAGAAAACAAATAGGCAGCAAGGAGGGGGTGGTGGAGGATGTCTTCTGTTATTCTGCACAGAAGCACATTCTTACCTACTGGGAGAAAAAATAAATCAGGTTTGCCATTGACTCAAATGCTGACACGTTCTGACTAAGGCAAAGCTCTTTATTTTCCCCTATGTGAATGGCCTTTAAGAAGACAAGGCAATGGGCATTTTCTTTCCATGCAAGTGCAGAGAACAGGCCAGAAGGCACAACCTGCTCCAGGAAAATAGGCAGGCAATGAGCCCATGCTCTCACTCTGAGGAATGAGGCCTGGGGACTGGGGACTGTGGCCATGTCCCCAGCATCTCTCTGTTCTCCCTTTGGAGTAGAGATCACTTGATTTGTATGAAGCTTTCTTGCATGAAAAGCATGACTAAAAACCATGTGTGCAGAGTGCAAAAATGGAGTAGATTTGGGAAAATCAGTTCTAATGGTGCCTACACATTTGGAATCTCTAAGTTTGAAGGTAACAAGAATGCAGCATAAGGTCCAAATTACCAGTGAGACACATGGACAAGCAATGATATTCATAAAGTCAGTCATATTCAACATGAGATAAAATACAGTGAATAAACAAGCATTACAAGAGTGCATAGCAATAGGACAAGGGGGAATGGCTACCAGTTGAAACAGAGTAGATTTAGATGACAAAAATAAAGAATATGTGAAGGAGAGAGAACTTCACTTTCTCATGAATAAAATGCAAACAATTGTACCTGTCCTTATGTTTTATAATCAGCATAGTCAAGGCTCATGGGGTTAGGCATGGACTTGCTTGCTTTCCTTCCTTTCTTCTTTTCCTTATCACTGCGTCTTTTGCTGTGTACAAATCCCATGTTTACATTAAAACCTTCTGTTGATTCCTAAGGAATCTTTTTAAATTTACATGTGTTAGCCTTTAACTTAAAAACTCAGTTTGGGTTAGCACTGGTGGAGAATAAAGGATGGTCCTGGGCTGAGTCAAGAGAGTCGTAGATTGCTTTTCTCCTGGGAACAAAAGGGAGTTTCCAGGGAGTTATTGCCCTAAAGTCCCATGCAGAGCAGGATTGGCAAGAGCTACTAGCTTTCTCTAGCTCTCTCTACATGCTGAGAATTATCCGCAAAGGAGACTGTATTATCCTGTCTAAAGGGAGAGCAATGATGCATTCACATCCCATGCCCATCACAGGTCTTGCCATCCATGAGCAGGCACAAAAGCCTGTCCAATCAATTCAGAAGTATTTGAGATCACCTGAAGATTAAGCCCATTCACTCATACTCACTGCTTAGAGTGTCTGCCCAGCTCACCTTTAGGCATGGCTGGACAAATCTTATTGCAGCTTCTAGTCTGCTCCAGCGACCTTCAGCTTCCAGCCACCAAGGCTGTGAGGCAGTGGATTGCACAGGCATGAGCTGGGGGCTCTGAATTACACACTGTAGCCTCTCTGGGAGCTGAAAGATGATGGCATGCTGGAGGGCACCCACTTCCTTCCAGTCTGAAAAGCCATCCTGCCCTGTCACAGTAAGCTTGCCCTGCCTCTTGCTCAAGAGTTTTGTAGAATAACATATAGCAAGGAGTTCTGTCCGAGGGCACATCAGATAAAATGTCCTCAATCAAGGAGCATAGTAGAGAGCATCAGTGCATCTACCATGATGAGAAGCTACATGTTTTTTTTCCAGTGAACATATCTCCAATAGCACCTACATTTCTGTAGACTCAGCACCTGTCCTCATGGGGAGGCAAAATAAGTGAGTGTGTCCAAGGGGGTGAATTTAAAACAATGCTTTGAATCATGTCCTTAAACAGAGACTTTGTCACAAAAGGACATCTATTGGTTGCTCCACTTAACTCACCTCCAGAACCAGCTAAATGTAGGCAGAACTCTAGGTAGAAAATAAGTAAATCCAAGCTGGAAGTTAACAGAGGTGCCACTCTGGATTATGTCCCTGTTGCAGCTGTGTTCTGAGATGAGAACAGCTTCTTGGTACTCCAAGTCTTGCACTGTGCATCCCAAGTGGAGGATTTTATTTATTATGTGAACAGATTTGTTTCCTTCTCTACTATAAGTTAAAACAATTTAATCAAACAGGGACCCTATGAAAATCTGGATGCTCAGTGTAGTGATGATTTTTAATTTTAAGATGTGAGTCATTGTCCCCATGGTCTGAACCCAGACTATCAAAAAGAGCCTAGCTGAATAAAGCAGCCAGTGGTCTTCTTGTCCCAACAAAGTTGAGTTCCCCATGCTAATAACAGAGCTTGATTGTTCAGTAAGTGAAGCTTTGTTGAGGCATCCTCCAAGGATGTGATAAAAGTCCATGTCAAATTTTTAGTTCACCATCAAGTAAGAAGCAATGTTTCCCACCTGTGAGAAATGTTTTTGTGTTTGTTCAGTGTCAGTCAAAAGTGAGCCAAAATTGTCTTTAACCTGAATTTTCTTCATGGGATCTCGCACACCCCAGTGTGGGGTCTCAGGAAAGGGTCTTGGCTTTGTGCTGTGAGCTGTGGACTCCCTCTGCTGCACATCCAGCCCTTTCCAAAACTGTGTCCTCTGGAGTTCTCTGGAGCTGCAGACCCAGTACAAGCATACAAAGGCACAGACAGGCTTTGTGCCAGACTCTAATATAGTGTTACAAACTGCTTAGAAGAAGAACATGAGAGAAAGATCTGAAGAAATAATAAGCACACATTGACACATACACACACATATATGTCTTAATTTTATTTCTTATTCTTCAGAAGAGTTGGGAAGGGGTAAAACTCTCTAAGTTTTTCAACTTCTTTCCCGTTTGGCAGCCTTCATTCAGGATCATGGCTAGGTAGATTTGTTCTCTCTGTCCCCAGAGGGTCCCCTGATTCAACTGAATGTCCCGCAAGAATGTGTCCCTCCTATTTCCTCTTTTTCACCTGGAGCTTATTATTTAGTCCCTCTTAAAGCAGTTTTGCATCCTCCTTACTGACAGTAGCATTGCTGTAAATTTGCCTCTGTATAGCTGTTGAACTCTTTCCTTGCCAAAGCAATCTCTAAATAGTCACACTTTTGGATCAGTGCATATTCACTAAGTGCCTGACAACAGCAGAGAAATGCTTTGGTTTCCACAAGAAAAGAAGGATTCCATTCCATCACAATATTTTATGGCTTGAGAGGACCATATGAACTGCCTAACTCCTACCATAATTCTTGAATTGCACATAGATAAATAGAAGTGTTATCTTGTGCCACCTGCAATGCTAAAACTTTTTTTCCCCTCACTGATAAAAATATAAATATATGTTATATATACAAAAGTCACACCCACTTAGTGGAGATTGAAGCACACAAGAAAGATTTCCCACTTCAAATTGCACTTTGAGAAATATCAGTTAATTTTTAATACATTAAAAAAACTTAAATTCAAAGAGCTTTTATCTTGTAGTGTCCTAGTTTCTTAATTAATTGCCATATGGTACCAGGTGAAATGCTTTGTGGAAGAAATCTAAGTCTCCTGTGTCATTATTTTGCCCTTATTAATCAAATGTACGGCCCAACAGCTGTTGAGCATTCTGTGTGCAATACTTCTATATTTCATTCATCATGGCAATGTACCCACCTCCAGGCTTGGAACAGCTATAGGAGTCAGAGCTTAGAAGGCATTTTCTAGGTTTGCACATTAGGTGTATTTCTGTTCTCACTTTTTGTGTGCATTTAATCAATTTTGTGCAAGCATCCAAGCAAAGTGAGTGTAATATATTTGCAAGGAATGCATCCAAACTTTGCTAGTCACTTAAGCAACAGTAACAAGATGACTTAGCTACCAAAGTTTATAGGGATCTGTCTGTGTAGTAGTTTGGAAGAAGCACATGGTCATGACTCTTCCCTTTTTTTTTTTTTTTTGGCCATGAAATATTGTACAGAATGATGACTTGGTGTAGATGAAAGCTTATGCTCCACAGCTGGGATGTGACTGATTTAATGAAGTGTTTTAATTAGTTCAGGTTCTGTGGACTTGACTGTATATCTAGACCACATATTTCATCTCATCTAGCAAATAAGTAATGCCAGAATTCAGGTCCAGTTTCACTTATGAATAAATCTACCTTTGGTTCCAACTTAAATATCAAGTGTAGACTCCCTTCTGAAGTTGGCTATTCCTGTGAATTTCTCTCTAGGCTGTGGATATTTATAGTGCCTTTCCTTTTCAGGATACTTGTGTGTTAAAGAGAACCAAAGCCACTTTAGTTTCCCCTGTGTGTATTCCCTCCCTTTTTCTTCCCCTTGTTCCCTATTCCCAGCCTTCCTGTCAAGCAGGTACCCTGGGGGCATGGGCTGTGGTCTCCACTGGAGGGAGCTGGAGGATGAGCTGGCTCCCACCCTGCAGCGCCATCGTACTTCCCCTGGGGCTGGATTGGTGGAACAAGCCCTTCCCCTACCGCCTGTGCTTCCTTTGGTTATTGAACTTGTGGGGAAGACAACACCTGAAAAACAACTGGCCAAAGAACATACATCGTTGGATCAAATATTAATGAATAAGAACAGTAAATCTTGCCAGAATTTTCTTGGCTGTATCTCTCAATGGTTCTCTTCTCTGTATATCTCTAGAGATTTTATTCATCTTTTAACCTCTTTTTTGATGCCGAGTTAATCATTGTCCCATCTCCTTCAGTTACTCCTTTGAAATGCCATGTCTTGAGTTGGAAATGTAAGATGTGGCTGGGGGTGTGTGTTCTATTGCCATCTGTTAGAGGTGGGGCAGTTATCTTCTGTTAATTGGGCCACCTGTTAAAACCAGATAGGGCAGTTTTCTTTATCTCTTCCACAACCAATCCTCCCTCCAGAAAATATTTTCTGTTAATGGGCCATTGAGTCTCACTGCATGACTGATAAAATTACATCATCCCATTGTGAGATGCTCTGTCCAGGGGGAGGAGCCAAGCATTCCTACCTGGATATAATCAGAGATTTGGAACACCAGAGACAGCCTTTACCCACTGGGTTCCCAGAGAAAGATCAGGCCCATCTACACCACCACTGGATCTTCAGAGGAAAACTCCACCCTTCTACAGGCTCACTGCTTCAACAGAACCACACCTGTCACTCCGGGAGGGCTGCAGCCACCATTCAATCTGACTGCTACCAACACCCTGACCAACAGGCTGTCAGGCTGTATTCTGACTCTGTCAGTGTTGTTTTGTATTACTGCATTTTTATTTCACTTTTATTTTTTCCCTAATAAAGAACTGTTATTCCTACTCCCATATCTTTGCCCGAGAGTCCCTCATTTTCAAAATTATAACAATGTGGAGGGAGGGGATTTACATTCTCCATTTCAAGGGAAGCTCCTACCTCCCTTAGCAGACACCTATCTTTTCAAACCAAGACATGCCATCATCTTGGGAGAGTCTGAGGACAGCCATTTGCCATAAGGTGAGACGAGGACCATCACATTTGGATGAGTTAAAAGGAACTCAAATCAAAATTTACCCTTGAGATAGTATCTGTCTTCTCAGGTTATAGCATCCTTCAGCTATAATGCAGAAGCTGCAGTTCTAAGGTGTTTGTTGGAGCCAGTTTAGCCAGCTGCCCTTGGGTGATGTTTTATACTCAAAGAGAAGCAGCTTTTACTTCTCTAGGCAACTCTTGTCCATCATCACTGTGTTATCTGAGCATGGCTACCACCCTACATGAGCATTGAGAAATTTGAGCCTATTTTAGTGAAGTGTTTGCCTCCTGCTCTATATTTCCCAGCATGTGAAAAACTACAGATGCAGGGTTTTTTCTTGAAGAAAACATGCAGGAACAAGCAGCTGTTTTGCATAAAAAGGACCCATCATTTCTGGAAATGACTGGTCACCTGAACTTGGTTTTATAGGTCGCTAAAAAATGATACAAGGTTTATGGGCAAGGATGCACCTGGAACACAAGGGATTTTGAGTATGGTGGTGGATTTATGGCCTTCTGTGAAGAAAAAGATTAAACTGCATCTATTTATATATGTGCACTCATAATTTGTATAAACCCAGATGTTAAAACACTTGCATATCGCTGCATAAATAAATAGCAAATAAGGACAAGATTTCTGAATTTAGGATGCCTTTTTAGTGCATCCTTTAGTTCTTGAAGGATTTTTCTTTTCTGAGTATAAAGCATAATTTCCTTTGAAAAAAAGATAATCAACATGCACCATAAATGACAACTTGTTATGGATGTAAATATTAATTATACATTGAAATTCTGGAACTGTTTTTACTAGAAGCTTGTTAGCTTGTTAATTATCATAATTATCATACAAGGAGAAAGGGAAGAGAGAGAGAGACTGATTAGTGTTGGTAATTTGCCTCATCCTTTCTGTGCTGTTGCCTTTTTTTTTTTTCAATTTTGGGAAAATTAATTCTGTGAAATTATCACTAGGGTGCTGTGTGCTCCAGGATACGTCTGCATGATGTGGCATTGTTCTGGTAGAATGCAGACTTAATTCCTGCTTGGCACCTTTCCTGTCCATCTCTTCCACGCCACATTGGAGTCTGCCAGTCTTGGGCAACACAATATCGTGCACTGCTCTACCCTCAAAAGAAAACTGAAAAAAAATGGGGACGGACACTCAGTGCTCCTGAAACCTCAGACAATAAGAGAAGTAAAGGAAAATGGTGGTGTTTTAATTACAATATAATAGAGGAACATAACTCCTGCTAGGCACAAAGCTGTTAGTGGAAACCAGCATGTATCATAGTGTGTTCTCGGTGTTTTTGGAATGGTCTATGAGTGAGATTTCTCCTCTTGCTGATTTTTAATGGACTCTTTGTTTTTTCTGCTTGCACCTATATGGGTGGAACAGCTCTGGATACTGAGAGACGACAGCAAAAAAAAAGGAGAGAAAAAAAATTCCCATATAATGTTTGCTCATGTGTGAGTTTTGTTTAACTCTGAGGCAGGAAAAAAAGAAATTAAGTTTAAATCTATATTTCATCATAGCAAAAATTTGCCTTTCAGGTTTTTTTAAGGATCCATATGGGCTCCTGGGTTGCCCAGGATACTCAGGAAAGATCTGGGAAAAAAGCGGTTGCGAATCCACTAAATCTGCAAAGAATACAGAATCAGTCAAATTCTGAAAAGTCTGTAAGCAACTTCAGAGGCACCTTATCTGACTAGATGAATGGGTGACATGGTGTCATACAAGGTTCAGCTCTGTTCAAACAAAGTGTTGCACACTGAAGGGGAGAAAAAAAATGGATGTGCTCATATGCCTTACAGAGCTCTCAATTACCTGCAGTGACTTGGGAAAAGCAGCTGAGTGTCACGGTGGACGTCTCAGTGATCATTTGGATGCAGATCACAGCTCTAATTTATTGGTCAGGCAAGATGTTAGACTGCAAAAGGAGCAGGATAGAGAATAATGTGTAAAATGCAAGCAATTAATTATGTACGTCGATGATGCATTCACATTTGGAATAAAATATGCAGGACTGGACACCCAATACTCCCAAGTTTCACAAGAAGCCTGCACCAGAGCAAGACAGAGTTCAGAGAAAGGTGACAGGAATGGAAAAGAGCGTGTGAAATTTCCCATCTGAGAAAAGACTGAAAAGACCGGAGAGTTCACATTTTTAAAAAGGTGAAAAAGCCCTGATGTTGTATAAATACCATAAAAGTAGGTTGTGATATACTGCTAGCAAACAGAAAACCTATTTGACCTGTGTTACGATCCAGACACAAGAGAGGAGCGAGCGAATTGAAAAAATAGTCATTTCAGAGCTAATTTAGTACAGAAATTTTTAGCACATATATCATTTGCCTCAATGCTGCCAGACATCAGTTGCTAAACCTTTAACAGCAAGTAGTTTGTCAGGGAAGGAGTAGGCTTGTGGAATGAACGGCAGGTGCTGGGGACCCACCACCCATGCCATGTGCCCTTGGGACTGTTCCATGGGACTGCATCTGCTCTGATCCCACAGAACAGACATTCAGTGGCAGCAGCCCAACCATTGCACTCCTGGTGTGTGCACTGTGGTTTATATTCATCCACTGGAGAGGCACTGGGTAGAAATGGTCACTCCACCCTGTGAAGAAAAGTGTGTCCCATGAGGACCACAGTGAGAAACTATTCAAAATCACATATCAGATTCAAATTCAAATGGTAATGCAGATGCATCTTCTGAGCCCAAGATCAAACTGAGACTCAAAGGCTTGACATTTATAATATAAAGAGAATGTCAGAATTGTACTAAAGAATCTTGGAAGCTGATTGTTTTTATTCTATTTTTATGCCTTTTTTTTTTCACTGAGTGACAATGGGGATGCAACATTTTAGGTTAAGGATCTAGGAAAACACCTATGACAGAAGTCTCTGTTGTGTCTTCATAGTGAGGCAATTACAGCATGAAATTAAATATTCAAGTGGGTTTAATACAAACTATTATAAACTTCTGCACACCTGACATGCATGTCTTAGATAAATGTTTGGAGTGGTTTTTGTGCCACTGTTTCTTTCTTGCTCTTGCCCACAGTGCAGACTCTGGAGTAGCCTTTGAAGTGAAACCAGTCATATATTACACTGAATCCAATAGATTAATTTTTAAAAAAAATATTTGCTGTTTTCAGGTTGTCAGAGAGATTCACAACTTTCAGAAAACAGCTAGATCCAGGCTGAGGAGACCATACAGAAGCTGCAGGCAATATGAACACATGGGGTTTGAGATGACTGCTATCACCTGATCTAGTCCATCAGGACACACACATAAGCATCACTCATGGGATGTGGGTTGACCCTGGCTCAGTGCCAGGTGTCCACCAAAGGCACTCCTCCCTACTAAGCTGGACAAGGGACAGAAAATGTAACAAAAGGCTTGTGGGTCAAGATAAGGGTGGGGAGAGATCACTCACCAATTACTATCAGGGGCAAAACAGACTCCATTTGGGGAAATTAATTTATTACCAAACAAGTCAGAGTAGGATAAAGAGAAATGAAAAAAAAATATTAAAACCTCCCCACCCCTCACTTCATCCCAGTCTCAACTTCACTCTCGATTTTTCTCTACCTCCTCCACCCCAGTGGTGCAGCAGGAGGGGAATGGGGGCTCTGCTACCAGTACAACAGAAAGCAACTCAGCCCAGTTAGCTGTGAGTTCAGGGAGGGCAAGTGAAGACCACTGGACTGTTTGGTCCCTGATGGGTCTCAGCAGCTCCCCCGCAGCCCCTTCCTGCAGCCAGCACATCCCAACAAAAGGTCTTGGGAAACTGCCCTGTGGAGACTGCGGTGTGACATCTGGAAGATGCACCTATCTCTGGAGGAGAGTAGCTCTGCCATAATTATTCAGGTCTGATAATTAACTGGGATGTAATTAGATGTAATCACCCTGACAACAGTGTGCACCTTTTTCAACAGACAAGGAGGAGGCCTTGTTGTCCACCTGTGTCTGATCAAAAGGGATAATAGAGGAGCAAGCCATTAGTGTGCACGTGGTAAGGGAGCTGGGCCAGTGCTCCCATTGAAGGCCTGATAAGTGATACAGCCGGGCATGGGAGAAAATAATTAATTCATGATATTTTTTTAAACTGTCTTTGCCATCATGATCTCAGTTGTCAGTAGCCAACCTGTTTGAATAATACCATATTAAAGAAAAAAAAAAAGGCCAAAAAAAAAGCCAGGCCAGCTAAAAGGGAAGAGAAACGTTTTCTGCGCTATCAGCAGGGTTCAGTGAAATTATTGTGTCCTTTTGTTGCAGCAAACAACAAGGGAACAGCTGAAATGCTCTATATCCATCTGCACATGGCATCCACCCAAAACCTGCTTAACACAAATGTGCCAAGGCCCATGACAAGGGCCCTGTCCTCTGCTCATCCAGAATAGCCAGGGCTGTGCATGGAAATCCCCCATCCATGGAAGAAACTGTGAGCTGTGAGCTGAGACTTGCTTTGAGGGTGGTGGAGGTACCAGGGGAGCTGCACATAGGGAAGAGCAGCAGCAGGGCCTTGGAGCTGTGTTGGGGATGCCTCCACACCCTGAGCAACTTTAGTAGAATTACCAAAATCAGCTTTTTTCTGGAGCATCACCACCAGCAGCTTTCCTCCCTCACCCACTATTATGGCTGGGCCACCCCTTCCAAGAAACACACAGCTTTCTCCCTTCCCATGGAATGGTGTCCTATCAGGCCCTGATGAAGAGCAAAATGGGCACCTGCAAATATGTGCATGGGGTTGCCCTGACACCCACAAATACTGATTTACAGGGTTCCTCTCAGGAGATGCTGCTGTCAGCCTGCTTGCTGAGGCTCATTCCACCCATCTGCAGGGACCTGGAGAAAAAACATGTCCCAGAAGGAGACAGGCACACACCTGTGGTGTACTGGACCATGCACACAAAAATTGTATCAGAATGGAACCTTTCTTTTGCAGGAGGAGAGGGACCAGATCCAGCAACCAAATATCTCTGAAGTAAGATGAAGTTCATGCTTGGTTCCCAGATCTAAAGGCTGAGGAGAACTCTGTAAACCCAACATTTCTGGCCTTCTGATTCACATCTGTGCATAGCAGAGGTTTTTCCCTTAGCACCTTTGAATGATCTTTCAGGATGGCAAAATATCACCAGCCTGTACTTGAACTGCAACTCAAGGCTTTCTAAAGAACAACAGATCCTCATGTCTCTTAAAGCAGAAATTTCTGCTATGCTGTATATCAGAAATAATTAGAAATTGATACATTGCTATAGAGAATGCTGTTAACTGGCTTTGTGATGGGTTCATTGCTATGTGCACATACAAAAAAGCCATGCTGGGGTCAGGGCCAGAGCCCTGATAACATCAACTTTTTGAGCCAAAGAAGTCTAGCCAGAAGTTAGATTCTGTTTAAACCACCCAGCTGCTGCACTATAAGGTTTTTTTCTCCTGAAAGGGTTGAACGTGTGGGTCTTAGGCTCAGTGATGTTATCTGCCCATGCTTGATTCACTCTTAGAGGGCAAGTTCTGGATAACCACCAGTTTTCCCCATCTGTACAGAGTGGCACAGAGACAAAGTGTCTACAGTCATCTGCCTTTAAACGAACTTGCTCAATGTACTTGGTGTTCCCCCATTCCTCCTTAACAGGAACTTTATTTCTTTTTCACTTTTTTTTTTTTTTTTAATTTTCTGTTACCTTTGGATTCTTGCATTTTCCTCCTCCAAGGCAGATGTGGGCAAATTACATTTCCATAAGTTCAAAGACAGTTGAACATTTTTGTTGTTGATATCTTGAAAACGTTCGATGAGACTATAAGTAAGATTTTGTTACTTATAACCAAAGTTCCCTTACCTCTTTGTGTTCCCAGATTCACCTGCTTCTTTCTATGTTTCCACTTTGCCTTTTCTAACTGTGGACCCTCGCATGTACCACAGTGAAAATACTGCAGACCACTGGGGAGACTCCTCACCATATTAAGCAAAAATGTCTCTGTGGGCGCAATCAAAGTCTAGAATCTTGTTTTTTCTAGGTATTTCCTAGCATTTACTACATTTTGGCAGCTGGTGCTGCATTCATAGAAAGCAGGTACTGGAGCAGCATTGGTGTCTAGATGCTTTAAAATGCCATAAAGAAGTCTTCTGGAAGTTTCCTGAGCTGCTAGGATTTTTTTTTTATGTCAATTCTTAGGAGTTTGGTTTAAGTCTTTCTGATACTGCTGGGGAGGAAGCTTTGTGTAGTGAGAATAAGGCATATGAGCTGGAGGGAAAAGCTGAGCTGTGCTTTGGGCACACTGCAGCAGCCACCCTGCCCTGCTGTGACCCCCGGCTCCTTGCTCCCACTTGCCACTCCCCTGCTGCTGCCTGTGCCCTTCCTGGCTCTTTAGAGCAGGGATTCTCTACATCCTGACTCACACTGCCACAGCTCCAAATGGAACAGCACCAAGGGGACCTGTAGGAGCTCTTTTAACACAAACATCAGTTTCTTTCCTTTCAGTAGCACTGAGTAGTTCAGCCAAGCCTCATTTGGTAGATTTTGCTCACCAGAGAGTCTCCAACTATGATGCTTCCCCAAGGACGCCCATACCATTTTGGTGCCCATACCATTTTGTATTTGTAAGACATCCTTGTCCCCTCCAAAAAAATCGCCCAGCTATCACTGCTTTGTGGCACTTTGGTCAGAATGCTGGAGGGGAGAGTAATTTCCAGCCCTACCTCAGACATGATACAGATGCCTGATGAAGCAGGGAAGAAAGCAGGGCTAACGATAGCCTGCCCAATTAGCGCAGCACCCTGGGCAGGGCATTTCATCTGGGCCCTCCGCACCGCCTGCCGGGACGGGTGCAGATGTGCGAGCGGTGAGTGACAGGCAGAGGAGCTGGGACCTGACTACATTCAAAATCCTTCCCTGAGATTTTCCAGCTTCCTTTTTCTCTTTCTCCCCTTTCACCACGTGAAACGCGCAGTGGGCTGTATATGCAAACACTGACAGATGGTGACACTCGGCTCCAGCTCAGGCAGATTAGAAAGGGAACTCAGTGTTCAAGGGACCAATTACCACTCTGTCCCCTCGGGGAAGAGCATATCAGATGTTTACTGGGGGTTAATAATAAATGAATTGAAAAAAAAATTGCTCTTCGAACACCATATTCTGTGTATTCATGTCAGCAGGTTGTAATTAGCTAATTAAATGCTTGGACTGACAGAACGGCCCCAGTGGGGGTTGCAACATCGCAGACCGGTCCTGAAATATGAGCAGGAAACATCTTGGAATATGTAGGCAGGAGAACAGTTAACACCTCACATTTAATAGGAAACTTCTTCCTGCAAAGGTTACTGGCAGAGCTGGGAGGAGAACTTGGACAAGTCCTATGTCCGCAGAGCTTGCTGCCAAACAAGCTGGGGACAGCATTCAAGTGAGGGGGGCATGCTAGATAAGGAAACAAGCAATCATGGGCTCGAGACAAGCAAAACATGGAGAGAAAAGAATGAAGCATTTGAATTAGTATAAAATTCAATATTAATTTCAACTAGCTGATAACTCCCAGCTCCTCCTTAAAAGGGTAGAAGGCTCCATGGTGGTGGGAGAGCTACCAGGAGGCACAATCTGCTATAAATGTAAGTGTCCAACCATGTGTGATTAGTTTGAGTCATCAAAACCAAAGCTACACTTAAGGAACATGAAAGGCCCACCTTTAACCTCCTGAAGCAGAGGAAATGAGAAGGCACATTCAACCTCTTGGCTGCCGTTTGGGTATTAGCTCATGCCTTACACGCCTGCCCTCACTGCTGGCCTCCAGAGATGAGAGTGTTTTGTACCACTGGCATGTCACCACTGCTTGTTTGCTTTCCTGGCTCCTTAGTAGCAGTGGGGTTGGGTTCATGAACAGCAAGGCACCTGGCACACTATACAAATAGGGGAGCAAAATCCATGCCAAATTACAGCACAAATAATGCATCTGTCTGAAGCGTATCAAAGGAGGCATTTGCAGCACTGGCAGTGAAAATGATAGTGTCTTAGGATTTTTCAAGCCCCAGGTTTCTTTGGTCTCCCTTTCTAGACACAGTGCTTTGGAGGTAAAAAAATGCTTGCAAGGGATCAACTTTGAAGTATTCAAGCCAGCCCCATAAGAATCCATGCTCACTCTCAGCAGCTACATTTTGGTTGTGCAAGATGACACATAGCATTGTGTGCCTGAACCTGCAGCCTGCCAGCATATTGTAGATACACAGGAGAGTGTTCATCTGCCACTGGGGTCCTACCTCCTTGATGCTACAGGAGTTTATTACAGATGAAAGGCTGTGTAGGTGTAAGGGGTGAGAAACATGCTAAAGATGCCTCTAAAATGTAAACGATGAGATATCTACAGAACCTGAAAAATCAAGGGCAAACATGCCGCTTTGCACCCTTCATTTATTACTGCATCAGAAGTTGGGGGTACGCAAGGCATCTTGTTTGAAAAGTTTTTTGAGACATGCTTTAGACCATGTATCTAGACAGAAGACAAGAAGAGGAGCCAGCAGATCAGGGCTGCATGCTTGGTGGTGCTGGTGTACACAGGACACAGGGAGGACCACACTCTGTTATACCCTCTGTGTGCAAGGGGTTGCCTGCTGTAGATAGGTGTCATCTGACTCCCAAAATCAGAAATGCTCTGAGGAACTCAGGAGGTCTAACCAAACTTTGCTGCAGCTGTGATGCTTTCCTCATGCCCCTGCTAGTGCTCTGTGCTCTGTGCTGTAAACATGCCCACCCAAAGAGCCTGAGAGAGGATGGCTGTGATGCATTGCTGCCAGACCAGGATGTATGTTTGCACTATGGAAGCTTGTTGATCTTCCCTTTCCTCTCTCCCCTAGTGCTTATTATGATTGCAGAGTAAAATCACTGTCTGCCATGTATGCCAGCCTGAAATGTCCCTGCCCCATGCTCTCCCACTCTCCCAGGGTGTCATCCAGCCTTGGGGGTCAGTCTGAGGGGGCAGCTGCAGGAATAACCAGTGTTCTTTGTCTCCTTCTTGTGAGGGAATAAGGCAGGTTACTTTGCCCATTATGAATTTTTAAAGACTTTCCTTTGATGAGCCAGCCTCACAAAACTGCAGTTGTTTAAACTCTTCTAAGGGTTTTTAGCACTTACTTGTCAGGCAAATTACTGAAATAGCCTTTTCAATAGTATTTTGGCCATCTGGGACAAATTCATCCCTTTGTTTTAAGCCAGTAAGCTCATGGGTGACAGAACAGGTGTAATTTAATCAGGTGGAGGCACAATCTTGGTAACCTGAAGGCTGTGTATGGGGCATCTCTCCCACAGCCGTCATCCATGGCCAGCCTTTGCAGCACCTGGATGCTTGGAGGCAGTGGGGTCTGAGTAAGACACTCCTGCATGGAGGTGCCTGTCCTGATGCCTGTCCTGATGGCTCCAGATGTGAGTTTGTAGTAGTCTTCCCATGCTGCTGCCCAAAACCTGGGGAAAAGCATGTGTCCAAAGTCAGCTCTGAGCCTGCCCTGCCCTGGGTGAGCTCTGCACCTCTCCAGATGTGCAGGCTTGACAGGATGCTCTGGTCCCCAGTGAAGCCAATGGACCAGAAACTTGTGACATCAGGGCAGACCCAGGTGGTGACTGCTTTGCAAAAGGCTCATGAGAGTGCCCTTACCAGAATAACAGATTTGTTTTTTGGGTTTCAGTTGCCATGTAGTCACAGTCAGAATTACCCTTGGCACTTTCCACTGTGGGAGTTTAGGTTGAATTTTTAAAAAGCCTCCAGGAGCTACTCCATGAGGGCAAGAAATGAACAGGGAGTAGACAACATCAGCAGGCTTGCTCCCGAGCACAGGGAGCAGCCATCCTGCTGCCTGCCTCTTCCTTATCACCAGTTGCCATACTCATCCCTACTGAGGTGATTATATTATGTTGTTTTTTAGATCCTCACTTCCTCAAGTTCTCTAGGCTCATTCCCTGAATAAGCAGCACCATTTTTACATACCTATGTAAGGGTTCAGGACCATAATTTGTGCTTTGCAAAGTGGTTCTGGACTCTCAGACTATTCCACAAACACCTACACTCTACTTACTTCTATACCCATTCCAGTGAAGCAAGTGATGCTTACAATTCATCATGCTTCTAAGAGCTTTCCCAGATCCTGGCCACATAGCTTGACTCTTTGCAGAAATTATTTCTACAGGTATATGTTGGCACTGTTACAGGCAGGAAGATATTTTCTGCACAAATATGCATCAGAGAATGTGTTCTTTATCACACCCACTGAGCTGCCTGAGAGAATAGAAGGAAAGCAGGCAGCATCCTCCAAGGGGAAGGAAGGCCTGGTCAATCTGCCAGCTCCTTGTTACCAAGCTGTGACTAGCTGGTGCAATCCTGCCCAACCATAATATTTCAGAACTGAGTCATCCAACAACATCAGCTACACTTGTAATTGCCATCTCAAATAACCACATATATTTATTATTTGCCAGCACATGCTTTATTGGTGCTCATTACAAGCCATTAATGAGGTGTCTGTTTTAATGGTAGTTGTGGAGCTAATAAGCAGGAGGTGGAAGAAGCCTGCCCTTTGCCAATACATATGATTTCTTTGCTGGCTTTTAGGCTGCCATATATCCCACCCACAAATGATAAATGCAGGATTGTGGGGTCCGACTCAAACACACCTGCTGTTGTCTCATTTTTACAGGGTGTGGGGAAACAGGAGTGGGGAAACAGGAGGCTGCATGTGGTTGAGGAGGAGGTAGAGAGGTGAAAGGTTTGACCCATAGAGAGGACCAAGAGCAGTGAGAGGAGTGATGCTCACCCAGCAGGTCCCCCAGCCTGTGCAGGCACACCGTGCCCCCCCCAGGAATGCATGTGGCATGCTGCCCCTTCACTGGCAGCCATGGAGCTGTGTGGGGTTCAGCCAGCTGCTGGCAGCATGGCCGCCCCACACAGGCGGCACTCAGCTGTTTTGCATTTTGCAGCGTTTTAGGAGAAACACGTGTCTCCCCCGTGGGCCCTGTCCCACACAGGCACAACCACATGGGGTGTGGGACCCAGCTGCCTGGTGAGGGGCGGCTGCTGAGGAGCCCCTCTCCCCATGTCACCCCGTGTGGACTGCCCATGTATCTGGGGTGCCTTGAGGGCCTCACTCATGAGAGCCACACTCATGAGGCAAAAGTATGATGCTTTTCCAGCTCAAACTGTAGGCTTGAAGCAAATCAAGAGAAATTCCTTTAAACTTTCATGTGAGCCCAGATGCACACGTTGCAGAGGCTGAGCCTGGGCTGTGTGTGCAGCCCTGCACACACCTTTGCCACCTGTGCCAGCCGGGCAGCTCCTCTTCCTGCCCACACACCCCACCCATGGGGGCATGGGAGCTACCCTCTGGGTCTCTCAGCTCCCATCCCTCAACCCCAAAGGGGGAAAGGAGCCATCCCAGCCATGCCCCTTCATCGCCCTCCTGCCCAGGTTTGCCTCCCCAGGACAGGAGGAGACAGCAGTGCTGGCAAGGGATGGTGTGCAGGACGAGACCAGGCCAGGCGCAGGCTCTGCCGTGCTCACTCAAGGACACAGAGCAACAGATGCAAGGCAGGCACTAAGAGTGGAGGGTCCCATTATTTTGGCCTTGGGCACTTTCGGAGCTTGGCGGTCTTGAGAGTCACCCAGCGTTTGGCCAGATCCCCAGTGGCTTTGCACATTCCTTTTCTTTCCATGAATGAATGGTCTAATCTGGCTGGAGGGCATTGCAAGACCCAATAGCCAGTTTGCTGCACCTGCTCATCAGGGATTGAAACACCTGCCGTGGCCGGGGCTTAGCATTTAAGTGCTGCTATTTGAAGACAAATCTCATCTTTTGTCTCTGCCTGAGCCTCGCAGCTTCCCCCTCCCCTTAATAGAAAACAAAGGGAAAAAAAAATGGAAAAAAAAAAAAAGGCTGTGATGGGTGTTTTTTTGGACAAGGCCTATTTTTCCTTCAATTTCCTAAAGAAGCCACCCTTGCTTTCCACATTAGATGCATTGCTGGGAAATGTTATTCACACAGGGAAAGAGGACTTTTATTCTGCTCACAGCTGTTTAGGAGGCCTGTGCTGATGTAAGAATGTGAGAGCCTTGGGTGGTTTCACTCTGAAGCACTGCTGTACCGTCCTGGTACTGGCAATTAATGCTATGCAATAAACTGATGCTTTTAGTGAGAACAGATGTTCCTCCACACAGCCTCCTACCTACATTAAACCTTCTTTTCTTTTTTTTGAGTTCTTTTCTTGTGACAACAAACAAATAATGTTTAATCAATAGCTAATGTGATATTTACTTAATGGGGAATTAGAAGGCAGTTGTATGGTTTCTGCCAGCAAATTAGGAAGTAAGAAAGTAGATTTTATGCAAGCAATGTCATTTCTCTCTTCTTTTTAGTGAATTTACATATTTGGGTGACTGATATGGAATATCATATTTGGACTGTGTATGGAAGCCTTGGTCTTGCAAGATTTGTTAATGAAGAGGCTAGAAAGATATAAAATACACTAGATGGATTGGCCAGAAACCAACTGATACATCTCCAAAGTTAACAGAAAGCAGAAAATATCTTTCTAGTGACTCTCAACTGATGTCTTCTTGAGCCAAGTTCACTAACACTTTTATCAGTGATCTGGAAGAAAAATAAAAGCCATTTTATATACAAAGATTGTCAGAGAGCAAAGTTGCAAGGGAGAGCAGGCTTCAGGGCAGGGAGCTGGACAGAGCTATAGCCTTGAGTGAAAAACAAGGAAATGTCTATCTCCAATGCAGCAGCAAGGGCTGCTGCTCTGCCCAAGCACCTTCCCTGGGAAAGGAAATCTGGCAATGCAGCAGCCTCAGTCTGCCAGAAGACAACAAAACCTAGAGCAAGGAATTGAAATTAGGCAGATGCAAGCTAAAGGGTAGATTTGCAACAGAGGACAATGAACCACTGAAATTACTTACTGAGAGTTGTGATGGATTCTCTATTACCCGAGACTTTCAAAGCACATGCTTTTCTCATCTCTTCTCCAACCTCCAAAAGAAAAAAAAAAAAGAACAAAAAGAAAGAAAGAAAAAAAAAGAGATCATTTACTTGATTCAGAGGACTTTTAGGTATTGTGTTACAGGGAAGATCAGGCAGGATGATCACAGTGGTATTGGCTTTATAATCGGTGAATATATTTGTTCAGAAAACAATTTTAAGAGAAGACAAACTCCTAAAAATCTTGAGCTCATTCATTTCATTTTGATTTATCATAAAATAATTATTGGGTACCTAAAAAATATGCAGAGAAAGCTAATGCACTCCTTTTAGAGATATTTCTTGGGCAATCATAAGATCATGTTCAATAAATGAAGAGAAAAATTAGGCCCAATTTAAGAAGAGGCTCATTAATAGACTGATGGTCAACTTGCAAAATTCTCTACATTGTGGGCAAAACAAACAAATAGATGGTTAACTTTTTGGGAATAGATCCTAATAAAAGAAGCCAGTGTTCATCTGCACAATAAACTGAACTTGCCTTAGGGCACAGATCAGTTGCTAGAAGGTTTAAAAGAAATTTTTTCCATAGGTATCTTAGGAAGAGTGATGTGTGCTCCATTAATTCCTTGAGAAGCAGGAGAAGCCCACTTTAGGTCAGTGGGAGCTTAGCCTAAGTCTGCTTTTTGAAAGACATCAAGAGTTTTGTTAAGAATTTCAATCAGCTGAGTCCTCATACAGTTTTATACAGTGGTGCCCTTGATTTCTTTGTGATCCTGGTATTTTTGAAGCTAAAGGACGAGGGACTGCCCATGGGGAGCAAAGTTTGGTTTGGCACTTTCTGTTGTTGTCTTTGCCCGGAGCATCCAGTGGGAGGCCGCTGCTGGAGGTACAATGTCAGCTGTGATGTGATCTGGCACAGGTTTGACTGCTATGAATTCCCTTGGCTGTTGCCTCTCAGAGGCTATACCAGAAAAAAAAAACCAACATAAAACAAAGTAAAGATCAGAGACAACTCTACTTACCTGTTCTTAGCAGTATAGAGAGAATATCTTAATTATCTTTTGCCTGTGAGATTAATCATACAGGACTGTTGTCCTTTCCAATTGCCTGTGAATTTAAAGTAGTGCTGTCTCTTAGAAAATATTTCAAAGGAAAAGAAATTTTGCTTTACTCTACCTAGATGTGCCTATATCTTTGTCCCCCATGTGGCATCACTCCTTCTTTTCCAGCAATGTGGCAATAGAATGGATTGTGTTCTAGACACACAGTTCACAAAGCAGCCCACAGTGCCAGAAGGGCACAAGTATGAATTCCAGCATGGCTCAGGTGTGAATTCAAGTTACAAAATATTTTTTATAGTGTGAGTCTCAGGCTAATTTCCCAATTAACAGCTAAAAGCCAGCAAGAAAAAGTGTCAGTGGCTTTGAAGAAGATTATGTCCTTGTAACATATCACAGGGAGCTACTGGTTCCAGTGAGGTGGGTGGAAGTAAAGCCACAGCAGGTGTTTTCCCAGTGAGGCCAGAATCAGACAGGTGGAGATAAATAGAGGACAGAGGGCTCTCCTGTTTTTGGGAGGGAAAAGGGTTCTGTGCTGGGGAGGGCAGTGCTGCAACTGAAAGAAAGATGTGCCTGCCTTTATCTGTGATGTTATCTTCGTGCAATCAGTGGAACAAGGTTCTTGGCTCCAGTAATAAGGAAAGAAGTCTGTGTGCTTGAGGACTATACTGCATAGTGAAGATTTAGAGAGGGCAGAGGTTGTAGGACCTGAGTTTGCAAGCTTGCCAAGGAATAGAAGTGAGTTATTTGCAGGGATCTTGAAAAAAAAAAAAAAAGAGAGAGAAGTGAGTCTTAAAAGTAGAGTTTGTTTGGGTTTTGGAAGATGTTTTGGGGGTTTGCAGCATGAGCTGTCTTCTTGATAGAGATAGCTCTGAGCCTGCCAAGTTAACTGGTATTTCTCCCCTGAAATGGAAAGTGCATCAGATGAAAGAAACAGTGGAAAAGAGGATGTGCTTTGAAAATGGGAAAAGAGAGAACAGAAGGGACGTACTTCCTGAAACTTTCAAATATTATGTTCTCCCTTCTCCATAGGCAGTGAAGGTGAGCCTGTTTAGCTTTTTAGTTCTTAGTGTTCCCCCACTGCTTAGGGGTGGGAGCTATTGGCAAGATAAAATGAGTTGAGTGTGCTGTAATGCAGTCTGTTTCTCTGGGTGCTCCAGGAGAGAGACCTGTATAAACATTACCCAGTATAAAACTTCTCCGTCTTGTCCATTGAAGCAATCCCTTTCCCATCCATTCTTCCTTGCTAGAAGTCTCACTGTGGTGGCATTTTTTTTCTATCTTAAGAAGCAATTTGTAATTAGCTTTCCTCTACCACGCTCCCTCTCTGCCAAAACAAACTTGTCAATAAAAGCCTGATGTTTAGATGCAAAAAAGATGTACATTTAATTAAATGCAAAGTTGTTTTGTGAGAATGGAACATATGAAGAAGCCACTAAAGAGCATCACACAGAGTGCAGAGCTGGAAGCAAATGTTTGAAGAAAAGGAACAGTGTGGATATTGTGATTTCTAGCCACAAACTTTGTAGCAGTGAAGCAAATTGTAAAGCAAGCAATTTCTGAATAGTTAAAAAAAAATAGCTGCTAGTTGCATCAAATTAAGCCCTGAGAAAAATCTTCATAAAACTTGAGAGTGCTGAGCTTGAGACGTATGTACAGTGAAGCAAACCCGGTGTGTGAGGTCCTGTGGGGCTCCATGTGTGATGTGTGTTATGAGAAGGCTCAATTTCCAAGTCTTCGTTAGCTTTGCTAAACAAACAGGCATTCTTGTTAAACATTTCTCCCGAGATGACAACTATTGACAATACATCTTCCTGAAGCATACGACAGTTATCAAACAAATAGTTGACACTTTGCAAAGTTTCCATTATTCTCTGGTTGCTGAAGAAGCTGGAGGGTAGAGCAGGACACTTGGCGTTGTGAGCACTTTAGCAGTTAATGTTTTGCACAAAATTTGTTAAGTATAGAAGCTGCACTCAGATGTCTAAAGTGCTGATTCTGTGAAAACATCAGTTTGGGGCCTGCTGTTAAAATCTGGGGAGATACATGCTCTCTGGGAAAGCCATGCACATCAGCGGCAATTCAGTATTATAATAACAGCTAATGTTAGGAGCCATGTTCATTTAAGCTTGTTGGGTCTTTCATGCACTATTCATCTCATGATTCTGGGGCAGGGGGCGGGGGGGGGAAACAAGATTGCTCATTTCTGTACCATCTTCAAATGTGCAAGCAAGAGGCTCCATCTGGATCTCTATATGGATGTGGATGCTGTTGTGAAACTTGCATGTGATCGGAGCCTAAGTCTGACATGGTGTTTCACTAACCTGAAATCAGCGCAGTGTGTGCACAACAGACAGGACAATAAAGCTGATTTTCTTACTTTGAGGGAATCATATAAAACTCTCAAAATTAAAGAAGCTTAAAATCCTCTTCAAAAATATGAGAAAACATAAAACAGTCAACAACAAAAACAAATTGTTAAGAGACATTATTTGCAAAAACAAAAACCCAAAACCAAACTCCAAACCAACTAGTAGCCACTATATTCAGGTGGAGCACCTTAGCATAACCATAGTCAACAATGTTGCTGTGTGAGAATATATGTCCCTAATGTTGGGGAAAACTTGTTTTCCAAGGAAGGCAGAATGAGAAGCACTGGAACAATTTCTCTTTGGTCATATCAGCTAAAAATGCTATTTATGGAGCAGAGAAACATACTGAATTATTTACTTAACTTACAATCTTTTATACTTGATTGTCTAAGCTGATATAAAGCCATGGAAAGTCTTCCATTTTGCTTCTTTTTAGGCTGCAAATCAGAGCTGAAGATAAACAGCCTTCAAATTGCCTCTTGCTAAACACAAGCAATTACAGTAAGATAGACAAAAAACAGTGTATGCATGAAAGTAGTTTAATTTAAAACACGATGGTATACATAGTCTATCGAAGATGGCTGTCTCAGCACCATTTTCCATGACAACAAAAAACCTGAAAATGTTGTGGGTTCATTGCTATTATTCATCGGTGCTGTTGAAATGTTGGCTGGAAGGACCTCCAGAACCCTTGGAGGTCCCCTTAGGCTGTGGGTTTGCCTGACCCTGTGCTTAAATATTGGTTGGTGGGATTTCAGTCTCACAAACTACCCTGCTCCAATGATGTATGCAATGACTATACCAAACAAGTCTATTATACCTTTTTAGTTATTATGTTTTTTTCTCTGCATTGCTTTTATCTCCTTTGTTGCCTCATAATGTAGTTAATCTTGTCACAGTGCCAGAGGTGATGAGGAATGGCTGATCTTACTCATTAACACAACAATCCCTTTATACACAGGGATGTTCTCCTTGTAGCACTTTCTATTCTCCCTCCTGCCTGGGAAGGAGAACCTATTTCTGTCAATCACTCCGTGAAGCCTTTTGTGGTGCCTCAACTTTGTAATTTTGGCCTGCCCTAGTATCAGAGCCCATAGTCCAGCTCACTGCCCCAGCTGAGACCTCAGAAGCATTTGAAATAAACATTTTCAGTGGCCATCATAGCACAAAAGTGTTGTCCAGTCAAGGTTGTGGTTTTTCACTTTTTGAAAAAAAATTGTGAGCAGGGACATGGTGCTGCTTGCTCAGTTTGAGGCGTGCTGTGATTACCAGGTGTTTTCAGCAATGCTACTGCTTACCCAGTCTGCACTTTTGAATCATTTTCTTCCCTGTTTCCAATAGACAACATGACAAGACTGTCATGGGAGGAGCTGACACGTGGCTCATATGAGCTGAAGTGAGCTGGCTCTCACCTCCTCTTAATCTGTGCATTTTGCATCCTGTTGTACAATGACACCAGCAGCAATGCCACAGTGCAGCAGCACTGCTGTCACTGGGAAATCAGGGCTGCCATGCAGCTGTGTGGGCTGCCCGGCCTGTGCTGGTGGTTTCCAGCTCTTGTTGACACTCAGTACAGCAGGAGCCATAAGATGAAGAAAGCCCTGTAGGCACTGGAGCAGGGTGTTGGCCTCCCTGCTTTCCCCAGCCCCCAGATCCTGTCCAGGAGCCCAGAGGCTGTGTGGGCACTGTGTGCAGCAGGTACTCAGCTGTATTGGCCCTGTAGTTCTTGGCTTTCTCCTTGTTGTGTGCTGTGTGCTGTTTGCCTCTGTTCCAAGGTGCTGCTAAGGACATCAGCACTCTGTTTCCACACTGGTGGCTGCATCAACGTGTGCAGGGAAACCACATTTCTCTCTCATTCTGCACCACAGACATGACACAATGTGTTAAAAGGCAGATATAACCACAAGAGAAATTTTTTTCCTGTGGTCCAGAGATTAAACCACAGCTGCCAGTGGTTTTGCTGCAAGAACAGCAATTGCCAGACAGGAGATTACACCACAATATTGGGCTTGCACCCCAGCCTCCACACTCAAGTTTTCTAGGAACATATTGCCAAGATTCCTTTAGTGTGGCTATGTCTGTCACTACTGCAGAAGTTTCAGAGCCAGGCCTGTCCCAGCCAGTCAGTCCTGATGCAGCAATGGCTCAGTGTTTCAGGGCTGGGAGAAAGCTCTGGCTGCAGTTTCAGCCTGGCCAGGAACCCCAGAGGCACCTCATCAAGTGCACCATCAGACATGGTTGCTGCTGAGGACCAGCCACTACCCTGAACACAGAGTTATAGGCTGGCTTGGGTTGGAAGGGACCCTGAAAACCACCTAGTTCCAAATTCCTTGCCATGTACAGGGACACCTTCCTGGAGACCAGATTGCTCAAGACCTCTTCCAGCCTGTTTTTGAACACTTCCAGGGGTGGGGTAACCATAGCTTCTCTGGGCAACTTGTTCCCGTGCCACACCTTCCTCATAGTAAAAAATTTCTTCCTAACATCTAATCTAAACTCATTCCCCTTCAGTTTAAAGCCACTCCCTCTTGTCCTATCTCTTCATGCCCCTGGAAAAACTTCTTCTCCTGCTTTCTTGTAGACTCCCTTCAGGTACTGGAAGACTGCTGTAAGGTCTCTGGGGAGGCTTCACTTCTTTAGGTTGAAAAATCCCAACTCTCTCAGCCTGTCTTCATAAGAGATGTGCTCCAGCCCTCTGATCATCTTTGTGGACCTCCTCTGGACTTGCTCCAGCAGTTCCATGTCCTTTCTATGTTGGGGAACCCAGAGCTGGACACAGTACTCGAGGTAAATACAATGTCCACACTCAGAAAAATGGAGTAGAGGGGTAGAATCACCTCTTTCAGCCTGCTGGTCACAACTCTTTTGACACAGCCCATGGCAGAGTTGGCTCTCTGGGTGCATTCTGCGGCTTCTCTTGACTCTCACCCTCATGCAATCCCCAGGACTGAATGTCCACTAGCAGCTGGAGCAAATCAGGTTGGGCTCTTGCAGCACGTGTTTTAGCTTGGTTTTGCACAGAAAAAATCCAATATGAGATCTTTGGAACTGCTCCTTGGTGCAAGCTGAAGTACAGCATGCGAGGACTAGGAAGAAATTCAGAATTGCATCACAGAATGGAAACACAAATGTGAACACCTTAGATTGGCTCTTTTATATATTAGCTTTGCCCAGGAGAAGCTGAGGCTCAGACAGAAGCTGGGAAACCTGGCTAATTACAGTTACCTTGGAAAGGTGTTAGGAGTGTGCTTCATCACTGCCTGTCAGCAAATGCTCTTCAAGAAACACGAACAGTAGCCAAAGAAACACAAAGTGATGTGGAGTACAGGGTTTTGGAGAAGGCCAGTGGAAAAATCAAGCATCCTATCTGTGGGATAAGGGAGACAGAGAAATGCCAATCTCTCTGCCATTTTCAGTGAGAAATTAACTACAGGTAAAATCATATGTCCTACAAAGATGGTGATTTTTCACAACTGCTGATGTTTTCCCGAAAAATGAATCCTAAAATACATAATCTTGCTTGGAGTGTCAACAATAATCATCAGTTTTGGGTTCACCCAAGCACCAGTTTTGGATTCCCCACTTCCTTCAGGAGATTTGTCAGAAGCTTGTGCTTTCTTAAAGAGTTATTTCCAGAAATAATGCAAATATTTTATATACTTGTCTTCAGGGGTCAGCATTATTGTGGACCCTGAAAACCTGTCAGTAGTTAAAAGCTTCTAGCTCAGTTCCTTGGGAAATGTCAATGGCAAGTCTAAGATGTGTTTATCTTCCTGCAGATTGACTTGCACTCAGGCAGCTAGGCAAACACTGCTTTCAAGTGGTTAAGTATTTGCAGCTATAATCAAATTATTTTAAAAGAGACAGCATTTCACTCTCTATCAAGATAAAGCAGGTTAGATTTGTTTTATGTCATTTGCTACCAAAGATGCTACCTCTGATCTTACTGCAATAGAAACAGAGAAAACTTATTTTGCTTTCTGCACAATCTTACATTAAATTATATTTCTTCTTTCAAAGACTATTTTCCAGCAATTTCAGACATGCTGCCTTCTCCATCCCTCCATTCCCTTTTCATTCCAGCACAAGACATACTGCTCAACTCAAAGGGAACCACAACATCACTACCAGCCCAGAGCCCCCACAGGGAGGACTGGCAGCAGAGGTCTGATGACATCCAGGGCAGGATACAGAGAGCAGAGCCAGCCTTTTCATTTGCCCATTGCTGAGGTGGTACCCAAGCCCCTCCCTTGTCCTCTGTGACCCTGAGCCAAGCCTGCAGCCCTGAGCAGCTAGGAGATGCTGATGCTTGTCAGCTTAGGGTCTTTGACACCCAAAGCTATTTTGTAACCAACCTGCCATCTATTAGCACAAATGGGGAAATAAAAAAGAAGGGTTCTGCTCCTGCTGCTCTCTCAGGAAAGCACAGTAGATGAATGGGCCAGGTTGCATGAAGGGATGTCTCTATACTCACAAATTTATCCTGGACAGCTCATCCTCAGGTCTCCACAGCACCCACCTGTTAAATACACACCCACTGTGTACCAGGTGTGCACCCCACAAAAATCCCTGCCTGCTGCTGTAGGGGCTGTTGCCCCTCATTCTTCCTGAATGTCACTGATTCCACTACCTGAGAAACCACAAAGTCTAAGTACAAAGCAGGTGGCACTGTGCCACAGGCTGGACCAACAGAGGACAAAAAGGCCACCTCTGCCCCCAGAAAACTAAACCTCCGACAGGGATTGTCCCAAAGGGGACAGACAGAGGGACCAAAGGTGGGCCATGTCCCCATTCTGTCTCCCCCTCCTCTGCCCCCACCAAAACTTGCTGAATAATGTTCTAGTGAGAGTTTAGGGAAAGAATAGTTCCTCAGGGTCTTCAGCAGCTCTCTGTATGGCAACTTTTATAAAGAAATGTTTTAATGCTAAAAAAGTAAACAAAGAAGCCAAAAATATGTCTCATTTTCATAATTTCATAATTGAAATCTTAAACATTATGAGCATGTGATTTGCCAAACACAGGTCTCAGCTTGAGTAGATTTTTTCCTGTTATACAAAGAAAAATGTCTGGAATATGGTAACCTTGCATTGAGCTAATTTTAAAAAAATATATTTGAAAATTTGTTTCAAATCCTTTTGTGCCATTTAAATTTATTAAATATAGTGGTGTTTTAAACAGAAAATTAAGTAAAAAATCAGCAGGAGATTTAGTCTGATTGCTTTGCATGTATAAAGAAAATGCTCTGCCTGTTTAAAAGAAAAACACACTTAGGCACTGTGACATTCAGTTTTTAAGAAACCCAGTTTAATTATATTTTCCCTAATTAAGGATTTCATTATAGGGGATCACATGATTTAATTATATCAATACCCCAAAGACCTGATTGTGAACATAAAATGTGGATTAAAAGGATGCCTCATCACTTAATTACCTGCTAGATTGGAACAGATCCATGTTGTAGGTCAAAAGGGACATAAAATGCAGGCTTCTGCCTTCCTCTTTGTTGTGTGTGAAGGGCTCTGTGTATAGGGAGAGTAGGAGGGGGGAACACTCATATCTGTACTGGGAGTGATAATTATCTGTGAGCAATTTTCCAAGCATATATTGAAATAGATGGATAGATGATAGATAGATTAGATAGATAGATAGATAGATAGATAGATAGATAGATAGATAGATTTTAAATTATTGATATCTTTTAAATTTTCAGCAAGTCTATAATGGAGGTGAGCTTGCATATTTCAGCTTACAGTCTAACAGAAGCCTGTGTATTTCTTCTCAAAAGGTCTTGTCTTTCAGAAGTAAAATGTCAAGCGGTTGTGAATCTTAGGCTGGGTTTTAGACTGTCCCAAAGTGAGCAGATGGATACCCAGTGCCGTAGTAGGGACTGGGGCTGTCTCTCCCTGTGTCCAGTTTCTGGAGGTTCCTCACCACTGATTAATGGGGCTGATTTGGGGGATGGAGGGGATGAAATCTTTTGGGACATCAGCATAAAGCCAAGGGACAAATGTTAACCTGCCCAAGCCTTGCTTTCCCCACACCTCTCTTCCCCACCCTCTGACCAGCTCCCAGCTGCTGCTGCCAGGAGGAGGCTTTGGCAGGGAGCACTGAGCACATGAAGGTGGAGAACCTGCACCAGTCACATTGGTATAGCTTTTCTTCTGTCATTCAAAAGGCCTTCTCACTTTCCACAACCCTTACAAGCTCCTACCTAGCAAAGCTAAGAATCTGACCCTTGTACCCAGTGCTCCCAAAGTACAGACCAAATTCTGTCAGCAAGAAAAGGTCCCATGGGTGCCAAGTGCAATTTTATCAGGGCCCATGGCAGCACTGCATGCTGTGGACTGAGCCTGTTGCAAACCCCCTACAACACAGCTTTCTAAGGGCATTGAAGAGTTGCAGGATATTCACATAAAGTTAGGGTTTTTTCCTCCAACATGCCATAAAAAGGAGATTTCCCTGCTGTCCTGCCCCGGCAGGTATCCTGCTTTTTCCCAGTACCCTCAGGGCCAGCAGACTCTGGTAGGTACAAATGGGGTGACAGATCCATGGTTACATTGCTGCTTCAAACATTGTAGTGTCCCAAAAGCCAGCTTTGCCTATATCCAATCCCTACTCTGATAAGGAGAATTACTCTTGAAAGATATACTTCAAGGCCACCAGGAGGGCTGGTCTAGAAACAGAGGACAGAGTGCTCTTTTTCCTAGGAAAAGTATCTTCAGGCACAAGGGAGCAGGAAATCCCTTGAGCAAGGGGACAGCCTTCAAAGTGTCTCTTTGCTCTCTGGGGGCAGCCTGGTGGCTGAAGCACAATCTCAGGTGACATTCTGCAAGTGCTGCTGCAGTGGTGGTGTTACTGCCTGGTACAAGATTGTGGAGGCCCTGGAGGGGCTTCTCCTAAGTTACACCCCATTGGCTCCTTCCCCTGTTCCTATGCCTGAACATAGGTGCTCCTGAGGCTCTCCCTCCCTTTTCCCTGATTGGGCCTCACCTTGATACTGCCTGGAGACCAAGGTCAGCTGGGAGGCCCCTGGGGGAGAGAGCTGGACCTTGGGGGGAGTGTGCATCTGAGAGGAGAACATCTCACTGCACGGCTGAATTAAACATCGATGGATATTTTGCAAAAGCCTTTTTGCTTCTTTACCCTGGACTTTACTAGCAGCAATTCAAGCTGCAACACAAGATAAGAAACCAAATCCTGGGCCCAGTTTGGGTCACAAGACTAGGTAAGAAAAAGGTCTCTTGAAACTGCTGCTAACAGCTGATGCTGATACACCCAAGTCCTTTCTATATCTTTTCCAAAAGCACTAGGGAGGATACAGACCTGGGTGATCCAGCTGTTCAGGGCTATTCCAAACCAAGCAACTCTGACACCTCATGACAGGAATGACAAAGATGTGCACCCCACAGCCTGGATACTGCCAGCTCCATAGACAGTGCCATCCTGTCTTGCCACTGCTGGGAACAGCCACCCTGCTCTGCCTGCCCCCAGGCACAGCCACTCTGGACACGGCCACCCTGACCTGCCTGCCTCTGGGCAGATCATGGAGGAGGCTTTGCGCACACACTGTGGCAATGTGCCTGGGCCCTGAGAAGCACATCCAACTGTTAAATTATCATCTGCAAGGGGTACAGTGCTAAGGGATGAAGACCCATTTCTTTTACTTTGATTTGATCCCATTTTCCTAGGCAGGGAAATGCCCCAGTGACAGTATCGCTGCAGATGGCATCACAAAGCCCTGGCTGGCACCAACTGAGTTGGCACAGTCAGATTATCATGTTCGAGTTTGTGTCTGTCTTTTCTTTTTACCCTGCTTTGCTGTGCTAATAGCATTTCTATTACCATATAGGCTTCAGTCAGCTCCTTCAAAAGGACAGAGACCAACACAAAAAGTAAATTTCATTATCACTGGCAAAAAGGATGGGTCAAAGAAAAAGCTAAATGATGCTAGTCTATCTTTATAATTCTTCCTTTTTTTCTCCCTCCCTCTCTCTCTCTCATCTGGGCTTAAAGGGAGACTGGAATTGAAGTTGCAGGGTCTCCAGGGCAGTATTGCAGAGCAGTGCTGCTTAATGGGGCAGCTGGTGGAGAGAGCTGAGCACATGTTTCCTTTGCAGTTTTCATCTTCATACTTCACAGGGCCTAGGGACTGATTGATGGAATTCTTTTTTTTTTTTTTAAACATAGCTTTCTTGAGGCCTAGAGGCTGCCACACTGAACATATGTCCACATATTCCCTTGGGCAGTATTTAAATGTGTGCATCCATGTGACTGTATTTGTTTAGTGTGTGCTCCCACTGATCTAATGGGACCTTTCCCATGACCCATTGCTTCCCTAAGTTTGCCACTTGCTGCTGTCAGGCGAGAGAGGCTTTAGCTTGGATGGCTGTAGCTGTAAATGAATGGGACTTTTTTTTCCCTTTCAGTCCTTTCGACTGAACCCTCTTGCTGATGGATCATCTAATGCAGTTTAGTTGAGAACCCTTCCTCGTGCTGTTAAAAAAAAGCCAAACCTAAACAGACCCCATCTGTTGCAATCCTATGTCTATTTATGTGAATGCAAAATTTGTCGGGCTGCTTTCTGCTTGTTAATAAGCCATCCTCTGAGTACAAAATCCATTCTTGGAAAATTCCCAGTAAGATGTGCATTGCTTGCTACACTGGATACTTCTAATGCTAAGATTTCTTGGGAACAAGAAAAGCAGTGGTTGCACTCTGCACTCACTTCCTTTGAGGAAAATGTACAGATCTGCATGGTAGTTAGTGTCCCCCAGGCAGGCAGCTCAGTGAGACACAAATTGGAATAAAACTATCTATAAGACATTTCCATGCACAACCTGCTGAGTAACACCCAACACTGCTCAGAGGAGGAGACTAGAAGCAGATTATTTACATTTCCCACTGTTGTAGCTTTGTGCAAAAGCCTGATTATATCCTACCTATGGTCTGTCTTTCTTTTTCAGCAAAAAGCCTCCAAACCCCACAGAATGACACAAGTACAGGAGGTGTTTGAACTGGTTCAGGAACTGTGGCTGACTAAAAGAGTTTAAAACTATATAAATATTCCACATGCATCATTTGCACATATTTAAGGCAGTGCTAGGAAATACTGTAATATATGCAAAATATATAGAGAATTCAAATCAAAACCAGGTGAAATATATTGTCTGCTAGAGCGCTTGCTCAAGAGTGGAGCTTTCCTGCCCAGCACCATCCCTGCCCTAAAGAGCTTAAGGGAAACATTGGAGGGCTGAGAGCTGCAAGGGACTGCCCTCACCTCCCTGCCAAGCTGCACATGGAATACCCCTCCTTCAATCTTCTGGCAAATGCCCACAGGCTCACACCACATCAAATCCTGCTCAAGGTGGGGCTGAGGGTAAACCCTGCATCTCTGTGCCATCGGCATGGCATGGGCATGGGCTGGGCTACGTTTTCCAGCACTTTCCACAGGAGGCATACCAGGAAACAAGTACAGCATAAGGGAATTCATGCTGGACTTTGAAATGTCACTCGTGAATCTAAACCCAGCTATCTCTTTTAGCTTGATGTAGGTTGGTGAAAAAATCAGCTGAAGAATAGTAGGAAATATACAAAATGCAGTGTTTGTTAAATATTGTATTTTCTATTAAATAAAGAATAGTTTTATCAGCAATATCAGTGAGAAATGTATCATGGACTGAAAAACAACACCAGATAACTCAGTCATCCTAAGCCTAAACTGACTTTCCATAGAAAAATTATTTACTAAACAAAAGGGCAGCCTTCAGGTTATCTCAGGGGCTGACAAATGTTATTATACATGTTATTATATGTATGGTAAATGCTACTGTAAGAGATGCTGTCACGTGAACTTGTGTTCAGCTATTAATCACTGGTGGTTTTATCACTTTCAAAAGAAAGTGTAAGATGATGAATTAGCTTATTTACCCCTTCCAAGAAAATACTTATTTTCAAGTTGATTTTTAGCCTTGTTTTCCTTAATCTCCTAAGCCATGCTTCTGCTGGAAAATACTTTGGAAATGGGTGACTAGCTTAGCATCCTGGTTTTGCTAATATTTTATGGTTTGTTTTGGTATTTTTAATTCTTTGTCTCTAGGATACTGACCCCAGGAGTACAGCAGGCAATGTTGTATGCACAGGGTACATGTCACCACCTTCCCACATTGCTGTCTTCAAGGAGTCAGGGCTGGCTGGAGATGCCAGTGGTGTGTGTACTTTGGAAGCTTTTACCCAGAAAACCTGAAAGGTACATTCCAAATAGAGCTATAATGTTGTCATGAGGCAGGAAGAAAATTTTGAGCATCTATTCCCCAGATAGATTTTCCAGTCTATAACTCAGCCAAAGAAACAAAGCAGGGCCTCCTGCTGGTTGTAAAATAAGATGAGTTGGTAGCATGAAAAAGGAAACAGACTTAAATGCTTCAGTATATTCTGTGGTGATTTTTTCAGTCAAAATGACACCATAAAATAAGGAAAATAATTACTAATTTCATCAACACTTTAGCCCTTGTTGTTAAATCTGGGTGGCTGCTTAAAAAGTTAGCTACCTAAACATTAATGTCTAAAAGTTGATTAGTTAGGTAAAACCTCCTATATGTTGTGTTAATGACTGTAACAAAGTTTCAACTCTTGCTTGCATCTTACATGCACCACTCCATTATCTGGAACCAGGTTTTCCAATTTAGATTTTTAATGTAGAAATAATGAAGAATAATGAAGAATTTCATCATGTAATGAAATTCTTTCCCAATTCATCAGAGCATCACCTGTGCATCAAGATTATTTTATAAAAGTCATGGTGAATGAAGTGATCTTGGGTCACTCCTTTGGCAACCCTTGAATCTATCTGGGCTTCCTACTGTAGTATCTATTGCTGAATAGCTTTCATAATCACCTTTGAAACAGAAAACAGTTCTGGTTTAGACATTCATATATCATCTGACTTTTTTGCCAAAGTAATCCACTTTTTATTAATATAAGACAATGAAAAATGTTGCAATTAAGGTTCTAAATTTGTACAAGGGACCTTCTCAATTGCTTGGATCATGCCGGAGAAAATTCTTTTACAGCAGCTAGAGAAGCAGCTACCTTTTTAATTTTAAATAATATTCACTTCCTCATCTTTGCACCAAATTATTTCTGGTGCTTTTTCATCTGTAAAACAAATATCACTTTTCAAATGAAGCAACACCATATGTAGTGGGTGTGGAGAGTTGCTGGGGATGCTGTGGAAGCTGATTCTGAGATGAAGAACTGACCCACTTGTGAGTACCTACACCCTACACCTCAAGCCCCCGCTGCTACTCACCAGGGACACTCAGGTCTTATGGCCCCCACGTTAACCTTGCCTTTCAAGGGCATTTTTTGCACAGTCCCATGGTGATCATGAGTTTTCATTCACCTTTTCTGATCCATTTAAAAATGTGGTTCCATCCCACTTTCATTGACTGTACCTACATGCATTTCACTAATTTTAAACTCTTTTGTTAACCTGAAATCTATTCTGTGGAATTGAACACAATTGGGATGTGGGTGCACAAGGATCCATCGGTGCTGCTGGAGTCTACGTCAGTGTCTAATGTGGTTTTCCTGTAATTCTGCCATATTGGTTTTGTGTGATGACATCTGTGCAATGCAAGGTCAGCTAGATCAGAAATAACCCTTTCTTAGGCATTTGTTTTGATGCCAAGCGAAATTTACCTTTCTTCAAGTCCATTTCTTTTGGGTCTGTTTTCAGAAACTGGGTGTCCTTGGCTGGTAGCTGCTATGACCCCACTGTTCACTGCCCACAGCCATCTCCTTCCTCCTCCTTCCTCTCTGCTGAACTTGCCAGTCATTTTGGTAGGCTTCATTTTACACCCCAGATCTATCACTGGTGCCCCTATCTAAGATGTGGGGGGATTCATAAACACTGCCTTGGTCACTGTGGAGCAGGGTAAGACCCAACTGCCAAGCTCAAATCCCAGTTTCATCAGAAAGTGGCTTGCTAAGAGTTGTGAAGTTCTCAGAACCATGAAGTAAGCCATAGCAGAGCACCACAATTTAGTTCAGATGCAACTGGTGTGATCTTACTTCAGCTTTCTGTGAGGAAATGGTTGTTCCTGACACAGAGAAAGCCTGCTTTCCCCTCAGTGGTGGATAACTTTGCTCTTTTTTTGTATAGTGAAATAGAAAGTATAGTGGCAGTGCTGAGCATAATAAAGCATAAAAAGTAACTCCTCTGTGCTGAAGGGCTCAGCTGGAGTGCTGTATCCAGGCTGAGGCACCACACTTTAAGAGGGATGTGGACAAACTGGAATCAATCCAGGAACAGTGATGAGAGAGCTTAAAAACATAACCTATGAAAGAAGGCTGAAGGAACTGAGGTTGTTTAGATTAAAGACTAGACTAAGAGGAGATGCAACAACATAAATGCAGTTATGTAAGTGGTTGCTGCAAAGAGGGAAATAAACTCTTCTCTCTTCTCTCAACTGTGGACTGGAAAAGAAAAAGGGGCTGCAGTTGAGAACTATAGATGCATATAAATTTGACTTTCTGTGGAGCACTGGGGCTGAATCTGTGGGAGACTGTCTGAGCAGTGGGGAAAGGGGAAATCCACGGCTCGGGTTGTCCCTCACCAGTGTAGGCCACACCTGTAAATGTAACATGTCTGACCAAGAGCAGAGAGGGAGCCTGAGGCTGGAAGGAATGATGACAATCAGGCCAGCTGTGGGGAGAAACAAAATGTTTGTTTGGACAATTTGCATCTGTTGCTTTTTTTAACCGGATAAGAGAGTACACTATGTAATATACACACACCAGCCTCACTTACCGACAGAGACTTAAAATATTTATATCACGGACAAACAATGCCAAGGAACTCCCCTACAAATGCAGTGATTTAATAAACACAGCACTGTAATGTAGCATTTATCTTTATTATACATAATCAGCTGTTGCTTTTACTTGGGTAGAAATAACGTCAAACTGAGTCAAGGTAAGATGGGGAGGTTGGAAGGTTCCCACTTCCCCAGACCCAGACATACACACCTTTTTGGCTTTTGCAAGTACAAATGGGCTTTAAGACCCTGTGAGACACAGCAAAGAACTTCCTACTCTGTGGCCCCACAAAGGACTGTGCATCTCACAGACTTCTTGAGGTCTCACATAGCAGATAGCTCCTCTCCTCGGTTTCCATCAATCTCATGGAATACTTATCTTCCATAACACCATTGAATAAATGTGTATGTATGTATCTAGGCAAAAGCTGTGCATTGCTTCCCAAGCAAAGGTCAGCAAGATATCTATCTAACAACACAGGTTACATTCTACATAGAGATTTTTATACTGGACAACAGGTACCAGATCCTCAGACAAATCCAACCCAGTGCTCAGGGTTCACTGCCATGCTCAATACAACATTAAAAAAAAAAGTGAAGGTGATATGCTGTGACTTTATTGACAGTTCCTAATAACATGATATTCCAAATCCCATGCTTATATGATGTAAATCATTGATGGAATGATTGGCTGAGTGAACTGTCTACTGCAGGTGCTTTTTCTCCCTGATATGAACTAATATGCTATTAGTACATGTACACAAGAAAAAACCCAAATGTAAGAGTTGGAGAGGTGGCCATTTTTCAAGGGTATTTACATTCTTCTTAATGGAGGCATTTTTTCATATGCTCATGAATGTGATCCAGCCTGAAACTTTATCTTTTTTTTTTGGGAATATTTCTGTGTTCTTCCACCTTCATGTAAAATAGGGAATTGCCCCAAAGAGCATTTAATCAAGCAACCGCGGTTTTAAGTGAAGCTTTGCTTCTGGAGAAAGAACTCCACAAATTGCTTGAAGGTCAGAGTAGGAGTTGGCCCATACTTTGCAGACTTGTGAAAACACGATGCCAGCAGGCTCTGAGAGCAATGTGAACAGTGGTTGTGCAGTTTGGAGATGCAAATGGATGTAAACACACAAATATTACACATATGGAAAACTTTTTCCTTGGGCAAAGTAATGCCAGAGCTGGGGACATTAGCAGATGTTGTTCCCTGTGACTTAATCCAAGCTCACAGCCACCACAGTGAGGCCTCATCACCAAATCCCTGTCACCTCCATACCCAACTGAGCCCCATATTAATACACCCAAATTAGACTGCCCTGCATGATCTTTAGTTCTTTAAAAGACAGGGTTGGGTTTTTCACATCCCTTCTCAGTGGACACTCACCTAGACAGCACCTATTTTCATGTCAAAGCAAGGATACAGTTGCCAAAATGGACATCACCAGGGATGGCATCTGCTAAATAAGACTGAATGCTTCACAATCATAGGTGCCAATGTAATTTCGTCACAAATTTTCTTAATTGAAAGCAGAATAGCCTCCTTCTGAAGAGTCAATTACTTGCTCTTACCTGATCTGTTGGGAAAGTACCTGGCTGTGGTGTCTCCCAGTGTTGGGACAAAGAGATCTCTTATATCCAAAGAGAGAAGGAAGGGATATTTTTGGCAGTACATGGGTTATCTGAATTTACAAACCATTCAGGAATAAGTGAGCTTCTTGAGGAGAGAACTAACAAGCATTGTCAAGGTTCCCAGACAAAGATCATAAGTGTTCTTTCCACCAGTCTCTGCTGAGTTCCCATAACAGTGTCTGGATGTCACCTGGGTCTGGAAGACATATGACCATGAGGTGTGAAACGTGTCCTAAGTAACACCTTTGGAGAAGTCTTGGAGTGGCTTTTCCAGGCTGTGTTGACAGCACAGGACTAATGTGCTTTTTGGAGCATAGCACATGAGTGGTCCCTCAGATGTCAGGCAGGGGGGAGCACAGACCTGGGCTTCCTTCCAGAGTAGATAAGGACATGCAGGCTTAGGGATGAGAGAACGTTGCATTTGGCACCCCGGGGGGCGGGGGGGACTGCAGAGTAACCTGCACCCTCTGCAGACACAGGTCTCCACTGTTCAGGACACATCCACAATGCTCCTCAGTGAAGATTCTGGCAGCAATGTCAGTGTTATCAGGGAGCTTAAGGAAAATAACATTCTGTCAAAACTACAGTGCCAAGCCTTCTGCAAAGCCCAGGTGCTGTTCAGCAATGGAGGAGCTACAAGACAGTCTGTTTAAGGGTTTATTTTCTTCTTTCCCAATGTCCTGGATACCTGAAAAACCCCTTCTTACTCCTGGCCTTTCTTGGAGGAGCCTTGGAATATCCCACATGACAACAGGGAAGCCAATAACGGGTACCTTTCTCTACAGAGTCTGAGACCAGAGCTGGACACCTCACCCACAGCAAAGCAAGGGCCACTGAACCAGAGGAAACTCATCCTGGTTCACCAGAGTGATGGCTAGGGATCATTCCCATAACCACTATCCTTGGTCACAGGCAGGACAGAAGGAGTTGGTAGGGCAACCCTGGGGAAAGTTCTTGCTGGAACAGGGCATTTGACCCCCATTGACAGCTATCAGTAAATATCTGGTTCCTCAGATACTGTGTGGTGAGAAGAGGCTTCTGCTTAACAGGGCAGTAACTCCATAGAAGGGGCACCTTGGAGGCCAGGACACTGCACAGGTGCTCTTGGGTGCTGGATAGTTCCCAAAGACTAATGTACTAGTCATCTTCTGTTCTGCTTTGTGCCTACAGGCTTTAAATAGTGTGCCTACAGGCATTAGACAGTGCTGCAGTGGGACTGTAGCTCCTTAAACCTGTGTTGTGATCATAGGTGTCAATGAAGGTGTTAGAATGGAGAGGAGAGTACTGTCAAGGAACTGCATGATAGAGGACAGGGATGTGGAGGCAGTCAGGAGTGCAGCAGGAGCAGAGACAGCTGTCCAAAAGCTTGGAGCCCCCAAGGCACATTCACACAGTGGCAGAGCACAGGCAGGCAATTGCATTCCCCCAGAAAAACCTTCATCTGCTCTTTGGTGTTTTTACTAGAAGTCCATTGTCATGTCTCAGCAAATCGTGGGCTGTGCCTCATCAAGGCAAAAATGTGTTTCTTCCTCCTTTCTTACTTTGATGTATTTCACTTCCATATAATGTCCAGAGGGATAATTTAGCGTGTTCAAATGCCTTATTGAGGAAGGACTGCATTGTTCTTCCAGCCTTTGCACCGCATCGGAATGTGCCTCTTCCTGAGCGCTCCTGCGCATGGCCAGCCCATGATAAAGCTGAGGCTGCTTTTCTCTCATTGTTTCTCCTTGCTTTTGCCTTTCTCTTCCCAGCTTCATTTGTCCGAATACTAATTTGTGTTTATAACAAGAAGTGGTTCCTGCACCTCCCCTTTGTTGCCTAATTGAAGGGAAACTGAGCAACAGGTGGATCTCAGGAAATATCATTAGTCTCTTTAAATTGTTTTTGGCACTTCTATGAAAGAAAAGTTCAGCTCAATGCAACTGGCTGTTCGCTGTTTCCAGGCTAATTACAGCAGGGCCCAAATGAGGAACATATTTGAACAAACCTAATTTAAAGAAGGTGAGCTGCTCACCCAGCTTGGTATTATTTACACCCTTAGAGTTGCACAAGTTAAGGACTTTGATGAAGCTGTGTCTTATAACCAAACCTCTAAAGGAGAATAAATCCCTTGAGTATTGCATGGCATAGAAGTACCATTGGTGCACAGAAACACAGCCAGCCACAACCCAGTGTGTTCATGTTTATGTAAGGGCTTCCTTTTAACCTATTCTTTTGTTCATAGAGAATAGAAACAGTGTATAAGGACAAAAGTATTGTTGTATGTTTGATTTTGAGAGGTGCTTGTCAGTGGAGCCTGTAACTGGAAAAGAAAAGCTAACCAGGGAGACTTCTTCCTCACCTCCTTGGCTCACAAGTCTGAAAAGTCACAGACAAGGAGGAAAAATGCTAAAGAAAACAAGCAGCATGATCCTTCAGTGTGTGGTTTTAGCCCAGCAATTCCCAGTTGGACAAAAGAGGCAAGATCTCACAGTGTGCTCCTTCTATCCCTTTGTAGACAGAGCTCCAATTTCTGCTATTTTTAAAACCAGAACCCTGGGGGAATATTTCACCATTGAAAATCGGCCAAATGCATTAACAAAGTGCTCCACCTGTTACAAGAATGCAGGCAAAGGGCTGGATGATGGCAGCTCTCACTTGATGGTCAGCAGTCAGGATATTCCTTACATGTGATATCCCATGATTTTTGACCAGCTGAAAATCTTGCCATCTGCTTTGTATTTCGAGGCTTGAACAACTAGGCAAGTCAGAGGAAAAGATATGACAACATATTCCTTAATTTCAAGGGTAATTAAAGGAGATGGTAGGTACACTGAATCTAAAAATGCAAAAAGTAATGTAAATATAACTGGCTCAGTGATACTGAGCTCTCACCATTGTCTGAAATGTAGCTCCTTCATATTTCTTTCCACTGAGAAGCTGGGAAGCTCAGCATAGAAATCTTTTGACATGTAATGTGTCATGGGCTGTTTGGAGCAGGAGTAATCAGCGGGTGTTGACAGCAGTAGGGCAAGAAGTGGTACAGCAAAAACACACACACACACTCAACTACAAAAGCTGGGGAAGCCAAGGACAATGAAATCATCATTAAACAAGCATTTTTCCCCCTGACATGGGAACAGGGATGCAAGTAGAAAAGCCCTGGCTTTTCAAGCAATGCCTCTATGGATTTATAACTGTAAATACCCCCTTTTATAAAGGATGTATTTAGGAAGCAAACTGGTTCCCTTTTCGTGAATGATCTATTTTACAGGGCTTAAAAATATGTCAAGGTTTGCTGCAGTAAATCCTCCTCATGCTGTAGCTGAGTAATGTAAGCAACTTGGGTTGCCTTTTAAACAATTCCCAGTGTGTGGCATGGCCAGTGCAGTTTGAAATGCCTCTGTCTATCTAAACAGAAACAGATGTTTGAACAGCAGAGCTGTGCAGAAGTAATTCTTCAAACAGTAGATTAAAACATCTGTCAGGACCATTGGATGGGACCAGACAAGCAGCAGCAGTGTCAGCTGGGACTGCCAGTCACTTCTACCTTCCCCTGGAGGTGGAAGGCAAAGGACAGGGGAATTCTGTCTGTTCTTTGCATGTGACACCCTCTTATTTTGCCATGTTTCTCCAGCGATTCAGAAGATTACAGGCCCGGCTGTGCAGAAAAGCTCACAACCTCTCTCAGCATTGCCTACCGTAACGGAGGTCTTCTAGGTTTTCACTTTTCCCGTTAATGTCTTTTTCTGCCACTGCTGGCAGTCGGTATGAAAGCTGTGAAGTGCTGGTGACATGCCAGGTTACAGCATTTTACAGTTATTTCCATCTGTCCTTCATGTTTCAGCATTTGACCAGTTTAGTGCCATTGCAAGCAAATTCTTCAGGCCTCACTGGGTCAAATAGATGACAGCCGACTAATCTCCTGCAACTTGCCCGCAGGAGCTATGCCACAGGCAGTGTATTCATTTCCAGCTGAGCAAGAGGCCAAACCAAACCCTTGGATTAACACCTCTTTTGCACTCACCCCCACCCCAAAATCAGAGCCAAGAAAGTGATACAGAGAACAGTGATACTGTTCCAAAGTTTTTGGTGAATCAAGTCAAAGCTCTGAATCCTAACAGCCCCTGAAGGATACCATTTTTACAGTCTGGACTACAAATCCATAGTCTTGAATCCACTCTCTGTTTCCAGCCTGGATTTTTTCTTACTTCTTTTTTAGCATCCAGAGGAATAAGGACAGGGGACAGCCCTACCCTCTGGACTGCTCATTTTGGGGTGGAGCTGCTGTGGCTGCACTCCCAGCACCTTCCTCTTTTGGGCACGCTCCTGCTGTGCACACCTGAATCGAGGCTGAGACCAGGTCTGCCACCGCAGCTCCTCGGGTGTTCCCGGGGAAGTCCCTCACCACCATGAGGTGCTAGTGCTGGGACAGGCAGCACAGGGTCCCCTGTGAAACTGGTGGAGCTCTCCCTTCCCCACACACAAGTTGCTCTCCCATCTCATTTGTCTCCAGCAGCCATTAATTGTGGGCTATAGCGGCAGCAGATTACCTCACGACAGCCTGGCAGATGTGCTCTTGCTGAATAAATAAACTCATTTATACGGCTGTAATGACTGTTGCTTCTGTGCTCTCATCATGAAAACTCCAGCCTATCTACAGCAGTTTATAAACAAAGCTGCTTTGCCTTTATGGAAAAGCAATTTGTGGCTGAGGAGCCTCAGCAGTGACTCGTGCCAAAGAGAGCTGAGGCCATTTCTCAGGGAACAGGTGTCCACATCATTAAAGCCACCACCCCCTCTGGCATTAATTGCCATCCCTGTTGGCACACTGAGAAAAGAAATTGGGGTTTGTCTGGGCCATGAAGATCAGCCTCCCCACTCCCTCCTTCAAGGTAGCTGCTCTGCCTGCGGCATTGCTGTGGCAGGGAGAAAGCTCAAGTGCTGTGTGGTGGATGGACTCACTCTCTGATGGTGGGGGCAGGGAGCACTGGGAAACTGGCACAGACTGGTGAAACAAAAGCATTCATGGGGAGAGAGAAGGAAACTGTTTATTAGACGGAGCAAGTTCATTAACTTCCCCCTTCCCCTCTCTATTTATTTTAACTCTCTCCTTGCTTCATCTCTTCTCCTCTGTTTCTTCCTTTTCTTCTTCCTTCCATTAAGTAAAACAAGCTTCACCCTGTAGTTTCTTAGGCTGCTTGCAGCTTTAGAGCAATAAACTGCAACTAAAAAACACACTGTGCCCCAAAACACTGCAAAGCACAGGCATGCACACTGCAAAAATAGAGGGCTGCTGAGCAAAGTTCTCAGCTAAGTGGGATTCTCTCATCCACCTGAATCACTGAAGTGACCCCATCTATCCCACTTGTGCCCCCACCTGGGTAGTTTCCTCCACCTCTGTGGCCCAGGTAGCCATGTGAGCCGTGAGCACAGAGGGAAGAGGGAAACTTGAATGAATGGCACATCTTCCCTGCAGACAGCCATGGTTAGCACCACACACAGGGTGCCCGGGCAGGAGAGTCACGCCGCAGAACCGCCATGTGGTTGCAGTGACTTCACCCTGCTAATTATGGCAAGGCAGGAACATGCTGGCAGTATTTAGGGGTTTAGATTATAGCCACACTACAAAGTAAACATGCTGTGAGTGGTGTTTTAGTCTATAACCAAAGACAGGATGACTGTCTCAGTTAAACGCCCTGGTAGTCTTGAGTTAGGGGATTTTGGGCAGGAATGGGAGCTGCATTAAAGTAAGCCAGGGTTTGTCCTGAAATATGCATCTCCAAGAGGATGCATTGCTCTCTGAGCAAGATTATTTTAAAATCCCCATTAAGCCACAAAAACAAATGTTTTCACAAGCAATCAGGACATTACTGCTCCAGCAAACTTAGCCATGAGCATAACGGCTGGGGAACATGACTGTGAAGACAAGGGAGCAGCAGGAAACGTTTCCAGGGCTGGAGCTAAGACAGCCATCCTCAGCAGCTGCTGGCCATCCGTCTGCCTTACACTGCCCATGTCCCCACAGTCCCTGTGGGTCATCAGCAGGGCACTGCTGTTTGTAAGCCCAGCTCTGTGCAGTGGCTGCTCAGAGGAGGAGCAGCTCTGCTCACACACGCCGCTGGGGCGGGGGCTTACTGCCTCCTCCCTGCTCTCGCCTGCAGCCATGGCTGGCACCTGCCATGCCTATGGTGGGCATTTCTGCAGCTGCCTAAAGCATCAGGGAAAATTGCCTCCCTCTCTCCATGGATTATCTTTAGTGCCGGGCAGCAGTGACAGGGTGAACACTGCCATTGTCTTGCAGCAAGCCCCACAGAACCAAAATGCACCCACTCAGGGCAAGGCTGCCCCAAGCCTCGTTTCCAGCTCTTTGACATTGCTGAGGGGGACAGAGAAAAAGAGTTAGGGACTGGAACAGTTTTTAGGGACAAACCCAGCAAGTGGCATTTTGCCTTCCATTAACTCTGCTGGTTTTACTCTCTGCAGAGTTAATTACAAATCAGTTTAATTGTTCTCTCGCTTGATAACTTTCTAATCTCTCAGAGACTTGCTGCACAGCAGGCTGTAAGGTTATATTTTATCACTTCTCTTTCCATTAACCCCACCGTGTTAGTCTGTGGTCCGCTTCCTCCCTGTTTCCCCAGAATGTTGACCATTAAATTGATTAAAACCAACTTGGGCAATGGCTCTGTTGAGAACCTTCCCTCTGCTCCCTGCCAGCCACAATGGCTGTCACACTGTTGGGTCACGAGCAGTGACTTCTCTGCCACCCCTACATTCCCTCCCCATTACACCACCAAGCAAGGCAGAAAAATCATGCAGTGATGCATGACTGTGCAGAGAAATGAGGGAGAGAAATGAAAAAATCACTCTGAGGAATGTGAATTAAAAAAAATAAATAAAAAAGGTAACAAACCCTTGCAACCTGCAAGTCAATTATAAAAACACCCCAAGTCTGCCAGGAATTCAGTCTTGGATGCCTTCTTACAGTCAGCACTGACCGGCATTTTCCCATCACCTCTCGCTTTCTGATCAGACCACTTGGTGTAGATTAACAGCATCTGCCACTTTTGCTGCTGTTACATCTCTGGATGATGGATACAACAAGGGGTGGGAGGGAAAGTGATTTGGTCATTTTTTCATCTTTCCTGGTTTGCAACATGCAACAGCATGCAGGTCACACATTCAGGATACAGAGGATCTGGGAGCTCTGCAAGTGCTCCCAGGTATAGTTTGTTCTACCTCTGACAGCAAACACAATTGATGTAAAATTAATTTACAAAAAGCAAATAATGCCAAGTTCTCCCACAATGCCCTCAAACAGGAGAAATCCTGAAATACCTGAGAAATCCTGAGAAATCCTGAAATACCTGAGAAATCGGGTACACTAAAAGTACAATATTTCAGAAATTTTCTCGTTCAACTGTTTGAACAGAATTTTTTGCTGGCTTATGCTTTTGTGTCTGATATGATGTGTTCTATATTCACTAGATATGGTTTGTTTTCTTTATTTCACTGAGCATATCCATATCTTACTGAGATTGGTTCTGTTTCTGCAGTCAGGGACATCCAAGAATTAGGAATCTTATCACAAAAATACTCCAAAGAACTCCTGGTTTATATGTGTAATCTAACACTTGTCTGATGTCAAACTCAGAAGAAATCTTGCCATGCAGTGCCATTACTGCCTCAAGAGAGGACAAGGAGAGTTTTTTTTAAGCCCATCAAGGCATTTCCAGGCAAGAGTAGTATCCAGAGGCCCCTTGACCAAATGATCTTGTAGGAGACCCAACCACCACCAACCTTCCTCAGACGAACCAGCCTAAACCAGGCTGGCGGAACAGCTCCAGAGTGGGGAATGCTGCATTGTCACCTGACCCGAGCTGCTCTGTCAGATGAGATCAATGGCTCCATTTATTATCATTTGATAACAATAGTTAATACCAGGCATGTATTTGTTCATCTTTCACCCCCAGTAATTCACAGAAGACTGCTGTCTGCTGCAGACATGGGATGGGAAGGCAGACCCTGCTACATGGCATGTGGAAGGTGAGTGTGGGCAGTGCAAAGCAGAGAACCATAAAACCCTTGTCCACAAGGTCCTTGGTGCCATAAAAATCACTTAATGGCACACAGGCATCACAAAACCCAAGTATAACAGAAGCTCTGTGTCCAATGCAATAATGTGAAAACTTTTCACCCTGGAGAGCTCTCTAAAGTTGCTTACTAAATGATCATAAGAAATCCTTCAGACTGCCTTGTCAGTGAGTCTGAAAACATTTTGCTGGCTGGCAATTGCTTATGTATGTAGGCTGCAGTAGCTTGCCAATGCCTTTTTCTTTAAAAACTAGTATGTTATTTTAATCCATGCTTTTCAGTCAAGTCAGTAATTTACACGGGCACTTGACCCTAGAATATGCCAAATCAGAACTGTCACATGCTTTCGTTAAATCTGGAAACAGATCCCAACCTCATAAGTCATCACAATAATTGTAAGGGATAAAAACCAGACCACCAGTGACTTAATCATTCCTGAAATTTGTAACTATGTTTGGATCTGAACTCTCACTGAGATTTTCAGCAGCGTTAGATGACTTGTTTTCCAAAGATGCATTTCTCAGCATTTCTGTAAATCAGGCCTGAAATCAGACACTAATTTAACACACAGACAGAATTCACCCCAAACCACCCATACTTTTTGAAAATATAAATTTCTACTTCATTATCAAAGCATCAAAGAAGCATTTGCCAACGTCCTCAGAAACAGAACATTTCATAATAGTAAAAATTTCTTTCTTACATATCAATTGTATTTTTTAGAGTGGTACTTTCATTCTTTTAGTACTTCAAAGCTTTGGAGAAAATGCCTATGTAGTTAGTAAATCATGAGGGCATTCAAAATCTGTGGAAGTCACTGAATTAATTTGAAAATCTTTTCTTTTGTCAAAAAATAGTGCAGTGGGATTGGTTATCTATCAGCTTGCACTTAACTTCCATATCACATCAAGCAGTGTATACATTATATCCTAGACCACATCTGTGTTTTCACACCTGGGGCACAGTCTCCCAGCCTCACTGCAGCACCAAGGCCACTCAATGATTCTTTCCTGGTTGAGATTTGGGCACTAGCTGTCCTCCTCTGACAGGGTTTTTTTGTCCCTCGCACAGCTGGAGATGGCCAAGATACCAGGACATATTGTGCTGCATTTGGGCAGTAGACTTGAATGGGACAATATAGATTAGTCCATTGTAAATTACTCATATGTCTAGTCAATTGGATGGATTTATATTTCATGGGCTTGTTCACAAAGTGGTTTGGGGGATTTTTTTGCCATACGGAATTTTTGATTGGTCTCTGGCGACAGCTTCAGTGGCTATGAAAATGAAAACATCAACTTGAAGTTCTTGTGACTGTTCCAGACCAGACCATGCTGTATGCCAATATCAGCAAAGTAATGCTGGGAGCAGTGTGAGCCATATTCTGTCTCTCTGAACTCAGCATCACTTCACCTTGTAAACTACAACTTCTAAGAAAAAATGAACCATGCAATGTCCAAAGTGACATTTAGAGTATCAGTTACTGTTCATGTACAATTAAAGTGTAGTAACACATTTATCTGTTAAAAGCTGTGTCTCTTTATTCATGTTTAAAACTGCAGTTTCCATCCTAGCTTAGGGATCAATCTTTGTATCTCTGCTCTGACTGTAAAGGGTTGTGTTATTCTTAAAATAATCTTGTTGCTATTTAAAGAATGGTGGTGTGTGAAAAATCAAAACCCAGAGGAACTTCTGCAGTGAAGGACATGGAAATGAGGTGAAGAGTGCTTGGAAAGGGAAGGGAAGGATGCAGACAGTTGCAGGTACCTGGGAAGCTGACCATCAACAACAATTTCCTCATGCAGTTTGGACTAAGAGATTATTACAGTTGTTCTGCATCCCAGAAGAGTACATTAATCATCTCCATGTGGCAGCACACAGCTGAAACTGCTGTCTGACATCCTGAACTGTTAAAATTAAAACTGTTAAAATCCTCAGCTGTTAAAATTTTCTGCATTGCCTATATGCCATCCTGTGATTAAATAAGAGCGATTTCATTGCATGGAATTAGCAGCCATGGCAGCCACCTTCAGCCTTGGCAGGAATACTTAAGGAAAAGAATCTGAAAAAATGTCCCTGAAAATGTACCTTCATGGAATTGTTTTCTGAGAAAATATATTTTGGGCTGACTGGCCAATTCAAATGTCAAGGAGTAAATATTTCTCATGGTTTATATCGAGGCAGGAGTATTTTTGTACTTTAACTATTTTTCATTTATTTTTTTTTCTGTCCACCTCTATTAAAAGATAATGGTAGAAGTCCAGAATAAATCCATGGATGTCTACTGAGCTATGCTGATTTAAAACTTAAGCAGCAGAAATGGCATGGTACTGAGCAGCACAGCCCTGAAGTGGTGAGACCTCACAGCCCTGTCAGCTAACAGAGACAAAATCTTTATTCACACCAGCACTGTTGGTGTAAACAAGACATTTCCATGCCTCCCATGTCTATGGATGGCAAACTCAGGCATGGCTCCCACTTTCACTACCTATCTCATGGCAAGACCTGAGAGAAACACTTGGGTTAATGCAAAGCTGTTCTTCAAATCCCTCCTTGGCTGTTTGCAGGGTGTTTAACTCTGCTCTCACAGCTTTGCTGTGCCATGTGCTGGTGTGTCCATCCAGAGGCATTTCTGTTTAAATGACTACCAAAATGATCCTCATCTACATTTTTTAGCCCATAAACAATTTTTAGGGCAGAGGCTTTATATTAGCAACAGAGGAGAACAAGTTCCCCTGTTGGATTGGTACCTCTTTATTTTCCTTGGATTGGTACCCCTTTATTTTCCTCGATTTTCACTGTGGAGGGAGAGGACAAGGTGGAAAAATGTTGCCTTCCCTTGTCATTTGTCATGTTAAGATTTACTTGTCTCTGAGGATTATGAACTGAGGATTGCCTCCTCTCTTTGTGCTTCACATGTGCCTGCTTTTACACAGGTCAGGTTGTGAGTTCATTCCTTTGTAAGTACTCTGTGACGCACAAAAGCCAAAAGGGGAAAGAAAAAATCCCCACCCACTCTGAGACAGTCTATTGAACTTTGTTTTCCAATTACCTAACAAATTGCTGACTAAGGACAGGATAGGGCGGTGGAAATATAAGACCTAAAGGCACTGTACATTCCTCATCTGTAATGACCAGAAAAAGTGGGTGTTTTTTGGTGGTTTTAGCCAATTTGCAATTTATCTTGGTTTTAGCCCAAGCAGGCTTGAAACCAAGACAAACATTCTTTGATGTAATCTAATTGTGACTAAGACCGTTTGCATAAAGGTTTCACAGCTAGGATAGGAAGAGGAAAAAGACCTTGAAAGCATTCCAGTGGAAAAGTCATGTGCACCAGGCTTTCAGCTGCACCAATGGCGCCCAACAGCCCATTGTTTTAGTTGCAGCTTAAATTAATACCTGACAGCAAATGAATTAAGGCCCTGCTGAAGTCATGAATTCATTTATTCTTGTTTTGTTTCCAATCATGTTTGCACAATGATAGCTTCAGGTGAAGAAGTAATGGGGAAAATGCTCTTCCCCTGTTCCTGTTCCTGCTCTCTTCCAAAAATATATTTAATAATCTAACTTAAATTCTTTCCAAATACATTAGCCTGATCAGGCTAGCCTCACAAATTAATGAAACTTCACATTGTTGGTAAGGCTGGAAAGAGTCTGGAGAGGGCTGTTACAGGTCCTGAAGTTCTGCAATGCATTAGAAGCAGTGCCTTGTTTTTCTCATTACACAAATCTGTGGGTCTCACTCTTCTGAGGTCAACCCAAAAGCAGGATCAATGATTGCAGCTGGATTTACCAGCAAGCTTTGCATTTTAAAGACAGTGAAGGAAGTTCTTTTTCACCAGTTGCCTTTGATCCAGTGTGTGGAGAGACCAGGTTCTAAGTTCAGTGGGGAAAAGCAAACCTAAGAGATATTCTGCTCAGGAGAATACTGAAGACAGAGCAAAGTCATTACTCAAGCATAAGCAGGAAATACACAGAAGATGGAAGCAGTCCACCACTTGGAATGAATATAGAGAGGTTGTCAGGGTACGTAGAAATGCTCTTCCTCGCAGCATGTTAATACCAACAGTCCTTGCCTATTACCAACAACTTTTGGCTGTTTTTGCCAACAGTCCTTGATTGGCTTCACAGCAGTCTGACTATCGGTGTTTGCTATATACACATAAATACACATTATTTTCTGGGTTTCTGCAGAGGAAAAGCTGAGACAGTTGGGCCAGTTCAGCCTCGAGAAGGGACGACTGAGAGGGGACCTCATCATGTGAATAAATATCTAAAGGGTGGGTGTGAAGAGAATTCAGCTGGGCTCATCTTCATGGTGCCAAACAATAGGACAAGAGGCAATTGGCAGATCCTGATGCACAGGAAGTTTCACCTGGATATGAGGAAGAAATTCTTTGCTGTCCAGGTGACTGAGCACTGGAACAGATTGTCCTGAGACGTTGTGGAGTCTCCCTCAGTGGAGATGTGAAAGAACCATCTGGACACAATCCTGTGTTAGGTGCTCTAGGATGACCCTGCTTGAGCAGGGAGGTTGGACCAAATGACCCCGTGTGGTCCTTCTCAAGCTGACCCATTCTGTGATTCTGTGAAAGGAATGTGTGTATCTGTGTGATCCATAGTCTACTTCTGCAGGTGTCCATGTGTGCAGCAGGAAGGTCAGGTTTAATTTTGATTCTTCTTTCCCATAAAACTTGTCATCTCTTAATTACTCAGCATAATTTAAAAAAATGTCGAGTGAAGGATTTTATTTTTTGTGTCACAGGACTGAGGACATGGTAGCAGGTTACAATGTGCTTGTTGCTGTAACATATTTGCTGTTAGCAATCCATTATGGTTTATTTCCCAGTCTTTAAGCACAGACACCTTCACATTTTCACTAGGGACTGTGGCTAGTATGGTTCAATAAGCACTTTCTCAATTAAGTGTCGTAATTCAGCTTTCAAATTGGCCTGAAAATTTGCCAATCCAGGCATAAAATATGCTCTTCTGAGCTTTATGTTTAATGATAATGAAAAAAATCCAGTGGTATTTTATACTCCTGTCAAAATACCCTTTCCTCCAAGTCTGTTTGAGTCATAATTTGCAAGACAGCAGCTATAATTTCCCTAGGAAAGCATCTATATGTACCTATCACTGCATAGTGCTTGAAAAAAAATCAAATTAAGACTAAAATATTAAGAGTTTAAAGGACATTCACACTATGTATGTAGTATTCTGTCTACAGGACAGAAATATGTCTTTACTAAGCTGCTAAATTCTTCATTTCAATCTACAGCAAGAGTTTTGAGTCTCAATGGTGCCTTCTATTTTTTTTAATTTTATTTCTTCCATGTCCTAGGTAACAACCTGCTTTTACATTTCATTCAGAAATTCATTCTCTTTGCCTTCTTTATGGAGACTTACAGATAGATGAATTATTTCCCTGGCAGTGGCTTATTAACCAGATGGTAGCGCAAGGAGGGTGTGTAACAGGATATCGAGATCTCCTCATTCTCAGTTCTTAAGTCATTGTGAGATAAGCCCATAACAGGCTCAGTGATTAGTTCAGGAGAATTCCTCTGGGGACCAGGAGATCGATCCTGTATACACTGTGTCCTCTCGGTTACTCCAAGTGACGACTGAGAGACAGTATCTTACCAGCACTGAACATTACAGCCCCAAAGAAATGCAACACTAATTAAATGCAAGGGATTTTCTATGTGTTACTGTTCTCATAACATTCTCAGCAAATTCTGAAAAGCTGCTAGTTTTTGGAATAATGCCTTTATAGATTAATGCTGCTGATTAATAAGAGCTGTTATTTATGGTGAAAATCGCACAACTGCTGGGTCTAAAGGCTTCTTTGGGGCTGAAAGCTTTCTGTACAGAAAGTTGTTGTTGGGAAACAAGGGACTGGTGTGTTACTGTAAAGGATAGGTTGTAAAAGGGATGCTTAAAAGGGGCCCAATATGGTTTGGATCGCAGCCAAGGTCTTGCATAACAGGATGCCTCATAAAAGAAAGGCTTAGAGGGGTATGGTTAAAAGACAGACGTTTCTTTTGAGCAGAGATGTGCCAACGGGAGGATCACTGACAAATCTTTGTTCACTACTATGTGTGCATATAATTAAAAAATGTTGGGGTTTGCAGCCGTTCCCAGATGATGTTGATTGGTTTAGAGATTCACTATTTGAAAAAATTAGAAAAATAGACAAGGACACAACAAATGCAGCTCAGCCAGGGGTATCTCTTGTGGGTAAACAGGTCAGATTTTAATGCCCCTCAAGGAGCAGAAGCAGGAATGCCCCAGACCTTGTGACCAGGTGTGTAGCATTTGCAGCTAGACAAGACTGCAAATCTGGGTCAGCTGTCTTGCAAAGGCACATGGCAGCATGATCCCCAACCTGGGTATCAGACTGGAGTTCAGGGGCAGCCATTTGCATCTAACAGGCAAGCCAGGAAGATGCTAGGTTGGTAACAGAGGCTTCATTGAAAACAAGAGAAAATTATCTTTGCAATGACAACAGGGGGAAACTTTTAACTCCAACCTAGTTGCCTGGCAAGTATTTGCATTTTCCTGCAGATTTAGAGTCCACTAATAGTGCCTTAGAGCAAGGCCTGTCAAGACACCATACATGATGTCTTTTCTAGAGGAAATACTTGATGTTGTTCTCTTGTTCTCCAGAAACCACCCAACACACCCATGACACTAGTCCTAGCACCAGGACTCAGGAGCTGAGGGAAGGCTGCATCAGAGGAAAAGTTAACACAATCTCTTTATGATTTCTTCCCACAACCATTATAATACTTTGTCTCGAATCTACTGCTGGTTTTAGTGGAATATATTCAGGCTTAGGGAAAGTTGTCCTGCCCATTGCAGAGGATTTAGAATGAGATTACCTTAGATGTCCTTTCCAACCCATGCCAGTATGTAGCTCTTTGATTCTGCATGCAGAGCAAATCATCTTCAGCACCAGCCAGCTGTGTCTGACAGTGCATTTGATGAAGTGCCTCTGGGATTCCTGATCTGGCTGACACTGCCTTCAGCATCAGTCTGGGATGCCTAATGACTTGTGTCTTCCACGCCAGAGGAGCCTGCTGAGCAAAGCAGGCAATGGCATTGACATTTTCCATTACATTTCTGGCTTAATACAGGTGGTGGGACAAATGACTGGGTAATGTGCCTTGCAGGTGAACAATTTGTTTCTTTCACTGGCCAGGTCAGAGTTCAAGGGAAGCTCCATTGAAGGACCTGGGGAAGAACCACATCTGCAGCAGAAATACCCATGGTCAGCTCCTGTGCTATGCCTGCCAGTGCTATGAATCAGAATCGGAAGCATAGAATGATTTTTTTAAGGAGGGACTTTAAAGATCACCTAGTTCTAAGTCTGCTGAAGTGGGCAGGGACACCTTTCACTAGACCAGGTTGCTCAAAGCCCCATCCAACCTGTCCTTCAACATTTCCAGGGATGGGTCATCCACAAATTCTTAGGGCAGCCCTTTGTTTCCTAAAAACTACTGAGAATGGTTTGACATCTGAGAGAAGCAAGTTATAACCTCATCAACATTGTGCTTACTTTTACTGCCTCACAATAAATCAGTTGTGAACCTAAGAAGAAGAAATTGTCAACCAAATTCTAGTTTCATACTCAGCAGGGCTCTTCTGTGTGTTAGTGTGACATAGAGACAGCACAAGACCTTCTCCAGGAAAATTCCTCTCTTGATTTTAGTGTTGTAAATAGAAACCCAAAGTAGATGTCCTTCCAGCATCCTGCTCCATAATTACACTGTCAAGAATGAGATAATGAGGTGGTCCTGTGCAGACATGTCATCAGTTACCAGTGTGTTGTCATGAAATAAAAATGTAATTGCAGTTTTATAGTATTTTACGGTTTTTCCTCTATGTGTGCCACTGGGTGCATCAAAGGAGATGAAAAGGCAGGGCTCCAGCTTGAGACAGGTTTGTTGAGGTATTACAGAGAAGCAGGTAGGTTATTAAATTCTCGTGTTCTCATTTTGGTTCTGAGAGCAGCAAATGTTCCTCTGTGCTGCAGGAAGCAGTGGCAACTCTTTGTGAATCAATACTTGATAAGAAACAAAACATCATTGCCATATGCTGAGAATAGCATGAACCCAGTTCTTTACAGAGCTTTCCTACTTAGTACCAACTTTTTTATTTAACTATGGAAATGCTTATACCTAAGCAATTATACCACAGAATCCACCACATACTTTTACTATGCAATATTCTTCCAAAATTGTGTGCTCCCATGCTGTAGATTCTGGGGTGATGTTTTTAACCGAAGAGCAAACCCAGTGTAAAAGGACTTGATGAAAATACAATGTGTGATGGTCATAAAGGGTTTATTGGGCACTGCAGTAGGAAGGAGAAAGCACAATATCTGAGTAGTCAGACCTGATAGAAAGACTGGAAGACAAACAGACACCAATAAACATTTTCAGACCCAGCAATGAGTCCTTTCCAGTTAGACATCTGAACACCAATCTAAATGAGGCCTGGATCCACACATTGTAATTCCCCACCTTATGTAAAGTAATTGCACACTGCAATTACCCCACCTTTAATAAATTGGGGCCTGGAGCTAATCTTACTGATGTGTCATTTCATTGCATGTAATAGGTTCAAATTCCAGATTAAAAGAAAGCAAAACAAAACAAAAAACCAGTCCAACAAAACAAAAAGTAAAAGTGGAACTTGTAAAGAGCATCAAGAGGAGAAGGAGATCCACTCTGGAGTTTATGTCAGTGGAATTAGAGACTCAATATATCTGCCAATGTTTTGATGTAGGCATGCTATTGTATACCACCAGTTTCATTCCACCAGAGAGATTAAAAGTAAAATAAACTCAGAACTTGCCCCAACACAGAATGTAACTAAAATTCTGGCATCACCATATGCTTAGTTTTTGCTTTTTCATGTATATATTTGTGTATCGTTTGGAAAGTAACCATAGCATATTCTAGCAGGAGTCAGACAGGTCAATCTCTGTGAATTCAAGATAAAGCTGCATGCCTTGAAAAAAAAGTCAGGTCTGGAGACCAGGCTTGAGATAAACAGCCATCTGAAAGATAATAGATTTGCCTGACATTGTTGTATCCAGTAAATCATAACAAAACTTCAGAATACTGGAGAAAGGCCAGGAATCGGTGACTTACATTATTGTTTTGTTATCACATTTTGGAAAGGTAAAACTAATAGCACTGTTTACTTAAACTAATATTAACTAATTCTTAACTCATGGCTGCCCAAAATTATCCTGCTTGAGCTCACAATTGACTCAATTTCCAGCAGTGCTAAGAAAACAACCTTCCAGCTATGTCAAAGGAGAAGGGAATGGGAAAGAAGGAAACAGCATTTGGGAGGGCAACATGCACCTGCTTGGGTTGCATTTCAATCTCACTCTTCTTTGTCCTTTTCCTGTAATGGAGTGATTCTTGTAGAAGCTTTTTGCCATGTTAAAAATAAATATAAATTATGCTGGAAGGAAAATAAAAAAGGCAACTGTTTTCATAGCTGTATTTCAGAAAAGGGTTTCAATGGCATAAAGCTGTGTTTCCAGAGGCTTTTTCCCAGGAAGTGCCTGGTGAACACACGCAGTGGTTAATGTGAAGCAGTGAGTGCCTGTGCAGGAGTGAAGCACAAGCTGTGATACACAGTTCTTCTTTCTGGGGCAGAGGCAGACAGAGCCTACCCATGGCTTCTGGTTTGCTTGTTTGGTTTCTCTGAAGATATTGAGCAGCCTGAAGAGCAGGCAGCTGGCAGCAATTGTGTCTACACAGACGACATGGAAAACAGAGCCTAGAACAAAGCAGGTGCCCATGTAGAAGGCCTCTGCCTGGATTCTTCCTGTCAAACCACTCTCAATTTAGCCACCTTTGAGAAGTAAACCCATAAAAAGGGGACCAAGGCAACTTACTAAGGTGTGTGGATGTTCTGCCATGGCCAGACATTTTGAAGGATTCAGATTGTTCATGTAGCACTGCCTTGAATGCTAGTGAGATGGCACCTCCTCAGTGGGAACTCTGCATCTCTGGCCAAGCTGCCCTGTGGTTATACACACCTTCCCCACAGCAAACATCACAGAAGGAAACTCTTCTCTTGAATTCATTGCATAATGGGAGTAGGAAGAGTGACTAATTCTTGAGTGCTGATATTAGTGTGTATCTAAACTCCTAACCAGCAAACTGTAAATAGCTCTAGTAGGTTTGTGTCTGAACTTCTAATGAGCAGACTGTAAATATTTACTTACAGTTTCTTGTTTTTCAGGGGTAGACAAAACTCTCTGCTAACCACATAGTCTTTAACCACACTTTTGTTCTGATATCTTGTTTTAAAAATTTTTCATCAAGGAGATACTGGAAGGTTTGGAAGGAAGCTGCTGTGTTAGTTCACAGAGTCAAATTCAGAGGTGAGCTGTGAGTTAACTCTCGGAAGCTCAGACCTCACAGAGTTGTTAACAGCTGCTCTTCCCATGCAGAATGAAATTCCCTGTACAGGATCTGTGTAAAGAACTGAACCCTGCCCACCATCCTAACTGGTGGGATATGGACCAACATGGACAGAGACCCAGATAGAACAGGGTTCTGAGAAAAACAAGGTATTTCTGCCCATTTCATCAGCAAACTCATACCAAACCATAGCTTTTAGAAAGTTCCCATTTGACTCCCATTTTGCTGGAATTCTCCCTCTCATTTTGAGCCCTCTGTGTTTCTATTTTTCACATGAAGCAAGTGCACCAAAATGCCAAGGGAAATGGCTATTCTCATAAAATTCCAAACCTAAGAGCAGTGTTTTGGAAATCTTACTGGGTAATATTCTTGTGAAACTCCTGGCTGGCAAAATTAGAGAAGCTCACAATTTATGCTAATTCAATGAAATAAATGTGTTTCTGTCAGCTTCATATTTTTGAAGCAAAAAATAAGGCAGTGTGTGTTGGATTTTAAGGGTCTTTTCAATCCTAAATGATTCTATTATTTTAAGTGTTTCTCCTCATAAAAATCTAAAGTGATATTACTTGGCTTTGCAATGGGCAATGACTCGTGGTTCTTGGTTTCTCACTTCTTTAGAAACTTGACCCTTTTTGAGGCAACTCCTTTCCCTGCAGCACTTCACTAAGGGTAGACTTGACCTCTTAGAGCAGCAGAAATCTCTGACCACAACTGTGGTGAACTTACTTGTCTATCTGCAACCTGTTGACAGCCCCAGACTTCACACTCAAAGTACTTGCCTTGCTCACAACACTTACAGCAACCAACTGCAGACATGAATGCTGCCCAGCTTAGGGGATCACAGAATCCAAAGCCTGAACACACCACTTCAGAGTCACTTCTGTAGTCCCCTTGAATAATCCCTGCAAGAAAGATCAGGACAAGCTTTTCAGCAGACTGTTGCAACAGAGCATGGGGTAGTGGTTTCAAACTAAAGGAGGGCAGATTTGGATTAGATACAAGGAAGAAAATTTTTTTAGCAATGTGGATGGCAAAACACTGGAACAGGTAGCCCAGAGAGGTGGTGGATATCACATGCCTGGAGTTAATCAGTACAACCAATGACTCAAAGGGAGCTAAAATTATTTACAAAGCTCTCACAACAGGCTTTACTGCAGTTTCCCTGAAACAGTGTTGGATTAGTAGTGACTCAGACACACACACTGTTATTTGCCTTGCTAATGGCAATCAAAACTGATGATTTAGTCTTCTATCTGTTTGTATGAGAAAAAGAGCCCTGTGTAGCCCAGCAGTACTCCTTGAACAGGTTCTCACTGAAGTGGACAATTTTCTAGCTCCCAAATGAGAAATCAAGCCTTTATCAAGGAGAGACACACAGGGTAGGTGGTGTATTGAAATCCTACTTTACAACTTTGGATAAATAGGGAAGCTAGGCTACACAGACACTTAGTCGAACAAGTTAATCTTTCAGAGATCTCACATAGTGTGGCTTGGCAGATTTTCTCTCTTCACCCCAAAATGTTCCTCTTGTGGTTTTGTCAGGAGTCAAACATGCATCACTTTTAGGAGACCCAGACTTTTCAATTTCCAAATGAGGCGCTACTTGCAATAGGTAGTTATTTATAAGATGACTGTGTGTACTGTGTACAGCTCTGTTTCCATGAGCTGATAGTGAGATTTCCTCTTGCTTTGACTTGGCAGTGAAGGACAGAGGGCAAGTGGCTCTCAGGACAGCATGTCTCAGGCTTGTCCTCTTTCTAGAGGTGCTGGTGTCAGGAGTGGCCTGTGATGGAAGGTCAGACACTGTCCTGGCCCTTTCTTTGTACCCCAAACTCCTTAGGCCTCTGGCTACTATTGGGATTCCATGCTGAGAAAAGAAACTTTCCTGGTGCTAAGGATAAGCTGTCTCTAAGGTATCCAAACCTAGGGATTTTTAAGGCAAAACGCAGAAGATTTTTCTAAAATTCTCACTGTATTTGCTGCTCCTTACAGTGCATATGTATGTGCACAACTATGCACTTGTGTGTGCTCATGTGTACAGGCACCTGCACAAGTGTCCTGCTTCTTTATAGACTATGGCTGATGATATTCACATATTGATGCTTCTTTACAGACTATGGTTGATGATACTCACATGCTGAACTTATTGATATCAACTATATATCAACTATATTGAGATATATATTGCTTCATCTGACCTGATGAAGCAATCTGGCCCTCAGCACATATCTGCCCCAGTACAAGAATGGCTATTTTTTGACATGCTATTTGTAAATTAAAGTAACAATGGAAAAGGAGGACAGCAATATTAAATGTTTGGCAACCAGGCATTTCAGATGTCATTTTACAGATGGAGACTGAAGTGTGTAACCTGATGCATATCAAAATTGTACAAATGAAACTTCCAGACTTATTGCAAGGAATCCTTCACAACACACTGATGAAATCTCAGTGTTTATTACTGAAAGGTTCATAGCAGTAATGGAATGGCAAAAGTGAAGCTGTGACACAGCATTAGCCCAAAAGGACCCTCTAAACATTTCACTGAAAATGTAACATTTTGGTAAACACCACACGCAAAAAAATAGATGCTATTCAGGCTCACTGTTGTCTTTTTAAACTGTGAATTCTCTTCCCTGTGCTTGGCTGACCAAGAGATAAACTCTTCCATCTCCATTCTCCAGATCTCTACTTCATGCAGATGATTTAAAATGAAAGTTTTCCTGTGAAGTGTTTAGACTGATTCAGACTAATCTCCATTACTGTGAAGAAAAATTAAGAAATAAAGAAAGAAATTTATTCCCTTTTGAAAATCAGCTACTTTAATATGCTGATGCAGTAACCTTTTGTTGGTAAGAAATAACAGGCACATAAGTACAGTAAGGAAAGCAACTCTTTAGCTTTTGCTTTCCTTTTTGTTATGCTTTGTGATATGGGATAATTGGTTGGGATTTACAACATCAGTGGGATGTGTTAAAGAGTGTTTAGGTGGTCTCAGTCATGGCCATTGAGAAATGAGACCCAGATATAGTCTAATGTCAAGGCCAGCATTCCTCACTTTGGGCCACATTTTGGACCACACCCTGTTACAAAATCTCTGATTGTTCCAGGAGAAGACCCCTGCACATTGGAAAAGTGGCTCATCAGAGTCAAGATCTTCCTTGCAGAGATGAGAGAAGAGTTTTAGTTCAAGGGATTTGCCTTCAAAGAAGGGAGTTACTGAAAGAAGCAGTCTCTAATGAGGTTTAAAAGATGCACCTGTTTAATAGCAGGGCAGAATTTGGTGACCTTAATCCAAACTGGAAAGGCAATTGAAGACAGCTTGGCTGTCTTTTTCAGTTTACTACTTCCATGCAAATATTGTCATTAAATGAACTAGATGATTAACATAAAGCAATAGCAGGAGGGAAAAGGGCCCTTTTCAGATGAAGCTTAGGAAAAGATGAGAAGTCAGCGTGATCCTGCAAAGGATAGGAGGTGTGGCCCAGTGCTAAGTTGCAAGAGGAGACATGGTGGGACAGGCTGAGCAGGAAGGCAAGGATGTCTCTGCAGCCTCCAACATCAGACCATAAGAGCAACCATGCCATATATGGTCAGAGGTCTATTTTCACAGCCTCTATTAATCCACACCTTAGAGATTAACCAATGCAGAAACACTATTTTTGTGCTCAAGCTCCCAGTATGAATATATTCCTACAAGAAGGAGTCTTTCAAAAAAATCTGACAAAGTTAGGATGAATTTGGCCAGTCCTGTGTCCTAAACTGACAGATTGTGCTCTAAGCCTTGCTGCCTCCTCAGCTCCAAATGGGAGACAAAAAAAGGTCTGCACAAACTCTGCACCTTCTCATTTCCAGAGATGGTGAGGGTCCATTGAGGGGGGTATGACAACAATTTACTCCACTGCACACACTGGTTTTTCTTGTTGATCTAAGTTTGTGACACAGTTTTTGGTGTGAAAGTGATTACTGAGGGCAGAGCACTCCCATTCTGGGCATTCCTATTGGTGCCTGGGCAATGCTGGATTTGAGAATCAATTAGTCATGTCCTGGTTTACAATTATATTCAGTGACTAATTGTGTGTGCTTTGGTCATCCTTCCTCTCCATTAATGTGTTCCTGATAATTAAGGACCCTGAGAAGATCTCTTTGAGCCTATTACAGGAAGGCAGGTGGGAAGGAAGGCGCTTGTGCAAAAGTGAAGGTAGAGGGAGTTAAGGGAGTTTGTAGCATAGCTAATTTTTACCATTTGTTTAATCTGTTTCTAAGGGTCATTTGTCAAACTGTGGCTGCTGTTCCTGCCCCTCCTTCCCTTGTTCACAGTAATGAACAGCCTGGGAAAAATTATCCCCTTTCCAAAGGATCAGCAAAGAGGAAGAGTTGATGATAATGGTCCTGAGAAGTGAGGCAATTGTGCATGGATCACTTCCCAGGACACAAAGTCTGTCTGCACACTCTGCACCCAGGAAATGAGGTTAATCAACACCTGCTCACAAGGACAGTGAAAAGATTTTCCTCATGATGATGGTGAGACCAGGATCTTCACTGCTTGTTTCCTGAGGAAAGTGGCTGGGCAATACTAAGCAATATGTTGGGTGATGGGTCCACAAGACGTCATCAGAAATTGGTGGGAGAGTTGCTCCTCCACGGAATGAAGACTTGGGCCTTGTACAAAACTGGCATGTCACTCAGCTAAGGGACAGAAGAAAAGGCAAACAAAGTGGCAGCATCTCATACAACATTCTCAAGGTGGAATCTTCAAGTGATGGGCAGCATGGTTTGTGGAACCTCTTGGTGAGAAAATTAATAAGCTGTCCAGCTAGAAGATGGATGGTTAAGTAAATGGTAGTGTATGAGATATTTGAGACTTAGCAGTCTGTCTAGCAGTTTTGGGAAAAGCTGGAAAATAGCTTTGTATATTTAGTTTGATCTTCACATTTTAGATCAGTACAAGCAGGTGGGCCCATCATTTTGGAAAGAATGGAGGGACATTGTTGCAGCTGAATAAGGGATGTGTCACATTAAATATCAATAGTCAAACACTATTTTTAAGGAAGTGTTTGATTTTTGCCTGGTACATTTTCACTTGACGCGATAGAAGTTGCTGATGTCTTCTTTGCATCTAACAAAAGAGTATTTGGTGATTAAAGAGCTGTGACAGTGACAGAGTAAAAGTCAAGTCAGGAAATAGAGCAAACACTTCAGCAATATTATGGAATCTGTTAAAGGGAAGTACTCTTCAAAGATGGAAAGTTAAATTAGCATGCTAATCAAAGGATCAGTGGTCCTACAGACACTTGTAAGGCTTGCAGACAGGTGTTCAGTTTAATAATCAACACTAGTTTAACTAAAGATTAGTTATTTAGGTGTTGGAATGATCATCTCTTTCCCAGAGTGTCTGGCTTTGTGTGCTTGGGAGATCTCACCTTTTTTACATATATGAAAAGTGGTTGTTTTTTTTTTTTTTCTTTAAATATCTTTTAAATATAGAAAATAGGAAAGCATTAACTGGTAAAAACAAATGGCTACGTCCTGATGTGAATCTTGGACATTACTCCAGTCCTCCAGCATCTCAAGAGGGACATGAATGAGGGTTCACTCTGTATCATTCACCAAATTCTCAGCTTTCTGAATTTCCAGGAAAGTGACCTGACTGAGTCATGCTATGCCACCTCTTTGCTTTGCTTTCCACTACTGGACCTGCAGTCTTTGTTGATGTTAAATAGGATGCAACAAGACAGCAGAAAGAGATTATTCGCTCAAATACCCTCCTGACATGGAAGTGATCTCAGGTCTTTCTGCTTAGCCATAGCAACAAGATGAATCCCCTTACTCCCTTTCAGGAACTAGTTAAACTACATCCTAAAAATGCTTCACTATTGTGCTTGCATTTCTTCTTTTGGAAAGGTGTTTCCTCATTGTTTGGATCATTGGCAACCTGCTTCTACTTTTGCTAATTTTATTCGTGGCCACATAGCATTTGTTTGTTCATGTGCCAAGTTACTTTTTAGCTTAAATAGCTTTTTTCACCTCCCTCAGGTTTACTGCTCCTTGATGTATTTGCACTTAGCAGTCACATCCCCTCTCAGCCATTGTTTTGCCAAGTAAAAATAGCCTGGCTCTTCAATTCTCTTGAAAAATCAATTTTTTTGTAAGGATACCAAATTGCAGAGCAGCAGTCATAGACAGTTGCAGCCAGAGTTAATGAAAGAATCTCCCTGTGCTAAAAAAAAAGTAGGTATAACACAATTTGGCTCATGGCCAAGGCCAGCATTTTGAAACACAGTAAAATTTTTATCTCTGGTGAGGCATGTCAGTAAATGCTCTCTTACACCAATGCGATGAGAACTTCATTTGTCCATTGACTTCAATGTCTAAATAAATTTCTGTTTAACTAATGCCATAAAATGCTAAGCATCAGCACCAGTTGTTGCTCCAGTTATTGGTGTTTTCTATTCTGTTTCATTATTTCCACACACTCTGTTCAGAAGCATCCACATCTCACTGGAGTTATGGGTCCTGACACGTCTCTGGGACAAGGAAATGTTATTTCTCTCTCCATATATTCCAACTGAAATCAAAGAAGCCTTAGACCATCCTGCAATAAAACAGCGAAGGGCAGAGGGGCATTAAGAAGAGTAAAAAAAAATAGCAAATTAATAACAAAATTTTACAGAAGCAGGTGCAAGACTGTTAATTATTGTTATGTTCTCAGGCAATATGCCAGTGGCCAAGGTACAATCCTGGTAGGTAATCCTAAAAATATGGCCATTAGTACATGACACAGTCATGCCTTCTCCCATGGGTCAACTTAAATAATACACATTTAATGTGATGGCATGTCCAGTGGGATGGGGACCCAAAGAGAAAAGAGAGGCCCAGAGCATCACACTGTCTGGGGAGACATGCAGATTTTATTTCAGACATTAACTACACTTCAAGGGACTGGCTTCTGATAAAAGAAAAAATTTAACCCTGCCTTGCACAGTGGGTTATTGCAGCACTGGTGGAAAAAAATGTCCCACTTTCATAGTTTCAAACACTAGTGACAAAACATCTTTCTGCTTGCTGCCTGAAGGGTCTAAACTACATCTTGCCCTTAAAACATGCTTGGAGCTGAATAATTGTTCTAGTTCTGCTTTAACTTTTGCCTAAATGGCATGTATATGTGTGAATACAGCTCTGCCCTCCCCTGCTCTCACAGCTACAAATACAGCCCAGGCTTCCAACACCACATCCTCATTTAAACCCTGACTCCAGCCACTTGTGCAGAGCCCAAAGAGCTGGGCCAGATCAGTTGCCTTTTAACCAGTTCTTAATGAGTCAGGGAATTGGTAAAGACTTGTCTGTGTCTGGTTAGGTAACCAAGAGAGCTTATGAGAGTCTAAAGCTGTTTTATCTCCAATACCAGGAGAGATTTTTGGAGTAGAAAAGATAAAAAAGTTTTCTGTAGGCTTCTCTAGATAAAACACAAGTTGTTACTAGATTCAACCTAAATGGAAATAGGGAAAAAAATCTAATTCTTTCATGTATATTTATACCTATATCTATACCTGAACATTTAAAATGCCACCAAAATAGACAGATAGAAGAGGCTGAAGTGTTTACAGAGGTCTTCCCGATAGGATTTTATACTCTGCCATGCTTACTTGATCCAAAATCCAGCAACTGACTAAAGCATATGTAACTTAAAACATATATGTGATCTCTTTGGTGCTCTTTGTATGCTCTTTAATCACCAAAAAAGTGCTTAAAGTTCACTCTAAATTCCGAGGTGAATGGCCCAGCATGTTTTGAATCATGAGGCCCAGTTTCTGTGTAATATCATCAACTTTGCTGCCTGTTGCTGCATGGTCAGCTTAAAAATTAAACCCCAGGCTACATTTCCCAATGAAGATGGGTTTAATTTTGCTAATATCAGATAACAACATAAACTGTAAACTTGGGACAGGTTCATTACATATTTCAGAAGTTTATTAACCCAGTTTGATCTGGAGTGAAAGTCTACAACAAACAAACACTCTATCCTTGTGGTAAAATTCTGCCCTGTTTGCTGTAAGAAATTAAAATTTAATTTTAGGAGGAGACATTATCTTCAAGTAATAGTTTTTAGAAACCTTTATGAAGGCTTACAAATACTCCTACCTTTATGAACTTTTATAAGTTTGATCTCCTATAATTTTATAAATGTGCTTTTACTTCAGGGGTAGTTATATGTGAAGGAATATAAACTTCACTTACTTGATAGAAGTAAGCCACAATAAGAGACCTTTGCATGAGACAGGAGGATGTCCACAACCACTCCTAAAGTGCACAGTATGTTTGAGGGTGCTCTGTCAGAGAGTTTTGTGTTTTGAGGCCAGAAATTTTGACACCTTCAGTTGTTCTGGTGTCTTGTATGAATTCTAGACTAAGAAACCTAAATACAAATGCTCACCCAAATATTTCATTCTAGTCTTTCCAAGAACATCTTTGCCTTTTACAGGGCAGTGGAAAGAATTAAAGGAGGCTCATTATTTAAGAAATTCATTATAAGAAAGGAATTAGATGTCCATAAGGTGTCTGTGGCACTCCAGACTGACAGGGATTTTGGGAAAATTTGTTTGGAAATATGTTTGCTGCTAGTTTATCAGCCTAAACTCTTTCCCCATGTCCTACTTTTTGGAACCTTGTGAGCGTTAACTTGTGTGGAAGAGGAGACGCAGTTGCACATGGTTTTCAATCAGATTTTAATGTTTCATGTGCCGCTCTGAAGTTTACTTTTAAATGTATTTTGTCCCCATTTCTTTGCCCTCTGACCCACAGAGAGGCCTGGCTCATGAACCCTTGCTCCCTACAGTGCATTTCCCAGCAGAAGAAACAGAGTCACAGGTCCTGTGGGCCTGGCATTGCTCTGTTCAAATAAAACAAAAATCCAGCCATGAGATACATAGGAAGCAGGTCAAGCTTTTAATCTTACCAGAGACCAGGAGGCTGAGCAGACCATCTATAAGTCATTAAATCTTCAATTTTCTCCCTTTCCTCGAGGCTTCCTCTCATTCCCCTTGGGACTCTCAGGGAAATCAGACTCACCTCAAATGCTTCATACACTCAGAGCAGGAAAATTGCAGCAGAAAAGGCAGAAAACCCTGGAATAAATCCTCCTCTCAGATAGACAGGCAAAACTTGCTGAGAGTTTAAGTCCTACAGCAAGCTGGCTTCTTGCCATGAAGAAGAGCAAGTCAAAGCCACCTGCAGTGCCAGTGACACGGCTGTGGTGGCCCAGGGTGCCAACATCTCCTGCAACAGGGCACTGCTTTTCCTTGGGATGTCTGCCCATGTGGTGCTAGCAGCTCCCAAAGACATTTCCTAGCAAACTTAAGCCCCTAGAGCACTGCAGGGCAGCCACACCAGGAGGCAGCTCCTCACCACTAAACTCCCCATCCATTGACGCTTGTTTGCAGCCTGCAACCAAAACCTCTCCCACCAACGCTTTAGCTTGCTGGGCATGACAAACTAGAATGCAGTCACACATGAAGAGTAACCCACCTGCAGCCTGGTCTCTGAGACTGCTGCTCTGCCCTGCCTGCCAGACCAAGCACCTTTTCATTCCCAGCCAGCCTCTGCTGCTGCTCCTCAGCAGTCCTGTGGGGTCCGGTTCAGACACGAGGAAAAGGAGCTGACACACCAGAGAAGGGAGAAGTGGGAAGAGTGAAAGAAGCCCAAATGATAAAATAAGCTGGAAACCAGGCTGCTGGCATTGCAGGGCTGGTGAGGGTGAGCCTTCTGAAACAAAACACTAACTCCTTCTGCTCCATCTGCCCTAACTGGGAATGTGCTGTAGCTGGTAGATCCTAATCAGAGAGGGTCCAGGCTAAGTCTCCTTACTTGATGCTTGGCTAGACATGTGCAAGTGGCTTACCATGGGCAGACAGATTCAAAAGCTAAAAACTATCATGCACATATCACAGAACACTAGAGTTGGAGGGGACCGACCAATGATCATTGATGAAGCTGGATAAAGCTTTGCTGTTTCTTAAGAGTGCCATTCTTAATAATCTGAAGTATTACTGTGACTTCTCAGTGTCTGCTTGGGCCACCTTTGCTTTTTCTTTCTACCTGCCATGCTGTGATATCTGAGACTCCTTGTAAATGTAACTGCCCTGCTGACAGAGGTCCTGCTCCTCCAGACAAGGATCAGGCACGCTCTTATCTGCCTTTTCACACCCCACAGGAGAAAAGCTGCAGTCTCCTCACACTGTGAAATTGAGCTATGCCAACCAGTTGTTCTCAACTGAGTCCCAGACCAGAATTCTTCCATCAATTTTGAATTTTTTTTTCCCTGCAGTTCATGTTGGAGCAGCATACCAAGTGTCTGCCATTGAAACCAAACCCCCTGGGCTTATAGACTGTATGTAGTGAGGGGAGACTGCTCTTCTATTGTGCAACAAGTATTCCTGAAAGAAAGATTTTTTTCTTTTTTGGCCATTAATCTCAGTATTAATTTCTAGACATCAGGGTTTCACCTCCTGGTCTCTTTACATTCATCTTCTTTATGTTGCTTCTTGACTGGCACCATCTTTGCTTCTGCTTTTTATGTTTATTTTCAACTTGTAATCCTATTTTATTTCCCTACCTTCTGTAAGGCACAGCTCTTTGGTGTCCAGCTTACATCTCCATCTGTATTGTACTCAACATTTCTGGCTGTTCCTTTGCCTCTCATTTGAGCTGTGCTGAGCCCAGGCACTGAGTACAGGCACTGAGTGCTCTCCACCATAATGCTCCCCTTGCCTCTCTCACTGATGTTAACTTCCCAGCCACTTCCTTTTGCATCTCCACTGTCAGATGTTATTCCTCTCTCTCCTCCCTTTTCATCACCCTGCCTTACTACTGGAAACTGTTGGGTATTTTCTTCCTTTCCAGCTCTTTATTTGCTTTCCTTCCTGTGCTTACTGTGATGTCCCTTGCTCAGATATCCATTAACTCTTGCTTTGCTCTTCACCATTTTTTCCTATCTGCATTGGAAGTACTTCACACAGATTGTCTCTACCAGCACCAACATTTCCTCAGACATCACTCCCCATGTAACATCCCAGACTCTCACTGGCACCAGGGGGTTAGATTGAGTCTCTTTTGTCTTTCTCCTTGAAGCTCCACGTGGCTTCCATCCAGGCAACTTCCTTGGTTTTGCTTCATCTTATTCCTTGTCCTTTTTGAATACCTCAGGATTTCCATGGCTGTCCTCATGCACAGTACACTCTTCTACACTTGATGAATTTAAAGAACCTTCAAGATTCCTGTATTCAAATTTCTTTTTGAAATCTTACAGCCTGGAAGCTTACCTTCAAAAAGAAGTCTGGTGTCTCTGCTTCAGGAAAGGCATCTTTAGGGAAGATGAACCTTTTAGAAAAATACATGATATGGCATGACTTCCACTGTAAATGCCAAGCATTCAAACTACAGCACTGCTGTATTGAAGGTCCACACTGTTTTGGTTTGGTCTCAGACACTGGGTAAACACATGGTTCAATCTCCATTGTATCCCTGCTTTGTGCTGCTAATAATTCATAAAAGAAAGATAGCCATGCCTCCCATCCCTTCACTCCAGATGCCAGATCCCAGTCATATCCATTGCTCTCCCAGGGTGAGGGGCCCCATTCTCCTACAGCTAACAATTGCTGTTTATTACTGGCAAATACCATTCAGCCAAACCAGGAGCCTGAGGAAAAGCAATTTTAGGTTCACTTCCTAGATAAGAAAGAAAATTCCTTCCTGTTACTGATTCTATAAAAGAGAAGGAGGTAACCTGCAGAGTCTGATAAAGTCAGCCCTGTATTTCAGCTCTGGCTGTGGGCTATGTTAGCACTGAAGACAGGCAGCTCACGAAAGTTTAATGCAAGAGACACAGAATAAAGAAAATTATTTGGCTCTCCCAGCCCCCTGAGGGGAACTGTCTTTGTTTTCCAGAACTGAAACTGCAGTGATATCCTTGACAATCCCCCTGCAGTGGTGGCAATTTGTAACTTGCTGGTTAAGCCATTTGGGAGCAAAAGCGTTTGAGATTTCAGATTCTCCTGGCCAGTGCTAAGATCTTTTTTGCCCCTCACCAGAGTTTCCACAACCACAGGTGCTTGCTCAGGGAAGGAGGAAAAGACCCTGTTTGGCCCCACAGGGTAGCTCCTGGCTCTTTGGCTGCCCAGCTGTGCTGGTATGCACAGGTTGAAGGTTTGGGTGCATGTGCCATCTGACTCTGTAAATAAATACAATATTAACTCATTTGCATGCAAGGACATGGACACAAATGCTGCCCTCTCAGAATCATCCTGGAACCCTACGGGTCTCACATCATAAATCTTTTGGGAAAGCATGTACTCTGCTTCCTTGCTGACACTGATGCTTGTATCATTGTTTGTTTTACTTTGCTCTGAGCTTAATAATTGGCAAATCCTGGGGAGGCAGCTGGGCCGACTTGCTGTGCGCCCAGGCAGCAGGGGGATGCTGCTGAACAGAGATACATTTCTGTCAGGATGATGGCTTGCTTGAGAGGCGGTGACAAGTGGTACAAGAGTGGGAAATGTGTTTTCCAGATACCCAGATTTAACCACTTTCCCTCCTTTCTTTTTCAGGTTTTCCTTCCATCTGGCACATAGGTGGAGACATGTACATCAATACACGCATGAATGCAGCAAGTGTGTTCGTTTACCAACCTTTGCACAGGCAAACCTTCCGACCACTTGTTTTAATTTTTTCTTTTCTTTGTTCACAAAGATGAAGGGAAAATGTTCCCACGTGTGGATTTTGCAGGAAATGGGAAGTGGGTGACAGTGACCGGGGCTGTGACCTGGCAGACCTCTCTGTCTAATGTAACGCGATCTCATGGTGCTTGGGAGAAAAAAGGGAAGAGAAGTCTAGCCCTGGGACTGCAAATCACAGGCTGTGATGACAAGAGGGGGCCTAATAAAACTCAGCACCCTTCACTTTTAAATGAAATGAGTGGGGAGGGGGAGTGGGGAGAGGATAATTTATTGCCTAGATATATCCTGGGGTATTGCATTCCTAGAAATGCCTTTCACTGCCCCACAGCATTTCAGAGATGGAAAATGTGAGTACAGCTTTGAGCAGTTAAGGTCTTTATTTGAATTAATTAGAACAGCTAAAACAACCGGATTTAAGCAGTGGAGGATGGAGAAAAGAAGACCTTGCATTGTTCATGATGTCATGTCATCCTCCAACAGACACCTTCCTAAAGGACATCAGGACTGCCAGAAAGTAAAGGTTGGGGTGTCCAAGTGACTGCGATGGGATAAATGACACAGGTACATGGTGCTGAGAAAACATGGCATAGCTCTACCTCTCGTCTGACCATTAATTGCTGGCTTTGTGTTGCAGATGCTACAGGAGCAAGTGAATTTTGCTGGACAAATTTCTGCTGCTGCTATTTGTGGTCAGGCAGGTCTTATTTTGCAATGATGGTATTAAATTTGCTTTCATACATTTTACCGGGAAGGATGGAGACTTGCTAAACAAACTCATTGGACAGTAATGGGAGCACAGTTTAACAATAGCTTGGCATGCAGGACATGCGAGGATTCAGGGGTCTCCTGCATCCCTTTCTGGAGCAATGGCTCTGCCACTTCTGTTTTTATTGTTTCATTTTGTTTGGTTTGGGGGGAGGGTTAAACAAAAACAAACCCATAAGAATAGACAAAGTGGGAGCTTCAGAAATTCTGCTGATTCAAGCACTTGTGGTACCAAGGTACTGATACTTCTTTGTAACTGCAAAAACAGGTTGCAAGTGACAGAAACATGAGTCCCCACACAGGACTGCAAACTTCTTTCTAGTTGAGCTGGAAATGCACACATTTTCCAAAGGATTTTCATAGTTCTACTTCTGGGCCTAAAATATTTTTAATTAAATTAAATAGAAGACAAAGGAAAATTAATTAAGAGGCTTTTTTGTTTGTTTGATCTCAGTGGAAGGTTAAGCTCAATTTTTATTGAAACTTTAGGCAGAGGCTCTTGTTTGTTGAATCTATCTTTCTGATTATTATTATATTTCTGGTAGGATGAACACCAAAGAATAAATTAAAGACAATGAAATAAACAGAGCCAAGTGTGGCTGTGCCCTAGAGCCGTCCCATCTCAATATACGAGCATGTGTTTCATCTCTCCAAAGCAGTGATTTCAGGACTCAGCTGGCACCAATAAAGAGGTATCACACTGGGAGAGAGAGCTGTCACTCCCCTGGGCTGCTGTCTGCCCCCAGCCCCCTGTGCAGGGCTGAGGCAGGAGCTGCATCTCCCTGGAGCACTCACCTTATGGACACATTCAGTGTACACCTACTCCCCTCGTCCTGCTTTGTTGAAGCTGCAGAGCTCTTTGCATGTCTCAGGCACAAAAGCTGTGCAGTTTCAGGGCTGTGCTTGGTACAGCAGGCAGAGCAGCTGCTGAAAGCAAAAAATGGTTTCTGAATCACCTGTTACAATCTGCCATCAGCAGGGCTGGCACCACTGCAGCTCCCCCTCCCACTTGGTCACAGCACTCATTTGCTTCTCTTGTCCCCTTAGCAATCCCTCACGAGCCACCAAGGCTGGAAATACTTATTTATATATACATCTACCACTCACAGCAAGAGGGAAAGTTGCTCTTCCCCTCCTCCATCCTATTGTGACAAGGACTTGGTCAGGTTGCTTCTGCTTTCTACACTTGGGAAAGCCCAGGTGTCCCAAGTAGGGAGGGAATAAAAAGATATTATATATAATATCTCATCCTCTGAGATATTCTCAGATGATGAGCACCCAGGTGCAGTGGACCAAACATTACTGAATTATTCAAATATGCTTAAATCTGTGAGATTGCACCAGAAATCACAGCAGTCAGCCTTATGATCTTGTACACCTTGCTTGAAGTCAGGACTTAAAAATTACCTGGAGAACAGCCTCTCACACAAGCTTATTTGGTTTCCACTACTGCCTGTAATCCAGGTTAGTAGCCACTGTGTGGTTGAACATTAAAAATACTGAAGCAGAAGTCCCTGTCAAGTTGGGTTGATGCTGACCTGGGCTTGGTGCTGACCAGCTGGGCTGGTGCTGTTGATAAGCAGGGCAGTATATCTGAAAGAGAAGCTTCTATTGTAACCTATATTGGTGTGAACCTTCTTTGAAAACCAGCAGGATTCTTCCTGTAGGGGATACTATTACATTTTTAGTGTTGAATTTAATATTTGATTTTGAAAGTGCACTTTGGTGTTATTATTATATTTTTTAAGGGCTTAATCCTGTGCCTTGCATAAATGTATTCCCTTCTCCTCCTGGATATTCATGCACTACTGTGGGAATACAGGATCTGTTCAGAAGTTCTGGGCACCTGCAAATCTGCTCAAGAGGTATATCCAAGTGTTCTCAGGGTGGACTTAACATCTGGTTAAACGTTAACATGGGGCTTGGTTCCATCATTTTACAATGTGTAATCTGTGGCAAGTAAATGATAAACTGTTCTGGGTGCAGCCCTGGTTGCCAAGTACTTATATGTCACATTGTTACTCTCCAGAGGAAAAGCAAATAACTCTCATTTGGGAGCAGGTAGGCAGAAAAAGATGCTGCGTATTGATTTCTTACTCTCCTAATAGAGGCACAAAGATAACAATTGCACTGGAAAATATATAGTTTAGTATTTTCTTTATATTTTTAAGACAACAGCACAAGGTGCTGAAGCAGAAACAGGAGAAAGATACCTGCCACTGTAGGGCAGAGCTTATGAGGCACTGCTTCTTATTTCATGAATCATACTGATCTTTCACCTTCTTCTCCTCTTCTCTGTTTGCTCCTCAACCAATACAACATGTTAAAAGATTGGTCACAGAGACTGGAGCTGCCCACAGCTTGGGCTGGCTGACCAAAGTGCCAAGCTGCCAACACAGCCACCCCTCTCTCCTGCCCACATTGCAGCCAGGTACTCCAGGTGCAGCTGGCACTGCACTTGGGGGGAACCCACGTGTCTTTGGGCAGTGGCCCACCAAATGTGCATTGGTGTGATGCACTGTGGTAGCTCTGACACCCTACATCCCTGCCGAGACCCTGATGTGGTGGATCCAGGGAGCAAAGACAGCCTGCCTTCTGTTTGTGCTCATGAGATAATAATTGTGATGAGATTCAGGAAAAGGTTAAATATTCATGCAGTAAAAAGGCACTTTCCAGTTATGCTGACTGGGACAGATACTGCAACAGCCATTAATCTCCATGCTCCAGGCTGGAAGCTCATCATGGGCTGAAGTCACTGTCTGCCCCCCCTTCCCCCGAGTAGGATTGTGCAATCCTCATCCGTGTTCATCATCCGAGGTGAGAGGGGAGGGCGTCACCTTCCTCTGAAGCATCCGGCACCAGCTCGGCTCACTGGCAGGATGCTGCCTGAGGGGGACATGGCCGTGCTCCAGAACGGCAAGAGTTGCTCACCCTCCTCCGAGTTACAACACCTGATGCAGCCAGATGTCACCTCTGGCCAGACTTACCAATGCAAATCACCTTCCCCAGGCCTTAAGGAGTCAAATCTTTGGGTCATTTCTTCTCAGCGTGGTGCCCTGCTTCTTACAGGCATTGGAGTGAAGTCATTGCTATCACATCCCAAGAGTTTGTGGTCCCCAGTATTCAGAGAGTTCATGATGCAAGTACTTACAGACAGGCAAGAGGATGTGGCTGTAAAGCTGCATAAAATGATACACACTTCAGCACTGCTGACAGGTGCTTGCTTCCTGACCTAAATTTGAAATTACTTCATCCTTCTTTAATATGAAGATGTCTGACGGACTTCATTATCAGGGGTCTTCCTTTTTCTCCTATTTGTGTGTGTGTGTGCACGTTTCTCTTGTCCTCTCTCACTCCTGTTTCTCCCTCCACCTCACATCAGTGTATACTGCAGACTTCCTCTCTCACTTTTATAAGCTGCCAGAAGTGAAGTGACCTGGTTACACATCCAGCTCTGAAAGCTGCCTCAGCAGGATTTTTCCTCCCTTTCTGCAGTAGTCCTGGGCAAGCACACTGTCGTCTGCTTGTCTGTGCCTTTAAAGCAGGGGGGTTATAGTCTGCACCACACTTCACACCACAGCTCACAGAGCTGACATCTGCAGTCACTGACTTGTGACAACTTTATTAGGAAGGCTGCAGTCACTGACTTCAGGCAGAAGCTATGAAAAAAGGAGATTATATTATTGTTGTTGTTATTGTTGTTATTAATATTATTATGTCAGTAATCAGTGTGAGCTGCTGACAGAATATGCCTCTCCGGAAATAGCTCATTAATTCTGAGAGCTGCCAATGGGAGGAGCAGCCCAGAGTTCTGATCCAGCAGCGCTTACGCAGCAGGATGCCCGTGTTATCAGTGAGGAAATCCACAGCCTGACTCTACATATGCAAGTGTCCTCACTAATTCCTGAAGGCAGCAAAAAGAGAAAGTCCTTCCCATCCTCATTCAGTGCTCTTAGGAGTGTTTGCTACAGTAAGATGTTCCTGTTTGTTTCTGCCATTCTAAATAGTGAGGAAGTCAATTTGCCCTCTCTGAGAATCAAACTGACACTCCAGCAGTCCATCACAAAACTATATTTTCTTTATTTTGTCTCTTTTTTTCCTCTAGATTTGTCTCTTTTATATCCCAATATCTTGGGAGTAATACCTGTAATAAACTATACTCCTGGATCCTTGTGGTTGCACATGAAACCAGGACTTTAATGTAACAGTTTACATTCTAAGACATTTCTTGACACCAGACTATTATCATGGATATTAGAAAACTAAAAGCTTATCATCCAGCCTATTCCTTTGGCTGGAGTACATTTATATTTCCATACTAGTCTAGGTCCATCTGGAAGTTAGTAAGGATATAATTTGGTAGAACTGTCTGATAAAGTAAAAATGCAACAATTGTTCTTTCTGGATTTGTACTAAATTTTTCCACTGTTCAACTTTATTTCCATGACTCCCGATATTTTTTTTCAGATTTTCAGATTTTCAGATTCATGGAGCTAGGCAATGAGATATCCAACTTGAGAATGCAGAGATAAAATAGAGAAAGCTTTATCATTACCCTATCTTTATGAAGTTCCTTGTTCCGTGTCAGAAGAAATGCAGTTCAAAACATGCTTGCCGGTTTATGAGATGCTTGCACACTCACTTTCAGCCACTACAAAAGGTAAAATAGCTCCAAAGTGCTACCAAATCCAGCAGGCTTTTGGGACTGCATCTCAGCTGGGAGTCATCAGCACTGTACCACCAGTGGACACAAAGAAATTTCATATGGCCTCAGGATTCTGCTCTTCACTGAAGAGGCATATGAAGCTCAATAGAGATGGCAAAGTATAAAGCAACCTCTCTTCATCAGGCAAAGAGAAATGCTAATGAAAATTTTCTGTCTGTGACGAGGAACTAGTTAAGAAAGAGGACTTTTTTCTGGAAGTACATTAAATATTCCACTCTCAAGTGCAGGAATATGAGCTGACATATGTGTACAAAATCAAGTCTAGAAGTTTTATGTTAAAGACCTAGAATACTCCAAGTATTCAAGATAGAACCCAAACCTGAATGTAGTCAGATGGGAAAGTTTTGGCTTAATAGGCTCTGCAGGCAATTTCTGGGCAGGGGGTGCTGGAATGCCACAGTCTTCCCTGAACACTGGTGTGGCTTTTTGGGCTCCCCTCTGTCTGTCCATGCACCCACAGAGGTGCCCTCACATCTGGGCAGAATGTTCCATGCCAGTCCAGGCTCTGCTGAGATAACATGTCGCCTTCCCTCTCCCAAGTGTGAGGTCTGAACCAGAAATTGCAATGAAAATCACAAAATCATAGATTTGTTAAGGTTGAAAAAGACCTCTAGGATCATTGAGCCCAACTATTAAATAAAACTGACTGGTAAGACCACCTGGTGAGCTATTACCTTTCAGATTATTTTCACCCCAGAACCCAACACCTCCATATTCCATACTACAGTGTGGCTAAACACTGGAATAGTAGTTTTTAAATTTGCTTGTCTCCCATCTATAGTGTGATTTTGTTCCTTTCTGCCCATAGTTTCAGCTTCCTGAATTCTTGTAATTCCCCGGTGTCATCAGGAATTTTTATACAGTCCAGTTAGGCATCATCTGTACATTTGGTAACATGCAATTAATTAATTCCATGGGTCATTAATACATGTTTTAAATAAAGATCAGAAGTGCACTCAAACTAAAGTAAAGTCTCTGACTGATTTTTGTGTATTCCAGATCTAACCTCAAAGCTTGCCCTCACACGTATCTCTTCAATCACAGTATCCTGACAGATACCTCCCTGCAGCTGGCTATACTGGGACCGTACCATTCATGGATGTTTTCCTTAATCCCAGCTGGTAATTTGTAGTCATTCATTTCTGTCTGTGCAAAGCCTATCTGGACTGCTCTTTATGTGAAATGTTGCATGATGAGACAGTGGCATCAAAGGCCTTAGAAAATCCAAATCTATTTTGTACGCTGTATTTGTCCGCTGTGACTTGTTCTTTTGACTGTATGTTTACAGAATGACTTTTAAAAATGTAAGAGCTTTCTCTTTCCCTGGCAGGAGCAAAGCACAAGATTGCCCACCTGCTGCTCTGCCTCTACCAGCTTTGAAGTTGAAAGGAGGAGCAGGAGCAGGGAGACCATCAAGGCCAGGCGCCAGGGCTGGGAGTGCTCCTCTTGGGCTGCAGGGCTGGTCACAGCACACAGCAGCCACCCCCATCCCTGACCTCCCACCCCTCTTGCCAGCCCAGAACCCCTTACCTTGTCCCACAAAATTGTTCTGTCCCAGCTTATTTACAGTCCTTGAGGACAGAGGCTTTGTCCTGTGGTCTGTAATAAAGCTGGGTTTATTGTTCATCTCAACTCTGAATTACAATTTTCTCGGAGCCCTTGGCAGCCATACTTAATTCCCTAGAGGTCTTTGCACATTATATTGGAAGTACACAGGCCAGCATAATTTCTTTTCTTTTAGCCAAGGTAGATGCAATCTACTAACTTCAGTGTGTGCTGTAGTCCTCTGTAAATACCACCAAGCCATTATTTCCAACAGTATTGCACACCTAGATAATCCACACTGATACTGATTTTTCAGTGTAAATATTATCTTGCACAGTAAATGTCGTAAATGTTGTTGTTGCCTTTGATGATTAAATCCACATACTGTTCAACTCAGCTCTTCCTTCCAATCATAGCCAGATTTCTCATTTCTTGGCATTTATGTCCTACCACTGATCAAGCTCAGTGGGAATGGAGGGTGCTAGCTGACCTGCAGAGCAAAATCCTCATTTAAGGTTGCAAGTTGTTTCTCATTATTGAAATTACTATAGCTGTCCTTTCTAAGTTTCTCAGTTCACTATACGCTGTGATTTGACTTGAACATGCAGAGTATATGATCCCTCAAACCAAACAGTACTAAAAAATGGACAAGATGTATATTTTTATTCACATTAGACCCTTTAATTTACATAGACTATTTCAGGATAAGGAATAAGGAGACTGACAAGCAAATAGAATTTTTGAGATTATAAAGACCATCATTTAGGGACTTAAATTTCTTCCACCAGGATTCTTTCAGATTGGATGTAGGAACAGTACAATGGCACTACAGAGAACCTATCTTTGCTGTGACACATACTGGTTTCCTTTGGAAGACAAGGAGAAGAGCAGACTGCAGAATGTGACTTGGTTTATTCTCCTGCAGGCTGGGGCTGAAGTGAGGAACAGAAGAGGATGTGGGATCCTGGGCCTGTCTGGCAGCAGGGTTTTTGGGGAATGAAGAGGACTAGATCAGTGTTGACAAGTCCCCGTAGATTTTTATGAATCTTGTTAACTCTTAGGTTTTTAGAAGTCTTTTAGAAGTTTCCTTGTTTCTTCTTTCTATAATGCTCTTTAAGAAGTTGAAGATGACTGGTCTATATGCTCTTTTTTATCCTGTTTTTATCATCAGAAAAACCTTTGCCCAGTTTTTTGATATCTCATTTTTCAGGTGCTCCCAAATCAGAAGTGGCTCTCAGTTTAATAAAGAAAATACTTCAAAGGTTTTAGGATAAAGCACAGCAGCCCTGGCCAAATAGAAAGCCAAAGTAATTTACCAAAGTATTATCTCATCCATCCCTTCTCCAGTTCAAGCTTGTAGTTGTGTTTACTGCATGGAAGTTGATTTTTCCTTGTTAGTGCATACAAAAGACACCTTAATGCACCAGCTTTCTTGACACTATTTGCCAGTAATTAATCCCTCTATGGAATAATTTACCTGGTGTCCCTTTTACAATTAATGTGGTTCTTATTAACTTTATCTCCTAAATCTGCAATAGGTTCCCTGTTCTGTTTATCACAACTTTCTGAATAAGAAATGGCCACCAACTACTTCCAAAAGATTTTAGGCTGCCCCACATTGATTCCCAAGAAAATCCTAAAAAAATTAAATCCCCCACTAGAGCAATGTCTGGTATTGTGGATAATTTTGTCAGCTCCTAGGAAGTTCATCTACATGATTTTCCTCGTTTGGCAGCAATGACTACTGGGACCATTCTTTCTCATCAAACTTTGGTCAAATGTTTCACCATCAGCTGTTGGTAAGATCCTTCCCTCCCCGAGCTGAGCACGCAGTTCCATAGACAATGCTATGAGTGAAGCCTGGTTTCACAGGGCCACAGAGTGATTTAGGTGAAAAGAAACCTTTGGAGGTCTCTATGGAGCACCCAGGCCCAAGCAGGACTTGAAGGCTAGCCCAAGCCCTCATGGCCTCTTCTAGCTGAGGTTTGAAGTCCTCTGTGGATGGAGAATGCACAGCATCTATGCTTGCCTGCTCCCTCCATGAAAATGCTTTCCTACAGATCTATTTCTCACTGTTGTTTAAAACTGGTGAATAGGAATGTACCAGCTAGAAACAAAGCTTTCCTGGTGTCTGGAAAAAAAAAGGATAAGGCCTTCCTCCCACTCCCTCACATGGCTTCTCTGAAGTCTGCTGGGAGCTAAGTTCATGCTATGGCTTTTCTCTCCATCAAATCCCTTATGGGTTTTTCATTCTGGGTCTCCCTTGGACTGCACACAGTTGTCCTGCAATGCAGATGAAATTTATCATCACAGTCACCTTTTTTCTCTTCCTCTCTCTGCAAAGTTTTGTTCCAGTGCAGCAGCAGCTTCACAGACTTTCAAAGGACAGGTACACATCTGTACACACACACAAACACATTCACAATGCACAATGCACAAACACCTATGTGCATTGAAATATCTGAAGAAAACAACCCGGTTCTTATTTTCAATACAATACAATTTCTGGCTAAAAATCAGAAACAATATACAATTTTTAAGCACACTCATGTGCTTATTTATTAGCTAGCTACTTGTGTCCATTATGTTTGTTTTATTATGCCTCATTATTTTTCACTTGGAGACAGGATGATCCCTGGCAGGCAGAAGATTGCTGGTGACACGTGGACAGAGCCACTTGCAGCAGCATAGTCCTGTCACCAGGAGAGCTCATTTCAGTCATAGCAGTGCAGTGTGGGGATGGTTTGATGCCTGAAGGCACAGGCAGGAGCCAGTGACAATCATAAGCCCACGAGGAGCCAGGCAGGAGACACCCCTTGGGGCACTGCCTGGCCCCTGCTGAGGCCAGCAGCAACACCATTTTCTGCAGCTCCTAGCTTGACCCTAAAAGTGAGGAGAGCAAAACAGCATCTTTGCCCTCACTTTGCTCACCTGTACAGGGAAAACACCTGGGTGGAGGGGTCTGCCCTCCTCACCAAATCCAAAATAACACGTAGGCCAAGCATTTCTGAGGAAAGGAGAATTATTTTTCTGCTCAGCAGAGCAAAAGCAGGGCACAAACTAGCTCTCTGCAAGCAGAGACAGGCACTGTATTCATTGGATAATCTACTGCAAATTATTTGCCCAGCTCTATTAATTAATGCTGCGAAGCACTTGGAGGGTTAAATGCCCTTGAGCCATCGTTCACCTAAGCTTTGCCCCTGAACTGACATCAATGAAAAATTCCTAATGGTGGTGGTAGCAGCAGCAGCAGCAGCAGCAGCAGCACTGAATTTTCAAACCCTCCTGAGGCAAGAAAACATGATTTTTTCCCTTCATTTTATGGTCTGTTGAATCTTCTGGTTTTCTTGTTATATAGCAGGAATAATGTTCATGGCCTTGGAGTATTCTTGTGGTTTTCCAAATGCCTTGGATTTAATTTGGCATCTTCCACACGCACAAAAATTTACTGCCTCATATACTCTTTCACTGTGAATGCTGTCCCTTCCCCAGCTCTGTGGAGGGGTCCTGGAGACAAACAATGATCCCATGGAGCTGTTTCTCAGCTGGTGAGAAGCCCTGCCTGGTGCCTCTGCAGAGAGTGATCACACAAGAAGACAGCTCCTGATGGGGAGGAGAGGTCAGCCCAGACCTTTAGCATTGGCCTGAGCCCCAAACACTCATCTCAGAAAATAAATAAGAAAACATAATAAGATGCACACAGGCCCTTTGTTACCAAGCCCAAACCCCAACAAGCAAGAATAAGCTTTGTGAGCAGGGCAGTCTCCACAGTGAAAGGCGCCCAAGGGCAGGCGGCGGGGATGGGAATTTTCTGGCTGGTGGTGCCTACTCTCTGTCTGGGGCTCAGCAGGATGGCCTGGGGTCAGGTCTTCGTGTCTGAACCTCTCTAAGGGCTGGTGTTTGGTTTACCAATCCTTCAGAAAGAACATGCTTCTCTTGCAAAGAAAAGAAATGCACCCAGGCCACTCCAGATGTGAGGGCTCCTGCCTGGGGCTCTCATGGACTAAGATTCAGATCCAGATGTGAGGACTCCTGTCTGTTACACTAATGGATCAAGATTCAGACTCCTGAGTTCAATTTTCCTCCTTAGAAATTATATATGGTCAGAGAAGCACATGAACTGCAGCTTCAAGCTGCTCTGAAGCCTGAAGGAAAGACAGAGCAGAGCTTTGGCAGTCCTTTTCTCCTTGCATAGCTGCTGCAAAAGGACTGTGGATCATCCTACTGCCATTGTTGTTTCTTGCACAGAAGTATGTGGAGGGTGTGGCTGTTTGGCTACCCTTCATCATGCCAGTGCTTCCAACTTGGACTCAAAATACTTGAAACAAACAACGGGTGAAAAGAATATCTCTGGGACGAAGGAGGACCTGTCCAGTGCGCTGCCATGGGGTGGCAGCAAATCTGCTGCCTTGAAAACCCAGGCTGTGTTCACAGGAACACCTTGAAGGTCCATAGTCCCAATGGAGCCCATGACATTCTTCTGTGCACGAAGCCCATGTTCCAGAGCCATTTTGGATGCTCCAAAATCCATAGGGCTCTCCATAGCATCATACAACTCTTTGTGTAAGGCCATTGCCCCGGTTGCATTGACACACTTCAGAGAAGATCTGGTCTGCAGCATCTTCAAGGCAGTGAAGACTATGGCCCTGAGCTGAATGGTAGACTGAGTCAAAGTCCAAATCTATAGGCAGACAGTGAACAGCTGCCAGCAGCTTTCTGCCATAGACCACGATAGTGTATGTGATACAGGTCACTGACCTAGCTATATCAGATCAGATAAATTCCAAAAAAAATCTCCTTTTTGTATATATTTTTAGCTTTGTTTTTCTGATTAAGAATCTGAAATTATCCACAACCCAGCTAGTGCTTTGCATTAGACCAATCCCATTTGGGCAGATTGCAAAGAGGAATAAACCAGATGATTCAATTTCCAGATTGGAATCAGGTCAGATAACTATCACCTCCCTTCCTTTGCCTGACCTCCATTGACTCCCAGCTCCACCGTCAGCTCCTGCAGTGACAACCAGTGTCCTTCACATGTTGCTGAGACATGTGAAACAGCAGGGAAAGGCTTCCTGCCATGGCCTCAGTTCCCATTTCCAGGTGCAGTACCCGGCGAGGATGGAGGAAGGCACACTGCGCCTCGCCTTTCCTAAGCGCCCCGCCCAAGGTCGCTGCTGCCAAACCCTGCAAACGCTCCCATCGGATGCGTGAAGGGAAAACCGGCCTCTCCCTGACCTTCAGCCATGTGTAAAGTAACTGGGGCCGTCTGGGGCTGCACCTGGAGGTGCAGCTGGGCGTCCAACAAGGAAGCAAAGCCCTGCATTGGTGCTGACCACTGCTGGCACCAGGCTGGGACCAAAGAGGGCCATCAGGTTTGCCAGGAGCGAACAGACAAGTACCAAATCATGTGTGCAGTGGCTGTGGATGCAACCACCTGGATTCACTGGGAAACTGAGGGCACACAGAGGCTGTGGGAAGGATGAGGGATGCCTGCAGAGAGCATCCATCTCAGTGAATCAGGACATCCACTGCTACTCATGTTCGCATCTCAGCTGGCTGAGGAGCACAGGGCGCACCTGGGGGGCAGCCACGTTAATCAAGATGTTCTGTCTTGGAGCCAAATCACCTGTGTGCAGGTAGGGACAAGACAACAGTGGCTGTGGATAGTGCTAAAGGGGAGAGGAGAGAGGAGAGGAGAGGAGAGGAGAGGAGAGGAGAGGAGAGGAGAGGAGAGGAGAGGAGAGGAGAGGAGAGGAGAGGAGAGGAGAGGAGAGGAGAGGAGAGGAGAGGAGAGGAGAGGAGAGGAGAGGAGAGGAGAGGAGAGGAGAGGAGAGGAGAGGAGAGGAGAGGAGAGGAGAGGAGAGGAGAGGAGAGGAGAGAAAAAAGTGGGAAAGTAAGAAAGAAAAATACATGTAAATTTTTTGTGACAAAAAAAGCAGCTCTCACTGATGCATGTCACTTACACATGTAAAATATGCAGCATCTCCTAGGCCAATAAATATTCAGTATGCTACACCTGACAACATCGATGGGAAAACAGGAATATTTTTCTCTCTGGAGAAATCTGGATAAAGTTCCTATGCTGGTGGAGAACTGCAGTGGGATTTTCTTTCTCTGTGCAGAGCCTATGGTTTACAGAAGGTTTATTTGTTCCCTTTCCATCCTCAAGGACACCAAGTTCATCCTGGCACCAGGGGCTGCTCTGAGCCTGAGGCCAGGTCTGAGCCAGGAGGTGCAGGGATTCGTGCAATGGGTGTGTCCACATTTGCTCCCTGCTGTGACTCAGGGCCTTTAGCAGAAGCAGCTGTTGCCAGATGTGTTACCACTGTGTGTCCCTGCTGAGGGTGATTTCCCTCTGCCCTACTCTCCACACAAATGTCACAGCTAACACCCATTCTGGGCATGGACTTCTCCAGCATGCACAGACTGCCAGTGTGTCCTCACAGACCTGTGATAGGGATGTCACTGAGGACACACCAGAAACAGCATCTCAGAAGCTGATGTAACCACACTGCTTCATGGACCTTCATTTCTGCTGCACAAAAAGTGCCTCTCCCACTAACCACCTCTTATGGAGGTTCATCTTCCAGTCTCCTCTTTATTTTGCAGCCTCCTGTGCTTTCCCAACACTCCTGCCTTTTTCCTTTGCTCTGCCAAGCCAGTGTGGCCAGTGTTGGCTGCCATGCAGAGGTGAAAGGTGGCTGGGCTGCAGGGGCTGGGCCTGAGCTCTCTTGGTCCCAGCAGCAGCAGGGCCAGAGCTGCAGCCCCACTTCAACCCAGCAATGTTCTCACCTGGGCACCTCAGAGCCTGGCCAGCAGCTCCAGCCCAACCAGGAGAGAAGGAGAGACATCTGAATCTCCTCAAGCTGCTCTCATTTGCACACAAGGCTGGTGAGTATGTGCGTGTTCATTCTGGGAGGGGATCGATTAATTAGGTGATGATGGGAGCAAGAAAGCTCTCATGGCTCTGGGTCTGCCCCCTACCAGGTTTTACTGGCATTTTCTGAATGCTTCTTTTAGCTCAGTGGGCACAGCTTATATGCAAACAAATACAGTTAGGCTTAGTTATTGTTTGGGGTGATGGGATTGTCGGGGTTTTTTGGTTTTGCTTTTGTTTTCTTAAAAGTATTGTTTCTATTTGTCATTAGGGCTCACTTTCTAATCTATCTTTGCAGGAGTTTATTCTTTTTTGACATTTGCCAGTTGCATGTAGCCAGAGCTCTCTTCTCTGGCCTGAAAAGGCAGCTAAGGCCAACTGGGGTTTTTTGTATGTTCTTTTTTGTTTTTCTTTTTCTTTTCAGAGAAGACAACCAGAAAAGATGGGGGGGAAGAAGGGGGGGTTGCTTGTAAAGAAAGACAAACATATAATTAGCAAAAATAAATACATCATTATTTGATGGTTTTCATGCATGTCACTGTTTCGACTGCTCATGAATTGGTTCATCCAGATTGTAAAATATTCATATTTATATGTTACTCTGAAAGAGATGTGATGCCCTGGAGAGGCTAATTCTTGGTTTGCAGATTGTTTACAAGCTGTCAATTGCAATTTGAATATATTTGCAATTCATAGGGTTGATAAATAACGTAAGTCACATGGCATGCTTTCTGCTTCTGAGCTGCACTACATCCCTGTGTAAGTAACACTAAGGTAGGCGAGCATTTGTCTCCCCATCTGCCTCTCAAATCACACATTTAATGGAGCAAGCAAACATAATACCCCAGAGTACCTCTGGGATCTCATAATAGTATTCTCTCCTGTCTGACTCCCTGGAAAGCTCTGCTCCCATGGCATTGTGTGTGGCCACCTTTCGCTGTGCCCTGTCTCGGTTACAGCTCTCACAGGATCAGGACCAGTATTCTGTGTTTGCTGTCTCAGGAGCCCAGCAAGCTGTGGGACAGCCAGCCAGAAAGGGGTGAAAGGAAAACTATGCCACAGTGACTGCCAGCTTTGTGTGGAACAGGGTGGCTGAGAACCTGGCAGTTCTGCTTCATTATTCCAGACTTGTGGGGGTGACTCTCGTCTTTGAGGGATGAATAATCCAATTATCAAAACAATACTATTTTCAAATTGCATTTTATAATAAAAATACCAAATGCAGCATTCTGTCTCCTATCTTTCCCTCTATATTTGAAGTGAACTTTTTTAAGGGGTTCATAAATGAAGAGAAAAAATTTTGAATATTCCTAGGTGGTGAGATTATTATTATTTCAAGCAGTCAGACTGCTTTTCATTTGTTTCTCCTTGTCACCAATTTTGTTTGTCGGAATCAATCCCTTTACTCACAAAGACTTATACAAGAAAGTCTTTTCACTTTATCTCCTGGTGTAAACAAAAACCTGCCTCTTGTTCTTCTCCTAAAATCATAGTACTAAATTGCATTGTGTGTGACTTGCATGTACATAAATATGCATAGCCACTCTGAGTGTCATAAATCAATATTTTCAATTAGATATGTTGCTCTGCCTTTGCAATTGCTTGTGGCGACTCTCTGTCCTTACATTTGAAAGCTTTTTCTAATTCTGAATACAAATCTCTTTTCTGTTATATAACTTCATTATTTCTTATCCTCTGTACTGTAAAACACACATTATTTCCTCTGTGGCAGCCTTTTGTATATTTGTGTTTTCTCAACTTTTATATATTTGTGTCTTCTGAGTCTCACCCCATTTTGACTGATCTTTCCTGCCAGACAACATTTTACTCCAATACTCTCCTTGGGGTTTTTCTGGACTGTTTTTAGATGGTTGACATCTTTCTTGAAGCCCAGTCTACAAGACCCAACTCTGTATCAATCAAGACTGTGTACTGTCTTTCACTGTAGAAATGTTTTCTTTCAGCTTGTATTTGTACAGAAAGTTCCTGTCACATAACAATTACTTGCCTTTGTCATTACTGAACTGCAACTATTTTTCTTCAGATGATTTAGCCAATTTCTTATGTCTAGTTTTAGGAGGAACTGATTGTTTGTTTTTTAGGGTACCTGTATGGATCACACAGTTTTTTGCTGCTGTCATGAATCTTCTCTAGCTGGAGTCTCTGGTCTCTATGTGGTTTTGGGCATCAGTCAGGTTAAAACAAGTTGGGAGCGTTCATGATCTTGGGGTACCCTGAGGGCACCCACCCTGTGTCAAAAGAGTGGGATGGCACACAGCAAAAACAGCTGGAGCTGAGGCTCTCTGGGTCTTGAGAGGGAGGGTGGGAGACTAACAGAAAACAAACTACTCAAATCCCAAAGCCAACAAACTGTCTAAAACTGGAGCTGTTCCTGCCATAGGGAGAATTACTTATTGCAATTTGTGGTGCCAAAGCACTTATTTCAATAGCAAGTGTTCTGTGTGGACACGGAACATTTTCAAGAAAAGTAACCAGTTTGATACAATATCTCCATGTAGATCATGCCCAAGTCTTTCCCACTCATTTTATGAAGCTCTTTGAACTGTGTCAACTCAGTATTAGTGTTTGCCATGTGCATAGAGTCAATTGTTACCCTGAGGAATGGGACAGATGATGACATGCTTAGATAGTAATGCTTTAAATTAAGATTCCTGAATATGCCTCTGATGTATAGAGGTTAATTAAGAAGCTATTGTGAGCTGAATTAATACCATTTGCTTATTGAAAACATAAGTCATGAGAATTAACAACAAAGTCATAAATATGTTTCCCTAAGGGCGAGATCCCTCAGCTCTTACTTATTTGAGCAGTCCTTACTCATGTGAGTAGACCCACTGAATTAATTGAGTCTACATGTATGAGTTAATTTATCTATATGACTAAGAAGTTGCATTGTTGGGTCCCACACAAGCATTCATCTGAAATGAATATGTTTTTAATGATAAATTGGTATTTAGATGGACTATAATGATTGTTTACATCCAAGCCTTGTCTTAATAAGACTGGTTTAGCTTGCCAAGTAAATAAATCCAGCCTTTTCTTAATAATCAAGTGACAGAGATCCAACAATTACCAATTAAAAGCAGAATTCTGACATAGACTAAAAGCAAGTGTGAGGTTATATTAGGTCCATTAGCAATGAATACGTTTTTACAGATAGTTGAATGAAAAGCTGGCACATCTTGACCACCAATTTCAGTGTCATGACCCTGAGCCATTTCTGAGTGATTTTGCACCAGAACCACAAGCAGGGTGAGAGGGAAGGATGCTTAGTTGGGAGGGCAGCAACCCAGTCCATCCTGCTGTTGCAACCCAAGATGGTCACGCTCTGTGGTATTGCACTCTAGCATGTAAAATACCATATCCCACCCTGCCACATCAGGCATCTCCTGCTCACTAGCACACCTTTATCCTCTAGGTAAGCTAAGAGTCACTGAACTCCCACCTCCTAAGCCAAGAGCTGGAATCTTCCTCTGGTACGGTGAACAGGAAGAGTTTGCTCCGCTGTGGTTGGTTTATCCTGAGTCTGCTGACCAACATTGAATAATCCAATGGTGGTGGTGCAGGAGGGAACAGAGGACTCCATCTTCTGAAAGATCATCTTGGACTAACCTGCCTCCATCTGTTCCACTGATAAAAAGCCTCTGAGGGAGCACTTCAGTGTTCACAGAGAGCAAATGGTGCAAACAGAGATGTTGTTCCCTTCCCTGTGTCCATGTGTGAGATGCAACCACCATCCACAGTGAGTGACCAGGGCTGAGTGACTCCTAAGCAGAGCAGCTCTGGCATCAACTGATCCTTAAAAGTCCCATGAAACTTCTCTTTCTATCTTCCTGGGACCAGACACAGCAGCAGCTTCCTTTATCCCTCCAGCTGCACTTGAGTGTTGTGTCAGTGGAGACCTTTTTGGTAAAAAAAACTAGTGAGACTTTCCTCTTCCAGGCTTTAGCTTAGCCAGTTTGGGGGAGAGGGAGGAAAAATCCCAGCCCTACTAGATGTCAACAGAAACAGTTCAAATGGCTGTCAACAGCCAGAATATTTTCCTTTATTTTTCTCCTCCCTGACTGTGCATTTTCCCAAAGTTCATCTTGAAACCCTTTAATGCTGCAACCCTTTCTCCCCTTTTCAGTGCTAACAACTGCTGAGGATGCAGAGGGAAAGGTCTCCTTCAAGCTAGAAGGAGCACCACAAAGCATTTCCAGAGGCTGTCTCTCCTTCAAGACTTCCATCCCAGGGTCAGATTTCTTGGAAGAAGTTGTAGAAATTCATGATAAGGCCTTGTTTAAAGAGCAAAATAACCTAAAGCTAATTTACCTCAAACCTTTAGCAAATTAACCACTGGAAATCAATATCAACACACACTTTGACATTTGATTTTCTGCATTGGGAAAATAAATAGAATTTATTGCTGCAAATTTTGATTTTTTGACATCCTTTAAATCCTTCAAGTCATCCACCTAAGGGATACAAACACAATAAGAAAAAGCTAAACAATTCCTACCTGATTTAAAAGCATCTGTGATAAAAGGGAGAGATGTGGTTTGGAAGAGAGACTGCTTACTGCCAGACCTTTGTGGCATCTATTTACTAATCCCCAAAACTTATTTTCATTGCAAGCACTTTCTTTTCCCATCCCACATCAGGAGTAAGTAATAAAAATAACAAATTGATGCAGCAAATTAAATAACAGGAACAAAAGGCCTACATGGCCTGGGAAGCTCTAGCATGTTCTAGGATTAATATCAAAGAGCCTAATTTTTCTTTTCTCTCTCTCTTTTTTTTTTAATTGTCAGCTGTCACCCATGAAAATCTGGACCTATGTAGAATGTGTCCTGCCTGCTCCCTCTGTGCAGCTCCAGAGCCATTTTGGTGGCCCCCAGGACTGTCACCTCCTCCTGGGAGTTGATGAGGTAGAGGTTAATGACAGCAGTTAACGTGTTGGATCATCAGGTCACGCTGCCTTTCCTCCCCCTTCAAGCCCCTTCAGAGCAAGTAAACAGAACGGGCTGTAGACTGGAAATGTGTCCTCTGATACTTCCCAACACAAACAGTGTGGGATGGAAAAACAGTCTGTTTATCCTCAGAGTGTTAGCAGATGGCAGCTCCTTCCTGCTCCTGCCCTCTGCTGCGAGCCAAACTCCCCGGTGCATCCCCCGAGGCACTGCTGGTAGGATGGACATTGTCCAATCCACCCAAAGGATGTGCACCACACAAAGGTCTGAATCCCACAGACTGCTTGTGTGCTGGCTGAGAGGGAAAGGGCACTCAGGGGTTCCTGTAGATGCACCCACTCTAGGTAGGACATTGCACAGATGCACCTTGCTGCTACAAAACAGCACACTCTGGACTTAGATTTCATTTCTGTCCTGTCCCAGGTGGCACCAAACCTGCCCACCCAGAACCCCAGAAGCCATTTCTGAGAGGAGAGAGACAAGAGAAGCGGCGGACATGACCTTCCCTACACACTTCTGCTGCATCTCTGGAGCCCACAGGTTCATGGTCAATTCCCAGCCCAGCTAAGCAAGCTGCCAAACTCTCTGGGGACACTTGCTGCCTCTCTCTTGCCAGGGACTGCTGCCAGCCTTAGATCTCTCAGCTAGGCTGTTTGTGGGAATACTACTCTACTCAGTGCCTTCAGTGATTTGTTACACTTCAAATTTTCCACCATATATATGTAAAGCTTAGATACACAGTCATGGCATGAGAATTTCTGATTTTACCTGTGGACTCCCAGTATCTTGTGTTGTAAAGGTGGGGATGGAGGAGTGCACAAGTTAGGGCCCCCTAATAAGGTAAAGAGAAAACAACAAAAGAGAAGATTGCTGCCCTGCTGAGAGCCTTAACACCTAAACATTCACAGGGATCACTGTCTTCTTGTTCTCTGACAGAGACCTGAGCAGGAGTTCAGGGAGGGCATGGCTGGATGAGAACTGCAGCCTGCACTTGCAAAGTGCCCTGCTGTGCTCTGACCTCACCAGTGGGCATCATGCCATCTCACTCCAGACATCCCATCTTCCTCCAAGAGTAGTCACTCTTTTTACTGTCAAAGGATGGAAACAGGCTTTTGTACAGAGTTACTCATCTAACATACCTTAGATACCTTAGATAGGAAGAGGTGAGTTGTGGCAAACCTCTTGCAGAGTCCTAGCTAGAAAGTAGTTGCCTGGTTGAAACTAATGCCAAGCCCACCTATGTGGTTTACCTAATCCTGACAAGCCATAACAGAATTTAGAGGCTGCATCTTACTCAAGAGGAAGTGATGGCTCCTGAAAACCATGCATGTTTCTTCAGAAACATACAGCTTAGTTGCTTTTCAGTGTCAAAGTCACAGTTACTCACTCAGACTAGAGCAGTGTGTCACCCCTCAGTAATGCACTTCCTCTTAGACACTTGGAGGGCATCCTGCCCTGCTCCTGGCTCCCTACAGCACACCTGACTGTGCCACAACCAGTCTGTGGCTGTTCTCTGTCTCAACACCCTGTCAAAGGGGAGCAGCATAAAATCCCTCACAGGCATATTTTAGATGTGTAATGTTGATATGCTTAATAAAACATATCAGCACATTTAAAAAGTTATTTCTAAAACTTAAGCCCATGAGTCAAAAAATACCAGGGAGTGGAAAGTGTCCCACATGCCAAACAAGAACCAGCATACATATGAAGGCCAGTGAAGGAAATGGGCAGCAGCCAGTGACACAGCAGGAGCTGGTTTTCCCCTGTCCTCTCTTGTATTCCAATGCTTGTAAAATTCTAAACTCCAGTGGGAAGTACAGAGCAGAAAATGCATGTCAGTATACAATGGAAGGGGGTGTGTGGGGTGTGTGCATGATTTTCACAGCATTTAGGTTCATGCTGAACTTTTCATGGACCCTTGACAGCAGCCTGACTTGAACAATTTATGGTAGAGCTGAAACTCCCTTCAAGGTCTCTCAGATCATAAGATAACTCCTGGAGTGTTTCTGAGATTTTAAAAAGAGTAAAACCTGCCCTCCCTCCATCTGGTATACACACACCCTGATGCCAAGCAACTTCCTGACTGCACGTGACACAGTCTGGCTGTCCTGTCCCCAGTTATGGTCTCTAACATCACTTGCTAAGCAGAGTGCAAGGGCAGGGTCACAAAGGACTTCTGAAGTTTTCTGGGCCCAGGAGGGATGGGTGTGAGGCCAAGGCAGGTCTCAGCTTGCTATGCACAAGCTCACAGCTGCGGACCTGTGGCATTTACCCCACTTACCACAGCAAGGCTCTCACTCAGAAGCTGCTGAACCCAGATGTCAGTGTCCTCCTGAACTGCAAACCTCACAAATGCCAGCTGCACTGCCTCCAAGCCAGGAGTTTCAGTGTCAGCCTTCATCAGTTCTTCAGCTTGTCTGTCACAGTACGGTGCAGCTGAAGCATCAACCTCATCACTGGTGCTAACTGGGTCATTTATTCCACTACATCAGTTTGTGCAGCTGAGTATAGGAAATACTGCACTAAAGGTTGAGGATGCTGTGTTTCTTTGCTAACCTTCCAAGGCCATATCAAAACATCAGAGGAGACAGAGAGCAGAAGCAGCAGCAAACACATCAGGGTGTCTCCTGGGGCAGCAGAGACATATATTTACATAAGGAACACAATTCAAATCAATCAAAGTGCTTGCATAAGTTGGGTTGTGATTTTTGCAAATACGAGAATTACAAGAGCAAACTAGAATTAGGTCAGCAGTAGAAGTTTTGGTTTTGTTTTTTGGTTTGTTTTTTTGTTTGGTTTTTTTTTTTTTTTTGACTGAGAAAGTAGAGAGAAATCTCTTTCCTTTAAGGCCTTGAAGGGTGAGCAACATGGTGGAGTCAAGAATTCATGGGTGACCAAAGCTCTGTGGACCTTCACGTTTAGCACTGGGAAGACGTTATGCTAAGACAAATTCAAAATAGAATACAAGTAGCCATAATAGATACAGAGGTGCTTCCTAAGTAAAGATATAACCCTTGTCACTTTGCAATAGCTCATGCGAATGAACCCTACAAATGCATTTCACAGACATATTCATATTCACATAGAATAGCTGAAAGTGAGAAGGGATTCACAGAGACTGCCTAACCCAACCCTCTGTTCAAATCAGCCTAGCTAGAGCAAGTTGTGAGGACTGTATCCTGTCACATTTTTCATATGTTCAAGAATGCAGACTGCAAAACCTCCCTGGGCAACCCGTGGCATGGTTTGACTATACTAACTACAAAAACCTTTTCTGATATTTAAATGAAATTTCCATTGTGTCAGTTTATCCATTAACTCTTGTGCCATCACTGGACCCCACTGAGAAATCTGGCTCCTTATTTACTCCTCCCCTCAGATATCTATGCTCATTGATAGGGTCACCCCTCTGAGCCTTTCCTTCTCCAGGCTGAACAGCCCCAGAGGTCCCAGGATCACTCTCTGTATTTATACCACTGATGATTGGCCTCCAGAGGTACTTCATGCCACTGATAACAGCCTGCTGAGCCAAGCAATTCAGCCACTTCTCAATCCACCGCACTCTCCAGTCCATATCTAGTTATCTAGTTATCTAGTCCATATTTAATCAGTTTTTCTCTGAGGATTTTACAGCAGTGAGTGTTGAAAGCCTTACTGAGGTCAAGATAAACAACTTTTACCACTCTTACCCACCAAGCTAGTTCTCTCATCAGAGAAGGCCATTAGATGGGCCAAACACAGTTTCCCTGTTCCAAATTTGTGTTAACCACTCTTAGTCACCTCCTTGTCCTTAATATTTGAAAATTACTTCCAGGAATATTTATTTCATCCACTTCTCAGGGATAAAGGTAAGGTTAACCATCCATTAGTTTCTGGGTCCTCCTCCTTGCCCTTGAGGACCCAGAAACTAATGGATGGTCAACCTTTCTGAGGGACATTTGCCTTCTTTCCATCATTACAAATCCCCCTCAGCCACCAGGGAAGTTCAAAGGCGGTCAAGATTGGCCTTATTATGATGTTGGCCTTTTCCTTTTGTGGACAATGCATCTACAGAAGCCTGTCCTATATTGCTTGATGTACCTCACCGCATTCAATTCACATGTTGGGCTGTTCTAACCCAACCCCTACATGCACAGCCTCTCTGTATTCCTGTTGGGTCACCTGATCCTGCTTCTACAACTTGTGCAGTTCCTTTTTCTGTCTCAATTTTGTCAGGAGCTTCATGATCATCCGTGCAGACCTCCTGCCATATTTGCCTGATTTTCTGCCACTGCCGTGGACCATTCCTGAGAATGGAGGAGATCATGCTTGAAAATCAACCATATCTCCTGGACCTCTCTCCTCTCCAGTGCTGTCTCCCATGGGCTTCCTCCAAGCAGATCACTGAAGAGGCCAAAGTCTCCTCTTAAAGCCAAGGATGATGATCCTGATTTTGATTCTGCTGCCTCTTCTCAGATTCCTGAACCCCATCATCCCATGATCACTGCCGTCAAGCCTGTCCCAAACCTTCACATCCTTCACAATGGTTTGTAGGTACAAGGCCCATCTCCCATGGTCCCCTTGTGATTGCTCCTCAACCACACGTGTCACAAAGTTATCATCACTGCACTCCAGAAAACTGCTGGATTCTTGTGTACTGTTGTGTTTTCACCCCAGCAGATTTCGGTTAAGCAATTACCTATGAAACTGTGGAGAAAAACAATTGTAGGAACATCATGAAAAATTATTGATCCACAGATCAGTGAGCTAAGATGAAACATTTGCAAAGTTTTAGGGAACATGAAGAACTTACGCTGAACCTTGAGTAAATATGTACACGGTTTCAAAGAGGTCTTGAACTACCAATATAAATTGAAATGGGAATCAGGACTGCTTTTAAGGAAAAGGTAAAGTAGTGAGGCTGGTGATGATCTTCAAAGTTTAGTTTAATTTTCACTAATCACATTGGGTTTATGATGAGAATGCTGAGAGGACCAGGATCTGAAAACTTCAGCACTATTGAAGACTGAAATTTAAGCAAGAATGTGCTCATTCAATTAAGGACTTTAGCTCCAAGAGAAGCTGAGGAATTAAAATAACAGGTCACATATTTCTTGAGTGTTAATCAGCTCTTAGCACCTTTAAGAAACAAGTAAACACAGTACACTGGTCTTATTTTACAGTTTAATTCTTCTTTCTTCACATTTAGGGGAAGAGAGGTGGGGAGGTTGAGTAACTTGCAAGAACAGGTATTAGCATGTAAGAGTTACTGGCACTTCATTCAAAGCTCATTTCAGATCACACTCCTCTCTGACTATGTTTCCAGAAATCCAATTATACCTGGCATCAACACTGATAGTTTTAAAATCTAATTACAATGGAAGGAATGTGGTACCATAAATGCCTTTTTGGAAGCATTTGATACCTCGCCCCACAAAATTATCCTGCAGAAGTGAAATTGAAATTAATTCCAGCTTGGATAAAAACACCAAAATCTAGGAATTGTCTGGATGTTGCAAACAGCAGGAAACCAGAGACAGCAATGTCCTGAGCTGGGAGTGGGTCCAGCAGGGAGCCACCAGGACTGTGTGAGATAAACTGTACATTACATCTGCAGATAATAGCCAATTTGTGGGGGCATGAGCACCAGTGAAGGCACAGGAAAAAGCTCCAAAGGCAATCTGGCAGAGTCTGAAATGCATGTAGTGCATAAGAAAAAGGAACCCAGATTGCACTAAAGGCACATTTCATATTTAGAGGAACAAGGATTGGAAAAAAAAGGACACAAAAAGCAGAAATATCCACAGGACTCACAAAGCACTTACTGCCAATATCAGATAGTAAAAGCACTGTGTTTTGGTAGCACAAGAGAATGAAAAAAACTCTTACATTTTATGATGGTTTGTGTGCAGAAGACCAATGTTAGGCAGAACGGAAAATAAGAATCCCTTCATGAGCAGTGAGCAAGGCACTGCTGACATCCACCTTTGAGTCATAATTTTAAAAGAGAGAGGAATAAGTCATGCTGCTAGAGGAAGGATTAAAGAGTGATGTTATGAAAATGAGTGAAATAAAGTATCTGTGATCAAAATCCATCAAAGTGTCCTAATATTGGATCCTTTGACACAGCTAAAATTTTGTCATAGGCTTCCTTGAAACATTCAAGAGACAGAAAAAATCATTCTTCTACAGGAAAGGCACTTGAGGATAACACATTATTCATTTCTCTGCCATAGGCTGGATTTGAAGAGAAACTCCTCATAATGGATGGATGGATGGATGGATGGATGGATGGATGGATGGATGGATGGATGGATGGATGCTGTAGAAAAGATGGAATTTTAATCTGCCTAGACAGTGGCCAGCCATCATGTCCTAAGCAGGGAGGAGGAAGAGCAGCCCTGAGGGTCAGTGTTAGGTGTTCCTTTCCCAGGCACTCCCAGCATGAGCTCATTGGAATGGGAGAGTTCATCCTCCATGTGCTGACTTCACTCAAAGAGGGCTGGTGGGACTGGGGAGAGCTGCAGGAGCATCCTCAGGCAGCAATGTGAGATGCCAGGGGTGGCTGGGGGTCCTGCCCAGGAGGGGAGGGAGGCAGGGTCACATCAAAGCCCCATCACTGGGAGCACAGCAGGCACTGGAGCCAAAGTACAGACCAGTGGAAGGAACCAGTCAAACCATTCACAGATCAAATGGCGAGATTGGCAGCAGAGAGATGGGCAGCAGACTAATATTGAATGCACATGAGAAGCAGCCACCAAGCAGCATTTTAACAGTTGTGGACCTGCAGTCTATCTCATTTTTCCCACCCAACATTCCCAAGCAGCTTTCTTCTTCCCAGTGCCTTTCTGAAATGAACAGTGCTCAGAGTGTTGGTTGTGTTGTTGGCATTTATCTTGGAGAATGAAATCATGACCTGATTTCCTTTTCCCAAACTTTCCTCTACAATATAGGTCAGCAAAAGCAGTAGTTTATACATCTGAGATATGCACAATTTCCAGCCTGGTGATTTTCACAGACAAATGACCAAACACAAAAGATCACTAACCCAAGGTGACTAGCAGAAATCTTTTTTTATTCTAAAAGTTTCAGATTGAAGGAAAGACCAGTGAGTAAATTCCACACACTTCACACTAGCAGAAAGAAATGTGCCTTTATCACTTCATTTCCTTGCTGCCATGAGACATACTGTAATTGTCAAAAAGAATGAAAAAGTAATGGCTTGCAGCAACAATGCAACCCCAGAAAATAAGTGAAATCTTTTAAAGAACAGATTGGTGAACTTGTGGAGCTACTGAGGCAGCGGTTTTATTAATAACAACATGTCTAAGAAGGGAAGATAAATTTTATTCCAAGACACTGCTGGAGGCTCTGAAGGATCTATCCTGCCATGTTCTTCTGTTAGTTACTTATAAACGTCTTGTGCTCTTCATTGACCCACTCCAGACATCAGGGTCGGTATCAGACCAGCTCCTGAGCTGCAACAGGAAGAAATGTGTCCCAGAGAGAGCAGAAAAGTGGCAGAAGGCAGGACTTGGGATTTCAGTGGCATAAAAGATGTCACACTGCCATTTTGTATATCTCTACCAGATGGCAAACTCGCTTGATCCATACCCAGCTCTCTGCACCAGAGGACTCACACTGGAGTCATTAACCAGCACTTGAGCTTGCTCCAGCCCTAATTTGCTGGTTCCTAAACTATATGCAGTGTTGGGCTTCCCCCTACAAACCTATGTTGAAAATACTCAGCTCCCCCTTACTTTTGTATGCAACCTGGCTGGGATTCTTTCAAATTCTCTCCATCTCAGCCTTGCTTAAACTTTCCTAAAGTAAAAACATATTTGTGCAAGGGCTTAACCTGTTAGCAAAGGATTTTTGCTGCTAAATTTAGGCTGGAAGCTTGTCTCAGGCAGCACTGCAAAAAATGTTCTTGGACATTGATTTTGAAAGGCTTTGATTCTTGTGGACATTTTATTTTGCTTTATATTGTTGGAATCAGACTGTTTCAGTGATGGGTTTTGCCCATTTCAGCTGGATGAGTAACATTAGAGTAGCCAAGGTGTTTGCTTTCCTTGCTTGCTCTGTATGAGGGCTGGGTGAGAGAAGATGAATTCCAGGCTTGTGGAAGGCAGAGGAGGGCTGGTACAGAGCATCCCACTTGCCTGCAATTAGAAGGGACCAGCCTTTATTTCTTTGATTTGTTATACCAGTAAAAAGAAGGGTGAATCAATTAATCCAGCCTTAGCAGTGTCACATTAAACAATATAACCATTAATTAAACCTCATTTTTCAGTGTAGATTTTAGCCTGAAGTCACAGTCTGGTAACAAAAAACTCACCACAAAGCAGGGAGCAAAAATGGGTTTTCTTTTGGGTTGTCTTAAGACTGCACTAAATTACACATCTGAAATGAAAATTGTGAATATAGGTTTGTATGGGTGGCTTTTCCTGTAAAAACATGCTTTTAACCTTGTCCTCTGCTTTTTGCTTCTGCATCATGTTAGAAAAGATGTAGGAAAGGAGATGTCTGGAAATAGGCATTGACTAATACATAACAACCATTTTATGTTTCCAGCAACACATTTTCTTGCTAAAGCTCAGTGAATTGTGACTCCAGCCATGACACAGCCCTTGTGTAGTGTTCTTTTTTCCCAACACAGGCTTTAACCAAGCTTCCTTGAAGTGGAATCTTGGGGGAGCTCAGAGGAGGTATTTGCCAAACTGCATTCCAAACTGTTACGGTGGGAAGTCCAAAGGATTCCGAGAGGAATGTTTCATACCTGTGAGCCAGAGTTTGGAAGAGACATGGGATCCCTGGTGGTAGGGCAAACCTCATTTTTTGTTTGTGTCCTTATCCAGTGAAGATCACAAATATGGGGACAGGTACCTCAAAATATTTGGAAATCCCACTGGATTTGCAGTGAAACTTCTGCTGGTTTGCTGAACAGCCTGGGCTGAGGAAGACAACAAACTAGGACATAAAGCATGATTTTGTGAGTGCTTACAGACCCTGAGACTGAGCTAATTCTTCTAAACAATTTTCTTCCCTAAACCCCTATTTTTTTTTTTGAGGTGTAGTCTTATGCATCACATCCCAAATAGTCAAATTAAGTTGCTTCTTTAAAATAAGAATCCAAAATTTTGCAAAATGTTATGCAGAAATTATTTCAGCTGTAATCGGAACATGAATTAAAAAGTTGTGGCTAGGATTATTATTAAATTTAACATTTTGGTGACTAAAGGTGCTTTTTATTTCTTAAGTTCATCATGAGCTAAATGCTTATAGCAATATTTAAAAAGGTGTCCATAGACAACTAGAGGCAGGGGCAGGGCAGACATTGATCATGATCAAAGCCTGAGTTTACATACTCTTTCTGTATTTTCAGTGGGTGCTTATATATCTCTGTAAGGACTACAATTCTGACACTGAAGCAGAGAAATAAGATGCAGTCTCTAAGGAAAAGGATAGGCAACAGATTTCTTTTACATGGATGAGAAAAATCAGTAACATTTACTATAAAATGTGCTGGATCTCATGTAGAATTTGCCATTTCCATGAGGTGGACTACTAAAAAAGGCCTCAATAACAATTTCAGTATGACTGATAATAAGAATCTCCATAAAACATTTTTAGGTTTCAAGAAAGATGGAAATAAATAAAAGCCCATGCAGAAGCTGGAAAAGCAGCAGACATATATCACTTCTGGTTTACACATCTTTCATACAGATCCTTGACTGTGACAGGTAATTAAATGTTGCTTTCCAAGATTCACCCACAGTTAAAGGACACATCTTGGAAGAAACAAATGTTTGTGTCTCACCAAAACTACATTGGTTCTTCTTTCACCGAGAAAACAATTATGGACTTGTATTTTATCCCTCTGTTGCTACTTTTTCTTATAAAAATGTTGCTTGATGTTTGTTACACACAACTGAAATCAAATATTTCATTAACTCCTTATTTCCTAGCAGAACAAGCTACCTTAGAAATTTCTGAAAGTATGAAACAAGAAGGTTGTACTTTGGCATAACTTTTGCATCAGTATCCTCAGCTAAGAAGCTGATGTTGAGTTCATGGTACACACCAAGTTGATAGAAACAAGTTGGTGGAAATTTGTTTCCAAAAAGAAGCATGACTATTTCCTTAAAGCTAATCACTCACTTGTAGGTGAAAGAATACAATAAAACATGAGAGGATAACTTATCACTTGATCTTTATGGCCATTAGCCAATACTTTGGGTTTCTTCTTCCACCAGAAAAAGAAATCACAACTATATCGACATTTCATCAGTCTTAAATTTATGTAAATTCTGAGTACCTTGAGTCTCAGGTGCTTATCCATGTAGTGAAAGAATCTTAAAATATTGTCGAACTATTAAAATATATTTTTCATCTGTGGACTCTCCACCTGGAAATTTTAACTCTGTAAGGGTAATGTATACTGAAAATCAAAAATAATGACCAGATTATCTGTAGAGGTCTCTACCCTATAGTAAGGTTTATTTAAAAATAAATTCTTTGATTAGAACAAAGAGCTGCTATAATAGAACATGTTCATCCATGGATAAGTTACAAGTAAGCATTGCTGACAGTGACTGTGGTCATTAAAGTGACTCCCTTCTGTAAACATGAAATGCCAAAACAGAAGAACAGGAAAGGGAATTTTCTTCATAGGTCATTTGACCTTTCAAATTTTCAGGACAAAATTGTCTTACCTTCATTCAAACTTCTTTTGTTGAAAGAATGCCAACTTTTTGGACTACTTTAAATATTACTGAAGAGCTGAGAAATGAAGAATGTAGTGGGGCTTATTTGGATCTGAAGAAAGATACTGATATACTTATCAGAGTGTTTGTGCACACTTCAGAGGACAAATATTAGAAAATTATCCAATAATTTATCTTCAGATTATCATTATGTCAGCTTCTTTAAGCCTGTGGTATTTACTGTGTTCTTACCTCAATGCACTAATGAAGGAATATTTCCCTTGAGTAAACAAGGTTTAAATACATTAAAGTAAAATGGAAAATATTGAGATTGCAGAGATTTGGTTTTACATTGAAGTTAACTAAACTGGGGACAGTAAGTGTTTTATAATCCAATGTGAAACTCAAAAATATCTTTTAACATATTTAGATTTATGATAATCACCATTTTAAATAGTAAATATGTGTTCATATACATAATATTTTAAGTTAAACAGCTGTAGAAACAAAATTTTGAAAGACAATTGCATGCCACAGTTAGAGGAATAGCCTTTCTTGAAATGTCCCTGAAAATATTGCCTTTGGGGTTTTTTTGAGGATATCTCTTAATTTTATATATGAAAGATGGTGCTTGCAATTGTTTCATCTTCGTAAGAAATGCATTTCTTGGCTCTTCCCCTGATCCATGTAAAATGGGAATAAGTATTGTGTCCTATTAACAGAAACACAGTCAACAATTTCTTACTTAGTGTCATGTAACACCACTTTCCACCCCAACATCATAATGTAGAAGAAACTTACAATGAAACATTTAATAATCAATTTTTCTAGAACACCTCCAGATGTCCTATAACTTACCAGCATTTAATTTTACAATTTACAATCCCATGTGGGATTGTTTGTTTGGCTGGGGATTTCTGCGAGGCTTTGAGGGATGCACATTATGCTTTCCTCTCTTGCTATTTCACTGGCAGCAACCAGCTGAGATTAAAAGGGCTTCCTCAAACCATGGGGTCTCAGGACAGCAGGACACAGCCACAGTGGTGACAGCCTGAAGGGCTGTGCCCTATCTTCTACTGCTGCTGTGTTGTGAGTACATGAAAAGCCATTTGGGTAAAGGAACGGAATTTCTCCTGGAATGATCTGCCATGGTCCACCTGGGATGTGAGAGAGTCAGTCCTGATTTGTGCCACACCCCTGCTTCACAAATCCTCTCATCTAAAAGTAAGGAAACCACTTCTTTGCTTTTAACAGTCTGTCACAGTTGAGAGCTGTGGCTCCCTCAAAGGATGTAACAGTGACAAGCAAAAGCTGGTGAATATTTTATTATTCTTGCAGCCTTCTTCAGCTGGAGAAACCTCCCCATCCCATTGCAGGACTCTTGAACATTTTTATGCTTCAAAAGTGCCAGAACAACCAGCCCATGGTCTATAACTGCTTCTAGAACCTGTTTCCTCCCAGCAACATGTAGCTCAAGATCTCAGTGTTGAAAAATATGGGGGTTTAATAATTTTCAAGCCAGCTGCCTCTAACTGGACTTCCTGGCAGCAGGTCCTCAATAGCCAGCAGATGTTGCTCCTGAGCAGCAGAAAGGCCAACACCCCTTTCCTCCAAGGCTCTGGGTAAGCTGGAGCTTGGTCTGTGTCCACAAGCCCAACCCCAAAGGTTGAACTTGAGTCATTTGTGGTTAGAGTTGCATGAAGGAAGCAGGGAATTCTGAACCCATTGAGACATAGGGAAGCTGAAAGAACAGCAAAGTAGACCTTGGAACAGAAAATTCTCTTCAATATTAGGAATTTTCTGATAGTTTGTGGCTTTAAAATTTGTGACACCACATTAGTGCTAGACCACTGATTTCAGCTAACACTCATCAGCTTTATTCTGGTGTCCAAGCAGTAAATTTAAATCTGTCAGACATTCAAATACAAATGCTCTTTTAGGCATTTTGATGAGGGCCTTTTTAAAGGCCTTTCTCATTTAAGGCCCTTTTTCAAGTAATGCCCTACAGCAGTGCATGGAGGGTCCATCTGTAAATTGTGCCACTCAGACTGGGAACTGCATGAAGAAATTATAGTTCTTCTAGAGATCATCTTTTCTCATAGAATGTGTTGTAAAAAACACTCCAGGAAGTAAATTCAAAGGGACTTTCTTATCTGTTACTTTTCTGGACTCTTTATATTGTCCTTGTTAGCAGTGAGAATGATGGTTTGCATAACAAAGTCATCCTGTCCCCAGCTGAAATCATTGCACTTCAGGAGCTGTGCAGGTAGCTGCACTCAGGGAATTTCCATCTGCTGTGGAAGGGGTCAATACCATAAGATGACATCTTCATAAAGGGAAGTGATTGTGCAAACTCAATGGCTTCAATGTGAACGTTGACCTATTTTGCAAACACAGTGTCAGCGGTGGGGAGGGGAGGAGAGGTGAAGTTTCCTAGGGAATTTTTTTTTTGTTCATTTTCTATTGCTTATTTCTGCTAAAATGCCATTGATCTGGCATCTTTTGAAAAGGAACAGGAAACTGACTCTGCAATGCAAAAAAATATTCCTGGAAAACTGAAACTTCAAAATGCAGCTCTGCCTTTTTTGCTCACATTAGTTCATTCAAAAACTCCCCTGAGTTATCCCTGGGGAAATGAAAACACTGCAGGAAAAAAAATCTCATTATCTAACTCGATTGCTACTGAAACACTTGTCAGCTCTCTGGATGGTGTTTATGGTTCCTTATTAGTCCTGTCACTGACGTATATTTTCAGAGGAGAAAGTACATTATTTAACAAGGAACTCTGAGAAACTTAGACTAGGTTGGAAAAGACCTTTCAAAACATGGAGTCCAAACAGTAGCCAAGCACTGCCAAGTCCACCACTGAACCAATCCCCTTGTCCAGATCACCAGTGAAGGCATCAAACAGAACTGGCCCTACTACTGAGCCTAGAGGAACCCCACCAGTGCCCAGGCTCCAGATGGATTTAATTCCATTCACCAACACTCTCTGGGCCCAACTCTCTGGCCAGTTTTTAACCCAGCAAACAATGCCCCTTCCAAGCCATGAACAGCCAGCTTCTCCAGGATAATGCTGTTGGAAATGGTGTCAAAGGCTTTACCAAAGCCTAGGTAAACAACATCCTGAGCCTTTCCCTCATCCACCAGGCAGATGCCCTTGTCACAGCAGGACATCTGGTTGGTCAAGCATAACAGCACCCACCTTTCATAAACTCTTGCTGGCTGGGCCTGATCCCCTGGTTGTCCTGAACACGCCACATGATGGCCCTCAAGAGATCTGCTCCACGACCTTCCTGGGTACCAAGGTCAAGCTGACTGGTTTGTAGTTCCCCAGATCCTCCCTCTGGTCCTTCTTGTAGATGAGCATCAGATTTGCTGACTTCCAGTCAAGTGGGACATCCCTGGTGAGTCAGGACTGCTGGCAAATGATGGAAATTGGCGCAGTGGGCAACTTGGTCATCTTCCTCATAATGCTTGGGTGGATCCCTTCTGGCCCCATAGACCCCTGTGTGCCCACGTGGTGCAGCAGGCTGCTGATCATTTCCCCCCAGATTATGGGGCCTTCATTCTGCTGCCCATCCATGTCTTCTGGCTCCGGGGCAGAATACCTGGAGAACAACTGGTCTCAGAATTATACATGGAGGCAAAGAAGACATTGAATACCCCAGGCTTTTCCTCATCCTTTGTCACTATGTTTCCTTTCACATCCAATAAAGGATGGAGATTCCTTAAGCCCTCCTTTTGTTGCTAATGTATTTATAGAAACATTTTTAATTGTTTCATAAAGCTCCCTTTTGGAGCTCACAGGGAAATTCTTGGCAGAGTGGGTTTTAAGTTGCCTTTTTCCATCAGGAAATGTCAAAGTCTGGAGTTTTCCTGCAGAAATAACCCTTTGCTTACCCTCCTGAAACAACATAGGACTGTAGGACTGACTGAACACAGGATGCAAGAAATATGGATGTGTAATGGGATGTATCTCACGTGGTATGTGCAGCAAGTTTTACAGAAGTGTCATTTCCAGCCAAAGGTAGAACAGAGACATTGTTTGGTCCATTTTGTAAATAAATGGCCTTTATTATCTTTCTAAATATTGAAAGCATGTTTCACAGACAGGCCAAACAAGAAAAATAAATAAATAGATTACAGAATTTCTAAAAGGCTCATCTATTTTCTTCACTGTTTATTCATATATAGATTACTATCTCTCTAACCAGCTTATTTGCTAAGTAAGGGTATTGATATCCTGCTTGAGTAGGATAAACTAAAACCCAACAGACATCTGTATTCAGCAAAAAACTAAGACATTGCATGGTGAAATATTACAACACTTACAGCACCATTACGAACAACTTTAAGAGTATAAGATTTACACTCAATATCTCATTATTTTTTCTAATTTAGTCAAGGCCTGAGACAAGGGCCTAGTGAAATCCTACAGAAAAAGAACAAGGATTGCTGATGCCACGTCTCCATGGCAGCACAGCTAATTTGGCAGGACAGCCCAGTGCACAGAAAGAAAAAGAGGTTATTTACAAAGATATCTTTGATAAAAAGGGCTTTGGGGACAGGAAAGTGGTCTGGGGGGTGGGGAAGGGGGGAAGTCACAAAACGTTCCAAACCTTTAAAATAAATTCTTTAAATGAGTGAGACAAAATAAATTGAAGAAAAATTTCTTGAGTCAGTAAGCACAGTGAGTTTCATCTTTGTTTGTTGTTGTACAATGCTATAAACCACACTGAATGGCCCAGAATAACATTAGTGGTTCTGTGTATTGTAACCACTTCAATCAAGGCCTTTTGTTTTGAATCACCTGCCCTGCCTGCATTGGAGACCCTTTTATAGGCCAGTCGCAGCACAGAGATCTAATTTAGTTCCACATACAAAAAGAAGCAAGGAAGAAAATATACCCATCTCTTACGCTCCTTGCTTGAATCTACAAGAGAACAAATGGGACAACAAATGAATTGAAATGCCTTAGAGAACATTTTAAAATTTCCTCAGCTTATGACCCACAAGCAATTTGTAAATGATATTGTTACAGCATTCCTGACGGATGCAGTTGCCCAGCTGGGCACACGTGAAGGTCACCTCAGCAATGGGCATGCCTTCCCCTGCTGTGATGAGCAGAGGGGGGCAAGGAGGGCTCACCCTGAGGCCCAGGGAGCCATGGGCACAGGGCTGTTGTTAGCTTCTGTGGAGCCAGGAAAGGCAGAAGTGCCTCAGAGGATTCCATGTGGTTGATATTCTCTAGCAGAGAGCTCACTTGATGTCGCAGGCAATGCACTGAGACCCTGCCCTTGGCCTTGCCACAAGTCTTTTGCAGTCCCCTTCCACATCTTGCCTGTAGAAAGAGCTCAGTGCATAGGCCCATAGGGATTAGTAAAGCAACAGAGGAGCATTTCTGTTAAAAATAAACTCTGACAGACATTGAAGTGCTGGTTTCATCTTATGAGACAACCTCAGACCAAGGAATGCATTGTGTCTACCACTGTGAGCACGATCACCTTTCTTCTAGCCTGCTGTAAAAGAATGACATTTACCCCATCAATTCCCTGGCATGGAGTGCGGCTCAGACAGAGGCTGAGTACCATGAGATTTTGTGAAATGGTTCATTTGCCAGAGACATAAAGGCTTCATGTGGGAGCGAAATGCCCCAGGCTGGCCATGCTCCCTTACAGTGTCATGAACCAGAGCCTGCAGCATCTAACCAGGCAGGTGTCTTTCCAGCATGAGGTCACGTCCAGCATGTGATGGGGTCATGTCTCCCAGCACCACGGGTACAGCTCATGCTCTTTTGTGTTCTGGATGCTACAGCAGTAAATTTGACATTGCTCTAAAGGCAGCATTGTAGCGGATAGTCTGCAGATGCGCATATAAATGCAGGGTTGATGCTAGAGAAAACACCATGCAAAGTAAGTGTGTGTGTGTGTGTGTGTGTGTGTGTGTGTGTGTGTGTTTGTGTGTACTACATAGGTTCAGGGTGTGAATTAGCAAAACACAACCATAAACTTCAGAATACACATTCATGAAAGATAAGCATGAGATACCCTTCATGAGGCACCTTCAGAGCATCCTTGTCTTGACCGAACCTTTCTTCTGGAGGAAATTAATTTCCATTTATAAACAAAAGGGAAAAAAAATTATTTTCCAAGTCACTTGTCTGGATCTCCTCATTAATTTCAAGTGTGATGTTACCACTTACTAAAGAAACAATCCCACTGGTTTTCCGTCTGCTTGCTACTTTCTACTACGAACGATTAATGTATTAGAAAATTAACTTGCAGATGAAAGAAAAGAACAGCCTGTGGAAGTTGAATAATGACCTTATTTTAAGATTTTCCCTTGAGTAACCCCCACTGTTGCCTCTTACAAATGCAGGAAAAATTATACGTGCCCATCTTTAATGTCTTTTTTGAATGCTGATGAAATGATTAGTGATTTGGAAAAGTCTGTGCAGATGAAACAACAGCAGCAGGAGTAGCAGTCAGTGATATTAGCTAGAGACAGCAATCTGGGAACTGCTGTTCTGCAGTTCAGAGAGAAAAATTAGCATACTAGATTATAATTAATAAACTAGAAGCAAATCAAGATAATATGGTGTGGGGTTTGGAAACCAATGAGATTAACAAATTTAGAAAATGCAGCTTTCTTCACAAGTTAGAAGCAATTACCCATTGCATTTTTGTACCTTATGCACTTATCCTGCAAACACCTGACAATGTGTAATACCTGGTTGCTGAGGGGACCAAAGAGATCTTATCATTGCACTTCACAAGGGGGAGCCTTTCTGCTTTGGTAAATTAATTCCCTGGGTCCTCTCTCACTCCTCTAGCACCTGGTGGTCCTATTTTTGCTCTTGGACCTTGCTGGACACTTTTTAGCACTGTCTACAAAAGCCTTCTCTGCTGACACAGAAAGCCAGCTGAAGGCAACTCTTTATCTGTTGGGATGCAGATGCCAGACACAGTCTGGGCCAACCAATACTGCCTGCTTCAACAACAATTTCATAGATGCCCTTAGATGAGTCTTGTAATTTGCTTTGTTCCTCACCCCAGAATCCTTTTGTACTGCTGTTTAGAAATTGTATAAATACTGCAGAACCTATGTTTAATGCCATGTAATAGATGTTTTCTCTTAGTAGTAAAAGGTCCTTTTCATTTCTTGTGTAGAATGCAGATTTCATGGACCAGAAGGCTTGAAAAGTCACACAGCTGTAAATGGCACATCACTACTGACCTTCCAGGAAACAGACAAGAGTCTTCCTTCAGTGATCCTCACACACACATGTAATAGGGGAAGAGAATAATCTTTTTCTGCTCCCCTTTATGTCTTGACCAAAGCCAAGGAAGAGTCACAGCCCATGTATGCAGGAAATACAGGATTACTCCCTCTAGGAAACACCTCAAAACCACCACAGTCACTTTGCCATATTTTTCTGAGTTTGCCTTGCTGTTTCAAAGGAGACAAGAAGGATAAATGTCTCTTTCCAAGGGTAACATTTCCTGGTGTGCCTGAATGATAGCAAACCTGCTGATGGCATTGTTGCCTTCTGGAACCAGACTGCCTTGAACTTCTGAATTACTGTAACCTTCCCTCAGGATGGACAAAAAACTTAATTCCCAGCCTGGCCTGGTACCAAGAAAGATCCTATAGGACTTTTCTTAAGGAGAACAATGTTGGAATTTTCTGTTTCAGATAATTCCCCCTTTAATAAAATGAAAACTGGAGGCTGAAGACTTCAGTCTGTATCTGGTCCTTGTCCTGCTTCACTCTTTGGCATGCTTGATGGTGGGGTCAGGAGGAATACCCTTCAAGTTTGTTCAAGAGGCCGTGCAAAAACCAAACACAATCTCAGCTACATGGCTGGGAGACAAACTTACAGTTCACAGACAAATAATTTCAAACTGGATTTTTAAACTGTAGCTTCAGATGGTCTGTAAATACAAGATGAGTTGTTATATCCAAGTTGAGGACCAAAGAGAGGATGTATGGATGAATGAAATCAGATGTCAATGAACACATTCCCTTGACGTGCTCTTACTCCACTAAGGTATCTCCTACTTTCCTAAAATGGTAAAACTAGCTACCAAATTAAACAACTTGCTGATCCTATATCCTTCTTTTACTAGGATATCCCTTTTCATAATACTGATCATGTCCAACTGACATCCTCAGCTACTGACCACATCCAACTGACATTCGCAGCAGGATTTGTTTCTAAACACTAATGTAGCACAGAAAGGATATAAAAAGTTAATGAATAAGAGAGAAGGAATGATGTATGGGGCTCCAGAGGAAGACTCAGTAGATATAGGTTAGATTTAAGGCTTTTTTATGGGCTTCCCACAAAATGCTGGTCAAAAATCAATTCATTAAATTGGTAATTAAAACAAAGCCAGGGCAAGGACCCAAGTACTGGCTCACAATTGTCTGCACTGTTTAATTGTTAACACACTCTTTCACACGCCTTGGCCCATGCTGACTTGATTTCCCCAGAAAATGTCAAGGCTCAGTTCAGAGGACAGCATGAAGCAGGGACTGCCCCAGCGGGCACTTTGGACAGAAGAGTTCCCCCTTCTCCAGTCACCATGGGGTAGAGCTTAGCCATGTGGCCACAAAATATATCAGCACTGGCCTGAAGGGCTACAGAATAGGCCCTCTCCTACTTTATTTTCTTGTGTAGATACAGTAACTTCATCTTTCCTGCCTTGCTTTGTCTGCCCTGTTTAGACTGTAAATTCTTTGGACTGAAGCAACCTTTTAATATGTATTTGAATGATGCCTGACACAATGAGATGCCAGCCTTTGCTGGGGGTTGCCTTTGCTACTGAAAGGACTATTAAAGAAAAAAAAATAAAATAAGAAAAAAGAAGGAAGATTATTCAGCTCTCAAAACAGCTCTCAGTTATTCTTCTTTTAAATCCACCCATGTCAACAGCACATTTTCATCCTACAGTGGGGCTTTACAGCTGTCAAAATTTGCAGTCTCAGGACTGCAGCACATGTTAACTTTGAACACACAGCAACAGGGACTGAGAAGACAAGTAAACTGTACCCAGTGATCTCTCACCACCACCAAAATCATTCCTGTGGCTCAGTCCCTCAACTGTCCTACATCATGTAGCTCTCACAGGGCTCTTGGTGGTGGCCTAATGCCACCAGCAGTCTGAAAGGACCCACATGCAGAGAAAAGCCTAAAAGCCTTTGTTTGGGACCAGACTGTTCCTGTTGCTGACCTCAGGTCAGCACAGCAGCACGGTTAGTGTCCTGGTAGAAAGGCAGCATTAAAAACAGGCATTTGCTACTTGCCTTGAATTGTCTCGTTGCTTCTTAGCCAACCTCACAAACAGTTCTTCAAGACATCCACCTGGAGAGACAGAGAAATTAAAAATATAGATAAAAGGGCTCTGTCAAAAGCATATTGGAACTGGCCTCTTCCAATTCTGTTCTTAACCAGACTAATTTTCAGCATCACTCTTGCTGACGGTCTCCCCTCCAGCTCTCCTGTCTCAAGAGCACTTAGACTCCATCTCACTCCAGAGCAACACGTTAACATGCTAGAGAGACAAAGAACAGAAAATTCTTCTTCTTTACCTGTTTCTCATAACTCTGGCTCTTCCAAACACACAATTTCTAACTGTGGGCTAACTCTCTAGAAGTGTCAGGGGTCTTCTGCCTTCCCTGGGACCTCTGATGTACCCTCAAGAGGGAATTCATTGTGCAGTGCAGGTAAAGCTTTTGAGAACCTGAAAATTGTTTGTGTTTATAGCCACACCTGACAATCCACCTGGATATTACTCATCAACAGCAGAGCTCCAGAGCAGAGAGTTCTTTGGCACTAACTATTACATCGCTGTTTTGTTGTCATTAATGACATTAAAATGCCAAACTTGCCCCCTGTTTGCAAACTCTCTGTTGCACAAGTCAGTTTATCTGAGCAGCATCTCCCCACAGTCACATATTGGCAAGACAAATGCAAACAGCTTGTACTTTTTACCTCAAATGCTCTTCTTCCACACTTGAACTCAGCTGAATAAATCCTGAGTTGCCCCAGGAGAGTTTGAAAGGAGTTTTTAAGAGTTGTGTATTACTCCTGATGTTCAGATTACTTTGGTATGTTTTCCAAATAAAATAATTTTGTTAGAGTTAGTTTTGCCCAATGTGTGCCAGCCACTCTTAAGTAATGTAGCACTATTGCCTTCAATAGGCTGTAATACAACTGATGCTTTATAGATGAATTTGTTTAGAAGCTCTGGGATCAATCATGCAAAATGCTTATCCCTCTAAATTCCCATGAGAAGCTCCCAGCTCTGCAGTAGCAGATCCTAAGAACAATCCTAGCATGCTAAATTATGCTTTGACCAAGTCAAATATGTAACTCCAACATAGCAGCAATGCAGTGACAGCCAGTACTCATGAAAGGACTACATTTTCTTGCTGAGCAATGCTGTGTTGGAGCACACTGGGAGACCAGTGAATTGTGGCACTGAGCCATATTAACATTTTCCTTCAAAAATTTTGCAGAAGTGAAATTCCAGCTTTGTATCATCATGTCAAACCCATCATGGTTTTGATTTTTCAAAAAAAAATCCAGGTCACTAATAATCATAAAAGGGATTAAAAAGAAAATTTCTGGCAGCTGGATATGGTCAGCTAGGGAGAAATACCCACTGGATTTCCTCCTGTCAAGGTGTTGCAGCTCTTCTCCCCATTCTGCCTTATGTTATAGCTTCTCTGCTCCACAGACCATACCTGCTTCTCATTACTTCAAAATATCTGGTTGTTAGACTTTCACTCCATTTTTTTAACCCTTTCTGTCAGTGTCTAAGCAATAGCAACATAGAAGAGTAGAATGGTTTGGGTTGGAAGGGACCAAAGCCTCCTGACACAGGCAGAGATACCACCTAAAAATCAGGTTGCTCAGGGCCCCATCCAACTTGGCTTTGACCTCTTCCAGAGATGAGACATCCACAATGTCTTTGAGCAATTTCTCATTTACCCGAAGTTGGCCTTAAGCTCCTATCTACGCAGACTGCTTCCTCCCACGCTGTGCCTCGCTGCTCCCTGAGGAAGTGTTATGCCTTTTCCTTTATACCTGTTATTTGCAGTCTGGTAAGCTCTCCCTGGGATAGAAGATTGCAGGCAAAACAGCAAAGCTGTTTTCTCAGGGACAGTGTTTGTCAAGAATGCCCCATGATGCCCCCAGGCCCAGCATCCTGGATGACCTGGCCATGGAGCTTACGAGACCACACTAACCATAAAAGTGATAAGAACAGGGAAATTCTGGGGCTTTCAAGGTGTCATCAGAGAGTGGCTCAAGAATGAGACAGCTCTTTGATGGGCTTAGATAATTTCACAAACCTGCCAGCAACACAGAGCCCATGCTACAGCTGTGAGGGCTCAGACTCCTTTCCTCTCGCTCCCTCTAGTCCCTGCCCTCCCTAGAAAGCACAACTACTACCCGCAGCACATCTACAAACACAAAGCATGTGGATAGAGGACACAGTCTCAAGTTACGTCAGGGAAGGTATAGGATGGATATTAGGAAAAAAATTTTCACTGTAAGAATAATAAAGTACTGGAATGCTCTTCCCAGGGAGGTGGTAGAATCACCATCACACATCACCATCTCTGGATGTGTTTAAAAAAAGACTGGACATGGCACTTGGTGCTATAGTCTAGTTGATGTGTTAGGGCACATGGTGGACTCGATGATCTTAGAGGTCTCTTCCAAACTCATTATTCTGTGATTCCGTGATACAAAGAAGCAACTATGCCCCTAAAAACAAAATAGTTGGCATTTGCATACATCCACAATTCTTAATGTTCTGGCTTGAAGCTGACAGCCAGACATTGTCAAAGTATAAAATCCACAGATTAAGAGTAAATCCACAGATTAACACTGAATGAAATATTTTCTTTCCTTCCTTTAATTTTTCCCCTAAGAAAAGTTGCCTGAATTACATTCTTGCTATCAGCTGTTTGAAATAATTCTTTTGAACATGTTACCATAGCCACCTTTTGTGAGTGCCCACACATGACAATGCTTAAGGAACAAACAAACACAGGGCATATTTTATATCTTTTTGCCTATCTTCCCTCACTCCATGCAGGCAACTTTTTTTAAATAAATCACTCCGAACTTCTGTGCTGGCTGGTAAATCAGCAGCCATGATAAAATATCATATGGCTTGAAGTGCTTTGTCTTGCTGTTCTGGATATGGTTCAAGAGGATGAGATCATTTCACCATTTTCATCATCCCACACACGTTATACATGCTGGGGATGACTTGAGCACATGTAGTCCCACCGGCCTCATGCTGAGCTGCTAAACTTTTCCCACTGCGGTACCAATGTGTTGAATGGCTCCAACTACAACTGAATCCTAAGCTATACTCCAGCAACATCCTCAGGCTGGGGACATAGGCCAGGACATCCTTGTTCTTTGTGCCCTTGGGAGGTGCAGATGCCAGACAGAGAGAGTGTTTCTGCCCTGGTCTCTACAGCTGCAGGTGTGAGCTGTGAGGATGGTGTGCCATGCTCAAGGATAAAGAGTGTACACGCTGCTGCCTCTGCTACAATGTTTGCCTGATTCTCACACCATATCAGTCTTGCACCACCTCCTGGGTTTGCTCTGGGTTATTAGCTTATTTGGGGAAGTACAAAATGGCTTTGGAGGCTTGGGGCCTCCTGCTCATCTGATGTGTTTCTACAGCCTAGTGTCAGCACTTGCTGAGGAACAGGCAATCCTTAGCTGTTTTATACCCAGAAAAACAAGCAGCTCTTAACAGTGTAGGGTGAACTTGGCACTCCTAAATCTTGCCTAGCTATGCATTACTCTCATAGTCACTGTTCAAAGCACAGTTATAATATTAAGATTCCTCTTTCCCTTTGGCATCAAATCTTTCCTCTGCCTGATCTTAACTTTGCCTAGCCTAGCTTTAGTAATCTGGAATAAACATGTTGTGTATTCTGTGTATCTGGCTTATCTTGGAGAGAGTATCTGCTTTTAAGCTCAGGACATTTTAGAACAACTGACTAGTTTCTGAGAAGGACTTTAGAAAAATTGTTTTGTCCATGTTAGGGGAAAAAAAACCAAACAAACAAAATCTTACATTTGAAAAGCTCTGCATTGGAGCAGAGACTTCGGATCTGGAGGCAGGGTTTGGAGAGGTAAGTAGTTTGTCAGTTATTCCCATAAAAGTGCTGTCCAAAGTTGGTTGCCTCTCAGCAAAGCAGAAATTTAATTCTTAGCAGAGATTCCTGCAGTCTTAGCATTTGCATTCCCCAAAGACCTTCTAACTGTACCAGCTCAAGCCAGGGAAGCTCATCTGGAGGCAGAACAAGACCTTTCCCAGTGCTGCAGCTTCAGCATTCGAAATAAGAATGAAGGAAGAAAACTTCTCCCATCTGTGCTCCAAACCTCACAACTGCTGGGCCCAATCTGCCTAGGAAAAAAAGCAGTTTGTAGTCAAACAGAATAAAAATTAGTTCTGTCGGCATAAATTGGGCCAGGAAATGTAGGAAGGGGTGTGGACACTAAAATGGATAGAGGCTGGTAAGGAGAGGGTGCAGACACTAGCTGGGAAGAGGATCCATGGCTAGGTGAGACACTAGTGCTGCAGGAGGGAAAACAAGGCTCCATTCTCCATCAGCACAGGAAGGACTGAGGCCCTGTCTTCCAGATATACTAATTTCCCTCTTCCAAACCCCTCTTGGGTTGTTAAGAGCTTCTCCTTGACTGCCTGGGACACAGGGTGTATCACTGCTAAATGGTGAGAAATCCTTCCCACTGCCCTCAGCCCATGCTGGGAGCCCTCCCTGCAGGGCTCTGCGAAATGCTGCCAGATCAGGAGCTGATGGATGACAGCCAGCAGCCACGGCTACCTGGAGCTGGTGATGTCTGGCATGTGTCAGCCTACCTACAGCCTGGAAACAGCTCCCTGTGCCAGCCAGGAGCCACATGAAAATTGCTGCAATTGCAAGTCTTCCAAAGTAACCTCTGCTACAATTTTCATGTCTACACAGTAAATTGTAATATCCTACTTTTATTTCTCTTCTGTTCCTCATAAGTAATTTTCTTGCAGGCTTGCATAGGGATTTGACCAAATAGATACTCTAGACAATTAGAAATGTGTATTCATGAGCATTTAAAGGCATCAAAATAACCTGTTTTGTGCATGACTCCAGTGTTCATTTAAGAAGTACAGACTTAAGAGACCTCAGCTCCCTTTTTAGGGACCAGGCTTTTCAGTGTACAGTCCCAGTAAGAGGGCACTGTGGTTTCAGAGAAGCTGGTTGCAAAGGACAAGATCTTCCTTATTTCTCCTGTACAGTAGCATGAGACAGGCATAAGGCAACAATTAAAGTTATGCAGGAGTGACTACAGACATGAAAGCTGTAAACTTAGATAAAATTTCTCGATGTTTGCTAATTTCAGACCAAAATATGTAACAAGATTTTCTGGATGAGATGGAGGTAAAAGATGTCAGTCTTATCTCAAAGCATTTTATGCATTCTGGTTAAAAACTGCCTCCCAGTAACACCTCTATAAAATCCACAATAGGATGAACTTCAGAGCCTTCCTTCAAGGTGCAAGGTTTAACTATGTGACAATCAAATTGAGTCTAATAAAAATGTCTTTTATTATTTCTGTTAAGTACGACACCTGTTCTCTTATATATGGAAAAATATTTCTCATAAACATCGGATTTTACAGCCATGTGAAACCTCAGTTAAATTCAGCATGGATGCTCGGATGCCAGGAAATCTCACTTCCCTGAAAGAGATTGTGGTGGGAAGGGACCTCTGGAGATCATCTGATCCAGTGCCCATGCTCATGCAGCACTCTGTCCACTCATGTTCTAAATATCTCCAAGTCTGCAGATTCTACAATTTCTCTGGGAAACCTGTTCCAGAACTCAGTCACCCTCATACTAAAAAGTGTTCCCTTATGTACAGACAGGACCTCCTGTGATTCTGTTTGTGCCCATTGCCTCTGCTCCTGTCACTGGGCACACTGAGAAAAGTCTGGCTCCATCTCCTTTACTACCCCCTCAGATATTTATATATATGGATGAGATACCCCTGAGCCTTCTGTCCAAGCTGAACAGTCACAACTGTCTCAGCCCCTCCTCATCTATTAGATGCTCCACATCCATAACCACGTTAGTGAGCCTTCACCAGTCTCCCTCCAGTATATTCATGTCCTTCTTGTACTGGACAGCTCCAATCTGAACCTCACATTCCAGATGTGGTATCGCCAGTGCTTTGGAGAGGGAGACAATCACATCCCTTGACCTGCTGGTAATGTTCCTCCTCTTTCACTGTCAAAGAAGACAAAGATGGACAGCTGTGACTATTGCCATAACTCATCACATGGTAGCCAGCATGGTATCCTGTCCTGTAGGCCAAATGCCCCCCACCATGGCACAGTGCAGTGACACCACCAGCACAAGTTGTGACCAGCTGGAGCAACTGAAAATACAAAAGGCTTTTGGCATAGAGTTCTTGGATTCACTCCCTGCTTTTAACTGGAAGATTTTTTTTTCAACTTTCTGTGGTCTCTGCCAGCCTGCAGCTATGACAAGCAATATTTTTCCTCTCCTCTTTGAATGATCCAAGTGAGCGATGCTGTCAGCAAAAGCTGATGGACTGAAACTGTCATGAGAAAAGAAGAAAGACTCTCTGATTATAGAAAAAAAAGCTTCCCCTCCTCCCAGGCACTTCTCATCTTCCTGTGCTTCCCTTGTTTTGGGAGGCAGACCTGTCTGAGGAAGCTTCTCCACTTTGCATTTACCCATGGAGAAAGATGACTGACAGAGCAGGCTCATGCTCCTGTCTAACCTACTGGAAGTGATCCCATAATCCCTTAAAGGGATTTCCTTCTCTCTTCAGGCCAGCTCAGTCCTTGCTGTTGGGGTGCCCACAATACAGCCTCTCATGATAAACTAGTTCATGCCATTAATGTAAATTGCCTCCAATGGAGATTGATGCAATACACACCCACACAACGCTGTAGTGTAGATGGGGTTTTATTTTTCCTCCATAGGACTAGATCTAGTTTTTTGTCTTGGTAATATTTGTATTATTCATTTCCCGCAGTAACCAAAAGAGCAGGACCTGTTGTGTCTGTGATTCTGGAATCTAGCCACTTCGTTTAACTCTGCAAGGAGGAAGATTTTTGATAGGGAGGACCCTAAGACCTCTGTTTGTGCCACTTGAAATAAAGGGGTTGCTGCCCCAAATCCATACAATGAACACATGAATGCCTTCCTCATGCTGAACAGGAGAGCCATCAATGAAGGCTGGGTGGGTGTGGGCACCTTCACTTTGCATGGTTGCCAGAGCTGAAATTTTGATGTGACCAAGCCCCACCTCAGATGGAAATCACCTGAAATACTGAATTATGTGTGGAGGCTGCAAACCTGTCCCCTGTCACCAAACAAATGAAATGACTCACTATCTGGGTGTTACACAGCTGCTTTTGGTGCACAAGCCACATTGTAAGACACTGAGATCACAGGATCAGACTCTGAGGTCTATCATATGAAGTCTCCTAGACTAAACCATGAGGTTGTGTAAGTCCAGGGCACTCCACTGGGGGAAATTAAAACTCTCTGCCTAGAGCCATCTCAAGATCTGAGAGGACAGCTCTGTAGCGCTCAGCACATAATAGTTCAGGGGTAGGAGGTATAACACAATAGCACACCTGGCTATAAAGCTGCAGTCATTTTGGTGCTTGATTGCTTCTTGACACATGCCCAGAAACAATGCTGATGGCCCCTGAGCTGGGCCAGCCATGCTTTTCCCTGCTCCTGGAGGCAGGCAATGCACAGCAGCAGCCCAGACAGGTGGAGGCAGCTCTCACAGGTGCCTTGTGGCAGCCACACGTACCCAGCCATGTCCCAGGGAGGCAAGGGGTGTGTGCTACACACCAGACCCCTTGCACTGCTGCACACACACACCTGCACACACAAGGAGGGCAGCGCACTTTCTGTCAAACCTGCCCCAGCAATTCTGCATTGCTAAGGAATCCCCATCACCTTTAAATGCAGTAAATGCCACTCAGAGGCCAAGTATTCATTTTGATAGGGATGATTTTCATTAGTGAGGACAACAGATCTCTTCTGGAAAAGCCTTCTCCTTGTCACTGTGCCTGCAGCTCATTTGGACAACAGCACTCTCCATGAGAGAGATAAATGTGTCATTTCTCAGGGAGTACCTCCAGGGCTGAGCAGGCCCACAGGCATAGAGCACATGCTGAATGCACCAACCTTCCCAGCACTTCAGCTCCAAGGAGCATTTCTCTGTGTACGGCTCCCTGGACTCACACATCACCTCTGGTCCCTAAACTCTCCCTGCTGTCTTCACTGGGAGGAAAAATAGAAAAGACTCTGGGGTCCAGCACACTTCAAAACTAGAAGGGCCCAATAAAATGCTACACAGATAATCATCACTGTGCAGATCTTTAAAATTATACCCCAGCCTCACATACACCATGAGAGTAGAGGAAGGATGATCTTTCCTCAATTTGGCTTTTTTTTTTTTTTTTTTTTGTGAATAGGGGATTTCTTCAACCCCCAGGAGACAGGGGAAAGGTGATTGCTGAAACTACAACCACACCACAGTGTAAAATAGGTCAGAGACTGTCCTCCAGTCCTGAGGCATGACTGAATTGCTGAAATTTCTGGCCCTGCTTCCACTTCCCACTTCATAAGATGTCCACATCCAAACTGCTCCCTGGGAAGAACCTGTTAAGATACAATCCTGGGAGACTGAGAGCTTGCACAGATGGAAGGAAGTGTGTGGGCAGACATGGAGTCAGAGCTTTGATGTGTGCCCTGCCCCTGCCTCCTGGAGAAGACATGGCTGTGGCTCTCTGCTCTCCCACTCTTGGGACTAGCAGACACATTGTGTGCCTTATTCAGCCACTCCACTCTGCATTCTCCAACAGATTTGGATATCTGGTGCAGTCATCCCAAGCCCAAAAGACCAATGCAGTGGTTGTTTATCCACATGAAGATTACCCCAACATTTCTGTATGATCCACAGGGGACTGGGGCAGAGGTTTCACTCAGGTAGGTGGACCACCTGTGATCCTGCAGCCCTCTTACAGGGGCTTTAAGACCTGATGTATTTTTATGAAAGAAGGAATAAAAAATTAATTAAAAAGAAAAATTCTCATCTTTTTCATCACATCCAAAACTGCCAAGAAACATTTTCTTAGAATCTAAAGAAAAATAAAGTGTAAAAGCTAATAAACCTTTAAATCTGAGTTTGGACTGTAAGGAGGCCAAAAGCTAGCCAGCCTGGAGTAGTTGGGAAGCCCTGCAGCCCACAGAGAAAAGAGCACAAAGCTCCCATTCCCTCTACTGTACCAGAGCTGCCTTCTGACACTGTTTTCGGGAACTTGCCAGCTCATTTTCTAACTTGTTTGTGAGACATCAACAGCCTCAAATTACAGCAGTCTGAACAGCCCAGTAAATATTTACACAAACCTGCTGGTGATGGTTTGAGCTGACATGCGTTACCTTTTGTGTTGGGGGGAGGCTATATTTACAGCCAACCAGCTAATGAACATGATCCCAGCCATGCTTTAATACAGATGGCTCTTTCAGCATTTGCGGCTTTCAAGTTACAGAGAGCACAAACTTCAATAGCCTTCGTTAGAAGGCTCCGTCTCAGCTCTCTCCGTTTTGTTTACAACCAGTCTCTCTTTGTGCAGTCAAGGGTTGACTAATGTTCAGCTGTTTGCAGCCAGCAATGCGGTTGTGTAGGACAGGGCTTGTTTCTTGTCCTTTTTTCTTTCTTTTTTCCTTTTTTTTCTTTTCATTTTGACACTGATGGTTTTTATTTTAAACTTACAATGAATGCGATTTCTGCGACGTAGATTCATTTTCCTCGAGTGGCATTTCTCCAGGCTGTCTCACAGGGTTGGAGCCTGGTGTGGAAGGGGACAGGAAGCTGTGCCCAGACCTGGACTCTGTCTGTGAGGCTCAGTAGAGGGCTGGAAGCCATCCCTTCCCAGGGCCACCCCTTGGAGACACATTTTGTCGACACCCAGGTGTCACTGGCTACTCTGGTTGGATTCCAGACTGCTCTAAGGAAGATGACTAAGAAACTTTTAGTTTATGCAATCAATGTTTATTGTAACAGCTCACTTTTTATATCTTCTTTTTTAGCCATAATCTAAACCATTGGCTGGAAAAATCTAAGTCTTTTGCAGCTCTACATCAAAGAAATATTTTAAATAAATGAGATAGGAAAATAGAACAGTGAGAAAACTAATAAAGGAAATTCAGACTGTTGTTCTGACAATTATTTCACATTGGTTGGTTATGAAAGAAGCACAGATAATTTTTCTCTTTACTGTCATCACACTTTAAAACCCCAGACTCGAACAAACTGATAGATTCAAGACTACTGTACTTAGTGAGTCAATACTCCCCAGTAGCAGAGTCTGACAAATGCTCTGTGGTTGAGATGAACTAATTTTAGACTGCACAATGCCACAGTTTTAAACCTACACTTCTCTAAAACAAAATGCAGGTGAGGAATTCTGAATGATGAAGCACAGCTGGTTTTAGAAAAATTTCTTGTATTGTGCAAGTATTTTATGGGCTAGTAGAATCTAATGTGTCAGACAAAATCCCACCAAACCAAAGATGAACTCCAGTTTTCAAGTCACTGCACTCATATGGAGATCTGTCCTGACAGCAGGTCTGACAAAGCACAGAAAATCTATTTGGTCAAGTATCTCTCCTGAGAAAGAAAAAGGTACCAGCCTCCTGAAAATATCTAACCTTTGAAAGGTTGGCCTTGGAAGTTCCCTCACACATCTAGTGAAAATACAATAAAAAATGGCTCAGAGAGATTTATGGCTGAATATAGCTGATCTGAAATCATTAATGGAAAAGATTCTTCTGAATCTTTTCAGAAGAAGAAATGGCCAATTCTCAAATGATGGGCTGGTCTTTACCTCCAAAACAAGAAGCTCTTCCCATTGAAAGTGTCACCATTTCACTGCTATCATTGAATGAAAACACCTGATATTCCCTGGTGGAGCAGAATCCCACAGTATTGGCAACTGCCCTTGAGTTTTGAAGTAAAGACAGGTGAAAAGGCAGGTGACAACAGTTGGAGTAGGAACTTGATCTCAATCTGCCTTTTCTGATAAAGGTCAGGCCTGCTCTTTTAAGCTCCATGCTGGACCAGACTTCACTATTTATACTGAGCGTTTTGCTCCATCAAATCTCTTCCTGGAGTGGTTACACAGAATGAGTATTACACCTCATGGACGCAGCATCATTTGTTTAAATGCTTCCAGAGAAGAAAAGCCTTGGAAACAACAGAGTTGCTCAGTAGTACTTGGACAAAACATTTGTTACCAGAACACAGTCTGTTAAGAGCTGTTCACAGAATAACAGAGTTGCTGCCAAATATCCTAAAACAAAACTTTTAGGAGGAATTTTTGTTTTTAAATAAACAAACATATTTCAAGTGAGATCTGGAGTTTCAGATTCTGGTGAAAAGGAAAAAGGCTGATTAAAATAAAATATTACCAAAAGTTGTAAAGAAATTATTTGTTCTAAATAGACCTGGTTGTTTTTTCCTATCTTTTCTGGCTCATGACTGTTCAGCTTCATGTTTTCATTTACCTTGGTTAGGAAGCAACAGATCTTGAGATCTGTCACAGAGTAAGAAGCATGTCTTTGGGCCAGGACTCCTGCAGCTACGTGTGTCTATGTAGAGACTGCCTGCCTCACATTTCCCCCTGTCCTTTGTGTGTTGCTTGTCTGCTTCAATTATAAATACTCCAGGATAGGCAGCTTATTGCTATGTACATCTGTCAGGCACCTGTCACACTCTTCCTTGCCTCTGGATGTTCCACCACAACAGTAATTATTCAATGATACATGAAAATGAAGTACCTCTGAAAGGAAAGTATGTGGTCCTACGAGACCTATGCTCGCCTCTGTTCGCCAGAAAGAATTGATTCCTGAATTTGTAGAGGAGATGGTAACTGTAGCTGCTTATCCAAATTTGAGATGGATGCAGGAATATCCTGTGAGAAGGCTTCAAAATGTTTTTGAATTATTGCAATCAATTAGTGTAGATGGTGCTAGGGAGAGAAGAATAGGACTATGGTGAGGAGGCAGGACTGCACTAGAAGATGTGCTTTCAGCCTTTTTCTCATTCCACTGTTACTTTTCCCTCTTTGGCTGGTGGCATAGCTGATTGAGAACTTCCTACTTTGATTTTCTGCAGAAATATCCCATTTTGTGAAATCTAATTTGCTGACTCTCTCCCACTACTAGGGCTTGTACCAGAGGGTCTGTGGGCACTTCTTATGAGATGACATCATTCCCTGAACTCTTCCTGACACAGACTGCTTGTTGGCCCCCCAGGCAGGCTACAACATGCATGGGAATTTTGTACCTGAGTGTTTATTTGGGCTATACTCAGACATGTCAGTCAGATCTATTGATTTTAGAATTACGGAAGAAACTGCTTGTGATCTGGAAAGTCCCCTCTCAGTCTTCGGGAAGAGCCCTTCCCAAGCAGTTCCGGACATGAAACCAATTAGAAATTTCCTGGGTTCTGACTATTCTAATGCCTCATTCTAATGACATTGCACTAGTTCTTAATGTATCTCTGGAACTAGTCAAAGGTCATAAAAGGGAAAATGCATCTCATTCAAGGACATGTGCAAAGTCCAACCTCAACCAGCATAAGTTTGCTGTGGAAGCCATAAGCCTAAGCCCCTTCTGCTCCCGTTCAATTATTGTTCCAAAGGGACTGTGACCCAAACTTGTTGCACTATTTTTGGGGCTATTTTGTTAGCCTGGTCTGGAAAAGGAAAAGGAAAAGGGGAAGAAATCAGAGCCTAAAAGAGTCCTAAGAGCACTACTGAACCAGGTAAAAGCCCAGTCTGTACCACACAAAAGAAATCAGGAAGGAAGGACTTGGAAACTGAGTATCACACTTTTTCCATGAAGAAATTAAGTTTATGCAGGGATATCATTACTACTACTTATGGTTACAGTTCTTCAGCATCACTTAAAATCTTGTGGAGTAATCTAGGATGGAAGAATTCAGCTCATAGTATAAATCAAAAAATAACTCATATTAAAAAATGCATTGACACAAAGATAAAACTCGTGCAAGGATAGAGTGGGCTGCTGATACGTGTTTGTCTATAAATAGAGCAGCATCACTTAAAATTCAGGGATATTTTTGACATTTGATTTTATTCTTTCACATAATCTCCTTCTACAGAATTTGGACAGAACTGCTCCAAATTTTTTATCAACTCTTTAACCCATCTTCATGGCCATGTACAAAATAAGCCACTGAAGAGGGAATGTACTGAACCACAGTGATGACAATTCTGCTTGGCTGAGCTGAAATGGACAACATGCGTGTCCCAGATGGCTTCAAAAAGAATACATTCTGATTAAGGAGCAGTGGGAACATTTTCCAAGTACATTTGGGTGCCTTTTATAAATTTATAAGGCAGATGCTTCTCTTTAAAAGCATCTGCCTCACAGACCCTTTTTTCCCCTCTACTCAGATGTATAGGGATTGAACTTCTGTGAAATGCTGAGTCCACTGCAGTTTTGTGTACATGCTAAGCCCAGTTTTGCCAGCCTCACAATGAACGATGCCCTCATTGAAGAGCTTAAAGAGGAGGGGGTTGGGTCCTCACCTCACGGAGGATCTGGGAATGGGAAGATGCCAGAAAAGAGTGAGATCTGATGGGAAGGACTCTCCTGTATTCATACACAGTACCTAGAGTCTATCTATGAACAGAAGAGGGACTGTTCGAAATCCTCCACCACTGTTGCAGGACTGCTGTTTTGCATTTTATGAGATCCATTATCTTCTTCTGTACTTGATGAGGCTGTGTTCCTCTCTGAGATTAAGTAACCAACCACCTAAGCAGCTAACTAGCTTGTGAAATGTGTGGGCCTCTAACACCACTGCAGAGTGCCTAGAGAAAGGTCTGCTGTGCAGCCACAAGCACATGATGAGATCAATTCCAGCACACAGACCACAAGACTGGAGCAGTTCCTCAGGGCCTTCTTGGTACACTGGCCTTGAGGGAACCTCTAAGCAGTGATAGAAAGCCAAGACAGTCTTATGAAAATACTTAACTCATCCACAGCACAGTGCATTTACAGCTTCTCAAGGCACATAAATGTTGCTCTCTCTGTTTTCCTTGGACACGTCAACTTTTTATTGCCTGGGGATTTACACTGTAGTGTAATGCAATGCCTTGTGAGCCCTGCAGGATCAGGGTGCAGGGCAGAAGGTCAGAGGGAATAAGCTTGTAGCAATAACCATGGGATAAGCAACTCTGCAACTCCCCATTTTACAGCCCAAAGCAGCACACACAGCTCTTACTGGTGATGGAAAAGCAATGTTTGGGTCCTCCTTTGGGTGCCTGAGCAGTTCTGTTGGGGTAGAACATGGTAAGTGAGGAAACTTCTCATCCCTGGAGATCCTATCTACAGCCACCCTCAGTGGGCTGGCCAAGGGACTGGTGAGCAGTGTGAGAGCATCACAGGAGTCAGCACCACAGCACACATAACTTAACCCAAGGTGTTAGGAACCAAATCACCAGGAGTGCAGGGTCACCGAGCAGATCAGTTTGGAAGATGGGTCAAAAATCTCCTGTTCTGCCCACCAAGGCACATTACCTTGCCATTTGTGTGCTTCAGCTGAGCACAGACAGCTCACAGGGCCCATCACTAGCAGTGCAGCGTGCAGCAGCCTTTCATCTGGAGAATGTGACTCTGCTTGCTGAGGCTACTGAGCACTCAGTGGTCTGGGAACCAAGACTCAGTGACAACAGCTTCCCGTGGACACTTGTCAGGCACAGGCACATTTCTGTGTATCTATGGACACTTAGTGTGGGTCTCTTCTGAGGAAGGACCCAGAACTGTTGTGGGAGAGACACTAAGTGCTTGGCAGAGTGCACTGGAGAGAGGGAAATAGTGTTTGTCAGTGCCCAGCTTTGCCCTGGCTGCAGCAATTTAGCAAACATTCCTGTGTTGAACATCAGGCACGCTCACAGAGACTCTTGCACTCTTGGATTTCAAATAGACCAGGAGCATCAACAGTCTCAAAAGAAGAAATCGCTGTAAATATAATAGTCTTTCTGCTCTAAAAGTCACACAGAAAACCATGCAAGCATCTGTATTTAATCTGCACATCAGTCTGACAGACTGATTAAAATAACCCAACACATAAAATGAATAACATTGCTTTGCCTGAAGAATATTCATGTGATCAAAGAGTGGATTTTTAAGTCAAGTGCAGGAATCAAATGGTACCAAATTCTAGAGTATAACTAACTGGTGTACCAAATCAAATGGTACCAAATTCTAGAGTATAATTGGATTGGTGATCCAGTTTTACTTCTTCAAGTCCTTTTCCAGTCCTACTACCCACCTAGCAAAAAAAAAAAGTCCTTTTCCTCTCAGTGTTTTTTTACTCATAAGAGAGCAAATTTAGCCATTTGATCCCAACTCAGAGCTACTGGGCTCATTCCCACTTCTGCAGAGACCTCCCCTGTGAGTTTACATTTTCCAGTTGGGCTCTGCAGCTGCTGGAGACGGTGCCCCACCACAGTGCCATGCCGTACTTTGGAAAGTCTGTGTCTTGTTAGGAAGCAGTGGGGCTCATGGATGCTGGTGTAACATTCCCTGTGCCCTTGTGGTCTTGTCTCCTGTTTCTCTGTGCTACAGACGCAACACAGGTCAGAGGGGTGCTCCTCAGAACAAGGTACAACTACACAGGAGAGCAAACTCATGACTTCACTCTCAACAGTACTGTTTCTTACATCTAAAAAAGAGATGTATTTATTCTTCTGTATCCCAAGGTGACTCTGGGACTTTTCCTGAGGTGGTTTTTGGCTCTGAATGGTCCATTAAAAACAGACACATGTACCTGTGGAAGCTCCCACTATTAATGTTCTCTAGCCAAGGCTGATGGTAGCTTGTAATAGCTGCCTACAAGATATGGCAAAACTCTTCCCAGAAAAATATTCCCTGCCTTTCCCAGCCTTTTATTCTTGCCTTACCACTACCTCTTACACATGTATGAATTCCAGTTAGAGGTGAGCATTTGCCTTTCAAGATAAGAGGAAGTACTACTACCTGTGAAAACTGCTGCCTTACAGATAGCAGTGTGTGCTGTTAGTAGGACACCTTGCAGCTGTCTGTGGTGGTGTTTGGTAGGTGCAGAAAGCCTGGGGGCACACTCAGCCTGCTGTGACAGCTGGAGGTTACTTCTGTCCTCCTGGACAAGGCAATTGTGGTTTCTCTTTTAGTTTTTTTTTTTTTAGAGTGCGGAGGAGGTGGAGGTGCCTCCTGCAGTTTTTCTAGATAGTTGAGTTTTACACACTTGAAGCAAGAAAATCTGTTTATATTGCAGCTCCACTTCTTACAGCCCTATCCCAGACTTATTCCCATTGCCTCACCACGTGCTGTTGTTTTACTGGCCCCCTGCAAGTTAAGACAACCTCTGAGGAGCTGACCTCAACAAGTGATTGCAAGGAGGTCACTACTTTTCTGCTACTTTCAGTCTCACCTCTCCATAAAATACAACCTCTGATGTTTCCTTCATCAAAAAAACAGGCTCCTTAGGGCAGGAACAGACTCCTATTCTTTGCACAGCACTGGGCAACACAAGACCAGGGCCACCTGGGACAGCTGTCTGCAATACAACACAAATAATGGAGGTTTCACTACCAGGGCAAGAGGGCAGAGTTTTCCTCTGAGCATTCAGGATCTCTGGACTGGTGTTGCAGCACCCAGCAAGCAGCAGAAAGCTGGGGACAATGTGATTAATCTAATTCCCTCTGAGGACAAGACTGCTGCCATGGATGACAGGAGTGGGAGTTTGAACTTGCTAAGTTCAGGGGATTCCCTTCCCTTCTTAGATCTCCTTTGTCTAGCTGGCAGCAGCAAATTTTTATGAATTGGAAAAGTCCCAGGGCAGCCCAGTTTCCATCTCCTGCCTTCCCTGAGGCTCAGTGTATAAGGAAGAGGTCACAGAGGGGAGAGGAGGGTGCCATGGGCTGCTGACACACGAAACGCTGCAAATTTCCACCCGCCCGGGGCTCGCCAAAAGGAACTGCTTGAATCAGGAAGTTGGGCAATGCGTGGAAACACTTCCCCTCACTCCACACTTCTGAATAGAGTTGTCACAACTCTTTATTTTTAAACTCCTTTGCTTTCTCCCTGCTCTGTCCAAGACATCTCTTCCTTTCCAGAAGAGAAATAGCAATGCATATGGGAACTCCACAACCATGAAGCCACCAGAACTGGCTGAACTCAGGAAAGTCAGTAATTTCTCCCCTGCAGGAGGCAGAGAGCAGAGAACTGAGCCTCCAGGTACTGCTCAGGGCCCTTCCTACAACAGAGGTGCTGTTCCCAACACATATAAGAGATACTCAGCAGGTACAGTCAAGCCCCTGGTCATTAATAACAAGAGTGAGCTGTTTCATGCCAGCTTCAAACATTTGTCCTCCATCAGACTGGAACTAAATCAATATCTTTCCCAAGTGTCTGAGGCAGCTGGTATAAGGAAGAGTTTGGTCAAAGCTGCAAAAACCCACATTCAAATTACTGTGTTGCTGGCTCTGAGGCAAAGTTTCTTTCTCTTAAATTACTCCTCACTAGAGAAATCAAGGATTTCTACCTGGACTTCCCACTACCACCATCAGCATCATAACCGACCACAAGCAAGCAAAGTCAGAGGCTTCCTCTTCCTCCCTGTCACCACAAGAGTCACGGCATCTCATAGCTTGAAGGATGGGGAATTCTCATCTGAAAGTATTCTACAGATTAGGAAAGACAAGAGGTTGAAAACTGAAATCTGAACCTGAGCCTTCTTGGTTTGTTGTGCCATACTGGATGTCTCGTCATGGAGGACAGCATGCTCCCATTCCTGGCAGAAAATATGGAATAAAAAACCAGCATTATCAATTATTTTCAAGAGCATCAGCTGGCAAGGCTTGAAAGTGAGCATAGATCTTGTCTCCCTCCAAGCTTCTTTGAACCTCTCCTACCCCTCTTTCTCTTCAGACCTCAGCCCCTGCCCTCCAGAACATCCTAAGCAAACAACTGAGATTTCCTGTGCAGTGAGTCATGGGATGGAGCACAATAGGGAATACAGAGCAATGGATGAGGAAATGCTTCATGTAAGATGGGGGAAAGAGGGAAGCAGGGCAAAAGTGAATGGAAGGTAGAAAGAAAAACATCAGGTAATATAGCGAAACTCTGACTCAACTGGAGATGGAACAGAAGAGCCTGCAAATAAATAATAACTGAAAGTAAAGGAAATGCATTAGGAGGTGTTGAAGGGCTGTGATGGAATGACAGAAGACAGTGGGAGAGCAGTTCTGCAATGCTGTGAGGTCATTGCAGGCACAGGATGAAGTCACTCAGGGAAGATACAGGGTGAGGCAGGACTGTGCAGGTGAGCAATGGCCAGGGCAGCAGGGCAGCCAGCAGGCAGGCAGAGCTGCTCACTGGATGGAGTGAAGGATCAGGCAGCTTCCTTGGTAGGGAGTTGGCTGAGCATTGCCCTTAACAAGGATGCATATCTTTTTTCTGAATGCTTTCAAAAGTAGTGATTCCACTTCAGACAATGATGGGTGTTGTCAGAAGAAGGTATCAGAACCCAGAGGAACAGAGCTATATCCAGCAAAGAAGTCAAAGCACACCATGTGAAGATAGTTCTCCTTTGCCATATGTGTTACACAGTTATTTACACCTATTCAAAGGGGCAGCAAATATTACTAAAATCAAACAGCACTTTGGACTGGTAGCATTTTCTGTACATCCCACTTAGCCATTTTGACCTGGCACTGATGACAACCCCAGGGGTTGCACAACAGAGCATTAGAAGACCCCTGCTGGTTCCCAAAGCTGAGTCTCCCCAAGACAAGAGCCCTCCTGATATGCCTGCACATGAGATAGGGGCATTTTGTGAAGTCAGGAAAGCAATGACCCATTTAACACCACTTGGTGCTGGCCAAGGAGCAGTGAGCTGCACAGTGTGCTGTTCTGCCCAGCACTGCTGTGTCACCCTCCCAGCCCACAGCTGCCACACTGTGTGTACCTGTGTGCTTTATCTGCCACGTGTCTGGGTGCCAACAGCCAGGCCTTCAGCCACGGCAAATCAGCTCTGCTTTGCTGAAATCCACCAGCCTAGAGAGCTACTCCATCTCACCCAGGATGAGGCCTCTGGAGCACTGAGAGGAAGGGCTGTCTTTGTTCCCTATCTATGTCCTGATTAGTATACTCTGACCTGACCCCTGACTTGGTCTCCTAACACAGATGAAGTACAAACAGTAGTGTTGCTGGATTGGGTATCAGCAGCTCACTCAGGGATGCACAAAAGTCTTTTGCCTCTTGCTTTAAACCAAATGTGTGTCAAGCAGGGATCACCCTGGGATAACTGCAGTGCTGCTGCTACTGTGCTAATGGACAGTGCTGCAATACAGCCACAGTCACTGCAGCCCCATAATCACAAAAAAAACTCCACACAATTTCAATCTCACCATGGGAATAAGTGACAGAATAAACCCAAGGAAAAGAACATATTGTAGAAATGAAAACCAAAAAAAATTAAAGTCCAGAACATCAGACTTTCTAAATTATTTCTTTCTCATTCATCTTTCTACGAAAACACAAATACTAAACTACAATTTGTTGAATTTTGGCAAATTACTGTGGATTTGGACTTTTAAACCCAGATTTTCTGCTTTTTTTTATCTACCTAGTTTGTACCAAGATAAGTCCATTTACACACAGGGAGCTGCTCTCAGGACACTTGAAGTAATCACCACATCCTTCTGGATGACCCAAGGGTGATGTCACTTTTGTATCCAGGCAGTGGCACAGCAGGAATCAGTGTATAAACCTAGAGCTGCAGCCAATGAGGCTGGCAGTAAGAGGCAAACAGCTTCAACTCACCCACCTTTGCCTTTTTGCCAGCAGTGGGGCTGTCCTCTAACTGCCCTCAGGGCAATGGGCTATTCCTCAGCAAGCCTCCACTCAGGCTGCACAGGGACTTTGCAACCCTCTGTGCAAAGACCTGATCCCCTCACTTCTGTTTGGAGAGCACGGGCTTTCCACAAGGCCAAAACAGAAAAAAAGGGCAGAAGAGTCCAAGCAGAACTGTGCTTAAGTGATAAATCTGGCTCCATACTGCTCCAAGTGTAGGTATCTGGAGCTAAGAGTTATGGTTCAAGCTCATCTCTAATTCCTCTAAAAATACGTGACACAATCCTATGAGTCTTTCCTGCTAAACACCACTCTCAGAGCTTTCATTTAATGGCTTTTCTTTCCTGCTCACAGCTCCCTCTCATCTGCAGCTTTTCACTGTGCAGTGCCAGAGCCATAAAGATCGTACTGTAAAGGCCCCCCAGCCTTTATCTTGCATATCACGACATCGTGATTCAAATGTTACAGCGCTGCAACACAAATGTAACATCAATGTACATCCCATAACAGGCCCTAATCCATCCCAGATTTGGTTCAGTGCTCACTTGCTCAGATCTCCGTGGACCACACATTGTGTGCCACTGTTTGTGTTCAGCATAAACAAAGCATCAGTGTGGAAATCTCATCAGCACAACAACAGTATAGTCAGATCAAGAGGAGCTAGCAGGAAGCCACTCTGTGTCTTTCCAGAAGACTCGCCAATGAGAGTGTGTTATGCTCATGGTGCCTTCCTCAGAGGCACTGGAGCTCCAGTTTGCAAAGGCATTGGCTGCAGCCACCCAGGGCAGCCCAAGCACACGGCACAGCAGGAGTTGTATTCCCAGGCACCGCCGAGGGATGCCTGGCCTTGCATGGAGTGGCCAGGGCATGGGAGAGCTCACAGGCTGGGCCTGAGCTGATCCTACTGCTGCTTCAGCCACCTGAGAGCCCAGAGTGGGAGTCATCTCTGGAGAGCAGCAGCAGGAGCCTCAGGGCCCAGCACTGCCTTCCTGGGAATGTGGCAGGCACCCTCCATTCATCTGCCACCTGAGCCCCTTTTCCAGTTTGTTGCTAAATTGTCCTTCTGACAGGAGAGACTTGTGAGCCATTCCCAGGTGAACTCTTTCTTCTCCTTACCTCCTTTGTTGATTGTAGGGAAAACAATAAAAGTCAGCACATCCTCTCCTCGATTCTCAGGCATTGTTCATTTTATTGGTGGAAAACTCTTTCTGTGCAAAATATTGCAAAGACAAGAAGAACATCAGGTCTATATTAATATTTACATCAATGAATATTACAGACCAAGGAAATAAAATAAAAAAAAACAAAACAACAAACCCTCCATCTTGATCACAGCTGCTGTGAAAGCCACTCAGCAGTGCTGGAAAGCTTCCTCTCATCCAAGTATTGATTGCTGGAAACATTCCCTGCTTATGACATTCATTGAAAGGGCAAATGCTTTGAAAATACAATAGAGTGAACAATTTTTCTTTCTTTCCTTCATCCTCTTTTTGGACTAAATGGAGTTTGACAGATTTTTTTTAATTAAACAAAATCAAGTCCACAGTACAGCTATATGTTGCAATATGTGGTTATATATTTGTCCTGCCCTGCAGATTTAGTGCTCAGGCAATACTCAATATTGCTAAAATTAATCCAGAGCAGCCACATCATTCTCCTGTGGCTTTGAGATGACCCTGTATGTGGTTTGACCATCTAACAAGAGAAGCAAACCACGTGTGTGAGCAAAAACAGGCTGAATCAGGGAGGCTTATGTTGCTGTTAGGAATATAAAATTGTGTTGTGGAAATACAGCCCAGAGACCCTCATTCCCTCTTGGTAGTTCCTATCCTATGCACTTGCATAACTTTTTGTCTCAAAACATTGTATGATTCCAAAGGTTCCAGAAGCTTTGGGACAAACATCGACTTGCTAGTGTTGGTTTTACAAACATCATGCAAAGCCAGCTGGTTTTCACACAAAACTGGATAAAACAAGCAAAGTTTGCCTCATGTCAGATATTCTCAGAGTAACTATATTTTGTTCAAAGTGTAGTTGTTCATGTGGTAAGTTGACTGTGTTTAAACATGAGGTTCACTTGCAAACAATGCAGAGTGAAATCTCCAAAGTGAATGATCACACATGTTGGTGGACAAGACTTGGGGCATGGGATGCCAGAGTGGGAGAACTCTGGCCCTATGGACAAAAAGCCATGAAGCCCCTCAATGTATCCATCAGGTACCATTGCCAGGGATGCTGCACAAGGAGAACTGACTGCTGCATTGTCAGTAAGAGCTGAAAAGAGCATTCCTGGCCCACCAGGAACATCTGGTGTGTCAATTAGCATCAGCATTTGGGCTTGCCAAGTATTACTGCCTGTATGCAATTGCCTGAGGAGAAGGAGGAAAGCCAAATGTTCATGGCTAATTCCACCTGCTGGAATTACCTTTCACATTGTCATGTCTTTCACATTTGTTACCTCTTTTGCAATTTTAGGTCCTCTTGCTTATGACTCGGTTTCCTAGAGAAATTTAAATTCCTAGTCTCTTTGGAACAGAAATTTTGGGGTTTGGGAATTCATCAAGACACTGTATCTTGCTAATAAAGGTTAATCTGACCAATTTGACTATGCAGAAATTTCAGCTCCCTTGCCCCATCTCCTACACATGTAGAAGAGCAGCAGATTTGGAGACAGGTTGGTCAGCTCAAGTGAGGGCCAAGGACACCAGCTCCAGAGAAAGTGTAACCTTTGGTGTGGTCCATGCAATCAGAGCCCTTGATCAGGGCGTGCCTCAGTCCAAGAGATAGCAGTTTCTGGTCAAGAAACACTAAAGATGTCTCCACTGCTGCCCTCCAAAGGGAAGTGCCTCTGCTTATTCTTTCAGATACAGGGTTTTGATATACCCCAATGTAGATGAGAAGCATGTATAGGAAATTAGATATATGACATCCTTTCAGTATTTTAAAGTCTCCTGCCAATTTTAGGTTCTACTGTCCTCCTTTTCCCTCTAGCAAGAGGATTAATCTTTCTGCCTGCAACCCTGTGACGACCAGCACTCAGCTGGTTTTCCAAAACTATACCTCAGCCCCATCTGGGCTTTAACAGCTATCTAAGTAATTGGGACACCAGTTTGCTAGCTCAAAAATAATTATTTTGTGCTGTACAAAAATTAAAAGTTTCTATTTACTGAGAAAATTAAAGAAAATAGACAAAGCTGTCTTTAGGCTATGGGCAATGTGGATAGCCTATTGAATGTTATGGAAACTCTTTAAAGGAAAGCATTGTTTCCAACTGAAAACTCAAATGTCTCCTTTCAAGAAAGATCACAGGGAATTTTTTTCTCTAAAATCTAGATTCTTCTCCGATGCAGATTAATTGAATTCAAGTTCAGACCCCACCTCCCAGCACAACTGCCTCTATGGCTATTTTCTTGCCCTCTGAAATCTTCTCCCACCTCCAGCTCTAGGTCATACAATCCCCACCCTGAGAATGCATTTGAAGGGGTTGCATTATCAAGGTGGAGATACACATATGTTTTGTTGTAGGTTGCTCCCCAGCTCTGTGATTTGCTGTTTGTGTCCATATCCCAGCTCTCTGCAAGGATTCCCAAGCTGACCCTGCTGTTGTGGGCTGGGGAACTCCTCGTTTTCTCTGTGCCACCATTTTGGTTTGCCATCCCATTTGTCCATTGGAGTCAGGCTGCAGGAGCCAGACACAGGGAGCAGATACAGAACAGGTATGGAGCAGGCACAGGTTCTGAAATCCTGTGAATGCTGAAGGTCTCTCTTGCCTTTCTCAAGCCCTCATGCCAGAGAAAAGGGCCATCTGTGGATTTTGGCACATATTGAGTTCAGGCCTTGATTCCTTTCTACATGGAGGTTTTTATCTAACCCAGAGCAATAAATAACTGTCATATTAAGCATGGCCATGCAAATGTTACTGTACTCAAATTGTAAAAGCTCCCTTTTTATGTGGGTGCCCTCCGAAACAATGCGACCCTACCCAGCCCTCAGCTATGCTCAGCCCTTCTCTAATCACCATGTTTCGGACGTGCAGCTTGCTGTGAAAGACAAATGACAGGAACTATTGAACTCTGTCTTGTTGTGAGCGTGCCCAGCTGCAATATTGCAATTACAGACAGGACAGCAGTTTGCTGGGGACTGAGGGCTGGGCAAGGACAGCTGAGCTCTGGTAGCACCTGCATCTTCAGATCAGCCCAGACCACCTTCCAAACGGGTCTGCCAGGGCTATGTAGATGTACAGGCCAGGGCTCACAAGTGCTCATACCATGCCAGGATGGAGGAGAGCCCTGGGAAGAGCCAGGAGGCCCCCACAACTGGAACACATCTTCATTCATGGAGCTGAGTCATGGCGTAGCTGATGGGCAGTGGTGAGGAAAGTCCACAACCCACCTTGCTCCCTGAAGCTCCCTCATTGCTGTGGGAGGGTTTGGGCATGACCTGCATGCTGGAAAGGCAGGATGAGTCAGGCAGGCAGGAGACATAGAGGAGCATTTCAGTGACATCTGAATGTTTTGTGAGATGGCCACTGCCCTGTGAGGGCAGCTTGCTCTGTGACTCTGGACTCCCTGCAGCATGGAGCAAGTGCCTCAACAGACACCCAGGAACTCTCAGGGGCACCCAGTAGCATCCAGGGGCAGGTCCAGGCTGGGTGGCAAAGCTGCCAAAGGTATCAGGATGCCTAGCCTCCGTTAGAACTCTTTCAGTCATTTCTGGAAAGGTTTGCCTTTCTGAAAAGGAGGCTTTCTGTAATGGCAAGGTGTTAGCACAGTTTCTTGAGCGAGAATAAATAAATGCTGCCAGGAACTGTAAATTAAAAGTGATAATTGGAAGAGCTATATTGGAGCATATTTGCCACTTACCCACTTGCTCACCTGCTCTTCATTAACACTGTTCAACATCCTAGATTCAGTTAGGGAAAAAAAAATAAAATGCTTTTTAATCCCCACTCCCAGCCACCTTCCTGATACTTGGATGCTAATCAGGATAAAGCCAGAATAAGCCAAGGGCAGCCACTGTGGCAGGCAGATGCCTCACTTGTGGGCACACTGAACCACATGCTCTCCTTGAACCACATCCCACTGAGCACTGAGAGCACCCTAACCGCACCTGAGCCCCTTCTGCTGCCTCTGCCAGTGCTCGGTGTCTGCGGAGGCTGCAGCCGCTCTATACAGCACACAGGGCGCATTCATCTTGGGCTCACCACAGGGACTCATCTATTTCATCTGAGCCAGTCCTTGGCCTCTGGCAGTCAGCAGTGTCAAGGTTGCTGCTGCCACAGAGATGGATGCAGGTGAGCAATCTGCATGAGAGGGCTGAATAAATAAATTAATGGCCATAAAATAAAGGGAAATAAAATATAGGTTAGCTTTTACAAAGGTCAAGTTTTGCGAGAAGGCAGTCTCCAGAAAGGCTGTGTGGAACCTAGCAAGCACTCAATAGGGTTGGGAAAAGAAATTAATTAAATGATTTCTTGCCCACTGTAAGTTGAATTGTTACAAATCTGGATGTGGCAAATCTTTCCATGATACAGAGCTATTGCACTGTGGTTCACAGGGTTGCATAGGCATTGACCACTAGCAGATTTCATTTGTAAACTACCAGAAGGCAGAATTTAACAACTACATTTATTTATTTATAGACCAAATGAGAACTGCCTTTTGCCTGGGTTTTCTGCAGAAAACAATTTGATATTAAAAAAAAAAAAAAAGCAATACATCTCATTTCTTTAGAAAGGGGACTGTTTATACACATAATGAAAGAGAAAATGCAAATGCTTAGAAAAACAGATGGGTAGATATCAGCGAAAGATAATAGCAGGGATTAAAGATGAGAACTATGAAAAATATTAATTAGATAATTTCCTCAACAAAAGACATCAAACTGTACCAATATGGGGAGTGTGTGGTGGTAATGATTTGCATTGTGATATGATCACAGTGTCCCAGGAAGGGATTAGGGCTTCGCTGTGTCAGTGCTGCAAAAGCCTATCTTTGTGAGGCAGCTTCACATCTCCTAATGAAAGGAGCTATGCAATGATAAATGGCATTATGTGCTTGCAAGGTTATTGTTACTTCAAGGTCACTGTTGTCACTTCCCTCTCCCCATCATCATGAAAGCCAGTGCTATTAAAAGTCAACCACAGTAATAGGGAGGGAGCTTGTTAGCACACAAAATGTGTGTTAGAGACCTTTTGCTGGGGTAAAGCCAGGATTAAGATTTTAACTTTACAAGATGTTGTGTGGCAATGACACACCCACAGCTTCCCTTGAAAATTTGCCACTGCTTGGGTGCACGTTTCACACCTGTGGCAGAGTATTTTGAAGACATTTTCCCCCAGAAATGCTGTGCCAGTCATGCTGATGTCCATCTGCTCCCACTCTCTAGCCAGCAGGTCACAGGGGCTTTGTGCTGTCCCCAGCCCTGTGAGTCACTCAGGGGTAAGCACACCTTCAGGGCAGTGTGAGTCCCTGGCACCTTATCAGGGGCACAGGGATGCTCAGTGGCTCCGTCAGTCCAGTGCTAAAGCCCAGGTGGATTCGACAGACACTCTCCTATTAGTAGTCTCCTCATTGTGCTGCCAGCATGTTCCCCTGATTCTCCTTTTCTGGTGAGAGAATTTCCATCTCCTATTTTCATGGGTGATCCCATGCGCGTTTAACTTTTTCCTGAGACGTACAGGTGAGATCCTGTTACACTTACATCAGGCTGGTGGGTAGTGCTGGTGCAAACAGGGTACAGAGGGAATCCTGCATCTCAAGGCTGGAGGATGACTGAACTCTGTCTGGAATAAAAGCATTCAGAGCTTTAAAAAAAATTGCAACTAATTAAAATTTAAAATTAGTTGACAATTTGACAGATACTGACACGTGGATCTCAAAGCAGGAAGTTATTTTCAGTCATTTGTGTGTCTGAATGTGGGAGCTTCTTCTCCATGTAATGTGCTAACTAGAAAATCTGATTAATTGAATGATGGTAATTGAGTCCAGAAAATGAAGGCATTTATCAAAAAATCTCAAGTATTTATTGCTGCACAAATACAAAGGCAATACAAAGACTGCTATATATTACTGATCAATATTCTAGCCATGCTTTTTTTCTGAGATGAATGACAAACTACTTTTTGTCACAACCTGATTGTGCTATCACAAAAAGCAGTTTGGAGCAGTGTGACATGTTTTGCTGGAATTAACAAGTCATAAAATTGCATAAAATAAAGATCAGAGGCTACTTTCATGCAGGAAAATGTTAGCTGCTGACTGAAATCTGGTGAGAATTTGGTCCACTAGAAACAGTTGGACAGAGGAGAAATTGCTGTCCAGGATTTGCTCTGCAAGTGAGTATTAACAACTTGCACACATCTCAAATCCTTGCCACGTGGTAGCTCATTCTTGTGCAAAGGGAGCCTGTGTTGGGGGCCCTTACAAGTTTTAGGAAGTTGAGCTCTCTCCAATGAACACAGCTCTGGACTCTCCATGGCACCAAATATTTTTGTGACTCTGCAATTTTGAAGGGAGAAGAACTGCAGGTGCCTAGATCCTCCCTAGTGATCCAGCACAACCTTTCCAGAGCAAAGGATGCTTATGAGCTTGGAATGAACCAAAGCACACACAGGTAAGGAAATGAGAGCTGAAGTGTTTTGCCAAGGTCAGCTCCAAGTCTAGTGACCCTTGGCTTCCCATCACAAGTATCATGCATGCAATGAAACAGAATCTCAAATCCTGTGTCTGGTCTCATTCCCTCTGCTCTTCCAGTGACGGCTGTTCAGAATCTGAAAATATTTTGTCATATTTTTTCAGAAAAGAAAGCAAACAGTAGTCTTCTTTTTTCCCTATGTCAGAAAAAGCAAAAAGTTATTTTAATGACCATTGATAGCTTAAAATCTTGAGGTAGTCTTTGTACCATTAAAAAATGGATGCAGTGATAAGCAGAAGACACCTGCAACTCTCCTTCAGAGATGCACCCTATCAATACCAAAGCATTACAGATTTCACAAAGAGAAGGTTGCATCTATCATATTGAATATACTGCAGCAAATGGGTATAGCAGGGAAGAAAAGGGAACACAGATCTGTAGCTGTGTTTGTGGCCAGATTTTTAATAATCTCTGCACACAAGGTTTCATCAAGAAACCTTTTTCAAACACCATCTCCTCTGCATACATGAGAGAGGAAAAGCATTCTTAAAAAATGAAAATCAAATGTATTGGAGACCACTGGACCTTTAAGTGAACACATAATATATATCAGAACATTGCTACTTCAAATTTAAAATTATTTGCATCATCATAGCAGAATTTATGAGTGATACATTCATCTGTCAGTGTGCATAAACCTGTATTGATTAAAATAATATCTAAAATTCATTACAGAGGTGCAGTCTTATCCCTGGGGATTAATAACCATTTGAGAGGTGTGGATGGCTCAAGGTGTAGTCAAGGACCATTAACCTCACTTTGTCATAAATATCCAGAAAATATTCAGTACCAAGGTCATTATCACTGTTATAAACTCTAAATGAAAAATTACATAGGTGTATAGATATTTTTTTAATATCACTGATGCCGACTTAATTGGTGTGTACAAAGCATGACTCAAGCATTAAGACTGCTCAGGAGTCTCCCAGGCTTGCCTGAACCATTTCTCAATATTTTGCTTTGCCTTTAATTAACTGCACTCTTCAGCCTTGTTTCTCTATTTGTGTCATGCCCAAGTGGAAAGAGCATTTCTTAATAGTAACTAACATCTAAAATAATTTCTTACAACTTTGAAGTTGGAGATGCATTTCCAATATTCTTTTGAAAGAAAACTCGTTGAGAATTTCTTAGTTTATCCCTTTTTAGGTGCCAAGGTCTCAATTTAGAAACTCTTCTGTTTGCCTCACATCACAGAGAGGTGCATATTTTGCTAGCAGGAAGGATAGGGGTATTCACAGCCTGTTAGCAAAATATACACCTCTGGAACAGGGAAGGCTAAATTTAAGAAATAACGGATGTTTTTTTACAAGGCATGACATAAGCAAACAAACACAAAAATGGTTCAAAAACATGTACAAATATTAAAGAGGATGTAACAGATTCCAAAGCATTCTTGGCAGATTATCCCAGGAGAAAATAAGAAGTTTATATATACATAGAGCTGTGTGTATGTCTGTGTTAGTGGTTAAATTTAATGTGGAGGACATTCAATGTATGTATCGGAATAATATTCTATGAAGGTGATCTTAGTAACTGCATTGCTGGAGCTTGCTTCAGATTTCAGACAAATCAGCATTCAAATATCTTTGTTAGAGGAGGAAAGAAAACCTGACTGGTGCCAAAAAAATCCCCCACTATTTATTGCTGAATTAAATCTGGTGTTCTTGAAGACATTCCATAATTTATATATTAACCTCTAATTAAGGTTTGTACATCAAAGGACTTTACTAGTTTTGTAAAAATCAGGGTATATGTCTCTAATATTTACATGTAATATTTCATGTTTAGTTTACCACAAGAGACCAACTGAATCCTTTACTTGGGACTGTGTGTACACATCAGAGGGATGCCCCATGATATTTGCAGTGGGAGAGAGGCAAGTATTTATCATAAATGTCTGTCTGTCCTGCTTACCCAGCTGTTTACACTTGTTTTATTGTGAGCAGCTGGAAAAGACTGATGCTCTCCAGAATCAAGTGCCTGACTTCCCTTGGTGCTTCACTGCTCAGAAAAAATATTATTAACAGTCCTTTGTCAAATTAGAAGGGAACACCAAGGGAGAAAAGAGAGCTACTATTCAAGGTGCTACTCTGGGATGCCATCAATTCCTTCAGAGAGTGAGATATGAAATATACAATACACTTTAAAATTTTGAATAACCACAGATTTGGGAGGGTCTTCAATTTGGGAGGGTTAAAATTAGGGAAGGGAAGGGAAGGGAAGGGAAGGGAAGGGAAGGGAAGGGAAGGGAAGGGAAGGAACAAGCAGGTCTCCATGACCTGACTGTCACCAAGGTCAAAGCCAAGTGCCACCCTGAGGGGGGAAGTCTCAACCTGCCCAGCAGCAGTGCTGGGGAAGGGGGCTGGGGGCAGCTGGCCACCCACAAGCTAAGCATGAGCTGAGAGGAGGGTGGTGCCACAAGGATGGGTCTGTGACACAGTGTATGATTGCTGTCACCTGCCACCTGGCACAGTGCAGGTCACAGATGGAGGAATGACACTTTGTGGAAGGTGGCAAAGTGGGAGGAATCCAGAGGAACAGCAAGGTATGAAGGTAAAACTTTAGCAGACGCAACCTATGGGGTATCAAAAGAATTGAGTCTGTTTTGTCCAAATCAGACATCTTCTGGTATGCAGAAGGGTGTTTACAGCAGACAGTGGTATGTTGTTCTCCTGCTCCAGTGAGGCAGCACAAGAAGAAACTGGCTCAGTTTGCAACCTAGGCTCAGATTTAGGAAAACTTTTTAATGATATGTCTATACAAGGCTACTTGGACTTTTAACCTTCTGCACTGGCATCTTTTCCAAACAATAAGAGATCACCACCTGTCAAGACTAACTTTCCTTTGGACTGTACCCAGAGCAGGAAGAAGGACTCCAAAGCTTCTCAGAGTCCTCTCAAACCTGCTTCCCCTCAGTTCCCTGACTCCATGAGAGCAAACCAAAAGCTCCTTTTCAAGAGTGACAGTCACAGACTGGTGGCTGTATCAGGGAGTCTGCTAGATGGAAGCTATAAACAAAGGTAGGGATGAGAATCAGCCACTATCATGTGCTGTCAAAAAATACTCTAAGATTTAAAAGACCTGCCTGATTCATAAAGGAAAGATACTGTCCCTCCATCTAAGCTTGACCTCAGTCTGGAGGGCTACATGAATTCCTGTAGATTAAGTGGTTGCAAATCCATCCTTGACAGCAGTAATAGACATGCTACAAATCAGCCACATTCACTCAGTTTCTCTCTGCTGACATTGAGGTAAAAAAACACATATCTGGTTTGTACCTCATGATCTGAAGCAGAGAGGAACTGTTTCTTGAAGATAAGTTTCAGTACTAATGTGATTCAACGTGAGTTTGTAATTGCCAAAAGGGTTTTCTTCATTGTCCATATTTATAGGCCTAGAAGTTTGGGTTTTTTCTAGGAAATTCCCATTTTGTATCACTTTCCTTTGGCCTTAAATAGTGTGTTTGATATGGTAGCTGGATTTCAGATTGGCTGATGATGGTGTAGCTGAAACTTACACAATTAATATTGCAATGAATAAATAAGTAATTCATCTACAATAGTTGTCAGTTTTATTTACACAAGTGTCACTTTCATGGAATTGTGACAAATATGCGCATTGCGTGGTCCAGCTATCATGTGTCTGCTTCATTTTCAGTATGCCATATTCAAGACCTTGGGCTAACATACCTTGGTGACTGTCAGCAAATTGCCCTCTTCTGATTAAATACCACAAGACTGTTGGGCATCTGAGAGGGCATCCTTGTCAACAGGTTGTAAATGATGGCTGCCTTTCAAATAAGAAAATTTGACCCTCCAAAAGCAAAGAGAACTGTTGGTATCCAAGAAACTTAGAATGTGGATATGCAATTAATTTAACACATATCTTAAGCATATGTCATGGGAATAACTCATCCATCATTTTTAATGGCCTGTTTTCCCCCACGATTAGAATTCAGTTACTTTCTCTGTACCTAAGACCTTGTGGCATTAAAAAATCCTACACTCTGCCTCAAATGTGTGCAGTTTTTATTCTTACTTTTATTAACATATATTTCCTGGGGAAATATAGTACTGAGATTTGGTACTTGTTAACCAGCACATGAAGGGGACAGAAATAGAACTGCAGACATCACAAGGGTTTTGGATGGTGTCTGTGGTTATCTGTTGAAGGAAGAGAAAGTGGACCTGAAGATCCTAGCAGCATTACTGTTACCTGACCTTAGATATCCCCCTGTGCAGCAGCCTGATGGCCTGAAAAGCAGAGATATTTAGGTGACAAAAATGTTCCAGATTTGAGCCCTACCGGAAAGCAACACAGCAAAGCCCTCCTGTAGCTGAGACTTAACAGTTCACTGAGGAAAAATAAATATCTTAGTCACCCTGCCAGCCTTTGAGCCAGGTAAAAAAAAGAGTTATGAGATCCCATCCCATTTACTTAAGTGCTTCTGTCACCATTTTTGCCCCTCTACAGCTGGGAGCAGCCACACAAGCCTGACAAAGAGCCACAGTGCTCCTGCCCTGCAGCCCCTGTGGCAGGGTGAGGCAGGCAGCTTCACACCCGCACCCCTGGCTGTGGGATCAGTCAGAGACGCAGAGGAGACATCAGGAGCATCCTGTCTGACTTTCAGGATGCAGTCTGGGCTGCTTGAACTGAAAGAAAAAGCATAAAATAAAACAGCTGGTGCCCCTAGCTGAAGGTAGTCCCTGAGCAGAGCTCCACAGCTCTGGCCCTGGGAAAGCACCAGCATTGAACATTCCCAAATGACTGTACCCCTTCAATTCAAATACGGGGTTTTCATTCAGCAAAGTTCTCATACAGTTGGACCTTGAGTTATTTGGTTGGGTTATTTGCCTGAAAGGCATAATCTTGCATCTTCTAACAGTTGTGATTTCTCTGCTTCATTGATTAAAACACCTCTTTTCCGCTATTTTCTCTCCAGCCACACACCCCACCCCCACTAATTAAATAGCTCCAACTCTCACAGCCGTGAGACTTCAATGGCTCAATAACATCCCGAGTCAATGTGTTGCAAAGCTGCTTTTTAATTCATTCTTCATGCAAATGATATACAATTAGACCTGGGTAATCTGCATTCCTTCTGCAAATGCTATTGTTAATAGGATTTAAGAAAAAAACCCTTCAGCTTAACAAATCAATGGCACATACAGGCTATCAGATCAGTTACTCCTTAAACCTTTTGGATGGCCAGACATATGGGGCAAGCAAGCAATGATTATAACAAGGCCTTGCAAGGGTACTTTGTGGTGCTTGGGATGTCTGACTTCAGAAGCTTTCCACTCTATTTTTTCTCCCAGCACTGCTTGCCTACTCAGATCAGGAAAGGGGAAGGAGGATCCCAGAGGAAAAGGTCAGACCTTGAGGACATTCATTAGGGATTGCCAAGGGCTGGGGTTTCCTCAAAGCTTTCTTTCTAAATTGAGCTGAATTTTTCAACAAGGGCCCAGCCCTTAGGACAGGTTTTTACCTGTTAACAAAGAGACAGAGGGAAGACAGAGGGGGAAATAAAGCACCCCTGTTCAGGCATGCCAGGCTGTTGTGTAGGGCTGCTACATTCTGTCTTGAGAGGAAAATTCTGGATATGCTGACAGACGTTTCCAAGATTCACTTCCAGTTCAGGTATGTCAATAAGTCTCTCAAAAGGGAAAATATTTTTCTTCTAAACTTTGACCCAAGGTGAAAAACAGTGTCTAGGACCTCCAGGCATAGTCTCTGCCTTCCTCAACAGGCAATGGAGGACTGCATGGTCTTTCCTTGCACTTAAGGTACATGGGGAAGAGCTGTGCCTGCTACCTGTGAGAAAAGGTGGCCCCAGTGGTCTCACAGCCCTTCAGTAGCCTGCAAAGAAGCAGGGTTGGGCAAGGAGTGCCAAAGTGGGAAAGGTCCTGGGACTAGAGTGAGTTCACTCTCACATAAATATTCTTGCCTTTCACTTCAACATTGTTTGTGCAGTGTGACACATCAATAAAGCTGAGGAATTAAAGTTCTCCATCCACAGGGCATGAGCAAAGCAAGGTACACAGACCTTCTCCACGATGAATCTCTCCTTTCATTCAGCTTTGGCCCCCCAGTCAATAAGGGCACCAACTGTGATGAGGGCCCCAGTCCATCTGGAACTATTCATTTGGGTCACCAGATGATATGGATTTTCAATCCCTGCCAAACTTGTCCTGATTTGCACAAGGGACCAGATGCAAAAAAGGCTCTGTATCCCAAGACAAATCCTCTCTTGTCACATCCATACCAGATACACTCACAGGCATCTCACACTGGGATATCACAACCTTCTGCAGCCAGAAAATATTATCCTTCATTATGCATATACCTTCCAGTATAAACACAACAATGACTGATGTGCCTTGACAGCTCTCCTCTCTTTCCTTCTTCCCTGATGCATTGCTGAGCAATGAGAAGCAGGCTCTCGGGGAAAAGTTTGGATGAAAAGTGATAACATGAGAATATGTCAGCATTCCTGGAAAGCGTTCGGGCAGCGTCAGTCAACAGAACTGCCTGCAGGCTTAAAAAAAGAAAGCATGGAGCTCTTCTTAGCCCTCACAGCCTGGCAGCTGCCTTGCAATTGCTCCGAGATTCTCTGGCCTCGCAGGGATCAGCTCTTTTTCTTTTTCCAGCCAGGAGGTATGCAGGACAGCAGGAGTAATAGGGTGCCATTTTTCATTAATTGAATAGAAAAATGCTTGGCACTTTTTTTTTAAGTTTTCTGCTAGCCTTCAGCGCAGAGGAGAAGCTCATCCCACTAGCACCACAGGCAGGCTCCACACACCCACCCTTACTTACCAAGAGCCCAAAAGGTTGCTTGTCTTAGTCCCCTCCACCTAGAAAATACACTCAATGAACAGGATAAAAGGACAGGCAGAGGACATACAGTGGTGGGTTTCACAGCAGCTCCAGTGAGGGTTTCATAATTTTAACCATACCACATTACTTCTCAGTAGACTTCAAGGCTTCCTCTCTACCCCCTGCCATCCCTTTGTCCAATCTCCCTTTACCTTTCACTGTCCATATTTGCAATAAATGCACGGTACATTGCCATGGAGTGGCTGCAGTGTCCTGGCAGCTGTTTTAAAGTGAGCAGTGGAGGATCCATGATGCCTTCAGGCACAGCATCTGGCATTACAACATCCACTAGTGCAACTCACCCGGGCCTTCTGCCACTGTGTCATAGAGAAGAAATCATAGCCAAATCATGATGAGCAGGATCTGTGAGCCCAAGAGTGTCCTGTTTGCTTGTGGCCCTGCACTCTCCTTTGGAGTCACAAGAGTGCTAATGACAGCTGTACTGAAGCAGATTGTTATAATAACTCATCCTCTCCTGATCGCAGAGGGCCTGCTCTAATTACAAATACTAGGTGCAAACCCCAAGCAATTCCTTTAAAACCAACTGGATAACCCCGACTCTCCCTGGTGAAAATGGCTGCAAGTTTTGGCCCCAAAGTCCTTTTCTGCTCTTCCTGTTGCAGCCACAAGGCAGGTCCTCCAGAACTTTGAACATTGAAACAAAATAATTATGTCTAAGACATATTAAAAGGGCCAAACTCTCTGAGCCACACTAAAGCAGAGCTCAGTGGGCTGGGTCTATGCAGCCCAGAGGTCCCTAGTTTATGTAGGTGCTCGTATTCCCTTGGGACACTCTAAGGTTGACCAGCATTTTTCACTTTCATGGCACTTCTCGCTCCCACTGCTCCAGCTCAGGAGGAGCTGTTTCCTTTATTCAAACTACTTCTGCAAGGGTGTCCTTTTGGCTCTGTGTTTGAACAGCAGCAAGAGGGGCCTCACCTCATCATGTCACCATAGCCAGTGAGATGTGTGGTCTAGCTGGATATTGGAAGGAGAAGAGAAGAGAAGAGAAGAGAAGAGAAGAGAAGAGAAGAGAAGAGAAGAGAAGAGAAGAGAAGAGAAGAGAAGAGAAGAGAAGAGAAGAGAAGAGAAGAGAAGAGAAGAGAAGAGAAGAGAAGAGAAGAGAAGAGAAGAGAAGAGAAGAGAAGAGGAGAAGAAAGAAAGAGAGAAAGAGAGAAGAAAGAAAGAGAGAAAGAGAGAAAGAGAGAAAGAAAGAAAGAAAGAAAGAAAGAAAGAAAGAAAGAAAGAAAGAAAGAAAGAAAGAAAGAAAGAAAGAAAGAAAGAAAGAAAGAAAGAAAAAGAAAGAAAGAAAGAAAGAAAGAAAGAAAGAATCTCTGTAGGTGTTGCACACTTTGTTGAAGGCTGTTCTAACTAGGCTTTGCTACCTTAGAGTTCACTAATATTACATCCATGCACTTTCAACCCCTCGTTGTTAGAGATGATGCTTCTGTCTCTCACAAAGATAGTGTTAGATAAGCATTTCAATTATGATCATGCAAATGAGTTACATCAGCAAAGCAGAAGAGAAAAATATGTATACAATAATCAACCTGGTTATCTGATCATCAAAAACTGCTCAGACACACCTTTGAAATAAGGGGCCTCTATTTCACAAACTGTTCTAATTATCCCAGGTCCTTATACTAGGCCTCAGTATCTCACAAAAATAAGTTTTCTTCTAGATTTGGCTATTTATGCAATAAATATATTTGAGGTCTTTTTCCTCTTTTACATCCTCCTTCACTCATCTTCCCTGGCTCGTGCCCATTTTTATTTCTTCTTTTTTTTTCCTTATGATCATGTTACTTCCAAACATCTCCATTTTATTGTAGTTAAGGCAACTGCTCTTGTAAATAGCAGCTCCAAGTGTGGGTGTTGCACTGAAAGTCTGGCAATGTATTTCAGCAATTCTAGCCATTTCTACCTGTATTTTCAGGAGGAAGAGACTTCTTTATTGTCATCATATAAGATTATGAATAAATACCAAAAAAAATCTGAAACTGACCTACCTTGTGAACATTTTGCTCTTTAGCTCTGGTTCTATGCAGGATTCTGCAAAACAGAAAAAATTTAAAATCCCAACCAAGCAAAAAAATTTGCCACCTTGGAAAGGCTGGCATTTTTTTTATATGTCCCGGATCACTTACCCTTCTTTTTGCATTATTTTTCTGAGGCTGGGCTGCCTGATGTGGTTCAGTGATCCACTGTGATACCCCTGGTCCTGCTGCAAGTTCTGGGCAATCTTTTCACTTTCAGGCACTGCTCTTCATTCATCCATGACCTGCAGCCCTCATGTTCACAAAACTTACTGATCTTCATGGGATTCTTTTCTTCTGCTGGAAGATCTGGCAACAGTTGTGACAAAATAGATTACAAGCCAAAGGATGGGAGGCCAAGAAATGGATCATTAGAGGAAACCAATCTTGGAGCCAAAAGTGGCCTGAAATCACTCTTGCATGGGAATGTCTCCCCCGGCCCATCTCCTGCAATGTGTCCTCCATGCATGTCATCAGCTCTGTCACTTTCCTGCAGGGAATTACTAATGGGTTGGGATCTCTTCTTCTCCCCCCTCTGCCCTTTCAAACCGGTCATGGCCATCCTCATAAATCTGCCAGGATGCTGACAGCCAGACTGCAGCTCACAGGGGCTCAGGGACTTTGAGTGATATTCCTTCTGTTCCAGCTCTTTCCAAGACAGCCACTGATTTAGTAGGAGGTCTCCTTTTACATGTTTGAACAAAATAATAATAACAATAATAATAATAATAATAATGAAAAAGCAACACGGGGAGGGAAAAGGAATAGGAAACATAGTGGCACCATGATCTTCTGTACTGAGGTGGCTGCAAGTGCAGGACGTGTCCCTGGAGGAACAGACTTTCCAGGCAATGAAAGGAGCAAACAAAGAGCAGAAAAAAATGGACCAGGGAACTCGACTATTTCCCTGTGCATTTGATAGAGTGCCACACATGCTTTATCTCTAACCAATGTCTTGTTAGTGAAAAGCCATTTATTTATTTTAGAACATGTTGATAATGAATGCTCCTAGCAGATAACATAGTCTCATACCAAAACAAGGTTTTCTGTTGACTCTAATCCCCTTGATTTTATTTCAGCTAAGACTATCTGTAGTATTCTTTTACTTTCTTTGCCAGTGAGCTGCTGCCAACCCTAATCACTCTGGCTCACACCCGACATTATTTCTATTATCTGGCTGATTCTAAACGACCCTGTCTTCAGGATTGAAAGGCATCTTGATGTTATCTGGGGGACCACAGAAAGCCTACACAGGCAAAGACAGGCTGAGCAAAAGCCCTGTGTGCCACTAAAAGCCCTGTATGCCACTCACTCATCACATGAAAGCAGCCTGAAAATCAGTTTATAGATCTCTGGTTCTGAAGTGAGCACAGGAGTTCATTGCTTCCTCACGCATAGTAAATGCTGTGATGGATGAACCTCTAAAGGCTGGGAGATTTCATGTGGGTGAATTCTCACATGCTGGCCCCTATACAAATGTCTCCTGAGGATGCAGAACTGGAATAATAACCTTGTGGAAATATACAGTTTTAGACTACATGGGTGCTTTAGAGATTGTCCACAATTTAACAGCAGGAGATGTAGTATGAAGGTAAATTCAATTTGATTCTTTGTAGGCATAAAAAGAGTTGGTAGCCTTGAAAATAAATGGGAAGAGTCATATTAAAAATATTTATATCAGGTATTATAGCTTCTTTAGAAAGGCTCAAATAGACAAAAAGAAAATGGGAAAAGAAGAATCCTGTATTCAACAAAATGTAATTTGACATGCCAGTATTAAATTAGATAAAGCATGAGTGGAGCTCTTTGGTGGCCCTTGATAGATCATCAGTTTGAACAGGTGAAGGGAAAATCAGGTTTGTAAGTACCTATCTGTAACATGAACATACAGGACAATCTGAATGCAACAGAACAAAGTTCTCTGGACAGCAATTCTCAAACAGCCTTTGTATTTTTAAGGGAAAATTTTCTGACTCAAATAGTAATTAATTTAGCACAGGGAAATTTGTTTCTGGAGCTCCTCTTGATAAGCAGAGGAGAGCTGGGAACTGGAAAGATTGTTTAGACAAAAGCAACAGTGATTTAGTTGCCCTTGTTTTAGGCAAACAACATGAAGTACAAAAAAAAAAAAGAATATCAATACTTGATACTTTAAAGGGAACATTTCTCAACATTGCTCAACATCTCAATGGATATGAGCCCAGCTCACCGGGAGAAAGAATTGAAACAGAAAATTTTTAAAATAATCTGGAACCACAGAAACTGTAGTAAACATAGAAGACTCCACTGCTTAAAAAACCCCAATGTTTCAGAAGGGAAGTGAAAGCAGATAGGCTTTTATGTAAACTAGCAATACATACATTAAAGGCTAGAAATGGCCGGAAATGATTAAGCACGCAGACTAAGTCTATCACATCTGAGGGTATTGGGAAGAAACAAAGACAATATTTAAAACATTTAAAAGTTGGGACCCTCAAACCAGAGATGAAATAACTCCATGAAAGACTTGAACAATGAGCTCTGTAACCAACTGAATGTCTGTTCCCATTACAGAACTGAAGAAAGAGTAGTAAAGGTGTCTTTTAGATATCTAAGAGTATGAGGGTGAAAGTGCTATATATTCTGCTTCAGATGTTCTCATTTCAGAGGCAGATAAACTGAAGAACTTGACAAAAAAATCCTGAGTAGTTAGGAATTTGGTAAACATGTTTTAATGTTGAGGATTAAGGAGTTATTTAACCATTTAAACTAGCGATTTAGGGAGAAGGGAGATGACAATGAATTTCATTGGTTTATCAGCAGTTACAAATACTTGCAATAGGAAAAGCCAGAGTGACAATCATGACCCCTTTGACCTAATCTTGGATCCAGTGGCTTCAATATGAACTTGCAGCACAACTGCAAACAGTGCTAACAGAGGTGGATTTTCTTCATTGAATGTTTATTAATCAAATCTGGCCATTTTTCCCAAGGTCTGAGAAGAGAGGTCACTTCTGTCAGCCAGGCACTGGACTGCATTTCTGAAGAAACAGATGGAACTTTACATGTGGGAGTGTATCACAAACACCACATTTCTTCAGTTTTAACGTGATAGTCTGAGAACCAACTGTTTTTCCAAATGGACTGCAAGGTCTTTTAGGTAGGTCCCATCTTTGTCTATGTGCAGAAAATACTTCAGTGAGGGCGAGACTCCTGAACTTCACTGATTTCTCTCAAGGCTACTGTAACGTAAGTAGAAGCAGCACATCAAACAGTCCTTCCATTCATGTACTCACCACTTCAGAGTTGGGAAATCCGCTTCTGAAGTTCCAGCAATCTCTGCACAAGCTCAGGAGTGTGATTTCTGAAGAAAGCAGCTTCCTACTGCAAAATGTGTTGCACAGCACAAAAGCAGACAGGTAACAACTCCTGCTGCTTCAAGAGGTCCTGTGCTAAATGCCAGTGAGTGTAACTCCCTTTTCCTCATGGATATATATACACACACACGTGCACACACTGAACATTTTCCAAAGTTCTGCTAAGAGATAGAAATGCAGGTTGGATCCATCATGTTTTGCAGTGTACTGTCTGCTCTGTAATGGTTTTGCTCAGCTCTCACCACAGCAGCACAGAGGGAGGGCAGAGGGATGCTGGGCTGGGGATGGCTGCCGGGGCCAGACAGCCCCATGGTTAAAGTTCAGCACGAGTATGGCATAGAAAGGATGGGGCTGAGGGCAGGCCAGCTGCAGCACAATCCCAAGCACAAGCTGTTTATTAGGGTGAGCGTAAAGCACTCCAGAAGGGCAAGACTCAGTGTTCTTCCTTTTGATCCTATTATCATATGACAACATGATTAAAGACAGGGTAAAGGCAAGGCCCTCATGGAAGAAGAAGAGGGGTGTCAAACCACTAATGGAAACTGTCACGGAGGAGACGGAAAGTTTAAAGAAAACATGGCCCTCTCTCCCCCCAGGGCAGGGAGCGAGGGGGATCCCAGTGCCAGCAGAGGCTGCACACAAAGGCAGAGCAATAAAAACAAGAACATAGGACAGAACTTAGAAAAGTAAATGTGGTGTCAGCTCCTCCTTTGTCATCTCTGTGTCCTGGGAAACCAGATGACAGCAAAGATTGGCTGCATAGCCCTTCTGGACACAGCCCTTGCACACAGGCCTTATTTCCCTGGGTCCTAAATTCATTTTCATTTCCTTTTTAAGCCTTCAAGCCCACACCTCAACCTAAGCTCCTCAACCTCCCTGCATAGTGGCCACGCACAGGAATGTCTGATTCAAGTAGGACACTGGGCACCAGAATCCAATCCCAAGACAGTGAGGAGGTTAATCCAGACCCTATGAACGTGTTTCTCTCCACACCAACTGGTTTGGAGTATCACTGTGTGGCAGGTGATACTCTCTGACACAGGGCTCCTAGTGCAATGCCTCTCAGCAGCTGGCACAAGGCTGCACTGGTGGGACACTGCAGGGTGTGGGGTTTCAAGCTGCAGTCACTGTACTATTATAAAGTGAGACCAGGAAAGGCAAGCCCTAATTCTCCCTTCCTCTCTACACCAGTCCTGTCATGGAGTTACCCACCTCCCACACTCCCTCTCCCCTCCTATATGCCTATGAACACCCCTGATCACTAACTAGCTGTGTCTCATCCCCTCCAGTGGCAAGCATGGGGCCTTGCCACACCAAACTTCATCCAGGGGCAGGTGTGCTAAGCACAGGTGTGGGTCCCAGGCCTCTGCTGAGCATAGGGAAGATGGACTGAGGGTTGTTGCTCAGCATGTACGGGCTGCCATTTCTGCAGAAGCATGGGAGGAGAGGCAATGGCAGGTCAGTGCTGAGATAAGGCACTTAAAATCCAAAGACCAGTGAGCTTACAGTGTTGGGAGAAGCATTAAAGGGGAAGTATTACCATAAAAAATGTGTAAATTAATTACTTAGTAATGGACAGTGCCCTCCCTTCTCTCTGTGCAACCTGTCTGTAGAACCTCTCTCCTTTTCCATCTCCCATTTCCTCTGCTTACTTTCTTTGGCTCCCCAACACATCATTTTCTTCCCTTCCTTTCCTTTTCAAATCCCTTTCCTGTTCAAATCCCTTCCCTCAATCTCCTCACCCTCTTCGTCCTTTCTGCCCCACTTCCAGTTTCATACTGTGTCTAAAACACTAGATAGGTTTTGTAACTTTCTGATGCTGCCACTTGGTAGTCCTGAAGCAGCAAAGGCTTGGGTAAATTATTCTCCCTGGCTACATCTTCAGACAACTGAAGTATAGAAAGTCCCTGGGAGTTACAGGGGAAAAGCCAGTACAACGTAGGGTAATCTGAGGCATGTTTCTGCTTCCTAAGACCTCAAGGGTGCCAGATCTCTGCAACACAGCTACCAGGACTATATTCAAGAACTCAGTTCTCACCTTGCCTCTCCTCTCTCAGGCACAATGAGTTAAACATATCTAAGTTCAGGAGGGTTTTGGCACTTACAGTGCCTTCCTCTTGGGAGCTGGATGTGCACCTCAGTGACAAATGCAGCATCACTATAAACTGGTGTTCCTTTCCATGAATGGAACAACCAATAAGCAAAGTTTGTTATAACAATCTTGAGCGTCAACAACAACATGGGATAAAAAAAAAAAAAACAACTGGAAAGCTGTCAAAAATGGAATATTTTTAACATAAGATATTGAATCAATATTTATTTTAACACGTTTAATAGGATTCTTCCCCATTAGCTCCCAGGAGTTCTTGATCAGACAAGCCCTCTGGAGATGCTTGGAACATCTGGATACTCATTTCTCACTTATTTCCCACTGGAGTCTTAAAAACTCAGTTTTGTTGAATGTCAAGGCAGGACTTCCTCCCTTCGGTGTTCAGGAATATTCATTTCATTTTTTCTTCTTCTGTCTGTTGCACTTTCCAAAAGGTGGTTGGTTGCTGATGTCAGCAGTATCTCAGATAGATGGAAAATATTTACAAGAGCAAACACCACTGGGGCTCAGAATGGCTGTGGAGACACAGACACTGGCAGGCCTGTGTGTGTACAGGCAGAGAAGTAGGTGGTCACTCAGGATGAAATAACTTTGCAGTGGAGTACTCCATGGACCTGGAGCATCGCTCAGGATGGATCTGCTTCACAGGAACAAGCAGACTACAGTGTCCCCTCAGGGAGGGAGGGAGGGAGGGAAGGAGGGAAGGAGAGAATGGATAGACATATAGAGGTAAGGATGATGAAGAAGCATTGTTTCTGCAATTAAGCTATATTTCAATTGTTTTTTCATTTATTTGCATCCCATTGCTAAAGATGTGTCTTCCAACTTTTTCTCTTTGGATGGAAAACCTGCAGCAGCTACAGAAAAAACAGCCTGCATCCACTGTCCTTCATTTTCCAGAACTTTCAGGTGTACACCTCCAGTGAACCTTACTGAAGATTTTGTTCAGGCTTATGTCTGATGCCATTGAAGAAAGAACAGATTTTCTATGTAGCAACACACTTTGAGTAAAGCTGTCAGATCTGCCTGTCAGATCCATACAAGAGTTCCTTGAATCCATTTGCCAAATAGATATAAATAGTACTTAGGAGACATATCTCACTTTGAAAAGACCTTGGAATAACAGAAGTATGTGCTAGGAAAACAGGTATTTCAGGAAAATCTGGTTCCCAAGTCACACACGGTGTCCCTAGATATAATCAACAATATATCTCAGATTGAACATCCTGTAAGCAGTAAAGCTTAAAGTTGAAAATTTATAGATCTCCTTTTTTTGGTGTTGCTTCCTTTGACAAGATGCTGCAAACAGGAGATGTGAGTTTCTAACACACCGTGTAGTTCTGGCATAGGAATCTGGCATCATGACAAAGCATAACAAATGTTACTGCCTCATTAATACCTTTTTTGCAGTGGTATTTTTATTATTTTCTACATTCTTCTTCAGTGGGAGCTTGGCATCTGGGACACCTCTAATGTGGTATAACATAACCACTGATAGCTAGTGAAAGCCTCCATTGAAGGCGTGACACTCCGGGTTGCTCCAGCATGTTCCTCAGCAACATGGGGAAGGCTGCGGCTGACTTGATGACAAAACGGCGGGAGCAGTGGCTGATTGCACAAAGCCTGGGGAGCAAATTCGGCTGGGCTTGGCAATCTGCTCGCGGCTCCTCGGGCACTTGGCACTGTGCGCTCCAAGGGGAGAATCAGTGTGGGGGCATTAGGGTAACCCTTCACACGCTACTTGCAGGATTAGAGGAGAGATGTGATGACAGCTAGAGCGTGATGGATATTTTTAGCAAGCTATATAGTCAATATGTTTCACTTCTAGCCTTACTCACAAATTGTCTGTGAGGATTTTTTGGCTTTTATGATTGTGCCTGTTACCAAAGTCATTCAGTCGCTGCTCCGAGTGCATTCTGGTCAATACGTGACTGGAAACTATAGTCTGAGCATGTACAGGCTGTTTGTTTCTCCCAACTGCTGGGGAGGCTGGTTACCACAGCCACATTATATTGTTCCCAGACTAGAAGACTTTAGCAACTGTCCAGTAGGGTGCACATGGGTCAAAGATAGGATGTAAGAACAAGTTGTGATGCTAGAAGGAATTAGCCACTCAGACCCTGAAAAATTAAGCAATTGTCTTAATGCCTGATTTGAAATTTCCTTCTGTCTTCAAATTCATGCTCAAAGTTTCTGCTTGTGCTGTCCCAACTGCAAAATGTTCTGCCTCATCTTGGGTGTCGTCATCGACTGCCTCCATATGTGCTTACCAAGCATTCTGTGTCACAGCTTGGCAAGGGAGCCCCAAGATACAAACTGGTTCCTCTCCCCTCTGAGGATGGGTGAAGACTCCAAACCCAGAAAAAGACCATTTGCTGCTTCAAGTGAGCAGGGACCCACTGCTGCCCAAAACCATTGCTCCTCATGCCTACAGTGAGCAGGCTTTTCCTACATCTCTCTTAATGCACAATAAGTCAATATCCCTCCTCTATTAACCTTACATATCTGAGGGCTCCTATCACGATTTCCCTTCAGATTTGCCTTTTCCAAACCTATTCCATTTCCTCCAGCCTGTCCTCATAGGCTGTATTTGCTTGCCCTTTTCATTCCTGCTGCTCTCCTAAGGACTTCTTCCACTCTGAGTATGTATTTTTTTCAAAGCAGTCCTCTTTTTCATTTTCTTCTTCAAATCCAGTTTCATCATCCCATGACCCAGATCACAACAGCCACAGCACAAGGTGCTAGTAGAAAGAGAGCAGAGACTACAACCTGCTACAATAAATCTGCCCTGAATGCACTGTATGTATAAAATTGCGTTTATTTTATGTATTTTGTTTTCCAGGATTTGTTATGTCCCTAAGCAGTTTCTCATTTATTCCTGTGTGTGATAAATATAACCCAAAACAATTTTTAATGCATAGATATAAAACACTGAAAATGTTTTATAAACTACACACCTGAAGTCTGGCTTTTAAAGGGATTCCTTTTCCTTTTTAATAAGCATGCTTGCATGTTTTTGCATCTCTGATTGTGGACAACTGGCATTGAATTCATAGATCTGATGTATAAACAGTACAAAACCCCAATTTTTTTAATGCTGTGTTAGCCCCTGCAAAAATAAAGCCTGATACAAAAATCTTAAACTACCAATTATTGCAAAATTCTACCTACAAAAAAAGGCAGAAACGGGCTCTTGCTCATTCATTTTGTTTTTATTCTTCCCTCTGCCCTCCTCTTGAACTTTACATGACTTTTTTCCCCACCACTTCTGTCAGCGATGGGAAATTTCTAATCCAACATACAGGATTCGTCCCTATTTGAAAATGAAAAGGAAACACATTTGCACTGAGAGACACTGAGGGGCATTTGTTAAAGCCAAGGCAGAGTGGCAAAGTTCATCTCCCAGCAGCAAGACTTGTGGCAAGAGGTAACTGCATTTGTCCCTTTTCTCCCAACGACTCATTACAGCTGAGCAGGTCAGACCTGTCAAACATCGACACATTCGATGGTGCTAGGGAAAAAAAAAAAAGAAAGAAAGAAAGAAAACACCCTGTACTTGGATGCAAGGGCTGTGCATCCCTTGTGCTTTGTCTGGCACAACCCTTTCACAGAAGCACAGACATTGTGAAACGGGGTCAGGAAGGTAGCAAGCCAGCTGCCTAACATCCTTACGACCGACTCCCATGAACGAGGAAAGAGCAGTGGCTTCAAGAACCTTGCAAACACCGGATGAGCGCCTCTCCCGGCAAAATCCAAGCACAAGCCCGATTTTGGTCTTGCTGCAGCTTGGGGGTTAGAGTGCTTGTTTATTTCAGTGTCACCTTGTGGTTTCACGGGCCCGCTGCTGTTTTCATGCAGGATGAAGGAGAGTAGCTCAAGCCCTCTCCCCTCCTTCAGAGGCAGCAAGCCCGAGCCTCAGCTGATATTCATGAGCCCAGTGCCACTGATCCGGCGGCACAGCACGGCGCGGCACATGGCCTCCCCCCAGCTGGCTGTCTGGGCCAAACTTCGCCTGGAGCCCAGCAGCTTTCAGCTCAGGGTAACTCCACCAGAGTTGGGAGCTTTATGCTGGTCTAACAAAGAAAGGAGACAGGCTAGCCAGGCCTTAATGAGCTGATGCTGATCATGTAACTGTCTTATTGAATTTGCATTTCATTAGGAGACTTCATTTGAACCACAGCTGTGAATATTTGAGGGCCTGATTGTGTCTATGGATACTAATTTGTTCAAAGAAGACAAGGAGGATACTGAGCTGCAACCCTGACCCTTTTCATATCGATCAGACAAGATAGGTCCTCCTTAAAACTAATGTCAGAGCTGTACCGAAAACGTGCCCAGGTCCACATACCCTGGTTGCTATTGAGCTGACTAAATGCCTCTTCCAGAGACTCACCCCTAGGAAATGGACAGGGAAGCTGGACCCCAGCACTCACCACTTGAGCCTTTGCCTGATAAAATTTCATTTTCCTGTACTGTAGCTTAGTGAAGATGGTGAAACCCATGGGACGGGAATACAACATCAAGGGAATACATCCCACCACCAGAAGGAAATGCCATCATTCAAATACTGACTTGGTGTTTCAGGCTTCATGATTATCCCTGTAGCCATGTAAATCAGATTACCATACCATAATGTTCTGTTGGAATCCCACATCACTTAATGATGGAAAGACTGCAGACAGCAGGAATGAAACAGTTAAAAAGCCAAGACTTGTGATAAGCAGATGGCAATTATTGCTGCTTACTGGTAAAACCTGTTTGTATTAAAAATACCTTAATGTTTCCATTGGAACCTGCCAATTAAGAGATTAAACTGTGTTTCATTCACATACAAGTGGCTGTGAGCTCACACACACACACACCTGGCACTGCCAGCTCCAAATTCTACATAGAGGCTGGCTGAAAATATACCCAACTGGTCATCTTCTTTTTCATGCCTGTTTATTGAGTGGGGTTTGGGTTATTTCATGAGCTGTCAGGAATAAGATATTTGCACCCTATTATCAGGAGAAACAGGAAGCTGCTGGTAAACACAGCTATTTTTCAGAGAATTATCTTACTGGGGAGTAGTCCTTCATTGATGAAGCCACTTGAAGCCCAGCCAGGCCTGAAAGGTGGATGGTACGTCGCCAAGATTTTATTCTCAAGATAGCCTAAGCAAGATGATTTGTCTGGGAATTGCCCTAAGTAAACATGCCAATAGAATGGAAAAAGTTAGCCCCTTTGCCTTCTTAGCCAACCAGCCATTTCCCCTCTGCTGAGGGGAGTGACTGCTGGCACTCAAGGGCTTCCTGCATGTAACTGGTCAGTCTTTCGCTGCAGTCCCAGGAGCCTTTTTCTGTTAACAGGGAAGCCAAATTTCCTTCACGGATGCTGCCTTACTCCAAGCATCGCCTCTGCCACTCAGGGGCTGTAAGTGGATCTGGACGACTCCCCAGAGGACTCTAATGTTTATAAACTAATAAAGGATCTGATGTTGCCAGTCTGAAAGCCAGACGTGGCTGCTGCTGATATAGGAGGGTTTTCTGTCCCTTCTCACTTTTCATACCTTGACATCCAGAAGGATTCAGGAAATGGCCTGGTACTCACACTCTTTATGTGCCATTTGTGACCATTTCAAAGGATGGAGTAAAGGCATGCCAACATATATTACAAGCTGTGATTATAAGCAGGATTTATGTGAAGAAATTATGCCCCTTGCATTGTCATCAAGCACAGGGTAAACTACTCAGGTGAGTGATGCTAACTAGCAAAGGAAAAACATTGGCTTCAAGTAGCTCAGCTGACCAAGTGTCACAGCTCTGAACACATCTGGACATCCTCATCTGAAAGTTCCTGCATAATGTACTTTCCAAGGACATTTCCAGTCCTACCTGGTACTGCCAAAATCAGTGGTCATGCAAGGACAGTATTTGATTTAGCTTCTCAGTGCTTCCAACTCTGCCTTCTTAGCTGAAATCAGAACGTGCAGAGATCCATTTAAACAAAACAAAACAAAAAAAACCAACCAAACAAACAAACAAACAAATAAACCTCTTCCAGCAGTGCTAAAAAGTTCAGTAAAAAGTTCAGTCCTGATCAGGGACTTTGCAGAAGCTTGGGAATAGCTTTTGCTTTGCTTGAACCAATCCCAAAATACACTACTAAGTGTTGCTTCCTGGTGTCTGCACATTCTCTGAGATGGGGAGACAGGGAGGGGGAGAAGAGGTGTCTCAGTGTGTTTTCCACCCATCCTACTGCTTCTCACAGGGGATTTTTAACTTTCTCAGTCTGCTGTTGGCAGGAAAGGGCAGGGAGTCTTCCAGGAGACCCTGGCAGATCTCCCCTGAGCCTCCCCAGGACAGGCAGGCCTCTTCAGAGGCAGTGCTGGTGCCGTTCTCCACTGGGATCTGCAGGGGAGGCTAAAGTAGCATGACTGGCCGCAGAGGTGCACTGGCCTAGAAATTTCCCAGATCCCCATCACAGCCCACCCAACCAAATAAATAAATAAACGGCAGCACACACCCGCTCCCTGCCCCTTCCTCCCCCAGGTCAAAAAGACGTCACCTCTGCTCAGGCCTGCTGCCACCAGAGGCTTGCAGAGCAGACTGCTCTTCTGTTCCCCGCTCTGCCAGTGCCACCTCTGGGGTGGCCTTGTGCCTCTCTTTGCAGTCTATACCCATCCCTGCCAGGACCCGCTTCTGGCGCCTGCCCTGTGGCCAGGCTCATCCTCGGCATTTTTTGGAGGAACATCTGGATTTCTGGAGGAGCAGAGGTGCCGCCTCAGCTTCCAGAGGAGCAGAGAGTTGGGCTGGCCGGGCCTGAGGACACTGCTGCCCCACAGGGCACCTGGCCTGCCCTGCACTGCACCCAGTGAAACCCCCTGGACTCCCCTCAGACCAGACAGCAGCAGCTTCCAAGGGCATTTTTAACTCCTTCTGCCGTGTTTACAGTCACTCATTCAGCTCTGTGCAAATATGCTTTTCTTCGGCATGGCAGGAGGGTTTTGTTGGGTGTTTCTGTTTTTATTTTCCTCCCCTCCTGCCCCTTCCGAGGCAAAAAGGTGCACAAACAAGCCGCCCATAGGTGGCTGGGAGCAGAAATCGAGCCGCCCTTAAATAATAAAATAAAATTTAAAAAAGAAGAAGGGGAAAGAAAACCCACCCTGTGCTACCAGGGGCCCCGTTGGTTAAAGGCTACGGCGCAGTCACTCTGAAGTGAGGGTTTAATGAAGTAGCCTGTGAGAGAATGGAGGGGATGGTCCCCGCTGCACAGATGGCTCTTTGTCACCGCTGACACCTGCCATCTGCTTGTTTGTCTAAATGATGTCGGAGGGGCATCGCGAGCCTCCAATCTGCTGCGCCGCCTCCACCAGCTCGGCGTGACCCCCTGACCCGCGTGTCAGACGGGTCCGGAGAGTTTGTTCTTTCCGCTCAGTGGGCCCGGCCCGGCCTCTTCCCCGCCGGCAGCCCCGCAGCTGCCCCCGGCCGCGCGCTGCCGCTCGCCCCCCACGCCCGCCCCACCGCCCGCCAGCCCCTAAATCTCCTCTTCTTCATGCATATGAAAGGGGGAGGACATGGAGAGATTAACCTCCCAGGGCATGAAAGGGGTACAAAAGTTTACACCGCCGGGCAGCCATTTAGACCTTTTGCGGGGGGATGCACTCGCGCTCCTGGGCTTTTTACCGTCATCTCCGCTCGATGCTCAGACTCTTTCTGAGGTAATTAAGAGGCCAGATTACCCCAGATGTAACACCACTGATATCAGGGGAGGCAATTAAAATATTTAGAGAATACTGCTTCTTTCTATTTCTCTGCCATGAGGGCAGAATGGTGCTTTAACATCAGCTATAAAATTTATAGGTCTCCAAAGATGTCTTGTTTGGAGGCAGGTGAAGGAGGTAGGATCCGCTTTCCTGACAGTGGTCACCCACACACTTTTGAAATCACACTTGGAAACAGGATCTATTACTGCAAATGCATTCAGGTAGCATTTTTTCTCAACTTCTCACTGTAGAAAAAGAATATCTTCTTAAGACATGAAAAAGGGTTTCTCAGTGTATGAAAAGTGACTGACAGCTGCCAAGAAGGTCACAGCTTTGAAATAAACTTGTTGGAACAATAAGTGTGTCCTGAGAATCTAACATTTAATTTAAAAACAACATTTAAGTCTAAAACAGCCTAAAAATTCTTGACTGGGTTGGAAACCCCCTAAGTGGGTTGGAAACCCACTTCCCCTTTATTTTTTTCCCACTCTAAGCCCACAGAAACTATTCTCTGGATATGACTTCAGGTCACTTCAAAATACTCAGGGTGAGTGCCTAAAAGGAGCCTCTTTCCCAGTACAGCCAACAAGCCCATCTCTAGGATGCCTCAAAAGAGACTGAAGCTTGCTGTTCATAGCAGCACATAAATTGCACTTGATGTTATCAGTGATGTCAGTGTACATGGAAGGTGTATAATGGATATTAATTATGACTGTTATCACTTATGACTTGTGTAGTGCAGCCAGGTATGCCTGAATACTTGCAAACACAGCGGCTTTTACACGTGGCAACTCATGAAATGGAAAATGGTCACTCTGCACAGCTCTAATGAGGGCAAGGGTGATTTAAGCTAGCAGAAAGAATCATAATTACTGTAGGTTCAAAGTGATCTTGAAGGAGAGGAAGTTAAAATGGGGTTGGGATTGATCTACTTTCATGCTTTACTCGGCCCATTGTTTTTAATGCCTCATTTTGAACTATAAACAAATGGCTTCAGGTGATTTGCACGGTTTTCTGCAGATAATTCCTGAATTTGTTCTGGGCAATAGTAGAAAGTGTGCACTGTGCAAGAATAAATAGCAGGGGAAACTGCGACAACAGCCCCCACCCTCTTTCGTCTGTCCAAAAAAAGTCCAAATTAAATGCTGGATTCAAAGGCATGTCAGAGCACAGATGAGGGGAAAGGGCTCCAAGGTTTGCAGAGGACCACATACTTACAGGGAAGCTGGTGCCCATGCCCAGCCCCAGCAAGGCAGCCTGGATGCTGAAGGCCTTCCCTCCTGGGGAAGGGCTGGCTCTGGGCTCCTGTCCTGGATCACAGGCGGAGGGGACCACCAACCTTCCCACTCCTGCAGGTCTCTGCCAGCAGGGCTGCCCAGCCTCCAGCTCACATGGCCTGGTCTCCACTGCAGCCCCTTGGCCACCAGCACCTGGCTGGGACCAAGCACAGCAGGAGTAAAAGAAAGGCAAAACCCAGGGACCCTTGGAGAGACACAGAAAGGCCTACAGGCTATGTCCTCAGCCTGGGAAGCCTCTTTCTCTCCCTCTCCTTCATGACAGTGCAGTTTCTGAGCCCACAACAAAGGACCAAACTATTAATATTGCTGACAGAAAGAGAGGAAATCAGAGGCAGCCATATCCCCATGCACCTATCCAGGAAAAAAAAATCACTTTCTGAGATCCCTCTTCTTTCAATAATATTGGATGATAATTTGGGGTGATAGAGAGAAAAAATAAAGAGAAACAAAAAAGTCCCAAAAAACCACCCAGTCTTTTCCAAAATCTAACAGAGAGATAAAGGGTGAAATCCTAGCTTTGCTGATTTCTGCATGTTGTGCTTATTAGTTCAGCATGGAAAAGCTTTTGCCCTCCTGAATCATTATCAAAGGGTTTGTTTGGTTTTTTTACCTGAGGTGTTTTTGGTTAATTGGTGTGTGTAAAAATGTCTCATTGTGGAAGCCATTCCTGACCCAGGTGTTAAGTGTCTAATATCTGTCCAGCTGCCTCATGATGGGTACTTTTCTTCCTTCAAACATCCTGCTAACTCCCTGACCCTCAGCCAACACCATGCTCAGCAGCAGAGCCAACACATCATGTTTGTCTTGGCAAAATGAGCCAGTCTGCATTAAAATGAGGGTCAATGGAAAACAAAAAGAACCAACAAAAGTCCCTTCCTTTCTTTATTTTTGTCTGAAAGATAAAATCTGCATGTTTTGATGCTTTCTGCCAGCCTACCAACTCCAGAAAGCACCTAAACATCCCCACAACAGGGTGGTGAGATGCTTCAGGAACATTTCCTTCAGAAGCTATGACGATAATAAGCTTTCCAAACAATTTCAACACTATTCTATTTTGATGAGGTGAATGACAGTCAATTCCCATTAACCCCCCCCCCGCTTACTCCCAGAAGCTAAATTTCTTCTGAAATTGATTTTATTTTTTTCCTGAAAATGTTTTCCTTTCTTCCTGGCAGAGCTGAAGGTGGATTTGCATGTACAAAGTTTCTTTTTTCTAGACTGGAAATGGGATTTTTTTCACTGTATCCTTTCCTTCTGGAGCTCAGCCTTTTAGTATCAATCCCAAATAATATCTCTTGACCATGGTCAGCTCAGCCAGACCTGCAAGCAAACTCATCAACTGTCTACAGGCAAACAAAATATTGGCATAAGCCTGTGTTTCTGTCAAGACTGCCATGGGTGCTTAGGTATTGTGGCACTTGATCACTCTGTGTTTCAGCATGCAAGAAACCAAAACACAAATATTTTAATAGGGTGAGGAGACTATTCTGCATGCATTTTTGAATCAATGCAAATGCCTAATCAATTAAGCAAGCTTGCACACTGCTGTGGACATCACCTCAAAATCTAGCCCTGCAGGCAGCCGTACTACTGTACCCTTTTGCTCATGTGAAGCAACACTGTCTCTGGCAAGACAGAGAGCTTCCCTCTGGCAAATTTCTTCATGTGACAGAGGCCAGAGATTTTATGTGTTTTCTGAAAGCAGCGATGGCAAACAGTCAATTCAGCTAAACAGTCTTGGCCGCAGTACATCTGTGCTTAGTTTTGGCTTAGCAGAGCAGAATAACACATGTACTTCTCTCTCTGTCCCACTCCTAACCTAAGATGGTGAGAAAAATAGTTGAATTACAGAAGTACCTTCTGTCCAGAAGTGTCCTGTGACAGTGCAAAATCTGCATGACTGGGTATTCCAGCCAAAATGAACTCAGAGACCCACATGATTTCCTCACGAGATGACTTTATGGGGAGGCTTTTTGGCTTAGTTCTTGTTGCTGTTGTTTTGTTGGCTCCTCAGATCAATACATTGACTGATCTCACTAAAGACATTTTTATAATCAAAAATATGAGAATAAACAGAAGTGAGGAAATTTCATGCAAGTCTCTGCCATATTTATAATCAGGGTTTCCTCCTCTGACCCTTCTCTTCCTGCTTCTGGAAGAGGCACCAGCACTCTGTGAAACAGCAGCACCATGCAGCCAATGTCACTGCCACCACAGCAGTGATGAGGACATTTCTTCAGGTGTCTCAATGCCCTAAGAGGTCAGGCTGTGTTTTTCAATAGGATTTAAAGGTCATCAGCATCGCTTTTTGTAGGCATATATCACTTGCTCCATAGTGTGCCATGATCAAACACTGCATGCCTGTATTAGCTTGGGTTTTAACCAGGTTTGGCAGCCCAGGTCCCTAAGCCGGGCTCTGCAGCTCCTTAGCACAGTCACACGAAATGCCACAGAGATGTGCCCTGCAGACCCTGTACACCCCTGCAAGGTGGTGACTCTTGCCAAGAAGAGCAGAACAGCAATCCCCAAGGCAGCACGGCCAGTCAGGGCCTCAAGGCACTGCTACAGGGCACTGCCCCAGCTGCTCAGCCTTGTCACACAGCTCCCAGCACCCATGGAGCCATCCCTGTTGTCTGCAGCACTGCAAAGCCACCATCAAGGCTACAAACTCTCAGAGAGTTCACAAAGTGCTCAAGGCATCTTTCAATACTTCAAATACCTCCTTTGACATCAGTTAAACCAAATTTGCCAAATTTGCTATCCCTCACTGTACAGACCATAGTAGAGAAACACTGATTAGCTTGCACTGCATTCTTCACTTAATTCAAATAATAAATGCACCTCTCCATCACTTCCTCTCCTGATTTATAAGCTTCTGTTAATAACATTTAGCCTCTTAGCAAACAGACTAATTTTTCACAAAAATATTTTAGTTTTAGAAAACTTCTAAATTTTGATGGAAGCTCCTTATTCAATAGACTATTTAATTCTTCATTTCCAATTAATATTTTCCAGCATTTGTTTTTACTCTTGGTTTAATGGACTGTTTTTTCCTGCACTTACATTGATTGGTTTGTCTTTGCCACTCCAGACAGCTTTTTAGAATTAAATATTTCTGACACTTAAATGGTTTCCTTTTCAAGAGTGAAAAGGATTCAGAAACAAATTCAAGAAGAAAATTTAATTTTGTCACCAAGAGGAAGGAAGTTGCAAAGGCTCAGGCAATTCTAACCACCATTTACTGGACTAGCAGTGGCTGAGAGGTGATCATATTTGACCCCAGAATTTACATCTGCACCCTGGATTTGGAAGAAAAGTTTGCTTCAATTCCCTACACTGACACAGACTTTCAGCATGGCTGTGGGTGAAGTCCTGAAAGCATTTAAGGTATTTGGCTTCACAAAACAAAAACCCAAACAGCATTGTGTATCCAAATTTCTGGATGCCAGCAATACAGTGAAATTATTTGAAGTTAAAGGGATAATCAGCCCAAGCAAATCGCAGGTTGCCTAAACATGCAGCAATGCTTGGCAACCCCAGCTGGTTGCTGTGATAAGCCACATGCACACGCCAACATGGTGGGAGAGAGCTGGGCCATCTTCAGCCCAGAGCCTGCCACAGGCCAGCTCTGAAGTACCCGAAAGCAGCTGTTCCCTGACTGCCAACCTGCTCAAGCTCCTGAGCATCTGCAAATTTACATTCCAGTACATGTTAGCAAACAATCAAGATTTACTGTTCATTTGTTAATCTAACAGGGTGGAGCTGGATGGATTTTCTTTTTCCTGTCTTTAGTCGTCTGGTTTTTGAGCAATTTTTACCATCATATTTCTGTTTCTCAGCTAATCTTAGAGCCAGTGACATAATTTCACTGAATTAATAATATTTCAAGCGCATCTGTGTGGTTTGCACAGAACTCAGTGACGGGATAAATCACATTCCGTGCTGTTCTAACTTTCTTAAAATACCCCTTTGTAGCTTAAGAAAAAAACTATTTCAAGAAATTCATTCCTGGTCTATGCTTGCATCACCAAAGGCCAGTGCTCCTCCTCAGTTTCCCAGTGCGGAATGTGACCAGAGCAGATATGAAATGTAATAATAATAATAATAATAATAATAATAATAATAATAATAATAATAATAATAATAATATGCTCCCCAGGTGGTGCAGGCACTGTGGGCACACGCTGGAGTAAGTGAGGCGCACAGGTAACCTGCTGCCCTTCCCACACAGTCCTCCCCAGCAGGGCTGGGCCCCATGGGCTCCACTCTTCAGTAGCACTCAAGGCTCAGTCTGCAACTGCAGCTCCTCCTCCTTCTGCAGTGGGGACAGCCAACAGACTCTCAGCTGGTGCCCGCCTTGAAGGGTGCCCTGCCAACCCCGGTGCCCAGCACGCAGCTCCAACCTTCCCACTGCCCGTGAGCAGTGCAGCCAGCATGGCTCTCCCACGCCAGGCCAGTGTCCCTCTCCCAGCCGTTAATTGGCTGGGATGAGCGTCATGCGGCTGGGCGCGCACATGTGTCCCATAACCTAAACCATCTGCGAGCGCTTTAATTAACCCATCCCCAGCTCCTCTGCGCTGCCATTGAAAAGATCCCACCCTGGCCCCAGCCGAGCCTCCCCTGTGCAGCCCTGCAGCTCCCCTCCCCACCCAAGAATTCGCAACCACAACTGTGCAGCGTGGGCCCCCCGGCCCTCCGCGGCCGTGCGGGAGCAGCCGTCGGCAGCCAGCGAGGAGAAGATGAAAAGGGTTCCCTCCATATGTGGCTGCCGATGCGGACCTACAGGGTAGGCTCCACGCACAATAGATAACAGGAGGCTCCTTCTCACAGCTGTTCGGCTGTAGAGCCTTCCACGTCACATCATACGTGCAGGCGTCAGACACCCCTTACATAAAAAATGACTGGAGGAAAAAAAACACCTTCTTTGAAGCCACATGGATGCACATCAAGACAGAATTCAGCCTACTGCTGCTGAAAATTGCTGGAAAAATGCAGCCATGTCAGGCCCCATGTTCTCATTACTCTCCAGGGATGTGACTTTACTGTCTGACTGGTTTTATATTGCAATGAAGTGAAGTTTTCAGTGGAAGCACTCAAATTCAATAGAGTTGCTCTGGAGGCTGAAGAGAGATCCAAAGTCACCAAGACCTAACCAAGATCAGACTCTAGAGGAAGGGATTTAGGCACTGTAAACACAACAAGACTCACAAGCAATATTGTCAGCAAAACAGGAAATTTGCACTGGCAAGCTAGTTTGGCAGCTGGTCTAAATAAGAGCAGCTTATTAAGGAAGAATTTGATGCTGCCCTTCCAGAGGCAGGACACTCTCACTACAGGATCTGTTCCTCTGGAAGTCACCATGATCATGGTATTTATAAATTTTACAGGAGTGTTAGTGCAAAGTAACTCAAGAAAGCAAAACCTCACAAGTTTACTTGGAGGTGCTCATTTTCACCAACTATTGCAAACTAGCTTTAATCATATGAAACTCATACCATCATCAGCACTGTGCTTTCTCCAGTTGTCTGGGGAGTAATTCTGGGCAACTTTTCTATTGCACCTTCCACTGAGCTCTCTCAAAACAGCTTTATGTATGAGATCAGCAGTTTCACCATTTCCTGGGCAGATAAATTGCACAGAGCTGTGAAAATACACTTGCTTAGGATAGAATATTGACAGAGCTGTACTATTGTGTACAGTTAACCACAGTTCCAGCCTAGGACTTGAAAAAAAAAATGGCTTAGACCTATTTGTTCACAAGTAGAGTTTTCATAGGATGGAAATAGCACAATCTCTCTCACTGGCACCAGAGATCACTGATACACACAAACCAAGGGAAATTTTCTAATGAACAAAGCTGGCATATCAGTTTGTCTGGATTTCATTTGAAGTCCAGCCCTCCAACTATGATCCTGCCATATCCATACAACTGTGGTTCACCAGGGCTTCAGATACTCAATGAATGCCAAACATGGGTCTGTGCTGCCAAGTTCAGTGAACTCCTGTGCTATTTCATCTCTCCCTGCCTGCAGTGAAGCAGGATCAGACCATAAGGGTCAGACTCCCTACTCCATTACCATCCCCCAAACTGTATATAAGAGCAGCATTAGGGCTGAGAAAGTGCTCCTGCTGGGTTCAACAGCAGAAGTAAAATCACAGTTCCATTCACTCATTCACTGAAAGCCTCTTATGACAAAAGTACCTATATTTTCCACTGTACGGAGAGCAAAGAGCTCACCTACGTGCAAGTGCGGAAGACTGTCCCCACCAAAAATGTGGCTTTGATCCCTGAACAGAACCTTAGACTGCTAAGGGCAGACTAGGCATTCCTCAATGTCCACAGCCTCCTCTGAATCACTCTACAGCTCATCTTGCAGTCCAGCTGGACCTTTGAATCCAAAGGTTTCTCATAAGACATGTTCCAACATCTCTCCTGAAAATCAGTGACAACAGCACACTGGTCTCATGCTGAATAAGATATAAACATTGCCCTCAAGGAATCAAGTCCTTAGATTCCTGTCTGATAAACACAAGATATATTTTTAAGATCAACATTCCCAGTCATCCAGCAGCTGAGTTTTTTGAGCATCTCATTTCTCTCCAGTGAGATTTTCAGAGTGACTCAGAAGCTTTGAGTGGAGCTGGAGGGTTTTGGAAAACAAACTCATTTTTGTGCTACCACCTCGCTCACTTTGGCTTTCTGGGCTGTGAATGCAGAAATTGTGCTGTGCTGTCAAAAATGCTTCTGATTCATAACCTCTGACAAAGCACGAGTAGAGCAGCATCATGAATTGCACAGCTCATTGGCCACTGGGGAGGGTTCATTGGCCTGCTAATCTGAACTGTCTGATCCTAAACTTCCACTTCCTATTGCATTCAAATGCACTGCTGAGTTATTTGACTCCAGCATAGACCCCGGGATGTTTTTCTTGTCTTATAGTTTTGTACTGACTGAGCTAACCCACAAGATAATTATTAAGGCAAAGAACTTAGCAGGATCCTAACAAGGATTAAAGATTTCTATGCTTCATTAAAATACTCCCAGTGCCACTGGCTGGGATGAAAATATATAAGAATCATGTTAAAATTATAACACCAAGCTTCAGCCCAGAAACCTCCATGAAGAGAATCCCTGGAAAATGCTGCTTGAGGATGCCAGAGCTGCACTCACTGAAGTGTCTGATTCATTGGGAATCCAACCTGAAATCCCATTGACTAGCACATCCTTGCAGTCAGGCCCATACAGAAGCAGCTGGCTCTTGGGACAAGATTGGGAACACCCAGATGACCCACTGCAATATAAGCACAGCTTCAACTGATTGTGCAACAGGCCTGCACCAGCTGAAGATGCAGTGTTTTAAGCAAGAAGCTTTGTTGCTAGTGTTGCTTTGCTGCTGCTGCTGCTCAGAAAGTATGTGGGTTTAATGTTCTCATCCTCACCTTGCAAGGCACAGGTAAGATTGGCTGGGCTCTGAAGACCATTTTTTTTGCTCAGGACATATCCACATACACCAGCATTAGTGACTTTGCACAGAGAAGGATGGCACGTAAAAAATCTGAAACTGAACATTCAGTATAAAGGAGCCTTAAGTCAGATGGACAGGTTTGCCCAGAACCAAGCACTCTGGTTTTTTGCAAGGAAAAGATCATACTTCTCAACATGGCAAAAGGATATAGACTCATCCTGCTGATGCTTGGGGGCATTATGGTTGCAGTTGTTACACAGCAGAGAACAGCAGCATTGGCCAGAGTGTCTATCCATTTGTTTTAGTTCAGATTTCCAAAGAGGTAGTGCTGCAGTATCACTCTCAAGTGTGTGTCTCTTCACCTGTCTATCTGCACTCAGCTGTGCTTCTCCTTCACCAGTAACTTTTGAACCTGTTGACTAATTTCAAACAAATTTGACAGACAATAGGAGGTCTCCAAGGTATTAAATTCCAACACATTTTATGAAAATTGGCAGCTGGCTAGAGGATAAAAACCCAATTAGTGGCCCTGTGGAGGTGAAGGCTGCAATGTGAATGTGACCCTTATTAGACAGTGAAGATCTCCTGGGAAAGAGATATTATGTATGTCCACAGAGGGAAAAACAGATCAGCACTTACATCTTATTAGATACCAGACAATCCAGTGTAAGCCTCAGTAATGCTTGAGGAAACTGGCTGCTTCAGCTCTGCTGCTCAAGGAACAACGTCCATGACCTCCACCTGGGGCACTCGCAGCCTCCTTACACACAGGTAGAGATAGAACTGAGGAGGAGGGAAGAATCATAAGGTGCTGGGCTAAGGGAAAGGGAAAAGCCTTCTTCCAACAGCTGCTGAATGCCTCTTCTGATCATCTCTTCCAGCCCTTTCACTGATCCCTCTCAACCCTTCTTTTCCATCTGTCCTGAGCATCTCATGGATCCTTTCATACCTTTCCTTTCCCCATCTTTTTGATTTTCCCTAACCAAGGCTCCAAATAATCCTCAAACAGCCAAAGGTCTTCACTGTTGTATGTCAGGTCTCTGCCCTCTCACCTTCTCAGAAATGCCCTTTGCTGCAGCCACAGTCTAAATGCATAATTTTCAGGAAAGCTTGCCCTCATTTTTGAAGCAGCAGAATTAGTTTTTCCTGCACTGCTGAGAAACCTTGAGCCAGCTCTAGAGTCATGGCACAATGAAACAGACAAGGACATTACATTTACGAATTGGGCCTGTCCTCAGGGACAAATTCATCTTTCTTATAACCTCCCTGAAGTCACAATAGAGAAAACATAGCCCTAATTAATCCAGCCTGCTTGCATTACAAGAGATAACACGGCCTAGAGAACAGCATCTGACTGGAAGAAGCAGGAGGGTCATGGTCTTACATGACTTTGTAACTGACTCGATCACTGCTGTTGAGCACATTCTTTAGCTGCATTTATAAATTCAAATTGTTGGACTTATGCCTCAGGGTCTGGATTCTCAGCTTGGATGGGCAACCACATGCAGGCTACACTTTTGCAACTAAAGCTTGTGAATCCACAGTGGCTTCACTGGTTTGTTGCTGAGGAGTGGAAAGAACTTACATTGAAAGGCACTGAGTGAACTGCAGCCTCACAGTAACACAGATCCCTCCAAAGGTCTCCTTGCCTGTCCTTCAGCTCCTATCATGTGTTCTTCCTTGGGAAAACTGCTTCCTTGTTATAAATCATGCAGATCTCCAGCCCTTTCCTCTATGCTCCTGTTCCAGCTTTCCCCCTCTCTTCCCATTCCTCAAACAAAATGTTAACAGAAACATTAAAAATCATTGAAAAACATATTTTACCTTTTAAAATGAGACGAATATAATTGAGTTCTGTAAGGACAAGAACAATAAGGGAAAGCAAGAGAGGAGCCCCACAGGAAATTATTTGGATTCTCCTTCTCCTGATCACTGCATAAATATTTAACTGAATGGTTTTTGAGATAAAGATTTATCTTATAGGATAATTCTGATAAGTTGCTGGACAGATCTGTAGGTAACTGATTTAAGATATGTTTATATCTACTTAATTAAGTCTGCATCTAGTTAATTAAGGAGTGAAATATTTGAAAATTCTGCAAATTGTGCAAAGAATTCACATCTGGCCAACAAAGCAACTCTGATGTGCTACCAGTGAGTGCTCTGTTCAGAAACTTTTGGGAATTTCATATACTGATGTGTATGTAAGCCATGAGAACCCAGTGGCTCATTGTAGCTATCAAAGGATTAAACAGCAAGGATTTGAAAGAACTTTTTTCAGAGGGTCCTAGCAAGCTCTGGGACACAGTTTCAGTAGTGATGCGCCTGAAGTGAACAGACTTGTGTAATTCAATTGAGAATGCTCCAAGAAAATGCTGCTGTCACTACACAACTCTCATGTACCTACAGCTGTCTCCATTTGGAAAAGAAAATCTTCATTTTCTAAAAGCAAAATATTTACAATTGTTCCAGTCTGTCCCTCCGGAATTCTTCCCCCCTTACATATGGATTTTCCTGAAGTTGCAACACAGGGCTCTGATGATCTCTCCAACTGTCTCCATCGCTAGATGTCAGATGTCAGCATTCACAACAGCACAGGCTTTGAGACATGGACTGACACCAGTACTTCAGTTGACTGACTTTAAAGCCAAACACACATGGTTACATACTAAGGATTTGGTGGAGGTGTCTGATACAAATAAGCATCCTGGAAAGGCACAGATGACGCCACAAAAATAACCTGGAAATTTCATAAGGACAGGCTCCACAGCCCTTCTGTGGTTTGTGAGGGCCAGTGTGTTTACTCGGGCTATTAAAAGAGAGTCTTAAATCAATTTTTCACTAATATGATCCCAGTTATTTCATTAGGGTTGTTCTTGAGTAATGATTCAAGGGCTTGCCAAGGAGGAGTGGATTAGACTCCCTTAGTTTCCTCTTGGCAAAAAGCAGTAACAAAGAAAACCAACTACCCACATTTTCAGAGCTTTAAATACTTGTTTGTGACATTCAGTTCTGAAAGCAAGCAAATGTTTGGTAACAAGCTTTTTTCTTCTTAGCCATTTCTAATTCTCCTTCTTATTACTATCCCTTAGCTTTCTGAGCAATTACCTCACATTTTCTGTCAATCCCTGATCATTTCTCTTCCCTGCCTGACCAGTTTGCTCCTGTTTTGGCCCTGGGCTCTTTGAGGTATGCCATGCTCCGGAGAGATTGTCCTGGTTTAGTCACCATTTGTCCATGTATCAAGCCTTGGCACCCATCCAGGAAGCAGTAATGTCCCTATGTGGATTGGCTGGCTAATCACAGGCCAGCAGTACCGTATGTTGTGACTGAGGAGTTCTAAGGGCCAAATGCCCAAACATATCCAGGTTCCAAGGACAGATCACATGGCAGATGCTGGTACCTAAGACAAGCCTGGGGCAGATGTAAGGTCCCAACCTCCAAAGCCATCCTCTTAATCTGACATCCAGCTCGGAAGACACTCCTTTGTTTGACATGATATTTCCTTGTGCACATTCCTCACAGCAGAGTTTTCTGTCCACAGATGGCAAAGCCATCCTGTCTGAATTGCCCCTGGAGTTCTGACCAAGCCCCATGGGGATGGGGATTCCCACCTGGCTTGGGAATCTCAGCTAGGGTAGAGGTGGAAAGGCTCCCAGGACAAGTTCTTTTCTCAAATAGATTAAATTCATCACAAAACATTAATCTCAAGTAAATCATGGCTACATTTACTCAGAAACTCATGCCAAGAAGTTCCCACAATTAAATAAAAGTCCACTGACTTCTGTCCAATTGGACTAGTGACTTTAAATCCTCCAACAGTTAGAATCCAGTTCCTTCAGCTAAACAAGAGACCTAATCACCTGGCTGTCGTACCAAAAGCAACTGTGTGTGGCTGAAGTATCCTTTCCACTTTATAAGAAGATTGTGTGATGGTTTAAGTCTTCCACAGTACAGGAAGAGGCAGACTACCTTAGCCAAAGGGATTTTCCTATCCACACTCTGAGCTGACCACAGATGGTGAATCTCAGATAAGAAGTCACCTATGCCAAGCTAACATGGTTTTGACTTTCAGCAGAGCTTATTACGAGCCCTTTGATATGCACAGGGCAAACTTGAATCTTTCTGGTCTTTTCAAGTCTAAAGATCTCGATATATGAATAGAATGGATGGCATACACTAACCTTTATTCTTCTGCTGGACAATTTGCAATGAATGAAAAACAGAAACAAGAATTGGTTGCTAAAATTTTAGCAAGAACAGAAAACAAACAAGAATATTTTTCTCTAGATATTTCCAATGAAAAAAGCTGATCTTTCTCCTTTGCAATGAGGGTGGCATTTAATCTCAAACTGGAGTTGTACATTCTGGCATTTATGCTACAATACTGGGGAAGATAAAGGGAGAGAGAAGGGAGAGAAGGGGAGGCTGTTGATGTTGAATGATCACATATTGACAACATGGCATTGTTGTGCTTGGGGAGGGGCAGAATTGTGGACCCACCACTGGCACTGCTAGGCTTGGGCTGCTTTCTGGCCTCCCAAAAACTGCCAGCAGTGTGGTGGAGCTATCATTTGACTAACACAAATGAGTGCACGCAAGGTTCTCACAAGTGACTAATGGTTCAGCACCATCTCCTCAGATGATTGCAAATGCATCCATACTCCTGTGTGATGCAATAAGAGCACAGACTGGCAGGGAGTTATGAGAATCCCTTTTGCTCTGACACCCTGTCATTCACTTTGTACCCCAGGGCTGGCTGAGGGAAACATCTTTGTATCAGCTGCAGAGCTAGGAGACCTGCAGCACTGTAAGACCTAGGTGTGTTTGTACCTCATTATGGACCTAAACAAGGGCTGGCCTCATTTTATTTTAGTGTAACCTAGCAAAAAATGTATCTCCAGCAGCCTGCAGTGTGTCCAGCCTGCAGTGGTCCCCCCAGCCAAGCACCACTGCCAAGGTCCCCCACGGTCACACTGTGCACCTTGGAAAAGCTGTGTCTGCTGGCCTTGGCAGCATTAATGGGCAGGAAAACCTCCAGTTAAACCTTCCCCCAGCAGTGCATGCTGTGCTGGTGTCATGGACTCTGTACCAGCTTTCGTCACTCACAAAAATGTGATAAATTGTAGCTGTGTTCAAGCTAGGGCTGTAACCAGTGTTGAGAAGACATAAAAGGTGTCCTTTATACCCTCTCCAGACAATATTCCTCAAAATGAATCCCCCCATCACTAAATTTCTTGCTTTGTTACCTTCCAAAGAAAACCAAACAATTCTACCCCCAACCACAATTTTCAAGTGAAATTATTAAAATGGGGTTTTTTAGCTCTTTTATAGGAAGATTAAATTTAATTTTTTTTTTTTAAATCACAAACTCTCTCCAAAGCTGTTAGTTTTTGGCTGTAATTTGTGGCATAACACCTGATATTCTCTAAGATAACAGACTGCAACACCAGTGGGGCTGAATTGAAATTTATTACTTTCATAGCCATGTGTATGACCACCTATAGGTTGTGGAATTCTCTATATGTGCCTATGTTGAATGATATGTATATACAGCAGCCAGGGACAGGATTAACAACCTTTCAGAGAGCTGAGAGGGATTTCTATGTATCTCTATGATCTTCAGAAAGGAAGCCCTGGGCAGAGATTTAATCACATGTCATTGTCTGTTATGCATTCATAAAAAGATGAATAATTATGGCAATTCAAGGAAACCTATCATCAACTGAGAGGAAAAGACTATTTTTCTGAAGCATACAAATTCAGTCTTTTATGACAAAATGACTACTTAAGACTTAAAACTCTAATCATTACCATTTGCTTCCTAAAATATCCACCTCCCTTTATCTGCACATTGATCTGAAAACACGAATCTCTCAAAATGTCTCTCTCTGGTCTCTAAAGGGGTGAACATATTTTTTTCCTTTCCCAATTCTGCAGCCAGGTAGAGGGGACAGCATTTCCTCTCTCTTGGTGTCAAGCAAGTCACCCTGGGCACAGCACAACCCTGCAGGAGCTGATCAGTTCCTGCCTGGGGTGCTGGCACAAGGGCACAGAGGTGTCCCCGCACCCCTTCCTGCAGGGCCATTCAAACAAGCCCCCACCACACCCTGTCGTCAGGAAGGTGGTGCTAATGGGAGATGGTTTTGAAGGTTTAATATAGCCTCTGCAACACCTTTCAGAAGAGGAAAGGGGTGCCCAGCTTACTACAGCTGAAAAAACAAAGAAAGGAGGGAGAAAAAAATAGGCTATTTCCTCTGAGTTCCTAATTTTTATTGCACTTGCCAGCCACAAGCAAAAGGTGCCCTGTCAGAGGCTGGGAGGGGAGAAGTAATTCAGCTCTGTGCTGCTACGACTTGGTTCACTAGGGGAAATCAAGGCTCTGGGCTCAGGACCATTTCTACAATCCTTTCTCATGAAAACCACTTTGACAGGATGTAACTAAGCTTGGCCAGGCGTCCAGGTAGCTTCAGAAGGGAGCTGGCAGGCTGGCAGCCCTGCCTCTGAGCTCTGCAGCCTGAGGACAGTGTCACCTGTGTTTTCCCAGTTTCTCCTGCCTCTTCTTCCAGCCTCTACATCATGGAGCATGGGGTATCTGCACATCTCTTTTGCCACTGGAGTAGCTGGATCCCTTTGAGACAGGACGGCTAAGGAAGCTGTGGGCATGTGGCTGTGAGTGTCTGTGGCTCTGTGGGCTGTCTGAGTGTCAACACTTTGCTTTTAATCCCTTTCCTGTGGTACAGAGCAGAGCAGTGTCAGTGCACATCCAGATTGCATCCAGCAGCAAGGAATGGCCAATACCTGTTCCACTGAGGAATCCGCTACCTAGGCATGTCTCTTCTGTGCCTGGACAAATTCTCAAGTGGCAGGTTAAATGGGTTTACTGAAGAGCAGAGGCAACACAGCAGGGACTGGGGCTCCCCCTGCCCTGTGTCTGATGAAGCCCTAGAGAAGCCCTCAGCTGCACTGGGGAGTGACAGCAAACTGCTGCGCACACAGCCCATTACACACAATGTACAATGAACACCTTCTCCTCTGGGGCGTCAAACACAAAAGACCCTCAATTATTATCTGGTTTTGGAGAAAAAAAATACATTGAAATCATTGTACTGGCAAGCAAAGCTGCATCAGGCAGAATTAAAGCTTTAGCAGCCTTTTTGCTAAGGTAAGGACCCCCTCGGTCGGTGCACAGCAGGCAGCCAGCACCCCTCAGAGCAATGGTAAACCTTGGCGTGGAGAAACATCAATGTCAAAGCGAGCGAGCTCCTCTTGTTCGTGGGAAGCTCTGCTTTGTTTTGCAGGGAGGCTGCCATTCCCCCTCTGCTCCAGCCATGGCCAAGCAGGCCCAGTTGAGCCTCCCCAGCTGAACTTCTGGTTGAACGCTTCCTTCGGGAGTTTGTGCTGTCAGATTGGAAGGGTGGGCTCAGGAGGATATGGGTGGGACACAGTGGCAGCAAGGAAACCCTTGTTCACAGCTCATTCGGGGAGGAAACGGGCACTGATCCCAAGGAAATTGTTTTGTGTTCCTGAGCAGCCGCCGGGGGGGAGGAAGGTGGAGGTGCTGCCGAGCGGCCCTTTCCCGCTGCAGCCAAAGGCCAGCGGGCAGGGTGCTCCAGCACAGACACGGACACGGGGCTCCAGCACAGACACCGACACGGGGCTCCAGCCCTCTGTGCCGGGCTGCTCAGGCTGCGCTGGACAATGTGTCCCCCAGGGACCGGGGACAGCTGCCCATTCAGACACCGTGGTGGCAAGTGTTGGTGCTCGTCCCACCCGAGTTTCAGCACAAGGGTAACCACAGGGGTCCCAGCCAGCCCTTCCCTGCTCTCAGCATCTCCCAGAGGCACTGCCGCACACACCAAATTGTGAGGAAAAAAGGGGACCTGCCCTTCTATAAACTACCCAGTTAGACATGCTGGCTCCCATGCCTTCTTCCCCCACCAGTCTGTCCTTGCCCCTCCATGTCATGGAGGTGACTTGGCCACACTCTTGGAACTGACCCGGAGATGTCACAGACACTCCATGCGAGCCTGAAGGCACAGCCACCTCTCAGAGTTGCTCCTGGAAATAAGCAGGGCATGTATTGTCACTTGCGGTCTGGAGCAGGCTGCAGAGGGGCCCCGTGACTCGCTCCAGGGGGCATTAAACATAACCTGCAAGCCCACAGTGTGGAGCAGGGAACAGGGCGGGAGCTCTCAAGGAAATATTTTGCTGAAAACAAAACTTTCAAAGCCTTTCAACAGCAGAGCACCGAAAATAGACTTCAGACTCCAAGGGAGGGGGAATTGGAAAAGGTTAGAAGCGGGGGAGAGAGAGAAAGAGGGAAAGATCAAACGATCGACGACAACCCTGGGGAAAAAGGGGGCGCAGAGGTTGCCAAAGATTTTTTAAGTCCATTTCCTGCAGGAGATGGAGACGAGGAGGGTCAGTTTATTGCAGTTTGGCCTGAGCAGAGAGCTCTGCAAGAGGCTCTTCAGGCTCACTCCAAACACAGCCATTCATTACCCACTGCCGCATCCTTCAAAACAGGAAGCGTTGCCAGAGCATTAATTTATCTCTTAATCGCCGTCCTTTTGTTGCTGTGAAAAATGTTTAGTCATAGATTTAATTCCTCTCACTCCACCCCCCTACATCCCGACCACCTCTGATCACAAACACCATGAAGAGACAGGGCTTGACAGCTTTTCTGATGGTTTTACTACGATTTAACTTTCAGAAGATCAGCTAACTTGCTCGCAGATTCTATTGAAGAATCCTGCATAGCAACAAGAGAGCTGCCTCTGGCTCAAAGTGGGAGTGTAGTTCTTTGGGATTTCGCCTTGTCATTATTATTTCTCGCTCTTGTTATTGTCTCCAGTCCATCCTCCCCAGCCCAAATTTACTTTAAACAGATGTCTTATTTGTTCATAGCATGCTGAGGATTTGCCCTGGCAGAGAGATCTTTTTTTGTATTTTGTTTTGCCTTTTTTTCCCTTAAATCTGTTTTAAATTTTGAGAAGAGCCCGTGAAACAATAGCAGATGTGTTGTAGCTACAATTAATTGGATAATTAACTTAATTCATGTATTGCATTTTAGGTTTGTGTTTCTTATGCAAGCGAGTGTGTGTGCTAGAAGCTGGGGTGGGCACGAGCAGTGGGGAGGAAGACGTTTGTTGGGGAGGTGCATCAGGGGGTCCCAGCCGTGGGTTCCCCAGCCAAGGGCATGAGCAGTGGGGAGAAGGCAGTGCCAGGAAGGGGCCACACGATCCAGCAGGGGCCAAGTGACTAAAGATGCAGACAGTGGTGAGCACAGGAGTCCCGGCTGCAACAATTTCCTGGGGTTATGTCCCATCAGGCATGCGCATAGAGGACTGTGGGGTATGTGGACCAGCTCTGGGAGGCAGGGATTCAGATCCCCTAATCCTCCAAAAACCTCTTGAAGGAAAGCAGAGGGATGCATGGACAACCACTCCATAGCACCAGGGCCATTGGGATATACCTGGGATTGAACCACTCCCCACCAGCCCCAGGCCAGCTCAGCATCAGGCTGCCCCATGTTCAGAGCTTGTGTCCCAACCAACCCCAGCCACAGCCAGGGCAGACAGGACCTTTCTGTCTTCTCATGCCCCACCAAACACCCCCACATCTCCTCTGCAGCCGTTCGTCAGTGAATGTCTGCCCTGTGGTGAACAGCCTTAAAACCTCGGTGACCTCTCAGCTGTGTGCTGTCTGCAGAGCCCAGGATGCCAGCACTGCCACCCAGGCAGGCCAGCCATGCTTAGACGTGATTATTGTTCCCTGGTATGAAGCCCCGCCAGGCGACACGGTTCCAGCTGGGCTGCACGCCTGCCCAGTGGGAGGGTCAGGGTCTGGCCCTGAGTGTTAACAGCCCTCCATGTCTCTTACTTAAAACTCTTTCAAAGTCCTCCCGTGGCTATTTCATGTTGGTCCTGGCTGCTGTCACCCTTCGTGTGTAAATGCTCCCAGTGTCTTCAGAGACAGCTGTGTCTACAAGCCACCAGGGTGTATTCTGCAGCCCCAAAAATACCCTTTGTGACTTAGCCTGCTCCCACCCTCCAGAGGACTCAAAACATTTCACAAATACTAAGCTCTCAAGACAGGTACAATGCCCACAGCCATTCAGAGCAGACTTTCTGGCAGCAGCCCTGGTGAATTTTCTTCTCTTGGCTTTTGCATGGGGCTCGAGAGCAGAGGCTGCAAAGTGGTGTCAAAGCAATGTGGGGCCCAGTTCTGGTTCTGGCTCGGAGCAGCTGAATGACACAAGGAAGAACAAGGCTGGTGACTGCAAGGCAAATTTGGACTGGATCCTGCAGCAAGCTCCAGGCAGGCAGACAGCATCCACCCAGAGCTCTCCGACTTCCCAAGGCTGCCTATGCTGTGCTCAGAGCAAGACCACGACTTTGGCTCTTATTTACAAGAGGCTAAGTGAGACTTGAGGTTACTAACTACACTGCAAGCATTTTTGAAACAGCATTGTCCTTAGGAAACTTCACAGCGTTGGTAGAGGCATCTGTCTTTTATGCACTATGGCTTATAGCTATCAGAAGAACAACTGCAACAACAAAAAGCTATTTTTTATCTTAACATAGTTTTTTTTTCTATAAAATTTTCAGTAAAAGTGCATCACAACAAGTTGTTCACAAAAACAGAACAAAAAACTCCTTGAAGTGCTCAGATGAGAACAAATGATACTGCTAATTGCAGTGTGCAATGCCAGATATTGGCATTTAACTCTAACTATGCTAAATACAAATGTCAGCTGGAATAACACAGTCCGGCTTCATCACCCAAGGCATAATTTCCAAGCCAGGCTTAGATGGATCCAAATTTCCTACATTTTTTTCTTCTCCTGTGGCAGCAGATGAGTGCAGAGAATGGAACTATTTAGCCTTCAAAAAGGCTGGGAATGGGAACCCACAGAGGTCCTGGTTCATGCTTGACTAACAAATTACGGTAAAAACACAACATCACTAGCAGGGCTATTGGAGAGAATTATACCCAGAAGAAGTCCTCAGAAGAGGCTAAAAAGAAAATCCTATTTAAACTAAAAGGGAAAATGTTATTCAGTGCAGCATTTTTCTTCTTCTTTCCTTTGGAGTTGGTTTTTTTTCCTACCATATTCAGTTTCTGTTCTTCTTTTCTCTTAATTTGGAGGCTGCAAAGTTGCCAATTATTCTTTTATTCCTTTTTTTTTTCTTTACCCCTACAATGTCAGAAATATTTGGCATGTTTCTAGGATGCAGACCACCTGGATCAATGGGATTGATGAATATTAGCTGAATTCATACAGGGAAAAAAGAGGGATTTAGCCTTTGTGGTGGAGGACAGAGCTCAAGCTTGCCATGCACCTCAGAGAAATAGCTATACCAGTGAACCAAGTAGCCTGTAAGGCTAAAGAGCCAGAAGCAATTAAGAGGAACCCCAATGCTTTAATGTTTTGTTGTTGCACATTATGATTTCTAAGGCAGCCGCAACAGCCAGGGTGGAAGAGAGAGAAGCTGAGCCATGATTTATGGATATGTTGGGCTCATATAACAGGCATCATTAATCACAACTGCTGATAAATTAATCCATCTTCTAATTTGTGTGCAAGATGCGCAACTGAAAGTAGAGGGAATACCAGTGTTTCACATAAGGTGCTCTTATAGCTCACCACAAAGTGCTGGGTTTGAACCTTAAGCAACCTGGTTGTTTCTCCTGACAAACACCAGCCAGTGGTGAGGACAATCCAGAAAGTGGCTGCTGTCATAAAGGGGGTCCCAGGACATGAAACCAAGGAAAAGGATGAAGCCAACCACAGTTCAGCACTATGGTGGCTAATCAAAAACTCACCTCTGACCCAGGCTGAATTCTGCACTCCAAACAACCACGTTTGAACTTTTTCCAAACCAGCTTCCTCCAAATCTCTGAAGGACATTCCTTACATTTTAATGAAGGCCACAAGTTTTCATTTCTCAAGTACTCAGAGACAGAATTAAATGACCGCATATGGGAAGGATAAAAAAAAAGCAGTTTCTTAGCTGTGGTGAATTTCTAATGATGAATATAGACAAAATGAGAATTTAGTTCATTCACATATCCTTTATGATAGTTATATATGATAACTCCAAGAGTGGAGCTTGAGATGGTTCTGAGAAAACTTTTCAAAGAACATTTTATTCATAAAGATAATTTTATATTATTCTAAAATATTTTAGTGTCTCTTCCTGACCTCTAGAAAATCATACTTGGAATAGATAAATTGTCAAGCTTCATAAACATAGGAGGAAATAAAAAGTCATTAGAATATGTTTTCAAATAAAAACAAACTTTCCAATGCATCCTTACATGGCTATTTTTCAGTTAATTTTGTAGCCTGTGCAGAACACCTGAAACTGTGGTTTAAAAATTCCTTGAGCTATAACACTGAGAAATAAATTGTCCTTTTACCTAAAGTGCTTTCAGACCTTAAGCCTATGGCTAATTCATGAATGATTTTCATCCATCCTAAAATTCAGAATTAAAAAGGGCTATGTGTAGAAAGACAGACAGAAGTATCTATTCTGACAGGTTGATTCGCAAAAATAATGGTGGCTGTTTGAAAATTATCAGACTTTTGGATTGCTAGAAGCAGTCCCATTAGGACTGCATTAGCAGGCAGAGTGCAGCTGAGGTGGTCAAAGGCGCATAATAATAAATGCAATTTATCTTCTCATTATCAGTTTCATGTGTGTGATGTCTAATGTTATGGGTTGCCTGGGTATGTGTGTGAGATGTAGAGAAGCAAGTCCAGCTCTGCTTTGGTTTACTCCTATACAGCTATTAAAATTGCTAGTTCTGTAGTTGGAATAGTGTAATATGGCTAGTTCACATAACTGAAGCAGAAGTAGATGTGGGATTTACTTTGAAATGTAAACTTTATTGTGTGAGTGCCATAACTTCTATGGTATAATTTTGTATTTCAAACCCATAGATTGCAAGTTGTTATATATAGAGACAGATGGATAGATAAATCGATCAATTGATCAAATGATCAATCTTTCCTTCTTTTTTATTGTCCAGGAAGTCAGAATGCTTTTTCTCAAATATTTTCCACTCACTGATGCCCTCCCTCTTGAGTACATGTCAGTGAATTGAGTCTGGTATTTCCTCAATTAAGATGTCTAAAGTGAAAGCAGAGACAACCCTGCTCCCACTCCCTAATTTTGACTCTGCCAACCCAACCTTTTCCCATACACTCTTCCCTGTCTACTGCAGTGGCACCAGAATTTACAGCATGGTGAAGAGGAGATGAAGCTCCTTGCTGCTCAGCTATCCTACACACAGGCCTGCAGACAAACAGGTGCCATTGCTTGGGAGTGAAAGCCCCTTACCTTTTCAGGAGAGCAGGGTTGCTCAGACTTTGCCATATCCCCTTCTCTGGTTGCAATGCACTGAGAGTAACACAATAGTGAAAAGAGGCAAGTCCCTTCCATGAGGGTGGGATTTACCCAGGGACCCCTCTCTAATGTGAAATCTTCATCTGTCATCATTGCCAGTTAAATATTCATTCCTGTTTTCCATCAGCGAGAGCAGCATGAGGTTTCCTTTGAGCTCTGGGACAAAAGAGTCATGGAAATTGTCAACACAGAGCAAAAACAGTTTTAAGAACAGGCCAGGTCTCAGCAATCTAAAATGCCAGTTTTCTTTTCCCCTCCTCCTCTTCCCTTGCAAACTCTCTGCCATCCCATTTTATCAACTGCATGCAGCCCAGGGCTGTGCTGGCCTTGCTGGGCTCTGCAGGGACAGTTATGACATGCCTGGAAACCCCTTTCCAGGTTCCCAGGACCTCAGCAGTTCTTTAAAAGGAGCTGCTTTTCATGACTTGAAAGTAAATGGACATAATTTCTAATCCCTTGAGCTGGAAAGTTATGGAGAGTTTAAAGCCTGCTGCTCCAGCAGCAAGTTTAGCAGTCCATTAGAAAAGAAGGGTGTCCCCAGTTATCTGACCTTTCAGGAAATTGAAGCATCTCTTCTGCTGACTCTTTCATTGCCCCCAGAGAGCCACTGATGAGATCCGGACGTGGAATGGAGGAGCGAAGAAGAGCTGTGATTATTACTTTTATTATTCCAGGAGAAGAGAGACGAGCGGCAGAGCTGCTGCACCTTGGAGCTGTGTGCCTGCCCTTGCACTCCCTGACTGGGGTCCAACACAGTGCAGCAGATCCATCAACACCAGTCTGAGATGTCCAAGGGCCTGGCCCTCTCCATGGAGCTGTGGTGGGAGGTTGTGACTTGAAGCAGGGGAGAAGGGAGTAAATGCCAGGAATTAATCTTTGAGGGCTATGCACTTTGTTCAGGCTGCAGAGGACAGCATTTGGGATCTGCAAGGCACAGGTACCTTAGTTTTCCATCTGCACCAGCCCTGGAGACATTTTAGCAGACTGCTGACTTCTGCCCCTTCTGAGGCTCTTCCCCCAGATAGGCTGCCTTGCTGACCTGCCATAGCTGAGCTGTTCCAGACAGAGGTGAGGGTATTCCTGCCTGTATGCCAGCTAACCTCTGTCAGCATTGTGCCCTCCATTGCCCATTCCCTCTCCTTCTTTTCCCAGGAAGACAGACCATTTTCATCCACACAACAGAAATGAAGTTAGTCCAAAGACTGAAGCCAGGAAGACTCTTGCCCCACATTTCTCCTATGCTTGGATATTCATGGTGAACTATAAATCTTGCCTTCAGAAACTATTTCTGTTGATTTAAAAGGGCTGCTCCTGCCAGTGGATGTTTTATTTAGGAACAGTCTAGTACACAATAATTAATGTTAAGAGGCCATGTTTCCCTGCTGAGCAGTAGCTTATGTCAGGAGCAGTTCCATTTCCTATGCTGGGAAGGCATCAGGATCAAGGCACTGCCCTCCAGGAGTAGGGGGGCTCAGCTCCTGGTCTCACAAACACCTCTGCCGGGCTGGCAAGGAATTTGCCATGGGGCAGCCTTATTGGATTAAACACACACTGGCACCAGGGTGAGAGAGGCACAGAAGAGGACCCCCCGTCACTGAGGGACACTAGTGGGTGCATTTAGTAAACCAACATTGATCAAACCTCTGACCCTCTGAATCTCCCAGCCTGAATAATGCCTGCTGTGCCAAGCAAGCTTACTTCTTTGTTGCTGTCTCACTTCCCCATGAAGTTCTCTCTTCTTTGTCTTTAGCTGATGTTTGCTTTGCCACGGGATTCATGTTCCTCCCTGGCTCCATCTCTCTGGCTTAGGGGATGGAGATGGAATCAGTAATCTGGGTTTTAACCCTGCCTCCTTTCACATACATCCCCCCATCAAGCACATCTGAGGGACGTGATGTCACCCTCTCAGGTCACATTTTAGCTTTGCGGGACACACAAATCTAGTCTGAACCCATGGGGTCAGTCTCCTTAGAGGGAAAAATCTTGTCCAAAAAAAGATTCACCCATCCAAAAAATGATTCACCCATCCAAAATCAACCTTCCAGTTGTGTGCACACACCCACACAGGAGTGCACCCCAGTGAGCCACCCTCCAGTTCCACCCACCTGACCTCTGCACTGACACACCTGGGTGTGCACACCATCACTCCAGTTCCCTGCCCAAGTATTCTTGGAAGAAAAAAGATAAATGCATTCAGAGAATATCATCTAGCCACTCTACAGAGTTGGTGGTTTTAGTTTTGGGGTACTGAATGATCTTTAAACACCTACAGTGCCATTTTTAGTGGAATCAGCACTAGACAAATTTAAGGGAGGGATTTCAGTGCAAGTGGAGTCAAATCAATGTTAAAAGATTATGAAAAGCTCCAACCAATAAACACAGCATGAGAGGGCCACGATAGTCAGAAGAAAGTATAGCCATCGCACCTGTATTATTCTGCTGTATGTTATATAAAATATAAATTATATGTTATATAAACATTTTCCAAGGCCTGGTACCAAGTATATTAAAAATGATGCCAGGTTCCCAGGGCCCTTTTTCCTCCCAAAGGCTCCTCCTCCCTCAGCTGGCTTTTTTGGCGATGCTTTCAGCCTGGCTTTTCACAGGCGCCAGGAGGAACAATGGGCTAAAAACACCCCCAAACACCCAGACTCTGCCCCACAAGAAGGGACAAGGAACAGGCACGGGAGGTTGGTGTTGTTTCAGCTTCACCATGCAACCAGGAGCATTACTCCTGCATTGCACTTGCCCAGAGGCATTGCCTCCTCCCTCTGAGCTAATCTCAGATCCAGCACTGATGATATTCAGATCTCTGTCTCTTTTTCTCTTAGATATAAAAGCATGTAGGAACCTACAGGGAGTCAGAAGTTCACAGACCGTCTGGTACTTGCTTGAATTGATGTGAACCTCTGCTGTGGAAATTTTTCTGGGACATGCTTTCTCATGAGCACACCACACTTTCAGTCTGGGTGAAAATACCACAAGAATAACCTTTCTCATGGTATTTCAGTATTTATTTTCTGGTTCCTGTCCAACCCTAAATCAGGAAGTGCAGAAGCGTGAGAAAATTTTATAAAAAGAAAAAAAGAAGTTAAATAATGGGTTTTAAGTCTAGAAAAAGTTTCTGTTCTGCCTGAGCCCAAGGCAAAAGTTTGTTCTTGTTTTATTCCAACAGGTTCATCCATTTTTAGCTGCTGCTGCAAGAGCTGTCACATCACTGTGAGGCCATCAGCAGAGAGGCCAGGGGAAGCCCTGAGCCTTGCTCTTGACTTCTGATGTGCTACAGACTCCTTAGCCAAGTGATTTAGGCACTGTGAGTGTCTATTCTCAACCTCTCTGTGAAGATCACTAATATTTAGTTTGCTTTGAGAAGTGCTTCAAGATTCTTGGGTGAAACCCCCTATGCAAGTTTAAAATTCTTTCCAAAAATGAATATCCCTATGTTTTTTACCCTTTACAAGTGTGACTGAGCCTGTATGGTCCCTTTAAGTCTTTAAACAGTGGGATCCTTTCATAGTGACTTAGGATATGATGTAATGTCTATGCATTGTTAACGGGACCAAAGTGTAATAAACATTCATTTTAATGAACAAAGCAAAGAGATGTAACTCAGAAGACCCACGGGGAGATGTGTTGTATAGAGTTGCCATGTTTGCATACATGCTTTTCTGACTGCAGTCAGCTTTAACAAGGGTAAAATACTATTGATGTTAAATCACATGTGGGGTTTTGTTGTTGTGGAGGTTTTTGTTGTTTTGTTTTTTGGGTTTTTTTTAAATGAGCCTCAGAATTGCAGGGGTGTTCCTGAAAACATAATGGCTACATCTGCACTAATAAGCTAAATGTGTCCAGGACTGTGCAGTGGCCCCAAGGCCAACTGGCATGGAAAAGCCTACCTCCATGCTATTGAACTCTCCTTGTCTCTAGAACAGCAGGGCCACATCCAACCCACCTCCTGGGAGCTGGGGCTGGCTGGCACTGACTCCAGCGCCGTGCCAGGAATTGTTTGGGAGAGCTGGCACCAGGCTGGGCCATGCCAGAGACCATTGGAACAATTAACAGCGCAGACATGCGAGTGCCAGGGCCTGGCATCATTCCCTGTCGCTGCTCGATTTATTAATATCAAGTAGCCATGTGGCCTGCAGAGCCTTTATTGCTGGTGACAGTACCAGGAAAGGAGAAAGTTGGGGTTACTTTTGCAAGGCTGGCAGATAGAAAAAAAAAAAACAAAACAGGCAGCTTGGGTTCTTTTCTTGTAAACTCCACATGCTTTATATGGAAATTATTAAGAGACAATCAATGTGGGAGCCTGCAATGCTGCCTTGGCAAAGCTGCTTTTCAGCCTTGTAGTGTTTTGAAAAAGGCTTCACGCTCAAGAGTGCTCAGTACTAAAGAATACCTGGTCAAACTCATTTTTCTTATTTTTATTTGAATAAAGTGATGTAACCAGGACAACATATTGTTCTTACAACTCCACTGTGTCCCAGGAAGTCCCTGGAACCTCATGGCACCCTGTTTAGTTGCAACTAAATAACTAGGACATCTCATGCTACCACATGTAAATCCTTTACAAATAAAATGTCCTGCCTCAACTCCTGTGCTCCACTGTTGTTGGGATGATATTCAGTTAAAATTAATTGGAGCTCTAGAAATCTACGTTCTTTCTTTCATGTTTTCCTAGAAAAAGTTTGCAAGTAGTACATAGAAATCAGGAGGGATCTACTGTGTTCCTATCTAAGTACTAAGTATTTTTTTCCAGAAATTTCCTAGCACTTTCCTATAAATTATCAGTACCACATGTGTACAGCAGAAGCATCTATCTTTGATGTATGATTTGCATACCTAGTGAGAGCATTAGGTTATCAAATGCTAAATATTTCTTTAATACCTTCTAAATAGTTGAATATGAGAAACCTGCTCATCCAACCCAACACTTCACATCATTAGCATATAGGAATTTCAGCCTTTCCCTTTCTTGCTGGGAAATGAATCCTCAATCACTCAAAAGAGAATCTGCTTAACTTTCTCCTGTTGACACAGCAGTGGATTGACAGGCTAAACAGGCTTCTGAACCCTCCCATAAAAAATTGTGTCAAGAGGTGATAGTCTAGGAACAGACAGCCATGACAGCAGTTTCATTTACTTATTTCAGTGTATGACCCAGCATAGAGTCCAGGGCCCCACCAAAATAAATGTTTTTTAATCTACAACAGGCAGTTGCCCTGAGGAGCTCTTGGTGGAGCAGGTGCTGATGCTGGTTTGGGAGACTCAAGTTCTGCTACTGTTATTGCTCACTAGTTTATTTCTCTTCCTCCCTGCCTCAGTTCAGCAAAGCAGCATGTGCTTAACCTCTCTGATTTCAACAACAATTTAGGCACCAAACCAGTGCTGTAGTGCTTTTCTGAATAGGCATGTGCTGTTGGTCAAGCCAGAGGCTGTTCCATACCTGATTTCTGCCAGCAAAAGCTTCTCAGATGCCTGAACACACACCTAGGCTTGAACATTTAGCCTGAAGGAAGAGGAGCCAGGCTTCCAAAAACTGCAGACCATGAGCTGTTTTGCTGGAATTGCCTTCCCTCTGCTTTTATTCCTACTTCTTTCTGCTTTTCTCACTGGGCCCCGGTCCGGTCAGAACGAGGAGCCTCATGAGCAGAGCTTGCTTCAGCCTCACAACCAGGTTTATACCACTTGAGAGATCCTGGCAGTACTGAAAAGCACCTGGCCTGAACTTGGTGTTGTTTCTAAATGTTAGTCTGAAACCCAGTCTGAGCTTTAATATTATGGTATTCATGGCATCCTGTTCCTTCTTCATCCAGCACAGGCTGCAGGACTTTTACATCAGCAAGCTGATGTCAGTATGGTGTCAGCAGAACACAAAAGAGCATTTCTGGGCCTTAGACCTGACCAGGATGGTCTCCTCTGCCTAGTCCCAGAACCAGGGCAGCCTTTGCAAAGACTTGCTAGATTGCCGTAGACTATGCACAGCTAGCTGGGGAGCTTCACCAAAAACTGTATTAATTTTTGATGATGGCTGCTGCTCTACAAGGAAACAAAAGGCTTCTCTGCAGAAACTCAGCCTCCTTGCAGCACTCTGTGGTGTTTAGCTTTAAATGTGTTTTGCCCCAGCACCTTCGCAAGGTTTTTTGGTGCAATAGGAAGCTTAGAAGCCAGAGGAATTCATAAGGCCAGTCCTTGATTCATCCTGTAACCTAAAAATACAGACCGATTCCTGCAGTGGTTATTTTAGTACCAGACAGCAAACTGCTTCCTTGAGATGAAAAGGCTCAAATACTGGCAGCCTCCTCATAAACAGGATCTTGAGGTATAGGAGAGGAGTTAGACAATTTAGACTGCACAAGGCTCGCACAAATGCAGACACAAAAATACACAAACATGCCAGCAAGGCAAGATAAGCAACACAGCTCTTCACAGAAATTCCTGCCTGTCATTCCTTTTGAGGCAAAATAAGTAAATAATAATAGTAATAATTTACCAAAAAAAAAAAAAGAAAAAGGCAATTAAGCTCTCCTTTTTGTTTCTGCTAGGCTCTTTCTGCACATGAGAGTTACCAGTCTAAACATGTTCTCCCAGCCGTTCTACACCTGAAGGAATATGAGTTCATAAAAAGACTGTAAAGATCATGTAGTGCTTTAATACAGCACCCAGTGTTCTCCTTGCCTCTCACCCTGGAGGTTGGTCCCAGTTTATATAAGAAGAGATGGGGGGGGAGAAAACTAGAGAGGTGTGTTTTCACAACACAGCATATTTTCTGTAGGATAGACCAAAGACACTCCAAGTGTGTGTGTTGGAATTGTAAAGAGTTGATGCTTTACAGCCAACCCTGCTGGTGGAGCTTCAGGAAGAAGGGACACATTTTTGGGGAGTTCTGATGAGATTTTACGTACAACCCTTTGCCATTGCTCTTGCTGATGTCCCGAATCAATCAGTGCTACACTCCCTTTCTTAAATTAAGAGTCTCCAGAAATATCTGTGAGTACTCCATGACAGGAAATTTCACTCTCCTTAGCAAACAAATAGCCAGATTCCAAAAGGACTTTTCTGAAGTAACCTGCTCTCAAAGGTTTGACTCCCTACTTATTTCCACCACTGGGATTTTAAGGGCAGCCTTTTTGTGTAAGGATTAAGCATGTGTGTCTGAAACCTGGTGAATCACCATTCAAAAGAAGGTTTCAAGAGTCCAGCTACTATTTTGAGGTCTTACAGCAATATAGCTGTAATGCATGTTTCTTCAATGTAGAAGAGGGTAGTGAGAGTTCCCAGCTGGAGAAGTCCTTTCTCATCACTTTCAATATCCTTTTGCTTGTGCTTCACTGAGATGCAAATGAGTAAATGAACTAGGAGGTGTTGAACCTGAAACAATTTTCACAGAGAAGTGAAAGGAGACAGTAAGGTGAATAGTCAAACAGGAAGAACAGGGGTATGATGTCCACTGTAACACCACTGGAGTCACCAGAGGTGCTCCAAAGAGGAGCTGCAGTGGAATTCTCTATGACAAGGATGCTGTTTTAGGTGGGGATAACTATGGTTTTGGTGTTGGGCAGAATGATGCTCTTCATGGAGCATGGGCTAGCTAGCCCCTGTAGCTCTGGAGTGCAGGAAGAGCAGTACAGTTTGCAGAAGCACACACGACTCAGAGACTCTCATACTTCTCAGTCTCCAGTGTTGGGTCAGAAATCTCACAGGCCAGTTTTCATGTGTTTATCCAGCTACATTAACCTTTCCTTCCCAGAAACACTGTCATGACAACAAGAGAAATTACCTTTCTTCACAACTTAGAAAGGGTTCGTCACAAGTTTGTTTTGCTCTCATGTTTGGGTTGGACAGTGCAAGGGTGTTGTTTCTGATTTTATCCCCGCTGGTTTATTCCTGCTTTTGCTTTTGTGTGCCTGTTGTCTTCAGGAGAGCATTCCCTGCAGGAATAAGGTGGCATCTCCCCAGACTGCCTCCAAGCTACTGCTGACATTCATGCTGCAACCCATCCACCATCAGAAGGTGAGCAATCAATTACACATAGTCAACAGCTCCTCAGAGCAGATTTTCTAATAGCCAGTGAAAACTAAGAAAAACACTAATAACTCTATCAGGCTACCCCATGCTTCTCACAAGAAAGAAAGCAGATAAAGAGCTTCGTGTCTCAGCAGATAGCTTCTCTCACACAGCAGCAAATAGCCACTTTCCATGTGCCCCCACAGCTGGGAGACAGCTCCAGATAGTGAGCAGGAGAGTTACCATCCATTCTTGCTTGTTTTCAAGAATGGATAGTAAAATGAAGCTTTTCCAGTTAAATCCTTTGCTGATATTGGGGACAGGCGCAAACACTCTCATGCTGACATCCCACCAAAGTCAGAAGCTGCTTCTTACCTCTCTCCTGCTCCCCACCCCCAGCTCTGGAAATGAGACCAGTGTCCCTCTTCCTAAAATTCAGTGTTGGGAGCAAGGGGGCCACCCAGCCTTGTCAGTGGTAGCAGGGCAATGAGGAAGCCTACATATGAGCCCCTCATTCATGCACACCATTCATGATACACATACAACAGGGGCTGAATTTTATTGGTACAGACTCCCTCTGCTTTGGCTCTTCTCAGCTTGTGAGTACTTTTCCTTTACAATCTGCACAGCGCTCAATCTGCGTAATTTTCAGCACCAGCACACAGCATTTTCTGTGTCTGCTGCTTCTCAGAACACTATGAACAGTCTCAATGAAAACACATTTATGCCAATGTTGGCTTCTTTTGTCAAAGCAGAAATAGTCCAGCTCCATCCCACAGACCTCCTACTGCTCTGCGTGTGTTAGAGCCAGTTCAAGTGCCTCTCCTCTGCCCTGCCAAGAAGCAGACTCTGCCCTTGCACCCTCTTGCTTTCCTTACCACCCCCCTCCATCTTAGGAAATAATTAGCAAATTAATAAAGCAGGATGGAGTGCACTCCTGAGGTTTCCGACAGCTGTTGGCAGCCGCTCTCATACTCCTGGTGCTGCTCCACTTCCCTAGAGAGCCACCTAAGCCTTCCCTTTCAGGTGCCCCCAGCCTCTGCACACCTGGGCTGAGGTCAGAAGAAGAGAAAGGCACCGATGTGACACCAACCTCTTGCAACACATGGAAATTCTGGGATGGGGACTGCCCCTTGGGGCAGAAAAAGCAAGGTTTGCAGAGTCACACTGCATCACACCCTGCCATAATGAATAGGTAGGCTGTGGGTACAAACTATTAATAGGCCCTACAAAGTGCTACTAAAGCAGCATACACATCTGTGGTGTTGCTTGCCTCAGCCAAAAGTGTCACAAATTATGAGGACAACAGCAGAAAAGGATATCACAGCCTGATGAGCACGTGTAAGTGATTCTGTGGTTTGAGAGATAATGGAGCAACAAGTCTTCAGGCTGCAGAGCTCCCTGGCACCAGGACAGGCACCGTGGGGATATCCCTTCACTTCCTCCTTCTCAGGAGAGATGGTCAAAGGGGAAGACACAGCTCCTTTGCTATCTCCTCTCAGGCCTCAGCTGCTCTACCAAGAGCCACTACAAATGTGTCAGTAAATAGCAATGATGAAATTTCCTCCATAATTGTCCAAGTAAGTGTCAAGTACCCCACCACAGAAGTACGGCCAGGGAGCAAAGTGATACATTATTCTTGCACAAGGCCAGACATAAACAAGCACTCCTAATGGGGCTGGGGCAAGGGCTTTGCTGTCCATTAGCTACCTGCTGAGCAGAAATGTCTTTGGCTGCATGGATGTACTGACATGGGTATGTTCATATGCTCTTCCTCTAAATAATGAGAATAGACAAAAATAGGGACTGCAGTAAAAGCCACAAAAGAGACCTGTAACTGCAGTCCTGCAAGAAAGAGGATTTTGGTTCTGGGCAGCTTAGAAGCAGTGGGAATAGCTATTCAATATCATTTTGTCTAGTGTCTGATCTCACCTATGGATATCTGCACCAGGGAGATCAGGATTTTCTGACATTCCAGGAATCTCTGTTCTACTTTGTGTAGTCTGGAACATTCCTTCCACCTTGCCATATACATAACATGACATATGTTCACTGGTTTTCACTGATGTCATATGATTGCAATATCCTTATCTGATTAGCAAGCTCAGGCATGCTTGGCTCATGTTGTATCTCAATTAATTTTACCAACAAACATTGATGTACTAAATCCTGAAACAATGCCTACATAACTCCCCAGGGCATTGTTTTGATTCCACCCTGGAACAAGGTCACTCTCCTCATGACGGATGGTTTTTCGTTCTTTATCTTTTCCTAACAGTTGTTTCTTAAACAAGATTTTCACTGGCAATTAACAGAGTAATCTTCACTAACTGTTTCAAAATTTAATGTCTCCTGCCAGCTGTTGTTAAGAAGTTTAAAGCACATATTTTAATGTTACTGCTTGTTGAATCCAATAGCCAAATACAGATTTGATGCCAAAGGCTTCTTCTAACAACCTGAGTACCCTGCAAAACAGAGATGCAGAGGCAGCAAGCACACGGTCTCCAAAGCCTGACTGCATTTGCAGAATGCCAAACGTACTGACCTGAAATTTTCTGACTGCTGTCAGTGCCCAGGCTGCAGCTCTCCAGAGCACTGCATTGCTCACCCTGTGCACCTCTGTGGCCAGATGGCCACAGCAGCTACTGGCAGGCACCTCTCACCACGGACAGCTGGAGAACCTCTTGAGGAAGATGTGCTTTCACTGTAGCCTCACCTACTTTCTCATACCTCCCACCTGGATGGGAGGAACACGGATCCTTTCCGGGATGCTTTTTTTACTCCCTGTCTTATCAGCTCTGCTGGAAAAGAGTTCTGAACTATTCCAGGATCCTGGCATGCTGCCTCACCCATCCTGCCTGCTGCTTGCAGCACCACCCATCCCACCAATGTATCATCCTCCAGTGACTATTACAAGCCACTTGTCTGGAGATTATGATTCTCCAGGGACTTACACTTTTCAAAGCTTTTCTCAGGATCCAGGGCATCTGAGAATTTGCCCCACGTGCTAGGTGGGGGACTGTGGGCCTCTGCCAAGGGGTTCAGCTCCAGACTTCCCTTCCAGCAAATGACCTGCAAGTGAAACGTAGGAAAAGTAGTATCCAGATCATCATCTGGTATAAACCAACAAAGCCCCACTAAAGACATTAAAGCTCTACTGGTTTACACCATCTGGGAATTTGGCCACAGGGGAGGACTCAATGTTTTTAGCCTTTATCACAGATATACATGGGAGGAAAGCTAGTGCCCTATCTGCTCTCAGCTAGCATTACCAACCCCTACAGAGATCAATAGTGCTCCCTGCTCTCATCAAGAGCAGGATGATGCCCTAAAATTAGCATGTGTTTGAATCAGTGCATTGTATCTTGTTTGCAGATTAGCAGCACTGAGCAGATATTGAGAGCATCGCAAAACCAGCCAGTTTAAACAAAATAAGAATTGACCTAAATTTCTGCTAAGCCAAAACTGATCTTTTTGGAAGGGAGACAGAGAAAAAGGTGTCCATAAATACTAGTGTTTTGGTTCATTTCATTGTTTCATTCACCTATCTTGAGCAGACAAGTAAAATTTCACATACTTGGACTGAACTGGGAGATGTTGGGTGCTGTCCTCAGAATGGAAGACTTCAACTCTAATTTATAGACCAAACAGATAATGACAAATAGGCTTTGGGTGGTTTTTCTAAATCCTCCAAAGCTGTGCCCATCAACTAGCTATAAGCTTGGGCAACAACTTGGTTAGTCCAGAGTGTCTTGAAAAGACAAATCATATTTGTTGTGTGGCGTTTCACATATTTCTGCATGCCAACTCACAATCTTATTCTAAATAGCAAAATTGGAGGAAATCTGGAGTGAAATGAAAGTAACATGTTTATTCTTTATATTTATGGTGGCAATAAATTTCCTTAAGATGCTGCCTTTTCCATTTAATGCAGTGCGTACCAAATATGGGCTGGGTAATGGATGTTTTATGAATACAGCGTTGCCTTGAGCAATCGATTGCTTAATTGAAAAGATTAAAGATTGAAGCAGGCAAAAATAAGGAAAAAAAAACCTACCATGAACAGGCTATGATTATATACCAACTTCAGCAAGCTAGCAGGTAAATTGCAATTATAATAGAAGATTTAATATAATTAAATATTCAATAAACAGCCTCTTCCTCTAAGAACACTTTTGTAATATTTTCAACTTCTGTACTTTACTGAAAGAAAAAAGTCCTGCACTCTGATTTGTAGTTTATATTTCTTTAAACCAGACAAGATTTTTTTTATCATTGTATATTTCTTTTTCTGTGGATAATATTTTTCCTGCTGGAAGAATGTAGAGGATGTATGCAGAGAACTGTTTCCTCTAGGTCCGAGTGCACTTCGTCTCTCTGCATCTAAGCCATGAGCCTAAAAAGACCCAAATGAGTTGCTATTTCAAAATGCAGAAGTGTAAGCACTCTTGTTTTCTTTCTGCTGTTTTTTTTTCATCTAGCTGTGCCTTTTTCTTGTTTGCCATAGAGATATATCTTTTTTTTTTTTTTTCATTTAATATAGCCCATGGGTGAATGATTAGAGATTCAGTGAAAAGCAAAATTACTGAGATGGTCTGGTTACTGATGTGAGGTGTTTCTGGTAGTGTATTTATCCACTGATTCCACTGTTATGAATAATACACATATTCATCACGCCACTGCTTCAAGGGACAATGTTCTCATCCAGGCCCTCTGTGCATTTTAAGTAGCTGGGGCATCCCCTGAGATCTAGGACTGAAGGACTAAACTTATCTTTGGTGTAAACTCTACAGAGATCAGTGAAACCACTGAAACCTAGGATGAATCTGACCCAGGGAGAGAGACTCTCAAGGGCTCCATTTAATCTCTGTCACAGCATGATTTTCCCCAGGAATCACCATAGCCATCCATCTCTCTAACACCCACAATAAATAATTTACTCACAGATATAAGGAAGCACTTTGCCTCAATCTACTAATGATTTTAGCTCTGAAAGGGGCTCTGCTGTGTTTAAACCATCTTTACATTGCCTGAGAGATTCAAAGTGCCATTATAGCAAAATGAGATAACAAGAAATGAATAGGAGACAGTACAGCACAGTAGTTATCAGCATTTCCACTGCAGTTTTCAGGTGGATCTTCAGCTATTTAAATATCCAAGTGAGATTCATCTGAAGTCACCTTAGCTGTCCAGTCAACAGAGACCAACATTTCTGGGGGGGTATTTTTGTATTACAGATGGAGCCTACGTGATGCGTAAAGCCAAGTGAAATGAATCCCATTCCTAATAAATATCTGTTTGAAATCAGTCCCTTCTCATCGAGCTTGGTGTCCCCCTGACACTTGCCTTGCTTACTCTCTTAAGCCACAGTGAAGGGGCAACAGGGATTTGGCTTCAGCCCTCTGCAAACACCACAGCTGGAAGCAGGATACAGTTGCAAATGTCAGGATAGCCCTCATCTCCAAAGGCCAGCTCCCAGTCTTGCTCACTTCCTGGCTGAGACCTGCTGAGTGTGGCCAGTGCAGCAGAATCCTCAGAGTTGATGTCTTTGCAGCAGAGAAATGTACTGGCTGCAATCCTTTCCTCACTTGCACAGGGTCTGTGCTCTGTTTGACTGACCCTCATGCTATGTATATTTGTATATTTGAGGACTCTCCTCTCTAGGTCAAAATGGCCTGGATGCTGGCTTTTCCTATCAAATGCTGTTCCAATCTAGAAGCTTCCAATATAAGTCTTTCATGATAGCTTTAATATCTCTGGTTAATTTCCTCCTTGATCTGCCTTTTTTTATTGCCCTAAGTAATTAATTTCTGTCCCTGGCTCTGCACCTTTTAAGAATTGATTTAAAATTAATACATTAATAAAACAGCATAAATAATGTATGGTTGCTGTATTTAATATTAATAGCCATTAAGTGAGGAGAAAAAATTGCATACCTGCAGATGATTTGCAAAAGGATTGTGGGGCCATAATATTATATTTCAAAGAGAGACATTGAGGCTGCCCAATGCTTCCCATCAAAAAAGATTTTTTATTTCAGCTGCCTACAGATTTGTCAGACTTCTCTCCTGCAGAGATTCTTTTGAAAACAGACTTTTGCCACAGAGTGACTTATTCACTGCTATGCACATTGTGGAAAACATCTCCCAAATAGCTCAGACAGTTCTGTGAATGAAACAAGGCAGAAAAGTGTGCTGTCTGCTGACATAAGACAAGCTAAGCTAAGTGCACAGAGCTAGTAGCACTGTGCTGTGGAGCAGGAACCAGACAAAGACATAGCCAGTCTGTCTTGCAATGTCCCTGTGAAAATCTGGCCTTGTGGAAGTGTTTGAAGCTACCAAGCACTGACTTGCTGGAACACCCCTGTACACATTTGCTTGCAGAGGGCGTGCACCAGCCTGATCCCGAGGAGTTTGTCATCTTTTCTGTGCATCACAGCAAGCCGGAGCTCCTACAGCAGTGGTCTGCCCTTGAACTGAACTCAGTGGGAAAATAGGAGAACCAGGATGGAGGATGAGGACAGGAGACATAGCAGAAAATAAGACTGCAGGCTGGTAGGCAAGGACCAGAAAGGTAAACTAGCAATCAGAGCTGAGTCTTAATGTGGTGAGGAGACCAGGACTTAGTAAAACTAGGGAATTAAGGAATGTAAGATAGAGAAGAAAGCAGTGGGAGGGGCAGTGCTGTTCACAGAGATGCTGAATTTCCTACCCCTGGGCATTTCAATGTGCCTTTGCACCTGTATCCCATAGCTGGTGCACACTACAGTGTACCCAGAACTTCTGCAGGGCCATGACCTCCCCCACTGCCCTGACAGCAAGCAGGAACCTGGAGGTTTTGTCTTGGCTTTTGAACATAACTCTCTCTTTCATATGTTGTTTTATTCTGGAAAAAGAAGAACAGGAAGGCATTTAGGAAAGAGCTTTCATCCAGAAGAACTGCCCTCCCTGATCCTGACCATGCACGGGGATCACACACCACTGGCCTTGCTCACTGTGTGGCTCTGCCATCACACAGGTCAGATGAGCTGAGCTGACTGTCAGGGATGGGTACTAAGGGGAGGGATAAGGCTCCAAAGGAGACCAACATGTACAGGATATATTTGGTTTCCAGTAAGCAATGGGTTAATGCTAGTTGTAGTCCTCACACAGGTGTCAGGGCAGAACTGATGGCTGTCAAGGAGGGAGTACAGGAAACTTTCACTCTTTAGGAAGGAAGACAGAGGGAAGAAAGGATTGTTTTCACTCTTGATGAACACAGGGGTTTGTCCATTGGTGCAGAGATTTCACCTCATTTTTTAATGAGTTACTCAAAGGCTCATTTTTTTCCACACACTTTTCCATGGTGCAGACACAGCCCTGAAAGCTTTTCTTGTAGTGGCTTTTCCTTACCTGCTTGTGCAGTTGTCATCCCACCATGACCTCATGACCCCCTTGTCAGGTTCAGTGTGGGGAGAAGGATCTTTATGTTGTTTTCACATTACACAGACCCCGATCAAACTTCAGCTGCAATGGCTGGTATGCTAGAAGCAAAAAAGGATGTCATTCCAAAGACACTTTATATGCCTGTGTTGAGGTTCTGTGAATCTGTGATTAATTTTGTTCGTGTGTGATTATTTGTGAGGCTAAGACAGAAAGGAGCAAGTAGCAAGATGAGGGTGGTAGAGCTCAGAGGAGCTTCTTCCACGATGAGTCCCTGCAGTGCCTCATCCGTGGGTGATTAAACCTCCTGCACTTTGCCTTGTCTGGACCCCTTCTCTGCTCTGGTCCCAGCTGTTTCCATGGTCTCCGTAAGAAGAGAGGTTATTTATTCTTGGGTAACCTTCTCAGAAATGGGCAATGAGGATTTCCAAACCATCCTAGTGATGACAGTAAATTTCCAAACTGGCTGGATGTGTTTTGTATACTGTTCACCTGTGATAACAGCCTGACTCAGCACCTCCAGGTGAAGAAGTAACACTCTAGCACCAGGAAATGAATGGCCAGAGACTACAAGATACAACTGATTTATTTAAAATATTAAAATGTTTTAAATATTTATAGAATATTAAATAATAATTGTGTTCAGAGATAATTTCATAGGGCAGAACAAGGTAAGTTGAATAGACCCTTCTCAGCCCATGCCTACACTGTATCTGATATCCAAGTCCAAACCCCTGACAGCCAGGTGGGAACAGGTTTGTCTGGAGCAGCCCTACTTCATTGGGGATGAAATGATTGTGCCCTGCAGAACAGCAGTTCAAATTCAGCAAAGTCTGCAGTGATTTTTGCTACCAGAGGAAAACACAAAGTGTTTCTGCACAGAGTGACTGTCACCAGTTCTGCTGCACGCCTGCCTGCCTGGGGCATGAGGGAGGGAGCTGACCCACGAGGGCTGCATGCCCAGGGGCCACTGTGGGGCCATGGCTTGTCCTGTGTGTCCAGAGAGTGCAGGCACAGAGGGGCTGAGAGCCTTCACCCACCCCTGCCACAGCACAGCCCTCCCCGTGCAGCCGGGGCCATATATGGAGCAGGGAGCAAACATGGAGAGCGTGACTGTTTAAATGCCTGAGGCCTGAATCGCCACCACTTTCTTGGAAGTTACGTGCTGCACTTCCCGGGTGAGCAGCACGCTGACAAACAGTGTGCTTGTCAGTTCTGAGAAACAAAAGAGAATGAAACCGTAAGTTGTCGAGTTGCTCAACCTTTGCTGTGGTTTGGCAACAAAAAAACGTGTAGGAATTTCTTACTACTTACTGCAAAGTGATGGACAAGTCAGCTTGGGAATGAGGTATATTGGGAATACCTTAACATGTGAAGGAGCACGGGAGCCAGGTTTTAGCCAGAGGTGAGAAATGTTGCACATCCAAAAGATAAGACAATTTGTGGAGATGGGAAATGCAAGGTCTCAGCTTCCTGACAGCCTCTGAAAGTCACCCTCCAGGTCCTCTTCTGCTCCCATAGTTTGCCTGACCTCATCTGCCCCTCAGTGATGGATCTCCAGTCCTGTCCAATGACTCCCCAGCCTCCTTCAAACCTCAGAAGTGTTGTGGAAACTGCAAGAGTTAGATCTTCCTAAGCTCCAGTGAAATGTAAGAAGTCCATGAGGAAGAACTCACAGCAGCCAGGTGGAGATGGAGCAGGTGCGTGGCTGAGAGCAGTCATGTCTGCTGGCTCTCAGGGAAGCATGGAAGTACAAGGCACCCTCTAGTCCTTCCAAACAAGGGAACTTGAAGTGCTCCACAGAGGAGACAATTGACCACATTATGAATGACAAGTCAGACAAATGATTGCTGAAGTGGACTCCATGCTGGAGTGCTACCAAAGGAATTGTAAGTTCCAGAGTTGTCTTCATCTGCACTTTCCATGGCATTGTTTGCCTGAGATCTCTATCAGAGTCATCTCTATGTTCACCAAATTATCTGGATCAGCTGAAGAACTGTCATGCCATAGCTGGAAACTATATTCAGACCCCAAAATGTGAGACTCTGAGACCCATGCCCTACTCCAAGTACAAATGTCAAAGCACATACACAGCTGTGGAGACCTTCCTGGGCAGCCAGGCTGCTGCCTCAGGGAGGTTTTCTTCCTCTTGTTGTCACAGGAGAAAAGAGCCTCCTTGCATATTCCTCTGTGCTCCTTTCCCCAAACAGCTGTCAGTGCCTCACGTTTTAGCCAGCCACTTTACAAAAAGAAACACCTTTCCAAGCCTACCCTCACTTCATGAGTGCAGTGCCAGCTGTCAGAACAAAACAAGTAGTTTTTTTCCCCGTGCCCTATGGGCTGTGCATGCTGAGTCTGGTCCTTCTAGCCTTTTCTAGCTCCAGCAGACACAAGCCTTGGCACTGAGGCCCAGAAGCTGTCCTGTTCTAGAGCTGTGGGAGCCTCTGCCTTGACATGCACAGCCAAAAAGTGTGTCCTGTTGAGTCCCTTCCCCAGCAGCCTTGAGGCTATGGTCTTGATTTTGACATGACCTAGTCATGCCTCTTGCCTGACTCCTGCATTGTTTCAGAGGCAGAATCTGAGGATCTGCTGTCACTTTAAAGCATTCATCACCCTCTGCCGCTCAGTCATTCTGCCAGGGGGCTGGGGAGCAGCCTGAGCGTGATGCAGCAGTTCAGCTGCCGTGGGGCACCAGATGCAATCTGTCTCTGGCACGTTTCGGTCTTGCTTGCGGTCAAACCTCTGCTCGTGCTGCATGCAGATGGTGGCATGCACCCACAGGAATCTGCCTAACAAATACATGCCTTGCCAGCTGAGAAGGAAAGGGATATTGGGGTGGAAAGGTGCTGAGCAGAAGCCATCAAGCTTCTTACTTCCTGATCAGCAAGCTGTCCAGCTCTATCTACAGCCACTCTCAAAGGCTGTGGGCAGAGCCAGGCAGACACTGCCTGCAGAAAACAAATCCCACTTCTCTGAACATGGCTGTCAGTGCTCAGCAGAGATGCTGAAATTCACCTGGACCCCAGGTGGCTGCAGACAGCAGGACTGCAAACACCCAGATGCAACCTTTCCAGCACTGTGGGGCTGGAGTTGTGAGGCTGGGCTGGCAGAGCTGCCACGGCCAGCTCTCCCTCCTCGCCATGAAGCAGCCTCACAGCCAGTGACCCGTCCCTTCCTCCCAGAAGGCCGCTCTGGCTGCTCCTGCCCTGCTGCCCGAGCAGCATGAGGCAGAGCCGTGGCAGAGGAGGAGGCACAAGGGCCTGGTGTTATTGACTCCAGCCAGCGAGCGGGCAGTGTAATCTGTCTGCCTTTGTTCCGTTCGCTTGGTGGTGTGCTCTCATTAGCCCCCCACCAACAGTCAACCTGTCAGCAGGTCTGCGCTCCAACTGCCTGACCTCTGACTTCCACTCATTCTTCCACAAATTAATTTCCCAAATTGACAAATTAAAGTGCACAGTATGCCCAAGGTCACTAAATCACACTGGGTTCTGGTAAATGTCAACTAGCATCAAGGGGAGAAAAAAAAAAAAAAAAGAGGAAAAAACAGGGGGAGGGAAGGGATAGAGTGTAAAAAGGGATAAAGGAAAAGAATACCATATTTGTTTGAAAGAAATGGACAAAAACTCTGAAACGTAGTTTCCAATTTGCAGAGGATGATGTTGTGTGAGAGCAATACAAATGGAGGCTGACAGCTCACCCGGCACACAAGAAGGGCTGAAACATGGCTGGTCAGATCTCTGTGCTCCATCAGGTCACCCTGGCAGCTTCCCAAAATGGCCTTGGCTGGCCCACAAAAATGGTGAAACTGTGAAGCCCAGGCTGGGTCTCATCTCACAGTGCCACCACATTGACATGTTGCAGTTGAGTTTTTCCTGATTTCTGCCAGTCAAATGGGAATGCCAGCCAGAGTCTGGGCACAGATGTTAGGAAAGCCAGTGCACACAGATACCCAGGGAGAGGGCAGAAGGGCAGACTGACACTGGGGAGCCCCAGGGAGTGAAGAGCATTCACCATTGCACCAGGACCCATTGAGCTTCAGGTGCCAGCCAGCAAGATGTGGCCACAAGGAACCTGCAGGGACATCAAACCCAGGACCCTGCTGCCACTGTTACCACCTTGCACAATCTTCCCCAAAGACCAAATTAATGCCTTTCTGCCATACCCTGCCCATGAGTGACCATAAACGCTGCAATTCTCAGTGTATCCATGATCAGTTTGTATTTGTTCATTTTCCAGCATTGTCTCTAACCTCATGCTTTCCTCTCCACTGCATTTACCCACTGCTTATTTAGAGAAAGCTGCTGTGTCACTGGGTGATGGAGACCAGAGCTGATATGATCCTCTGATGCTCCTAATGGCCTGTCTCTGCACCTGCGCTGCCAGGGCTTCATCTTTCTTTACCACAGGAGACAGCAGTGCTCCAGGGGAGATCTCAGCCCTCTCCAGTGGCATTAATATTTCCCTGCCCCTTGGGAAGGCTGTGACTCATATACCCTACACTCACATTTGTCTTTTTCATGGTGGCATGATATCTCTGCTTCTTAGTTATCCCATCAACTAATACACCCAGGTCTTTCTCTTCTATGCTTGTTTTGAGCTGATAAGCTTTCAGCTTATAGTGGAAATTCGTGTTATTAGTGCCTAAGTGCATGACCTTGCACTCTGTAATATTGAATTTCATCCCATTTCTATTAGTCCAGCCCTCAAGGTCAGTCAGTGCTTCCTGTATCATACCCTGATCTTGCATAATAACTATGGTCCCACCCTTGCTGTCATCTACAAATTTCATCCACACAATCCTACATTCCATCACGAGGCCATACTGAAAATATTAAAGCAGAATCAGACCCAAGATTATTCCTTGAGCAACTGCACAAGCAATCCCCTCCTCCAGCTTGATCATTCCCACACCATCATTGCTTTTATTCATCCCTTCCTTAGCCAGACCTCCACATACTGTTCTTCTGCTTAACCCCATCATCCCCCATTGAATTAATAATTTCCCATGTGGCATCATATCAAATGCTTTGCTGATAGTCAGATCAGCCATGTTTCCTTTACAAGGAAAATCAATTAGCTTTCTTTGATAAGATATCAGATTCTTCCGGCACAATTCACCTTTGACAAAACCAGGCAGCATACAATCTCACTTTTTATTTGTGTCCTTTTTTCTGTTCTGTACAGATCCCAAAGATGTTTGTCTTGCACAGAGTGCTGATGAAAGCACACTTTCTGTGCAGACACAAGCACTGATTGTCGTTCCATTAATGGTGGTTTCATCTAGGAGGACACAAGAAAGAAAGTGCAGTGATCCTTCCTCTGTCCTGCTTTCTGCATCCCTTCCCCATCCACAGTGGGGACGTAGTAGCATTTGGCATAACCCCTGTCCAAATCAAGGTATTGCACATGGTGAAGAATTTGCCCACACAACCAAAAATTGGTGTTCATTAAATACACTAAAGAGCAGACTAAGACTAGACACTCCTGTTCTGTTCTCCCTGCCCGTGACACTTTGTGGTCCTGCTGAAATCCCTGAGACTGTTCATGGAGTAAACTCTATTACTCTATAAACTGGGTTCAGTGGATGCCATCTGGAGAAATTTTATGGCTTGCCTGAGTTGTTTCTATGATCACTATGGACAGAGGTCAGCAAATATGAGCATTCAACCTACATTTGTTATCTTCATTGTTTTTGTTGCTTATCAGAGCACTCTCCCAAGGAGTTATGCTTTTAATAGGCTCCACTGTAGGGTTGTCCCTTAACAGACATACAGTCAACACCATCCTACCATTCAGGAAGTCATTGAGAAGTGGAGAACTGAGGTTTTACTCTTGCTGCATCAAGACAAAACCACCAGTCAGCGATTACTTGAAACAGTTTTGTGATTCTGTAGGGCTAAGTTCTGCACAGCCCTATATTTCCTGTATTGGGAAAGAGGTACAGGACAAGGCTTAGGGCACCGGCTCCATAGGCAGGATATGAAATGTTGTAACCCTGGTAAGCACAGGTTGTTCCATGGTTGCATTGTGTTTCTATGAAAGGGATCCCTTCATCCTTCACTCTGTAAGCAAAGGACAAGGAGAAATGACAGCTCTCATTCCCTCCCATCTTCTCTTTCTCAGGCATCCTGACAGCACAAGGGAAAAGTTGGGTCGTCTCCCTCCAAAGTGAAGCAATGCTTCTTGAAGGAAGGCATGGCAATACATTCTCTCAAGTCTTAGAGGGCAGCACTATGGTTTTGAGCAGAAATCCCTCTGGGTTCCCCCTGCCCACCAAGGCTCTCCTCTAACTTGCAGGAGGGTCGGCATCTACTCCTTCTCTCTGTCATAGGCAGTTGGATGTACACAGGGAGAGACAAAGATTCCGCCGGTCAATGCTCAACATTTGCTGCAGCAAAAAACAAATCAGTCAAATAGTCCTGTATATTTTTATGTGTTCGGATAAAAGATGGAATCTTCCTATTAGATGTCTGAGGGTAATTCTTATGCACCTTGACTCCCTTGCACCGGCACATAATCTGGGTTAAAGATCAGCAGAATAAACTCGTAGTCCTAACTCATCTGAGCATGGTCAGGCAGGTATGAATCAGTGCATTTCACATAGAAGCTCCTCTCTTCTTCCCTGCTCCCACATGGTAAAACACAGAGTAAAAGCAAATCAGCATCTGAAGAATTTTGCTGGTCTTGGGAGGGGAATTTTATAATGGTTTATCTGCTTCCCTATAACAATGACATTGTACCTCTCCAGCTAGCAGTTCAGCTCATAAAATACACTCATCTGAGGAAAAATTAGTGTCACCCAGAAGTTTAAGCATTACATTTAAGACCACTAATTGAATCTGCTGCTCTGATATCCTCTTGCAAGGGATTCCAGAGCCTAGAAACAGGCAAATGCTCTGGCACCAGCTGTCTTAAGCCTAAATCTAGTCTCCACCAAAAGTCTGGCATTAGATGTCTTCTCATTTTACATGTTTGCATTTTTAAAACAACATTCCACAGTTTTGAGGCTACTGTAGGCTGGCTGAAGAATCAATTTGGTGACCTACAATCTGAGTCTTACCCCAGGAGACAAAAAGCAATGACCACAATAGGAAAGAAAGCTGTAAGTTATTCTTTGCATCAGCTCTGGAGAGCGTGTACCTCCAGGACATGGATACAAACTAGTGTGACTATGTCATTTGTTCTTCTGGGTCCAGGGGCCTGTCCAATATAAGTAAAGAGGGGTGGTTTGTTTCCATATTGGTTGAAACACATGAAAATTCTACCCTCTCCTTTTAATACTGCATGCTGCTGCACTTATCTTGCTGCTGCTCATGACAACAGTGTCCTCCTGCATGCTGCCTTTACACAAACCACACTGGGCAATCAGGAAAGGTAGACACAAGTGGACAAGTCTTTTACAGCAGCTACTTAGCAAACACAGCATGAAGTCCCATGGCACTAACCAGAGTCACCTCTCCCATTTTGTAACATGTAGCAATTTTAATTTAAGAGAGATCAAGCCTCATTCCTTAGTGCTCGTGTCCCTTTTCACAAAACACGGGAAGTGAAAACCACAAACCACAGAGAATGTAACAAAATTCAACCAGGCTACCAGTTTAAACCTCTGGCTTGGAGCTGGCAGGCATACTCTAGATTTACTCTGCTGCATGTGAAATCAGCATTTCAACCTGTTTCTTTCACAGCTAGCTGTGGGTCTGCACCTGGGATTTGCTGCTTTCAGTGTTGTAAAATAAAGCACAAAAACCGCAAACATGTAAGTCAAACACGGGCACAGGAAAGAAAGGCAAGAGCATTTATTATAACCAAAACTTTGCACTTCATGTCACCAAGTGGACTTGTCAGTCTCACATGCATAGCCAAGGAAATCAACCCTAGACCCCAGAAATTACGCTACATATCATATAACCTGCTGGCATATTAATACCCTTTCCTTTTAAAATCTTTGCTCTCCCTTTGGAGCCTGCCCTCTCACTGGGGATCAGACTGACACATTATAGGCTCAGTTTTCTTTCTGAGCTGACACCTCGTCCAGGAAGAGCTGGATAGGATGTCAGTCTTTGGAGGGTACATAGAAAATTCCAATGTGCAATTTACATATCATCACTTTACTGAAAGGTATCGTAAGAAGAAACAAATACTTCTCTCTTTTAGGGCAATACCTTCAGCTTTTAGCCAGCATATCACACTTGAATTAAAAAAAAAAAAAATTGCCCTGAGTTTCATTAGATGACCATCTTCTCAGTAATTTTGATCTGAGAAAAGCCAGTGCAGAAACATTCATGCATCTCCCTTTCTCCTTCTCCCCACATCCATTTACAGAAATATGGAAATATGTGGAAATTGAAATATAGTCCTTATTTTAGGTGACTCCAGTTGTTACCTTTTGAAACCTTCCTGAAAAGCTACCTATAAAAAAAGAACTCTGTATAAAATGAAGTCTAGAATGATAAAATAGGAAACAGAAAACCTGAGACTAAACCAATTTAGTTGCTTCCATCATCTTCCCAACACGTAGACTTAGGTCACAGAAAAACCACTACTGAAAATGATAAATTGTAGGTTCTTCAAACAGAGAAGATGATTCCACAATTATGGCAATATAATATCACCTCATAGTTATACTAGAATGACCATCTTCTAAGTATTTTTGCCATGCAACAGAGGCTTCATTTCTCCCATCACATTGTGATTATACACTTGTATGGGCGTGGAATTCAGTAAACTCAGAGGAAAAGCTACACCTGGACACCAGAAGCCACATACTCATAGCAGTGACCTTTCAAGGGAGCCCCCTTGTAGGAGCTCAGACTGACTGGTGTCTGGGAAACATGGTGGGTCCTCTTAACCCAGCAAGGAGAGTAAAGTCCACATACAGGTCAGCTACTACTGGTGTCTAGTTTACAAACCAGCCTTTGGATGATGTCTCTGGTCAAGAGAGGGATGAGCCTCAGCTTGCTCCCAGGACCTCAGCAGATCTAGCAGGCAGCCCAGTAGCACATGGAGATAGGAAAAACACTACCAGCAGCTGTGGAGGGAACATGCTCTGACACAGAGAGTTTGACATCTCTTTTGAGCAGTGTCCACTCCACCTTATTAAAACAAAACAAAAAAAAACCAAGGTTATGATTTTGTCATCTTCCACAATTCCCTATCTCATACCACTCTAGAAAGACAGAATTCTCTCACCTGCTGAAGAAGAGATGTGAAAAACTGAGTTATTTAGACCTTCTCAAACATGAGCATGTTCCCCCATAAAGCCTATGAGAATACAGCCCTCAGTAACCTAGAGAAATTTACAAGTGGCAGGCCATAAAAGTTTTAAAAAGTGAAGAATTTGAGAAACTACCTACATTTTGTTTATTCTGTGATCTGTTTGTGCATGTTTTGGATCTTCTTGCACAAGAAAGGTATTACCTCACAGAGACTTATTACAGGAAAGCAAGAATTAACTCAAACCTGTATGATCAGGACAGGTAAAGGATCAGAAATGTATGAGCTCTTTACTCCCAACTTTTGTTAAGCAAATTCTTTTCTCCATAGAGTTACTTGCAGAAGTGGTATTTGGTGACTGTTTCCAGGGGTCTTTCTATTTTTGCCCTTATGACCACAGGGTGCTTAAAAAACCAGCATGACTTACACCAAGGAGGCACAGCTGTGTGCCCAAGAAGAGTTTATTGCATTTTGCATCTTAAAAATGGTGTGTGCTCCAAGTTAAATCCTTTTGTCTGCACTCTTCTATCCATAAAGCAGAAAGTAACAAGGCTGTGACTCCCAGAAGTAGCTTTACGTACACAGTCCTCAAAGTCTGAGACCATCCAGAGGTTTTCAGCCCTGCAGCTCTGAATTCACCCATCTCAATGGCTTTGTCCCTATTGATTTTGACATGTTTTGCTGCAGTCCTTTTCCTACTGGCCAGGCCTTTAAGGACCTGACTTGTTTCAGACAGAAGCATTTTAAAACCTCATTGCAGATCTCTGCAGCTAACACTGTACATGGCTAGCACAGCGAGGTGAACAAGAACACAGCTGCAAGCTGATGATAGAACCTCGCCTCTCACTCACTGAAAACCAGGAAAGTCCATGTGTCTTCAGGTAGTTAACTTCTTCTGTAAGAAGACTTCTTTTCCTCAACAATTAAATAAAAATGACCCCTAAGTCAATTTACTGACTGGTAATGACTGTACCTTCCTTCCAGCTTCTCTCCTGTAATTATCTGTGGCCAGGAGAGCCATTCAGATTTAATTAGTGGAAATAAAATGTTGTGAGAAGTTCTGTATCCATGACATTGCTGTTGTTCCCCAAGGATCGCTTTCAGAGGTTCTCCTAATGTTATGAAGTTGTATCCTTCAGGTTTAGGGGCTGGAATATCAGGAGCACAACTTTTCTCTGAGGTACTTCCTTCCTCTGACTTATGCTGATGTTGAGGTTGACCAAAGTTCATACGGGGGCCAAGATGCCAAGGGAACATCAGTCCATATGGTGCTGTCTAAAGACACTCTAACAGCAGGGTAAGGTCAACTCTCTCAGCACAGTAGCAACTGAAGAGACAGCCCAGAGAAGCTCTGAGGAGCAAGCCATCTATCTTTCTTTTCTTTTTACCAGGGAGCATGAGAAATGCCTGTCCTTTCTTAGGTGCTTTTCACTCTCTCTTTCGGGGTTGCTCTATCTCACCACATGTTGCTGATCTGGGGAATCCCAGCACAGCCTGGTGTGCCCCACATCAGAAAGGCAGTGCATGAGCTGTTGATCTGCAGGTGAGAGCCCCCAGGTGTGTGTGCTGGTCAGCCCTACTGCCCAGCAAACTCATGAGAGTGGGACAACATTGCTGCTGCACAAGTTCAGTGAGGAACTACCTCAGTCTGAAGGCTATCAGATTGCCACCAGCATATGGTGCTCCATCTCCAATGCTGATGTGTAGCCAGCCTGCATTTTGAAGGTTTATTTTTTCCTAGGGGCCATAATCTGGTCCATGGTGTTTTCCCTGTACAGCAAGCTCACACCATCTTTGAGAAGGAACTGGGATTTCAGTCAGGAAATCTCTGAACAGTATCTAAGTACTTTTCAGCATCAGCTGTGGTTGGCTGTATAGTTTCATCCAGAGATGAATCATCCACAAGAATAAACACCCTGGGTGGGGCATGGATGGGTCTCCCTCCTTGCCCCCACCCCCAGTGCTTTGAATACTGCAGTGTTTTGATTTTTAAAACATATGTCTAACAAATGTAGCAGTGATAATGAGGAACATGTCTATCTGCCATGTTTCCTGTTCAAATTTCCGTTTTCATTTCTAAAGTTCAAGTACATCTTGATGCCGACAAGATAAACATGAAGCAAGCAAGTACAACAGAAGTGTGAAGAGGTGAGAGCTCAGAGCAGCAATGAAAGCCAGAACCACTGCACAACACAGCCAGGCTCTGCTGGGGGTTAAGATTGGCCCAGCAGCCCCAAACCACCCTGATGAACCAGTTAGGTTGTAAGACCTGATCCCCAGTTTTGGCAGGGCCTGTGCACTGCCCCAGTGAGCCTTGTTGTGTTCAGTGTCTCATAGACTTGCTTTCTGCTGCCAAAAGAGACAGTGAAAGTTTCTGTGGTCAAAATCTCCACTTCCCTCTCATGCCCCAATTGCATCTAACAATTTTTTTAAACTTACCCAAGCACCAAGGGCCACATAAGCTGACATTTTAAGTGCCTGAACTGCCACGTGCTGTGTCCTTGTTGCCCAGAGTCCTGCTTGCCTCAGTGGCTGATGCTGAGACTTCACAATCAGCACAGGGCACTACCACACATAACATGAGCACACATGCCATCCTTCCATGCAGATGGGGTGATGTTTCAGGAAAAAGATGACACAGAAACAGCTTACTCTCTTTCAAACAGAATATGCATGCAGAAACTCATTCATATCACCAGCCACACAACTAAAATTTTACCAACTTGAAAATACTATCCACATCTCTTAGAACACTCTTCAGCTTTTTAGTAAAAAGAGAACACTTTGAGTCATCCTTTCAACCACAGGCCAGTTCCTAGAGTTTGTGAGCCAATTAAATCAGTCCATCCTGACACACTTCTCTATGGTTTTGATTCTGAGAACATCTTCACTAAGATTAAGATTAGAAATTATTAGAAATGGAAAAATCTTGGGGGGAAGGGAAAGGAGAGAAGATGGCTATCTAGGTTTATGAGAGGTATATTCAGAGATTTCAGAAGAATAGCAAACAGCTATAGAAAAGTTGACTGGTCTTGCCAAAAGCCCTAATGAAAAAATATGGTCCAGATATCATGGAAGTAAAGGCAAGGAGATAAAATATGAAATTGCTTTCAAGAGATGACTTCTGAGATTAAATTTTCTCCTGCTTGCCACAATCATGAGTAGTTAAATTAAGTAACCAAATTCTATCTATTACCAATGGGTCAGAATAGATAAGGGCAGTGCACTTAAGCTATTGTTCATCTGTTCATGGCAACCTTTGAGACCAACCAACCTTCTGATAAGCAGCATTTTCTACTACCACAAGTTCCTCCTTGTCCTTCTCACAATCTTGCATTTCAGGAGGAGGAAGTGCCACAGTGCCAGCCAGCATCTGGAGCTGTTTCTTTCTCCAAAGGAGACTCAGCCATACTCCTGTTTTGACTATCCTCCCATGTGCATGTAATCAGAGAAGATTCCCACTGTCCTCAGGTGTTCTTATGCAGTTCTTATATGGCCAAATAACCAGCATAAAAAATGGGTTAAATACATTTGTCTCCTATCCCAGCTTCACCAGTGCTGGGATTTTTTCACATCTCTTAACATTAAGTCAAACACATAGGTGTGCAGTAACATTTGGGATGTCTCTGGGCATCCAGCACATCTAGGGAACAGCTACACCATTTAAGAGTGGGAGTTGGATGCCAGGTAGGTGTGGGGAATTGCAACGTGTGCCTCTGTGTAGGTACTACATTTATTCCTCCCTCTGGGCTGAGCTACCAGCCTCTAAGTAACCACATTTGCTTCTCCTACTCTAAAAATGCTGATGATGTCTTTTAAAAAACTTCTCTACTTCAGAATAATCTTGTCTTATAGCTTCTGACAAGTCCTGATAAAGCACTTTCTCGGCTGTTTCTGCAGAAAATAGTAAATATCAATAGAGCAATATCAAGGCAAAACTGCAGAATCTGGCAGTGGAGCACCCAAAATCTCCATCCATTTAAGACAAAAGCCCTTTATTATTAACAATGAACTCTCCTCTATCAAGTCTTTAAAATTCACAATACTCATAATGATACCAATTATTTATCAGCAATGCACTGGGAACCAGGGATTGATTGTTGCATTATAATTTATCAACAGTTACTTCGGCTAGGGAAAGGGAAGAATTACTCATGGAGCTGGACACTGTGACATTTGGGCTGGCAGGGGACAGCCTGGCTGCCTCTTGCTTAAGGTTGAGCTGACTGATCAAGTGTCACACCCAAGGTGACCCTGCAAACCCATGGCTTAGGAGGGATTACAGCACAGCAAGATCCTTAGCGACACTCACTCTTGCCCTCTGAACCCTAGACCTTATGGCTCCTCATCAAAATGTGACCTGCTTAGATAAAAATATCCCGTGTTTTTTCACTCTGGAGCAACTGGTTTAAGAAATTACTAGAGCCTGGTCTTGTTCTGTTTTCAGTGAGCAGCAGTTTTTCTGCTCTGCCTGCGCTACTTTCAACATGCTGCTACTGTTAAAACTAAATAGCTAAGCCAAGATCACTGGAAATGAGAATGTGCCCAATCAGCACATACTGACATAAACACACATCATCATATTATCAGTGCATTTGGTAAAACCAGACCAGTCAGTCCTTTAGGTTGAATCTAGAAAAATCACCCTCTCCCTGAGATGGTGAGGAGGTACCAGGCAGCACATTGGGCTCACCAGAGCCAGTGTCTCTCAAAAATACTGCATGTGTATCACAACCCATGTGCATGTCTGGTAAACAACCCAAGTTTTGTGAGCAAGCAGCTCAAGGATTCAGACACACAGCCTATGTTTGGGGCTTATGGAGTTGCTATATGTCAGTCAAACCTCTGTAATTGTCCGTGTCTGTGTTTTTAATCTGTTTCAGTTTAAGCTCCTTTCAGCAAGTTTTCAGCCAAATGGTATCACCTCACATCTAGGGCAGGCCAAAGGCATGCATGGCAAACAGCTGCCAAGGCTGCCAGAGCTCAGCTGACACATGGCTTGTGCACAAGGGCACTACGTAGAGGAGGCTCGCACAATCAGGTGAAAATGAAGAATTCTGGGTGAAGATTACCCCAGTCCTTTAACATTTTCCTTCTGAAATCCAGAAGGCTCAGCAGGTTGCATTATTAACCTGATGCCACTGAGATATATTTTCAATATGAAGTCTTTCACTGGACATTTTGCTGCCTGGAACTAGAGAAACCTAGGAGCTGAGCATGAAGTAGTGAGGTATTCCCTGCTTCAAAGCAAAGCACTCTTTACAGAGTCTTAATTATGTAGTAGGCAGTCCTTACAATGAAATCATCAACCTGAAGACACTGAATCCTGGGGCTGCACAGGATCTGAATTCTCAAGATGCACCCATGGCTGATTACAAAGAAGAGCTGATGTCATAACATTTCCAAATGTCTCAATAAGATGTTGCATATGCTCAGTTCTGATTAAGGCCATAATACAGCCTATGCATCATCAGTGACTTCCTGCATGTGAGGAATACTCATGGAATTCAAAACTAAAAAAAAAAAAGCCCATTACTCTGCCAAGAGGAATTGCATAGGAAAATGCTGTTATGTGAGGACAAGGGAGCCGAGAGATCCCATTGACCACATTTCCACCATGAAATGCCGAGGATACTCAGACTTGGAAGTCTGTTTCAGTTTTATTTCCCATCAGGGCTCACTGCAATCACAGCTCCCCACCACAACTTTAAGCATTTGATTTTCTTTCTGTATCTTGACATCCTTTCTCTAAAGAAAAGAACTAATTCTAGAATTCCTCGCTGGAGGTCTTCTGAAATTTGTTTCATGCTTTCTCAGCAACACAAGGCCCTCAAGAAGGAAGGCAAAAAGAAATGCAAGGTAGGGTTATTGTTAACAAGTATTGTCTGTGGGGTAAGAATATCTCTTGCTACAGAAAAAAATCTCTGCACTTTCCAACTCTTGTTACTTGAATTTGTGACATAGAGTGGAGCTACTGGCTTTCTCAGAAATTAAAGCTCAGCTGTTATTGAGGATGTTTCCCAACATATTTCCACAATGGAAAAACAAACACAAATACTCAATGCCTTACCAGCAGCAGAGGAAACATTTGCAAGCAAAGCTTAGCTTAGCACACCAGGCTGAAAGTCTATTTGATTATACCAATACATGGTAGTGTGATAAAGGCAGTCCCATGCTTGTTCAGTAATTGAAACAAAAGGGTTTTTTTCCATCCCATTCAGACCTGCCCATTCCAGTGACAATGAAGTCATCTGGGGTGAAAAGTGTCATAATTGGGCCTTCATTAGCTTTGGGCTGCTGACAGACTTTCCCTCTTTCATGTTCTATCACTCTGTCTCTTCCCTAGAAGAACGGTGGGGAACCAGCACAGACAAAAAGCAATCCTTTATCACAGCACCTGGTTAGCGGACAGGTGAACCACTAATTCCTCAGAAAGAGCTCTTGAACACTGACTCAAATTATCCCAGTGTAGGTTTCTGTCTGGAAATGAGGTCATAGTTTCTTTATATCACACCAAAAAACTGGCCTCGTGCCACCAACATTGTCAACCGCCCCTATCAGGATTGACCAGGATGGGCTAAAGTATGCAAGGAACCTCTGCTCAGCTACTCTCTCTGCCTCTCTCTGCAGTGGTCACCCACCTTTTCAAGCCTTTCAGGAGCACATTAAGTCATTCTAGACAAGCTTTGCTATGCAGCTAAACAAATGACCCTTTCTGAGCATCAAGCAAAATAAGAGCTTGGGAACAATTGGAGGAAGTGAACCAAGCAGACTCTCCTGGAGTAATTATCATCATTCACTAAGGGAAGAGGGGGAGCAGGGGAGCACCCTAGCTAGGACCACCCTCTCCTCTGAGGCTGGGGTCTGCTCCCATTGTTCTCACCAGGAGCCATAGCACTGCCGCAGCGGGAGCAGGACCAGGTCCTTTAATCCGCGTTTCCTCTTGGCCGAATGAACCGCACTGTACGCCAGTGACAGCCAAATGAAGGATTCCTTTTTCCAGAGGACCGGCAACAGCTCTTAACTCATAAACTCAAGGTAATTGACATTACAAACAAGCCTTACCCAGAGGGACCCCAAAGCAGTCAACAATTGTGCTTTAATGAGTAGGAAGGGAGAAGGGGGGAAGTCTTTATATGCTGCAGTAGGACATTCTAAGAAAAGCTCTTTCCCTTTTCCAGGCAAGGCAATGATTAAAGTCTGAGCATGAAACCCAGCAAGGAGGGAGGCCTTGCTGAAAACGCCTTTCTTCCTGGCTTTCCTGTGGAAAAACAAGGGGGTTGAAAAATGGTTACTGGGACTTGAGAAGGGCAACAGCAGCCAGTTAACAAACCCAAACAATAAAAGAGGAAGCCAAGCTCAGATGAAAAAAGATGAAGATCCCAGCACTCTGGAGTTTTGCACACAAACAAAATTCAAATACTAGTATGAACTGCCATAGAAGGGCAGAGAGTGGGGTGGAAGTAGCTAAGGCTGATGTAACACCACTACCTTGCTGTCATTGTGCTTTAAATACAGTAAAACTTTGCAAGGCAAATCAGAGGCAAATTTACAGCATACAGACTGTTGTATAAAATTGACCATGAATTGCCCAGACCAGTAATATCAATTTGCTTGAGACCTCAAACTGAACCCAAACCATGTTCCCAACTTTGAAAGGCCAGTGCATTATCTGCTAAGCCATGCATCCTACTGGAAAATCTTCTCCATGTTCACACAAAAGGAAAATAAAACCCAGGCTGCTCTGGGCTCTAAGCCAAGTCTGAACACAACATACACACTCCTCAACAGGCAGGGGAAGTGTTGCACCAGGGTTTGGCAATTATGAACAGGCAGCAATAGTTGCAAACTAGGCTTTGCCACAGAAGTCTTTATGCTGACTGCTGTGACTATGCTATACCAGTTGTTTGTAAGCTGCAGGTATATTTCCTTGCTAGTGCTATTGCATTCCTCCTGGAAGGGAAGGCTGGAAGCTGGAGTATGCTAGCTCTCAGTAGAAAAGAGCTATGTACAAAGAGACTCCTGAACTGCAGGGCACCATCTTGTTTGTTCTTTTCTTCTCTGCCCTTCTGGACTGTAAGCACCTTGGTTTTACCAGGACAGATGCAGAGGCACTCAGAACAAGATTTTCTCCTATCTTGTTCTTTGCTATGAAATCTCTTGTCACTGCTGCCTCCTGTGAAAGCTGTGTCCAACATTCCATGACGGAAGCTTTCACCCAGCTTAACACATAGTTATTCTTCAAGAACATACTCCATGTAAGGCTCCATCACAGTGTAGGTCTGTTGCTACTTACACTTTATTACAATTATTAACAATTTATTGTTTTGTTCCATATCAAAGCAAGGTACCAATTACTACCTTTTATCTACATGCCAAAGTACCCTTGAGGTGACTGAAATTGTGCCCATATTAAGCTGTTATATTGCAAATAAGCTGCAGCACCAATGGTTTGGTTAGTGGTTAATAGTGCTCAGCTGGCACTCACAGATTCCACAAGGACAGTGACAGGTTGCCAGCAGATGTGACACACTGAAAGTCCATTTCCAGGGGATACTACTGTATATTAATAAGTGGCTCCCCCAACTTCTGCTTCAGAAAAACCAACCCCATCAGCCTTTCTAGTGTTATGTTCAAGGAAAACAGCCACAGTGATGAGGAGGACACTGCAGTGTGTGGCACTAGGCTGAAAGCAGAGCCCTGCAAATTAACTTCTCCACTGGCACTAGGGGATACCCTCTTCAAGGCTTTTCCAAAAAAGTAAATGAGATATGTATACAGTGCTGGAAGGGACTTGACAGCATTACAAAAGACAGGACAGAGGGGTTATTTTTTGGATACATCAATAAAGACCAATAGCGACATGGAAAGAGCAGGAGATATCCATGTCTTTGAAAAAAGTGTAAAGCTATTTTGAATTAATTATATTTATATTTATACAGCACAGGCACGTGACGTTTGAAAATTCATGTACAGCAGTGCACATTGCATATCAAGTAAGCTAAGGAGCTGAAGTGCATGCAGCCGACAAGCCTGATTCAGAGAAAAAGAAATTTATTCAGAGCCCTTCTGAGTAAACCCCTAGCTTTGTAAGAAACACCATGAACTGCATGGCTTTGTCACTTCTGCATAGCAAACTGCTCAGTTTATCAGTTTCAGTGTGGCTTAAGGCAGTGTCAATTTTACCTAGATTTGTATCTCCAGTTCCAGAGTACAGAGATAAAATAAACTTGTGTTTAGACCACAAAGTCAATACCCCAGCTCCCTCAGTAGGGCTCTTTTTATGGATCTTTTACTGCTTAGTCATTGCATGAAAAAGATAAACGGACACTCGTTCACCGAATCACAGAATAGGTCAGGTTGGAAGGGACCACAGGAATTCATCTGGCCCGACCTCCCTGCTCCTCCTGGAGCACATGGCACAGCATTGTGTCCAGGCAGTTCTTGAATATCTCCGGTGAAGGACACTCCACAGCCACAATGGTTCAGAAACCATTAAAATGCACATTAGTGAACATTGGTGAGCACTATCACTGCGGCCATAATTATGGACTCCTTGGTGATACCCCAGGAGCAATGTGGTGCTTTAAAACCTGCCAGGTGATGTGAGGTGCTTCCCAGCCACTAGTGCTTGGAAGGGCAGTGAGACTGCATTTGGCAGAGTGAAAACCTTCCTAAGCCTTGGCATTTGGAAACACTGACCCCCAACCAGATTTTTGCCACCCACTGAGAAATCATTCCTAGCCATGGGAATTGCCACAAACTACTCCCCTGAAGCTCTGTTACCATTGGGAGTGACTTCAAGTACTATCTTATTTGAATTTCTTGCCTCCTTGGAGACAAAGTGTCCTATGAATGAAACTCACCTGGCCTTCTTCTAGCCACCAAATCTGCTTGGGCTGGGCATGGGTCCAACATGGATGCCCCTGGGATTTGAAAGAGCCTATAGCCCTCTGGCCTTGCCAAATCTCCAGTCAGAGCCTCCCTCAGCCGGGCCAAGCTGCCATCCTGGTCCTGCAAGAAATAGCAAGTGCTGCTATTCCACTTGCACGTGCCTCCAGCCAGGCTTGAAAAAAGTCCCGATCCTACTGTGGTGCAGCAACAGACTGCTTTAGAGGGACATGCCTGCAAGAGAGGGCTCCCCTCCTTCTCCAAAATATGGCTTGTTCCATGAGACCACAGGCAGGTGCACAAGACCACACAAGAGACCACAAAGCAAGTTCCTCATCCTCCTAAGTGATTCTGTGGCTTCATTTTCCCAGACCCACTGAATAGGTCCAGTGTCTGCTCCAAGTAATGGGAGCTGTGGGCACTCAGCATCCGAAACACGCAGATTTTGGAGCCTTTATTCCCCATGATCAATCATTTTAACCCCTCCACGATGTTCAGAGGCTTAGCTGGAGGGGCATATAGCAACCAGGGACCAGACTTGTGTGGACTGTAGCCACGTAAAGGTCTCAATCAGCCACACAGCTGTATAAAACTGGTAGAGGCACCTGGAGACAAAGAGAGCTGTTTGGAAAAAGCCTTTTCCACAGCCCAGCAGCCACGAGACGCGCACGCCGCCCACAGCAGCGACTGCTATTCACAGAGATGGAAGGAGCCATTTTTTTGTCATTAACAAAAGGCAGTGTCTATTAAAAAAATAAAAGGCGTCACAAAACAAACAAAATGATTCATTGGGATTTTAGAACTCACCTCCAGACACAGCGGGAGGGGAAGAGCTTGCCATTACCCATTCTGGCTATAGAATGGGATCAGCCCAAGAAAAAGCATGTTCCCACAGTAGACAGTTCGAGCTTGTTTTGTCAGACAGTGAGGTTCAAATGACCTTTCTTTTTTGGCACAAGGATTTTGGCAGCCTGGAGAATGCTGGTGCTAAATAACAGTAACACCAGCTTTTTCCTGGTACCACATGGAGCAAACAATGCAAACAGTGTTTCAGGGACTTGGTGGGGCTGAGCTGCTGATTCGGATGCAGAGACGGATCAAACTTTGGTTAGAGAATGAATAGCTCTTATTTACTTGTAATCCCCACCTTGGTGGGAGGCACAGACATGCATGTGAGAGAAACTCCTCCTTCAAAAAGATTTTTCACCTTTCTTGTCTTTGTGCTCTGCTTCTTCTTCAAGTATCTTCTTAGATGTCATCTTATCAGCTAATGTGTCATGCAGAAAAGGTACCATCACAGGAACAGTTTTGAGAAGCAATTGTACAGTATTAACAGCTACAGAAAAAGCAAACATAACCCTGCACTGCAAGTTTTCTACCTTAAGTTACCTTTTAATTCAGCTCATTGTGACTTTATGTCTATTTTTCATTTAAAAATTTTTGAATTCATAGGAAAATTTCAATGAATATTGCCAGAAGGATAGGGATATTTTGTAATTCACCTTCTCACAAGGTGAGAACACAAGGTTTATTCCTCACAAGTTTTTCACAAGCTTTGTGAAAAACTTTGTGAGGAAAGAGTCCCTCTTATGCTCTGATACAGAAGGACCCTGCTCTCTGGGATCTCTCAGTCATTATTAGACATCAAAGAATCCAAGCAGAGGCGAGATTCCTTCTCCAGACCTGTCTGGTCTGCATCTTACTGAACTGCACTCCACTCCAAACTTGAGCATGCAGATATCTACAGCTCCCTCCAGCTTCCTATCAGGAGCAGACTTCTCAGAAGGCCAATAGAAAGCATTTAAGTTATTAAAAAAAAAAAAAGCAATCCAAAAAGCTAAGTGTCATTATCTTTTGATTAGCTTAGCTTTAGATTCACACAAGGCAGCAAGGCAGAAGGCTTGTTGGGAACTCTCAAAGACACAAGAAAGACATTGCATGGCTCAGTATTACCTGGAAGGGTTTGATTTATTTCCTGAAGATACTGACCCACTCAAATGCTCCAACATTTTTACTTTCTGTCTGGTTGGTTTTCCCACTTTTGACCTCGCTGCTAAAAAACATCTTCCAAAAGAAGACGTTTTACACATTATTACAGCATTGAAATGAAACCAGGTGGTAGTTTTCAAAGGAGCTGAAGGTAGAAAGCCAGCACCTCACACTTCCTTCTAGAACCTTTGACGAGCCCATCTTCAATCCCAACTCCCTGCAGCAGTGGGCAGAGCAGTTCACTTAGGAAGCACAGGGAGGGAGGATGCAGTCAGCCAGCAGCTCAAAAGAAGGGCTGAGTTGGTGGTCATCAGTCTCAGCTGTGGTACCCCCTTGGCGGGGAGCGATGTCCTCTGCAGTCACTGGAAAGGATGTGGTGGTGCAGACAAAGCTCCCACAAAAACCTAAAGCTGCCCAGGTCTCAGGCTGCAGGGAGTGCCAGAGTCTGGCACTGGAGCTGGATGACAGCAGAGACAACAGCTGCGTGAAATGCGGCCAGGCAGATGATGTGCTCATCATGGTGGCAGCGCTGAGAGAGGAGGTGGAAAGGTTAAGAAGCATCAGGGACGCTGAGGAGGAGATTGGCTGGTGGAGCCACTCTGCACCATCCCTGTGGCAAATGCACCAGCTGGCTGCATCACAAGGAGCAGAGGATCCCCTACTGTCTCATCACATCAGGCAGAAGAAGGGGACCTCAGATGTGGGGTGGGGGGGAATGGAAATAGGTCTCTGCTAGAGGCAGCAGGTGAATCCCCTCCCACAGGGAAATCTGGTGTAAAAGTTCTTCGAAAGTGAAATTGCTTTTTGTATTGACCTGAAATATACTTTATGTATTGACCTGAAGTAAAAACATCAGGAGGTATTTATCTTCCTGTGGAAACTGACGATACTAATTTTTTCACCGAAAGAATGTAAATGTGATATTGCTTTTGCTCTGTTCAAGTATAACAAATACTGCCCTAACCTCATGGCAGCAAAAAAGTTAAGATTGAATGAAGAAAACCTTGCACAGAATTAAACCCTACTACATGCCAATTAACATCTACTCCTAAGGAAGGTACTTATCTTGCAATATTAAACCATTGCTCCTTTACATAACAAAAACTTAAACTTGTTTATGTAAACAAAAACTTTTTCTGAAAATAGTAGGTTTGTGGTACTTCTTTGTAATCTGACCATAGATCAGTGTTCAGTATATATTTCTGTCTGTCCATCTACTTCTGTTCTCCCCACAGAGATACCTGTAACATCTCAAATGTAAATAAGTTCAAACTCCTCAGAAAGGTGAGAGCAACTCATGCTTTTGGTGAGGAATACCACTTTCTCATCAAGGAGGTAAGGTGGAACACTGAACAGAAGCATCCACGGGTCTCACTGTCAGTGGGAATCAGAGGAGAGCTACATTAAAGAAAATAATTATGTATTTTCCTATTTATCCAAAAGAGTGCAGAAAAAGGAAAGGCCAGAGGTTATCTACAGGAGAAGCATGGATCAACACAGCTAACAACAGGCATTTGATCACCTTAAGTAAAAATAAGTCATTCATATTTAGAAACATAAGCAAAAGTATCATCTGTTCAGTAAAGAGCTTCTCTAACTGTGGAGCAGACAGCGTGTCCACATACGTGTCAGTGGCACAAATTCTATTTGCATCTGGTCAGATGAGTCAGAAGTATGAACAGCAGATTTTCAGGACCAAAGGTGACTTGAAGGTGTCTTGATCAGCTGCCTGGGTATTAAGCCACAGCCTATCCAAATGCCAAGAGAGCTGCTAAATATTTCTTCCTTTAAACTCAACTAACGCTACCTCTGCTTTCCCCATGGGCAGATGACCATACAACCCAAACCCTTATACCCAGCCCTGTCCCCAGATCCCAGGCCTTTCCTTCTCTCCAAAATTAGAGTTCTGTCCCTCTGCTTCAGCCTCTGCCTGAGGCACACTGCCTGGCTGCTGCCAATGAAGCTCTGAGACTGGAGTGGATGGTGACCACAGTTCCTTTCTGCTTCTGCACTCCTGGGATGAAATGCCCCATTTTCAAACTCAGTCAACTCAGTTCAGCACCCTGACCCTGCAACACATTCCTCAAGTCTCTTTTAAATTAGTAAAACAGGTATTTAGGGACCAGTGCACTCATTTATGTTCAGACACAGTGATTTGGCACCTGGTCCTGATTTGAAAACTGGGTCAACTGTTATTTTCTCCTCAAATCTGCCTCCTTTCACTGGTGACAGTCAGCAAAAACTACTTTTCTAATCTGAGTCAGTCTTGCAGATTAATATGGCAGAACATCAGCATCTATATCAGAACTACTTTCCACGGGGCTGCAAAATTATGTGGTTCATCCTATTGAAGAAGTAGGATCTCAGCAGCCTTTTCAGAATTCCATGCTGAAACATACGACAATTCTCCCAACAAACAGATGTGTCCAGTGTGAGACAGCTTTAATATGTCCTTGAAAAACTTTCATATGTTAATGTTGTGAACTTGGTCAACAGGCATAATTTGCATTATCCCCTGAGCAGATGCTCAGGTAGAAGACTATATGGAGGGCAGCAGGAAAGACTGAAAAGAAGATTGATTGTGAAAACATATTCTATAGGCTGAATGCATGTTGAATTTATATCAAAAGCTTCACTTTTGGTCACCTGTGTGCTGACATACTAATGAGGGCTTCCTGCCTACTTCTCAGTTTTATTATATTTTTGTCAATCCTGTACACAGAACTGCCCACAACCAGAAAGCTTGGGGAGCTACCCATTTCAATTTAGAAACTGCCAAACTGAGAGCAGTTGACCTCAAGCTGTCCATTCACTAGAACAAAACCAGAAGTCTGCAAGTCCATGTTAACTCACTTTGATCAACTACACAGCAAAACCATGATCAGGCTGGGCTCAGTCTTTTATTAGGCTGTGCCAATCCCAAACCCCAGCCCACTCCATGGAGCCTGTGAGAAGGGACAACTGAGGCAGGAAAGCAAATCACTGAGGCAGGAAAGCAAAGAATCAGAGCCTCGATGCCTTTGCCTGGTACCCCCGACCCAGCTTGTCTCTCCTGAAGGTGCCACAGTCCTGGGTGAACACATAAGCACCATCACCAAGTCCAAGTGGGGTCTTCAACATCGAGGATACTTGGGAACTCAAGCCTAGTGACATCTTTTTAGCCTGATTCATAAATCACAGCTTCCTATACATAATTAGTGACAGTGATATAATTCTATCCAGCCCCTCTGGATACAATTACAGGTTGTTGTCTGTAGCAAATCATTCCCTTTGTGTCATCATGTATGAACTCCTGCCAGTAAACCTTCATCCCAGCCCAAACCTTCTGTATAAATAAGATCATCTTTTCCACCACACCAGCAACACCAACTGTGGTGAAAACATCCCACTAGGTTTCAGCCCCACCCTGCTCGTGGTGTTTGCTGGTTCACCCTCAGGGACTGGACACTTGAAGACTCTGGGATCTCCCAAAGGAAAGGGATGGAGGGGACCAGTGCTTGATTGGCTTGATTGTAGCTTTGGGTGTTGCCATGATCTATTTGCAGTGCCCTTGCCCTGGCCTCTGTTATTCTCAGGATGCTGGACAAACTTGAATTCAGGTTCTCATTTATACTTGGTGTTTTGGTATGACCCTGCAAAATTCAAGTTCCTGATTTGAGCAGCACAGTGCATGTTTATGGTGATAAGTCCCAAGACACTCATCAACAGATGCTTGTTGCTCAGGCTGACAAATTATGTCTGAGATCATATACTGCGTTTTGGCTATGGGTTTTATTAAGTCTCAATTCAAGACAATTTTTTTGCCAGTTTCAAAGCACAGCTGAACTACCAGAGGGACTCATGCTTAACTTGGATGTATTTACTATCAAGTGTATTATTACAGCTCTCCTTTTTCTAAATTGACTGACCTTGTGCATTTGCCTTGCAACTATTTTGGAAAGAGATGCTCGGGGGAACAGGAGTGCTCTCTCAATGCACTCTCAGTGCTCTACTGAGACCGATACATCTCCAAGCCCTCTTTAAGAAAAGTTACCCTGAAGACTCTTATGGTATTGGCAGAGGCTGGCTCCAGCAGTGTGTCACGCCAGCCATCCTCTCCCAATGACAGGGCCAAAGCAGGGAGCTGTGAGGGCCAGCTGCACAGCCAAGGACTTTCAGTTAGTCACATCAGGATTTCTCCAGCCACATAAAGAACTGGAAAAGTAACAAAACACTGTGTCAGTACAGAGAATGTTTAAGTCTTCCAGAGAGTTGGTTTAATTTTATGATTCTGCTAATAAAACATGGAGGGTTGACCTATTTCACACTGTTTCTTTTTTCCTTACTGCTTCTTCTATATTTTTCTTATCAGCTGTTCTTCCCATAAACGCCGTTGCTGAAGCAGTGAAATTTTTCATTAAAAAAAAAAATTCACTATAATTTCTACAGCCTGGCCACACTCTTCTGTTTGTTACACTGTGCCCCACGAGGAACTGGGAGGATGAGCTCCACGGCAGGACCCCCACTTCAGGATGCGCGTGTGCATGAGCGTGTGCGTGTGTGCAGAAAGGGAATGCGAGAGGGAGAGAATGTGTGTGTCCCCAGTTTAATTAGAAAATTTAATTGGATGGAGTTCGGGTCATTTTTTTCCCCCCCTTTAGAGCTGGCTGCAATAAACAGACTTTTCTCTTTCCCTTTCATCCTTCAGTGGTTTGTAGTTCTGCATCTGCTCTGCTGGCATTGTCTCTGCTAACGGCCATACCGATCAGGAAGCCAGAGCCAGGAGGCAAATGAAGGGACTGCATTGATACCACTGATCACTGAGCCCCACATAACTGGCAACTGTTTCTGTCTTCTACCTCTGGAGATGAGTTGAACAGATTGTGTCAAATTTGGTGGCTTCCAAAAAAAAAAAGGGGGGGGTGGGGGAAGAGGGACATCTTACTGCCTCGGCCCTCTTGCTACCTGGTACCCAGGGGTCTGTTCAAACAACATCCTCAGCACAGGAAGCAAAAGTGAAAAATTCGTGGAAGTGAGCAAATCCGCTGATTTCAGGGAATGTTTGCACAAAAGAGAGAGAGACTAAACACACTGCTTCTCTTTCTCTAGGGGCGGATGCTACAGGCTTAGGCCCTGCCACAGTACCCTCCACCTCTCAGCTTTGGCTCTGCTGTGGCAAGAGAGCAGGCAAAGCTTTGCAGCACATGCTTGGGAAAGCACTCAGCTCGGACACAGAGGACCCAGTGCCAGGAACAGTGACTAACATTTGAGAGAGCCTGAGCATGTGGGACACTTCTCACAGATGCTGTTTTCCATTGCTCAGCAGCATCTCATCGCACAGGATATGGGCCACAGTCATAAGGTGAGATGGATATTTGTCATCTCTACCCGGAAAAAATGGCCTGGGCAAACCAAGTGGCGGCTTTCTTCTTCTCCTCAGTTTGAATTTCAAGCAAGATAGTAAAGCTCTTCTCCCTCACCATGTTCTGCCACCTTTCTGCACATGTTAGCAGCTCTTCTGATGTTTGCTGTGTGTTTGAGAACGCAGAGGATTTACATGGAAGAATATGTTTGCCCATCCTTGTCTAGCACAGACAAGGATTATGACAAAATAAACCTCTAATAGAGTACAAATTATGATGCAAACAGTTCCTTTCCCTGAATTTTAAGACAAAAGGGACAAGGTGGGCCCCTACCATATCATCCTGCTGGTTCCTCAGGTGGATCAAGTTCAAACACAGCATTATATGGTCCACACGCCCCATAATCTCTTTCTCTTTTTCTTCTTGCTTTCCCTGCCCCCCCAACCACATTACACAGTCAAGCTGGGATCAAATTCAGCTTACTTGAATGTATATCATTTCCAAGTTGAAGTCTAATCTGCAGCCTTGTCCCCAGTGAGATACTCAATTTACCACTCCTGTAACTAAAGCTCATTGTTACGGCTATAATAATCAAATGTATCACTTTCCTAAAGGATACTTCTGGTCAACATTTTGCAGTTTTAGAAAGTTCTCTAAAAAACTCTTCTCTTTGTTATGTCACACGCATGCTTCCTGCTCCATTCAACATTTCTTTTTCTTTCTGTGTGCTATTCACTACACCAATCTAGAGGCAAAAAAAAAAAAATTATATTTCCCTTGGAAGAATCAAAACTGTTCGCATCTATGAAAGAATAACAGCATGACCAGGGGACTACAGATCAATGTTATCCAGTTCAGCACTTAAATGGAAATCACTCTGCATGAAAAATTCACGATGCCCTCTATCCCTCACATGGATAATGGGGACATCTGGTTACAGCAGACAGAATCATTTTACGTACATATATATATGTGATATACAGAATTGTGGGCTTTCAGTGTAATCCAGACAATGAGTGGGCATTGCCAGAATCAGTTATTTTGTAACTATCTTGAGACTAATACATCTTCCTCTTATGAAGACAAGTTCCTAAAAGTAGCATTATCAAGACAGGACAATGGGCAAGATGAGATCCCATGATACCTGCAGGTCTTACCTGCTTCTATTTTTTAATTGAAATTTTGCATATTGATAAAAGGAATGGTGGCCAATCTTCTTGTCCATTCATTTCTCCTTCTTTGGTCTCAAGCCCCAGTGAGGTCTCTGCAGCCCTTGGACTCTTGGCAACACCTGCATTAAGGAGGAAGTGCAGAGCCTCCCCACAGCCCAGGCACTTTGCACACTTTTTGCCCACAGGTGTCCAAAGCAGTTTATGCCATGATAGACTCATAGAGCAGCTAGGGAAAAACCATGTCTTAAATCTCCGACCACACTACTGAGGCTTGTACAAACCACACACTTACCTACCACCCTCACTGCCCTTCTAAAGGCTAATGCCTCAATGCTTTATGTCCCAGGACTGAACAGGACCTTCTTACCCTTTAAACACAGCTGGAGGACAAATGTCAGCAGCTCCTCTGGCCTTCTGATGTGGTGAACTTGGGATAGGAACACCCCTCAAGAAAGTGGATAACCCAGATTTTTCCCTTCACCACTCCCACAGGACTTGATCCCATGCTCTCACCAGTCTGGGGAGGGAAAGCCTTATGGAAGAGGCTGATCAGAGAGGCAGTGCCTCCATCTTTCCTTCCACAAGAGACCACTGCATGAAGGCTTCAAGGGCTAGAAGGAGAAGCAGTGTCAAACAGAGCCCTGTGCTGCAGTCTTCACATTTAAAGGCGTACATGAGTCTCAATTTCTCAGCCTTACCCCTCGGTGGATTTGTACTTAACATGATCCGGTCTTTGGACAGAAGTTGCTCATTTTGATTTGTAATGGGGATATCCCTGTCTTTAGTTAGGCTTTTGAAAAGAACATTAGGCCTATATTGTATTTCTTCTCATAGAACTCTCACAGCTGCTTCAGTTTTGCCTGAAAACACATCAGAAGTTCTAAGAAATCAGTGAGCTTCCCTCCTCTTTCTCAGAAAGTCAAGAGTCATTGTGCAGTGCTGCACAGCACCCCAGAGCCCACAGCATCTCCTGTCTGTCCCCACTGGCAGCCAAGAACAGAGGACAGAAGGGAAAGTCTGGAGTCCAGGAAGGGACGCAGCAGCACCTCATCAGTGTGCAGTAACATGGAGGAGTGAAATGCTTTTAACTGTTCGGCATGAAATGTAAAGGCAGAGGACAGCATGGAGAGAAGACCAACCCAAATGGCTTCAGGATACACATATACAAAGGTGCACACATGTTAGAATTTGAGAATAATACTTGCAGATTAATACCTTGTCTTAAACCTGGAGAAAAGACATGAGCAAAAGATACAGAAGCTCAGCAATCCAGAGATAGAAATGATAACATGAATCAAGATTATCTCCCACCATAGAGGAAAATCAAATAGCATATTTGTCATTGAAGTTAATGATATATTAGAATGTACTTTTATTATCTATATATATTTAGCTGTCTTGGACAATATAATCAGATTAGATCAGCAGAAGAGGATCCTATAGTACACACTTATGTCCTAATAAATATGCACAAGAAGTACTTCACACGCTACTCAGGCCAGAAGCTGCTCTCTCCACTGCCATTAATATTGATTGGTGTTTAAGTGGAACTCACTGTCAGTCCATTGCACCAGCTCTAATGTGACAGCCATGGTTAGAGCAATTTCTCTTTCTAACAGAGACATTAACCTTCCTGCACTTCCTGATTCCCTCAATACCCACTGTCTCCTCAGGTGCTGCCTCAATCAAACAAAGGCCCTAGATGTGGTTTACATAGCTGAGAATTTTTCATATATTAAGAGCATAAATTTTTTTTCCCATCACTCACACAATTTTAAACATTCAAATGAGGAAATTAGTGTTGAGTGGTACAGACTAGATCTAATCTCATTAATCCAACAATAATTGAAATACAGGACTTCCCCTGAGGCCATGGATTAATGACCAGCTAGGTGGAGCTGCTGACATGAAGCACAGCCAAGTGCCATTAACTTGGCCAGGCATTATTTAATCCCAGAGGAAATGTCCTGTGCAAAATTTGCTAGCTCTTGGGCAAGAGGAAGAGGGAGGAGAAAGGTGCATGTGGTCTGGGTGCGTGGAGGGCACCCTTCCAGCTGCTGCACACGGGGCATCCCTGCAGACTCCCACGTGTCTCCCACGTCTGCCCCAACCCACGCTGACCAGTGGACACATCATTAAAATGAATTAATGATCTGAAGCAGAAACTGTGTTTAATGAAGCCCCACTCAGACTGGTGTGCTAATGCCAGCCCTGTTTGCAGACAAATATTTACTAACCTTCTGTGCATAAAGTGACAGGCCACCTGTTCTCCCCTCTCATTATGTCTCCCCAAGTCTAAAGGTAACACTGCCTGCTTAGACCTACAACATTCAAGCTACTTCAGAGGCTCATAAACATCTTCAACAAAGCTGAGCCGGGTCTGCCGAGCTCTATTTGCTTCAGCGTCCATCTTTTTTAACTCCAGCTACTGTACACTCCCTAGTGTACTGTAAACTCAACTAAATGCTGTTGCCTCTTCTAGCATAAGAGGTAATTTCCTGTCAGGATTCTCACCAAAAAATTTCTGTCTTCTCAACCAGAAATCCTTTAAGGTGCATAGGTTGCTCCCAGCCTTGACAAAGAGCTCCAAAGAGAAAAGCAATAGGCAATGCTATATTTTTAGTTGCAATAACGATACTGGCAATACTAATAGTTATAAAAGACATCACAGTCATAGCAGTTGCATTTAGCATCATTGCAATGTAATTAATAACAGAAATGGTTTAAGAGTCTACTCTTGCTTTCATTGAACTAGATGGGAGTTTTAGGATTTACTTCAGGGGAACAGGGTCAGATCCTAAACAAGCAAGGATTATCCTACAAAAAAAAAAAAAAAAAAAAAAAAAAAAAAAAAAAAAAAAAAGGAAGCGGTATAGGATTAAGTCTCCCTCCCCTTTCCACTCCAAGCAAAAGAAAACCAGGAAAGATTAGAAAGCTGTCAGGGAAACAGACAAGCAAGAGACAAGCAGAGGTTAAAAAGCAAACAAAGCTGCATGCATAGCACTGGGTGGTGCCCCTATTCACACCAGCAGGGGAATGTCCACCTGAGCAGTCCCTTACCAATGGGAATGAGGGACTCCATGCACAGCTCCTTTGGAGGAATTAAAATGTGCCTCACATGTCACCTTTCTGCTCAGTGGTTTATGCTTTCAGACTGTACTGAGGTGTTAGGTGCTCCTATGTGCTTGGGCTGCCCACCCATCCCAACACGTGAGCATGGGAAGGTCTAGGATCCAGGGGAGGAGACAATGTTCCCACACAGGAAGGTAACTCTCCTCCTTTGGCACACAGGATGGAGGCTGCTGCACACAGACAAGCCAACACACTGGGGTGAGCAACTGCAGCTTGGACATTCAAGTGACGCCACACATGAGTTTCTTTACAGCAGGCCAAGTCTGAGATCACAAGAGCCAATGCTGAACCAAAACATACCCTGACAGGGTAAAGGAAAAAGGGCCCTATAGGCAGCCCTGCTCACACTGCACCATGCTCAGCACAGTTTTGGGGTGTTTTTCAGCACAGGGTAAGCTAGACTCAGACAGGCAGCTCTGGCCCTGGAGGTAGGCTGAGTCATGCACTCCTGGTGGCATAAGGAAGAGTGGTTGTGAGTGCAGATGAAGTCAACAGCTTTTTGCCACCTCTGCCTCCTCGGATCTGCCACCAGCCACAAAACTTTCTGTTTCACATCTGTATTTTTCTGGGAATGGCATGACACAAAGCAAAGCCCCATGGTATTACAAGGTCATGAAAAAAAGGCAATCAAAAAAAAAAAAACAAAAAACAAAAAACAAACCAAAAAAAGATACTGCCTGCTTGCTTGTTCCTCCATCTCACCACAGCCAAACATTAACAACTGATTGTTCCTTTGTAGATAGTTGACTGCTTCCAGCCCTGACATGTGCAATCACTTTCTGGTGTCCCACCCGACAAAGCACAGTGTGAAAGGATGTACACATGAAAGCAAGGGTAAATTCAAAAACACCAGTCCCAGGCTGCAAGGGAGCTGAATTCAATATCAGCAAAACATACAGGAAAGGACAATGTATAATGGAAGTGGAGGGGGACAGAAGGGAGGGTGTGCAGGGGGAGGGGATAACATAAACATTCACGCATGAAAATATTAGATGATTCTTGTTACACAGTGACTTGAATTCAAAGTATTTATGTGGTCATTTCCATTTCTTTTCCCAAGAGGGTGCTGGGACTGGCATGGCTGTCAGAGTACTGTGAGAAGATGCCAGCACAGGCAAGCAGTTTCCAGGGCAGAACTACAGCAATGCCTGATATTGTATTAATGTGAGTGCTGGCCATCTGGCCATTAGGGACAAGCTGCTGCCAGGGTGTCTCTCTTTTTCCATCTCATTTCAGAAGCTCTGGAGCCTGGGACTGAGACCCCTAGGGAGATTCTGGCTAAAGATCATTCCAGCATCCACTCAGATGTTGTAGAGAAAGGGGCAGAGAGCTGATAAGGCAGGAGAATGTGCTCACACCCACACAGGAAAAAAAAAAAAACAACAGAGAATAACACTGAATGGGGGGTTAAAGGCAGAAAGAAAATGAGAGCAGATGAACAAGGGAATGGTTTAAACAAATAAGAGGGAGGAAGCAGGAAAAGGAAAAGAAAAATAAGAGGCACAGCACTTACTCAAAGGAGCCTTTAAAGGAGGAGAGAGGAACAGAGAAGAAAAGGAGTAGAAAGGGTTCAATAAGAAGAAATGGCTATCATTAAAGGCACAGGGGCTATGAAAGGACTACTAGCACAATGCACCTTTTTGGATTTTAACTACTCAGAACTAAAGTAAGGGCTTTCAGTCTGCCCTGTTGAATAGTACCTTGTCCCAGGAGCCTGCTGTAGCCAGTGCTTGGGTTAACGGATTAGGGAGTGTGGGTAAAGGTGCCAAAACTTTGTCCTGACAAAATAAACGCTCTTCCTTATGCTTGTTTATCTACTTTTTAACCATCATTGGAAGTGCTTAGACTGGGAATTTTTCAGTGTATAGAAAGACAAATACAAAGTTGATAGTCACTATTTATATCAGTATAGAATATTGCATTGCTGGAAATGTCACTGGCTTTACTTGATTGCTGCTGTCAGAGAGAGAGAGAGAGAAAGAAAGAGTGAGAGAGAGAAAGAAAGAGAGGAAGAAAGAGAGGAAGAAAGAAAGAGAGGAAGAAAGAAAGAAAGAAAGAAAGAAAGAAAGAAAGAAAGAAAGAAAGAAAGAAAGAAAGAGAGAGAGAGAGAAAGAAAGAAAGAAAGAAAGAAAGAAAGAAAGAAAGAAAGAAAGAAAGAAAGAAAGAAAGAAAGAATATATGGGCATACAATTCTTCTGCAAAGTAAAGCAAAACATCACCCTACAAAATAAATCTTGGCTAATGGGCGAGAAAGTGTCATGGAAGATCAAGAGCACTAAAATGACAACCTGTGAAACCTCACTTCCTGCAAAAGCTGCTCAAGAACCAGCATTATGGTGTGATTTCCTGAGTGAATTACTGTAAAGCAGGCATCATGTGCAACTGTTACTTCTGTTGCTATTATTACTACACTACTATTATTCTGGTCCAAGCGGATCTGCAGGCGGGACTGAAGTCTGACAACAGATTTCCCATGCTTCCTCATTTTACCTAACATCTGCCTGATCTGTCTCTGGCATTTAAAGGATCTTCTTCTAAAAGATGCTTCTGGCATGAAAACTGGGGCATTAACTCCACACAGAGGAGCCTAAGTCCATCATGCCAGCCTAGGAGGGGCAATCTGAACTCCACTGTGACACAAAGGACATTTAAGTCGAAGTGTTGAGTCTGGCATGAATGTCACAGTTTGGGGTTATCAGTACTTCCAGAGAACACGGATTACAAGAGAGGGAGGCTGGGAGGAGAAGGCTTCTCATTGACATGGGGTCTCCCTCATCAGGAGAGCCACTGCAGGAGTGGTCAAAGAGGATACCATACCAGTGTTCTCTGGGGTTAATCTGGTTTGACAAAGCAACCCAGAGCCCAAGTATCTGTTGCCCAGTGGAGTTAAAGATGAGAAAATCAAGGCCCTTCCTTCTCTCAGCAGATCATGTGGAGAAGTACAATTTTCCCCCACTTCTGAGAAGCCTGCGACCATTACTGATTCCCCAGGGAGGTGATGTGGGGCACAGTCCTGGACTAGAATAGGGGATCCCCACATTGTTCAGAGAGGTAACACTCAGCTGAAGGTTTTCTTGGGGCACTGCCTGCACAGGTGCACTCCTGGTACTTCTTTCTGAGGCCAGGAGGCAGCCACCACTGCTCTGTGGCAGGAGTCACACAGCTGGGGCACAGATACAGCTGCTGGTTTTCCCAGAAGCATATGCTCTTGCAGCTGTGGAGATGTCTTTTGCCTCATCTGCTTGAGACAGTGGAGAGAAGTAGCACAGGAATGAGAAGTGAGATAGAGATAAAACTCTGGGAAATGAGAGCAGGATACCACCAGCAGCTGCCAAAACAGGAGTTTGCAATGGCCATTTCACAGAGCAACCCCAGAAATTATTGTAAAACTGTTGTCAGTGTGGTTCTGTGATCTTGGCTGGACAGAGAAGCAATGACACAGAAATAAATGACAAAGTTTCACACAGTGTCAGTTACATGAGGCTCACAGCACAGGAGAAATCTGAAGATCATTCTGCAGGAAAGCACAAACATCACAAGTAGTCTTGAGCCCATCTTTACAAAATTTACGCCCTGTAATTATGATACTCCCTGGTTAGGAGAACAACTAGCTAGCAATAATGGATTACACACATTGTTTGGGATTTCATTTTGTCCTGTCCTGTGCAGGCAGAAAAACTATGAAGGACTTAATATTCAAAAATAATATAATTCACACTCCAGAAAAATCAAATCCTAATGAAAACATTTCAAAATAAATACAACCTTTTTCATAATATGCACTTTAACATTGGAACCTAACCTTGGCATGTCCTGAAAGACCAAGTTCTTCCAAAACTAAAGGTTCTTGTTACCTTTCAGGACAAGTCCTCAGTCTCTTCTTAATGTTCATATGGGACTTTTTTCCCTATTTAGGCTTATTTTTGTTTTTAACCAAGAGCCAATTAGACAGATTTTGAATAAGGTTGGAGGACTTTTTGTTCAAATGAGAAATTTTTAGTCCCTTGAAGTGTAATGGGTTTTCAATAGAAATCCTCTCCTGCTGTGCATTGATCAGCTATTGATTGGTGAGGGTTTAAACTAAATTATCACTACCAAATAAAAGACTTTCAGGATGAAGGAACTGAGCTGAGCACAGTTATATGAAAAGTAAGCCAATCCTTTGTGATGGAATCGAAAGGCCCTGGTCACTCTTGAAGAAAAAAAATGTTAATTGAAAAATTCCTTAAATAGGTAACAGCTCTGAAAGTCTGCTTTACATAAAAGATATGAAATCACAATCAGCCGACAGAGAGAAAAGGATCCTGCAGCTCAAGTGGGTTTTCTCTCTAAATGGTGCTGATTACTTTCCCATTCATGGATGACATGGAGTGATGGAAATTAGTCATTTCAGAAGAAAGGACTAATGACAGCTGAACTTGTGGGCACTGGGGGAAGTTTGATGATTGGCTTCTTGAGACAGAAAGTTAAAACAAAAGAACTTCCTATTGGGTGGATTTATCCCAAAACTAGCAGGAAAACAAATACACAGGCTTGGTCAGGCTTCAAAAGATCTGGGTTTTAATTTTTGCTTTCACAGCAAGCACAAGAGTTTCAAACTTTGTGGAAAGAGCAAGAGAAAAGAATTGTGTTGACTAGACACAATTGGCTATTTAAAAAAAGTTTTCAAAAAAGCCCTTTTCTTTTAATTTGGAAATTAGAAGAATGGATCTTGCTGATTGTCTGAGACAGGTGTGGGAGGTCAGAGCTTCATCCAGCTTTAGAACTTCAATCAAAGACATGATCTGCAGAGGCACTAGAAAGCTTTTGGTAATCTCTGTATAAGTTAAAAAGGGAGGTCAGTATTTTTAAAGACAGGCCAGATCTTTGAGGAGGTAACCCTAGATACCTGTATCTCAACATGGATTGCACTCTGCTAGAGTCACAGAGCATTGCAGTCACTCCAAAGTCTCCAAAGCTACATCCCCATATTCCCAATGGAGCATGGACACATCTTGCCCACATCCTTGACTACATTCATCTCTGTCTCTATGCTGCAAAGCCCACCAGCACCACCCAGAACATGGCTCTGCCTTCTCTGCTGGGAAATGTCTTTGTTGCCAGCCCCCAGTATACCTTTTTATGGGCCAGGTGGCATGTACATAATACTGAACATCTTTCTTATCCTATCAAAGGTTAATATGGAATAGGATCGTTTAGCCAACACATTTAAACATGCCATTTTATTACAAGCAAGGTTATTTCAGGAGAACGAATCTATAACCCTGTGTGAAAGATTTCAGTACCTTGAAGTCCAAGATTCAGGACAATCTTTTTCCCATTTCTGAACAGCTGGATCCACAACTCAATGTGGATACCAAAACACCATCATTCAAATTCATATTTAAAGGGCTCTGTAGTGTCTGGTTTAGGGATTAGTTCAGTGTGTTATTCATACCTCTGGAAAAGAAAGGTCTGGTTTAGACTCCACAAGAATTCACTTTCAGTCTGGCACTTTGTACAAAAAAAAATCACATGCATTTCAAAATTTCAAAGGCGTCTGAGCCAAGATGGTTCCTTGGTATCTTTCAGTCATAGGAACTATATCTACTAGTAAAAGCAGTCTCTATAGACATGTAGATTATGCTACTCTGTAGACATTTAGCTGCTGGTAATTGTAAACTCAGTGCTCACCCAGATTGCGATAGAAATATTTCCTCCAATAAGATCCAGCAGAAGCCTGCCATATAGCAGGATATCACAGCAGTAACAGAACAAATACTCCTCTCTCATAACTTTGCCAGTATCAGAAATATATTGGCCAAAGCCAGAGCCTTCAAAAAAATAGTTAAATGCATCATAAACCCCTCAATATTGTAGTGTAGATACTTTGAATGTTAATGTCCAAGAAGAGCCCTACAACTCATAATAAAAGACTGGATATGGATAGCATTCTCGTAGGTAATCTTTTTATCCATATGAGTCTCTGCTGCTTTTTTATTTATTTATTTTACTTACTAATATCCCAAAGCTGTGAATTTCCTTAGATAATCACCTGTGCATCAGGAGTGCACAAGCTGTGATTTAGGCAAGCATGCATTCAACCAGGCTTGAGAGAAAGGTAACTGGAAAAAATGTAATCTTTTCTGATAAACATGAGGTCAAACTAAATTTTTTAGTTGTCCCATCTGGCCCACAGCTCTGTGAAACGATTTAGCATAAAAAAACCATTCCCTTCTGCTAATTTTACACCCTCTGCGTTTTAACTGAGAGAATTCATTTTTCATGTACTCTGTGTGCTAGAATAAGTAGGAAATAACATCTATCTCCAGTGCAATCTCCCACTGAAAACACATATCTCCCCCATTTTTGGTTAAGTAATTAAAACAGAAGAGTATGTTGGATAATGAAAGCTCAGTTTTTTTACCCTTTCAGTAGTGATGAGTCACCTGGCCTTAGCAGGAGTAGACCCTGAGGCAAATGAATTTCGTGATGCCAAAGATAGCAGTCTGGGAGAAGGAAAACATATGAAAAGGAGACTGCAAATATTTTCTTCCCCTGCTGGGCACAAAATATCTTCTTCATTCTTGCTCATCTCAGCATATTTATGCAACAGACAGATTAATAAATTAAATAGTACCTCCCTAATCTCCAATCCATCCCCAGCATGGATAGGATGAATTTTAGAATTAGAATTAAAAGAAAAACCTCTAATGAGAATGCAGAAGTTTATCATCCACATAGCAAATATCGACCAAATCATGTCAAATTAAATCTGATGGTTTTATTGGAGGACCTGATTTGACCCACAACTCATTGCCAGATACCCTGTTATGTCTCTAGGGAATCAATGCTTTGGGTGGCCAGGAAGGTCCACTGGCCTGGAAAGTCAGGGTGCTGGAGCAATGCTGGGTGTCTTCCCAGAACACTCTGCACAAGCCTGGGGCCAGAGTTCAAAAAAAGAAATTCAATAAAGGGAAGTCAAGTCTCACCTCTCCTGCACCTTGAATTTCAGAACCTACATTTTATGTGTCAAAGTTTCAGATTACAAGCGCCTCACTGTCAGACTTTGGCATCTGACACAACATGCCTACTGGGCATGTTTTTCAGACTCCAGAAACTCACTGGGCAAATGAAGAATAATTTGTTTAACCATCCACACTACTCCTTTGATGCGGGTATAATGAAAATGTCAATTTCACAACAGAGAAAATGGAGGAATGGAAAAAATATCACCTACCTAAGGTGAGGAAACCAGCATCACAGACAATGCTAGAATGCAGATCCTCTAATTACTGGACTGTGTTCTTCTAATTGCCAAATAAACCCACAACCCTAGCACTGGAATGATTATACCATCATCACTATCCTGTTTACTCAACAATACAGTAATAGAGCAATGACTGGGAGAAAATACACTTTGGTTTTGTAAAATTATCTCAGAGGTTTGACAAGTCCTCACGCGGAGACCTGTAACAAGTTCAAACCACTCTTAAAACTAAAATCTGAAACAAGCTTCTGAAAAGGAATCTGTGTCACTTTCTGAAATGAACTGTTCATTTACATTCCTTTAATGATCTGACTGTATTGAACCCAATGCACTGAGCAACCCATGCAAGAGCTCATTTACACTTCCAACTTTGTTTTTCCAAGGGAGCTGTATTATTTACCTCCTCATTTCCTTTGGACCATTTACGACAGGAGCTATAAGCTAAATGTTTCGAGCAATACATGGAAGATGAAAGGTGACCAAATATATTCAAGCGGGTAATAAACAGAGAGCATTTGTAGGTGAAAACAACCAGCTTGGCATGAGAGAGAGGGAGAGAGGGATAGAGGGAGAGAGGGAGAGAGGGGGAGGGGGAGAGAGAGAAATAGAGAGAGAGAGAGGGAGATAATGCAGTGGGTTTAATAGGAGGCTTTTAACGTTTCCTGTTCGGGATTGGCTGGCTTATTAATGATTTAAGCACAAATTGAATTAACCAAATATTGAACATATGTTCTTTTAAACTCTCTTAAATCTACCAGAGCCTTGCACGAGAGAGCTATGCGGCCATGCTGTTCAAGAGGGGGGAGGATGACAAGGGGGTATTGAGGGTGACTGGGTAAGTAAAACATAACCTGAAGGTGGTCAATTTAATGCTGTGTTAGTGGCCTGAACTTTCAGTTCCCAAAGGGAAAGGATGATTAATGCCACTACCAAATGTATACCCATACCTGACCCTGATCTCATCAAATCCTGCTGCCACCATCTGCTGTTTTTAATTCCTCTGCAATATTTGTATTTGCTACCTCCCTCCTACAAAGAGAGGGAGAAAAAAAAAAATGTTCCCTGCTTATGAATGGTGTGATCTGGTTGTACTGGCTGAACGCTGGCCAGGAGGCATCTGTTGCTTATAGTCCTGACAGCATCTGCTACTATTTCTCACTTTTCCCAGCATGCTGTGAGATATGGTTTCTCCCAAAGGTGGCCTTTGTATGCACCATTGTCAATTCCATCATTGTCTGCCACAGCCTGTTCCCACGATGCAATGGTAGTTATTACCACGCTGCAAAACCTTTTCTTGCAGGCTATCTGTAATCTAAGATATTGTGTGATTGAGTTATGCAGTTAACCCTTTTTCTATGCATCAAACCATTAAAATAAAAAGAAACAGGCTGGACCATTTTTGGTAGAAAAAGCTTCAGAGCTTGCAATGGATGGGAAAATGAAGCAGATTTTTTTGTTGTTGTTGTTAAGTTGTTTTGGTTTAGGTTTTGGTTTAGGTTTGGGTTTTGTTTGTTTTTTTTTTTTTTTTTTTGCTTTTAAAATAGTGACAGTTTGGCATTAAGTCAAGGTTTAAAAACAAGCAAAGATACAAAAAGCAAAAAATGTCCCAACTAGCAGTTTTAATTCCTTTAAAAATACTATAAAGGATGCATTGTTTTTTCTCCTGATTCCTGATACGGCTATTAAGCATTGTAACCAAATGTGTGTGAATGCTATTATTTATGTGTCTGATTTTTAAATACCCTCTGCTAGTGGGATACAGACTGAGACTTCTGATGGACATAGGCGTCCCAAGCTGTCATCTTGCCTTGTCCTTCTGTCAAACAGTTAGTGTGTCAAGCACTTCTCCTGGGAACTTTTGGAGTACGAGCCTGGAAGCGCAGAACGGTCCTGTCTCCAGAGAGCCACTTTTAACTCACGACAATATCCTTGGTGTCAGCTCAGAATAGCCCACTATGGGGCAAGGAGAAAGAAAGCGCAACAGATGTTACTAGTAAAACCACGTTTACAATTGGGTGAAATTATTGCCCTTATGTACCTTCTGACCAAAACCCACTTAAAAGACAGCCAGGTTCCTAGCGGTTGGATTTTTTAAGTCAATTCTGTTCACATAAATCTTCACACAGAGAAGCGGAGCTATTAAAAGAGACATCACACCTCTCCTATGTATGCACCTCTCCCATTCCCCCTGAGTCATCTGTAACACTGTGGACTTTCCACTAATATAGTTATCACTTACATCTGTATTTATGGCATTTTCTATATCCACATAAGCATTGTAAATACCTCTCCCCATAATACATAGATCACAAGTGATATTTTATCTCCCCAAAGGTATTGATGCATCTCTTATCCTCTTTTTTTTCTCTTCACCTTTTCATTAATTTGGAGCTACTGACTATACATAAAATCACACTTAATCCCTTCAGAGGTACTTTTAAAATTTCATAGTAGTTAAAGTAACCAAGGTGGCTGACTCTGGAAGTAGTACTAATAATTAGCTGAATTTTTAAATCCATTTTAGTGCTGATCAAAATGCTGGAGAGAGGGAGGGGAAAAAGCAACAATGGAACTTGTGAAGAAGGTTTTTTAAACTAAGCCCCCCACTCCCCAGATCATCATCTCTCCTTCCACCTAGTCTCAAAGAACTGTCAGGCAGTGCAATACAGCACATGGTGACAAAACAAATATCAGAGAAGCACTTACAAGACTGCATTTGGCTACTGTTTCTTAGTCTCATTTGTATTTTGCATCATCTCTACTACATTTTTGGGTGGAAAAATACTGAGGAAAGGAAAAAATGGTAGCATTTAATATCTCTGTGATTCCTATTTTAAATGGGGACTCGAGCTATTTCAACGGTGTTTTTACACTGCCAGTTCAAATAAGGCCAAGTGCAGTAACAGCACGGAAGGAACATGAACAAGTACTGTACAGACATCCTACTCTCTTTAGCACCAGATCACCTTCCCTTCAAACATTTGCAAGTTATTTAACGTCCATTTTCAGTTTTACCATAAATTTAAATGAGGACTTCTGATTTAAAACTGGTTTGTGTTCTCTCTGAGCATCTAACAAGTTTAGGGAGAATAAGGGCACTTTACAGGCTAAGCCAGGTATGATGTTAGACAACAGATCTGCTGAGTTGCTGCTGGTTAAGACCATTTAAAATACATTGCTGAATCCATGATCGAGGTCCTCTCTGCAGTCTGAAACCCTTTTTCCACAGACAACAGATAACAGAAAAACATGTCTGGGTAACTCACTTGCAGCTTTTCTACCACTAAAATGAGATGAGCCTGGGGAAGCACAGACTATCTAGAGCTGGACCCCTGGACTTAGCATCTAGTCTCCACAATGGCTACAAAATCTGAGCAATGGAGAAATTCACCAGTTCTTTTTTAAAAATGGAAGATGAAAAAGCACGTATGTGAAGGAATTCACATGTACAAACTGTGTATGATTCACTTTTATAAAACTTTATATCCATAGGCAGAAAGCAATAAAATTATCTTAGCAGCCAGAAAACATGACTTGTGACGTTGAGCAGGATTGTAACATACAAATGCTCTGAATGATAGATTTGAAGCTGCAGATGCCTCCCAGGTCAGCTGTGAGAGCTAAGTTGCTGCAAACCTACCACCCACCATTCCTGAGTCTATAGGTCCCTGAGGCACCACTGCTTCCTTTGCTACTGCCATTAAGATATGGGATCCTTTACTGACTTTTGCAGGAGGACCTGTGTGTTTATTATTTCCTGTAACAAGGTGAACCAAACCAAGACCTGCCACGAAGGGCACTATGACCTTCTCGAGATCTTCAGTAAAACACAGCAAAACCCAGAGGTGATGTGAGGAGGCACCTAAGCGCTGCTTTCGACAGAAAGAGAGTTGCACCCTATTGGCATAATACAGCTTCAACGAGCCTCACTGGGTGTTTTTTCCAGCTTCAGGCCAACCACACAGCCTCTGATGCTTTTCATTTTCACCGCACTGGTGGTGGCCTGGCTGGAGCCAGCACACGGCTCCTGTGAGAGGTGCCAGCCAGGGGCACAAGCCCCACCTGAACCAGCGTCAGCCAGGCTGCCAGCAGCTGCCCTGAGTGAAGAGCAGCACTGGCACATTTACAGAAAAGCCTGTGTATAAATGTTTTCGCGTGTCAGGAAATACTGCAGCAGTGTTTTTTTTTTTTTTCCCCTGTTGTTCCAGCAGCAGGAACAAGTATGGACAAAATTCCTTTTAGGATGGGTGTGCAGGGTATTTAGGTGAGGAGCTGTTGCCTCTCCTCCTGCCTGCAGCATTACTGCCAGCAGATCCGTTTGCAAACTGGAAAGGGCCCCTGCTGTGCGCAGGCAGGTTTGGATGGCAAGCGAGAGCCGCTGGCCGCCCCTGCTCACCCACCCTCTGTTTGCTGTGGGTTTAGCCAAGCGGCTCCAGCTCCCGCCCTGCGAAACAGAGCAGTAGCGGCAGGAGAGGCCTGGCCCGGATGGGGAAGGGGTCACAAGGGGAGCAGATCGCGGCTGATCGCCCCCTCGGCAGCGGCCGCCCAGGTGCTCGCTTCAGGTCTCGGGGCCACGAGCGACCTCCTTCCCATCGCCCATAAGGCCTCTGGCCGCCACTGCAGCAGCGCCCAGCAGCGGGGCCGGCTGCGATCCTTCCTCCAGCCTCCTCTGGCCTTTACCGGCCTTCTCTGGCCTCTCGCCGGCCTTCCTTCCCCGGCAACAGCGGGCGGCAGCCAATGGGGCCGTGGCGGGTCAGGGCGGCACGGCGGCGGCCGCGGCGGTGGCGGCGGCGCGGGCCTTTGTGCGGGGTGGCAGGTGACCACGGCGGGGGAACAAAGCGGGGTCAGGGCGGGAGCCGGGTCCCTTTTCTCAGGCCCATGTTCTCCACTCCTCACAATCTGTCTGAATTTAACTTGCCATTGAGGGCCCTGCCTGTAGAAAACAGCTTTATGTCGACTAATCCAGGCAGAAGTAAGGGTAGACACAGAGACAGGTTTGAAGGCGGGGACGTGGCTATTCTGATGCCTCCTTTTTTTTTTTTTTTTTAACTCCCCCTCCCTTCCCCACTGCCTCCAGTGAAAAGTTTTCTGAACCAAAAAAAAAAAAAAATGGTGACAAGATTAATCAGCCCGTGGAGCTGAAACACATGCTTGACTTAAACAACCTCTTTGCTGTTATTAACAACTGCTCCAGCATTTCTCTTGTTATGCTAATGGTACAGATTAGAGTAAAATCTATTCCTTCTTTGCTGAACAGGCCAATTGATAGAGGCTGATCTATTTTCCTCCCCGTTTTAATTCTTTTTTTCGCCAGGCACAAGTGTTTGCAGCAGCAAGAACAACAGAACATGAAAAAAAATCCTAAAAAGCAAAACTGCACACAAGAGTGACTAGGCCCCACATTCACTAAAATCATTAATAAATACAAATCTATATCATTCTCCACTACAGCCTGGAAATAATGTCTGAGTATTGTAAGATATTGACCACAAAAGACAGGAAATTAAACATCTTGTCTGATGTCCTGCCTTTAACTCATTCTTTTTTTTTTAACTTGCAGACAACAAGTGCCTGCTAAAGGAGATGGCTTTGATTAGTTTTAATACATTCCTTGGATGCAATATGAAGGAGAAGGGAGTGTTGCTGGGTAGTCCTGGAGAGGGCAGCTTGACTCAACACCACACCATGTGCTGGAGCGTCATTCGGATGGAAGGGGACAGTCCTGTTGCCAGCATAGGTTGTAAGGCCGTTTGCTCTATGGCATCGAGGGGAGCAGGGAGGGGCCTGCGTGTCTGTCAGTCTGGGCTTGATGGTTTGTGCCTCCTGTTAGCTTGGGCCTGACCCTAAGTGCTCTTTAGTTTTGCAGTGTTTCCCCCCCACAGCTTTTTTGTAATCAAAGCCTGGGCTCTATGTCACAGGTAACAGCAAAGATGACATTTCAATCTATGAGTCTACAGTACATACCATGAGTATGGTAAATATTTAAAAGCCTAGTATGTCTGACATGCCAAAGAGGAGCATTCAGCACGTAATAGCTGCTGAATTAGAATGACTGCACCATCAGCTTCCATTAGCAGCATGTGTATGGTATTTATATTAAACCCTTTATCACTTCCTCTGGATTTGAATTGTTCCTATTTAAATAAGTGGAAATATCATCACCCTGGTTTGGCATTATCCTAAATCAACTTAAATCAGTGAGAATCCTCCTACTGATCTTGCTGATTATCTAGATTTGGCCTACCACTGTGTAGAGTGTATCTGTATACAGTCACTGCCTAAAAGTTATCATCTGCTGCTGCTGCCTACCTCCTTCTTCAACCCAGCCAGACCCCCGTCACAGCTGGTAGATACTGTAAACTTGCTCAGTTTCAACATTCCATTGCTTCAATGAGTCCATCCACTTGTGATGCCTCAGGTAACACTAGGCTGACCTGCCTGGCTCCAAAGACATTGAAGACAGTCCTAGGGCAAGCCTAAATTTGGAGGTCTGCACTTGGCTAGCACTAAATTTGATCAGACAGATTTCATATTTGCACAGAGTCAAAGACCACAGGGATTTTTAGATCATCTGCTCTGACTTTCTGTGTACCATATGCCATCATATTTTTTCCCAGTTATTCCCATATTGAGCCTAATTACCTGTACTTGATTAAAACAGATCACCCATCCTGCTTTAATGAGTAGAAATTAAAGGAGAAAAAAAAGGAAACTTAATGACCTTAAGTTTGAAAAACATGTACCTAATTTCTTATTTGAGTGTGCCTTGCTTCCGTGTCCATTTTTGCCTGATTTGGCCTTCCTGAACCTGACTTTTGCACCTTGTAAAAGTATTTCTTCACAAACTTGTGTCTATATATATTTATTTTTGGTTGAACTCCTTAAGGTTTTCAGTGAAGGCCACTTCCTTGGTCTTTCTTGGCTATTAAGTGAGGATTGACTGCTGTCACATTCAAATCCTGCGCAGGCACCCAAGGACTGCTTTGACCCCTTTGCCATAGCTCAAGCAGCTTGTCCACTGTAAGTGCCACTCCTTTCCAAAATTGTCATATTTCAGGAGGCAAACCCACTTTTTCCAGGAGTGGCTCACCTGTTTTGCTCCTAAGTATGCACTGTTTTGGAGTTTTAAAGATGTTTGTTGGACACACAGTCACATTGCTCCATATGAACTGCTGTGTCCTGAAGCATTCCACTAATCTTTTTATGTAAATTTACATTTAGAAGGGCAGTTTTTACTCCAAGATAAGCAGGATGAGGCTTGCATCTGGCTGTTGACAAGCACACTAGGAACAATCTCATTGAAAGATAATTATGCAGGGACACGTTCTTTTCCATACACGCCAATGTCTAGCTCTTGATCTGTTTATAATATGATCTGTTGTGATATTTTAAAGAATTTCAGTCCTATTTTGTGTCCCATAGCATTAATGCTGTATGAAGTATATTTTATTTCCATTGTTATTTTTAAAACTTGAACTTTAAAGTCTTTGAATCTCATTAAAGTAGTTGTCAGTTATCTGGCAAGTTCGACTTTGTTTGGTGTCATTAATCCAAAAAATATCTCCATCATCTAATTCCTTATTGATTGAAATCTTTACTAGTCTAAGCATTATTTGCCTCAGATAAATGGTAGGCTAATTGGGTCACTGTTTCTTGAATCATCCTACTTGCTCTCTTTGAATGTTTTACACCCTTTACAGCTGGAGTATTCAGCTCTGAGGTGGATTTAAACTGAATGTCAACAAACTGAGGATTTCATCGGTCAGTGGTTTCTGAATTTCTGTGTGTAAGTTACTGATCCCTGATGTTTCATGAATGACTATCACTGAAAGATGATGACTTGTTTTTCTTCCAGTAATTCAGTGTCTGAAAGATACTTCTTTGAAAATAGGAGTACATCAAGAAAAGGAAAAAAAGCTGTGAAATATCTATTTTTCCACATCTGAGTAATCAATTTTTGTAATCTTCATCTCTTAATATTTATCATATCAACAGGATTTCTTTTGTTACTACTGTAGTTTAAAAATTTGTGTTCATTGTCTTTAGCAACTCCAGATACCAGTTTAGTGAAGTTTAGTTTTCCCTTATCAATTTTCTAAATGTTGTCCCTTATTACATCCTTTAGAGGAAGCTATTGGGTTTTAAGAAGAGTCACCACGTCGTTCAGCACTAATGCCTCTTACAACAAAAAACTGCAACCCAGTGTAGTATCATAAAAAGGGATGAAGACAACTGCTCCTGCAAATCAATGAGGAAAGAGCAAAAGTGACTATAGTTATATATGTTAGTTATATAATAATATTTGCTGTTATTGTTATTATACATCATTTTTATTCCTAATGCTTCAGCCAGAGACAGTGAACTTCCTGTCACAGCAAATACTCAGGAAAGCTGAACAAAACTACAGTTTCCATTTACCAGCATTCACACAATTTGTTTTGGTCAACATACCACGCAATCCCTGGTTTACCCAAAAATAGCTTGTAGACAGAATCTGTGCCTAAAAATAAGTCATCAAGGGAACTAAACACAATAATAAAGAGACTTTGGTGCTATGTGTACATTTTTTCAAAAACTTGCACAATATCTAGCAATAAACACTTTTTCAAACCTGAACTACTCCATCATTAGTTGTGTTGTGCACTGCCTCCTTTGTTGTTTATGTTTCTGTAGCATTGCAGAGTCCTATTTGTGGACCCATTATGTTTAGGCATCCACACTCTGTTGAACAATACCAGATTTTGTGGTCTTGCAGAACAGCTACTGGTTGGAGAAGAAGTAACGCAGAGTTGGGAGACTTTCTCAGTGTTGAAGCTATCAGGCTTTCTGGATCGGAGACTTGTGACAGCCATTCGCATTTCTGTCTGTCATGAGGTAACCTTAAACATTTACCTTTTAGCTCAGTGCACTCCAATGGGAATATTGTTTCATAAACTAGCTCATTGGACAGCTGATGGTGTACTGCACTCAGGCTAGAAAACAACTGATTAGGCAGTATTTCATAAAAGCTCCAGGGGACAGAGTTTTTGGAATGAATCAGAACATAATAAAGAAATGCCTAGACTCTGCATCACTGACTTAGGGTTTGGCTGCAAAAACCTTTGTAGGCTGACACAAGCTCGTTCTGCCCACACTCCAGGGAAGCACAAACTCTTTCCACCCTAGTCAAAACCAAGGAAACTTTGTTCTAGCAACCATGCAGCTGTATTAGTGCTGCATGGATCCAAGGTGGTTTCTCCTGCATCTCTCAACAGACTTCCTAGCAAAGGCTCAGCATCCCTTTAGCCACAGATTTCAGTTTGGAGCTGCCCTGGGTCCAGTTACCTCACTGAACAAGCAGATTATCGCACAGCATCATACCAAAAGCTATTCTGCATAGTCTTGTGTGCACAAGAGATGGGGAAAAGCCACTCAAAAGTCCATTGCATAAAACCTCTCAGCAAAAAATATTGCTGTACAATTCATAAGAAAAAAATCTTGTTTCTAGAATTTGTTGTAGTTAGACAAAAACAGGTCAGAATCTTCTAATCTGGAAGTGACTTCTCCAGGAAAGAGGCAAAAATATCTAGTCTAGCAGTTTTTCAAGGGCAGAATAGTGTTCTTCCCAAGAAAAACAACTGGTAAAGCCACAGGTACCAGCCCCATGCCAGGACTGTGTCAGACTGCAGTTGTTGTACACTCTGAATGAATGATGCCACTGCTGTAATAACTTGGCTTGTATAAGATGTTCTGTTAATTTTCATAAATATATGTAGTTTTATACTTTATCTTCTATGTTTTATGTATCTATTGACTTTACAGCACGTGTTGTCAGTGTGTGACAGTCCTGAACTTAGCTCACCACTGGTGCTCTGTGCAAACTTGAGTACAGCTGTTGAAGCAAGATGCACAGAAATTGGAGGAACCCCCTAGAAGATGAGAGAAGGCTGAATAATTTCAGCCTGTCATGTTCAGAAAAGTCTGATTGGCACCAGATAAGAGTCTTCAAATATGCAAAGGTCTCCAGTAAAGAAGAGAATAACCTGCTCTCCTTATCCACAAGTCCGGAGTTTAGACATTGGAAAACAGACAGACATGAGAAAATCTTTCTAACAGTTGTGACAGTGAAGCGCCCAACTGGATTACTAGGAGTGGTTGCAGGATCTGTGTCACTCAAAGTCTGAAAGAAGCAGATAGAAAATATTTCTCAGGAAGGGGGATGAGTCTGCCTTGGTGCAGTGCTATGGACTTGAAGACCTCCCAGGGTACCTTCCAATACGATTTTTCTGCGTTTTCAGTATTACAACCTGAATATAAAGGGTTCACTCTCCATAAAAAAAAAAAAAAAAGAATTCTCCCTCTAAAGACCCAAAGACCAGTGTGTTAGCAAGCTCCAGCTTGTAAAAGCTAAAAGCTTCAGAATAAGGGCTAGTGCTTGCACATTTCTGTGGGTTAAAAGAAAGTGTCTGGAGAAATTAACTGCTGCCCATTCCAGGTTCTCAACCATCACCCATGTGCTGGAAATGCAACTGCAGACATGACAAAGAAGCAATTATCCCAACAAAATCAGTTATTACCAGTGATTCATATGGTAATGATGGTGGTGAGGATGATGATGGTACTGCTGAACTGTAGCGAGGATGATAATAACCAGTGTTTTAGGGGACGGATTACAGGTTTAATCAAAATGAATAGTTTATCACAGATAATGAATTTTATAGGGGAATATGGTCCTAGAAAAATGCCTTGTTCTGAATGCCTGAAAATTACATTGATTTAAGTAGTGGGCTACCATATTTGCACTATTAATTTAGAAGAAGAGAGGATGTAGCATTTTTATGTAGATATTCTTTGCTATCCTTAAAAAATGGGTATTAATGTCATGATCATGGCAAGGAGAACCACTGCAGAGTTCCACGTCTTTACTGGCATCACTTGTATAAGCCCTAAAATTTTACTTGAGTCCTATTATTTTTTTTGTCCCTGACATCAAAAGAAAAAAGAAAAAAAAAGATGCATGTGCTAACATAAAACTAAGATTTGTGAGCATCTTGTGAATTTCATAAGCAACAATTCAGGAGAATATTGGGGCTCCTATTATTACAGTGGGACTTAAGCATAGATGAAAGGGAAAGTTTCTCTAACAAAGAATAAATGGAAAAGTTCTGGAATAGTATATTATCACAAAAAAATTGTTAAGCATATTCATTTCCCAGTATATGTTCTTTTTTCTAACAAAAAAAAAGGTTAGAAGCTACATTTTTATGTTGTAGGGGGAGACTAAGGAACAAAAAAATGAGAGAGAATGGGATGATAAGATAAAATTAAAGAGTTGTTTTATCAATTTTAAAAATTGATAGAGACATTTTAGATCCAAAAGAACATTGCTTTATTCGTCAAAAGTAGCAGGCCTGGGCTACTAGCATATCTCCTGTCCCATTCATTTTAATTTTTCCTTGTATAGTTTGCATGTTGAAGTCTCTGTAAGACTGACTCTTGTTCATGCTTTTTTGCTACTGTTGTTGATTTCAACCTATGCTCTGGTTTACTTCACCAAGTACCCTCCAAATTCAAACAAGCTGCAGAAATGCTGAAATCAATACATGCCTCTTGAAGGATAGATCTTTTGTAACACAAAGGGGAGAATGACTAATAGATTACTGAAGCCTTAACAAAACCTCAACAGATCCCCATATGGTGCATTGCAATTAAAAGAGTAGAGGATGGATTTCTAATTTTTTGAGTGGAGAAAAAAAAAAAAAAGAAAAGAAAAGAAAAGAAAGCATTTTGGACAAGAAAATGAGAGAGATGGAGACAGAAGTGATGTGTGACCATACACCAGATAGAAACCCTTCTTTCTGAGCCTTTCATCTCTGGGTCACTGGTTCCAATCGAGCCCAGGTCGATAGCGAACAAAAATCATTTTAATCTGATGGCTGTTTGCTGACCTATGTGAAATGAACTGGTTGTGTCAGTCCACTTCCCAGCTGACAGCTCTCCACATCATCAAGACCACTGCTACAGGTGGCAGTAATTGGTGCTTTTTTGAGGCCAGCTCAGCTAAAAGGCTGAAGAATGGAAAAATCAGTAGGGCTGTACCACCTCCTCCTCTTGTTCAGCTGCTCCCTCCAGGTGAGTGCTGGGGGAAGCTGGCACTGCTGTTGCTTGCACCACATCTGCTCTTTGAGCCAACAAAAGACTTCAGGGCAAAGGGGAGTCCTCTGAAGTGGTAAAGACCTCTTGTCAACACAGATCCTGGGGAGGCTGAGGGGTATTAAGGCCCCAGGCCAGCAGTGCCCTGCAGGTGGATACCATTGTTTCTTGGTGGCCCCAGAAGAGTGTTGGTGTGAGCATGGGGCTCTGAAAGGACCCATCAGGCTATCAAGCCCACTCCCTGGGACCTAAGGGTCTATAGCTAAAATTCTGTCTGCAAAGCAGGACCAAGGCCTAAGCCCAGCTTTCACTGATGTGCGTGTAGGGACATCAGGGCTCACGTGCAGATATGTCCAAAGAACTTTAATAAGCTTATGTGAGGGGGGAACCTGACAAAGTGAGCTCAATCTAAGATGTTAAAACAATGTAGGAAGAAATAAAATGTGAAATTTGATAGCTTAATAAAAATGAATGCCCTAGAGAGAAGAGCTTTAATCTTTTATTTGATCAGTGTTTCTCTGAGCAGCGGATACTTTCCCTGTTGTGAGGAGATAAAGTACTAGGAAGAGGATTTTGTGAGGAGGACTTTCAATTACACTGTAAGCCACAGCCACCTACCTTGTGTCCTTCAAACATCTCCTGGGAATGCTGATTTTGCCATGGGATGTCAGAGATGCCAGGATGGTCTGGCTAGCTGGGGCACCAACAGGTGCTCCAAAGCCTGCTCAAAGCCAGCCTGGTGCTGGCCAGTGATGTTTTCCACAAGGTAAATCTGGGCCTGCCCCACTGCAGACAAGAAGAAAAGCAGTGAAGGGTGTCAGAACTGCCAGCAACACTGTCAAACCAAACCTCAAAAAGTGGAAAATGCACCTTGTAAGTATCTGTTTTCCCTTTCAGGGACACATACAGAAGTATTAAGAGGGTGAGTTCCCATCAGGCAGTCTCCAAGTGGAAGGATCCATGCTGCTCATGGATTACCTGACATCTGAATGAATACTCCCAGCATTGCAGTTCATGAGAAGTTTGTGTGCTAGTACAGTTATGACACATAGATGCAGGGGATATGGACAAGGAATGAAAGAGGCCTTAAAATTAGGAGGAATCTGTCTTTTGCACATTGGGCCTTGTGCAGGTCTTTACCATATGTGCTCCTCTCACACATACACAAATGTCCTTCTCACCACCTACATCAAGCCTCACTGTTCATTGGCAGACTAGGTGCAAAGGAAAGCAGCACTCAATTCTCAAAGTAGATTCAAAAAAGACATGGTTATCCCGCATGTGGTGCCCTCCTGAGCTCTCACAATTCCCTTTCCATCATCAGTTGGACTGTGGCTAGAGGCAATCCATGTGGAAGGCAGGAAGTGGTCCTCACAGGCATATATAATCTCTACTGCATTTCTCTAGAGCTGGAGAGAAATAAGTGATACATCTGCATGAAAGATATTCCCTTTCAGTTCTCATTGGTGATCCTCCAGTTTGATTTCTCTCAACAAAAAAAAAAAAAAAAAAAAAAAAAAAAAAAAAAAAAAAAAAAAAAGGAAACTTTCAGCAGCTTCAGTCTGGACATTAATGAACATGGTCCACAAGCAAAGCTGTCTGTGCACACTGAATTCCCTTGTAGCTCACAGTATGAAGAGTGGGAATTCTCAGGGTGTTGCCAAAATCTAAAAGAAAGCTGTTGCTTGCTTGCTCACTAAAAGTATTCAGAAGGCTGTAGGAGGAAGTAATGTTTAGTAGGCATTGGTCTCACCTAATCCTGAGTCCATCTCTAAGGCAGGAGCATGAAGAGCAACCACTTACAGGAGTGCAAGTCAGAGGCACTGTCATCATGTGATGACAACTGAGCTATCTGGGCCTTGGCTGAAGCCTTGCCTTTCTAGGATCCTTTCTCAGTTCAAATGAAGTTAAGCTTACTTTGCTCAGAGGTTTACTAGTAGGGTAGGTGCAAAGTTAATTTTGCTGCCATGGATAAAGAGTTGGAATGTCCTGCCATGGGCAAGGAAGTTAAATGGCAGAGCCAAGATGTAGAGTTTGTAGGATGAGCCCATCTCCACAGTATTCTGTGGGATATAAGGTCTGTGAATCACAAAAGGGTGAGGATTTATATTAAGAAGAATGTCATTTAGATATCATAAATGGGTAAGCTAAAACGTGCATTGTATGTTATATGCTAGTCTTCATCTCTTAGACTATAAACCAGGAAAAAAAATTCAGGGACAGATAGAAACATCATCCAGAGGTGAATTGCACCTCTGAGGTTTCTGACCTTCCTCTGAATAATTTGATCTATTCTTAAGTTAGATCAGTACTGGAATAAATAGGCTGTGAATGGCAGAATGCTGTTTCAGTTGGAAATAAATTTCCACAGTGGCTCAGACCTCTGGTCCACTTAATCCAGTATCCCAGTGGAGTCACCAGCACATGCTTCTTCAGAAGCTGTTACATGCCTGCAATAGACAGTTCTGTGAAGATACACCTGTTTTGAGCTGTTTATGTCTAAATACTGCAATATTGCCAGTTCTTCAGAATTTGGTGAGCCTCAGTGAATATTCATAACTTGTAAGCTATGGGGTTTAGGGCACTGGAGTTTTACGGTAATTGGGAATTACATGAGACCACCTACTTCATTAAAACAAAATGAAAGACAGAGTCAAAGCCAGGCCTGCAAAGGTAAACAGTGCATGAATTCACTGCCTCCATATTTAAAGCCTTCAAAGCCTTTCAGTTAAAATCCTTTTCCGCTCTGGATCTCAGCATGAGTCTGGCTGCAGGGAGGTTTTGTGTGGTGGCCTGTCAGCTTCCATCTCCAACACAGTGAAATTCAACTAATTGTAAGTGCACATTGCTTCAGGCGTACACTGCACACTGCCACTCGGGCCATGCACACGCGCCGTGACCCCATCCACCTACTGCAGAATGTGCTGTTCTCTCCCCAAACACACACACTTCTCTTTTTTGTTACTTGCAATCACTGAAAAGATGACAGGCCAGAGCAAGGAGCAGAGATCCCTGTTGTGTTTCTGCAAAAACCGGTACGGAGGGATTTAGTCCCACAGCTACATATGTGCCAAGAGTTGCAGCAATCTTTGGATTGTGTCTCCATTAATGAAAATGGGTTGGCCAGAGAGCACAGTGTGAAGCTGTGCCTGCCTGTGGGCTTTGATCTTACCTGCTGAAGCTGACCTCCCTGCCATGTCAGGCTCTGCAATGCAGCTGAGGATCAGAAAGCATCAAGAGAAAAGGAGGAATAGAAAAATCAGAAATACCTCACAGCTGAAAATTCTCTGTGACCCAAAATAGCCTCCATTAGTGCTAATTCTGAGTTGCTTGTAAAGTTCTGCAAGGTTCATAGGAATAGTGAAGTCACAGACTACTGGTAAACTGTCTCTAGCAGACTTTTTTTCAGCACATACTAATTCCTCAGATTTTTCTATATGAACTTCACAGAAGTTATCTGCATTTGTTTCAATTTCTAGTTTGGATAGGCCAGTCTTTAGTTCTGTCAAAGCAGAATTTCTTCTCTCACTCCTTAAACAAGAATCTTTTTCAGCTATTTAATTTGGCTATCAGCTTGACCATCGCAGGTTATGAGCGACAAACTGCTTCCATGAATGCCATTATCTTCAACTGGACTCTCTTCTGGGTAGGACTATGTTTGCCTTCCTCCCTACTAAATTTCCTAATTCTTCAGCTGAGAGGATCATTTGCATCATTTCTCCTGCTGCCAGTTTATCAGCAAACTACGATGTCTGCAAACCATACATTTTTTCCTTCTATGCTCACACTTTGTCTTTCTCTTTGTGCTCAGTGAGTTAAGCAATCACCCACCCCACCCCACCTAGCATCCTTTGTTTGGGTCTCCATGGCTTGGGATGCATTAGGATCTTGACACGCTGTGAGGTCAGCCCCGTTAGGGTTCTCAGGCAGGGCATAGATGTCTCCAAAGTTCACTGAGCTGGGCCTGAAGGCAAGTGCCTGCCCCCAGTATCATAAAGCTCCTGTAGCTTTATGGATGAGGGAATTTTAGGGAACTATGTGATCCAAAGCTCAGAAGATCAATGGTACCAAGCGTGTCCCCAGCAATGGGGAACTGGGTTTCTAAATCAATCCCTTTGTGCCTCAGTCTTGTTTAGGTCCTGTACAAGGTCCTGGAAGGTGTAATTTCAATCCCATCCTATGACTTTATTGTGTATTAGTACCTGATCCTTCACTGCTGACTCAAGGTGCCACGGTTGAATGAATCATGTAAATAAGATTAATATTTGGTTATTTGTTATCACAACCTTTAGACTGATCCTCATCAAGTTAAGCTCAGTTCTGAGCAATGTTCCTGATGTGACTGGCTTTTATTTTTTCAGTTATTCTACCACAGAAATGTTTCTTATCAGTCAAATCATCTGATAGTTCTGCTCTCATATTCGACCTGTGACACTCTGTAATTTAATGCTGCTTCAGTGATAAAAAACATTGAAAATCAGGCACACAAGATAAACAATTTAAATAAATAGTTCTGACTGCTCTAAAAGAACTCATAATCCAAAAGGCTTTCACTGCCACTCACCACTGAACCTCACCACTTCTGCTCACCTAATTATACAACACTTTTCTTCCCAAGCCATTGCACCTGAAGTGCTGATTATACTGTATTTGGAGTGCTGTATGCTCTCTGAAGGGCTGTTTGCCCTGACAGAATTGATCCCACTGCTATTTCTACTTTGTTTTGGAGGGAATAACAGGAGTGCTAATGTTCAGAGGTGCTTCTAAAACACTACAAGAAGTACAAGTGTAACAATTCAGTTTTTGGAGATAGGAAATTGGAGCACAGCAGTTAGCCCAATAGCTTGTCATCAATTCAGTGTGAGAACTATGATCCAGAAGTACTAGACCCCTCTCCTGACTGTCAGAACACCTTTGTCCAAAAATATATTCTAGTTGTGGGAGTTTTGAAGAAGATAATGGCTGCCACTAGCTCCACCAGAAATTCATTGAAGACAGTCTCAAAAATATTTGAAGGAACAATTCAATTTCATGAAATAAATTTTAAAATCTCTGAGGAGTCCATAGAAAGAAACAGAATATGGTGATAGGTGTGGTGTATGTGTGCATGTATGTCAGAGATATGGATAAAGATACACATGTGTAGAAAAAAAAAAAATATATATATATTTGCTTCATTTCTTTATTTCTAGGTGTTTGATAAATAAATTTAAAAGAAATAAGTAATTCTAAGTACTAGAGTCAAGAATTACTTTTCTTGAACCTTTTGATGTTGATATGGAATACACTGGATTTTTCTTATAGAGCAAAGACAGCCTCTGAACAGAAGGACAGAAGGAACTAGTGTGCCAGTGAATTCTTGTTTTGAGGCCTTAAATGCTAGGGACCTATATAGCTTTTTACTGATATCCTGCAGGACATGAGTTCTATGCCCAAGGCTTCACAAGGTAAAAAGTGGCACCACAGCAAACTGGAGACACAAGTATTCCTCTTCTCTCTTGGCCTGAAATGTCTCACCCATTTGAACTCATGTTTCCAAGAAGAGATTGCAATTAGGAAGAAGCAGATTAGATAGAATTGAGTGTCTCAGCTGATCTTCACACGTGTTCTGATAGGTTTTGTGTTTCTGGAAGCAGCTATTCAAGAGTTAGGGCTCTTTCCTTTAAAGAAGACTCCAGGTCTCTCGTACCAAATGGGTTTACTCAGAGCACCTCACCCACCTTGTGGGCAGAGAGCCAGTGTCTAACACCAAAGTGCAGAGGGAAATGTGGGAAGCAGAGCTCAAAAGAATGACAAAGATAAATCATGTGTCCTCACATGCCCTTCTTTACACAGGTTCTCAAGAAGAGCCAGACCCACCATTTCCACAGATTTCTCAGAGCCCCAACTCTTGTCTCCTGCCTTAAAACTGTTTTCTGCAAGACTAAACTTTTCCAACCAGGAAACTCTCAAAGGCTATCTTCTGACAGCTGACCCATTGCATTTGAGAGCAAATGGCTTTCCATGCTTTAAATTTACAGATCACCTGCCTATTGTCAAATCTGGATTTTTCCTTGAGCATTCTGGAACTGAAGGCAAAGCATTTTCTCACAACAGGGTAAATTCACTTGCCTTTTCTCCCCTGCAATTGCCCTATGGTTTCTGTAAGAAGTCAGAACTTACTGGCATTATTGCTAGTATGGGTGATTTTTGCCATGTTAACAGTAAATCATAGTGCAGAATTCAGAAATAATGAATTCCCCCTGTTGTATCTTTTTCTTGCAGCTAAAGACATATTTCATCTCTTTCTAGTCATGCTTCTTCTAAGATATCTGTCAAGTAGAAAACTCATGATTAGTCTTCCACTCTTCTAATCTTGATAAGCAATATTTTTAAAGAGCTACTGAGAAGTCAGGAGGAGCTGTTGGTTTGAGGTGCAGCAGAAAATTGTTAACCTTCAGCTAGTTAATAATCCCCAGGAAATGTCCACCCTGCAGACATTACTGCTCTGATGATGAAAAGTGTTATATAAAAACAGACTATAATTATGAGGTGGGAAGCAGGGGGAAAAGTTGTTTTTCTGAGAATAAGTGCCCTCCAAATTTTATTTGGTTTTGATTTCCTTTTCCTAACAGTATTAAACATAAGCAGAATGAGCAGTGGGTTGCTCTAAACCATTGCTTCCCTCATATGTAAGTCAGTTTGTACAGACAAGGGGGGGGTTGGGCATTTGTTAGGGTTTTTTTGGTATTTTTTGGTTTGAGAGTTTTTTGTGGTATTTTGGGCATTGGGCATTTTTTGTTGTTTTGTTGTGGGTTTTTAGTTTTGGATTTTTTGTGGGGTTTTTTTTTTTTTTTTTGTTTCTCTGAATACTGTTTATTTAAGTGATTGTTGGCTCTTTTCCTGTCCTTTGTTGACCCCAGGAAACAACTTTTTTTATGCATTTCCATTCTGGGATTTCTATTATCTACTGCCTTGTGCTGGGTGTACCTCAGTGAGCAGGCCCAAAAGAGAAGGAGAGAGCTGAAGTTCCTATTGAACTAAAGCCAGCTTGTCCTCCAGTTTGAGGCCCAAGAAAACCATCACTTGAATCAAAGCACTTTGGAAGGTAGTTTACAAGTCTACTTCCCAAGAAGAACCAGGATGCAGTGTTATCACCTTCATGAAATTAAAGGAGGTGGTTTTACGATTTAGTGGAGAGGAGCCATGCTGTTAATTAGTCACATTTATTCGACAAAAAAGTGGGGGAGGGTGAAAAGGGGAAAGGAAGTTGGGAAAGAAAAACAGAACAGAAGGGAAAAAATCTTTATGATGAGGTGCTTGGCAGGATGAAGGAACAAAAGGAAGGTTTTCTGCCTGTCTCCTGATATTTTCCAACTCAGCAAAAAAATCCATTGTGTAGCTTAAGGGGGAAAAAAAGTTAAAGTTGAAAGCTTAGTGTGTGAAAGCAACTGCTCAACCATTGTGTAATATGGGCTAATGTAATGTCACTGTTTCCCCATGATGTAAGTTGCAATTTTTGTTCCAGTTGCTGTGGTCAATGTTATCGCTTTCAGTTTTCAAAAGGGGGCAAGGAGGTGCATGGAGATGGTATTTCTCTTTACCCCCACCACCCCTTCCCCACTCCCAAACAAATACTTCTGTTAGGACATATCAGTGCTGACCAGATGTCACTGATTTTTTTTCTTTTTTTGCATGTGTCCCTTAACAGCTGGCAAGAATATCAGCTCAAATTATTCACCACAAGCACACTCTTTCTGTTTGTCTCCAGATAAAGGGATTTGAAATCCTGGTTGTCAGAGAGGGATGCTGAAAACTGTGGAATGGATTTCTTTGGGGAGAGGGAATACTTCTTGAAGAACTTTAAATAAGTTGGGGATGGTCATGACTAGGATGCACATCCAAAGACGTCCCTTAGGGGTTGGTACTTCATGTTTTTTTCGAAACTGTTTTAAGCCCAGGATGTTTTCTTGGAACCATTGTGAAGTGTTCATAGGAATCAGTAATTCTAAATGTAGAGACTGTTTTTGTTTTGGTCATGTCAGCTAAAAGAAAATCTTAGATATGGTTACAAGTGAGAAATACAGTGGGTGGATGGCAAATAGATGCCACTGTGCAGGATGTTCTAGAATTGTTTGGGGCCATATCCATTTGTCTTTGCTCCATCAACCTTCAATCTCCACATTTTGCAAATGAGCTGAGGGCTGTGCTGGGTTTCAGTGGGAGCACACACAGCCCTGGTGTCACAGCACTTGGGAGATGGCAGTGGGGACATAGCAAGTGCCATTACACCTGGAACCACACTCGGTGGGTGCCATGGTGCACAGCACACAACAGGGGCTGATTTATCCTCACAGATCGTGAGCTACTGGCCCTTGTCATCCATGTCATTACCTTCTCCCTAGCCATAACCTTCTCCTCTTCCCCTCATATTAACAGTTGTGTCTGCTTTTCTCTTCAAAACTGTCACAACTAACCAGTGTTATATAGAATAGTGCAGCGCTCTCCCCAGTTAAGGCTCTGTTGCAAAATGAGTATGTTTTCCTTGTGTGAGCAAAGACAATTAAGTTGGTCAGTATATGGAAGTCATGGCTTGACAGCATTTTTAACAACTTCAGACAAGTGAGTGAAAAAAAACCCAATCAGATGAAGATAACTCAGAGTTTCTGCATGCTCACAAATGGTCAGGATGCAAAGCAAGACTTCAGCTCTGTCTCTAAACTGGAAAAAATCTCTGTGTTTATTTCCTACTGCATCCTGTCTTTGGTGATGTTTTTAAATTACCACTTGAAAAGAAAGAGAAAAAGAATTTTAATGAACATTTAGTACAGAAACTCACCTAGGAAAAGTATGTAACACATGACATGCCTCAGGTATGGTAAAGCCTTATTAAGGCTTGAATTCTATTCCTTGTTGTCTCTACTGTTGCCTCACAGTTGATAGGAACAAGAATACTTTTCTAAAGCATGCTAAGCTCTTGAAATTGTTCTTACTGTTCATATTTACTTACTCGTTATTGAGGAAACTCTAACATTTTATTATGACACAAAAGCCTTTCCACATGCCCCACCACCTCCACCAGTTCCTGAAATCCATTCACTTATGAGGCCACCTGCTTTGAAGTGCAGAGATGGGAATTGACTGTGGATTCTGTCCATTTTAGGATGCAGGGAGATGGGGCTCTAGACTACTGGAAAGGCAGTCTTGAGTGACCTAGATTTCTGTAAGAAATTCTGACTCCATCTGAGTCAATACCAGCCTTGCCGTTGACTTCAAAGGGGCCAGGATAGAAGCCCCTGTGCCATTTTTGCTAAAATTGAGGTATTATGGTAGTTGCCATTATTTCTGAAGTGGACTTACATGCATATAAAATTATTTAATAAAACTTAATTCTAATTATTACTGTATTTTCCATATTCTTTTCCATCACACTGTTTTGTTTGTTTCCCTGATGGCCTCAAGGCACAGAGCAGATGTTTTCCCTGAGCTGTCCTCAGTGACTTTTAAATTACTTCATCATTGGGAAATGGCAACAGTGGCAGTCTTTCTTGTGACATTCAATCTCATCATCCTTCATATGCTTATTAAAAAAACAACTTTAGGGCCAAATATAACCAGCATTGGAAGCACCATCTCCAGACAGCTCAGGTAAAAAGAAGGAGGGGTGTAGAGAGGTAAAGGGAAGGAGAGAGCAGGGAACAAAAACAGTGAGAGAAAACAAGAAGGAAATTGGCAGAAAAAATAAATTAAAGAAAGCAAGTAATTTGTGTAATTGAGAAGTATTGTGGTTTGAATCCTCCTCAATTATTGATGGCCTGAAATTCAAATATTAATTTAGATTAAATCTTGAATCTGTTTAGCCTTAGAAATAATGGAGCACATTATTAGAAAAAGGAAAAAAAAACATTCCTCTAATGTCTTACAATGGAGTTTTACTGAAAACTTCTGATTCCCCCAACAGAAAACCTATTTAAAAAAAGACAAGTCATTAATCAGTAACAGCTGCTCCCAGCACCTGTTATTTATTCCAGTCATTAACACTTCCTTTAGCATTTCTGACAGAAATGGGTATCTTTTCTAACTGATAGAAAAGTGATCTTTGGAACATCCCCAGAACTCGGTGGCTACATTTGATCTACAATGTGTGTTTACATCTTATCACAGCTTTTCTTTTTCACTTGTGGGCTCCTTCTTGTTTTAAAGCATAGATTCTAAAAGCACTGGACATACCATTTCCTTTGTTGAACATTTGTGCAGCCTCTAATTTTTGGTGTGTCCTGGTTAGCTGGTGACAGAGGTGGGGGCACACAGTGCCTGTGGGGTGTGTGCAGGTGCCAAAGGATTCCCAACCAGTGTGGTCCCCCCGGTGCCTAATTCTCATTGAGGTAAATGCAAATGCAGAGAGCATACAAGCTGGGGGTTTGGTGCTACAGGTGTTGCAAGGTTACCGTGTCACTTTTGCCTTCTGTCAGAGCTCCTTGCTCAGATCAAGCACAGCCAGGGTACCCCAGAGAGCTGGGGAGGAGGTTCCTCACCTGCCTTCCCCCACCCTGGCACTGTATAGAGGAGCAGGGTTCCCCAGGCAAAACCATGTCCTGCCTTACCTCAACCCTACAACAACCCTTGGCTGCCTCTTGCCCTTTCTCTTCCCAATGCAGGAGGCTTCTGAGCCTGGTGAATCAGGAGACAACAGAAAATCAACAAGCATCGTTCAGAGGCATTTTCCTTTATGTCCATTACCTGTAGACTTCCAGCAGCAAAGCTAGTCTGGCACAGCTGCTTTCCACAATCATCCAAAACCTTCCTGTGCATGTGCAGAAGTGAGGCCTGAAAGGCCTTAATAGACCTTTAAATACCTTAAATACCTTATGGTAAACAGTAATTTATAGTATAAAATAACATATAAAAGATGTATAGATGTGACATTTGGGGACATGGTTTAGTGGCGCATTTGGCAGTGCTGAGTTAACAGTTGGACTTGACATTAAGGCTCTTTTCCAACCTAAATGACTCTGATTCTCTGTTTCTGTGTGTAAATACAGCACTAGTGAAGAAATGTAAGCATACATGTAATAATGCCGCTCTTTGTCACCGTTTTCTTTTTCTAGGTCTCTCTTGTTGCTTAATAAATATCTGTGAAATCTGTTTCATGCTTATTCACAGTTAAAACATTGAGATTTGTAGTGGTTTCCTACCACCTTTAGATAGTGCTTTTCATCTGAAAGCCACTGTTTTCATTTAAGACTGTTGACGTTGTGACAACATTTCTGTTAGTCTTGGGGTTTATAATGTTGTTTTAGTAAAAAGTATGCATGGGGTTGGATTTAGGAGAACATTGTTTCTTTAATACAGATAGATAAAGAAAGCAGTGTATTGTATTTATCAAAAGGAAATGTCAGCAGAACTTTATAGTCTGGTAATTAGATAACGCAGATAAGTCTGCTGAGTTTGTGTGCTCACAACTGCCATTCCAGATAACACTTCCTGAAGTCAATTAGAAGAACTTACACAACATCATGCATTTTTCACAATTCCTTTCTTTAAATTGATACAGAAAAAAAGAAAGAAAATTAAGATACAGGCTGTGACAAGCCGGATATGTAGTATTCCATGTTGGTTTTTGCTCTGAACAATCCTGCTGGCTTTGAGTGAGAGTAAATGGGCATTCGACTTTTCCAAAGACGCCCACAGTCACAGGAGCAGCAGCTGTGCCAAGCCATCACCACTGCAGGCCAATGGAGAATTCCATGGGCCCTTTGATTCACACTAAGGTAAAACCAGACTGAAAAGAGAGGCTCACATTTTTCAGACAGGTGGCCTTGGTAAACACCCCCGTTTTCATGTATGGAAAACCTTGTAAAGGAAAATCTCTTAGTGACTTAAAAAGGAAAGCACACAACTAATAGCCAAATTATCTTTGTTGCAGAACATGGATCATGCAGAAGACCTGGTTCTCCTCCATACAATGTTTATTTTAAATGTAGATGAGTATGTGATTTGACATAGCTTGGGTTTTAGTTAAGGTATTAGTTAAGGTATAGTTAAGATATTTTCACTGAAAACTTCCTGAATTGTTTAGACTAACGGTAAAATATTACAGTAAAGTTCATACCTCATAACACATTTTCCCTCATGTAATTAGATGTGCTTGAGAATACCAGTTTTTCCTTTTCCAGGCTACCATTAAAAGTATTTTCTGACATCTGTCCAAAAATGCAGTTTGATTATACTAAGTACAACCCTCCTCAGGACTCTGAAGTGCTACTTAGGGCCAGAAAATGGGATAAGGGGGAGAACTTATCTTTAAAAATGCTTGCATTCTAAAGCAAAATCAAAAGTAAAATGTGCGACTTTTTAATGAGACAAAATTCCCAGATCAGTTCTATTTTGGGGGGAAAAAAAAAAGAAAAAGGAAGTTTATAGATAATTTGTTGTTTGCTGGGAAACACTTGTCATTTTGCTATCTTGCTTCATGAAGAAAATGAAACTCATAAGAGGTTTTCAAGAGGGTATTTCAGTTTACCATTGCTGAAAAACATTTTCCCCACTGAAAATCTCCTTTGTAAAAGCATTGACTTGTGAGTGTCATAAAACACAGTTTTCTGGTACATAAAAATTCTGGTTAGAAATGACCATCAGCTGCCTCCAGCATGAATGTCTTGGCAATGGTGGGAGCAGAAATGGCTCTGCAGCAGATCTTTGCTGCAATAAGGGCTGGTCAGATTTGTCTCTCTGCTGTGTTCTTTCTCACAGAAAAGTGCTGTCCCCACAAAGTTCCACTTTCAAGTTATGAAAAAGAACACAGGTCAGCCCAGTTCTGATCCTTTCTCCTGCTCAGCCTCCAGCACCGTGGGAAATTACCATGTGAAGACACACTAACTTGCTGTAAGCACTCAAACCTTATCCAAACAGCCATGTAATATTTTAATGATGCTTGCTTCTTTATAGCTGCACAGCCATGCTCTGGAGAGCACAATGGTACAAACTTGCCTTTACTGGCACGCTTTAGATAAATAAACCAGGGAAAGAAACTGAAAAACAGTCAGTGCAGACACCTATATCTACACTGATGTACATTACTTTTTTCAATATAGCTTCATCCACACTGGCTGTTCAGATGGAATTGTTGTACACCATTTCAAATTGCCCTTTTCACATGTAACCCATGCATAGGACAGGCTGTAAAGTAAGCAATGCCAGTTTATATAGTTGCCCTAGCAGGTGAAATGGATCTGCACTGACCCTCAGAGTTACTCCCACAGCTGACACACATCATTCCTCATCTGTGCCAAGGAGTAAGGCATTCCTGAACACATCACTAAGATACTCTGGATACACCTGTCCTGGAAAAGCAGATTCTGGTCTCTAAAATGCAATCATTTGTAGTGTTGCACTGCTGTGGTGGTCCCTGACAAGCTTTTGTCCCACAGTTATCAGAGTCCCAGGCTGTTCCTTGGCACAAAGCAGGAGCCATCCCTCACAGGCAGGGTGGATGTAAGCAGCTGATTTGGTGGAGTAAAGCAGTTTAACACTGTGGGCACAGACTGACCCGCACTGACTGGCTATAGGGTCAGAGAGCAGCCCCAGCAGTGTTGAATTTGTTGGTGCAGCAGCAGGAGAAAAGACTGAGGGTGTTTCTTCCTAAGGAAAAAAGCCAACCTGTCACAAGGATGCTGTGATCTCCAGCCCCACCTCCCACACGGCCCTGGCCCACTGACAAGGCAGCAAGCAGTGGGTGGCAGTGGGTCTGTCATCCACCTCTCTGCTTCACCGAGAGCAGCAGCATCAGCTGTCCTCTTGTCACAGCAGTAGGCTCAAGGTTTCATCTGAAAATCTGCCTCTCAGTACCTTTTGGGTCTTTTTTGGCCAGGCTCTTGATTTCTCTGATTTGTGTAGCAGGTAACACAGACACAGGCAGAAAGCCAGGTCTTAACAGCCAGGTGAAAAATGTACCTCCCAAGGAGGGAAGGGAGCAGAGGCTCCTCATTCTTCTGACACAAGCAGATGTCAGGTGTCAGAAGAGACTGCTTCTCAGGTTGGGAGTTGGCCTAGGAATAGTTCTCAGATAATTTTTTTTGGAGTACATGACTTTGGATGTTAGGCTGCAACAAAAGGGAAGTTTCCCAGGGTCTGTCAGTGAAAAAATGCCATCTGTATCATTTCTGCAGCTTTCCTCCTTGACCCTCATAGTTCCAAGCTGAGTTTAATCTGTATCTCTACCTGAAAAATTGTTTTGCTGTAAGAGAACCTTCCTACAGCAGAGATGACTACAGACCTTGATTGCAGATGCTGATCTGCAGGAGGAGACTGATGGCACTGTGGCCATCCATGTCAGCACTGTGGTGTGTGACATCCTCTCTGGGCCATGGACACACAGCTGTATCACATTCCCTCTGCACACCCTGTGCACACACATTCCCTCCCCCTTCCAGTTTGTCTCCTCGCTGCCAGTGCAGGGTTTGCATATCCTCTCTGAGATGATGGATGTTTCAATTGTGAGAGGGGGCTCTATTCCATGCAGGCATCTGAAAGTGCTTTGCAAAAATAGCTCACACCTCACAGACAAGCAGTCTGATGTGCAGAAATAGGAAATAGCCTTACTTGCCTCAAAGGGTGTTTTAACATTCCCCACCACCACAGTATCCTCTCACAAGCACAAATGACCTTCTCCCTATTAGAGCAACCAGGAGGCCCCCATTTTCCTAAGGTCCTGGAAAGATTAAGTGACACAGGTCCAAGGTTGTGCAGGAAGTCTGGAGGGAGTGCTGGAAATAGAAGGGGGCCCTCCCGAGTCCCTCTGCAGTGCCTTGACCACAGGACCATCCTTCCTCTCCCAAGGTTATGTATCAGGTCTGTGGTGGAGCCAGGAATAGCACCCAAGTTTCCTGACACACAAACTGTCCTGCACTGTGTACAAAAGAAGCACATATATAAATTTAAATCAATTTATAAAGCTGTGCCTTGCAATTAAACCTAAGACCTCTATCTGAACCTAAAGTTTTCTATGTATTGAAAGATGTGATACTCTTAAGAAATCTCTGTCTACCACCAGGGCAGATAATACCTCCCAGCACCTAATCTCTCCTACTTCTTCTAATTTCTTGACATGTCCTGTCTGTGCCAACAATGCAAATGCCAACTGCCACAGAGACACAGGCTGGCAGAGGTGTGGGCTGAGGGGTGCCCTCTCTGGCCACCCTGTTGAGAACTGGCCCCAGACAAGGAGGCCAAGTCCTCCAGGGCTGCTGGGGGATGGAGAGAAGGAGATGTTCCAGGTTGAATTAACAGTGCCACAGTGACAGCCTGAGGAGGGAGCCCAGGCCCCCAAAGTCCTGGCTGCAGGGGGATGATGCCCAGGGCACAGACCTGGCTGGACCAGCCGCAGGCTTTCCTGTCCACCACCCGGAGGGCCACGCGCTGCATCAGTGCCTGTGGCTTCCCTGGGGAGAGACGGAGATGTGCTGTGTCAGGAGGGACACGGTGCCACGTCTCCCTGCAGTTTGCTGGAACCTTTCCATTAATTTAATGGGCTTTGGATTGGGCCCTGAATTCCCAGCTGTCCCAGCTAAATGGACTCCCCAGGCAGGCTCTCCTCTCGTTTTAGAGTGAGGAGGCCATTCAGAGACCCTGCTGACCAGGAGGTTCCTGCCATTCTTTGGCAGCAGAGCTCCCATCCTGGAGGGAGCACTGCCCCGTCACTGCCCCTTGGCCACAGTGTGCTCCACCTGCACACATGGCTCCATACGTGCATCTGCCATCCTCTCTCCCATGCAAGACACACTCCACTTCCACCCCCTGCCCAGATCACCCATTTTTTTACCCAGTAAGGCCCAAGAGAGGTGAGGAGAAGGGAACCAGTGCTTCACATTGCATACCTCAACCCACTCTGGTCACTGTGAGCCACTCAGGGCTGGGGGACTTGGTGATCCTGTAGAAGAAATAAATCCTGTGTGTGCCTGTAGTCCTAATCTTGCTCAAGACAGAAATAGAAGAAGCCATTGGGCTGATCTGTGTAGCTATCATTTCAGGAGGTGTTTCAGAAAGACAGGACCATTCCCTTCTTTTTGCCTATAGTTTTCTGTCACTCACCAAACTCAGCACTGCTGATAATTAGCACACTTGGACAAACTTATCTTTCCAAAGGTGTTTTATTTGTAAGCAAAGATAGGTAGATACCAATGCTGTGCTGTTACGGACATATTTTATGAAAAATCTTTTGCTAGGATTTTTTTCTCCTGAGAAGCTGAGAAACCTCAAAAGGAAAGAAAGGAAAAGCAATAATTATTTGCTGCTGTAGAATGCAACAAGTGCATCTTTAATTAATCTCATGTAGTTGTTTTTAATTAATAGCCAATCACATTCCAGATGTCTCAGACTCTCTAGTCAGTCACAAGATTTTATTTCCATTCCTTTCCTTTCTAACTTTCTGATTAAGTCCTTTCTTCTATTCTAGTACAGTTTTAGTATATAATTTTCTTTTAATATAATATATATCATAAAATAATAAATCAACCTTCTAAAACATGAAGTCAAGATTCTCATCTCTTCCCTCATCCTAAAACCCTTGCAAACACCACCACACTGTGCATTTTCTCAAGAGCAGAGCTGTGTGCTTTTCCAGACCTTTACCTGACAGTAAATTGAAGTAGATCTTGCTGTAGCACTGAAGACTTGATGTTGCAGAAGTACTCAACCACTGATGGCCCTCCTGTTGTTACTGCTGTTTCTACAGAAGCAGCATTAAGAAAGCCTAGCCAAGACCATGGCACTGACTGCAAAGTGCAGTACATCATAAGAGACGAGCCTGCTCCATAAAGCTTGGGAAGAAGAGGAAATACACAGAAATAAAGTGCTTTGGCCAAATGAGCAACAAAGATAGCAACAACACCTTCCAAGGCTCACTTTTCTGTCCAATCTGTGAGATTATGTTGCACTGAGCACCTGCTGCCATACACACCATCATGCCTCATTTAATATACGATGCATTGACTGATTATTGGCAGGTTGTTATGTCACTGCTCAACTTGAAACTGCTGTTCAGACTGTCACTGACAGGCTGGTTTTCAATACCTCACGTCACTCTCCTTATGAAAACTTTCCTTTAAAGGACACTTTAGGATAGATGAAGATGATAGCTTCATCAGGACACTTTGTGGGAAGTGAGCCTGTATGCCTTGTGTAAGGTTTCACTTTGCAAAAAGCTAAGCTTATAAACAGACAAGCCTCTGCAGTCAGTGTGAGTTTTCCACTGACCTCAGACAAAAGTGGAGTTCCAGTGGTTGATGTACTTATGCACACTAAAATAAGGAGAATACAAAAAGATCACCAGCTGCAATAATTGCTTAATTATATCTGCTATCCCATTCTTTGGGTTTAGGATATCATCCCCCTCCCCTGAAGTGAATGGGGACAGAGGATTTTCACCATCTTCGCAAAGCTGCAGAAGGCCCACAATTGAGTAAAAATGAGATTATTCCCTGGATTTTCCTTATTTTCCTGAAGTGGAAGAACCCTTTGCCTGTTTCTGAAGGGTGTCTGCAGATTAACATGCAGCACAACATGAAGGCAAGCTCGTTAGAGCAAACTAAATTGGGGAAATTGCCTGAGCATTCAGGGCCAAGCCAGGGGATGGGATCACACTGTCCCACTATGAAGGCAGCAGGCACCAGGGGCAGAGCAGAAACCAAAGACACAGCTGGTACTTCAGTAGGTGTTGTGGTCAGGGGAGTTGTGGCCACCAGTCAGTCACTGTTATTTCCTGGAGAGGGAGGTCTGGGGGAGCTCACAGCCCATGGAAGCACATCAAGGACCTGAGCTAGGAGCCCTCCCTTGCTGGTGTGTCCCAAACTCCCCTGGACTCCAGGCAAGTGTTTGAGCTTTCACAAAATGAGAAGTTGAGTCATGACATGTTCCAGGTCTGGATTGCAATGGAGTGCACTCAACTCTTGCTCTTCCTCAGGAAGTGACTCCATATGTGTTTACATAAACACACAGCTCAACATGACGGGGCAAATATTACTCAAGGTTTTGCCATTTGCCTTTGGGGTAAGACTGAGCACAGCCATGGGGTCAAAAGGTCAGAAGGTTAGGAGGGGAAAGATGGAGGGTCTACACACAAAAAGTTGTTCCCCAATCTTTGTAATAAGTCTCAGTCCTACTCAATGCCCCCATTAGTCCACACAGGCCTGTCAGATGCCTGGTTGCAAAGTTCAGTCAGTTCATCATCAGATATGGAATAAACATAGCACTCTGGTTATCATTAATAATATTTATTTTGGAAAAATATTTTAAAAATGAATTTCTTCATTAACAAAACAGTAAAAAAAATCAAATAACATTTGCACAATATTCCATAAATACATTTATATACAAAAAAATATAGTCACATAGACCCGAAGTGCCTTTGTACATATTTACCAAAAAATTTAAATTATAAAAAAATGAACATCACAAAATACTCAAGCTTTACAATTATCATGAAAATATTTTTACAGATTCAAAAAAATAACACACTTTTTCTCACCTAGTAAAAACACATTTTAGTATCAAAAAAGACAATAAAGGCAGTGTTTGTGTCTCTAATTCAAGAAAAGACTGGCTCATAATAATCCAAAATATACACTTCAGGCAGTGCATGCTTCTTATGTAGTAATTAAGTCCATTCATTTAAATATATATAGAAAAGCAACTGACCATAGTGCAATGATAAAATTCATAAAAGGCAGTGCAACAGTAATCCTTGAACACAGACCCTTGCCTGGTGTCCATCTTGTTTCTTTATTTTGCAGTCACTTTGCTAACTTCAGTAGAGAACCAGCTCAAGCCTGAATTTAGTTTCTCAGCAGCAGTCAGTGAAGGAATCTATCTCCCATTCCTCTTTCAGCAGCATTCATTGGGGCACGTCTCCTCTGAAATTGTTCTGAACAACCACCTTGCCATATGACCTCTGGTTTACACCTGGAAAGAGAAGACACAAGGAGAGATCAGGAGAGGTTAATGAAATATATTAAGAGGGCTGTAAGGCTGCAGAGGGTCAGGACTCTGCATAAAGCACACCAAGAGGTGGGTCAGCACACCTCAACCATTGTACCCTAGTCTACAAAACTTGTCAAACCCACAACATCCACAGCAGCAAGTCACTGAGCTTGTCTTTACAACATCCACAGCATCATAAACTCAAGCTGTCTGGATTTCAACATTACAAACCACTGTGTGGCATTATGGAAAGGAGTTTTTTTGCCCTGGCATGTATTGGATGGGAGCTGTGGACCAAGACTTTTCTCTGCTGTTCCAACCCTACTAACCTCAGTTGCTATGATGCACTCATCTTTCTCTTCTGATATGACATACACCGACTGGTACTTTGTGTCCTTTGAAGTGGAATATACTGAATCTGGTCGCTTTCTTTCAGAAGTATCACTATTGAAGGCAAAAAGAGAAAGAACAAGTCAGATGACTGTTGCTTAATGCTACCTATGAGATATACACTCCCCCTTCAAAGCCAAGCTGCCCCCTGCACTCAGATGTGAGATACCTCTTTAGTTGTACTGCACTTTTCTCCTCTGCCTCTGAATCATACGTTTCACACTTGGCTTCACATTTGCTGTGCTCCTCCTTAACTGAGTCCTCATTCTTGAGTTCATGCACCAAATTGTAATCCACTGATGGGTATCTGACTTTGTAGCCATTTTTATCAGAATTATCGCTGTGAAAGTCTACTTTCTTATTTGTGTTTTTAATCTGAGTGGCACCAATGACACTTATGGAAATGTCCTTCTCGCGCTGGCAGTTTGCCAGGTTATTCATAGTCTCGGTCTCACTCCTGCAGGCATCAGGCTGGTGGTGCCTCTTCTGCACTCGGAGCCTGACGCACACGACCACGGCAGCACACCCCAGCAGCAGCATGAGGACCAGAATAATCCCAGCGCAGACGGCGATCCAGGGGAACTGGGAGTTCTGGCCTTCCGTGTACTTTTCAGTGAAGTCCACGATGACGGGTCCCTGCGGCGGCTCGGGGAGCAGGAACTGGCAGTTGAGGCCGCCGTAGCCCCGGGCACACTCACACACATAGCGGTTGTTTCTTTCGTGGCAGGTGGCCCCATTGTGGCAAGGGTTGTGTTCGCATCTGCTCACCGGGGTGCTGCAGTTCTTCCCGTTGTATCCTGGGGGGCAGGTGCAGGAGTAGTCATTGATGCCATCCTGGCAGGTCCCTCCGTTGACACAGGGGAAGGAGGCACAGTCGTCCACGTTGTCATCGCAGTGCCTCCCAGTGAAGCCAGCCTGGCACTGGCAGATATAGGAGTTGCCCAGATCCACACACTGGGCTCCTGCAACACAGCAAGGGGGAAGAGCTGAGTGGTGGGCAGCCAGACACAACAGCCTCCCACTCGCTGCTCTTGGGGCAAAAGGCACAACCAGCAGCCGAGGAAAGCTTTCTTTTTGAGAGGTCAGCTTGACCTTTGACAAGTCTAATCCAACATAAAAAGCACATGTTTTTAAGAAAGATTTTTGTTAAGTAGATTTATTTTTCATTCTCAATTCTATTCCTTTTCTAACATTTTACTCAGCTTGAACCAGAACACTAGTCCAGGTCAGATTAACACCACATCTCATGTTACAGAGTTTGAGTGGCAATGAATAAGGAGGATTACAGTACAGAAAGTCTTCACTAGTATAATCAAAACAGGAAAATTACTGTTACCAGATTACAAGTAATAATGTTTAACACTTGTGTGGCATTTGCACCCACAGACCTCTAAAACCCTTTGTAAAGGATTTGAAAGTATAATCTTCCATGTTTTCATGAATGACTCTTCAGACCAAGTTACTTAGCCACAGCCACCCCATCAGAAAATGCAATCTGAAGCAATGGCCCAAGCCACGCCACTGCTTTCTTAGTAGAGATCCTCCTCCATCAAGTCAACTATTGACATGACAAGGACTTTTTTACAAGAGGATATAGTGGTAGGGCAAGGGCAGAATGGCTTTAAACTGAAAGAGAGCAGGTTTAGATAAGATACTATGAAAAAATTCTGTGAGAGAACAAGTTGCCTAGAAAAGTGGTGGATGTTCCATCCCTGGCAGTGTTCAAGGCCAGATTCGATGGGACTTTCAACAGCCTGGTCTAGTGAAAGGTGTCCTTGCCCACGGCAGGGGTTTGGAACTAGGTGACCTTTAAGGTCCCTTCCAACCCAGACCATTCTATGATTCTATGATTCATCAGTGTGCCTTGATCAGTGTGCCTTGTTATGAACTCCAGACCAGACGCCAAAATACGGGTATGCTGTTTGGCCTTACCATTAGCACAAGGGCTGGAACTGCAGTAGTCGATTTTCTTTTCACAGTTGAAGCCAGAATAACCCAGTGGGCAGCGGCAGCTGTAGCCCCCGTCAGGGTTGTCGGTGCAGCGCCCACCATTGAAGCACGGCCCGTCCGCACAAGTCATGGCACTCAGCTCACAGTTCTTCCCGTAGAAGCCTGGGGGGCAGGTACAGGAATAGCTGTTCTCCAGATCCTGGGGGGAAGAAATGAGAGATTATCAAAACATTGTTGGAACTTGCTCTGAAATCCAAAAAGAGATTCTAAAAATTAGTAAAACTGACATTAACTCCTCCCTTGGAGGAATTTAACAAACAACTTACAGTGCAGCTTCCACCATTCTTGCAAGGGTTGGCATCACATTCATTGATTTCAATCTCGCAGTTGGAGCCTGTATACCCAGGTCGGCACGAACAAGTGTAGCTCCCCTGACCAGTGTTGGTGCACGTGGCACCATTCTTGCAGGGCTTGTGGTGGGTGCAGTAGTTCAGGTCTGTAAAAGATATATTTTCTTTTTTTAAAGAGATCAGCCAAGGTGCTTGCTACTTTGCAAGACTAGCAGACAGTGGGTGAGCTGAAAATAGTTGCCTGTTTTCTGCATTTTAAAACAGATGCTCAGGCAAGGACTGAGAACTCACCCTGGTTGCAGAAAAGGCCACCCCAGCCTTCCTGGCAGTTGCACTGCCATGGCTGCTGACAGGTTCCATGAAGGCAGCCTGGGTATCGGATGCACTCATCACAATATCGCCCTTGCCATCCTACTCTGCACCTGAAAAAAAAAATGACAAAAAATTCTCTTCAGATTTAGACTTCTCACAGTTGGAAACCCTATCACACTCTGCAAGCACACCGATGCCAGGGATCAAGTTTCCTAAAAGCCCTCGGTGATCCCTCATGTGAGAAAGTCACCAAGTCCAACCGTAGCATCAGCTTTCATCAGACCTAGCTATATCTTCCACTTCCTTAGACAGACCCATGGTTCTGATAGTTAATTTGTTTACTCTAATAACAAAGAGCCAAACCTTACACACAGCACTGTAAACCCATTAGGTTAATATTAATGGCAGTGATGTTTGACTTATGGAATAATACTTCGATCTGGCATCAACCAGGTATTTCAAATTTCCATCTAATATGAAGAAAGGCCTTTAAACCAACCCTTCAAATGTCCAATGGCTTATTTAACACCAGGCATCAACACTGAAAGACAAAGAAGGAAGCAGGAAGGGAGTGGAAAACTTACTTGCATTCCCCTGGCTTGTCGCAAAAGCCGTGTTGCTCGTCACATCCAGGCAAACAAATCGCTGTAAACAAACCAAGCAGGGAAAGACATCAGCACTGGTGCCAAAACAACTCTCTTTTACAAGTCTGAGTCTGGGAGCACCTTGTGGGTGGGGAGTGAGTCCCTTTTACTAGGTTGGGGCAGTTAAGCGCAGCTGAATTAATCTCTGGAGTCTGAAGGAGTATTGATCTTGCCCCGTAACTGGGCACTTTACTTATCACCAGGGATGAGCATTCTTCTTAATACAGTTGCACACAGACAAAAGAGGGCTCACAATTGCTCCCTTCCCCACAGCCCCTCACCCCCCTTCCCTTCCCAGTGAGGGTCAGAAGTCCTTTTTTCCAATTCTATGCACACAGCTCCACCTCTTAATATCCCCCGAAAGTGTGTGTGCAGATAAGAGTGGACAGCTGGTGTGCAGGGTGCCAGTGCAAGACAGCTGCTCTATTGTCTATTCTCTCCCAGCAGCTGCCCCACTGCAACAATACCCCGGCCCCGGAGCCAATGGGGCCGGCGGCCGGCGACCGGGCAGCCTATCCCTGCCCACAGCTAATCTATGGCACGCGCGTGATTTCGCTGCAAAAAAACTTTTTTTTTTCTTATTCAAATAAATAAGTCTAAAGTTCTTCCTCCCTCCCTCCTTCCCCCCTCCGCCCTGCTCCGAAAAGGGGCGGGCGGGTGGGTGCAGCCCTGGTAAAAGAGGTAAGCGGGCCAGCGGGAGGGAGGATGAGAGAAGGGAAAAAAGGGACTTCTGCTCATTACTTCGCCTGGTTATGGAACTCATTAAGCAGGCACTGCAAAGTTTTAATTCAACAAAGCCAGCCGGAGACAATGGCATGCGAGGGGAAGGAGGGGGGAAGAAAAAGAAAGAAAGAATCAGTGCTGATAATCAGATCGCCTCCAAGTTGGAAAGAATGGAGCTGGGGGCAAGGCAACGGGAAGCAATCTGCAACTGGCAGCTCCACTCACTAACAGCAAAACATTCTTTTTGCATGCACACATAAACATATCTCCCCTGCCTAGTAGGTTTGTGTCAGTGCTATAAGCTGGTTTTTTTTTCTGAGAGGGAAAACACAGCAAAGAACGTATGTAATGAGTCAAGAAAGATGGACAGCCTTCTGCTTCGTTGTGGGAATAGCAGAGATGTACAGGCATTCAAAAGTGCTGACAGCCTCAAAAGAGCTCATTATCAAAATGCTTCCTTTTTCCGCACCCCTTGACACAACTGGGCTAGGCACTTTTGATCATAGGAAAGGTTGTAGTTCTCATTTAAAACACTATCAAAGAAAATGCGAGCCCCTTTGCCTGCTGTTTATTGTGCAACATCGTACCGTGAACTGCTAAAAGCATCCTAGCACTCACTAACAGTGTGAATAATCAATCAGGAATGGTTTGATAGCAGCTCAGCTGAGACCACAGTGTAGGTGGGTTTAAAGAGAAACAAAAACACAACAAGAAGAAAGCTGAGAGGCTGCTTTACAGCCTGGAACTGTTTTCTTCCTGCCTGCCTGGCTCTTTGATGACTGCAGAGGAGCACTGGCCCAGTACGTCATCTGCCAGCATATTTCAGACCCGTGTATACACACAAACAGAGAATGCCATCACAGGCTGCAGCAGGGGCTCTGTGTGCACGTTTGGGTGTCCACTGCTACAGATCTACAAAGGGCGGAATCTCGTACAACCGGAAAGTATCTGACATCCTGGACTATCCTGTCTGTGATCTGCTTACTGTCCCAGCTTTTCCTGCTGTACCAACACACCACATTCCTGAAAAACTTCAAGCTCTGGGGTATGTTTCATGTCCCTCACTACTTTATTGGTATTAATTATCATGGCAATGGGACAGAAGAGAGATGAGGAATAAGTTGAATGTTCTTGTGGCCCCATGTGCAGAAATTGTTAGTGGCAGCATATGGGTAGCCCAAATGAGAAATGCACAGTCTAGAAGCCATAGAGAATGTCTTGGACTTCCCAATATTTTTCTTAATACAAGACCACAGAGGATCAGACCATAGCAAGCCTACCCACAAGGCTGTCACGTGGATGTTACCAAAGCCTAGCTCCCTCCCCTGAAGCTATGTACCCTGTAGGTGATGATATCAAAGTTGTGTGGCTGGAGGGTGGATAGGTATAAAAAGTAGTCCTGATATATTTTAATAAATCCTCAAGCAACTGCTGAACATTTTGCTTCCAGATTAAATGGTCTAAAGCAAATGAGCAAGAATGTAGTGTTGGCACTGACATTTTGTTGGCTTGAGAAGGGGCTGTCTGCATTAACTTTCTGTGGCAATGCTGAGATCTCCCATCCCTCACACTGGTAAGGCTTGGGCATGGAAGCAGACAACCATCCACCATTGCTTGGTTCTCCCTCCCCATGGAGCCTGATGTCAGAGAAACAGCCCTCCACCAACCCCAAGTGCTCAGGAGACACTGCTGCAAGGGGCACCCAAGGAGACAAGGAGGTGGACACTTACGCTCAGTGCAGTACTGGCCTTTCCAGCCTGGGTTGCAGACTTTCTCGCCACGCTCTCCACAGGTGAAGTGACCAAAGGCATCGTCCCGGGGCCGGCAGAAGACGGAGCAGCCTTCTCCATAGTAGTGCTCGTCACACACGAAGCGATAGGAGTACTTGAGGTCGGTGCGGCCGCTGCTGTGCAGGTCCTGGGACCACTCTTCACCCACTGCCAAGTGCCTCTGGGTGGCCAGGCGGCTGATGAGGCGCTCAGGGTTTTCTGTGGGAAGTGGAGAGGAGAGTGCTTAGAGAGCCCAAAGTCAGGGCATAGGGGGGTCTCTGGTGGGAAGGGAGCTGCAGAGGCAGGATGACATGGCTGCATGCCAACAGGTTGGCCTCTGTTGCCACTGTTGCTACTGTAGAGGAGAATGTGCTACACACTGCAGAGAAAAGGGACAAAATAGGGCTGCAGGACTGGGATTATTACAGGGAAAAGTGTGTTTCAGGACACTTACCAGTGGTGAGGTCATCAGGTGAGTCCGTATGCAGAGCCTCAATGATGAGCGAGAAGGTGCCCTGTGAAAAGAAGAAGGAGACACAACCCACCAGGAGAGCATGAGAGCAGGTAGGCCCAAGGGACAGTGCCACCAGTCCCCAGAAGTTAGCAGTCATTATCCCTCTCCCATCTTCACACTTCAAGGGGATTGGTGGCCTCTTGGAATGGTAAGGGACGGGACAGGAGGGATATGTGCCGCCCCCTCCAGCATCGCCCCCCACTTACGGGCCAGGTGAAGCCGAAGGGGAAGCGGATGGGATTGCTGAAGGCGGGGTCGGCACCGCCCGCGCCGTCGGGGACGCTGAAGGAGTTGGCGCCGAGGACGGGGGTGATGGCGCTGCCGTAGGTGCAGGGCGGCTCGGGGGACACGCTGGCCTGGTAGTGCTTGAGGCAGACGCGGAAGAAGGTCTTGCAGTCGCACTGCTGGAGCCCGCCGGCGCCGGGGCCGCCCCCGCGGCAGCAATTGCGGTTGCTGAGCAGCCCCTTCTTATTGACAAACTCCTGCAGCTTCAGCTCGAAGACCCCGGAGGAGCCGACCTGCGGGGCGGGGACAGCGGCCGTCAGCCCCCGAGCAGCCCGCTCTCCAGCCCGGCCCCGGCCCCGGCGGGCACCCCCTCCCCGCTCCTCACGGCTGCAACCGGCAGCAGCAGTCCCCGGCATCCCCGCGGGACTGCCCGGGGCAGGGACACCCCGGGTCAGCCATTCCTGTCCCCGGCATCCCCGCGGGACTCCCCGGGGCAGGGACCCCGGGTCAGGCATTCAGGCATTCCTGTCCCCCACCCCGCGGGCACTTACCTGGCAGCGACTCAGCAGCATCGAGAGGACGGCGAGCGTCAGCAGGAACCGACCTCCCATTTTGGAGGTGCAGCTCTGGTGCCCTCGCTTTCCTCCCCCTTCTCGTCAGAGGGAAAAGGGGAAAGTGTCTTTCGGGATAAGGGAAAAAACACAGCGGCCAAAGCCGCTCGTCCCAGCAGAGCTGGAAGAGTTAGTGTCACGGTCTCCTTCTGTCAGGAGTGTCTCTGACTTTTTTCTCCCTTTTGCCGATACCTCTAAACTTAGCCTGTCGGCAACTGACAGCTCTTTCGGATGACAAAAGAAAAAGAGAGGAAAAGAGGACGGGGAAAAAAAATAATATTTATCTGTTAAACTCTTTTTCTTTCGCAATCCACGATGCTCCTCCTTTTCTTCAGGAAGAAAAAATAAAAATAATAAAATAAAAGCAACTTAATTCCCAACAGAGGCAGAGAAAAGGCTTCCCAAGGAAGATTAAAAATTGGCGATCTGGAAATCCCTGCAGAGGCAGCGGCGGAGGCAGCGGCGATAATTCCCGGGGCGGTGCGATTCGGGAGCGGCTCGGCGCGGCTGCGCTCGCCCTGCGCACGTCGGGGCTGGTGGGTGTCAAACAGCAGCGGTGGCGGGCAGGTCACGTCGGAGCCTTGATCCCGTTTTTCTCTTTTTTTTTTCTCTTTTCCTTTTTTTTTTTTTTTTTTTTTTTTTTTTTTTTTTTTTTGCAAAGGAAGCGAAGCTCTCTTTCCTTGTTGTGGGTTTACTTTTGTTTTTAGAAGAATCCCAGCCAACAAAAATAAGCTCTTGTCTCAACAGCAGCGAACAGAGCGTGTCCGGGTGTGCTCCTACGGGGGAGGGGGTGCCTGCTCTGCGCTGCCGCGCCTCCGCTCCGTGCCGCGGCTCGGCTCGGCTCGGCTCGGCGGCTCTCTCCGAGGGTGAAGCGCTAAGGATCTGCCTCTCCTTGGGCGCCTGCCGCCCTTATATCCCGCCGGCCGACTGCATGCCTAATGAGATGCAAATGAGCAGCCCCCCAATCTGGCTAGAGCTGTCACAAAGGAGCCACTTTTCCAAACCCTCCTCTCAATGGATCGCCAAATGGTCAGTGAGCTGTAAAATGTGCAACCCTCCTCCCCCTCCCCTTCGCGCTCACAAAACGTGTTCATTTACATTCCTGCAAATTTGGTAACCGCAAGAATCCCCCTTCTGCTCCGGCGAGAGGGTAACACCCCCTCTGCACCGGGGAGAGGCAGTGCAACACACTCCGGCCAGAGAGCAGCCCCGGGGACGGCGGGCTGTAATTGCCTCTTGGAACGTGCAGAGCAGCCGCCGTGACCCCAAAAAGTGACTCGGTGATCGTGACTACTCCAAGGGGCTTCTCCGGCGTTAAAGGGACGAGGGAGGTGGGAGCCATCGAACCACAACGAGGGGAGTCCCATACCATGAAATTCACACTGCATTTACCCTGGCGTAACCGGGGTAATTGGGGAGGGGGACAACGAACGTGGACGAAGTGACCCGGGGTTCGCTCCTCCCGAGGCTCCGCTCACGGCGCGCATCCCGCCGGCGGAGGCACGGGGGATCCCCGGGGGTCCGGCGGCGAGGGAGGACGCGGGCGGGTTGGCGGCGGGGACTCGTGGAGGGGACCCGTTTGCGGGGCTCCGCGGGTCCCGTCCCCGCCACCACCGCTGCCGGAGAGAGCCACTCGCTGCGCCCGGGTCCCGCACCCCTCTATGATTATTATCATCATCACCAGCAACCTCTCCCTCTCTCTCTCCGTCTCTCTCTCTCTCTCTCCCTCTCTCTTTTTTCGTCCTTCAGCTTAGTAAAAAGTGAGTTTGGTGTGTGTCGTTCGCGTGGCTGTCATTAAGGCCGTTTGTTATTGTGTGAGGGCTGAATCAGTTAGCTCTTTGTGCTCTCAGCTGTATGGTAATGTAGACAGCACCTGCTCCCTGCACAATGCGAGGGAGAGAAAGAGCTCCCCTCGGCGCACGCTACTGCCTCTACAACAATGTCCGCACATTTTTTAAAGAAATCCCTTCCAGCACTTCCCCCCTCCGCAACACACATACACACACACTCACATACGCGCACAAAATAAACTAGCCCAAATTTACACCAGTCTCACCTTTATAATTTTTTTTTACGTACCCATTAGACAGTACAACTTTTGTTTTGATCCTTAAAATACGGAAAGGAGTTTACTGGTGCGGTGAAAAAGGGATAGAGACTATTACCATTTGGGCAGTTTCTTAATGATGGATGGAAGCAGGGGATAAAAGTTGGAGGGCAACTCTGGCATGTCACTCGAAGCAGGGTTTTCCACTTTGTTTAGGCCCTCTGTTTAAACACCTTTGGTAGGCGCAGGCGGATTCATTAGGATGCAAGGTGTAACTGTCTCTGTAAATGTCATTTTAATTGTAACAGATCATTTCAACACAGATTAAGCTTGTGTGCGAAAGGAGAGGATTTGGCTACAATAACCTCACTGTAGGTATGCCGTGCTAAAAGCCTTATTATGGCGACTTTATTGGGTTGAAACGTGCATTTGCATGGCAAAATGTGGCTTCCATTGAAGCAGATGTCTTGATCACAAATTATCTTACAATGCGCTAGGAAAAAAAAATCTTAAAGACTTCTTAAAGTAAAAGCATTGAGTAATACCAATTAAAAGAAAATCACTAATGAGTTCATTCAGCCCAGCTCTTCTTGACTGTTCCAGGACTGTAGCTGGCCACATTCATTTACTAGGGGTTTGTGGCACCTACCCCAAACCCAGGCCACCTACTCCAACCCTTGGTACAAGCATCCAGATCTTGGCAACATTTTGCCACTCAACGTGCGTCCTTTACATCAAATTGTAGTCGAACGAGCCATCTACACCCAGGTGCTCTTCCTCTCACCTCTCCCCGCCGCTCGACGCATAAGCAAAAGTTTAAAATGTACAGGAATGTTTGGGTTTGATTTTTTTTTTTTTTTTTTTTTTTTTTTTTTTTTTTTTTTTTTTTTTTTTTTTTTTTTACCCCGGAGTTGTGTCTGGGCAGAGTGGGGACCACGATCCCGCAGGCATAGTGCGAGGACGTAAGGAAGGCGGCCCAGGAGGGAGAGGAGCGGATCCCCGGAGTCCCGGCCGCCCGCCCCCGCCGTGCGCGGCCTCAGCAGCGGGGAGCGGGGGGGCGCATCCCGCAGCAGCGCCGGTTTTCACTGCACATTACTTTTGCCACCTAGCGTCAACATCTTTTCAAGTGGCTTGTCGCTGCTTCGCAAACTTTGCTGCGGCGTTATCCCCGGGAAAAAGAGAGAGAGGGGGAAAACATCACTTCGTATGAGGTTTACTAAGCAAGTGGGGCGGGGGGGCGGGGGCGAGCGGCAATATCTTTCTTGAAATTTGGGTGGTGGCCCGTCGGCGGAGGCGAGAAGTGATATATCAACGCGGATCTTTTAATCTGCGAGAGATAGAAACTTGGTCCATTAGCATCTCCTTGCTTAAAAAACTGGAAATAAAAAGTTACACGCGCGAGGGCTTTAACCTAGCGATGGGGAAAAAAAAAACCAAACCGAAAAAACTTGCCCCCAAATCCTTAACAACCCCCCTTCGGTACCGGGTATTTGTTAAATTGACGTGGCACAGATTTCTCGATTACCGCTGCTGAGCGTGACTGAAAGGCGCCGTGAGAGCCGGCAGGATCCTGCCCACGGCGCTCATTCTTCTCTGGCTTAATTTATGCCACGCGATTCTGTATTGGGGAAATCAAGCAGAAAGCTCCTTTTTCTGCTTTTTTCCCCCCTCTCCCTCTCTCTTTCAGATGCTGGACTAACGGGGAGACTGTTTAACTTAAGTGTTTCTATAGGAGGCTGTTGTAGTTTAACTCCTGCCCACCAGTAGCTGAGGCGAACAAAGGAGGGACTCGAGGTCTAACTATTCATCCATTCTCTGCACTTTAATTTTCATTGATTTCGAAGACAAGGGGAGCCCTTAGGGATTCTCGCTGAAGGGGGATGACACGCCTTTAGACGCGATCAGCCCCCCAGCCAGCCATCTGCTCCCAACCAAATGGCGCTTTTTCGCTCCCAACCGCGTGTCTCCGCACCGCGCTCGCCCGCCGCCCCCCGCCGCCCCCCGCCGCCCCCGCGCTGTTCGCCGTGCCCGCGCACCGCCACCGGCCCCCGCTGCCGGGCACGGCCGCCCGATCCCGTCCCGTCCCGTCCCGTCCCGTCCCGTCCCGTCCCGCCCGGCGCCCTGCGCGGCCGCACCCGCCCCCCGGGTGAGCCGGCGGCGGGACCCCCGGGGGCGGGCGCGGGGAGCGGGGCCCCGCCAGGGCGCGGTGACCCCGCACGGCCGGGACGCGGCAGGCCCGGCCCCGCCTGCCAGCGGCTCGCTGGGGCTGGTGGGGCATTGTGCTCTCCCTCCCTGCCCCTAATTGATACCCTTCCCGCAACGCCGGCCCCCCTCTCCTGCTCCGGCGAGTATTTACGGTCGCGCCGCGGACCAGCGCGGCCGAGAGCTCCCCATCAGCCGCAGCTTTTATTTCTAAGCGAGCCAGATTATGGGAAAAGTCACTTAAAAAGGGGGGTGGGTGGGATATGTGGGTATATTAATTAGGGCGACGCGCTGCCATCGCTGGCGTGCAACACTGATTTTTCCCGGGACGGAGGGCTCCGGGCATATGGCGAACGGTGCGCCGGCGGAGGGACGTGAACGTGTGGAGCTATGTGTAGCCGAGTGTGCATAATATTTTAATTAGATCTGTAGTCCCTACGGAGGTATGTGTGCGCGGCTGCCCCTCCGCCGCACGCCCCTTCACCTGTTCCTCCGGGCCGGGCCGGGCCGTGCCGGGCCGGGCGGGAGGGGATGGGAAGCGGGGGGAGGGCAGGCAGGGTGCCCCCGAGCCGGGGCTTCGGCTCCCCCGCTGGCCCCAGGCTCGGCGGTGTGACCGGGGGTGCTGGCGCTGCCCGGGCCCCGCCGCCGGGCGCCCCGACCCGAGGCGGGTGCGTGACGGGCGCGGAGGGGCTGCGGTGCCGGAGGGGCGCTCCGCCGCCCTTGCCGTAAGCGGGGAGGAGGATTAAGAAGTTTAGCGTGTAGGTTAGCCCAAAGTTGCAAAGGCATGTGCTGATTAGAATAAGAAAGGGCAGTCGCGTGGCTCAGCTGGCACACAGCGAGGCCAGATGATAGATAAGCAGCTCTGGGTCTTCCCTTCCCCCCAGCCCCCTTTTTGAAATCGCAAATCATCTGCTCTGGCCCTATCCTAGCCCCTCATTTTCATTACAATGGTTGTGTGTTTACCTGTGATCCTGGGACGGGGCATTCCTTTGTCTCCCGAGGAGATTACCGCAGCCAGCTGCTCTCCAACCTTTCCCTGGGCAAATCCCGAAGTGGCCCCTATATGTGTTTTACTGATTGCACACGAGGAGAAAGCCAGATACCCCCTCCCCCCCGTCCCGGCCCCGTTTCTCTGCGCTACTTGTTTGTTTGGGTTTGCTCCCTGGCTCGCTTCCGACGGGATTTGGCTTGTGGGAAACTAAGAGGGATAAAATTGATCACTCGTGTGCGTGAGCTGTCATTGCTCCCAAAGTCGGAAGGGTGAAGGGCTGCTTACCTCCGTCCAGGGGGCCAGAACGACGGGACTCCCCAGGGAACGACAGGACAAAAGGGGTTCGGGGAAATAAGGCTTCCCCCCTCCTTGCCCTCCCTTAGCCCTCGGGTTCCCCCCCCCCCCCTGCCCCGGTCTGGGACATAATTTTTCCCAAAACCTCCTGTGGGTGCCCTGAGCTGGGCAGGTGCCATTCCTTCCCCTGCCCCTGCTCTGGGACAGGCAGTTTCAAAGGCTCTTCCTGCCCGTGCCCCCCTTGGGAGCACCTCGGCCTTGCATTTGGAGTACTGGCATCTTTGCCTGCCTTTAAATTCAAGGATACTCAAGGTCTTCACCACACCAGAAGCTACCGAACATATTTGAACTAGAAAACCTTCTGAAGTGCCTTACCACATTAAATATCCCTTGATCCTGATATTTATCCTGTACCCCAGCACCCCTGTAAAGCGAGACCAGTGTAACCCCATGTAGCACTGAGGCCTGGCTTGTCTTGGCAGCAGCGTCACAGAGGGAGGGTGAGCAATAGGACTCAGATCGTGTACAGGTGATAAAAAATGTGATGGCACTCCTCAAAAAAATGTTCTGCATAGCAGCTACGAGATTCTGTTGGATGGCTGGAAAGATCCCATTCTGCTACCAACTTCAGTAGCAATATTCACTGTCTCTGCCAGTTCTTGTAGGAAAACTTTTGCCCAGCATTATTAATCATCATCTTAAGCCAGAACTATATATAGTAGCTGCAAACCACCACTCCAGCACAGGTCACTCTCTAGAGCCCTGTGACAGCACAGAGTGCTGCTGTACTGTGTTGCATTTCATGCATGAAGGGTTTTTGTGTTCCCCCCCTTTGCACAGTGTGTGCATCTTGCACACCGGCTGCAGTGCAAAACTTGCTGCTAATAAACTTTGGGGGAGGAGAGGGGGCAGCAGTTTGATTACGTGCTTCCAGAGCTTTCCAAGCCACTTCCAATTTGTGGAGGTTTTATTTCTTTCTTCATCTCTCCACGTTCAGGGTAGGCAGGGGGTGGGAGAAGGTGCAGGCAAAAACTACTCTGCAGAAGGTGATTATGAGAAAGAGGATGGGTTTGGATGGGGCGGGCCTGAGCTTTTGGAAATGCTCTCCCCTTTTCTGAGAGCATCTGCCCGGAGACGAACAGATGTGGGCACCTGCGGTGACAGGCCACATATGCTCCATCCTATTCACAGGCATTCAGACACAGCCACAATGGTGAGGCTTTGTGCACTCGGAGTCACCAAATATATTAATCTGCACTCCCCAGAGCACCGCTCTCTTTAATTTTTCACCGGCAATAACATCTGATCTAATCTTCCCATGGGCTCCCCCGTGTCCCTCTTGCCCCTCCCGGAAAGATGTGAAGTTATTCAGGTCCCCACCTGTTGCCGGCGGGCTGCGAGCGGGTCTCGCTCCCGGCCCGCACCTAGGGTGTTATCCCGGGATAACGTGCGGCCCGGGGGACAACGGGGGTTCCCCTCCGCTGGCAATCGTCCCAATGAAAAGCGAACCCGCCCCCCGCCAAAGGTCGCGCTGCCCGGGGGGACATAAATCTCCCAAGTGCGACTCGGGGGGGTTTGAAGCGATTTCGGTGCGCGACGCTTTCATGTCCCCCGCCCCGTCCCTCCGTGCCGACCGGGTTTGTTCGGGGGCACAATGGCCCCTCCGGCCCCATTGTGGCCATACAAAGCCCAGGGACCACAGCCCGCGGGCGGGGACAGCCGCGTTTGCCAGCGGCCCGGCCCCTCACCGGCACGGCCCGGCCCCTCCAGAAGCACGGCCCGACCCCTCACAGGCACGACTTGGCCCCTCCACAGGCACGGCCCGGCCCCTCCACAGGCACGGCCCGACCCCTCACCAGGCACGGCCCGGCCCCTCCACGGGCACGGCCCGGCCCCTCACCAGCACGGCACGGCCCCTCCACAGGCACGGCCCGGCCCCTCACGGGCACGCCCCGCTCCGCCGCCGTGCGCAGGCGCGGCCCCGCCCGCCCCGCGGGAAGCGGAAGCGGCGCTCGGGTCAGTGCCGGGCGGTGGGGCTGGGGCCCCCGGGGCTCCCCAGGACTGGGCCGGGCCGGGCCGGGCCGGGCCGAGCCGAGCGGGGCGGGGCGCTGGGGTCCCGGGGTCCCGGTCCCGGGGTGCGCGGGCAGCGCGGGCAGCGCGGCCCGGGAGCCGCACGGACTCCGGGGCGGGGGGTCGGTCCTGCCGGGGCTGCACGCAGCGGCCCCCGCACCCTGCGAGGTCCTTTCCGAGCCAGACTGTGATTAAAAAGGGTGGCATTCAGAACTCTGTCTTTAACTGATAGGTTTCGGGAATGCTTTTAAAAGCTGTCTATTCACTGTACTTTGTAAACTCACTTTCCTTTTCCTTTTGAGTACCATAAGCATGTATATTTCTTAATAAAAAACCAAAATCTGTCCTCGTTTTTCTTGTATTGTGTTCTTCTCTATACGCTATTAACCTGAAATCTCCCTCACTGGGGATACTCAAGAACCGTCCAAACGCAATCCTGTGCTGTGTGCTCTAGGATGGCCCTGCTGGAACAGGCAGGTTGGACTCGTGGTTCCTTCCGGCCTTACTCATTCAGTGTGAATGAATGAGTGAATTTTGTTTGGTCATACTTACCAGAATCTTTTGATATTTATATTTTTCACTGATACAAAAGCCAGAAGTGGAAGGGAAAATGAATGAGTACTTATGTTCAGTTTGCAGAGGGAAACGAAACTGTTTCAAATTGTTAAAAGCTGTTAACTATCAGCAAATGCAAAAAAATAACAGTTCTGTTTCCAAGCAGCTTTTAAAAATATTATTGTAGAATTTCATTGTTTTCCAGTATTGCATCTTAGAACATTGTTTTTATTTCTCTTCTTTCAGACTGCTGTGAGTTTTGGAGATCAGCCATGGGTGTTAGAGGCTTGCAGGGATTTGTGGCAAGAGTTTGCCCTCATGCATGCCAAACGGTAGATCTGAGAGAAATGGCAGAAAAGCATCGCATTGATCATCCTGACTGCCCACCTGTTATCGTGGTAGATGCCATGAGTTGTGTTAGACGCTGGTACACACCAGAATCCTGGGTGTGTGGTGGCCAGTGGCGGGAGTACCTTGCCATTTTAGAGGATTTTATCAATGCTTTTATGGCAGCTGGTATCAAGTTGGTGTTTTACTTCGACGGAGTGGTAGAAGAGAAAAAGAGAGATGAGTGGATCAAACGGAGGAGGAAGAATACTGAGGAAATAGCCAGATTGTTTCAGTTTATCAAGACTCACAGGAAACAGCCAGGGAGAGAAATGTTTGTTCTTCCTTCAGCTCTGCCTACTTTTACGCGTTATGCCCTGAAATCACTCGGTCAAAAAACAGTCTGCACGTTGCAAGAGGCAGACTTTGAGGTGGCTGCATATGGTTTGCAGCACAACTGTATGGGAATTCTGGGGCAAGATAGTGACTACCTCATCTATGACACATGTCCCTACTTTTCCATTGAGAACCTCCGTTTGGACAGACTGGTCACTGTTAGGTACTCTCGAGAAGTTCTTTGCCGTGTGCTGGGTATTAGTTTGACACACCTTCCTCTCTTTGCATGCTTGCTTGGCAATGATATTGTTCCAGAAAGCATGTTGGAAGGATTTTGGAACAAATGTTTAACCAGCAGTCCCCACAGGAACCGCGGCTACAACAGAACAAACATACTGCTGTCTGTAGCAAATTACATCTCAAAAATGCCATGCTCGTACAGCAGCCTGAAACACTTGGAAGAGATTCTACCTCTGGGATCAGACAAGACATTGCTCTGCAGAGGAGTGAGCTCCTACCTTTTGCCTGGGCAGCAGTCTCCATGGGTTCCTCCCAATGAAACAAATTTTCAAATGTTATCCCTTCAACAACAATCAGCTCTCTGTCAAGATAAAGAAATCTTTCAGGTAACTTGTTTTTTAAACCTGAATCATCACTTCATTGCCATGACTAGTTAGTGGACGTTAGTGATCAATCTTACTGATTTAAATTTGCTTGTGCAAGAATCTTTTGTCTGTTAAGTAGACCCCCAGTTACAATTATTGCATGCATTAATATGAGCACAGATGCAGCACATTTAATAAAAAGTAGTTTCTCTCTTTTTGAAATATCAGGTAGGTCACGTAATGGGGAGCAGCTCCTGTCTAGCCCAGCAGCTGGACACAGAAATGTACTTCCCATGTATTATATGACTTCCCATGTTTATATGATTTGTGTATTGACTTGGTTTTTACTTTGAGAACCCACAGGTCAGCCATAAGCTGGTCAGTTGTCTGCTTGGCTATGCCTTGCAGTGGAGGTATCAAAGGTAGCTGTGCTAAGAATGCAGAAGTTGAAATTGCTTGTGGTGGAGACATGGAAATTCCTACAGAATCATGTCAGAGTCATAGAATGGTTGGGGTTGGGACTAAAGATAACCTAGTTCCAAACCCCTGCTCTGAGCAGAGAGGCTTCCACTAGATCAGGTTACTCAGAGCTCCATCCAACCTGGCCTTGAATACTTCCAGGGATGATCCAACTCCTCTCTTGTCAGCCTAAACCAGTGCCTCACCACCTTCACAGCAAACGACTTCTTCTTAATATCTAATCTAAACCTACTCTCTGTTGGTTTAAATCCATTTCCCCTCATCCTGTCACTACAGACCCTTGTGAAAAGTCCCTCTCCAGCTCTTTTGTAGCCCCGTTTAGGTATTCGAAGGCTGCTCTAAGGTGTCTCCAAAGCCTTCTCTTCTCCAGTTACACAACTCCAGTTCTCAGCCTGTCCTCATAGCAGGCATGTTCCAGCCCTCTGATCATCTTTGCAGCCCTCTGGACTCACTCCAACAGGTCAAAGTCCTTCCTGTGCTGGGGATGTCAGAGCTGGGCACAGCACTCCAGGTAGGGTGTCACCAGAGCAGAGTAGACAGGGAGAATCCCCTTCCTTGCCCTGCTGGTCATGCTGCCTTGGATGCAGCCCAGGGTTCAGCTGGCTCTCTGGGCTGTGAGCACACGTTGCTGGTCAAACTCACAGCTCAAGCTGCTTACTCAGCAACACCCTAAAGCCCTTTTTAGAGCTGCTCTCAATCCATTCTCCATCCAGCCCAAATTTGTGGTCAGGATTGCTCCAACCCAAGTGCGGAATCTTGTACTCAGCCCTGTTGAAATTGGTGAGGTTTGCACAGACCCACCTGTCCAGATTCCTCTGGATGGATCCTTTCCCTCCTGCATGTGGATGGTACACACAGCCTGGTGTCACCTTGCCAAAGGAGCACTCGATCCCACTGTCTGTGTTCCTGGCAAAGATGTTAAACTGTGCTGGTCCCAGTACTGACCCCTGAGGACACCACTTGTCACTGGCCTCCCCGTGCACATCGAGCCATTGACCACAACTCTTTCAGTGTGACCATCCAACCAGTTCCTCATCCACCAAGAGGTCCATCTGTGAAATCCATGCTTCTCCAGTTCAGGGACAAGGATGTTGTACAGGACAGTGTCAAATGCAATAAGTCTGTATTTTGTCATTTTTGGTTCAGCTTAAATTATCCTTGTTTTCATTGTCCCTGAATGACCCAAAAGCACTTCAATGGGTTTATTAATTCCCAAAGGTCAGGGGTGCAGTAGCAAGTTTTAGTTATGGCATCCCATATGGACAGGGATGCACTGGTGTGGGGGTAAGATACAGTATGGCAGATTGAGTCACTCTGGGAAATTGGATATATTAGCTTAGGGTGGTGTACCTGGCTAATAGAAAATGTGCTACCTTGCATCAGAGTTTATGGTACAGAAGTAAGTCTAGAGTACAATTCTGTCAATTCGTGGCAATTAAGATAACATATTGAGATTTTTTTAAAAAATCTATACAAGGAAGTGTATTTTAGAGCCTGTATTAGCCATCTGTTACTCCCTATTTTATTAGGTCCTTGTAGACTTCAAACACAGAAGTTTTTTTTTCTTTCTCTTGCTTATCTTGAGCATTTTCTTTAAAACTATTTTTGTTTCCTCATGTTACTCTAAAGTAACAATATAATTTACATTTTGCTTTCTAAAAAGACTATAAAACATTTTATAACTGCATTGTAACCTATGTAGTGCTCATTTCAGCTAAACTGTAGATATATTTGGGTTTTTATATTCACCACACATAGCTACACTACATATCACTTTTTACTGTTGTAGTTAAATAGAAGATTTTTTAAAAAATCAGCAGCCCTACATCATAATAAGGTGTTGAAAAATCTCTTTCTGCTTGAAGTGCAAGGAATAAACAGCCAGAATGCAATTATCTAGGTTGGATTATGGCCAGGACAAAAGTGGCAATATCCTTATTCCTTAAGAGAATTTACCATGTGGTCTTTATGACAAATGGTCATTATTTCTTGGCTTGGTCTTTAATTTGAAGGGTTGAAGTTCTGAAGCATCATGCTGAGCTGCTGCTCTAATAAAATAATAATGTTTAGAAACTCCATTGAAGAGCACTTCCCTGTTGCTGCAAGAATCATGCATGAAGCCAGTCCCTGGGCCAAGGAAATTACAGTCAAAATGTTAGACATGTTAACTTCTCTTTTGTTTTTGTTACAAGTGTTCAAATATTTGAATATGTAATGTGTGTGCTTTGCTTCATATTTTGAAACCCTTATGTAGCCCTGCTTACCTTGCACATTGTCTGAGCTTCATGTAAATGGCACACAAAGCTCAATTCCCACCATGAGGGCATAGCCTCCTGTTGCTGTTTCTCTCAGAAGAGCATAACTTTCTAGCTGATTGTAGGTATGAATCAGAAATATTTTTCAAGATACAGACATTGAATACAGCAGTACTTTTGAAATCAGCTTGTAGTTTTTTCAGTACATAAGGATGTGTAGCTTACTGGAATATTGCAATAAGCTAGTGTTGTTGATGGTCTCATCTGTGGCTGGTTTCTGTGCAATAGTTCAGTGCTTCATTAAAATCATGCTTAGAAATACTTGATGCTCTGTTTTAATTTTATACAAAAGTATACTTGATGGGATTACATTGTTTACACATATTAGGAATATTGAAGTATTTCTGGCAGGGAAACCTTTAATTTATTGTGTAAGTGCTCTGTTGATTGGCACTGTACACAGAAAGTATGACATTTTAGTAGAATTAGTTTTGATCACTAATTACCCAGTGAATGACTGCAGCTTTCACCTGCTGAGTTCCCGGGTTTGCAGATACTGGAATTCTGCAGAAATGGTGAATTTGTTTCTGGGCAGTGGTCCAGTAACTCCTAGTGAAAGAATCTGTGGTAGCTTCAGCTGGATGGTACAACCCAAATAGTACAACTGGCCCAACACATGCAGGGAATGCAGAGCAGAGAAACATCAGTGCCTGCTCACCATATGGCACAGGTCCTGGAGAATTTGTTAGTGGCACCCCATGGAAATACTCACTCTGCTCAGCTGTTTAAACACCCCAAGTTTTGGTCTGGGATTGTGCAGTAGAAAGTCTGTCTGTCTGTGCACTTGACCAATCCAGATTTCCAGTGTTACTGGTTGGAATTCTGTGCTGATGAGCACAGAATGATGCTGAGAGCATCTTTGTTGCTTTCTCACCTAGGCTCTTCCAGACCAGCAGACCCTGCTGGTGCTGAGGCTGCCTGTAGCCAGCTGCTGTAGCCAGATGTGTTTGCATCCAGTGCATGGTTAATGTGCAGCCTGGGTGATGCTGTTAATTCTGCTTTTCAGCAACATGCCTACAGACCTGGTTTTCCTCACTAGAGTAGATGGCATTTCTTTTCACAGTGGAGAGCTATTGCAAAGTAAAAGTATGGTGAAATTAAGTATTCTAATTTTACCAGAATGTAAACTACACCAAGTCAGGTCAGTAAAGAAATACTGCTGTCTTATATAGTTCATCTTGTGATAAAATTGAAAGTTTGCATTTTGTCGTGCCTTCACTCGCTGTTTAAAGAATGAAGATACATTTTCAGGTGACCAAAGGAGGGCAGCTATGCTAGAATTCAGAATTAATTTTAAGAATAATTACTTTCTAGAAAACTGTTGTTCAAGCTTTTAAATTTTTCAAATTAAAGGAGGGGCTAAGAAAGGTAATGACAGTTTTCCTGGGGATTCCTCTCCACAAAAAGATGAAAATAAACTATATTGGTGTTATTTGAAAAAGCACTTGTTCCCTCCCTGGCTATTCCCTCCATTTCTACTGATAGAGAAATATCTATTTCCTCAAACAGTGAATACATGTTGTTACTTTTTGATTATTCTTAACTTTGGAGATAATGCCTTCTTCCTTCTTTGAACTAACAGTTAGCTAAAGAACAGCATATCCAATCTGAAAATTATTCGATCTTCAATATCCTGAGTCATGGAGAGATTGAGTGCAGCAACTCCTTGGAAGATGACTATGATACAGAGATTCCTGGACAGGCACTTATCTACCGCCCTGCTCGTCAGCATATTTATTCTATCTTGCTGGAATCTGGAAAAGGTAAGGATTAAACCACTTACACCATTGTACTTTCAATTTTGAAATTAGAAATACTGAATTCATTGCTTCAGTATTATCAGCATTTAGGATAGAAAATGCATTTAGGATAAAAACTCCAAACAGTTCAAATGTAATTCTTATGGAAGTAAGAGAAAATGTGAAATTGTGGGGCTTTTTCTACATGCTGCTCCATTTCAGTGCTTTTAAAGTGATTTTTAAAAATTGGAGCTTTTTTCCTTGCTAAATGGGAAGTTGTGAAAGTTGTTAATGATTAAAAAATTGAGCAAAGCAATGGTCTTTACGAGATTTTTGAAAGTTTGAAGGTATATGAAACCAAATGTTCTTGGGTAAGTGTGGCTCTGGATGAATTAGTGAGTTGTAATACACTTTTACAGAACAATAATGCACTGTTAAAGTTTTACCTTCTGTTGATTTTAAATCTGCAATTTTCAGACCAGTCAAATACAGTTACTGTAATAATACAAATGCAAGTAGTCATGCCAGCTATTATTAGTTCTTTCATCCAAGTGCTAGAAAATATGATTTCCTTATCCAGTGGTATAAACAGATTCGGTAGCAGGTCCTTATATCTGTGCTTGCATTCATCTCCTTGAAGACAGAGAGTTCTTTATTCACATCCTTGGACCAATTTCATGTTCTTAAGACTTCCATTAGTTAAGTGTTATCTTTACATTGTCTTTCAGCCAGTGAGTTGAAAATTAAAAGTGTACTGAACTTTACTCTTTTGAATGTGTTGATTTCTCCGTGGTAATCGCTTTACATTTTATTGATCAAAGTGCACCGCCATCAAACCTAATATTCAAACTATTTGCTTAGAAAGGCACAAAAAGGTAATTAAGTACATGATTTCACTCAGCAGCCAGAGGTTGAAGTTGTGCCATAATAGGAAAAACTGAATCAGAGTTTACATAGCAATTTGGAGAGAATAACAAAAATCCCAGCAGTAATCATGCACATCTGTCATTTTTCATTTTTTGGTGTACTGCTTCCAAATTTTGTATATAATTATAACTTGGTTGGGTTTTAGTTATTCATCTAAACAGCAGGATATTCATTGATGTTTTCAGAAACACCCAGGCCAAAATTCCTAATTAACAGTTGTTGCTGCAAGATGGCAGGGTAGTAGGCAGGTTAGCATTTGTGTTACAGTGGGTTTAGTACTCAGAGAAGATTAGAATTGAAATACAGAAATGTTTATTTAGTCATATTGAAAATGAAATTTTAATGTGAGAGTTGTCTTCTTTTAAGGAAGTGATTTTAGAATAAAACGACAGATAGCATGGGTTATTTATTCTCAGTTCAGGCTTCCAATTCTAGTGATAATTTTCTAAACTAAGTCATAGTTTAGAAAATCAGTCCTTAACCCTTCCAGAAAGGTAGGTAGATTGTGTCTGCATGGGTGCCTCTATTAAATCTGCATTTTCAATGCATGTGTCTACCTCTAACTGCTTTAACCATGTCACTTCCTAGTAGTTCATGAGCTGTTTTTTTATTCCAGTGTATATAGTTGCTTCTAAGTCAAGAGCATAAATCATTAGTCACAGTCTGTATTGGAATGCCTAGGTATGTGTAAGCGTTAGGTTTTATGGATTCACTGCTAGACCTACAAAGCTTTGTTCTTTACAAAGTAAGTAGAATCCTTTGCCAGTTTCCCTCAGATGAGATCAAGTTGATTGGTTTTTGTAATTTGTTAAGGGATAGGATGGGAAGAAGTAGTCTACACTGTCTGTAGGTTGTAGTATAATGTAGAATGACATTGGGTTAGCATTATAAAAGAGTTTGCTGGAGCAAGACAACAAATTAAATTAGTCCATGTGGAGTCTGCCACCATTTTACAGCTGCTGATGTAGCACATTTGAAGCTAACTCGACTAACTCTACACAATGTTTGCTCCAGTTTGCTGTGATCATGCATGTGTTAGTGATCCTCTTTTTTACTCCTTAATATCATCAATTAAAATATGGTGGAAAGTGACCTCTTTGCAGTTTGCAGATTACTTACCGTTAATTGGCAAAGCAGACAAAATTTAGTAAAAGTAGTGGTTACAGTCTTAGAACAGGTTAAAGCTAAAGTAAACCGTTTGCCCTACTCTGAAACAAGAGACTGTTAGTTCTGAATGTCTAGATTTTTAAGGGTGCTTAAGAGACCCACAAATCCATAGGAGCAGAATGTCATATCCTCTGAAGCCATTGGCCCATACCATGCCACTTTGCCTGAAGTCATAGTGGGATGTGTTGCTTTTGCTACCAGTGCCACTTCAAATAATTTTCTTGCACAGCCACTCATTTCAATCTTTGCACATTGTCTCAGTTGTGCTGCTGCAGCTGTTTGTGCAGCTGTGTGGTGGCCTAGTTTGAGAAACTGAAAATAGCCTCTGTCTCTCTTCCCTGCCTTTTTTGTAATCAGGTAACTAACCTGCTCTGTTTCCCTATCCGGCTCTGTGGAGCCACAAGCAGCTGTGCTGAAACACCCTGAGGGAATGGCAGGGAGTGGGAATGAGCAAATCAGTGCTTGCCTGTAAAAGATAGCAGAGCTGCTGAAACAATTGCTTATATAACATTGCCTTTGGTATAGTTTGGTGTGTGGTGCACGTACCTTTACTCATGGAAATGTTGGAGAATCACAGCCTTATTTTTGATGCTACAGAAATAAATAGGGGGGCTGATGATGATTCTGACAACATGGGATTTGTTGTCTGTGTATTTCAAAAGTGTACTTATAATTCACTGAGCCATTATGATCAGTATGTGAAATATTGCATACGGTGATAGAAATTGTCAACACTTTAGCATCTTTCTGAGAAAAAGTACTTCTGGAAAAATTCAAGTAGGAGGGGAAAATAACAGTAAATAATACACCCTGATAGGCCAGCCAAGCTTTCTTATGTGTGGAAAGGGTTCAGAACAAAGCCAGCAGGTTTTGGCACTAACACAGTCCATGAAAATACCTGCACCTGCATGTCCATTGCCAATTAGGAGGTTATGTAATGTAGCCTGAGCCCGTGGCCAGCTCCTCGAAGTCCTGGCATCACTCCCAGTTCTAACATTAGCAGGCCAGACTGATTCTTGCTATGACACTGTCAAAACCAGTCCCTTAGCAGAATTTTTGCCAGTTATCACCAGTGACCACTCAGTAGAGTTGGGGTTGTTGCAGGTGTAGAGGAGCACACATAACAGCATTTTCCAACTCTCTCATGGTTTGCACATAGTTGAAGTTTCCTTGGGCTGCCTAGGCAGTGCTTTCACAGGTCATTCAGAATCTATTTAAGCAAAGGAACTGCTTTTTTTAAAAATTTAATTGGTGATATTCTTTATATGCATTGTGGGGAAAACAGTTGGGGTTTCTTTCCCCAAGACATTTCCATGCAGAGAGGGTTGACATTTAGAAATCATATCTCCACTTTGTTCTTGGTATGTTAATGGGCCATCAATTTGCAGGACTTTGCTTTCAGCTATATTTATTTGGCTATCTATGTGAACAGTGATATATGTTTGTTACTAATGGGCTGTAGTAATGAAAAGCACTCAGCTGATGTGGGGCTATGTCCTGTACCTACATTCACAGGCATGTAAAGAATGAAACTGTAGACTTCCTATCAGCTTCCCTTTTTACTGTGCATCAATGGCTGATGTCAAAAATACTCTCTCACTGGTATTTAGAATCAAGACACATTTTGGTATGTTTTTCTATGAGTTGTGGAACTCATAAAGAGCAGTGCTCCTCACCAGCAAAGTTATTCTATCTCCATGTTTCTTTATACCATCTTAACTTCTTCTCATGTCCTTGACAACTCCCTCCTGCAGTATATGGTGTTCCTAAGCATGTTCCCTATTGTTTCTTGCTCTTCCCAAATCCCATCTACCTTTTCTCTCATCTCTAGCTTTTCTACAGCTGTTTGTGTATTGATTTGCCATTCAGTCTGTTTGGATACAACAGGTAAGTTGACTTTCCTGCCTTTCTTTCAATTGGTGCCCTAATAGGATCCCTCTGTCAGCTGACTCTTCAGTTTCACAAAATGTTTAGGACTTTTGAAATCTGTTTGAAATCACTTCTCCTTTGGCAGATTTAGCTGAAGCAGAGCAGTACATCCATGAATTAATTACAAGACAGATGTCCTAATTGCATTAGGTTTGCCTCCTTAAGAAACCAGGCTAAAATTTAGGAGTCTGAGTGAGCTGAATAAATTAAATAAAGCAGAGTAATCCACACACTAAATCTTAAAACTGAATGTTAAAACATCAGAATGTTTCTGAAAGTGATTTTGGGTTATTTGATTGAAGGGTTTTGTAAATGAAATAATGTTATCATAGACAATGATTTATAATCAAGATGTGAGATTATTCAGCTATTGGAATGTACAGTTTAAGGCTTTTGTCCCCTCCAGTGTAGGCATTTTAAATTTTATTTTTAATGTCATTGGTTTTTGAATAGATAAGCATGGCAAGTCATGTGTAACACAGTCTCTCATACTCCATGTGTTGGTTCTGCAGTCCCTCACCTTTATTCAGAGTTTGTGCTGCAGGTCCATGAGAAAGGAAGGAAAGGAAGGAAGGAAGGAAGGAAGGAAGGAAGGAAGGAAGGAAGGAAGGAAGGAAGGAAGGAAGGAAGGAAGGAAGGAAGGAAGGAAGGAAGGAAGGAAGGAAGGAAGTTGTAAAACAGATTTTGTAGTGTTCTTTTTCCCTTCTCTTACCCCTGACATTAGAAATTCATCTGAGGAATTTCTGCCCTTGCACGGTAGCACAATACTTTTTCATTCATGTCAGCAGTTATCTCCGGCATTGAGCTGTGAGTGAGATCAGGAAATTGTGTGACAAAACCTTTTTGGATGGACAAGGAAAGGACAGTGTTGGAAAGGTTTGTTTGGTTTGGTTTAATCTAGGGGAAGTTTTTGATTAGGGTTCACATGGCATCAAAAATACTTGTGCAGTAAATTTTAGGGAGTTTGGAATTGGTGATAAAAGGCAGGATTTTTAACGGATAATGGCTTTAATATTGGTTGAGAGCTGGAAGAAATTAGAGATGCAATCCTGTGAATCTGGAAAGGGACAAGGGAAGGAAAAAAAGTAAATATTTGAAAACTCTACTCCAAGTGCCCAGGACTAGCTAAATCTCTTTAATTCATACTGTTTACCAGACTACAGACAGGAAATTTAGGGCACTGTGATATGGGTACCATAACCAAAATCTGGACAGAATGCAAAACACCATTGATAGTAGCACTGATTCTATGTTTGTTTGGGGTTTTTTTAATGAAGACTTGCATTTGAATGATTTTGAGCTGGTTCTTGTAAATTGGATAGTCTGCATTTCAAAAATTCTTAAATGCATAATTTTTTTTTTCCTGTGGGTTGGTTTGTTTGGGTTTCTTTAAGCATCAAATAGTTAGATGCACAATTCCTGAAGTCCTTAAATTAAATTTTTAATTTAAGGGCCATCTTTAGAGGGGCTGAGCAGGGTTCAGGTTAGGGACTAGGAAAGCCACTTGAAGTATTATGTATAAACAATTCCTTTATGCTCGATAAAAGGTCTGGAACAATGGGCTGTAAAAGCTCTGCATCTGATGGTGGGGTGACTCCATTGCTGTCAGCTTTCAAATAGCCATCAAGGCTTCCCTTTTAAGATTTTGGCTCAAACCCTGACACAGGAAACGTCAGGGCAAGTTGGGAGGTGACTCGTATTAAGCTCTGCCTGGATATGTGGCAGTGTGACAGTGCTGAGAGACTGGGGTAGCTCCTGCAGGTCCCTGAGCTATGGCACATGCCCCCAGAGCTTCCTGAGCTGCCTTGGGCTGGAAAGACCTAAGCCTGTTTCAGAATGTTTTCCACAGACTCTTGTATTTACAGTTTTGGTTGCAGTTCCCCAGTCCAAACTCATGTTTATAGTACGTAATTGAAACTCTCTTTATTTGTTCTGATGATTTGTCATAAAGATACTGAAACAATTTTTTCTTGGTTTGTTTCTAAAGCTGAGCAAACAAGTCATCCAGTGCCTTCTATTTAGAATCCTGATCACAGCTTATCCCAGCTGTTACAGTAGTGTCAATACTTGCATTTGACTTACTGATCCAATTCTGTCTTTTTTAGGTGGAACCTGTCCTTTGGTAAAAGAGTGGTTTGTCTATTTTGGAAATCCTCTCAAGCAGCCGGACCTGATACAACCTGTACAACCTCCTGTAACAGGTAGAATAAAAATGTGTATTAATCTAAACTGAAAGAACCACTTCACTAAAATGAGGTTGGACAATCCATCATATGTTTGATATAGAATCCAGGATGACTGTGGAGAACAAGGAGCTAAAGAGCTGCACCCTTGTAGTTGCTTTTAATTACCCTTTGTAAATATAATAGGATTCAGCTTTGAGATACATGTTTTTGCTGATGTTTTGTCTTGTTAAACCCAGTGCTAATTCAAACATCAGTTTTAAAATGCAGACAATTTCTTAGAAGTTCTAAATACTGCTCTGAGGCCAGGATAAGTGGTGTGTGGGGCCATAGTAAAACTTGTCCATTAAGCTGTTTGACAGATTGTGTTAATGAGAACAGTGGAGAATGTAAAAAGGAGTCATTTTTATATAATCTCTGACAACCCAGAGAGAGATTCCAGCTTTTAATTAAAAATAAAATTGGGCTGTTTCTGTGAAGCTGTTTCTACTCTCTTAAGTATATTGTGTGGTTTTATCTTCTTCCCTTTGGTAAAAAAAACACATTAATGAACACTCTTAGTGAAATTGGAGTTATGAGAAATGTGTTACATTTATGAGGAAGTATCATACATTTCAGTGAAAAGATTGAGCACTGTATATATATAATTGTGTGTATATATATATATACACAATTATATCATTCAGTATAAGTTTAGGATGAGAATTAAACAATTTTATTATGTCAAGGGGAAAGTTGATTTAAGTGTTCATTTGTCCATGCAGTTGAATTCATCCTTGATCTCACAGCTCTCTCTCTCTCTGTCATCTGTTAGCAAATGGATCAGCAGCTCAGGGATTTTTCTAGTCTTTCACATGAAATGTATTTGTTCCACTGATATACAATAGCATTGATATTTTGTTAAGAAAAGTTACTATCTAGTTACTATCCAAAAGTTACTCAGCCTTTGGACAGTAATTACCAGCTCATCTTCCTTGGGCATCCTACATCTTCTGTAGCAGTCTTTGCGCTGATCTGGTCTAAATCCAAATTCAGAAGCTGAAATGCAGGCACGTCTTTGTAAATTTATAGTAAAGTTTCTTTTTCGGTATCCAAAGATTGAATATTTATCTTCATATTTGAAACTCATATATTTAATGAGAGTCTTTGAAATCAAAGATGAAGGAAAATCAGTTGCTTTTTAGATATCATCCTTTTCAAAATCCTTTTTAAAGGACTGTTCAGAAAGAATTGGTTATATAGACAAAGTACAAAAGAGTTTTTATTTGATATACAGTACTTTCACTGTCCAGTACACAATATTAGGAGAGTGATTATCTAATTGGCTTTATGATAGTAAGAAATTGCTGTGAAATTTTTCAAATGGAATATGAATATGCAGAGTGAAAATTCATCAGTTTGTCCTGTGCAAATGTTTTATTTCAGCATACAGTGGTCTGGGAATATGCTGAAAAACAAGGAAACAGAACTCAACAAAATATAAACTGTACCTATGTAGTTACATTTCAAATTGTCTGGCAAATATACTGTATTTATTGTTGTGACATTTTCCCTCCCAGATAGTATACTTGCTTCCTCCCTTTCTGGAGAATGCACTTAATCTCATGTACTCTGGTTCTATAGCTCTGCAAACATACAATACATAGTACCCACCTTCATGTTGACAATAAACAGGATTTTAAGTGTGTTTGTTTATAGCAACCACATAAGTGGAGTTTATAAAAACAGAATCTTCTCAGATACAATCTTTACTAACTCAGTAATGAAAAGCTGTTCAAGCAGACTATTAAAAAATGGGAGGAGGACTTTTAGTGTTTATTTTTAGTGCTCTGTTGTCATTCCTTCAGCAGACAAATATTTTTCTAAAATTTTTGCAGTCCATATTTGTATGCCTTACATTCACTCATGCGTCTTTGATTTTCCACAGCATGACTCTCTAATTCACCAAATAAGGTTCTCAACAGCACATCACATTTTTCAGACAGGGATCATATTTAGAGCTAAATTTAAAATTGTTTTAGGAAGTTAGAGTTCAAGGCTGTCAATCAAGATCAGGTTACTCAAAAAGACAAAAAAGAATTTTACCAAAAACCTATTTGAAACATCAAAAGTGAAGTGCAATAAATTTGGGAAGGTTCTTTTTTTTTTCTTTTTTTGGAAAAAATCTGATAACCTGATCATCAAAACTACCTTAGAATATATGGAAAATCCTGACTCTCTTTCAGTTTGATTTAGATCAAAAAGTCTAAAGAAACTGTGAACTTTAAACTACAGTGTACATAATGATAAATATTTTAAATTTTGCATTGATCTTAAAAAAAAAAATTAGAATTCCTACTAACTTTGTGTGTGTATAAAACAGCAGAAGTGCCTTTCATCTGGAAAGGTTGCAGGTGATAGATTGAATGTTAGCTTTTTTTAGAAATGAAATATCGAATCCTAAAGGCAGGATGGTAAGTAAGATGATAACTTAAAATATATTTAAAATATAGCATGTTTAACTATATTTTTTATTTTTGAGAAACAGTCTTCTGAATTAGCATCTGTGCTTTCTTGTATTGTCTGTGTCTCTTCCTTCTAGAATGTTTCTTTTCACTTGAATGAATATGATCATGATTTACACACATTGACAGAGCAGCACTTATATTGATAAGAAGTGTCACTGGCAAATCAATTTTGTTAGAAGATCCATGATTTAGGAAAATACAGTTTCACATCCATATCTTGTGAGCATAGCAGTTATATTTGATATGTCTACAGTTTATGTGGAACAGAAAAAGTTCTAAAGTCTTTGCTGGAAATGTATACATTCTGCTGTTCATTTTATTTCTGACAATGCAGAGGATATTGTAGCTTCATACCACATAGTTTGGATCTACTTTCAGTACTCTAATCATTGCATCCTTCATGAATGTGTCATGAATATGTTTAAGTTCAAAATGCTGTCTCTGTCTTTAATGGTCAGATTTAATTGGCATTTGAGTTTTTTGGCCACAGCTGTTGAGAAGTTACTGTTGAGTGTTCCTAGCAAGTACATTTTTATAAACTTATTTTTATTCCTTGGTATTTACATGAGCATGTAAAAATGAAGAAGTATTAAAGTTCTATTAGTGGTGTTATAAAATAAAATTTCAATAGTCATTACAAATATACACGAACATTTACTATTATACATCTATATACACAGTAATGATGTGTTTTAAGTTGCTACAACTTAATTTGCTACAACTTAAGTGTGAGGATCACCTTTAAGTGTTGAGTTAAATGATATAATGGAATTAATGCATTCCACAACTTCTGCATGTATTGCATATCCATAAATCAATTATTGAAATTCAAACGGATGAAATAAATTTTTATGTAGTCCCTTGAAATTCTTTTGTTTCTCATGCTGCTTTCTATATGATAATGGTATTAAATGTGTGAGTATAAAGAAAAAAGGTAAAAAGTGATTTGTCCATGTTTTTTTTTTTTAATTTGTGTGTTGTTTGGTTTTGTATTTAGGCAAGTAATATCTCACCTCCATGGAGGTCTTTTTAAAGCTCCTCTTCTTGAGGTTCCTGAGAACTGCAGTTCACATAGTGGTTTTCACACAATTTTGTGCCTGTTGAGAGTAATTATGTTTGCATATGTTTGTGTAATTAATGGGAAATTGTAGTTCCTACAACCCCAACAGATAATTCTATCGTTACTAGTCTTTATAGTAAAGGTGTTTCAATTAGGTAGATATAAATATGTTTTGGGGTGTTTTTCTTTTGTTACTCAGTTTTGGTTGTTTTTCAGGTTAATTTAGGAAATGTATAGACATGTTCAGAAAATAGAATATTTCTCCTTCCTCTCCAAGTACATTTCTATTTCAGAAATGTTTTCTAATTACTGTAAATAATGTAGTGAGGATGTACGTAAAGCAGAGAACATTTTGAGATGAATATTAAATCTGCTGTGGACTGCATGTAGGGTGGGACAGTCATTAAACTGTAGGATATTTGTTTCTTTGTTTTGCTTATCTTTCATTTGATATAATAGATTAGTCTTGGGTATTACATGAAATTTTATTACTTGAAGAAGACAACCCTTCAGAAAAAAAGCGCCTTTTGTTGGTGTGTTCCTAAAGGAGACAGCATCAAGTTTTCTTTCCCAGAGTAAATAACTCATAATTTTTCAGTACCCTCTTTTCCCAGGCACAAGTAAATGTTTCTGAAAGTGGAAGAAACTGTTTACGGAAGAGATGTCTTGAATTTTTTGTTGGACTCTCTCAATATAGATCTATAATCTTGAATATTGACGAAATTAATGGTTTTACTCTGAAGAAGGAAGGATTTCTGTTTTTAGCTATGCCTCTGGATGCAAAAGAGAACTTTTCTTTTAACTGATTCTTGGTGTATCTCTTTATGTGCAGAAACCGTCAAAATAATTTGAGTTTACCCATATACAGCTTGTCTCACACATCAGGGTTGCTTAGGCTTGGTAGCAGAAGTTGGCTTTTTTTTTGTTTCATGCACATTATATTTAATTTTCTTCCTGGAAGTCAGTCTGTACTGTTCTTTTTTTTTCTTAAGGCAGCAATTTCCAATCTCAAAACCAGTAATGTGAGTCTTACTGTTCTGTCTATACTACCCCACTCACTGCCACTATTTATTTTATCTCTTTCCTGCATTTCTACCTCCAATCAAGCAATTGGGTTTTTTTCTTAATAATACATTTCCCTTAGAAATAAGGTTAGAAACTTATGGATTTTATGATAGTAGTTCTTTTTATGGTTAAAACTTCTGACAGGAGAGTTAGCCTCAAAAATAGTAAAGGAAACATCCATCAGGGAGATAAAGAAAGAGAATACTAACTTTTCTTCTAGTTTCCCCCTCTCCAAAGGATTAGTACCATTTGGTTAATGGGCTTTCCTGGCTAAATAAACATCATCTATGTAGATTTCAGCACCTTGTCACTTTAACCATTTATTATCACCAAGTGTTCCTAACTGGTCTGCAGCTGCTGCATGTCACATAAAAAAGGAAGAGGTGTTACCAAATGTAGCTTAATTAGTCCACATTTAAAATTCACACCTCGTTGTATTTAACTACAGAAGCAGCCGTACTTTATGGTACGATTCTGTCTTTTATTGAGATTCCCAGGCATAACCAGTTCACTGTTCTGTTATTTCACGTGCCTTACTGTTTATTTTGATAACAGATTAAATGTAATTTAAATGAGGAGCAAATTTTGCATTACACGTGTCACAAGCTGGGAGATGGCAGCATGGGGTAAATATTAAGGATTTAGAGACAAGCATGAATGATACTAGAGAAAGTCTGGAAAGATCCATTATTCATAACTGATGACAGATCTTTTGTGTGTGTTTGCAGCAGTGTTTCATACAGTAGCTTAGGAAGTGAAAAACACCAGATCCCCTTGGTTTTTGTTCCCAAACTGGAACGTGCTGCAGAGGAGCCAGACCCACACAGTGCCTGGTGGGGAGTGTCTGCTCACCACCAAGTGGCTGAGGTGGTCATTGAAACAGGTGATCACGAGGGAGGCAGTGTGAGCATCCTTTGGGGACCCCTGATATGTTAACTCCAGCAGAGAGAGAGAAAAACAGACCTGATGGTTCTCTACTGAATCACTGTTTCACGATGAAGTGAGCCTCAATTAATGCTGTGCATCCCCAAGGGAAAGAACACACTTGCAGGCAAACTTTGGCCTTGCATAGGTTAAATGCTTGCTGTCTTAAGGTTGTCTATGTTATTGTAAGGGTTGAATTCAGTCCACTGTGCTTAAACAAGCCTGTATTCAATAAATTTGGTTTAAATTATAGGCCATTATTTTTGTTAATTTTTTTTTCAAATGCAAGTTTTGTCAAATACATTTTATTTTTGACTCTGTGGTCCTGGCAAGTGCCAAGAGCATTTCATTTCCTTTCCTGCCAGAGCAGTCATTTCCTTTCAGATTTGTAACAAGGTAGACATGTTTCATCTTGTTGCTGCCAAAATAAAATAATGGATTTCTTTTGTAGGTGGAACACCTAATTTGAAAACACTGTGGCTTGCCAAGGGGCCTGACGTGGAGAAGCAACGGTATAGCACATTTCTGGCATGCTTTCACCTTCAAGATGAGATGGAAGAGCTCCAAGCTCTGGAAGCACCTGTTGCAGGATTCTGCTGCTTGCTGGCCTATCTTATGATGCAAGTAAGAGGGATGGTTGCTTTTCCCTCAGTCAGGGCTGTCAGCCCTGATAAGTGCAAAGGACAAATAAAGTGGTTTTTGCTAACCTGTGCTGGGCATTCCTCTTAATCCTTACTGTAGGCATAGCTGATCAAATTTAATAGTACTGCATTACAGTATTTTTAATTACTCCACTTAGCGTGCACCATCCTGTTCAAGAAATACTTGGGGTTTTTAGTAGCTAATCATAACTCTCATGTGCCCATGACAAAACCCCTCGGGCAGTCTAGCAGAGAGAGTATAAACTGAGGGATTTCCCCTGCTCTTTGGGACCTGTTTGCAAATTAAAGTTGCTCCTTTTGTCTTTCCTTTGTGTCATCAAAAGGAGACATTCCCTCAGGTGACTATGCAGACTGTGCAAACAGACAATATAAATATTTAGTCAGCTCTCACTGACTACTTTTTCATGCCATCTCATCAGTCTACTAATTTTCAAGCCAGAATTGAGGATATGGCCCTTCTCATTAAATTCTGAGTAATAGGGGATCATTAGGTAGCACTTCTGTTATAATTCCAAATACTTGGCATCCTGCAGACTACTTTAATTATAATAAAAAGGGACACAAGATTAAATACAATATTGCTTCATTATTTACTTTTCTCTTAGGCATTTAATATATTGTCTGTACTTGCCACATTTCCAATGGTGATCTCACAAGCAGATTTTCCTGTCTGAGGATGAGCAGATTATGCATTTATCTAATCTGATAAGCTCAGTTTCACTTGTACTTAAACTGAACTGCATTTTGTCTTTTGTTTTGCTTTTTTAGGCTTCAATTTCCTCAATAACAAATTTGTACTGGTGTGTGATACATGAAAACAAGTTCTCCCTGAATTTTCCTTTCATTTCCCTTCATATGTTCACTCAAACTTAGATGATATATTGAGGAAGTACATATGGGAATTACACAAATGATCCGTATGGGTCTTTTTTTTTCTTTAATATTTGTATAACAGAATACAAATTGACTTTTTTTTTAAGATAATACTTATTAAACATCATTTCATGCCTTGCAGTTTCAGGTCAGCAAGATCTATATCATGTGTATAACACTTTCAACATACTTGAAGTGCTTTTCCTATTAGAATATGAAAATGCAGTTTCATTTATCACTGTTCCACTTTTTATTGTGGAATAGTTCCACCATAAATGTTCCACTATTTATTGACTTATTCTGTGCACCCTTTCATAGCATGATAACTAAATTATTTGAGAAGGGTTTCTTTAGTGGGATTAAGAAGAGGAGTAACAGGATGGAACACCTGCAGAGATGTGGATTTACTGAACCGTGATCACAGGGTATTAATAAAATAGAAAAAAAATGCTTGTCAGGAAAATGGTTTTCAGAACTTATTATCCAATGGCCACTGTTATAAACAGAGACAAAATCACACTTACAGCTCTTGGTTTCAGCAGGAGTAACAGCAGAGAGCTCATGCAAAGGGCTCAGTTTTCATGGCAGTGCCACTTTCACAAGAACTGCCCCATTTTCCTGATTCTCTTCTGCCCTCAGGGTTGCACTGATACAATCTACCCTGGGAACCAGACTGGGGAATTGATTTGGAGTAAAATGGTTTTCACTGCTGAGTTATTTTAAACTTTGGTTATTTCTCTGATATCGTCTGTTTGTTCTCTTGGGATGTTTGAGAGGAAAACACGAGGGCAGGAGTGTCAGTAGCCATGCTTTGAGCTGGCCATATTGCTTCCATTTGTTTTATAGCTGAGAAAACAAGGCTTGTCTAGCTGTGTTCTGACTCTGGTCTTTACACTTTGGTCTTAAATTTTTATTAGAGAAGGAAGGTGAATTGTTTCCTCAGAAATTATTTAAGTTGAGAAAATTGTAGGTTGCCTTGAAGCAGGCCTGAAGTCTTCCTTCAGCTCATATGAGGGAAAATAGAATTCTTTCAAATTTCATTACTTATAATTGAATCTAAGCTAAAAATGAGGGTTTTGCAGGAACCAGCATACTAACCAACCCATCTGGCTTCCTCAGAATGTATGTGCAAGTGTTTAATGAAAACTTCAGATGCATTTTTTTAAGGTAAGAAAAAAAAATCCATTGAGCAAACCTTAACTATGTAAAAAAGTGTTGGTTTGAAAAATGTTCTTTTCAAAGGTACCTTTCAAATAGTTCTAAATTAAAAACAAAAATAGCGAAAAAATTACAAAATATTAGGTCTGTCTTTAAAGTTAGCAAAGCAGCAAATGAATTCAAATTAAACAGTGAAGCCTCTAGACAAAAGGGAATTTTCTCATTCAGTCTCTAACAGTTTTGGATTAAATCTGACAGTGGAACTGTGATAACTCACCAAGTTTGATCACTGAATAAAATATTTCTCTGAAGAAGTGTTTTTACATTAGTAAGCATTTTTGGCTGATCTGCTCTGTTAGAGGCATTTTCTTGCTGTTGTCCTTGCAATCTTTGATTTCCTTTTCTTAGGACGAAATTGTGCAGGTATTAAGAATTGTTTGTAGATAAAACTCACTTTTTCTGTTACTTCAGTGTATGAAATGTGCAGTTTAGTAAACCTCTCTTGTTGCCATATACACAAAGGTGACACCTGACTTGAATTACAGGGTAAAGGAGGGCCATTATCAGATCTTAGCAGACAGGTGGAGTTAATGAATACCAAGGAGCATTTTGAAAGCTTAAAATGTTTCTGATATCCCTCACATTCTTGTGCTGTATGCAAGATCATAGAGGAGAAAATATTTTACGATGGGACAAGCAATGGGGCTTGATTAAAAAAAAAATCTGAATAGCGGTTGAATGATTTTTATCCTATTAAAAGAAAGGCAATGCAGAGGTTCTGGCAGCCTCTTAAGTCTTCTGTACACCCACAATGCACATTTCCACATTTTGCAAGAGAAACCTTTCCTCAAGTTCCAAATGATAAGGAATTGTAATGCTCTGTGGATCTCACTTTGGAGCTCTCTGCATGTCCTCAGCTGCTGTAACAGATAAGTGCTCTTGGTGCACTTGTGTAATACACAGTGTTTCATGGGAGGAAGGAAAGGATTAGAACTCCACTGGTAGTGTTATGGAATCATGCCAGCTGCTCTCAAGGTGCTGTGTTTCTTCTGTGCTGATCATGTGCCTCTGCAACATCTCCAAACACTTTTTCACAGCAGAAAAAGTGCCCACTTTACAGATAAAAGTGAGCTGTTACATCAATATAGACTTGTCATTTCCTTTTCCCCACTAGAACATTTTAGGTTTTAGTTTTAAGTTTTCCCTGCTTCCATAAGTAGCCTTAAAACCTGAAAGAAGTCAAATATGTTTTGATAAATCCTGAAATTTAGGTTAAAATAGGTAATTGAAATATTTTAGAATATTTTGAAATGTTTAACAGATAAATGTGTAAGCAATTTTTAAAATTCCTGATGGTCATCATATCTGTGGCTCATTGAGGTGATTTTTATCCTATGTCTTGATTTTAAAGGAATTTTTTTTAATCTCTTTTTTCTTTTAACTATGCTTGATGTAACAGAGAGGGAGAAATTTCCTGTTATTAAGAAATTCCAAGGGAAGTGGAAAAGGGAAAAACGAAGGGTAGGCATTTAGTTTGGTGTGTGGAAATCCATGTATATACACTATACACAAGTGTTGGGGTATCCACTTGCTTCAAGCTGTGAAAGAACGTATTTTGTTCCCTGTGTGTTTTCCTAGATGATGCATTCCTGGTGGTCATCATTGAGGTCACTGTTCCAAGTCTGATATACTTGAGCAAGTGGATTCAATTTTTCAGAAAGGTCCTCTTCAGAACCTTAAGATAATGTGTCATTTTTTCATCTGTTTCAGGTCAGTAGCCTCTCTCTGGAGGACTTAAATGCATTTCTGGCTCTCATTCTCTGCCTCAAAGGGAAATCAGCAGCTCAACTGACAGGCCTGCAGGTATGCACTGGAATAATTATGTAGCATGAAATACTCATGGAAACCTTGTGATGAAAGTTTTGGGGATAAACCATTCTACATTAGTTTTTTTACAGACACAGGAGCTAAGGGTCAGGGTAACTATGTAGGCTTTTCATGTGCTATACTTTGTGTGAATACTTATGTTTGCTAATCACACAAAAAATTAAAATGGAAGGGACATTTTGTAGTGGTTGGAGTCCTAGAGTGAGCAAATTATTCTCAGATTTCTTCCTTCCTTAGCTTCCAACTTCCATGTGATGAAAAATTGGTAACGTCAATCCTGTCACACAACATTGCTTCATTTTTTCTACTGAGGAGGATTTTGGTTTTGGATGTGAGTTGTATGAAAATCTCTAGATTAAATTAAATTTTGGTATTACTGCTTGAGGGAGAATATAAACAGTATAAACCTAACCAGAAAAAAGTTACCTAATGTTACTCATTGCAGTGAAAACCATTTGGATTACACTGTTCTGTAACTATTTGGAAGTTCTTTTAAATATTTTATATATACTCCATCCAAATCTTTTTTTTTCCTTTCTTATCTTCTACCTTTCTACATGTGGATTGAAGATTCCTAGAAGGTTATTGCAGAAGAACCATTTAAAAAATTCTTCCTGCACATGAAATTATGCAAGAGTATTTTTAATTTCATAGCCTGAAATTGCAATCAAAGTATTAGCAATGTGTAGCACAGACTCCACATGTCAATTGCTATTTGAGTTGTGAGTTTACATAAAAGTAAGTGGGAAAGGGTTAGAACCTTAACATATCTTCATTCTGTAAATCTTGCTTGTATTTCCAATAAATTCCCTGTTTCTTTGAACAGTCCATGAGAGAATTTTGAAAGTACTTTTTTGTTGATCTCAAGGTTACACTCTTGTTACTATCCATTTGTTTCTAGTGCACGAGTACCAAAATAACAAAACCAGTGTGATCCCAGTTTCATTATTAGATTCCTTATAGCAGATGAAGTCCAGGCTCTTACAAGTTTCTTCAAAGTCATCACAAATTTGATTTGTAGCTGACTGTGTAACAAAAAGGAAGCAATGAAATGAGGGCAATATGGAACACAGCAGAAATGTAGGATTTATTTCTGTCATACATTACTGCACATAGTGCTGCACTCAGCACTGGGAGGATCAGTACTTCAAGTCTGCATGGCAGTCATTCAGCAGCAGCATAAGGGAAATCAAGCCCAAGCAGGAAGTGTTGAAACAACTTGTTTATAGATGCATTTACAGGGATTGTTACATAAGTTTCTAAAGTGCTTCTAAGTTTATTCTGCTTGAATTAGAGGCCTTTGTTTGATTCATTTGTGTTGTGGCTCTTTGGAAATACATATCTGCATCCAAATGCATAACATAAATCAATGTATGCTGCTTATCAGCATTGTGCTGATTGAAAGTTGTTCACAAGATTTTGTTATTTGCCCACAAAGCTTATGGCAGATAGCTGTGCACACAGAAGTGCAGGAAGTGTGAAGCTGGTCTTACACTGTGTCGTGTACCACTTTATGAAGTGGACAGAATGTTGTTGGAATTGACTACTGATGCCGTTGCCAACTCCTTTCCAAAGTTATGTCACTCTGCTGCTTATATAAGCACTTCATGCACTGTCCCACAATGCCTTCTGCTGTGCTAGAAACCAGCACAACAAGATCCATGTAACATAGCTGAAATTTTTTGTATCAAACCACTTTGTAGATCAGCTCCTTGTCTTGCTCTGTTAAAATTCACGGTAGTGCCTTTGGTAATAGTTTGAGCCAGAATAAATCCTTCTGAAGGGAATAGTGAGGAAAGATTTTGGTCTCTTTCTCTTCTGAGATTGTGAATACATAAATAAGAGTTTCAAAACTTTCCCTCATTGCCTTCAAATTAACCTCTTTTCCTGTGTTTTGATGACCTGAATTTCCCTGTGGAAAAAAGTTGCTGTTTCTCAGTTGTATGTGTATCTGTGTCGTGTCAAGCTGTATCAAGAATAGAGAACTTAATGATGTCCTGGGAATTCTCTCTTGAAAGGGCAGGGCACTAAATAAATAAAATATCTTATACAAATATTCTAAGAATAATGATCAGTAAAGCTAGCTTTCTGAGAATTACCATTCAAGCATCTAATTTTCAAGATCCCATCTCAGAATAGCTTAAACAGTTTTTACTCATTACTGTATTTATTTAGTCATTTTACAAACTTGAGTTCTGCTCAATAGAGTTATTGAGTTGTTTTAATAGTGAATAATGTTTCAATAGGTGTTTAACAGCTTAATTTTCTAGATATTTGTGTTTAAAATCAAAGGATCCAAGTGCAATGAATTACACTGACATGTAGTTGATTAATAAATGGAGTTTACAGTAAGAAAACAGGAATAGAGTTTAATCTGTTTACAATTGTTTTTGTTCTCCACTGAAAAGTTAAAAGCAATTCCTAGAAACAGCTAAATCACAGAGCTTCCAAATGGTAAAATTTGTCAGCATCTGCAAAATTTTATGAAAATATTTTCTTATTTGCCATTTTGGACTTAACACTATAGTATATTTAAATGTTGAAAAGAATGTTTATTTCTTGTAAGTATTTCTTTGAAGAACACTAATTTGATTTTTTAAAAAATATCTCTTTCTGTAAAGAAGTCAATTAGCAAATATGTTTTAGCAGAATACTTAACTTCCAATATGAAATATGAGAGGAGATATAAATAAAGCCCGTTATGATGGAATGAAGAGAGCATTTCAGCCTTCACTTTCAAATCTACTTTCTAATATGCTGTCCATATTTCATAGTTAATGAGATCCATAAACCCACAAGTCTATGAAACAGAAAAGTCTATGGTTTGAATAAAGTGGGTTAAAGCCATAAAAAATATAGTTTATCTCATGCTGAAAGAAAGTGGGCTGTGAACATGTAACAACACTGTACATTAAATATTACTGTCTGAGAATAACATAATGTTTATACATGAAGATTTGATTATTTTTCAAGATCGATGGTTTCAAAATACCAAAATGTGCACATGATAAAAAAGACATTTTTCTGGTTAGATTTTTTTCTAGTTTTCTTGTGGTGCCCCCCTTATATGGTAGATTAGCATTCTACTTTGCCCAAGCCTCCCATAGAGCTTATACATAAGGTCAGAATTAAATTTTGGACCCCAGGTTGTCTAGTTCCCTTCTTTCTATTTAAATCTGGTGTGTGGTGTTGGCAAAAAGCCCAGGGAGCCATCAGTCTAACTTGGAGGCCATTGCAGAGAAAAAGAAGCACCAGCAGTTTTGCTTCCAGACTCGTTTCTTACATTGTGCTGGCCCTGGTTGTTTACAAGTGCAATTACAATAATGCATGTAAAATACTGCCCAAACATGAAAAACTATAATGACTTATAAACACAATTACATTTTTTCTAAGATTTCACTAAGTATGTGACAATATGAAAAAATTGTGTTGGAAGTGTAAAGCTGTGAATCAAATCTTTTCTGAAAGTTGTGACCCAAGATGAGATGGAAAAATTTGGTTAAAAAGGAAATAAAAACTGGAAATCGGTAGATTATTTTTGGGTCCTGATAAATTATTTTAGCAGTGAAATGTATGTCAGAAAAAGTTAATAGCAGGTGTGTGGGTAGACATACACATCACTGCTGGAACTCAGGGCATTTGCAAACCCTTGATAGCTTTGCTTTAAAATGTCCATTTTGCCAGAATATCTTCTTAAGAGTAATAACATCTTTTATACCACTTGTAAAAGGAGCAGTTTGGCTGTGTATGAGGTATAAGACAGTCAAGCACTGAAATATATTTCTTCAATTTTTAAAGAGTTTTTTGTTATTTAAAATTGTTACCGATGTGAAATGAGCACAATCATTTTAGATTAAAGTAGCAAAGAGTCTTTGAAACTTGATTGCAAATGAACTTTCACACAATATGTATTAGGCATTATTTAATTTACATTTGGAATAATAATAATAAGTACTCAGCAAACTAGGTAACTAGCTTGAAAGCTGGAAATAGCTTTAGCAAGAATTTTAGTTGCACAGAACTTTTGAGTATTTTTCATTGTGCAGCGTCATGGAATCAAAATTGCCTTGATTTACCTTGGTATTATACCAATATTACACAAGGTACTTTTCTCTGAATATTTTCCTGAGGGATACCTGGCCACATCCATGTAAAATAGCACTATGTTTTAGAGTCATAAGTAGTAGTGTGGATGTCTTGGTTGGGATCCCTCAGATTTAAAGGATGTTGCTACATCTATTCTGTGTTTTTTCTTCTGTGCCATGCAGATTAAAAGACATAAATAATACCCAGATTCTGAACACTCAATAATTTCAATCTCCTGATATGTTGGCAAGCCAGGTATGTTTGTCTGACACCATTATGTGTGATATTTTTCAAACAGACCCCAAACAGCCTTTGTGAGTTATCTGTATTTGTCAGAATATGATTATTTTAAAAAATCCTTTTTCCCCCCAGGCAGTGTATGTTTATTGTGTCTGTGTGACTGTTTCCTAATTAATATTTGCTTGAAGTCTAATTGGATTGATTAAAACATAAAATGCAAGTAAGAATATTGTAAAGATCTTAGGGATAAACCCTTCTTATATACAAAGGACCTGCTTCTGTAATGTATATTAGTAGTAACTAAAATGGAATTTGAGTGCATTCCCAGATGCTTTGCTGAATCAGGGTTCATATTCCCTCAAAATTTGCATCTGTCAAAAGTATTCTAAAAATTATAGGCAGGATTGTAACTGGCAGGTGGTGGAGAGCAGGGGGGATTGAGGTGATTTGCTGATCTTGGCGTTGCTCCCCAGCCCATTTTCTCATCTGCGGTCTTTAGGTTTCCTCAGCATTCTGGGCTAATCTGGAACTAAAGTGCAGCAGTATGGGATGTGATTTCAAGTTGGTATTGGTTCAATCCCTGTTCAAAATTAGAAATATTCTTCTCATATACTCAAGATCTTAAATGAACCAGTCCAAATAGAACAGTTCCACTGCAGTTACATGGGTCAAACATTAGTGCAAATACAGTTATGTTTCAGGAGCTGTAGTTACTCATTGCTTACAGCACTTTTCAAAGACCCATCTCTAAATTTGTGGCTATTTTCATAAGCATCTTTTGAAGTTCTGAATAAAGTTTTCTTAGTCTATTGACAACTAGCTCTACCTTTTTTGCTGCTGTTGGTTCATAAGCATATTAAAAAGAAATCTTGGGCATAACTAACCTATTGAACTTGCAGACAAGGTTGGTGTTCTGCCCCACTCTCCCCATTTTCTTCTTGACAAAATTTGGTATATTTATTAGTATTATTAGAGTCTATTTTCCTGAACATTTTTTGCAGTTGACGTGAGCCCCGATGCCAGAATTCACATAGCTGTGTAAATTCTATTATATGAAACTGGCACAAATACAAACCACAGCATAACTAGATCACAGAGCTGTCGAGGTTGGAAGAGGCCTCCAAGATCATCTAGTCCAACCATCAACCCAGCACCACCATATTTACCCCTAAACAACATCCCCAAGTGCCATCTTCAGGTGCTTCTTGAACACTTCCAGAGATGGCAACTTCACCACCTCCCTGAGCAACTTACTCCAGTTCCTAACCACTCTTGCAGTGAAAAAAATTTCCTATTTTCTAATCTTTATCTCTCCTAGTACAGCTTAAGGGCATTTTTCTCTCATCCTTTCACTTGAAACATGGCAGAAGTGACCAACTCCCACCTCACTACAGCCTCCTTTCAGGTAGCTGTAGAGAGCTGAGTTGTAGGTCATCTCTTCTACTTTGTGAAAAAAATTCATTTGTTTACAAGGAAAATCTTGCTCAAGGTTTTGAGCAAGGATCTTAAAAAGAGGATTTTTATTCCTTTGGGGAAGATGGTCTTGCATTTTTCTGCATAATTGTGTTAAGTTTGCTGGGCATTTCTGTGAGTTTTGCCCTTTACTGTCCTGTAGCTCATAATTAGGAAGGTTTCAACAACATGGAAATGCAGCAATGTTTCAGTTATAAATTGCTTTTAGACTGTATATAGCTTAAGAATATTTCAGGATTCTTAAGGTAAAAGACACTCTGGAATTTCAGATAACAAAATTGCTGTTAATTTTTAATCCATGCCAAATAATATTGCAGGAAGTGAAACAAGTTTGTTAGTAGTGAGGGTAATAAAGCTCTCCCAAAATATCAAGCAAACTGACAGCTTTGAAAAAGTCGGAGATAACTTATTACAGAGAGGGGAAAATAAATATTTCTGGTATCAATTGGCATTTTCCTGCCAAGTTTGTGTTGGTCAAAGTGTACGTTTACTTCTGAGTTCAATAGTTCTCACTTCCTTGCATATTGTATGCTGGAAGGAGCCAGCAGCCCGTGGGGGTTGGAGGTGGTGTTTGCATGGCGTAGGTGGGGTTGCTCCCGCTGCCTTTGAGGGCTGCCCTGTGTCCCCCAGGGCAGGTGACATCCAGGGGCTGGGGCAGGGAGGGAGCGGCGCAGTCGGGAAGCGGCGGCACGCGCGCACCTGCCCGGCATCTGCTCGGGACGCCCGCACCTGCCCGCGCCTCTGGCACGCCCCAGCGGCAATGCCAGCTGCACATCTGGCTGGGCTGGCCTGGAAAAAGGAGCAGATGGCTGTGTGCAGCTTCAGAGAAGCCAAGTGTTTGCTGAAATGAGCCAATGAGACGTGGATGCATTTATAGATGTGCGGCTACAGTGCTTTGCTGGACGTACTGGAGGTTTTCAAATTACTATAGTAGAAATATTTATCTGGAAGATGTCAGAAACAGCAAGAACTGATTTGTTCCCTTTCTTTTCAAATGTGTTCTTGATTGACACGACCACTGTCCAGGGTTTAAAAGTCAAGACAGTGTTCAGTTCCTATCTATTGCTTCTTCTATGACTTTAGTCAAATTGTTCAGTTTTTAGTTCTTGCTTATAACAGTAGTCTCAATAATATAAGTTTTTTAGCCAAAATTGCTGTGTGAAAGTGAACTTTTAATGTGTTAACATAAATATTGATGTCATACATGTATTCTCCTCCCCTTCATCCTTGTTTTGGGATTATTTCATTTGATGTTCACTGAGAAACAGCTGAGATGTGGTTGAAGGAGAGAAATGGAACTGTGTTAAGAGAAAAGTGTTAAAAGTACATTATAATATCTCTTACCAGCATTATTTTTTAGCATCCAAAGACATCATCACTTCTTAAGATATTCTGATCCCAATGTTCTATGTGAGGAAAGAACAAACAGGGACAATAAACACCAAATGTGTATAGGTAGTTGCATATTACCTCCAAAGAAAATTAGTGATTTATGGAGAGATTTAGTTAAGGGTTTATAATCTCATCAGCATGTCAGCATGTTTAACTTTCTAGCAAAATCATACAATTGTATGTTGTATTTGTACCCTGAGGCTCCAGTACAATAGAGGAATAGTTCAGCCTAGGAGCAATGGTAAGTAGTATTTTTCAATTACAGGAGGCTGAAAGCATAGTGGTGTTCTGCAGGAAGTTTATTTTGGCACAGCACCTTCTGTGTTAAAAAAAAAAAGGAAAAAAAAAAGGTATCCTTTGATTTAAAATGGCTGGGGATCAGTTCCTGAGGCTGAAATGTTATCAGCAAAGTGCCTGCAGAGTCCAATGCTGGCTGAAGGGCTGCAGTGCCAAAGTTTGGCTAGTTACAGAGCATGCATTTTCTTTAAAACAACTTCTTCTCTGTATTCAATAAGTCTTTAAAAATGGCCAAGTCACTCTCAATTAACTGTATCCCTGTTTATTTTTAATTTGCTCTGATATAGTGCTAACACAAGAAAATGTAGAATACTACCTGTAAATAATTTTATTTTCATTAAAACCTAAATTTGTAGTCAGTTCTTGAATAGCTCAGAAGACTATATTTATGCAACAGCTGTGTGCACCAAACAAGGTTTCTCTAATTTCTCTGTATGCATTCATCTAAACCACAGCACAGGGTTGGCATTCTTGTGCAAAAGGCAGCAGCTTTCAAGCTGTGTCTGGCAATTTTCCATTTTGAAAGGAATAGGTGTTCTGGGAGTGGATACTCTATTGTAGCTTAGTTTCAGATGAAATCCTGATATCTTGAACATCCCTGATCACAGGTTACAGTTTGTCAGTTCCCTTCACAGGTCATCTGAAATGCTGCTGCGTGACTCATTTGATTTGTCTTGGAGCTTGGGATTGTCATGAAATAGAAGCAGACAAGTTCTTCTTTTCCTTCTCAACCTGTGGACTTAACACCTAGAAAATTCCTTAGCCAGAACTGTTTGCTGTGGCCCATATCACTTCAAAGGGTGAACCGCAGTATCAACAATCTTACTGTGCAGCTGCTTTGCAATACAAAGAAACTCAAGGGGGGGGAAAAAAACCTACAAAACCTATATTGCACTGGCAAGCAATATTTGCTCTACTGGAATTCTCTACACAAGGTATCTTGGTTCAATGACAGTTTTATTTGAAGAGCTTGACATGAATAACAGTTGTGATAATGTTTCTGGAAGCTGCAGTGCTTCAGACATGCTAAATTTTGCCAGGTCCGATTCTGTGAAATTCTGTTGTTTGCAGTCTGAAATAAATCAGACCCTTAAGAAATACAAACTCAAACAGCTTAAGAGAGGGGATGAATGATCCTACATTAGGACAATTGAATAAACCTTGAACCTGCGTTCTGAATCTAGGGAGGAAAATAAAGAGTACTGATTTTTAAGCTTGGCTAATTAAGCCTGGGACAATTGTAGCAGTGAACTGAGCAGTTGCAGGCCTAAGGAGCTGTCATTTGCCAATGGAGTCTGATGCTGTGGAAGGACAGACTGCATCAGCAAAGGCAGCCAAGCACATTCTGCCCAGTAGTTCTGTTGGTGGCAGAATTTTTGCACCTAAAACTGTGTTCCATGGACCAGTCCTATGATTAAAGAAAGGGATAGTGCTGGATTAAGGTGTGGATAAGGACTTCAGATCAGGAGTATGGTCAGGATGAGGCAGCAGCAAATGAAGACCCTTATTTTGAAGATTTTGGTAATGGAGCTAGACAGCGTAGAGTAGAATACAGAAATATATAGTGAATGTCAGAAAGTAAAAGAGTAGAAAAAATTTGGTGTTTGAAGGCTTACAATGGAAAGTTACTGGGAGAGAAGTGACCTTTTGCATGCTTTCTAAATTTTTTCTGTGTCCCCTAATAACGTTTGAATGTGTTGGCCAATTTCAGCTGCATTTGACAGAAATGTAAGAGTCAGAGAGAACAATACTTACTGCTGGTTGTTTTAAATAGACAGCAGGGAAGATGGAGAGGGCACTCTAAGTTGCCCAACAGGATGAAACTTTATTGTGGCATCACTTTTATTAGGCCATCCATGTGAAAGGGAAACATTGCTACAGGCTACAAGTATTTTCAGAGTCCCAAAAAAATAAAATGTATTTCCCAACCAACAAAATTCAATATTATCTATGTGTTGGAAAGGTGAGGAGATTTGAGGATAAGTATGTCACCAAAAACATGAGTAAATATTTAAGACACTAGAAATTAAAATCCATTCACATTTGTGGAAAGGACATGGCTGCTGGCTGGGCTACAGTCAGATGGTTAGCTTGGTGACTATATTCAAAATTGATGTCAGCATTCTGTAGATGTCATAGGTACTGGGGACTGTCACCAGCACTTTGGATCAGAGTTGAGCAGTTGTGGCTAAAATAAGGGAACTAATGTTATTCCAGTCTTTCTGCAGGTGTTAACGTGCTGTCCATTGCAGAATTGAATAAATAAGCTGAGAGGACAAAACTTTTTAATTGTGAAATTAATTATCACAGAAGTGTCACTTATGCTGGGGTTTGTTGTGGATATGATAAAGATTTCTGATAAAAGCAGCTGTTTATAAAAATTAAACAAGAAACGAGATGTAATCTTTTTGGAACTGAAGGAAATTTTTTCTAGTTGCAAATTGGTTAGCAGTAATACTTTTGTGTTATTATTTGTGCTTAATGGTGCATAATGGTAAAAGCAATATTTAATTTTTTTTAAAGTTTACTTCAGTGGTGGTTTTGGTTTAATGTAAATACGAGTGTTGTTCCACAGAGAGGTATCATTTTACATCAAAGTCCTGATAAAACACAGTAAATAAACTTTCCTGAACGTATAAATACTAAACAATTGGGTTGTTTACAGCTAAATATTTACTTCAAAGTCTTAGAAGTGTTTAAAAACTGGTTTTTCTAGTTTCTGTTGCAGCCAATGCCCTCATAGGATCTCTTTTCAATCCCCATTTTCCTTTGCACACACCTTGTTTAAGCAGGAAGAGCTTAATTTAAGCCATAATCTTTCATCAGAATAAACCTTAGTCTGTTTTCAAAATACTGGCACTCCTCTCCCCCCTCAGTCTGACAGGGCCCAGCAGCTTATTGCTTAAAGCTGACTGATGCCTAGTAAATGCACTATTTCACCAGCCCACCTCTGCAGGGTGACACTCCTGTAATTTACCAACATTGCACCAGTTTAGGTTATCCTTTTCTCAAGAGCAGAGAGTAGAGCTCCAGTGTGCAGGGGCTTTAGCATCCTTTTCCTGCTCCCACTAGGAATTTATAGTAATGGCTGAAGGCAGGACAATCTGCTCTCTGTCTTGGGTTGAGGTTGTTTAGTGCTGCTTTCCATTGCAAGGACTTGTCTCAGCTGAGCGTTCGTCTCTCTGTACTTAGAACGTGGTGTGCCTTAGAGCTCTCAGGCAAAGCTAAGCCTTACTGTTCTAGTGACAAGTTCCTGAGATAGGATCTACCTGCTGCCTTTATTGCTCAAGCACAAATTGCCTATGGTTAAATATTTGGGCATTTATAGATACAGGTGGCTGCTAGGAGAGTTAATGTAAGAAGCAGCAATACTGATGATATAGCAACTGAGTTCAAATGGATCTAAAAGGAGCTGGTTAAACCAGACAAGTACACAGATTTTGATCACTACCACTTGAATTCCAGCAGTTTATTGCATGGGACAAATTATATTGATTTGTAACTATTGTTGAATTGATTAATTTCAACTGTCCTTGTATGTTATGTTTTCCCTTTCATCACAAAAACAGTATGTTCTTTTATAGGGGGGTGAGGAAGGTGGGGAAGGGAGGAGTGGAGAAATGTATTATGTAATTTTAAAGCTTTTTCTTTTAAAATTTCTATGTCAAAATGTTAGCCATAGTCATGTCTTATGTATTCAACTTCACCACAGGAAGAAAGCAACAGAACAGGAAAAAAGTAAACTCTAACCTAAGTAACAATTATTAATACAGACTTTTTACATTGAAAAGGGGCATGCCCAGAATGTTGTTGAAAATCCTACTAAAGGAGCACATTTTAAATTAAATGTTGTATTTAGTACATTGAGATACAGAGGACATGTAAAATAGCACAAGTAAAGAACTGTGAAATTGTCATCATATATTTTCTCCTTGGTTTCAAGAAATTCAGATGGTGAGATGGCTTTGCTGTATCTGCTGACATCTGGCATGTTCAGATACTCACCCTCACTTTTCAACTGTCATAGAACCTATTTATCATTTTGACGGAATTTGAAGCTTTTAAACTCCAATTAATTGAGGGACAAATGGTTTGGGGTTTTTTTGTATGCTCCTGAAAATAGTTTGAGCAGCTTTAAAAATGCATAGTACAAGGTTTAGACCTCTATCAGAAAATCCCTTATGAAACTACAAAGAAGAGTCAGAGGACTACTAGTATTTCCTTAAACATAAAGGTATTTTTACATCCTGATTATTACTAAATTATTATTTCATTAGATGAAATTTGAACTGGAAATTTGCCTTTCATATACAAGATCCATGTATTTTCTCTTCCTGTAAGTGAAAACTGTTCAGCAGGATGTGCAGTCTCGGTCTAGACTTGCAAAGTGCTGCTGTGAGCAAACACCTTCCACTCTGCCAAGCCTCTTTCTGTCACCAGTGCACATGCACACAGCCACAGAGATTGGCCTGAACTCAGTGATATAAGTCTTCTAGCAAAGAGATTTCTGAAATTGTTAGAAAAAAACTCCATGCATAGTGTTGTGGATGCTGTAGCACTTCTCTTGCTCTTTTCAAGTAGCTTACCCCGTTCAGATCAAGCCTCTGATATCAGTAACCTCTGTTGCAATGATGCTAGAGGACTGGGAACTTTTGAGTTCTGAGTCTTCAAACAGGAAGAAGTTCTCTTTTTCCCCAAGTGCTGGGAGGGTGGGGACCTGCCATTGGTAGGCTCAGCAGCAGCCCAGAGCAGAGGCAGCTGGTGCAGGAGGAGCAGTTCTCACACAGTCCCTGTGTCTCTCACACAAATGTCATCAGCTGGTGGTAGGAGTAGCAGCAGTGAGATCACAGGGCTGTATCTCATGTGGTTCACTGGGGTCCTGAGTTTATAGAAATGGTAAAAAGAGTGGACACAATTTCCAAAAGGAAGTAATCTCTAGGGTGTAATGCCCTGCAAGACAAGACTTCTTTTCTTTTGGAATTTTCCACTTCTCATCATGACATCTTAACATTGCAGACACCAAGCAGTTGTGAGCATTCCCATGGCAAGGCCACTCTGTGGTTTGCCATGTGCACAGCCTCATTGTTATAGACTCACTGTGCTTTCACTTTCTTTGGTTTTCATTGCCAGACATGGAAAATAGAAACTATCCTTTAGTCAATGTATTTCCTATCCTCTTAAAATAAAGAAATCACTGTTGATAGCTCTTGCATTGGTCTTGCTCATACTAATTTCTATTAAAACACCAAACCTTACCTGATATCCCTCACACACACACACACACAACCCCTCCACCCCCCAATACTAAATTGCTTTAGGAAAGTCCTGGGCTGATATCCCTAGACAATGAAGTCTTCTAACCATAGAGCCTGTCACCAGCAACATTATTTTATCTTTTTGGTCACTATGTCTCAAGTTTAACTGAAAAGAGCACAGCTAGGATTGTAAATGATGTGAACACACTTCCTTAGCAGATCTTCAGGCTTGATCTGGTGATCAGAAACAATCTAGTAAATGCAATGTGAGAATCTCAGCTGCAACATGATAAGTGACTGTGTGCACTCTAGCAGTTTACTTTAGTACAAATACTGGTTCACTTAAGCCACATTCCTCTCTCAAGTACCCTTCAGCATTGTTAAACAGTTTGCAAACCCCTGCTTTACTTGCCAGAGCAAGAGAGTTATGAGTGTGCATGTAGTTACTAGTCTCAGCTGGCAAAATGGTAGCTGACATCTGGAGGCAATAACTTCCTGAAACTCAATGGCCTTATCCCCTACTGAAAGTACATTTATTTTAAAGGGAGGGCAGGAGAGAGATTCCTTACTCTAATATGAAGTGTCATGATCAGAAAAATATGGATCTTTCATTTTCTAAATGACTGCTCAAATTCTAGTGGGAGGTGTCCCTGCCAATGGCAGGAGCTTGAAACTAGATGAACTAAAAAGATGAACCTTAAGGTCCCTTTCAACCTAAACCATCCTACAGTTCTGTGAAATTAGCTTGTGTTGTCTGCATTTGTCTGGATGCCAGTGGTTGTCGCCAGTTGTCTGCACTGGATGAATTTCAGCTACTGACTGTCCTGTTGGGTCAGTGCCCTGGTGGTGAGCCTGATGCCTTTCCAGGAATCACTAGAGACAGAATAAGTTCTTCCCAGAGGGCTCTGAACCTCCCTGCCTGGCATCTCCCTGCCTGCAACTTCGTATCTGAGTCCTCTTTTGCTTTTGCATTTTGCAGAAAGCAGCTCATGGAGATGCACCTCGTATCTTCAAGTCATCTTAACAGAACCCTACTGCCCCTTGTCTGTGGCTGGGGAGAGCCCCATCACAGAGGTCAGCTTCACCTAGTCAAATTTTGCAACAGAACTCAGCTCATTGTCTAATAGTGCAGAAAAATTAATTCCTTCACCAGGGTCTGGCTCTATTCTCCAAACGATTTATGATTTTCATTCTTGGAAGAAGCTTTGTAGCTCTTCTTTGCCGGCAAAGGTTTCCTGATTTTGTTATGTGGACCTTAGGAAGGAAAAATCCTGATTCATTAGTACTACATTTCACTGATTTTGCTTGTCATTTTTTAAAACATAAGGCACTGGTGCTGTATGTTCATACCTTTAAGTCTTTTGGAGATCTTTCAAGGTGTAAGATGTAATAATAATGGGCCAACCCTTTCCATTGCATTTCAGACAAATAGTTCACACCTCTGCAGGAGCTAGGGCTAAGACAATTTGAGTCACTTTTTGCCCTTTCTGTTCTGGACTGTTTTGGGTACTCCATTCCTGAATATATCCATACCAGATACTCCATTTCTGTTATAATTTATACCCTAAGGGTACACCAGCTACCAGGGATTACAGCATGGATGGCCACACTGTTATGAATCTCTCCTGCTCCTAACAGACTGCTGTGGAACAGACTGGAAAAGGCATTTCCCACTGAGAGCTTTGTACTGTTTTAACAATACTTAAAGTCAGAGTTTTCCCCATACTGGATTCAAGGTTTTTTATATTTTGCTGTCCTCTGCCACAACAGGATGTTAAATTCACACATGGAGTTTATCTTGGCTGTGAGTTTTAATTGTCTTGTTGAGCTTCTCGTTTTGCATTTTCTAAATGAGGTCACACAATTCCAGTATTTCTTCTGGAGACATCCAGGTTGAAGTGAAATAATTTGACTTTCAGATTACAGTCAAAGGAAATTCTGGAGTGTTTAAAAGAAAAGCTAGGATACAAAATAAACTTTGTTCTGTCAAATGCTGCAATTTAGATGATGTCTAAACACTGTAACATTTCCAGGGTAAGCAAACTCTGGAAGGTCAGTGGATCACTGACCAGTTCATGTTTTGCATTCCACTAACAGAACTTTTTTCCCTGCAGAGCTGCTAATGCTTGAAAAATACTGTGGGGCCATTTATTTTGTCTTTCCATTTACATTTTGAATGATTTGTCTTAAAAACTTGAATGAGATGCTGTATTTGTTAAACTTCACTTCTTCCACTTTATTGAATAAAACTAGATACAGAACCCTCAGACAAATTCTGATGTGGAGTAGAGGGCCATCACTGTCACAACATGGGGACAGCTGATAATTTTCTCTGCTGCTTGCGTGTTTCTATGGTGGTACAGACACCATATAAGATGGCTCATGTTTCCTGTGTGTGTGTGTGTGTGTTCCCAGCTTGCACAGGTAGACCCCAGGGCTGTACACCTGGGTGCTGTCCTTATCCGTGGCCTCACGACGTTGCTCATGGCCAACAGTGCCTGTGGCTTTCCCTTCAGGATGGATGATCTGATGCCTTGGGTAGTGTTTGATGGAAAACTTTTTCAAGAAAAATACCAGAAGGCACACCGAGGTTGTTCTGTGGAAGAACTTTTGGAAGGCAATGTAAGTAATCACTTCCTTTTAGTTCTGCATTCTTTGTAAAAATGTACCTGTCTGTTTTGTTGATTGTTTTTGTATTCATGTTTACACTTTCCCCCTTTTCTTTGTATTTTTCTTCTCTCTCTCATTCCTTTTTCATTCTCTCTACAAAACAAAATTAAAAAAAAAAAAAAGTAGAAATACTGAGCTTATGAAGGAAGCTGTAATTTTACCTTTAATGTTGTTCCCACTACTCAGAAAATAATAGAAGGAAAATAGTTGTCAATTTCAAAAATGAAAATGCCCACAATAGTTTTCTAGTACTGAGATATTAATGAGATCTTTCTCCCATAAGATTTTAAGCAACATATTAAGAACACCTTTAAAAAATCAAATGTTTAAGAGTGATATTTTTAAAGGCATTAAGGAACCTAAATTTTGAGATGAAGGTTTGGCAAATTCAAAGAGGAACTTCAAATCAGAAGAAGGTACATTCTTTTAGAACAGGTAAATATGGGTATTTCTTTTCTAATCTCACCAAGTACCTTCCTGTAGCTTTAAGTCCTTATTTGGTTCTCAGTTCCACTTTATCTTACAAATCTGAAGCTTTACAAGATTTGCTTGCTGTCTTACCAAAAGAGCAGTGTGATTTCAGACCTGTCTGGGCAGGGAGGTGCTGCTGAGCACTGTGCACTGCTCAGGGGCAGCATGGCCAGGCTCACAGGTAGGGTCTGCTGGGCTCAGTGCCAGACTGTGCTGTTGCACTGGGGGAGCCTCAAACCAGACCTGCCTTGTGCCCCACCAGCACAGAATATGTGGAGAGATGCTTGGGTAGATCTGTACCCATCTGGGAAGGTAGCTCTAAAGACCTTCAATTAATGTGTCTTTCTCAATTCATGTGTCTGAAAAGCCTATACCATTTAACTACTTTTGAAAATCTTACCTTTGAAATTCTTTTACCTGCTACTGAATGTATCACTTGAGGTTAAATTAATTAAAGAGAAAAAATGTTTCAGTTTTGATTAATTTTAATCTTATGCATCAATGCCAGTTATTTTTGTATAACTGGTTATCTTTTGTGATTTTGTGTCCAGCTGCATCCCATGCTGGTCTGGAGTGAGGAGTGCAGCTCTTGTGGGTGGGTGGAATGAACATGTTTTTAGCATGAAGGAGGAGAATAATCCTTTCCATATGTGTTCAATCATATGATTAGGACCATAACCTCTATCCAAATCCTGTGGTTCCTATTAATTGGTCTGTTGATTTCAGTAGATTTTGGATTGGACTAATGGTTCATCCAGGAATTTCATGCAGGACTTTTACAAAACAATAGAGGGTTTAAAGAATAAATGGGAAAATGTTAAAGAATCCAAAATGAAATTGATACTTGTTTTCCTCTTGGGTAGAATCCAGGTTAGTGGATAACTTTGACAATAAAAATTTAAATCTGTACAACTTTTATATTAATTGATACAGATATTTTTAAATGTGTCATGTAGTATGTTTTAGCTAACATTTTAAAAGCTTGTGTTAGTGTTGGAGTTCTATTTTATTCTGTTTTATAATGAAGATGAAGAAAGATCTTACTTTCCTAGAATTGAGTTAGAAATATGCTTGGTCAACTGAAATATCTAGGTTAGGGTTTTTAAAAGCCTGATGCTCTGTTTTAAACAAGCCCCAGATAAACTGTTCTGTTGTGAGGAAAAATACTCTAGCTATGTGAACTTTCAGAGTAGTTTAAATACCTTTTTCTTTTTTAGGTACAATTTTATGGTACATATATGGCAGAGATATGTACCCAGACTAATAAAATAGCTTTCAGCTTATCAGTTTGAGACAAGAATCTGTTCTGGGGAGAATTGCCAAGAGATGCCAGTTTAGTTGGGAACACTGGCAAGAGAACAAGTATATGTGATTGGTTTTTCCTCTTATTATAAGTTCAGCTTTAAAAAATAAAAATGGTACCTAGTTCCTGGCAGAGCTTAATGTACTGCTGGAAGCCAAGATCTTTCAGCACTTGTTTGTTAACAATCTAACCTTGAGCACCACAAATCTAATCTGGTGATAGTGACAGTACTGTATTCAGAAAAGAAGTTATTCTATATGGTATGTTTGTTATGGAAAAGAAAAATTATATGAAAAAGTTATTCTTTTGGTTGTTCAGTGCTTGTCTCCTAAGTTCTAGGGTCCTTTCTCTATTGTCTGGACAGTTGCATTACTTCAGGGACTTGAGGCAATCTCAGAATCAGTGTTGTTTTCTATCTGATAGGCTTAAATACAGTTAATAGGTTTCTGACAATTACAGTGGAAATACAATCCTGGTTAAATATTTACATGTGCATAAAAAATTTTGAACATCTTAGGGTTTGCTTCCTACCTTCCTTTTGGTTCTTATACCAAAAGAAGAAAATGTGTACACTAAATACAGTTGATATTTTTGTGGGCAAGTTTTTGTGTAGCTCAGCTCTTTGTAGCCTAACAGCTGTTAAAGATAAAAAAATGGACAGCTTCTGATAAGAATAAAAATAGAGCCATCTTGTTTTTTTACAAAATTATGCTAAGCTCATATTATGCTAGTTCTGTTTTTCAAAACTGTAATCATATTAGTTTGTTTATCCACACAGAAAATTGGCTATAATAGTCTCATAAAGAAGTGAGGCAATGATATTATCACTTTATTAGCCTTTTTATTGTGCTTCTCACTAATGAGTATGTTCATGGTCAATTTTTTAAAATTAGAACCAAATTACATCATGGGGTCGGCATAATTGATGTTTTGTTCTTTTCTGATCTCGCTTTTCATCCAACCTCCATACATTCTGAGATTATTCTCCCAGGAATAAAATGAAAGGTTTTTCTGTGTGCTCTTCACAGGCTGGACACAGTTTGTGTGGCAAACAAAATTTTAAAAAAATCTGTGGGTTTTAGTTAAGTCTCTCTAAAGATGTTTGTTAACTCAAGAAATGTATTAGGGAAGTTAGGGAAGTTCTCAGCAGGTTTCATTCAGGGAGTCAGACTCTACCTTTAATTTAAGAAACCTCTCTAGTTACTGCAGCCTTGCTACCTATTAGATTCTTTTACCTTATCCTGTCATCTTCAAAAGGAAATGTCATCCTGTAAAAATCAGTTCAGTTTTATGAAAATAACAAATTATGGTATTGTTCTAAAATCTCTCTTTTCCTAATTCTCTTCATTGTGTAGCAAATCCCACATGCCCAGTATCAATCCGAAAAAAAAAATACATTCTAAGATCTGTCACTTTTTCAAAGCTCAGAAAACAGAGAAAGTCAAGGATGTATCACATCTCTCAATATTGCATCCTTAAATAGCTTCAGCTTGTCCTTTTGACAGTAGATTATTTTTTTATCGCACCACAAGGTAAACACTTGAATTTAATTCCCCCATTTCTTTTTAGACTGAGTTATGTTTTATCAGTCAGGAGTTGGGGCAGATGTATTACTGGTGGGTAAGTTCTGTTTCTAATGTATGAGATTAAGAGACTGATTCTAACTGGTATATTTTCCATGAGTTCATCAGTCCTTATCTGGAGGCTTTAACCATCTCTGCCTGAGGTATTGCAGATGGAAATCTAGTTAAGGGGATCTACAGGTGCAAGGTCATAGAATAGGACAGGACAGCAAGGGATTTGCAGATGTGAGCAGAGAAGGAAAACTACTTCACTGAGAAAGGGGAAAGCATTTCCTCTGCACCCCTACTCACTCCTCCAGGTATCCACATTTAATATTAAATGTTCAAACTTTATTTCCTGTTAAAGTGTGAACCAGATCTACCAGCTTCATGCGTGCACAAGTGTGGCTAAGTCTTAGAGTTGTTGTGTCTGTGTTTGATTTGTGCTACACCTGAAGAAAGAAGAGCAGAAGAGTAATTGATTTTTAACTGTGTTTTCTGCAGGAGTCTTTGTACACACCCTTCCAGAATCTGAAGTCTCTCATTTGCAAGATTTGCATGGCAAAGAACAGAACAATACAGAGCAGACCAAGAGGGAATGGATTTAACACAGGTTGGCATTGTGTGAATTTTCTCAGTAAAGTTAATATATAGATGAGCTAAATTATCCTTCAAGAGCAGCAGCAATTACATAGGCAGCCCATCAAGCTAAGTAAATTTGAACTCCTTTCTCCAAGAAGCAATGAAAAGATCTAAGAAAGTATTTACTCTTTTTAGCAATTTATGTGAATTTGATTACCCAAGTTTTTATAGAATAATATTTCCATCTAGGTACATAGCTAGTGAGATATATGCAATAAGTATCATTAATTGACAGAAACATCACTTTTTATTCAGTGACTAAAGATATTTTTATATGAGAAATTAATGGCCTAGCTTTTTCTCTCAATCCCTCAGGGGAGCTATTTAACATTGATAGCTGAAGGTCAGAATGAGGCATTGAAGATGAAATACTTCTTATTGCATTTGCTGACATATTTCAAAATAGAAGAGGGCTTTTGAGCAATTTGAAAAACTCTGCTTTCTTGCTTAAGATCTTGCTATTTCCCCCAACTTTATGGCACAGTTTGCTAAAGAACTCCATTTTCAGAATTGTTTTCCCTACCTGAGTTACCTGACTTTCAGGGTAAAAAACATCTAAAAGGTTTTTTTAAATCAATCACATATCAGCCTGAATGTTGAAGCTTCAAGACTTTGAAATAATTTACACTGAATCTCAGTGTTTGTGCTCATATTATATTTATTACCTGCTTAATACCTGATCAGTTATAATGTCTGTGAGAATAAAAATTACCCCTTCAGAATTTCTTGAGCAAATTACAACAGACAGAACTGTTTTCTGCTAATTCAGTACTTTGCATTATGTGGCAGCAATACTTCTGATGTGGCTCTACAACGAGCTCATGCTGGACACTCAAAATTGAGGATATCTGTTGGTGATTTATAATACCAGACCTTGGTAGCATCTGCTTTTCCTTGAGAGCTATATTTAACCATTTTAATTATGATTTGTGATTCCAATTTGGAGAGGGATTTCTGTTTGTTTTAATGACTGCAGTCTCCAAATCTGTGTCATAAAATTTTGATCTGGTTTCTAAATACACTTGTTAACAGCTTGTAATCATGATGTGCATAGATGGAAATGAGGGCAAGAGCCATGCTTGTTAGGCTGACTTTAGCTTGGAAAGATCATAATTGTGCTTGAGTATTTTGGCACAAATACTCTAACTAAGAAATACTCTGTTTCCTAAAAAAAGAATACACTGTCTCTCTTTTTCTCCATTTAATCTTACATATTGTCAGAGTTGCTTAGTGACTACTGTTTTTCAGGAAGAGAACAAGGAGATTGTAATCCCAGGTTCCAACAGCCACACAGAAGTCATGTTGTTTCTCCATATCACAACCAGATGAGGGAGTTCACACAAAGACATCAGCAATCCCAAGGTAAAAAATGGGTGCATGTTTGTGGGTTTGGAATTGTCCCTATCACCAGTATATCAGCTCTGTGTCTGCCTGCAGTTCATGTTTATGTGTGCAGTAACCCTACAGCAGTCAGCAACAAAACTTGCCCTGATGCTTTAAGTTTTAGCTTTTATATTTTTCAGATTCTGTGCTGCTTTAGTGTGTAGTTCTGAGCTTCACCTTAAGGCTTGGTAAGCTCTCTTCACAGAGTAGGTAGACAGAACAAGTCCTTTTCCAGCTAGGGACCAAGGACAATCTATACTTGTTTTGGGCCCAGAGCATAAACAATGTGGACTGAAGAGGAAAAACAAGAAGGATGGGACTTCATAACCTAAAGCTGTAATTGGACAATTAACTCCAAAACTTATAAAAATGTGAGACCTCATGACCGGTCATCCATTTTTGTGACCATTTTGGGTTCATCTTGGGTGTAGCCCTGGCTAGGCTCTTATACTGCCCAAGGTGTATCCATTGAGGCCTTTTAATAAATACCTACTTCATTCTTTAACTCTGTCTAGCCTCTGTTCTAGGTCAGCTTTCACAAGGCATCAGCATCAGTTACACAGTTGTGTATTGCCTCTTGCAAAAACCAACTCTGCAGGGTGAGGTGGAGTGTAGCACTGTAATCTGCAGTCATCTTCTACTCACAGTGTTCTGGGAAATAAGCTTTCATGTGGTATTTGTAATTTTCAAGCTTGGTCTCAGCTGAACTGTGTTTAAAATTGTAATTGTTCTAAAACAAATTGGCACAGCTGCACAGAAATGTGTCTGAAGTCTTTAGCTGCAGATCTTTGTTCATACTTCAATAAAACCCTCAAGCATATGAATAAAGTTAAACACATTCTTAAGTGGTTTTCTAGATCAGGGTCCCTGCTTCCAGGTCACTGCCTAAGTGATACAAATGCAAGTTTTGTCTTGCCTTGGCATTAATCTTAAATCATTCACCAGTCTCACTTCTTGAAAAGAACAGACATTTCAGTGAAACACCACAGTGGATAACACTGTTGAGCTGACTTAATTCAGTTTTACTTCCTCGTTACTGTGAGTTGAAGCACATACACGTAGATTAAAGAAAATAAGCAAATGGAAGAGAGGTGTTTAAAAAACATCAATTATTTTATTAAGTCTGCAGAACCTGAATTTCTTTCATATTTCCAGGAGAGGTTTTCAAATAAGATCACTGATGTGATTAGGAAAGATAAATAATAAATAGATACAGTGAAGTCTTAAATGTGTTTCAGCTGCCACTTTTGAATGCTTCAGAGTAAGATAATATCATTTGATTCACAAATAATATTATTTGATCCTCTATGTAAAATATAAAGCTAAAATATAGAGTATGTACGCTGACCATATGCAAAACCCAAACTGGTCATTGTTACCAGTTCTTGACCATCTGAAGAACCCTGATATTCAGGGGTCAGATAATCTCTGACCAGCTCCAGAGATTTTATGGCTAGGTGTATTCCACAAAGTATGTTCCACAGTAACTGTGCTGCTGTGTTATAAATGTCTTTCAGTAGCATTATTTAAACATCTTGGCTTCTTCTACACTATACCTATTTCTTACCCTCAGGACACTCTTAAAACATGATCCCATAACTGCAGTTAAATTGCCTGTGTTATAAGTGAAACAGGTTTATTGGAAAAATACATCTGTCTTTATAAAAGAGCCCTTCAATGTTTTAGAGCTCCTTTTAAAGTGATCTGCCAACATGACTCATTTTGGCAAAATTCTTCTATTAAGTTTGCTAATATTAGCACAGGTATTTGGGTTACTTCTCTACGTAGCTGTTGTCTGTTATATGAGTGTCTCAGCACAGAGAGAGAAAGAAAAAACAGCCATTTTCTGTTCATGGTAGCTTATGTGATAAAACTCCCTAGTAATGATATCTGATATCTGAATACTGATATCTGTCTATCCCATCCTCTATGTACCTTTCCATGGTACACTGTTATGGCTCCTTATAATACATAAATCATATGGCTCCATATAATATATAAATAATTGGATTAAATACAGTAAAAAGTAATGGAACAGTAACCATGGGACCCATATCTTCTCTATCAGGAGTGTATATAATGATTAGGCAGCCTTTGCTCTCTCTTATCAGTTGATGTTTAAGAATTCTGTGACAATGTCTCAGCTTCACCAGTGGAGTAAAGAGTGCCTCCAAGAAAGCATCAACCTGAGAAGCAGTGGCATTTCTCTGAGAGGATGGCTGGAATCCCCTCAGGCAGAGCAAGAACTGGACTCAGGCATCCTTCATTATATGGCCAGTAGTAGCTGCTGTACCCAGCTGCTGTAATAAGCACCTCATCCTCTAGCTGTATTTTGAGTGCAGGGAATTCAGTTGTGGCTTTTTTTGCATTTTGGGAAGGTTTGGGGGTTTTTTGTTTGATTTTATTCATTTAACTTCTCTCCATAAATTTCTTGGCTGTGTGTTACAAATGGATAAAAGCACATCTGTGTTACTCAGAGCTGGACATCTAAGCCTCAGGAAGGTAGATTTCCCCTTAATATTTCTTGTTTGATAATTTATGGATTTTAGGTTTGTGGCTGCAACACCACACCACAGCCCATGTACCCTATTGGTAGACAAACTTCATTAATTAGAAGTTAAGACCACTCATACATCACAATGTTAACTCATTCTCTAAGAACCTAAAAATAAACTGAGCATTAAGAACTATGGAAATCACTGTTAATTATCCATTTCTTCACAGAATGTAATTGCATCAAAAGGGTACATTCACTTCAGTCTTAGCACACTGTAAAACACATAACTGCTGATAATACAAGCAGCCTCTCATTTGCAAGATACTTAGTCAAGTCTTCCACACTGGTGTTGCTTTCAACCATGCTTCTGATTAATAGGATTTTGGTAGAACTGTAATTCAGATCGGACCTGGTGGAACTTCAGTGCTGAGAAAAGATTTAATTTACATTGTGGGGCTGCTTTGCTAATAGAGCTCTCTAACTAAAGCAGTATGGTGCACAGGCACACTTAAACCAGTATGAAAATATTGGTAAATATAGCTTATGTCTGGTTCTAAACAGCATATTATCCTTACCTGAATTCATACAGTCAGATCTACCAGTCACAGATGAGATTCACTATCCCAACCCATTAACTTGAGTAGGCTTAAAAGTTACAGTCACCCAAGAGTTTTAAAAAGAGCCACCATGCACTTTATCCTCCAGGATCTCGGAATACTAGCCCCAATTACACACCAGCTGGGCAGGGACATGTATTTTTTTAAGATATGTATAATTGTAACTTTTCTTGCATGCTATCCTAATAAGCCCTTGTTTTTCTGCTTTAATGTTCACTGAATGTATTTAATTCCTCTCTTACTGTCTTCAGGTAGAAGATCAGAACATCCACATGGGAGAAGGCATCACCATCATCCTCGGTAAAGAATTCATGTCTACAAGTGGCAAATGGGATGGTGGAATAGTTGCCACTGGGATAATTTTTGTTTATTCAGGCTTTCACCTGTTTTTTGTGAACTGTGCAGAGTAACTGGACAGTGTGACTGTGGAGAAAATCACACAAAGCTGAGGCTGTTCAGCTTGTTAGTGACTTATCATGTTAGGTCTAAGCTTTTTATGAGACCAGAATCACCAAAACTTAAGTTACAGCTACCTGAGGCACGGTAGCATCCCAGTATAGCTATGCTGTTTTGTCCATTTGACAAGGGAAAGTCTGAATTGTTTTTTATAACATTGTGAGATATTCCTGAGTGTAAATGTAAGACTTAAGCTATAATTTTTGCATATTTTTGTAATAGTTGTTTATATTACAATACTTTCCTCACCATGAATAATGTGTCATGTCTACACTGTATTGTGGTTTATGTCTTGATTGTGGATTATATCTGTGTTATACCATTGTTTCTGAAACCCTGAAAAGTTTGAAACATGACATCACTGTTGTAAGCATCATCTGCCAGTGAAACAATGTGACTTTCTTGTAAAATGTAACACTTTTTTACAAAGGAAAAAAAATTACTTTTACATTTGATACTTTTAGTTAAGGAACTTTTTATAATTTTTTTCAACTGAGGAAGGAATCTATCATGCTCTACTTTTATAATGAATAAATATATTTTTCATACTCTGTATATAGCAGCAATCCAAAAAAAAAAAAAAGCAATGAGGATTTCTAGTTTTATTAGAAGTATGAGCCAACACCATTTCACACAACACGGTGTCTTGATTTGTGTTTCAGGAAATGCACTGTCATCATAGGGGTATTCCTGCTTCCTTTTTCAATTGATTTTCCACTGACTGTAATTGTACTATCATGTTTTTACTATCATTTTTATCCCTCCCCTACAAACCTTTTGAAATAATGTGGTCTGAATTTTATGGAGACTTCTCTGGTTTCAGGGATCTCATGATGTATAATAGTGTATTTTAAAAGAATGTGATTGTGTGCCAGAATTTGTTGGTAATTCCTTCTTCAGGCTTTGATATGAGAAAAGATGTCTGTTATCCTCAATAAACAAAGTTAAATACAGTCAGAGTGGGAGTTTTGCTGTGCTAGCTGTGGTATGAATTGTTGGTAATAATTACCCTGATTACTGAAGAATTGATAACGCCTCTATGAGGTTGTTTTTCTTCCTAATGTTAGACCATAAGGAGAAGCTGCTTATTATTATTATTATTTCCAAGCCAAAAGATTTTTTTCCCACCAGGAATAGTAGAGGGAAAGCAGAATCATGAAGCTGAAACAGAGAGGTGCTGTTTTCCTTCTCACTGAACTTTGAATTGTTCACAAAACCACAAAGCTTACGGACTCTAGAAGGAAATCATATTGTTCTAGTTTAATATGTGGACCATAGGGTTGTTTTGAATGGTTACAGAATAGAGGACAAACAGACATGGATTTGAAGTGAAGGAACACTTCAAAGAAGTGAAGAAAGCATTCTTGTTCTTCTGTACTGCTTAGTCTTCTCTAGCCTGTGCTCTGGGCAGCTGCCTTTCATCAAATATTCACTGAAATTGTGGATTGATTTAATAGCCTTATGTGTTCCCCTTATGGAAGGGGATCCAGAGAACATTCCATAACATCAATAACTTAGTCAACAGTGACTCAGCAGAAACTGTGGCATGGTCATTGTGAGAGAGTGACTGACAGCAGCACATCTATCAGCTTTCCTCTTCATGTATCCTTCCTCTCAAATTGCTTTGTTCATTTGTGACACCATCACACTGGGAATCTGAATCTGGACTGAAGAAAACCCTGAAACAATGAGTTAATCTTACAATGCTGTGACACTGCAATTATCAAGATATATGGTTTGTGCCTCTTTTATAAAACAGGAGACTACAATTTTAATTGTTCTGCTATCTTAGCAAGTGCTGTGCTGAGATGGAAGGGAACAGCCATCCTAAAGCTCTACAGATCTTTTTGTGCCATGCTGTCTGAGCAAAAGTATAAGGATACTCCAACATGTGGTATTATATTGCAAAGGTGATCTTTACTTAAATGCTGGGGAGGAAAATCAAAAGTTTACATGCTCACATTTAAATACTTATTCCCCATTGGCAGCTAAACTGGCAGGCAGGCTAGTATATGCTCCTTCACTTGGAAGTTTGATGGGACAGTCCTCTGTGGTGCAGAGCCTCTTTCTCTTAGAGGGTATCTTTGGGTTCTATAGAAGCATGGTCAGCCCAGTAAATATGCAGAAACCTTGGTATGTTTCTGCTATAGTGCTTGGGAGCACAGGAATGCCATGAGGTTCTGAGTCTGGTGAGGCTGCCCTCATGGGTACACACTGATGGATGGCCTGGCAGCTCCTCAGTGCAGGTCATCCTGGGGCTGCTCAGGACGGGGCTCAGTGATGGTGACTATGACAGGCACCAGAGTTTCCCCGTGTCCCTGGTGCAGAGGTGACTGACAGTTCTATGCCTGCATCCTGCAGGCACTGCCATGCTCTCCCCCTGGTCCTCAAAGGGGTTTGACTGCCTACAGCTGGGTGCCCTTGGATCCAGCTGGTCAGTGAGGAGGATCTGTGTGAGAGAGCTGTGGGAAGCCTCCTGGGAATCTCACAAGACTCTTAAGAGCAGTGTTTAAGCCCAGGTCCTTGCCCTTGGTGCTTGCCTAATTTACTTTGTAGGAATCCAGCACCCACTGTGCCTCTCTGATTCTGCCTTTGCCTCGATGATTTGACTTCCCTGTGTGACATGGACATCCCTCATCCCCATGGACTTGTCCAGTGATCACAGGACTGTTGTGTGACACTGGTTACCACCATCAGACCTGCTCTGCTGCTCTTCAGGTGCTGTAGGACTGCAGCCTCAGCAGTGAGGTCACTGCCCTACATTGCCCCTCCACTGCTGGCTTGCCTTCCCTTGTGCAGCAGGCCCCCCTTGCTGCTCCATGACAGCACAGGGGGTCAGGAAGTTTGGCTGAAGCTACCATAGTGCTTGGATAGTGTCAAAACAATAGATATGGTCTGTGGGCTGAAATCGGCTCAGAAAACTGAAAATGGCTACAAACCAGCCAAGTGTCTTTGTGCTGAATCCCTGCTGAATTAGGACCTTGCTTTCATTGCTTCCCTAAACCTTGCAGCTGACACCCAGACCTTTCTCACCCATAGCCAGGCTGATGGGTACACTGTGTTTCAGCAGTGCCCACCACAAATGTGAAGCTAGTGCAGAACACAGAAGTTCCTTTGTTAAAGAGTATGTTCTTGAAACTGATTCTTGTAGAGCATTGTGGCTTGTACTGTTTTGGAGCCCTAGGTTGGTGATGAGGCATTAAGTTTAGCCTACAGTTTTTACCAAGAAGTATGGCATTGAGACAACACATGATGAGTTGAAAAGTTGTCTGTAACAGACAGGGGCAGCTGGCAGGGTATTCTGTCTGAGTGCTCACCAGCCTAAATTTATTTATCTTAAATTTATCTTACTACAAAATTAAGGTCTAATGGGTCTAATGTTTGGTTTTGCTTGTGCCAACTGGGAAAGTACCTTTATTGTATTAAAACCCCTCGATCTTAGAGTCTGGAATATTTGTTCAGGTAAGGAATCGAAACCAGTTACTGACTGTGGTGCTGTACTGGGTGCTGCTCCTTGCCTTGGTAGCAACTCTGGTAGTGCACAGCTTAAAACTCACTAACACACCTGAAATCAGAGTGCAGGCAGGACAACAGCTGTAGCAATTGCACCTACTGTGTCCTATACCTCTAAAAACTGCAAATACAAATACTCAGCACCAGGCCTGGCAGAGTTCAAGGAGAGTTTGGACAATGCTCTCAGGCACATGGTGTGACTCTTGGGGATGATGCTGGGCAGGACTAGAGGTTGGACTTGATGATCCAACTGGGCACATTCTGTGATTCTGTGAAATAGGGAGATAGGCATTTCTTCAGGGCAAAGAACTGTTCTGAGTGCAGAATTTCAGTCACATGGTGTTGTATTCTGCACTGGGTGTTCATGCTCAATATCAAAATGTATCTTGCCAGTAAGCATCACCAAAAGACTCTCTTCTCCTCAGTGATGACATTTGTGATGACTGTTTACCATTCCTTTGGAGATGAAGGACTTGATTTGGTGATCAGATTCAAGCAGAAACCTGAAAACTACACAGGCTAGGGAAGCAAGGGCACAACAGAATGCAAGGTATGGGTGCACACAACCCATCAATTTAGTATTTTGAGGCTTTGCAGTATTTTGAATCTTTTTGAGTATTTGTCTTTGCATTGATTCTTATTTTCCCAGTACACATTAGATCACTTATCAAATGACCTTTTTTTAGTAGTGGTCCCATAGATAAACAGGGATATATTAACTGCTAATATAGTTAATCTAGGCATGATTTTTTTTAATATTAATACATTGATATTTCAAATGTATTAAGCTTCTCTTTTTCATGCCAGAAGATACAAGAAATATTAGGCACAGAAACCAATCCTGGATATAAGCTCTCTGAAAATGCTTGATAGCTGCAGACTTTTTAATAGAAAATAGTGCAGCCTGTCTCAAAAATTAGGTAGCCAAGTCTGCAGCTTGTTTTTGGACTCATATTAAAGAGCAAAACTGTACTGTAAGAGATGTTCTGATATCAGATATGTTTCCTTATGATGTTTTAGGTGGCTTAAAAACCTCAATCAGTGAAAGCAATCACAGTTTTTAGAAAAGTGATGAGAAACTTGCATGGTATTTATGGCATTTGGAAAAGTTAGGTCAAGGTAACCATTCAGAAGTTACCTTTGTGACATTCAGCTTTATTTTAGGCAAGAGGTTGTTTGTTAATAGCAGAAAACCAGCAGGCTCTGTATCTACTTCCTGATAACACTTTAATTTTCACTTTTGATCATGATGCAGCTCATCTAAAAGAGATGAAGTGTATAATGAGCTGCCTTTTGATAATCATCTTTGTCCCTAGTTTAATTACCCATCAGCTCCTTCTGTCCTTCTGATCTACATTCTGCTGGAGGGTTTTCAATTCCAGTGACATTTATGGAGGTCTGAGACAGGGTGCTGGTGATGAGGCTGAACCTCTTGTTACATAATACACATAGGAAAAATCACCACATTTAAATAGGGTGATAAGGCTGCCCCCAAATCCTTGAGCAACTTGCAATACTCCTCTCTTTAACAAAGCCTTCATTTTGTAGGTGTGATTTAATTTCTGCTCCACCTTCCCTATGCAGAGAGGGGATTTCACAAAGGGGCAAACAGGAGAGTTGCAAACAAATCCACTACAGAATTGCATTTCCAGACAGAAGAGGGAGAGCAGCTATACAGTTGATGTCCAGTAGCACAGAGCATTTAGAAGTTGGTCAGTGGATCTAGACCAAAACTTCTAGGTTTTAAAAACAAATCAGAAACCTTGAACATATACTGGTTTGGAATACACTTAATGCAGATTTGTTTGTGGTTTTTATGGACTACTTGCCTATCTAGGCTCATCTTATGACTGTGTGACACCAGTGCAAATCTAGGCATTGATTGTGGTTTATGCTTTAAATAAAGATTAGATTTTAATATTTCCTGAAGTTTTGAACAAAAGAAATACTAACCTGCAAATTCAGCCTTCTTTTTTTTTTTAAGAGGGAATTATTTTACTTATTTGCATTGCTGGTTACTATATTAATTCTTGGCAACAAATAGTGCTGTAAGAAACTTTTGCTCCAAGCAAGTTAAAAAATAGCATCAAAGAAAAAATATTAAGTGCTAACAAGAGCCAGTTTGCATGTCTTAACACTTCCTTGTTGGAAGCAGGAAAGAAATCCCAAATTTGTCACTGTGCATTTGTTTACACTAAGGTGTTATTGCTTAATCACTCCACCATCCTTCTCCCTCATAAACGCCCCCATCTGCCTGTAGAAAGAGCCCAGCTTAGCAAGGCTGATCATTTATGATGTTAGAAAATAGGAAGGGAGCGGGGAGAGGAGAGGGCAAAAAGAAAAAAGAGAAATAAAGCTTTTCTTCTGTCCCTGTGATCCAGGAGTGCAGTTTTGGGGGGTTTGGCTGCCCTGTGTATTGCTCACTAGGGTCTACAGCTGGTGCCAGCTCCAGCATTTAGGCTTTGAGAGGATGAGTGTTCAGCCTGCTGGGGGATAAGATGCCTCTCTGTGTGCTGGATATGATCTGTCCTTAGAGGGGAAATAGTTTCAGTCACAAAGCAGTTGTGCTTCTAGGTATGTGAGGGTAGCATGTGTGAAGTTTCTGTAAGAAACTCAGTAGCATTTTCCTCCCTTACAAAAAGTCTTCTTGCTCTTTATTTGCCTTCAGTAAAATCCCCAAAGGGCCAGAGGGAGGGTCTGTTGTTTTTTTTTTTTTCCCTGAATTCTGTTGGTTTTAAGTTGGGACTACCAGAACAGAAGTTTAAAAGTAATTTTACGAAAGAAAATTAATCAGATATGAGGCCAGGGTTGCTTGGAAAACTAAAAATTAAAGGCTGTGCTTTGTCTCAGGCACCTTGTGCAACTTACTTCATATGAACTGCATCCTTTTAGATGTGTCAGGCTGACAGTGCTGGGAAATTAGGCTTCTAACTTCTGGTAGTTTCCCTGACTGCTGGACTACAAACTGGCATGACAGATTGCATCCAGCACAGTAGGCTGCAGAAAGTAGTTAATGGAAAATAGACTGCTTTGATGTTCACTTCTGGTGGGCTGATCCTCTGGTTTAAAGGCTAAACATCTATTGTCCCCAGTAGGAGTTTTCTTTATGAAAAAACTTTCACAAAATCTGTAATTTCCATTTCGTTTTCTGAGACTGTGGTTTGCTCTATTTCTACATTCAGTAGCCAGCAAACATTTTCAAGAGTGATTTGTAATTTTCATGTCTCTAACTTCAGAGGCCACAGACATGGCCTTATTTCTCAGAAATAAGTTAAGCATCTGTCCTCTTCTGCAAAAGCAGATGTCTCTAAAGTATTTCCATCAGAGCACCAGAAATGAAGGCACCTAAACACACTGCCTACTTTGCTGGAAAATGGGGCTAAGCACTGCAGAGATGCACCTTAGAGAACAGGCTCGGCTAGAATTAAAATGGGGGGGAGGGTGAGGAGAGTGAGAGCAAATACAGTAACAGCCTATGATTAGAAATCTTAACAATGACAGTGAGTTCTGTTTAATTCCTAACTGCTTAAAAGCAGGCCTGGGGAAATGCTCTGCTTAGAAATGCCATGGAAAGTGCAGCTGGTCCATAGGCTTTATCTTGAAAAGCAAAGGATCTTTCCCATTTTGCAGTAACACTGCCATTTACTGGGCCATACCACTAGCAATTTGCAACAATGGGAGGGAAAAAAGCTGCCATTTGACCTAGAATGCAATTTTCAACTAATTAATAAAGTGACCATTAGTGCCCGAGGGGATAATAACAGGAATAAGAACAAATTACTGTGGGGTGCAAAGGAGGCTTGGGCATTGTATTGCAAATTTCTTATGGCACTATTCTTTTCCCCCCCCCCCCCTCACTAATACTTTTAAAGTGCCCCCACTCAACACTTGCTCCTTGTAGGACCCTTGCAAACCACATAAGAATTAGCCCTTCAAAGATGAATCAGGATCTAATTGTTGTTAACAAAGTGCCACCTGGAGAGAAATGTTACAATATACCTTCATTACAAAGCATTCAATCTCTCTCTCGCTCACAAGTCCTGGCTACAGTACAGACAAAAAGAAGCAGTTGCTAGCGTTAAGATCAGGCACCTGCAATTATTTGTGAGACACTGCCAGTCCCTGCACAAATATGCCCCTAACATTGCATGAGCCTTGTTAGAACTGCTCTGTTCGTGCTGCTTCAGAGCAAGTTTTGCTGGGATCTCTCTGTTTGTGACTCTCTAACCTGTCACTGGAGCCCTCACACTGGTGGGCACATCAGGAGAAGAAGCTGCAACATTCACCCTGCTTTTCCAGGATGTGCTCTCAGTAAAGACTCACCTGTATTTTATGGGTGGACAATGCCCTGGTTTCATTTCTCTGCCTGAACGAGATTTCACTTGTGGGTGCAGCACATCCGCTACAGGTCCTGCCCGTGGTTGCACTTTGCAGCTTCAGTGGTTGGAGCTGAAGACAAGACCCACCAGTGTCTGCCACGTTTGTGGCTGTGTGTCCACAAAAGTCAAAGGCAAATGACACTACTCTTGTCTCTCCTGAAAATTCCAGTCATGTGTTTTACAGCAAACTTAAAACTGCTGTCCACGGGCTTGCTTTGCTCATGCCTTGTTCACAAAGTCAGGGAGTCAAGCTCTCAGGCTTGACTGAGAGAAAACCTCCCCAAGAAACTAAGAACAAACTCTAGCTTTTGATCAGGTAATCTGTCTGTTGTGGCCAGCACAAAGAAGGGACAGACACTGGTAGCTGGAAGCAGGTGAGGGAACACAGGACCTTCCCTTCCCTTTAGGAGAAGGACTTGCTCCACATTAAGGTGAAACCAGTCTCACTTCCCAAAAGCATTTTGTAAAACTTGTTTGGTGGGTTTTTTAAAGCAGTGGGAGATATAGAATCATAGAACAGCCCAGGTTTAAGGGGGCCTTGTAAAATCACCTGGCCCAACCTTCCATGGGAGAAGGAGCCCAGATGAGATTGTTTAGCACCCTGTCTGATCACACCTTGAAAACCTCCAGTGATGAGGACCATACCACATCCCTGCAGAGGTTGTTCCAGTGAATGATTGTTCTCATTGTAAAGAACTTATTTACTATATTGAAATTTAACCTTTCCTTGCCCCTTTTCTTCTTATTTCAGTAAACATGACTATCCTGCTCATTCTGAGGATCAGGAAGTTGGAGAGTGAAGGAGAGGTGGAAGCAGTCTCCCCTCTTTCTGTTCCTTGCTCAGGTTACTCCTCTGCTTACCTGCCAGATTATCCATGCTGCTTCAGAGAACTGAGGGACTCACTAGAAGGGAATGCTCAGGTACCTTGGCCAGGTTGATTTCTTAACTGATGGACATGGAGGCAGGAACTTCTGGAGATCTAAGCAATGTTAGCATCCTTTGGCTTCTGATTTTCCTAGAAAAACTACCTCTGTCCAGAAATAGCACACTCAGGGCCTGCTTTGTAGGATAAATAATCTGAATGCCCCACTTGCCTCGTATTTTGGAACACATGTACTGCAAAGAGAGATACAGAAAATTTTTTTACTCATAAAAAGCACATTATATGAAACCAAACCAATCCTTCTGGATCCTGAAAGACTTCAATTGTCTAATGTGATTCCAAGTGTTCCTAACTGGCAGAAACTGGCTGTATATGCTCACCATGCAGCTGTTTTGTAAACAGCCAGCATTATTGCTGCAATTAAAACACATGCTTTGGATTTTTCATTTTGACTTTGGTTATCATTGACCATCTCCAACTTCCACTTAAGAAGACTGTTCACCATAAAGGATCTGCACTGCTTTAACATCAGTGAAGATTTGCCAGAGGACCCAATGGTGATATCTGAAATACAGTCTTTGGTGTAACTGGGAGAGTGAGGCTGCACCAAATCAGTAAGTATGTACCAGCTCTGGTTGTACATGCAGTGGAGGAAAGGAGCAAAACATCCCCTATGACTGGAACACCATTCCCCAAACAACACTAAAAGGGGTGGACTTCCAAGAGCACAGTCCCAGACTTGCAGATTGCCTTTCTGATACTGAAAGTCATGGATGGCATAAAGCATAACACAGCCCAGAGCATAAAAGGAGCATCTCTCAGCAGTCTGGCATCCTTGTGCTTGAAATTGCTCAAAAATGGCTCAGCTACTCAGTCTTCTCAGGTTAAAAGTGTTCTTAAGTGGCTTTGCTGGAATTGCAGTGCTTGCCTCTGGCAGTTAGCAGCAAGAGCACAGTCCTGGGACTCCTTGCTCCTTATGCAGTGATCTTTCCGTGTGTCTGTCCACTCCGTGGCACACATGGCTCATTTGGGAGCTCTCACTGAACACGTGTTCAGAGTTGATGAGGATTTAATTTGTTCTGCTCTAAGAGGATTCTGTCTAATCATTAGGATGGGGGTCAGAGTTAGGAAACCTGATTGATTCCCCTGCACCTTCCTAGAGCTATCACTTACTGACTCTGTGACCTTGCTCAAGATATACCAGAATCTTGTGACACTCATTGTCATCAGCTGGAGCACAGATCCATCTTTAAAAGTTACTAGGAAGCTGAGAGGCATGGGAAGTGATTGCTGCAGTGTATATTCCACACTAAATGTGTGGAATATTACCCCAATAACTCTGTACTGCTGAGGCCAGATACCAAGCTGTGCAAAATAGGAGCCACTTGAAAATATCAGCAGATGACTCCTTGTGCAGCTCTTTGCTAAAAAGCTGTATTTTTCTCTCAGAGATACTGTAGTTTGAAGATGGGCAGGGGATCCTTGTGTGAACTGGGCAATACAACTGCAGAGCACCTGGGTAAAGCTCATGAGAAGAAACTGTGAATAAACAGGAGGATGTACAGGAGGTTATCCAGGCTGCAAATCTCTGACCAAAATCATGCTCTCCAAAGAAAGGCACAAGGAGCAGAGATGGAAGCATTTGCCATTTCCAAAACAGCTTGGCAGTCCCCCAGGACTGCAGACAGGCTTCACTGGAGGGTCTGTTCTTGTGCTGACACAAGAGATGGATGAACATACAAGTGCCATTAGCATTGAAGGGAGGTGCCTGCTAAACTTTCCCATGAGCTGGTGGAGGAAAAGGCTTCTAAAGGTATCTCACGAGGTAACAGAAGGCTGTGGCTGCACATGCTGCCTCCCTTTAATATCTGCCTGTGATACAGCTGTACTCTTACATCACTTGGATGCATCTACTCGGCATCTTGCTGCCTGTCACAAAGAGGCACTTTGGAGCCATGCAGCAGGCTTGCCCATTATCCTCAGTGCAAGCCTGCAAATACACAACTTGTGTGTAACCTGTTTGTATAGTGACCCTCAACCCCAGATTGATCAGTTGTTGATTCCAAGGACTACAGTCTCCTTTGAATCCTATTTTTATCGAATGTTCATCAGCAGGAATATATGTTCTATTTTAATTGGGTTTTTTCCCTTTTGTGGCTGTTTTTCTGTCTTTTTTAGCAAGCATTAAAGTTTATTTTGGGCTGAGGAAAGCTATGCCCTTTGTGACAATGTGTTGTGCAGCTTTATTTAATCCTGTGGGGTATTTGGGTGCATTTTGTTGGGGGAGGGATGGAAGGAGTAAAAGAAAAAGCTGTAGAAATAGTGGAACTGGAGATCTAGGCTCCTAGAAGGTGGCAATCTGTTAACTAGTGTTCTTGGGAAAACCTGTCTGTGGTGAAAATAAAGCCCCATCGTTAAAACCCAGCGCATTTTCCTTTTCTGCCCCTGAATGTTGTTAACAATGTTGCACTCTGGTTAAGTAAAAATCTAAAACTGCAGTGAAGTGTTAGTAATCGGTTCCTGAGCAGATTCCCTAATGCTATTCACTTTTCCCTGCTAATCTTCCTGTGTGAGTTATAACAATGCAGCACCAAATGAGAAGGAAATGTCAGGTTATGTTTCAGGGCCAGCCTCCTGCCCACCCTCCATCTGTGCTGATGTCAGTGCTTATTGGAACATATGCTGCCTGTTGCTCACTGACCATCTGTTAGCTGAGCTGATGAAGTGTTCCCGTTGCTGGGACAACCCGGCCCTTGATTGCCAGTGGCACCGCAAACATTTTCTGCTCAGGTTTCACTTTTATCTGTGCTCTGGAATGGCAGCTCCGCCGTGGCAGGGGTTACCCCATCCCTGCAGTTTCCCTTGGCCTGGGTGGGGAGCGCGGTCAAAATTCAAGGTGCAACTTTTGGGGCGGATTACTGAAAGGCTGCAGCAGAGCTAATGTGCCTGTGAAGTAACTGCTGGCATTACAGCTAGGACCCAGGGCCAGGCATGCTTCCAGTGGGAGCCCAGGGTGGAGGGAGCATGTCTGGTAGTGCTTAGGAAGCTTTTGTGAAGAAGCTGTGGCTGGCATCATGCAGAAACACCCGCAGCCCCAGAGACATGCAAGGCTACAGAGGGATTTTTGGAGAAAAGCAAAAGGCAAGGGATGGGCTATTTTTCCCTTGGTTAAGGGTCACTTGTTCTGAGACTTCTGCGTGTTGCAGTTGTGCCTGACAGGCACAGATCTTTTGGACATAACTGAATCCAATGTAACAATCCTTTTTTATGGTATGGGCCTCAGTTTAAGCCATAGCAGTGATAAAACCATTTGCACTCAGCCTTTTAGCAGCTCTGTCTGGTGAGCTTCCCCCTCTCTTAAAAATGTCTGCAGACATTAATCAATGCTCATGACAAGCCTGTGGGGCTGGCAGGTGGCATTCCCAGCTTACAGGGGGAGAAGCGAGTGTGAGAGCTGGCACTAGACGGGAGGCATGCCCACCTCCCAGCCTTGCCTGCTGAGATCACCAGAGCAGATTGCCCCTCATTACTCACCAAGAGCCCCAGCTCTGCCATGGTGCCAAGAGGAGCTGCATTCCAGACACCAGGGCTGAGAAGACTCAGCCCTGTCGTTCCTCCCATGTTATATGTGAAGGGGATTGAGCAGCATCTGATAAACGAATGGGGTTGGTGAAGCTGACCACGATAGAGAGGATAAAATGTGGCAGCCATTAGGATACAGAAAGTCTGGATGCTTGGGAATGTTAAGCATTCTGAAGTTGTGAAATGGCTTGGTCTTTCACTTGTTGTGTGGATATTCCTCAGTGTTTTCCTCACTGACCCAGGGGTTTTGGTTCCTGAATGACCTGATGTCTCAGCCCCAAATTTTGGAACTGAAGACTATCCCGTCATCCTTCCATTTCTCTCAATTCCCTTCTCCCCAGCCTTGCCTCATTCAATTTTCCTGAAAATCTTTTCTCAGATATATTGTCCCTTTTCAGTCCCTAGCTTGCAAAAGCAGACTTATCCATCTTTCATTCAGCCTATCCTTTCTGTTTCCTATCTCAATCCAGTCATTCCTGTAGCCTGGCCAGTCAGCTGTACTCTGGTTGGCCTTTCTACCAGCTCCACTTACTTCTCATGCTTCTAAAATCCCCTTTTCTTCTGCTCCTAGCACAAAAATCCTCTTCCCATTTCTGTCAGGTATCTGAACCATCTTTTTATAAGGCTAAGTTGTAAGTTTTTTGGGAAAAAGGTTCTTTATTTTTCATGTTCTGCATCAATTATTGTTTAATTAAATGACTGAATAGTACAATAATGTTGTGTGCTCAGAGACCACATGACATGTGTGGTAGAGCTGGATAAGATATGATCCATTCTGACGTAATCCTAGGTGTTAATAATAATGTACAATTTCAGCAAATGCTGCTATTTCGGGACGTTCTGGCAGAACAGGCTGGTTTTACTCACCCCAGGGACAAGCACATGAACAAATTAACACAAAGCCAGCAAGGGTGGGGATTTACATTGCCTCACCTGCTTTGTGGTGAGTGCATGAGTGTTGGGTCTTATTCTGTGGCACACGTGGGGCAGTGCCCTGTGCTTGTGTTGAGCTGCATGCCAGCTCTCTTACCTTGCCTTTACTGTGGTTATGACAAAAGCATTTATCTGCAGCTTATCACAATTACCACAAAGGAGCCTGAGCACTCTAAATTCAAACCTTCTCTTGTGGCAACTTGTTTCATGCCAGTCTGCTTTTAAATCCACTTTGGTGTCCTTGTTGGTTGCCAGAATGGAGCAAATGTGCCAGCACGTAGATGAAAATTAGGTCGATCTTTTCTCCTCTCCAAGAATATCATAGAGCTTGGTAGTTTTGGTATCTTTACAGACCTAGACAACTCTGCATTTTGAATCAAAACAAAGCAGAATTTAACACTTTACTTCAAGATTTGACGGCTTGATTTTCCTTCAGTCCAAAAATGTGAAGGAATACTAACATCATAAACCATTAAAAGTCCAGCCCCCAGCAGGATTTGTAGTTCCCAGCTGAAAGTGCTATTTTTACCCAGGGCAGGAGTGCACATTTGTGCACTTCTTAGGCCCAGATTAAACAGTGGCACTGCTTTCTACATGTGCTAAAACAGATTACACTGTGTCTTAACTGAGTGCTTTAAACAGTGAGAGTGGTCAATTAAAGAGCTGTGAAGCCTTGAGATGCTACCAGCAAGGTGAGGTGAGGCATATACATGTAATTTACCAGAAATGTGCAATGTCTGTGCATTTCTAGGAAGTGTAGGGGCCAAGGGTCACACTGAAACTCCAGATAGCAATTCCCTTACTGCCATCATGGGCACCTATGGAATGAGTGCTGTCCTCCCCTTGAGGAATGCCAGAGGTCCCTGGTGCTGTGCCTATTTACAGCCCTGGAAGGCAAACTGCAGATGTCCTACTGGAAGCACAGGTACAGGGGTGTGAGGTGCACACACAGCCTCAGCCTGCAGAAAGAGAGGAGTAGTCACAAATTCCCTGCCTGATGTTGCTTAGGCAGATGTACTAGAGCCAGTTACACGAGCAGTGCTGGGCTGCTAGGGAAGTTTGTCAGCTGGACAATGGTTATTGACACCATTAGAGAAATACTGATTTTTGCCAGCCAAGAACCTGATCTCTGCCGTGACTGGACTGTCATACATTCAGAGCTCTGCTTAATCACAGCTCTAACACATTTCCTGAACCTAGATGTCTGGATCCTGTAAGAACAACAAATGCTTGCACTTCTGTGCTCTAAGGTTGGCAACGAGGAGCTGCTGTGTGTGCTTTTGTGAAAAAATCCCGTTCTCACCCCAGTGCTGGGGCAGGCTGCCACCAATACCAGTCGTGAGAGGATTTGCCCTGTGCTGCCTGGGCTCTGGAGATCACTCTCTGCACAAATTAATTAAAAGATGCCTTAGGTAGGTGTCCAGCCAGCACAGAAGGAACCCAGCTCCGTTACTAGCCTGCAATCCCCAGGTTTCCAGCTGTCACTATGTAATACGGTCTCCCCCTCACGTAATTCCTTCCTGTAGCCCAATAGAAGTCCTTTAAAGAAGAAAAAAAAGAAAGAAAGAGGAACAACAAGCAAGTAATCCTGTCATACGATCTGCCCCAGTAGTTTGGGGCCTGTTTCCCTTTCAGGGGCTGTGAGCTTGCTTTGAGGTGCACAATAGAGATGCCTTCTCCATTGAGTGGGGAGCTCAATGAGCCCAAGTGGGCAGCGGCCCAGCAGCAGCAGCGGCAGCGGCAGCAGCAGCAGCAGCAGCGGTGCAGCGCAGCAAAGGCCCAACTGTTAACTGATTTAACACTCTGCCAGCTGCAGACCCTGAGCTCCAAGAGCAGCTTTGAATATTACCTTTCAGCCAATTAGACATATGGCACTTCATAAAAGCTCTCCAGCGCGCTCCCGTCCATGGGAGGTGCTGCTGGGGACAAGGAGGGGACTGAGGTACCTGCACCGTGCCTCCCTCGAGGAGGAGTCTCTGGCTGTTTCTGGAATTACTTTCAGCAGGTATCAGAGGACTGCAGGCTCTGAATGCAGAAGCTTGGCCTTAAAAAATCAATTTCACCAAAAAGTGAACACCATGAAGTTGTTAGCAGCGAGCTGCAGCTCGGGGGGAGCGCTGGAAGCCGTGTGCTCTGTCCAAAGGAGATGCAGCAGCAGCCGCTGTACCCCCGAGCCAGAGCAGCCAGGGTCTGCAGGGCTGGAGAGTAATGGGAGGGCATGAATGCCATGGGTGCTTTTTTCCAGAATCAGGGTGGAAGGAATCTGCTTTTTTTTCAGAATCAGTGTCTATCTAGGTCAAAGAAGAGACTTTTTACTCTTTCAGATTGATCGAATATTTTTATTACAGTAAGGCTGAAGTTCTGATTTCAGTCATGCCAATTTCTTTATGCTCCTTATATTAAAGCACTCAAAAATGCAATATTAAAAGGCATATTAATTCATGGTAAAATATGGCAGATTATGGTATGTTTTTAAAACAAAATATTTATTAAAATGTGTTTAAAATAATTTTATTACAAAAGCCAATTTGATAACAAGTGAAATGAAACTAAGAAGTTGTGACAAAATTAATAAAATTTATATTTTTTTCTTTTCATAGCAATGTAGAAATCAAAGCATCCTGGAGAAGGGAGCTCTAATGGACAGAAGGACATTTACTTTAAAATCCTGACCTAAAGCTTTCAAGCTGGCATTTGTTGCTAACACTGTTAGTGAACAGAAATGAGTGAGCCAAAGCTGTGTGAATAATGCTTGTTTTTCCCACTGAAGATGAGAGCCCTCCATGGGGTTTGCACACTATCAGAGCTCGACAAGAAACTGTGTGTGGCATAGAAGAAAAGAGGGAAATAGGGGGATGGTTTTGCTTCTGTAACTTGGAAGAGAAGTGCTCAAGCTAAGTTAGGTTGGTCTCTGAATGAGTGTGAGCAATTTATTCAGCTTTGGCTTTTGGTTTTTGATTTTCTTCCTCAGTGTCTTCAATCACCTTCACAGTAGGATGTTCTTTGCTTTAAACTCAGTGCTCAGTAATCAGGCAGTAGTGATTGTCAAGGGCAACGAGACAAAGTGGGTTTTGGGGTGATCCAAATGTGCAGGAGTAGTCTTCAGGTATTCAGTCCTTTTCACGCATGGAGAAAGCCTTGAGCTTAGTTTTTGAAAAAGAAACCCTCTTTTCCATAAAGCTTTCTCCTTGCAGTGTTTTGACCAGCTTCAGGCAGTGATGACAGGATTATGGAGTGGTAATATATAAGCTGGAATGAGAAGCTGTTTGGAAGATCTCAGGATTGTAGTCAGACAAATAATATAAGCTGGCATAAGTTGTCAGTATTGATAAAAGCAGTAGATCCACACTTCCTCTGCTTCTGACTGCTTGTTCTCACCCTGTGCTATTCTCTTCCTTCCACAGTACTGTTACTAGCTTAATGGGAAACTGGAGCAGATTCAGCTGGAGCTGGGAGAGGACAAGGGTGTACCTGAATCTGCTTTGCCCAGTCTAATTCAGGCATGAATTGCCCATGTTTCAGGAGGCAGGACAAGATACCACCAGGATGGACAGTGAGAGCCAGGACACAGAGAGACCAGGGCCACTTTTCCCCTGTGTTAGCGCTATCTTATTGTCTCCACTGAAATTTAATTTCCATTTAACAATGAGAGTTTCTCATTCTTAGCAGCTTTGAAAGGATCATCTTCCAAAAGAAGAGAGTTGAGGGGATCTTACAATGCACAAGTGTCTTGTCCAGCCAACATCTGGTGAGCCAAGGTCAGGCATTCCTCTTGCTCATGGTTCCTGTGGTCAAAATTCTTCTGAAGCTCCTTGCAGGTGCTGCTACCTCTAGACTTTATGTAGATGTGCAAGCTTCCTCAGTAGGGTAGTTCAGAGCTGCTAAGCATGCTTTTGTTGACAACCTTCACTTTATCAAAGTACATAGTTCTTGGCTAAAAAAGAGGCTCTGAACACAAGTAGGGAACTGATAATTTTAAATATACCATAATAAACAACATTATATTTTCCCCCTGTGGAATTGTGTCAGATATTTTCTTCACAGGTCTTTTATAAGATGATTATTCCCTTTCTAATTTTCCTCTGCCAAATCTTCACTGAAGTGAACTTGCAAACTGTTCCTCCCAGTCTTTTACTTGGTACAGCTTGGAACTTGCATATCTCTGTGCATTTGAATCCATTACTAATGCATAAGCATTCATCAGTTTGGCAGGAAGGGACACTACACATCTGTAATTCATAAGCTTCAAGACAGTTTTTGGTGATGATGATTCAGACATCCACTGAATGTCCAAATTCCCTTTGGCATCAGTTGTCCAGCCATAACTTGCTGGATCCAGCAGAGTGGGTTCACATTGCAGGAATCATCTCCAAATGCCTGCTTAATGGTTTGCATGCAGTTCATGCTGGAATAAGCAATCTTTGCATGGGGGAAGCTGGCTGGAGTCGATTTCATCCCTTTTGGCAGAGAAGGATTGATAATGGCATCAGTTGTTGCACTTTTAGGGACAAACAGATGGCATGTGAATTCTTGTAATTTCTGAAAGAAGCCTGATGAAAGCTCCCAGGGTTGTCCAAACACTGCGAAGTTATATTGATAATGACATTTTCTTTGCATGAGTTCTAGGGCTCCCAGTGTTCCTTTGTCTGAAAAAAACACCAACAGCACTGCATCCCCAGAAGACATGCAGGCCAATCAGTGCCCTGCAAGTGTCAGTCCCAGGGGAGCACACTATTATATTTCTGTCAGGGAGTGATGCTTTGTGAGTGTTTTCTGACTTTCTCAGGCATTAGCCAAGATCTATAATTCTGCTGGGTTGTGCTCATTGTTTGAGCATGCAGTATAACACACATCTTCCTTCTCTGAGAAGTACTGTGTTCTTGTGGTGGTCTCTGACTAGGGAGAAAGAGAGGATCACAGTGGAATTGAGATGTACTTTACTGTTGTGATTTACATCCACACCCCCACACTATCTTTAAAGAAAGAATTTCATGACGTTTGACTTGCTGATGGGACAAGAAAAAAAACTTGTCTCTAATTTGGATTTCATGTCCTGCAGTTGTATCCTTGAAATATTTGCTGGCAGAGGATCCTCTTGGATTTCTCAGCACCTTTTGTTGTTATTGTCTGGTAAATGCTTAACAATGTTTTAACTTTATGACTTTCTGCACCTTCGTATAGTTCAAATGAGCAGAGATGCCTTGTTAACACCACTCAGCCTTTGGACAAGTCTTTGTTAATAACACAGACAGATGGGATAGTGATGGTTTCAGGGGGGCTTTGGTGGATTGCTTTTTTTTTCCCATCTGACTAAATAAACTAAGTCTTAGTCAAAGAGGTTTATCCGTTGCTCTGTTCTTGCTGATGGGCTTAAGTCTTCCTTCTATCCTGTTAGCATTGTATGAGGAAGCCATGTGCGTTCGACTTAATTCAGTTCTGAGCACTGAAAAGGCCACAGCTCACTCTCACTGCAGACTTTGATGTCTGCTGTCCTCTGTAAAACTGCTCCACACAGCACCACTCGGATGCCTATTGATTTTTACTTCGTTGCTTTCAGCTCAGTGTTCAGCACTAAATTATCTTTGGCAAGCATATCCATCAACAAGTTGTCTGGATATGTGATTTGTTTTCCCTTTGTCACCCTGGCTGATACATACCTAGTGTCTCCTTCAAACCTGGTCTTTTGGGCTCCAAAGGCTTTTTTTCTCAGCTGAACTATTATTGATTGATTTTTATTTTTTCTATTTCAATAGAATGACTCTTGCTTTGAGATAAAAGTTGCAATCATACCTGGACTGACAAAGACACTTCATGAAAAATGCAAAGATAGGTTGGTATGCAAAAGGGTTTTTCCCTGTGAAATATCCAAAATTTGGATTATCCATTTGGTGTTTTTCAGTGCTGTTATTTTGGTTGCCTTTGCTGGAAAGTAAAATAGCAACACCACCAGAAACTAGTGGTCTCTTGCAGCCACAGTTTCTCTATTGAAAATGGCAAGGACCCTGGTTCTTCACAATGTTCCTTGAGCATCAGCACATGGTGTATTACATCTTACAGGCAATTGCTACTCCTCTGTCTTCTCAAGTATCACACTGGGGAAGTATTTTGGGGGGGGCTGTGGGTTTTGAGTTTTGTGGTTTTTTTCTTTTTGAAGACAAATTCATACTACTTGGATCCTGGCTTTTTGTTTTTCTGGAAATGTCTCCCTGTGCAGCCATTGCTGCTTTAACCGTTTTACCCAATGACACCCCAGAAGATCCATTTTTGGCCAGGGTTATTCATACTTTTCATAATCTTGAATGTGTGATGCTTCACTTTTGTTCAAGCCTCAGGCAGCATTCTGAAACAGAATCTGGTTGCAGATTTAGGTGGCTTTCAGAAGAGTGTTTTCAAATGAACAGTCAAATGTGACTTTAGCTTAGAGCTTGGCATTCCAAAATGGCGTGAAGTGTTTGGACCCTCACACACTTTCTCTGTTGTTTCAGAAACATTGACTTCTCTCTTCACGGCTTGCTTTCACTGATGTAACAAATTTGCAATAGAAGATGTGTACAAGGGGCAGCAGCAAAGTTCACCATCATGTAAACATAAGCAGAATGAGCACATGTATCATGGAAACTGATATTGTGGTATTCAGTTTTGATTTATTTGGTTACCATCTTGGAGAAGCTGAACCAGATTGGCAGCAGTAATTTGTCATCTAGCTGCTAAAACACATAGATAAGTTCTGTAACAACAGCCAAACCAGAGATGATGAAAAGTCTGATGATTCATATAAAAATAAAAATTAATAAAACCATCCTAACCTAAAATTTGTCCCTTTGAATTATACACTTAGTTACCAGAGCTGTTGATTAAGAATAACGGTGCTCTATTTCCACCTCAGAGAACACTCAAACAAGAATAGGAGGAGGAATGCATATATTCTTTACACTATCCCTGACTTCCCTTAATCACACAGAGTGTGGGAAATTTTAGCAAAAAGGCAGAATTTGACAACTTCAGTAAGATAGAACAGCAAAATAATGCAAATATGTATTTCCATCAGAACAAATTGCTTTCATTCAAATTTTTGCTTTATTCAACTCATATAAATTTCTGATATTGCTATTATTTTTCTGTCTCCCCTTTAGAACCAGATAGAGAAGAGTCCCCTGCTACTGGATTTTCATGTACGTAGTCTTGAAAACTGAAACTTTTCCATTCATTCTTTACTGTCTCTGTAATAGGAAGTGACAAGACGGATCTGGACCAAAAAATTGTTGAAATGAATATGTTCCTGGGAAGAATTTAATCTTTATTAAAACAACATATTTAGCAAAAACTTATGTGGTTGCAAATGCCCTCTTTAGGCCCAGAGAGCAGTATTTGGTAGTGCCATAAATGAAATAAATATTACCCTCAGAAAGCAACACCCTGTGCAGAACACTGTTAGTACACGTCTCCCACTCACCTTTCTTTGATCACTTGCATTTGGATGGACAAACATGCAAGACTAAATAATCTGATTGATAAGGCAAATTAACTGCCTCTATAATGTTTTGTATTTTTGCTTTCATTTAGATGTTTCAAAAGGCCCATAATGAGCAAGGCAGGGAAACTTGGGAATCATCCACCTAAGCAAATTAGTTAAAATTTAAGGCAAGAAATTCACAGCAAGAGTAGAGGAACCGGAGTGCATGATGTCTGCAGGATTTCTCCTTTGTGTTTGTTTGTATACTCTGATGTTTAATAAAATGTTGTCTCTAGTCAAGGTTTTTCCCCATGTTTGAGAAATTTGTAATGTCTCCCATATAGATTCCCTGCACCTAGTAACCTTTAGCATTTGATAGGGACTTGTCTTCAGTGAGGCCACAAACAGAACCACCTTCCTCAACCCAGGTGTCTATTTACATAGAGACTTGTAGGAATTTAATAATTTGTGGTGCAATTTCAACTTCCATCAAACCTGGTGGAGAGTGGCCAGTCAACTTGAAGGATATTCAGAGAGCTGAGTGTACATGAATCTGGGCAAATGTGCAGAAAAATTATTGAACAAACCTCTTTTTTAGTAAACTTGTTTTAAAATGGTTGTTAAACATTAGGCTCTTATCTTTGTTTAATAATATTCTGTCCTCCTCCTGCTTTTGTTGCAGTTGTGAATCTGTGATGTGTTGGGCACTTTCTTATCTGCTGATGTGTCCATTTAGGAATGTAATGTGAAGGTCACTTTTCCTAACAGCATATCTCCTTTGAAAATTTAGGCAGGTACAATTAACATAGATATATGTCTCCAAATGTGAGGTTTTGTCCTATTTCAAACAGCTCTGCATGCTTGAAACCATTGGTCATTCTTGCCTATTTTTTTTTCCTATGCCTTGGAAAACTTGGGGGTCAAACACAGGGAGTAGATCTGTCTTAGAGCAGGACAATTAAGGTAATTAGCCAAAGCAACCACTCAGTCTGTGTAAAGCAGAGCTGAGGAAAATAGGAGGGAGTTCTCACCATGAAAGAAGTAATTGAAGTTACCTCCATACTCCCAGTAACTGCTGTCAACTTGTGAATTTAGCCACATGCAAACCAAAAAGAACAATGCCCAAGTAAAAGGAAAAGGGAAAACAAGGCATTTAAGGCTATCCCAGAGGAGATTAGACGAAGATCCCACTACAGGAACTCTTGACACTCCAGCCAAAAGCTTAAGAGACTGCCGTGAATTAGAGGTGTCAGAAAGCAGAGCTAACAAAAGCCACTGTGCCAGCAGGCTGAGCCCTGCTCCCCAGAGGCCTCACTGCCCATCAGAAATGAGTCACTGGGACAGAGGAGGTGGAAGAAAGGGAGCCCTGCAAGTCCAGTGAGCAACATGGGCAGGAGGTGCCCCTTGGGATTGCTGCAGTACCCCCCACTCAGAGCAGGGCTATGGGGTAACTGCTGGTAATAGGGTGTGCAACTATATTTGAGATCTCATCTGCCACAAAAACATACAGATGTTATTGAAATAAATCATCGGAGGTGCTTAGAGATGATGGAATAAATGTCAAAATTGAGTGGCAATGTCAAAATGTCAAATGTCAAAATAGAGAAGCACTAGGACAGGAGTGAAGAGTAATGTTTTGCTCTTGTCTTTTTTCGGCCCTTTGTTCCCTCAATGCTTCCATTGTGGTGACATTTGGACCACAGTGGGACATGCTGGTGCCACCCATACTCATCCCTTTCATGGCAACCAGTGGCTGGTAAGACATGGGAGTGATGGCTCTCTTGCCCCACAGCTGCTGCAGCTCAGGAAACCAGGAAACACTTGGAGCAGGGTGTGCTGTAAGCCATTGCAGGGGTTGAGGGATGGTGGAGACCTCTCTTTGCATTTAAAGCACAAGCTCAGGGCATTCCTGGGGAACTCCTTGCAGACAGTGTAAAGAAACTTCCACCTGAGCTCATAAGAAGAAATGAGGAAATGTAGATGGATCTTTAGAGATTTATCTTTTAGATAAATTTAGAGACGTATCTTTTCTAAAAGCTCCAACTCTTAGATCCTGAGGCTGTGTATTGGCAGTACTATGTGTTGCTGACTGATCAGTGTGTTCAGCTAGGAGATCTGTACAGGGAGGCTGGGACAGGGCTCCTGCTAGCAGGGCTTGGTGAAATGTGTATCTTGGCAAGTGAGTGTCCTTCTGTTCCACGGGATCTATCCTGCAGAGTGCTTTGTGTCACTCCTCTCACACACACCGTGCTGCAACACACAGGAGCAGATACCTCTTGTCATTAACTCCACCAGCTACTGGTTTTCTAACCCTTCCCTTCATCTGAGTGTCAGATTTTTCACTTGCAAATATCTCCAGAGCAAGCCTTCTCATCCAGAGGAAGCAGAAGGAAATTGCCCTCCTTAATGAGCACGGGCTAAAAGAGGAGGAATGCTTCCTGTCTCCTATGAACAAAGTTGGTTCATCATAGATACTGTTTGATATGCCTGAACTTCTCCTTCAAACAGACTCTAAAGGCAGGCTCCTGACTCCTTCTTCTGTTGCTTTTCACAGCTTGCAAGTGCCAACTTGCACATTGCAGCTAAATTCCAGCTAAATTTGGAGTAACTGAACTTCTCCCTCTTATCCACATGGTTTCAGCTTGCTCTTGCAGGTGTTGCCCTGAACTGTTGGGTAGCACTTCATAGGCTAAACAGCTTCATTGTGCCACACTTGTCAAGGGCAACTTCAGTTCAGCAAAAAGTTTGTTTTGCACAGCATTAGCTACAGGCTGAATCCAATGGGTGTCTTACTCCAGCTGGGGCTTCCCTTGCTCTCCATAGAAATGTTGTGAGGAGAAGGATGAGGTAAGGACTGCAGAATGCCTCCAGCCCTAGGTCTAAAGTCAAGCAGACTCCAGTGCCAGTGTTGAACTTAATTCCTTCTTGTCAGCTCTGAGAGACTGAAAAGGCTGCCCAGTCACCAGCTAAGTGCAGCCATGGGATCTGAGTCTCTATGTCCCTCACATATGACAGCACTGTGGAATTCAGAGTTAAAATAGCCTGTGGATTGATGTTGCCATCATTGTATGATATCTTTAACAGGCTATTAGAATAGCTGATGGAAAAAATCCTGGTGGGATTTTTTTTGTTTGTTTGTTTTTGGTCTTGTCTGGGTTTTTTTTTTGTTTTGGGTTTGGCGCACTGTGAAAGCCTCCTTTATGTTTGGTTTTTGGGTTTTTTTGGTTGTTTGGGGGGGTTTTTTGTGTTTGTTGGTTTGGTTTGGTTTGCTTTGGTTTTTTTTTAATGACCAATAGGTCAGCTTTCAAAAAAAAAAAGTTTGACAGGTTTAAATAAGAGCTCAAAAAGATCCTGGAAACAGAGGCACTTCTAAGAACTCCAAGTGTGAAGCTGTAAAGTCTTCATATGCTAAAAAAGAGGATCTTTAACACTTCAGCATTTGTCCTTTATTCAGCTATCTTGTGTTGTTGCAAATCCAGTAAGGGCTGAAAACAGGCAGCCTCTTCACAGTGCCTTTTTTTTTTTGGCTGTTTAATAAACATACACTAGATACAAATTTAGCCAATAAAAGGTTCATGTAGTATGTATGTATGTATAATACATGCACAAAAGGGCCATTCAAAATGCATAGCAACCACTCGGCAGGGTTTAATTTTCCTTAACAGTTTTCCATTTTCCTTTAAATTTGAGATGGGAGTGGGGGGTAGCAATCAGAATCCTCGGCATAAATAGGATAATAATAAGGAAGTTCCTGGTATTGTTGAAGTAACAGTTCTTAGCAAAGCATACAACTGAATTCAGATAAAAGAAAGTTTCTGATTATAAGGGACTGCATGAATGAAAAATGTGAAAAGTTATTGGAAATTCCTTGTAGCTGTAAAACACTGCTGTGTTAATCATATGAGAAATGAAAAACTAGCTGATATTTCTGTAACACGTTTCTTAGTCTGGTTGACACTTTTAAAAATATATTTTAAACGCTATTAGCATTCTGCATGATAGCACACATAAATTATGTCAGCCAAACAGTACAGCAGGTTACATCATTGCCTTCTGTGACATTTATGAAGCCAGCATCTGCTGTGCACGATGGGTTGGCTTTTTCCAAAGCCTATCTAAGGGGTTTACAGCTGGCTTTCCAAATATATGCCCTGCCATGTTCTTAAAGTGACACACACAAAAACACACACAGACCCCGCATCCTTAGCAGGTTTAAATTTTCATCCACTTTTCTCACTTAGTGGAACTTGTTGGAGTGTCAGGTCCTGTGTGTCCTGGCAGGGAAGACCCAAGTGTTAAACAGATGTTCCTGTTACAGTAATGCCTGGATGCCCAGATAGAGGCCATAATTCCATTTTAGCACAAGCGAAGAAGTAGAAAATGTTGGTAGCTGTTTGTAGCACACTGCGAGGGTTGACACTGCTGAGTGCTGTAAAACCTGAAGAATTCAGAGGCAGGGGCTATTTTTAAGTTTTTGATGTCTAATGATAAAGATAAGATTTTTTTTTTTCCAGAATCTAACCTAACTGTCGCCATAACCTGGTAGCTAGCTGCCTTCAGAGACTGAATGGCCCGGGGGCTGGGCTCTTCTCAGGCACCTAAACAATCTAGCTTTGGCATTGTGCTGGGAAAGGAAAGGCTGGGAATGTGCCTGCAGGGTTTTGTGAATGCCAGGAAGATAGGGTTTTAAAGAACCTGGCCTCTAGAAAGATGCAGAATCGGGAGTGGTGATAAAATAGCATCAGTTCTCAGCAGGGCACTGTGCAAGTCAGACTGCCTGGTTTATTTGGACCTGTTAGGTTTTTTGGTTTGTTTTGCTTTCTGTATTGAACGGCACAAATCTCCTGAGATGTATTAGTGAAATAGGTGGAAGAACATCATCATCTTCTGTTTGCTTCTTTTTCCTCCTCTGCTAGAGAAATAACTTTTCGCTGTCTAGATGGACAGAACAGTTTTGTGATGCATGGGTGCAGATACATGCCTGCATGCATATGTGCATACGTGCCAGTGTGTGTGTGTCTGCATAGATGCAGATGAAGCACTCCACCCAAAAGTCCTGAAATCAAACAAAGCCTGAGGCCCCTGCTGTGCACCAAACCCTCCTGCAGGTCTGAAACGTGTGTAATGCAGGCAGCACTTCTTTCTCAGAAAGACTTTTGGTGCCCCTCTGTTTACCCGGTTTTCTGAGAAGCAGGCAGAGGTGAAAATCATGTTACCAAGAGGCATCCCAGCTCTCTCAGCTGACTGAAGGAATCAGCTTCAGATCCCACTGCAAAATCCACCTGCAAAATGCAAAGCTGCTACTTTGGCTTTTTTTTTTTTTTTTTACCCTTAAGGTCTTCAGTGGCTTGAGATACCCTTCTTTGGGGCAGCAGCTCTTGCAAAAATCCAGTCATTTCATCAAAGCCCCAGACTCTGGAGAACATGGGCTGTGCCATCACAGGGCTGCTTTTCAAGGAGGCATCTGTGCTTAGCATATGGCAACTATTTATTATAGCTGTTGCATTGAGAAACAACAATTCCCATGATAATTGTTTCTCGTATATCAAGATGCTTCAATCTCTGTTTCCCACAACATTCTGCTTGTCTGGTATGTGTGTGCCAATGTCACCACAGTCCTAGCAGACAGTTGTCTACATTTTGTCGTTACTGAGGGTAAACAGACATGACTTGAGTGGGAAGGAGAGCGGGGGAAGTGGACTGCTAATTTAGTCTGTCTTTAGTAGTGCACTGTGAAAGCAGCTCTGAATGATTTGTGGGCAATATTTACAAATCTCCCCTCCCTCAATACATCCATCCCTTTTCTTCAAGCACACATTGTTTCAGGGCATTATTTTCTTATTATTTGCCAGCCTGCAGTGCAGACGATGCTTGGTTTTGCAAGGGGATGAGGTGACTTTTCCACCCCCCCAGTCATCTACTGCTCTCTTCATTATTCCAGAAGAAGCCCTCCTGGGTTCCCTTGGAAATGCACAGCATATATGGACATTCACACATGTATGAGTACACTTTCAGCATTATATACAATGTACACCTTTTCTCCTTTTACATACAGTGATCACATACATGCCTTTCATATGCTAGATGTCAAAATCCCTAAACATATACACTAATTATTAAAAAAAAGAGAAAAGGAAAGAAAGAGGGAAAGAAGGACAAAGGAGGGAAGGAGGGAAGGAGGGAAGGAGGGAAGGAGGGAAGGAGGGAAGGAGGGAAGGAGGGAAGGAGGGAAGGAAGGAAGGAAGGAAGGAAGGAAGGAAGGAAGGAAGGAAGGAAGGAAGGAAGGAAGGAAGGAAGGAAGGAAGGAAGGAAGGAAGGAAGGAAGGAAGGAAGGAAGGAAGGAAGGAAGGAAGGAAGGAAGGAAGGAAGGAAGGAAGGAAGGAAGGAAGGAAGGAAGGAAGGAAGGAAGGAAGGAAGGAAGGAAGGTATAAGGCAACCTCCCAAAGTCTTGTCACCAGCAAGACCTCAACTTCTGCTGCCTGACCTGGCTGTGATGTTCACTTGTGGGCTTTGGAGAACATTACGGGAACATATTTTGAAACTGCAGCATCTAGTCTCTTTGTTTCATAAATCAGTGCAACTCCATAGACTCTCAGCATTGGTGTCTTGGCCCATGCCAGGTGAGGTTTAGGTCCATGACATATGATAATTCTTGCTTTTTTGGTTTGTATGGTTTTTTGGGGGAAGACAAGGGATAGGATGCACCTTGTATGAGTTACTGAAAGTGTATTGTAACTGGAGAGGGTGAGCAAAATCAGCATCTGAGAGTTTTGTGCAACAGGTAAACATTGTACTCATTTCCTCAGAGAGCCAGAGCCACTCCTGAGAACCTGTAAGCACTGAAAATCATGATTTAATTTATATAAATGGAATTTGGGATTTAAATTATACATAAAGGTGTAAGTTTGACTTACGTAAGAAGGGTATTGGCTCTTATAAAGTTCAAACATAGGCCAAGCATAACCAAGATTTGATTTCAGATCATTCTGTGAGTAGTAGATAAGTAAAAAGAAGAGTCTATTAATTTTTGAGAAATTAGGGTCTGTTAAAAACACAGCATTGCTCCCTTTTGAAGGTCCCAGCTCTTCGTATCATGTTGAGCAATACTCAGCATTTATGAATCTGGCTCTTGTTCTTTTGTGTAGCACTGATGTGTTTACATTGACCACAGGACATCCTCATGCACTGTGTCATTCCTAAGTTCCTCCCATTTTCATCAACTTCTGTGCTTTTGTGTTAAAACCTGAGATGAAACAATTTTAGTTGTCAAACGAGGTGGTGCAGGTCTTTCTGAAGTTACGTGACTGCTGCTTTATACCCTCTTGACTGGGTCCTGTATTTGCATGTAAAAGTCTGACTTCATAATGCTGCTTTATTTTTGGCTTTGTGCAAGCTGTTTCTAGTTGAATCAATAGTTAGAACTGCTCCTTAAGGCAGATAAATATGTAATTAGTAGAAATAATGGAGCAGTAGTCAGTCAGCTGCAAAACTGATGCTTCATCTAAATGTGTGTAAGGCACTTTATTTAGTTGGCACATTTCTAACATCTATTAAGTTAAATTATGAGAAGTGTTTTGAGGCCTTTCACACAGAATGTGAAGCCTTTCATTCCTTATTTACATGTGTGAATATATATGCATGGAGATTTCAACCCATGAATTAACTCCAGAGGAAAACAAACCACCAGATAAACACAAAGCCTGGGGTTGTGTTTGGGTTTAGTATTTCTTCCCTTTAGAAAGCAAAGAAGCATCCTTACAGAATTTTCTGATTATTTTATTCAAAGAACCTAATTGATGTATCACAACACAGCGCTATCATTTACATGGCATTAAAAAATGGAATTGCTTAGCTCATCACACTGGCAGCAGCCAGCTGAGAGACTAGCATGAAGTCAAGCTTTGGTGGTCATTTTTATGAATCTGAAATGTGTGTTTCTATTTAAGTCTGACTGTGCAGTGCTTTATTAACACCAGTTAACACTGGTAGGGATGGGTGGAAGGATGGATGGATGGATGGATGGATGGATGGATGGATGGATGGATGGATGGATGGATGGATGATAGACAGATAGTTCCAGATCCTGTTGGAAGTCACCATACATCTAAGAGTTTTAATGTAGACACAAAACTCATGCAAAGCAACTTCTGATCTTCCCTACTGGACGAGATGTTTTTAATTTATCCCACCTGATCGTTCAGGGTTTGGATGTGGGGACCTCAACACCTCTACAGGTGCAGAATGGGGCACAGCTGAGACCTAGGAAGTGTCAGCTCTCAAACAATTGATGTCTCTGCTCTGCAGCCCAAGGTTCTCTACCAGCAGCTCTGCCAGGAGCTGCAGGGGAGATGAGGGGTGAGAGGAGAAGAGATGGGTGAGAAGAGAGTGTCTCCCTGTACCAGGGTGCTTTACCAGTAACATAAAAACAGCTGGAAAAAAATTGCAGATTTTTGGTTTTTCATCTCCCTACAAGCATCAAGTACCTTGTCACACTGCCTCATGAAGATCTTAGAGATTATTTTAATACTTGAAACTTCCTCTGTCTTCAAAGAACAACAAGACTTTGAGACAGAAATGTGGGAATTCACTTAGCCAAGCACTGCAATTTCAGTTTGTCTGCAATGATCTGCAAACCACAGACTCTGAAATGAGCAAGGGGTTATGTGAATGTTCCTTGTAAGTATTTATTTTTATTTTCTTTAGCAGGACCTGTCAAATAAAGCATGTCCTGCCCTTCAGAGTTTTTACTGTCTGTGCAGAGCTTCTGCAAGCCAGGCCTTTGCTTAGTACACTTAATTAGAGTTTGCTTATTGTAACAGTGGAAAATACAAGCTGGTTTGACTCTGGGAATTAAATTTTGCTGCGTTCTATTCTTGGTTACCATCAGTTGCTTCCTAGCATTGGCAAAGATGCTCATGAAATCTGGGCATGTCTGGAGCAGGAAAGGTTAGCAGATTTAACAAGGAGGCATTAAAAGTTGATTTAATAGAGCAGTAGCTTGGACTTTAGTGTGTAGCATAATTTCATCATTGCTCCGGGGTAAGTATTCAATTTTGACTTCTTTTTTTTTTTCTTTCCAGACTAAATGAAACAGATGCCTCTCAATACTTGTCTTTGATAAACATATTCTGAGAATCCTCCATCCAATTTTTAGTGATTACATGGCTAAAAATGCAGTCTGTAATAGAGAAAACAGATGTGGTGATAATTATCCCTGTGCCCTGCATATCAAACATTAACTATTGCTGCTGGAAAAAAAAGGGGCTGAAACCAAACAAAGTGGGATTTGCTACACCAGATCAGACCATCACTTCATTTTGCCTGAATCTCCAGATATGGGTTGAGCCTGATAATTTATAAGGAAATCAGGAAAGTTCTTTATAACATTGTAAAGAATGTATAATGTTTCTTTGGTTCACTATCAGTTGCTTGCGCAATTCTTCCACGACAGACACGAAACTCAGTGTCCTGAGTCTAATTATAATTATTTGAGGGTTTTAAATCTATAGCCCAAATTTTCCATACAGTTTTACTACCCCTAAAAGCAGTAGCCAGCTGTGCTCTGTCTTCAGTTCCATGGGAATTGAAATGCCTTCATAGGAAGTTTGAGGTTGAATCACTGAAAATAACTTATGCCTGTGGCTGTTGCGGAAAATTCCATGTGGATGTGCAAGCTTATCATCTGACCTTCCAAGATGCTGGTGAGATTAGCACTAGCCAGAGTGACCAGGCAGTGTGCAAGATCTCAGCCCAGCCTGGAAGGCTTCTTCCTTCAGCAAAAATCACTGCAGCCATTTCTGGTTGCTCTTGTTTTGCTGTCACACAGCTGAAGATGATTCAATCTGAAGACCTAAGTGTCCAATAAGTAGTCAGCAACATTAATTTATCTCTTCTGTTACTTTTTTATGATTCTTTTTAAAAGGGTTTCAGTTCTGCAAATGTGAAGCTCCTCTCTGAGGCTGACAAAGGTATCTTTGGCAATCTTTTGCCCAGATTCCCATCAACTAACTGGAGGCACCTAACCTGTGATACCTAAGGGCACTCATCCAGCACTGGCTGTCTGAAGGCTGCAGATCCAAACTGGTAGTCTATCTTTCTTCACTTGCCAGTCCAGGTCATAGCAAGTATTTTCAGAGGGCAGTTGAGGCCCTCCTAAAATAGGTGGGAAAATATTCTCCTAGAGGCACTGACTGCCTGTTTTGTTTCTGACTGTAAAGGGAGCCTGGAGTGCTGACACAAACCAGAAGCCTGGTGACTTGGTGGTGGTGGTGGTGGCTTGGCTCCCTGAGGTGTGTTATTCCAGTCAGCCTCATGGTTCCTCTGCTTCTGCTCCAGCTAGGGGAAAGCCAGTCTCTTGCACAGGTTATTCAGGTCACTTGAGACCCAGACCTGTTCTTGGGAAGTGCTGCTTTTTCTTTGACTATTAGAAATGGGCAGCTCACATAGCACTGGGATGAAACCAGATTGTTTTCCTAAAGTCTTATACCAGAGTAGAGGGAGAGAGGACATTTTGCAGAACCCAGGAGCTCTGTGGGTTCTCTGGAAGTCTCTGGGACCTGTTGCTCTCCCAAATAAGGAAGAGTAAGTGTTACCATCTATGGGACAAAAATGCCAAACCAAAAGCTTTGGACTTCATTAAGTGAAAATATATGCTATATTGATTAGAAAATAGTTTGCTGTGACATCTGAGCACAACACATTCACACATGTACATTTAATTAAATCACCTGCTTTTATTTTAAAAGCTAAATATAATGAAAAATTAAAACTTGTCAACACATTGCTCCACAGGAGTGGCCTTGCTCATGTTCATCCTGATCACGTTAACACAAGCTAGAAGTATGTGCCACTGTCTTCTGATGTACAGATAAATGTGGTAATTTCTTTCAGTTGTCCAGAGTGGTTGGTCAATAAGATCAAGCTACTGTTCCAGGCTTATCCCTTCAGCTCCTCCTCAGCTGGTCAGGCTTTGGACATGGGACAGACTCGCTGATCAGGAGTAGAGGCATGACCCTGTAACACAAGCTAGCCAGAGGCTGGTGGTTAAAAGAGGAAACTAATGCAAACTGCTTATCATTGTCAGGCAGGTAAACCTTAGAAACTGGGTGAACTCACCCGTGTGAATTTTGTGAGAAGTAAGGCCATGCTCTCTGTTAACCTGCTTTAATCTCCTTCAGGGCACCGCAATTTATCATCCTCCCAGGGTCAAAGCCCTTCTCAGTACAGAAGAATGGGCTGAAGTTTCATATCCAGGATCCTTGGGACACAAGTGTTCAGTAAGAGAAATCTCATGGACTTTCTGGGTTTGAAATACTCCTGTCTACAATATGTTCTGATTATATTTTTCTGTTGCTCCACACATGTCAAATACACTTACAGGTTGGTCTCCTGAGGGATGTTGTGGGGGCAAACAAGGCTTGTTTTTTGGCAAAAGTCTTGAAAATTGGGCAAAATGTTTAGCAGTATCACATATGTGCACTCATCCAGGAGAAAGGTCTGATATGTTAATATGGAAAACCACATGTCCTGCTCCTGTTATAGATGGAAGAGACGAGAGAGAACTCCTGGGAACTGAAGGCAGCTCCCAGGACACAGCTGAGAGCAAATTGGGCTGGTTCAGAACACAAGACCTTTCCTCTGCATTCTCCTGCACCTTGTGCTGAGCAGCAGCAGGAGCAGCCACTGCTTTGGTTCAGCAGCAATCACCATGCTAACCTTCCATTAGTGTCCAACACTAATTAGCACACCTTGAGCTCTTCTAGGAGCACCAGATAAGTCCTCACAGCTTTTGCTAGGCAGAGGATAACTTTCATTACCTGACCAGATTTGCTGATCTCCTGGTAAGTACCTCACCCCTTGCACAGCTCTGTGGCCAGATTGTATCAGGCTGCTGAGCATTTCCAGCCACAAACAAGAATGATCTTGTGTGATTTTGAAAGCCATGACTTGAGCAAAATCCCATTGCTCTTTTCTGATCCATCTCTGCTGACATCAGCTTTATGCCTGAATTCTTTCCAAGCACAGTCAGAAGAACAAGCTGCAGGTTTAAGCTCACCGTGGGCAGTGAATTCCCTCTTGCATCTTAAAAGCCTTTTGCTTTTCCACAACTCTGTATCATCTTGTAGGTCTCAGAGGGGGAATTACAAGTTGTAAATTTCTTTACCCGTCCCCCTTTCACACTTCTAAGAGTGAAAAATAAAATGCTGCCAGCATTTTATTTTTGCAGCAGGGCCATCCCTCTGCCTCTGAATAAACATTTGTGTGAGGGCTCTCATTCTTGCCAAGGTGTTAGGATAACATTCTCATGCTGATTCCCCTGTCCTCCCTCAGCACCCCAGTGCTGGAGGTCCACTTCCGAGGCTTTGAAATGGCCACACTCTCACCTCATCCCATACACATGGAAATGAGATCACCAGAAGGAGGGAGCTCGTAAATCCCATGGGGAAGCCAACAGGGCAGGTTAGGAAATTATGACCTTCATTGTATTGATGGTTGGATGAAGAGCTCCACATGGGCAAAGAGACTGCAATGAAAGCAGAGGCCAGGTTGCCCAGGGCGTGGAGGCACTGCTGAAGATCTTGGGCATCTTTTCCTTCAAACCCCATGGCCCATTTCACCATTGTTTTAGCAAAAGCCAAAGCTTTTCACTGTTGGCTTCTTGTAACAAGCAAAAGACAGAAGATTTCCTATCATTAACATCAATTATCATTATCATTGTCTGTGTAAGGGTTTGGATGTAACATGACCAAAGCTGTGCTGAGAATCAGCAGGGAAAGTACTGTCATCGTGCTCATCTCAACACATGCACACTCTGTAGAGAGACCAGGTTCTCAGGCTGCTTTTCATTTGGCTTAAACATCAGGTGTAAATACTTTTGTGTACCTTATAAATCCTGGTGAAGGTCAGTACTTCTCTCTTTAGTGCAACAGAGGTGTGTTAAAACCCAGCAGGATTTACACCCATGTGGGCCTGTCTTAAGAAGCTCAGCTGTAAAAATAATTCTCATCACACATTACAAAGCTGACTGTGGTGTTAAACACAGCAGACATTTGGTGAGGCCTACTCCTGGACAGGACCAAGGAGTTGTTAAGCATGCTAGGAAACAGTTCTCTCATTCAAACTGAGGCCACCAAAATGGTTTTTGAATAAGAACTCACTGAGTTTTCTTTCCCCTTTCATCTTGTCAGGAAATCTCTGTGAACTTCCCTCCTCTCCATTTGCCTGCCTTCCCCTTTCTCTGCTGTCATTTCCCAGCCAGGCTGTTTTCTTCAAAGTACCCTCTAAATGTCACAACCACTGAACAACCACAGCAAATAATGGAAATGCCCCAGTAACCCTTCCCAGAGCACTTATATACCAGCGCTGCATAATTTGACCTGCTCTCATTCTTGTTCCCATTCTTGGGAACATATTTCACAGTAGTGGCAGAAGAAAGAGAGTGGGTTCAAGATTTTGTTCCCTTTTCTCTTGGTTCTCTTTTGATGTAAGACAAACTCTACAAACACGAACTAGAAAAACCCTGCAGCCCAAACCAGACACCCCTCAGAAGGAGTGTGCCAGATAATGCAGTGTGAGGAATATTTCCATTTTGAATGCTGGTGTGCATGCTTCACCATGTACCCCTAATTATAAGAAAATTACTTTAAAGTCCTCAGGGACATCTAAAAAGAATAATCCATAACAATAAAGGGCTTGGTTATAGCAAAGATGTGCACATGTTTGAACACAGAGTTTCACCCTGGGAGACACAATCTGTGATACAGGATTTCAGGCAGAAATCCAACTCTTACTTAAGTTTTTAAAAATCAGGAGTTTTTCAAAGAGCCATGAGAACTGCTCTTTTGCTGATTCTTTCTAATGCACCAAAAGACACTTGCTGGAAAGGCCCATGATAATAGGCATTTAACTACAATAAAATATGTTAAGATACCCTACTTGAGTGATCTTGGAATTTTTGTATAATTTCATTCAGTGTTGGTAAAAGTTCTCATCTCCCAAATGACTTACTTCTATCTGGTTTTTTATAACTTTGAATTTCACACTATTTTGTATTCAAGGTATGCCTGAGGCAGTGCCCTCAAACCAGCTCTTACCCACCATGAGAAAACAAATATTGAAGTCAGGACTTTAGCTTTGAAGATGATCTTATTGTAGCCTCAACCAGATCTCTGGATCTAATCTAGACCAGGGTTTTGGTCACTGCCCCCTTTCTCTTTTACAAGGTCAGGGCAATACTGAATGTATTGTCTTTCTCATTATGGTTTCCCCTCCTTCCCTCCAGGCCTTTCACTGTACATAATTTGTCTTTCCCTAAACAAGCCACAGGGACCTTATCTGCTGTCACCAGAGAGACACTTCAAACCTAATCTGAGTTACTCACACGGCAGCATTACAGGTCAGAGTGAGCAGAGGTGTGTCCCCTTCAGCTCCCAGAGGTGATGGTTTAGCCACACACTTACCTGTTCACACATAAATTCCTCCTGAGCTGCCTCTCATCTGCATCAAACAAAACAGTAGCACTGAGTGCAACCAAGCCCCAGTCTGGGTTCTGAAGCCCTTCATCTCTCATCTCTCAGCTTTGTGGTGAGGATGATCATGGCACATGTGGTGCCTGGTGTGACATGTTCCCAATCAGTCTTGTGGCAGAGCACATTCCTGTTTGGAGCATGACCCTGGGAATATTGCTTAACCCGTCCTCTGTGTTATTATTTCCCAAATTTAAACTCAAGTTGCTGCCTTGTTTGCTGAATTGCATGAGCAAATTAATCAACCTCTCAGAGAATACTTGGTGACATAAATAGGGCTGGCCAGGAAACTCTTCTCAAACTCTTCAACTTTATTGCACATCAAGATAAAACAATCTTTCAAAGGTTATTTGGTGGATTGGTAATTGAAACAAATACATACATAGAACAAACATCATTTTGACAGTAAGTGTCTTCCTATGGAATGTGGATTCACATTCAAATTGTCATTGACTTCAGAGGTCTTGAACCTTGGACTTTACTTTCCTGGAAAACTTCAGAATTATGGTACATAATAAAAGCTGGTTGTGTTAAGAAAAAAAAATCTGACTGGATCTGAACATAGTAAGAATAGGAGGAATGCGATTCATACATGCAAATTTTAAATATGGACCAACACTTAGAGAGAAGGTAAAGCACAAGGGAAAAAAAAAGGAAGAAAGAGAACACAAAAAAGCTGCATATCTATCACCAAATGTGTCTTTTCCAAAGCACGTGGGAAAAGAGCATCATGGAGAGTGCAACACAGCAGGCTAGGTGCAGACTGAATGCATAAACCTGTCCTCAAAGCCCTGAGTAGTGAGGTGTGAAACAGACACATATAAAGAAAAGGAGAGCTGTGTCAGCAGCAGCATAAAACGTAGAGACTAACACAGCCTTGTTTAAGAGAAATTAGAGGCAGGGAGAGAGGGAGGGAGAAAGTGTTGATACACTATAAGATTATCACACATTTCTAAAGAGGCCTGAAAGAACTGACTTCCTGCTGGGGGGTTCCTCTCATACTGGTGTGAAGAAGCATCACACCATCACCTGCAAAGGCTTTAAGTGCAAGTGGTGACACTTCAGTATTCACTGCCTGCCTTAGAAAATCCAGGGGAAGCAAAAGAAAGATGAAAAACATGCAAGTCAAAAGGGTGTTGCTCCCATTGTTCTCCTTGCTGCTTGGTTAACTGGGAATGCCTTTGAGCAACAGAGGGGTCACATCTGTCCAGATGTGCTGTGCCTGCATCAGAGAGCAGGGCACTGTGGAAACAGCTCCACACAAACACCTTCCATGATAATAGTACAATGAAATCCCCCTTCTTGGCAGGACCAAGCTCTCACAAAAGCATGTTTTCAGCAAGAACACCACTGGGGAGGATGACTATTAATTACCCATGGTAGGGCAGCACAGAGCCTTTTACAGAACAGGCAGGACTGGAGCCACTCAGGACTGTCATGAACTTCATGGACTCCTGAGACTGAGCTGCCCAAGATAAGAATGGGTGCATCTAGACCCTCTCCAGTTAGGGCCTTGTCCATGACTGCTGCACCCCTGGCCATGAGCTCCTGGGGGTCCTGGCCCTGGCTTGAGGACTGAATGTGCTGCTAAGTAGGTGAAGACCCAAAGGTGAAGGAAACCATTTGTGGCTGTGACAGAAGGGACCCTGAGCCTCTCAGTGTAATAGCAACGAACAGTCAGGCACCAAAAACAGAGGGGAAAGGAAAATTAGCCTGATTTCTTGACACCAGGGAAAGTGGTTGATCAGTGGGGTCACTGGAGCACTGTGCTGAACTCCAGAAAGATGTTAGCCATGTCCCTGTGGTTTGCTGCAGGTGTTTCACACCTTGTAGACAGTGCAACACCACGGAGCTCTCCCAAAGCTTGGATTCTCCTTTGGATTCTGTGTGCCTTGCCTTCCAAGGGGCACTCTGCCATCTCCAGCAGGGAGCAAGGGGCTGCCAGTCTGGCCTTGCTGTTGCACAGTGTAACAGGAATCTGGAACAAGCAGGGCTAATCAAAATCCTTTATTTAGGTGATACAATACAAGAACAAAGCCTGGCTTATTTTTCAGGAAGGGATGTATGAGAGGGTTTCTTCTGGGGGTATGGGGAGTATGCTCTCAGTGTATGCTTGCCTAGTTTTAATACTTATTTCTGGTTTGGATAACCTCGTTCATTTGATGTCCAATCCTATAAAAAAGACACAAATAAGGATGAGAACTAACTTTGTGATGCACAGCCCTACAATATCCCACAGCCATTTTCCGAAACAAAAAAGCAGTTCATGTTCTTGATTCTTCTTGGGAGACAAGATGTTTTCTATAACCACCACAAAAAAACAATCAAGCAAACTTTAAATGTTTTACTTTTCACTCTTATTAACCCTCCCCAGCTGTCCATTTCTCTTTTGAAACAGTGATATAATGTGTCTGGCAGACTCTCACTAAAGACCTGTTTGAGATTGCCTTCCCTGCATTTCAAGAAAAAGTTATTTTCCCCCTTTTAATGAAAATTCACTTCTTTTGGTCCTCCCTTATTCATTTATTTTTGAGTCCTTCACCTCTGTTAACTGTGGGAAAGGCTTTGCTTTGCCAGGGTACAGCACGCATTGTAAAAGTAATTCAATTTTACACCATAGCAATGACATGATCAAGGGAACTTTGAGCAGGCTTTGTGACCAAGAGCATTTAACAAGTATGTGAAAAGCTTCCAAAGAGCCCTCATGAAAGACAGAAAGGTTATAACAATAGGAGAGGCAGTTTGATAGTGGTAAATTAAGAGTCATAGGGGTGACTCTAATCAGGTTAAGCTTTAAAGAAAGAGAAGCACCTTTATATCTCTTGGGTACAGGCCTGAGTGCATTAAGAACTGTTGAATTTGTGTTGGGAAGTACACAAATCCCTGTGGCATTGAGCATTTGCTCCTCCTTGGCCTGAAGAGTTCGACTCTGCAAGGAGAAAGACTTCCTAGGCAAAATAAGTAAAACTGCAGAACTGGACTGAAAAGAATATTGAATTTTTGAGGTTTTTTAGTTAATATCTAGACCTCTTTAGGAGTTCTTATCTTCCATTTTGCTCCCTGTGAAAATCTTCTGGCAGTTCCAGTGCAAGCATGGGGACAGTCTGGGCATAAAAGTAATGACGAACGATTCACACATGTTACTAGTTTTTAGGATCTGTGGAGCCTGGGCCAGATGCTGCCCTGAGCTATACCCCAGTGAAGCGCATCATGTACCACATGCAAGTGACAAATATTTATATATACCGTGTGTACTCATAGGCACATTAGGTACAGTGGTTCTGAACATATCATTAAAATTTTGGGTTGGTGAAGAATGTGTGTAGAGATGTACTTTTTGATGGAGAGTCCAGCTATCTAAATAAATAACACAGCTACAGACAGACCATCAAGTTGTGAGAGTTAGTTTTGTTGTTTCTCACATATGGCTTATTCAACAACTTTTATGTATGTGTTACTGTGAAAAATGCTTAGAATTTATTTTGCCAAGGAAAAAGATCATAACTTGTCTTTGTTGAAAAAAAAAAAGAGAAACGAAAAAGTTGGGGCTGCCTCAATTTTGCAATCGACAGGGACACCTACAGGAAGACAAAATTAACACATTGGCATATTGGGTGTTTTCGGCTTTATTTGTTCACAGCTTGAGCCTATTACCTAATAGAGACACAAGAAAATGGCCCATCTGTTTGCAGTGGGCAAACGTGTGAGTAGCACTCTCCGGGGCTGCGTGGGAGAAGGGCTGCTTTTCAAGGACGTATTTACTTTACTCTCTGTTTTCTCAACGGTGTATATAACTCAATACTAAAAGGCTAATTTGTTTAAGAAAACCAAACCTGACTTCTTCAGTTAATTGCTTGCAGAAAAGGCGTAGGTATTGCTTGGATTCTGTGTGCTTTGCTGAGTGCCCTGGAGTGGCCTCTGCTCCATGGCCTAAAAGCCACCTTGATGGCAGCAGAGCACTCATTGCTCCTGTCCTGCCTACCCTGCAGCTCTTGGAAAATATTGGGGATGTGTAAGGAGTGGGGGAGAGATGGAAGTCTGTCTATCAAGGAATGGGGATGAGGCAGCTGGGAGGGAGAGTCTGCTCGGGGGCACGTGGGATTTGGGATATGATTAATGCTTTGGCAAAATGTTAACAAGAACAGGATCTGGCAACTGAGAGGAAATGCCTCTGTGTTCTCTTGCAACCAGCCTCGAGCCAGAATAGGAGCCTGCGCTTGTGCCAAAGTGAATCCAAGCATTTGCATGTACATGAGTGGAAACAGGCTGTAAGAGAAAATATGGAACTTGGAGATCCGTGTCCTGCTGGACCCGTTCCTCCAGTGGGAGCTGGGTCTGCTTTGTAGCTCCTTTTATCAAAGAGAGACAGAAGAGAGTCTTGGTAAACAGCAATGCTCTCTCCAAACAACGTCAGCAGTCACTGCATCTTATCCCCAACATCTTCACCACTCAAAATTTAAAAATAATTTTTAAAACTCCCCCAGTCAAAACCACCGATGCCAGAGGTAACCTTTACTTCTCTTCAGCCTGCAGGGGCAGAACTGCTTGAAGGTATTAGCCATGCTAAGCTTCTTAAATAACTATTAAACACATAAAACTCTTAAATGCACGCAAATCCTGTGTAGCAAATGGCAAACAATAAGGAAAAGCTGATCAACCATTATACAGCAATTTAATCTATGCAATTTGCATAATTTTGCCCAACAGAAGGAGGCTATGGCAGAGTTGCTTTCTGAAGAAAGGCAGAAATGCTATACCAAACAGGTAAACAATCAGGAATGAGGATTTTGCAAGTCCTTGGCAAATTCTTGGCATATGGACAAAGGGAGTGTGATATAATTGCAAGGGATATGATGCGGATGAACCAAAGGAGACAAAAGACAAGTTGAGAGCATGAAAAATAGTCATTTTGCAATCAAATTAGGGAATTTAGAACAGAGGTTGAATATGTACCTCTAGCTCAGTCACTCTGTATCGTTGCAGTAGACTTAGGTGTTGGCATCCTGTACCTGAGCCATAGAACTCAAAACTCCCACAGACAAAGTGCAGCTACCTGCAACACTTGTGCCTGTGCAGCGCCTTCGTGCTTGGAAGACTGGGGACTTCCAAACATTCTGCTTTACTGATGCTTGGCCACAAGGCAAAGGAGCCACCAGGAGCAGGGGCCACCTGACAGTACAGCCTATGTCTCCTCTGGGGCTCCTACAGAAACTGTTTTCTCTGGTTTACAGTCTGCAAGGTGGGTTTTGTATTTCTGGGAATATGCCTAGCACATTGTGGACTCCATAAGGAAAATCTAAACTCACATGTTTAGTATGCAGATATTTCAGTGACAGGAGCTGTGCAACTTACTTGTAAGTAAATAAATGGAGGCTGCATGTCACTGCAGAGCCACCTGCTTAGGGTCAGTCCCTGCACCCCATGAATTTACACCAGAAGCTGATTAACAACTTAGTGTTGGGCTGCAAAGCAACTTTTTTTTTTTTTTTTTTCAGGAATATCCACTATTATATTCCCAGCAATCTGGTGGTCATCAGTGCCTTGCTGATAAACTGGAAATCCTCACCTTCTTCTATCCTCACCTCTCAAATGACCCATGAAAGAGTCTTGGAGATCAAAGAAATCCTCTTCCATCCTTACCCTTTGGACAGAAAAACTGATGGGATTTAGCACCCATGTGGGAATATGAGCATTGGTAACTGGGGAGTGGCAGGGGTGGAAAATGATTGGGGGAGGTGGTGATGGAAGAGGCCAGAAGATGAATTACCTGGGGAGGAGGTGCATACTGAATTGTGGTCTCCATAGCAAGTGTGAGAGGACAGGAGAGAAATTACTTCCTCTACCCCAAATAAAGATCAAGGGGTATTTGCATTCCAAGGAGTTGGGTTGTGCACGTACCTCTTTGTCCCCCTTCTTTTAACTGGAAATCCTCACTAATTAATTGCTCTGCAAGTTCTGCTTCTGCACATCATATAACTGAAGGGTTTGCTTGTTCCTCCAGTGCTGACTGCATGTGTTCCTTGCCCTTGCATTTTGCTCTCCAAAGACAAATGAAAAGTATAAAGGAATTAGGTGAGAAAATGAGGGGATTCTGTGAAATTCTAAAGAGATCCTTCAATTCCAGTGTGTTAAAATATAGACCTATGGGCTACAGATGACCAAATAAAATGTCCAGTAAAAGTTATCCATTGTTATTCCTATTTTTTTCCCCAGCAAGTGTAGGTTTTATCTTGAATTCACTTAGTAAACTCAGCAACTTGTGGTCTTTTCACAGCACCTTAGGCAGACTAAAGTGGAACTGATGAATAATCAGTGATGCAACAGCTGTTATCCAGAGATAACAGAGGACTTCAGGCTGCAGATGTGCATGGGGTCAAGGGAGACAATGTTGTGCATGAAAAAGTCATACAATGGAGTTCTGTGTATTTTCCTCAGATTTCAAGAACAAAGAAGCAACGACCTTTTGTCTGCTGCTGTCATTCCCTGCTTCACCATTAAGGTAGTTTTCTTTTTTTTTCCCTTAATGGGAGGTATTTTGAAATAGACCCCTGTCAATCATGCCCTGAAAAAGATGAGCCCATCCCTGAGCAGAAGCCTTTTAAAAAGTTTAAAAATAGTGAATGTCAAAACGTGGCAGTAAGGTTAGCATAGGACTTTGAATACATGTGATGTGAATTTATTTATTTCAAAGACAGGTTCTTTTCTAATCACTAAGAATATCAAGTTTTAAAGGAGAAATGAAAAATCAAACAAGGCTTGTGTTCAGTGAAGGTCTTTCCAGCCTCCAAGAGTGGTCAGGAGAACTGTGTAACAACAGGGCTAACAAACAGAGACAATTCTTCCTATGCATCCTCCTGGTACCTGGCATTTTGTGATTTAAGAATTTCTGAGTTCATGTTGCATCCATATCTTTGTGTTGAATTGCACTTATAGACCATCTTTATCTAGCTTTGCTTCTTTGTGTTATAATTGATACTATACAGGGAGAGATAACATTTTCTGCTTGTTTTGACCTTGCTGTCTCATTGTTTCAGGTGAAGTCCATTAACATTTTTACTGCGAGAAGCGATGAAAAACTTTTCCCTTGTTGCCTATGTCTGTCACAACGTTACACAGCGCTGCTCTTGCTCGGTCAGAGCCTGTGTGCTCAGTCTCCCCTTTCTCAAAAACCACCTCAGCTTTTAACCACCTTTGTGCAGTACTTGCCCCAGCTCCTGTGCCGGGCTGTGCCCTCGTCCTGAGGAACGTGCCGGGCTTGCCTGAGCCACGAGCAGTCCCTGGCAAAGCCCGAACCTCTGCCGTGCCAGGTGGAAGCACGCAAGGGCAAATCTGTGGAATCCGCGCCACGGGCACAGCTTGCCAGGAAAGCCAGCGCACGTCGCCCGAGGCTGGGCACAAACCTCTGCCTTCCTCTTGTCGGGAAGGAGTGCAGCTGTGGGTTCAGGGGCCCCGGGGCAGAGCCTGTGCCAGCTGTGTGAGTTCAGGGGCCCCGGAGCTGAGCCCGTGCCAGCTGTGTGCCAGCTGTGTGCCAGCTGCGTGCCCGGAGCCGCCTGCGAGCGCCCAGCCCAAACCTCTCCCTGGAGCTGGCCCCAGGCTGTGCCACGCGCGTGGCCGCCTGTCCCACATCCCCACCGCCCTGCCGTGCAGCAATCATTTATTTCTCACCTGAGAGCCTTAATGAAGTAATTACATTCTAACTGATGGGAATTTTTTTGTTTGTTTTTTGTTGTTTGTTTGTTTGTTTGTTTGTTTTTGTTTGTTTGTTTTAAGGAAGATGAATGCTCGCTGATCATCTCCCCAGCTAGGCAGGGGTGCACTCACCCTCTGTGGAGCATCCAGCATATTAAAGAGCCAGAGTTGTGCTGGGCTTAGTTGAGAATTGTGATTGAGAGCACACAGCAGCCCAGTTTATTTTTTATGGTTCCCATCCCAGTTTATTTTTTATGGTTCCCATCCCCAACAGAGGACAATGGCTTCTGTTGCTCTTACAATCCATGAGAAGCTGGTGCTTGACAGTACACTCCCAGCACCTCAGTTCTGTTTTTCTGTTTGGGTTTTATTTTACTGTCATTAGGATTTGAGCTCTTTTTTGTTGTTGTTTTGGTTTTTTAAATTGCTTTCTCCCCTCCTCCACACTTCATTCTTTTGGTATAGGACTGCCACTCACCAGCTGTTCACAATTCCTTCACCCCTTCTGTTTTTCAGTACCACACTACCACGACATAGACTCAAAGGACATTTTATTCCTTGCAGGAGGCTTTCCACACCCACTGAATACATTTAATGAAAATACTTTTCTCTCTCTTTCCTACCTTGGAGAAAAGTTAATATATCTGTACTTCTCACAGAATTCATATTGACCAATCTATCATCCTCAAACTGCCTAAGTTTTATTTCTTGAATCGTTTTACATCCTAGAATGATTTATTTTTCTCTCTTCTTGAAAGAACAAGCTTATCCACAAAGTGAGTACACAGTAAGTACTTTTCAACAAAATTTTGCTTATCACCTCATAAATCTGATATCTAATTCCCTGCTATTTCCATTTTGCTTTGTGTAATAGGATTTTTTTTCTAGGCTGAAACTTGCCCAAAAATCAGCACATTCATACATATCAGCAACTAGTACCCAAAAGAGGAAAACTGGGATGACATTGTGAAGCAATCAGTTACAGCAGAGCTGTCTGCTGAAGGAAGAAGAGCTATCACTGGGCAATGTGCAGAGCATGGTAACTCCCACTGTTGCTAATGGGAGAAGAGGCTGCTGAACCCCTCTCAGGAATGTAATTTCAATTTCTATTTGAATTATTTGTTCACTTGTTAAAGAATTCATCTCTTAGGGCAGTGACTCTCAAAGACAATAATAGTGGCTGCGTGCAGCCACCAGGGAATTCATTGCAGCCACAAGGCAAAAACTTGCTCTGGTTGTTCTGTTGTTTTGATTTTAGCTGTCAAAACTGTGGCCACCATCAATTTATTGTGATCACATGTCACAGCTGCTTGTCTGAGAGTTGCTGGTTAGTCCCCTCTCTCTTTTAGGCTCTTGGAGCAGGAGTGCCCAAGGTGGAGTTTATTGGACCACATCAACTCATCTGCAAAGCCATTCTAACACACATCATGAGTGCTCTGTCCCACACTGGCATTGTGTCTCTCATGCTTGGAAAAGGAGCATAGACAGACTGCAGGGTGTTCTGTGGCTCCAGAGGAAGTGGGGACCCATCACACTGACAGTTCATGTTTGCTCTCAGAGCAGGTCTCTGTCAGTCTCCACTCACAAGTGACCAGTGCCTTGTCCTGTCTAGGTTCCCTGTCCCTGGTTTGTGTGTTGCAGGTACCGCCTTTGCCTGTGGAGCAACCTCACAGGCATCAAAACAACCCCAAAGCCTGTTTGTCTAAGGAAACAGCCACGCCAGACTGTGTGTAAAAAAAGACCCTAATCCAAGGGTCTCTCATAGCAAGACCAACTCAGGCCTAATCCCCATCAAAAAAAGATCCTACTGATGAGATAGCTTCTCTTTCACTGCTAATGGACAATGACTAAACTAAACACATCATACAAACATATTTTCCAAACACAAATTTGAAGAATTTCACAAAAAAGATGCACATTATTTTTATTAATTTTACTACTTTCTTGGTTTTTCCTTTGGTCCTTGGAGAAGCCAGTGCACAAGGAGAATCAGGAGTGTGTTTCTGTGATGGAAGCTGAAGAGCAACATCTGCCCTGTTTTATTGCACGGTTCCCTTACCATAACTGTTCCTCACATTAAATAGTTTTCTCTCCTTTAAATGTTCAGTTTTGGTTTAATTTTTTATTATTTACCAACATAACATCAAACTCTCTGTTTTAACAGCCTCCATCTAAAGCCCAGCTCTACAGAAGCATTTGCTTGTATGGCTTAACAAAGGACTTGAATGCAGTTCAAGACCTGCAAAAAATAACCCAAAAAAGCAAAAGAAACTCAAGAACTTTGGCTTTAATGATAAACATCAATTAGGGACAAATATTAGTAATGTTCTAACAGTGAGATAAGAAGCTATTGATTTGCTACTGTATGAGAACTGTTTGCAAAAGGAAAACAGGGTACCTCTGAAATTCCTGAGACATAACCAAGCAGTCAGTTGGAAACATTTCTTACAAAAACTGCAGCCCAGGTGAAGTGAGGCATCCAGGAAGGGCTGCAGCTGAGTTGAGTAAATGCTGATGAAGTCAACAACAACCTGGGTAGGCCAGAAACAGCAGTGAGAAATAGACTTTGCTTCTGGGTTTGGGGTTCTTCCCAGGGGGAGGCTGGATGAGACTCCCTGTAGAAGAGGTGAGGGGTCAGGACCAGTGAAGCTTGGATAAGGAGATGCCAAGGGCTGGTGTCTGAATTATTGTGTTTTAGGAGGAGAGTTTGATCTTTCTGGCCTTGTGAACTCTTTCAGTGTTTGGGCAGATAGTCCAGGTGCATGTGCATGATCTGTGTAGGATATGAGCAGGGGGCTAGATGTGCTCTCCCTTCACACACCTGCAGTGCAGCATGCAGGGTGTGTCTGTTGCTGCTTGAACCTCAGTTTGTCCTCTCCAGGAGTGCTGGGGAGTCTCCAGGGAAGATGGGGTGAAGGTACCCAGGTCTGCAGCATCTGCAGTGGCCAGTAGAGGTTACAGTCTTGCCTGTGGGTTATGAAATGCTCACAGTACACCTGAGCAAGGCTACTGAGAAAGAGAGGTGCTGCACTTGTGGCAGATGTCCTTCTTTGCTGGTGATGAAGGAGCATGATGACAGCACCAGGCTGCTGTGCCTGTCTCCAGCTGCTGACAGAGCCCCTATTCTGCTGCCTCTGGTTCCTCTCAGGTAGGTGGTACATGTCTGCAAAATTCCCAAGTGGCTTAAGTCGCTAAAAGTCTCACTTGCTCCTCCTTGATGTGTAGAGGCTGAGTTCAAGAGATCCAGGAAGTTACCTGTGGCCAGATGGGACTTTGTGCCCAGACCCTCCTCAGGGACAAGGAAGGCAGCCCTTCCTTCTCCTTTACTCTCACAAGCATAACAAAAAACAGGGATTACTCTTTTTTAAGGGTCATGTCTGTTAAGACAGCCAGCCCAATTGTGTCTGGCACTGTAAATAAGGCTAAGGTAATTTAGAACCTTCTAAGATGAGGCAGCAGCTAAGCCTATGTTTTATATTGGTGGGTTTTTTGGTTGGTTTTTTTTTTCAAATAATTACTTTGTTTTTTATTTTTTAATAAAGGAGCCAGTTTTCTCTAAGTCAAAATCTCTTTCAGTTCACATCCCTCCCCCACCTGAAACAGAATGTAATAAAATGAAGCTGGGTCAAAATACCTTTGTGATGCTTCCTAAAATACCATTAAGAACCCATGTCTTCTATGGCAAGTCACTTTTAAGACTGAGATGTATATCAGTTTTGTGGGATGCTGTGGGCTAGTATTTGATGGTGGGTGCATCCCAGACCACAGAACTGCAGCTGCAGAATCTTCAATTGAGCAAGTCCACCTTTATCTAGAACAGCTTCTGCTTTCAGCTGTGAGGGCAGCTTACATACTGTGAAACTGCTGAAGGAAACCCAAAACCTAAAAGTTTTTTTTTTTTTCCCTACTAATTCTTCAGTTCAAAAATGCACCAAGCCAACAGCAGCAAAAGGGCACTGAGCAGTAGCACGTGAATGCAATAGAGGGCATTCTCAGCTATGACATTATCTCCTCTGTTTCAGAAACAATAAAGTTTTCTGGCATTTAAAGCCCAAATTTTACTAGATCTGTTTTATCTTGAATTCACTGTTTTGCACCTATTTCTAGCACATGACACGCCGATTAGAAGACACAGCTGTGCTGGAGAAACCAATGTGCAAAATAACTGTGAATACTGGCTAACACCAGGCACAAGGGAGAGGCATGGCAGCTTGCTTCTGAGCTTATCCTAAATCCTTTGCTCCCTTAAATATGCCAAGGGCTTGTGGTCAAAGCTGATCTTCTTCCAGGTGAGGAGGGCACTGAGGTGTGGGGCCAGCCCTGCCAGTTTCCTGGGGTTCATCTGCACAAGCAGAAGGGCTGCAGCAAGGCTGCCCTTTCACACGAGGGAGGGACCTGGGGGTGCAGCCTCAGTGCTTGTCAGTCCATAGCTGTGTGACAATATTTTGTGCTTCTCTGGCAGATTTGATATGATCAGCTTTGTTTTCAAGTACTGCTGTGGAGATTTGTCATCAATTTCTCCATCGCATCATCACTCTGTCCTCCTCCCCTCCCTGCCCTCTGCCCCCTTATTGGTGCCCCTCCACCTTCCCCCCTGCTCAATCGCACTCAACAAGACATTCTGAATTTTCCATATCTATTTTTTTTTTCTTTCCCCCCTCTTTTGTCTTCTGGTAACAGCGTTTGGCATTTCCCGGACAGCCCGTACTCCATAAGGCCTCAGTGTCTGAATACGAGGACGGCTTGAACGTTGCCTGCTGAGACTGAAGAAGAACTTGAGTTAAAATAATCCTCTCTTTTGTTCCGCTTGGGTTGCTTTTTGTTTGCCTGACAGATGTTCGGCCCCTGTGCGTGTGCAAGGAGCGGCTCCTCCGCCGGGCCCTCTGATCCGCCAGCTTATTGATTTCTGCCTATCTGTGCGCCTTGTCTGCAGCCCTTACAGATGCGAGGGCTGGGGCGGCAGCCCCTCTCCTTCTCACACAAATAGGGCAATCCTCTATTGTCAGGGGGCCAGCGGAGGAGAGCGAGCCTCACTCCCTCTTGAGCCATTGTGACAAATTCAGGCGGGTTTTGGGGGGCAGAGGGGAGATTAGGCGTGAAGCACCGATGCCGCGTTCTGACAGCGTGTGACGCCGCTGCACAGGTGCCTGAGGAAACGGGAAGGAAGAGGCTGAGGGCACAAAGGGCTCAGAGCTCTGCACTGTGCCTGTGTGTTATCTCAAGTTCATATTTCAGTCATTTTACTGGGAAACATAAGGAACGAAGTTGTGGCTAGGGAAAATCTTGAAAACTGCAGTTTTGCTCTGCTCTTCCTAAATAGCATTGCTGTCCACTGCTCCAAGTTTCACTGACTGGACTAGCCATGAAGTCGCTGCATGCAAGACTTCCATCTTGCAGTTAACGGCCTTGTAAGCCACATTTAATTCTTTTCTTCTATCTTGCTTTTTTTGTTTTGCTTTGGTTTTGGCTTGATTTTCTGCCTCCTGAGAAGTGTGTCAGGGTGCTCTGCAAGAGAAGCATGCTGCAGACCTGTAGCCACATTTTGGCATACAGTTGCAGGCTCACTTTGCTGCTGACAGCAGCTTGGCTTTTGTTTAACCCTTGACATAAGCCTGCAGAGGTCTGACCTGTCACCGGCTCTGGTGCTCTGGATGGAGTGTGGAAAAGGAGGCAGTTGTTGTGCAGCACTCAGCTGTCTCCCCTCGTTAAGCCCACATCCCTGGAAAGCAGTCATTGTGCGTGCTGCCCAGCACATCCCTGTGGCAGAGCTCCTCACTGCCGTCTGCGATGCACGTGCATAGAGGATGCACTCACAAGGAACACCCCTTTCTCTGGGGCTGGGACAAAGGCCATGAGAGCAGCTCCAGGGTGTGTATCTCCCACCCTGCCAGCCTTTTGCACCTACGGTGAGCTCGCTGTTTGCAGAGCAGCTTTTCTACTCTGTGCCAGGTTGCTCTGCCTTGTCTTCCCTCTCTCTGAAGCACATCATTAGTTGCTGTGCACATCAGAATCTCCAGAGCTATGACTCTGTGGTGGCCAGGAATGGCACATCCTTTAGCTTCAGTGATGCTACCAGGCACTGGGATGTCTTTACTGCCATGGTAGCTGGGTACCAATTTATTGAAAACTACCTAGTTATGTGTTAATGGCCTGCTGCTTAACGGAATATTTTACCCCACAGAAACAAATATAGACACGCTAAAGGTTGCTCTTTGCTCACAAGGCTTGGGGTAGCTCCGTTTGGACTTGTTAAGGCAAAATTCCCACTCTGACATGTTGTGGTCTGTTGGATCTTACTGAGAGGCTGTCAAGAGCTGGCAGAAGTACTTCACATGGTGTCAAGTGATTTATACTAACATGAAAAGCAGGCAGAGAGTTTTCAGCCTGTGGTGGCCTGTGTTGCAGCTCCAGCTCTGTTATGGTTACCGGATCTGAGACAGAAACCACAGCATGGTGCCACAGTCCTTGGTGGATGCTTCCTACCAAGAGCTTACTGATACAGGGCTCAGTCAGAGTTGATGGCAAAGGAGGTGGCTCTGTGTAATAACTCTTTGAATAATGACTAGCAGTAGGCTGGGAAGAGAGACTTGGACAGCATATATGGGGCAGAACAGATGTTCCACACAGTACATGTGCCCCTGCCCCTCAATCCTCTCAGTGTACAACAGCATCACGGGGGTCCCCTTCACTCTCATGAGTAACAGGCACAAAGTGTCCTCTCAGCACCAGCTCAGGTCTTGAGATTTGCTTTTATGATCTGTGTGTCATGCAGTCCAAGAGGGGTGTGTTTATGGGTCTTTAATTTGGGGGAAATAACTTTGACAAGCCACAGTGAATTTTGGAGCTAGCAACTTTCATTACTCTGTTAGTCTTGGATCCTCCTCGACACATATTTAAAAATAAGGCTAAGTGGCTCATTTGGAAAGAAGAGATTTGTAAAATGCTCTCTGGTTTGACAAGCAGGACTTTGCCATGCCTGTGGGACCTCCTCTGATGTCTCTTTCAGCGTCAGCAGAAGAGGATTGTAACCACTGAGAACCGCTCAATGCACACTCTGCAAAGAAAATTTTATCTTGGGAGCATCACCCAAACACTCCATGGATTGGATTGTGTCCTAGTGACATTGAAGGTGTTGTGCTCAACATGCTGAAAACAAGTGAGACCTTGCCTGTAGCAAGCTGTGGGGATGGCCAGACTCCTAGCTCAAACCAGGAGGGACAGCAGGTATATGAATATATATGAACTGCTACCCAAGGGAGGATGAAGACACAAAATTCTGAAATCCATATCCCAAATCCTCTGCATGGATCACACCTGCAAGTCGGGGTGTGGAGTGATAAAAATTTCCTCTGGCTTTCAGGAAGGAAATGCCTTGTGGGTGTAGTTGGATCAGTGAATAGAGCCCTGTGTATCAGTTGGTATCTATAGGACAGTGTAATGCACTGCCTGGCACAAGTGATTTTATATATGTGCATTTTTGCAAAGGCCATGCTATACCTCTCTGTAGGCTCTGTTGGACCAATAATACAGTGGTATTTCATAGATGGCACCTGTGCCCATTCTGAGTGTTAGAAAGGGAAAAATCAGTATTTGGATTAATTCCTTTCAGTTGTTTCTGCTTTACGCTCAGCGCCCTTCCCCTTGCTCCACAGCCTGTGGGTGATGTTGTTGTTTGCAGGGCTGTGTGCGAGCTGTTCTGTGACTTTTCTTTAATAGCAGTTCTTTGAAATTCTGCTGCTCCTGTAATGGGGGCTGAGCGCGGTTGCGTCACTGTTGTGATGGTCTGTCAAGCCATCTAATTGGTTTGTCTCATTAAAACTTACAATTGGCATTTACAAGGCAGCAGTCCTGTAGTCCAACACTGTAGCTGGAGCCACACTGGCTGACCAAGCGCTTGCACGTGGGTTTTGGGATGTGGATGGAAAACTGTGTCTCTCATTAATTCATCCCACAGCTCCTAAGATAAATCTTGAATGTATCAGACCATCTCTGACTTCACCTTCTCTGTAGTGAGACTAACTGGAGGAATTCACTTAAAATCAACAAACAGCTGACTTTTAATGTCCAGTTCAGAGCCAAGACTACTGAGATCTCAAATGGGACACTCAAGGGCCATCCATGCTGTTGGATAGCTTGGCCTGTTGGATGTTCTTTTGTTGGCAAGAGGGTGAGGAGGAAATGGTGCAAGAAGAGGGCAGATTTGTGTAGCCTCTGATAGAAACTAAATTCTTGGAGTAGTTCCAAAATGCATTTTGGCTTTGAATGGAAACTTTCATGAAAACAACCCTCCACCTGTGCAGGTCAAAATATTAGTTAAAACACTGCAAGTGCATTCTCTTATGAGAAGTCTATTTTTTTATTTTATTTTTAATCTGAGCCAACTAGTCAAAAGGACCTCACTTACTTCAGGAATCTGATTAATTGTCCTTTTTAAATTTAAATTGCAATGATGACTTCTGGCATCAGTTAAATTTATCTGAGAGCATGAATTAGAGTTCAGAGCTCTAGGTTTGTGCAGAGAATGAATATCAGTGTAGCTTTTCTGCTAACACTGGGCTTAAACTAAGCACTGGGCTTAAACTAAACCACCAGAACCTCTGTTAAATGTTTGTCAGGAACTTTGTGGGTCAAATTAGGCATGTGAATGCCAGCATATAGATACTGCTTTGGCCACTGTAACTTCCCAGCTCTTCAGAGAAGAGCATCTTGTCTGTTTGGTGTTTCACTGTGTTTGATGGAGAGTGTCCCTTTGACAGAGAAGTATCTTAACAGAGGTGAAGGGCACCACAGCCACTGACTTTAAAGGCTGTAGAGCCAAACAAAATCCATTGAGTGGTTTGGATGTAACAGCCTGCACTGAATCAAGAGTCTCTCTATTCAAGGCTGTAAGCTCAACAGCTCTGCACTGAGAGCCTGGAGAAACGAGGAGGAATCGAGCTACGTACCAGCTGAAAACACTTTGCATCACCCTTTAAAATGTTTTCACTTCAAATGGTGCAGGTTAGCTCTGGGTAAGCACTTCTCTTGGCTTTTGAGAAAAGCCATAAAACCCTCGACTTTGTGACTTATTTTAAATCAGAGAATTAAAACACATCGCATTCCAAAGACAAATTATCTTTAATTTTTAAAAATCCCATCTAATTGTCATTAATCAAGCCATCCCCTGTGCTAATAAGATGAAGGCAGGGAATGGCATGCCATTCCAGCTCAGGCAGCTGTTGTGCATGTCAACCAGTTTCAAAACGCTTGGCAAAAGTTGTAAATGCAGTTCTAATGAGATCGGCTTGTCTGCAACTAGCAAACACATACCAGCCGCACCAAAATGTTTGTTTGCTGTGGGACTAAGTGGAGATTGTGTTAACTGTTCTGCATTCAGGGTACATGTCAAGAAAAGTTCAAATCAAGCACAAGGCAGTGACACTGGAATGCAGCTTTCTCCAGAATGGTCACTTACATAAACCCTGAAAAAAGCCTCCACCTCAGTTCATAGTTTTTGTTGTGCATGGGGGGCACATCAGGACTCTTGACTTTCTGGTATCTCAGTGCACGAGGTTCTCTGCAGAGGCTGCATAAGCGAGCTACGAACAGAAGTGTGTTTCCTACTGGGATGTTTGAATATGCACTCCTGGTAGGGGACCAACTTCCAAGGCATTCTACAGCATCTCTCTCCTGCCAGGTAGCTCCAGCTGGTTATGCCTCCATCAGCTGCCCAGGATGGGGAGGAGGTGCTCAGCTGTGCCATCCATTGGCTCCAGGGTGGGAGCATAGCCTTGAAAGAGCAATGACCAGCTCAATCATCCCCCCCAAGTTCATCACAGCCAGTTCCACAAAGCCTGGTTAAACAGAGCATTGGTCCAGAGGGGCTGCAATCCTGTTCAGCTAAGCCACCTCAGTGGGCCAGGCACCATGGGTGTCACATACCCACACCTGGCTGGGCACCTAGGTGAATCAGCACATTGGTGACTTCTAGCAGAACCATCAAGCAGTTCACCAAACCTGTGTAGCTGCAGAAAGCTAAGCAACATAAATAGCTATGCTTCAGAGAAGTCAAATCTTAGGAAAGTCAATAGCAGTTTACCTCAACCATGAATTATCTATGTAACACCACAAGCTTCAACACCTTGTTCCTTTTCCTCAGCACAAAAGGGAATCCTATTTTTTAACTTTCCTTTTATGGTTCTTTGAGCTTAAGTACAAAGGACTGGTTAAATTTCTGGTACCGTGACTACTCTCTTGCCAGTAGCCCTTTAATTTGTATCTTGTGCCAAAGAATATTAATTATTGTAGGCTGCAGTGAAGTCCATCCCTACCCCCACTTGAGCCTCTGAAATGAACAGTGAAGTTGAACTTTGCCAGCAACTGTTAGGAAAGGGGCCAAGAACAGCTTAACAGGAAAGATACTCAGGATTTTTTGTTTGTTTTTTCTGCTAAACCATGTTTTTGTAATTATGAATACTTTGTTGAAATTGCTTGGAAAAGGAAGTACACAGAAAATGGTCCATACAATTAAACTAACTACATATTAGTGTTGAAAGAATATAAAACTGGTCTCACTCTGTTGCACTCATACAGACAAAACCCCTTCTCAGAAGGAATTTGGCTTGAGAAGAGAGATCTGGAGACAAATCTTAGTTAACTTCAGGCCCATGTGCCTTATTGTCTGGTTTACGACTGCCCCAAATGGCCTAAAAGCAAAGGACATTCACACTAAACAAAAGCAAAGGCTGAAAGAAAGAGAAAAGAGGAATTTGAAAGCTGTCATTTCCAAACTCCTTCTACTCAAAAGCTAATTCCTGACTTTCCATAAGGAACCCTGAATAAGGCAGCAGTTACTTTATACTCCTAAAAACTATCTTCAACTAGACTGGAGAGAAGCAGAACTACTTTTATCTGCTTGGATTCACGTGAATGCTGCTTTAATCAGTCCCCACTTGCTTCTGCCACCTTTCCCCAAGTTTAGGTTTGTAAAATCCTGAATTGATTGCTAAATATACAGAAAGAAATTGCCCAAGCAGCTTTCTAGGATGTATGATTACAGTGTATCAAAAAAGGTTTATCAAATGTGGAAAATTACAACTTTGTCCCCGAAGTTAATAAATACTTAAGAATATAAAGGAGTAAGATGCAGTAGGACCACTTCAAACTACTGTACTTCATATAGTATTTTTTAATTTCCATTTAAATGGTTTTCTCTGGTCAGCAGCCTGGTCCTGGCTCCCATCACTCCAAGGCATATGTAGTGTTACACGTGTATCTCAGTGTAAAAGGAAAAATGTCACCCTAGAGTGAGAAAGTTTGGTATTTGGATTATATAACAACATCTTATGATTTAGCCTCAATAAAGTCTTGCTTTTAGTTAAAAGAAAATTAAACTTATCCTTGACTGATATAGTGAACTAAGCTTTTAGAAGGATATATGCAATATTTATGTCCTGTGAAGCACTTTCACTTTCCATAGTAACAGGCCCCCTCTTCAGTACTTAAAATGGATTTGATGCATAAACAATATTGCTGAAAACACATCCAAAAATAGTGAAGAAGACTTTGCTTTACAAAACTAGATTTTAAGACTGGTTATGACCTTGTACAGTCCTTTACACAAGCAAAGGTACACAGCCATTCGGCTGAGGTCAAAATAAAGCCTCCCATCTCCTCAACAAACAGTATCCCAAAGCGCATTACAGCGGGACACTGGGAAGCGTGTATGGCTATTTCCACCCGCCCCGCGGGAATTGTGCCGAGACCTGCGAGAGCAAGCAGCTATTGCCACCTTAGGGCGGCCCTTAGTACTGCTGCAGGTGAAGTGGAGCTGCCTGCTCCTGCTCTCTCTCCTTGTACACCCTCAGAGCTGACAGTGATCACTCCAAGGCCATTCCAATCCTGCAGCGCACCCTCTCTCGAAAGGTACATACATTTAAAATTAATAGAAGGTTTCAAGATGAACATTTTTGCTCTCTCTCCTTTCTTTTACATGAAATTGTATTAAAGATGTCTAATCCCCGTCCAAGCAGATCTGCCAAACCCAGCCCTTTGCTTCTAGCATGTCTAAGTGGCATTGTTACAATTGTTTTGCCTAGCTGCACCTCTGTAGCCTGCCTAGACAGTTCTGTAACCAAGTAAGGCTCAAAATGCCTTCATAAACTGTTAATGTATATGGCAGACACAGTGCTAGATGAATACTAAGCTGATTTACATCTGGGAAGTACAGGCATGGAACTAAGGAGAGCTGCAGACAGCTGGGCAGCTCTCCTTCCCACCTTTCATCCTGAGGTGATGATAATCTTCAGAAACCAAGTTAGGGAACACGGTGGATTAAAAAAAAAAAAAGCCTTTCATCCATAATATACATCTGATATTTGGGGTGTTTTAATACTAATAAGCAAGTAACCTCTAGCTGAAGAGCCTGTGAATACTTTTTACTCACACATCTCCAGTCACTCCTGCAACTCTTCACTCAGAGCACAAGCAGTGATGGCATCAGGGCAGGGCATAACTGCAAAGTTAAAAATGAGGGAAACAATCCTCCCCATCTCACTGGTAGCAAAACCCATCCACAAAGGGAGTGGATACAGTGCTACATTCTTTGGTGAAAGAAACTTGGTATTTTCAGTCCAATGGGCCTGTGAAACCGCTTCCTTTCCTGCTGGTTATTCAGCTAGATGTACTCTGCAGGGAAATCTGAAAAGGAGACAAAATGGCCATCTCACATTGGTGCAAGTGCACCAACAGGATGGCACGGAGTCGAAACAGGTACCTGCTCTTATATCTCTTCTGAGACTGCAAATTACACCTGAAAATTCTAATTACCTTGTGTTTCTACTGAAAGAACTTACAGAGGCAAGACTAGCCACATCAAACTAAAGCCAGTAATTACTAAAATCTGTCAACAGGCATTTATTTTGGATGTAAAATATACCCTTAAATATAAGAGCAGCCAAATTTATCAAAACTTTTCAGTTAAATCATTGCAACTCTCCTACATGTCTGGCATCCTGTAAGAACATTGAATTAGTTCACATAGAAATTAGATCGTTCCCCTTGTTTGTTGCTCTTCACTGTTTAGACCTTATATATTGCAAACAGACCTGTCCAAAAGGCAAGCATGTAAATTTGTTACCCTCTCCTGCTTTTCTTTGCAACTGAAACACTATTTAGTTTAGATTCAGTAGATTTCAACAATTTTGCATAAAAACCCAACAGCCTATTGTGAAATGCTTTGAGCAATTCAACATAAATCTGGTATCAAAGAGAGGTGAATTTAAGCTGCTTTAATTTAGCTTTACAGATGTAACAGAGCAGGTATTTAATTCAGTATTGCTGATTTTTATTTTAAATAGGCACAGGCTTTCTGTTCTTAGAATTATTGCATTGTGTGCCATTTGCTCAGTACAGACAGCATACAGCTACAGTCATTTATACAATCAACCTTGTCCAGCTAAGATGACTTTTGAAAATGTTAAACATCCCTTTAAGACACCTGAACGTATCTGGAAGTTCTGGCTTGTGTGCCCAAGTGACTTCAGCCACAGCGTTACTCAGACTGAGATGCTGCATGCCTTTCTTACAGCCCAAGCACCCGGGAAGGAGCTGTTCCCTCCTTACCCGGCCCAACACTGGCACCCAGCGGCCAAGCGCCTTCACAAACACCTCGGAGAGCTGGTGGATTTCCTGAACACAGCCAGAGTCCAGTTTAACAGCACTGGTTGTTCGATTACTGATGTTCAAAATGTTACCCACTATTGAAACTGTCTACAAAGCCTGGGACAGCCATCTCTGGTCAAGACCAGCCAGAGCCAGGAATAAAGCACTGCACCCAAATGCTGCTCTGAAATCAGCCAGTCACATCCAAACAAGAGATAACAATGTTACCATAGGGTCAAGCATGTCAGAAAAATTGTTCTTTTTAAGGAACTAGTGTGCCACCTGAAGCAACGAGATATTTTATATGTCCTTTTTTAAAGAGCTAAAGACTGTGAAAGGACTCTTGGGCAAGAGAAAACTATCTTGCCCTTGACGATGCAGCTCTCTTTTTCTAAAGGTCCCAATACTGAAGCCAATATCCAGGACTGCGATACAGCACATCAATTTCCCAAATTTTGATGCAATTTCTCAAGCAACAGGCCTAACAAAGGACCCAGGCATTAAAAAGGCACTCAGGAATCTCCATTCTAAGTTATTTTCCATCAGTAGCCACAAGGGGACAATGCTTCAAATTCTGGGCATTAACCTAACAGAAACATGCAGAGGTGAGCCCAGACGCAGAGTCCAGGACTAAACTCTGAAAGATTCCATTTAACATTCTCCCCTCTAACACAGTGATACTGGTTTCAGATGACCAATACAGTCTTTGCAAATAAACAAAGTCAAATGTCAGGACAGCACATCAGAGAAATAATGTCAGCTGACAGCATGTCAAGAGAAATAAAGAAGACACGAAAAAAGCAAGCTATGAACAGAGCAAATGCTTTACTCACTAAATCAAGACTGAACTGAAAGGATTATCAGAATATGCTGAACTATGGGAGGGTATTAAAATTTAGGCTCACAGACTAAATTTTAATACCCTCCCATAGTTCAGCATATGGGATTGTGAGAAGGGGATTAAACTTCCACTAGAATTAGCCTGATTGATAGATTAAGATTAGATTAAGGAAACAGACTTGTAGATTTAAGCTGCTTCCTCACCGTGAACTGCTCTGGTTTCTAAAAAAACACAACTTCTAACAAAGACAGCACCACAGTTGTTGAACTTCTTGAAAAAATTTTAATTGGACAAATGTCCTCATAACACAGGTAAATTGTACATCACACATAACTTGCTTACACATGAACTGAATTAGTCTTTTCGTAACTGGATGGTTTGCTCTTTAATTCCATCTTTTGTGACAATGCAAATCTTTAGTGCATCCCCAGTGTATACATCTCTCTCAGCAGCAGAAATGAAGACATCCTTAACCAGCTGCAAAGCCTTTTCCAGGGTCAGAGGTACATGCTCCACATTTTGCATGTTCTTGAAGCCAATCTATGAAAAGATAAAAGTGTATTTTATCCATCTATGAAAACTGATTCAGTCTCTGCACTAGAAAAAACAGATTTAGATGAATTAAAAAGAAGAAATGACCCATCTATTTTAAAAACCCCAAAGCTGAAGTATTCCTCCAAAGTATTCCTCCAAACAGTTTACAGTTGAGAGCTTTGCCAATACATAGTCTTAGAAAAATTACCTAGAAGCAGATCCAATATACAGCCAGCATAGCTCCTCCTGCTCATTCACGATGTACAAGATCACAATGAACATCTGGATCTGATCTAATTCTTCATAAACTTCTCACAACTTTGGCAGTACCAGAACTGCACGTGAGTCTTTTTTTCTCTGGTCACTTGTAGTTAGGAACATTTCTTAAAAGCAAATATTCCCTGAGATACCTAGACTTCAAAACTAAGTCTATACTGGAGCATATCTGGTCCTACCAAACAGCGTTAAGTTAGCTCATAAATATAAGCATCAACTTAGCCATCAGAACAGGAAAAGGAGAAGAGTCCCATGTTTTGCCTGAAACCCATAAGCAATAAAAAATTATTTATGACAACTTGTTTTTTGCAGAATATATTTCCTTCAGTTAATAAAGTTAAAAAAAAAAAGGAAATATTCTATTCCTTTCTCATCTGGTAAGAATCAAGAATGCTTACTGCTTTTCTAAGCACAAAAGCTGTGATGGCATCAAGTTCAAGTGACTAAATACCAACACCAATGTCAAAAATTTAAAATGAGTAAAACACGCTTTGGTATTTCTCCCATTCAATTATTAACAGCTTCAGCTAAATATGAAAATATTATTCAAGTATTTCAGACAGATTTAGCTGAATAAGTTTCCAGCAGTTTTACGTAAGAACACTCTTACTAAAAATGGTATCTGAGTTGTACAAAACTGAAGACTTAAACAAGGCTATGTTAAATGATAAAATGTATGTATTAATTCTATCTTCTTAATTTGATATTATTTCATACTAAGTAACAGGCATATTTATGTTATCAGCCAGGAAAAAACTCCCAAAACCCAGAAAAAAAACCCTCCAAACAACTTCTAGGATAAACATAACTCCCCAATTAAAACACTTCTGCCTTTAAACAGGCACTGCAAATACAAATAATGTATTAAAAACCTCAACAGATCCCAAAGCAAAACTTTGATTTCTCTTAAGAAAGTAAAGCCACATAATTTATAAATGTATGGATTACCAGGTCCTACCTGGGTAATAGATTTAAAACTTCTCTCAAAAGTAATATTCTCCAGAAGTAAAGCTACATTAATTTGAATGTCACAAATCTTTACTGAAATAAAGCAAAAACCACAACAAAACAAAAGCCAACAAGCTATTTTACCTGGTTATCCAGCAAAGGCTGCAACATTGCACTTGCTGATCCACCTGCTTTAAAAGTACCTCTCTCATAGGAGCCCACTGGATCAAAGCTATAAACTGCTCCTTTTCCTGAAGAAAAAAAAAAGAAGAATTAATATGTAATTCAGAAAGCTGCCCAGTACTGACAAGCATCTTCAACAAAACCAGCTCTCTGGATAAGTAGTATTTGGAACATTGCAGATGCCAGTAAACCTTTACCAAACATCTGAACTGAGTATGTTCAGATGATGCTTTTTACAGAAGACTCACTATGGCTGCAGCCTGGTACAATAGCCAATGTTATTTTCTTTATTTAAGCCGCAATCATGCTTCAACAAATGTTTCCCACACTACTTACCACAGAAAAAGTGTTGATGCAGAGTAATCAAAGCAGAAAAATGAGCTAGAGTGTAGTGCTGCACAAAGAGCCCCAGGGGTTCCAAGGCTAACACAAGCAGCTGAGATCGTTCCTGAATGATACATTTCTTGAATTACCTCCAGAAAGCACACCTGGATGCCTCTGCATCAAACTCCCAGAACCAGGGATGATGCTCTGGTCTCTTGCACACTTCCCTCTGAAGCCAGACCAGGTGGTGCAAAGTTTACTGGCTTGCACCAACATCAGAGGCACAGACACACTGTAGCCCTGAAGCATCAGCGTTTGATGAGAACATGCCAGTCAGAATGCAGCAGCTGGCCAAGCCCAGCCCTTCTGTGCAGACAGGCTGCACCCAATTCAATCAACTGGCCAGTGCCCTTGGCAGCAGAGCACAGGAGCTGAACAGCCCTGAGAAAGCCAGCCAAATCAACAATCAATCTTGCTGGACCCTAATTTAGTTCTTGCAAGCAAACCTGCACACTGATTCTTATCAGCTGCTACAACACCCTTATAATCTGAGATTTACCATTATGCAGGGCAGACTAATCCCCTGCCAGATCCCACAAATCATAGACATGTCTTAGCAAGACTGGGAAAGCAGTATAACTTACTGGTAAAAACAAACTGCATGGAATGGCTAAAATTATCCAAACAAGACCACCTCTGAGCTCCATCTCAAAGCCAGACAACACTACTCAACCAAATCACTGGACAGCAACCCAGTAAGTTCTGGAAGAGCTGTACATTAAACTACAGCTTCTGTGTAGAAGTCATGATTTTCATTAGAGGTTAGTTAATGTTTTGAAATAACTTTGTAGAAAACCTGTCTCTGGAGTAAGTCTTCATATTAAATAGTCTTTACCACACTCACAGGTTTGAGTGAAACATACACAATTTTACTGGTGACATCTACTGTAAAGACGCAATTTAAAAATCCAGCAAAACCGCTGTAAAATTTTCCAGTCTAAAGTATTAATTATTTCACTTTAGAGATTTTATTTGTGATCAAATAATTATAACATAGCTTTTAGACCTTCAGAAATGGAAAATCAAGTGAATAACAAAAACTAGGAAATGAGCCAGATACACTGTATTCAATCTGTGTAAGTACCATAATGGCTAAAAGGTGGGTGTTGGGAATAGCAACACAAACTTTGTTATTCAATCAGTACACCTCAGATGTAAAGGAACAGCTATCCATCCACAGAAATGCAGCCTCTCTTTTTCCTTTTTCTGTTTGAAGTCTTACCTTCTTCATCAAGTCCACCAATTATATTGTAAACATAGTAGGGAAAGAAACGTCGAGAGTACAGGATTGTAGACAGCATTGCTGCAATAGCCCCTGTAGTCATGGTCTTGTTGTTGGAATGCTTGTACATCTGCCAGTGGTAGAGCACATCCAAGAAGAAAGTCAAACACTAAAGCTGACATTCAACCAGAATTACATTTTCTGTAACCTCAATACAGAAGAATCTGACACTAAGCAAAATTATTAACCAGCACAATTAGTGAAAACATGCTGGTCTAAAAGGTAAAGCCTCTTTACAAGCCAAAGATTAACATATCTCTAAATTTGTGTAATTAGTAGGTGTTGCCTCATTTACAATATCCTTTCCAGCTCTTCCACTCTATAAATTTGTGGTGTCACACTTAATGAGAACACATCACCAATTTTCCCTGCCAGATCTTTCACTAGCAAAACAGTTATGATACAAACACTTGGAAAAAAACAGCAGAAGTTATAGTTAAAACATGTCATATTATTGGTCTCAAATATAATATTAAGAATCTAAGTTTCTAAATGCAGTAAGATTCGTAGTTACCTTCAATCTGGCTTCAATAATTTTAGTAAGGGTAAGGCAGTCTCCATGGAACCCAGTGCATCCAATGACAGTTTGTTCTGTTCTGAAAAACATAACATTTTGTTGCAATTTTAGACTTAGCACGAACTACAGTAATTTCTTATGCAGTAGGTTATTATGAAAACACCAAATGTATTTTCAGTTTTTTTCCAGAGGGCTGCATTAAGCTTGTACAATGGTTATGTGACATTTATGGCTTTGGTGGCTTCTGTCAGCACAAACAGAAGTTATGTGGCTGCAGATGCACTACAGAAGCTTGGCTCTCTGCTCAGTTTTGAAATGTTTTATGAATACTAACCATGGAAACACACACTTGAAATTTTAATTCTAGGAAATAGAAAAGAGTCTAGAAACATTAACACACACTGACCAACCCAAAGTAGTCATTCAGAAAACATCTTAAAACAAAATCTTCTCTCAGCCTGTCACTAGAATTACACAAAGCCACCATGTGCAGTATGTATCCTACTAATCTCCATCTGGACAGTATCAAAGTCAAACATATAGCAGTAACAAGTTAGACAGGAGAAACCAAGTTATTTTGATTTCATGTCATCAATTCAGAAAAAGAAACAATAACCCTGATAAAAAAAAAAAGTTTATGTAGTTGATGACAGCCTATAAGACAAGCACCTGCTGCAGTAAAATGAACGTAAGTATAATGTAGCTGTAAACTAAGGAGATTCTACCCAGGTGAGTCAAACTAAGCCTAAAATGAACATAGAAAGTTCAATTATGGAACAACTCATAGGTTTACCTCCCCTGAAACAAACCCCTCTAAATTGCCAGGTAATTAACCAGAGAGATACAGTACAACTGGCAGCAGTGGGCACACTTGTGTACCATAGCCAGATCTCCTGATGAAGCAGAATGAGTTATCATAGGATTAAGTTTAGCTACAGTTAAGTTAAAAATTCTTCTGATTATCCAGCCAAAAAACTCCATGTTAAGGTTTGTATCATGCGAAAAATGTTCTGTTCTCTCTTAACTTCAAGAGCATGAAACAAGAAATCTGGCTATATTTAGAACATCACATCACATCTTGCATTACAGCAAAGGTCACCATGAGTCCAAAATCTACTTTGTTACTGGGCTTTTTCTTCTAAGAATTCTGCTTAAAGTAGGAGGCAGGTGACATAGTCAGCAGTACAAAAGATTTTCCATCTTTTTGAATCCTTGCAGATCTGGACTTACAGCTTGTAGCATTTTGGGCTGTCCCGGGAGTGAATGGAGTAGCCTTCACTCAGACGTGTGTCAGAGGCAACGATACAAAAGTCTTCTCCAGCAATCGCCAGCACAGTTCTTAAAAAAAGAGTATTGATAAATCATGACCTTCAGCACAAGCATCTTCTTAGACAACACAGAAACAAACTAGACAGTAATTCTACACGCAGACTCATGTTTTGTCAAGTATCTTACACTCTTTGCTATGCTTCCCACTATGCACATCCCTACTCACCACCAAGGGAAGAAGGCAATAGACAGACTGAAGAAAATATGTACATGTGGCCCTCTACTCAGATTTAAACTGTATGGAAACTTGGTAAAACAGAGACTCCACACCAGGCAAGAACCAGACCCAATGGATGAGGTATTTTATATGCCTGATAATAACTCATCCTTCTAATACAAGCAAAGTACTGAGCAACAGTATCACTACACTAAAATAAATGTTACTTTTAAAATCTGGTGTTATTACTTCCTAACAACTAGTATTGTGATCACCTAGTATTGTGATCACCACAGGTGTACCACCATTAAGTAACAAAGATGCCCTTTAAAAAGCAATAGCCATCATAAGAAAAAATAAACCTACCTGGCCAGATCATGCCACCAACTCAGGTGCGTAAAACATCACCAGCCTTTAAAAGTTACAGCAAGGTAGCATCCAACCCAGTAACACGTTTACTAGCAGCACGGTATACAGCAAAGGCCATAAACTACAACACAAGAAGTTCCACCTCAACAAGTGGAAGAAATTCTTAACGTTGAGGGTGGCAGAGCACTGGAACAGGCTGCCCAGGGAAGTCGTGGAGTCTCCCTCTCTGAAGACATTCAAAACCCACCTGGACGTGTTCTGGTGTCACTTGCTCGAGGTGACCCTGCCTTAGCAGGGGGGTTGGACTGGGTGATCTCCTAACTCATCCAGCCCTAACAACTCTGTGATTCAGTAATAGGACCATTACCTGGGTTTCCTAAGCCACTATAAAGAAACAACCCTGCCGGTAACAACAAATGCGTACTGTAAGACCAGTCGAAGTTTAGGGAGCCCGAGTGTTCCAAAAGCCACACGGACAGGCAAGAACACCCTGAAAGGCTGCAAGGCCTCAAGGCAAGCCCGAGCCCAGCTGCTCCTTGTGCTGCCGCTCTCTCCCTACAAAGAGGAGACCGTGAGGGGAGATAAACCCGCACTGAGCACCGAGGAGAAACAGGAGTAAGGCGAGTAAGGAGTAAGCGAGCCCCAGCCCCTGCGCCGCTGTCCCCTGGGCCCCATGCCCCGGGCCGAGGGTGCCCCGTCCCGCCCGGGCCCTCACCCTCCGTTGAAGGTGTACGGCGAGAAGCGGTAGTGCTGCACGGGCGCCTCCAGCCCGCAGCCCGTCTCGGGCCGGGAGGGCCCGCATCCCGCGGTGGACAGCATCGCGGCCGCCCGATCGCTGCTGTCTCACGGCGAAATGGCGGCACCGGAGACGGAAGCGGAGCCGCTCGGGGAGGGCAGGGCAGCACCGCCTCCTCTCTCTGCTCTGCCGGGCGGCGAGCGCCGGGGCCTGGCCGGAGGGCGGCGGTGCCGCCGTGGAGCGGAACCCGCCTGCGGCAGGGGGTGTGCCTGGGGCCCGCGGCAGCGCCTGGACAAGAGCCGGGGGCGGCGCTGCCCGGTCGCCTGCGTGCCCGCTGGTGGGAACGCGCAGGCTGCTCAGTGGTGAGGCCATCACACACCGCTCGTGTTTGGGCAGCAGCGTGGCACCTGCTCTGTAGGGGAGAGCGCCTTTGGAACCGCCGTGAAGAGCAAGAGTCGGGAATCATAGAATCATCGGGTGCTTGGAGTAGGAAGAGACCTTAAAGATCATCTAGTCCTGTCACGGGCAGGGACACCTTTCACTGGACCAAGGCGCTCAGAGCTCCATCCTGCATTGAACACTTACAGGGATGGGGCACCCACAACTTCCCGGGGCAACTGTGCCAGTACTGCACCACCCTCAAGCAAAGAACTTACTCCTAATATCTAATCTAAACCATCTCTCTTTCAGTTTGAGGCCATTCCTCCTTGTCCTGTCACTACACACTCTTGTGAAAAGTCCATTTCCACCTTTCTAGGAGGTCACCCTGAAGCCTTCCCTTATCCAGGCTGAATAATCAAAATTATCTTTTTGTGCTTCATCCTCTAAGCATCTTTGTGGCTCTTCTGGACTTGTGCTTCATCCCTCTAAGCATCTTTGTGGCTCTTCTGGACTTGTTCCAACAGCTCCAGGTCTTTCATGAGCTGGACACAGTACTCCAGATGGAGTCTCACCAGGACCCAGATGGGGTCTCACCAGGTCCTCGAGGTGGGCCCCATGGGGTGTGGTGCCAGGCACCCTGGCACGAGTGGAAACAAGTGGGAAGGGCTTGGATAGAAGCTCGAAGAGGCACTAGGGGAGTACAGGGTGGGGACAGTGAGATGCAGGGGACACATGGTGTTCCTGTGCTGCCCTGCTTGGGAAACACAGCCATGGTGGCTGCAGTCTCCATGGGCACTGTGCAGACACAGCAGCGAGATCTGCAGCACAGCAGTGTGGAACTCTGTACAGCTTCAGTGTGAGGAACCACAGCTTCTGTGAGGGCCTGGTGCACTGCCAGGGACCCCCACAGATTCACGGGATCTGGAAGGGACCACAGGGGGGTATGTGGGGCAACCTTTCTGCTCAAGCAGGGTCATCCTAGAGCACCTGGCACAGGTTTTTGTCCAGATGGTTCTTGAACATCTCCAGTGAGGGAGACTCCACAACGTCTCAGGACAATCTGTTCCAGTGCTCAGTCACCTGCACCGTAAAAAAGTTCTTCCTCATATCCAGGTGAAATTCCTGTGCATCAGTATCTGCCAATTGCCTCTTGTCCTATTGCTTGGCACCACCAAGATGAGCCTGGATGAATCCTCTTCACATCCACCCTTTAGATATTTATTCACATTTGTGAGGTCCCCTTTCAGTTGTCCCTTCTTGAGGCTGACCAGGCCCAGGTCCCTAAGACTTGCCTCATAATTGGATGCTCTAATCCCTTAATCATCTCTGTAGTCCTCTGCTGCATCTGCTCCAGGAGCTCCATATCTCTCCTGCCCTGAGGAGCCCAGAACAGGACACAGCACTCCAGATGTGCCTCAGCAGGGCTGAGTAGAGGGGCAGGATTGACCTGCTGGCAATGCACTTCCTAATGCATCCAGGATAGCACTGGCCTTCTTGGCCACAAGGACACTGCTGGCTCATGGACAGCCTGTTTGCACCAGGAGCCCCAGGTCCTTCTCCACAGAGCTGCTTCCCAGCGGGCTGGCCCCAGCCTGTGCTGCTGCATGTGGTTACGCCGCTGCAGGTGCAGGACCCCTGCATTTGCCCTTGTTTGATTTCCGAAGGCTCCTCCCCGCCAATGCTCCTGTCCCGCTGGCGGCGGGAAGTGACGCGCCGGGCGCGCCGGTGGCGCGGGGGCGGGGCGCGGCCGGGCTCCGGCGGGCGCGGAGCGCGGCGGGAGCGGAGCGAGCGCCAGGTACCGAGTGCCCGCCGCTCCCCCGCGGCCGCCGCTCGCCCCTGCCCGCGGCCGGGCCGCTGGGGCGCGTTGGTGCGGGGCAGGCCGGGCCTGGAGGGCGGGGACTTGCGCGGGCCGAGCTCGCTCCGCACCTCCGGGGCGGCCTGAGCCGCGGCCGGGGGAGCGGGGAGGGACTCCCGCGGCGCGGAGGCGGCGGCCGCCTTTCTCTCTCCCGCCGCGGGCAGGGGGCGCCGGGCGCGGGATGGGCGCGGGCAGCGGCGGGACCCTGTGAGGGCGGGCGGCGGCTGCGCGGGGCCGGGGCCGGGGCCGGGGCCGCTGGGTGGGCAGCGAGGAGGGCCGGGGGGAGCGGGCAGGCTGTGGCCGCACGCCGAGCGCTGCCGTGTGGCGGGGGGCGAGCCCGAAAGGGCCCTCGGGGGTGGGTCGGGGCCTCCTCCGGGCTGTCTCCGGCTGCTGGACTCTGTTCCCTGGACCGAAACGTCGCCCGGCGTTTGTAGTGGAGATCGGAGCAAGCCGCGTTAAGCGGGTAGAGGAGGGAGCTCTGCGTAGTCGGTGCCCTGGGTGCAGGTTTTGGCATGCCTGCTATCCAGCCTCCTAATTAAATAGCTGGGCTGTCGAGGAGTTGACTTTGTTTCTTCCAGGATAATGTTTAGGCCTCTAATGTACCCACTTTGTAGAACCTGGGTGCTCTGCTCGATACCTTTGGTGAAGGTAAAGATGATAATGTCTTATGGTCATGGGTGGAAAAATGCAGGCATTTCTAGCTGCAGTGTAAATATTATTGTTGTTCTAAGCTCTCATACCTTAAAAAAAGAGAGGCTGAATAGGCTGTCTTCAGATTTTCAGGTAGCCTACCTCTGGCCCAATAATGACCTTGAGTATTTCTTAGCAATAATTAAGAAGCTTAGAAATTAATGGGATAATATTTTATATCATTGGTATCAGAACATTTAAATTCTCCAATTCTGTTGTTTATTTCCATAACGCAGCAACAGAAGTATAGTTAAAAAATGAAAGATCATTGTATGTTTCACTTGTGTACTTAAAATTTGTTTTCACATATTTCTTTTTTCCCTGCGTGTCATTACAGTTTGAAATCTGTTAGTGCTTTGTTTTATGGAATTGGATGGAAGAGGTTTTCCTAGCTGTGATTTGAGCTGTGATGCTTTTCTCATAGAAGAAAAAAAGTAATTTTTGAAAGCCCAAGTCTTAAAATGGCCAGGAAGAGACTTACAAGCAATGTCAATCAGTAGCCAAGGGAATTAAATTCTTTAAAAAATCAGTGCTTTTGCAGCTAAAGGAAGCTTGGAGTAGAATGAGCATCAGCAGCTTGAGCTGTTTGTGCAGGAGGGTTTGGTTAGCCAGAGGCCTGCCCATGTGAGTCAGGTGACCTGCCAGGGACTTCAGCAGACTCATACTGCAAAGTTTCTATGGAGTGTGCCTGAAAAAGGTTATTTTTATGGATTGTGCATGCGTGTGTACGTACGCGTGAATGTTCTTATATGTATTTGTACGTGGGTGTCTCTTGTCTGAGTCAGCAGCTGATAGGCTTGCTTTTGGGTTTGTGTTTAGATATTATCCTCAGGATAATCCTTTTTTTTCTTTCCAGGCTTTGGTTAGTGTTGTAGACTCATATTTCTCTGAAGCTGATGTTTTCCTAACACTTACAGCTTGGCTTTAAAATCTACTTCGCTGGAATGTTTTAAACGGTTTAGAAACCTCTAGGATTTGAAGTTTATTTAAATTAATTGAAGGAAATACTTCTGGCCTCACCAAAGAAATAACTGGAATCATGGATCAGAACAACAGTTTGCCACCCTACGCTCAAGGCTTAGCCTCCCCTCAGGTAAAAACAAATTATTTAAAATGTAACTATGATCTGCTAGGGATTGAATAATTCTAGTATAAAGCAGAATTTTGAAACTATTGATGTCTATATTCAGAAGTATAAGAAACATGTGGTTTCTTATACATGGAATATATGTGGGATTTCTTAATGGGATTCCTCTTAAGTTGAAACTTTATGACTGACAAGTTGGAAAAATTAATTTAATTTTGGTGGTTGCTCCTTAAACTATGCACATAATGGATTGTTGCTGGGCTATGAATGCAGTGAGTACAGTGAGCACAGTTGGTGTTCAGACAGTTTCAAGTTAAATTGTGGGTCAGAGACATGCTTGCAAGGTAGTGTGAGAAGTATGTAATGTTCTCTAGATTCCTTTGGGTAGTACTTTATTCTATAGAACACCTGCGTTTCCAAGGATTTTCTGATTTTAATTATTTACTACTATATGCTTCAGGTTTGATATGAGCAACTCAGCTAACATAGATTAATTTTTGATTCCTCCCGAAAACTTTGTCTCTTTAAACCAAAATGGTGTCATCATGATCTGTGGTTTTCATGTCATGTTTTCTTCTGCAGGGTGCAATGACTCCAGGAATTCCAATTTTCAGCCCGATGATGCCGTATGGCACAGGACTGACACCGCAGCCTGTCCAGAGCACCAACAGTCTGTCCATACTGGAGGAGCAGCAGAGGCAGCAGCAGCAGCAGCAAGCAGCACAGCAATCCACGTCACAGCAAGCCACACAGGGAACATCTGGTCAAACCCCCCAGCTCTTCCATTCACAGACTCTTACCACAGCCCCTTTACCAGGAACCACACCTCTGTACTCCTCTCCAATGACTCCAATGACTCCAATAACTCCTGCAACACCGGCATCAGAGAGCTCTGGCATAGTGCCACAACTACAGTGAGTGCCCATGTGTCAGTGCATCATGTCCTTTCTCAGATAACCCTTTAAAGAAAGACTTAGGACCAAATTCATATCAGGAATTAGGTACTGCATTTTGGTGGGAAGGGAGGTCCTGAGAATTTATGTCTCCTGTAGCAATATGAGTAATTTTTACTTTTATTTTTAGCTTAGCTTCATTACTAAACCACTTAGTAATATAAACAGTTTCTTAGTGATTTGTCAACGGTACATCTTTGGAGCATACCAGTGGAGGGTTATATGTCTTCATTTAACACCGTCATAATTTTTAACTCCTTGCAGTTTAGGAGTTCAAGATGTTTCCTTTTCCAATGCTTGCCTAACACTGAGTTTGTGAGAACGTAAAAAACCCTAGAACTAGTTGGAAGAACCCCAGAACTAGGTATGGAAGTATTTTCAGTGAACTTCAGTTTTAAAGAGACTATTTCAGAAATTTTTGGCTGGGACAACGAGAAATGGTTGATACCATGAATTGAAAGAGCAGTTTCTCATATTTTTCTTAATTTTTCTCCTCACTGAGGACCTTTATATTTCCGGGTTTTCCCAGAAAACAAAATTGTTTATCTAGTAACTTTTTAAAACTTTCTGGAGACCTACTGTCCCATCTCCTGGCAATGCATTTACCTCCTGGGTCATTCCCACTAGTTTTGCACCCTCTTCCTTGAAGGGCATAGCAAGGAAATTTTCAGATGGTACCATCTCGTTTCTCTTGTTTCCAGCAGCTTCCCTGATTGTGGTGAGGGCTCTCAGCATCAGTAATTTTTCCTCCCAAACTGAAATAGAGGTTCTTCTCATGGGACACTTTTCATAATAGCTGACAGATAAGGAGGAATCAGCAATTATGCCTTAGGAGCTTCTGCCCTACAAAAGGACGTTCCTGAGCCAAAACACTGCTCAGTGCTCCTGTTTGTAGGAAAGATGTTATTCAAACTTGCTTGGAGAAACAAAATAATTTTAAAAAATTGATTAGGCTTGGTTAAAAATGAGGAAGACACATTAATTCCTTATTGTTTTTTAAAATCTATTTCTCTGGTCTGTCTTTAGGAATATTGTGTCCACAGTGAATCTTGGTTGCAAACTTGACCTAAAAACTATTGCGCTTCGTGCCCGAAATGCTGAATATAATCCTAAGGTAAGAGAAATGTATTAAGGGTTCATCCTATAACAGATAAATTAAAGGCACAGGTTGTGGCTGCAGGCTGCTGCAATAGACTGAAAAACCTACCTGCTATATATGCAGTTTTATACTGTAGTTAAAAGGGAAATCTTAATAAACTTAGGACATTCAAATTAGTAAAAAGCATTTTTATGCTGAGGTAGCTGTGATGTGCACCAGGTTGTAAGTTGTTAGATTTAGAAAAAACCTAATCAAGAGCGTAGTACACTGGCCAAGCTTTTTGTGGTGGAGGTGGCCTCTGCTGCTGTTCATATGGGCATATTTGTTTGTAGTGCTCAGTGAGCTCTTTTTGCTTATTACTGTGAAATGTCTGATGATGGAATCTTTTTCTCTATCTCCGAGCAAGGAGAAAGGAAAGAAAAGTTAAAATCCTGGACTTCTGCCAGAGCTGTGGTTTCCTCCACCTAGCTGCTCCTCTGGAATTCTTACGGTCACAGGGCATTCACTTATTTTTCATAGTCTCACTACCCTCTGTTCTCTCACGTTCTCCTCCAGTACTTCTGCCATCTCATTGCTTCTGATGGCTAACTTGATGGAACATTAAAATGGATCAAAACAAAACCAATTAAATTGATTTTTTGCATACTGACTTCAAAGTTGCCTGCTGCTTCTTAATAGTAGTAGGGCTCTAAATAAGTGGCATCTTTTTAGTTTGGAAATCTGAACAACAGCAAAGGACCTGGAGCATTAAATGAAAAAAAAATGTTGCTTCATGTTTCTTTTGGGTGGCTCCTCTTGAAAATGTTATCTTTGCAACAACAGTAGCTGGACACTAATAAAAGTTTAGATTTTACATAGTTGAATTGGCTTGTCTTGGGAAGGCTTCAGTTTTCCTGGAGTGTGTGTGTTTTTCTTGTTTTAGCATTTAGTATTTTGCTACAGTTGACGTGAACTCTGCTCTTAAAGGTTAAAGCACACATGCAGGCATATTTGATAAATGACTCTTACTGTAAGTTTATACCAGTGATGCTGTTACATAATTGTGAGTAAGGTATTAGCGCAGCAAAAATTTGAGCATGCCTTGGTAACTCCTAATTTAGGGGGTAGGTGGCTCTGTAAAATTTGTAGGCTAGAATAATCAATATCAAACGCTGTTTTCCATGGCAGAGGGATAGAAGGGTTATGTAACACGCTCCTGACATTTAGTCAGTAGATTCATCTATCAAAGAAAGATGTTGCTTGGCTTTATTATTTAAGTCATATTTTGACAAACGTGCTGTTGGGTAACCCACGCTACCGCCTTGGTTATATCAGCAGAACAATTCATGGGACTGCAGGGTGAGCTGTTCCGAGTTAAATATAACAAACAGGAGTTTGTGTGTGTGTGTGTGTGCGCGCGTGTGTGCGCCCACCTCAGTTTCCAGTATCTCTTGCTTCAAGGAATTTAAGAATATTTGGAAATGCTTGCTGAGAATGAAAAGCTAGAGCTAATGAGGCTGCTGTCCTACAGTGGTAGCTGAGGTGACTTCTGTTTACACAGGACTTTGATCTCCAGCTGTTCGGTTTGCTGGTATAGTAACACTGTAATCCATTTTTTTGGATAGTCTTCCATCCTACTTATAAGATAAAATTCCAACATATATGGAGGAATGTTTTAAAATTGTTTCTATTGCTCTGATGCCAATCTTAGTGTTATTTATATGTTACATACATATGTTTATATATATATATATATATATATATATATATATGCATATATATATAGTAATGAGAGATAAACAGGAATGCAGTGGTAAATATCCTTCCTGCCTGGCTCTACCTCTCTGTGTATGTGCTTGAAGGTACTTATGGTTTAAGCATTTCAGGTAAACTTTGAGTGATCTGTAAGTATGTTTGAGTTTAGTTTTCCTTGCACTGCAGTGTAACTTACATGATGCAGATTTGGTTTTAATGTAATGATGACAGCAGTATGTCACTAACAGTCTCAATGCTCACACTTCAGCGTTTTGCTGCTGTTATTATGAGAATAAGAGAACCACGTACTACTGCACTGATATTCAGCTCTGGAAAAATGGTGTGCACAGGAGCAAAAAGGTATGTTTAGGCATTATGAGCAAGCTAACTCAGGCTGTCTTTTCTTTTGTACCATGATGCTTGTTTATATAGACACATCAAAGTTGTACAGGTACAACTAATCTTGTTTCACAGTTACCTCAGATTATACACATTTCTACAGAAAATGCCTGTTTATGATTGAAGAGACTTCCCAATTTGTGGGGAAATGGTACTTCTGTTTCTGAAGTGCTTTCATTCAGTCTCATAAACTGGTTTGCAGAGGTTATTATATTCATTTTTTGGCCTTGCAGTTACCTGCTTTTTCTAATAATTAAAAAAATTCAGCAACTATGCATTGGAACTGCTTAAATTGTAAGGATGGTGAGAGAAGAATTTTATATTTGAATAGATTCATTCATCACAGGACTAGAGCTCCAAATCTCAAGTTCCTGTGGTCTGATCTGTTCTTAACATGACCATTGAAGGACAAGAATTGAAAACTAAACATAAGCGTAACTCTGGTGGGCAGGAGAGAAATTCTGCTCCAAAGAAGTCTGCTAGGAATCCAGAAGGAATAAACTAATGAGCAGAGATGAATGAATAGATCTGTACAGGGGAACATTTTCTCTGCCTGGTGATACTTGAAATTCAAGTTGTCTTACTCTGCATTGGCAACAGATTCTCAGCTGTTTACAAACCTGAAGCAAACTGAATTCTGCAACAGTGGGTAAGGCTGTGCAGTTGTATTAAACCCATGTTTGAATGCCTGGGCTGAATCAAACAGAAGATTTTGCCAGTTGACAGATTTTTATATAAATCTGTATTTTCTAGCAGTAGTAGTTCAAGGTTGTTCTACAGTGAAATCTTAAGTAACAATCTAATCTTAAGTACTTAATCTTAAGTAACAGTCCCATTAGAGGGACTCTGGTCAATATTTTAAAATGTAAAAGGTACAGATTTATAATTTACTGTTTTGTGTCATGATCAGTGAGTGCAACACTAATGGTGTCCAGGAGCCTATTATCAAAATTAGCATGAAAATCAGTCAGTGGTAGTTGTTAATTTTGGATGTAAAAATTTTGCATGTGAACTCCCCTCTCCCTCCACACAGACTTTTTTCCCCAGTTAGGTATTTGGGGTTTAATGCTGTTTGCTTGAAGTAATACTTAACTGAGGAGGTAATACAGATATCCTTTTCTCACTTCAGTGAGGAGCAATCCAGACTGGCTGCAAGGAAGTATGCAAGAGTTGTTCAGAAACTGGGTTTTCCTGCAAAATTTTTGGATTTTAAAATTCAGAATATGGTGGGCAGCTGTGATGTGAAATTTCCCATCAGACTGGAAGGATTGGTACTCACACACCAGCAGTTCAGCAGGTAAAAAAAGGCTTGCTTATGTTTCATTCTTGTTGCATACTATCTTAGAAGGTGACATCTGTTTAGATTATTCCCTTGCACCACAGGGAAACCTGCATAGTTGTTCCCATCTCTGCACTGCCTCAGGTGTAACTGAGGCTGCCCAATGTGAACCTGTCAAAATTTGGTTTTGACAGATTTACATTGCTGCCCTCCCCAAGTTTCAGGGAAGTCTACATCTGCTCTGCCAGTCCTAGTCTGGGCCCAGAAGATGGGGTGGAACATGGGTCTGCAAGCACATTTAAATACTCTCTCTCCTCTTACAGCTACGAGCCGGAATTGTTTCCTGGCCTAATCTACAGAATGATTAAGCCAAGAATTGTTCTGCTTATTTTTGTTTCTGGAAAAGTGGTTTTAACTGGTAAGTGAAGACAGTATCTTACTCCAAGAGGTGAGATTTAGACTGTATGACAGAGAACAGACAGGGATACATAAGCTGCCAGGTATTTTCCTTTAGAGATGCCAGTACTGAGAAAGGAGACTTAATAGAGTATTCCATGGATGGACTGTTAAGGAAACTTCCCTGTGCAGCCATCCAGCAGCCACCCTGGCAGTCAGAGCCACACCAGCTGCAGCAGGACCAAAGCCTGTTTGGAGTGGGCAGCTTCAGCAAATCCAGCAGGTGTCCTGCTTGACTCCCTACACACTCCACTCACACAGTCAGACCAGGTTTTCTTGAGGGCTCAGCACCAGGCTTTGTTATGCAAAGATTCAGCAGTTCAGGCCTCTTGCCTGGGTGTGCTTCACCCAGAGCTCAGCACTGCCACTGCACACACAGCTACCTGCACCATGTTCCTTAACAGATGGGAATGCACAAAGCAACAGCACATTTGGCTAGATCAAAGGAACAATCATCATGAACCCTAGTCAGGTGTGCAGGTGCCCAAAAAGCTGTAAGAATGTAAGATCTTTCTGGCAAAATCTGAAAGACTGTTTCTGTGGCTGAGCATGTGACTGAGCTAGCTTTTCTTTGGCAGCTTGGTTGCAGGCTGCTGCCATGCTCTATGATACAGCAGCCAAAGAAGGGGAGATATTTGAGCTCTAGGACATCCTCAACCTCGGGTGCTCAACCTACTCCCTCCATTTTTTCTCATGCTCTGTCTTACTAGGAAGAAGAAACCCGCAAGCCCCACAGACAAAAGAAGGATCATGTCCCTGCAGTGTGGGGAAATGCAATTCTCTGCAGTGGTCTCCATTGCCAGACCTTCCTCCCCCTGATACTCACACTCTCAAAACAAGCTCCACCAGTTAGGCCTTTCTGCAGAAACATCCTACAGGGCTGTGCTTTGTTTTTGGGTCTCTTGTGGAAATAATGTATATGAAAATTCCATTTGCAACATAGCATCGTGGCAGAGATGCTAGTGAAAGTTTTAGCAGTTGTCAGATTAAACAGAGAAGGCTGGTAATGTAAGCTCTCTATGAAATGTGTTAAAAAGGATTGTAAAAATGGGGATTTATGGATACATGTAGGTTTTATGTAGACTTGCATTCACATACACATTCTAAAAGCTAAAATTAAGTATTTGGCGAAAGGTACAAACTAATTGAATCCCTTCTCTTTTTGCAGGTGCTAAAGTACGAGCAGAAATCTATGAAGCATTTGAAAACATCTATCCTATTTTAAAGGGATTCAGAAAGACAACGTAACAGTTTCTACACGTTTCAGAGAAATCAGGGGTATATTTTAAAAGGTATTGTGTATGGCACAGCAGTAACAAGAAACGGACTTCCAGTGCAACTGCAACACCAGGACTTGGACTATTTCCCAGTTAGTGCCTACTTCCCTGATGCTCAAGGGGAACTGTTTTCTTGAATATGTCTACTGAGTTACTGTGAGTTGCTTTACTGGGCTGTTCCTGGAGCAGCCCCTCCAACTTTTATTTATATTCTAGCTTTTAAATAGTTTTAATGCCAGTTCTATTAATAGAAAAATCTGTAAGTTGGTTTAAAGACAAATGCAACTGTGTCACTCAGTATAAACCACTTTAATTGCCATGTATATATGTTTTAAGTTCCTTCCATAAGACCATGGTTTTTATAATTTTCAGAACTTTAGCTTTTAAATTTTTTCAATTTTAAATTTCTTTGGTGCCAGACACATTCCCTCTTTCCAGTATTAAGCAAGATAGAATAAATTTATTAATTAAAATGGCTCACTGTACATATATATATAATATATACCTTTCTTCTCTTTCCTTCTTCAACTCCACATGTACAATAAACCCTGTTTATACAACTATGGGAACTGTCTTAATAAATTTTAAAATTACCCAGCTGGTAGAATGAAATACATTGAATGACTTTTTTTATTTAACAGATTTTTTAATAGCAGATGCACTGCTCTAAGTGACATGTTGTTTTGAGAGAATCTTAGCAGTGCTCTGGCTTGCTTACCAGCAGTCACACCCTTGGCAATGTCTACCTTGAATATTTCCAACATGTTAAAGCAAAAGAGACAACTGGTTAAAGAAGCTTGTGTTTGAGTATGTGTTGCCTTATCTTCAACAGATGGGATATAGGTAAGTCTTATATAGCTGCACTTGACTGAAACAATAGATCCCTGCTTAGCTTCTAGAATTTCTTTAAATTACTACCTTTGTATTTTACCAGCTGTGACAGCCTCACTATATTAGTGTTCCTGTAAAATGTCAAAGCCCTTCCAACTGGAGTCAGCACATACATAATCTTCCTTCTGAACGATGCTTGAAGCCTAATAGGCTCAGAGCTAAAAATAAACTTTTTTTTTCCTTCAGGAAATTTCCAGGAATAATAACCTCTCTATGACTTACACATTATTTCAAACAGCTTTTATCTGAAATTAACCCAAATGTAAACAATGGTCTCATTTCTGAGTTGGTGTTTCATTCCAGACAAAATTAAGTTTTGGCTGGCTTTGATACTGCCCCATTTGCACATCCTGAGTGACCTTAATCTTCAGTCTTCTCTCTACATCAGTGTCTCTCCAGGTGTTCTAATGACTGGTTTCATGGATCTTACCAGAAAGATGCTGTTTATTAATGCAGCTGTGCAGGATATGCTCAAGCACTGTGTTGCCTTCAGTGCTGTGCCACTCTGTGCTGTGAGCTCATTAATGTTCCTGAGAGCTCTTGACTATAACTGTATGGCTGTCCATGCTTTTGTAGGACCTGAACTATTACCAGCTTATGTGCAAAACTCTTCAACTCTTCAGAAAGCTTGAAGCCCCAAGCAACCATAGGACAGTTTTCAACACAATCAGTCAAGCTGTACTACAGTGACTTGAGACAGTTTGCTCTTTCACAACACAGACCAGGGCTTCAAACTACCCTACTAGAAATTAAGTCCTGTGATAACAGAACTGCTTCCAGGTACAGCATTCTCTGCCTGCTTATTTGAGTACTTTCAATGCCTGAATGATTTCAAAAACCCCATAGGGCCCCACAAAGTCACAGGTAAGCAGCCATGAATGGTTGGAGCAGGGTAAGGGAATAAGTAACTGAAGTCAATTCTGTAGGGAAACACACAAAAAAGCCTTTTCTGCAAATACTGCCATAGCCATAGGAGTAGTTAAGCAACTACCACAGTAAAGTTCAGCATTATGGTTTCACTATTCTCTTGCCTCAGCTATTTGGCACTCATACAGTGGAAGAATCCCTGCGGACTTTAGGTAGAATTCAGCCTGAAAATCTGCTGCTACAGGCAGTGTGTAACAGACAAATGTGTTCTGGTAGGGCTGACTTTGTTTAAACTGCTTCTGCACCAGGTAACTGAGTTAAACTATTGCATGGGGCTAATAGTTTTAAAGTCAGATAAAACACTTAATTTTTGTGCATTTTACCTCAACCAGTCAGTCAGAACATGTGACAAACTCCCAAGCTGGGTTTATGTACCTGCTGAGAAAGGGAAGTAGATTTAAATTCCACAGCAAAATGTTATGTAGCTTTATTTTAGCTGACTCATGTACAGCTCTTCAACATAAGCACTGGAGTGGGTTTACAGTAGTCTCCTTTTCTTTGAATGAATATTAATTTTTGAGTAGCCTGATGAAAATCCTGACAGACTACAATCTTTTAAGTTTTTGAAGTTCCATTACCAACAAAACATAATTTCACCAATCCAAAAGTTTTTCATCTTTATTTAATAAACTTCCAGAAATGAGATTTGAAATAAAGCTTTCTGAACAAATGCATCTGGCTTCATTACCAGGTTGAAGTAAAAGCTCCTCTGGAGCACAAGAGAGGCTGTCAAGGTCTAGTTACAGCAGTTTTAGCACTGTTACAAGATGCACTGTTATCAGTGACTTCAACTACCTGTTTGCATAGTGCAGAGATGCAGTGAAACAAACCAAGTATTCCATTTGGATTACTCAATTTCATAAAGTACAGCCCATGGAATAGTCTTGTTTCCATATGAACTCTTCCAGGTATTCACTTTCCCCGCCACAGCTGTCAGCACAAGTGTACACCACCAGTGTTCCCCAGTCAATGCTCTCTCCAAGGCTGTCAACCTGAAGGTGATTCAGGAGCTGTGGCATAATCTTCAAGGAAAACCAAAAGGTTTAGAGGCAGGCCACAGACTCTCCCTCTCCCCACTTCTCTTGAAGAACAGTCCTGCATTTGGTGTAAGAATTTATATTCTCTGACACCAAAATCCCAACTGAAGCTACTATGTATATGGCAGCTCAAATAACCAAATTTGGAATTCTAGGTAAGTTTTATTTGGCCTTATAAGACTTGCCTGATTTGTGAGCCTCCCACCATTTGAAATTCCATTAGTAACTATGTTTTGCCTTTCCATGACATAAGTGTGTTCATCATACATACACCTCTAGCATTCAAAGTTCTACAGCTGAATGCTTCCAGCCAAACTTATTTATAATGCACACAATGAATTGAAAAAGCACTTATAAAAGTAAATAAAGGCTCTGTACAATCATTTAGTGTAGTTAGTTTGTTGCTCAAATTACAAGCCAACACCTATACAATTAGATCCTGAGTCGGAAATACATTACCTGTGTTATTTTTAAATGAGCTTACATACCTGGAATTCAAATATCCTTTTGGCACCACATACACAATTTGGGATATCTTTTTCTTCAGGCCTATTTTCACCTGACACCCAGAGTGGACCTTCTCCCCCTCTGCAGTATCTAATAATCTGAAACACAGCAGAAAGTTTAAGTTCTTGTGACTATCCTTTCATCTTGCTATAAAATAGGTGTTTAGTGACACAAAGCTGTAGATAGAGCAGAAAAAGGTCAGTTCTTTAACAACCATGGCAAAATATAATTTGCAAATGCAGCATTCTAAATAAGACAGGTTGCTTATATGAGTTTTCTTAACTATGTGAGTCATGCAAGTATTCATACCATATTTTTTCAGTGACCCAGGGGATCATTTGTAATTCCCTAACCAAGGGATCCAGAAATGCAAGGTTGTATATGTTACAGTCTTGGGACAGAGAAAGAGCAGCTGGAGAATTAGCACACAGACCTGCACACAGTTAGGAATGCAATCCAGATCTTTCTGTCTGCAGTTCTGCATCTAAATACAAGCAGACTAGCCTAATGTTCCAAAAGGTATTTTCTTATCCTTTGTTTTTCAGTTATTAGCAAATCACACATGATCAGCAAAGGACACTTGGACAGATCAGTCAGTAGAGAGATGGTCAGAGAGAGTGAGGCACATACCTAAGGCAGAGAAGGGAACAGACTCAGTCTCCTATTTTCTGAGTGTGCACCTTAACCTTTCAGCTACCAGGCAAAACATGGAGAGAATTTCTTCTTCACCACTTTGATCGATTTAGGACTGTGTCTTCTCTGAATGAAACTAGGGACCATGGTTTTGTTTGACAATGTAGCTTTTTAGCCTTTTGCAGTAAGAAATAGCATGGGGGAAAGATTTCTGTTTTAAATAGTAGAAATTCTAAAGCCATCCTTCAACCTTTAAAACAGCCAAGCCACCCCCCAATGCAGCTGGTGACACTGACAGAGCTCTTCTCTGCAGTTTTTGTTCTGCTGAGAAGGAAGGCCAGCAGGGCTGCAGGCTGGGGGAACAGTGCAGTGGTTCCCCATGTCCTTTGGTTTGAACCATGTCTCAGGATGGTGGCTCCTTCCACACTGGGGAGGATTCAGCACCCTCGTGCCACCTCATCCTGACCAGCGGCTGTTTAAGATGGCTGAGCAGGTGCTAAACTCTTACTTGGGCACGAATTAAGTTCAGCACATAAGGAAGATGAGAGGGTGTGGGTTAGGTGTGTAGAGGATGAGGAGGCATCCCCATTTCTAACTAGTACAAAATGCTGCATGTGCAGCAGGATGCTGTGTCAGAACCACTACTTTCAAAGGCTGCCCCATCTTCTGACCTGCTCTGGTTCAGCAGCTACTCGTTTTTTAAACATTTGGAAGATCTTTTCTTCTGCAGTCTCGTGTTTTGCCATTGCTTCCAATGTCTCTTCATCTAAGGACTGAAATGCTTCATCTAAGCAAGAAAGAAGAACAGTAAAACTTACAGGCTGATATAAGACACTAAAAATTAAAAACAGTATTAGCACATGTGAATTTATTTTGCTTCATAAGTCATTCCTGGCATAAATCTAAGATCTTTTTTCTTTTCATGACATGTTAAGATTTGGTCACACACAGGTCCATTTACTAGTTTTAGCTGCATTTTAAACATAGATGTCAGTACTGAATACTGGAAAGGGAAGGAGTTAATCTACCGAAGTTTATGGCTCCCAGCAGATATCACTGAGACTACAGAACTTTCAGGATACCACATTAGAAAAAGGCCTGCATGCTGCTCATGTGCCGGACTTCAGTTTTTAGCACTGAAGAGTGTATCTGTTACACTCCAACAGCCACATCAACTGGGGCCACTAAACACTCTTGAGACAGCTTTGGACCACAGCAAGGGACCACCAGGAACCCAGCATCCTTTCCTGGCACCATCACAAACTCTCCACCCTGGGTATCTTCAAAGACAGCGTGGTTGCAGCAAACCCATTGTGAATTTAGGGGGAGCAGGGAGGAAGGAGCCTGCACTTCAACTGCACTTCAACAGTTAAAATATCCTCAAACCAGTTCTCTGCTAGCATAGAGAAGAAAATTTTATTTTCCATAAAGTAAGACAAGTTGAACTAAGTCAAGCCAAGACAATCTAACAATGTGCTGATTTCAGCAGCATCCAGCAGCAGGTGCTCTCACTTGAGATGTTCCTGACCTACTGGAAGCACACAGGGACACAGTGTAACTCCAAGCTATCTGCAGCAACAGCTGCTTCAACAGCTCCTGGGGTCAGAGCTTAGTAAGTCTCTCCCAGAAAAGCAACTTATATTATGGGATGTCTACAACAAACTAGCTTTGCAAATGACTGCACGTTTAGCCTTTTTTCACCAGAAGTTTACAAGGAACACTTAAAAATCACAGTATTGGATATCTTAAAGATGTGATAACAGGCATAACCAGGAAGAATTACAGGTAGCATGTTATTTCTGACCTGCAGTGCCTGCAGCTCCAAGTTCCTCTTGTTCTTTTGCATCCTTTGATGTATCTTCAGCTCCTTGTTCATCATCAGTGCTGTCAGCAGGAAATTCTGGTTCCTCGGGTTCTATCAAAATTTCATATTCCGGAAAAAGGAATTCGTTATGCTCTGGAATTGCATTTGCCAAGTCATCTAGAAAACAGAAGACAGACACCACTTCACAACGTCATCTAGTATTTCACGTCCTTCTCCCCAAAAGCTACACAGCAAACTACATAGCAGAAGCACTGCATGAGCAAGAAAGATTTACATCACTGCTAGACCTGACCTGACCTGAAGGTAAGAAACACTGTTAAGGACAGTGGAAAACTGCAACAGGCGTCCTGTTGCTTTGAACCTCTGTAAATCCAAGTGACGTGGAAGGCAGACCAAACAGGGCTAGCAGCAGCATTTAAGAATTCAAGAGCTGCGGCTCGGCAGCTCGGTGCAGCATTAACCCCAGCTGGCACGGGTGTCAGTTCCCCGTTGCAGAGGTCTCCGATGGCGGCGGACCCACCTCCGGCGGCGTGCTGCCCGCAGGAGCGGCGGTGCCCGCGCCGCCAGTCCAGCGCCTGGTGCTCGGGCCCGCAGTAGGCGGCGCGGCGGCAGCGCCCGCAGCAGCGCGGCCCGAGGCAGCCGCAGACGCGGCAAAGCGCGGCGCCGCTGCCCAGCCGCCGCGGGGGCGCGGGGGCCGGGCCCGGGGGCGGCTCCTCGGGGGGCGGCTCCTCGGGGTACGTGTCGTTCCGCCGCGGCAGCTGGCTCCGGAACACTGCGGGCGAGACGCGCCGGTCAGCGGGGCGGCGGCCGGCGGCCCTCGCCCGGTCCCTCCCCGCGTCCCCGCGCCTCTCTCACCGCGGAAGGGCCCGCCCGGGCCCGCCAGGCGGTAGCAGGCGGCGCCGCGGCAGGCGAACACGAAGAGGGTGCGGTGGAAGGCGTCGGCGCGGCCGGGCAGCGGCGCGTACAGCTGGAGCAGGAAGGCGCAGGGCTGCTGGCAGCGGCCGCAGCGCAGAGCCGCGGGGCCCGGCAGCCCGGCCTCGCCCAGCCACGCCGGCCGCCCCCCGACCTTGCTGGGGAAGTAGGTGCTGTGCAGCCGCCAGGCACCGCCCGGGCCCTCCGCCGCCGCCGCGAAACCCAGCTCCACGCCGGGAGCCATGCCGCTTCCCGTCCGCCGCCACGCTCCGAGAGGGGCGGGCGCTGCACGGCCCCGCCCGGCCCCGCCGGCAGCGGCCCCGGCTCAGCCCCGCTCTCCCAGCCCCACCCCAGCTCCGTTCCGGGCTCACCCCGCCCCTGCCCCGGCTCCGCCTTTGTAACGCGGCAGCTGGGAGCGGACTGGGAAAAATAAAAGCCCTGGAAGATGAGGGCAGAACTCTGTCACCTCAAGGGACAGCGCAGTCAGCGGTGAGACGGGGAGAAGAGACGACAGACACGTAATCGACGGTGCTTTAATTCAATGTTTAAATATAACATTCATTAAGTAATTAAAATAATGCCAAGCTGCCTTAAAAAAAAACAAAAAAAGAAACCTAACAAAACCAAAACCAACCCAAACACAAAATACCAAAACACAAAACCCAACGCATTTATCAGTTCTGGTTATTGCCCAAGGTTTGATTTGTGCTCTTCATTCATAAGGGCCTTGCCTTACATTTAGCCAGCCAGCAACATTTTTTTCTAAATATTAATTTTAATAGCAAGTCTTTTAATTCCCTGTTACATTTTCACATCCATGAAATACTTGAAACCAATCACATTCCTTGTTACAAGTCTAGAAAACTGTATGTAGGTAGCCATTGCTGTGCACATCTCTTTCAATGTTTATTAAAAAAAGAGACAATGTTTAATTTTTTTGAAAAAACAAAAACACGGTGAGGATGTACATACACCTCTAAGCCCCTCAGCAGCAATTCCTAAGTGGTAATGGAGAGCTGTCCAGCTGAAGAAACACCTCTGTGCCTCCCACACTTGCAGGCTGGCTGGGCAGGAGGGGAACCTTGTCTGTTCCTATCCCTGCTCCAGTGGGGCAGTGGTCCATGTTCTCAGTGGGAGCTTACATCCACTCACAGCATCAGGAACCATTCAGAGTCGTGCAGCCACAGGTTTCTGTACAGGTATCCGAGCATCTAACAAAAAAACCCACACTAAATATTTCTGATCAACATGCTGTAAACACCATGCCAATAAACTACTTCTTACTTTACTGCCCTCAGCCACTGGATTGCACAGTATGTGAAATAAAGAAGGGAGATTTCAAAGCTGCAGCTAACGATACCAGAAAAAGCATTGTAAAAAAATATTACTAAGATTTTTATGCAGTTAAATCTATGGAATTACTAGCTAAATCTAACATATGTGCATTGTCCAAAGTAATTTATAACTTGAGAAGCTCTCTTCAAATTAATTAGAGAACACTTACCAAACATGTCCAGGATTTTACTAACAGCCTCTTGATTTACACTGTAAGTGAATCCACTGGGCCTACAATTATTAAAAAAAAAAAGTTTACAAAAAAATATTCCTTATTCCAGTAATTTCTACACAAATAATCAAAATTAAACATTTTCATAATTACATAATATTTTTCATGACACCAGCATACATATCTAATTGAAGAACATGTCAAACTTCTACTCTAGAACACTCATGGTTTCTTTACCTTTTCTCTTGTTCACAGTCGCCAAATTCTGTTGCACTCAATTTATTCCTTTTACTTGAAAGGGGAATTTAGCTATAGACATTTACCTTAACCTAATCATTTAATAAACAGAGGCATAAGGAAATAGCTCAGGTCATCAGCTGCCAACTATGTTCTGTGGAACACTCAAGACACTGCAGGGACTTATTCTATTGGGGACTTCCACGATCATACTTTTAAACACAGTGAGGAGCACCCCAACAGAAATTCATTTGATAACAGAATAACACATCATACAGCAACAGGTGCATTTTAATCTTAGGCCTATAAACCATGAACTGTGTAAAAAGACTCAAATTATTAAGCTCTCAGTTAAACTGCTTTGAGATGAGTTCAGTGCTGAAGTTCTTCAAAACTACCAGTATTCCTGATTATTGCTTACACTGCCTCACAAGGCTTACTGTAGCACACAGTATTACAAATAAGCAGTGTGTTCTCTTCTTATCAGAGTCTTGGGAGCAAAGTTGAAAACAAAAGGTGAAGGGAATCAGAAGCAGCCTAATAGTGAGTTAATGAATTTTGTTAGGTCCCACAGGAGTCTTTCCGCTATGAGGGCATGCCATTCCACTTCCACATCATGTACAGAAAGGAACTACTGCATCTTCTCTATGACTCCAATCAACCTCTGGTGCTCAGGCAGTTGGGGTTCTGCTGTTCTGCTAGGAGCTCAGACATTAAGCATTGCCACTAAGATTTCTATGCACCAGGTATCTAACTTTACTTACATTTTCTTCTTCTTCACTGCACCCAGTTGCACAAGAGCTGATAAGGCATTTTTCTGCATGTCAGAAGACAGAGCTTCATAACATTGTGTACTCCCTATGGAGAAGGTAGAAACACAATTAAAATTTTTATAATTTTCAATTAACAGGCTACTCTTGTAAAACCATATTGAGTAACAGCTGTACACACCCTTCTCAAGAAGTTGAAAAACAAAGTTGCGGATTCCAGGTATAAACTGCTTCTCAGTAAATGCTTCTTTCATTTCCTTTGAGAGGTATCTGAAAATTAACTAACATTTTCAAGAAAATGAGCATTCCTTTCTTTTAGATTGTCAGCTTGTAACGAGTTATAAATAGATGTGTCCTTGTAAGTAATACTATTCCACTTTGAAAAGCGCAGGGAGGACCTCAAAAGGTATTGCATAGGGCTACTGAAAGTTTTATTACTGCTTTACAGGTAAAAGAATCCCAATATTAAAATAAGACTCCATATTTCTATAATAGCTACCTTAGACATTAATTTTACTTCTTATTCTTACAACTCAAAACAGTTTAACTTTTTTAAAGCAATACCTGCTCTGAAGATGAGAAAAAATGGGCACATCAGTACACCTCATACATCAGATCACTAACTACATTCCGCTATGTTGAACACCTCCAGTCTCACCAATCTTATACTGACTTACCTGAGATTTTATCCTTCTGGGTTTGTATGTATTACTTACTACAGGAATGTAAATGTTTCATTTTATTAAAACCTTGGAAAAACCAGAAGAATTTAAAGAGAAATGGGTGGAATTAATGATTCCCATAAAAGCTCTCAGATAGGAGATGCAAACTCATTTCCACACCTGGCAGGACAACCCACATAAAATGAATTAAGCAAGAGCTCCCCATAAAAAAGAACAATGAACCTGGTAGCAGCACACTCCCTATGAATCTTATAAACCCACAATGAGCCATCACATCACGTAGCAGTTACTGCTTTGGCAAATTGGACAAGTCTGAGCCAAAAGCTAAAACTGGGATCCTTGGGGAAGGGTGGGTTTAAGATTTATTACTGCTGTTTCTTAACTTTTGCATTTCTCAGCCTATTTACACAGAAGTATCACAGCTCTCTTACTTTCCCTACAAAACACAAGAAAAAAAAGAGATCATTTTCTGAAGGACAACATACCTGATAACCTTCCACAAAAGGTCTGAACATAGCTGACAAGAAAGACACTGTACCACTTCCTTTGTCAGTAGGGTAAATCTCCTGTTGACTCGTTTGAATGGCATCACATTTTGTGAGTAGAAAACATCCTTCCTCAAAATCCTGGGCAAGAAACGCATAACTAAAATTCTAATATTTACAGAAGTGCAGCTACCATTTTCCACAAAATCAACAACAGAAACCACAACAGGGCACGACTTTCATTTCTGAACACAGTTGTCAAGAGACTTGAACCAAAATTTTTCTGTCTCCCAAAAATACCCATATAAAAAGGCAGTGGGGACATGTTCTTAAACATAGCAGTTCCTCAATGCACAACAGACCTTGGCCCAAAGAAAGTGGCTGTAGCTGCTATTGCAACAGCCACCCTGAGCTCCCTCAGGATTTTGTCAAAACAGGGTCAGGTTGTCCAGTTTAGAGTTTTTTCCTGGGGGTGTTTTTTATTCATTTACCTATTTTTAAACTAAGGGTTTGCCTTTATCTCATGTCCAGTGTTTGCAATAAATGATAATACAGATCACTGACCTGCCCTCTACCAAACAGAAAACAAATGGCCAAAAACTTACAAAGTATGGAAATGTCAAGGTCAAAACCATTTTACTGCCAATATAGGCAAAAGGGGGACAGATTACACAAAGGGATGGGACAAGGTCATGACAGGCAAATGAATGAATAAAGCGGTGAGTGGGTGGCTAAAAGATCCCTTAGCATCACAGCAACTCTTTCATCAGACTCCAGCAAAGTCAGTCATAGCCAGCCACCTTCCTGCTCCCTGCTACTTTCTGCTATTTCAAGAAAGCTGCAAGAGGCAAAAATTGTCAACAAATAAAACTTAACTGTGCCAGTCAGCCTTTAAAAAAGGCCCAATTCTCATCTATATAAAAATCTATGAGATTTTAATACGTTTGCAAGTCTTGAACATTCTTGTGAAAATTATACTATCTCTTTTTTAAGGCAGGAAAGATTGTAACTATCACCATCATTTATTTGTCCTCAGCATTGATAAAAATAACATGTAATTAGTTTAAAATCCAGTTAAAAACTACACATACCAATTTATATTGGGTGTGAGGCTGAACCAGCTTTTTAACTGATAAACTTGTTTTCAGCTGTATTTCAAGCAGGCTGGACCTGAGCCAGCTCTGACCAAGCAGGTTTGTGTACAAACTGACAGAGCAAGTCTTGCAGAGAGCCAAGGGCTGCCTGTAGTTTTCCCAGCTTGCCTGTATCCAGCTGTGCTAGGGGTGCACACAGGCACACTGAGCCCTGGAATAAGGCAGTGTGCAGGAACAATACTGGCTTTGTCTGACTGATGCCTGCATGGAGCAGGAGGTAAAATGAGGGGAAACTCTTTTTAAGCAAAAAAGGATGCAAGTAAAGCTTCCAAAGACTCTAAGAGGGAAACTATTATGCCATTAGGAAAGCTCTCACTTCAAAAACCTTCACAGGCTGCACCACTGACAGCATTTACACTTCTTTGAAAAGACTGTTTTAACACAGATTTTCAGATCTGTGCTGGAAGACTGGTAGCTTTATGTGAAAAAGCCAAACTTGTGCTACAGTTCATTTTAATAGTTCAGAATTGGGCAATTTAATTATTTTTATTTTTTTTACTGGAATGGAGAAAAAAATTGCATTGACAACCTTGTGGATTCAGACAATATTTCGCAATCAACATAATGACCCCCTTTGTAGTTCTCCCACTTACAGATCAAAGTGATATCCTGGTAGGTAAACAAAGCACTTGTTTAGCAGAGCCCTGGAATCATGCTATTTTAATTGGTTGCATTACTATCAGTATTTTTGTATAAGGGATATTTTTACCTTCAATGAAATGCCAGGAAAGAAGATGAACTCATTAGAAAAAACATCTCTCAAGAAGTTGAAGCAGCTATAGACTTCCTCTGAAAAAAATATTGTAAATGCAAGTGAAGAGCCATTTACTCCTTATTTACTAGAGTACCTACTTCAAATAAAATACAGACTTGGCATTTGAAGCATACATACAAAGGCAGAAACCAAACAGAACAGCAAGTACTCAAAGCACTTGATTCAGCTGTAAAGAAAAGGAAAGAGCCGGGGCTTGCAGCTTCTCAGAACATGCGTTAGATGCCACAATCAAATCCTACAAAAGGATCAAAGGGTAAACAAACAAAAAAAGGGAAGCAAAATATCCCCATGCCCTCCCACCACATCCACCTTATCCCAAGCATAACAGTCTCAGATACCTCCCTCTAGCAGTCACAGGAAGCTGGTGCTCCTCTCCCAGCCGATGGCACAGGGAGCAAAGCCAGCAGCTTCCCAGAGCCCCAGGGTACCTTTTCTGAAGCTGGGTGCCATCTGCAAGGCGACTGCCACCAGGGCCGGGCGCACAAAGACGTTCAGCAGCTGGTTCCTGTACGTGGCACACATGAGCACGGCCAGCGCGTGCCTGAAGACGATTTCCCCTACGGCTCCATCTTCCACTCCCTTGTCATTCAGGACCACATGGCCATCGACAAGGCCAGCGATGTTGGAATGCAGGGTGAGGCCAGACAGGACTGCTTTTTTGGCACACAGGTTATCTAGGAGGAAAATACAACACTCAGGAAGTTGCAAAAGGGAGCATAACTCTACTGAAACAGCTCAAAATGCACCAGTATTTCAGACACTACACCAAACATTCAGTTAGAGAGCTGTTCCAATAGAATCCATACCAGGAACTGGCAAACTAGGCATAGTATGACATGGTGAGAACAAATTTCAGACATTTCTATAATTAAAATGCTTAGAATTCTTCCACTTACTAACAACTGCAAATTGTAATTGTTCCTTTGTCTCTGGAACAAATATTCTGAGCTTTCAAATAGAAAAAGGATATATCTGTTTGATGAAACATTCATTAGTAAGGAAACAGAGACTATGCTTCTGCTTAAGCATTTCTGACATTACAAGCTTTGAATCAGAGGTACAAATCTTTTAATAAACGTTTTCATCAACTCTCATACATAAGCAATGCCTCATCCCAAATTAAATTTATAAAAATTCTTAGCATAAATATTATTACATAACATACGTACTCAATGAGAAACATTCCCTGCATCAAATCAGAAACAATTTGACAAGCAAGCAATAAAAAATTCATTTTTAACACTAAAATACACTTTATATGCTCACTGCACCACAGGCATATCAAATCAATATAGCCTCTGACAGAAAAAACCCATCGTATTCCTTTCCTCTAATACAGATTTCATGTAGAGTCTCCTTTCATCTTATTTACTCCTTCAACCTACTTTGAGTTTTGCTAAAGCTCCCAAGTTTCTCAATGCAATAGGAAGCAGAAGTCTGTGCAAGTAATTTTTACACTTCCTGTTTTGAATATAAAATTTTGCAAATATTCTGCCTGTAACGACCAACCAGCATGACAAGGGCAGAAATAACCAGCTGTTTGGAGACCAGAATGGAGAGCAAACATGCAGTTGCTGGCATCAGCAAATTGGCCTTTAAAATGTATTTCTTCTTTCAAATTGACAATCCAAACCAAAACAACAAACCCAGTATGCAACTGATGCTTCGAGCACAGACAGCACACTTGAACAAAGTACACTCAGCTGTTGTCCCTCCTCCATTTCTTTACCATGCCTATTTGCTATTTCCTGACTACATGACAACTCTACTAAAGCAAATGCTTACTAACTGTTGCTAAGAAAATAAACAAAATAAATAAGCAAATCCGGATGTGGTATGTTTTTCAGTCTACTGTGTAGTAAGATTTGAAATGTTGTTTAAGTGTTGCCATGAAATTCTTGCTTTTATCAGTCTGGCAGAAGCAGACCTTGCCTGCATTCCCTGTAGTGCCAACCCCTGAAAGAAGTGGTTCTTTTTTTCCAGAGGTAACAGAGCTCTTTTATACCAGCAGTCTGCTCCTGTTTCTTTATTGTAGTAGTGAGAGGGATCCTTGATTATACACAGGACTACAAAAGCAAAGATCCTTGGCTTAAGTCTACCTACAGCAGAAATGCACCTTAGCCACGTGCATTACACAATACCACTCTTTGCTAGCTTTACCACTTACATCCTGAGGCTCTAAAATTGCCTGTGTCACTCTGGCTCACAGAGGGAAATTTCAAACAAAGTTTGAAAGCACAATCAATCTTTCAGCAGACAATATATACACTATACATACACACACACACACATATATATATATATATATATATATAGATATATAGATATAGATATAGATATAGATAAAAATATAAATAAAAGGGAGGGGGTGTATATAAATCATCATTGTTTCTGGAGATAAAATGAAATTTAAAAATAAACAGACAACTGAGAGTTTTGATTTCCTCTACCCATTTGTTTCTGCTAGTTCTTTGCACCAGTAACAACTTATACTGTAGCCAGTACCAGGCAGGACATGTAGCATTACACAGAGTTAAGTGGTGCAGATCAGACAACTGCCTGTGACTTACACACAGTGCAGAAAGACAGGAAAGACAGACACTACACAAACTGTAGTACTCTGACAAAGTACCTTATAATTTCCCTCTCACTTGATAATTTCCCTCCCTTCATGATACAACATTAAAATGTCTGTTCTGTTTCCACCTGTTTTTCAAAGTATTATCTTCAACAGGTTAAGTCAAAACCTGTCAGATTTCAGCATGATTTTTAGCATATCCTAAAATCCATTTATAACTCTAAGAATTCTGTAAAGCTGTTACTGTACATTGCTTCCATAGAAATATAATTTATCTTTCATAAGCAACAAGAGGAACAGAAATAACACTTTCTCTGCATACCAGGCCATTCAATGAATCCTCCAAAAGTCTGTGTTAAGCCTTTAAGCCACAGAGTCTTTTCTATTAGAAGCTCAAATTCCATAGCTGGCAAATTCTGGAGCAGGACAGCAGCAACTAGCACCCATGGGCTCAAAACCATGTTTTCTATTTGCAGGAGCTCCATTTTATAAGCTACATCACTGACAAATTCTTGGATATCCTCAGACGGCTTTTGGGGAAGATGTCTGAAAAAAACAATGCAATTTAAGGTAAAGAGCTCAAAAAGTCTAATAGAAATAACAACCCTCTTTATTTCTTTCATATTGTTCCCAGATCTGTCACTTTACAGCATCTAGCATCTGCAGGGTGATTCTATGTGCTATGTAAAACAGAAGTATAGAGCAAAGAGCATCAGTAGTTGCATGACAGTACCTGAAGCACAGACCTCTGTACTGATGCTGTATATTTGCTGTCTTCAAACAAAATTCAAAAGCATTATGTTTTACAGAAAAAACTGCAAAAGCAACACAATCCAGTCACAGCTACAGCTCTCCCTGACATACAGTCACTTAACAGCTCGCAGGAATAAAGCAAGAAGTGGGAGGAAGGTGAAAATTTCAAGTGGCAAAAGCACCACATTCTCAGGAATCAGAGTTTTGCCTGGTTCATGCATCACCATTAAATTTTAAAGTGGTGTCTTCTCAACACAGGGAAACCCACAAGGAACAATTCATTTCAGAAACACGCAGTCACAAGCACAATAAGCCCCTGCTCAACCAAACAGGTTCAGCAGTTTGAACAGTCAGATGGAGGGAGGTGAGAGAAGATGAAAACAAAGTATAAGAGAACATCTTAGTTAGTTCACATAGGTGTAGACTAAACCAATGTTTTTCCTGTGCATACACCATGGAAAAATGCAGTACCTGGGAACCAAATTGTATGGGCACCGATTGATCCTCCCAGATGCCAAGGTTCTAAGGGATACTGGCTGGCCAACGTAGATATGTATGGTACCAAAATTGTCACTGAGGATTCTCCTGGCTTTTAACAACCCCTATGAAAACGTGAAGAGGAAAACTTAAATTCTGGTGCTACAGGGTGTGTATACGTCCACTTATGTTGTGTTCTTAAGGAATTTACATACAGATGTAGATTCTTTGGGCTTTGGGACTCCTAGGAGTTCATATGCATAGAGAGATTCTTCTAATATCCTCTCATAGCTGATGCTGATGGGAACAAGGTATGTGTCAAAGACTTCACGTTTGAAAAAGGGTTCCATCACAATGCTGAGAAGACCTGCCAATTGGAAAAAAAACATTAATCACCTGTCCCTTTCAAAGAGGGAAAAGCCACTGCAATTTAACTTTGAAAAGGATATCTTTGTATTTTAGAAACTGCTAATAGGTGTGCACTGTGTCTGTTCTCTCTTCAAGCAAGCAGAAGCAAAAGACATTGCCCAAGCCTTAAAATAGAGGGTAAATGGAAGCAACACTCTTGGACGGCGGTTTGTGCTCTTTTTAGCAGCACTGCTCTGTGCTTGCACAGCATCTTCCTTCTAAAGATTCCCTGTTACTTCTACAGTTAGAACCACAATATTTCCCTGCTGGCCAGCGGATGCCTATTGTCTAGGAAGAAAATGGTGAAGAGTTATTGAATTCAGCACACAATGGGGCAAAGGGAACAAAAGCAGTAGAGTGCAAGTGAAATGAATTGCTGTTCTTTGTACGGCCTTGGAACCCAGCCATGGTGTTTTCCATACTCTGACAGACTTCCACAGTTTCCCTCTACATTAACATCCCTTCCTATCCGAAGAACTTACAAAGCACATAGCCACTAATGAAAACACTAATAATATTAGAAGTTCCAAATCTTAAATAAACATACCAAATTTTGGAGTCAGAGTCTTGGCAGTGCGGCTTCTAGTCCCCTCAAGGAAAAATTCAATTGGGGCATAGCCACTCTTCAAAAGTAAAACATACAAACAAAATCTAGTCAGAAAAAACATTTCTTCTTTATTGCCCACAAATAATTTTAAGTATTTCAAATGTAAGTAAGTTGGTTTTTATAATGAAAGACAAACATATCTAACTTAATTCATCTGTAAGCATACATTCATCCATTGTATTTTTCACACCATATAGTTTAATTAATGAAAATATTGAGTATTTAATGAGCTATGGGCACACAATCCGAAACAACTGATGAGGAGTAATTTGTTTATCACTTACTGAACTGTGTAATAATAATAGAGTGCACACATGGTCTTCACCTACAGCAAATCTGAGGTAAAAAGCACTTACTCAGATCACCATGAAGACTTTCAGTCACACAGCCAAGACATCCTGCATATCTCACAAGAATTGTTCCAAGAGAGTATTTCTTAGTACACATTGTGAGATCTCAGCAAGTTATTTACCCTTAACATGGTTTTTACATATTCAGCAAACACTGCCCAGTAGAGTCTGTTCCCACCGAAGGAACGTCGCATAAAAAAGGCACCTGCCCTTCGTAGCAGCTCACCAACTATTTTCATTTCTAGGAAATCTGAAAAACAATCAAACAAAAAACAAAACCACACACACACAATTTACTGATTAATATCAGCCAGCAGAACCAACCACAACATTTCTAATATGCTGACTACCAGAATACAGAAGATCTCTTTCAAGGATTCCTTTGTTGCCAACACATTTATTTGCTTTCAAATTGTCTAGCAAGACTTATACAGACAAGAATGGCATATTATAATATGCTTGTGATTTTTTTAAGCTGCATTCACTTAGAGAGCAATTGATTTTCATAATTTAGATGGCCAGAGTTCAGCCATAATAAAGACTAAGTTTCTCAAGTACATTGTCTCACTCATCTTTAGAAAAAGCAGCTCCTACTGAACATATTCCAGAAGACACAGAAATTAGGCAGCCAATTAAACTACATTAGACCATCTATGATCCTGACTCATCATTGTGGGGGATGTACACCAAACCAGCTAAAATTATTTTTTAGTTTTTCAGTTTTAAGCAATGATAGTCAATGCTTAACTTGTCAAAAGCAGGAAAAAACACTTAATGTTAACAAAGTTCTTATGGAAGCATTTAAAACAAGCCCAACATGTAAGCTGGCAACATACCACTCCAAACTCCTTGCCACCTCAAACCATGAAACACTGGAGAACAGATACGCAGTTAAATAAATTCGTATTTCTAGTTGCAACACTGACAATGACTGCCCTGAAGATGTCACAGGTGCCAGACACATCATCCCAACACCAGCTAGATTCCTGCTAATGTACTGTATGAGGATGTACTGGCAACTGTTTACCTTCCCTTAGCTAATCCCTACAGATCTCTCTGTATGCTTGAAGCCAAGAGATAACTAACAAAGGCACTTGCCACCTATATCAGGAGAGTCTCTCCACTCAGCACAAGTGCTGATTTGAGAGTGACTTTGTAAACCACATCTTGTGAACCTCTAACATGACATGCAGTTATGAAATATAACTACAACCATAGAGAACTGTGTTTTCTCCAGAGGAATTTAAAATAATACACACGTGCAGGCAGCATCAAGCTACAAGCCCCTGATTCTTTAGGAGAACTTTGACCCTGAAGCACCCAAAGCATTTAAAAATGTTAATCATTAAAAAAATCCTTGTAAGCTAAACTAGTAGTACCTTAAGATACTATTTTGAGGTCCAAAACTCAAAAATACTCTAATCCAAGTCAGCAAAGGACTACACCAATACCTGTAACAACACGTGAGCAGATTCTACAATACACCACAAGCAAACTGCAACACCTTGATCAAGGCAGCTGTGAAACATGGACTTGTGAATGTAACCTGCATCGCCCAGATGCAGCAAACTCAAAGACCAGGGAAATCTCATCTTCCAGAGGAAGCCCGTTCTCAAAGCTTTTATTAGTCTTGCTAACCTCTTGACTGGAAAAGCAGACAACAGTAAAGCAGAAAGTTCCAACATCTCTGCTAGGTTACTTTACCTGTGCATGGAAAGGTAACAGTGCTGCACCAGACCTGAGTGGTTTTCGGCCTGCTTAGAAGGCCTGTTTGATACTCCTGACTTCCAAGAACAGATTTCTAAGTTAAGGGTTGACAGTATCCAGATTATCAAAAAGTACATTAACTTGGAAGACACTGTTCAAGCCCTCAAGAATTGTTTCCTACAAATTTACTGGCTTCATCTGCTTTACAACTAAGTATGCCCAAAATCCTGACCTCTAATATGCCATATCATTTCCCTGCCAGCTCTGTTCTCAGCATGTCACGAAGTTCTGCCAATACCTCAAAGGAATCAGTCACATCAGAAACAAGCATGAGATGTCTGGTACTTTGTAACTGGCTGCTGTGACTGCACTTTAAACTGTATGAAGTACCACAAAAAGTTCTGCACCCACAGTAGCAGCTGGTCAAGTTCTTCCCTGTTACCAGGCTATGAAAGCAAATAGAAGTATTCTTCCCAACCCTTATCTATGCCCCAGCCTCAGGTCTACAGATGGGATACTTCTGGGTGAACTTGCTAAGAAAAATATTCACCTTTGACAGGACTCAGCACCAATGAGAAGCTTTCAGACACTATAAGCAACTTACCCAAGGAGGATTTAACAAGATATATTTGGAGCAGAAGTTAAACACAACTACTTATAGTTGCAGCTACCAGAGAATGCTACCAATTCTCTGAATCCTGAAAATGTTAAAAACATACTTGCCTATTCCTGCTGCAATGACAGGCAAGGCCAAGTCATAGGTGTATAGCAAATAAGACAGCATCAAAAAGTCTATGTAGCTTCGGTGGCTGGGCAGCAGCACCACGGGATGCTCCTGAATGGCGTGTTGCAACTGAAAAAGAACAGTGCAAACAATATTGTCCCAATATTTACTGACTGTTGAAATTTGCAAATATAGACTTGCACAGGGCTTAAAGCAAACAAAACCCCATTTGCTTGAGGGTTGCTTCTCTGTCCACACAATCAATACCTCTTTCAGCACAGAACCCATTGGAAATTTGGAGCAGATGTTTCCAGAGTAGCCACCTGAGGCTCACAAGCATCACAAGACTCAAAAACTAGGGGCACCCCATCATGGGATAGTCTAATTCCAATCCGTTTTAATGGGGATGGGCAACCAAATAGGGGCTGTCAGGACTGACATTGCTGACTTCCAGGGAATGCACTGTACCCTCCAGAACAGCAATATCCTGAAATGAAATAGGGGGACAATGGTTTGGGGAAACTGAGGAAAACCTAAAGCATCTCCTTCCTCAGAGGTGCACAGTGTTTCACCACACTTAGTTGCACGAGGGTGTTGCTGAACAGCCATGTAATATTATATTGTGACCCCCAATTCAGCTAAATGCATTCTTATTTTATAAGATCAGATAGAAAACACTCTCTCAGTGGCTGATCTAACATACTCACAGGTACATGGTATTCCTTATCATAGGAAGCATTTGGAAAATATACAAAAAATCCTGACAGCTGTTTGCCTCTAAAATACTTACATATCATCTGTCTTTCCTCCTACATTTACTAAGAAATGCACTAATAAACAAAAGTGAGTGCTGTCTTTTTTTTTTTTTTCAGAGAGTATTTTTCACATTTGTTATTTGTGATTAGAGCTCTTGTCCAAGTGACTGGTCTGAAAATATTTTAACTTTTTCCTCCCACCAGTACTCACTCTCTGCATTCCTTCTTCATTCACACAAACTCTCTGGAAAAGCTGTTTAAATATTTTGCTCAGAGTGAAGGCAAAAAATCTGACAGCTCCTAGTTGCATACGGTGGCCCATCTCATCCAGGATTTCTGTGGCTTCTTCTTGAATAATATCAGGTGATTCTCCCATTTCTTTTGCTAACTAAAGAGAAACAAAACAGCAATGACAAGTTGCTCCCTTCTCTTTGCCCACGTACACCATTCTAATGTGCCACAGCTACTATGGGAGAACTACTGCAATAGTCCACAAGATTTTGTTTTATGTAATAGGTGTGGACTAAATCATACAGAATCTGTCTGGTGCCAGCCAACAAAGCCAAGTTAAAGATGCTTAAAAACCAAAATAACCTTGGACATCAATGGTGGCGGGAGGACATATAACAATCCTCCCCCCAAACACAACATATGAATGTTTTAACTTGCAGCACATTCAGAGGATATTTAAGTTCAAAGAATATTTCCTATATTATCAGTCTGAAGAACACTCTGTGCGTTTTTCTTTCAATAGTAAAATGAAGCCTATGTTTGTAGAGACAGTCAAAATGTAAATATTTTAAGTGCATTTGGGTTAGAGTTTACAAAGAACCTCAGCCATATCACACTACCATTTCCTTGTGATGCATTCCTTTGGCAATGGAGAGCTGAATTGCATACAAAGCACTGTCTCTACCAACTGTGCATATCAATGATCTTTCTTCTGTTGCCATGCACATTCCCTTTTGAAGTTCCTTGAAATAGATTTAAATAATGGCCATCCCTCCAATTTGGTATTTGAATCTAGAAATATTTATTGAAAAGTTAAGCCTTTTACTGTTATGGAATAAGGAACATGACTTTTACTCAACATAGAGGAGGAAAGGAATGTCAGAAGAAAAAGCCTCCAAAAAAGCACACCTCTGTTTGGAAGCCAGTGCTGCTTACCTATTATTTCCATTTTGTGACATAAGAGAAAATCCATCTCCTCCAATCTACCTCAATATACCTTACTATCACAGCTACTAGGTCAAATGTGTTTTCTTAAATGCATTACCCATTATCCTACATATTTCCACATGCAGTTTAAACTGATTATTTTAGCCACTTAAAGAAGCCATAAACTGCTTTCACTTAAGCCTGAGAAAATCAGCCTTGCTTAGGAAGCCAAAAAATTCCTCTTGTTATTCAGCAGGAAGAGATTCTGTTCTCATTCACCAGCAAAAGGCTTACCATACAGTTCACTTGTGTGATTTAGGGGCAAATCCACTGGATATGGCACTAAGAACTTTCCAAATCAGAAACCAAAACCCCAGACCAGTCACATATAGAAAGCTAAAACAAACAAATGACCTTAACTTCCCACACTGAACTTTAGTAACCTCAGCAATTTGGCACAAGAACAAATTCCAGCATGCCTGTGTAAAGCTGTGCAAACCTTGCCCAGGCAGGAGGGACCCTCATCGTAGAGGACTGGGCACATTGCCCAGGACACTCTCAGTTAGAAACTTCCAGTAACCTCTGGTGCAAAACTGGGAACCAGGCTGCAATGGCAGGTCTGCTAACTCCCTTCAACCACTTGATGCAGCCAGAAAATATTCATCAAAATAATTTCCTATCAAGAAAGTACTTTAGAAGAAAACATCACACAAACGTCTTTCTATCAAATCCTCTGTAAAGTATTTTCTTTCAGTAAATTTTTTAGTGTCTCTGGAGTTGAAAGATTTTTTTGGCTTTCATACTACTTAGCAATCCATAATGGAAACAGAACTACTTTGTGGTGTAGAGTGACACACTTTACTTTGTCACATTATAACACATTTTGATGTATCACAGGTAATACTAGCCATTAAAAGAAACAAATAGAAAAAAATTTACAGCAGCCTGTCACTCAGGACTAACCAAAACACCTTAGGTATTTTTACACGCTCGCAATTATTTTTATGGCTACTGAAATTAGTTTATGCTGCTAATTAACACACACACATATTTCAGGTATTTAAAGACAGTGCAAAGTATCAGCCAGCCTAACCATAAAATACTTTATTTGTTATAAAGTAGTAGCTGCCCTTCATGTTAGAACAAAAAATATGGTTACATCTTAAACAGTATTTCTAATTCAAAGAATTATCTGTGATATAGAACTCTCATTTTAGTGAAAGTAGCATTTAGGACTTGTTCATAAATGCATCATTAACCTATAAAATTCCTACAAGACCCCCCTAAAGTACAAAAACATCTGCTAGGAAGGAGAGTGCTAATGTCTTTCACAATGTTGTTCTGTGGTGAGAACAGTGGAGTATGAGGAGAAAGAGAAAAAAGAAGTCAGGCACACTGGATAAATTAATGATGAAGTGTTGTATATGCAAAATCAAAACACTGTTTCATGAACCTGACAGTTTTAGTGGCAACTCCAATATTTTCTTTTTCCTGCCAAAAGAGTTATTTATTTACTGGACCATCTTCCAAACTACAATTACCATTTTAACAAGGTCAGCAACAATTTCTTTTTCCCTACTGCCACACAAAGCTTGGCTGTGTGATCCACTTCATCTTAGAGCTCATTGTCCAGACTCACCTGCTTGATAACATACTGAACTTGCTCTGAGTGGAGAACAGCACTTTTGATAGCGTTGGGCTTGCAAGGTGAAAGTCCCTTGTAGATCACCGGGGTGTAACACTTCATGGCGTATCTCAAGTCACTGGACAACCGTCTTTCCTCCAAGATATCCTCAAACTCATCTCTCTTCTTTGATGTGAGCTCTTTCTGCTAGGAACATACAAATGAAGAATGAGACACTGTCTCAAGCTGTTTGGTGACCTGCTTGGCTACAGCACCAAAATATAGATATGTGCTACTTCTGCAACATTTAGGGTTTCTTCTTAGCTTTCAATAATGTCTGCATGTTACACTCTGTGACTGCAGGAACCAATACCACCTGCTTGCAAGAGTGATCCAGAAAGAAACTAAAAAGCAAAATAAACAAACATACACCCCCCCAACCCCCCAAAAAACCCCTCACTCTAATTCCTTTCAATTGCAAAGATCCCCAAATCACCGTATGCCATGTTACTTCATTCTTCCTCCCCCCACCCCCCCCCCCCAAAAAACCCCTTACCTTAATCCCTTCAACTGCAAAGATCTTAAAATCACCCTATGCCATGTTACTTAATTCCACACAACAGGGAGAAACTGCGAGAAGACATGGGTTTTTAAAGCTGAAGTGTCTTGCCTCCAGCCTCTCTGTAATTAATAGGTATTAACTAAAAGACTTTTGATTCCAACTCTCACAGCTTCATGAAGACAATACCATGATTCACATTATAAAAACCCAATCATCAACACACAGAAAATAATCCCTGCTACTTAAAAGTTGCATCTGGAACCTTGGTGACTTGTAGCTTTCACACAGCTTGGATGTAAGGTGCATGAAACATTAGCAGGCAAGAACAAATTAAAAAAAAAACAAGATACCTCTCTGTCAGCCACATGAATGCAATACAGTGCACATGTAGGTAAAAAGAGAGCACAGCCTCTGAGTAATCAGTACCACCACTGCCAAGCAGGAAAAACCCCAGGGCACCAAGAACTAATTGTGGTTCCATCCTGCTGCAAAAAATTCAGACAAAACTCTTCCCTTTGAGCTACCAGACCCTTGTGCTGGAGAGAGATGTCTCCTATTATCTCCTGTATCACTACAGTTTGTATGAATGACCCTTCAGTCTTCCCAAGAGTGAAACTGTATTTCTCCAGGCTTCAAACCAGCAGCAACAGCCACCAGGTAAGTAAGACAACTGGAGTAAGCCTCTGTTAAATAAAAGAAGTATTAGTTATGACCAAACATATTTATTAGAAGATATTAAAAATAAAAATGCTTATGTCTTCTTCCACAGTTCCACTTGAAGAGTAGCACTGGCAATCTTTTCACTCATTCAACCTCCCCTTTCTATATCTGACCCGTGCAGAACCAAACTGATAATGAAGGATAAAACATGCTTCATGAGCTCCTTCAGTGACCTTTTCTGGTGCTGAGTGGAAAGCCTGGCCAGCAACACACAGGGGAACACCAGCAAGAGATAAGCAAAATGCCCAGCAGTGGCAGCTGGGTTTTCAGCCTTGGGAGAGGGAGTCGGGTTTCACTGCCAGCCAGCCAACCAGAGCCACATCAGCAACACGGTCAGAGCAGCTGACATTTAGAGAGAGCAAACCTTTAGCTCCTGTCCATTCATCACCACAAGGTAATTTGGTGGAACAAAACAAAACAACTCAAATCAGGAATATCTCCACTTAAGAACGACAAAAAATCCTTCAAAGCCTCATCTGTATCAAAAGTCAATTTCGTTTTATTGGAGGACACAAATCTCACTATAATGTTTGACCTTCTCAAGTTCTTTTACCCACACAGGACAGGCAAATTTGGAGACCATCCCTCTACTATAATTGCATTTAGTAGATTGTATAACTTTTCTTTCCACAGCTGCAGTTTAGAGAATTAACTGCAGAACAAACTCAGCAGGGACTTTCAAAACAATCCCATACAGGTATTAAAACTTTTAGGGGGTTTTGTCCTGTATGATTTAGCATTACAGCTTTCAACCTCTCTTCTTTCACAGCTTTCAATTGGTTAGTATTTTGCAAGAGCTGAGTAAGCTAAGATCTGTTAAGACGACTGCAAATAGTTTCTATCAGCCATCTGTTGCTGTTGACACCTTATATCAAACCTCTTGATTAAAATAAAACAAAAATAAATCCCTTATGTTGTATAATGGCAAAAAAAGCTCAGAATAGTAGCAGAAAATGACTCTAAGTATCACCTACTCAGATCAGTATGTGACAAGTCATTGCTCAGAATATCTAAGCAGTGTTTATGTCAGTTACAAAAAGTTAAAATCCTGCAATCTGCAACTACATGAAATCCAGACAAAGAAAGGCAGCACTCAGCACAGGCATGATCAGCCACATCAGCAGTCACCACACTGCTGCAGCTGTTCCCCAGCACAACTCCTGTGAGCAGAGTTTTGCTATGGCCATGCCCACTGAAAAATCACCTCTCTGCCTCTGCTCTTCGTCTGAGGTCTTCAGACTTGATGTGCAACTGAATTCTCTCCATGGCAATAGTTATTTTCATGCCCTGTTCTGAAGGAGCACTGAGGGAGCCAAACCACACACTTTACCAAACACTAAGGATTTGCAACTGTGCTTTTACACATTATGGCCAAGCTGTTGTTCCAGCTTCAATTTCCAGCTGGTAGAGAAGACACTTGGAAAACATACTGTTGGAAACCCGGACATCAGAAGATTCGGTGGCACACACTGTTACTGTGACAGCGGTGAAGTGTGGAAGCAAAACAGCAGGAGCCTGGAACTCCTCTGCTTCCATATAACTAGGATACGCAATGTAACGATGGTGCTCGCGATGCCCTTGGGATACCAGCACACAGACAAGACACAGAAGTTTGGGAATCTCCGCTGAAACAAGAAGTGGTTTCCCTCTCTCCCTAGTCCCCTCCACCAAACGCTTGCAGAGAGGTGGGGTTTTGCACCCCACACCTAAACCTCCTTGTCTGAGGCTGGCGAAGGAGCTGCGGGGAACGAACAAGGTCAAGAAAGTAATTTACACTGTGTAACACGGGAAAACCCGCTTCGGCCGCTCCATGCCCACGACAACCTCCCAGCGCGGAGTTCCCCATGGCTGGCAGGACAGGTTGCTGCGGGCTGAAGCCCTGCGGAGCGCCCGGTGTCCGGACCCCTGCCCCCGCAGAGAGCCGGACTCCGGGACGCTGCCTCCCTCAGGAGGAGACAACACTTCCCACCGCCCCCAGCCCGGCCGGCCTGCCGCGGCAGCTCTGAGGGAGCCGCGGCGTTCGGGATCGGGAGCTCTGGCTGTCGCGACTGTCACGACAGGCACTGAAGGAGCAGCTGAGGCAGCGAAGGGCGCGCGGGAAGATGAACTGCTGAGGGAAAACGTCCGGTCCCGCCGGGGCCCGGGAGAGGCCTCGTCCCTCCCTCCGGAGCGCAGTTCCCCTTCCCCGGGGACACGAACCGGGGGTAAGGGATGGAGGGGCAGACTGCGCCAAGCACCGTCATTCCCCTTCAGAGAGAGCGGCGCCGCCGCAGAGCGGGTGAGGTGACCAGCCCCTTCCCCGCGGCACCGCTCCCGCCGCCGCTGCCGCCTACCGAGTACATGGGCGCCCCTCGCCGCGCCCGCCCGGGCGCCCCCGCCGTCGCCATAGTCCTGCGAGCTCCGCCGCGCCTCCCCGCGCCCCGCTCGCCTGCCCTACCCCGTCGCGCTGCCCTGCCGCCCGCCGCCGCCTCCCGCGGCGCCCATGGCCCCGCGCCGCCCCGGCCCGGCTGCCTGGCGCGGTGCGGCGGCGGAAGGCGGGGGCACCGCGCCATGGGCGGCGCCATGTCGGGTGCGACGGGAGCCGCCGGGGGTCACACGCCGGCCCGCCCGCTCGCCGCGGCAGCCATGGGACCGCGGGAGCCGCGCCGCCGGCTGGAGGCGGTGCTCGGCGCCCTCTACGACCTGGGTGGGTGCGCGGGGCTGGGCCGGGCGCTGCGCCGGCACCACGGTCCTCCCGGGGGGCCGGGGAGGGGGCCGGGCATGGGCGCTCTGGAGCGGAGCGGCGGTGCGGAGCTGACCCACGGCATGTGCTCGGCACAGGTGAGGAGCCCGGAGGCGGGCGGCGCGCTGCAGAGGACGGCGAAGCGAGAGCAGTGCTGCCGCCAGTGGAGGAAGAAGAGGAGGAGGACGAGAGACGGGAGCCTCAGCCGGCGGCGGGCGGGCGGCGCGGGGCCCGCGGCTTCTTCGGGGAGCTGCGGGCCGAGCTGAGCGCCGCCAGCCCTGCCCCGCCGGCCCCCGCCGGCCCGCCCGCCGTGGAGGTCGTGGTGTTCCGCGGGAGGAAGAGGAAGGAGCGGCACGGCCCCTCGGCAGCGCCCGTGGGCCCAGCACAGGTAGAGCCGGGCGGGCGCGGTCCCCGCTGCCCCCGAGCCGGCCCTGCCCGAGGGTGGGCGCCGTGGGGCGCTCCAGCCCTCTGCCGTGCCTGGATTTGTCCCTCTTGTGGTACAGCTGCCTGGAAACCCGCATGGTTTGGCCATCCGCGTGCTCAGTTCGATGGCATCTGGTCCTGCTGATTCCCAGTGGGGCTGCTGGAAACAGGGGCAGGATGAAGCAGGGGAGGGGGCAGGACTTGAAGACCAATTTTTTATCAATTTCAGATCTCTGGATAAGAATCCTGTGTTTGAAATAGGCGCATTTCAGCAAACTAAATTGATTTGCTGACAGGCCTGATGTTACGGCAAGAAGTGAAAGAGATGGAAGTCAAAGCCTGTTGATTACTTCAGTGCCCAGAGTTTTGTGTGCTGCTCTGTTCCTGTCAGTAGCTGTGGATGCGAAGTGCTAAAACTTGCTTCTCTTCTCTGGCATCACAGCAGCACTGGGCCATTGGCAGGCAGCATTTGTTCTTGGAGGATTAGTGTTGGGTAGTCAGTGGGGGAAGGCATGACAGCATTAGATATCAGTCCTCTGGTTTGGTTTCTCACCACTAAACTGCTTTGCACTACCAAAAACTGTAGCTGAGTTTCTTCAGCAGGGAGATCTGGATAGGTTTGGCTGGAAGCTGAGCTGAGGGGTTGATTGGTCTCCAGATTTTATAGCTTCTCTGGTTGTTTTCCTTGAGTTGTCTTTATGGCCTTAATATAAGAAGCCCATTCTAAAATAAGCTCTGATGGGCCAACATACGGCTGTCTTGAGTTCAGGGAGACTTACTGATATTGGGGATTTGATTGCTTGGAACTGGGGACTTCAAGAGACTCAAGCAGTTATTTGAATCCATAAACTTCTATGCTTTTCCCAGCATGTCTTCCTCTAAAAATTCTCTTAAGCTTTTTTATAGCTGGAGTTTTTTTACCTGAAAATACTGGTGTTACGCTTGTTAGCAAAATGCTCTGAAGATAACTGGGTTTATTTGTGGTTGAAATCACAATTCTCTATAGAAGCCTTGCAGGACTGAGAGGAGTTTGTCTGTGATGGATGCAGAGGGAAGCCCTGGTGTAACCCTTGGGCCTGAACCTTTGACTTACTGTGCCCTGAGGTCCTGCAGAGTGAAAAGGAAATGCATGACATGTATTTCAGTTCAGCTGTAATGCTTATGTAGTACTCGGGTTTCCTCTGAGCGGATTGTACCTTTGGGAGCAAACGGGGTAATGGCAGTTTGCCTGCCTGCGTCAGCATGCTTGGGAGGGGGCATAGCTTCCACTCAGAGAGGTGCCACAGCACATCCTCCCTGAAATCAGAAAGCAGACGGTCTAAGACAATCCTGGGAGATTTGTAACTGCTCCACAGTGCCCCATGGGGGAGACTCCTGTAACAAGCAAGCATGGAACTCTCCCTGGGGATTTTGTGCTTCTTTTTCTTTCTAGGAGATAGTGTATTCCCCCTGGAGAGTGCCCCTCCAAACTGAGAACTGCTGATGGAAGGTGTCTGTGTAAATTGTGGAGTAGAGAAGATACACTTTTCTCTGAGCTCATTTTGAGCCAGTCCTTTCTTCAGCCTCTGCTAAGTGGGTTCTGCCATTGCTGACAGTGCACCCTTTGGAGCTGTTTCTCTGGCATTAGTGAAGCTGGATATGGACACTAATATATGTCCATGCCGTTAGGAATTAAGCTTGTTCTGTATATTGCCCCAGCTGTGAGTACATGCTCACTGTTCCCAGTCAGTAACAGTGACTCAAATAAAATGACAGTGAGCTATCCTACGTTAGCTGTTCGGTATGGGTTTGGAAATGGACATATGAGTGATACATAGCTCACAAGTGGCAGTTTTTCTCTTACTTACCTAGAACAATGCCATTGGAACTGTCTCTTTTAACAGATCCTGGTAATAAAGCTAGAAAAAATGCTGCTGGAAACCTGTGTATCATTCCATACAACTGACTTTACATCTCACTGCTTTTCAGAAAGCTCCCCCAAACACTCATCCTCACAAAACAAACCCCAGTCAGCATTTAAATGGTGTTACTTGTCATATTAATTTGAAATGCTTTGTTTTGTTTATAGACTCAAATAGTGAATGAAGAGAAAAATGCAGTCAGACAAGAATTTAACTTTGAAAAGGTAAGTCAGTAGGATCAGACTAATGTCATTTAATGTACAGTTATGTGTACACATATACTTCAGAAAGCTGTGGTGGGACTGATGGGAAACCTTTCTAGAAATGGCTAGGTGAGGATTCTGGGTGAGGATTTCCTAATAGGAAATCTCTCTTGTAGGTGAGGATTTCCTAATAGGTAATTCTGGCTACATGCCACACCAAAGGAGGAACAGGCTGGCAGCAGTCAGCTGCTCCATGTGGAGAGAGATGTGTTACAACTTCATGGCCTTTCTTTCTGATCTTCCAATGAGAATTTGAGGGGGATGTGTAAAGGTGCTTGAATTCCCATAATGTTTAACATGGTTCTTTCTGCCCTATGGTGTTAAAACACTGACATCTTATGTGGGAAGGAAAAAAAAAAGTGTATTTGCATCTGTTTTTGAAACAACAAATTGCTTTTTCCATTTGTCTTTTTATTCTCATCTGTTCTTACGTGAACATAACTAGCATTGGCCATCTTATTAGCTACTAATTTGTTTACAGATCTGTGCAAGTTGTTTTGTGTGCCTAATCATGGCTCAGGGATGCGTTATGATCCAGTGGAATCTGTCTCTGGAGATTCTGCATGGAGCTCTGTACTAAGGAGCTAAGGAGGGTGGAGAGTTAACCACAGATTTAAAAAAGATTATGGATTCATTAGTGGTTTTGCCATAGTATGCTTGTGTAGTGTTAACTCTACCTATGTGTGTAGTCAAACCACCTTCTGCCTGTCCATGTTTCTCAGTGATAAGTGCTCATTTTTTACATGGAAGAAATCCATTCCATGTGTTACCTTATGTGAAATGAGGAGATTTGAAAATTGTCCTCCTGACAGTCCTCACCATCCAGAGATTAGTTGGACATGGTTAACTGCTCTGCAGTATAGCTCTGAACTCAGTTTTATTTTATAGCACACCAATTTCCAGTATTAGCCAGGATTTCCTCAGGAGTATGACTTCATTGAACTCTTCCAGGCATTGCTTTACAACAGGTTGGACATTATGAAATGCCTGCAATTTTCTGCAATGTTCTAGGCTCGCCTGGAAGTGCACAAGTTTGGAATCACTGGCTACAAGAAGCAGGAGCAACGTGTTTGGGAACAGGAGCGTGCTATCATGCTGGGAGCCAAGGTAGTTGTCCCTTGGTTTGTGCTGGAGGTCACCCAGCTGTTACAATGTAGAAAAGCAGTAAAGAACATGAGGGGCTTTGGTATTACTCCTTTAAAACACAAAATCCCTTGCCCTGACCCTTCTCTCACTTCATCCTTACTTTTACGTCATCTGTTCTGTCTTGTCTATTTTCTGTAGATGATTAGAAAATTAGTATGGTTGTGTTATCAGGAAAGTATTACAGATTAAATATGACTGATCAGGCTGAAAAACAACATTTACTGATTTTTAATCAGGCCATTCACAAATAAATAGTTGGAGAATGGGGCTCACTTTTTAAATCTTCATTCTCACAGACAGATAAAGATGGAGAAAAGTTTTTAGTTCATCATAACTAGTATAAAACAAAAAAATAATGTTTGAGGTGTTTTTTAGGAAGTGGGTTGGGTTTTTTTGCTCAGAGTATGTATGTAAACCTTGTAGGACTGATAACGGAACAGAATTGTCTCTCTCTGCTGTCCTCACCAAGAAAGAAACAATTTGTGATTACCTGATGTCTCTTGAGTCCACTTCTCTCACCCAAAAGGAAATAAGCATTTCTAATGTTTTGCCACCACAGTGTGAAAAATGCTGTCTGTACAAGTGTGTGAATAATTTTTGAACCTATTTGAAAATTTAATCAGCAGTATCCCTCCCAATCTTTGTTGCAGCCCCCCAAAAAGGCACATATGAACTACAGGACTTACCAAGAGAAACTGAAAGAGAAAAAAGCAGTGAAAGATGCTGATAAGGAAAAGGTTTGTATGAAATTTTCTGTAGAAAAAGGCAGTGTGTAGGAGCCAGCCCTCTTTAAAAGAGCCTGACAGATAATACCTCAGGAGCGGGAGGAGTGCCTGAGCTTGACACCTGCTGCTCCCTGTGGATTGGGCTCCTGGCTCCTACAGGATTAATCTCATTGGTAAAAGTTGGTTGTGTGCACTATGAAGACACAGAGTTAGGCTTGTGTTGTGGTTGGTTTCCCTGCCTCACCCTTCCAGGCTGATAGACTGATGACACAAAATCAGCAGTGGGGTTTTTTTTTATCCTTTCCTCTTAAGAGGAAACAGAATGGTCCCCAATTAAAGTTTGTTGCATGTTGTCTGACCATAGGGAGCCAGATCTTCAACTGCTTTTTTATCAGCAAAATTCCATCTAGGATCCTACTCATTATTTAAAGCAAGGGTGAGGCTTCTGTTGCATCCATCCTCTAGCACAGCCCATCTGGCTCTAAGCCTACTCTCTACCTCCTTATGGAGCCTTCCCATGTAGGTGGGAGCAGGCTGGTGGGGCTGGTAATTGCTCTATCAGCCTGTTTCCTGCCGCCCTCTTCCCCAGGGACCTACTTCTCCTGCTCTGTCATGTGGCTCAAGGTGCATGACCAGTCACAGCTGAACCTGTTATTTGACAGCTGCCCTCAGCTGGGTGACAGGACTCACCTGCCTGGTAGCAAGTCCATCTTCTGACCTTGGGATCTGTCACATGCCCGAGAAGGAAGCCTCTGCTTTGCACGTGGCAAGGACAGCACGTTGGTCGTGAGTGGGCTGTGCTTTCCATAGGCATTAGGAGGGGCTCTGGGTGCTCCATAATATGTTGCATCACTTGTTCTGTCAGAAGGTCTCCCAACTTGCTTTAAGTTCCTGCTGCTCTGTGAAGTAAAGGCTATTTACTGAATGTTCTTTGTGCAGGTGGTTGTTTAACCAGCATGCTCTGTTCCTTTTTCATTAAAATGTGCGTCTTTAAAAACAGGAACATAAAGGTGATTCTCTTAAGAAGAAGAAGAAGCAGAAAGAACAGGAGAGGTGAGGTGTTTTTAACATGGTCTCCCCAGTGTATCTCCCCTGTGTAATTGCACAGTCTTACTCCAGAAATCATGCACATCACAGTGCAACAAAATTCTCTGGGTGCTGAACTCCTCAAAAAATAGTGACACTGCTCAGTGCCAAGCTGTTCCAGAGGCTTCAGTTCCACAGCTTTTCTTAAGAGTATGTCAGTTCTGCCTCAACACCTCTTAAGACTGCAGCGGGAGGTCAGAGGGATGAAAATCCCTGTGTGCAGACTCATGAGACACCACTTGCTCAGAGCATTTGCCCTAAGAGATAATTTCTGCAAAGCATAAGCTACAGTATACAGAGGCTTGAAAGTGAGCTGACATTTCCTAATCCTAGTGCTGCAGGTTTTCTCTGTACTCTGTCTTCCTTCTCTATCCAAAAATCTTCGTGTTTCTAAACTTTTAAAAATGTAAATCGTGCTGTAATGTGCTGTAAATTTTGCATGTCTATGAAGGAAAAATGTTCTGAAGTTTTTACATGCTATGGTGTGATAGTCCATAATACCAAACTCTGCATAAATAGGTGGCTTTTTCACCATATTAAGCATTTACCTGTGTTTCTGCTGTTTATTTTAATTTTTGTTTTTCCTCTCCCTCTTTCAGGAAGGCCAAGAGGAAGAAATCAGTGCCTAGCATTTGGCCTGCAGGACAAGTTGGAAAATTCAGAAATGGGACCTTGATTCTGCAAAGCCGTGACATAAAGAAAATTAAATCATCTAAAGTTAGCAAATGAACTTCATGATACAGAGTGAAATGGACAATATGCAAATATGCATAAGAGAATTCACATTGCTAGCAACACAGACTTCTGGGGCCTTTTGCCTATCCACCATATCCTAATTTTTTAATCTTATTTGTTATTACAGGATTTTTATGTACCATTCTGCTTTGGGATGGGTATTAGAGTTTACTATTTTATAAATAAAGATAATAAAGATTAGAGTTCTTATTAAGAATGTTATACAGGCTATTTTTATTAGTCAATATGTGCTAAAAAAGCCCTTTTTTTTTTGTAGAATCAGCTTATTGGCTGTAAGTAAAATACTCATTTAATCCATAAAGTAATTGATTAATATAAATATATCTTTGGATTAATATAAATATATCTTTCATATGGAAGGAATTTGGAAAAAGCAATATCTTACTCACTCTGAACTGGAAGTAGGCATTCTCCAAACATTTATTGGACATAAATTGGTTTCTGTATCCTTATAGATTATTAGTGGATAGTGGAACTGCACAATAATTTTTCTGTCTAGCAAAACCTCTTAATGGTTCAAAATTACCTGCTTTGGAATGAAAATAATACTTTTCTGAAGTTTTGTCCCAGGCAAGAATTACACACTCATCTTTGTATATCTCTGTAGAGATCTCCAAATAAGCACTTTGGAATAGTGGTTTGGTGGCTTGGTTGTTTAGTTTTTCAAAACAAAACCATGTAAGACTGAGCCAAATGAGCATGGACACTCAAAAGCTACTGGTTGTTCCAGTTAACTCATGTTTGATTTGATTCCATGCTTCTTAAGGCCTTTCTATGAAATCTTTACCAAAACTGCCTTTTGGTGCTATTCGGGTTTCAGCAGTCTGGTGTTTCTGGAACAACACTGACTGTTTTCTGTAGCTAAATACTTTATTTTGTTACTTTTAAGGTCCAACCATTAGAAATGGCAATTGTTAGTAACACTTCCAAAATTAAAGTTCAGTATTTTAGGGGGAGACAAAGATAAGGATAACTTAAATGACAGAATTTGTTGTGTGTTGTGAGGAGATGTGGAGCTTGTTGGAACAGCTTTGGCAGTGAAGGATGTGTACATGGTAAGGAAAACAGCCCTTACAGCAGGAACTTGTTCCAAGTGTACTGGTACCCCTGTGGGCTGGGAGCCTGAGCAAGGTGATCCCAGACCTGAGGTCTGTGTCTTGCCAAGCTTGGAGCACCATTGGAGGCTGCCCCTCCCAGGATAGGAAAGTGTTCTGGGATAGGGAGAGCCACACCGTGGACAGGGATGCTTTCTGGCACACGGCTTCCCCCACACCCTCCACCTTACTTTGCTCTGTGCTCTGCCAGCACAGAGAGGACCAAGAGGAGGGAGAGGGCTTGGAGGGATCAAGTGCCAGAGAACAAGCAGAAGGGAGTGTTTCTGGAGCCATGTAAGAACAGAAGGGGTGTGCAGAGTTTGGTTGCTAAATGCTGTTATCACATTTCCTAATTGCATAATTTGATTTCTTACTCAGTATTGGTTGCAGATTCAAACTAGAATTAAGATTCCTGTCTGGTTACAGACTTAATGACTTATTTGACATTAGGGAAATGTCAAATCACAATGGCGTGTGAAGGTGTAACCACTAAGAATTTAGTACAGAGCATCAAGACTTGTTGAGGCAACAGCTGTTGCTTGTGATGTTGTAAGATAACCTGTATTTTACAATTCATGGTTAATCCTTGAGCTTAGTTTTTACTGCTCACTTCGTGATAAAGTTTTGTTCATCTCACTTGGCATATAATGTGGGACTTCATGTTCTCCATCAATTTTGGTAAGTTAAAATGTTCACTTTCCAGCTCCACAGCTCCCAAAAGCTACTTGGGAGTGAAATTTAGTCAGAGTGGAATGTAACTTTTGCAGTCGAGCTTGTAAGATCTCTAACAAGTTGAAAAAAATCAGTTCTTAAAGTAAAAAGTTGAAAACTGAAATGCCAAGTCGACAGTGGAATGTGAAAGTTTTTGGGGGAAGGAAACAAAAAGTTTATTCAAAGTTTTGCATTTTCACACTTAATGTGTGTATGCATTATGAAAGGCTTCTGTTACATGGAGATAGGTTTGCTTTTTCATATCATGTCTCCAAGTTGTTTTGAGGTGTTCTGTAACCAACATGAGCCAGAGCTAGCAGAGCAGTGCTGACAAAGAGAGGTGTTCCATGCCACTGAATCAGGATATGTCTGATGGTTGCTCTAAGGAAGGACACTCTTGGCTTTCTCCATTAAGTGGATTATTCTTGACTGTAAGTAACAAAGCAGTATCAACAGTAGGAGATAGGCAGGCAAACTGTATGAATGCCTCATCTACATAATGATAATTTGTAAAAATAAATAGGGTACTGATGCTGGATTTGTTGGCAATGTTATAAGAATTTATTTATAAACTGTAAAACAGCATAAACTTATATGTCAGGTTTTCCAAAAGGGTAATAATATTAATAATACACAAAGTTTTAGTTGGACCAAAAGACAAAAAGCAGTTTGTTTCTAATTCAAAAAATACAAACGTTTGCTACAGGTACAAAATTATAAAAAGTTTGTATTTTCCTCTTGATCTGGTGACAGACACATATAGCAGAGATGTATATTTCACCAGTTCCAAATTCATATAAGCTATGGGAAATGATAGTAAAAGAAATTTTGTAGTTAAGAAAACTTAGAAACAACTTCTTGTCTTCCATTTAACTGGAATTGAACACCATTTTCTTTTTCCTTTGCAGTTTTTTAGTTGCCAACATTTAAATTAGTGTTACTCATGCTTCATATAACAATCAGAAATAACAGCAGGTTTACCTCATGCATTTATTTTTAATATTCATCACATAATGTCTTCTCACCATGCTACCTAGGAAGGTTAGTGTTTTTATTGACAACATTTAAGGGAGGTGGAGGATAAAGGAATGCAATCAGGATCCAGGAATATTTCTATCTACTGCTTCACAAGAAAATGTTAGAAATTCTCCAATTAGCATAAAAATATTTTTTTCATTAATTCAGCTTGGAACTGTTTGCAATAACAAATGTAACAAAAAGGTCATTTAACAGAAGGGGAAAATGCTGCTGAGTGCCTCTGTCAGTGAAACACACATCTGTCTCCTGTATTGTGCAATGATGCAGGAGCCCCACACATCTAGTCTCTTGGGTTTGCATATGGGCTTCTTTCTGCACCTGGGAAGACCAAGTGTGTCCTATTAATGATGGATTTGTGCTTCAGGCTGCTGCTCCACCTGGCTGTGTGTGTGCAGCATTCAGTAGAGCTGGGCAGAGGAACCACCAGAAATGTTGTCAGTAAAAACTAGAAGCAGCTCACTTTTTTTCCCTAAAAAAAAAATAAAAGGTCTCTCCATCTTTGCCTGGTAATTTTCAGTGACAAGTGCCCTTTACATTTGCAATGTGGCTGATCTGTAACTGTAATCTCCCTTCCAAAGTTGATCTGGCCAAGATGCTTGGTGTTTTCATGTTACCTTGCCTGGTTCAAAATTGAATTCTTGGTTTTGCTATTTCAAGCAGAATGCTGCAAAGCTAATAAAGCCTGAGATAAGGTCTAACAACTCTCCTTCCTCATCTTTCTGTTTGTGACCAAAGGATGTACCAGGTGGCACCAGAAAGCTGCTGTTCCCAGGTTGTGGAATTTTGTGTCCCTTTTCACAGGGACAGATGATCTGAATTGTGGTCCATAAATGCACTACCTCTTTTGGCAGTTGCAAACACAGTGGTTTTCATACAGTGGTGGTGGCAGCTTAGCCTTAATCTCTCTTACTTTAAGAAATATTGTCATGTAAGAAAACAACAACAACAAAACAAGCTGCATTTCACATTTCTTCTTCCTCTAGAACAACTGGGAAACCAGAGTGTGGGGTGGTCTCTGTCATCTTTACTAACTGTGCTTTGAGGGAAAAAAAATAAAATAAAAAACAACTTACACAGCACTACCACAGAACTCTATCACCAGCCAAGAACAAACTACAGCAATACACTATCATGGCATTATTTACAACATGATGGAACATTATGCATATAATAAATTACATTTAATACTTTTTCCTCTTAAACTCTGATAAATGTAAGCTCATGCTTATTTTATTTATTTTGTTCAGTCCAATATATTTTCCTCTATGTATCTTAAGTGCATAGGCAAGTATAGGAGGTGACAGTGCTGTTTGCCCATCTTTTCTATGTTTTTAGAAGTCAAATTGCTTTCCAAATTTGTAATACATCACAGTATATTACTGTCCTCACTGAGATTTATTTTACAGCACATACCTTTCCACAGCAGAAGGAGCAAGGGATTGTCAGCTACATGTGTGCTTATATTGACATTAAGTCTTACTAAGAGATCTTGTGAGCTCTTTTCAAGTTGATGAGGGAAAAGGAGGAAGTGGAATTTGTATAGAATTGCATGCCTTCGGAAGTCTGACTGTGCTCCTGAACTTAATAGAAATTGGCAGAGGAAAGAGCCAGGAAGAAGGTTTACAAAAGGCTAAGGTTATGGCCCCTAGGGGTAGGTGAAAACTGAGAGTCCTTTGTTGCTCTGCAGGACAGAAAGTTCAACTGCGGTATTTACTTTGCAGCTGTTCAGAGGTTCCATACTGGTGTGTGCAGAAGTCAAGCTTTGTTTTGTTAATAAGGGGAGGGCCTGTTTGTGCTTTGGTGGGTTTTTTAAAATGTTAAGTCAATTTACAGCTACCTCGTGTAGCCTCTGTACCACAGTGGATGGATTTATCCCAGTGCAAGAGGCTTTGCTCTCCTGCTTATAAGAAGCAACCTGGCCTCTAGGAGCTGAAGAGTCCCATGACAGCCAGCTTTGGGTGAGCTTGGAGCCCCAGAGAGCTGCAGAAATACTCTGAGGGAACAAAAGGAAGAAGAGCACACAAAATGATCCCCTTGGGTATCTATTCCACTCTTCTGCGCTCTGGGTTCTCCCTGAACAGTCAGCAATGCAGTTTCTACAGGGACTAAATGCTGGCTCCCTCCCAAAGAAAGGATTTGGAGGAAACAAAAACTGGCGTAAGAGATATTATAGATGAAGAATGTGCAAACTGCTGGGTTTGTAATGAGATGGACCTTGGGGCAGTTGCCTGCAGAGAAGGAAACTACCTCCAGCCTGAGCAGAGCAATGGGAGTGCCCCACCTCTCCCTGCTGCTGTTCAGATGGCCCCTGCAAGCTCTGCATAAATATTAATGGGTGGAGTTGTTAGTTTTCTAGAGTAATTTTAACTACTTAGGCATTATTTCTGTTAATCAAACTAGGAAAATGTATCCAGCTGAAGTCACAAGAGTGCACTCTATGAGGATAACAGGTTTATTGCTACAGGCCATGCCAAATTTAAGTCTTGATTGTGTACACAACCAACACATGCAAACGCTTTGTTTAGTTCTTTACCTAAGGTAAAGTAGTCTTACTAATGCAGGTAGCCTACTTCTAACTGTATTCCTTTTAACTTATTTGCATTTCTGCCAGGTTAAAAGGAGACTATAATGGTAGCTACCCTACTTTTGTGAATGTTGGAATGCATAGAGGGTAAAAACTGAGCTTCTCTACTCACTGTTCCTACCTACTGTCATATATTCACTAGAAATCAACAACATGTCACTCAATGTGTTCTCCCCAAGACATAATACACCAGGAACCAACACCAAAACAACTATGAAAACAAAAACTGAGTACTGCAAACACTTCTAAAACCCATTCAGAATTCATTTTAAACATCTGGCAATGGTTGAAGATTGGAAAGATGTAAATTCATTTGAGTTTCCTTTACAGAAGTTGGGAGTAAAGACAAAGGTTCTGTCCCAAAAGAAACAATGCCCTGTCTTTTTGAATACAAGTGGAAGTGGAGTGCCTTCCATATTAAAATTATCACAGGATGTTTCCCAATATAAAAACTATGTGCAATTTATGTACAATATTCCCATACACTACTCTGACTGGCAATACTCAAAGCCAATGCTATGATTACAACTGTTAGGTTCATTGAAGAGCACACTCAAGAGGAAATTTGGGGTCTGGTAGCGTTCTAGCTGAGGTAGGTGAAAACAGACCTGCTAATTAGAAAATTTTGCATGAGTTCATATGGTATTGAATGAAACCGAAGATAATAACACAGTTGGTCTCTGTTATTCCTTACAAAACCAAGATAAGCATAGCACAGTTATTCCATTGTCTACAAGTTTACTAATACAATCCATTCCAGACTTTAAAGGAAGTGCTGTTGCTTCCTCACTTAAAAGCATATGTCATTATTTTTCCATTGTTGGTTTTATTTCCTGTTTCATTCTTGACGTTGCTGAAGGTGCGTGGCTGTCCTGCAGGAGAGGTGGGCTACAGGATACTTGGTTGGCTACAGCCAGCAGGATGGCAGACTGCTTTGTGTCTGTGCAGTAGCCCAGCTCAATTCTGGGCTGCCTTTCCCTTCCCACAATGGCTGTGAGGTGGGATGATCCATGGGAGATTCTGGCTGTTTGCCACAGGGAAGCCTTGCCATCACTCAGCACTACCTGAGTGACGTGCTCCAGACAGAGAGCAGAAGGGGGCCTGCAGCAGGATATCTGGGGGCTGGCAGGCTGCCTGAAGGCAGGCCTGGGCTGTTTGTCCTGTGGCTGTGCCTTAATGCAAGGCAGTAAGCTGGATTTTGGTCAGAATATTTATTTTCAGGTTTAATAATTACATGCCTGATATGTGTGTGCGCATATGTATGCTTAAAGAGGAAAATTTGTATAAGCAGCAGGATTTTAAAAAAGAAAATAGTACATTGATAGGATTTGAAAGTTTATGCTCTTCTTGTTCGATAGCACCACATTTCTGTAGGGTTAGAGTGACAAGAGTCCAAGATGTCATGGGCTCACCAAGCCTGCTGCATCTCGTCCTCACGCATTGCCACTATACACACACACACACACATGCACACCTTAACTGGGTTCAGAGGAAACGAAGCACACAGGCAAACCAGTGCTTGGTTTTCTGACAACTGCCTGCAGGTGACAGTGCCATGGCTGTGAGAAAAGATCACTGTCAGTCAGACTCCAGTTGTCACGGGCAGCACCTGAAATGGCTGCTTGTTTTCGTGGGACATGCCAGGCACAGGTCAAGTCTTGCAAAAGATTTATGTCCCAATCCAGAAAAATTCTTAGGGATTGGTTTTGCATTACTGCTATTAATCTCTCTCAAGTGTTTCATTAGGATCAAGACTTTATTTAGCTCACAGTAATCTAATAGAAAATTAAGGCTTCAGATCTCAAAGCTACATTGGAACTACAGCTGCACAGGTTTTATTAGGATCAAGGCTGGAAAGCATCATTTCTCAATGTGGGAGACTTTGCATGTGCCCTATTTAAATAAATCTTATATCATTTCAGTTCAAAGGAATCTCCCATGCACTGTTTTTTAAGAGTTGTGCTGATAACCACAATCAGATCTTCTGGAAATGTCTCCGTAGTCATGCCTAAATAAAAAACACTAAAATGCATCAAGGATGTTTTTCTTTTGACTTTCTGTACCTGAATTCTGCATGTATCATGGTGTTAGCTAAAATGAACCCAGATATTTCATGGCAGCATTTGGGAACCAATCTTGTTCTCATTGCAGATAAGTTCTGCCACTGAATTCTAAGGGGACATTATCCTATAGCTTACTGCAGTCTAGAGCCAGAAGGAATAATCCATGATCATTTGAGCCCCTGAAAGGAATTGACAACCAGGAATTCTTGAGCATATAACCTCCACTTCAGCTGTCAAAACATATGCTTTCTTCATTTAAGGACTTCAGGTGGCAAGGGAATCCAGTTCATCTACTGCTAAAATGCTCCAACATCCACTGTCCTTCAGGCTCATCCATTTTTTCCAGCATCCCTAATATTTAAGCACAAATCCAGCTATGAGAGAGAAAATACACTCATTTAACCTTTTGCTTTGCAGACGTGTTTGTGTGTGTGTGTGCACATGAGTGTACATATGTATGCAACGCAGAGTAGATATGTTCAGGTACATTGAGTGCCAGTCCAGTGGATGTGCTTGCTATGGCTGTTAAATTGAAAATGGAGTGGCCTAGCTCTAACCAGCCGATTACTCGGTGAGCAGCATGCTGCACAGTGTTTGAAGTCAGGGAAGAGGATGCTTTTTTTACTGACTTTCTGAAAAGTGCCAAAACACACTGAGAAAGCTTACAGAATCCAGCACAGTGTCAGACGGGGCTTCATTAGTTGTTGGGCAGCTTGGGCTGTTTTACAGATTGTGGCACCTCCAGTCCTGTGTGCAGGGTCACCTGCACAAAGAAGAAATAACATTAGATTCAAAACTGAGACATCCTCAGCAAAGAGCATTTGTGAAGGCAAAGTGCAGGCAAATGACATGGAAAGGGCTGCAGGACTGCAGGTCCAAGTTTAAATCAAGACTATCAATAGAGATGATATCTAGCCTTAGAAATGAACAAGTCTCCTTCCCCCTTCCCTCCTGAATACTTTGGGAACAAGAAGCCAGGTGTCTGTATCTTTTCCCAAATCTAGCCACTAGTTGTAGGTATCCAGAAGGTAGGTAGGTAGGTAGAAGGTTGATGGGATGTCTGCACAAGGGACCCCAATTGCTTCAGGACAGAGGTCACACAGTGGAGCCCATGGACATGATGAGTGCTCCACCTTGGCTGTCCTGGTCCTGCCTGACCTAAGCTGACCTCCCTCAGCCCTCAGGCTCCTGGGTGTTTCCACAGGTTCTCTCTCATACCACACCTGGTTTCTAGCCATAAGCAGTGGTCTTGAAGTAAAAATGCATTATTTTTATAGACAGTTCCTCCAAGAGGAAAACCTCTTGTACACAGAGCACAAGAATGATGTGCTGACTGATATGCTCTGTTGTGCCAATTCTCTGACCTATGTTTCCTTTGCTCTCCTTACCACTGTGCTGTTCATACTTCAGTCATTTGCCAATGTTAATTATCTCCAAACATGAGATCTAGGAGGAATTAAGATGGTTTTTAGTCAAACTGGCAGGGGAGAACTTTAGAGACACTGCTTTCCAAGTGGAGCATCACAGGAAAATCAGAGCAGGAGTTAGTGCATGCAGGTACTTTCACTTGTTTTACAGCAGTACTCTTTACATTGGTCAGGCAAGGCAGAAAGCCAAATGTGGTCCGAAGAGTGTAAGAAGCCCAGATGTAAGCCTGAGAAGGAAAAGAACCCCTGTCTGAACTGACTACCCATAGATGATGCCATCAGCTCCTTTAGCTGGAAAGGGTAGGTGGGGCTGGACTGCAGATTTACCTGGACATTTCGATTGAGGCTCAGTGCAGGCATGAAGACGCCCTCGATGTTTTCAAACGCTGGAGGCCCCTGCTGCTGCCCATTGATGTAAAAGGTCAGGTTGTGCTTGTTCAGATCCAGCAGCACACCAACAGTGGCACCTTTAGAAACTCCTCCTTCAGTCCTAAGGTACAAAGGGCACATTGTTGGTGAAGGCAGAGCACACTGTGCTGCTCTCTAAGGACAAGCCAGCCTTACTAAGCAAAGGGAGCATGGAGCAGCACAGGGAAATGATTATCCCCTGAGGCATTTGGTGATGACTGATCCACACCTTTATCTGAAGCATACATAGCACATCCATGGGAGCTTAAAGAAGGGATCCTAAACAGAAATTAGATCCACTTCTCCTGCAACTGCAATTTAAGAGGTGAAAATGGGGTCCAGAGCTAACAGGTCCCCTCAGCTAATGACAAACTGGGAGGTGAGCCAGGGGAGTCCTGGAGACACATCACCTCTGAGTATCCCTGTTGCAGTGAAGCGATGCATGGCAGGAAATGAAAAAGCAGGAAGCTGTTTTGCTAGGTGTTCATTTCTAATCAATATGCCCGCTAACAGCTCCAGAGAGAGATTTTAAGTTCAGTTATTCACCTTGACATGCTCTAAGGGAACCCAGATTCCCAGAGCCCAGGAAGGAGCACAGGTACAACAGACAGTGGTTTTGGGGAGGAAGGGAAGTTGGGACTGGTTAGGCCTAAGTGTAGCTTCTGATTGACAAGGTGCTCAGCTAAAGGACTGGGAGCTGTCTCGAGTGTGCAGGCCCAGTTATTAATACCAGTGATAATTGGTTGTGTCAGGAGCAGCTGCTGAGAGCTCCTGCAGTGTCAGAGCCTGCCAGGACACACTCAGCCAGCCATTACACGCCTGAGTGATTTGACATTAATGCACTTTGACTTGGGGGTTAGTCAAACTCAGTATTACTTTAAAGGACACTGAGCAAAAATACCCACTAGATATGCAGACTGGCCACAGGCACTGCCATTCTGCTGATATCATGGGGCTCTGCAATGGATTTACAGCCTATTTGTCCAGGGTAAATCAGATTTCAAATAATTTGCAGTAGGAAAGGAAGCAGCTGTCTTTTGTCCCATGCACTCGCCTCAGGCACACAACATTCACAAGATTAATGGTATTTTATCGTAAAATTTATCACAATAGGTAGGCAAAACATAAAAAAAATTAAAAAGGAGGGGGGGACTGGAATATGATTAGGAAGAATGTAGCACAGGGTAAGAAATTTTCCTCTTGTCCACTAGGTGTCACAAACTGTTTTCCTTTAGACAAAATGTGGCACGTGGCACTTCATCTGAAGGTAGATTATAGAAAACTGTTCTGACTTCTCCATTTAAAGCTCTTCAAACAATAATAGTATAGCTAAGAATCATGGATTGAATCTGAGAGGCTTTAGATAGGGAAATTCACTGTTCTCAGATGCCTTTGATTTGATTTCTGGTCCTATAAGCATTAATAGGTTTTTTGCTGAGCTCTTCTCCAAAACCACAAAATAAATTATTTTCCATCAAAACTTAAGATGCTTACCTACCATGAGTATCTCAATATATAGACTGTTTTTATTAAAAGCCCTCAATCATAAAACTCACTATGAGATTGTGGGAAGCAACAGTACAATGATTTGGAGCTATTTACAAGTAGATTACATTTTTTCCTCTGTTTAGGAACAGCTTTGCACGTAGGACACCATAATTTAGATCCTGCTTAAAATGGATTTTATTGCATCCTTTTAAATGACATAGATTCTCTTAGGGAAACAGAAACAGCAACTTCATTTTTTTGAGATTATGATGTTCTTTCCTATGTGACAAGCTAATTTGTTTCTTGTGGGCTAATTAGTCGTGTGCTGCACAGTGACATTGAGTGACCCCTCTGCAGCCCCTGGGGACAGCCCCACTGAGGAGGAGATAGATTCTGCCTGCAGATTCCAGCCAGGCAAGGGCAGGACCCAGCTGAGGCCCCTACATGAGCCACAGGGGTGTGGGGGCAGAGCAGAAGGATGGGGACCTTCTCCCTTTATTCCTGCCCCAAGTTCTGCCGGAATTCAGCAGGTACATGGTCCCATTCCTACTCCATCATCTCCCCACAGTGAGAAACTGGCTCTGGCAGGATTTAGGGAGGACAGAAGCAGGCAGCAGCTCCTCACCACACTGCTAAAAGGGAAGCTGGACTTCTGCTGGGGCTGAACAGCTGCTCTTACTCAGCATCCCATGCTTCCTTGGGAACAGTACTTTGAGGAATCCAGCTTTTTTTGGACTATTTTCCTGGTTCTGGCTCCTTCCTCTAGAAGGAGAGCTGGGGGAGTCTGTTTTATGAGAATACTTATGCAATACATTTCCTCACTCTTATGTACACCATTTAGACGGCATTACAGGATAATTTTTCTAATAAATGCTTTTGTTGTGGTAAAAAAAGCCAAATAGCTCAAGAGACTCAAAGTGATGTTGCTCCCTCCTGGTACACTTCTGTGGCACCACGTAAAAAACCTGCTCCTTTACTGTAATGCATTTTTAAACTACTTTATGACACTTATACCACACAACCCCAATAACCTTTCATGGAAAGGGAAAATACAACTTTTTTGTTGCAATGCTCCCTTAATAAATACTTTGTATTTATTGAAGAACAATCCAGTTCTGGAGATAGGTAACACTGTTTCATTATTTCGAGTAAATCACTTGAACATTTTGATTTCTGTGTGCAACACTAAATTCTGAGTGCAGAAGTGCTGTGCAGAAGCCTGGAAGGTCAGAGTACAGCAAGGGGAATTTGGCTACCATGAAAAATGCAGTTGCCTGTGTCAGTAGAGGCTGTTATTCCAAGAGGCTTTCAGTAACAGCTTGGACAATGTGCAGAATATGATTGCATGAACTGGCTTTGGGAATTAAGAGTAGTTTCACTATTATTTAAAAATAAATATTAACAATTTATGAACAATTTAATAAACTGAATAATTAATTCAACTCTCCATTACAATACTTTAAGTGTTAGCTTTACAGCATCTTAAAAACTTTATGATATCTATTGCTAATTATAGCATTTTTCATTCAGTTGTAGCGTTTTTGTGTGATGAAAAAACCTGCTCTTAAGATATCTGAAGAGACTGTCCTGATTGCAAGGGACTTTAAAGACTAAAATGCAAATACTCTAGATTTCAGCTTTCTGTCGTTTTTCAGTATAAAATATTTATTTCAAGGAGATTTACATCGCCTTCTTTCCACAGACATGTAGTGGCTGGAGTATTGCCTGTAGCACCTGGTAGTCCTGCTCTTGGGAACTTTGCCAAGGAAGAGATCTATTGCATTGAATGTCAATGCCTCTTGTTAATGGGCATCCAGGACCTCTCAGAACAGTTTGGATTGGAAGGGACCTTTAAAGGTCATCTAGTCCAATCCCCATCCAAAAAACAGGGACATCTTCAATTAGGTCGAGCTGCTCAGAAGCTCACCCAATCTGACCTTGAATGTTTTTAGGGATGAGGCATCCACAACATCTCTGAGCAACCAGTTCTAGTGCTTCACCATCCTCATTTTAAAAAAATGTCTTCCTTATAGTTAGTCTTTATAGTTAGTCTGAATTTATCTTCTTTCAGTTCAAAACTACCTCCCCTTGTCCTAGAACAACAAGCCCTGCTAAAAAAAGACTGTCCCCCTCTTTCTTATAAACCCCCTCCAAGTACTGAAAGACCACAATCAGGTCTCCCTGGAGCTTTCTCTTCTCCAGGCTGAGCATCCCCACTCTCTCAGCCTTCCTTCAAAGGAGCGATGTTCCATCCCTCTGACAATTTTTGCCCAGGATACAGTTGTCCTTCTGGGCTGCAAGTGCACACGGACAGACCATGATCAGCCCCTCAGGCACCCATATCCCCAAGGCCTTCTTGGCAGGGGTGCTGTCAATCCTCCCTCCTGCCCTGACCCACAGGCAGGGCCTGCACTTTGCTTTGTTGGAGCCCATGAGGTTCCCATGGCCCCGCTTCTTGAACGTGTCCAGGTCCATCTGGGTGGCATCTTGTCCCTCAAGTGTGTGAACCACACCACTCAGCTCGGTGTCATCTGGGACCTTGCTGAGGGTGCACTTGATTGCACTCTCTATGACACCGATGAAGACAATAAATAGAACTGGCCCCAGGATGGACCCCTGAGGGACACCGCTTGTAACCAGCCTCCATCTGAACATCTAGCTGTTGACCACTATGCTCTGGATGTGACTATCCAACCAATTCCTTATCCATCAGACATCCATCAAATCCATGTGTCTCCCAGATGAAGAGAAGGATTTTGTGGGGAACCATACCAAGGGCCTTACAGAAGTGCAAATGGATGGTGCCCACAGCTCTTCCCTTGGCCACTGCTGTAGTCACTCCATCATAGAAGGACTTGCCCTTAGTAAAGCCATGCTCACTGTCTTCAATTACCTCCCTGTCCTCATGTGCCTCAGCATAGCCTCTGGAAGGATCTGTTCCATGGTTCTCCCAGGCTCAGCTTTCTGGGAACAGCAAGACTTAAAGGTGACTCCGAAACCTTTATCTCTGCCCTAAAGTATTTTCTCAACCACTTTCCTCAGCCTGTTCTCAAAAGGATCCCTCCGTTTCTGGAAGCAACAGTCTCCTGTTCATGCCCCTTCCAGCATTACAGAAGCCATGCTAGATCCAATTTTGCATCCTGTGAGTGAAAGGAACAGAAAATGTGACAGGTCACACAAATTAGTCTTTCAAGCTCTATCTCAGGTTATCCTTGAAACTAGTCATTTATTAATTACCCTAATTTATTCTCCTGAAGATTATGAAGCAAGAAACTATTACTAAGGTGTAACTTTCACCACAACAACATCCCAGAGGCTAAAAGTTGACAATGAATTCGCTTTGGATTGTGATGCTGTGCTGTCATGCACTCGTGTCCAGCAGGGAAAAACAAATAGGCAGCAATAACTGTTTCCACAAGACTATTACATCTAATCAGTTAAAAAACTGACCTAGTTGACTGTCACAGTTAAAAATATAATGCCTAGACCTAATTTCATTGAAGCGCATGTGATTTCATAAGACTGCATGCCCTTTGCGAGTGTACTTCCCTTGAACAGATATTCCATGGGTCTATCCATGCCTTGCACATGCCTTTGTGTTTTATCAAGTAAAAACTGGCAAACTATCATCAACAGAAAGCACTTTGTTCTCTTGATTAAGCAGGATGATTGGAAATCCTAAGTGTTTCCATTGCTTGTGTTTCCCAGAAAAAAGCTTTTGCTTAGCTTGTGTGCTGCTTGCCGGGAGGAGCATGCCGAGGACCAAATCCATAAAATAGGTTTCTGGGACAGTGGTGCACAGAATGGTTGCCAGCTTTTTTCCAGAAAACATAAGCTGTTCCACAGAGCATTAAAATTAATACAGCTTAGCATTACTTCCGCCCTGAATCAAATCAAGATGTTAAAGGCACAGAGAACTTTTTGGTATATTTATTATACTGATGTTATTTTATTCTGTATTGTCTTAGAACATGATCTAAGGCTTTTGGACCCATGGAGAACAATCCAAGTGACTTCAGACAGCTTTTGATCCAGCTACAAGGTCCTTCCACCTGTCTGTAATGAACTGCAAAGTCAAACCATGTTTCAAACAAAAATTCCCAGCAATTGCAGTGTACTCACTTAAAGCACAGGTATGCTGTAGAGTATAAATGACTATTCCCTGGGAGACATTACAATCAATCTCAGGACACAGTGCATGTTGACACAATCTTATCACTTTAAGGAGACACCTGCATTTCAGTGTTTTAAAAATCACTGCAAAACTTTGTTTTAATCATTTGGTATAACAGAAAAAACACCTGAGACAGTGAGAGTCTGGTGGGACAGTCAGTAGAAAACTAAACAGAAGTTGATTCCAGCTCTGCTACAGACCTGCTACATATCCTTAGTCAGTCACTTTACTCATACATCAGTTTCCCATTGTTATAGAACAAGTATATGAATACACCATTTTCCAAAATAAGCAAGTGACTTCAGATCCTTTTCAGACATCTTCTCAAGGGTCTCAGTACCCAGCTGACCTTCAGCTAAGGCTGACCCTCTCATGGGACACAGAAAGAGAGCAGTGCAGTTCTGCTCTGATACCTTCAAGCAAAGTTAACCATGTGTCCCCTGCACAGTCTGGCACCACTTCAATGAAACAGAAGCCAGCACAAGGCAGAAGTAACTATCCTGAGCACTGAAAGTCATGCAACCATGCCAGCACAACACATGATCTGTGCTGACAGTTGTTCTCTCTGTGTGATCCATCCCTGGAGGTACCTGCAGTTAGAATATGTCTCTCCACTGCTCAGTTGCATTGACAACACAGAGCCTCTGAGTGATGAGACAGAGAGGTGTGGTAACAGTGGCTTGGGGGCATTCTGAAATCCTCCTCTGTCTAAGTTGGTTGTACTAGTTGAGGTGCTTTTCAAAGCTCTTCAGTACAATGAAAGCTGTCACTCAGCCCTCACTGCCAAACAGTCCCTTGTATCCAAATCTTCCTCAGTGTGACCTACAGCAAAACCCTTAATAGCTGTCAGAACTGGAGACGAACACCTGCAGCCCAATTATTGTACAATCTGCAGCCAAGATTCCTCCTAATGAAGAGAATCAACCACCTTTCTCCCTCCAGCAATGAGAGAAGTCCTGCATCCCATCATGCTGTGCCCCCGTCTGCTGATGTGGGTGGGACATGCAATAACGGGTTTAAATCCCAGCAGGGGGCATTTTGGCAAAATCTCAGGGAAAAACTGATAACTGTGAGGATAACAAACACCAACACAGACTGTTAAGGTGCAATCATTGTCACTAGTGATTTTTAAGAAGGAAGAAAATGAGTACATTTAGCCAGGAGCTGGACTAGATGGCTTGCTGAGACACCTGCCTCTGATGCAGTGTCACGGACATATTTTATGAAAAATCCTTTCATTAGGATCTTTTCTCCTGAGAAGCTGAGAGGCCTCAGAAATGAAATGTAAACAATAATTATCTGCTGCTGTGGAATGCAACAGGTGCATCTTTGATTGGTCTCATATGGTTGTTTTTAATTAATGGCCAATCACAGTCCAGCTGTCTCAGACTCTCTGGTCAGTCACAAGATTTTATTATAATTCTTTTCCCTTCATTGTTAGCCTTCTGATGAAATCCTTTCTTCTATTCTTTTAGTATAGCTTTAGAATATAATTTTCTTTTAATATAATATATATCATGAAATAATAAATCAGCCTTCTGAAACATGGAGTCAAGATTCTCATCTCTTCCCTCATCCTGGGACTCCTGTGAGCATCACCACAATGCAGGGCAGAAGAAACGCCTGTGAGGAGAAAAGCCCCAGGCAGCACTCACCGGTTGGTGTGGGAATTGCAGTGCATGAACCAGCTGCGGTTGTTGTCCACATACATGGCCCATGCCTTGTCATCCTTGCCCAGCATCATGTCCTTGACCACGTTAATCCTGGCGATGCCGAAGGCCGGGTCCGGGTGGTTGTCGTAGCGGTCCACGTGCAGCTCCCAGTAATGCACGCCCTTGGAGAAGGCGGCGGTGCCCAGCACCACCCGGTCATCGTAGCTGTTGCAGGTGGCAGTCTGGTTGTCATTGGACAGCACTATGTCTCTGTGAGCTGAGGAGGGGTCAAAGGTGAACCATGCCACTGTGGAAGGGGAAAAGGAAAGGAGGGATTAGATCAGGAGGTGCTGTGTCCATGTGTTGTCTGTTCAACTCAAGTAAGAAGGATAAAATTCTGCCTTTGTAAAGACCCCAATGTACTCTGAGGTAATAAAGACCATTTTTCCTTGTTACTGTAGGCAGCTACACAAGATGAATCTGAGCTGGTACCCTGCTGCTCTTCAGCTCAGAAGTGCTTTACATCATTTGTGCTTGTTCCCCTGAAATTTAGCTGCTAAGGGTAGTGACATTCTGTCCACACACAGTAACAAGAGAGTCACTGAGGAGACAAAGGCTGCTCCATGACATGGAAACTGCTCATGTCAGTGAATTGGTTCAGGATCGCCTTCAATGGATATGGAGAATAGCTGCGTCCATGCTGGTTAGGATTGACTTCACCAGTTTTTCAAAGTGAAGGGTTTTTTTAAGGAAAGGAAAAAAAGGCCCCAAAAGCTCTTAAAGTATAAATATTTTATACTGGCCTATTTTGGCAACACAGCATAAAAGTGGAAGTGATAATAGCATGCATTTCTCAATTCATTACAATATCATTAATGAAGATGAACTTCCCATAATGTCCGTATGGATGTCAAGTATAATTACAGAGGAACAAGCATGAGTTCCCATCTTTGTATTATCAAACCTTGCAGGGAAATTGAAGCAGTAGTGAAGAAAAAGGCAAATCCCAAAGATGTATGTAGAAAGGGAGACAGAGTGGAACAAAAAATATCCCATGAGTTGCATAACTGTTTCTGTATGATAAAGAAACTCTCCTAGTTAGATCCTAGACTTTTACAGCCAACTAAAATCACACAACTTGAAGCCTGAAGCGTTACTGATAATGGAAAATGCCAGTAGGTGTCAAATACATTAATGGGTGTAAAGGGATGAAAAGTGTCCTGCTACTGAGACATGCAGCTTTTCACTTAGAGAGTGGCAAAGGCCCAGCTCACCATCCGACGTCTGTAAAATGACCGTCTTGCTGTAAGGACCAACGCCCGAGGAGTTGAAAGCTTTGACCCTGGCATTGTAAGTGCTGTTGAAATGAAGGCCATCGATGGTGCAGAGGGTCTCCTTGCCGACATATACCTCCTAAACATTCCAAAAAATATGAGAAAGAGAGAGAATGAGGGAGATAGTTTAACATAGTTAAGACTTCTAAATATAAGCCAAAAGTGAACAGCTTCTCTTTGCTTCCCAGGATGAATGAGTTATGCTGTTATAATAGAAACAGCCACAGCATGGGAGACATCAAGGATGGCCAGCACTGGACAAACTAAGGTGAAGATGAAGCTGGAAGGTTAAAGCAATAAAGGGCAACACAGAAAGATCTTCATGCTCCTCTTATCCTAAATATCTACTCTAAACCACTATTTTGGGGAGTAGTCCCAGTATCTGACACACTATGACTGCTATTTTATGCAAGACAAAAAAGGGGCATTAAGAATAAAAAAAAACAAGAGCAGTTTTGCTCTGTTGGAAAGGTTCTCTCATGCCTAGGTTAAAATATCATTTTGAAACCTGAAAACACAGATCCAGAAGAAAGTAACTCCTAAAAGTTAGGATTACATGCACCACATGTTGAAACAGTATGTAGACAACAGAGACATCAAAAAGATCTTCAAATATTTATCATACAGCAAGTACTTCTGTAATGTGAAGTATTTCAGAGGGAGGAACATCTAGGCAGACCAATGAAGAGGATCAGATTATGCCAGCTACGATGAACTGAAAGAAGCCTAGAAAATCCTGTCTTGGAAGCAGGTTGAAAGATAATTCCTTTCCACCTCTGATTGTCGGGATCTTAGCTTGTCAGAGTGACCCTGAGAAGCGTTAGAAAGTCTCTTTTCCCAGCCCGGCGCTTGAAGAAGGAGTCTGAGCTCTTAATTTCTCGGTCTCAAGGTTGTTTATTGTATCTTATCTATAAAATTCTTTCTCCTGGCCTGCTGAGGTCCGCTCAGCAAGACAGTCAGAGGCACTCTGGCCGCCCCCAGGGCAGTGTTATGTCTTTATACTAAAAACTACATTTACAATGTTTACAAACACTTTCCAATACCTATCACCTATGTTAGACAGTGAGCTTCTACTCTAAACCAATCCGTAAGTGCCAACATCACAGCAGAAGATGGAGGCCAAGAAGAAGAAGGAGAAAGGCTGGACACACCCAGTTCCCTCCATCTTGCCCCCTGAACCCCCATACCAAAAACCCTAAAATCTACTTTTCCACCCCGTGATAACTTCACTATTATTCTACCTAAACTGTTGCGGCTTGCTGTCTTCATATAAGGTTGGTAATTTGCTCCATGGGTCATAATCAAAACCACAGGCATTTTGGGCTCTATGCCAGGGCTTCTGAGCCCCCTGGCAGGGGTCCTGGATGTTCTGGACAGTCAGAGGGATGTTCTGGGTTCCCACATCTGATTTCTCTGGTTCTGTGAAATCTGTAGGTTTATGGTAGCAAAGGCACCAAAGTGCTTAAACCTGTCACTAGGCAAACCACTCAGATCCCAGTTCAGTTAAGATTTAGTAATGCTCAGGAATAGTTCTGATGGTTAAGACTCTCTCATATAAACCCAAAAGGATGTGATGAGTAAAAAAAGAATTGATTAAGTTTACACCGGGACATGTGTTTGTCCTCTTTGCTACTATGGTGGCTGCTACAAACAACGAAATGTCTTGGGTCCTGAGTTAGCTAGTGATCGTTCATGGAGACAAAGAAGAGTTTTAATAGAATAAATTTATCTCCATGTCATAAGAGATGCTGACTGTGAAAAAATTTTGTATTTGTTGAACAACTCTCATATTTTTTAATCCACTTTGTGTTTACCACTGTTCACTGCTTCGTGAACAGTGCAGGTTGATGCTCTCTGCTTCTACAAAGATGTTCTTTAAATCCACCCATCAAATACTGATAAATTGCAGTCAACATCTTTGCTTTCAGACATAGAATTCTCCATTTAAAAGGTCGGCAAACCCTTATTGAGATGGCATTGCTGAGAAGCCTGCCCTTTATATTTTAATAGGTAAAACCGAGGATGCTCCTACCACAGCAAGCAGATCATTCCCCTTAGAAGTTACCTTACATTTTTAAGGATTGAGATAGTTTTGTATCTTTTTCAATCCAAAATCTTAACACAGCACTGCTGGCAGTCCTAAAACCTTTGCAGTACCAAAACTCACCCACACAAATGAGCTTGGATACATACCAGCCTGAAATCTTGTCATTCACAATACATGAATACCACTTTAAAAGGTTTATCCTGGATAAAGTGGATAAAAGATACTGGAATTCTAACACCTCCTTCTTCTAACTCTTCATTCATCACACACTGATAACACTCTTACCTACTAACATTGGCTATATTGGCAGCTCTCAGCAGCCATTCACAAAAATACCTTTTCACACTTTCAGTAGTGGAAGCCAGGCTCTTCAAATCCCTGTGAAATGTTACTTGGACAAAGGAACTGAGGAGACCTTCCAAAAACCACAATGCCCTCTTCAAAATGCCCTGCCAATATTACTGCCTCTTCTAATGAGGAGTGTCCAAACGAGGCACCTTTGCTGGCTATGGGTGTAGAGGTTTGGCAGTTCCTTAGGTGGATCCATGCCAGGACATTTTCAGCTTGAGAAATCTTTAGGTTTCCTGGGAGAAGCCAGTTTGCAGCTCCCGAAGAAATGCCATCACAAGTTTTTGGCAAAATTCCCTGTTTGTGAAGAGAGCAGCTGTGCTCCACAATGATGTCCAGATGCTTTTGAGGCACCAGCCCCTAGGGAAAGCACTGGGCCAGCCTGGTCCTGAGCAACAGGAGCCTGAAGCCTGCCTGAGGCAGAAGGGCCACAGCTTCTAGGAGGACATGGCTGGAAGAAAGCTGATTGAATTGTTTCTCTAGTTTGTTCATCAGGATGTGTTGAAAAAGTATGGGAGCCCATAAGCACCCTGCACCTGCAACCAGGAGCATCACATTGTGGCATCAACCAGAGGATCTGGAAGTCAGCACTTGGGAAGCCTTTCCATATTTATCAATTCCATCACAGCACGATAGTGGAAAAAGCTTCCACCAGTCTGGTCCCATCCATTCCCAAGGGAGAGGTTTAGAAACCCTGTATTTTTATGCAGGATCATATTTTTACTCAGAAAATCAGGAAAGATGGAGTTGCATTTCTGGACCAAGAATGTCAGCTGTTGAAACAGGGTGCAACGGACAGGTGAGAGTAGGGGCTTCAAAGAAATTTCTGGTTTGTGCAATGAAACACTTCCAGCTTCTCATACTCAGCAAGCTCATATGGGATTTTCTACTCCAGAATGCACTGGGCATACCTCAAGGCCCTCTTTCCAAGAGCCCTGAGAATAACCTCAGACAAACTTCCTACCTAGGCCAGTGGTCCTTAAGCAGCATCTGCACTGCTTTCTCCACCAGCACAATGGAATTAGGGATGTTTTGACAACCCAATCTTCCCTACCCCTCTCCCCACCCTCAGACAGAAACAAATCCATATCTGGAGGAAACTCACATACAAAGAAACACAAATAAATGCTGAATGAAATTCTCACTCGGAATTGGCCACCATCTCCATCATCAAGTTCCAAGATATAGCCCTCCACTGGGTTGTGGCTCAAAGGTGGCATCCTCCAGGCCAATGTCACACTGTTGTTCCTGGTGCAGCACTTCTCCAGCTGCAGTAATGGGACAGGTGGCACTGAAACAGGAACTGGGTACAGGTTAGTGTAAGTCTGCCCTACCCCATTAGTCTGTGCTGTGAGCACTAGGGCAACTGCTCACCTCCTTCCCCTTGCAGGGGAGCCAGTGTTTGTTAGGAAGAGAGTCCATTCTCTTTCTTGAAACAAAAGGCAGTAAAATTACATAACAAAATCTTGTTACCCAGTTAGACAAATCATTTCACTGAAATATGTAGACAGAAACATATCTGGACTTGATTGTCATGTCACATAAGAAGTAGAGTCTAGGGAATCCATGAGTGGCTTCCTTCCCAGGAGTCACTGTCTGGAAGAATTCTTTTTCACACCAGAGCACCCACTGTCCCCAAAAGGAAGGGCAGGGGGTGTCTCAGGCCATAGAGTGGCACAGGCAGTGCTGCCAGAGAACCCAGTGCATTAACAAAGAATTGGGTTGGTAGCAAGCAGAGCAGCCACTCCTCCCAGCACAGCTGAGAGACAGCCTGAACTCCACCAACAGCAGGAAAACAATTCTTCACTACAGTTGGGGGGGGTTTAAAAATCTAATTTACCACCCCTCCCTCTCCCCCTAGTTTTTCATCAAAAACACCTTGGATGTGTTATCTTTATGGCAACCATACTTAAAATAAACTGTTGAAGCAAATTTTTCTGTTTGCAAACTTTATCTAAATCCCATGGTTCAGGTAGCAAAACGAACTTCTGCATCACAGGAGACTCCTCATGGAAATTACAAATGCAAATTTTTCTACCAACATGCCTTTTCAGTGACTTGCTCAGAATAAACACCAAGAGACTGTTTGCCAGACCAGCATCTTAAAAATAAAAAGAAACAGAGTAAAATATTCAGCTGTGTCTCTGTGGGAAAGAGACCTCTATCCAACCTCTCCTAAACAAAACTAAACTCTCACTGTTCACTCTTTGCTGGCAATTCTAAAATGAAAATTTAGTCTTCTGGATAGAGCTGGCATGCATCTCATGCACTTTTGAAAACATACAGGTTAAGTTAGGATGCAAGTGATGCACAAAGCCTGCCTGGTCTTCTGCCCAAGGCTAAATTTTACCATCCAATATCTCAATATCATTTCTGCTGAGCTCAATCATGTCTTAGAAGAAACTGAGTGCTCTGAGAATTCATTGCCCTAATAATATTGGTTTGCTCTTCTTTTATCTACTTTGACCCTCTAGTTTATTTTCCTCCTTCTGTCTGCGTGAGAGCTAAGCCCTTGAGCTGTTCCTTTCGTCCTATTTTATGTTTCTGGATAAAAGAGGACTGTTCATGTTCTGTGTACCAAGCAGACTGTGGGAAAATGGATGCTACTGTGTGACAGGGCTGAGGCTTCACCCCCACTTTGGAAGTGACTCGAAAGTCAACATCACACTTGTGATAAACAGCACAGAAGCTACCCTGGCTTTCCGCTGGCATTATCCATCACCACAGTGAACGCAGATGGTTGGTAGCCCAGAAGAATGAAACAAAAGAGCTTTATAAATTAGCTCTTGAAGGTTTTTCTGTGAAAAGGAAGCCTTGTTCCTATTCCTTGATATTTAAGGATGATTCAGAGGGTGTCATAAAGAAAAACCTGCTTGTTTTCTCACATGGAAAGTTCAGAGTTTCCTCTAGGAGACACTGTGTCTGGAGAAGTCACAGAAATGTGACAAGAGTCAAAAACCTGAAAATGAGGAATTCAGAGGTAATGGGATTTCTTAAGTGAACCATTTTATGTTTATAGTTTTGTCTGTGTTTGTTAACCAATATATTCCTGGTGACTGATGAGCCTGGGAGAAGACAGGGCTCTATCAGCCATCCATGCTCCTGCTGCTTTTGCTAGCTGGTTAGCCCTCTCAGGAGGCATTTTTCTGGTCCTCCCCATTTCTGAGACTCCTCCTGGCAAGACTGGATGAAAACCCAATTCCTGAAGTTTCTAAGATGCAAAACAGACAGTGCACTAACCTTTCCAACCTCTGAAAAACTCCTAGGAACACTGATAGGAGGCTTTCAGGAACTGTTCATGTAATGCACAATGCCAAAAAAAGAGCAGAATTTTTGGAGAAGGGTATGTGTTTTACAATTCCTCTTTAACTATGTAAACAGGAATGCTGTCTAGGAATAAAATATGTTTTCATCCAGTAGAGTGCTGTTGTTCCCACTTCCCAGGGGGAAGGGTGAATTTTGGCCCAATGTGTGAGAGTCTCACATATTATGGGGAAGTGCCTTGGCTTCTTTAATGTGTTGCTGGATATTCAGGGCTTTGTGGGCAATCCATATCAGCCTCCTGCTCTCTTTGATCCAGCCTGAACTGCACAACTCTCCTGAAGGAGAGGCAAGAAGCTCCTGCCAAGCATCTTTGCTGCATGATGCTCTCTGTGCCTGACCTGCTTTCTCCACTGGATGTGGATGGGCAGAGATTTGCCTTGATCTCAAATTCCCTATGGGAGGAGAAAAGATGAACACCTCTAAAAATCATAGAAAGTGCAAAGTGATTGAATAATCGGGATACTGGTATGTACTTCACATCAACAAGCAGTGGAATAGGACTAAGGAAAGAAAAAATATAGGCTAAGTGCCAGGAAAAAAAAAAAGACTCAGATGCTAAATTGCAGTTCTGTCCCACTTCTTGACCAATTTAAAGTTCTCAAGAGATTTTTTGGAAGGAAAATATTAAAAATATAAAGGGAGAAATGATACTGCATTGGCACAGCGGGACTTATTAATGAGTCTGAATGATGTCCTGCTATTTTAAAAGAGCTTCATGCAGGTCACTCTTTGATAAGAAATGTGACACTGACTAATGTCTCTTGTCAGCTGAGCAGTTCTCAAAACATATTGCTCAATGCATCTCATGGCTGATCAGGGTAGTCCCCTCACAGGGTACAGCAGGGCTGCTCTAAGATGTTGTCTTTTGTCCTCTTGACAAGCAATGATGTCACCCACCTTCCCAGACTAGTTTTTAAAGGACTAAGTGCACTGAAAGAATGGGACCCCCCAGAAACAGGAAAACTTTGACTTCCTCCAAAACTGCAGTACAGCTCTGGAATAGCTTGAGTCACTGCTGTAGCAAGTGCCTTACAGTGTTAGGAGAGAAGGAGAGACCACAAGGAGCTGAGTCCATGACACAGAGCAGAAAGAACCAGAGGTAAAGCTTAAGATGAAACAGCTGTCCTTTAATTATCAGGGCAGTACAGTTCATACCTGCAGAAGCAGAGAAGATTTGTAGCAGACATGTCTGGGGAATCCTCATGGTTTGCGGAAGAGGGAAGGAGTCAGTCAGGATAAGGAGAAGGAGTATATGAATAAATGTTCAGAGGTGGTACAGAAAAGTAGAGTAGCTACATATTTTCTGATTTTGTATCTATCTAGTCCTGTTTTTCAACCAATGAAGGCTGCCCACCAGTTACAGCTGTGTGAACAAAGCAGACCCGGAACGTGCATTTGCCTGTGCCAATAGCTCTAACTGAGAATATGTGAACTACACATTAAGCCAGGCATCAGAGGACAGGAATTTTGTGACAAGGCATTCTGTGAAAGCCTCAGAGAGAAGAAAACATGGACAGAGAAAATTATCTGGGAAAGCTCAAAATGCCAGCAGCCAGTAGAGCTGTGTGAGTGTCTCTGAGGTCAGCTGGCCCAGGGAGTGTGGGACTCAGTGAGACCCTCTGATCAACATGACTGCCTAAGCATTACTTCTGCACCTATCACATCTCTGCACATTTAATTTGTTCTCAGATTGCTTCTTCTTTCTGTAAAAAAGAAAAAGAACCCCATGATCTTTATTTTTTAGATGAGCTTTTGATCTGTGCCTATAGAGAATGCATCAGTAATGTAAATGAACGTCATCAAAGCAAATGCAATGTGATTTGTTCTCATTTTCATTCTTTGTCTAACACAGTGAATCAATGTTTACTTTCAAGCATGCTTTCACTCTAAATGACCCATGCAAGTTCAATGAGGTTGAATGAGGCCAGAGTTTGAAAAAAAAAATAGAAATTCAGTCATGTACTAGGCACTGATAAAAATAATACAGATATTACATTGCAAAACTTTTGGAAAAAAAACAACTTACAGTTGGAAAAGCCATGCTTGCCCTGTTCTCCTAGATCTCCCCAAAACATCCTTTACAGATCATTGAAATGGCTTAATAACACTCACCTCAACACCAACATTTGGCAAAGACAGATGAGTTGTTGGTGTGCTGGCGTAGGTAGGATTGAAGAAAGAGGAGCAGATGAAAGAGGAGGACATTTTTTCTTTGTGAAAGTGGATGCTCAGAAATATGGAAGTCACAGAATCACAGAACAGGTCAGCTTGAAAGCGACCACAGGGGCTCATCTGGTCCAAACTCCTTGCTCAAGCAGGGACATCCTAGAGCACATGGCACAGGACTGTGTCCCTACAGTTCTTGAATATCTCCAGTGAGGGAGATGCCACAACCTCTCTGGGCAATCTGTCCCAGTGTTCATGGTGATAAATAGCAAAACATCACCATGCAACTGCAGCTTCTCCTTACAGTCAGCAAAGGGATGTTCCCAATCAGTTTGGGTGCTTGCTCCTGAAATGCTGAGTGATTACTCTGTGATAGCTGCATTTCTAGATGCAAGACCATTCTGCATGAGAAAACACAAATAGCGCATCTGAAGAAGGCCAAATCATGCCTAGAAAATTTGGTGGCCTTCTATGACAGAATAACAGCAGTGGCAGATGAGGGAAGATGATCTGGTGTTCACCTACCTGGACTTGTGCAAAGCATTACCCATATAACATCCCTGTCTCTAAGATGGAGAGACAAGAATTTTAATGGATGGACCTCTCAGCTGATAAGGAATTGGCTTGATGGCTGCACTGAAAGAGTCATGGTCAATGGCTCCATGTACTGTGTCCATCTCCAGGGCCCCCAACACAGGAAGGACATGGAACTGTTGGAGTAGGTCTGGAAGATGATCAGAGGGCTGGAGCACATCTCCAATGAAGACAGGCTGAGAGAGCTGAGTGAAGAAGACTCCAGAGAGACCATATTGTGGCCTTCCAGTACCTAAAGGAGGCCTACTAGAGAGCTGGAGAGGGAGTTTTTACAAGAGCATGTAGTAATGGGACAAGGGAGGATGGCTTCAAACTGAAAGAGAGAGGGTTAGATTAGATATTAGGAAAGTCTTTACTGTGAGGGTTGTGAGGCACTGGAAAAGGGTGCTCAGGAAAGCCATGGATGTCCCTTTCCTTTAAGTGTTCAGGGCCAGGCAGGATGGGTCTCTGAGAAACCTGATCTAGTGAAAAGTGACCCTTCCCATGACAGGGGGTTGAGACTAGATGATCCTTGAGGTTCCCTTCCAATCCAGATTATTTTATGATTCTAAAATAATGCAGAGTTGGTTGAGGTCATAGAAGTAAAATTTCAGAAAAAAAAGGCCAAAGTGTCAGACTGAGAAGTTCAAATGGAAATAGACTTGCTGTCATAAATGAAGAAAGACAAATACATGTCTATATACTAAACAATCCCCAATCCCTATGAATGCTAGCTTGGAACTGGTCAGAGGCTTGTTCTGCTTGGGCACACAGAGGTCTGAAGGTGAGGAACACCATTCCTTATGCACCTTAAGGAATGCTGGCCAGGTTAACACCTTTCCACTATTCTTTGCATGGTGTGTGCATGGTCACTCTGGTTGTTCTGACCAACCTGATGGGACGTGCAATAGATAATACCTGGTCAGGACTCAGACAGCTCAAGAAAAAGCACTTCCTGAGGGCTAGCCTGTCTCTGGGGAGCAAAGTCCAAGGGTGTTTGGAAGCTCTGCACAGGTTTGGGCTGCAAAAGTCCTGTCTTCTTCTCTGCCCCTCGGATTGTGTCTAACTCAGTACCAGAGCTTCCCTGCCATCTTATGATAAATGAGAGCGTAGCAGAAAACACTTTAATTCAAAAAGCACAAGTGAAGCTGGCTCAATTAAAGTTTTGTAAGTCTTCAAGCTTAAAGCCAGGTAAATGTCCACAAGCCAAATACCAAAGCTGCTCTCACCTCAGGTAACCTGTGGTTAATTAGCAATCTAGGTGACTAGTTTAACTAAATCCTTCCTATGTTTGTAAAGGAGAGTGGTGGGAGATTAGTATTAAATATATTTTGCAATAAATATGGCTAGCATTAAATATAAACTGATTTTAAAAAGACAAGTGCAGACAGCATTCAGAAGAGTTTCATCAGTGATATTCCTGCTCTCTTGACTCCACTTGCCTGTCTGACAACATTTCAAAGGAGCAGTTCACAGATGTTTATTGAATAACTTTCACACAGCCTGTTTATGCCAAGATGCAAAGCATTCTTGGTGAGCAGACTCTGGCCTTTAACTGTTTGTACATTGCTTCTCCACATATCTGCCAAATTATCCACCCTAATTACTTCATCTTGGGTGTCTTAGATGCAGAATTAGGCCCAGAGAGAACACATAAGAGGAACAAAGTTCTTTATGCTTGCTCAAAACAGCAAAAAAAAGCACATCTGACATCACTACACGATATCCTTAACTCATCCACTGACTTCTGGCAGCCTCTATCCTGTCACCCACATGTATAATTAGGGCTTGAATCACCACTGAGAGAAGCTAATGACATCATTCTCAGGGACCACAATGGCTTTCAAACCCAAGTGTTCTATGGATCTATGGTCTAATTCTGATGCAGTTCTCAGCCTGCTTCATATAAACTAAGCCCATTACAAGCTCATTATGTTAATTTTCTTTTTTTTTTTATGTCAGTGACATGTCCTGTTCATCAGCTTCTTCTTTTAGATACATTTTTTAACCTCAGTTCCCTCTAGCTTGTTCATCAGAATTATCCAGATACCTGGAACCATGGAATGGTATAGCCATGGAGCTACTATCCCCTTGTGTGGTACAGCCATGGAGGTGCTTTCCCACTGTGAATCTCTTCTTTGTGATTTTTTTATTAAAATGGGCAATTTTTACAGCGCAATCCAGATACAAGTCAAAGGTCAAAGGCTGGGGGTAGGGGGGTGTTCCCTATTCAAGTGTGTGTGAGTGTATATTTATTTTCTACTTCAGCTGTTTCTGACAAGATAGGGGTAACTGGTATCTTGAATTAACCATGTCAACCCTAGGAATGCTACAAAATGGCATGAAGTCTCATGCAGCTCATGTCTTATAAATCTTCAAAGCCCTACTCTGAAGCAAAGTTATCTTTACAATCTTTAAGTCCATCTGGTATTTCTATCTGAGCTTGTTCAGCTCAGACAGAAATACCAGATGCACGTAAAGATTATACATGTGAGGGGAGCACACCTTTCCAGGAAACACCCAGTAACCTAAATTTGCCTGAACACCTTTTAAAACTATTTGGTAAATACAAGTCGTTCCTCCTTTGGTGTCCTTACACCTCCCAGCACTGTTTCAACACATGCATGAAAAACAGGAAAAGGAAAATCATAAGAGCTCACCCCTACATTTCATCTGAATAAAATCCAGCTGGTGAATTGACTGCAGTAAAGGTTCACTATCCAGAGTCAAGTCAAACTCAGCAGACACTTTTGGCTCCAAGGCTCCTTTGACCCACTGTTCCTGAGATACCTGAACACGCTTGATTAAAGCATCTGAGATCTGAAAGAGAGTGTCAGGTTTATAATGAAATGGCAGATGCACACATTAAAAATGACAGAATGCCTGTCAGATACAGCACAAAGGAAACAGAATTAAGACAGCAAAACAGATGAGATGGGATCTGGTCGTTTTGGGGTGAGGTCGATTTTTGCTGCATCTTTTCATCTTGTCTTTTCAAAATAAATCTCATATTAGGCTAGGAAAGTAAAAACTGCATTTATAAAGCCTGTTAAGATTATGTTGTGTGTCCTGCCTCTGAATGCCACATATAATTCTGTACTCTGTTCTCTGATCTGCATGGTCTACTTTTGCTCTCCTGTTTAAAAAGAAGTTGCACAAAGAGAGGCTTAAATGTTTGAGTCTCTCCATTCAGCAGAGATGATTCAGTGGATGAAAGCTAAAGGATTAAAAAATCAAATGGTAAGGAAGGTGTATATTACTCACAGTGAGGGTGATAAATTGTCAGATAGATTTTCACATATATGATGGATTTTCTACCATTACATCAAAACTGAACTTAATTTTTAAAGATTTGCTCTAGCTCAGCCCACAGACAATCAGACCAAAAGTCAAACTGAAATGATCACAACAGACGCTTCAGGAAGTTAAATCCTGGCCCTGTGGAAATCAATGAGCTCAGCTGTCCTTAAGTCCAGTGAAGCTGTCATTTGAGTATCAGGAATCCCTGACAGTGAACTTCCTGTGAGTCACAGAGAGTAAAATTTTTTTCTAGGTATAACAGAGAGAGTTTTCTTCTGTTGTAGGAATTTGGATACTTTTCCTCATTATTTTTACTGAGGACACTCCTGTCTGAGCCCTTGCATCCACAGCTCCTTATCGGTCTGTGCAGTAGGTGGAGGAGCATCCCACATCCTCCTGCAGCCTCGGTGTCACTTACTGGGATGCTGGATCCCTTGGCCATGTCTCAGTATCCTGGCTGCAGGAGTAGTTGCTCAAAGTAATGCAGTGCCTGAGTGTCTGCTGGCTGTACTGAAAGCATCATTAGATTAACCAGGAAAAAGTAAAAACAAAAATGGTTTGTGTTTTTTTTTTTATAAAGGGGCCTGCAAAAACTGAAGCCACAGAAGTTACAGGGAAAGTAAGCTGAAAAGAAAGTAAAGCATATATCTAGATAGCATGTAGGTAAGACCCAAAGGTTTTGTTTGTCCTGTAGAGTCCAGCCTGTTAAAATCTGTGTAACCTAGAGATTAATCTACACCACACATTTCCCTCTCTTGCTTGAGACCAGACATGACAGTAACTATCAGTCTGGAGTGTTAATAGGTTTAGGTTGGCTAATTCTCATCCTGTTTTTTAGGGATGCTCTGACAAACCCCTGACACTCGTGCATTCATGTGTGCAGGTCATTTTGTTTGATGTACCTTTCTTTTTAGGAAGTAAATCAGGCAACAAAACCACTAGGGCAAAATAAAGTTATTAATAAACATATAAGAATAAATTAAGCAAAATAATTTATGGGAAAAAAAACATTGTTTTGTCTCATCAACAGACATTTTCACTGTTTGCACCTAAGAAGCAGTATCCTGCAAATTAAGGCAATTATTGGCTGGGCCATATTTTGCAAAGAAAAGGTACCTGGAGCTGCCACAGGCCTTGATGCAACAATCTCAGCAAAGCAAAGCTTCAGGCAGCCCCTTCAGACTAGATATCCTTACAGGGGAGGTGCTGAAAGGACTCTTTTACACAGGAAAGCAAAGGGGAGAAGCACAAGGGGGAGAAGTACTACTCTCCTGAGTCACTGACCTCTCCAAATTAATCAGAGAGCTCTGTGAGGCCCTGTGTTGGGTTTCTGAGATGAGAATAAAATAATACTCTGCAAAGAGCTATCACCAATTGCATAGCATATTTTTCTCATCCCAGAAGGAAGGGCTGTCAAGAGGAAAGACATCAGGAGTTAGGGCAGTGGTGTGACCACTAACTCCCCACCTCAGTCAGGGTGCAGCTGTTAAAGCCATCTCTTTGCTGGGACACTCATGCAGTCACCAGGCTCTCTGAGTTTTTAGACAGTTCTTACAGGAGTTAAGGTGAACCTGCCTTGGAGGTGGAAGGGGCTAATTAACAAAGCCATACATTTTTAGACTTAGCTTTAATTTATTTTCCTTTTTTCCCCTCCAGAACATTAGGAAGAAAAATACCTGTAAAAACCCAGAGGGATCATTTTCTTTGATAACTTCTAGGCAGTATTCCATGAGCCCTGTTGACTGGCGTAGCTTCAGTGTACAGTGATTTATCTGGTCCCAAACAACCTGGAAAACAAACATCAGTACAGTTCTATGACTGCCTCAGCTTGCAGTGAATCATATTAAATTATTTCAGAAGAGACAAGGAATGGGAGAGTGTGTTAAATCTATGCTTAATTTAGCTGCCATATGGCCACTGCTGTATCTCCATCAGCTTCACTCACTGGCTCTGTATTGTAAATAGTGATAATTAGCTTGGCAAAATGTTGTGCACAGGGAATCTCAATTTTCAGAGCAGATTAATTTCTCAAATATTAGGCTTGCTTGGGGCAGAGAGGGCACAGAACATGTCTCTGCATTTGCAGTGTTCACATTTCCAGTCACATGTTCACTAACATCTGAGCTTTTAAAAAGTCCTTCACTTTAGAGGCAAACTGCTGGAGTGGTTTCTCACAGATTATACCCTAAACATTCTCTACACAATTTATTATTGAACCTGCTCTGCTTAAGAAGAGATTTGCTGGAATTAACAAATAAAATAGCTGCATTCCATTCTTCCAGATTTTGGTCTTGATTCTGCTGCCACATGGCTGTGGACTAGGTCTAGTACAACTGTGTTCTGTAGGACAACTTGTGACTGCAATAAACTGCAGGGTTTGCTGTGCTGTCAGCAGTATGTCCTAAGTGCTGGTTCTTGTTAAGCAAGCTGAATGCTGATCTCAGGTGGATTTTGTTAACTGATATGTTAGATAATCCATTTCACTTTTTCCTTCTGTCTTAGATACTTTTATTGTGAATGGCACCATAGTACCTCCAAATCACATTAAGATCACCATTTTAAAAAATGTGTCTATTCAAATATGTCTTAACTGCCACTTCATACAACCATTTTAGATTTCTTCTTCCATCTTCTTTTACTGTATTTCTTTAACATGTTTTGAGTAGCCCATGTATTTCTGGAAGTGGCTTACCTGAATTTAAAGATTTGAGGAGATATTGAAATCATAACTGTTTACTTGGGCAGAAGGTGCCAAAATCCAAACCACACACAGGTTTCACTGATAAGCACCCCTAAAAGATAGCCCCAAACCATAAGACAAATAAAGATTGATGGCCTGATTCAGCAAACTGCTGAAGTATATCCACCATTTAACGTGTGTAGGCACAATTCTATTAAACTGCTGAACTGGAACCTGCTAAAGGAACTTTATAATTTGGTCACTAGGAGATTTCATTGTCAAGGGGAACTTGACAAACCACAGCAGGTATCTCTCAGCAGCTGTGCTGTGCTGATGAGAGGAGTGCTCACCTTCAGCTTGTGCTCACGCTCCTTGGTGACCTTTGTGAGCAGTTTTGCCTTTTGCCGCGTTAACGCGTCGACCAAGGCATCGCACTGAGCCACGAGACAGGCTTCGTAATCCAACCCGTTCTCCTACAACGAGGACAGAGTCACACACATCAGAGACTGCACAGTTTGCAGCTTAAGCTATTGCTCATACCTGCTTTTCTGCTCAGAAAAGATTTCCTTTCAAGACCCTCAGCATTTTTGTTACCTTTCTGATTTCATTACAGCTGTACCAGTACTAGCTGCATGCTGTAAAATGAAACAATAACATGCCATGCCACAAATGGTCTTATTCAAGACCATGATTTACTGGCACTTTCCTGACGACAGATGTACTACAACATGATGTAAATGCTAAATGTAACATACACAATGCATACATACATAAGAGGATTCTGCTCCAATCTGTTTTAATTATCCCACTGTAGCAACTTTGAAATCACTGGCTCTGTACCACAGCAATTAGAACAGAATTATGGACCAGAATCTGGTCTACTGGCTTATTACAAGGAAATTAATGAGGTACAAAGCCCTAAGGTTTGTGTATTGCTTCGAGTACTTTTTATAAAATAGCTAGCACTTGGCAGTGGAGCTATGCACTTGATTAGCTTTTAAAAAAAGAGGCAACTTTCTATTCACATTATGGTAAAATTCTTTGCTAGGCAGAAACCAGCATGAGGTATACAACACTGAGCCTTTAGTAGGCTCTGGGAACAATTTAGCATTACATAAATTCCTGGAACTGCTTCTCTAGTACCCATTCAAAGGAAGACTCTCCCTCACCTCCTCTGCTCGTCAGACTAGGAGAAAACTTTCAAGCTTCTCTTCCAAGGAGATGTTTAGGTGTGCTATCAGCTTTCCACCCAAATACCCCAATTAAAAAAGAAAAAAACATCATTAAATGTGAGAAGATTTTAAGCATGTACTGAAGCAGAAGCGCCTCTTTGCTAAGACACTGTACTCCCCTAACTCATTATGATCTCTTATCTCTTTAGCTTTTCTCTTATTTTCTACTCATTTGCTTTGTCTTCTTTATTTTGAATTCAGAACTTTCAGCACTGTACTCCCTTCCCTCACTGTGACCCGTGCATCCCATTCTCCAGCCGATGGATGCAGGGTCAGTGTCCCCTGGGAAGCCCCAGTGCAGTCCTGAACCTGCCGGGAGATGTGGGCGGGGGTTTATCCGGGGCTGGGGAGACTCCAGACGGCTCAGCTCCTGCTCATGGGAGGTTTGTCTTAGACTCTTCCTGTCTGCATCTCCCCCACCTCGGCTGGTGTCACTCCCAGCTCCCCCTTAAGCCCATTTCCACCCCGTTACTCCTGAAGTGCTGCTTTGTGCACAGAGCCTGAATCAGTCGGTGGCTGCAGTGCATCGTTTCTTTCTCTCCTCATTTTCTGCCCACACATCAAACAGGGTGTTTGGCTATATGCCTCCTTCAAGTGAGAAAGTATGAAATTGTTACAGCAGATGGGAAAATGGGAAAATCAGATCATGACAGCAACAAGGAGAAGCAAGGAAGCAACAGGAGCAATGAGGAACAGGCAGTATCTGAAAAGAAAAGACCAAGAGATATAAAAGTCATCTCAGAGAATAGAAAGGCAGGAAAAAAGAGGGGGAAACAACAGAACTGCAAAGCAGGGAAAAGAAAAATAGGTTATGAATTTGCAAACTGCCCCAGGTAAGATGAAAGCACGATTCCTGGTAGCTCTGGCAAACTCAGAGAGGAGATAAAGAATGTGGGTGGCTGCCCGGTCTGCAGCGCATTGAGACAGGATAATAAAATCTACATATTGCTTGATCCTTTGTGTAAAAGTATTGCTAAAATACATTTTTGCTGAGGGGTAAATGTCCATATGCAAGTGTGGCAGCCGTCATAAGATTTCTACTGTAAATAACCGGCTCTGAGATATGTGTCTGGCTACAAACCTATGCACAAAGGCTACATCTGTTCCCCCACAAAGTAACAGTACAAGAACTAGTTTTTGTCCAAATGTCAAAAGGCACAGACTGGCTCATGACACATCTAAACCCTTTCCCCTCTAAGAGTGTGGCTGTACCAAACCTGACTACCAGGAGCATTGCCTGGTATGTGCTATCATCAAAGGTGGCTCGAACATTGCATGAAAGGAGTGCAATTTGTCATGAGAGAAAACCATTCCAGGAGCTCCTTAAGGGTTAAAGTGTGTGAGTGATCATCTTGGAGCCATGCCCCAGTCTTGTTTTACTTAGAAATACAATATGCAGCTGATTAGTCCTGCTGTTTTGGTTTGCTGAAACTTGATGTTTCACTCAGACTCAGGATGAAGATTGCCTCAACGTGTGAGGGTCGGATTCAGATTTGTGACCAGACTTGGCTAAAAGTTAGAGAGTACTGCTGGATAAAATTTCCTCTTCTGAGCTCTCCTCTAGCATTTTAAGCAATAAGCAGCATCAAATAAATGGCTTGGTCTTTTGATCCAACTGTAGCAGCTCCCTTATGCAGAGCAATTTGGCAGTGATTTTATTGAAACACATTAAAGGATTTTACAGCATAGTCATAAATAGTCATAATAGGCCACTTCTAGGTTTCAGGAGGGAAAAATACATTTGTAATGGAGCTAGATGACTCAAGAAAGATTGGTGATAGACTACTGTTTTGGATGGGTTATCCCATCCTAAAATAGCTGTTCATACCTACAGGAAGAAATGCTCTCTAGAGGTGCCTGTCTTTTCTCCTTGGACAGTGAAAGAAGTCTAAATGAGTAGGCTACTATGTGAGCTACATAACTGTTAAATGGGTAAGTCAGCTGAGAGAAACCTCACCCTATAGCCAAAATACAGCACATTACAAGTGCCAGTCAGTGGCTTGGCACTGGTTTCTTTCAGTTAAATGTCCTTTAATTTTACCAGTTCCTCATTTTGGTGTGCTCCCTTCCCCACGTGGCTGTGGCAGACTGTGAGAGTGCCTTGTTAGGCTGCCCTGAGGCAACCCAAGAGCTTGGGCATCTCTTGTGGTACAAATTTATCCTCCAAGGTTTTAGGTGGAATACTTTAATGAATAAATAATAAACTTTTTGAATTTCTGCTTTGGTTTTCCCTTACTAACAAGCGCAGGACACAAGTGTCCCCTCCTGGACACTGCACAGCCCAAACTGGAGTGGCACATTTCCAGGTACACTCCGCAGGGCCAGAAGGACCTTGAGGATCGTCTGACCTCCAGCACTGATGAGTCTAAATTTGATTGAAATTAAGGCTTGTTTCATTTTGGGTTTGTGCCCTCAATTACTGCACTCACTATGAGCTCTTTTTCTGACTATTAAATCTAGACAATTACAGGCATGAAAATAACTTACGCTCCAATAAACGACACATTGATTTAGCAGCAGTTCCTTTTTTTCCTTTTAGTAGAATATTCCTGTATTTTTGAGTATGTGTAGGACATTCTTACAAGTACTCTAATAGGCAGGCTGACTGGATTTTTTGCAGAAATTAATGCATTTTAACAAAATGTAAGATGAAAAGCTAGCACATTTTGAATGTGTTAAAATGAGAATTTATCCTAAATGCCAAATTCAAGCAATTGCAGTCAGTCAGGGAGGAGCCTAGAAGCATGACTAATGGATTCAATCAAACACTAATCAACACAGCTCAGATGTCCAGTATTGAATATCAGCTTTTTGCAACAAACAGCAAACAATCTAGAAGCTAAGAGGGGCTTGCAGGCATTATTTGATGAACAATTTTACCTAGCAAATCCATTCAAGAAAGGTCAGATGATTCCAGGAAAGATGAGAATAGCAAAGGAAACAAAGTCATCAAATAAATTATTCACTCAGTTCTATTGATTACTGTATTATCAAAACAGATTATATTTTACAGTTACCTGGATCTGCTGCAATAAATTTTTCAGCTGAACCAAAAATTCTTTAGCTTCCTTTGCTTTATCTGAAACGCCATTTAAAGCCTGAGACAGCTGTGCCTGCAAGGGAGAAAAAAGGAGGAGAAAAAAGAAAAAGTGAGTGATAAAATGCAAATGTTTTTCTTAGTAATCCTTGGATTTGATTATTAATAATGTGCAAAAAGGCTTACATGTATTCCTAATTCCACAAAGTGTTTCTGCTAGAAAAGAACAGTTAAGATTTTTACTGTAATCAGATTTAATGAGGGTGAAATATGCATGTGGGGGCAGTCAAGTATTGTGTCTGCATGTTCCACTTTATTGCAGCAACTTGGTAAGTCAAACACCTTTTTATAAAACAGCTACCCACGTTTATAAGGAGGTAGTAGTCTTACACTTACACAGTAGCATCTGTCATGCTGAAAAATCCCCAAGTGCTTTCCAAAATGACACTTCTTTTTCATCCAAGTCTGAAATCTTTATTGGTAAATGTGGTAGATCCTACCAAACCTGAGATACACTAGGACTTTAAAGACAAATCTCCCTTCTCAGACTTCATAGTAATGGCCCTTGGGGCTCCAGTTTCCCACGTTCCAACTCAACAAATGGGTGAATGTTTCTGCAAAAGTTGGAAGAAATCCTTCCTCTAATTTTGACTGGTAAGGCACATAGAATATGTCTTTTTTAAGTCCACACTCTTGGCCTGACCTTCCCTTTCCTCAGCCAACACCTGAGATCTCTAAGCTGAGCCAGAGGCTTGTCAATGAACTTCAAGGACAGGAAGGAAAGAGTGGTTTTGCCCCTGGCAGACCCAGTGATGCATTTTAGGGTCCCAGTGTCCTGAGCTGGAGGACCATGACTGTGAGAGTGATTAACTCCCAGTCAACCCCAAATTTGTGCAGGATTTTCTACTCCAGATGGATCCCTAAGTCCAGGAGTCCCAAGAGGATTAACTAAGTGTACTCAAAGAACTAGCTGATGCCATTGAGAGGTTCTGCACCAGGGATGGAGCAACCCTGGATGATGTATGACAGGGCAACAAGAGGCTGGAAAGCGGCCCCTTGAAAGCACATTAGTGCTAAAATCTAAATGAGAATATGCTTTACAAAATTCATTCATTACAAATGTAAGGGGAAGACACATTGCTGTGCCTATTTCTCAGTATTTAAATCTCTGCTATTTTCTTACACAAACCCTTGTAAATGCACAAAAACCTGAAATGATGATGTTTGATATTAACACTACGGGAGGCAACAGAAGCAAACTCCAGGTCCATGAAAAAATCTCTGTTTTCTGTGACATCAGACAATCAGGCCTTGAGGTCAGCCCCACACAGGCTGGTCACTTTTGCCAAAGTTTGAAGTTTTTGACCACACTTTCTGTTCCACTCACAGGGTACATCTGAGCCTTTGATTTGTCAAGATGACACAGAACAAGGTTAAAGCAGCACATGACAAAGCAGCTGGGGGGTTAGCAAGAAAGAAATAGGTGGCAGAAGCATTATATTCTCTGTCATTGACCGTCCTGACCAAATTGTCCCAGGGAGGAAAGGGTTCCTTTCTTTCAAATCAAAACCAATGGTTGGTCCCAACAAAAGTGAAACTTCCACTTTCCCAACATCTGCCCCAGCTCTCAAATCATCTCAAAGTTCATTTCTCCAGATCAGAAGAGACAAAGGCAGCATGTGGGCATCACAGCAGCTGTAGAAAACCACCACAGATGAATTGTAAGCAGCATATATACCAATGGCAATCAGCACAGTCACTCCTGGCACACTCCCATCACAGAGAGCTGCAACAGAAACTCAGCCATGTCACTGGCTAAAGGGCTCATAAGCAAATTGATCTGTTCATTAAAACCTGTGGTTGCATTAACTTTACTGCAGCATGAAGCCGAGTAGAAGGCCGGATTTCCATTTGTGAAGTCCGCTGAGAGATAATAGCCTTGTTTTTCCAAGCATTTGTAAAAGATACCTTGCAAATCAGAGGAACTTAGTCATGCACTTCTCATTAAAATCAAGTGGAGCTACATGACTAAGCCCGCAGTAAACCAACCAAGCCACAAAAAAATGCCCTGTACACCCAGAGCAATCTTTCATACCACAGAAATATTTATTGTAAGCCAAACTGAGATGTAACAAGCTCCATTGACTGGGACAATTAATAACTCCTGACAAAGGGTATTCCACCTGGTGTTATTCTCACTTTCATACCTGGTCTTGCAACCAATAATCTGAGGGCTGGAGATGGAGACCAAGTTTCTATTTCCACCAATTACAGGAACACAGAGATCACAAGGATAAGTAATTGACGCCAGATGGGCAGGGAAGACCTCTGATTTCAGAAAATGAACCAGATAATGGCCATGTCCTTTTTCAACCAAACAGTTCATGCTCATTTAGCTTGCCTTCCCTCCATCTCTCTTTAGCAGCAGGTTGACTATTGATTAGATAAGCTTGTCCTGGTGTTGAATTCTCATAGAGCCCACATATTTTTGGGAACACGAGTCTTTAGGTCAGGAAATAAAAGCAGGGATGAGGACTCCTGCACTTGCCTGCCTGCCTGCCCTTCACAGACAGTTCCAGCTGTGGGTGTTTTCAGCATTTTGGTACGTATGTATAGTTAACCCTTTAGAATGGGCAGAGCTGAAATGTGTCCCCCATCATTCCTCACATTCATAGGTCTGAAGTCCTACCTAAATATGATTACAGTACCACTGTACTTGCTAAGAAGACATGAAAGGATTAAACTTCAACAGAAGACTAAGAGTTTTTCTTAATAACCTTGAACTGGTCCAGATGCACTTTTTAGGCAAGTGAATATAATCAAGTCCAGCTAAACCAGGGGATTTTCATAGATTTGTGCCATTGAAGCCTTGTTGTCATTTTACACCAATTTTACTTTGTCTGTAGAAGAAGTTACACACAGCAGTGCAATGGGGAACCTGCCCCACTAACAGGGGCCAACCAGTCCAGTCCAGCTTTGGTACCAGCAGTACAGCTGAGAGTAAGGGCACATTTCTCTGCATGGCCTGCAGCACTGCCTGGACAAGCTTTTACACTCTGTAATTTGCCACTAGGTCACTGTAATAAGGCCCAGACAAAGGAGGAGCCAAACAAAGGGCTAACACAAGGAAGGCTCCTTGGTCTAAGAACAAACCTTTCAGCTGCCTCTACCAGCTATGCCTGGAGCATCTGCAGAGAACACATAAGCCTTAAATTACCCTTGGCATGCCAGTCAATGTAAGTAATTTATGGTTTGGCCAAAGTAACTGCAGGTAATAAACTTGTAGAAATTGCTGTAACAGAAAACTATTTCTAAGCAGAAGTATCTAATTCCAAAACAATTTATCTGAATGAATGTGAGATGATGATTTAGGCTACCTGGCTATTCAGTTCCATTATATTTATTCTGTGCTAAGCACATTTTTCTGGGAAATATAATATTCACAAGAGCATAATTTTAGAGTCCCCAAATTACTTAATTTTGAGGCTATCTTTTCACAAGAATTTTGACATTGATTGAATATGCAAATCAAAAGAAAAATAATGTTCTGTGATACCTCAGTCATAGAAAAAAATGCAGTAAAAATACCAGACAAAAGGGTTTTTTCAATATTTGACAGTAGGAAAGAGACAAAATTATTGATTCTGAACTTTGATTACACTGGACTGTCATGTTCCAAAAGGCATCAAACAGTTTTAACTCAAGGTAGATCATAGTACATCACAAGCTGGTCTCTCATGCCCTCCAAAACATCAGCCACACTTGAACTGTTAACTCAGACCCTGCTCATCAACACAATTCTGCTCAGAAGTGGATTCTGACACTGGGATATGAACAGCAGCTGCAAATGTTTAATCTGCAAGAGAACTTATCTGCACAAGCACTCATCATGTTAGGGAGGAATGATGGCTGAGCTGCTGGCAGAACATTCAAACTGAAACACCTCCAGAAGAAGTTTGTCTTTCTTCTTGGATGGATCAACAAAGCAGATCACCCCAAGGGGCATCTTCTTTGGATCTTAAAATAGAGAGTAGTTTTTTTGTCTTGCCAAATACCTCAGCCTATCTTGTGCTGAGCTAAGATAGATAGTGCTGACACCAGTCTTGATTTTGACCTTTCCTGCAGTGTCTGAAAGGATCTCTCTGTGCTTTCTCCACTGCTAACTGCAAGTAGAGAGTAAAAAGAAGGGAATCCAGCAGCCAGCAGAGCTGGTCAAGTGCTCTGTGCTCTTTGCACAGCTGTGGGAGAAGTCCTTTAACCCCAATACAGCAGGAAGCTCCAAAGGATTGTCCTCAGCTGTCAGGTATTGAAGTTCTCTCCCTAAGTTCATATGTATGAACTAATCATTTTTCCAGGATCCATCATTCTCAGCAAGACAGAACTAACTTCATACATTTTTTCAACTTCTAAGGCCACATCTTGCTCTTTATTCACATGGTTGCAAAGCCTTATTTTTAGCAAGGAAAGCACGACCAAGTGACCCACCAGCTCTCCCAGACTTCACTAAACCCCTGTGTAGCCAAGCAAATGGTTCTGACCTCTCCACAAAGGAATCCAGGGAGGGGTAGGGAGCATCACTTGCAGGGAAGCATGAATCAGACAGTGACAATATCTGAATCAGAAAAAGCTTTACTTGTCCCTAGTCCCCATCTACAATTCCTTATTTATCTTTGTATCATGAAAATCCCTCCAGCCATTACTCCTGGCTTCTTTGGGAACTGAGTGGGAGGAGACCTCTTTAAGGCCCAGAAAAACACCCAGTGTCAATGATCATCTGTACCATGCTTTCTTGTCTAAAACACTTGGGTGGCTGTGGGCCACTCTCCCTTGTTGACAAAGAGTTGTGGCAGCTTGCACAGAGTCCTGGATGAAAGGGAGGTGGTGAAAGGAAGGAACAACCACCCTGTCTCCTCACAGGTAGCTGCTGCCACTACGAGAGCATGGGAAGGCTGAGGACAGGATGCCTAAGGACCCTGTGGAAGGCAAACAAGTTGGTGAGATGGACTTGCTAATTCCAGCTATCTGCCTGAGACCTGGCAGAACCTCAGTGGTCAAGGTGAGTCCAACACGAGAGGGAGTCTGGGTTTTCCAACCCTGAGCAGAGGCTGCAGGGTCAGCGGGAAGTCAGGAAGGGCCAAAAACCTACGAGCACCAAGCTGAAGGGAGAAAAGTCTGAGAGGATGACAGACATGAAGGACCTCATGTCCCACAAACTGCAACCCGTTTTTGGGGCATTGGGATGAACAAACCACAGCGCTGAGCATCACCCCAGCTCTGGGTATCACCCCAGCTCCCGGCCGGCTGCCAGGACTCACCTTGTGCTGCTTCCACATGGCTCCCAGGGCCTTCACGTCGTGCTTGTTGTGCTTGCCCTCCTCCAAGCACTGGTAGCAGACGGGGCTGCGGCAGCTCACGCAGTACATGCTGTAGTTCTCCAGGTCGTGCTCGGCGCACGTCGGCAGCTTGCGGCCGCCGCCCGCCCCCTTCCCGCCGCCGCCGTCCCCGCCGCCGCCGGGGGCGCCCGGGTGTGCGGGCGGCGGGGCCAGGCGGTGCTTGGCGAAGGGCCCGCGGGCCGGGTGGCAGCGGAGCTGGCATGCGGCGCAGTACAGCACCTCGCACTGCTCGCACAGCACGGCGGCCGGCTCGGGCGGGCTGCGGTCGCACAGCTGGCACTTGGCGGCGGCGGCGGCGGCGGCGCGGCCCTGCTGGTAGCGCTGCACGATGGCCTCCAGCAGCCGGTTCCGCTGGAAGCCGCGCAGCCCGCGCTGGTCCAGGGACGCGCTCCGGTGGCACTGCGGGCAGGTGAGGGAGGAGCTGGCGGGGCCGGCGCCCCGCGGAGCCGCCGCCGCCCCCGGGGGCGCGGGCACCAGCGGCAGCACCCGCACGCCGTTGGGGGACTTGAGGCTGGGGGTGTAGGAGCCGTAGCCGCTGTCGGTCTCGCTGTGCAGGCTCAGCTTGTCCGCGTGGTCCCCGCCGCCGCCGCCCGCCGCGCTCTCCGAGTCCAGGCAGGCGGCGGAGCCCGCGGCCGCTCCCGGCCCCGCTCCCAGTCCCGCTCCCGGCGCGGCGGCGGGCGGCGCGGGGCCCCGAGAGTGGAGCAGGGGCGGCAGGTGCTGCTCGCTCTCCGGGGTCTGCACGGCGATGGTGCGGGCGCAGGGCAGGCAGACATTGTGCGAGCAGGGCAGGATGATGGGCTCCCGGAACAGCGAGCCGCACACCGGGCACTTGAGCTCCTCTTCCATGGCCGCGGCGCGGCTTTGTGCGCGGGCTCCTCAGGCGGGAGGCGAGGGGTCGCCGCCGGCTCCCCCCATCCCCCGCGGCGCCCCCTCCGCCGCCTCCCTCCGCTCCGGGCGCCGGGGCGAGGCCGGGAGGGCTCCGGCCGCCGCTGCCGCCCCGCGCGGTTCAGCACCCGCCGAGCGGAGACAGCTCCGCACGGCCGGGCCGGCGCCGGGGGAGCCGCCCCGCGGCCGCGGGATGCCCGGGGCACGGACTGGCTGCCGCCGGCCGTAGCGCGGGCACGGAGCGCCGTGGGACTGTTTTAGCGGTGGTGGCATAGAGTAATAATATATGGGGAAGGGAGGCGGGGGGCGGAGGCAGGGCAGGAGTAGGAAGGGGCGGGAAGAGCCCTTTCCAGCAAATAAAGTGGTCGCTCTCTCTATGGCTGGGAAAGGCTAAAACATTTTTTAAAGGATCTCCACGCAGCGATCTCTTCATATGTTTAAATAAAGCCATTGTTTGGGTAGCAGATTGAAGGCAGCCGGGGTTTCGTTATCTCTAGTAGCCCTCTCTCCCGTCACCGAATTAGAGAAGGATGCTCACCAACAAACTACGCTCAAACCTCTCCTCCACACGGCTCTCACCGTGCTGGAGTACAACCACGATGCACAAAATGTCAGGCACTGACAGAGGGAGGGATGAGAAAGGGGTTAAAAGGGAAGCACGAACCCCAGCTAGGAACACTGTGGCTGGCAGGGGCGGCAGAGCGCAGCAAGCGGGGGATGTGCCACATCGCCCCAGCTCCCAGCCCTGTGACCCCAACAGGAATCTGCCGCGAAGATAAATCAGGAATGACAGCTGAGAGTTTATGAACTGAAAATAACCATCCTTAGGAGAAAGAAACCAGCAGCGGGAAATCCCCCATCTGTTTTGTTTACATATGCTTAGCGTGGATGTAGCAGTGGTTTATTTCATAGTGAAGAGATTATATGTAAGAGTGATTTCACTGATTTTTATTATTGTTTTTCATCAATCTTGTTTAACAGCCACTACCATATTAAGCTCAATTCTATAAGCAGATCCTAATTTTTTGTTTGTTTTCAAATGCAAACTGGTCTTTTCAGAACAGCTGTTTTAAAAATTAGTAACTAAGTGGTATTGAATGAAAAGGAATAAAAAAAAAAAGAAAAGAGAAGAAGAGATAAGGCATTAAAACATCATAAGGTTTCTCAGTTAATGACAAGGGTTTTTGTGACGCTGGTTAGGAAAGGGTTTTCTTGTTTCAGGGTTTGCTTTTGCCAGATTGTTAAAACAGTTGATGCACAGAAAAGGAGGAATGGGGTCAGAGAGTAGGAATATATTAAAGCTTCAAATTTTTTCAGTCTTTCATCTCTGGAATTCTTTTTTGTATCTCGCCCAGCCACTCTCATGACAAGCTGAGGGGGAAAAATCCCCAAGGGGTTTAAAGCTTTGTAGCTCCCCATTTCAGGGTGAAAAGCAGCAAGTTTGGCCTCTGGCACACAGCAGAAACAGCCGTGACCCACATAAACCTGCCTGTCATCTGGCTAGGTATCTTCTTCTTTTATATGACCTCTGTGCTGAGATTGAGAGTTTCTAGACTGAATGTGTGTTTGGGCTACCTCCAGCCAGAAACCTCAGTACTGCAAGAAGTGTTCTGAAACACCCCTGATTTCACAGCTACCTTATGCTGCTGCATAGTAAGAAAAACCCGTGGGTGAAATACTGTTATCTTCATAGTGGCTGTTCTCTGCTCTACCATCTGTCAGCAGCAGGAGTGGAAGTACTCTAAAGATTTTTTCCAGACCTATAGGGGAATCCAAGTCACATATTTCAAGTCTATGTTCAAGCCATAATCTGAAAGGTAATTATGAAGGCATGGTAGCTTTTTCATGGACTTTTGCCTTGTTTCTTTACCTGTCCTGTGTGGAAGGTGACAATGATCATAACGTGCATAATAGTAGCATCAGGTCTGAGACATCAGAGAAAAAATGAACAGACAGGTAAATGGTGGAAATGTAAAAGTATGAACACCAAACCTGACCAACTGCCTTTTATAGCTGGGGCTTGCAATTTCCAGAGTTCTAATACACTGAATTTTACATATCCATTTCCAATCCTACTCTAGAGTTTATGTAAAATCCTAGAATCGTTGGCACTTGACACGGGCAATGGCAAGAAATAAACCATCTCAGAAGCACATTCTCTTTCAAACACAACTTTTCTTCTCTCCTCAAACCTGACTTCACCTGAGAGCATATCCCTATAGTAGGTGACATTTGAAATGGAGCTTAAAAATGTGATCTGTTCCTCTCTGTTCTGTGGTGTGACTTTTACATCATTCAGAGTCTTTTTAACCTTCTGAGTGAGTCTGAAATGTTCATGCCCAAGAGAGTAATGGCTTTGAGAGCAGGGAGAGCTACACTTGTTTACCTGTCCTACTGGTCCCAGGACAGTCCTTGTTGCCAAGGAGTTGTAGAGTTTCAATGCAGAAACCTTCATCCCCATGGCACCAGAGACTGCTGCTGGAAGTAGCACCTACTTTAACAATATTCAGCGTTCTGATGAGTTTAGGTTGCACAGGACAGGTTCTTCTCCTAATGAAAAGTATTTCTGTGTATAACTGCACTGCTGGTGATAGAAGTGAACAGTCAAAAAATCACTGTAACCCTTACTACTCCAGGGGTCAGAATGGAAACTGGTCTAAGAGTTGAAAAATGTCACTGAGCTTGAGCAGACTGACCTTGAAATTCTTACTTTTGATGAGGAACACATCCCACCAAGATAATTCCACTAACTTTAATGGAACTATTAATAAAGAACTATTTGGTCTGAGCCTGAAAGAATTGGGCCTTTACTATGTTTTGTAATCAAGGCATTATTATAATGGCTATGATCCCTATGATTTTTCATCTTTTTATGTTCAAATGAGTCTTTAATCTGTTAGAGCTGTAGCAGTGTATGGATAACCTAAAGACCCTATACTGGCAGTCCTAGCTTTGATCTTCATTTTAATACTTCAGTATCACTAGTATCATCCCCTTAAACTATTTACCCTTTGTAAGAACTTATTAGCATCTTTTATATCCCCCCAATGGGGAAAAGAAAGCCAATGAGGTTTATTTATAGATTTACATTTTAAAAAAGCCATAAGGCAAGTTGTGGTACAACCCTGCAGTAAGGAGAGATTTGATTAATCTTTCCTCTCTTGCTTTATTGCTTATGCCTTCTCATTATGCTTGTTGTGACATTTTTGTTGACTTCCTTTTCTTGTTCTATTTAATATTTTATATTGCCCTCCCACATTAACCCATTTCCTGATAGTTTTCCTTCTTCCTTTTCTCATTTTTTTCCTTCAATATCTGTCCACCAAGGTCACTTCACTTTATTCAGTTTCCCTCTTTTACCACTGCTGTTTCTCCATGGGGAATTTTTTGATTCCAGCATTCCAACATACGTTCCGCTAATGGGCATCACTCCAAGCTCACATCCTCTCATCTGAAGGGCAACAGGGAAGAAAAAGGATCTTATCTCCACAGGTTCTTATTCTATTGCAAGAAGGAGAAGAGACAAATAGTTCACAAGAGCAGAGAAGATAAAATGCACTTGGGCTAAAGCCAGCAACTTGTGTGGCAGTGTGAGCTGAAGAGTTCCACTGCCTTGTTAAAAATGCAGGGGGCTCAAGGATCAGCAGAGGATGCCCCCAGCAACCACAGTGGACAACAAAGCTGCACCTGCTGCCCATCTCTGAATTTTAGGCTGGATTCTAACCAGTGGCTACACACCCCACACACCTCAGCATTGCTCCCACGCATAATAAAAAACACAGCGCAGTATAATCTCTCCTGTCTGCTTTTTCTTCATCATGTTCTTTACCCAGACTTGTCTTCCTAGCATTACCAGCTCTGGCTGGAGCTGACACTGCATGTTCTGTTTGAGGGTTGATGTGGCAAAGAGGCATAGGAAGGTAGACTTCCACTGTGGCTTAGAGGAAAAGCTGATCTATATGGTCTGTGGGTCAGAGAGCTTTGGAAATGGCAGCTGTGCTCCTTGGTTTTGTAGATTTGCATTAGGCACATTATGTAGGTGTAAGAGTTTTGAAATTGATTTTGTTTGGTGTTGGTTTTTTTTTCGAGAATGCATTCAAGTAGCTATTATATTATTTAGGGTTTTCAAATATTTGCACATTGGTCTGCTTATGAAAGGAAGGACGGCAAAGCTTGGCAGCGGCCCAGAAGAGTGCCACAGAAGCATGGCTGCTGATAAAAAGCTTATCTGTTGACTAGCAGAAGACTGTATCTGTAATAGAAATGCAGCTACATATGGAATTTTCTCTGTCAGGAAGTAAATCTGCCATGAAAAATGTAATTCACAGTTGAGGACAATTCCATACAATGGAATTTTATTCAGAATGTCCGCTGAGTATGTGTTTGTTATGATGGTTAAATGGCAAAAAATGGTGCTGGATCCTAAACATTGCTCAACAAATACTCACAGTTCTAAATCTATTTCAGTCATCTAAGAATGAAATTCAATACAGAGAAAAATAGTGCTTTAAACATACATGCCAACAAAAAGTGGTAGGTTGGCACAGACAAATCTCAGTAACAGGTCAGTTTCAATACTTCTTAACCAATTCATATCTAAAAGAAAGCACAAAGAAAGCACAAAAGGCACTAACCCATAATCAGGACTCTTGAAAAATAAGATCTCATGTTTCTGTGATGCTGTAAAAATACATCAGCCTGCAAGACTTTGGAATTACTCCAGGGGCATCTTGGCTTTCCTGCTGTGCCAGGAATCCTCTCTTTCTTGCTGCTTTTGTGCAGTGGAGTGAGATACTTTTCCTTCAATGCTACAGTTCAACTTGCAAGCAGCATCCTCAGGGGTGCTTGCTCTTTTGAGAGGCGAGAGGATGAGAGCACTGGACCCTGAGCAGCTGCATGTGAGGGGCAGCAGGGAATGGGGCCCTGCTTTGGACACATTTCAGAGCACCAAAGGGTTAACATCCTCACACTATGATTGTTAGAGTACTCGTGTCACATGTGCTACCTTTTTAGAAAGTAACTGTAAGCTTCTGGCAGAGATTATTTGGTTTCAATGGTTTTACAGCAGAGACTGGGGTAGGGTTCCTCATCTGTTCCCTGGGCCAGCTTGAGGAGAGAGGGTCATAGGAAGCTGTTCTGAGCATGGGCTTGCAGTCTGCCTCAACCTCTGCACCTGTCCTGACATGGTTCCCTGCTCTCTCAGCTGTCCCTCTGGTCATTGCATTCATGCCTGTAAAGAAAAGTGTACATGGCACTTTAAGAAAGTCAAGGATTACATAAAATCCAAACCCATCCCAATATCCTCATTTGGTAGGAAGGCTGGAAGGAGGAAGGAAAAAGTAATGGTATCCTAAGCATTGTTGAGTGGATGGGAATAGACAAGAGGGACAAACACCCCCACAAAACGAAACAAGGGGTAACTAATCTCAACATTGAAGCATCAGTGTTTCCTAAGAGCAAAGGAAGGGCTGAAGGAAAACTTGTTTGGAAAAAAATCCAGGCTAGTTTAGACACTTGTATGTACAACTGTAAAGTGGAGGCAAATTGCCACCATGTGGCAATCTTTTCTCATGGAAAGAAAATACTTGCACAAAGGGGGTAGTGAAGTTTTGTCCCTGAAAGGGTGGGCAGTGTTGTGTGAACTGGGCTAGGGAACTAATCCAAGTGCAACTCACTGAGAAAGGTCTCTTATCAAGAAGGGAGGCCCAAGTAGCTTTTCTCCTTTACTAAATGTAAGAAAAGACAAAAAGTGCTATCCTTGTTTAGCAAGACACAACTAGCTAAACAACTAGCTCAGGGAGGAAATCTCCCTGAGCAATGAAGGATCTATAGATATCCTGAGAGATGGACTTTGCTCCTCTATTCTGCAAGTAGCTCAAGTGAGCCCTGAATGTGTACTTGAAAGACCAAGAGACCTGTCAGACCTGCCTTCTCTGTAGGTACTGGGACAAAATGTACATGGAGCTCTAGAGGGTTTGACCAAAGCCTCCTCTACGTACTGCAATGCCATGCAGGAGCCTTGCAAGCTGCATTGAGAAATGAGGGGTAGGAGCCAAGAAAAATGTAGGAGATTATAACTGTGAGTGGGGCCAGATTGACAGGTTGCAGAAACAGAGGCTGCCTTGAGCTTCCCCTTCTCTTTTCAGCTTTGTTTCTGATAAGTAAACAAGAACTCCCACATTTCTATGCACCAGAGAATCGAGACAGGGGAGGCCTGTAATGTGCACAGAGACTCAGGTCCTGCCAATTGCTGATGAGATGAGCACTGTAATCCAGCATAAATCTGTGTCACCGCTGTACAGGAGGGTTCTTTCTGACACCACCCCCAGCTGCCCGTTCTTGTCACCTCTCCTGCATTTACTGCAGCTTTCAGACAGCCACAAGCATTAATCCAGACCAGGAAAATTAGCTTTCAGCATCAGCATCTTGATTCAGAGGTTTCCTTGTGCCTACACAAGGACAGGAGTGGGGAGGAATGGCCCCTTGCAGCACTACTGAGAATTTGTACAAGATCCAAAAAGCCATGTCTGTGGTGTGAGACATCAGCATCAGTCAAGTGGGGAGGCAAGTCAACAAGATGCCAAGGTTTTTTCATCAACACACCTCACCTACATGAGATTTATGTGTCCTTCTCTTCAGCAGCCCATTGAGCTGCCCAATAGGAGGGAGCAAACAGACGTCAGCCAAATCAATCACACTTAGACCAGCAATGTATTCTTTTGCTTCATTTAGTATTACATTTCCTGACTTGAAAAACACCTTCATTCTGTTTTTGTCCTCTCTTTCCCTTTGCTACATTTTCCTTTCATCTGTGACAGCCTCTTTGAACATTCTTACATAAGCACAGAGATTCTGCTTCCCTCTTCCTTATGTTGCTTTCCCTTGCTACTCTTCACTACTCCTTGATGCAGAGAAATTCCCTTAATCCTTCACCTTCCCCTCCTGCCTTTCTGCCTTTCTCCTCCTTCCAAAGCTCTGCTTTTTCCCCACTTCAAACCGAATCCAGCCCTAGTTGGGGATCAGCCTTATAGACAAGAGGGAAGTGATCTGAAGAACATGAATCCTACAAAAAAGGTGCGGTTTATCCTAACATCAGTCCTCTGCACTGGCTATGGCAAGAAACCCTTATTCAAGAGAAGGAAGATGTGCCTACCTGTCCCTAGGGCACAAAGGATTGCCCTTTTCCTGCCCTCACTGCAGAAGGACCAGCCTGCTGATTGGGTATGATGCTGGCCATGAGGTTTTCTTTCTCACGTCACTGTGATACGAGAGGCAGAGGATCCTCCTTGGGGAGAACCCCTTACATAAGAGATTTTATTTGTCAGTGTGCATTACCAAATGCCAGCCCAAAACGGAAGCACAGCAGAGAGGTTTGTGTAAAGATAAAGAAAGCAGCATCACTCAACTCCTGTGCAGCTCCAGCAATCTGGGTCATGGAGGGGTGTAGGAAGCTATTAGCCTACTGAGAAATACTGTTGTAGAGAAATGCAAGGCCCTCTCTGGTCTGGAATCAAAAGAGAGAGAAGAGAACTATGAATCCCACAGACACGCCAGACAACCTGGTCCATCATATTCTAATTCTTATTTAAATCAAACTTCGCACCATTGCAACCACTGGTTTCAAGTGCTTAAGCTTCTTTTTCATCATAGCCTGTACATAATGTGAAGCATGAATAGAATCAAGAATTAACACCAGCTAGTTCCTGTATATGCTTCTGCTATCGTCCTGTAGAAATGGCTAATCCACTTTCAGGCCTCCTGTTCATTCCTCAAGCTTCATAATTTCCCAGTACACATCACATGGGAAACCAGAATTCCATAAATTGCACTCCTCAAAAAAAACTCCAAACCATTACCAATCTGATTTCAATTTTCTTCTTGTACTTGCTTCGATACTCACTAAGATAAATGAAATGGCAATATTTGTGAAATACCCAACCTACTGCATGTGTATTTAAAATCAAATCTGTCAGCACATTACCCCAGCTGTAGAGAGATTAGTCAGAATCTCCCTCCTCAACTTTTCCCTCCTAAGTCTCTTGCTGGGCTCTTGCTTCCTATGAGTTGATTCCACTTTTAATTTTATGTTTCCATCAATAGCAGAAGAGTAAAACAGCTGAAGGGAACAGATAAGGGACTTAGTCCACTACCACCACCATCCAACTCCAAATTGGATTGACTGGCTGAGTGCCCCCAAATCCTCTATGGATATGCAATTTAATAGAAAGAAAAAGACTCCACACACAAAGAAAAATATGCAGAAAATAATAAGACCACTTTATGAAACATAATAGTTTCAGCAATGTGCATATGATTATATCCTTAATTCAAATGAAATGCAACAGACATCCTTTTATGTTACCCACGGAAAAAAGAACCACAGCTGATGATTTAATTTGTCCTTTTACTAAATGATTTAATTTTAGCAAGCTGTAATCCAAGGAAGAACATTAAAAAGGGCCATATCGCATCAGCCTAACAATGAATCTGGTCCACCTTATCTTTCACAGCAGCCAATAAAGGGAACAGGGGGAAGTGCAAAATAGAATTAAAAAAAAAAAAAAAAACAGATGGGAAAAAATACTAAGGACAATTTGAGGAAGATGAAAAATAGGTTAAAGCAGGTGGAGGAACTAAAATAATTCCTTTAGTTAGAGCGAGGCTTTATTCCCATGGATGAGCACACATGGATTTCTAGAGAGACAGCTCCAAGCAGGATCAGTGCTCACAGGGAGCAGCACTCTGGACTGTGCATGACTGCTCCCTTACCTGATGGCAGCAGTGGAGATCAGCTGTCCTGCCTGCACAGGGAGAGCCTCAGGGATTTGGCCAAACATCCATTTTTAATTTGTTTTCCTTTTAACTTGAGATAGTGCCCCTAAGATTCAACCAATTTTAACTTCAAGCTGAAATTATGTACCTTCAAACTATGTGTTGGCGTCTTCTGTAATTGCTCAGTCAATGGGAAAATTAGGATTATAATAGTCCTACCAAACTCCTTTGTCCCAAACCAGGCAGACCTCTGTCCTAGTGCTGTGTTGTGCTGGCCCCATCTCTCCCTCTCACTAGTCTCCCTTAAATTATTCCATTTGGCTTCACTACTTGCCTTCCCTTGATCTCCTAATAGGATGGTGAGCCCCTGACCTCTTTCCAGGAGCTCTGCTTGAAACCTAACCTTTCCAGACTTCCAAACTTCCATTTGCTCCTCAATTCCTTCCTGCTGTGACACCACTCTCATCAGAGTCTTTCTAGAACTTGAGATCTCAATCTTCTTTCATTATTTTTCTGCTAGGAAAACTCAGCTTAGCCTATTCACTGCTCAACCACCACAGTAGTTGCTGAGTAACAAAGAATCAGTGGAACATTACAGCATTTGCAGCAGCTCATTTAACAGCACCACAAATGTTTTGTACAAGGAGAGCGCCGTGATTTCTATTTGTTCCTGATATTTGGAATATCTCCAGCTCAAACACTGCTGTGTTGGGTTTATTTTTTTTTCTGATTTGGTAGAACAGAGTCTTCATTCGGGATCTGTGCACAGCACAGGTCCCCAAGCAAGAAATGGAGGGTGGGATTGATTCCACTTAGAGACCATGGCTCATCCCTCCATGGGGCAGGTGCCTTTGGCTGCAGGGACCTGCTGCCTACTGCCTGCCATGCCCAAGCTGCTCCAGGCAGCTGGCAAGGTTACACCTGACACTGACCCTTCAGGTGAGCCAAGCTGGCTTCAGGTGGGAAATGCTGCCTGCAGGAGCTTTGCCTCCTGGAGTGACAGCAGCACCCTCGGTGAGGGACTGGAGAGGCACTGCAGATGTCAGCACCAGAGGAGAAGTGTGGATGCCATGGGACAGAGACAGAGAAACAGCAAGCGTTTCTCACAGCGCCTTGTGAGAAAGTTGTAAGGATGTGATAACTTGTTAAGTATAAACAATCTGCAGGTGGTTTTTTTCTACTTCATCTCTCTGTTCTTCTCAAGGATGGTGTATGAGGAAGGTGTTTTTGTTAACCAGCCAATCAAACAGAATGCATCGTATCACTCTGTAAAAACCGCGCGGTTCTCTTGAATAAAGCCTTCTTTTGCTCTTTCTACAATACTGCCTCTCGCCTGCTCATGTGTCATTCTCGGTGCAAGAGTGACAAGAAGGGGTAAGAACATCCCTCCTTTGGCAAAAGGCCGGGTTTTTGGCCTTTTGCCAAAGGAGGGATGCACAACAGGTCCCTAACCCCATTTGCTGCCCTACCTGCTTCAGGTAATTTCTGGCCTTGCTGACAGCCCTCTCAGCTCCTGCTATGGCTGTGGGTAGTGATGTTAGCTCTGACATTCAGTTGTAATTGACCCTCATTCCCAAGGACACAGAGCAGGACAAAGGAAGGCTGCACTATAAATACACCAAAATAGGCCACACACTCTTGTCTGGAGGGCCCTTCATCTCCCCTGCCACTGTCTTGCCCAGGGGATCAATGAGACTGCAGGCTCTCCATGGTGTCTGTCCCAGGCACATGGCCAGGAGCAGCCTTCCCCCTGCACATGGAGATGGTCCAGCACTGGCCCTGTTGTGGGCACTGGTCCTCTCTATTGCCTCTGGTGTGCTGAGGAACATTCCCCTGGTCTTCCTCATTGTCTCAGTAACTCACTAATACCGGATGGATCACTTTGTGGATTGTTGTGCAGGGCAGTCTGTTTGACCATTTCCTCAGTGGAAGCCATCATTACCAATATTCTTATCTGAGGTGCAAGTGCCCGTGACAAACATCCCCTGCTCAGGCAAAAGGCCAGACATTCTCAGCTTAAATGGGTTACTATCCAGTGACTACCCTGTATTACTACCAGTGACATCATCAGAGAAATCATTATTTGAGACAACAGAGGTCTCAAACTAGGAGTTTGAATTTTTTTTCATACATGTAAATTTCTTGCATGGGTGTATTTGCATATGATGTTGTCTTGGTTTTAAAAGATAGGTGTTTGCTAAGGAAGGCAGGAGCCTCCCCTGAAATGGAAAATGTAAACCCCCCTCCCTCTGAATTACTATAATTTTGAAATTAAGGGGCTCTCAGGAAAAGATATGGGAGCAGAAATAACAGTTCTTTATTAGGGAAGAAAATAAAAATAAAATAAACAATGCAGTAATACAAAACAACACTGACAGAGTCAGAATACAGCCTGACAGCCTGTTGGTCAGGGTGTTGGTAGCAGTCAGATTGAATGGTGGCTGCAGCCCTCCCGGAGTGACAGGTGTGGTTCTGTTGAAGCAGTGAGCCTGTAGAAAGCTGGAGTTTTCCTCTGAAGATCCAGTGGTGGTGTAGATGGGCCTGATCTTTCTCTGGGGAACCCAGTGGGAAAAGGCTGTCTCTGGTGTTCCAAATCTCTGATTATATCCAGGTAGGAATGCTTGGCTCCTCCCTCTGGGCGGAGCATCTCACAATGGGATGATGTAATTTTATCAGTCATGCAGTGAGACTCAATGCCCCTTAACAGAAGATATCTCTCTGGAGGGAGGATTGGTTGTGGAAGAGATAAAGAAAACTGCCCAAGTAACAGAGGATAACTGCCCCACCTTTAACAGATAGTAATTGAATACACCCCCCCCATTTCCAACCTGAGACAGACCTACGTGTTGATCATCTCTGAATAATTACAGCCTGCTTTTCTGTATTTCCATCACAACCCAGAGAGGGTGTATGGGAATTAGGGGTGAAGGAGGTCTGCAGGGATTCTAGAAGAGGCTTCTGAGGTGACCCCAGTGAGATGAGAAAGCCACTCATCTTCTGCCTGCCTCTTCATCTTTATATTTAAAATTTCAAATATTTTTACTTAACCATTTGTCAGTCCACTAATAATAATTACCATGGCGATCACAACATCACTGTAAGCTATAAACTGTGAGTTTGTGATGTTCCAAGACACTCCATTAGTTGAGTGGTATTATAAAATAAGAAGTTCAAAATTTTTTTCTGCATTGTTTTTTTAAATTTTACATCTCTGTGTAAAAAGTAAAGACAGTATGCCTTGAATCTGTAATATAAAAAAAGCAGCTGCCTTCACCTTCCAGCAATACAAATACAGCACAACAAACTGTATACACATACGCCCCACCCTCAGTCTGTACAACTGTTAACAAATACGTATTTTACATTTAGCCACTAACTGCTGTTCAAGGTTTCTCTCTGGATGCTCAGGGACAAGCTAAACATCACTTTGATTACAGGGAGGTGCATTCCCCATATCAAAAGCTAGCAAAAGTAGTTTCTTTGATAGCAAAAGAAACAACCAGTGGTGATTAAAACAAGCAAATGTCCTGGGGAAGTGTTTGAAGTGAACTGCAGGCCCTGATCAAAGCACAGGTATTGTAAGCACACAAGCTAGCAGGAAGAAATCCTGTCTTTTATTAGACCAGCACACACTACTGGAGAAAATGGGCAACTTTTTATACAAAAGCCTTTCTTCAGCTCTGTCATTTGGTGTATAAAAGGTGTTGTGTCTCCCCACCTATGTTGTCTCTCTTCTGCTCACAGACCACTGCTGAGCCAGTGCTCCTGCTGCTGCAGCAGAGGAAGGTCTTGCTGGCACACATGATTGATGCCACATGGTCCCACACTTTAGGGGAATAATCTCAGAGTTTAATTATTCCAGTACAGAAATGCAAAGAGAATTTATCTGAATTATTGAAAAAGAGCTCTGTCTGAGGAAGAAGAAACAAGCAGTTGAAAGACATATTTGTCAAAACCCAACAATTCCATTGCAACAATAGCAAAAAACTGTTTTCAACATGATTCAGGTTACCACAGAGCAAAGCTGTCTAAAGTCTCTGTCTTTTACAACTGCTCTCTGGCTTTGTTCAACTTTATTCCAGTGGCTTCAGATACTTGTTTCTTAATCTGTAGCTTTGCACCCTCTGCCCTACCTGTCTGTTTGCCAAACTGAGGCAAGAAGAGCTCTTCTGCCACTTTCTCTCAAGAGCTGTGAGATTGACAAGAAGCACGTCTGACAGTGAGTAGAAAGCTGAGAAGAGCCCTCTCCAGCTCACATTTGCAAGGGGTTCACTGCTTCTCAGCTTTTCCTCATCTCTCAGCAGCAGCTTTCTCCATCCTGAGGCCTTGCAATCTCTGCAGGGAAGGAGGCTGAGCTGCTGATAGGAGCCTGAGCCACATGTGGCATAGCAGAGAGACAACAGTGAGACAGGAAGGAAGAAGGGAAAGGTGATTAACAGGGGTGAGAATTCCTGCAAAGGCAGCGTTTGACATCGAGGTAGGCAACAACTTGAAGAAGAGCAAGCCTCAAGTTCATGTTTTGGCTACAGAAGGACATTAAACAGATTTTGGGATTGGAATTAATTTTTCTTGAACGGATAGTTGGATGCCCTGGAGAGCTGTGGGATGGGACTGAACAGGGGGTACCAGTCCTGGGAGGGGTGTGGCTCTTCAGTAAGCAGCTTGTTGAAACTACCTCCCCTTCAGTGGTGTGTGTGTGTGAGGTTCATCCATGGGAAAAAGCAAGACAAGGCCAAGAAGGACAAAATGTTAACCCAAGCCTTTATTCTTGTGCCACCAAATTGAATTCATTAGTGAAAATTTTTGACTGAAGGTAATGCTGAAACACGCTCCACTTGTAGATCTGCCAGTTTGCTTCCAAGCCGTCTGTGATCAGAGAAACATTTTCCCCAGCCAGCTCTGCTGCCAAACAGGCAGGCAGGCAGGAGTGAGACAGGGGGACTGACTAATTTCCAAATGCCAAAGTTTGCCTTTGACTGTCTCCCTTCCCCCCACAATTTTAGAGAGGTAGAAGTAGCTGCTTGTGATGGCTGTGCCTTGGGCAAAAGAACTGTTATTGCTCCTGGGACACTGGCTACCAGTGCTGACCACTGCTCCTGAAGTCTCATCACACAGTAATCCCTGAGGAATGCACCTTCATCTGTTTCTTCAGGGGATGTTTTTTCTCACTCTGTGCAATATTTTGTGAGCAAAATACTACTGTGAAACCCTGAGTAAATGTCACTTGCACTTTCCTTGTCAATGAAGAGTGGAGTTCTTGCTACAGATCCTGGCTTTGTAGCTGTTTATTCCTCTTACAGACAGACACACTACCCTGTGAACAAGACTCTCTCCAGAGAGCATGTGAATAGTTTAACAATAACACATGGCCCAATGTATTTCCTCTCAGCCCAGAGGCAAAAGAGACAGTATTTCCCCAAATAAACACAGTACCCATCTATCCAATCCTTCCATATTCCTGCAGACAAACACCTGGGGAAAGAGATGAAATTGTAACCTTTCCTGAAAGCCACTGAAAGTCCTTGCCTGTCTAGGACATGGCACAGTGGAGGTTTTTACTGGAAATGTTGCATAGCTGTGGCACATTAGACCTAGGCCATGGTCTGTAAATCCCCAAAAGCTCTTAATGAAAGATTTGACTCTGCAGCTGTCAAAAATCAAATGCTGAGATATATGCTGAAGAAAACAAGAAACCTCTCCAACAGCTGAGAATCAGAGTGGTGGCAATGTCCATCAGCTACTGCCCATCACCAGCTCACGCTGCAAACCGTGAGATGCATGAGATGCACCCGTGTTCTGCTGAGGCTGTAACTCCTCTGGAAACTCTCAGAGTGATGCAAAATGGGATAACCCCATCTGTAAGTCACACCACAATACAAGAAAGATATTAAGCTGTTAGAGAGCATCCAAAGGAGAGCTACAAAGATGGTGAAGGGCCTTGAGGGGAAGCCGTATGAGGAGCAGCTTGGTCTGTTCAGCCTGGAGGAGAGACCTCACTGCAGTTACAGCTTCCTTGTGAGGGGAAGAGCAGGGGCAGGCACTGATCTCTTCTATCTGGTGACCAGTGACAGGACCTGAGGGAATGGCCTGAAGCTGTGTCAGGGGAGGTTTAGGTTGGATATTAGGAAGATGTTCTTCACCCAGAGGGTGGCTGGGCACTGGAACAGGCTCCCAGGGAAGTGGTCACAGCACCAGCCTGACAGAGTTCAAGAAGTGTTTGGACAATGCTCTCAGGCACAGAGTGTGACTCTTGGGGTGTCCTGTGCAGGGCTGGAAGTTGGACTTGATTATCCTTGTGGGTTCCTTCCAACTTGGCATATTCTGTGATTCTGTGATATATATCCATAAACATAGAAAAGTTATGTGGAAAGGTGCAAAGAAACATGTGAATAGAAAAATAAGAGCTCTTCACTACATACATTAATAGAAGCTTGAGAAAAAACAGAGGAAGCAGAACCCCCTCTCCCCTACGTGCCTTTCAGCCTAGATGTTCTTGTTTTTCTCTTTTCCCACTTTGTTTGGTTTCTCCTTTTCACCGTGCTGACAATTTTACTTACTGTTTTAAGGCTGTTATTTTCCTCAGCACTGTTTCCAGGAAACACTAATTTCCTTTTGCCACATCTTTCTTTTATTTCTTTCTTTATTGTCTCACTTGTTACACAATTCACCGTACCACTGGGGCAGTGTCCTCCAAATACACACTTCAAATTTGCCTATTATTCCTCATTATTTTTGCCCCAGCAAAAGCCCCAATGACCTGAGTTCCTCCTTTCCTGCTGAGAACCTAACCTCAAAAGAGGCTTTTCTTCTCTCTTTACTTCTTTCCTATTTCACTGTTTCTTTTTCAATGTCATTATCTCTCTTTTCCACAACCAAAACAAGCCCCTCAAAGCTGCTCCTGTGTTTATTGTCTTCCAACATCTCCCATGACTCTCCTCATTGAATTTCCCATAAGGAACCCTGCAAAAATGACGAGACCCACAGAAACCCCTGCCACAGTGATGAAAAATGGATTGGCTCTACCTGTGCTGAGAGTGGGAGCATAATTGAGCCTCTCACGTCAGTTGTGAGCTCTGCTGCTCACGTGGTCTTCTGCAAAGACTGTAAACTAAGCACAGGCTCCTGTAGAGAAAATAAAAGCTGGAAGGGCTCCCCTGGTGCTTCACATTACACTGAAGCTTCAAAAAGGTAGGAAAAAATACATTTGACCTTTGCAAGACAAGGAAGCACCGGAGAATGCTGCAGAATGACTCATTTAAAAGAGTTTGAGAAATGTGAAGGAAATAGACAATGCTGGGTTAAGATGCAAATGTGATACAGAGCAGAGTGGTATAAAACTCAGGAAACTTCAAGGAAAAGGAAGGGACTGGGAAGAATTGGAGCCAGTGAATTCAAAGTTAACCCAGGTGTTGCATATATGGAAAATCACAACCAGGTTAGCTTAGAAATGCTTAAATCTGTCTCAGCACCTTGCTGCTCCAGGTTTTCTAACAGTGTTTGTCCCTGGACTACAAAGAATTTGACAACCTAAACTCTCTGTAGCTTTATTAGTTCTTTGCCCCATTTTGGTGTCATCCTAAACTAGGTCTAGCACAATTTAAGTTGCAGAGGACGTACATAAGGGAATATTCTTGCACACAGGGCTGTAGTCTTTTTGAAAATTGTAAAAGCTTAAAGTAGTTAGCAATTTCCCAACGACTGACATCAATAAATTATATGAGGAAAGAAGGCTGGAAGTGAACTGAATCCTTGGATGAAGTACAAGAAAAAGAGGACAGGCACTTCTGTTGCATTATCAGAGCAAGGGCAGGAGAAAATTTGATCTTCTCATGGCTCTTTGGGCAGGTTCTGAGGTACAGCTGTGGCTTGCTCTGGGGCAAGGGTATTAAACTAAAGATTTGAGCTCTTCCTGCTGCTTGTTCATGAGGCACCATGAATAAGCAGCACCTCTGGTCAGATCATGGATGTACTTAAAAACCTGTGACACCACCACTGACATTTATGTATGCAATTAATTTCACATTAACAAATTTTCCAGGTGAAGATTTTGCTTAACATGTCTTAACATTTAGCCTGTTTTCTCTAATGGTTCATTAAAACAGTCAGTTCTAACTTGATTTTTGCATTGTTTTTATATAACCATTTGCTTCTACAGCAGAGAACAGATGATGCCAGCTAAACCCAAATTCATTACTTCAGTGATTACATTGAGGTTGAATTAAGTGATGCATTTAGCCTTGCTTGGTAGTGTTCTGCTCCTTCTGTTTTGGATAAATTAACCACTGATGATCATGGAGTTTTAATAAACTGACAAGGTTTAATTTCTTCATACATCTGTGATACCTGATAAGCATAAAAAAAGACTTATTCATGTCACTATTTTAATCACCTTTTAACATATGTTGTTCTTGTTTATATCTCACTTATTTAATTTTTTGTTGATCTTCTCTCTTTTTTGCCTAAATACCAGTAGAAATGAAGCAGTGTGTGATGGCTGAGAAAAATTACCATACAAGCAATATTTAAAAGAGTGTAGTTGTACAGTGCTCCCAGTGTAAACTGGGAGGAGAGGAAGAGCCAGGGGGAATAATTCTTTACTCAGGCTAGGCTGCCTCTGTCATTCAAGAGGACAAAATAAAGACAGTAGGGCATTGCCAGGCTGCACTTCCACCTCCATCTGAAAAGGGCCCAAGGGGAGTTGTGCTGTGCTAGCTCAAGCTATTTTCCTTCCCATCTGCTCAAGTTGATTTAGAGAAGTGCATTATGCAACCTAACTGCTGTGCTGGGGTTCAATGAGTGTAGCAGTGCACTTAACAGTTCTAGGAGATGTTTTGAGGAAAAGGAGGGATTACATAAAACCAGGCCTTTCAGTCTGCAATGGTAAAGGTATTGCTATATGGCTATTAGAAGAAACAAAGAAAAACCTAGTAGGAAACACCCACAAAACAAACCAGAAAACCAAAACCAACCCAAAACAAACTCTTAAGAAGATGAAGATTAAAATTGAGAAAGGCTGAACCACACTCAAATGTATCAGTAAGATGGAGCAATAGTGTGAAAACCAGTGAGGACAAGAGTAAAAGCACCTTACCTGCACATCTTGGGCATTTGGCAGTGAAACACTGATGTTATTGCACAACAGTAATCCAGGACATGGTCACCAGCAGTTATTAAATAGTTTTGCATCACTGCCAGTATCAAAAGTAGCATTTGTAAATCACACATTACACTCTTGCCCTCACACTAAAAAAACCCCACACATTTAGTGTTTGTTTGTGAAATGTGATGGAACTTTGCTATTAATATTGCTTAATGAAAGCCTTCTTCAAGTTCCCTACATTTTCTCTTACAAAACTGATTATGTCCTTTACACAGGCTAGTATTACAAATAACACCATTTTTCTCCATCCTTTTTTATGTGATTATTATGCACCTCCCAGGTTTATTTGGTGTATCAGCATTGCTCTGAAGACCGAGGTCCCCTAAGGAAAAGCCTGACAGCAAGATTGTTTGTCAGTTCTTCCCTGAAACATCCGACATTCAGACACCACAGGCCTCCCATTGATTCAGACACAGGCTCTAACCCAATCCTCTCTACAGCTGAAGCCAGTGGACAGACTGACACTGAATTCCATGAGATTTGGATCAAGCCTCATGGGGCTTATTCAAGGAATGACAGAGGTCTCCAGAACATATTAGGAAGCATCTTCCTGTGAAAATTTTGGAAAATATCTTAAAGTGCACACTTCTTGCAGTTGTAGCTAGCTGTGGCTTTGTTGATACTTCATTAAATTAATGAGAATTAAAAGTAATTAATTTTCAGAATCGAGTCTGGAGCAGAGACAGCAACATATTTCAGTTCTGAAATCATTAAAAAAATCATAGTATTTATGAGTTACTGTTTATCTTCTATGATAGTTCACCAAAGTGATATCAAATTATCATTTTACCTCTTTCTCTCTCTACCTCAAAGCAATATCAGAGAAAACCATGACTTGACAAGAATAAAGTTGGTAAATATAAATGTCTTCATCAAAAGAGTGAGTGCCACAGGATGCAAATAACCTATTTTCAAAGCAGCAGCAAAATTATGTTAATTCTATTCTAAAAGTTTTCATAAGCATTGAAAAATAAAAGAGATGGTACTTGATTTTTTTTTTTATAGTTGAAATTTGACAATAATTGTGAGATATCTAAAAGTTATTCCAGGTCACTGGTTTTCCAAAAAGTTCTGAAAACTCATAATAAAGACCAATTGCACTCTAGAAAGGATTTAAAACAGTAAGTTGAAATCAAAGCATGCATACCTTGCACTCCACATCTTATTTCTCACAGTATAGGGGTTTGTGGCCTTGTATAAATTACATTTTGTTTATCCTGTCCCAATTTTGAAAAAGAAGCTAAGAGAGAGAGGAGATTAAGAAGGAAGAAGTTGCTTTTTCCTGTCCAACCTGTAAACAAGATCTTCAAAAGGTCTCCACCACTTCTAACTCCTTAGCATTCTTTAGAGATGCAAGTGGAAATAAAATTATTGATGTGCCTTAAAACTGACTTTTATTTTCACAGCAAGTGTTGGACTTGATAGCAATCCTATTTTTGATGGTTCTTATTCAGGCTGTCTCTGTAGGCTTCCATCTTCCCTGGACAACTCAACAAAGAAAAGCAAAGAAGCCTTTAGATTACATTTCCCAAAGGGAATGACTCTTATTTTTCCAGACTTGCCAGAAATACTTCATAAATCCTTGTTTTTCCCTCCGACTCATTTGTATACCTGTTTGTTCCTGTCAGTGACTGATTAGGGATCAGCTTGAACTGATCTCATTTCCAGCACTGATGTTTGGACTCAGCAGCTTCCCCTCCTTGCGGATATTTGCTGTCGCATTTCCCCCTGCAGGGGTTTCAGCCTTTTGTTTTACTTTACATTTTCGTTTCCTTTTGCAACCTCAACATTTACTGTAGATTGCTTTTTGGGTGAGGCTCTCTCTGTGCCATACTCCAGATGGCACCAAGTTGTAAAATGACAAAGAATTGATGGGATTATTATATGGTTTGATCCTGTCACATGTGAGCTGTCTCCAGCGTTGCAGCAGGTGACTAAGGTGTGTGCAGGAATTGCTGCACTCCAGCACCATTCCCACCTGGCAATGACAGCTGTTGGCATTACAGTTATTCCTCAACATCTCTACCAATGAAGAACAACTCTGAAAAGCTGGAGGGACTCCATGGAGGGAAGATGAACTGAACCTTTGGATCCCTCGGTGAGCTGGATGTGTTTCTCTCAGTCCACGTGTCAGCCTGGGACAAACATGTCTGTCTGCAATAAACTGAAAAGCATGATTGTGTTGAGAGGCACATGAGCTCAGCACATGCAGATAAGGATCATCTTCCCTCCTGGCAGGCACATAGAGTTCTTGGGCAGGAGACAGAGAAACAACCCCACAGTTTGCATTGCCTGAGAGGGGCTTTTCTGACAGAGAAGAAGGGGGGAAAGAGGGGTGGATTGTTTTCACACTGTTCAAAATGTAAACTGCTTTGATACAATTTCTCTGCCAAGTTCACATCAGGTAAAAATTGGGTATCATGTACTTACACCAAGAACTTATTTTCAAGCATTATGTTTGCTGCATAGAATGTATTTAATTTTTAAATACTGACAGTATTTCAAAGGCATTCCTTTGTCAGTACCATTACAGAAGTAGGTTGCCCATTTGAAATAAGGCCCGAACTTGTTGTGTTTTGGGTGCTACACACCAAAATGCTGCAAGAAGCAATGATCATAGTTCAGCTAGGAGAACATCTGCCTCTGAGGCAGTAATTGCTGAGTGTCTCTGCACTGAATTTAGGGGTCACTGGGGCTGCTGAATGTGCTGTTCTTGTATGAAATACGAAACAAAAATTCTAGTCACTTGTTGGCCATTAAACAACTGATGACAACTTTCATCAAAGACTCATAATAGCTTTGCTCCTCTAACTGTGCCAGGTAATTATATTCTCTCTAGCTAAATGAACTTTCAATTACATAGAGTATCTTTCTCCTCTAAACTGTTTAGAAATAATGTTACACACCATTAAATGATTTCCCCTGTCCCACCTCAGAGGTGGCTCAATTTCAGCACAACACAAGGAGATCCAGGTCCACATGAAGATCTTCCCCTCAAGCTCTGGCCTGCCCTCAATTCAGCTGCTGCTGTGCTCTCAGGCATCTCTGAAGCCTCATGCATCCTGTGCAACCCCAGCTGCTGCCCCACTGAAATGTGCTCATCACTCTCCCCTGTGAGTGCCTGCAGAGGAGTGCAGCCTCCTTGCAGCGGCAGGCAGAGCTCCAGGCAGGTGGAGGGCAGTGTGGGACAGTGGCATCTGCACAGCTGAACTGAAGGCTGTGGAATGGGGCTTTCTGCAGCCTCAGTTTTGAACTTAATTATTCAGCAACTCAGTTCAGGCACAAATCTGTCTACTTGCATTGCAGCGGAGGAAAGGTTATGTTACAAGAACACAGGTACATCTGAATATAAAATTATGCCCCCCCAACCAGCATTATACCCATTTACAGCTGAAGAGGAATGTTTGTCTCCTAAGCAGTGTAATCTACTTCTATCTAGTGAAAACATGTTATCTAACAGATTTCCATATTCAGCCTGGAAAAAAAAATCTGATATACACAATTGCTAAGGGCAAACACTAAGAAGAAAGAAGCTAAGAAGCAAGAAGCAAGAAATATGATCTCTTTGCTAAGATCCCCAGACATAACAGTACATAGAAACTTCCATGTTTATTCCAAATGACCATGTCACAGAGAAATAAAGAATTCTTTTTTTTTAAATTACCAATGACCACTCCTCACTCAAAAAGGCCTTGAGGCAGATACAAATTGCTAGAGAATCTGCAATATACTGCACTCAGCAAGCACAAGTCCTTCCCACTTCTGTGCACCCGCAGCCATTCCTGCTCAGCAGCTTGCTTCCCGCTGTGCTGTTTTGCCTGCAGATTTAGAGCTCCCATCATTTTTACCTCAGATGACCTCAGCCCATCCTCCAGATCTGACCCCAATGCAGATCTCACTAAAGGAAAGGGTCTGCTCAGTGTCACTGGGATAATAAGACAAATACCCTTAAAGCCTGTAGCTCTGATCCCCTGGCGATCTGCTTTCAGTAATCAGATTCTGGAAAGCTGTTACTGTAAGTCAAGTCAAATTGTTGAGAGTAAGAAATGAGTTGTTGTGAGGCTAACAAACTGAACTAACCAGAGACTGGTAATAAATGCCCCCTCAAACCATCTTTTGGAAGAGGCAAATGCTTATCAGAACTATACTGAACTCATGGGAAAGAGGAGAAAAATATCCCAAAGCACTTTGAAGTCCTTTTTACTTTTCTTCTTTTTTTTTTCTTTTTTTTTTTGACACAGCAAAAGGAAATGTAGGGAAGATGTTCAGAGCCACCATGAACTTTGGGCATGAGGCTCGTTTATTACACAGTTACCTCACAAAATCTGCTGTATTCTTTCATGACTATGAATTTTCATATAATACTGAAATTATAAATTCCTACAGGCTACCATTGTTTCTCATTTTATTTTAGGGGATTTACTTTTTCCAACTGATAAGAAATAATAAAATGGCTTGCTTTCTTAACTACAGCAGAAGTCCTGTAAAAAAGGATACATTATAGGATTATGAACTTGGTGTGGTCTAAATTACAATTCTTTTTTTCTAGAGTTCACAAAATGGGGAAGAATCTATGAGGCTGGAGAGGTAGGGGAAAAAAAAGACTGATACCACTACATCTAATTGAATAAAGTGAGAGGACAGAATAAGGAGATTTTAAAACTAGTGTTGCAGTGCACGGAGTGATGTACTGTGGAGAAGATTTATAGTTTGATCTAAATTTGAACAGAGATATGAACAAACCATATTTTGGCATCATCAGGAAAACAACAGCTGGATACCTCAACTAGAGTTTCCATCAACTTTACTTTCATATCCAGTCCTTATCTTTCCTTAGCATGGTCCTTCCTATAATCCTGAACTGGAATTTTTGACATGAAAGTACATACTTTGAGTCTTTTTTTTCCCATTCACAACACAAAACACAGCATTGGAACTGACTGCAGTGTAAAAAATACAGAGAGAGACAGGAATTAGACCACTCATCATTGCAGAAATGTAACTTGTCACATGCACACGGTCTTCAGATTTCCATACTGCTTCTCACTGCTTTAACTGATGGGCATAAATTAGTTCAAAAATCTATACCATCCTCATTGAGAAAAGGAGAGAGGAAAGAGGGCTCTGCTTTGAGTTGCTGCCATTTAAAAAACCAAAACCAAACCCAAAGCAAAGCAAACCAACAACCCAAAAACAAAAAACCAAAGCTCACAAGCCAGCTGGGAGTTGTCATCAGTGATGAAACAGTTGCTAACACACACTATGAGATCTCTACAGATCACTGCCTGTAACCTCTGATTCCTGCTGAATATAATGCCCTTGCTTGGCCCAGCCCTAACCACCTTTCTGTCACACCTACCCCCCATGCCCTAGACACATTCTCTCTCTCCTGTTGTCAAAATTTTCTTTTTTTTGTTTCTCCATAAAAAAGGAAGAATTAGCAATCTGACTCCACTGCAGCAGGCTAAAGAGTAGCATCAGATACGGCAGAGAAGCTGAGGAAGACAGCAAAAAGAGTGCTGAAGAGTAAAATAAGTTTTCTTATAGAATGTTAGGAATGAATTGTGTAGGCATAAATTTAACTGTAAGTTGCTTACTGCTTACAGCAGTGGGTCCTGCTCAAAAATTAGCATAGGTGCACTCTAAGTGAACTCTGCTAACATGAATGGCTAGGCAGAGGACAAACAAAGACTGGTTATCTTCAAATAAGGACCGAGACCCTGGAGGGCCCCAAGGCTGGTCCAAGCTGTAAGGTAAGAGCTGCCCATCTGGACATGGGGAAGGACTTCAATGGTGGACCCCACAAATTGCCAATAGACCCAGAGGAGAAGGGGAAGTGAAGATTTGGTGCACAGCTAGTGAGGGTAGAAAGGGCCAGGGATTTCTTGGCCCAGGATCCCTCTCCAGAGACACACAGATCGAGCATCCATGTGTGGCAGCTGAAGCAAGAAAAGGCACAGATAGGAATGATGACATTGCTTTGGAACAGGGTCTATGCCAGGACAAGGACAGGATGTGGTGGAAACCAAAAACAAGGGCAACAGCAGCAGGCTGAGAGAGCAAGTGGTGTGTACCTGGGTTTACACAAGAATACATTTCATCAAGAACTTTAAACTGGAGCCTGGATCCCCCAACGTCCATATTTGTGGTTTTGGCACTTTGTTCTGAATCCTGTAAAGGCTGAAGTGTCTTTCTTGGGTATCTATGAGGTAGCAGACCTATAAAAAAGGTAAAAGCCCTCTATTGCTCCTGTTTACTCAGGTAGCTTAAATAGAAGGATCTCTGCTCTAGATCTGGGATACCACTTTGCTAGGGGCCTAGCTGGAAGCCCCTGTGATATGTGTTAGAATATGCTTGGGGTTTCACCTTTTAGGCAGAGATATAAAAATTTACCTGGAGAAAAAGTGTCAAAATTAGGACCCGACCATTTTCATTTAAAACTAATGAAAAATGATGCCTAAGAATTGAATGATCTTTAGCTGAAAATCTAGTTTCTGTTTGGATATACCACTATATGGCATCCTATATCAGGTTCCAGTTATACCCAGAAAATTCTGAATTCTCTTCAGCCAAGTGGCTGCGATTCACATCATTCCCAAAGCACCCCAAAACAGTCTGATCCCTGTTCCTCCATACCAGTGATAAAAGCCATAGGCCCCATGAGAAACAGAGTGTGTTCGGGCACTTTAACTATGGGGGCAAATGGAAGAGAAAAGCATGTGTAACTAATTATTAATTTGTCTTGCTTATGCCCAGATTGTGGTATCTGGATCCTGACTGGCCCTTGACAAATAATTTTGACTGCAAGTTAACCCAATGAGATACATCTTCCCAACACAAAAAGGATACTGACAGAGGAGCTCTGGTGCATCTTATTTGGCAAGTTTTAGGATATCCCTGATGCACAGCTGACAAATGTGACATGTGCCACATTGCTGCAAACTCTGGAGTGTTAAAGTTCTAATGAAGGTAGCTTTAAGAAGAAGTGCTGCTCTGTGCAGGGTAGCTTGAAGCAGAGGGACATGTTCTTTTGTCAGTTCTGTTGGGTTGAAAGTCATTCCGAGGAATCACAAACCAGGCTTTTAAAATTAGTCAATGTTTTTTACCATGACCTACCTTCAGCTCCCTGTGTCCTCATGTCCTTGTTCCAATGGGGATAACAATACTACCTTCTAACACAGGGCTGTCATAACGAGGAATTCCATTAACATCTGTGGATAACTCAGTTATTAGAGGGGAAAACATCAGAGAAAAGGCTGTAGGGAACAGTCTTAATGTATCAGTTCAAGGATCAGTTCAAGCACAGTATAATGCATATAGATCACCACATTTGGAGAGAGGGCTGTTAGTAAATGATGCACAAATGATACACAGGCATTGTGTAGCCTCCTGATGAATTAGGAAAGAAGAACCATCACATATGAACATGTAAATTAAACCCATGCCGTAATGCATACGGAGATGTTATGGGACACCACTCCTCTGGAACTTCCTAATTCTTTATGACATAGCAGCATGTATTTTTAATGTGGGGTTTTTTGAGGTAACGTCCTTAGCAAAGATCAGTTTTGACAAGTAACATGTTTCTGTAGTTCAGTTCTGGGAACCAACAAAGACCAAGAGGTCTATACAGCTAACAAAAGCTTGCTTCATAACCAGAAGACATAACTGCAAAAGACTCCAGCTTCCATTATCACCCTGTTATAACTAGGTCAGAATAAATAAAGCAGTAGATTTAGATTTTAAAAGATAATTATGAATTTAGTATGAATGAAGGCTAGATAAGTTTGCCAGTTGAGAGAAGGGTCACTGAAAACCCAACAAGTAGGTTTTTTTCCTTTTTCAGATTACAAAGCTGAGCAGTAAGACAACATAAAGTTCTCGGCAATGGTAAATGTGACAACAAGGTGCCTAAAGGACACAAGTGTGAAAAAATGCACTCAGATTTTAATGAAATCAGGTAAACTGAAAAAAAATAAGATAAGGTGGTCTAGATAAAATAATACAAGCTTTTTCAAATAGCTGTCATCTGGGAAAAAAACGGGGGGTAGTGAATGGAGAACAAATAATGCATTTGCTAATAAGCAGAAAAATAGTAGAGTGTGTACTTCTTTAGCAAACCAAAACAAAGTTTTTGCACTCAGGCACCCTTGGCTGACACTTTTAATCTACAATAAGGATGGTTTAAAATGCCTTTATTTTCATAAAAGCTATGAGCACAACTTTATTTTTCACAATCAACTTGGGCAGAAGTAGCATCATGGTGAACAGGGGGAAAAATCTTCTTCATTCCAGGGCAAAAAGCATAAAAAAGACCATCAGGTTGTCTGAAAAATCAATCCCTAAAGCGTCACATAAACATGAAGAACGATTGGCAAAAGCTTCCTCAACTTTAAGCAGTTTGAAAACAATTGTCACAGAGTCCAGTGACATTTAAACCATGAAAAAACCATGCAAGTCTGGGAACAAAACTGAAAGTATGTAGAGGCTTAACTCAAAATCACCATATCTGGGTATTTCTTGAAGAGAAAACCCCACAAACAAAGCAGGGTCATGGGAATAGGAATGCACCTCTAAACAATCTGGCTTGGCAATGGCAGCATATTCCCAGAACTCCAATTTAATACCCTGCTTAGGTTTGGATTTTGAATAATCCAAAACTGCCCTATTTTTTCTTTTTTTAAGAGACTCCAGAGATGCAAACATGTCAAGGAGAAAGGGAGGAAGCATAAAAGGCACAAAATCAGAGTTGGCACATTGAGATTGTGCTGCTGTGGCACCAGAGCTGTGGCTTTTGGGGATTCCCGTGCCACATCCTCGGTCCTGGAGCATGGCTCCCTCTCCACAGCCTTCTCAGGAAAGCACCTGGGTATTCCTGTAAAGCAGAGCAATAATCCTCTCTGTGAATAATGCTGGAAGACAGACAGCGAGCTAACTCTCAGATTGAGAGGTTTGACTCACAAAGCAGATAGACCTAGGTTTGTGTAGTTGCAATGCTCGGAGATAAAACACTTTAAGTACAAAACTTGGCTGTGAGCATGTGAAAGGGTCGTGGATTAAACCCAGCTGGAAACAAAACACCACAGCTGCTCGCTCAGCCACCCCACTCCCCCACACCCCCCTCCCTCTCCCCCAGTGGAATGGGAAGAAGAATCAAAAGTAAAACACGTAGGCTGAGATAAGAACAGTTTAATAATTGAGAACAAAGTACAAATAAAAAAGGTGAATATCCCTTTGGCCAGTTTGGGTCACCGGTCACCGCTGTGCTCCCTCCCAGTTTCTTTTGTGTACCTTTTCCTCGGCAGAGCATGAGACAAGCACACAGAGACAAAAGAGAGCCCTTAGGATAAACACGACTCAGCAAAAATCAAAGCATCAGTATATTATCAACATTATTCTCATTCTGAATCAAAAACACAGCACGGTACAGGCTACTAAGAAGACATTTATCCCAACCCAAATGGGGGCAGAAAGAAACATCTTGATGGGAAGGGTGAGCAGTGTCGCCTTATGCAGGCGACTGATGCAACACCATCGCCACAGACGAACCGGTCACCCCCGCCTGCAGCAGTTAATCTGCTTTCATGCCTGCTTTCACTGCGCTTCATCCCTCCCCCAGCCCCTGGGCCGAGCCTGGAGGCTCAGCCCCGCTGCCGCAGGGCCCCTCTGCCTGCCCGTGCCCGGGGACCGAGCGCTGCCGCGGGGCTGTTTCTGTGGGGCACGGGCTGAGGCCGCGCCCGCAGGGACTCACCGCGGCTCACACAAAGCGGGCCCAGCCCTGAACCGGGGCACCTGTAGCGCGGCCCCTCCATCACCCTGCTGCTCCCCGGCTATCTCCCCTACCTCCCTTCCCTCGTCCGGCCCCGCATGGCTCCCCCGCCCCCGCCCGGCCTGGAGGCGGGGCGGGCTCCGGGCGGCGCCTCCCGCGGCGGGGCCGAGGCGGCTCCTTCCGTCGGTGGCCGCGGCTGCAGCATGAGCGGGCCGGGGCTGCCGGGGCCCGGCGGTGGTGCGGGGCTGCCGCCGCTGCCCAAGAGCCTGAGCGGGCTGCTGAACTCCTCGTCCTCGGGCGGCGGCGGCGGCCAGGGCGGGCGGTGGCGGGACCTGGAGCGTCTCTACGCGCAGAAGTCCCGCATCCAGGACGAGCTGAGCGGCGGCGGCCGGGGCTCGCCGCGCCCGCCCAAGCCTCCCAACCTGGACGCGGCGCTGGCCCTGCTCCGCAAGGAGATGGTGAGCGGGGCGGGCCGGGGCTCCGCGGGGGCGGCGGACGTGGCAAGCGGCGGCGGGGGCGCCGCCACCTCTCCGGGGCCAGAACGGCGCCCCGGCTCTGGCCCCGAGTGGGCGCGGGCCGGTGCAGCCCCCGTAACCCGGTGCTGATGCCGACGGCGGGGGAGGGCCGGGGCCGGTGGCGGAGGGGCTGCCGCGGTCTGGATGGGGAGCCGCTTACCGCGCCCTGCGGCACCCCTCGGGACCCGGCAGCCACGCTGAAAGGCTGGTGGTCAAAAATCCCCCAGCGTCGGCAGCGATTCGTGCAGCCCTGGTGGATGTGGTTCGGCGTGGTTCTCTCCACGACTCTGTTTTGATCCTGTAGCGCGGCGTTATTATAGCGAAATTCTTCCGGGCGACCTGGCGCACCTTTGATTAAACACTAATTGGGTGTTGGTGCTTTGCTGGTGCAAGCTGCAGCTGTAGTGACTAATAATAACCTAAGCCTCGCCCGCTGAGGGTTCTGTACAATCAGTGCAAGAAAGACAGGGAGCTGCTGGAGAGGGGCCAGCGGAGGGCCACTAAGATAATTAGGGGTCTGGAGCATCTTTCTTATGAAGAGGGGCTGCAGGAGATGGGCCTGTTTAGTCTAGAGAAAAGAGGACTGAGAGGGAATCTCATTAATATATATAAATATCTGAAAGGTGAGTCTCAAGAGGATGGTGCCAGACTCTTTCTGGTGGTGCCCAGCAACAGCATGAAGAGCAATGGCCATAAACTGAAACAGAAGGAGTTCCACCTCAACGTGAAGAAAAACTTCTTTACATTGAGGGCAGCAGACCACTGGAACAAGCTGCCCAGGGAGCTCATGGAGTCTGCCTGTCTAGAGACATTCAAAACCCACACAGGACACGTTTGTGTGTCACCGGCTTGAGGTGACCCTGCTTTGGCAGGAGCTTTGCACTGGATGATCTCCAGAGGTGTCTTCCATCTCTAATAATGCTGTGAAGCATATAAAATATGGCATTGCTGAAAATCTGCCAAGTTAAAGACTTTTTCTCAGGCTAAAAATGTGCTTGAGGACAAAAAGCTCTTTTGAAAGGTCTTTCTGTGGATTTGGAAGAACAGTGTAGTGTGATGAAATCCTAGTCTGCCACCAGTGTTTCAACAGTTAGAGATAATTCTTAAAACTGTGTATTAGAATTGCCAGTTTGCATTAAGGCTCAGGAAGGATGGGTGTCTATCGACTGCCGGGGCTTTCTTCTGCAATGCTGTAAAAGGAAACAAGGACATATGGTCTTAGTCGTCTTAAGCCTTTCCAAAAAAGCAAAGAGAACTCATTAGGCAAGTCTAATCTATTTTTTTTTTCCTAATGGGAAATCAAATGAGATAGATATTTCTCAAAGTCATTTGATAACTAGACTTCCCCTTTAAACTTTCTTTTAATACTCTGTTATCCTTGATGATAATTTGATAAAATACTTCTGAAGAAAAAGATACTTCTGAACACATCAAAGACTTTCAAGCAACAGGGTCCTTGGTTCCAGATGTACTTTTTTGTGGCCTTTACAAATTAGAGAGACTCTTGTGTACCAATAGGCTGTCTTTCATCAAGAAGATTAAAGTGCTTTATTACTGATATTGAACACTCTTTCTTGCAGCAATCAAAGATATTTTTATTGAGTAATAGGCTTGATTTAAATTTTCCATAGTGAGTGAGGAAGAAATGCACAGAGCATCTTTTCCTGCATGACCAAGCAAGGTCCTGTGTGTATGTATGTAAGTTTCTAAAGCTGAGAAAGTGATGAACTTGGATGCTTTGGAGAGAGAGAGAGAGAGACAGAGGGAAGAAAGGAGAGGTCATTTCAGAACTGTGTGAGGAACAGAGTTATTGCATGGAATTGTGCACTATAGGTTTTCTTATCAAGAGTCAAACACAGCTTGGCTGGCATTAAAAACTGTGCTAATGCTATCAGTGTTGGACATTTCTTCAGGCTTTTCTTACCTCAGGGATCATACTTGAAAGTTTTGAAGAGACTGCATTTTTCTCAGTAGACTTCCTGTTTGATTGTTTGATATTCGTGACAGCAACAGAAAAATAAGATATTAAACATAACCATTTGGTTTAAAGACCTATTATGTTAAATCTGCTGGGCAATTTTTCTCTTGAAGTTTGTGCTTGGCAGTTAGTAGGATTGAACTTCACAGAAAGTGCTCAAGTCTTTTATGGAGCTGAAACAGGAGAGCTGCTGGTGAAAATGCTCCCACTTTCCTTGGGAGACAAAGGTTGCTGGTCTCCAGGTTGACTTTTTTGGCTCGACTCACTCCTGATTGCTTTTTGAACAGCTCTGGACTGCAGTCTTGTCCCTCAAACATTTAGCTCTCATGCAGGTCTGCCAGGTGGATCTCATGCTTGTATGCCAGAGCATTAAGTCCAACTTCTCAGCATTCTTTCTTACCTGAGGTGAGCAGTTTAGGTTATAAAGGAAAATGGATGAGAAAAGTAGCATAGATCTGAGGTGGTGGAAAGACTTACCTCTAATATCCTGGCAGCTAGCACAGCGCTCCATGTCTTGTCCTAAAGTCTTCACATTTAGCCTGTGCAAGACGTCATCTTTTGGCTTCATGATGTCACCAGGTAATATATGTTGTTCTTGAAAGATGCTGTATCCTCTTCTTCTCAGTGGCATTGTGGTGTATGATTTTTTTTTTCTCCCTGCTTTCAGAAAGAGCTGCTGGTAGAATAGTTCAGCAGTGTCAAAGTAAGATCTTCATGCTAGCTTGTTGTGGTTTTCTTGTGTGCTGAGTGTATTGTCCGGAGAATTTAGAAGCATAAGGAGAGGTTAGAGTTCTCATTATGAATAAAATACAGCCTGGTGTTCAGGTTGCAGTAAAGGCTGCTAACATTATTTATTTATTTATTTATTTATTTATTTATTTATTTATTTCCTCTTGACATGAGTTGTGGCAGAAACTTTTTATTTGATGAAACTGAGGCTCACTAGGAGCAGTCTGTTGGCTTAACACTTTGTTGAAAAATAAGGCTGAAATGGCTGTTTCTCTAGAATCTCTAATTGGGTGGTGGTTTAAATTAGCTGCAAGGCACAACCTAGTTTTAATTTGATCTGACTTGGATAGGTGACAATGTCAAGTAAACTCTCCATTTTGTTGCCAGAGAGGGAGACTGAACTGAGTTAAATGAGTAGCATGATTTCAGTTTGCAGTGCAACATACTGGTTTTGTACCTGACATAAAGATGCAGCCTTTTTTTAATGGTTTTTCAAATCCTTAATTTGCTCTGGAACTAATATTTGAGAAGCTTAAGGACCAAAATATTAGGTGCTTAATTATAATCAAGCACCATGTGCTGAGTGGCACATGAAAGTACTCTGAAGATTTGTAAGAGATGAAGTTTGTCCTTGTGTCACTTCTGCTTTAGTTTTGCTGCCTGGAAGTAGTGTGCTGTATTGTGCTAGACATACCTGGCTTTGCCTATGTACATCAACATTGAAAAGAAAATTAGAGTAGAAATACTTAGCTGGGAAGTGGGAAAACCAGTCAGAGTCCCATTTAAAACTTTTACTCCAGGCTGTTTCAGACAAAAGCAGAGCACCTTGTGATGGTGTCAGAGAAAGATGTGTGAAAGACACACAGTGTTTCTGGAAAAATATCTCCCTTGCATAATGAGGAATATAGACTTCATGAATTTATCTGCCATGGCTCTGACAGCAGTGAACTGCTTATTGGAAGTTAGGCCCATCATTGTAATACAGCATTTTGAAGAACACTTTGCATTTGTTCTGTACTATTGCATCACATCGTTCCTTGTTCTTTTGTCCAGTTTATCCCATGGGGCATCTGCCACCTTAGAAAATGAATTTTACTTTCACTTTTTGTAACTGTTCAAGGTGGAAAGAAGCTTGAACCTCCTGTTTAGCAACAAAAGATACATAGCATTATACTGCCATAGAAAGACACTTGTAGTAATGATGGTTTGAATTGTTGCCCCTTCAGGTTGGCCTTCGGCAGCTGGATATGTCATTGCTGTGTCAGCTCTACTCCCTGTACGAATCCATTCAAGAATACAAAGGTGCCTGCCAAGCTGACTCTAACGCAGACTGCTCGTACGCCATGGAAAACGGATTTTTTGATGAGGAGGAGGAATACTTCTAGAAGCAGGAAGATTCCCCTCAAGGCTGACTGGACTGGGGTGCTTTGGTCCTTCTCTCCCTGTAACAAACCTCAACAAGAACGACTGGAATTTGTATGGATCCCTCTTCCTGAGGAGGAACACCCAGCTACCCTGAGTTGTGTTAAATTCTCTTATTTTAACAGGCTGTCAGTACAAGTTACTCATGCAAATACCACTTGAGCAAAGTGCTGTACTTTAACTTTTGAAGAGTCTTCAGACATGCTTGACAAGAGTTTTCAATTTAATTTGGAAGGTGGGTGTTTTCATCTTACAAACATCGGTAGCTTATAACTGGAATTCTAATCATAGTAGACAGCAGTGACTTCCTGAGTTGTAATAACTTCATAAGGGGGGAGGGAAGCCTCTGCTGTGGTGTAAATAGCTCTAGGTGATTTTTGGGGGGGTCACTGGCATTGATAAATGCATTTTGAACAGGCATCTGGATGCACGCACATCCTCAGCACTACTAAGCTAGTTCTGCTCTTACCGGCTGCATCCAGTTTTGTACTGGGTGAATTGTTTACACAGTGATTTTTTTTTTTCTCCTTAAGCTAATTTATTCCTAGCTTACAAGCTGTACATGTGATAGTGAATGTTATCAGCAGGGGTTTTTTTTCTGTTGATCTGATTCACTTTCTTGGTACTGCCACTTGGCATTAACTTTTATACTCTTCTCTGGATTTCTTGCATCAACGTAGCTCTTCGACCTGCTAAACGCTGCTCTGAAATGGTTTGCTTAGCTTTTACTGCACTGCATAGTAAAAGCACATTTTCAAACATAGTCTGGCTGCCACTATGTGGCTTGGAATAACATGAACTCTTGTGCAAGTGTTCTTGATCATATGAAGAATAAGGAAACCTCTCATATGACACAATGGGACAAATTGCAATATTTTATACTGGGTGAACTTTGTTGCTGTAAGGTAGATGACAGCTCTTTTTAAAAATGCGAAATAAGTATTTTGAGCACATACTTTGCATATGTTAAAACTTTTTATACTAACTTGTTCTTTGAAATATAAATTATTTTTGTTTTCAGAACTTACTAAAGCACTTGGTTAAGTTTTTATTAATTCATTGTGTGAAATGCTTAATCAGCTGAGAGTTGCCAACTATCTGAGTTTTCACCCTTCTCTCTTTTAAGTAAAATCAACTCCCAATGCGATTTTAGTTTCTTAAATTTAATTCTGAAAATTGCTGTAAAGCACAGTGCCTGAATCTTGACACAAGGTAATAATTAAGGGCTTAAACCTCAAAGGGTTTTTGCATGGTTCATGTCTGGCATGCATGCAGTTTGCAGGAAGAATTGGAGATCACATTCTGGGGTAGCTCCTCTGTTAGTTTTTAACAAAGGCTAGGATGTTTCAGTGCTAAAAGCCAAGAGATTTCCAGGGTGCATTCCCTCTAAAACTGGCTTATTTTAGTGGAATTTGAAGGCCACGAGAGTAAACACTGTGCTGTAATTGTGTATGTGTATAAGTTCTTAATCTAGTCTGTGGCAGTGGTTGGATATTTTTTTTAATGTTAATTCTGGTCTAATTGCTTCACTCACCCAAAACTAAACTGAATGATAAGGAAAACACAGATAATGCAGATAGTTATATCTGTACTTAAAAGTTGTGTGCCTATGTGTGTATACATGTATAAATATATATACACACACATATTTACATGCAACTTTCTGCTTTGACTTAAGAATGTATAAGCTTTTAGTATAATTTGCTGTGCTTTTAGTATTTACATGAGGCTTTTTCTAGTCTGTTGAAGTACTGCTATTTTCTTGCTCTTTCCCCAAAAATAAAAAGCATGATGTTTAGCATAACTTTCTAATGTTGTGTGTATTTTAATTTACCTTTTCAATGAATACAAACCCTACCCCCCTTCCCAACCCTCCCTAAGAAAACTAGGACTAGTCATCACCCTGGACTGAAGAAAGCAATCTTTGAATTAAATTGGAAAAAGTTCCACCTACCTCTATTTGGAATGGAATTTCCTGCTTCTCTGTCTTAATTGGATTTTATTTGGTTTTGAATTCAGGAGAAAATCATCTTTCTACTACTAAAACTAATAATTCTGTTTTACAGATCTTTAGACAGCCATTCCTTAATAGTCTTGGTGATGAGAATGGACTTGAGCAAAATTCACAGTATTTTCTCTTACATAAATTAAAAAGCAAAATGATTTATATTTCTAATCCTGCTCATGATTTAGGCAACATGGAACATTTGGCTGGTATTCCCTCTACCAAGGGAAGAATAAATGTCCTAAAGCATTACTCCACAAAATTTGGACTGAAAAACAGGATGGATTATAAGGACTTGCTAAGTTTTCAGCACCCTGCCCCTTTTAATAACACCATTTTGCATGGGAGAGAAGTTATAGTCTGTGTTCCTAAGGAAAACCCAAATGCCACAAGGGCTGGCTAGCCAGAAGAAGGTTGTAAAATAATAACCAATAAGCAGTTGTTTCAGAGGCTGATTTCTATGCCTGGTGTTGCAGTTGTGAGTTGTTTCTCTTTACCACATTATAACAGCATGAAGCAGGGGAATTGCTCTGAAAGAGGTGCTTGGTATGAAAGTGTAGCTTAAATACTGAGTAGTTGCTACAGGCAGCCTCAGTCCGAGTTTGGTGTGCACACAACAGAACGGAGTCATGTTACTACAAGAGCTTCCTACCCATGGTCCAAACCTCATCCCAACACAGCTTTCCCATTTTGACCCATAACCCCAGTTCATCTCAACTCCTAAGTTTTTAAGGGTGCTTTTTAAGGATACAATGAAAGAAACCCTTGGAATCTTCTCTACCCAGTGAACACTGTGCAACTTTTCCAGTCCCACATAGCACAGGCAATAATGAGCAGGCCCAGGAAAAGACAGGTTTACAAGGAAGCAAGAAGAGTCAGGCTCCTGCTGCCCAGAGGTGGAAAACTCTGAGTGCAGCAGTGCAGAAGGCAATCTACGCTGTGTGACTTCCATGGCCTTTCTCCAGAGGGCCAATAAATGTGGTAAAGCAGTTAGAAATAATTGTTACTTCTCCACTAGCTGTAGTTGAAGTTTTATTTTTACTTCACAGCATATCACCCTCATTCCATTGCTATGACAACTGCAGAGTCATACTGTCATAATTACATTACAGTTTAGTTCCCTGGAAATTTCCTTAGTCTACTAAAAGAGAAGAGTCTGGAAGGAGTGCTCTGCCTTGGAGAAAGTGGGTGCCAAAAAGTAATGGGTGACTGATACTAAGGCTAATATGACAAATGAGCATTTAGGTTCAGCTTCAGCTCCTGGTGCAGTCACTGTCAGTGCTATTGACTTTAGTGTGGATTGACTTCAAAGCAGGGATCTTCTCTTAAAATCAGAATTGCTGTTTGTTATTTCCAAGACTGTGGAACAGCTGCATACTTAGATTAAGGAGATATTCAAATACACACTACAAATGTATTACTCAAAGGTACTGCATTAATGCACTGAAATGCAGTAGGCAATCATTAGAATAATTTGTAAAAAGCATGAATGTTGCTTCAAAGAAAGTTTTCCAATAAAGGTGAGGCAAATCTGCACTCAGTTTATGCATATTTTAGATGCTTGCTAAATTTGAGGCTTTAGTATAGTATTTGGTGTAGTCATGAGATTGGAAGACTAGGAGAATTAGGCAGCAATTACAATAGTATTTGTAATTAATTTAGTTCCTAATCATAGGTAACCAATCATTTTATGTGGCTTCTAAAATAAGTTGATTTTTTTAGGATTATGTTTACAATTTCTTGTAAATAAGACAGTTTGCAAATTTTAAATGCAATTACAAGAATAGCAAAGCCCCCACAGTGCTTATAATTGATCCACTTAGTACTTATTTACAAGCCTAAGGTTTTGTGTCACATTTAGCCTTCATCCTAAGGAAACAAAGCGTATGCAGTAAATCTGCCCAGGAATTTTCCATCAGTCTGCTTGCTATGAACTAGAGCTGATAGGACAGAAGTTGGTCTGTTCTTAGAAAGCTTGTAAGAATTTGGAGCTGGATGAGGAGAGAGACTTAACTGCTTCTTCCTTGGACAGGATCACAGGTATAATTCCCCTTTTGGCTTCTGTTAGGCCACCCTGCTGCCAGAAGGCAAAAGCTGCATGGTCACACAGCTGCTGGCAGCTCTGCAGTGCTGGGTGCCAGGGGGGCAGTGGGAAGGAGGTGAGTCTCAGCACATCTTTTAGGGACTGTATGAAAACTGCATACACATTGAGGGGCTGCCTTCAGTGGGATGCTAGAAGGGAAGAACAGTGGGGAGGAATGTTAGAGTTTCTGGAGGTGAGAGCTTGGCACAGTTTGGAAGAGATGCTGAGGTCCTGGGACACAAGTTCTTTAAGTCCCATGTTTGATTAGTTCTGCTGCTGACACCTTGGGGGATTTTTCATGTCCTTTTTTGACCTCTTTTAGAGACTGGGGGTACACTACTTCTCATGTATTTTTAACATGACAGTCATTTGTTGCAGGTACAGACTTTTGCTTAACTGAAAAGAACATGTTTTCTTGACCTTATTTAGCTGCTTAGCTAAAGCTGTCCATTTTTTTTGAGGAATTAGATTGCTCTGAGGGCAAAGGAAATTAATTCCCCCATTGCTGTTCAGCTGGCTGCTGGGGAGGAATGTGAAATGGAAGGATTTAGCAGGTATGTGCCAAAGGGAACCCTAACAACAGGTCTTTTCTCCAATGTACAGCTCTGTGACCTTCAGCCACTTTGAAAGAATTTACTCTGGTTTTTTGTTGCCTGTCTGTACAGGATACATTACCACAGCAGTTTGAGGTTCATATTCCTTTTCATATATGACATGCATTTTCTCAGAAAATAACTTCTCAGAAGTACATTTTCCCATCCATTATTTTTGGTTTATTTGAAGTTACTACATTTAACTCTGGACAATGCTGCATGACCTAAGGAAATAACTTGTTTGTTTTCTTAGCAAAGTAGTTAAAAGATTTCTCCTATTTCCAAAGTCATCTTCTCTTGATTTTAAGATTTTCTGTGAGTTTCCAAGCTCCCTATGTGGTAAAGCCTCTTAACTGCTTATTCTATGATCCTGGGCACTCCAGCTCTGCAGGCAGCTTTACAAACACCCAGGGTCTGCTGTGAGGACTGGGTTCTGCCACGGCTGAAAGAGCCTGGGGGATCTGTGCACAGGGACACTCTCCTGAGCTGAGGTGGTCTGGAAGAGCAGAGGTGGCTGCACAGAACCCAGAACCCAGATGTGCTCTAGGGATTAAAGCCTAGGTAGGGCTGGATGTGTGCTGGACTGGCACCTGCAGCTTGTGGGGCAATTGTGTCTTGTAGGGAATGAAGAGGATTAGCAAGGGCCTTTCACTGAGATGACTCACTCAGCAGTGAGTTTGGCTATTTGGTATTAAGTGACAGAGGAACTTTGGAGGGGATGAATATTCACTACAAAAGTCTCTTTCCCTTAGGTTTTTGTCCCCTTCTCTTTCATCTGTTCTAGTCACAAAACTTAATTAAATGATTGCAGAAACAGCCAGCTAAGTAATGAAGCCCACTATGATTTCAGAGGAATGTGCTTTTAGCAGTAGAATTTACATTTTTCAGATAAGGTTGGTATGCAAGTTAAAAAGACAAAGCCATCTGCTACTGAAATACAGACTTGTGACTATTTTGGCTCTTCTCTGAACTTTTGCCACAGATTATAAACGCACTCGTGCTAAGACTTTATTAAGATAATGTCTTCAAGAGAATGTAATTTTTCAGAATTCCTCAGTTTAATATGAGATGAGAAATCCCATGAAAATGATGGATTGTTAGAATTTAGTCGTTCAAGCAGATTGTTTGGAATTGTTGGTCCATAGAGAGTTCAGTTCTATGTCAAACCACTGCCTTAAATTCATGTTAGCAGTTCAATCCTCCTTGCAGTGCTAACTACTCACTTTTAGAAATCACAAGCATTTCTTCCACAGGTCAGAAATGTCCCTGTGGTTATTTGGGTAGACACATGAGTAAGAGTTTGTGAGCTCCTTTTGGCTCAGGATACCAGGTGCTGTCACAAACAATAAAGTTGCCTGTCTGAGCCCTACCAGCTCTTGCTTAAACTCTTCTGACTCGTCAAACAGCAGAACCTTTTTAAATCATTTACAAGCAGGCAGGGTAATAAGGTCGTTTCTTCAGTTATGAAAGCACCTGCATGACAGGGACAGTACATTTTATTGGGTTTTTTTTCTCTCTCAACTCTTTACAGTATCTTTGGCTTCCTGAATCTTAATTTTAACAAAGCACTAATTATTTGAACTGAAAGGCCTCATGGATAATGGAAAATTCAAACATTGCATGCAGAGGTGAGCTAACAAGTAAAGTTTTGAAAAGGTAAAGTACAAGCTTAAACAGGACCACATTTTAACCTGTTCCATTACTCCTAAACAACATCAAAGGCTGTATTCTGGAATAAAATTACTTCTTATACGCTATGTTGCACTAAAGGTAACAACTGAAATATTAACGCAGTTTGGGATAGGGGAAGGACGTTTTATCAGAATCAGCTGAAATAAATAGTATATAAAATCAGAGAGCAAATTAATTTCTCATAGGATTAGAATATCAAAGCTCTGTTACCATGTGAAGTTTATACTGTATGAACAATCTTGTATGTTTAAAATAACCTTGCTCTTTCTGACTGATACTTAGTCATAATACTCAAATTGGAGAAGCATTTCCTTAAATACCTTGCATCATACATATAACCTGTAGAGAGCATGGAATATATAGCACCTATTCAATGTATAATTTGTGTGCATTTTTAGAAGAGGAAAGACATTTATGACCAGAGTTCTAGTATATTTTTGGAGACCATCATTGCACGGTTGCTTGCATACAGTATTAACCCTTAAGGATAAATGAGAGCAGTAGAAATTTGCAGTAATCTCTGTGGGGAAGAAGGAATTCTAGTTTTTGCATATCTTTTATCCTGTTTCACGTCCTTTCTAATAGGGTTTGCTTGAGGTCTGAGTTCTCATATGTAAATAGGTTTGTCTTGTCTCCAGTGCTTTGTGTGGTTACACAAAAGGACTTTTCACTTATCACTAGCCAGTCATTCAAAAAGTCTTTTCTGTTTCTGTTGCAAATGCAGGACTGTTTGAAGCTTTCAATGTTCCTTCTTCTCAGAGAGAATAATACTCTTTTCTGTGCTTTTGAGTGCAGGTGTGTACAGGCAGAATGCATCAATCAGTGTTAGAGAAGCCAAGCATATCTCATTATTACTGCAGGCATTTATTTGTATAAGCATCTGCTAAAATGTGTGCCCACTAATGAAAATATACACTACAATTTCTTTTGCAAATCAGGAGAGAGTTTGCTGGGATGCATTTATTCTCCAGGAACAGAAATCTCAATGCACCATGCCCATTCTCTCAATTACTTTCGTTTGTAGGCACTGATTGTATTTTTGTTTCAGCTTAATGGTGGGTTACCCAGTGCCCGTGACCTTACAAAACGTCTGCAGTAGATCCGAAGAGGTGCAGGCTGCCTTGTTCATTTAAAATTAAATCTTCAATGCTTTGTGGTCCTGCAGCCAAGGAATTTGATGGATTTTCGTGTCACTGGTTTAGCAAGGCTAAGCAGGGGGTAGGGGAATAGGAAGCTTGCAACCTGGAGAAAAAAACTGAAGGACTGAAACTTTCTAAAAGACCAAGCCACCATCTTCACAATGGATTCCTCAAGTAAAATCTTGTATTTTCACAAAATCATATTACTTGAATAAATGGTCATAGTTGAAAAACAACTGGGCATCAGACTGCTGCTACATGCAGTAGGAGCTGATAGGTCTCCTAATTTGGGAAAGGCAGCTTAGGTTTGGTCTCTGAGAGCCAGAATCTCTGCCTGCCATGGAGAACATCTGTCAGGAGTGCCTATCCATCCCAGCGGCTGGCGGAAGGACCAATGACCTCTGAGATCACTTCTAGCCCTGTCTGATTCTGTGAAAACAAAACTATTCCCAAGGGGGTGGCAGGGACAGCTGCCTGCTCAGGACAAAGAGCTGAGCCTCCAGGAGCAGCTGCTGCAAGGAGTTTAGAGGAGACAGCACTTTCTAATATAATGGCATGAAATGACAGATGGCACCTTCCACCCTGCCATTATAGGGAGGAAGGATCTGCACACGAGGGCTTCCTGTTTTGCCATCCTCTATTAGGTTGTGTTGGAGAGGATTAAAAACACCTCTCTGAACTTTCAGTCAAAGTGCTTGTGCAGCTGAATTAGATTAGAATCACCATGCTGGCATTTTGTTACATAAAAGTAGCTGAGTAACAATGAGAGAAGGGAGACGTGATCTCTGCATGCTTCTGATACTGTTCTGTCAGGGACATGACTTTTTTTTTTTAACTGATACAATCTGTTCTGTTGCACAATACTCAAATTATTGTGGGAGGAAGGTGCCTTTCTTGCTGTTGGCATTTTCTTTCAATGTAGGACCTTTAAACAGAAAGCAGCCGCACCATTTCATACATAGATAAGGCAGAAAATGCACAGGCTGTAGGAACTGGTTTGACCTTCCCTCTCCTTCCATCTGCACACATATAAATTTACAATTTACATAAACCGCACAATTCAGTTAAGCAGAAAATTATTTTAGGGAAAAATCCACTTAAAGAAGTGCAAAATCCATTTGAAAAGATGAGAGTTGTGGTACAAACTAAGTCTTGTCATGTGGTTGTGTAAAGAAATGAATACCTGCCATTGTGTTCGTCCACAGCAAAGTTAATTTGCTTCTCTAAAGAAAAGGGTTCAAATCACCATTCCTGAAAAAATTCTTCATGAATCATCAGTGTTTTATTTTCATTTTGTTCCCTCCCAGGACAAAATGAGTAAGAGATGAATTGTGCTTTCCTTGCCATGCAACCCATCTGCCATTTTCACACTGCTCAGTAGGATAAATGTCCTTAGAGGGAAACAAATTTGGACAAATTTATGAGGTGTATGCTCAATGTAATACATTCTCTTTTGGTCCCTATCCTCCAAAATCCAAGACATTTTTTCTGGTGCTGGGAAGTGGCATGTTATTATCCAGTGGATGTTCTCAATGGGAAATGTTTTCTTCCTAGTTATTATTACACTTCTGTTGGCTTTTGATTTTCAGTGATCAAAAGAATGCTGTAGCCCTACTGAGAGCAAGAGAGACTATCTCTACTGTAGCCAAGACATGATACATGTGTGGCTTTGATGGTTAGAACCAAAGCTTTATTCTGGATGAGAAGTGAGAGACCAAAGAAAGGATCAAAGTTAAAGAGTGATGCATGTATGACAGTGTCAGATGGGCTGCAGCTTGCCTGGCAGGGAATCACTATAAAGGCAACACCCACAGATGCTTACAGAGTGGATATGCCGTTCTGAGGAAGGAGTGCAAGGTGAGTAGAAGTGCTTATATGTTGCTGAGGTCTTGTTTTCTTGTTTAAATCTGTGCAATGTTATTGAATTTGTTTACTGAAAAGACACCAATGGTTTGTAGCATTTTTTAAGAAATATTTTTCTGCAAAATATACCAGTGCTTTCTACCTCAAAGTCTCAAACTGTCAAATAAAGTACCTTATTTTTCCTTTTAGATAGCTGGAAGTAAGATCAGCTAATGTGCGAGTTCCCTTTCCTTGTTTTTTAACTAATTTCAGATTTATTTTGGCACACAACAGCTGCAATAACTTCAAAATCATAATAAGGGATCAGTGATTTGCTGTATATATTGCTAAGTCTTCAGATGTGTATGTTCCAGAACTGCATGCCAGCGAGGGTCAGAATTAAAGCTTCCCTTAGTATAACAAAGACTTTAAACACATCATCTTTAATATTCACATTCTCTGGCTCCTGGCATGTCTGGTTCATATCTGACATTCACGGTGTTGACTGACTCCTAACAACCTGCAGCTGAAAGGACTTAATGCTTTTCATCTTTCTAAGCAGACATGAACAAATTAATCCTCCCCCAAATCCTGTGATGGTGGAGATAGAATCATTTTATGGAGCCATGCAAGCCATATATGACTTGCTCAAGGTCACAGCACTGCTTGGTCTTAGAGCCAGGATTAGGATTCAGGTCTTAATTCAGGTGCCCAGTCCTGTGCTTAGAGCCATGGCACGCACTTCTGTGCAGCAAAACATTTCTTCTGCCTAAAAATGTCCTCAGAATTACAGTCAGAGATTGGAAGAAATCAAGGGGATCATCTGGATTTATTTCAGCAGCAGCCAGCACATGTAAAATCTCTTAAGTTCACACTCTTATGCTCCTATGTAAAGGAATTTAAACCACATTTTTACCCAGGGGAAAAAACCCAAACAAACCCAAACAATAGCTATTATTCTAATGAAAAACAATTAAAACATCATTAGCAGTATTCCCTAGTTGCTTTGCAGACCTGTCATTTGTCTACAGAGAGCTCAAAAAAAGCTTTACAAATTTAGGACAGCAGATCAAGATTTTATGAAGCTCCTTATGTTCATATCTTCTTTCTTGCCACCTCAGAAATACAGTAAGGATTACTGGAAAGACTAAGAAGGTCAGAACAGCTAAGAGGCAGGAGACAAAATGGGAATCTTGTTATATATACCTTCTTGCAAATTTTAATTGCGGAAACCTGAGTTTCAAATAATTCATAAACAAAAATCCTATTGATTTTTAGCAGTGGGGGAATGTATTCATTCTCTCTCTTGCCACGTTAATTTTTGCAGAGCTCAACAAGATTCAGAATAATCCCAGCTTGTGGGACTACTTAGATTTTTAAAAGATGTCATCCTGAAATAATTTGAATTTTATAGCTTTTGTGGTTGTATCTTGAACTGACCTTGATACCAAGTCACCAAAACAAATATTTTGTGATCTGTTTTTCATTACTAATTTCATTCTCACATTTCTCCAAACTGAAGATGGATGTTCATTTTTAAAAGCTTGGATTTGTGATTTAAAAAAACAAAAATTAATCAAAGAACATATATGTAAGAGTGTCTGTGTGTTCCTTCAAGTTTTGAAATCAACAGTGGTTTCCTCATCAACTCCAGATTGGCACTGCAGTGCTTAACACCACTCGGCTGGGGAGTGCTCAAGGAATGCAAAAGCAGGCAAGCCCCTGAGAAACAAGGGCCTGCTTGTTTTATGAGAAATCAGCTAATAGTTTTCCAGTACAGATGTCCTGCTTTACTTTCAGTTTGGTGAAGACTGGGGTAACAAATGGCAGCTTATATGCCTCTGAGATAGGGCTTGTGTGGAAGAAAGGGCTCCCTTGTCTGTATGTGCAGGAGGGCACAAGGGTGGTAGCCCTTGCACCAGCAAAGCCTAATGCAGCACGGACTAATGCAGAATGGAGGGAGCAGCTCTGCTGTTGCACAGCTCTTCCTGTTCACTGACTAATTCTATTACTGTACAATTGCTAATTCTGCCTTATAAAAGTGTATTTTCAAGGCTGTAGTGCAAACCATTGAAATAACGAGGTTACTGGTATCTTTTCTAGGGAAACCCACAGACTTTACTGCTTGGAAAACATCTTTTGCTATGTCATGTTGTCACTTAGACTTTTACAAAAATGTCTGCAATTAATACTACTCTTCTTTCATGTTCATCATTTTTAAACGTGGTAGTAGGATGTTTTTATATTTGCTTCATGATACTCATAAACATCTATACCGTATATTTTCTTACGTATTTTTCTTGAGATGCTATCTCCTTAGTTTTTACTGCCATCTTAATTTTGTGTAAGTCTGCCAGACTCCTACCTTCTCTTTTAACCCTCCTTAGCTTTTACTCTAATTCTCCAATTTTGCATATGCTAATTTCTAAATACTTGCTACATGGCCTGCGGACCTACAGGAGTTCCCAGCTCCCACTGTGCAATCACTGAGCCATTGCTCAATCCAAGTCTCAGTAACAGCCCTGGTTTTTCTGTGCATTTCATGCAACACAGTTCTGAATTTGCTCCATAGGCCACAATACCCCTTCTGATTCTAAGCAAAACTCAAAATTGAGTTTCTATAGGTTCACTTCCAGGCAGCTGTTTTTTTAACTGAAATAAATCCTCTCCTATAACTTAATGAAACAGATTATGATACATAGAAAGGGCTATTTGCCATCCATATTCCAGCACAGGTAACTGTTTGATTACAAAAAGTTGACAAAAAAGAGTAAAAGCAAGAGAGATGTGACAGTTTTAAACAGGTAGAAACTTAAATAGTCTTGGTTCTCTCTGAAGCACTATATGCTTTCAAAAGCATAAAAAATGCACTCATCTGCCCCCCTCCCCCAGTGGGTGTCCTTAAGCTCCCCCTAGATTTATGAAATATTAGTGTATTTGTCATGTTAGTTTTGGTAAAGGAGTAACTTTAACACCAAATAATGCTGAATGCCCTACATTACTAATGATGCCTCTGAAGACTGAGAACCTGTACCACACCTGCTTTTGTTCCACAGCTCTGTAGCTTTTAATTGTCCTCTCTTGCTTCAAAGTTGTGTAAGGGCAGTGGTGGCTCCTGGCAGCATTACAGAGTGCATAATTGATACATTATCAGTGTATGTGACAAAATAAGTAAACACTGCTTCTTTCAGAATGTGTTCATGTCCATTCTAGGTGTTCTGGAAAAAACCTCAGAAAATACCTGAAATCAGTTTTTAAAAATTCAAAATCAAGTTTAATTTAGGAAGACTGTTCTCAAATAAAATTTATTTACATTGTATTTACAATTTTGCTGCTGACAAAATCATGTTTACATATAACAACCTGCATTAGTTACACTGAAATGGGCTCCACTCAGCCTCCAGACTGAAACCACTGCCAGTGCCAGTCTGGATGTCAGATGCTCACCAAAGCTGCTCTGTCACTCCCCAGCTAGGCACTGGAGAGAAAACAAACAAAAGGGCTCATGGGCTGAGATAAGGATGGGGAGAGTTTAGTCACCAGTTACTGTCATGGACAAAACAGACTCAACTTGGGGAAATTAATTCATTACCAATCAAATGAAGAGTCTCCCATATTTAAAAATGTTGCAATTGGGGTTTCTTGCGTGCTGTCAGCCTTTGATTTAATAAAAGAGAATCAGCAACCATTTGCTTTTCTGATCAAATAACTTGCATAGCATGGGCAGTTCCATCAGACAAACATGTTTGATGTCTTTTGTGGTCATAATCTAGACTTACTCTAAACCTGTTGGGAATTAACTTGAAGATGTTGCAAAATGTTTTTTGATTAATTCTGGAAAACACAGACATGAGACAGCATCTGAGAAAAACAAAGAATGGAAGTAATCCCTATGGACAGTACAGCCTTCCAGAACTCAAGCAGGAGAGTTAAATATTGGATGGGATGAATAGAAACTGGTCTGCACAAAAGTGGGTTTGTGCCCTTTTTACTGTCTTGCAGACATTGATTCTATCAATTCCTTTGTGGGCCACTTAGCTCTCCTTTTGCCTGCTGAGGAAGAAGGTGCAAAACTTCTATAAATGTTTCTTCATTAATTTAGGCCTAAACATTTTTGTTTGTTTTATTATTCTTAAACTACTACTCTATTGCTGAATGGCCTCATGTTTCGATTTTTGCTTCCACTCAATGTGCAGCCAGATGAAGACTGGGTGTGGGGAATGTGACTTAAATTCAGAAGAAGCAGTATCCTGAACAGCCCTGCATGTTGGGGGTCAGTCCTTTCACTCTCCCTTCAGCTTTCAGAAGAAAGCAGCATTTATGAGATCACACAAAATTTCAAGTATTTATGAGATTACCTAAAATGTCAAGCCAGTTTAAAACTATCATTCCTAGAGATTACTCTAGAAGTAGATATTTTATTATTTTGGATTGTTAACACAAACATTCCAGAGAATGCAGCTTGGCTTTCCCACTGTAGTTTCACTCTGGAATACTTGCCTTTTCTCTAATAAACTATTTGCAAATGTTCACTTTTCTCTTTGAAAATCTGGTTTTACGGAAATATAAATTTTGGCTTTTTCATTTTTTCCACTGACTCCCTTCCTCTTAAGGGAACAATTCATCCTCCTCTCTCTGCCAAAATGCACTGATTGGTAGCAGGGCTGGGTTTTTTTAGTGTACCTTTCTTCTTAGAGCCACAGTGATACAGCCAGATTTGTAAAACTGTTAGGATAGTGAGACATTCGTATTTTTAATGGGAAAATAAACAACCTAAGGCTGAAGTTTTATGGCTCAGCACAGGAAATAGCCAAATTTCTAATGCTTTTTTGTTATCTATCACCTTCTTTATCCCTATGAAAACAGTGCTTTCGGAGCCTGCTGGCAGAGATCATTCTTAGAAAATTATTATCATGTTGTTGGTATTTCTTCACTGGGCTGACATTTCAAACATCCCATCCCATTTTCTGGAACAAGCAGACCACACCATTTTCCAAAATTAATCCAAAGAAGATGGCAAACCAAGGGACTATTCGGTTCAAGTTCAACGTAACTGCAAAAAAAAAAACCAGAACAAATTTATCATGTACCATTTAAGAAGATCACAGAAATCATATGAGAATTCATATTAATTTGTGTGTATTAGAAATCACACAAATTTGTTAAAAGTCTGCATTCCAAAGACATGAACAAAATTAATATGAAATTTTCATTTTTCAGAAACTCAAAAAAAAAATCTATTCTATGTTTCAATGATCCATGAGTTGCCTCACATTGTAACAGATGGATCTGGTGGATATAATACTATTTATACAAAGAGACGATGGTGAGATAAGAGGTACTTTTTTTCTTCCTTTTTAATTTCTTTTTGTTTCAATCACTTTTTATTAAAGTTTAAGGAACAGAGTTTTAAACTAGAGCTATTTCAGTCACATATCTGATATAGATTAAAAAGATAACAATAATAATGACTTCTGTAAAATCAGTAGTCTCTCACACATATTCTGTACACATAATGCAGTATATAAAATGCAAAAATGTACCTCTAATTGCCTGAGAGTTTGATATCAAGACAAACACTTTTATAAATGCAAGGCACAAAGGTGTGTAGTCGTGCTCCCAAATAACAGCTGGAATTAGCAGGAGCTTTCCATAGGTGGACAACAGCAGTGCTTTGAGAAGTAAGATGAAGTCAGACTTTCTTTTCAGCATCTCAGGTGTCATCCACCACAAGGTAATGAAAATACCAATGAAAAATGAAGTTTGTTCTGAAAGGAGATAAGAGGTGTTGGAAAGAGAGAACAACGTGCCAAAAATCAAGTCCAGATCTGAATGAATTTCAGTAAAATGACATGTCCCAAATGCAATAGAGTCACTTTTTAAAAGCCACAGGCAAATGTTCTCTATCTCCTGTGTTCATTTTAATAGCCAAATATTCCTTAAACCAATTCAGAATCATGACATTCAGAATAATTCTATCACAGGATTCTATCTGTAGGATTATCATATTTGTGATTTCTGACTCCATATAGGGCAGGAAGTTAAGCACAAGAACCTCTTCACTTTCACTTTTTAGCAACGAGAAGGGTTTTTTTTCAACTGTCTGTTAGGCTGTAAAACAAAATCAATCCTTCTTTGCAAAAGGTCAGCAGCAACAAACCCTTTTCATACAGCATGAGAAAGGACACCAAGGTGAAAATACCTTTGAGCTACCAGACTTTTTTTGACACCACTCCTGTGATATGCTGGCATTAATGCAGATGTCAAAGAAACTCCCACAATAATGGTAATAGATGAGTCACTACTGAAAAATAAGTTCAATATTTTTACTGACATATTATAAAAACCCACTTAAAACAACATTAGACAATAAAGGATTTAAATTAAGCTCTGAATGTGTAAGAAAAATACTAGTTTTAGTGTGCAAGTTTGACTTAAACACTATCATCTGAAAAAGTATGAGAAAAAATGTTTTAACCTGCATAGAACAAAACCTCTTCCCTGCCTTCAAGTACAGTCTTAGAATACACTGGTCTTAGAATACACTGCTCTGTATTTCAGTTTATTTGTTTAAAAAAACAACCCCAAACACATACAACTTTTCCCATTTTTTACTTGAGTAAGGTTGTATCACCTTAATGAATAATAAACCTTGAAGTCAACATGAAGCATGGAATAAGGCTGAGCTTTACATTGATCTTCAAACTATGTCAAAAGATATCAGGCAAAGATTTCTGAATATTGCCACTTTTCAGTCTCTTCATATCTAATGCTGATCATATCAGTCTGAACTGTAATCAGGACAGGTATTTCCATTAAATGCAGGCAAATTAGAGTATGTGTGTAATTGTTTAACCATACTGGGTTGGGCATCACATCCTTTCTCTATCAGTTTTTGCAGTATGGGCTTGAAGTTCTTCGGTGCATAAAGAGTATATAATACAAATCACCAATCTTACCTAAAGAAGCTATGCCAAACATTCTGTAAAAATCCCATTCTTTGGCATATCTGATTAAGTCATCAGGATCTGTATTTTGGCTTGAATCCTGTAGTTGCAACCACCTGATATAAGCTTCACAGAGCAAACAAAATACGCAGAGCTTCCCATGAATCTGGTAAATGAAAGAATAATAAAAGGAGTACTATTAAATCAGCATTAATTAAAAGTATTAGTAAGAAATCAGCATTTAAAAAACATTTAAACACCTCAACACAAACTCTGTAGGTGTATTACTTTTCTTTAGCATATAAACAAAATTACTTCTGCTGAGGCACTAATTTATCACATCATCCTTTTAACATCTGTTAGCATAATAGTCAAATTATAACATGCACAAAACTGCATCAACAGTTCTGTACAGAAGAAGGTATATAACTGTGCTTAAGGCCTGATTGGGAAGGCTATTCAGCTAGGAATGAAAAACCAAAATTGTACCATTGCTAGCATAGAATTATATTATCTAAAATTTCTGTTTAAGGGCAACTACTCTATTCAGCAAACTGGTTTAAGTAGCCTTGTTTCTCTTTTTCCCTGGGACAATCTCCATTAGAAGAAACTGGTGGTGTAGTTATACCAAAATATTTCTTACCTCATATAAGAGTGAGGCACCAAAAATAAAGGTAGCAATATAACCAAACAAAGCTATTTAAAATATCTTCTGAAGTGACATCAAAAATTATGTTGTGAGGGCTAACAGTCAGCATGTTTCCACATTATATAGTCTGTAAGCCAGTGCATATATGAGGTGATTTCTGGTTTTATACATATTTAAACAAGCCATAACAATTTCTGTGCTGGATTCTACTTTTTCTATTGGAGGAAACAGTTATGTCAACTGCACATAGATGCATAGGCTTTGCCAGTTTAAAATTCAACTCAAATTATTTTAATAGATGAACTTTTCACAGACAGTCCTTGCAGAAGCCTCACAGGAAACATCATTACAAGTCTCCAGAAGCACTGAATTAATTAAAAACATTTAGATAGATTTATGCTTGAAAGATGAAGCGAGTGTATTTATCTACACTGCTTAAACTGAACTGGCTAAGAGGTACCAACATGAACACAGCACATACTTATGCTCAGAGATTTTGCTCTAGATTAGCTTCCCTCTCCTGGGAAATCAGTCCTTACAGTAAAAATATGCAATACTAAAACACTGCACCTCCAGACTGGCCAGCCCAACTATGTAATTCTGCATCAACCACAATTCAAGTGAAAGCACCAACTTTTGCTCTGGCTTTGAGGACATGATTAATTACACAGAAAGAAACTTGTGAGAAATTAGTACAGTATGTTTAACTGGCACAGTATTGTTAATTTGGTATGTTATACTCCTATTGCTCATTTGAAAAAGAATTGTTTCCAACAGAAATTCAATTTGAAAATTAATCTGCAATTAAGTCTTTCTCTTCCAGTGGAATTTAGCACATCATCCTTTTAGCATCAATTAACATGATAGGCAGGTTAGAGGTTAAATAGAAAACTGCATGAACCAGTTATATGATGAATAGAGCACATGGAATCTCAAACTCCCACTGTTAATGAGACAGCTTCTGTCTTCACAGAAGTGATGCTGCAATATCAGCAAATACAAAGTCATCTTACATGTTGAAGAGAAGGAACTGCAAAGAACTGTTCATGCAGTTTTCTATTTAACCTCTAACAGTCTTTAAAGTTTTATAACTAATACAACAGACTTAACCAAACCTAAATATATTTTTAACAAAAAAGCCACAAGGTAGGGACATAGCAACTTACATTTATCTTTGTGTTGAAAAGAATGTGCCTGTATGCTTGTGCTTTGCATAAAACAGCATTAATCAAGATGATAACAGGATCATACTCGATGTATTTATCCACAGGTTTCTGGCAGGATTTCTGAAAATCACAAAATAAGAAGAATTAGGGGGAAAAAAGGAAAGGAAGAGTTTATAAAATTTTCCTCTCATCTTAGTACAACTGGATAAACACAAATTAGCAATTCAATTATAAGTAGTTTTTCCCTAATGTCATCTTCCATTTTCAATACAGAAAAATGGCTTCTTCTCCCTTGACACTACACTTGACACACAGAGCTCCCTTATAAAATAGAAAGATTTATTATTGATTTTTACAGGCTTTGGATTAAGATCGATAATGAAATATGCAGGAATAGACTTAGTTATCATTTTGTGCTCCACAGATGCAAAAAACTAAACTACTTTCCTAAGACTCAAGAAATGCACCAGTATCATGCTAAAGGTTAACTGATCATGGCTCATCTGCATATTTGGTGTTATTTTGGGTATTTTTAGAAAGAAAAATAATTTCTTCTATCACTTCTTTATTTTCAGAGATGCTTTATTCTCCTATCCTATCCTATCCTATCCTATCCTATCCTATCCTATCCTATCCTATCCTATCCTATCCTTTTTCTTTCTTTCAAGGAGACAGTAAATGTTTTTTGCTGTTGCATTGTTCTTCCATACTGTTTAAGGATGTTTCAACCAGTTTTCCATCATTAAGCAAACACCAATACATTCAGAATACTGATAATGTAGTTTTCACACAGACCCACAGCCAAAGAGTCAGTTGCCACTAAGCAGTGATAGAGCACTAAACCATCACTTCTCTCAAACACATCTGTTAGGGAGGTTATTTCACCCAGACCACTGGGAACTGCTTGTCATCAATCCCTTCCAGCTTTATTGACTTACCTGCCTGGCTGATTGAGCTAGGGCTAATAAGAGGCTGTTATACTGTGAGCAGGGGGGTTAAATAACCTTACAAAAGGCTCATCTAGCAGACCTAAGGGGCAAGGAAGTAACTTCTAGCAGTGAGCTGAGGAGCAGCAGAGCAGCAGCAGCCACCACTTCAGTTCAAACAATTGCACTTGCAGCAGGGTGCTCTCCTGCAGGCCAGCTTTCTCCTGCTGCTAATCCTCCAGTCTGGTTCCTCCAAGCTGTCCTCAGCTAATCTTGGTCCCCCAGGCCTTCACATTAGCTGCCATGCTGAGAACACAAGAGTCACAGAAATTATCTTTATTTCCATTTTAATGAGTGCATGGTGGTGCACTGCCAGAAGAGAAATGTTGGCACACCACCTTCTGAAGTGCTGGAACAGTCAAAAATGCAGCATCAGACAACACACACCTCCAGATAAACTCCCAGGACAGAACATATAGGTTTTTCAATTTTCATTTTTCTGTCATACAAAGACCAACTAAGTACCACACTGCTGCTCACTCACCCTGCAATAGGATGAGGAGGAGACTCAGAAGAAGGTAAAACCCATGGGTGGTTAAAAGAAGAGTTGAAATAAAGCAAAATATAATAATAATAATAGTAATGAAATGGAAGATAATAAGAGGGAGATAATGCCCAGAAGAAACAGGACAGGAGCTGCACAACATGGTTTCTCACCAGCCACTGACCAATGCCCATTCCATCCCTGAGCAGTGATCAGCCCCTCCTGGCCAACTCTCCCAGTTCATTTACTGGGCAGGACACTCTGTGGGCTATGGAGTATCCCAGTTTGGGTCAGCTCTCCTGCCTTTGCTTCCTCCCAGCTCCTTGTGCACCTGCTGGCTGGCAGAGCATGGGAAACTGAAAAGTCCTTGGCTTGGGGTGAGCACTAATAGCAACAACTAAAACATCAGTGTGTTATCAACATTATTCTCATTCTGAATCCAAAACACAGCACTCTATCAGCTGCTAGGCATAAAATAAAACTAGCCAAAACTAGGATGGTGTCTAAAGTTAACACTGTCTTGCTATTTAACAGAATCATTTTTGTAGAATCTGAGAATGCAGAATTTCACCAGCAAATTGACTCAGAAGTCCAGCATCAATGTCAAGGAAAGCATCTGAACAAAAGCATAAACTGAAGAGAGTGTCTAGTGAATGCTGCAACCTATAATCAGTGTTTCTTTGTCCAGCTTAAGGAAAAAACTCATTTCAGTAAGACAACACTGTGTATGACAGTACACAGGTTGGATGTAATGAATTAAAAAACTCCCTCAACTAACCAAGAGTCTGAGAAATCTAAAAATAAAGTGAATTAGATGGAAAAAGGACATAACACAAGACCACAGTTATAAGATTTAATAGCGTGAAAAAGAAATTGCTACTTTAATTAGAGGCAGTGTCTTGCTTCATTTCTTTCTACTGGGAAATCATAAACAGATATTCTTATAGGTGGTGATTTGCATATGTCAAATCACTGGGTTGATGTAGCATCAGACAAGTGCAATTTTTTTAATAGGTTTATTCACACAAGCACTGGACAAGTCCATTCAGAGTAAGATTATTCAACACAATGGGTGTCATAAAGGTTAGATGAAGGGTATCCTACGCACACCCAGTTTTATTATGCTCTCAGATTCTCCTACAACAGAACATTTTCTGACCAGGACCAAAAATCTTTCTGAGTTAAGAATGGTATTTTCAACTGAAAGATTCCAATCAAACACTAATCAAAAAATTTGCAGTTAAGAGGTATTGAAAAATTTTCACTGACAGCTGACATGAATTTTAGACAATGAAAATTTATCAGACCCACCATCCAGGCAAAACCAACAATTCAGAAATTTACTGCAGATATATACAGAGACTGCTACAAATGAATACACAAATAGTAGTGTCTTCTGCCCCACAGCTTCTGGCAGCCAAATACCAAACCTTCTTTGCAGCTGTGAAAATTATGTTAAATTTAGTATTTCTGTCTTCTAGAGTAAGATGAGAGCCCCATTCTTAGTATATATTATATTCCTAAGATACTTTATTTCTATCTGAGTCTCTGCTGCAAGAAGGAAAAGTCCTCTGTGCTTACCCAGCCAGTGACCTAGCCAGCATGAGTTCACCCAGGGATTTGTGAGACCTACAAACCACCTTTGCTGCAAAACACTTGTGTGTGCACTGCTACAGACTAATTGGATGATGGCTGATGTACCATTAGTTCACTACAGAACTAATATTCCCTCTAGGAAGAATTTTTTCCATATCTGGCTATTTCATTATTTTATCCAGCTACACAACTAAAACATCTGACACCAACCTCAAATGCCTAGGAAGGAAACCTGTGAGTGAAGCCTGACTTCAGCAAAATCAGTGCAAGCAAGGACTGATGCAGTTTAATACACATATGTTTCACTAGATAATTTCAGCTAGTTAAAGGGATGTAACTTTGGGGACACTGATAATCACTAACACTTTGAGAGAAGATTGGTATGAACAGCTCAGCTATGGAGAACTGCTTGCACTTTTAAGATTTTAGTCAGGCAATTTAACTCCAATCCTGGCGCTCACATCTCGTTCCCCACTGCTGTTCTGCACAGCTCTAGTCAGTGTCCTGGGCAAGATGAGTGAAGAAGGCACATCTTTGACATACTGAGCTTTTTCATCTTCTTTGGACTTTCTCCAAGATGAGCCTCAGTTATCACAAAAGCAGTAAAAAGAGGTAACTGGATTTCTCCACGCTTTTAGCCATTTTTCAACTTCTACCTTAAATATGTAATTGGCATCAGAAACAAGTAACTGGTAAATTTTTTCTTGAAAAAATAGACACTACTTTGATTAAAAGGTACTTTCAGATTACGTGTCAAAAGGAAAGTCAAGCTTCACACCATAAATTCTATTTGCACACCTTCTGATTTGGTAAATTTAAGGAACATTATGAGTATTTGATACTGACATACAAAAGTCCACAGATACTGTGCTCCCCTAAAAAAGGATGTTAAAAGTATATCAATATTCTAGTAAATTTAAATGGCTATTACTTTAAGAACTGTTTGACTAATCAAATATTTAGGAAGATTTGACTATGCTTGTTTGTTGTTTGAAAAAAAAATCTTCCATTTTCATAACTTAGAAGTTTGCTTAGTTATCTTAAAGAAATTTAAAACCAATTAGCAAAGGCAAATTAAAGAGAAAACTTCAAAAGTGAGTACAACCATCTTCTTTATAGTGTAGTATATGAGATTCTTTTTGATCAAAGCAATCCAAAACATTTAAGGAAAGTAACATACATTTTAAAGTCTCAGTTGTATTAAATATGACCAAAAAAACCAAAGTACTGATATGTTAATTCAAACTTCATGTCTATCAGGCTTTTATAAATCACTACTCAAAAGACATAACTCTTGCTTTGTTGATCAAAGATACTCAGCTTGGAAACAGTGTTCACAAATGTGTGCCCAATACAATACAGTATTCAAATATTTGAGAAACACCTTCTGTCTCTGAAGGATAAAGTTTCTAAAGTATATGAACATGACTTTTTTTGGATTTACCTCTCTAATTTTAAAACATTACTTATTTTTAAATACAAATATTTTGGGATGGGGTTTGTGGAAAGTAAAAGAATTCTTGAAGAGGAAGCCATAGGACATGACAGAAAGTAAAAATATACACTGAAGAACAAAGCTTCATCCTGATCTAAAACTACCATGAAAACCACACCAGGAATACATTTGCAAATCTCTGGGCATTAGAAATATCAATGAAACAGTCTTATTATAGTATTCCTTTCTCCAGGGTTTGGACTTTGGCAAAATTAAGCTACAATTTTTTGCTGGACTACACATACAGCAAATTGTAACAACATTTACATAGCTTCCACATGAACAGAGGTCCATTTGCATAGGTTCATAGGCAAATTAAAGACTCTTGTGAGAGTGCCCTTAATCCCAATTGCACCCTTAAATAATAAAACACATGAGCTGTGCTGCTTTCAGGGATGGATTCTTTATTAGGGATGCAGCCAAGTGTCACAGTAGACTGAAAAACAAAACAGCCCAGTTTCAGATGCATTCCGTTTCAGAAAACAAAAATATTTTTTTCCCAGTAGTGAGTTGGTCTGTAAACAAGTTAGGTAAAATTAGCATATATTATTTTCCAGGATGATCTTTGTACTCCTGACAGATTCTTTACCATGCCACATAAATGCTTTGCATTCAAAGCAAGGTCTCTCTGCCTTGCTGGAAAAAAAAAAAAAAAAAGAGCTTTTCAATTATTTTTTAATTGCAGAAAAGCTAAATGAAGTGTGCACTGCTCAGGCAATTTAGCTTTCTTATTACAAAACACAAGGGGGATCCTGACTGTGCTCTATATATTGCAATAAGTAATTTATTTTCCTTTGTTATGGTCTGGAACATTTTTAACATTTTATTTTTAAACATAACAACATATATGAAATTGAAAACAGAATTTTAGAAATGTTTGCATGCTTTTCCTTCCATTTCTGAATAAGTGAAGTTTGCTAATTTCTTTTTGTAATCATTGCACTTCACAGTTTATTTGAGGTTAGCCAATCATGCTCCCACCCCACGCCCCAGAATTATTACTGTAGTAGCAGTGTTATTTGAACACTATTTTTTCCTTACTGTTCTTAATGGCTGGTTTGTAATACATTTAGTGAAGATTTGCTGTATTATTTACAGATCAATTAAATTTTAAGGGTCTCAAAATAATTAGGGAAAACCTTTTCTAGAAGGAGCCACCTAGGCTTACCTTCACAATCATTTGTCACTGGAAATAGGGAACACATCAGTCCATTACAGATTAGGACTAAACCCAGACCCAGGAGATGCAAAGTGAGTGCCAAACCTCACCTCCACTGCGGGCAATCCTAACATGCCCATGGATTCCACACCCTCCCTGCCACTCCTCAGTTATCACACTGAACAAAAACCATATTGAAGAGCTCCATCTGTCTCTTGTAATGCTGCTTCCACAGCTAAGTACATGCAGGATGAGAAAATGGCTCATCCACTAAATGTGCAATGCCAGAGGTCTGGGCTAGGCTTCAGCTGAAAATGGCCTTAATTAAACAAAACAGACTTAAAAAGAAGTTACAGAAGTTGAGGAGTTTGTGGCAGTTAGCCACCTTGCAGAGTTATCAAGAAAAGACACGACCTTTCCAACCCAAGTGTACCGTGTGGACTTCTATGTTTTATAGAAGAAAGTTTCTTTAGTTCCTTCAGCATCTATTACAAATTTATTCCCAGAGTGGATAATAACACTTATGAGGTCTTTAATGCTTGCCCACATTAAAATTACAATATGGAGTTCAAAGAAACTTTTAATTATATTAAGAGCAGTAAACTAAAGTAAAGCAACATTAGGCTGAATTTCCAAAATTGTACTCTAATATTGTGGGCTGGAAACACATGCTCCTTAATGAAAGCTTTTAGTATTTGCCTCTGGAAAAAAAAATCAGTCTTCTCTTCAACAAATTAATAACAGAATACAAAATCGTGGTATTTTGCTTAGGCATTCAAATTTAAATCTTCCACCTCAAAATCACATCCAGATCAGGTTAAACACATCCTGAAATAAATGCAGGGCTAGATAGAAGTTGCTGCTGGGAGAACTTAGCTTCTTCAATCTTGAGATAATGTTCCAAAAAGTGCTGAATGACAGGGTTGTCCCGAGAATGGCAAAGACCGTTTAGATGCAGATTTCTTAATGTATCAAGGATGACTTTAAAAGAGTACTGGGGAAAGTCTCTAGGTCCCTATGAAACAGTGATGATCTTGACAATGTTCTGTTTGTTCCCAATTTTCTGGGGCCCTCTATTTTACTTACCATATGGAACAAATGTTGGGCTGTTGTCTGGCTTTTTCCTTAAGGTGTCAGTGTTTCCAGGTACTACTTGAAAATGGGAATGAAACACAAGTGCTTTTTAACAAAAAAAAAAAAAAAAAAAAATCTAGATTATGCCCACTGGCCTCACTTTGAATATCACTACACAATCTTTCTATGAATTTTTCACTTCTTCTTTCTTAATGCTACAGTGGAGTAGCAGTACTCAATGCTCTCACTCCAGAAGACAGATGAAAAATGTTCTCAGGCTGAGTGATCACACCTTCTAATCTCACCTCAGACCTTTCAATTTTTCTTCAGCTTTCCTTAAGTTTTTAGAGGCCTACACTCTAAGTTTTATATATAACTGATATAAATGATGTTTCACACTGTTAAGTGGGGTCTTCATATATTTTTAAGTGCAGACTTCTAAGCTATCATTATTTTCAGGTTTGATCATCAAGAAGATTCATAACACTGACACACTCATATCCCTACTCATGAAAGTCTGTGAAGGGTATCAAAGGGCACTCAGTACTTGACTATTTTTCGTTGTCAGCAGCATGATGATGAACAACTTTCCAGGTCTCTGGCCAGAGCACAGGCTTGCCTGCATGGAACAGAATGCCTGCAGAAAGCTGGAACAGTGACAAAACCATCCTTGCAGATGAAAAAGTAAACCAAGCACTGCTCTACTGGTAACCATGGGGACAACAGTAGGGCTTTCCTGCCCAAAGTCACATCAGTTCAACTGAAAGAATCTTCTGATCTTGGCAATCTTTCAACATTCTCATCTCCACTTCATGTGCCATGAGCTAACATGTTTCCTGCTCTCAGCACTGCCAGAGTGGCCAGAAATTGAAGGAAAGCTTTATGATAAAAAATGTGCCACGTAAGAGCAACTAGAACTGAACCTGAACCATGCTGACTCACAACAGAGCCAGAGCAAACAGACTGGTACGAGTCAGTGAAAAATGGTACAGATCTGGGTCTGCATGGAGAAAGATGGACAGAATTCCAGATTGCTAGGAATGTGTGATTCTTTGCTCTTTCTTTTACTCAATTTGTTACTCTTTTTATATGAGTTTAGCATTTGTGATGAATACAGCAAATGGGACTTAAGTCTTTGATTCTACATGGCATGCCACAACTCCAACAGACCAAGACCTTTGGTCCTCAAATGGTTAAATGCCAAGGGGAATGAGTGCCATCTACTGGCTTCCAGGTTGCCTTAAATCTGTTTATTAGCACCAAATTAATAAGCAAGAGAAGCTGTAGATTTCAATGAGGTCTCCCCTCAGCCTCCTCTTCTCCAGGCTGGATACGCCAAGTGACCTCAGCTGCTCCTCATATGGCTTCCCCTCTACATCCTTCATCAGCTTTGTGTCCTCCTTTAGATGCTTTGCAACAGCTTTATATCTTTCTTACTCTGCTTTGCCCAAAACTGCCCCCAGCACTCGAGGTGAGGCAGTGCAGAGCAGAGCAGCACAATCCCCTCCCTTGCCTGGCTGGTGATGCTGTGCCTGATGTCCCCCAGGACAGGGGTGGCCCTCCTGGCTGCCAGGGCACTGCTGGTTCATGTTCAACTTGCCACTGACCAGGACTCCAGGTGCCTTTAAATAACCATCACTCAGACCCTGACATTCAGGCCCAGTGGCACGGGAGCTGTGTTCAGCCATGGAGCCATGCTCAGATCTGCCCTTCAGCAAGAACCAGGCTGAGCACACTCAGCAGCAGATGCACTACAGTGCCAGTCAGGACAGCTCCAGCACAAAGGGGCACTCAAGGAACAGGAGGAAATGACATTGGGAAGCAGAGCAGACAGAAAACCTGCAGTCACAGAACGGGTCAGCTTGAAAAGGACCACACGGGGTCATCTGGTCCAACCTCCCTGCTCAGGCAAAGTCATCCTAGAGCACCTGGCACAGGATTGTGTCCAGAGGGTTCTTGAACATCTCCAGTGAGGGAGACTCCACAACCTCTCAGGACAATCTGCTCCAGTGCTCGGTCACCTGTACAGTGAAGAATTTCTTTCTCAGATCCAGGCGAAACTTCCTGTGCATCAGTATCTGCCCGTTGCCTCTTGTCCTATTGCTTGGCACCACCGAGAAGAGCCTGGCTCCATCCTCATGACACCCTCCCTTTAGATATTTATACTCATTGATGAGACACCCTCCCTTTAGATATTTATACACATGGATGAGTCCCCCTCTCAGCCGTCTCTCCTCGAGGCTAAACAGGCCCAACTCTTTCAGCCATTCCTCACAGGTCACCAGGATTCAGGGAAAGCGGCCACAATGCGCGAGCATGACTGCAGGGGGCGCTCCAAGGGGCTCAGCCGCCCGCGTGCCACCGGGCCCACTACCACGTGCCGCGCGCCGCCGCCTGCTGACGTCAGAACTTCCCACGTGCATTCCTGGCCTCCCCCCACCCACTGCTCGCAACCCCGACTCACGCAGATGGAGATACGGAGCACCCCGCGCTGATAGTCCCGGTACAGCTCCGTCGCCTCCCCGTTGCACTCGATACAGCGGTAGGCGCCGAGCGCCGCCATGGCGCGCGGGAGCACGCCCAGCCCTGTCAGCTCTTCCACACCGCCTCCTCGTTTCCGCGTTCGGGAGGGCGGCCGAGCCAGACCGCGCCGCACTGCATCCCGGGAGCTGTGGTTTTCCTGCCGCTGCCGCACGCCGGAGTGCGCCGATGGAGAACTCTATGTCCCAGGGGGCAGTGCGACGGCGGCCCCGTGGGAGGGGCGGTGGGGACACCCCGTGTTCCCGGGCGAGGCGGCGCACATGCGCGCCGTGAAGATGGCACCTGCCGGCGGGCTAGCGCGGGGTCTGTGGGTGCCGCTGGCCATGCTGGCCGTGCTGGCCCCGGCCGCCCTCGCCCTCACCGAGCGCTTCCCGGCGCTGTCCCTGTTCCAGCAGGAGCGGCACCGGCAGCGCCACGGCCCGGCGGGGGAGTGGGCGGAGCAGTACTCGGCCGAGTGCGGTGAGTCAGGGGCGTCGCCGCGGTGACCGCCCGCAGCCCGGGGCGGCGGTGCCGAGGCCGCGGGGGCGGCGGTGCCGCTGGGGGCCCAGGGCGGTGCGGGGTGCCGGCGGCCCCCGGGCTGTGCCGCCGCTGCCCTCGGCTGGCTCACGGCGAGGCTGCCCGAGGGTGAGCGGCAGCGCCGAGCCCGCCGTGCCGGCGTGTGGCGCGGAGCCACAGGGGCTGTGGCGGCAGCGAGCCCGGGAATACCTCTCATCCCTGGGACGGGCAGACCTTGGGTACCACACGGCAGGATCCCTGCTGCCCATTCACCTCTCGAGCCCGGCAGCTGGACTCTGCTGCTTTTTCATTCCTGAGCTCAGTAGTATGGGGATACGCCTGTACTCCGTGCTTGTATTACTGAGTTTCTTAGTACAAGGAGCTGCCGGAGAGGGTCCAGGGGATTGGAGCGTCTCTCACGAAGAGAGAGACTGTGGGAGCTGGGCCTGCTTAGTATAAAGGAAAGAAGACTGAGAGGGAATCACACGAAGGTGTCAAGAGTATGGTGCCAGACTTCTTAGTGAAGCCCAGAGACAGGATGAGGAGCAGTGAGCACAAACTAAAATACAAGTTCCAGTTCAACTTGGGGAAGAGCTACTTTGTATGAGGGTGTCAGAGCACTTGGAACACGCTGCCCAAGGAGCTTGCAGGTTTTCTCTCTCTGGAGACATTCAAAACCTACCTGAATGTGTTCTTGTGTCACCTGCTTGAGGTGATCCTGCAGGAGGGTTGGACTGGATGGTCTCCACAGGTCTCTTCCAACCATATCAGTTCCGTGTTTCAGTGAGTGAGATGTGGTTACAGTTATATCTATTTACTGGTGACCTGGATGCTTCTCTTAGGAGTGCCAAGTTTGGGTAGCAGATCTTCTGCTATTTTTCAAGTTAATTGATGTCTTGTAATACAGGCATAGTTAAAACTATTTTTATCTGCTTGAATATCTTTTGTATCTGGATCATGTGGTTTAATGTGTTGTGATTGTTGATCTTGAGCATGGAGTGAATTGAGCCATACACAGATGCCAGTCTGAATCGCAGTGTGCACCCAATGCAGATGAAGAAAAAGGTCTATCAGTTGCTTGGAATGTGATACTAAATTATGTATAAGAGAATAACCGGTGATGTGTCATGACATCTTAGCTGTCAGTATGGTTTTGTGATTGTTTTTCCTGCCCTTTATTTTGTAAAGCCTGTGCTCATATCAGCAATTCTTGTGGTCCCTAACAACTAATATAAAATTAATGTAATCCACTTGAATAATAGACTTCGTGGAAATACCTTCTTATGAGCTTCCTGCGCCTGGATTTTTGCTTTCTCCCCTCCCTTCTGTATGTGCTTTTGTCTTCACATTATAAAGTTCTTTGGTTAGTTTTTATGACCTTTTTGTGTGTGTGTGTGTGTGGCTACAATGGCTGAGAGCCATAGTACCTCAAGGTGAAACCAGATCTTGAAAGTTATCTCAGGTAACTGTTGCTAGAAATTATTCAGGGTTAAGCATAAAACAAGAAGACTTTCACCGAGTGTTGAGATAAAAATCTGTATACCCTACAAGTTAATAAATGGCAAAGTACTTGATTACATCTGTTACTAGACCTGACATGAATGATTGACTCAAGGCACTCCTTTAGAGGTGGAATTGGAAGATTAGATTTTGATGTAACAGCGGATGTTGTTTTAAAGAAACCAGTGTAACTAGGATTGGTACAAAGAGTTCTGCTTGAATCATCAGGTATCCCAGGTACCTTGCATGCACTGGTAGTAAGATAGGCCTTACTTACAGAACAACTTACTTACTTTCAAATAGCTGTATACCAATTCACTCCTTGCTGTTTACATGCTAGGACTAAATGAATTGCCAATTGAAAAATTAATTCCCTTGAGCTCTTGGTCTTTGTTTTAGTTCAACTTGCACAGAAGCTGAGATTTTTTTTGGTCTCAAATAGTTTTCCCTGTAGCCTACTAAAAGGTCCAAAGTACTTTCTCTGGTTGGTGTTTCTGAAAATGAAGAAAACTTCATTTTCATGAAGTTGTTAATGTGGTTCAGTTTTGATTGTGGCTGACTTGCAGACAAAGGCAGATCCATTTCTCCATATGAGTAAAGCAGTTGGTTGCCCCAAGAACTGCGAGATTTGAGGGAGTTGTAGCTTGTATCAAGCTTGTGGCTTGGCTGTCTTATTCCCTACCACCTTACAAAAAATTATTTCAGTAAATCCTTGCTGTTGTGAAGAAAATTATTCCAGAGGTAGGCCATGCCTGTGCCTCTTTGTTTTGATGTCTGAAGCAAAAGTTTCTTGTTGAGTCTGCAGCCAAAACTCTGAAGTTACTGAATCACAAGCACCAACAGGAACAAGTAATGTGTTAATAACGCTGGCGTAGCACAGGAGTGTTTGACCAATGTGAAGAACAAAGGGCAGTGATGAAACCTCATGCTGGCAGAGCTCCTTTTGGAAACTAGGAGTGGTTTGCCACTGTTCTCACAGGACTGACTTTAAACTTTGAACTTACGCTTTTTACCACCCTTGCTTTTGTTGTAAAACTTCTCCCACTGGTTATCATTTATGGCTCAACGTAGATCCAAGTTCCTATTTACAGGGAATGATTTTAGATGCTTCCTTTATTTCTCTTTACAAGAAGACTGTTTCTTTTTCTTTTTTAGCTCTGTGTTTATGAGAGATAGAGAATTAATTAACTACAATCCTTAAGAAGTCAAAATATAAGAGCACACCCTGCCCCCAGCCTTTCAAACTTAGCATCAAGTTTAGATTTACAAACATCAAGGAAGATGATAAAATTTGGTATTTGTGACATGGTTTCAAGGAGATAATGCTGTATATTTGCTTTTTCTTGTTTATTCTTGAAATATTTAAGGGTGATAGAAGCTCTAGGTTCCAAAGATTTGAAAGTTAACAATTCTATTGGAATAACAATTAAAAGCATCATGTAGAGGAAGTAGTGGTTTCTGTATCTTGTTTGATATCTTAAACTGTTTCTCTGCTATGCCAAAAAGCTGTGTTTGACTTTTAGGAGAAATGAATCAGCCTTAGACTTTTTGAAATTACATTCTTAGTAGCTTACCTTTGTATGTGTTTGGTCAATTACAGTTCATTATTCTGACTGCTTTTTGCAGTCCTTATACCTCGGTTTTCTGCAGCTTTTCCCCTACGTCTTTGTGGTCCATTCCATTTATTTCCCTCTCTGGGATTGGAATGAATTCTGTATGCTCCTTTTTGGATGAGAGAATGGAATCATAATGCTGAAAGAAGACATGCCTACCCCGAGCCCTTGTTATTTGCTTCCAGCTTCCTCCTTTTTCACCTCTGCCCCATTTTTTTAGCACCTCTTTATATTAATCTATTTATAACCAGAACCATAAACATAAGTAGGGATAAAACTAATTAGATGAAGCTTTCATGTCAGCTATTGCTTCCCTGGCTCTGTGGGTGTATTGCTATGGGCAGAGAGCGCTTCATGAAAGTTCTGCCCTGTGGGATGTCCTGTGGGGAAGCTGTTCAGCCAAACATGAGGAAATGTGAGACATGATAATAGAACATATACATAACTCTATGAGTTCCTAAAAGTATTTTCTCTCTCTTCTCCCAGATTCATCATTTTTGCACTTCCATGAATCGGATTGTGACATAGGAGGATCTTCGTCCTGTGAATCTATACTTTCCTTGAATACAGAAAAAATTCTGGTATGTTATCAAGAATATAGTGTACAAAATAATTTTACTAGATTGTTGAAGGTGCAGATCACTTCAGTTGCATAACTAATTAGAATGAAGTTGAGGGAAATAAATGCAAATAGATCTATTAATCAGTAGGCATAGCTGCCCAAAAGGCTTAAGTATGAATAAACTGGGGGAGTGTGTAAGCAATATTTTAACTGGAAGCAACTTCTCCAAAGGTGGCTCTTGGAATTAAAACTACTATACTGCAAATCCACTAAGCCAATTGTTTAACTTGAATGTTCTCCTTAGACTTCATCATATATTGGTCAGAAGATATTTCTAGTCTTGTCCAACAGTACCAGCAATTCTTTCTAACACAGTGAAATGTATATTTGTTAGAAAGAAATTTCCCTGTAAAAAAAAACCAAAACAGTTGTTTTCAAGAGAGCAAGAATTAAACCTGTTGGGACATGATGCTATGATGAAAATTCTCCTGTTCCTTGCAGACAGAATGACTCACATTTTTTGTTTGTAGAGTTGCAGGATGTTTAACCTTTACCTGAATTCAGTTTGTTGAGGTGTGAAACCACTTTCTCTGCCACCCCAACGGTTCTGTTACTCTGTAATGAAAAAACAGATGAGGTAGTGGTACTTCTCCTGCTGTCACATGCAGCTCAGTAATCCATAGGAAATTATTCTAATGTATTTTGAGATTCTTCTGCTCAGGGCTTATTTTCCAATACCAGTGTGGAATCTGGCTATATCTTTGTCTGCAGAGAAAGATGTGTAGATCTGTTTTTGTAAATCCATCAAGGAAGAGATTGTCCTTCAGTAAAAATGTTTTTTCTAATATTAAGACAATTATAGAAGAATAATGTTTTCTGGAGTTAAGTGTTAAAGGTAATTTTCTGAATATTGCCTGAAGGCCATTGGTGATATGAAAACATTGTGTTTGTAAATGCACATGGATTGCAATGTAGATTTAGTTTTCTTATTGTTATATCTGTTGTACCCTGCTCATTTTTGTGCTGTTTTATTAGTGGTTTTTCTCTAGAAGGGAAATAACTGCCACACTCTGTTAGTGCAGAGGTGCAGATATAGGCAGAGTAACAATTTTCAGTGGTACAGTGTAATGTACAGCTCATACATCGCCGCCTTTAATTGCAGTCAAAAATAAAAGGTTTGCAAAATCCATTTGCTAATCATTCTTGCTTTCCAAAACACTTAATTTCTTAGAGCAGACCAAATGTTCTCCTCATTATTAGACACACAGGGCAAAAACTGTGCAATGGAATCTGGCCATTTAACTTTTGCACTTTTTAGGTAAATGAAATGTCTGTGTCGTGGACACAGTTGGTGTGACTACTTTTGATTGGACAGGCAAAGCAACCTTAAAGGAGAACAGTAGTGGAAACAAGCTGTTTAGTTGAATTGAAAGAAGATAACTGAATGGAGAGAGATGTTACTTTTCCCTCTTCTTGTTTCCTAAAACAGTTTGAAAGACCTATTGATTTAAATGACCATTTTGTATTTTTCTAACATAAACTACTCTGGTAGGCTTGCAGCTGTCTATGAAAAGTATTTGTGGAAATAAATAGAATATTTCTACATTTCTGAGGGGCTTGTCTTTGACACTATTGGTTTCTATAGATGCATTATTTAGGGAACAGACATCTTAGATAAGACTACAGTTTGAACAAAGTGTAGAACTGATAGAATGTCATTGTTGAAAGGACAGCCTTTTTAGTATGGCATTGTGAAGCTTAGCTTTTCTATATTGGTGGAGTGTTGCTCTTTTCAGTGTTTATTTTCAGCGTTTTACTCTTCTGCAGTACTCTTCCCTTGCAGGAGACAAAGGAATAACTATAGGGCAAACAGTATAAACTTTCATAAGAAGTAAGGCATCTTAAAAAGGCCAGAAAACTTCACCTTAAGCAAAAGCAATTCAGTCCCTGGTAAAATGCTGACAGTGTTCTTTCTGAGGTTTGGTTACGCTTATGTTAGAGCAGAAAACAGCAGCATCTGACTGAAGAGAAGCTTTTCTCCCTGTGGAAGACTAGGAATGAACTTGATTTCAGTTACCTTAGTGAAATCATATTAGTTTTACCTTTGTGTTTTAAGGCATTCTCTTAAGGATTTAAGACATGGATTTTCTGTTAAATTCTGTGTTGTTGTTTGCTGAACACTTGAAAATATGATGTTTTACAGAGTCAAGCAAAGTTGCTTGCCGAGCAGAAACGATTTCCATTTGCTACTGATAATGACAACACAAATGAAGAACTGGGTAAGATGTTTCATATAAGGTTTGTGCAGGTGAATGATGTGCTATTGATTAGCACTAAATGTTTTGAAAAATGATGATTGAAGTGATGCATTAACTTCAAATTGATCTTAATAAGTTGTAAATACAGCAAGTTTTCTCTGGTCATATAAAGCATATACTTATCTCTGTTGCTAAAAACCTTTCCTGCTTTCTTCACTAGAATTATTCACCATGTCTGCTTAAGCAGATGATCAAAAAGAATTCTGATTAAGTCCTTTTTAATATGCTCAGCTACTTCCTGTTTCCATTTTTCTGTGATCATTGATGACTAAAACTGTTCAAACATCCAGAAAATGCAATCAATGCAATATGCTTTCTATGAAGCATAGATCTTGGATCTGTTTCCTGTCTCCCCACTCCTCTCATCAAAATTTATATGCAGCAGGAAGACTTTCTGAATTATGTCCTAAGCTGCTACTTGAAGTTTTTTCAAGGCACACTCAGCACAAAGAAATAGGGGCATTTCTAATAAGTGAATAGAAAATACTTTCCTCAAGGGACTCAAAACCAGAGTTGCGCTGGTTCTTCAAATAGAGGTATTACGAGGCAGCAAAGAGATTGTTGAGGATGTGTGTCAAGGAAGACAGCAGAGCATATTTTGTATAAGAGCAAAGAGAGATTTTAATCCCCTCTAATGAATTTAAAATAATTAAGAAAGTTGGGTTTTTTTACATAGTTTCTATCTTCCTGAATTTATCCAGGAACCCTGGGGGCTTAATCTTTTTTTATATTCCTAGACTAGCTAGCTATGTTCATAGGATCCTGCAAAGAATACCAAACTTCTATTCAGATGAAAATATCTGATACTTCTAGTGTCTGTTGTGTAGACTTGGAATACTATGCTGGTAGATCTTTCCTCGTGTTTTGGCATGTAGGAGAAGTAACACAGAATGCATGGGACCCTCTGAAGGAATGTGGGGACTGAAATACTTTGGCTAATGGGCCATTGTTAACCATTGGATTTTTTTCATAATGAAGTACTTGTAGTTTTGTAATATTAAAGATTAAAAAATCAAAAAGATACTGTTTAAAAAGAAGTTGGTACAGTATCAGGTACTAGCTGTCAGCCACTTACCAGAGTTTTGCAGACAGTTCACAGTTCAGTGTGGCATTTTGCCAAGTGTCTTGTATAAACTAAATACAGTTGTTATCAGTAAGGCAACTGAGTGACAATATAAGTCTTGGTTATCTTGCGTCCTCCACATTTTTTCTTAACACTGGAATGGTTGAGTTGACTTTATTTTATGTTCCACTTCTTCTGTGTTCTGGGATTGGAGCCCTAAAGATGATAGTAATAGCTGTATAGTCTTGAAGAAGAATGAAATGAGGAAAATTCAAGAGCTCTTCATCCTGTCCTTCCCCCTGGCCATTTTTTTCCCTTTTTTGGTAATACTTTGTATTTGTGCCAAGTGAAGCTTTTTATGTATTGAGGAGAAAGCCTATATTGCACACAAATATCTCCTTCTTCATAATAGAAGTGCTCCAAGTATGAGACAAGCTCTGGATTAAATACACTTCTTATTTCTTTTTCATGTAACTGTTTTCCTTTTTAATGAACTGTGCTTAGCAGCACTGCCAAAACAATGTGGCTCTGCCTGCCTGAAAGATAAGTGTCCGTGTCCTATTAATAATGCCTTTGCTTTAAATGACTTACTTGTCTCTTCTCATGTTTGAATAAATAATTAAGCTAAGAGGTGCCTCTTCTGTTGTTAAATTCCTTGTAAGTGGGGAAAGGTGAAATCTGCTCGTAGTTCCACTGCCAGGCGTTTGAACAAACTGCCTGGGGGAAAGTTCTCTCTAACTTTCATAGCTGTGGTCTTCAAGGTTTTGTTGGCAGTGTAGACAGAGCTTAGTTCAGAGTTAAGAATTGTGAGAGATTAAAACATGCAAAATGAAGCAATCTTGAGATATTCAGCTGTCAGAACTGAACTTCAGTCATGCAAGCAAATCTACAGCTTTCCAGTCTTGTGATTTGACTGTATTTTTATATCTTGTGGGGATTACAGGAACGTATTTCTAATGGTCTGTTTCTTTTTCAAACACTTGGCTTCTGCTTCAAAATGGGGGATGCACAAGAACTTGAAAGCTTTTCATAATTATAACATAGCTGAGGATTCAGTTGTTTTTCAGTTTTATAAATAATGAAATCAGTTTAGTTGAGGTATTTCTAGGTAATTCAAATGAAGGAAAACCTTACTGTGAACTAATAAAGTTTATCAATATGTGTACAAACAAGTAGAAGTTCCCTAATCAAATTGTCAAAGAAAAGTTAGTGATAGCCAGGTGGCACTTGTAATTGAGAAAGCATCCAGGACTATTGTATTGGGATCATAGTACCTTTTCTGATCCTAAGTATTTGAGAAGCAAACATGGGCTCTTTCCTAAACGACTTGTAAGCAGGAGAGAAAAAGCCCACAGGCAGATCACAAAACCCCAAAAGAGCTCTAAAGAGCACAGTATGAACTGAGTAATCCATGAATGCTAGGTAATGGCTGAGGGAAGTGATGTCATTTTGGTGGCCATTCAGGAATCCTCTGATTAAAGTAATCATCGCTGCAATGTAGGAATTTAAACATTTTACAATTTGGTAGTATTTAATAGCTTTAAAAAGTCGAATTTTTTTCTGTTTTGTTTACATTTTTAATGTTTTGTTAGCAATTGCTTACGTGTTGATTGGCAACGGCTTGTATGATGAAGCTATACGACATTTTTCAACAATGCTGCAGGTAAGTTTCCTGCTTGGACCCCAAAAAATAACTTAATGAAAATATCCATTGCCACATATGGCTTTTAATAAAACAAATATTAAATTAAGTATTTTTAAATGAGAGTAATTATTCTACTGTTTGTTCATTTTCTTTTCCATCCAAACATAAGCATTCTGTTAGAACTGGGTGATCAGTATCTTGGTTATTTGGTGAGTATTTTTCTCATCTGTAGGCATAAAGTTTTTATGGCACTTTGACCAAAAAAGCACGTTTTTTCAGAGGCCTGACCTCTGCAGAGCTCAAGTCTCTTAGATTGTCTGCTTGTTGTGTAGGATGAGGTATTTTAAAGTAGACTTTTTTGGGTGACAGCATGGTGCCAATAACATGAGAGAAAAAGCCCTGACAGAGATAATTTATTGCAAGTGGCAAGTAACACATTGCTTTCACAATGATAAATGATTTTGTATGCTGCCTTTATCCTTTTTCAATGATAAGAATTTAATCAGTTTAATATATAAATAAAACATAACTAATACTTATATTATGAGTGTTTTTCCTGACCAAAATAAAGAATTCAGAATCTTCTGCAGTTAAATAGGAGGTAGTCACATTTAAAACAAAATCCGCCCCAACAATTTATAAGCTTCAACTAAAGATGATTTTAAAATACTTCATTTTTATGGCTAAAAACCTGGGAACATCCAGAAGCATGGACATACTTTTTCATTTAAACTGTTTAAAGTACACAAATGCAATCTGAAAGCAATACTGCAAATAATGGCATGTATTTCTTTTAAGTGTCATATGGCTTGTTCTTAAATTGAGTGGAAGTGTGGCAATTTAATGGAATTATTCCAGGGAATTTATCTGAGGACAAGAATGTTTGGGGTTTTTGTGTGCTATTATTTTTATGTGGTTGATACAGGTTTTTAGTGGTATCTGTCTTTGATTTGTTTTAATGGGAAGATTTTTTTTTTACCCTAATGAGAAATCCTGCTTTGAAAACCACTGGATTTACGTATTGTTTCCTGTTTTTATTTAGAAGGAAACATAATACAGGTGAAGATTAGCAAGATATACCAACCTCAGAAAGATACTGGGAGAGGCGTTTATGTGTTAGAGTACTTCTGCAGTGTCCACATTTCAGTTTAAAGTATGCTTTCATATCATGCTTATGGTAGGCCTGAAAGGCTGTGAAGTAATCATGATTGTTCATTCAGTTTTCCACAAGGCAATTTCAAATACATATAAAGTGAGCATTAAAACATTTAACTGAATTAAACAGACTTTCTTAGCCATAGTATTAAGAGTAGGAAGCTACCTACTGTTGATGTAGCCAAGCGTAAACTTGGAATCAGCTGGAGTCTGGCAAGCTGCCTGCACTGATATGTCACTTACTCTGTTGTTTTGTCCACAGCAGTTTGTTTCTTAGGAAACAGTTTGTTTCTTAGGAAACAGTTTGTTTCTTGGCAGATGTCCCAATTAAAAAAGACCAGGCCTGTGCTACAAACTTTGTAGGACAGCTGTTTTCCTTGCAGGTGTGAAGATGGTGATTCCTGACTGGTTTTCAGGCAAACTTCACTGTATCGGCATTGTTGTGTTGAAACAAAACAGTTTTGCTATGTAGTTCTTGAAATTTGTATGGGAAACTGTGGTTGGAGTAAATGGCATCAAACAAGAAGTAGATTTACTATGTAGGGTGCATCCTGTCTAAGTGCCCAAGTAGGAAAGTCACAAAATTAAATCTAACTCAAGGAAAGTTGGTTTGAATTTTACAGAACTATTTTAGTAGAATACCTCTGTTTTTAGTTGCTGTCTGAATATAAATTTCATCAGGATGTCATAATATCTTGCTCCCAAATTTTACATCTCAAATTTAAATTGCATGCAAAATAAGCTTTGAGTGGCCAAATTTTATGTATCTTATCAGTTCCGTGACATGAGACAGAAGAAGTTGCATAATTACCATAATTGTAAGTAAGCATAATTACCATAATTGTAAGTTTACAAGTATTGCATTGGGTAACAGAGTATTCTAATGAATATTGTGTATTGTAATCTAGTCTAATGTACACAGGGTAATAGTTTCTGGTAGGTGGCAGGATAACTGCTCTCTGTTTGGCTTTTTTATCAGACAAATACTCCAGAACAATTCCATTAAATTGAATTGGAAGTTGTGAGCATATGAAAGTATGGACTGTAATACAATAAATTTCTTAGCCTGGCAGCTGTGATTGTTCATTGCTTACTACTTTAGATCAGCTAAAATCAAACACATATTGAAGAAACCAAAAAACCCACACCACAAATTAATATTTTATTTGTTTAACAGGAAGAACCAGAGCTGGTTAGTGCAATTTATGGACGAGGGATAGCATACGGAAAAAAAGGACTACATGTGAGTAGATAATTTTTTAAATTAATACCCAACTGAATTATTTGAGTCTGAACTATAAGAAAGCCTGTAACAGGAATAACTAGACTGGTGAGAACGTGTTAAGTACACCCCAAAGTCTTTGTGCTGCTCTACTTCCATGAGGAGTCTGTCCCTTGGCTGGTGCACTGTGTAACATAGAGGGATCCGGCAGATCATACTGCTCAAGCCATGGGTGTGTTTGCTTTGTGAGACTGTGGAAGTAAAGCTGCACAACGTAAGTGTGCCAAAGGAGGAGATTAGGCACTGTTGTGAGTGGTAGATAGTAAGGCTGTGAGCCACAGCTTCTTGAAAGAGTTGCCTATTAAGATAACAGGCAGTATTTTGCCTCTGAGAGAAGATTTATGAAGTCCCACTGAATTCATCTCCATACCTCAGCTGTATTTGGAAATGAAAAAGTCTTTTGCAGCCTAGAAGCATTGTCAGCTCATCCAATACAGTGGACTTCACATTGCTTTTTGATTGCTTATGCCTCTTGATAAGTATACCACTTTGAATTTGTGAAATAATCAAAGTTAAATTACTTGGTTGCAATACTTACTGCTCAAATAACTTCTTGAGCCGAGAGAAATTTATGAGTAGACTGTAGGAATTTGTGGCCGGTTGAATAGTTGCTAGAGTTCTAGAAGAATGAATAATTTAATAACTCCTTGAAAATTTTTTTTTTCAGAGTGTTTAATTATCCAGGGGTACTGTCAAGAGCTTGAGGTCCCTCATACTTGCTTGTTTTTAACATCAGTGTGAGTTTGTTTTCTCAGTTTAGCTAGGTGTTGATACAGCTTCACTTTGTAAAAGTTCTTGAGTGACACCTTCAAGACACAAAGATGATATTAAGCACAAAATTTCTTTGCTTTGAGAAAAAAGAAAAAGATCAATGGAATCTAATCTAGAATGTGCTGTATAATTACTTCGAATTTTTTTCCAATGAAGTAACTACTTCCATCCTATTGATTAACTACTTAATTGAGGACAGTTTAAAATTTTAGATAAGCAGGATGCTGTTGGCATCACCCCATTTATCAGTACTACTTGGCTTAATTTGCAGACAGTGCTGATGACAACACTGGTGGGTATGAATGTTCCTGTGTGTTGGAATTCATGTGGGAGCTTGAACCAGCTTTGCTGCCAAGCAAGGTACCTCTGGAGCTATAAATCTAATATTTATTCACAGAGTTATATTAATAAATTATTAGAGGTACAACACAAAGCTGAAACTAAACAAAGTTTAGTTTCGTTGTTTGTAGAAGATGTAGTTTTTTTCCAGCTATTTGCAGAATAATGCATCTTGATGTTTTTAGCAAAGGTGTGAAGAGCTTTTAGTATCATAGTATCAACTGTTACACTTTCAGACACTTAGCCACTCTAGTTGTCCTTCATCTTGAGAGTATATTAGTCTAAGTATGCACAGTTGTTCACCTTGTTTATTTTTCTCCTTTTCAGGATATGAAAAATGCTGAACTTGCTCTGTTTGAGCTCAGTAGGGTGATTAGTCTAGAACCAGATCATCCTGAAGTATTTGAACAGCGAGCAGAAGTGAGCATCTTTTGTGTCATTTCAGACTTTTGGAGAAGTTGCAATTATACCATGTTTCTAATTATATCTTAATTGATTTAATGGCTAAAGCTTGGTGTTCTGTTCTCCTTTCTTTTAAAATATACGCATTTCCTCTCAAACAGTGTAATTTGTGGAATATTTACTTTTAAAATAAGACATAGACCATATAGAGTTACTCTAGCCAATGGAATGGCATATATTATGTGGAAGTGTTCAAATTTTGACATACTTTATAACAAGAACATTTGTGTTTAAGTTTTTTTTATAAAATTAATCAAAATATCACTTGAACCTTACTGTTTGCACCTTTTGTCACCTTAGTAAATCTACAGTGAATACTAGTTGTTAAAACACCAATTTTTTTTTAAATTGAATGTTCTGAGTTTATATTTGTGCATGTAATTTAAAAGTCATTCCAACCCACATATATTTTTTATTTTAAAAATCAAGTTTTGTTTTGCTAACTGCATTACAGAAAATGCTAAGATGTTAAGAAGCAGCTTTGTAGACAAACCAAAAGTATAAATATTAAAGTCAGCATCCTGTATAATGATAGCTGCCATAATATTCAGAGTTTAAATGTTTTTTGTGATCTCTTAGCACATTTGTTGACCTCGATCTAAAAATGTGAAGGGCGTTTGAATAATTGGAAATGGACCATTTTTGATTGGGGGAATGCTTTTTTCAAATTAGGCTTAGGAGGATACTTTAATTACATTTTCATTTAAATATGTTGAAATGGCTTGAAATTGAGTATTTTGCTTTGACTGATTTGTTTTTAGTTTTGAATACAAGGTTTCTCTGAATGCAGTGATGTTCACGTACGTTGATAGTTTTGAGAAAAATTCTTCCAGATTTATTCTTTCATAGGAGTTTAAAAGCCATAATTACTGAAATTTATAGTGGAACTTTCTAGCCTATTCTAGCAAGTACAATTACTCTGTTGAAGCTGAACATGGAAAAGAATAATCTTCTATTTCTAAAAGAAGTCCATTCAGTCTGTCTGCTCTAAACTGTGTTTTGGTTTTGTACTCTTAGATATTGTCCCCACTAGGACGAATCAGTGAAGCATTATCAGATCTCACCAAAGCTATTCAGCTACAACCATCAGCAAGGCTCTACAGGCACAGAGGTACCCTTTACTTCATATCTGAGGTTAGTGGAGTTTGGGGATTCTCTTTGGCTTTGTTTGTTTGGGATGTTGTTCATGATTTTGTTGACTTCTGTTCTAGTTCTTAATTTTGTTCTAGAACTTCTTTCCTATTTAGTTAAAAAACCCAAACCAATCTAATTACAAAAGCCCTGATTCTTCTGTAGCTGCTTTCTGACAGTTCAGGAGTATTCACTAAGTATTTCATTTGCAAATCTATTTAATGCTGAGAATCAGAGGACAAGTACCTTGCATGCACACCTCAGATACTTTTGTGTTTCAGGAGTAGGAAGTAGATAAAGACTTTGACTTGATTTATAACCTGCAATTAATTAGAATTGATAAACACCAGTCTAAGAAGGAAAATACTTATGGCCAAGGCAGTAAGTCTTTTATATACTTAAAAAAAACCACTTCTCACATAAACAAAAAATCCCTATGAAAATGCTAACATCCCATTTTGCTATGTGATCTGTGTGTGGTGTTCTTAAAGCTTTAATGTAGAACAAGTAACTTTATCTTCAAAGATTGTGTGAATACTAGATAGCTGATTTCCTGCTTGATTCTTCTGATTTCACTGTTTGCTTCCAGCTATTTTTCCATTTGCTTTACCATGTTTTTTATAGCACTTCCTGTAAATGTTGGAAGTATATTGTGCATTCTTTGATGTTCTGATTGGTAGTTGATAATCATTGCTGCTTAGCCCAGAGACTGACTTGATATATTAAACAAAATTCTGTAGTTTACTTTTATAGAAATAAAAGTATGTATTCCTCTTTATGTGTATGGTGTTTTCTGTGTCATCTGAAATCTTCTTTATCATAGGATTATGCAACAGCTCATGAAGATTTTCAGCGCTCACTGGAACTGAACAAAAATCAGCCTATAGCTATGCTTTATAAAGGCTTAACCTTCTTTCACAGAGGACTTCTGAAGGTAAAGCTATATTAAACAATAGTTCATGTGGAACAATACCCTTTATTTGAAGTTATTTCCATAAAACAGTAGAAATATCATTGGTGTTGATATATCTATTTTCTCTCACATAAGGAAGATTTTTAAGGTAAAAGAGTGCAAGCAAAACAAAAAGATTCCATGATATGATTTGTAAATACTGCAGGTCTTGTTGAATCTCATTAGGTCAGTGATAACAGACATGTTTAAGAATAATGCTTTGAAAGATATTTGTATTTAGCACCTCTGCTAGTATTTGTATGATTATGTTCAAAAATTTCAAAATTAAGTAGAGATTCCTAAGTTTTAGGAAGGGAAGAGGGATGAAGAAGAAATTAATTTTAAACTCTTCCTTGAATGAGCTAGGGAGTAATAAAGGAAAGTGCTGATAAAGCCTTGCATTTATGCATGTTTATTTCAATCCTATGTTGTTTCTGGAAGGCTGATATCTAACTTGAGGGAACATACTTGCTCCTTCAGTTTCTAAAATCAGCAGGGAAGTAAGTTCATCCCATGTCTTTAAATTTTCACCATTTTTAACTCAAAACTTCTCTCTGTTTTAGGTGTAGTAATATTCCCCTGTTTCTTTTTTGTAAAGTATTTAGAGGTCCTGCTGCCATTTTCCAGAGGAGAGAGTAATTAGACAAGTTATCTGAAATACTCAGTTAGAAAAATTAAGATGCAATGGTGTGATTCCTGAATTCAACAGTGGAAGCTGTCTTTTTTTTTTAACCTCTGATAACAGCTTGGGGTTCATTAAGGGTTGTATGCAGAATCTGGAGGGAACCCAGGACTCTTGAGTTTCAGCCCACTATCTTTCGTAGGCAAGCACTATTTTTTTTATCTCTATTTTTTTTGCAGTCCACTTCCTCACTTTTTTAGTACCCAAGCAGCAGGTATTTTTTCCACAGTCTCATGTATGCTGTGGGAACATCAGACTGTCATTGAACTTTTATTGTCTGTGTCTTCTTGCAGTAAGAAGAGACACTCGCAAATAATAGTCTGGATTTCTGATTTTTGTTGTAGGCAACAGAGACCCCAAAAAGTGATGGCAAAAAGAAAAAGCTGACTGGAAAGTTGCAAAAATAAGCGCTGTCTCAGTTAGCAGAATAGAAGCAAAGTTTTCTTCTTTCTGATACACAGGTCAATACATTTCTGTACTGCCACATCCTTCTCCCCAGTTTCTTTTCTCAAAGGAAGCATTTTCCCTCTCTGATGTTCCTGTTAAGAGGTTATCAATGAGTGGTTTTTCATTCCCAGGTACACCTTAGCTTCCAGGCAGATTCAGGCTGCCTTTTAAAGGAAAGCTATGCCATGTGTTAGGTTTTATAAGGCTTGCTGAAAATTTAAGATGGGGGTTGAGGGTGGATGTGTTCATTTTTGAGTGAAAAGAGATTTGTTTGAATCACTGGTTTTTGGAATAATAATCTTGATTTTAAAACTTATCTATAGGATATGAGCCTCTCTATAGTTGTAGGTGATTGTCCTGCATTTTTGTTCAGTGGGTATTTTTGTGCACATTGTAGTGCTCAGAATATATTTGATAGTTTTTCTAAACAAGAATTTCTAAATACTAAAGATACCAGTAATTCTTTACTTACAGCATCTAATTAATTGCATTGAAGACTTCAAGATACTTTCCAGGCATTCCTTAGTAATATAAAGTAGTTGATTATTCCATCCTTAATTCTAAGTCTCAGTATTGAATATTCCAGTTTGTGTAGCCACTCTAGTTTAAAACGCTGACTTCTTAGATTCTTTGAAGAGGAATATTTCTTTAACCACATGTTTATTTTGTTAGCTTTTGTTTGTATTACATTGTATTCCTTACAGCAGCAATAGCAGTGATAGCAACAGTACACACTGTTGTGTGAAGATGATCATTTACTCTGTAATCCCTAAAAAGAATGTTTCCAACTGAGACAATAACAAAGAATGCAATAAGACAGTTAAAGGCAGAGTGCAGATTTGAAGGAGTCTTTTGGCCTCCAAAACTTAGGAGGTGCATTATGAATGAAGAAAGAAGACTGTAAGGAGAGACTGCTTTGCTTTTGGGAGCCGACTGTGCTTGAAAGCAAACTCTGAAAGGATTTCATCTCTGAACTCTATTAAAATGCTAAAAGAATTGCTCATTCCCACTGCATATTAGACAAAGGAATTTCAGCTAAATCTGTCAGTACTGTAAAGGATGTTTCAGTATTTCATTTATTATGTAATAATTTTTACTCTATAGATTTTGTAATAAATTCATGCCTCGTTTGTTCCTTCCAAAGCTTTTGATATATAACTGTAAATTCCATAGCTAATAACTACTGAGTATGCTGAAATTTAATGAATGTAGTAAGTTACAATTTTTTTCTGTTGGTCCCTTTCTGTAGGAAGCCATTGAATCCTTCAAAGAAGCTCTGAAGCAGAAAGCAGACTTCATAGATGCATATAAAAGTCTCGGACAAGCCTACAGGTACTCATATTCAGAAGTAGTTGTAAAGTCATTTTTTCATCTGGTTGTGTTCTTTAAAATGCACTCTAAGTTTTACACATTTATTACAAAGTTGTGCAGAACCAAATGTGATATTTGGTAGCTCCAGCAGTTGGTATGGCTATGTCAGGATATGTTCAATATAAAGAATTTCTATGTTTGCTTTATATTTTTAATTTAGTCTCTGGGAGCTCTTTGATGTGTTTTAAGTATGCTAAATTATTTTAAAATGATAGAAAGGGTTAATACAACATGAGCTATAGCTGATTAAATCCTGCTTCAAACGTAGTGGCTTTGGTGTTCATGATTTATTTGAAACTAAAGAGCTGGGGTTAATCACTATTCTGCTAAAAATTCTTCTTGGCAAATGTATTTAAAACTGGTAAATCTTGTTTGTTTTTCTTGACTTGCTCTTTTTTGAATTACTGAACTAAAAAGCTATGATAAACTAAATTGTATACTATTACTATTTTAATTTTCTCATGACAGTTTCCTGTGACTGTTTTACTGTCTGCTGAAATGTATAGCTGTCCTGCACATTGGAGTAATTCCAGTCAGTAAATTTTTAGTTAGTTTCAGTTTTCAAACACCATATGCATTCTTCTTACTCAGCATTTAAGTAGTTGGTAAATTTTTAACAACATTTTTGTATTTTAAAAGTTAAAAAGTCCTCTTAAAGATAATTTTTTCCAAGAATGCTTTGTGTGGAAGTTTTATTTACTTTAGTTTCTGAAGAAATACCTTAGGTATGTGTTTTTATAGTTTTAATATCTGCTGAGGATTTTGAAGATCTGTGGTCTTGTGGGGTTGTATTTCAGAGTACATATTTCTGGGAGTAACAAACTCTGTGCAGCTGTTCTTTTATTGCCACAAGAGAATGGTTGCAAAATTACTGCTTTTGTTATAGAAATTTTCCTTTAGTGCTTTGTTTCTCTTCAATGATATCCCCTTTGGACACCTTAAAATCACCTTTAACAATTTTTTTTTTGTCACTGTTGCCTTCTGTATTTTTCACTTTCCGTCTTCTGGAATCACCTAGAGAGCTTGGCAACTTTGATGCTGCTACAGAGAGCTTCCAGAAGGCTTTACTGCTGAATCAAAATCATGTTCAGACATTACAGCTCAAGGGAATGATGCTTTATCATCATGGTAGCTTAGATGAAGCACTAAAGAATTTTAAGGTAAGCAGGCCCTAAGTAAACACAAAATTTACATGTTTTAACAAGGTCTTGTATTCAACAAGTGCAATAAAATGGACAAATTTAAAAGTTTTTCATTCTGAGTGTGTGTGCATTTGAACTAGAAGTATTCTTTTCTGAATCTGTCTTAAAAGATAAAACTTAACAGTTGTAATTGAAAATGTGATCTTGCTAAAACTAAGGTGGCTTCTTTAACTGTTTTATGTGTTTGTAAAGCCAAGTGCTAACTGAAATATTTCATTTTTCTTTTTAAACTGGTAATTGTGTTCATGCTGATACTTTGACTTGAAACTTAAAGTTTTTTCATATTGGATAAAAGGTAAAATGTACTAGTCTGTAATTTTCAGCTGAAAATAACTTACAATGTTTATCTAATTTTTCTAGAGTATTTTCTTCCAAAAAATTCAACATATGTTGTGATTCATTGTGCTTGCAGAAATTTTCATGTTGCCAAAATCTTGCCTATCTCTACTGGCATTAAATAATTGCCTTATTTTGGAGACAGAACAAAAAAAGGCAGATGTTATTTGCATGCCCATATTCTTAAAACAAGGAATGAAATAAGATCCCTTTCCAAATGAGTCTGTGCTTATCCCAAGGAGAACACTTTACGTGCATTATTACATATAACCCTTCTATAACCCAGTTTGTAGATACTGATGTAATTGAAAAGGTACTTCAACTTCTGAGATGGAGATGCTCTTCTAAAAACATGTAATTACTAGAAGAATTGGAGCATTCATTTCTGAATCATAAACAAGAATTTGCTGTGTGTTTAACATACAGTAAATAGCTGACTAACATAGAAGTGTACTAATGCATGAAGTAGTGAAGAGATGAATGGGAGAAATGACAGAAGAGATATATACCTATATACTTAACCCAAAATAATTTGCAATATTTTCAGGAGTATATTTTGCCTAATTTCACCCAGCTATATTGTTAGAGCAAAGTATGCAAAGGCATATTTGCATTGGCAAGGTTTGCGTTTTCAGTTTTTTTCCCCTTTTATAAAGCTGAAAATATTTTTACTTAAATTTGCTAGCAATTTAAGTGCTCAGCAGCATTTGAAAGAAAATTATGATGGAAGTGGATCTTAATAATCAATAAATCTTTTCACATGTCTTCTGGCCAGACAGGTTGGATTATTTGAAGATAATCTTTCTGTCTCTTGATTTATGGGTGCTTTGTTCCTTTAATCTCCTAGAGATGCCTTCAGCTAGAACCATACAATGAAGTGTGCCAGTACATGAAGGGTCTCAGCCATGTTGCAATGGGACAGTTTTATGAAGGCATAAAAGCTCAGACCAAAGTTATGTTAAATGATCCTCTACCAGGTCAGAAGGCCAGCCCAGAATATCTGAAAGTGAAATATCTCCGAGGTAAGTTGGAATTATTTGGGGTTTTTAAAAAATTTTCTTAAATGCTTCAAAGATCCTAAAAGTGCAAACTTGCTTGTAATTATGGTCATTCTAGAGAAAACAGTGTACATTCTCATGAGCACTGTTGACTATGTATGTTAAGAAATAGATACACTGATTCTTATTGTTCATACAGTTAAAAACTAGATCCAGAAATAGAATATACATTTCTATATAAATGTAGATTGTTGTGATACTTGGTTGAAAAAGACTTATTTCTATCTTGGAAATTGGCTAATAGAAAAATGATATTATCTAAAAATAATGACTTATTTAAGTGATGTTGTTTAACTGCCAAGCATATAACCTGGTTACTGTTACTGGCATAAGTTTACTGATTATGCAAACAGTATTAATTTTATTTCTTTCCTTCAGAGTATTCTAGGTATTTGCATGCACATTTGGATACCCCTCTTACAGAGTATAATACTGATACAGATCTGCCTGGAAATTTCAAGGATCACTGGGCCAAAAATCTTCCTTTTCTGATAGAAAATTATGAAGAACAGCCAGGGTTACAGCCACATATAAAGTGAGAATTTTTATTTTTAAGGCTTATTTTAAATGGGGGGGGTCTGCCATTGAATTCAGTAAGACTGAATTAATTTGAGATATTGCATGTAACTGCAACATACTATGTGTATGTTCAGTGGACTGGAGGAGGAATGAGTGTTCTTTATCCTTTAAAGTGTTTCTCACACAAATGGTATTGATTTGTAAAACACAGATTTGTTTGCCAAATGCTTTCAGGACTTTTATAACCAAACTGTGTCTGATGCATGTTTTTCTCCTCTGTAAGAGATGTGTTATTTCAGAATTTTGAAAGCTATAAGCCTGATGTGCAAGAGCTCATATGTGTAGCTGATCATCTGGGTTCCATGATGCAGTATGAGACACCAGGATTTCTTCCAAATAAAAGGATACATAGAGGTATACTGAAAATGTTCTGTAAACTTGAGAGGGGGCAGGGGAGTCAGTGTGATAATTGAATGCTGTATCTTTTCTATCTGCAAATTTGGTTTATGCTCTGTTTCTTTCAAATCAGATAGAAACTTTAAAATAATTATTATGTCAGTATTTTCTTGACCAAACTGAGCATTGGAAATCAGTATCTCCCAGACTTTTTGATGTTGTCCATTCTATTCCTGTAAATACATTGCTTTCCCACTTCAGTTTTCCTGTCTGTGCAACACTGAGTATTTAGCTCTAATTGGTTTTCTGTTTCTTTTGTACCTCTGTCCTCGTGCCTCACCTCAGCAATGGGATTGGCCACTCTAGAAGTAATGCAAGCTGTGCAGCGGACTTGGGCAAACTCCAAAGTTCGGATGAATGGGAAGACCAGGCTGATGCAGTGGAGAGATATGTTTGATATTGCTGTGAAGTGGAGAAGGTAATGGTCACAGAAGGCAAGCCTGGACTGGTTGTCATAATGATGAGTGCTCCAGATAACCAAAGGGCTGCAGTCATGGACAAGAAAATGAACACTAGCTGCCACTGTGTAACTAGAAAAGTTCTGATAAAAGGATGGTGTAGTTCTGATAAAAGAAAAGGAGTGCACTTCTGAAAATACTCCATTTTTCTTCTTCTGTAAAGGAGGGAAAAAAAGGGTATAGCATTTTCCAGTTGAAGCAAAGCTATGAGAGACCATAGGATCCATTGCAGCTAAGGCAAATAAAAACGAACAGTTTCAACTCCAGAAACATCAAATGTTTGAGTTGTATGGTTTTTATAAGAAAAAAAACCAGTGTTTTGGGAAAAGTTCTTTTCTGTAATCTCTGAATTCTGGTTTTTGCCTAAAATTGTTCTGTCTGTGAATAAAGCTTTATTAGAAATATTACATGGATTGAAATGTGTGCCAATGTTGATGTCTTTTGTCTTTGTAGGATAGCTGACCCTGACCAGCCTGTGCTTTGGTTGGACCAAATGCCTGCCCGGAGCCTTAGCAGAGGTTTCAATAATCACATTAACTTAATCAGGTATGAGAGTTTCACCAAACAGCATTCCCACACACACTAAGGGGTTGCACCAGAATTGCCCGCTCTTTGTGAAACAGCATTTTACAACATTGAATGTATATGTGCTTACTGTTTTACTTAACATTCATTTTATGATTTCTGATGGAACATTTGGGATTTGTGCGCAGTTTTCCATTACGACATTTCCTCTTTTTCCTGAATTGCAATTGTACTACTGAGTAGTAGCAGTATCTAAAAAGGATCCAGAATATACGTATTTTCACATGCTGTTTTTATTTCCCAAGTAACCTTAAGTGTAAACATTTTATTAAGTTTATCATAGCTGTAATTTTTGTCAATGCTGCCTCTCAAAGGCAGTGGTATTGAAACGTTGCTGTTCTATTAGTTTTAATAGTGATTTACAGTGAACAGGGAAAACAGTTCTCATACTTGTTTTCAAGGCAGGCCGAAGTAAACAAAGTAAAGCAAAAATGACAAAATAAGTAACCTGTGAAATGTAACACTTGCACTTCCAAATAAAGGTAAAATTTAAAAGATTCAACCACTGTTGTACGTTCCATCTTCTCCCATGCTGCAAAACTCTGTATTTGTAGTCATGACAGTGCTACTACCCCCCTTGAAGTGGTGCAAGTGTGATAGACTCGATGTGGCAACATCACTGTCAATCACAGGAGCAGTGTGTTTGTGTAAGTAAATATGTAGCCAGGTTTCATCTTAATCCACCCCCTCCTAGGAAATACTGAATCTTTGATCTGTCATTCTGCTTTTATGTATGTCTGTCTCTTTGTTCTTTGAGAAGCTGTACTGAAAAAGAAGAATAAGGGAAACAAAGCCTTATCAAGAATTATTTCAGGCATAGAAAAATAGAGATATTCTGATGTTCATATGCAGAGGCTCATGAGGATTTGTCCTCACTCTTCCTTCCAGTCTAAGGAACGGACCCTAGCAGCCTCTCCTTTACTTGGAATGGTTAATGCAGCATTAAATTCCAGTGCAGATGATTTAACTTTGCAAGATGTGTTGCTTTTTGAACAGCCTTGTGCTCAGGCTTCTCTCTTCACCCAAGCCAAGGATTACTTTTGGGCTCCAAGCTGTTTCCATCTTTGCTGCATTTCTCTCTTTTCATATGTACAATGCAACAGAAACCACAGCCATTGTACTTGGAGACAGAGATGCATTCCACGCTTCACCTGTTTCTTCATGGTTTTATTTCTAAATGGGAGAGTAAAAGCCTAACTTCTAGGTGATCTGTGTTGGCAGAAAGGCATTCATGTAACAACACTTAATTAACGTCCTGAAATGAATACTGAACATTTATTCTGCGGAAATATGTCCTTGTACAGAATCTCTGTCAGGAACTCTGGTTTTGCAGTGGCCAGGGTACTTGTTTTCCTTTCATCAGAGAATGCTGGCAAAACTGAAGATGTACTGTTATAGCTGTTTTGGTCATTTTATAGAAGTCTGAATTAAGTTTCATGAGCATTGAGAATTGTAGGCCCACAGTGAACCTAATTCTAACCTTTTTGGTTTGGCTCAGCCTTGGTTTTTGGGGATCTCATCAGCATTTTGGTTGTGCTTGTTTGATAGCTAAGTAGTGGTTCTCTGAAAAATGCTGGTTTTGAAGAAACAATAGATTTGAAGCAGCCTAAATACCACTGTCTTAAGAGTTGCTTGTGCTTTAGTACTGGATGGTGATTGCATTCTTTTTGACTCTGGAAACCTGTTTGGTCATTTTCCAGCCTTAAGTAATAACCACTTTGATCAGCTTTCTAATGTTTGTTTCTGTTTTTGGCTCCATCCTGATTATTTCACATGATGTGAGGGATAAAATAAATGAGCCTATTAAGTGGTAATAGTTGTTTTTTCACAGTTTTGAAGCATCTTCTAGTTCACAGATTTCTAAATGACAGTTTTTTCTTAAAGAATTATGCAGATTTGTATAATTTCCTTTTTACATTACTCAGCTTGTAAAATGGCTGCTGATTGAAAAGACTTATAGGGCACAGAGCTAATACCCTTTTCTTGATAACTGAGGTGGCTTTATGGTCTTTTGACTGTCCTTCAGGAACATATACTTTGTTTTATAATTAGGTTATAGTTTGAAAGTTATTCTCATACCCATATGACTAAGGCTGAATTCTTTCTAAAACAGCATGGCTACCTGACAGCCAGGTGTAACAGTAGATTTAGGCTGACAAATAGCAGTTTGCATGGTTATTGTGTATATTAAGATAAAAGCTGTTCAGTCAAACGAGAAATGTAGCAACAGCAGTTGGGTGTTCTTCTAGCATTTGTAAAAGATCTAGTCATGCTGAGCTCAAGCTGTCTCTAGGTTTTATTTCATCTGGATTGTACACCAGGAATTTCTGTGGGTAGAAATACTTAGATTACTTGTCTGTTAGCACAATCTTTTTCTTTACTCAAATTCTTTCCATTGGAAGTCCAGTATTGTTCAGTGATTCCTGTCAAATGAGTCTTGTCATGGAGGCATTAGCATTCAGTGTCTGCTGAATCAATCTTTTTTTCTTTTCCAGAATGGCAAAATGTTTGGAGTGTGTCAGAAAATAAAAACCTTTTTTGTTTGTTTTGTGTCAATTTGGGGACCTTTTTAAAAAGATATATAAGAAACATCTTGCATTTCACAATTTTTGATAGGATTTCAGATCTTAATGTTCTCAAGATGCAAGTGTGTCAGCTGTCTCTTTGTTGGTCCATAGACAAGGGTGAGTTTGGCTTATCTCCTTTCTGGCTTAAATGATCAAAGCTAGTAAGTTTGATTTAAAATAGCAAAAATGTTTTGGAAAGCTTTAGCTGATTTCATAGACAAAGCAAGGATTTGTGATCAGCTAAACATTAATGATATGCTTAATGTTCTTGTGGGAAACAGAGGCACTCTGGAACACTGCAACTTTTGAATTCTTGGTGGTAATGTTTACTAAACAAGAAGAAAGAGTGGGAATAAACACAAATCACTTTTGACCACCCACCAAAATTCCTTCTTGGTACAACAGCTTCTCGATGGCCTTACAGAGGATAGGTCTGCTTTGGATGTATTTTCCAAGACGACACTAAAGGAGAACCCACTTCCTTATATTGACACACTACTGCCTGTTGTACAGATATTTTTTAATACAGATGGAAAAGGATGGGACGTACAACAAGGGCAAATTCTGTATATTAGATTTGTCTTCATCCTTCCGCTTTCCCTGCCTCCCTTTCCTATGTGCAGATATGTGTATGTGTTCTAATTCTGTTCAGTTTTTGAGGACTGATTCTGCTGGTTTTCTGAGACTAGGCCTCCTAAGGTGAGAGACTGTCAAGTGAGACATTAGACAGGGACTTGAGCTGACAAAAATCCCTTGAAGTGGAAAGAAAAAGCTAGGTGCACACAGCTTCCTGTGATTGACAGTGGTTTTGCTTCCTCGGAGAGCGATAACGCTTGCTTTATAAAATCTTGTTTTGTAGACTGGGAGAAGAGGAAGGACTCCTACAAATGCAGTAATGGTATGTAATTTTTCCTGTCAGAGTGGTTATCATCCTGACAGGTTTCTACCACATTTTAATATTGATTTTTATTTTTTTAAACTTAGTAGTCCAAGGGAAAAAGCAACACCTTTTAATGTTTTTTTTTTTTCAGTTACTACTTGTAATTCTTGGGATTAAAAGCAAAAATAGTTCAATACAGAGGAACATAGGTGAATAAAGAAAAATATATGTGGACAGTCAGAGCAGATCAACATATATATGGACAAATATGTAAGCTGGAGCGTGTTGGTTCTCTAGATGTGCCAATTGAGAATTCTTTTCTAGTTGTGTTGTATCTATGAGTCTAGGGAAGATTATATCTTGTAGAAATTGATAATTATAGTACATAGATAAGATTTGCTGGAATTGGGCACATGAAAAATGGAGAAATATGCATGGAATGTAGTTTATCACAGAACACCAATTGTAATGATACATGAGTTTGAGCAAGTTCACTATGTAATCTATATTTAAAATGGGAGATTGGCAATTTACCATGTAGATAAATCCTACATGGTTCACTCCTTTAATTTACAGAGCAATTGTGAATAAAATTGTGTCAAATATTAATGAGTAATATTTGTGTCCTGGAATGTTGGGTTGAAAAACAAGACTTGAAAAAACCCTTTCTTTTCTTTGTAGGGGACAGGTCATTAACATGCGGTACCTGGAATACTTTGAGAAAATTCTTCATTTTATCAAAGACAGGATCCTTGTTTATCATGGGTAAATTACAATTTTTTTGCCCCCTGCTTTGTTCCCCTGGTAATAGTGATCTGAATTTTACAAAATATTCATTTCACGAAGTCTGAAAGGTTTTTTTCTCAGTTTAGTAAGTTCTGGTTTCCTTAGCATGTATAATTGTTTTAATTTCTGCTGGAAATGGAAAACTGTATTCATTGCCACATAAAGAAACTTAAATTAATAGGAAAAACCCCCTGTGAATTATGGTATACCTAGAAACTAATAACTTTTAAATTTGTGGCCATGGTTCTGTCATGATTGGATCTCTATTCTTTCTAAGCATATGATTTATTAAAGATGTTTGGTTTCCTCCTGGTAGAATCAAGTACAGTTACTCTGACTATTGAGATAAATTTATTAAGAAGTGAGGAAAAAAGATAAATGAAGATATGGAAGGTAATTTTCATTGAAAAAAAGGTGTTTGACAACTCGTTTTACATGAGCAGAGAATCTTTACTATCTGTTACATAGATGGGTTGGTAGATGGTGTCCTGGAACTGAAGAGAGTTGTAGACTCTTAAATGAAATAATATGACTAAAGGTAATATGAAAATTGATGTTGGCATGGGTGCTGAATACAGTACAGTGTTCTGATAACATAAAAAAAAATTCTTTTAGCTTTAAACCCTCTAGTTTTCCTTTGGTCTGGTAACTTTTATTAAATACTGAGTTCTGTTTTTCCATCTCATTGTGCTACTTAAATATCAAAAATGAAAGTGCAGAAAATCCTTGTAACTATTGAAAATGTTCAAGTTTTAGAAATTTATGATAGTTGCTGAAAATATGTAGCTGGCACTCTGTCCTCTGTTGCTAGAAAGTTTGTTCAGAGTAAGCCCAGTAGCATTTGACCTTAAACCAGACTAGTTTGTGGTGTGATTCCTAAAAGAATTCTGTTCTAAAAATCTTGTATAGTGTAATTAATAATTACTAGAGCAGTAATTCAACAGGTTTCTTCATGATCCAGCTGTGCCTGCATCTGGAGTATTTACTTGCCTTTCAGTCTACACAGATGTGTATATTTTGTGAAGAATATTTCTAATTTTAACTCTCTTCTACTTCCGTCTTTCCTTACCTAGAACCCCCTGCCCACACACACTCATGCAAACACTGTTTGATGCTTTAGAGTGGTCAATAGCAAGAGTAAGACAGAGTAGTTGATTAACATAAGATAAATCTGAATACTGAAATTGAGATTTGAAGCTGAAAAAATAAGCTGAGCTGATACAGGAGAAAATTGCTTTTTGAAATATAGGAGAGCATGTAGACAAGTATAAGGGAACTTATTTTTAGAAAATAAATGATTAGTTTTCAACAACTTACTTAAGTATGGCTGATTAGGTTAAAGGTATGTGAATTTTCAGAAATGCTACATGTGTTCAACTGTTGTATTTCATATTTAATTTTTTCCAGTGCTAATAATCCAAAAGGACTGCTAGAGGTTCGAGAAGCTTTGGAAAAGGTACATAAAGTAGAAGATCTTCTTCCCATAATGAAGGTAAATTACAGAAAAAGTTTAATATATGGTAAAAAACATAAAATGTGTTCTGGAAGATATTTAGTTCCTCAAAATAAAACCATTGTATATAAACTTGAAAAGAGTAACTGGAAATTCTAGCTCAGGTTACTCCAAATCTGGATATATAGGGTTGGATCTTCCCTTTGATATGTGTGAATGGGTGATGTATATTTGAAATCCTTGGCCTAACTGTGAACTGGTAACAAAATAATGGGAAACCAAAATGTTAGGTGTAATTCTTTGAAACCAACCTTCTCAACCCAAGAGGGTTTGTGGTCAGATCTGCCAGAGTGGGCTCACTCTGTGCCTGTGCAACAGGAAGGAGAAAAATTGATTGATGTGCCTGTAAGATTTGGAATATGGAAACTCTTTTTACTTTTAGGTTCATTGATGCAGCTCAGTATGTGGTGGGGCTGGCACAGGGAAGTGGGGGAGTAGTTGTTCTTTGTGACTGACAGCTAAAATGAAATCCTGGATAACATTTTTGAGCTTAGGAAGACTTGCCAAAAAAGGAGTGGGAAACTTGTGGGTTTTATTCCTCCTGCTGGTGGTCTTTGTAAAAAGGCTTTGGATATATGACCTGCAAAATGATTTATACTCTTATCTTAACTTGAGTAGTACGTCTTGAGCTAGGTTTAAGTAAAAGTTGTTCCCCACTACCCGCCCCCCCCCCCCCCCCCCCCCCGCCCCTCCAAATTAATCTGGGGTGGGGTTGGGGAAACAAAGTTACAAAGTATGTCTTTTTAAAGGATTGTACAGGATTTTAATCAGAGCAGAATAAAATTTGGGAAGAAACCATTATGCTAAATAGAGACAAATTCTTTACTTTCTTATCTTGTGTGTCCACATTGGAATTTTGTATCTAAGCAAAGCAGCTGGGTTGCCATAGAGCAGAAATCTCTGAAGCTGCCTTGCTGCTACTCGTGACAGACTGTCTGGGTTGGATGAGTTCTTGATATTAGTGCTCACTCATGCACTGCAATTATCTTTGCAGGAGCTATGTGGTTTAAGCACTACATTTTTCTCTGGGTTTTAAAATGTGTTGTGAATATATGTTCTTTGAAGACACCCCAATTTAAGAGGCCCTTTTTATATTACTGTCTTGTTCTTGGCTTTGAAACATGAAGCCAAGTGGATACAAACTGAACCTTAACAAAAGCTTTTGCTGAAGAAGTAGTAGATGTTGGGGTGGGCAGCTGTGTTCCCTCCTGACACACAAATGTGCAAGTAGGACCCTGTAGGGCATCTGTCTAATCTGGTTACTTTTGAATTGTAGGCTAGAAAAAATGCTACCAGTGGATTTTAAAAATACAGGTTACTCCAAGAAAGTGATGAAAATATATAAACCCAGTGGACTGTACATTTATTATTTCAAAGTAAATGTCTTAACTGACAGCAGTTTCCATACCTGTACATTTTGGTCTGGTTTGAGTTTCATGTATCCCATTCCAGACTGTATTAAAGTGGAATGCTTTGTTCCTTAAAATAAATGCAGATTCTCTTGAAACAAAACACCCTGGATTACAGGTTTTGGGTTAATATAAATGACTGCATGAGTAAACACTAGTGCATACTAGTTTCATTAGTGCCTATATAAAATGAATGTCTTTCTGATAGTGATGTAATTTGGTTATTTGGGTAGCTGGCAAATGCTGTATGTGGAAAGCTGGGATTTTGGCTTTACTGAAATGCAGTTCTGCCTGGTTTATACAACTCTATGGCTACAGTGTTAGTCTTAGATAATGTAGCTTTGTAAAATTCTTAAACCTAGAGATAATTTCCTTCTGATGAGAATAAACATCAATTGAAACTGGATCACAGTTAAGAAACTGTTGCTTTGAGTTTTATTCTGGAATTCACACTTGGACTAATGCAGCTCTTCTTAGTGTAAACATAAAATGGGGTCTCAGATTCCTGCTTTTCCATTTACATGATTGCACCAAAAGGTTGCCATCAACAACATGCAACTTGGGGACAAATCTGTACAACTTGAACTGCTTTGTACAGCGGCTTTTCATAAACAGCACATTTTATTCACTATTTAGTTATAAAGTTGAATGCCACTGTGCCTCATTCAGTATTTATGGCTTCCATTCAGAAGGAAATAAAGGATGAATGAAATAATGTCACTGACAGTAACTTTTTTCTGTTCTGTAAGTTGTCCACATTCATTTCTACTCCATGTATTTTATGTGCTTCAAAGCAATAGGTAGGCAGCCTCTGCTACCTCTAATATTACTTTTTTTTCTTTTGAAAGCAGTTTAACAGTAAAACCAGAGATGGGTTCACTGTGAACACAAAAGTCCCCAGCCTGAAGGATCAAGGGAAAGAATATGATGGATTCACAATTACAATAACGGGAGATAAGTATGTTCACTGTTTTCAAGGGTTAGGGTACATTAAGCAGTGATGAACTATTAGCAATTAATTGTCTGAAATGCCATTTCTGTTCACATAAAGTGGATTTTGTTTTTCACTAGTGGCATTTTTGTAAATAACTGAAGTTTATTCATTTGAGGGCTTGATTCCTGTTGTGTTTTCAACAAAAAGGGAATTTGGATAACACTGATGGAACTGAGTTGATTCTCAAACATACAGCATAAAAGTGATAAGAGACCTTGTTTTTCAGCTTAGACTATAAAATGCCTAAAGGAGAAAAATATCAACTACCTCAGTCTTTATACATATCAAAATGCATTTCTTCTTGTGAGACTGTCTTTTGTGTTGACTGAGGAGTCCTGAATGGAAGGGAAATTTCTGTGATATAAGAATAAAAGACACTGTCTTCTATTTGAGATTTTGACTTTTTTTATGTTTGAGATGTTTGCAGACCTTCTATCTGCAAGTGAAAATTTAAATAATACCTGAATGTGTGAGAATACAGTTAGGAGGTTTTGGGTCACTCTCTGGATGAGACAGTAAATGTCTCACTTTATGGATTCTGATTCCTTGTCTTTCTGAAAGTGAGCAAATTGAAGCTCAGAGGCACTGTCAATCTATTAAGTAAAAACTTTATTAAAAAAAGTTAAAATTCTATGCATTGGGATTTTCCCCAGAATTTATGCGCTTTCAATGAGTGGCATGGAATCCAAACTTCCCTACTAAAATATTAATGTATCTCTTGTTTTTTTATTTTACATTCTAAATTACAGGCTTATATATGATGAAAAGGCATTAAATATAGGGCCTCACTCTTTTGAGGAAAACATTTTGGTGTGAGTAAATAGCCTAACTTTGTTCTGGACAAACTTTGTTCAGTGTCATTCAGTCTGTTTTGATCCATAGTTGGTAACTGCTTTATACCAAAACAATCCTGTTAGAAATGAAGAAAACTACATTCAACATTCTATACAAAAATCCTAAGTCTGTGAAGATATTTTAAAATTTCATATTTCTTATTTTTTGCCCACAATTCAAGTGAAACACCAATGCTTGTCAGGTGTTCTTCAATGTAAATACTTCATCTGTGATTAGGTGGCAGTCTTTATGCATTCTTTAAAACTTAATAAAAAATGCTACATCAATCCTTAGTGATTTTTGGGGATTTTTAATTAAATGGGAAGTAATGCACATGGTTAAGGAAGACGATAGGGAAAAGGTGATGTGTAACTGTAGTAGATTTGTAATTTAGCCTGAATATGCATCAAGTTCTGTTCAAAAAATGTCTTATCTCCTTTTCTTTTTCATTTGCTCAACAGAGTGGGGAACATACTATTCTCAGTAGAAACTCAGACGACAGAAGAAAGAACACAGCTGTATCATGCAGAAATAGATGCACTATATAAGGATCTAACAGCTAAAGGAAAAATTCTAATTCTGTCTGCAGAGCTGGGGGTAAGGCTGTTCAAGCAATTATTAATTCCTTAAAAAAGCCTTTTATGTTTTTATACTCTCTGTTTAATAGTCCCAGTTGTAACAGTTTTTGACAGAGTTCATAGGTAATAAAGGTACTTAAACCCAGTTATGACAAGTACCGTAAGAAGTTGCTGTCATTCTATCTGTCGTTTTAAAATTTGCTGGGCTTTGCCTGCAGTACTAGGAAGTGTCCAGGCAAGGTCTCAGTATTGCAGTGTGTTCTGGTTGTTTCTTATTTTTCTCATGGGCCTGTGTTCACCTTTGCCATCATCCCTGTAAGTGCTGTTTAGGGTTTGGCTCAAGGTGGTTACATATAAGATGAGTAACACGAATTCGTGAGAAGCTCTAGAATTGGGTTTGTGTTGATTTTATGTGCTAGGACAGTCTGACTACATTTGAGCTTTTTCTTTTTATCCTTTAATAGATGTATAGATGAACTGTGTTTCACCTAAATGTTAAAAATACATCAAAGTAGTTTGTTCAAGCTTCTGTTAATCAGACTTCAGTTTCATTATTTGACATTTTCACATTGGAAAATAGTTCTTAAAATGGTTCTTAAAAATACTTGTGGTAATGTATGACTTTGCAATGTATATCTTTGTAAGGTATTACCTGGCTATTAAATTATCTTTAATTCACGCTTTTTTCTTCTCTTAGGAAGTAGATGCTGTTTGCAACTTGATCCTGTCACTAGTTTATTACTTCTATAATTTAATGCCACTTTCAAGAGGATCTAGGTTAGTGTTGGTATTCATCATCTCTGTTACCTTTGTTGCCTGCTGTACGATGTCCATGCCTTGCAGTATCTTAATGTATTTTTTATTACTAATATTATTTTTAATAGAGCTGTGTGCCCTGCACAGCTTTTCCTTTTGTGCTGCTGTGACAATGGGAACTGACTTGGTACTGTTTTAAATGCTAGTTTGTAATTGCTAATGGTAACTATTCATAGCTGCATGTAAATTTAAAATGATGAGTAGTCTCAGCTCACACATTGAGAAGTGTTATTTTTAAATTTTAATGCTTGGTTTTCTAATCCATATTGTGTTACACCACTGTAATTTCACTTAGGAAGTTTTTCTGAAATGTGTATTTAAAATGAAATATACTTTGGCATAACTTACTTCAATGAAGTACACTAAAATATTATGTTAGTAAATTGTTGCAACTGTTAAGGTCACCAGATGAAACTGTAGGATAAAGTTCCATATATCACAGAACTCTTCAACTGGAATTCTAGTTTAATGCAAACCTGCTTTACATGTAAGACTATTCTGAATCTCTGTTCCACAAAGCACTTAAGCACTTAACATCTTTAATCTTACTTCTAGATACAGTTCAGTATGAAAAAACCCCTGAGATTTTGGGATTTTATAATCAGATTTTGCATTTATCTTATAGAATGTAAAAATTAGGAGACATTCTGTCTGAGATTCACAGTTCAAAAAAAAAATTAAGTTAAAAATGAAATAACTGAATAGCTTTACAGTGCCTCTAGCTCTATTGGAGTAGAGTTCATAAACTCTTCTGGGCTACAGCTGATCTTATTGGAAACAGGAGTCTACTTTGTTTTCAGCCCTGTAGAGTCTTAAGAGCTCCAAAGTCTGAAAATACGGTTCTGACTAATGTAGAAACAGTAGTAAAACTCCATAGGTTCCTAACTTTCATTCTAGTGATGTTGGATAATTACAGGGATTTCACTTTTTAAGTGTTTTGTGCTTGTTGTTTTTCCTTCTAAAATAACTGGCACAGTAATCTTTACTAGCCTTCTATGAAACAATACTATGTTCCATTTCTTTTGTAGTCTAAAATAGAATTATGGAAAGACTTCTACTCCATTTGTTGCTTTTAATTTTATTTTTTTAGTGTGATAGCCTATTCAGTGATCATGGGAGCACTAATGGCAAGTGGAAAAGAAGTATCAGGGAAAATCCCTAAAGGAAAGGCAAGTATCAAAATATCAAAGTGCATTAGCTCAGTCTTGATGGAGGAGATAATATTTGTAAATGTGGGGAAAGAGCTGTAAAAATGAACAGAAGTTGCATGCTTATTTGCTGGAGATGGGTCAGATGCATGCCATGATGTCTTGCAGCCTGAGAGAGAGAGAATTGAAAATTCCATTGCTGTTCTGACAGCTGGTGAATTTGGAGATGGCATGTGCCATAATGTGGATTAGTCAAATTGTAGCAGTTTGGTCCAAAAGGAATTACAGATCTGTTACTGAAGCATTTCCAGTGTGCTGAGCTGCTCTTTTCAGCTTGCTTTGAGAAGGGTTCAGAGAATACTGGGGCAGAATTAGTGCTTCTTCTGGTGCACAGCAGAAATTTTCTGTCTGTACTCTCAGTGTATTGTAGAGCTTTTAGGGCTTGGTAAGTAGAGGTGGATTTGCAACTTCTCTTGATTTCTCCTTCCCCTCTGTATTCTGCTGAAGTCAAACTAAGTCCTGGTTTTTAAGTGACTCTATTTGAGTATTATACCACCTTGTTTAATAAAGGATTTCCTTTTCTTTGACACTTGGGGGTTGTTAGCTGTATTACCTTTTCAGCATGAAAGGATTGAGAACACCTCTGTCTCCTTAATGTATTGTCAAAAGAATCAGTAAAATTCCAGTAAGAATCCAAGTTGTTGAAGAAAATACCCTGCATGGATAACTGAAGAAAGGGTGATTTTCTCTTTTGTTCTAGAAAGTCCTGAAAACAATGTACTTCTTTGAGTGCAATGAACTCTAGTAGCTTTTAAGAGCAAACAGCATTTGCTTAGCAAGCAAGAAAGCTTCTTTTCAGTACATCATTAAGCTGGTATCTTCCCCATTCTGTGAGAGTTCAAGCTAAGGTAAAACACTTCTGTGGGGTTTCTTAAGTATTTTCTTAGGACTTGATAGAGTAGTATTTTGCTGACTGATTTTATGCAGGTAAACAGTTTCAGGATTACTACTAAGCAGGATTTCTGACTTACAGGATCACTGGGGACATCTTTACATTTGAGGGTTTTTCCTGAAACAGTGTGCCAGAATATGAATAGACTTGTTTTTTAGAAAAGCTTTCATGATGTGGAAGAAATGGTGGAATGAAACTGGAGTTTGTTTTTTCCCTGAGTTGTTAGAAGGGCTAATCTGGTCCCAGAGTTACGACAGCAGGAATTTTCAGGCTGAAAATTCATTTGTCTGAAGTCAAAGGTGCCCAGAGTCCTGTTGTTGCCTGGCAAGTCATTCAGTAGCCATGACCAATGTAGCTCCCAGTATTGGTTGTGTTGGGGTGTGCAAACCCACAGAGAATTTTAGTGTCTGGCTTGAATGCTTCAAACAGATGGTGAGGGACAAAGTAGTGAGGGCATAGACTGGTTTGTAAGCTTACTCCTGTCTTACCAAGAATATAGGTAGTACAGCCCTCCAAGCCCTTCCTGAAGTTAGAGAACTTAAAAATTCTGTAATTTCTTAATATTTCTTTTGTTTTCTTGAATTTTCAGCTGGTTGATTTTGAAGCCATGACAGCACCAGGGTCTGAAGCATTTACCAAAATAGCAAGGAGCTGGATGAATCTAAAAAGGTAAATCCTTTTGTTCAGATGGGGAATGGGGAAATAAAATATGAAAGACTATATGTAAAATTCAAACCTATACGAAGAAATGTTACTTAGAAATTACGAGTTTAGTAAAGGATTCAGTGTATATTTTAACACTGTTTAGGAATTGATGAGAAGATTTGCATTTACAGACACAGTAGTGTATTTCTAGTCTAACAGAGTAGTTAATAGTCTAGACATCCAGTTATGTGAGTAAGCTCTCTGAGGAAATTGGGTTAATGTTTTCTTCATTTTATCCAGTGGGTTATATTTGTCTTTTTATATTATGGCTTATCACTGGCAATGAGTGAACAAAGCAAGGGGAAATTTTTGACCCTTTTTTTAAAATTCTTATGGGTCTCTTCAAACTGTATATCCAAAGTAATTTGCTTATCCTTTAGTTCTGTTTTGATTTGGAGATTAAGTGTTTTCAAAGTAGGTAGACATTTTAAATATGGAGAATTACATTACTTAGTATAGGTGCATGACTTTTGTGCAATGCTTCAAATTTTTGATTTTCATATGAATTTACAATTTAATACTGCATAGCTTGACAAGGAATTAATATTATGATTTGGGTGTATTTAATTGGTCCCCTAGTTGTTATTCCCCATACAAAATCTAAAAATCAGGCCAGACACAACACCAGTTCTAGTATGCTTCAAGTTAGGGTCAAGACACTTAAAGAATTTTGAGAGAATTGGCCAAGGTCCTTACAGGGCCATCTATAATCTTGGAAACATGGTGCACATCAGGGGACAGTCTTGGTTACTGCAGGAAAGGTAATCCTGAGTTCCTCTTCAAGAAAGCCAAAAGGAAGCCCAGAGATACTGTAGGCTGGTCAGCCTCATTTTGATCCCTGGGGAAGCCATGAAGTGAGTCCTCTAGGAAAGCAGGTGATACGAAGGAAAAAGTCACAGAAAACAATCAATGTGAGCTTACCAAACATTCTGTGAGCCAATGATGGTTCTCTGTGGTAAAAACCGACTTTTGGGGATGATGAGAACAATCAATATTGTTTATTTTTATTTACTTCAGCAAGGCTCCCACAGTACTCTCATACCAAGATAGCACATTATAGTCTGGACAAAAGGACAACTAGATGGATTAAGATGATGTTTGGATAACCAGATTTAGGGGGTACTCAGCACTTTGGACCACACCTAAAATACTGCATTCAGCTGCAGTAAAGACCATAATAAACCAGAACAAATTCAGTGTAGAGCCACCACTATGGCCAATGGTCTGGAGAACATGCCTTAACAGGAGAGAGCTGGGCTTGTTCAGCCTGGAGAAGATCAGGCTTTGATCTAAGAGCAGCTCTGCACGACCTATGACTGTTTGGTGAGAAGACAAAAAGCAGTGTGCATGAGCTGAAACAGCATTTAGACTTGGCCTAATATTTTCATCAGCAGACTGCCCAAAGAGGCTGTGCAGTCTCCACCCCTGGAGATTTTCTAGACTTGGCAGGATAAAGTCCTGACACCCTGATTTGACTTCTCAGTTTACCTTGCTTTGAACAGGATCTTAGATCCCATACCTCCTGAGGTCTGGTCCAACATCCTAGAGTCTGTGGAACTCTGCAGCTGCTCTTAGTGCCAGACATCTCACACCGATGTGTGTTACTTAACTTTATTATCAGGGGTTCTGAGCCTGGTAAATTTCACTAGACTATCCCTTTTCACTAGAAAATCCCTTCCTAAAGGAAGAAGGCTAATAAGATTCAAGGACATCTTTGTAAAACTCAGGCTAAAAATCTACTTGTAAATGAGTAAAATTCAGTATTCATTAAGGAGTGACATTTCTAAACTACAGGTGTAGCAAGTTGTGGATTTTATTAGTAGTCTGCACAAATATTGAGACATGCTTGTCTTGGAAATATAAAATTATTTATGGTTCCCACAATTTTTTTCAGTAATTCTCTCAGTTATATACTCTTCTTTATTAATCCTCTGTTCATGCTGGTTTTGGTTTTGGTTTTTTGGTTTTTTCTAAAGACATATCTTAGTTTGTTCTTGGGAGTAAAGTCAGCTTAAGACATTTCAGTGCTACCCATGTGGTTCTGACTCCCTCAGCTGTACTGTTGAAACTTATGGGAATCCATGTCAAACCAGATCAGGGAAGTCATTTGTGTTAAAAATAACCTTGCCAAAACAATTTATTTTTAACCAATACCATTTTGTAGTATAGTAGAACCTAGGAAATTGCTGGGTCAAATTAGACATGTATAATAGGTGAGGAAATGAGCCAGAGTGGAGAAAATGCTAAAGTTGTCTTTGCTGAGGAAAAAAAAAAGAAATCTGAAGAACTACAGCCCAAAGGACTTGATGTAATAATATGAAGGTAATTAGCCTGAGTGGCTTATTTGTCTGTGGTAGATATGTAATAGTGGATGTGGTAAATAAGGCTAGAAGACTTAAAGCAATACATTTTTTCTTTAAATTCTGCTGCTTTGGAAAGCTCTTCTATGTAGACATTGTTTTCATTCTGTATGGTGATGGAGTAGTGGTGAAAAACAAGAGCTGTTTGTGAACAACAGATTCTGAGAATCATTGAATCATTAAGGTTGGGAAACAACTTTAAGATCATTGAGTCCAACTTCTCATCCACCACTGTGTTCAACACTAAACCATGTTCCCAAGTGCTGCATCCACACACTTTTGATGATTTCCAGGAATGGTGGTTGCACCATTTCCCTGGGCAGCTTATTCCAATGTCTTCATCCTTCCCATGAAGAAATATTTCCTAATATCCAATCTAAACCTTCCCTGGCACAACTTGAGTCAATTTCCTCTGGTCTTGTCCCTTGTTAACCTAAGAGAAGAGACCAACCCCCCTGTGGGCTACACCCTCCTTGGTGAGTGGTTGTAGAGAACAATAAGGTCATCCCTGAGCCTCCTTTTCTTCAGGCTAAACAACCCCCAGCTCCTTCAGCTGCTTCTCCTTAGACTTGTGCTCCAGACCCTTCAGCAGCTCCAGTGCCCTTCTCTGGACTCACTCCAGCACCTCAGTGTCCTTTTTGCAATGAGGTGTCTAAAACTGGGCACAGAACTTGAGCTGTGGCCTCACCAGTGCTGAGTACAGGGGGACCAGCACTGCCCTGGTCCTGCTGGCCACACTATTGCTGACAGAGGCCAGGATGCCACTGGCCCCACTGCTGGCTCATGTTCAGCTGCTGTCAACCAGCACCCACAGGTCCTTTTCTGCCCAGCAGCTTTCAAAGCCACTCTGCCCCAGGCCTGCATAGAGTTAATTCTTGACACAGGTCCCAAATTTGTTGGAGAAGGTGATGAGGAAAAGCCTAAGTTTACTAAGTTAATGTGTTAACTTGCAGGTGAATTATAAAACTCATTAAAAAATAACTTTTTTTTTCTCTTTCAGTATTTCACCTTCTTACAAGAGCCTACCATCAGTATCGGAGACTTTTCCAACCCTGAGAACGATGATTGAAGTACTAAATACAGACTCATCTCATTGTCTAAAAAAAACTATAGTTGTTGTATAATTTATACAAATAAAAGGCCAAGAGGTACTGCTTTGTAAATTATTTTGAATGACAAATTATGGTCAAAATGGTTTGATTTTATTGTTTTTTTTAACAGAACAAACTTAATTGACTATTTATCACCAGTAAAAGAAATCTTCCTGTGACCAATAATATTAAAGAGGAAAAAAGAAGTAGAACAACTACTTTTTCATATTAAGACACACTCTAACAGAAATAGTTATTCAGGGGCCAAACTGAAGAGCAGTAAGAAACTTGATCAGTTACAAACTGAACAGACTGCAGGTGAAAATTTATTTAATAAAAATAAGAAAAGTAATCTTCTTTGGAAATAACGCTATACTACTTCTCAGTGTTTTTTTCCAAAGCCTCTGCACAGAAAACTTAGAGCTCTACCACGTGTGAGTAACTGGATTATACACAGGCATTTCATGTAGTGCAGCCCAGTGAAGGAACAGATGTCAGCTTAAAAGAATGGGGTTCAGGGATACATCATTAGGAAACCAAACCAAACCAGTTACTTATTTGGAGTTAGGCTCTTGGTGAGCAAATGTCAGAAGCACAACAATCTCCCTTTCCAAGTACCCATTGATGGTGGTGGTTGGCAGAACTTACCACCAGATTGACAGGATTGCTGTATATTGGGAGCACTAGCTAATGTTCCTTGAGTTGTTTTTTGTTGGACAGACTTGGCAGCATTCTGGAAAGGCAGGTTTCCGTAACCAAACCTTAATAAAGGTAAATTTGACCATCTGTCTGTTTAGTACTAATGAATATGAATTCTAAACTTTATTGATCAGAATTTCTGCAAAGGGCAAAAGTAGGTATTTTTTTTGCAAGTAAGGATAAAGAAGGCATGTAAGTTTTCATTAAAGGAATTGGGATGCTGTCCATTTGTGACACAGGTATTCCCAACATTTCTGTTCCTAAGTACCTTCTTCTGTCCCACTAGAAATAAGCTCTGTTTGCTTCTTCTGTTTAAGAGTCTAGAAGTTTAAGAAGCCTCTACTACATTTCATTAAGGAGGAATTGTTATTTTCCTGGAAAAACAGCAGCCTGCAAAATATGCCCAACTTTTTACCTTGATTGTGTTCTAATGTGATCTTCTAAGCCCCTCTTCTAAGTTTTGTTATGCCCTGTATTATTCATTGAGAAAGGGGAATTATATTGGCATTTCACCAGACAGTCTTGGGAACTATAAAAAGGAAGGGTTTTGTTTTGGGGTTTAGACCAGAGGGAGTGGAGAAGGGGTGGTGGGGAAGGAAAAAACTACCTGGACAAACAAACCATGTACAATTGTCTGGGTTTCCTTGTCCTCATTTCTTACTCCTGTGATTGACTTTGTCCCCACTCCCTGGTGGCAGACAAAAGAGATTAATGGGAGATCACAGGAGGGTTGGGGTAATGTCTGTTACACCTCTTATGAGTGTGTGTGTGTGTGTGTGTGCTTGCAAACCTGTTTCAAAGGCTTCTTTCTCTGGGCGTGAGGCAGATGACTAAGAAAGAAAGCGAGCTCAAGTGCTCTCAAACAAGTTTAACAAACAAAACAGGATTATATAACTGGGCTGGTATGTGATGACTTGGGGAACTGTAATTACCTCCAAAGACCCAAGTATGTGGAGAAATCTAATTATCATTTTCCATCCTCTTCTGTGTGTCATCCTAGACAGCTGGTCTAGAGATACCATTTGAACTCTTAAACGGGAACATTATTGTATTGCAGCCCCAGTCATTTATCTATTAAGAATGATACTAAAGAAAGCAGACTGAGGGGAATAAAATAGGCTAAGCAATGAAAAACCATTAATCTGAACCTCAATATTTGTGCTACTTTGAAATATATTTTGAAGATAATAAAAATTCCCTGTAACTAGCTAGGCCAAAAGTCAAAATAGATTTAGTCTCACATAAATCTTCTGACATAGTTGCCTATCTTAGGTAAGCTTGATTTTTTCGTTGTTGTTGTTTGTTTATTTTGTGGAAAGGAGCTATGCTTCCTCCACCCCACCCCAGGAGACTGGTCATCTTTTGGGAATTTGTGTGTGGGACCTCAGTGAATCTTTTGCCAAAATAAGGACTTGTTACTGGAAACTAGCATTTGTACAGCAAAGGAAGAGACCAGAAAACCTAATTATTTCAGCATTTAGAAATCTGTTTTACCAATGTAACTAATGCCAACTGCACAGACTTGTTACACTGAGGCTGCAGCTGTACTATCAAATTAATACAGAAGCTTCGGACCATCTTGCACCCTAGCCCGTGGAGTTGGACAGAAGCACCTGTGCCAGGCATCCTCTCTCTTCTGACAGCAGCTGCTGGACCTTCTATCGTGTTAAGAAACACGTACGACTTATTTAGGAGCGAGGAAAGGCAGGTTCTTGGGCACTGTGCTCCTCTGCCAGCTGAGGCAAGTCCCTTCCTGGTGCTCCTGGCCCGGCAGCGTGGGAATACTACAGCTTACCTCCTCGGCAACAGGGGAAAGGCTGTGCGAGACGAGCGCTGCCGGGCAGGAGCTCTTGAGGGAGGGCGGCGGGGCGCGCTCAGCCCCACGTTAGCGGCGGTACCGAGACCGAAGCAAGGCCGGGAGGCGGCGTCCCCGCTTCCCTGCGGCGGGAGCAAGGCCGGCTCCGTGCAGCGGGAGCGGGCGGCGCCGCGGGCAGGGCGTGCGGGGGGCGGGCAGCGCGGGGCGGCGGCCGCCCGGCTTTATAGGGAGCGAGGGAGGCGGCGTCTGCGGGAGGGGAGCGGAGGAGGCGGTTCTCTTCCCGGTGCCATCCCCAATCCCGCCGTGCGAGTGCGGGGCTGGCGGCGGCGGGGTGGCCATGGCCTCCATGGCGGCGGCGATCGCCGCTTCCCGCACGGCGGTGATGAACGGGAACCGGCCGCTGGACGAGCGGGAGCGCAAGCGGTTCAGCTACTTCTCCTCGCTGAGCCCCATGGCGCGCAAGATCATGGCGGAGAAGGAGCGGATCCGCGAGCGCTACGGGCCCGAGTGGGAGCGGCTGCCGCCCCGGCAGCAGGACGAGATCATCGACAAGTGCCTGGTGGAGCCGCACGTCCAGGCCCGCTACGCCGCGCACCGCGGCACCACCCGCCCTCCCGCGCAGCCCGCCTCCTACCCCAGCCTGCGCCTCAACACCGGGCAGAAGGTGGTGCGCTTCGGAGACGAGGTACCGGCCGCGGGGAAAGGGAAAGGGGAAAGGGGAAGGGGCGCCGGGGGTCCGGGCGGGAGCGGCGCTGCCCAGCCCCGGCACGGGCGGGGCGCGGCGGCCGCCACCTCTCCGGGCTGCGGTGCCGCCGGGCTGGGCTGGCCGGGGTCGCGGGCGTTCCGCGCCGTCGGCAGCCGGGCGAGTCGCCCCGGTGATGAGCTGGGCTCCTTTCCCCGCTGCCTGGCTGTGCGGGAGGGCGGGATGATCGCCGCCCGTAAAGGCAGGGAAGGCGCCGGCAGCGATAGCGCTGAAGTGGGTTTTGCAGAAAGACTTGGACGGTCTCAGTTCCCCCGACGGCGGGGCATGGCGCTGGACACAGTCTCTTGCTGAAAATGGGCTGTAGGGAATGTTTACACTGAATTAAATCTCTTCCTTTTCGTTTCTAGTTTTAGACACGGTTAAAAATACAACGCTGAAAACATTCCAGCTCTTGGCATGTTTGACACCTTAAAAAAAATGCAGCCTGTTCCATGTCACATGCCAGGAAAAACAAGGGTGTGGAAAGATAGATGGCAAAAAGTATGGATTTTCAACCTTCTGACAGCCATCTATCCAATGGTGAAGCGTGGCAGTCCTTCTGGAAATCCACTGTAAAAGAGTACCCGGTCTGGAGCAGTGGGTCCTGTTACCGAGTTGAGCCCTTGAAGAGGAAGGTCTAACAATGCTTGAAGCAACCTGACAGTACTCTTCGGATACTGTGTCTCTTATTCAGTGTATTGATTCCCTTTGTTTTCTATTCTTTTACATTTCTATTCTATTCTTTTATTCTCGTATGATTACAGAGCCGGTTTCTTTCACTATCACCATATAATAACTTTAGGTGACCTGTTGTTGGTTATGTGGCTTCTACCAGAAAAAGAAAAAAATCTGCTTCTCCATTTGTAATCATCAATCCAAAGAGAGCAGTGCTACTTTTAGGCTCCTCTCCAATATCCCTTGCAATGGGATTTCTAAGAAGCATGTGGGGCACACTGATCCTGGGCATCATGGTTCCCAACCAGCTTTGTGCCAGGAGACTGCTGCCTGTGTTTCCCCTGTCAGGAAAGTATGATGCTGTGCTGCACACACATCATATCTAAAGCTAGAGAGCACAGGATGTAGCTCATGTTTGTCTAGTTCATGATATCCAAAATTCTAGATAAATATTTGATAGTAATGGCCAAAAAGAGGTGTAGAAGAAGGACACAAGACAACAAATTTGGTTGTGCAAACAACCTTTGAAAAGAAACTTAAATCTGAAGTTAGTAGTGAAAGAATTTAAAGAGTGTGGAAAATAAATATGTTCAGTTTTTCCCAGCCTTGGAGAGCTCAGCTGTGCTTTCTGCTTTGAATTATGTGAATCTGGAAGGAAAACAAGCATGTTTGTAGGCTGTTGGGCTGCACTGTATGGAAATAATAATTTCCTAAACATCTAGAGAGTCCATCTGAAACTGGGCAAATAGTTTTCTTTCCCCTCTTCTCCCCAAATACAGTTACAATATGCATAATGTTAATGTTTCTGTAGCCATTAACCAAAGAAGGCAAGGTTCCTCCAAATACTCGATACAAAGTGTTTAATTTTGGAAGCATCTGCCTCAATTGACTTCCTCTTTGACTTCTAAGCAGAAGTTAATATAAATTGTTTCTCTGAAGAAAAGAGATTCCACTCATTTTGGCATTCGCCATTTCCATTTTAGTTCTTCCAACTGTACTACTGAGCCTTGGAGCCTTTCCTGGCTCTTCATCTGATAGCTTCCTCTCTCCTGGCTCCCTTGCTGGCGTTCGACCTGATTGCTGGATGTTTGCCCTGGCTGACAAATTGTCCCTCCTTGTCCTGCTGCGGCAGAGCCAGCGCCGTGCCGGTCCCTCGCCGGTTCGGTTCCGCTTCCCGCGCTGGCCAGCGCTTGGCCTGCAGAGCTCTGCTGTCTGTGTGTCCTGCTCAGGGAGCTGTGCCCCTGCTGCCCAGATGGTTCCCAGCTGCTGCATGCACCGTGGGCACCCAGCCCTCGCTCAGGACTCTTGGATTGGTCCTGGCTGCTCTCCCTGCCTATTGTGTAGGGTATCCTAAGGCAAGGAAACGGAGGGTAGCCCACATGCCTCAGAATCACTTGTGGATGCTGCAGCGCTTTCAGTGAGAGTGTTTTGTCCTGATGATGTTCTTGCTGATACACCTGGTCCAAAAGTTTCATGTTTCCAGCCACAGCTCATCTTCCCTTTTAACTGATGTTGAAATCTGTAGTGATCTACCTGGGCTTGCTTAAGCACAGAAATCTGATCTCTCTGACCTCATGTTCTTTGGAAGACGTGGTAGAAAGCAAACCAAGGATGAATACTGAAGATACTGATTTGCTGGTCCGGGCCTCTCACTGTTTCAGTCCCATTTTCATGCCTATGACCATTATGATAAGGTGGTCCAGAGGACATATGTAGTGATCTTGTATTTCTGGACAGTTGCTTCCCTCTTTCTCACCCCCACCATTTCCTGTATATTTCTTCTAACACCAAATTTATCTCCTGAACTTGTGGCCCAGGACTGTAAGTTCTCAAACTATGAACATCTCTTACATTTTCAAAACATCTTTGACTATGTTGGCTGTGTGGGAAGGGTGTTACAGAAAATAGACGTGCAGTAACAGGACCGTGGCATCCTGTAGCCATGATCCAGTCATTTTATAATGCTAGAGCACTGCAGCACCATATGGGACTCTTAGAAAAATGCCTGGAGTCACTGCTCCTTCCCTTCCATCTTATCCTCATTGCAGCATCACCAGTCATGGAGCTGGTAGCAGAAGCCCTGCAGGCACTGTGAGCACAGTTTCAAAAGAGAATTAGGCTAACAGGGGCATTTCACACCCAGTGAAATAAGTTTTGTCCTGTTTGCTGAAGATTGACTTGCTATCGTTGCACATGAGCCCAGCACAGGAGGCTATTTGTTGCTTCACCATAATTTTCTGTGTCTAGACAGCCCAGACCTCCTGACCAAGGGCTTTTGGATGCTGCAACAGAGCTTCCCCTTTCCAACAAGCCTCCAATTGCTGGCATTTCTCCATTTATGATTTCTCCATTTTCATTCTAATGCCCATAGTGGTAGAAATGGAGATTAACTGAGCAGGGAAAAATCTGGAAATATAAGCTGAGATTGAGCATGAATGTAATATAGATGGATTATTTTTTAAATATGCTGTAAACCATGAGGGGAATAGGAGGAAAACCAGCAGTATTGAGAGGCTACCACCCTTTGCACACTGTAGTGTCCAGCCTTTGATAATGCAGCTGGTTTGGTGTCACTGGGTTCTCTCTGGTTCAGTAAAAGATAATTTAGATATTCAGTTTACAGCAACAGTTTACAGTAAGAACTTCTCACTGTTCTCTTAATGCCATCCCTCTTTATCCATAAGCATGTGATGTAGACATGGAATCAAGGTCTAATTTTTCCTTTAGTTTTTAGGTTTTTTTTTCTTTGAATGCATATTAAGTATTTGAGCAGTAAAAGAGTTGGATGTGAAAGAATTAACTTTTCGTTGGAAAAAATGCCATATGCTTTAGGAAGTGATAAACATTTTATGTGGAGGAAAGACAGGTGAGAGAGTTTGGTTAGTTTCATTCATTGTGTTTTAAGAGGGAGCTTGACTTACCTGCCTTCAGGCAGAGATGCTATTTGTTTTGCTTAGCCTTAAGAACTTTGGCACCAAACAAAGAATCAACCCTTTACCTCCCTACTTAAAATTGCTTTAAAGCAACAAATAAGCAATATAGCAAAAACTTTTGAGTTTGGCCTGTTAGAGATTTGTGATTTTAAACACCCAAAAATGAAAGGCAGCATTTGAGTGCAGTAAAACCTCAGTAACCAGCAAGTCCTGTTCTAATAACACTTCTGAGAAGCATTTATTGGTGGGTTTGTGTGTTGCCCAGCTACTGTCAGCTGTGCTGAACAATGCTCATGTCAGATACACAGGCACACTTCTACCAGTGCCTTCCATTTTGAAATTCAGATGTTGTTTTCCAGCAAGCTGCCTACATATAGCAAATGTAATTTGTGGTTATTTTTTATGTATTTTGCAGCTGCTTGTTGAAGTCAAGTGTATGACCAGATTTTTGCCTCTTTCTCACTAGTCTTTTTCAGTTTTGAAATATGTTGCATGAGGCCCCATTTCTTACAAATAGGTTCTTTTTTTTAACCCTGGTGAACAAAAGTTTATTTATTTGCCTTCTTGCTGGAAGAAGGCATTGTTGTGTGCAGAAAACAAAAGTTGATCAGATATGAATTTTTTTCTAATCTATGTTGATGATAAATGGCCTGGAATCCTTTTTCCCTAGAATTTCCAGTCATAATTCTCTTTTGTTATTATTGAAACAGTTGATTCTTTTGCTCCCAGTTTCTTCAAGCATGTAAGAACTTGTTTATTCTACAAGAAACCTAAATTACTTTTCATATTTGGTTGGTGATAAACACGAATCAGGCAGTCTAGATAGCAGAACAGCAGGTTCAACAGTATTCTGTCTTTTCTCTTGGTCCTCTGCATGTTCTCTGTGTGAAGACACATGAGGTGGAGGCCACAAACTTCCTTCCCTTCCCTGACAAAGGGCAGAACTTGTCAACTGTCTCCTTCATCCTAGCCCCAAGTACACTTCAAATAACCACAGACATCAATTGCTTGAAGGTTTGTATCCTCCAGCCATGTCTTATCCTATTTTATTCTTTGCTATATCCCACAGAACATCTTTTGAATGTGGACAGAGCTCCTCAGAGTTACTGGCTCTGAGGGGGGATGAGTTGTGCAGCCCAAGAAACAATGAACCATCATTTAAGTAAAAAAAATTAAAATGATCCTTTTCTTTTAGAGAGTTGCTGCCTAACAAGGGTCTACTACTTCCATCTTATATAATCTGTGAAACTCTTAGATTCTATCTTTGACCAGAACTTCTGACAGCTGTTACCAAAATTAATTCATTCCAGGAACTTTTTGCTTGCCAATGCCTGAGGTTGAGGTTACAAGTTGCGGTGCCAACAAGGACAATGATGCTTGAGGAGACATCAGCTTCTGTGGAGTGGGAGGCTGACTCGCTGTGTCCTGCAGGGAATGATGTATCCTGCTGCATGACAGCCTCATACCTTCACTCTGCCTTGCCCATGCTGCTTTTCCATCCCTCTGTGGTCCTCAGGGCTCGCTCTCAGCAGCGGTGTCACGGCTGAGTTCGGGGTGTGCAGGATGTGTTGGGTGAAGAGCTGTCCCTGCCAGTGCTGTCTTCTCTTGCCTCAAATACAGCAAAATAAAGAACTGGATGTCTTGGATCCAGCACGAGGATGGCTTACTGCCAAGTTTAAAACTGATCCCTGGCTGGTTTGCTTGTCCTATAAATGGCAAGAAGACAGAGCTTCCTTTATACTCTTTAGATAAAACCCAGTGGCACTTATGCCTATGCATCTGGAGCTTTAAGGTGCTGTGACTGCATGTAGCAGTGTCACAGTGTTCTCTGGACTTCAGTTCTGCCCTTTACTGCTGTGGTTGAAGTCAAGCCCTGATTTATCCTGACCCCATGCAGACAGAAGTGTTATAGTCCTGCTTGTGTGTGATGCTCAATGCAATGGTTAGGTTCTCCCATCTCTCTTCCCTTCTGGGCCATGATTCCTCTCTCATGCATGCTTCAGAAACGATGAACTCCAGTTGTTCAGAAATTAACAACTCCATTTCAGAGGCAAAGGACATTGTCCTAGAAGGAATTTGAAATAATTAGACACACCTGCTGTGAGGTATCACGCATTGAGTGGTGTGGCATTCCCATGCAGACAGCAGCACACCACAGTGCAAATGCTGATAGATACTAAAAAGCAGACTTCTGCTCCTTTTTTCTTTTAAATGTTAAAACATCTGAGAATCTGTTTCCTGGATTGAGAGAACCTGAATTACATTTGTGTTCTTGGCAAAAGTGTCCTACACCAAATTTCCTTTTGGCCACAATATGTGATTGAGAAGAGCCCAGGCCTCTCCTCTTAGATGAGCTCTACCAGGCCAGTTCTTTTTAAGAGCGTGGGATCACCCTCATATATACCACAAATACCTTGCTGCTAGAAACTCTGTATTTCACAGATGAGTAATAGTTGGAGTATGCCATGTTTTTATGTTTAGGAGATAGTTTTAGATACTTCTAATCATGATCTCATAGCTCTAGGCCAAAAAATCTGCCTACAGTGAAATAAGAGAGGGCAGATCAGGAGAATGTTATCAGATGTCTGAGAAATATATTCCTAGAAAGGCAGAGACCAGGAATAAGAAGAAAAAAGCAGCCACAGTGAAATGTGGGGTTCCTGTGTTGTGTTAAAACATGGTTGAGTTCTGCTATTCTCTGAACAGCAGGAGTATGAAAATCCTTCATGGTTACTCCTGGCCTTTCCCTTTCCATAAGGTGTTCCCAATCCTGTTCTTTCCCTGGTGTGCTGCTGTGTCCACCTGCTCATTGTGGAGGGTGCAGCTCTACCTGTGGGACCATCCAATGTACCAGTGAGTCCCAGCCATGACTAGGAATAGAAATGCAATCATGTTGTTGTAATTCTTCAACAAATAAGAACAACAATCATTTTTCAAATTATTTTCCACCCTTTCTTTTTTCAGTGTGGGCTGCATGTATTTCTGGAGGGCATGCTTTGTATGAGGAAATTGTTTAAATTTCTCCATTTGGGATAATTTTCAGAAATGCAGCATCTTCAAATAGTGGATTTGAGATTTGGTGCTGTGGGTGCTGTGTGGCTCCTTTACCACCTCTGAACATTTATTTCAGAGTGCCCTCACTGCCATGGTGCAATGATGTGTCCTGTTGGGGCTTGGCCACACAGCTGTTTCACTACCCCATGACTGCCTGGCCATGCTCGTGCTCTTTGGTCTGCCAAAGGGAGGAAATGGGACTTGATTTCCCTGAATCCCCTTCTTCTTTTGTTGTTTCTGTCCCTCGGTGTTGCTAGTGGCTACCAAAGAAACACCTAGTAGAAGACTGGAAATATAATACAATTTAAAGCTGTTTGTGGAGAAACCATTTCAGGAGATTGAGACCAGGCTAAACCTTCATATATTTTGTAGATTAAATTGGTATAGTATTGATAACCTTCCCTTTAGAGGACCTGCTTTCAGTCAGTCTTAAAATGTAATCAGTGCCATCTTTAAGTAGTGCTTTCACTTTTTAGTCAGTTCTGTAGCAGTGGTTGTTATAGTTCCAGCAGTGTAACATAATGTCATCTGTGTGATGCTTCTGAGAAGATGAAGCTACTCTTCTGGTTTTTAGTCATTCTTCAATTTTATTTCAGGACATAACTTGGCAAGATGAACACTCAGCTCCGTTCTCCTGGGAAACGAAGGTAATTAAACAGCTTTTTTTTTTTTTTTAATGTTGCTTTGTCATTTTATACTATTCCTACTGCATTTATTGTCTTCATTTTGTTACTTGGTAGATTAATGTCACCCTATTCTATGCAAGCGGTATAAAGTGACCGTGCTGCAAATCAAACAGGACTGGTATGCTTTGATTTACATCAGGAGAAACTCAAAATGTACTTCATGAACTAACATTCTGGCTTTGAGTGCAGATGTAAAACCAATTCATTGCAATTTTTTGTTGCAAGCTTTTTAATCAACTTTCCACGTTTAGTAAGACCCTTGTCTTAGATACTGTATAAGCATAGCTGCATTTCACTTGTAAGTCAGGAGTAAAGTAGCTAGAAGATGGTGTGAGAAATGTGCAGGTATCTCATAACTTCACTGGATTCTTTCTGAAAGCCTCTCTAGTACTTCCTCTTTTTATTATGAACTAGAATGTTGTCTTGGGACAGCTGTAGTGAAACTGTTAACCTGGGGCCATGCTAGAAGCTCTATGTTTTTTCCTATTCAAAAGGTTCCTTAAAAAAACCCCATATTTTTCTGTGGTGAGTTGGTTTGGGGTTTCTTTTACACCTTACTTTATCTCTGGTATTTTGTTAAAGCATTATTTATGATGGGATTCTCATATGGCTAACACGGAACCAGAGTTCTCCATTTTTTCTGAGCCTGTAGTGTGAGGAAACACAGTTGTGCCATATGTGTGGTGGGAAATCAAGTTTAGTTCTTCTTGTTGGAAAAATTCTGGGAGCAAAACCACAGCTCATTGTCTTTCTCAACTGGGTATGGCAGGCATGTTAATTTAATCACACATTTCAGACTTAGTGTTTTCTGCCCTTATCTGCCAGAGAAGGCTGCTACTGCCCTGTTTCCTGGTTCCTTTTTTTTTTCTTTGCCCTTGAACTATGTAGATAATCATGTATGACCTTATGAATATAATCTCAGCCTAATGCAGAGTAATTATTTGGAAATGCCAGTGAATACTAAATTAATCCAGTTGACCTGAGACTTAGCCCTCCCTGCTCAAGGTCACTGCCTGTAGCTGCACCCCATCTGTGCTTTGCAGAAGCTGATTAACCTATAACTTGATGTGACTCCTGGGTCCTGGCAGCCTGCAGTGCTGCAGTTTCAGAGAAGCCAATGCCAGTCTTCACTTGCCTTAAAACTCCCTTAAAAGCTGTCATGAGGAACCAGTGGAGGATTTTCTGTGTTTCCCTCTTTCCCCTCTCCCTCCTTACTGACCAGAAATAAAAGCTGTGCCACAGCTGTGGGCTGAAAAGTTGCATGATCTTTTTCTTTAGCAAAAGTCTAGAGAATCCATTTTATCTGGATTTATGGGGTGTGGTTTGGTTGGTTCCTGTGGATTCTTCCTTTTGGTTTTTCCCCAGTGTATCAATCTTTCAACCAAATCCTTCCACTGCTGAGTCTTCCTTTTCAGAAGCGGAGATCTTGCTTTGTGCTTACTCTTTGATCTTCCCTAACTTTTATGAGGTAATACTGGGAGGCAATTTTTAATGAGGTACCAGCTGAGGAAAAAGTAGCCTTACTCAAGTGGTGCCATGTGAGGAAGCCTGAATGAGCTGTTCAAGAAGGTTGCTGTGTTGTAATGCATTGTTCAATGTCCTGTGAGCCAAACCTGATCCCACTGTTATTTAAGGCTGTCAGGCTATTTCCATTCCATGAGCTCTCCCCAGGACAGGTTGTTTTTTCCACAATACTCTTCTCCCTGATCTCCCTTTAATGCAGAGCTTTTTGTTTGGTTTGGGCTTTTAGCATGTTATTGCCTAAATGTGCACGAATATGCTCTGGCTCACCCAAGGAAGGGAACGTGGTTTTGCAGAGCAGAAGATACTAGAGCTGTAAATCAGTAAAACAAATAGGACTTTTTTTTTTTTTTTAAACACTGAGACAGAAAAATAAAGCAGCAAAATGAGTATTTTCTGTAACTAACATGAGGGAAACTGTGAGGGGGTAGTGAGAAGTGTAGAGAAGAGGGGAGGGCATGTATTCTCCCAGGCTGAAGGCTCTCAGCTGTAACAGTGATGCCAGTGGGCATTCTAGTTGAAAAGGTATGGACAAATTTTTCTCCCTGTAGCTAGTGCCATGGATTCCCTACTTCCATGGCAGTCAAACTTACCCAGAGAACAGTGTACTGAGTTACTGTCATTCTGTTCAGAACATTGTTGAAGGGCTTGGTGACTTCACTTGTATCCCAAGTAAACTTTCTGTATTCTCATTTTAAACACAAATGTGAGACAGGGCTGCAGTCGTTCATATCACAACAAACACTTGCCTGAATATCTCCACTATTTTTAGATGAGTATTTCTTGTCTCACCTTTTTATTTTTAAATCCTCACACAAGGCAAACAAAGTAGAGCTACAGTGTAAATTGCCGAGTTAGCTGTTAGACAGCATTTAAAATAATATTTTTAGTAGATAACGATAACACTTCTCAGAAGGAAAACTTGGGAAGCAGTGAGTTCTCTTGGCACTGCAAAAGGGCTGACATTTTAAAACTAAAGATTGAATTGGAGGGAGTGATTTGGTTCATGGGTGGAGCCCTCATGGACATAACATGTCTTGAAATGTGGGTTACATTTTTAACTGGAGCTCTACCCAGGTTTATGAATTCAGGGATTCTATTTATGGCTTCAGGTTTACCTGAGATGAAAGATGACATTTTGGCTGAGTTTAGCCTTTGAGGTTTCTTGGTTTGTTTGAAGTAAAAATTCAGTGAAACTCAGCACAGACCTCAAGATATAAATGGAAAACAAGAATCATGCCTGAACTTGGAAGTAAAATTTCTCTGCAACTCTTCCTGAACTCAGAACTTTATGGATTTTGTGATTTTAGATTTGGGCAGGGGCAGGGGAGGACTTAATTAATTTAGTAATGGGCAGAAAATATTTCACTTTGCCACCTCAGTTAACACATGGAATGCACTGAGCAGCATGGGAATAAATTGCAATTTACTTTGAATTCATGGTATTAATGAAAATTGACGCATAGATATCTAATATATATATATGTGTGTCAATTTTCATTAATACCATGAATTAGTGGTATTAGTTTTCTTGATACAGGTAGAATAGTTGCCGATTCTCTTCTGTTTTCAACAGGCCTTCAGGTATTTGTTGAAAAGAGAGGCCTCTGAGGTGTGTTTAAAATAAACAAACAAAAAAAAAAAAGGGAAAATGAAGAAGTGACAGGCTTCAATCCCTTCAATAATCTGGTTTCTGCCTCCCTGTCTGAATTCCCTAATTATATTGCTATAGAAGTGATCTAATCCCAGCAATGATTTGGGGAGAAAACAGCTATATCCCACTTGTAATAAACATGCTTTATTAAATAATAAAGCACATTGTAATAAACATGCTTTACCAACTGCTTCCTTTGTCTAAAATTGAGGCAGTCTTCAGTATCCTTCTTTGTACAAGCCCTAGTTGGTGTTTTGTTTTAAATAGGAACACAGTGGCAGAAGAGAATTTTTTCCTTCCTTCCTTAGCAGCATGATATTATAATTGTTTGTTACAAGCTATAATTTGGTGTGATTATTTTTACCAAGCTGGCGTAAATGGCAGCACTTCCTTGGAAGGAGAGTGATCCCTGAGCTTTTGAGATTAGCCTTCCCTTTTTGATTTAGACTATGTATGTTTAAAACACAGTGCTGTAAAACAACTATTCTTGAGCAAAAAAACCTCCACCAAACCCAACCTGTGGTAATAGAAGCTGTGCTCAAGGTTTATTTTAGTCTGTATGGCCAAGTGTAGGGATTCAGTTACCTGCATCAGTCTTTGCTGGTTTTGAGCATAAAACCAGGCACTGTCAGTCCAAGCTTGCTCAAGCTAGCCAGAAACAGTGGCTGGCTGGATTCAGTTCATATCTGCAGAGTACAGAATGGAATTTCTTCCAAAGGTCCATACTGTATAACATTGGCATTGACTTCTGTATGGACTAAAATTACTTAGATTGCTTTTGAGTGCTTTGCTCTATTTTTTGCTCTTGCAATTTGCCTCTGCTGACCTAAGGTTTTCTTTCTGACTCTGAAAAGATCCTGAAAACACCCACGGTGTGTGCAGGAAACAAAGCAAAAACTGCAGCTGCTTTGAGCCCTATATTTATTTTGGTTTTGTCCATTCAGCAAAGCAAAGTCATCTTCTAAATCTTTTAAAATTGGCTTTCTTACCTCTGCATTTATCAGGCTATGCTTAAAACAAGTTGCTTTGACAGTGTTTCTGTAGTCTTTGTCTCAACAATTTGGATTTTTCAGCCTGCCAAGCAAAACAATTTGTTTTGGCTGTATTTGTGTGACTGCTTAGTAAAATACTACACATTCCTGATGAGTGAATAAGAAGCTTTAAAAGTTCCTGGATTCTTTGTGGTCATCTTGTTTTTAATATGTACTTATGAACTGAGACCTGATTTCATACAGTGTAATTAAATCATGGCATTCTCAGTGTCCCTGGTGCCTCTCTTTCAGCATACATTGTTTCCCATGAGCATATACAGCCACTGTTGCAATTCAGTGGATTATTGCTGCCTTGAGACTGAAGTTTGGTCTAAATTCTTTAATCCAGTAAATAAAATTCCTAAATACCTTCATATGGTCTTTTTAAGGAAAGATGGACATACAGCCTCCTAAAACCTGCAATTTATAATATTATTTATATTTATGATACAGAAAAATTATCAAGACAGGACACCCTTTATTTAAACCCTTGCAGTGGTTTGGGACCAGAGGGATAAGACTGAAAAGAACACAGACTTCCAGATTTGCTTTACCTCAAAATACTTGTTTGTGCATGCTTTCACATGCACTCTCTACCCCCTCTCTCTTAATGTGTTGAGAAAGACTTGCTCATGCAATATCTTGAAAATACTATTGCTGTTAATAGCTTTTATTTGAATTCCAATAATTTCTAGAAATTACAGTTGGGAGTGTACTAGTCTGTCTGTAAACTCTTGAGACTTTCTGGGCAGAACAATTCCCAGAAATACCATTTGGACAGATGGTAGGAAAGAGAAAATATTTTTATTTTATTCCTCAGATGGGGATTTATACATACAGAAACTGCAGCTCATGCAAAGTAATACAAAATCAATGAAAGCAGCGGGGAACTGAAACCCTCTCTCTAGAATCCCAAACTGTGCCTGAAAGACAATTCCCTTTTGACCATGAAATCACACCCCACTGTTCAGTGTTTGCCTCCCCAGGGTGGCAGCTGGTGGAGTGCCACAAGTGCAGTTCTGCTTCTGAGCCCTGCTTGGGCAGGTGCAGCTCACAGCAGCTCTGCCCAGCCTGGGGAAGGCAAACCTTCACAGGTGAGCTGCTGCCCTGAGTCTGGCTGGGGCCAGGAGAGATGTGCATCAAGATATTCCCATGGCTGGCAAACCTAAAGGAAAAGGGCATTTTTTGGGAGGGAGGGAGGGAGGGGGAGGTTGCTGTCTTTTAAATATAGTTTCCTTCCTTCTCCTGCTGACGCAACCAATTGCCAATTTGCAATCTGATGTAAGAAATTGAGAGCAGAACTCTAATTAAAATCACATTTGTAGGGTCTAGTGACTCATTAGAGTGTACAGTACTACTCATTACTTAGATATCAGCATAGGGTGTTTCACACATGGGCCTTTTCTATCTCTGTGAAATTATCTTCCTACTTAGGCTGCTGCTCTGTTGTTTGTTTTTTCCTTGCGGGGGAGGATGTTTTATTGCCAATTTTTTGACTGGAAAGATATTGCCTATTAATCATTTTCTTTCATCAGCTACATTTCTTAGGGGTTTAGATGTGTTAAATAACCTCAGAAGTCTAAGAGAAGCATTATATATTTCAGGGAAAACAGAATATCTTGTGACTGGTCCACAGAAGGTCTTGGCTTCTGGAATTAAATGCTAGAAGCAGAATTACCCCTGTGACCTCTCCGAGCTGTATTTACATCATGCTGAGACACAGAGCTTTCAGAACCTGTCGGGGTAGTCTTGTCTTCTCTGCCTTCCTTGTGGGAGAACGAAAACTCCTGAAGTATTTTCATTGGGATTATTCTGTGTCAGGCTATGAGCTGTTTGATCTCCAGAGCATTCTGGAGACAGATATGCAATCTCAAGTGTCAGGTGGTCCTGTCTTCTGAAATGGGTGCACCCTGTGGTCCCTGCACAAAAGGGCAGAGAGGACATCCTCTCCAGAGCGTGCAGCCACGAGCAGGTTGGAAAGGCACTGAAGTTGGAAAGGCATTGCCTGAGGTGCTGCTGCAGTGCCAGGCTCTTCTCTATGCCAGGAGTGATGTGCCACTTCCAAGCCACATCTCTGAGTTGGATATTTTGCCCCATAAAAAGAACATTAAATATCACTACAGTCAGTGGCTTTAGCTCCACAATCTGGGAACTTCTCAGAAGGCCTGGCTCAGCTTGTCTGGCTAGCTGCTCCTGAAATGCAGAGCCATCTTGTTGGTTTACTCTTTTCCTAATTTTTGTTTGAACAGACCCATACTTCCCTTCCATGGGTGTTTTTTCTGGATTTTATTTCCAACACTGCCCTGGTGGACCTGGGGGCTGTGATGACTGCTCTGCACTCTGGGCACTGATCTTCCCTCTGCCTTGGGCTGGGGGGTGAAGGAATCATTCTACTGAAAGTGACTGCTGCTGTGGTGGCCTTTAGCTACTGTCATCCCCAGTGGGAGCCCCAGGACAGGCTGTTCAGAAGACAGCAGACTGCTGCAGGACAAAAAGTAGCCCTGTTTTAATTCCTACATGACTTAAGTCTTCTAAGATGGATTTTTTTTTTTTTTTAACCTGTCTTTGATTTTTAGAATCTGCCTTTTGTTTTTTCTCTTGGCTACTGGGGAATTGCAGGTCTATTTGATATTGTGTTGTGTGTTTTTTTAAGCTGGGATTTTATCAGTTCTAAAGTCTTAAAGCATCTTAACTTCAGGGTGGTAAATCACTATTCAGTAGTACTGCCAAATGAGCTTAGGGAAATAAATCCCTATATTTTAATATAGAGAATGGCAGTCACTGTAAATAATCCTCAACACCATTGCATCTATGGTTTGTTTATGCAAAATTTATCTGTGAATAAATATCCTGCTCTTAATTTTACGTCATGGCTTGTTTAAAAAAAATAAATCAGAGCACTGAGGTTTTTCTCCATAGTTTTTTTGCAGGCAGGGTGGGGTGTTGAGTTGTTTGGTAAGACTTGTGTGTATCCTTGCCCTCACCTTATTCTAGCTGAGCTATAATTACTTGGAGCTTGTTTATGTTCTGCATCTTTTGATAGCACAGTATATTCTTCATGAGAACACGGAGCTTGGTGCTCTCTTGCCTACAGCCTTGGAAAAATGATGCATCTAATTCTTTAGAAAGGTCAGATCTAAGTCCATGAATCAAATTATGTGTAGTCAGCTGCTGACTGTTTAAAAAAAGTTGTTTTATAAATAATCAGTTGCTGGTTTAACAGTTGTTCTTTGATGAGAAGTTCTGAATATTAACTACAAGGCTTGTGAGTCCTGCTAGATCTAGAGCCCCTTTGAACTTCACATGCACAATAATGTAGGACTCAAGATCAAACACGTCAGTGAAAATGATATGCAACTAGGACTTGTTTTAGACTGAAGCCCATAGATGCTATTGCAGTTTTATTTGGGAAAGGCTGGGCAATAGAGTAGAATGGTGAAAAAACATCACAAATTTGTAATGAACTTCTAAAGTGTCTTTCAACCATTTATAGCAAAGGCTACAAGTCCTCTTGAGTTTTTTTCAAACCCAATCAGGCCCATGATGACAACAACACAGCTTTAACAGTAAAGGCTTTTTTTTTTTCCTTGCATTATTTGTCCCTTTTTACAAACACAAATCTGTGTATTACATTGTTCTTTTCTGGCACATATGCTTACGTGTTTCTCAGAGGGTAATAAGGCTTAACTTTTATTAGCCTGAAGAGTGTCTAGCTAGTTGAGAATCAGTAGTAAAGCAAACATTTGGAAGTACTGCTCACTTTTCTGTGACTTGTAAGATTTATTTCATGCATTAACTGTGGTCACTTGCTTCCTTGGCCCAGTGTTACCTCTCAGAAGTGGGTACAGCTATCTCAGCACTGCAAGTGAAAACAAACCAGGGCTCCGGAATAGGTGAAGAATGGTCCTGCTGGAGTTATTTCTCTTCCTTTAGAGGGGCATTAGAATTATAAAACTATTTACCTATGCATACCTATTACATCTAGTCCTTTATCTTGGAAGCAGATGGACCTGTAACCAGCTATTTCAAAGACTCTAATGGAAAATTGCCTTTTGAACTACACTCTGAAGCTTTTTTGCTTGAAATTTTCATGTAAAACATCTCTGACTTTCAAAATGCATCTGCAGCTGTTGTAATGTTTTAGTGCTGCTATTCTAATGTTTCAGTGCTGTGCATGCTGTGCACTGCTGCCTTAGATGGCACTGAGTAACTCCAATACAATTCCTTTCTCTGTCTCCTCTGCAGCAGGTCTGGGACTTTTATGTTTGCTTGCAGTTCAGACTTTTAAAAATCATTATTTTTATGAAACTACAAAGATAGACATTTATGGAGGAATTAAGTTAGCTTTGCTGTGGTATTTGTTGTCTGAGAGCTGTCTTGGAGTGGGCTGAGGTGTTATCCGTGTGCACCAGGGTCAGAAAGTCAAAACTGTATCTGTTTGAAGCTCTATGAAATGCTGTTTTTCTGTCCCTGAACAGAGTCAGATGGAGTTCAGCGTTGCATCTCTCTCCATACAAGAGCAAGGTGGTGCCCAGCTGCAGAACGAGCAGAGGCAGCCTGCTAAAGCAGCACCCGGTGTCCAGGTCCCTAAATCTTCTCAGGCCACTAAGCCCCCTGGCTCTGAGGGCTTGGTAGCACCCAGGAAGGAAGAGGAGTCATCCTTCTGGAAGATAAACGCAGAGCGCTCCAAGTTTGAAGGAGACAAGTCTGAGTTCCAGTCCCTGACCCCCAGCCAGATCAAGTCCATGGAGAAAGGAGAGAAGCCCCTTCCCTCTTTTTACAGACAAGAGTCTGCTCCAAAGGAGATGACCAAAGCTGAGAAGCCCAGCATAACTAAAGCAGAGAAGTCTGCTGCCCCCAGCACTCCTTCTGTGTCTCTTGAGTGGGAGAAACCTCGACCTACTCAGCTCCCTACTAGTTCTCTAGATGACTTCTTTCTTCCTGATCCACCACAGGATCTGGCATCTTCTAGGACAAACAAGGAAGATACTGATGGTACTATACTTACAGACCCACAAATGCCTGGACAGGTGAGTACTGCTATGCCCACTGCCTTTATATTTAAGAACTGTACAGCACATTAAAATCTGGCAAGGCCACTGGAAGGTTAGGGACTCCAAAAATCACTAAGCCATTGCTCAGCTTGATGGCTTTTTTGTCTTTCAAATGTGAAGAAGTCTATTTAATCTGTTATTTAACAGTCTGTTTGACGTGTTAACTTCAATTAAGTGCTTTTTAACACATAGGATAAAGGCACAATTTAAATCTAACACCAGAAATGCTGACAAGGCACCAAGTAGCTCATTGACAGCAACCTAGCAAGTTGCTGTATCACATAAAAGAGGTTGTGGGGTTTGGGGGTTTTATTTGCAAAAGCAAAACACTTAATGGAAAGAATAAGCTTTTTAACTTGAAAAGTAGGTGAACTAGGGTCTAGCATACTTTTTTGGTACACACAACATAGTGGTGAATGGTGAACTGGTTCTCAGCTGTTCCAAGCAGTAGCCTGACAGCCACTTCCCAGTGCTTTGTCCCAGGCAGCTGTGCTGCTTTCAAATGTGTTTTCTCTTAAAGTCCAAAATAGAAATAGAATGAGCTTCCAGAATTAGCCTTTTCAATGTTTTTTTTAATGAAAAAACCCAAACAACCCACCAACAAAAAATAACCTTAAGCAGCTCAATAGCCAATTGAAGCTATTTTAAAAAGCAGATGCTGATCTGTGAGAAAAGAAAGGAAACAGCAGGATATGATACAGGGAGGGGAAAAAAAGAAAGAGATCAAAAGCTTGAAAACTGTGAAGTAGAGAAGAGGAGTGGTACTTCAAGCAGAGCTGTGCAGTTCTGTTTGAAATCTGTGGCATCGCTCTGGCAGTAGCCTGACACATTGCTATACACCTTCAGCACTTGGCACAGCTTTTTCTGTTTTCTCAACTTTGTTCAAATTCCAAATGAGATGATGTAAAGTCAGAAAGATGCAGGGTGAGGTAACTGGTTGCAAGAGAAGTGCACTTAGGAGAGTGGCAGCACTTAGGAGAGAACCATACTTAAGCCACTGAAGTATTTGAAGCCCTTTGTTTAGTTACCATTTTCTCAAGCTGAGGGATAATGCTTCCTGAGCTGCCTAGCTACAATTTGTGAACATGGTTGTCCTTTAATTTGAGTAAAGGCTTTATAATGTTTTCTTACAAATTAACAGTTTCAGTTCCTTTGTGAATGTTTTCAAGATAACTGAGATTGTTTGAAAAACCTGTTTTTTCTCTCTGTGGAGAAACAACCCTCCCATGTGAAAATAGGAACAGAGGAGCAGACAACTTCATGTATTATAAGAATTTCTTCCTTTCTTCTTTTCTGGATTATCTTCCCTGTTCTGGGAAGCCATGCTCTAGGAAGAGAATCCAGAGACTCCTCCTAAACATTAGAATCACCTTAAATGCCATGGCTAACCCTGCAGGAGTGAGTATGTTCTGGATAGAGTAGTAAATAACTTGTCATCAAAGTTTAATCTGTGTAGTTTTCTGCAAACAACTGACTCTAATTGCAACAGACAATCTGTTGAATTAATGATGCTTGCCTTCTGTGTTTGTTTCATTCTCTGTAATTCCCAATGTAGTCTGAAAAATTGATCTTCATTAATTTTTTCCATGAGGGAAAAAACCAAAACATTTTGCCTGCGGACCACAAGAATAATTTTATTTTTATCTGGAATTGTGTTTTTGGGCACTGTAAGTATTTTTCCATGTCATGTCTAGCAGTTTATGGTGTAGGTACTTAGGTATCCTAGAGCATGGTAAAGACCTTGAAATATTGTCAGACATCATTTTAAACTTCAGTTATTAGATAGGCAGTCAAATGTTGAGTTTGCAATAACATAATTAACAACTAAATCTTATTTCCTTTTTTTTACCTTGCAGACTAGTACAAGCAATGTTATCTTGAAGACTGGCTTTGATTTTCTAGACAACTGGTAAAAGATACTTCAAAACAGATCAAACCAATTTTGGGGAAGGAGTGGAACACCTTTCTCCCTGTATGTTAATTTACTAGCATTTGTGTCTTTTTCTAGAAGTAACTTTCAAACTCTTAAATGTTGCCTTTGTATAAACTTTTGTAATACCGTATGCGTTTTTGTTTTTTAAACAGTGATAGAAGTGTGGTTTCATTTGGATATTTTTTTAATATCTGTTAAAAGTTTTAGTAGCTACTGTATTGAGAGGATGGGAGAAGTTACTGTACACATGTTAAAGAAACACAAATGAGAGTCTCTGTATCCTAGAAATGGAACCTACAGGACCAGATTGCAGTTTTCAGTGGAAACCTTGCTAGCGTGGCTTGTAAGAAATAGTGTTGCACGTGCAGTGGTTCCAAGCATACTTCAGATAGCTAGCAAAAAACAGTATGAAAGGCAAGCATCCAGAATTGCATTGATTTGTAGATTTTTTTCCCTTTGAAAGTATCTTTTGTACCACTTACTGAAGACACTTTTTCTTCTGAAGAAGGCAAAGGCATTGCCAAAATGATGGATCCAAAAAAGCACTGTGTTTGTACCCTACAAATCTGCTAAAATAACTTAAGAGTTTTGGAAAAATGACCTGGGGAAATGGTGTTTCTGGTGTTTGAATTGAAGGCTTGGGGGTGGGTAGAAGGGAGTGGGACAACACCTAATGAAGTGGAGAAATTCTTCAGGGAACACAATTTCACTGCCTCCTTATTAGAGCATAACTCTTCATAATACTAGTGCTGGAACTACAGCACTGAGAATTTCTGGAGTGTAGATTACCTTTGTCTCAGTAAACCACTATGTTTATGGGAGGTCACAGCAGTGTGAGGCTTTTTTGTTTTTTTAAGCAGCTTATCGTCTCAAGGACTCATTAACTTTGGTGCTTTTTCCTCCTTGTGGGTTCATCCTCTTTAGTATTCAACATCTGGCTTACATTTATTCCTAAGGTGCAGAGAGGCATCTCAAGGTGGCCCTTGGCAGTGTTGCCTCCAGTTCTGCTTTTGAATGATCTTTGGTGTTTAAAATGTAGAGAGCAAGAGTAGCTGTCGTTTGGATCTGTTGTCTCTGAAATGCAGCATGATTTACACCCTGATTCTCACTGTGTTTACCTCACCTTGAAGCCTTAATTCCCCCACGCACAGCCAGTGACTGGTCTGCTCCAATGCCAAAGGTTTGACTTTTCCCTTTACCTCAGCAATAGTCCCATAGCATTTGTTTGGGGTAGAAGGCAAAACACAGGGCTCTAATGGGTCCCAGCCAAGGCTGTAAGAAGGTCACCATCTCCTAAGCCATAGTTGTGCTAGGCTTCTCATGGATTAGCACTTGACATTTGGTTCAGTGCCAGGGGCAGTTAAATGTGCAGAATTGGATGCAGCAGGATTTTTTCTGCTTGTTACAGGAAGAGTTTGCAATGTCCTGGAAGAATCCTTGCCTCTAATTGGTGTGCTGCTTGCTCTGAACAAGCAGAGTGTGCTGATAGAGCATTAAAATTCATTTGTTGGACAAGAAAAATGCTGTAAGCATATCCCCCCTTTTCTTGCCCCCACACCCCACCAAAAGAACGCAAAAAAACCCCAAAACACCAAGGCCAAAACCTCCACTTTTTCTAGTGTTTTCTAAAAAGGTTCCTTAGCTAAATGGAAAGATCACCATGGAGTAAAAGTCATTGTATAGCATACTCTTATTTATAGGCTTCTGAAAGTTTTTACATTCTTCCTGAGATGTACAAACTCCTGTAGTTGTGGATGTTGTCTCTGCATTCAGCAGTTCAGAAAATATTTGTTGTTACCATCCTGGATTTTTCCGCTGTTTTTTTCTTTTGTAGCATTTGCTACAAGCATCCAGAGTTAATGCAGCTTAGAAGAACTTCAACACAAATTCTTTGGGTGTATTATTGACATCGACTTGCACCTTCCTTTTAAACCTAATAAATGTTAATCTTGGGGTTTACAGTTACCAGTGAATCTGATTTTCTGTACATTCAGCTGCTGAAAATCCAAAATGAAGATGCACATTCTAATCTTATTCTGATTTGGGGAGATCTGAAAACAAAAGTCTCCTACTGTCAAGGAGGGTTACTTTAAATCTCTGGTAATACCTTAAAGCTTCTTAGGGAAGAACCAGGGCTGCCTGTCTCTTCCATCAGCTAACTCGACCCTAATACACATTGGGACCAGCTGGTAGAACATGCTGCAGAACTTTTTACTTATCCTGGTAGGTTTTTCCTGTGCTTTGACAAGAGTTGATGCTCCTTCTTTCTTGAATATGTTTTTATTAAACATTCTTACAAAAACGAAATTGTATTTGGTCACATTTTATATTAACAATGTTTTAATAAAGTCACTTTAAATAGAACTGTCAAGGTTTTTGTGCTGCTTTGTATGTTGTCCTTGATACTCTGCTTTCCTTGGTGCCATTGGAGTTGTTTGGGGCATCTTGAATCTGCCTGAGAGACAGCCAGGAATGATTTGATTCAAAATTTAGAAACCAAATTTTTTATATCAGGGAAAAAAAAATCAACACACTTCAGCTGTTTTTTCAAGCCTTTCAGTGAATCTGTTTGGGGAGGTATCCTTGCTTTATCATGTGATCTGACAGCTGGGGGCAGGATGAGATTTGGGAAGACTAAAATCTATTTGTACTTCATTGTAATGGACTTAAACCTAACACACACACTCTCCCACCAGTGTCTCCAGGTAATCCAAAGCAGTGTCTGGATCATTATTGCAGAAGCAATTTGAAAACTGCATGTTGTGGTTTAGCCCCAGCTGTCAATGAAACACCACACAGCTGTTCCTTCACTTCACCCAAGCAGGATGGGGGAGAGAATGGGTTATGTGTGGGCTTAAAAAGCATCTCACAAAAAGGAAGGTGCTAGCAGAGGCCGCGGGGTAGTCTCACTGCCTGCCTTTTGTGATGTGCAGCAAGTTCCCAAAGTGTAAGAGAATCAAATGTGCAGCCATAGGATAGATTTTCTTCTGCATGCTCACATCTACTTCTTCCAGAAATGTATTTGGAAAAACAATTTGGTTTGTACTTGGGCTGGATTTCCAGCAGCTAAAAAGGCATTTGAAGAAGAATTTGGTTTGGAAAGATTCCACAGCCAACTAAGGGTGGTATTCCAACTATATTTAGGACCTGGCCTACACATAATTTGCTTCAATCTTGTCTAAGTTTCCTCTCAACTTTTAAAAGTTCTCTACTAAAGGCAAATCCACAGCATCTGGGCACTGTCTCAGCACAAGGAGCCAGCAGGTCTGATGCATGAGTGAGGACTTGTAAGGGCAGAGTAGAAAAGATGCTGTGGCTGAAGAATGGTGATTGATTGACTGATTGATTGATTGATTGATTGATTTACTGGTGACTTTGGTGGTATTTGCTGAGGTTGGGACAACCTTTGAGGTCATGGTTGTGGGTGCTGGTGCAGCACCCAGCAGGCAGAGTCCTGCTGATCACTCAACAACTGCATTCCCCAAAGAGCTTGCAAATCATGTCCCTGGGAGACAAACCCAGCTTTGTAGGCATTATTTACTGACAGACCCCTGGGCTTTGCTGTCCAAGTTTGCCCATTGCCTTCTTGAATCAGTATGTTACTGTATATTACTGTGAGATCAAAACCATAATGTGGTGACCAGTGACAGGGCCTGAGGGAATGGCCTGAAGTTGTGTCAGGGGAAGTTTAGGTTGGATATTAGAAAAAAGTTCTTCACCCAGAGGGTGGCTGGGCACATGGCTGTGAAACTTGGGCCTTATGCAGGATCAAGATACAGGGCTAAATGCCCTTGGCAAGTCAGGATTCAACTGGAATGCCAACAAATCAAAAAACATTTAGCTGCCCTGAAAATAGCTTACTGTAGTTTTCCTATAATGCTTGTCTCCAAAACGAACAAGGGAATGAAAAAGAAAATAAAATGCATGGGGGAAGGAAAGAGAATTCTGTGCTTTTTGGACAGTTTGACTTCAGTGACCAAACAGGTTTACACAAGGGCCTGACCTGAGTCCTGGCTTCTCTTCTTACCAAAAATGCCAAGTGCCTGAAGTTCAATGGGTCATTTGTCTCCTAAGTTTGTCGTCTGAAGTCCAATAACCAGAGTTGAAGGCAGTGTTTGAAAATCTCCCACTTGCAGTTGGTGCAAATTATCTCAGGAGAAATGTTCTTGTTGCTGTGAAGTGCTGGCTGCTATGCAAAGATGCAGTGGCATCCCGATGGAGATGGGAGAAGAAGAAAAGGTGATGGAAGAAAAACCAGAGTTCAGCTGGGAGGAGCAAATTCACCACATGGGTCCTCTCCAGCCTGACATTTCCAAGCTCTGTGAGCTGGAGCACTGGCTCCACTTAGCTTGGTGGCAAAATCTATTTTGACTTGTAGGAAGCCTGGGCTTTATTACAGCTGTTTGTTATTAAAGTTCTAACTCAACATCCTGCTTTCCTTGACACATTTTTCAGGCCTTACATCTGCCAAGAAAGAAACTTCTGGTGTGTGCCTATAAGCTTATGTTTAAGAAACCCTGCTCTGGCCTGAGTGTTGCACTGATCCCTTTGGGTTCCACCCGTTTGGCTGCAGCTCAGTTGCTCCAGGGCAAGAATACTGCAAATGTTTGTGGCCAGTAATAAAAGCTTTTCTTCTCAACTTCTCTGTCCTGGAGAAACTGAGCTGCTGCCAGCGATTCAGAGCACGTAGGAGGGCACCTCTGAGCTCCCACCAGGCTGGCAGCAGAGCAGGCAGCGACTGCTGCAGGGACTGAGGTGCTGGGAGCTGCTGCCCGGGGCTGTGCCACTGCCTCTGAGCCCTCAGCACACCCCATGGCCTGAGTCTGACACACTGAGCCCCAGAAACTCAGTCTGGCCAAAGTCACAGCTAAAGGACCGACAGATGAGAGCTTCCACCATCCTGCCAACACAGGAGTACTGCTCCGTGCTTGTCCTGTTTCATCCTGTCTCCCATCTCACCAGGAGAGTGGTTTAGCAGTCACTCAGAGTCATGCAGAGCCTTATTAGTGAGAAAATGTCTAGTTGTAAATAAAATGTTGCAAGACATTTTAATAACACTGAAGCATCAGGGACCTGCTTTCCCTGGGACACACCTGGCATGTTAAATTTCATGCACATCTTAACTGCTTTTCCTCCAGAAACCACTAAAAGGAGTTGAGAAAGGGAAAAAAAAATCCCAGATAAAATAATTTTGAATACCCAATCTTAGGACAAGCTGTACCATGTCTTCACCACTAGCCTTGGCCCAAAGTTGAGTCAACCAGCTAGCTTTGGCATCAAATCATCTGACTGTGGAAATCTCACAAAAGTCCCAGGGAAGCTTCTCATCACTGAGGTCTCACAAGTCACATTTCAGGAGCACTGGTGACTAGGAACAAGCTTAGCAAAAATCAAAGTACCCTCCTGGATGTTCTTTTCACCAGCTGGTTCAAAACCAGCCCTGGCTGGGAACAAGCAAATCTTGCTTATGACTTTGAACTAACTTCTCAGTTCCTTGTCACTGATGTGTCCACCAGGAATGACACTCACTCCCCTCTTCCCAGCATGGCCTGAATGTGCCAAGGCCTGGAGCCAGGTCCCTCAGGCCTGTAGCCAGTGATGGAGCCCTCTCCCTGCCCTGTCCCTGGTCTGGGTCACTGCTGGCAGCCAGCTGTCCCTTCTGGGCTGTCAGGGCTCCCCAGGGCTCAAGGGGAGGGCTCCTGTTGATGGATGGAGCAAGAACCAGGAGTTGGTGAGGTTGGCACTTGCTGATGAGCCTGTCAGTCTCCAGTCCAGCCTGCCCCAGCACTGGGCTTGCCCTTTCAAAGGGAGCTTTCCCCTCCCAGGCTTGCTCCACAGCAGCAGGGATTGTTGTTGCAGCAGAGCTTAGTAAAGGGCCCCGTGCCAGGATGGGAAACTTTCCCTTTGAGACATTTGACCACCAGTAGCTCATATGCCAGGCACCAGCCCATAGGTCCTCATGACCTTCAGCACAGAAAAACCTTTCATCTTGAGCTGTTATTCACTCTCCAGTCTTCTGCCATCCTGCCAAAGCCCCCAGCCCTGCAGCAAGCACCTCAGTGGAGAGGCCACAGGAAGGCTTCACCAGCTACAGCAAAGTCTCCTAAAGCACTTTGTTTAAAAACCCCTGGGCCAGCATCTCACACATGCCTGGAAAATCAGCACAGAAGTATTTGCAAAGCACGGCCATTAGAGATTGCTGGATTTTTGTGGGCATTCTTTAAATATGTTTCTTTTTGCCTCTATCAACTTTTTTTTTTTTTCTTTCTGCACTAGAAGGTGCAGAGCCCTGAGAAGTAGAGAGCCAGCCTTGGTTCCTCTGCTGGCATCAGCCCAACCACCAGGTCTCCAGCCTCACCCCTGCTCTTTCCTCACCCTGGAGCCCAGCTCTTTTCTCTCTCCAACACCACTCTCTGAAGCCAAATGACTTTCACCAGTGTAGAGCCAGAAGAGCAGATGGAAAAACTGGGTTGTAATGGTAATGTCCTGGTAAGGGAAGTTACATGATAATAAAAAACAGAATCAGGGGTGGCTTCTGAATCTGGTCTCACAGGTTTTACCCAGCACTCAGTGACCCCAGTTACAAGGATTTCAACTGACATGAAAAAATCCAACTCCTGACTCCTTTTAACTGTACAGTTTCAGTTAAAGTCCATAGAAGCAACATCACTGAGTTCTTCTTAGTTAATTTGCAATGAGTCCCCCAGGGCATTACCTTTGCTAGAAATGCCATTAGCATTTACAATTAAGTTCACTGTGAGGCACTTCTGGTTTTAATTATATAGCGTTTATAATGCTTCTTCTGGCACTCTCTTAGCATGGAAAAAATGAACCTAGGATGTAGAAAGATAAAAAGCTATTAATTCCAGGGCTAGAAATGCCAGACCGGTACAGTTACAAACAGATTGCTCTCTGTAACCCTGCCCAAACAGCTGGCTCTCAGTGCTCGGATAGGAATGCACCAAATATGACAAAAATGTCTTTATCTGGGGAAGCTAATTTTAGACACTTTTACTTTGGCCAGGCAGTAGAAATACTTAGAGAAGAAATCATTAAACTTCCAGTGAAAAAGCTGGTTTTGCAGGATGCATTGCAGGCAGTGTTTCCGCAACAGCTTCCCCGTGTGTCCATCACAGGGAGACTCTGGAGCGGCTGCTCAGCCCAACCTGGCCAACACCCAGCTGAAACACACTGGCTTCAGGGAAGCTGCATTTGCCAGTGGCTCCAACAAGGCTGTGAGAGGAGAGCTGTGGAGTCTCAGCTTCCAGACCAGCACAGACCCCCCATCCTCACTCACCCTGGAGAGACAAAGGTCAGGCACTGCAACCCGTGGGGGAGCAAAACAGCTTCCTGCTCCATGAAAGGGGACAATCCAACATTTCAGAGCTTCCCACTGCCTCAGGATAGGGCTGAGGTTCTTCACAGTTTAAACTCAAGAAAAAGGACCAACAGCTCCAGCATCCTCCTGGCACACAGGTGATGTGGCTCAGTCTCTTTGCTCTTGCAGCTGTTCAGGGCTGAGAGACTCCAAACCCACCTTGGTGAGGCAATGACCCTCCTGAGAGGAGAGGACCAAATGCCAGCTGTCAGACTGGCTCAAAAAGAGCAGGCAAGCCCAACAAGTGCGTGCACCACATAAAACTTTGTAAAGAGAATGATTATAACCCAGTTACAGAGAGAGGGAAAGCACATGGCACACAAACAAGTTGTTACTGGAGAGGTGCACTGAAAGATTTTTAATTGATCCAGAGCTTGGCTGTTTAAAAATTCATAGGCTTCAAGTTACTCATGCCATGTTTAAAATGAGTTAAGCTTTTGAGTTTAGCAGCCTCAGCACTTGCAACCAGCTACCTACAAAATGTGGTCAGTTCACAACCTCTTGCAAACAACTGATCCAGTTTTGGGCAGCACACGTTCTCTTTCCATGCCCAGTCATTGCAGGAGACTCAAAACCAGTGGTGGTTGTAGGGAAGGGTCATTCACAGCCCTGAAGGACACTGAGTGTCCACAGGATACAAACAAGGTTATACATATATTTTTGAACTCAAGAAACTGGGGCTTAGAAATGCTCACTCTTTGTAACAGCAACTGAAACACTGAAAATCTGCCAGAGGTTCTGCTCTCAGCAAAACTCCAAGGATCAGAGTCAGCTCCATCTGTTGTGCTGTTTCCAGAGCAGATTGTGGCACAGCCCAGCTCTTTGCTGTCCCTTTTGGCAGCAGAGCTGGACCTCTACCCCAAAGCGCCTCCTCCTGCTCCGGTGCCGAAGGGATGACCTGGCATGGAAGCCATGGACAGCCAAGCTGCAGTGATGGGGGCATTGCTGCAGGACACCTCCACTGAAGTCTTAGCCTGCAAACTTGGCATGCCCTCAGATCCCTCTCTTCACCTAGAGATGCCCTTACAGGCTGTCCTGCAGGGATGTTGCTCATGTGTGTGTAAGGCACATCCAAGCCCAAGGACAGCAACACTGACATTTGTTGTCATCTTTTGAGGACTGGTGAGATGAAGGCCATGGGGCCTGTGGATTAGGTTTTTTACATATAAAATAGAAAATGGAAATAGAATATGAAAACCTCCTGGCCGGAGCAGTTGCTAGTAATCATGGTAAAGACAAGGTGCTCATGGCCCTCCTGGCCTGTCTCAGCCTCAGTGAGGCCAGTGATGTTCCCCTTCCCAAATTACTCACAGCCCACAGTTCTTCTCTGTGGAGAGCCAAGAGGACACCCCTGCCTCAGCTGACTGCATGAGGTGTAGCTCAATGAGTGAACATGCAAATTCTGTTATTACAGGACATCATTTTTTCCAGTGTTGAAGTTATTCCAAAGAACTTTTCTGTGCTGAAATCCCTTGGGTATTCTCTTGACGATGCAAAGTACATCAAGACTTCTGTTCAGAGACTTCCAGTAAAGCAGTGGGCTCTGATCCTGGCATCACCTCTGGCTGAATGCCAGAACACAGCTCAAAGCATCATTTTAAACTCCTGAAAAGCTGCAAAAAGCATCAGCTGAAGTCACTTGGAAGCAGCCTCATGGTGGGAAGGACAAGAAATAGACTTTTGTAAGTCACTTGAAATGGTGGCAAGGATGCCTTTCTGTGTGCTAGCTGAGACACAGGCTGCTGGTGGAATAAATGTCCCCACACTGAGACAGGCTCCATGCTGGGACCTGCACAGGAATGCTGCTGTGGGATGAAATTGTGGCTGGCCAGTCTACCACCAGCAGCCCCAAATCATTTCCCACACTGAGGTGTCCTGCAGAGGTGGCACCCACTGGTATGCAACAAAGACAAGCCTTTGCTGAAGCAGTAGAGTTTATTTAGGGCTTACATTCAAGATTTAAGCTTGAAACTTCAAAATACACTTGCAACCAGAAAAGGCTGCCAAACGTGCCTGAGAAAGAACTTTCTATAGCCCATGGATATTTCAGTGCACTCACACAAAGTAGGACAGGAACTGGCACATCCCAGCTGTGTGTAGTTGGTGGCCCTTTCTCAGGGAGTTCCCCGTTCTCAGCAAGAGTGCTCACCTCACATCTCTGTGTGCTGTGTTTCTGGCAGGCAGTTGTTGCCCTGAAATGGAAAAGTTTTCCTGCTTGGAAAACGGGGCCTTATTGTGCTTCCAGGAGAAGGCAGACCCGGCATTTCACCGGTGCTCATGCTGACAGAAAGAGAGACAGCACTGACAGCACCTCCACAATGCCTGCCACGGTGCACATTGGGGCCAGCTTTGGAGCTGCTGCTGGCTGCACTTTCTACTCATGGATCCAGAGCTTTTTGTTTATTTTCCACCTGCTTTGCAAACACAGCTAAACATCCTGCCCTTTGCCTAGAGGCAGGAACGAGGTCTCTCCACTAAGGATGTCCCACTGAAGGCCACTTTTTCAGCTTTCACAGCCCCCCTTGGGTCAGGGGGACACTGCTCAGCTCTGGTGGTCACCCCACTGTGGAGCATCGCATCCCAGTGTGACAGCCAGCAGGGCCAGCTGCAGCAGAGGAGGGCATCGTGTGCTGCCAATGCCAGGATGGAGCTGCCACATCTAATTTTAGCCCCTGGAGCCCTGAAAGCCCTCTCGAGCTGCCACATACCTTGCTAAATCACTAAAGTCAATGCTGCTTTCAGATGGGAAAGGCCAAGTGCTGAGTGTTAAACATCATTTTGACTGGAGCTGAAGGTGTCTGCCTTCAGGAGTCACCCAGGGCTTCTGAGGCTTGTAGGGACTGTGAACCAAGTGAGACATGAAGAGGCAAAAATGTCCGAGATATTTTTGTTTTGCTTTCTCATGCAACCTTGACTGACAAGAAGTCTGTGTGTGCAATGAATATGCTGGGTGAAAGCTAGAGGCATGGAAATAAGGAGAAAATACCTGCAGGGTGATGAACATCCTTCAGGTCTGTGGCTGGACACCAGGGACAGCTGATGCCTTGTTTCAAGCAGACCAATCACATTGTAGAGGATTTAAGAATCTACACAGCAAAGGGACCAACTGGGCAAAAAAAGGCATTTTACAGTGAGTTCTGCATTCTGTTGCCTGCTTGGCCCTGCCACTTGGACAATATTTAGAGTTTTGAAGTCTGGCTTGCATTTAGAGGCAAAACAAGTGGTGCAAGATTGATTGACAGGCCTTTGTCATGACAAGGTTTGCATGACAAGGTTGCACTGACCACAGGGCGCTCTTCCTTACAGCACCATAGCCTGGTTCCCACATGGATACACATGCACATTCCTATGTCCTTCCCTTCAGAGGTCCATGAAACATAAGGGAGATTCTTTTTTGGGTTCCACATTAGTAAGTAACTGGAGAAACAGAATTTTGCCCCTGGGACAGAGATGAGTCCATGATTACAGGCAATTTTCTGCGTAGGGCTTTGGTACTCTTTCCCAGTTAGCTGTGAAATTGGATAATCCATGCATGGTGGATCCAAAGTTGGCTGTCAGTATTTTTAGGGGACCAACTGCCTCACTACTGGCAGTTGTGACTGAAGCCTTGTACACAAGCTGTGCCACATGTACCTAAAACACATGTATATCTCTATATAAAAATAATAATTTAGATTACTTATTTTATATTAAGTATACAAGCCTACCTTAACATAAATATGAATATGCTTCTGGAACAGTAGATCTCCATATCTCCCTTCCATATCTCCCCATCTGAGAGATGCCTGAGAGCAAAGAGACTCTGGAGAGAAAAGGAACGCTCCTCAGTCAGTGCAGCATTAGAAAACTGATGTTAGGGCTTCATAGGTCTAAACCACAGATTTCCACTCTTGGGGGGTAGTTTGGTGTTAATGCTTTTCAAGAACTGGTTGTTAATGATCAGGAAACGACTAAATTAAAGACCCTGGAGAGTTAATTGACTGAACACTTTCAATCATTTATTGGGGAAGGAAATTCTTGCCTGTAAACAATGCCAGTGCAGGGTTATTCTATGTCAGGAGCAGTAAGAACACATCAAGACATATGCAAACCATGAGTTAGGGCCACTGAAATCATCAAGAGGGTTTAGACTTCACAGATAATAAATTTGGATAAATCTTTATTTGTATTCAGTTTTCTGAAGCTTTAAGACTTGCTCTAATGCCATTTTATAAATATTCTCGGTAATCATAAAAGCTGAAACTTCCAGTAAAAGTCCTGACAATTCTCACTTTCTCAGAGGCTTCTGAAGGAAATGAAATTCTATGGCACTGACAGCACAACTGCAAAGGCTGCCAGCAAGGAAGGCGCCTTTCTAATCCAGACTGAAATTGTGAGCAGATTTCCACCCCACATGAGGCAAAGAGCCTCTTTTCAGTTATCCCAAACCATGGGTTGTGTCTTTCTGCCATAAGCAGGGCAGAGGAACCATGTCTGGTGTCTCTTGGGCCATCTCAGGTCCAGGTGTGGCGTGGTAATGGAGAAATTTGCTGTGGTCTGTGGAGGGACACAAGGACAGGGCTGTGTTTGCCTTGAGCAGGGGAATTGTGCCCGTGCTTTGGGTGTTGTGGGAGCATTCCTGCACCCAGCCACAGCAGTGGACTCCAGCTGCTGCCTGCCCAGCCCCTCACACCAGCCTCATCAGGGGGTCTGGGGTGCTGCATGGCTGCATCCTGGCAGCAAAGCTGCTCTGTGGGAGCAGCTCTTCAAATGGGCTTTGGCATTGGGGGAGATTTTTATACTCAAAAAATTGGCCTCTGTTTTTAGGAAATGCAGAAGTTAGGGCAGTTTAAATGCAAAAACTGTACACAACTGGGAAAGTTTCTTTCCAGTGCCACAGGTGTTTGATTAATCAGATTAAAGGTTTTACTGGAGGTCTCTATAGGCTAAAATAATGAAAAAAGTGTCCTGTCCCCAAAAACTGCACACAGGCAGCCTCTTCACCAAGAAGGACTTGCCCCATACATCATTCCCAAACATCAGTGAGCTCTGTTAGACACTCAGGCCCCTGACACATGGGTCTTGTCTCCTCAGAACTTTTGGGGTGGTGATGGAGCCTTTGCTTCTGGTTCCCAAGACTTTAACCCGTTATAATTGTGGCTGTTTATGTCTTACACTCTTTCATCATCTTGGAAGAAGGGAGCAGCATGTTTGCTCCTTAGTGGGCCAGGCAAGCTGTAATGCCACCCAATTAAGCAAACATTGCTGTGAAATGTTTGCAGACTGCAGTGTGAGCTGCTGAGGGAGTGGTCCCTCTCCAGCTCCTTGCAGATTCCCCATCCCACAATCAGCCCAGAGCTCATTTTCCTCTCCTCACTTTGAGTTACATATCTTTTCCCCAGGGGTTGTGCAAACTGCACAGTGACTCTTTTTCAGCCTCCCAGCCAGCCTGTGCACCTGTTTTTGATCAAAATTTTTCTACTGTAGCTCTTGTTGGCTCAGAAAAGTGCTTTGACAAGCTTGAAATTTCCTGCCTCAGGAAGGAATAACATCTCTCTAAAAGAGCTCTGTGGGCTCTGTTGGAAAGGTATTACCCATGAGCTGCAGAGAAAGCTGGACTTATTACAAGGATCAGAAACTGAAACAGCCTCTGTCATGGCAGGACTGAAGATGTCTCAGAGCTCCTGGCTCCAACAACGTAACCCACAACTTGGCCTGCTGCCCTCGTGACATGGCACATTTATTAAGACACTTCTCAATCTCTGTTTCTTGTGCTCAAAAGTTTTCCTACCCCAGTTCAAGAAAATACATCATATATGATGTCCCTGTAAGGAATAAAGTCAGACAATCTCCAGCTGAACCTGGTAGGACAGAAAATTAAGCTGATGCTGCAGCTGATTGTGACTCATCCAGTCCCCTTTCCCCAGGGACGTGAAGAAACCCTCCCTGAAATGGCAGAAATATTTATGCAAGTTTCAATGCTGGAGAAGAAATCTATGAGGATGCCAGTGTCTGTACAACAGCCCCCTTGAGTTTTGTCTCCACTCTCCTTGACCTGTGTCCCGATAGAACTTTCATAAGCTATTTATCAGGTAAATAGATAAACCAGCCATCATCATATCAACATATGGTGACAGTAGCTGAGAGCTACCCTATTAATTGCTGACCCCATTTCTATTTCAGTCACTTGGCATGTTCTCTAGGAAATGAATGGTATCAGTCATGATAAATCCATTTTCTCTGGCACCAGATAATCTGCTTTCAAGCTGGAGCAGATGCTGAGATGCCCATACTGGCAGCCTGCTGCTGGGTGACCAAGGGGGCTGTGGTGCAATGTGATTGCATCCCTGAGGACCTGTGTTGGCTCCCCTTTGTACAATAAATGGTTCTGCTACACAGTATTGTGTCCTAAAATGGCCTGCTGATACATCAGACAATGGGTCAGGCAGGAAGAGACCAGAGGAGGTCATCTTGTCCAGCCTCCCTGCTCAAGTAGGGCCATCCTAGAGCACCTGGCACAGGATTGTGTCCAGGCTGTTCAGACATCTCCAGTGAGGGAGACTCCACAATTTCTTTGAGAAATAAGGTCCCACAGATTATTTCCTGAATGAATGACAGCCTTGAATTTGGGTGTTAAACCGATGCAGAAAAGTTGAGTGTCTAAGAACCAGAGGAGACTGGAGAGAGGTAAGTGCTATTTGAATTACTCAGGGGTTTTGAGCCCAGATCTCCTATTTCAGCCCTCATCACTGGGATATGAGATCCAAGACTGTGGTGGTTGGGATCTTCTCAGCTCCCTGTGCTGGAGCTACTCTGCTTTGCAGTGAAATGGGGCAGTTCTTTGAGAGGCCAGGGATGGAGGGAGTGTGCAAGCAATGAAAAGTATGATCTGCTGGTCAGACAAGGAGAATGCTTGCCATAAAACACTTAACTGTCTAGGGGCACAGAAACTGCATCCCAGCAGTGGTGCCCTGGGTGCTGGGCTGAAGAGCTGGACCCAGACTTTCTCCCTGGCCCCAGCAGTGCTCAGTGCCCTGCACAGGCACAGCTGGAGTGGGGGCTGGGAGAGCCAGCTGTGTGTGCCCTCAGCCAGCCTTCTGCAGGCAGGTATGGGCTCAAACCCCAGTGAGAAGAGAAGCCAGCCCAGCTTGGACTCTGGCTGCCAGAGCCCCTTCCCAAAGCCCTGCACCGGCCATGCCCTCCCTCGGGCCCTGGTGCAGCCCCGCAGAGCTGGGGCAGGAGGGCAGAGGAAGCTGTGGCTCCGAGTGCCCTCCCAGAGCAACACGCCTGCTCTCCCCCGGGACATTTTGTTTTCACTTTATTTGTGTCCCTGGGACCCAGCTGCTTAGCAACTGGATAAAATTGTCACAAAATGCTGGCATTGCCCCCCTCAGCAGGGCAGTGCCTGGGCTGTGTCCTTGGGGGGGCTGTCTGCCAGGCGAGGCGGCCACGCAACACTCATGAGGGGACCCCTCATACCTGTCCTTGTTTTCCTGGGTGGCCTCTCCCGAGGTGTGAGGGAATTTGGCCCTCATGCATGGCAAACACTGCACTGCAGGTAAGGCATGTAGGCAGCTCCATCTGCCCCTGGGGGCAAATGAAACATGGACAGTTTTTGGATCTGGGATAAATGCTTTTTTCCTCTCTGAAGGACCAGGAAAAAAAGCACACTTCAAGTAGTCCAGTGAAGTACCTGAAAAGGAAATTATTCATCATTTCTGCTGTACACCCTGGGGGAGAGGAATACACCATCTTACTTTAGTTTGGGGCTTTTTTTCTAAAAAAAAAAAAAAAATTAAAATGGCAATTAAGAGTGATAGCTATATATTCCTTGGGCCAGAAGAAGAACAGGCATGTATCTAACGCCTGCTGCTATCTTTGCTCTGTTTGAGTCCTCTGCCTCTGTGGATAATACTCAAAGAGGTATCCAGGCTGCCCAGGAGGCCAAATCCTGCTCAGTGGAGCTCACTTCCTTTGAAGAGTCATGCAAAGGACAAAGGATGAAAATAAGAGATTTTAGGAGAGCAATTTATAACACACTTGCCCTTATAAGTGCCTGTCGTGCAGAAGATAGTTGCTGGCAATTGCTGACATCTTGTGTGTTTACCTCAATCAGCAAGTATTTATAATTAATTTGTAAAACGCTGAAGTTTCAGCCTTACTGGGAACATTGCAAACTGCCCTCAGCACTCTGATGTTCTTCCAAAACACATGCTGCCACAAGTCAAAAAGCACAAAGGCTCATATATTTCAGGGGGGAGGTGGGGGACTTGTGGAGAGATAATGCAGTTCAAATTTAAATTATTTAGATAACTCATCTCTATCCACAAATATTTAATTTTCATGACTGGGAGCAACCACAACTGTTATAAATGGGGTGAGCTGCCACATCACTTCTAGCCTTTCTCCTACCTGACACCACAGCACCACAATATGGAGGATTTGCCAGCACTGGGATGGCCAGATTTCACTTTTTTTCTTCCCCCTCACTCCCCCAGCAAGGTCTCATGCACCACCTGTGCTGACACACGAGTTTGTAGGCTCCCAAAAGACCTAGTGGGACTTAAAATAGGTCTGTAACAAAACCAAAAGAAAACACAAACAAACCCAAAGCACCTACCAAAAAACCAAACAAAAAAAAAAACCCAAACAAAAACAGCCAAACCAAAACAAAGATGCAGCATTGCTGAGCCACTCCTTGAGAGCTTTCTGAAGAAGCATGGGATGCTTCTGACCACCCTTGTGCCCACAAGATTTACTGATGGTTTCTGTCTCTGTTTTTATGGAGAAAAGGCAGAGCAAAATTTCACGGTTTTTCAGATTTTTTAAATTCTTTTAAGGCAGTTTTTTCATGGTAGTTTTCACTATCTCTGTCCCTTCTTGCCTCAGCAACAGGCTGAGAAGAAAACCTACAGCAAGGCGGGAAAATGCCATTGCCAAATCCAGCATCATGGTGGTTAGGGTGGTGGAGGTGGTGGAGCTTGGGGCAAACCACAAGTGAATACCCTCACCAAAGGTTTGTGCCTTGAGTTGATGCTGTTCCTTTAAACTCAGAAATGTGCCATGTCTTGGAGCACTGCCCAACATCTTGGGGCACCAAGGTGGCTGAGAGGGCACAGGGGAGCAGAGGAGAGGCAATCAGCTCCAGGGCAGCAGCCAGCCCCTGCTAACATCTAACCTAAGGCTTTAGCAGCAGGTTTAGGGAGAGATTTCCATTTGGTTAGCTAGTGGGAAAGCATGCTCAGATTGCAACCCTGTAGCTAAGTGATTCTTAGTTTTTTCCACTCACATAATTATGAAAAATGACTCTCATGTTCCCCATTAATGTTGCTATTAGCAGACAAGGCAGGGCTTCCCAGCATGAGCCATTCTTGCTAACAAGGTCTGCGTGCACCACATTAGGGAGTGGACCACTCCCAGCTTTCCCAGCACTGGAAGGGATTTGCCATAGCTCCTGTAATGGTACAGAGCCAAATACATCTGCATCTCATCTCATGTCAGAGAAGGCAGCAAGAACTAGCTTCAAGATCCTTGTTTAAAAGAAAAGAAGACCAGCAAGCCCAAACTCCTGCTTCTGGGCAAAGTTGCCCTCTTGCTCTAACACCAGGTGGTTGAGAAGGACGATTGTGTTCAGGTGGGGCTGTGAAATCAAACATCTCACTCTCCCACTAAGTCACTCACACAAACAGGCTAATAGCACACAAACCCCCACCTCACCAGGGATTCCCTCTTCATGCTGCAGAAGTTACTGCCAGAGCTACTCTTCCCTTTTTAAGGTGGGCCTTGCTCCAGTGCAGAAAGGAAAAGGTCTAGCACATAGGACAAGCAATTACTGTTCTTCACCTTGATATTGGCAAGGCTTTCAGCACAGGCATCTGTAATATCCTTACAGCCAAAGTGGTGAGACAGGAGCTGCGCAGTAACAGAATCTGAGTGGCCATGGACCAGCCCAGCTGTACCTGCAAGTTCTCTTGTGCTTAACTCCCTCTGCTGTGGCTGTGGGTGCTGTGTAAGCCCCAAGGCAGGACTGGGACCGGGCTCTCTGCAGAGCTGGCTGCCCAAGAAAGAGGCTGATTCCTAAAGAACTCAGATGTTACTTCCCAAGTTCCTTGTGGTACAGTCAGCAGGCAACTGCTCCGAGTGGGCAGAAAACTTCTCAGGGGGTGTTTTTCTTAATGCATTATTTTTGTTTTTAAAGCCGAGGAGATTTTTGCCTTTACCTCATTGCTCCCACCTTTATTCATAATTTTTGTGTAGCAATCCTGATTTCTCTAGACAACATCAGCTCTGTGGAGAGCAACAGAAAGCTACACTGGTAATGCCAGGTATCGAGACATCTCTTTTCTTCTGCGTGGCATGTGAACAATGGTATATTACAACAAATTTGTATCCACATCTAAGCTTGTACACACTGAACCAGTTAAAGATCTGTGGATTGGGTTTTTTTGTTTCAAGTGTGTGGCTGAATGTTCATAGGACAGTCTAGATTTTAATCCAAACTTTCACAAATTTAGACAGGTGTCTCTGGTGCTGTAAAAGAGCATACAATCAGCACATCTGAAAATCAATACACCTCATGGGGCTGAGTACTTCAGTTAATCAAATACTGCAACCATCAGCTTTTGCTTAGCTTCCAGCTAGCTCCAGAGTATTTTCTGCATAGTTACAATAGAAAAAAGGAAAGTTGGTATTTTAAACACCATGATCTGTACATTTTTTTATTGTTTGAGCTTCACCTTTACTGCAGCTTGATTTTCTTTCCTGAATTGTTCATTAGGTCTAAATCTAGAGAAAACAAAACCCTGTCTGTCTCAGTGATCCCAGACAGTAGGGAATGCAAGGCTAGCCTGGGGCCATCTGTTACACTGTAAGGAAGATTTTAGGAAACAAAGCCAGCCAGTTGATTCATTATAAAATAGACACAAGTTATGAAGATTATCATGGAAACAAATCCTGTGAAGACCTCTTAAGTCCCTGGCTGCTATTACTGTTACTTTTTAAGTCAGCACTGGCTACCCACATCACATGAGTAATACTGTGTAAGTCACAGATGCAAAATAGCATCTGCAGAGATCAGGACCTTACCAATGGGTACATTTAGTTAATCTAAATTATTATAGTTGTTCTTCTGGAGCATGGCTGGTGTGGGACACAATGTCAGACTGCCTGGAGGAAAATGGCCCCATGCAAGTTCTCACTGTCTCAGCAGTCACGTGTTTCTCTGAAGATGGTGACAAACTGTGTGCAACTCTGCAGAGATGAGCCTGTGGGACACTCTCTGGCTACACAGCAAAATGTGAAGCAGAGGAACTTTGCTGGTAGCAGAGGAAGGACTAAGAAAATGTGAGGTGCATTAATTCTTCCCTAAAGTTATACCTGTGATGAACGTCAAACCTTAGCGTAACCATCCTTCTAAGGAACCCTGGACCTGGGACCACAACTATTAAGAAATGAATTTTCATCCATACAGTCCCTAGTGTTTCTTTGTCCACAGCTCACCAGACTGCAATTCATGTGGCTACAATGGGGTACTTGTCATGCAGCTGCACATTGTGCCCGGAAATAAATTCCAAACTGAGCAAGTTTTATGCAACCTTGTATTTTCGAAAGCACCTTATAGTAATCAGTAGCCAAGCATCAATAAAGACTTTTAATCACTGTAGTCTGTGCCATGCTGAAACTAAACACAATCCTATTTCATAAAAACCTGTGGTCATTCAGGAACAACAGTTTCAGCCTGCTTGAGAGGCATGTGCTCCCCTCCAATTGCTCAGTGTCAAATCCAGTATTAGGCTCTACGAAAACCACATGATCTGACACTTGAACTCATCCACAGGACTGGAGGACAGAAAGTGGAGGTAGCATGCATGTTTCTCTGCAGGAAATCTCCTGGTGAAGTTTGCATGTGAAGGGGACCTCAGCTCTTGGGGCAAAAGTCTCAGCAGCAAAGTTGCAAGAAACTCCTGGCATCCAAATCAGATTTCTTCAGATGCTCATTCCCAGGCTGATAAACTAGTATCAGAAAAAGGTCAACTTTACAATTAAGTATTTCAGGCCCTTCTCCCTCCCCATGTCTTTCCCCAAATGAGAGCCATTCCAAAGCAGTACTTTGCTCTGAGTTGACCCCAGGCAGGGAAAGGACCTTTGCTCACTTGGCTTTTACATCCTGTCATTAAGGAGAGACCTCAGCCAGCAGGAAGGAATAAGGCAAAGCACTAGATGCTGGAAGCAGAAGCTACTTTATTTGCATCCCAGACGTCTATGTTCGTTCCCACATTTCCTTTCCCTGGGAATTCATTGTGCCTCACCCCAGGAAGCTTTGGCTTAGTGTGAAATGAGAGACAGCTCACAGCAACAGGGAGACAAGGAGAGCACAAGAAAATAAGAAACCTGTGCTGAGGACTGTGAGAAGAAAATGATAGACATGCACAGGCGAGGCTGATCTGAATTCCTGGGGGACTCAGGGGGAGTGAAAGACCGCCCCATCCCCATCTGCCCCTTCCTCTTTGCCCCACTGAAACTTGGCAGCCAAGGATGGAATAAAAGCAGAGAAAGGGGCATGGGAAGCTGTCAATATGCCACAGGGCAAGGAAGGAAAGAAATAGCGTGGAGGAGGTTTAATCAGTGAGTGGGCTGTAGTGGGCTGTAAAATTCCAGCTGTGGTGAAACCTATAGCAGATACCCCCCCTGCACTCTCATGGACACCTGAAGTGTCATGCAGAAATACCCCAGCTCTTAGAAGAGGACAAAGCTCTAGAGAAACCCCATCATTTTGTCAGCGCTTATGAATCTGTGCTCATACCTCGCCTATATTCAGGTTAATGAACTCCTTGTTTTTCACACTCAGTGCTTGGAATACTCCTGCAATGAGAAAGGGACAGCAGTGCTATAAATACACCTCATTCATATTCATACACGAGCTCTCCCGTCCACAACCACGGATGGACGGACGAGTGGCCATGCCAGGGAGAGGGAAGGCCTGGTGCAAAGGCAGATTGCTTAGGATTGCTTGGTTGTGGTAGCTCCTCTGACAAAGAAAGTCCTTGCAAGAGGAAATGTCTTGCTGACTTAAGGCCTTTAGGCAAGGGTCACTTCAGGACTTGTCTGGAAGAGGTGTCCTGAATCTGTTAAAGAGTCAGATTTGGAGTATACTCTGAAATCAAGCCAAGCAATTTGCATTCCTTTATAAATCTTATTTAACTTCTATCTCTCTAGCAATAGAATTTAAGAATTCTATTGCTACAGTCAAGCCAGAAAGTAAAGAGAAGAATAAAACCAAAAAAATCAGTGAAGAAAGTTGATTTTTCTTCTCATAGAGTAAATTGGGTTTTATTTGAATTCTCAGCCACACTAATGATCACTTTATCCAGCCATCTATCCAGCCTTTTAACCTATCTCTACTACTGCTGCTTTGTAATGAGAGTGACCCTGTGCCAGAAGTGAACTGAGACCTTGGGTGCCTTGATGTACAGGGAACCACATCTGAAGCCAAAAGGGAACATGTTGTGTAAAAGGTACAGGAAATACCTGCCCAAGCACATGTCAATTTTCTCTTTCCATGAAGCAAAAGGGATATTGAATTTGAATATCCCTTTTTAACCTTGAACTTCTGTGATCCCAAATAAAGCTCCTGGGTGAGCCACAAAAAGGGTTACAACATGGACTTTACCAGCATTCTTCACATGCCTTCAACATTGCTGCAGAGTTTATGTAGCAAGCTCTATTCGCATGGGGAAATTTTCCATTGGCAGCAGAACATTTTTCACGTTACAGGAGAAAAGCCACCCTAAATGCAAATGCTAAGCACAGCTCCTTTCTGTTAGCCTTGTACTCCATCTCAGATATTGTGCAACATGCTCAACAGCCAAAAGCAGAACAATTTCTTTCTCAAAGGGGATGAAATTCCAGAGGAAGGAGATACTCACGACTCGCATTCTCAAGGCGTATGACGCAGTTCAGAAAATCATCAAATTCAATCTGGAACTGCTCATCAGAGTATCGGAGGACAATCAGTTGCAGCAGGTAATTGTTGAGCTGGTATCCTTCCCAAAGACACACACAAAGAAAAAATGAGCAACCTCACATGTCAGGGGCAATCTACAGATCTCTATTAACTAATCTTGAAAGACACTTAATGGGAGGATACTCAGTGGCACACATCCGTCCAGAAAGAGATCTAACCACGAAGTTCCTTAAGTCTGCAATGAATAACAAACTCTGAACAAGGAATTTTTCAGGCACTGCAGTTTCTAGTCCATGTACACTTTGATGTACGAGTGACCATTCTGTCTTCTTGAATTTGGAGGGATTTCTGCAAAATTATTCTGCTTTGATAAAAATAAGTTGTGATGAAATACCAATGCAGTGATCTCTCTTCATAGCAGCTTACTTGCTATTCCTTCAATTCTTGAATGTAGATGGACTCTGAAGTGGTCTGTTTCAAGGTCTAACCCTACACATGTGCAGCCCTGCTGAGTTTAACAGAACTCAATAAAACACAGAGATTGCTCTGACTGCCTGCCTTTCAGGACTGGGGGTAACTGGGGCAAAATTCCCCTATTCTAAGTGCCTAGGTTCTCTCTGGGGTTTAGACCTCCTTCCTGTTCAGGAGCACCTGGCCTGTGTGATTGGTTGTCCTCTTCACTCACACTGATTGGCCCAACAGGTTTGCCAGATAAAGTGCAGTGCTTGTCTTACCTGCAGCTTTAAGAGCACCACGAAGCTCATAAGAGGACATGGAGCCAGATTTATCAAAGTCAAATTGAAGGAAGACACTCTGTTATTAAAGGAGTACACAGAAAGCTCAGTACTGGCATAGGAAAGGGATAGGAAGGGAAGGTGTTCATCTCCAACTGCACAGCATAAGAAAGGTGATAAAACTTTGGTCTAGATCCAGTCTGATTTTATAAAGGAGGAGCAAATCTTGGTCCCAATTCTCTTGTCATATAACAGGTTGTTGTGACTTAAACAAGTACTGCCAAATGCAAGCATTAAAAAATAATGAGTTGCTCTTGATTAAAAATGTCGTGATTTTTTTAAAAAAAGTGATTTTAACTGGAAAGATGTATTGTTCTCTGTCTTTTAACTGACACATTCTCTTAATCTTCTTTTATGTTTTTCTCCGTAGTTCTGAACACTAGAGACAAATTTTAACATGATGTTAATATTCTCACTTACTCATTTGCTTCTAAGTGTAAAAGAGCTGAATAGCCACATTCATGGTACAACCAAGAGAACTGGTCAAACAGTTTGAGGTTTGACCTATATATTAAGCAGTTTTCAAGCTGGAGTTAAATTCCATCCTTTTATTGAGATGACAAATATGACTCTCCTTTGGAATATGAGTTATTTGGAGCTGTCGTCACATTCAGCTTAAAAATTTCCAGCCAATATATGTGCAAATCTTCCTACAGGATACAAGGATTTCTCAAGCCCCTTGCTGAAACACAATGTGTCCTTTGTTAAAAGAGATGTGGCATTAGTAACCAGAAAAAGTGTTGGCCATTTTTGATGGGCTAGACGAGAAGCAAAGAACTGCATATTTTGAATACTTTGGTGAAGCATGAATTCAGAAAAACCTATTAATGGCCATAAGGAAACAATTATAATGTCTTTTATTTGAATATTCAGTCTGCGATTGATTCTGCAAGCCTACTTATTCTTACTGCCACATACAGTGGCAGGAAAATATGTTTAAAATTAGAATAAGCACTTTCCCAGACTTCAGCACAGTTGACTCCTGAGAGATCAGTAATGAAAATGCAGGGACTTAGGAAGTGATTGTTTCCTACTAGTCATGAATCATCACTTTCTTCTGTACAACAGCAGTTATGGAAACTCCTTAAGTTTCCTTTTGAATGGCTTGCTTTTTAGTGTCCATTGCATTCTTTATCCCAAACATAGTTGATTTGCTTACAAAAATCTCAGTTATTTCCAGAAAACCATTATGGTTTATCATCATGGAAAGCTAAGAATGTCTCTGACTATCCAAAACAAACCCCATGCTTTTAAAACATTTGTTTTGTGTTAAAATTCATGGCTTGAACACACTCCTGTCTCCATTTTTGTCTGCTTTTACCTAATAAACTGTTCAGGAAGTAGCTAATAAAATGGAGGAAAAATTACAGTGGATAATGTCACCTACTATCCATTTCTTCAGTTTTTCCCAGAAAACTTTGAACTCACTGAATTCCAGTTTCCCGTAGCCATTGGTCTGGTAATATGAACTAAGGAAAAGGACTTCTTATATGAAAGTCCAAATTCAGTCTGAACTTATCAGAGTAGTTCCCTTAGGAAGAAAATGTTGACTGGAAAGCCTATGGTGCTGCTGAAACTGGCTTTGGATTTTCTCAAAAGGTAGAGCTCCAGCAGTTACAGTCATGACTGTGGCTGTGATACTGGAGGAACATTATGTGATGTAAAAACACAGCTGAGCAATTCAGGCACTACATGAGGAAGAAAGATTATTCTAAGGCAAGAACAGTTTTGGATGTAAATGGGATATAAATGACTCAGAGAATTAAATTACCTGATTAAAACAAATTGCTACTGTACCCAAAGGAGTTAGTCAACCAATGTGCTCTTCAGTATTTTTATCTAGAGACGAGGCTCTGTTGCAATGGCTCAACAAAAAATTCATGGGAGCAGTGGGGTGAGACTGGCAAAATCTGGTCCTTGTGGTCTGAAATAAATGCCTGTATAGCAGTTCTAGGAGGCAATGATTAGATCCGCCTGGCCTTCTCTCTGCCTGAAGTGAGGGACTTATTTCACTGAGTTACTGATGAACTGAGCACAGTTCATTTCCAGGATGAGGCACCTGTTCTGAAATGCTAAATAAGGAATGGTCCCATTCCCTTTCCTTTTTCCATCTTGCCAGGACAAAGCCCTTGCTCAGATGGACACTGGCTCAGTGAGCATTCACAAAGGTCAAAACATGCCAAACAGGGTCTGACTATCACCTGCTGTTATTTGAGCTGGTGACATTATTGAGGGCACCCACAGATCCCAAGGACATTCTCACTTCTGCAAAGGGTTTTTTTACCCAGCCAGGTTCTTCTTCCCAGGGTCATGTAGAACTCCGTCCCTGCTCCTCACCACCCCATGGTGACAGTTGCCAGGGAATTCAGTAGCATGTGACACACAGGAGACTGTGCCACCATTGACTTGGATTTTCGTTTTTATGGTTTTGCTTCTCCATTGTGCTCCAAATAGCATGGCCAGAGTGGGATGATTGTGTCTGCATTCCTTGTGCTTCCAAAGCAGAGGAAGAGACGTCTCCCCATTTATTCAAAACTATGCAGAGATTTGCTTGGAAGCATTGCAAATCATGGAAACTATTCAGTTGTATCCTAAATAGTAAACCTAGAACTGCTGCCATGCTCCAGGGTCAGGCACAGGGCCTGGCTCTGTGCCAATACCATGTAAGGATGAGATGTGAACATGGACCAGCAGCTCCCTACTGAGCCTTGGTTTTTAAGCAACGAAATTTAGGACTGGTCCCATTTCTCATTGCATGTGCACGGTTATTAATCTGCATTGAGTTTTAATATTATAAACTAGCTTTTACAGGATAAAACTCTGTCTGCTTTTGTTTTCTCTAAATGTTTTAATGGATATTACCTCTGTCATGGACTGGAGCAACAAAAGCAAAAGATAAAAACATCTCAGCTGAACAAGCAACACATAAACCAAATATTAGATACTTGCCTTGGTAGGACTGTTTTGTCTCATGTGCAACAAAACTGTTTATTGGGAAAGCATACTGCAAAAGCAGCTCTACCTGAGGAGAAGCCACGCTTAGCAAACTCAGCAGGAACCAGAACTCTGCAAAGGACAAATCTGGTGAGGAAGCACCAGGGCTGTGATTTACCTCACCTGATGCCTGAGCAGTCATTCAGCACCCCTCAGCTGAGTACATCCAGAAAAATTAATTACACCACCTCTTTTGCTATCTACAAAGGAAGTCTAGAAAGCTGGCTTAGATGTAGACACCTACACCACAAATGCCTAAATTTGGAAAGACAACTCTCACCCACGTCTGTTTCCTGGAGTCCCAGGAGCTAGTTGAAAGACCAGATTTTCCAGTTTTTAAACTGATTGTTAAAAAAGAGCTTTGATATCAGCAATTTTCACCACTGCTGATCCTTAATTTCTGACCCATAACTTGCATGTACAACTCTGCCTGGTGAATTTAGCCTTCCAGACAGCAGACTTCTCTTGAGTTAAGTTTTCTAGGTCTCTTTCAAATAAACAACAGCTTGAAAAATGCACTGTTCTATTAAGCTTAAGATTTACTTCTAAAGGTGGTCAGCATTAAAGCATCTGCCTCTAAAGTCTGCAATATAAAACAGTTTGTGCTGAAACTCTTAACCCTAAATTTCTAAAATAAAAATCAGGATAAAACAGTCACATATTTTTGTTTTCTTTGGGTGGTGATCTGCCATGACATTACCAAATCCATTTCTGACATCCACAACATACAATGTTATGGACAATTCTATTAATTCTTCATTTAGCCTCACAGGCACTTATTTGAAAGGATACATCCATAAGAGAAATTATATTTCGGCATGAAATGAGACTTAACTTCTTGAATTTTATATTCTTTGCTGAAAAAGAACAATAATAAGAAAGAAATCATGGGCAAAGCTGTCTTTTATAAGCAGAAAGGAGGAAATAGTACTCATGAACAGAGATAGCTGACTCTTAGTCCTCATTGTGGGAGGGCTGTGAACTAGAAGATGAAGGCTACTCTCACCACAGAGAAGTCTCATTCCAGACAGAAGATGCATTTACTGGAGACAGGAAATACTGTCCTTGATTTGTAAATCAGGAGATGAGGTTCAGTGACATGTTTCCCACTGTACAAAGGGCCTGTAGCAGGATCATGAGCTACAACCAGGACTTAAAAGTCCCATTCTAGTGCTTGTCCTTCCACAGCAGAGTGGCAGTGCAATAGAGAGCTGGCCTCACTGAGCTGACATGGATCATGCTGGAAGCAGGGAAAGCTCCTGGTTAGGTCATGGACCAAATGCTTTCCTGGCTCTGCCCTCGCTGGCTCAAGGACACCAGGCTGAGGTCATAGGACAGCCTTGAATTTTCTATATGTAAATGAATTAAATGGCAGATTTTATAAAGTTATATACAATCCTTAACTTAGAAGTTGCCAGCACGTACTTTTTTTTAATACAGCATTCAGAACATATTCAAGCTCTTCTGCAGATATCGCCAGGTCCTGCAGAGGAAAAAAAAAAAAAAAAAGAAAGTGAAGCATCTGTTACTTGAATGTTTCTGTAATCAGACCTACCCAGAAAACATAAACATCATTCATCTGTACTTTATTGCAGCTCAGCAAAAGAGAACCATACAAAACCCAGAAAAAGCTAAAAAATTTAAGGTCTGGGCAAATACAGGAGTGCCTGCTGTGCCTAAGTCTGCCTGAAGGAGATCTCAAGTGGGAGCTGTTGATTCAAAGAAAACTCAACTGCAACTGAAGTTGCATTAAACCAGGCAGGCTCCTTCAGAGCTTGAGTTCTAGCTTTGGTCCTCCTGCTTGCTCACCAGGGACTGCACCCTTATCCATCGAGCCGTAAGGCATGGTGACATCTGGTGCCCAAACAACACACTACAACTAAGCATACTCCCAAAATATTTTGTTTCATGTATCCACGGCCCTGTATAGGAGCAGAAGCATTTCCCCTCTTTTTACATCTGGCTCTGACCCAAAGTGTTTTGCACTCACCTTTCCTGAAATCTGCTCAAACAGTGCCCGGAACTGCTTTTCTTCTTCAGTTTCTTGTGGGCTTGGGGTTGGATGTAGAGGCTGCAACACCGACCACACAAGTCCTTATAAGAATTGTAAAACATGATATTTCTCCTGCAAATGTGCACCCTGGACCAATGTACATCTTAAAATAAGGGTACACATGTTTCTGAACTCTCCCAGCCACCTCTCTGCCCAAGGGGAGTCTCACCCTCTCATTTCCTTCACCTGGACAAGTATATAGTGTGCCATTGCCTTGGTAAAACCAAGAGCACCCATCCTGGAAAACACCGCTCTCTCCTCTCATCCCACCCAACACCATTCTGTTTCCCTGGACCTTCAACAATCACAGCACTGTTGAGCTCTCTCTCATGGCATCATCCTGGGACCTTCTTGAGACCAGCAGCCAGTGGCTGCACTTCAGCATGCTACCCAGCACAGATTTATTTTGCTACAGAACATGGCCCTGAGACTGCGGAAATGAAGATGTCGTTGTTCGCTGGGTTCCCGGAGAAGAGTTTTACTAAAGAGGGACAAATTAGATCTTGGCTTAGCTTGTTTCCATGGAAAGGCACACCACAATTAATGGCTTATTTGCAGGGATACATTTAAACAGGAGCTGACTCAGACCCAGCTGCAATTAGTGCTCAGCAGGCAGACCAAGCCATTCAAAAGCAAAAAGAATTCAATCACTTCAGTAGGCAAGTGCATGTGTAAGCATTCCCTCTCAAGTCCTGCGGATACTGAGAAGTAAAATAAAGATATTTGTGTGCAAAATTAATGCAGGTCTATTAGACACTCTCTTGCTTCTTATTTTTCACAATAAATAAAATTTTAAAAGATGTGAACGGCTGTGTGGCTCCCCAGTGCTAATGGGTGGTGCTTTCACTGCATGTGTGGTGGCTGACACCACCTCTCGTGCTGGCTGGCACTGACTGCCTTCAAGGGGATGGGAGGCATAACAATTATGATTTTAATTGTTACAGCTCTTTTAAGCTTAGCATTTCAGTGACATACACAAAGCTGGCAGTAGTGTAACATTCCTGTAAAATGAACATGGTTTAGCCAAAGACAGCAAAAGCAATGTGTGCCAGCTTCTGCTGAGCTATTCCCTTGCTACTTTAACTCTGTAGACTTACCTCAGGAAGATCAATGGCAACGTTTTCATCTAGATCCCTGGAGAAAACAAAACCTTATTTGGTATCTGAAGGTATTCAACATCTGCTTGGGGTGGAAGTTTGATGATTACCTTTTCCCCAGGTGAATGAAAAAATGTTTTTTTTAACATAACAGGTTATGTTTAGGTAAAATTCATGAAACAAGCAGACTTTTGCACTGTTTAAATTTTGGTATAAGCCCTTAGAACAGACATTAGGCAGGACTCAGGGAGGACACAGCTGTGCATGTCATCTGCTAAAGAATTAATCTCATTCTTTGTTCATTATTCATTGTGAACACATTTTTTCCTCAGTATGCTTTTTTTAACATAAAATTGTCTTTTGGACAAACTTTGGGAGGAAACAAATAGGAAACAAGCACTGCTGTATTCACAGAGCCCCAGACAGTGCCAGCAAGCAGTTCTTCCCTGTCAAACATCCAGCAGATTCATCACGGCACACCCTATTTTCCCACCTTCTCAACTCCTCTCAAAAAAAGGTTGGGTTTAGCAAAAATGGAAAAGTACAAACAAAAAACCCCAAATGATCAAGAGCTTGCCATGCTGGGTCTCTGATGTAGGGCTGGATGCCTGGCAGCCACACTCTCCCCAGCAGCCAACAACCCCATGTACAGGGGAGCACTGGAGGGCCCAAAGCTTGCTGCTGACTTACTTAGTGATGGCCTTCTTCTCAGAGAAGATCCTCAGGCAGAAATCTGCCTCCTGGTGTGGCTCAAATGTGGTCGGAATGAGAATGTAATCACCCGGTGGCAGCTTGAATCGGTGGGATACTTCCCTTAAATTGATGTAGGTTTTGCTCCTGGCCTTGGAGGCGTGGTACCTGAAGAAGTCTTTGCCCAAGTGTTCATCTGTTCCAGGGCTCTAGGAGGGGAAAAACAGGCAGTGCTGCACTGGCCAGGGTGTGCTGAAAGCCATACTCACCCCCTTCCTAATCACTGAGACAAATTCTGCCGGGCACAAGTGTCACTCGAGGCTGTGATCCTGACTCGCATTCCCTCTCCCAGGTACCTACTGTAATTTAGCTCCCACCTTATGGCAAGGACCCACTACCATTGTCTTTTCCCACCCAGAAGGCAGTCTCAGAGTACTCTGGGACATTGTCTTCCTACTTAAACATGCCCTGCCATTAAACACCACCATCCCAGATAGGGTGTCACACAGACAACAGATTCACCAACCTCAACCTCACTCAGGGACAGGCATCGGTGTGTGATGTGCCCCAGGATGCTCAGAAGAAGCAATATTCCCTCTGCCTGAGCCAGGCAGGGGGTAACAGAATGGCTGAGGGGTCTGTTCAAGGAGCCCATGGCCCTGTGGGGACTCCTAAATTCTCCTCTGAGAAGACTCCATCCTCCACAGGCCATGATGCAACTGTTAGGTTACTTACTAAAGGTTATTTTAGATGCAAGGGCCCCAAAAATGGGGCAGGAGAAAGTTCCAAACAGCAATAGTGCAGCTTCTGTGCTGTAGCAGCAAAGTACCTCATAAATAGAGTAGCCAATGGTCAGCATTTCAGCTCCAAGCTTCTTGAGTTTACGGCGACCCTTTTGCATCAGTGCTGCTATGAATGTGCACTCCTCTTGCCCATCGTCCTTCTCTGTCAAATGCAGCTTGATTTGTGGATTTGTCCAGAAAGTCTCTGCCAGTGTAAAGAACACCAGAGAGTTACTTGACTCAGAATAATAAATCACCACTACTACTACAAAAACACCCCCAGCCAAACCAAAAAAGACAATGAAGATGAGGTTTCACTCAAACTTAGTTTTCCCATTAATCATTATACTTCTTTCCACTAAGCTTTGCAAAAAATAAGCCAAATCCCAAAGTCCTTCATGGAACTAAGTGTAGGAAAGATTTTAGGCCTGGGGCCTCATTAAGTTACTATAGTTCAAATGAAGTTGTGAGATGAAATTTTGTTAAAATTTCATAGCTACAATGATCCCACAGTGCTGGTGCCATTCTGCACTAACACAGCTCAGACCCATGACACAGCTTCAGAGGCACATAAACATGTTGGCCGATCTGGGCTTTTTGTAGCATTTTACACTTGCTGCTGCAGTTTAGCTGGCTAATTGGAACCTAGTGCTGCTCATGCAAATGTCATTAAGAGGTAAATCAGATCAATGAACCTGAGAGCAAAACCAGCAAAGTCTTTCACCACAAAGTCTCAAGTGGGACCATTCATTTGGTTTGTTCATTCAAAAAAGCCAATCACAGAAAGGTCTTATCATTAAAGTACAGTACTCTTAAACCACACAGTGGTTTGAGATTCCTCATATGTCCCTTTAGCTGGTTCCTGTCAGCTGAACTGTCCTGCACCCACAACTCTGGCCACAGACCTCCTCTCTGAAGAGCTATAGCTGAGGGCAGGTAAAGATTTTGGTGCCTGCTTCTCATAACTGGTATTTACTTACCTAGGAAATTCCTACATCCTCCTGCAGTGGCTCCCCGGACCCAGCTTCCTTGGTGGATGGCCACTTCCCATTTGTGGGCAGTGCTGTCTTCCAGGGCATCTGGAGTCAGGTTGCAGATCTCAACTTTGTCAAAATGCACTTTGAAGTCTTCAAACTTCATCCTGAGCAAAAGAAGTGGTAAGAAATGGGCAGCCATTCATCTTTGTGAAGGATGCCCAGCAGAAGCACTTATCCCCCAGAGCCCCAGGGCCGGATCACCAGTTCATTCAGAGTAGTTTTGGTGACCATGGATATATGCCAGCAAGAGAGCAACTAGCTTTCACTCACTTATACTCTAAGCCTGAGGGTAGCCTTGGTAGGCTGAGCTTCCCTCTGAAAAAGAGCTGATGCATTAGATCTTTGTGAGGGCAATTTGACATCTAGATATATTCTCTGCTCTGAATTGCTGTCTGGAAGAGCCCCCCTCTCTCCCTGGACCACAGAAATAACACACAGAAATGGATCTCCTCCCTAACACAAGCTTCTGTAACAATCCTTTTCCTCCTGTGGCAGATGCCTAACAACAAAATGGAGTAGTAGGAGAGCAAAAGCCCTCCAAGATGCAAGTTTACCTGTGGCAGAGGCAGATAGGCTCCAGCAAGCCCCCAGTGTGCCTCGTCCAACAGAGCTAATTCCATTTTTCCTCCTTATAACAAATAGATGTCTGTGGTGGTATTAATTTACACTTGCTGTGGGCCATTTTACAACTTGGTTTTGGTGTGAAAAGAAACAGTAGGGTTTGCTTTGCTGAGTTCTGCCCTTCCTTGTCAGCTATTTCCTGATATTGCTAGCCCTAGACGCTGCTTATTCTCACTCTGATGCTCAGGACACTAAAGTGGGGGCAGCATAGCAAAATCTATCTAAATGGCTTGGTTCCCTGGCCACACAATGCAATTTTGGGCTCTTTGGAAATGTGCTGCAAAGCAGAGGAAGGGGTTGCCCTTTATAGATTTGACTTCAAGGAGGTACAACACCTGTTCTGATTTCCCTAGAGCTGTTCTGGGTTTGTACTTATGAAGGGAAAAGACTGACCCTCTGATCTTAGGAGGGAAGGGACTAAGACTAAGAAGCTGATTCCTTAGCCAACCACAAGATGCCCCTTTGCATCTATTAGAAGCACCTGGACAGGACCAATCTGAAATGCATTAGCCAAATGCCAAAACATCTTTGGGGCAATTAATGAGGTCAAAATGTCCTCAGCCTGTCACCATGAAGATTTTCTTCAGTTCTCACAAGTCCAAAGGACAAAAGGGTTTAAAAAGGGACTTTTTTCCATTAATTTCACTGTTTATTTGATGCCTACGTGCACACTTTTACCTCTATCACATGGTCAGGCCTTAAGTTCTGCCCTGTATTGAAATACTTGCTGGAGTTACTTGGGTTCCATGTAAAGTCTTTGTCTCCTTTACACTCACCATGTAAGCTACAGCTGTAACCAGGTCAAAAACAGACAAAAAAATCCCACCAAACCCAAAGCCCAAACAAACACAAAAGCTTTTTGAAGAAGCTGCAAATGCCCTGATGCATGTGCTATGTCAATAGAAAATAACTCAAAATATCTTATGTAAAAATACAGTAACGGAACAGCCACTGGACCTACTTCCCTCCCGTTATCAAAATTTGTCATAAATCATTTTGTGTGACTTAACATGCTGCACTGTCTATCTCAAATAACTTCTCAGGCCTGAAGTTGAACTTTTGTTTAACTTGCAGGCAAAACCTGGAACAGCTCCATTGCATACCTCTCTCGATTTACCAATGTGTAAATGAATTGAGCATCTGGCCCCAGAAAATGTGATCCAACACATTGTCACAGCACAATCAATATAGGGCAGGGGGATCATGTGCAAGTCAGCCATCTGCTCTGTCTGAGATCATGAATTTGCCATGAAGAACACTTCATACTTCTAAAGCAATTTCCACCATATTGGTTTCTTTTTTTTTCTCTAATGTCATCATTTCATTTAATTTTATTTCATTTCATCTCTTCTGCAATTTTTCCACAATTTCACATGTATCTTGGTGCTGTTTACTTTATGCAACTAGTAGTATTGCTTCTCAGGACTCATTCTCTTCCAGTACATGCCCAAAATGAATCTTGAAGGCATTTCATAGCTGACACAGTACAATACAATGCTCCGTTTTGTATATCCTTCCTTTGTTCATGGGAAGGATTTAAAGGGTGTTACATTCATGGGAGACACACAGTATTGAAATACCAATGCCATTAACTAAACTGATTTTTGAGGGCTTTTGTTATAAAAACAGGTATAGGCACATACGAAACACAGAAAACAAAGGGAGCGTTCTACCTGTCATCTCTTAGGCAGAAACTGAGAATTTTCATCATGCAAAGGCTTCTTCCTTTGTTGCTTGTTTTGGCCACTTGCACCTTGATTTCTGATTAGAGTCCCAGACTTTAAGAACCTGTGTCTTACCAGAACTCTCCATCATCCCGTGCTGCCTGAGACAGGCGTCTCTGCTCCGATGGGCTGACTGAGTGCCACTCTGCAGAGCTGCGGGAGCACAAAACCAAGCTTTACTACAGGCATGTGGCAATCCATTTTCCCTGGCTCAGAATGACTGGCAGGACATAACAGCAGGCTGTTCTTCTCTCACATGTGTTTTATTTGTGCAGCTTACACAAACACAGTTGCATTTAAGAGGTTTCCTGATCCCGTTGGCACTCATGGTTGCAGAGACTAATTGATGCAGCCAAAAGCAGCACCAGGCCAAAAATCCCAAAGTTGCTCCAGAGTGGTCTTTATGTGAGTTATTGACATTGGGACTAGTCTCAGGTGTTTGGGTTGGAGACAGTAGGGCTATTGGTAAACCTCAAGATGTTGGTAAGTAAACACTCTCCTTAAATCTGTATTCCATCTGTAGCACCATCATCTTTTTCACTCTTGTTGCTAATTTAGGGCCAGATGTTTTTTCAAGATTGAGTCAGTGGGAACTGACTGCACAGAGAGATTCAGTGGAGTAACTGGGGCCCCAGGTTAAGCCTTTGCCTCCTTTACACACACCCCTTCAACTCCAGCTGTGGCATATCAAAACCAAACAAAAACCTGATAGAGCTTTTCAGGAAATGTGGAAGTGCACTAATGTATTTCCAATTTGACATAACAAACTTAAGGAGTAGAAGGCACCTTGTGTTGTGGTTTTTAATTCCAGCAACCACTGCAAAATGTTAAGAGAGGCTCCTGTACTGACCTGCAAGCCCCTCTGCATCCTGAGTTCCAGAAAGCCTCCCAAGGGCAGAGTCAGAGCTCTGCTTTGCAGAGACAGCCTTTTTGATGAACAGCATAAACTGCCAGATGCCTGTCCTGATCATAACCTTTCCATCTTTTTCAAATTTAAGAACTCATTATACATGTCAATTATCCATGTTTTTCTTCAAGATAAAGGATCTGAGCTGATGTGGACATATTTAATTTACTTCTGAGCCATGATAAGGACAGGGAAATTTGAAGTAGTCCTACAAATGGTTACATGTCTCAGCAATATTAAAGGGCCAGGCAGGTTATGGTTCCTCTCCTCTGCGTCTATGTGAATTAAAAAAAACCTCAGTAGAAAAAGTGAAACAAAAATGAAACAATGAATATGTGAAAAAATATACTGAAAAGTGTGTGCTGGAGAGGAATGTAGTGTTGATTTTTTTACCACATATTTTTTCATTTTGTGTTGCTTGCACTTTGTTTACCGTTAGTAGTAAAACCTGACTGGTTTTCAGACCAACCCTGCTGTGTTTTGGAGTTCTTCCACAACTTTAATGGCCATTTATTATTATTAAGGTATTACTCCTGATGTGTTTAAGAAACCCCAAACAATAAACAGAGAGATGCAAGCTACTCAAAGGGGGTAATACATTATCAGTTTCAGCTTACCTGTAGTAGGACAAACTATGGATGTTGTGTTTCAAGTACTACAGCAACAGGCTTGTAAATATTTAATAAAAAAAATGTGTAACTTTTACAATTGGGAGTGTATTAATATTAACTTACTTATATTCATGCATGATTTCTGCTGATGCTAGGTTTTGGGGGCTAAACAACCTTGACAGTGTCCCTGCATTGCGCTGCTTTGAATATGCTGAAGGGGAGATGCTGTGGGGCAGAAATACTGTTAGGCACATGCAAACTCTTGGTTTAGTTTCCCATGGAGCAGCTGGGGCTGCAGGAAGCCAGCTATGGAGCAGAAGCTGGGATGTGGCCTTTGCAAGGCCAGTGTGTAAGGGACAGTGCACTCACTTGTCACTCCAAGGGCCGTTCCACTCCACCTGTCCCCACGGGTTCCTTATCCTGATGAGCTGCACTTGCCGTCCCCTATAGCTCACCTGGGGAAGAAGGAAATGCAGAAAATATCAAGTGCCAGGATCTAGGGAGCAAGGCTTCCCCAGTGTGCAGAGGCTGGTGTTAACAGCTGGGAAAAAGGTGCAGAGTGCCACAGGAGATATGGGAGGGAGAGTTGGATTGGAATTTGGATAACTTCCCCCGGATAACTTCCCCTCCTTGCCCCATGCTGCTGGACATACCTCCTCAATGCCAGTCACAGAGTATGCATGGCCTTTCACAAGGCCAAACGGGGTTCGGGCTTCTGACTCAGCAGCACTGCTGGTCTGGAATAGGGGAAAAAACTGTGAATTAACCTCTCTCTTCAGAGTGAGATCACAAGTGGTGCCGCCTGGTCCCTTCCAAGCACCAGGCTAACCAGTGGCTAACCAATGCTACAAACAGGGAACTTGTCTTTCTGCTCAACCATGGTGCAGTGGTGCCCTTTTGAGAAAAATATGGAAGGTTTTAAACATTGTTTAAAATGAGGTGATTCCAGGGTGGAATTCCTCCTCTTCCCCTTTGATTTTGTTTTAGCACATCTACATTTCCAGACTGAGATCAGGTGTTCACATGGTCTCATTTCTTGTAAAAAGGCTTTGATGGACAGTGATGGTGGTGAAGGGTCCCATCAGCCAGCTGAGTATCACACTGCCTAGTTCAATAAATTTTAACTAGTCTTTGCAGGCAGTAAACTTCATCAGGAGGAAAAATGAAACTCAAACCAGAAAACACTGAACCCCAAAGTTGAGGGCACCGAGAAATTGAGACCCCATTTCTTACTTACATCAATAGAACAGCCCACCATTGAGCATCTTTTCAGGGCTTTTCCTAAGATTTCATAGAAATTGTCAGGAGCCTCCTTAACATCATACGTTTCTCCTATACCCCCAGTGAAATCCTCCATGGCCTCTATTGTACTGCCACCCTTCAGAGACTCGTAGCTGCCATTCAACCTGGAAAACACACACTGACTGTGAGAATTGCTTTCAAGATATCCATGTCTGAGAGCTTTCTCACACATGTGTAGAATTGCAGCAATAGCACTGAAGTAAAAATAAGTACCCCAGAGTGTACCCAAGCAGTAGTATTGGGGTCATTCTGCTGCCCTTTTAAGGTCCATTTTTAATTCATCCATTTCTCTGTATCTTTATGGCCTGGGGGTGCTCCTTCTTTAGTGCCAGTTGTCAGGCTGGCAAGGGCAGCAGCAAATGCTGGAAGCTGCTCACTAGAATTGTGAATACCATATGAACAAACTGTGAATAATGTATGTACAAGTAGCAAATTATGTATGAGCAGTGGGACTTACTTGGCATAGGCTTTCTCTAGTAAGGCACTCCAAAATTCATTGAGTTCAGCTGAGTGCAGGAAAACCAGCCGGCCCTTGAAGGTGGGCAATCGGTCATCAATCACAACATCCAGCCACTCATTGTGCTGCCAAAACTGTTTAGAAAGGATGGTGCATGAGTTTGCTGACAGCACAGCATTTCCTGAGAGCAGGATTCTGGTGTCCCAGAATTTCTAATTGTAAGGCTTGATTAGAAGACATGTAAATCATCTGTTCCTGCTCTGCCCTGCAAGGCTGCTCTCTAGGAAGGGTGATCTGTCTTAGAAAACACCAAGACTAAATGTGTAGACCTGTACTGTAGCTCCTTGCCTGGACTGTGTCAATCACACCAATGTTCACCACATAATTCCAAACTCCTTTAGGGCACACGTGTGTTACAGGTACCAGTTCAACTCCTTTAAGGACTTATATCCTAAGTGAGGTGTGTGTGCCCAGGAAAATGTGAAATTATTTTTAAAGCTATGTATTTCTTCACATAACAGGAATGGCTGTGTTTGCGCCTGTTTCGAGGCTGACGTAGCCCTCTAGTTTGTTACTCAAAACATGAACAACACTGTAAGCTCAGAAATCCTACTGCAGTGTCTCCTCTGCAGTACCTGTCAGCCTCACTGCAAAATAGACCATGAAATGTAATGACAGAGATGGGTTCATTCTGTGATAGATGTTCACCTCACCTGGAAGTGAAATATTCCAGCGTAATCTGGCCCAAAATTTTGATCCAGTGGCACCACTCTTGCTAGTGCTTTTTCATTCAGTGTGAGAGAAGCTATGGCTGCTAAAAGCCAGCAGTCACCTGTGGATTGAGAAAGGGGAAAGAGGAGGAAAAGGGGCCAGAGGAGATGTTATGACAGCTAGCTGCCACTTCCCCTGAAACCCAAAAGACAGCTTGCATGTCCCCAGAGAGGGTGTCCCTGCCTGGCCAGGGCAGACTGTGCTTCAGTCTGGAGGGGCTGGTAGACAAAAGACTCCCTTGGGCTCACAGTACCCTGGAGTGAAGGTCCTTCCCTGACCCTGAATCCCACTGCACCAAGATGGCCCCTGGCATGGATGGGCAGGAGCTATCCAAGAAGCAGCCGTGGGCCAGGCAAGCCTGGGCAGGACCTCCAGCTCCACTGCTGCCACCAGCTCAGGAGGGACAACATCCCCTCCTCTGAGAGGACACTGCTGCTGCTGCTCCACACAAACACATCCACCCAGGGGGAATCACTCACCAAGATCCCCTTGACAAATGTCAGTTCTGGTGGCTCCTCCAACGATAAACTTGGGGTCTTTGACAATGTCCTGCAACAGTGAGACAGAGAAATTACTTAGAATTTCTAAGGAACAACAGGAAAATACCACCATCTGCAAGTCTGCTGAACCAGACTTGCAGCAGCACTGACAAACCCTGTGTGCCCCACGAGCTGTATTATCCTGCAGCAGTGTTGCCACCACAAAGAACAAGATGGGCAATCCTTGCTAATTAATTACAGTGTAGAGCAATTAAAGAATCAACTATCCTCATTTTTTTCATAATTAGTTGGCTGCTAATGAAAGGCTGGCATTCTTTATTCATCTGTAGGCAATTGTTAAAATATCATAGCACAAACTCATCCAGAAGATTGATGTCAGGCTGCAGCCCTGGTTAACAAGGCTTTTTGTTAGCTTGCTTTCCTCCAATGGTTGAAAAAAATAAAATTGGCAATTTACTTTCAACTGAACTAGTAAGCCTTTTATTTACTTGCACGTAATACCTGGTACATACAGTGTCTGACAACCATGAGACAATTTCCTCCTCAAAAAAGCAAACAACAAAGCCAGCTTCAGTCCTGCTAACTTTTAGGAGGAGCTAACACTACCCACCCCATGTGGTCAGAGGTCAGAGGGAATGGTGCTCATGGTGCCATTACAGCAGTTCTCAAGCATTCATTAGACTGGTTTAGTTCAATTACTAGTACCATGTCTGGATAGAAAAATTATAGTGATAAACCAATTAATGTGGCAGGAATTCTTCTCCATTTTCCCATGAACTGTATATTGAATGTAATTGATTGAACTGAATGGAAAAGGGGAGAGGAGAATATCCAATATATTACTGGAGGAATATGCCTGTAGTTAATCAGCCTGCCCTGATACATTATTGCAGACCCTGTGGCATGAAGCAGATCCTTCTGCCTAAGTGGCAAATGAAACAAATTAATGGGGAGGGCAGGGGAAATAGAAGAGCACATTCAGTCATTTAATCCCTGCATTTGCCTAGATTAAATTGAGTTGCTTTGCATTCGTATCACTGCATTTTCTCAGACCATAGGGCAGGATATTGATAGCTTTGTTCAGCTCCCTGCACTTATTGCTGAAGCACCTGCTGCTGGAGCCAGGGCACTCCCCTCAGTGAAGCAGCACTGCTGCTGCGGAGCTCTCCCTGCAGAGGCAATAGCCAGGAGGAAACTGGTTTGCATCATTTTTGTTTGCCTTTGCTGGGGAGGAGGTGGTGGCCAGGTTGTGCCTCAGGCACAGGTGCCCCGGGGAGGAGGTACCACAGCACACCATGTCCCCAGAGTGTGGAGCAAAGGGAAGCAAACAGCAGCTCCTCCTCACCTGGCCCGCCTGCTAGTTAAATACACTCAGTCTCATTGGGACTGGGCATGAACAATAAAACCACAGCTCATTGCCTTGAGACATTGATATAGCAATGGCTGATAAAGTAGCTGGTGTTCAGCAACACACTTTGTTTTATCTCCATTGCTCTCAGGAGATGTAATTCTCATTGAAACTAATGCATTTAGCTGTTACCAAGAAGCCCTGTGTGTTAGCAAGGGACAAGATAAAAAACCTTTCCACTGACATGGGTTTGATTTGTGACTCATTGTTTATAACACATCTCTGTAACTCATACATGGAAAAATGTTTTCGATCTCCTGTGTCTAGAGCAATCAAAAATAATTTTTAAAAAATCAATAAAAAGGAATTAAAAGGGTGTTGACTGGACTTGTGCCACATTCTCTGATGAACAAAAGAAAATGCACTACAGTTTTTGAGTGGGTGGTGCAAAAATAATGTTAATTTTGAAAGGACTTTCAGATAGTATAATAATGTATCAGGACTTTTGGCATGTTAAAGGACAAAACCCAGCATTCACACACAGCATGCAGTAACTTAAGGATTCACCTGCACAAAGGCATTGCCTGGAAGGAGGAACATGCAGTCTTCAGAGCGATGAAACACAGTGACCTGTGACTGTCCTGATGCTGCATTAAAGCTATGTTTCTTTAAACCCAAAAGAAAACAAATTGCATCCCAGTGCCTGTCTTGCACTGGTAGAGGGGACACATAGAGAGCTAAAACACACTGGGAGTGAGATTGTTTAGGTGATCTCTGTGATTACATTTCTCTGCCTGGTCCCAACTTGTCATACTGTTTGTCCGTGGCTGTTCATACTAGGAATATTTCTTTCTTACTTCCTCCTGTAGACTCTAGACTCATCTGAAATTGGTAAAACCCATTTGTCTTTCCTTTCTTGAGTTGGATTTTTTTCATTCTTCAATTTATATGTCTACCTTTCCCAGACACTGAGCTGTTGAATTAAGGAAAGGAAAGGAAATATAATGAGAAAAGAGTCTTATGTTCTTCAGATTGTTCTAAAATTTTGATAAAGGACAGTTTGAATTTGAAATTAAAAAGGATTTAAAAGTATTGCTAAACAAAATCACTAAATGTCTGAATCGTGGAGCACTTCACTTATGTAGAAAGTCAGATATTCATCTGATGCAGATCCAGGTAGCTCACTGATTGCAGTGGGAGATTTACAGATTAGTGCTAGGTGAAGGTCTTGCTCATGCTGCTACAAACATGCATATATGCAGATATATGCATGTCAAAGTAATGAGAAAGCCTTCTCTACTCTCATTACTAAAGATTAAACTCTAACAGATTGTAAATCAGAAGATTTAGATTATTTGTCCCTGCAATCACCCTCATGTACTGCGCTACACTTAACCAAGCTACTGTAAAATACTGGTGGGAGATGCAGTAAAAAACAGTCACCATGAAAGAAGCTGGAATACAGATACCCTGCACAGAGGCCATGATTTTGTGCTCAGCCTCTCCAGCTGTGGCAACTCACCTGGCACATGCTCCAGGCCAATGTTCCCTTTAAAAAATTAAAATGTGTTAAATTGAAATTGTTACACCACCTCTATTTTGCTGCTACTCCTGACAGATAGTAGAGATGAAACTGATTTAGTTTAAATGCTGAGGAGACAGAGCAGAACATAACTAATACCCTGTCCTTACACATCCTCTCAGCCTCCCCTGAGTTTTATTTCTTGCTGTGCAGCTCACAAAAGTGTGTGGGGGGAACTGGAGTAAAGGCAGATGCCATTTGAGGTAACTTACTCATCCTGGAAATGTTTCCAGTTCAGCATACAAAGATCCTGAAGAAAACAGACCATTCTCCACTGCCCCTGTGTACCATACACAAGGGCACACAAGCTCTCAACCACTCCTGGTCACATTTTACACCAGATTTTAACTATTCCGAGCCCTAAAAAGACAAACTAGCACCTGAGAGCTGGGCAAAGGCAAACCATTCTTTAAGATTTAGTGTCCATTTTTGATGCCTCTCAGCACTCTAGAGTCACCGCCCCCGAAGCATCTCAGCCTCACAGCCTCTCCTGTGCTGGGAGGCAGCCCCACAGAGCACCTGGCTTTCTGGAGCACACACAGGCAGCAGTGCCTGTGGGGGCTGCACTTAGCATGGGCTGGGATCTCCAATTTTTTCAAAACTGAAACTTGTCCAGGAGTAACAGCTTTAATTCTGCTCTGTATCGGCACTATGTTAACTACAAGATGCTGAGGCACTGAATGCTTATCATTGGGAATTAGGATAATTTAAACCCTTCTTTAAGCTTACTTTGTTCTTTCTCTCCCTTGGTATCACTATCACCAAAGAAAAGTTTTTTATAAAGGAAGCAGCTCACAGACTATGAAGAAAACCCAGAATAAATATCAGTCCTTAGCAAAGAAATGAAATGTTGCCACATTTTTTTTCCTGTGGTTATTAGTTACAGGGTGAAGTGAGAAGAAGGAACCTGGAGCGATGCTGGGTTTATGATCTGAGAGCGTGTGACTGGTGCAGCTTCAGGCTCCTCCTGTGTTATTAATGACTGTTATGCAAGATGCATTAAGAGATACTCACTGAGCCCTTGGCTACTGCTGAATGGCTCAGTAGCCACAGCATGCAGTTGTAATCTCTCAGTGCTCCCTGATGGAAGTGAGCAGGTAAGTGTAAGACTCTAGTGCTGTAAAAGTTAAAAGGTTTGAATTTTTGAAGTTGATCTCATTTATGAATTTCCTACATTAATAATAAGCAATTTTACACAGTTAGAACATTATCATAATGTATTTTACCCTTAATTCCCTGCGTGCCCTCTTACTTTCATCTTTTATCCGGCAATAATGTAAGAGAGAAGCTGATTACGAGTCCTTTATGCATGCACATAAATACACATGCATAACGGTGTCTGTACAATAAGCTACACCTGAAACATGGGGTGAAGCCTTCCAGCCCTTTCATCCTGCAGCTTGAGCTCTTTGTGAGGGGCATCCCAATCCTAAGCCACTGCTCCTGAGGTGGGAAGGTTTTCCCCCCATGTCACTGTTAGGTTGGATTGATATACACACACGTGATCAGGGTCTAAGAAGAAAAAAGTTTTTATTCTGCACGTTCTCTAGCTTATATACTCTTAACAAAGCGTGATCTTAACTCATTAATTACATTACAATAACTTATTATATTCATTGGTGTAAAGCAATTAACGTCAATATAATTGGCAAAAGTTTTACAGAAATTTAATAAAGTACATATACACATCTACTTAAGCACGTAGTCTAGCTTACAAAAATTTTCATGTATCTTTTCTAATCAGTTTCCATGCTAACAGCTTTGTCTTCTTCTTTGCTATAGATACACCAGAAAATCATCAATTGTTATTTCTTCTAACTCAGTTTTGCTTGCAGGCTAGCTGTCAAGCCCCTCCATACTCCCACACTTCATCTCCACATCTCCCTGAACAGGGGGTTCTTGGTGCCCCCCTGAAGCCCAGCTGCCTGACCTTGGGCGGGATGGGAGGCACAAACACAAGGGTATACTCACCCCAGGCCTCTTCCAGACGAAGGGAATGGCTGGGTTCTCACTGAAGAAGAGAGACGAATTGCAGGCGGGGAAGTCGGGGTCCTCGAAGAGGACACCCCTACGCAGGCACTCCCGCTTCAGCTGCTCGTAGCCCTGTCCCGAGCTGTGCGTGCCTCGGGCACCGCCGGGATGCGCAGCCGGCCGCGGCTTCGAGTCCTGGTGCAGATAGGGCATGTCTGCCGCCCACCTGCCCGGAGAGACAAGGCTCTCTGGTGGGGACAGAACAGGTGGGAAAGGAGAGGGGAGCGAGGATACCAGAATGCCTCACGTGCCTTGTGAAGGACGAGGGGCTGGGAAGGGCTCTGTGGTGGGTGAGCCGGCAGTATCCTCCAGCCCTCCTCCGTGTCACCTCCTTGAGCTGCTGCTGAGCAAGACTGACCTGCACAGCACCAGAGACAAACACCCTGAAAGCAAACAGGGAGGGAAGGCGGCCGGTCCCGGACACCCAGGGAGCGGCCCGGGCTGCCCTGTCCTTCCTTCCTTCCCCGCGGCTGCCGGGCCAGGAGGGGTGTGAGGGGTGTGCGCGGCCCTGGCACCGCTCCCGGCCCGGCACGGCCCCGCGGGAGGCTGCCACGGCCCGGGGGTGGCTCCGAGGTATGCAGAGCTCAGCCAGGGCCATTGGGCTGGGCTTGGGAGGGAAACCAGAGCCCACGGAGGGCTGCGGCCGCGCTGCCAGCTTGCCTGGCTCTCTCTCCCGGGCGGGAGAGCGGCCTGGGCTGCCTGCGGCAGGGCTGCCTTAGCGGGCAGGTGGGTTGTTCCTGTTGGACATCATGCAGGAGGGACAGCAGGGACAAGAGATGCCCTAGCCGTGGCTGCTCTGCTGGCAGAGTGCAGAGCAAGGGCTGGGTGTGCACAAGAGGGGTGTGCAAAGCTAGTGGGGAGGACTTGGAGCTGGGTACATCCTGGGCAAACACAGCAAGAGCATTAGAAAATCCCTGAGGAGGGATTCTGATGGGCCGCACGCTGAAGGAGTTCTACGTGCACTGTATGGTGTGATTTTAAAACAAATACTGGATTGTCACTGATTTCCAGGTTTCATGACCTTGTTCATCTGAAGGGATTGGAGCACAGGTCTTATGAGGAGCAGCTGAGGGAACTGGGGTCATTTAGCCTGGACAAGAGGAAGCTCAGAAGGGGCCTTCTTCATGGAAGGTGTTGTCAAGCATTGGAACAGGCTGCCCATGGAAGTGGTGGTGTCACCATCCTCTGGGATATTTAAAAGATGTGCAGATGTGTGCTCAGGGATATGGTTTAGCAGTGGACTTGGCAGTGCTTGGTTGGTGGTTGGACTCAATGATCTTATTAGTCCTTTCAAACCTAAATGATTCTGTGATTTTTCTGCTTACCAGCATTCACCTGCACCATTTTATCTCACGTTGGATGGTAAAACACTGGCTGGAGAGAATGCCAGACAATGCACCATGGATGCACTGAAGAAATAACACTCAGAGCCAGACATAGACATTCCTCTCTGCTTGGAAAGGGAGGAGATGCCACCCTCTTGGAACAAATTACAGTACCTGTAGTATAAAACACACCCCTGAGTACAAACAGCACTCTGCCTCCCTTTGCTTTAATTGGCCCTTTGGAGGACCAGTTTAGCCTGCTGCCAAGAAATGATTTATGGAGAGCAATTAGGTGAAACAGAATTAGTTCCTCTCTGTTCTGCTATTTTTCACAGCAGTGCTGGGAGGAAAGCTTTCTTTTTCAGAACGTATATTCCCATGTTTATTCCCCATAATTGCATCCATTGTTGATATCTGCAGACTCCTGCTGAGACCAAGTTCCCATTGTGCAAATATGTGGATACAGTCCAAATCTGTGAGAAGAGGCAGGCCTGGTGCTCCAAACTTGGCCGTCATTTGACCAAACTTTAGGTTTGCACAATAGACTCCAAGTTACTCATGTCAGCTTTTTCCACAGCCATTGAGAAGACCAAAACCTCCAGAAAGTGACTCACTGTGTACTCATCCTTGAGATCCCTCTGGAGATGACTGTGTCCTTCATTTGCCTCTAGACAGACCCTCATGGGGGGTAGCTCAGGGTAGATGCCCAGATCAAATGCATAGAGTCAAGTGAGAGGAATACCAGATATCAGGTTAAGGCAGGTAAAAGGCATTTTAGTGCCAACACAAGCCCCGGGATGTGAAGTACCCAAAATCTCATACTCAACCATCAGCAAAACCAGGAACTTTATCCATAACACCTCTGTGTGGGCCAAGGCACATTCTCATACACCAGAGTAACATGTTTAATGGGGAAGGAGACCTTCAGTGCCCTAGACACACAGACTGCACACATGCTGTGTCCCAAGGAGGGTAATCATGTATCACCTCAGGAAATTTCTTCCTTTCAGAGTTCAGTTGCAGATGAAAATGTGTGGGCTGAGCTCTACAGGGGCTTGTCCTGCTGCAGGGGAATGCATGCGGATTTTCTCCTATGTGAACATTCTGGTGTGCAATAAGAAATTTTTTCATGCTTTAGCCTTTCTCCCAGAGGGCAGGGACAGCATTTCCTTCTCCTTGCCCTGCTGCTTCATGTCATGGCACTGCAGGAAAATTCATGTCTCTGAGATTTCAGCCTTGGTGTCAAGGCACTAAAAGTGCACAGGAGAGATGGTGTCTGGGGAGTGTGGGTGGAAAAAAGAGGAACGAGCAGAAAACACTTATAAAATGTCTCAGTTTTTATGAAAATGCAATACCTTGCCTGACATATGTTAAGAATCACAGGGTCATCTCTTGAAGGGCAGAAACAAACAAATCTATGTTTCACCTACATGCTTACCCCACTCTTGAGTTTTACAAGGACTGAGCAGTTTTGCTCTTTTACCATGAAATCTTTTGGAAGCAGTGAAAGAGCATTTTTCCACTTGTTATTCCTGCCACTCGGTGCTCTCTGCAGATATTCAGGCTGGGAGGGAAATGCAACACATCCTGTGATGGTCTCTTATGGACAGACACCAGCAACACAATCCTACTTGCTCAGGAGGGTGGCGAGCAGGACTTGAGCCACTGACCTGGAACACCTTTGCTCCTTGGTGTCCTGGCTCAGTGGGTAAAAGCAGGGTGTATTTTAACACTCCCTGGAGCAGCAGGTGAACACAGACAATGAGAGGCTGCGACACTAGCCTGTGTACATTTCCATTTGGGACATAGTCCCAGCAGACATATTGTGACATTTAAGCAATAGAAGACAGTACTGATACGAAAGTCTTGTCACACTGAGTAATAAAGTCCTTCCTCCAGGATTCCACTGCCTCAGGAACTGTGGGTCTGCAGCCCACCGGGCTGTCCCAGCAGGGGGATGGAGCAGGTCTGTCCTTGGGCTGTGCAGGCAGTGAGTGAGAGCCTGCCAGCGTGTGAAAGTGCTGCTGGCACACAGGGAGCTGTCAGATCGAATGCAATTAATTCCTAGTGGGACTGCTCTGGACACCATTAGGCTCCTGCAGACTGCAGAGATCTCTCTGCAAGCCACATGACCAGGCAAGATTTCAAGGTGACAGCATGACAGCATGAGTGATGCACAGGCTGGCAACATATGTTAAAGCTGAGCACCATTTTCTTCCGGGTACCATCATTAAGTGCCTGTTCCTGAGACATAAGGAGTTTTATCCATTACCTTTAGCCATGGGAACAAAGCACTCAGGGAGTGTGAACACCAGTGCAATTGCAGCTGCCCACAGGCACTGCCCTCCTGCCAAGACACTGCTCATCCCATGACACCAAGAGAGGGGGCCAGATGGGCATTGTGCAGAAGAAGCGGTGGCTCTGGCAGAGGGTGAGCATCCTCTGCCAAGAGCAGAGGCTCAGGCACACTTACTGCTAATAGGAACAGAGTAATTTTATTTTTTTTTTATAGAGTAATTTTTTACTCTAGAAGAGACCCTTATTCACTTTCCAGCATAATTCATGGGATAGAAGGTGACACAAAGGCTTGATGTAGGAAACTATGGTTTCCCTTTCTTGGCCTCCTTGCTTAGTATCATGCTATAGCTCTGGCTTTCATCCTCTGCTGTTCGGCATTTGGCATGTGCTTTTTCTGAGTCACACTTATGTAATTCCTTCCCCATTAACATCAGGTAGACTGGTCATTCAGGATATAAAGTTGGTTATTCAAATGACAGCAACCTAAAGTCTTTCATAACCCTGTTGTCATTACACTTCCTGCCCTGTCAACAGTTTAACATTGGAGGGTTTATCCATAGCCTTTGGTCTGACTGACTCCATGTCCTCCAGTGCTTGTTACCTGCTGGCTAAGCCCCTTTAATGCCATCTGACCTTCTCTAAGGGACTGGTTTAGGCTAGAATATTTCATTTTTGTACTCTTTCTCCAGACTCTTTAGGTCTCCCTAAACCAGGACAGTGTTTGAGAGGTCCGACTGGTTTTGTCTAGGTCTCTTTATTGTTCTCCTTATATTTGCAAAGATTTAAGGGGAGATGTTTTATGGACTGAGGTACCACCTGTGAAACTCAGCAGCTATCTGTGCTTCCTCCTCCAGATCTGTATGAAGTTACATAAAACATCTTTGTTCTGTCTTTGAGATTAGTCTCATTTCATACTGCTTGGCACCATCTGATCCTGGCCTTGATTTGAATCCAAATGCCACAGTCACAGTCACATGAAACCACGCTGTTTCTGATACTTTCCATTACTTTGGCTCAGTGCAGTGCATGGACTTTTGCCCAGTAGCCTGGCAGGCTTCACATATGCTCCTGCACACATCTTTGCTAGCTGGGGACATCTTCTATTGCTCCAACAACAGCAGAGACCAGATAAAATTAAGCCCAGCTTGGGGCTGTTTTTTTAAGGAAATTTGTGTTGTCTTCTGGAAGTAAAGTAATACTTTCTCTGGAGAAGACAAAGCTTGCTACAGAGGGGCTGGAGTATCCTCCTCTCCTTCATTACCAGGAAAAGTGAAGCAGAGGGAAGGAAGATGAGAAAGGACAGCTTTAGGGGTTCTGAAAGACAATCTGAGGACTGGACAACCCTTCAAAATGTTGTGGACAACCTGGTGAAAAAGGCTAGAGAGCAATGAGAAAAAGGGTACAGAAAATCAAAGGGAGGGTTTTTAAGAAGTGCCCTTTAAAAATCTTGCACATTAAGAGGAAAAAAAATACCTTTGAGGAATTGCAGAAAATCAAAATCTCATTCAAGGGAGGATCCTAAAATAACAGTGAATGTAAGAAGTCTGGTTGCTTTCACTGTGCTGTGCAAAAGCAGTAGGTTCTCCTAAAGAGGCATCAGTCTCAGATGTGGTCTTAGTATTCATGTGTGCTCACACCACCTGAGCCTTGCTGCCGCTGCCCACTGCTGTGGCTGGCTGTGAGATGCTGGTGTGGCCCAGCCATGCTGCAGGGCTGAGGGCAGGGGGTGCTGAGCTGTCACCATGGGTGGCTCCCCCACCACAGCCCACCTTGCCCAGCTTGCCCTGACGCTGACAGCACTGCAGTGCCAGGAGGCAGCTCTGCTCTGCCTGTTCCCTTTTTGCTCGGCCTCTCTGATGGGCTGCCACCCCTTTTACACACCCAGAAATGTGAAACATCTTTTTGTATGCTTGGGTAAGTAAGGACAACATTATCTGTGCTGGCAGCTGAAAGATCATCATTAGACAGCCATCTAAGTGCTTTACCCAGCCAAACAGCACAGCTTTCTGAGCTGTCGTTCCAGGCTTTTGTCAGAGCTAAGCACACAATGCTGCATTAATTCATCACTTTGGGGGAGCGGCAGCTTTACAAACAAAAGAGGGCTTTTAAGATTATTTTTATTCTTTTTCTTAAGACTGTGAAACACCAAGTGGCAGTATGGGAGAGGAGCCAAGTTGCAGTATGTCTTCAGCTCCCTGAGTCAGAGGCAGTCCCTAAGGGAGCTCAGCTTTTCCTGGGACTAACAGAATAACTGCAAGAGCACTCACTTTTTTTTTTTTTTTTTTAATTTTATAATGACAGGAGTTATGGTTTTCAAAGGCTTTCATCAGGGTATGTTGCCAGAAGGCAATGTTAATCCTTTTTTCATCATGAATATTCTGGGCTCAGTAATACTGTTCCTCTGATTTATCCCTCAAGCAGTAAGCTAAATTGTTATTTCACGTTTTTACAGTTGAAATAGAAAAAGTAGAAAAAGAAAGAAAAGTAAAAATAAAAATGAACCCAAAACTGCAGCATGAAAGCCTTTGCTTAAGAAACATCCAGCAAAAACAAAAGAACAGGAAGTTCTGATCTGCCTGGAGATTGAATTTTGCCGGTCTATTGAAACCCCAGAAACTTTAAGTTATGAGCTCTTCCATTATTTCCTGTAGCAAAAAAAAAAAAAAAAAAAAAAAAAAAAAAAAAAAAAAAAAAAAAAAAAGACTGAATACAAATTTAACTTTCCCCTCCTCTTGCTTCCAGAATATTACTGGTTTACCACCAAAGGGCAGTACGGTAATAGCATTTCCAAATGTTCCTGGCCGGGACCGCCCCGGCCGGCCGCGCCGGGAGCAGCGATGTGGCAGAGCCTCCGCACGGCGGCAGCTTCGGCTAAGGAGACGGGAAGGGAAGGGAAGGGAAGGGAAGGGAAGGGAAGGGAAGGGAAGGGAAGGGAAGGGAAGGGAAGGGAAGGGAAGGGAAGGGAAGGGAAGGGAAGGGAAGGGAAGGGAAGGGAAGGGAAGGGAAGGGAAGGGAAGGGAAGGGAGAGTCTAGCGTAGCTGAACACTCGTTAGTTGTGCACCCCTCAAATTAACGCCAACCTGACAGCCCTGCCCTCATCTCGCAAAAGGGTCTGTAGATTGTGTTTGGAGCACTGAAAATTGCGGCTGCTGTCCCAAGAGAGCTGCACTTTTGCCCCTGTAGCTGGCTCAGTGGAAGCTGCTGCAGGTCCATAAGATGGAAGAGTCCCATAATGCCTGCAGTCTGTTTCTCACTAATGAACTGCACAAACTGCATATCATTAGAAACACCCCTCGAGTGAGGCAGGAGACCACCGCAGACAGTCTGCTCAGAGGAACACCACACAGTGTCCAAAATTGCTGAGTCCTGCTGGTTGCAACTATTTGCCTATCCAGGCAGAGGAGCAGCAGGAGGGGTGGAGGTATTTTGAGAGAGGCTTGGGAAAAGATAAAGGGGAACCTAAGTTTGTGCAGGCAGCACGGATATCCCATCTTCTAAAGGTCTTTTGGTGGCTATACTTTGAGTTTCCAGGCTAGGAGACAACAACTATTGTTCATAGTGTCCCGTGGACAATTTGGCTGGGGTACAAAAATTACAACCACACTTTCAAAACCTCAGTAGTGACAGAAAAGATTAGACACCAGAGATATCACTTAGGAGATCCCCAGGGAGTAAATCACTACTGAATGTATTGCAGCATACTTGCAGTACTGAGGGCAGCCAGATGTTTGGTGCTGGAGGCTTTTGGAGTGAGTTTTGTGGCATTTCCCAGACAGTGGTCACCTGGCTGCTTCCCTTGCTCAACTTGGGTAATAGCTTGAAGACCTCAGTGGCTGACCCAGCTGGCAAATATTGGCACAATGCAAAATCCCTCCCTGACACAAAGGCATCTGCCAGAGTTCTGATAACAAAGCTGGCACCAGCTCTTTCAGGCAGGCATCCCTGCTGCTCTGCCTTATCCACAGGACTGTATGAAGATAGAGCGTGATCAAAAAGGTAAACACACTGGGCTGGGAGTAGAGAAACCTGGCTGTTTGTTCTTGAGATGGTACCAACCTGTTGCGTGACTGAAGGTGATTCATGTCACCTTTTTGTGTCCACTTTCAACTCTCAGGACAGGCTGCTTCTGTCTGGGATTGTCTCTTGCTCCTCACAGGCACAGCCTGTGCCAGAGGAAGGGACCCAAATCAATTATATGTTGCTGATGTAACTGTTAGACTGAAAAGTATTTTAAGATCCTCAGGGAAGGAGGTTTCCTCTGCCCACACACAGAGTGGGCCCACAGTCATGCCTCTGTGTGCATGTGCAGGCTGTGCACAGACCATAATTAAAATGCTCTTAAAAACTGCATCTTCCACTGGGACAGATAAGAAAAATAGGGCTACAAAAATTTGAAGCCATCTTTACTCTCAGGGCATGCAAACACAAACTGTGGCAAACCAAATGAAATTTTAGGCTGATTGTACTAGTGTTAATACAAGTTTCCCTGAGAAGCTGGAAGAGATGGCAAGATGGTGATGCTCTCTCCTCCAACAGGGAGGATCTGTGGCAGTGAGGGCATGCCAGGCAGCTGGCTCAGCCAGGGGACCTCTCCCGTGGAGAGGGAGCACTGTGCCACACCGGCCCTTCCACCTCAGTCAGCTCTCAGGCTGCCCACTCATCATGTGCATTTTGGCATCATCCAGGCAGACACACTGTTTTCCTCCACCCCAGCACAGGAACGACACACGTGATCCTTGGGGTTTATGGGAGCCAAATTACCAAGTTTTCCATTGCTCCTTGCTGTGAGAACCCATGGCAGAAGCAGGATAATCCCTCTCTTTCATCATCTGTACTTTGAATGTTATTATTGAAAAGCATTTTTGCAATCCTCTTTACACAAAAAATTGGGCAAGCTGAGTACATCTCTCATGCTCATCAGAAGCTTTCACAGAAAAGTGGTTCCAGCCAGCATGGGCAGAGGTCAGGCATACAGAGAAAACACAGGAAAAATCACATGCAAACCTATTCCTATTTTATTAAAACAGCTAAAAAAATATTACTTTGCACTGCCTTTCCCCACTAGAGACAGCAAAAATAAACAAATAAAATCAGGCCCATGGCAGCTTGCCACAATTCTCACAGAATGGGAGGAAAATTGGCTTACTAAAGTACAGAAACTTGCCAGAGTGGTACTCCTTTCCTACTTATTCACTCTGGAAAAAGTCACCAAATACTCTGTCTGCAGCTGAAGTTAGAACAGAGCCCATAGGTCTGGCAGGAGACAGAGACACATTTTAGACCCCAATGCAGTAACTCTGCCACAGTTTGTGCATGTACCCTGATTAAAAGAGAAAAAAACTGAAACACAGCTAAATAATATGAAGAGCCTACCCACAGTTTTTGAAAATCATTCATATTTTCCATGGTTTATGTTGATTTTGAAGAGTTATCAGCATGTTCCTAAATGCTCTGTGCACAGGAACAATGGTGAGGCTGAGGGCTGGGTTTGATGAGTGTGTTGTTCCTTTAGTGTAGCACTACTGAAAGAGTATTCTCAGTCTGTGCTGCAAAATGAGCCAGCATAAGCTGGCCTCAGCTCAGACATCTCTATTTCCACAGCAAGTTGAAGACAGTCCCTTGGAGAGAAGCATGAGAGATGCTAGATCAAGCAAAATTCATGACAGCCATCTGTCTGGGGGTTTCCCGAGTTAGCAATCTCACCTGGACCATTATGTTCTGCAGAGGCCAATGGCCACACCCTCTGTTATTTCATTTAATTGCTTTTTGTTCCAAGACCTTTGGTCTCTGCAGCATCCTGTGGCAGTGTCTCCCACAGTTCCAGCATGCAAAAGGGTTCCTCCTTTATATTTGCAGACTGATAATTTTACTGGGAATGCACTGATTCTGGCAATATTACAAAAGAGTGGTTCAAGACTTTCTGTTCACCTTTAGCATTTTATGTTTATACTTCCCATACCAGTGGATTCTCTACCTAATTGAAATGTCTTGGTCTCTGTAGGCACTCTTCTGCTCCACAAAGCTTTTTTCCTGGCTGTCTCACAATCAATCATTCTTCCATTACATCCCCACAACTGACTGCCACACCTGGGGTGAGCACTGCAGCAGCTGATGAAGCAATAGTCCCCAGTCTTCCTTTTGTCAGATCCTCCCACACAGGCATTCTCTTTTGCCTTTCCTCCCAGTCCTTTTCCCAGTGCCTGTTTACCCTCTCCATTTGGAGCCTTGTTAAGACTCCAGGCTGTGTTTCCTTACCAAAACAGAGAGAGGGAACGTTGTGAATGTTGATGGGATGTAGATGTTCACTATTACCAATGTCAACTCGCAGGCTGCATAAACAAACTGTGGCCTGTTTCTCACTCAAGGCTTTTAGGCTTAATAAGAGAAACCCTCAAATTTAGTAATGAATTATATATGCCATGTACATGCTATTATGCCTAAATTAGCCATACATATATTAGTTCATAATCTGTGTATGTCAGATGTGCCAACTCAGGTTAGGAAGACGTCATGTGAAGGTCTGTGGTCTGAGCTTGTGAGCAGAGTAATTTATTATCCCTCCTCCAGGTCTGCTGCCCCACAGGAGACAAGAGCATCATCACAGGAGTACATCTGGCCCTTTTGAGTTCAGGTCTCGGAGCGAAATTCGGGAAAGCTGGAAAACAAACGGAACGAAACAGAATAAAATATTTACTATTGTCTCCACACAAAGTGCTGAATTTTATACAGCTTTTCCCAGAACAATTCAGATCAATGAAAACACTTTTTGACAAAGTGGAAACGCAATGTTCTTCTGCAAAAGAATAGCTGCCTGGTCGATTAGTCAAAACTTTAGCTTGGACAAAAACATTTTCCCATTCAAGGCTGGATTACATGCTGCTGTCTATAGGGTTAGTGTTCCTCTGCCAGGGTTTAAATTTCTGAAGCCTTTTTGCAGTATTTGCATGAAGAAGTGCTGGAGCACCATCACCAAGAATTTTTTGTGGGGCAGGGGAGTGCTTCCACATTAGCACTTCACAGCAGCGAGGCTGACCAGGAGATCTGATCCCTAGGATGGCTGCAAGGAAAGCCATAAGTGCAGCACCAGTGTTTTTCCACCTCTCTTTGCTCCCTCTCAGCAGCTACCATGAATAACAAGCAGGAAAAACAGAGGCAGGTTTTGAAGAGAAATGAGGGCAGTGGTGGGGGGGAGGGGGCGGGCCCGGCTTATGCAAGAGTGGGTATAAGAGGGGGAGCCGAGTGCCCCTCCAAAATCCAAGAGCGGGGCAAAAGGAGAGCGCACACCTCACCGCTGAACAACAGGTTTGAGAGCTCTGTGTTTCTTTGTGCCTTTACTGTGGCTGCTGCAGGGAGAGGTTCATTAGAAAATGTGTGTGGGCCACAGGCTTATTTTGGATAGGGGATGCTTGTAGAACAGCCTTGCTTTCACCTTCTTGGGTTCCTTGCTGCCAGAAAGCTTCTTGCACAAGTTTGGCCCAGTGCAAGTTCTCTGGAACAACTCTCTTTAAGGGGCAAAATCCTTGGATGCCAGAACTGAAGGGCAGGATAAAGACTCTGCTTTTTAAAGTCGAAGTTCTATCTTTAAGAACACTCCCATTCCTAAAACCATGGCAACCCAACAAAAAAAGCCTGACAACAGAGTCCACATATAGTAATTGGAATAATGCTCATGCACTCCTGCTTAAAAATGTCTCGGAAGTAAAATTAAAGACTAACTGTAGTTAAGTGCTACTAGGATAAAACATGTTGCAGGTGTGGCAGGATATGTTCTTTGTAATCTGAACTTTCTCCTTTAGAAGAATGTGTTAAAAGATAAAAGACAAAGATCTAAGAAGTGTGCTGGTGTGTGATGCATCTTAATAGGGGAATATTAATTGAGTGAGCAAGCACAAGTGACTGGTAAATGAGGGGGGGAGCTGTATCTGAGCTTTGCAGTAGTGCATGAACATGAGGTAAAATCAAAGTTTTTTCCTCATTACTGGGGCCAGCCCAATTCCCAGTGGCCCAAAGCAAGAGGAGGACTGTGGTGAAAACAGCACATTGAACATTTCCTGGTGAAACTTCTTTTTCTGGAGAAAGCTAGGTATTTTAATGGGATTACTTTATTGGTGTGGGGGCAAGGGTGGGGGGCAAAAGATAGACTTCTGTGTTCCTCAGAGACACTGACCATTTTTTTATCGACAGAAAACAATAGAACTAAGTGCACAAACACCAAAAGACACCCAAGGATCAACTTGGCTGAAAACCCCGAGGATATTCAACTAAACTGAACTTTCTTTATGTGGCAGAGCCCCCAGACTCACATGCTAGATTTGTTGTTCAGGTGACTCCTGCTCCTTCTCTTCTTCAGGGCAGCATCCCCTGCAGCCAGGGTGGCCTGTTTAGGGCTGGTACTTACAGCTGCAGCATCGCTTGGTCATGACCTTCAGGGGAACTGGAAGCAGGAGATAGCCAAACAACAACATTGTCTGTATGCTACAGAACAAAGAAAGGCAAAATGATCTGAGGAAAAAAAGTACAGTGGGTGAGGGGGTTTGTGATTTCCATTTTCAGTGTTTATTGTCCACAGCAAACATGTAAGTCTGACAGCTGTACATAATGTAAGTTATTAACATCACTTGTAGCTTATTAGCCAAAGCCAGTAATTATTTTTAGTAAGGATACATTTCAGAGTTTTATGGAATACAAGGTGCCCTTCCATGAAACATCTTTCATTTGTGTGTCCTCGATACAGAGAGTACTGGGATGGGTTTTCTTTTTACCTGTGCTCAAGCCTCATCTAGAGGGATGCAGCAGACCAGCTCTAGCTCCTAGGCTCAGCATGGTCTGGCCATTTGTGTGTTTTGCTGGTGCCTGCTTAGTGCCTCAGGGGGACCCACATGGGTGGTGGTGCAGGAGATACAGATTTGGGCTGTGCTCACGTCCCACCTGCAGCTCCATTGGCCTCTAAGGGACCAGCTGGCTCCCCTGGTCTGCCTGTGGAAAGGAGTCTCCAGGGTAGAGGGGAAAGAAGGGGAACCTGAAGCCTAACTTGATCTCTTAGCATTTAGCTGAGCAATATGAATTTTTCATTTTTCATCCTCCTCCCTTTGCCTGTATTCTTTACTCAGCTAGAAGCATTTTAAAGCTGTCTGGAGATGGTACAAATGCTTAGGGATTGTGCTGTGGGCAGATGCTTCCTCACCTGAGATGTTCAGGCAGCAAGAGGACAAAACACCTTGAATGTTTCAAGCTGTTTGTTTAAGCCTTCAGTGCATGTTATACAAGCCTGGGCTCAGAACCACTTTTGGACTTCATTATAGTGAAGGTAATCAGATTGTTTAAATGAAAAGCAGGACTGCAGAGACAGAAATTTCTCATCTCTTTGGCATTAGGCACCTGGCATACAGCCCTTGGGCTGGCAGGACTCAGCTGTCCCTGTCTCCACCTTCATCTCCACCAGCTCCAGCTGCCCAGGCACAACATCCCCCTCTCTCAGCTCTCTCCTTGAACCCAACATGTAGCTGGGCACTGCAGTACAAATCATGCCTGACTGGCCCTCTAAAATCAAAGCACAGATGATAAATCAGCCCTAGTCCTGTTAGAGCCATAAGATTTTAATTACTAAGAATAAAGGGCACTGAACATGACCCAGTCTAACCAACTGCATTTATCCCTACCTTGATTCACTGTTTATGTACTTAAATAGGAAGAAGGGGCACATCAAAATTGAAAGATTGTTTGAAAAGCAGCACAAAGATCTGCAAATCCCAACCCCTTTTCCCAAACAAGACTTGAGAGGCTGACACTGAGACAGATGAAGTCTTTGTGATCCAGCTCTGGCCATCTCCCCTATCTGGTTTTCATCTTCTCCATTTCAACACTTCTTGTTCAAGAGGAGAAAGAACAAAGCCTAGACAATCTGAACAGTTCAAGAGGGAAAGAAGGGATAAAAACTGAGAGCTTAATCACTTTATTCTGCAGTAGCATACATGTCTCACATACTGGTGGGTCCCCAGGCTGCAAGGTAGAGATTAAAGGCAATTTATCTGTGAAGTCAAAAATCTGATCACCGTGCAACAAATCCAAAAATCCAACTGTACAACAAATATAAGTACAAAGAAATCTGCATTCCTTTCAGTCTGGCAAAAATGAGGTCTTTCCTATAATCAGTTATTCTGTGTAGTAAAAAGGCCTATGTCTGCCTTGGTAAATGTGTAACTGCAGGCTACACAGGTGTGCTGGGTCTGGCTAAAGGTTGTGTATCCATCCATCCCTGGAACTTTCTATGCAGCCGGTGTTGAGCCGGGCTCAGGTCTCATTGGCCCGAGGTAACTTCTGTCAGCCCCAGGCTGTGATGTAAAGCAGCTTTGCGCAATGCCCCGCAGCAGCCGCTTAGAAAGGGCAGAATTCCACCGCAGTCCCACCGCCCCGGGGGGAGAGAGGTGTGTGAGGAGCTCGCCTGGGGGACAGCAGCATCCGAGGGGCAACAAAGGGGCGACACCCCCAGGACAGAGGCGAGTACGCGCTCTTACTGCATTTGCTTTGAATGCTGCTTTTCCAGCTCAGGTGTTGATGCTTTCCCAAAGAGCTTGGGGCTCTCTTCTTTAGCCAAGCAAACCACGCTGGCTTTCCACAGATGGGGTTTAGGGTAAGTGCCTGGCAGTGAGAGCTGCTCCTCTTGCTTCTGCTCATAAAACAAAAGCTGAACAGAGCTGGGAACTCTGGCATGCCAGAGAGAAGTGACCACTGGGTGCCAACAGTGCCTAATGGCACAGCCTGCCTGGGTGTAGGAAAGATTAAGTAATGCCTCAAAAGAATTGTATGATGGAGAGAACAATGTGGGAAGGGAATTCCTTCTAATTTGTGGCTTTTTGGTTCGTTTTCCTGAGGATGCCAATGTGAAAAAATGCATTGAGGAGTCTAGAAATCCACTAGCACAGTAAGCTGGGCTAACTGTGCAAGTGAAGTTGGGAAGGCACCTTCCAAGATAATTTTTTAGTCAGTCACAAGCAATGAATATGCTCTGTCATGCGTGTCACATGCTACCAGTGGGGCTGGGGAGGTGAAGAGGGGCTGGGAGCAGAGGGGACAGCAGCACAGCTGTGCTGCCCATACAGTAATTTAGAGGATGAGGTGGGAGTTAATGGAGAAGAACAATCCTTGAGTGAAGGGACAGGGACAGAAATCTACAACAGATCCTCCTCTGCATGCCTCTGGGGACTAAATAATGTCAGGCTTGACTCACAGGCATTCAGTAGGAAGACACTTGGACAACCTGAGTGACCATCACAAGAACATAAACTTCATTTGCAAACCCAGCTGTTAGATAGGAGCCTACAGCCTGGGAATGCAGATATCCATGTTAGCAGGCAGACATACTTGGCAAGGTATGTCTAGGTACCAAGCACATCTCAATTTTTGTAGAGTGGTGGTACTGCAAACTGGGATATCATTAGGCATGAAATACTGGGGGACCCCTCAGGGGAAAGAATATGGTTATACATTGTAAATTAGGCTGGGAAGGGGCCAGGTCTTGAATAGCTGGATTTAAACACAAGCACTTTCACCCTGTGTAAAGTGTTGGTGAGACAGACATTGCTCTGTGTCCTCTCAAAAGGCTCAGGCTACCAGAATTACAATACCTGACAGACTGCTGTGACTCAAAAAGCCTTGGAGTAAGAAAGCAGAGAGTAGGGCTTGGGTACTGGCAAGGCTGATAGCATTTTGCCCATCCAATGAGCTCTGCAGAACTTGAAATGGATGAAAGAGGGTGAACAAAGCTACAATAAACAAGGAATTACTACTAGAATAAAAATACAGCTCTGAATAACAGCATTTTGGCTGATGATATGTGTTACAGATGCATAATTTTCAACACATTTCAATGTGGATTTCAAATACACAGATGAACAGTCATATATTAGAAATCCAAGAAAGGTGCAGCAGAGCTATTAGTTATCAAAAAAGTTTGATATAAGAAAAGAGAGAATCCTAAAAATATAAAATTTGTCAGTGGGTAGAATTTGTCTGTGTGTATGTGTGTCCATGACATTGTCATTCCCAATATGCATTATGTCCTTTGTGCTAAAACACCAGTGACATCCACATACAATAAAATTCTCTGCTTCTTGTCAGGAAAAACAAGAGCAGCAAGTGATCTTTTACCTCTTTTGCCTGCACAGCTGAGTAAAACTCAGCCTACCCCTTCTAACTCTGTATTCAGACATAGAAGGTGCAATGAAAAATGGTTTCAATGTGAGCACATTTGTATAAGGGAGCCTGGAGTGTGTTTGCCTAGAAGCTAGAATGAATGTTTGCACTGGGCTGTGAAAACATAATGTGCTCAGCTAGTGCCAAGTATTTTGCTGACTAGACATCAGTTACTGACCAGGCATACGTTCTGTGTTTGGACCTTAAGAGAGCTGGTTTCCAAACCTACTCCCTGCATAACAACAGGCACATTGCTCAGCCTGTGTGTCAGCAAGGCTCAGTGCAGCAGTTTGCAGAGATGGCTCTGACCAGCTCCCAGGAACAAATGTTGTTGCATTTGTTGCAAAACAAGGTTTTGCAGAAATAGCATGCTCTAGTTTGCAGGCATAACCAGCATCTGCTACCATTCCCATGATAAATCCTTAGGGTACTGCAGTGGGTAATGGAGTCACATCTGTGCTCACCGTTTCCCACCTGCTGCCATTGAAACTTGTGTCTGTCTCATCCAAGGCTTTTTGGGGCAGAGTCAGACCAAACACCACTAAATACTAAAATCCCCACCTTTGTAACTCCAACACAGCACTAGCACCTCTCCCTGTGATTAAGAAAAACTGTACTTGAAACAGACTGACCACTCTCCTCCTAATTTTTTCTTTCAGCAGACACGTTGGAGGCAATTTTCCAACATGAATCTGGTAGCAGATCTTCTCTGCTTGTTGGCTTGCCTTACTGTGGTGACTTGTGACCGGGTCTACGTCCACCCTTTCAGTTTGTTTTCTTTCAATGAGAGTGACTGTGACAAGCTGGAAAAGTTGGTTCAGGAGGGAAAGACTATTGTCCCTGTCTCCATTGAGTCCCAAACCACACCCGAATATGAAGGTGGCATGAATGACAACAAGTTGGAAGCCCCAAGCCTCAGCACCTGGGGGGAGAAGGAACGGAGCTACCTGAGTGACCTGGTGTACGTCCTGGGCATGCGATTCTACAGCACACTGCAGAAAGCACGGAGGGGCCAAAATGTGCTCCTGTCCCCAACCAGCCTCTACAGCTCCTTGGTGTCATTCTACCTGGGGGCCTCAAACCAGACAGCACTTGATTTGCAGGGTTTGCTGGGATTTGTCCCCCCCTCTGGAAACCCTGACTGCACTTCCACAGCAGTTGGAAGCAATTTCCTTTCCAGCCTGAGGACGATCGAGAGGCTTGTGAAGAGCGGGGATGAGGAGCTGCTCTTTTCCAAGACACTGAGCTTGTTCAGTGCCCCTGGCATAGCCCTCTTCCAGCTGTTCATGGAGCACTTGCTCCCCAGTGCTGATGCATTCTACGCCCGAGCTGTTGACTTTGCCAATCCAGGCGAGGCAGTGAAACAAATCAGCGCCTTTGTGGAGGCCAGAAGCGAGGGCCAGAGCGAGGCCTTGCTGGCAGACATGGACCCATCCACCCAGCTGCTGTTTGCCGTGGACGTCCGCCTGGCAGGTACGAGGCAGCACTGCTCCTCTTGGGAACAGGCTCGGGGAAAGGGCAGCAACCCTGCTCCTGGGAAGGAACAAGGCCAGGCCTGGCCAGTGGGGAAAGGGAAGGGCTCAGATGAAAGGCTGAACCTCTGCTCCCCACCACTGTGCCAGGGATCCTGTCTGCCATGAGCCAGCAAGGGTGACGGGGAGTGAGGAGGAGTCAGATGGCCTCCAAGAAATTTTCCATGTCCAGGAAAAGTGTGGAAAGGTGCATAAGAAAGACTTGCGCAGCATTTCTTGCTGCAAAGGAGCTGAAAGTCATGAGGGGCCTCCAGCAAGATTGATAAGGGTGTAGTTTTAAAGAAAGCCAAAGGAGCTGGGGGATGCAGGGCAGAGGTATAGATACAAAAAAGGCTAAAAAATACAATGGACATGACTCCTCTAGTGGCTATTAAACACAGAAGTCTGTAGGCAACATCTGCCTCAGGAAGCAACTGAACATCACCAGTTATGGAAGCAGGGCACTTACACAAACCTAGAATGAGGCAATCCCTTCACTGCCAAGGGTCATTCTGTGCTGCTGTCCCAGAAATCCCCCTGCACTACAACTGAGCCTTCTCTTCTGAGTGTAGCTGCTTTCCTAGATCCTCCTGACTGAATGCAGTATCAAAGGCTGCACACTTCAGACAGCTTGCCTACTTGGGAATGTATTTCAGAACACTTGCAGTGAGCCCCAAGCTCCTGAGTGGGGCTCTACTGCTAAAGGTGGAGTTGTGGTGCTCAGGAAACCTTTTTGTGCCTCCATCTTCCCACCTCAAAACTGGATGTCAGGTTTTCTTTGCCTTTCATGGGTGCTGTCATTGAGCTGTGGGCATCAACTTTCTCTTCATTGTAAGATCTAGCATAGATATGATACTACAAAAGTAATTGTGCTACACATTTGGGCATGGTGACAAAAGCAGTTTTCCTTTAGTAGAACAATTTTTTCCTTCTTATGTATTGGAAACTTGTAATTTGTATAAGCTTAGAAACACATGTTCAAGGGTTTGCCTCACTGGGTCAGCTCTACTACCTTCTCTCTCAGAAGGTGCATTTTAAATGTTACAGTCCCCACACATGGGATGGACAAAATTGGCTCAAGAACAAATGAATTACACAAACAATTACCTTCTAATAAACACAGAAGATGACTTCAGCGTTTGGTTTCCCATTTGGTTGTGAAGGGGCGCCCATGACAGCTGATGCTGTGATGCTCCATGTCTGTCCCTATAGCTGCAGAAAGGAAAAAGTACATTTTTTTTCTCTGAAACATGTTACAAAAGCTCTGAGATGTTATTAGCAGCCATAACACTGATAAAGTGACAGAAATACATACAAAACAACAGCTAAATGTTCCAGTGGTCTCAAGTGCTGTTTACTTGCAGTTTTCTTCACATTTGTAGACTTGCTGCCAAGCAGGGCCTGCCATTTAGAATTCAATGCAGAACATCAGGTGCAAGTTTCACCGTGGGCAGTAGTTTCTTTAGTGCTGAACAGGATTATCTGCCCAGCTGGGCACATCATTGATCTGTGGCAGTGAGAAGATAACATGTTGAAATGCAAAGCTGCACAGAAGTAGTGCAAGGTGAGAGCAAGGCCCTTCATAGTTGTGAGCTGGGAAAGAAATTTATTTTAAGGTCTAGTAAGTATTCAAGTATGTCCTTTTTAACCTCCTTAGCTCAAGCAACACTTCAGTGCTGTGCTTACAACCTTCCCCATTGCTTTGGTTTGTAAGATGGTGAAGGGTGAGACCTCAGGGAGAGCTTGTGCTGCCTTCCCTCTCCTGAGCCCACCTGGCTGCCTGAGAGTGCTCCTGCAGCAAGGGCTGGCCTTGATGAATGTGCTTCCAAACATTCCATCACTGCACTTGAGGGACAGAGAGGAAACCAAGCTGACCCTCTGCACAGGCCTGTGAGCCCCTGGGGATCATGTGGCAGCCTGGGAGGAAGCAGGCAGCCAAGCAAGCAGAGACACTTTCCTGTCCCCAGGAAAGGCCACAAAGCCAACAGAAACACAGCAGCTTTAGTCACAGTCCCAATGGTCATGGCCCCTGTGCTTGATGCCACCAGAAGGCAGATTAAAAGGGGGACACATATGATTACAGTAGCTAAATGTGATTTTATACATGCAGTCCTTCTCTGAGGCACAGTGCGTTCTTAAAAAGACCAGCTAAGGGGCAGAGGGGAGGAAGGAAGGAAGAGAAGAATCAATTTATCTTTTCTTGATCTGTTTTTCAGCAAATGTTAAGCAAGCTTTCCCGCTCAAAGAGCCTCAGGAGTTCTGGGTGGATTCAGACACAAAGGTTTTGGTCCCTATGCTGTCCATCACGGGGACATTCAAGTACCAAACCGATGCCAGTGGCACTTTTTCCATGGTGGAGGTTCCCATCAGCCGGACGGCGCTGCTGCTGCTGCTGCAGCCCATCGGTGGCAGCGACCTGGAGCACCTGGAGCTGAGCTGGCAGTCCTCAGCCTGGCTCCAGCGCCTGTCCCCAAGGTAGGGAAGGGGCTGTGCACCCTCCCATGGAAGGGATGGATGGCATGGGGTGAGCCACACGGGCCTGCCCCTCACCTGGGGTCAGGTCCTGCCAGGGAGGCTGTACTGCTGTGCACAAAGAGAAACCCCTGCACAGCCAGGGGCTCACTTCAAAGGAGCTCCACTTCAGTGGGATCAGCTTTTTATCTGGGGGCATTTCAAGGAAACAAGCATCCCACCCATGAAGTGGGATGATCCGGGGTTTAGCAGCAGACCCTGGATGAAGTCTGGGTGAGTTCACACTTGGAAACAGTCAGAGGCACCCACTGTGTTTGTGCCTACACACTGAGCACTTGTTGCAGTTGTTTTCACATGCCCATGCCTCAGGACTGCCCAACCGCCATGCTCTCACAGTGAACAATCACTCACTTGCCTCTCTCTCTCCCTCTCTCTGCAGAGAAATTAAATTAAAGCTGCCAGCATTAACACTAGAAGACAGCTCTGATCTACAGGAGCTTCTTGCAGATATGGAACTGCCTGCACTGCTGGGGAAGGGGGCAGACTTCAGTAAGATAAGCAATGCCAGTCTAACAGTTGGAAAGGTACAGTACACATCACTGGCATTAAAAAAAAAAAAAGCTTTCTGCACAGTTTCAGCCTCCTAAACTGAATAAATTTAACTAGAACTAAGCAGTCAGAGCCTTGTAGGGGACATGCTTAGTAGGGGACTGAGTATCACATACAATGTTATGTTTTTGATTTAGTAGGAGAATAATGCTGATAACACAAGAGTTTTAGTTGTTGGCAAGTCATGGGAGGAATGAGTGAGCAGCTCAGCTGCTGGCTGGGGTTAAACCATGACACAAGGGTAACAGCATGACAGCCAAGCCCAGTGTAAAAGCAGTTATACAGCTTTTGCACGTTATGGACAAGCACTCCAACTTCTTTTTTAAGCATTTATGGAGTACAATGTGCTTCACCATTTACTCAGACTCTCATTTGTCCCATCACGATTGTGCTCTGATGACTCCAGAGTTATTCATATGTTTTTCCTTACAGGTAATAAATAAAGCCTTGTTCAAACTGGCCAGTGATGGAACAGAGCAGCCAGAAGACCCTGCAGCACAGAAGGAAGATGGGGTGTACCTGGATGTAACACTGAATAAGCCATTCCTTTTTGCTGTTTTTGAAAAGCAGTCAAGGGCAATGCTTTTTCTTGGCAGAGTAGTAAACCCTCTGCATGAGGATTAAATGCAAACACAGAGAATAAGAAAAGAGTGGAATGATGCACATTTCCCATCACCTTTTTCTTATTCATCAGATATTTTTGTGATGTTGTTGAGTGCTCTACTTAGCTTTGAGATGAAGCAGTCAGTGTTCAAAATACAGCTTTTTGAAAGCTAACACCTTGCAACATTTCATCCTCATTATCTATTTCATGTGAGGTGACTCACATCCTTCCTCCAGCTTCCATTTTATTCTTTGTATCTCTTTTGCTCCTAGTTCCCTTTTTGGATGCAGTGGGGCAGGGCAGTGTTTCAATGCAAAGCATCAACTTGAAAAAATAGATAAGCAGTTTTTACTATAGTATTTTTATTTACTATGGAAAAGGACCTCTTCATTCTTTAAAAAGCTTTTTTAATTGTACAGTCAGTCTTGCAAGAGAGACTCCCTTTTACATTACACTGAAGATTTTACAATTATCCACAGGGATTTCTAGCTTCATCAGCAATATTTCCCTCTAAAATGCTGCCAACAGCACAGGCAGGCTCCACTTGTCCCACTGAGACAAGATTTTTCTGCTTTGGAAGCAAAAACATGCTTAGAGGAAGTTTCTTCTTTCTGCAGCCCAGATGGATATGTTCACTTCTTAACTCTATGGAAATGCTAAAAATAAGGTTTAGTAGTATTAATGAACTGTGATGGATAAATTCTCAGAGCCTGACAGAATTATCTCTGATTTTTTTAGGAAAAAGATCCCAAAAGGTCTACTTTTGCAGCACAGTTCCATTTACTGGATTACTTTATAACCTGTGAGGCATTTCTTACAGCCTTGTAGCAAAGAAGGACATTACTGGTTAGCGTCCAATTCTGTAAACTTTAACATATCCAAACCATATGTTCTTTAAAAATAGCATTAATGGCAATAATATATATTAGTATAAATAGTGGACGTGGTGCTGCTACTTGTGAATAAAATTATTTCAGCAGTCCAGTCCAACTCTTAACAGAGTCATAAAAATTTGCAACATTAAAGTGGAACAAGAGATTATGAGACGACTCTTTGAAGTGAGGAACTGGGAGACAAACCTTGGTACTAAGGAAAGCCTGGAACAAGGATTTCCACCTCTCATCTCTAGATTTATTGTTAGCACTAATGGCACTTAAAAATAACTGCAAATCTCTTTGGCAGATCATGCAAGACATATCCTATAGTGGACAGCAGCTCATTACCATCCACAGTGGCCCAAATGTGTATCTAATCTAAATGCACTAATGCCAGCAGCTTGGTGTCAGTGATGTGGATATGTGACACATCCCTGTAGCTTCATGGAAAATAAATAAAATAACCCCCAAGAATGCTAGGATACAGCATCCATGTATTTATCCATTTATACTGTATGGACTCCAGATGCTCTAACATCTAAATACTGTACTTGTGTTATATACAGAAGTAATTAAGCATGAACATGCAGAGGTAGAAAGATGCAAATAAACTCACTTCCAAGTTTCTTTGCCACAGTTCAGTTGGGCTTTTTTTCCATAAACGAGTTCTGGCTTATTTTGTCCATAAATAAGTTCTGGGTACACTGACAAAGTTAAGGGGTAAATGCCTTTATTCACGGGTGGGGGCCATATGCTCTGGAACTCCATATCCCTCCTCAGTGGTTACAGGCAGAAAAACAAAACAAACCCATCAAACACACTGTTCAGAAAAGAAATGTTGTGGTGGAGAGCACCTCTCCACTGACATCGTGGAGATGAAAAGGAAGAAGAAAAGGGCAGAGACAAGGAACTAAAAGTAAACTGACCAGAATAAGGACTGCAAAGAGAGAAGTGCTGGAGCAAATGCTACAATACCAACAAGATAAGTTATTTGTACAGGTACTCATTCTGCTACATATTAAAATGGTTAAAAACAACCAACTAAAAAAAAAACCACCCATGTCCAATTCCCAACTAACTCTCTGCTTCCCCAACTATGTACACTCTCCTGGGACTTGTTTCTGACATCAATTTTACTTGTAAAATTTCATAGCATTTTTTACTCTTCACTCTCCTCCAATTGTACCAAATTCCTCTGTCAGGCACACCATGATGCACATTCCCAGCATCCTAGACACTACTCACATACTGAGATCCCAAATGCAATTTACAGCCTAATAATCTAGTGAATGAAGCACCTGAACTCAGGCTCTAAAAGTGGGAGATTTGGACAAAGAGAACAAAGGCAAGGATGAGCTCTTTAGGTTTCAACAGACAGCACAGTTTATCCCTGAGCATAGCAGAAAATTTACGGACAGCATAAAAACCACAACTTTTAAGAAATTTATGCACTTTGCTTCCTCATCCCTCCTGTTTTACCTAGAAAATACAATGGTTGATGGAAAAAAGATAGTAAATATTCCTTGAGTGGTCCAGCCAAATACACATAGTGCTAGTTATCTTTAGATAATGAGGTTAGAACTGTCTGGTCCACTTCTGGTATAACATACCAAGTTGAGAACCCAGTTACCATTTTAGAGGAAGACATACCACTGCTCTTTCTCTCCTCAATATTGTACAAAACCTCTTCCAGCTAAATTCCTTACAAGAAAGGCATAGCACGTTTTCTAAAGGTTCTAGAATGGAAGAAAAAAAAGGCACAAAATCAAAACTGCATTACTGTCATGAAGTGCAGTTCAAAAGTTACTTAAGGAATAGAAGAAATAGGATTAGTAGCAGAAGACACCTCCATTGGAGCACTTACATGGTAGATCTCCTCAATGATCCACAGTGTTTGAAATGCTAAAATTCAGTTTACCAAGGTTAATTCACACCTTTCTATCAATGGGTGTATCACACAAATTCTTAACTGATGTATTATTCCACTGAAAGAAAATTCAATCCTACTCAAGTGAACAAAAATAAAAGATGGGGAACTGACACAGAACCAGTGATATATTTAAAGCAATCATAGGACCATTCAGCAATTTTGATTTGCTATACAATGTTATTTCCTGCCCTGAAATTAAAGCTGATCTTCAATGGAAAAGAACAGAATTCAGCCTAAATCCTCAGAAAGTTGATGAAGACAAGTAGGAAGCATTGTTATTGCAGGAAGATGTGGAAAATCACTTGCAACTCAAGTGTAAGTTATCTCTCTGTGCCTTTTTGCTTTGGTACACAGACTATATCCTTTTCCCCAGCTTTGGAGGATACAAACAAAACTGTTCTATTTTCAATCACTAGTCTGTACAGGTCTCAGAATCTGCTGCTTTGGTGACAGCTGTGGTAGAAATTTAATTGTATAGAGATGCAGTCCTGCTGAAGTGAGCAGTTGCACAGTGCATTTACAATCCTACAATCTTAGTCTCAGGCTACAATTTACGCTTCCATTTTATCATAAGAAAACATTATTGCTGAAAACAACAGTAGCTAGAACTAGGATGACGTTTTTACTCCTGACTCTTAAGAAAATTAAGAGGTGTGGGGAGAACATGCTTTCTGTGTTCATCTATTAGAAGCCTAGAAAAATATAATAGGTACACAAACTCCTTGTACATAAGCACTAAGAGTTACATCCACTCAGCAGTGTGTGCCTAAGGCTGAGGATTTCCACAGGCCTGAAAGAGACAAACAGATCTGTCATCTGACAAGTTGGTTCACTTTGCTGTCTCTCTTTTCAGCAATAAACTTGGATGCTCCCTTGATTGTGTATGTGCCATGAACGGAGAGATGCTAAGCAAATTAGAAAAGCCAAGTCCTGCTCTCCATTACTCGAGATGGAACGCAAGCACCACCACGTAATTTTAAGCAGCAGGGCTTTCCTCACTGCCTCCCTTCAAAAAATCAGTATTAGAAAAGTCCTAACAGCCACCTTTCCTAATTGCTTCAAAAGCACCATGGTATCATGGTTGTGTCTTCTCAACTAAAATGTGATCAGTTTCCAACAGTGAGGAATGAAAGCCCTCAAGCTGTGAAAGGTTTGCTCGCTACAGTTTCACTTCACCCAACAGCCACGTGCTACACACTTCCTATCTCTAAGTACTTGGAAAATTTGCATAAGCTGGGCATTAAGTCCCAAGCTCTCTAAATACTTTAGGAAGAAACAGGTATTTTTAATTAATAATCTGGAACTAGAATTCCAGTGTTAAATTTTCACAAGGTAAAAAAAAAAAAAAAAGGAAAAAAAAATCAGAAAAACAAAACACAAACAAAACCAGGGCATTTTTGACTTTAAAGCCCTAAATTCAACTCCTGCTGTGCCCAGACTGTGCCTGTCCTTCACATGTGAATGAGAAGCATCAATAGGCAGATCTCTCTAGGTTCAAGAAAGCTCTTTGTTAATTCTTCTACCATTTTAAACCCTAGCAACACTTTCAAATTTCCTGCTAAATAAAGATGCACCTTGTACTGATATAACTAGGTTGGAAGTTACAAAAATTCTACATGTAGGCAGGTAAATTCTAATAGATAATATAATACAAATAAGAAATATGCCAGCCTTGAAAAAATTCTAGCTTAGTGAATTAAATTTGAATTTGAAGGAAAACAGGTAGTCTGAATGTAATAACATTTAAGTAAGATACTTGTAGCAAAAATTATTTTTAAAATTTAAATTACTTTATAAGATTTTGTCACGCAGCCCTTCACACCAACATGGTCTGTGAAAAAAACCACATCAGTTAAATGAAAACATTCAAAACCCAAACAAGAGCTAACCATATCCCATGATGAAGGAGCAAAGCAGCAATGAGAAATAGCAGGATCCTGTTCCTGAGAGTACTTTATCCAGCTCTGCCTAAGGTTAGAGCCACGCCTAGGGTCAGGGTTCTGAAAATGACCAAGCCCAGAGCTCCAAGCACACTGCAGCTGCAAAAGGCATGCCAAGGGGAACACAGAACTGCCACAACATGGCTTCCTCCACAGCTTTCTCCTTTGAACCAGCCTTAGACCAAGGTCTGCTCTCCCAGGAGAGCTGGAATAACATTTGGAAGTTTTTGACATCCTGTAAAGAGTTAAAGCACACAGCTGCCCATCTCAAGCACTGCCAAGGCCACAGACAGAACTTGCCATAAGATAAGTCACTACAGCAGGAACTGGAGATAAGCACAGAATGGAGGAATTTGTGACAGGAAGGTGCTGATTCCAGGCCTGTCACTCATGAGATGTGGTTAGCACATCCTGGTTAATTCATCCAGACAAAAATTCTCTGGCAAACTGTGGGAGAGAAAGCAAGTGCTCATACTCATATCACTGTTCAAAATCACCCTAAGTTATGGGACAGATGGAGTCTGTGACCACCAACAACCCTGATGTGCCCCCAGACTCATTTCTGGGGCTTCCCAGCAGAGGGACTGCACACGATTCACAGTGATAACAACAACAGTGTAGAACTCCCCCTCAGGGCAGGTACCAGGGCATTCCCACCTGAATCAAACATGTATGAACCCTCTTTGTTTCATGGACTTTCCCCATCCCTGATGGGTCATGACTGTGACCATTACTTTGACCAACAAACATCTTAAATGGCAACGATCAAGTCTTGTTGTTGGATCCATGGATGGTGATGTCTTTCATATCTACTATGTACTCATATATATTCTTTCTTTCTTTTCCTTATATATTTTCTTAAATGATATCTTTTATATTAAATTATTTACTTATATATTAAATGATATTAAATTATTAATTATTATACTTATATATTAAATTAATATTAAATCATATTGTTCTATTTCTATAGACAATCACCAAAACAGCTACATACCTTTCCTTCATTGCAACCAAACTGCTCTAAAATAAACAAATAAACCAGATAGATAGATAGATACAGCTATATATATATATATATTTATAGATACATAAACTCTGGTCACTCAGTGTCCTTTCACTCTGATCAAGGGTTCAGTTAACAAGAACCTCAGTTACTTTGCCTCTGGAGTGGGTTGTAACACAGTCATCAATCAATACATTTGATTCAAAAACATGGTACATTAAACATTAGGAAGACAATTTATTACATATAATTTTCAACATAAAACTTTGTTCTTGTACATTTCAAGTTGTACAACAAAAATAAGAAAAACATTTTCTTCTACTTTTATTCTATAGTAGAAAGTTTAGAACTTTGATTGCTTTCCATATAATGGATAACTGATAAAGTCTCAGTCTTTTGGTGAAGCAAGTTCATCAAGGCAGAAGATACACTGATTTGCTGCTTGAGATACTTTAGGAAGCACTTAATTGCTATTTATTTGGTAAAACAAAGCAGAGTTCTCTCTCTTTCTTTTAGGGACGTTGTTTATCTTCAATCACATGCTTTCAAAAATATCTAGGATGGTTCCATTGTAGCTTGATCCTTGGCAGTTAGAACCAGCTCTGAAAGGGCTGAAAAGCTTTTTATGCTGCTTGTTTCCAGTCCCATCTTTCGGATCTAAAAAGATACAGAAAATCCATTAATTTTCTTTAAAACACTGAAAACCCAATAATTATTCTACTTAAAATACTTAGTGAAGCCTATGTTTTCTCTTGTACTGACATGTGGCAAAAAACACAACTGCATATACTGCAAACTATAAATATTTGCATCCAGCTTTGCTCAGTTAAGTCTCTCTAGTTACAGAAGTGTCTTGCAGGGAAATATTTTACCATCTTCTAGGCAACTTGTAACTAAAGCCAGCTGGAAGTTTCCCAGTGAAGCAATCAGAAAGAGAAACTTGGCTGCAGTTGGTTTTAATGCATTGATTTCAACTGATTCTTTTTTTTTTCCCACTCTGAATGAAGTTTCTGGGCAATACTTTAAAGATCAACGTGAATACATCCAAGAAGAGCCAACAGCATGATGGTGAAAGCATTTCAATAGGCTGCAAAAGCCTATGGTTCTAGCCTTGGACTTCCTGGGAGACAAAAACAACTCTACAATTACAGAGGTTGCTGCAAGTAATTTCTTAGCCAGGAAATCTCTTGTTCTGACAATAAGAAAAATATGGCCATGAAAAAATTAAGAGTGCAGCGAAGCAAAAAAATCTGGATCTAACTAAAACCATAATGAAGTGATTCTGAAAAGGTGTTTGCTGCTGCACCTCTTTGTAATAGTCACATGTACCAAAACATCTCCAAATGATCATGAATAATCCGTCCCAGTTCAGCTTAAAATCACACTGCAGTCATGGAAAAGAAGAACAAAAGCTCAACCCCAGGGAAAAGCTGACAAATAATAGTTTTTGTTAGTAAGATCTCCACAGTTCCACCCAATTGTGATTAGTCTCATATCTGAGAAAAGCATCTGCGCATCTGCTCACACACAAGCAGACTTAATCTACCTGTTAGAATGCATCAACAGTATCTGCTCACAAACAAGATCAGACAATTCCTTGGCATAATGATATACACTCTTAGCTGGAATAGCTATGATAGAATACCATAGTTGGAATAGATATGATTTGACTCTTAGTTGGAATAGATATGATTTTTAGAAATAAAGGAGTACAAAACAGTATGTTTATACAATTTAATGTAGCTACTGCATACATTTCCTGGAATATTTTCTGGTTTGCTATTTAAAATTTCGTATTTGGCACTGAGAAGCACTTACAGTTATGCAGCACAACAAATCAGGCTGACATCCTCACAGCTCTTGGGAACAGACCCTGACCATGCAGAAAGTCAAGGCTGGAAACACCCCCACAGAAGACAAACAAAAGAAGGGCCATAAAGAAGTTTCTATCAGACCTAAGTCAGGTCCCTGCCCTCTCATCTGTAAAGACAGTGTTTCTTCTTAATGCTTCCAAGCACTGAGCAGTACTTGAATTTTAACTAGTAAGAAATATACGCTTTGCATTTGTACAAGAAAGGATAGGAAAGTATGCATTGCTGGTATCTATAATCACCAAGGTCTGAAATAATCTCCTTTATACAAATGTGAAAACACAAAACAAAAACCCAAACCCACACCAGCAAAGCTTTCAAGACCAAAACTGGAGTCAAGGTTCCCTTTCCTTTTCCATCTCCCTTCCAAAACTATTTATAATAAGAAGAAACTCGTTTGTCATAACTTACTTGTTCTCCAAAATACTCAATGTCTAAGGCCAGCTGGAGTCGGATTTTGTTATCATCACTCATGCCCCCATTTGTACCAACAGGGTTTGAAGTTGCAGTTCTTCTTGCTTGCTTCAACCTTTTTAGACTCTCTTCCATTTTCTTAACAGAACTGAGCACATCAGATACAGTTTCATAATACCTGAATTAAGGAAGGTTAATGAGAAAGAAAAAATTCCACTTTACAGAAGAGTTGACTTCATACACAGAAGTACATCACTGGCCCTGCTGAACAATGCCAGAAGGAATGGCTTCCCTTGCAAAGAAGATACTGATGAGCATTACCAATTAACCAGTATCTCCATTATTTGTTCCAGAGGTTAATCTGAAGATTACTATTCAGTCTTGAAGACATTTTTGACTTGTTCAAGATGTTTGTGCTCAATAGTGACCAAGGAATGCAACTGCTCAATTTTAAACAGTCAAAATCAGCCTCTCTTTACAATCAATAGACTACTGATAATACTCAATTTTATAATCAGGACAGGAATAACAGCTAGACAGACCAAAACCCACATATTTTCAGGCAAGTTATAAAAGTGTATATGACAGCACACATAGGCACACCAGTCAGAAATGCCTATTTCTAAAATGAAGAAACTGATTTAAACAGGAATCTCAGGAAGCTGGCAGGAAAAGTCAGAAGAACCCTAACCCTAATTTAGAAATGTCAGAGATAAAATAAAACACCATTGCCCATGGAGAAAGAATCCACATTAAAGAAAGCATAAAATCAAACATCAACTACCCAACAAAAGTTCAAAAAGTCTTATGGACTGAAACCGCATGCCTAAGTGGGAAGAGCGTATCATACAAATTAACAGTGAGCTAACAATAAGAAGGGAAAACAGGGCAACAATGGGAAGTTAAAAGATTCATGAGAGAAATGACCAGATTGAGCTATGTTCTGTAATTTGCTAAAATACCTAACTTTCCAAGAGCCTATGAAAAATATTACTGTAAGAATTAAGAGTTGAAACAATCTTCCTGATGATTTTAAACAAGGAGGCAACAAAAAGCAGAAAAGCTTTTTAAAAAGTAATTAGATAGGGATGGCTAAAGAAAAAGTGCTCGCCAGTGCCATGGAAACTTGTTTCACGACAGCATTCTATGAAAAGCAAAAGTATTCCAGTAAAAGTCAGTCGTGTCCTCTTTTTGTATCTTGGTATTTCCTAGTCCCACTCACTTAATTCCTACTTCTGTTGTACTCCTAAATCCTTCTGCCATTTAAGCAAATTTAGCCCCAGTGATTTTTAACTAGTTTATGCTCTTTTCTGGTTTTTTCTTCATTTGGATGTGAATAGATAATACATAAGAATGTATTAGCACAGCAAGAAATTAATTATTTGCATTTGTATTCTCAATAAATAGACTACAATACTCCTCTGTGTAAGAAATTCAGTTTCTTTGACTTGTTGCTTGTCAGTGAGGATAAGATATTTTAAAACAAAATGATGAAAATAGTAGCAACAAACCATGAAAAGAGAATTTGAAGAAAATTCTAAGGAATTAAGAAATGAACCTGCGAGTCTTACTGGTGTTTAACCACTGCCACCATGTTGTTCCACTTCAATGTTTCAAATTTTTATGACTCTGTTAAGAGTTGGACTGGACTGCTGAAATAATTTTATTCACAAGTAGCAGCACCACTATGTTTAATCTAAGTTTTGGAAAGTGAAGAACTGCTTTTTGGGGGCAAAAAAAGCTCTGGTTGGGTCCAAGGAACTATGTAACAGCTACTCTGCATGCTGTCACCAGATTTACTTAAGCGTTAAAAGGACTAACCAGGCACACAGATGTAGAGAGACAGACAAGAATTCACCCCAAGATATTTTAGCTCAATAATCTTGAGTGGATTGAGATTCCAGGAATCTTTGCAGTTCTTCAGCAATGTTACTTAACAAATAACAATAAGGTTTTTTCCATGCACTAAAAACTGGTAAAGAGACACCAAGCTTGAAAAAATAGGTTTTGTGCAAAATTAAAATGGCCAGTGCAATCAAGATCAACCTAAGCTTAGCCCTGTCCAAAATACTTAAGAAAAATTTTAAGGATGGTTGGTGAAAGTGTAAAATTGTCTAACAATTTTATGTCTATTCTGAAAGGTACCAGAAGAGGAAGAGTAGGGAGGCATAAGGAGGCAAAGGACAAGAAAAAACTTATGTTCTGACTATGGTTTAAAACCTCAGTATTACTATGTAGTTAAATCTCAGAAAGAAAAAAAAATCAGTCTATGCTCAGCAGCAGCCAACAGACAATATAATATGCAAAGAATTATTGGGAAAAACCATGTAAGGACAGACAGAAAGCAACATTATACTTTAACCTGCATGGATTCTTCTGATGTTATCATCTACGGTCAGAAAGGTAAAAGAAAACCAACAAAGCAAAACTATAAACATGGGAAAAGGAAAAAAAAAATCCAAATAGGCTACAGCGACTCCTTTGTTTTAGGCAAGGTTAGAGATAAAAAAAATATAGCTAACACAAAGAGTAAATTGTCCACAACACAAAAAGTAGGAGGTGTCCTGTGAAATTTTCTGGCAGAACTTTCATACAAAAGCAAATATTGCTGTTTCAAGTTACATGCTTTAACTGGCAGAACTCACAAAATGCAAAATCCCTGCTCAGTAAGAATTTAAAATACAGCAGTAAGAATTTAAAATACAGCTAGACTAATGGAAAAAAATCCATAAAGGATCCCAATGCATATGACTACTCGTGTTCAAAAACCCTCAAGATGCTAACTAGGAAACAGATCTGCTAAAGAAAGTATTACTTTATGACTGCCTTATTAAAATTGTGAACAACTAGCTCTTCAGCAGTTTAAAAAGCCCAAAGCTTTTTTTTTAAACCACTAAAAAGTTGGATAATAATTGCATACAGTAAAGAAGACAAAGGGGACAGTAGAACTCAAGTTCTTAAAAATTCAACCACTGTTCATTGAAAGGAACAAGATTAGCAACTTTCATTGAAAGTAATGGGTTTAAGGTCTTACATCAATTCTGCACATCTTTAGTTCACTGCTGCATTCCCAGAAGTAACCCAATTTTCAAATGTCCTATCCACCTCATCATGGTTTGCACAGATCTGAGCAGGAACCAGGTTTTTGGATTCCCTGCCCAGCTTTTCATCTGCTGAACATGCAATATGAGAGTAAATCAAAGGAAATATATCCCACCTAAAGAGTGCTGTATTTTGATTTTCTTTACAGTTGTGTTAATTCATAGCATTTAGTTTTTTTTCCTGTGCCTGTTCAATAGACATTGGAGTTTTTAACTAAGGCAAATAATGTTCTGTATGGTTTTCTTACTTCTGTGTGCTTTCAGAGAGAGCACCTTCCAACCACTGATGAATCATGGGCTGCTTCAAGGTGTCTCTGTAGTCATTCTGCAGTCGGTAGAAAGGCTTAAGAGCACTGTCAACATAAGGTGAAGCTTTAGTTGGCACCTCCTGGCAGATGACAGGGAAACAAGTTGGGGAAGAAGGAACCAGTCATTTACTTACTCAAAGCATCAACACCCAATTCTAGCACAGGTAAAAAATGCTAATCCTGTACCTAAAGCAAAGAGATACATAAACCATTTAGGACAAGTGAACAAGAGATCTTTATACACAGGGAAGACACCACCACAAAATTATTCAGTAGTGCTATACAGAGCAATATAATAGAGAACAAGGTTCAAAATGCCCAAATCTTTTCAGAGATGCATGTGCCAGCCATTCCTATTACCAGGGTATGATCCTGAATGCTCTTTCTGCTTACACTGATTCCAGACAAAGCTGAGCAGACTCAGTGCCCAAAACAGACTATTACACTTTGTTAAAATACCTACAGCTTTGTACTATACTTCACTAGGTTGAAGACATTGTCATGGGCTCTGTCAAGCAGATACGGACAGACTCAAAAAACTCACAATAATCTCAGCACAGGCCCTTCTGAGATTTAATTTTTCATTTGCAAGCAGCACTGACCTTGTTGGTTCTCCTATATAATCTTGGAACTTCCAGTGCACTCTTCAGGTATGCAAAGGAGGACTCACTGAGATCCTGGATGATCCTGTTATTCAAGGTAGGCACACAGGCTGATAGAGAAGTCTTTGAATCTTCCAAGGCTCCTATTAAAGTAAAAATGCTGAAGTTCAAACTGAGCTACCCTGCCCAAACACAACACAAGTTATGTGAATCCCCTCAACTTCCTAATCCCACTCACTATCTGGTGTCAAGTACAGGTTATGCTTACCAAATAAATACACAGCAGCCACTTATAAAACACTGCCAGTAATACCAACCATTCCTCAGCCAGAAACACAGATAGAGAAAAGGAAAGACAAGTGCAGTAAAGTGACATTCTTCAGGTTCAAAAGTTTTTCCAGTATTACCAATGAGGCAAGGGCCTGAATCAAAAGGCTCTGACCTTCCAAATAAACTGTGTGAAATTCTCTCTAAATTCCCAATGGAATTACTGGAGTATATTCAACTCAGAGCCATGATTGGTTACAGACCATTTACGGAGCAGGGGATGTGCACAAACTCCTACATCTCTAATAGACTTGGACATCTACCAGTAGCTCTGATTTAGAGATTTCAGTGGAATTCATGATGCAGAACTCCTGGCTATGCTTGCAGACAGGGACTAGTTCACTCATGCATGCCTAGCTTTAATTATTAAATTAAAATCAAACTCCGTATTTCACATAAAGAATGATCAGATGAAAAAAAACAAACAAATGAACCAAAGCAACAAACCCAAAAACCAAACCAACCCAAAGAAAAAAGGAGACTAAAATACTGAATTGCTTCTACTTTCTAAAGTTAAGGTATTTAACTATGATACTTTGATAACCCTCTGCCTCAAATGACTCATCAGGCTTAAGAGAGAACAATATTTTAGAAAAATATTTTAGTTTCCACTGGATAACGGAAAGCCTCTCTTATGTCTTCTTCCCCAGTTATTTCAAAAGTTTAATGATATGAATCTTCTAGGATAAAGTCCTCACTTTCTGGAGAAAAATCCTAAAAGCACTTTAGACTCACTCAATTTTAATTGTTAAGCATTTTCTAGACTCAACAGATCTGTTCAAGACTGTTTCTATTTAACAATTTAAACAGAAGGCAAATTTCATTAAGTACTTTCACCCTAAATAATGAAACTGTAAAAGTTGATTTCATTTTTTTGGCAGAGGGGATTTGGGAGAAAGGAGAAGGAGCCTCTCAGTTTTACCTGCAATGCAAGACATATTCTTGAAGCCAATTGTTTCAAGCTTTGGTTTAATCATGTCTAAGATGTCAGGAATCTGAAAAAAAAAAACCCAAAATCAAGAGAGATATAATAATGTTATAAAAATTTTAATTTCTTTTCTTACATCCTGTAAGTTTGAATTGCATCACAAAACACCCTCAATTTCTATGGTTTTACTGCATCTCTGTGCAATCAATACTAAAACTTTACAATATGCACAGGAATTTAGGCTTACACACTAAATCCTCTACCTTATTATTGTACTCAGAGGAAATAATTTAGAATTAACAAAACCTCCTGCAATTTACAACTTCACAAATTACAGAAAATTCAGCCTTACTGAAAATAAATACATAGGAATCATCCCTACTGGGAGACAATTAACAACATACATCTCTCCTCAAGATTCTGGATCATTAATCAAGCATAATCATGATGATAAAACCTTTTCCAACCTCAAAGACTAAAACCAGCAAACAAACACACTAAAGCTGAATGTTGCACCACACTCCAAGCTGCAACAGAGACTTCACTAGAAAAGGTAAGATTGGCAGAGTGACTCTTCACACCAAAAAACTGCAGAAAGATATTATTTTAGGAATTAAGCCCAGCAGCTACTGATAAAAATAATTTAAATACCTGAGGTGGTTTGCCCATAATCTGCCATTCCAAATAAGCACAGAGTAAGCCATGTATTTCAGGTATCAGACACCCCAAGTTTTGGCATTTAAGATTAAAAAATAATTATGGTACATTATTTTAAACAATTTAATGCTCTTACAAGATGCCAAAAACAATGATGAAGAGTCTTTCTAAGTAAAGCCAAAAGCACAGACCCGATCCTGCAGTTTGTCCAGATCTGCAGCAACGTATATCAGCTGAGTACTAGATATAGAAGACAATGGCACACTTTCTGGAGAAGATCCATTTCCTTGGTCCTCACTGGGGTTGAGGCTTAAAGAAGATTCCTTTCTACCAACTGGCACAGGTTTTTTGCTCTCCTTTGTATTTTCACTGGAAATGGGCCTTACAGAAACCTGAAACATCAAATTGAAGTGTGAACCCTAGCAACAGTGAAGGCAGTTAAAGCTGGACAAACTGAAACAGTGCATAAAGGACTTGTAAGACTTCAGCATTAGAATGCCACATTTTCAAGGGATATTACCAAATACCATTACTAAAATATGCAAAAAGTAAATGTTAAAAAATTTTGAGTGCACTACAAAGTTGGGTGATTTAGAACAAATTTCTCTAATTAAGGTTAAGAGAGGGTAGTCCAGTCCTGCTGTCAAACAACTCCTTTCTTCCACCTCCTCAAGCTCTCTGCTGTCAGGCAAGTGCTTCCCCTGATTACTCTGTTTTAACTCTGGTACTTATCAGTACTTTGCATGAGCTGATTTAGCTGAGAGAACTAAGTCACTGAGTCACAAAAGAAATTATAAATGGAGGTTTTACTTCCATCTACAACTATCAAAGGGGCATGTATAGAGAAGACAGAATCAGATTGATCCCTGAGGTACAGTGAGAGAGTAATAGGCAATGGATATGTACCTTACCAAGAGGAATTCTGATCACAAAGGAGGAAAAAACAATCAATCATTAGACCAGCATTACCAGGAAAGAGTGCAATCACCATCTTTGAATATACTCAAAATTCAACTTAAGATGTTCTGCACAACCTCATGTACACTGGCCCTATTTTGAGTAGGAATTGGGACCAAATGACTTCCAGAAATCTCTTCAAATCCTAATTATTCTATTGTACTGTCTCTCTATGGCACAAGAAACAGGGGCTCACTTGTATGGCTGGGAGCAGGCAGTACAAGAGCAAAGCACATTTTCTCTGCTCAAAAGCAGTGATCATTGATGCTGAGTCAGCTGTCCAGGAAACTTTGGTTTTGCATTCTCAATACTAAATAACTGATCCAGATTATATCACTCCTTCTTATTTGCAGGGTTATTATTTCCCTGGCTCTGTTTCACAACTTCACTCAATCAACAACACACAAACAGAAGAGAACTAAGATTTTGGCTTCTTGTTTCAGTGTTAGAGGCAGAATTAAGCAGCATGAAGTACAGCTTTGGCAACCACCAAAGCAGCAGACAGCAGCACTGCAACAGTACTGATACTTGTGACTAATCACGTATTTTGCAGTGATACTTTTTATAAGCCAAACTCATGTACTGCTTGAAGGTTAAAAACCATTAACTTGACAAAAGAACTCTTAAAAAGAGGTCACATATTTTGCTTCAAAGAGTCTCTTTTTGATGGCCACACCCCATCACCAGCCCCTTAGAGCAGGCTGCTCTCTCTCACCTCGCTGATGAACACGGAGTAGCGTGCCAAGATCTGCAGGCTGAGTTTCCACAGGCGGTGCGCTAACAGCGGCACAAACATCTGATCCGACCAGCACTTCACAAGACTCGCCCACACCATGTGGGTGGCCAAGAGACAGAAGGAGCTCCCAGCTAGAAATGATCAGGAAACAAAGGTCAAGTTCCTAAGCACCTTTTAAAAGATGCAACATCAGTGTAATTGCATTACCCAAGATTTACCCAAGATCTTTCCTAAAAGATACAATCATCAGATAGAAATGCATTAGGCACTGCCTGAAATAAACCCTTAAAATACTATCTCCTCAATGCTTTAGATTTCAAATTCCACCAAAGTCTTGCTGTAGCCGGCAAAAGCAAGAAATGAGAATTTGCCTGCAATAAAGGCAGAAACAGCTTGGCCAGATAATCCACTTCAGGAAATAACATTTCCAAAATAATTTTTGGCAGTCTTTTGAAGAAGTTACATTAGATATTCCTGCCAGCCATAACATAATACTCCCTTACCACTAAACTATTGCTCCTCTCCCAGTTATGCTCCTCTCCCAGTTACATGAGATATTTGCTATAAATATTTATTTTAAATACTGTACAAATGTCCATATTTAAACAAAATACTTTTAAAGCAGTTTACATAGTTTTACATTTAAAGCAGTTTACATAGTTTTAACATTTTAGAGAATACAATTAGAAAGATAAGGAATGTGTCTGCAAGTTTCAGGCCTAGGAATTGAAGTGGTAAGATGTATACATATTTTGTCTCCATTAGGATTTTTTTCTCCTGGTTTGCCTCAGAGGGCATGGATACACACTTACAGACATTTAGGTGTCTGTAGATACCTTCTTCACAAATATTCACTGTTAGCTGAAATTAGTTCTTCTGATTACAATATGCTTCTAATGGATGTATCAGGTTATTCCTCTTGTGTATACCTCCTCATCTCCTCATAAATCAATGTATATTTTTGGAGCAGACACCAACTCTATGAATGATAGCAAGCCTAAATGCTGCCAACAGACAGCCATTTTTACATAGTGCTGTACATTGCTACAACATCAAGAAAAATATGCCCCAATAACACAGCATAGTCTTTTGGTGTTCACTTAGGACATGTCAAATGCTAACAACTCCTTCTTGCACTGAGGGATGCTTCCATAAGTATGTCAGTGACAGCTGCTAAAGAGGGGTTTTTAGTAAGCAAAATGATCACTGACCAGAATTCTCACACTGCCATCTCTGCAACAATGTTTTATACTGTTTGAACAGTCAGTCAGAAAGAATTCCTTACTATTGAATGTGAACCACGGGATACATGTTACTGAACACTCAAGAGACAGAGTGATCCCTGCTATTTATACAACTGATTCCTTTACAATAAATATTTTTGCAAAAAAGTTTACCTGGTGCTTCCTCTAGTGTATCTGAAAGTGCTTCTTCTAAGGCCCCTGCTATTTCTCTGAATCTGTGAGAAAGAAAAATTCTGAATATCACAATTCATTGCTTAAACTGATGCCTAAACATTTTTCAATGTTTACTTTAGTACTATTTCTATGTGCTATCAATGGACATACACAGATTTTAAACCTGGGGTTATTTTTGCCCAACTTAACACTAGCATTCAAACACATGAAAGAGAACATTTGACATTTTACAGGCACATACAAAGCTTATACTTTGGGATATTATTAAAGTTGTGGTTGCAAACCACAACTATCATCAAAATGATAGCTCACAGAGTGACAAGTCCTCAGCTTTTTGAGGAGGGAAATTTTTTGTTTTGTTACTGTTTTTAAACTATAAGCAATCAAACTGACCTTCTTTAACCTTCAGGTATGTCACATGATACTGGAGCTCCAGATTTCTACATGCTTGTTAATGAGCAGTAACATAAGGTTCTGCAAACAATTCTGTACCCAATAAAAATCAGTAGTTCCTCAAGGACACCTGTTTTTGGGTTTTTTTTTCTTTTGTTTGTTTAATTCCTCTTTTAAAATACCCTTTTTAAAAAAATTCACCATTCAAAGCAAAAAAAACCCCAAACCAAAATGACATCTCCAAAATTTTTTAGGTATAACAGCAGAAGTTATTAAAACCTCTGATACTTTTCCATACTTGCATGATTTTAAGCTTCCCTGTAGAAAGTTCTGTTGTCAGTGATTTCCTCTTTTTTGCTTTTATGTGCATCATAGCAACTCTGTAAGTCTTTCTATCAAACTGAGTAATTACAACCTTGTAGGGTTTATCTTAAAGTCTCTTAACTATCATTTCCAGATCAGGACAGGAGCCCATCTAGTTTTTTTTGCTCAAACTCCTAATGGACTAGGATGGATGTTTAGCAACTAAACACGTTTGTGAAATGGCTTCAAAGCCTCAGTTCTGCCTATGCCCTGCTTCCATCAACAGAGCAGTGTCTAAGTCTCTTGGTGAAAAGGATTAGAGAACAGAATAAGGTTTTTAATGACAATGTAATTTTTGCTGAGTATGTCTTACATAGGAAATCATTTCCCCAGTGTAGGGCACAATCAGCTGCATTGACACGACTGAAAGAATGAAAACATGGGAAAGAGTTACTGGTGCTGTTTGTGCCAGCCCTGCTACAGAAGAAATGCCTTAACATCCATCTGTTCCTCAAAGGATCATTTCTAAAGGCTTTAGTAATGGCTGATTTTTCTGGTGAATTTCTGTAATTGAAAAAAGAAAACACCAAACAATCTTAACTATAAATGCTGAAGTGTGAGATAACAGTTCAATCAAAATCTTGTATGACTTAAAGGATATTAACACACATCAAGAGAAAGCTTCCCTGATATATATAATTAATATGTTGTATTATTTTCACAATTATGCACTGAAGAATTAATGGGTACTTCCAAAGTTATATTATGCCAATATAAAGGAATACTATAATTTAAGATGAATCAGCTGCTGTTATCCAAACATTTCCCAAAATAGTACACTATTTAGTCTTACAGTAATCTTGGATTAAAGGAAAATGATTTTTTAAAGTGTTTTAATCAATCAGAGCTCAGAATATCTAATGGCAAACATTTTTGAAGAGAAATATGCTGAAGCTCCATTTCAATTTTATGAGCAAGATTATCAAAGTTTGATCAATTGGCCTCCTACTAGAAAAGTTGGGCTTGAGACAAAAAGGGCAATTAATGATACATATCTGTTAAAAGGTTCATAATGGCTGCAGTCCCACAGACACTTTTAGTCTGTGCACCACTATGTAGTGAATACTCCTGCCCCTTCCCTTGGGCCAGCATGAATATTTGTACAGTTAAGCAGTTTGGGGAAATTGACTGGAGTTGAAAATCAGTAATTTTTTTTCTGAGTAACAGGTCCTTATCAGTTCACTACACAACTGCAGGAACAGATGTGCAAGCAAAAAAAAAATAAAATCAGGGTATCAGATGTTGTGACTACAGTTTTACAAAACACCATGAACCACCAAAATATTAAGACCCAGCTCCCAGCCCCATGTTCTTGTCACTTATATTAACTCTACCACTCGTAAGATTCCTAGATGGCATTTTTCAGCACAAGTGTAGATTCCCCCTGGATTAAAGAAACTGTATAAATGTGACTGTGGTAGTGTTATTGCCAATTACAGAATTGTGCAATAAAAAAGGCCACTAAAGTGACACAGGTTAAAAATAAACATCAATTTCTCTTCCCCCTCTTTTGGAAATTCCACTTTTTGTTTGTTTGGGGTTTTTTTAAGAGGCTCTCAGAAGGCTTTGGATCAAGACACATTACACATGGCACAGCTGGGTCATAGCAGACTTCACCAATGGTTCTGTTCCTTGCCTGGAGGATTGCTCTCCAGCCCTACAATCAGACGTACACACTACCCTTTCTAAAAATACAGTTTTATATTCTATTTTGTTCATTCAAATTCTAACATTACTAGAATTTAGAAAGGACTTTCTTGGGTCTCTCTGTTCTTTTCTAGCTGCAAGGTCTGTAAAAGAAAACATTATAGATACATCAGACCTGCTACTAAAATATCCCAGAAGCTACTAAAATATCCCAGAAGTTACGACTTAGCTCCTCAGGAACAGGGAATAGGAGGACAATCTTTGGGAAGGCAATGCTACAATTTAAAGAGTACCTCCTGTGTGAGACAAAAAGAATGTCAGAAACATGGCTAGGTCTGGAAAAGATGAAAGTTCTCAAGTCCTTTAGTTCTATACCTCTAAGAAAAAAAATTTCTTCCTTCACAGTAAGTATTCCTCTGGATTTGCATAAGTAGCATTCAACATACAGCTTAGTTTCAGGGACACTGGAGAAAAATAATTTGAAACAAGAATTCAAGACTTATTTGGATCTGTTCCTGAAAGTCTTATGAGTAGCTTATCAAATCTGGTGTAACAACACAGTACATATTGAAGAGTAGTTATGTGGTTTTCTGCTAAATTGTTGAAAGATATATAAAAGTTACTTGACATAATTAAATTCTTGATTTCCATATGATTTGTTGACAAGTGAGATTTTGAACAATGAAGAAGTGTGACCTTAAGAGTGAACAAAAAAATGCATGCTAACCTTATTTGAAAATATACAGGCAGATTCCATTTGTTGTTAAAGCTGTGGTAAGAGGGATGAGCCCTTAACCGCTTCACGCTGGCCTGGGAGCCACACTGCCGTTCGAATTTCCGTACAAAATCCATACTGGTGGTGTATTTCTGCAGGAAGAGAAGGAGCATTCTGGTCACACACAGGCTCCCAGCAAACAAGAAGGGCCACCACCCATTCAGCAGAACACTTGTACTACACCACAACTAAGCTCAAGGGTGAGGATGGGCTGACACTGCCCCTCATCACCTAATCATACAAGGCTAAAAGCCTGGGCTGCAGAGACACCGAAATCAAATTAACTTCAAAGTGTTACTTTATGGTAAGGACATTTCTAAAAAGCATAAAACTGTCCAAGCACACTGATCAAGCAGAACTGATCAGAGATTCATGACTATTTCTGAGCTCAATCACTGGGGTGGTGCTGCTGCACAGTATGAACAGAGTCAGGTGCAGCAGATATAATTACACAACAAGGAGAAACAATCAGGAATGAAACTCAGAAGTACACAAAGCCAACTGCACATGAGAATGGAAGCACAATATTTTTGTCTGTTACACAGGACTTGTACTGTAAGAATTTCTAGAGCTGTTTCCCTAAAAATATTTTGCAAATATCAAATATATGCAGAAGAACTTCAAACAATTTCAGATAAACTAACTTCATCCAGTGTATACTTCTAATAAGATGTTTATGAATAGTATTAAGTTGGTTGCAAGCAAAAAAAATTACATTAATCCCCAAACATACTGTGGATTTGGTCTCAATAGTATGAGAACACTGAAAATAATGAAATAATAAGTTAAATCATGCACAAAGCAGAAAGCCAAATACTTGATGAAAACCAGAAGTAAAACAGTACAAAAAATGTTATTTCATACAAAATAGACCTTTCTAACAGACCATGAAACTTAGGTAAATAAATTTAAAATTAAAACACAACTGCAGTTAAAATTACTTCTATGAACAGAAAGCTAGTTTGGTTTCTGTGCAAGTTTCTTCTAGTAAAAAAAAAAATCAGGAAACAGCCATAAAACCTATCATATATTCTCATAAATCCACTACTGAAATAATGAAATAAGCCTGACAATCTCTCAGTGCTTCTGACTTCACTGCAGGGTTAGGGCTCAATCCACAATCCAGAGCACTACAGGAGCCAGGTGATTTTGCCTCTTGTGAAGCAGTAAAACATTATCAGGAGAAGCCCCTGTGTTGCTGCTTAGAGGGCCTGCTCTCAAAAACTCTCCTGTGAACAAAGGACATGAACTGCCACAGGGATGCCTCAGTATTGGGTATCTCAGTAAGTTCATAACTTTCTATTAAAGGTATAACTACAGAATACCTTTCTTGTGACGTGGTAGTTTCAGTGTCAAGATAATATTCTGAAAAATGCATCCAAAAGCTTTTAAGTAACTACTTTTCTCCTAACCTGGTTGTATTTATACACAATGAACCCATAAAAGGTATGGGAGTTAGACCCAGACTGAATGACAGATTAGTTATCTTTCAGACCTCCTTTCTTAGATAATAAACTCAGCACTGTAAAAAGGCAAACAAGCTGCTAATGCTCTGCTACCCTAAGTGTAAGTCAGAGATATAAACCAAACACTCTGTAGAGACCCATCACTTTCAAAATAGAAGGCACCTCAAGAGACATCTCAATATTGAAAACATTATATCCAGGAGAAGGAATTAACTGCAAGACTGGTTCCTATTTCAACTTCTAGGATTGGATTGTTGACTGCACATTTATTTAAGAAAAGTAAAATTGGGAACCAAAAGGGAGCAATTCTCAAACAGAGAAATCTAAACTTAATCTTAAATGAATGTTTAGGGATAAAAGAAGTATTCTTTTCAAATACCTATAAAACTACACATCTAACTCAAAGAAAGGCACAGAATAGAATAGCTGAAACTATTTTAAAAAGTCATGTCGCACAAACGCTTATTTTAACATACTTAACATTGCCAGTCTGATTTTTAAAGGATTTAAAACAAATCTTTCAATCCCTCTCTCTCTTCCACACTTAAAAACCCCTTAACAGAAAACACAGCATATTCAAACTTATTTGCATTAAACCTATACATAGGTATATATGCAAATACACATAGAGAAAAAAACTGTTCTGCATTTCTATCAACCTAGAAAATGGAGACACAAGATTATTGTCTAAAATTTGTGTAGCATTACTTGGCTCATCATCAGAGCAAAACAATTTTAAAGAGTTTTTCCCTCCCTCTCAGTTCAGAACTATTAGTCTTTAGATAGGTGTAATAGCATTTTTACACTTGGCATTTCAACTTTGTATTGATTTTAAAGTAAAATATTTTAATGATTTTAATGACTATGAGTCCCTTAAGTAGTCAAAAGCAGTACGGAAAGTACTTTGGACTTACAACATCATTTACCTGGAAGTCATGGGGGGGTGCTGGGTTTTTACTGGGTTTTTTTCGATTGATTGGTGTTTTTTAAATAAACCAAACGCCTCTATCTTGAAAATAAAATGTTTCACTCTAATCACAAGTCAAACTGTCAGGGGGAAAAACTCCAATTTTTTCAGTAATCATGGTTAAACACAAAGCAGGCAGGACATGAGGAAAAGCAGAGAGTTCCTATTTTCTACTTGCAACACACAAGTCACAAGTGAAGCGCTGCCAGAGAAGATCTTCATACTAGACCAAGAAATCTATTTCACCATTAGTAAAAGATGATGTTTTAGAGACAGAGCAGCACTACCAATGAAGAAAACACAGGAGTGACAAGTACTTTAAATTCATTATTTAATGTAAGCTTGTGATATCAGAGAAATACTCTCTCTGTTTTCTAAACCTGATGGCACTGCCAAATATTTTCAGGTTTTAGTTGACTTGTGTTTATAATCACAACATAATATGCAGTACTGCAAGAGAGCAAAAGCTAAAACAAGCAAGTGAAACAAGGAATTTTTTAAATCTTCCCATAGTAAAAAGTAAGTTGCAACCCAGGTATTTAATTAATGACAGCTCCTGCTATACAGCAGTTCTAGACTTGAGTGAACACTGGAGCTATCCACTCCCACCTTCAATAACATTGCAATTCTACTCCCAAAATAAACACTAATTCACCTGACTAAATGGTGTCCAGTAACTTCTGTGCAAGCTCTCCTAACAAACTTGAGGGAAGAATTAATTCCTATGAAAATTGAACCAAGTGGTTTGAGATAACCTCCTCTTCCAAGCCATGCAACAACATGAATTTACACAAAAGCAGCAGGGGGGGAGAAGCTAGAGAACATGACTCTTTAAATTCTTGTGTCTGTCACAGAAATTAGAAATGGAAAAAATGGAAATTAATTACCTCATGAAACACATCTGGGTTTCCAGGGTTAAAAAGTGATGGTAATTTCTCTTCCAAACCACGTACTATTTCTGGCCACACCGAGTTCACTAAGAAATCATATCCAGGAACAATATCTGCCTTTTCACTGAAAAAAATTGCAATTATTCCATGGTTATATTTTACCACCAGACTTCTATTTGGAGGCAGGAATCACTAAAAGAATAGATGCACAGCACTAGACAAAATGCAATGAAATTTTTTTACATATTTATACTGATTCCCTAAACTGTTCTTCCTTTGAAGACTTCTTATCCGATTCCACAGTCTTATCAAATCAAAGCTGTTTTTTTGTAACTCTCAAAGTGTTTTAAAAATTTATCAGTTACCTATTTTGCAAGTGTGTACTGGAAAATTAGTACATTTCAGCTGAGAAATCCTAGGTATAATTCAAGTTTTAATATCTCCAAACTTCCAAGACCTACCAAGTAGGAATAATGTGACTAATGCAATGAAAAAGAGAACTTCTTCCTAATTGTTCCAAACTGTATTTATACATATTGTGTTTGATCAAAAGATCAAAAGGTACCTTGATTTTGAAAACTTAAAAATTGAGAGCAGAAGAGATAATAGCATTCTATTCCAATTTAGTACACCACACTACAAAGTAGAAACATTCCATTATTAAGAAGAACGATTAAAACTTGCTGAGGGATTGAAAGAATTAAAATGTTAGTAAAACTTAGGAGTCATAAAAAGCTCAGCAATGGATGACTAATTAGAAAAGCAATTCTGCAGTCCCTAGGGGCTATGTCCATAGTTCTGCTAATTACAGCACTCTGCTATATTAGCCATCCTGCAAAGAGATGAATAAATGGATACAATTCAGTAGACCTGAATTATTTAAGCTTGAAAAACAGGTAATTTAATTGCATAAGGAATTAAGCACTTTTTGAGAACACAGTGGAAGCACAAATAAATTAAACCTGTAGTTTTGGTACACACAATAAATCAGTCAAACCACTGAGGACCATTCCCACTTTTCTGATGTGCACTAACTCAATAACTTCTAAACTTATATTTTGATAGCTTTATTATGCTCTTCTCCTTGGATGAAGTGCACAATCATATTTAATGGGTTCAAAAAAACAAGTTATCTGACACATTGTATTATGCTCACTCAGTAGTAGAAGGACTCACTTCTACTACTGAAATACAGGATTGAGTTTGCTTCCTCTGAAGGTCTGGGCTGCAGCACCAGGAAAGTCTGTTCACTGATTTGTTTTGAGAAACAGAGGCATGAGGTACAAATCAAACTTGACTAGAATTTTCAGGAAAGGCCAGCTAAGTCATTAGTGCATGGAAGCTGATAATGCAAAGGATTTCAAAGCATATGATACTTGTTGTGACTTCAGTGCAGCTGAGAAGCCCAAGATACTTACCTGGAAATTGCTCCCCCTGTTACTTCCCGCAGGAGGCGACAATGATGAGGAACAAACTCCAAGAGCCTATTGTACATAGCCTGGAGGCCATTAGGGTGGGATTGCACATACTGCTCCACCATCACCTGCCAGGAACAGCTCAATGTTAAATGCCAGAAAAGTGAATATAAAATATGCTGTAATGCAAGACTCTCAAAACTCTTAACACTATAATCTCAAATACTGGGATAGTCAGTATATTACTTATTTTTTCATTATATTTTCCAAGTATAACTTGCCAGCCTGATTTATTACTTCCTTTAAAGCAGCACTCTTAACTGCCAAGACTGGCCCAAAAATGGGAAGGAGATCCTTTCTTTTTAATTTGAGCCACTATGTCTGGCTCCCAACCCACTGCACTGCCACATCACTGTCACCTGAAGCAGTCTGTCAAGTTAAAGAGGGAACTGGTAAAAGCTAATCAAACTCAGAATAAAGTAAAAACTCCTTCTAAATGTTGAGGTGGTTGGTCCAATCCCAAATACAGGCAAGCCAAAGCAAAGCATCTTCTGTGACACTGCTAAACCTTTAACACAGCTAGCGAATCAGTTTGTCTGGACAGTGCCTCATACTCAGTGAAAAGGGATAATCTCTGCCACAAAGAGAAGACAGTAGGAAAAGAACAACAGCTTGTTTCTTGGTATTCTTCCAACGTCTGAACACATTTGCCTCTTGCAACATAAACAGGTGGAATGGTGCAGAAGTGGTGAAAGAACAGAGCCTCAGAAAACTGAGGGGAAAGTGACATGTCCTACACCGTAGCAGCTGTTACAGTATGTGGCAGACACCCAATGGAAACCTGTCCTAAATGGGAGAGGTTTGGTTTTTTGATTCTTTAGCCCAAGAAAAGTAGAGGTAAGAAAAAGAATCCACCCTGGATATAACTCAAAATTGGTGACAGGCAAGTAAGAGAATTCCTCCATCCTTTTCTTCTTAAATAGCAACAACAACCAAGTTGACATTTTGCTGTGGTTCAGTTCTCCTGTTCTCTCCACAAAGATATTTTGAAGCTGCTAACAAAAGCTGGAGGTTCACAGGAAAAATAAACATGCTTGGAAAACAAATGGAATTTTTTTATGTTATCTTACCTCATCTACATAAGGTTTTACAAGCACTTGGCCAACTAATGCCTCTGCATCTCGTGTTTTGTCAATTGTTGCATAAGTGCGTAGACAGTGGCGTATTATGTCAACATTTGACGTTTGAAGGCCTTCCAAGAGCAGCCCTTCCAGAGACTGCTGCAACATGGCTGTTATTCCAGCTATACGCTACAAAGAGAAAGAAAATATAGTCAGAAAAAGCCAAAATCAAAGCCTGTCATCATTGTTGAAGCAAATGCATCCTGATGTGCCTCAGTTTTCTATCCTTACTTGCAAAGTACAAAAATTTGATAACTGCCAGTGTTCAATGACCATTAACACAAACTTAATTGGCTACTGATGCTATATAAGACAAGATTTATTATAATAAACCTAAAGGCAATTATTATGCTCTATATGTTGTAAGTTCCACGGTAACTTGTATCAGGTCTGGTTTATCCTGAGGAAATAAGTTAGTAATTGTTCCTTGTTCAACTGAACCAGTATGTGACAATAAACAAAAGATTTACAGTAAGTGACCAGGGATAACAATTGTAGCATTTATCCCTCACTGTCAGAGACTAAACAGACAGCGTGTACCCAGCACTACTTGTCAAATTACCACAAACCAATGACACTGAGTGACACTAGCAAACACCAAAGAAATTAGATTCCTTCTGGCTTCTGCCAAACAGCTTCTTCAGTCTACACATATTCTCCTTTTTGCAAATAATTTTTCCTGATCTCCCATGACATCTTTTCTACTAGATCTGACTAGTGTAGCAATGAGTCCATTGCTACACTACCTGCAGATATACTCCTGGCCCTATAACTCTGCATGTGAAGGAAGATCAGCAACACACATTAAGGCAGTCAGAGTTGAACTATGAATATAGCCAGTAAAATTTCTTCTCTCTCTTTTTACATGTTGTATTGTGTCCATCCATCCTAAAATGATTAAGAGAATTTGTACTGAACATGCAAAGCCAGGAACCCAACTGCTGACTGGTCATGAAAGCTACATTCTGATGAGCCTTAGCAACAACAGGTACAGGTCAGAAGTCCTGGCAAACACCACGTGACAAATGTTCTCCCATCCCATACACTACTCTGCTGCTCATGCTCACTGCTGCTAATATCCAAGTCTGATATCCAGCTCAGTGGCCAGAAGAGTCTTGTAAACTGTCCATGTAACAAAATGATCCCATGGATATCTGGAGCCGAAACAAGTTTGTATTGCCAACAGGCAGAGGCACAAACTGCAACTCTGAACAACCTCAATAGCTTGAAAGCCATTAAGAATGACACCCTCATGAGAATCAGCTTAAAGCATTACCCCATCTCTACATTCACAGCTTTCTTTTAGCACAAGTTTTCATTTATCCCCTCTCCCCACTGAATGAATCGAAGAAAAAAGTCCCACCAAAACATCACTTAGTCTTTTACAGTAGGTAAAAGAGCATACTGGGAGATTAGTAATGGCCAGCATAATTTCATGAGAAGACAAACTTGAATATATTCAAGCTAGCCACTATGTAGGCACATTCCGTTTATATTCTGGTCTGTACATGGCAGCTAACAGAGCCAACGTAAATCTCTAGAACGAGGCCTCAGTATCAGTAAGCATATGAACTGCAAGATACATTAGGCTGACAAAAATGTCTGTCATATTTCCTGCTCTTATTCTCAGTAATTTATCCTAAAGAAGTAAGCAAACAGGGCATAAATCCTCAGAAAAAGCAATAGTTCTAGTCAACTGATAAAAATGGCCTCATGAAACCCATTTTTCTCCATAAATTAACTCAATAAAACTCTGTGGAAACAGGCATTTATCTTCCAGTTACACTGGTTTTCTTTGACTGTCCAAGTGTTAAGTGTCGTGTCATGCAATACTTACTGGTCTCACTTTGTCTAAAAGGGGCATTCCTTTGCTTTGTACTGCATGAAATTGTAGTTGATTAAATTCTGTGGCAATTCTCTCTAAAACTTGTCCAGTTAGAAGTGGACTGGAAGAGAGATGATACAAATGAGAATACACAGTTAGATCCTTTCAAACCAACTCTCTCTCATCAGTAACAGATAGAGCTCTCCCTGAATTTTTTGTAGTTTCAATATTTTGAATTCTGATAGGTACTACTATAATGACTGCAATCAAGCAATAATGATCTGGAGCACGCTACATGATTAGCGCTGTTTTGCAGCTCTTACATGAAGTGGGTGAAGCAGAAGCTGAGAGGAACATAAGCTCTTGCCTCAGCAGTATGAAGCACTTTCTCCTAAATGGCAGTTTTATTATCACATGGAATGTCAGTCTTAAGAGAGCTCAGAAACTGCTCCAGGTGACCTTCACCATCCAGATTTCTTTCTTTCTTACTCTGTCATATAGTAAAACTAATGATAGTTATCTCTAGAGAAACAGTCCTGCCCTTCTCAAGCCCACACAATCCCAATAATGAGCCGAATTTTCAGTTCTTCAAGTATGATCTTAACTGCAAACTTAATTCTGCAAAATGCCTCACCTGACTGGAAACATCTGCTTTTGTCCCTCTAGGTATCAACCTACTTTCTGGTACACCTACCCCCCCTACCATGTGATCCAGCACACTGAGCTGAAGAGACAGTCTCACACTGGGTCTTCCCTCAGCTTAAATTGTACTTGCATCCCAGTCAAGCCTTTCAAGTGCATGACTGGTACATCAGTTCCAAAATTGGCTGAAGGACACCCTGCAATCCTCAGTAAAGGCAGAGGAAGAGGTTTGACTGGAATTTGTCACAAACCTTCCTTGTACTAGGTTTGCCTTGTCTGCCTTAAGCTATTCTTGCAGCGGTCCTTTCACTTACATATAAGCTGGGAAAACAAGAAAAACTGTTTTGTTTCACTTACAAATGACATTGGAATAAACTATAGGGAGTATTTCAGACATGAGAGGATTGGTGACTTCTAATAAAATAAAATAAAATAAAATAACTGCACACTAACTTTACAAAGCTTGCTTACTGAAAGCACCACGAGTAATTTGGAACTTTGGAGTCTGAGTTACATGTTCTGTGAATGACTGGCTTGCGGAAGACTAAAACCAAGAAAATACTAAAATTACAGTAATTTATTCCATCAGAGTTACATTTCTAAAGATACCTCATACTGTTTGTAAATTCACCTTCAACAACACCATGAAATTAAGTTAGTCTCATCAACTACAAACAAAGGTAAGCATTACAATTTTTTTACCTGTTTCCCTCTAATGAGGACAATTCTTTAGTGCCTTGGGAATGTAGAATCTTCTCAATTTTCTCCACAGACTGAATAACATGAATAAGTCTCAGGACACACATCTGTAATTAAAGTAATATTTTACATGTCTAACCCCAATCCCAACTGACATCACCTAAAGAAAATATTTTAGATGGTTTCTTAGTTCTTTGGTTTTTTTCTAGTTTAAGTTTTCTCCGTTTATCTTAACACTTGAGTCATGTCTCAGTTGAAGTTATTGCTCACATATGTCCATTAAACACCACCAATAAATGTTTGTCACAGATGTAGGACAGTTGTTCCTATCCCTGATGTTTTTCAAAGCACAAAGACAAGTGTTAGTGTGTCTCCTGCCCACAAAAATTAAACAGCTGTACTTCAATTCCATTCATAATAAGTAGGTTTATATGCTACTGCAGTCAGAAACAAGAGCAACTATTACAAAATAAAAAAAAATCCAACTAAATCAAACATATGTTTTGGGCAACAACAGTAAAACAAAGATTTATGATCTACTAGACACTGTAAAATATGAAGTCTGTCAACCAAAATGTCAATACATTTTACAAGTACAAAATCCTGCACAGCTTCATCTAGACAGCATAGAACTTTCTTAATTTCATTTTCTCAGGGTTAATGGCAAAAAGTTATCCTAAGGATGATCTTTTAAAGATAGTACTATCTGTTGTACCTTTTTTCTTCTAATGTCTTCTTGTTTAGTCATTCGGTCATCTACTGCTTGAATCCCTTCACTGACACATGACTTAAGACTCTGTGAGAGAAAAAGTCAGTATGTGAAGCTTGCTTCCCATTTAAGGGTTGAAAAAAACCTAAAAAAAAATAAATCTAAACTTAAGACACAGATTAATTAGATCACAGGAGTAATAAAAGCTACACGATATCAAGTGAAAAAGCCATAAATACAACTAAATAACTGAAAGTAGAACCTGCTCCTTAGGTATTGCCACTGCAAATATAATTACTTCCACCATAACCATTTTTTATTACCTTAGAGAGAACAAATTACCTTTGCCTAAAAGCAGGCAATCAACCCACTATGTTTTTATGTCTTGCAACTGGAGTTACAAATCAGTTTTAAATAATATTTTTCATGCAATAAGGATTTCTCTATGCTAGCTGACCCTGTTTTCTGTTAGACATGAGGGGTGTGATATTTTGAAGGCACATTTATGCAGCAAGCATCCTTTTGAACTGGCTGCCAAGATGATCAAAAATTGCCCCTTCCTATAAATACCAAGTCAGTGTGGGGGAGCCAAAATAAGCTCCACCTTCAAAAGTGTAATGTTTTATGGTTAAACCACACACTGAGGAAAGTAAGTCCATAAAGGGACTGTGCTGCATCTGAATTTTCTATCACCTTTAAGTTACTCAAATATTAAAACAGCTTCAAGATATCTCCATAGACTTGTCTTGCAAGAGTCTATTCACTTGTCAAATTTTAAAAACTCTTTATCTCTTGGTTGAAATGCACTATGGGAAACCAACATTTACTGCAATACAGGTGCCTGAAAATACAATGCTTCTTAGTCATCAGTTTTCAAAGAGGAGTTTATTGTAACAAATATTAACTTGAATAGAAGACATTCTGTATATCATATGAGAGCGAGCTGAAGTTTACCAAGCTGTTGACAATGATTGTTTTGAACATACCATAACTTCTTCCCTTAACTGTCCCAAGGGTACTGAAAGCTGATTGAGAGCCTTGTCCATGCCAACCTAAAGAAATTACCACAAACACATGTATTACTTTTTTGATAAGATCATATGTGAATTACTGACAAAGCCTATCATTTTACAGATACTCAAAGAGAACTGAGGAAACATAACTTCCTTCATAATTTCCAGTTTTTAATTCAATGCAAAAATATGTTATCTCAAATACAAGCATAAAGATGTAAGACTGCTTTCACACAAACCCAAAAGATAAACAAAATTTCCTCCTATGGAAATTTTTCCTCTCAGAAGTATGTTAAGTCTCAGTCTTTGAATCTGTATAACTGGAACAATTACAATTTTCAGACACAAAGTTGGGGATCTTTTAAGATACTATGACTATACAAAAAGTTTAAAGATTCCTAAAAGAATCCTTCAAAACAGCCTTACTTTTATCATTGCTGTTCTATTTTAATGATTAATTTCCTTCAATTTTAAAAGTGCTGACAGTTTGAAACAAAGTTTGCCCTGAGTCTTAACTCCCTAACAAGTCAGCTTTTCAAGACAAAATGCATACATATAAAACATCTAGTACAGGCCAACAGCAATTCTGTAAAGCAATTCTGTAAGTTCTACAGGAATGGTGTCTCAGTGCAAGGATTAGAGACATCAGTTTAAGATGCCTTAAATCATAAAATGCCAAAATAAAAGCCATATACTTTTCATACGAAAAATAAAAATCCCACTGAACCACATTAAGCCTGAACTACACAGTACAACTAGTAACACTTACAAGATTTGTTGAGAGATTTACAAAATCTGCATAGTCCTTATTTATGAGTTCTACCATAGCAGTTTTAAGGAGTTTGTAATAGAGCTCCAGATCCTCACGGAGCTCTTCCAACTGCACACGTTTCCTGCAGTCTGACACAAAGTGATCAACATCAAAATCCGCCTGAAACAGGAAACGGAGAAGGATGTAAGTAAACAGTTCACACAAGGAACACACCCAAAATAAAGTACTCCATATGCCTGTGAGCTGACCAAACTAAAGACCTAGGGGGAAAAAGGCTTCTTAGCGCAGTAGTTAAACTCTCAGTTTTTAGGCTGAAAAGCACAGAGTGTCGTGGGGCTGAATATCCAGTGACCAGCTCCCCGAAATACAGGAGACTTAAAAACCAAACAAACCACTAAACAACACCCAAGAGTGGAAATTCAGTACTGAGAACTGCTCTACTCTCTGCAAGCAGCGAGGCCTCTCGCTCCCGTCAGTCTCGGAGCGCGGCCCTACCTGGACACGGCCGGATCTCGGATCCCCTGTCAGTGACACCCCCGGCGCTCCTCGCAGCCCCGGCCGGGGGAAGGGCCGTGGCGGAGCTGTAAAATCCCCACCAGGGCTCCGGGCCGCGCTCTCCCGCAGGGAACCCGCCACCCCCTTCCTCAGGAGGCCCCTCGCCCCTCCACGACCCCCGGGCCCCGCGAACCTTCATGAACTCGTCCTTGTCGAAGCAGAGGTTCTCGGGGCCCCGCGGCAGGCTCATCCTGCCCTCCATGCTGGGCCCGCACCGCCCCTCGGCCAGCGCGGCACCGCCCCTCGGCCAGCGCGGCACCGCCGAGCGCGGCCGCCGCCGCAGCGCCCCCTGGAGGGCTCCGGGCGGCGCTGCGGGCGGGGCCCGGCGGGCGGCGTGCAGGGCGGGGCCGCTCGGGCTCGGCCCGCCCCGGCTCGGCGGGGACGGCCGGGAGGCAGGAGGCTGGATAGGCTGGAAAAGGCCTCTGGGATCATGGGGTCCAACCTGTCACTGAACGCCGCCATGGCAACTACGTCATGGCATTGGGTGCCGCGTCCAGTCTTTTCTTAAACACCTCCTGAGACAGCGACTCCAACACTTCCCTAGGCAGCCCAATGCAATGTCCAAGCACCCTTCCTGTGAAGAAAATCCTTCTAATGTCTGATCTAAACTTTCCCTGGCGCAGATTGAGGCCATTTCCTCACATCCTGTCACTGGTTCCCTGGAAGAATAGGCTGATCCCCACCTGGCAACACGCTCCTTTCAGGCAGTCGTAGAGAGGAGTAGTGGGGAACCTCCAAGACTCCTTTTCTCCAGGCTGAACACTCCCAGCTCCCTCAGCTGCTCCTCACATGACTTACACTCCAGACCCTTCACCAGCTCCATCACCCTTCTCTGGACACACTCCTGCACCTCAATGTCCTTCCTGAGCAGAGAAGCCCAGAATTGGTTACTGAACTCAAGGTGCAGCCTCACCAGGGCCAAGTACAGAGGTGCAATCACTGCCCTGGTCCCGCTGAACCTGCTATTAGTGATGGAGGCCAGGTGCCATCGGCCTTCTTGGCCACCTGGGCACACACTGGCTCATGTTCTGCTGCTGTCAACCAGCACCAACAAGTCCCCCTCCACTGGGCCTCTTTCCATCCACTTTTCCCCCAACCTGTAGCACTGCATGGGGTTGTTGTGGCCAAAGTGTAGGACTCATTACTCAATACTCGCACCCAACTTTGTGTCCTGTGCATTTACAAAGGGTAAACTCAATCCCCTCATCCAGATCATCCAGCAGCACGACCACTGTAACCCCTAAACTGCTAAACTATGTCACCCCGAGCCAGATCCAGATGCCTCTTGATTCCACCACTTTGCTGGGCAACCTATTCCATCCTACCAGTAAAATTTTTTTCCAATATCTATCTGGATCTCTCCTGTCTCAGCTTAAGGCCATTTCCCTGTGTCCTTCAGTGCAGGCATAGGAGAAGAGACCAGTCCCCACCTCACTATAATCTCCTTTCAGGCAGAAAGCAATGAGATATCCCCTGGGCCACCTCTTCTCTAGACTAAACAAACCCAGCTCCTTTGGCCATTCCTCATATTTCTAGACCCTTCACAATACTTGCTGCCCTTCTCTGGACGTGCTTCAGCATCGCAATGTCCTTGAATTATTTGGGTTAGAAAGAATAATGTCATTGAATGGGTTAGGTCAAAAGGAACCTTAAAGATCATCTAGCTTTAACACTTCTGCCATGGGCAGGGACACCTTCTACTTGACCAGGTTGCTCAGAGCCCCATCCAAGATGGCCTTGAACACTTCCAGGGTTGGGACATCCACAGCTTGTCTGGGCAATCTGTTCCAGTGCTTCACTGCCCTGACAGTAAAGACTTTCTTCCTGATATCTAATCTAAACCTATGGTTCTTGCCGCCCTGAGATGTCAGGGTAGCTGAGCTGTGCTGCTGCTGTGGGTGCCTGGTGTGGGCACCAAGCACACCAAACTGACCCAGTCATGTCAAGCTGCAGGGCCCAGCCATCAGGGCCCACAGCACAAGCCAAGGAGACACAGGGCTGCAGAGGAGGAAGGGGGCTCCAGGGGATGGAAGGTGAGCGGGGTCACCCAGATCTGGTAGCCAACAGCCACATCTCCTCAGGTTTTATGTATTACCGGGGTGGAGGATACCCAGCCTCTATAGGCAAGAAATGCCAGAGTCTGACCATTCTTTAAAGCAAAATAAGCTTTTTCTCATGTTTAAATTTATTGTAGTTTGTGCTTATGTGATCCTGAGTAACAGGAACTGAGTCAGAGCATAATTTACTTCCCCCATCCTTTTCAGCAGAATCTCTTCTTAGGCTCTTGTTTCGTTCAAAATCTTTTGTTCAAGGTCACCGATGACTTAGTGAAGACAAATTTAGCTCTAGAAAGCCTCCCTGCTGTCACTTACATTTCTGTTTGCGCCTCAGGATGGAAGACAGCAAATGATCTCGTTCCTCACATGAGCATTTTATGGATTTAATTTTGTCTCAGTGAGCTCAAATGAGGAGCTATCCCAGTGCCTTGCCAGAGAGTTGTAAGGGTGCATCCTGTTTCTCTGCCAGTTGCTCTGTGGATAATGACAGAGAAGACTCCCTAGGCTTGATGAACATGGGCTCTGTGGTACACTGGGCTGGAAACCTCCAGACCTCTAGGGCAGCCAACATTTTTACAGCACCCACACATATCTCCTGTCCTAACTTCTTCAGCACTACACAGAGCCTGGCTGGTCTGTACCCAGCAAAGATTTTTGCCCGTGATTCATGGCTGGCACTGTGTTTCTCAGGACTTGCCTGAGTTACTGGGAGTGTGAAGGGCCAAGTGGGTCAGTGGTGAGCATGGTGGACATGTGCACCTGCTGGCTGGCTCCTTGTGTGCTCATTTCCCCCGCTTGCTGTCCCTTTGGAAAGCTTTTCAAGACTGACATGTTTCAGAGTGTCCAACCCTCTCAGAGATCTCAGAGGTTGTCAGGCATGATTTATAGCTGTCATGTGTTGTCAGATGGAGAGCAGAAAACAATACACCCACCTCACAAATCTACACTGTCACTTTTTTGCAATAGCTACGACTGTGCATGTCAGGTTTCTTACATTGTGATATTGAAATGTCTACATTCTGGTACAGGAACAAAGCTACATTATTGCTTAGCCATATTTTAATTTAGTGAGCTGGATGCTTGAAATGAAAATTTTAGCCAGCATTTAATGCTAACTTCTTAACAAGTAGTTGCACCTACTTCTAAGTGTACTAGCTATGACAAATCTTGCTCTAAAAATAATTGCTGGTGCCATTTATGGTTTTGTTTACAAAGCTCTAATTATAAAGTGCTTTGAGGAAATAGAAAGTATGCTTCTGACTTGGATTTGTTTAATGATGAGCTCTTACACTCTTCATATTTATTGATGTAATTGTAAATTCAAATATGAAGTTTGTGGAACTTAACAATTCACCAGCGCAGACTGCAATATGGCACTTTAGTAAGTTAATGCTAAAACCAGAATTAGGAGTTGTAGGTTATTTCCACATGCTCTGTGTCTCTGTACAGCCATTTTCACCTGGGGCAGTGGTGCACAAAGTAAAGTTTCTCCAAGATGGAAAAGACAGGCAAAGCAATGAGGGAGCTAGCAATTCCAAAGAGTCCTGCAAAGCTCCCTGTACTTCCATTACTTTTGTTTACTTAGTCCATTTGTACTACCCCTTCATCCCTTTCCTTTCCTGATTCTTGTTACTGTCATTCCAATACCTCCTGGCTTAGAAAACACAGTTTTAAACACTTTTTTTTCAACAACAAAGACTTGGCACCTAAGAATTTCTTGAAAACTTAAAATCACCATTTAATCTTCAGCTTTGAATAACATATCATTAATGGACCCATTAGATGAATGAACAGAGAGCACCTGAAAGTCTGTCTGTTATTATTGTTATTATCTGAATAAGGATAATGTAGGTGCCTGAGAGTAGAAGAGCTACTTTTAGCTGTTGTGTGGGTGCTGAATTTTAAAGATTCCAGGACCCTTTCTTATTCTCAAACTAAGAACATTTCAAGGGAGGAATAATGATACAACGAATTATGTTTAGGATAATTCTATTATCATTTTACTGAAGGCTGCCAGTGACCAATCCACTATCGTGGAAATACTGCTGGATATCAGTTAAATTGAGAAGGAAAGCAGTTAGTTTTACCTTCCACCACGTTCTTGAAAATTTTCTCTGCTTTTATTATTTGAAAGAGTTGAAGACATCACCTGCGATTTATGATAAATGGGAAAAGTGTGACTCTGTACAACATGTAGGGACAGATATACTACAGTTAATATGTGCTACAACACTCCAGGTACTGAGAAGCTTTAAAAATTTAGGTAGTATTAGGCAAACTGAGGTGCCAGTGTTAATGTATTATTTTTAGTACTTTGCCTTCCTAAGATGACACCTCCATCAATGTATCTTCTGGCCCTCCAGCAAAACTCTGTAAGAAATAGTCTATGTTAGCTGCTTTCACTAGATGTTAAAACCAAAAAGCATCAGTTAATAAATGAAAGTTTGGAAAGGAGAAAAGGACATTTTCCGAATATTGACATCTTACTGAGTGCCTTTATTGTGTTTTCTTTTGGAAATGGAATTAAATACATGAAAAAGTGTAGAAGAGTTTATATACCTGACTCCAGTCCTGAACACTGAAGTCATTGAGTGAATGCCGCTGATTTCTGTGGTTAACTGTCAGTAACCCAGCTTCAGAGGTATTAATAAGCCTACTGAGCTGGTGAGGATCTAGTCATGCTTAATGTCAGTGGGTAGATTAAAAAATACTTGGTCCTAAATAAACAAGCCAAAGAAGTTTGGAAATTCCTCAGGTGATGGATCTTGGAAGACAACTATAACATTGCAATAATGACATGTGTATGTGGATATATCGAAATATGAATTTATATGTATGATATAAATATGAACATAAAAAAAAAAATTAAACAATTATTCACTGGACCAACCTCCCCAGGGACATGGAGAAGTGCCCATGGCTCTATCACAGGAGAGTTTCAAGATGCAATTGGACATGGTGCTGTATAATTTCACCTGGGCTCCCCTTCTAATGAAAGCTTGGACCAGATAATCTCTGGAGGTTTTTTCCCAACTGGCCTATTCTATGCTTCTGTGGCACATAGGACAAGATCTGTAGTGAATGTATGTAAAATGTAGAACTGCAATATGAAAGTATGCCAGCTTAAAGGCATGAGAGGTTTCAGCTCTGTCATGCCTGAGTTGCCATGCCCAGACAAGGCATAGCGTAAAGGAGCTGCTTAACTTAAGACATCCTGCCTCAGGGCCCCACACAGCTGAAAAAAAGGCTGTGGTTTTCCACCTTCAGCTCCTCCTGACATGCTCACAATGACAGCTAGGAAAGCTCTCAAAATGGAACTTAATTATTTTGAGTTAACCTGAAAATTTCTTCTCCATTGTTGAGTTAGCTGGCTAATTGGAGTTCAGTGATATCCCAGGCATTACAGAAGTAGCAAGACTGGAGCAGCGATAACTGCTTATACCTGATTCAGCAGACTGTTAACCACAATTCAGGGGTTATCAATTTATTTCCATCAGGACAGGAAACAAAGGCAGAGTTGTTTATTACTTTGATAATGTGCTTACAGCAAGAAATTACAAAAGGCTACCTTTTTAAGACAGAGCTTTCAAACAACAGCACAATGTTGCATTGGTTTATAGCCAGATCCCCTTTAGTTAGTGCTTTGCCCAAAAGTATCTGTTAAACTTTTGATCAAGGTTGCATTATTCACAAGCAGGACCATGAAAATAATCATAGACCTTGGACACCTCTCTTTTGAAGAAAGGCTGAAAGAATTGAGGATTTTCAGTCTGAAGAAGAGGGCTTTTAAGAAGGATAGAGAAAGACTTTTTACCAAGGCCTGTAGTGTCAGGACATAGAGCAATGACTTTAAACTGAAAGAAGGTTGATTTAGATTGGATATAAGGAAGAAAATCTTTTACAATGAGGGTGGTGAGGTACAGGAATAGGTTGTCCAAATAAGCTGTGGATGCCCCAGCACTGGAAGTGTTCAAGATCAGGCTGGATGGGGCTTGAGCAACCTGGGCTAGTGAAAGATGTCCTGGCCTATGGCAGGGAAGTTGAACTAGATGATCTTTAAAGGCCCTTTCCAAGCCAACTCATTCTTTAGTTCTGTAGTTCTGCAGTTCTGCAATGCTGTGATGGTCCAAATTGCTGTTCCTTTTCTTTCATTCCATATTGTTTCTTCAGCATCTCTCATTCTGTCACACACACCCTCCCTTAGTGAAACCCTTACCTGTATTTGGTTTATATTTCTCAGCATTTTCACATTTGTTTGTTTGTTTTGCATTGTGATATGTATCTGTGATGTGTTTTTATTGAAAGTGGCATGGTTTCAGCCATTTGATTTCTTTAGGGAGCTCTATGGTTCCTTAGGGGAGCTCTATAGTTTATTATAGTTATCACAACGGAAAGATAGCAGTTGTATGTTGCAAGCTCAGTGAGATTTAATCAAATCCACAATGTGTTTTGGAAGAGCTGGGGAACAGAATTTTTCACCTTTTCCCTTTTTCTAATAGGTAGCTCTTAGAGAAAGAGATGGAAATTTAGGTGTCCCTTGACAATAGGAATTATGAATTTTTAGCATTTTAGCCACTGGATGTCACTAATGATTCATGGAAACATAGAAATCTGTGCACTTTTTCCGAAGGGTAAAAAAGTTATTTAAAGAGCACAAGATTTGGAGGAGAAACATTTCCATCTGAAATGGGAGAAAATTTTATTAGCCTGCACTAAGCAGAGATCTGGTTGAGCTTGCCAAGTTTCGTTTAACTTGATGATTTTTAGGGTGGCAAAAAGCTACTCTGTTATAAGATTCTGAGGAACAAAGCCAGCAAAGTTTTTTTCCACATTTCATTTAAGAGGTGTGAGGTAACCAAGCTGGAAGAGAAACTCTGCATGGGAAAATGTATGTGTGAGTTGTGGTACATATATCATGGATATTGCATGTAATCTCACACTTACATGTGTGGAGCCCACCTAGCAACACCAAAACAGAAAAAATAATGAAAAAAGCTCAGATGGCCATTATTGTATAAACCAATTAAGAGGAAAAATACACACTTGAAGATTTTAATAAATGTGCTTTAGGATGGCAAAGCATCTTCTGGCCAACATCCTCATAAGTGCCACCACTGCTGTGCCTTTTGCACTGCAAATCTCGAGAATACCAAATGACCTAATGCTGTCACAAATTTTGCATTAAATTAGCAACCCCTACAAAACCTGTTACAGATGTGTGTAGGACTTCTAGACTCCTCTTCAAGAAATCCTAGAGAGCGATTTCTATTTATGCAGTGCACATGCCAGATACCAGACATACCCCAGCTGCTTCAGACTTGCTGTGAATGTACAGATCAGCTGTGCAAGGGATGCTGTCTGCTGCAGCCCAGGCAGGGGCTGGGTTAGCTCCACTGGCCTCAGACACATTCCTTTTGACTGGAATGCCACGAATTTCCTGACATACCCAGTTGATCTTCTCAAGCACCACCAGCCGTCTGCCAGGGGATGCCTGATTTCTAGAAATTGCAGAAAAATAACCAGACTCTGCTTTTTCTTCTAAGGGCATAAAATGCAGGAAGGAAAGGAGGGCATACCAATCAAGAAATGAATCTATGAGTAAGAATACAGAGAGATTTTACTATAGATTTAGGCAACAATACTATAAATACAGGATAACCATTCTAGTCTGGGGAGTGGCACACATGTTAAGGCAAGCTGCTTTTATTAATAAACACATATTTGACCAAGTTGTCATTTAAGTCTTTGTGGGGTTTTGCTATCTTGTTTTGAATACTATTATTTTTTGGTTTGTCCATTATAATTTCCATTTTAAAGTTCCATCTTGGTTTCTAAGCTGTAGTCATGTGAATGTTTTTGTGCTTATTAAAGCCCAGGCAGAAGTGGAAGTGATAGTGGCAGTGTATTCAAGGTGACAGTTTTACAGTATGTGTTACAAAACAAACTCAGGCAGACTTTACCGAGGCTCAATGTACTAACCACCTTGGTACAACTCTTATGACTTCAGGTGGATTATATGAATTGAATAAAAGTTTAGTTTCTTAGTGTGTACAAAGGGACGTGCTGTGCCACGAGGCACAATCAGTCAATGGGTGCTGAACATAAGAGAGACATCTGTGCTTTTAAGGGACTGATCATTCACAGACACCATACCCATAGCTCTCTTTTATCACTGCTAGGGGCCAAGGACAGACACTACAAGATGTGCTATCAGTTCCTTTGTGGGGCTGTATTCTGGTTTAAGGCCTTGGGAAGCTGAAACTTAAAATCTCAGCCCTGGCATTAAGTTACTTTTGATTAGAGACAATGTGCTTATTCTTTACTTGTACATTTTTTGATCTCCATTCCTGTACATTTTTTAAAATTACTCTGCACAGTTAGAAACTTTAAGTGACATTATTAAAAAAATTATTATCCTCAACTAAAAAAAAAAATTAAGTAAAGAAACACCTAAAAAATAATAATCCTAAACTTTATTAGAAACACCTAAAAAATAATAATCCTAAACTTTATTTCAGTTAAGCTTACCCAAAGGCTCATAAAAGTCATATTTGACTGGAATTAAGTTTGCCTGTTCTAACCAGGATGCTGTCAGGCTGCATCATTTTTTTCTGAGAAGAATTCTTAATCCTCATGCAGATGGGAAGTAACAATAAACACCATCTGCTGCAAATTAGGTTACTCTCTTAGCAACGAGTGAGATCAGGCTCTGTCTCAGCCTCCCATTTTCTGTGCTGAAGTACACACTGGCACTTCAGCCTGTAACAGAGCAAGTCATCAGAAACAAAGTGGAAATAAGAAATGAAAAATCTTTCTTACTCCCCTCCTGGCAAGATCCTTCCTGTCCCTGACAACCCCACAGTTTTATTGCTGTATGCCAAAGGGGCCAAGATCAGCTCATCACCCCATCTTCCTCTGGCTCCTGCTTCTCCTGTGGGAGTGGGAGCAGCATCATGAAGTGCTGGCAATCTCTCATGACTGCTAGGTGCTGGGAGCCGGCCCAAGAAGCAAATAGGATCAGCAGGGGAGGGTGATGTGTCAGTTGAGAGTGGATTTAAAGCTGTCTGCTGCTGGCAGAGCTCTCAGGGAAGAGGGCCAGTGAGACACTGTGCCTGGCTTCCCCTGGCAGAACCTGTTCCCTGACTCGGCTGCCCCGTGGGTGCTGTTCTCCTTCCCCTCCCCAGCTCCTCTCCAGGACTGCTCCATGATGACAGCATGTCCATTTGTTAAGGACAGCAGGTGTTGGAGCAGACACTTCTCATTAACTTGGCATGACATCTCTCCACAAAAGATCTCCTGCACCATGACAAGGTGATTTTGAAAGAGAATAGTCTGGGTTTTTCCATTATTTTATACCCTGTCTGATGAACTTTCTCTGTTGGCAATGTTCGCAATGTCTTGACCAGATTCAGGCAGCTGTTAATTCAAGTGCTGTGCAGATCACAGATTCATACACACTCTTAGAAGATAAAAATTCATGGATTTTAGAAGTCATTTAAAGCATCTTTCTGATGCAGCTATATCAGGAAATGTTATATTTGCCCTCAAATCACCAAAATACACTTGTAGTTTAAGGACTCAAGTTTGACTCATTACCAGGGGAAAGTTCTCTCTGTTCCTTATTCAAATATTTGTGGAAAAACCTGCACATCTTGACAGTTTCAAGAACTCATAGAAATAATGTTTGTGTCATTCCTTTTTTTGTATTTGTCATACTATGGTTTCCAGTTAATGCACAGGTAGGTGAGTGTCAGCACAATTAGTCACAGGGAACCACCCTTTTTCAATATGCTCAGAAAATTTTACTGGCTCTGTATTGGATTCAGTAAATTAACACTGGTGGTGCTCCTAAAGTTTTAAGACTCAGCTAAATACTAAAAGCCATATAGAATATTCAGTTCTTCTATGATACATCTCCTGAGTGTGTACAGATGTGCTCATCAGCTGGTGATGACAACCTCCTGGGAAGGGTACCTGTCATGAGCACACGTGCTACACCGTCCACATGGCCATGTGCTGCTCCTGCAGGCCAAACACTACAAATCTAATCTACTGATGCTTTGAGGAGATATCCCCATTTCCAGACATACAATAGGCTGGTTGGAGCTAGTGAGAAATAATGCCAGCTGCCCAAATGTGAGAGATCCCTTCATTATACCCAAGAAAAGATTTTGAGTGGAAAGAGACCATACCTGAGGCAGATGGTATCCTGAACTACACATAGGGCTGCCTTTGCCTAATGCTGTACAGATAGAGAGGGGGAAAAATACCCAAACTACAAGACTGTGATTTTCAATCTTCATTCTGTCCTTAGGCTAGTTTTGTCAGACTCTCACTTGGGCTACCAAATAATTTACATACGGCAATAAATGACTGGACATGAGCTCATATTTTCTGTTGATTCCACCATTTTCAGCTTGTCCTCTGCCATCTAATCTTAACAAATGGCTCTTGTCAGGACACTTGTGCAGCCAAGTTGCCTTTGATAAAAAAAGTTTTCCTCTGGCCTCAGCTGCAATATAGAAAGATATTACAATTGCAGATGAATTTTTTCAATCATAGTTTTATGGGGCTTTTGGTTTAGATAACTTACAACATTTTAAGGGACTGCATATTTAAAATCCATACTTGAGGCTTCTTATGAATCAGATCCCTGAAAAATGGACCACATTCAGCATCTGAAAAGCAAGGCAGGCACTATCATGAGTCATTTATTAAAAAGTAGGAGGTATCTGTGCTTTACCAGTGGTGTAATTATATGCACTGGGTTAAGAAAGTTCTTTTTATTAAAAAGAATTTTTAGCATGCACCCTCCCGAGATATAAGCAAAGAAATTAGCAATACAAATTACCTGATTGGTCATTAAGTCCATCCCTTCACAGCAGGATAATTGCTGTGCAATAAAGAACACAAATCGCTCCAATAAGCTTACATTTGTCATGGGGAAGACTAAAGGCAAGATATGATTTCTTTATACAGATTAAAAGGACTTGTTTTGATGAAGTGGTCACCATTTGTTATACAAAAAAAAAAATCTTTGTGCCAGAAAGGCAAAGCCCAGCCTGACCCAGTTCTTCAAATGCAAGAATTGTGTTTTCATCTTTTCCAATGTCTTTGAGAATACAGTTCCTGTGAGATATGGAAAAGATGTGCAATGGAGATTGATTAGAAACAGCAGTGCTAAATATCTTTTGCTATGATGAACTACTACTCCTCCCTCACTGATCAAGGTTACTGGCATTGTCAGCTTTCTGAGAAAATACATGTGGTCCTATTCTGCAAATCTTGCATGAGGAGCACTGGATATATGGAGCTTTCTGCTGGGGCTCCCCAGACCCACACTAAATGTCAGGATGGAGGGCAGGGCTCTGGCATACCCACAAAGTTACCTGTGGCCTTGCTCTAAACTAACAGAGCCAGTAAGCCCTGGGTCACGCCACTGTAGGGGAGCTGCCAGTGTGAGGGAGGCATTTATATCAGCTGCTCTCAGTGCTCCCACACTGCTGCTTGCTGGAAATTTTCATTAAAAGTCTCACAATGCAGCACTTGTTTCCTTGAGTTTCTCTTTCATTTCTCTTCATCATATCCAAGTGGCAGAGTGAACAACAACTGTTTTTCAGTACTTGGATGAATCCTTTGGGGCCATGTACAGGGGATGAGGCATATATATATTTGATTGACAGAGAAATTAGAACTTCTCAGACTAAGATCAGAGTTGCAACCTCCCTGATGCAGGGTGCAACCCAGAGCTTGGCTGACAGGTGTTTTTGAGAGTGTTCTCTGGGTTGCTGTCTTTAAAAAGTCGTGGCATTGAGGAAAGCCCCATAACATATTGAGTGTTACTTTGCATTTTAGAATACTTATATCTCAGGAAAGGAGAGCAAGAGACCAAAAAACAGAGGTAGAAAAATAACGAAGGAGCCAGAGTGGTCTGATCTTACTAAATAATCCCATATACAGATGTTGCTAAGGTGCCCAAGAGTGCTGTGTGAAGCATTTGAGCTAATGGAATCACAGGAAATGAACCTGGAAGAGTTACAGTACATCTGGAAATGCCAAAGAAGGAGGATTGAACTCAAGGGAAGGAATAGTTCCTGCTTCAACTATGGGAGAAACTCATGAGGAAAACAATGATGCTCTAATATTTTAAGCCTTTCTGAAGCTCACTTCTAAATTGTTGCCTTCAAAATTTTTGGCAGCGCTGACTCATCTGGTGCTCTGTGATGACAATTTCCCTCACTGTTCACATCTTGATTCCACTTGACCAGGTACCTTAGATCTACCTCCATTGCTTGATTGGTTTTGTGCACTCCTGAAGTCTCATAAGCTGCATTTCACATGGCTGTAGTGAGTGATTCCCAGCTGGGTATGTTGTCAGCCACAGCAATGACATTGTTTGATAAAGAGAGAAAAGAACCTGGGAGAATTTTCAAGGTAAAAGTACATTTTGAGTAGATATAAATAGACTAAAGCTATCATCATACCTGCCTCTCTTCTCTAAAGTCCTGCAGATCACAGGCTCTAAGCAGCACACTCAGCAAGGACAGGAGAATACAGAAGAAAGAAACAAGTGCTGCAGGCAGTTTAAAAAATACAGGGTTTAAATTTATTTCTGACTCATAGACCCTAAACCATGACTATTTTGTGCAAGTTGTGAGTTCAGCCGTGAAAGCACCTTGGGTCACCTTGCTACAAATAAAACTCATTGCTATTTTCTCCCACTGTCTCATAAAGTATGACAGGTGAAATTTCAGTTCTGCTTTGCTGTTCCAGCTTTCTCACATCCTGCAACATCCATATCCTAAAATGTTTTCTCTAGTCCCCTCTTTAAATTAAAAATGTTTCTAATTCAGGTTTTGGGTTTTTTTTTTCTCAGATGATAGCAGTTGCTACAGAAAGTCTGATTGACATCAGCTAGCCCCACATTCTGTCTTTGATGGTGTCTAAAACAAAAAAAAGAATATTTATTAAATCCCTGAAAGATACTCTACTGAAATCTTGCCCTAGATAATACTCAAAGGGACTCCGATGCCTCAAAGCAAGTTAGCAACCTGAGATGTCAAAAAAATCTCTCCTAATGCCAAAAAATTGATTGCAATAACTTCATTAAGGAAACAAAAGAGCAAGTCTTAGGCTTACAGTTAGACCAGCCTCAGCCATATCCAGTGACTATCTCAGCCTTGTGCTTACAAGGACCCTGCCACAAGCCAGACCCTTCATTCTATCAAGCCAGCCCTCTGCAGCAGCCACTGCTTGGAGAATTTAACTGAAGATAATTGAAGATCTCTTTCCCTTGGAAGGAAAGACAGCTTGATATGCACTGTAGCACAATCAGTAGTGATGCTGGAGCAACAGATGTGTTCTTGTGGGACATGATGGGTTTGCAGCCCCCAGATCTCTTCTGCAGTGCCCCATGCAAACACTGAGCCCATGTTAGGATCAGCACTGCCCTGTAAAAGTCCTGGTGAGGCTTGGGAAGCAGGTACAATGTGGAGTGGCACACTGGAGGTGAGTAAAGAGAACATGGGAGAGGCGGAAAGGATGAAAACAGTCATGGGAGGGACTCTCACCACGTGGGTAAAGGTAAATGTGTTTATTTTAGGACAACTTGGAGTTCTGAATCCAAGTTTGGCAGATGGCCCAGTTTTATTTCAGGCCAGTCTTTACAGCATGCATTCACTCCTCACCAGAGAAGGAGAAGAATTGTCTTCAAAACATCTGAGCTGACAGGGCCAGCTGGAAGCAGATAGCATGGAAAAGGAAAAGCAGACTTTGAACTGGTCTGCAACCAGCTTGGATGATGGCAATAATATAATTTGTTCCTTCAACTCAGAGGCTTTGCAGAGAGCAGTGTCTCATCAGCATCCCAATTTATCTTTGTGACCCTGGGACAAAAATATCTACTTGCATTTCTTGCACTGACCTCTCAGATTTTTGTTTGGTTTGTTTCGTTGTTGCTTTTAAAAGAGGGCACAAATGCTTTAACAGCATTTGCCATTTATTATCCTCCACCTCATTCAGATTATGGCTTGCAGCTTTTGCTCACTGGGGAAGTTTGCATAATAGTTTCAGTTCACTTGTTAACAGTAATTATTTTTTCCAGTCTCTCTTTTGATGTAAGCTGAATAGCTTGGCCTCTAAGAGATGTAATTAGTGATTCCTGCAGTTTGCTATGGAACGGGGCAATAGCATCATTAAATTCAAGATAAGTCTTAACTCGGTGTTTCAGATGCTCACATAATGTGTTATGCAACAAGGCAATAAAAGCTGCACAATCCTGCCCTTTGGAACTTTCCCCCAGTTATTTCTCCCCACAGCTTCAATGCAGAGAGGAAACACAGATTTCCCATTGCAGATGAAAGGACATGAGCTGCTCAGATATCTCGGCTGGCAAGTGCTTGGCTTGTGTGACATGGGATGAGACAGCACAGTTCCCCCTCTCCCCTCACCCTTTTGTCCATGCAGCTCATGGAATCTGGGTATAACATGTGCAGCAGCAAGGATGAGATGTGATCCTAACACAAGAGAAGGTCCCAATTTATTTGGATGAATTGTATCTAGAGAAGTCAAGCCATTCATTCAAGAGGCTTATAATTTACTGTTTCCTCTCAGCTTGTTGATTGTCTTCTCTGGAAACCTATTTACTGTAACAACAACACTTGAAATTTTTTTAGCATTTACTCTCAGTGGATCTTAAAATTCTTTGTGTTATTTAAGTCTCATCTCACTCCTCTAAAGAAATCACTATGATATTAGTAGAAATACCTGTTACTTACCTCATAGGGAAACCAAAGCACAGAAATTGTACTGTAGTTTGTGTATGGCTGTGCATGAAGTAAATGATAAACCAAAGAACTGAACTCTAGTATCATGCAGCTTTACCAATTCCCCACCTGCCCGTCTTACTTCAGTAAAAAAGTAAATCAGTAAAAAATCCAATCACATGGAAAAAATAGGATTTTATTTACTAATATTAAAATCTACTGTTTAAAATATTATTTACTATTTTCATTTTATTCATACCCTTTCTTTGCAGATAACTAGAGATGATTTAAAAGTAACGGTTCCTGAAGTTTATGTAAAATCTCCTTTAAAAATCCTTTTTTTGGGAATGTCCTTTTCTCAAAGTCATATGGCAAACCTCTGACAGAAATCCAAACTGCCATGAAGATTGATAGGACACTGCAACATAGGAGACAGGAGCACATTTTTAACAAATTTCAGTCCTATCCAGGGCTGTTATGCAGAAGTGCATAACACTCAAAAAAAAAGGCAACTACACCAAAACTGATCACATTTTTTTCTGTCTTCCCTGACCTGAAAGCAATCACATAGCTGGCTGGGCATCTCCAATGATTCTTATCCAACCATCAGTTGTTCAAACCATGCAAAGCCCACACAGTCATTCTTTGACTGTTCCCTCAAGTGGGGACATATATACAACATGTGTCCATTCTACAACCAGAATTTTTAATAGGACTAATGCCTTGTCCCTCTGATATTCTCAGAAAGCAGAGAGAGAGGAGAATAGAAATGTTCTCTTCTTTCCTTATGTAGCTTTTGTTCACTGATTTTTGTGTGGTGTATCTCTTGCCTACGTACATATTGTGAAATTTCGTAATGGTCTCTTCCTGCCTTCCCTTTCATGTGTTTTCCAACGGTTTTTTCTTCCTGTTCTCTCCACTCTTCCATTCCAATTCTTCATTTTAATGTTCCTAGGAGAATATCCTAGATATCTCAATGGATTCTGGGACAGATTTAAGATCCATTTTAACTAAGGGAAATCTCTCCATTTCTGCTGTAGATAGAAATAGCATATCAGGAACTGGTGGCTGGCATATCTGGTGTCTTATTCCACAGCACAGATCACACACTGGAATTTGGCAGCTCTGTCCCATATGCTGATTTTTATCTTTGCAGAGATACAGTTCATTTGTAGGCCTTGTACATGTTTTCTAATTTCTGAATTAGCCAGAGCTCTTTTAATTTTAACATCCAGACTGTCTAGTAAACATGTCTTATTACAGCAGTACCAGTATTCCCTTGAAGATAATATCCATTTCAATTTTTGCTTTTTTGGACAAGCTGCATCTTGCCTAAAACCTAAAACCCAGAATCAATTTTTTTAAAAGTCCTTTTACATTCAATTGATTTTTCTGTTGTATCTAATGTATGAGGCTTTTAGTTCATTATTCTTGCTGTGGGCAATAGGCAAGAGGAATTCCTCTAAATCTTGTTACCAGAGGGATCAAGCCCAGCTTAGGATGTTTATGGAATATGCATGGCCGTACTCAAGTGACTGATCCTCTGTTTCTCTTCCCCACAACTGCCTGTCCCACTGATGGGTGCACCTTATTGGGATCTGTGATGTGAGAAGGACTGTGTAGTGTATCTCTTCCCAGCTTTGTTTTTGCCAAAAAGAAAAAAACAGCAGGTGAAAATCTCTGATTAGGGTGAGAGCAGAGACTCTTCTAGTGACATATGTGAAGAGCAGCTCCACTTGCATTCCCAGGAAGATCAGCTACCAATAGATGATAATTAGTTCATTAGCATCCCCATTAGAGTCTGACAGCATGTGATTAAGCTGCAGAGAGCACAGTGTAGGAGCCAGTCAACAAGCTAGGAGGAAGCCACTCAAGCCACTCTGAAGAAGTTTACCAACAACAGAGCATTGGGAGATACCGCTGAGGTGTCAACACAAGTCACAAGGAAATGGATTGGACATCCCACGAGATCTGAGGGAATGTGAAAGGTTGATTGGCTTGTTCTCCACTTTCTCAATCTCTTCTTTCACCACTTCCTCAAAAACACAAACTTTTATTTGATTCCCAACATGAAGCCATTCCATGTAGAGCGCTGCTCATGTCTGGATGATAAATGCCATGGTCTTTCATTCTCTCTTCTCCTCAAACCATGGTTTAGTGACTTGCAGCTCTGAGCAGCATAGCAAGGCACAGATGCAGACAGATGTTCAGGAAGGCAGGGCCCATGGGCTGACCCCAGAAGAGTATCACAGACAAGGGAAGTGTGACTGCCCTGTTGTTTTGGTGGTAGCTTTGGTCCTGTGGCTGTTGCAAGCTGTCATACTACCCTAGGATCAGTACCTCACCCAGAACAGGTTTCTGTGTCCTTATAAAGACCTCTGTAAAATAACTGGATAGGGACTTTTTGAAAGAACACCTGTGGGGATTATTCATCCATTCTTTGCTAAAATAACATTTTCTTACACCTTTATCTTCTATTGTCTTAGTGTAGTTTTGTTACTACAAGAAAGAACTACCCAGTACTATTTCTTTTATTTTTTGTTCTCTTTCATATTATAAACTGTGTTGCTGATGGAAAAATCATGTCTTCTTACCTATGACATAGATTCTCTGCATTAGCTGTAAGTCCTTTGACAACCAGAATAGAAAATAATCTAGACTTCATTCTGTTTCACAGAGAGGGAAAGGTGTATGGTTGTTTGCCTTATAGTTCCTCTGTTTCCTAGGACCTGCAAGGTTCCTCTCACTGTGTGGGAGGTGGGTAAGTGCATCACTTCTGCATGTTTCTGCCTTGAACAGCTGCTCCATACCCAGGACTCCACCGTGAAGGAGAGGTTTGCAGAGGTTCAGGTGACACCAGCAGCTGCCTGGCCCAAGCCCACTTGCACAGGCACTTCCACCAGCCATGCTCTGCCCTGTCCAGTTGAGTAGTCCCTCACAAAGGCACCTGGAAAAAGAGCTGAAGATATACCAGAGCCCCTATTCTTCTTGTTACAATTTCCCACTCTTCTCAAAGGCAGAGGGCATAACCTTGCAAGTCAACAAACACACAGAGGCACCAATCCAAAGGGTAGCATGCCAAAATCCAGAGCTGGAATGTCCCTTTAGGACAATGTAGCTGCTAAAAACACCTCCTCCACAATTGCTAAAGATTGCATTGTATAAGTTATTTTACACTCACCTAGGGAAATATCTTCTCCATGCCTTGCCTATTGCAATGACTTTGCAGTTTGTGAGAGGCCTAGGCTTTATTGATTTGAAGGATTTGTTACAGTATACTCACCTCTTTATTTTTAATGAAGTGGCCTAAGAAAGTTCTGGCAGCTATGTTTTAGCCATTTTTTCCCCCAGTGTGGCTTAGGCACTATTTTTCCTGTAGTTACCTCTCTTTTATGAGAAGCATAAATCATCAGTTGTATAGCACTGTACTGGGGATACAACCTTCAAAAATGTGAGAAAGAAGCCAATTACTGTAGAAATTATTTTGGGTAGCCAAAGAAAGCTGCCTTCATATGCCAGACTTAGCTGTCTTGTCAAGACATTAATATTTTGTTGGCAAACCCTTTCTTTTTTCTTTTAATCTGTATTTTTAGTTCAGAGGCTATACTGATTTTACAGAAGACTAATAATGAACTAATCCAAACCATGTAAAATCAGGGCACAAAGTTATACAGAAAAAGCAATGAAAGGGGAAAAAACATGAAAAAGCATATTGTGGCAGGGACTGAGTTCCTATCACTGCCTGTAAGTAAGTCTGCCTGACACTTCCCAGATAAGACTGCTTTCTGTTGACTGTAATTATATAACTCTTTAGCTGTTTAGGATGAAACATGCCTTGCTGGGTGACTGCCACAAATAGATTTATTTCTTTTTTTTTTTCTTTTTTTTTTTTTTTTTAAGCCAGTCAAATACTCAATAACAGAAGAGAAACCGTGGGGAAGCTTTCTCTGATGTTCACCATCTGGAACAGTAAATTCCAGAATGGCATCTTACATACCAGGACCATCCAGAAAAGCCTTTTTAATGGATTATTATATATGTTGCTATTGACATAAGCAAATAAAAAAGCCTGCCTTCTTCTTCAAACCTAGGTAGCAGTTCTCTATCCTTGGAAACCTCAGTCTTATTCAGGTGACCTATCCATTTTAAGAACCCACTGTTTCTGTGATGGGATGTGACAACTTCTCAGTTTTGCAAGGCAGTGCAGTACATCAGATCTATTTTTCTGAAACTGAGGACAGCAAAGGTGACTGGCTTTGTGGTGATGAAGATGAGAGACTGAAGCTCTATGTGTATTTTGATCCTTGTAGAGGCAGCTGTAGTCAGTGTTGTGAGCTGCAAATGCAGTGGCAGATCTTTTGGTGAAGAGGCAGACAGGCTTTGCATGTTGACTTCACAAGGTGACTGTTCCTTTGTGCTTTGAGAGCAGTACTCAAGAAGTGCCTTATGAATCCACCTATCAATGGCTCAGATCCCTTTTACAGAAGGCTGAGTTGTGTAAAAGCTGTCACTCTACCCTGAGCCTCTCCATCTCTTTCCTCAGCCTCAGTCCAATGTGTGTTTGAGGCTCATTCTTGTCCATCAGTTTAGTCATGTCCAATCTTGGTTTGCTGTGAGGGATGGATGACTCCTGCTTCTGTAAATGCTGCCCATGTCCCTTAGCTCCATCTCCCTCTGCAGAAAGCAAATAACAAAAAGTCTCCCTGGGGTCTGTGATCAGGGACCTACTTTGGCTGGGTAACTCCAGGTCTGCAATTTATGACAGACTCAGACCTCATTTCCAGTGAACAGAAAGCACCTGATGGACCAGTCTGAGGCACACAATCCAAAGAAAAGCCACAACAGTTTTAGGGACTGGTCCTCACTTCTCTGCAGTGTTTATGGGTGTCATGGTTTAACTCCAGCCAGCCACCAAGCCCCAGTCAGCCACTCACTCACTCACTCACTCACTCACTCACTCACTCACTCACTCACTCACTCCCTTCCCCACTAGTGGAACTGGGGAGAGAACAGGAAGGGTAAAGGCAAAAAAACTCATTAGTTGAGTGTAATAGGAAAAGCAAAAGCCACGCATGCAAGTAGAGCAAAACAAGGAATTCATTCACTGCTTCCCATGGGCAGGCTGGTGTTCAGCCATCTCCTGGATCCCCCTTTTCATTCTTCCCCCACTTTATATACTGAGCATGATGCCATATGGTCTGGAATTTCCCTTTGGTCACTTGGGGTCACCTGTCCTGGCTGTGTCTCCTCTCAATCTCCTTTGCACTCCCGGCCTCCTTGACAGCATGGAATATAAAAAGCAGAAAAGGCCTTGGCTCTGTGTAAGCCCTGCTCAGCAATAACAAAAACATCTCTGTGTTATCAATCCTGTGTTCTGCACAAATCCAAACACAGCTCTGTACTAGCTGCTGGGAAGAAAATTAACTCCACTGCAGTCAAAACTAGCACAATGAATTATATAAGTAGATAAAGGGCACAGTGCCTTTGCAAGAGACACATCTCAGTTTTATTAACAATGGAGGAAAACAGTAATGAGATAAACAAACTCACTAAAGCCATACTTTTTCGAAGCATGACTTCTGAAGCTGAAGAGGTGCTGAGCTTTTCTCTCTTTCTTTTTGCATTCTCAGGGTATCCTTCTGCAACTATTGGAAGTCAAAAGACATCAGATTTGTCCTTGTATGAGGTAGAAAATATTTTCATCTTGAGTTCTGATATCCTGGTCAAAGTCACATTTTTAATATAATTTGCAGCAGGTCATTGCTTGTATACATACCATTGGCAGTTCTACCAAATCAGCTAAACAAAGCTGAAAAATCAGCTGGATTGCAGCTGGATTCAGAATGCTGATCTATAAATATACCCCAAGCTGAAATTTTGTTAGCAATGAGATTGGTAAGGGTTGTCAGATTTTGAACAGTTTTTGTCACTCTTGCCTTCAAATCTTGATTTGATACTAAACTTTGGGAAATAAAATGTTTGAAATAGATGGCTTAAAACCATGAATCTGTTACTTTGATTGTCTGAATTTACTTGTCACATGCTTTTGCATTTTGTCAGGTTTAAAATTATTATTATTATTATTATTATTATTATTATTAAGCACTTGGAAACCCATCAATTTCCAAGCTTCTGGTAGCATTGCTACCAGAAAAAGTTTTGACTTCCCACCACTTTGGGTGAATAGAATTGAGCTGGATTTTGTTTTCATAAGAGGGTAGTTGATGAAATTTCCAGACTGCAGAACTTCAGAGAGATGTTGTTCATTGTGATTCAGTAGCAAAGGGAAAGATGAACATTTCCATCTGACATGGCATACCCCACCATTCAAAGTCTCATTTCATGAACTTTCACGGCACCCTTTCAAAACACAGTGTACCAGACAATTTTAGAAAGTAAAGCCAATGCCTTTACACAGACAGTTCCTCTTGCTGGATTAAAAACATGCATGCCTAATGCTGTGACTAACACTTCCCACCTTATGTCCTGAAATGCAGCATCCTGTTCAGATCATCTTTTCCTTCCTTTTTCTTCTCCATGGAGTTATATAAACAGCTTTTGTCTCTTATGGCAGTTTTGGCTCATTGTGTTCAGAGTATGCCTGTGGCAACTACTACATGTAGCTCAGATTTCCTTCTGCTGCCATCTGCTTTCTACACCTGATACAAAGCTTGGCCTGTTAGCAGAATCCTCACTGTGTGTGCTCTGTTTTTCTTCCACAAGGATCTGTTATTGTTCCCCAGAATCACTAATCTCAATCACATCCATCAAGGATTGGGGGTGCTGGTGAATGAGAAGCTGCTCATGGCCCAGCAATGTGTGCTTGCAGCCCAGAAAAGCCAGTTGTACCCTGGGCTGCATCCAAAGCAGTGTGGGCAGCAGGGCAGGGAGGGGATTCTGCCCCTCTGCTCTGCTCTGGTGAGAACTCACCCAAGGCTGCATCCAGGTCTGGGATCCTCAGCGCAGCAGGGACGTGGGCCTGCTGGAGCAGGTGCCAGAGGAGAGCAACAAAAACAGTCCTAGGGCTGGAGCATCTCTGCTATGGAGAAAGGCTGAGACAGCTGGGATTGTTCAGTCTGGAGAAGAGAAGGCTCTGGGATACCATATAGCAGCCTGACAGTCCCTAAAGATGGCCTACAAGAACGCTGGAGAGGGACTTTTCAGCAGGGTCTCTTGTGATAGACCAGGGGGCAAGCATTTTAAACTTAAAGAGGGTCAATTTAAATTAGATATAAGGAAAACTTTTTATAATGTAGTAAAACACACATAGATTCCCCAGAGAGCTGGTAGATGCCCCATATCTGGAAGCATTCAAGGTCAGATTGTATGTGGCTCTGAGCAACCAGATCTAGTTGATGTCCCTACTCATTGCAGGGGGGTTGAGCTAGATGACCTTTAAAGGCCCCTTCCAACCCAAACTGTTCTATGATTCTATGTGACTTGTTTATTTAATGTCCTTCAGTTTATTTATAGTTCATTTGAAATCATCAGCAGCTCCTCCCTCATGCTGCAGAGTATTTGACCATAGAAGCTGGTTCACAAAATTGCCCTGAGCAGGATGGCTCACAGAGATGCTTATGTTAACTCCACATCCAAATATCTGAGCAACAGAAGATCTAAACAAGATTCTTCCTTGCCTAGATTTATTTTTGGGGTGGTTCTGCACTAGACATGCAATTTCTGCACTTAAGAATATCATTGTCTCTTTGGAGGCTGCCTTAATTGCATACTGAAAGTACCTGAGCTGGAGATTGTGTTTACTTGTCTCCATTCTCAGCATCAAAAGATGCTTTTGATCAACAGTTTCTGTATAACCTTTTTACTTTAATTACAGGAGGGTGCTTGTACTGAGTCAGGATAAAGACAACTCTAACTTGACTTCATGTCTCTGATAATGGCCAATACCAGCTACTTAGAAGAAGAAATTGAGAAAATGGCGAATATGAAACAATCTTTATTCTATTTATTGATGCATCAGCATGAAGAGCTGCAGGTTTTTGGACTGGGAGATTTTTTTCACTTCCAAGATTTAACTGAACGTATATTGGATATCCCATGGCGAACTTCCACACTAATGAATATATCTAGCAGGACTTTTTTAACCTGTTCTTGCTTTTGTTTCCTTAACACCTCCCACACAAAGAGTTACATGGTTTCACTACCTGCTGTGCAAAAAAAGCACTTACATTTTTATTATTTATATTTGCTACTGGCTATTTCAGTTTTGTGCACCTTTATTCTTGCATTATAAGAAGCAGTGAAGATCTGTTGTTCTTTTCCAAGCCATTATCATTTCATAAATGTTGATCATATTTTCCCTCAGTCATCTCTTTTCCAAGTTAAAATGCTCTGAGCCATTTCCATAGCTTTGAACAGACTTTCCTTTGTCCACATCTTTTATGGAAAAAAGTATTCTCAGACAAAGCGTGGGCACACTGTACTAATCCAATTAAGGATGGTTTCTATTTGTGATTCCTGTTATTTTTCCCCCCAATGTCAGTAGCTAAATTAGAGCTCATTCACTTTTATGTATACATAGAAGTGTTTTTCCTGTATGTGATACAATGGTCTTAACCTTATGTTTCACCTGCTATTTTATATCACAGCTATTCAGCATTGTGAAATCCCTCAGACACTTTTTGCAGTCAGCTTTAGAACTGGTTTTACTAAACCATTTTTAATCATCACAAAAGGTTTTTCACCTACACATGCAGCTTCCTTGCCTGTGTGTAACTGCTTCCCAAGTCTGAGCACATTATCTTTGGGATTCTTAGTGACAATTCCCCTTCTTTGTGAAAAGTGACCATTTGTTCATACCTTCTTTTCCCTATGTCATTAGCAGATTTTAAATGCAAGAATGACTTCTCTTCCATGCCATGACAACTATATTTGTCTAAGAGCTTTCTGTGAGAGCTCACTGAAAACACAAAAAGGAGCAGTGCAGCAGCAGCAGCAGCCTCTGAAAACGGGGGATTCAGATTACAGAAGCAAAGCATCTGGGTCAGCTGGAGGGAGATAGAGCTGCTGAAGGTCACGACAAAACAGCTGCAGAAGTTATATATTAAGGAAACCTAAAATGAGGTCTGTCTGAGAGAAAATCAGCTGGAGATGCTAAATGATCAGCCCATATCAGGTCTTGCTCAGAAAACTAATTCAGATTAAGCCATACAGTGTGAATGTGAAGAATTATATTAGAATCATGTCACAGAAAAAGAATTAGATTACTTGAGGAATGTGCTGTATGTCTCATTCCTATTTGGTTGTCATTTTAAAACCAGATTAGAGCTGTGCTCCTTAAGACTTAATAGCATCTCATGGCCTATCTGAGTACATTATGAACCTCTATTTACAAGCAGTCATTCAAATAGCAGAACACAGAATTTCTTCTGGGTGGCTGCTCCATGACTGGACCAGTTCTCATGACGCAGCCTGCTAGTGTGTATGGATGGTATTTTGTCCCAGAATTTCATATTAGAAACTGTTCCTCTTTGGGTGGCAATTAATTCAGAGGAGGAATAGTACTTGCTTTTGTCCCACAATAAATTTTGAGGAGACAGATAATTAAACTGGCTTTGCTTCAGCCTGTTAGTGATGAAAGGTGCCATCAGAGAAGCCAAAGACTGACTGGATAGGTGGGAAAACATCATTCACAGTCCACCAGCAAATCTATTTCCAATGGGCTTGCACTAATGACTGAAGACACACTATTTTGCTTGGTGAGATCTTTCATTCAGCCTACTCTATTTTGTATTTATGCCACCGCTTACCTCTGACCCAGCAGATTTATACATTTCATCATTTTGAGAGAGAGGTTGAAAATTTGTTTTGAAAAATATTAGGAGTTGCTTCTTCATTCCCCAGTCTTGGCTTTTTGTATGTGCTGCATGCCTAATCCATCTTCGTAAGGGTCCATGGAGCTTGTTGCTACCAAATTGTCCTTCTCAGTAAAAGAATTGTGGTATTTTATCAAATGTATTTTTATTCTTCAAACTTACATTTCCAACTGCTCCTTATGCAGTGTTAACACATACTTTTAAAAAGGTAAGGAAACAAAAATACTACATAACCTATTTGAAGCAAAGCAATGGCTGACTGGAAATTTGAGTTTATTAAAAAATATACATGTTTTAGTTGACTGGGACAGGGCTTTAACCACTATCAGAAAATTCCTTCTCTGTGTGTAGTTATGTGACTAACAGAATTACAAGGAAAAAGAGTTGGCATTTCTTTGTGGAGCTTTCTCCTGTGTCATCACAGAAATGTACCTGGTTGACCATTGAAGGAATGTTTTTGCTGCAGGAAAAGACAGGGTTTGTTATGATGTGCAGCTGTGCTGTGCTAGTGGAGTCTTTTGTTATGCTGTGCACAGTGCCAAAAACTCTTTCAGTTTGGATAACTTTAATTAAAATTTCAGATAACAAAGACAGAAAAAAATTCCATGTCAGAGAGAATACAGTGTGTGTCTGTGTGTCTTCTGCTGAGACTATTGTAAACTCCCAGAGGGTTATTAGCTTGAAGAGTTAGACACTGGAAAGGTTAGTTGTATTTCCAATGCAAACCCTTTGTCTTGAGCATCTTTGTCCCCAGCTTTCCAATTTAGTAAACAGATGTCCAAAAATCTCCTTGCCACCTTCTCTGCCTTTATTCCAACATATTTGCTGATCAATTTTCATTGGGAATTTGATGACTGGAGTTGAAGATACCCATTCTGGGAATACCCTTTCATTCCCACCCATCACCCATTCATTCACATTTTCCAGGCAAAAACTTTGTGTTTGGGTGAGTGTGGGAGGGTGTGAATTAGTGGAGAAGGCAGAAGGTGAGAGAGTCAAACTAGCAGGGGGAAAAAGGATGCTTGAAACAGTGACTATTTAAAGGCTATTTAAAAGGGGGGGGGGGGGGAATGTTGAGTTTAAGTGTTTGAAAAAAGGGACAGAGAAAAGCAAAAATGCTTGAACTAAGAGAGAAAAGGGCGAACAGAAAGCCAATGATCAGAGAGAAGAAAGAATAAAACTGCAGGGATAAAGTAATAGAAGGGATGAAAGCCTAGGAGAATGGTATTAAAAAACCCTCAGTATTTTCATGAGAAAGCAATTTGGTTTTATGCCCATGCCTTAGTGAATGAAGTTGGCTGTGGTGCCAATCACTTTCTGAGAGTTTGCAACTTGTCCTCATTTTTCACTGCACTTTTCCTCTTGTCTCAACTGCAGTTCATCTCAGGAGCACAGCTGTAAGTCTCTTTTCTCTTGCTGGAGTTCTGGGAACCATGAGCTTCCATGCCACCACCATCTCACTGGACATGCATGAAAAGCTACAGGGACCATCCATGGCAGGACAGGTAGCAGCTGTCTTTGGACAGAGCTTCTTCAGCTGCCACACACGTTCCTCAGAGTAATAACCCAACTTGTCAGGGTCTAGCTTCACCTTAGCGACTGCTCACACATTCTCAATACGGCATTGTTGCAGTCAGGCGCTTCAGAAAACATTCATTTGTCTATAGTCCTTTAAAAGGTGGAAAGGAAATGTACAGTTTTTCAGAGGAGTTGGTATGCTTTCTGTAGCATTTTAAAATTGTGGGGAAGGCATAATTTTTCCTTGAAAATTATGGGCATTTTAATATTTATTTCAGTTGAACTCCATTTAGACACTTGAGTGTTGTTCCCAAGACCACTCAGAGAAAAGATCTTCCCAAGGCCATAGGATGTTGTGCAGAAGGACATCAGGAGCAGCAATTTTGAAATTTTTTTAACAAAAGAAAGGAGAAACCTGAGAAACCTTTCACATTTCCAGCTGTAGAAACCACAAGAACCCATTTCCAGAGCTCCCTGAAAAAAGTAGTGAGCTTCATTTTTATGCTGCATGTTCCACAGTGGTGTCTCAGCTCTCCCTTTCATATGAAAGCAAGGTACCCTATGACTAATTTGTTTAGCATCTAAAAGCTCCTCAATTCCTTATGCCCTGTAAAAAATCTGCAGTGAGACAACAGCAAAAAGAGCATAATTTATATAAAAAAACCATAACAGTGTAGTAGTTTCCTTATGCATGAATACTTCAGTTGGAAGCTCTCTGGAGAGCATTTTTATTAACAAGAAGAAAATTAATTATAATAATGATGGCAAAAAGGAAGAAATACATTTTGCCTTTAAACAAAGGAAAAATGTATCTAGAAATTTGCTTCCAACAGAGACATCCTTCTAGGGACATGCACTTACTGTGTTACATATGGATCTAATGAAATCTAGGCAACCGTGCTTCAGTTTCAGATATCTGATATTTTTAATAAACTGCAAGAATAAAATCTATCTGTCAATAGCATGAAGATCTTTCAGGGGCAGGTTTTATTAATGTTTATTCCTGCCCATGAGCCCGTGGTCACATGAGGAATCCTAGTTAAATGAACAAAAGAATAATGTGAAACTTCTGCACTTCTATAGATAATTACACATAACTTAGGGAAGAAATCTTAGCAATATTTTCTTTGTTCCTTCTCTTACTGAAGGTGGTGGCTGAGCAAAACATTTATAAGTCACATATACAGATTTGTAAACAGTGCCTGAAATTAAGGTTTTAAAGCTACTTTCTATTGGTTTTGATCCAATTTTGGGATGTGCATGGTAAATATGAATGTTAATTTAGTCCTTGTGTTGACTTCAGCTACTAACATAGAATGCACTCTGCTTATCAATAATGAAATGCTTTCCCTTGCATTAGTGGGAAACTGCCATGTAGTATCAGATTTGCATGGTATAATCCTGAATCTACATTTTTCCTCTGGCTTTGAGCCCCTTAGAGTTTCCTTAATGATTCAAATGGTCAATATATATTTTAGATTCTGCATCCCTTAATTTAATTTCTCTTAATATTGCTGTTGTTATTACCAGATATCCTTCCTTCTTCAATGAGTTCCCCCACTGACAGAAAGAATGAAGGTTGTCAGGTTCAAGAAAAAATTTCTGAAGTCCATGCTTATAGAATTATTCACATCTCTCTTCACTCCCTCTCACCCTTTCTTTTCTCAGACACAGGGAAAGTAAATGATTAATCATGAAGTTGATTGCTAAAAATAACAATAACATCAAAATCCTTTGATTGTTATTATTGTGCAGTGAATTCTTACATTTTAATGTTTTTTCAGTGCAAGTCACATTCTATTGAAAACTAACTGCCGATTTCTTTCTAGAGTGTAATGGTGAGGTATTACATGGGGGATTTCTTTCGATTCTGGGGTTTAGGTACCTGCCTTTTCCTTCATTGATTTGCCCCTGGCATTTCAGGTACTTATCTCAGCAGAATCATTGACTTAAGCTAAGACAACCACAACAAGCAAATGCAAAGCTGCACACCCACACAGCAATTTCTGCCTGGTGTAGTACAGGAATGACAAATGCTCTTTTGCCTGTTTATGTCAATCACCTCAGTTCTACTCATCAGTTTGAATGCTATCATCATTTTCCCTTTCATTAGGCAACTTTAACAACCTCTCCACTGCTGCAACAACAATTTAAACATGAATGCTCACCCATCAGTCCTTAGACTCATTCTGAGTGAGCTAGTTCTCAGCAGAGGTGTGAGTGGGTATACAAGCCTCAAAGATGATTTTTCTGGTAGCAGTTTTCCTCTGTGAGTCAGATTCTACATGAACTATGAGAACACAGATTGAAAACCCCTCCTCTAACTTGATTCTGTATATTTTCTCCACTTTTCCAGCCTACGGTTGTAGGCAGGCATCATTAGTGTCTACAGAGGAGGTCATAGCTCCAAATGATGTGAAGTACAGTAGCTGGGAAGAGCATCTGAAGTTGTTTACTGTCTCTAAAGAGAGTATTCAAATGCTGTGACATCCACTCATCAGCACCTACAAAGGAACAGCAAATGAATATTAGATATTTATCTTGAAAACTAGGTCAAAATTTGTCCCAAATACCAGCTCCTTAACCATGCTTGCTTGCTTGCTTTTGAAACATCCCTGGCAAGCAATAGGAAACATGGTGAAAACATGATTTTGCCTTCTTGTGTGCCTAGCCCATTACCTATTTTCAGCCTGGGGACTGTTCATCACCAGAATTTTGTTGCTCAGAGCCATCTTGATTTTGCATTTGAAAAACATTTGCAGGTGGAGTGAAGAAGCCTGTTTCCTGCAGTGAAGACTCCTCTCTCTGCTACTTTCTTGTTTTCTTCATGGTGATTTTTCCTTTTTTAGGGGGAAAAGACAGCATTTAGCTGAATATTACCATAATGTTTTCTAAAAGCACTTTCCATGATTGAAGAGACCACTGCTGGATTCCTCATAAGCCTGCTCAGTAGCCTTGCAACAAGCTAAAAAAAAAAAAGTAAGATGATGAGAGAAATCTTCAAACTGAAATAATTCCCCACGTTAATAAATATTTCAAGTCATCCCAGTAATGCTACAATTTTCTAAGAATACCCAGAACCTTTCATTAATGACCTCTGCTAATGCCTTTTACCGGCTGGAGTCATTCCTCTCCGTGGCACTAATGGCAGCGTGACAGACAGGCCCATAATGGCATCCCGGGGGTGCAGCTCGGCCGGGGCCCTGCCGGGGACAGCGGGCTGGGGGAGCTGAGCCATTCCCTTTGGGAGGGCCTGGGGTGCCTCTCAGCAAGGGATGTCTCTGCCAGGGCTGGTCAGTGAAGGAGGGGTGCCCACGGGATGACAGGGATGGTCCAAAGAAGGGGACAGATGGGACAGCCCATCAGCTGCTCTGAATTTGGTGTGGGACTGAGCACATCCATGGCCACTTCAGCAGTAGGGAAACAGTGGGGGAAGGTTGTGAAAGCCCCTTCCTCCCCACCTCTGCTGCTGCACTCAGGAATTGTCCAACATCTAGAGCTAGCATTTACCTTTGGGATTAATGTTTCTACAGCAACATCTCCTAAGAATACCAGGGACTAGGACCAGAAGTTAGCTATGTAAGAAGGTAAAAAAAAAAAAATCCAGATTTTGGTAATCATGACCCAGTCATCATTTTGGTTCCTATACGCAGACAAATATTCTGAACACTTCTCATGGAATATTTCTCATGCGTTTTTCTGATATCTGTTGAAAAGGTTTGCTCCTGCCCCCATAGAGGCCACTGAGGGGTGGAGACTGTCATCATCTAAGTGGGGAGGAAAAGGCTGCTGCCCTGTTTGATGCTCTGGGACACATTCATTTGAAGCAGATGGGGGGAGGAGAAGGCTGAGAGCTACAACAGCACCCTGAAAAGGCCCGTGCCTGTCCCCAGAGCTGGCTGAGAGCCTGTGGCCAGGGCCTCTTACACTGTAGGATCTTACTCTGTCACTGGCACAGAACTCGCTGCAGGACCCAGCCTTCTCTGTGCCCCTGGGAACACAGCTAACTGGTGTCATTTATGGAAGTGCCTTACCCAGTTTTCAATAACAAACTTCTGAGGGAGACTTTGGGACCACCACTGACATTGGGACTGACAGCTCCACCCAATACCACTCGTACTGCCAGCCATTCCCAAACCACTGTTTCCCCAGGGGAATTGCCTGTGCATGGCCATTACAGGAGGGAGCTGGTTCTTGGGATCAGCACTTGAGCTGAAATCTGAGCAAAAATTGTATTAAGTCAGCAGGCTGATGGGGAGCAACAGTGATCTCTGAATTCTTGTTTGAAGCAAAATTGTCTAAGGTCCCTCTGTGTGCCAGAGACAAACATGACACTGTGATAGATGAGTAATGCGATGGTTGACGCTCCCATTAAGAGGCAAATACCAGGTATATATGTTAACAGAAGTTTTATAGACTTAAGAGTTATGTTTTACCCTCCTTGCATTGTTCTCATGGGGTGGCCTGTGTTTGGGACGTTTGGGACATTTGGGAGGGTTGGCTTGTTAATATGGCAGCACCTGACCTCCAAGATTTGAGGAAGTAAACTCCACCACTGGACAGCAAAGAAGGAGTCAGTGGAGAGAACTTTGGGAGGGGCTAAAGAAACGTAAAATGTAGGGTGACCCCAACGTCTGGGAAGAATGATGTGCATCTGAGCCCATGATATCAGAAGGCTAATAATTACTTTATTATACTATATTATTCTACTCTATTATACTTATTAATTACTTTATTGTACTATAATATTCTATACCATATTACACTACATCTAAACTGAAACTGCACAAGAACTCAACTGAACAAAATCTCGTGACAGTCTGCTGACAGTCTGGACACGAGCTTGCCCCTGATAGGCCAAGGAACCAAAACACATCACTTTGGGTAAACAATCTCCATATTGCATTCTACTTTGGCACAACACAGGAGCAGCAGGTGAGATAAGAATTGTTTTGATCGTTCTTTTCTCTGCTTGTCTCACTGCTTCTCTCAGGTTCAGAAAATGTGAATCCCACACTAAAGGGTTAAAAGGTGAAACCTCCATTGTGTGGATGAGTGCATGGTGGGGAAAATCCTCTGCTTCCAGTGCTGTAATATTTTCTCTATTCAGTCTTCTGTTGTATTTTTGATATGGTTTTAATAAACCTTTTCATTTCTTTACAAGAGAGTACCATTTCTCACACCATTCCTAGCATTTTCCAGCACTATCTCTGTCATGCAGGAAATTATTGAGAAACAACTCCAAGTTATGCAATACAAATCCACCTGGTGTGCACCTCACGCTGCAATGCCTTTCATCCATTCACAGTATCAGTGTCTTTTCAGACAGATGCCAAATGGTGGTTGCAGGGGTGGTTTTTTTCATAGGCTTCTGGTGTGAACATCTTTTCTTGGAACCTCTGATGAAAAAATGTAGATCTATAGCTCAGCATGATCAGTTTTCTTACAGTCTTGCTTAGAAGCAAAGAATTTATAAGACCTAGTGAACTGAGTTTGTCCTCCATGTTCTCCTTAAACATGCACAATTAAGGGAGGAGCTGAAGAAGCAAAATAATGAAACAGGACAGGTACTCTTAAGAGACACATCAAATATGCCTGACTTCAAACTGAGGTGAAATCAGCTTTGGCTCTGTATTGCATCTTGAAGGGGCGAAGAGATTTCTAACCTTAAAATGACTGAAGGACATCTTAGCTTACCCTACACTGAATGACTTGGGTGCTTTAACAAGTACAGACAGGGCAGTGGTCAGCTACAGTGATGGTAAGGAGCAGTAAAGGTGTGCAATCAGAGGTGCAGAGCTCACTCTCCTGGCTAGCATGTGATTCAAAACAAAGGGCAACATCTGCAGGTGATAAAATTAATTTCACTGTAACCCAAGGACAACACTGGTCTGTTTGCTTACAGGACATGGCCAACTCTCTTTTCCCACACCTTCTTGAGTAATGGGCTGGAGACTATCACAGACTACAACTTCCACTGCAACTTTGACTTTATAGTGTGCCACAAGTGTACCTTTTATGGACAGGAACAAACAAATCAATACTAAGTTCTGGTTAGTGAGTTTCAAATGTTCCACTTTTGGATATATTATCTAGAAAAAATACTACCTGTATTATAGAATTATTAGCACTGAAGTGCTAAATTAAAGGATTTTTCTTTTTGACTGTTGATATCAATGAATTGTTTTTCTTAAAATACTGCCCTTGATGGAGATTTGTTGTTACCTTGCAACAACCCTTGTCTGTAGGTTTTATAAACATTGAGCTATAGCAGTCCCTCCACTGGGGAAGTTTAAATGTTTAATAAATGCACATAAACTAACCTCATCCCTTACCCAAAGAACAGAAGAATAATTCTGTGTTTCTGGTTTTACAAACAAGGACAGGATCCTGCATGTGCCAGAGTCAGTGGAAGGAGCAGCTCTGCTTGTGATTCCTGACTGCATCCCTTCCCTCTGGAAGATGGGTTCTTTACTATTTGTCTTCCTGCATGCTGCTGTGATCCCAGGGACATTTGTCATCAAAAGAGGGATCACCTTCATGTCTAGCATTTCACAGAGCTGAGTGACTGATGAGACCAAATTTGGATCAACCTAAAACCATTAAAAAATAGATTTTTTCAATTGGAATGTTTCCACTGAAAACTACTGTCATTTTCTAAAAATGGATCTAAATTCACTTCCAAGAGGAATTAATGCTTTAGCACTTAAGAGAGATATTTGGACTCAACCAGCTATAAAAAGGCAAATTCTTCTCTGACCACTGCTGGGTAATTCATGCATCTAATTTCTAAATTGATTTCTATTAAATTACATACAGCTGAGGAAGTCAGAGAGCCAAAGAAATTCTGTTTTAGTTTAAAATCAGAAAGTCAAAATGGGATGAGACAGAGAAATCAGATTTCAACACCTCTCCTCTACCAAATCAGTTGATCCAAACTGTGCTTGCTTGAATTGAGTAAGAAAAATAAATTTGTAACACATAATGGAGTTCCTTAGAGAGTTTTTTATCTATGAAAATATATGTATTTAGGTAAGGGACTACATGGAAGTAAACTCTCCTAAAGAGCTCTCATGTCAAATTTACTCATTATTGAAAATGATAAAACTCTTTTGTATCAAAGGATCATGGTGGATGACACTTGTGATGCATAATCATCAGCTTTGAATGAAGCTTTGAACAATCAAGGTAGTTTTCAGCAAGCTGGTTTCTTAAGGAATAATGCAGATTCATTCAAGACAAAACTTTTTGCAGGAAAGTGTCAGTTCTGACATTTATTTTTACCCTTAAAAATTTCAAATTGATAAAAAAAAGTTTCAATGAAAGTATTTTTCTAATTACAGCATATTTCTATTATGTTTAAAGAATTTCCCCCTGTTGAAACACTTGTTTATTACTCCATGGTTTGAGTAACATGAAATTAAAATTGTGTGGAAATATTTCAAAGGTTTTGAAACAAAAAAATTGGCAAAAATGAAATGTCTTTCTTCAATTTCTTTCTTAAAAAGCCCAAAGAGGTAAATAAGCCACCTCCAAAGCCCACCAAATCCCAGGATTTCCCCCTTGGTCTATAGATAAAGTAAGTTCTTTTATTTGTTTTTTTTTTTCCTTAAAAATCTGGGTCAATATATCTGCATTTAGCACATAAGTTTGTTTCAAAACACTGACTAATATTTTTACTGTTTGGTTTTTTTTCCAAAAGACCTTGATTAAGTTGTGAAAGAAACCAACGTCTTAAAGTTCAGCACCACAAGGAGATTACAGATGGTGCATCAAGCCCATGAGAGCCTCTCTAACAGAAGGGAATAGGCCTGTAGTTATGAAAACACGATAAAGGTCTAAAAAATCCTGTGTGAATTCCATAGGCTGTTCTCAGCCCTCCAGCAAAAATTAGCACCGGGGAAATTTCTGCAGCTGAAAGCCTCAAGCCCAGTCTCAAGTTCTATTCTTAAATGTTAACATCTGTGGTTATATTGTATAGTACCTCCAGAAGATCTCTCACTGAATAAATATGATCCATCAATAACATGTTACATTTTATGTTGACCTGCAGCCTCATCTGGGTAATTAGAAGATGAGTTTGTGTCATTCAACCATCTTCTGTTCCAAGGTAGCATCAGGTCACTTCCACCCCCTCGTGCACACTGGCATGTTAAATCCCCACGAACTAGTTATCATCATTTGCATCTCTCTCCTAGAAACAAAAGGTGGCCTGAGGCATGTTCTCCCATTGTTGTTTATTGGTTCAGCATTCTTGGTCCCAAGAATACTAACTTTTAAAATATAGACACTTCAATGGCAAGTATAGATGACAGTGACATATGTGTTCCTGCTATGACCTTCATTTCTCTTAGCTTTAATACAAATTTTAGTCACAACTGAGCAGCTCCACCAGCATTGCAGGGGTAAGAAAGGCATAACCAAGACTGAAACAATCTTCATTTGTAACTGCCCTTCTCACCCTGGCACCTAATGTATGTTTTGTTTTCTATTTGTATTTGTATTCTCAGCATCTTTAGCAAACAACATCTGCATGCAACTGCTTGTGTTGTTAGGAACAGCAAGACAGCAAACACACAACATAGGCTGTCCCTGGGGGTGGAAAGGACTTGCCTCTTCCCGAAGGACCTTGATCCAGCTGCAGCATCCTGGTATTGATTTTTGAGCTGCTGCCTGGGTTTCAATAGGATCAGATAGGATCCTTCCACACTGTCCTTGTGCCAGGGCTTGATTTGGTTTCCTGAGAGCACAGGTATTCCCCACCTCCCTGGACTGTCCTCAGAAGACGGATGATCCATGCCTGCACAATGACAGTGCAGTAACAAAATGGCCTCTCAACTCCCTCACTTTCCTCTGGATAATTTGTTACTGTCCTTGTCTGTTTAGCGATGAATTTTATAGTGGCAGCTGATTCTTTCTAGCTTAATAATGCAGCCAAGCTGCTTTCTGACATTATCCCAACATAATCACTATAATTCTTTCTGTTTCCAATATAGGTCAAGTTCTCCCTGATTCAATAAAACACTATTTTTTAGTAAGCATCATTCATCTTAGGGTGTATTAGTCTGTTTCATTTTGGTAATTGGTCTCTATAAGTTTTTGTTTGCTCTTTCACATTTTCCTGGCTCCTTAATTATCTAATCACCTTATGGATTATTAAGAAGCTGAATCCTGTTAAATAAGGTGACCATAGGCAGAAATTTCTTTGCAGTTTAATTTCCATTCTTTCAGGATTCAGAATTCTTGGAGCTGAGCAAAGAAGTGAGTTCTGATTTTCAATTATAGGCATAGAAAAGAACAGGAAATAAAGGCTCTCGTTGTATTCAAATCTGAAATTGAATAGAAGTGAAAATAATTTTAAAAATAAATGGACTAACAGAGACGGTGTAGAGGGCACGGGGACTGGATATTTTATTCTATGGCATATGATAACTTTTCAAATGTGGAAAGCATCAGCAATGTTGGAGAGGGGAACAGACAAATGTATATTTATTATTAGATGTATCTGAGCCCAGTCTCCAAAATGACAGAGGTGCAAGTCAAAGTGATTTGCAATGAACATATTAAAAATAAATACTAACCAGTTTTGTGACTATAAGTGGCTTTAGCCTAGAAGGGGCCTCTCAGCCACAGGCAGAGGCTCCCCAGCAGATGAGGATCCTACATGTAAAGACTTGGTTCCCAAGAAGCAGTTTTTCAGAAAGTTCCAAATATTTGTGGAAAGAATACATGATAAAAATTGTCCTGGTCTTCAGTATCTTTTGAAGCATAGTAAAAAGCTGCAAATGAAGTTATATTTTCTATTAAAAAAAAAATTGCTTATATAATAAAAGCTTAAATTCTGAATTTAAAATTTTTATATATTAAATACTTTATTCTGATTCTACTGAAACACTTAATAAAGTCTAAACATAAAATATAGATATATTAATACATGTACTGATAAATGTAATATATTATTAATATTTTAATGTGTCAAAATTATTTGAATGAAAACAATGCAACCTAAATTAATTTATTAAAACAAGACAAACACAAGACATTTATGTCTGTTCTCTATTATACATGTGAAAAAACCGGGCATATTTCTGTGAAATATGGGGAGAAGAAATCTCATTTTTTGGGAAAATGGATATATAGATAGTTTTGCAGCCCCATTTCCAGCAGACATTTTTAAAAACCACTCTGCTTACGGTCTGATAACAGTAAGTTATCAGAAAGTTTAGCTTATACTGTACAAACAGATGAATACTGAAAGTAATCACAAGTAATTATTATATATTATTTATTCTTACTTGTATGCCCAGTGCTCTTATAGCTCTGTAGACCCAGCAGAAAGAGTGGTGCCTTCCCAAGAGGGTAGCTGGAAGACTTTGATCTGTGACAAGCTTTCTACTCCTTCCAATAAAATAAATATAGAGCAGAGGTCTACGTTCTTATGTTCTGCAGAGAACTGCCAAATGAAATTAATACAGTCCTTGTCTGATTTGACATTTTTTGCTGGGTTGGCCTAGAAGAAACTTTTGCCACACTGAAGAGCAATTCAGGATGATGCTATTTCTTACACTGATTAAGTCTTTGACATGACTTCTTGAGGAATCACGTCTTTTGAAGATAACAATTTTATGTAAGTGTGCTGTGATTTCCAAGTGTATCCACGTGGAAAAAAAGTCAAGCTCCTCAGTATCAGGGACAGCAATTAGGGTTGTGAGCTCCTGGAACAGCAGCCACTAGCTTTTAGTTGACTTAGAAGATGACTGAAGTCAGAATACGAGATGAAGTTGCTGTGCAAGAGGTGATTTTAAAAGTAGTCAAGGCATGATTCAAATAACAAGTGAAGTGGAAACACAACTGTCTTAAGGAAAGGAAAGCATTGAACTTTAGATTTTCCCTAGCATTATATTTTATGCACTCCAATTCGTGGAGGCCCAAGAGACTTCATAATTTCTCCACAGTCTCTGCCTGTGTAGGGGAGCTTCTGCAAGCGTAACGGCCTCTTGATCTGGACACAGACAAAGTCTAACCCCGGGCACTGGAGGAGATGTAGGCAGACTTTTTCTGCACTTTCATTGCCATTTGTAAGTCTGTGCATGTGACTAGTGCTCCAAGGTATCAAAAAGTTTGTCTACAACACCTGTTCAATATGGAAGCTGGCTGGGTTACCAGCACACAGCAGCCCAGTCCAGCTGTCCTGCATGGAGCTCTGCTGGGGCTCAAGCATGTACTGCTGCACCAGAGCAGCCTGGGGCTTCTCAGTGCTTAGGGACAAGAACCACTGACTTGTCTTTATTGTTCTCCCCACAGGGAAAGGGGGCAGGTTGCCAGCAAGACACAGTAGGTTCCTCTTGTAAGATTTTCTGTCTCTGGTGCCCGGGGGACATCATCAGGGGACTGCAAGGGCCATTCCTTATCTCGGTGCGAGACCTCCAGTGAAGTAGTGGGACAAATCAGATGCTTTCCAAACCCTGAGGGAACCTGCTGTAATTCTGCATTTTTCTGGAAAACAGTGTGGTGTTTGCTTTTGTTTGGAAGAAACTGCTTCTTTCCTGTTTATATAAGAGGGCAGAATAAACCAGTTTCCAAAGATGCTATTATTTTCTTCGGTGCTGGTTCCCTTCCCCCATTTAAGTCTGCTTTTAATATGCTTTTTAAAGCCTGCTAAAGAGTACATTTATCACATTTTCCAAATATTCTTTTGTAATTCACTGACTTAGCCATTTTGGAAATTGCTACGTTATGCTAAACATTTATTTTAAGGCAAAGATATATGGAAAAAAAAAGGCCACATTTATTTCCATAAAATTGTTCCTTTTTCTTCAGGCTTCCAAGATCTTTTTCTTTCCTTAGATTGCAAAGTAACCAAGAGTAACTAAAACCAAATCAATTATTTAATTAAAAATAATAAATGAGGAAAAATAAGATTTATAACTAGAGGGAGAAACCTTCCAGCCTTCATTCTGTCTAGTAACAATTTTTACCAAACTAATCAGGCTAACACAGGTGAATTTAGACATTCTTGGGGTGAACAGGGAAATAAAAATACCTCTTTAACCAATGGTCATCTCCTTGTAAGGGACTGAAAGGATCAAACTATTCAGATTGCATAAAGCAAAATGTGCATCATAATCCTATAAAGGCAAGAAAGATGTTAATAATGTTTGGAGCACATGAATTTTCACATGAAATATTCTAAGACAGAGCTGCTGGAAGCCTCTTAAGGCAACAATAGCTGTAAATTCATATATTACTTGTAAATAACCTTGCTGTCAACAAACACAGGGAAAACTTTAATCAAAATAATTATTTTCATCTTTTCACGATTTCAAAAATAACAGAAAGGGAGCTGAGGACATGTCTTCTAGTTTTGCATTTGTTGTTAGTGGAACTGTGTGCTTAATACAGGCAGCAGTGCAATAATCAGAATGAAACTGTTTATCCTACCAGCTGCTGACATTTGCTCCTTGCCTCCCCCATCTTCCTAGCTGCACCTGGGCCCCTCTGATAACTGGTCCCTGGTGTAGTTGTGTGCTGAATAGCTACATCATTTCTTCTCTCACCTTTTCATCTCCTCCTGTCTCAAATGAAATGTCACCATTTTCACAGTGGTAGCATTCTATTATTTTCTGTCCTCATCAAGAATTACAATAAATGCTGTTATTTCTCATTGATAATGTCTACTTCATCCAAATGTGAAAAGAGAAGTTGTATAGTCCACATCTTGGTCATCTCTTACCTCTCACTGCAACTTGGTTCTCTGTAGCTTCCTCTCATACACCTACTGTTCTTTCTGAGGAAGAGCTGAGGAAGAAAATTTTGCATTACATGTTTTCCTATGATTGTATGCACCCTTGTTTCCTTTTCCATACTTTTGTCAATGTTTTTGCATGAGATTAAAGCACTTCAGTTCTGAAGTTCTCCACCTCATCATGCTCTAATCAGCAACTATTATCCATGAAAGAGAAACTGATTATTTTTCTGACTAATTCCAGAAAAGCACAGTTCACTATTCAGCATCCATGAAACAGGAAAGCAGAAGGCAAAAATATAGTAAGAAAGGAGTAGAAAATAGAAACATCAATAAGTCCTTGCCAAAGTCTGCAATGCACTCACACCTAGAAAACTTCATTGAGCTTTGATTAATAAATGTTTAAAGGGATCTAGTGAAACTCTAAAATTATAGTTAAATACAAAATTATATAAAATAATATTTTAAAAATATGTAAATGTATAAATTTATGTTTTCCACAGAGAAGATGAATGAGAAATAATTACTGACTTTTTCTCATAGTACAAAAACTGAGGGACATCAAATGAAATGATCAGGTGACAGGTTAAACAAAAATAAATACTTCACAAGCTGTTCTCAAGTTGTGGAATTCATTGCCACAGCATGCTGCAAAGGGCATTGAGAAAGCTGATAGTACAAGTTTGCTCAAAAAGGAATCAGAAAAGGGATTGGAAATAAAGCCTACCAAGACCATTAGACAGAAAGGTATAGTTACATCTGTTCTTGAAAATTCCTAAACATTGTCATTCTTATTTTGCTTCCTTCCCTCTTGGTGGGACTCCTTTTCTTTTCCTCTTCCCCTCTTGAAGGACATCATTCCTACTGTAACCCTCCCATGTCCTTCACCTCTTTCATAGGAATTCCTGGGTATTGATTTGTCTAAAACTATATCTTGATGAGACTTATACTTCTAGTGCATAAGTCTTCTGAAACATCAACTGGTTTTCCTAAGGTTTCATCCCTTTTTAGCATTTGTACACTGCTGAGAATACCTCTAGGGATGAAGAAATGTGACTATCTCTTCCAGCTTCATAATATCATGCCTACATCTCACAGACTTTCTTGTGGTAGCAGAGATCAATATGAAAACAAAAATAGGAGAAAGAGATAAGAGATGGATTGGTGCACTCTACATTCAGCATTGATCAAAGGAATGAGTTTGGCTTCTGAGTTAATGCAGAAAAGGTATGACAGTGAGGGAGATATCTGAAATCCTGACCAGAAGAGCTTTTATTGGAGCGAGGCTCCGTGCTCATGCCAGAGAGGGATGCTTCTGATGGAAGGCACAAAAATATGGCCCAACATCTGTCTGGTGACAGGACATGCATGTGCCAAAGGAGTGTGGCATCTGGCACTCTCTGTCAAGCAGCCTGGTACACCCATCACCCAGTGGCAGCACCAATCTCTGAACTAACAGGATGGGTGTGCACCAGACACCCCAAGCCGGCTGTCACTGTTGGAACTACTCATCCAGCCAGCAGCTGGCTCTCAGCTGTGCCTCAAGTGTCTTTCTGAGAGAATGTGGCAGAGCCTTTGTGAAGGAAAAAGGGGCATAGATAAGGTGGATTTTGTCAGTGTCTCATGGGATCCAGGCTGCAAGCCTGTATTTTTGTGCTGCTTCCCATTCTGCACACCAGGCAGAGGAGAGCACTGACAAATGGAGGCTTCCCCAACACATTCAGTATAAATCTTACAGCCAGATAAGGCTAATAGGGCTGAATATTATTGAATCACTGTTACTACCCCAGATTATCTGGCCTACCCTATTGATTGATCTCAGTACCTGCTGCAAACACATATCCTCATGAACAAGCAATCATTTACTGACATGGCAAATTATAAACACATTTAAGTGATTAAGAAATAGGCAGATTTTCCTTAATATATGAGTACATCCGTGCCAGATTCTTTTTGGTGGTGCTCTGAGACAGATTAAGAGCAGTGGCCATAATCTAAATCACAAGAAGTTTCAATTTAAAATGAAGAAGTAGTTCTTTACATTGAGGGTAGCAGAGCACTGGAACAGATTGCCCAGGGAGATCCTGGAGTCTCTCTCTCTGCAGATATTCAAAACCCACCTGGATCTGTTCCTGTGTCACCTGCTTGAGGTGACCATGCCTTGGCAGGGGGGTTAGACTGGATGATCTCCAGAGCTCCTTTCCATCCCTAACTGGAATCACTATTCTGTGATTCCATGACTTTCCACAATTACAGAAATTCATTAGTATGCCCTTACTTCTAAAGAAGTGCATATATACAGTCAGCTATTTTGCAACAGTCTTTACTTACTATTTTCTCTCAGTAGAATCAATGTCTCTTTACTTAAACCACCAGACCAAAGGTGCCCAGTACTGAACACATCTGTTTAACAAGCTTTGTAAGATAAATCTTGCAGAATACATATTTGGAAGCACATTTTCAAGACAGCTAAATGCTCAAGTTTTTCTTTTAGATTTCAGTGTGCTTTTGTGTATTTCAAGATCAAGGAGATTTATGGGATTTGAGCTTGCTGAACTAGAAGAAAGGGGAGAGTGTTACAGCCAACAGCTGACAATTTGACCTCAGCTCATCTTTGTAGAGTCTCTGCTTGGAAAAAAAGGAGTTGAAATTAAACAAAGATGGTTTAAAAGTATAAATCCAGCTACTTTCATCATACAGTATATTTGGGGCTATGAAATGACTGAACATTCAAAAATAAGCCTAGTAAGTGTCCTTGGAAAATAATTATATCAAATTATTAATATACATTAAATAAATTGGTTTGACTTGTACTGCAGCTGCCTGCAGCAAATACCTACTTTACTAAGAAGTTCAAGGCTCCAGAGTAATATAATTTACATACCAGTCTTTAAGTACTGCTAAGACTAATTGTCTTTGGGAGAGGGATGTAATACTCAGTGTGTTCCTGAGGCATCACCTTGTTAGTAGGTGCTGAAGTAGTTGAAGATATCCAGGATGCAAAAGTGGATGGGAAGATTTCCTGGAGAAGACAGTTGTCAGACACCTAGTAGCAGTAACTGAGGATGGGAAGAAGTTTTGAACAAGATTTTGCCTTCTTTCTAGAAGGCAAAGACATGGGTTACATAGGAAAATGGAGCCCCAGGAATGACAGGTACAGAGTTACCCAGGGACATTGCTTGGTGTGTCAATGGCTGCTCAGACCATGCCTGGAATTGCAGTACAGCTTGAGAAGGAAGGCTGAGTTGACAGAGCAGCATGATTTCCCTCTTTAATGAGTAAGGAATCACAGTCAAAAGAGAATGTTCCCTCTGCAATCGTAGCAATTCACTAATAAGGATGACCAGAGGGGAAATCAAGCCATGCAACTTTTTTTTAAGAGTAATTACTATAAATCCAAAAACCTACAAGATATTTTTTGTTCATATAAGTCAGTCAGTTCCTGATTCCTCATTGCTTCACAAACACACACCAGGGAGTGTTATTAATTTGTGATTTTTTTTCTATATTTTGAGCATGGCAGGGGGAAGAGGATTAAAAAAAAACCCCAACAAAACCAAAGAGAAAAAGCAAGCCACCACAGGAAAAGACTCCTAAAATCAAATGTCCTACCAGGGAAACCTTACAAGGATGATGAAGTCCATGAGCCTATTTTTAGCTAAAAAAACCCCACTGGTCCTGATGAGACAGGTGGACCAAATGGGAGACAAACCAATTCAGGGCTGTGTGTAAAGGAAATGCAGGGGACCAGTGTGTGTCCTCAGCCTTCAGTCAGCAAAGAAACCTCTCATCTATGAAAGCACATTTCCCAGACAATAGTTGTGCAAAATGGAGACCATGAAGGAAAATGCAACTGTTGTATAAATCAGGACAATAACACCATATTTCCTTAAGCTGTTTGTGCAATCTCCTCCAGGGACTTATCTCACACATAAAACATTTTGAAAAGGCAGGTGGCCCAAGTGAGGAAAAGTTAAACAGACATTGCAGTGCACAAATGAACAGTTTGACAGCAAGCAGCTGCAGTATTTTGTGTAATATCTATCTTAAGCTTCAATAACTCATCTGGCATTCAGAAGTCTTTCTCTTTTATACTAGACTCCATGTTACAGACTAACTTTGAAAAAGTAATAATTAAGTACCTGTCAAATATCACTGTCTCTCAAAAATTTAGTAAACCCTTTACTCACTGTGGTTTTTCATCTGCTTCATGAAATTAAACAGACTAGGACATGACACATGAAGCACAGATAGATTTATAGTGTTAGCTGAATTTCCATGAACATTCTGCTGCTTTCAGCAGACATAGCCTTGCAAAAAAAAAAAACAAAAACAAAAAAAACAACTCAGTAAAACTGTGCTCACCTAGCAGAATTTTTTTCTGCATATATATAAAAAAGAACATGAAAAAAGCTGTGTGTTCGTTGTCCCTTTTTGGAGAAAGCAGACAATGGGGAAGGCTGATACCCTGATGTCATAGATGCCCAATGTGTTCTGCCTGATTTTTGTAGATTTCTGATAGCTGGACAATGCTCTGATGGAAAAATTATGGTAAATCTCTAGACAAACTACAGCTTGAGTGTTTGACCAGTGACAGAATAAGCACAAAGACAGAATTGATCTCTTCAAGTAGTCTCTGATGATTTAAGAAGAGCAATCCCCAAGCTAAGCACTAGGAGACTTTCCAAAGGCCTGAGAAATGGACTGCTCTGCCATGAAGCCTCAGTGAGCAGGAAGTAGCTTCCCAGTGTGGGTACAATGAGCTGCAATAAACTGAGAAACAAGCAGAAACAGTGGCTTTACAGCTCTTATATTGGATTTGACCTCTAGGTTGTTACTGTCAGGAAGAAGAAATGCAGCAGCAGGGGCATTGCCAGCAGCTCTCTGCAATGGTGATCCATTCATTGATCCACCAGGTAGCAATGGCATGACACACATGGAAGGGCAGCTTTCATGACACACATGGAAGAGCAGTCTTCTGGCTCCAGGTTGCTGCATCTGTTCACCAACACTGCTTTAATGCCTCTTGGACCACATCATTTCTGTGCAAAAAAAAAAAGGGCTCAAATAGGATTCCATCACGTAACAGTGCTCTGACATTTTCTTAAGTCAGTTGGAACAGGCTTTTTAAGTAAAATGTTACGCTTCTTTTGAAATGTAATCAACCCAACACACAACAAGGTCGCCGAATGATGAAAAAATATGGGAGTATGTCAGGGCATGCCCATCTGAATGAAAGTAACAGTCATTAACCAAACTGCCTAAGCTACAATAACAACAAAGGGAGAATGTAAATCTGACGTAAAAGCCAATTGTATTATTTCTTTTGGTTTTGTAAAACTATTTTCAGCATTACTTAGTGGGAACTTCTGAAAATGCATTTCAATTAATAATTTTCTCCATCATGCAGTACCAAAAAATCTGATTTTTATCTTGACAACACTCTTTGGAAATATTCCTCTTTTGAATCCTGACTGCATATTTGGAGAAAAACTGGCATGCAAATAAAGCCATTTCTGACAGAAGTTCACAAATATTTTTTCCAGATGTCTTTTAAATATCCTATTTCCAACAACATTGCAAGCTATTTAGAGACCTCAGCTCCTGGAATTGGTAGTTTTCAGTGGTGCATCTCAGAACAGAAATTCCGAGTGTGCTGAGCCAGCAGCCAGTTCCATGCCCTGAAAGGACCACCTGATGGGCCAAATCCTGAGAGCTGGGAAGTGTTTGTACATTTCATTCACTGCTGCAGCTGTTCAATTACCCTCAAGAGCAAAACCCACTTATTTTGTGATGGTTGAACATTCAGCCTTTGCTTGGAAAAAGAAATTATCTCCCGTGGGGGGGCAGATGTCAAACAGAAGGTTTTTTTGAGATTAACAATTATTTTTATTAATGAAAATAATCTGTCACTCTTCTTCCCTGCTCCCTTTTACATTTTCAGTTTTGCCCTCTTTTATGATCAAAGTTTGACTTCTGAAAGACTTCTTTTGCTACAGCTAATTGAGACCTCATCTATTTCATGTTTGCACTGATTGAACAGAGTGGGTAAACTCTCCTAATTTAGTGGTGACTAACAGACATCTGCCACAGTCTATGACTAACATTACTCTGTTTTTGTGGGAAGATGTGATTCCATTTCAGATCCTTAAGCGATTCAAATCATCCTATAGAGATGATATTTTGACTTTTCAGTCTTTTTTTTCCACTCCAGAAAGAAACTGAATCCCTTAAAAAATGTGATGAAGGGAGTTGCTTTTAACCAAAACTTAAATGAATCTATTTAGTGTCTGATGAAATGCAACAGAGCATGAGTCTAAACTCACTTTGCTAACCTGTACTGCTTTGCAAGGACTACCTATTTCAATAGGATTAAAATTGTCTAACAAATTACTAGAACAAAAAAAAGGAAAGAAACCATCTCTTATGAGAAGGTTTAGCACAAGTTATTGATGGGTTGGAGCCTATTTAGATAAAGCTAATCAATGCATCTTGGCAACTGCCAGATGGGGTACTGTATTTCCTGGTGGTTTTAAAGGGCATTTTAGAAAAACATGCTAGAAATCAGAACGCACTTCCCCATAGAAAAATAAAGTGATGGTAGATAATAAACAACTTGAGGAACGGGTTTTGGGCACTATAGCTCATCTACCTACTCATGGGTCTCCAAGAAGAGGTCTTCAAAATGTTATTGCAGATTTGGGGCCTCTTTTCAATAACATCGCATCCTAATTTTATTATATTATTATTCTAAACATTAATGTATTAACAATAATAATAATAATAATAATAATAATAATAATAATAATAATAATAGTGTAATTTAAAATTAAACATCAATTATTAAATATTTATTGTAGAAGATGAATGTTTGCACTATTTAACGGTTTTACCACTTCTGTGCTGGAAAAGTAAATTAACAAGCTGATGCTCAGAAAGAATGAGCTCATTCTGCAGCTGAAGAGCCCTCTAGTCTGAGCTGCAATGACAGTGTAATCTGTGGAGGAAATAGACAGAATACGGCCGTACCCATGCACCCAGGCAGGCACCTGACTTGGCACCTGAGGCATCCTTCAAGAAAAATCTCAAGAAAGCAAACTGGGGAATCTGCAGACCAGTGGTGATAAAGCAAGGGTGGCCATGGCAAAGCAAATACTATGCATAACAGCAAACTAGGAACCAGCCTGGCTGGGATCCCATTTTCTGATCAATTCCTTCATGCGTTTCCACAACACGGCTTTCCCTGAAAATCCTATTATGTTTTTACTGAGCTAATGAACAAATACAGGATAGGATATGAAATTATAATTTGCAGCAAACAGGGTTGTAGATGGTAGAAATTCAGGTAACGTTGCATGTGTGATTTGCATGATAAGGAGTGTTCTCTCAGACCTGACTGTGAGTAGTAGGTCGCAAGGAGCTAAGTTCCTGTCTCTAACTTTGGGCATCAAGCCCTGCAAACTTCATAATCCTGTAGCATGCTTTAATAGAATTAACTAGCTAAACAGAGAGCCTCCAGATGGTTCCACACTACCAGTCCCAGGGGCTTTCTAGGTTTAGCTCCCATGATGATCAAAAGTTAAACCTGATCTGCACTGCAGGGGGATGCAGGCTGTTGTAGAGCATTGGCTTAAGGACTGCAGCCTTTAACAGGGCTCCCCTGAGGCTCTGCCTGACTGTGCATGGGGTCAGCCCTTCCAACAGTGCATTTCAAAACTGCATGGTTTTCAATGGAAAAGCAGGTGTAGCCCTACAGCACTCTGATTTTTGAGTGACAGCACTGCTCTGCTCTGGCCTACTACATTTAGCTTCTCCCACACCCCCACCACAGAGGAAGGAAGGGTTTTTGCAGACCATTGCAGAACACCCTATGGACCCTCCATAAATTATTGATTAAACTGCTGATTTTCCATGCATGCATGAACCACACACCTTATCTATCCCTTTGGAGCTTAGGTGAGTCCTGTTCATAGTACAGCTTTTGCTAAAAATATACTGGGCATGCACAAAAATGTGGTTTCCAAAGGCTTTTAATCTCAAAATCAAATTTTTTTCATCACTGAAGCACTGAAATTTCTCTCCTAAATTTTAAATTTCAGTGCACTTTTGCTTCAGTATTAGAAGAGTCAAAAATCGTCTCTCCCTCTCATACTATAAGAACAAAACATATTTGTTCCATTTCTCTCATGTGAAAACAGCAGCTTGCTTTATTCCTGTATTCCTTTATTTGGGTCAATGCCATACTTAGGAAATGTTAAACATCAATCCAAGAAATACAGGGTTCAAACAACACAAAGCAATCAGAAAACAGAAAGCAAAAAAGAAATACTTAGACAAGCATTTTATTGTATTCATCATGCCATGTGCTGTAAATACTTAATGAATCTAAAAGAAAAAAACCACAACCCACATGTATTATCAGTGTTGCTTCCAACAGGAGAGTTGCAGGGTGGATGAGAAAGAGCTCCACAACAGCCTGCATGGAGCAGTGGATTTTGCAGGGCAGGACAGTGGCAGATCAATCCCTATTGAGCTGCTTTTCCCTGTGCCATGCAGCAAGACATGGAACAGAAGCCTTTGTGGAGGGTGTGCAGAGCACGGTAACAGGACAGGCTGTGGTCATAGACATTTCTTCCCTGCAAAGTAGGGACACCAAATGGCCGTGTACTTGAGAACCAGACTAATCCATGATCTCTGCCAGGGATGGGACACTCCCTCCCTATCCTCTTCTCAGGGGTTGGGAGGAAACAATCCACTGGCTCCAATTCATTATTGTTTTCAGTCTTGATGTAGCTTTTTCCCCAAGTTTTTCTGTTCCTCTGAGGCCATGCAATAACGGAAGAGGGAACTGAAGCCTATTGGCCTCACCCTGGTTAAGCAACTAGACTCTGACTCTACAGACTCCTTTTAGTGGGTGTTGAGATGGAAGACAGTTTGAAATTCAGATTACAGGCTGCACTTTCAGAACAAGGGATTAAAAAAAGAAAAATTTTGTAATCTGATTATATATTATTCCATCTTGGTGTATTTGTGTTATGAAAGGACCAGGCACACACAAGGGCTTGGTGAAATCAGTAGGAAGTGAGGAAGCTTGGGTAGGAGATAGAAATGTCAATATTCTTTTGGATCTAGGCCATGGTTTGAGAGTGTAAATACGGTGGAAGATGGCACAAGACCCTTCCTCAAAGAGTTAACTATGAAAAATAAGTTACTGAGAACTGAGAAACACAAGATTTCCCACTATCATAGTCTTAACCATGAAGATTGTCAGGGTCAGAAGGAGTGTGCAGAAGGAGTCTTTGCTGTTGCAATAAAACCAGAAAACTTCAAGGAAAATAACACCAAACATTTTCTCTGTAGACAAATTAAAAGTGGATCCACAGGTTGCCATGGCTACAAAAGTCCATTTACTCCAGTAGTGTTTTCTAGCAGCTAAACACAAGTTTAAGTGATTCGGGAGAAAACACAGCTATGTTTATAACGTTCCATTAGGTTTATATAATTAGATCTTTCAACTGCAAACCACCCCTGGTGATGGTTTTCTTGACTGTTCATAAATACCCAGTGGACTTATGTAACCATTTTTAGAATCATCCATCATATCTCTGTGCCTCTGCAATCATTTGGGATCAAATGACTACTACCATGTCATACATGGAAATTTTCACAATCCAGAATACTCATTTTGGGTTACAGTAATCCAATCAGCAGCTTCTGTGGATTTTCAGAGGGGTACATATGAAAAGCTGTCTTAGACCATAAGGCAAGCCAAAACCTTAGGCATGCAGCCCTGTGTGGGAGCCTTTATAGTCCTGCCTGAGAAAAGTAATCTTCCCATGCATGCATGAGAGACTAAAGCAGTTTCTCTGCTTGTGGGACAGGCAGAAGAGGGACTTGTCATTGTATAGGCTATGCTGAAAGAGGGGAAATTTCCATCAACAAAACCTGCATGTGTTTGCATGGCAGCAGACTCCATCATTAAAATGTCATGTTGGATTGGTAGATTAAAGAGTTAGTCCCACCTCTCTCCATCAATGCAGTGGTCTCCTCCCAGAGCTCTTGTGTACATCACTCTCTTAAAAAATGAAAATTGAAGTTTTGGCCATGAGGTGGGAAGGTTCTGGCAGTGTGCATCAGGCAGCTGGGATGGAAGCCTGTTTTTGGCACAAAGCATGCATGAGTTGGGAGACATTGTCCTTGCTGCAACCAGCAGCTAGAGAGGGCTGTGTGGGTTTCCTTGGTCTCTGGACAGTTCCCATCTGTTCTTTTACTGGCAGCCCATTCTGAAAAACCTTCTCTTTCTGTCCTGTGCTTTGGAGCAGTCCTTCCAGCTGTTGTGTTTCACAAAAAAGAATCAGCAGATCTGAAGACATTTGACATTTGAGACATGGATGGTGTCCATCCATGGACACTTCCATAGAACCTGGATGCCAAGGTAAATTCTACATCACCTAAATGGACACCTCCATTCTTGTAAAAATCAAAAGTTTCTTTCAATGTCCCTACTACAAAGAACATGTCAACATATTTAAAGTGGCTTTTTTCAGTCTTAAAAACCATTGTGTGAGAAGTTCAACAAAGGTAATTCCTAATTTTTTTGTTTTGTGAGAACAGCTATAAAACAGACAACATTTGTGAAGAAGAGTCTGTGGCTTTCTACATGCCAACCAAGCAAAGAGGATTCATGAGGTTCAAGATAGTCACTCATCATTACCAGCAAGAAAGATTCTTATGATATCGAATCATGCCTTCCCATCACAGTATTCTGAAGACACAGGGTGGCATGGATCAATTAAAAAGATAGCTTGGCCTATAGAGCTATGATTTCTGGTGACCAGTGAGATGAAATGAAGACAGTGCAATGCTCAAGTCACAGGCTAAGTTGGCTGAGTTTGCAATTAAAAAAGTTTGTAGTTTGTATATAAACTTACAGATTTTTTTAATATAATCAGTAAGAAAGTTTTGACATTTTTGAAAGTAGAAATGCAACTCAAATCTCATCCCTCAAAATACACTGGGCCTTCCTGTTTACCTAAGGAGGCAGAAGATGGATTTTTTTCTCTGGATTTGCCTGTATACATTATATAGAACTTTAAAGTTTTAATGAAGTTATTGCAACTTTAAAATATCTGAAGAGAACATAAGGTTGGTCTTTTAAATACCTACACATTCCAGCTTTTATAATTTTTCATGTTGTGCTAGAGTCCTTGAGAATCATCAGAAGGTCATTAATCTTCCTTTCCTAAAGACAGAAACATTCAGTGTTATAAAATTTGTTAAATCTGCAGCACTAACAGATCTTCAGACCAACCTGCACTGAAATTTTGCATCAAAAATTGCAAATAATAAGCTGCACAAAACCCCTCCACCCCCCTAAATCTGATTACTGTTTATTTTGAAAGCAGTGCTGTGAGAGGGTAGGTTCAATAGCTGCTATTGCTGTTGACAAGGACTGTCGTCCTAATAAGTGTTTGTACAGTAACCAGCACAGTGGCATGCCCAATAGCAAATAATAAACCTTGATCAGGGATTTCAAACATTCCTGTAACATCAGAGAGACCATTCTGACTGCTGCACAACCAGGGGCATAAGCTGCTGTACAAAATCCTTAGATTACTCCAGGGATGTTTTGGAATCATGTTTAACTAACCCAGTCAGGGCACGAGTGTTTTCACTTCTCTCGTTTTTCTTGTGCCATGATATTGCTTTTTAATCGGTGGTGATTTTGGAAGAATGGTTACTTCACTCTGTGCTCACTTGAGAAACCAAAGGATGCACTGGAGGCACTGAGCCCGACACCGGCAGAGAGCTGGACAGGCATGTGTGTGTCCCCAAGGCCAGCCAAAGTCTGCACGGAGCCCCAGCCGGGTGGCAGGGCCGGCCAGGTGCCAGGTGTCTCACAGCCCGCGCTCCAGCGCCTTCCCCACTTTTCTTCACGGGCTGCCCCAGCGCTGGAGCTCGGTGTCCTGCTTTGGGGCAGCGACATGACGGTCCCCACTGCACACGCTGCCCTGCATGACGAGCTGTGTGGCCCCGGCCAGGCTGTCGGGGCTCGTACCCAGCGGGTTAACACCTCGGCGCTCTTCTCCAGCTCTCTCGGAGCCTTTCTCCGTGTCCCCGCACGGCGGGCGCTACTGAGGGACCCGCAGGCACCGAGGCCAGCGCTCCTGCCTCTGTCCTGCGCCGCTTCAGCACCGCGGCGGCGAACAGCTCCGGCCAGGATCGGGGGCCGGGATCGGGGGCCAGGATCGGGGGCCGGGATTGGGGGCCGGGACCAGAGGCGGGATGGGGGCCGGCACCAAGAGCCAGGATCGGGGCCAGGACGGGGAGCTGGAGCGGCGCTGGGCTTAGAGACTCCCTCCCGGCGTCGGGGCGCAGCGACGGTCCCGCGGCAGCCGGCGCTGTGGTTTTAAATGGGCGGAGCGGAGGCGGGCGGGGGGCGGGCGGGGGGCGGCCCGCGCTGGCCCGCGGCGCCCATATAACCCCACCTCCCGAGCGCGGAGTGCCGCGGCAATTGGCTGGATGTGGTACTTGGAGATGTTGAGCTGGCTCCTTCCCCCCATGTCCCTGCACACACACAGGGGCGGGTGGTGCGGGCGGGAGCGGGAGGCAGGGCTCAGCCCCGGTGGCGGCGGCGGTGAGGCTTCCCCTACTCGCTGCCTGCCCGCCGCCGTGCCCGAGCCGCTCCTGCTGCTGGGCTGCTGCCTGCGGCCGCAGGACCCGGCCGAGCCGGGCCGAGGGGAGCGCGGGCGGCTGCTGGCGGCGGCCGAGATGATGGCGGAGGGCGGCGGCGGGCCGGCGCGCAGGAAGGCGCTATCGCTGCTGGAGGCGGCCCGATCCCGCTACGAGAGCCTGCAGATCTCCGACGACGTCTTCGGGGAGTCGGGCCAGGACAGCAGCGGGAACCCCTTCTACAGCACCTCGGCCGACTCCCGCTCCGCCGCCTCTTCCCAGGACGAGGACGACGACGAGGAAGACCAGGGGCGCCTGGCGGTGTCGAGCCCGCGGAGCAGGGCGGCCCGGCGCCGCGCTCCCCGGGCGGCGGCCACCCCGGCGGAGCGGCGGCGGCAGCGGCAGGTCTGCGGCGGCAGCGCCGTCCCGGGCGGCCCCGGCCCTATGGAGGAGGAGGAGGAGGAAGCCGAGAGGGGGGGATGGACGCGGTCGCTGCGAGACGTCCCACCCCCTCACTTCAAGGATGGCAGCGGTACGAGGAGAGCGGGCTGCCGGGGCCGGGGGCGGCGGGCCCGGGCGGCCGTGGGGATGCAGCGGGGGGTGCGCGGAGCGGCGCAGCCACGGGAGAGAAACCCGTACACGGGCCCGGCTGCTGCTTGGGCTGCTGCCCGGCACCGGGCCTCGCGGGGAGAGCACGGCCGGTGCCCCCCGCCTGCCCGGCCCCTTCCCGGGAGCGGCCCCGCTGTTCGGCCGCTGGTGCCCGGGGCCGGGCGCGCCGGTGCTGGAGAGCCCGGCCGAGGCGGTGAGCGGGAGGGAGAGGAGAGGCCGCGTGTGCTTAGTCACAGGCATCCCCTCCCGGCGGGGCTGTGGCCGTGCCCCGAGCGCCGGCAGCGCAGGGCGCCCCGCGGGATGAGGACAGGCGCTGCCCCGAGCAGGGTGGGTGTCCGGGCCCCGCCGTGGCTCCGCTCCGATGTGCGGCTGGCTCCTCGTCCCCACTCACGGCTGGGGAAAGCCGCGGGTCACCTGCCCTGCGCTGTGCACTAGGGCTCTGGGATTGGGACTGGGATTCCCCCTGGCTGCAAGGTTTTCTATGCAGCCGTCCCTAAACTTAACCCTCCTTGCGTGGCTTTTGGCCAGAGGAAATACCAAGAGAGTGGTGAAATGACACAGCGCGACCTACAGCAGCAGTGCACGGCACGGAGATCTCCGTGGAGTGGCTTGTGTGGCAACTTAGAACCCTGGTTTGCCGAGGGAGCCATTATAACATATATAATACATCTGCAGGCCTCGGCAGCCAAGTTGACCATGTAGCAAGGCATTGCAAGAACAGGGTAATGGTTATGAAAAGCTGGGATGTGAAATTCAACATGTGCAACTCAGAACAGGATAGGGTGATTGCCTGTGCTAAGGTTGCTTGTCTTTTCTTTTTTTCAGTAGTGTTTTATTCCTTCATTTGGCTGTTAAAAGTAAATGCCAAAGAGTGCTGCTGCACTCAGTGTAGTGTGCTGAAATTTGTGCAGTGAGGTAGGCAGGAACCTATCTGAGGAAGCAGCTTTGGATGGTTCGGGAGGAAGGTGGAGCTAGCACTGGAGCCCAGAGAAAGTTCAGTTGTGCTTCTGACAAATGTGCAAATAGGAGCTGTGTTTGCCTCTGTAAATAGCTGAACCTTGTAAAATGCTTTAAAAAATCACTGTTATGTGCCTCTGTAAAAAAATTCCTGAGTTCTATTGAAGGTTCTTATTCATAAGCATACCTAGGATGACATTCTGGACTATAAGCTTCATGATGTGATGATATTTCAGCATTGATTATCATTTAGTTTATCTGCCTTTGATGGCTTATTCCTTCATATCATTGCTTTATAGTAATATCCTTTTTAACACAGGCAAAACTGGGATTAGTGCTTTAATACTGGTTTGGAAAGGAATTGGATGACCTGTTAATTCAGGAATTCATATTTCCTTTGAACTGAAGGAGTCAGATTTATGGTTGACGGGAACAATGAAGATGTCCCTTGAGGAAGGTGTATAGATATTGCTGTAAATATTTCCTCCCACTAATAGACGCAGAAAAGGTTTCTTCTGCCCTTTAGTTGTGTTGATTGTGATGATGATGATAGATGCTGCATGCTCTTCATTGAATGGTGATTTGGTTTGGCAGAAGTTCAGGTAGTGTCATGCTTGGATATGTGGGAAACATGAACTATCTGTGATATTTTTATTTTTGACTATTCAAATTCCAACTTGTGGAAACTACTGCATTGTATATAACTGGGATCTTATAAATCTGCTCTGTACATTGACTGGCTTTAGGCCTTGCAGATACCATCATCAGAGTCATGCTGAATGTACTTGTGCTGGCACCGTTGTTGCTTCATTGGACACCATTCTGACACAAAAGTTTGTATCTATACTTGTTGAGGAAAAGGTCTCCACTGAGGTGCCTTGCGGTGACAGGATGTCTTTCAGCCCCTTATGCAATACAAGCAAGAAATACAGGGTTAGAGCACCAAGAAAACTGTATTCTCAGTTGAAATGTGTTGGATGTAAGATCATTTCTTTCTAGGTTCTGATATTAAAAGGAATAAGTTTACATGAGACCAAGATAAAAATTACCTTTGGTTAGCACCAAAACTTTAGAGTTTAGAGCATGGCCTTTTGGTCAAAATCTCAAGGTTTGCTTAGGGCAAGTACTTGACATCATCTCACGCCAGGAGACAAATATCTCATGAGACTTCAGCTTCATTGATGCTGGAGATAAATTCTCAAATCAGACCAGGGTCAAACCTGGTGTCAAGCTCTTTGGTTTGGGAGACTGCCCCTTCATGAAAGGGATTGTGTGGAGGAGAAAAACGTTTGAGTTAGTTATTGAGTGAGCTAAAGCTCCCAATAGAAAAAATAAAGAGCCACTTGTAAAGCTTGTGGTCTTTTTAACTACAAGTAGAAAATACTATCACTTCCCTTTTTTCTTTTTAATAGATTGCTTACTACTGCTTTTGCCTTCCCAGCCTGAATATTAAACTTAGGTCTTTAAAAAGCATTGCATCCATCCCTAGAATTAATCTTGAGCACAGACAGGCTAACTGATACTTCATCCCAGAAATACACTCAAGACCCAGATGTGCTGGAAGCTGCTGGCAGTGTGTTAGATGGTTGAGTATGTCCTCAGTTTGCAGTCAGTCACTGCACCTGTGTGTGGTGATGCTGCCTTGCTTGTGGGCAGGTTCTGACAAACTGGGAAAGGTCTGGCTTATCTTCTGTGCCAGGAGATAAGTGACTGGCATAGCTATGCAGCACAGTGCTGTTTCTGTCCCAGATTTTTTGTTTTCTGCCTCTTCTTCAGGGATCTCCACTTCCTGTTGTTCCTTTTCCATTTAATAAAAAGAGTGGGTGCTTAGATTCCCTGGGGGGGAAAAAAAACCACCACAATATTAATAGCTTTAGGTGACTTCCTTTGTTGAAATCCAAAATAGCTGTTAACTTTAACATAGAGGTTAGAACAGATGGCTTGCTGCCACTTTGTTTCCTGTTAAACTATTTTGCAAATCACTCTTTTAGTGGGTGAGAAAATTCTCAACCGTCTGATTTGATACCCTGGTTTTTAAACTGGCAATTTGTAGCCCTGTATAATTCTAATGAAATCAGGTTCAGGAAACAAATGTCTGTCACAAACATCAAGGCAATAATATAAGTTCTGAGGTACTGGGATGTGGTTAATGGGTATGAGGTCTTGGGAAAGTTGCTGAAATGCTTTTCCTTCACAAAGAGAACCTGGCTACAGCAGGTCCATGGTTGTTTAGCATGGTGTTTAAAAAGATGTCATCCATGATCAAATGCTGGATCCAAGCTTTTTGACCTACTTGTAGAGGACAGAAAGAATAAGAGAACAAATTGCTACTGGGATAGGGAAAGCATAATTGAAAAGGAGAGAGAGAGAGAGCAAGCAACTACTATTACAAGCCAGTATATGCCAGTAATTCAAGATAAGCCCTTCATTTCTGGTCACTCCTGCCTCAGACTTAATTGGTGTGCTCTTCCTTTCTTTAGGAGTGGGGTGGCTCTGAGTGGTGCTTTCCCTTGTAAGCTCAGTAATCTTGTCAGGAACTGTTGTGTAATACACAGAGGCACTGTTGCTTCTGCTCTTGGGTTTTTTTGGGGTCTTTGGAGGTAAGAATATCCTGGTATTGCTCAGCTAGATGTTCCTGATTTGGGGTAGCTGGTGTTTTCTTCCTAGGATCTGATGCATCCTGTATCCATGTAGTTCAGCAACCAGAAAATTTGACCTCAGATGTAAGAACACTTCTTACTCTTAGGATGCTATGTTAGAGTTATGTTTTAGGGTGGCAGCAACAGCAGGGAAATCTAAGCAAAAGTTAAGGTTGAAGTCCTCAAAGATAGAAAATGAAGGAAACAGTAGCACTAATTGCCTCTATGTCCTCCAAACCATGTTCTTAAGGCTAGACCTAAGGACAAAATATTAAGAATGTTCCTTGCTGAAGGAGCATAGCAGATCCTCTTCAAGTTGCATTTAGACAGTGAAAATAGCTTTTATGAAAAAGAGTGTTTCTCTGAAGCAATGTGCCATAAGTTGCCATCTTTGAAGAACATGTTGCTGTATAACAATACTCTCAGGAAGAAGCTGCTAAGACCATTTCAACAATCTTGTCACCTTGAAGAAGTTTAAGCAAATATTTAAAGTAGTTTCTAGTATTTCTCTTCCCAAGAGCATGGACAGTCAGATGGGAAGTCAGCATTCTAACAGCAAGGAGCCTGGAGGAAGAGCTCTTGGGTCAGGCTGGGCCATAAAAGAGGGCCATATACATGGTACCACCTAACAGTGCAGGAGCTCTTGGTTCAAATCCTGAATAGAATCTGAAGGCTTTCATCTTACTAGATTGATGTCAATATTTAAAAGTTTTAGAGTAAGAAAAGTATGAATGCTACTTAGTCACTTATGTCAGATTCTGCTTCAGAAATATCTGGCCCAAATTTTCTGACTCTAAGTGGATAAAGTGATGCTGATATGCTTTGTTCTTATTTGTGTCATCAGAGAACTTAGCTGCTTTTGACTTGCATAACCCTGGAAAATATTGGGGGAAAATGCATATTTATATAATCTGTTCTTGCATTCTACGTAGAAGTTACTTATAATGACAGTATCACAACACTTTCAGTGAGATATGATAAATACATCTCAAAGATGTACATTACTACTTTGCAAAGCCTTTATGGGATGATTTAAAGTCTTGAAGTTTTGCTAAATAAGTGAATTGTGCAAAGGCTTAATATCTCATACATCTTACAAAATCTAGATGTGCTTTTCAGGAGGTTTTAATGGCTTTAGAGCACATTTTTCTGCTTCCATAGTCACTGAAGAGAGCAAAGTGCACATGACAGCCTTATTGATTGAAAAATTTAGTGCAGCTTAGCTATCTTGCCATGTTCCCTTGTCTCTTTTGCTCATACCTCTGCCTTAAACATGCATTTGGGGAATAACCTGGTATTTAGATAGACTTTACAGGAAAAAAGAACCAGCACAGTTTTTTCCTCTGCTTTTACAATCTGTTCTAGTCAGTATTTGAGACAGGAAAGTCTGTAAGCACTGCAGGTTAAGGTCTTCTCCATAAACACTTGCCTAGCCTTTTACAGAGAAAAAGCATATTTGCTCCTAGATCTGTTACTGCATAAAATGAATGTTTTCTCCTTGTAGGTACTCTTGGGGTCATTTAAAGTAGATCAGTTCCAACAGCTGCTAATGTCCTTTAGTCCACATCTCAGAAACAGGACAGCAAACAGCTTCCATGTCTGTCTGTATACCTTTAAGTCAGCCTAGAGAGGAAATCAGCCTCTGCTCAGTCTAATGAGGATGCTAATGGTGGAGTTGACTTGCAAACTCTGCATTGACTGCTAGGTCACAGGAAGTTGGCCTGGATGCCCTAGATTTAAAAGAAACTGGAAATGTCTCTTACATGTTAGTGTTCATATAAGAGTTTTGCTTCCCTCCTGTGCTAAAGCTTCAAAAATTTTGGAGTAGATGGATTTAATAGTTTGGAAATACCTTGTATTTCTAAAAGGGAAGGTAATCATGGATACAGTCACACATCCTGACTAGAGGTACTTATCATTGAAATACCTCATTCTTTCAAGTACTGCCAAAAATTGGGCATGTTATTAGAAAACAGAACAGATGGACTCAAAAGGATTGCATGGCTGAGACAAATGCATGAGGATACTATCATTTGACACCTCAGTTCCTTGTAGCAAGGCATTATTTCTAGGAGCTTATCCAAGCTCCCTCTTCATATTCTTTAAAGAACAGGATGTTAACCGGTCACTGGCTCTGTGTGAAAACGAATGAACTGATACCTGAGAAGGTAATTTAAAAATTAAGGCAGAGTTCCTTGATTGACAGACTGCAGGATCATAGGCTTGGAAAGCTCCACAGCTGATTTTGTGTCTGTATAAATTACTCTTGGACTATGTCCTTATTTTCTGTGAAAACAACTGGTATTCATGTAACATGATAGAAAATATGCTTTTGATTGTGCTTTCTTGGATGACATGAGGGATTCACATGACCTGTATTGCCAAACCATACGTGCTGTTAAGGACAAAAAACAAAACCAAGCAGCTTCTCTTCAGCAAGCAATACAAAGCTGTAGCTATGCACCTGAAAACTGGGCAAGTTGAAGTGTAGTCAATGAGGCACACTGTAAGGATGCCAAAATCATGTTGGAGAGGGATACACAGAGGAAGAATACTGTGTTTGTGTCTGTATGGATGGGGGCAATTAACTGCGTGTCAGAAGGAAGATTATTGGACTGACATAAAAGTTACTGTGAGCCCACCAGTGGGCACAAATGAAGGTGTTATTTCTAGTGAAGAAAAAGCAGAAAAAGATTTAAAGCAGCTGCTGTTATAACTGTGATTCATTTCTGATTACATATGGCAGGGAGGTGGGTGTGTATGAAAGATTAAATTCAAGCAAAAAATGAGAATATTTATCTTTTTTTTAAAGTTACTTACAAAATTCACTGTAGTGGAAAGTCTGCCTATCCAGTGCACGTAGTCATCTCTGCATTTTTTGGAAAGGTAGATGGTGGTTAACTCCTGAGTAGGGAGCACCTGTAGGTGTGCAGTACTAGGGGTCAGCATGTAGCTGTGGGCGTGTGACTCTTCCCATTGATGTCATGGTGCTGTCTGCTGCTGGATGCACCCTCTTGACTTAGACAATGGTAATCTTGTCAGTTCATGCCCAGGAAAACTACTTGGAGGAAGCTACATGTATTGAAACTTACACATTCAGATTCACAGAATCATTAAGGTTGGAAAAGACCTTTAAGATCATCAAGTCCAATTGTCAACCCAGCACCACCACAATGTTCACAACTAAATCACATTATCAAGTGCCATATTCACAGGTGTTTTAAACACTTACAGGATGGCAACTCCCTCCCCAGAGGGCAGGGTGGTGGTTCATAAACCATGTGCTGCAGCAGCCAACTGAAAATGAACCACCTTTGGTTTGGGGCAAGGGATTCCCAGGATGATCTTGAAAAATGCGGGATGCTCTTACATCTGTCTTGCTGGATATGTTGCATTGTCGATGCAAATTCATGTGTGGATATAAATTCTTATTTAGCCTTTCAAAGGGCTTCTGACCTTCTGGACTGTATTTTTGAAAAGGATTACTAGATGAGAAGACCTCCTTAAACTGAAGTCTTTCTCATTTTTTGGCTGTTGTAGATATTCCTTACTCATAAACTTGTCCTTTTATGTAGTTGGTGGTTGTTTTGAGATGAAGAAAAATACAATGTTTGAAGGTTTATACTTGGAGATCTGCATTAGTTCTCTCTTGTCACTGACTCTGAGATTAAAAGAAATTAAGCGCTAAGATTTGGACTGCATTTGAGTGATCTGTAGCTATTTTCATGGCGCTAACATTGTTGCAAGTAGTTTCATTTTTTTCTTTTAAGGATACGTCTTCAAGTGTATCGGAAACCATCCCCCTTGGGAAAAGAGCAATGGATTTTAGGGTAGATGACATCTTGGTCTTTCCACTTGATGAGGTTGTATTTGATGAATAAAGAATGACCTCTTAAAAAAGGCCTTTCTTCATCTGCTTCTGTACTATAGGGTAATGACTCAAACTGACATCAGAGATGGTCTAAGAGATTGTCCAACCTCTAGAGCAGCCCTCTGCCACTGTGTCCCTGGAGTCTGTCCCAGCCAGGGCTGTCCTGCCACCCCAGCCAGGGCAGTTGCAGCCAAGGGCACTGAGGCAGCCCCGGCACTGGGGTGACAGGTGAGGCTGGCTCAGGATGTGGGCCCACAGCAGGGCAGGACTGTGCCGGGCTGTGCCAGGCTGGAGTCTGGCCCAGCTGGGGTGGGGACTGATGGCCCTGGGGAGCTGTCATGGAGCATTGGGCCAGCAGGGCCAGGCAAGGACAGTCAGGCATGGTGGGGGCACTGGGGCACTGGCAGCAGCTCCTTGGCAAAAGCCATGACTTTCCATAATGGCTCTTCCACAAAAAAAGCATTCAGAAAGAAATTTGTCAGTGCTCAGTTGAACCATTCTTCCAGCCCACTTCCCTGTGGCTGTGGATTCTCTGTACCCTGTCCCTACAGGCTCTTGGTAGCCAGCCCTCCTGTCAGCCATGGAGAGCCTGGCTGCTGCCACAGTGGAGTGGCCCTGGGAGTCACAGAGTGACTGGCACATAGTGCTGTCTTGTCATTACCTTGGTTTCATGGGTGGCCTGCAAGTTCTTTGGGTTCAGATTACCTTCAGTGTGTCTTGTGTATGAAACAAATGTGTGAGGGCTTTTGGTGCTTGGAGCAGTTGTGGTAAGCAAGGAACCAGCTGATCCTTGTGGAGGCCCCCCATGGTCACTGTGTTCCATAGGACTTCACTGCTTTGTTTTCTGCAGTGAACTGGAGGCAAATTATTGGGGTGGGAACCATCTCTGCAGTACTGGCTCTGAGTTTCACGTTGTGTTTTGCATTGCACTACATCTGTTGCAACAAATCTTACAGACATTAAAATATATAGTGGGGCGAAGCAGGCGGATGAAGAAATATCTGATTGGATAGATACCATCCAATCCCCATCAGGTATTTTCAGTAAAATTGTTATTACTGAAAATGCCTGTTTGTCTCGATTTGAATTGGATAGGTGTGGCCTAGCATCTCCAAAAATGTGTGGCATAAGGATCTGTCAAAAGCTTAAATATTCTGATGGGACATTTTTACTTTTATTTTTATTTAATTTCACTTTTTTTTTAATAATAAGAACCTGAAAGTGCATTCCTGAATGGAGCTGGACTTCTTGAGATTGTTTATTAAACCGTTAGATAACATGAAGCTGTGAGTGATTGCATGTACACTGAAGAGCAAACTGAGAATTTCTAAGCTTGCTGATAGCCTGAAATAGCCTGGTTCAGGAAACACAATGACATGGTGCAAGAGGAGAATGCTCAGTGTGAAGGCAGGGCTAACAGCAGAAGTGGAAAAGGGAGGGGAACAACTTTCGAGGTGGAAAAGGAACTGGTGGTTGGAGGTGAACACCAGACTAATGTGACTCAGTGTCATGCTGTTGTGAAAAGGCAAACATCCAAATGGAATCTACAAGACTTGAAATGAGGCTGTTTTGCCACTTAAAAGAGAGAGTCTGGGTTGCCAACCCAAGTGAGAAGCACATAGTTAAATATGAAGAGAAAGGACAGAAGCAGAAAATCTATTAACTTGGCTCCCTTTTAGTATTCTGGTTTTAAGCCAAAGGGCCATATGGGTAAGTAAAAGAGCTATTATAGGAAAGGGAATTATCTGCCTTACCTGCTCTGAAAACTAAATATGAGGAATAATGGGTATAAATTGATGGATAATTGAATCAGACATGATAGAAACTCTCAGACAGTGCAGTGGTGCAGAAGACAAATGCATCACTGAAAACCTAAGAACAAGTGTCATTAACCTGTTATATCTTTTGTAACAGACTGACACCCAGTATGTGTGCTGAATGGGGATAGAGGCCTTGTACTGAAGGACTTCCTGAGGTCCCTTCCAGCACTTTTTCCTTTGTTTTAGATTGGCTAAGATAAACTAGCAAGCTGCTTAGTGGCCAGTTAAATGCTGGACTGTTATGTGAAGGACTTGCTACTTGCATCTTCCATGTCAACTTTTGGAGTGGGGAGAAGGCTGTGCAGCTTGTGGGAAAGAGCTGTGTGCTTGCAGAAGGCTGCCTGGTCTGTTAAGGTGAAACTCCCTCCCTCCCTCCCTTTGTCCTGGAAAGTGGCCCAGGCAGACTTGATAATTGGGGTGTTGTTTCCACACTCACTTCTATGGTAATGAGTTGTATGCCCATGAATCTTGTATCTCTACTCAAATGACTTACTCTGAGACTCCTTTATGTTCAAGGCATTAAACTGCTTATCTTAGGGATGTCTGATGTGGCACTACCCAAAGACTTGTGAGATTAGCAGTGCTATACTCTGGAGGCAGTGCCTGGGCTTGTAGTTGCCTCTGTTCATGACACTTCTTGAGGTATAAAGAGCTTCCTTGCAACTGAATCCCAACACAACCCTCTGTAGACCATAAGGATAGATACATGGAAGAAAAATGCAGGTCTGGAAGAGGCTCAGCTAGGTTATGGTGCAGACACCTGCAATAACTGATGATCATGTAACAGGTGTCCTGGCAAGAAAGAACATCAGAATGTCTACTGCATGGTTTTTCAGTTCATGGACTGGGCATCAGAAGGTTGTTCCTTCACTTCTTTGTGAGCATTGCAAAATTGTTTCATCTTCAAAGACTACTTTTTGGCACTTAACATCATCTTTTTCCCTGATATTTACCTCAAGTACATTTAAAGAGATTTGCTGTTTAGCTTTCTTGTGTTTTTTTCTCTAGCTATTTCTTTTTCTCTTTTTTCTTATTTTTTCCTCCCAAGGCTAAAAATAAGAAAGTATGATATTTCTTCACAACATTTCCTTGCAAGAATACACTCCTACTTCTAGTGGTAGTTCTCTGCCTTTTCGAGTGTAGGGTCAACTCTTTGTTGACAAATTGCACAGTTGCCAAGTAAGGTCTTAAAGTTCCTTGTTCAAAGGTACTCATATGTCACTATCTCCACTAAAGGTAACCTGCTTTATGCTATCAAAAAAGTGACTGTTCTAGAAGTCAGTTGTTTGAAAAATTCTCATTTTTCTGCAGAGTAAGAGATTGTCCCTGATTTCAGCAGATAATTAGAGAAAAAAAAAAACTTTAAATATGGGTTTTTAAGATTTATTTTGGCCAATAAATTCAGGTATTATCCTGTGGGATGATCAACCCAGTATTTTCTGATAGTCTGTTGAGCATAAAATTGGTTCTAATTCCATGTCCTGGTAAAAAAAATGAAATAATGCCTTTCTGTACAAGCCATGGCTGTTTCTGGTTAAGAGGGATGCAAGTTCAGCCAGCAGTACCAAAACCTTTAATCCCACTAGACCTGGGTAAATTCAAAATACATTGAACTATGTTGAGTGCAAATAGTAGTGCAGACACCTCAGTGCTTTCTGGGGACAGATGAGTGTGAAATAGTCAGTTATGGATATTTTTGATATGGTACTGTCAAAGTGGGTACTGAATATGAAATGGTTCTAGAAATATGAAATGGACTTGACACTGTTAATGTGACGCTGGTTTGGGGTTTTTTTGTTTTTTTTTTTTCTTTTGTTTGGTTTTTTTTTTTGTTTTGTTTTTTGCTTTTGTTTTTTTTTTTTGTTTTGTTTTGTTTTGTTTTTTGGGTTTTTTGTTGTTGTTGTTGTTGTTTTTTGTTTTTTGGGCTGCTGGCTCTTTCTCCCTGAATCAATGAAAAGAATCTAACTGAGCATTAGTTTTTTTCTAAAAGCAGCCACTTGTGTCATATGGTGAAGCAGAAACGTTTCATAGCATTTTATGGGCATATATAGCAGGAGAGTGAGCAAGATGTTAAAATAAAAACCGTGCCTCTTCTTTAGTTTTTTTGCTGAAAGGTTGACTCAGAAGGGGTCTGAGTACTGACCTGGAGCAGCTTGACATTGAGCAGTGCACTGCCAATTGCTCTAATGTCAGCTTTCTTCCCAAGATAAAAGGGTGATGGGATTCTTTTTTTTAAGCTGAAATGGGCAGCTAACGGGAGAATCCATCAGCACAATACTTTAATCAGAAAAGGAACAAGAAATAAGTGTAACAAAAGCTGCTCAAAACTTTACTTTTAAGCTTTCAGTGTCTACTGAATCCTTTTCATCTGTACTATAACCTCTTTCTAACCTGCCCTTCTGTGCTGCAGCATTTAGTTTCTCTAATTGTATTTTGCTTTTCTAAAATCTTCTCCCGTCATAAAAATGAACCGTTCTCTTATATCTTAACATCGATTCTACCAGTACTTCCCATTTTAACATCTTGTTCTTAGTCATTATGAAACCACCTTTTTTTATTCTCTGGGCTCTGCTGGATACCATGTCTGTACTGTTCTTGTTAAGATTGCAAGTAGTCAGGGGCAGGAGTTAATCAGATTTTGCTTCTTGGTAAGCCAGGCTTTGTGCAATTTTTCTCTGCCCTATGTCCATTCTGGTGGGATGAGAAGGTAAAGGTCTTCCAGATATTGAGTCCTTACCTAACTTATGGGAAGATAGTTCATGGGATGACAGCTTTTTGAATTGCCCTTGCTGAAAGATGTCTCCCTTGAGTTCAATCCTTATTAGACAGCACATTTGTAGTTAGAAGAGCCTGTAGGCTCCAACAGCATCTCCTGTGATGAAAAAAGCATTTGATGTTGAGATGTGAGGTCATGTGAAACCAGACTATGCCTGTTCTTGCCTCATAGTGTCACATAAAGATAACAGGTGGTATTTCTAACATAAGAAAATAATGGCCAGGTGCTCTTGACCACACTGCTCACCCAGTTTGCTACAGCTGATGCTCCATACAATATGTGAACTGTCACACCCACCACAGCATCTAACGCAGCATTAAAAAGCTGGCAGAAATGCAGTATACAGCTCAACAAAATCTGAGTTCAGATCTGATAGTTCATATGGGTTTGGTTATCCCATGATTTTTCAGTCTTGTTTTTGGATGAAGGTTGCACTTCAGGAGTGTCAGCTGCCCCCACATGGAGTTTTGTGTTAGCATTTTATTGTGTCTGAATTGTGAATGCATCTGTGCTCTTGCTACTTAATAGAAGAGATGAGTGCAGTTTTAGAGGCTAATGCCCCGAGTAATGGGCCCAATTCTTTATAGCAAGCATTTGAGGAATATTCTTCCTTCTCAATCACCTGTATTGGCAGGAGTGGGGATTGTGTTTCCTGTGTCTGGTTCTTCACTCACTTTGTGACATGTACCCTGTAGTCTGTTATTTGCCAGACCTTGGTTCTAGAGGCAGGAGGATGACCAAAATCAAGTGATATTTTTATAAAGAAGCAAAAATGTTACAGTTTTTATAAGCAGTTTTGGGGTAGCTGTTGCTTTTCTTTTCCTCATTGAGGCTAGCTGAACTCAATGTTCTATGTACTGGTGGATCTTGAATGCTTCTGAAAGAAAGGAGACACGAAGATCTATTTTAAGTTTTTCTTTCTACTGCTGTAGAGAGTCATTGTTAGCTACCTTGTTTATAATTTAGAAGAGGGAGGAGAAAGTAAGCAAGTTTTTAAACTCAAGTAGAAAAAAGAGCTTTTTCTGAGCAGAGTTTTAAGTACCTCTTTTGCTGTGTGTTCAAGGACTCTGTACTATACTTGCCAATATTCATCCTTTCGCAGTTATTTCTGTGTTTTATTATGGACTGCATCACTTGACATTGCAATACTTACACTGTTAAGTCATTTGCTTGGAGCAATCCTAGGCTAGAAGAAGTATGCTTAATCTCACTTCAAAAACATGCACTTCAGGGTAGTGTTGCACTAATGCCTAAGAATAATTTGATCACCGTAGTTTAAAGTTAAGTCTGCCTCAAATGGTTTCTGCTGGGCTGGAGTGAAAAGACCCTAGGAGAGGTTACTGGTGTCAAACTGTAGCTTCAAAAATTTCTTAGAAGACATCCCTTTTGATGTTTATTGAAAGTACAACCTGTTTGCTTCATATTGTCACAACAGCAGAAAGTTTGGTATCAGATCTGAGTAATAGGAACTAATATTAAATCCTTTGATCAAAAGGAAAAATCCATGCTTCCTGGAGAACATGAGTTCCAATTTGCTTGCTAGGGTTTGCAAAGAGTGAGCAAAATCTCTGGTGGTCATAAGGTCCAGGAGGGAGGACAAAGTGGCTGCAGGATAAACTACAAAGGATTTTCATAGTGAAAAGACATTCCCCTTTTTTCCTGCCATGACGCACATTGCGGCCTCAGTCTTGCTTTTAGGATTAATAATTTGCATGGCTGACTGCAAAATGAGTATCTGCTCTGGAAACCTATTTCTGCTAGAGAAAAACACAAGGCTCTTACACCTCCTTTTGATTTGCAAGTGACACAAATTAAAATTCAAATGGGAGTGTCAAGGCATGTAAATATAGTGCATTATTCTTTGAATCCAGAGAGGCATATAAGTATATGAATAGGTGGTACTACCTTAGTGATATGTGAGATATGACTTGAATTATATGTATTTCTCTAGTGACATGAAAAGTGTCATACCAATGCAGAAGGACTTCTGACTGATACCACCACTGCCCTGTTCTTACAAGAAGACAGTTTTCTTAAAGGACAAGGGGAAATTGCTCCTTTTTATATTGGTATAAAACCTAAAGCAGATCAGCTGAAGCTTATAGGATTTGAGGACATGTTCAGCTCCCTGCTAGGTGAGCTGTGTCTGCTAGGCTGCTTTAGTCCTGAGTGCAGTTACTGGAGAGCTCTAGGGCAGTGTTCCCCAATCGTTTTTGATCATTCACCCCTATCAGTGCAGGTTTTCTCAACAGGTACCCCCAATCTATGTTTATTTCTTTATTTATAGGTGATATACCTGGACTACTGTACTAATATACTATGTACATTATAAAGCATACACAAAACCAGAATTTAAACCAGGATGATACAAAGATGAAATTAGCACTATTTAATTTTTTTTTTTTTATTTGTTAACAACAGAGAAAAATATTTTCTTCCTGCTGTAGATTGTCCCAGTAGATTGTTTTATGCAGCACCCTATGTTGGAAAGCACTGTGCTAAGGCCTATGTAATGATGTTGATAAAAGTTCACATACGACCACCAAGCAGATGGTGCCTGGATCTTGGCAAGGAGGACTGTGGTCATTTGTGTCCAGCTCTGCCAAACTGCTTCAGTTCAGGCCCAGAAAGAGAATTTCTGTGAAGTGGTTTGAATCCCTCTGCCAGGGATGCTACCAGACCCAGATGTAGCTGGGATGAAAAGCCGTATGTTCACCTGCTTTCTCTGTCTTCTCTCTTCTCCCAAATAAATAACATTCTACCTTGCCTACTAGGCTTGGGGTTTTCTCAGACAAGGCTATAAAAACTCCAGGCCCAGTTTTGCTAAAAATAATCTGAAGACTTTTTTTTACCCCCTACTAAAAACATCAATGAGGATTATAGAATCTGGACCTTAAGTGATGCATGTAAAAAATTCTTGATGTGGAAGGTAAAATGCTATTCCTATTCACGGCCATTCACAGTGAGCAGGAAAGGGGCTGTATCAAAGGTGATGGAAGAAGCTGATGGAATTTCACGATAGATCTCTTAATTTTATGAGGCGGTCGACATAAAGAATTAGAGGAAAGAAATGTTTAAGTGAGAGCTTTGTGAACATAGTAACGAATGGCTGAGGGACTGGAAGGGCTGTGTAAAGGAACAAATCTGTCTGTAATATAAAATTACTTTAGCAGTTAGGTCCAGAAAGCTTAGGAAGTGGGAGGCTCCCTTTTCTTTTAAAATGTGAACACACCATGAAGTTCTTTGAAAACCTCTGCTGTCTGAAATCTTTCTTGCTGCTAGGTCCAAGATGAGAAATACAAGATACTTTCTCCTTTTATAACCTAAACTATGTTCTTACAGAGACTAATTCTTATGAGATCTTTCAGCTTTTATTGGTTCATATGTTGGCAGCCCCCAAGAAGCCTGGACAAGTTGATCTCTAAGTGTAGCTGTGATCTGGTGTTCTGGATGGCTGCTAGTGACCTGTGTGGTGACCTCCAGTCTTTTCACTGCCTGATCTCAGAGTACAGCACTCTAAGCCTGTGTTTGAAGAGATGGACTTTGGCTCCAGAGCAACCAAGCATCTTGCCTGAAAGGCTGTGTGGGGAAGTACACAATGTTTTTCTTTGCAAACCTAGTTCCATGGCCTGGTTCCTGCTGCACCTGCCCCTGCCAGCCGCACAGCACAGCGTGGGCTGCAGTGGGAGCTGCCAGGAGCCAAGCAGTTCCTCAGGCTGTACAAAGTACCCGGGTAGAGGTTGTGAGAGTGCTGCTGAGGGACTGCTGCTGCTGAGAGTGAGCAGTGCTGTGCCACTGAGGATCCCACTCTGAATCTATGTGCTGTTCAGCTCTGAGTTGTGTTTCTGGCTTGCTATCTGTAGATGCAGCTCCCTGAAAACCTTTCCGGGGGGTACAGTGGCTTCTAAACACATTTGTGTCACCCTGAAGTTAACACAGGCAGTGCAAGTAATAAATCCCACCTTTTCCACAGGTGACTGCCTTTTATTTCACTCTTAATTGTTGAAGAAGTGCACCGATTTCCTAAAACTGGCAAGTTGTGGGTTTATAAGAGTTATTAGGAAGCCTAAGCACTTGAAGTGCTGTGGAGTGTGTCATGTTTCCTGCATGTGGTAAGAGGATTAGGGATGTTGATGTACATGGTATACAGAAGTAATTTATTGAACTGTCCAACTGCTTGCCTATTTTGAGTTGAGATGTTCAGACAGCCTGCAGCACTGGTCAGTTCTTATGGCGGGCAGAACAAGGATGGAAAAACACAGTCTAATGACAGGGGCAGGAGTAAAAGATCAAAAAGAAAACAAAAAAGCACACAAAGTGATATTGTGCATGTGTAAAGAAGTCCTGACCCTAGCAAGGATTTCAAATACATGACCTCCACTTTGCATCTTAGGTGTCCTAAGAAAATATTAAGATTTTCATCTGCCTTTAAGCCTAATGCAGAGAACATGTGGCTTGTCCCAAGACTTTTGAGGGTGTTGGGGAGGAACATGGAGAATATAAAGCAAGGGAATTACAAATTTAAAAGTGGGTGTATAAGTCCAGATGCAATATGGAGTGATGAGAGCTCCTTTCCTTCTTAATCTGGGATGATGACAGCAGAGAAAACTTTTCTTACTGGGCAGTTGATGAAACACGCCTAGAAATGCAAATGCACACTTTCCTACAGAGAGCAGTAAAATCCAAGGGAGGCTGGTACAACCTAAAAAGGTTTGAAAAAGCCTGAATATTATCCCCATGCAGCTCCCGTCACCAGCTTCCTTGGCAGATTCCAGAATTTGAGCTCTTCTAGCAGAGCTGCAGCCTCACCCCGCAGCTCACCCTCTCCCAGGTGGCTGCTGCAGTAGGTGCTCACATCTCTTTGTGAGAAGTAGCTTTGAATACCTTGGGGACTATGTGCTTACCCTAACAACTACTCTCTGTCTTCTCCAGGAAGAGCCTGTTGCTGCTGGGAAGCAATTGCAGACACCAGAACTGTAGCTACCTTAGCTCATGTGAGATGGAGATGAATCATTAGGAGGTTCTGTACTGAAATTCATGTCCATGCATTATAAGGTTGTCTCCAATGCTTTACTGAACTGTCTGGGTTTCTGGTTGCTATATTTTTTCTTTTTTTCTTAAATAACTAATTTTTGAACAAAACAAAGCCATTTCTTTGTGAGACTTACTCAAAAACTGGAGGTTCATTTTTCAATGGCATATGTGTGTGTTGTATGTAAAAGGCAGGAGTTGATATGAAGGCTTTCAGTATCTCATTAGTTGGTCATTTATATTGACTTATTGACTTTTATTTACAAAAGATAAATTAAATATTCTGATGATTTGGTTGGAAAACATACCAGGCTATTTTCCCTCCTTCAAACACAAAAGCCCTACTTTTCAAGGTGGGGCCCTCAAATCAAATATTGACGATGCTTAGGGTGAATTTTTATTTTAAATTTCTGGAAAGGAGCAAGTACCATGGGAGTAATGGTATTTTGACCAGTATGTATTAGAACAGACCAGGAGCTTGGGAAAGAAAGAGGGGATGGTAGGATTGCACCTGCAAGAGTTGCCAGTGCAGGAGAAGAGTCCCCCCGTGGGACCAAAGCAACCGCATCCCAAAGCAATCTTCTGGGATTTAGCTATGAAGGTCACTCTGCTGGTAATGGGAGTTGTGCTGACATATTCCATGCTGCTTTGTACAGTTATTTTGTAAATGTGCACGGCTGTGCCCACAGCAGATGTGTAGCTGCTATGTGATCTACTAAAAGCTGTATTACAGCTGGTGTATGGAGTCAGCACATCGATGGTCATCTCTCATCTGCTAGATATGCCCAGTGTCAGTTGGGCTGCCAGGAGCAGTGCAGTAAAATGTTAATAGAAAACTACAGTGGCAAAAGAGCACAGTGGACTATTGCCATGGAAGCTGCTGCAGCAAGAATTCCCCTGAGGAGGAGCATATGCAGTCCCACAGCCAAATAATGTGCAAAGAATTATGTAAACTGACACAACAGGGTACTACTTCAGCATTGACTCAGCTTCTTTAGGGTCTTTGGATTTTGGAAATAATTTAACCCTAAGACCTTGTACCAGTGTTTTGGGAGGTTCTGTTGGATGTTAGAAAAATGGTGATTGGTAGATGGCAAGATCTCACCACATAAATTAAGTATATAATTAAAGGTATCAACATCAGCTGCAGTAGGCTGTTTATTCTTAGTACTTGTCACAGCTTGAAAGCTTTGTGGCTTTAAAACATGATGGTAAACACAAAGAAATACTCTCTTAATTAAACAGTTTTTTACCATGGCTTGAATCTAAAACAAGGTACACTTCCATGGAAACTGCCACAACATATCTGGCGTGTTCTCATTCTCAGACCAGTGCTGTTGGTGGTACAACATGCATGTGATCAATGAGAAAGGTGTAAGTCCTGCCTGCTTGGTCTCTTGAAAATGCCCCAAAATTTAGTTGTACTTCTACAGTGTCTTATCACACAAGATAAAGTACTGAGTGACCGCCAAAATTATTTATCCTTGGTATCCCAGTCTTGATGCCCCATTGAAGTTCTTCACCTTTTGCAGGCTGAAGTGCCAGCGCATGGCAGTATGGAGGAGGAATGGGCAGGGTGCCTTGGTTATCACGCCAGGCTTTGGAAGGTCACCATCGCATCAGGGGAGGAGACTGTCTTGGGTTTGGTGGAACAGTGCATCACTCATCCCTGACCTGTGCCAGGCTGACCTGCTACACTTAATGCTCAAGGATTTTGCTAAAATGCTTTAAAAAGCTGAATGACAGTCTGCATCCAGTACACAGCACAGAAATAAGCTGAATTGCAGGAAGTTCCTTAGTTTGCGAAATACTTCATTAATTTTACTGTTTGATTTTCTAAATAAGTTGTCTATTTAATTTATCAGTAACTCAGTGCTGCTTGCTGTGGAGGCCAGAGACTCTTAGGACCAGAGTCAGCACGGAGCAGCTCTGTGCTGCTTTTCAGTCCACTTTCATTTGTCCTTGGATTGCTTCTAGACACAGCTCTTAATGCTCTCTATGGATAAAAGTCAGACTGCAGTCTGTGGATCGCTTTATTGCTGACGCTGTGAAGAAAACAATCCTTTTTAATGCCAGGGAGGGAGGAGAAAGTGGCCTTTCAGAGAAGCTCTTTGGAACAATTTTTTGACTACGGTTGTTACGTGCAGCCGTGGAGGCATTGTCAAAGGATTATTTATAAGGTTGGAAGAGTGCAGGCAAATCACACTTTGCTAAATACCTTGGAATAGACTTACTGAAACTAAATGTAGAGCAGAAGTGCAGCTACTGAGTGCCCACGCAAGGGTGCAAAGTAAGTTTCTGTAGAGGTGACCTTGCAAAAACTTACCCAGAAGCATGGGCGGCTGAGAGCGAGCCCTTACAGTCTACAAAAAGAACCATCTTTGGAAGGCCCAGTTTCTTCTTTCTAAGCCAAGAGTGTCTGCCTGGGAGTTGTTGACTTTTTTTATTGCCTCCTCCTAAGCTGGCTCTTAACTCCAAGCAATGCCACAGCATGGATCATGTTTTCATCATTTATTCTTGCTGATTCTTCTCATCATTGAATTCTTCTGCAAGGTGGTCCCTAAAGGAAACTAAGATTTGTCAACCAAAATTACAGATGCAGACATCTACTCACCCAAAATACTGGTCAGAACCACAGTTGGTATATATTAGGATGATGCCTTTGACTTAGCAAAATAGGCCTGTCACTGAAGCTTTGGTAGCTTTTTCTAATGAAGATGAACAAAAACATGCAGCATAATAAGGTAAAAACCTGGATGCTTGCCACCCAGTTCCTACAGGAGAGCGGCCTCTGAAATAAACTGGAATAAAACTCAGAAAAGAAGTGTTAAGTGAACTTACTTCAAGCCATCTTGACAGGCTTGTTGTAATGCTGTCAAACCAGCTATGGTTTGAGGATGGTCTGATGTACATTTCCAGGCCATTAAGAATAGAGCTGATATGAAGACTGATATTCTGGCAAGCCAGATAAGCTCCAGTGCTTCCAAAGGTTGCATGAGGAAACTTAGTGTGAACAGAAATTCTGAAAAATATTCACTTGGGAAATATTAAAACATCATTTTTTGTTTTCTTGCCTTTTTTATTTTTTAGCTCTTTATAATGCTCCCTACACATTGAAGAAGATGAGAAATTGTTTTAACTGTCTGTCATATTTCATTGACACCTTCCATAAAGATGTCATGATTTTTTGATGGATGAATATTTTCTGATGAAAAGCTTCTGTCAGCATTTTTTTATGTTCTCTAAATAAGACCCAAAAATCATGTTGTGCACTTTTGCAAAGGTAACTTGTCAGGAATATAAAACAGTTTCTAATTGCTTGGACTTAGGAAAAAGGAATTAATTGGCTTTTTAAACCTTGGTTTTTGAAGGCTGTACCATATATTGGAGAAGAAGGTACTTCCCAATGGCCAAAAAAAACCAGTTTCTGGATTGATTTTTCTTAGGTATGTATCTGCATTTAATATGCTTAATGTGTTATTCTCATGGGTGGCTATAAATTGTTAGATTTTTTTCCTCAAAGAAGACAATAAAATTACTTCTAAATTATCGAACTGATACTTCTACCACTCCTGTTCCTGATTTGGGATTATTGGGGTCTGCCTAAGCTGTTAATGAAGTTGCATTAATTTCAAAATGAGCTGTGATTAGCTCTGCACAAGGTTTTTTTACAAACCATGCAATTTGGGTTATACATAGGGGTCCGTTGGAGTAATGGGATATTTTATTGTGGGCCTCAATTGCAGTTTGAATGAGAGCAGAGTCTTTTGCACAGCAGAGCAAAAGAACTTTCTCTCACTGTGTTTTCTCCTTACATATCTGATTTATCGTGCCCAAAACAATGATGCTTTTGACCTTCTTAAGATTTGTATACTATGTTGTAAGCACTGATAGGTTACAGTACATTTTGAAACTTTCTGTCTTTTGTCCATCCCTTATTCTGTGAATTCTGAGGTTGGTAATCAGAACAGAAAAAATGGGAAAGGATACATTAACCTTTTAAAAATGCTCTCAAATTACTTAATTCTGCAAACCAGTTAAGTAAGGAAAAAACATTTAATTCACTTGGGATTCTTTTTTTTTTTTCCTAATATGTTGCTCAGCGAGGAAGACTAGAAAGGGAACGAAGCAGGGGGAACAATGTGACTGGTGGGCACCCATCTAAGAGAGAAGACCAGGGATTTTAGGATGACAAGCAGGGCCTGCCTGAAGTTCCACCTGAACTTTTTCTTAGATCATTCTGGGAGTTGTGCAGTGGGTATGTTTGCTGAGAAGCTGAGTGTGCAGCGTGCTCTCTGGCTAGACAGGAGGGCCAGCGAGGCAGCTGCAGTTTGCCCTGAGCCGAGCTGAGCCACACCGGGCTCTGCAATGCACATGCTCCAAGGGCAAGGGGCCAGCTTTTGCTTCACAGTCACATTGCCAGTACAGACACACAAATAGCTTTTCATGCTTTGTTTTTTCATTTATTTTGAGACTATTCTTACAAATGGAGATGTCTCTTTGTGGGAGATATTCCTTCTGAGTACAAAAGAGAAAATGGAACCAGCGAGTCAAAATAGCAGTAATGACTCGCAAGGTGGTTGCTGCAGATTGCGCAGGCAAGTTCTTGCTGGCAGACAGAGTTAAAAGGAAGAGGAGCTTGTGTGTGTAGGCTGTATCATAACAGAAGTTGTTTGTTATTTTCCACATCCTGCAAGGTCACTTAGAGCAAGCCCAAAGTTCTGGTGCTGGCGTGTGTGCTGCCCAATCAGAGGTTACTCAGTAGAGCTCTGTCCCTGTCGTGACTGTGTACAGAATACTGGGTCTGGCTGCATGTTCAGACACTCCAAGAGTGCTTTTGCACTTTGTCTGTAATTTGTATTGGAAACCCCAAGTGGCTTTTAAAGAAACCCTATGAAAGTAAATATATTCTCCATGCAAACACTCTATAGCAGAGGAGAGAGAAAAATCTGAATTTTACATACAGTCACAATTGTATAATTATTCTGAGAATGGACAACTATGCAAAGTCACTCATTTATCTGAGTAAAGCTTTGAGAGGTAAACAGTGCATGTATGAAACACTGAACTCTTCATATCAGTATTTTCTGGGTAAGTGTCATTTAAGTCAATGTAAAAATCCTTTAAAACTACAAATTAGCTATTTAAGTTCCTTATGCAGATAGTTGGCTCTCTCTATGGGATATATTTGTGTATTTAGAAAGTAATATTTAAATATTTTAGACTGGTCATTAACTATGCAAAACTCAATTAATGTTAAAAATTCACTTTTCCTACTGAAATTCAATGTTGCTCTTGTTATATCATATTGCATATCAGTAAATTATGAATCAGCTGTGCTCACTTTGCCAATAAAGACTGTTTTTTAAGACAATGAGATTACACAGGGGCTTTCATAATTTTATTTAATCAACAATTATGTTGATGTTTGAGTCAGAAAGTGATTCAGCTTGCTTTTTTAGAGCTGTGTGGGTTCTGCATGACCAGTGAGATACAAAGCTTGTGTATTTATTCAAGGAAGGAGAGGATGTAGCAGGTTCTCTGTGTCTGGAGCAGGACTGCTGGGCAAGGAAGGATTATTGTATGCCGTATACCTGTCAGGTTTCCATTATCACTTATCAAGGTAAACTTGTGCAGCTGCTGAGAATTTAATTACACAAAAATTACATTTTTTGTGCTTCTGACTGCTCTTACCTCCCTGAAGATGGAGTCCAGCATGTACCTGTTGTCCATATCCAAGAGTCTCAAGATATTTCACTTTGTAAGACTTGATGTTTCATGAATTCTTGTTTGCTGTAGACAAGATTTAAAATATTACCCCTACTCCCAGCTTCTGCTTCTGAAGCTACGTATTTAAAAACTATCTCTGTGTGCTACCTGGAAGGTTGTCTGAGCACTGGAGCTGAGTTTGATAGTTACTCAAGATTTCATATAGAACTAGGAGTACACTCAGTTCCATGTGTTGTTATTAGCCATACCTACTGTAGAATATAAAAACTTGATTAAGTTATGGGGAAGAAGGAAGATACAGAATCATGCATAGAGCATCTTTTGTGAGCTGTAACAGTGCTAGCCAGTGCTAGCAGAAAATAAACCTTCTGATCAAAAGAAGAAAACATTTGTTAAGCAGCTTTAGTATTGCACTAGTAGTTAAGGTGAAGTAAACATATCTGTTCTAGCACCATAGTTTTCACTTGATAATGAAAACCTTTTATCATTTAAACTGAAATTTTCTGTTTTAACCAAAACATGGTTTGTGTAAGGCTCTTTCTTCTGGTCTTACAATATAGAGAAATGTGCTTTCAGCTGAAAGTTTCTTAATCTCACAAACTAAAATTGGAAAGTAATCTTTAAATAGGTAGTTTTTATTTTAAAAAATCCAGTTTTGTTTGCTTTTTTGGCATTCTTTGCAATCTGGAGGTTTACTGTTTCAAAGTCTTGATGTTGTTTCAAAGTCTATTTTTGCTGTCCTTCTAGTAGCTTGAGTTCACCAGAGTGCACTCAAGCATTAAGGCTTAAGAGCAAGTCCAACCACCATATTTGTGTAATTCCTTGTAGTTCTGTTTCATGGAAAATTTCTGCAAGCTGTAGTTGTTGCTGTACCTGGGAATGTGAACTGAGATACAAGGGCGCTGGAGAATGCGACCTGAGCAATGTGCTAGTGGATCTTTGCAGAGCCAGGTTGTGTGATGGTCAGTCTCATGCTCTGATGCAGCTGGGAGAGCTGATGCTGAGATCCAGACAGCCCTGTAGTGCAAGAAAGACTCGCTCTTGTTGGGCAGAACTCCAAATGAGAAGCTGTATGCCTTCTGCTTTTGATTAGGAGGAGTATTTCAGACAGTTCCAGGGCTAAAGGCTGCTGGACTAAGGTGCAGTATTTCTGGATTTGGGATTATACCCAGGACATTGTCTTTTTCACAGGAGTGTAGTTGCTTTTAAGTGCTCCCCTGTCTGCTGGGTTTGAAGAGGCTGCTCAGCTCAGGGTGTTGGTTTTCACTGCTTCTGTAGAATAGAGGATGTTCCCCGCCCTTACCCGATAACTAAAACACTACTAGGAGGTGCAAGCATGAAAACTACTACTTTTGGAATGGAGCTTGATTAGTTTGTGGGAGGGATTAGAGGAGAGGGGGCTGTAAGTACTGGTGTCTGCATCCCTGGTATTGTGGGTTTGATGTTCCTAATTCAGTTTAGGGTAATCTGGTGTCTGACTGGCTGAACTTATACAGTGCTGCCAGCCCTTAGAGCCTCCTCTTTGTTTTTATCACCCTCCTCTGATGGAGTAGTTGAAACTGGCAGAAAAGGTGCAAGATCAGTGAAATGCTAGAGTAATCACAGCATGGGACTGCAAGGCTTATTACTTTAAGGGAGGAAGAGGACCACTGCATGTCTTATAGTGCTAAAAATATTCCCTGTGATGTGGGACATGGTAGCTGTCACTTGTTCTGGTAATGTGCTTTCTTGGGGATATCAGAGTGCAGGATAAAACTCCAGTGTGGTGGCAGAGGCACAAAACTCAAAAACACATAGATGTGTATGTGACTCTGTGTGGAGCAGGGGCAGATATGAAAGTTACAGAATTATGACAGTGAACTAGGGAGGAATTAGAGGTGCAGGAGGAAAGGTGGGATCAGGTTATAGAGCCTAGGAATTATGTTGTCTGGGATGAGGGCAGTGCTGCCTCTGGAGGACTCACGTTGTCCTTCTGGGCTGTTTGGAGGAAGGCACTGCTTTGACATGCATATGGACCAATAAAAAACTATCCAGAAAGAGTCCAAAACAGCTGCTGAGGATAAAAGTTTCAGGTAATGTGTAAGTGGAGAAATAAAATGCCTGCTTGTCTCACAAGCCTGCATGCTTCAAAGTAATGAGGGCAGAGCAGAGGGAGAAACTTTTCAGAGTGTACAGTATCATACAGGAGGAAGAATATGGGGGGGAGGGGGAGTTTCCTGGTGAAGTCTGTCAGCAAATGGGTACATGCCATCATTTGCATGAGAAAAATTACTCATGCTTTTAATTTCTGGTGTTGGATGTGCCTTGTGGTGATCAGGAGTGTGCCTATCTTTCCTTCTTTTATCCTAGGTCCAACACGAAAAATGCCCTTGACGGCCAGTGCCATGGACTTTTTTCAGCTCTTTGTCCCTGACAATGTACTAAAGAATATGGTGGTCCAAACCAACATGTATGCAAAGAAATACCAGGAGAGGTTTGGTAGTGACGATGCCTGGATTGACGTCACCTTGACAGAAATGAAGGCCTTCTTAGGCTACATGATATCAACCAGCATCCACCACTGTGAGTCTGTTCTCAGCATCTGGAGCAGCGGCTTCTACAGCAACAAGAGCATTGCACTTATCATGACACAATCAAGGTTTGAGAAGATTCTGAAGTACTTCCACATTGTGGCCTTCCGCTCGAGCCAGACAACGCATAGCCTCTACAAAATCCAGCCTTTTCTGGACTCTCTGCAGAATGGCTTTGACTCTGCTTTCAAGCCTTCACAAGCCCAGGTAAGAGTTAAGCTGTTGGCAGGGAACAGCTGACCTGGTTGTCTCACTGGGACAGAAAGTGCACAGCACAGCTGCTTGGGGAAAGCTGGGGCTTCCCAGTGTGAAGCTGTGCTGCAGTGCCTCCATGAAGCAAGAGAGAAAGCAGCACTGTCCTGTGTGAGTGCTCATCAGTGTCTGTCAGTGCAGGCACCAAATAGGTTTCAGTGGGAATGGTGCTCTCTGAGCTGGAGCTGTTTGCTTTAGTGACCTAAAAAAGCTTGGCCACTTCTCAGTGAGGCTGGCACTAGGTTTTGCTATCCTGAGGATGGGAGGTTGCAAGTTGTGCAAGGGTAGAAGGGGTAGAGCTGGTGCAGCTGGGCTGGAGGGAAGCAGGCTGAGTGGGGTGGAGGAGTTGAGTTTGCTAGAGTGACTGTCCCTGACCTTAGCAGTAGGTGCTTGCTGTAGGGTCCAGTAACACTGCTGCTTCCTCATGACTGGAAAGGGAGACAGGTGAAAATCTTTTCATATTCATCATAATCTATTTAAACTTCATTCAATACAAATTATCTGCTTTTGAAGCTGTTGCTACTGGTTGTGTTCAGAAATCCGAAAAAAAAAAGGAATAAGCATGAAATACGTTACTGCTTGATATAACTTTTCAATCAATTTTCTATTTCCAGAACATAAATATTTCACTTAAACATTTGGAAAGGGTGTTGTATACATAGTCCTCTTATTTTTCCTCTTTCCCTTCTGAAGCATCCCGTTTTTGCCCACTGCACAAAATTAATGAAGGCATAGATGCTGTACATGCATTGAAGTGTGCCTAAAATAAATGGTGAGTGATTACAGTTTATTTTATAGACAATAAAAATCACACCTATATAACCCATGAGAACACAGCTGCCTAAAAAGCTGTTAAGGTAGAGAAGGGAGGAGGGAAGAGTGTTCTCACTAAGCTATGCAAGGTATGTTTCCATAAGACAAAACAGGCAATGAGAAACATGTAATTGTTGGGACTGAGCTCCCTTAAAGATATGAAATCTAATCCTTATGGCTGCTAACTTCAACGGGGAGAAGATAAAGGCTTCAGAAATTGATCACTGTGTCTAATGCAAGTGCTTATAATGGTGTGCTGTGGCACACACTGTGAGTGCAAATCCATTAAGGGATAAGACTTTATTTGCATGTATATGCATTCCCCATTCCAAGTAAGGCTTGAGAACTGAATTGACAAAATCACAGCACCCTGTTTGCAGTGGCAAAACATCTAAATCTTCACAAGCAAAATGTTTTATTATCCTGAGCTTGGTAAGGAGATGCTACTTAGAAAAAATAAGGGGGAAGAAGGAGAGAGAGCCCAATTTTCTTCCTTCCTCCTCCACTTGTGTGCTCCTTTGTCAGTGTTTACGTCAGTGATTTCTATGCAGCATGTTTCAGTGATATTGAGTGGAACAAAAAGCACTAAAATACAGCTTCAAAAATAACCCTGTGAGAAAGAATAAGGTTTTGAATCTGTTGTTAAAAATACCCTGGTGTACCTCCAGTAGGCTTCTGGGGGATGTTCCAGGCCTCCTCCTGAAGGGAGCCTTGTGCGTGACATCCTCCTGGGTGCCATCAGTCAGGGCAGCACACTACTTGTCTCAAGAGATGAGGACCCCATCTGCTCAAAACAGCAGGAAAGACCTCTCCCTGCAAATTGTCTTGAATTCAGACTGCAGTAAACATCAGACCCAGAATGCCTAGTGAGAAATACCAGAAATAATTAAAAATAATAAGCCAGTTGCAAAGAAGCAAATGCAAAGATGAGGGGAAAGAACCACTTAGATGGGCATTTGGAAGTTCTGCCACTGAAAGCCAGTTGGAAAGGGATCCCCAGGTTTCTGTGATCAGTGATACCTGAAATCCCAAGTTCAGAATAGATTTGTTCCTTAAGGTACATCTGTATCTTAAACATGAAACTTGTGGTGCCTGGGTGGCTTGTTGCTGACCCACAAGCTTTATGCTACCTTCTTGTAAGTGGCATCAAACAGCTAAATCACGGCTCCTGTTGAATGCAGCAGGGCTGTTTGGGCCTATGGGTAGGCTTGTTACTGACTTTTTTCCTCTGGCAGTGTGGACTCATAGAGCACAGATTAGGAAGATGCCATGTTTAACTCACCCCTATGGACAGAGCAGGGACTATCTGCATCCATCAGGCAGTACAACATCTGCCTTCACAGTTATTTATTCTATAGATTTGATCTTTTCTTTTTTGAGAGCTAGAAAAGATTCTTCAAGTGGAACTTCTGTCAGAAAATTCTTAGGGTTTTTTTTCTTGTCTGTGACCCCTCCCCCCACCCAAATGTGCCTGTAAAAATAACACCACAGTTGCTATGAAAGGAAACAGAGAGAAAGAACTATGCCAGTATACCAAAACAAAGAAGACAATCTAGTGAATTATAATTATTTTGCTAAATATACTGAGCAAACAAAAGGAAATAATTACTCTTCAGCTTATGAAGGAATTGAAAGTCCAGAACATTTTAATTGTGCATCAGCAGTGCTAGCTGTAGTTTCTGAAGTTTAAAAAATGTTGTTCTGACCTAGATTGGTAAAAAAAAATGACAGGAATATTCTCTGCATCTTATCCCTCCTCAGCATCATCTGTATAAATAAACACTGCCTCTACCTGAGCAACAAGAGGTGGTGATTTGGGTCTGTTCTTTTAAGCAGCGTTATTTCTTTGCTGCTTAGCTTTGTAGCTGTGCTACTGTCTGCAAGCCTGAAGGTAGGGAGGATGCCCTTCCTGCACTTGGGAGGTGTAGAGCAACAAATTCAAGGGTACTCACCTGCCAAGGATATACACTGAATTCCAGAAACCAGAGGAGTTCAGGGAAAATAACATCACAGCTCAAATATCCTTCTGTGCCTGCTGAGTGTTTATATGCTCATCAGCAGGATGTGGCTAGACAGGATTGCTGTCTCTGGCTGCCCCTGACTGGTGTGGGAGAGGTCAGGAGCATAACTCCAGGCTCTCTCTGCTTCCCACTCCCTCTAAAGTACCTTCTTTTTGATGTTTTGGAACCAAACAGTTTTGCATCTGCCCAGTGAAATATCAGCTGGGAACAGTCACCAGCAGGAGTGAATCCCCTGGCAAAAAGAGAGATGTAAGTCCAGCCTCTTGCTCCAAGGGCATGGTGCTCAACATTGGCCAGTTACTGGGCAGCTTCTTTGTGTTTCACTCTAGATGGTATCATAGGATACAGCTAAGCAATTTCAACGTAGCTCTTCCAAACCAGCTCACAGCTTTAGATGACAGCCTCTTTGAAAACACAGAGGGGCAAAACCAGGCTAGTCAACCTGCTTTTTTGTCCTCATGCTTATATGTTCATTTGATGTTGGGTATTTCCAAATTATAAGACCTTGCTTATGCTGTACCTCTGTATTTCAGATTTCTTGTTCTCAAAATGAATCTTTAGGAGTTGAGGGTGCTGGTCCCAAATGTGAATCATTCTGTCTTAGAGCTTCTGTGAGAGTGGCACAAATACATAAATATTCAGAGACTGCTGGCCAAATATAAGACAAGTATGAGCAAGAGAAAGACAGACAGAGGAGCAATAGGACTATTGAGTTGCAAGGTAAATTTCTGATGTCCTGTAGCTCTTGGCTAGTTGATCCTTTTGTGATGCCAGATTTTAGGGAGAGTTTGGCAGCAGAAAATTATGAAACTTCATTGCTATTTTTAAATTACCTAATGGTAATGGAGTGCTGTAAGAACTGACTTTTTGTTTCTTAAGAGGACTGATTGATGACTGAACAAATGGGCAGAGGAGCATGGAATCATGGCTCCACTGGAAGTCAGTTACCTTTGAATGATGGCAGAGAGGAGCTGTAAAATGTGGAAAGGCCAAGCAGGACTTCAAAAATGAGAATAGAAAGAATCTGTCTGACATACTGGAGAAGAACTATGATAGAGAAATAAAGAAAAGTGATGTGGTCAGTGTGAGTGACTAGGAAAATGGCTTTCCAGCAGCAGTCTGTAGAAGAAGATTGCGTTATGTTGAATAAAACTGTTGCAGGATGATTGAGGGGTTTGGATGTAAACTTGTCTGGTTGGGTGGGTTGCTACTCTAAAATGAGTGCCATTTTAGAGCTCTTACTCAGAAAGCATGGAAAATGCAGGCATTGCCTGGCTGAGGAGATTTTGCAAGTAGGAGGTAAAGACTGACATTCAGATTCACTAGCCAGTGATATCTGCAGCAGGAGGAGAGGGACGTCTGCAATTACCAAAAAAGGAAATGCTGAGGGGTTCTTAAGGGAAGGGAGATGCTCTCAAATGCAGCATAATGGAATCAGAACTGGCAGCTAGATATGCAAGCAGAGATGTCAGACACCAGCAAGAGAATTTAGATTAGACAGGAGGAGCTTTGGAGCAGAGAGGCAGAGGCACAAGCTATCCTTGCAGAAGGAATGACTGACTGTGCATCCAGACACAGTTACCATCCTCTGCAGCTGGATGGTACCCACCAAAAGCCAGAGACAAGGCAAGCTGAGGCAGCTTCTCCAGGAGACAGGCTGAAGAGACAGCCTGTGTTGTGGATGGCCACGGAGCTCAGGGGGATATGTTTCCTGGATATGTTGGTTCATTATCTAAGTATATGGAGTCCAGGAGTTCCAAGTGCAACAGACTTAGTGATTCTGGGCTTTGTCTACAAGCCTGTTTGGACTCTGTGAGAGAGGATGGGTGGAATTTTGGTGTGGAAAGTGTGGAAAGAGCATTGGAAATGGTCTAAAATGGAGAAGAAAGAAAGGCACTCCTGACAGGGGCTGTTTTGTTCTGCGAGTGAAAGATATTGTGAGACAGAGCAATTGATGGAGTCCCATCTTGGAATCTTGCCTTTGCAACACTTGGAATGCAAATACAGACTGGGGGGAAAACAAAGAGTGAAGATTTGGCAGGTAGATCTATCAGGGATAAGGATTACTATAAGGAAAGGAGAAAGGAAAGGAGAAAGGAAAGGAAAGGAGAAAGGAAAGGAGAAAGGAAAGGAGAAAGGAAAGGAAAGGAGAAAGGAAAGGAGAAAGGAAAGGAAAGGAGAAAGGAAAGGAGAAAGGAAAGGAAAGGAGAAAGGAAAGGAGAAAGGAAAGGAGAAAGGAAAGGAAAGGAAAGGAGAAAGGAAAGGAGAAAGGAAAGGAAAGGAGAAAGGAAAGGAAAGGAAAGGAGTGATAGCAGTGGAGGAGCAAAGCAACTAGATGAAGAGCTTCTGAGATCTGAACAGGACTGGGAATTTGAGAGAAGAAAATGGGGATGATTTCTATGAAGAAATCCACAAACTATCTTGCATCATAGGAAGTCAGAATAGGAAGAGGGGAGCGCTTGGGGAGTGCGAAAAAGATGGTGAAGAGGCGGCCAGGAATATGTGTAGGAGTAATTAAACCTGAAAGTAGATTTTTATCAAGGAAGATGAGAAGCAGGAAAGAATATGCCTTTCTTTCCTGTAAGCTCACTGCTGTAAAAGTGTGTATTGCAGCAACAGCAAGAATGGGGAATAGAGAGGGAGCAAATATAATTTTGCATGGGGATTTGGCAAATAGATGGATTTGAGATTACAGGAAAAGCAGGGAGACTGAGAATACAGGAGGGTGAACAAACTAATAGGATGGGCCAGTGACAACAGGGCCAATTTTTGTCCTAAAAACACCATGTCAGTGCCAGGGGCAGGAACAGCCCATACAGTGCCTTGCTTCCAAAGTTCTTTACAGCTGTTGAAGCAGTGGTTGCATGTGGAGTGGGTGTCCCCCACTCTCTGAAGGAAGCTCCAGGGTGTTCATTTAATTTTCTTGCCTGTCCACATTTTGTCTTTGCAGCAACAGCAGATCTTTCCCGAGTCTGTTCACATTTTTATTCCCTCTTCACAAAAGTTGAGTTGGAACTTACAGAGAAATTACTTAAATTCAGTACAGAGGAACGAAGGAGGGAAGGCAGGGCTGAGCATGGGCAGGAAGAAAAGGAAGATGGAGAGAGGTTTTAAATATTCAGATTTGCTTTCTAGATGTAAGGCTGACAGGCCTTACTGTGTCACAGAAGGCAGAAAGAGTGTGAAGGGTAAACAGTATGCAGTCGAGCTGATGCGAGGAGAGTTGATGCTGTGGTGCAGAGGGAAAAAAGCTAATGACAGAGGGTAAAAGATGTTCTAAGGTGATGCTTATACAGCCTTTTCTTTCTGCTGCTCTCCATCCTACAGCAGGGGAGATTATAATAGTGGAACTACACCACTCAATGGGATCTAGCAGGTAAGAGAGCCTTTCCAGAAGCTGAGAAATTCTTAACCATGTATCTGACCCTATCCCAAGGATGTGCTCCTTCCCTCTGCACTTGAGAAGCAGAAAGGCAAAAGCAAATGAGGGCAAGTTTAATGTTTGCAAAATGCTGTTGAGAATCCTCTGAGGCAGAAGTGGGAAATGCCCCAGGTGGCCTTAGAGAGGGAGGGTTTTGTTCTGTGTGGACCTTGAGAGAGGAAGATTTGGCTTCAGTGGGGAAACAGGGCAGCTGCAGCTGGAAGAACAAATAGCTTTGTGTGCAGCTCTCCTTGCTCACATATGCATTTTGGTGTATAATTTGAACATTTTGCAAGAGTGCTTTCAGATGGTCCTGTGAATGTTTCATGAGTCGTTACGAAGTGGAGTGCGTATAAATGACAGCGTGCAGCCATCACTGCGTGGGGAGGGCACAGGTGCCTATTTTGGGCTGACAGAATGATGTTCAGCAAACATCTTGTGTTCAGGAGGCAAGCAGCTGCTTGTCTCTGGTGCTTAACTGCTCACCCACCACTTCTCTCCTACAAGTGTCACTCCTAGGTTTAGTGTGGCTTTGTTCTCATTTCTGCCACTGACTCTGCAGATGTGCACAAAAGTAGCACACATGCAGGTGTGGAGAGGCTTTGTCTGAGGGTGGGGGCCTCTGCATGCCTGTATCTGAGCCTATCTCCTGGAGGGATGGTCACTGGAAAAGAACAGACTCCTTTAAATTATAACCCATCTGACTATTTTGCACGTCTTTACAAGGGTATGAATTATGGCCTGCTGGGACTGCTTTCCCCACATGTACAAGGAGGGGAGCCTGCAGTGACTTGCTCTGATTTAGATGTACGTGGCTGAATTTGGCCAGCATTCATCAGCTGAGACCTTTCAACAGTTTGCAAGTCTTTGTGCTTTCACAAGTGGCTTGCTAAACAGCTTGCACATTGTGCACTCAGGTGTGTGTATGTTATGCACAGCTGCCTGTGAGCTGTGGGGAGCTACTAGTACTTTGCTATAGGTGAGTTCCACAGTGTGATACCTAGCAGTAGCACACTTCAGTTTTGCTGCTAAATTAATGCAGAGAAATGTAACAAAACAGTTTTAAGAAACAGGGAACCACTTACATCATCTGGATGCAGAATGCAGAAACTGCTTCGTTTTCACAGGTCTTCATTACTTGCTTAGAAAAGCTCTGTCTTAGCTTTTCTACTCCTGCATCTGGTAGTTTATCCTTGCCTCCTTTCGACAATTTTTTCAGCTCCTGAGGCAAGAGAGACTTCCCTAAAGCTGCTGCTGCTAGGAAAAATATTTTCTGTCTCTTCACCACCTCCTCAAGTGGCAGCAGAAAGCATCTTTTTCTCCCTTAACTTCTCTCTCTCTTTATTATGTCTTTTCCTTTGCTATAACCAAGGAATATACTTTACAACAAATTGTAGGGGATGGTTGGGTAGAAAACAATCTGCCAAACAATATGAAGCTTATGAAGAAGCATGGAGAAGGATGCTGCTAAAAATCCACTCTCCCTGCCCCATCCTCTGCATCATTTTGGAGGGATGTTGAATTGTAGCAGATAGTAAGAAGTGAGAGCTGTGCCTTGCAATGTTTGCAAATTATGTGTAGACCAGCTATCCATAATGGGGTGTGCTTAGCCAGGTTTTGGTTTTTGTTGGATGGTAGCATCAAACAAAAATGGGTTTGATTCTCTGTTTGGGGTGATGCACGCAAGCAAGTGCAAGGGTTATATTTCCTTGAAAGCAATTAAAGCACCTTTTTTTAGCAATCATGTATTCTTCCATTTCTTTCCCTGCCTGTTTTCTTGCCACTTGCAGGTACTACATGAGCCCCTGATAGATGAGGATCCTGTTTTCATTGCAACCTGTACAGAGAGGGAGCTGCGCAAGAGGAAAAAGAGGAAATTCAGTCTTTGGGTTCGGCAGTGTTCATCCACTGGTTTCATCTGCCAGGTGGGTTTTACCTCTTCAAATGTCTTCATTCAGTTCCAGTAGGCCCTTAAATGTATTGCAGGACCAAAGGTAACAGTCACTTCTCTTGGTTACCTGGCTGGGGGCTGCAGTCTGAATGCAGGAGGCCTCTGACTCCTACGGATACGAGACGTGACGGATGATGATGACAAGTTCCTGATGCTTTGCTTGCTGTATGATTTAACTGAGAGTTTCTGTCTCTAATGCTGTCCATCTGGCTGCCAGCCTTCAGCTAATTACATTGAAATGCAGTTAAAAGGTCTGTCTGTATATCCTAAGTTTATCTAAATGTCTAGGTACTGTGACTTATGTAATTTTGAATGAGTCAGATGTTTTCTCTATAACACTGCACCTTTGATAGCCAGCAGTGTCCAACAGACTAAATCAATATGGTACCAAGATGTCAATTTTTCTGTGAGAAACATATTAGTGGGGGCCCCTATTACACATCTTTTCACACATCTACCTCTCAATCAAAGAAATAAAATCTGATGTGACTTCAAGGTGAGATGTCAGCTGGAGTGAGAGACATGTGAAAGTGTTTGTTTGTATTGTTGTAAAGCATTGGGAACATCTTCTCAAATACTCAGATTCCCCAACAGCTGATGTATTTTGAGAGCCCTTGAAAAATCTGGTCATTTATTTTGATGCTTAGAGGTGAGGGGGCAGATGTTTTCCAATATTTCTTTCTCCCAAGAGCTCCTGTGAAAACGTTGGATCCTGCATGTTCCAGCATGGTGGTACAGAGGTAGGAAGTGCACAGCGCTTGCTAAGGCTGAATACATGTCAGAACAGGGCCTGTGGATTTGCTGCAGTTGAACATTGGTTCAGAGCAGGATTTGGCTGGTGAATCATTATGACTGTTTGAGTAGCTGTGCAGGAAAAGAGGCTCACTGGGAACACGGGTTTGTGTTTTCAGCAATGCTGTTCAATCTGAGAAGAAATTTAGGATCCTACCTCTTCCATCTAGCTTTTAAAGTAGCTATTTTGTCTGATACAAAATAGACTCACCTTGTGAAGCATCCTTGGAAGTTTCTGCTCTCAAAGCTCTTGGACAGTAATTTGCTATATAGAGGCAGTGTCTTTGATCTCCAAGGAGAGTTTCACCAGTCCTACATGCAGTTTATTACTGAAGTGGGTACAGCGAGCACAAAGTCTGCTCATCTCTTGCCACACTCCCCCCAGCCAACTGCCACAAAACTAATAAGTCTTCAGACATGCCAGAGGTTTCAGATTCTGAGCCATAATTATGTTGCACCTCCTGTCCTGTCCACTGAGAGGCTAAATTAATGGAATGTCAAATTAAACAGAATAGATGCTCAGCACCACCCTAATCCTCCCACTCCCTTAATGAATTAGATGCTCATGCTTCACTTGCATCCGGATGACGTCCAGGATTATCTTACCAGCTGCCTTCTATTTTCATTCCTTGACTTGGCTGTCATTATCAACATGCTGAAATGACTGGGTGAAAGGGACCTTAGGGACCAGTGAAAAAGACTATACCTTCATGCTAAAATGGAAAAACCTCTTCTGGGGAGGATGGGCAACTTCAATTATGATATGATTGAAATGCTATGTTCATTTATGCGTCACACTTACAAACAGTTTTGCAGAATCCAAAGCATTTTTGGTGGTTGTTTGGTGTATTTAGAGTATTAAAACAGAGGTTTATATTTTTTTTTCCTGTGTTAAACAAAGGGGGAAAATTGATCTAAACCAGAAATAAATCCAATGCTTTTCCCTTCATGTACACACCTTTCCTTCCATCTCTTGTGAAGCTGCCATCATGAAAAAAGGACTTGTTTTCTAAAAGTTAAGGACCGACTTGTCTATCACCTGCCAAATCTTGGAAAAACCTTCAGAATATACATGTTCTTTAATTCTGTCTGGGTGAATTCCCTCCCTCACTGCTTTCACATGATGATATTGAGGTCCTTTTATTCAAGATAAAATAAGACTATCAACACATCATAAATCAGGATAATTCAGTTTCAAAAATCTGAATAATATGTATCTGTAAAAGGTAGGCCCACACAGAAGAGAGACCTATATGTGACAGGTTTTCAGGGACAAAAGGAACCTCAAGAGGTCTTTGATGCTTCTGGCCAAAAACAATGTCCCCCAATCCTGAATTAATCCTGGTGTTAAAAAAAAAAATTGCATCTGAGGAGACATCTTAGTTTTCCCAGTGTTCTGCTTTTCCTATGATGAAAAAGATTGGTTGGTTTTTCCTAATGAAATATGAATATGCCACATGCTGAGTTACTGTGTGAACTCTGGTTGACAGGTCAGTTGTTAATATTAGGAGTTTCAGCTGCTTGTCTCCTCAAATTCCTGTTCCTGCTTGTTCTTGTGAACAAAACTTTGAATCAATTTTTTGGACATGAGTAAACACTTCTTTTTGATGGCTCATCATTTACTTTTTTAAGGAAATGGTGTTTGGTTAAAAATCTAGCCCAATATGCCATTCATGGAACAGAAATGGCATAAAGCTCAAGTGCTGCTTGTGGACATAAGAAGGTGCATAGGCTTATATATTCATAATATAAATAATGTACGAATATAACACTAATTTTCTGTCTTCTGTACTCCAGATAACTTGACTGCACCCTGACAGTTAATTGTTTTAAAATGGATGCACAATTTCAGATTATATCTCTGCTTCAGAAAATCTCAAGCAGAGCATCTTGTTGCAGTGAATAGCTTTGTTGGCTGAGCATCTCTTCACGGTCAGCTGGCCAAGTGGGAGCATGCAGGAAGGACACATTATTCAAACAATGGAAATATATGTCTGCCGCAGTTGGGGACACGATCAAAACCTCTCAGAGGGCTCAGAAGGGCTCCAGGAGAGCTGACTTTGGCAAAGTAGATGGCAAAACTGCCCTGATACCGTTGCCTTTTTCACCTGCCCTTGGCATTGGACATCAAGGTGGCAGCAGCTGCTGTGGGAGAGGGCTTGGGCCATCTCATTTCTCTCTCATTCAGGGGGAACAACAAACACAGCTTGCAGGACTTCGTGTGTGCCTCTCTGCTCCATCTTCTCTTTGCATTTCTTGTTTCTTTCCAATCTATTTCCCTACATACTACTTAGCACTTCTCTTTCCCTACTTACCATGGAGACACTTATAAAACCAATATTTTAATGTCTTGATTGCAGTTTAAATTATTGAAGTAGCTTAGAAGTCTTTCTTACAGTATTTGCTTAGAGTATATTTAAATAGTAAGTCATGCTATTTAAATCAAAACTCCAGCTGTGTCAGGTTTTTTGTGAGTTCTTATTTCTTTCTTTTTCTCAGAAAATCTGGAACACTTGATTATAAAAATGGTTCATAAATATGATTGGTAGGACTATTTCTCATTTTAGATATAGCAATATTGCTCATCAAAAAATGTTGAAGAAAATTCTCAAATTCCTTACCAGGGCTAGTTATTTTCTCCTGGTGAGACATATCATGCTCTCTCTTTGCATTCTTGTGTGGCTCAAAAGAAATGAGCATGGTTATGAGTAACTGTTACTAAGTGATGCCTAGTCCTTGTATAGCTCCTCCTGCACAAGAAGGTTTTCTGATCATTTTGCAGGAGAAGGAAGCACAGGATGCTGGTGAACCCCAGCACATGGAGAGCTGGCAGAGCAAGGTTTTCCCATAGTGCCTCATCCTGAAGCACAGACCCATAGCCCAAATGTAACCCTCAGACAGTCCCTGACCCAAAGAGCCATCAATTAGCAAGATGAAAGACAGTACTTAGATGGTAGAGAGCACCGCAAAGGGACAGTCAGGCAATATTAATCACTCTGATAGGCAGTAATGGAATTAACTCATCAACATTATTATTTGCTTTAAAAGCTGGTATCATGGTGAGGAAAAAATTAGTTTATGGATGTGTATATCCTTTCCTATTCACTGAGACTAATTTTAATTTCTGAGGCTATACTGGAGACTTTTCCCTTCCCACACCTCCTCCCTGCCCCTGAATATATGGGCTCTGTACTTGCTTTTATTCCCTGGCAGAAAATTCTTGCAATAATGCATTTCATTTTCACTAATATCCCTGTGAAATATGTTACTCAGATTTATGAAGCCCTTTAGGTCCTTGTGCTGGGACTGACTTTGAGTTTCCACCTTCCACTGCTTCCCATGAAGTGATGAGTCAGAACAGAGTAAGGAAAAGTACTGTGTCTCTGCATCTTGAGTTTTTCCATGGTCCTGAAGAAACAGTGATTTGCATGACAGCCATGTTGAAAGAATGAAACCTGGTTCGGGGTAGCCCCTGCCTGAGAGGGTGAGAAAGGGCTCTCTCCCCAAAGAGCAGCAGTCTCAGTGAAGGGAGATGTCTGAGGTTGCTCCACAGATCAATGGCAGAGCTCTCAGTGGCAACAACAACAAAAAAACCCAAACAATGTAAACACCATGCTTCTACGGTATATGCTGTAGCTCATGTCAGACAGGGTAGCTACAGCCAGCTTGAATAGTTCATAACCCCATTGATTTTACAGAGTAAGAACTTCCAGAATTTAGAGAAACTGAGATTGTGCCCCAAAGAATTTATAATTTCACAACACACCACATAAGTGCATTCAGTCAATGGGAAAGGGAGGGGTAAATAAACCTGGAGTCAGTTTTTTTTCAAGGTCAGAGTTGCAGGAGAGTTGGCCATCTGTGCACTTGTTTAATAAGCTGCTCAGAAATGTTGGTGTTTCAGCCTATTTAAGTTCTGTTTAGAGATTAGTCTGAGCCCTTCTATTTCTTTAAACAGGGCCCTGATAATTCCTGTATTGCTAGAACAGTTGCATCTGGAACACACAGATGTAGCAGCTGCTTTGAGGAGGTCCTCAAGGTCAGGCTTTGTCTGTGAGGGGATCCCAGGAAATATGATCACCTTCCTTTGTCAGCCACTGGTGACTGGAAAATCCTATCTACTTTCTTCTTCTGGCTCCCACCCAGCTCTGCCTTTTTAATGCATGTGGTTCTGTAATGTCAGCATCTGAGAATCCCAGATCTCAGTTAAAAGTCAGTTATCCTCTTGCTCACCAGTGTTAACTGGAAAGGTATTTTTGCACATGTGTGATGGGCCAGTCCTATTCATTTTTATGGACTTTACAATCTTAAAATGTTTCTAAATGAATAGGAAACCAAACCTAGATGTGATCTAATGCAAATATCTGTCACAGCTTACACACAGTCTTAGTTTCTATTTTCAAGTGTGAGCGAAAGTTATTTTTAGTTCCTATCTGAGCTGCTTGGAGTTTATGACAATAAAGCTACCTGCATAGTTGTGTCCCTTCTGCAGCTGTTCTCAGTGCAACTTTGCTTGGGAAAGGAGACTAAAAGCACCAGAGCTTCCTGTTTTGTGTACTTAATAGGCCAGGCCCTTTGTGGTGTGCAGTAAGCAGAATAAAAAAAAAAAATATCCCTGCCCTAGGAAATTTAGGATCTAAGTGCAAGAGGCTTAAGCTTCCTACAGCAAATCTCTTTAGTTCAGACACGTTTTGGCTGCCCAGAGAACTCTGGAAGCAGGCTGAGTGCAGCAGTGTTTCTTGGCTAACGCACATGGCAGAGGTCTGGGACTAGCACACTGCTAGGTGCCAGTATCTACCTTACTCCTGGTGAGCCTGCACGGGCCAGGCAGTCATCAGCCTTGTGCTTCCTCCTTGGAAATGGCTGGGTCCTTGATGTCACTGATTTGTCACTCGGTTTCATCTTAAGATTTTACACCCTTTTAATGTATTTTCCTCCTTGAGCTGCTGTGTGTTATCCCCTCCACAGTTACAGCACTTCTGATAGTTTATACTGCTCCTGCCTTGCATCACTTCTATATCTTCCCACTTACACACCTTCTCACAGCTCAGCTGTAATTTTCATAGAAAAAACTGAGCCAATGTTGTGCAATTGTGTGTGGCACCAGAGTGAAGCCTCAGTCATGGACTTGAGCTGGGCTGCCAGTTACACAGAGGGAGCCTAGAAAAGTAGCATTAAGAAGAAAGAGGACCAATGCATTGATTAGCAATTGCCTTGTGGGGATTGCATCCTTTCTAGGAAAGGTTTTGAAGAGCAAAAGTAAAGAGCTCTGCTGAGATGGTGGTGATTCCAACCAGGCAGGAGAAGGGCAGCATGGAAAGAGGCAAATGTGGGATTGTGTGACATTGTTTGGTGGATACTTGGCTTCACAGGGTAAGTGTGAGCAGGAATCACTATACTGACGTGGTCTAGGAGATCAATGGGGAAGCCTAGACCATAAAGGCCTGTCTTCATTTTCCAGCCCCATTTCCTTTTGATGCTGCAAAGAAGAGGGAACTGGCAGAAGGCTGGCATGGCTAAAGCAAAGGGTCAGGCAAGTCATCTGAGGGCTGAAGCACTGTCTGGATGTCAAGATACATTGCAGCAAGGCCAAAGTAAAGAAGGATGATTGCAGTAATTGGGAGTAAAGCCAGGCAGTTCTTAGGTATTTGAAAGAATAGGAAATTATTTATATGGAGCTGTTAGAGAAAATGAATCTGCCTAAACTAGATGTGGCTGCCTGGGAGAGGGTACAGAGCAAAATCTGCATTTGTTGCTCCTTGAGTTGTTGACCCATGGGTTGTCAATCTGCCATGCAGGTAAGATGTTGTTGTGCCCTCAGTGACAAAGAAATCAAGGGAAGAAAAGCAAAGAACTCTAAGCCACATTGGACTTGCATTGTCAACTCTACCAGCATCTTTTTGCCAGTCTCACAAAGATCTTTCTAGAAACTTTGAAGAATAAGTGCAAGCAGAACAGATGTTTGTCACTCCACAGCACAAAGATATTAGCTGCATCCATGAGTGTTAATGCAGATTGAAATAATTCTAAATAGAATGCAGAGGGGGAAAAGAAAGGGATCAAGTAAAGAGCTTTATTAGGAACACCAGGAACTAGCTGAGAACAGGTTGGGAAAACGGTATGTTCCTGCATACCCTTTAGAAAATAGCCTTTAGAGTAGCAGGAAGAGAATGAAGATAGGGTAGAACAAATGAAAAAATCTGGTCTCAGTAAGAGCACCACCACTGGTGCCAATATCTGCTAGACAAGAGCTGTCTGGGAAGAGATCATTAAAGAAGCAGAGGGTATGAACTGCAGCAGATTTAGGATGGAACTGGAGAGGAGAATCTCCCAGCAGTGTTGGCAATGGCAACAGTTAAAGGTGCGGTTTAGGATGAGAGGGAAAGACCAATTGAGGCAGGATCTAGAAAGTAGTGCGAGAAATGCACAGTTGTGGGTGGGCTGTGAAGCCTGTAGAAAAAATGAAGTTATTTTTTCAATAGCTATCAAGGATCGAAAAGTCATGACTACTTTACTTTTTTATCTTGCTTTTATAACTAAAAGCATCTAAAGTTATCTTTTATAACTAAGTCATCTAAAAACATGGCTTCTGTTTCGTGGTTGTTTAGGATCTGCCCTTTGTGAAGTATTTTTGCACAATATATCTTTCAAAATCTTCCTTCTGTTTATTACTATCTCTGCCCCTTTTTTTGCTTCCAAATGTCATCTATTTCATTTGAGAATTGTACCCTGGGGTGCTTCAATTATGTATGAAGGTGGAATATTTGGGATGTGCTATTCACAAGTGCTTTCAATACGCCATCTGAGCTTTAAATATGAGAAAAACCACCAGTACTTCAGTTTCTAGGGCATATTCTCTTAAATGTGCCGTCAAGATGTAACTTTTGTTCCTAAGTGTTCAGTTTTTTACTCAGTTTCTGTGAGACCTTATGAATTTTCCACAAGAAGGTAATGAAAACATACTGGAAAGTATCTGGTGCAGTAGAGCAGCCACAGATAGAGAGAAGGCACAATTGAGCATGTCACTGTTCTGATAAAGAACAGATATTCAACAAATAATTGAGGAATGAATAGAAAAAGCACTGCATGTTAAATATCTTCAGCCCATAGTCACCTCCTAAGACAGATGATGTCACATCCATACAGGTTTTCCCAGTTGGTGCTGTAGATCAAATGTATTGGTAGCCATTAGAAAAGACAGACAGTGAAAGAGATCTCTGCAGATATTCCAGAAGCACTGCTTGGGCTGTCCTGCACAGAAGCAGAGGATGTTTGCTGCCAGCAGCTCCCATCTGTTATCCAGCAACAGCTGTTGAGCCTATACTTCTGATATCTTGCTGTTGGTGCACATGGAAAGAACACAAAATTCTAATGTCCCAGGACAAACCAGAAGGTCTAGTGAATGGTCTAACAAGCATTTTGGGGGAGCAGTTTCTGACTGTGCCTATGAAGGTCTAACAGCCAATTTCTGGCAATTGGTGCTTTTTCTGCAGATTCCTGACTACTAAATAACACTTTTAATGCATTACAGAAAGGCAGGAAGTGCTGTGGGCTTCAGTTGGTAGGATCCTAATGGATTGAGGTAGAATGAAATAAGTTGGATGAGGGAAAATGAAGGCCATATGGAATCCTAGGCATTGCAAAGATATTTGAAGCCATCCCTTTGCCAGTTATCTGTACACAGCCAGTGTTTCACAGCAGCCTTTATGCTTTCCAACACTGTGCTGCTGTCACCCATCAGCCCAATAAAGCTGAGCATGATAAAGCTTTGAATGATGCTTCTCCAAAACACAAAATACTGTGCCAAGAAAAAATGCTGGTTTTTGATAGGTAACTGCCCAAGGAGAAAATATATTTAACATTGGAGGAGGAGGAAAGGTTCAGCAGTGGGTATGGACATTTGAGTAATGGGCACTGGGGAGGTGAACAGAGAAAGGGGTTGAGATTCACAGCCAGATGCACAGAGAACTGTGCTAACAAAACCTGTGAAGTGTGTAGCATCTTCATATGAAAGTAGTGGTACCTCAGTGGCCAGTTGCATGGTGGGCATGCTCTTTGAAGGAGCTGCTTGCAGACACAAACCAGCCCACAGCAAGGGACCAGCTGGCACACCAGCAGAGGACTGTCCCTTGGAGAGGCAGCACTCTACGAGGAACACAGAGCAAGCATGGAGCGGGAGAGACTCTAAGATTTACTGGATATGGGAAGGTAAGGTGTAAGACACTTTTATAGACTTAGAGAGATTTCCTGCTTTATTTTCAGCTTATCTGCTAATGCAAGGTCGAAACTAATCTGTCTGCATCTTCTGTCTCCACTGCCTTGTCTGTAGATTTTGAGTGTTTGATGTGTGGTCTCTGTGCTGACATACTAGTAACCTAATCTTAGTTTTGTTGCCAATAATCACTAAATACCTTTGCTGTAAATTTGCAACAATCTGTTCTTTGAATGCATTCCACTGGCTCTCTGGAGCCCTGATTAATAACCTAAATGACTTATCATAATTAGCTAGTCCTCAGTCTTAGAACTGGAGAAAGCACAAATTTGACAGCCATCCAAAATTAGTGGAGCAGAATCAGGGAATCAGGGAGTCTGCAAACATTGCTGCCTTTGTCCTCATCTGAGAGCTGTTTCTATCAATAAAAGGGGTTTTTTTGTTTGTTTTGGGTTTTTTTGGTTTTTTTTTTAAGATAAATGGTGTATTTAAGACTTCCTTTTAATATGCACTCTACTTTTTGGAATTAATGCGCATTTGTCCTTGCACCAACTTTGTTTTCAGCATGTCAGGTCCTTCAAAATACAAATTATGTCTAATTTCCCAGAAATTTCATATGTAACACATTCTATTGGGTTCTGTTGAGTTCTATTCCATGGTGCATGAATTGCTAGGGAATATTGCACAGAATACCACTGCTGGGAGATGCACCATCTAAAACAGGGAGATGCTGTTTAATTGAATTTTGTTCTTCTCTAAGATCATTGAGTTACAAATTACTGGAAGCACTAGTGCAAACATGAGCATTTTTGTTCTCTGAGGATTGCTATGAATTTTCATTTTTAACAGTGTCTGTTGGTAAGAGAAATAAGCTATACAGAAAAGTAATGATGCATGTTTTGCATGGTTGAATTCTCAAACAAATTTAACGAAGTTGTGGTGGATATATCACTCCAAAAACCAAGGCAAAATTACTTTTCCCTGCCCCTGAATACTGAACAAGTTTCAGTTTTTTCTTTGACAGGTAAAATTTTCTGTAATTCATAAAAGATTTGAGTATTTCAGAGCCAAGGTCATGAAAGCAGGCCTGGGCAAGTTTTTCTGAATTTGCATTTGTTTGTTTATTTAAATATTTGCAAGTTCCATGATACTACAGTAGTATTTCAGTAACAGAGTACAGTGTTTGCTTCTTCTTATTTCTCTTTCCAGCAGTTTATTTCTGCTAGCTGTTAGAACAAGATGAAGGTTGGATGCCTAGTTGGCTTTATTAAGTGTTGAACTGGGGTGAACATTGTGCTTCTAAAATACTGTCAGTGAAATAAAATAGAAGGCTTGTGTACAAACAAAGGGTTACACATTTTCTCTCTCTGCATGGCTCAAACTGTTTTGGTGGGTTGCTTCCAAACCAGGATCTACGTAAAGAATCTGTGTTAGCACTGTACCTGGAGAGTTTGATGAGGGTGTTCTGGCTGGTTGGATGTGCATTTTGCTCATTTATGGAGGTGCACACATACTTATGTCACAGCCTGATGGTTACTGCAAATGGGAAATAAATCTGAATATTAATGCAGTGAAGGTAATGGGCCATTTCCTTCTGGTCATCTTACACTGGCTTTTCTTGAAACTGAAGCTCCCATGCTCTCCTTTTGCTGGCAGCAATGAAGCCTGTGCAGATTCAGTATAACATGTAATCCCAGTTATGACTGGAGTCTTTTCCTGCCAAGCAAACAATCTTCAAACTGCACAACAGTGATAGGAGCCTCAGAAGTGAGGTGAAGTATGCCATATTTATCAGTAGCTGTGCCAGCTAACCTGAATTGGTTTAAAAGCAACAGGCCCTTGAGAGGGACTTTAATTAGCCTTTATAACAAGTGTCTGCTGCCTTCTCAGTTTGCCTCAAGATGAGCTGTGCAAGTGTGTTGGGAATTGCATCTGCTCCCTCCAGATTCCTTATAACCTTCTAACTTTTCTTACCATTTCTCATTTAAGATTTATGTCCATCTCAAAGAAGGGAGTGGTGCTGATGGGTTGGATGCTTTGAAGAATAAACCACAGCTTCACAGCATGGTGGCCAAAAGCCTTTGTCAGAACGCCTCTGGGAAGAACTACATCATCTTCACAGGCCCAAGCATTACCAGCCTGAATCTCTTTGAAGAATTTGAGAAGCAAGGTGTGTATTGGGTGACTCATTGGGTTTTAATGGCAACAGGCCTAGGGGCCTCATGCCACTGAATTTAAAAAAAATTCCAAAAGTCTTCACTGACATCTCAATTCCTTGTATAGATAAGTTGTTCATGTCTAAGAAAATTTCTCATTCGTGAGAAGGTACTATGCAGAAGACTTTCTAAGTTGCTCTTTAAATCTTCCTTATTAAGTCTTCAAAATGAGGATGTAAAAACAATTTTAATAAGGTTATTTAAAGTGTTTGCTTTGGTTCTTTGACTTAGAAATGTGAGGTAAAATTTGCTAGGTGACCCAGGAGGCTTTTCAAGGAATTTCCTATCTGCCTGTGATTTTTTTGTTCCTGTTGTGAAAGATGAAGGATGGGATGAATCCTTAGAGATGTGCCTTAGAAGTCTTTCTTGGTTTAATATCTATTAAAGATGTGTTTTCTCTAGAGGACATTTTATGCCTTTGCAAAAGCTCTAGAAAAGTTTGCTTTTTTCTGTTTTGGGGGATTTTTGCTAGTATCAACGTACCTTGGTAGGACAGATTTTAGTTTTGAAAGCATAATAAAACTCTCCATTAGCAAAAGCACACTTATCAGTGGAATGTCCATTGATACAACTCTCCCAAGCAAGTCTCTTGCTACTGCAAAGAGCAGCCCCAGGTTATCCTTTCTGTCAAACGCCCCCTCACTCTGAGCATGGAAAAGCCACTTTCCTGAAGCTGAGGACTTGTGACTCCCCTGCAATTACAGGATCCTGTGCTCTTGCCAGTCAGTTCTGAGTCATTTCATATCACTCTGGTCTCGTTTTTCAGTCAGCACAGCCTTTCAGAGTGATGTGCTGCATGGAAAAGGTCCTTCCCAGCAATGAGGCTGGAGGCTGCCATCATGCATCACAGCTACGAGGCTGTTTGCTGACACACCACTGCTGTCCAAGTTGGGGGTTTTTGTCATTGCAGAGAATGAAACCCACGCCAAACATTATATTAATGAAACATGGCCCAAAGCAGGGGGAAAGTCTGGGAATTGAGACAATATGTTAATTCTCATTTAAAATGAGAACATCAGTGAGCTGCACCAGTGCTGTAGTTTAGCACTACAGACTGTGCTGGCACTGAGGGCTGCATCTGTTGAGCTCCATGCAGAACTTAGCTCCTACATTAATTCAGGCAAGCTGGAAGCTCACTGGCTACAGTGGAATATCTGCATACCTCATAAAAGAGCCACGGTTTCCCGAATGCTGTGAACAGCCAAATGGGAATGGAGTAGAGCATATTTATAGTGCACTGGAGTTTTTCCTTGAGCAGAGACCTATCTTTGTTAGATGGCTTTTCTCAGATGATTATAAGCATTACATTTTTAAGACTGCCAAACCAATGATACAAAATGTGAGTTTAAAAAAATGCAGAAGGTAACACACATACTCTTTGTACCTGAGATGAAATGTTAAGGTTTAAATGTAAAGACAGTTTGACTGACTTCATCCTCTATGCTCAGCTAGAGAAGGATAAAGATGATCTGGCATGATCCATTTGATCAGTAACCCTGGTGAAAAAGATACATGGCTACTAAACCAGCTGAATGTTTATTACTTGCAGATAATTCAAATTGTTCACAGAGTTGAATTATTCATAGGCTTTGCACCGCACAGATCATTCAAATTAATGGTTTCTAGCAGGTAACAAATTCAGTAATGTCTTTTAAAAACATGTAATTTTGACTTACTATCTGATCAAATATGCTAATGCAATACTGAGATTTCATTTTAGTGCATGATTTGTTATATAGCTTCATGAGACTTTATAATCTCTCACAGCTGCCTCCAAAATTAAATTTCGGATCTGGTACACACTGTCACCTCCCTAGGGGTGCAGCTATGAGGTGGGTAGGGGGTGGACACCGAGAGAGCAGGTTTATTGACTTTGCAATGTAGCATGGCACTCCTACATAAAGAAGAACATAGAGAGAAAAATGTTTCTGTTTAATAAGGCAGTGGGATTGTCCGCATTTGCCACGAGCTGCTAGGGGCTAGCAAAGAGGTTTTGCCAGGGAATGTTGAGCTGGAAGGACTGTGAGACATCGGGAGGGGTGAGATGCTTGAGATGTCAAGCTGTGGTGAAGTCAGTAAGAGCCTTGGAGGAGATGGTGTTTATTGACTCTGCTGCAGAGCAGATTGTGTACTGCCAGCACCTGCTGGGATCCTGCTGCATTAGCAGGACATTTGGGGAGAGGCAAGAAAAGAAGCCTGGACTAGACAGAGAGATCTCTCCTGATCTACCACAGAGTCTCCTTCAGCAATGAAGTCAGTGTTGGGGTTTTTTGGTGTGTGACTCCTTTTTGGTGTATGATTTCAGCTAAACCTGAACAGAGCGACACGATGACCGGAAAATGTCATGAGAGCCTGTTGAAAAGCATCTATGCTCAGTGCTCATGACAGTTCAAGACCCATTCTTAAACTGATAAATTTACTTTTTTTGTTCAAGAAGATTCCATTTCTGGGCTAGAGCAGAACCGGTGGTAGAAAGATCCCATTGAGACTCAAAACCAAAAAGAAATTGGTATTGATCTTAACTGTGTCGCCACATTTCTCTTCACAGAGAAAAACAAGGCACAATTCTTCCTAAGATTATTTCTGGGTTTCACATTCTCTGAACCTCTGAGAAAGGAAAAACAATTCTTATCTTATTTGCTATACCTGTGTTTGTGCCAAAGTAGAATGCAACATGGAGATTGTTTACCCAAAGTGATGGTGTTTTGTTTCCTTGGCCTATCAGGGCCAAGTGTGTGTGTGTGTCGGGACTGTTGGCTGACAGTCACGAGATCCTGTGTAGTTGGAGTGCAGTGGAGTGCTTGGCAGATTCAGTTTAGATATAATGTAATATAATTTAATATAGTATAGAATAATATAGTATAATAAAGTAATTAGTTATTCTTCTGATAAGATGGAGTCCTCCTTGTCATTCCTCCCTGCCACAGGGGTCAGCCTGTTTTGATATAACTGCTTTATTTTGTTTGGTGGTTTCGTGACTATGAACAGAGAAATATTTAGATAAGTTCATGCTTGGAAGTCATAAACTTTCTGGGAACATCAAAGTTTTAAGGCAGCTAAAGGCAATTCTGGAAAATCTGGAAAGTCACCCACTAAAACTCTATTAGTTCCTTTCAAAATTCTTGATGGAGCGGACTTGGGGTCTTGGTAACCAGCATGCTGAACCTGAGTCAGCAGCATGCACTGGCAGCCAAGGTGGTCAGCACTGTCCCAAGCTGTGTCTAGCCTGTAGGTCAAGGTTGGTGATTATTGCCTCCTACAGTTTTAGACAGCATACCTCCAGTGCATGAATACTCTGGATACAAGTATACTCTGCTGTGGGGAGGGAACTGTTCTTGTTCAGGTTGAGAAGAGGCTTTGGGGGGATGCAACAGCAGCCTTATGCTACCCTATCATGAGAATGGAGCTGGCTCTTTACAGTGCTGCATTGTGGAAGGACAAAAAATAACAGATTTAGGCTGAAAAAAAGATGATCAGACTAGATGCAGGATTTTTCCTGAGGGCAGTGAAGCAGGATGCCCAGACAGGTTGTGCAGTCTCTGTCCTTGGAAGTTTACAAGCCCAGACAAGATAAAGCCCTGAATGGCACTGTCTGGCCTCAGAGCTCAACTGTCTCTGTCAGGGGGTGGGACTAGAGACCTCCTGAGTTGTTTTGCAGCCTGAACTATTCTTTAATCCATAGGACCCTGTGATCCTATAAAAAATTTTTGTAAAATCTTAACTATCATTCACTTTTCCTCACCCTAGCCCACACATGTATTATTGTTAAAGACAATAATTCTCTCTCTTTATTGAGAGCCTGTGGTGCAGCACCTTCACTGTACCACAGGAGACAATAGTGTGCCTTGTAATATAAAGGGATGTCAGTGAACATAATTCTAAGACCTACGTGAAGATACCAAGAACTGAGAAAACTTCAGAAAATAAGATAGCACTTTGATCTTTTTCAAAATCAAAACACTGAATAGACCTTTTTTTTCAGGGGACATACAAAGAATTTCTTTCAGTGGCCTCTGAATAGAACTGGAAACCTGCTCTGAAATGCCCCAGATTCTCTGTTCTGTGAGCAGACAGAGCAGCTGTCACTGCTATTTGCTGTGACATTCATTCATAGTCACATCCCTTGTTCCCTCTCTAAGCATTAGAATTGTCCTTTATAGAGGACAAAACCTCCTAAAGCCCCGTGTTCCATGCTTCCCTTAAACATATGATCCCTGAAAGTCTCTTCTGCATGTTCTGAACCAGGAGCAGCTGTCTCTGTTCTGCAGAAGGGCTGGTGTTGGCAAAGCTGCAAGAACTGCCAGCCTGGTTGACCATGGCATTCCCACAAGGTTTGCAGGATCCTGCATAGTCCATAGACTAAAACAAATTCACTTCTGTTCCCCACAGCAGCCCCCATCCTGGTTTCCCAGCTCTGACTTGACCCATTGTCGCATGCAGAATAAATGATTGCAGAATGTGTTTTTTTGCCTGAATTAGCTCGAGCCTGATGGCCTTTGTGAACTGTACTAGTGAAGATGTGGTGAAATAGGCTTCAGCACAAGCTCTCTGGAGGCTAGAGACTCTGGGAATGAGTTTTGGGTGACTATACCACATTTCTTCTTCTTTGCTAAACTATCTTAGGTGTATTCATTTATATTGCACCTACAGTTTAAGAAGACCAGAGAACAAACTGTTTCCACTCACTCTTGTGTGTGCAGAAAACACCTGTTGTGATTCTGATTTAATTACCGACAAAAACTTCATTGAGCCAGATGGGTGTAATTTTTATTGCTTCTATTGCTATAGTAACTGGGTGATTTTAAAAACCTCTACAGTAGATTAAGGTTTTCATCCATGATGAGATATGCTAGTAAATCTACAGAAGTGCTGCACTTTCTGGGCTGTACAGCAGGAAGGCTACACGATGTGTTCCTTAGAGAGAAAATGGTTCCCATTATTCTACAAGAGGAGTGGAACACCTGCTGGAAGTTTTCTGCAGGCTTATTGCTACAATACAAGGAAAAGCTACAGCTAATTATTATGGGATCTCAAAGATGGCTGTTGCTGTTTGAAGCTTTAGCACAATAATGTAGTTACTAGCTTGGTTTTATTCCATTGCAGCCTCCTAGAAAAAGTATCACATTTCAATGAATAATAAACTCTGGGCAGCTAAGGAAATTCTTCTCAGGTTTGTTTGTTATCAAAGCAGGAAGTTCTTAATATTGGCTAGAATAAAGCTCTATAAATCTTTGCTATGTTAATAGCATAGTCTGCAGGTACGTGACCTACACTGTTTGGGTACCTCTTAGCAACAGAAGAAATTTTTAAAAAGAAAAATCAAAAATCAGCTTTCCACTGGAGGTGCAGTTCCCTCTATAATGATTGTAAGCCTGTTGTCATCAGGCTTTTCTCATTTTCTTTTGTGGAAAGAACTTACAGATTTCCAGGGACTGATTAATTCATTAGAAATAACTGGTGGAGTGCAGGTTTCTCCCTTGAGAATGAAGTTTTCCCATTGCTGTGTTAGTTGACCTTCTCCTATCAGTGTCTTAAATTTCTGGTGGAAGAGCTGTAGCTCTTTGTAGATCTGCCCTCAGCAACTGGACCAATGCATGAGTAGATGCAATTAATTTATTAGTATTCTTGTAGTGTCTGTGAGCTGTTGAGGGGATGTTCAGCATGCCAATCACTATAGGCAAGGACAAAGGCTGCACCTGCACTCAAGAGCTTAGGTGCTTCCAGAAAGACAGAGACAGAAGAGCCACATAAATGGAAATCCAGGAACAGAGGTAACATGTTTATGGAAACATAAGAACAGAGGTAGCATATTTAGGGGACACGGCATTCTGACTTTGTATTTTCACTGTAAGGATATAATGCAAAATTCAGCAGGATGAAAAATTTGATCAAGCAGACTTAGCTGACAGATGAGCTTTAAACCGCCACAAGATGTGCACTGATGTCACCTGCTTCCATGCCCACTGTTTTTTCCTACTCAAATGGGTTAACACAAAACTGAGGGAGACCATGGAAATTTCCATCCAAGATTTCTTTGAGTCAGGGAACAATTTGCTCAAGAAGATCTGCTTCTCTTGGACTAACAGAAACAGGCTGTTAGTATTTCACAGCCTAATGAAAAATTCAAGCATTGTTATTAATGTTGTTTTCAAACCTTGTTTGTGCCCGCCTGGCTGCATTGAGATACATTTTGTTGTGTTAGAATTTATTCATTGCCTCTCACATATGAAAAGGCCAGGAAGCTGTGAGCAACAGACTGTGTCTCCTGCAAGAGCCTCTGGTGTCTTTGCAGGACAAGATCAGCGCTTGCTTTAGTGCCCTAAAATCAGTTTTCACTGAAATTTCCATCTTCTCCATCCTTCTGGCATATGCACTTTTTTAAAATCAACCATTGGTTTCAGTGGTTTCCAGCTGCTTAAGCAGGATTTCCTTAGCAAAGCAGATGATGCAAGTGCAAGGACTATTGAGCTAAAAATCAAGATCGTGGCAGCACAGTGAAGCAGTAGATTATTGTGACTAAAATCATCATAGGAGATCAGGCTTTCTGCACTTGTCTGTAGGACACAAATCTTTGGTATTACAGAAGAAAACCAATTGGCTGACATATATGTTGGACTAAAAGGTTGTAGGGGAAGTTCTTTCAGAGGTCTTTCAGGCTTGCTCTGCTGGTTTTGCTCTCTAGGTCCATGCAATGGTGTGCTAATAGGGAATGTGTTTGTTCACATGCAGAGATTTACTGCTGTGGGTTGCTGAGCACCAGGAAGAGTGACTGCACAGGCCTACCTCCATCCATGCTGAACAATTCTGCAACTCCACAGTCCAGAGGACAGTACAGAATAAGAATGAAGGGAAACATGTCATTGATTTGCTGGTACAATAAAGGGCACTTCCGTTTTCTGACCAACGCCTATTCTCCAGTTCAACAAGGTAAGCAATATTCCTATTCTCATCTCAAAAGTGCACATGCTTTATGTCACAAGCCAAAGTGAGTCACTGAGATTGATAATAAGCCTGAACAAAGAGCTTGATTGTAACTGATGATACATCCTAGATAAACAGTAGCTGTAATGATTACTTCCCTTTTGTATCTTCATACAGCTGTTCTTTCTTTCCCATACAAAGGTTAAAAAGCCTACTGCTAATGCAGCATCCTTGCCTGAGCTGGTAGAGGCACTTTCCTTTCAGGTTTTAAGATTATATCTTTGCTGATGGTCAGAGAAAGGAAGATGATTGCTTCATAGGACAATATTAGTTCCATTTGCAAAGCATCTTGTAGGATTGCTACAACAGAAAAATTAATAAACGTCATGATGTACTTTGAACTCCAAGCAGATCCTACAATTAATTTTTCTTATCTAGTAAAAACTTAGTCACAAACAAGTATCTTTTTTGCCAGAAGTAGATATGATTAAGGTTTCCTGCTGTATGTTAAACTGATTTTGGCAGTCGATAATAAGAAAACCGAAACAGATAATTTGGGTAGTTCAAATAATTACAGAGAGGTTCTTGCTACTGAAATATTTTCCTTTTTGAAAGTATAAGATGGTTTTAAGAACATTTGGAAACTTCTGTAAAATGCAATGACTAAAACTTGTTGAAATGGGTTTTTCAATGAGAATATTGTTTCAGTTTCTTAGAATTTTTATCATTTAGATTTATGTATAACTGCCAGAGACAAATGAGTATAACATAAACATTTAAATACAAAGCCACCAATTCAAAGGCATCTTCTACACTAATTTTCTGAATCCCAAGCAACTCTTACATGTATTTACATGTCGGGTTCGGCTGTCTGTCTCTGCCCCAACACGGGTAGAGTGGTTCTTTGGTGGGCGCGATTCAAAGGACGAGTCTGGACTCTTCAGCTTTTCAGTCTTCTGATTGTTTATTATTTCTTATCTACAAAATTTTCTGTCTGCCCAACAGAGGTCTGATCTGCAAGGCAGCCAAGGGCACTCATGACCACCCACGGGGCGGTCATGTCTTTTTATACTAAAATCTACATACACAATATTTACCTTTATTTCCCAATGCTTTTCACCCATGTTAGCAAGTGCACCTTCACCATAAACCAATCCCCAAGTGCCAACATCATCACAGGAGATGGAGGACAAGAAGAAGAAAGAAGAAGGACGAGGCACGCCCTGATCCCTCCATCTTGTCTCCATAACCCCCCTGTACCAAAAACCTTAAAGTTTATATTTCACCCTCTAAATGTGTCTCTTTTACACCTTTTACTCTAAAGTGATTCTCTTGTCCTCAAACTCTTGTTACTTCTGTGGATGGGTCAAAATCAAGCCACCAAACACTCTTGGCAACATTCCAGGATTTTCGAGACCCCCCAAGGGTTCTCCTGGCATCTCTGGACATCGGGAACGATGTGCTGAGATCCCACATTTACAGACTACAGAAGCAAAGCTAAGGCCTGGAATTACTGTATGGTAAGCTGAAAAAGCTGACTTAGTGTGTTGTTCAATGCCTTGCCAGGAGGCTCATTGCCTAAGCAAAGCAATGAGCTGATCCTGAGGAATTGTGCTCAGCATCCCAGCAGAGTGAGAACTTGGTGATTCAGGTGGACTGATGCCTGAGCACAAATGCTGAAAATATTTATGAGAAGGAAGTATGACACTTGAACACCCTGCTCAAGCCAGTCTCTGGAGTAATGGAGCTCCCCATGAGGGGCTTTCACCATCAAGATTTCTGCTGTTTTCCTTGTATCTTTTCCTGGATTTAGATCATCCAGCAGCACTAACTGGACAAGACTTACCACTACAAACTACTACTTATTTCTTACAGACTAGCATGGAGCATTTGATTATAATTCGTAAATATTAGGAAAATACTCTGTTTGTAAACATCAATGTTAATTGCCCTGTTAAAAAGAGGAGCAAAAGCAGACTGTGCTGGCAGCATCCTTTAAAAGCAGGACATGGAGGTGTGACCTGTTGTGCTTGTGATTGACCTTGGGTCTGTTTTGGCATAAATGGGGTTGTTGGTGATGTTTGAAGTATTTATGATTACAACCTTTGTGTGTGATGGACAAGGCTTTCCCAACTCACTGCTCACCAAATTCTGTCTGGGACAGTTGACATAGATCACTGTGAATCAGAGCAGAAAACAGAGCCTGGCTTTTTAAAGTGTGATGCTGGGCAAAGAGTCTCTAGCAGGGACATGGGAACAGATGGAAGCTCGGTGGGAAGGCAAGAGACCAGATTGCTTGCCTCTGATTTGGCATCGCTGAAGTCAGTGCAGCAAAGAGAGTTTAAACCAACTCAAGAGAAGCTGGACCACCAGTCTCCTCTAAGATATGTATATATAGAGGAGGAAGAGGAGAAATCTGTGCTGCTTGAGGCAGGCCTGTAGCACAGACGTGCTCAGCCCATGTTACATGGGAGAGGAGGTAGTTAAACAGGGTTAAAAGCCACGTGGGGTAGTTGAACAGAGACTGGTGCCAGTGGGATTGTCTGTGATGCACAGTGTGTTTGCACTTGGCTGAGTGTAAATGTGCGTGGGCTGGAGGAGGCCATGAAGAGAAAACCTTAGAAACAGTAGGCAAAAGATGGTGAACAGAACATTTAGGATGAGAAAAGAGGTGGACAGAGCTAATAATTAACTATTTATTGCAATTTAAAAAAAAGTCAAGAAGGTAAATCTTGCCTATACTTGGAGTGCAAATCCCACCCAAGCCAGAGGCACCAGGAGGGCAGTACACTCATCAGAGCAGATCTGTGAATACTATTCTTAGATGCAGAAGGTTATTTATAATGGATGTTTTAAACCAGCATGTCATAATACATCATCTCAGATACTCAAGGATGGCTCTAATTCCTTTGGTCTTGCAAACATATCCTGCTTACTCTGCTATCAAGTATGTAGTTTCTGCTTAGAACAAAATCCGGTCAGATTTTTAATTGCTCTTAAGCTTTAATTTTTCCTTGTGCTTGTATTACAGAGGAAGTGGGAATTCAAAAGAGATAGGGACCCCCAGAGATCAAAAAGTCAACTTATTCTAAAGCAGGTCATCTGTGTGCTGGTCCAAATCTCCCCATCTGTGGGAAAAAGCTGCATTTTGGTTTTTCACTCTAGATCTGATGCCCACTTCCTCAGCATCTCCATTATTGTGTTCTAGAAATAATTGCAATCTTTTCTACCTTCCATATGTAGCAGGATGGAACAGGCAGCGACCTCACTTGCTGCCCAGTAGGATACCCAGAATAACATCTTCAGCAAAAAACTCTTGAACCCAAGGTCTTTTTAAGTAGCTTCTTTCTGAGAAGAACTTCCATAGCTGCTCTTCACCAACTAGCTCTACTTTAAAGCTAAACAATCAATAACTAAGCATAGAAAACAGAGCTTGGGCCACATGTGCAAGGAATAAAGAGCTGCAGATGGCATGTTAGCATCTCAAAAGTGACTTGTGAGAAGATGGGAGATGTTGTGGAGCCATCACAATTGAATGAAGCAGTTGTTTGAGTCTCTGTGTGGTTCTTACTCCAGGAGAAGCTGGAGCAACAGGTGACTGGTGACAGTCCAGTTTCCTGAAAAAATCAGCTCGTGAGATCGGCCCAGAATTGGAAAATCTGGGGAAAGAAGTATGGTGTTAAAAAGCATGTTTCAGAATGGATAAGCTTAGACTTTCAACTTACCTTTTCCATGTGTCCTTTGTGAGACTAGGAGGTTGTGTCCAAGTATGGTGAGATTGGGGATGGGGCTGGAGGACCCCAGTGGGAAGACCTTGATCATCAGACCTTGTTCAACGCTGAATGCTAGCAATTCCAATAAAGAGTGTAAGAAATTGAAGTCCTGATAAAAATCCAGATAGCACTTGGATCATGCAATACCCCTTCTTCTTGGATCATGCAATACTCCTTCTTCACTGTTATGAAATCTCAAGGTTTGACAAGATGGATGCAAGTGCTGGTATTAGTGGGATACCCATTTTCAAAAAAGCATGATTCTAGATAGTGTTTTCAGGAAACAAACATATGCAAACCTTTGTCTTTTGGCTTATTTTGTTTGAGGTAGTATTTCTCAAGCTTTGCTTCACAAGGATACAGCTTAAAATTTTAAATTAAAAACAAAATTGGGTTAAAAGAACACCAAACCCAAAAGGTGATGCCTTTCTATGGTGACAGGATGGAGGCCAGCAGTCAGCACCCTTTCCAGCATGGAAGCAAAGGCAGGCTGTGGCTGCAGTGCAGGTGGTGTGTTCCCTGGAGTGCTGCCAGGGATGGGAACACAGCAGTGCTGGGGGAGGACCAGGAGGGGAAATGGCTCATCCATCGGATGTGCCGATGAGTCAGCTAGCTCAGGACCACGTGCCACAGAGACCTGCAGCTAGGAATGACCCAGCTCTGGCAGTTGTCTTCCAGGGAAGGTGGGCTATGGCTGTGAAACAAGCCTAGGAAAGGCTAAAAATAGTATTGCTATACAGCTATTTATATTCTCAAAACAGGGGAATGTTATGGGGAATATAATAGAAAGTGATAGGGAGTATGTGGTTCTGCCACTGCAATGCATTCCTTTAAAGATTATGAATACAAAGCAAATTGCAAAGGAAGTACAAAGTCTCCAAAGGAAGAGAAGGGGAAGAAAGAGAAGAGAGCAAGAGGAGAAAGAAGGTGATTTTTTCTTTTTTTAACGCTTACCCATACTTACCCTTTCCTGACTTGCCCTGATGAGATGGCAAGTGATTTTGCAGCACTAATGCAGCAGGCTGGTGGTGTATCTGTTCTTTTTACCTCATGCTGGCCAGATATGTGTAGGACTCATTAAAAGAATCAAAACCACACTATAATAATTACATGAATGTAATGAAGAAATTTTTTTGTTTGATTGATTTTTCCCCCCACTCCTTGGGCTACATTTACACCCAGCTTGAGGAGGCAGAGGTGAAAGGAGAGTGTATTGAGCAATTCAGAGGTAATATAATTTTGGACTCTTGAAAAATCAGACTTTAAACACCCGAAATAAATTTCTGCATGGCTCAGCTGCAACATGACATTTAGTATGTCACATACTAGCTTCAAAATAGAGCCTGCCAGCTAGGACAGCACAGGGGGCTTGACAGAGATAATGGATGGAATGAGACTTCCAGCTGGAGGAATGAAATGGTGAAGTCTGTAATCAAAACGTGAATAGCATTTAAGGGCTGATTGGAAAAGAGTTGGCAGAAGGAAGGTGAAGAAATTTTCTTGAAAGCTTGAGAAATGAGAAAGCCAAGGATTGTACCTGTCCTGAAACAATGCTGAGAAAGGATGCAACCAAGCCTGTGCTTCTCTAGACCTGGACAAAACAGTGTTGTACCTGAGAGAAGGGAGCCTCACTGGGCAGTGTGCCATAGCCATGGAGTAAGTGGTGCTCCATACCCTGGAGAGCCCACGACTGAAACCTGTGGGGGCATAATATCAAAAGTTAGGGAAGAGACTCCTATGCTCCAAGTTTGTTTTACCCACCCTTCCTTCCTACAGGGAGCTTTCTCCAGGAGCAATGCATCAGAAAAGAGTTAGGGGAGTTTCTTAGGAAGACATTGGACTCACAAATACTGCAGGAGTGTTGGATAAGGCCAGGTCAAAGATAGACTACATGAAGGAATGGGGCCCATTTCTGGAATAACCTGCTCTAGCACCTGCCTGTGCAAAGAGTGGTTGGTAGAAGGCTGCAGGGTGATGCCTGTTGACTTTCCACAGATTTCTGGAGTAGGCAGGATGGCCATCCCCTATGATGAGCTGAATTACCAAGCCAGCTGTGCAGGCAGGACAGGAAGCAGCACTTGCAGGCAGAGAAATGTGTGCTCATCTCCAGAGAGCAACCTACGGGTACTTCTGAGCTCTGGCTCCCCACAGCTGGAACGAGGCTGCTTTTCATTTCTGAGACTGCAGTCACCCACCAGCTTCACTTCTCTCTTCACTGAGTTCACCAGTTGGCTCCCTCTTACTGTATTTTCTTCTCTGTGTCAATTGGCACCCAGTGAAGAGAAGGGAAGGTCCCCTGTTGGTCCCCATGGGTGGAGATAAGCAAAGGATTTAATTTCAAGGGACTAATTTGGGACCTCCAGAATTCAAAGCATGTAACAGCAAGTTACTGCTCCAGAGGTGACCACAACTTCTTGTGAGCTTAAAAAGGAGAGATTAACACTGTCTATAGGGGGCTGCTGTGGGACTACAGGAATGTGTGGGTTCCTTTGAATATATGCTAAAGATGTTTGTGTCTAGCACCTTTTCATTTCCAACTGAAAAAAGATCCCTTTTCTTCCCCTTCCACTTGTTCAATGTACTACTTGTGGGAAAAGAAATCAAATTAGCATCTCTGTTACAGATAATTTTCCAGCTTAAGGGGGAAAACTGTCAATAATATTTATTTTATAAGTCATATATAGAAAACATGTTTTTCAGTAGCTAGAATTATGATGTCAATTTAAAACTGTTATGTTTCTAATTGATGCAGGAGTTATAATTAAGAGAAAAAGCGGAGAAATTCCATGCCCACTGGCAGTTGAAGCCTTTGCTGCTCACCTTAGCTATATCTGCAAATATGATGATAAATACAGCAAGTAAGTAAGAAGATGTGCATGTTTGTGTGTACCTCTTTCACATTTTCTCTGTTGCTGCAAGGTTTGAGTTGTTCATGTTGAGCTGCATCTGAGGGCCCGATGCTGCTTTCACTGATTCTCTGACAGAACTTCTGTTTAAATCAAAGGTCAGATACTGGCTTTGCACAAAGCAAGAACTGCATTGCTGGTATTGGTTTGGCTCTGTCTACCCATCCATCAGACAAAAAAAAAAAAAAGAAATTTTAAGACACAGGTCCTTTGCATCTTATAAATGACTTTTAAGAAGTGATGGGAGGATGAGCCAGCAGACTGATAGAGAATTCACCAAGGGTCTACTAGCCCCACAAGTCTCTCAGGCTAACTGAGCTCTTCACCTCTAGCAGTAGCTGGTGTTTAGTTGATAATCTGTCCTGGTGATATTTGCATCACTTGGAGCCAGAAGGAAAAAGACATTCAGTTCTGCATGTAAAACTGATCTACACAAAGAGAGGCAGAATGTAGAACTTTGGCTTCTGAATTCCAGTTGGTGTCCTCAGTGTTAGCTCTTAATGTAGCAGGGAGAAACAGCAGGGAGTAAGAATAGCAGTAGTGAAGCTTGGCTGTGGGAATAGCAATGAGGTACAGAAGATTTCAAGAACTAGAAATTGAGAAGAGAGAAAAAGCACAGATTTTTCAAGCCAGCTCTGGGCAAGGCAGCAAGAATTCAGTAGAATATATGACAGAGGAGGAGGTGGTCACTGGAGAATGATGTTGGGATCTGGTCTGAGGAAATCAATGCGGGTAGTAGATTTAAATGGTTACTAAAAAAATGAAAGTAGGAAAATGGGAGAATGGGAAATCTTATGACTGAAGAGAGAATATTCTGGCAGTCCTAGAATAAGTCAGAGCCTAAATATAAAGATGTCAGTCCTTTCTAGTTCTGCCTTTTGGTCCACCTACCAGCAGTGTACGCTCTCGCTCTACCCCCACATCCTCCCACCTACTGTTGACAGCAGCAGCAATCATCCTTTGCTCACAATAAATCTGAGGAGAAGCATCAGCAAGCTTCCCAAAATTGTAATGTAATGTGACTGAGGCTTTTTTTTTAGTTACAAATTGAAGGGATTCAGACCTACATCTCCTATCACAAGGATATTTGTCATGGGTGAGCTCAAGGAATATTTATCAGTACTCTTATTTACATGGAGTGATACAGAGGTGAGATTATTGCTGAAGTTTGCTTCTGAGAGCAAGGAGGTCTGCTCTTTTACATACTACCAGAAATGTCCATAATTGTGCAAATTTGCTGTTAATGTCTGTCAAATACATTGTACAAAATTTCTTAAAATAATACTTGAACCAGGCGTTAAGTCCCATGTCTGCTTCTCCTTTGGGACTGCAGGATCTTTGGGGTGATTTCTTGCATCCCAGCTGCAACTGTTTGGCTGAACAATGTTTTACCCTCTTTTCTTGGCTTTTAGGTATTTCATTTCTCACAAACCAAACAAGACCTGGCAACAAGTGTTCTGGTTTGCCATCAGCATTGCTATAAATAATGCCTACATCCTCTACAAAATGTCAGAGGCCTACCATGTGACAAGGTACAGCCGTGCACAGTTTGGTGAAAGACTTGTAAAGGAGCTTCTGGGCTTGGAGGACACCTCACCCACCCATTGATGCTTTGCGTTGGTGGCATAGGCAGGGGCTGGAGGGAAAGCAGAAGATACCACACCTGGAGCAGCAAAGCAAGGAACTTGTGACACCACCAGTGCTGTCATCCAAAAACGCCGAGTGATGCCACTAGAGAGGTGCAAACTTTGTTCCTAGTATCAGCTGGATGTAAACATCTCATGCAGAAAGTGCCACTGGAAAAGCTGACACAAAATTCCGTATGTGAATGCCCTGTGGGAATCTGTACACCGAAAATAGACTTAAAATTAGCCGTCATCTCAATGCTATTTGTTGAACAGGGTCATCTTGTAAAGTTCCTCCTGGGCCAAGAGCTTGTCAGAAGCTGGCACAGCTCAGCAGTCCTAGATGGGCCTTACAGGAAACTCTGCACCTTCCTGGGAGTTGCTAAATTCCGGGACAAGCCGGTGAGGCTGCCCCGTGGGCTGTGGCTGAGCGCGGCTGCCGTCCCGCGAGGCGTCGCTGCTGCTGTCCTCCGCTGGGACACTGCAGCAGGCATCTGCACAAACACCACCTTCACAGGCAGGCAGCCAGGAACTGAGGACCAGTCATGATTTCTTCTTTCTTTGTTTCTTTTTTCCCCCTTCGTTTTTATTAATGTAACATAAGACAATTTGATCCCAGTTAGAACACAGGAAAAGTAGGAGAAACCAAGTACATTAGTGAATTTAAAATTACAAATACATTACAGTGATTTTCTTTTTTCACCATGATGAAACATTTTTTTACACAAACAGTGATTAATACTCTAAGTATTAATTACTGTTAATTACTGTAATTAACAGTGAGTAAACCAGTAAGTAATACTGCCTCACATCTTAACTGCCACGGTCAGTTGTACAGGTGAGAAATCAAAATATACCAACTATATTTTTTCTTGATTTCAACTGTATCTTAAATGTTGCTTAAAAAGCTAATGTAATGGACTGTTAAAGTTTTAAGAACAATAATTTCTTGCTTTTTCTTTGGTAACTGTCAAGACCTTTTTGGTCCACTTTAGAATTTTGTTTGGCGCACAGTTGGCAGGAATAAAAGTCACTAATAGCCAAGTGTTTCCCATTATCACTGTGGGGTGTTCTATAGGAATTCCTTTTGGTAGAGTTCAGGGCTTGTCACAGTAGTTGTAATTAAGCAGATTACATGTTTAGCAAAATAACGTAGCATTGTGTCTTAGAAAAGGAAAGAAGTCCAGTTGAAACCAACCTTAAACCTTGCTAAAACAGAGCAAGCCCAAAGGGTTCTTCTGTTCTGAGTGACACTGTAGAGGACAAGCATCATCGTGGGCTGATGGTCAAGGCCACGTTTTGGTGCTTGTGGAATCTGAAAGCCACTGGAGTTTCAGAAAACAATGCTGAGAGAAAGGTATGATTGAAATGAGGGAATCAATACTGAGGGGAACTACTACCCTGCCCTCTACACTTTATTGATTTCAGTCCACAACTCAATCATCAAAAAACTCTGTATTCTGAAGGTTAGCAGTGATGGGCACAAACAGAATTGCATTAACTTACAGGGCAGAAAACCATGTTGATTAGAGGACCTAAGCCTGAAAAGTTTTACTCCCAAAGAATGACTCGAGACTTGATTGAAGAGGAATGGAGTGAATGATTGATTCATCAGTGTAATTCTTACCAGGTTACATGTATCTATCTGACAAGAGGCAGTAGAGGGTAACCAACATAAATTTGCAAACTTCTCAGATTTCATCATTCTGTGACATGCAAATGCATAGCATGTAAATAACAAGAGAGGAAGAATCCAGCAGGGGTTAGTAAATGACTAACCCATGGAGTATCCTTGCACTGACACCTTTCTGTTTCCACCAAAGTCTTACTGTTTGGCATAGACCTAGAGGCAGATCTCACCTGGTTGCAAGGAGAGAAGAGGATGGCCATGGCTGACTCCATGGTGGTTCTGGACAGCCTGGAGCCTGTCCCACACATCCTGCTCTGCCTGCCAGCTGCACAATGAACAGCAGCGGGATTCCTAAGCATCCTTTTCACTGCTCAGTCCACAAGGTCTCCACCCAGGAAACATGGGAGAAAGGACAAAACTGTGCTCACTGAGGCCTCCTAACCACAAAAGAAGGGGGTGGGTTTTTACCACCCTAGCCCTTGACCATGCCAAGCTGCACAGGAACCCAAGGATGAGTTCAGAATTTCTTGACCCTGCAGAGAACTGAGCCCACCCCTCTTCAGACTGAGTGTGTTTGATAGCTGGTTCTTGTCGGTCTTCTAAGTATTCAAAGGGAGACAGCAGCTAGCCTGAAGCATGAAAAATAAATGTTCAGCAATATAAACCTATATTTTTCTTTTTTTTCAGGAAATTTCACAGAGTGTTCTTATTGCTCCCTGCTTCAGACAATGCCAGCCTATATTGGATCAGGAAGTGTAGCTACTAGCTCATTATATCCCGTAAATTTATATGGTAGTTGAAACTGGGGCAGTAAGGAAAAGTACGGCTGGAACTTTACTGATGGGATGGCTTAAAGGAAGAGTCCAGCTTCCTTACACTCCCATGCCATGCTGGGCTATGTGCAGGATACCCATGCCCCCAGCAGACATGGGATGGTTTCCAAGACCACCTTGGAGCCACTTGGCATTTCTGAGGAGTAGGCAGACCACTCTCCAGCTACACTGTAAGCCCCTGGGATAAATCTGGAGCCCTTGGCCAATTGTTACATCATGTATGCTTAAAGGCCTGGATCTAGGCCATCCCATACAGAAAATGCCTTTTCTTTTTTTGGATGGCTATAGGCCTGAGGCCTTGAAATATTTAATTTTTCACCAATGTATGCAGTTAATTATGCGGATTACTTGAGCTCAAATCATGAGATCCTAGCTTTTTGCCTCAGGGACTGGGTCCTGAGTAGTTTTCCCTAGAATTGGTGTTGATGGGGGATTACACAGTGGCTGACTATTACAGGGAAGATGCTTTGGTCTCCTTTGTAAAGGAGAAAAATGAAAACAAAATTATAGCTTTGCAATGAATTTCATTTTCTTAGCCTTAAACATCCCTCATCATTTGTAACTGTTGTTCTTATCATGCACAAACATTCCATAAGTAAGCAAAAATATTTATATATATTTGTATGTACAAAATGCCTGAATTTTGGCTCTTGAAGCCAACAAGCAAAAGCCACCAAAGTGTAGTCTATATCCACAGATGACTCTTCCCCCTCATCTTCTCCTTTTATTGACTGGAAGTGGATAGGGTTGGGGAAAGTTAAGATTTCTCCTTGTTGAAGAAGCATCTTGCACTTTTTCTGTTACTACAACCAAGGCAAAGTAATTTAAGAAGATATAGGATAATTTTTAAAAGGCTAAAGTTTGTCAATTGCAGCTCAGCCTGTGCAGGATTATTTCCTTTACTGCAAACTGGCTTACTCAGATTTGGTTCTCCACCTGCTTGTAACATTAAAGCCTCTCCCTAATTAAAGGGGGGGAAAAATGTCTCAAAGTAGTGCAAGGATGCTCGTTATAATGTGTGTGTGTGTGTCTAATTGTGCAATAGCTTGTGAAATTATAGTTTGGTTTGTTTGTAGCCTTAAGACAATCTGGGTAAGAGATCTGAGAACTTAGCAGTAGGTAAAATGCAGTCAAAATGCCAACCAAGTCACAGAGGAATGTCTCTCAACTTTTTCAGGAAAAAAAGTTCAACACTGAAGTAGTGAAGGGAGCACAGCACAGCTCCTTTCTCTCCTGCTTAACTGAATTTTCACTGATATTCTAAAAACTGATACTTACTTGTTTAGAACCATACTTCTAAGAACCGATAATTACTTGTTCATGGTATGCAAACTTTATTTCAAAGAACCGAGACCATCAGTAGGACATACCAACCACCTTCTATGCACAGTACTTTCAGGAAATGTCTGTTGTGCCACGATCCATTCTTGGAAAACATTTCTTTTCCCAGTGTGTCATGCCACACTTGCCAGAGCTTAGAAGCCACTCGGAAGTGGTTTCCACTGTTGTCTCTGTTGAAAAATGCTTCAAGGGCTTGCAGGAATTCTGCCACTTTTTACTTCAGTCCATCTGTATACTTGACAATAGGGCACAATTTAAAGAAATCTCATTTCTATTTTCTGCTTCTATTCTCTATCCCCAACCTTTCTATATACAAATAGTCCAGGAATCATAATTTATAGAAGTACAACTTTTTTTTCTTCGGGTAATTTCTAGAGAAAATTGAATTTAGCAACTCAAAAACAGCATTCCTGTTCTTTACCTCCAGATATATTTCTGTGGCCTTTTTTTTCCCCAAAGATGTTACTTTCTTTCTAACAGTTATTTAGAACTCTGTCTTGAGCCAGTGAGTAGTGAAAGAAGCCTCCAGTATCTCATTCTTCCATGCCTTAGTCCCCTTGTGGTAGAGCTGATTCCACTGACAAGGGGGGGACTGGGGGATTATGCTGCTCTGATAATTCTGTGCATCTCTGGTACTTTCCAAGCAAGGATTGCAAAGTGCTGTAACAACCTCAGCACTCGTGAGACATCATTAGCTTATCACAGCTTTTCCTTTCCTACCAGACACCAAGGCACAGCACAGATAAGGGGGGGTGATGAAACTGTAAAGTGGAGTTTGCTCTCCTGCTAATTAAGGCCATGTTCTATGTTTTCAATGACTTGGTTCTTGTTCAAAAGCACTTTTCCTAACTAGAAATGAAAGTATGCCAAATATCATTTCCCCGTAAGTAAGCGCTGTGGGACTTTTAGCACAGGTTCCTTCATACAGGCTGGCATGAGTTAAAACCAAATTGCACTAAAGGTAAGGGAAAATTTGATAAAATGTAGGAGCCCAACAAGCCTAGAGGAACTTAGATATATGGAAAATCTGAAGCCCTGCAATAGTCCAGTAATCAGTGTGAAATTCAGACAAATAATTACTGAGTTAAGAAAAGTGACCGAGGCTTAGATGGAATATGAAGTCTTCCATCCACCTCTGTTATGGAGTTTGCCATGGCACTTCCTTCACGCTCAGATTGATGTAAGATTGGCTGTTTATAAAACAAGCTCATCTCAGTCTGGCTGAGGAAAACATTGAAGTGTCGAAGACCTGTTCACAGTTTCACAAGGGCAAGGAACTCTAAACCCAAAACAGGTATATATTTGGCCTGCTGTTAACTAGGATATTGCACCAGCACATCACATCATCTACTCAAAAGCAAGCCTGTCATCAGTGCTACTTGATACATATTCATTCTTGTCACAATTCTTCCTAAACTTACCTTTGTAAGCATCAGAAGCATCATGAACTTGAAGCACCTTTGTATCATCACCTCACTGTTGGGAAACAGTTGAGAACAGCTGTGCTTTGTAAAAAGGATTTCTTCCTCTTCTTCTGAGTGACAGCTTTGCCTCTCTGGAAATCTAGCCCTGGAGAAGCTTCCTGCCCCACACTTTCCTTTGCTTCCTTCATTCCTTGCACTTTGAACACATCCAAAGCATCCTGCACGTTCCTCGTTAGTCTGGAAGGGTTGACAACACAGAGTTGGCCCTTCAGTTTACTTCTGTAGTGTTGCTCTGCTGGTCTTTTCTGCTGTTTTGCAGATCTCAGATGAAACAGGGTATTGTTTCTGCAGGCTGTTCTGATTGCAATCACTGTGAAGGTGTTGTCTGCTTTGCCCCATTAGTGCTGTCCCAGCAGGTCTGGATGGACCCCAAAGAGGTTTCAGCAGCACCACACCCACTGCTCCAACTGGCATGGCTGTAATAGTCCTCAGCTCTGCGTTGCTGTCATAGAGAGACCTTTGACAGGGTCTGGGGATTTTCTTTGTGTTTTGCTTTGTTTTTGAAGCCCTTTCACTCTGATGGGTTTGGTGAACAGCTGTTAAGTATCACTAAAAGGCCTTAAGTGGTAAATCCCTTTTGTATCACTCTTTTGAAGTAATAATTGCTTGTATTGGATGTCAGAGTGGTCCACATGATGTGTAGTGTGAAAACCTGACCCAGGAGAGCATCATTTGCTGTACCTGGACAGCCTTGGATGCCTTGGGGGCCCTGGGTGAGGAACCCAGTGGGAGAGGACTGTCATGCTGTGCTGTAGGACCATGATGGGCAGGACCTGACTGGGGAAAAAAGCTGGGGAGATACAAGATCACAATTTGCAAGCCAAGCTCCTAGGACAAGCAGACTTCATAGTCAAGTTGGTCTCAGAAGGTTTTCTAGGAAAGGGAAAATTCCAGGCCTATGCAGTTTGCTCCCAGCCCTTGCAACTCTGTTTCTAAAATAAACACTCTGGCAAATGCTTTCACACTTCAAGTATTTACAGTGTGCTCTGGCCTTCAGAGCATTTTGACCTATTTCCACTAGTTCCCCTCAAAAAGCCTAGAAATTTAAAAGCAAAGCACAGTGCACTAGGTTCAGCTGTCCAGAACCCCAACCCACTTGTGTCAAAGTAACTTTGTGGTCTTGTTCTCAAATAATCTGTGTCAAGGCATTTGCAAAACGTGACTGCTGAACAATTTGCATGTCTCTGTGAAACATAGTTGCTCATTTGATGGAAAACAGTTCGCAGGTCTCTCTGACTTATTTTGCAACCTGGATTTTTCTTCTAGATATAAACTAAATATTTGCCTGGCATTTCAGTACTGAAATAAAAAAAAAATAGCTTGATCCCATGGTCTGGGGCTGGTATCAGAGATAACAAAACTCAGGTTTATGCCAGCGATTATTCTGGTCCTGTGAAGGTGTGGCTAATCAGCATGGAGGGATGTAGACACAGACACAGGGAGGAGTTCAACAGTGGGTTTGAGAAGGCAGAAGAAAGTTCAGAGGATGGGCACATGTAGAGAGAGAAGCCAGGTGATCCCTTCTAACTCTCATCATTCCAGCATGTATATCCCTCTCTCCTGCTGCCCTTGAATTAAAGAAAAGGCTGATGTTTAACATAACCAGTCTGCACAGCTGATTGAGTAACACAAACCCTGCTTTAGCTACATCCCTGCCTCACTCCATGCCTTTCCTTAGGCTATACGTGTTCAGTAGTCGTCAGCCTTGGAGTCACAGCACTGCTGCATGTCAGCACAGCATGGAAGCTACAGACTGTGGAAGCACCACAGTAGAAACAGGAACAATGGGGATTCTGGAGAAGGAGTCTCCCCATTGGCATTTTGTTTTCATTTATTTTTCGATGTGTGCAACTTACATTCCATCAAATGCAGTGACAGTTCCAATTGCGAAGATGGGCCTTAGCAGGCTGAGTGCTTTCAAGACCACTGGGCTGTGCTCACACCATCAGCAGCTGCGGTTCTGTTGCAAATTCCATATTCTTTAAAGTTCTGAAGATTTCTGTTGAAAGCATAAATTACAGAGGTAAAATATACACTGCAAATTACTTTATTTTTTTCTTTTTAAAAATCTTCTCAGACCAATTTTATAACAGCCAAGTCTTTCAGGAAATGCAGGTGTGTGACCTCTTCACAGTAAGAGACACACAGCTGTGTTTCTGCATGGGACAGGGAACTACTTTTGTGACACCAGTTTTGTTCTACACAAAGGCACGCTTGCAATAAATTTTTACAAATTTTGTACACCATAAGCTGAATTCCGAGTTCCAAAAATGTGAAGTGTGGCAACAAGAACAAAATTTATTTGTAGTATCACTCTGATATCTTGTCATGTGATTTTATTTCTTCAACAAAGTTTGTTTACAATCAACAACTTTGAAATACAGTCAGATATATTACCCCTTGCTTTTCCTGTCTTGTTCTTTTCTGAAATATGTGGGGAAGATGTTTGGTCATGCTCTGGGTGCCTAAGTGAAAGGATGTAGAGAATATACTGCAAGATAAGTTACAGGTTCACACTCTAAGACCATCAGAATCATAAACCTACCATCTCTGTCCAGCCACTGGGGACAAAGGCATTTTCTTTAGAAAAAATTGACTTGAAAAAGCCTTTCAGTGTAGTCAGCACACAGACATAGGAAAGTGAACTACTACAAAGAAAACTACTGTCTCCCCCTGCCATGCCATTCTGACCCTGACAAGTAACACTTCCCTGTGACGGCGTTCAGGGGTCTTAGGTTGAGGGAAGAGACAAGGATTTGACTCCATGTTTCAGAAGGCTTGATTTATTATTTTATGATATATATTACATTAAAACTATACTAAAAGAATAGAAGAAAGGATTTCATCAGAAGGCTAGCTAAGAATAGAAAAGAAAGAATGATAACAAAGGCTCTGTCTCAGACTCTCTGCCTGAGCCAGCTGGGCTGCGATTGGCCATTAATTAGAAACATCCAACATGGGCCAATCAAAAATCCACCTGTTGCATTCCACAGCAGCAGATAATCAATGTTTACATTTTGTTCCTGAGGCCTCTCAGCTTCTCAGGAGGAAAAATCCTAAGGAAAGGCTTTTTCATAAAAGATGTCTGCGACACTTCCCAGCCACCTCAGGGCAGAGCAGAGTGGACACAAGGACAGGGAGAGCTGTCCCGGCTCTCGAATATCAATGCTGAACAGAACCAGCCCTCTGCCCTAGCTGCTCTGGCTCTTCCTGGTGAGCATTGTCTGTACCACCAGTGGTACCCACCAAACCCATGACCTGCATGCCACATGAGTGGCATTTGCAGGAAAAAACAGGCATGTGTGATCTGCAGATGGCTGCTGTTTCACAGCTCCAAGTCATCAAGTTGCTAGGACCTGGTTTAAACCTTATTCCACAAGGTAGCAGAAGCCTTGCAAGGAGAACACAGGAGTGGGGTTACAGTTGTCTTTGCCAACAGCCACAATAAAGGTGTCCCCCATGCCTTGTGTCCCTCATTTCCCCGTGGCTGCAAAGGCTCCACTGGGACCAGGCTGCCCAGCATTCCAGGTGTGTGAGAGTGGCTCAACACTGACCTCTGGCCAGGCTCTGTCGGGCTGCCATGTCTGATTTGCTCAGATTTGTCTGATTTGCTCAGGGTGTTTCTTCATAGCATCTTGGGTTTTCCACATGAAGGAATTCAGTTTGCACCTAAGCTGCACTAAGAAAAAGCCAGAATTCCAGGAAAAAGAAAACATTAACAGAAGCAACCAGCAACAATCCCCTTGACCTATTTGCTGTCTTTAGGGACCCAGTCCATCAGAGACTATTTTTCTGAAATTGCTTAGTATCACAAAAGGGGACACAAGAGATTCTGGCTGTTCAACACATCCAAGATCTCAGAAACCTTTTCAACATGTAAGTAGCTGCATTGGCAGCCCTTTTAATGCTGGTTTGAAAGACAGTCTGTCCCCTTCACACAAGAAACAGACTCCTTTTCCCCTTTGCTGTGTGTTTTTTGCACCACAGCAGTCACTGCTGAGCAGCAGGGGAGGAACTCACAAGTTTCTGCTGTGAGATGTCACATCACATCCACACTGAAGGAGCGATCAAACCCATGCGTGCCTGCAGCCCAGCATGGGGGCTGGCTCATCCCAAAGGAGTGCAGAGCCTGGAAATGTGTGGGTGCACCATCAGGGTGATGGATCAGCATGACCTGGCTCAGAGCAGGGCTCCCAGGGACAGGAACAGCCCCGCACGGGAGCCTCCCTACATCATTCCCTGGGCACACATAGCAGGAGGCACCTAAGGAGAGGATTACAAGCCCCTGCAGTGAGAGCAGCTACACAGCAGCTGAGACGTGCAGCTGTGCCATAAAGCAAAGGAGGATTTCTCCTTGTTCCCTGGCACGGCTGGAGAGTCGCCCCCAGCAGCACAGCACTTTGTTCCCTGGGTGTGCCGTGGCCTGAGCTAACGCTGTTTCCGATCGGGCCATGCCATCAGAGGTACAATAAGCAATGCAAATTGTCTTTAGCACACTAATTGAATAAAAGAAGGAATTTAATTTATGACATTATGAAACCCAGGATCTGATTGACACAGACACACACGTTACCTTGGTGCTGTCATTTACAACATTGCCATCCACTCAGATCAGGCCAGGGCCTACAGTAACTCAATCTCCTGTGAAATTATTCTCAGGAGAATTCGCAATTAATTCCAACAACATGGTCTTTATTAATTAAGCCAAACGTAACATGCCCTTTTGCAGTGTTTTCCAATATCCTGTTCCACTTGTCCCTCTGTCTCCAGAGAGGAACAGAGAGAATAAAACTGCAACCTCAGAGACACTGCAGAGAAGGACACCCCCAGCTGTCAGCAACTCAAAGCACAGACTCTCCTAAAGCACCATTACCCGAGATTTGAAAAAAACACTTTACAGGCAGTAATGAGTGGCATCTCATCAGACCCCTGCAAATCTCATCTCCCCTCTCTCTTCAGAGACAGTCTCCATGCAGCAGTTCCCTTAGATTACAGCACAGCCACAGTTCTGTCTTGGGAATGAGAGTTTAAGAAATCAATACTCAAAAGGTGATGAGAATTGAGAAACCAGAAACCTCTCTAGCTTCTCTGATATTCCCACTTGCCCAGGTGAGGACTTGGGCAGGATTCTTCAGGAACACCTGCACCAGCGATACTGGCATGGGATTCATGTATTTTACTACAGCTTTTTTTGCAGATTATGTTTCCTGTCACAGGTTTTGCCTGGGAATCTGCAGTCTGTCCCTCATCAAAGAAGCAAGAGCAGCAGCAGTGGAGGTTCTCAGATTCAGGGGGAATTGGCAATCCACAAACTTGGATGAGCATCAGCTCCCCTGAGCAGACGGACTCACCTCCCGCAGCACAGCCATTGCCCTGCGCTGGCCTGGAGGCAGCTGGTACCAACTGCAGAGTGAACACACCGAGATGCCATAGCCAAAACATGCTCCTTTTTCTGCTTCTATGGCTCAGGGCTGGACTGCAACCTTAAAAGAAACGCTAGATATTCCTCCTGCCAGATTCAGGCTCCCCAGGGGCAACAAGGCAGGATTTAAGATGGCAACATTGTTTCAAAGCCTTTGAGGAAACGGCACAGCAAACCTCTTCCTTCTCCCCTGGACTCATACGAAATTTAGAAACAGTCAGCTAAAATGATGCCAAATAATAATCCCCCAAAATTGGAAAGGTTTGAGGGAAAGCAGGGAGGGGAGAGACATTTATTTGCTGTGAATAAGACTAGCATCTGCAGGCAGCCACACTAGAATAAATTGCAAATCACTCTCAGGAACTGGGAAAGTTCATTGCCTACTAGTCTATCAGTATCCCAGCCTTTTCAGATTGAAACTGTTGGAGATAAAGACAAACACATGAATTAGTAGGCATAGTTATATCTTGGACATATGCACTGGAAAAGTCGGTCTCCAAGCAGAAGCAATTGTATTTGCACCCAGCCACAGAGGAAAGGCCCCATCCAACACTTGCAAAGAAAAATGTAATTCTGTACCTGCTGGTGTTCCTCCAGAGAATGTGTGCTGCTCTTCTCCTGACATCCCAATTCATCTTTTTTCAGTCCTCTCCATTACAGTGCCCAAAAACTCACCACCACCTAAAACCCACAGCTGCTTCTGATACTGGGTGGAAGAGAGGCACCCTACTAGTAGCTTGGCATAACATCAGCATAGTGTTTCTGTGTTCAGATAATCACATTTTTTTCACTCCTGTCCTGTAATTAATATTGAACAGGTAGAGTGTTGCTCTGTTCAGAAAAGCAATTTGCAAAGTGCCACTGCAGAGTTCCACAGTTTGTCTTTCCAGACACCAGGTAATGTCAAGTATTTATGAAATTGGTCACGGATGATCACCCACAGTTTGCAGCCAGGCTGAGCAAGTAGTGCTATTAAATACTGCAAGTCAGGTTTAATAAACTTACTAAAATAGAAGAAATACTTGCACGTTTAATGAAGAAAACCTGTTACTGCAGCCAGGAGCTTGAGGTGGCCCTGGAGGATGTGAAAGGTACTTCAGTAGAACTTAGACCAGATGTTAAACATCTGTGGCCCTTTCTTGGCCAGTGCAACAAACTGGCCATAGACAGCTTAAACCAGTCACCCATGCACAGCAGCATTCTCTTGCCTGAGATGACAGCAGCCAATTTCAATGCATGGTGCAATACAGTGATTTTAGAAGCTGCTTTTTTGAACAAAAAAAGCTCCCCTGGCCTGGGGCAAGTAGACACAAACACACACCAAGCACAGACATTCAAGTGGATTCAGTGGCTGCCAGCAACAGCTTTCTGTTGCTCATGTGTGAGAAGAAAGCGAATTCAGGAACTTTTTCCCACAGGTCAGCATATATGATCTGTTTCTTGTGATTTTTCCAGTAGCCTCACCACCTAATTTCAATATAGAGTGGTGGTTGAGCAGGCCAGTGATAAATCACAGATCATGAACAGCTTGCAGGCACTGGGAGGGACTCTTCCCCGATTGCTTCCCCAAAGAGCAGCCTGCAGGGCTGATGACCAGGCTCCCTCTGAGCAAAGGAGAGCAGATGCCAAACACCACTGGGCTGCAAGGGAGCTGGCCTGCCACAGCCCAAACCCCAGGGAGCTGGAAATGCTGTCTGGCATCCCTTTGGGTGGGACCCTGCCTCATGCCTGTGCACCAGGTTTAACCACCAGACATGCCAGACCCTACTCTGCTCCCCATGTGCTCACCCTACCTTTTGCCTCATTGGTTTTATTGCCCCTGGTCCCAACCAGCTCTGCTCCTGTGCTGCAGATAACCAAATGGCTTTCATGCTACCTGCAAGGAGAAAATGCAACAGAAAGGGAGTGAGAAGAATTTCCTCTGTTTCTTTTCGAGGAGCTATTTCTAGCATGGTGAGGTTCATTGTTGCACGAAAGCAGTGCCCTTTCCCAGCTGCCAGAGCCTCTCCAGCAATGACAGCCTCACAGCAGCCTGCAGGATTTCTTTTTGCCTGAGGTAGCTTAACCCAGTTTTTCATGTGGATAATGAAAATCCGCAGTGGATGAGATTTGATGTGGCTGCTGCTCTCTGGGGCTCCACGCAAAGGCTGAAGCACCCAGGGATGCATGAGCAGCTCCACCTTCTTAGGGCAGGTTTCTGTAAAATTGGGTGGTTGCAAAGCTCCCTTCCCTCACTGAAAGCAAACCACAACACTTCATCTGAAGTCAAAGGAAGTTATAGTTGAGATTCAAAAGTTGCCCTTCTCTCCTGTCAGCACCTGTGTGATAGAGGCAGTCAGCAGAGCACAAACTGCTCCCTAGGCAGGTGACCTAAATCCTACTTTGCCCAAGGATGCTGCAGGGCACTGATGGGGTTTGTGTGCTGCCCTCCCTCCCCTCCCCACCAGCTTAGGTGCTCCAGGGTGTCTGTCCCCTCAAGCTGGAGCACTGCAGCTGCTCCACAGTCCCTGGGGCTGATGAGAAGTCTCCCCTAGAGAGGGACAGCCTTCAGAGGCTCTGGTAACAGGGCCAGTGTCACACACACCAGATCTGTATCCCCGTGGGTGCACATCCACTCTGGATGGCTGAAGAGCCCAACTCTGCTTTCCCAGCAGGAGCATCTCTGGCCACACAGTGCACCAGTGTCCTGAAGAAGTGGGAAGAGCAGCAGAGCTGTTGGACTCTGAACTGCTCAAAGCAGTGGGGAGAAGGTGAGGCCAGGAGTGTTTCAGGAAAAGGGGATAAAGGATCATATTGGGGAATATTTTGGCACTTTCACGCCAGCCTTGAGTTTCACAGGAGCCTCCTTGGATGGACCCAAGCCTCCCAAGCCAAGCTGTGGCCAAAGAACTTCACTGTACCATTGCAGCAGTGGTTGGGAAAAGGCTTGGGAGTTGCATTTGGCATGGCTGCCAAAAGTTAATTAAAACAACAAAAACAAACTGGGGAGAGGGCTGTGCCCATGACAGGGTTCATCAGTCGAATCAGGCAGAGCTTGTGCTTATTACATGCGTCAGACCAAACTCCCCACAGCGATGCCTCTACCGTTCCACCTCCTCAGGGCTAATTTAAGAGCTGTTCTTTGCAGCCCATAATAACAGTGAGAAAGAAAATCCAATCCTGTTCTGCCAAAAGGAGGAAACTGGAACAAGGGAACCGGCAGAAAACTTGTCTTGCTGCCATCTCTGGCTTTCCTAAGGAAATTCATGCTCCAGGGCACCCAGTCAAAGAAAGAGAGCTGCCAAGAGGATGCACGACTCTGATCCTAACCACAGGGGAAGCCAAGTCCATCTGCTGGGAAAGGGAAGGACATTTCCCACAGATAAAACAGCAGTGGGGTGGGATGCATAGGTGGACACAGAAATAACTATCCTGCACAGACAAGCATTTTCTCTGGGAATACCTTGGGCTCAGACTTCCTCTTTTATATGCACAACTCTCCCCCAAAATCTTTCCTGTGAGGGGCAGGTAACCTCCCCTGCCCCACCAGAGAGCACCAGCACAGTAAGAGCTCTCCACACAACAGCAGAGCAGTAACACTGTTTGTGACTGCTCCTGCTGCAGCCTGTGCAGGCACAGGAAGCCAGGCTGGCTCCATGCCTCCTCCAGTACAAGTATTCAGGCAAAGCCAGAATTGAAGCAAGCAGGCTAAAGGTCACCTTCCACTCATATATATTTGGGCTCACCCTTTGTGTCCCCCATGAAATGGCTTTTTATTTAGCCAAATCTATATAAGTGAATGCTTTTCCTATTTTTTTTTTAATCTTTTTGGAAAGTCATCTGAGGGTCATTGCTACAAGGGTACTGCTCACTCCTGCCAGGCTCAGCTCTGCTCCACACAGGCTGGGCACATCTTCAGCTTCATGACCAGGAAGAGTTGAACCCATACAACGTGGATCACAGAAGTACCAGAGTACTGGCATGAGTCAAAACAGCAGGGCTGGTTCCAAGCAATCCCAGAGTGCAGGGGCTCCCAGGGACAAAAGCCACCTGCCCTTTTTGTCATCATTTCTCTAGCAATGGAGCCCAGGGTGCCCCACCTTTGAACCAGGACCTCCTCTGTGCCAGGTGAGGATATCCAGAAGCTCACACAAGCCTTTCCCCAGGCACTGCTAATGAAGGTGGAAATTCAAATGCAGCACAAAGATCTTTGCATCCAGGCTAATTGTAAATCCCATGGCAAGCTTTCAGAACTCTACATAACCTGTTTTCTTCAGAAGCTCTCAAAGACTGTCCTTAGGGACTCATGCAATGAAAAGACACCAGAATGTCAAAGATGCCATCCTCTACCTAAAAGACTATTGAAAATGCAAATTCTATGGGCAGACTTCTGTGGCAGTTTTGGATAGGAATAAAACTCTTAAAATCATGTAGAACTTGGTCCCCAAAGGCACTAAACTGATATTCACAATAAAATACAAAATTAATTTACTAATCCTTTCCAGACTCATTTCTTCCCCATATTTCCTCAATGTGAAAGTCTGAAATTTAAAAACTGTCTGCAGCCATTTTCCATTATAATATAAAAATCAGCCAGAAACATTTTCACATTTTATGTGAGAGCTTGAGGACACCATTTTGTAAGTAGCAAGAAAAGTAATTTGAGATGAGAGATGGAGAGAGGTTCTCCACCCAGCACATTAAACACCAGCTGCTGGCTCACTCCTTCTGGGTGTGCTCACCTGGCACCATCCCTTGGCACCTTCCTGGTGCTGCTCTGTCTTCTCTTGCCTGCTGTGCTCCAAGGGTGCTCAGTGCAGCCACGTGCTTGCCCAGCCTCAGGACACTTCAGGTGGAAAACGTGAGCCAGCATGGACCAAAGGGTTTAATAACCCAGTAACCAACTGCCTAAGGAAAGACCAAAGGAATGGAATTAAAACCAATTAGTATCACCTCCACCTGCCCTTCAAGCTCCCATCAGTCTCTGGTGTAGAAACTTTCCAGGGCACATTTATACATTTGCATGTTTTACAGCCCTGGTTTCCACTGAAAGAGCTGTCACATCCATGGAGTAATCTTCAACAATATGAAGAGCTTTTGTCCTACACCTGGTCACCTGGTACCTGGAAACATCTTTTTTTTGTTTTGTTTTGTTTTTTTTTGTTTTGTTTTGTTTTGTTTTTTGTTTGTTTTTTGTCTTCTCACTCACTACTTGTAAAGAACAGGCATGAATTAACTCTCTATCCATATACTCCTTACTGTTCATGATCTAACCTCTTCTTGTACAGGCACCCTGCCTTTTTATCTCAAAATGGGACAATTCTTGCTCCTTGCTGATAGAGGACTTCAGATTTAGCAGGGAAAGAAGTGGCATCCACTCTGTGCCCCTTGGCTTGTAATTGAGCTATGTCTGTCTTGTCTCCCTTATTCCATTTCTCCCTCTTAAGATTTAACCAGTATAATGTGCAAATACTTTGATCCATTCCATTACCTAATCCTGCTCTGTCAAATGGGAACCACAGAGATTCCCAGGTGCACAACCAATTTTTGGGATGTTCCCTGAGAAAACTGCCAGGCCCTCAAGAGCATTAGTTCTGACCAGCTGCCTGCAAGCACTGCTCGTGGACATCTAGCAGTGTTCTCTTTGCTGATTTCATCCAGAATAATAAGCAGCTATAGGCCCAACGCTGATTTGCCTTGCCACACTGGATTTGCTGGAAGCTGAGGAAGATGTAACCACCCTCAGGACCATTCAGAGCACTGCCTGGCTCTCCTTCTTACAAAGCCCCAAGAGCAATGTGAGTGAGAAGCACCAGTGGGAATCTTACACAAGTAACAACCATAGGGGTCCTGTCCAATTTTTCTGGAGTTGAGAGGAGGACCTTCACCCCTCATCAGCCCTCTGTCAGCCTTGAGGACAGCTCAGGGAAGAGCTGTAGCAATGGGTGACCTGGAAAACCTGCTTCTCACCTAGTTTAAGGGCTCAGTCTGCAAAGGCAAAAGTAAAGAGATGACAGAATCATATTCCAGGAGCTTTGATTCTATAAAAAATCAGTTTAAGGGGTTAAGCATAATCAGCAGAGAAATGGCTGGCAGTTGAAGCCAGACATTCAGCCTGGAAGCAATTATTCATTATAGCAAACTTATATTGGAAGAACTGACAAAAGGAGAATTAGATCAGCTGAAGATTTCCTAATTCTCAAATTTCCTGTTTCTCAAGATGTTTAAACTTCCTAAATTTTATTTTTAAAATTGTCCTAAAAACTTCCGAAAATTCAGCTGGTCTTTTACATCTGAGCTCTTGCCAGAGGTCACATCCAGACAGAAGCTGAGCACTTGGCACAGACACCACTGCTGAAGATGTTACAGCTGATGCTGTAGAGCACAGGATAGCCTGATCTCATTTTTCCTTAAACTATGAATTACTGACTTTGAAATACATTCTAAGCTGCAGCTCTGCATCTGCTTCTCCACACCCTCTCACTTTGCACTTTTTCTTTTCTTCTGCTTCACTTTTTTGTAATCTTTTCTACCAAGACACCAAGAAGAGAGTGTGTGTGTCATTTTCTTTTAAAGCTCCTCCTATGACAGAAGCTCTGATCCTCACCTGAAGATACCCCCTCTCTCAAATAACTCGTTCAACAGGGAAAGTAAGAGCAGCATCTTCATACAATTCTGAAACCAGCTGGGAGAGAGCCTGACACCAGCATGGTGAGCTCCTTGCCACACAAAGCACAAACTGCACACAGGGTGGAGCAATTTCTTTCTCCAGACTGTCTAGACCAAAGTGTTATAACCCCTTTCTAGTAGCAATCTCCCTGTCAAACATTGGCTTTATGTTGAAACCAACACCTTGATGCAAAGCTTTAAATCTTTTTGTCTCTCTCACCCCTGTTCCTCTTCTCTTGATACTACAGGTGCTGCTGGCTTTAGATATAGCAATAAGGCTGTTTTGGCATAAGTTGTTGTTATTATTATTATTGTTACAATAGGCATCTCAGCTGGAAAGCAAACCAGAGCATCCCTCACCTCAGTCTTACAAAAGCATAAGCTTTGATTTTATGGTCTAGTTAAGCCAAGCTCAAAGGGCTTTCAGCTACCAAGAGTGACAACACTTTCTATGTTTGGGTTGTTGGTTATTCTCTTTCTTTGTTTTTGCCAGCCTTCCCTATATTGTGTTATGGAATGGGCAGAAACACTATCCCAAGGGAGGAGAGGAGGGATCAGCATTCCTTTCCTCAAACTGGCTGGCTCAGCTGAGCACAGAGCTGCCACCAGGAATCTACCCCTGGTCACTTCACAAACAACCTGCTGCACAGAGAGAGAGGTGGCACAAAAGTTGAGAAAAGTAGTTTACAGAAGTGGTGCTGATCACACTACTGGAGCACAGCAGACAGTTGGTAGTGATTTTCTAACCTTGTTTTTACCAGACTACCAAAAGTGACCTTTAATTAATACAGGTTTGACAGAAAGCTATTTGCTACTTCCAGATCCTTTTTAATTAAAAAATACCTCGAAAAGTCCTTGGATTAAAAACATCTTCTGGGTAGAAATAGGAACTTGAAATCAAAGAGATCCCTCTTCCTGCATACAGAGTAGCAACCTGCTGCTGTGCTGCAAGAAATCAAACCAAATCAAAAGGGTATTTTGCACCCATTCAGACCTCTTGGAGGGCTGTAGAGAGAACATCTGTGGACTGAGTTTATTCCCAATTTTTAGGCTTGATTACTAGCAGGCCTTAAAATAGCTACTGGATGCTAAGCTGTAAATAAAATGTGCAGACTAACAAAAGCTGCAACTCTGACATTTGTGCTCATTCTGTAATCATGGCCTATTATCCCAGAGTTTTTTTCAGTGGCTTCATTCACTTGAAATGAATCTGGAAAGAAGGAACAAACCTCTTGCTAGAGAGATCTGTAAGAAGCTATTGCTATGAAATTACTCACTGTGTTTCATGCTTGAAGGAGGACACAGGTGATGCCTCTGTGCCACTCATGGCCATGTAAATTCATACAGCATCTACATTCAAAATAAACCTAAGTAAGGCAAAGTAGATGTTTAATTGTTGTACACAAATACCAACATCTTAAAACACAACTAAGGTTATGGCAGTAACACCCAGAATGGAACCAGGCAATGCTCTACAGGATCCACTTCAAACAAGACAAGAGTCTTTACCTCAAGCAGGTTGCAGCCTTTTTATCTCTCCCAAAATTCAGCTTCTTTTCCAAATACAGAAAGGTATCTTTTTGAAAAATCAGGATTTTAAGTGCCTTTTTAAATTCCCAGAGAGTAAAGCTTAAACATTTCCTTATAAAAGCAGTATAAAGATATCTGCTTTTATGCACAGTGACAAGCAAGCAGAGTAAACCCAGGCATAAAAAGTTGCTAAAAAGCACGACCTGAATTTCCAGAAAATGAACTTTTTTTCAGATCTATGCACTCATGACAATAAGGGAGTTCTGGTCAGCAGCAATGCAAAAATTTGCTGGATGGTTCATTCAGTCCTGCTACTTACACTGAGAAGTGAACTGAGAACTGTACACACAGGAAACATGGAAGACTCTAGGCAGAGATGTAACAGACTCCTACATTTAACACTGGATTAGATTAAAAGCTTCTATTGCCAGAAGCCCATTGTAATTATATTTAGGTATCACCTACCAGCTCCCAGGTGTTAAAGGGTATTTAAGACAGAGAATCCTCATTTGAATTCTCAAATACAATCAGCAGATGGAAAACTGTTCCTTTTGTTTACTGCAGCTTGACAAGGCCTTTTTATTTTTGCCAGCCATTAATATTAAAGATCTAGTTCCTTGATTTAATTTAGATTTTGAAAGTCACTGACTTCTGCTCCACAGATGAGGTTTGTACCCATGACTTCTCCTTTCCCACAGGCTGCTAGGCAAAGCTCCTCCTGTCAGTACAATTAAGAGTGGAAATGTTTCACTCTTTCCTGTGGATGCTTCTGCAGGTTCTGCTGGCCAGTCCTGCCCCTGGGGCTGACTGCAAAGCTGAGTTTCTTAGACCAGGAGCAAAGAACCTAGCCCTGGATGCTGTGGAGTGGGAAAGAATGATGTGCCCCAAAAGCTGCCCTGTGGCATCTCTGAGGCTGCACAGAAGGTTGCAGATGAAATTTTTGGTCCCATCTTCAGCCCCTTTAGCTTGCACCCCAGCTCTGCCAAGGGGATGCCAGGCCATGCCCTGTTGGCATCCCCATTTCTTTTAAAGGCAGCAGGAAAATTCTCCTTTCACACCTCCTGAGTGGAATTTGCTCCCTCCCCAGCTGTCCTGGTGCAGGTTCATTTGCAAACTCTCTAAACTAGACTAGTAGAGTGTTTGCCCCCTGAAAAACCTTTACTAAAGAAAAAAAAGTATATTTTGGTTCAAGTATTTACAGTAGATGACCTCATGCCGCACTGAGTGCCCGCCCTGCACAAGAGAGCAGGGAGAGCACAGCAGCCCATGAGCACAGGCAGCCCGAGGGGCTGAGCTGCAGCTGCCTCAGGCCCTGGCACAGCAGGGATTGCTGGGAGCAAAGAGGGGCACACTGGGAATCTCCAGAAGCTCAGGCCTAGACAAACTGGAGAGTGAGTGCCTTGAGAACATATTTTCAGGTGACCATACAGTCAGTTTTAGCCCTCTCCTCAATGTAATACAGCTTCTAAGACAAGACAATTTCCTCAAAATTATAATATTAAACACAAAGAAAATCTGTTTTCATAAATACAAATATACACCCACATATACACACTTATAGAACAGGAACTTTATGAAGCAACTAAGGGAAATGAAGTGTTTGAAAACTACTTCAACCTACAAGCTCCACACAGACTTTTACTGGCTTTACTCAGTTCTATTAACCAGCACACACTTATCTATAAAGCGTTCTTCTTTATTTAAGTTAAACAAATTTTCAAGGATGGTTTCCATCTATAAAATGAACAAGTACAAGCTCTGTACAGCAGACTTTTCAAACCAACTGAAAAAAACAGTTTCCAAACTATGTTTTGAAAATCTGCAAAATAAACAGTATCACCATTCTTGTTCTGAAGACAGTAAGAAAAGTTCTCAGGAGACTCCATCACAATTTGCTTCAAGGGCTCTTAATTTATCTTTCAAACAGATTAATTTCTTCAGCATTAAAAACCCCTAAAATCACAGTAAGTAACTTTGGCACACTGTCATGTAAACATAACAAAAGGATACCACTTCTTGTCTGTTCTCTCAAAGAAAAGCATACAGCTCCTATATTAAAACCCCTATGCACAACATCCATGGGGAATTACTGAAAAGATATTCAGACTTTATGAATATTGCAGTCATTAAAGACTAAAGTGATGGAATATGGATTTTTTTAAAATTTCTTTTTACTAGCAATTCAGATTCAGAGATAAGAGGCAGGCCAATATTGAGAGTTGCAGCTGCTGATTTCAGTTAATACCACCCTCAATCAGATCAAAGCTGTGAATGGAAATACCTCCATGGCTGAAGCTGAGTGGTTGGGTTTTTTTAACTTCCTTTTAAATTCTGTTTTCTGAAGCCTCAAACAACTGGTTTGCTGCTGAGCTCATATTTCAGCATTCGTTTTCCAAAACATGAAGGCATCTATTGCTATGTTTATGAAATATGTTCTTCAAGTTCTCAGCTAGGTCAAAGGCTACAGGGAGAGACTAAAAGCTGAAAAGTTTATCCACTGGCCTTTAAAACAGGCAAGTTTTGGAAAAAGTAGATTGTGGATAAGCAGAGAAAAAGTATTAATTATTTATTTAAAAAGTCAGATGATGATGGATGGGTAAAACTGGATTTAAGGGCCCCATCCAAAAGGTAAGCAGGTACCTGTAGGCCAAAGCTTCAGACACACAAGGCATCTATGGGCACAGTGAAGTCACCTTGCCCATGAGAGTACCATCTCTACACCTGATGCACAGGTACAGCCAAGGGAAAATAAAATAAAAAAAAATCAGGAACTACTCCACTTCCAGGACAAAGAAAGAGGGGAACTGTATCAGCATACTACAGTACAGCAGATGTTTTGCATCTCCTTATGATCAACCCTTATAGTTTCCCAAGATCCATCTTTCCAAAATCACTTCCTGGCATTCCATGTCTGCATTAATTTTTGTCAATGCTGTCTTACTTATTAATACTTTTTTACCTTCCTTCTCATTTTAAAAGCTCATTGAAGCATTTGCTTTTAATAAAAAAGTATATAGTCTATGCAAACATAAGAAAGGACAGGTCAAAGTTGGGGTTACCTTTGACGAGCATTGTTTTATAAAAATGACATCAGCTGGACTGAAGCTGCAAAATGCACAAGTTCTATGGTTAAAAACACATAGGCTATGCAGGTATCCAGGTTGATTCCCAGAGTCAAGCCTGAATTCATTCAAAAGCTACATTTAAAGAAACAAAATGGAAGAAAATTCCCCAGTAGTAGGTCTATAAATTAAGCAAGTGCAATTCAGAGATATTACATAGCTGCTCATCCTTGCAAATTAAAATTCAGATCTTGTGCTGTTGTCAGTGGTGTTTCAATTCTAACTTATTTCTACAACTCAAAAGGGGAGTTTGAGACAATTTTTTCCTCATTAGGGCCCAGAATAAAACTCTGCTGAACCAATACACCTGCACAAAAGCTCTGTGCAGTTTATATAATTTTGTAACAAAGGAAGAAGTATTTTAAAGACAAAGTACTACAGAAATGATCAACACAAATATAAAGTACAGGTTTAACATTATCCAGAGCACAGGTGATGAATTCCCAAGCTGGAATAAACAATCCAAGCAATCATCTGGGCAGATGCATTGACTTCCTCTGCTATTTTCTTTCTCCTTTCTCCTCCTGAGTTTCATGATCTCCAGCGAGGGTGAAGTGTTAAGAAGTAGATCCAGTTTGCAAAGCAAAAGCATCCAGTGTTAGCAGGGACATCACACCCAGCAGCACAAAATCTGCACCCTCCGAGTTTCTCTCTCCTACACTCCAATCCAATTTCTGGTTATACATATGTCAATCACTTTGTTGATAATTATAGGATGATGAAAACTGATACAAATCATTGGGAGCTGACAATATATATACTTTCATATATTTATATTTAGAGTCCATCATAGAAAAGTTCATATTCAAATTACCAAGTACACACAGGAGAAAAAAAAGAAACTTCAAAATGACACTTCTGGTTCTGGAAATGACAAACCATGACTTCTATTCCAATGGAGTTTTCAAATTACCTTCTCCTAGTAATTTTTCCCACCCTCCCTCCCACACTGTTCCCCACAGATGTTTCTTCAGATCCTTTTGTTTACAATACGTCAGTTGTTCCTAGAGTTAATTATCTGCTGTGCAAGTAGTAGCTGAAGACAGAAAGGAACAGTTGAAGTCTGCAGCACAATTCCTTCTTCCTGTGATGCTCAGTGACATCTTTGCAGTGCTCCGAGTCCCCTGGATCCCTGCTGTCTGCTTCAGCACTCTACTTTCAGATAAAGGTGGAATACTGAGGTATATAAGTTCCGTGGAAAGTTTTAAGAAATACATCAGTAATTCAATCAAAACTTTGCCCAATGTTTTTCAGTTGAAACAGCACTTTGCTTGTAAGTCCTTCTACTGCTGCAGATTAAGTGTGAATTTCCACTGCTGTGACAAAGAAGGATTGCAGATCTCAACGGTGAGACCACCATTTTTGGCATTTCGGCTGTCTAGACAGAGGTTGCTGCCAACGTGCCTCAGTTTAGAATTGCTTTCAATTTGTTCCCATTTCTGGAAGAGAAAATACAGTTATTGACCTGGAAAAGCAGGAAAAGGAAGAATTCTACATCATGTCCTTTGCAGCCTTCATAAGCTTCCCTGGCTTGTGCCTGGAAATGTGTACAAACTGCAATAACAGGAGCAGTTTGGATGATCCTTGAGTAAGAGTATGTAAGTTCTGGCAAGCCTTGCCAGAACAGCTTTCTTTCTGCTAACACTCTGCAAGACACAGAATACACCAACACATTTCCCTCTAGTTCAGAACTTCTCAAATACACTACCTCACCCTGTTACCTGTGTGACACCTTTGGTCTGAAGAAAAAAATGAGAATCAAAATCCATCCACATAGCACTACAATACTAAGCATAGAGAAGCAAGAAGCACATTCACTATAGTCAACTCTACAGAAATCCAGAAATTTGTCAGACACCTTTCAATTCTACAGAAGATAAGAAATCTGTGCTGTCAAAAGTTCTTTGTCCAAGATGATGTCAAGGACAGAATAAACTCCAAATACAGGATAAAAAAAAAAAAAAAGGGAGGGGGTGGTTTCTCTTGTATGTCTACCATAACATGCCTGTAAACCTTATCAAGAAAATCTTGCTTCCTTAGTTTCCTTCTCTGAAGAGTGGCAAGAATATTCCTTCCTTCATCAATAAACAGTGTTTCAGTAACCTATTGCAAAAACAGATATAGAAGCAAGGAAGCTGGCAGATGATCAGAACTGATGACTGAGCAGAAAGAGATGAGTTGATTTTTGACTAGATCAAAAAGATGGTATGACTCTGCAAATGTCAATTTCCTCAGTCATGGGAAACAGATGAAGTTACAATGCTGCATTGATAAAAATGAATTTGACGATTTCTAGGGCTGCTATAAGCAGGCCACAACTGAAAAGAAGGAAAGCCAAAACACATTCTTCTGAGAAACAGCATACATAATATTCAAACTTCACTGAGTGAGACCTTTCAAAAAGACATTGTGGAATATACAAACTCTTTCAGAAGACACACGAGGCAGCTGAACGCTGTTACACAGCAATGGGTGAAACCTTTACATAAGGCCCTGTTGGGATAAAGCTTATTCTGCCCTTATGACAACATGAATCCTAGCTTCCCACACACAAACAACAGTAAAAGTAGAGCCTACAGAAGATAGGACAGATCACCAGGGCATTGTTTATTCACCATCCTTGTTTTCCCCACCTTTTGCAGAGTGCAATCATGACATACTAACCTGTCTGCTGTCGTTTTCCCTACAGCCCTGAAGTTTTATTAGTGAACCAGGAGCTCTGTCCACAACAGTAAGGCACAAATCCATGTGTTTCACTGACTTGTCCTTTGTTAAGGCCCATTCCTACAAAAAGGAAGAAACAAAGTGTACAAAATTGTGTATGTTAATACATGCTACCTCTGCATACACAGCCCAAGTTAAAATCCTGCAAAAAGCTATGTACTGGCATTAGAACAGTTCATTGCTTCTCACAGGGCAGGACATGAAAAGTCCATTTCAAACAGTAATTCCAATTGCTTCAGTGTCCCCACATCAGCTCAGGGCAGAGCTTGCTGTTTGCTCCCTCTGCTGGCTTTACACAGCTGCTGCTGCTGCCAGTCACACAGGGCCTCCTGGAAGATACTCCTCCAAATGCTTATTTAGTTAGGTATTTATTTTTATATGTGTGTGTGTGTGTATTACACCTGTCCCTTTCTTCTATGTGGAAGGATTTCTACATTTGTAAATATACATAAAACCCCTAAAAGCTTGGTCTGCAGCACCACTGGCCACCCTGCCCACACACTGAACAAAGCACATGGACCACAGTGAGGAAACAGCAGTTCTTAATAGAATTAAGATCACCAGAAAGCAATACACAAAAGGGATAGAGAGAATGTTCCCTCCCATGCAAGGCATGATGTACAACAGAATCTCTGTTAAATGTACTTAAATATGCAACTCTTAAATAGAGAGCAAAGAGAAGCTGTTCTGCATGTACTGCTGCCCAGCTTGTTTGATCTCAGCATCTTTTCACACAGAGCCTGATCTTGCACTGATGTTCAGACTCTCTCCATATGCCTCTCTCCTTTCAAGTTTGGTCTCCAGGGTCCACACTGGTCTCCATTTGTCTAACTACCCTTTGAGGAAAGAAGCCACTTGATTAAAGCCAGGCTAATGATCCAAATCATGCTTATAAACTACTTAAAATGGCATGATTAGCTTTTCTCAAGCAACTTAGAGGATTTAGTGTGGTATAATACAAAACCTTAGACATACAGGGCCAAGCCTGTATGTTAAATAACATTTAAATGTTATTTTGCATGTAATCAGTGTTTCAGAAATAAAATAAATGTATAATTACTTTGAAACCCAGCAGATTTAACAATTATTAAATCTCTTTGGGAAGAGATGCTCAGAACACTATCAGAATTTGCAACCCAAGAGATCACAAGTAATCACAACCATACAGGTCCCAAGCCACTGGATGGGCTTACTGCACAGTATTCTGCAAGTACTAGAATGATGACAACTGTGGAAAACAAAGCAAAGCCAGGACAAATCTGTGTATCCTTTTGTCTTCCAAACTCTTAGCTGATAACTTCTTTTACTCTCAGCATGTTAAACTCAGATGATAGCAAAATTACTTGCTTTCTCAGTTCTGTCCAGTAAGATGGCAACAAGAACCATAAATGTATAATAAAATATTAATAGCCAATTTTTTAGTTACAACCAAAGGAATTAAGCAAGTTCTTTTCAGAGCTTATCAGGACTTACAAACGGCCCCAAACTCTTCCCTGGTAAGATTTATAGTGAAAAATGACAGTTGAAAATACTACCAGGGATGTAGTAAAACTTGCATCTGAGAACCCTGCAGTCAGAATTAGAGCCTTGAAATGATTACCTTTATACATCTCTACCCTTCCATCAAAAAGCTGTATGAGCTCCAGCCACAACAGAAATTATGCAAGAAGTTAACCCTTTTAAAAGCCAAAGTACAGCTGCTTCATGAAAGCTCCAAGCCCTGTTGCTGGAAACATCTACATGATGGCCCCTAATGTTACAAGACACAGTGTATAGATACTTTCCTCCACAGATCAGTAACTATTACTATAATGGAGGTAAGATGGAACAAGTTCCACTACACCAGAGGAGAAACTGTAAGCAGTGTATATGCTCAGGGCACAGGCTGGAAATTGGATAGCTTTATTGCAAAAATCAGAATATCTGAGAAAATCTGTGTGAAATCAGAAATAAAAAGTTAGTAGACAAACTAACCTGAAACCTTCCCCTTGAACCTAAGTGCATTTGGTTTTACCTTTAGCTCTTTATCACAACCCTGCATATTTGCATATTCTCAAGCACACCACAAGCTACTCAGCCCTCTGGAGGGGCACAACTACCCCTGAGTTGTACCAGCCTGGAGGAGGGGAGAGCAGGGGAAAAAGGGGGCAGAAATCCCGTTTTTACTTAGGTTTTGCATTTTAAGTTGCGTTGAACATAAGACAGAATACACTCTTCAACTTATAGAAGATTGCCACAGCCTATAATGTCCTTAACTCCTCAAAAAAACTCCTGATAAGGTGCAAAACACAAAGTACAGATCTACAGACTATGGTTTGTTCCCTATCCCTCTCCTCCCAGGCTGTCATTTCTTTTCAACCCAATATGAGTTCTGCTTGGACATAAAATCTGGGTTTGACCTGTCTGAATGTCCTCTCAAAGGTATTTGTTCAGAGCAAGTGCATAGTGGATTGTCAAGGTCAATGCCACAGGAAAAAACACATACATAGAAAGAAGAGGGTCAGCTTCAGGGAGAGGAGTTTGAAAAAGAAAGATAACTTTGTGTATCTACAAAGAGCACACAACATCAGCAGAAAATTCTACGATTTCTGCTCCAAGGCACTTGTGACATGTCTACCCTTTCTCCCAAAAACCCCACTGTGGTTTCTGAAAAGATGAGAGTACTTTCATAAAGGTAATTGAAAAAGCCTCCAGAGATAAATTCCCTTTAATGATAGGGAAAGGAGGCATTTCTCACATGTTGATTTGAATGAATTGTCATCATACATCTTCCAGGAAATTACTTCATTTTAGGCTTCATCTTATTTTAGGTTTTTCCTCTTCTAATTTAAATTAGAGTCTGACACTCATTCAAGAGTAGTTTTTAGTAGTTTTTAATTGGTCAGCCTTCTATTTTAACAGCTGTACTTGACACATTAATATTACATTTGATTTAAAGTCAGGTTTAAATCTGACAAGGCTTTAGTGACAAAGCAGCACACAAAGCAGTGAGAACCTCTGTGTGCATTTCATGAATGACAACTAAATCACAACTGCATAAATAGATTCTTTGAAATAATTAATGCTCTCATTTAAAGATCTGACACATTTACAATTAGTTTAGGAGTAGGATTAGAAAGGATTTGTTAAAACACTCCCCTTACTGTGAGTGAACATTTAGGCACTGCTGTTTTCTAGAAGAGCCAAATGGGGATTTATGACAGATTTTTTTTATACTCCACTATTGCAAACTGTAAATGACTAACAGTGCAGCACAGCAAAGCATTCTTTTATTTTGCTGATCTTAGGCCATATGCTTAATGCAACCCAAATATTTTCTTAAGTAAAAATTGCTCCCAAAAAATCAAACACACCATTTCATTGGAAAAAAGCTTTCTATGCAAGTACAAAACCTCTGAGAAGGAAGCTATGGCCTCTAGTGCAACAGTGACAAAGGAAGGGGATAATGTGGTGCTCACTGAATGAATCTCTGGGCTCAGATTCTAATCCTGAAAACACAAACTTATATTTGAGGGAGAAGCTTTTTAGCCCATCTGTAACAACAACTGATCTGCTGGTTTAGATTCATCTTTCTCTCACCAGTACAGAGTAACTGCTTGAGTTTAAAAGTTTAGCTTAACTTTCTTTTGTTCAAGACTTAGTGTAGAAAGCAAAATTAATGGCATACAGACCTGGTTTCCCCCGGCATTATGACATTCATAAACTCCAACAACACCATCTGCAAAATGGCCCAAAGTGTCAAGGCAATTGGTACCCTGCTGCAAAGCCCCAAAGGCTATATCTTGATGATCAGGTACCCTAAAACAAAACCAGAAATATCTGCTTGATTCAGTTCAGGGTTTGTTTGGCAGGTTTTTCCTACTTTTTTTTTTTTAACTCCTTGTTTGTAGAAAACACTCAGAGTATTTTTAAGATGAGAGGTTAAGGATGAATGATGACTATAATCTCAAAATCTCAATCATCTTTTGAGGGGAGGCAATTATCTAATCATTAATTGATCAAGCATGAGTAAACCTGAAAGCTTACCACACACACAGTACCAGAAGACTTGTACCAGAGAAGGCGGGTGAACATACAAACGTGGCACAAAAATTAAATGATAAGTCGTCTTTAATTTGAAGTGACTCAAAGCTTAATGTTATCAATTAGCTCATCAAGTCCTTTTGTCTTTTCAGGCAACTTAGCTTGTGGCAGAAATAGGACACTACATGTTTCTCAGACTGTTTTTACTGAAATGTTAAAAAAGGGGTTAGGAATTAAAAAAAAAATCAACGTTTTTCTGATATCTACTTTCTAATGGTTGCACATAAAGTACACTCCTAGCATGGAACCACCTAGGCAAGTCCATTCAGCAAAGTACAGCTGTGGGTAGAGCCCATGAGTTCACATTGAACAGTAAAACAAGGGCATATCAGAGCCTTTAAAAACTCCAGACTATAATATGAGTATAATAATTCAACCCAGCAGAATGAGCACATGAGGGATGACAGAACAAGACAAAATTACATGCAAGTAATGCTTATGGTAGCACATTTTTCAGGGGAGACATTTTTTCTCACAGATTAAACAAAACCAAATATCCTTTGGCACTCTTAAGAGAAAATAAAGGAGAACTTAATTCCTCAGTATCATCCTGCTTTATGAGACTCATTAGTATGTGTGGTTCTGCACATGTTGCACTGGGGCTGTAATAGCTGGTGCTGCTTTTGCATCTCAAGCCTGTATGTCACTAGCAGTTACCTAGCACCACTGACATGAAGTGGCCCCAGGAAAAAAACCTCAAGTATTCTTACAAGATACACACAATATCTTATACCACTACACTACCAGTATTAGGTTGACAGGTTAGTCAGACTAGTTAGTGGGCTCAGATCTGACCAACATACTTCTTAATGGATTATTTAACCAAAATCTTTCTATCCTTTCAAAAAGCATTTCTCTTCGAGGATTTCTCATTAGCTAGGATGTTCGTGTTACAAAAACTGTTTGCAGTGTCATCCCTCACTTCCCCCTTCTCAGACCTTCCCAGAAGTCAGTGATTATTCAGTGACAAGAGAAAAGGAGACAAGAAGGAATAGGAGACTCAGCTTCTCAGAGCCTTAGACATCTACCCTTGTCTGCCAAACACACAAGGCCCTCTTGTCTGCTGAATGTCATCATTTGTACTGCAACAAGATTCAGTCTCCTCACTTAACTAGGCATGGGCTTAGGCATAGGCAAAAGCTTTAAAGGGATGACAACAGGATACAGAATATGTGCTTTTGAGTTTGGGTAGGAGACTAACTTCAGGCTCAGGTAAGTTCAGTCCTTTGGACACTCTTCTCTAAAATATTGCAGCTGTAGTTGCCATAAGTAGAAAAAGCAGCTAACTATGGAAAAAATACTCTTTAGGAACAGAACTAATAAAAAAAAGCAAATAAATCTGCATGAAGCATTGCATTCACAGATAAAGTAAAACACATCCTTTATATCCAAGGATGGAGGAAGAGAAACCAATGATTTCTGGAGAGGGCAAAAAAGAAAACTCCATATGAACTCTGTTTCAGCCAAAACTCACCGTAACTCAGGATAAACATTTTCAAGATACCACTTAAAGGGTTTGCAGCTAAGTCTCTTTCTGAGCTCCATTCGGCTTTGAATACTAGAGGAGAGAAAAAAAAAAAGGAGTTTTCAGAGTCAGGCTACTGTCTTCATATATTTTATGGAATACACAGAAAAATCAAGAACAGTAGAACTGTAGAAATATGTTAGAGACAACATCAGATTTAGCACTGCTTTCACCTCAGAAGGTGCTATGTCATGAAGAATTAACAAATAGGATGAAGAAGCACTTGTGACTTACTTGCCATAAGGTACATTCCTGGCTGAAGGCACTGCTGCATAATAGAAATTTTTATACTCATCCATCCAGACTTCTGCTGCTCTGCGTGTATTTCTAGGGACAATCATATGAAACACATGGGTTATATTTTCTCTAGGTGCAATTAAACCATCCAATTTTTCCTCAGATTAATTTTAACCCTTCCCAGTACTATACACTGAGTTGCCCCAAGTCAGGCAGCAGACTCCCTATAAAAGATACAAGTAATAGAAAACCATTAGAGTAACATAACTGAAATCAATGCATTTATAATGAAATACTTTTCCACACTCCTCACTGCTGCAGGTTTTCATCCAGAATTTAACACAGATCTTTCAGTTCTTTCTGCAAACTTCATGGAATTTATTAGGTTGATGCACTCAAAGTTCCAAAAAGACACAAGCTGTCACAATACTTAAGCCTATGAAACAAACAAGTCTTCTATGGCTGAGGTAAGATGAAATGTTTTAAAATGTGAGAGAGATTGATTATTCTAATAAGTGGGAAAAAAATCCTACTCCAAATGTTTTACTTCTAATCAAACACATCTCTAACTAAAATTCCTGTATTTATGTAATTGGTGTCTTTAAATTTCCTTTTGGACTGCAACATGGTGCAATGGCTTTTCCCCTCCCCTGGCTTCCACGTAAAACTCATTTACTTCTACTGTTCATAACTCTATGCTTTGAAAAGGAAGTCTTACTTCACTTGCAACTGCCATGCTCTGAAGCTTACTTTACATTTGGCAGAAAGTTCACCTAAAGCAACTGGAGTGAACTCAGTAAGCAAATAACTTCTTTAATATGATTTTCCAATTCAAAAGACAAAACAATCAGGATTAAGTGAGGAGGCTTGCAGGTTGCTGAGCAAAAAGGATATGGGGAATGAAAATTTCACAAGACTGATCTGAATAATTTTTTTGTTTGAGGACTGATTTTTTTTTCTTGCAAAGATTTAATTTTTTGTAAGTAAAATCCTACTAGATTCAGATTAGAAGCTATGTGAATGTATCTTCACCTGCAGTCTCTCAGGCCTGTGTGAGTGTCAGTCACTCAGCCCCTCCTGTATGCCCAGCAACCAGCTGGGATGCCCAGAGGCCAAACAGATTTTGGTGGTGAGAGAGGAGGTACTTTGTTTGCCTTTGTGTAATGACCCCAAAGGCACTTTCAAGGCCAGAATACCTGCCTGTATCCCACTGGCCCATATTCATGGAGGAAGAAGAGCTCAGGCTTCATGTGACACAAATATGGGCACTGTGCAGATGCTGAGAACTGCCTGAACTAGCAAGGCCCTAAAAAACTCAGGGTGCTGAGGAACACAGCATGGGATACACTTAATGTTGAGCTCTCTGAGCACTGAGAGATCAGAGGCAGCTTTGGTTGGAGCAGACTGGGCCTGCAAGACTCACTGGAGTGCTGTGTTAAGGCAGCACTGGTCACACAAACTTGTCCCTGCCCACGTCACACAGCCAGGACATGGTGATGTGGTCCCCTCTCCCATGAAACAGGACTCCCAGTCTCCCACCCAAAATTACCAACCTGTTTGGGCTGCCAAAAGGCAGTGTGTACTGACTAGCCAGCTAAAAAGAGAGGAGTCCAGAACAAGCTGCCTACATCCAAGAGACAGATGATGGCATAAGCCAACATGTCCCAACTGCACCACCAGCACAGATTCCATGCACCAACTTTCTTGGCACCATGGTCCTACACACGTGTATTATAACACCTGTACTACAAGGATATCCTACTACCTAGGGTTTCTTATCCTCTCATGGCTAAAATTGATTTTAAGGCATCCCATTATATTGGTTTGACATCCAAGAAAGCTATTTAACAGCACAAGAAAAGCAGTATCTTGGCAACACCCCAAAGATGGAAAAGCTGCAGGAGTGGGAAAACTGCGCAGTATATTCATAAATTTATTCACTTTTATTAACCATGCTCCTTGTTATGACACTGTCATTTCAAAACCTCATTAAACTACACCAGTTGCATCCTAAGCTTACACAATGCAGTTTAAAAGGTAAAGCTTTCAACCCTCCTGATGCACACTATAAATGTTGGAACAGAAATGTGATGTACTGAGGACATTTCATTGCTAGCTTTTGTTTTCACATAAGTACTATTATTCATTTTTCACTGCGGCATAAAATATAAATCTCAAAGAATGGGAAAAAAGAAAAAAAATACTAGAGTGCCTACTATACTGAAAAAACCAGGACAGTGACTTTATTTTAGCAGATATTAAATTCATTAAAGTCACTTTGGTGGCATAACCAGCATGGAAGGGAAGAACTACACCCTAAGGAGATTCCTCAGTCTAAAGTGAATCACGAGTCCAAAAATATCAGCAGCTTAGAACATTCTTACGAATTTAAGTACATCTGCACTCTGTGTTGCTTCATGTTAAACAGAATTTGGGCTCCACATCCCTTCAAGTGTAAATAAACAATTTTATTTCCAGCTCTTAGGCCACAGAATCTTTAGCCGAGACTTGTAGTTCTCCAGCTCCCTGAGCATCAAGTCCAAGTCTCTAAACCAAAATCTACAGTGATTCTTCAGCTACAACTGATACAGCCTTGACCAAAATGCCCTCAGTACATTCATGCAATACTTTTATCCATATTAAGTCAAAACCACTATGAACATGCTGTTCACAGCACTTTATAGAAGAGAAACTGAGGAGACAGCTCAGTATTTCAGCTACTGCTATGCATGGGTACCAACAGGAAAATTAACAGGCATATTAATCTAAGCCTTTAAAACTGCAATTTCTTAGGTCTGTAGAGAATGCGTTTTTAAACATAGCAGAGGAAAGGCAAATATTATAGAGAATCAAGCTGCCAACAGACTGGCATAAATACTGAAATCAGTTTCCATAATATCAGTCTAACATGCTGATCATGTATTAATGAAAAGCAAGCAAAGCCTATTCATAATTTAGTGTATTGTGGCTTTTTGTGAACAATGAAACTGTTTCTACAAAATGAAGTTTTATGACAGTTTTGAAAATAAAGCCTTCTTTAAAATCAAATACACACAATATTGATGAAATGCCAGGCTAAGCATTTCCTTATTTTCCAGATTCTAGGTCTGTGTCCACCAGAAGTTTCCCTCTTTCAACTCACAGGTTCTTCTCTCAATCTACATAGCTGACTCAAAGTCATTAGTTTCTTTTTAATTAATACTTTACCATGATAAATAATATTGCAAGTTTTTCTAAAGACAAGATCCCTGAAATGGAATTACTGCCACCTGCTGACCATCTGAGGAAACCCAAACCATTGCTATTCAGCACTCACCTTGCAAACACAGTACCACTCCCACCAGGAAACGTGTAGGGATGCTGTTTGCGGAATACGTGACCCACTCTGCTGCAAGGGATGATTTCTAGGCTCCCACCACATTGCCAAACTCTGAATGAGATCTCTGAAATAAAAACAGGAATGAAAGACCAATATCATATACTACTGTTATTTTGTATTATATTTACAGAGAAGGCTTTTAGCAATTGTTTTTGAGAAGATCAAGACAGTTGTTTTTAGTAAGTTCTAGGATAAACAAAGGCATGTATCTAAAGCATTCTGCAAGCTCAGCGGAAATAAACATACTATATTGGAAGCAAAATGTGTATCTTCTCTTATCTGAAGTTACCAGTGTTGCCCAAATCCATAATCCTGCTGCAGTGAGTTAGGTAGATGTGCTTTATCTGAACAGCAAACAATAGTAGGCACATTTAATAAATAAATTAATGACCTAGTTTATAACAAATTTTCAGCTAAAAATAGAGTAACTGAAGATAAGTGAAAGATAAGTGAAACCAAGGCAAACTAAAATAACCAATAGATTTGAGCTGTTAACTTATTACAGCAGATAAACAAACACTCCCAAACAGTGGAAGGAATTATATCAAGTCAATGTTGACTTGAGGATAGACCAAATAACAACATAACTTCTGTAAATTCAAGGTTATGGACAGTACACGTCTAAGCCAAACTAATGATCTGAGCCACCTAGTGACGACACAAAGGTCTAAAACTTTTCTCAACTTCAACTTCTGATGGCAGAAGTCACCTGGAGAGATAACTTTGCCACAACCACAAGTTAGAGAACATGCTATCTTCATTGTATGTCCAGAGAAAATTTAGAAAAAAATAAAAGTAAATAAAAAGAGATGCTGTGATTTCAGCTGTTGACAGTGTAAGTTTACTGCCTTTCTTCTTGATTGTCATATTCATGAATCCTAGACAGTCAACACAGCTCAAGCTGTAGATAGATCATACTCCAAAACCACGAATGACAACATTGTCTTTGACAGTATTCACGTAAGACCACTAATTTTTCATTTTTGTACACCTTTCAGCACCTTAGATTGTGAAGAATCTCAAAAAAAATGAATGTTACGCAAAATAGCTCAGTGGGAAACACAGCAAAGGACGAGAATACAGGGAGAAGCAAACTAATTACAACTTGTACCAACATGGCTTCTAAAGCCTGCATGGAAAAAGAAAAAATATACAGCAACTAAAACTCAAAACAACCCCACAAACTCCTTTAAGACATCTCTTTTGTTATACTCAAACAGTAGGAAATGTTACTACCAGAGCAAGTTCAGTGGACATAGTTTTTAAATAAGAAGGCATAAGCAGTACATCAAAAATTATTTATGCGATGAAGTTACATTTCTGTAAGAGATTTGTTCTTTTTATTAGAGTGTGTCATCAATATAGAAGACAAGGAATGTCTTACTCATTCCCTGGTTTTAGAAAAAGTAGTAAGAAAAGCCTAGGTTTTCAAATTAGACCCAAACCTTCTCAAGGTCCACCCAGCTCTCTGGTATACTCTGATTCTCCTAAGCTAATCAAAAAGCATCATAAACATACTGAGAACTGAAGTTTCTGAGTTGGAAAAGAGATTGAACTAATCTTGATCCACTTTTTGTACAGCACACATGCATATGCATTACCAGTTACATTTAGCAGCAGTCTGAGAATGTACCTATCTTCATGGCAATTTGGGCAATTTAGAGAAAATACCGCAGGCTCATCTTAAAATTTGTCAAATTGGTACTGACATGTGAACAAAACCTCATAACAGCTGCTCTGTACATGCTTGAAGGAAAAATGCTAGCTTTTATAAATGAATATGATGTGCAGAATTATTTTGCTAGTCCATTTAGCATTTATTTGCATGTAACAGCAAGCCCCTGATATAGAGTTATACTTGAGAGTAAAGAGGCCTGACAAGTGTGCACATTGAATTTTAAACTGCACATCACAGATTTCCAGTTATCTGCTGCATGTGTCATTTATTGCCAATTAAATCATATGCCATGTGAATTTTACTCATCTTCAATTAGTCCAACAACTAGGAAGAAACCATTAGCTGCCTTCTGCCTGCTTTTCAGGCACCCCTAAGTCTCCATCTTTTTCTTCCCAAGGAGGGGGAGAAAATGAATAGAGCAGGAGCAAAATAAACATCTCTTGGCATCCTTGAGAGAGAAGCTGTTGCTTGTGCCCTTTCCTGCTATCAAGGCCTCAAAGTAGTTGCTAAGTGTTCAGAAAAAAAACTCAGTAGCTCAAGAACACGCTTGTAACTAATCAAATATTTAAGTGCTCGAGTGGCAAAAGTGGTTTTCAGAGTGAAAAGAGTATTGCTGCATTAAATTAATCCAATAACTTTCCAGGACATTTAAAAAATGAAAAATTATTATGTTTACATAAATACAATTTAGCAATATTCAGCCAAAATAGCAAGACAACAGAAACATGGAATGTAACTGCTCAAAATACCCGTAGGGTTTCTTTGAGTATTGCCCAGGATGGTCAGAGACAGGACTGTAGGAACACCCCTTCCAACTTTTCAGTGTTACAGCAGCATTGAAAATTTGGTTACCATGTATCCACACAGCAGACATTTCCTTGTAGGCCCAGCATATGCTTAATGCATATGCAGATTTCAGTAACTCAAAATACTCGTGGGTTTTTACAAGTTCAATGTATTTCAGGATTTTGCAGCTAGCATGTGCAGCAGAGAAGCTTATATGCTTAGAAGCGTTCCTAAAACGCACTACTTGGAATGTCTGAGATGCATCTCTACCCCAAAAAACTAAATTAATGAAAAACTGGAATTCTTGAGGAGGTGTAAAATTCTGCTCCTTTCAAATATTTCTTGTTTTAAAACAAGTATACTGGCCTTAACTGGAGAAAACCTCTGAACAATGCTGTAATGCAAATAGCCAGGAAAACCTACTAATGCCAGATTTAACCACCAGGTCAAAGGAGAATGGCTAAAGCACAAGTTCTCTCAGCCCCTCCTCTCTCTTGCCTAAATCTCACTTGTGTACACATCTGAAAATAAGGAGTTACAGAAAAAATGCCTTCTCAACCATTAATATCTTACAGTGCTAAAGAAGAGGTATAAAACTACAAAATTCACTAAGTTTAGATGCCAGGCAGAATACTACTGGCAAAGTTCAGAAACAGATAATTCTTCAGTCAGCTAAGTTAATTGATTTATTAAGGTGTATCTAATAACATTAAATTCATTCTCCTGCATTCCACTTTTCATGATTAAATTAAGCAACATCTTAAAAACGTGCCTTCAACTGTCAGCATTTAAACATTATTATACTTAATTGCCTATCTACAGCCTGCATTTTTTACTAACCAACTTCCATTACAAAAAAAAGTAACTGCTCAATGAGCTAATACTTTTATTCCCTCATATTTAGCATATAATTTCTCATTTGTTATAATTATTTCATTGAAATAAACGTTTTGGATTTTGCCAATAAAGTGTATGAAATTTAAATGCTGGCTTTTAATCCTCTTTGCACAAAATCAGAAAAACCATGACTCCTTGACAATAAAGGAAATTATGAAACCTGCTTTCATTCAAGGTTGATCAGAAGGGAAATAATACACATACCTAGATTTTCTCCACCCCAAACATCCATCATCATGTCATACTTTCCTAGTTCTTCAAAATAGGATTTGTCCATCACAAATAATCCACCAGCTATCATGGGTGTCCTAAAGAAAAAAGAAAAACATAAATTAGTTACAGAACCATGAACATGGGGTTAACTATTGTTTGTACATCAAGATTAATAGCTTCTTGAAAAAACTGGCAATGTTTTTGAATGAAACTTATTTTGCATCTATCACTTCAAATGTTGTTTCCACACGTTCCTATGGGCCATTTCTATGGCCATTACCACCTTCTGAGGCAGCTTCCAAATTTCCACTTGGCTCACAAGTCACTTACTTTAAGGATGGTGATTTGTGCCAGCAAAAAAACATTAAAACTGATGCTGTATTTTTGGCCCTCAAAACACACCGACTTTAAACTGAGTGACATCTACTTCTTAAGGGTAAACAATTAACTAGTGTGTTTTAAGCAATTTTTAAATACCATTTATTTCTGAGAATCTCATAATGCTCCATATACGTGAATGAAATTTCAATTTTGATGTAAGATATAGTGAAGATATCTTTTCAGACTCAAAGAAGATGATTTCTAACTCTCCTTAATTGCAAACTACAATCTATTTGAGAAATGGTGGTACAGACATACTTTATGGGAGCAACTGGATTTCCTTGTCGTGCTCTTCTTTGCTCTGGTGTCATGTAATCCCACTTGAATACAAGATTCCAGTCAAAACCTTCAAGAAGAAAAGTTGGATGTTAAAATTACTGTGGTCATCATTCAACTTGTAGTAACAATGCTCATTAAAAACACCAGGAACTGTAATTAAAATGAAAAATTTAAACATGTGCAAAATTCTGGGTAGAAAACAAATAAGAAGTCCAGATGAAAGGTAAAGAAAAAAAGAGTAAATCTCAACACCAAATAACTTTGGATCACTTGTCTTCATCTATTTCACAAAGTGGGAAACCCAAGTGGCTTCCTTACATCAAATAGAAAAGATCATATGATGATCTTCCAGCCATTACAAATGCTCCCAACAATCTTTACTGAATAACTGCATTTCCACTCTTTAGCAGTGATCTCATATTTACATTTACACAGGCTTTATGCAGTACTCTTGGAGGCAACTCTAACAGCAAGAGCTCTCCATCATGAAGGTCACAACAAATTATGTAGCTTCCACTTATCTTGTCAATATTCATTTAACTTCATACTTTAAAAACATTGTGTTTTTAAATGCATCATTGTTTAAACCCGAGGCAAGTGCTAGAGCACCAAAATCTTACTTTCCTTATGCATATACATCTAAGTGTGAACACACAGTAACAACTGGTCTGGGCCTGTCGTGAGTTAAGCACAGAAGCACAAAGATCACTAGAACAGACAAGATCAATAGGTCACCTATAGCAGCTTTCTACATTAGAGCCATTAAATTACCTCTTTTAGGCAATGATAGAGAGCTTGTATAAGACAAACTTCTTATAGGAAACACTTTCAGAACAGTTTTTGTGCTGGGTTATGCTCATAATCATGAATATCTATTCAAAAAACTGCACAAGACCCATAGCCCTCTCCCAGTACACCTAGGAAATCAGCCTTGTACACTCTGCCTGCTGCCAAACACATTTAGATCCTATGAGGTCATGTAACGAATGATTTCCAGATTTCTGGTGCACAGATGTCAATAGTTTTCATTCTCCAGTACAAAGATAAAGCAATTGCTTTGTGGGGAAGTGGAGAAAAAAGCTTATGTGAACAGGCAACAATTACAGCCCTACAAACTGCTCGTCTGCATCCGTAAAGGTGCATAGCAGTGACTGATGTAGGAAGTTAAAAACGCAGTTTTCACTTTAACTCACAAGATACTTATCACACACAATACAGAAATTACCCTGAACAGTCTTTACAGCATGCATGGCAGCTCCTTCTTTCCATGTCTGAGTATTTCATGAAGCATTGCACTGTAAAAATGAAAGACTGTCAAACTACTCCAAAACTCCAAGTAGCAAAACTGAAAAATGGCTCCAACCCACAGCACTGCAAAGCCTCCAGCATGAAGAGTAAAATGAGTTCCAATAATTCCATGCAGTTAAAAAGCCACATTTCATCCTAGATAGCCAGCAAAATTACTTGCATCTGGGAGAAGTTGAAAAACGCCCTGTTCTGCAGCAGCAGCTGAGAGAGACACAGTTACTGTGTACTCCAGTGAACACAAGGGGTCTCTTTTGGAACACAGCACTCTCACAAACTGAACAAGTGTATAAAGCCTCTACCCACTCAAAACTGCTTTTCCGTCTCCATTTTCACAGACTCTGGGAAAAATCTGCACTCAATGAGATAGTATCAGTAACTCTGTAAAAGGAGTATTTTTAAACACAGTGCATATCCAGTATGAAACTCTATCCAGTGTAAACTGTATCACAGGCATACTCTAAATTATTAGCTCTCAGTTAACTACAGCTTGTTCAGTAATTGTGGTGTTTCTCAGGGTGGCTAAACAGTTTCAGAAATCCCCCTCAAAAAAAAAACAAAAAAAAAACCAAACAACAAAACAACCAAAAAAAAATCAAAAATCAAACAAATTAAGAACCTGTAACATTAAATGCATGGATTTAGTTTTGGCCAGACTTGGGAATTACTTCAGACTTGTCCACTTAGAAAAAAAGTGTGTACCATTTGCTAGGTTGCTTGTCTGGGGTGATTAAGTCCTTTCAAGACAGACCAGGCACAAATGCTGTCCCAGCTGTTCCAACTCTCCATGCTTCAGCCACACTGACACTGTACCTAAGGTTGAAAGCATAGTTCGGTTTCCATGTTTAGACTTGGCCCCAGTGAAAGTGTCCTGTGGTGCCAAATGCTGTAGTGCCTCTAACATGGCAATCTGTCTTTTGGGAACTGACAAATATATTATTTATATTTCAACTGACCCTCAAATACCTTGGCGCACTAGTAGGTGCAAAATTTCCATTAAGGTCAAAAAAGACAGTTTCTCACTCCTCAATCATAAGTATGTAGGTAGGAAACATGCACCTTAAAAAATGAAAAACCCAATCTGTTATGTACAAAAAGAAAAAATAAGTACTAAAAAATAATAGATAAATGAACAAATTAGGTAACATAGATTAAAAGATAAAGCATGAAGGGCAGTAGTAAGTGAAACAATCCTCTCCCACTTAACTTGGGAAGAATTTAGCATAAACCCAGCAGCAACCTGATCTAAGGCTTCAAAAAAGAATTCCTCCTCCTACTCCTGCAGACAACAATAAAAGCCACACAATGGTATAGGGATTTCTGTAGTTAATATTTAATGAATAGATTGGGTAAGGACCTTAAGGTTTGATAATGCTGGCACATACAATAGCATAGAACTATACATTAGCACACTGTGAATATATGCACCATAGGTGTCATTTCAAAACATTAATTAAAAGGACATAGAACCTCTCACCTCCAGACCACTGGAGCAGATGCAACATTATGCAAATATTGCTTTTATTTTAGTTCACTGCAACAACCTAGGTGACCGGTCAGAGACTAGAATCTAAAAGAATAGATTGGAAACTGTTTTTTCCTTCCTCACTTCACGTAATCCATTCAGAAAAAGATAGGACACCCTGAGAACAGCACTCTAATTTTTATATTGTGACTCATTTTACACCTTTTATGCAGACAGTTGTGTTTCCAGGGTTGTAGGAACAATTATTTACAAATAATAGTTGAAAAAGGGGGTAAGTGGGTAGAGAACAACTATTTTAAATATTAGATTCTTGTTAGCACTTAAAGAAGTTTTAAAAATCTGTAATAAGTAAGGAATTTAGCATGTAGTTGCCCTCTCCCTCTTTGAGAAAGAAGATGAGAATAATTTTTTTATTTATTCTTATTTAGGGCTTCAAAAGTCTTCTTGCTATTTGCTGTCAATACTTTACACTACCTAGACATATTGAAATTGTAGTACTTCTCAGTTTAACTGGGGATATTTTCAATGGCAAAGGTATAAACACTACAAATTTTCATGGTCACATCTGAGTGTTTTCACAATTACGGATCATGGCTAACAAACATTTATTTTTTTAAACACATTCCAAAGCCTTCTGCTTATTCAGAAGATTTTAATTTTTTAAGCAAACCAGCATCTTGAAAAAAACCTCATAGACACTGCATTGTTGAGGGGCTTCTAAACTATTGAGCAATTAACGTCTGTGTTATCTAAAAAGAGAACCATAAGCTCTGGCTATTAGCTTTTTCTGACACATTTACACAACCCTACAAACCTTGGATCAAGTCTTGCATATTGGTAAAAGGCAGCATAAACTTATAAGAATTAGTATAATAAAGATGAACTTTTAAAGCAGAGAACAGTAAGGCCAATTAAAATCCAAGCCAAGAAGCAAGTGACCTATGGAACTTGAAACTAGATCTAGGAAAGGGAAGAACAGTATGTTAATTGCCCATTCCACAACTGCAGTGATTATGAGCTTTGATTCTTGATGGGGTTTTTAAAGTCTGTATTCCAGTACAGGTACATACCGCCTTTTAAATCAGCTGACGCCCCCACGTACTGGAAGTTGTCCATATTAATTACATCAATAATAGGAGACACAACTCTGGTCTTGTCCTAAAATAAATGTTAGAAAGTAATATTGAAATAATGAAATTATCAATATATAAAGATTCAGGCAGGATGTGATGTTGAACAGTTCAGCAGGATTTCATTAGCATGTCTCCCAGCTCTCCCTCTACTTCCAAAGAGCCTGTGCTGTGAATAGCACTGCTCAGCACTGCTTCAGAGAGCAGAAACCATAGCATAGGGTGTGACTGGAAATCCTCTTTCTATTCTAGGCTACTTTTATTCAGTAATTCCCCTCTTCTGACTTGCTCTTGAAGAAGGCAACAAACCTGTGGTTCTAAAGGCAGTCAAGCAAACAGACCTTCCATTCTTACTTTTAAACCCAATGCAAAGAAAAGTATCCAGACAATTCATATTTTTCACAGCAAGTCTCCAGTTATGCAGTGGACTACAGTCTTATCATTGCAACCTTTAAGGGACATTTAGGCCTTTCTGCAATCAGAAAGGTCTTAGGTTAATGTCAATCCATTTCACACTAGGAGAATCACACTTCAATAACCTATACTCAGATAGGAAAGAGAACCTAAAAAGCACCTCAGACTCATGGATACTATTAATCTCCAGCAGTTAAGATTCCAGTGGTACAGATAACCACAGTCCTTATCCAACCATGGTCTCGTATACTATTCTGAGCAATGTTAATTATTTTAACTGATGTTTTTGCCAAAATAGTTTAAGAACAAAAATCTTTCCAACAACTCCATGTGTATTATCCAGCAGAATCACAAGACCTCAGTGTTCTAAAATAAGACTCATCTAATGTTAGAAATGCAGTATCATGGTTAAGCCAGTTTGTCTCCATGAGTTATTGCTTGAATTCAAAATAAAAGTTTGGAGCTGCACAACTTAACATCATTCAGAGAACAGATAACTTCAGAACAGCGTATCATCAAATCTGTGAATATAAAAAAAATGTTTTGAACATTTTGGAGATATTTTGGTAACTCCTATTATAGAGAAACTGTTCTCATGGTTAAAAGAAATACAACCTAAACATCTCTATTTTAGGAATTTATTTTATCAGTATGTCTTGAAACAACACCACATATATTCTAAACAGTGGTTCAAGCATGTATCCCCGTTACTAACCAGTATTATGCAGAACAGACTGGAACCAAATTAGTATGAGGCTGAGGTCATAATAAAAGACTTAAAAGCAACTTAAACAAATGCTTTGCTTGGTCCAATAAAAACCTTTAACAACCATTTTCTTTTTATTGAACCTTAACTATTCAATCTCTGCTGATTTTAAATCAGCCCTAATTACATAAACAGCATCTACTAGGTCATTCTGCCTGAGTGAGCAAAAGGTAATGAATTTCTGTATCATCCAAAAGAAGAATTCAAGCAAGCCCAAGAGAATTCAAGCTGAAGACTAAGTGAAAAGCTGAAGACATTGCTTTTTCCATTTCCTTTACTATCACTGCAGCTATGCCAACAAGGCTAAAAATTTGCTTTCATGAGAAATGTAACAGAACATCTAATCTGGTCTCCTACTGAGAATTAATTCATTTGGTCTAAAGCAAATTAAAAATACAAACAAAAAAGGCCAACCTGCCATATTCCCCCATGGATCACATCTTTAGCTCCTGTTTCTCCTCGTGACAGCCTCAAGCCCATGTTTGCAATGGCAAGCAAGGCACAGTGTTGCTAACTGTGTTGTACTTGGGAGGGAATTACAATTTACTGCACCTTCCCTGCAAAGTCCTCTCTGTATGTGTGTACACCTTCCTACATCACTGAAATGCTTTAGATGTACCCATGCCCTTATTTTAGGCATTCTGTATATAGTGATAGAATTAGGAAACTCCCTTAAATAAAGACTGATGAGGCAGAAGATATCGACCTGTCCAGTTATTCACAGTTTATCTATGAGCATAAAATACAAAAATGAAAACATCCTTCCTTTCTTTCTCATTTATTCCTTAGCTGAAATTGAGACAGATGATACATCTATGCCCCTCTCAAAGTATTTTTGAAGAAGATTTGTTTTTCAAATGGTTTTACTTGATCAGGTTCAACCTGGTGGTAAAAGCTGCCCAAGTTATCAGGTGCCACATTAGGCAGAGCTTCATTTAGGCTTCAGCTTATCTCCACCAAGTTGCATAAGCAGGTAGCATGTTGTCTCTACACACCTGAGCTTTTACTGCTGGTCCGATTATTTCTATCAATATCAGTGCAACACCAAACTAACACCACTTACTACACCTAACATATTTAAACAACTCCCAGTTGTTTCTCTGACAGCCAAATACCCAGGCCATGTGCATTCAGTCTTGATGTATAACCCTCACATTGTTGGCTTGGGAATGTGCTGCCCTTCTGTGACTTGAAATTACAGGATTTGCTCAGTAGCAAAGCAGAAAAAAGCTCTGTACATTCTTAAGGTGATGCTTTGCAGAGCATTAGAAAGTTGTTAATGCAGACACTGCTAAAAGAGAGCTTGTGGGTCTCCAAATTAGAGTTCACTCATTTAAAAGACTAAAAAGCAGCTGGTTCCTTTAATCACACCATGCATAAATAAGCACCTTTCTTTAGGATAATTTAATGTAGAAAATCTTTTGCCCTCTATTGGAAAGTGCAACTGGAAAGCCATGTACTTCTTGGTGAACATAATAAAAAGAAAGAGCCTGCAAACACTGTAAGTCTCTAGCACCTGAAAATTTGTAGCAAACCACATCATCTTGACAATTTATAAGGAAGTTATGAATACTCTAGAGAATTAGGCTTTATATATTGCTTTTATAAACCATGAGAAATTATCCTCGAGATTCTGCATTCATTGCTTCCCCCCTCTAAGTCTCAAGACACTTCAAAGATTAAACTTCTCTTAAGAGAAAATATAAATATTTTCCTTTTAGCATCAGTTAAAAGTGATCTCACTCAAAGTCAAAAAATCTGAGACAGACATGAAAAAGCAAACCACATCTCACTTCTTAATTTTAGTCATTTTTTTCCTTTTAAGATCATCTCTGTTTAAAAATACCTTCCTAAATGTGACACAGGATTTACTGCTATGCTATGAAAACAGATTAGTTCAGTTCTGCACCAGAATCTTTCAATTTATTTTTCTCACACAATTGCTGAATTCTAAGAACAGAATGTCAAAGTGTTTAGAAATTTGAAAAGGAAAAAGCCAAGTAGATGAGTGCCCATGAAATTGCTAGTAGTCATAGATGTTTTCAGAACTGTGTATACTTATAACTATGCTGACATTTTTGAGGAATCAAAGGGTTAACCTCCACTGTCTCCTCATTTAATCACACACACAAAAAATCTAGAGGGCATAAAAGGTAGCCTTAAGAATCAAGCAGAAAACCACTCTCCAGGAAGGAGCAAAAGGTACACCAGCTCCAGGTTACACAAGTATCTGTACACATTCTGAACTCCAAAGTGGTCACCTTGTGCATATGCTGCTTCTGCACTGAGCTTTTGCTAAAATTGCTGTAGAAAAGTCCCTAGTAGAATCAGAACCCCTCCAGAAATGCTAAGCAAACATGGCTCCTGAAAAAAGGAAGATATTCTAACCAGGAATCCATCTTATAGAAGAAAACTCTCGGATGGATCATGTTTCAATTCAGGAGGAAAGTTTGATATCTCAGGTGACAGAGGCAGAGCTTTCTAAAGTGGTAATAGCACATCAGATAGAGTTCTGCAGAACTGACTTGATTCAGACTGTTTCTTGGAAGCTGTAAATTCTTATATTGTAACACACACTATTACTCTCCTAACACTCCAACAGAAATAAATGCCAAGTGGGCAATCCTGGAACAGAAAGAAAAAAAAAGAAGAACAAAACACTTTCCACCAGATATACAATAGAAGCAGCTGCCTATCAGAAAACACAGTATTCATGAACAGGAGCCCTGACCTGAAAAAAGTTACCACTGAGCAGAAAAGAGTTCATGTCTATTCAGCTTCTTGTCACTGAGACTATCAAAAAATGCTGCCAATTAACATCAACTAACATACTGTCTGCCCTGAGAGCTGAATTAATCCATTTAAAATAACAAAGAGCTATCATATACAATATATAAACACTAACCTGGCCTTAATTATTTGAACAACCAGAAAACTTAAAAGCTGCTTTTTCAATCCCCATAGCTGTTGGCTGGGAATCTTTGCAGATGACAGTTAAATGGAATTCTATATCCATTATTTATTTAACAGTACATCAATCTTTTAAGACTGAGAAAAATATATTCATACAGCTGAAAACTATTCAGTGGTACACAATTAGTTTGTACTATGGTGACAGTTGGAAGCAGCGAGTTTTGAAGGATCTAATAATTCACATGCCACTAAAATGTAGCTGCTGCAAGAAGCAAAATATGCACCAGCTTCTCCAGCCTAATAAACCCCATTCAATGCTGGATCTTCACAAAATTGCCAGCAATTTAGTAAGAGGTTTTACATTCTGTTACAATGAAAAGGTAACATTTTTTCAAATTCCATATCAGTTTCAGAAAGATAAATGAGTATGACCTGCAAAAAGTCATACAGAAGAGAAATGGGAAAATTACCAAGTAACTGTCTTACCAAATGCAGGGTTTTGCTGACCAAAACAACCACTTCTCTTCTTATTTCTTCAATAAATAGATGCTTCAAGTAGTTTACACAAAAGGCCTGAAAACAGCTCCCATGTCCTTGAATTCATTAGTGCTTTAGCTGCAAGCATTCTCTGCTTCTTTTAGAGATATATTTTATGCCTTCAAGTTTATTTCCTAGTTAATCATTAGAGAGAAATTCCCCCAACCCTTCTGAAGCTGGAACACTTGAGATAGGTTAAAAAAAAATAGGAGGAAGTGCTATGGTATCCATGCTCAAGGGTTTTTTAGGCTCTAGGTACTTTAACAGTGTCCAGGTTTGAGCTGATTAGTTATTTCTACTCCAAAACAGGACTTCAACTGCTGATGTGTCTTGGGCAACTTGCAGTATTTCTGGAACACCTGGCAAATATAACAGGCTATTGACAATTTTATGAGGTTCAACAAGGCAAAGTGCCAGGTTCTGCACTCAGGTCACAATTTCATGCAATACTACAGGACTGGGGATGCTGACTGACAGCAGCTGAACATGACCCAGCACGTGCCCAGGTGGCCAAGAAGGTCAATGGCATCCTGGCCTGGATCAGCAACTGTGTGGCCAGCAGGACCAGGGCAGTGATCATCCCTTTGTATTCAGCACCACTGGGACCACCCCAATCCAGTGTCCTTTTCTGGGCTCCTCACTCCAAGATAGTGAGGTGCTGGAGTGTGTCCAGAGAAGAGTAATGGGGAGCTATGAAGGAACACAAGCTTTTTGAGGAGGAGCTGAGGGTGTTTAGCCTGGAGAAAGGAGTCTCAGAGGAGAGTTTATGACTCTGTACAACTACCTCACAGAAGTTTGCAGCAAGGTGGAGATCAGTCTCTTCTAAGAAATAACAAGCACAGGAAAGAGGAAATAGCTTCAAGTTACATCACAGAGATTTGGATTGGGTATTAGGAAAAATTTCTTTACTGAAAGAGTGGTCAAGCATTGGAACAGACTGCCCAGGGAAGTGGAGTGGTCACCATCCCTCAAGGTACTTATTTAAGAGATGTGTAGATGTGGCACTTCAGGGACATGGTTGGGCTTGGCAGGTGCTTGGGTAACAGCTGGACTCAATGATCTTAAATGTCATTTCCAACCTATATGATTTTATGATTCTAAAAGGATGACAGAACCAAACAGAATAAAGAAAATCAGTCATCAATTGATAGCTTCTTCATTGGCACACTGAGTATATGGGGTTTACTTCCTTCCCTCTCCCCCACTCTGTTTTTGGAGAATGCAAAGGAAACCATAATGTGGATAAGTGAAGAACTGGGCATTAACCAAACAGAGTAGCTTAGCAAAGCCATTTTGATCAGAAGCATTTTGGAACCAAATCTTTCCTGGAAGACTAGCTTTCCAGAAAGGGAATGCAATTAAGAAAGAATAAAAACCCTGCTGTCTTGAGTGTTTCTCAGTGTTTTTTTGGAATCACACTTCATTCAATTTCCACTTCAACTGAGTTCTTCCAGAGGAAGTTAACAAGTATAAAGAACCCCTGGAGAAAACAGTATAGTTTCACTCTCAATCCTCCCAATTGCTTTTCCAGGACACCAGACTAAGCATAATTTTCATAGATGCTGAGAGCCTATAGTTCCTGCTAGTTTCCATGAGAATTTTGGTTTGACAAGTCATCCTCTCTCCTATTATCACACTGAATTTTAATGAGGCATAAAGATTCAGGTAAACTGAATCACATCAAGATGATACTGGTAGAGGAGAATCATACTTTGCTCTAAAGATTTTCAGCTTACTGAGGCAGTCCCCAAAGAACCAAGGAAGCATATATTTGAATTACTTGCAAAGATAGTAATAAATATTCAGATTTTATGTTCCTGTGTTCACAGATTAAATGAACAAAAATATGTTTTAATCACAGAACACTCCAATCATCTCCATCATCTTAAATCAGGGAAAAAGCTTCCTTAGGAAAATGAATAAAATTAATCTACTATAAACCAGATGGCTTTAAAATTTAAAAGCTGCTTCTTCAGGAAATTACTTTACAACTCTTTACTAACCTCAGCTACTCTTTCCAAAAGTGGTTCCAGCCAGTGTTCATTGCACTCACAGTGACTATCCAGGAAGGTCAACACTTTGGCTTGTGCTGCATCTGCCCCTCTGACACGGGAGCGCATCAGGCCTGAGAAGTAAAGATGGAAAGTTTTAAGTACTTCCTGGGGAAAACAATCAACAGTAGCAAGAAACTATTGCATTCTAAGTTAGTAGTCAGTTAAATTACTCATACAGGGCAAATACACAAGCTCCATTATCAAAATCAGATGCTCATTAAGAATTCAGTGAAATGACTTCACACCAAACAGCCTGCAAGTGCCCAGCCTACTGCAATCTGCAAGTTTCCATCTGATTTAAGCAGAAGAAAAGTACCTTTTCAAAACAATGATACACAAATACAGATGGATCTGTATTACCCTAAGTGGTATTTACACCAATAAATCTTAAGATTGGATCTGAAAACAGGTATACCTCCTCAAGTTCTACTATGCAACTAAGGAAAGCACCATAATTAACTTACCCTCCCCACCTTTTTGCCAACCCCCATCTTAGTACTTACCAGTCCGTACAGTCTTCTATGAACTTCTTCAAGAAATAACCATGCTTCATTAATTCCCATTGGAGAACCTTACCCCAACCCATTTGTCTTTCCTCTGTGACTACAGCCATTCTCTTGTTTTGCAGTTTGTTTGGGGTTTGTCTGTTCTGAATAGATATCTTTAGGTAGAAACTTCTGGCAAAACCAAAAGGTTCTTCTCTTTATGTCTCGATTAGATAGATACTCTCATTGATTTACCCTGCTCCTTTCCTTTCTTTTCTTTTACAATCTGTTCACTGGATGACCTCACCAATCCTTAAAGTCTCTTGCTATATATACACATAGCAAGCTTCCTCCCATTCCTTTGCAAATTTCCTCCCTACTTTTTTCTACTACTATTCAAAAATTCATTGATTTCTTTTTGTCATGTGAGACCAAAGCCAAGTCTGTTTTGTTCTGGGTTTTTTTTCTTTTTTAGCTTTGTTTTGTTGTTTTGGTTTTTTTTCTTTCTTTCTTTCTTCATTGTTTCCCACTAAATCTGTTCTGGTTTCTTCAGGCATTTTCCTCCCCCAACAGAAATACTATAAAAGAGTCAAGCCTGTTACTTACTCCTCCCTTTACAAAATAAATATGCAAAACATGACTATGCCAACAGAACACAAGATGCTTAAGAGGTAAAGCTTGTTACTCTGACCAACATTCAATAACAGCCCCATCAAGATCCTTTTCCTCTCTCTTATTTCAAGTGTGAGCACAGTTCCAGATACATGCTGTGCCATGACTCTCCAACATTTTACATTTTATCTGTGGCACACTGACACCTAACTGTACCTCACAGACTTAGTGCTGGTGCCTTAATTTCACCCTTTGAATCTGTGCTGTTCAGTTTTTCCACATCAAACCATTCCTCCAGGACTATTGCAATACTTTTTTTAATTTCTCAAATTGCTCCCTCCAGAGCTTATTATTTCTAAATAATATTGTTGAAGAGCCTACTGTCTTACTCTAATTCTATAGAAAACACACAACAGTGTTTCTAATTTCAGAGTTTTAAAAAATGGATGTGAGCACTTTGGTCATTGAGTCCTCCACAATCACATTCAGGCTTATAATGAATAGAGCTGAAAAGGTTCCACTGAACATTTATTCTGTAGACTACCACACCCTAAAACACATCTGTTCCCATAACAAACTCTGGTACTAGAGATGAGACTAATAGCCAGTAATATTTATTTTTGAAAGAACAGCAGTTTATGTCACTCCCTTCACTGACACCATCTCTTCACGTCAACTTTTGCTGTAAAACACACTGCTTTCCTTTATCATTCTGATAAGAGTGGATACTACTGACCCACTCTTAGCACACTACACATTCACTAATTCTCTTAAATTTCAATTTGTTTGTGCAATATTTAATCTTAATCTCACAAAGATACAAACTAATACTCTGCCTTCTATCTGCAAACATTTGTGCTCTTCTGACATAATAGATTTGTCAAATTATATTTAATTTTCAGATATACGGATGCACATTCCTAAGCATGTATTTGTATATGCATTGCAAATCAATATTTAAAATTACTAAAAAAACAAACATCAAAAATGTGTTACTTCATTCTGTTTTTTTCCTTACTTCTATCTCCATCTTCAAGTGATACACTGAAAAATGACATTAACTTACTCAGAACCTGGCAACCATGGCAAGTCATAAAAGACTTGCTTTCCTTTGTTCACAAGTATATTCCAAACAGAATATTTAAACACTAAGAACCCATCAGTTATTGCACTAACTTTAATTATGGGATAACACATTTTGTGCGTGTGGTTTCCAGTTCCCGACAATCTAATGATTCCAGCTCTTCCCCAGGCCAGGCCAGCAGTCTAGAAGATGCAGCTTATAAAAATTAGCAAGGACATATGTGCTAATTCAGTCAGCTATTTCAACTGTCAAATCTCAGTTATTATTTCAAACAGCTGTAGATAACAGTTGCCTGCATCTAATACTTTAAACTCCACCGTCAGTGAACTGCTGACTGAAGGGCTCAGTGATGTGACACCACAAGTTACAAAGCAACGTAGAAGAAAACAAAAATGTAAGACAAATTTGTTACAGGGCACACTGGCTTCAGAAAAACCAGAATACTTGGTCCCAGCCCTCCTGGCTCCTCAAACCCTCTAGTCAAAGCAAGTTGTTTGTCTGGCTGTCCATCAACTAAACCCATAAAATGATATCTAATAAGAGAACCAGCAAAAAAAGACGGCTATTTTTAAGCTGCATCATTTCAAACACAGATACATTTTACAGTGAGACCTTGTGTACTATGGAAGCACCTTAACTAAGTATTCAGTGCAGGAAAAGAAAGGAAAGGTTGAAGATTAAATGTAATTCCTGAAGGAAGCTCACACTGTAAAAGCCAACAATGGGCAATTGTGCACAGAACAATATGGAAACAATTACAATTACTGTTTTTACCTGCACAATTATGGGGTTTTTTTATTCCTTCTACTAGAAGATTTATAAAGTGAAGATCTCTCTTCCAATAAGGCAAGTAAAGAAGAATGTTCCTTTAAAAGACTTGATGAAAACTAACAGATAAAACAACACAGTGGAACTTGTATCTTACTTCCTTAAAATTAAGCCTACCTTCTCGCCGATCATTCCGAAGAACCCGTACTTTTTCAATTTTTCCCAAGAGAGCCCCATCATCAGCTTAAAAAAAAACCAATAATAAGTTTAAGAATTTAAAAAATAAAGAAAAAAAATCAAGTGATCAGAACCAGTTTTGCATCCAACATTTGTATACCAGAAGAGAGGCCATCTTCAAAAAAACCAAAAGTTTTGTAGGTGAAAATGTTTGTGTTCATAAATAGTTACTGATCTCACAAGAAATAAAGAAAAATTACCAGGCTAAGAAATTACTACTATGTTACTTAAAGCTAGCTTAATTTTACAGTCTTGAAATAATTTTACTTAACTATTTTCTCTTTGCTTACGTTAGACAGTTTCTACATTACATAGAGAGAAAAAACTTCCATAAGATTAAATAAACCCCTTTCTTTGCCTATAAGAAAGCTCACTTTCTAACCAACATTAAGACAAACCTGACCTAAGCTAGTATTAGTAACAGTATTAATGCAAATATATATATTAGCTTCTTCTAAGAAATATGACTCTGAGGTCCATTTCAATTGGTTAAACTGTCATGATACACTAGTACCTACAAGACATTGACTTATTTTAGGTTCAGTAAGATTTTTTCTGAGAGACTGATGGAGACAGGCATCCTTTTAAAACAGCACTACAAAAATATTTGTTGCAAACACCATGGGTTTTATTTTTATTTAAGATAACATACTATGAAAAAGCTCTTTTTAAAAATACACTCTTATTATTTCCTGTTAGCTGAAGGACAAGATATACTGGAAATATTTATAGAGACTTCACATTTCCACAATGACAGATATGGAAGAGTTAAAACTTGGCCAAGTCTCTGCCAATTCTTATTCATGTGTCCTATTCTCAACTGACTGATCTATCAGCATCAGGAAATCTTACCAGAATAAGCACAGTAGGGTAGGATCCTATAAAAGTACTTACGATCATTACTGTAGTCATCCACTAGTATGATTTCCTTAATAAGATGTGATGGACTTTTTTTAAGGACACTGAAACAGACCAAAACAAAAAATCATTACAGCAGTGTTAATTTTCCAAAATAATGTCAGAAAAGCAGTTACTTAGTTAAGCTGCAGTAGAACCCAGCCCAGGATGTTACTTTCAACAACAGCTGATGGCCTGCTCTTACAAAAAGCATGAAAAGAGGCACACGTATAATTTTGTGTGTTCCTTCTTCCCTGCCTCCCTAACTCCCCCACCCCCACTATTCCAGCCCCCAGAAATCAGTGCATTAGACAATGTCCAACAAGCAACTTTTGCAGATATCTTTGAGTCAAATAACACCTGGAAATCCATCTACCCTGACTTGTTCTTGGAACAGCCAGCCTCCAAACATCATCTGAATATCAGTCCCATACTTTCATGCATTTTAGTTGAGGTGAGCAATTTTGTTTAACATCAACTACTTCAGGATGTAAGAACTGAAGATCTCAATGAAATTAAAACTTACCTTTTCCTCTTCAAATAGTTCAGTATAATTCAGTAATGGGCTGTTGCTTCCCATTCTTATCACAAGCTGACAGAAATGAATGGCCGGCCTTAAAGAAAAATTTGTCTCTCTTGCGCATACCTGACAACAGTTCGAAGCAAAGCAGATCTTGCCTCGTTATGGAAGGTGATCACCACACTAGTGGCTGGCAAGTCTATCCGCCACTGTTTCCGCTGGCACCTGAAAGAAATAAAACCTTGTCAGTTCAACCTAACTTCTACATCCCAGGCATGGGAGACTGCCTTCATCGCAAAGCATTTATTGGTTAAACTCATAGACACATGGCCTAAGTAGAACTAAATAGCTTGTTTTCAAGTGAGATTATAATCAACCTGTCTTTTGATGCTTTTGGCAGCTGTTTTAGTACACAAAAGACTGAAAAGTCAGAGGCAGATATGGGCAGGTTCAGACAAGTCACCAGACAATCATCATTACACTATGTCAAATGTCTTTTGTGCAGCTGAGTATGAAACCAGAGCCCTTCTTTTACAATAAAAGCATTCAATACATCCAAGGCAATATGCATATTTTCAACGAAAATGCATGGTTCACCACATATTTCTTCTTTAGAATGGCATGTGTCCACTTCTCCCTTTATTTTTAAAGCTCCTGTAACATCCTGGCCATACTCATAGATAAAACTAGTTTCTATTCTAATGAGAATTTGTAAGGATCATGAATATTCAGAATGTGAAAAACAGAGCTAGCTGTGACAATGCTGAGCCAACTAAAGACAGAACCATATCCTTCCAAACCATAAGGATAATAAATATTCTATCTATGTCAACTCATTTTTCATCACCTCTAGAAATTAATATAATAAGCAAAAAGAAGCAAATCCCAAAATGCTTCCTTCAGGACTACATACAGTTAAGCTATTTAATCTAATAAAATAAACCTAAAAAGATGTTACGTTTATTGTATTAGAAACTAACAGTTCTAGAAAACAATGTATATTGAGTTTATGCCAAAAGCATTACAATGTGACAAGTCACAATACTGACTGCCATTTGTGCAGTGACACACACCAGTGATGTATTTCTTCCATGCCCTTTAATTAAGGGTAGAATTTTAACAGGCCTAGCTGTCTTCAGAAAGAATAAACCCAACTAGCATACAACTGTAGCAAATTCAGCGATTTCAGTACTTATTTCAGCAATTCAATTTCTGTACTCTGTGCAGTATTAATCAGACCAGTATTTAAGAGAAGTTTGCCACCCACACTTCTGAAACTAGGCTTCTGCCTGTATAAAAGCCCACTCCACCCCCAATTAAACATCTGCAACATGCACCATAAACAATACAACCTCCACCTTCTTGGAATCAGAGAGCAAGCAGTAATGTGCTTCTTCCCCTGCCCCACTCTACAAAAACCCAACCACCTGTGGTACTTTTGATACAACACAAGCACAGTGTCACACACATTAGTGCCTGCATGAAACAAAACATTCTCATGCTGCAGTGACCTCACTTGGCTCTGCACAAAAGCAGAGTCTGTGCCAAGCCTGCAACCGCTGTGTCAGATTAGCAGGGGCGTCTCTGGCTTTGTGGTGGGTGTACACGATGGCTTTGTCACTAGAGCCCTGCATGGAACAAATAAATCTCAAATGCCTGTATTCCTGAAAAATATAGAGCAGCTCCTCTAGTGTGAGCTTCTGGCAATTCATCTAGACAGCTAAAAGATGTGTAATTATTATACTCAAAGTCTGTGGTGCCAAAGAAGATATGCTTCATCCTGCTAGCTTTCAAATTACCCACAGAGGACAGAGCTACTGTGCACACACGAAGCACTTGCATTAGAATAATTAAAAAGTCACATTAAACTTATATTGATCTCTTTGCAGAAGAGAGCACTTGAGCCAGATCACATATTAGGGAGAATTACTCAAGGCAATGAAGCCTCTCAATTTTAAGAAAACTCAAGAGAAGAGCACTACTGTGTATTTCTGAGGGAGAAATAAGACTTCTAGTCATCCAAATAAAACTGGAGGAATGTTTCACCAAGTATCACTGTTTTCAGCTCTTCATAAATCCCTGCTTTAACTGACTCAGTATCAGTCTTCCTCCTACTCTGCTGTGTCAACAGGGCCACAGTTAAAATTCAAACCGAAGAAACAATGTCATTATTTTCGGCACAAAGATTAACCTTTGTCTCCTTAAGCTGCAGCACTTCAATTTTACATGCAGAGTAAAAAAATACATTTATTTAAGACAGAACTTGAACTGAAAATTTCAATCAAGACCTTCAATGTTTAACATAGGTCAGTAAAATCAGTTAAAACATGAAAAGTACATTCCTTCCCCCAGTGATTTGGACTGGTTCATTTAATTAACAATTTTTCCAAGAACCTCTGATTTGTTTGAAACCACTTTTTGGCAGAAATATACATTTTAACCAGTGCAAGGAGAATATTCATTTCAACTGGTACTAAAGGCACAGGAAAGTTTATTTCTTCTCTACTTAAGAATAAAACTTAAGCATGAGGTCAGAAGCTTCTAATAGGTGCCGAATGACAAAGAAAACAGTTCAGTGCAGCTATAGTACTTGAAAGTAATTCCCAAAAATCATCACATCACAACAATTAGAAGATGTGATCAGAAATCACTAGTCCAAAGCATACATGGGGAACATTGGTCCACAAAAACCATGGGGTATTTAATCCTTTATCCCCCTTGGGAAGCTATTTTACTCTGACAGAAGGACAGGTCTATGAGTTTGCTATTACAACTGTGACACCCACTTGTCACTTTCTGGATTTCCCAAATCTACCATGAAATGAAAGGAAACACAGAGGTTTCTTAGAGTTGTGGTGAGCATCAGCCCAAGTGGTAGTTTGTGAGCGTCAGCTGGAGTGAGAATCCATGTCCCTGCTCAGAGCTCTCTCCACTTCCTTTCTTATGTTGTATCTGCCTGTTTCTCCCTTCTTCCTTTTGCTTAAAACAAAGGCAAGCAGTTAAAATGAGTGAACCAAAAGTGTCTGGTAGTACTGCTGGCATGCTTTCACAAAAAGCACAAGGAAAACTTTTGTCTTCCTGCTAGTAAAAGTTTGCATGATGTAAATATAGACTTAACAATATAGTATTAAAAAGATGCATAGCTACACTCACATCTACATATGTAATGCAGAATCCTGATAAACTGCTCCTAAACAGTCTAGAAAATTTCAGCAATTAAAAAATTCTGCTACGTAATTTTTTTTAAGTCAATGAGCCTCTTGGACACATCAATACAATTAATAACAAGTTATTTAAGAAGAAACAAAGTATCTTCTCACCCAGGTTTCTTTCCTTAAAGAAGACTGCAACAGTTCCACAAGAGATCTTAATCTCAACCCAGTTGCCTTCAATTTTATTAGAAACTAACATGCTTCAAAGTGTCTTGTGATCAGATAGTCTTCTTCCTATGGCTATTGCTTTTGTTCTTTCCATTGCACACTTCCCAAAAAAAATATTTCATGCAGCTTTTTCAGCTTTTGCAGTGAAAGGTCTTCCCAAAATAGAATGAAAATTAAATGCAGCGTGGCAGGGAACTCATTAAGAACAGCTTGTAAGAATGATTGCTTCAGTTTGTTTTACTGTTTGGTTCATCTTTTCTTTAAAAGATGATTATTCACAGACTGATAAGCACTTAAATCTGCTCCATGGCACAGTCTAAGTAATAATCCCAGCTCAGATATAGCCTGTCCCCAGTAACATACCTCTTTCTGGGTTCTTTTCCAGCTCTGTTTAGTGGAAACACTTAAGCAGGCCAGCATATAATAACAAGACTAACAGTTAAAAGCAACGACCATTGTAATATAATTTATCTCTGGATATCTCTCTTACTTAAGTTATTCTCAACAGACAGCCTTTGTCTTTAGAGACATGCCCCTTTCCCCCCCCCCCCCACCCAAGGTTATTAGATATATAAAAAATTCCAAATTCAGCATATCTGAGTCATAGAAACTTCTAAAATTTGAGAGTTGAGTTGGATCTCTTGGAAAAGAATACCTGATCTAAAAAGTTAGAATACATTTCTTGTGGAAAAAAGTATATGCTATGAAGAAAACTCAAAAGTAATTTTAAACTCCTCAGTACAACATCACAGACATTGAGCTTTTTACTGCTTTCTTGACAACAGGTGAAACATCATATTCTTCCTACTTTGACATGCAATTAGCAACAAATTACTTGCTTTACCCCATCTGCAACTACTTTGCATAAAGAAACCTAAACCCACACTATTATACAAGGGATTTCAGAAATGACTGAGTTTCTACACAAATTTTCTTCACTAGGCCATTTCTGATTAAAGAGCTTTATGGGAGACAACAGGAATCTTCCTGTTCTCTTTCCTCTTCTGGGGTCTTTTTTTGCTTCTTCTACTTACAAATCTGTGAATGTACATTCATCCTAACTGTAGAATTAGCTAGGCAAATTAACCACACATATGGTTGGCTAATAATATGTTTCAAGACTGGCTTGCCTAGTTTTTAAACCAAACCAAACCAAACCTGGTTTTGTATTTTCAAGTAACAAAGTCCTAATGAGCAACTTTTTTTTAAGCAAGACTCATGCAAGTTATTAAATCCTTTTTAAAACGAAGGTCTTCTCTAACCAATAAATAGTAAGTAATATCCTTCCTTACTGTGAACTGTACTGTTTCCTGAAACTGCACAAGCAGCCTGAAGTATAATTCTGTCCTATGTTTACCCTGATGTGACTAAATTGATTCCTTTAGGTTTAGAGTTGACAATCATCACATACAAACAGAATCACAGAGTGACTGAGATCCAAAGTGGCCCTGGAGATCTCTGAGCTCAAATTCCCTTGAAGCAGTGCCTGCTACAGCAGGCTCTGCACCGGGCTTTGAATAACCCTAAGCCTGGAGACTTCACACCCTCTCTGGCCAACCTGCTCCACTGTTTGATCATCTTCACTTTGAAAGAGACTTACAAACATAGAAACCAAGAAATGCTACCAGATAAATAGGAAAAAAGAAAGACTGAAATGCAGCACCAGTTTGGATATATAGTACACGCTGATGCAAGTCCTGGAAACAGAAAAACTTGAATAAGATTTATTGTTCCTTAACCCACTGTTCAAGGATCAGGGAGTTTATTGCTACTGGCCTTTCTAAAGCTGGAAACTCCTGCTTCAGAAAAAGCAGCTCAAGAGCAATAAATACAGAAAGGCTAATCCAAGCCAAGATGGCTCAGTTTGGCACTTACTGATCATGCCTAGTGTCAGGAATGCTGCGGTCCATTCGCAGTTTGTCACTCTCCACCTGATTGAATTTATTCCGTGCGTAGGGATCCTGGCCCGATCGCACCACAGTAGCACCAACATAGGCATCCTGATCAAAGTCTTGCCACCGAACTTTCCCTACAGTAAAAACAGGAAAACATCCAGTTTAATAGTCATGATTTAAGGAACAGCATTCAGTAATCCAAACACAATTGATGAAAGATTTAATTAAGTAACTAAACTTCAACGGTAGTGTTAACAGTGTAACATCAAAACTCACTTATATATTAAATTTGTCTAGACTATCCTGCAAATTAGTATCAAATTTTTAAAACAATGCAAAGAATCTGCAGAAATATGAATACCAAGCTTCACTGCCACAAAAATTCAGAAGTTTGCCTATATTAACTGAAAATAAAAAAAAAATTATTAAAGGGTGTATAGTTCTGTGACATCTTTGATGTTTAATTCCAGACTCTAATACTACTTTGCAGTAACAATTCTCCAGTCTGTTACATCAGGCCATAAGAGACTACTAATCAACATATGAAATGAAAAAAGCCATGACCTGCTCTACTGCACACTTAATCTTACTTCTAGTTTCAACCCTTCCAGCTTCTGATAGCTCTCCCTTTCAACCTGTGACACTTCCCACTCCCTTTAATACTCAAACAGGCTATTTAAGGCCACTAGGAAAGGATAAACCTTGGTCCAGAATACATAAACATTCAAAAAAAGGGAAATAAGAACTGCTGGAAGGTGCAAAATTGGCTGATCTAACACCAGAAACAAAATTTGTAGACAGGTCTGTTAAGCAGAACAAATAACTGAAAATATCTGCCAGAAACCAACTTAAATAAGCCAGGCTCTTCAACTTTTGGAGATTTATTTCTCAATACATACACGAAGTAAAGGCTTTGCCAAAAAAGTAGACATAGATAACCAGTCTTATTTCCCTTCTCCAAGGAGTGGCTAAGTTTAGGTAGGCCAATGGATACAGAAAAAAAGGCATCAATAGCAAAGAACTTATGACTGAAAAAGAAAAATCATGCCTCACATGTTCTTGGGGATGGGAGTTCCCAGCTGCTTAAAAGAAAGCTTGCCTGGGTTAGTTCTTTCTGCAAGAACTCATAGTATTTCAAATGTTCAGCCAGACATATTTGTAAGCAAAACACAAGGATTCATAGAAGAGAAGCAAAACCTGTGATGCTATCTCATCAGTAGTTGTCCTTGTCACAGGTTAAACTTCTTCAATTGTGTAAAATATTCAAATTCAATTTTCATTTTTCTGTATGCTTTAGGTTGTCAATTGTAGCTATATATGAAATCTCCTTGATGTGAAACAGTTAAGCAGCAAAAGAAGTTTATGGAAACATTTACATGAAATGAAGATTCCTTAACACTTAGTTTTCCTAACTCATCCTCAAGGCTTGAGGATTTCACTCAAACAAAATAAAAATCACGTTGCTCTGTTATTTTCCAGCATGTGACAAATACTAAGCAAGCATGAGGAAAAAAAATAAAGTACACCAGCAGCACAGTTAGGAAAATCTGCCAAATCAATAGCTAGAAATAAATCTAAAAATGTATGAACCTTGGCTGAATCTTCAGTCAAAATAACAGTCCCAAGGTGACTTGTCTGTTGCCTGCCAGCATCATCCACCAAGAGAAATGGACTACTTTTGTACCAGAGGCTTTTACAGTATCTCAAACCTACTGAAGGACAATACAAACATACTAGCAAAGAACCACACTGCCTATTTTATCTCAAAGGAGCAGTGAAGCAGGTGAGATTTAAGGATGCTGAAGCTACAAGCACAAAGAAGTACATGTTGCTAAAATAATCCTAGCACTTTCAAACTACAAAGAATTATTAGAATCAGAACAAGTGCAGTGTTTTATGGCTTTCACTGATAAATGTTTTATGGCTATGGATCTTTCATAACAAATCTTACTGCAGTACCGGGAGGTAGTGTCTCCACACTTTGTGCCTTGTCCTCCACATCATTGCCACGCACTTCTTTCCTTTTGGGGTCGATATCATTTGGGTCCTCCTGAAAAAAAAGTAAATAATCTTTAAAATAATCTTAATTTAGTTTTGTGTCTTCAAAGTAAACTTGGTTTTCCAGATTTTAAACTTAGAGTGGTCCAAGAAAACAAGGATTTTAAGAGAAACAATGATTATTCTCTCCATTTCTTGAAAAACACAATAAAAATTGAGTCAGACTTTTGCAATTAATTTATGTAAAAATTCTTCTTTGGAAAAAAAAAAAAAGGAAATTATTAGGAAAGATGGAAAAAGATGGAATTCTTTTTTAGTCAGTTATGTTCCAAGGAGCTACATGGGCAAAAAGGTTAAGCAAGACCTGAAGAAATCCCTGCTCTAACAAGGAACAGCCTAAACAAAATTCTTTGAAAAGAGAAATCAGGTTATCTAGCAATTATATCCAGAATGGCACCCCTACTATTGGAAAAATACTTCAAAAATATTTTCTGTGTTAATATAATGGGAGTTTATTCTGGGCTTCACAGGCAAATCTGCTGGATTTGTGATTGCAGAGATATTGATGATTTAGATGGGTGGGGGGCAAATAGTTTCACCAACACCCTCCTCCAATTTCCAGCATTTATTTTGAACCTATAAATCTCATTTTCCTTTCAACAGGAAAAAAAAAAAAACCCTGACCACCACACTTTTGCATTCTTATCACCACAAAAATACAAAATATGAAGCTGGAATTACCCCATTATGCATTTGGAAGAAGTGGAGAAGAGGCTAACTTTAAAACAAAAACTAGCAACTGCATGGACTGTATGCCAATTTGTACACTACACTTAGCCAATTGATTTAAGTGCCATCAGCTTCTGTTGTTCTTGCACACTTGCCAAAAGAAATTCTGTTTCCTTTTTTTAAATCTGCACCAAAGGAGTCCCATCTATAAAACCAGTTATATTGGCACTATCCTGAGAAAAAGACCTTTACTACAACATGCAAGAAGATACAACACTATGCCTGTACTAATCACTGAGTGCACTGAAGCCAAGCAGTACAGAACAGTTCTCATCTCTTACAGGAATCTGCCAGAGTCTCCAGAGCAGGGTGATGGTGTATGAAGTGCATACTGGAAAATATCTCTGCTGTCCCAGCTCCTAAGCCACATCTGGGGAATTCTTTGATGGAACAGTAAGTAGCTGGAACAGACCTAAGTTATGCTGGGGAACATTTCAACCACAAATGATACCATTTCAGCTTGTCCCCAGGCATCCCAGAACTTTCCAATGTAAATTCAGCTTAAGTCACTAAGTGCTAAATTGGCACTAATATTTAGAAATATGTTGAAAAAGGCAACATATTTCTAAAATACTGAAATGAAAAGCTAAATACAGATGCTTCCCCCACCCCCCCACCCAAGAAATACAGTTAAATCAGTTAAAAACTGAGTACTACTCTGAGTACTATATATATATATATATATATATATATATATATATATATATGTATGTGTGCATGTTTTTCATAGCATCATGTATCAAGGATCCTAGAGAGAAGGAATTTTAACAGGTTCTTATACTACATGTCCTTATGTTGGTACATGCTTTGGGCTACTGGGCCATGTGGACCTCAACTGATACCCCTGCTTAGAGAAAGCTGTAGGACAACAACAATGAAGAAAACCAAAGAAAACCCACACCAACACAAAAGCACACTCCCAAAACCACACAATACATTTCAAGAAAATGTTTATGACTCACACTGATGAGGGAAATTATATGTCACTGTGCACTGAGTCCCGCCAGCACAGTGAACTATATGCTTTCTGTATTTTGAGAAAGTTGTATTTCACTCATTATTTGGCTTTGTGCACCATTTTAAAGACACTACAGAAACATTGAAATCCAAGTATCAATGGTATCTGCAAAATTCAATGAAGCTCTTTACTATTCCAGATGACTGTAATGAGTCTAAAAAACACATAAGTTGAAAAATAAATGTAAAACATCTGCTAAACAGTAGAAATAATAATAAAAGTAATAATGCAACGGTTTCTCCTGTAATTAAACAAAACAAACTATTGAGTACTTCTTCACTGTCCCCCTCCCTTTAAGTCTTTGGGGTAAAACTCTGCCTTCACATTAATCCTTCTAGGTAAGGTGCATGTGCCATTGAGAGTAATTATTTATCAAGTTTTGCCACTTTGGATTTTGTTGCTGTTGTGTTTTGTTTTTTATAAAATAAACAAACTGCCAAAGGCAAAGTTAGATTCAGAAATCTCACAGTTAAATGCCATTTTGAATTCTTATAAATGTCACCCTTTCAGGAAACTACTTGGTACAGCCTTCAGACATTTTGAGGTGAGGCAAGCTGCCACGATGGAAGTTGCCACTGCATATTGCTTGATGCTCACCTTGCCTCCTACGACTCCTTATAAAACAGTATTTTGATGGGAGAGTATGGGGCATTAAGGGATATTTACCTTGAACTTTGTGCCCTAGATTAGGACTTAGTGGCTCTAAAATCAGCAACTCAGTTAAAACTGATACTCTGGTGTAAGCACTAACTTTCATCCAATGAAGACTTTGGAAGGTACATGTGGCAAACCCCTACCTTTTAGGTGCAAACAAGCTGTTACATCCTTTAGCAAGAACTTGAGAACAGGAAAAGAGATGAAAGCAGTTATTGAAATCACAGGCATAAAAACACCCAGTTTCTTTATATCATTGATTGCAAAGTGCTTCAGCATAATAATTTGGTGCTATATAGGAATCCATCATATGTTCAAATGGCATTACCATGTTGCCATCACCACAGAGTTGCTTTTTCAGCTTGCCTTGCCAACTTCTAATGTGATATTAAAAGGCCACTTGCTTTTGAGGAGTAATCCTCTTGGTAAAAGACAACAATGCTGGCACTGACAAAACTCATTCATACAGAAAGCTAAGCTTAAGGGAAGATTGAAAGCAACTTAAACTGCTTAAGAGGAGGCACAGCTCTTTCATCATGAGAGCACAAGAGGGAGATTTAATGAATAAAAATTAAAAAGAAAAGGCTACTGTATTTTTCTACATTAAAATACTACTAATACTTTAAAATAATATTTTCCTGACATTTTTAAAAAGAGCTGACAATTTTAGGCTACAACTTGGTATGTAAATGCACGTGGACGACCACTTTGAAGTTATTGAAAAATAAAAACGTGGCTGCCAGCTAGCAGAGACATTGACCACACATTAGATGCACACAGAACACCACTAGAATAAAACCTTTGTAGGCATTGCTCGTGCAGTTATTTTCTTAGGCCAGGACACATATCAACAAGAAAATAAGTGCACACCAGCTAAAATGCAAGTGTTGCAGGGATTTGGCATATTTTCATTTTACACATCATGTCACTGCTTCTGCTACTGAATCAGAAATTAGTGGGAAGACATGCAAAGAAACAAAATTGCAACCTTTCAAGTCAATTCAGTGGGAAATATTACAATAATACTACGGTAATATTTTTAACATAACAAATAAATGTACATTAATTTTTTAATTCAATTCTCTAAATACCTTTGCTATTCCCAGAGCTCTGAAACTAAGGGATGCACATTTATTTAACATTTTGTTAAAACATTCCTTGCAGCCATAACCTTGCACAATTCATTATGGTAAATTGACTAATCTGAAGGTGGGGTGGATTTTTTTAGGCTGATTAATCACAGAGTTGCTGCAACTTTTTCTTTCAGGACACTGCAAGCTCTGCATGCCTCAGAAAGCCCACATCACTGACAAACCTTGCTATTACAGCTCACTTTTCTTGCCCTGCTCTACTCACTCACTCCATTAAGATTAGCTGGAAGACTGAATTTGAGACATGTTGAAGATGCAACAGCAAGCTTCTCTGAGTCTAGTTTCTGTGAACTAGACTCAAAAAAATTGTTTCAGGAAATGATTGGTTACACATTTGCAGCTGCTCTGCTGCAGGGAAAGGATGAGGTAGTTCAAATTCAAAGCAGGATTCAAACATTTTTCACAGCATTTCTACTCATATACAACAAGACATTATGGTATTCCATGAGAAATTTAAGAGTACTCAATTTGAGTTTAGAAAGCTATAATTATACACAGATGTACATTAGTGGATAATTTCATTACCATTATTTAAATATTCCAGACCACTTCCCTTTAGTTTTGGTATATTTGTATGCATTGAATATTATATTCCTTACAAGCATTGCAAAGCAATTCTTCGTCAGTTGTTATTTCACTTGGCATCAAAACCAATTTTAAACAGTTCCAAGTCCCTAGGTATTGTGTCTATATAAAAAAATTTAAACCACATTTAAAACTACTACTGTTTTTCTTATTTTTGTCTCACAATACTTTTTTTTCCTTTTAATTATAGTTTCAAGTATCACGGATTTGACATTTAACTGCTACGAACTAGATCTCATTATAGCAGAGATTTCAACCCCACAGTGGCTTCCTATCAAGAGAACAACTTAACAACATGAAACATCCTTAGATACATTAAGATATCACACAGACCTTACAAGTAGCAACTCAACACAGATCTCTGAAAAGCTCTTGAGTTTGGAAATATCTCAAGTGGGAGCTGACTGTGCTCCCAATACCAGCCATTCCTCTCACAGGCAACCTAGATGCTGAACAGCATGCAACATTTGGGCACAAGAGATGGCTGTGAGTTATGTGCTTCCTGGACAGGTAGACACTCAGACAAAATCATTGAGAAATGTATCTTTGTTGAACAAAATACCTGTTAAGGCTTAATATCTGTTTCAGAACTTTTTAGGTGAGGGCTACTGCAGACAGATTTTCTTCTAGTGGTGATTTTCTAAGAGGAAAGTGAATACTGGCAGCACCTTCAAAGAGCAGCATTAGATCCAGCTGGCCTAACACAAGGCTGTGCTGCATCCAGCAGTACAGATCAGTCACACCAACTGGTGGCTTTGGAAGGGGTGCTCTCACTGCAAGATGACTCCTCTAAGGACTTCATACACTTCTGTTCTGACCACATAATTGGGACCAGACACACAGAAGCACTTCCATGTTGTGTGGAGCAGCACTTGGCATTGCAACAGTGTAATGCCTGCTGAAGTTTGCATCCCTAAACCAAGCATAAAGGCTCCTCCTAAGAAAAAGACTCAGACATGAGGAGAATCTGACAGCTGACTAAGACACTGACACACTAAACCCAAGTTTCTTTGTTGCTCCTTAGTATCTCCCTCTGTATTCAGTGTCTGCCCTTCCCCCCACCCCAATTCAGCTCACAGTCTTTCAATTACCCATCACATCAGCAGAGTAAGCTCAGAAGCACCAGCTCCTTCCAACACAGGAGTTCCTTCAGCAGAGTCCAGTGTCCAGCTCAGCCTGATTTCTGACCCAGCACTCACTCCCTGCCTCCCAAGGAGTCTCCAGAAATACAACTCCAGTCTCTCCTGCTGCAGTAAATGAATCCAGCTTCCCTGTGTGCCAGGCAAGCACTCTAGCAATTTAATGTAATTACATTATGGGGCACCCACTTCTTCCCTTCTCAGCAAAAGCACTTTATACAAAACAGAGATAAAGTATTCTCTGAAAATGCCCGGAATGCTGCTTCTTACAGAAAAGACAAGCAGAAAATATCCCATAAAAAATGTTAACTTCTTCTGACTGCAAACCTGCTTAGCATACCAAAGCAGACATTTCCAAGCACACCAAGAAGTGAAACATAAACACTGAAAAACTAGATATTTTGCAATATTTGATTATCACTGTTAGTGTCCAAAATTATTACAGCAAAGATGATTTCATTTTCATTCTAACTCCTTTACTCAGTGTAAGTAAATTGCTGTCAAAGGCACATTCTTTCCATCTATTTGAGTACTCAGAACAAAAATAGAAGCTTCCAGCAGGAGAAACACACACAGCCCTCATAGGAGCAACATTTTATATTCCCCAAAAAAAACCAAAAATACCCAGGGAAAAGCATCAAGATTACACCTTGATAGCTGCATATACAGGAAATGTGTTTAGATATACTCTCAGTTAATACATTCAAAACATTTTGAAAATGGCAATTACTGTAAACTGTACTCTCTAGACAAAATTAAATGCCTTTGTGTTCTACCATCTCTGTAAATGTTACCTTTACTTAGTACAAAGTACATATTTTGTAGCTTACAGGCACTATCTAAAGTACTAAAACAACTATAAAACATGACATTTTCTAAACCTAGAATGGGATTAAACAAAAATAATGCTTCATCTGAGGTTTCTGGAAAACAAGTATACATATTCTCTGAGGAAGGTCTCATCCAACTTTGCAGTTGCAGACTTATTTGTACAGCAATTAGGATCAATTGGAAATTCGGGATCAACTTAATTTCTGGGCACAATAGACCTACTCAAATGATAAAAGCCAAGGAGCAACAGAAAACTCCAGGTAGAGCAGGTCAGGCTATTCAAGAAGTATAGATAACCTATTAAATATGAAGATTTGCATGCAAGTATATTTTAGGTTATCTTCAAATTTTCATAAGTTCTCTAAAAATGATAGCATGAGTTCTCTCCCCAGTACTCACATTGGTATAACATACACTGAATTAACTGATTAGCCCACAAATGCTATACAGTTTCAGACTGTATTTCAGCATTTTACAAAAAAATGAATTTTTCTGTAAGTACCTGTCAATAAATTTAAAAAAACCAAATGCACAACACTTTTACAGCTTGGTGAGAATTCAGGTACCCAGCTCCAGGTAACCTATAATAAACCATGTTTCTTTTTGCCTAGAGACTTCATCCACTCTAGTGATAAATGTCAAAACTAAGTGGGACAACCTTATCACTTACCAGAAAAGCAGAGAATTAAACATTACTTGCCTTACAAAATTGACAATCTAATATATCACCAGAAAGAGGAAACAAAAAAACCAGAAACCCCAGAAACTAGAACACGCTTTCCATTTCCTTCAGCTCTACAGTAAAAAAACACAGTAGAGCTAAAGTGATTTTCAGACTGACAGTCAAGACAATGCAATGACACCCCCCCTAACAGATGAAGTGTGGTAAGAACACATCTTCTTGCTAGAGGCTACTTCTATTGAAGTCCTTCATGCCAAAAGAAGCCCTGCCAACCAAAGATCTCCACAGAGGCCACCACGGCCAGAAGCAGAATCAGCACCTGCTGTGCAGTGCCCAAGCAGCAGAAAGCAAAATGGGACTCTTCTGGCTTGACTGTCACCTCTTCACAGAAGCAACAGAAGTGAGGGGAGGATCTCATACCCCAGACAGAACTCAAATGGACAAAAACACTGCAGAGCAGTCATGAAAAGGCTTTACCGTTTTTTCTAAGATCACTCAATCCTCATGATTCATGAAGCTGCATAAATGTACAAGGATAGATGGCAAAAAGAAAGGGGAGGGAAGAAGAGTAGGAGAAACATATAAAGGGTATTGGGACTGACAGAAGGGAATAATCTCAAGTGCACCAGTAGCTTTGAAAGCAAGGAATAAACACCTCTAAGAATGGCAGCAAGCCATAAACAGAATCCAGTATTTCCTGGTAAATTTATCATGTCTCAAAAAAAACTCACTTGTCTGAATTACCTGCCACAAACTATGAAAATAAAACATCAGAAAGCATTTGCAGTGATTATTTCAATTAAGGGTAACATCAAAGGCTATTATCACTCAATTTCAGTTTCCAAAAGGAAATATTGATGTTGACAAAAGACCTTTCCTTGAAAAGTTAATTCATGGGGATTTTTAAAATAATGTTGAAAACAGCCTTCTATTCCGAAAGTATTTGTCAGTACAGACACAGTTATATGATTTATATTATAAGTACACACTCAGCAGCAATAGTGTTTAAGTTGCTCTTTCAGTTGTGCTAGATTGGGAAAAAAATATCTAAGAATGTATTAATCACAAATCATCAATCAAAAGGAGCTGATTTATTAGAGATATGCAAGCAAAAAAAACCCCAAAACTCCAATAGCAAAAAAGAAAGCAAAACTTCACTATCTGCAACTTGATAAAAACATCTTACTGGTATATTCACCACCAAGGAACATTTTGTCATCATGTCTGATGTGAGTTTAAAAGTGTTTTGAAGTACATACTTAGGCAGCAGCAATAATTGTAGCATGCCTATCCCATAACTTCTAATGTTTGCAAGTAATATTTCTCTTTCTTGTTTGGGTTTTTTTGCTGTTCTTTTTGTTTTCTGGGTTTTTTGTTTTAATTGATGAGTTTCTGAAATGGGAAAATGAAGAAAAAGGGGCAACAGCTTCCAAACAGGACATGGCTTGGTACACAAACTGTATCTGCCCACTGTGTTTCTTTTAAAGTCCATAGCTCTTGTTTGAGAATTACTGTGCACATTCATTTTCTCACTCAAGTGCTTTCCAAGATGTGAAACGTGAACCTCCAAATAGCTTAATACAAGTACACAGGCCTCAATTCAGATCCAAGGGGTACAGAAGCCATGTCATTCAAAAAATTTATGAGATTAGACTAAACTCCTGTTTAACAACCCCAGTTGATTCCACTTAGAGCAGAGGAAAGATGCCATGGAACAACTAGTCCAGTAAGGGGGAGAAAGGACATGATCCTAAACTGCTGCAATGCTTTGCACAGCAAATGTGGAGCTGGTGCTGCTTCCTCTGACAAGGCAGCTGCTGCTGACAGGGGCTGTTCACACCTCACCACATCTCCATCCCCAGCTGCTGCACTGTCCCCACTGCTCCCCTTCCAGACACTGGTGTGCCTCATCAGCTCATCCAACTCATTTGGCTGACTTGACAGTGAGCTGGGGAGAGGTGTGGATGTATCATTTCACTGGGTGGGATTTTTTAAACCACAAGACCAACCGCTAAATCTGCGGTACTGGATGCAAGGAAGCATTCCCAGCTAGGGTAGCAGGGAAAAAAGTGCCAAAAGGGGTATTCCCATTACAAATAAACGATTACAAATTCAGTTACAGCATTAAACTACCCATCACTCAAAACCACTACAAATTTTCCTTCCCTGAAAGAAGGCAATTACTCAACAAATGCTCAGGCATGATTTAATGCCACCTCTTAATTCTACAATATCAGAGGTGTCTGAGGAATTAGTCTGTATTTCAAAGTCCTACCCCTAATCCTCTTGGAATTCAAACTCATCACTGCTTGCTCTTAGCTCTCTAAAGAATGACTTGCTAAAGAAAAAAAGAAAAAAAAAAAGAAAGCTTTTGCACAGGAAGAAAAGGGAAAGCACAGAAAGCCAAATTTTATTTTAATATTTACTTATGTGAGAAAGTGTCATATTTTCTGGAAGTCCGGGGAATTAAAGTTAATTAATTAAAATAAAAGTGAAGTACTGATCCAAAACTGTGAGTATACTGAAGTATTCCAATAGCACAGGCATTTGTAAGTCTCCACCTATATACATCTGAGTGAAACAATAAGAAAATTGCTCACCAGCGATACAAGAACCAAATGCAGCAAAAATGAAGAAAAAAAAATCCCCATAACTTGTACATGCATCTTGAAGCACAGAGAGCAGAAACAGAAAGTAATTGGAACAAAATCCTTTTTGCTTAGTTTTATTTTATAAATATTTAAACCTGCAAATGTACCTGAGATCAAAAGGATATCAGAAATGCAATTACATCTAAAACAAAAACTGCTGGGGCAGTCACATCTACAGTTTGTTAGCAAAGGGGAAAGGTGACTATTATACCAAAATAACATAGAAATTGTTCAACCAAGAAAACTATCTTGCATTAAGGAAAAAGGAAAAATAACACCAACAAGATGCAGCTGACAAATTCAATGTTTTGCTGGATGAGATCTGTAGAGCTACAATGCAATAAAGCAACCTAACATCACAACACATTTACTCAGCCATAATGGAAGGTTACCACAGGCATAAGGAAAGTGAAGATAGACTGAAACAATGGAATTAAAGTTGCTGTGTCTTGGAACTTTTCTATAGAATGCAAGAGCATTGTGTTGGTCTCTAAGAAAACAACAGGGGGAAAAGAAAGCAAGACTGATACAAAAATCTCGACTTGTTTTTAAATGGAAAAAGGTGAATCTTCAGATTCAGAAATCAAGGCATTGAAAAACAAGGAAACCATTTCCTTCTACCTCTTTCAAGGAGGTCATCTTTGAACACAAAGAGATGAAATAAGTCCCTGGAGTCTGAAAAATTACTTAGTAACTCCTCTAATTAAATAACCTTCAGAGAAAGCTTGTGCTTGACAGATGACTTCTGCCTTCAATAACTCTCTGCATATTTTCCCTCTATACCAACACTAGGATTTATGATCAGGTCTCTGCAGCTCTGGACACGTGACACAGTACAAACAGTACCACTTTTCAGCATCTGTGTTTAACTGCAGATCTGCAGATTTTTACTAAAAAAAATATTGTCCACAGCTAGTGTGAAGTTTTACTCCAGTTCAAAAATTCTGACAGAAAATGGTATCTATTAATGCATTAAACATAAAAGGCTCCATACTACAAAATTCACATGGATGATTTCCAATAACATCTTTGATTTTTGCCAGACCCAGACAGCATCATTCATCTGCAATAGTCAGGACTACTAAATCAAAACTCAATCCCATAATGAAACAAATGCCTACCCACAAACAACACAAGAAGTGTGGAAGACAGACCCCTACATCAGAAGGAACAAATACTAATCCCTCCTGAGATAAGAGACATCTATACTTCAAATTTTTTCTGCCAGACTTTAGTACTAAGATTTCTACCTGAAGTAGGCGATGCAGATCTTTGTATCTATGCTCAACACAGAACAAAACTGATTATTCCTTTGAAAGACACTATTCTGCAATAAGGCACCAACTGGAAAAGAAAAAGATTGGAGGGTTTTTGTCTACTGAGGTTAGCACTCAAACTCATGCTAGTACAGGAAGCTATTGGAGAGAGCACTATTAGTAAAATTTCAAGCACACACAGACCCAGAGCTTCAAGGCAGGAAATCAGGCATTTTGCCTTGCTGCTCCTCACAGACAGCACTGCCTTTCCTCCAATCTGGGCTGCATTAGTTTGTTTGTACTCTCAGAAAAAGTAGTCCTTCAAGCTGGGATACTGTTAGTCCAGCCCTGAGCAAAGATAGATTGTAAGGCACAGAGGGAAGCAGTAATTTCAGGCAAATTTTATACCAAGAGTATAAATTGAGCTCTTTAGATACAATTTAGGTCCTGTGTGCAAAACATTCAATACTCCCACTGTGCATCAGACACCTATCAGACCTGGGAGCACATAAAGTTAACAATACACAAACTTATTCATGGAAAAAACCGAGGGGGGAAAAGTTTAGAAAAGACTGGGCAATTTACTGAGGCACTCAAGGAATTCTGCACACTTGCAAGCAGTAAAGCGATTTCACACTATGCAGGCACACTGGAGTTAATCCCATTCTAAAGAGAGATGGAAAACCTCCTCCTGGATGCTAAGGCCCAACAGCAAAAGGTTGGGGGCTCAAGTCTGCTGAAGTTATGGCCTATTCATCTGCAGTCTCTCAGAGGAGAGGTCACCAACTGCGCACCCTTAGTGATGATCTCACACAACCTCCACAAAGAGCCCTTCTCACAGAAACTGACATAAATCGGGGAGAGCCAGAATTAAAGCCTGATCCAAGCATGACAGCTAAGCCAAGTGCAGTGCAGAAAGCTTTTTTGCTGCTCTCAAACCTACCAAAATATGAAAGAGTCTTGAAATTTAACAACTCAAAAGACTCCAACAGGAAAAATTACTCCGACCCAGACTCTGCTTTCAGGCTGCCTAACTCTAGCTATTAGAAACCTCTCAAGCAAAATTTAAAACATTCTGCAGAACTTTATGAGGTACCATTCTCTAGAATACCTTCAAATACATGGAATATCAACCTTAAGGTCAAAACGTATGAGAAGATGAGATCAAAGCCATCATCTAGTTTGGAAGTCATAACTGGAATATAACAGACAAGAGCAAAATGTCATTCCTATCATCTAGTGTTTTCACAACACATACTACCCCACTATTTTTAACACTGAGCTCTCCGCCTCTTCTCACTATATATGACCATATACTGACATTCAAGTCTGCCCAAAGCAGGTGAGAAAATAAAAGGATTTGAGGAGAAAGACTCCTTGTACTGATGTGTATGATGTGCATGTATATATACATATATATGTACACACAAAAATATATACACATGCATATACAGAGTTGATCACAGACTTTGTACTAGAAAACTGGGGAGAGGCACAGGGTAAGAGACCAAGTACATTTTCAAAAATATAACAAATGTAAACTTCCACTAGATGATAGAAGAAAAAAGATATAATTAATTGGTCTCTGGCAAGAGAGAGAAGAGTTGAAATCAATCACAGCACAAGAGCAAATAACAAAATTAAGAGATACATTACCACAAAGAAGAAAAGACAAACAACCAAAACAAAACCTAAGCAGCAACAAGAATTCACAAAACTTAAGAAAAGCGATAGTAATAACCATCTTGAACCCAAGCAACAGCTGCATTCTCAATTTTAGCTGGTAGAATAAATAGTCATAGGGATTAGAAAAGTCCTTAAAGATAAGAGAGATCCTAAAATATTTAGAGAATAAGAAACAAGCTGTTCATCAAACTTGGAGGAATTCAAACTACATTAATCAGTATCTTAAATTCTTAAATCTTAAATCCTATCTTTTCAATGACTTGCTTTGAATAGTGTGGATAAATAAAGTGGGTACAGTCAAATGGCTTGACTTTTTAGACCAGTCACGCTGTCAAAAAAATTAGAGCCACCAGATTTTAGAAAACTCCACACATTGCTCTAATGCCTTACCCCATTTTGCTTCTATTTTGGGGGAAAAAAACACCAAAATATTGAGCCATCCCACACAAGTTGAGCTTCAGAGAAGTAATGTGTAGCACATTTCTCACACAGACAAATAACTTAAAAGCCATTTCTAGACTAATGAGTAAATATGATCTGTCAAAATTCCTTCTATTTTGACTCACATACCCAGATTGATGGTTGAATTGCAGCCTAAATGCACCTTCACCATAATTTAATGTTTCAGTTAAGACTACCATGGGTAACAGAACAACACAAGCAGAAGCATTTATAAACTAAGGCCATGAGAAATCAGGCTTTCTAATCTTAACCCACAAGGAGCTTCAAATATTTAAATTCACAATACAGCCTTTCATTCAGGGAAGTCATAATCTGATCTGCCCTTATCTGCTACATTTCTAGTATCTTTCAAACAGCTTGTCAAAGATGACACACTGAAGTCTATTTTGAATTGAGCAACTGATTCAAAAGCAGAACAAGGAGGACTAATAAGAAAGGAAAGAACAGGATAGTCCATCAAAAGAGTTTTCTGGGTCAGGAGGAAGGCCTAAAAAAAAGCCTGACACACACATGAAAAACCAGAAAAAAACCTAAAACTTCCTAGAGAAAATGAAGAAAAACTTCAGACCCACCAAGTAACAATTCAAAGTAAGTCTTTCTTTGACACTTAATTTTCACTACTGGATACATATGTTTTAGATAACAGCAGCTTTAAAAGGTTTATTATTAAACATATAGATCCCTTGAAAACTCATTTATTTTTCACTTGCAGGAAAGCACAGATAAAGACAGACATAGATTAGATCATTTGTTCTCACAGTGTGTTTTATTTTGTTGATAGATATTATCCACAAGTTGAGATTAAAGCTGAAAAAAGAAGTGCTAGAGAAAACCTGGAAAGAGAAAACCCCAAATTTACAGAAACACAAAGAAACACAAACAACTTAAGAATGGGGAGATACACGTTAACTTCTCCAGGCACTGAATGCTTCTTTCCGAAAGCCAAGTGTCTGGTACCTTTTTGCCAGCCCCAAGCAATATTGCTTGATGTCTCCAGCCTTCTTCCTTTTTTCCTTTCCACTCATGCACCCACACTCCTTCCCTCAAAAAGGATTCATCAGTCCTTAAAACCAGAGTGAATTCCTTGATGCTCAAACTCATCAGGTGCCACTGACCCAAGCTGTAACACAAACATGAGAAGGTTACAGCAATTGTCTCTGATATTGCTTTTGAAAGTCACTAGCTCTATTTCCTCAACCTAACATCACAAACTGTTCCAATCCTGTGTCTCTCCCTTTCACGAAAAGAACTCCTGGTGTTATACAAAGGAGTTGCTTACCATGAGCATTATCTGAAAAATCTATACAGGATAATTCCAGGTAGTTGTATTCTATTAAACACTCTTTGCCTATTTTCTGCTATTGCTTCAGAGCCACATACAGAGAAATTAATGATTTTACAATCTCTCATACTTGTGACCGTTTTACCATCAGCATTTAAGGCAAAACACTCAAAACCCCATTATCAGCTATATATCCAGTGCTAAACATTTGTTGCAAGGGGACATATTTATAAATAATGCTGAGATTATATAGAGGCAGCATCTGAGCTTTCTTACACACAGAAAAACAGCCAAGAGTTTCCCTTAATAGGTGAACAAATACAATAAATTGGTTTGGAACACTTGTAGCACAAAGTTATTGTGGTTATTTTTGTATCAGCTGCTTTCATTACTACCAAGAGAATTCTCTTTTCTGGTTGAGTTAGTGAAAACAACTGGCCCGTTGCTAAAGATGAAAGAGGTGAATTGTCAGTCATAAGAAGGAACTTAAAATTTTAGAATTATATTCAAGTAGGTGAAAAACAGTAATAAATTGAATATTTGTTAAAATCCACAACCTAAAATAAGAACCATAGGTTTTCTCTTAAGGAAAAACATTTTAAATAAGTCACTTGTTAATCAGGCTATTGGTTTAAATTTTCTTCATATACAGTAATAGGAACACCTTATTAAATGCACAGCTACAAACAACAATTTGGAGAATGATCTTGGTTCAATCCTTGGTTAAAATAAGCCTGAAGCACTGCACACAGACAGGTTTATTGATTATTTTTGGACACAGGAAGATCTTGCATTTATGAAATCAACCTCCTTGAGGCAAAGAAACTTAAAGAGAGACTCAAACACTGAAGTTTACACTACACTTGAATGGAAGATATTGATTCTGTCTAAACCATCAGTTCATTCCACTGACTACAAACCACTGCTGCTAGCCTCACTGAAGAGAAATAACACAATTCCAGTTTTAGATTTTCAAATATTCTTTCACATTGCTCTTCAGAAATATTTTAACTAATAATAAAATTGGATTTATGGAATAATGAGATACCCTTGACACCACTGTAAGTAAAAAGCAGAGTGGACTTTTTAAGCCTAGGATACAAAGTTTTACCAACTATTATTCAAGACTTATCTACTGAATATAGTATTTGAAAATAGTACACTTCCAGCTTTGTGGATTGCAAGCAGCATATTTTATTTCTTAGTGACCCTTTATACAGGGATGAACCTATGCCTGCATCTTCTCACTTTCAACTTGAAAATGTTAAAGTAGTATGTTTTTCCTATCCTGTTTAATTTCTATTTCTTAGCCCAGTTTTCCAACACATGTTGCATTCCACTGGGTGTCTGGATTAAAACAGTTTACTTTTTTTTAATTCACTTCTCTATATAGAATGATTTAAATTAAAAGAGGAACAGTAGCTCTTATTTCACTATATATGCAGTTTTCTTTCTTGCCTGCCTTCCCAACAAAAAAAAAACAGTACTTCTCAAGCAGTTTACCTATTTGATCGCAATTCTTAGGAATAATTTTGGGGAGCACTTACCTCCACAACCAATAGAATCTCAACCATATGAAGAAGGGGGAATATGTGAGGCAAGGAAATAATAGAAAAGGTCATCTGGAGAATATAAGCTATCAATCTTCAGATGTCATATTAAAAGGACTCTCTCCTGAACAAAATATAATGCTTCCCCTTTTTAACCAATTAGTCCTTTGTATATACTTAGATCCACCCAAGTTAAATTACAGGAATATTTGTAGCGAGGGCAAAGATAGATCAATTTGAGGGAAAAAAATGCAGAATGTGCACAACTACACAACTAAAGCAGAGTCAATAGACTTTTCAGAAGAAAGGGGCTCATCTGGAACTCTCAAGGGATGGGCGAAAGAGAATATAATATCCTGTTTACTCACAAAACCCAAACACATGCATCTAAGAGGAAAAAACAACAACAACAAAAAAAAAAACAACAAAAAACCAAAAAAACCCAAAACAAACAACCCCCCCCCCCAAAAAAAAAAAAAAACACAAACAGCCCTGTGTACTCAGGTTTAATAAAGGAAAAGTATCTTGGGATTACTTCTACTGTAACTTCCTGAAAGGAAGCAGAGATCATAAGGAATGGTTGTCCAAAATGAAAAGAAACCCAGAGCTTTGCACCAGCAGGATCAAGAAAAAATAAATCTGCTCTGAAGTCCAAAATGAATCTGAATCATTAATATCTACAAGCTATATAACAGTATGAATAATACATAGTCCAGATGAGAGAAAGTAAATATTAGTTCCCTTAACAAAATCATTCCTTTGGAGATGAAAAAAAAGATTGGCTATTTTTACTTTAGTTCTCACATTTTCATCCCCTTAAAAGTGGAACTGCTTCCCTGATGACAACGCATTTTCTTGGCAAAGTTCAGTATGACCTTAAGAGCTCCCAGCTTTTCAAAAACCGTACTGAAATCTTGCACCCTTTTGGCAATAAAGTGGCTTTATTGCCAGTTAAACACTAGCATTAATTTCTGTAGCTAGGGTAAGAAATAGAGTGTATGAAGCAGGAAATGAAATAGAATGTATGTATTTGTGTTCTCTGAGCCAATACATGGCTCAGGGAACACAAATGAGAGATCTACTGGAAGAAAAATACCACCTTGCTCCTCCATGTTATCGATAAACTGGACATGTCTGCTTTTCAATAACGGACTAAAGTTAGTTTTCCCTGCTCTCATATCAGACTTTTTGCAGTTTGATTTCTTAATCTGCTTTCTATACCGGTCCAGCACACAGAAGGATATTCTTACACATGTATATTGACAATATATTTAGTTACAGCTGAAAAACTGTTACAAAAACCTTAAAGCTTATTTCTAATGAGTTTTATATATCTAATTCTGAATACACAGAAAAATAAATCCAATTCTGTTACATGCACAATGCCACCAAAAGATCAGCCTTTTCCAATAGCAATCAACTCAGCCAGCAAGCACAGGATAAAGGCTAAGGAGCAGAGCTGGTGGACACAGATCATTTCTGTCCAGATGCTCTTCATCAGGGATCTACAGAACAGAGAACAAAGGAAGCTCTGCTTTGACAGAGCTCAGCTCTTCTAGTAGTGACTCAAAACTATCAGGGAATACTTTGAAGATAAGCTTCTCATCCTTCCATCATGATATCTGTTAATCTCTTACTGACTGCCAACAGAGCACCACTTTTCAGCTTTTGGTTTCATTTTCCACTGAAGACACTTTGAAGGATTTCCAAGCAACCGTACATTAGAGTCTGGAATCCAAGGCGTGCAGTTATGTTAGCAATGACCCAGGCAAAAACTGTGAAGCTCAAGAGCATGCAAGCAGTGACATGTGAAGCCAGATGTTGAACAGAAGGTGTTCTGCTAGACCAATTACACTAATCCTCTTCATGTGGCAGAGCTAGCAAAGCTGAGGGCACACGGCAGCAAAAATACCTCAATAATCTACTGGGAAGGTATGGTCCAGCCAAGGTAGCAAGCAGGGCTGAGCCATCACAAGGAGAATCTGGTCATGAGAACAGCCACCTTGACTGCTCAGAGACCTTAGAACTAAAGGATTTTGTGCCCTGAAAGGCTTCACTCTTTTTCTAGACTTTGGAAGATCTACTAAATCTGACCTGGCTGACCTGAAAACAACATGCAAGACATTTTAAAAAGTACATAAGTAAACTCAACTTTCTGGTAGTAAATTCAGTTGCATTTTTGTAATTCCTGCTGATCCCAAAGAAAGGATGTATTTTCTCAGCAATGTTAACTTCTACACCAAAATTGCCCTGAATATAATTTATATAATTTAACAAAATAAAAACCCACCCAAACAAAAACGCCTCACACCTTTCCTGAAAACCTTTCAAACACAAGAAAAAGGGGAACAAAGGACGAGCAAACTCAAACCACAATATGTATTTAATCCTTAAAAAAGGTACAAAACTTTGTCATTTTTCATTTTCCAGGTGCCTAATGCTTAAGGGCATGTAGTGATATAGGAGGGGAATGGTTTTAAATTGGAAAGGGTAGGTTTAGATACAATATCTAGAAGACATTCTTTCCTGTGACAGAGAGGAGGCACCAGCTCAGCTTGCCCAGAAAAGCTGTGGATGACCCATCTCTGGAATTGCTCCTGGCCAGGCTGGATGGAGCTTTGAGCAACCTGGTCTAGTAGGAGGTGTCCCTGCCCATGGCAGGGGAGTTGGAACATGATCTTTAAGGACCCTTCCAACCCAAACTATTCTGAGTGTGTAATTCTTGCAGGTAAACTTTCAAACAGGTCTTTCTAACTTGCAATGCAAGTAAGGGGTGAACTTTTGTAACAAAAAAGAATCTGCTAGCAACAAACTCGATTTGCATCATATGATCTGTGTGTAAAAGTAAAAACAGATTTCACCTCAGAAGTCTACCTTTTCAGAAGCTAACACAGGCTATGGGAAATCATTCTTAATTGTTTTACAGCACCTTACACAGCTACATGGACCAATATGACAAAAAAGTAGTTCTCCTTTTCCACTGGTCTCTCATGGTACTTTGATACAACGAAATACCACAGCAGAAGCATAAAATTGTCCCCAGCCAAAAAAAAAAAAAAAAAAAATTGGATGAAAAGATCTTTTGTTGCACAACCAGCAAACTCTACAGAAATATATTCCTTTCAAAGGGAGGAGAGCTTCAAGGGAAAGAACAGAAAATGAAATAGCTGTTCTGGCAATCAATACTTCTCTTATCCTAGAAAAACACACTGCATGTCATCTATCTTGAAAAATGTATTAATAAAGAAATTAAATTCTTGAATCCTCAGGCTGCCAAATTTCATTGCAGTGCCAGAAAACCAAGTGTGGCTTTCTCTTCCTCCTACTCATGATCTTATCAAGTTCTTGCATTAGTCTTGCAATGACTCACATACAAGCAAACAAATTTTCATCTTTTAAATACTTTTCCAATGAAATTACCACTGATAAGGTTTATATAGAAGCAAACAAGAAAAGAAGGGCTTATCAAAATCAGATAGTGAAAATGCAAAAAAAAAAAAAAGTGCTAACCCTAAAGTTTCTGTGTGAATGCTTATCACTGGGCTGATAGCAGTCCTGTTCTGAGTAATATTTAAGTATTGAGAATAATAATAAAGATTTATTAAGAGTACACTACATGTGTGTCTGGGTCTACCAATTAAGTTGCTGTTTGCTAAGACAACTCTGCTTTCAGATGACTGAAGAATAATGTGGCAAATCCATGAGAATTTAATATTAAAATATTACCTAATAACATTCCTTTTCCATCTTGAGAAGGTGACTGTAAAGAAAAGGATTTTCAAATTCTGTTTTTAAACTCTTAGAGGAACATATACTGTAAACATTACTCAAACTATCTAAAAGATAAAGTTAATAGAACATTACAGAACAGTCAAATATTCAGCAGCTACTACAGCTAGCTTTTCCATGCAGTTAACATATTCTGGTCTATTCACTTTCTCAGCCCTGCTTAAATCAAGAATTTAAGGTTTTCTTTATGAAACGTTTTGAACACTGAAGTCTACACACACGGAGTTTAGTATTATATTCCGAGTTTTCCGTGATTCTTTTTAAAATGAAGAACAGCTATTCCTAACATAATTTGTTTGTAAGAGAATTCTAAGCCTTCAAAATGAAGGCACAACACCCATGTTGCAACATGATTCATCCCTTTCTGAAGCATTAACTGAAAAAAGAGAGCTGAATTAAATTGTTTGGCCAATCTGCCAGCACAAATAAGAACTTGAGTAAATGGAAGTTTTCCTTTTAACTCAAAAGGCTGTGTTAAGGGCAGAATTCACTTCAGTGCCTCCACAATGACCTGCAGAAGAACTATACCCAGAGTTCATGGCTCACTGCTTGGCCCTGGGCCATCCCCTGCACCACGCAGAAGTTGGCAGCACGCGCCTGCTCAGAGCTGCCAGCTGAGCCCTGAGCTCTGCCAGAAAGCCATTATTCTGTGGATTCAGAAAAGTCTGGGGGAAAGAGCAACTGATAAACAATTAGTCCTTAAAAACAACTTGAAAAGTAGCAAGCACACTAGACTTCATCACTCTTCTCCAGACATATTTTCCACCATTAATTTACTGCAGTCACAAAAAGCATTGGGTTTTGCTTCATTGCTACATTTAGCAGGCTCAAAACAATTATGTGCAGTTTTGATGACATTTAACTGTTAAAAAACCAAAGTGCCTGGACATGCTTGCCCCAGTGATGCTTGCTGTGCATCCAGTCCCCTTGTTGTGAGACCATTCATGGCAAATACAACTTGAGCCTCATCTCTGATCAGCCCATCAGCCCCATCAGCCCCATCAGCAATAAATGATTTATTATAAAATACACTTCCTAACTGCAATAAATGCAACTAACAAATATGCCTGAAAACCAGGCAACCCTTCACTTTCCTGGTGATGCATGGCCTGTGGAATGCCTCACTTTCTGGCACACAAGTGAGTATCTAACTAAATGGCATAAAAAGCAGAAGAGTCTATCAGCCAGTTTTGCCATCCATCTCACACTGTACTGCACGGGTTCTTCAAACAAAACATGTCACAGTAAGAGAAGAAATATTCAATTTCTCTGAATTTGCATGACTAGAGTCTAAGGCACCTGAGGACATAATTAGGCTCTATCTCCTTGAAATACTTAAATACAAAGCTACCTCATTAATCTTCTGATTAGATTCATAGACACCCTTATTTTCATTTGGAATGGAGAAACTATCCCCGAATGAGTGTGTGATAACAAAGGCAAGCCCATTTGTCAAACATCCAAAATTATTATTTTGGAAACAAATAGACATGTGCAATTTAATTTGAGTTCACTTAGCAAGTGCTAAAAGCCAAGCAATGTGATACTAATTAGTTCATGATGACAACAAAAGAATTTCCCAGTTACTCTAAGGACTTCATTTTGGAAGCCAACCTTTATTTGACCAAAAGTTCACAGAATTAAGATTCTGCAAGTGTAGAGAAAGGTACTGGGAAAGATAAAATTTGCATTACAATAATTTGTTTACTACTTTAACAGCTGTAGAGTACTTTTAGAAAACAAAAGCCATTGTTTCACATGATTATTAGTTCTCTGCAATAACTAAGGATTTAGGGATGTGGAAAGGGTTAGCCTCATTTTTAGGTAACTTGATTCCAAGCCATAGCATTTCTTGTAAGGACAGTAATTTCAAGAAAAGAGACAACTCAAATATAGTCAAGATAGTAGGGTGTGTGCCCAGATAAGAGAAGGAAGAAATTTAAAAATCAGTTAAGAATCTTTTCAGTATTACACAGGTGGAGACAAAAAAGTTAACTAGAAGTCAATTGAGACATTTCTATCTTATCATACAAAAGCAATCCTCCCTAAACCTCTACCTTCCTTTCCTCCCCACCAACAGTTTAACTGTACAAAAGTGAGCCTTAATCAAACTTTCTTTGAGATTCAGTGAAGAAGCTTCAGTGAAACCTAAAAAAACTATCTGGCTTACTTTATCATAGAAAAATATTAAGGTAGAGGGCTTTTATAAAAATGACAAGCAATAAAGCTTAAGAAATGTCCTACAGCTGGGCTCTTGAGGAAGAGAAGTCACTCATGAAGGAGGCAGCCATAAAGGTAGACCTATAACAATTCTTCCACTTTAAAACAATAAGCTGATACTGATAATAATTGGGACAGGGGAACAGAGGGAAAAAATAGCAAACAAACTTGGGTTTATCATTACACAAACACGCACAAAAAAAAACAAACAAACCACACAGTGAATTTTCTTCATCAATATCAAAAAAGATACCTTAACAGGTAGAGGGAGGAAAAAAAAAAGAAAAATCTCTCAAGTACACCATCTATTAGACCTATTTGGTATAACTTTTATGACAAAACTTACATAAAGGCATTTCAAACCCTACTCTGCCAGCGAATTGGATTTACATTTATCATGTAAAAGCAGATCTTTCACATAAAACTCATTTTAGAGATGCATGTAGTTAAAAGTCTGTCATCATTAATTGGTAAAGGGATTTTGAGCACTTAAGAGCCACCTAATTGCTAAAGCAATATTGGAGATTAGTAATATGACATTTCTAATAACTTTCAGTTCTGCAGAGATGCTTTGGGGAAAATCTGATCTCTCTGTGGTGTCTTCAGAATAATTCAAAATCCTCATGACTATGAGGAACAGAAGAAAAGAAGAAAATCAGACAATACCACAGATTCTTGGAAGGGAGAATCTCAGTAAAAATACTGTACAAATTAACCATGAATACTTATAAGCAAGCACACTGAAGTGAGACACACATCTCCAGCCCAGAAATGCTAAGCAGTTTCATACACTGTTTTAACTCCAGAAACACATTTAAAGCATTCAGCATCTAAAAAGATACAAAATACCTAAAATGTATCATTACCATGCTTCTAAGAAAGAAACTCTCAAGAGCCGCTGGAGTATTATAATCCTTGCCATAGGTTTCAGTACAGATCAAAAATAAGCTCCTGAAATACAACGTTTTTTCTCTTGTAGGCACAAGTGAAGAAAGTTGTAAGTGAAATTTCCCTCTCTACATGCATTGCAAGAAGCATTTTTGCAAGAAGCTAAAACTAGAATTCCCAGAGAAACATTTTACACTTGCCCCCCTGAATCTTTAAAAGCAACCATGCTCCTTTCCTGTTTAAAGTAAGGAAGGAGGCCCTGTCTTAATTGATCAGTCATGCTCTGAACAAATGTTTTCATAACCACAAATCCACACCACTGCAGACTTCATAGCTTCAGAAGATACAAATTCCAAAAGATATCCTTAACCCAACTACTTGCAATAGAAGAACAGCAAGAAATGAGACACAATGCTTTTTCCAAGTGAAATCTTGCCTGACTGAAAATCTTTTAAAAGTCAACCCAAAAAGAAGGACTGGTTGCAAGACTGCTCTGTGCCTTCAAAGTTTTTTTCCTAAATTTTATTTTTAAATGAGAGAACAAAGGGTATAACACCAAATTCTTTTAGTCTCAGATTTATCAAAGAGCATCAACTATTAATTGTCACACTTTAGTAGAAGGCATAGGTGAAGTAAACTACTAAAATAGAGCACCTTCACATTAAGGAACAGGAAACATTTTTCTTCACTCAACCGTAAAGGAAGAAGTAATTTCTCCCCTCACTGAACTGATCGCCTGTGTGCATCTTTTTCTCTGATAACCTGAACTGTCAAGCTCTGTGTTGAATATCCAGGGTGTGCTTAGCCTGGAATACTACTTACACAGTAGGAATACACTCATGTTTTTCACATATTCAATTTCTGAAAGGCTTTTTTTTCCATCCAGATAATATGATGTTCATTAGAAGTCACATCTTCCGTTATTCAGCCTGTCCAAATTCACTTTCAAAACCTTAATTTTGCAGCTAGTAACCTTAAAAATGCCCCTAACTTCTTTAGAGAATCATGGAACTAGCATCCATGCTGGTTTAAAAAAAGTATGTTTACACCAAGCTGTGATTACAAAGAACTGCATAAAATCTGTGGGAAATAAAGTATGAAAGGGTTACAACATAGGGAACCAACACAAGGAAGACCAAGTATTAGGAGAATTTGCATTTTGATATTCAATCTTTTTTGGCATATAGTTTGTGTCAATTTTCAAGTACTCACACAAACTAAGAAGGACACACAAAAGATTCAAAAACTTGAATTTTAGCCAAAACAACAATCACACAAAGAAAAAAAAATTCAATTTCTGCTGATTTTTCACATTCATTTGCACTGATGACCATTTTGCTCCCCCTATTATCAAAGAAATTCCAATTACTCTATAAATTTATTTCCTACAGACCTTATTCTTCAAAGAAATTTAGAAGGTACAGAACAAGCCTATAGCAACATGGATTTAAACAGATAAGTATATTTCTATTTTAATTTTCAGCTAGGGATACTGTCCAGATCAGATGGTATCTCCTCTCAGCTTTCTAAAATAGCAGCAAACCACTAGTAACACAACTATCACATCAAATGAAGGCAGAGCCAAGATGTTTTTCAACTTCTTTCATGACTGTCAGACATGACATTAATTCTCCCCTAAAGACAGTTTTTCAGGAGTCAACAGAAAGCAAATTTACAGTGAAGCATCCCTGTTGCAGTCCCAATATTCTTGTTCAAACACTACAGAAATATAAACTTAATTATTTGAAGGATGTCATTATTACTTATCTGAGAAATTACATAACCTATGAAAATCTGGCAATAAAAACAAGTGACAGTTTTAGATTAGTGACCTTTTTGCAGCACCCTGAAGAAAACCTTTACTTCCCCTGTTGAGAGGGAGTTGAAGCTTAGATGAATGCTACACCTGCTACCAGAGGCTAGAGAAACTGCAGTGCCTGGGAAGCTTTCTGTTAGCCCCAGCAGGCAGAAGGTAACAATAAAACCTATTTCTTCCCAGAACCACAGTCCAGGATCAGAACCACTAAACCTTTGTTTAGCATTGTGATTACTAAGAGACCTTTCAAAAATATTAAGAACTATGAAAGACTCACTGGAGCTGGGAAGGGAGTGATCAGGAAACTGAACACAGATGCCTGTACACCCAGTGTGCTATGCAACACAACCTACCCATCAAGGGAAGAGTGCTCTCTATCTATTTACCAGACTTTTTGCCTGCAGTAAAAGAACAGAGCTGAATGGATAAAGTGGCTAAGGAGATCAGATATGGAAGACAAGAAACTCAAATGGAAATGGTTGGAGTAATAATGTAAAGAAATTGCAATACACTGCACCAACTGTAACCTCCCTGTCAGAAATCACCAGAGGTCCCATCCAAAATACCTCAGCTGCATGTTCCACCCAGACTATCAGGCTCCAACTCTTGTTTTAATTGACAGTCAAGTTTCAAAACTCATCATTCAAGGGAGACTAGTGCAGAAGGAAAAACACGCATTTGACTTCACTGACAAATCGCATTTTAATCATCAAAACCATTTTGAGAAGGTGGCATATCTGTACATGACTGGCTCTACTGATTGTTCACTGATGACAAAGAAGTGGAGTTCTGAAACTGCAGAAACAAGATACAGCCTCTCATGTGAAACCAACCTGCCAAGTACATCGCAAAAAAAAATTTATAGATATTTCAAAAGAAAGCCATTAAGGAACATGAGACATATTCATCCTCCCAGCAAGATGTTTTCCACATCTAACACAGGGCCATTAAAAGTTGCACAGGGGTGTGAGGGTTGTAGCAAAGCTTCAGAGGGCACACTGGCAGCACCTGTTTCCTGGGCAGCACACACAGCAATGCCAATTGCACAGTCAGGAGGCTCTTCATAATGAAACACTAAAAAAACCACCACATGTAGAACAGGCCCACAGATTTTATATAGTCATCACAGAGACACACAGCAAGTTGCATCTCTAAATCAATTTCAAGAACAATCAATACTCCTCTAACACACCAAGCAGGCTAGATAAGTAAAGTTTTATTTTCACAATTGCTTGTGAGTGTGCTTTATAGCAAAACCAAAAAACCAGAATCAAGGTCTGCTTCAGTACTAGGAATAATTTTTCTGTGGTCACTCTGCCATGAAATCACTATAATCTCTCTATTTTCTGAGTCAACTAAAGAAGTATTATCACAAGAAGTGCCAAGAATATTTTGCCTTATCTAAAATTACAACCCTATATATTCACAGTAAGTGAAGAAGTATTTTAAATCTTCAAGGCTATACGTGATACTTTTAAAAAAAATTGTTACAGAAAGCTATGGGATATTGTGTTTGTACTTCTCATAAAAAAGATTCTAGTATGGTAACTCACTGTACTGCACATAAAATACTGATGATTGAATCTCTATAAAACCTTCTTGGAGTTAGGAGAACTAGAGGTGCATCTTCAGCAATTTATACCTTAATTCTTGAAAATCCATGCCAAGTTAACAAATAGAACATCACAGAAGTATACTGACAAGAGTAGTATACATTTTTACCCTCTACTTTAGGGACTCAATTCAGATATACAACCAGTTATGCCAGCTGGCAAATCAAAACACAAGTCTTACACTCTAAAAGGCTGAAGAGCATCACCAGAATTTCGTCCTCTTCTAGATTTATGGTTAGTGTTTCTGGACATCTTTCAATTTCCTGCAATCCCCATAGATACTTGCTTTTTACAATGAATGTAATGCAATTGCAATGTAATTATCTTGCTAACTGACAACTAGAGATCTCATTTACAGATGCTCCACATTTAAGCTTTGTATGGTGCTTTGTGAAACGTAACTGAACTTTCTATTACCTGAATTCAATTAGTAAAACCCAACAGAAAACACAACTCTTTGCTATCCCAGACTCCAGCAAAAGAACTCTAGAAGTGGCTGGCAGGTATAAGAACCACTGTAGAGGTAGATGTGCCCAGCAAGTACCACCATTTCAAGTCAGCTAATTCTACAGCTCCTGAAGCTCAAGGAGGCCAATCACTGTGATTCAGATTGTTTTCACTTTTACTTAGACAGCCTTCAAGTGATATTTTTGTGTCTTAAAATATAGGCTGGAAGAAGACAACTATAACTAGAACAGGAATTTGCACCTTCTAAAGCAGGCTTTTGTCAGCAAAAATCTAAAGCACTACAATCAGTCAACACTTAATTATCCCTGGGATGCAAGAAATGAAGATGTAATCAAGAATGATTAGAAAAATTATAACTTCAAGTTGTGCAGGCTAATACTGGCACTACCTTATAGAAATCTCAGGGTTCTAAATTGTAATTTCATACAATTTAGCACTAGGACTTTCTGAAGACACAAACAAACACGAAATAAAGTAGGCCATGCTTGTTTCTCCATTTGTAAATTTGTCAGGGTTATACTCCTGTATGCCCTGATGGCTGATGAAAGAACATACAAATGCAGAAAAAAAACATCACAGCCAACACACAAGGGCTACACTGAGGTATTTAAAGATAAGGAGTTGTAGCACTCAGGGCATGGTTTCGTGGCAGACTTGGCAGTGGTATGTAAAGGGTTCAACTTGATGATCTTAAAGGTCTTTTCCAACCTAAATAATACTGGGATTCTATGTAATCAAGCATTCAGTAAGCAGATTACAGCTCATTGAAAACGTTAACAATGCGGTAATAGACGTGGTTCACACCAGCTGCATTTACAACAGAAATTCAGCATGCCAAAGGGAACAAACACACCAGCAAATATTTTAGAAGTAAGCTAAGGTGAAGTTTTAGAAGTGAATTAACATTTTGACTTATTTACATTTCCTAAAAAGTGATGATAAAGCACAGGTGTTTGGTCTACCCAATATCACTTTAAAGGCACAAGATCAAAAATAACATGCTTAAATTCATTCTATGATCTACCCTCTTTTTGCTAAGACCCATCTGCTCCTCCAGCTCTACAGTGCCCACTCCCTGTGCTCTGCCAAGTCTTTTCTCCTAAAGCAGAGCAACTATTCCTACTGTGCTGTGTTCGTAGACTTTGGTATACATCCTTACATATTTTCTTCTTCTGCCCTTCCTCAACCTTTACTGTTTTGTTTTGGGGTTATTTTTAGCTTCTTTTTTGCTCCCTTTCCCAATTCTCTTTTCCTACCCCTTTGCTTTATGGGCTGCAGAATAGCTAAGTCTAGAGCAAACTCTCTAGCAAAGTACTCAGCAGTACCGCCCAGTAAATTATCTGCTGCTAACTATTGATACACAGTAATTGAGATCACATAAACCAATTAAAGTTAATAAAATGCTTAAAAGAGGCCTCCTGCAGGAGCCCAGACTCACACCTGAGCTAAACTGCTTTAAGTTAGACTGACATTCACAAGGTAAACAGAAAATTGTTTCCTTATCACTTCTGCTTCGCTTCCAGATGATGCACTGCCTTACCAGACTTTATAACCCAAAATAAAGGTTACTGGCACAAAACTCTCAGAAAACCACCTAGGGATTAGTGACACATGTTGAAAGGCACCCAAACTTTAACAGCAAGTCCGAGAACACATGCCCACTTCTCTAGCATGTTGTCTAATAACCCACTGATTACATGAAAGGCCTCACACATTTATTGGACCTCTACCAAGACTAGTAACTGTTTTATATCAACGGTGCTACACGTTGCTACGGTGCACTTCTATTTCCTCAAAATGTGAGGGTGAACACATCTGTTTAGATTTTACACACACACACACTGCTCCAACTGCTGAGTGAAACAGCAGTGATAACCAAGAGGTTTTAACATGTGTGCTCATACATTTTTCCTGCAGATAGTATCAAGTCCTTAGAGGTCCATGGTCATGCTCCTAATGATACAGAAGCCCCTTTTTCCCAGCTGTGTTTAAGACAAGCTGGTGCATTTTACTACAACGTAAATGTGCCTATGAACTGTGCAATGGATTTAACAACTACTCTCTTGCTTTACTATCTTTCCACAGTTTTAAGTAATGTAATTAGTTTCTACTCACTTAAAGAGCTGGACAAGCAGAAAATGAAAAAACAACTGAGTTTCACAGTACTGTTACATGATAAAAGGGAGAAGGTAGAAGAATCAAGAGTAGATTTGAGCCTGAAAAGAAGGGAGGGGTAGGAAAAGGTGGTTTACTTTTTGTTCTCTATTCTCACTATCCTAATCCGTTATCAGACAATAAATCAATTTCCCTAAGCTGAGTTTGTTTTGTCAGTGATAGCAATTGTTCAGCGATCTTCCTGTCCTTACCTCAACCCACAAACTCTTCATTCTCTTTTCTCACCATCCTAATGGAGATGGGGAGTGATAGAGCAGCTTGGTATGCACCTTGTGGCCAGTTAAGTTAACCCACCACACTGGGCACAGCTGAATGAAGTGCTATAGTCATACACTTGACTTGAAAATGAATAGCCATCAAGCATTCTTGGTGCTTCCAGAATCTCCTTTCTAACTTGTGGTGTAAAGTATTTTTTATACAATACTGTCATACAAATGCAGTCTTATCATGGCTAGAGAGTAAAATCTTCCTGACAGTGTAAGCCACATGCACAAAACCATATTGTAATCCAACCTAATGTGGTGGAGAACGGCAAAGCATATCCTACTCACCTCAGAGAGCCAAGGCTGACAATACATGGTCATTCACAAACAGGAAGAGCAGGTCTAATTTCCATTGCAACACAGACACACTGCTGTGTTTCCAAGGCACTAGCTATTTCTGCTGCAGCAATTCCATGGGCTTGCACTCTACTGTAGTTATGAATTCACCCCACAGTGCTTTTGACAAAAAATCTCACAGACAGCACAGCCCAACATGCACAAAGCAATTATTTTGACTTAATTCCATCTACAATGGCCTTTTACAATGGCACTCGCTAGAATGTTTGTAGCTATGAGTTCAGAGTCTGTCGATATTCCAGCATAAATCCAAGAATCAAGAATTGTCACATTACAAGAAAAAAACATCCTCACAAAGAGTAAGCACTGAGAAAATAACTGAATGATTTTTATAGGCTACACTTATTACTGTAGAATACAGCAAAACCAAAGAAGAAAGGGTATTAGCAGGCCTGGCTGTGAGGCTTTCCTCTTCACTACTTGCCTTTTAGACACAGAGATTCCAACATAACACAGAATCACAAAGTCTATCAAGTTGTCCATAGGCTTGTTCTTTGGAGTCTGACTAGACAGATTAACCATGAGAAGCTACCTATCACACTGCCTACCCCAAAAGCAGGGAGGAGATGGAAGCCTAGATTGCCTAGCAAGAAAGTCATTGTACTTCCAGAAGTACCAAAATACCTTCACTATTAGTTAACAGATTCAGCTTTTCAATTTTAAAATTTACTACTTGGATTTTAAAAATACCCTTAAATACTATTGTGCTAATAAGGGTGTATAGAACCATGCAGCCTCTCACCCCTTAAGAAGAGATCATCATAGACACTTGTATAAACACACTCTGTCCTGCACAGCTGTCTGAGAAAATTAGGGAACTGGGAAAATTAGTACAGTACCTAAGAGTCGAACATCAGACTTCCTTTTTAATGCAGTAACACCTCTCTTCAGACTCTTCTCCTTAAGTTCCCCCTTCTCCGCAAGAAAGGTCACAAAGATTCATAGCTAAAAATCAGTTTAAAACTAACCAATTCAATCAAATCAGCTCTTCTAAGCACATTCTTTGAAAAAATAACAATAGTTAAAACTATCAAAGCCATTCATTTATTAAACACAGGAGCACCTGTGTTCAACATAAGAATTCCATTCCCCTAAACACATATTCTTCTTGAGAAATTAAATTCTGAAACAGGAAAAGGAAAACCTACTTTTTCTCCTTTAGGAACAACTTCCATGAAAGTTTGTGCAGAATTAGGAAGCTTTGGGTCTTGAAACATTTTCTAGCATGACTGCTTTTGCAGTTGGTGCCAGCTTGACAATTAAGTATTACATTTCCCAAAACTTCAAGGCAAGGATCATTCCACCAAAAGTCTGAAGCTACCAGATGCACAATATACAGAAGTGGCCAATTACTGAACTAGTCAATCAGCAATTACAGTGAATCAAGCATATTTGAAATCTGTCTCTTAACAAAATAATTATGTCAGTTGCTTTCTGCACAAATTGAGACCACTTATTCATCTTTCAACAGGTAAGTGCCCATGGAGTACTTCATAAGACTTGCTTTCTGATCAGAAAACAAGCTACTCAAGAGTATGGCAATACTACTATTATGGCAATGGGAAAGAAAGACTCCATGAAAAATTTAACCTTTCCATTGGAAAACCACACTAAATTGACAAAAAAAAACCCTTACAAGCAATCACATGGTTAGAGAAACAAAAAACCCTTAAGAGCAGTCATGTGGTCAAAAGGAGCAATGGCAGGCAAGAATTCCAGTGTGTTGCTGTCAAAAATTAAAAGCCACTGAATGGATTGTTTTTTTTCTTATATCAGAAAAATACTTACATTGGCTTTGCCAAAGTACAAAAATGTATAGCTTACAACCAAAAATTTTAAAACCAGATTTTAAATTCCAGAAATCACTCTGAACTACTTAAAGCAACATTTCAACTACTGAATCTAGCTGTTGACATTCAGCTTCAAAGGCTGAATTTCAGGGGATTTCTGTATTATTGTAATTTCTACCCATACATACATGTTGATCGCCTGCACCAGTAAAGCATATTTCCCTGCAGCTCATATATTGTACTCTTGTCATCACTACACATCAATATCTGCAAATCTCAGACATGAAAAGCAGAAATGTTAATTTTTATATCCCTCTCACTAAATACAAACTCATCAAGGGTTTGAAAGTCAGTCCTCCAAGCCAAGCAATTGACAATGTCACCAAGGCAAGAGAATTTTCAAAGAAAAATATAGAGGGTTATATCTATTTCACGGAACAAATATCTTAGAATGTGCAGAACAAAGATGGTTGATTTTGAATGCAACTAAAATAAGGAAGTCGCTACATCACCACTCTTCAAAAACAAACCCCCAAGCCTCTGGAGATATGCCATGCCACACAAATTCACAGACTCCAAGACTGCTGCTGCAGCAGATTTCTTTGGAAAAAGAAAACCCACAATGAAAATAAATCCAGATCTGGCAGAAACTCTTTCTCAAAATGTCCTTGTGAAGCCATCTTTAACTTAACCTTCATTCAAAATGTTTGAAAAAAACTCGTACCCAAGATCAGTTTGAAACATCAAATTGCCTGATGCAGCAAACTGAAGCGCTGCCTCCCAGCCTTCTAGCACCCAACACACATTCTCACACAGAATAAGTGAGTGGGGGGTTTTAAGACCATTATATTCCTTGGGTTCTGGTTACCATCCGCATAGCATTGTGTCACACCTTCTCACCAGCAGGAAAATAATCACGTTATTTTCCTTTGTTTCTCAACTTCCCCCTCTCACAATGATTTGAGGATTCACAAGAGGGAGTCAAAATTATTCTTGTTTTATTACAAAGTTTTTATAACTCCCTCCTCAGAGGTTACTAGTCTGCACTAGGGGCCAAAAACATCAACGGACAAGAAAGGGAACTACAACAGGAACTACACAGGTATTTAGTTGGAGCAGCCTAATATCAGGAGGAAGGGAGAAAACAAAAGGGACAACACGATTACCTGACACAAAGAAAGCCAATCAGCACAGGAGGAAAACCTACTCGGCAACCTTTATAAACCTAATCAAAGCTCCCTTCCTGGAGCAGAGCCAATGATGAAGCTCGGTACAGGAACAAATTAATCATCTGAACACTTGATTATTAGTGTTGAAAAACTGAATACTGAATGCTTTTCAGTATCATGTTGAAAATAAACATTAATTTTAAGTTTGGTAGCCTCTGTACAACTTCTGTATAATGATTCAAAGAAAGTCTACTAAATCCTACTTGAATTTCAAGCATTTGCCTACACACCAAAATTTGTTTATAGTGACAACTGTATGTGGAAGATGCAGTTCAGTCTCTGCAGAAGAAAGACTTTTTTATACAGAACAACATGCTCCATCAAGAGCTACCAGGAGCTACTTGATCTCCCAAAGGTTATCACTCTCTTTAACTGTCAAGGAAAAGAATAGTGTATATTAAAATTTCATTCCTCTTAGTTTGCACTGCACACTGAGGAGAGGAAAAAGAGGGGGAAAAAAAAGAAAGGACTGTCACATTTTTAATTAAGTCCACTTATGCATTAATCATGACCATATGGTCGTGGTATTATGCCATGAAATAGTTCAGTAACAGTGCGTTTCCTCCAACAGACAAAAATAAAACACAAATGACCTGTACACATGGATTTTATTCTACTTCCTCAGTTCTTTACAGAGGAAATTATTACGAAGTCCTTACCCTTGTGACATCTCAGGTCAACATTTCTCTGGTTTGGAACACATGTTCAACTACAACTCTCTAATAACCCAAGATGAAGAAAACAAGGTGTTGGTCTGCAGCCTTAAGTAGAGAATTGAAGGCTCCAACAGCACTTCTGCTTCAAACTGTAGCCCAGAGTAAATGGTGATTTTAAAAAAGCAATGAGATATTTTGCTAACCCCAAAAAGAAACAAGCTCCAGCATATCTAGGAAGTCTTAAATTGTAAACAGTACAATAGCAAAAATATCACGAGCAGATTAAATTAGCCTTTATTTATAAGACATAATACTTTCCACTTTCACTCAAGCAGACAGTTTATAAAGTAAAATAACACGCTTACATCAAATGGTAAAAATATTTTGGAAAAATGGGGCCTGTTATTTCTTGTTGCAATAGTTGAAATCTCCATTCCAACTTTTTTTACAGTAACATGACAAGACAGATTTTGATTTAGGAAACAAAGATGGACAGAGAGAGATGCTGAACATGCAGCACATTCAGAATTAGTGCATCTCTAATGGCAGCTGCAAAATAGAGCCTTGGCAGATCAACATTGTTGTGAAATAAACAGCTTCTCTCAATGAACAGTCCAAGCATACCACTGAAGTAGAGTTTGAAAAACCACATTGCAAAAATAGAAAACAAGTTAAAATTTGTAGGTACCCAACCCCAGCATAAAAACTACACTGTCAATTTAACTTCCTTTTCATAATTGCAGATCATCTCTCATAACACCTTCTGATCTCTTTGGAAATAAGCTGAAGTGCAACATTAAGATAGGCATTGACACTGCTAGAGCCAGTGCCTATGACTAGCAGCAGTGATGGCCCAAGCAGAAAGGAAGACTGAAAAACAAGTTCAGTGCCAACTGGTTTGTACCACACAAAGACACTGAATGCAGCTGAGGCCACAGGCAATCCATACTCCAAAATCTGATGCACTGCTAGCCAGAAGTTACTGTGAGTTCTCTAAGAGCCATCAATGCAAAAAAGGGACATAACCTAAATCCAGTATTTCAATAGCTGGAGTCACAGTGATGGTTATAGTAAACTGAATCTTCTCTTAAGAGATTTTTCAGTACCTTAATTTTGCCAGTTGTGAGTTCTCCCACCCAGAGGAGTATTTCCAACAGTCTTTGTAACATCATTAGTGGCGACACAAAACCCAGATTTTTACAGATTACTGTGATTTGAAAATTTCTTGGAAATGTATCCCTCAAAAGTGGGTACAATCAAAATGACCTGGTGTCCTAGTATCATACACTGTGACTATCGTATCTTAACTTAGATTTGAACACTCATACATAACATATTTCATTTCTCTCTATATATGCCATTCTTCAGAGCTGACAAAAAAGACACCATAGCACCATGACAGATAAAATTTCCATTTCTAGAAGCCTCCTTCTCTGCTAATGCAAGTCTGAAGGCAGCTGACTGTCTGAGAAAATCCAATTGTCATCTTTAAAATCCAAATGTGACTGAAAAAGAAATACATCAGTGTTGTCAAGAAGTGACAGAATGGTCAAGCAGAGGTATACAAGAGCCCAAATAACCAAACAAATGTGCAGAGAACAGCTTTCCACTCATGTTTGCTCTGAATAGAAAATAACTGCTTTTGCCTTCAAGCAAACTTGGTAAATAGGTATACTGAACAGCTCAGTCAGAAACTGCTTTGCTATTCTTAGCACAGAGACTATTTATCGTTTTGTAAAAGTGAAAGCTAAGAGAATTTAATAGAATAATTAAAATTATATATTGCTGCCATTAGTACAAATGAACATCAAAAAACTCTGCAGCATGGTATTCTCCCAGATTTTCTTCAGTTCAACTGGATTTGACTTTCATGCAGAGTACAGACAATACAGGCATGGTTTTATACTAACAGTAAGATTAGTAAAAACACATTTGTTCTCTTAGGGCTTGCAATGATTTTCTGAGATAGACAAAAACAAAGTAAAAGGCTACACATCTTTAAAATACCTTTCTTTTTTTTATGACCTGCAGCTTATCTTCAACACATTACTTCCTTCTCTACACAGGATGCATCGCTGGCAACTGATGAAAATTATGTACAACAGCTACTAAGCCTTTAAAACAAAGTAGCAGCCTGTATAATTATCTCTCCCTTTTCTGTTGCAGAACACAAGTAAAATGTCAGTGTGTGCCAGATACTATTAAAATTACTAGATTCCTGCAGCCCTTCTTCCTTCACAGAAACACTGGGTTTGGGCATCAAAAATAGAAGCAGCCAGTTCCTAGCTTAAGTTACTTACTGAAATATTGAACTTTCTTTTCATATTCTACCAGGATACAATCATTTAATCATTTAATTCTTAAATCTAAGACCATAAGAGTTCTAGTTAGTGAAAAATAATCAAGAGTCCATCTAAATTTGTCTTTTTAAGCTTTGGTTAGACAGTAGATTTCCCAAGAATACTTCTTACACTATATTCTTTATTGCATGGCAGGAATATGCCCTGTCAGTTTCAGTAGTTTTCCATTCTCGCATGGAAAAAGAACAAGCAATTTATTTACACAGTACTTAATTTTTCAACTATGTTGATATGAAGAGCAAAGCTGCTAGAGATTGAAATACAAACCCAGGAGCACAGCACAGAAACTGGGAGTATAGAACCAATACAATATCTGCTGCACATATTCAGTTCTCAAGGGAGTAAGAGGGCAGGGTATGTTAAAGTCACCTCTCTTATTTGAATGGGCATAAGAGCTAGAACTGCACTTCCAGAAAAACCAGGCAGAATTAAGTTAACAGCTGAAGAACTACACAGTGCTGCATGTGAGACAGGCTATACTAGCCCAAAGTATTGAGGGAATTAATCTTCAGGTTAACACGGACGTGAAGACCACACATTTATGCATGCTGGCACTCAAAGAAACAGGAGGAATGTAGCCCCTACCATGTCATGCTTCTATTCAAAGAGTACAGTTGGAACAATTCCCATCTCACCAGTAGCTCTATCCCTTCTAATATCATTGCAGTAACTGGAAAGCACTGCTGTTCACTGGCAGCCCTGGGAAAGCTTTGTTTTCTCCCTTCCAACACAGGATAGTCTGTGGAAGAAAAGAATCAAGTGCTTGATCATTGTACTGGGGCAAATAATAGCATTCAGGCATGCAGCAACAACTCTGACTTCCAAAACCAGAAGGAAAGCCAGCACTAGCACTTCCTATCATTCCACTGCCATTTTCTTCACTGTTTGTATAATGGCAAAAAGCCATTCAAATACAGGAGGAAAAAATTACTACACAATTATTGTCTTAAACTGATAAGCCAGAAAAAGAAGCCTAAACCATGTCACAAGAAAGCAAACATGCTGCCATCCCAGCTGATATAGCCTACTGCCAGTAAGAGCATGAGAACAGTCTAAATGAAAACATCAGGCAGTTGCCAGAACAGCAACTGACATACTTCCAAAAAAACTCTCCCATTGGAGACTCTTCTTCCTCCAGCTGACAAAAGAATTCAGTGCTAGAAATTTGATATCCACAAGCCCTAGGTGATCACAAAAAGCTTTTTAATTACTCTAATAAGATGCTTATGTGAAATCACATTTTCCAGACTGATCATTTAATGCTCCCCCCATCACCTTCCTCCAGGATAGGGAGTGCATTACTTTAGCCTACAGAACACAAATGCAGACAAATATCTTCAACTCACTTGATATCAAGCTGCGTTCCTGCAAAGTTCATAAACCAAGCAAGAATACTGTATGAGAAATATGCTCACTATTGTATGAGAAACAGCAGCAAACAAATTATCAGTATCAACAAGAAGGCCACTGTCTTTAGTTTTAAACAAAAAAACCCCAAAACACTGAGAACAAAAGTCAAACACACATTTTGCCAAAATAAGTTCTACATCTATCTTCATTTGTATAATAAAATAGAATCTCTACCTAAAAACCTGTCTAAACTAATTATGCTTTAAAAAAGCAAACACCATGTGCCATCAGGTTCTGACAACACATTATGACACTACAAGAGGAAAGGACACAGCTAAGTCATATAGCTAAGGGGATAACCTACATAAATATATAGCTAGCAATAAACTCAAAATAAGATGGTATATAAGACTCAAACAAAAAAAGTATTAATAATCAAACCCAACTACAGGCATTTGTTTTGCATACATAAACAAGTGCTTAAAGCCTTAAACTCAGATAAGGTCAGTGTTTCTGTGGAATATTTTATAAGATATTGTCTTCTTAAGCACAGCAGGGCTCTAAGCTCTACCAGTCACATCTTTTTTAAAAGAAGACAATGTCTTCAAAAGCTATCAAGTACCTACACCCACCAGCATCCAACACCTTGCTTATTCAACATTACAAACTGCCTTTCATCACAGACTGGGTGTACTAAAACCAACACTTCTTAACATAGTTTTTCAAGTCTCTACAAGATTTTACCAAATCATTCAAGTAAAAGTTCTCTTAAAAAAAAATCTTCAAAGCACAACTGAGAAAGCAATCAGTCTTTACATCAATTTTCTTCCATACTTCTACAATGGAAACTTATCTCAGAAACAGGGATAACAACATCATGAGATGACAGCCACAATCACAATTAATTTGAACAAATACCATGACATTTCCAAACTGTTGCCTGCCCCTGAGCTGTAAGCTGCTCTTAGAAATAAACAATACAATATCACAATTCTAAACCAAACTGAACACGTGTGAACTGAGGGTTTCAGAAGTGGTCAGCATCAACCACACTAAGATTAGACACTAGACATGGTTCCCTGCATAGCCTGACTACTGTACCAGCTCCAGATCCATACTCCAGTAAGCTCAGCAAGAAGCACAAGGTCACATCATACCTCAGTGCTGAAGACTGAAAAGCTTGAGCTATCTTTTCCATATGACATATAACTTGGGACATTATAACTTCTTGAAATCCATTCAATTACTGAGACTTAATCAATAAAAGCCAATTATTAATAAAGTTTGCTGAGTACAAAACAACTCTGGTTTTGAGCAAAAGGCTCAAAAGAGATAACTACATGAGAATTTCTACCATATGACCACAGCTAACATTCACACTCAAGTATCTAAATCCTACTGGGAATAAACCCTTTTCTAAGTTCATGGTGTAGAAATAACCTTAAGGTTATTAAGACCATTGGTTAAGACCATTCAATCTTTGGCACAACAGAACCAGGACTCTAAACAGCACTACAACACAACGTTCAAAAGTGTCCTGAGCAAGTGGTGGTATCCTTTCACCACTCCTTCCAATACAATTGAGCAATTTTTACAACATCCAAGTTTACCAAGAAAAGGATTACTTATACAGAAACAACCTAGCAAATGGACTCTGAAACTGTCAAAATATTTTCTACATGCTTAACTAAAAGAAAAAACAATGACCAAATCTGAAACATCTGCAACCACTAGGGAATAATGAAAACTGAAAAAAAAATTTTTTGAAAAGTCACACACCATGAAAATCCATGTGTATAAAATCAGGTTTTGCCCAAGTTTCTGGCTCTTAGAATAGCACACACATGACAGACAACATTAAATGACTGCAGGCTGATTTTAACACCTTGACGCACCTTGATTTTCTCACTATTGTTCCCAGGATGCAAGAGGCATCAGTTATCTCAGTAGGTAACCGAAATGGATTTTTAAGCAAATAGCTTTTGCTTTGTATAAAGACAGATATTTTAGGTCTAAGCTAACATGAACATCAAAATCAATCTCTTACTTATTTTTACTAGAGAATATTCAGAAAGTATTGGGAATAACTGAGAAATTGTACCTTAACAAGACATACTGCATTCTTATCAAGCCTTTCAGAAACCTGATAGCCATTGTAGACAAGTCTTTCAAAATGTTTTTTTTTTTTTAATTCTCTGACCAGTGTACATTTTGCCCTAACATATTTCTAAGTCTTGTGATAACTCGGGGTGGTATCAACAACCTGTCACTCAGTTCAATCTTTTCCCTAAGAATCTACCAGGCTAAACAACACTTGCATTTATATCTCTATAGGGAAAGAAGTTTCCTCAAAAAAGGGCCTTCAGACATACTTTTTGCAGTACAAGTAAGTCAAGTCTCTCCATCACTTTTTGAACATTAGGCATGAAAGCTAAGAATGTAAAAAAGTGCTGATGTTTGCTAGCCCACTGCCCACTACTTTTCATTTAAATACTTATTTCAGACTCCAAATGCCTTTTAATTTAATTGTTAAGACCTTTAGATTTTTAATCTGTACTTATTAACAGAAAGCACACAGGTTAGCCTATGTGGTGGGGACATAGTCATTCTTAAAACCTCTTAAACTGATAGATGGCTATCAAAGACATTCTGCTCTTTTAGGAATCTAACCCCAATTTTCTCACCAAGTCCTTACAGGACTTGCTACAATTACTGTTCACCCACAGCACTTTCAGAGTACACCCAAAGAAAGGTATACACTGTGTCAGCGGGACAAAAAAAGAACATTTCCTTAGCTAAAACTTTAAACAGTAGTCACTAACATAGCGTACATGTGTTGTAACTATTCCACATGGTGGAGCAGTTTGATGTTTGCTGAGGCTAAATGACAGAGCACATCTTCATTTCAGTGGCTGTTGGCAAAGCAGCACATTGTGCTGTAAGAGCACAAGTCGGAGGACTAAAGACCAGCCTCGATTTGCTCCACTCAGATAATGCCAAGGCTGCAGTTGATGGATGGGTGTGCCACTGCAACCGGAAGGACTTTGGCATTCCACTGCAGCAGGGGCCACGCCACCACCCATAACAAGAGCTTATTACACTGTCTGGACAACATGTGCAAACCTAATTTTGTGACACACTGACACACTCCAGCAGAGAGATATTGCAATTCCATCACCCCCACACTCTTGGTAGGCACACATACCACAGCAGCAGTTTTGCCATAGGGGCATTTCCTAATATTGGAACAATGTAACCGCTAAGAATCTAGGCTGGTCCACCATTAGCCTGGAGCAGTTGGCTACCAAATGAACTACTTTATGAGGACAAAACTTTCCTTTTCCTTACCAAGGTCCCAAGAGAGTCAAAGTGTACTTGAGTGAACAGACTTTTCCATTTCAAATAAAAGAAGCAAGAAAAGAAAAAATCAAGCAACCAAAAATCCTTCATATCACCGAAGCATATATCCATTATATACACACACTTGTATATTTATTGACCATCTGTAAACCAGGCCACATAGAGAAAATTTATTTTAGTAACAAATTTCAGCTGTGCTCGTATCTCCAGGGTGGCTAAACATTTGGAACTTAACACAAGGAGAAAACATTTTCTGGCCATCAAGTCATAGCTCTTTGAGAATTCATGCACAATAGCATTAGCTGGGTGCCAATTCTTTGCATAGTCTTTTCTTGGCCAAAGTCCTTTTGTTCGAGCAGATCTGTTACTCAGTACAGGCGGTCCATTGCACTTTGATAACGCTTGAACTCAGCAGAATCTCTAGTTATTCTCTGCTTCCCTTAATAAAGCACCCAGGTTTTATGACAATTTTACGGCTTCAGAAAAGTTATTAACGACTGAACTTGCAACCTTTTCAACAGGCTCTTTTTTCCATACAAGACCACAGCTACAAAGAAGAGAAATCCAAATTATTGCCTTTGATGTGCACTACATAGCAATTTCAGAGACATATGGAATGCCCTAAAATTCAAACTTGCTGTTCTTTTACTATCCTGTTCTTTTCCCATTTGAATTTCATAAGCAAATCTCAAAACCAACATCTGCCTGCATAGTCCCTTTACACAAATGTGCTCCTGTCAGTTGATGGAGCTATTTGAACTTCCATATTTTAACTTGTTTAAATGACAATACAGGTACCCTGAGCAATTAACAAAACCAGTGTATAAAACAGGGATAGTGGGAAAAATTAAACCATTTAGACAGATGAAAAGTAAACAAGGAAAAAAATAGTCTTGATAGTAATTTTAGCAGGCTACACTGGAAGCCAGTCATATTAATAAGTTACCTTGATTTTGCAGAAGAAAAACAGCTTTTAACATTCAATGTGACAGATCCAAGAAAAACACACAAACAAACAAAAAAATCCTATCTATAAGCCAAATATAAATTTAAAATATGCTACATTCCAACAGGGGATTCAGTTCATAGAAAAGAAAACACACACTGATTTTTTTTTTAACTTTCTTGATCATTAATGACTTCATGTGATACAATAAATAGCAGGTCTACTTAATTCATGGTAAGAACACATGGCAAATGAACATTTAAGTGAATGACAGCTAAACACAGACTTTGGATATGTCTATAAGATACAGGCATACAAAAAATTCATTCTCCAAGTAATGGAGGAAAAGGAAAAAACATCAGACATTCAAATATCTTCACTTACACTTATCAGAAAAGGTCCCCTGTGTGAAGATTCCTGTGAAGAACTTTATGGACTTAGAGGGAACATGAAATGGTTCCATTTCTAGTGTTAGCAAGATTCTCTTATGCCATATCTTTAAAATCCCAAACACACAAACCCAACATTTTGATGTGGACACCTAACTTTTTTTCCTCATTTTCTCTCCTCAATCCATCCCTTATTCCTTTGAAAGCTTAAATTAAAGGGAAAAGCAGAAGAGAAGAGGGCACCTTACTTAATCCAAAACAAAAGCATGAAAGACTGCACCCAGGTTTTAAAATTTATATAGCTTAAGATACCACCACTTTGCATTACATGATGGCAATATGTAATTTTAACAACCTGCTTAGCGTTTCCTTCTGTAACACCCACACTGATATTCCACTTCCACAATATCCTGATATATTCGGGCAATGACATTCAGCCCCATATTCCTGAAAAAATTGCAAATGCCTCACTGCTTCCTGCAGATTCATTTTTAGAATTCAAATGATTTGCCAACACATGGCATTGCCAACATATTAGCAATACACATCTTCTCCTAAGTCCTAATAAAAATCACATTTAGTTACAATGTTACTGTTGGGCAGGGAGTCAAAAATGTTTGTACACCACCCGGCTATATATTGCTTTGTACCACTATAGCTTAACCACTGTCAAGAGTAGGTCATTTAAGAAAAGTAATCAGAAGTTACTTAAAAGTGGATCAAATCAACTTAAAACAAATCATTTGCACTGACTTAATTTGAGCAGTTTCTATTCACAGGACCAACTGTATCCTAATGTTTTCCTTTCAAACTGATTTAACTTAACCAAAAGTACTATATATTAAATTATGTATAAATTATATGTAGCTACCAAAAGCCAAGTAAACCCATTTTCTAGGCTGCCTGGTAGTATTGTATTGAACACCTTCTAGGCATGCAACAAGGGTCACTCTGTTGGGACACCCAGCTCTATAACAAAGGTGTCTGTTCTATTCTGTAGTAATGAAATGAAAGTATCAATGAAAGTATCAATGAAAGCAGCTTTCCAGCAGACAATAACACTTCTCTCATCTGACATACCATCATTTTAACCAAACAGTACCAGTTATACACAAACACTTAGATAACACATCACATTGAAAAACTGAAAAGGACAGGCAAGTCAAAAGGGGGAAAAAAAACAGGATTTCCAAGGAAAAAATGTAGAATGCTCATGTAATTTTGAAGACTAAGAATTAAGTTTGCTAAAATTTGTTTACACAGTTAATATGTTTATTCTAGGCTAGTGTAAAGAATAAGTGAGGTAGCACCATTGAGATGAATTTCCATTTTTTTTCACTTCACATGAAGTCATATTGTGCCTTTTCTAAATTAGAAAAAGGTGCTATTCTACCACTTTTTATGTTATATCTTTAGAAGTGTCTAGAACACATGGAAAAAATTACTGGCATTTACTTGTAATACACCTCAAATCCCAAGAATGATGGAACAAAAACAGGTAAGGCACATGCACAATTAGTTACTGGACTACCTATCTGTCAAAGGACATCACTACAACTTACAACCTTTGTACCAGAGATTGCAGAAAGCAGCAAACCACAGCAGCAATGGAATAACACAGGAGCACAGCAAACTACTACAATATCCACATGAAAGGGAAAAGTAACAGGGAAAGGTGGTTAACTACCCCATTTGGTATTAAAGTACCAAAGAAGTCACTCTTGTTTCTCCAACCCCTTCTATCCACGGCCCTGCTCTACTTCTGCATTTATGAAACAAGCAGCTAACAGTAATCCAAGAGCCATAGCCTCTGTATCCCTCATCAGTTTCTAACCTAGCAGGTTGCAGGGGACAACACAAGTCTTCTAAGCAAAGAATTAATTTCTCAGTGTCAACAAACAAAATACTCCCTCAATGACGCATTTTAAAAAAGAGAGGAAAAGCGAATACAGCTACAGACCTAAAGAGACTGCACAGAATTTGTAACAGACCACCTTTTCATTGTACCCAAAGTTAAGTCTTATGAAGTAATCCATAAAAATAAGTGGTTGAAGTGCCAAAACAGTAATTTAGTCAATTGACATATGTTAGATTAAGAAAATATACATGTATGACATTTACATTCTATTGAGAAGACAGATTTATTATTGAAGTGCCTGGGCATTTAATCTCTTTCCCATTTATTACAGAATCATAAAAAAGAAAGATCTATTAGCAGAAACTGTTACCTGTTATAGAGAGGAACATAATTTTCTATCTCCTTGCACCTTCTAGGAAGTGAATGATACAGAAAAGGACATACGACAATTTGACTTTTTTAACCTCTGATATCTTCACTTGTCTCAAGATCAAGGTATCAGAAATCACATTCAATGTCACAACACATAAGGGACTAAAGTTACATTAAAAATGATGCAGCAAAGTAAACAGTATTTAGAAATTAAATCAGGTAATGCCTTCCTGTGATGAAAGAAACCAACAGAGTTGAAGTTTAATCCCTTTGTTCACATACCTCAAGAGAAACATTCAAGTTGCACATAAACAGATTAATGAACTTAAGTCAACATACATTTCCTTTCCTCCTTACCTAAACCATCAAAAAAGCACTTAGGTATACTAAATCTGTAGTTTATGCATGAAGAGAGGAAGAGTTTATTACGTACATGTCAATAAAAGCCTCCTTTACCAGTAACTGAAATAGTAGAGGGGTCCCAAAAAAAAAAAAACAAACGGAAAAGAAAGCTTTGTGTACGCTGAAAGGAGTTATTTTAAAGTTTTAACCATAGAGAACAAGAATTTACAAGACTTGCTTTTTTTTCCCCTGCTTTACCCAGCAATTGAGACATTTTTAATCAGTCACATACTCAATATGAAGCATCAGCCTTTATCAGGTGAAATTTATTTCACCTCAGCTAGCTCCAGTACAGTCACCTCTCTAAAGTCTGCTTTTTAATAAAAAAAAAAGCAAAACGAACAAAAGGGAAGAGAAGGGAAAACTAGCACTATGTACAGGATAACCAGTTCCACAGGAAAAGCCTGCCTCCTTGTGGCTCAACTAGCTCTAAATTAGATTTCTCCAGTTCATTCCATTACACCCAGTAAATCTGGGGAGCCAAGAGAGTAAGAGCCTTCTAGTTCAAGGCAGTTTGGGGTTTTGGTTTTCAGGGGGGTGGAGTTGATGAAAAGGAAGAATGTTTCTAAATGTAGGAACTACCTGTGAAAGTGATCCATCACTCCTTACCGAAATATTGCTTTTAGCTTTCTCCTCTAGACAGGGGGGAAGATGACAGATGTTCCACTTAAAAACAACTGAGATTCTTTACATGGCAACAAATGCAAAAGCTTGTCAGCACTCTGGCACCTAAATCCAGAAGGCTACGAACCTTGGTTCAGCTGTGGCTTAACCTTGCAGGCCTCTCTGGATGCCTTAGCTTTCACCAGTAAATCCCCATTCTGCCCACAGATCTCCTTCTGGGGATGCCTCTGAGGAGTTCTCTCTTGGCAGCAGCAAAGCATTTGGCACTTTCAACAAGATGCAGACCTTCCTCTGTCCAGCGTGAAGGGCTCAATTATATGGAGCTACTTTCTTCATGCCTAGAAGAGCAAGTTCTTTAGAAATCAGCTGGAGCTTTTGGCTGGTTTTGGTGTGGGGTTTTGTTGTATTGGGTTTTTTAATTTCTTTTTGATTTCAATCCAGTCACTCTATTGTGCAAGAGCTTAGTGGTTCAACAACTTAAAATCTGTGTGACAAATATACAAATTCACACCAGTCTTAGGAGGGGATCACATCAGGATGGCTTTGGCTTTCTAACCATCTTGCAGAAGCTGCTGCATTTTTATGCAAGTCTAAGAGAGCATGAACTGCTTTTGCTCTGGGTTAGGAAATTCAACCATGAAAAGATGCGAACTTCCAGTCTCCACTCCAAAGGCTTTTTAATATAAAACACATTTAGTGAACATAAAAGTAGACCACTTTTTTTTTTTAGTCTCAAAATTGCTAGGCTTTCAACTTGTGCTCTTCTCTGTGACAGCCTTTGTATGGGAACCATTTCTCTAACCTTTAGACACGTGAATCAGACTCACTCTTTCCAATCTACAACTCAGTGATCCAGCTGGAAAGGAGTCAACAGAACATGGCTCTCTCGTGTTCACAAAAATTTTGATTGGAGATTCACCAGATGGAAAAAGGGGAAAAAAACCCCAAAATATTTATATACCCTTCAAGTGCATCTTGAATGAGAGACTTTGATTCTACCCTTTTCTTCTTTTAAAGCAGATATTAAAAAAAAAAAAAAAAGTTGTCACACACAAAATTCCAGATGTGGAATACATCACTTCTTTTTACTACAGTTTTTATGCCTAGGTCCAGAATGAGAAGCATTGCACCCTTTTTTTTTTAGGTTGTTATTATTATTTACACATTTACCAGTGAGACATCTTGTGTCTTGTGCTTTGTGTGCTTTAGACTCTTTTCTGCCTGCTCAGAGCCTACCAGGCCAATATACTGCACAAAGAGCTGTGGACTGCACCACTGTTGAGGGGGCCAAAGACTTTATCAAGGCTGTACCAAACCCTGCAACATCCAAACAGCTTCACAGGTCTTATTAGAAAGGTTGTAAATGAAGAACCAAAATAAACAGGACCTCAGATTAACTCTGACACTACTCTAATAACAAAAGCAAATTTAAAAAAAAAATCACTCTTTTCTCTTACTCAGGTGCAATCCTGGCAGAGGGCAAACACCTTCAACTCTACTGAAGAGAAAGAGAATTGGTGCTGTTCAACACATCACAGGACTGGGTGCCATATCAAACAAGTCCAGTATGGCTGAATAACACATTAGGTCTGTGCATGGGAAAAAAAAAAAGAAAAATATAATCCTTATGGAAAAACACATTCTGCTTGTACAACCAGATCTGTAATTAACATGCAAATTACTTAGACAAATGAAGAACTATTCCCTCCTGGTTTTTGTAAATTTATAGACTAAAAACAGCAGAGACTACAATTTATTAAAAATTGTGTTCTCCTATAAGCAACTGTTTCCATTATATTGAAATAGTGGGCAAGTCAAAAGGACTATATGAAGTCATACACATCAAGAAATTTACTACAGCAGGGTTTCTGCTCCTAAGTTTAAGACAGTCTGTGTTTTTTGTTTTACACCAGTGCCTGACACTAAGTTAATAAGCCTTTTATTCTGATTCAAAAGCTATTACACTACACACATCTTCCTCTACTTACATTTGCTAACCTACGCTGAAGCCTGGGATTAAATTTTATGCTTCACTGACAGAAAATAGAATCCTAAATCACCAATCCACATATAATAGTTAATTTCCCCACTTGTTTCTTGTGGTCACAGTACCTACTTTCTTCCTTACCATGGCCCTACTTCAAACTTCCATATTTTTAAACAAAGCACTTGGCTTCAGCTCAGGTCTATGAAATGTCTCATTTTCTTGAAATTATTCCTTACTAAACTTTCCCAATTACCCAGACCAGTAAGGTTTACTAAATTTTGTGCAGAATGACACCAAATTATGCTACTGAAGCAAGTAACAGGTTCATTGATCTCTTAAAACCATAATAAAAACTGCTACTAATATTAAAAATAAACAGCAACAGGTTCTAGCAGATTAAACACCAGACTCTTACTTAGAAATACTGGCTTCTTTCCTATTTTATTCTCCCCAAGTCTTCTAGGTGACCTTGGGCAAATCACTACCCCCACACTGCAGCTTCCCCAGCAGTAAAAATTAATTGAACAGAATTGCAAATCTGTCTGGAAACTCCAAATGTAACATACCATAAGAGTTAAAAATATATTTCCCTATCTGCAGATATATTTGCCTTGATAGCTTTTCTTTATCCCATTATACAGCAGCAGTGTAAGATTGCTTTTACTTTCTAAATACACTCTGGTGGTTCTTCAAGAAAGGCTTTAGGCTACTGCCTTACCTCCTATCACATGCTTGATCTATTTCTGCTATTATATCTACTTTGAAGGACCAGGAGCTTGTGTGTGGCAATACATACTTACACTTCAATATATAACATCAAAAGTCGCTGTTGAACACATTCCTAAGGTACAGAGAGAATAAAAAACAGGACAGAGAGGCAATTATCAGCAAGCAGTGACTCATTCTCTAAACCCTTGCTCACATAAGTAGCCATCCAAGTATTTGCTTCCACAACCTGACACAGGAACAAGTCATCAGCATTTTTTTACAGGGAATACATACAGTGATGAACCAAACTGTATCAAAGAAACATAAAAATATTCCTCTTTTTATATATCAGCTACAACTACAGAACACTACTTTTCATTTAACAGGAAGCAGCAATTCATTAGCAAACAACACCGTTCAAGTATAGTGCACTTCATTAAATTGCCCTCTTGCCCTACTCTGGGTTTTCTGTAAAAAATTACAGAATTATGAGATGCTTTACACCTTTCCTATTTCAAAATAGAAGGCTTAAACAGCAGTTTCTAAAAGCTCTTGATTTTGCTAATCTTTATTGCAGGCAAAACACCAGAAAAGAAAAAGCACTTAATTTTTCTAAGCAGAGATAGTGGAAAGTGGGAACTTTGTCCACATCATGCCACAAAAACCCGTTCTGATCGACAAAAACGTGAACTGTGATGTGCTTAGCTTCCAGCTGTGCTCCCGATCGATGAATTACTACAACACCTTGGAAAATCTCTTTAATAACCTGATGGCCAGAATACTGAAAAATTACTCATGCATCGTCCGCAGGGAACTTCTTGAACATTAGTAACACTTGTAACATGAGCTGCTATAAGAAGGAAGAGACAGACCTTCCACGCCACAGACACGAAACATGACAAATCCGACAATTTCCTGGAATATTGCAAAACCGGTCGGAAAACGCTACTCTTCAGACACAGAGCTAAAGAGAAAGGAAAGTGCTTTGTATCCAAAGGGAGAATGCATTAGCAGCTGGGATCCTCGCGTGCTCTCTAGGTGGGAACACGAGCCAGAAGGACTCCGGTGCCGGCGGGGAATGCTGAAAGGGGCAGACGGGGAATGCTGAAAGGGGCAGACGCTCAGTGCCGGGAGCGGAGCGGGGCCAGGCGGGGCCCCCCCGCCCCGGAGCGCAGCCCCGGCCCTCCCCACCCTCCCTTCCCGCACCAACTTCCCCCGGCCCGGGACGTGGCCGGCTGCAGTTGGATAAGGAGCGACGCGACGGGGCTGAAATCGGTCTGAAGTCCACAAAGAAGCCATCTGCCTCCGGGAAGCGGGCTGGAGAAGGGCGGGCGGGAAGGGGGAAGGAGCAGCCCGGGGCAGTTTCACGCCGCCTGCAAGCGAGCGGCGGCGAAGAGATCGCCCCGGCCGCCGTCCCTGCTCCCAGCCCCAGGGCCGCGCAGCGCTGCCCCCCGCCCGGCCCGCGCCGCCCCGCCGCCGGGGCACGGAGCGGGCGCACCTTCCCCGGGCTGAGCTCTCACCTTCCTCCTGCCGCCTCCGCCGCCGCCGGCCAGCGCGGCGCTGCCGCCCGAGTACATGTAGTAGGCGATGCCCAGCACCCAGAGGAAGGCGAAGCAGAGCAGCAGCCGAGACCTGCGCCGCATCCTCCCTCCCGCGCCGCCGCCAGGCCACCAGGAAACGGCCGCCAGCAGCCGCCGCCTCCGCTCCTGCCGCCGCCGCCGCCGCCGCGCAGGGTCAGGGGGCAGAGGGCGAGCGCCCGCCCCCCGACCAATCCCGGGCCGCCCGGCCCCGCGGGGGGCGGGCCGGTTCCGCCGCCGTCGCCATGGTTGCAGCACGCCGGGCCGCCGCCTCCGCCGCGCCCGCGGGCCGGGGGCTGCGCGCCCCCCGCAGGGCGGGCACTGGCACGGCCCGGACCGGCCCCGCCCGCCCCTCCCGCCGCCGGGCACCCTCGGGATCCCCCCGCCGGCCGCGGGGCTCCGCGGGCGCTGCCTGAGCCGGGCCGGGAGGAGGGAGCCGCGCCCCGCGGGCAGCGGACGGACGGCGGGGGGGAGGCCGCTCCCCGCCCTGAGGCGGCAGGGCACCGCGGGACTGCGCGGCTGTGCGGGTCTCTCCTCCTCGGAGTTGTCCCACTCTCTCCCCGCTCATACTGGCCGGTTTCACGGAGACTCTCGGTACCGCAAAACTCCAGTCTGGCCCCGGTCCGCGCCCCGCACCCCCCGCCTGCCGTAGCCCGAAGTGTCCGTGCCCGCGGTCCTGCAGCGGTGCGCAGGTCCCCGGGCAGCCGGGCCCTGGGCAGTGCCCCAGGGCACCTCGGACATGAGGGGTGCTCCGGCCTCACCGCGGTTGGTAGTGACTGCGCCCTCGTTCAGTGCATCCTCCAAGGACCAAAATACAACACTAGTGTGTGGCTCTCACCTTTTGGAGTTGTCTTGTTCCCCTACTCATATTGGATGTTCGCATAGAGGCTCCCAGGCCACCAGATATTCCAGACTGACCACAACACAAGTTGTGTCTCTGACTTTTCAGAATGGAAAATGTGCTCTATGAAGATGATGTCCCTAAAGTCACTTGAGGTAGGTAGCGAGGCAGGTCTTCATTATGCCTCAAAGGTCAGAAAGCAAAGTCTTGTCAGGACATGTCCACTACCCTCTGCATGACATTATTGAAGAGATTTTTCCATGGCCCTATGGAACACATTGAGGACCTGACAGCCCACCACCCCACTGAGGTCATGTACCTGCTCCGCTTGCACTTCTGAAGTCACCACTACAGCAGTGCCCAGTCTGGAAGCATGGGCACCACTAATGCAGCCCTAAAAGGATCTCTGGGGGATTCTGCCTGGATCTTCCCAGACGGGTGACCCATGTAAGGCTTTGCTCTTAGAGGCGGGTCTGTTGATATGGTCATTGCCTGGTAAAATTATCTATCTTTCTACTGACCCACTTCCACCCCTGAACACCCCAGGACAGACACTACAGTGCGACTCATTCACTGACTCGCATGTGCACAGCTCATGTTGCTGTTATCCCACGCCAATGAATTTCCTGTTGTTCAGCATTTGCTGCTATCTCATCCCACTGTGAGACATCAAGAAATGAGAACACAAAACTAACAAGAGACACATTCTCTAACAATTAAGAAGCACCTCTATGTCAGAGGCATGATATCAACTCAAAGGAGAGCATTCCTGGTTTTGAAATGTTTTGGGGTTTTTTCTGTCATCTCACTGTGTTCTATCAATAGACTGTTTTATTCCCACATGTTCTGACTGTGCCCCACATTTCTCCTTTTCTCCACACCAATGTCAGGCTTCTGTCAGTCCAGCCACACCAGAGGCTACAGGGCCTCTGTAGCAGACTGCTCACCAAGCTTGGGCCAGGATGGGGCCAGAGGGTCTGGCATAAATTCTGTTGCATAAGCAGGAAAAGATCCAGCAGCTAGAAAAAATGGCATCAAAAACTCACCTGCTCACCAGCACAATCACTCCACTGACAGTCTTAACAAGAAGGTGAATTGTGTCAGTGTTGGCACTGCCTGGACAGAAGTTTTCTGGCATGCAGAGATTTCAGGGGATAACTGCATACCTTCCCACCTGCCAGAGCACTGCTGGAGAGATAGCATGGTAAAAAGACAAAGGAAGAAATTCCAAATAAGTATCCATTCAGGGAGTGTAAGATAAAGAGATTGATTTCTTCAGAGCAAATGAATCTTTCAATAAACTGAGCATTATGAATTTAGTTTGGAGGGAGTTGGAGACAGATGCCCAATTTCGGCAAAATACAAGTTTTGGAATCAAATAGCTAGCATCTATTTGAAGTGATGTACACTGGAGAGTATGGGCTGCCAGGAGACACACAGATGTTCTAGATGAGAGTTTTTGATTTATCCAGAGTGTGTTTGATGCAAGTGAGAGCAGTTCCTCCAAAATCACTGACTGTGCCTGCATCTAAAAAGACACACGCATGTACGCGCATAAACACACCTCACTCCAAAGCTAAATTTCCATTAGCAATGTTTCCTATATAAATCAGAGGACTCAGCCACCCAAGCTTGGGAACATCCTGAAAAACTCCTACTTCTTGAGCTCTACAATGAGATGGCGAAGTAACTTTCTTGCTGTTGGGGGATTTCTTCACTGGGCAGATTTGCTGAGGGAAAGGGCGCTTTGCATGACATATGTCCCCACAGAAAACATCATACAATTTCATGTGCTAAGGGAAGCCATAATCCTATTTAACTTACAAAATCTGCAGACCACTTAGTCTTTAAACACCCTACAAAGCCTACAGGAACTTTTCTTGCCCTTTTCATAGTCTTAAATATCTTGGGATGGTCTTCAAAGGTCTCCCTGCAGCTGCAGGTATTTTCAATGATTTTAGCAATGTGCTTTGATAGATTTTTCCCTTTCCAGCAAAATTAGCCAGCCATGCATGTGCAGAAAATTCTTCCATAGCTGCACACTTCACAAGCTTATTGAAATAATCCACTGCTCATGCTCAATCACAGTTCTCAAAGGTTTATAACTAAGTCAAATCAAAACTAATTTCTTCTCAAACAAGCAGAGACATGCGTACTTCAAGGAAGGCTATTTCCATGTCAGAGTTCATTATTCAGCTTTTTGCTGATAAATTACAGAAATGCTCAAAAAAAAAAGGTTGTAAGAGTCTATTTAGATCAAGATTTTTTTTCTACTCTCCTGATATTCTGAACTGGCTGAACCAGTTTTGTTCAAGTCTTTCCAAAATATTCACATTTGGACAAAGTCCCAATTCGGCAGATTTCATCCTGAATCATTTATATTTCAGAGACCACAAAAAACACAGAGGTTTAGAATGGAAAATGTTACATTGATTCAACTCTAGGAAAAGCTGCCTGTTCTATTACAATGCATTTGCATACAGATATCTCTTTACCTCAAAAGTCCTAACATGTTTAGTCAGCAAAGAAAAACTGAAAAAAATGCACTTCAATTAAAGGAAGGAATTAAAGAAAAATGTAAGATATTTTGTAATTATTTTTTCAGTGCATTTCAAAAGAAAATATTAGCATATTTTAAAAGCAGCATTGCTAGAATGATTCACAGAATAGAAATGCTTCTGTATCAAGCACAGCCCTTTAAACAAAAGAGATCAAGCATGTGAGAATACAAATGGGAGTGAAATTTGCAGAAGGAATTATCAAAACTTTGCTTTTGATCTGCAATGCAGACACCTAGATTTGAGGGACAGAATTCTGATCTAGTTAGTTAGGGTGTAAACCAGAGGGAACATCACTGAACTCATATGAGAGAGGGTACAAAAGCAGCCACAACCACGACCAGACTAATTTGGACAACACAAAAACTCCTTTTCTGGAGTTATATTATCTAGTCAAAGGTGAACAAATCCTTCTGCAGGGCAAATGGAAAGCAACCCTCACCTTCAGGAATAAGTGAGTCAACCTCTTACTCATGCTAGCAATCTTGTCCTTGCAAAAACAGGATGAAGGATTTTCAGACCAGGTCTAAAACACAGAAAATAAGTTTAAAAGAATTTAAAAGGCAAAAATATACCCGATCAAGATGTCACAACCTCTTTGATACATGGAAGCAAAAATGTAGGTGATCCAGTTCATATTACATTCTTTCAAACCTATTCAGTTACATCACAAAGTAAATAATTTCTCCTCTCTCATGAGAAAGATTACTTATTAGCCTAACGTAGGGTGTTTTATAATACAGAAATCACACATTTACATGAAATTTAAAATACATCTGTAGAGGATATAGGTCCACTAAAGTCTTGAAATCTTGACTCAGCACAAGCCCAGTGTGTGTTTGTAGTGATAGAATTCTGTTTGCAGTGAAAGAGCCTGATCCTGAAAATGTTTATGCAAATGTTTAACTTCATTCAGCACATATTCCCATTGGAGTCAGTTGGACTACTCAGACATTTAAAATTATATGCTTATGGCTGAGTACTTGCAGGATTAAAGGTTAAGTACAGCTAGCAGGTCTGAAAATCTATGTAGGTGTTTTGCAATTCCTCACTGCACAGTGGTAACAATGAGAAACAGACTACCTCCTCAGCTAAAGACTTGGGAGTCAACATGTCCTTTCCCATCTGTTTAGATGCCAAGAACTATGTTTGTTTAATTTTTCAGCAGAGTTTCTGATGCTACCCAGAGTAGGCAGACGTGCTGGCAATAGCATTCAAAAGTGGCTCACTTCCAGAAAACCTTGTTAGCCTCCAAGAATGTTTTTTGAACTGTTAAAACCCCAAGCAGCGATATTGTACATGCACATTTTACCTTGAAAACAGTGTGTCACTGTGCCTGACCACAGGGTTTGTCAGGCAAGGTCCAAATATGTTCAGGCATTGCAGAACTAAAGCTCTCTCATCCTAGACTCTGAATTTAAGAAGGTAGTATCTTCTCTTTTAAAGCATAAAATAATGGCTATTTCCTCTGATAGCACTGCTGTTATGCTGTTTCCACATTAGAGATTGATCAACACATTGCATCATGCGATGCAGATATTGTAAGCACTGCACTTTCTCACATGAGTTTGAAGTATCAGCTTAAGCCCTCATGCTTCCAAGGCAAATTATGCAAATCTGGAAGCCTTTCCTCTCTATTAAATAAAGTTTAAGGTTCAACATTCCTTGGAGTCATTCCGTTCAACAAGGAGAGGAAACAGATTCTTTTCCTATGGGTGGTGAAGGCAAAGAAAGAACAACTCAGCCTTTGCTAGGCACACTAAAGATGGCAGAAGCCAGGACAAACTGCAGTCCCACTGCCAGCTATTCTTCCTGAGTGACTTTGCATGTTGGACTGAACTTCAGCAGAACAAAACAAACCTCTTGCAGCATTCTGTAGGCTTCTGATCCGATATCAAAATGTGATATGGCTCAGAAGTCTCTGTCATTGGAGAGCGATGATAGATGAAAGAGAGAATCGGCCGTGGAGAGAGACTTGCAGAAACAACAACCTCACCTTTGATTGAGGTAATTTGACACTCCTTCATTGGAATTATCCAAATTCCGAAGGTCATAGCTGCCAGAAGTAGTAAAGACTGATGATCTATGGTCTGAGACAAGGCAGGAAATTCCATCCTTTCCTCTCGAGCAACACTATGTAGCAGTGGATTGCAGCTGTAGTACTGTAAGTAATTTGAGGCTAGGGGTAAACACTATGTGCCAATGCATAATACACAAGTCTATTTTTGAGCAACAAAGACAAATGTGAACCCATCAGACAATGGTGGTGTAATTGCAACTGGTGCTTTGTCCATTCAAATTTATAATCCAGAGCAGTAAGGCTACAGCCAAGAAATTTGAGACTATCTATGATACAAGTTTGCTACAGTGAAGCATAGAAAATGCAGCTGAGTTACCCTACAATCAGATTTGTGGAGATCAAGAAAAAGATATTCCTTAGTCAAAGTGTTTTACCAGAAGCAGGTTTTGCTCGTGACTTTCCATAAAGATTTTCTTAGTTAGTTGCACCATCATCAGCTCACTACAGAGAATGCCATAGAAAAAGAGAAAAAGAAAAAAAAAACCAAAACATAAAGAAGACTGAAGGTAAGAGGGGAGGTGAGAGTACAAGGAAGCAACACAGGCTTTTGTCTTCCAAAACTGCTGCACTGTCTGCAGTTTCTGAATTGAAAAGATTGATAAGTGGTGCAGATCACCAGCTACCCAGGATATCAGACCCAGATGGCAGGGAGAACCTGATGCTTAGTGAGTGTATTATAAATATTTCTCTTCAGTGATGGTGTATCATTCAGAAGAGCAAAGGAGAAAACCTTTCCTTGCTATATAATATTTTAGCATTTTCTTACTTCTTCCCCACTTCCCTCATATTAGGAGTTAAAGCATGTGCCTTCAGTCTGAGATAGGGCAAGCAGGTCTCCAGTTCTCTGGAGAAACATTCTAATCACTGACAATGGCAAGTCATATCAGAAATGCCACCATGAACAGGCTGAATACAGCTCAGATGTCTTTGATTCATTTCTTTAATATAATTTTCCATCTTCATACTATTGCCTCCCACTCAGGTGCACGTAGTGAAGCTCATGCCTCAAAAGTGGTGTGCTGCCCATAGCAACCTATTCCCACTGGACACAGTGCAATCTGACACCAGTGCTGTACATCCTCTGCACCAGGTGAAGGACACCACTCCCCCCACACCTGCCTTAGCACCACATCTGCTTTTTGCATTACAACAGTGGCTAAACAAATAAACCCCAGCAATGTATTTTTATCAACACTATATATTTTACTTCTGGATATTGCTCAAGAATATTTTTCACTATGTGCAATTAAAAGTCGTATTTTCAGACAGCACATATTATCAATAAATACATTAGTTTGTCATGTTCCTTTTGCATATTTGCCAATTTGCAAAATTTTGTGTTTGGATCCCCCAAATCATTATAACAAATTACACAGGTCATCTCTATCACACTCAAGAACGTATTTCATATAATAAGGGAAAGAGATGTTTCTTTCAGTTCACATACTCTCCAGAAGTCATATATTGATTTCTCCCAAGTTTAATCTTTCAGTACTTTGGAACAGACAGTAAATAGGCTCACTTACCACAAGAGATGGAAATTGACCCCATTTGTAACCTTCACGACCAGTTTGGCTTCAAACCTTTATCATCATCCATTAAAATCATTAAAGACTCTTTCTGAAAACAGGACCAAAAACAACAAACCTCAAGAAATTAGTTTTACACTCTTCCTCTTCCAACAGAAGGACCCAGACCCACCCCCTCCATAATACAACTGAACCACAATGACCTTGGTCCCAGTGCCTATCACACAAAATGATTTGAAAGAAAAGCTGGGATTTCCCTGAAGAGATCATGTATTTTCCATCCCCTTTGTTCTTTCAAGAGTTTCAAGTACAGGAGCAACTGTTTTCTTCCAAGGAGTCAAACATCAAATAAAAGAACCTTCTGTCCTTGTCCTGTGAGCTGAAGGTCTGTGACTTTGTCAACTGAGGTTAATAACACTTTTCTTTTCACATTCTACCAGGATATTGCTCACTGTTTTCTCTAGCTTTCAAAACTATATCTGTACTAAGAGACATGCACCTTGGGGAGAGGTAGTCAAATAATGATTTTATTTTTACTTGTAAATTAGATTTTTCCAGCACATAGGGGTGTAAATGAGGCTTCCCCTATGAAAATAACATTTTTTTTGCCTCAGGAATTCACCATAAGTTCAAGACAGCAATACTTTGTTCAATTGTAATCTCACTGTAATTTACACTGGTGTAAATTGGGAGTGACTCTGTAGAAGGCCAAGTCATTACAACAAGTTAAATTGATGTAAGTTGATAAAAAGAATCAGGTTTCCCATAGAGCTCCTTCTCTTACCAAAAAAATGGTAATATACAGTGGAGAAAAGAAAAGCACTTCCAGAGTCCTACACTTCAGCATTTATATCTCACCAAACACGCCTAAAAAAGTATAACTACTGGAAACAGTGTATGAAAATGCTCATGGGGCTTGTGTGCAGGGATGGCAGAGGTGGCAAGGGTAAAGAAGGCACAGAAAGAGGAAGAGGGAGAGGGAAAGAGAGAGGGAGAGGGAGAGAGAGAGGGAAAGGGAGCAGGAGAGGGAGAGGAAGGGGGAAAAGAGGCAAGAATTGAAAAAGAGAAGACATGCCCTCCACTTGGTGAAGTATGGGGATGAACTACTTAGGTCAGGTAGCCCAGCAATAGGGACCTGAAGCTTTTGCACTGTAGCCTCTCACACATCACTTGTTAAGGAAAGAAACCTCACACATTTTGGGAAATACTTCCTGCTGTGATTCTGGGAATAGAAAACTGTGATGCTGAACAAGAAAAGCACTGTTTCTGGTATCATATCTTTGCAAGTAGCACTTCTACTGTATTTTTTTTTTCTTTTGGTATACTGTCTGAGTCATCGTCTCTAGATGGATGTCCCAGGACACTCTTATGGGAACAAATATCCTTGAGTGTACTGCCCCATATAAAACATTTGCCAGCTATTCTCTGTGTGTCCTTGTTACAGAGGAGCTCACTAAATACTTGCCTAGGGACACAGATGTACCTGCAGAGGTGCAGTGTGACAGTGGCTAGACAAATGTGCATACACTGTACTGACCTTGGCAAAAATCCTAGCAGTCCAGCAGCAGGATCCTGTCTTTAACCTGTAGAGCCCCTGCCAATTCTGGCAGTGCCTCACCTAAACCATTATTTGTCTGAGCCATTTGCCCACCCTTTCAGGATCCTGAGCCATCTGCCCTTTCAGGATCCTACATGTTATGTGTGATGGAGTGATGGAGCAGCTGAGGCATGGAGCTCTTCCTAAGGAGAGGGCAAGGAGGGTGGTGACTTGATGTTACAGACACCACCACACCTGAAGGCAAGGATCCCATCAGGAAAAGGGCCATGGCACTACACCTAAGCCGGACACACACCTACACAGCACAGAGAAACACAGTATTTAAGAAATATCTCCCTATGCTCCCACACTTCCCCAGGACCCTGACACTGGCACAAAAATTCAGCCAGAACAAAAGGAATATCCTCAGTGCTTGAGTGTCATGGTTTTTCCCCGCTTTCTGATGGGACCCTGCCAGAGGCTGACTCCAATGTGAAGCCTCAGCTACTGCAGGACCACTGTTAGCTTGTGTCTTTCTCTTTCCTTCTCCTACTTCAGTTTTTCAGTTCCATATATTTTGTCCTTCTTCCTGGCAGGCAGACTTCTTTTAAATTCAGTAAAGGGCAGTGCATTTTCTTGCTTTAATTAATCATATATTTTCTGCCATGTGAGTAAATAATAATTAACCTGGCAACTGGAGGTACCCTGGGTTAGATCATGATGCTCTGTGTTGGCTTTCCACAATGTTTCCTTGCTGTCAATGCTGCTTTCTTGGCTAGATTATCTCCAGGCATACCATGTGCTTGAGTAACAATAACAAACAAGAAAAATGAAGCAGTTCAGAAGATTATTATTTTAGTTAGATTTTCTGTTCTAAAAGCCAAAAAACCATCAGCAAGCCCAATACACTCAGAAGAGCTGCTTTGTTGTTTGTTTTTCTTTTTTTTCCTAGTCACTAAAACATTGAGCTGTTTTACAGTTATATCAGAGAATTTGATAGGACACCAAACAAGTTCAGAATCCCACTGGTGCTTCAACGGCTGCATTTGATCAGCCATGAGCTCATATCATCACTCATGGAGAAAGAGGAAAAGACAGGAACTTTGGATCTCAAGTGCATGTCAGGGTCCCTCTGCATATGCCATTGTATTAGTTCTTGAAAAATTGTACTGTGCCAATGCAAAAAGGAAAAAAGGCTTGAAAAATTGTACTGTGCCAATGCAAAAAGGAAAAAAGACTTGGAAGAAAGGGCCTCCAAGAGCCAAAAGAACCCTGACAGGGTTCCCACACCCCACCCCCACAGAGAAGGAAACAGGGTCCTGGTAGAAACTTGAGGCAGTAGCTAATAGATGTTGAGAGGAGTTAGTGTGCTTCTGACATTCTAAGAAATGCAGAACCAGAGGGCATGTATCTGCAAATATGAGAGAAGTCTGAATTTACCAGGTAGAGAGGTTTTGCTTTCAAAGAAGAATAAAGTCTTTAGAGAGGAACTTCTCCAGTGCAGGAAACCCTTCTAGAACTGTGCTCTTATCCTGCATGCCCCATGGCGACTGTTATTATTTAGAGCTGAGAAAAGTTTGAATAAATTTAAATCAGCTGAGCCAAGGAGTCTTTTCAGTGTGTAATCAGTTACTCCCTTCCCATTTAAGTCTCTCTCTGCCAAGGTTTTTCTCTGCTTCCTTGAGAAATGCACAGAAGCATTCAGACTGGTCTTGCCACAAGCAGGGGCTTCATGTGTCTGCTGGGAGAGCTGGCAGCCCCAGGCAGATGGGAACAACTCACACAGAGCTCCCAGCCTCTGCCAGAGAGAAGTGGCTGCTCAGTCCCTCCCAGTGCTGTTCAATAGCTGTCTCTGAAATGGTCTGGCCTCAGCCCACTCAGAGTGGATCAGAGTCCACAGCACAGCTTATGATCATTTGCACTTGTAACAGGTCCCTGTGTGATGGGACCACAACTGAGTGCCTACACTGCTCTTAGCCCTACTGGGCTGAGATACGAACCAGTAAAGGAGCTTTGGTAAAGCCAGCACCGATCCTGTTCCTGCTCCTTGGAAAAGAAAGGCAACTTCGGTACAGAGGCTGCTGGCACAGCACCATTCGGAACCATGAAATTTGCTGGAACCAACCAAAAATTTGAACAGATACAACTGGAATTTACTGTACTTTCAGTTCATTGTTCCATTTAGATCTCCAGGTGTGAAAACAGCCCTACAGAGAAAAACAAAACAAAACAAAACAAAAGCAACAAAGCACTTCAAGTGAAGGCAGGATGAATACCTTCTGGAAACAAAAAGATATATTTTGTCAATTGATTACACAGATGGGAAAATCATACAAGCAGTGGCAAGGTTGACAGCAATTTGGGAGAACTGGCAGCATCCCAAAGGCTAAGGAAAGTATCCTCTTCATCCAATGCTTCTTGACATTTTCTCAGAGACCAAGTTCACAAATTGTGAATTTCTGAGTTCAGACAAAACCTTCCAAGCTTGTCAAGAGTATAGATGCTGCAATTGCCAACCCAGAGGTATAAGACTTCTAGAGGTGCTGCCATTTCTTCTCTTTTTTTTTTTTTTTTTCCTAGAGATGGCTCTTGTAACATCTTGACTCCTGAGCAAGATGAATTCTGTCACTGTGCCAAGTCTTAGCACTAGGCAATGGAGGGCAAAGATAAGGCTTCAGACGTGTCCCACTTATATGTCAAAATACTGCAACATTGACAAGTACTTTAGTGCCGCACATTCCCTGAATACTAAACTTCTTCCTGGTACTGCCTTGTACTATACAATATGGCTCTTTTTAACTTTAGTTTACCAGCATCTTTTTTCATTTGTAGTTAGGCTGGTAGAGGAAAAAGGCCTCTAACAAAAATTAGGATTGCATTTTCCCAATCTTTACTGAAGTGTGTAGGACATGCAAAGTAGTCACACAAACTGGGATTAGAAATCCTAGAGCTAAGATATATTCCCACCTTTTTCAGCCTGAAGTGTTCTTTATCAGAGTTGGACTCACTATTTATCTTTGCAAGTTTTAAAAATATGGTTTTATTACCTAGCTCAGTATCTTCTTGCCATCCTCAGAGATGATGGAGTGGAGAGTGCATTTATAAAATTTGCTGATGACACCAAGGTAGGAGTGGATGGAAGTAATTCAGAAGATGGGATCAGAATACAAAATTATCTCAATGTGTTGGAGAAATAGTCTAAAATTATCAAGACAGAATTTAGTAACAATGCACATGAAACACTAAATGGAGAAATGAAAGATCAAATGCGCAAATACAAAATGAGAAATCATAAAAGAGTTGGAAGGGCTGGGGGAAAAAAGGATGTGAGAACTAGAATATGACTCAATGCAAATACAAGCAAAGCAGTTAAATCTCCTAAAAGACAAATCTCATATGAGATACATTATTACAGGAGTGTCAAATGCACTAGGGAATTTTTCAGCTCTTCAATGCACTGGTGAAGAGCCAGCTAGTGTGTTGGACCTAGCTCTGGGTAACTCTTTTCAAAAAAAACAATAAAAACATAAGACATTTATAGAATATGGCCTATCAGAAACACATGTATGATTAGGTTGGTCACTATAGAAGCTTCACTGGGAGATTTGATAATAGTTTTCCAGCATATGAAAGAATGTCCAAGAAAGGGCAACAGTAACTTACTTCCTTTGCTCGGTTTTCAGGAAAAAGTCCAGTGGATCTGGTAGAATGGCAGTTGGGTGATGAAAGAAAATTCAGAACTGGCTAATAATTCTTGGGAGCACTTGGGACACTGCTCGTAGAAAAGTTTAGGAAGAGATCTGACAGTGTTACCGGTATATTTTATCCCACTTGGAGCAGGGAAATTTTCTCAGTGGTTTCATACAGCTTGTCAACATTCTCAATCCTATTTTATCAAAAGGTCCATCCAGTTCCTTTTTGTTTGCAACAGCACAGAGTTGAAGCTGAGCTGCAGGTGTTTTTCAGACACTTCAACACTTTGGCAGTTACAAATTCAGGATCAGACACCTTTCCTTTCTCATGCTTTTCTTGGACAAGCGGGAATCATTGTCATTGTCCAACTCTGCTCCCTGCTTTCACGTGCGGATTCTCCTGTAGTGAGAGTCCTGAGGAATTGCCATTCCCTTTTCTCTCCTTGGTGAGCTGTGTATGTTCACAGCTACATGGCATGAGTAAACTCCAGTGTCACACATAACCCCTTTCCAGGCACACCTGGATCTTGTTCTGATATTGGACTCTACCGTTAATATTTTCTAGATCACCCTGAATCTTTGTCCTCTCTGTAGTCAAAGGCAGAGAAGGTTTATTCAGGCTTCAGCTGTCCATGAAGACTGTTGGAATTCAATCTCCATCCCAGGACCAACCTTGCTAAAGGCAAAGTTTGAGTTGTGGGATGCTGGAACCCCTCCAACCTGAACCATGGGCTGCTGTGCAGGTCTGTGTGAACTGCTGCACGTGCTGTAGCCCTGCCCACCAGGGCCCAGAAAATGAGAAATCCACAGCACTGTTCCAGTTTACCCCCTGCAGGTTAAAGTACGGGGAGTGCCTGTGCTGCAAGAAGATGAAAGTACCACCATCATCACCTCAGCTGCTCCTGTCTTGGTGCTGAGGAGCAGTGTGGGCAATGTTTGTCTTCATGTCTACTCTCTTGTGTGCTGCTGACAGTGGTGTGGTATCCACAAGTGTGAGACAACCTCAAATTACAAGATGCAGTTTATCTGCCGGAGGATGGAGCACCACACGAGCTGATTTGCCTTGTTTCACTGTGGCTCTTATTTGTTCACAGCCCTAAACCCCCCACAATGCAATCAACTGAATGACAGCCTCAGGCAATTGCACCTTTTTACACTTTCTAAGAAGAAAATTACTTACATAAAAGCTTCTACATTTTCCTTTACTACCTCTCCACGTGGATTTGGTTGTCTCTTGGAGCAGAGGGAGGATATTTTCCAACCATAATAAAAACACTGCATGGTGATGCAAAGAAGATCTCCAGTCTGATGATGTTCCTTTATTTTCAGATTTCTATTTTTTTTCAAAAGAGATTTTGAGTCAGAATAAAGGAAGGCTCCTGCTAACTTGCTCTTGGTGGGCTTTGGATGCATTGCTGTGCACCAAAAAAATCACTGCATGGATGCACTTAGGTGACTCCTAAAAAATCTCAAGAGAACTTCTGATGAGGTAGATTCACTCTTGCACCCAAATGCAGGGGCTTGTGAACACACAATTCAGCCACCACCAAACCTACCCAGTGCTCCTGCCTCTCAGCAGTCATGCTCTGCAGAAACTGAATAATTAATATTTGTTGCCATAATGTTCTGGCATCAGCCTTTCCACAGTAACATTGATTTTGCTTATTTCTCTTGTACATTCTCAGGGATCCAATTCTCCATCTACCTCACTGTCTTGCCAGATTCTTACCCCTTCTCTCTCACAGACAGGCCCTTTGCTCTGCAGAGCAACCCTCTGAGTTCACTGGTTTAATCACACTGAGCAGCAGATGTTGTGTGTAAGGACAGTGAAGTCTGGTTCTGCTTGCTTTTTGCTTCCTTTCACAGCCTGTGTTTTCCTATCGCTAACTTCAACATTATTTTTAACTTTTTTTTTACATCTTTCAGCATCTCCCCTTTTCTCCTTACTTTCACAGATCTTAATGTTTCTATTTCCTTTCTTCCTGTTCCACAATTCCCTCTCCCAACTTCCCCTAAGAAAAATGAACACATGGTAAAATACTCTGTTTTTCTCATTGCTTCTCCTTTCCTTCTCTTCCAGTCCTTTCTCTAATTCTATCCCATCTTCCACTTACTTTCTTTATGACACCTGAGGACATGTTTCCTCAATTATTTATGGATTTATTTACTTATATATTTATTGCTTTTGGCTACTGTCCTCACAGAAGCCCTCACATTTTTTCACATTTCCCATCATGTCCCAGTTTTGACTCATGTTCCCTGGAGGTGGGGTAAGTTTCTGTTCTCTATCCCTCCAGCTATGAGCACACTACAAGCCAGAGTACAATTACAGCTGAAGGAACACCTAGTTTCACAATAGCTCAGTATGAAAAACAGTAGGACTAGAGCAATGCAGAGTTTAGCATGGACTGCAAAGTCTGTCTAGGATCTTAATAAATACATGGAGCCTTAGCTGTGGCTCTGCTCATTGCTGTGACAAAAATACAAGGCCCAAGAGAGGTGTAAGCCCATTCTTGCATAGCAAAGTAGCTGTAAGAGGTGCAGCAGCAAGCTCACGACCTCCATGAGCAGGGCATGACAGCCTTTAGCCACCTGTACATTACCCCAGCCTCGCCGCAGAATGCTCTGAGAAACACAGAAACTCTGCTGGGCTTCAAAGGGGGATGTTCCCAAGGCTCTTCCAGGAGACATGGTCCTGTCTAGAAATGGCAGTGAAGAGAACTGCGCCCCTTTCCTTACATACCTTTCCTCACAACTCATGATGCCTCAGCACATCTCTGCCCAGAGTTTGCCAAATGCCCAGGAATGTAGCCTTTCAGCTGCTCCCTGCAGAGCTCACAAGGAAATTTCCTTCACGAGAAAATGGCCTTCTGTGGCATTCACATTTTCTGGAAAAATCCCTTAACCCAGGATTTTTCTTGTGGGAAGCTGAGAAGCCTAAAGGAAAACAATAGTTATCTGATTTACTTCTCCTGTGTTTTGCTCCTTTGGAATGTGTTTCAGATTGTTTACCAACAGGTGATTGTTTCATTGGTTTCTGTTGTGAGTTGTTTTGACTCCTTGGCCAATCAGAGTCAAGCTGTGTCGGGGCTCTGGAGAGGGTCACGAGTTTTCATTATTATCTTTTTAGCCTTCTGTAAGTATCCTTTCTGTATTATTTAATGTAGTATATTTTAGTATTCTTTAATATAATATAGTGTCTTAAAATAATAAATTAGCCTTCTGAGAACATGGAGTCAGATTCATAATTTCTTCATCTGGGGACCCTGCAAATACAAAAGCCTTCCCCCAGACAAGTGAGACTTTCTGTAGCCCCTTGGTGAACAGCATTTAGAAGTCCAAGCAGGGAGGAAAGCAATGGAGGTTAACTTTTTGGCTGTGCAGCACCTCACATCACCAAGTGCCCTGACTGTGTGCTATTAATGTCCAGGAGAATTTTGATTTGGTGTTCAAAGGAATGAGAGAAACCTTGTGGTGTTTGCTTCTAGTAAGATACAGTAAGACAGTTTTTCTGCATGCAAGAAGTGGTACAAAAGAAATAAGAGAAACACAATAAAAGGAAAAGCAGACTGGTGCAGTTTAGGAATGAGGTACTGGAATTCCCACTGCAGCTGATTTAAGTCCCAGTTTCTCGGCAAGGCTGGTTCCCCAAAAGTGTTTGAATGTTCAGTTAGCAAATGAAATAAGCTTAGTACCTAATGCAGCAGGGAAAGCCTTTGGTGGCAAGCCCCAAGGATAAGGGAGTGAGAGCCAGAGTCACCAGAGCACAACATGCCAGTTTAACTTGGCTGGGAGTCAGGCTCTGCATGCTTTCCTTACACAGTGTACAAAGCTGAGCTCGTTGGCAGTGCTCAGTAAATAAACAGTGATAACAAAACCTGCAGCAGAACCCAAAGGATACCCGGAAATTACTTGTGTGTGGAACTCCCTTGGACATGGCACGTCGCCTTCAGCACTGGGAAATGTTCTTCCACTGCAAGCTCAGAGTACGGTAATTGTTACATTTCACCAGTTATTCCAGTGTGATAAAAACAATAATCTGTGGGTGTGGTAAGTCAAATAGTATATAAATTACCAGTCAGACTATATTTAGGCCCATAAACCAAAAGGATGGTGTTCTGGGAACAATGACTGAAGTGTTAACTATATCTGATTTTTTTCTTAGTGTACAGTCCAACCTTTGCGTCTTGATGACCTGCCAGACTTGTCTATGGTACATCACTTGTTTTTTGTGAAAGAGGTCTGAGGGAAATAAAAAGCCTGGAAAAGTGCAGAAAGCCCAAAAGTGTGTGTTGATGGAAGAACATCTATCTCAGAAATTGTCCTTTGTCTCATGTTGTTCAAAAATAAACAACTGCAGCGATAAAAGGGATTTTTAGTTGCTGGATACTGACATGCAAAGTTTTCCTGTGAGTCTACTATTCTTTTGAGAGTGAGTGCAGGGTACAAAACAGTAAACTGCAGCAAGAAAATGCTGTGCAATGGCCAACAGGTAAATAATTCAGCACTATGGACAAGCAGATGAACAACAGCTGTTTCAAGCTGGTATTAAATGCATCTCAAATTGCAATTCAGTGTTTTGGATTGGAAGCTACTTGCTGTCAATTGGCATCTCAGCTATTCCTATTCAGGCACTTTGGAAGAGCCACTGCCTGGCTTAGTGGTACCAGAAACATTGCTGATTGGGGTGAGGAACTGACCATCCCTCCAGATGAGCTTTGGATGCCCAGCTGTGACCAGAGCAGCACCAAGCACAAGACATCCCCACAAATGCACCCAGGCAGATGAGCTGTGCCCTGAGCCAGCAGAACCTCTGAGCCCCTGGTATGTACCTTGAAGGGTGATATTGATGACTTGCAGTTGTAATGGACTCCAGCTTGCCCCTGCCATAGACAGGGAGTTATCTGAATTCCCACAGAAATCAGCTGGAAGCAGGATGAAGCTACAGGATCATGTTGTCCCTGCTGTGATGATAAGAAAATATTGTGTGATTGTTATTAATACTATAGCTAGACAAGAATCATGCTGTCATACAAGCACCAAGGGAAAAAGTCTCTAAATCAAATACATTTAAACCATATTTAAGGCAAATCATCAAGTGCAAGAAGAAGACCTATAAGGAAGAAATTGAGAAATGAAGAGAAGGACTAGAAATTGTAAGACGCTTGTGTTCTGGGCATGAGTAGCACAGTTATGTTCCTTAGAATATACAACTAAGAATACTGAAACCATGTGATTAACATCTAATACACATTTACTCAAAACAGTTGAACAGTACCTCACAAACAACATGAGATTTGCAGAAGAGGAAATGGTATTTTTATGAATGAGGTACTGAAGTTTATTCTGGATATAGCAGGGAGCAAGAAGAAAGCACAAAAGCCATCTGCTGAAACAGAAAATCACTCATTATTCAGTCTTGTCTTCCATCACTACATAGAGAGAAATATTTATCCCCTGTTGAACTTCTTCTGGTGATTTCTCACCTGTTCATCCTGCTCACCTAAAAGCCACAGGCTACAATATATTGATAGGTCTGGACCAGATGACATGTGTCTCAAAAATTGAGCTTTCACATCAGCAGTTAAAGACAGCTTCTCAGCCAACATCTGGCAGAGGGAACAAATCTGGGATCTTCTGTATGAAATATTTTTTCTTTCCAAAAACTCAGGCACCAGCAGAGAGGGTGCCTTATATAACCCCCTGCTCAGAGGTGAGTCCTTCTACTTCTGGGTTTTGCCATGATTGGGACACAGGGCATAGCTGATAGATGTCATGGACACATCCTTCCAGTCCAGGAGGACTGAGTGGGTGAAACACAGTGCTGAAAGGAAGTTGGATCTAGGATTTGTAATAATTGGATTTTCAGTGTGGTGTGCATTTGGAGGAGGAAAAAAATTAAAAACAGCTCCAGGTTTAGATAAAATGGACTGGAAAAAAGTAGACGTGTTCTGAAATGAATAACAGCCCATCTGCAATTAATTTCCATGAAATATTTTGTTTTATCTGAAATAAAATAGTTTGTTTCTATCTCAAATGATGTTGCATTAATAATAATAATAATAATAATAATAATAATAATAATAATAATAATCCCAGTATTTTCCTAAACAAAACAAAATCATGAATACTGGCTCTCAAAGAGCTGCACCTCTTCATACATGCAAGTACTCTTGCCCTCTGTGCATCACATAGAGGCTTATAACACATTCTTACTGGGGGCTACAGAGAGGGAAGCATATATACTTCCCTGTTCTGTCCTGTATGAGCAGTTACTGGCTTTTCAGGGGGTGACATTCAAATAGCTCCCTCAAAAAAACATTTAATTCAAAAGCACTTAAAATATGACTCAGGTTCCCTGCTGTGATATTCTAGATGTAGTTTCCAACAGCAAAACTGTCATTGTTCTTACCAGCCTTCTAACAGTCTGCAGTGAAGATTCTTCTGTCTGAGTTGCCTGGGTTTGAACCCCATTATTTGCAGCACAGCAGTAGCAAACTCTGTGTTCTCAGTGCCATCCTATCACAAGGAAAAAAATCAAAGATTCTCAGTTTTATAATAGTACCAATACACATCTACATTTTAGGCAAATTTTCACAGTACTTTCAGAACTGAATTTCAGGTCTTGGTATGCTTCCAGATCACTATGTCTCTTCTGGCATTCATCAAAGTACTGCACTGTACTGACAGTCTGCCATGTCATAATGGTAAAATACTCTAATACGGAGGTTTAAGTACTATTTACAAATTGAAACCTGCAAGAAGAAGTAAAATAAGTAAACTTTCCTTGTTAAACAAGGTCTGATTTTGCTTAAAATTTACTGCAGCTGGAGACAATGTGGGCAGGAGAATGTGGGTTTGTTCATGGTGCTGCCTTCAGCTGCAGGAATGTGCTCTGGGCGTGTGAAGTGATGGAGTTGAGAATGAGCCAACACCAGCACCCGCAGGCTTCTGGCTCTCACTCTCCTACTGAAGCCACCAAATGCCTCTGCTGACACAGACACAAAGGTCTTTGCAGGAAAACATTCATGGGGTTGTAGAGAAGTAGGTTATTGCCATGCCTCTTGTCTGCCTCCAGTCATCACTTGCTCCAGATGTCCTTAAACCTGGTTATCTCTCCAGCCACCTTACGCATGGAATATATTCATGTTCAGGGCTTGTTGATATGGGGACATACAGAAGAATTAAATTGATTTATCTTTGGAAGGGGATTAGGTGATGACACATAATCAGCAGCAGATTAAACACTCTCATTCAGAAATAGAGAGCCCCTAATTCAGTTTATCTTAATTCACTCTGGAAGAGAGTTAGGGCTGTGACTGAAGCATAGGGAAGGCAGGCTTGGGCACAGCTGCTGCTGTGCTCCCACAGCTCTCCCTCAGCCATTTGGCAGGGGCTGCCAGCCCACCCAAAGTGTTGGGAAAGGAGGGGTGGGATAAAGCAAACCTCCACTCCTTCCTCACCCCCACATAGCTCACAGCCCACGTCTCAGGGCACCAGGTCCTGAGTAGGATGACTTGGGGGCTCAGCAGTGCCCACACCACTGCATACTGTGCCCTGGCCTGTAAGATCAGTTCCCAGACCCATCTTTGGAAGTCCCCCTTTCTCCATCCTCTTGAGGTATTTCAAGAACTGAGGTTCTAGCAGGGTCACATAAGAGCCCAACCGACTGATTAATCTGATGCTGAGAATGAAATACAAAGATTTGGCTTTTGAAAGTTTGCCAGCAAAAAATGGTACCAAAACAGGACAACAAACCCTGCAACCTGTTTAGGTGCCAGCTAACACTGCTGCACCATGGACTCCTGCTCATCTTTTATTGTAGGCACTTCGCAAATGATGAACATTTGTTATTAAAACTCAGGCTGTTGTGTGTTATTTACTTCATACTACCTATAGAAAAAGAAGATGTGTGAAGGAGTCAGTCCTTTTTATCAGGTCCTGCTATAGCACACGCATGGCTCTATCCCAAGTGGAGGCAGCCAAGGACGCAGGAAGCTAAGAGGTCTTTTGGGACTAGCCTGGTAGCCATAAGAGCATGCCCTACATGAGCATGCATCAACACCCTTTGCTAAAGCAGTTTCTCTTTCCTATTTGAAACCCCATCATCTGCAATAATAACCTCTTCAGCCCAGCTGATGCTGATAAAGTGTCATGCAGAAAGTGGCTCACAGTCTGGTACACGCTCTCTCACAAGCTGCAGTTTGCTTTCATTTAAGGCCGCAGTTTGGGCTTGCTTTATCCCAACCAAACATCAGCTGCTTTGCTTCCAGACACCTGCTCAAGCTCCCAGCATAAGAGCAGCTCCCTCCCCTGACTTGCCTTTTCCAGATGCTCATAGTGATGTATTACACTGAATAATGGCAACTTTAAAAGAAATTGGAATCTCTTCAGACTTCAATTGACCTTAAATATAGGTTCTGTTTCTAAAATCCTTTCCTCAGCAAAAGTGGATGTCTGGGAGAATGGGTAATGGAATATGGAGCACTGCTGCCTCACCCTGTGCTTGGCAATTACCAGAAATTGTTGCTGCTTGACAGCAACTTCTGTGTTCACCTCTAGCAGTGATGGTCTTGAGTCCATAATTTCTACTAGCATGCCATTAGTTAACTGGTAATGTTCCTCTCTGTCATGGCAGCTCACCCAAACAAATCACCAGCTGAGTGCAGGTCATTGTAAGCTTTTACAGTCTGGGAACTCATAGTTTGTTACCAGGCAAGTTTTTATTCATACAGATCCCAGTTAGACTCGCGCTGGGAAATAAGACCCATAACCATTTGCAGATTATTCCTGTGACATGAATTCTCACATCTGCTAGCAGTAAAACTCCTCTCAGAAAGATGGAGCATTAACAGGTGACTATGGACCATCTGATAGCATTGTTTGGGGTGGCCTTACTGCTTTTGTGATCTGTAGCTATCTCTTAACCAAGTGAATGCAACCTTTATGTAGCTGTACATCACCTACTGCACACAAACCCACCTAAACTAACACACACACCCCCCCCCCCCCCCCCCCCCCCCACTCTTCTGTGGCTGAATTCGAGATCCCAGATATGCAACCTGTTTGTTTGATTTGGTAAATATGAAAATAATAAGTATATTACTAAAGTGCAGTAAGACAAATAATCATATATCAGCCTATTAAACAATGCTGTACACTCTTTCTAAATATATATAGAATCCTTCGACAGAAAAATCCACACATATAAGTGTAGAGACAGACAGGAAGATATAATTTTTGCCTATGTGTATATATACATATTTACACATATATAGAATATTTCAAAACTAAAAAGGAGATTTAGTCACACAGCTCCTTGATGCTAACTCATACTTATGTCTATCTTCATACACACATGCACACTCTGCTGGTACTGTAAAAGCCATCTGTGCTTGCACTGTATAACAGTTTTAGTCACATTTCCCAAGGATAAAAAAATAAGAATTCATTCTCCTTCCACCTGCTTGTTCTCCTTGCAATCTCAAACCTTTCTGGCAGCTTACCTGGAAATGGCTAGTTTCTTACAGAATCAACAAAACTATGCATTGAGACACAGGAGAAAAACCTCAATCTGTATTGTGACTGAGGCAAACAATGTGGTATGAACTTACCCTCACTTTAACCCACAGAATCTGCAAGAGACAGCAAATTTTGAAAGTCTAGAAATCTGAGGAAAATTAAATGGGAATTTTAATTCAAGAACCAGACCCAAAACAATGGGAAATCTGATTTCATTGGTTCCAGTGTTCATGGCACTGCTTTGTTTCTGTTGATTTGAAGGAGGGTGTTCCTCTATCCATTTCTATATTGGATCCTTGGCAGATTCACTCATTCTGTACAATTCTGCTTTGACCTCTGTTTGCTAAGGTGCTGAATGACTCATTGGCAGATACATTGTTTCAGATTTTGGGAGTGATATGTACTTCTGTCAGAAGGAATTAGACCAAGATTTAACTGATGAGGGGGGTGGGGGGAAAGGTCCAAGATATAGATGATCTCTCGGTCTAGCAGCTGGAGAAAGATTAAACATTACAAGAATATTCAATGTCTGGCTTTCTTGTTCTAGATCTTCAACTTTACTCCCTTCCCAAAAACATAGAGAAGGGTGAAAAATTATGCACAACTTAGCAAAATTTGGTAAGAATGGAAAGGGAGGTTTAGAGCCCACACAAACTAGTGGGAGAGTCTCAGCTGAATCGGAGATTTGTGTGTCCTGTAGGTTGTTCCAGGTGATGATGGGGAGAAGGTGGTTTCATGTCTCCCAAACCTTCTCAGACTTGGGACCAGAACCCAGGCCAAGCTGAGGCACACCATATGAATTGACTCCTGCACAGCACATTCCATATCCCATACTCCTGGAGACACAGGGGCAGGAGCCCAGGGACTTGAGTACAGCAAGGGCCTCTGATTGTGGATCTCTAGATTTGTTTAGAGTTAGACACCTGGACCTCCAAAGACCAGGAAGAAAGAGAAAGAAATAAAGAGAAGGAAATCATGCACTTCCACACTGTGTAAACATACCCATAACCAAGGGGTTTTCGCGTGATGGCAAGATAGAGCTCATTGGGATTCAAGTCATCTGACTCCCATTAATCATGTTAATAATTGAAAACATATGTTCAGCTTGAAAGCACAGCAAGAGAGTCAGGCAACCCTACATGGAAGTGCATTGTTTTCCAATTCTAATGATACTCATTAACATACCTTTACCAACCTCAAAGAGAAAACACTCCCACCAAAATCAGGTACAGTATTTGCTGTCAACTTCATGTGCTCCAACCTGACAAAACCCTTCCACAGTCACTTGTTTCACAGTCACTTGTTTCACCTTAGAAAGTCTTTTTCAGTTAAGTCTGTCCCTTCTCCCACAGTGTAAGCACAGTGCTGGTGCTGAGCTCTTCTATTCTGGTTGCAAAATGCTTGCACAGAAAAGCATTCAGGCAGGACTACCAGCTGCAGGGCTGGTGTGGCCTCAGCCTGTGCCTCCCTCTGCAGCAGCTCTGTCACAGGGATGTGTGCCACCCACAGCCCTGCCACCACGCTTCAGCCTGATGCTGGGCTGGGGCCCCTCAGGAAGACCTTCAGATTTCCAATACCAAAAATAGCCCAAACAAGCTTAAATATTCACAGGCATTGATATTGCCCTCTCATTGCTCCCATTAAAGTGAAGACAATGTTCCCATTATAAACTTGCTTTGGCAGAGCTCTCATGATGGAATCATTAAAATTAATTCCAGGTGAAAATCTGCAACGCAAATTCTAACCAGAGCAGTGAATTTCAGAGGAAACCTCACTGCCTGTAGGCAGACAATATTCTTAACATCTCAGCCTTTCCCAGCTCCTGAAACTGAAACTTTGCTTTCAACAAGGCAAAGCTGGGCTTTTCTTGGGCCTGGACACACTATCAAGTTACCATTGCAGCTCCAGAAACCACACTAAGTTCATTGTGTGTTTGAGCCCTGAGGGAAAGATGAAGAAAAAAGAGTAAGTTTGGATACAGGTGGAAGAAAGGATGGATGTTTTTTTCTTTTCAGATGCACTTATTCTCCCAATGTGCATATAAATCACTTCTGCTGCTAATAGTAACAGCAAGAAAATAAGCCTCTTTGGAAATGAGTTTTGCAATCCTGTAACAAGAAGGCAGGAGAGAGGGAAAAAAAGAAAGAAGAAAAATTTTAAATGCAAGCCTTGTTTAAATATTAATAATATGGTTTACACAGACTTCAAAATCCTGACAAACACTCTGGTTTAGATTGCACACTTAGTTCTCATCATCCCTTTTCTCCTCCTACACCCTTTCTCCACTGATCCATAAACTCAGCACAAGCAAATACCTCCTACCTGGATAGAAATGCTCAGATGCTACCTACATTTGTGCTGTTCCTTACTCAGAGGAACAAAGTGCCTTGCAGGGAAGCTCTGGACAAGGAAACAGAGAGTGATGGGGGTCACAAGTGTGACATCCAGCTAGTGCCACTGCTGGAAACAGGAGCCAGGGCAAGTTGGACCCCATGGCTGACCTGCTAGGGCTGTTCATATGCAGAGGTGGGTCTGAGGCTCCAGCAGAGCACAGAGGATCTCCTGACCTCTTTTTCCTGCCTCCTGCCAAATGACTTCCCCCCAGAAGGTACTGGCAAAAGCAGTACCTGTTTCTGAGCTGTACATGCAGGAACATGGAGAATAAGTCTGGATCCTACTGTTGTTTCATCTGACTTGGGAATTGGGATCTTGCAGGCCCTATTGCACTGTCATCTCATTTTTGCCACTCCCAGAGCTGAATGGAGGCAATGGGAGAAGGATATTTCTGGGGTGCCCTTTGGGCCTGAAGGAGTTAATCAGTGTTGAGACTTTTAAATTCTATGCCTTCCACGGGGTGCCCCACAGCTTTTGAAAGTGGGAGCTGAGTGCATTACAGACAGTCCTCCACAGGGTGTGAGAGCCAGCAGATAAACTCCAGGAGCACAGGTGCCTGCAGACCTCACCCTGCACCCCTTAGCAGGCTGGAAGGGATTTCACCCAGGGCTTCCCTGGGGGACACAGGGGAGAGGGGCTCCCTGCATTCTCCAGCCTGCTCACTGAGGTAACCTAACCCTGCACTGATCCCACCACTCTGGTATTTTTCATTAGAAAACTTTGGAAAATTCTTTGGAAAATAGAGGCCAAAGCCTCAAGCAGTGTAAATCAGTGTAACCCCCCTGAAATGTATCACCAGGGATCTGTCACGTGAAGTGCTTGGGATTACTATTGCATAAACAAAGTGTGAAGCCTTGAGTCAGGCCCAAGAAGCTGGAATCCCAGACAACTCCATCATCCTTTCCCCAGCATTCCTACACCCCAGTATGCTCAGATCTTTCTCTGTGTGCTTTGCTCAAGCTGCCTGGGCTGCTGAGCTGCCAGCAAAGCTTTAGTGGCATGCCTGGCACAGAGGCTTTGCTCTGCTTTGAAAGGAGCAGGGAGGTTGTGCATTGACAGCGAGACAGAAGATATTCCAGCTCAAAATGAATTGACCAAACACACCCTGTGTATGTATCCACCTCACTCCTTCACTACAATAATATTTATTTGCCAGCAGCTACTGCTTGCAATGGGTCTCCCTCCCCACTGTGCACACACTGGCTGGATTTTAGAGGGCATGGGACCATCTTGGGACTGCTGAGCCCAAACTCCAACTTTGGAGGCAATGTGGGGTGAGACCTAGGGCAGAGGAACAGTCTACTCCACCCCACAGTGCTTCTCAGCGTGCCATTATAATTTCAAGGCTTGTAGTAAAAGACTGCAAGTTATTCCTGCAGGAGGCTATTCCCACAGAAAGCTATTCCCACAAAAGGCACTGGGATGAGGTCTGACACACCATCCCAAGTGGTCTGGGGGAGCAAACTGTGCCTCTGTCTGCAGAAGAGGGGGAAACTTAGTCACTGCAGCTGACCTGGGAGAGAAATCCCTTTTAGCCCTAAAACTGGCAAGAGGTTTATCTGAGCATGTGAGCAAGGCGTACGAGCCAGGCACTGCTGCTATCAGCCTGGAGAAAAGCCACATTAATGATCTCATGCAGAGGGGTGAGGGGTGGTACTTTGCCAGAAGGAGCAGAATTAGACCCAAATTGTTGTTTCCTCTCTGCTTTCCAAAACTCCTCTCCCTGATTAAAACCAAACTTATAGTATCCTCTTCTTCCACACTCTGAAGTTTTGGCTACATCTTTTCTTTTCCATGTCTGGCAAAGGACAGAACTGCAAAGGCCAAAATGTTGAGTAAAAGTTTGGAGTTTTTTCCTAAGAATCTCTCCCACTACTATTGTTTATCCCAGAACTACAAACCACTGGACAGAGTAAAACAGTTGAGAGAGAGGTGATGACTGGGACAGAGACACAGATCTGGGACATTTTTTCCTCTAACCCTGGCCGTGCTGCAATGCTGCTTCTCCTGAAGACTCTCCCTCAGCCCTGAGCCAGCCAAGCATGTGAGTGTCCTCATGAAAGTCACAGGACTGCACATGCCAAAAGCAAAGCACGTGTGTAGCTGTGTTGCTACAAGCCAAAGACCCCTCTTCAGCAGAATTCTTGAGTGTAAATCAATGGGACAACTCACACACTTAAAATAAAGGCATATGTTAAAATACCTTGCTGGATCAAGGACTTAACCTCTCTTTCTCACAGCAGAACAAGTTTTTGAAAGGCTTTGAATATGTTTATCTTTTTTTTTTTTTCCTGCATTATTAGGAGCATCAAGACTAACTGAAATCAGTGTGTATAAAGGACAACTCTAATGGGAATGCCACAAGCCTAAGGGGATAAGGGGAATGAATGGATAATAATTGCATTTACTAACCCCATGGCTTTCTCCATTCTTTTTCTCTTGACAGGAGAAGCTTAAAATCTTTTTTAATCTAATTTCTCCAACATCCTTGCATGGATAACACAGGAAAACAAACAAGATTCAAATCATGGCACAATCCCACGTACAAGCATTTGTCCCCAGTTTTGATCTTCTCTTCCCCAAAGTGAGCCTGATCCCATTTCCTGTGAAGATCATAGTAAGGGCCCCCATTGACCTCAACAGAGGCAGGAACACTAGTACATATTAATTCAATTATTCCAGCCCTCAGGATCCTTTGTTGCCTACCTGGCTTTCTACCTGCCTACTCTTGCAATCCTGTCTCTGGACAGGATTGGATTCTGTCTGCTTCTATACCTGAAGCTGGTGGCACTTCACCGGTTACAGAAGGATGCTGCTTCCAGGTGACCACTGCCACAGATGAGGAGAAGCTACAGGTTACAATCCCACAAAACTCACTCTTTGGATTCCTTCCAGTTAAATCCATTCTCAAGAAAATCCATATTAGTGCAATATCAGGTTGGCGTGTGCATCACTGCGAGGCAACCTGCACGTTCACAGGCGTGAGGAGTTTTGCGCTGGGTACAGACCTCAGGGACCTGAAGACACTACCACCACCCCCAGCAGACCCCATCCCACTTCACTGTCTCAGTCTCACAGCTTTTCCATGGCGGCTACAATATTTCACAGGGATCAGGGCAGGGCCATCAGGCTCAGTCAGTGACAGCTCTTGGTGCCAGCTGAGCAGACCACAGACAGGTGGGAGTCTGACATGGGGTGGAGAAGGCCTTGACAGAGCCAAGCCTGGCTACTCACTGCAGTTCTGCTGTTGAAAGTACAGGTGGTAGATAAAATTGTTTTCTACTGTCTTTCCATGTCTCTGTTTTATTCCCCCCAGTAAGGTGATCTACAGCACATCTCGAGATAAGACCAGTCTTGCTTTCCCCCAATACAGGGTGACACACGTGGCACAAGTCAAATCTCTTGTATGAGAGCTGAGAAGGCTTTTTGGATTAAATTATTTCTCTTTGCAGATACCCTTAGGATTTGCTGCATTTCCTTTTGTCCCTTTTTCATTTGCTTGATTTCTTTATGCTGCATCTGACATTTTGTTCAGGGTTGCAGTGAGGAGCAACAATTTAGGATGATGAATTATGGATTGAAAGAAAGGTTGCACTATTTTGGAATCACTATTCAGTGCCTTCTGCAGGGACAAAGGAATTCCAGAATGAGTTTTCCAATTATCTGTGTTGGAGAAGAGGGAGAAGGAAGAGAAGAAAGAGAAAGCAAGCCAGGAAGGATGAGAAGGCAGTAAGGGAAGGAAGGAAATGAAGGAATAAGAGAACAAAAGAAAAAAAATTTATTCTGTTCGGAGCATGAGAAACCACTCCACTCTCTGAGTTTTGTCTACCATGCTTTCCAGGGTAAATCCTGAAACCCATGAGCAATTTTAGTTGTGCTTGCAAAAGTAGTCCCTTGAATCTTCTGGGAGCTACTCACAGGAACATAAGCCACCCACCAGTTGGGAGGGTTGCAGAGGTCTGTCCTTCACTGCCATAGCTGAGTTCCCTGAGCACAGAACTATGAAATAACCCACGGGGGGCTCCACTGGAAATTTACTTTAAGTCACAAACAAATATTTTCTCAAATACTCTGAGCAGTATCTGCATAAATGCTCCCTCCCTTGGCTGGAAGATTAGGAGAAGAACAATTGCAATTTTGCTTACTTAACTTCAGCTTTTAAAAACAATTAATAACAAGGCATGGGGGAGCTTCTGTGATGGAATAGAAATTGCCATCTCTTTACTCTGAAATTTACTGAGCTCAGACAAAGATATCCTTCAAGATCTTGGAGGGAGAAAAGTGCTTTATAAGAATATGAGGGTGACATTGCCACAGCTGGATTTTGGAACAAAATCTTAGCCTCCCTATTAGATAGCTCAATATCAATTTGGTTTGTTAATAAACTCTCAGCAATGTACTCATTTCACGCTCCACTCCCCCCGTTTCTGTGACCCTGGCAATACAAGTGCCAGGAAGACACAGTTGTGACCAGCCAACTCCCCACTGCCTGCCTCTACAGCTTTCCTCTAATCTCAGCTGAATGCTTTCATTACATGACATGTTAGTGCACCGAAGAGCTGGAAAGGCTGAGTGCTTCTCTAGGTGTACACAATGTAAAGTCATTAGGCTGCTTAGGAAGCTTCCCAAAAGCTTTCTGTCAGCAGTTAGATGGCAATTACAGAATTAACTGGATCAGACCAGGTCTCCTCCTTGCTGACCCAAAGCCTGCCAACAAGGGGATACCATTTCAATGGAAAAAAGGTATCACAGGTCAGAAGAACAATATCAACATGAATAGCACACGGGAAGCATTTAACAGCTATCACAGCACTCACCTAACACCCTGCAAGTCTGAGTACTGCTTGGACCAAGCTGAGGCCAACAGACCTGCCAATGACACTTGTGTTGCCCTTTCTCTGCAAACCACATGGCTGAATAAAACTGTGGGGGAACCAAGATTTCAGTCACTTGTGCTGACGGGGCAAGGGCATCAATGACTGAGGGATGGTAAGGGGAGCTCTGGGGCACCCACCTGCCTGCCCTCCCCACTGCCAGGGACTGTGTTGCTGGCACAGGATGCTGGAGGCAGGAGGTGAGTCTCCCTGCCCTGCCTCTGTGGTCCATGCAAAGCAGAGAGTCTTCCAAAGAACTGCTTGGAGGTTTTGAGGGAGGACCCCGCTTCAATTTACTCTTTTCAGTCTCTATCCCTGACCTCCCTGCATTCCAGCCACTGCCAGCCACTGTCTCACCCACCCTGATGGCACAACTGATGGAGCTGCTCTGGTCATGAGCACACTAATCCTAGCCAGATGTGTCTCTGAGTGATTAAAAGCCAGACACAGCTTGTGATTTCATACTGGGCCACACACTTGCTGGGCTATTACTGTCACTTCACCCTCATTTCACAGGGTAACCATAATCCTTCCCTAAACCAAAACATGTATAAACCAGTACAATGGAGAACCTCTTTTCCTAGCTTTTCAATCTTTCCTTGTCCTCTCTCGGCCTGGTCCTTGTGCACCACCTTTCTTTCTTTCCTATATCACATCCCAAAGCTCCTCATGCTCCCACTGGCTCTGCCTTTCCCTGTACCTCTGCCCCATTCCTCCTCAATGCTTTCCCTTGCTGCTTTTCCAGAAGCTCTCTGGGATGCTGCTTCCCACACCAATTTGGTGCCATCTGTCTAGTCTCCTCCAGCCTCTTCAACATCTTTCTTGCTACCTCTTCAGCTCCTTAGGGTAACAGGATGAAAATCTCGAGGTCCACCAGCTGGTCTTCCTCCAAATGTCTCACTCTTGTGGGTCCTTTCCACTCACATTTTTCTGCATTGCTTTTACCTGCACCTTAGTGTGTCACCTGGAGAGGTCCTGAGGCATCCCCAACTGGAATACCAAACTCAGCTCATGTATAGAGCAAATGCAGACTACCAGGACTGGTCTACAGCCTGCCCCTGGTACCTTTTCTCTTGGGAGTGACCAAGGAGGAGTTTCCCAGCAGCTGTCAGGGCAGCTAGAGCAGACAGTGCATTTCTGTCTGCCTGCTCTGAAGGCATTTCTCAGGAGAAGGGTGGTGGAGACCAGGCAGCAGTGCTGCCCTGCTGATGGCCACCTCCTGGGAGCTCCCCAGGAGTGACAAGAATGTCGTGGGCAGCACCCACATCCATATGGTTGGAGGGACCCTGGAGCCATCAAGCCTCATCATACACTAAACCTGCAGCCCTCCTGACAGCTGTTTGTACAATCTGCTCTTGGATTCCCAGGTTGGGGACTGCTCACTGTCCCCAAGCAGCAGCCAATGACCTGTGCTGTGCAATGCACTGACGAGGGGCTGGGATTTAGAGTGCTAGACTGTATGGTGCATGGGCAGGAAATCCAGTCAGATAGAAGAGAAATGGGTCTGGCATCCAGCCCACCCTGACACCACAATGACATCATGACCCACCCAGCTGGAAAGTTTGGGCTCGCTGCTCTCTATTTTTCTAGGCAAGAGCTTGTTAAGTGTTTTTACACTCTTTGCTGATGCAAAGATCCATGTGAGTTAGGGAAATGGGTTAAAAATATTCAGCTCTGGTTTGTTCCATGAGGGAAAAAGCCATCATTTTACATTTTTACATCTTTTCTTTTACACTTATTCTCTCCAAAGGGAGAAGGAAATTAATAAATAAATAAAAATACTAAAATACTAACAGCGGAGGGGCATTCAAATAAAGCAGAATGATTTTTTTAAATCAAACCCCAAAACTAAAAAACCAACCAAATAAAAATGCTAAAGAATCCCTTTTCTGGGTTTTTTTTTCTTTTTTGCCAAAGTACACTATTTGTCTCCGTGTGGCATTCACAATAACTACATATGTTGCTTTGTGCTGGTACCAAACTCACTCATCAGCCAGCTCATCTGGGTAGACACACCAAGCCTCCCAAGAGGAGCTTTTTCAGCAGGTGAAAGACATGACAGTGCAGAGACTATGAGCAGGGTCTGAAAAGAAGGGTAGAAAGTCCACAAGGAAGACTGAATAATGTGTGTAGTTACTCCTTCTGCCAGCATGCATCTGTCTTGTAAATATGGAAATGAACTCTTCCACACTCCAATTTTTATTCTCACATACAGTAAAAAGTAAAAGAAAATCAATTGGCAATCCATAGAGCTGCTAAAAGGGCAGCTGTGAAGAAGGACAGGGTTTGAACAACTCAGCACCTAAAATAATGAGCATCTTAGAAAAATATAGCCAGCAAGAATGCAGACAGAACAGCTGTCCAGGCTGCAGCTGAGTCCTGTCTGAGGGAAAACAATGAATGTTAAGTTCACTTTTCAGTCCTCTCCACCACTGTTCTGGGTGCTAACAAAGTGTCCTGGAAGGGGAAGCAATGCCAGAGAAAATTCTCACCTTATTGTCCAGCTCCGTGTCTGCTGGCTGTCACCTGGCCCAGGCACCTTGAATACTTAGGCATCCCAAACCTCTGACTTCACCAGGAGCCCAATGCCACCCAGAGAGACTCCCAAAGCCACCTGGGGACCAGGTTTTCTCTGGTGCTGCCAGAGGGGTCCCCCAGTTCCTGCAACGTGGGCAGGTGGAGCAGTGCCTGAGAACTCTGGACCACTCCAGGTCACCAGCTGCAGCTGTGGCACATTATCCAGAGGCACCTCAATTGTCTCTAAACATCCATATGGGGCTCACTGGATCAAGTCCAGTGGTTTCCAAGTCCCCAAAAGCAGCATGGGCAGGTTAATTTGGGTGCTATGTAAATCAGTGCAGAGCTGGAGATTGAGAGGTTTTGTTTTCACTGTGAGTTAGATTTTCTAAATTTGTATGTAAAGTGCCCTACACACTTTTGATGATACACAGACAATCATTTTAAAGCCAATTAACCTCCTCATCCCACATCAGGTACCTTCTAGTCACCACACAAAATTTCATACTCTGTGTATAAAAAATGTATGGCAACAGACTTGCCTGCCACATGCCTGCAGAGATAATTAAATGTTGATGCCAGAAAATATGAAGCTGGAGGTTGGCAAAATTTCTCTATGCCTTTTCATCCCTGGCTTTTGAGTTCATGGAAAAGGAAAATGGGAGTTTGGCAATGACAAGTGATTTAAGGGAGTCTGTGGGAACTGTTTTCTCTATGAGCAGAAAGGGAAGATTTCATTAATCTTTTTATCTGCCAAGGCACTGCACTAACTTATGCATGGCCACGAATTTTGCTCAGCATGTGATATTATACTACACGATTGCCGGTGGGTTTTTTTGTAAAATATGTTTTAGCTTATTGAGTTACTGTACCAAATCATTCACTTCTCTGTTTTCAGCCTCCTTTTTTTAATAAACATCACCTGCCATATATTATGTAAAGGCTCTCCCCATCTCACACACCACAAAGCAGAGGTGTAAATCCACACATGAAGAAACAGAGAAACTAACCAAAGTGAATATAAACATAAAGAGGATGCTGTCACAAGCCATGAGCAGAAAATATAGGATGAGTTTTAAAAGTCCTGATAGTTAGAAAATGGCCTGTTTCAGGTGTGCACTTTGGGGCAGGGGTGGGTGATGTGAGGAGGAAGAAGGTCACAGCAGAACCAATCCTTTCACTGGACACCAGCCCCATGGTGTCTGGCCAACATCTTTGTTCACCACCTGCTCTGTCCAGCCTCTTTGGAGAAGACAGTGAAGCAGTACTGTTGGATGCAGCACAGGAACCAGGGGCTGCTGTCTACACACACACACACAGATGTGTCAGCATCATTTGATATTTACCTGTTTTCCTCTCCCTCCTTGTCCTGATGTTCCTGATCTCTTGGTGGATTTCATCAGCTCTCTTGCCAATTGTATTATTGGCATTTCAATTGTTTTCCTTGTGTTTCCTCTTCCATGTGCTTTTGGCAACCTCAGCATCATTCCTGGACTCCCCATGCTTCCTTTTTCAATTGCTGCCACTGCTCTTGCCTTCTACAAGAGCTCCCTGCAGCTCCCTTCTTCTTGCACTGTGCAGCTGAGAAGGTGTGAGCAGCTTCTAATCCCTCATTTCCCTCTTTCCTGAACAATCATAGCTCTCAGACAGGGATGCTACTTTCTCTGCACATCTGCTTATTCTACCTGACTGTGAACAGCCTTTTCTGCTTTACACATAGAAATTGAGGACATGAAAATGATGTATTTTTGCTGTTCAGATATCATTAGGGACATGATTTGGCAAGGGATTTACAAGCAAGTATTAATGAGTATTCTAAATCAGACAGCAAGATTCCACCTTCCTCCTTATCCTTTATCTTGACTGGTCCATCACTCTCAATGCAGGCAGCTGCTGCATTTATTTCCTGTCCCTTCAGCTGGGAAGTCTTTCTGTCCTTCCTTCATGTTTTGGGGCTCCAAGGCTCTCCCCTTAGTTCCACAGTCTTTTCTTTCCGAATCACATATTTTTCATAATATGATGCAATTGCCCAGCAAGAATCTTACCCTGTTCCTCATCATCTCACATCTCTTTTGGTCTAACATCCATTTCCCTGGCTAAAGCAATCATTATCCTTCTGCAGGGACAATGCTGCAGAGACCCACATCCCCTGCCTATGATCCTGGTGCGTCACTATTGCTATGATGACTATTGTTCCTTTATCTCGTTCTGCTGTCTGGGTGGGTTTTATCTTGAAAAAGTAAGTCATTCAGGGCAAGGACTTCTTTTTTGTTTTGTCCTTGCACAGCACGTAGCACAGTGGGGTTTCAGTCCACAGTCAGAGTCTCAAAGCACTATTGCTAAGCAAAGTGATAAAAAGATAAATAAACCAAAAGTTGCAGTAGGTGTAAGCAGTCTGGTATAGTTTGCCTCTTCTGCTCTCACACAGGTGGTCAAAACTGAATGATAGTGCTGTTGCCAGTGAGAAGATTTACAAACCATAGTAACTGGCAGCAGGGACAGCAAAATACTGGATACTGGTGCACACAGCCACCAGGTGTGGAGTCTCTACATAATAAATTCACACAGATTAAAAAACCCACCAGGTACCTCTCTGATTATTATATTCAACAGGCTGCAGACAGCTGGGTTCATATCATCTCAAATGTCTTTCTAAGGCTGTAGTCAGTGAAAAAGGCTACCCTTACTTTGGCCACAGACTATAATTTGCCACAATAAATCTCTTCTCCTGTCAGCACCCTTCCTGTGTATTTGCTAGAAATGATGAAAAACCAGAAATAGTGTTTTACAAAATAGACCAAGGTCATGTTCATTTGACCGAGTTTGAAGTGGAGCTCTTCTCCTTTTTCCTCAAATACTTTTCATTTTCCTGGATTTTGCCTCAATCACTTTTTTAAACCAACCCTCTTTTCCCATTAAATTATACATTTGGAAGGATTTGATTGAGATATCAGATGATACAGAAAAAAATTGCACTGTGCTCAGTCCACTCTCTTTTTCCTGCTCCTGCCCAGTGGCTCAAGGGGAAGACAGCAGTTCCTTCTTGCTCATCCAGCAGCCTTCAACATGAATGCCAGAGGTGTTTGGTGTTAGGAGCAAGAAGGTGACTGGAATGAGATGCCAGGAGATGTTACCCCATGACACAGTCCAGGATGCAGCATATGGTGATGTATGGTAGAAAAAAATGTAGGGGGAAAAGGAGGAGGGAAAGGCAGGAGGAAGAAGAGAGGTGTCTTTTGACGTCAGTAAATATTTGAAGTAAATATAAGATTGATTTTGCAATCTATCTACATATGAATCCATTGCCGGATGTGGGCTGTTTGGTTTTCATTGCCAAATCCAACAAATGCTATCAGGGTGGAATTTGGCCATACTTCCAGGATTCCAGTAAAGAAACGATGGTCTAACTGTGGGTATCGAAAAAAATAACAGAGCAGCAATCTTCAGAGTTTATAGGAAGAGACATGAGTAACATTAGAACATGGTGAGAAAAAGAGGGGAAAATGCAACCAAGAGGAAAGTGTATAAATATAGAAATATTATTCTAATATTATAGAATATAGAAAGGAAATGTCATCATTAAAGAAAGGAAAAGTCATCAGCATAGTGGAGGAATGAAAACTGCAGAAAAATAATGGGTCAATAAATAGAGCTCTTGGGGGGGGAAAAAAAGCCAACTGACATTTTTCTAGTCTCTGAATTAGTTAATAACAAACCTGTGGAGGACATATGTGGATACTGAGTCCAAACCAGAGACTATTGAGATTAATGCAAGACTGCAAAGACCTTCTCATGTAGGATACAGACACAAAGTACCAGGAAAGTATGAGTTAATCCACAGTTAATATTGGAGATTAGGGATCAAACAGCTGGGCCATAAACTGTGCATTCTGAGAGAATTATTTATTAATCATGACTCAGGAGAGTTTTTTGAAAGGCAAATCATCTCAGGCAGATATGGGTTTTCTCCACAAAGTACCTTTCTTTTGGAAAGATGAGGTAAAAAATTGAAGCATATTTTCAGTAAAGTTCAGATCACATGGATGTGACAGCCAGGGGTGACCTTGGAAAGCCTGACCTGAAGGAGACACCTGGTTCATGCAGAGGTCAGAGTTCAATGTCATCAGTCCTGATTTTCCCAGGGATAATGAAGAATGAGGAAGCACCAGAAGTTTCAGATAGGTGAATTAAAAAGGAAAAATGTGATAAAAATTTTGGTGGACTACAGAATTAAATTTCAGATCAAGATCCATATCATTTCTATGAAAAAAATATTTGTAAGTAAGTGGATGCTGGGGTGAAACACAATTTTTTTGCAAGAGTTGGTAAATAGAAGTACTCTCCCTGTCAAAAAATAGCTACTTTTGGAAAACTATGGTATTACTGATTTTGACATAAGAATAATGTGCAAAACATATTTGGAAGTGATACTAAAACAGAGTTGTTAAGAGACATTCAATACTGTATGTCTTAATTAGTATAGTAACATGAGCAACAATAAAAGGCTCTGAGTTGCAAATTAACAGCCATCACACCAGTCTTGCTTTTGCTGCCACAAATTGGAAGCATTTCTAATGAAATAATAAAAAACCCCCCACTGATATAAAACACACACATATGTGTGTATGGTGCTTGGTTTTGTATGATTATATAATTAGGGAACATAGTATCCCCTCAAGGATATAAAAAGGAAAACTGTAACCTTAATTATGGCATTTTTTAATTTCTTTTTGCAAACCAAATAATTATCTTCTACTTAGTTTTGTTTTAAGGGAAAGTAATGACAGGAGTTAATGAGTTGCAGACAAGCAAACACATACAAAATGGGCCTTAAAGAAAAGCAAGAAGGGACAAGACAAGCTGCAACCCTCTCAGTGATGTTGTATGTTTTAGCAAGAATTTCTAATTGAGGTCATTTCACTCGCCAGAATTAGAACAGCAGCCAAGGGGAAGACAGAATATGTATCTAAATAATTTAAGGAGGATTATTTTACAGAGAGAGCAATCAGGAGATGACACAGATATGCAGCAGAAATTGAGAGGTCAGACAATGCCGATGTGAGCAAAATCCTGCCATCCACATAGACTTTAACTGATGCATGCTTGAGGTTAGCCAAGAACCCAGAGTCCTGCGGGGAGCAAAGAATTTGTCAAGCATCACATTTTTCTTGCAGGCTGGCTGTGCAGGGCTGTTTGTATTATATCGATCTCTGGGAATGCTTTTGCCCTGTGGCACACGTTTTCCACATTTACAGGCCATAAAAACCAGATAGAGTCATAAGCCATGTAGATGTTGTTATAGAAATGGTATTGTTCATAAAAACAGAAAAGATAATTCAAATTCACACTTTCCAACCAGTTTTGAGGTTGAGAAATACCTTCTCTGTCAGCAAGCTCCCCACATCAGAAAGAAAACATGACAGAAACATTTCAAATAGCAAAAAACTTTCATTAAGGAGACTTCACCTTCCACACCTAGTCCAAAACACTCTGCCCAGAAAGGCTGATAAAGTTATATTTCTTCTTACCTGTGTGAAGTCACCGTCAAACAATTATTGTGTAATCTTGTAAGGCTTACCTGGAAATATAAAAACCATATCAATCTGGATTAACTCATCTCATGGCTGGTGAAAGAAGGTTCGTGGTTTACACAGTCATGAAACGATATGAGAAGCTAATATCCATCAAAACACATGAAAAGGATTTGTGAAATTCCATAATGAAACTTACTACTTGTTTATTTTTGGCTTTCATTTAGACCCCTCTAACCACCCTCAACATGTTATGCATCATGTTATCCCCATTTGAGAGCACTTAAATGTAGCCTAGGAAAGAGTTCACACAGGCTGCCTGCAAACCCAGCAAGAGAGTTTGGAACCATGAACTAGTGGGGAGTATCCTTTCCTTGGTTTCCCTGCTGTGGTGTCTGGACAATGCTGCCTCCTGTTAACTCCTTATGCACACACACAACCCACACAGGTGCAAACACTGAAAAGAAGGGTCCCCTCTCTCAAAGAATGGCTCATTGAGCCCAAACAGCTTCGCATTTAGACTTCAGCCTTCTTGGCTTCCACCCAGTGCCTGCTTCCAAAGAGCTGGGAGCCCAAATCAATATTGTCTATAACTTCTCAGCTTGGCAATTGCACACACAACAAACAGGCACTTTGTGTGCTTCTGCAGAAAGAAACAATCCTGTACCACTGAAGAACATTTCTTCTGCCTTTCATTCTTTGTCTCAATTGAATCCTGGCTTTGTCCCTTATTGCTGTTATAGAAATAAATGAGACAGAAGTGCTGTCTAACAGTCCAAGCAGGAAAAACAAGCTAAGTACAAAATTACCATCCTAATCCTAACATAATTTGCTTGGTCAAATCTGAATCCATCTCCCTTCAAAGTCAAAGAGTCTTTGTAGATGGTAAGGAATTAGGCTGGGCAATAAAGATCTCTGCTTACTATCAGTTTGCAAGCTAATTGCATTTAACACTGTTATCTGAAATAAATTATTAAAACCATCAATGATAATGTTCTGGCTGAGCCTAAAAAGAAGAGAGCATGAAGTAGTGAAGGAGACAACTCATTTATACATAGCAATCCAGGGAGTTCATAACGTAGGAGCCAGATTGTGTCTGTAAGAAGAGAGAACACAGTGACACCTAAAAGCTGGACAGCAGAATGCTGAAAAGGATGAGGATGATCAACCTGAGCACACAGCTTAACATCCTATGCAACAGTATGGTTATGCAGTTGACATGAGAAAATACTGAGGAGGTGGAGGAATCCCTCACAAAAATCCAGTGAAATACTGGAAGAATCCAGTGAAATACTGGAAAAATCCAGTGAAAATCCACAAAAATACTGTGCCCATTTCAGAGACTCATGGAAATGTGTTTGTGTGCAGAAGGGGTCGATGGGCCAGTTTGGTCTCCTGAGGTGTCCATGGGCTAATTGTGGAAGGTCTGTAAAAGAGCACAAAAAGAGTAGGCATATGGAAATTTTTTCAAGTCCATTTACTGAATAAAGTGAAAATTGCTTTTCTGGAATGACCTCCTGTATAAAAGAGCTTTATGTGCTTCTATGGCAACAAAGAGTCTGTGAGAAATCTTAGGAAGCAGTTTCATGGCTAGGAACTCCTGGTGTTTAAAAGAGTGGATCTTAGCTCAAAATGGAGCTTTGTAGCTGAGGCTCAAACTGTTGGGTCCTGGAGGGTAAGGAGCCCTCCAGGATCATATTTCTGTTCTTGGTGTAGCTATACAGGCTGTGGTTAAATCTCTTCTGGGGTTGCTGTTACTCAAAGCAGCATCCCCCTTTCTGGAAGTGTAGCCTACTCATGTCCTCCCTACAAGAACGACTTCACTTTTGGCTGTACTAAAGTACAAGTCTTTGCAGGCTCCCATTGTAAGAAGTAATTTGTCTTAATGTTGTAATAATGTCTTCATTATCCTCTCTCTCCAGCCTTCAATAATATTTGTGGATTTGCTTTTAAGACATTCATACAGCCAAGGGTTAGACAGCACAGGTCAAGAAAGCCAAGAGTCCCCTACTGAATATAGCCCTATATTCAACAGCAGGTTTTAGACCTAGTATGTTACCATATATTTAATATTACTTGTTATTTGGAATAATTGTTAATAAAAAAATATTACAATATCAAATACCTTAGAGAAATATTAATAAATTGTTCCCAACAACTCTGCCACCAAACAAATAGTTGTGGTGCCATGATGGTATTGAACAGTTTGTTTCCCTTAAGCCTAAACTGATTACTGTTAAGTGCAGTTCTTTTTTTCTTTTGCCTTGTTGTTAACGAGATTGCACTATTTTGCTCCAGCTCGCTGTCTATGTCAGGCTGATATGTCTATAATTACCAATATCTGAATCTTCCTTTTCTCTAGGCAAGCCTTTCTAGCATTCCCATGATTTACCAACTTTAATAGCCCACACATCTCCTCATCCAGCTCTTTAAAGTTCTTGCTGCATCCAGACCTACTGGTTAAAAACAGCCGGCTTATTAGCTCTGCATAATGCCAAGTTACTGTTGGAAGGGAACAGATTTCATCTTCACCCTCTGTGAATTCTTCATGCAGACTTTTCAAAAAAACACTTGGAACAAGATCTATTGAAACTATTTGACATTTCTACATTAAAAACATGTTTTTATAGACTAGAATCATTGTTAGGATTTTTTTTTTTTGTATTACCAGACATAGTCAAACCTTTCTTTTATTGCCAATGGACCTCTTACCTTAGTTTTTTTCTTGGTGCCCTGTCGCATTATTAAGAATTTTTCTGGTTTTCCATCCTTCTAATTGATATTCTTTACTATCTCCTTTCCCCTGTGTGTGTGTGCATTTGTATTCAGCTACATTTGCCTATTTCAAGCCAGTCTGGTTTTTCTTACCAATGCAACATTTTTTTCTCTTGGGGAGCTGCGTGGAACATTTTTTCTCTTTGGGGCATGCAGTAAGCAACTGTATAAAATTCCCAATTACAATTCCCATTTTAAGACCACGAGAACAGCTGGAAAGAGTGCAGTCACAGGCCCTCCAAAGTGACCCTCCAGCAGCAGCCAGCTTGCCTGGAGTACAAACAAAGCAGCACAAACACCAATAGCACCTCCCTGTACCACCTCCAACCCCTCCAGCATGTCCTCCCAAGCTGGCATTGGAGGCCTTCACTGGATCTTTCTTCCCTTCCCTTGCCTGGTGGCTTCTGGAATATAGATAGACTTTTAGCAGCAGGCCACATGGCAGGAAACATCAAAGTGTGTGAGAGGACAGATGAAGAAGCACCTCTTTTTGTTCACTCTTTCTTTCCATTTGATGCATCCCTCATTATTGCACTCAGTCATTGCCATTCACCTTTTTTACCTCATTTTCAGTTGCATTCTGCCACCTTCCATCCTCAATCAACTCTTTTCCAAGCTGGCAAAGTCTAGTCTATTTAATCACTCTGTGAATGAAAGTATTTTCACTGTATCTGTGATCATTCTTCTTGTCCTACTCTGAAATTTTCTACTTCTTCTCTGAACTTTTCTACCTCTTCTTGACTCATTTGGAGCTTCAGGGAAACAAAACTACCATGATGTCTTGCATTTCAAATTATTTCTATAGGATTATTTGGCTTTTAAATGTTTTTGACTTCAGGAAACTGGGTTTTTAAACTACTAAGCTTTCTATGTTACTGACTTGGATTTTAGCTTCTATGAATGCAATAGGGACACTCAAGAACAAGGCAAGTTTCAGCTCTGTGCCCAATGCACCCTTCTTTCTGAGTTAATGACTAGTTCAGAGCTATATGAGGCTGAATGCAGTCCCCCAGACAGGGAATCGCCAGCTATGGATTTTGGTAATTCTAAGGAAATTTTGTGCCTGCCTAATAAAAACTAAAACCAGAAAAGGTTCAGGTGGAAGCTGCAAGAATAATCCAAGATGGGACAACCAGGCTTTATAGTAAAAGATGAACAAAGCTTAATGCTTTTAGCTTATTCAAGAGAAGAAAAAAGGTGACTTGATCTTGACTTATAGACCATTATGAAAGGAATTTCTGGTGGCAGATGGATCTATAATCTGGTGATGTAAAGGCATAATAAGATTCCATGGCTGAAAGCTAAAAGACTAGAAACAAGAAAAAAATGTTAGCAGCGAGGGTAATTATCCAAACAGCTTAAAGGGATGTACTGGATTCTGTAACACACAATGTTTCCAAACCATAATTAGCTGTCTTTTTAAAAGATGTGCTGTTGCTCAAGCAAAAATTATGCTCTCCATGCAGAAATAATCAGAACTGAATTTTTAGCCTGCATTAAGCTACAGGTCAACCTAGATGGTCTTAATTACCCCCTTGGCCTTAAGATCTATGACTCTAGAAAAGTGGAGATAATGGCATGTGTTTAACTATCTTGCATTTTGAACGAGAAAAACTGGGAGAATTGTGCACAGTAAATAATTCATTCTACACATTTAGGCCAATTTTTTGCTCATAACATATCTGGGGACAGACCATTAACTCCTAAATCTATTTCTCAAATGCGGCAGACAGCTATCTTGCCCAATATTTGACTTAGAGCTTATAAGCTGTGCTGCCTAATTGGTTAGCTAACAGAAAATGGGCCAGTTCACCTCTGTGATTGATTAACATGAAAGCAAAGCAGACATGCATATTTAAACATTTCAAATTCAGTTTGGGTGCCCATGTATAGGAACATTATTTTGAAATCCTTTCCTTTGAATCAAGCTCCACCATGTCTCCTCATGATGACTGAGGAGTAGGCAGAAAAAAAGTGTAAGCACCACTGAAAGGAGATTCAATTATGTTAAATGTTAAGGTCTAATCAAGCCACAGTCACAGCACTGTGTTGCTCATCAGTCATACGGGTCTAGGCCTAAAGATGCTTTTTTTTTTTAAATTAACAAAGTTCCTAGCCCCTAGCTTATACAGTAGCTATAAGTGAGCTAGGGGCTAATGTAATCAAAACAGAAAACACTGAAGATACCAGGTATTAAAAAAAAGACTGCCTTTACTTAATGAAGGTTGATATTCAGGGGAGGAAATATAGCATACAGGAAGAGAAAACAGGATCCGGGGAAACTCACTTGGGTTTCAGTTAAATACTGCAAAAATCAAGACTAGAGTGTTAAGATAGGGTAACTACAAAGAGAAACATCCACAAAAGAAAAACATCTCTTTCAAAGCAGATCCTCTTTTGCTAATGAAACCCATTGAAATTATTTTAGGACTGTGGAAAGATATCCCTAGTGGTGTTGAGAGTGGTCCAATGCAGAAAGAGGAGGGCTTCTCCAGGATTGAGGAACCACCAAGTCATTGATAGGGAGCCATCAAGTCCTGCAATGCTGGACCCCAAAGGGAAGGCACAGCAAAAGCAAAGTGGCTGCTCTTTTAGGAACATGAAACAAACTAGGCACCTGTTGAACAAGGCTTTTACTACCAAGCTCTGGCAACCTGTGTTCGTTACCCACCTGCCTGCCCATCCAGCAGACACCATCCAGCATTCTCCCCACACACCACACCACATGCAGGGCTCACCCTGCAGCCAGGACCCCACTGCATCAGTGTCACAGACATATTTTATAAAAAATCCTTTTGCTAGGATTTTTTTCTCCTGAGAAGCTGAGAGACCTCAGAAACAAAATGTGAACAATAATTATCTGCTGCTGTGGAATGCAACAGGTGCATCTTTGATTGGTCCATGTTGGTTGTTTCTAATTAATGGCCAATCACAGTCCAGCTGTCTCAGACTCTCTGGTCAGTCACAAGATTTTATTATCATTCCATTCCTTTCTATTCCCTGCTAGTCTTCTGATGAAATCTTTTCTTCTATTCTTTTAGTATAGTTTTAATATACAATTTTCTTTTAATATAATATATCATAAAATAACAAATCAGCCTTCTGAAACATGGAGCCAGGATTCTCATCTCTTCCCTCATCCTGGGACCCCTGTGAACACCACCACACATCAGCTCCGGGCATTGAGGCCAGGTCATGGCAGTGGTGGAGCTGCTACATCCTCACCAAATTCTGAGGGCCTCCTAGCAACCTGGACCATCAAAATGTGAATAAAAACTTAGTCCCCCTCCAAGTGCCAAGTCCTTGCTGTCAGGCACGTGCACAGTGCTGCCAGGAGCTGCAGCCCTGACGTGCACAGACACAGCTGAGGTCAGGAAGGCACAGGGGGGTACCCAGACTGCCAGCAAGCTTTTAGAGCCCACAGTGAAGCCTGTGCTTCTGCAGCATCGGGTTTTGCAGGCCAGCCTGGAGTACCAGCAGCCTGGGCAGTACAGCACGTGCTGTCTTCCAGCAGCAGTGTGGAGATTTCCCTCCAGGAGCCCAATGCTGCAGATGATCACAGCAGCGCAGTCAAGGGCGATTAACAGCTGCTTAGCCTGCAGTGAGCTTGTGAAATGAGCACAGTTTATATTACACAGAAACTTCAGGGAGCAGCGGGGAAAGCTGTGACAGGCAGGAGGGATTAACTGCCCGTGTCAGGGGCCATTTCATTTTTCACCTGTTAGATGGCTTTCCTATTACATCTCCAGCCTGATGTGGAAATTACGCTTGTTCTATGTCTCCAGTTCAATGCCAAATTGGAGGAAATATATGGCTGCCCTAATTCCATTCACTTTCTGATGGGAGATGTAACATCAGTTACCAAACCAGGAGCTTCTGCCAGCTCCTGGGGAGAGTGGTACCCGCTGATGCCTGGTAAAAATGTGATGGTTTGGACCAGACCAATCTCTGCTCTGTTGGTATCAAGAGCTGTAAGAGCATCTGTGCTCCCGGAGACACGCTGTGGTACACAAACAAGAAATAATGCAAATTTCCCTTTTTGCAACCCATGAAAACAAACTTCTGAGTCATAAAACCTTTGAGCTAAGTGAGAAATACACATGCAGGGCAATGTTCAGCCAGCTGAGCACACCTCCTGCTGTCCTGCCTTGCAGTCAGGCAGGCAGCCTTCTCATCTCTCCAGTCACAGTGGCACACAGGCCTCATATCTCAGCTACTTCCTGCTGTTTGGGACATAAAACATCCAGGTGTCTGGCCCATCACTGCTGGAGCCTGGGTCTGCCCTTGCAGAAGGAGGCTGCTTTTACACCTGCTGAAAGCCACTGATGCCAGCAAAATCCTTCCTGTTGTCTCCAGTGACAGCATGAGGGCAGACACAGACCCCGACAAAATGTCTGTCCTCCTTGCCCAGCAAGAGGAACTCTTACTGGAATGTTTGCAGCCTGTTTACAGCCCAGGCAGTCTTGCAACACTGGCAGTAAATGCACAGGCTGTCGGGTCGTCCTTTAACTTATTGTGGTTTGAGCAGCCAGGGCAAGAACAACTGCCTCCACAGCATGCTCCCAGCAGGCAGAGCTGCTCTTCTGCTTCCTTCTGGGTTTGGTGTTTGAGTTAAGTGGCAGCTGGGTTGACCCCAGCTCTGGATGATGAGCCACAAAGAAACTATTTCTTTGAAAAAAATAATGTCCAGGGTTTATTTTGCCTTCACCAGTGGTGGAACAGTACTAAATTTTTCAAAATTGGTTCAATCCTAGACATGACCTGGACAATCATATGTAATGCTGCCTCTAAGGAAATAGTCTCATTTTTTCCTTTTGTGATCCAACCCCACAGCAGGCTGCGGATGTTGAAGGATTTTTGTGACGGGCAAAGGGGACTAGGTGCCTTCATCCAAAGAATTGGACAGGGGTGGTCATGGCAGGCAGAAATTTAGATCCACGTCTCGTCCAGATCCACTGCAGCAACTCCCTCCCTTCACCTTCCTGAAGTTAACACAGATGGTCTAACAGGCCAAAAATGGGTCCTGGAAAAAGGCCACCTCTCCTTGTCTTGCTCTCCCTCCCTTCCTCCTTCCTTTCCTTCCCTGGTGCTGACTCAGACCTTCAAAACCTGCCCTGAGCCCTTTCTATACACAAGGCTACGGAGAGCTGGTAGTGAGAAAATTCATGAAAGTTCATGGCTTCATTTTAGAGATTTTGAAGGGTTGTTGCACATCAGTGGGCTGACAGAGATGCTCAGGTATAGCTCACTTGGGATCTGTTTATCTACAAAAACAAGCTCGATATTCCCACCAGCTGCTGTGTGAAGGCTGAGGAAATGGGAGACAGGAATGCAATATCTGTTCTTTGATTAGTGTGGTTTGTACATCAAGGTTTTATTAGCTTTTACTGCCCTACTGACTGCTGCCTGCAACTGCCTCACACTTGCCTCCTCTCTAACAGCCCCTCTGCTCCCTCTGCTTTCCTTCCTGCTGTCTTTGTGTGAACCTCTTTATTGCCAGCTCCAGTGAGATGATAAAATTTGGCATCTGTTGCTGGAAATTTCAGGTTTATTAGATCTGTTAAAAATAATCTTTAACTCTGTAATGTGCACAGGGCTGGGTAATGATGGGGAAGCAGAAGGGGTGGCCCCAGTGTCCCTGTGCATGCACTGGGTCAGTACTGGGGCCATTACCATGGGGTGAGCAGAAGGAGGGGCTGGGAGGAGGTTTACAGGCTGTATACACACATCTCTCCACCTATCTGTCCATGCAGACCCGCCATGTCTACAGATCCATGTTCCAGATATGCATATTCACCTCAGAGACTTTCATGCCTCCTTTTAAGGGCTATTATTCCATGTATTATCCTTATCTTGGTCATTGTTGCAAAGCCTTTGAAGGCCAAGGTCAGGACTAGGTCATCTCTGTGATCTTTTCTTTTCCCTTTTTTCTAACCCCAAGCAGCTGTTGGTCCACTGTCTGTGAGCTCTGGGTATTTCATGAGGGTTTGTGCCTTCTCCTGCTAGTCTTACACTGAGCTGCTTTTCCTGTGTGCCTGCATTTAGGCTTCTGCCTTCTACTGAGTTGTGGAGAGCTCTTGGCTCTCCTCCACAGGGGTCTGCCTCACCTCAATGGATGTACAGGACTTCACCTCCAAAATTAGTTAAATGCTGAAATAAATACCTCCAAATTCAGCCTGTTGAGGTCTTGGTTCTTTCTTTCCACAGGTCCATACAAAAAGGTATGTACAGAGCGGGTCTCTAATGTGGGAAATAAACATTTTTTCTTCTTTCATTTCCCTCCAGCAATTAAAACCTGGAAGAACTGGGATGTTTCTCTCCAGCATGCCCAGATATGTGCTGCAGAACTGAAAAGCTGCATAAAACTTTTCACACCAGGCAAAACGTGTGTTCCAAAATGTCCTGAGAATGTGGAAATGAGAGATAATCACGGAAAGTGCTTTAAACTTTACAGAGTGGTCAATGTTGGCAATTTGCATAATAACCCTGGGAAATAAGCTATTATGCTTCATGACAGCAGCAATAATTACATGCTAGGGCTGGTCATTACAAGAATTAGCCACTGATTAATTAGTCTGTTTATATTAAAAAACAAGGTTGGCTTCAGCAACTAATAAATTGCCTGTGTACAGCTGTTACCAAAAAGATCTCTTGTTAGAAAATTGATTAAGTAATTTTTAAATTGTTTTAATTAAATTTCAGTAATTAGACTTTCCCAGCTTATTTCCCTCTTTTTATGGAATGGAGAAGAAATAAACAGGCATTGAGTATGTAGAGGTGATATGAAGCAAAAAAAGGTTATGATTGGAAACCTATAGGAAAACAAATATCTATTGCAATCCTCTTGTCCTCCTAAAGGCTTGTGTGAATCTAGAGAAAATTAGATTTTCATTTTATTTTATTTACTTTGCCTCGTGGAGGCTTGGTGCCTACTTCACTCCACTTGGTGAATTCATAATAGGGACAGAAATGCTCCAACCAGTAAATCTTTCTGTGCTCACTCCGTTTATTATGCAAGATATTAGCCAGCCAAGCGATGCTACAGGGGGCAGTTTACAGCTTAATCATAAAGTCTCACAGCTTCACAGTGCCAGGTCCTCTCTGGAAAGTTGCTGTTTGTCTTTTTCTGCTTTCCCCTAAGGGGGCCTTACCCTGTGCCCACTCCTGAGCTTAGCAGGAGGCAGGGGCAGGGGATAACCACACTCACAAAAGGGGACCAGCACCCACGGTGACAGCAAGAAGGCTGCTTTCCCTGAATCAAACGTTGCCAGTGTGACAGATCCAACAAAGCTTGGCAGGAGAGAGAGAGAAGAGCTCTTTTGTGCCTGGAAATTTAGTTTTAGGGGGGTTGCTGTAAAGGGCCTCCTTAATATGTTGCCGCTCTCTGCATTACCAGTCATTACTGTGCAGCCTGCTCTTAAAGAGGGCTCTTGAGCTTCCATTGCACAAGGTTTCTGCATTGTCTCCCCTACCCATAAGGTTGCTTTGCTAATGACTTCATTGATCCATACCTTTGCTGGTTCAATATGCTATTTTCTGCCATGCTATTTCAATGGTGTGGAGCTTAGCTTCGGGACAGAGCCATGGAGGCATGGCACTAAGTTTTGCTGAAATGCAGTTGTTTGACAGCATCCTGGCTAAGATTCAGCCTTTAATGTATTTGCAGGCTTCAGTTCCAGAAAAGCAGTAAAGGAATAAAGCCAGAAAATCAGAAGAGCGGGAATAATCACATTCTGTTATAATCTAAAGCATTAACTACCTGTACTACACCTAAAATACAGACATACATATATATATATGTATATACACATACCTCCCCTGCTCAGTATGAAAACAAAACCACCTAATCCATAAATCCACATCAAAAGTTTCCTCCCTTACAAAACATTCAATTACATTCAATTTATATCCATAATCCACCTGTGTGGCTCTGCTAATAACACTTCTTAGAGCCATTTTTCCTTCCTCCTAAGAAAATGCGATTGCTTTTTAATTGAGAAGCAGTTTCATTGGGGAATGGCAAACCCAGAGTTATATTCCCTGGAGATTTCAAAGCATGCAATACAATCACTAGTGGTATGAACAGTGTAAATGTGGATCTACTTAATCCCTGTTAATCCCTGGGTTTTTGAGCACATTGATGTAACAACACTTGCACCTCCCAGCTGAGGCGTCCTTGAGTAGACAGATGTGAATACATCAGAAAAAAAGTATGGATGAGTTCAGAGTAGAGAGGATGGACACTCCAGGAGAAGAGATGAAGGATGCCTGTGGACAGGTGTTTGCTCTCCTGCAAGGGGAAAATCTCCACTTGTCCTTTTCAGCCACTCACTGGGAATCACTGGTGAGTGACTCCTGCTCTTTATTTTCCCCCCAGTGATTAGTCCTGGTGAAAAGCCCTTCATTTTCATGATCCCATGTCTGAGAAGACAACTTTTTTTTTCTGGTGGATACAGACCTTGGGAGCTGGAGTATGATGGACTGGTGATGAATTTGCTGCAATGTCCCATCAGTAACCTTGCTGTGGCTGTTTTCAGTTCGTGTTAGTTGGCACCTACCTCTGGGCCTTTCAGCACAACTTCCCCATCGTGTCCAGCACATCCTCCCCTAGCAACAGTCTGACTGCCACGCCCCTGACTTGAAGGAAGAACACTCCCTGGAAATGCTCCTTTCCAGCAGAAGAGAAGAGTTGGAAAGGTGGGAGGAGGGCTGCCTGGTGCTGCTGATGTCTGTGATGGCATCAACAGACTCACAGAGCTGCTGCCATGGCCAGCCAAGCCCTCAGAGGACACTCAGAGCCAGTGTCCCTGCTCCCCCAGAGACACTTTTGCCCTGCCTCAGGCTCCTAGTTGTCCTTCTGTACACAGCACCATGGCTAATCTGTGCCTCATTTCTCCTTCATTATTAGGCTGCCTTGCAAATGCTTGTTCTTATCAATCCCATTTTCCAGAGCTTTTTCTAACACCCCTACCTCCAGGCAGCCTATTAGACCTCACACAGAAGCCGTCTAGACAAATTCAGAAAAACTTGGAAATCACTTGGATGGTTCACAAGAGATTAGGCAGGAAAGTTAATCAGGAAATTGCTGTCCATTTCCTCCACAGCACAGTTTGAATAGCAGACTGTAAATAAGGCATGAGATGCACTCCGAATAATGAAGAGAAATTATGAAAAGTATGAAATGGCTGATCATGAGATCACAATTTATTTTGGATGGTGAATGTAGGAGAGGTTCCCAGGCAAAAATTAGTATGCAAGTATGTAGGTACAAGATGAAAGATAGTATCATAATACATATGAAAATGGGAATCAAATGAATATCAGCCAGACAATCCTAAGTCTAACCATTCTTATATTCCAAGAGCTTAATTTTGCTGTTTAAAAATCCTCTTACATTTCGAGGATCAAGGTCTTATTTTGTTAATCTCTTGTATGGAAATGCTCCCAATGTGGAAAAGAAATTCAGTGACCAATAAAATAGATAAAATAGCATTCCATGTTTTTGTCATTTCACTGATGTTTGACTTGCCTGTATATTGAAGTGTGAGGTTTCAGCCACTTTTTTACTTAAGAGCTTTGCTGAGCAAGAAAAAAAAATCCCTAGGAAAAGCCTAGTCACGTAAAAAATGTTCTTTGCTTTTGGTATATTCAGCATTTTTCCTGAGTAAAGTTCACTGAACACTCACATGAATAAAGTAATTTTTTTGTTAAATTGGATTGAGCTTGGAGAGGGAGGAAACCAAGTAAATCCATAAGTGGGGGCAGGGAAGGATGGGGAAAATTTTTCAAGATAAAATGAGAAATGGTAATATTCTCATAGAAATTTCCCATGGCAGAGTATTATTTTTGATGCTGGGTTATTTTTTCAGACTCGCAGACTTAAAGGTTGCCTATCTCATTCATAACACAGGTCATAGGATTTCATCCAGCTGGTCCTGCTTAGGACAGTATCTGAAAGTGCTGAAATTATCACAGGCAGACTCTGCTCCAGCTGAGTGGAGGGATGAGGAGGATCCTGGGGTAGACTACAAGATTTCTGTACTATCCCACCAGCTTGGATCCATTCTGTGTCACCACGAGAGGTTTCTTACTTGATTTATTCATCAGCAGTGAATTCAGGACAGCCAGAATCCTTTTTGGGTTTGGAGGCTCTGGGAGCTAACTGAAGACTTAGAGTGCCCCATTTGGAGTATCCTATGGGATGAAGCTGGACAAACATCAATCCATTGCAGCTTCCTTAAAATTAGAGACCCCATCCCAGCTGAAGGCAGCCTAATTAGCAGTGTCATGCCTTCAGGATAGGTTTGGCAGGGGTGGCTCAGACATAGCTTGGGATGAAACAGCAGTGGTTCAGACTGCCATAAGCACTACAGAGTTCCAGGCACAATTTAACACGGCCTCCTGGGCTTTGAGCTGCCATGATTTTATTGCTAGTGGTTTACAAATTAGCTGCATCAAGACTAGATCCATTCTGCTTATGATGGCCGCTATTGCAGCCCAGTAGCTTGAGCAGCTTGATCCCTTTTGCTTTTTTAGGTCAGCAATGAGAAGGATAAATGATCTGCTCTGAGCAGTCTTTCTCCATGATGTCCTACAGCTCATCCTCATCCAGACACACAATGGAAGGTTGGAGAATGGTTGCCCAGTGTCTACATGGTAAGAACATCAACACTCACATATTTTGCTGTGCCAATTCATTTCAGGGCTATTGACTTCTGAAGGGATTTAACTTCAGGGTCAACATGGGAGTTAGATGAAAGAAATATTCACTTTGGTGAGCTCCTTTGTAGGGCTGGGAAAGGAGACAAGACTTTTTAATGACAGCAATTATCCTGAGGTGTTGGCAAATCCTGTCAGTCAGCAGGAAGCTTTTGGCTAAAAACGAAGCAGGAGAGTGAGTGTGATGGTGATACTTGAGTGCTCTGCACCTTTTAGTTACTACCTGGGAACAAGCTTAGGTAGGTCTTGCAGACTGGTGTCCTCATTACAAGATCAGAAACTGCCAGTGTGTGTGTCATGTTGGTAATCCCAGGGGAGAAATCAGAGACTGAACTGGAATGAGAACCGCTCACCTTCGCAAGGATGCATCCACCAGAGCAGGATGGAAACACATCAGCAGCGTGCTGTGATTTGACACAGCAAGCACAGCTACTGCCCAGGCTGGGCACAAACTGTGGTTGGAGAGGGAGTCAGGATGCAGACTTGTTAATCCAGCACATCTCAAAAGCACTATAAAAATAGGAGATATCTTATTTACAAATGAGATCTTATTTTTAGCACTGGGGAGAAAGGAAGTGCAGAAGGCTGCGACACGGCTGTTCACACTTGTTCATTTACCCAGGCTTCCCTGGAGAGACCAGCAGCTAGCACAGGCTACTAGAGGAGGCTTGCAGTAGGAGAGCCAGTTTACAGAATTTGCTCAGGAAAGAAGACCTTTTGTAGCAGTCAGAGCAGCATAAAACTTGTTGTTCTCCACTACGGGGTGAGCTATCTCAGGCAAATGTTACCTATTGAACGAGGAGATGAAAAGGACCAGATGGAAAGACAAATTTCCTTTTCTAGGATCCAAGAGAGTGGGCTGATGCTGTTGCAAGCAGAGATGAAGGCTGAGTTGGAGAGTGAGGATCTGGCTGCAGATCTAAAATTTGTTGGGTGGAGGGGGAGAGATGTGCTGGCCCAAATGTTCACAGAGAAACTGTAGGATGAAGAAAGCTAAAGGTACTTTTAAATGTAGTTCTGACCTTCAGCACAGTAACACCTGCCTTCCATCTGTGTCCTAAAGTCAAGATGTTCGTGCCTTAAAAAAATCACAGATGAGAACACCCCACCCTACATTACAGTGAGAGGGTGGTATTTGCTTATTGACCACGGCAGTCCAGCTGTCAGAACATCTCCCTGGCAGCACTCAGGCCCATCCTCCCTCACAGGGTCCATCCCCCAGGTGAGGACAGTCACAGTTTACAGACATACCAGCCTTCTCTTTGCCTCTGATGCGCCATTCCCCTCTGTCCCCATCTTCTCCTTTACTCCAGCCTTGTCCATAACCTTGGACTGACTGTTCCTTGCCTCTGCACCTTCCTGGCATGACTGCACCCTTGAAATCTTTCCTCAACAACTCCCATGTCCCCACAGGGTCATTCCAATCACTTCTCTGCAGCTGGGCAGCTTTTCACTCGGCGCTCTCGACGATTGGCAGCATTTCCATGCTGCCCATTGTCCAGCACCGACACAGGCTGGAGTGCTCCCCTCCCCCTCTCCTGAGATAGCCACACTTCAGAGGCAGCTGCAAGGCTTTTTATAGATGGGACTTAATGCCACTTGATGGACCAGAGCGCTATTTCTGTGCCAAGTTAGCACAGCCTTAGTATTCTGCGCGTGCGAGCGCTTCGCCCAAGACTAGTTGCTGCAGTATAAATACCGCTCAACCAAAGTTATTTAGAACTTCAGTTGGATCAACCAGATCTGAGCCAATTATTTTCCCCGACAGAATTAATTAGACTGCATATAAAGTGAGTGAGATGTGAAAGACAGGTCTGCAGAATTACTTATTCCATTAACAGTTGGTTTGGAAAAAAGAGGCTCTGTCCTTGACTTGGCTGTGACACGGTCTCATCAAGAAGAAGGAAATCAGGATTTTCACATGGGAAGCTGCTATGCTGGCAAACACAGTTCACTTGGTGTTAGTTTGCATCAACAAGCTCCCTGCTCTCTCATATTCATGAAGATAAGGGCTGGCTGTGTAAATGCAGTTGCAGAATCCAAACTCCCTCCCTGCTCAAAACAACTGTTGCTCAGACCTCTGTGGAACTAATTTATTGCCAAAGAGAGTGAAATGTAAATAGTTGCAGCAGGTACGCGAGCAGGCGTTTCTTCACTGAGTATTACTTGGAGAAGAGCCAATCAGTGCCTGTACACTGAGCTGGAGGGAGCAGCTTTTCAAGCATAAGAGGAAAGTAGGACTGGCTTCAAAAGCAATGATTATTTTATGGGAATTACTCCAACAAGGTGGGGAGGGACCGAGAAACTCATTTTTTCAAGATCGAAAAACACACTCAAGTTTCCTTGGGACTCATTTTTCCTACAGAGCTCAAAAAAATGAGAGCAGCTCTGCAGTTCCAGTTCTATGTGAGTACTAGGTTCTGGGGAGAGAAACATCCCAGTAATTTAGCACAGACAAAGTCTATTTTTCTTTTAAACACAGACCACGAGGAAAAAGATGCAATTGAGACATAAGGCTGGGGCCAGTTTCCCATCCTCTGCACATGGAGAGGTGTTCACCCCATCCCACCACGCCTCGCCGTGCCCGTGTCATGGCTGCTCCAGTAACAGAGGTCTGGTTGCACCAGGGCCTGTAGGGATTGGGGAGCCATCCCCAGCCCCAAGAACCAACTTTGACATCTCACAGCCAGTGAACTCTGGCACTCTGCATTCACCATCCTCTCTGACAAAATGCACCAGGGCTTTTCCTGTGTTAATCACCGTCCCTAGTGTTGCAATCGGACAGGGGGATTGTCTCTTGTGGCAGATGAGTCACTTTTCTAAGGCCAGCTTCTTTTCAAACTCAGAGCCTAGGTGTCCAGCCTTATGTGGAGGGAGGCTGGGACACCAGGGAAGACACCACCTTGTCCCTGCAAACAGCTTCACCTCTTCCTCCACCAGCTCTTCGGGTATAAATCCTCAAGGACAGGGTAATATGGAAAAAAAGGATGACCTACAGAACACCTAATAGTTGTAAAACATATTGCACATAAACTGCAACACCATCACCCAGACTGCAGGGCAGACCCCTCCACAGCATAGGACTGTCTCTGCCACCTCTGCCAGGTCAGACAGAGCCTGGGACTCTGCTGTGGTACAGCAGAAATTAAAGGTATTAGTTCCTATTTTGTGGGTTTTTTAAAAGCACCATTATTCTGCTTCCTGAAATACATTAATGCTTTGCAGTTAACTGTGCTTTGGAGAGAAGGAATGGACTATATATTCTCCCAAAATCTCTCCCTGGTTCCATAGCCTGGCTTGAGAAGGAGATCAGAGCAATCTCAAGAGGTGCTTGACTCCATTCCATACACCCACTTACCTGCTCTGGAAGGCTTTCCGTGAAGGCAATTCTGCAATATCCTTCTTCTCCCCATGCTCAGGGTTTACAGCTCTCCTACAGGCTGTAGGATATTACAGGAGATTACACCTAATCTTAGGGTATGTTTCTATATATTACACCAATTATTTCTCATCCTGCCAGCAGGAGACAAGCAGGAAAGTAAAAAAACAGCTCTCTGTGTACTGAAAGCTTTGTTATTCCCCTCAGTTATCTACTTTCTAGACAAAACCAAGCCCACTTATCTTGTGCCTTCTGAAACTTTTCCTTTTTTCGCTGCTTTGCCCAGATTGTCTCTGACACGATATCCAAATCTGGCCACATTGCACCAGGTGGGATCTCAGCAGCGATGGGTGAAGTGGCATAAGTAGCTCTCACACTCTCTGCCTGCTAACACCTCCTACCCAAAGATTCACCTTTCTCAAAACATCAACATATTATTGGCTTGCTCAGTTTGCAGCAAGCCAAAACCCCAGCTCTGGTTCTTCTGTACTGCTTTCTCAGCATTTATTGTGCAATCTGTTTTTACGCATTTGATTTCAATGTGTAATACTTCCAACTTTTCTCAAAATAATTCCATCTCACTGGGTCCAGATCATTCCTCCAGCTCATTGAGATCAGTCTTTTTCTTTTTATGCCCTCCAATCTCATTATAGCTCCTTCCCAGCTGGCAGTCTGCTGCACATGAAGTCTCTTCCATCATCCACCATGATAATGAAGACAGTGAACAGAAATAGTCCCAAGGAAAAAATTCCCCTGCAGAATCCGACTAGAAATGCCTTCTCATTTTGACAAGAGACAATTGCAAACCAGTCAGTACAGTTTTTTCAACCACTTCAATGAGACTTCATGGCAATTTCTTTTCTAATGAAGATTCACCCAAAAAAAAGCATTGAATACTTCAAACACCTCTTCATCGTGCTTTATTTGTTCTCTGTGTCCATTAAGTAATGGAGCTACAACTCCCTTTGCCTCACTCCTGCTTCTCACAGTGTTAGAATTGTTTTTGTTGTTTTCTTGCCTCGTTTTCGCTGTTTGTGAGACTCCATTTTTTTTTTAATTTCAAGTAATGACACACTCCTGATGCAGCTATATAGGGTTTACTGTAGATTCTATTGCTTGTATGCACTGCTTTGCTTGTAATATAGCCATCAGCTTTCTGCACTTTTTCACTCAGAATTTCTTCCTGAGACTCTGACTAAGTGCTCTCTGAATTTGCTGAAATCTGCTTTTTTATTTTAAGACCAGATTTTCATTCTGTCACACTTAGACCCTGATTTGGTCTTTGTCCTCAGTTTTAGTGGAAGATGAAACAAGACACAGTGAATGTCCAGTTCTAATTTCATGTATTGCCCCTCTCCAGGGACGAGATGGATGGGCAGGATAACTTGCTCTCTCTCCTGTGCTTGATCTGTAGCTACAGGAATTTGACTTACCAAGTTGTAAACCTAGTAGGTTTTATGAGCACACCAAAGAAAAGTGGGGGGAGGTGAAATCCTGTTAATCAAGGCAGGGGCATCTTAATTGACCTGTGAGAGAGTTATGTTTTAATTTGTTCTTTGAGAGATAGACTAGCAGCAATCTAGGGTTACTGGATAACTTGAGCAGCTGTCAGAATGGACAGAACATCATTTACTACATCCAAATCAGCTATCAAGGGAAAGAAATTTGGAATTAATCTAGTAGGATCAGAAATCATCCAGAGACTTCAATAATAGATGTGAAACATTTATTCTAGCATAGCATTAAAATTAGAAATTAAAACCACTAAGGAAGCCAGGAAATTGGCTGAGCATGTACCCTTGGCTCACCTTGCACAGGAGTGCCCTTAGAGGAGGAGGCACAGAGTTTTGGGTGCCTGTTAACACATCACTGTCACTGTGATGGATGAGAGAAGCTCTTGGTGTGGGAATTCAGGGGAATAAGGGGAGTGTTGACTTTTTCATTTTCTTAATAAATAAGGGTTAAATACTGCAAAAAGAGGTTTAGAAATATTTCAAAACCTAATTTTACTATTTTATCAGTTTATGGAGGAAGAATCACATATGTGACTTTCTCAGGAACACTGGCAAAAAGCCACATCACAAAAATACTTCTTTGCACATACATCAAGAAGAGGCCAAGTGCATTTATGATGCATTTATTAATTCCTCCTAGACACTACAGCCAGTGATTGAGTGAGGATCACAAGCCTTACCCTGAAAGCTATTGATGAGTAACATCAATAAAATTCAGAAAGAAATGTAGATTGTCAGTGACTTAACTCTGTTACCTAGAAATTTTGACAACCACTTATGCATCTGGAGACCTTTATAAACCTCAACATCTTTCTCCCTATCTCTAGCATATCTCTAGCAAGGTTTTTTCAGATGAGGGTCTCAAATATCTGAGCAGAGAAGAGTTGTTTCACTTTGGAGTGAAAACAAGTGGAAATGTGGTCTCCTTCCAGATTTGGAAATGCTGCTTCAGTGGTGACAGAGCACCTTTAGCAAACCTCTCAGCTGAGCTACAAAAAGGTTGGTCAGGCTTTTTCAAATCAGCTGTACTAATTTGGAGTAAGGAGTAACCTAGCTTTCTGAGGTAATTGCTTTTCTGTTCTCTTTCCCTATCTCTTTTTCAGAGGCCAGGTTTGCAAGCAGCTTGACCTGTTTCTCATTTTCATGCCAAATTGCTCCTTCACTTCATCCTCTCCTCCAGGCAGAAAGAGGAGTATGTGGAGGAGACTGTCAGGCTGATGTTTCCTGACAGCCCCACAAAGCATTTCTGCTTTCTAAGGAAAATAAAGACCAGCCAGACTGCCTTGCAAACAAAAGCCCTGCCTCAGGAGGCTGCCCGCCCAAAGGATGGGGCAGAGCAGAACTGAATCCAGCAGCCACTTCCCTGGATTGCACAGGCTTAAACAGAGCAGCACTGGAGGGAGGGAGCTGCAAAAGCTTTGGCAAGCCCCAGACCATTCCATCTGGCTGTGGCACAGTGGCACCAAGCCACTTCTTCAGCCCAGCTCCTCAGGCCTGCCCGGACACAGACAGCAAGTGGATGGAAGGATGTGCTGCTCAGGGCTGGTCTGAGCCTGTCCTTGCTCTGTTTGCAGCTGGAGGAGGTTTGGTCACCAAGTCCTGCTGAACTGACTGCCAGCCATGTTCAGCCACCGTTAATTTATGAGAGAGACAAGGCCACCGAGCCTGTGAAGGCACACCATGAACTGCAGCTCTGTATTCATATGACATTTACAGGGGGTCATTCTGAGGGCATGGACCCCTAGAGAAGTTGCCAGCCCTAAGATCAGAAGTGATGTTACAGTCACATGTGTGCTTGCAGGCTATGCTGAGCGTGAGGAACTAACCTTGCCTTCCCTTTGCCACAGAGTAAGGGCATGAATGTGAATTATCACTCTAAAGTAGCTGATAAGCTTCAGGTTGACTCTCCAGCTTGTTCCTGCTTATTTGACTTTATCCTCTGGGTCCTTGAGTTTGATGCTTGCTCCTCTTGTAGAGTAATTTGCATTTTGGTATATGGTTCCAAGAAAGAATAATAGCATTTTACATGTGTAAATGAGTGCAAAGTGCACCAGGGAAGAGAGAATTAGACCCTTATCTTTTGAAAGAATATAAAAAAAAACAGAGGAAAATTTGGACTTGAGCCAAAGGATATTTCCTCATTTGGAATCTAAAATGCTAAGAGAATTGTATTAAAAAGGATAATTATGGAAGAAAAAAGCCTTAGCTAAGGTTGTGTTGCTAAATATTCAAAATCACCTTCTGCACAAAATCTTACCCCTTCAAAAATCCTCTGAAATTAAGATAATGTATTCATTACAGTGCTCAAAAGATTTCCATTTCAATTTATTGTCAAGGTTGAGAGGTTCTGAATAGGACTCCTGGGGAAAAGGGCAAGTTCTCTATTAAAAAGATAGGACTTTACTGCCTATAAGTCATTTTCAAGCACTGACTAATTTAGCCACAGAGTAACACAGTGGCATTGTGTTATTTAGGATAGCTGTGATTCCCCTTGCAATCCCCATTTCATAGTGAGAAGCTGAGGAACAGCTGTTGAACACTTTCTTCAGAGCAACAATCAATGGCAAGGCAAATCTTGGAGAGGATTCCTAGACTCCAACTATGAGCATGATATGAATACTTCACACAGGTTAGCAGGAGCTTTCCTAAATGCCTTCCATGCAGTCAGAATAACCCTAATTCTGCCTTCTGGCAGTGAAAGGGGGAGTAATTTCTCAGGGGAAGGAAGAACAATTTCCTCATGTATGACTCATATGGACCATTTGGATCCAAGCGGGGTTTTTCTGGGGGGAGGGAATGTTGGCTGGTTTTTTTGGGGGGGAGGGGGTTGGGGCTGGGGGTTGTTTTGCATTGAGGAAAAGCAATAGCAACCCACACAAAAGCTGTAGATTCCCAGAGAATCCATTTGACTGGCTGCAGTATCTGTTGTTGTCCCTCCCTTCATGGAGAAGATTCATCCTAGCTCCTGAGCAGAGGCTTCTGTGCAATAAGTTGACTCCTCCTGGGTCTATGAGCCTAGAAGTGCAAACTGGAGAGAGACTGTGTCACCAAATTCCATTCTGTGATGAGAAAATTTTGTGAACTGCAGAATTTCTGGAAGCTGCTGGCTCAGTCTCCTATGCATTGGACAACGAGGAGGATGCATTCAAAGTTGGAGTTCATCCAAGAATTATGCAGTAGCTGAGCTCTGAGAACAAAATCAACCTACAGGCAAGGGAATTTTGATTTCCTTCAGAAAAAAACCTGCCATTTTAGGTCAAGAAAAAGCTGTGGGACATGTATGAGTGTGGCTTCACCACGTAACCTTCTAATCGAGGTGAGGCATCTGTCTCTGTTCAACTATTATTACATCAAGCTGAGGAGGAAAAACCTCTAAGAGGCCCTTAATCAGTCTTTAGGAATAAAAGACACTTGTGCAAGGGACTCTCTCTAGGGAACAGACTTTGTAGTAATGGTCTCTCTCCAGGAACAGGAAGGAGTTTTGAACAGAAAAGCCCAGAGAAAATCTTGTTGATGGATCTGAACCGCAAACAGTGGAGGATATTGATATGAGCTGGGGGATGTCTTACATAGTCTTAATGATGGAAAGAGAGAAAGGGACCTTCTGTCAACTCCTAGACTTTAAGGCTGGAATTAACTCTAGCAGGTTAACCTCCATAGGTCTATGCCCAGTTCCCCCTTGCTGATCCTGACCAAGTATATCTGACAGGTAAGGCTTTAGCTGACTTCTGACATTAAGGAAACATCTGGACCAGACAGATAAAAGGTTTATTTATTTATTTATTTATTTATTTCCAGTTTGCTAGAGGTAAACGGTTAGGAGAGACATTCATGACCTAAATCAGCAGAGATTCCCTAGCCTCTGAAATTAGTCTACTGAGAAAATAACTAAACACACAGGACTGGAACACACTGAACTGTGTTTCCACAGACATTATTGTTTAGTCAGATCCAATCTGATTTTATGAGTCACTGCCACTTCCATGGTGCAAACAAATGGCCAAGTAGAGCTCTTGGAGAAGTGGATGTAATTCCAGTGGCTGCGAATAAGGTGAAACTTACACTCCCCAGATGTGGATTTGGCTAAGTGCACATGAGATTGATGAGTATTCTACATAGAAAGCACTCAGTAGCATTAAATTTGAGGATGGCCCATCCCTGGACCTGTTCAAGGCCAGGTTGGATGGGGTTTTGAGCAATGTGGTCTAGTGGGAGATTCTCTGCATATGGCAGGGGGATTGGAACTATGTTATCCTTAAGATCCCTCCCAGTCTAAACCTTTTTATGATTCTATGAAATTGTTCTGCCAGATCTCTGATGAGCACTCAATCAAAGATGTACATACTAAAAAAATCCATTGAAAGGATGTTCCCTACAGGTAGACAGAGCATTAACGAAATGAAGTATTTTCCTCAAATTATGCCCAAGGAGAAATTAATTACTGGGGGAATGAGGAAAGGAAAGGATCTCTCCCTTCTGCAGTCTCAGGATACTGTGCTATTTTTGCCTCTTGAAATCTAATTTCCATGAAACATTTCTGCAGAGTGCATATTTTCTAAACACGAGTTCCTTAGCAGCCTTGCTAATATAAATGTCGTAATTCCAGAATAAAGCGACAGTGCCCTGCTCCAAAGGCCTCTGCCTGGGAAAGGCTGTATTTCAAAGAGATCCTACCACACCAATGCCATGGCATTGTAATGAACTGCTGCCCAAGTGGGAGTCAGACTGATGGAGGGAGGCTCAAGCTCCCCAAAGGTAGGTGGTGGTGATGGTGTATATTAATTCCAGTGGTATAGGCTTAGTTCATGACCAGAATACAAATCCACTCTGATTTTTTTTTGTCCCCTGCTGGCTCATGCTGATGCCAGATTCTGGCATAACACTGTGAACAGCATTTGCTTGCAGTTGGTTTCAGTCAGGGGAGTTTACAATAATGATGATGTAGCTTGAAAGGCATTCCTAGAATTATGTGTATGCTTTGAGCAGTGCTGCTTCAATGCTCCCTGCTTCTCCAACTTGCCTTCAATATCCTCTTTTATCCCATCTGCACCACTTTCCCACCCCTCCTGCCACCCAGCAGATATCAGGAAAACACTTGGGCTTTTTCCCAATCAGCCTCATGTTCAGAACAGAAGAACAAGTGCCTCAGATGGGCACACTGAGATAGGGCCAGCCCCAGAGAAGCATCTGCCTGAATACACTGAGAGCACTACCCCTGCCAAAGGGCTGCAGGTGCAATTCTGCCCCTGAGAAGTGGGACCTAGGCTCAGGTCCTGCTCCTGAGACCACCAACCTCATCAGTGTCATCCCTCCTGGCTGCTGCTGGGGGAGGTGCTGCCTCACACCCCAGCATATCTCTGTAGTGGGCTGGACCACAGACACACTGGCCTTGTCCCAGGAGAATTGCTGCTAATTATCCACAGTGAAGAACAAAACCCTTGGTGGTTTCACCTTTGAAGATGGAGAGATGCATGACAGAACCCTGTTTCTAGCACTTCTTTTTGGGCTACTTCATCTCCCAATCCAGTTCCACACCACCAGCCTATGGTGCCATCCCACACCTTCTGTCGTGGCAATGGAGGGGAAACCAGAACAGGGGAACTGGTATGGGCTTGAAAAATCATCTGCTCTTCATCCCATCGTGTCATTCTTTTAATGCTGCACTTCCATGCCTACCTGAGGTTTAGGCTTGTCATCATCAGCCAGTCTTGTCCCCACAGGTGGAAGCCTTTCTGCTGGCATGCACATTATACCAAGAGGTACAGCAGAGGTGCCAGCTTCCACAGCAGGTGGGTGAGGCAGCCCTCACTCATGCCTCAGGTTCTGAAGAACCATTGGCCAGAGAGGAAGGAAAGCCTTCTTCATAGCTACTGTCAAAGTGAGAGGAAAACAGAATTTGGTGGTGCATATTCTATGAAGTTGGTACTAACCCTGGCAGGAGCAACCAGACAATGCTCAGGGCCCTGCAAGTTGTTTCCATTTTTGGGGGAAGTGGTGTCAGTCTTCTGTGTCTTTGATGGATCCCTGATCAGTGAGTAAAGCCTCAGAAGACTTTGATTTTTATGGACGCTGTAAGCCTCAGAAAACAGGAGGTTGCACTCTGCTCAGAGCCTTGATTTGATTTGACTCAAGAATTCTCTCCTCTCTGGAATTTCTTTCAGTCCACCCCTGACTCCCAACACCTTTTCAAGTGATGCTGAAGACTTCCTCTGCTGCCTCCATCCCATTTTCTGTGGCCTTCTTGCTCTCCTCTCCCAGGTGTGCAAACTCTCCTTGCTCACATTATGCCCTGAGAATGCCCCTACTTTTGGGCACTGAATGACCACTGTTATTCCTGTTCTTTGCCCGTTCTTACTCTCTCCTTAAAGTTCTTGGAAGAGACATCTTATGCTCCTTAATGCCAGAAGAAAGTGTGAAATATTACCTATATTGTCTTAATGCCTCAGAGGTTCATGTACAGACCTACTACAACAGCACAGCGCTAATCTAGACATAGATGGCATCATGACTGTCATCATGGGCTATAGTGTGCTGAGCTTTGTGAACACAGCATTTTTCCTGGTCTCCTTGGTGTACAACCAAGAGCCTCTGTGCAGAGCAAACTCAGAGGCATGGCTGTACCTGAGAGCAGTGCCTCTTTTCTCCTTCAGGTCACAGGAGAGAAGACATGCAAGAAAGGGATTGTCCCATTCAGATTCATCTGACCAGTGTGCCATGTCCTCAGAAACATCCTCCCTCCAGGCTGTGCCAGCCATGTCCCACCTGGTTCCACATCACTTGCGCTCAGGATGAGTCACCAGGCCCTTTGCAGGCTTGTTTCCACCCTGCCAGCCAGGGCTCAGGCTCTCCTGAGTGCCGAACATTCCCAGATTCACAAACAACTCTCAGCACGTGACACCCCTTCCTCTCTTCGGGAACAAATAACTCAATGTGTGTGTGCAAAGTGGGGCTCTTGCAGTGTCTCTGATCACAGCAGGACTGAGCCTGGCAGCTCTGACACACAGGTGGGATGGTGCAGTGGGATTTGTGCTCAGACAGTTGCCTTGCTCCACTCTGCAATGTTCCTCTCCCCACTGCAGAGATCTCTGTTCCCCTGAGGCATGTCCTAGACCCACACCAAAAAGTGTGTCAGAGTGCAAACTGAACAGGAGCCTCCTTGGAGGGGACTGCAGGGGAAGCTGAAAGAGTAAAATGCATGTCTGGAGGACAGCATCCTCACTCACAGATCAGAGACCTCCTTGAGAGCAGAACCAAAGTGAGAGCAAAGTTCCTGTGAAACACTCATGACAACATTTCTAAAATCTATGCTATGCACTCCAGTTCAGTTTCTTACAAACAATCCCATTTAGAGGCATGAATTGTAAAGTGCCAGCAGATGGCTGTTGGAAAATGAGATTTTTGAATTTCAATGAACTTTCAAAGCAGACTTACTGCTCAATACAAGTGCACACCTTTCCTCCTCTTGAAGTTGTAGGAGAATGAAATCCAGCTGTCAGACAGGCAAGTTGATCTGAAAATACCCCAAAACCGAGAAACCCAGCCCTAGCTTCAAAACTACCCACAAAACTAGTTTTATTTTTCCTTTCATTATTGTTTATCTCACCTATTAAAATTCTTCTGATACCTTCAGCAGCATATGAACTGGCCAAGTCTCTTCTTTTAAATCTCTTTGGAGAAACAGAAGAAATACTCTTGCTCTTGTTAAATGCAGCAGTGCAGGTGCTTCCTGCAGATAAGGTAAAAAAGCAACTTCAAATATTAGTAACAATTTATGAGGGACATGGCTGAATTTTTAGTAGCTGAGTACCAGAAACAAGTTCTGGGATATGAGTACATATTTAATATTTGTCTTTATTTGAGCACAAAAATATAGGTTCAGAGACAGGTTAAACGATGGGATTTCTCCACTGTAAGAAAAAAAGGTGCCAAGGTTATGTTCAGGTCTATCCAACGTGAGCATCAGGTTGGTTTTGTGTTATGAGATCAAACAATATTAAGGGAGAGGTCCATTTTGGAGATAGCAGCTGAATTCCAGCAATGACAAGAGGCCAGTAGGGAAACAGACTAATTTCTTAAAAGATATAAAAATGGTTGTTCTGAACCTCACCTGAGGCAATGAGCTAGGGCAGGGTACAGGCACACCACCAGCCAAATCAGGCTCACCCAGCATGGAGCAGCAGCACCAAAACCACCCTGCCAAAACCACCCCACCTCCTCTCCACCGGACAAGACAAACCACAGCATCCTCAACCTCACCATCAGCGCTGCAGCCCATGCTGACAAGGTTTATTCCCCCTCTGATGGAGGGTACTGCAAGGGGGCAAGGCAGCCCCCAGCCCCTCATGCCCCTGAGCTCTTCCCACAGCATCACGGTGGGTCTCCATGTACAAAATTGTGCTGTGTCCAAGCACAGAAAACCACACACTGGTGGGTCTTACTCCCCCAGTTTGGGACCCAGACAAAGGCCAGGTTTGCAAAAATGATGCTGCTGTGGAAACTTGGCTTTCAAACCCCAGGAACCTGTTTCCCAGGTCTGGCAGAGGATAAGGGGCAGAAAAGATCACTGAGTGATTTTGGGGATATGAAAATTTTGTGCAAAGGTTCCTGCTTCAAAATGCATACCCCAGGGCAACCAGGAAAGTTGTCTCATGAATTACTACAACACTGATTCCTGATCTGGTCTCTAAAGGCATGTGACACAGAATTTTAAAAACTAATTAGCTATGACCAAGTGTTTTACATTTTTGTCAGCCCCACACATTGAATTATAGTTTCTCAGTTCTTTTATGTGTTGCAGTTGAATTTCTTTTTCAGTATCAAAGACTGCATTCTTTTCCTCTGTAATATATTTTTAAGAGTGACAAGAGATCGATAAAAACATGTAATTTAAGGATCCATAAGCCCCACATAATTTAGCTTCATATACCATGCTCTAATAAAACAGGACAAACCAGTCAGGTGGTTTGCACACAGGTATATGCATCGATGTCTCTGGTTTGCTTTATGAGCTCTGACAGGTATTTAACACTTTATTAGGAAGACAAAAATGCAATTAAATATTGTAATGTGAGTCTCCTCTCCTTGTGTTCAATTAAAAACAATGGCCTACCCCCTCTTTTGCATGAGGAGGAAAGGGAAAGGGAAAGGGAAAGGGAAAGGGAAAGGGAAAGGGAAAGGGAAAGGGAAAGGGAAAGGGAAAGGGAAAGGGAAAGGGAAAGGGAAAGGGAAAGGAAGTTAATCACCTCCTATCCTTTGCAATTTTTATGGGTGTTTGTTGCAGTTAAACAAACAAGCAGCATTTTTATGTAGAAAAGTTTTCCTCTCTAGACCTGGATGACTGTGACAGATAGTCAGGAGCTAGCCTCAATTATAAATAACTTTTGGATATTGAACATGATCGTGCATGGAAAAGGGAAAGCTGTGAGGCAGAGAGCTCTGATGCTCTCCATGCAGTCCTTCTTCCCTGCATAAGGGACAGAGCTACGAGCCAGACAGAGAGCTCAGAGCTGCCCAGCTGCTCAGCAGCAGGTCGGTGTGAAGAGTCAACCAGCCACACTAATGTGTCCCTCGATTGCAGCCAATGTCACACCAGGCCAATGGAAGGAGCCAGGAGAAAACTTTCCTTCTGTGAAAGTGAGTGGCAAGCTGCTGAATCACTCTGGCAGGCAGGAGTCAGCATGTCTAGGGGAAGTGAAAGTCAATGTCTCCTGGAGGGAATATTAATAATAAAAACCAAAGCAAGGACATTCAGAACTCGAAAAGATCTTTACATTTAGTAAAAAAAACATTCCAAGAGTGACTCCATGAACCAATTAATATTTCAGGAACCGTAAACCAATATTCATTTTATATTTATGATACAACATTATTCATCTACTAGAGTTTCAAAGTATTTTACAGCTGCGCGCTAATAAAGCATCTCGTTTGCTGTGAAATGCAGCCATCCTGTCACTGGAGCACAGCAGCTGACAGGACTGTCTAGGGCACAGGGGAGAAAAAGCTGCCCTCAGGGGAATTTGAGAGAGCTCAGCACTGCTGATCTTCCTTTTAAAGTCACGATGGGTCACGGTATTTACAGGAGCTGGGCTTAGGGAGACAAGTGGAAAAAATAACATGGTTGAATAGAGAAGTTTTAGACAAGTCCTTGTTGAAATGGGACTGGTCCAGCACAGATATATAAATTCATATTCAACCATGTAAAGCAGATTTTATTGTCCTTCGTCTCATTCATGTCATAGCAGGAACTAGCAACTGTCAGGAGCACACCACCTGGGATCCCCTCCTTTCTGGGTCTCATCCCTTCCTCAAAAGTGCAGAAGGACCCTCCATTTCTCCTTTCCATCCCTGGCAGCTTTTCCCCAGCAGAGGAAAAGAGATGCAAAGTTAACCCCTTTGTTTACTGGGGACTGTTATTATTCAGCAATCCACATGTATATCCACCCATTCCATAGAATGGAATTGATGTGAACAGTCAATTCAAACAGTAAACACTGGTAATACTCTTTAGAAAAAAGTGCAGAATGCAACACCTCTGCCACCAAACTAAATAATCCTGTATGCATAAATATTCTTGAAATATAGAATTTGTATCAGAGGTAGCAGAAGTTGTGATATGTGATGTGCTTTGTTACAGTGTGATGTAGATTAAAAGTCGAATAATGAACCCTCAGAGATATACAGGCCCAAATCCAATTTTCCTCTCAAATAGAAGTACAATAAATAAAATAGGCATCCAAAACCATCCACATAACTCCAAGCAATGCCATGCACTTGGTTTTTTATGTGTTTAGGAATATATATGTACATAGGGATGTACATACATATGAATATGAATTTGTTTATTCAGGGATGAAGTTTGCTTTTCGTCTCAAATGAAGATTGAGTATTTCTAAAGTAACCATTATAAATCAAGTGAGAAGGGAAAGGGGAAAAAAACTCTTTAATTTTCATAATGAAAAAGTTCCTCTTTATTGATAGGGCTTCTGTTTGCTAGAAAACTTCCTAGGAAAGAAATTGGAAGAAAACGTTAGCTGCAGCTTACTAACGCAAATGCAAGCATGATTTGGTGGAAACATTAAAGTTATCAGGTGTCAAGGATTGTTGATTCAGAGCATGACAACAGCCAACCTGGCCCACTTGAGGGTTTTCAGCTGAGATGTTTTACTCAAGTCTTTCCAGCTGTGTGTGGTATCTCTATTTCTATCTTCTTGAGGAAGCATTTCTATCTTCTTGAGGAAGTCCTCAGAGGTGCCTAGGACAGCAGCTCAGGCACCAGGTGCTAGCACTGTTTCACTAGACAAGGAAAGCAGATACTTGTTTGGCCACTGCAATATAAGAAAAACACTAGCCATTAGGGAGTGTCCAATGAAAGGCAGCAAAGATGAGCAAGGGCCTTGAGGGGAAGCCATATGAGGAGCAGCAGAGATCACTTGGTCTGTTCAGCCTGGAGAAGAGGAGACTGAGGGGAGACCTCACTGCAGTTACAGCTTCCTTGTGAGGGGAAGAGCAGGGGCAGGCACTGATCTCTTCTCTGTGGTGACCAGTGACAGGACCTGAGGGAACGGCCTGAAGTTGTTGTCAGGGAGGTTTAGGTTGGATATTAGGAAAAGGTTCCTAAAGCTTCCACCCCAAAGGGTGGTTGGGCACTGGAACGGGCTCACCAGGGAAGTGGTCACGGCACCAAGCCTGACAGAGTTCCAGAGGCATTTGGGCAACACTCCATGTGGTGTGATTCTTGGGGTGTCTTGGTGGATCAGGAGTTAAACCTGATGATCTCTGAGGGTCACTTCCAGCAGGATATTCTGTGATTCTGCCTTGCCTTGAGAAAACCTCTCAGTCGGACCCTGTAAGCGCTGGGGTCAGCAGCCTGCTCTTCCAAAACCCTCCTCCTCTGGTCTAAGCATTGCCATGGGCTTACTGCCCCTCTCAAACCCGAAACTCCTCCCAATTTTATGGTATTTATGGTATTTCTTCTATCTTTAAACATATACTCAACACTCACTTTTGAAAACCTGTCCCCCTACAGTTCTGTGTACACTGGAGCATCTGCCATGCAGGTGCTGTGTAAATGCTTGCTGAGTACAGTGGAGTATTTGGTGTAAAAATATTTGAGTCCAAAGGTGAGTTAGAGATACAGCAGATGAGCAATCCAGGGGAAGATGCTAATTCAACAGAGCTTATCTGGGACCGTGCAAGCAGCAGAGGGGAATGCCAACTGTATCTGAGCTTCCAGCAAGGTTATCTGTTCAGAAGTGCCATATTGCCTTAGCAAATTTCCATTGGCTACTCAGGCCTCAAAACTTCACTTAACTTCCAATGCATTCAGGAAAAATAGTAGCTTTGGTCACAATTAACATCTACAGTAAAACTTGTATGGATGCAAAAAAAGCAGTGATTGGTCTATCACATATTTTAGTCCCAGTTCCAAAACCTCTGGTTATTTATTCACTGAGTGTTTTCCAGCTCTGTGCTCAGAAGCTGGTAACCTCTGTGCTGGTGTTTGTCATCACACACACATAGTCAGGTTTTTCTTTTCTTTCAATTCAAACATGAAAATCTTTTAAAAGCAACCCACTGCCAATCTATTATAAAAATGGTCTCTGCAAGTGAATCTAAGCCAAGGACTCTGGGGACAGTGAGCACCTTAATGTTCTAGGAAAGTCATTTAACATCTGTCTCTTTCTATTTAAACCATGCTGATCACCCCATGGACCTAATTTTCCCAGACATAAAATAAGCCAACAATATCTACTTGCCTGGTTTGTGCATAGAGATGTCTGCAGTACAGGGCTTCACAAGAGTGAAGTAATTAATGAGGAAGACCTTTTTGCCTGCCACAGACTTTGCCATCTGTGTGAGGACCTAGTGTGAAGATCAAGCTGAGCAGCTGAGGTACCTGATAGAGTGATTTATACTGAAAACTGAGACAGAAGGCTGCTGCTGGAAGGCACCACGGGTCAGTGGGACATCTGCTGTGCTGTGTGGGACAAAAAGGTGAGCTGGGTGAGATATGGTGGTGGAAACAAACCCTCTCTCTGCAGCACCAGCACTGGGGTTTGGGAGAAGACCTGATGCAGGGTAGGGCATGCAATGGGGAGGCAGAAGTTTGTGTTGAAGGATGTCACTCTCCTGTTTCAATACTATTAAAGCATAGATCAACATTAAAATGTTTCCATGACAGACTCCCTAGCAAAGCTGCAATGCAAGCACCACAATCCAACCCCTAAAGATCTCTCTACCCATGGCTGCTCTCAGCTGATCCCCTTGCAGGACAGGGGAATCTCTTTCCTGTGTCTCCCAGGGTGAGGGTGGAAAGCAGATTAGTGCTGTTCCCCTGGCAATCAAAGAGACAATTAAGGACTCAGACAAAATCAAGAGGCCACACTTCACTGTCTAATTGCCTTTCTCATCCATGGTGCTTTACCATCAGGAAACACAGGAATACAGCACTAGAAAGGACAGCTCTAACATATCCAAAGAGTACACCAATCCCTTTGTTTTACCCTCTCTTTGTTCAAAGTGTCAGCCTCGATTTTAGAGCACAGAACCTTACTCACACCATCCTCCACTGGCTAGAGCTGCTCCTGGTCTGAGCCTGGTGTGCACAGCCACTGGCACAGGTGACAGCCCACATCTCTGCTGGGCTCCCTGAAATCTGCCCCCAAGTGCACAGTGAGGCAGCTCGGCCAACTCACACCCCTTCAGAGGCACCTGGTGCATCCACAGAGCTTTTATAAACCCTTGGAGGAGGAAGAAGGCTCTGTAGGATGGGCTGGGATCACCAGTGGGTTTGGCATGGGACTGGTCACAGGCAGGAGCAGATGGCACCGCGGGGCTCCTCACAAACACATCCCTGCACGGACTTTCTGGTTATCCAACAAATAATTACCATGTCTCTTTAGGATGTGCAGAACATGTGCCAGCCCAATTACAACACATGGAGTAGGAGGGGATGGTGCCATAAAACAGCAGCTAATAATGAAAATTAGCCCTGAGGGAGGCAGGAAGGGGGAGACAACTTCATTTTCTTTCTTTTCCTTTTCCTATGTTTAGCTTCTTTCACTTTTTCTCCCTCTGCTTCTTTTCTTGATTTTGCAATCACTGCACAATTTTTTCAGATGTTTTTGTTCTTGATGAAAACAGGCTTCCCCTTCTGCCAGGCAGGGGCAGAAATGCTCAAGGGCAAAAGCACTGCCCCTTTCAAGCCAGTCACCCATGAAGGCAGCTCCAGATGACCCACAAGCAGTAACACAGCCACATCTTGGAGCATACTGCTCTTGTAAGGCTGCTTATGGTAATAGAAACTTAGCATTCGCTATGAATAATCACAGATTTTATTTATAGTGACAAAATGAGAGGGCCTTTTATGCAATATTGACTCAGGTTACCCAGGTCAATAGCAGCCAAGTCATAGTGACTCATACTGTGGAATTAAATATTTTAAACATAGCACAGTTATAGTCTGAGCCTGACTTGCCTTCAGTAACTGCCTTGATCTCATTTTCCTCCTTCCTGCCCCAAAATAGACTAGAGAATTCAAAGTATCCCATGCAATACAGCACCTGATGATCAAAGACAGGGAAAGGAGTGCTCATGCTGTCTTTTGGAAGTCTTGCCTAGTGATCTATAGCAAACAGGGGACACATGTAGGATGCAGCTGTGATGCCAAGACACAATTCTTGCAGGGTCATGTTGTTGCTGCATTTACAGTAAGGTTACTTGAGGACCCAGGTAGCTGAATGATTCATGCAAGGTTGTTGAGAAAACCAGAGGAGTGGGGGATGGAATTTTAAAGCTCTGAGTTCAAAGCCCCACCAGGGACTTGCCTGCAAGTTTTACAGATGACTGAAGGGAAAGTAATGCTTGCTGAAGCCTTTCAACCTCTCTTTACAAGGTAATAAAGGACTTGTGCACTTGGTCCTGGCACGGGTCCTGCTGTCCCAGTGTAGCTTTAATCATGGTGTGGTAAAGAATCCCCCACTGGAGGTGCAAGTTGGTGCCAGCGCTACCCTAAAGAAAAGGCTGGAACAACAGCATCAGAGAAACAGCACCACTGGGGCTGGAGGACTTTCCTCACCTGGGACCTGAGACTTATGCTGTGAAAAGCTCAGACCAGTCATCAGAAAAGAATTGAGTTCTGTATGGTCAAAACCTGTGTGCCAGTGTGTGCCCCATCCCAGGAGGATCCATCTGGCCTTGCCCATTGCCAGGAACAGAGGAGAACCCCTGCATCAATCTACCAGAAATAAGGAATTTAATGGGGACACAGGTTTTTTGTGATTATAAATTACCCTCTCTACAAGCTTTCATGCAATGACAGACAATACATTTTTTACCTTATGGGGTTAACTTTGGCTATCCCTGAATACATGGACCCAAACTACAGGCCTGAAACAACTTACAAGTCAGGGCAAATTAGGAATGACCCCACTGGATGCTGCAGTGCCTCAACTGCTGGGAGGCAATTCAGACTCTGCTCGCCTCACAGGGCTTTGGGGCATTGATCGATGCCAGCATGCCAAGTGTGCTCTGGCACAGCAGGCACTGGGGCAGAAAGTTCAGGGGCTGTGTCAGCCCCAGGAGGAGATGTGTGCTCTGCAAATGGTTTTTAAATATGCCATTCAACATGGCTTCACGAGACCACAGAGCTGGCGAGCTGCAGCCATTTTTCACACTAACGTGTTTTCAGTGTGCCTTTTATTTTTCCTCCCAGTAAAACTGACCAGAAGAGAAACTACACTGAGACAAGGACTAAATTGCTCTGATTCAAGTCTTTCCCATTTGGAAGGGGCATTATTGGAACAATGGATGTAATAAAGTGATTCTTGTTTACATGACTTTTCCATTAGCAGAGGAGGATTTGTGGGAGATGTAAACTTCTCCAGACATTCAATTAGAGCTGTTTAATGAAACATTATAACCAAAGCATCAGGGTATAAGAGGGTGATTTACCACAGCTTATTGCTTAGTTAGAGGAGAACACTTTAAGTGAGTGAGAGTAGGAGATGGAGCCTAGAGTCTCTCCCTACACATCACAGTAGTTAACAGCACATCGAATCTTCTCTGACCAGAGAAGACCAGAGTCATTATTTCCCAGACCACAGTCATTATTTCCATGAGGTCCACGGCAGCCCCACTAAGTCTGCTCAGAGAAGCAAAGGCTTCACTCAGCAGTCTCTGGTTACATGGCTAGGTCCTTCAAGGGCAGCAGTGTGTGTGTTTGTGAAGGCATCATTGCTATGTAACAATGTCACGTAGCATCCTTGGCCTGAGCAGTGGAACCTCTCTTACTAAAAAAATAACAAATGTTCAGCTAAAAACTGAAGTAATTTGTTCCCTCTCCAGCAGAGCCACTTCTGCAGCAGGGAGGTGCAAAAGGACTACCCATTTATTCTGCTACCAAAACATTGTTTACCTCTGAAGGAGCAATAACTCCCTACAGCTGCCCTAACACAGTCAAAGTGGTGTGAAAACAAAACTTTGTCATAGGGCTTCAACAGCAACATGACACCCACCACTTGGGATCTCACTGAAGGGATTTATTGTGCTCTGTTCTGTCCAGCCAAGCCTGTTTGGCTGCTGAGTAAAGACAGCCCTTGGCATTTCTTGGGTCAGTGGGATACCAGGAAAAAGCTCTCTCCTACAGCAACAGCAGTCATCTTACAGGGTGTGTCAGTGCTCATTGCAGGGAAGGATGCCTAAAGCCGGAGGAATTTGTAGTTCACCATATTGATAAACCTATTGACAAGGCAGCATGCTGTGGAAGAGCCCAGTGCAAATGGAAATGGAATCAGAGTGGGTCAGGATGCTCCCCCAATGGTCTGAGTATCAGAAAACACAGATAGCCACCGTGCTGCCACATGGAAGCATCATTTGCTGCAAGTCAGTTATTGATCCTTCATATAGCTTCTTCTTGTTTAATTAAGTCTCTGGAGATGATAAGGGAGAAAAATAACTTCAGAAATGAAAAGTATCAATAGCTGCAGCTGAGGTTCTGACAAGTCTTATGAATTCAGGGTGATGGAATAATAAACACCCTGAGCTTCCCTTGTAGAAAAATTTTGTTCATACATTAAAAGTCACCTGGAAGTCAGTTTAGGGCAACTACCTTCAAATGGAGTTATAAAAGGGAGAAATTTTACCTTTGGGAGAAATTTAGTTTTGCCTTTGGACATATCTTTATACATTACAAGTTCTGCTGAGAATCCACTGGATACAGCAGCCCATGGTTGGTCCTATTCTCCCTGGAAGGGCAAAGGTGTTCTGCCCTAGCACTAGTACATGTTTCAGACCCTCCAATCAAGGCTTCTGGGGCCTCTCTTTCAAGCAGTTTCCCACTAGAGTATCTCAATTCTAATAACGAAGTTGCATTCCAACATCACCAGACTGAAAAAGTGTGCACTTCTATTCTAAAAGCCCTGGCTTTTCCACACCAGCAAGCCAGCAGCACTAATAGCTGCCATTAGCTAATAGCACTTGGAACATCTATGTGGGTCAGCTGTGAGTTTCTGCACGACATCCATATGTGACATGAGGAAAGAAGTTCCCTGTATATGAAATTAAGAGGAAAAAATAGTGAAGAAAGCAATATTGGAAGTAGAACACATACAGGAAATACAAGTGATTGGGTGAGATCAACATGGCCAATGTAGTTCTCACTAATTTTGAAGGACTTGGTGACCCCACAGTTCTTACATTTGGCATTACAAAACTGGGAAATGCTGCCACAGGAAAAAATGTTAAATGCACTAAGATGCTCTCAGAGTAAATGTATGAATAGCTTGATTTGTGTTGATGGATGGATAGACATTGTCACAGTTCACTTCATCTGACAGAACTAAGACTCATATATGGTACAAATTGATTCAAAAAAGAGAAGACTGTCACATGCTATTACTGCTACATTTGATCTTAATAACTATGTACTATAAACAGATTTTGGTGCACGGCTGCTTCCAAGGGAAAAAATGAGAAGTAGCCCAGCAAGAATCAAAAGCTCTCCTGAGCATGTTCCCCTTTGCATACCCTGAGCACTTTGAAGGGTGGGAAGAATCCAGTTAAATCTTGTTCTGCTTTCCCCCTTTCATCCACCTCATCATCGCTGAATTAGGATATTCCTAAAGGATTTGCTAAGGCCAGGGAAAGAAGGAACTCAATCTGTGCTGCATGTGTCTTCCTGATGTTAAAACCAAACACTCTACAGCTGTTAGTTCTTCTTCTCATGCCCTGTTTAGAGAAGAAATTCTGGGTTTTGTTCATCTTCTCATGCAAGACAAGAAGGATTTTAGGGCTTTCCCTGTATACTCCAGCCACTTGTCATAGTTTCATATCCTGGACATACAGAATGGTTGCATCTTTAAGGAAGAGGAATTTAAATAAGGAGTATCATGGAAGAGCAAATGTAAAGCTCTCAAACATGAAATCTAACAAAAGAGAAAGGAAAATAGGCAGTGACAACACAGAAGCCCAGGTAACAACCTCCACCCCCTCACTCACTGCATGTCACAGCAAAGGCTGGACAGAGGAGCAAATTCTGCAGCTGGTGACATGGTTCACCGCTGGGAGATTTTCCAGCAGCTCAGGAGAAGTGTCCAGCCTGGCACAGAAAGCCCTCCCCTGTGTTCAAAGAGGTGACACTCTGTCCTTGGCCCTGCCCAGCGCTTGCAAGGTGACTCTGGATGCATCATTGCCTGTCTCTTTGCCAGCAGTGGAGCAGCCTCCCAAGAGGAATGGGGGAAAAAAAAGACGTATTTGTTTTTACGTGATCAGTCACGGAATATATTCAGTGCCTTTTTTTTTTTCTTTTTTTTTCCTCATAAATAGCTCTTATTTCTTCTTGGGTACCTCCTGCCTACAAGAGCAGAGGAGGAGAGAAACAAGGTATAATCTGAGTGCTAGCAAATGTCACCCTTTGTAATCAGAAAAGCTCTAAACATCTTCCTTTTCCTTTTTTCTTCCTTTTCTTTTCTGAAGCAAACAATCAAATGCTATCCACCAGGGAGTGAGATTCATAATAAAATCTCTCTGTCTAATCAGCATGCCCAAAAAGACTTTTGTCTTCTTATAATTACGTAGAGCACAGAGGTTTTAGCAGTGCTCCTTCCCAGTGTACATGAACCAAGTGAGACAACCCTTGAAGTCCCACAGCCCTTTATCTGATGGGCAGCCTCATTCCTGGTCACAAAGCAGAAGTTTAAATTGGTTTCATTACTGTCAAGGGCAACTAGTCTGATGCCAGAATATCACACTTCTTCCCTCTTCCTACTCCTCTCCTCATCCCAACACTTCTGGGCACAGGCAAAGTTCCATTTGGACACACTTAATCCCCTTTCCTTATCTGTGTATCACAGTAAATCTTGACACCTATAGAGGCAGAGGCAGTGAGCTGGACATCTTTACCAAGAAAAACACTTAGCTGCAGCATGGCAAGCTAGAAGGTGAAGGAATTGGAAGGACATAATGAAGAAAGCATCAGCAAATGAAAAGATGGAGAGGATAAGTGGAGAAGAAAGAGCCTTTAACAAAAATGCACAGCAAACAGAGGAATGTGGAAGATTGTTTCTATGGCAATGTAAGTAAGACCGCAAAAGTGCCGCCTGCAAGCAAATGTATTTAACATGAAACATGAGGTAACTGAGGTAACACAGTCTGTGTCATTAATGGCAAAGCAATTTAGCATCACCAAGTCCTCAGTATCCCCCACACCTTTGCCACCAGGTGCAATGTGACCGCCCAGGTTTTAGCACAAGGGACATTGTCCAGGCAGCCACAGCCAGGGAGCAGCACTCGGGTCACAGGTCTGCAAGGGCAGGCAAGAGAAATGAGTCTACTCCCACACGGATCAGGCTTGTGTCTTGATCCAGCCATGCTGGAATAATCCCTTCCTGCAGTTTTTTGCAATCTTAAAAATTGAGCATTTTAGACTCCTGTTGAATCCCTGGTTGAATGAACTCTGTAATGGGATTTACTCCTCTCTCTCTGGCTGCTGCATTCTCAGCCAAACCCTTGCTTGTACCTGGCCTCTGGGGCCAGAGATCCTTTCTGGAAAGGGGTGACAGGACTGGGCAGACAGTGGCAGGTAGCCCCATAAAAACAGGAGCTGCCTCCTTTCTCGTGACCCCAGTGCCATCAGCTCACCGGCTCCCTGTTGAGCCCTCCCCTTAGCTTGCCTTAGGCAGGTGACAAGAGATTGTGAAGATCTTGAAGCTGTGTGCACATAACATACTCTAAAATAAAACATGTTACTCTGTATGTGGTAGATTAGGACAATTTTTAGGTCAAATAGACTGAAGTAAAAGCTTAGAGGAGGAAATGAACTCCAGTACAACTACCTGGCTGTATGAGCCTCTTCCTAACCCACTGCAAGGAAGGCAAGATTATTAAAAATTAAAACAGCATTTCTTCAATACGACCTTTCTTTGAGACCCTTGCCATTCTTTCCTGGAGACATGCAAGACTTTCCTCTCCAAACCAGGACTCAAATGAGAAGCCATGCATGCACTGGAAGGCAGCTGCCAGCAGCCCCAGCCCTCCCACTCACCCCCAGCAAGCTGTCTGTGCTATACCAGCATCAGAATCAACAGGCCAAAGATGACAGGTACACTTGTCTAAATTAAATGTTGCTGAGTGGTTCTCAAGGAAAGGGCTCACAGCAAAGTGTAAGATGTAAATTGAAGTGCAGAGAGTGCCTCAACAGACGTTCTTATCAGTTGTGCTGCTAGACGCCCTTTCCCAGCTACGTGACATTTCAGTTCCCTGAACTCTATTATGCCCCATTTATTTCCATTTTCTGAATAGTAAAAGCAGTAACATAGCACCTCAGGCACTGGTCTGAGACTTTGGAGAGTTGGGTCTGGCTTGTTGCTGTGCATGCAGCATGGCAATGCCTTTTACTGAAAGAACAAGGATAACACATCCATGCTGCAACTAAATGCAGGTTATAAGAGCTCCATATGAGGGCCTATGGTGCTACACGTATTGGTTTGGAATTAAGCTCAACCTTCTTGCTTTTTTCTTTTTAATGTAAGATAGCTTATTTACTCGTAGTGCTCTTATTTGTGCTATCCCAATGCCACTTATCAAAATACAGTTGGTGCCAGCTATATTTCTCTGCTGTCAACCTGAATAAAACAGTAGTGAATGAGGCCCTTTCCTTTAATTATCTGCCTTCCCCCCCGCCCCCCCAACAAAAAGCTGTATCTGGATAAATCCACTATATTAATCAAGGGGTACAGAGCCTTCCCACTCTCTCCAAGATGTTGCACAGACACCACTTGGCTCCTCTGTCCATTTTCTGCTCAGTATGGGAGAGTTCCCATGACTATAAATCAATTTTGTATGCAAGGAAGTGGTTTCAGAAGTGTTTCAGGCTGGTGCCTGAAACATTCTCAGGTGAGGTGATACCTGCTTTTGCTTCTCAGTGATCCGGACTTCACCTGTCCTCTTCCCTCCTGCCTTAAAAGGCAAAGCTACCCTCAGCCTGCTGGTAGTTTGGGCTGAAAGACACCTCTCCTGGTAACATCAGATACCCCCAGTCCTCTCTTTTCATCTCCCCTTCAAGTTCAAGGTTTGTTTTGGTAGCTGGGGTTTTCTGTTTAAAAACAGTCCTCACGGAAGCAGCCTGCTTGACAGCCCTGCTGGCTAAAATCTGCTGTTTACCCACAGAATGGAATCCTGTGTGCCACAGAAGCTTTCTTATTCTCATCACCTACATGCCGCAGGTCTGCTCTGCTGAAGCACCTCTGGGGTGAACGCACGCTTCTGTCTCCAAGCTAAATTCAATCCCTGATCTCTTCGCAGAAACGAACAACAAGGGAGAGAGTTGGCATGACTGATGGGAACCAAATGAATAATTCATGGCAGATCATTTATTTTGATGAATTTTATCCTCTTTTTCTGTTTGCAAATTGTCTGCAAGTAGCTTATGAACATCTCAAATGTATATGGGATTTGAAATTAACTGCTGGATACTTTCTGCAAATAACTCCAAGCTTGTAGATTGCTCATGAACCATTCAACAGAACCACCTGAAATTTCAAATTCTAGCCACATCGATTAGCTTTGATTGCTTTCGTGAGCCAGAAGCTCATCTACAGCTCTGGTGTAAATGCAAAGGAATTCTGTGGACTGCACTGAGGTATGACTCCAGGTTGACATTGGTGTTCCTAGCCCCAGGGCCTGGCCCCAAAACATTTCTGTTCTCTGAGCAGGAAGGCAACATTTGAAATCAAGTGTCCTCAGTGACTGGCAGAGGAGAAAGTAAAACAAAATAGTTTTATGTTTGCATTTATTTTACATGAAACATAAAATGCTTTGTTCTAGTAACAATCCCTGCCAAGTAAATATCCACATCTTTAACATGCCTGGCTATCAGTCATGAAACCTGTCATTTCTTACCTGTTTACCTGATGCATTTCCTGTCAGTTACTATGACATTTCCACTTCTAGAAATCCATCCAATTAGTTTGCTAAAGCAAATGCAGGACTCGATTCACCATCAAAATGTCACAGCTCCATGACAGTGGTGCTGCACTGAAGTCAGGGGTGTAAAACTGGTAGGTTACAACAGAAGATTCCTCTGGGGGAAATAACTTCTATTTTAATATTTATCAATAGTCTTGTAACAAAGCAGAACAAGAGAGCTTTGGTTGATGGGCTGCTATTTTGAGAATACTCAAACCTCTCATTCAGCTGGATAAATCTTGATCTATGCCCATTTAGTGAATGCTTATGGGATATTCATCTGAGCCTGGTGGTAGCTGTGCCAAATTCCTGCTGGCTTTCTAGGGAGCACCCTGTCTATTTTACACAATGCCATAAATGCCCGAGCAGCTGATAGAGCCTGTCAGCCCCCATCACGCCATTTGTGTGGAGTACATCTGAGCAAACTCCCCAGCACTGAAAGGCCAAGTCACCAGCTCCCAGACTCACTCATGGTTGTCAGCCAAGAGAACAGAAATGAGTTTGTCTTAACTTACAGCCGAAAATCAGACTGCAAATCCTCTCTGATCAGGTTCTCTCGCTTCAGCAAGACCCCGGCTGCTCGAAAGTCAGGACACGCTATCGCACACATCAAGACACAGCCCATCCGACCTCTGAGCGACAGCTGGATATTGGTTTTCTCCAAATTACTTTGGCTGCAAGCAATGTGCAGCACAGTGAGGGGAACAGGGAACTCTTCATCAATGGGAATTAGCAGCTGATGCTGCTCTCTTTACCTTTCTACATCTCTGCACCCCTGAAATCCCTGATGTCAAACCTGCTGTCAACTCCCAAGTACTTTTTCCTTTTGCCACAGCTGTGCTTTGCCAGGCCTGCTGCATCATACTTGTTTTCTCATTCTGGTCCTATTGCATCAGAAACCCTGGGATGGAGGAGGAGGCAGGATGACAAACACAAGTACCCTTTGCTGCAACACCAACAGAGGCGGAGGAAGGTGCCGTGCCAGGGTGGGGGGTGGCATTTCCTCAGGGCAGAGTATAACTTGTGTGGCACTCCCAGCCCACCCCACATTTGTGTCAGCCTTTTGCTGAAATACTTGTAAGCTTGTCATTGCTGAAGTCTTTTTGGCAGTCAAGTCTTAAATATAGTCTCTAATCACAACTGCACATGCTGTACAATCAGCCTAAAAACTGATTAACTTTTGTATAAGCTTATGTTCAAGGGGCAATTCAAGATTTGGAAGCTGGCACCAGCTCAGGGTCTGAGACTGTGTCTCCTTGTCATGCATACCATAACAACAGAGTATGGCAGACTTAAAAGAGAACCAAATAATATATAATGAGAAATTAAGAGGGAGAACCATGAAACAGCCTTCATAAATTAGGTGGACCTTTGGCTATACTACATATACATAATATATAATCTGATGGAACAAACTGCTGTGAAAATGCTTATTTCAGCTAGGAGCCTTCACATGTTTTACTATTCAGTAGAGTTCTTTTCACGAACAGGAAGGTTTTTATTTAATTTTGAGAAAAAGGCAGGAGGGAGAAAAAAAAGCTCTCTGGTTCATATCATTTCTGTAGAAGGAAAAGGATGGTGTGGGAGGAGGCATTTGTACTTATCCAAGCCCATCACCAAGGCACCCTGTGAGTTCAATTCAGACACACCAGGGGAGATGTCAGTAACACAGCTAGTTAAGACAGCAGTCATACCTCATGACATAAGCTGATCTACAGCAAGGTCTACAGCTGAGGCCCAGAAAAATATTTCCCCTCTGGAACTGGACTCCAGAGAAATCTTCACCTTTGCTGGCAAGATCTAGCAATCACCATGCTGGGAGGCACAGAGTTTGACTTGATGGTCCTTTGATCTCTCCTGGTTCTCAGAAACACTACGTGTTTCTGAGCAACTGGACATGATTTTCCATGCAATCCTCCCCACAAAAACACCCCCTTTATTGGTCCAGAGTTCCCACTGGTCATATTTCATATCCCAAGTCCCCAGTGCTTCTCAGTGCCCCTTGGTGCACTGAGAGTGAACTGTAAAGCAGCTAGTGTTTGAACAGCTGCCAGGAAGAGCTCCTACTCGAAGGGCTTGCTTTCCCAGGCAGTGGGTGCTTCATCTTTAAAATCAATCTGATGCATTGGCACAAGCCCAGAGAGTGTTAGTCCATCTGCTGCCTAACTCTCCCGGTTTGTTTGCAGAGGCTTGCTGTCAGCTGTTCAGATCCCTCTTTTTCCCCTCCAAGGAATTTCCTTTTTTTTTCCCCCCAAGCCTCCACCAGGATCCCATTAATCCCCACTTTACTTTCACTCTTTTAATCAGCTTCCTGAAAGCCAAGGAAAGAAGCTTAGGAGCACACAGAGCCATTAACACCACATCTTATTCAGCTGGCATGGTGAGCACTGCACAATGGGGTAGGTGAGGCAGGAGAAGCTCAGGTTTCTAAGTCAGAGCTCTGCATGGTCAATCCCCAAGCCAAACACCATTTCCCTGTGGAGCTAGGGAACAGGATCCTACATCCCACACTTTCCTCCCACCTACTGCAGAAAACAGTAGACTTCAAATCACTCCTGGTAAGAAACCAGAAGCCTCTCACCTGCTGCCTGGTGGTGGTCTCAGACAAACTCCCACTTGGGTACTTATATCAGACAGTCAGCAACTGCAATGAGTAAGGACTTCTGGGGCTGTGGGGAAGAGAACACTGCTGATGGATACAGCAATGTGTTCTGTGGCTGCTAGTCACCAATCTGAGGTGATATGCTTTTCACAATCCAGGGGTGCCTGGAGTCCCTGGGGAGGGACTTTCCAAGCTGCATGACAAGTTAACTGCCTGCCAAAGCACAGTCAAGCCTGCTCCAACAAAGTTTAGGGCAGCCTCCACCACTTAACACCTGGCTGAACTCAGGTGTCTGCTAAAGGAACAAGTCTCTGCACCACACTTGACATTCTGTCTCCACCCCCACCATCCTTCACCACCTTCTGAAGTCTTCATCTAGGGAGGAGACTATCTCCCAGGCAGGTTAGATTTAGGACTCTTCAATCCCTCAAGTGGAGCCCAAATAGCTGCAGGAGCAGGATGCAGCTTGTGCATGCCCTGGCTTACTCCTGAAATACCCCTGGCCAAAGTTCTCTGGGAAGAGCTGTACCCAACCCCTTCTCCCTGCTGTCATCTTATTGCAGGGGTTCCATACTGTTGTCTCCTATTGCAAAAGTGTCATACCTTCTTGGTGTTTGCTCAAAGGCAGCTGCTCCTGCAAGCACTAACTCTTTCTTCTTCACAAAGCAGCCAACTGACTCCAGTTCCTTCTCAAGCAGCCACCCCACTCTTTTATAGCCCTCTTCTTCTCATTGGTTACAGCTGTGGCCTGTTAAAGTCAGGCCTGTTCCTAATCTTTGATAATTGGCCCAGCTGCAACTCCTTAGGGGTGAGATTACTTTCCACACCATCTTTATTTTCTTATATTCTATCCCCCAACATCTCCCGTTGTCAGTGCAGAGCAGAAGTGAACACCAGCATGGACAGGCCCTGGCCTCAACAGCCCAGGGCAGCCGCTGGAGGATGGCGTTGTTTTCCCTTTAGGACACCCCAAGGCTGCCAAACACCTCCCCTGGCCAGGAGGAGGGATGGGGCAAGCTTTACCAGCACCCAGTTTCTCTCTCCCCACCCCTCCCTTCAGTGGCCATGCTGTGTGACACAGAGCTGCAGTCCAGGCTGCAGAGCTCCTGCTGCCCCAGCCTGAACAAAGGCGGCCATTCAGGCCTTAATGCTACACATGAACATCGACCATTGTTGCCAGCACTGCAGCCCAGAGAAATTAAATGCAAATTCTCTTTGTTCCCGAGCACAGATTGCCATTTCTTCAGCCCTAGGAGCCAAACAAACACCTTCTGTACTCCCCATTTTTTCCCTGCACATCACCTGCTTGTCAGCTAATATGGGATTTAGCCTTGGGCACAGCCTGTCCACATGCAATAGCATACAGATAATCTTCCAGGGCTGTAGCTGCACTGGGATGTGTCTCAAAATAAAAACATCAAAGATCAGTCAGGAGGTCAACAAAAAATACATCTAAAAGGCAGTAGATTTCCTGTTTGTAAGGGCAAGCATCACTGCTTCAAAGACTGTCCATCCACAACTCCTCCACAGCAGGGGCAACAGTGGTACCATGCCTCCAAACCTCGATGCAAGAAATACTACTTCTCCTGCCATTGTTCCTTTTGTCCAGAAGTAAGAGGATAAAATTGAACCGATGGACTCAGGCTTGAGATTAAACAAAATTTCCCATGACAATAATCTTTAAAGGTAGGAAATAACTTCCTGAGGATACTGAGAAAGCCCTGGTTTTGGAATACTTAATCCTGTGACAGAAAACAAACAGCATGCAAAAACTCCCAACTTTTGACAGAGCAGGTGACACACCATGTAATTTAAAGAGCTTGGTCTGCCAAGACACTTCTGATATAACCGAGACATCCATTTGTGAGACCCCTAGATACACAAATGCCTGGATTCCCATTCAACTGGACTTCTGTCAAATATTCTGAACCTCTGCCTACTGCAGCTCTGTCTCCTTGTGACTGGATGTCAATTACCACCGAGACTGTTCAGTGGCACAGTAACAATGATGTGCCCTCCACTCACAGTTCTGATATTTGATTAGCTGCTGCAGCTCAGGAAGACACTGCTTATCACAAAAGTGAGATATAAATGTATTTGCTTAAATCTTTTTCATTGTGCCTTATGAAAACATGCTTCACCTCAGGTTTGGTCACAGTGCACTCGCCTGCCTGAGCCTCCAGCTCATAGCAGGTTGTGCTTTTAGATCCACAAATCCCAAATTCAAGCCTAGATGATGGTGATGCCTAAGGCCATGATGTACTAACAGAGGGCACAGAGCTGACAGCAAGACTAAGGTTTGGATTTTATATCAGGCTTATCTCCATGGTATCTGATCAGCTCTATCCACTCCCTGCTATCACTTACCTCTGTAAAGCAACAACATTCAGCTTTACAGTTTGCCAGCAATGAGGGAGACAAATCTCTCGTTTAGAATAGATGGATCTCCAAATGGCTGATGCATAAAACAAGAAGCTTAATTTAAAACAGCCAAATATGGGCTTTTCCCCCACACTTAGAAATCTTCATCACCTGCACACTACCTCTCTAGCTTCTTCAAAGACACATAGATATTCACTCTCACAATGCAATGAGGAAAAACTCCATTTCCATGAGTCAGTTCCTGGTGGAGAGCACAGAGAGCTGGATAGCCCTCTGCCAAGAGGAAATAATTAAAGCCAGAAATCAGCCAAAACCATATGGTTACAAAATGTTGGGGTTCCCCACCCTCCCAGGGCAGGGCAGAGTTCTTGCAGATGTTGAGAAGCTTTCCTTGGCTCACAAAATGCAGAGGTGTGCATCTGATCAACTCTTAGCTGTGAAAGTACCCAACACAAGAGCGGAGGAGCTAAAGGATGAATGCAGTAGCATCTGGCTTGATGGAGATGGCCCATCATCAGACTGGCAAATGGCAGGGCTTATAATTTTCATACCACTGCAGAAGACCCCCAGAAGTTGTTGTCAGCAGAATTGGGAAAGGAGAAGGCATTTTGGAAGGTGCACATTGAAAATGAGTTTAAAAAATTGAAATGTTCAGAGCAGGTGAAGCTGCTCAGAAGTTTGCTATAGAGACTGGCTTCACCTCAAGTTGTCTTACACACCACATTCATTTCTCAGACCAATTTAAGCTCTCAGAAGACTGAGAGTTATGGACATAGTTACCACATCTGGCTAGGGGAGTATTTTACCCTCAGTACTGAGCTGCAGCTTCTCTTTTATTTAACAATCACAACAACAGCCCGCATTTCTGGAACCTAAGGAATGCTGTAGTGCAGGCAAAAATTATTTCTGTAAGCACTGTGCAAACAGAGGAAGTGCACCAAGGGGTGAAACACTGCAGATGCTGGGACGTGGCACTTGGGCAGGAGGACAAGCTGCCTGACAGGGTGACCCTGCCCAGGACTGAAGATTAGCACCTGGGCAGGATGAAGGCTCAGGAGTGGAGCTCTCCACAGGAGCTGAGCACAGAGCCACCTCAACCTTTGCTCAGTCAGAGAGCAGTGGTTTAATAAAGGCTACAGCACCAGGAGCGCACACCACGTCCCAGCTTGTGCAGCCACAACTGGGTAGGGCTCCCCTCAAGTGCTCAACACCTTGAGAGGGAAAAGTGCCTCTTTGGGAAGTGGGAATCCAAAGCAAGGAGAATGCAACCACCCATACTGTAACATATGCCACACAGTCTTCAAGAGCTGCTCTTCAAAGCTCTGGAAGGCCACCACACCAGCTATCATCTGTCAGCTGCAAGAAATTAGTCTCACTGTGGCCTTGCTCACCTGCAGCCTACATTGGCTCCAAAAGAAAGGGAAGACAGAGCTACTAGGTCAGGGCTTTTTTCTTTTAGCTTTTTAGCCTAAACTTTTCCCATTCCATACTGAAATTCTCATCCCAGCTGTCTTTGAAAAAATAAAATAAACACATTCTTGAAGTACTATGAATAGAAACAGCAGGGCAGACCTTGATCTGAACAGAGTTGCACTGGTGATTTCTTCCAGGGAGCCTTTGACTTTAATATTTCCTACTAGCTTGAAACAAAATCCTGAAACAGACCTGCATCTGAACTTGTGAATGTTTCCTTTTAAAGTTGTCCCAAAAGGATGGACTCCCAAGCTGTCTGGCTCCTAAACAACGGGGGTATTATCACTGAACCTTGAAGTAATGAAGCCTCAGTGGTTTATCTCATTCTCTGAACAAGGCTTAAAGCTCAGTTCTAGCTACAGAGGGAAACTGCATTATAAGCCCTTCACCATAAACTTTATGTTGTTTTGGTCCAGTTTCACTCCCTATTTCTCTTTTGCTATAGAACAACTCCCATGTTGCTCTGAGAAAGAGAATCCATTCCTGTGTGGAGTCCAAGGCAAGGCTTTAAAGCCAAGGCATGTCTGTTTTGCCACCAAAGGTGTAAATAACTGCAGTACATCTGGCTATCCTTTGGCCAGCTTTAAACAAAGTGCTTGTGAAGGCAACCCCTGAGGTGCCAGGGTAATGAGAGCTAAAGGGAAGACAGCACCCCCATAACCTCCAAGGCAATTAGTGGCCAGGATTGAAGCCTCACTTTTGGCCTTTGGCATCTGTGGGGAAACAGCCAAGGGCTAGTTTGCCTGCTGATGCTGTGAGTGCCTCCATCTGCAGCACACACATAGTGTGGGGCAGAGTGGGAGGTGTGACAGGGCTGAGCTCCACCCGGAGCATGCAGGACCAGCAGTGCCCTGGCATTCCAGAGGCAACTCCTGTTGGCTCCATTGACCTCGCTGCACCTCCTTCAGGTGCTACCTTGAGTTTCACCAGCTGTGTTTGTCCTGCCTGTGTGCCAAAGACTACTGTCCCACAGCAGGGACAGAGAGAGCAGAAGTGTGTTACCTTCTCTGCAACTCAGCATTTTATTTTTAACCATCCTCTCCAGGGCTTTGGGGTAATAGATACAGCTTGGAGCTGCAGGGTCTGAGACAAGGCCACAGCTTTGCTCCACTGATGCTGCCACGGAGAAAGTAACCTCCAAGTGGGTGCAGAGAGATTGGTACAGCCCTGCACTGCTGTGGTTAAACCAGCTGAAGCTTCTCCATCCCAGGGAAGGGGTGTAGGAATTACTGTAGGAAGTGATTGCAGTGGTGGAGGGGGGCACCATTCCTGTCACAACAAATAAACTCTGGTCACTTCTCAGTGCACATGTTCATCTCACCCAGTCCCTTTGCAGCCTGCCTGCAGTCCATGGCAAATTCTAGACAGCCAAAGGCAGCAAGGGGAAGAAATGAGCTCCTCTGACAGCCAGGCAGGTGGTTAGGAAGGTTCCTTCCATTCCCATCACCCTGTCCTGTCACAAACACTTCTATTTTTAGTCAAGGTTTTATTCCTTCAAGATTTCAGACTAGGTTAGCTCTTCCAGTAAAAGAGGATGCTGACAAACATCTCCCTGGTCTGAGAGAGTCTGAGCAAAGCTGTGGGCGTGTCAAATCCACATTAGCTGAAAGAATTCTTACAAAAAAACTCCAACCTGCTCCACTTGGCCAGCTACTTTTCATCAAAATGGCACAGGCAGACTCCTTGATCCTTAAATTGGGAATTAAGAGATAGAAGAATAGGGCTGATTCTCCATGTTTATTAAAATCTACATTTGAGACTCAGAGCATTTATCCTGCATGCCATGAGCAGTAACATTTTGCTCCCTTACTGCTGTATGGAGGTCAACTTACTCACAATCTGCATTGCTGGAGAGCAGCTCCTGGCTATGCTGGTTTTGGGTTTTTTTTTACAACCTTCTCTACTCCATTAAAGAGCCCTTCCAATAACTGGTCTGCTGCTCTGCAAAAGTATTTGCATACCAGAGTTGAAAAGCCACCTCTTAGTCTCATTTCTGAAAGCTATGGTTCATATACAGTGGCTGGATTCAAAATTAAAAAGAAAATTCAAAACAACACAATCAACCTAACAAGCTTAACCAATAAAATATTAATAGATTTTATTATAATTAACATTATTGGTATTAACCTTGGTGTTATTTTTCTTGGTGTTGATCCTGGTTTAATAGCACCGCTGAGAATCTCTAATTAAAGCACGGATAGAACACAACTCCTGCCCTGAAGAGCTTAATGTCAAAAATTTGGCTTCATGGAAGATATGTTGCAACCACCCACAGGTTATTGGGTTCACTACAGCAGTAACTATATCAAGCTCAATCGACTGTGATGTGATACACAAGAGGTCTGGCAAGATGATCTAGTAGTCCCTCCTGGTCTTAAGCTTGTGAATCTAAATAAACAAGACAGGAAGAAGACAGAGGTGAAATCACTTGGCAAATGGCAGAGCACTGCAAAAAAATCACTAAATCTACAGTGCAGCATCCCAGCCACTAAGTCACTGAGTCTCTGAACTTTTGCAGGAGCATGTACTTTTTCAGAGAAAACCTTTTACATCCTTCCACCAACATTTACTGTAAGAGTATGAGCAAAACTGCATGTGTATGATAGCAACCACACATCATGCATTTGTGTGTGCTTTAAGGGCATGAGCAACAATGCTTGAAGGATAAAGATGGAGAAGGATTTCATTTACTTTAGATGACAGCTTTCAACACTTCAAACTCCCTGACACAGTCTTTTATGACCTTCCTCCACCCCTGCAGCTCACCTGCTGTGAAACACTGCTAGATTATACCAGTTCTCATAAAAACACCTAAGATACAAGCATGTGTAAAGGCAAACATTCACATAGGCTTTCTTCACCTTGCAATTGCAAGCTGTTTTCATGTTCTCCTTTTCTGCAGATCTCAGTCATCCATTACCTCCTTTTTTTTTGACATTTGCGGGTGCTAGCATAAATGTTACATAGATGTGCAATTCCATGTAGGTTAGGGAAGACAGAAAGCCTGCACAGCTGTCAGCTGGGAATTGCAGGGGAGGTGGAGTTAAACCTAGAATCAAATTGTTCCTCTCCTTTCACTGCACAGCTTAATTTGCCTTGGTCTCCTGTTCTCATCTCCCTGTTCTTTTTATGTCTTTGCTCTTAAAGTTATTAGGAAAATTATTCATTCAATTGCTGGTAGAAGCTGCCCAAAGATAAATACATTCAGCTTAATAAACCCAGTTAGCAGGATGGAAGGGGAGAATGCCTAATTAATGTATTAATGATTATAATGCCCTTTGAAGATGAAAAGTGCTGGGAGCTCTAAGGGCAAATTTCTGCCCTCTGAAGTCCCTAGGAATCATGTGCAGAAGCTCTCTCTAAACATTACCACTGCTAGAGTGTGGCAGTGAAAAGGATGCACGTACCACAACTTCTCTTCAACATCCCAGACCTGGATGCAGAGGTGAGCCCATTTTCGAGATACTGCCTGCATTCAGACAACACAAACAAAAACAGGGTCAGAGGAGTGCTGCTATTGCAGGGAAAGGGCATGTGGGTCAAAGGAGGTTTCCAGCTGGTGAAGTTTCCATGGCTCAGAAACAAAACTATTTCTACTCCATAGGTTTATCCTCATCCAGACAATACAGCACAGGCTGAGATCTGAAGAACAGATTTGCCTCTTGCTGCAGTAAGAAATCTTCCTTTACAGCAAGGGAAAATAAGTTGCTTAGAAAGCCCCTTAGATGTCACTGCACAAAAAAAATACAAGCTGCTAATAACAGGTTTCTTAGTCACACTTCCTTTGCATGAAGTACCAGGAGGCACATACTCTAGACTCTCAGTATTATGGGCTTAGGTTATGAAAACTTTCATGAGCATATTTTAAATTTCAGTCCGGAGGAATCAGGTACTAGCAGCTGACATTTGCATAGCTGTCTCCTGAAAACAGTGAATAATCTCAACAAAGCCTAGAAAAGAGAGTAAAATGCACACTAAAACAACAGTAAGATTCACTTACATTTTGTAAGAGACAAAAGGGGCAGAAATTATGCAGTCAGTCAACATATTTTCCGGTCATCACTAGGGATACTGTGGATCAGCTAAATAATGCTGTATCACTCATCTCTGTAGCAGTGTGAAAAAGCATCTCAGCTCCTTAGATACCCACAGAGCATTAAAAATTCTGCAAACTTGACAAATCTCTTATGGGGAAGACTCCTGTCTGTGTCAAAGGCCAAAGAAGGCAGGCTTCAGCAAGCAAAGCACACAGGTGACCTGCAGCAGGTGCCACACCAAAGCCACCACAAAGCTCTGAGCTTTACTCCCAGCCATGGGTGCCCAAAATCAGGTGCACTCCTGAGCCTCAGAGCAGGAACAAGCAGCAGCCACTTGTATTTGGGCAGACCAGCTGTGCTCAAGTGGCTCAAGTTTTTTGCCAGGCTAAAATCAGCATCTGTTTGTTCTAGTGTCTCTCCTCAAGTGATAAACACGGACGGCTAGTTTCCCTTCAGGGGATTATGGGCTGACAATTACTGGATGAAGAGTGGTAAATCAGCCTTCCCTCCATGAGTTAATACACTGTCTGATAAAGCTGAGGCTTTGTTTGCAAAGACCACATAATTTACCAATGGCACTATTGATCAAATTGTCTTTTATGGATTTATCTCTTATGCCCCAACATGATTTTTTTTTTTTTTAGGAAACATGGTCCTTTACTCTTCCTTTCTTTTCCTGGAATATTAACAATCCCCCAAACCAGAAGAATACTCTTCCCTGGGGTTACTGGAGGGAACTCCCACATGCTGCTCTAAAACTGGCATAAAAAACTAAACACAAATCAATCACTTCTTCCTACAATGTTGTTTCGTCTCCCACCCACTGTCTCTCATACCTGGCAGTGTGTTGGGACAGCGAGTGCCCGCTCACAGTTCACACTACTGCACACGTGGTGGCCTGTTGCCCAGAAAGGTTTCTAGGTGCTTGGAGCAGACCAAATGAAGCAATGGATGTTTAAGATGTACTGAAAATCAGGAATAGCCTGGTTTTCAAAGCTGCTCTGCTTTCAGCTACCAGAAATCTCTTTCTGCCTTGTAAGCTGCTGATTCCTCATCAAGCCATCTCAGCAGAGTCTTGATAATAGACTGGATGCATCCTAGACCTCCATTCTTGATCTTTCCCTTCTTTCCCTTCCTACAGCAGAAGCAGCCCATGGTTGTCATGCTTAGGACAGCAATGTGTCAGCTTTGTGCACATTCCTGAGCAGCCCCAGCACACCTCTGTGAAAGCCTGGAGAACCAATCCCTCAAGGAGAGGCTGTAAAAATAAAAGCAGGGACCCCTGAACCTAACAGAAAACTTGAACGGATGAATTAACAGGGGATCTGTCCCCAGTTTTCCTCTCCTTTTATTCTTTATTTCCTTTCCAATTCCTCTCTGCCAGCTATCAGCCAAAACACCTTTCTGGTTGTGGGGAAGAATCTGAAAAAGCATTAGGGTGACCTCCCAGCTGGAAAGAGGGCCCAGGCCCTGCAGAGCCTCTACAAGAAAACATCTAATTCAGAGCAGATCATCTATGGAACTTCTTTCAAGAAGCAATTCTGAATCCAACTTCTACAAAATGTAATTGAAATAATGACAGCTGCTTTGGGGCAGAAATTGGTCTCCACCAATCTTAAAAGAGAAGCCTCAAATGCACATGTCAAAATGAAGCTCTCCTGAAATAAACCAGTCTACACCTAGAAAGGATCAAGCAGTCACCACTTGAAAGCCATGGCAGGCCTGTACCTCTTGCCACTCTACTCTTGCATTAGAAGATTCCTACAAAAGACAAAACTGCTTTGGTCATTTTTGTTTGCTACCATCTTCAGATATAGGTACAAAAATGTGAGTATCCTTCTTTGGAAGTAAAGGGATGGCAATACAGCTCAGTCACTTGGAGGGCATTTATTTATTCTTCCCAGATTCTCTTGAAGAACTGCCAACAGGTTTGCTGGAGGGCTCTCCTAGACTGAAACTTCTGAAAAGGTCCCAGGGACACACTTTATTTCCCAAATTTTCCAGATTTTAAAGTCAATTAAAAAAAAAAAAAAAACCTTTCATATTTTTAAAAAAAGATACATGAATACAAATCAGTACTGCTCCATAGCAAGTCAGGTTTCACTTCCCCTTGTCTATAACATAAATATTACTGGGTAGGTACAGTAAGAGGAGCCTTCCTTTCTGGAAATTTTGACTGCTTGCAGAATACATCACTGATCATTCAGCAGCAAATGTTAGTACTGCCTACAATGGCACTTTTGCATGTTTCTCATTGAAAAAAAAATCAAGCATTCATTTAGCTGAAAAAAAGAATTGTTCCAAGTTGAGGAATCCACCATTTCCCCAGGGAGATTATTCCAATGGCCAATTGTTCTCTCTGAAAAATTTTCCTCTTGCTTCCAATTGGAATGTCCCCAGTTTTACCATTACCCTTTGTGCTCTCCATGTGATTCCTTGCAAAAAGGGAGTCTTCATCTTCTTTGTAGCCACCCTTTAAATACAGGAACACAGTGATAAGGTCTCCCTCTAAACCTTATTTTCTCAAGGCTAAACAAACCTAGTTGTCTCAGCCTTTCCTTGCAGGGAAAGCTTCCCTGTCCTTTGATCATCATTGTAGCCCTTCCTTGGACCTTCTCCAGCCTGTCCACATCTCTTTTGCATAGTGGGGAATAAAACTGATCACATTATTCCTGGTATGGCCTGACAAGCACTGAATAGAGTGGAATAATGACTTCTTTCCTCTGCTGGTGATGCCCTTGTTGATGGGATTGATGACTTCTTCCCTCTGCTGCTCCCCACATGGGCAGATCCCAGCCTGTGCTGGACTCTTGGACTATGTTTTCCTAAGTGCAAGACCCTATGTTTGTCTTTGTTGAACTTCACAAGGTTTTGTTAGCCCAGCCTTACAGCCAATCCAGGTCTTCTGCAGCTTGGCTCTCCTGTCCCAAGTGTTCACTTCCCCACTCAGTTCAGTATCATCAGCAAACTGTGTCACTGGAGACTTTTAATGGTTCAGTAATAATGGTGTAGAAATCTCTCAAAGTGCTCCTTTATTCATATTATTATGTTTTAACCCACAAAGGTGGCTTTGGAAGGAGCCTTCTGTTATCCAGAAGCTCCAGAACTGCATTAAGTAAATAAATAGGAAGCTACTGATTCATTTCAAGCTTAAAGGAAAATACTCTGTACATTGTCTCTTCCCAAAAGGTATGATCAGGAAAAACAATTTCTGAATAAGTAACACAATTTCTAACATCTTAAACTATCATCTTTTTTGACATTTCTATCCACAATTTCAAGGTAAATCAAGTATTAAGCCCCACCGCCAGGCAGGTAGAAAAATCAGCTGATTTTCACAGCAGCTACACAAAAATAAGGGGTAAATAAACCCAGCATGATTTTTGTTGGTCTTGACTGTTCTTGCCTTTCCTGTTTCTTGCTATTTGAGCCAGTTTTGGCACAGCAGACTTGGGCACTGCCCATGCACCAGGAAAAACACCGCACACAGAGTCACAGGCTGAGCCAGTGGCACAGCCAGCAGGACCCTGAGATCCCAGCCTCCGAGTTCTGCCTACGGGAGGAATTTCTGTCCATGCTGCAGCAAGGAAAGAAGAGATGTGCTGCATCAACAATTGCAAACCTGGCCAGGAAAACGTGTTGCAGAAGCCTGTAAGGCCTGGAGATTCACGTGCACAAAGCAACACTCCAGTGAAACAGAGGCTGTGGCTCCTGGCCTTTACCCAGACGGTGTTTCTTCCACACCCTTTACCTTCCCGATCCTCAGGGCTCGTAAACTAACCCAGCCTGGGAGGAAGGGCTCCAGAACGGATTTCAGACGGTGCTTTGTATCCTTGCAGGATGGCCCCATCGTGTGACAACAGAGGAAACTGCACCCACGTGGGAATGCACTCGGGAGCACAAAGCCTGCTTTCTCAGCAGGTGGTCCTCTGCCAGTGATTTAATTTATTCCAGCTAAAAAAAAAAATCCGGAGCAGTTCTTGGACAAAGACCTGGGATTAGCAAGTGAAAGACAGCCTTCCTTTTAACCCCTTTGCCACTTCTACACAGAAACGCTGCTTTGTGCTTCAGAACTCCACTGTTTTGCATGGAGAAGGAGGGGGGCTGTGGGAGAAGTGGCAGTTGCACGGAGTGTTTGAAATAAAGGTTTAATTGTGGCAGGATTTCAGATTTTCATTCATTCAAGCACTGTGCCCTTTTGATAGTGGGGGTTTGTTAATTAAATCACCCCTGTCCATCTAAGTCAGTTAGATATTTTTATTTCCAAGCCAAGAGGTTAAAATTGGTAACAATTTAAAAGTTAGTATTAATGAAATAAAACTGATCTCAACTAGTTTACCTCCTCTGGCTAGCGTTATTTACTGTGGTCTGCACTGAGAAGCTTTTGAGCTCCGTGTGTGGTTTGCACCATATGGCTGCATCAGGGGAGCCCTGACACTCACACGCCAGAGATGCTACCTCACTTCCTTCCTCCCTCACTTCCTTCCTCCCCCGCTCCAAACCCAGCTCTCTTTTTTTCTGCTGTTCTTTCCACATCCTCTCCCAGTGCTCAAAACCTTCCTTCGTTTTCCAGTGTATTCCAGTTCTCCACCCTCGAGACCTTTTTCCTCTTTGGTGCCCCTTTGGATGCCCCCTGCTCCTCCATGTTTCCCTTCTGGACCTATGTCACTGTCCCACCTCCTGGTGGGGCAGAAGTAATTCCCCTTCCCATCGCTGGCCCACACAAAATAAAATACAGAAGTGGTGCACAGGGTCCAGCTTGGACAGAGTTAACTTGCTTCATGGCAGCTTATATGCCACTGTTGTTTGCATTTGGGACTGGAAAAGTGTTAATAACAGCACAATTACTTCTGAACATCGCTTCCACAGTACCAAAGCCCTTCAAGATGCTTTTCCAGGATGAGAGGAGAGTCATCCCCAGTCCAGAGGATGAAGTTTAGCAAGCCCTGGTCACCTCCCTCATCTGAGTCACACAGAGTGTTTTGGCCCAGAAAAACTTCATCCTTTGGACCTTGCTATGGAGGCAGCTGGACCCAGAAAAGTGCTAAGCCACATTCCAGTCTCCCTCTGCCCACCCCCTATTTATAGATTAAAGTAAATAATCATATGAGAGTACTGGGTTCTTTCTACTACCTACATGTACATGTGAAGACTGTTTTACCATTTACATAAAAATTAGATCTTTAGTATGTATCATTAAAAAAAATAAACTGTCATTTAGCCAATTAAAGGGAGTTATTTGATAAAACTTGATAAAGCTTCCTGTCAGAAGCTGAGCTGACATGCAAGAAGTCGAGGGCTTACTCTCAACCTAGAGTGAATACAAAGCAACAAGGCTCAGCTTAGACCAAGAAGAGTCTCAGATAGTAACAGTGGTCATTACTATTTGTCACAAGCTAAGCAGAGAGTGACCACAGCTCAGATGACTAAGTGTAACTCCTTAATGACAGTAAATCGAACAGAGCTCCAGGTAGTCAGTCTTTTTGATTATCACAAATCAGAGGATAATACAGTTGGGAAGGAAATTCAATAGGTCAGACCAGGTTGCCCATGGATGGCTGGACAGCAAAACCAATCAAGCAAAGACATACAATCTTCCAAATTTTTTACTTTTACTTCTGCAGCTTTGCACAGTAACCTACTGTACGGCTGTATAACATTAACAAAGTTCTTCAGTTACAAAATGTAAAATAACAGGGTACAAAAATAAGCACTTTAACTGCTTTAATTCTGCTTACCATGTAAGCAAAAGCAGGGGTTTTATCCCTCACTGGCTCTTAGACCAGACTATTGCTTCCATAGGAAAGCACCACGATGTGCCAAAGCCTGAAGCGTGACATCTGCTGCCAAATTGCAGTGAGCTCCCCAAGGCTCCCAGAGAGTTCACCAGGGGCCAGCAGAGGCACAGCAGTTCTGCCATTTGTGGCACAACGCAGGACCAGAACCAACAGCACAGCACATCATCCCTCCCTCCCCAGCTCCCTTTTTCCCCATTATGAAGGCTGGCTGTAGAGGGATAAATGCAATCCATGTTTAGGACCCTCCTCAAGTTCGATTTTACTCGCTATCCCAAGCCAAACAGCAACTGAGCACTGAGTTCTGAGCACTGAGTTCTGAGCACTGCAAGAATCAATTCATAACTGATCACACAGTGCCAGACAGGATTCATCATGCAGTGTACTTTTCCTCCCCCTGCTTCTTTGCTTTGTGGTAGTGGTTGTAATCATTATACAGATCCTTGAAGACCTGCCTCACGCCTGCTGGGAGAGATGCATTTAAGAACTTGATGTCCCGTTCAATGCAAAGGTCAAGGATGTGATATATTCCTTCTGTGAGATGTGTCTTCACAGCTGGATGCAAAGTCACCTGCAAGAAGAACAAAACTGCCTTAAACTTGAAGACAGAAAGGCAAGACAACACCAGTTCCACAGTCAGCATACATTAAATGCTGACAACATTATCCTTTGCAAGAGACCATCTGGAACAGCCCATTAGATAAAATCCAAGATTTTGACTTCTGCAGTATTTTCCTGAATTTTGCAAACATGTTTTGCAAAACAAGCACAGCCCTTGCAGTAAAATCCACAGGAGTACTATACACATTGCTGAGGTGGCAAAGACACTAATCATCCTGGAATCACATGGACACTCCTCAGCACAACTCTAATTAAAAAACCCTAAAATACTTGCCTTGGATTACACATTTCAGTAGATTCTCTATGTCTTGTACAGGCTGTATGCTATTATGTCAGTTTCAAATGAGCACTTTATTTACATTGGGTAGAAACAATTTTAACTTATCATGTAACAATTTCATATTTATCTAACAATTTTTTTCTGAGTACTTCAATGTGCACGCCTTAATAGAAGAAGCCTTCAAAAATCTCAGAAATGTACATTTCCTTAATCTGTTTTAACACCAAGAATCAGGTACCTTGCCTGAAGTCATGCAGAAAGTTGGAGGAATACAAGAAATGACTCAGGACTCAGCACCCTGCTCCTGACATTACCTCTGCTCAACCCCACAACCAGTAGAACTGCCACTAACAACCAGGAACATCAGCGCTGACTCTGGAGCCCTCTGCTGCTCTAGGCTAATTGAAATTTGTCCTGTGCCCACAAATCACTTGCTAAATACTTCACTGCCCAAGACAGTGCTGGCCTCTGGCATCATTGAGTTATTTTTGCTGCAGAACCATGTCTTATCTTTGCTGAATCCCAAAATTAGCTTTATGCCTCCAGATGTGAGCTTCTGCACTCCAGGCATAATGAAAATCACATAAAAAGCAGTCATTAAAATTCAGGCCTCTTTCTTCCTTAGGCAACTAATAAACTTTCTGCTAATGAAGTGCACTCCTCATCACTGTGACAGGCTCCCGCTCTCTTTCTGCCCTAAATGTGGAACAGATAATATGTTTTGTTAGATCCACTAACATAGCAGAGAAAAACATACAGCAGGCACATAAAACTTCTTTTAGATCTGTGACCCTAAAGAGTTGGCATGTGCAAGAGGTTGAAATTTTCCCTTCTCTGTCACTTGATCAATTGGTTTGTTTACAACAGATGCTATTTCTCCCTACACTGCACAATACAGTTGGAGAACAGCTGAGCATCACAGCTCCCAGTGAATGCACTGGGCTGGGTTCTCCCTTCCTAGGGCAGAGGAATGATTGCAGAGAACAAGGACAGGAAAACCCACAGCTATTGGCAATATAGACCAGATGGCCCACTTGGGATAAGCAGCTATCTCAGAGCCGCAGTTAATGGAACTGCATCCCTCACATCACAAATTCATCTGGACCCAAGCCTTACTTGGGCCATTCTTGCTTTGCAGTTTCCTATAAACACCAATAACACCATGGGAAGCAGAGCCAAAGATTTAAACAGCTGCCACTACTGGCTGGCAGTTAATTATACTTGTAAGTGGTTTATGGTCTATACAGTTAGCACAACCAATTTGTCAAGCATCACAGAGCTCTTGATGTGAGACATTAAATGTGTGAAAAGGTATTCCACTATTGCTGAATTAAGCAACAGCTCATAGGCAACAAGCAGAGAGCACTGCCAACAGTATGAAAGAGATGCCACCCACTCCAGTAAGGAATCTTTCTAGATTAATACAAAATAATTTGTGGTATAAGGAGGAAGCACTGAGGGAGGTGTTACACAACCACTTTAGGGCTAAGTGACTGCTTAGGCCAGTAGCTTTCATCAGTTCTAGTTCACAGACCCCTAAAAGGGTTCCAGTAAGTGTGCAGATGCCTACAGAAAGACTTAAATCTACTAACATGCTTTTCTCAGTTATCTTTGATGGACCCACAGGGTCTTCATATCACAGGCAGAAAGCCACTGATCGTGACTCAGAAGAGATGAATGCTTAAAAGAGCTTTTCTCTCCCTCTGCAGAGCAACATGAAAGATGCGTACATGCCCCATTTAAGACAGGCATCTGAGGGCCCTCTTTCCTCTGATATCCATCAATTCTCAGCAGTCTAATGAGCAAATAAATCATCACCTACTTGTCATCTATCCATTCTGTCAGACAGAAAACACTCCTTTGCCACAGTGTCTAGAGGCTCACTACACCAATTTCCCCTTCCACACCCAAAGGTTCCATGCATACATTACTGATCTGTGGTTTCAGCTATCATCCATCACTTTCCATTTCCCAGTGAACATCTTGTACAAAACTTTCCTAGACATCTCATGAGACTGTGTACTCCTGCTAATACTGAGACAAGTGTCCTTTCAACTTAAAAAGGTCGTTTGACAATTCAAGTCAGGCTTTTATTCAGTGATGACCAGATTACAGATTCATAGATGGCTAAAGGGAACAGAAGCTGTCTTAACAGCAATTTTCCCTTTGCTGAACTACTACATTCACTATGTAAACAATGACCAACTAACCAGGAAGAGTAAATAATATGGCTAAAATCTGACATCTCCCATTGTTTTGCTCCCCCATTTCACCCCCCACCAAAAAAAAGAAGAAAAAAAAAAAAAAAAAAGAAAAAAGACAGGCAACAGAGAAGGCAGAGAAGTTTAACCTCTGTAATAACCTTCATGGTTAGTTACACTGGTTACACCACAATCCTTCAGAAACACAGCACCAATTAGGATTTTAGGATTTTCTTTTTGAAGAGGGCCTTAAAACAAAGACTACATTTCCTTTCTGTATTTCAGCCCATGCCCAGGCCAGAACCACAAATAATCAGTTTGCAGGTACTTGCACCACAAACAGCATTCAAACCCTGGTGAAATCTACATCTATTGGGCTGAAGAAAATGACAAGCTGAAATTACCTCTGGATGAGAGAAAACACTGATCTGGCTCTGGCATCCATAAGAGTAGAAGTAGCTGCTTTCAGTAAGAATCAGAATGATATCTTTGGTACAGAAGAAGAATTATTGAAAAGCTAACAATTCTTGCCTTGGCAACATTTTTTTAATTCACTTAATCACTTACACCATATTAAAAGATTTTTTCCAGGAGAATCTTCCACCATTACTTTGCCAGATTTAACTGCTATCAGTCCTGGACAACTGAGACTATTTGGGAGATAAACTTAACTACCAGATGTATAAGGAAGACATTTTTAACAGTGATAGTGGCAAAACTCTGGAACATGTTGTCCAGAGCGGTGGTGGATATCTCAGCCCTGGAAACATTCAAGGCCAGGTTGGATGAGGCTATGATCTATTTCAAGATGTCCCTGCTCATTGTAGAGAAGCTGGACTAGACGACCTTTCAAGGTTATCTTTCAACCTTTTAACCCAAACCATTCTATGATTCTATGAAGAAATGCAACACCCAACATGGCACTAAAGCAAAACAGCTTTGTACCTGGGCACTGTATGGTTTTACCTTAAAAGAAAAAAACCACAGCCCATACCTTTAGAAAATTTTCCAGGAGTTTGGTAAGAAAGATTCTCAAGAACTCTTGCATAATACAAAAGCCTGGATCAAACCTGCATCTCTGTGAGGTATAACAACTGTAACTTCACAAATTTTACAGAATTTAACAGAGTTGCCTTTGGAACAGAAAATCCAGAGCTAGCACAATACTATGACACTTTCAAGATGGATGAGAACATACCTTCTGCAATTCAGTCACATAGTGAGCCACAATGAAGGCAGAAAACACAGTGAAGTCCTCCATTTCTGCAGCAATGTAAGTATACATCCGTTCCACCAAGTGCGCACATTTCAGTATCATTTCAAACTCATCCATGTTGCCTAAAACACAAATGGAGAAGCAGCCTGGCATTTGAGGCTTAAAAACATTAGGAAAAAAACCCCAAAGAATCATTCAGTTTTCCATGATCCTTGAACAACATGAGGCCAAGGACAGCTTGCCTATTTTATCAACTTTTCTTATCAAACCACAGCTAGAGGCCCCCCACAACACACAAAATACATCTCCTAGAGTGGCTACTTTGTAAGAGCATACTGATTCCAATTTCATGTGCACTGCAAGACAAAAATTACTTGTTATAGATGTTGAAGTGCTTACAACAGCGGTTACAGTCCCTTCCACAATTCAGTCCCAACTAGCACTGTGGAGGAGAGAATGAAGAGACAAGAAAATTGTATTCCCTGCCTAGAGAAAATCAGAAGATGTTTCTTAGAAACAGCATAGTAAGAAGGCTCTTTGATGAGTTCTATTATGTGGAATATAGCAGCAAAAGCTGCATCACTGGAGGTATCTAAAGTGAGACTGGTGAGATCAGCTGAGAATTAACTCAGTAGGCAGAGAATGAAGAGAGCTAGTACAAATAAGGGAGAAGGGAAATCCAGAAATTACTTCCAAGTTATCTGTTATAAAAACAGAACAATCCTGCAAAGATAAACAACATCATTTTCAGCTTGAGGATGCCATGTATCTGTAAGCTTCATGTGATGATTACCTTATGCAAACATATTGCAGAAGCAAGAAAATTCAGTTTAACATACCTTTTCCTCTATCACTGAGCCTCAGCTAATATATTCCCCTACAATTAATACATACACTTATATTTGCCCACAGCTGTGGGCAACATGCCAGCTGAGATAAGTCTGAACATGGCACAGGCTGTAGGACATCAGCAGAAAGCTGGGATCCAATCAGTTTCAGGCCACGAAGTCAACTTGTCTCAAAACTCCACTATTAATGACAGAGTATCTGTGTCCTGACCATCTTAATCATTGTGGACATCTCTGACTTGTCTACTTTGACTATGTAAACTTTTAATGACTTCCAGTAATAAGTCTGTTTTTCCCCCTTCCTTTTAGGATATTTAATTACCCTTATTTCAAATCCTTGGCCATACAGATATATAATCTAATCCCAATTGATGCTTCAGATACACATAGAGTTCTCACACTTAGCATAGAATGGTGACAGCTCAGCTCTGTAGTAAACGTAGTTCCAATCTCAAAAAACTCCATTTAGTAGCATCCATTTGGGATTATAACTGACACATATTAGCATGAATCACTGGAGCTCACAGCCACCATGCTTGCAGACACAGGGGTTGATAGGAAGAGCAGAAATTGAGCACAGTAAGCCTTACTACTTCCTGTCTACTTGCCAGCCAGTCAGTGAAGAATAACTTACTCACCAAAAGCAATGCTGCCTGCATGCAGCACTCCAGGAGCCCCAGTCATCTTCCTAAGCCCACAACCACAAAGCTCAGTTTTTCATAAAGGACAGGTAGGAATGACAGTTTCAATGCCACAGCTAGGTTTTGAGGACTTTGTCCTGCTCAGCATCTCCCCTTCTAAAGTGTGTATATATAAAGCAAAGGTGGAAAAGATAAAGTACCTCTGTCTCCTTTCTGGCGCCCTTCATGCATGACAGAAACAACCAGACGATGGAAACTGCTCAGAAAGGATGGTACTGCTTTCAACAGCACCTGAAAAACACATGAAACAAAAACATGTGAGAAAACATAGTAAGGGGAGTGGAGAGGGTAGAAACTATCTTCTCATTCTGCATCCTGAGCCATTTGTGCTTCTAGAATCAATCAGAGAAAAAGGAAACGTTTTCTCCTAACGTAGCATCAGATGCTCATAAGCAATCCACTGCCAAAGAACAACAGTGCAGGCACAAGCAAAGCAGGAGAGCAACTGAAATTATGTGATTTTGAGATTCCCAGCCTTTTAAATGACAAGCAGTACAATGCACTTTCATGCTATCAAGACAAAATATTTCAAAATAATATTAAAAAAATCTAACACTAATATGTGTTCTCTTTCAAACCTTTTCCTCTTCTCCCACCCCATCACAGGTATACCTTTGGATGACACTGCACAATAGAGAAGAGCACTTCATGAACCCCCAGGAAGACACCATGATAGTCCTCTGTCTTCAGATGATCCAGAGGGACTGTTAGAAGAATGCTGAATGCCAACGAAACGTGATGTGGATTCACGAGGATCCCTTCTCCCTGCCTCAGCAGAGCTGCTACAGTCTCTAGAATAGGTATAACTATGACGGAAATCAGTGCCTGGTCCTGACAGGCCTCTTTGGTTTGCAGCTACAAGACAAGAAACAGACTATGAGAAATGCATTAGCCACTTATCATTAGCTGGAACACCAGAAAGCCCTAACACTATGACTGGAGTCAATGGAACGAGACCTGTGGTAGCTGGACTGGCAGGGAGACTCCTGCACCTGAACCATTTTCATGCACTTGTGCCCTGGGTGAGGATTGATGCATTTCAAACAAACACTGCTGTGAGCATAACTGGAATGGCAAACGTTCCCCAGCCTCCTGAAAACCAGCACCTCTTTGCACCTTTCACACCAATCCAATGATGCAGTTCACTCCTTTACATGCATGCAGACCTATCAGAAGGGGCAGAAACTGCAAGCTTGTGATTCCCAGGCACTGCAGAACCAGCTGCTGATAAATTCTTGCCTAGAGATATCATCCTGAGAGAAGAAAAACCTACATCACTAGCTTTATATGCTGTACAAACGAAGGGCAGGAAACTTGGGTTTGATTAGTTTCAGTTAAGTTTCTCTTTCATAATTCAGTGAATTTATATAATTACTTTTTTCTATAAGCATTTGTTTTGTTTTGCTGCTGTTGGCTTCTGCTGCAACACATGGCTGATGGTTATCTTTTCCTTTGGACAGCAGGAAAGACAGGAGACTCTCTACTCTGCAGTCTAACAAGTTTCTCCCAAGCACCATATTACAGTGTAGTTCCATAAAATTACTGTGCATAAGAAATGGATGACCTGCACACTTCACTCACAGGAGATTTACTTGAGGAAGGAGGAGAAAGAGGATCTACACAAAAACGTTCAGATGAATCTGGCATGTGTTTAGTTTTTGTTCTTGTGTGCCTCTGTGCACGTTAGCTGTATCCACTACAAAGTCTGAGATAGGAGGGGTAGGTAATGAAGTTACAATAAAGAGATACTTACAGCTAAAGCTGTGATTATCTGTGGGCTGGCAAACCAGAAAGCTTTCCCTTTGTCTCCACTTAATGGGCAGCTGAGCAACAATTTGGTTAGCGTAACAGCAGACAATACTTCCTGCAGAAAGCAGAAGGATCATCAGTCAGGGGTACAAGGCACACTGGCTCCTTTCAAGTACAGAAAAGCTCTTTCAAGGTCAGTGGCACTTCTGAGCATTACCAGAGCCTTGACACATGAAAGGCCTCCCACCAATACCTCTCTTTGGAAATTGTGAAGAAAGCAGCAGCTCAACAGAATTCAATGCACTGAGCACGCTGACCCAAATGTACTTTACACCACATTTGCTTCACAATCAACTTACTGTACAAAAAAGCTTACATGACTTTTAAGAAAGGAAAGTCTCCTCATAGAACTGCCACTAGGTAAGAGAGGGAAGCAGAGGCAATACAAGGACACTGGTACACCATAAATTAAGAATGCTGCTTTTGGCAGTAGGATTTTTTTAATTGCTAGTTGTTTATACAGACTGATACAAGAAGCATATTGCAAGCTACAATCAGGTGGCAGGAATTATCTGTGCAGTTCAGGAATTCCAGATACACTTTCAAAAAGATGCATCAAGAATTGACACAGCAAATCTGCCTCTCTTCTGACAAATAAGACAGGGCCAGATAATCCCACAAATTTAATCCAAGTGTCATTCTCAAATCACTGGGCTTTCTATGGAGCATACAGCAGACTTTTTTTTTGCCAAAAGTGTTCCATACATCAGCACTGGTGCTTAAGCTTCTCTGAAGAAGGGCGCATAATTTAAAAAGATACTGAGTGCTACCTGCGTATTGTTGAGTAGCCTTTAGAGCAACAAGTACTGAAAGTGCAGGTGCAGTTTTGGTTTTACTTAAAAATGCCAGCACTTCTAAAAGTGCCTTTAACCTTGTAAAGAAGAGCCACAAACACTGACTGCTGGTATCTGCTGTGCAAGAGCTCTGAGCAGCAAGTAGGAAAGAGCTTTCAGCATGGCCTGTAACACCACAGCTGTGTGATTTCTACTGACAATATATGGACTCGAGACTGCTGAGTCCTTAAGATGGACAGAAAGTTTTTTGAGTAGGTTTCCATGATCTTTCCACCTCTCAATGTATATACAGAACATAGCACAGTCAGAAAGCCCTTATCCATGTAAAGTAATTTGACCTGATTACTGAACATAAAGCAGGAAGAACAAAAAATATTTAACAAATCTCATTCACCAACAACCTTTTCTTCAAGATACAGCAGACTGCAGAAGGAAGTTGACAACACATTAAGCTCATGCCTTACTTTAGCCTTCTGCTGCCAAATATTCCTCACTTCCAGTCCCTGCAGCACCAGCCTCATTATGGCATAAAACTCCTCGTCAGAGCAGTTTCCCAGCACCTGGACAAGCACCTCTGTCAGCTCCATCTCCATGCTTTGGATCACCTGGGTTGTAATTGCAGGACCTGCATATTCAAGAGACAAAAACAATCAATTCCCAAGAGGACTTCCACAGGTAAGAATAGGGCAAACTGAAAATAAAACAGTTCTGGGGGTACCTTTTTAACATTCAAATACATAGAGGGCTTGATACTTTACCTTTCTCCCCACTAGTGCAATAACTTGATGATCTCAAGTATATCCTACCCTCAGGTTCAGAGCAGTCATCATACCAATAAAAACTCCTCAGTAATACAGAAAGACTACACCAAAGCAGCTGCACAAGCCAAGGGAGCAGGCTAAACAAACCACAGGTCTTTTCTACAAATGGTGGCCAGAGATGCATCACAAATCATAAAAGCATAAAGCTTTTTCTATGACTACTTAATGGCAATACAAACACTGAGATCACAACTGTACTTCACTTGAACAGTACTCTCCAAAGCAGGGTGTGCACATCCCAGGGTGTGCACAAGACAATTTACTAGGGTGTAGGAATTATAAGTAAAATATCTTTAATACAAAAAGATATTTTAAATAGATTTTACTTCATCTTTATCTCACACTTTTTAAACATTTTCTGTATGTGTGCTTTATAATAGACATAGTGGAGTAGCACATGTATAATTTATAAGTAAGTTATATTCAGGCTGTGTGTTCAATTTCTTAGGTTTTTTTAATGATAGGTGTGTGCAATCAAAAATGTTTGGAAACCACTGCACCAGAGCATGCCAGTAATAAGTCTGACAAATTCCAGCATTTTGAAGAAGTCAAAGAGAACAGTTATTCCTGCCCTGTGTTCATCTCTCCTTCTGAATGAGACAATATAAAGGAGCCATTAGGTCCCACAGCTGGCAGCAGAGGGTTTTCATGTAATTTCCAGCCTTGGCTGTTTATTTGGTGAGGATAAAGGAACCAACATGCCAATATCCCACAGAATGTATCAGAATTACCACATGGTGTTCATCATCCATAACAGTTAGGTAACTTCCACTGTTCTATAAATTCACCTACCAGATACAAAAGCAGATGAGTATTTTACTCCAAGATCTGACCTGGTGCAGATCAGCTGCTTCAGTGGTGCCTACTACACCAATTACACAAGCAGGACACTGCACTTCAGCCCTACCTCCAGTAGTATTACCATGTTCCAGTTACTTTCAAAATGTTCTACCAAGGATGAGTAACTCAGGACCTCAACTTTATTTAAAGATGTTAACATCTATCAGAATTTCATTACCAAACTAGATGGTGGCTGTGGTCCAGTAACCACAATATTGCCTCCTAGAAAATTATCCTGTTATGCATTTAAAAAAGGATAGCCTGCTGTTTTAACACAAGTAAACAAATGCAGACTTTTAAAGAAACTGTATGCTTTGCTAAATGGCTTTTAACACACAAAATTAGCAAAGGATGTGGAGAAAGAGAGTTTTCATACCAGAGAGAAGCTTTTTTATAGTAAAAACAACCATGACTGCAGTTTCCTTTTCAGGATACAGCTCTGGCACAGAGCAGAAGACAGTCAGGAACTGCAATGCAAGCTGAAGGAACTGCAGATTACTCCCTGCACAGGGCAGCTCTTTCAGTATCTGAGAGTAAAACTCTTGGTACAGTTTAACACGGGGCCGCTTCAAAAACCCACTGGGCTCCTTCTGCCAGTCCTTCTTGACAGGATGGCTCAGATCTGCTTTGAGGAGAGTAGTGACAGATGGTATGAATGCCACAGGCAAAGGCTGGTTTGGGGTGCTACTCTGAAGCCCGTGTTCAACAGTTCTGACCATCTGCAGAACCACTGGTTCCAACAGAGCACAAAACACATCCACAGAATGCAGCTTCTTTTCTGGCAGCTGCTGGAGGTGCAGTGTGACAACATGACAGAGTGTGGTGAATGCTGTGAGCAGCAACTGCTCAGCTGCGGGATTCCAATTTTTCCAGTCTATGCTTTTGGCTGCACCTGTGTCTGGCCTGCAGCTCACCAGGAAAGACATGAACTTTTCCAAGTTGAGCTTCACACTTTGTCTTCTTTCAATAATCATCTGAAGAAAGTTTTCCAAAAACTCTTGGACTTCCTGGACATACTGTGCCCAAACAGGACCAGTCAAGACATCAGTGAAGAATTTGCAAGCTGTAAGCTGGGAGGTCATGACAGCCTCAAGAACATCACTGGCATGTAACACCTTAAGAACAGAGTTGGAGTTCCTGCCAGCTTGCAGGCACCTCAGGAGGTGAAGGCAAGTACTTAAAACCTTCAGCAATAACAATTTGCTGCAAGAGACACTAGCCCTGGTATTAACTAGCAGGGACAGCAGCACCAGAAAACACCGAGTACAGTCAGAGGGAAGAAAACTGTCTAATTTCAGGAGAGAAACAATTTCTAGCAAATCCAGGCATCTTTGTAGTTGACGTTCTTTCAGGATGACAGGGCAGCCATTTTTTGCTAACAATACTATACACTGGGCAACTTTCTCCAGTGTTTTCCAAGAGGAGCTCAGCTCATCCTTCTGCACCTTGTTTTCTGATGGTACTTCCAATGGGTCAACAGTTTTGAAAGAAGCCAGAATTTCTTCATGCCAAGGAATATTAGTCACTGACAGCTGCTGCAGTGGCAGATCTACTGAATCCCTGGTAGCAGTGGGCAGCACCACAGCAAACTGATGAATAAGATGAGTCAGAAAAGCACAGTGCAGGACCCTCATTTCTGGTAGAAGAGAGCTGTGGATGAAACCAAGGGATATCTTTGCAATGCTGATGGAAGACTCCTGGTCCATGGCAGCTTTCTGAGCTTCAGCCAACATCAACGTTTCTAGAAGCACATTTGCAATGTACTCAACATCTTTTAAGGAAATATACGGCAACAGGATGGTCAGGTTGGATATGACAAGGTGCCAGTGTGCTGTGGGGTAGCTAAGCTCAGTTATTGCACTGATATCTCCATCCCACGGTTCAGATTCTCCTCTACTCATGGTGGATCTCCCAGACTCCAGGATGAAAGCTGCAGCATGCTGCAAGGCCTGTAGGTCAGCTTCGGTCTGCATTAACATCATCTTCATTTTCTGAAGTGTGAGCAGTTCTAAGCAATATTTACTAGTGGAGGCAAAACTATTTGCAAGTTCCATAACTCTCCTCCAACTCTGGTCCTTCACACCAGGCAGAAAAGCTGAAATGCCCCAGTGCCTTGCAGCAGGTTTAGTAACAGCAGTTTCAGCTGATGGAGACACATATTTACTGCAGCTAACACCAAACAGAGCATCTACCTCAACCCAAGTGTAAACAAGGAGGAGAGCAGCATCACTGGCCTTTCTTAGCCAAAGCTCTGACTTTTCTTTCTCTCTCCTAGGAGCCTGCAGCAGCTCCATCAGTGGCTGAATTATTCCCTTCTGTATGTTTGCCATCAAATGCTGAGTGCGAAGCACCACAGGGGAAGGAGTGACATCATCCAGGCTCCTCATGTTGAACAGAAAAGCATGCAGCACCGAGCACACTGACATCAGCTTCAAGGCCATGTCAACTGACCCTTCAACAGCTGGAATGATAAGGGTCTGGCATTTCTCCACAAAGAGACACAGAATGTCCAGAATCTGGTTGGGTGGCAGTTCAAGAAGGCACTCACGAAGCTTTGCTGTCAGGCCAGCAGAGAAGACAGACGGCCTCAGTTCATCCACAGCTGGCCGGCAAATGACTGTCAGCACCTCTTCAAAGAGCCGTGGGAACTGCCGCAGCTTGGAGTAGATCTGGAATATGGTGCTGATGAGAGTCTCCTGTGGCTTCTTTGTACGCGGCTCAGAGGTCTCTGCATCAATCCAAGCTGATGACACCAAGTCATCCAGGTCTGGCTCTACTATAAGGTGGTTTAATGACATCAGGAGTTTGAGACACCTGAACCAAGCAGGGATGGAAGCTTGGGAGTGTGTCAGCAGCATCTGTGCTAGCTTCCTGTAAAACCCAAATTGCACCTCCTTGTGCCGGATACGGTCACTGGCGACATTATAGATGTCATTGCTGAGCACCAAGTTCAGAAGCTGCTCCAAAGCAAGCAGTTCCATGCTCCAGTCCACAGGGAAAAGTCTATCACTCTTCCCCTCCTCTTGCAGGTCAGAGAGCCTGAGACAGCCAAAAAGCCTGCTGAGCATGTGGAAACACACAAGGTGGTTTTCTGCCTTACAGTACGAGTCCAGAAAGAGCTTATACAGCAGGGACACCGAACCAGCCACAACCGCTCCATGGAGGGCAGGTTCACACAAGTCACTGCCCAGCTTGGTCTGCACTGTGTTGACCGGTAGCAGAAGAGTTTTCCAAGCTCCTTTCTTCTTCTCCTGGGATTCCTGCTCTGACAGCAGCTCTTCTTTGTAGGATGAGAAAAGCTCAGGCTGAAATAACCCAGCCTGCAGCAAAGTCTCTATTTGGCTTCGTATTTCTCTGCTCAGGTGCTGACACACATGGTTATCATCCGCTTGTGTCCAGCTCCTCACAGTCAGCAAGTGCCTCAACAGCAAACATGGCTGGAGCAAGTGACTTGTCACTCGCCCAAACACACGGTTTGGGTTGGTTTGCTGCCTCTGGATCAGGAGGTACTGAGCAAAGGTAAGATGGAGGACATTGAACAACTGGGAGCCCACAGCATCATCAGAAGCCAGTTGCTGACATGCCAGCTTGGATAGCTTGTTGAGGAGATCAACCAAAAGTTCACACTTTGCTGTGTAAATGATGGACAGTGAAGGAGTAGAAAGGATGCCACTGGAGCAGCTCAGCACAGTGCCAATGTTCTGCTGTGTCTTCTCAGAATAGGCCTCTGATAACCTTTTGTTTATGATCTGAAAAAAGAAACAAAAACAAACCCCAAAACCAGTCAATTTAGCATACAAAGATAAAGCCCATCATAATGAACCAACAACACCTTCTGTGAGCTGTGGCTGCAAGGGGACGTGCCAACAGCTGCTGCTGGGCCTCTCACATCACAGGTTTCAAACTAGAAGCTCCACTGTCCTTGCATTTGTTTGCAGCACCAGATGAGTAAGGAAGCCCTCATGCACACTACTGGCAACAGCATAAGACAATCCATACTTGATACTAATAGTTCATCCTGCAGAAATGGAGTAGGGGTAAATTTCTTCCCTTCTTGAATGGTCCCCAAAATTACACTCCCAATAACAACAAACCTATACACAAAACACATCCCTGCTCTGATACAGGGGGGTTATTTAGTAAGAATGTCCATGCCTAAATATCATCTTTATATTTGAAAATGAGACAGTTTCTGGTCCTGGTATCTGGAATGTGAAGCACTATTATCTTTTCTCTGTGAGGGATACACATTTCTAGAGAAATTATGCTGCATTTCTCTTCCTTTTCTCAAACTTTATGTGTATTTCCCTGCTGTTTTCTTCTTCAAACCAGAAGATTGATTTTTACTCACTCCCTTTTCTCACCTTCAGATAATGTCTGCAAACAAACTCAGTAACAATTTTAAAATCTATGTCTATTTTGTTAAAAACCATACCTTACACCTTATCGTGGATGGTTCATCTCCTCAGCTGCAACAGTGATGGACTAAAACAGACCCTTAAATTCTTCCCACTGGACCCCCTACCACCTCTGTCCTTGTTGTTCAGGGTATTATACCTCTGACCTGATCTTCATCCAGATAGGTTTTCACACATAGACCACATTTAAATTTGGCACACTTTCTGCATAACATCTCTGAAACCCCAATTTCATCCAACCAATTCTCCATACTTCACAGTTCCATTTCTACATGTAAAAACAATCTTTTCTTGCTTCCCTTCAATCTGATCAAAATTAAAAGGATCATTTTCCCAGTCATTTTCACTGCCTTTGCAGCCACTCACTAATTCCGCCATTTTTAACCTTAGCACTGCACAAATATAAAATTATTGCAGGACAGAAATAGAGAAACTTTCAGTACAGGTCCTGCAAACTATCAGACTAATACATATTTCATGCAACATCTGACACTGTGAGGAAGAGTCAAGTACTGTAAGAGATACATATTGCTATCCAGAATTTTACCAGATATTCACAGTCATAGTTACCTCTGCAATTGAAAAACTGAGACCAACTGTCTTCCCACTCTTTAAGAGATCCTGTAGTCTTTTACTGTGGATAACATTGTCAAGATATGCCCAAAGTTTTTCAACAACTTCATCCTCCAGTTCATGTTTCTTGTTGTAATTGGAAACCAATGCTTGGCTTACCCAATCGAGTAAAACCTGTTAACAGAAGGGAAAACAAGAAATCTTTAACAACCCCCAAGCAAAAACAGGACAAAAGCAGTACCTCCTCACAGTTAACAGCATTTGTATCTTGAGAACTGTGCTACATCCAAGCAGAACAGCCTCTGAGTGAGCAAAGAAGTCTGGTCCCAAAGGTTTCAATTCCTAAGAGCTTACACTCTACACCAAATGTTGGACCTGTGCTTGCATGTACCATCCCAAAACAGCTTTCAGGAGTGAACATCTTTACTCTCACAACATCCTAATTCTAACAGTTCATACTGGTTGCAAATGCAATTTTTTAAATCAGTGCTCGGGGAATCAGCTGGTTTTCACTTTCTGACAGTTGCTATTCCACTCACATCCTTCTCTTCATATGTTTAAATTCACTACCTAGAAATTCAAGCCTAGGAATTTAGATGGGTGCAAACTAGAAAAGATTGAAATCTACTAATTACTGTTTTTAAACTGAAGTTGTGGTGTATGGCTAAGTTTAATATTTTAAGTAACTTGTTATTTCAAAACTTCTTGTTTTGAAATAACAAGAACCTGAAACACAGATCTCAGATGTGCAAACCCTAGGCCTGAAAGTACTACCAGGGCTGGAGGAACAGGACAAGACACCCCTAACCCAGGGAAACACTGCACAGACCTTCAGCAAACAGGGTCAAACAAAAGGCTTAGGAGACAGTGTGGGTTCCATGAAGAGAAAGCCAAATCACCCTCCAAGCAGCAGTCCATGAATGGACTCATGTGTGCTCTTTGCTCATGCACAGCAAGTTCTGAGCACCAGAGAACACACACACAGCCTCAGTCAGTCCTCCCATCCTCAAGTTCTTGTTTTTAACTACGCCCAAAAGCATCTGACTTCAGAGCATCCTGTACTGGACATAAAACCAATGGAAATGACAGCTCTAAAGACGATGATTTCTCGTCTCTCCGGAAGACAGAAGAAGAAGAAGACAGAACACAGGCACTACTCTCTCTAAAAGAAAGTTTCTTCCATCCTGCACGAATGCAGGGCTTTGGGCTGAAGCCACCTGCAACATGTCGTTATGAAAATATTTCCTGTAACGACAAAGAAATCAAGAGCTGATCACAATCCTAAACCAGTGCTATATTTACAGTGCTAACCGCTAGCTGGAAACTAGATCTGGATTTTAAGAACTAATTCATCCATAGCAGCAATCCGCCATCGGTATTTCCTTCTTTCATCACTGTTCACCATTGAAAAGTACTCACTTGCTCCTTATTAGGCAGGACGCACTGGTGAGAAATCCACGCGAACCGGGCTAGTTTGAGTTTGTCCTCCCAAGAAGTCTTGGCGCTTTTGAGCTTCAGGTAAATCCCGGAGTAGATGGCTGCCATGGGGGCGTCCCGTGGGCACAGCGAGGAGGCAGACACGCGTCTGGAAGAAACGCCGAGCAAGGGAAAGGCGGTCGGACGGGCAGCGGCTCCGCACCCGGCACTCACCCGGCACTCACGCACGTGGCACCGCTCGGGGCCCGAGCGCCCCTCCGCCCGCCAGCCGCCCACGGCCCCGCTCCCCAGCGCCCACCTCTCCCCCACCAGCCCCCGGTCCCACTCACCTTCCCCTCCGCCCGCAGGGCCGTCACTGCCCGCTCCCCGCTCCCGGTACGGCGGGGCCCTGCCCGCCGGCCTCCGTCCCCGCCAAGCCGCGCCAGCCGAGCGCCGAGCCCGGGAGGCGGCGCGCTGGGGCGAGCCCGCGCCCATTGGCGGCCAGAGGGCGCTTGCGCGGCCCCGGCCCCGCTCCCGCCCCGGCGTGTGTCAGCCGGGCCATGGAGCGGCCGCCGCCGCCCGCCGGGCCCCGGGCAGCACCGGCCGCGCCACCGGCACCGGCCCGCAGGGGAGGCGGCAGCGGCGGCGCGCCCGCCAGCAGCGCCCGGCTCCGCTGGGTGCAGTGACAGCGCCCCCCGGCCGCGCCGGCCCCCGCCTGCCTCCCGCCGCCTCCCGCCGCCTGCGATGCTCAGTGAGTGGGGACCGGCCCGGGGCCGCGGCCCGGGGCCCGCACGGGGGGGCGCGGGGGGCGGGGCCGGCGGCGGGAGCAGGGCCCGGGCGTCCCGCGGGCCGCCTCGTGGCGGAGGCCCGCAGGCCCGGCGCGGCCGGCGGCTCCCGGCAGCTCCCGGCAGGCCGGCGGGGGCACCTCGGGCACGGGCGCGGCCCTGGGGCAGCCCCGGCTGCGGACGGGCCAGGCGCGTGCCCTGCGCCCGGAGGTCGCGGGGGGGCCTCTGGTCGTGATATCCTTCTTTCCTTTGGAAAGTGCGTGGGTTTAATAAGCGTCTTCTTATCGCGCCATCTCTCTTCCCTTTTCTTTTTTTTTTTTTTCTTCTTTTTCTTTTCTTTTTTTTTTTTTTAATATTGACAGGAGAAGGCTTTAACTTTGGCGTCCCTTCAGCGAGCGCCCTTCGGCCCGCGGAGCAGCCCCAGGACGGGCGCGGGCCCCGCAGGGCTCCCGGCCCCGCTGACCCCGGCAGGGCCCACAGGCCGGCAGTGCCGGGTCTCGCGGCTCCGCTCGGCCCAGGAAGGGCCCGGCGGTGGCAGAGCCCGAGCCGAGGTGGTGTGAAGGGGGTTGGAGGAAAGCGTGTCCCGCTGGTCCCGCCGAGGACATCGGTGAAGCGCTGCTTGGCACCGACTTGGGGCCGCGGGGGGGTCGGGGGGAAACAATGTGGAATTGGCAAAGCGTCATTCGTGGATGGTGAGCCAGATCTCGGTCCAAATGCAAATGGATTCATGCTCTTTTAAAATCACAGCTGTTCTCTCTCTGCCTCTTCACATGAATGCCACTGCTCAGGCAAAAGCCTTCTCCGTAGTTCCTGCTATGCTGTTTTCCTATTTTGCACCACCACCATGCTCTCCAAGTCAACTTGTCATGTTTACTTGCCTGTTTTTGTGAATTGCAGCTGCTGCATGTGCGACATCCCTTGGCTCTTAGTTCATGGTTATCTACATATCAGTTTATCTTTATCTCGTTTACTCTGAAATTTTGTAAATTTCAGATTATCCTAATGTCACAAAATTAAAAATTGAGACCTGTTATTGTTGGTAGGCCCCACATTTCACCTGCGGTGATAAAGGATAAAAGATTATTTTTTGCTGTCCACAACTGAGGCCTGAGACAGAATTTTTATTAGAGAATATTCAAAAAATGCTTTTGTTTTATGCTTTTATTAGTTTGGGAGTTGGGTGTTTTTTAACTTAGCTCGCAGATGCTCACAGGTCTTTCCTCAGTCTGTTGGAAGAAAGAGACTGTTTCCCAGTGTCAGGACAGGAATACAGAGTCTTTAAAAGCTGTGTTTCCAGTGCTAGTTTTTAAGTTCTTTTTAGTGTGTCTGTACTGGGATTATTTCAAGGCCGTGGAATCTGCCTAAACCTGTACCTGAAATGTAGCATAGGCGGGAAAATAATTTCCTTGGCCCAATGCTTAGTTCACAGCTAACTTCCAGCTTTTCCAGGAAGGAGGAATTTGCAATGTGTTTTGTTTTATTAGCCTCTGCTCTGGTTTTTTTTTCAGTAGCTTTGGTTCCTCAAAAAAAATTACCTTAACCTTTTTTCAGTGCTCCAGTTTGGAACACTGCAGAAAATGCTGCATTGTAGCTCTGCATTCTCACAATGTGATCTTTCCTCTCTCTTTCCTTAAATATTTTCTTATCAGTAAAATTAGTTAGGAGCATTAGTATTTATTATTCTCTTTGGCTGTTCGAGGAAAATGAGACAGCTGGGACTTCTGAACAATTGTTTCAAGCTTTATGCATTTTGTGAACAGGGAACTCTATATGCTTTCAGTTTGTTACATATTTTGGAGATTATCCTCAGTTATGAGAGCTAGAATTTTAAAATTGATTGGAAGTTAAAAATGGCAGGCTTGTCCTTTTATGCCTTTAAATTCTGCATCATTGACCTGTTGTAAATTGGTGTGGCTTCAATCTTGGACGAGGCTGACAGCATTTTGGGAGCATATGTTTATTTTATGATACACTCTAATTTTGATAAAAGGCTCAATAAAGAATATATGTAGGAGTGTTGGTTTTGCTCTTGCACTTTTCCTGAATGCTTTTCCTGCCTTGGTGACGTTATTCTTTGTAATGCTGAGTATGAAGTATAAAAGCAAAGTGAAGGAAGAAGCAAAGAGCTGAAATTAGAGTATGGGTGACTGCTGTTTCTGATGCTAATGGTTGTTTCTTGATGAAGACACATTTCCTTAAGGGGGTTCCTGTTGTGTCACCTGGGAGTAGGGAAAAGAAATCTCCTTGAGATGCTGCTAACATCCCCTACTGTGACTGCAGGGGGGAGTACATAGAGGAGCAAGAAACTGTACAGATTGCATAAAGGCCTCGGTGTGGACCTGGGCAAATCACTTGCACGTGAGTCCGTGCAGCTGGCTGAAATGCAGAATGGTAACAGTACCCTGTGAAGCTTAGTTAAAGGGTGTTTTTAGGAGAGTGCTACGTTGCTGGTCCATCCTTGGGTCCGCTCTACTTGGTGGTCTTGATAAGAGTTCTGTCTTTCCTACAGTTTTGTGCAGCAGAAGTGTTACACTTGAGACAGTGTCTCAGATATAACTTCTTTAATTGCAGGAAGATGAAAAGGAAGTTTGCTTTTGGAGTGAAAGAAGGTGTTGAAAATTTTATTTTAATTAGTCTATCCGAAAATGCTTTGATAACTCCCACCTGTTGATGCCCCTTCCCCACACTCAACAGTTACTTAACCTGGGGGAACAAATGGGAATCTTTTTAAGGTTTTCACCCAAGCATGTAGAATTGCAATTCCACATATCTGTTGAAGGTGAACTATTGCTGAAACCTTGCATCCTCATCCACTTGTACCTAACTTCACAGAAGGCTTATTTTTCTAGTAAGTGGAATAAGCACTAAAATGTGCATGGGTATTAGAAAAAACTCATTTGTATTTTTAAAGCTGTCCTTTTGGTAGAAATAATGGTTCCTACAAAAGGAGGAAGGGCATCCTTGTCTCTCTCAGAGAAGTTGAGTTTCATCAGATTTAGCTGCTCAAACCAGGAAGCACTAGTACTCATGAAACATTCATGTCATTGGTAGTGGGGCTGTAAGGTGTTGAACTATCTCCAGGCAGGCTTTACCTGATGTTGTGATAGGAAGAAACCCCTGTGGTTTAGCTGTGCTTTATTTCAAGCCTTTCAGGTTATCTAAACTTGTGTGTAAAGTCAATGGCTGTTGTGAAGGATTGGTGCAGTCAGCGATTACCCAAATAGCAAGGGAGCTGTAGCATTCATCTTACTGAGGTTCCTTTATTACAAGCCAGGGGCTAAAAGGTAGCCTTGGGCTCATTTTGATTTTGAGGTACTTCCAAGTGGTGTTTGTGAGGACGGGTTCCTAAATGTATATTTTAAAAAAACCTTCAAAAGATTATTTCTGTTTCAAATTTTTGTAAGAGGGAAGCCTGGATACATCAAGGCAGGTGATAAAGAAGGCTCTGCTTTTCATTTCCCTCTTTTTTTTTCCTGGGGACCATCTGAGTGAAGTGCCAGAAATCTGGCAGTAACCTTTTAAGTTCCACCAATAAGCTTTTGCTTCTTGGACTCTCCAAACAGATTTGCTATATAAAGCATTATGTTTCCAAAATTTCCATCTTTGTATGTTAATTTCTCATTCCACTGAATATTCTAGAGTTTTCTTTGTTGGTTGGTCAAGCAGAGGAACCAGAAAATGACTGACGATTACTCAAACTGTTGCTGTCAAAACTCAAGGAGGAGAGATATTCCCTTTTTATGAGCTGTTTTTTACTAAAATGCTTTAGTTCACCATTGTGTTTTAGTCCAGAATCCTCAAAACTATTTTTTATTCCTCTGTGAAATCAGTAAAATTAGGCAGCAAAATATTTTCAGGGATCTACAAAATGTCTGGGCCATAGTACTGAGAGGCAAATCCCTGAGGGCTCTGTTTCATACCTCGGCAACAAAACTACAGAGATGTTTGTTTTCTATCAGTATCAATGCAGCTGCAGGCTAAGTTGATCTCAGGCTGCCCTGTAAGAGTCTCATCACCTCTTTCTTTCCTTTTGAGGTCATGAAACGCGTACGCACAGAGCAGATTCAGATGGCAGTGTCCTGCTACCTCAAGCGCCGTCAGTATGTGGACTCGGAAGGTCCCCTAAAACAAGGGCTGAGGCTGTGTCAGACTGCTGAAGAGATGGCAGCTAATCTCACAGGTAATCCTACCGTATTTTCCATGACTACTTCTTGGCAGAGTTGTGAGCACGTGTGCTGGCAGCTGTATGAATTTGTCTGCACACGTGGACATTTCTCCTTTTAAAATTAAGAAATTTCTCACTGTTAAGTTGGTGTGAATTATGAACTTTGGAAGAATGAAAATGTGGGTGGAAGTGTAACAAGGTGACGTTCATAGTCAGTGAAACATCAGGCTTAAATGCCATGTGAGGGTAATGGAAAATACATATGTTTTATCTCAAATAATGTGAAGTCTGGTGAGTAGTGGTGCTTTGGAATGGAAGGGAGAAGAACCTAGATGAGAAAGGAAGTAGAAGCAGGAAATTCTTTTGTACCTTTGTACTCCAGCAGAGTTATATCATGTGAAATTAAAGTGATAAGGCTGGGTCTTTTTCTGGCATGGTCAGCTTTGTAGTTATGAGAGGTCTGCTCTTGTCATTTGGGGAAAAAACCCAAAACCTTCAGTGGATGAGAAAAGGCATGGAGGGAGATAAACTTCCTTCTCTTTCTTAAAGACTTCTGAATCCTGCCACACTGCTTGCTTTCCAAATTGTGTCTGTGACAGTTGTCATTGTAATTATAATTTTTGTTTCAACAAACTCTGCTGCTGCTTGAGCACATAGAAGTATTGAAAAGATGAAAGCTATGTGGACATTATAGAGATTAAATTTACTTGTGAAAGTAATAAAAAATACTGGGCTGACATTTTGGGTAAAAAAGCAAGGAGAAACTCTTTTCTCTCAATGAAACTGCCTAGATTATGACAGTATCTCAGACAAAGGAGATCAAGTGGTGGAGTTACTTGTAACGTGATTTAATTTGACAAAATATTAGTAGCTATTTAACTGTGTTTGTGGTTAGATAAGGCTGGATGCAGGAACAGATAAAATACTATGGTAACATACTCTAAAGGTATTCCTTACCTTTACATCTTAGTACTTTTTCTTACCTTTACATCTTGGTACTTTTTTTTACCTTTACATCTTAGTACTTTTCATTTCCTTGCTTTTTTCAGCCTATCAGAAGTTTATTGCAATCTCTGAAAAAGTACTGGGAAAGATGGGGAAAGAATGAAACCAAAGTAAACTGCTGAATTGTTTTTCAGTGGGAGATTTTTTTTGTGAGAACTGGGTAGAAAGGTCAGTGTCAAAACATGCTCAGAATATGATACCAGCCATATCAGGAGGACACAGAAGTGTCTGAAGTAGTGGAGATGAACTGGATTACAAGCCCTTTGCATGGCCTCATAAAAAAAAAATCAATAAAGAGTGTGAATGAGTGTGTGTTTACATTTTGCCTTTTTTACTGAAAAAATAAATATTCCACAAAATATTATTACTAAATTTCATGTTAGTCTGTATCCTCTTGCCAGTGCATGGTTTTTGTAGATGGTCATTGAGAATTTAGTCATCAGTTTTCATTAGAACTGAAAATGGGCTGCTCTCGTGTGTTCAGCTGCTTACTACTTCTTGTCAGATGTGCTTGCAGTGAGCTGTCAGTGAGCATGCTGCAGTTCCAGCAGTGACTGTTAGAAAAATGTCTGTAAAAGTATAAACCCAAGCTTGTTACTTAATCTGACAACAGATGCTGAAAATACTTTCTGCTGCAGTCATCTTAGTTTTGCAAACGGAGTAAAAACTGAGCAGATTGCAAAGCCTGCAGTGCTTTATTTTGGGGAAAGTGATCAAATGTGTTTTTCTGAAGATGTTTTTGCTTTTTCCTTAGCAAAGCTCACCTTGTTTTTTACGTTCAGCTCTATTGTTTGACTTTTAAATTAACTAGCCTGTGTAATGGGAGACTTGGAGGGGACCTCGGAAGATGATCTGGTGCAACCTTTTCTGTGGGTGAGGGAGCCCAGATGAGATTATCTAGAATTCTGTCTGATTATATCTGCAGTAAAACATAGCACAGAGCTTCCTTGTGATTATCCCAATATTTCTCTAGAAAACAAGAACAATATCTGAGGACAGAGTGAGTGACCAAGGAACATAATAGTGCCCATAATAGTGCCCATAGCACTGTTAGCACATATGAGTATCTGAAATAATGTACAATTATACATCATCATACTCACCCAAAATAGGAATCAGTTGCTGTTACACAACATTTACAGTAGTCTCACATTTGTTAGCTGGAAGCAATTCTGCTGGTAGCTAACACACAAGACCAGGAGGGTACTGCCCATATCCCTGAGTTAGGAGTGAGCTCCTTTGAATTTCCTGTCCGGTTGCATAGCTGGCAGCACTTACTGGATGTGAAGGAGCAGATATTTCCAATAGATGACCACTGGGGAAGGTGGAAAAGAAACTGTGGTAGGTTTATTAACGTATGAGAAAGATACAGCCAGTGTTTTATTTCTACCAGTGCATGAAATTTCACTCTTGTTTTGGAATCGGTTGATTTCTTGATCCTTTTTGCAGTTCTCATTGGTTTAAAGTTTTGGGAAGGCAAAGAATTAGAATTTGTTAGAACTTTCTGGTATGTAGGGTTCATTTAGCATTTGCTGGATGGGAATGAGCTCGAGCATTGTTTACTGAAAGAATAGGCCATGATGGTTGCCCAGTCAGACTGTTTCAGGACAGGTAGACAAAGATGATACTCCACCTTCTGAAGCATGAAGTACACCTTAATTTTGGAATTAAGTTGCTTATGCAGAGAAAGTTGTGCCCTGGAGAAAATACCTTATAAAGTCTAGGCCAATGAGTTGTGCTTGCATAGCATGAGCAAGGCCATTGCCATTCCTGCAGAAATGAGGCCATCAGATCTCTATGAAGACTTGACTGTTGCATGTAATCCTGTGATAGACAGCATAAGAGACAGGACCTCATATTTCTGTATTTCTTAGCTTTTACAAAGAGTTGTGTGGGTGACACTGGAAACTGTCACTAAGTATTGTAGAGTTACTATGTGTGCATACGTGCAGTTTACTTTCTTGTGCTGAATATTGATTATATTCAATTTTACATCCAAATAGCAGAGCTTTTTACTTTAGGTATTGAGTAGTACCAGTATGTGAATGTGGAGCTCTTACCATCTTTGAGTTTCTGAAGCACCCAGGCTGTAGAAAGCTCAGTGTAGCTATGCCTTTCAGCAAGTTATATTAGTTTATATCTGAACTGATTTAAGAGATGATATCATATGGGTGCTGGAATCTGGTTTTGTTTTGATTTTTTTTTTTTCTCAAGAGAGGATGATGAGCTCAGCCCATCTCTCTGTTTAAAGAGCTGAATTCAGCTTGCGAAACATATCTCCTGTATTTACATAAGCTGAAGGAAGGTAAACCTGTGTCTTACCAGAGAGAAAGAGAGAGAGGAGCGGGGCAAGAATAGCGGCAGGCTGCCTGTGTACCATGTGCAGATCTCTTTCTAATAAGAGGCATTGAGATGAGCTGGAGTCTGGCCTATCTCTCTTCAGCGTGTGAACATTTGATAATGTTGTTTATAGACTTCCAAGGCTGTCAGACTTGTGCCTCTGTGCATGAGCCAAATGCTGGAACAAAAAGCCCCCCAGTCAATCAGGAGTAGAAAGGCAGAGGATGGAAAGTGGTGCAGGGCAAGGAGGACCAAAATAAGTTGAAGTGAAAGTAATAAAAATAGGGGGTTTGGAGGGGACAAGAGTTATGATTTGAAGAAAAAAAACTGAAAGGGAAATAGTGAAACTCCTTGCCCTCTTGTGCTCTATTTAGAACAGCAAAACTTGGGTTCCTAATCACCGGCATTTACATGTGCCTGGGGTTTCTTGATGCATGTCTGTAAACTTGCACAAAGTCTCCTGTGGATTCCAGGCCATTAGCAGAACAGCAGAGGTTTGGTGCCAGAGAAGGAGAAGCCAGTTCCCTTCCTAAACAGTTCAGAACTGCTTTTTCCAAAATGTTGTTCTGAAAAAGAGTTTAACATGATCTGAGGAGACCGTAACAACTGAGTTTGTGGTCAGTTGTCAGCTACTCCTTAACCTAAAATCCTCAGGGAGGAAGGAAGATTTTGGTTAAAAATTACAAAGTGTTTGCTTAGACGTTCAGTGTTTTCTCCACCACCTCTGTGAGACTTAATAAATGATAATAATTTGTTGTAAATTATAGTGACCGGGACAAGAAATTTGAGAATCTGAAGTAGTGTCACTTTAGACCTGTTCATGATGGTTGGTGGGACTCACTGAAAAGAAACTATACTTCATAGAAAGTTGTATGTTGCTTTCCTCATCTTTTCTGAGTGTAAAGTTGTAAAACCACAGTTGTAAAACTTCTAAGCGGTCTCTGATGGTTGTTACACTGAACTTCTTGGGAATTTAAGGTTATATTTGAAAACTTGAAAATGTGTTCTGGGTGGAGCAGGTGAGTTGCTGAGATTTTTAGGGTGGGTTTTAGCTTTCAGCGTATTTTCTCCTTCATTATCTGTCTAGGTGGTTAATGCCATGTTTAGATGCTTTGGACTATGTCATACCTCAATGGTTTTAAAGATGAAATGTCATCTGAGTGGCTGGATACCTTGGATTTTATGAGAAGCTTTGTTTTCAGACACACATATGTAAAAATCCTTAAATCCTTATATATGTTTTGCTTTTTTTATTTCACAGTCCAATCTGAGTCTGGTTGTGCCAACGTCGTGTCTGCAGCTCCCTGCCTGGCAGAGCCCCAGCAATATGAAGTACAGTTTGGACGATTACGCAATTTTCTGACAGGTAAATCAAAAAACACGGACTGACTTTTTTTGTCATTGAAATGAGTAAAGGGCAATATAGTAAAATTTGAAATCATGTCTCTAACAATGTTTTTATTTCTAGTTTTGAGGTTTCTGTTAAAATAGAAATATTTCATTTTTCTTTTTTTTGTTGTTTTCTGTGTGCTGAATAGCTTTTAAGTTTTGTAGATGGCTGGCTCTTTGCCCTTTCTTGATCAAGCATTTGCCCTTTGTAGGTCTTCTAGACAACACCATACTTACATAGGACAGGAAAGAAAATCAGTGTTTTATGTGAAAGGCAAGTAACTGAGAAAAGACTGTAGTTCTCTGTTGTATTCTAGTTTAAGGTTTTTAATTTTATCCGTAATTGGCTTGTTTTTATGATGGTCTGGATTTCTAAGGGAGAATTTCTTCCCATAAATTTAGCTGTATTTCTTGCAGGGTGATGTACTGACTTTGAGACTGGAGCAATACAGCAAAGTAAAAAAATTCTTACTCCATAATGATGCAGAAGTCAATTATTTAAAGGTTTTATAATTATTCTATAATTTTTTTTTAACAAGTACTCTTGGGAATGTCATTATTTCTTCTATAAGCCCCCAACATGGGGAGAAGAAAGCAGACAGAATTTTTAAAGAATAGTACCAAGGATGATGTCGCACAGTATTTGTCCAGTGTAGGGATTTGATCCCAGTGTGCATAACATCGAGATTATTATTTCTGATAGGTTTGGAAAGGAAGGGAGCAGGAAGGCAAAGGCAGAAAATAATGAATTATTGGAGTCTTGTCATCTACAGCAGTTCAATACCTTAGCACTTTAGTATTTGAAGTAAATCCTTATGGTTTGATAGATTTTTAGAAGTATGATAGCTCTGTTCAGTGCTTGGTGAAGTGCTTGCTTAATGCTTGATGAAGTGATAGGTTTTGGTATTCAGGTTGACTGCTTTCATCTTTTTTGTCCCTCTTGCTCTAGTTTGATATCTTACACAGATGAACTACCTCTGTTTGTTCAAGGGAGTAGCTTGCCAACCAGCCACAAGGCACAGCAGGGCACTTCCCATTTCTGTGATGCCTGCCCCACTGAGGAGCGGGCAGGGGATTAGTGACATGGAGTAACTTAACTAAGTAGTCTCTAGTTCAACCACCTGTTCAAAGCAGGGCAAGATGGGTGTTTGATCAGGTTGCTCCGAGATTGCTGTGCATCTCTAGGGCCCTGCTGCAATTCAGTGAGAATTTCCCTTGCAGCAGCTTGCCTGTTTTCCTTCCATTGAGCACCTGAGAAGAGCTGGCTCCTTTTCCTCTATGATGTCCTACTGGGTACTGAAGGCAAGCAGTTGAATGCCCCCTTATTCTTCAGGCTACACAGACCCAGCTCCTGTAACCTCTTCATATGTTCCTAGGGAACATTTTCTTTGTTCCTCTTTCTGCCAACTTCCCATCTCTTCCCTTTTTCCCCTACTGCAAAGTGAGGTCCTTCCTCTTGTTTTGGGCTAGTGCACCTGGAGAAAAAAGACCTGCTGACTGCTTAGAGCTTTTACTTACATGCAGACCACTGTTTTCACTGGCTTTGGCCCAGTTTCAGTGGGACAGGAAGAAGAGTGATGCTCAAGTATGCAAATATGTATGCATACACTGTACTCCATGCATACTCTGTAGTTACTCCTGTAGAAATGAGACAGAGACACAGTATGGACTAGAGAAAGTCTGGAAGAGTGCTCAACACAAAGGAAAAATTACCTAATGGAAAGGGAGAAAAGAGATCATGCGTTGGTGAGTGGCAGGAGGAAGAGCATGTTGAAAAGCAGCACTGCTTTTTGCATTTTGAGGATCAGCAAATGTTTGAGGATCAGCAGTGCCTATTTGTTTTCCAGTAATTCGGACCATTTGGTCCTGTGGTAGTAAGTCGTTGTGGCCCTGTTTGTTGCTATGGTGTTCGGCAGGCTCCGCTCGTCACAGCTCCCTGCAGCTGGCAAACAGCCCCAGAGAAGCTGGGGAAGGAGGGGTGGAGCTGTTGCACAGATCAGCCTCTGCAAGGTACAGCACAGCCTAATCGGGGTTTGTTACACTGTGTACTAGGAATTACTGCTGGGATTTGCCTTGGCAGAGAGAGAAAAGCATGTAGATGAGCAGGCACAGAAATAAAACAGGAGCACAGCATATTGCAGTACATTTTGGAAACTGTAGCTTCCTTTCCCCTGAAGACAAATCAGTTCCATCCAAAGCACCACACTCACGTTTTACTGAAGCTGAGAGGGGAAAAAAAGCTCAGGCCAGACAAGCTAGGTAAATAATTTTGGCTTAAACACATAAAATACTCTTTTAAATATAATTAATACATTTTAAAGTTCATTTATCACAACCAAAAAAGGGTACAAAGAGCATACTTTTTCTTTTGAAATAAATGGGAAAATTCAACTATCATGTATTTATGAGGTGGTATATTATTAGTTGTCCCACACCTGAAAAGGGTTTTGAAATATCTGCATTTTGTTCTGACAAGGTACCTCACTGATGTGGCAATCTCTATTGTACCTCCTTTAGGTGACAGAAGTTTGCTTAGATGTGCCAACAAATGTCTCTTTCTTGCTTGCTTTCCGATGTCACTGTCAGGGCTTTCCCAGTAGTCGTCCTTGCTCTATTTTTTTCCCAGTAGGAAGCGGTTTGAAAAGTCACTCAAAGTTTGTTGTTGTTTTTTTAATATAGATTCAGATTCTCAGCACAGCCATGAAGTGATGCCTCTTCTATATCCCCTCTTCGTCTACCTCCATCTGAACATGGTCCAGAATGGCCTAAAAAGCACAGTGGACAGTTTTTACAGCCGCTTCCATGGCATGTTCTTGCAGAATGCCAGCCAGAAGGATATCGTTGAACAGTTGCAGACTACCATGACTATTCAAGATATCCTGTCCAACTTGAAGCTCCGGGCTTTTCTGGACAACAAATACGTCATCCGCCTTCAAGAGGACAGCTACAACTACCTTCTTCGCTACCTCCAAAGTGACAACAACAACGCCCTGTGCAAAGTCCTGACCTTGCACATTCACCTGGATGTGCAGCCTGCCAAGAGGACTGACTACCAGCTCTATGCCGGTGGGAGCTCCTCACGCAACGAGAGCAACGGCCTGGAACCCAGCGACGTGCCAGCGTCCATTCTGCAGAATGAGGCAGCGCTGGATTTACTGCAGGACAGCATTAAACGTGTCAAGGACGGGCCCCCTTCCTTAACCACCATCTGTTTCTATGCCTTCTATAACACGGAGCAGTTGCTGAACACTGCAGAGATTTCACCAAATAGCAAGCTGCTCGCTGCTGGGTTCGATAATTCATGTGTGAAGCTGTGGAGCCTGCGCTCCAGGAAGTTGAAATCTGAGCCCCACCTTGTTGATGTGTCCCGCATCCGTTTGGCTTGTGACATCCTGGATGAGGAGGTTTGGATACCCTTTTTTCCCCCCCTTCTTCCCCTTCTACTGGCCTGCTTTGAGGCTACATTGTTGAGTATGTAGTCATGTCTTAGGGAACTCTGAGGCTATTGCACAACCTGCCTGCCTTGATGCACAGATTTGATAACCTCCTGTCATCCTTGTTCTTCCCTGCAGTGGTTGTTAGTGGTAAACTGAGGTGCAATCAGTCTGTGCTTAGGTCATAGTTTGTTAGTCCTGGGTGCTGGTCCCCCTCCTCCAGCTGTCCTTGAACAGATGACAGTAGACAGGCAACCCAGAAAGGACAGGTGAAAGGAGTAGGCTCTCTTCTCTGAGAAGCATGGAGCCTTCTTTGGGATGAAAAGTAGCTCAGGAAAACCAGGCAGAATGGTGGAGAGAAGGGGCAGACGCACAGGAAGAGGAAAATATAGACACAGTAAGGAAAAGAGCTAAAGAAGTCTGATCAGATGCTTGTGTGCAAAACTGTATTTCAGGTGTCACCTTAATTTACCAGAGGTCAAGAGTTATGGAAAAATTATGCAAAATGTCTTTGTTAAGGAATCTGAAGTGTAGAAACTTCTGAGGTTTTCTAGTCCAGAATGCTGGAGACAAGGACAGGGATGTGTGTACCGTTACTTCACACACAGTGCTAGGTGACATCTTCTACTTGACTTTTTTTTTTTCTTTTTCCCTTTCTAGTCACACCTTTCCTCCCCTCTCCACATGACTGCCCAAGTAGCAACTTATATCTGGTTAGAGATCAAAATTTTGATTCTTCTGTTGTTTAATCACCCTTCTCCTTAAAAAAAAACTAACTCATTTGTTCTTATGTTGAGTGTTTAGCAGGAGAGACACCCTTTTTTCCACTGTTTTTTCTATTTATTTTGGAAGAGTGCTGAGAGCTTGATGTATTTAGGGATCTGTGATTAGGGATTGCTTTGTTAAACAGCTTGAGAAAAGAGTCAAGCATCAAGGTGAGACATCACAGCAGCATGTTCACTGTTTCCCAGGTTAACCCTTTTTGCAGAGTGAGCAGGTAAGTGGGTCAGACTAGCCCAAAATAGAATTATGGACTCGTTTTCCTTGTAAACTGCAAGAGTTCATAGGGCATGTGACTGTGTATTGCCCATCATAGAAGCCAAATGTCAGCACCTGCAACAGAGGAAAATTTGGTAAACCAGCAGGTCACCTTCTTTGGCTCTAGACTGTGGAAAAGTGAGATATTGTCAGGTTATCAGGAGTGTGTGTATTAGCTTTTTTTGGCATGTAGTCATAGACTTGCTTATTGTACGTGTACTAGGAGAGAGCCATGGTATCCTGGAATTCATAGAATCCTGAATGCAAATAGCTTTTGGTGACTATTTGATGTTTTTTGCACAAGTCTGAAGCAAAAAAAACTGGCCAAAAACCAGCACAGATCAAAGTCATCATTGCCCTGAATAATTTTCACCACTGACAAAACAAATAGTCACCTGAGCAGGAGTTCAGAGAGGATACCATTACCAGCCTCAACACAAATTTGGTTACCAAATGCAAATGAAAGCCCCTTGACTACAAGGAAATAAATTCAGTTATCTAGGAGACCTAAGTAGAAATACACAGGCACCCACAGCATTGCAGGTGGGAACAGGCCAGCAATTGCTTTGATGCCATGGGAGAGGAAGCCAAAGATACCAAGACCAACCAGACTACCTTGACTGGGCTGCAGCTCAGTGTGAGCAGAGGCTGTATTTCAGATTGTCACTGCAGTCTGATCAGTAGCAATTCACAGGGATAAAGCTGATTCAGACTTTGACAAAGAATAAAAATTCTGAATGCTCTTTGACATTACTTCTGTGAGTTCTATGGAATAACTTGCGAGGATGTTAAGATTTGGTTTGGTTGATTTCCGTGTTGTATAATTAGGTTTGGATAATGTATTTAAATAGTAATGCATTAAATAAGTAGTCTTCAGCCTAGTTTTTTATTTTCTGCAAGGAAACAGATCCTTCCTTTTATGCAGTCACAAAGGTCTAAAATCATGCTAGTTTCAGTGGATGTTGTTCAGGGTTGCACTAAAGCTACTCTGTTGGGTTTATTAATTCTACTTGTGAAGGAGTGTGTGTGTGTGTATATATATATATATATATGTAAACCAAGGTGAGACTTAGCAAATGTTAGAACAAGTTTTTTCCTAGTCCATGTGAAGCCTTTGTGTCACCAAGGTCAAAATCATCTTCTAGGTGTAGTTTTACTAAATTTTGCTCAGTGTCATGCTGCGGTGTACTTCACTAGTGTAGTCTTGCTTGTTGCAAATAAGAGAGGCTTATTATTTTAGAATACAGTAATTCTGTTTTCTTTATAGTAGCATCTCACAAATGCCACTTTATAGTCTCTCTTACTTTGGGTCCAGTATAAAAATTGAGTTTTGTAGCTGTACAAATGAAAGTATTGTTTGTCTCTTTGCAATTTTACCATGCTCATTGCTGGTACTCCATAAATCAACATTGGAAAATAATGCTCTGTTCCAAGCCACAACAGTGCCAGCCTTTAAATCCTGTGAAGACTAAGGCTTGACCCCATTTAGCTCTGCTTCTAAGGTTCTGCTTTTAAGTGGCAGTGGTCCTTCAAGTGATAATGAGTGGGGATGATGCTTGCTTGATGGCAGATAGGAGGGAATTCTGGAAGTAGCAGTAAAAAATGTCCTGCAAAGTGTGCCATCCTTCTTCATCGTTCCCTGCTAGGGCATCTCTGCTATAGGTAGATATGAGGTCTTCCTTTTGGCATCTTTAGAGCACTGCAGGATGAGAGAGATTGACACCCAGGAAAACCTGTTACTGGTTAGAAAAAAAAAGGGGAGGAATGTGAGCTTATGGTTTGTTTCTCTTTGAGGCTATCATTGTTGCTTTTTGAGGCTTGGTGGCTGCACTTGCAGCTGCCTTGCTAATCTGGTCAGCAGACTAACTTGGATAGGGAGGAAGCTGAAAAATGTGGTGACTCAGAAGCATTATAGATGTACTGTTTTCAGTGAGCTGTGACAGGAGTGTGCAGTTGTGCTAAGTGGGTGTCAAACAGAAAGATAAGATTTGCTACCTGTGACCATATAGGAGTATGAGTTTCAATGCTGCAGAAGGTGTTGTCCTGGTACAGTAATACAAGGAGGGAAGAGGAGGTGCTTGCAGACAGCCCATGTAGCCTTGTATTTGAATGCACAGAATTAAGTACCTGGACTTGCAAAATTTGCTGAAACTGTAGTACAATACAGGCAGCTTGAATGGGCTTCCACTGGTAACTCGTCAGGAATCTTATGGTCATAATTAAATAGTACAAAATGCTGCAGGTATCAGCCACTCTCCTTTAATGTGGCAACACAGCCTAGAGATGCTGTAGATTCCAGTAAGCCATGCTCTATCTGAGGTAGAAAAGCAATTTGAATAAGAATGGTGCTTTGCATGCCAGAGCCTGCAGTTTCTCTCTGCTTCACCTCCATAGCAGAGAGGAAGTTGGCTTCCAGCCCCACCATAACGCTCCCATGGGCACTGACTATGAGGAGAAGCAGCATTGCTAAAGATGCCTTGCTTCCTACTACATACCACTGTTGAGATGGAGAAAGGCAAGGAGATGGCCAAGTCAGAGTTTGCTCACCTACAGCATGAAATTTTCTGGGCTATTGCTAAGTCTGAAGCCAAACTGTCTGTGGGTCCTGAGGTCTGGGGTGGGGGTGTGGGAGATACAGAGCTGCTTACAACACACTGACTTCTGCTGCTCTGACTTCTGCTGGTTGTCAACAGGCCAGCAGCCCTGGGGAATTGGGTTTCCTCTCAGGGCAGGAAGTGCTCCTTCTGCAGGAAATGAGCCAGTTCAAGATGATAAATGATAAAGGGGCTGCTCACAAACAAAAGGATGTTGTGTTGAATTTGATGTGCAGAGATTGTCTGTGAATGAGTGTTACTGATTCAGTACTGAGGAAAAGTGTCTTCCTGACAGCCCTGAGGAAGGCTAGTCTCAGGCTACTACGCAGCTGTACCCCAAGCAAGGGTTATCTTGTACTGTCAGTGAGACCCCTGCTTGTCAGGCAAGGACACTTCTGAGATCTGTTGAAACCTGTGTAGTGTCTGTAGTCTTAGAGTGTCAAGAGGTGCTACCTGAGTAGGCTTTTAGAGACTCTTACCATCCATGAGGAGATTCCTTTAGCTCAGCTCGCTGAATAGTCTTTAAACACAAAAGTCTTTACTGGTTGACTGTCTGCCCTGGTACTTGAATTGGAGAATAACAGAATGGAAAGGTTTCCAGTGCCATCATTTTTGTGATTGTTCATCTTCTACACCAAAATAGATACATTGGCCTAAATAAGCTGCATACATTTGCTATTCTCGAAGGTGGTTCTTGGAGGGTGAGGATGTGAAAGCATCCTGATGGAGCTTGGAGGTAGAAATAGATGTTAGAGCCTTGCTGCATTTCTGTTCACTTGCGGGATTGAGAAAGAAGGTTAAGCAGACAGCTTGTCAAATATGCTTTGTCTTTCCATCTCCTGCCTTTTGTTTAAGACGTCTGTGATTGTTTCTCTCTACTGGGAGATTCACTTCCAACAATAACCACACAAAAAGAGTAGATGCCAAGATCTGCTTTCAACATCTTAGCCAAATGTTTCTGTAGTAGAGTGGATAGAGACTATGCATATGTTTTGCTAAAAACATATTTTAGCAAAAGGAAAAATGTTATTAAATATTTTTCCCCTCTGTGCCTGCAGTCTCAGGTTCGGATGCCTTCTGGACTGAGCATAAGGCTACCAAAATTAAAGTCTTATCTCACCATCTCTTTCAGTATTCACTTGTAGCAAATGTACCAGCAATGTTCGTGTCTCAGAGTTGCACAAACTGTGCCACATCTAAAGTAAATAAAGTAAATAATCTAACTCCTTCTGTATTAACACCCTCCTGGTTTCCTCGTGGAGATTTTTATATTTATTGAACAGATAAACATGCTTTCCTTCCTTGTTTCTTCTTCATGACCAGGAGGAAGAGGATGACAACGCAGGCACAGAAATGAAGATCCTGAGAGGACACTGTGGACCTGTGTATAGTACGAGGTTCCTTTCAGACAGTTCAGGACTCTTATCTTGTTCTGAGGACATGTCCATCAGGTACTGGGACCTCGGAAGCTTTACAAACACTGTGTTGTACCAAGGACATGCCTATCCTGTCTGGGATTTGGATATTAGCCCCTGCAGCCTGTACTTTGCCAGCGGTTCCCACGATCGCACCGCCCGGCTCTGGTCGTTTGATCGGACGTACCCGCTGCGAATATACGCCGGCCATTTGGCGGATGTGGACTGCATCAAGTTCCACCCCAATTCCAACTACTTAGCCACGGGCTCCACGGACAAAACCGTGCGCCTGTGGAGCACCCAGCAGGGCAACTCGGTGCGGCTTTTCACCGGGCACCGGGGCCCCGTGCTGGCACTCGCCTTTTCCCCCAACGGTAAGTACCTGGCATCGGCAGGTGAAGACCAGCGGCTGAAGCTGTGGGACTTGGCATCAGGAACTCTTTACAAAGAACTGAGGGGGCACACAGACAATATAACCAGCCTTACTTTTAGCCCTGACAGTAGTTTAATTGCTTCGGCGTCGATGGACAATTCGGTTCGGGTCTGGGACATTCGGAACACGTACTGCAACGCCCCTGCGGATGGGTCTTCCAGTGAACTGGTTGGTGTATATACCGGACAGATGAATAATGTACTGAGCGTACAGTTTATGGCCTGTAATCTTCTTCTAGTGACTGGAATTGCACAAGAAAATCAGGAACATTAATTTTGCTTTTTGTCTTAGGGAAGTGGGTGGGTGTCTTGTATGCCAGAGTCCATTGCAAACTGAGATTACTGACTGTGAAACACTTCTCTTCCTCTGCCCCCTTGAAAGGCATGTTCAGAGTGATGCAAATGCTTTAAGATGTCACAAAAACGCCTGTGCTGTTGAACAAAATAAGGAAAAAAAGGAGGATTGATGAAAATACATACACATTCTAATTTTGTACTTTTAGGAATGGGAAAAAGGGGAGTGAATCCAGTAACTTGAGGAAACTGAAAGCCTGGCCCAGACAAGTGAAACTGCCAACCAGATAAGCTGGTGACCTGCACTTAAATATCCTTCATTGATTGATGGGCACATCTTATCTACTGTTAATTTGGCTTGAGTGTGTGGAGAACTACTGGCCCAGTGGTTTTTATTTTGTTTTGCTTTTGCTTTCCTGGTATTGCAGAGGACCAGCATTTTTAAGACCCTTCTATTAAAAGGACATTATGTATTTTCTACAGTGATAGTAGTCCTAAATATTTCAGCTCCCTATAGCACTTCCAGCATATTTTGGACTAAATAAGTAGAAAATACCCTTGTTCTTTTTGAGTAAGGGCAAGGAAATCTGACCTCAGTTGGGGCCCATCTCTGCATTGTTGTTTGGATTTGGTTCCTGGTACTAGCTGTGATTATGTGTATTTATGTTCCATTAATTAGGAAATTTTCTGACTCTGGTTGCACTGTGTTTTGAGGATGGGAGGACAGTGGGGACAGAGTGGTGGCTTTAAGAATAACGAACAACTTGCCTTGTCTGGAGGGAGGGCACCATAGAATGGAAACAGCCAAGTTTGGACTCCTAATGGAAACAGGGCATGGCAACCCACCACTGCACCTCACAGAAAGATTTCCTTAAATGGAAGTTGGCAGTCTAGGGAGAGGGGGATGAGGAGAAACACACAAAGTGACATGGGAAAAAATAGTATTACTAAATTATTGTGTGTACACAGAGGCAGCTCTGCCAGTGTTGGATTTTTCTCAAATGTTGCAATACCGGTTTCATGAACATTTTGTGAGATAAATCATCAGCATTTACAAGGATCTGCAGAAAAAGCACGTTCTAGTTTGTCATTTGGAGAGATTAAGTATTTCTGCTTTCTGGAAAGAGTTATTTTGTATTTTGTTTTCTATTAAAAGCATTTAGTTTAAAAAGAAAAATAAAAATTGTTTGGTCCCTTTCTGGGAAGTTCACTCTGACTTGTATGAGAAGAGGAGGGCAGCTTCCCCTACACTGCATGAGACAGACCCACCTGGAGGCTGAATCTGGTGGTCTCGCTCACTTGGTGCTGTTTTGATGTCACCCTGCTTGCTTTCCACAGAGCTGATGGGACACATCATGGAATGGGATATTGATACAGCTTGTAGGCCAGCTGATATGTTTGGGGAGGATCTAGGTACCCCCTGAGGTTAACACTGCACCTGAAGGCCTCATTCTGTAGTACTACATGACCTTTACTTTGTGGTTTAATGTGTCAAAATGCCTCTTTCAAGCAGATGTCTTTTAGACAGGCTGTGGGTATTAAATGATAATTCCCATCAGCTTCCCTTAGCCCTGCTGGATTTTCATGAGAAAATTCTCTTGAATGTCTAAACAATCTTAAGAGTTTAGACAACAACTCAGAGTTGCCATTTTATTTTATTGTGTATTTACAAAACAGTAAACTACAAAAATTTTTTACCAGAAAAGTGTTTGACCTTTCTGACATTAACACCAGCATGTGCTGCAGCTCAGTGCTGGGAGTAGCAGAAACCCCTCTGTACACCTGCATTTGAATGGCACTGCTGATCTGATCGCTGCATATCAGAAGTGTAAAGTAGCTTAATCCCAGACCAGAATTGGGCATGTTGAGGAAAAATGTATGGAAGACAGTTGTGCTTTGTGCTATGCAGGTCTCCAGAGAGACTTCCTTCAGTTCTGTTGAGTCAATACTGCTCACCAGACCAAACACATGGTATTTTTCAACCTGCAGTAATCCCTTTAATTGTTTTGAGTGGTTTTGCTGGATTCTGTAGATTCCAGCCCAAAGATTTTATTGTGAAATGACTGTTTTGGCTGAAGGCCTGTGTGAATATCCAGGAAGGATATGGGCCACCAGTGTTCACTGGAACTCATTTTGCTGTTGGTTGCCATATGTCCTGAGCAGTGTTTAGATTTAGAGCAGCTGGAGTTTTGGTCCTGAAGGAGAGCAAACAACCAAAAGGGGAGGGGAGGAAGGGAAGGGGAGGAGGGAGGGGGAAAGAGTAGGGGGTGGAAGTAAGAGTGAGATGGGCTGAGAACAAAGTTTCCCTTTAACATCTTTCTTCTACAGCAGAATTTGACTTATTACTACTTGGGTTGGTCTAAAGTATTACATGTAGAAGTGACAAGGGTAAAGAGACTTCAGAAGCAAATCCTGTTATATGCACATAGGCTAAAAGATGTGAAAGTGATTCCTGAATTGTTGGGAAAATGATCATTAGTTATGTTCTTCAAACATATAAGCAGCAATGTACTGTGTGGAGAGTTTTTGGTGCTCTTTGAAGGAAGCTAGGAAATAATCTAAACTAAAAAATGTCTGCAGTTGATTGACAGGCTGAATTTTAAGGCAGAATTGGGTGGAAAGTATGAGTGGAAGGAAGGAATACCATAAAGTGTAGCAAAATTTGGACTGTAGCCTCTATTAGTTATCTAGTTCAGAAATAAGTATACTTGCATGGACCACTTCTATTCTAAATATATACCAAAAACCACAAAAGCACTTAAGTTGACCTAGTTAAGCACTCAAATGTAAAGAAACATCATAGCAGTATCCTGCAGTTTGTGTGTCCATGTGTAACATAATTCTCACTTGGGTAACTGGGTTCTCCTTCCCCTGCAAAACGTTTTTCTTCGTGTGCCTCCTGGATGATGCACAGGGCACGAGGCACTGCATGGTCCCAGCCAGTGGCTGTCAGGAGACACTCAGAGGACAAACAGATAGCAGTCCTTTCCTGGTTTACAGAATCCTGTCTTCTCACAGCTAGGTGTGCTGGGGTTTGGGGTTTGTTATAGTAGACCCCTGGCACTGCATGCTATGTAGCTGCTGATGTACTTAGTTTCATCTAAAATGGATTCATCTCTTTTATTAATCATCTATATACTTCCACATAGTTTGCTGCAGCAAGAGGTTCTACACCTTGATTTTATGAGGGGGTAAAATATTTCCTTGGTTTTGACATTTGCTATCTGATAATTTTGTTCTGTTCCCTAACCTCTTGAATTGAAAAAGACAGTGAAGAGTAAAATGCCTTTCCAGGGTGTAATGTAGTCCAGGCCACAGCAGGTATAGACAAAGCTAAGGTAAAAGTCCATGCTTAGTCACTGAATACTGAGGAAAGGAAAGGGTATGTGCTCTAATAAATTGCTACACCCATTCACACGTCTATACTAAAGTTTTCCTTCTCACTTTCAACACAGGCATCTCCCAAGCAGTGTGCTGCCACACTGTTTGGTCTAAATGTCTTAATTCCTGAAATGGTAAAGTTCATCCTACTTCTCCCCATTCTTATCACTTTGTGAAAAGATTGTCTCTTAAAAGTGTTTTTAGGTCTAAAAACACTTTACAAAAATGGTATTTCCATTAACAGGTCCTTCGGGTTCGCCAAGAAAAATAAAAAGGACTTCAGGCCATGTTGTCAACATTGTTTCAACAGTTGCTCCTTTTGTTAGACCTCTGGGCTCTGTGGGTTCTTAGAAAAAGTCCTGGAATGGCCTTTCTTCTGAGTGGTGTCTAGTTGCTTATGGTGAGCCAGGCTCTAAAACTGTACCACTACAAGGCACCACTGTGACAGTAAAATTAAGTGCCTGGATGTCCCTTGCCAAAGACTATCCTGGCATGTTGCACATCAGCTATGGGTTTGTTTTTTTTTTTTTAAGTACTGGATAGGAGCCCAAACTGACTGAAATAACAACGTTCACCTTGCTCAGTGTACCTCAAGTACAAAATACTAATAAAAATTTTCCTCTGGACTGGTAATTTTTTGCAACAATTTCAAACCTCTGTCGGGCTTTCTGTTTCATGGACCCTGCTATACAACAGCACTGAGCAGCAGGTGAACAGAGGTGATACATTCTAAGTGCATGGTTTAAGGCAAAGTGTTACCTACTGTGTGCTATCCTGAAGAAGCAGTCTCGAGACAAGTAGCTGTAGAAGTTATTTCTATAACTTGCTATTACAAGCTTTACTCTTGCATTAAGCTGAGGGTTAGGGGAGGAAAGAGACAAATTTCAGAAGCCTACTTTAACAGTAGCCCTGATTTCCTGCCTAGTCCAGGTGTTTGCAGTTCCTTTTAGGATAAAATTGCCTTCTCTTTGCACAGGTTTGTGATCTTCATTGAAGTTGTGGTCTTCTGTTTATGACAAGCCTGGTAACAACAATATTTTAGCATATACAGATGGGAGATCAGCTAACAGCAGGGCTTTATAGTGTTTGGTGCTGTACAAGCACATGGGCAGTGCTCCTCTGACACCTTGCCTGAGAACAGGAGGAAGTAACTCCATTCTAATCCCTCTACTGGGCTGGAAAGGGAGGAGGTATGCTGGAATCCCTATCCCAGCTCTGGAGAATGGGACGGGAGGCAGTTCACGAGCCATGAGTGTCAGGGCACAAGACAAGGATCATGATGGTATCCAGTTCTATTTCTTTGCTATCAGTCCTTTCCCCAACGGAGTAGTGATGCTCCTGTTCGCTGCCGCGCATCAAGCATCAGCACTTACTCCAGCAGCCCTGGTAGGGCAGCAGTGGGGCTGGTCAGGCAGCTAATTGAAATGATCACCCTGCATTCCTTGTAAATGGCCTGTAAATATCGAGCCTGGGGTTTGGGTTGGGGTGTTTCTTGTTTGTTGTTCTTTTGTTTGTTTTTCCTGTGGCTTAAAATTATTTAATGGAGGTAGGCTGTAGGAGACTGAATTGCCTGTTTCCTGAATTGCCTGTTTTTGAAAGAAATTTTTGATCTTGGGATATTCTTTGGGATATTCAGAAATATCTTGAACCCCCTTCCCCTAATTTGGAAGCTGCCAGATCGGGCTCCATTTTTACACTTAGACAAGCGGGCTACCTAGACAGCAGTGAGTGCCGTAGCTCTATTCGTAGATACAGCAATACCCCACTGAAATATCCAAAGGCTGGATTGCACCTGAATCTTGGGAAGTTCCTGGAAGGAACTGAGGTAGGTGCACACTAAGGGGAGAAAGGCTGCTAGATAACAAAGCACTCCTGCCAGAAGGTGTTTCTTGTTCTCTGGACAGCAGTGATATTACCTGTGCTCTCTGATGTCTGCTTAGGCCAGCCCTGCGCCTGGCTTTGCAACAGCCACTGGTGCTTTGTAGTTCACGGAGAGGGACGGGGCAAATAAGGGCAGAAGCTGCTGTGTGCTGCTGCAGTGATAAACTGGGGTCATGCTGTAAGACAACTCGAGACAAACTAGTGCCAACTGCATGTGGAGAATGGCCATTTGTCTGGCATCCAGAAAAGCACAACAAAACTCATGTACTGACAAGCTGCCCTTTAGAACTAGCACAGATCCTTCCGGAGCTGCATGTACTTCAACAGCAGGAATCCGCCAAGCCCTAAACATTCACTCCCAGGGACTGGAGTCGTGAGTGCACGTGTCGCTTTGGAGTATTTTAGGTTAACACGTCACAACTTCAGCCCATTACTGCAGTTGAAACAAGGCATGTTTGCACAGCTTTTTTTTTTTTTCTTTTTTTAATTGGTGACCAGCTTAGCTGGAGACATGTGCGGGACTGCTGCTGCTTTTTGCCATTTTTGCTTAAGGCAATAGCAGAGCAATCTGCATGCGGTTAACAGACTGGAAAAGAATAGCCAGAATTTTAGGCACTCTCTTCCCCCCTGGCAACTCCACTAGTGCAAATATTTCATGACCATTTAGGATGACTGTGGAACCATCTGTGAGTTTGGAGGTGGTTGTGTTTTTATATATTATTTTTTAACCCAGAAATAAAGCCTAAACCAAACAGGAGTATAAAGCTGTGCTGCACCTAAACTTTCTGGTGCCTTTGCTAGGCAGATCTCCTTGACGTGCAGGAGGTAGGAAGTGCTTGGCTTTCTCTTTTCTTTTTAAAATTATTCATCCATAAGTCTTACTTCCCCAAAGTCTCTCAAGAGAAAACATCCTGGGTTCTCCAACAGCCCTCATCCTGCAACCAGCATAGGATAAACACAAATGCTGAGAACCTGCCTTTCTGTGGCACTGTTTGTGTCTCCGTGGATAGTTTTATTGCACAGAGAGATCACACACCTCAGTGACATCTACATGCAGAGATGCCAGAGCCCCACCCTGCACACCTCACTGCTCGGGTACACTGGGAACTGCATGCTTCATTCAGGTTTAATTTCACAATGGAAATGTTTCATTTTCCTTTAAACGGCACTTTGAAACAACATGTATTATGGGATTTCAATGCTCTGTTGCTTTTGTATTGCTTGCTTCACTCAATGCAAAAACTTTTGTCTTGAAGAGCCTGTTTTTCTCTCCCTGAAGATGCAGAGGCTACAAAACTGTTTCAATAACATGCAATAACTAAATAGAAATTTAATGTTTGCAGTTTAATCTACAACATCTAACCCTATCAGCTTTCGTACACCCAGTCAGATAACCGGGGGACAGTACAGGTTTAACAGCACCTGAAGCTTCACTGCAAGACACAAACAAGAAGGGTGTGCCCATCTTGTGGTGCTTTCACCTGTATCCTTCCTGCATTCACTAGGTTTCCCCTCTGCACCTTCCAGCACCCCATACAGGCCAGTGCTGCAGCAGGTCTGGAAAGGCCCTGGCCCTTGGCATCACACCCAGGTTTGAAGTTTGCTCTGTCCTGTGTCCCAGACCCCATTTAATCCCCAGCCCTCCGAGATGGGGGCAGCTACCCTGGGGAAGGTGTGGGGGACGCAGTGCTGGGGGACACCATGGCACACAGCCTGCAGTGGCGTGAGGCTCCTCAGGCCACAGCAGGGTCAGTTCACCAACTCTCTAAAATGCACTATTTGAGTGTTTCTCCCTTTAACAGCCATGTGTAGTGTTGCCCCAAAAACTACACCAGTAGTTTTCCAAAACTAGGTTGTTTAGCCTACGGGAGGCTCAGGGGTGACCTTATTGCTCTCTACAACCACCTGCAAGGAAGGTGTAGCCAGGTGAGAGATTGCCTCTTCTCCCAGGAAGTCAGCGACAGGACAAGAGAACCCAGTCTTCAGCTGTGCCACGGGAGGTTCAAAGTTGGACACTAGGAGGAATTTCTTCACAGAAAGGGTGGTTAGACACTGGAATGGGCTGCCCAGGGAGGTGGTGGAGTCACTGTGCCTGGAAGTGTTTAAGGAACGACTGCACGTGGCACTGGGTGCCATGGTCTAATTGACAGGGTGATGTTTGGTCGTAGGTTGGACCTGATGATCGCAGAGGTCAAACCGATTGATTCCGCCCCTCTGTTTGGTAAACGCGGGTTCGGTCGGGACGATCCCGCCAAAAGGCGCTACCCGGGCCCTCTCCTGGCCCGCGGGAAGCGGCCACGCGCTGCACTGCTTTTTCCAACGGGAGAAAATTACTAAAAAAAAAAAAAAAAAAAAAAATCGCCCTAAACCTGGGCATGGGGCGAGCGCAGCCCAGGCTCCACGCACTTCCCCACCTCCCCTCACAAGGAGGACAGCCCGCCCGGCTCGGCCGGCCCCCGGGAGCTCAGCGCGGGGAAGTGGCGCCCACAGCCGCCCACAGCCGGCCCGCGCAGGCCGGGCCCTGCCCCCTGGCGGCCTCCGCGCCCGGCGCGCCGCAGTAACACCGGCCGGGCTGCTGTGAGGGCCCCCGAGCGCCGGGAAATGGCTACGGGATTTAGGCTCAAAGCACCACTGAGAGGGGGCCTCATTAACGTGTGTGAAAATAGCTAAAGGGTGGGTGTGAAGAGGATTCAGCCAGGCTCTTCTCGGTGGTGCCAAGCAATAGGGCGTGAGGCAGTGGGCAGATACTGATACACGGGAAATTCCACCTGGAACAGATTGTCCAGAGAGGTTGTGGAGTCTCCCTCTCTGGAGATGTTAAAGAATCATCTGGACACAATCCTGTGCCAGGTGCTCTAGGATGATCCTACTTGAGCAGGGAGACTGGACCAGATGACTGCCCGTGGTCCTTTTCCGCCTGACCCATTGTGTGATTTAATATACAGTACAGACACCATTCCCTCCTAGCAGTGCCTAAGAGCAGCATTATGGAGGGCAAGAAGGCTGGGTGTGGGAAAGGAGGAAACCCAGGTACAGGGGTGAGGCTGTGGAGCTACTGCCCTTGCACTGCACACCTCCTGCGAGGAAGGTTTGTGGGAATTCACTCAAGTAGCGAGGAAGGTTTATGGGAATTCACTCAAGTATCAAGGGAGGTTTATGCTAATTCACTCAAATATCAAGGGAAACTGCTACAGTGGTTTTCCCAGGATGAGGCTCCATTCTTCAGCATTGTCGCTGGGTGTGCTAACCCATTGATTTCCCTAAATACTGTGAATTTGGCTATGTCATGTGCAGTAGTAAAAGCCCGTTTATGTTTTCTTGTTATCTCTTAATACAATTTTACTCATTTGTAGACTTGAAAGTGTGATTGTTCAAACCACTGTGGCAAACTTAGTCTCACAAACCGATGTTAACTAATTTATACAGAAGTTTGACCCAAAAATTTAAAATTAAAGTACAGGTATCCCTATACTGGGGACTCTGGTGGGTAAAACAGGACAGTCAGTTCCCTGCTCTGGCTGCTGGTACTGTGTGACCACAGGAAAGTTATGACTTGGTTTCTTTTTCCTAAATCAGGTTTGGGGCAGGAGATTGTTTGGTAAATGGTTCACACCTTGAGCAGTGATATGTGAAAAAAATAGTAACGTTAACAGGTAGGAAGGGACCTAAAGACCATCTAGTCCACCCAACTCCCCTGCAACAGGCAGAGACACCTCCCACTGGATCAGAGCTCCATCCCAACTGGCCTTAAACATTTCCAGGGATACAGCATCCAGAACTTCTCTGAGTAACCTGTTGCAGTATCTTGCCACCCTCAGAGTAAACAATTTCTTCCTAATATCTATCCTAAATTTCCTCTCTTTCCATTTGAACCCTTTAGTCCTTCTAATCCTGTGGGCTCTAACCCAAGCATGGCCAGTTTATATCGATCCTTTAGACACTAGCCTGAGCATGGGATCAGGCACATGGTGTCCCCAAAAGGCAGCTCTCCTCTGGATGGACTTTTTTCCTTGTTTGGACCAAAACCAAACCCATGGACACAGGCTAGCAAGGTTCAGTGGCCAGCCTGAGATGGCTGGAGATACTGCAACCCACCCATGCAGGCCTGGAAGGGAGAAACAAGGGAGGGCGCCAAGTCCCTGCTTTCTTCTCCTGGGATCGGCTGCCTCAGCTTCCCTTCCCTCTCAGGTGGGTCTCTGCCATCACTGGGCAGGGCAGGGCAGGCTCAAACAATCATAGACTTGTTAGGGTTAGAAGGGACCGCTGGAGATTTTCGAGTCCAACCCCATGGCAAGGCAGGGTCACCTCGAGCAGGTGACACAAGAACATGTCTAGGTGGGTTTTTAATGTCTCCAAACAGCAAAATCCACGACCTCCTCGGGCAGTCTAATCCAGTGCTCTGCCACCCTCAACGTAAAGTTCTTCCTCACATTGAGATAGAACTTCTTATGCTTTCACTTAAGACACTGCTCATCGCTGTCTCACAGGGCACCACTGAAAAAAGTCTGGCACCATCCTCTTGGCACCTGCCTTTGAGATATTTATACGCACTAGCGAGGTCCCCTCCTGTCTTCTCGGGCGCCATTTCGGCAGGCCCGGGCCCGCTCCCGTCGCTTCCCGGGCCGGGCGGCGGCAGAGGGCGCTGGCCGGGACGGCCGGGAGGAGGCCGCCAGCCGCAGCCTTATCAGCGCGCCGCAGGCCGGGCCGGGCCCGCGCGGCCGCGGGTTCCCGGCCGCCGGCCCATGGGCGGCGGCGGCGGCTCGGAGGCGCCTCCTCCTCCTCCTCCCGCCGCAGACCCGCGCGGCGGGGACCTGCGACCGCAGCAGCAGCTCGGGTGCCGCGCCGGCCGCATGGCGGGCTACGCGCCGCGCCTGCCCTGGCTGCTGCCGCTGCTGCGCCGGGCGGCGCCGCCCCCCTGGGCTCGGGCGGCCGCCGCGGCCGCCGGGCTCCGCGCCCCGCCGCGCCCGCCCGGCAGGTGCGGGGCGCACCCCGCGCCGCTGTCGCTGCTGCTGCTGCCGCCGAGATCCCCGTCCTACCACCGCCGCCGCCTCCTCCCCGCGGCGGCGGCGGCGGCGGGCGGCGCCCCGCGCTTCCTGAGCAGCGCGGCGGGCGCGGAGCCGCCGCGGGGGTCTGCGGGCGCTCCGCCGCGCTTCGAGGCTCGCAGGCTGCTGGCCCTGGCGCACCCCGAGCGCCGGAGACTGACAGGTACCGGGGCCGCCCCGGGGCTTTGCCCGAGCGGGAGGGGGCGGCGGGCGCCCCGCCCGGAGGGGCTGCCGGGGCCGGGGTGCGCGGCCGGGATGCGCCCCCGGAGCGGACGCCGCCGGGGCGAAGGAGAAGGTCGTGCTTCCCTGGAGAACCGGCCCTGCTGGCAGCATCCCAGCACAGCGCGGGGTCTCGGAGCGAGCCTTCAATACGTGTGAAAAGCTAAAACCATACATTCTCTCCCCTCTTCTCACTTTGCCATCTCTTAATATGTTGGTTTTTGAAGGGAAGGCAAAAGTTTTGGAAGTTAACAGAACTCGGTTCCGTTTGTTTAATGCCCCTGTGCATGTTCAGCACTGGCTTTACAATCTACCTGCAATAAATTTGGGCCCAAGGCTGCATGAAATTAAGTAAAAAGGGGAACCTGATGAGTTGAATTTTTAAAAATAAATTGGAATTCTCTCTCTCAAGAAATTTTTGCTTAAAACTTTTGTAAGGTGTTTTGATGTTTTCGCAAGATGTCTAGTGCCTGTGCAGTGAAACCAAAACACAGTGGCTGTATAAATTACACCCTTAACACTGATATTTTCAACATAGTATAAACGAACTTTTCTTGACATTTTTTCTCATAGGTTAATATGATAAAAGCTGTTGGTAAGAAAACAACGTCAAATTATTATGTGCTTTGGGTTTTTTAAGGTATCTCTGTTGGCAGACAGCATGTGCACTGTCTCATGAGTGAGAGGCCTGTAGTCCTCTGTAAAAATATAGGTAGTTCCCATGGACTGAGTAAATGGTGTTTGAGAGGAGAGGTCAGGTAGTTAGACATATAAAGAGGTAGTTTGTGGAATAAAAAATACTTTGCACAAAATTTTATTCACACTGGATATTTACAGAGTTTCATTACATGTTGGTGCTATATAGCCAACATAATTTGGATCCAAATGAATGTTTATAGATTTTGGGCTACCTGCTGGTTTTACAATGAAGTTTTAAAAGACTGTGGTTTTCCCATTTAAATTTAATCAAGTAAATAAATCAGTTATTTTAAGGCTGGCTTTTAGGACCCTAGGCTTCTCTATAACTGAAAATTTAATTTAGTTCACTCTACTGGGCACTCACTGCCAGCTTGTTTATCACAAGCAGGGTTACGGTATGCTTGTTTGTAATTATGTTTTGAAATAGAGAAAAGTATCCTTAGTCTGTGCAGTCTGCTGATGGTTTTATCTAAGTAATCAGCTATCACAGTTGCTAAAAACCAGCTACATGCAGTTTTGCCTTTTAAGATAACAAAATGGGCTGAATTAAAGTTTAAAAAAACCCTAACACAACAACTTGATCATATCAAGTCATGACGATGGAAAAAATATGGAAATGTAATAACTGCTTTTCAGTGTTTGGTTGATCTTCATTCTGGGAGAGGAGTGAATTTATGTAGCATTCTTTACTGACACCCTGCTTAAGGGAAAATTTGTAGTTAAGTTGTAATTAGGTGGGGAGATGGAAAAGCTAACAGGGAAAATGCTTTTGGTCATTATAGAGTGCAGGGATAACAAATATTGGTAAAATGCATTGTAGGTGGTTGCAGGGCAATTGCAGGTACCCATTGCATCTAAAATATGTTAAAATAGTTGCATTTTGTTCCTGTTGCAGCTCTGTACAGAAAACAAGTCCTTAAAAACCTAGTATGTCTGGGTTTGCTCCATTCAAAAAAAGGAAGGTTAACAGTTTCACTATATGAAGCAATGAACCAAGGGTAAAACATTTGATTTCCTCTTCAAGTCCATATAACTGTTAAGCAAATGCTGTGAGATCTCTTCAGAGGTGTTGAGATCTCTACAGGTGCTGTTCAGTTCTGCAGGAAGGCCGAGTTCTTCCAGGTTTTCTGTATTGTATAGAATGGGTGGCTGGTAACCTAGGGGGGTTTAGCAGTACCAGTGTGGAGTGCCGTGTGCCTTTCCTGGCAGCCCACATGGCAGGAGTCGTGATACTCTGCCTGCTCCTTGCAGCTGTGAGTTGAAATTCACAGTCACAGAAGGTGAGGTGGTTGCCATGAGGACAGTGGAAGAGACTGGGAGCAGAGGATGATTTATGAGGAAGTTGAGCAAGCCTAGCTTCACCCATCTTGGTGCGCTGGGGAAGTGGTGTCAGCTGATGAGGTGCAGGCCCAGAGGTGAAGGTGACCTGCTCCCCTTGTGATTGGCAGCAGAGGAGAAGGTCCCATGTTGCTCTGTGCAGGGCCTCTTCCCTGTCCAATGGCTCAGGAAGAAGTGGTGTGCTCTGGCCCAGACTTCCCATGCACTGGCACACAGCACCTCTTGCAGCAGGAGCTTCTGACCCTCTGGAGGCTCCTAGGAATGAAAATAAATGTATCAAATGTCATAATGTCCAAAAAAAAGTATCGTTGTAATATGTTCCATGTCCAGTTACTCCTACAGTGGGGTAGAGCTATGAATGTATTTTAAATGGGACACGTGTGTTAAATTTTGTTGTTTGCATTTAAAGTGGTAAAAAGAAGCCCATATACTATGGTGGGAATTCACTCTGTTAGTGACCACAGTTTTGTGTAGTGATTAGGAGTTTGTAAATCCCGTAATACCTCCCAGGTTTACCAAAGGAGAGAAGTAGTTGTAGGAATTCCTTGGCCGATCTGGTGTAGTCAGGTAAGGTAAACCTGCATCTTCGGTTAAATTCAGTTCCTGGGGAAGAGGACAGGGCCATTGTTTGAATTATTGAATCCTGCTCTGTGTATGTGAGACCACAAAAATGCTTTTTCAAAATGATGCCTTTTATATCTTCCCGCCTCCTTGTTTCTCCCCGTGAGAATCTGTCTGTTGCACTTCATCCAAACCACACTCGAAGGAAACAATAGTTGTATTGAATTGTAAAGTCAGCACAAGGAACTCTGAGATTTTTAATCCCATAGCAAAGTGTGCGCTTTCTCTCTATCAAACTTTATGTGCACTGAGTAAGAAGGATTGTTTTGTACACAGGTCTTCTTTAGAGGCATTCAAGAAATGCCCCTAAAGAAGGCATTATTATCTCAGATATTTTATTTGGTAATTTTTGACAAGTTTGTAATAGCTGCTTTCCTACAGATTAAAATTTCAATTAAGTTAGGAGAGCACTGCTTTATTCATAATCAGATTTTATTTTACTTTAAAATTACACCAGGTGATGCACTTTGATTTTTTTGGAAGGCAATTCTTGTGGTTTTAAAATCGTGATTCCTATATATATATATATATATCTATATATATATATATATATATATATATATATATATATCTATATATATATATATGTAGAGGTAACTTGCTGAGTGTTTTCTTATGTGCAGTGCACCAATAAAATATAGGCTAGGTGCTTTTTGTTGCTTCTCCCCCTAGTTTTTCTTCTGATTTTGTCAATGTTTGGTATGAAATTCACAAAAGGTCCAAGCAGCCTTGCAGCTTTATCACAGAAAGTTTGTTTTTCTGTGTAATTGGTTGTTTATTTTAAACTGGGGGTGAACTGTTAGCAAAGCTACTTAAGTAAGATATTGCAGAAACAGTAGCTGCTTATCACTGTGATCAGTTTGGTGCTTAGACCTTAATTTCCTTGGGAATGTTGTTGCTGCATTATCTGTGTGAACTGTGGATATAGAAGGAGTAATAGCTAGGTTGGTCTGACATAAAGACTGTCTTCTATACAGGATAAATGTGAACAAGTTAAATGCTTTACTGTTAAATAAATGCACGATAAAAAAAAAGAAGCCATACTCTCTCCTCTAGACCTAGAGTTATACTGTTACTTTCTAGCATTTTGCAAACTGTATTTTTTTTTCTGAGCACAGTAACACCGTTGTTCTTAACAATATAAGGAGTATGGTTCTAAAAAGTTAATGCATAATAATAGATGCAGTGCAGATGTCATGTGTGAATTTACTTTAACAGAAAGAAAAACACACCACTCATACCTAACCTAGAATACAGAACATCCTTAAATGCTCACAATGTACTCTGGAAGATTTTTATCTTGTAGTAAGTATTTGCAGAGCTGACTCTTTGCAGGGTTGATACCCAAAAATATTGTGGTTCAGGATCCACCAAAAGGAAATTAACTTTATTTGACCAACAAATATAAAATTTACCAGTGCATCTTTCTCCTGTAAAAGAGCAATTGAAGAGCCCAGTTGTCCTGAATGCACATTATGATGTGGTAGGTTTTATTCAACACTCCAAATGCCCTTGTGGAAGGCCAGTCAGTGTTCAGCTTAAAAATTCCCCACATATTAAGTAAAACTGCACAGATAACTGATAAAGGATAGACATTCATTGTTACTGGTAGAAAGATATTCCTCACAAATCCAAAGCTTTTTTCTGACCCACCAGCCCTCCATATTTAAATGAAACCAGTACAGTAGCTAAAAGATTTCAGGAAGTAATACTCATAGCTTATGGAATAGTAAAATCTACTCCTGTGACCTGTTGCCTGGTTACTATGCCCTGCCAGATCTCATCAATACCTCATTTTTCTGTCTTTCATCCCTGAATGGCTTGGATGATCTTAATTCATCTGTGGTAAAATCCTTATGTATTTGTCTTCAAAACAGCCCCTCAGCAAACAGGCTTGCAAGTATTTTCTCTTCATACACTTCCAGATACTATAGTGGGTGAGAAGGATGCTCTGGTAAAAACTAGCAAAATTAGAAACATTCACTGTCTTGGTGTTGTTTTTGTGTGTAGAAAATTACTTTATGATTCTTTGGAGTCAGTCTAGGTTCTGAAGAGAGGTTTCTGATAGCTCTGCCTAGTTATTGCTTATAAATATTGTTGCTTATCAGTTGGCAACCTCATCCTCTTAGGAAGTTGCAGGTTTGCTGTCAAGAAGTAAGCCATGTTGGCCTTAACAGAGAGTGTGTTGATCTTAGTAGAAAGGCATCACTTTGTGCAGTAATCTGGATTTCTGTGCAAGTAGACAAGCAAAATGTTTGCCTAATGTTTCCAAGAGGGTTGCTCAGCTGCTGCTGTAGCCAGCTTTCTTTGTCATTGCTCTGTTGCCACTTTGAAGTCCTGGTTTTATAAGTTCCACTGATCTGCCTCACATTTTCTTTACTGTCATGTCAGAGCCTACCAAAAAATTACTTTAAAAAATAGAAGGGTGTGTTGTGGGTCTTTGTTTGATGTCATTTTCTGCGTAACAGAATAAGCCATGTGAAACTAATACTATAGAGTTTACTCTGACCTTTTTTTCTATCAGCAGCAACCTTCAGTGTCACTTGCTTGTCTTCATATCTGGTTGCTGAACACATTGAACTCCTCCCTTTAGTCAGTTATCACCATGACAGCTCCTTTGAAGGAGGCTATGCAATGAGTGTTCGCTGGTTCCTATTTTTTCAACTAGTCAACATTTCAAAAGAAACAAAAAAGAGCAGCCACTTGGCAACTGTGCTATTTTCTACTTGGTCTGCTGGCATAATCAATGTGAGAGTTTCAGTCAGGGAACCTTATTGTACAAGTGATTTGTGATTAAATTAATGAAGACATGTATGTTGCTTAGTTCAATAGTTTTCAGTTTGCTTTAGATAGTAGTATTTGTTTTTCATTCAACAGTTACGGCTGTTGGAAGTAATTACAGTGAAACCTGTGCTAGTTTGAATGAAGAAGAACTGAAGATAAATTCAAGCCACTAGACAGAAACATATTAGGAGTTTAGCTGTACAGTCCTCTTCCTTCTGTGAATGTTTATATCTGCAGTTCATATGTACTGTTCCATCCATAACTGAGAAATTGTCTGGACTCATGGAGACTGAGCTGGCATGCAGTACTGTGCTTATAATCAATGCTTTTGTCCATCTCCAGCTGCCTTGGAGACCAACCAGCTTTTCCTGACAGGAAATAACCTGGGTTTTATTGGATTTTTCCCTGCTGCTTCACAGCTTGAATCACCAGTGCTGCCAGGCTGTTAATAATGTCATTCATTTTTAGCTAATAAGTAATATCCTTATGAGATGTGCCTATGGCATAGATCAATAATTTTGCACCAGAAAGTTTTCCACTTTCTCCTCTGGTTTCTTATAGTTTCTATAGCTTCAAATTAAAGATCCAAATCCTGTATCTTTCACACACTTGGTGGCTGGACTGTAACACAAGGGAAAGATTACAAATAAATCTTGGCTAAGAGGGACAGGCTTCAGCTATGCATTTTTTGTACACTGAATTCTTCCTTATAAGTACACGATTGTATTTACACCTCAAGAACAAACTGAAACAAAGCTTTCCATGTGTGTGAAGGTGGTAAGAGGCATCAAACCACCTGTCAGGTGTTAGAAATACTGCTTACAGCAGTGTGCAATAGGGAGGCTGGCTGCTGTCTTCATCACAGAAGTGATACAAGAAGCTCAGTAGAATGGATCTAAACTTCAGGACTTTTTCAGCACAGTATGCTTTTTTGTCTTCAGAGACATTATTTGCTAGTAGTTTTGCAGCAATCCTATGAATGGTTGCTGTAAGTGTGTGGTTGGTTCTTGGAAAATGATGCTATATAAATGTCATTGTTTGTTGTGGTTTTCATATCAAGTTTGTTCAGTTTTCAATTAAGATGTGGTTTTTTCTAGCTCTCAGTCTTCCAAGCTTGGCTTGACTTTTTAAAATTAAACTTTGTTCTTGGCTCAAGAAATTTCTTTGCAGATTTAAGTTCAACAGGCTAAGTTGTGGTCCAGTGTAATTTTCATACTTTGTGATACACCTTCAAAAAGCTATACAGGCTGTTCCATGGCTGATCCTGCACCTGGGATTCAAGAGCTCAGCTCATCAGCAAATGTACTTCTAATTAAGACTTACACTATTTTTCTTTTAGACCAACAATAGTAAAGAGTAAAACTAAATGAATGTTTATAAAATTTAAAATAAATTCTAAAATTTCTCAGTTAAGAAGAAATCAAATTTGGGGGTTATTTTGGTTTCTGCTTTGTTTGGGTTTTTTTTCCCCAATAAAATTGCATAGTTCTCAGATCAGATCTTTACTTCAGTCCATTGCTACCTCAAAAACAGACAACTGGAAGCTTCCATACAGTGACAAGCATGAATAATAAAACCCAAACCAAACAGGAGTTGAAGGATTGTGTGTAAGAATTAGGTAACTGTCAATGTTCTCTAAGGGTGACACCTGTGAAAAGTTAACCTTTTTGTATGGTTCTGTTGAAGATTAGACAAGAAAAGTGATTCCAGGACTGTGATTGTATACACAGGCTTTTCAGAGTCTTAAAATATGCCTTGCCTAAGTTAATTTATACAGTGGCTTAAAATACCCCTTTCACTGGGTGTCAAAGACTGCTGATTATTTCAATTGGCACTTGCAAGCTTAATAGAAATTTCAAGTGAAAAATCATTTCATTTGTACTATTAACGATCTTGTAAGTTCAGAATAACTTTCCTTTTTCTTGTTGATTTGCAGCTGCTGTTGGCTTTCTGGCAGTTTCCAGTGTCATTACCATGTCAGCTCCTTTCTTTATGGGGAAAGTTATCGACATTATTTATACAAATCCCAGTGAGAATTTCACTGACAGCCTGACCAGCCTGTGTGCCTTGCTGAGTGGAATCTTTTTATGTGGTGCTGCTGCTAATGCTACACGTGTCTACCTCATGCAGACTGCAGGTAAAAACAGAAGCAAAAGTGGTACTGAGAGTCATCTTGTTTCTTGCAGTCAGGGTATCTAATGATCTTAAACAAATTTTTGGCCATGGTCAAGAGATGATTTTGGAATCAGTACCTTTTTTTAACCAGAGCAAAGGTAAACTAATAGTGCAAAGATAAGTATGCTGGAATGATTGCTCATTTTTATTTGCTGTTAGGTGAGATCTTAAAGATCTCATCTAACACATCTTACCAGACTCTACTCCCTGTAACGTGCCTTGTTCGATGCTGTGCAGTCCTGTGATTTTTATATTGTTGGTGTCTATGTAAAGTCTCTTGTGTCATGCTTGACTGACTTATGCTTTTGACAGGACAAAGAATTGTGAAACGTTTGAGAGCAAACATGTTCTCCTCTATTGTGAAGCAAGAAACGGCTTTCTTTGACAAGACCAGAACAGGAGAGCTGATAAACCGCTTATCTTCAGATACAGCCCTTTTGGGCCGCTCAGTGACTGAAAACCTTTCTGATGGGCTCAGGGCAGGAGCACAAGCGTCTGTGGGGGTTGGAATGATGGTATGGTGGTCTCTTACTTGCTTGACACTACATGTAGTTTCACATTTGTTTCAGTTCTATTAGGTGAGTGTGAGTCAGACCAGTAACAATTGTGTGCTCTTGGGTATGAGTGTATTTCACTGGTTATCTACAACAGATGCAGAGATTATTGCAGTAGGTGATGTGCCTGTAGCCAGCCACTTGATGTTTACTCAGAAGCAAAATTTGGATGATGATGGATTGATATTACCTACTGTTTCTACCCAAAGTTACCAAGCGAAATGTAGTAGGCAAATTGCTGAATTCCATTCTTACTGAAGATACTAAAATCAGTGATAACATTCCCATGGTTGCAGGTAAAATATGGTGTAATGGGCCTGATAGGAAATCATTTAAGTTGGTTGATTCTGGTTAAGCAAAAGCAGCACTGCATATCTAATTAATGCCAAGGATTTTTACAAGTATTAGTCTTTCTGCTTGAGTCTGTCAGTAAAGAATATGTTTATGTAGGAGCCTTGTTAATGGAGGCTTCCATTAACAGGGCAGGGCATCAGTCAATATTCCTTGGTGGTCAGTTGGATTACATGAACATCTGACTTCTCTTGAGGGCTTTTTTTTTTGTGGCCTTAGTTTTTTTTAAGCTTATGCATTGGTGTGGTAATTTCTGCTGTCTGTGTGGAATTAAAAACAGACAGCAAATAGTCTCCTCATAAAAATAAGCATCCAATATTGTCATTATTAGAAACTGTTAAGAGTTTCCACTATGAAACTTCAAAGCTTTAATATTTAGTCACTGATAAGAATGGCTTTCTGTGCTGTCTTACAAAGGGACTCTAAGGCTTTATCTTACCATAGATAAAATGAGATAACTTTATATAACGCATCCTGCTCCAAAATACTGCCATTACATGGTTGTAAGAGGAGTACTATATAAGTTTGCCAAGGAAAGGAAGAAGATATTATTATTAAATAATTATAAAGCCTATCAATTATGTTGATTTTGAATCTTTCTGGAGATTTTTGTTTTCAATAGAGAAAGCAAGCTGAAATTAAAACACATTAGATCTAAAGTCAGTAAATCTTATGAAGAGAACCTCTTTAGGTTCATTAGAAGCAATGATCATTACAAGTGATAAGTTTTGCAGCAATAAATTAAATACCCTGTTCCACCCATTTGTGGGTGCTAGGGAGTAATGGTGACTCTATCTGTTTGTTCCTCAGTTACCCAGAAGTACTGTATGATATTTCTCTACTCAGAGCTTCTGTATTACACCATCTGTTTAATAGTTGTGAAAGCACTTTAGAAACTGTGTAATAGCTTATGTCTTTCAGCATCCCCAAGAGATTTCCTGTAGGCCTGTTTAGTGGCAGGTTAAGGTGCTTGACTAAGACCACACAGAGAACCAGTGAGAAAGCTAGAAATTAAATCCAGATGGCTTTCTCTATAGTCCTTTGTTCTAACTTCCCAAATGCTGTGAAAGAATGGATATTTTGCCTGGAAAAAAATTAAAACATGATAAATGAAAGCATGGCAGCACTGAATCCCTACTAGTTTTAGAAATGTAGCAAGCAAAATTGCACTTCAGTACTCCAGGGATTATTTTTAATCTGAATGCTAAACTCTGACAATACCTTTTTCTTCTAGTTTTTTATTTCCCCTAGCCTTGCTGCATTTGTTCTGAGCATTGTGCCACCCTTGGCTGTCCTGGCTGTGATTTATGGCAGATACTTGCGAAAGCTTACTAAAGTTACTCAAGATTCTCTTGCAGAAGCAACACAGGTAACCTTTTCAGTTAACTTTAAAGTTGCTCTAATGTATTTAAGTTAATATCTCAAAAGTTACAGATCTTCTGAAGACAGTTGTACTGTTAGTTCTGACACTGTAGTTTAGCACCTGAGTAGTATGACAGGTAAATGTCAGTAACACTTATTCACAGATCTCAAAAACAATCATGCTTCCTTTGTAGCAAGATAACACAGAGATACTAGGCCTTGAGAATTTGGAAATGTAAGAAATTACAAGAAGCTTAGGCTTTAGCTTTGGGAAAGCAAAAAAAAAAAAATCAGCCTATGAAGTCCTGTGGAAGTTGGTACCTGGATTTGGAAACCACTTGGATTATGGTTTTGAGTTTGAAGCTATCTGGAGCATACTAGATGAATGCTTCCTTTGCTAGCAAGTCCATCTCTGAAGTGCATCCCTGATGCTTGATCTTACTGTCAGCTCTTAAATGTTTATGGGGCCTATTTCTTAAACATTTTCCTCAAAGGCTTAGCATGGGGAAACATTATTATAAAGCATGGAAATATAATTAGGAAAGCTGTAGTTAAAATAGTCACAGTTGCCAGCTGTCATAAACTTGGGATGTCCTTTGTAGAACTGCGTGAAAGGAAGATTAGCCCTCTTCGGTTTGTCTTCTTCAGACTGTGTTGGTGGGAAGCTCGTGCCTTTGTAAACCAGGTCTGGGACTTCAAATGAACAAGCAATTGTTGTGTTCCATTCAAATTTTCAGGTTGAATGGAGATGAAAGAAGGAGAATTATTTTTTTGTATCATACTTTTACTTACAAAAGGGGAACTTGTTTTTTCTAAGACCATCACAATGTCCATTAACAACTTAGTGTAATTGGTTACAATTGAGGTATTTTAGAATTAATACTTTGCTGTTTAGAAGTTAAAATACTAAGTTGAAATGAGACATTCACAGTTGGGCTAAATTAATTCCCAGCATTGCTTTGATCAAATGAGTGGAATTGTTTTAGGAAATAACTGCAGGCTTTTTTCATGACTTGGGTATGGAACAGATAATCTTTATTTTTTCCCTTCCCACATTTTTATTACATATTGTGAATAGTAACTTCCCTATGGGTGTTGTTCACACCAAATTTTTTAACCCTACTTCTATATTTTTCTGTCTCTGCTAGCACTTAAGACTATCTTGAGGGTTTTTTTTAAAACTGCGTGGGCATGCAGTTTGCTTTTAACTTAATAGAATTTAAAAAATGGGGTTTGGGGTGGGGAGAGGAAGGCATGAGAAATTTTCCAGTGCTATCCAAAGATATGTAGATTAGTGAAGTGATATTGGTTTAACTTTCAGGTGATCTGTAATGTGAGCATTTCAAATTGTGTGTCCCTGTGGATCTGTTTTGTGCTTTGCTTCAATGCAGTTAGCTGAAGAGCGTATTGGAAACATCAGAACAGTTCGAGCTTTTGGGCAAGAAATGGCTGAAATGGAGAAGTATACAAATAAAGTTGATTATGTGCTACAGCTGGCTAGAAAAGAGGCACTAGCTCGGGCAGGCTTCTTCGGAGCAGTAAGTATATTTAATGAAAGTAAGCCAACCATGTTATGCGAAGTGTCAATTATTTTAAAACTCCCTCTGATACTTAAAAATCTGCAAGTAAATGATTGAGAATAAATTGAACGTATAAAACTGTGGGAAGACTGGACTTAAATAAGCCTAAATTGCTGTGAAACTGCATCTCAAGATAACACAGTATGATAAAGTCACTATAAGCCTCAATTTCTGCACCACACCCCATAGCAGGGGACTACTTATCTGAGGCCACACCTTCTATTCAAGGAATGAAACCAGTGGAGACCTTCCCCTACCCTTAGCATTTAGAGGTTTGGCTCCCCAGTGAGAGGAGCATCAATCATAGGAAGGTGGGGAGTGCACAGGTAGGGGAGGAAGGCTTGGAGTTTTCCATAACTGTTTGTCTAATTGAATTCTAAAACTGGAACATAACTGCAGACTATCAATTCTTCCTTGGTAATGATGGTTGAGAATAATGTTTAGTGTTCCTTTCCACCATGGGGAAAAAAAAAGCCAAAAAAGAGCTGCTTGCTTTTTGAACACTTGTTGGATAGCGCAGTGCCATGGATGTCTGGCTGGCTGTTGGCTGGCTTTACATTAGAATTGTTGAATTTACCTCAGTCCTCCAAAAGTCTAGATACCTATAGTGTGAGAGTTCTTTTCATTACAAGGAAAGTTCTGAAACAACATTTTAGAAGATGAAATTTAAGATGTATGTGACAAAATCTGCCTTTTCCTTTTTCCTTAGACTGGCCTTTCTGGAAACTTAATTGTCCTCTCAGTGTTATACAAAGGAGGATTACTAATGGGCAGTGCCTACATGACAGTTGGTGAACTCTCCTCTTTCCTAATGTATGCTTTCTGGGTTGGCATAAGCATTGGAGGTATGGAATGGGAAATTACATTTTCTTCACTTCAAAGCATTACAGTCATTATAGGGGTGGGAAGGAAGAAGCTCTTTAAAAATCTGACTTTCTTAAAAAGTCTTCCAAATGAACTTCTCAAGAAATTATTTTTTTTCTGAAGAGTTAATGAAAATAATAATCTGTAACTTAATATAAGCCTTCTTTTTCCCCAGAAGAAAGGTCATTTTTTTCAATGTGTGCATGTGACAGTATATATTACTTTAATTTTCTTAAGGTCTAAATTAAGATACTTGCTGTATTGTGTAAAGCAGTAAAATATTTGGGTCTATGTTAAGCATACTCAATTTAGAAAGGCATGTAACATTTAGCTGTAATTCAGTGTAGAGTGTCCTCAACTGGAAGAGTAAACAAAGTGCCAGCAGAATATTGCACAGAGTGCTAACTTTCTGGTTTTCCTTACTCACTGACTCCTCCCGGAAGCCCACACTCTAATCTACTGGCCCAGCAACAAGCTGTTCATCTTTTTGTCAGAGCTGTCTTCATGGCTGCATACAGGCAAAAATGAAGATAAGTTGCTCAGAAGCTCTACAATTTACTGGAAGCATTCTTCTTTAAAATGAGCCTGTTCATTCTGATAGACTAGGAGGGCAATGCAGCTTTTTCTTTTTTAAGACTAGGCCTGATATCACAGGGAGCACAAAGATGTGCTTGAGGGCAAAATTTAACAAACCTGCTTCTTTGTATATGAAAATTCCAATGGCACCCATTCCAACTACCAGCCTCATTTCTTCTCTGCTTAAATCATTGAAGTTTGGTCAATGAAGAGATACCTGACACTTTGAAAACATAGGGCAAGCTAATATTAAATAAATGAAGATTAGAAGCACTGCTAAAAATATAATTGAATTAACTTTCATTTGCTATAAAAACATATTTTTAAATTCTAGGTTAGATTATTGTAGAATGTAGTTCTGCACAGAGCTCATTCTCATGGGGGCTCTAAAGCAGAGGTGTCTTGCCACAAGAGGCCTGCCTTCCCAGATGCCTACAAGGCATAAAAATCTTCCAAGGGCTAAGTCTGCTCTGTATATGTCATCAATACATATAGGAGTCGATGCAACAGCTGTGAAGTTCACTGCATAATCTGTGACTCTTTGTTGTAAGTTTGCTGTGTTTTCTTCCAAACACAGAACATGGGTTATGAAAAATAGAAATGTTTTCTAATTCGTGTTTGCTGTCCATATTATATAATGATTTATTTATGAGTGGTTGTGGATTTGCACACCTCAGTGTTTGAGTTCAAAGTTGCTCTGTGAGGCTTATGCCTTCCCCTGCCATGCCCTGCTCTAGGATGTGATTCTTTGGCTCTTTTTTCCAAGCAGACAGCTTCTCACCATGGCTCTAGAGTTGCAAACTTTCAGATAGTCCTCAGCAGCAGCATGATGAAACACCCTGCCTACACTTACAGACTTGTGGCCTTGAGCTGAGCATCTTGCTCTGCAAAAGTAAACCAGTAAATCCATTATATATATATATTTAAATATACATATTTTTATATGCACCTTTGTTTTTCTGCCCTCCTGAAATAACTCTTAAGCACTTTCTAGGAATTCAAAGATCATGAAATTGGTGTCTTTCTTTTTAAAGGCACACAAAAATTTAAGAAACTGGACATCTTATATCTATGTACTACTCAATTTTTGGTTCTGTGTTAGTTTCTGTGTTTATATCAGCTGGAAAGCCCTTCAACCAAGCTACTTTCAAGATGATTCACACATCTGCTAAGAGCTGGGACCCAGAACTATGTGCAGGCCTCATCCTTAGCTTTTGCTTTCTCCAGTACTGTTTGAAGTATTCTGGCATGGGAGACACATTTCTTTCCATTGTCCACTCTCCACACACCTTCTCAAGCATCACTTCAGCCCTGGGTTTTGTGCCCCCTCTCTGCTGTGGCTGACTCAGCCAGGCTCCCCTGTATTAGTGTAAACCTATCTGACAAAGAAGAGCATTCAGAATGCTCTGTTCTACTGAATGATCTGGGAATATAGCTGGTTGAATGCAAAGCCATTTTCCTAAAGTTGGATGCTGTTCTTCCTGACAAGTGAATGGAAAAGGCTGTAGTGTATACACATAAGCTGGAGTGTATTAACATTTTCTTTTCTTCAGAGTGGTTTGTTTTACAGATATAAAGAACAATGGTGAATAAGGGTTATTGGCAGCTCTCAAATGAGACTAGATAAGATTTAACACTTTTAACAGTTTGTTGGAATAAAAGATTCTCTACACATCTGATCCTTCAATGCTGCTGCTGAAAAGTATAATGCTAATTTTATCTCTTCTATGTCTTCCATTGCATATGGATGCATAATACTGTTCTGCTTTTTGTTTAGGTCTAAGTTCCTTTTATTCTGAGCTTATGAAAGGACTAGGTGCTGGTGGACGTCTTTGGGAACTTATTGAAAGGAAGCCCCAACTTCCATTTAATGGTAGGTTCTTGGTTTGTTACTGTTTAAAGGTTGATTTTGTCTTATAGGTCAGCAATACTTTAGAAAGGTGTGTGTAACACTTAAAGGTAGTACTGACTTAGATAATTTTCAAAGAAACTAAATATAGTCATAATCCTACTGATTTTACCTAAGTATGAAACAGATGATGAAAAATTTCTTTAATAAAAAATTTTAGAGCCAAAAGCTTATTTAATTAATTACTTTTGGTTTAATTATTTTTATTTATTTAATTCTGAATATGATTTTGAATCACATTACTTTCTAATTTATGTGACTGAGGACATGGTCATTTCTAGCTTTTTGGAATTTCTTGTTGATGTCATCACTACTTCCTCTTGATTCAGCTTTAGAGTGAAAAGAGTGGAAAGAAGAAAAAGGAGAGGAGGGAGGAGCTCTTTGTCTTGGCTGTATCTCATATTTCCACTGAACATTTACCATGCTCATCTCTAATGGCTCAGAAATGATCAGAGAAGCTTTCAAAACCAGGTGGTTTTCATTAAGAGTATTGCAAGCTTAAACATTTCATACTGATCCAGTGAAAATCAGCCCATAGTAAGACATGTTGATATGAATCCTAACTTGCAAACACACAATTTGAGGCCTTTCAACGACACATACTAAACTGAGTTTTTGGGTTGTTCTGCCATAGGAATCAGGGACTGAAGCATGACTGGGGAATAAAAGGAAGTAAAGGGTACAGCTGATAGGGGGAGTTCTGCTTCTTGGAATAGTATGGATGTGCAACTACAGCAGGTGTTGCTTTTGGAGTGATTTGCACATTTCTCCTTGCAGTAATACTACCCACATTTCTTCTTTATTTGAGGGGGCAAGATTTTATTTTTGCAGAACTCTGGTTGTTGCTGGTGACAGCAGATATCTTGGGAAAAAATAATAGTGTCTTTTTTCTTGTGTCTAGAATCCAAACAAGAGACAGATACATAGCTTTCAGATATTTTTACAATGATATATAGAGGAAGGACTTGTGGTAGCAGACTACCTGCATTGCAGTAGATTCAGTGTTTCAGGCCATGGATAGACTGTGCAATAACTGCAGCTGAGACTTAAGTGATTACTTGCTGCTGTGGTAATAATAAGGATTATGCTGCTAACACGGGATTTAGCAAACACATTTCTTTTCTGAAAAGGAGGTTTACAGGTTATTGTGGAAACATTACAGTGTGTATGTCCATTGGTTAAAGCCAAAGAAGTAATCTGGAATTGTATGCTCTTGCCTTTTCCATTCCAAGGCTACAATGATTAAACTGAAAGCCTGGAGAAGAAATAGAAACCTGGAAAAAAAGAGCAGAACTAGTGAAATCTTGATTGCTACTGATGGGTGTCTTTGTTTCCTATCCACAGTTACTGTTTAACCAAACATTGGCATGTGCTACCCTATGCTATGGCTGGTTGGGAGTTACTTGTGTGCTGCATCTGAAAAGAATTAAGGGTTTGAGCTGTGCTTCTCCAGCACAAACAAACATGACTCGGGTATTGCTCTAGTCATGCCAGTTTTTACAAAGTTGGTGGGAACTTCATCTTTTGAGAATGCAGCCCCACTGTCCAGTTAATTTGCTTTGTATGGATATGTGCCGCTGGGTTTTAACAGGGCTTGAAAAAATGTCTTTGTCTTAACTGTTTATCAGCTTTTTCTAGTAATGATATTAAGATACTTGTTTAAGTCAAATGCTGTGTTCCAGAAAGAAGCTGGTTTTATTTAACTTTGGTAGTTGTTAATTCATGATGGTTTCATTGATGGAAAATTTCACAAAGTGAAATTTTCATTTCAGTGAACTGTTGCCCAAGAGTTAGGCCTCTGATTGGTATTTGAATTTATTAAATATGCTTTCCACTGAAAGGAGAAAATAAAACTAAAAACTGTCTGTTAGTGCAACAAACCTAGCAGCAGCTTTATTCCAGTGACAGGAACTCTTCTTGTTCAGAGGAGGGTGCTTCAGGTGACTTTTGTGGCTCGGTGAAAGGGCAATAAATGATTTGCAATGTTTATCTTTTTGTGTTCTGTGGCAACGGGACTTTGGCCTTCACCAATGCCTTTTTATTTCATTGCTCCTAATAGACAAAGCTTTAATTGTTTACAGTATGTTCACTAATTCAGATAATTCTATAAGAAGTGATTGTTGTTAGTGGTTAGGTATTAGCAAGATGCAAATTCTCCCTCTTGCTGTAGGTAGCCTACAGGTTTCGTGCTGGTGACCAACCTGAAATTGCATTCAGGAATGATTGGTATACCACACTGATTCACTCATGGCTGAAATATAACCACTGTGGTCCTGAATTGTGGCTTGCAGTTATCCATAGATTGAATGTGGAGATAGATACTTCTATTGAGTGTCTATAAAGCAAGTTCTAGGAGGGGTGAGCTAATTTTTGTTTCTATTCACATTTCTGTATTTTATTCTTTGTTTTATAGAGGGAATCACATTAGGCAAAGATGTATTCAGAGGTGCTTTGGAATTCAAGAATGTTGAATTTGCATATCCAACACGTCCAGAAGTATCAATTTTCAAAGATTTCAGCCTTTCCATTCCAGCTGGCTCTGTTATGGCTCTCGTTGGCCCAAGTGGTACAGGGAAATCAACGATTGTATCCCTTCTGCTGCGGCTGTATGATCCTATCTCAGGTATGGTTTGTGTGTTGCTCTCATTTTCAATAATTAATGCTTTGCATCTCAGATAAGCCTTTTAAACAGTTGGGGTTTTTGTGCTTGAGGTCCATGTCTCCTTCTGGGGTGTATTGTTACCTTGTGGTGGTGCCTGCATAGCTTTGCATTTCTGATTCACCATAGAGTGTGTGATTCCCCAGGGGTTGTCATTCTCAGCTGTTCCTTCAGACTCTTTCAGTACGTGTCAAACACACTTGACTTCACTGTTTCCTAACTTAAGGTACTATCACCGTTGATGGCTTTGATATCCGTCAGTTAAATCCATTGTGGTTCAGGACAAAGATTGGAACAGTAAGTCAGGTAAGCAAGAAAAAAAAATCCAAGTGGATGAAATTTTGTGATCAACTAGCTTTTCCTCACTTTCTTTCTTTTTAAAAAAGCCAATATCTTGCTTCTCAGTGAAATCCCTCCATCTCACCATAACTGCTGTTGCACATGCTTTGTTCTAAAAATAAGTATTTAGAGCTAGTTCCAGTATTCTATAGTCTGGTTTTACATAATCACAGAGATCCAAAATGTTAGTTTAGAAGAAAAGTGTGCAGGTGGAGACTGGAAGGTAAATTGCTGTAAATTGTGTAGGTATGACCAACCTAATGCTTGCTGCAGTTTGTTGAAGAAAGTAACAAAAATCTTAACACTTGATTACCTTTTGTATTCATAAAAGTCATACAATCATATTTTACACAGCCATTTAAAAAACTGACCTTCTGTGCTCTGAGTAGTTTCCAGGAAACCATAATCTCCATTAGGAAAGCATGAAAATACAGCACAGGTAGCACGCACTTATTTTATAGTGCCACCTTCATAGCAACCTCCAGACTCTGGAAGTCAATGGCATCTTAAAAATAAGTTATTTCATCAATTAAAATGTTCATTCTCTCGTCTCCCCAGATACTTCACAATGCAATTAACTGTTAGGCTGATGTTCTGGTTAAAAGCATAAGAGTAGCTGGGTATTTGTTGCATTTCAAAACAACTCTATTCTCTATGTAATAATGCCACCAAAAGCTTTTCTGCAAAAATTATTTTCTTATTGGCATATTAGCATTTTTCTTTTTGAAAGAATCTATTCCATTTAAATTACCAGTAGGAGGTCAATGCTGGTATTGAAATAACATGACTGTACTTTTTAAACAGAGCTCACTTACCTTGTTTCAGACATTTTCCCATTGTACATCACTTGTCCTATCTCACAGTTCTCTGTTGCAAGCTTGAGTACAAATTAAATGCACATAATGCCATAAAATCTGTGTAGAGATTAAGAAAAGAATCATCATTGTTGCAAATCACAGAATAATTTGGGTTGGAAGGTACCTTTAAATCTCATCTAATCCAATCCCCCTGCATTGAGGAGGGACAACTAGATGTGGTTGGTCAGAGCCCCATGCTTGAATGAGCCTTACTTAGAATGTTTCTGAGGATGGGGCATCCACCACCTCTCTGGGAAACCTCTTCCATTGTTTTACCACCTGCATTGTAAAAAAGTCTTCCTTGTATCTCATCTAAACCAACTCTCCTTTAGTTGAAAACCATCACCCCTTGTCCCATGACAACAGGCCTTGCTAAAAAGTGTTTCCATCTTAGAGCCCCCACTTTAAGTCCTGTAACACAACCATCAGGTCCCTCTGGAGCCTTTTCTTCTCCAGCCTGAACAGCCCCATCTCTCTCAGCCTTCCCTCACAGGATAGGTGCTCCATCCCTTCCATTGTGATTGTATGAGGCAAAATACAAAGGAAGGGCTTTTGATGTTTGAATGTATAGCTCTTCTTAAACTCTTCCTAAAATATTAGGAATTGAGAGTTATGTTTTGTCAGTTAAAAAAGCAACTTAATTTTTAATTGGTTTTCACTGTCCACGGTGGTGTTAGGGGAGGAGGTTTTTTATTAGTCTTTTATTCAATTAACTCTAGCTTATGTATTATTTTTATGGATATTGTAGGTGGGGTCTTGTAAGTGGGATTTATGTTATCTGACATACTAGATAACACATGCACGCAATTACAGATCTACCATATCAGTTATGTGTTTGCATTTGTCAGGAACCAATTCTCTTCTCCTGTTCTATTGCTGAAAATATTGCCTATGGTGCAGAGGATCCTTCTACTGTGACTGCAGAGGAGATTCAGAAAGTTGCTGAAATAGCTAATGCTGCTAGTTTTATCAGAGATTTTCCAAAAGGGTATGACACTGTAGTTGGAGAAAAAGGAATTTTGCTTTCAGGTACGTCTTTATCTTGCTTATTTTAAAAATCTTTATGCTATTGAGTGATGTAAAAATGCCATCATTTTTTGTTACCACTTTTTTCTCCAAGCTGTAGCCTGCCATAAGTATTAAGAGAATCCACCCCTTACCTCCATTCTCCACTAAATTACATGGACCTAATTTTGCTCAGCCCAGACATTCAGTTAAAATTACCTGACATCTGTTTTCCTGTTTCAGTTTACTGATTATTTTTTCCCAGGTGGACAGAAGCAACGAATTGCAATTGCTCGAGCTCTGCTCAAAGTAAGCCAGCACCCAACTATTTAATTACTTCTTGGGGGGAAGCAGGAGGTTAAAAAGGAGGAGGTATTTCAATGGGAGAGGTAGGAAGATATTTTGAAAAGGGAAAACTGTATCTTTTATGTTAATGAAGGGCTGAGTGACTTAATGACAACTTTTTTAATGTCAGTGCTTCTCCCTATATTTTAGCCATGTTTTTTGATAGTTCTTGCCAAGACTGATGTTAAGTCATTGTAAAATGGCCCATTTCCATAAGATGAGGTCAAGGATGAAGGAAGACTTCAAGAATGTGATGCTATTAAACACATATATGACATGTCTTGTTCAGATCTCTATCATTCATGGGTTAATTTTTACGGGTTGCAGTTTACTAGGACTTCAGATGCCTTGTCTTAGCTTTGAAAGGAGGTGGCCTGGATTTGGACCAAGGTGATATTTCAGGCACAATGTAGTGTCATGTGTTTCTTTGAAGATTGGTGTGAGTCTAGCTTCAGGGCAGGCTCTGTGCTGCACAAATTTGAGGGGGCTTCTGAGGATCGGAACAACAGACAGTTTGGTTCAGGGACAGCCACGGGGCCTTGCAAGGAGGCAGTTTGGTGCTGATGCTCAGCTGGAAGTTTTGATCCTTGCTGAACACAGTTTACATTCATGTTGAGCCACACAGGTGTCTGTAGCATCCTGGCATGCCCAGTTCTGCTAGATTAATAGGAATTTCATTACACCTGTTCTCTTTTACCACTAATGCTGAAAAGCGGATTGTATTTCAAGCCATGCATTTTATATGGTTCATGGGATTAAAGACTTAATGTTGTGGAAGTAAAAAGGTTATAAAAAATAAATGAGTAGTTGATATACTGGGATATTTGAGGGTGCAGTGAAGTCCTGTCTGTCCCAGATAAAGAGTAAAGCTTTTACTCTCAACTTTATCAAGGAAGTTTGGTTATTTTCTGTAATTTAGTAGTGAATTCTTCTAAGGGATTTGAGTGCTGGCAATTTTTTTTTTTTTTATAATCTAACTGAGAGAAGTTCTTAAATGCTAGTTCTTAAGTACTGTGTGTTTTACCTGTGAGTGAAATACTGCTTGTTGGTAGGGCTTTGTTACTTTCAGTTACTAAGACAGTTTTATATAGCAGACTGACTGCAAGCAGAGGGTAGCTGAGCCTCTGTGAAAGAGCCACATAAGAATGTAGAACTTTTGACCACAGTGCTGCCAAGAATGCCTTAAAAATCATCTCCCCTCTTTAGTTTGTATCTTTCAAATGGTTGTCCAGGAATAGTATTCTGCTGTTTTAGTTTGGAAAATTTGGAAAATGGAGGAGTGTTGATTCTGTTTTGTCTTCTTAGCATTTAGATTTCTTAGAAGTAATGCTTTGAATGATACTTTTGATGAAGTAGGTACTCTTACTTGGAGTTTTAAGCTATATGAATCCTCTTCTCTATTGACATAAATATTCAGATCTTGTTTAATTGTTATTATAACCAATTTTACTTTCTTTTTCAGAATCCTAAAATTCTTCTGTTAGATGAAGCAACAAGGTAAGAAGAAAAAGAAACTTAGAAATTATGTACCTGTAAAACTCAGATTTGGGAATTGTTCCTTCTCTTCTCTTCTCGTTATACATTATCTAGCCCCTTATTGCTCTCTAGTCACAAAAAAGAATGTGCCTTCTAGAATGTGTGACTTATTTAGGAAACCTATAATAAAAGGTGTTTATGCAAAGCAGAAAGGATAGCTGGTACATTGTGATTTTTCATGGAGTTACATCCATAATATGTAACATGATTTTGAAACATCTGCTTAAGGTTTCTTTGGATCTTTAGTTTAAACTTAGATCCTCATGTAAAATAAATAGGATTATTGTGCAGTGTAAATGATTTTTTTCCACCTACCTACTTTGGTGTTATTTCTCAATGCTTATTTTTGCATATGAGAATATGTCATGCCTATAACTTGGAAGTGAGCACTGAGCATGTTCATTAAACTTTCCTGCAGTTCCAGTGGTTCATCTTCACCACAAATAGAGAGGGTTTGCAGTTTTGGCAAAATAAGCTTCATGCATACAAAACCAACCTGCCTTACAATAACAAATCTCCTCCTCTCTCCCATCCCCACCCCATTTGTTACTAGTGCTTTGGATGCTGAAAATGAGTATCTAGTGCAAGAAGCTCTGGACCGGCTGATGGAAGGGAGGACAGTCCTCATCATTGCTCATCGTCTGTCTACTATTCAAAATGCTGATTCCGTTGCAGTCCTTGGCCAGGGTAAAATTCTTGAATGTGGGAAACATGAGGAACTACTTGCAAATCCAAATGGACTTTTCAGGAAACTAATGCAGAAACAAGCTGTTCTTCAGAATAATGATACTTTTGCATTGGATTTACAATCCAGAGAAAAGGATATATTAAAAGAAAATGTATGAGACAATGTATGAATAATTACAAACTTCAAAGACTATAAATTATGTTTCAGTTATGTAAATGTTATATTTTTCCAAAATGTACAAAATATTCTTTTGAAACTTAAATGTGTTTAAACTTTTTATTGAAAGCTTTTTAATAACTATTGTAACTTTTAAAAATATCTGTCACACTGAGATAATTTCAGGGCATAGACTTTTCTGCTTGTGTTACTTTGAGGCTCTCTAGAATCTTGTTTCCTGTAATGCACTGTATGAAGATGTGCTCCATTCTTGAGTAAGTTCAGTATTTTAAAGGTAATTAAATTACAATCTTATCTTTTTCATATCATTGTCTCTCTCTTTCCAAGGAACTTTCATGTTTTGTGCTTGTCAGTAGTCTTAAAATGCTGGAATTCAAAAATGCATGACACTAACACACTCTGAAAGTTCTGTCTGACTTCCACTGCACTGTGCTTCCAGCTGCTCTTTGTTCTGAAATGTGATTATGTGTTCTGAACTTGACTATGATCCCCATCTACAGTTCCTGTGGAGAATTACATATTAAAACACATTTTAGAGAGTATGAAAGCACAAGTTGGAGGAAAGTTCTTTAATAAAACAAACAACCAAATGGAAAAAAAGGCAACCAAACAAAAAAACTGACTTTACAAAAGGACAAAGGAAGTGTATTACTATATGGAGTCACACAGGAAAATCTAAAATTTGCATGTGTTTTCTTCCCTTTTCTATTTTCCCATTTCTTTAGTTTCACTTCCTTTCTAAGATGACATCTGAAAGAACATGCCCTCCCACATATGTTTTTGTCCTTTTAAAAGGCATATGTAAGTTTTGTATTGTTAATTAAAATTTCAGTGATAGAAATCATGAGTTTTGCCTAACTCCTTTATTAGAAACAACCAGTAAACAACCTTCTCAAGGACAACTAGTAAAATAGCAGCATTACATTAATTTGAATAACTGCAGGGGAATATGTTTGGCAGTGAATAGTTTGCCTCATATTTCTGATTGAAGAGCCTCTTTCAGCAGAATCTCTGAAGATGCAAAACCCCACAAGGAGATTTTACAAAGCTAGAAACTTCCCAGGTCACATTAAAACTCATCCATGCTAGGAGAACTTGTTGCTGGAAGACCTTATTGGCAATAGCTGAAATAACTAGTGCTAGGCAAGCTTAAGATGTTAGTGCCATTAATGGCACCTTGTGGAATATAGTGAAAATATTAGAGAATAAAAATAAAATTACATCCACATGTGATTGTATCTTCAGATAAAATTTTCCTAGAAGCATATGTTGTACTAAAGATAGGTAAAAAATAGTCCTGACCCAATATTTAACTTTCGTGTTGACTATTAGTTAATGTATGGTGAAGGGTTTGCATCTGTAATCCTCACTCATGTAATTTCCCCTTATGTGAGATCCAATGAGCCCCTTTATCCCTGTATTTACACGGGTTACAGGAATTACTTGCAGCTGAACTGAATGAGTGTTTCATGTCTTTTGTTCATTAGTTTTCCTGGCAGCTATTGCAGCTGACAGAGAGTGGAAAAGCTACACAAAAGCTCTAGTCCACTGAAAGGCAAATGTTTGTCATAGCAGGTACATTGCTTAGCAGACTTTATTCGAGTTAGAACCACTCAAAAAACTCCTTGGGATATTTATGGGACAGTCAAGAACTGGTTAAGTCTCTAATTGGTATCAGTACAAACTATTTCTGTGTAGAAAATGAGATTTGAATGTTGAATTGTATCTCTCTCCTGAAGATGGAGCTCTTACAGGGCTGGGAGAGCCAAAGGAAGCCGACTGATTCCCTGAGGAAGTGTAGCTGCATATAGATAGGGTTCAATCAGCAAAACACAACTGCTCATGCTGCATCGTTTTAAATATTTTAGGAACAAGCTGTGAAGAAGAGCTTTCAGTTTTTCAAATAATTTGAATGTCAGCAATCATGAATGTTGGGAAATGTGGATGTCATCCTGAATTTTATTCCAGATTTTTCTGTATTTGCGTGTTTGTGTGTGCATTTCCTGGTTTGGTTTAGTTTGTTTTTCTTGATGAAGTGACAGTAACCTGATGATTTAGCATCATATGTATACTGAAGGCTATATAGAAGGATACTATATTAATGTAGCAATATAGTGATGCTCCACTAAATTTTAATATTTCACTTTTTGCATAAAATCAGAGTCAAAGGAGCTTATTTGAATGAAAAAAACAAAGCACTGACAGGTGCTTCATACGTCAGTCCTGCCAGATGAACCATCTGAAGTTTCTCATCTGCATTTGGGTTCAGTCATAGGAGACCACAATCCACATAGAAAGCCTAACAGCCCTGAATCTGTTATCAAAGAACACAGTTGGAAAAGTGATGAGATTTTTTTTAATATTCTCTTTTTAGTTAATTTTATCTTAACTGATTTGCTCTGTTGATAATATACATTCAACTCAACTTCTTCCCCAAGAGGGTGGTACATAATTTCTGAGCTTTTTCATGCCAAATGATTCCATTGAGCATTTAGTTCCCCTTGAAGGCTAAAATCTATTTTTATACCATAGAATAGCTGTAGTGCATGGTTGTTATTTACCATAGATGTGAAACATACCAAGGTCTGCACGAAATATGGATTTGTATATTTATTTATTTAATTGGAAACTTGGAAACAAACACAGGTATACACAGGCTATTTTAAAGATAAGGCAACTCCTACTGAAAAATGCGTCCTTCCAAACGGTTTTTGAACAGCTGCTTTTTGACCACATCCAGCTGGTTAGTGCCAGCTAATGGCAGGAACTCAGCAAGGCATGGTACCCAAAGGGAAGGGAAGGGAAGGGAAGGCCCCGAAGGACGGAGCATAGTTTCAGGAAGGTCTGAGCGAGAGGACCGTGTTTCAGTTTGGCGCTGAGTGCCGGCAGCACTGAAGAGCAGCGCGGGTCGCCATTCGCCCCCTCAGGACCAGGCCGGTTGCCCTGCAACAGCGGCCGCCGCGGGCTTTCCGCCGCTCCCCGGCAGGGGCCGCGCCGCACTCGGATTCTGTTCGGCTCCTCCCGGTCGCGCTCGGCTCCGCTCGGCTCCCGCGTGGTTCCCGCGTGGCCCCGCCCCGCGGTGACGCGCTCAGCTTCTGTTCGGCTCCTCTCGGCTCCTCCCGGTCGCGCTCGGCTCCGCTCGGCTCCCGGCGGTTCCCGCGCGGCCCCGCCCCGCGGTGACGCGCTCAGCGGGCGCCCGGCGGGAGCGCGGTGCCGGTGCCGCTCCCGCATCCACAGCCATGTTCCCGTCGACTCCCGCCTCCCCGCGGACCCCGGGCGGGTCGGCCCGCAGGCCCCTGGGCAGCGCCGCGCCCAGCCCTCTCTCCCGGCCGGCCGGCAAGAAGGGCCTGCCCGTCGTTTCGGCAGCCGCCTCCCCGGTGCTGTTCTCGCCGGCGGCGCGGAGGAGCTCCCTCTCGGCGCGGTGAGTCCCGCCCCGGCCCGCTGTTAGGTGCCCGAGCCAGTGTGGGGTACATTATAGTTCTGTACGTTAAAGCCGTACACATACGGCACCACGTGTTCGGCGTTATGGGTACCCCTTATTAGTCTTTGAATTCGCAGGTTCCTCAGAAATGTCCCTGTGTGATACAAGTATGATATATGAAAATTATAAGAACTTCCGTATTTATAAGGAAGATAAAATAGTCTAAGTTCAGGCATTTCACACCCACCACCCCTCTCCCCAGCTTCTTCCCCTGTCTTCTCCCTTCCACAGGGATCAAAACTGAGATACTGCAGGAGCCAGTTTGATCCCCCTTCCATAGGGATCAACACTGAGATACTGCATGAGTCAGTACTGATCAGTTTCAGGCTTCATAATCTCTTTTCTTGGGACCAGCTATTTGTTGTGTAGTTGAGATAAAGAGGATTGCCCATGTTCAGTTTTGGAGAACTTTTACTTCAAGCCTGCTTAATAATTTTTGCTAACTGGGTGCAAGGATTGTCCACTAGCTATGAATCAACTTTTGCCATTTTACGCAGGGAGGTCTGAGACATCATTGTGAGGAGAAATAAAAAGACGACATTAACTTGTAAAAGCAGAGAAATTTGCTCACCTCATTGTGTTCAGAAGACAACATAGACATTGTTAATGTCTTTATTCTGTAGATAACCAGTGTAGAGAAGTTGAACAGTGAGTTTGTTGCTGGTGGAGTAATGCATATTCAAAGTCAGTTCTAGTTCTTTAAAAATAAAGAATTTGATGACAGCTAGCGACTTGTAAGAAAGCCACCAAGTTATTGCTCTAGGTGGTGTTCCCAGAGAAAGCATGTTTATTTTATATAACTCTGTTTCTGAAGAGATACTCATGAAGTAAATGTCAGCTGAAACTGATGAATAAGCAATAAAAAGTTAGCTGTAACTTTCTGTTTTGTTTAAGAGCGACTCCTACCAGAGTTATCCAGCTTCCTACAGCAACTGAGACTATTAACTATGATGTTAAGGCTTTTGGATCCTCTCTGCCTGTTAAGGTTATGGAAGCCCTGAAGAAGGCTGATGGTAAGAACTGATGTTATTTTTCTCCATGAAAATTGACAGGTGAGAGAATTTTTAATGTGTCATTGATGCCATTGAAATGCTGACTTTACAGGGGAAGATAAAGGTCTGTGCTTTGCTTTGAATCCAACCTAGTTATCTATGTAACAATAATTATAATAATGCCCATGTGGATGTGAATGCATCAGGTGCTGTTCATGCAATTTATTGTGAAAAAACAAGGGTATAAGGGAAGCTAATAGTAAGTTTTTAGTAGCTTTTACTTATTGGTTCTTCCTTACCTTTTTTACTTGTTTTGATTTTGCTGTGTCCTAGAGTGGATGTTTAATATTTTTCTTTATTTCAATTCCCATTTGTTATCTCTTCCAAAGGGTTGTATCTCTAGTGATACAGACCTTTCCCTGAGTTCAAGAAATTGGTCTCCTGAACAATTTTTTCTCTGTGGATAAGTTTTTCCTTTATAGTAGATACAAGAGGAACCAAATATGTATCATAAAAATTGTGTTAAAATTGTTGAGTGATTTACAAAGCTATTATAATCTACTCTAAATACATGGAAACGGGTTTTGGCGTTTTTTCATTCTCTAAGGTTGAGGGTTTATCAAATGGATTTTTAAACTAGATGTAGGAATTAGATATGTTAATCAGATAGATGGAAATTCTAACATGAAAACTAGTTTAATAGAAAATATTTCTTATTTTCATATAAGAATGAAAGTTTATTGGTTTAAACGTTACTCTGCAGTATTTTAAAAATCTGAATGCTTTAAAGAAGTTACTTTTTTATGTAGCTGATGACCAGCTGAGCGTTCAAGTGGATGAAAGTGGATGGGCCTGGCTAGTTCATAAGGAGAGGCTGATTATTTGGAAGATCGGTCAGTCTGCAGTAGCTAAGGTAACTAAAAGGTCAAGATGGAAAGTCTGTACTTTAAAACTATTTCAACTATAGTTATGCAGTTATGGGGTTGGGGTTTTTTTCAGATGGAGTTTGTCTGTTTTCCCCCAAAAGCAGCAGGATTGATATGAAGTTATGCTAACAGCAGTAACTGAAACTCAAGCTTTTGAGAGAGCTTATAATTTTTATATTCCTCTCTTCAGTTTTAATTGTCACCTTGGCACTAAGGTTAATTCTTTATATTTTAATAGGTGTGGCTCTGAGGTTATATAGACTTGGTAAAGCTTATTTTGATAATTAAAATCTAGTTGATATGTTATGGATTGGTTTAGATTATTCTGGGACCAATTTTCAATTTGCAACAAGCCCCAAAAACACGGCTCATTTCAGAGGTACTGAACATATGTTTCACCTAGATTTCTTAGGTTGAGAATTTTTGTATCCACTCTGGACAGTATTTCAGCATCGTTTCAGTGATGGTCAGAGAAAAACAAAATCAAACTTAGAAAATCAATTTCTTTCAATCAGGACAGTGTATGTTCATTATGCAGGTCCTGCACTTACAGGGGAGTGTCAGGTGTACACATTCTGGCACCTGAAGAGATTTTTTCAAGGGATTAAAATTTTTCTGGTTGTTTAACTTCAAGGGCATAGGGGAGTGAATGTTTCCTCTCTCTCCCCTGTTAGTACCTAATAAATTCTCTCAAGCATTTCTAGTTTAATATTTTTTTAATGTCATGTTAAGGAATAGTCAAATAATCCATTATTGCAGTGAGAAACACTCATTATTGTGAGAAACACTCAGAAATTACTAAAGAAAACCAGTGATATTTGAAAATTTGAAGATATTTTTTAGCTGTTTGCTGGTTGTGACAACCTTGTTGAAATTGTTTCATGACTTTTTTTGGTTCTCACACAGTATCTGGGTTAGTTGAAATGTAGTTTTTAGCAGGCTCAAAAAGTCCAAAGACTTTGAGGAATAAGTTCTTCCAGTCTCATATTTATTATGACATCTCTTTCTTTCTTCCAGTTATCTCTGTGCAAGGAATTGCAGCTGCCACCCAGTGACTTTCAATGGAGTTCTAGTTTAGCAGCTATATCTTGTCTCAGTTCTTCAGGTGAAGCACCTTCTCTTCAGGTGACCAAATTTTACATTTTGGTGTGTTTAAAAGTGGCTTAGGAATAACTTTGAATATATCCTTTTTTGTGAAAAGGATATATTCAAAGTATTTGAAAACATTTAATGGTATGCTGTCTATTCAAAAGGTCAGGATTGATAGTTGGCAGTAAATATCTTTGAAGTAAACAAACTTCTGCAAGTCCCTTTAAATTGCACCTTGTGCATCCTATAGGATCAGATTAAATAATAGTTTTTCTACGGATTACTTAAAAATGCAGTAAACTTAGAGGTGTTGGTCAACAAACACCAGGGCAATCAAAAATGGGGTCTGACCAAGTGCAGTTTAAGTGCTGGCTGCAAACATTGTTCAGTGAATCAATTCCCAGTATCCATAGATGAGAGGCAAACCCCAGCACCCTCCTTTGGCTGGTCTCTGTAAGGAATTTGACACAGGAAGGACAGACTTAATCTGTCTTGACTGATTGGTTTCCTAAGTGGTGTTTTTCCTGATTAACTGTATTAGAGGGTGAGGTTGGGAGATCAGTTGTGTTCTGAAAGTGTGTTAATGCATCTATTACTATCATTCATGAAAAGAACCTCTCATTTTCAGCTTAGATTTCAGTTAATATATGTCATGCTCTGATAAAAGTGGCTAAGAAGCTGTGCTTGGAAGTAAGCAGCAGCACAGAATATGTAATACGATCTTTTCTCTTGATTTGTTGTTGTGTTACTCTTCCAGATGATAAAATGCAATCTTAGAATTTTGGGATTATTTTATAAAACCTGAAATGTTCTGACTTAGTTTAAGAGGAAGTAATACACCTAACCCTAAAGCTTTATTATATTTTTTGATTTCATCATTCTTTAACTTGTGAACTGAAAGTCAATGTCTAGTAAAAAAATGGTTAGAAAACTCCAAGAAGCTCTATAACAATTCCCCTACAGTTCTGCTACTGTTCTGTGATTTTTACTTTTTTTTAACAACCAGTTGATTAAGTACAATGCTTTTCTCTAAATCTCTACCTGAACAATCTCTTGCTTCAACTTTTAATTTGGTACCTGTGATTTCCTGAGTTATATTGTAGGCCTATGCCTTTGAAAAGAAGAGCTGCCATGTGGTTTGATATTTCTCCTAAAGACACTAGAGCAGTTTCTTTGCTAAATTATAATCTGCATTTGAAGCCTTCCATAGTAGCTTTTAACTCTTGGCATCTGAAATTCTCCATAGGCCCTTTCCTGTTTTACAACTGTAAGTTTTGTTTGCATTTCAGCAGCAGACCCTGAATTATCAGGAATAAGAACCAGCAGAAAGTGTTCAGTAGGAAAATAAACGTGTATAACATTCCTTGCACGAATTAAGTTGTGCTGCAGAATATTTTTGTGATTCAGTTCCAGGTCTATCAGTGTGCATCCATGTGTATTTGCTACTTTGTCATGTCTTTGTCACCCACAGCCTTGATGTGTAAAATAAGTTAGAGCTGCAGTCTGATTTAATATTATTATTATTATTATCATCATCATCTTGCCTGTTCTCTTAATTGCTTTTTCACTTCAAGTCTCTGGCGATAATGGTTGCTACCAGTGAAGGTTCTGTGCGCTACTGGCCCAATCTTGCACATGAAGGATCCTATACAGACACTTTCACAGACTTCGGAGGCTCTCTGTGCAGTTTCCTCACAGCAGTAAAGGTAAAACAGCATGATTTATATTAAAATACCAGTTTTATTCCTAATCTAAATGTGGAGAAGTATGCTCTACTTTATTAGTCTTAAATCTGCAATAAATGTGGGGGAGATAACACTATTTTTTGTCGTTAGATTCCAATGATTATGTGAGAGTTTAGTTCTGTTGTTTACCTGTAATTGAGTTCCATAGATAAAAATGTTACATAAAACTAAGAAAACGAGTCTCTGCCAGTGCCAAGTACCCGTGAGATGTTTGTCTTTTTCTAAGGATGCCTTGTGTCTTGTTCAGCATTTACCCATATGAGCTGTCATAAGGCATTTTAGCTGACAGTAGAGTTTTCTAGAACGTGACTTTAATTTTTTTAAATGTAATTGCTTTCTCTTTTTGTTAGGGGGGAAGCTTTATTTTATCATCTTCCAGAGGACAACTAATCCGGTTGATACCTGATAGTTCTGGCAAGATTCATCAACATGCCCTGCCACAGGGGCAAGGCATGTTTTCTGGAATTGGTAGAAAGGTTTCTTCTTTCCTGGGTATATTATCTCCTGGAAGTGATGCAGTGGTAAGCTTGAGAAACATTAATCTTCTTTAATTTCTCTTTATAATTTCTAGCCTATCTTTAAGAAAGGAAAAAGAAAAGATTGTATAAACATGTATGATGACAAAAAACACATGACTCACTGAGCTTATTTATGTTACTTATATTTCTTTGAAATTTGAAATAAAAACAGAAACCAAATAAATATGTATGTTTTGTGAAGGCAAAGGCTGGCTTACTCTTTAGCTCTGAATAAAAGGTGACTTTGGAACAGTAGTCCTTTCTGGGGATTATGTAGTGGTTGCATGTCCTGCCCCTTTCTAGTGATAGCCTCATTACTAATTGAAGAAACCACCCTGTAATTCTTCTTTTTAGCACTGCCGAGGGTTGATAATTGGCTTGAGTTTTGTCAGTGAACTCCACAGAAGTTGGCAGGAAGTACAAGAAATGTATTTAGTGTGGATGTTCTTTTATCTATAAAATAAGACTTTTCTTGGAAGTTACCAAAATGCTCATCTTGAGTGCAACTTTTGTAGATTGCCCAAGAAGGGACTCCTTGTGGACTGAGGGTGGTTTAGATTATTCTGTCCAAATAGTCAGGCTTTTCTTTAACCTTTTTAGCTTTTTCATTTTCTTAAATGCAGATTTCTAGTGTTCTTTGGAATAGAGAGAGATCAAGCTTTTACATGCTGACAAGTTCAAATCTAAACAAATGGGAGATTGATGATTCATCAGAACGTTACATTCTCAGCTGGGACATCAACAGGATCCTGAAAGAACATATTACAGATGCAATTTGGGTAAGAGCCAGCCCAGCTGGAAAGAGTTATTGTGTTTGTTTTAATTGATAGCCTGTTTATATTCAGTTACACAGCAGATGTATTTCTTTTTTTAGGGATCTGAAAGTAACTATGAAGATATTAAAGGAGGAGTAAATATACAATACATGGATTTGCAAGAGAATCGGTAAGGAAGTACACTTGCATCTGGTAAGACCTTCATTAATGAGATAAATCTGTTCTGTTTTCCTGCAAAAACTTCATGTAAGGAATTGCAATTTAATTTTACTGGAGTGGAACTGTTGATAAAATAAGCACCTTATATCAGGTAATTAGGTTATCCTATATTTCATGCTATCATCTTTTTAGCTTTACACATCCTTTACCTGATAATAATTCCCTTTATGTTTTTAGTGTCATTTTATCAGGATTGTGTATTTGTTTTGTCTTGATTTTACAAAGACAAAAAATAAGCAACTATAACTTGTTCCAGCAGATGCAGAGAATTTAGTATCTCTTGCATTTGATTTAATTGCATGAAATTGCAACTGTCTTGGTTCAGTTTTGTACTGCAATATAAATACTGTCAACAAAGTAACTTGGAAGAACAAAAAGTATAGTCTTTCTTTCCAGAAGAATAAAAGATTGAACAATATCTAGTTGAGATTGTAGTTAGAAAACCCTTTTTTTTTGAGTGATAATTTTTGAGCAAGTAAAATATGTAATAATCATCTCTCAATGGTGTGGTATCTGTTGTTGAATAGTGATGGGCTGGTCATACTTGCTGCAGCATGGCATCCTGGAGATCGTCCATGTCTTGTCTACTACACTCTGATAACAGTAGAAGATAAAGGCTGTCAGATGTCTGATGATGTTGTTGTGGAGGTCACACAGTATAATCCAACTTTTCAGGTATGCTAATACAGGTTGTCATACCAATTTAAGGTTAAGTTCAGAGTCAGGCTTTTGTCTGAAGGAAAATCAGTTTCCATTGGAAGTATGTATTTGTAATACTCAGAGAAAAGTATGTACCATCATCTCTTAATGTTTAATACTAACTGTATGTGAAGTTTATGTTTTGCATTTTAAGTTATAAGATAAAACCCTCAAAAATAAGTGTAATCTGATTTATTTAAAAGTTTCTACAGTGTGATTTTATCCTATACTCTTGTAATCCATTTAGAACAGATCTCAAACTCTGAGACTTTTGTTGTTGGACACAGAATTATGAGATCTCTTTCGGTCCTTGCTGGGCAGCTGGCTTGCTCAGAGGGGAGGACATTGGTTGTCTGTGGAGTACATTGTCTGTGCTGTGTCTTCTGGAAGCATAAATCTGAGGATTAGATTGCTTTGGTAAATTTTTTCCACTCTTCCCTTTCTCCCCACTGCCTGTAATGGCATCTTAAAGCTCAAAGGTGGAAGAAGAGTGTGAAAACTGTTGAATAATTGATCTGTTTACTTATCTCTCCTTGTGAAATTAGCAAGAATATAATGCATACGAAAGGTGGAAAACCCCGGGGATCTAAAATTTTAGGGCAAATTGAAAGTGATTTTGTTTGGTTTTTTAGATTGTAAGTTATGTCCATACCTCATTGTTAAAAACTAAAACAAGTTCAGGAGCATGGATTAGCATTTAAAATTTTTAACATTTAAGGGATTGATTACATATGTGATACTGTGATACTGTCTGTATTCATCACTTTCAGTCAGAAGATGAAGTGTTGTGCTGCCTGGTAGTCCCAGATTACTTCAGCCATGCTGCTTACCTTTACAAGGAAGATGAAGTGTTTGCTTGTTCCACTGGAACTGGCAGAATTTCCTTACCACAGGAAAAAATCATATTTGGCATACAAGGTAACTTGCTGTGGAGGGAAACCACATTTTGTTGGTACCTCTCAATTCAATATTTTTACAGCATTTAGATATCTCAGAGAGCAGTGTCATACTTTTATTAAACATTTATTAAATGTTTCAAGGTGAGAATGTCTCTTGAGTGTATGGAGAAGTACTGATGTGACAGCCAGTCACGTTGTTACTCTACAGTGTTGCAAATGAAAATGAAGCAGATCCCATTCTTGGTATATGAAGGGATGGAAGGTTTTGCTTGTGGGGCTTTTTCCTTGGTTTTTCTCTTTCCTAACATTCACTGTGGGTTGATATTTTTCCTTGAAATTAACTCAGTGCCAGATGTCTCTAGGTATGTCATTCGTGACCTTCAAAGGTGTTTTCAAGTACAGCAGGAGCATCAGTCCTTAGGTGGAATTTGAATTAACTGAATCTTGAAGTTTTTCTTTTCTTTCTTCTTTTTTTAACAGTTGCAGTATCTGGAAGTCTACATCTAGAGTAGCAAATAGTTCCATAATTTTTCTAAGTCAGGTGCAGTTATCAATTACTGTTGGTTTATTAATGACAAAAGTCAATAATTGTTTATGAAACTCCTGGTGTTGGCCTTTAAATAAAGTGGTAATTATGTGCTTGCTTTTTTTTTCCCTCTCCTTAATTTAGGAGATAGTATTTTAGGAGCAGGTTCCTGTAATAGCCTTCCCATCTTCTTTGCCAAAAAAAGTGGACTTGTCACTATCTTGTCCAGGGAAAATATTTCTGTGCTTCCTGAAGACCTTGAAGATGCCCTGTCCTCTTCTATTGCTGGACCAAGAAGTGAGGTAATGGTTATTTGGTTGCCTGTTGAAAACAGGGTACAAATAAAGTGGTTTTTTATTTTTGAATTTTCACTGTGGAAACTTTGCTTGTTTGTGTTTAAAACTTTTTTGTAAAATAGAAATTCAAACACTAGTAATGAAGGCAGTTTTCAAAACAAAATTTTTTACATCTGCCAGTTTGAGTAGCTTTTTTTGTTTTCATTTGTTTCACAGCTGAGGTTTCCATGAAATTTGCATTTTTTCCTTATAGGTGTGTTGCTGTCAATCACTAAGCCTAATATAACACTATAATCAGTTGTTATTATTAACTGGTATTTTAGTGGAAGTCCTTTGTGATTGGGCTGATGAAACTGGGTTTTTTTAACAAACTAGTTTCTAGTGTAGTTCGTCTGCAGTGAAACTGTTTTTGTGGGTGATAGTACTCAGGAATACCTTTTGAATCCTGTCAAAAATGGTGTGTTTGAATCTTCAAATAATTATCATTAAAAATCAGATGGGCAGAGTAAGTTGGTGTAAGTTGCTTTGCAGATGGTGTGAATTTTGGTCCAACCTCTGTGTCACTTTCATTATAATGTAACTTAGAGGTTTATGTTTGACATACTAAACACAACTACTTCCAGGTGGTAATTTTATTTTAAATCTGTGGCATTACTACTTTAAAAAATTGTTTTCATTTCATAATAAAGATTATTATTTGTCTTGCAGCTGAAGTTTTTATTTTGTATTTTCAGAGTCCTGCATTTGATGCGACTGGTAGGCTAGAAGTTATAGCTCAAGAAGATAAAACCAAATTATTGAAAGCTGCTTTTCTACAGTACTGCAGGTAGAAATTGCACTTCATTTTTGAGACTTTGTTTGCTGTTTTTGAAGGCACTCTGGTATTTGAGTAAGAGATTGTCTTGGTTAGGATATTTCTGTGCTATTTTAGTTGTAGCTTTTTTAACGACACACATCTTTATTAGGAAAGCATTAAATGCACCTTGGGCTAGTGTAGAAGAGATATGTGCTAGAAAGGAGCAGACTTTTGTAATTTCCATCACTTGTCACTTACTCTGTGTAAATTCTATTTGTGCCAGAAACAACTTTCAGCTTTGCATTTTGACATACTTATTCTTTAGTAAGTAGTGTTTTGTTGTTAAAAACTTTTTTGTCCTCATTTTTATTTGCCTAGCTGTTTTCAGTAATACTTTTGAGTGTACTTATGGCTATGAAGGTTAACTGGTATGGCAGACTTTGGGCAGGATGATGGGTATTTTTCAGATTGGCTGATATGGAAGAATTAGTGGAACAAAATTCCCTGTTTGTCAAACTATCCTGATTAAATCAGTTGGAGTGTGGGGAGGCATGTGATGCTCCTGAAAGGTTTGATGTTGAGATGAGTGATGTAAACAAAGAAGGAAAAGGAGAAAGCCTAATCTGTAGGCTTAGATTAATTATATTTAGAGGGGATTGTTGTCACTATTTATGTATTTAAAAAGCAAAGTGAACAACCCACACACCCTCTTAGGACTAATCTCCTTAAAGAGTCTTAAAACTTGGAAAGAAGAGGTTCAAGATAACAAGTGGGTAGGAGTGCTTTTGCTATAGAACTTCATGTGAGGTAAAAGATAAGGAAGGGGATTAGGCACAGAGAATAAAATATACCAATACAAGAGGTGTAAACAGGCACAAAATTTAGACAAATTCTGCATGTGTTCAGAAGTGTCATTAAACAGAAGCTGCTGAACATGGCTGGTATAGCTGTGGTCTGAGAGCACAGTTAACAAACCCTGTTATTGAGGTTGTGTACAAGGGGGTTGGAAACAGAAGGAAGTGGGAGGTAGTAAGGAAAACAGTGTGAAACAGTATGAAAGTTGGAAGATATTTCAATAAAAATCTGGATTATATTTATGGAACTAGCCAAAAATAATAATTTTAGGTATATAGTAGTTATTCTGAAATTTTTTCCAGAAAAAATTGTTCTGGTAAAATGAATGGAGCAGTATTCCACAGAACAGATATAGCAATTGGCTTGTCCAGATGGCCAGTGAGTTGATGCAGACCAAATAATGGAAGGTTGTGCAGCCACTGGAAGTGTAAAGTGTACCAGCTGTACAGTGAGCTCTGGCAGCTTTGTAGACCTAGTGATCTTTAGAGGAGATAGGCAGTTCTGTGGAAAGATCAAGTTGACCCTTTTTGAGGGCACTTCATGATTGGAAGGAGCTAATAAAGTCCCATGTAATTTCCTTAGAAACACATCCTGCTGGGTAGTAAAGATGGGACTTTCTTTTTTAATAGAAGATTCAGTTTATTCCAGTTTTTCAAAAGTATCCTTTGTTTTAGTTTCCCTTTGTGCAATTTCTGGGTTGTTTTTTGTTGGTTTTTTTTTTTTTTAATTCATAGACGTTGAGGTCATTTAAATGTTCAAACTGAAAGTTTGATGAAAAATACAAATACTTCCAGTGTTGGACTGACAGTATCCCCTCTCAGTCAGAAGACTATAATTTTTTAGTATATACACAAAATCAAATATACAAAAATCAAATCCCTGGGTTTTGTGTATATTGTATAATTCCTACACAGAGGTACAACTTCATACTTTGAAGATCTGTGTTTGGTTGCTTCTTGCTCTTTTACTTACTGATATGAATAAGAGGGGATTCTTTGAAATGATAGGCAATAAAAATAATGCATTATATTTGCTGAAGCATTTTCCTGAGAGCCTTTATGAGCTTCCCCTCCATTGCCATTAGGGAGTGATTGAGAAAATGAGAAAATTTTAAAGCAAGCAATAGAAATTTAGTGACTTTAAGTACTAGATACATCCAGGCTTAGCTCTGTATGATAAGTCTTTTTTCTAAAAAAAATAATAATAGAGGTAATAAAAAAAAGTGTGCCTTTACTCTTGGCTTGTGCCTTTTTGATTTATAAGTTGTGCAGCCTTCCTGCTTTTAAAGAATTGGAGTACCTTTTATCCACAGTTAGTTTAGAGAGTTCAAAAAATGCTTGATGTATATAATCTAAAGAACTTCATAAAAAGTGTATCAGAAAATCCTGTTAACTGAGGGTTTTTTTTTTTTATGATCCTGTTGGTTGATTTTATTTAGCATACTTTATTTCATTTATTTCAGGAAAGATATAGTCAATGCACAAAGCATGGTAATGGAGCTCTTTCCAAGTAATGCAGACCTGGAGCCTGATGCTGAACTGGATAGAGCAGTGACTCAGATCAGTGGGGACTTAATGGATGATTACCCTGCCTCTGATCCAAGATGGGCTGAATCTGTACCTGAAGGTAAATATAACATGTTTAGTTTTTGAGCTTTTTGGTTTCTGGTTTTGTTTGGTTGGTTTTGGGTCTTTTGGATTTTTTTTTATTGTTGTTTGTTTTGGTTTTGTTTGTTGTTGTTTTTTCTGAAATAGTCTCTATAACATTCTAGATAACACGAGGTACTTTAAGCTTTGCAAAGAAGGCATAAGTGTCCCTTGCCCTCTATCACCACTAGACACATTTCCACAAAGACTTAAACATGCATCTTTTGATATTACCAGATAAGCTTGCAGTCTGCTGTGATTAGTTCTTGACTTCATGCAGTAAACACAAACAGCAAGGAAAAAATATTTCTGAGAAGGGTACTTTGTACAAGGATCAGGTGGTGTTACTGTAGTATTTCCATGATTCCTTGTGTAGTTTTGAATTATTTTCCAAAAAATGGATGTGTTAAGAGAAAGCGCTTATTTGTTCATTGTTAGCCCCTTTGTCAGTGTGACTGCACAGCTTCTGTTCACCTTGGATCCTGGGTAGAGTGAACTGGTATTCCTCTGGGGCTTTGGTATTTATATCTGCCAGAAAGAGGACTAGAGAAGTTGGTTTATGGGTATTTGTTGTACATAAAGCATTAAAGCAGACATGTTCTCAGCAAGAAACTTCTTTGTTCATGTTTTGGTGTCTCTTACAAGTTTTAATTTGAAAGTGGCCTCAAACCTCTAGGCAGTAGCTGCCAGTTACAGAGTAGAGGCTTAATTTGAAAGTTCATGTAAATAGTTACAGTTGGATGATGTTTTGTTGTTTGTGTGGGGCAGCCAGTTGGAAATTGTTAGGCATCACATCCTCACTATTTTCTGAATCAACTTTATTTTTAATTTGGCAGCCTGTCTGTGCTTATTCCTGACTAAAGCCAGAAATGAAAATTGATAGTTTCTTGGAAATCGTCTTGCTAAGTTTGCTCAGTGATAGCTCTTCCAAGTTTTTTGTCTTGATATTATAAGCACACTTAGTTTATACAGAAAATCTGGATGCAGAGTCAATTAGATCTATCAAATAGATTAGAGCCTGCTAACACTGTAGCTTCTAGTAGCTGTGGTCTAATGCATAATAAATTTAGCAATAGCTAGTCCACCACAAGGATAAAAATATGAGTCTGGATCCTACTAAAACTAGAATATGCTCGTGAGCTGCTATTTTAGCAGCATAATGAATTGAATATTTCAGAATAGTACTGATCTAAAGATACTTTATTTCTTCTAAAAGCTTTTCTTCAGCCATGATAGAGTTGAAAAAGACAGACTGAAAATAGCATGGTAAGCAGTATATAAATGTGTGTGCATATACTGTAAAAAGTACCAGTGTGGTACTACTATAAAAATTGACAGATTAGTTTAACTCAGAGGCACAAAACATCCAGAAATTAAGATATCAAGTCCTCTGACCTAAGATTTTACTTTTTTTAGAAGCAGCTGGTTTCAGCAACACATCTCTCATTCTTCTTCATCAGCTAGAGGATAAGACAAAAGCACACTCATTCTTCATTGAGTTTCTTCATCAGGTAAGTCCTACTGTTCTTTTGCTATCAGCAGACACAGTTTATTACTTTGTCTTGATTCCTCTAGAACACTGTTACAAGTGCATGGGGTGTTTTGTTTTGATTTTTATAATAAAAGGTTGGTGTGTTTGAGCGTCTGGGCAGTTTTCCAGTGCGAGGGATGCCGATGGCCACGCGACTGCTGCTCTGTGAGCACGCAGAGAAACTGGCAGCAGCAATTGTTCTCAAGAATCACCACTCCAGGCTGCCTGAGCTGGTGAATGCTGCTATACTGATTGCATTGAACAAAAGGGAATGTGATGTTCCACCAAGCCTTACCCCTGCTGATGTGTTCTTCAGGGAGGTAAGAAACCTGTCCTTCCTGAATTACTGTATGGTCTTGCACATAGTAAATGTTACAGTGCTTTGAAATGCACTTTGAAACTTTTCCCTGTAAAACTGTAAAAATCAATTCAACTTTGCACAACTACCCTTTAAATAGGGATAATGTGGTAGTGTTTTCCTCACTTTGGTGTATACACTTTTTTGTGTCTGCAGCTGAAACGTAATTTCTGACAAATTTTATGTAGCAGAAGTTACAATTTCCAACATGGATAAGCAATGAAAAGGACAACTGAAATTCTCTGACACATAAGAAGATGCATGCTAAATTATAATTTTTAAGGGATGAACTGAAGATTATGAAGCTTTCCAGACAGGAGAGCTGCTTTGATAAGCTGTCCTGGATGAAATTATATTAGTTCAGTCACTTAAAACTTTTGTCCTCTCTAACATTAGTCAAGCTAAGTTAGTTCTCCATTTATGCTGCGTTCCGGTCAAGTGCTCTGTCTTTATTTCTTTCTTCCTTCTTAAGAAGAACTATGCACAAAACATTTATTTTTAGGAAGTTTTTTACTGCGGAGAACAATAGTTGCTAAGGGAGAAAAATAAATATAAAAGAAAACAGAAATAATAGTCTGCTATTTTAAAGCAGATATGTTATCCAGTATACTTTATGTAACAAAGATTCTGCTGCCAAATATTCCAGAAGATGATGAAGGAAAATGTTTAATGGAAGTGTATGGAGTTGTCTTTAGAAATGAGGATTTTTTCCTTTTTCTTTCAGATTTAAGTCCAGAAAGAAAGTATTTTTTGTAGTTTTAAGTATTGGATGAACCATAAGCTGGTTATCATTATGCATTAGGTTAGTTGATACCTTTTAATATTTATGTGGTTTATACTAATGTACTTATTTTTCTATATAGCTCTTGGCTTTCAGGTGTCAGCTTATAGTGGACATGTTAGTGTTTAATGTAACTTTTCTTTCTGTCTTCAAGGTATCCCAGATTGATTCCATCTTTGAATGCTTATTAGAAGAGGAGGAGCAAATCCTGAAAGACATGCCTATTGAATCAATTGAGTGGGCCCAGATAGTTGTCAATGTGAACAACATCATTAAGGTACAGAACTGCCTTAACCAAGATGTTTGTGGGAGGGGAAGATAAGCATCAAAGGGCACAGAACAAGTTGAGTGTAGCACATCCGAGTTACTGACACGGGAAGAAAAATGAATATGCTTTTCACGTGTCCAAATACAGCAGGAAGGAAATGACAGCCTTGGGCAGAATTAAGGACGTTCCTTTTCATTCTGAGCCACTGTTAAGGATAATTTGAGAAGTTGCAGCAGCTTTGTTGGAAGTTGTGAAGTCATGAATATGTAGCAAAGAGTGAAGCGCTTGTGTTTGAGCTCTGAGGTTTCTTGCTCAGTCAATATGTCCCCTTCTGTCCAGCTGAGAAAGTGGTGTAGAAAGAATGTGGGTATTGAAGGAACATTTCAGAATTACAAAAGACAGCATCTTTTGTGGTCTGTGTCTACTGAGGTAGACTTTAAAATACTGACATCCTTACCTTTCAATAGGATATGCTACAAGCTGCCTGTCAGTATCGTCAGTCTAGAGCCTCTTTATATAAAACAGGAGAACTTCCAGAAAGAGAACCTGAATATATTCCATGGACAGGTGAGAAAATACTATTACAAGTTCATAAGTTTCAGAACTCATGAATTTCAGTCTGAATTTTAAACTTTCTGTTAAAAGCTGCTACAGGGTTGTCAGTGAGAGTAAATGAAAATGAAGTTTTTATTTGGGGAATTAAATGGGATGAATCAACGAACTCTTAGTTTGTCTCATACTGATGATGCTTTTTTAAAAATTGCATTTCAAATTTGGCTATAAAACCACAAATTTGGGAAAGAAAACTAGTTTTAGAATTTTTATAGATTTTTTTAATGCATTGGTTCTGGTTGGCAGATCTGTGGGATACATAACATTAAAATAAATCATAAAATGTGATCCACAGCTGTTTTAAAAGGACTGATGATTCTCTACTTGCAGAAACGTTGTTTTGTTTTGATGGTTTAATAGCGTAAAAAACTATCAGAACAAATGTTCTCAGAAGCAGGCCCTTTGCAATTGATGCTTAAGCTTCCTTGTAGCCTCTGCATGTAAAACACTTTCATTTAGTGCTTCTAAGACAGAAGTTTTGCAATCCATATTCCTCCTCACAAAAGCAGGACCTATGCAAACTCATTTGATCTTGTGTTTTGATGACTATATCAAAGTATTTAAATCAGGTTAACAGAAGTTGCCTTTTTCTTGTGTGTATTCTCTTACTTTGCTTAGAAATAGCGCAAGTAATTCTTTTCTTCTGAAAAAAGAGCTAATGTGGGTAGTTGGCAACATAGATCTGTATAGTTCAGGCTTTTAGTTGGGCTCAGTTTAATATGTAAAACTAGATGGGAGCAGTTGTTTATTGCTGGGGGTGGAATGATGACGGCATTACTTTGATTTTCAAAACAAAAACATTTATTGACTTTTTTCCCTTGTATTTTTTTTATTATACATAGTAACGTTTTTCTTTCGCTTTGCCACAGATTGCTGTGGCGATTGGATTATTGCTTTAACGTTCCCTGCGTTGTTTTCCCCAGCCTGCAGCAGCGTCCGTGCAGCGATAGCGCGGCAGCACGGCACCATCCTGAAGGTGGTGTATCCCCAGGTGGACAGCAACCTGCGCAGCGTGCTGGCCGAGCAGCTGGTGGCACTGCTGGATTGCCTCCTGGATGGCTACGTCGCTCAGCTCAAGTCTGTGGATCGCCTGGCTGACCAGGAGCGCTACAGCAGCGTGGAAATGGAATATGTCCAGAGAAGATCCGAGCTCTTGTCCCCTCTCCGTGAGTGCTCTCCGTGATCTTTAATGCAAAGATGAAGTGGTCCATTCGATGAGGAAATGACACCAATTTGGAGTAAATGGCATCTGTGTATGAATTCTGTTTGCTTTACACAGTTGCTTCCAGAGTACAAATGGCTAGTCTATGATTTAATGAGATAATTACAAAATAAAAGCAGATTATAAGTTGGCATCCAGGACTGCACTCCATGTGTGCACCTCTTGTTAGACACCTGGGTGATTGAATTTTTGTCTTCTGCTAACTTGTTGCATTTTTCTGGCAGTTTTTTATTGTATGCTGTGAGGCTGAAAGTAGCCTGTAAATGGATTCTAAATGTTTATATTGTCACAAGCTGAGATAAACCTATATGCCTGTAAACTTTTTTGGTGTTTATCAGTGAATAGTTACTTTTTGAAGCCAAATTATTTAATAATCTTACCCATTGTTGCAGGTGATCAAGTTCTGAATGAGTAAGCCATAGAAAAGTTCCCTTTTAAAATGGAAATAAATTAGTGTAAATGCATTTTAGTAACTTTGAAAAGTTTAAATTTTTTTGACTGAAGTAAATTATATAAGTAGAACAATCTAATGATAATTTTTGAGCATTCTTAAAAAAGCTTCATAAAATAATCATTGCTCATGTTCATGGGTTCTGTTAGCTTATAAATACATTTTATATTGTTATGTTCAATCTAAGGTTCATATTTCCTTACAAACAGAACTAATTCTTCTGCTGACTTACATATTTAACAGAACAAAAAGGAAGATTCTAAGTAGTTTCTCTTCAATGCAAGCCCAATTATCCTTATTTATTCTGTTCCTTTTCAAAAGCTGACGGCTGCTGCTTTTTTGCTTTGTGCATTTAAGTGGCTGTTATTGTAGAGGTTAAGTCATGGGTGGAATTGCCTCTTCCAGTGCAAATAGCAGGTGATGCTAACTTTCAGAGGAAGTAGAAGATATGATGCCATTTAGTATTCCCTTTTTCCCTTTGTGCTGTGGGACAGAGGTGGTAGGTCTGTGAGTGTGCATGTGCATAGGAGATTTATGCAGGAGGGGAATGTTCCTTTGGGAATGTGTGAGTATCTCTTCAATGGCAACACTTGAAACTTGTTTTCATTTTTCTGGTCTCAAACAAAGGTGAGCTCCTTTGATAAAACTTTTTCTTGGTTACTTAGTTTCGCTGGGACAGTACCAGTTGGCAGCTGCTTTAGCAGAGAAGTACTGCGACTTTGATATCCTGGTGCAAATGTGTGAGCAGACTGACAACCAGGCCAGATTACAACGCTACATGACTCAGTTTGCAGATCAGGCAAGTCTCTTCTATTTCCTTTAGGTAGTGTTTTATAATAAGTTTGTACCTGAAATGTTGCAAAATTTATTATTTCTTTCTGGGGTTTCTTTTCCTGTTTTGTTTTTTTTTTTTTATTCTTATGTAATTATGTATACATACAGGGGTAATGTGGAAAATTGAAGTCAATATTTACTGTAAAATATTCAATGGAGTATTTTACATTGGGAAGGCAAAGCTAGCCAGCAGAAATAAAGGTACTGCCTGTATAGGCAGTGCCTTTTCATGGGACCTTTTTGTGCCCCAGACATGTTTTCTCACTCTTAGCATTTTGTGATTTCTTCACTCAGACGCTCTTGTCATTACACTGTTGTTTTATTAAACTAACATAACAAAAAATGGAGGATAATTTCCAAAAGAGATGAAATTGTTAAATGTATAAATAGAAAAGTAATTAATGTTAATATAAAAGTAGTTAGGAAGAGTAGGAAGGAAGAGCTGTTGCTTTGGGGTTTTTTGCATTGTCCTGCTACATATTTGTTAAATGATTTTTCCACTGTCTGTTAAAACCTAGTGTAAAAATTAAGTGTTCTGAAATATTAGAAAGCTTAAGGAAAAGGTGGTAGAGATTGCTTGAAATGTGTGGGACTGGAACAAAAAGGTGTTAATTTGAGAATTCGTGAGATGAATTTGTTTAGCTTTCCACAACTATTGGGGAAAGAGAAAACCTGCAATCTACATGTTTCCTAGTAAAGAGAGTACATAAAGGTTGTTTAAATAACAAAAACCAGAAGTATCAGTAATAGAGAGAAATTACAGCAAACTTTTTAAATAGTGCATCTTAAGATACTCAGCCTGACTGGTAAAGGGGATAAATTACCTTTTTACTCCCCTCTTCATATGCTTTATTTTAAAGGGGAAATGTAAAACTTGCAGAAAAGAAGTTACTGTTGCAAATGTAGAGATGAATAGATAAATCTAATGGATGAACTATCAGACTGATGGCCTCTTCAGACTTGAATTTTAAATTGTTAATGCAATTAAAATTTAGCATTACTCTAATTTTGTCCTGAAAAGACTAAATTAAATCTTGAACAGAAATCCTGATTAGTAATTTCATATTCAAGTTTTTGAGGATAAAATGGGATGGTTTTTCTTTAAAAAAAAAGAGAGGTATTTTTAAACAATGCCTGAGAGAAGGAAGGTTGCAGGTTAACTTCTAGGTAGGAGGGAATGTTTCAAAAACACTGACAGCTGAAGTAAACTTGTTTATGAAAGGAAATAGTACCCATGGAGTTTTGAAGGGGACAAAGAAACAGGTCTGAAATGAGACAAGAAGAATTGTGATTGATGTGATTCCTGTTCTTGTGTATTAACATGAAGAATTTACTTTTGGCACTTCCATCACTTTAATTGAAGGATTCTGTGTTTAGCAGCATCTGTTGCAGAGAGCTCATGAATGCTTTAAACACCTTCTATCAGGACTCTTAGGGGGATTCTTATCAACACTGTAATTTCTGTCCTGTGTCTGTGTGTCTGGCTTTATCAAGCAGGTTCTTACTATTTTCTTACCAATTGTATTTTATAAAGCACTTAGAAGGCAAGCCAGATGCTGAAATGTAACTTCTAAAATTTGTTCATATTTCTGTTGTGTTCAGAACTTCTCAGATTTCTTGTTCCGCTGGTATCTGGAAAAAGGAAAGCGAGGAAAGCTGTTATCCCAGCCTATTGCTCAGCACGGACAGCTGGCCAGTTTCTTGCAAGCGCATGAACATCTGAGCTGGTTACATGACATCAATAGCCAGGATTTGCAAAAGGTGGGGTTTCTTAAATACAGCCAAATGAAAATACCACATGTTGAACAGGTCAAGTAGGTAATTTACTGAGTTATGACTCTTCCCCATCAAAAGGAAGCTTGTCCAGGTGATTTAGGGGAAAGATTGCAGATAATTAATTTGGTATTTTTGGAGTGCCAAAAGCTTCCCTTCAGGCACCATCTGGTATCTCATGTAAGCCACTGCACCATGTAATGGAAATTAGGGCTGCTTTTCATCCCTGGCTGGTGGCTAGTACTTTTTACTGAGGAAGTTTGGTTTGGCTACACCATCACGACTTTGATGGAATTGAGGATTTATAGTGAAGATCAATAGCATTATAATATTATCCAGCCAAGGAGAAACTGAAACTTCTCTTTCAATACTAGCGTCTTAAAGCTAAGGAATTTGGAGGTATCATGAAAGTAAAAAAGCTATTGGTAACTTTAATCACTTATATATACTTAAAGTATTTTGAATAGCAAATCTGCATGTGGATAGATTAATGTGACAATGTTTTAAAAAACGATAATTTGTTGCCTTCTGGGCTTTCAATTTACATCACCTCTTCTTGCTGGTCAGTCTTTCCATCATTCTGCTAGACTTAAAAATGCATTTCATTTAACAGTTAAAAGTATTTCAAATCAAAAATGGCTTCTTTCAATCCACATGCATGTTTGTTAAGCATGAAAACCATTTATCCTACTGCAAATTCTAGGTTCATAATGCTGTATCCCTCTTAAACAAACAAAAAATCCCACCCACCAACCCCAACCAAAACAAATAAAAACCACTCTGAGAAATATTGTAATATTCCATTTGTGTCAATTGAAGTTTTCTATGTCATGGCAAAGCACTTTGAAGAGGGGGTAAGGATTCTAAAATACGCATTTAATTCTGTGTAGGTAGTTTATTTCTGAGTGAGTGCTCAGAAACTGTTCCTTTGTCTGATAAATGAATTCTTGCCTCTGTATTTGGTTACTGCAGAAGTTATACACAATTCTAGTTTTCAAATTCTCAAATTAACAGGTAAAACAATCTGCATGAAATAGTGCTCTGTCAAAACATATTTGCTTGGCTTTTATTGCAAGGAATTGAATTAGATCCTAAAGATACAAGGTGTGAAGTTCCGATTGATCCTTTGAGAATGCAGTAGGTTTTTTTTATTTGCAATGGAAAGATTTTTTAAATGTTTTGTTGAAAGAGAGAGCATCTTATTGAAGAGTGTAATGCAGAGTTTCACTGTGCAAATTGTACAACTTTTGAAACTAAGGGTTATAGTATTACGAACAATAAATAGCTGTGAAATTTCTGTTCAAATTAATTTCTTTCTTTTCTTTTTCTTCTGATCCTAATTTACAAAACTGATTTCTAACATCTTTATTAATTTTAGGCTCACAGAACATTGCAGACTTTAGCAAATATGGAGACACGATATTTTGCAAAGAAGAAAACACTTCTTGGCTTGAGCAAATTAGCCGCACTGGCATCAGACTTCTCGGAAGACATACTACAAGAGAAAATAGAAGGTAAGAAATAAAAGCAGGGCAAAGTGAAGGAAAGACTTACTAAATCACTGAATTAGAATCCCATTAATTTTGGAGATTGTTGACTTTTTTATGTTGAGGGCGCTGACCTAGGTAAGGATAAATGGGCTGATGATTTTGCTCATTTTAGAAAGCACAAGGAAGAGAGCGTGAGGCACTAAACCTCAGTGTTCACTTTCATCTGTGAGTTAGGAGCATGGCAAATCTGTACCTTTACACTTTTTCTACTCACATGTATAATATTGGCAAAAATAACAAGCTGCACCTGTACTTTGAGAAGTGGCTGAAAGTTGTCAGCCAGTTACACTGAATGTGTTTTAATGAATCTGCATTTCATATTTCAGATGCAAGGTAAAAAATAATTAATTTCTTAGAGCCCATTTATAGAATGGCTTTCACTGTTGAATTCTTCTCAAGTCTGAGGCTGTTAGGCTATACAAGGAAACCCCGTAACTGTGCTGTAGTGCACTAATGCAGTTGCAAATATATACAGTTGTGATCAAGTGCTTTCTCAGGGTTTTGCTCTCTATATAGGAAGGTTACCATGACAGTGTTTTGCTGTACTGTATCTGAAATTATGTGAATGGGAGAAGTACAAATATCTATTCTGCTTCATTACCAATGGTTCCACTGCTCTGCCATTCCTACCCCTTTGGAAAATACTGTTTGTGCAGCACATGTGCTGTGAGTTTGAGAAAAAGCAATTTTGCACTACTGGTTGAAGGATTCTGGCCACCAGGGGGAAGCTTTGGAATATGACTCAGGGTTGCTGCTCAAGCTTACTTCTGTTTATCTGCGTATTTATGTAATGAATAGTTCTTAAATCCTGTAAAAAAAGCCTGGTAATAATTAGGTTAACTAAGTAGGCTTTAAAAATTATTTTTAGCTCATAATAATAATAATGTATTATCTGCCTTTTAAGTTGTTTAGCATTGCATGAAATCTTGAAGTTTAAATCTGGTTTTTATCACCGTGAAAATGCCTATGCTGATGTGAAGAATCTCACATTTAAATAGGAAAGTTTAAAAATGACAAATGACATAATCAAAGCTTTATTTCAGTGGACTGGAGCACTCTCAAAATTTGTTCTGGACTGCATTCTGCTACACATTTCTGTGTGGCACATGATGTAGTTATTAAAACTTAAACTCTTCATGTATCACTTTCCTGTTGATAAAGAAAGACTAATTATTTCTGCCACATTTTGCTTATTCCTCTAAACAGATAAAATGCTCCACAGAATTATTTTCGCTATTCTAACATGCAGTGAAAGTTAGTGGGAAGGAGAGGGTTCATACAGTGTGGTTGATATTATTCCATTTTGGATGTCTTAGACTAGCAAGTTTTTCATCCTAAAGCAGCACATACTGTCAAATATAAAACAGCCAAAAATTAAACAGTTCATGAGATGGGATTTGTCCATGGCACAGCTCCTTCAAGTTGCAACCAGCTCATTTTCCTGTGCAGTGCAACAGCTTCCATCCAATCTTCTGTATTAATTTTGAAGTTTTGGGGCAAAATTAGAGTTATGCATTTTCATTACACTGGGAACATGAGTGGAAAGTAAGAACTGGTTCCCTGGGAAGGCAGTATTGAAGTGGAAGTATTTCTGTGCTTTGAGAATGTGGATGAGAGTCCAAAGGGAATGCTTCAGAACAAACGCTTGTAGGCTTGAATAATGTTGTGGCTTGACAGTTGCTGTTGTGCCACAAAATTTATTATTACATTTTAGTAACATGAAACATTCATTTCCTTAAATGACTACAAGAAATATCAGAGCAGGAGCGCTTTTTGTTACACCAGGAGACGCTTCCCGAACAACTCCTGGCAGAGAAGCAGTTGAACCTCAACGATATGCCAGTGCTGTCTGCATCTCAGCTCATTGATGTAAGTGTCCCATGTTGTCTTCATTACAACTTCCAGTATGCTTTCTGCCCCTTTGTGATGAAATAAATGAGAAGGTCACAGCTGGCTTTATCCCTTATATAACTTGCTAAGCACCTAAAGATCTGATGTATGAATTAGTTTGACTTCACTTAGTTTCTACCAGCAAACATCAAAATGATGGGTTTGGTCCTAGTTTTTTCTGTTGAATGTGTGCTTTGGAGTGTTGCTGCAAGAAAAAGCAAATGACATCAGTCCCAGAAGTTGATTTACTGGTCTAAACCAGTTTTTGGATGTGAGACAGTTTTTGCCTTCCTTTACATTCTTGATAGAGCAGAACTTGGTAGGGCAGAATGAACAAACAATTCTACCTTAGTGGAGAAGGATGCTGCAAGATAGAAAAGGGAAGTACTAGAAGCAGGAAGAGGCTTTTGGTCATCTGTTGCAAAGAGGCACCGGAAGTCTTTCTACTTTTGCTTTCTTTTACAAAAATCCAACCCATCATGAAACAAAAATTAGAACTGTTCCAGTATACTGCGATGAGTAATAGTGCTGATTCCTTTTTCACACTCCTTTCTGGGATCAGCCAGGAACCGGTAGCCTTACTGATTCTGCCTTGTTTGCCACATTTTTTTACCATCCAGTGATGCACACAGAAAATACTCCATGAATAACAGCAATACATTGTAAAAGAAGCCACTTATATCTGGCTGTCAATATTTCTGTATTTTTCTGTAATCCTGTGGAAAATCAAAAGCTAGCATGTAAACAAGCTGCTTGTTTACATTCTGGTCATTTTCTTAGAACTGTGCTAATAGCAGATTGTGAAGTCCTTACCTGTGTATTTAAGTGAGGCTATCTGTGGGATTAGGGAAGGGTAGGAAGTGTCAGTCAGGACTTGGCAAGTGCTGGCACCACAGTAGTTTTCCTTATGAATTCTCTCTTATTGTCAAACTAGTGTTAATACTTGCTACTTGCAATGCAAAAATGAAACTCAGCAAGTGTAAATTAAAAGAGTGTTAATGTTAATTTTTCTTTGAAGCACTAATTTATAGTTGGGTGATATGAAATACTGAGGGGAGCTTGTTGTTTTTAAGGGGTGAAAGGCAGCACATGTGCTGAAGTTCTGCTTTGAGCTTAATTACCGAAATAATTCGGAGAGCTTATTTGTGGAGCTGAGCTCTGCCTACAGTAGTCCAGGAATGTTACAGCCTTAAATGGCACTTAAATTTGAAACCCAGCAGCCTTGTATCCAGTATCATTTGTCCACAGGCCATTGTCACGTAGGTGGAATGCTGCCCTAAAACCTTAAGTATATTCCTTACTATAAAAATACTAGCGGTTGAATCAAGACATATTTTCAAGAGAAGGTCATGTAAGTAGAAAATATGTGGTGGTCTTCCCACAGTGGGTTGTCCCTGATACCAGTTACATTAGTTTGTAGGCTAAAAATAATTCTCCATGTTAATCTCTGATTTCATAGTTGTTCATATGTGATGAGAACAGAAGAGCCAATGAATATGACTTCAAGAAAGCACTTGATCTGCTGGAATATATTGATGAGGTAGGAAAACTTTTCAAAGGATTTCTAACCTAGAGACTTTTTTATTATTATTTAAGCTAGGGTGGTGCATCTGTAGTTAATTAACATATTAGCTTAGTGTATGGTAATTAAAGCAACCCCTGATGTCTTTTTTCAGTTTGTTTTTAAGTCACTGGAGACGTAATGCCAAATGTCGTTTAGATAATTTAAGAAAAATTACACTCTTCATCTTCACTTCCCATTTATAGTCTATAGTTTCTTTTTGGAGCCTTGCTTCCCTACAGGCTATCTCCAAACAGGACAAAGATCAACTTGTTTTCATAGTTTAGTTCTTGTGTCTTCCCTCTTGACTGTTTCACTGATTGTCATGAGGTAATGTGGGATAGTCATCACTTTCTAACATGTAAATAGCTTTGACCCACAGATTTGCCATCTGCTTTTTTCCAACTGTATTTTTTTTCCTTCTCAATAAAATGAATGTTACTCTAAACCCACGCAATTTCAATTTTTTTTTTCCCACAGATACTAAAATTCCTAACAACTTGTGTAGAACCATTCAGCACAAATCAGAGGTGGTGGTTTCTGTGCAACGAAGAAACTGCCCTTTTCAAATCAAATGTATATATTTGAAAACATTTACTAATGTTTTTATATAACATATATCCTAATGTGGATACTAGTGCATGTTAGTTAGCTTGGCCATACCAAAAAAAGAGCTTTGACTCCACTCATCTTTTATCATGTGGTAAAATGAAATTTGCCTAGAATACAATGTTTTACAAATTGATATTTTTGTGCCTTTTACAAGCTGTGTTAGTTGGTTGTCAGCAGTCAAGTGATGCTGTAGAAAGTCTGAATCCAAGATTTCAAATGGAAACAAACAGTGTTTGGTGTTTCAAAAGTCCAATCAGATCATCTGTTAAAACAGCATATGTTAAAAAGAGCGTTTGGTGATTGAAGAATCTAATTCCTTGGTGCAATCTGCATGATAGCGTGATTATTTCTTTGTAAAAAACCCTAGAATTTTAATATGCCTGTCTTTTCTCCTTATATGAATTGAAGGAAGAAGAAGTGGATGTAAATGATCTTAAACTTAAAATTCTCTGTAAGGCTCTCCAAAGGGATGGGTAAGTATCAATATAAGTTCCTGAGACACAACTTTTCCAGAATTATATTTTAGTGTTCTATTCTCTAATTCACAAAAAATACTTAATTTCACAGGATAAGGTTAGTAAAGTGTAATGTGTCTGATCAGAACATGTATTCTTATTTATAAAGTGAAACCACAGTAAAAAAAATCACCTGATGTAGAAATGAGCCCATGCAGCTTTTGTTCTTGAACCCTTTCCTGAAGTAAAAGAAGCGACCAGTGCTGAATTTTTTTAACCTTTTTCTTTTCCTATGAAGCATCTCAAGTAGAAGCTTTTTAATAAGATAACACAGGCAGAGGTCACTCCTGCAAGCTTTTATTTCACTTGGGTTTTGCCATTGAACCACACTGGCAATTTCATGAGCTTTTTGAGTTAAAGCTGCATTTTTGGTTGTAAGAGATCAAAGCCTAACCAGTGCTTAGAAAAGCCACTCTTGTGGATGTTTAAAACTAAATACAGGCAGAATCCAGTTGGTCACAGGGGTCTTCTCGTAAAACAGTGGTACTGTTCTTTCCCAGGTTAAATAATACAAATGGCATTTCCTCCCTTTCCTTTCCAACTCTCAGAAGTCTTCTGACTTTCCTAACTCCCACCTATGTTCCAAGAGGAAGCTAAGGAAGAAAAGATGAGGAGAGAATACATTCCAAATGCACTGTGCCATTTGTGATTAAAATGGAAATAAGCAGCATTTAGATTCACACTTATGGATAGGACAGATTCCAAATGGCAGTGGTGTCTAGGAAATAATTCCTAATTGCATGGCTAAGTTATGTCCCTATATAACACAAATCATAAGCAGAGAGAGGTTCACACTATTCCAAGTGTTTTCCATTCCTGTAATTTTAAAGACAGAAAAATTCAGAGCTCCTGCATGGCACCAATCCAGTTATTGGTTTATGATCTATCTACCCTGGACAAGCACGGGGTTTTCAATGAGGTGTTTTAACTGTTCAAGTATGTACAATGGTGACAAGATTTTGGCCACTCTGGCAGCTAAGCAGAGGCAATTTGAGATGCAGACTCTACACTGAATAGTGGGCAGAAAACTTGATGTCTCAGCTGAATTTCCAGTCCAGCAAGGCTCACAAAGGCTTACAGAGGTGGTGTTAACTTTCATCTCTGTGCAAAAGTAAACATTAGAGATGTAACAGTTCCTACTTTTCAGGATGGCCTGTGGTTTCTAACTTGAGGGCTACAGATGGTGAGAAGGTTCTTGGGTAGGATGGAGAGCCTTACTGAGTCAGCTCCTGATGCTCTGCTTGTGTCCTCACTGTCCTCCTCTGTGCCCAAGGGGAGAAAATCCCCCTTCCCTCCCTCCTTTCCTCACATTCTTCCCAGTGGAATTAAAGATGTAATCCTAGACATTTAGGAGCTGAAGAGACATCCAGGGTAAAACCAGTGAAGTACAGAGGATTTGTCAATAATAGCTGCTGGATCCAGGTTCAGATCTGTTACAAGCACGTCCCACAGGCCTGTGGTAGTTTAGGGAGTGATATGAGAACCAGTTTTGTCTGACAGCTTAGCACATGGAACAGGAAATTTTAACAACTGAAAGGTTAGAATCACAGCAAAACAAGTTAGGTTGGTGTTGAATTTAAACTGGAGCATATAAAGCTCTGCAAGGATGAAAAATTGTCATTTAAAACAATCTTCCTCTTAGAAAAATCTTTTTGGGATTTTTTTTTATCACAAATGAGACTGGTATTCATGAGTCTTTACGTTTAATCACAGAGTAGATAAACTATTTGTTTTGTGATTGTGTGTGTTGTTCACAGGCCTGCAACTTAGATCTTGCAATTTTTTCCCCATTTCTTTTCTCAGTGTTTGATATTTGTTTTGTTTTGATTTTTTTCACGTTAGAGAATTGCTTCTTTTGTTTTATTCTACCAAAAGAATAAATCTACACTTTCATCACCTCAGTTGTAAAATATAATTGCTGGCAATAGGTAGTTCTTATCTCAATGGATAATGCTTTTATATTATCAAAGAAATAATGTCGTTTGGTTGGGATTTTTAATGGTTAAAAAATGGGAAACATCTCTGTTGGCTGGGATTTTTAATGGTTTAAAAATAGGAAACATTTCTGTTCTTCTCCTAACTAGACTACATTCTAGTAGAGCAGTTTTGTTCCAGTTTTACTGGAATAATGACTAATTAACACAAGGTAGGAAAAAAACTCTTGCTTTGAGCTATAACCAAGCACATAATGCTTCCAAATGGACATGTATTAATCACCTTTGATAATTTATCTAATTTTCCTGTGGTTTGGGATTTTTTTTTCTTGTTAGTGTTCCTATTATTTTGTCTGTGTAATTCTTTCCCAAAATTATTCTTTGACTTGCAGATGGTCCTGTTCGGATGGTAGAGATGATCCAATTGAAGCATCTAAAGATAGTATATTTGTGAAAATACTACAAAAGCTGTTGAAAGAAGGTAAAGTGTACTTATAAATATAATTGAATGAAATTGTTGTTTCAAAAGCTGCTTAAGATCATATGTAAAAAGTAGCATTATTAAATTCTCAGAGTAATAAAAAAATTCATTCCACTAGGCAGTTAAAATCATTTGGAGCTAATTCTATCTCTGTAAACTGTTCAGGGAGATAAGAGATGAGCACATTTCTTGGTTGTAATCTTAGTATCTTAAAGTTATTTGCTCAGTAGAGCACTGAACACATTTTTAGCAGTTGCTTACTGTACAGTAAAGGAGGTCTTTTGGGGGTAAATATGTCTCTTCTGTAAGATACAGGATAGTAACTAATTGACTGTTACTCAGTAGGACTTAATCTATTTTAGCCAATTTGTTTTGCTTTTGTTTTTTCTCTCCAAAAGCCAAAACAAAAAAAATACACCTCCCATTCTCCACTTAAAGCTGACTATAGGAGGTTATGGCCATGGAATTTACAGCTGAAGGAGGGAGGGAGAGAAGGGAAACAACTGGGAGTCAAAGCCTGTTTCAAATATTACTGCATAGAAACGTTTTGCAGAACACATAAGGCTTCATGTGAAAAGCACAAAACTTAAGTACTTCAGAAAAGTTCCAGTTTTGTGTGTTCAATCCTGTCAATTCCCTTACATTTTTAAGACTTGCACACCCTATGCTGGAACTGTTGCAACTGATATATAGTTATTGTATGGCTGAGCTTTCTTTTCTCTTGCCTTTCTTTTATTTTTTATTTATTTTTATTTTGATGAAGTGCTATGTAAAGACTTGGATTTGTGGTTTAATCATTGAATTACTGAACTCTAGATAAAAAAAAATTAACTCTGTTTTATAGGCTACTTAAGCTTTATTGTATTTCTTGACGTGTATAATAGAGTCAGAGCTTCCCAATTCCAAAAGAGTAATTTAGCTGTAATGCAGGCAGGCTGTTTACTTAAAAATGATACTAACTGCTAATGCAAAGTACTTTAATCAGAGATGCAATAAATGGTTTTGTTTTGTAGGAGTTCAGTTAAGTGAGTATTTACCAGAGGTGAAGGACTTGCTTCAAGCAAATGAACTCGGCAACTTGAAATACAACTCTTACTTCGAATTTGTGTTAAAAGCAAACTATGAACTTTATGTTCAGGGACAAGCATGAGTCACACTGGGATTTTAAAATATTTTTTCTAAAGAACTCTTGAATTGACATTTACTTTTTTATATTCTGTTTGGTTTTTTGCTAAAGCTTTGTGATAAAGTCTGTATGGGTAATAATACTTACCTTAAATGTATAGACATTGATGCTTTAGTCAAGGGACACAGAGTTGTGTTTTCAGGTGACATAAAAATAAAGTTTTCATTTTCTGTGCCTTTCATAAACTTACTGGTTTGTTCTGTATCTTGATTAGAATGTGTTCTGTCTGAGACCCAAGGATACATACAGGATGAAAATGGGGGATCTACTGCAGAGGGTGGGAAACTTGTGTTGTCACTGCTGGGGCTGTGATTTCAGTTCAGGAAAAATACTGAACACATTGATGCTGGGTGACTGCATACATTACTTAAGAAGCAACAGGTTATTCTATCCAATAACTCCACTCTTTACAGTACTTCTTGCCTAGTAGAAACTAGGTAATTTCAGTTTTGCATTTTTGTTATTTGCACAAGAAGGATAAGTGGCTTGTCACTGATCACTCAGCTTGTCTGTGACAGAAAGGAATAAAGTGCAGCTCTCATTCAAAACATCTGGTCCAGCAAAGACTCCATTCTTTCAGTTCATATCTGTTAAATTAAACTTTTTCCAAATATTTTAGTATTGTATCCATTTAACTTCCCTTCAAGCTATTTCTAGCATACATGTAAAATGGGATTAGCAGCTCACCATGCAGTCATTCACAGCAACTGCTTGTGCCTAAGGTCAGAAGAAACCTCGAAAGCATTTATGAAAGTGTGGGAGTACAGCATGATCTTCCTTACTCCCATGCCTTGGTCTCTATTGGTAAGCACTACTGATTTCCTTTTTTCCTTTTTAACCCCAGTGCCCCAGTTAGTTATCTCTGACATGGGAATAATTTTAAAAAGAAACAATTTCTCAATTATTCTCATTAACAGCAAGATTTAGTCTTTCAATAAAAGTTACTGCAGTCTGATGTGTTGCACCTTTCTTTTGCATGTAGCTCGAGAGCCAGAAACTGACTGCAGAGCAACTTGCACGCCCTTATGTTTCACTTGTCTGGCTCCATGCCTGCTGCAACAACTTGATCTAACAGCTGAGAAGGTCAGAAGTTAAATTGGTTGAAGGGAATCCAGTTTCTAGTTTTAAAAGCACAGCTCCCCTTCCGTGGCTTTCCCTCCTCCCTGTACTAATACAGTAAGCTGGGCTGAGAGTCTGAACATGTTTGGAAGAATAGATTTATGTAGAGAGGTTCAAACTAATATGGGAAAGAAATGCACTAGCAGTCATCTTCTAAGATTGTTCTGAGCAGCGAACTTTGCTCTTCGGCAGTGTTGCATGGCTGGGAAGTGTGAGTGTAACTCCCAGCTCTGGCTTCAAAGGCGTCGCTCGTTGAAAGGAGGAATTCCACGTGTTCGCCTGAATGTCACTTTGAGGGCGGTTTCACATCGATAAACTTAGCAGGGTTTTGGGAGAAAGGGACTAATGGAAGAAGCGTTTGCTTGCCCTGCCAAAATATGTTCTGCCTTAACTTTTCCTAGACTCCTGAATTTTGCTTGAAGAGCAATCTCTTTGACTGTCCACCATATATCACTCTGGAGCTATCTCATCTTCCTAGACTGTTGGCCAGTTCTCTGTGATCTGTCAGGACTGGCAGGGCAAGCCCTGGAAAGCTTGCTCCAGGTGCAAGCGGTTCTGATCACCCTTATCCATTGTTTCAAAGTGCCTGGACTCCCTGCTGGATCATGTTTATCATGGCTGGTGTAAAATTATTATCCAGGTTTTTGGGGAAGGATGGGCTGTGTAGGGTTTTCAACTGTTTTACTCTACTGCTGGGTTGGGAGGCACTTGGCGTTTATACAGCAGCTTTCCATCTGACTATTGCCAAAACAGAAGGCTACTTAAAATGAGTTTACTTAAACAAAGCCTCATTAAAATAACTTCCATGTCTAAACAGATGTTTAATGTTCTTGTACTAGTAATGTTGAACTGGTTCTCTATTCTGTTGGAAAGTTTGAAGAGTCTGGGACTCAGGGTTATTCCTCCTCTCTGTCCTCTGCTTCATTATGTAATAAACTGTGCTGGTGCAGAACTCCTGTCTCAGATTACTGCTCCAGGAGGATGCCTTCATTTACCACTGCATATGGAAGGTGGCAAATGCCACAGCTCTAGCTTGTTTCTAAGTGTAACAAAAACAAACTTGTGACAAAAAGATGAGGGTTAAAACTGCCTGAGGGGGATGGATAGATCCTCTTGAATGAGGATATACGTTGTTTCTTAAATAGTTATTTTCTCAGTAACAGAGAGCACGCAAGGTACGGGAGGTACAAATTTGCATCCTTTGTTGTCGCCAGAGCAGCAGGAAAGCTTTTCAGTTGTCATTTGTGATCAGTTTCAGAAGCTATGCATGGTGGATAGTGAGTTCTTTGTGCCCTGTACTGGAAACTAACTCCAACTTGAGACAAAAACCACATTCATTTAGTGAATCCAGATAAACATCAGATCTACCTGCAGAAAATGATATTTTACTTAGAAGTGGGAGAATTTAACATTGCCATTTGGGTACTTTGCTGTACACTAGATTGGGGTAGAGAGAAAATAAAAGGGACCAGAAGGGATAGAGTGGGTTTATGCTTGCATCATGTTTCATTGCAGGATTAAGGATGTTTATCTTTCAGCGGCGTTCGAGTTTCTGTTACTTGATTTCTGATTCAACACAACCAGCCGTATTTTGGAAACCACAATGAAGCACTACAGTTCTGTAAATAGATTTGGTGGTTGTGATGCCTTTAAGTGCTCTCAGGCTTCTGATTTTTGTACTGCCAGTTGTTGATGACAGAACTGAAGAATAATACAAGTTGAGGAACAGGGTGAGAGAAGAGCACGTTTTAATAACAACTTGACAGGAATTCAAAATCTATAGCAGAAGGAATTAAAAGGCTGCCAGAGGTAAAGAAGAATGCTGCCAACCTGGAGGATGCACAAGTTAAACAGAGGAGAAGAAAAGTTGTCTGCTTCTCTGTTGAGCTGTCTACTCTGCCTTGCAGTGGAGGAAATCACCTGCAGAAATACCTTCACTCACAGGCGACTCCTCACAGAACAGTGCTTCTGGCCTACTATTCCTCTTCCTTCTTGCCTGACTCCCTAAATTTTCAAAGGATTTACACTTGACTGTGTCTTCTGAGAGGATCACAAAGGTTGATTTGCATCAACATGGTGTCAGGGCTGCAAATCTGCTTGCATTACTGCCTCTTCTCTCCATTGGAAACCAAATATCTGTAAAATCTTCCAAGTGTCCCAGATGGAATCCCTGCCTAAATACCCATAGCTGAAGGAGATGAACTGTTCCTTTTCACTTGCATAGTACCTTCAGCTCGTCAGGGATGACTTGCCTGTGAGACCACACTCCTTTTGGAAAGGGTGAGCCACAGGGATGGCTGAAGGGCTCCCGTGTTGCCTGGCTGAGCGCAGAGGCCAGCAATGGGCACTCGTAATGGCACCAGCATTCACCACTACGTCAGGCTTCTGGGATCAGCCCAGGATTAATCCTTTACCGGGCTTCTCTTCAGGCATTTGTCTGACAGATGTTATCCCGCGCATTTGTTTTCCATTTTTAAATCACAGCAAGGAAACGATGCACGGCTTTAACTTCATGGGTAAAGGTGTGGGTGTTGCATGGGCTGCCACCGTGTGCCCTGCAAACCAGGGATCCACCTCGTCACTTCACTTCTCTCCCAGTTCCCTTTCTGCCCCTGGGCTCACCTACAGCTATGGGAAAGACCCGGGAGGGACGCGTTTCCCTTCGCAGCCCCAAGCCTGGGCACGTGGTGGCCGCGGAGCCGATGCCCGCTCGCCTCCTGCCCCGCTGAGCCCCGCGGCGCTCCCGGCCGCCCCCACCTGCTTTGCCCTTAACGGGGCCGGTGCTGCCGGGGGATTATTTCGGCCCCGGCCGCGGGCGGTGGAGGGGGGGGCTCGGCAGACGAGCCTTATACGGCCGGGCCCGGCTCACCTGGGCCGGGGCCAGGAGCGCCTTCTTTGGGCACCGCCGGGCCGGGGCCGCGCCGGGCCCGACACCAAATATGGGGACGGCCGGGGCCGCATTCCTGGGGGCCGGTCGCTGCCGCCGCCCGCCGTGATAAAAGGCTCGGCGGCGGCCGCGGCGGCCACGAGTGACCCGGCGAGAAGCGGGAGCCTCTCTCTCTGCCCGACGCGCGGAGCCCGCAGCCAGCCCAGGTAAGCCCCGGCCCCGCCGCCACCGCCCGCGGCTGCCGAGCGGCCGTGAGGCTCAGCCCCGCTGCCCTGTGCCCCCGCAGACACAGCCGAGACCATGTGTGACGAGGACGAGACCACCGCGCTCGTGTGCGACAACGGCTCCGGCCTGGTGAAGGCTGGCTTCGCCGGGGACGATGCCCCCAGGGCCGTGTTCCCCTCCATCGTTGGCCGCCCCCGCCACCAGGTACGGCGCACTCCCCCTCCGAGCCTCCTCGCACGCCCTGCCACAGCCGTGGCTGCGGATCCCTGCTGCCTTCCAGCCCTCGGCATCCTCCTGTCCTGCCGGGGAGCCCCGTGCTGCTGCCCGTGGAGAGGTTGCTGAGCTCCCACTTTCCTCCCCTGCAGGGCGTCATGGTGGGTATGGGTCAGAAGGACTCCTACGTAGGAGATGAAGCCCAGAGCAAGAGAGGTATCCTGACCCTGAAGTACCCCATTGAACATGGCATCATCACAAACTGGGACGACATGGAGAAGATCTGGCACCACACCTTCTACAATGAGCTGCGTGTCGCCCCAGAGGAGCACCCCACTCTGCTCACTGAGGCCCCCCTTAACCCCAAAGCCAACCGTGAAAAGATGACCCAAATCATGTTTGAGACCTTCAACGTCCCTGCCATGTATGTGGCCATCCAGGCTGTGCTGTCCCTGTACGCCTCTGGCCGTACCACTGGTGAGTGCAAAGTCCTGCTGGCTCCTCTTCCCCGAGCAAGGAGGCCCAGGACAGGTCCCCTACCTCTGACAAGCACTCTGCCCCCAGGGCAGGACCCTCTGTGGCCACATCTCTCACAGGGCTGCTTCTTGTCTCCACAGGTATCGTGCTGGACTCAGGTGATGGTGTGACACACAACGTCCCCATCTATGAAGGGTATGCCCTGCCCCACGCCATCATGCGCTTGGATCTGGCCGGCCGGGACCTCACGGATTACCTGATGAAGATCCTGACTGAGCGTGGCTATTCCTTTGTCACCACAGGTAAGCACCATTCCTTCCTCCAAAAAGTTCCCTCTTGCTTCCAGCCATCACACTTCTAGAGATGCTCTCACCCCATTGCAAGCCCCAAAAACAGTTCCTGGGGGGAGCCTGTGTGTGCTTGGGGGTCTGGAGTGCCAGCAGAGCTATGGAGGCAGCGCAAGTGCTCCCTGTTCCTCCTCTGCAAACACTGATGCCTTTTCTCCCCCCGCCAGCTGAGCGTGAGATTGTCCGTGACATCAAGGAGAAGCTGTGCTATGTGGCTCTGGACTTTGAGAACGAGATGGCCACCGCTGCCTCTTCCTCCTCCCTCGAGAAGAGCTACGAGCTGCCTGATGGGCAGGTCATCACCATCGGCAATGAGCGTTTCCGCTGCCCAGAAACCCTCTTCCAGCCTTCCTTCATTGGTGCGTGCCCCCCTCCCTCTCTCTTCCCTTGGCAGCTCTCCCCTCTCTCCAGAGTCACCCCACAGAGCTCTCGCTTTGCACTTAACCTGTGCCTGCCTGTTTCCCCCAGGTATGGAGTCTGCAGGTATCCATGAGACCACCTACAACAGCATCATGAAGTGCGACATTGACATCAGGAAGGACCTGTATGCCAACAACGTCATGTCTGGGGGTACCACCATGTACCCAGGTATTGCTGACCGCATGCAGAAGGAGATCACAGCCCTGGCCCCCAGCACGATGAAGATCAAGGTAAGGCTGGAGCACGCAGCTCCTGGGAGCAGCTGGAAGGGGCTGTGCCCAGCCCCGTGCCTGCGCCCCGCAGCAGAGTCCTGTGTGCTGATCCCAGCTCTCTTGGTGTTTTCCAGATCATTGCCCCGCCTGAGCGTAAGTACTCTGTCTGGATCGGTGGCTCCATCCTGGCCTCCCTGTCCACCTTCCAGCAGATGTGGATCACAAAGCAGGAATACGATGAAGCTGGCCCATCCATTGTCCACCGTAAATGCTTCTAAACATGTTTACATGATCACTTTGCCAACCACGCTCAGGATGACAACCTTCAAGGTTGCAGGCAGCTGAGGGCCTGCAACAGCCATGTAACTTTCTATTTTGTAACAATTTCTGGTTACTGTTGCTGCAAAGCTCCATGTGACACAGTGTATGTAAAGTGTACATAAATTAATTTATTTTATCTCGTTTTGTTTGTTTTTAAAACCAATGCCCTGTGGAAGGAAACAAAAAACTTCAAGAAGCATTAAATCATCAGTCATTCTGTCACACCCCTAACGCTGTCGTTTGTCGTCATTTGCTCGGGTTCTTCCATCGCTCGTGGACTTGGCGTGGGGGTGGTCGGGCTGAAGTCCCCAGACAGGAGGGGGACTGGGGAGGGAACAGGACCCCAGCCAGAGCAGCCAGCTCTGTGACTCCTTGGGCTGCAGGCTGCTTGGTGGCACTGGGGGCAGTGCAAGGTGGCTGCTGTTGCATCACGCTGCTGCAAGGAGGGTGCCCTGACGCTCTGCAGTGTGCCGGTCCCAGGTGGGAAAGGGTTACCTGGAGCCTTTGCTTGCAAAACATTTCTTTTGGCTCAGCCTGCCAAAAAAGTAGCCCTGGCATGCTCCCGAGGAAGGCAAGGCTGGTGCTGAGGGCAGGTGGCGGGTGCAGGTTAAATAAAGAGCTTTCCACTCCACTTATGGGAAACCCACCTGCCACGGTGCTGTCCCGGGGGGCTGAGGGCAGCCAGGGCCACTTCCTCACCCTGCCTGACACGCCTGCCCTTGCCAGTGGTCACGCACGGGGAGCTGCCTGCTGAGGAACCACCCCCTCGTCTGCCCCCTCGAACCACCCCTTCCCTTCCCTTCCCTTCCCTTCCTGGGATCACGTCCTGTGCTCAGGAACTCCCCAGGAGCCCGAAGGAAAATCCCAGGGGCTTCCCTTTGCCGCCGCTGTTTGCCTGCCCTGTTTGTCAGTGAGGAGGCAGAGCAGAATGGGAGGAGGGAAAGATGCTCCTGCCTGTCTCATTTCTCTCTTACTGGGCCAAGGGGGCTCCGGGATCCCCCTTTATTTCCAGCATTCACACACACACACACACACACACACACACACACACACACCCCCAGGTGCTCCCTCTGGGAGCTCCCCTCCCTCTGGGAGCCATCCTAAAGCCCTGCCAGGCTTGGCACATGTTCCCAGGTCAGGACACACGTGCAGGAGCCACCAGCCTTTGAAGGGGGAGGACTCCTGGAGCACAGGACCCTGTCATGAAAGCAGTGCCTGAGTTTTGGGGTGTTCTTTTGCTGTGGGAGACAGCAGCACTTGGGAAAGAAGAGATGATTTTCAGATGAACCTCCATCCCAGGAAGGTTTTTTTGCTCTGCTGTGGCTATGCTAAGGGTGCATTTGTTTTGTATTTTGGCTGGTTTTACTTGCATTTAAGTGGGACCCATACAGGAGTTCACTTTTTTTGTTTAGCACTATCCCAAAGCAAAAGCCTGTGGGAGGAGCTGCCCTGGTCCTTCCCTGGCACCTGAGAGCAGGGAAACCTGAGAGCAGGGTCACAGGGCAGCCCTAAGGGCTCTGAGTGACTGGGGAAGGACTGGAAACTAGTTGCTTCTCAAAAAACAGTTGCTTCTCCAAAAGCAAACACGAACTTTTGCTGCCATTTGTGTAGCAGCACGTACTCCATCTGTCAGCTCCTGTTGGGACTTTGGGAGGCACTCAGCCCTAAGTCCTCAGTACTTGACCCCAGTCTCAGGTTCAGTTGTGGCTTAGGTGGTGTTATGAGATGGATTTTAGGACCTGCTTCTGCTATTTAACTAAAAGACTGTTTTAAAAGCACAGATAAAAGTTAGCTTAGAATAGTAGCCTCATGAGTTAGACTGCATTCTCAGACTCCACTTTTTCACCTATAATATTAACTTATGGCCCTAAACCCACAATGAAACAGACTGATTTTTGAAAGCAGGAGTGGTGCTCAGCTCTCTCTCATCTCAAGCCTGATCAAAATCAAAGGGATCAGGAGATCCTTACTCCTTCTGAATGAAGACCAATATTTTGCAGTGCCAAACTTCAGTTTAGGACCCCTCGTGAGCACAGCTGTGGACAGAGGTGAGTCCTTCTGCTTTGCACTGAGACTGCCTTGCACTGAGAGGCTGATGCTGCCACTGCCATGTCATTGTCTGCTGCCTCTAACAGCAGCATTTGGTCTCACTCTAACCTACAGCATCAGGTATTCTCCACAGCCCCTGTGCCAGTTTCATCCAGTTGAAGATAAGTGACCTAAAGTACATTCTTACAGCTGAAAAGAAATGACTGGTTTGTTGTTTTTGTAGCTTAATCAGTGAACAGGGATGCCATGAGTCTTCAGCCTATGAAACCACCCTGCTCAGGTTTTAATTTCAAACTTAAACACTATCTTTATCCTGAAACCAGCCTTTATTTGGCCTTGGGGTTTTCCTTAATATTTTTAGCAATTGAAGACACAGATTGTTTGGAAACAGATGAGTTGGATTCTCATATGGCTCACAAGCCCCATTGTTGGGAAGGTGGTTTGGAGGATTTTGCTTGTGCCCAGTGGTCTGGGTCGGTCCTTATTGTGCAGTTCTCAGTAATTTCATTGCCCTCCCTGTGTCTCTGACAGTGCTGCTGGCAGCAGGCAAAGGATCCCCAGGACCCAAAGGATCCCCAAGATCAGCATCCTCTGTTTTGAGAAAGGCAAAGGGATAAATGGGGCATCAGAGGAGTAAAAGGGGATAAAGGAAGGATGCAGGACACTCACATACTGTGGGAGGGAGGGTGACAAAAGGGAATGGCTCTTCCCTGCACCAAAAACATCTCTGGGGCTTCAGCTCACTGCTGGCTCCACAGCCATCTGCATCCAGGGCTGGACCAGTGCTGGACAACCCTCCATAACCTCACTCTACATCCAGTGGGCAATGCCAGAAGCTGCCCTTGGTCCAAATATCACCAAGGGATGGAAAATCTCAAGAGAGGAAGAGTCCTTGAAAGGACAGAAATGATGTGGTGCTGTTTAAATGAGCTTGGGAGGCACAGTCATGACTGGGTTTTGATGTGAGCTTCCCCCAGATCTGCAGATGCCTGGGCCATTACTCAATTATATGAGAAGCTGAGGGAAAGCCTGGGTTCTAAGGGAAAGTCTTGAGGGAGCCTGTGAACAAAAGAGAAAAGGAAATCCTGGAGAAGATGAGCACACTGGAAGAATTAGGAGGGGTTTCCTAATTTTATTTTGATACAGATTTTGCTGAACTGGAAATGTGCATTTGCACAGAGAGCAGAATGTGGCCCAGGATGGGCTACCCTCCCACAAAGGTGAGGCTTTGTGCAAAGGGAACTGGCACCCCAACAAGTTTTTCCCCTTGGGTACCAAAACCACAGAAATAAAAAGCACTCTGACCACAGCATTTACTGGGCTTGGCTTTGCTGGGAGGACCTGAACACCCCCTCAGAGCTGGCATCAGTGCAGCCTCACTGTGTACTCTGCTGACTGTGTGCCTCCCATGGAGGTTTGGCCAGAAATATTTATTAAAAGAATTTTACCAAAGGGACAAAATAGAGGCCACTTGAAAATTAGCATCACTTTTCACAGGAAATTTCTGAAGTGAGGCATTAAATGAAGACCTTCAAAAATTCAAACAATTTTATTTTATAGGAAAATTTTGTGCTGTTTCTATTTCATTAATCCACAGGGAAAAATAATTGAATTGAACATTTCTTGTTAGGGTTTACTTTTTTATTTATTTATTTTTGAACCAAACAGGCATTTTTTCTTCTTTTTCAAAAAAAAAAAAGAGCTATGCAGTTGTATAGATTTTCATGGCTCATCTCCTGGTGCTGGAAAATGGAGTGCACAAGGGTGACTGTAACCTATTGATCAGCCAGTGGATAACTGCAGGCAGTGCTGGTGTGCAGGATTCCCACGTGGGACAGATGCCAGACAGTGTGGGCTGCTTTAGCAACAGGACCATTGGAAATATCCCCCAGCCTTGAGTGCTTTCCTGGGATCTGCTGGTGGCTTTGGGGATCCTCTTCAGGCTCTCATGGCCAGAACATATTTTGGAGGGACCAAAATGTTCTGGCTGCAGGCTTGGGGAAGTAGTTGTATTTGCAGCTTGCTAAGACTCTGTTTTCATTTGTCCTGGATCTGAAATATGAAGCAGCTGCTGATTGCTCTGCGGCAGGGAGAGCTGGAGCGCCGCTGGCTCCCCCTTGGGCTGTGGGGTGTGTGTGATGGGGATGGGCAGATGTTGGAGAAATCTTTCATTTCCCCCTTCCAGGACACCCTGTCAGCCTTAAACTACACTGCCCAGTGCAGAGCTGGGGCCAGCAGTGAGCAGACCCCCTCTCTGTGGTGACTCTGGCAGCTCACCCTGCGTGCTTGCAGGGAGCACGGCCAAACCCCGTCGATGTCTCGGCTGCTCAAGGCCACGCTCTGAAAATAAAGCTGCAGCTTGGAGGCAGCTCTGGCTGTTGATGTTCAGGGAGTGCCACAGGCAGCCCGGGAATGAGCCTCTCTGTAACCCCACCTCAAGGAGCTGCATATATATAGATCCCTGGAAGCAGTTTTCTTCCTTGGCACATCACTCCCACCCATAACTCGCTCCAAACAAACACTCCCCGCTCCCCTGTGCCCTCACTCCTTGGCTTCCAGCAGCTTCTCTCTCTTCCAGGGTAAACAAGGCTTTAAAGTTGAGAAATCTGCTGCTGGAGGGAGGAGGGAAAAGGGGGAAGATGGCCTTGTAAGAAGACTCTGGCACATGCTCGCAGCTGAGCAGCCCAGAGTCAGCCCCAGCAGCACCAATCAGCCCTTGAGCCTGGCTCACAGGCACGGGAGCTGGACTGTGCTTGCAGGGGAGCTCACGCCCTGTCACACTCCTGCTGGGCTGTCCCCTCTCCAGAACAGCTGCAAGGCTTCAGGTGTGTGAGGAGATCTCTGTATGGGTGTAGCTCTGTTCTTTGCCCAGGGGAAGAGCTGCCCTGGAGCAGGCAGGCAGGGACAAGGGAGCTCCCATGGGCAGAGGGATGGTGGTCACAGGAGAGTCACCCTTCCCCTCACACCACTGCTTCTCAAGCCCACAGACACAGACACTACCTAATCTATTTGAGTGCAGAATAAAGGGAATTTTCACTGCTGCTTGGGGTGGCCAGTGCTGAGCTGCTGGTGCTGCATTGGGTAGGTCAGAGCTGGGAAGGGAGAAGGGCCAGGGGCTGGAGCAATGCAAGAATCTCTGGGAGCAGACAATGGCAGAACAGTCCTGCTCTTCCCAAACCTCCCTGTGCCTGCCTGCAGAGGGAAGGAAGGAGATCTGAAACAGATCAACACAAAAGAAGCTCACAAGGTTTCCCAGGGCAACTGTACCTGCTTCTGTAAGACTTTTTAATTCCCTTTAGCAAGGATAATCACAAAAAATAGTTACAATAACAGAGGCATAAGAGTCTAAAAGGGTTTGAGTTTGCTAGCATTGAACAATGCTGTCACTATGCCTGCAGAGCACCACCGAAGGGCACCGTGGGGAGCTCTGCCTGCCCTGCACTACATTCTGCACTGAAAATTAGGAGGTCCAGGTGCTAAAGCTGCCTCCTTTCTCACCACAAGTTTTTCAGAATGGTCTGGGGGACTGAGGCAGTTTTCCAAAGGCAGGGTATTTTCTCTTCAGGGATTTCTTGTCCTGGAAGCCCTTATCCTCAACACTAGAAAAAATTAAAAAAAAAAAAAAAATCTACAAAGAGCTACCAGAAATTCCTTATCCCAATCATTTTGAAGTAGTGATGGTGTTATTCCCAGCAACACTGCAGCAGGTGGCAGGCCATGTTTCTGTGACTGCAGGAACCAAGCAGTTCACACTGGAAAGTTGATTTTCTCCCTCCTTTCTCCTTTCCCATACCAAGCCTCCATCACAGTTTTCCTCTGTGACCATGAGCAAGTCAACATTCACAGCCCTGTTTATTGCCAGTGAAGTGGCTTTCCTATTTTGCATCTCAAAGGAAGATAAAGAAGAATAGCCAATGCCCATAAAGGATTTTGAGATGTTGTCATAGAAGGTGTTTGGGGAATATGAAATACTTGTGATCCTAAATTTAGCTCTGAAGGTCATACAGACCAATTTCCTGGCACAAATACCAGAGAAAGTCTTGAAATCTGAACGTTTTCCAATTGCAGCCACAAGCTGGAGGCTGCAGTAGCCACAGGTGGCTCTGGGGATCTCTGGCTGTGCCTCCTGCAGGTCCCTTGCCCTGCTGAGAGCCCAGACCTCCCACTTCCTCCCAAGCTGCTCCCACCAGCAACCCAGAACACCAGCGGTGTCTGTCCTTGTTCTGGGAGTGGTGCCTCTATAGTGGGCCTCCAACAGCCCTTTGTGATAAGATTATTATTCAAATCTAATAGAAGTGACAAATTTAGGAGAATTACAGTGTTCAAACCAGTCTACTCAGGGACTATAGGCAAAATCTTTCTTGGGATAAATCTTTCAGGAGAAACATGGTGATTGATTTTAGATCTTCTGCTTTGAGATGTATTTTTTCTTTCCTTAATTTTTGTTGGTCCACTGAAGACAGCCCATCCTGGCCAAGACTGCATGGCCAAGGTGTTATGATTCCTCTGTTTACATTTGATGGGTTAAATGCCAGACAGGTTAATAAAGAAGATTGGTTCTGCTTAGACAGCAAAATGTGGTATTAAGTGGAACTTGGAGCTAAATTCCAAAGTCAATTTCAAAAGGGTGTAATTAAATCCTTGAGCTACTTAGCTTCTGCTGACATGTTACTTTATCTTTTTTAGTGCCTGCTGCACAAGTGCCTGAGTGGAGAAGCAATTGTTTGACAGAAAGTTGATGTAACTCCTGTCACAAAACCTTGATCAGAATCCAGAAACCACGTGTGGCTCTGCCCAAACTGGAGGTGCTTGGTTTCTTCAGCAGTTGCAGCCTCCTGTGGCAAAGGCTGCAGCAGGACATGGGCAGCCCAGGGAGCGCACCTGCTGAATGTGCATCACTGTTTAAAAATAAAAAGGGGAGAGAAAAGAATAACATGGAAAATATTGCAAGGTCAGCAGATGGCAGGGGAAGGGCTCATGCCTGGGCAGGGGAGTTTGGGCAAGGACAGGACAAATCCTGGGATGGAGGCATAGCCACGTAAAGGGGAGGTGTCTGGGATGTTCTGCAGCACAGAAGTAATGGAGAAGGCTCTGGGAGCTGCAGTGACATTACACTCAGTATTCATTTCTGTTTGTGTGTGTTAGCTTGGCTCCATTTCAGCACTGCAGCAGAGTTTCAGCCCGTGTACCCAGTCTCAGACACCCTCTGCTGCCATGCAAACGTCCTGGAGTTGATTCAGCCCCACTGAAGCTGAGAGGGACCTGCAGATTTGGGTAATTTTTAAGTGCTTGAAAGGTCAGGTCCCAGATCAAGTAAAAAAGCCATAGCAATAAAAGAAATCACAAGAGGAAGCAGAAAGGAAAAAGAAGGAATAATAAATTTTGCAGCTGTTGGTCCAGAACCTGGCATGGCTTGAGGCATGGAATGTATAAGATGCATGCATTGAATCAGTTGCCTATTCTGTAGAGATTTTATTGCTCATTTCATAATTCACATCAATTTTTCTCCAATTTTTTTGTGGAAGAATCTGTCTGAATTAAGGATCAGTTGAGCAAATGAGAAGAACACTGAAGAGCAGGAAGACCCAAGTCTGGACCACAGGTGTTCTGTAGGAGTTGTAGTTTTGACAAATAAGATACATGGGTGGGAAAAAAAAAAAAGCATTAAGAGAGAAAATGTTTTATGACATAGTTGTTGTGCCATTGACTTTGTGCTGGGAAAGATGCTGAGCTGCAGTGCTGGAAGCAATGGCAGGCTCAGACTCCAAGGAGGTGTTTTCCTTTCTGACCCTGGTTTATCTCTGACCAGCACAATGGTGAGTGGCTTTGGAATAGTTTTGGAGAGAGCAGCATGAATACACTGACTGCACATGGGAAGGGTGTTTTTATATGGGAGGTGTAACTGTAAGGAGGGTTTGGTATTGCTAAATGAATATTTAAAGCAAGTGTCTGATAAGTTCTTCACAGGCAGTTTGACTTGTGAGTCATGTTGCACAGTCCCCAACCATGCCCCTCTCTATTTATAAAGTCATGCCTTGCTATATCTGACTCTCTAAATAAGCCTTTCAAGTTGTGGGGGAGATTCTAGTGGCACAGTGTGGGAACCAGGGAACAACTTGGAGGGGTAAGGGAAGATAGAAAGGACACCACAAGTCACTGCATGCTGACAGCCCTCTGAAGACCAGATCAAATGGGCTGCTAGGCTTTTTCACCATGAAAAAGTCCAGGAGGCAGGGGTGGGTGGCTTCAGTCTGCCGGGCACAAGGTGGAGGAAGAAGAGCAGAGTGAAGGCTTGTCTGGGCCGAGCCCCCGCAGGTGTTCCAGGATGTGTGGAGGAGCAGGGGGAGGTCACTCCAGGGAAACATGCTAACCAAGCCATCCCAACAGGCAGTGCTTTTCTCCCTGTGCACCGTGCCTGGAGCTGCTGGAGCTGCTCCCTGCCCAGCTATGGAGTGGAGTGCAGCCTCAGGGGGTCCCTGCTGGCATCTGCCCTGGCCCCTGCACACTCAGGAGCCCTTTCCAGGTCACTGCCCCCAGCTGGCTGTGGCTGTGGGGTGCCTCGGTGCTGACAGGGCTGAGATGTGCAGGACAGGAGGGACACATCTCCAGAGCTGCATCCTCCTCCCCAGCTGGCTGGAGCTGCAATAAAGCATGTTTCCAAATGCTGACCACATACTGGTTATCAAGTAGGTGCAGGACAGGAGAGATGAGGCAAAAGGACATGAGGAATGCATGGAAATTGTACTGGAAATTGTACTGGAAATGTACCAGGGCATAGGGTGCCAATAAAGGTAGAAGGAAGAGTCCTGGCCTGCTTTGTCTATATCTTCACAGACAACAGGCAAGGAGGGACAAACACACAAAAATTGCTTTTAAAGAGTGGTTTGGATGAATGCATGATTTTATTTTTTCCCTGCCAGTCCTTTTTCCATAGTGATCATCTGCAAATGACTGGGTAAATGAGAGATGAGGGCTGAATGTGGGACACACAGTACATCCTGAGCCTGCCTTTGCAGAAGTGGGGCCCCATCACATGTAAGGGTTACCTGGGGAGACAAATGCCATCACTCCCAACGTCCCCCCCTTCCTCCTCCCACTTTCTATACTGACATGATGCCATATGGTCTGGAATATCCCTTTGGTCAGCTGGGGTCACCTGTCCCAGCTGTGTCCCCTCCCAGACTCCCGCTCTCCCCCAGCTTCCTCGCCATTGTGGCAATAGAAACATCAAAAAAGGCCTTGGCTCTGTGTATGCCCCGCTCAGCAATAGCAAAAACATCTCCACATTATCAACCCTGTGTTCTGCACACATCCAAAACACAGCCCCATACCGGCCACTGTGAAGAAAATTACCTCCACCTCAGCCAAAACCAGCACCTTGGGAAGCAGATCAGTGGGGTTACAGCATCCCCTGTTCCTGAGACTTCAGTGACTGAAGGAACTGGTTTTATTCCTGCTCCCACCTTTCTGTGTGCAGGACCTAACTGCTTTCTGCTGGATGTGGTTTGGCTCTGCAGGACTTCACAGGAAGCCAGTTTCTTTCTGTCCAGCTCAGCAAGGCAGCACTGCCATAGTGCTCATTCTCCTATCCTGAGTGCCCTCCTCCAAAGAGGTTTTGGAGCAGACAATGGGGCTGAGCACCACAGGGACAGCATTTGGAAGCAGTCACACAGGGCTCTACAGCTACAAATGAATGAGTGTTTCACCCATTTGAGCCAGAGGAATATGTTTCTCTGGCCTTTCAGGGCATGGGGAGCAGGATTGTGGGGTTGACAAGGGTGCTCACAACAGCTGTGGGAGTGCCAGGAGAGCCCCAGCCTCCCATTCTCCTCTCTCAGGGGTGAAGCCAGCCACCTCAGCAGCCACTGCTAGCAAAATGCCCTGCTCAGTAAGCTTCTCCTATGAGCTTGGCTCAGTGAAGCTTTTTTAGTTCTGTATGCCCCAAGCTTCTCACAGTGTCCATCATCTCTGACCCAGGGCAGTGGGGCAGCAGGTGAGTGTTGGTGCTGGGGCAGGATGTGACTGGCTCCACAACCAGCTCCTTTTCTACACCACCCTTGGCCCCTTCAGTGGCAAAATCAGCACATAACTTTCCAGAAGCAGCCTGGCTGATGCTTACAGTGATGTTCCTGGACATGGATGGCTCACTTTGTGCGAGGTGGCAGGGACAAGGGGGTCAGGGCACCAGGGTGGATTTTTGCAGGGAGAAGTCTGGTTCACAGGAGGCTCAGGCTGGATTCCCACCAGCAGGCTGGGCAGATGAAAGCCAGCCTAACACTGCTCTCCAGAGCCAACAGGTTCCCTGTGCTGAGTGGATAATTCATTGTAAACAATACATGCAAATGTCAGCACTCTCTGGAGGAGCAGCTCACAAGTGGTGCGCAGGTTCTCCTCAAGAGCATCCATTTGTCAAAACCATTCTCAAGATAATTTCTGGTGCCTCAGAGGGATGCTGGGTTTCAAGCTGGGGCTTTTTCCACTGGGCACAGGTTTTGCTTGCTCCCCATCCTCTGAGAATTGAAATCTGAGAGCCAAGCCATGTGACAGCAGAACTGAGGTACCCTTCTTGTAGGAATGCTGCAGGATCCACAGCTGCTTTTTGATTGCAGCTGGCCTTTCTGGTGACTGTCCTTGTGAGGAGGCTGCTTTGCTGGAGGATGGAGAGCACTAGACGGGACAAACAGGTGCCCGGAGACAAATGTATTAAAATTTTAATCTGGGGAAATGGCTGTAGTTTAATTTTAAGCTGTAGCGTTTGCTTTTCTGTATTTTAAATCATTACTGGGTTTGCTGAACAGCTGGATTACCTCCCAGGACGTGATGAGGGAACCCTTAAGACATGATGGGCGATTTTACAGAACGCTGTATGATATGAGGGGCTGCAGATGCACACCCTGCTGCCCGCCAAGGGACGCTTGAACTACACGGCTGGAGGAGGCTTGGGCTGGCGGGTGTCGGGGGGTGCAGGACATTGCCAGACAGGCCAGGATGGCTGACACGCAGCTCTGGTGGCTTCGCAGCGGTGCTGACAGGGCCGAGCCCCTGCCGCAGGGCTGTCCCGCCACCAGCGGGTCCCCGGCGTGCGCCTCGCCCTCCCCGGGGTGTCCTGCTGTTCCTGGCCTTGCCGCAGCATTTCCTGCAGCCGAGGTTATTTAGGCAGGCCCAGAAGGTCCTTTTCCCAAAGGAAAACTGCAAAGCTGGTGAGCGGTTGGCAGTGCTTAGCGGGTATGTGTGCGCTCAGGCTGCTGGCCGGGGCTGCTACCGAGGCAAAGGAAGGGGCACGATAAGACTTTAATCTCCCTCCTCACTGGGGGATAAACCAACCCTGGCTGCGCGGCATTTCCCAGCCCGGTAGCCAAAAGGCCGATCCCCACAGCTCTCAGGGGGTTTGCACATCTGCAGGCTCCAAGGGGTTAAAAATAGATCCCACCCCGCCGATGGCACATTTCATGTCCATTTAAAGGTGTGCCATGCATTTCCATCCTCCCTGAGACCTGATCAAATGCCTTCATGGTGCTGACATTTTGCTCAAGGCTCTTTCTCTTTGCTAAGCCCACGGCTGCCCGGGCTGGCTCCCCGCTCTGAGCGCTATTTCGGGGGGCTGCCTGTGCCCCCGGCTGCCCTGCTCTGAACGAGCAGCTGCAGTGTGACCGCTGGCATGGCTGTGGTGCTCCTGCCCCGACTCACAGCCAGCAGATAATGGGTTTGTGTTTCTGAGCAAGGCAGGGAGCTGCTCTCTAAAGGAGTAAAATGTTTATAATTTTTTTTTTATAAATCAGAGAATAGCTGTTAGAAAAGCACCATCCTTTCTGCTACTTGTTGGTGCTGGCCGTGTGGAGATGGTTGCGCTGCCTTTCGGGGTGCACATCCCAGCAGCGTTCCTCCGGCACACGTGGTCCTCCAAGCGTCCTCCACGTGTGCTGCAGGAAACATCTGGGGCTGGACCTCTGTGCTCCAGCCCTCGCAGCTCCAGTGAGCCCCAGCCCTGGCCCGGCCCCTTTGGAGCTGCGGGGGTCGGTTCCCGCAGTGCCCCCCTGCCCACGGGTGGCAGGGTCTGTCTGACCCCAGGTGTGCCGGGCGTGCTGCCGCCTCCCACCCACGGCTCCTGGGGCCAAAGAGGCTGCTTAGGGTGTGGATGGGGTGATTACAGCACCTGAGCAGCTTTGGAAGAAGCAAAAGCAAAGAGGAGCTGCTGCCGGTTCTGCTGTGGAGAAGAGCAGTGAGTGGGGGCTGGCAGTGATGCGGTAGCACTGGTCTGCACCCTCTGAGGCATGTGCTGCTGCTGCTTTGGCAGGGAGAGGGGAGCAGGGAGCAAGGCAGGGGGGTACCAGCAGGTTTCCTTCCCAGAGTGATGCTGGCAGGAGCCGTGTGCTGCTTGAAAAGGGGATTTCTCTGCTGGCATCCGCCAGCTCACGCACAGACCGGGCCACCACCTCATGCCATATGAAACCCAAGAAAGCTTGGATAATCTCCAAAGGGTGGATGAAATTCCCATATCAAGCAAGCTTCACTGTAGCTCTGCTGAAGTCCAGGGAGGTTTGCCTTTGTGGGAGGACCTGGGTACTTTTATAAGGGGCTCCATTCCTCCCCCAGGAGCCCTCAGCCAGTCAGCGTGGCTGAGACCATATTAGGGATGCCTCTCCCCGAGCCTGAACTCCTTGTTTCCACCAGGTTCCCCGCAGGAAGGTTCCCTGCAAGGTTCCCCTCTGCACTGTCTTAAAGAGGCAATGAAGGCAGCATCTTTGGGGTGAGGCAGGGACAATGGGACCCCACTGCTCATCCTCCAAGCCAGCACTTATCCCAAAAGGGTACAAGTGAGGCCAAGCCAAGGGGGAGCTGTCAGAGCCTGTGCCCAGCCTACTGCTTGTGATTTTCCAGCTCGCCTTTGCCTTCCTCACCACCATTTCCCGTTTATTTCTGCTGCCCCTGTGCAATTTTGGAAGCAGTTTAGAAACTCAGCTCAGCAGCTGAGCCTTACCCCTGCTCAGAGCTGAACCCTTGATGTGACTGGCTTTATTTGGGATTAAATTTTGCACCAAGAGGCTGGAATTCCTGCTCATCTGCAGAGTGCTGCCAAGGGCAGCTAAAACCCCTCTCAGGAGCTCCCTGCACAGTTTTCCTCTTGTCCCCATTGTGGCATCCTCCTCCACCCCATGTGCAGATCAGGAGCTGGGGGGTCCTTTGAGACTGCTTTTCTAGGTGCTCTGGGAAAGAACTTCAAAAACATTAGTTTTTCTGAACTGGTGCTGGAGGTGTTTCAGAAAAAAATGAGGTAGCTGTGGCAACCTTCAGTGACCGATCTCAAAGCTCATGGACATGGCACTGAGATCCATAGAAGGAGTTTATGTTTGGATGAGGGTTTTTTGTGTTGAAGACCCACTTGTTTCCAGGGGGAGGAACAATGAGATTAGGTTGCAGAGATTTCACAAACTGACAGTGAAATCAGCCCAGAGCCAGCACTGAGCTGCCCATAATTTCTGGTGTTTAAAAGTAGATTTGGTAATATGAACTTGAGCCAGTCTTGTTCCCAAGCCTTCTCATTGCAAATTCTGTGAAGCTTTTTCAAGCATTTAATTATTCTCTACAGATCATTTGTTATTACCCATCAATTTACTGCTTGGGAAACTGATCCATCACTGTGCAGGCTGCTGGACTGGCACTGGGCCACAATATGGGGAATTGTGAGGCATGGCTTCCTATGCTGGAAGAAACATCCCAAAGCCATAGGAACAGCTTCTGTCCCCATCACCCAGAGACTGCCTCTAGCCCAGCAGTGATGGTCTGAAGGACAGATCTTTCAGAACTCATCATTTCAGCAGCACTCCCTTGCTGCTGTGAGACAGGGAGCAGGTTGCAGCACAGGTGTCTCTGTTTTGCCCCCAAAATTTATGTTCTCTCAGTGACAGATGGGCTCTCAGACACAGCCTTTAAATGGTGGAGATTTTGAATCCCTTGCTTGTGGCAAATGCTGTACCAGCCTCTTGGGTGTTGTCCAGGGCCAAAAGAAGGAGAGGAAGATGTACTGGGATTGAAAAAGGAATATGAGCAGAAACAACAACTAGAGTAATCCTGTCCAGCAGCCAGATGGCTGCCCCGGAGCTCCAGAGGGAGGGGAGTATGAGCCAAGAGCAGCTTTGGGCAGCCACATGAGCTTGAGATGAGACTGAAGGAAAGTGTGTGGGCACAGATACTTCTCCATCACCTGTCTCTGCCTGAGTGGGTGCACTTGGGCTGTCTCCTGCCCTGACTTGTGGAGGTGGCATCCTGCAGATGCTACTGAGACCACGAACTCTGCAATGTCTTGCGTGCTGCAAGTGACTGTGCTGGACTCTGCCACTTGGAGCATGATGCAGGTCTGCCTTGATGACTTTCTTGGGAGCTAGATCCCACCACAGGGTGAACTGCCTCAATCCCTGTTTACCCTTTCTTTCAGGAGAACTTCATAAATGACATGAGTTATTCCTGACAGACATTCAAAACCCAGGCATCTTCAGACTGGTTTGTTTTGAACCACCCCTTTAAGCACGTTGAAGAAGAGGTGAATGCAGGTGCCCACAGTTGCCCCAAGCCTTTAGCAGAGCCTTTAGGCTGTATGGAATACATATGGATTTTTAGAGAGCGGCCAACTTGGATTTACTCCCCATTCACTAGGGAAAAAAAGATGTGGTGAGCAATCACCTCCACATGTGCCCACACCCCACTGCTTGTAAGGAGCTGTGGGAAACCCACACCCATAATGAAAAACACTCAGACTGTAGCTGAGAGTGGGGTGTCCTGCACTGCCCTGGGGCTGCACACCTGGGAGCCAGCTCCCTGCCTTGGCCATGGGACAGCAGCTGCTGAGCAGAGACCCAGGGGTCACCAGCGAGCCTCACTGGGGCTGCTCAGGCAGGACATAAAAAGGGACAGGTGGGAAATGTCTCCCAATTCTCCTGCCTCTTACTCAGCTGGCATGTAAACTTGGGTTTTTCTCAGACTGAGTGGGCAGCCTGCAAATGCGTGGCTGGGGGCAGTGCCTTGACAAACACTCTGTGAGCGCAGGCTGTAAGATCTGCCCCTTGCTAGGAACTGTTCACTTGACCAGCCAACAGTGGTGTGCAACCTTGCAAACTTCAGGGGCCGGGGAAAAAACGGGGAAAAAAAGAGCTGATACCAGTATGGACTTTGTTCTTTGCCAGTGTGACAATTTAAAACTGGGAGCTGAGCTGCGTGAGCAGCCAGCCTCACTGGGTGCCCAGTCCGAGATTCAGGACTGCAGAAGCCAGAAGGCACTCAGGGGTGGGAAACGCCTCTCCCTGCTCCTGGCCACACTCCTAGCACACAACCCAAGAAGATACATCTCTCTTTTCATCTTTTAGCAAGGTGGATGGAAAGCATGGACCTTTGACAAGGTTCAGAGGGGCTGCTAAGGTTGCTGTGAGCTCTACTGCTGTGGGTGCTTGAGGCACAGCCACTAAGGTGTAACAGCAAAAAGATTCAAGCTGCTCCAAGAAAAAATACGAGACTTGCACAAATAACAGGATTTGTGATCAGAGCTGCCAGAGAAAGGTTGCAGGGCTTCCCCAGCAGGTTGCAACTCACAACAACTGTGGTCAAATTTCCCAGATCTCTGGATACCAGGATCAGGCAGTTCTGGGAGACTTCTGCAGCCATGTGCACTACTGCTGACTAACCTGTCCCTAAGAGCATTTGAACCAACTCTTCTGATCCTTCTCCCCTGACAGCATTACCCTGTGGGCAGCTGGTGTAGGCCTAAAAGGGGTAAAAGCCCATGAAACCAAAGCACCTGCAGGATTAACCAGGCTACTATGAGCAGCATGATGGTTTGTTTTGTGAAGTGACTGGGACAGCTACCCCCAGTATTTGGCAAAGATACACTGATCTAGGTGAAAGCAGTGTTTATATGTCTAAAAACATTGTGGTTTTCCCTATCTGGCAAAATTTTCTTGCTGATTTGGAGTTTATGCTGTTAAATACTTTAAAAATGCATTTCTCTTTAAGAAGCAACTTATTTGTTTTCCCTGGTTTCCTTCTCCTCCAGACTTTACCCAAGCAAACTCAGCAGCCTGGTTTCAGACTCTGACAGCTCCTGATTTGGCTGGAAGCCAGTCTGTGGATCTGAAAGATGTGTTGACATGTAATTTTCCCACTCCTACTGCATATGAACTGTCCACTATTCCCCTTATTGCCTGGAGCTAGGAGAGGTGACACAGCAAAAGACTGCAAGTCAAAACCATGTGGAAATGACCTATGTGATTACCCATTGTTTTTCTGGACCATACTCTGCAAAATAACATCCATGCTCATTTTTCATTACCTCTTACATTTGCATAAAACTCAGGCTATCTCTTTGATCTTGACTTGTCTGTGGTTATTTCAGACAGAAATAAAGCTGTTTCCCAGTCCTGGCTGCTGTCCTCCCTGGTGGGAATGGTGCTCCCATTCAAATGGGGGTAGTGGAGGAAACTGGGACTCCTGGGGTTTGGCATCCACCAGTCATGTGTCACAGATCTGGTCAGAAACTCTTGACCTACCTGGCCACCTGGTTTTGCTATGTGTGGAAGAGCAGTAATAGGGATTAAGAGGCATAAATAAGATCCTCAGGGAAAAAGTGCTTTAAAAGGAAAAAAGTGAGTTTAGAATTTCAGTGTTATGAGTCAAATGGTGTCTTTATTTCATTTTTTAATGAAGGCAAAAGTGCAGCAAAGTATGCAAGGGAGGAAACTCTAATGTTAGTATCAGCCTCATAAATGTTGTACTTCCTCATTTAGGAATCATTTAATAACTGGCTTTTCTCAGTACATGGAAGTCTCTGCCATGAGGTATTGAAGCCAAAACTCATTAGGATTAAATTAATAATAATGTTTATACAGCTACACTGAGAATATCCAGAGCTGCAGTGTCGAGGACGGGAAATGATTCTTGTCTGGCACATACAGAGCTGCTTGGCTGTAGCTGGAAGGGTGAGGGAGGAGCTGCTCTTTGCCCAGGATGGTCTCAGCATCCTGCCCTGCAGCTGCAGAATGTCTCTGGAGCTGGTTTGGGATGCTGGGCCCTGGGGTTGTGGTTCTTTATTCCGTATTCCATAAAGGCCCATATCCATATTCCATTCCAGGGCCCAGCCTGGCGGTTGCTGCATTGTATGTGTCGAGATTAGATTGTGGCATGGGGAAGGTGCCTGGCAGCCACATCCAGGCTTTTGCTTGCATCAGCCTCAGGTAATGTGTGAAGTACAATATCAGCTCTGCTGGGGGTCTCTGCACACTTCTGTCACAAGTCTTCTTACACAAGTGGTCCCCAGTCGGTTTCCAAGCCTTGCAGCTGCCCCCTCCCCAGGCACGGGGGGATGTACAGGCAAACTGTTGGATTGGGAGGGTTGCACTGTGAAGGAGAAACCTGAGCAGGAGTGTGAAGGTGCAGCTTACCCCATGCCACACGGAGCTGGGTGCTCATTGTCATGTCAGCAAGAGTGCTAACATTGTACCTGTGCTGTACAATGGAGAGGATGGGTGGAGGCAGCTGCTAACAACACCCAACCTCACATGTTAATCAAGAAACATTGACACCTTGCGTGTTGTTGTGAAGATTTGGGGCTTCCTCTGAAGAGTGCAGAGTTTAGGGAAAAAAATTGCAGAAAATGGGAACCCACAGACTGTGTGCCAGGATCTGGAAGCTGTCATACCGGTATTTCCTGTGTGATGGATGAGACATGGATTAATGACTGGGCAGTAGGTTTATGAGCAGCCCAGGAGAAGTTTGGTTCTGCAAAAGGCAATCCCTTCCTGACAGAGAAGCCATCAAAGAGCATCCATATATCTCTGATACAAATGTGTCTTTTTAAACTGTGTGTCATGGCTCAACCCCAGCTGGCAACTCAGTACTGTGCAGTCCTTGCTCAATCCTCTCACTCCTTGGGAGGATGGGAGGAGAAACAGGAGAAACGAACAGGTAAAACTTGTGGGTAGAGACAAGAACAGCTCAATGACTGAAATAAAGTGAAATATAATAATACTAATTATAATAATAACAATAATAACATATAATGATAGCAATAAAAATGAGAGGAAGAGAGAGCTAGAACCCAAGAGAAACCAGTGCTGCACAGTACGATTCCTCACCATGCACTGACTGATGCTCAGCCTACCCATGAGCAGTGACCAGTGGCCCTGGGGCAACTCCCCCCAGTTTATACACTGGGCATAATGTTTTATGGTGTGGAATATCCCTTTGGCCAGTTTGGGTCAGTTGTCCTGGCCATGCTGCCTCCCAGCTTCTGGTGCACCTGCTCCCTGGCAGAGCATAGGAAACTGAAAAGAACTTGATTTGGAGTAATCAGTGTATTACCAACATTATTGTCATACTGAATCCAACACACAGCACTGTACCAGTTACTAAGAAGAAAATTATCTCAGCTGAAACCAGGACAACAGGGAACAGAAGTCCTTTGGGAAAGGAAAGATTGATACTATAAAATATGTGGAAAGAACAGCAGCTTTTTCACAACCACAAATGACCAGCTGAAACTGTGCAGGTTGGTTCAAAATGACACTTTGTACAAAATAACATTTTATAAAAGGAAAGCAAATTCTGCAACCCCCAGACCTTGCCTGCTTATGTGAAATCCACTTACGTCATCTGCTCGCATAGATTGAGTGCAGTGTCAGAGTAAGAAACCAGAGTCCAGGTTAACTGGGAGCAATCTGCTCTCTCTAGACAGCACTGCCACAGCTGCTTTCTCTAGTGCTGTCTCCAGTTACAGGTGTTTATAAACCTGTTGTTCCCTGTTGTTTTCCAAGAAATACCCTCTATTACAGCAGGTGGTACTGAGGACATGGCTGGATCCCAGTGGGACCACTAAGGGCAAAAGGAGAAGGTACCAGGGACAACCCAGATGCCACTGGAGCCCTCAGTGGGGAAAATAAATGAGCGAGGCAGCTCCCAAATATAATCCTCAGGACAGCAGCACTGGGTGGGGGGAGAAAACTGCTGCATCTGCCTGGTTTTATTCCAGGGAAGTATGCAGACAAGGCTCCTGCATGTCTGCCTTGGGCAGGGCACTGCGAGTGTCACAGCACGGAGAGAAGAGCTCTCTGAAGGAGCTCCTCTCTTGTTTTTGAGGCTGTTGGGCAGGGGTAGGTGCCCTGCTACTTCTGTGCCTCTCTTCCCAGTAAATACAGGGCCAAGACTCTCCTCTCTGGCAGCCCTATCACCACCCACCCCTGAGAGCAGCAGGCAGAGCTGAAGGAAGTTATGACAGATTTTAAAATGGAACTTAATAGGTTTATGGATGCAGATCTGCAATGTATGTGCCTGCAACACCAGGCACTGGGTGTCACTGCAATTGGCCTCTCCTGACTGCATTTTCCTGAATTGCAGCTGGACACACTGGATTTCTCCAACATCTTGCTGTCACAGGGCTGTTGACATAACTGCAAGGGCTGGGGGGCTGGAGGAGATATCCAGGACCTTCTGCAAAGGTCAGGCAACATCTCTGTCCCACTCAGTCATGCCTGGTCACCAGGGGTTGGAAAGCCTGAGCCAGTACATGCAAAACCAGAGCTAAATGGTTTTTTAGCTCTATCTGAGCATCGAATAAAGTAAGTCAATTTGGTTATGCTAGCTGTATCGACGATTGCATCAGTGCCACGCAGGCAGAGGTGCTGTGTGTAACACCCGCCCCCTCACTTAAAGCCACCAACACTTTTGTTTCACTGGAAGAGTCTGGGCCATCGTTTACCATCCCGGGAATCCGTGCCAGCTTGTGGTTTTTTTTTTTTTTTGGTTTTTTTTTTTTTTTTTTTTTTTTGTTATTTGTGTCAGTCAAGGGACGCACAGGGCAAGGCAAGGAAAAATACTGTTTCTGAAAATCCGTCAGTGCCCCCGTGTGTCGGAGCGGGGCTGGCGAGGAGCGGCTCTGTGCAGAGCCTGCGCAAGGCAAGCGCACTCAGGTTTGCAGGTGTCCAAAACAGGACAGCGGGTGGGGCTGGCCGGGGGGATCGCGCTGTCCCCTCCCAGAGGGGGGCTGTGAAGTGAGCGAGCCGTGGCAAAGGCTCTGCGGCAAAACATTTTCAAGGACAATCGTGTCCCACAGGGGCAGATTCGCCGCGATGCCCTAAATACGGTGTGTGAGAGAAGGAAACATCCAGAAATCGCTGAAGAGCCGAGGGTGCGTGTCCGTGTGCGGGCCGGCAGGAGGGCGAGGGCGGCTGCAGAGGCCGCCCCGCTTTCTGCATTTGTCTCTAAAGCGTTTCGTATCCCCAGAGACGGCGGCCGCCCAGCGCAGGGCTGGATTACGAGAATCCTGTTCTGGTGACGGGTTTTTTAAGCAGATTAGGGGAAAATGGAGAGAGGTCCGTGTTGTTGCAGAGGCGTTCGCCTCCCTCCGGCCGGCCCCGGCTGCTGCGCATCCTTTGCTCTCACAGCAGCAGCACGGGAGGCAGCGGCTGCCCCGTGGCCCGGGGCGCCGCACGCAGAAGGCGCTGCCGCTGCTGCCGCTGCCGCATCACTTCTGACGCACTGCACGGACTCGCAGGGTTTCAATGGGCCCCGACAGGCGCCGAGCTGCCCCTCAGCCGGGCGGAGGGAAGGCTTTCCCGGAGCCTCATCCGGGCCCCAGCACGCCTACTGCTGGACCCAGGGCTGCGGTGCTTTGGTGTGTTTATGATCTATTTCATATTTGATCTAATTTTCACTCTATCTCATCCCGTTCTCTGCGCCTCACGGCCCCGTCCCCCCCCTCCAGGCATCCCTCCCCGCTCGGGGCGGGGCCGGACGCCGCTGTTTGGATTTAAACGTAGCAGCGGGAGGGGGCGGGCTCGGCCGGTGGTTCCCGGCTCCCGGCTGCGGCTCCCGGCTCCGCCATGGTGGTGCCGGCGCGGCGCGTGAAGACGGAGTACATGAAGCGCTTCAAGGAGCCCAAGTGGGAATCGTGCGGCGCCTGCTACCTGGAGCTGCTGCACTACCGCCTCAGCCGCCGGCTCCTGGAGCAGGCGCACCGGCCCTGGCTCTGGGACGGCTGGGAGCAGGACAGCGGCAGCGGCGGCGGCAGCACCGCCGGGTCCCCTTCGCCGCCGGGCGCCGGCAGCCCCGCGAACGCAAGGGAGGAGGAGGAGGCGGCCGGAGCGGGAGCGGCGGCGCCGAGCGAGGCGGGACGGGCCAGCCCCGGTAGGGAGCGCGGCGGTGGCGGGGGGGGACACGTGTGCCCGGGCGGCCCCAGCGCCCTCCCCGCGGCGGGGCCGTGCTGCCCTGCCCTTCTCCGGGCTCGGCACAGGTGGCTCTGCCCGGGCCGCCCCGCCGCGGCTTGGGGCCGATCCTCGATCCCGGGGTGACCGTGCGGGGGCACCCGGCCCGTCTTACCCGCCCCCAGGACACGGCCCGGGGGTGGCAGGGCCCGTCAGCCGGGCCCCGCTGCCTCCAGCCGGACCCTGGCTGGGCCTGCGGAGAAGCCATGGCTGCGGCGTCGGAGGTGTCTCTTTAAAGAGCCAAGTGGTGGCAACTCTCATCCTGAGTCACAGCCACTTATGTAAACTGTTGCCATGGGAGCCAAGCATCTCTGCAATTATATAAGCGGGTTCTCCGGCAAAAGCAGCGGCAAGTTGGACTGTGTGCCAGTGGCTGGCTCTTAACGCAATTGCTTTCCTGGACCTGCACACGCAATCTGTCTCGGCTGAACGCTTGGTTCTTAATGCCGCCTGAGGTTTGATCTTGGGTGCGCAGCTGAGTGGGGTCAACTAAGTAGCTTGAACAGGTGCTGAGCTGGTAACATTTTGTTCTCTTCTAGCACAGAGTAATTCCCTTCTGTTGTCTCACGGCCTAAGAGAGTGGTTAGGCAGATAATAACATGGTCAAGCTTCTCAAGCTGGTATTTTTTTAAAACCATAAGATACAGTTTCTTACCTGCAGTGAAAGAATACTGTATCTGGCAGCCATTGATTGGTGTTTTGAAATGCCTTTTGAATCAGCTGTCTCCCTGTTGTACAGCAGCAGGGAAAATCCTTGAGAACTGTTCAGTTAAGCCTCATGCTGCCTGGCTGTTGTTGTTGTGGTGTGTGGTTTGTTTTTCTTCCCTCCCCGGAGTTAGATGTGCTTGTCTGGAGTGGGGAAACAAATCTGATCCAATGCCCTTTGGGACCTGAGCTTTCCAGAATGATCTGTGTTCTGAGATTCAAGACTAAACTGCATTCATTGACCTTAAGAATTCCACATTATACTAAAGCTTTAGCTTCTGTTCCAAAGGCTTGGTGTTTCAGGGCATACTAGTGATGTGGCGTCCTGCAGTCAGCTGGGTGGGCCTGTGGTACCCTGGTCTCACATGGGGTGTACACAGCTGCTGGGGTAATGCATTCCACCTCCCCAAAGCTGTTGTCCTCATTTCAGTTGGGATAATTTTGTGCCTGGTAGCTGGTACAGTGCTGTGTGTTGGATTCAGTATGAAAATAACACTGATAACACAGCTGATGTTTTTAGTAGTTGCTCAGCAGTACTTAGCCTAAATCAAGGATTTCTCAGTTCCCCATGCTCTTCCAGCCAGCAGGTGCACCAGAAGCTGTGAGGAAGCACAGCTAGGACAGCTGACCCAAATGGCCAAAGGGATATTCCATAGCCAGAACGTCCTGCCCAGTCTATAAACTGGGTGGAGTTGCCCAGGAGCCACTGACTGCATCACTGGTTTCTCTTGGGTTTTATTCTTCCCTTCTCATTATTATTATTATATTTCACTTTATTTCAATTACTAAGCTGTTCTTATCTCAACCCATGAGTTTTTCTGATTCTTTTTCCATCCCCCTGTAGAAGGAGGGAGTGTGTGGCCATGTGATTCTTCATTGCTGGCTGAGGTTGAACCACAATAGCTGTGCAGTGATGGAAGCACCCCAGCTCACCAGTATGAAACAGAGTATTAGTGGCCTAGTTTTGCTTTCCTCAATCAGGCCTTGAGGAAGCTAGACTGGGAGCATGTGTGGAAGAGCTCCACAGTATCTCAGTGAGAAGAACTAAGGAATTGCAAAAGATTAGGGAGTGGTTGCATGGGAAAAGGCGATGCTCTCTAAAGGCTTGGCTTTTAGTGAGAGGAGGTGGAAGCTGTTGAAGCTGCACTCAGAACCTGGCATTCCCAGCTTTTCTGATGCACTTTAAATATGTACAAGTCTGGGGCAGTTGTTGTAGGGACCTGAATTTATTTTCATTCTTGTTGAGCCTATGGGTAGAGCACATAAACCTGCCACAATCTAATGGCACCGGCAGTTGCCAAGGCTAGAGACTGCTGGCCAGGGTGCTCTGCTCACTCATTAGCCTGCTGCTTGATTCCTTCCCTGACTCCTCCCTAGGGAAAGGTCCAGCTGGAGTTACTTGGTAGTCTGATTCTGGCTGGGATTTAGCAGGGAATAACAGCTGGCTAGCTGTGTCTGTGGTCAGTGATGGTGCAGTAACATCCAGTGCAACCAGTTGTGTCCTCAGTCCTGCAGCAGTGGCAAAGGGACTGTGCAGCACCAGTGGCCTGCCAGGCTGCAGGGTTTTGGGCAACTGTGCTTCTGTAACTGATACACCTTTGCCATGGATGCTGTAAGGGAATGCCTAAGGTTTTGCTAGGCCCTTGCTATTTTATAGTGGGAGAAAAATCTGTACTTCACATTCACTTTTTTGCCAAATGGCTTAGAATAAACATTTCTTAACTTCTGTGAGTATTTAAGAGCTTTGTTAAGTGTTTAGCAGAAGGACTGAAAACAACTCTGGTTAGGCAGCTGGATTTAGTGGACATTTATTGTATCCTAATGCACATATAAGGAGGTGACCCATTTAGTATTGGACAATCATAAGGATACATTTTTCTTCTCCTTAGTGGCTGGCTAATTAAGGCGTGTGGAAGAGATCACATAGAAACTACCACTCTGAAGCTTCTACTATTAAACTGCCTTTTTTTTTCCTTTACTCTGAAAGAACTTAATTACACTGAAGTGCTGTGGGGGTAGCTGAGTGTGCTCACGTTGATGACATCTTTTGTCTTCTGAATCTGACATCCACCCACATGCTGGAACATCCTAGCTGTTACCTGGCTACTGCTGCTTCCTGCTGTTTTGTGGGGAACCTGATTCTGCCTGAGTGGTATTGACAGTGCTTGTTGCCAATATGGCAACAAGCTGGTCAGCACTAATGTTGTTTAATATCTGAGGTAAGCACAATTCATAATGGCACATGCTGCCCTGGTTTCCTCTTTCCTCTCATTGAAATGAGCCTGTGTGTGTTTGTAAAGGTTGTGAATGCTCCTGGTGTGTGAAGAGGAAGTGGATGTAGGCAGCTTGGCTTTAATGTTCAGTGGTGTTGGTCTAAAGCACTGCCAGTGTGAACCCCTGGGGCAGCACGTGGGACAAAGGTGCTTTGTCCCTTTTGCACTGAAGCTATGGCTGAGTGATACCAAGGTGTGCTCAGAGGCAACTTTGGGGTAATTCCTTCTGGCCCTCCACTTGTGGCAGCTGTTTGTGGGATTGTTCTGTGGAACATGCCCAGGCACAGATGTGGTTTAAACATAATCCCACAAAATCTTGACCTAAATGAACTGGTGTAGTTGTGGTGTAGACACATCCTCAAAGCTGTCAACAGAACCCAGTGGGCTGGTAAGTAGAAGACAGAAGCTCTTGGCAGCAGTGCTGCTGTCAGACCTGTTGCTTGTGAAATAATACTGCTGCACACACATGCAGGATGAAGGCATCTTTCAGTCCTCATTGCCATTTTGCCTTCAGCATTTTTGTGCAGTGGTTTTAAGTGACAGCAGTGACAAGCTGCCATTGAAGAAGTTGCCTCAAAAGTATTTGGAAAGCGACTGATGTGGATTAGTGGAACTAAACAGAAGATCCAGTTTCAAACTTGTTTCCTGATCTTGTCTGTCATCATGTTGCCAGGGGCATTTGCTGGCCCATGTATGTGGGAAGAAGCAGTTTGTAGTGGGGGAAGAAGGCAAGGGCATCAATTCAGGGGCTTACAGTACTGTTATTTAAAGTTGCTCCCATTTTTTTTCCTTTGGAAACGAGCTTTGCTATCAAGCCAGACCAGTAATTACTTTCCAAACTGCTGCAAATGAAGCTTTCGTGAATCTAATCAGCTCTGAGCTGCTGTGCGGCTGCTAGCTCCATTATTGCCTCACACAAGAGCTGCCTTGAAATTATGTTGCAATCTGCTTCATCTGTAGTAACTTACTTTCTACCCAGCTGTGGTTTGTTGATACCCACAACAAACCCACAGGGTTATATGGCTCCTTCAAGAGGTGTAGGAGACCTGCCCCACTGGGGAGGTGTCGGTACAAAAGCAGGAGACTTGCAGTTCTGCCTGCAGCAGTGCAAGCACCAAGTGCCTCTCCTGGTGCTGAGGTATTGCTGTAAGGAGCCAGCATCTCAATGCAGAGATAACACTGCTGACGCTGTGACCTGGCCCGTGGGTCTGATCAGAAGGCTGTTGATATCTGCAGTAAGTCATCAGGGCCTTTGGAATGGGGGTCCTGTGTGGCAGTGCTGTGTGAGACAGCAGCTCCCCTGGGCTCTTCCCGCCTGAGCCAGGAGCGGAGCTGATACGCAAGCGGGGCGATGCAGCAGGGTTTAAGTGACCTCTTCTGGGCAGGAGCTTTCAGTAGCCGTGTTGGGTGGGCCTGCTCTGCCTGTTAAGCACTTAATCCCCTCCTGCTGTCCATCCAGTGTGCTCTGCTTAGCATCCATGATGCAGTTTTAAACGTTTCTAGCTTTTCCCCTCTCCTGTCTAATCCCCGTCATGCTGCAAGCTGGTCAGCTCTGAGTTTCCTGTGTCTGCTGGAGCTGGTGCTCTGCATGGGAAGGAGATGGGTAGGGGTTGCTGGTGCCTGGACTTCCTCCTGAACAGCTGGGTCTAAGTCCTGCTTCAACTGCTGCTCTTCTGACTTCGTGTGAAAAGTGATGCCTAAGATAATAGCCTGGATATAAACTGTAGTTTAAAATAAAAGGCTTAAATAACTGTTAGACATCTTGTGCCTTCACCAGCTGAGTTCTGTGTAAATGGCACTGTAGCAGTGGGTTCATGGAGAGCCCTGCTCTAATAGCAGGTGCTCATAAGTGCTACAGTACACTCTGGCATATAGCATTTACTGTAAGGCTGTGCACAGGACTCTGCGTGCCATTTCCCATATGCTTTTATTGCTATTTTGGGACAAGCTGGCTCAATCATTTCTGGACCAGCTGGAGCTGTATCCTGGTGAGTAGCATCCCCAGGCATGGCTGTTGCCTTGTTTTTTAAAGCTGAACTATCCATGTAATTGCAGTGCCCCCACTTTCCTGTATTTTTAAGTCTCTAAATGCCACTTCTGCTGTTTATGAAGTCAGTGTTGCTCCATCCCCCTTTGCAGAGAAGGAAGATGACATTTTCCCTTGAATGGAGGATGGAACAGCTTTCCAAAAGGAAAAGCAGTCTTGTTGCAGAATTGACAGCAATATGTTCCCTTTCAGAGTTTAATTTTCTCAAAAGAGTGCTTCCTTCTGATAATGTACCTAGGCAGTCCCTCCTTTGGAGTGGCTGTGCAGGGAGATGCTCAGATAATATTTTGTAAGGGGATAACTCTGTGCTGCCTAGCTCTGTTTGCAGCCATGATGAATGAGCTGCCTTGTTTCAGAGTGAAGCTGTGTGTCCCAGAGCACAGGGAAAACAAGCATAACAAGTCTAATACTACACTGAGCTCACTGCTGCTGTCTTTTACCAGCCTTGTCTATAGTAACTGAAACTACACCCAGCCAATATTTAGGTATGTAAAATTCATCTAGCCATTACTCTCAATGTGCCACTACTTTGGCCTTGACTAATTAATTTTTGGTTGTTTTGTGATGTCATTCAACCGAGCTCTCAACAAATACAGCTCTAAATACTTTAACATTGCTGGCCACTCTTTACCAAATACTCAGCTGCACTGCAGTATCACCTGTAGATGAATGCTCACCTGCACATCTTGGAAGATGGTTACAGGCAAGTCTGAACAGGGCCCAGCACCAGGGCCTCTGTGCTGCTTGGCAGCACACAGAAACTGTGCTGGCCAGGCTAACAGCTAGCAAGGGAGCATTAGGCTTGCCTTAGAGGAATTCTAGGGCATGGAACAAGCCTTTGTATCTTTACCCTGCAAATGTGAAGTGAGTGCTAGAGTAAATGGATGCTTAATCAGTGTGCCAGGCAGGTAACTTCTATTTCATCAGAACTGGATGGATATAGAACTGACATTAAAGCAGTGTTGGATTGGGCATGCACATGCTTGAAATCACAGCAATTATCAGGAATGGTTGCTATTATGTCACAGGATTGGCAAGCCCTTCTGCTTTTAATGATGAAAGCACTTGGGTAAAAACTGCACTGCTTGTCTGTGGTCAACATGTCACTATGTGAGCAAGCCCTAAACCAGAAGAACTCCCTATGACAGTGAAGGAATTCCTTCTGTCCATACCAGTGTATGCTGGTGATGGCTGAATGTGCTGAGACTTGGAACAGAGGTGGTGTGGAGCTGGTCCCCACTAGAAGCAGAAATAAACCGGCAAGTTTGGTGTGTTTATGTCAGCAGAGTTTGAGTGATCACTGTGTGAGTCTAGCAGAAGACAGCATCTAATGATCAGACTTGAAAGGAATTGGTTACTAGTGGACTCCTATACTCATAGGTGAATGAAAGGCACGTGTCTTGTAGGTGATCACACACTATGGGGCAAGGAGATTGGCTCTTATGGAACAGCTAGCTGTTCCTCTGTGATTTTATTAATTAATATTTTATATAATGCTGATTCAGTCTTCAGTGATGATCTAAAATTGCAGTGATTCAGCCTTTAAATTCTTTCTCACAAACCCTACTTTCCATACCCAGTGCCTGGAGGACTATTGCTGACCCCTTGCTATGGAAGGCTTAAATGTGTGGGATAAAGGAGCCTTGGGGAGTAATGCCTGCAGAGTGTGGCACTTGAAACGCACCACATAATTCACAGATCAGGTAGCAAAGGTGATGTCTACTACTTTGTGGGGTCTTGCTTCATACTCTCCTTCCTAAGCAGAAAACCGTAACAGAGATAGATGTATAAACAGAGCTTGAAAATGAATCACTTTTTTCAGAGGAAGCTGATAATATGAAGGATTTAATATTGCACACAGTCTTCATCTCTGACTGCCTAGCAGCATCTATGGGGCATTCAGCACTCTATCTGTTTGCTGTCTGAGAGATGCAAGGATGAAACAGTGAAGACAGAAGATCACTGGAAACACTCTTTAAGTTCTTCCTGGGGCTGTTGGTTATCTGTAACCTCACCAGTGAAAGGCATTTTTAAGTATGGGAAAGCTGTATTGTAGTCACTAAAGAAAGAATGAAGACATTTAAGCAAGGTATATGTCTGTTGCTAAGGGAGCAATGACTTCTCGAATTTCTAAAAAAAGCACAGCTTCAGTGATGTATTTGAGAGGCTGTGCAAATCAGACATTAATATGTTGTTATTGGGAGCTTAAAGCATAATTTTTCTTTTCTTCTTCAGAGAAAGAAAAAGAAGATCAAGAAAAGCAGGAGAAGGAAGAGCAAGAGAAAACTGTAGAACATACTTCTGTAAAGGAAGCAGACAAAACCAGCCGTACAGGACGACGTCCAAGTCGAAGTGCCTTGTCCAGTCGTAATGATCGAAAATCAGCCAAAAGTCCCCAAAGGACAGATGCACCAAAGGAGAATAAACATCCATTTGCTCTGTATGGGTGGGGAGAAAGACAGACGGATACTGGGAGCCAGAAAACTCACAATGTCTGTGCTTCTGCTTCCGTGAATGAAGTAAGTAAGAGCTTCTGTTTCATGAAAAGGCAGTGACTCCTTAGTGCCTACAGATGTCTCAATAGCTCAGTAAAACTTCTCAGGGGTCCCTTTATTTGAATATATGGAGATTCCAGCAGTAGGTTCTAGCAATAAACCTGAAGAGTCTCGAGATGTCCAAATAAGAACTCTTTACTCTTTGTTTGGAAGCTTCTCAGGTTTGACTAACATTTGCAATTTCTAATTAAAACTGCCTGTCCTGTTTGTGGCTGTTACAGTGTTACCAGCAAAACTGGCTGTTCTAAAAGTATTTCTGCATTCTGAACTTCATGAGAACAGGGGAAGAGCAGGCAGTTAGCACCAGGCACCCCACAGCAGGCAGGCAAATAAACACTGGGGCAGTGCTTGAGCTGTGAAAGAGAGACTTTTGCTGGAGCACTTCCTAGACTAGGAGCCTCACTGAGATGGTACGAGTGCTCTTCTGCTAAGATGTCTTGTCTAGCAGCCTGGTTTGGTGGCTTGCCAGTAGGAAATGTTGCTTGCAGCAGAATGGTCTATCAGATGGCTGATGGATTACAGGGCTGGTGTAAATATTACCAAAATAGCACAAATTAAATTCATGTGGCATGGGCAGCACCAGCATTCTGCTGTACTGGGGCTCTGTTTCCTAGCTTAGAAACAGCAAGGGAGTGTTTTAACAGATCCATTTCTGTCTTCTCTATAAACTCACCTAGGCTGCAAAAACACAATCATTAATGCATCCCTGCCAGCGTCTTGTCCATATCCAGATGGAGCTGGCCTTTGAGTGGCTGTTTTGGAAGGGATTTGAAGCCCAGGCTTTTCCTTCCTGAACAGCTCAAACCTTTGAGCAAAAGGAGGAACTTGGGCCTTACAGCTTTGGAAAGAAGCGGCCTTTCCTGATAATGGACTCTAATGCTAAATTGATAAACTTTGGTCAATGCTCAAAATAGTTGACTGGTGCTTTATGTTGAAGCCTAGAAGAGGCTGAAGCCTGACATGAGCAGTTATTTATATTGTATCTTAGATATCTAATACTTCTTACACTAGAAACAGTAATGGAACATCTCAGCTTGGATTTTGAGGTTGGACTGAACAGGAAGAACATTTCTGAAACACTCCCAATTATGTGGTGTTTTGTCACTGAGGGTGTTTCTTTATGTAGGAACCAACTACTTCTTGCCTGCTGAGGTTACTTTTTCTTGCATGTTTGAAAGGTGTTACTTACCCCTTATTGAGATGGGAGATAGGATTTTCAATATGATGATAGACACACACAAACATAGAAACTGGCTCTTCATATTAAATTTTGGGGGAAATATGATAATTTATTAATATAAAAATACATGTAACGGTGTGTTCATTGGTCAAAATGAAGATCTTTAGTCTCTAAGGGATCCCTAGGGTTTGGTCTTACGATTATGGCTTAGGGATATTAGCCTTAAGGGATGCTTAGGCATACTGAGGACCATTTTTAAATGATAGAAACAGAGAACTGAAATTTTTAGAATTCATCTGAGTAAGACTATGAAACATTCAAGATTTTTGCAATCATTTAATAGTTGGAAGTGTGAAAGATAATGCAGAACAGAATTTAAAGCACTTCTCATGGAAAAAAAAAATCTATGTTCAGTTAATAATACAAATTAGAGAAGAAAATATGACCTTGCTCACAATCCCTGTTCCTTCAGGATAGGGACTGGGGCAAATAAAAAGTGATCCTTGTCATTCCTGAGGGATTCCTAGGCTGTTCTCCTTCCATAATACTAACTCTGGTCTTTTAGATTCACGAATCTGCCCTACGAGCAAAGAACAGGAGGCAAGTGGAGAAAAGGAAGCTTTCTCAGAGGCGAGTGCGATCAGCAGAGGCAGAGAACACCTGGCGAGCAAAGCCCTCCCCAGCAGACAACCCCTGGATGACAGAGTACATGAGATGCTACTCAGCAAGAGCTCTCTGAACCTGGATTCCCTTAGGCATCCTCAGAAGAAGTCGCGCATATCAGGACACTGGTGCAAGGAACCAAACCACTTATGCAAGGTTTTTATAGGGAGTTTCCAGCTGTTAAAGTATTTGTTACAATGTTTTTATCTTGGCTACCTACCTCACAGTGGGGTGTATCCTTGGAGCCATAACATTTGAAGAGGCTTTTAGATATAACTACCCAAACTTTTAAGCAATTCCCCTTTTGGGAATTTTTCTAATGCTTCAATGTTTTGAGGGTGGGAGGAGAAACCTTAGCATACAGGGAGTCAAAGCAAACACTTTTTTGATGATCATGGTTACAAATAATCTGTTTTCCCCCTATTTAAAGTTCAAGTCATGGGGAGATGGTATTGGGGAAAGACTTTAAAGGAGTGATGGAGGTGCCTTTGTATTTATAAAACTATTTAACACTTTTATGACAATAAACATATGAAGACAGGCAACAGGAAGCCAGTGTGTCTGGTAACTAGCACTAATAAATGTAGATGCTTTAGGCAGGCAAATACCAAGTATTGTCTGTACACAGAAACTTTAAAGACGACAACAACAAAAAACCCCAAACAAAACCAACCTTGTTTGATTAGTGAATCAGCTGATGCTAACTTTTATCACTGTTTCTAAGGTCATTAGAATAAACCACTCATTTTCAGGGCAAGAAACAGCTACAGGATCATTTTGCTGTAGCTGTTCCTGTTGTACCAAATAACTAATGTAGACAATCATTATCTGATAGCTGCCACTCAATAAGCAGTTACTTGTTCTACAAATATAGAGCTGTACCACTGTACTAACCTTGTGGTCACACTTAGTCTGTACTTAATCATGTAAATGCATTTATTGAAGGAGAGGGCTGGCTCCTTTCTGGTGAGGTCTATTTTTAACACTTCAGAGTATCTATTATGCTCAGTAGGGGTCAGAGTGCAATATGCATTCTTCTTGGAGGTATTGTACAGGTATATTGTTAAAGGGTTTAAACTTGAAAATTGTATTGATAAGACTTGTAGATGGTGTCCTGAGAAACTTGCTGCCTCTCGAAATTGGTGCAGAACCCTTCACTTATGGGGGGATGGGGAGGGGGTAAGGACTAGGGAAAGGAGGGGTGTATCCTTTAGTAAACAAGAACATATAATGAAGTTTGAACATTTTTGTTTTGTAGGTCCTACTTCTACATAGTAAGACAGTCATTGTGACTTCCTTGGTGGTTTTGTTTCCCTCAGGTGGCTGTAAATTATCTTTTTTTCAGTTTGCTAACTACGCTTTAGGCAGATGATTGCTGTAGTTGTGAGCTTCGAAGTTTTGTTCAGATGTGTTGTGTTAGTTACTTATGTTGGTTATCTCAGTTTAATTGTTTTAAAGCTTGTGTTTTACAGGCTGGACACATTCCCTGGACACATTAGCTTCATTCCACAATCTCAGTGATTAAGGAGGACTCTGGAATTACTATTGCAACAGAGCATGCTTAGTGAAAAGTCTGATTGTGTTCTTGAAGAAAGCAATTGTGCAAAGGGTCCAAGCACTGCTGCCTCCTAGTGTCTTACATCACTAAAGGTTTCGTTACTCACAATTTTAATTTTGTTAAATTAAATCCTAGAATCCATGAAACTATAAACTGTTTTTTGTTTAACCTGCCTTTTAAGCACAAAACTATAGAAATACAGACCACTCTTGTTGAAGGCTACCTATTTAAGATCTTACAGCTTTTAAGTCTGGGAAAGCACAGCATGATTAAGAATGTTTTATATACAGCAAAATCCCTGTAGGGGATTTTGACTGCTAAGTAAACCATAGGCTAGAACTTCCTGAAACTTTAGAACAGTGCCCAAATCTGGGGAAAACTACTCCAGAGAATGCCTTTATTCCATATGAGATTCTTTTCATTTCCTTTCATGCTGTGTTTTCCTCTTTAAATAACTGCTGTAAATATGCTTAGCTTGCTTCTGATGCTGTTGCAGTTCCAGAAGCCACCCAAGCTTTACACAACAGTGTCAAAGCACCAACTCAGTAGTGTTTAACAGCCTTATTCAATAAAACTTGCCTGTTCCTGTTGCCCACACACTTTCTAGGCTTTATGTAATCACAGCAGATGGATTGTGCCCTCAGTGCATTTTGTCACATTCAACAGTTTCCTTGACTGTGTAGGGCAGGACTCATCTTGCCATGCTTTTGAAGATAGCTTCTACAGTTCTCTCTTCCCACAGGGAAATGGAAGAGCCAGGATGATTCTGTGCCTGCCTTAATACTTGTGTTTGGATAAGATGTATCTCCCATTAGGTGTTGGTGTTTTCAATAATTATAGGAGGCCTAAGTGTCTTCTGCCTTGGATACTGGGAACTAAAAACATCTCCAAAAGGCCTGTTCAGGTCTTCAAATCAGAATTTTCAACAGCATCAGGGCTGCTGTATACTGAGGAAATTGTCTAGTCCTAAAATCCTTGTCAGGTCAGGAGCCGTTCCCCACAAAGACGACTTACTAAAAGACAGCAGATAAGGTCTAATAAAGTCTTGTGAGTTGTTGTTGTGCTTTTTCAAATGGTCTGTAGCCAAAACTATCCTGGGTGCTATGTTAGTACTATCTGGGTTTAAGTAATACAATACCTGAAGTGAGGGGTAAATTATTCTGCAAATCAGGTAGCCTTCCTGCATTTGGGTAGTAATTGGCTATAAAGGTACTATTTTGCTTAGACTATATGAAATACTGTAGTTCTGATCACTGCGAGCTCTGTGTGAAGTATTTGGTCTGGAAAACTGCTGGTGCTTTGATATTAACAAATGAAAAGCCAATAGCATTGTAAAGCAGAAGTTTCCAGATGTGAAAGCTTTAAGTGTATTCCATAGATTCCTACAGGAGGTGGCCATTTGCTTCAAATTGGACTCACTGAAAAGTAGAAAACCTAGTGAATGTCTCCCTATCAATTAAGGAATTTCTAAACATTGTCTTGCATGGACTCTTGAATTTAGCAAAGTGGTGAACACTTCTCACTCCTGTTTTAGAAGTAAAACTTTTTGGTAAGAACACAGTAAATACTCAATTGTCCAAAGTTTTCATTAAAATGACTGTTTATTCCTTTGTTTCTGGAAGTACTTAGCTAAGTGAAGCAAGAGTTTTACAATGTGTAATGCTGCAGTTTAACTATAGTGTTGTGAAGATAGTGTTTACAGTGTAAAATGTTACCATGAAAACTGCATAAGAATGTCCTGTAAAATACAGTAGCATGCCTGTTCAGTCACTGATGTCACATCTTTGCAACTATGAAATAACAGACTTTTTCACAGGAAGCTGAGATAGTAGTCAAGGTGATACTAAACTTAGAGAGCCAACCTTAACAAAACTGAGGAACAGCTTCTGGTATGAATTTTATCCAGGTAGCACATGCAAATTTAAATTGAATTTTTAACACATAGGGAAGTGTATCTGTTCTCATTTTTTATGGTATAATGTAGTGCCACTGAACTACAAAGGCCTCTCTGACTTTTTTTTTTTACTGTGATAGGGACCAAATGCTAGCAATCTGAGGGCCTAATGTTTGGTAACCTGGATGTTCCAGTTTCTTTTCCAGCTCAGTTAGTGCACTCAGCAGCAAAGCCATAAACGGAGCCTGACTCAACACCTTGACAAGTAACCCCATGAAATTAGGGGTACAAGTGACTGGGAAGCTGCCTCAGCTATTGTTAGCACTGAATTCACTTTAAAAACAATAGGGAAATACCATCTAAGCTTGAAGCAATATGTGTTTTTTAAAGTTTTTAAACAGTATTTGTTTTTAATGCTTCTGTATTGTCTATTTTAATAGTGTAGTCTCAATCTGTACATGTGAATAAAATCAGTGACACAAAGTGCCTGGACTGCTTGTACTGTGCTTTTTGGGATCTCATTTTTTTTTTTCCCCCCTTACAGGGTACTTTAGTCCCTGCATACAAACTGTGGCTTCTGCTTGTCCCAGATATTCTCTCCTGGAATGTGACAGGCTTCTGTAATGACTAAGGTTGGCTATGAAGTTACATTACAGTTACCATTCCAGCCTCTTATGTTCCTCCTGTAACTCTCCCAGAGATTCTTAACATCCTTTCCCAACCTGAATCACTGTTTTCCCCTTACTATGATAAGAAAAAACCCCAGCTGTACTAGCTATCGTAAATGCTATGCCTTTGAGAATATAAATGTAAAGCTTTGGAGGAAAAATACAGCTTCCTGTTTTCTCTCTCTTATCCTATGAACAGGTATACTCATGCCAACAGAAAAAATTAAGCTTTTAAAAGCTGGCTACACTAAAGTTCTCTATGCCAAGATTCTTCAGTAAATGAATGAGACTATTTTCATGGAGGATTTACAATGTATTTCTTGAGATTTTTCTAGTGTCAATTCTTCCAGCATATAAAACATAATGGAAATGAGGTGTACAGACTAATGAGGCTTTTCTATGGCATTTGCTTTTTATAGGTCTTAAGGGAACTCATGAGCCACACTGCGCTACCTATTTGAATACAAAGAAAGGATAAGATGAGGCAACTGTGAATCCTATGTGAGCTGCCCAACAGTCATGTTATTGAGACTTCACTTAACAGACAAAGCTTGTACAAGTACACAGGATTTGCTGGAAGAAAATCAAGGAAGATTCTTTATTTGGTGCTAGATACAAGCATTAAATGAAATAGTGTAGGCCAACAGACTCATTAAAAGGCAAGACACAGGCTTTAATAAGACATTTAAATCTCTTAATGGGCTGAACAGCTAAAGCTCCACATCCAATGAAACCTCAGATATAGGTACCTGGTGGTATTTCATGTAAAACTCCCACCCATCCTGCTTTGTAAGAATTTTACCCTGAAAACATATGTAGCCTATTTATGACTTACTGTTCAGGTGAGCTAGGTGTCAACTATAATGCTAAAACTTGAAATATATTCCAGGGCTGATATTGGCATGATGTTTATTTTTAGAAATAAAAGACTCTCAGAGGAGCAATAGTAAACAATAGAGTTTGCACTGCTGAGAGCTATTGCTTCCAACAGTATTTCTCTAAGGAGCTGCAATTTTAGAAAATTTCTTTTCAGAATGTCAGCAAGATATGCAGCATAAAAGGCTGAGATACTACAAAACATGCACATTAACCAGGTTAATGTGTATACAGTGAGAATATACATTAAAAATGGTAAAAACATGTCCAAACTCATTATAATGACACTAGACTTTCCTTCCAGGGAGGAAGGGGACAGCTTTAAGACAGTTACTGAAAGAATAAAAACTGCTTACTGCTTTGTAAACCAGAGACACTTGACCAAAATGATCATAAGAACCAAGTATAAAAGAGGCTTTGTATGTAAAAGGGACAGAAAGAAGTAGAAGAAAATCCCTGTGAAACCCCTGAAATTTCTATATATAAGCAACAGTCCTCTGCTCCTTTCCATTGCTACTGTAATAAGGGAAAGAGGTTTTGATGAGTAGCCAACAGCCCTTCCACCACTCTAACAGTGACAGAACAACCTCCAGCTCTGCTTGTGCTGTGTCAATGCCCAGCTTTAGTCAGTGTGCCAAGAAACCTGATTGGTTTGTGGGATGGTGTGTGGTGGAATAGCCCACCCAGGACCTCATCTTTCCAGAACTGTTTGGGGCTTTGGAGCCAACACCCTCCTCAGCTCTGGGGGACAACACATCCCAATTAATAACTGGCTATTTGGACTGGTGGAGGAGACAGCTCCATCCAACTTCCTGCTCCAGAGGACTTGCTTTTGGTAAGTATTTGCAGTTCTGAAAGCCAAACTGAACTGAACAAGGATTAAGACAGGTAAGCTTCTTTGGAGTTCTCTGATGTTCTTGAAAATGCAGTTATGCTGCTTCAAAAAATACTTCACACTCTTACCAGCAAGAGAATACCATTAGGAATAATTGTTATCAGTTTTGTAACAAATCCAATCCTAAATACAAGAATCAGAGGAGTGACACAACATGAAAGTTTTTGGACCCAACAGCCTTTTTAAACCTAAACCCAGGCTTTTCAAGTACAAAGCATGCTTAACTCCATTTAATTCAGAAACAACTCAAGGTGCATACTTTTCAGATAAGCATCTATTTGAACCAAAAATGTCAGGACAAAGGGAATAAACAGAACTGTAATTTCATGAAAGATGGTATAGCTCAGTGTAGCATTCTTGCTCTGTTCTTGTGCTTTAACTTGCCTTTTCCAACTTGACTATCAGGATACAGAAGTATGGGTCATAACCACACGTTAAGAATTGATCCTGTCAAGAGCTTGTTAGAATGTGGCAAACTGAGTAGGAAAAAATAAACCAACAACCTCTCACTGACAGTTGCCAGTGGTTTTATAATTCAGGTTGTAAATACAAACTATTGTGCAACAAACAAACGTGACAAAGCCTACCTCCGTTAAATTTGTTTATATGATAAAAAAATAAAATATTAAACTGCTTATAGTGCAACATTCTAATAGCATACATAAGTATACCATGCTTTGTAAATTTACTGTTACATTATTTACAGTACATTGCAATGCTTTAAACTAGAGGTGAAAGAACAAAAACAGATAATGGAAAACATTTACATACAGGTATGAGCCTTAATATTGTCCACCAAACTAACCAGTTCGCTTTGCAGACTTGTGTGTTGTGCACATTCCTGCCCCCTACCACAGGACACCTTTCTGTCAGTGGTCTGCTCTGTTTGTAGATAGTGGAAAGATGTTTTTAAAAACTGCATAGCCTTCAAGCTTTTCTGTTTCTTCAAACACCATTTGCAAGGACAGCTATAAAATACATAAGAACTCTATTAATTACCCATATCTGATCAATCTGAAAACTGAGCTCTTGAAATAAGATCAATAAATTTTCATTTCTGTAGGGCCATACCAAAGCTGAACTTTAAAGCCCTTTTCTAGCAGTCTCTTAGTTGAAGAATGGAATTGTATAAGATGAAAGCAGTTCAAGGATACATTATTTAAAATTCTGGGCTTTAACTGGGAGCTAAGCTCCCAGAACACAAGAAAAAAAAAAAAGGGAATGTAGAATTATGTGCTGCCTTATTTAATGTTCCATAAAGCTTCTGCTGTGTGCACTGTTCAAGCTGATGAATGAATACAGTAAAAGTGATGCACGAGCTATGCCTACAGTACTTATTTGATATCACTGTCCTTGTACTAGAGAAATAATGATTAATTATAGCAGAATAATTAACTACACAGGGAGAAAGGACTGTCCTAAGAGCCACTGCATACTGCAAGGAGTTATGTAAAATCCAGTGACTACTGAGAAGTGTCTCAAGGACAACTGTCTTCTAAACATAAGCAAGACTAACCATAGAGCTGTTTTAGGAGTTTGTGACTTATGTCTCTTCTCCTACAACTGCTAAAGGGAAAAATTCTTTCCTCACTTTCTCTGAACAACATCTTTGGAAGAACTTTAGAACACTGCACACATTTCCCAGGCTGTAACAGCCCCAGAAGAACTACTTTAGATGACAACACTGCTTAAGCAGCAAATAACTACTATTCTCTACTATTCTCTTGTTTACATTTCTGCTTAGAGCAGACCGGAATCAGAATAACTTTAGGATGCTTTTAGGTAGGGGCAGAAAAGTCAGGGGAAGTTTGAAATTTAGTGTTATCTTTAATTTTTGAGTCTCAGTGTTTAAGCCTCATTTTCAGAAAAGACTTTATAGTACCTTAGGACAAGATACTGTACCATACATTTTGTGAATGCTTACTTGTTTGTTCCCAATGCAAGAGAACGGAATCACTTTCTCTACAGTGCATTAGGCAGCTATTAGGCCTATAATGCATTTCAGGAATAGAGAATTTTAAAATGCTTTCCCCAGCATTACTCAGATTAAGCTAAGATTTGGAAACACTTCAGTAAGAGCTCTAGTCTTCCCAGCAGATGAAAGACGAAAAATCAAAGTATAAAAATACCAATCCATTCCACTGTGCATTATTTCAATAGATTCTCTGTAACTTACAGGCTAATTGTGAAAAAGACTAGCACCCAATACAGCACATTTATGAAATATGCAGATTTGCCCATCACCCCAAGATTTTTGTAGCCTTACCTTCTGTATCTAAAGTAAGTATTTGGGATTTTGTGTTTTGTTTCTCTAACATCCACATTCTTGAGCACTTTGTGCTTGTGCTCTGCGTGGTGATCTCAGCTGTCTCAAGGCAGCATCTCCATACTGAATACCTGAGCCCATTCTTTCTGGATCCAATTCTCCTGATGAGAAAGAAAATGGTCACAAGAATATAGATTATGTGCAAATAATACATTCTAAATTAACCATTAACATTAAAGAAAAAACATAATTATATTCTGATCTATTTATGGAGAGATTATCTCAGTTCTATCTGCTTTTAGGCAATTTCAAACCTGAATAATTTTCTCCTTTAATTTAACCATATGCCCTTGATCATGATGACAAAGCAATCTCAGAGTTAGGCTACAAACAAGAAATGCATTTGCACTACCTTGAGCAAAAGAAAGGTCTAAAATGTTTTCTGTGAATACAGTTAAAAACTTCCTGCTTTCAGAGGCTCACAAGCAAAGAAAATAGGACTGTAGATACCAAGCCAAACAAAAATGGATCAATCTGATAAAAGGATTCTGAAAGGAACTGCTCCCCAGGGAAAATGATCAACCTTTACAGCTTCTGGTATCCCCTTCTGCCTACTTCATACCCTCTTCAGAACTGTTCTTATGGCTGTATGGTGGTGTGGCCAAGAGAGATCCTTATAGTCTCCATTTTTGCATGTTTCAATGGATGTGTGCTGGCACAAAAAAAGCCAGGAGCAGTTCACAGAAAATAAGACTTAATTCTGTGGTGGCAGTGCCTCTTTAAAGCAGTCATCAAACTACAGTATCGTGAAAAACTAGCTATACTTTCTTTTTTCATTTGGGTTTGGGGTTTGTTTAGGTTCTTTTTGTTTGTTTGTTTAAAATGAAAGCTGCTGTCTGGCACTGATTTGATGCAGTAATCAGAAAATTCATTAATATTTTAATATAAAAACTTGCATTTTTAGAAATGTAATTGTGTAACTGTGTAATTAGAATCCAAGACAGACTTTCCGATATGGCCAATACTTAAAACTTTAAAGATATCAAGCAGCTAGAAAAAAGAAAAACTGGAATGCAAATTAGCTGTAATGATATCTAGCACACAGGAGCCTGTCTCCAGCAGAAACCTGCCCACTTGTGTTGAGAAGTTTCTGGTATATTTCTAGATCTGCAAAAGTAAAAATGATTTCAATTGAGAGGCAGAGAGGTCACTTCAGAGAAACAGTTGCTAGGAAACATCCCTGAAATTTTTAGTATTACTGTTCATACTCTCTTGACTGTATTTCCTGTTACATATGAGAAGCAGAATTTAAGTTATGACTGCCCTGATATTAGGTTTTTATTCTGGACTACAAAAACTGTCTAATGTCAGGCTTGGTATTTATAGGGATGCAGCAAACCACAGAACACAGAACCAACACTCAGACCTGACTTAAGATAAAGAAGTCTAACCTACACTCAGACCTGATTTCAAGGTAAACATCACCCACAATTCACACCACCACCCCTTTTTGGATATACAGATCTCACTTAGACATCCATTCCTATTAAAGCATATGAGAAGCAGCTAGAAAACAAGTAGGTTATTTTACCAAAATGAAATTTTGGGTTTTTTTGGTTTAATTCTATTAGAGGACTTTGAATAATGATATTTCCATGTGCACTTTTATTAATTTTCAGATAAAAGAAAAGATTTTATAAATATAAAGCTTAATTTACCTGATTCAATTTTATTGAGTATTTTCCTTGCACACTGTACAAAGGCCTCTTCAACATTTTCCCCCGTTAGAGCACTTGTTTCCAAGAACATCAGCTCTGCATTTGACACCAAAAAAAATCCTCAAAACAAGTCTGGAATAGCAGGCATAGTAATTCAAAGCATGAAAGCCAGGAACAATAAAAATATTTTTACAGTCATCTACAGTCAAAAAACATGGTCCAGAAAACTAACTTTTGATGACAAAACCACAAAAAACATCCTCTAAAATTTTAGGCACCCTAGAAAGCTGGTATCCAAAGATAACCTGGGCTGTGCATGCAAAACTGCACTTGAAACCAAACTTCATACAGTTTCCCATAAATGGAGGTTATATGCAAAAGCATAGCCAGTAACCAGAGTTGGTAGAAAAGATTTTGATTGATAAAAGCAAAGCCAGATTTTGCTGATGGGAAGACTGCAGCACAGAAGCTCAGACCAAGACTGGCTTTAGCTGACACAGAATCATGTCCTCAGACTGGAAATTCTGAATACTACAGACCAGGTAATAGTTGTCTGGATCCATGCCCTGCACTAAACTCAGTTTTCAATGAATAAAACTCATTGCTTCAAACTGCAGCATACCCCATACAACTTTGTTATTTACAGAATCTTTAAGATGCTGAAAAATGGGAATTCATGTCCTTCATTTTCTCCTCAGCTACTTGGAGGCAAGGCAACACCTGAAATTGTATGACATTTCCTACAAAATTTATCTCCACATAGAGGGTATTCTTAAAGGAGCAGCTGTGAGTGAAGAACCACTGCTAATGAGACTTAAGTAGTACATGTAGTTTTCACTGCAGGCACCGCCTCTCTGGGCCTCAGGTACTGACAGAACTCTTTTCTGTAGACAGGATACAAAGTACAGCCTAACTGCACAAAAATGTAAATGATCTGAAGGATTATGCATCTTTGAATGCTACATGAAGGTTTTGTACTTACCATTTTCCTGTGCAAACCGGGATGCTTCTAAAAAAGTGACTTCACGATCTGCATCAAGATCCTTTTTGTTTCCACACAGTATTATCACAATATTTTGACTTGCTAACATTCTTGCATCCGTCAACCAATTGGTAAGTGCGTTGTAGGTTTCCCGGCTGTGCAGGAAATGAAATCCTTTATTAGGACACACTCACTTCTTGTGAACAGATCACTGAACCAAAACTCAGACAGCAAATCTGTGTTTGTGGCAAACAAAATGCTGGTAGTCAGGCAAGGCACCTACACATCTCAGTGTGCCAGTGATGAACTGGGAAGAACATCAAATTCCTTCATGAAACTATTTAAAAGCTTGAGTTTTTAGAAATCAAAATAAAATTAATCACAATATATAAACACGCACTAATAAAATAGTCACAATTATAAACACAATTATAAATTGTAAAAATGTGTTAATGTGAAAAGCTAAAATTTTAAGCTCATTATCTAGTTTTAACCTTTTGTGCATGACATTTTGGGATAACAGAATGAGATATTGTTCCACTTGGAATCCAACTGATACTTAAATTACCAGTGGGATTGTAAGAATTTACAAGGCTTGTGTAGATGTGCTTGCCTGAATTTTCACAGCAGTGTCAGGACCTACACTGCAGGCAGCCACCCTGCTGTTGTAGCAGTGGTCAGGGAGAAAGCTTTCAAGCACTAACACTGACAGATGATTCCAGTTGCCCTTAAGCACAGAACACAGATTTCAAAGCCTGCTGAGAGAACCCTTCACTCACAGAACAACAAGCAACAACCCAGTGAACCACCCAAAACTCATCTGACAAATATCAGTCAATGGTGGCAGGAAGAATGTGAACACGTGCAATGGTAAGGAGTTTTATTGGCTGCCTGTAATATTAAAACTTTGTAAGATGCAGAGATGAACAGAGTTTTGGCCTACAGTTAAAGAATGTGTAGGCAGAGCTAGATTCTCCAGAGGATGAGCTTCTATCCCAGCACACTGATCAGAAGTTTCCACAAGAAAGGGTGCACCACCTTGGTTAAGGGTGGCTGAAGTCTGCTCTTGTTTCTGTGGCAAGGCTTGCTGAGCCAGTGGCTGCATGTGGTCCAGCATTACTAGATCAGCAACTGGGGGGCCAATCCCCACAAATTTGTGTAACCTTATAGGATTGTTCCCATCTGACATTCACAATATCTCATGTAAGCAAGCTCCAAAGCCTAAATATGCACTGAAACAGAAGTACCTCTTATAGTTACTTTCTTTCCTTCCTGCCCAATCTTGATTAGAGCATTGGGTACTTGGGGAGGAATCACTGTGCATTAATTGGATCTGGCAGTCTATGAGAAAAGGAAATGCTGGCTTTCTTACCTGGTTATATCATAGACAAGCAAAGCACCTGCAGCCCCTCTGTAGTAACTCCTTGTTACAGACCTGAAATAGAATCACAAATACACATTTTTGTAGTGTCTTCACTGTTTAAAATCTGGGTTAACATAACACAATCTTTATTATGAAACAGAATTCTTATTTACATATTTAAAACAAAACATGTTTTTAGACAATGTTATCAGCTGTGCAGCAGCAGACTAATTACAACCAGGATTTTGATGAAGCACTTTGATTAAATATAACTGTATGAGGAGTCTCAGAGTCCATTATGACCCACATGGTGCTGAAGGTATACAAATCATCATAATACATGACCAGATACAGAACTGGAGGCTGATATCTGGCCAACACACTGAAGAGACCTCATTAATGAAGACTATATATCACAGCCCAGGTTTATTTAGTCAGAAGTATATCCAAATGACTTGTCTGATAGAAGACATTTACCTGGATTGCTGCCCAAAACTCAGACTTCTACCATCATTCTCACCTTTGTTTATCAACCCCTCTCCTAAAACAAAGAGACATCAGACACACACTCCATCCCCCCAAAATATATTTAAAAAATTGATGTCCTATTTGATGGTGAATGTACCCACGAATCTATTAGATTTTTACTGAGTTTTATCTATGCCTTAGATGTAGAACACTTAAAATACAGCATTAAAAGTACACTGATTGTTATAAGCTGATAAATTGATTGTTTTTTCTCTAAGAAACTTCAGACATCTCACTCTTTCTATAAATGTATTTACCCCAATGGATTTGACTGATTTTTTTCTTCTTTAATAAAACTATATATAATTATACTGTGCAACTGTTTTCATGCAGATTTTGAACAGCTTACATCTTCCTGGCATTTACTTATTCCAACCAATAGAAGGTCTCCTAAACATAGAGTTAAGTGCATACTCTTAGTTAAAATAGTTAATTATGAATTTGGCTGGTGAGCAAGATTTTAGGCACCTATTCCACTCATATACCTTAACAGAAAATACCCAATGAAAGACAGGGCAGAAACTCAGACCCTGCAAGGCAGCATTGCTCTACGAAAATCCATGGATCTGTGTCACTGTGTCCAGGTTGGAAGGTGAATATGAAAGCAGACAAACAATTCCACTGACCAAAAAGCTTTGCCTCTTACAAGCAGAGATAAATAATATCCACCACTCGCAGCAGCAATTGTACTAACACTTAATAAAATGGCTGAAAGTCATACCTGAACCGCTCTTGTCCTGCTGTATCCCATATCTGCAATTTGACATATTTACCACCAACATTTATGATCTTTGAACCGAATTCCACTCCTATAGTATGATTTGAGTCATCTTTGACTATGAAAAAAGAAAGAAAACAAAACTTATTTGAAGAATATTTAGAGTGAATAGTTTTTAAAAAAAACAATTTGGATATTATCAAAAACTCCTCAGCGTTCAAATTACAAACTTCCTGAACCATCAAATTCAGTGCAGCTCATAAGCTCACTGCCACCACACAGAAATGAATGTTCTTACAATTTTTGACAGTTTAGTCAATTCAAACTTAGTACTAAAAAGGCCTGCTTTAATTAATTTCCAGTTCACATTAATAGGTAGCAAGATACTTTTTGTACACTTTTTTCCAACTGTGTTTTTTAATACTTTGATGCCATTTATAAATACAATGAATGAGAATGCACACAGTCTTGACCATGAATATGCAAGAGCCAATTCTTCTTTAATGCACAAAGTTAAGATACTTGCTCTATGTATGCTCTTGATATCACAGAATCTCAGCAATTTACAGCTGCCCTTACTGGAAGCAAGGGCTTGTTTCAAGTTCACTCAGAATCAAGCCATGTTCCTTAGTGCTTACACATCATTATTCTTAAGTATTCCTCAAGAGATAAGGTGAATTACTGTTTGGTTGAAAAAGACAAAGTCACCTTAGATTTACAAAGGTTTCTAAATGCATATTTTTTTTACTAAATCTTGATGTCAAATGTACAATCCAACAGAAATTTTTCTTTTATGTTCATCTCTGAATAACATTCCCTATTGAATCTCTATCAGTATTTATCATAGACCACAGTCCTTAACAAAGAAAACAAAGTTACTATTTATCTCAAAAGATGCTACAGGCTTTCTAAATCTACTTAAGCAATTCAGCTTTTCTTTCATTATTTTTTCTAAAAGATCCAAGTCTCTACTATATATCCAGGGAATCTTGCAGCTGCAAATTATACCTCTCACAGAAAGTAAGTCTGTATTTTCACTAACATCTTGTTATATTTATTTGAGAATAACAGAGAGTAATGCTCCATATTAGGCTTTAGATTAAAGTCAAACAGTGAGAAATAAGAATTTACAGCATGGTTGTGAACATAATTCTTTACTAAAATCCTCACCTACACAAATAAGGGAATTAGGGAAGCTTCCCTACCAATGACAGGTACTCATATAGGCAGAGCCTTTACCTCTGGTACAAGGCAGTGGAAAACTCTTACTATCCTTCATATGTACTTACATTTCTTTTCAATAAATTGGTGTAGCAAACAGGATTTTCCAGTTCCAGCATTTCCTATCACCAAGAACTTAAACAGGAAATCTGAAGATTGAAAGAAAAAAAAAATTGCTAAATTTTAGTGTGGATACACATTTTTGTTACAAGCCCAAACCCACAAGCCAGCTATTCTCTTGTAGCTGTTATTTCAAAGAGAAGGGAATAGATGACAAAATTAGCAAAATAGCAATAAATCTGAAGAATTATCCAGTCTCTGCCATAGTGATGTTACACAGCAAGAACTAAGAACTCTTCTTTATGGAGTGTCAAGAAAGACAAAACAAAGCAGAAATAGCTGAATCTGAGTTCAGTTAAAATAGGCTGAACCACAGGTAAATGGTTGGCTTGTATTCCAGTAATGTGTTTTAAGAGCATGTAAGGTATTAACTATCATCAACACAAATATATAATGCTATAATTTCTCAAAATATAAAACTCCAGAGAGGAGTGGTTGTTTTGGGTTTGTTTGTTTTTTTTTGGTGTGGTTTTATTTTGTTTTTAATTTACATTAATTTGAAATTCTCTATTAACAGTTTAATACTCATACTTTGTTTTTAATCCCCACACAGCTGGGACAACCACAGTATTTCTCTGCAAAATTTAGAGGGAAGAAATAAAAATTTTATTCTGGGATGCCTAGTTTTCACATTGCTTCCACATGTTAAATTAATATACATGTATTTCTGTTACCTATTTATGAGCCATTTATGTCAATGTTCATTGGTAATACACGTTCAAGATTTATGGCCCATTTCTATTGTTTCAACAGTTACATAAAATGCTTTAATGCTACCACCACAAATCTGCTTTCAGTTTTGCTAAAGACTGAAGAAAGCTTCTCTGTCTTACAGCTCTCAAAACTTATAAACTGATTAGAAAGCTTACAACTGCTTCCCCTAATATACTGCCACCAAGAAAACCTTTACAGCTCATGCAAGATTCCCTATTTATTTTTCTACTAGCAGCAGAATTCTCACTCTTTATTGCACTGTTTCTCTAAGAAATGGAAGGAAATGCAAGGAAAATGACTTAGTTTGCAAAATCAACAAAAGTAAAAACATTCATTTTGTTAAGAGTGTTCAAAGCTGTCAAGTGGGCTACATGGGTATTGGCCCAGGGGATAGCAAAATAAAAAGAAAAATTATGCTAAGTAAGTCAAAGAACTGATAAAATCCTCTATCAGGACCTCATTTGAGTACTTAGTTTCAAAAATCAAATTCAAGATGCACACAGATCTATGTGCTCATTCCATTTAATGAAGGAGCTACTTGTTATGGTATATCAAACACTCCCTAGCAATTGTAACAAGAACAAGCAAGTTTCTCAAAGGCTAAGAAGATTCCCACTCTTAAAAAGACAGGGCTGTGAGTCCTGGAAATGTCTACTGTTCTTCACCTTCACCTGTCTTCTGGATCTTATTCATATTTAAAATGAGGTAATGTTTTACTAAGGATTTTTGCTTTTTTTACATTTTGTCTCTCTTGTTTCAAATCCTGTAACAGGCTTGGAATAGATTCTGAATTTTACCCTTCTCAGAAGATGGCTGTTTCTTGCTCACAAATATGACCATTTACATGCTCAAGACTTTCTGTTCCAAAATCCTTTCATTTGTCACGCCCCCACCCAGCTGCTCATGCTTTCTGGATTAAAAAAAAAAGTTACAAAAAGGATTTTCCTTCAAGTTGTGAAAATTTTGTTAACTCCTCTAAAGAAGGGCCCTTCATGTCATCTCAACAGCAAAACACGCTGAAGCTGAGAAGCCTTCACTCTATCAAGTCTTCACTGTTAGCCTGAAATGTAGGTATCATAAATAGCCCAATGTGTTAGGTTAAGAAAAAAAACAATCTCAAAGAAAGCCAAGTTTCAATTTTTATGGATCAAGTATCACTGGTTAGCTGCCTTTTACACCATTTTGTATATTTAAACTACTGTGTGTGTGTGTGTAATCTCACTGGTTTTATCACTTTCAGAGTACCTCAAAATGCAAGATATTCTGAGACACAGACATTTTAAATAATGTTTCTGATTCTGTCATTTTTCCAAACATAAATCTGAAATCCAATTAAAACTGGTCCTACTTTGTATCTGGTGAATGTCAGATTTCCAGACAAATCTGCTGTTTGTCAGATTTTCTCCTTAAAAACAATTATAAAATTTATGTTTACCTTCCTTTTTCTCAAATGAAAGACTCTTGTTATTGACAGTAGTACAACAGCTACTGCAAACCTAAAACAGGGAAAGGCTAAAACCAAAACTCTACTCCCCCATTAATTTGCACTGTAACTGCAAGCGCTGGATGTCAGGTGTGGCTCAGGAAGGTGAATTTGTGCAGCCCACAAACCCACAGTGAGCAGCAAATGGAACACACTGCTCCCTTCTGCACAGACAGGCTGCAGGCCACTCAGGCCTTGGCACAGCCATGTCTCTGCTCTGGAGGAGCATCACAACAGCAGGGTATTTTCCCCTGAGGTGTTTCAAGTTGAGGTGCTTTATATTTTGCTCTGAAAGCAACAGTGCTATTTGGGGATTTTATATGAATGCCTTTAAATTCATAACATCTTTTAGCAGCACTTCATAACAGACTCCTAATTTCTATGCAGATTCTACTGTGCCAGATAAATTTAAAAGAGACTCTCTCCTACAAATAAATCGCTTAGATGCCAGTTCCATGCCTGCTTATTTAGTAGACAAAAAATAAATTTCCACCTGACAAAATAGCAAATGGGCTTTTTAAGATGAAACTTGAAACTAGTCACAATTAACTTTTTCCACAGGATGAAAATAAGAGAAATGTGTTTTATTCCATCAAACTAAGAGAAATGTGTTTTAGTCCACTTCATAAAATGAAAATGTCAGCTTTCTAACAAGATTTAAAACCTTTCTGCACCAAAGGCAGCAATGTTTCCAAACACGTGTAGACTTTAAGACACTGTTACCTTCACAAATATAACCATGCTTCTGTCCTTTTAAACTCCAATTTTATGTAAATTATTCAAACTAACAAAAAGCTTTTAGACTTATGTTATCAGTTTATCCATGAGCACTGGAAAAACATGGCTCAGGAAATATAGAATATTCTGCACATTTAATAAACTGCAAAGAAGGACAAGAAAAAGGCTTGGCCAATACCAAATGTTCAAAATACCAAGATTTACCAAACTTTTAAGTTCACAGCCCAGCCTATTAACAAATAAGGTAATACCGGGTAAGAACAGGGAGAACATTTTTCATCTTGTTATTCTGCAACTTCTTTCTTATAATGTCATTGTGTATGACAACTGGTACCACATCAACTACATTTGTATTACTTATTTTAGCACATGATTTAAGATATGAAATGTTTTCATTTAGGATATGAAATGTTTTCTCTTAATCTGTTCTCTTTAAGATGTATGTAAAATTTAGCACAGTTTGGAAGCACAGAAATCAAATGAGATTGGGCAGACAGCTTCTTTTAGACCATCACTGTGGACTCAAATTTATATATTCATTCTTGGCAATTTCAGCAAATGCAACTCACATTCTAGTGTTTGCACTACTGCTTAATTGCTCTAGCTTTCCTTTTTTGTGTCCTCTTCCCAGAGGAGTTCGTTCACTTCATTTCATAGCTTTTTTTCATCTCCTTTTTTTCCCCTATTGACAAAGCAGCTCAGAGCTCCAGCATTCCAGTCAGCTGCCAACGCTGTCACCCTAGAGAAACTTTTCTTTTGAATTCTGTTGTTCCTCCTTCATAGAAAAGCTGAAAAGCAACATCATTCAGATGTTACAAATGCTTGCTGCCATGCTGGCTACTGAAAAGGTCTAGAAAAGTTAAAGCACTTTGCCTTTAAATAAGATCGTCTTTATACAGAAGGGATTTAGGATCAAAACTGAACTCTGTGCTAAAGGGAAGAAAGGTTACAAAACATGCACTACAGAAATCATAAGGAGATGAAAAACAGCATAGCATGGCTATTTAAGGAAATAAAGCATTATAAAGAATCAGCTTACTTCCCTCTGAGAGCTACATGCATCACCTGATCCCAAACAGGGTAGGGGGTTCAGGAAATAAAACATTTTCTAGCACAGGCAAAAAGGAATAAAACTGTGGCTTCACCCTAAAGATACACCAGCAGCACAAGCTGCTGAACTACATAAATGACATAATATCTTTTGTGTTTGTTTTTTTCTTTTGGGGGTGGTGGTGCAGTGTGAGCTGAGGGGAAAGGAGAAGAGAGACAATTGTGGGCTTTGACTCAAGCACCAGCAAAAACAGATGGTTGATGTGGCAACCACCCCCAGACATCCAACCTCCTCCTTTGACTGAAGTCTGCTCCAGCAGAAGAAACAGTCAAACTGCTTCTGAGATACTGTAGCTTCGTCCTCAACATGCAATGAGAATTAAATTGTTTCCTTCACACTGCTAATCCTCCCAACTCCTTGCTATAGAGTAGAATTTATATTTACTCATGCTGACCCTTTGGAAACTCTCCCACTCGTGGCATAGGGCAGGAGGAAAGAGTGCTCTGAAGCATTCCTGCTGGCACATGTTGCCTCTAAATGAAAGGAGGAGCTATTCCCACTGCTTACTCCTTTCTCTAGCAGAAAGTTAACAAGATAAACAGGTAGAACAGATCAACCTGGCTCAATTCCAATCTGCAAAAAGAATGCTCCAGAGAGGGAAGTTCTGCTTTCTTATAAGCAAAAGAGCTATGCTCTCTAAGGAATAAAATCAGATTTGAAACAAACTGAAGACCAGGGTGATAAATGCAAATACCATGGGGTAAATGGTGTGGGATGGGAAGGTGAGAAAAGGACAAATCAAATTGTCCAGACCAAACAGAATTATTTTCAAATGGATGGAAAGACTATACATTCTCTGCCAATGACAGAGATGGTAAACTTATGTGACCAGATTGGGATTTTTAGATGCTGGTGGAAAAAACACAAGGAACTAAGGAGTGAAGAGATTTGACTTGAATTTTACACATTGCATTTATTCAATGCTAGTACAACTTCCATCCTTCTACCATCTAAAATCCAAAGGTTGCTTTGCATTTATTTATTAAGGATAAGCAACTTTCTGTCAGGCTGTCTTTACCACAAAAACATGTATATTTTGCACTGGGAAGCGAGCTAAAACATGCATGTGTTGTTATATGGCAATTATGTACAGAAAGGCCATTACATCTCAGAAAACTTCAGTTAAAAGAGTTTTCCTATGAATAAGAGATCTGTTTCCAATGTTAAATGTCAAACTTCTAGAAGAATGACCCTTTTCTCCCAAAAGCAGCAGGAAAATGTTCTTTCTAAACCCAGTCTCAAAATTAATGGAACTATCTCGTATTCAAAGTTTGGTTTTGGCACTTTGTATGGGAATAAATTGAACACATAAGAATTATTGTGAATAGATGCTGAATTGAACACATAAATAATTGAACAGATAAGAAAACTAAGAACAGAAGATACACAATTGATGTAATAGATCTGCAGGAGTGGAAATATGAATTGTAAGCAAAATTTAGTGTCAAGACTGAGAAGCTGCAGAACTCTGAAAAGAAGGAAGAGACAAGAAACTCAATAATTGACAGAATGAGTTGTGAAAAGTGAGTGAACAGAAAACCTTCAAAGAAGAGAGAATTTGACACAGGGGAAGAAACTAATGGAGGAAAAAACCCAGGAGACATGAAATTAACAGTGGTTGCCAGTGGAAAGACTCTTTATTCCCTATGGATTGAGAAAAATATTGAAAAAAATAACCCCCCTTTCAACAGAAAGAGAAGTTGAAACCTCACAGCAAAATTAAAGTCATATAAAAGACAGACAGCAAAATGACATTGGGAAGAAAAACACCAACCCAACCACCAACCAGTTTCCTGAGCCTATCTGTATGGGATAAAAAGCTTGAGGTTACATAATTAAAATGATAATAATTCAGGTGACAAGAAAAATCTGATTCATGACTAAGGATTTACAAGCTACAAGGATTCCAGGAGGGGGATACAGTGACCCCTCGTCTCAGTCACCAGGAGGAAACTGACCTAATACTTCTCCCATCCTCCATGGCCATTGTAACAGCTGGTCAGCAACAAACCGCTCTTTGTTAGGACAGTGAGCACATGAAACCCAGAGAGATCATCAAGAACAGAAGATCCATAATTTAATCACATGCTACTGCTAACTTTGATTTGTCAGTGGGGCTGCTACATATGTGGCCAGGACACTGCAGAATTAGTTACTGACTACTGTTACGGTCAGAGATTGTAGAGCCATTAGTTAAACTTTATGCTATAACTTAGCTTTTCTTCTTCTGTGTTCTCTAGAAACTGATGCTCTCAAGCCTTCTAGCTCTGAATTTTTTGTAGTCTTTGTGTGCACAGGACAAACATGGAAACTCCAAAAGGTAATAATCAAACAAGAATTAAACAAATAACAGGAACAACTACAAAGCTTCCATTTCAAGGGCTTGTTTTCTCAGATACCAAAATAATATGAAAGTAACCACAGTTCCAGTGGGCTTACTATCCCTATTCTGCATCACTGGAACAATGCAAAAAATGTTTCAATGTTCTGGTTTAAGACATCTATCATCTATGTGGCTTACCCAGTATTATTACAGCATGAAAGGAGGAGCACCACTGAAATGCTGTCATCTGTGGTTTTCTACCAACTCTTTTGGTAGAGACTACCATAAGCATGGCCAAAGTGATCCCAGTTCTAGATCACAGGAGTACAAAGCATGAAGAACTTGTTTAAACTCAGATCTAGGTGGACAAAGCACTGCCCTCTGGTTGCTACATGTAACTTTTACATGTTTCTAGAACAGATGGAGAAAAGAAGCAGGGTTTGAGTATCCTAATGTTGGCACTTCAAGGGCTGCCCCACACTCTTGCCTCATTCTGCCCCTTAGTTCAGTGCATTTGCTGTACACCAAAGCACTGACCAGTAGGACAGAACATCAAGCACTGATGACTACAGTATTGAAAATAAAATGACAATCAGGTCACTTGGCCTACTCCTGATGGACACCCCAGCCTCTAAAAATGGTTTCCAGAGTTGTTGTGTCCAGTTTTGCTTTGATTACTCAATTATTTCCTATTCAATTCTGATCCGACTCTCATGGACTAGGAATATGAAATTACCACATGGCTTTAGAAAATATTTATATATACACAACAGCATCTTTATACTGGAAAATATCACAGAACTGTATGTATTGAAAGGGTAGAAAAGAAATCTATTCAAAGCAAAGATTCAAGTAAAATTATAAAGGAAATAAATTAATACTATCAGTTGCTTCTCATCTCCTCTACCTAGCCAGCAATACCAGCTCTGCTCGCCTCTTTGACTTCCCACTTCTCTTTGATGCTCCCAGCGATGCACTGGACACACCCTGTCAGTGCCTGCACTCCGACTTACTCCATCGGATGTTCTCCTACCAGCAGTAGTCAGACACCCATTCCAACACAGGGACAGACGAACATACCCACTGATCTTCTTCCCCCCAACACACTCTCACAATCAACTCCTTCTGACGCCTGCACGTCTAAGACAACAGGACCGAATCCTTAACTTGACGGCAGAAGCACCGGCCGTCTCCAGGTAAAGGCAGGGGCAGCTTTTCCCAGCGGACAAACACGGCAGGTTTCCTGCTGGACTCCCCGGGCCACCACAAGCAGCGCCCAAGCCGCTCCCTGCAGGATAACTCCGAGCGCTCCTGCCGGGCCGGCCACGGGCGGGGCAGGCGCTGGGGGCTCAGGGCAGCGGCGGGCAGAGGGGCCCGCCCGAGCCCGGGGAGCCCTCACGCCACACCGGCTCCTTCTCTGCTCCTAAAGGGGGCCCTGCCCGGCCCCGGGCCCGCTCCCCCGCAGGGGAGGAGGGAGACGGAGAGGGGGATCCCCTCACCCCGCCCCCAGATCCTACCGTAGGTCTCGGACATGGCACTCTGCGACATCCCGGGAGGGGTGACCCCCGCCGCCGCTGCTCGCTGCCCGCCCCGCCCGGGGTCGGCGCTGCCGGCGGAGGGAACCGAACAGGCCCCGCCGCCCGGGCCCGGCTCAGCCCCGCCCAGCCCCGCCCCGCCCGCGCCGCTGCCGCCGCCGCGCAGGCGCACCCGGCCCCGCGCGCGCCCCGCCTCTCCGCGCAGGCGCGGCAGCGGCCCCGCCCCCAAACACGGCGCACGTGCCCGGGGTGCTCCCGCCCTCTCCCCTCACCGGGAAGGCGGTGTCGGGAATGTGCTCCCTCAGCGCCCTCTGGAATGTGCCCCCTCAGCGCCGTGGGGATGGCGGCGGCCCCAATGCGGGCTCCTTATCCGTGCGCAGCACCGAGTCACACACCGAGACGCTATTCCCGTGGTTCTCCGCCTTTTATTCCAGTTGCGCCAAGCAGGGAGCCGGGCGGTGGCCCGCGAGAGTCTGGCTCCTCGGTCATCGAAACCTTACGCTATTTATACATTTTAACAAAGGTGCCAGCGTTCCTTGGTTACAAGTTACATAGCTTTTTTAAAAATTAGCTCTCAAACCCCTATTTGCTCGTCATTCCTCTCCTTTCTAGCGGTAATTTCTCCTCGGGGGCGGTTCTGCTCTCGCTCCGAGCCTGGGGTGGGTTTTGGCTAGGTGGTCAGTGAGTCGTGATCTCCCACTGCCGGAATTGCCTTTCCCCCAGGCACTGCTCAGCCCTGACTTCACTCCTGGCTGGAGTGCAGACAGCCCATTCGTCCTGGGGTTGTTTTCCCTTTTCCTCGTAACAAAAAATTGGCCGAGCATATAATGTTCTCAGTGCAATTGCTTAATTGTAACTGAGCATTAGCTACTGATAACAACAACAAAAAGTTGCAAAGTTTGGTTCAAATCTTCAGGGGCAAGACGCCAGCAGTGCCTGACCTGCATTACTCTTTACTGGGTTTTTTTACTCCCCTGCCAGCTCTGGTTAGTCTGGCAGCAAAGGGCAACGCAGCTCCCACCACAACAGCTTTTCCATCCTAAATGATACTTCCTGTGTATCCTCCACGTTTTCCTTTCTTCCAGTCCTTAAAAAAATCCCACTTCTCTTATTTCCTCTTCTGTTATTTCTGGCTTTTTTTATCTTGCTCACAATTTCCTATCCTTTTCACTTCTCCTTCATCTCCCAAACTGTAGGAAAAACTGCCTCTGCCTATCCCAGCCACCTCGTTGCCAAGTCCTTAGCTGGTCAGAGGTCAGCTTTGATGCTCCCGTCTCTAATCAGTGGAACAACATGTGCTGAGCCAGCACCAAGAGCCCCTCAGAGAATTTGTTGATTGTTCTTGTTGTTGTGGGTACATACAGACAAAGAAACTCATCACAGTTTTCAAAGAACCAACTCCTTAATGAGTTCATACTGTTAACAGTAATTGGAGGTTGTACAAACAGGTCCCCAAAGTCAGCACAACCCTGATGCACAGAGGATATTGAGGCCTAAGATGTCACATGTGAACGTTTCTCTGGGGCATCTGCTCTCCAAAATCCCGTGGAAACCTGAAGAGCCCTCAGATGAGCTGCACAGACCCCAGTGTGCCACAGATGTGAGCTTTGTGTCTGAAAGCTGTCCCCCAAAATGGTACATTCTGGGGCTCAGGTTGAGCTTTAAAGAAGTTTGGTCTAATATCACCAAATCCCTGATAGATGTTGGTTATTTTTGCTCAAACTCCCTGTCCCCAGCCCAGAAAACAAACCCAACAAATCTAAAAAATCCCCACCAAACCCAAAAAGCAAACTGAATGTCTTAACCAAAAAAAATCCCCAAAGATATTGAAGTAAACAGATTTTACTAGATTACCAAAAATATGTCATGTTATATCCATGTTATATGTGAGAACAAGGAGATTTAGACCTCTTGCACTGTATAAACTTTAGGTTAAGGGGTAAATTAGTCTTGGTTTTTTTTTTTTTTTTTTTTTTTTTTTTTATTCTGTGTATCTTGCAAGGTGACTTTGTTTTATGGAGTTTATATTTCATAAATGTGTCATTGTGTTAATACCACATTTCTTTGCTTCCAATCACTCCTAATAAGTTTACATGCACCTATCAATAAAACACATCAAAATTGTAAAGGTTTCCATAAAAGCTATCAGTTTAATATTGAAGAGGAAAGTGAAGGTTGGGAGAATGTTAAAGCAAAGACAGGAGAACATGAGAGATGAATAGGATTTAATGGTTTAGAAATTTTGCCTTGAAGAATAAATTAGAACAAACAGTAAAATTCAGAAATAATAGAGACTGCACTAGGCTAGAAAATATATAGCTGATACCTCAGTAATTCGAGAATGTTATGCCTGTATATTAATAAAACCATTTTCTCTGAGTAATAAGCAATAAGCAGCTAGAATTTGCCTTGTCTGTGTCTATCTTAAGTACAAAGGTAAAAAAAAAACCCCAAAGCCAAATGTTTATTTCACATGATTTCTGTTGATTACATCTGCTAGAAAATTTTGGCTTATGTAAAAAGATGTCTATTATGTCAAATTGGATCCGCACATGATGTACTTTCTCAGATTACTGTCACCGCAGTTACTGTGCCTAAAAGTAGTTGTGGTTGTAAAATTGCTGCTCAGGAGGTCATGTTAAGGTTTCCCTGAAAGTCCTAATCTCATTTTTTGCTAGTGTTTACTGACCAGTGTACGATAATAGGACTGGAAGAGGACCCACAAGATCTCACCAGACTCAGAGTGGGGTATGCTGTGAAGTCTCTGCCAAAATAAAATTATATGACTCAGGGCTTTGCAGATTTGGACAAAGCTTTTGATGACCTAGCACTGCAAGGGGCCAGATCCTTTTGTTTTCTTTTGCCTTTCCTTTCCTTTTTTGTGTAAGGGAGCAAAGTTCAGTTTGTAACTAAAGCTGGGCTGTGTTTTTGACTCAGCGTCACCGTAGGCTGCAGTCTGGGACTGGAGATGGGCTGGGCTTTTCCTTGAGGGAGTGGCAGGGATGCCTCGTTCTGTCTGAAGGTGGCACTACAAGGCTGTGTGTAGGGCACTGCAGCAGCCGGACGCTGCTGTTGTCTCTGTCAGTTGTGGCTGTGTGGCTCGCAGTCCAGCCTGGCATGCTCAGGTAAAATGGGAATGATGTATTCTGCTGCTCTTCCCTGTTCCTTGCACGCTGAATACGGAAAGCAATCCAGCATATGTGGAAGCTGCTCGATCTGAAGCAGCAATGAATGCGACTCCAGCAGCCCAAATGCAATCTGAAGTTGAGTGATTGATACTCTGAGGAGCCTCTGAGATTGCCATGACCTCCTTGCACGCAGTGCCCTTGGCCAGCTGACTCCATCTGAACAACTGGGGTCATCTGAACATCGTCATCTTCAGCTCCCGCTGGAACTTCCCTCCATCTGTGAACACTTTTGTTAATGTGAGTGCATGCAGCTCACACGTATCAACTACTAGCACTGAAATCAGCACTAGGCAGACATTGCATCACTCTCGTTCAAGTACAAAGTGACTTCTATGTATTTCAAATAACAAGAAATGTAGCAGTCTTTCTCACTAGATTAGAACCTTGCTTTTAGAAGGACCTCAACATGCTTCACATGGTGGGTAGGTAGTCTGATGTCCTGATCCTGAGGGATCCAAGGAGAATCTGAGGGTCCTCAAGGGACTGAGCACCTAGGAGGTGTAAACTGGTTCAGTCCCATTTGCCACAGCAGTGCTGAGGGTGTTTATGCTGACACCTCACCAGGGAGAGGGTGACCTCCCATTGTACCAAGGCTGTCACCTGCTCATGGCCATCCCGAGGCACAACAAGAGAGTGATCAAACCAGTCTGATACCCGGGAATCACCCTGTTGGGGTTACCAGGGCAGCCTATAAAGACTTATATGCACTCTGTGTTACACCACTAGAAATATAACAGACGAAGAAATATGATATATAATTGTAATTATGTATGGAAATTTATGGGTTGGGTGCTTCTAAAATCATGGGCTCATCCCTCCACTGCTAGCCCAGAGTGATAAGAGCTGATGAAGGAGTCTGCAAAGGTACACTGGAGCTGTAATTGAACTCCTTTATCTTGCCCCATGGTGAACTTTTCCAAGAACAAATATGAAGACCACAAGCTATGCTACTGAAAGCTGGTGACAGCTCTAGAATGCCATGATGTGTGCTAAACATCTGCTTTATTCTTTCACCATGCTCTCTCCACCAGTAGGTGTAGGTAGTAGGAGGCACACTGTGCAGCCTGATATTGTGAAAAATTACCACAAGATGGGGTAAGCTCATTTTAGGATAGCTTTATGCTATAGCTCAGAGATACAAATTTGCCCTGATGTTGGAATGTATACTATGTCTTTTCTCTTCATGCAGAGCCCTGCTTTAGGTGTTGTGTCCAGGGGAGCACTTTTACTAACATAAAGCTGTATAGATATGGTATATTTAGAAAAGAAATGGGCAGAATAGAAAAAAAAATAAAGTAAATCAAACTACAGGCCACAGCTTTTAAAAACAGTTGGTGATTTAATTTTTCAGGAATCACAGAAATGGAGTGAAGGGGCCCAAATATTTATTTCAGCATGTCAAGAGATGCACAGGAAAATGAAGGTAACAGAAATTTGGGACATGTTATTAGCATACATATTCTAGACACATGCCACTATCTAGAATACAGGCAGATTGATTTGACACCCTTGTTTTATGAAGTTAGCCTCATGGTGTCACCAATTAACTTCTCTCTCTTGGTGAAATAATGATAATGGGGTGTAATTGGCTGCATATGTTCACTTTTAGCAATAGGAAATGGCTGAGGGGTTTGATATTTTTAATACCATACACTTGAACTAGAAGATTTGTAAACAGATTTCTCAGGAACACATGAGGTCATGTTCATGTTCTCCCTTTCATGCTTAAATTGGCTCTCCCTGTTCAGAAGTACTCATATATAAGGAAAAGGTATCTCATTTGGGTCCTTTTTCACAAGTGAATATCCTTGAAGACAGAACATAGCAGTCTGGATTCAATTCTGATTCTTTGGTTTCATGGGATGCAGCACCAGGAAGCAGTTAAAACTTTCTGGGCATTGTCTGTATCAGTGTAGAATGGGAGGTACTTCTGGAGAGGTCTTCAGCCCATGGACCACCATTGCCTGTCTGAGGGCAGATTGGATTGCCTTCTCTCCACTGGCCCTTTTTTAGGTGGGAGCCCAATGCAATCTTTGAAAAACTAACACAGACACCTAAAAGTAGGAACTGTCAAACCCTACCCCAGGGAATTTGGTTTCCTCTTCCTTTCTTGAGGCCTTGCTTGTGCTGATGGAGAAAGCCCAGTGATGGGGCACCAGACTGGTAGAGAAAACCCATGGAATTCCCTGAGCCTGTGCCCTTTGTCTGTCCCCTGCCTTTCTGTCTCTCCAGTGGCCCATTGCTGCCAGCATGCTCTCAGCATCTTCTGCTTGCACCTAGTTTTGGAAGCAGTCAGGAAATGTGGGTTTTTTTGGCTGATGTTACATCATTTTGAGCTTTTAGGCTTGCTGCTGGCAGTTCATCATTCCATTGGAATTAAAATGGACAACATTTTGTTCAGGTTTGATGAGTAAAGCCAAATTTCAACATGCTTATCTTCCTCTCTTATCTGTTGCATTCCATGATACACACAGCCTGTAGTGGCATCCTTGCCTGTAAAAGCTGTTTTCATTAAACAACCTAAACAGACTTTAAAACTCTCGGAATACATTTGTTTTGTTTCCTGCACAGATGTGGTTAGAGGGAGACCTGGTGGGACACACGCTGGCAGTGCTAAGCTGTGCTCAGTGGAGAGAGCTCTCTGACCAGCAAAAGAGTTTTCTGGTCACAAGTTTCTGTGCTTTTCAGCCTCAGTGTTGTTAAAATAAGTTGCAACTGCATGTAATGTATTCCTGATACTGCTCTCCCTCTGGAAGGGAGTGATGTGCAGCCACGAAAGCAGCCATGCATCCTGGGAAAGGCCAGCTCCCATGTAAGAGGCCAAAGCATGTCACACTGCACATCTGTCATGGATCTAAGGAGAGCTCAGCAGCTGGAAAAGGGCTGGGAGAAGAGAAGGCAGTCGTGTGTGAGGGGATGCCCCTATGGCTAAAATCTTGCTGTGGTTTTTTCTGAGCCTGGAGATGTGATCTGTGCCAAGATGGTTTAAGAAGACTAGTCTGCAGTGCAGTGTTAAGGCTTTCATTGCTAAATATGTGATAAATTTCTCCAAAGCCACAGAATGTTTCTGTTCTAAAAGCTGCAAGATCAGAATTTTCCAAGTTGCTATTATATACTTAGAAAGAATTCCACAAAAGAAAATCTCTTAGTAACTGACACGTTTTATTGGATCAGACTTTGGGTTATTTCTTTTTTAGGCACACATGAAATTCAGAATACCAGAAGTCTAAAGTGGATTTTTATACAGAACAATTTTTGCATAAAAATAAATGTATTCACCTTGCATTTGCTAGGACAGAGGTAATTGAGCTGCTCCATGTGCATGAGGTGTGCAAGCTCCCTTGTGCTGCAAAAAGGACCACCACACACGTTCACGAGTGTTTTAAGGAAGAGTTTGTGCCTAAATATAATGGTATCTGTGTAGGAAGTGTATCAATTCCCAAAATGCAATTCTGTCTCTGGTAATGAATGCCATTTTTCATAACTGTGCTTCTGCCTGGCTCACTTTCACCTGTAGATAACCTTGTAGCTAGTTTTGCCTTATAGCTATCCTTTTCCATAGCATTTTTATGAAAAGAAACTTTTGAAAATACTTGCAGCTTATGGAGAAACTTCCTTGATTTCTTGTTTTTTTTTTTTTAAAAGAAATTCTGACATGTTGATTGAAATGAATGGGCATGAATTTCCACCAGTCTATGGTGCTAATGGCTGAATATTGCTATTGATGGCTTACATAAAATGTGTTTTATGATCTTATCTAGCTTCCAGGTTGTCACTGCCACACAAAACCCACACAGATCTGTTATCACCAGTTAGAGCAGAGTTTGAAGACAAATGAGGTAGATATTTTGCAGCAGATGTTACAGAATTTGTAAGTCTGTCTTGAGACTTGACCCTCACTGTGTTTCTCTTTCAAAGTCAGCTCAATGTTTTTGTTCCCTGTAGTCTTTCAAGTGCGTTTTCTCTACAGCAGTGCCTACAAACGGGTACATCAGAGGCACCAGCTCCTCACAAATGACTCTTGCTGCTACAAGTGCCCCAGAAGGGCTGTACTAGTTTTTGCTGGGGTAGAGTTAATTTCCTTCACAGTGGCTGTGTTTTATATTTGTGCTGAATGCAGGGTTGATAATATCGAGATGTTTTTGTTATTGCTGAGCAGGGCTTACACAGAGCCAAGTTTTCTACTTCTTGTACTGCAACACTGGTGAGGGAGCTGGGGGTGCCTGAGAGGCTGGGACAATTCATGTCCAGGGCAGGTGACCCCAAATAACCAAAGTGATATTCCCGACCATATGACATCCTGTTCAGTATATAAGGTGAGGGGAAGAAGAGGAAGGTGGGGGGGATCTTTGGATTGATGGCATTTGCCTTCCCACATAACTGTTATGTGTGCTGGGGCCCTGCTCTCCTGGGGATGGCTGAACACCTGCCTGCCCATGAGAAACAGACTTAATTTGTTGTTTTGTTTTGCTTGTGTGCTTTTGTGCTTTTTGCTTTCCCTATTCAACTGCCTTTATCTCAACCCATGAGTTTTCCAGCTTTTCCCCTTCCTGTTCTCTCCCCAGTCTCACTGGTTGGGGAATGAATGAGTGGCTGTGTGGTGCTTGGTGTTTGGCTGGGACCAAAGCACAGCAAGAGCAATTGCCTTTCTCAGCCATGCGGTCAGGTATATTCTGCAGTTCCTCCTTCTGCTTAAAATCACGTGTTTAAGACTGATTCTTTTGTATTAAGGTCCCTTTGGATCACTCTGGAAATCTAATTATCCTGGAAGCAGATATAAGTGGAAGACTCAGAGTCCAGAATAGAGCTTGTAGCTTTTCTGCAGCTGTACACCATGTGGGATCAGGGATAGTGCTTTTGTTCAGTCAGAGGCAAAGAAAATCAGAGCACATTCCCATTAAGGCATTCCAAAACAGACACCTGCCTACACCTACTTGGATACTTGCACATGTGTCCATCTGTCAGGACAGCAGTGAGCCCAGAACAGTTGGATCCTCTTCATAGGCACTGCTGCTGTGCCAGACGTGGTGTTTGGTACCCGACCTCTGTAACCAGAGGTGACCAAGTGACTCCTCAAAGAGCTACCACACATCTATCTGAACAATATCTTTGCACTCCTGACCACACTTTCCCCTGATACATGGATTGCCCTGCAGTAGGCAGCTTGAAAACTCTCACAGGCCTTCCCCTTTTAAGGGACAGGTAGCATTTGCCAGTAAAGCTCTTGGGCCTTTCCAAGGAAGGTCAGTCCATGGCAATAGGAAAACAATGACTTTAAAACACAAAGAAGAAAATCATGCAGAGTTCAAAGCACAAATGGAGCTCTTTGATTGCTGTGTGGATGAATTGTTGCCCGAGAATATAGATGTTTCTTGTCCAGAAGCAAAAGAACAGAAGAGGTTTTCTGTGCTTGAAAGTAAAGCGAAAAAGAAATGGAATGGAACAAAATTTTAGTCACACCTGAAAATACCAATTGCAATTGATTGTCTACAGGAGCACCATCATCCTTTAAAGCTTTATGTATTTGCAGGCTTGTGTCTATTAGGCCATGAAAGCTCTGTGTGTTGGTTTCAACAGTGTCTAGATGGACAAAGTCAATTAAAACAATCCAATGTAACAGAAGCAAGGTAGGTCAGCTTCTTCTCGGAGACCAAAGAGGATAATTTTGTAACATCACTTTGCTGATGGGGGGATTCCCATGTTCTACATATCACTGACTTTGCATAATGTTTTGGCTCAGTATTAAATTTTACTGCTGCTGAGACTTACAATCCCTCTCTCAGTTCCAGAAATCAGATTTATGTCTGCATAAGGTCCTTAAATATAAAGCTAATGTAAACAGTGTAGGACTTAATGGAAATCCTATAAATGTACCAATGGATTTCTTTCCTGAAGCAGTAACAAGGGTTAGTTGTGCAAAAGGTACAATTGATCCAGCATACCTCTATATTTTGTAATGTGTCTTTTACAGCAGTGTTTAAGCACCTTGTCATCAAGGGGATTCACACTGCTTAAGACAGAAGACTGGTTTCAATCCCTCTTTTAAAGACCAAAGCAAAATTGTTTAGGATGATCTCCTAGGTGGTTTCTGCTGCATACATATAAGAAGATAGTCTGCATGATGGGATAAGGGTATATAGTACAAGCTTGAATTGTTTCTCATGGGAGAAAACTCCACAGCTGGGATCCTTTATACTGTGTTCTTCTTTCATCTTCTGCATCTTGTGCACAATTGGGTACCTTTCCTCTGCAGAAGGTCTCAGAATATTTTCATCAGTAGTAGTTAAAATGTCACTCCATCTGATATTGCAAAGGGAAATTTTGGGAGATTTGCCTTAGCCTGTCAATGCTAAAATTATATTGAAAGGCTTCTGTCAAGATTGAAGTTCTTAGTCTGGACTTCCAGTTGTGATCTAATAGGATAACTCAAAGGATTCTCGTGGGTCATAGTGATAGGAAAAGGTCCTGCATCTGAATAAACAATTTGTATAAACTTTAAAAATTCCAGACACAAATCAGGCAGAAATCCAGAGCCAGGATACTGAAGTGTTCTCTGTTGGAGACATTAGCAAAACTTGCACTGGATCCTCCTCAGATTAAAAACCCAACCAATTAACACCTCTTGCCTTTGCCAGCTTCATTTCTGATTCATCATTGGAAAATTATTAGAGAAACCTCGAGGATTCATTAAAATGTAAATATAGAATTCTTTATGTTCTTTATTGCTATCAGCAAAATGGTGTTTGCCTGGGCTATTCCAACACAGCCAGGCGGTGCTGAGCAGTTCAGAAGTGTCATCATTTAGGAGGGTGTACTGCTTCTAAATATACTGTTTAGGCCCTGCTTTCTAGATTTTACACTGCCCCTTTCAAATTAACATCAGTCAAGGTGATTAATGTCTTGTCGCTCTACAAATGGTTTCCACAAAATATAAATCATGACCACATTTTCATATTATCTTGTCTTTGTGACGAACCAAAAGGAATTCTAGCAAACTTACAAGACCAGCACATATTTATTTTCCTTCTTAGCCAGGAAAATGGTTTATTTTGACTTTTTTGAGTAACATACCTGCACACTTTGCATTAAAATTCACTGAGATTAGATGAATGTCTCAATTCTAAATATTACCAACCTGTATTTCTAAAAAATTAGAATATTCCTTCAGGGTTGGAAGAATCCTGGCTGGGCTAATACTAAGATTACACACTGATAGGCAGCCTTTCTTTGGAATTAAATTTTAGTACATCTTCAGTGTTTGATACTGTTGGTAACAACTTCAGTCCTGTAGTAGTAATCAGATTTTCTAGTGGCATATCACTATTAATTTCTGTTATTAAAGTATTTCTATTCAACCTGTGGTTAATATTCCAGTTTAAATCATAACTTCTGCAGCCACAATATCCTTAGGGGTTACTAAAAATTTTGGTGAAAACTTATAGTATTTGTTGAACCTTTCTGTTGGGCTTTGTTTTATTTTAAACAAGTATGCCAATGGTGCCTTTACTTGGGTCTTTTTCCTTGCCAGCTTTTTTTGGGGAGTGTATCACACACCATTGACCTGAACTTTTCTGATTAAATTTTCTTATAATTGGTTTGCACAGCTTGTCTTTTAGTTGCCCTCTAAACCCAGTAGATTTTATATAAAATTCAAGCTGGAGAACAATGCTTGTATCTTCCTGCTAGTCACTGAAAAGAGAGGCTTTGAATTAGTCCTTGTTCTTAAATATGCTGCTTTCAAAATGACCATAAATGGATGATCATGCAAAAATATTAGTGTCTCATGAACAGGTAGAAACTCCACAATGTCACAGACAGGATCTTGTCCCAACAACAAGAATCATGTATAAAGCAGAGGGGTTGCCAAAATGCAAATAATTCTTAAATTATGAGCTGCAACAACATGGCAGATAATAAAACTGTGTAATTATATTTTAAATTATTTAAATAAGTAATAAAATTAGAAAGTGAGCTTTCATTCTTAAGTTGTAAAACTTTAATATATTATCTTAGCTGTTATCAACTAAGTAAGTGATTTATTTCCCTGTCCATTTATATTTGCCTGAATAATTATTCTAATCCCCTTTCATTATTCAGATGGTGTATTATAAACTGAATCCATTACAACTTTGTCTTTTGTGACAAAGTATGTAAGTGTGAAGTATTTTACATATTTATGTGAAGTATTTTATACATAAAACTTTGCTGAATAATTTTCAGAAAAGGTTCTTCTTAAACAGAAATTTATACAACAGGTTCTCCTATCTAAAAATATTTTTTAAAAAGTGGATTGTATAACTCAAAACCAATCTAAAATGAGAGTTTTGTTCAAAGAGCACCTACTGGATGTCTTGGTGGTTTTGCCTCAAACCTTTTGTAGGGTTAAAAGAAAACCTGCCCCTCAGGTTTTCCAATAATGAGGATCTTTTTCATGTTTCAGGCTCTTTCAATTATTTCACAATGTATAGGCTCTTAATACATGTTCTTTGTATTTGGCAAAATGTAGGAAGCCCCTCCCTTGCCCCAGCTCATGCTGAACATGTACATTCCAAAGTCTAGATTCTTTTTTCCCCCCTTGGTGACTTTGATCTTCACAGCAACCATTGAACAAGGCAGTTGGACTAGATGATATTCAAAAGTCCCTTCCAACCCAAGCTATTCTATGATTCAATGAAATTAAATAAACTTAGGCTACCCACTGATTGCTTCAAGTAATCATCACAGAAATCCTTTGGGCTTCAATTTGCAACTCCTTACAACATTCTAAACCCACATCATTAAAAGAATATTATTTCTTTATTTCATTCCTAACAAATTGTATAAAATTATAATCTAATTTCACTGCTGAAGAATAAGTTTGCAGCAGTAATTCACTCTTCAGAATTTCCACACCTCCAGGCCAAGTGGCTGTAAATCACAGTGTGTAGGGACTAGGCTGGCTGAGGCAGCTTCTGAGAGGGGCATTCTCCAAATGATACTATTTCAATTAACTAACACTGGAAACTGCATCCACAGCACTTGCTTTTAATAGCCCTAATTGGATATGTCTCACATGTATGTCTCACATATTAACAACTCAGTGAAATTCAATTTGTGGACATTTCATACTTCAAACTACACAAACTGGTAATGTTACAAATCCTTAGCTTTCCAAGCATTCTCCCACAAAAATGTGTCAAAATAAATATTGCTTTGGCTTCTTGGGTTTAGCAGGTGTGCTCAAGTCAGATTATAGCAACTGCAATTAATTATCTCACTCTCCCTGGACCAATACCCTGTGCTTGCAGTCATTGGTTTCCTCACTGCTGTTTGAATAGTATGATTAATTTGATCCATCCTTCTGAAAAATAAGGTTAATAGAAAACAAGTAATTTATGCTGGTCTTCCAGGCATCTGGCCCCTATAGTTGGAATTAGGAATCATTATTGTTATTGTTATTACCTCTAAAGAAAAGTTCCTCAAATACCCCTGAAAATTCTCCCAAAGTTTTGTTCCAACAATGCCTCAGCTATGGCCAGAAGCTGCTTTTAAAGGACAGGCTTGCCTTGTCTATTTACAAACCATACAGAACTCCCTGTGTGGATGCATATAATTACATACATATCTCTTCTAACAGCACTTCATTCTCAAGTAGAAAAATTGTAAGTATCTTATCAATTTAGTAATCCCTCGTTAGCATCCTAATGAACTGAAAATTGTCTAATGACATTGTATTTATTAAGGACAAAAAGGCTGCTACCTCAATCCCTCTTGTTAAATGTAAGTGTCCTAAACAGAATGTCCTTCACAAATCTTCTGGGTCTTGCTTTCTGAAGTGTAAAGATATTTTTTGATTGTACATCATGAATAACTTCTTTATGTGCAAATGGAGAAAAACCTTGAACCACAACCTACCTCTTCTTTCATGCAATTTTACTAATTAAGAGAAAGTTTGAAAATCCGAGTAGCAAATTTTTCTAGGCTTTGTGAAAGCATATACAGCACATGTATCTGTGAAATCCATAAAGTGGTTGTATTTAGTCAATGTTAGTAATTCCTCAGAAGTGAGGCTGTGGGAAAGCACATGAAACCTGCTCCTCTAGGGTCTCCCACTCCTTGGCTGGCCAGAAATCAGACTTGGAAAAAGAAAAGAAGGGGCAGCTGCCACAGTGCAGGACATAAAAAACACCTTCCACAAATAACTCAGCAATTGTCTTGAATCAGCTGTAGTGGGAAGTGTTACTTGGTAAAAGAAAAGGCTTTGATTTTCTAGTGGGCTATTTTTCTACTCCTCTGTATGAGAGATGTGTTCTTGACAGCCCAGGAGCACAGCTTTCCTCTTTGGGGACTGAGAGACAACTTGCTCTCACATGAGCCTGCAAGAGGTATTGCAGGGGGCCAGCTTTGGGATACTGGGCACTCTTGGGCACTGCGAGGGATCTGAATAATCTAAGCAGATTCTTGGGGCAAAGGATGGGTTATTTACAGCAAGTAGAGGAAGAAGTGCGGTGGCTTTTGACAGATAACTGTTCCAAAGTCTGGGTGTGGGTCAGATGGGCAGAGAGGGCAAGCTTCTCACTTTACAAAGTTGTTTTCTGGTGGAAGTTGTATTTTCTTGACCACGGCACATGCTGAGCATCCCACCTGCTGGAAGAACTCAGCACCTTAGTGCATCCACTACACAGACATCACCTGACACCTGCAGATCCTGCTGGCTTTAGGCCACCAGCACACCTCTGGAATGTGGGTGTTTCTGTAGCAGGACCTTTTACAGAAAAAAAGTAGCCAGTGATTTCTTGTCTTCTTTCTTAGGGGAGAAGACTGTTCCTAGTTAGTGTTATTGTAACAGCTCTGGTGTGTCTTGCAGATTTTGGTTCTTAGAGCAACTACATCTGTTCAACTGGCAACATGTAACTGCTCTACCATTTTTCATCCTCCCTGAAGTTATTGGTCTGTGATAACTTCTTGCTGTGAGTACATAATAATTTTTAATGAAGTCTATTTTTGTTTCTATTCATTTCTATCTGACATTTCTGTTGTTGTGTGTATTCTTATTTCTCAAGCAAAGAAACAGAAAACATCATAGAATCTTGCAAGGAAAAATAAGTTGTCTGAGTAAAGTCCACAACAAATGTAAATGACAGGTGTGTGCTGGGGGAGGACGTGGACATGTTAGGAATGACATAAATTATCTATTTCTTCTATTTTGACCCAGGATCTCCTGTGAGGTTTCAGTTATATCAAAGCACAAGTGCTTGAGGATTTGAGCCACAGTTTTCAGCTTTCTCTCATTCATTGTAATAAGAATCCTGATTCTTTCCCACACTGATTTTAATTCACTCCACCTGCCTTGTGCCTGAATTATACACCTGAACATCTGGCTTTCCAAGCTTGGAGTTCCTAAAGATGAGTGGAGGAAGTTTGGTAAAGCTTACTGTTCCAAATGTCTTTGCACCATATGAAGATAGACTGTATTTGTATTATCCCACCTTCTAGTGATGTAATACAAGGAATGGAGCCAGCTGCAGGTGGAAATTCACTGTGTAAAGTCAGAGAGGCAAGAAGAAGGTACCTTTTTTTTTTTTCTTTCTCCTAATGAGGGCCTGGGAAGTCATAGATACTGAAGAGAGAAGAGGCAAAGCCAGAATATGGGGTCACAAACACATGTCTTGGAGCAGAGCTTGTGCTGGAGTCCTGAGCCTTCCTGAGGACTCTCATCTTGAGCAGGAGGAGCATGAGTGTCTGGGAGTGACTCTTCCTCAGAGGTAGAGAGTGATACCAAAAGCCGGAATAGATATTTGTTCCATGTGGTGTGATGCTTTGCATGGCAGAGCTCCAGCTGCAAGTCAGGCCTCAGGGCACAGTAGCATTTTTCAGATAAAAGCTAAGAATAATTTTTTCCATGTCCTGTTCAATGTAGAGATTTCCATGGAAAACTTCCCTGTGGTGTGAGGAAGAAACAGAACAATGCACTGTGGTAGCTCAGGAGGACTCTCTCAAAGAGTGTGAGGGACACATTGGCATTTGTGTCCAGCCACATTTGCCAATGCAGAGCCAGTGGACCACATCCACACACACATTCACTAGAGTGCACCCTGTATTTGGATTCGTGTCCAAGGAAACAGTGTTTGACCTCTAACTGCTCCAAAGGGATTTCTTCATATTCTTCCATGCCTCTTAATCATGCCTTTTGTATTTAGTATGGCCGTGCACTAAAGAAATAAACTTTTTCAGTCACATAAATCTCCTCCCTCCCAGTCCTCTCCCTCCTCCTGGCGTATGCTGGGCCACATTTTGGGTGAACTCTGTGGAAGGCTTTTCTGTGTTTGCTTTCTGACATTCTCTGAATATAAATCCATGGATTTGTAAAATGTGCTTTTTGAATATGCACACATGCTCCTGACACCATTGTTTTGGCCAGCAGCCCTTTTCCCATGACAACATTAGGGAGCTCTCCCTCTTTGTATCTCCACTTGAACTTTGTTCACTACCCTACGTGTCAAAAGCAGGATTATTCACTTCTGGGATGAAAGGAATGAGCTAAGACACAAGCCAGGGTAAGTATGATGATCTGCATGAGGACACACTCTTGTGTAATTTAAGGAGAGGACAAATACTTCATTGACCTTTACTCTGATATCTGCTTATTTATCTGGATTAGATAAACAGCCAATGGCTATACCTCAGCCTTGGCAAACAGCAAGTTCTGTCAGCACTGCAGATACCATTTGTTCCTTTATTTTATGGGAAGGAAGAAAGGAAGGAAGGAAGGAAGGAAGATTACCTTTTTATTATTGTTTTCAGGGAGGCCTCACCGCAAAGCCTGCTTTCCTCTGCCCTGGATGTTTGGAGCTCTTATACTCAGATTTTACCCTATGGCAACATTCTGTCCTGGACAAGTTCTTGAGCATGTTGCACATTTAATGAGACTGACAGCAATCAGCTCTAGGCTTAAAGACAGAAATAGGAGATCCTTATCTGAACTCCTATGAACCGGGTGGGGGAAAAGCATTTTGGTCTGGGTTGTAGATGGAGCCTCCAACAAGTTCCAGCTTGGTTTCTATAAGGCTAACTTAGTCCTAGCATAAAAAGAGAAAGACATTCTTCAGCTACAGCTTTGGGAATTTTACCTCTGTCATTATCTCAAATGCTGCTATACCTAGGCCTTTATTCTATTAGTTGCAGGGAGTACAAAGCAAACCTGTCCTATGCAACCAGTTTCTCCTATCATCAGTACCAGCCTGGCATGAGAAGGGTGTCTTATTTGAATTTCTTGGCTCAGTTAATGTAGTTTATTTCACATTTGGAAGACCTGGATGCTAAAACTTAGCATGGGAGAAATTTAATTTCAAGCTTGAACACAAAATGTGTATCTGGTTCAAATTTGCAGTTTGCTTTAACTTGTGCTCAGCACCACCGACTGGACTACTGAAAGGACCCTTTCTCTCAGTACTCCCCTTCCTTCTGCTTAGGATGAATGTGAGACAGGATCCTACAAGCAAATGTCTCATAAATGTTGAGGTAAGTTGGACCTGCCCCCAAAGTTTTTAGAGTCTTTTTGTCAAAGAATAAAAAACTTCTCTTCAACCTACATTTTGGAGAACTTTGCACCCAATTTAGCTTGATTGACCTATTATCCTGCCCTGGTGGGGTTTAATTTCTCTACTGAGTTCTGCAGTCTTTTTTCCAATCAGTACTTCATATGGGTTTTGTGTCCAAGCCAAAGACCACAAACACCTTACGAGGATGTCTTCATGGACTTCAGGGACAGCTCACAGTGAGGTACAACATGTGTTTCCATGTACCTTCAATCAGGGGTTTTGGCAAAGTTGTGAAGAAATCTGGTTCTCTCTTACTAAAACCAAGAAATCCTGGATTGGATTTGAGTCACTCTTTGCTTCCTTCCTGTGCTGAAATGTTTGATAACTTATGGATCCTTCCAAGCAGCAATACCATTTCATTCAGAAACCTTTGGTAACCTGCTGATTGATATACAGACACTGGCTAAAAAAAAGCCACACTTTTCCTGGACTCACTCCAATAGCTTTGATCTAGAAACTTAAGAAATTCACAAATGTTTTGTAATAGGAAGGAAAAAGATATTTCACAGGATCTTTAGGAAATGTTGCCCAAAATGAACTGTTACACACTAAGGTGGAGAGGATATATGCAAATACACAGCAAAGGTGAGCAGAATTGCAATTCAAGAGGTAAATATACAGCACCTCTGCTTGGCAAGGGCTGGTGTCTACCAAGTGACTGCTGGGTATAGATTTTCAATATCAGTGCAGGGCTGCACAGGTGTATTTTCATGGTCAAATCTGTAATCCCTTGGTTCCTTGAGGTGCTGGATGTAATTCTGAACATTTTCACATCACAGGGTGTGCCTGAGTGTGCTTGTTGTGTCCTTGTGTGTGCATGGTGCACATGCATGTGTATGCATAGCCTAAAGAGCACCAGGGCTTGCCTTGAAGCTGGGATTGTCACTCTTCTCCTGTCTTTGAAAATGGGATGGCACCACAATGAGTTAATAGAGAAGTTATGGTCTGATGTGAGCTATTTCCATCTCAAAACTGGTACACACAATACTCGAACTCATCTGTATGTATTGTCTCTCCCCCTCTGCCGTGGCTTCTGTTTTCTCTTCTTTGTGACAATCCAAACAAACAGTTTCACCCCCTCTCCTCCCACTTCAACTTGCACAGTAACAGCTCTCTGGGCCTAATTGCTGGCTTTACTTCCTTCCTATCCTTGTCTCCTTCCTCTCCTCCCAGCTCAGTTTCTGCTTTAATTAATACACCTACTACCAGATGTTTCCACTGTGCAAAAGGAACTTCTGCACACCTGCACAGGAGGCCTGTCTCCTTGCAGCAGGGAAACCTATTTGTCCAGGCAAGGTATTAACTACACTTAAATATATATGCAGCCACAGGATTTCAAACATGAGTATCTGCAAGCTGCCATTCTGGAAATTAGGTTTTTGTTCTTGTTCTGCTTTTTCTGATAATCTACTGTCAAAAAGACAGCAGAGAATTACCTTCAAGCACACTTACTGTTGATGCAGGAGTCTCCATCAGTCTGAGAATGAGGGAGTTCCATCCATGGGGACTCTCTGAAAAGTGTGTGGTGACTGGAAAATGCAGCCTTCCAGGAAATGAGGCTGTCCAACACCTGATCTGTATAATCATCTCCCTAATTTAAGGCAGATTTTAAACACCTCCATTCAGCATTAAGATGCTGCTTTCTCCTTAATGCCCACCTTCAGGCTGTTGACAACACTTCCAAGGCTGTTTATGTACACTTTTATTCTGGATTTGTTGCCTAGCTGGGGATGTTAGGCGTGGGACAGAGCCTGAGGTTGTTTTTTTTAAGTACATCCTAATCTGCCAACTTTTCTGTGTGCTGTGCAGCTCCCCAGAGCTGTCTCATGGCTCCTGCAGGTTTTATTTACCTACACTCAGCCCGTTTCTCTTTGGATGGATTTCTCTGTTCCTGTATCCCACAAGCCACTTACTGGTTATGCACAACCAGCTGGCACTTGGGTATGGCTGCAGTCCCCCGGGCAGGGAATGAGCCAGCCAGCCAAAGGAATTGTCCCCACTACTACTCACAGGAGGCATAGGAGCACTTCAAGGCTCACTGGGGTCCTTGCACGTCACATTTGGAGGATTGCAGGTGCCAGGCTGTCTCAGGGAGCCTGAAGAGTGGACCAAGCAGGTGACTACACAAGGTGAAGAGAGAATTATACCTCCTAAAGTGAGCATAAACTGACGTTGCCCCTAGTGTTAAGAACATAAAGTGAATTTTCAATTAAAAAATAACAACAATAATGTGGACAACAGTGCCCCTGGGAGTGAGGCTGCTCTGCTGTATGCTGCCAGGCGAACAGCAGGGGGAAAGTACTGGGAAGCTGGCCTAGGTTGTAGCATCTTGCTAAACTGACATGAGGTGGCAGTGTTTCAAAATTCAACTGCAGCACCAGCACTGCTTAAGCTCTCCACTTGTATCCTCCTACCCGGTAGAGATCATCAGTAACAATCTTCTGTAAAGGGTCATCTGCCTTCTGGTTTTCTTTAGGGTTTATTTAATAAGCCTCTTTGTGGGAATATAAATAAAATCTAAAAATATTTTATTTTGGAGTCTTCCTTTAATGCAAATACATTTGCTATAATTTCAGGTGTAAGTTTATGGCAATCTAGTAATGTAAGCTATTTTAATATGAGAAGCCCTGTGCTGTTTCTTGTCATGTCAAATTTAGAGGGACTTAAGCTAAAATAAATGAAGCCACTCCTACAGCACTACGATTGCTCAGTTGGAAGGCTCCAGTACAATAAAACATTGATATAATTGGCAACTTGTCTTATGATGACAATTTTCTCATATCTGCACACTAGCACATTCTCAGCGAGCTGCTGTAACACATTTGTGTTGAGCATCCCCCTCGGTGCTGTGCGTGGGGCATCACAGTGGGGGATGCATCAGACAGCTCCGGTTCAAAGGGCCAATAGCCCTTGGTGGCCCCTTGGGGGCAGGCTGGCTTGTAGGGTGATTTTCAGGATGACTCGTAGGATAATTTATGGGGCAGTTCTTGCAATTGCAAGGCAGCATCCCTGCCAGTGTCTCCCTTGGTGACTGTACAGGAGGGACACCAGGCGCTGGCAGGCCAGGTCGGCACAGCGTGACAGTAGAGCCCTGCAGCAGGGGACAGGCTGTGTCACAGCATGCTGAGTGTACAAGCTGTGCTCCCAGCCCCAGGGAGCTGTGAGGCTGGAGTCCACAGCACAAACTTCAACTGCTGGAACTCAAGCCTGTGCGTGCTCAGGGTTGAATATTTGTCACCACATGTAGCAGGGTCCTGCTAGAGTACTACATATGGCACAGCTTGCAATGAGCAGGAGCCTTAGGTGTTGAAGGACTGGCCCCCACCTTGTGAGCCTTAATTTTAAAGACCTCAGCATCAGGGACATTTTCTTGAGTAACTTATTTTAGAGTAGAAACCTCCTGGTGAGAAGGACATATATGCTGACTCTGCAGAAGTTCTTTGCTGGGTAACTTAAGTAAAGGAGGGGCAAAAAGTCAGGGTACTATAGGATCTCTTCTAAAATGGTCTAGGGTTGCAAATTTGAATCAAGTCTTGCTGGCTAAGGAGGCTGTTTGACTTGTAAATCAGTTTCTGTTTACAGCTGCTGGTGACAGATCCCATGCTATTAAAGATGATGTCATTTCATAGTGAAGTGTCTGTTTTTCCCATGGTAAAGATGGATCTGTCACCCCAGATCAGACTTTTGGCTCATCACATCTTGTTTTCTGCCTCCAGGGATGGACAGAGGATAGTGCTGTAAAAAACAGCAGTTCACTGGCTCCTTTAAAATTCATGTATCCTGTGAAACAAGGATATTTGTCTCACCACCTGCACATGCTCAATTAATGCCCTAACACATTAAGCTTCACTGCACTTCTGGTGTCTTGCGTCAAGTCAGATCTTGCTGACAGTACAAAACATACTGAATTTGTATTAATTTCCATGGAGCTGCACCACCAAAGATTTAAGAGCCTGGTTCCCTACTGGTCTCCCTGCATATGCAGGACTCCCCAGGAAACAGCAGCTAGGAGATTTTTATTAGAAGCCTTTGTAAGAATCACTTCTTGAAAGGTCATGAGAGTTTTCTCATAAGCATGCTGAAAAATGAGGGAAAAACAAGAATAGCCACACATGATTTAGTCTATGGTTAATGAAACATATTTCATTGACTCAAATATGAAATTAATGCCTATTAATTTCATATTAATGGACTATTAATGCCCTCACACACCCCCAAAGATTCAGAGGGAAAAGACTTTTTTTACTTCTTGTCCTTCAGACTTCAGAGACACAACAGTTACATCCATATCCAACCACTGCACTGAGAATTTGGGCCCTGAGAGTTCTGCTACTGTTAAAGTATTTGAATCTAACCCATGTTTCAGTATACATCTAGGCTCACTGTTGCTCCTGTCTGTATTGAAACCAATGTTCCAGCTGGTTCTAGCCATGATTAGTTACTATCCCAGTCACAAAGTGACTTACACCTAGTGCTGTGCATAAAAGACACACAGAACACCTTAGATAACTTTGAACCAAAGCCCTTAGCTCCAGCAAAAGAGCAGAGAAAACCCAGATCACAACAAATTGTACAACAGTATGCAAATAAGAGAAGAAGCAAATTGAAAAAAGGGAAATGGAAGTGGCACTTCAAGGCAAAATCCTTTCAACGAGACAGCTGATATCAACACTCCATGTCTTGTGGATGTAGCCAGCTGATAAGATTATGCACTGCTGAGAAATATCATTACTCTGGAAAAGAAATAAAGATTAATGCTCAGAAATGAGGAAAAGGCTGGAAGTCTCTGGTGACTGAAAAATGAAAAACAGCATCATTTAGGCTTTGCTCGTTGTGGTTGTTAACTCTCCAGGGAGACCCGGGCTGTGCTTTGTAAGCTTTATTGCAATTGCATTGGCATTAATTATATGCCTGAAGGCAGCATGGCATGTTGTTTGGCAAATGATGTTGTGTGATATGATGGGAAGGAAGAATATTTTTAAGTTCTTCCTCCTTTAATAATGTTCACCACGCACAGACTTGATTCTGATCTCACACTGGTTTTATATAGTGATTTCGCTGATTTATGCTGTCATGTAACAAAAAACAAGGGCAAGATGTTGGATGATACAACCAGTCATCACTCATTTGAGAGCATTCTGTGCATTGCATTTTAATAATGCTAATGATTTTTGCTAATTGCAAAACTGAAAAAAAAATGATGGGAAATCAAAATGAAATAAAAATATTTTTCCTGAAGAAGACAAACTTGCTTGTGTCACAGGAGAACAAGGCTTTATTCATTGTTTCCTGTGCTCATGCTCTATGGTATCAGCTTACACCATTATGAAAGGAGATTTAGATCCAAGAGCTTTGTTAGAAAAAAGGAGGCATAATTAAATGCTGTCTGTCCCAGGTCATTCCCAACAGGAAATTTGGAGGCAGCTCTTCTGGTGTCCTAGAAAGGGGAGTTTGGCCAGGCTAGTGTGGGCTGCACTGGGCCCTTGTCCTCAGTGCCAGAGAGCAGTCCTTGATCTCTTTGTTTACTAATCTGAATATGGACCTGATGACCATAACTTTGGAGCACAGCACTATCTAAACAGGAGTCACAGTGTTTTCTCTCCTGCCCCACTGTTGATGTCTTTACAAAACAAGCTGGGAAGCCCATGGATAACACAGGACAAGACTGTATTTCAGTTCTGTAGAGGCAGGATGCTGTGGTACAAGCCCAGGGATGGAGACAGCCTAATTAACTTGAAATTTTTGATTATTCAAGGCTCATTAACACCAACTGAGTAATACACTGCTATGGATTTTTTTCTGGATGGCAATCATTGGCATCAGCCAGCAGTTCAACAGGTAATGGCTACAGGCTAAGTGGTGTTACTACAATTCCTGCTCCCAAACTTTCCAGTCCAACAGCTGGAGTGGGACTCCACTGCTTTTTGCCATTGCTGTTCACCAGCAGCAGATGATGTGTTTTGGCAAACCTCACTCTGCTGAGGAGACTAAGGCCTCTGGGACCTGCATTATGTGCAGACTCCAGAATTTTTCAGGTATTAATGTATTGTCCTTAAGACAATTCCTTAGTCCTTGAGTGCAGACATAGTTCTAACTCACAATGCAAAATTCTGCTGGTCCTGCAAAGTGACAGAGCACAGTTCTCTGCTCTTAGATGTCTAACTGCCTTAAATAATAATTTTCCAAGCAGTGGGATATGATGCCACCAAGGAAGAATAATTAAATCTTCCTGATGATTACCCAGGGAAGCTGTCATGAACCCTGCCCAAAGGACTAGGAGACAGAGCTGGGCCCATTCTCATGGTCCTTGAGGAAAGCACAGCCTCCCTTGGCATGAAAGACCTAGGCAAAGAATAAGTTTTTTGATGAGACTGTGCAGACCAGTGTGTCAAAATCCCCATTTTTTAGTATATCCAGATTTCCAGAACACCAGGAGCCATCATCACGGGGCACCAAAGACTGTTGCTGTACTAAGCCCACTCCCAGCATACAAAATCTTTCTAGAATGTGTAGTAGTGTTTTTGTGCTTTTTTGAGAGCACCTTTATTCTACACAAAATAACCAGCGCATGAAAATAAGATAATAAATTTGTGAAGTCTGGAGTCCCTTTGGTCCTACAGTATGACCAAAGAAAACTTTGCTGCTGCACTTAGAGGAATGTTTCTATCATGTTTTAGCGAACCTTGAAGAAGTTAAAAGGCACACAGCGGTGACATCCATAGTGTCCCTCCATCAGATGCTTTGGTTACCTGAAGTTCAATAGTGCAGGACATTTTTAAAGATGCCAATAGTGCAGGACAATTTTAAAGATGCCAATCAGAGCAGTAGGTGTTCTATGCCTGAGAGGAGTGAATCTAGGCCCCTTGGCATCTTGTCCTTGTTTGTTGCTCTGCCAGGCTTGGCACTTCTCTTTCAGCTTTCCCTCTCTTGGAGAGGACCATCCTTGGGCATGGCTGCCAGTACATCCAGCTGGGAGACAGCAGCAGGAGCAGTACCAGAACAGCAAGGGGGAGAACCAGGCTGCTGCAGGTCAGCACCAGGGACACCTTAGCAGGCTGGAGGGGAGGTGCAGGAGACAAAACCTCAAACTGCACCTAGATGTTCAATGGCAAAATGGGTTGAGGTGAGACAAAGGTTTGGAGTCATCTTTTCAACAAATTGAGATAGTTTTTGCTATTCTGAACCAGAGTGATTGTGATGTGCAGATTAGAGCTCCATCAGTTCCTTCATACAGACAAAAAGGTGTGTGTATACAGCTTCAGCCTTGTGAGGAAAGGATTATTGGATTTTACTTGATTTGTTTTGTGCACTTGTTTGGGTTTTGTTTGGTTGGGGGTTTTTAGCTTATGGGTTATCTTTTAAAGATTTCCCCCGTAAAACATGAGACCTGTGAACTTCCTCCTTGCAAGAAAGGAAAGCCCTGACTGATACATTCACAGGACTTCAAGTGAATGGGTTTTAAGTGAAGGGAAGAAACCCCTGAATATTATAAGATTCAGAGCTAAATTATGAGCACTGAAAACTTTGGAACGAATATTTTTCTCTAGCTCAGTAAACAATAAACCTCTGCTTGTCTCTTCCAAGTAGTATCAGTAAATCCCTGGGAATCACAAAGAATACAGCCTGCTCCTGTGAGTCAGGATGTCTGCTAGGCACTTCTCAGGAACATTTACCTTGCAAGCTCTTTCCAAGGAGGTGATTAACATTGATTTCAATGTGCACAGTGGCATTGCTCTTGCTCTAACAGAACTTTATTGTTTGACACTTTGCTCACACAGATTTTCTGCTTACATGCATTTGTCCTAACAGCAAGCTGCAGACACAACAGGGGGGAGCAGCCTTCCCCTTTTTCAGCTCTCTCTGTGTATATACTGAATGAAACATAATATTCTTGATAAATAAATCATGCAGTGCAAGATATGTGGGGAGCAGGAACAAAGGAAGAAAAAGGCCTGACTGAGATTGGCTGGCAAACTTCAGAGCATGCTGACCTAATGTCTTTTATAATTCAAGATTCATACAGCTACTTCTCAACCCTTCATACATATGCAGGCTTGTATTTGTGGAGGTTGCAAAGAAAATCCTTTCAAGTGTAAACAGCATATAAACTGCTTGCTGTCTAAGAATGTCTCTCAGAGGTGCAAGCTGTCTCTGTGCTCACTGCCAGAATAACAGCTCTGAATATTAGCACTTACACATGGCCAGAAGTATGGCTATCTCTAACAAGTGCATGCTAGCTGTACCTCTCAGTTCTGGTGCTGTCACAAAGTGTCACATCTACGGGACCTGAAACATCCATAGGCCCTGTCTAAGGGGAAAAACCACTTGAAAAACAATGTAGGTACTTTGTATTTGTTTTTCGGAAGTGCTGAACGTCCACAATGCAGGGAGCCTTCCCTTCTGGGCGCAGCAAACTGCTCAGAAGGTTTTTGCTTCCACACTGACAGCAGCCAAATGCAGAATGTGCTGCAGGCCAGGGGACAGGGAGCAGCTGTGCCATGGCTCACTGCCCTCTCAGTGCCACTGTCACTGCCCAGAGCCCCTTGGAGCGAGCTCCAGCTGGAGCAGCAGGTTCTCAGCACCCCCAGGTGTCCTGGCAGCTCCGTGGGTGCGAGTAGCACTTGCTGCTAAAGTGGTGCCAGGCATCATTTCAGAACAGGTCTTTCACAGAGGCACTTTTGACATTTTCATGCTGCAGCTTTCACCATGTGCAGCAGTCAAGCCTGAGAGTATGATTTTGGAAAAAGGATCAATATGATCTAAAAAGCAAGAAAACAAAACCTTTAGGACAGCTGATTGTTGTTCTGCTGATGTGCAATTTCATCAACTAGTGACAGCAAAATACTGTTCCACATTAAATGTGGATGGCTTGGAGAAGGTTATGCTCTGATTGCCCCACAGAAACCAATAATAAAATTCCTGATCCTTTTTCTCCGAAGAGATTGTTTTGGGCTAGAACCAAAATTGCATTCTGCCTTTTTTCATGTCTCAAACTCTCCTGCTGCTGGTTATTGAACATGAAGGTGAGGCTGGTGTTTGTAGTGTTTTCTTGTGAGCTCTGCACTGATATCCAAAGTGTTTCTCTGTCCAGACTTCCCATGCTGTTATTTCACAATTGTCCACCTGCTCCTGGTGGGTTAAACAATGTTCTTCCTATCATTCCTCCAAGTGTTTGGGATTTCTGATGAAAGAGGGAGCAGCAATGTCCATTACTGTTACAAGAGTGACATTTTTACATTTGCTGGCATTTCCTTCTCTTTGCCAGTATCCCAGAGCCAAGTCAAACAGCCCCACCTCCTCCAGCCATTCTTGCTGCTGACAGCTCTTCCCAGTTCACCTTGTGGTCATGCATTTCCAGGCAGTGCTGTGCCTCAGCTTTATGGGACAGTCTCACTCTCAGTCCCTGACACAGGAGCCAGCTCCCCTGCCCCAAGCCCAGGCTGTGTGGACCCTACACTCCCCTTTCTCGTGGTGGCTATGTCTGCCTGCACTGAGACTTCACCCCTGCAGTGGAAGGAGCAGCCAGAGGATGTTTGTACCACCACAGCCGCGTTTTTCAAAACATGCTGGAGAGAACAGGGTCCCTGGGTAGGATAGTGCAGCAAAGCTGTTCTGAGAGACCCTTCAATGATGTCTGCTTCTCCTTCCCTGCAACATCTGAGCTGCCAACCCTTTCTTCCATCACAGTGATGGGAGCAGGCCTCACCAGCCACATGTCGAAGTCTCTGCAGCATAACCTGGGGATTTGCACCGTGGCTTCCAATGACCCAGCTGGGTAAATCTGGAACATGCACTTCTGAAACCATTCTGAAATGGTTTCACAGCCTCACCAAAATGGGTATGTTGCACAGAGGGAAAACTCCCAAATGCCCTAAGTCTCCCAGCTTCCTCAGCTTCCTTCACCATCCATCTGCTCTTTTTTTTTTTTTTTTGCAAGAAATGAGAATGTTTGCTATAAATGAGAATGTAGCCTTTGAAGCTGAATGTAAAAGAGCAATTTCCTATTGGATCCTGTAAGAATTTTGCATGGGAGGAACAAAAAGGCACTGTATAAGATGTGTAAATAGTTATATGACTGATTTATGTTGAAAATGCACTTACTTATAGCTACAGGAACTATAAAAGACAGTCTGAAATACTTTCCTATCTTTCATGAGAGGAAGTGTTTCAATACAAAAATAAAATATATGTACTTGCTTGTATTTCATTGCTCATTTTCTAGAGATGGAGGAAGGTGACGTAAGACGTTGTGCAAAAGAATCAAATGTATGCAGATCTGGTGGTTGCCCAGAATTGTATCTTGTGCAAAAATAACATGAAGGGTTATTTTCTTCAGAGCAGTATTTTTCTTCTTAAATTTAAAAATATTGTACTGTAAGAAACATCTATAGAAATGTATATCTGTATAGGGCATTTTACCTCCATTGAAGCTCACAGAAATGTCTGAGGACTGACAGTGACTGTTGATCATGACCTGTTCTTCCTCCAGCTCTTTTTCTCCAGGCTTTCACCAAGTCCTCACTGTCAGGCCTAAATTTGACTCAGCTGAACGATGGACAGGTTATCTGCAAAAGGAAACTAACCCTTCAGTAATGTTATTATACACCCATCACATGATCAGGATAGATGGAGAGGGCTGAAGGAGCTGAGGCAATAAGGGCAAAGTGCAGAAATGAATGATGGATAAAGAGAACATGAGGCAGCAAGGTAAAATGCAAGAGAGAAATGAGTCCAGGAGAACAGCGCTCCTTGGGCACCTGAATGCATGTGGGGAACGCATTGTAGTGATTTTCTTGCAAGCTACTGACTGTGCCATGAGAGAAATGGTGCTGAGAAGAGTCAGAAGTGATTGAGGGTCTCTGTGAATGCTGTGCCAGGTCCAGAGGTGGGTACAGGAGCCAGTGTAGTTAAGGGAAAGGGGCTGTGCTGCTGTAGAGCTGCCCCAGCAACACGAGGTCCAGAGCATGCATTCCACAGGGTGTGATGAATGTGGGGTGAGAAAGAAAATACAGTCCCTGCACAACCACACTGGGATGTGCTGTAAAGAGAGGTTGTACAGATGCTTGTATGTGTAAAGATGAAGGAGTGGGGCAACACTGAGCTTTGCACCTCCCACATCCAGCAGGCAGGACCTCCAGTACAGGGAGCACTGCAGAAGGGCAAGGCCACCTTGTTATGGACACTCCTCTGTCTTAATTTCTCCTTCTCTGGAAAAGAGACCAGAAAAGAAATAAAAGGATGAATGTGAGGAAAGCTACTGAGAAGGAAACTTGGCCATTTGTGCAACAAGGATGGGGGTCAGTCATACCACAGCACCAACACACAGCCATGTCATTACCAGCCTTTGGTGACACAGTGGTGTGACATCCAAAGCAGGGTAAGGCAGGACAAGAAACTTCTGTGAGAACTTGCTGGGAAACAGAGGTGCAGAGGTAACCCAGACTCCAAATTATGAAGTCCTGGAGAAAAATCTGGGAATGAGAAAAGAAAGGAAATGTTAAATCCTTGAAATGGTCTGGAAACCATTTCTAGGTGTGTGTGCTATCACAGGGGCTGAGCCCCGCAGCTGCCCTGAGCTGTAGGGCTGGCAGGCAGTGCAGGCTCTGCTGTTTGCAGGAGGGATGTAAAAGTACCAGGAGGGAAGGTGTGAGGAGTAGGTTCAGGGGTCCAGTGGTGGCCAGGCTGTCAGTTGGTATGAGCAGGAAGATGTCAGAAGTTAGTGTGAAACTAAGCTGATGGAGGCCTGGGTATATTTGCCTTTGATTAAAATTTCAGTGGCAGTTTTGCAGCTTCAGACCAAATTCTGTTCCCTGCTGAGGCCACAGGCACAGCTCCCTCTGACTTCACTGGCACCCAAGAGTTCACTGCAAGGGGAAGAAGCAGAGTGCTTGGCTAATGAAAAATGGAAGTGCTGAATAGTGTTGGAGGAGTGTCTCTCACCCTCCCTGCTGTTTTCCCCTCTGCCCTGGAGCTCCAGCTGGAGCTGCTCCTGGCTGAGTCAGTGCAAGGTGCTCTCTGGTGTCAGGCACTGGGAGTCACTGCTTGTTGTGTGACCTCTGCCTGCAGGGAAGGAAAGGGCCCTGGGGGAAAAGGAGCAAACACAGCTTGAATATTAAGTCAAAGTGACGAATGTGCATTTGCTCTCAGGCAAAAGCCACAAGCCCCAGAGCCATCTCTAAGGCTTTCACTTCAGCAAACCACAAAAATGGCTCAGAAAACTTTATTTGGCTGTGCTCTTACCTTAGGATTTGATATTGTTAGCTCATGTTCAGTCACTTAGTCCATATGCTGCAAATGGTCAGCAGTGCCATGACTTTGGCATTTTGACAGGGCAGAACAGCATCTCTTCTCACCCACTTACAGGATCTAGTCATTAAAAGTCTGCCTTTTCTGCCCAAGTGTCAGAAAAGGCTTTGAATGTCAATTAGTCCTGTCTAAAAAAGACAGTATTGCTTTTCTATCTTTAATCTCAGGAAGAAAGGGAACAATTACATGGTCCAAGGTCTTAAATAATAGCCTGTAACTCAGACTGCCTTCTCAGTGATTGCAGCTGGTGTCATGACCCTTGAGAAATAATCTCAAAGACATCTTTGACACCACTGGTCTAATTTGATGAGAAACAGGCTACCCATTTAATTTTTTTTACATATCTTTCTATAATATTATTAATTTCTTGCCTTTTTTTTTTTTAATTAAAAAGCACATACTCTCCTCTGGATTCTTGAAAATGTAACAACACAAAGTACAGGCCAGAAGAAACCCTTGCCAAAATACTCTAGCATCAGGAAAAGTTCACATCCACCATGGCAACTCCTTCCAGGGAGAGAGGAAGAAGGGCACCCTTTGCTGTTGTGATGCTGGGCAGGGATTAAAATCAGGCAGCCAATGCACCAAGTCATAACCAGACTTAGTAGAGGATCTGGCTGAGATCATGCAGTGAGCCAGTCATGGTAAAGTCACTGCTGCAAAAGGAACTGTCTGCAGAGCAGAAACTTCATCAGAAGTAACTCAGCAAGCAGTGACTGCAGACAGCTGGTGCTTTGCACACCTTCCCTGCACATGAGTCTGCTTCCTGAGCAGTGATCTGCTCTTTCACATGCAGAGACTGTTCATGGGAGAATAGAAGAGATTTTGTTATTTAGAGCAGTGCCTGTTCAGTCCCTTGCACCCTACTTACTTTCTACAGAGACTGTATTGCAGCCCTTTATAGTATTTTGAGCACTATAATTGTTTAGAGACATGATTGCGTCTGGTACCTTGGCCAGGAAATGCTGGATTTTTTCCTAATTTCCCTTGGATAAATCTGTGAGTCTTGATTTCATTGTTTATATGAATGAGATATTCAGTAAATGGGTACATGCATAAGGAATTGTGTCCCTACGCAACTCTGTGCCTAAACAACCAAAACTTGTGTATCAGACATAAACAATCACTTAACCTAATGTTTTCTTTCTGTCTCTCTGTTTCTGTATCAGTGTATTTTATGGATGCTGCATCTTTCCTGCCAGCCCTTCAAAGCCTGGGAATTGTGTCTCCTCCTATCTGCCAAAAAGCACCTACAGTGTTTTAGAACCTAGTGCCAATAAATAAATCAAATCACAGCATCAGAGATCTGGGACTCTCCACAATTGTTTTTATCTGTGAGTGAATGATGTGTAGTGGAGAAAGCTGCTGAGCTTGCAGCTGCAAAGAGTGAATTCCTTTATTTACCCACTGAACAGCTAAAACAAGGCTGATGGGAGAGCAAACTTCTCCCATTGCCCCATGCAGGCTGGGACAAACCTCTTCCAGCAACAGTTCAGTCTCCCCACTGTCTTTGGTGTTGTGCCAGCTGTGACAGTGGCTTTTTGTGATAGCAGCTTCTTATCACTGAAAACTGGGCATGAAAGGGTCTCTTTCCCAAAGGTCAACAAACAGATGTGCATAAAAAGGAAACCCTACAAACATTTGAGTAGTTCCTGATGTTTAATTGCACCCAAGGGCTGCACTGTTGGTGTCAAGCACATGTTCCCTTTCCTATAGCAGCACAAGAAGATTAACTATGAGAGGGCCACATGTAGCACCCTGACTGAAACAGGGCAACATGATTAATGTTCAGGCTGTGCTTATTAAGCAGAGACTCATGGAATCATTTTGGCCAGAATAGATATTCAAGATTGTCTAGCACAGCCATTATGCATATTCGCCATTAAACCACATCCACATTCCTCTGGAACAGTTTCAGGGATGGTGATTCCACTGCTTCCCTGGGCAGTTTGTTCCAATTCTTGACCATGCTTTCAGGGAAGGAATTTTTCCTAATACCTAGGCTAAACCTCCCTGATGCAACTTGAGACTATTTCCTCTTGTCCTACCATTTGTGACTTTGGAGAACAACCCCCACCTGGTTACACCCTCCTTCCAGGAGCTGTAGAGAGTATTAAGGTCCAGTATGATTCTCCTTTTCTCCAGGCTAAACACCTACAGCTACCTCAGCCACTCCTCATAGTTTGGCCTCTGATGACAAATCTGATCTTGCAACTCTCTACATCTTTAAAAGTGACAGATTCTCTGTTAAACTAATTCAACTTTCTACTGTTGATTGAATCTTTTTTTCATATAATTCAGTCACAAGACTTTTTTGAACATAGGAACCTGACATGGACTTTCTCTGTTTTGAATCCTGCAAAATGAAAACCCAGCCTGGCTCCCATACTGAGCCCTGGGGACACCACTGGTGACCAGCCACCAGCTGGATTTAAATTCACCACCACTCTCTGAGGCCAGCCATTCAGCCAATTTTCTACCCAGCAACGTGTGCACCCTTTCAAACCATGAGCATCCAGTTTCTCTGGGAGAATGCTGGCCTGGATGCCATAGCTGGCCTGAAAAATGCACAATGACCTGGATGCAACCACCAGCTGAGAAAACCTCACAGTCAGTGTGGCTGTAGCCTGGAGGTGTTGCCTGCATGGATTGAGTGCATCCTTTGCATGTCCCCAAGGTGCCTGACCAGGACAGCTCACAGCCAGGATATGGGGCTGGCTGTGCCTCTGCCTTGGCCCAGGGCTCCTCTGCTCTGCATGGTGTGAGCTGGTGTGCAAAGCCATTTCCATAACCTTCAGAGCAGAGTTACTCTCTATGCTTAGCTCAGCTCAGAGATGCCTCCTCTGCCTGTAATGCTTTTGGCAAAGTAACCTTGCTAAATCCAACAGATCCCTGATCCAGCCTCTCAGCTCGGCACAGGATGTCCTTGTCAAGCTCAAGCAGCATTGTGCCACAATTCCTCCAAGTGTATGTCTGAGTGTTTCACTGCACAGTGAGAGACTGCACAGGGAGTTCAGACCTTGCTGCCAGCCAGCACAGCAATAAAATCAAGGCCAAGCAAAGAGAAAAGGATCTGAAGACTAAATTTAATTCAATAAGAGCATTTCACAAGGAAAACCAGAATTATTTCAGTAAATTAGATGAAAGAGCAGACACCTATAAATAAAAAAGAAAATTGCAGGAGAGCTGTTCTTTCCATAAAGAGTGAAATTTTCCCTTTTGCCCTCTGGTGATCAATGGTAAAGCCACAGCATATTTCACTAGAAATAGCAAAGCATGCCTGAAGACTTCCCAAGAGACAACAATAATCTTTTACAATTTGCACTGGAGCAGCAGAGAAGGTCTCTGCTCTCTATGCTCTCTATGCATGCTGGGGGTAATGTGAGGGTAGGTCAGGAACAGGTCACAGATTTCTGTTTAAACAGACACAGGAATCCCTGTACCCTGCAAAACTTATAGTGAAAAAGAGCCCAAATATTGTAGTTGTTATGCCAGATCATAGGTTCCAGTGCATAAGTAAAAATATTGTCTTGCTTTTTTGAGCTCTATGGTCTTCACCCCAAAGCCTGATTTTGTGGGTTCTGGGAATTTCCTTCATTTGAGCTGTACTCCAAGCTCACCAACATCAATAGGATTTTGGGGTTAAATTCAATTTTGAATGAAAGAGCTTTCTATCACACACTGCTTCTCGTTCTCCCCTTCCATTTAAATACCAGGGAAATAAGTAACCAAAGCTAAGTTAACAGAAGACTGAAGTTTACCATTCTTACTAGATTTGTAACCCTTCTGAGAAGACTGGATGTAGTTGTACTGTATCTCTACTCCATATTAACACATCTCACAGGTGCATATCATGCTATCTGACTATGGGACCATATGGGACTCCACCTCCTCAGGCTTAAGGAATTTGTTCACAGAAAAAGATATATTATGTGCAGGATTGCCCTTTTCTGAAATATAACTCCATAAAAAGAGGATTATGCATTTCCATAAAGCATCTCTTTTGAATGATGCTTAATATTCTATTTTGCTAGTGAGAAAGGTAAATTTCACCAGTTTGGCTTCCCATGACAAATCTGATCTTGCAACTCTACATCTTTAAAAGTGACAGATTCTCTGTTAAACTAACTCAACTTTCTACTGTGATTGAATATTTTTTCTCATGTAATTCAGTCACATGGCTTTTTTAAACATCAGAACCTGGCATGGACTTTCTCTGTTTTGAATCTGGTAAGATAAAGTCTGCTGCCACTATAGTCTCATACTTTTTGGTCATATTCTTATCCAATATAGAGGCTGGGTTTTTGTATTTTTCCTTCCCCACATTTTAAATGCACACCTTTTATTGTGAAGTGGTTTGGTTTTTGGTTTTTTTTTTTTTTTTTTTTTTTTAATTGTGAAAATTAGGTGTCTTTCTTTAAGCAAGAATGGATAAAGAGGGTGGGAGACATACATATGAGTGCTCTTGTTCACTTTGTCCCCACAGTGAGGCTAAGGCCTGACAGAGTGAGGGTCCCTGCCCACGGGGCTCTGACTCCCTGCCTGGTGCTGATCTAGCCTGGGCCATTGCAGCCAGCCTACTGCTCCTCCTATCTAGCTCCTGAGCACACACTCTGCTTATGGGCCAGCCCCAGACCTCCATACATTGAGGGGTTTTGGGGAATCATGTCCATTTACCTCTTAAAAACCACAAAGGAACTGAAATTAGAACCAAATCCTTTAAGACATACAGAACCCTCAATCTTTAACTTAAGGAAGTTCATTCTCAAGCCATTATTTGATTAAAAAATATGGATCACATTCTCAAAGCCATGGAAATTTAGATTTTTACTAGCCCAGAGCAAACAATTTTCTGGTGAACCTCTCCCTACCTCCCAGCTGAAGATAGTTTTGCTTCTAGTGAAATAATTAAAGGATTTTTACTTTGTTGATTTTGATGCCAAAAGCATGTTACCAAAGGGCTATACTGGACAGTGGAAGGCCACTTGTGAGGATACACAAGATGCCCCATAAAATGTTTGGCTCTCAGTGTGAGGGAACAAGGTACACTTGTAAGTATAGCAGCAGCTGGTACTTGGCATCTTTGCAGCTCTTTTTACAAGGAGTTGGTCAGCACTGAAGAGAATAGTCTAGGAGACACAGAGTAGCAGAGTTACTGGGCTGGCTCCATGTTCCTGGATGTGGGACAGAACAGGAACTCAACAAAGAGCTCCTGTCAAGTTTGTTTTCCAGTTTAATGGTGAATAAAAGTCTCCCACTGCAAACCGTAAGAACTTGAGAACATGGGAACAGAAGTGGGGGAAAATATAATACTTTTTGTGCTTCAGGGACTAGCTGAAGCCCAAGAAATTTAAAGACTCATAAAGTCAATGTGCATGTGTCTAGCACACTTTTTGTTTCTCTGCCAATCTACGTGAAGGGACACTTCAGGCCCCCAGCTCTCTTTGAGTCCAATTAGGCAGCAGTAATTTACTTGCTGCCACTGCTGTCACTTTCATTTTGATGCTCGTTTAAATAAATTCCTTTTAAAAAGGGCAGTGATTAGTTACCCAAGCCTAAAGTTTTATTGGTTTTGCTTTATGACAAAATATTCAAATATCAAGCTCTGACCTGGCTTGGCACTCCACACAGTGATGAACTGAAGTACATGTGTTTATCTGTAGAACTGAAAACATTTATTAAAGAAGGGGTCCAGGCAACATGCTGTACTCTAGCAAGGTCAGGGAACTGTGACAAAAGGGAGCATCTTCCACTGGAGCTGACACAGCACTGTCCTTGCTCAGTGCTGCAAGAGGACACTGGCCAGAAGGTGCAGTAAATACTGGAAGAAATAGTTTTTACTGCTCCTATATACTCTGTGTTTGTTATGGCCAATTCCTGCAAGTACTGATGGTAATCGCAGCCTGTGGCTTTAGTATTTGCTTTTCAGGTCAGTAATTTAAAATTAATACTATTTCCTTTAATTTATTGGTGCTGCTTTTCAGAACTGAGCACCCTGGTGAGTTAGGACCATGTTTTGAGGGCAGCCTGGGCTGACCATTTGTCATCTCAGGTTGCTGTTATTAATGGGTGTGTTCCCCCGCTGAAGTGGATTCCAGGCACCTCACAGCTGAGTCAGTGTGTGCTTTCAGAAAGCACCCAGCAAAACAAAATCTTGTTCCTCCCCAAGGGAGGCACTGGGATGAGGTGGCACAGGGTGCACAACAGATGACAACCACAGGATTCCCCCAGCCCACTTCCCTGTGGGTGACCACACCACTCTCCATGCTCTTTGATGTGAGATTCTCCAGCTGGCATGCCTGGACTATGACTGCACTCAGCTGTATGCTCCTGCTGTGCTCACATACCTGTGTGCTTACCTGTGCTGGAGGAGGAGCAAAAGCCTCACATGCCAACTCCTAAGCAAGATGCCTAACTATGGTGTCATCTTCCCACCCCTGAGCCTTGCCTCTGGACACTGACAGTGTCTGAAACCCAGGTCCCCAAGTCCCATGTACAGAATGATGCTATCCATGCGCTATGAACAGAAGGACAGGATGATTAATCAGTGGATGAGCTGCACTCATGGTAACACATCATACATAAAGGGCAAAAAGAGAAACCTGTCAGACATAAAAGAAAATCCTTCCCAAGTGACTTTTATTAACTGAAAGTGCCAACAAGCTTTTAAACAGAGTCACCTCGCTCTAATGCCTTCGCTGCAGCCTTTCATGCTGGCTGACATTGTCCTGGACACATCCCTTAGGTGTCTTGTCATACTATAAGAACTCTGGAATTAGGTTATTCAGGATGTTCCCAATTATCTCTGTTACTCTTTAGCATTAGAGCAGCTCTGGGAGCTCTACAAAAATAGAACCAGGAGAAAAAAATAATTGGGAGCAAATTAACAATGGAAGATGCAGCTTTGTCCTTCAAGGCAACCAACTAAAGGTTTCTGTTTTATCTTTGCATTTTGATTTGCTTGCATTTATCTTGTCTCGCTATCTAAACAGCAGATGCAGACAGGAAACAAACAACAAACAGGAAAGCTTTTTTTCTTTGAGGTACACAATGCCTTCAAGTCTGCTTTGGCTACTTTTCTTATTTAATACGTGTCTCAGGTTATTGGGGATGACCTTCTATTCCTTGTGCTACCCTGAGGTTTAAAATCTAGGCCTGAATGTGGGATCCTTCTCTGTTATAAATGCTTCTGGATATGCCACCATGTAAATTTTATTAAGTTTGTGAGTTTATGTAAGGTTTGTCTTTGCCTGTCTGGTTTGGGCAGTGCATATGGTTTATGTCAGCATTTGTAAGGTTATCACTAAGGTTATCTTAGCTAAATTATGGCCCTTTGTTTATCCATGTGGTTAGTTATGGTGCAAACAGCTGCACTGTCAGTAAAATCTTTCTGCTGCCCTCAACCCTGACCCGGAGGTACCAGACTCTGAGAGGTTACATGGCTTCATATGAAAGTTGCTTTGAAGGGGCTTTGAATTAAAGCTGACACTTTACCTGAAATAACTGCCCCCAAATTAGCTGTGAAAAATCAGGTAACCAGCAGAAGATGCCAGTATGTCTTTGTCTAGCAGCTCACTGTGGTCAGTGAAGCTTCTCCTTGCCCTGGGAACTCAGGCATAATGTGTCTTAAAAATAAGAAAAACTGCAGTTGCAAGGGAATATCTGGAAGTACTTCAGGAAGGTGGGGGAAAAGCCATTCTGCAGCTTTGAACATGGTCTGGACCTCTTGATGGTTGGGGACTGCCTGCTGCTCCAGCCATCCTGAAATCATGGAATTCAGGGGTCTTTTTTCCTGTTGCCATGAAATACCTGCCATCTCTCCCTTCTGATCTCCCTCTCTGTCCACACTTGAGTGTGAAATAGCAAAGTTCACGTTTGCCAATCAACACATTCAACAGCCTCTTTACATGCATTCTGTCAAAGATGGGAGACTTGTGATCCACTTGAGGCAGAATTTCTTTTGTTCTTGCTTCTGAAATGATCCTAAAATAATCTGCTAGATGTATCATCAGCTCCTTTTTTCCGTGACCCATTGCATATCACCCTGTATTTTGCAGGGAGAATTCAGTTTCACATCCAGAATTTCTGACTTGGGCTCCCTGTTTCAGTCTATTTATGAGGCTTTGCTCTGATCTGGACTGTGCCAGTGGGCCTCAAGCAATAAAATCAGTGAAGTAAAGTGGTGCTAATCTGCTGTGCCTCCCAAATCTGGCTCTCTTGAGTCTGTGAGCGTGTGCCTGTGTGTATGTCTGCCTAAACAAGTGCATGTATGTGTGTAATCTAGCCGAAAAGAGGATCTAATTAGAGCTAACCAAATACTGGAAGTAATTTTTCTTTGAATAAATTATTCAACGCATTTTGTCTTTGTTCATCTTATAAATTATTCAGCTAATAGTATTTGAATGGTGCTAGAGCTCGTAGGCTATTGCAGAAATGATCAGTCAGATAGCATATTCAGGAAGGAAGAACAACATTTACTAAATAATGAATTTGGCAAATAATATTCATCCAGCCCTGGCTTTAATCGATGTAATGAGGAAGGCAGACAGCACATGGCACTTGTGGATGGCTTGGCAAGAGCTTGGGGAGCTGATCCTTTCAGCTCTGCCTCCTTCTGCCCCAGCACAGAGAGATGTACAGAGTTTCCTGCTGCTACTGATGTGAGTGCCCCAGCTGGGCAGCCCACACTTGCACACACGTTCCCACAGCCAGAGGCAGATATCCCAGATATCCAGGTCTGAGCAGCTGTGCTGGGCTCCCCAAGTGAGCCTGTTGGCTAGCAAACTTCTTGCCAGCTCCTCACTTACTTTCTTGTGCGTAGGATGGTTTTGGGTGTCGGGGCAGAAGCTCTACCAGTGCAGAATGCCAGCACTTTTCCTGCTCCTTTGCACTTGAATTATGTGGCAGCAAGGGCCATTGTCATGAACCAGCATAAATGGAAGGAAAAATAAAAAAAATTAAAAATAATTGTTAATAAAAAAATGTTAATAGAAAAAAAAAAGACCAAAACAACAACCCACCCTCTTTTACCAGACAGGAAGGTTTCAGGCTTATGAATAATTTATTGGAAAGAGAGGAGTATCTTATTTGCTGGAGGAGCTGATTTCAGGGACGTGAATGAATATATTTTTGGGGTAATTTTATGCCAGACATTAGGAAGGCATGTTACATATTTCCTAATTTTTAAGTTTGATTTTTTTGTTTCCTTCCACCATCCTCGCTCTTTCCTTTTTATGAAAATAAACCCCAAAGAAATCCAAACTCTTCCCTTCCACATGACATTTCTTTTTGTGCAGCCTTTCATCTGAAAGAACTGTTTTTCTTGGAACTGTCGAGCTAAGCCTTTGAAAAAATTAGATGTCATTGGCTGTGTGAAATGTCTTCTTTCTTTTCAAAGACAAACCTCAAGGATATCTTGTTTAGAAACTTCACATCTGCTTTATTTAACAGTACCCAGGACCACACTATCCAAATTAGATTTTTATGGTACTATTATTAATAGAAAAAATAGAAATAATCTCAAAAATCAATGCAGAGTGTCAGACACTTTACATAGTTGCTTATTTCTGAAATAAGCCATTGGCAGGGACCTTTTGTAGTCTCAGGTACTACTTATTGTGGTAGGATCTGTCACATTCTTTCCGACCACTGCACACATATACAAATGCATTCTGCGTACACTTACATCCCCATGACAGCTCAGCAGGCTGCCAATGTTTGAAATTAATTTGACTTTATTTATAAGGAAAGTTAAGAGAGGGAATTTTCAAGGCTAGGCCTTTTCTGTGTTTAGTGCTGCAGCAGAAGGAACCTGAGCATTGAACAGATGCTTAAGTAGAGAAGTCAACTAAATAAAGAGGTTGTCCAGAGAAAACTGTGGATCCTTCATATGTGGAAGTGTTCAAGGCCAGGCTGGATGGAGCTCTGAGCAACCTGGTGGGAGGTGTCCATGTTCCCATGGCAGCAGGGGTGGGAGCCAGATGACCTTTAAGGTCCATTTCAACCCTATCCATGCTATGATTCCATGACAAAAACTACACACTGATTTCTCAGTCGCTGAAGAGGTTTTGCTGGATTTTTCTATTTCCATCTGCAGGGAAGGTGTTCCCTCACAGTGGCAGCAGTTTGGCTCAAGGCTTTTTAGCAGTGTGAGCCAGGGTGGATTCTGCCATTCCTGGTGGTGAGGCCTGCAGGCCCCCAGTGCCACTGCTGCTGTTCAGCCTCAGCCAAACTGGTTTTAGTCCCAAGTCATCGATGTTACTCATGATGAAAGTTTGTAGAAATGCGGTTTTGCAGCTAAAATTAGTTTGTAATCAATTTTATGCAGCGTTAATCACTCATGTTAATAAGCCTCTCCAGTCATGTTTAAATCAATCTGTAAGACCTGAACCAGCACAACAAAAGGCTCCATAAAATCAGTCTGAGTTATCCCCCCATAGTGACTAATTATGTTAATTAATTCAAAGCCTGATTAAACAAAATTATGCTGAAACAGAATAATCTCCATGAGTCTTCAGAAATGCTTCTTTTATAAATAAGGAATGAGTCATTTACTGATGTGGAAATTTGGAGTTTGTACATGTGTTTTGTTTTGGTTTTTAATTTAATCTAAAATGTGCCTATTTCATTTCTCATTTCATAGCAAAGCCCTGTGGCCTCAGGGCTTGCCTGTCATGTGTTGTGGTAATGGCTGATTTGTTCCTGAAAAAGCACTTGGCTGCCCCAGCCTTTCCTCACAGGAGCGACTGAGCAGAAATTTCTGAAAACAGGGAGCACCAGAGATGATTCTAAGCAAAACCCTCAAGCCTGAAATTCCCTGCTATTTTGGAAACATTGGCTAAGGCATCTTGACCATTGAGGCTTGGTCATCCAAGCTTAAAAATAAACACCCTTGTCTACCAGGAATCTACCCAACCATTTTTAACTCACTGCAGTGAAAATGAAGCAACTTGATGTTTGGATGTTGCCAAGGAGCTCTGTGAGGCTCTCCCAGCCCAGGCCAGTGCAGCTTGCCATGGCACTACTGGCACCACTGCTGCTGCAGTGTGATTTGCCACTCTGTGATCCAGCCTGTGGGAAGCCCTGCTCTGTTAATTGCTGTACTCAACTGTTGCTATAAAATAATAAAATTCTCTTCTGGGCAGGCTATGTGGCCCCCTTGCCCACGTCCCAGGAACCCGTGTCAGCCCCAGCAATGCTGCCAGGCATGCTGGGCTCCAGTTGCCCAGAGCCCTCCTCTCCCAGGCCACAGATCCTGGGAGGTGCCCTGTGCCCATGGCTGGGGCTGCCCTGGTGTGTCTGGCTGGCCTGCTCCTGTCCATGTCCTGTGTGCCAAGGGACACCTAGGCACCCCCAAGGGACACCCACGGGGAGCTCTTCTGGCTTCACAGCATCCTGAGACCCCTAAGAGGAAAACACTCCTCATTTGAGCATCTTCTGGCTGCACAGGTGTGCCACTGACAGCCTTATTTCAGTGACTGAGGAGGTTTTATTCCCTTCAACAAGAGTGACAAGTTTGTTCTAGCCCATGGGTAATTGGGCCTTAGCAGGGGGTGTGACCAAAATTGACAGACTGGTGCTTGGAGCTAGGATTAACTATTTCAGAAAGTCAAGGTTCAGCTGAGAGAAATGAAAGTACCGAGGAGAAAAATGAAAATACTGAGCTGCAGTGTAAAATTGTTCAACATCAAATGATTAAAAACCAGCCAGCAATATTGTAACTAAATAGCAGAAATAATTGAATGTTAGTAATCAGTCTGATTATGATTTATACCCTCTGAAGTCCTCTGAACAGAATATTATTCTTTTTACTCATGAGCCTCTGTGTCTGAACATTTTAAACTCCAGAAGATGTGAATAGACCTCAAATGCTGGATCAGAGGTGAGGTGAAAGCCATGTGTAGAAGTATTCTATTCTCTTCTCTTCTCTCTGGTTTACAAGTGGAAAAACAAGGAGAGAGACTTCAAGAAATAGTAACTGAGAGGCATGACATTCAGGAAGTTGCTTGTGGTAGAGAGAGATATCAGGAAAAAAAAGATCACTAAAACCAAAACAGTTTGGTCCTAGGGAAAGAAGACAACCTCTGGTGATAGGATAAGTTATTAAGTGGGATGAGGAAATCATCAGTGATGGGAAAAGATGGATGTGTTGGATAAATATTTCTGTTTTGCAGTTGGAAAACAAGAATTTTTATCCGTGTTTTAAATGAGAAAATAATTTCCATTCATAAGCAGAGCAACTGTTGAAATACTTTTAAGAGAGAAAAAAAAAATTATATTCATACCTTCAGGGAAGGTACAGTCCAGGACTGTAAAGAACCTAGATGCAGGGGTCACAGGGCCCATTGGTGTCAATGCTGAGCAATTTCCAGTACCTGGAAGTCCCCTGTGAAACAAGGCAAAGGCTACCTGTATGCCAGTAGCCCCAAAAAGAGGAATGGATGAGTTGTGTTTCTCAGTGCTGCTTAGCCTGACATTTGGCTGGAGTGAAAGAATGGAAAAGCTGATATGTGATTCAGGTGACAAGAACAGAGGAAGCAGGGGAGTATAATTCATATCTCTCAACATGTGGGAAACACAAACAGAAAAGTGTATACTTTTAGTGTCCATGTTTTAAAATTAATGTTTTAAAAATTGGAGTGTGGAGAAAGCAGCGAGAAAATGTTTCATAGGCTGGAGGAAATGCCTTGCAGGAAGAAACTCAGAGCTTAGCTTGTCAGAAAAGAGATGGAAAAGTGCTTGAATTAAAATTTATAAGTAAATTCACAGTGCTAAAATGGCAGACCCTAAAGGCTTACTTATCCTGGAAGTTCAAGACAAAATGAGAAGCAATGGCTGGGAATCAAAGCCAGAGCAATGCTTCTGACAGAAGGCTCAGGTTTTAACAGGGAGGATGACTGATGAATGTGATGGATTCTCCATGTTTTGATGGCTCCAGATCAAGGCTGAACTGTCTTTTAAATATGCAAGCTCTTGGGTTCAGTGCAGGGAAAAGTGGTTAAAATGAAATGACCTGTGATACATATGCAAGGTGCCAGACTGAATGGTCTGTATGAGAGTCCCTTCTGGCCTTAATGCAAACCTGAGAGACAATTCTGGTCTTGTATAGGTTTTATAGATAAACATATTAATATTTTTCATTTTTATTTCCTGTGCAAATAAAGGCAGAAGGGGTGTGCAGTGCTGGGTGAGCCCTGGAGGCAGCAAGGTGTGTGCTGAGGCACCCTGCTCAGTGTGACCATCACACACACCCTGCTCAGTGTGACCATCACACACACAGCCTGCTCAGTGTGACCATCACACACACCCTGATCAGTGTGACCATCACACACACAGCCTGCTCAGTGTGACCATCACACACACACCCTGATCAGTGTGACCCATCACACACACCCTGCTCAGTGTGACCCATCACACACACACCCTGATCAGTGTGACCCATCACACACACCCTGCTCAGTGTGACCCATCACACACACACAGCCTGCTCAGTGTGACCATCACACACACACCCTGATCAGTGTGACCATCACACACACAGCCTGCTCAGTGTGACCATCACACACACCCTGCTCAGTGTGACCATCACACACACAGCCTGCTCAGTGTGACCATCACACACACCCTAGTCAGTGTGACCATCACACACACACAGCCTGCTCAGTGTGACCATCACACACACACAGCCTGCTCAGTGTGACCATCCCACACACACACCCTGCTCAGTGTGACCCATCACACACACACCCTGATCAGTGTGACCATCACACACACAGCCTGATCAGTGTGACCATCACACACACACACCCTGCTCAGTGTGACCATCACACACACAGCCTGCTCAGTGTGACCATCCCATACACAGCCTGCTCAGTGTGACCATCACACACACCCTAGTCAGTGTGACCATCACACACACACAGCCTGCTCAGTGTGACCATCACACACACACACCCTGCTCAGTGTGACCATCACACACACCCTGCTCAGTGTGACCATCACACACACACACCCTGCTCAGTGTGACCATCACACACACACACCCTGCTCAGTGTGACCCTCACACACAGCCTGCTCAGTGTGACCATCACACACACACACCCTGCTCAGTGTGACCATCACACACACAGCCTGCTCAGTGTGACCATCACACACACAGCCTGCTCAGTGTGACCATCCCATACACAGCCTGCTCAGTGTGACCATCACACACACCCTGCTCAGTGTGACCATCACACACACCCTGCTCAGTGTGACCATCACACACAGCCTGATCAGTGTGACCATCACACACACACACCCTGCTCAGTGTGACCATCACACACACACACCCTGCTCAGTGTGACCCTCACACACAGCCTGCTCAGTGTGACCATCACACACACAGCCTGCTCAGTGTGACCATCACACACACACAGCCTGCTCAGTGTGACCATCCCATACACAGCCTGCTCAGTGTGACCATCACACACACCCTGCTCAGTGTGACCATCACACACACACCCTGCTCAGTGTGACCATCACACACACCCTGCTCAGTGTGACCATCACACACACAGCCTGCTCAGTGTGACCCATCACACACACCCTGCTCAGTGTGACCATCACACACACACCCTGCTCAGTGTGACCATCACACACAGCCTGCTCAGTATGACCATCACACACACACAGCCTGCTCAGTGTGACTGTCATACACAGCCTGCTCAGTGTGACCCATCACACACAGCCTGCTCAGTGTGACCATCACACACACAGCCCATGCCCAGGGGGTCGAGCTCTTGCAGGCACAGGAGGCCTGACTCTGCATATAAACTGCCTTAAACTGTCTTCAGGGAGAAATTAATGGATAAAACACTGAATCCTCCCCATAATCCCTGTGAGTCTCCTGGGAAGGAAGGGCAGCTACGCACAGGTTTCAGTTTGATTAAGCTGTCATAGCAGAGCCTCATGCCCCCAAGTAACTCCTTGTTCATTGTAACCTCTTGTCTGGATAAGAAATGGTTGAAAGATGACCTACAAGTTGCACTGCAGCATAAGAATCTGCCCCAATATCAAACCCAAAGCATCTCAAACACCTGGATGCCTGTGGACATCCATCAGACATGACAGTAGAAAAAGGAGAGGAAGAGGGAACAATGACTCCCATGCATGCATCCAGTAGCAGGCAGGGGGAGAGCAGATGATGGTGAAGGACAGTGCAGACCCAGTGGGCCACATCCTGACACAGGCATTTTGTGGTCTGGAGGGGGCTGCAGAAGGCACAGTATGTCACCACAGCCCCCTGGATATCACAGTCACTCAGGAATGCAGGTAGAGTAATGCTCAGTGTCCTGTTGTTACAACACATAGTGTGCTGTCAAGGTTTGTCTGCTCCCACATGAGAGACTAAAAAGAAATGCTTTACCAGCCTTTTGAGACATTCTGCACTGTCAAAAAAAGAAAAAAGTTTCACTGCAAACTTGTATGTTGTTGTTGCACAGCTCTGTGAAATATTTTGCATGGTAAAAAGTGCCTGAGAGGGAAGATTATGCAAAATGAATATGTGAGCAGAGGTGACAAATTCCTCCAATTGACAGTTGGTAAAAGAGGTTAATTGCAGAAAGATTTTAGATTTTATGTGTGTTAAGCAAAGTGCTCCATCCTTTGCAGTTTGCAGTTCCTACTGCAGTTAAAGCACTGCAATTTTTTCCATTGTAATCCCATGCTCTGTTTTTTGCTCCCATGTGAAACATTTTCCTCAGCCTGAATTCTTTGCCTTTTTGAATCTCTTTAGTATCACTTTACAAACCACATTCAGAGGTTCTTCTGGGTACAGTGTTACAAATATTGTTTATTACCATTGTACTGTGCTAGAAAATATATATCATTCTACTGTACGAAAATATATTGAACTACCAGAGATATTCTTATAGAATTCTAGGAATATTCACTTTCTCAACCATATTCCAACTACAATCTTGCTAGAGGCAAGATGCAGATTTTATGGAGAGAAGTATCTTCTCACAGCCTTTTTTTCTTAATCATCCCCCAGCTCTACTCTGCTTTGCACCTCTTGCAGCCATTTACACCTGACTGAAGAGAAAGTGAAGTAAGTGTAAAATGCCACCCACTTTGCATGGGTGGAAATTACTGCATATAATGGGGAAGGCAGTGAAGGAATCAGGGACAAGGAGGGAGGTATCAGCCGTGTATAGTTAACCTAAAGACCTTCACACCGAGCTGTGCAGATGTGAAAGTGCTGGCAAAGGCTCCTGGAGAAACAGTTGTTGAGACTGCAGGACTCAACCTGTGCTCGTGCAATTATGACATGTCCCATTTCACCTCTGTGGTACTAATTCTTTACAAGTTTAATGAATTCTCAGCCTGCAATGGACAACTCTGATTTTATTGTCATTTAACATTTTTTTTTTCCCCAGCAGTTTTGATTCTGAGCATGAAAATTATGTTTGAGGTACACTTTCGTGTTCTGCATCCTGGAACGTTCCTCAGCCTTGATCCAAAGATGCAAACAGACCTACTTGCTTGCTGGTAACATAATCAATGATTCTTGCTCTTTAGCACAAATTCTTTTACTTCACATTGTGGTGTTTGCAGTTTTCCAGATTCTAGCAATCAGATTTTGTTAGGCTTTTGTTGGCTTCACATAAGAATTATCCCCACTTCAGTCTGAGATGTTATTGTAGCCTAAACCTACTGTAATTATGTAGTAAATCATGCCTGTGGAGCAAGAAAGGATGTGTCTATCACACTAATATTGTTTTCTTCTGTCAGTCATATGCCATGTTAATGTTCCCTTCACAAGTTTAGATATGGCCATTTTTTTACAGCATACCACCACAAATGCTAGAGGGAAGAATAAGACAGTGCACCCATTTTATAACTTGTTTAATTCCTCACTGAAGAGCTTGACATAATTGAGAATGACTGCAGGTCTGTTGTTATAATTAGAATTTGTTCTCTAGCCCTAGGCTTTTCCCCTTTAGGGGAGTTGATTGGAGTCCTGGGAGGCCTCACTTCTCAGCATGCTATTTCCTGAAGCCTCTTTCATCCCTGCTGCTACGTGTGCACTGAGTGACTTGGAGGGTAAAGCACGAAGCTTTGCAGGCTCACAAATAAGTGATTTGTGCCAAGGCAGAGATAGACCAAACCAAGCTTTCTATAGGCAGTGGAGCTGCCAGCATTGTCTGCCACACAGTGTTGTATCATCTTCTGATGTACATTGTGGCAAACCTCTGGGCAAATATGATGGAAACGAGAGGAAGGCGAGGGAAAGAGAAGATATTACAAGGAAGACACAGCTTTCAGATGTCTGCAGGGAGAGCTTTCTGTCTATGCAGAGAATTTCTCAGACTCTTTTTTTTAGGGTTGGCTAGAGCAAATCCATTGGGTCAAGATGCTGCCAGAATTACCATCAGCCTGTCATGGTCAGCTGCACCTGGACTGCAGGGGAGGGAGAGGAGAGGGGGGAGAAGGCTGGAGTGCAGGCCTGGTACCATCTCTTGGGCACATTAGCAGGAGTATTGCTGCTGCAAGTCACCCAGTTAGACACCTCTTGGAGGAACAGGGCTTTTTGCACTACACTTGAACTTGAGAAACCATCTTTTAATAGAGTTTTGTTTTGGGCTGGGAGACACTGAGGCGAATTCTCAGCTGCTGCAAATTAGCACCGCTGCATGGTCTTCTGTTACACCAGCTGTGGGCTAGGCCCTTGTCAGAGTTTATTTACAGAAATGGGCATGGTCTTTGAGAGCAGTCACGTTGCTGGGAGAGGCAGCAGAGTGACAAAAGATGTGCAGTTAGTGTATTCTGGCCTCTCTTCCCTGCTGAAGTACACACAGGTGGTGCAGGTGTCCATCTCTGAATCATCAGGTACCTCTGCACGCTGTGGTCATAATCACACAGCTGCAAACCCCCTTTGTCCCAGGGACATCAGGGAGTCCAAATGTTGTCACATGTGCATGCAGCAAGCCCTCCACAGTGTGGCATGCATGCCCAGGTGCTTGCAACACAGGCTTATGCACATGCACGTCCAGATTCCTATATCCACTCAGCCTGGATCTAGGAAGCCTTTCAGCTCCACAGAAATATATTTCCTGTGAAATTAGAGAGAAGAAGCAATTACAATGGGCCCTCTAGGATATCTCAATCCAGCTCAAAACTTCTTCAGGCTTTTCAAAATATTTTGTGGCTGAATACCTCACCCTTTCTCTGCTTCTCTCCTTTCCCTCTTTCACAAACACAGGCAGAACTTTTTGGCAACTATAAAAATCCCTCCACCCAGCCCCAGGAAGTCTAGACTCTGTGGAGTTGGAATGTGCCTTATTGATCTGTCAAGGCATTATATCTGACCACTAGATTCACATGTACTCTTCTGAGATTAGCTAAATCATTCTGTTAATAGGCAATTTTACAGACCCAGGTGTCCAAAGATAACAGGAAAAGTTCAGAAAACAGAGTTTAGCTAACTGATCTGTGACTACTGAGAGCTTGTAAAGCTTTTAAAATGGGCTGTGAGTGAAAGCAATTGGTGAGGAGCTGAGGCAGCCCAGGTCTCTCAGGATACAATCCTTACACCTCTTTACAGTTGATTATGTGTCACTCACTGCAGTAACCTGGTATTATTTGCTTGGCCTTTCTTCTTTGACCGAAGGCAGGGGGTAAGTCCATCACCAACTGTCCCGTACTTCTATGTGAAATTGCTGGATAAAGATGCATGAGGAGCTGCAGGGCTGAGCAAAATAACTTCACTTCCTGTGGTGAAGCCTGCAGGCTGAATTTCAGGGAATGACTGACATTTCCAGCAGCTCTCTGAGATCTCCGGGGATCCCTGGGAGCAAAAGCGTGCTGAGCCAAATGCCTCTCCAGGAAGTGGCCCAGGTCATGGTCTGTTAAAGAGAGAACCATTGTCCATTGTGATTACCTACACTCTCAGCTGCACTTTGGAAACTGGCAGGAGTGAAAATGTCAAGCATGAGTTCTGATGGGGAAACAGATGCCTCTCACCATTTAAATATAAGTTCATGGTCCCTATGGGAGAACAACACATGAATCTCTCAGCAACACTTGCATCCAGAGATGGACCTTGGACTAGGATCTGAGCAGGACCTCCTGAGGATGAAGAGGAGCAGCAGAAAGCCCAGCCAGCCTCAGGGTTAGGCACTCCATGAACTCCCCCAGGCCAGGATGACTGACTGCATGGTGCTGGCAAGCTGTGCCTGTGCAACAGTGGAAAGGTGTGCCCACAGCTGTGTGTGAGCTACCTGGGAGTCACAGCAAGGCAGAGTTCAGTGATAGCCAAGCACCAATGAGCTCCTGCATGGGTTTTGCAGCTGGCTTGGAGCCTTGTTGCCAGGTATGGGAGTGCCTGAGCTGCCTAATTTCACTGTGATGACATTTGGGTTTTGTCTTTTTTTTTCTTTTATATGTTCTCTCTATTCTTTACACACATACTTGTAACTCTGTCACCTATTCTATTAGTAGCTAGTTTTCCCAGTACTTTTCCATGGCCTTTTATTAAGCAGAAAAACAAAACACATTCCAGAGCTCCAAGCCCTGGGAAGTGCAAGGCTCTGTACTATCTTGGTTCTTCCTGGGAACCAAGGCCAGAACAACTCTTGGAGATACATTCTCATGGAGACAGTACAGCTCGTGCTGAAGGGGGGGATCCAGAGAAGGGCCTTGACCTGGTGGGGAATTGCATCACCACTTGTCTTCCTAATCAGTGCCTTTTATCAATTATGCTAATTTCCTAAAACCTATAAAAATTAACTCACCCCTGGAGGTGGTGGGCTTTTGTGGACATCTTTCCATAACTGCCTCTGAAGGCCTTCAAATAAAGATCTCCTTTCATATTATGTCCTTACTAAAATTATCTTGAGTTTAATTTCCAGGTTGGGAAAAAGGGAACAACTCCAGCTGAGGATGCACGTACAAAATACAGTGATGCCTTTTGGACACACCCCACTACAAGGCTGGGTGCTGCAGTGCCCATGCTGCAAATTTCTCCTCTGGGGTTAAATAGGAGGCAAATGCCCTTGATTACATCATAGATTCATAGATCCAAAGAATTTGTCAAGCCTAAACTGAAGTCCAGAGTTGTGTAGCTCCATCTGCCCTTTTATTCTCCAGGGAATCTGTTTGCCTCTAATTCACTGACTCTGAAAAGCTTCCAAAACATATTTCTTGGCACTGCTTGGATCTTCCCACCAGAAGGTCATTATCTTTTCATAAGAATAAAGGGAGGCACAAAACTCCCTAATTCCTTGGCAAACAAACAGGCCCCCGTCAGACATGAACTCTTTCTAAGGCCAGAAAAAAAGGCAAAGAAAAAGCTGTTAAAGATTTTTTTTCATCAACTTACAGGACTATTTGTCCCTCAGGTCTCCTTTCCTCATCAGCAGAAGCTCAGAATAGAGGCTAAAGCAAAAGAGAAGTGGGAGGATGGTCTTCCCATTGTCCTGTCTTGTGCATCTTGTTCATGCTCCTGGGGTCAGGCTGACCTCTGCAATTGCCTCTTTAGGTCAGATGGGGAGGTACCACTAAACACTGGGGTTTTCCCTTTACTCTTTGTAATGTGAGGCCTGGCCAATTTCTAAAGCTCATCTGGGAGTTTTACAGCAGGCACTGAGGACACTGGGGCTGCCTGTGATTGCTACTGCTCTCTTCCTGTGGCACACAAAAGCTGTGGCTTTTGTTCTCTGCTGTTGGTCTCAAGCTTGTTACAGAGCCCTGGGGAGCATTTTGTGGCCACAGGCTGTGGGGTGGATGCTCTGGAAACCTGTCAGAACTAACCATCTTCCTGTGGTTGTGGTAGACTGAGTTTGTCCTGGGACCTTTCTAATTCCATCTTTGCTGTCTGGCATGGCTCCTGCTCTAATGCAGACCACAGCATTTCAGCCAGTAATTCCCAGCAAAAGGAATTACTCTTTACTCTAGCGACAGTCCTGGAGAGCCCTGGCATAAGGACTTCAAGTGAGTGCTCTCTTGCACCATGTATTTTTCCTTGTTCCCTTATTCATTAGGAAGATGAGAAGCACAGGGTGATGGAGATCAGCCTTTGTCCCACTGCCTAGAGGAAAGCAAGGTAGAAGCAAAGCCATCCTGGGCAAGGGAGAGAGGGCTGCCCTGTGCCAAGGGATTGGTGGGGTTGTTCAGAACAGCTGATCCCAAATGTTGTAGGTGGGATCCTGGACAGGATATTTATGCCATCATTGCATGCAAGTCTTCTAGGAACTTGAACCAGGTGCTGACACTCAGTTTTCCTTCCTGCTGGGAGCTCTGTAGAATCCCTCATCTGCATGAGGCACAGGAGCCTGTCATAGGTGTGGCATATTTTGCACCCACCAGTTCATCTCTGCTTCCTCCTGCTTCCTCCTTTCTAGCCTTCCCCAGGAACAGAAGACTTAGAAAGGGAGACATGTGAATCCCTGCCTAGCAGAGACCCAGCAAGTGCTATTTAATGCCTCACTATACCCGCCCTAGCCTTCCTTCCTCCTCTGCTCTTCAGTTCCTGCTCGCTGTGAAGGCGTGGAGGTTATGCAGGCTGCCATCCCACACAGTTCATCCCTGCAATCCTCTCTGATGTACTGACAGGATCTGACATCCTCCTGCTGAGGGCTTGCCCCTGTGGGCAGCAGAAGTGTAAAGGAGCAGCACCTCATGGTGTTCAGACAGGAACTGGCAACAACAAAATGCAGGGGAATTCAGAATTAAGTGTCTGCAGCTCTGATTTTAACTCTCCCTAGAAGGTGTTGCTGCATGAGCTGGAACCTGCTGACTGAATGAGAGGGTAGGAAGATTTGCCCACTGTTGTGTGAACAGAAAATAGGTAAGAATTGAGAGAAATAATAGACAAGGAAGAGAAAAGCTGAATACTTCTCTTTTTTTTTACACATTTGACCCTTCAGCTGTCTTTGTGTCTCTCCGATTGTCTTGTGTGATTGTTAGGTGTGTTTTTATGAGAAAAGCTTCCATCATTGTCTGAAATTGCCTAAATAAAGGCTGCTAAAAGCTTGCCATTGTCCAGTTAAACAATAAAAAAGCCCAGATGGTTGAAAAATATCTGTACTCACATAGACTTAAAGATGAGGTCTTATTCTGCAGAATCAAGTTCTGTTCCCAATAAACCCAAGAGCTTTTGGGACTCAGTGTGTTACTCCACATATCTGCTTATTTGAGAACAGATAATTTCACTGCTGGTACTTTCAGGAAAGGTGCTGGAGATCAGTGATCTGTTCTCTTTCTCATAGTGGTTTCTGTCATCTCCATCAGAGCTAGAGATATCAGTGCTACTGACACAGGCTGAGAACCAAGGCCTCTCTGGCTTATCTACACAGCTTTGCTCAGGCAAGATTTGTGGAGACCAATGGCTCTTGGAACTTGCTGGACCAGGTACTGAAAAAGTGTCAGAAAAGACCCTTTGGAGATGGCTTCTTGCCAGCACTGCATTGCTTTTACAGGCATGGATGCTCCATGGACCTTACACCCTCACACCTGCATCAGCAGAAAGGACACACAGCCATGTGGCCAATGTACCTGCTGCTTCTGGTTCCACCTGGCCTCCATCTCCGTGTATGTGGCCTCTGCTAATCAGGAAATCTTGTTCCTTTGCTAGGCATGTGCATTGCCTCTCATAGCACCACAGCCTGGCAAAAGCCCTCCAGAAAATGGAGATGAATGGAGGCACGTACCTCTTGTGCTGCCAAAATGACATCCTAGTGTCACACCGTAGTTTTGCTGATTTTTTTCTGGAGTGGTTGCAGATGCTGAAAAACAATGAGATGCTCTCTTTGGGGAGGCAGAATGGCAGGCAATAAACCTGCACACAGTGCACCTAGACATAAACACTCAGTGTGTCCTCTGGTTAATTCAATAGAAACACTCCTGTATGGGCTCACATGTGACCCACACCAAATCCAGGAGAGCTGGGAATGCACAGCTCTGGAATCAGTACTTGTGGATGCCCCACTTTGGGAGACTGTGTAATAGCAGCAGCCTGGGGACCCTGACAGCTCTGAGCAATTGCTGTGTGCTGGCTGTGCTCCCAGTAAAAGGATTAGCTACAACAAAATGACACTACACTTATTAATTAAATTAAGATCCTTTCTTAGTTTTGGGGCAGGATTTTCCAAAGTGCTCAGCCTTGCCCTAGCTGTGCTCTCACCAAGGGTAGCCAGGAGTTGTACTGGCACTTTCAAGCAGAGCCAAAGCTTTCAGAGAACTTCATCCTGAAACCCTTCAGCAGATATCATGTGAAAATGCAGTAGATTTTGGATTCCAATGCAACTCATGGAATATCTACAGCTGCACAGGCTCTATCTGCTTCCCTACATGAAGCAAAGTCAGTTTTGGGGCACACCTGGACAGGCAAAACCTAGGAAACAGTAGAGGACTTGGGGTGCTCCTGAGATAGCTGCTGCTCCAGGAAGGGGACATAAGAGAGATGCTCCAGTTTTATGATATGCTGCATACAAAATGTTCTAAGGGTGTGTACGACATGAAAGATCTCTTCCTGTCCCTCTTCCGGTTTGCTTAATCCTGTCCTGCCTTTTTGAAATGTCACCTGCCATCTCAGTCAATGCACAGGCCCTCCTCACTTCCTATCCCAAATTGTTCCAGAGCCTTGCTATCCCCTGGTAAAGTGACACTGCAGTTTGTACTAAAGATGTGGAGTACCTTCCTTCCCTGTCATTTCTTCCATGAGCAAAAGGTCAAAGCTATCACTTCTGTGACTGGGTAGGAGGGATAGTTGTGAGTTGAGTCATCCCACAGGCACAGGGTGTCCTATAGATCCACTATTGTCTCGGATGAGCGGTGAAATCCAGGCCAGTAACCTCACCCCATGCAGCTTTTCCAGTGCTGCTGATATTTAAGACAAAAGATCATTATTTCAGAAAAGAGGAGGTGATACCTACCACCTCTGTTTATCAGGAAAGCTTGCATTAAAAAGCCAGAGGCAACTGGGAATTTTTCCTGAACTGGGAGCAGCTTTCTCAAAATTGCAGCTGAATTCTTCTCTGCCTTGCCTGCCATGTCATGGCACCCCATTGAATTAATTGGTTTCCAGGGTCGAATCTGGCCTGTCAGCCTTCACACAAAGGCTATGGAGAAAACTGAGCTGCCCCCTTTTTTAAGACTCTCACAATACAGGATCTTGATGAAGTTAACAGCTGGCAAATGCAGAACGTGGAAAAGGAAATACTGCTTCAGGCAGCACTGTCATTGTAACCCTTGGAATTCATGGCTGCGGGAGGCTCTTGCAGAGAAATGTTTTTTTCAAGGACAGCAGTGCAACAAATGTGACAGTCAGTAACAAAAGCTCAGAGAGGAAAGCAAGATCCAGCAGGGAACAGGGAGGAATTGCCTTTCAAGCATGGCACTGAGTGACCAGACAGGTAATCTAAGTATTCAGCAAATCTCTGGGAATGGGAGGCACTGCGAAATTGTCATTTTATAGTTTTGTACAATGCATCTGGTCAAAATCTGGAGAGTTTTAGTTTCCAGAGCCAAAAAGAGAACACAGGCCAATTTCTGATCCTTTTTATGTTCTGATAGAGATTTCCATCACACATGCAACTAATCCTACTGGCTCAAACCCCCTGACAGTGAATGTCCTCATATTTTAGGTTGTATCAGCTGAATATGCAACTAAATATCTAAATAGCAAAACAAGGCTTATGTGGTTACATTTCTTTCCATGCATTTGTCTCTCAGGCTTGTCCCTTCCCACAAGAAACTTCGAGCCCACTGACTAAAGTGTCCAAAGTTTAGACAGGGTAGAGATCATTTACATTCCTATCATTTTAATGGAAAATGATGTTTGTTCAGAAGGCAGTGAGTATCCTATGGCATACTTACAATCAGTGCCTTTGGTGAAGAAAAACCTGCAGTGTGATTTCAATGCTATCTGTGCAGTTCTGGCTGCTGGCTGGGTGTGGTCGGGGTCCACCTGGTCCACATGCAGTGTGGGATTGAGCAGAGCCCCGTTGTCCCAGGGCCTCTCAGTACATGCAAGATGCTGCACGGGGGCTTGAGCTCAGTGCATGAGTGTGGAGCAGGAATTGAAGCATTTTGGATGTGGGAGAGATCAAAGAGAGGTTGAAGAGGGGTTGCTGCAGTGAAAAAGCATGGCCACAAGGCATTAACCTGTGGAAAACTGGATTATGTCCCTGCTCAGAGTGACTTGCTTTGTTTTCTGGATAACACAACTCTCAAAAATGTTTTCTGTGCAGGGTGGTTTGTTTCCTAACATGTATATAACTCTTGATGCTGAAGGGGAATTTGTATGAGTGCCATAATCTTTGCTCTTTGCAGCGTTATATTTAATCACAAAGACCTGATACAGATGGCAGATGTGTGGAATAAATGGGACACCATTCCAGCTCACTGGTAATTTCAGTTGCTGTTACTTCACCTGCTCAAGTGCCCTTTTGTTGTACAGTTTAATTCTGATTTTGAAGATGCTTCCCATCTATAATACATCAATTTCAGTAAAATTATCCCTGTGTTACACCAGGGACTCAGGCTTAGTATTTAGACCATTCACTTTAAACTCATCTCAGTACAAACCATGTATAAATTCCACTGAGTGCATGGACTCTTGCCTTGGGTCAGTGGTTGCTGCCTACACACAAAGTAGGCAGGAGGCCTCAAGTTTCTGAGTAGGGAGCATTTTGTGTTCACCATAGGTAGATGCAAATAACAGGTCATGGCAGGCAGAAGTCAGAATCAGATCTGATACCTTTACTAAATGCATGATTGCTATTTTACAGGAGGCATCACACAGCACTATAGCAAGAACAAGAAACATGCATTGAATATCCAGAACCTTAGATGAGTTATTTTTTGGAACTCAGTCACCAAGTTGTATGCTGCTGTCTTGGGTAAGGGCACAGTGGTATTCCTAGAAGTGCTTTGGGATCATTAGTCTCACTGGGATATGTGCATAACTGACTTAAGTGCACAACCAGCTTGGAGGTCTTGGTAGGAAGGTACTTGAGAAGTCACAGCTCGCTAGGACTCTGCTGCTTCTTGGAAACTGCAAAGAGATTGAACTTGCAAGCTCAAAGACAGGATATTTCAGTTGCTCTCACTGCAAAAATCTACATATGAATACTTATTTTTTGCCTGAAAAGAGAGAACTGAGCTGGGTTTTGGATGTGCCACTGTCACATAACACAGTGGGACTTAGAGAAAGGCCAGTTAGTCCATGTGTACAGCATGGTGCAGTACAGCAGTCAGGGTCCTGTGAGCAGTGTGCCCCAGGGGTCTCCCAGTTCATTATACCTTGCTTTGCTACAGGATTGTTTTGGTCCAGGTGCAGGTCTGCATTGGTGTAGCCATACCTCCCGCTTGGGGACGTGGTGTCACCTTCCTGAGAGCACTTGAGGGAGGGAGGGGAGGATACAAGCAGCCCTTGGAGCCCCTAAGATATTGCTGTTTGCTGTGGATTGTGCCACTTGTCTGAGAGACAACAAAAGTAATGCATACAGCACTTAACTGCCTTAAACACGGCTCATGTTGAGTGCTCTGCTGAGCATCCCAGTAGCATGAGATTTGCCAGGTAGCCTGCAATTGTATAAAATTTAGTTTTTTGTAGAAACCAGATAGAAATGGGTAATTACTCACAGAAGGTGGTCATAATTGCCTTCACTAACAAGTAAGGGCAGAAACAGTTGCCTTTAGCCCTACTTTAAAAGGACAAAGCAAAGAGCACTTGGCAGGAGGAATTTCCCATAAAGAAGAGGTGTTTGGTATTTGACAGGGTAATTGAATGTTTAGAGGAACAGCCTGACATGAAAATACACTTTCTTTTGTGTGGCTCAGGAGGACCACTCTTTGTCAACAGCCTAAGACACAGGATGCAGGACTGTCAGGAGCCAGACAAATAATGTGGTGTAGACAAAGTTCTCTTTTGGATTTTGGGTGCCACAGCTTCCCAAAAGGCTGTGATGTCCACCCAGAGCTGCCTGGCAAAATGTCCAGGGGACAGGACAGCCACAAAAGTGGCTTTTTAAGTCTTTTTAATTACTGAAGTCACTTTGCACATTGTTCCCTCTCAGCCTGCCTCCATTATGTCCCATCCAATAGTCTGGTTTGAGTGGCTTAATGCTGCTGAGCAATGGGATGTTCTGTGTCCTTTCCTTCACATGATCTCTAAAGGGCCTTGCAATTCATTGTGCAGCCACGCTTGCTGTTAGTAGAGCACAGGGTGAAAGAAGCACATGGGACAGGAGAAGGGGACTTTTGCTGTCAGGACAGACATGGAGCTGTCAGAGGAGACCTCCCTCAGGCCACCAAAGGAATGGTGGAGCTGGCCTCTTCAGGACATGTCTGTTCCCTTCAGGCAAAAAAGAAAGTTTTGAAATGGGGGGCTTTTAAATAGTGGTCTTGCCCCACCCCCTTCTCCCCTTGTCTCTCAGTTCCCCTTCATCTCATATCCTGTGGATTGAGGACACAGCTTTTAGATAAAACACCCCAAATTTGTCTCTTTGCAGCAGGTATTTCAGATGTTCCCTTTCATCACAGCTCAGCCAGCTCAGGGTACTTACATAAATGGTCTGCTAGCTGTGGAGTGAGGTTATTTCTTCCCTTCCTTCTTTTGTTTTGAATTTTGCATGGACAGGGATGTGTTGTCAACCCATTAATTGTCACAAAGTTAATGGCTTGGATCTACAGGCCATGGGCTTAAATTTCTGGGAATGAGATTTACTGCAGACTATCACATGAGGATACTGTGACAATCTAGTTGAGGTTTAAGAAGAGCAATCCTATTAGCTTGAATTGCCGATAGGGATCAAAGCTCTCTTTCCTCTTACATAAATGCCTTGGAAGCAAACTGATCACTGTCCAGGTCTATCAGACCATGAAACTAGATTAGCAAACTGGGGCCTCTGTGACCAAATGACAGAGCAGCTGAGGCTGCTCTGCATAGAGGAAGAGAGAGAATTGGGGAGATTATGCAAATACATGGCAAATAACACAATTTATAGGATATAATTAAATAAAAGTGAAGGTACAACAGCACTACCAGCTGAGTACAAACTCACTTTCACTGTAGCAAAGGACACGTTCAATGTCATGGCTAAGAGAACCACCTCAGGGATGAACAGCAACCACAAATTTATCTTCATAACTACAAACTACAAGCTTGTTTAAAGTACCTGGACACCTTTTTGGGGTGCACAAGAAGAATGTAGACCCTTTTCTGCCAGATGTGTGCCATACACACTTTGAAAAAGCTGGCCTTTTGTTAGAGTTTAGGAAATAAACTGAGCTGGAGAGAAGAGAAAGAATGGTGATCGATGGTGATATGGTTGGTACTAACCATATCACCAATACGACTCTAGTGGTCTGAGTCGTTGTTAGGGCTATGGGAACAGGGCTCTCTGGTGCTGTGCAAGCAAAAAACCCCCATGGGTTCTATGCCATCAATATTCTTGTCCAGTCCCACACACCTTGAGGGATGTTCAGGCTGATAGCTGGCTGTGGCTAATGTAGAAAAAATGATCACTTGCATCCCCTTGGAGTGGGACAGGTATCCGGCATTCAGCTCTCCTGCCCCTGACTTAAAACTGATTTACAAAAAATCCTAATACAGAATGTAGTCCTATGGCAAATTAAGTGTATCATAAGGACCCAAAGCCCTGTGTCTCCTTACTGGGGAAAAGTCTGGGCAAATTGTCCTGCTGGCCCCCTCACCTCCTGAGGTTGCAGTGGGTCATGTTTGGCAAAGACCTAACAGGCTTCAGCAGTCAGCTAGCACTACTTTGTCCTTCTGTGGATCAGACTAGGTCTGGAAGTAGGGATTAGCTAATGAAGTAATGCTGTTTTTTGTCTAAATGTCCATATTGACAGGTAGTGTTTGGGTATCTATGTATAATTAGCCAAATGATGTGCATTTAATTTGTTGGGTAGATGCTCTGAGGTTAAAACCAAGCCTGAACAGCTTGTATTGATAAGTAGGATAGTCCTGGTCAATACCAGCAGAGTATTCTCAAGATGTCTATACTTCACTCTGCAAGGCTGAAGTTTGCCCTGTGCTGCTCATCATTCCTTCTTGCAAACTTACCATAGACTACTGATTTTGATAAAAACTTTAGCTCTTCTTATTCTTCCAAATGTACTGTCTTTGCATTGAAACGTACAGAATGTGCTTTAAAATGGGTGAAAAGTCTTCAACAGTTTTGGTCCCTGGAATCAGCCTAGCAGTATGACTGACAGATCACAGGCATATCTCCTTGGCAAGACATTTTGCTTACTCGATAATTCACCAGAGCTGGAATTTCCTTCCCTCATGGGTCTGCCCACAGCCCAACCTTGCAGCCACAGCATGTGCTGTTAGCAAAGAGAACTTTGCTCCTCATTTTGCATCTGCCTTTTGATGTTTCTTACTCTGAGCCAAGAATATGAACTCTTTGGTACATACAGAAATGGGGGACGTACTCTGAGGAAACTATACTGAAAACTGGTGGCCAAGACAACCATATGTAGAATTAATAGTCAATACCTTATTGATTGCATCTTATCTGAAAAGTCCCCAAATAGACTTACTAAGATTTTCCAGTACAGTAGTTGTTAGACTATTTTTCTTTCCCCTTTTTTGTTTTGATTTGCTTCTGATCTAATCGTGACTGGAAGTAAGCCTTATTCACAGCTCTGGCAGTGATTCCTGCCCACAAGTTTTGGGAAGTTCACTCTGTAATCTCAATATGGATTTGCCATTGATGGTCTTGCCTTGAGATGAATCTGAACTGGATCCCAAAATCTGAATGCCGCATTACTGCATTAATAGCAGGTTTTGATTTTAATTCTAATCCAAATCTGTATTTCCAGACTTGACAAGAAAAAAAAAAAAACAGTAATAGTAAATAGTATCTTAAAAAAGCAGGAACAGTAACAACATCAATAAAAGCAATAAAACCAATCATATCCACACATTAGAGCTCCTATGCTCATAAAGAATGCATTTATGAGTGCTTTTATGAGTGCTTCATCTAAAATTGTTGCACATGCACTTTTGATGTGCAACACAACAACAGCAGGATTCCAGTGGAATCTTTAGGGGAAAAGCAAAAAATAACATCAAATAGTGTCACAATAGAAACAGAGTGGAACATTCAAGCAATGTATAATTAACCCAGCTGGAATTTGGTCAGGATATCCAGGTTAACACCTCATTCAGTCAGTGGGCTGTGTAGTAAATTGTTGAATATTGTTGTTTAAAAGTCAAATAATTTACTGAGCTCTTTTCATGTGTGGAATATACAAGAAGGTCAACTGCCTTTTTAACATCTGGTAGCAGAACCCTGGTGATTTACCTGCACTCTGGTGATTGTAGATAGCCAAATGATGGATGACTTTGCTAGAAAGCTCACTCTGTTAACTCATACAAGCCCACAAGGAACCAGATAACTCTGCTTTGTGGAAACATTAAAGGCTTTGTCTGTAGCTTGTGTAGATTGACAAAGTACTATAGATGTCAGTGGGACTCTGCTGATTTATATGTGCTTTGGACATATCTCTAAACCAGAAGGCCATTCATTACTTTTTCTTGCTTGAAGGAAAAAAAAAAAAGGAAAATAAGAAGAATAGAAAGTACCTTCATTAAATACTTAATTATTAGATGACATTTTACTTGGATTTTCAAATTACTGTTCAAATGAAATCTAGGATTTGGACATAGCCTGGATGAGGAGAAGACTGGATGAGATGGTGCCATGCTTACTTTAATTGCTTTGCTGCCCAACACTGGTGTCTGTAGGAAAGCCAACAGAAAAATTACAGAAACAGCAAACAGAGGAATAGATGGTCTTAAGGAGGATCAGAAAACTGATTAGGGTGTAAATTTTCCCTCAGCCTAATGAACCACTCATGGGGGAAAGACTGCCTGCATCTCCCTATCCCTTTTTGGTTTCCACCATCTCATGTCAATTGAAGCACAGCCTAACCACACCAATTGTGCTGATCCTGTGGAGCTGACCTTCCTCTCTTACAGAGGTCTCTCTTTGATCAGCATATCTATACTCTGAGAGACTCTGAGTGCATTGCATTGACTGACAAAAACTAGTTTTTCAGTCTTGCTGGCAAGAGGAAGCTAATATGGTTAGGGAAAAAGAAGGTGAGATCACTCTGTTTTCTGCCTTATCAGCAAAACTGTCATTCTGCAGTCACAGCATGGCAGCTGATGGAAACTGAAGACAGGAAGGGTATGGCATTGCCTAATTTCTTCCCTATCCATAGGCTGAACCTGTAGGAGTGGCAGTTAGAAAATTCATCTTATGGTTTAAAACATTTCCTTCAGTTTCATGCCAGGCTTCAGTAAGCACAACACTCAACTGTGGTTCTCGACTGAATCTGACTTGGAGGCAGTGTGGAGGGGATGAGGGTCCAACAGACCAAGGGCAATAGTTTTACTGCACAATCCCCTGGATTACTCTTGTTTTCCACATATCTCAGGATGACCAGAGGATGCTCAGCCTCCCCTGATTTACTGTCTTGGCAGATATCAAGCAGAGCACAAACTATGCTGTATGTTGCAAGGAAGCTAACAGTAGATGAATGAGGGCAATGTTTGCAGTCAGGACTTTCCTTTACAAACACTGAATCATGCTGTTGTGAAACCAGGAGCGAGTGATGAATGACTCACTGTTGGCAGCACACACTGCCCTATCAGTAGCCTCTGTTCAGGGGATGTGGGGGCTGCTGCTCATCTCTGAGCTCCCAGCATGCTAATGAGTAATGCACACTGTGGCCTGTATTGATCTGTGATTTGGTTATTCACGAGGCTCTGCACAAAAACACCCGCGTTGATGGAAGTCATGTTATTCTCCAACACAAAGATGTTGCTTTGGGGATGTTTAAAAACATCTCTCTTATTTGACTGTGATGTTTTCAGCTTGAATCTCTTTATTTTGAGGATTTTTTTTCAGTATGAATGCTTTGTAATAATAAAATGCAGAACTTCGTTAGTAAGGGACAGAAGAAACATGCTTTGATGATTCAAAGAAATGAGAGTGAGATAGAAATCCTTGGGCCAGTGGTTCACTGTCAGTGCCTGCTGGCTATGAGGTAGGGGAACATCCCTTCTTTGGGTGCAGGTGATTATATCAGATGACCTAATGCAGGGGCTGGAGTGGACCTGCCTGTTAGTAGTGCTGGAAATTAATTAATTGCCTGGCTCAAAAAATGGAGAGGGAAAAATGTTCTTTTCAGTGAAAGGGCATCAAGCTACTTTCTGTTTCTAAGCTATGGCACTGACTAACTTCCCAAAGACTCACTTCAGGAGGTGAGGAAAGGGTTGAGAATGGTGTTACAGGAGGCCTCCAAACCTAACCTGAGATGATAAACCAGCACTGCATCCACTTTTTACTGAGACTCAGCACAAGAGCTGAAGTCCCAGAAAGTTTATAGCATGATGTGTCCTCTCAAGGTGAAAGGAGGTGTTCACAGATGAGCAATGAAGCATAGGGAAGGTTGGCCTGCCTCTGCCAACCGTCTGGGATCAAACAGGAGACTTCAGTCACCAGCTGCTGCTGCTGGGTCTGTAAGTACCAGATCCCAAGCTCACTGCAAGGCTCCCACTAAGTTAGGCAGACTACAAATCAGGCTGTGAATAAGCACCGTGTTCTCTCAAATAGACTGAATGGAATTTGAAAGATGGGAGATAAGAGCTCTTCCCAGGACAGGGCAAGAACAGACGGCCTGGTTTCCTTCACAGCAAAGTCCTGCACTTATAAAAGGTTCAGTATTTGCACCAAGGATGGGCAAAGCAAACACACAGGAGTACCTTTATGCAGTGACAGAGGTTAGAGTATCGTTGCAGACCAAGATGTAGGGATGTGACAATCCTGTCTTTCCATTAAATAGATGCAAGTTGGTTTAAGAGGGACAAGCTTCACTTTTCAACAAATAATGTAGCTTAATTAATCAAAGAGCAGACATAGGCATTCAAGCTCTGAAGCAGTTTTTCTCTGATGACTGTCCCCTTCCTGTGAGTCTGTGTCATGTGGTAGTATAAGTATGGACTAAACTGCACTTAAGACTGAGTAAACAATATGATTTCAAAAGCAATTGGGTAAGGGAGCATGGAAATTGAAAGAAGCCCAAAAATATTTTCTGAACCCCACCCCAATCACACTGTAGGAGGAACTTGACATTGCCATAAATAAAAATGCACGTTAAAAACCTTTCCATAGTTTCTGCAGAGCATTCTCATGGGGCCCAAGATGCCTGTTGATAGCCAAGAATGTATTACACTGAAGGATCACAGGTTCTGGAAAATCCCATCAAATTTTATGGAAAATGATAACATTCCTGCCAGATTAATGAACCATCACTTCAAGGCTCTTAGGAGTGGTACATCCACTACTGAAATATATGGATGGTGCATGCAGCCTTGCAGGAGAGATAAAAGCCTGCAGCAGTCCTGTGGTGCTAGCCAAGCTAAACTATATTCCATCTCTGACAACCACACACCAATACTCACTCCTGACATGTTCCTATAAATATTCTGAGCCTCTACAGAAACCTACTGGCTTCAGCCCCAGCCTGCTCTGTAGGGTTTTCCTGAAAGGCTTTATGGCTTTACTAATAAGGTAAACCCCAGATTAACCCCCATTCTCAGATTTTTCCTTTAAAAAGCTCCCACAGTCAGCTTGGGAAAGCAGGCAGGAAAAGAATGGCTACCTCAAACCTCCACACTGCCCAGAGGTTTGTGCCCAAGCCATGGGCTGTTTGTTTTCCTGAGGAACATGAAGGCTCTGGGAAGGGGAACTTTGGCATGGAGCTGTTTGGGGAAGAGGTGGATGGATGTGGTTGTGAAGCCAGGCAGCTCAGGAGGGGAAGGCAGACGCCTGAGCAAGCACAGTGTGTGGCCCTGGGAAGAGCCCAGGGACAGGGGACATTTGGGTGGGAGGCTTGGCCAAAACAGCAGGGGAAGCTGGGAACAGAGAAACCCTCTCCTGTGACTTGACTCCTGCTGTGTAACACAGGACTTTGTTTCTCCTTTGTAAATAAACAAAGCTGCTTGCAAGAAACTACCTAAGCCCTGCACTGACTTTTCTTGCTGACTGGAACTACCTACAGGACTGGGGACTTTGGACAGCCCCATGGGTGGAAAGGAACATCAGGGTTTTGTGTAGACAGACAACCCAGCAATTCATTAAAGACATGCATTAAGGGATATGTGGCAGGAGTGAACAGAAGACATGGATGGCAGGGGCAGGAGGGGGGTAATATTTAGTAGAATTCATAAGATCCTCCTCCTTCTTGAAGAAATAGTATCTGATGTAAATAAATTCAAATCGGATTTTTCCCAGTTTCAGTTCCTGACTGTAAGTACAGGCAAATTCTTCTGCTGCCTCATTTTTTTGTGTGTGTATGCACCAAATTAATGGGGAAGTGTTTGTGTTTCTTTAAGTAGCTAGGAGGTGGGTTACCACTGGCTTCCTTAATCCAGGTACCTTGTTATCTTAATTAAAAACCAAAATCAGCTTTGATCTCCCTACAACTTCATTGCATAACCAGCTTCATTTACTATTGTTTAAGCTCAGTTTGCTTTCCATGATGAAAAGAATTTGTATTTCACACTGAGCAGGAAGTCCTACTTAAATGTTTCCTGGTTTTGATCTCCTTAAAGGGAATTAAATTATGTTCCTGGTTAAAAAAAATGCATGGCAAACAGATTACTGAGTGACCAGATTTGCCAAACCATGAGCCAACAGGAGCAGCAGGCTGGACACATGGAGGGTGAAGTTGCTCTATTTCCTGCTTTAAATGTAAAAAGAACTGTTGAGATGGTTCCAATCTGGTTTTTGACCCCCTTTTGTTGCAGTTCTGTGCTGCCTTTCCAGACTGGCTTCTCACATCAGTTGAACTGGACCTTTTCACCTTCTCACCCTGTTCCCTTGCACGGGGAACACAAGTAGGGTTAGGGACAACTGCTCTGGCCACTAGATGGGGTGTGGGAAACCACAACCACCCCTCCCTTCTTCCTGGCAAAACAATGCTCAGGGGACTCCTTTGACTCCTTTGGTTGCACTGTTGTTGGTTTCTGCATCCCCAGTTTTTCTGGTGTGTCCCCTGCCTGCCCTGAGCCTCCTCAGTGCTGCCTGCCATGGCAGCTGTGCTGCAGGGCTCTGATCTGGCCAGAAGGGATGTCCCATCCCTGCATGTGCCAAGCACCAGGCTCTGTTGGCTGCCATGCCTTGGTGGCACAGCCAGGTTCCTGCTAAAATCTGTGCTAAGACAATCTGCTGCCTTCTGCAGGAGTCTGAAGGGAGCAAGTGAGTTTGCCCCAAGTGAGTTTGCCCCTGATGACACAGGGAAAAGCTTTCTAGGTTGCTGAGTGGCATTTTAGATCATTTAAGAACATTGATCTTTGCCCTGCTCTCCAAACATGCTCCAGACTGTAACCCAGAGCTTATGTTTCATTTTGCATGGGATCTGGGGAGATTTACTTGTTGCCAGGTAGCCACACTCACAGCATGGCAAAGCCCATTAGAGCAAATGGGACTAACATATTTTCTCACTATGCATCCTATAAAAATCCAAGTGCTCAGCTGCCTGTTTTGGACAGCAGAGGGGATCGAATTGCTTTCATTCTCTTCCCTCTTTGCCCTGAGGCAGGTAAGAATCAGCTTTTGTGACTCTGGGAGATGCCTCTGGTTTCCTGCTGCTCCCTGGCAAGAGCTTTTGGCATTTGTGGGGGTGACCCAGGAAACGCTGGTGCAGGGGGAAGGGAAACTGAGCTCTCAGGGTCTGAAGTGTTCTTGCTTCTCATCTTACCACTCAAAGGAAGCAGGAAAGAAAATGTTGACACATTTTCCCACCAGTTGCCCCACATAAAAACAGTTATCTGCTTAAATGGTTACAGAGAGGCTGAAATTTGCAATGGGTTGTCTCCAAGTTAATCCTCTGTGTCTCCATCAATCGGTGTCACAGGAGTTAACAAGAAGCCAGAAAGAGACAGCAGGTAAAATTTAGCCACTTAAAATGGAAGTCAAACAAACGTCTCTTTTGAGTGTGCTATAATTTTACAGGGTTTGCTTCCTTTATACTCTGCCCTGCTTACTATGTGATAATCTTTGCCTGCTGCTCTTTTATCCCATCAGCAGCTTGGCCCTCACAGTTTTCCCTGAAAGGACTTTGTTTATGCCTGTACATTGTATTATCTCTTTCTTCCCTACAAACCCCCCCATTTCCATGCTGTCTGACATGCAGCTGGAACAGCAGCACTCCTGAAGTAGCTCTGGCAGGTGGGAGCCCTTGGAGATGCTCTGGGTCACACAGTGAGCCTCCTGAGATGTACCAGTGCCTGACTGAGCTTTAGGGGGCCAACAAAGCCCCAGGCCCATTTACAGAGCAAGTTCTTCCCATAATCATTGCTTGATATTGCAGGCTGTTTGACCTTGGGGCAATGAATAGGGAGTAACAAGGTGAAAACAGTGTCTTGGGTGACCCTGGGCAGTGTCCAGGCCAGTCCTGTTTTAGTCCTCATTTTGACTGGTGTGGCTGCTCCCTGCCTTATCCTAGTGAGACCCTGCAAGTCCTAAGGCCCTGTGCAATTGCCCTGAGAGCTTATCCCTGAAACCAGCCCTAAGCACAATTTGGAGTAGGACTGGGCCCTTAGGGGCAAACACTTGGCTACTGTCACCCTGTTGTGATGAGTTTAGATGATGTGACTGCATGCTTTGATCTCGTGAGAGGAGTAGAGTCCAGCCTGCCTGAAAGAGTGAATTTTTTGGCTAAATGGGGCAGGAAAGGCAAGAGCACATAGAGCAATTATGTCTGCCTGTACAGCCTACACTGATGCTATGGGCCAGCTGGACAGGGCTGCACACAAATAAGAAATGTGCACAGATATCTACCTGGCTCACAGACCCAGACAAGTATCTGCACGTACGAGCCCATGTGTGTACAGCAGACCGGTTCCAAGCCAAACACAAATTATTCCACCAACTCCAATGGGACACAATTTGTTTGTGCAGTTTCAGAGGCCAGTCTGAAAACTTGGAAAGAATATTTTCCAGGCATTTGACCAGTTTCTGGGTAATCTGAAAAATGGTATCTTTTACAGAGATTTATATAGCTATGGACACACCCTCACATATGCACACGTATGTGTTTGATTGCTTTTAGCTGGCTTTTTTATTTGTTTTACCCCCATCTTACTCTAATTGTTAACTCACTCTGGAATGTGAGGATTAAGGGAAGTTAACCTGAGTTTCTCAGAGTGGAGTTTTTGGCCTACAAAATGAATAGGAGCCTTTTTTGGGGAAGGGAGGATGTATTTTTCTTCCTACATACACTTAGCATCAGCAGTCTTTAGTTCTACTTAAATGTAAAGGAAACATTAGCAAGGAGGGAAGTGCCTTGCATTTTTTTGAAGTCTATTATTAAAATATAACAAAAATCAGACAAAAGTTTGCATTGCAACCCACTGAAAGATCCATGTCTTTGGACTGTTCTTGGCAGGAAAGAATAATTTCTTCCATATGCTTGGGGTAACTCCACTGTGCAAGGGCTGCTGAAGTGGTGGCTCACATTCTTTATGTTTGTTTTCTTGTGGGGTGGCAAATTGCCCTGCACCTGAAGGCAGCTCACCACAGCACTGTCACTTGGGGGCTGGAGCCTGTGGCTGATGCCAGCAACCCTCCTGTTGCCACCCAAACTAAAGACTGAAAGGGCATCCAAGTGGCTGCTTGCAGGGTGCAAGGCAGGCATCCTCACTCCCCACAGGGGTCCTGTGCCTCAGGTTGGCAGTGTGTGTGTGCCTGGATGGGATGCTCTTGGTGCTGTGGAGATCAGGTTTTTCTCCTCACCCTAATCTGGCTGGTCTGTGCTCTCTGGTAATGGAAAACAGCAGAGGTCCTTTGAAGCAGGGCAGATTTTCATCAGCAAGGAGGCTGCCCTCCCAAGGTATGGCAAAATCAAATAATGTGGCAACCATCAAAGGGTCCAGATGGGCACGTGGTTTACCTTGCTCACCTCACCTGCAGTTATCAAAGCAAGCAGGACATGACTGTACTGTGCACTCCTGTTGGAAATACCAGAATAAAATCAAGGCTTCTGGAGACAGCTCCTCAAAAGGGAGATTTGAAAGAACTTGTGTGCTCCCCTCCAGATGATTTTATCTCTGACTCACCACATGAAAACGCAAGATACCATCGGAAAGAATCCTTCCTTCTTTCCATGTGCTGTTTGCTTGTTTGTTTCTATGTGAATGGGGTTAGGTTAGGGTTAGGGTTGGCCTGGTAACAGAGGCCACTGTGCTCCACAGTGTCTCTCCCCCTTGCCCAAGTGCACAAAAAAGGTAAATTTAGCTCTTTGCTCATCCTTCTACTCATATGTTAGTGCTAAAACAATAATCTTGACTCAAAAGCTGAGATTTTAAAACAATTGATTGTAGGAAGAAAGCACGGCTTAATGGATTGACCAGTGACTTAGAGGTCAGGCATTGAACTTCCAGCTGTGGCTATCATGGCTGACAGTTACCACACTCTAACATGACTTTTGGGAGCTGAAAAAGCCCTGCTGAGCGTGGCAGCACCTGGGCACGGTGTTGAACACAGGGCAGCCTGCTGGCCTCAGTGCTGCTGCCCCTGACTGATGAATCACAGCCTGAGCCCAGCAAAGAGCTCTGCCAGGACAGTCAGTTGTTTGAGCTAAAGCAGTGAAAATAGGAAGGGAGTAGCATATGAGAAATAGCTTTAAAAAATGAAACAGTTTTAAATACATCTTACCAGGGGTTTGAATAAGAAAAATAATTAAATATATTGGGTGAGTTCAAATCAATAAAAATACTGGAAAGGGTGTTTTCCTTTCCCCCTCACTTTTGTGTTTATTTCCCTCTTTTTCATTCCCCCAGCTCTGTCTGGCAGAGTGAAAAAATAGATAAGTGACACAAGGAGAAAAAGAAGGCACAAAGGATGAAAAATAAGAAATTTTTAGTAGGAGAAAGCACCTAAAAACTGGAGAGAGAGAATTTACCCAGAATTTGTTGTTTTAAAATAAGCACCATTTTTAATGGAGGAAAAAAAAAAGAAAAGAAAAAAACCCCACTCATATCAAATAGTTGTAGCCACAAAATGAGATAGCAGAGCTGTGGTTTGGCTTCGCTCAGTACCTTTTATGCCCAGAAGCACATTCCTGGGGGTGACAAGGAGGAATTCTTGGCCCAGAGGCATTCGAAGGCACCTGAGGAAGGGAGAGCTGGTGCGGGGACAGTTGCTGAGTTCACGCGAAGTTGTGAACACTGAGTCTTTCATACCTGCACGGAGGGTTTCAGGCGTGCGCTCGGCAGGACCGCCGGAACCCGTGGGGTGCCGTTCTCAGCGCGGTGCCATAGCATAGCGCTCATTTCAGGCAGCATTTGCACGTGAATGGCGGGGCAGCTCTGTGACCCCTCTCCTGGGAGGTAACCAAGCAGTGCTAAATGCCTCCGTCCCCTTGGAGGATGCAGAGGATTTGGTGACCTCCTCCGGGCAGAATGACAGATAGCCTCCTTCGGCCCGAGGAGAGCCACTGCGAAGTCTCACTGTCACAGCACGCCACCGAGCCATCGGCAGCCCATCCTGCTGATAGCGCAGCCACACAATGGCCACTTCATTGCTGCAGCACAAACGTCTCACAAAAGCGAGAGCCAAATAAATTAAAGCATTAGGATCTCATTTTCTACAGCATTAACACTATGATGAATGTGAAATCTAATCCCTGCTGGCATCATCAATACCAAAGATGACAGTGCCGTGTGTCAAGAGGTGTTGTCAGAATCCCTCAGGAATTGTATGCAGTGATCAGAAAACCTTGTGTCTCTTTCCCCCTCCTCACCAGCTGTCTCTGCTTACAGGGGGCCACCTCATTTCCCACCAGTGAAGGACCAACAGTACAATGGCAGGCACATGCTGAAGATGGAAGCGAGGATTTTTCTTCAAAATTATTTTGGGAGTGAGCTGTTACTTGGAAGCAGAGAGAGAAGCTCGTGTTAGAATAGCTGCTCTAAGAACAGTAACTGTGCCTGGATGAATTTATAATAGCCACTTTAACTGGTGCCAGGAAGACACTGAACTTCCAGTGAGTCATTTTTCCACAGCCGTGAATAGGTTAGGATGAACTTCAGGTGTGTTCTTTGTTTTTTGTGATATAACAACCACAGCAAAGCTTTGAATCCCTCCAGTTTTATCCACAGGGAGTGGCTATGCCCATCTTTCTTGGGTGGTTTTACTTAAAACTTTCTGTATTCTGCACAGGAAAGGCTTAGAGATGTTATCTGGAAAAGCACTGGGTTTGGGTTTTCTGTCTCTCAACACCTTCACACCCAAATTTCACTCTGGTCTAAGAAAAAGCCTTGTCATTGACAAGAAGTAGGGACACTGGACAGCTTCAAGGAGTTGGAACCTGCAGAACAGGAGATGCTACAGCCTAGTGGCCAGGTTTGCTGTCTGTATCAAAGCCTTCTTGCAATCCTTTTTTCTACCTGGAAATTCCCCCATACAGGTGCACTCTGTGGCTCCAGATCTTCTCCTGTCTTTATGCCTTTTCCCACCTGCTTCCTTCAGCTTAGAGTCACCGTTTTCTCCATTTCAAGGAGAAACTTGTCTCAAGGTACACCCCAATTTCCTTTACTTCCCTTTGCTTTTTGAACCCTACTTTTTATTCTTGTTCTGTCCCTCCTCTTTTCTTTCTCTTTCAGGAACACAAAGTTTCAGGCAACACTTGATTGGGTATTGTCTGGGAGTTGTGGACCACCACCACCTGATAGCTTTGGAAGTGTCTGTCCCCATTTGCTCTTATGTTTCTGTTACATCCTCTGGGCTTTGCTAAATCTTACCAAAACCTATGCAGGGACCGGGGAGTAGAACAGGCCCTGAAACTTTGGAAGCAGTGTGTCAAAATTAGTCAAAACTGTGCTTTAGTACCCAAAGAGTACTGACTAACTGGGCATAATAGTTTGCAAACTCTGACAAGTAGACCTTTATGGTAGTAAAAATCCCCCTGCTTTTGCTGAAACTAGGAGATCTCATCTCATGTCAGGCCCTTCTGTCATGTGCTCCAAGAATGGGAACTATCAAACTGGCTTAGATAAAGTAAGAACTGTTTTTAAACTGAAGCTTTGTTGTGGCCCAAAGAGTTTTTCCTAATTAGCTTTGAAAAAGCTGCTGTTAACTTTCATTCCTTTTTCTGGTTTCGTACACCTGCGGCTTTGCTGTGCATCCTGAGGGATAAGGATCAAACTATCAGCAGCAGGGTGATGCTTGTTGCTATTCAGGCTTGCCTCGACAAAGGTTGGAAGGAAACTTTTTGATAAAAACACATTTTTGGAGTAGTTCTTGTGCCTGTGGTTTAGCCTTTGGGCTTGGGTGTGACCTTCTGGGTGGAGCTCCTAGACTTTTGGGGTCACTAGGGTGGTGCACACCAGCCACTGGAGACCATCAGCACTAGTAAGTGAGGATGAGGAGAGAATCTCCAATTCCCTGTTTCTGCCCTAGTTTGCCCATATTTGGTGGCCTATCTCCATCTGATCTGTACATTCCTGGTAGCACACCTCCCTGAAAAGGCGCACATACCTTGCTTTGTTTCGTGCTGTACTTTTGAGGAGGATCCTCCTTCCTTAAAGAGAGCAGTGTCTGCAGCCTGGCAGAGGGGAGAGACATGCTGTGCTTTCCCCTCCACCCTGCTTGGGCCATTCCTGGGCTTCTGCCATGGCCCAGGAGGAAAGGGCACGCTGTGCTCTGCCAGCACAGGGGCCAGGCTGCTGGCAGCCAGCACCGGCAGCCGAAGGCGAGGCGTCACATCGTCGCAGGGACTGTAAATACACCACACATCTTTCTGCTCTTGTGTCATAATCGCGATGTCCCTATAATGTAGTTTGTTTAACTGGATGACTTCAGTGCTAAAAATAAGTGGATCTTGCTGTTTCCAGGACAACCACTATCCCAACGGCTTATCTCGGCGCCTCTCCTCTGTCAAAAGGATGTTCTAAACAGAGCTGGCCATGAATATTAAAAATGAAGCATGCACACAGTAAAGCATTCCCTGGGAAGAGCCCCATGTTTTAATGCTATATGTTATGCTAATAGGACAGTTGCCTCTCAGAGACGTGCTTAATTCAAAAGTGTCGCAGTATGGGGTGAGATTGAAGTAAGCAGGAATGTAATGTGTATTTCTTTCTTTCCTCCTTTTTTTTTTTTTTTTCTTTTTAATTCAATCTCTCTCTGGTGCTTAGAGTGGCTCACTAGGCAGCACTTTCTGTCTCTAGCCCAGAAATCCATAAATTGAAACCTTGCCTGTGTGTTCTGAGCCCACACAGTGAGATGGCTGCAGGGGGACAGAGAGCTGCTGCCTGGCAGGTGGCACCTGGTGGCAGGGACAGCCTCTGAGGGCACGAGGGTGCTGGTGCCTCTTCTACCGAGCCAGGGAAGGAACAGCTTGCACAAACCATGCCTGGCTTTTGTGAAACCGAAATTCAGCTGCTCTTCCCAACAGGAGTAGAGATGAATTGCTCATTTGGAGGAGTCAGGGAGATTTTAGAAAGCCTCCTAGCTAGGAAATGGTTGCATTTTTACATGGCTGCATTCCTCCAGCTTTTTATTCTCTATTCCCTTTTTCTTCCTCCTTCTCTCCCAAACAAAGAAAAAATCCTTGAAGAAAAAATCAGAAGAAGCCTTAGGAAATCAAAGGGGGTCATTTTTAACCTCTGTATCTGGACAAAAAGGAGGAGATAATTTAGCCAGTAGGACTGGTTTTCAAGTATAGGCTGAGCGGAGCAGTAGAACTACTGCCTACTGAGCAGTAGAACTCTTGCAAGAACTGGTAAGCCCCATGTCCAGATCATAGGTTTTGACTGAAGCAATTGGTTCACCATTAATCAAACTGTTTGATTCCATGATTACAAAGAAATCAGTGTTCAGTGTTACTGATGCAATAGAGCAAAGTCTTATACAAAGGCAGCCACCTCAGCAAATGCAGCCTCATTTCCTCCAATAGTATTTACTGAAAGAAAATAGTAAATTAGTTTAAAAATATTGCCCATTTATTTTTCTCTAGTCATTTATATTTTTATCAAAACTTTCTATTTAATTGAAGGCACATTTCTGCAGTAACTGGCATGAGGGCAGTGAGCTAGACTCTCAGATGTTATACACTGACTAGGTTTCACTGCCCAGAATTTAATTTTAATCAGATGAGGATCAGTCTGTTGTTAGGAGACCTTCTGAAAGCCATCAGTTGTTTATGAGAGCTGACAGCAAATACAACAGTTCAATCCTTATGCGCTGAACCTAGAAATTTTCAAGGTGACTGACTTGGCTGCAGGACAGCTCCCATTTTATGAAGTTTGTCCAGAAGGCTTCAGAAAAGAAGTGAATCCTGAGCTCCCACTGAGACTTATTGTCTACTTCTTAATATTTCGTTGTTTTTATTTTTGCTCTCAAAACTGATTCTGACTCCCTATGGATATTTCATTTTCTTCAGGAAAACAGTGTAGCAAAAATACATGCCCTCCTTTGGTCTGAAAACATGGACTGTGAATCTTATATAAACAATGTGATTGAATATTTCTGATGCATTTCAGATTTGTAGTTCTAGCCCTAACCAGAGCTCAAAAAGTGAAGGTATGTGGAAAATAATGTTACCTGGATGCTTTAAAATGTCAGAAAAGGCAAATTCCAGGGAGGTGCAAAGTCCTCTGGAGGTAATGCATATCTCAGCTCACTGAAAATATCTTACCTTGGCAGGTTGTGTCATGTCAGAGTAAATAATGCTGAAATGCATTAAAGAATCTGAAGACTGGATCTGTCTTCAATAAGGAAGATCTGTATCACACCACTATTCCCTTTCATCTGCGTTGCTGCATTAGAGGGCAATTCTTCTGAAAACCTCAGAAATGTATGCCTGGGCACCCTAAAAATCCACAGTTCTGGGGAGAGGTTCTTGAAGGGAGATACTTGGTATAGCCCAGGCTGAGAGGGAGATGAACTTCATGTTCTGAAGCATCACTCCATGGGATTTGTTGCAGGGTAGGGGGGAATAAGAGAATTGCAGATGTTGACATGTCATAAGTGATGATGGTAGGAGGGTACAACTTTGGGCACAAAAAATTTTAGTGTGCAGACAAAAATTTCTGGTGCAATGTCCATTGTTTTCAGTGAACTTCTCTCACCTCAGAATAAGGGGGAGTTGGACACTCTGGTTCTACTGCAGCAGCAGGACCATGACAAGAAGAGGTATGTGCATGTGCAGAAACACATATGTACACAGATATATGTATGAATATTTCTATATGCATACAGAGGGGGTCCCAGCAACCCTGTGAGAGCCAGTCAGCTTCAGGAGGGATCAAGCAAATGAGAAAAAAGAAAGAAGAAGAAGACAAAGGAGGAGATAAAATTGCATCTCATTCTGCCCCTTCTGCCTCTTGCTGAGATTCAGAGAGATTTGAGGCAGCCCATGTTCCCCCATCACTGAGTGAGCACCCTGTTCCCTCAGTTGAGATATTAGTAAAGTCAATTTGCTTTTTTGGAATTAAGGAAAGAAATGCAGATGTTGAGTTGAACTGACAGCCCTTCAGGAAGCCTTAAAATCCCCCAACTTTCTTTAAAAAGGAAACAAGGTTTGCAATTAGTGAACTACAGCAGGTTTAAGCATCCAATTGCTATTAATGCAATTATAGTTAAGGTTGTGATAGCTCTAGTGTCTTCTTGAAAACTCAGACCTCCATTTCATTAGGCCATTCAGTGCTTTTTAAATATTGCTTCTAGCACTTAGTAAAAGGAAACATGAGCTGTGGATTGCAAATCCTGCAGATATGCTCATATTCTCTGAAGTGTGGCTGTACATGTGTCTGGGGTAGGACTGGAAGCTATTTGAGAAACATTTTGGTATGTCCTGGAGAGTGCATAGGTTGGTGCAGCAGAGCAGCAGCTTCAGCAAAGGCGCTGTAGTGACTGCTGTGCAAATCAATGCTTACGCATAAATAAATACTGGGTTAATGCATCTGACAGGAGCAGTGTATAATAACAAGACCAACTTGATACTGCTGTCTCCAGTGCTCGTGCTGCAGGAACACACATTGACTCTCTGCACCTTCCATATGGCAGACACTTTAAAAGTACAGTGGTTTAACAGGTTCTACTGTTTCCATCTAAATTCCTCTTCTCAAGGGTAAGGAGTGACCCTTTGAATCTTTCAGCTGCAAACAGCAAAGAGCAAATCAGTGTCCACCTCAGGCTGCAGCCTTTATCCCCTAGCCAGGCAGCACTTTGAGTCCTTTCCATACAGTCACTTGATCCCACAAAAACCATAGGAAATTAAAACTCTGTGACCTGGGACTAGCTGGGCTCAAGTGTTCCCGTGGGTTTGGTGATTCAGGCAGAAAGACAGATGGACAGAAAATAGTGAGCTTTGACATCAATTGCATGAAATATTGTCTGCAACAGCCTTATTTCTCTTATTTCTTTGTCAGTAAAAAAAATTTTGAGTGTTTTAAGTCTTCTGATGTTTAGGCCATGCCCACCATCCACTACTTCTTCTCACTCGTTGTCCTTTAAAGCAAAATAAGGTCACTGAAGTACTCTCAATGGGTGGTTAATATTTGGGCCTAGGGCATCAGTGCATCTGAGGGTGTGGATCCTGGCTGTGTTGCTGACATGATTTATTGTATTTACGGTTCAGATTGAAATGCCAAAACCATCCATCAAGCTGTACAAAAAGGCCATTCCATCCCTTCTCTCTCCAAATCATGTCTGGAGTGGTGTTTTTGGCCAAGTATGCCAAGCAACACACTGCTTAGCTGAAAAAATGGGATTCCATACACAGAAAAAAGGTTCATTGAGATCACAGCACATACATCATAAATAATAAGTTACTTCTCCTACAAAATGCAAAAGAAATTCCAGATAAGCTTATTTTGTTCTATTAATCTCAGTTGAATTCTGCAATTATTTTCCTGTAGTAAGTTCAATCATTTTTAATATCTTTATTTGTGCAACATTTTATCTTAGTGCAGTCAGTCAGATAGGTAGAAAGAATGATTGATTTTTTTTCTCTTTCTATATTGAATGCTAAGTAGAGGCATAAATGGACAAAATCATCATCAAAATAGAGACATAAACAGTATTTTCCAAGCTAAGTGCAAAGAGAAGTCAGCATATCTGTATTTCAAACGAGGCAGGGAAATTACTGTGGAAGACCTGCTCTAATTGTTGTTCCTGGGAAAGGGCAAAATGGAAATTGCTGGTTTGTTATTCAAGTGCATCACCTAGCACAGCAGGATCTTGTTCCTCTCAGAAATTCTCAAAGGCAACCAAGCAAATAAATATTCTTTGCCATTTCTATCCATTTTCCTGGAACATCTTCCATCCAAAGGCTTTGAGGGCTGTATCCTGACCGTGTAGCAGAAGTGCCCTTTTGGGAGGGTGCTCCAAGTGTCCAGTGCCCTGAGCATCTGGACTGGGAGGTGGGCAGGGTGTGGAGCAGCTTTGTAAGTGATGAGTTTCAGCTGGGTACCTGTGGTGAGAGGTGCCCTAGCCAGCCTGGCTGCTCCTGTTGGGGCTGTGTAGCCAGGAACAGCAGATGTAAGGAGTGTGCTTTTCTTCTGTGTGCTGCTGCAGATCTGCTGGCCCAGAAATGATTATTCATCCTATCCTTCTGACTTAATTTTTTTCTTGATTAGAACAGTTTTCAAATCCAGAGCAGCACCAAAGTCTCTGGCAAAGAGACTTTAGAGGGACAAAATTCCTCAGCTTTGATTAGAACTTCTGTGTGCAGTGTGGTGTAAGTATACACAGACAAAACACCCCCAAATATAGAATACTACCTACTGTGAGGTTAAAGGGGCAGCTTGGTAACAAAATTTTGTGATCACATTCTAATGAAAGGAACAAATTCTCTAGAAGTTCCAAAGCACGTGAGGCAGTTGCACAGTGAAATCTGAAGGCTACCCATCTGAAATGCATAGAGGCCTTTTGTGCCCTACCATGCATGGCAGCTACCTGGCCATTGTCCCTCAGGAGCCAGCACTGCCAGCTTCCCAACAGAAGTCAAGTTCTGTCCAAGCAGGCAGGATAACATAGCCATGATGGCACAGCCTTGTGACAAAAACACCATGAGTGGTGAGGGGGAGCATCTCATTTCCTCCCCCTCCCTGAGTCTGCAAAGATGAAGAGGGATGTGGATATGGATACCCAATGCTCCCACTGTCCTGGCAGCTGTATCTTGCTGTCAGGGTCATCACACTGGAAAAGGACCATGGACAGCAGGAACTGGGAGTCACACTGAAGACATGCAGGTCCTTAATGGTGTGGTGAGTGGGCTAACAACGTGTTAAAAATCTGGCATGCCTCTTTTACACTTGGTCCTGGAGCTACAACCAGAGCGTGCACTCAGGCTGTTGTCACAGCCCATGGAGTTGTAGTGTGGTGAAGTAACAGCAATGTATGGGGAAAGCCATCCTTGAGAAACTGCTTAAAAATATGCCCTGAGATCAGAAGAAAGTCCCTAAGTCTTGTTTGAAAGCCTGGGCTTCACTGCTAAGGAACATTTATGGGTTCATAGCCAGGGCTGTGGTGGTGGCCCTGCTGCACGTGCTGTCTCTCTGTTAAGAGGGAGCTGTGAAGGGGAAAAGGAGTGGTGTGCTTTGCCATTCCAAGGGATGTGTGAGACTGCACTTACTCACAAGTGGTGCAGATGAAAATGGAGGGTATGGACATGCCTGTGGTGTGTTGAGGCCTATTGGCAATCGAGTTGGGAAAACACAGGTTTCCAGATGTCTGCAAATTCTGGTATGTGAGCTGTAAACCAAAGGTACAATAGTGGATGAGGTGTCTGCTCTCAGTGCAAACATTTTTCCTACTTGCATTGTGCCAGGATGCTTTAATGGCTTTAATCATCACAGGGTAGAAAGCTGGTGAGTAAAGTCTTTTCACTATATAGGTTTGCCTGAAATTGAAAGAAGAGAAAATGTAGCAGACCAAAACCATTTAATCTGGAGTAAAGTTAAGAGAACGAGTTAATGAAAGAAAGGCAGTTGTTTAAAGGTGTGAAAATGCTGAAGAGAGCCAAGGTACAAGGGGTTATCCATAAATGTGGCCAATTTAAACAAGACAAGCTGGTGACTCAGGGAGGTTCCACCTCCAATGTCATTCATAAACCCAGCCTGTCCCTGGGCAGCCACTCAGCTTTGATTGCATCCTGTTTAACTTGGCCTTGAGATGACTAACTCTTCCAAAATCTGGCTTTTTGGGTAGGTATCACACCTTAAAACATCTGATACTCTTTTATAAGTGCAAAGTACTCTTTTATTTAATTTCTTTGTGCTGCCTGCCAGCATCATTGGGTCTGGGTTGGTCCTACCAGGGACAGGCATGTTTCTCACTGGCACAGAATGGTAGATCCACAAGTGACTGAGCTGACAGACTAGGACAAAAGTTCCAGGAAGGTTTATCTCCTTCTTTGCAGCATGCAGGCTTTAGCTGGCATCTGGAAGACAGTGGCAGAGGTTTCCCAAAAAAACAGAGAGGAGTCCGATTTCAGAACTGAGATCCAGATGCCAAGGCCTTGAAGGCTTGTGTCAGGTGAAATCCTTGGGAAAGGTTGTTTTGCAGTGTTTTGGTGGCTGTATAGAGCAAGTGGTGTCGTATGTCATCAGCACCTAAGAAGTTGTTTTTCTCTCACAAGATTGTGTCATAAAAATGAAGCTGTTTTGTTTTCAGTGACATTTTCCATGAATGCAATGAGGAGAGGTTCTATTAATAGCAAACCAAAAAGCACTTTCTGGAGCTCAGCACTAACACTGTGCTACTCCCAGAGTTTGCAAACAATTTTGAGCTTTTCCAATTTTTTAACTAAGCCAAGAAAAACAAGGATGAACTTAAGAGTAGCAAGTTTGAAACCTACATAGGACGTTGCCATTTTGTGAGCAGTTTATCATCTCCTCAGGGTGGCTGCTCATGCTGCTGGATATCCATATCTGAGCAAGATCCAGTGGTGCCTCAGACTGCAGGTGCTGAGCCACATCTCTTGGGGTGGACCATTGCCACCCAACTGCCTCTGAGAGCTGGTGGCACGGCTGACTGTGACCTCGTTGCTGCAGCTCAATGCTGTCTGTCAGGTAGGTACCAGCTTAGCTTTAAAGTTGTCTTAGGCCTCTGCTACATGAGTTAATTTATATTGCCATGGTTGTGGGAGCAATAATCTTAGATTCACACTGATCTTGGCTGTAGAAACACCCACTGGCTTGATTTATATTGACATGTTGGCAGGGAGCAGAGGTGCTTGAGGTGACCTTCAAGGCAGACTTGCCTGCTGAAGGCAAGGCCTGTGCAGGTTCCTGCTTCTTCCTCTGCCTTCGTGAGGACAGCCAGAGGCTGAAAGATGTCTTAGGAGCAATATTCCTTCCTTGGGAGTCTGACCAAGCTTTCCTGGCTGAAGCCAGGTGCAAAAACCCCCATTTGCTGTGAGACAAGAGCAGCTGAGAGCCACTAATGCAGAAGTGCTCTGGTCTGTGAATCACCACTAGTTGCTTCTCAGTGCACTTGTGGAGTGAGAAACAATGACAGCCCCTGTGCCCCATTCTCAAATGGGAGCTGGGAGGTTGCTTGCACATTATGCTGTCATTCTGGGGGGGTCAGCACGGTGCAGGATCCATCCTGGCTCAAAGTAAACCTGTAAAGGATTACATCATGCAGGAGGCACTTTGAGATGGTGTTATTAAGCTAATCATGGTAGAGGAGGAGCCCTTGAGGCTCAGCTGATAAGGTAAAGAACACATTCCACTGTGGTAGATGAAAAGCCCTCAGCCACCTTCGGCTTGGTGTCACAGAGCTGCATGCTGGAAATGGCACAACAGTGAGATCAAGTACAGCCACCCCCAGGGTCTGGACTCTGCTGTCTCCCTGCCCTGGAGCAACCTGGTATTTACATTAGCAGCAGACAGCTGCTAATGTGTAGAAAGCACAGAAAAGCCAAGGACCATGCTGGGGACTGCTGAGGAAACCATTGCCGCAGACTGAGGCACCCTTGCTCTGGGTAAGGGTGTGAGTCCCTCCCAGCCCTGCCCTGAAGCCCAGCTTGCCTGTGCTAGTTCCTGGTTTGGGCTGCAGTCTGTATGTAATTCCCCTCTTCCACCCTTCTTCCATGATGATTACCAGAGGCCTCTTTCCAGTGCTTCTCAGAGTAGGTGCTGTTCTTCTCCAGGAGGTCTCATCTACTGCCGGGCATTCTTGTAGGTGGAAAGCTTGAGGGCAGCAGCCCTTCCCCCATGTCACCTTCAGATGTCACAGGCCATGAGATCTTCAGTCATGGTGCTCAGGAGCTGAGGACCAAGAAGGGTTGATAGCTCAGCTGCTCTGGAAAACAGGTCTCCACATCACCAATGCTGGCATCTGCCCTTCAGGAGAGGAGGGACCCCTGCAGAGGATCCTGCCATGGGCAAGACAATGAAAGGGCAGCAATGTCTGGGAGGCAGAAGTTCAGATCTCAAGAACCAAACTAAAAGAAAACAAGCAAATAAGAAAACATTGCTTTGGCTGCAGCCAGGAACCCAGGACAGTAAACAGAGGAGGCTGGAAAGCCAATATATTCTACCCTGGGGGAACTGACTTTGAGCCAAAGAGGAAAGAAATGAATATACAATAAAGAGCAAAGATGAAAGCTACATACAGCAAGCACAAACTGCTATGGCCATGATTGGCAGTTTACATATTACATTTTATAGCATTCCCCTTCTCCTCCCTCCATATTTTCTTTCTCCCATTTCTCTGCTGACAGCTCATACACACGCCTTGCACTGCACAAATAAGTGCTCTGCTCCTCCCTCGCATCCTGCTCAGACTTCACGCCAGCCCTTCCCAAGTTCACAGACCACCCCACCATCCTGGCTGCATGCAGAAGAGACAGCAGGTCAAGGCCTGAGTTGTCACAAGTCCACTGAAAAGATTTCCTGTCACGTGCAGATAAACCCAGCTCCTCTCCCCTGGTTTATTTGGTTTTTACTGAATCCGGTCAAGTCACGATTTCCCCCGTCTCTTACAATAAACAATCAGCCCGTGTCAACTTGATTACGAGCTGCTGATGCAGCATTGTTCAATCCAAGCCCTGAGTGTATGTTTTGGCAAAAACAGCGCTATTTTCAGCTAGGCGTGCAAGGTGGCTTGCCAAGAGGCTCAGCTTTCCCAGCAGACCCAAGGTGGGTTGGAGGCAGGGCTCCCACTGCCTGCCTGGGCAGCAGCACCAGGGGCCAGGTCTGCACTGCTCAGCACTGGCACTCCTGGCAGGGCCTGCACCACCTTGCTGCTCCTCTGGAATGCATCCAGAGCAGGATCCCAGCAGCATCAGGTACACTGAGCAGGGAGAGCACAAAGAAATCCTGTGCCAGTTCTGACCACTCTTAGGGCAACAACCTGGCATGTCTGCTCCCAAGGAGGTTTACTTTGCCTACATGAAATTCATAGAACCCTTTTATCTCTGTGTCCAGTGTATGTTCCTGGTATAGGAGGTTTAAGAGCCCTCAGCTGTGCAGAAGTTGAGGGGCAGGATTTATGCTGTCTCCACACCAGGGCAGGTACCCTCCAAGTCAACTTGTTTACACACAGACAACACAGCCTTTACGTCATTCCTCTCTTTAAAGGGTATTTATTTCTTTCCAGGGCAATGGCATATCCCTATCCTCAGTTTTCCTCTGGGACCACTCATGCTTTTGGCATCTATTTTTCCTGTTGCTGCTTTCTTTTGGATGCTCTATTTCCCATGGATTCAGCGGCCATAGGGGCCAGGTGTGTGAAACAAAACAGTGAAGGTGCAGACACAAAAGTGAAGTGTAACACAATTTGGTCAAAGTGACTTCTGACTCCTCTCATGACATCCTTCTTGCAGAAGTCTGTTTTCCCCATGTGGAATGACAAACTTGCTCCCTACTAATGTTGACAGCATGCAGATTCACAAGCTAGCAGCCTATACCATTCTTTTTTTTCCTAACCAAATCCCCCCCTTTTTTTTTATTTTTTTGCCAGCAGCAATGCTGTAGCAGTACAGCTCCTCAGGTGGTTTGCAGTGGGCAGGGCTGGCAGCTGGTGGGTGTGGGCAGTGGCAGACCCCGCTGCTGGAGAGGTGCCACCCTCGCGTGGCCATGCACGTGTGTACCTGCACACGAGTGCCTGGCTGTGCCTGCGTCTCCTCTCGCTGAATTCCAGAGTTGTTACGTGTCCTGTGGAGAGAAGGAGCTATTTATGCCACAGGGATAAATAAATCCACGAAGCATTTGCAGTAACACAGGTTGCTCAGGGCCTGAGCTCAATCCCACTCCAGATAGGGGCAAACTCTGCCTTTGGTGGAAGGTGGGTGGGGGCCATGATGCAGGGATGCTGCTGGGAAGGACACAGGGACAAACATACAGGCAAGGTGTCTGTTGTCTCCTTATTGAGTGGTAAGCTGTGTTATTTGCTCCTGACTGCTGGCACAAGCCAGGGGGATGTATTTCTGCCTCCTCATTACACAAGAAGCTTGAACCAGTGAATGTTTATATAGTTGAGACAAACCCACCAGCACCTCTTCTTGTGTGCAGGCTTGACTCAATAGAAAACAGTGTCGTATTGGGTCATGAGAGACGTGGTGCAATTACCAAAATGAATTTTTAAAAAATGTAGTTGCTATATGTTCAAATGCATATACATTGTTATCCCATATTTCAAAGGAAGGGGATGGAATCACTGACATTATCAAGGGCAACCAAGTAACACCTGCACAGAGCTTAGGTGACTTGGTAGCTGGCGGTCTTTAGAAATACCTGGTGCAATTTATTCACTGGCCTTTAGATACATATGATGTAGGTGTTCAACAGATGAGCTAGAGTTGGGGAGAGAAACAGGCATTTCTGTGTATGGGTTACCCCAAACATTAGGCAAGTGAATTGTACTTTACTGGTATCCTCTTCTTACACTTGACTCTGAAGGGACTCCCAAGCTCAAGTTCAGACATAGCATCGCCAATTTGAAAATGTGCATGGCGCAATTTTATTCCTGGTCTTTCCTGGAAAACATTGATGAGCATAAAGTAGTGACGTACAAAACCTCCTTCGTTTTTCAAACCTGCCCTTTTTTTTTCCATCTCTTTGTTGCCTGAGTGACACTCTTGTGTTCTGGCTGATTCACGACTCCCCTGGCTATTTCCCAGCATGAAATTGCTCTCAGCGAGTGATGAATGAGTGCTCTGCCTTAACTCTGCTGGAGCAAAGGGCACAGCTACCATACACTCCAAAACTTTCAGAGTATGATGGATTTGAGCTTTTACAGAAATCTTTATTACCTCACCTTCCTTACCCTTGGAACTGAACTTCTCATGGGCAGTTTTCAATTCAACTTACTTTCTTAAGAAGAAAAAAAAAGGTGGCGAGTCCAGGGTGATTCTGTTACAGTGATTTTAAGTTGATATAAAACCCAGCAGTGAGGTGAAATGGGCTGCTCAGCCAGGAAGAGAATTGGCACATTGCTGGAGAAGCAGGGAAGGCAGTGGCATTCAGACTGCTTTCAGTGCAGCTGTGGGACTGCACCCATGGCAAAAGCTGTTTTGGAAGCAAGCTGTCTTTACAACTCCTGTTTGTCACTGGAATTTGGTATACAAAATCTGGCATGCTTTTTTAAAAACAAACAAAATTTTAAAAAGAAAAAAAAGAGACTGGTCTTGTTTTCTGTTGTAATAACAGCAGAACCCAGTAAATTCTGCTGTTATTACAACAAAGGAAACAAAGTCCTCTGGTATTTAGTGACAACAGCTTCTTAACAAAATCTGGATGAGATTGTTGCTCTCCAAAATTCGAAGGCAGGGCTGGGGTAGGTGGAAAGCAAGGGAAGAAGGCAGCTGTAGAGGAAAAGCATGACCAGGCTAAAGCTTCTGAAGATGTCAGATTCGTTCTTGGCACAGCTGCTGATCTTGTATGGGACTGTGGCCCTCATCTGTAAAGGTGAAACAATTTTTGAAGCTCTTTAGGGTCTGATGTCAGAAACAGTCCTATGTGTGTTTGCCTGGGGGAAACCTGGCCCTGGAGAAAGCTACTATGGTTGAGGGTGGGTGCACAGGGCTTATGCTGTGACACTGTCACCAGTAGAAAACTGCTCGTTCTCCAAAATACACTTACACAGGCTTTGCATGGCACGTGTCTCATAAAAATATGGGTGTGATTTTGCCTTTTGCCCTCCAAAAATGAAGTGCAAAGGTCATTCATGTGTGGGACTGGATTTCAATAGCCACAAACACCCAGGATTTGGGTTTACTGCAGTAGAAGTGAGAAAGAAGAGGAGCTTGAAGCACAAAGGGACAAGGAATGAGCAACTATGAATCTGAAGGCAGACAACACACTAACATTATAACACAAAGATGTTAACAAAGCCCTGAAACCCAGTCTCGCCTGGTAAGTGGGGCCAGATGCTGAGGACAGGCCCATCCTCCTGGCCATGCTGTGGAGCTGGTGGTGCACTTGCTGCAGGACTCAGCACAGAGGTGTGGGGCTCAGGGAGGATGTAACACCATGGGAAGCAGCTGTGCTGGAGCTCTGCTGGTTTGAGCACACAGCCACACTGGAGCCAAGGCTTTCTCACTGCACCAAAGCATTTCTGCTGCAACAAGGTGTCTGTGGATCCTCAGCAGAAATTTTGTGTCCAGCACTGGCAAGACAAAATACCACAGATGGATTAAGTTGTCATGCTGCTCATTTATTTTCATACACACAGTGGCTATCTTGAACAAACCCCATCCTGTTTAAGCTCAGGAGCTGTGCTGCTCATTCTCTGTGTTAAAAGTAGATAAACTGAAGAAGTGTCTAGCCTTCCATTTAGCTAAGAGCTGAGCTTCTGGACAATGCATCAGTTGCTAGCACATTCTCAGCTGCACTAGTGGATTTCTCAAAGCATATACTCCCCAAAGGGTTTGAGAGTTTGTATCAGGGATAGGTGACTCCCAGGAGGCTGTGCAAAGAGTTTGGGAGTGAAACTTCTCCGTACTAAGTGGGGCTAAGATATTATCTTGGGTCTTTATTTAAAGCTGCTCAAGACTCTTGGTCAAGAAATCATAGAATCATAGAACGGTATGGTTTGGTTTGGAAGGGACCTCACAGGCCATCTAGAACCACCCCCTGCTCCCATGTGCAGGGACAATTTCCACTTGACCAGGTTGCTCAGGGCCCCATCCAGCCTGTTCTTGAATACTTATGGGGGTAGGTCAAGCACCACTTCTGTGGGCGACCTGTTTCAGTACCTCACCATCTTCTGAATAAAGAGTTTATTCCTAGTATCTAATCTAAATCTTTCCTCTTTTAGATTAAAACCATTTCCTCTTGTCCTAACCCTACTTGCCCTTGTAAAAAAGTTCCTCTCTTCCTCAAGTAGCTTTCTTGTAGACTTGTCATCACATGACAGGGCTTTATGCATGGCTGTCCAGTGTTTACAGCTTCCAAGAATCTGGATATTCTGCAAATCAAGTTTCTGTATGAGAATGACACCTTTTGGCTCCCAGCTGTGGCTGTCCTCAAGCGCTGCTCAATGATGGGTGTGGAGAAAGAGCTGAGTGATGAGTAACCAAAGTAAAGTTGGCAACTTAGATGAGTTTAGGTGAGTTAATGCACTATTAATGCACTGTCAGGCCCAGACATATTAATACTGAAGTTCCTTGAAATACCTTACATGCTTGGCTCTCTCCCCAGCCAGTGGTGAATACCAACCACTAGGGACAGAGTTATGGACTGATTTTATCACCCCTGACCTTGGTTTCCTAAACAACTGCCTGGTCACCAGGAATTGGCCTCCAGGGTTTGCTAGGGAAGGGAACAGAAAAGAGCATCTAAATCGTACCCAGCCTTGCTACTCCTGCTAGCTCAGATCTTCTTGTTAATTGTCTCTATCCGTAATCAATACCCTTGTTTAAACAAAGTCTGGGAAGGAAAAAATTGTAAAAAGCCCTGTTTAACAAAGAGCACTGATGGACCAGCTAAGCATCCTTGCTTAAAAACTAGTCATGAAATGAACAAACAAGGTGAGAACAACAATCTGATTCTCACGCAAATTTTTACCCTGAGAGAGCATGAGCACAAAACTGATTATCGGCTAATGGTCGTTTGCATACCCTGGGCTATCCCAAAGCACCTCTGAAACATCAGCACAAAGCATTTTGCTAATCAGGGCTGGTCCTTTCCACCCTTTTCCGTGCAGGTGAGTGGTATTTTCTCTAAGAAAGGGAAACTGCACCTTACAGCCTCTATCGAATGAAGAATCACAGCCTCTAGAGGGGAGCACCAAATGCTCTCACAGCCACACAGTGCTTGAGAGGAGCAAGGAGAGTAGCAAATGGCTTGCTAGAGATGATCCAGGGAAACAGCAGAAAGGTTTGAAATAGTTAACCAATGTCGTGTCACCCTCTCAAATGTCCCTCAAAGCTGGTCTAAGGGAATCTCTTGAAGAATTCACTGGGATTATTTCCTTAGTCTGAGATAGCAGGGTGGTACAGCTTCATGGCTCCTCCTTCACGGCAATTCCTCTCCTTCTCTTCATCCCTGTCTGTAGCTCAGGGGTGAGAAGAAGTGGGAGTGGCACACTAAAATCTCAGGCTTTGCATTGGGCAGGTTTTTTCATATGTCTGCTCCTGATGTAGAGCCCTGTGCCTGAATGTTCTCTTCTCCCGCAGATGACATCCTCTGGTGTCATGAAGGGGCTTTTCTGTCTTCGTGGTGGCAGTGACGGGTGCTGGCTGGATCCAACTCTGAGGGAAGCAGGTGCTGGCTCAGAGCTGCCCATCTCTGAGCCAGGGTGCCCTTGGACACCATCACCCTGCTGCACTTCCCTCTGAATCTCAATGAGCACCTTGGGATGTCAGGGGCAGATGGGATACACTGATTACTTGGATCCTTCCTATTTTGGGACATGACAAGCAGTTCATTTTCCCCTTCTCCTTTCATGTTCACACATGAACACATGATCTCCCCTGCACACATTTATCTGCCAGGCAGGGTAATAGAGCAGCACCCAGGGAGTCTCCAAGGCTTTTGTGGGGCTTGGTACTGCTGAGCTGTGAATGCAGGGAGAGGCAGCGTGTGTAGCTAATCCTACGATACAATAACCAGTCCTTCGTGGTGGATGTCAAATTTACTAAATGCATGATTGTTTATTGTTTGCCTGTGTAATGATGTGTGTGGGACTTGGGCCAATTTGGAAATATTAATAAACATGACAGCATTTCAGTAGTGCAGCAGACAGAATCCTCCCATTGCTCCTAGGAACACTAAGGCAACATGTTCATAGACGAAATGAAAGGGAGTTCTCTTCTAAAATTAAAAAAAGGGCTTTCTATTATCTAAGCTAAATAGCAAATATTTCACTAGGTTATTCACACTGGCACACTCTAGCTGCAGGTGGGTTCATTAGCTTGTCTCTGATGTAGCAAAATTAGATCAGTGTAAGGGACAAGGAAGCTGCTGACATTAGCCTGTGCTGCCACTGAAAGGACTGCTTGTCTGTGAGGAGCAATGGGCTGGTGATTTACAGGGCATTTAGCTCAGGCAAAACTGAGCAGTCCACTTTATCTCAGCCTTTTCTCCCTTATGGACCAGGAGCCTTTTGGCTGTGGCTCTTTTATTGCTCTAGGCCCCCTGTGTGGTGGTACACCTGTGTTGCCAACACTTCAGAGGGGGATGTTCAAAAGTAACCACGCGTGAATGTTTATTTCCCAAAATCAGGCTATTTGACCTGCACCAGGCAAGCTCCCTCCTGCCCTTCCAGCTTGAGTCTGTGACATCACAACTTTTTGGTAATGGCCTATTAATCACCTACTGCCTGATGCTGTGAATTCTGTCTGGTTTCCTCCAGGATACTTCATCATCTGCAAGCAGGACTTGGACCAGGCAGGGATACCTCCATCCAAGCTCCTCCAGATGCCTGTGCTCCGAGCTTTGCCAGAACTGCATGATTTCTGTGCATGCCACTAGACTGGGATGATGAACAGCTTGGCTGTGAGCACATGAAGTGCAAACCCTGGTGAAACCTGGCTTGGGGCCCTGGCAAGAGAGCATCCTTACTGCCGTGCAGAGCTGCCATCTGGCAGGTTGGACCTGGTGTCCTCACCACTCCAGCCTCCCAAGCCAGTGGCTTTTTTGTTTCCTCTTAAATGAAAAACAAATGTTAAGTTCAGCCCATGGATGATGCAGCCCATGGCGACTGGCAACATCTCTTTGTGCAGGGGTTACTGGGATGAAGGAGCTTAACTGCACACCACAGTACCCAAAATAGCCCCACTGGTTCAGCAATGTGGTCTTTGCAAGGAAGAAAATGATCCCACTTCAGGGAGCAACCAGGCAACCAGGCTGCAGTTTGAAGTGCAAAGCACACTACAAAGTGCTCTGTGTCAGTGGGTGCAAGGTGAGGCACAGTCTGTTTGTCCCCCTGGCACTGCCTGCTGCATCCCAGGAGCCATGTGGGATCCCACTGGTGCATTCTGCAGGAAAGGGGCTGCTGTGCTCTCTACTGCCCCATCTGCAAGACTTGCACTTTGAGGACCTGCGTTTGGTATTACTGTGATGCACCTATTTCTTATTTCTTGTTTTGTCTGACTTCATGGGGAAAAACCCAAGGAGAATCCAGGCAGGTACAACTGGACAAAATTTGGATGGGGTTTCTTTAATTGTAGTGACCAATTTTCCCCATTGCCAGTGGTGTGTCTTCATATGTTCCTCCTCCACTCCCTTCTTACAAGTTGGTTAAAACTTGTGCCTAGGAGCAGCTTCCAGCTGTGCCATAGGATGGTTACAGCAGAAAATAAGAATATTTGAGCCTGAACCTAAATTTCTGGTAAGAAGAGCAACTGCCCCTTCTGGCTCCCCTTGTTCATTCCCCTTCAAGACACAAGAACAGTCCTGGATGTTATAAATTAAGACAGACCACAGCAGCTGCTTTTGCAGCTGAGGGTAGAGAACCCAGGCAAAGTTCACACATGAGTTTTTGGAGGGATCACATCAAAGCTGGGCGGTGCCAGGGGCAATGGCTGTGGTACACACTTTGTGGGCTGCAGTGGCATTGAGTGACTTTACCTCTTGCAACTCCTTGAAAAATGCTGCCAGAAGAAGGGCTCCTTCCTTTTCACCTCAGCACTGATGAAGCTTTCAGGGAGTCACTTTCCATTTTCCTCCAGCAGTTTGCTGCAGGGATTTATCAGCTTTTTGGTTGTCCTGACACAACCACATCTTCAGCACTCTCACCAAGGGCCCATTAACCCTTTTCTGGTACCATCACCTCACAGGTTCACGCTGTCCTGCTTTTCCATGAGGAAGGCAAAACTCAGGCTATGAGAATTCAGGCTACATGTCCATACACAGTGGGCACAGCTGTCTTCCTTGCTTCTTCCCCAACATTTTTTTTAAAATTTTATTGAAGAGCATTTTGTCTGAATGACTTTAACTTCCTAATTGTCTCCATTGTCTGCAATCATCAAACACCCCTCAGTTCCCTGCCTGTCCCACAGTCACCTGCAAATTCTGTCAGTAGCAAGAGTTGTTCCTTCCAGATCACTGGAGGAAGATGCTGCAAAGTGGAAGATGCTGCAAAGTGTCAGGTCTAGAAGAGGTCCTCAGGGAGCCCCACCAGAAGTGCTCTTGTGTGTGCCACCTCCATTGGTGCCTGTCAGCCATCCAGTCCCTCAACTGTTTTATACATTGTCTGGAGCTGTTGCCATGGGTTCATTCTCCCCCAAAAGCGCTGTGTAGAGCCTGGTGGTGCCTCACCCAGGGATTGCCCCCAGGGAGCTACAAGTATCAGTCACTTTTTATAAAACCAACAGAAAATGAAATGAGACCTGTTTTCCATGAAACACTGTTAACTGGCACTGATGCTCTCTCTCTTTTTTTGTTGTTGTACTTGAATCCTGTGTCATCTTCTCTGTTGTTTGGTCTGGGGTTCATGTCAGATATTTCCACCTTGTCTTTTTCAAAACCTTGGCATACATTTAGACTTTTTCCGGTCTACTGGAAATTTCCTGGCACCCGTGGGGTTATTAAAAATGGATGCCAACAAGCTAAACATCTCCCAGACAGCTCTTTAAGGATTTCAGGGTATAAGTTTTCTGCACTTTGAAATTTAAAATTGTTTGTCCCAAACAGCTGTTGTCTGTCATTCTTCTCAATGATGCACTGGAGAGCACTTTATCATCCCTATGCCATCTCAACATATCATCTATTTCTTTTCAAGTGCAGAACAAAAATATTAATCAAACTATTCTGCATTGTCATTAGCTGTTTCACCAGCTCCATCTAGAAATGAGCTAATATTGTTGTAACAACTCATTTTTCATTTCTTAATGGATATCTTTATGGGAATTGTTGAATTTATGTATCTGCATGACAATTGGCTGAATGCTTCCTGACTTTTGAATATGCGTAATCAACATTGTCTTTTAGATACATCATTCAGATATATAATTTGCAAAACATAAATTATTCAGGATGTTGCTCAGCCACACAAATGAGTTTTCTTGTCTGGGTCAATCATCTCACCTAGATGAGGGCTAAGGCACAAGAGATGCTGCTCTTTTCACTTTTGTTAAGACCAAGTTACTTGAATTATAAAATATCTGTCCCCACATGGCAATGCTGCTTACAGAAAGGGGATGCAGCCTGATTGGAGAGATGAGGGATTATCCTCAGGTTCAGGAGACACAGATTTTGTTGCTGGCTCTGTTACTGAGTCTCTTCATGTAAGTCATTCACCAGCCCATGCCCAACTCTCCTGCCCAGTAACTGGGACTCAGAGGTGCTTCACATGCACTAGGAAGTGCTCAGAGTCTGTGGAGAAGCATATCTTCCCTGAAAGAAGCCTTCTGCCATCAGGGGGCTTTAGAAAAGTATTGAGTGGACAGGAATAGCACTTGTTTTGTTCTTCTTTGGTTGCCATTTACCTGGCCATTCACATTTGGAACATCTCATTTAATAGTGATTTACTTTTGGCCTGAAATTTCTGGAAAAGCTGTCCAATGCAAAGCTAGGACTTCAAGGCAAGAAAACAGAATCAATACTTGTTGATCTTTTAATAAACTCTGTATCCAGAGAGTGGGGTTTAGACCTTCACAATCTCCAGTTTCTTCTCCCTGTGAGTGAGTGGAGTAGGCGGAGAGGAAAGCTGAAACCAGCAGGGATCTGTATCCAATATGGGATTTGTTCCTTGTGGAAAGACCAGCTTTGGTTCAGACTGCTCCAGCTGGTAAAACTTTCACTCTGTAAATTCAGTGTGAAACCAAATGTGTTTCTTGAAACAGATCCTTGGAGGACTTTCAAAGATACCGGTGGGTCAGATGTATCCAATTAGTAAGGGCCTGTGACAGCAGGGAGAGCCCTGAGGGGCAGGGTGGCAATCTTCCCAGAACATCTTGCCTGCACCAGGCTGAACTTCACTGAGGTCACCCCGTGGGTTAGAGCAAAGGGACTTCATGGTGGGGTTTTGGTGGCAGAGCCTTCTTTGAGCAGGGCTCACATGGGCAGTCATGTCATAGGCTGTCACCCCTACTTCTGCATCTACCTGCACACCTTTGTGTATAGTTAGGAAATGGGAATGGGGGGACATTTCTACTCCTACCATTTTAATGTTTCTGTCTCTGCTGGCTGCTGTTTTGTAAACATGGCCTTTCACAAGATTTTTCAGCTTGACTTCTCTTTAACCACGCTCTCTATCACCTGGGAAGGTTTTATCTCTTGTAGTATATCTCACCTTTTCAGGAAAACTGAAAAACAGGTTTAGAGTCCCTACAGGCTATGAGTTCAGGACCCTGTCTTGGAGCCCAGTACTCCTGGGGGAATAGCCCTGATACTTGGCTATAAGTACAATTTTTCACTAAATCTTGGCTCTTTGGATCAGCTGTCATTACAATGCAAGGACAGTCCAGTCTTACACTGAGTGTTGCTCAAGTGCAAGGGCTTCTATTCATTGCTTACAGTCTCCATGCTGGATTACTCACTGGGTAAACTAACCAGGGGAAAGTTTCCCACAGAGACAGCACCCAGGGCCTTTCCCCTGAGAGGGTCTTGGGGCATTTCACAACTCACACGTGTACAGCTCTGCTGTGGAGAGGCAAAGGGGAGCCCAGGGCACTGCACAGGAGAAGGGTGTGTGATTGAGTGGGCAGCTGGGCACAACTCCTGCTGCTGTCACAGAGCTTGGGAACCGCACACAGAAGCAGAGATAGGCTTAGCTGGTAATGCCCCAAATGAGAGCTAATGAGAGGGAAGGTGACCTTGGTTTAGGGGATAGAGAGAGCTCTCAAGCAGCGTTGCTTTCCAATATTACTATGGGTGATTCCCAGTCATTTTCCAAGCTGAAAAAGGGAAAAAGAACACATCCCTAGTGACACCTGAAGGATGCTGGGGTGCTAGGTATAGTATGAAAAGACCTAGCCCTCTAAAGTAGGGATCAGGTTGAAAACTACATCAGAAACAAAATGATCCTCATTTACTATCTACGTTTATTTATCTGAACCTCATCTTTACCAGGTGTCAAGTGTTCAATTACAAAAAAACTCCGGCCAGGCAATTCCTCAGTCCTGTTCATAAGCAGCACTCAGGTGCTGAGGAACAGGGATGTACCTGAGCTGCCAGTAGGGCTACTTTAACAGCAGTATTAGTTTTGCAACAGCTGCCAGTGACACAGGAACTACTCCAGATGTGGGGTGTTTATGAGCTGATTTATGAACTAGAGTAGGATCACAGCAGCTATCTATGCTATGGGTAAGGATGCAGAGGATGATGGCTGCCTCCAGCTTTGGGCCCTGCAGATATACCTCACTTCACAGCTTTCTGTCAGCAGAGGACAGGAGAGGGAATCAAAGTGCAGGAGCCCTTGAGGAAAGGATGAACAAGGCTTTGCATTTTAGATGGGCTTCAGATTAGAAAAAGAATAAAATCCAAGCATTATAATAGGAAGATCATCTCTAACATTGGTAATCTAGACAGACAGCGGTGGGATGAAGAGAGACATAGGGAATGTTTGATGTAAAATCAAGGTTGTGCCCTGAAAATCAGACACAGACGTGGAGAGAGGTATGTGAACCATTAAAATGAAAGGAAACCTGAGATAGCTGTTCCACCAGCTGCCAAAGACACCATGCTCTGTTTGTGCACGCTGGAGCCTACTCTCCTCCACACTTGGCAGCGTGGCAGATGCCTCATTGTGGTACCATCAGAGGAGAGGAAACCCAGAGGATAAACCAGAAGTGACCTAGGAACATACCTTAAAAATTCCTTTCTACTCATTAATCTGACTGGGGAGAGAGGAAGGGAAAGTCCTGGCCCAGGAGCCAGGGGGCTGGAGCCCTCTGCTCACTTGCTGAGCTGACACAGAGAGCTCCTTTCCTGCTCAGAGGCACCAAGGAGCAAGAAGGAGCTGCTCTGTCCTTATGTGTGACCAGGCAGCAGTGTCTTGGCAAATGCCACAGAAACCCACTGTGGTTCTTTTTGGGAGTGCTAAGGTGCTGCAGAGAGACCAGCAGACTCTTTACATGCAAGTTTGTTCATTTCTGGAGGAGCATGGAAGTTCTGCTCCTTCTCATTTGATTATGCCCAGGCTGAATCTGAGAGACTCTGAAGCTGATAGCATTTTTACTGCTGGTTTTCACCATGTGCTGTGACCTTCACTATCCTTGAAACATCTGTTGTTGCAGCACCAGCCTTCACTGAGCTTTCTGCTCTGGACTCCCAGCAGGGGAAACTGACTCCTCAGAGCCCTGGTCCAGCCTCCCACTGCCTCTACTCCTGTGAGTGAGGGTGACAGGCTCCTGACAAGGACAAAGCAGCACTCAGGAGGGCACCTTGGACCCACCAGGCACTTGCAACTGCATCTGGCCTGGACCCCCCCCTGCAAGGACAGCAGTAGATGCTCTGGGAGAGAGGCACAGGCTACCTCTATGAAGAGAAAGGCAGGCCTGTTTGTGTTTACATTGCTGCAGGGATCACCCAGTGCTGCTTCTAGACTGAAAGCTGTGCAATCAGCAGCAGCACGGCTGAGCCTGGGCACAGCTGGGGCTGTGGCCTTGTGCCACTGCCTCCTGCAGCTCTGTGCTCCCTGACAGGATGATGGACTGTCACCACATCCTCACAGCACGTGGCCTTACCCAGTCCCAAGCAGCTGGAGTGGAACAAGGTTTCCATGCCTGCCTTCCGGATCAGAAAATCCAAATCCATGTGCAAAAGGACAGAGCACGGGGGTGATGGCATTCAACCATCACAGTGCCATCAGACACAGAGGAGGTACTCTTAAAACACTGAGCAAGTTGCAGAGTGTCATAAGGGCTGGAGAACCACTCCACACCAGCTGGGAACTTGCAGACACGGTCTTTGGCATGTCTTGGCTGGAACAGATTCTTTGGTACCAGGGCTGGGAGGCAGGAAGGGCTCAGGTGGGGAAGGTACCACCCTTGTACCTTTTTAACTTCCTAAGTTCCTCATCTCTCACTGTGTCCCCCTGTGTCACTGAGGGTTGCTGCCTGCCTACAGCCTGAGGAAGTCTCCTCTATGGGAAGGCAGCCAGCAGCACTGCCTGCAGCAGAAGGACAGACTTTTCCAAGGAGCACCAGTATAAGGTTTCTTCCTCTTTGTACTTGATCATCTAAGCAAGGCTCTGATTAAAACCAGGAGCTGTTGTACACTCAGCCGTGTGTGGACATCAGCCCAGCTATTTGGTCAACAAAATAAAAATTAAGATACTTTGAGCATCTGTTTTCTTGCTTTGTTCTTTTTTTAAAATTTTGGCCAAGTCCCTGTGAAATTGGACCATTTTCCTGACAGGTCAGCACAACAAGATGCCTCAAAGCTTTCTAAAGATTGGTTCTTTTACTTGATGATGGCCCAGAAAGCCACTGGGGATGTACAGTCAGCATCCACCCTTTTTGGGAAAAGGAGAGGGTGGAAGGGGAGAGGCCATGGTTCTGATTTGCTTGGCTTGGCGCTCAGGCTGGCTGAGCTGTGCCTTATGCTGCAGCCACATGATTTGTGTAGCTGTGACACACAACCATAAATCAATCCAGTTGGGCTAGAAAAGTTCACGAACCCTTACTGAACTTTTGGACGAACATGGGTCGAGTTTCAGGCTCATAACGAAATCTGAAACCAGGCAGGCTTCAGAAGGATTTGCGTTTCATTGCAACCCTTTTGTAGAGCTTCACTAGAAAGGTGGTGGTCAGGAAAGTGCAGGGTTCAGTTAAGAAAAAAAGGTGTTAGCATGAGAGCCTTTAAATAGAGCAAGGCTGACTTTATGGAATAGTCCTACTAACAGTTAGTGAAAAATTATTATTTTTGAAAACATCCTCTTGCACAGCCAGGACTTATCTTCATTTCACTTATCTTCATTTCACATGTCCAGCGTGGCTAAAACACCTGCTGGGAAGATCCATTCCAGCATATTTTGCAGATTTTCAGAGAGATTTCAAATCTCTTACTCTTAAACCCATTAAATTGTGGTGATCTGTTTGAAAACTATTTGCTTTAAAAACAAACAAAAATATCTCATTTTATAGGCATGGAAGTTTCTCAAAAACATCTTAATGCAATGCTAGCAAAAGGCCTCAAGGAGCATCATCATTTTCAGACAGCTCAAAAATAATCTGTATTCCTCCCCTAAATCTGAATGCAGAAATGAAGCCAGAAAGAGCTTCCTTGTGAGGCTCACTATTGCTTTTCTGGCTGAGAGATGTCAGGTTCTCCTGCTACATCTCCCAAGATGGCAGATATCCTCAGTGGATTAGTCTGAGTTCAGATTTTGAATAAGCCTTTGCAGTGTTGCTCATTGCAAGCAGGCCAGGACTGATAATCTGGAGATTTTAAGATAATAAGATTTCAATTCCAGTTTATTTGCCCTCTTCTATTTGAAGCTTCAGGTTTCATATTTGCAACCTTTTCCTTCCCAGGGTGCAGGAATGTGAAAGCTGAGATCCTTAAGCACTCACAGGTCTATTCAGCCAATTTCTCAGGAGAACAGTAGAAACACCACAGCTCTTTTAGAAAAAAACTCAAGAATTGGCATCTATGCCTCCAGATGACTGAATGAGCTCTGACTCCACTGAGCTTTGTTTTTCACCCCTTCACAGTGCAAATTAGTAAAAGCCTTGTTATACTTTACATTTTGTATTTCAAATAAACATATTGCATACTGAGAAACTGCTATGGCTATTTGGTCCAGTGTTTTCACTGTTTAGGATGACTTGCTTTTGGATTAAATTGACCCTGGAACATTGACCCAGATTAACAAAAATAAAATAAAAGCAGGGGATTTCAGGCAGTTTAAACACCAGAGGATACACTAGAAATACTGAAGCTTAACCAGCACTTTGTGGAGATCCGTGTCTCTTATGAAGCAAATTGTGCTGGTGCAGACAACTGACCCGTGTGAAAAAGGACCTAAAAGGTCCAATATTCTCCTTATTGACAGCATGATTGTGGTGATTCAGAGGAAAGGGCTAAAAAGGGAGGGCAGTGAAGTGCCTTTCTCAGGAAGGAATATTGTGACTCTCAGATTCTGAGCAGTGATTTTTATTTGGCCTGGGCAAAATTCAGTTTGGAAGTTAAAGGGAATAATGAACTGAAAATCTCTGAGCTATGTACAGCTGTCCCAGAAAAACAAATGCTCTGGCCTAACTTCTGCTTCCATGGAGATGGATACACCTTGTGTAGGCTGCTGGGGGACTGGACCCCCAGGATCAAGAGCAGCATCTTGGGGTGCTCTGGACCTTGCTGGACCATATCTACATTCTTGAAAATCTTCCTTTCCATGAGAGAGACCTATGGGCTCCCTCTCTGACCTCTGCCTAGTGCATGTAAGTCCTGAGGGTCTAAGGTAAATCACACTGGGCTTATAGACTTACAGCTGAGTTTGGAAACTAATTTGTGGCTTTAAAATACGAGGTCTCAAATATGAGAACTATTTTCCTCTGTTTGTCAGAGCAGTGGATTCAAATCCTTCCATGCCAGAGGGACCCCAGGAGTAAGAATCATAGCAGGGGTCCCTGCTGGGGAATAATTAGCATTGATTCCATGGCTGCAGAAGGCTGATCAGTCACTTCATTGTTACTATACTATACTATTAAGAAAAACCCATCACCCTTGCCAGACAGTCATGAGACACACATGGATCCAATTGGTCAATGAATCCAAAACACCATCACCAGAGTCCAATTAAGAAATCACCCTTTAATAAACAAATCTCCATAAAACATTCCACATATGCACAACAACAGGTGCAGCAAGTGGAGATAAGAATTGTTTCCCATTCTTTTCTCTGAGCTTTCTCACAGCTTCCCAGGAAAATCCTGGGAGAGAGCTGTCTCTTCTCTGTTCAGAGGATATGTGATTACCACAAGTAAGAATGGGAGAGAAGGCAGAGAAATGGGACTGGGCTTGATAGATAATATATGGCAGAAAGACAGTATAGTTCCTCAAAGAGGACAGGGAACATGAATTCTTGATGTCAGGAGATGAGGGATCAAGAAAAGCTGGAGAAAAGTCATCAGATGGAGAATATTTCAGCTAGATATAAAGAAAACTTTTCTTATCAAGCCAAGAAATTATAAGTTGCTAAGAGTGCCATGGAGTTGGAGTGGGTTCAGAAGGGCAACTAACAGAGAGCTCTGCTGGCACAATATCACTGCTGTTGTGTCCTGACCCAGCTCACTGTGGGCCACACCATAACTGCATTCAGCACTCCCCTAGAACCTACAGCTGCAATGACAACTTGAGGGGACAATACATGGTATCAAAAAATCTGCAAGCCATCGAAGCACTGGAGTACAGATGAAGCCATTCTGTTGCCGAGGAAATTTTGCAAGGGCTGCCACAAAGCCAGTGGTGCCACAGAATTGACCACAGAAGGGTTAAGGTTGGAAGAGACCTTACAAGTTGTATTGTCCAATGCCTCTGTTCTACAGCAGGTTGCCCAGGACCATGTTCCAAAAGGCTTTTGAATATTTCCAAGTATGAAGACTTTGCTATCTCCCTGGGCAACCTGTACATCAGGTTATCAAATAGGCTTCCTGCCTTTCATGCACTCTGTGCACACCTTATGCTTGGACAAGTTGCTGGATGCAGCTTTCATCCCAAAGTACCTGTGTTTCAGCACAGCAGCATGGCTAGGAGCTGCTACCCTAAATCACCGTTTTCCAGACTTGAAGTTTTCCAGGTGGAGACGATTATTTAATTTCCTTCTACGCATGAAGGAGGCAGAGCTGTGTCTTTGACATTCAGGTGTGCTCCATTTCATCAAAAGGATAGAAAGCACCATTTCAAACATGCTTCCCCTGGGAAAAGTTTAATATGGAGAAAGTTGCTCCCAGGGAGCTGTGAGAATTGTGCTGTGAGGAGCTGTAAGAGTTGTTCTTTTGCCTAGGTAAAATCTTGGTGGAGAGTAAACATCCATTTGTGCTATACCTGATAGCAGCAGGAACATGAACAAGATGAAGGTAAATCCTGCATTTCACAATGGAAGAGTTTCTGCTCCTCAAAATTCAGAGTCCTGTGTGCACAGGGCTTTCTGAATGTGTGCATGGGGGGTCCACAGCTCTTTGTTATATACTGTGATTTTCCCCACTCCTCCACAGAGATAAGTAGGTAGGAGGCAGCTGTTTGGATAAGTCAGCAGCAGGTGATAAGATTATAACAAAGCCATTGGACAGCAGCAGAAACTTTCTATGCCACACACAGGGCTTTTATCAGGAGTCTACAAATTGTCTTTGTTTCATTTTAAGGGCTTAACTTAGCTCATCCTCAAAGCAAAATGGCCTCATCCTTCCTGTCATCTTCCAAGATAGAGGAAGTGGTGAGATGTGTGTGTGTGTTCCCTGTCAGTTGATATCACCTTACACCAGAGCCTGGAAACAGGCTTTTAAATCAGCATTTTGGGTTTCCTTTCCTTGTTTCCCTCTGCTTTGGTGACTTTGGCAAAAAGAGCCTCTGTTTCCTCCTTTGCTCTGATTAAACAAACCGGAGGATTCAGAGATGGTGTGAAATGAGACAAGCCTGATGGGACCTAGGAACAGCCTTTCCTGTCCCTGTAAAACCCCAGTGCTCACATCCCCTGCCTTGGTGCCAGGGCAATTGCACATGTATACTCCACGTGTAACCTAAAAGCCTGGAAATCACTGGGCAGCTACTGAGATGATAACTGAGCCCATGCTTGAGGACTGGCTTGAAACTGCTTAGCTCTCAGCCACTGCACAAGCAGAGAGGCTTTGAGCACAGCTGTGTCAGCTCAGCAGAGAAGGTGAATCAAGAGAACTAGTGCCAGAAAGCTGATTGAGGGAAGAAATATTTTGGCTGGACCTTTCAGAATCTGGAGATGTGCATAGAGGGATTGGCTTGGTAAAATCAGAGTGTGACCTGCACAGGAGTTGGGTACAGTCTGGAAGTCCCATGCACTGCTGTACATGTGATGAGCACTTCTGCCCTGTCACTGAGATCATAGAGCAGTTGGCAATATATAATGTATAGCATTTCCTTAAAAACATTAAGTATCAAAACAAAGCAGTAGCTTGAAGCTGCACACTTTTCCTCTGGCCCTAGGGACCAACATGTCTCTAGAGTCCCAAGCTGCCTTGCAAGGCTAGTCTTTGCCCCAGAAGAATTTTCAGAGTATATGGACAAGACACAAAAAGAATGGGAGAAAAAGGGCTAAGGGCCCATATTTATTGGCCAAGGGAATGGAAGAAGCAGAAGAACTTACATGTGTTCCTGATTTACTTCACATCTCCTTGCTTTTCAGCAACCAGAGGTCTTCCAGCCATGTCCATAGCCTGTGCCAGACACAGGGTCTTCCTCTGCCACCAGGACAGTCACTGTGAGGTTCTCCAGGAATGTTGCTGCATGTTAAATCCCCATCCTGTCTCAGTACACATGACATTGCAAGCATAGACAGGCTGTTTCAACCTGATTTAACCAGGTCAGAGAGGAAATGTGCAGCAGAACAATCTTACTACCTGCCCACAGATAGCCCAGTGTTTAACAGCTTGCAGTTTGCTGAAAACCATGTGTGAGAAGAGCTATGCCAAATGAAACCTACCCGACACTAAATGCAAATTTTTGTGAGCAAGAAGCAAATTAAACAACTGAAAAAGCTGGAGAAATGTCTAGATCACTTGGGTGGGTTTATGTATTTAAGAAAGGGTTGGCTTATGTGTTTGTTAGCAACACACCAGCCTCAGAAACAAATACTTTAAATCTTCTGATATGACTTTGTCTGGGAATGAAGACATGAAACAAAGAGTGCATCTCACTGAAAACCTCAATCCCAAGCACTGAATAACCCAGTAATAGTCTGCAGACCACTTTAAAGTTCTAAAAACTTTTCTGCTTGATATTTCCTCATGCTTATTAGACACGTAATGAAAAAGATGATTTATAACACAATGCTTATATATACAACCTTTCTTCTAGAAAACAATCATTGTTTGTGCAGTGCTGGTAGAAACATCTCAGTTGTGAAGTAGTTTTAACTGCAGGGAAGAGAGATGTCGACTCAGTTAAAAACCTTTCTTTATTTTAGTTCCCTAACAAAAGGTCACTAAAGACACAGTGAACAAAGGCAGGAGAAGACACTCCTTTTCCTACTGTTGATGGCCCTCGAGCTGCCAGTGGAGAGGAAAGATGCTCTGACTTGCTCAAGTGGAGGAAGGTGCCCTCACCAACACCAGGGTGAGCGGCCCACAGCCCCACGGAAGCTCTGCACCTCATTCACTGACATGCAAGATTTTCCCCTTACATTTTGGTGGGAAAAGTGCTTATAATTTGTTCTAACAAGCCAGAAGGAGACTCCTTCTATGTAAGACAACCCTCAGGGACTACTGAGGAGACCTGGGAGTTCCAGCAGGATGCACCATGAGGAAAATAGGCAATGAGGGAGTGTCAGGACACTAGTGATCTTTGTGGGCTTCTTGCTCTCTGAGATGTCTAGTCCAGGCCAGCCTGGGGCCTCCCTGGACATACCTGCAGAGTCCAGATGACTCATTTTAACCAGCAAAATTGTACTGCCCATGTCTTCTTAGAGAAAGGAGCACTGACGAGGACAGATTTCTCACTACTGTAAAAAATAAGAACCCTACATAAGAACTTCTGCAGAAATGCATACATGTACACATCTACATGCATATAGACTAAAATGATTTAAACTGCTTACAGATATGTCTAAGTGCCAAGAAGTGATTTTGGAGTTCAAAAGCAGTGTGCTGAGAGGATGGGGAGAGCACACACTAGTCTTAAAAAGAAGGAAGTTCCTGTCTTGCTCTTTTAGTTCAACTATTTTTTTTTTTTGCATTTATGACTATCATTTGGTAGTTTCTGAATGGGCTTTGGCCAAGCAATTCTGGGTATAGAAATCAGTATTTTTAGTTATGAAGCACAGACATTGTGGTATTCACATTCTTTGGATCCTCTCTCCTGAGGTATGACTGTTGAATCTCTATTAAATGCAGTTGAAATAAGCACAACACTACCATTACTTTCAGTAAGGTCAAGGCTGGGTCCATTACAGACAGAGATCCATTAAGCCCTTTATGTGCTGGCCAGGCCTTAGAAAATTGGCCTGGAGTTCTTGTTGTTCATTCCTTCTGGCTGCTGTTAATCAATTAATATTGAAATTGCAGAGTCAAATGGAGACTGGATATTAATATAGAGTGTGCACTGTTTCCCTGCAGGAATTCATGTAAAAGCTGTCATTAGCAGCATGCATATACATGAGTCCAAGAGAAAGCTATTAACTTATGTATTCATCCAAGCAGGCTCAGTAAGTGCTTTACCATCAACAGTCTTGCTGCACTTGAAATTAAATATGTGTGTCAAGGTTAGCACTTCCTGGGCTGAAAAACTGAACCAGAAGAATATTAACAGATGTTAGCAATATGTGTGTGGGAGGAGAAGATCACACCTGAGTCTAGTCAGTACTGAACAATATTTGGAGCCTGGAGCTAATAATCTAGAAAAAGATCACTTTTAAGGAGCACAGACAGAGTTTGTGTTCTCTGATGATGCCTTTCCCCTCTCAGTATGCCCAAATGGACTTTCTGACACAGTATTTAAACACTGACTGTATTAGGTCTGACCTGGGGCACCCAGGAACCTGCGAGGACTCCTGCAGCAGAACATCTAAAGAAATGTCTCTGGCTGATGCAGAATTGCCTGTTGTCTCCACCTCCCTGCTGCAGCCCATTACCTGGGGATAGAACAACAATTCCTGCTCCCTGTCCCTGAGACAATCCTCTGGTTAGAAGCTGAAGAATTGAAGCTATGTTCAGGGCAGCTGGTTTAAGTTGGCTTTATTTTCCAAAGACATATTCTCTTTTTAAAACACAATCATTAGCTGTTGCAAAAAATTATTAATAGAATAGGTAATGGATGTTCCTATTCAGGAAAATGCAAACTTTAAACTCTGCTGGAGAAAAGAGCTTACTCTGGTCTGAGATCAGATTTCCAGCCGTAAAAGAGAAAGCTCTGTCCAGAAGTGCATGCAGGACTTACCAAGTGGCAGAAATCCACTATGATCCCACATGGCAGACCCCTTGCTGTCTGAGGGAGTGTGCACAGGAATCAGGGAAACAAGCAGTCACATTTGTAAAAAGTCCAAGGAGAGGAAGTGCTATGTAAGAGCTGGGAATTGGCAAACACGACTCTTGTTTAAGAAAATAAAATAAAATAGACTAATAAGACAATCTGGGAAGCAATATGGCCAGTGAGTTGGACATTTGTTCTGGGGAAAATGCTTGGGAGCCATTTCAATGGATATAGTAAGAGAAGGGTGACCAAACCCCAGCTAGATTAGAGGAAGCCAGCACAGACTGAGGCACAGAAGGATCGTGTCATGCTTAACTACTCTTCAGGAATCCTTTGAAGATACCACTGCCATGACAGATAAGGGCAATTTAGTGGGTAGCAGAATATTTTGATTTTCCAGAAGCATTTGACAGTTTTCCATACAGTAGATTAATGGCTTTTGTACAAAGACATTAAAGGGAAGATAAAACAGTGACTAGAATGGAAAAAGAGCTTAAAAATAGGAGACAAAGGTTGGCAGAGGATGGAAGGAAGCATTTCTGACTGTTTCTAAAACTGACATCACTTCTATTTATAGTGGGCCCAATGATATTTATATTGAAGCCAGTGGTAGTTTGCCACTGAGATCAGATTTGCAGGAAGACAATGAAAATGGGTGGTGCCCTGCTTTGATCTATGTACCTGTTTAGAACAGCCTCAAAATGGGACAGTAAGTCACCTTGCTGTATGAGCTGCAGACAGAAAACCTCTGGAAGCGCTGCTGCCTTCACTTGGAGGGTCTGGCCCAGGGGTGTGTTCCCCCAGTCAAACCTGTGCAGAGGGGTCTGAGCTGCACTGCCTGCAGCCAGGAAGAGTGAATATTCCAATCCAAACCATTGCCTTACTCATTGGGCCAAAAGTATTTCCCTGAAAAGTGCTAAAGGAACACCTGGAAGCAGGGCTGAAGCATCCTGTTTGAGGAAGCAAAGCTGCTTTTCATAATCACAGAATCACAGACTAGAATCACAGGGTAAGCTGAGTTGGAAGGGACCCTCAATGATCATTGAGTCCATCTCCCAGCCCTGCACAGGACACCCCACAAGTCACACCCTGTGCCTGAGAGCATTGTCCAAACACTTCTTGAACTCTGTCAGGCTGGTGCTGTGACCACTTCCCTGGGAGCCTGTTCCAGTGCCCAGCCACCCTCTGGGTGAAGAACATCTTCCTAATATCCAACCTAAACCTCCTCTGACACAGCTTCAGGCCATTCCCTCAGGTCCTGTCACTGGTCACCAGAGAGAACAGATCAATGCCTGCCCCTGCTCTTCCCCTCACAAGGAAGCTGTAACTGCAGTGAGGTCTCCCCTGAGCCTCCTCTTCTCCAGGCTGAACAGACCAAGTGACCTCTGCTGCTCCTCACAGAGCTTCCCATCTATTCTTAATGCTGCAGGCTTGTACAGCAGCATCCTTAGCCTGTACCTGCAGCAGGATTAGTCCTCCTCCCTGTTGGGAGCATTGAGCCCTAAGAGTGACCAAAGTGCCATTGGGATCTGCTCGAGGTCCAACAGGTCAAGTTTGGGAGACAGCTTGTGAGCTGCAGATCCCCAAAACGCTGCACATATTGTTCAGCAATGGTAAACCTCAGTGAAATCCTTTGGTAGTCTGCACTCTGTAATGCCTAGAGGTGAAGAAGGGTGAAGGGCAGAGGAAAGCTGATGTCCTGGCTCCATTGGCTCCAAAACTCAGGGTTATCTCAAAGGAAACAGGATCTGAAGTGTCTAAACTCTTCCTTAGGCACTGCAGACAACTCTTTGTATGTGTCACTGTCCCCATGTCAAGCTCCAGGAGTTGCTCCTGTTGATGCGCATTGGCAGTGGGAGTCAAAAGAGGATCCATGAACAAGCATCTGAAGGCAAGAAAGCCACAACCAGAGAAAGGTTGTGCCAAAATTACCACCTCATGAAGGTCTTCTGCTAGCCCTGCTCTCACTAAAACTCGGGTGGGTCAGGCTTGATGCCTCTGAAGTTGTCAAATGGGTCAATAAAGTCAAAACCTATGAATTCACAATTGGTACCTGTCTTCAAGGTCAGTAGAGTCATGTTGTTTGCTCAGCAGAAGGACATACAGATTTTCCTGCTTTTCCAGTTGGATATGGACTCTGGAGTTGTGTGCTACCTCCCTCTTATGTAGAAGTGTCTTTTATGTAACCTGATACTCTTCTTCAAGGATATTTTCTTGGTCAGACCCATACACATGGGCCTATAAAAGAGATCATAAAGGTGTTCAACTCATCTCCACTGAGTATCTCTAAATTTGCATTCACACTCAAGCTATGATAATTTTTGGACACAGGGCACATCAGACAGTATATCACTAAACAATTTTTTTTCTCCCACAAGCTTCCAGTATCTCTCAGTCCTAAAAGAAGCAGTCTGCAAAACAGAAAAGCTTTTAGATAACTTTGCCTGAATACGTTCTATTTCTTTTCAGTTTTGCCTGTAGGACTTTATCCTGGCTTTCAGAGTGGGGATAAAAATACAGGAAAAAATATATCATGTTTGAATGCCTGTGGGGAAAACAAACAGCATTTGAAACATGTTGTTTTAAAATATAACTTCCTACCTGTAGTCTTTGTTTTTTCTGGAAGCGTCTAGAATCCTTGATAGCGCTGGGGTTCTTAAAAACTCTTTAAAAACTTACTCAATGAAAATAAATCAAGATAAGGAATACATATGGTAACAATACCGTCTCCTGCTTGGTTTCAATTTGTTCCAGCTGCTTGCACGATGGGGAATTGCACGGCCAGGAGCACTGTGTTCATGACCATGTTACTGGAAGTGGCAGACAGGCCACTTGGGCAGCTCACTACCTCCGTGCCAGCAGGTAAGGTAACAGAGAAGTCAGCAGTCACCTTGTGGCAACCAACAGAGTTACTTTGGTATAACAGGGGAAAATCCAGCTCCTCCAACTCCTTGAGGGTGCCATAAGAAAAGGTCATGATCAGCAAACAAAACGAAAATAATATCTGAGTGTTCAAAGTCTGCCTGAAGTTTGATTTCTCTGCCAGAAAACCCAACGCTAAAGTTTAAGATAACATTTAGAGGGAAACAGATGTACTTGGGTTGTTTATCTGAAATAACTCCTCATACCTCATAGCCCAGCTTTGTAAAATCTTTTTCTAGCTTGAACATTTAATGTGGTCACTCCTTACAGCAGTAATCATTAGTGATGCACAGACAACCATCCCAAGGGAGATGTACTTTATAGTCCTGCTTGTAACTGACAGTAAAAAAAGCTGTAGAAGTGTATGAGCTTAAATACACTATGTTGTAAATACACCATTATTAAATAATGGTATTAAATTCTTACACCACTTTCTCTTGTTGCTAGATCTCTGCAAAATGTCCTATCCCTTCCCTCAGTGATACTGTCCAAAACAGAAACGTCACCTGCTGTCTAATGCAGAGAAATATAAGGGCACAATTGTCAATAGCTACAGCTTAAATAAATGGCTGAGGATATGGCTGTGCTCATTCCTTCCCTTATTTCCCCGTAGCCCAGTTGTCATGGCAGGAGAAGAGTGTTTGTGGCACTCAGAGGTACCAGCAGCTTTCATCAGTGGAGCATAATTTTTGGCACCGAGGTTATCACCTGCTGATGTCTTTCTGGGATTGCCCAGGTATGAAAAATTGTATGTATAAAACATACCTTTAACAGCCCCACCCATTGCCCTGTGTTTCCTATCTCAGAAGTCCTTCAGGCTGCTGAAGTTAAATAAAGAATAAAGTTAAAACCAGGGTTAACTCTGCTGAAAATAATTGTGAGATTAGCAGAAGGAAGGCCTAAGGTGGAGCAATTTTTCTGTTACAAAACCAGGAGTCAGCACACGACTAACATCACAGCCTGGGGGGAATGGCAGCAGAGGCCAGGGTTCAATGGAATCAGCTCCAGAACAGTCAACAGGCTGGCATCTGCATTACACACTGTCTCCCTTGCTCCTGCAAAGTGAGGAAATCCTGTTTCTAAAGCCCCTCTACCCAATATCCCCATATTGCTGCATCACCCATCTGGGGTGTGGGGAATATGTGTGCAGCTGCTGCTCCCGAATCCCCCTTGGAGAAGGGCTAGGGAGATCTTTTTGCTCTAATTGCAACTTGTTTTCCCAGGGAGCCCGGGCAGAATAGTGGGGAGCTTTGATGGGGAGGCAGATATGACCAATTTGGGATGCTGAGCTCTCCTGGGCAGTGATACTACAAGGAGAGCAGGATGCGTAGGCTTATCCCTGGTGTTGCCAGAGAGCACACGAGGACAGCGTGTTACTTTCCCTCCTTGCTGCCCTTTTCTACCTGCTGTACTGTAGCTACCCAACCTAATCCATGGATCTTCCAGGCTGATGTGGTCCTTCCCAAGGTCTTTGCATTGTACAAGAGGCATTTTTGCAATCTGTCACTGCTGTGGTATGAATGCTCCATTGGATCCTCAGGATTTTCAATTCCTCTCTTGGCTTAAGTGCTACATTCACACTTGTAAAATAAATTTGAAAAAAGTGTTGCAAATGCTTAAGGCTAGCCTTGTAAACTTCCTGCAAATTTCTCATGGTAGAACAAATAAATTATACAAATATTTGAATATGATCAAAGTGTAGAAAGGTTGTGATTTTTTACCTGCCACTGGGCACTAGGGATGGTGGAACCTTGTGGCTGAGATCTGGGGTGCAAGAGTGGGTCTGCGGTGTTGGTGGCACCAGAGGAATCCTTACACAAGCTTCAGATGGAAGAACTGAGATCACGTGTACTGTGCTGGGAAGTCTGTGCTCCCTACATGTTTTTAGGTTTTTGAACAAAAATTAAGGATATTGAACAAAGGTTTTAGGGGGGCTCTAACCATGACTCTCATCCCTGGTCTGCTGTTTCATGTATGCAAAACACAGTGGGCTAAAGAGATGGCCTAAAGAGACCTGGCCAATCCTCTAAGCTAAATCTCTAGTTCCAGGTAAAAATAACATTTGTCAGATCTAAGTAAGAGAACAACTTACAGGGACTGGAAATAATCCTTCTTATTCCTGTGTTGTAAGGAGCCCTTGATGGGTGAGTACAAGAGAAGGGCGCTCTGCATCCAGCTGGGCTCCCTGCCCACAGTGTGAGTGCTCACTAACAGTCTCAGGGTCACCAAGACAATCTCAGGGCTCACTAAGACAGTCTCAGTTCCCACTAACACTGTCTCAGAGCTCACAAAGAGTCTCTGAGAGAAGCTGTGATGGCATCCTCTGAGCAGCCTAATTAGAGGCATCACCCAACAGAGGCCTGCATAAACTCTGCTGCAGCTGCAGGACAAGTGCCTCCTCCCCATGCCCTCTGTGCTCATGGCACAGATCAGTGTAAATCAAGCCAGTCCTCAGCCAGGGAAGCAAGGATCTCCCAAACAAAAAAATTTTGCCCTTTTATTTGTTTGTGTCACCATATTTGTTGGATCTCTTCTTTACCAACTGCTGTCTGAAGTTCAGGAGACACTGGCTTTTATCTTTGTTTTTCCCTGCAGCTGTGAACTATGATAAACATGATAAAGTGATGACCTTACATCTAGGGCTAAGTTTTATGGAAAACCAGCATTTTTCCTCATTCCTGTTTTGAGACAGCAAAAGTGCATGGTCCTTCTTGATATGAGTGAGCTACAGCAGCCTGAGAACATCATCCTGAGCAGTCTCTCTCCTCACGGGGCAATTGCCTTTCCTGGGATGCTGCTGCTCACACCCCACAGCACCAGCATACACATGCTCTAAAGCAACAAGGTATAAAAATACTTTGAAAGCTGGCCAAGGAAGATGGCCAAGAGCTGTGAGGAGGAGAAAGCTTTGAACAGTGCTGTAACTGAAGCAAGGTCTCCAGCTCCTCAGAGGAAGGGGGTCTTGGAGCTGCCTGAGGAAGGGAACAGGCTCTCAGTGGTGCACAGCAGCACTCGGCAAGCAGCCCTGCCCTTTTCCTCACACCCAGTGCTTTCCAGAGCTGCCTCATTATCTCATTTCAAGAGTAAAATCTGATTAGATTTAAAAAACAATCAGTAAAATTGAAAACATTCAGATTTTCCATGTGCAGGAGAGCAAACCCTTGGGTTTGAGTGTTACTGGATGGAGAATACAACTGCAGCTGGCTGGGATTTCCCCTCCCACCAGGACAGGAGCAGGCTGTGGACCTTCCCTGGAGCTTGCCTGGGCACTGCTGCAGGAAGCCTGCATTCATGGACACTCTTTGTCCACAGTGACCATGAGGTTGTCAGTGACCCATCACAACTCCTCAGCTGAAGGCTTTTGGCCATGCTCCTGTGTTACTGAAGTCAGCAAGAACAACACAACCCATTCAAGCAGGAACAGAATTTGGCCTGACAGAAGCAAACAGAAAAGCTGAGACAATGAGCCCTCTCAATTGCTCAGAAATAATCTTCCAGCTGATGGGCATAAAACTGTATTTACAGAAAAGGCCAAGCTGATTTTCCATAACTCTGCTGCAAAGCAGCCCTCTTTCCTCTGCTTGTCTTATAAAAGCAGAGAAGCCAGCATTCACAGCACTGCTAATTTAAAATAAATCAACAGATTGGAGGCATCTTTCCAAATAGACAACTGTGTTTATTAGTACAAGATACTAGTAAAAGCAATCTGTAACGAAGATTTCCTCATTTCTTTGTTTTATGTTTATTATAGCCACTCCTCTGTTGCAACAAATAAAATTGACATGACGATTATTAGAGTCAAAGGCAGACTTGGATTTTTTTTAATGTGCTTGGGGTAACTAACACAACAGACAGCACTGTAGCAGGAACTGCAAAGGGAGTAGTTGTTTCATGTTACAAGGCAGACCAACACAAATTTATGTGGGTAGTTTCCTGGGAACTGATCCAAAAAGAACTTTAGATGTCACCATCCCCAGCTCCACCATGCTGAAGTTTCACTGTCTATTCCCAGGGCATCATCTCCAGCCTCAAATTAGGTTCTTAGCATGGACAGAAACAGGATGCAAAGTGGGATGCCACAACTCAATACTGAGCACGGCAAATCACAGCCTTAATGGAAATGAGCCCCCAAAAGTCTCTATTTAGGCACTGAAAATAGAAAACACAGATTAGCAAACACTTAAAATATATATGAATAAATGTTTATAAATTGTTTTCTCATCAAGCGATGCTGATCAACCTTGTACTTCTGGAAAAGTGATCAGGGGAAATATGAGAAATATATTCTGTAGAACTTTCTGACATCAATAAAGGGCTAAAGATATAAGCCTTTTCCAGGGTTTTAGTAATCAGCTCAGGTTAACAGCTTGAAGCAAAATAACCCATCTGGTTGTTATTCTGTAGTAAATACCCTGGGGCAGCATGTATTGGTTTGTTAGTAAGCAGTGGAAGTGCAGAATCAGAAGGCTGATTTTAAAAAATCTACATTTTGATTACTCGGAACATTTTGTTAATTACATGCTACATGAAAATATGAGTTTGAATATAGGCAAAATAAAGACCCCCCCAGAACAGGGATTTATCCTCTGCAAGAAATAAAGCATGAAGAACTGCCAATACTGAACCTCAGCCGTGTTTGCATACTGCAGTGCTGCCAAAGGCAACAGTGTGAAAATCTGCAAGACCCACATTTGTCCCTGATGTTATTCAGCTCATTCTGGAGGAGATACAGCTGGGATAAGTTAATCTCAATAGGGATTGACAGACAGAGCTGCCTGTCAAGAGCAAAATCAGTGTTCTGCTCCCAGGAGAAGAGCAGATACCAGCCCACAGCACAGGAGTTGGTAATGCTCTGTTTCTTCCATGTGAAAGTGCAAGCCATTCCCAACAACTGGCTGACCCACAGAGCTTCATATCCAGCTCTGGGGTGGTTTCCAGCCTTAACACCATCTGGCTACATTTCCCCACCGGCAAAGCAAGAATAGGAACTTAAGCAGTCAACCAGGAATATGAGAATAGGGCAAGAGTGGTGATATTCCCCTGAATACACTTTTCCCTCCTCTATGTGCATTCATGGTTTTCTTTCACCAAATAATACTTGTCTTTGCATTTCATAGTCTTTGGCAGATTTTAAAGGAAAGCAAATCCTTTGTGAAAGCACATCTCTTCTGGTGCTTTCTCCTTACACAGACTGCCATGGTTCCTGCCTTATGGTCCCAGCTCCCTAGCAACAGATGCAAGATGCCAGTTTTATCTCTCCTCCAGGTTTCATGGAGATTTAAGCTCTTGATCCCAAACATGTGCATGCATTTGACTGCCTGATCCTTCTGTACAGTCCTAACAACCCATGTCTGTTGCTTCCATGGAAAAGATGACGAACCAGCAGGGACAAAACCTCAGACCTTCTTTGAATTGGTACATCCTCACAGTTTCTTCAGTGCTTGGATAATTTACTCAGAGAGCCAGTGAAGCTTATGCTTTGCAGACCTGTGCTGTCAGATGCTTCCAGCCTTGAAGTCATCCACCCCAAATTCCTGCTGTAGCATAGATAAATTGGTCTATGAATTTCTAATGCACCTGTCATGCAGCATGGTGATACCATGACATTTGTGTCAGTAGGAGACATCAAACCTTTCCAATGTGTCTCTCTTGTGTTCTGCATTGGGATAAGCTAGCAAATGTCAGAGCTAGGACCAGGGCCATGGTGTAGTTTCAAGTATGTATTGCCTGTAGTGGGGCATTCTGCAGGGTACTCAGTTAACTTGACTTGGTGCTGTAGCAGTCCCTGGCAGATAGGCTGCAGGAGCAGTAAGGCTTATCTGAAGGGAAGTCAGATATTACACAGCCCAATAGGCTGGGTTTCTCAGAAAATGTGTTGTTGTTTAGCTGATTGCCATCTTGGAGAGAGAGAGAGTGCAAAAAAAGGACAGAAGTGTGTGGGAAAGAAAACAGGGTTGATATCAGACATTTGGTATGAGAGCTAGCTCTGTGCTTGACTAACTTCATCTGTGTGCTGCTGGGAGTTTGGGTAAAGCTGACATGGATTTGAATGAAGAAATTTGGACAAGGGGATGAAATGAAGTGCAAAAGAAATATAGGCTGTATTGCAAGACCTAATGTTTAAGTGTGAGGGAATTTTTTTAAAATAAAGATGTCAAAAAAGAACAAAATGTCCTATTTTTTCCAGCGTCCGTGTGCAGTCAGACAACATACTAAGGAAGGTGCCTCCTCTCCCCCTGCCGTGTTCATGCCCATAAGCACCCCAGAGTCAAATCTCAGGGAGAAGTGAGTCCATGCACGTGCACTGCAGGTGCTGATGGTCACACAACAGGGCCAGGCAGATGGGCAGGGAGGCTGGGGCTTCGCTGGGTGAAGCCTGGGCCAGCTCACCTAGAAGTGACCAGATCCATGCTGCCTTGCACTGGGCCACAGCCTCTGTGATCAGTGTTTGCAGTGTAAAACAGACCCAGCCCAAGGAATTCAGATCACCTAGAGCAAGACACTGTGCAAAGAGCACATCCTCCTCTATCAGGAGCTCAGCCTCTACATGCAGCATCGGATCTGAAATCAAAGATGGATCTTAACACAAGGAGGCAGGTGCCAGCTCTAGATGTCTGTGCCACTCAGGCAATTAACTGACAAATATAAACCAGATCTCCACATTTCAAAGCTCATTTGCATTGCTCCTGAGACAGCCTGTCGGAAAAAGATGCAATTAGGTTGAAGCCAACAAGATTTATGCATGGGGTGGGGGGGGGGGGGGGGGGAAGAGAACAAAAAGCGAATCTGTTGAATGCCCTAGGAGAGTGGCAGCACTGGCATGAGCATCCTTTGCAGGAAAGCAGTAGGCAGGGCTATGGCAGCCAGGGGAGAGGCACAGAGCTGCTTCCTCACACCTCCAAAGTCAGCAGGGAGGGGATGCTCACAGTGATGAGCACTGAAATGTTGCCGGCAGCCTTGGTGGGAGGCTGCTGCTGGCAGTGCAGCTGCTGCATCGCCAGCCCAAGCTGCCATCCACCCTCGGCCACATGAGCCAGGCTGTGTGCACAGCTCAGCTGATCCTCTGCCCCTTGCAGAGCTCAGCCTCTGCTCAGCATGGATGATGCACGTGGGCATGAGGATCCTGAAGATGTAGCCCTCCAGATAACATTCCTGCTCTAAATAGGAAGACTGTCATTCCAGGACCATGTGCAAGCTCAGCAGCCATCACAATAACTGAGCCTGCAGATCAGACATCTGAGATATACCTCCCTCAAGTTTGCTTAACTAGCTTAAATAAGAAGGTGCCAAAATCTTTAAGGCTCTCTTCCCTCAAAAATGGGAAGACTCAAAGTATATTGCATACCTCTTCTTTAAGAGTAAAATCACTACAGTAAGATCAGCTGTTTAGCACTCCACACCAAGAAGACTTGGAGTTATTGTGAGATTCATACTTGAGAAAAGAAAAAATAAAGATTTGCCTTGAAAACCACACTTAAATCTGCTCTGTGGTAAAAAGACTGAAATAATTACATTATTAAAATGTTTTAATGGTAGTTGGAGATTGCTCAGTTGGCAGGGAAAAACACATTCCCTCTTCCCAGTTTTTTCTTTTGGCACCACTCTGACAGGAGCTAATGGTGTCTGAGCAGCTCACTTTTGAGTCTGGTCCTTTATTTGCCACTGGGCAGACATTTCAACAGGCTGTTAATAAAAAGCACTCCTGTTTTCACTCTCTGGGCAGGATGGAACTGGGGCAGCCCTGGAACTGTGCCCTGCTGCCACAGGCAAGCCCAAAGCTAGACCATACAGCTATATTTTAGCCCAGATAGGCAAAGCTGCCAAGAGTCCTCTTGAACAACTGAGTGTCCACAGATAATATATTTGCATGTGAGTTAGCAGTAAACAAAGACAAGAGATCACTCTTGCCTTTGTCCTGCTGGCTCCACTCAACAGTGGTTGCATTGCCTAGGGCTTGCAGCCCAGACTGTGAGCTGTTGATTCCTTGCCATCTCCCCCATGACACTCACAACTTTCTAAATCTTTCTTACATCCTCTCTAATGCTACCTTTTTGAGGCTTAGCAGTTGTAACCAACCCAGTCATTCCTTGTAAGAATACCTTTGGTTGTGCTGTTTGCAGACAGGGACCCAAGAGCAGCACCCAGGCTCTTGTTTCATGCTCTCTTCATTTCCCAGTAAGTCTCGGTATTTAATTGGCTTTGATTGCCTCTGTGGAGGGAGGTGCCCCTTCCATGGAGCTGTCTGCTCAGAGCCCATCACCACACACACAACTGGGGTTTGTCCTCCCCTCCATACGCACCACCTCACACAGTGATGTGAACAGTTTGACTCACAATCTAGACAATTTATCTGCAAGAATTTGATTTGCTTTTTTATTGCCAGCCACTTTCACTAGATCCTCTTGCAATTCCTGACAGTCTGCCTTCTTCTTAATACCCTGAACAACTTGCTACTGCCAACAAATGCTAACTCAAGGCTCCCTTCCCTCTCCAGATCCTTTATGAACACATCAAAGAAGCCAGACTTGGCACAGATTATTAGCACAGGTAAAAGACCTGCACAGCTCCTTTGATGACTTCCCTCCATTGAGAAAAATGACCATTTACTTTCATTTGTCATTATCTATCATTTAGCCAACTATTTGGGTTGATGAGGATCCTATCTCTTGTTCCCTAGTTACTTAGTTTTCAAAAAATCATTATGAGAAGTCTGTAGGAAAACCAAAGAGACAATGTCACTGGCATCACACACTAACTAATCTCACCAAAATGCCCTGAGAGGCTTGTTAGGCAAAACTTCCCTCTCAGAAGCCAGGTTGAACCTTTATCACTTGCCTGGTTTTGTTCAGATGTCCACTAACATTATCCTGTATCACAGTCTGGGCTAATCTGCCTGGCACAAATGTAAGAGTTGTCCTTCTCTAGATTGCTCCACACTCTTCAGCCCTTTTGATATGATTACAACTACATTTGCCTCCCTCCAATCTTTAAATGCCAGTCAAAGAGTGCTAATTGTTACCTAATTTTTGAATAAAATTCTGTGTTAGATTTCATTTAATATTAATTACCTTTAAAATTTCAGACCTCTGATTCTACAATTAAGATTTTTCAGGATGGAGAGGAGACTTATACAGGTGTGGGATTTCAGAAAGGACTCAGTTTTACCCAGGAGCATGAATTAACTATCAATTCACATGGTAAGCATACATATGGCTTATTTGCCTAGCCACACAAGTTGTTAGGCATCCAATTTGCATACAGCAGGACTTTGCTTGCACAGATGCTGTCAAGCATGAGCTAACACATTCATTTACTGAAAAATCCATCTTGCTATATTTCATTGTTAAGTACAGAGTGCCTTATGCATAGTTTATCTTGTACTTTATTTATATCCCTTGTCCTCACTACTCTGTTTTTTTTTCCCCAAAAGAATTCTGTGTTTGGAATGGTTATGTTGATGACATGTTGAAGTCTTGAAAATAAAATTGACTCATTCACACTGAAACCAGTGGAATATTTGACAGAGATTTCAATTATGCCAGAATTTCATCCAGATCTGCTTATTACTCCTGCTAGCAGTAAGAGTAGTAAAATACCTTCCCTTCCAACCATGCTCCAAGGATTGGAGTGCTCCAGTACTGCCAGCTCTGGAGAGTTCCTGGGGATCAGTGAAGGAGCTCTGAGCTAGAATGCTGAAAGCAATGGCAAACACTCACTCAAAGGTGACAGAACCAGCATACCAAATCCAGAGACAAAAGAAAGAAGCTTTAAAACTGTATGAGGTCTTTGGGCAAAAGTGTAGCAAACCCAGAAAGTACTTCATGGGTGCTGGTGAACTCAACAGACTGACGAGAAAGCCAAAATCAGCACTACTGAAATATCGGTGCTTACAGATTGGATCTTGACATAACTTTAGGGAAGGTCCTGTTCTAAAAAAGACAAGACTAGGATGTGACAGATGTAGAGGCCATATCTGTGTTCTCAGTAATGTCCGTGGGGGAAGTGCTCTCCAGACATAAGATTCCAGCAAGTAGAACATATCTGAGCAACCTGTAAAACACTCTTGGTAGTATTGGCGAGTAGAAACAAACAACAACAAAAAAATGTATCCTCTGCCTTTATGTACTTTCTACCCACTGTTTCTGTCAATAACTTTGCTTTTTGTGCATGACCAGTACAGCAAGACTTTGCTGGATATTGTGTACTGCAAATCAAACAGGATGTGAGATGTCTGACAGAGATCTCAGAGACTGCTAGACATCTCTGACAACCCAAGCCTCCATTCACTCAGATTTGGTCAACAGTGAAGTGGTGCTGAAGAAATCCAGCCCTGATGACATTCTTTCCTCCCTCCTTCGAGATCTAGATTTTTTTTAAATTTTTTTTAAGTATAGAAAATGCACTTTTTCCAGTTGAGTCTACATACTTGGTATCTTATGATTGCCTTTAGATGGAACCGATTTTCATGCTAGACTTGACTAGGAAGGGTAAGCATTTCAAAGCAGGAAGAACAAAGAAAAGGGTCCATAACTGTGGCTCTCAGTAAGCCAAAGTATAGATCAGTTGCCAAAAACTAAGATGGAGGAATCAGAGCTAAATGCCCAGGTGCCAGTTTATGAGTTCTATGAGAAGTGTCTACTTAAGTTCCCCCACTAAAAATAAAGACCCAAGCTTCCGAAAACAAATTTCCTTTATTTGTGTCCCAGACAAGCAAATAAAGGAAAGCACGTGGGATATTGTGAAGTAACTCTAATGTTCTGCAGAAGAGTGAGTTTATTTTTATTAGCTATTCTTCATGTAAGCTGTTGCCTTTCAGGCACCTCACCTCAGACATTCCTGGCAGGCATGGCTCACAGTGCTGGCCTCTGATTTATTCATGAAATCCACCTCGTGATAGCAGAATTATTTTCCATGGGGAATTGTCATGCTTTTTGATATGGGACAGAGGGCTCTGAAATTTCACCTTAGGCATCCTGTCACTGCCCAGCAGTGGGCTGCAGTCCAGTCATGTCATCCCAAAAAGAATTGTGTGCCCACTGTAACATCCAAAGCAAGTTTATCTTGGATACCACTCCATAGCTATCAATCAAATTGATCTGAATAAAAGTCTGCTCCCATATTTCCACGAATGTGGTTAGCTAAAATAATTTTTTACAGTTTGGTTGATTCTAAGCCTTCTTTCGATGTGAATTCACAGTTAATTAAGTGGTAATGTGTCCTTCTGCAGTCTCCTTTGGGAAGAACTGAGTGCTGTGGGCTGGTGAAGAAGAGGCAGCTGTGACACTAAAATTCTACCTTGTACATAACCAGTGTGAAAGCAGGCCCAACACACTGAACAAGCTCAAAAGTTAGACCAGATTCACTCAGGGAAAAGGGGGACATTTCTGTGAGATGCAGACACTTTCCTGGGCTGGCTTTGACCCAAACAGGCAGCTGAAGGAAGGACATGAGCAGAGAGCACGTCCTGCTAGTGCTCATCCAGCTGCCATAGGGTAACCATTTCTGATCAAATCTTCCCAGGCATAGACACTTAATTAGCTGATTTGCAGAGAGAGTTTGAAGTTCCAGAAGACTCAGGATCCATTTATTTCCTTCCTCCTTACATTTCACTCACACATGTCTTTCTTCCCAAGCTGCAGCCAGGATCTGGAGCAGAGTGCCAGCCCAGCATGGGTGTGTGCCCATGGTGAGAGAAACTTTAGAAACTTTTGATTAGCCAGGCAGCCATTTCATTTACAGACAGCAGTTGAGCATCATCCAGGAAAATGAGTTAACTGAAACATAATTAACTGCATGTCAGCAGAGCAAGCTGAATTAGTCTGTTGAGGAAATTAACAGGCACACAGATTCAATAGGGCTTCTGAAGAGCCTGAAGAAGTCGAATAAAGGGACACAACAACCAACTCACATTTTTATTTAGAGAGGAAAGTATGAATGAAGTACAAAGTTCTCCCAGATCTCACTCACCTTTCACATGCCCTTTCACAAAGGGATTTCTATCTGTGGGAACCTTTCAGGCACATCTAGAACTTGTTTAATCCAAAAGTCAAACTGTGTTGGCAAGTTAGCTCAAGTCACTTTTTGGGCAGAGGGGGGCCAGTTTCTGAGGCAGTCAGTCATGCACTTGAAGTAATGCCGTGGGAGTTAGGAGATCAGCCATGCAGAAAAGCCAGTGAGCTCCAGCTCTGCACAGCAGCTCATCAAAGGATACTCAGAACACTCAGCAGTCAATCCTGATGCTGAAATCCAGGCTCAAGTTTCAGTTTCAAGTAAATTCAAAGTTCACAAGTGGGGATATTTTCTCACAGGTAGCAGTAAGCCTCTTTACTCTGCCTTCATGCTCCCAGGTCAGCTTTTTGCCTTGGATAATTAAACCCAGTGTGAGGCTGAGGGATTGTACAATAGGGCACACCCTGGAAAATACCCCAGGAGCTCTGCATGGCTGCCAGGGCTTGTGTCTCCCCCAGCCTCCCACCTGCATTCAATGCTAAACCCAGAGCTGCAACCCTACTTTGGGCATTTCTGCAGTCTGGGTTCTACTGACCTGGGACCCCTTTGCCTCCAGGGCTTTCAGCCCTCCTTCATCAAGGAGGTGACATGGGGGAGCCCCAGCTCTACAGCTCTCTCACTCAGGGCTGAGCCCTGTGTGTTTGCCTAGGAAGTAAAACCCTTTCCTGCTTCAGAGGTAAACACAAGTGTACTCTTTCTGTCAGCTCTGGTGGATACTGGAGTTGTCTTCAGGGCCAGACACTTTTCTCAGACAAAATCTCTTAATTCCCAATATATTCCAAGTGCTTCAAGAACTGTAACATGGCCCAAGCCCTCACTTTCCACACAAATATAAGCAAAGACCCAAAACTTCCCCTGGCTATAAAACTGACTTCACAGCCATGTGTGAATGGCCAGGTGAACTTCAGTTGCCCTCCTCGCTTTTATTCATAAAATCATGTTTGCTATTACTTCTGATAAGAGAAGAAAAATCAACTTTTCAAACATAAATGGAAAGCAGCACTCTGTTTTTCTGACATGTTTTGCCAGAGTCTCAGGTTTAAACCAGACCCTGATGGCCATGCTTGTTATTCTCCTGTGGGCAATGAGGAAGCAGTTTCTCAAGCTAGAGATGTAAACTGGAGTGATTCATTGAGCTGTACATGCCTCCTGTGCTTTTCCTGGCCAATTTAGGTAAATACAGTATCGGAAATCGGGTTCTCTATGAACAATTGTGACAATTACTGCTAAGAGCCCCATCACTTTTTACTTCATTTAATATTCTCTGTAATTATGTTAGTCATAAAGAAAGTCATTCGGTATTAATGTGGATGTCACATGCCCTTTCACAGAAACCTCAGCAATAATTAATGCTCCATTAACACCTTAAGTGTCTTGTTATTATTTATTCATTTAGCATTAAAATTGATAAGGCTGTCTTAGGGAGGAAGGAGTCAAGATGTATTATAAGAAATCCTTTTTTTTTTTTTTTTATGAGTGTATGACCACACTGTTCCTGCAAGAGCCACGGGACATTGGTTTAGTTACAAATGCCAATGGGTCTGTAGCCTAAGCTATACTCTGCTCCCTGCCTGCTGCTGTGCTATAAATAGCTCAAGCTCAAACAGGAGATACACAAGACACTTCAAGAAAACACCAGAGGAAAATCAGGAGATGATGTCTGGCAAGCCTTTTGGCAGAGAGACCGAAGACCCAGGGAAGTTTCATCCTGTTCCCATCTCTATCACACTTCCAGATGTCTGTGTACAAGCCATACAGGGTGAGTCCTCACCCTGTCAGAAGGTCAGGCTCTCAGCTCAATAGAGAGCATGGGGTGCCTTTTGTTTTCTTGTTTCTTTGTGGCCAGAGACCCAACATGAAATATTTTGTTCAAGCATAATATGATTTTTTTCACTTTTTTTTTATCCACCAAGAAAAAATTGTTTTTCTAGAATCAGTAGGATCTTCTCTGTGTTTTGATTTTCCCTTTAGCTGCTGGAAAAAATCAACCATTGTCTGGGTCCAAACTTCATCACTGCATTTGAATTAAGCATCTCAGGGTCTCCTTCAGAGCCTAATGGACTATCCTTGGCAGGTGGCAAGTGAGACCTGCCCAGGGTCACAGAAAAGGAAATCTGTGGCTGCTGGCAGAGAAGCTCCCTCTGGAAATTGTGGTAAATCTGGGATGAGGATTCAGGTCTTCCACACCCCACCCCTGATTCAGGTCTTCCACACCCCCCTATCACTAGTGGTCTCATCCCTCCTGCCCAGCTGTCTGGAACACGAGGGCTCTGCCAGCTCTGCATCCAGAGCAGGGTCTCGGTGTTTCCCTGCTCCTATAATGGCTGGAACTGATTTTCCAGCTATTACCAACATCAACAACTCTATTAACAAGAGACATCCAGGCAAACAGCAATTCCCCTTATGGCTGAGTGTAATATAGGCTGGAGTTTCCCAGCTGAGTCTGGCCTGAATTGAATGTATCCTTCTCACACCACAACTCCAAAGACCTTTTTCTTTCTTTCAAAAGCAGCAGGGAGCTCTGCATGCTGCATGGCTCCCAGTCCCCAATTAAACTATCCCACAGCTGTTACTGACTTCCAGAAGTGGATCTGTCAGAAGCATGGTAATTGTGTTGAGATCTACCACCAAAGAAAAGAAAACCCAGCATGCCTGAGGAGACAGACTTTTGTTAGACACTCCCTCCCATCCCACACACCTACATATATATATATATATATATATATATGTATGTGTGTATTTCCATACACACAGGATAGCTTTATAGTAATTATGTCTTGTCACTCACTGCAAAGCCTCAGTTACATTAGCCAGAGCCATATGTTTTTTGCACATGCTGAAATGTCATATATTTATGCTGCTTTTATAGTTTTCCTTCCTTGCAGGAGCAGGATGTTCTGCCTCCTTTTTCCCCTACATTTTCTTTTCCTTCCTCTCTGTATCTGCTACAGCTTCTTTAAAAGAAGCATCTCAAGCAAAAGGGGTGCTCCTTGCACTGCTGCCAAGACACACTGCCCAGCCCTTGGTTTTGAGGGCATTTCTAGCAGGAACTGAGGGCTCACCTCATGTATTTCTATCCAAAGTGTGCACTACTGACACTCATCATGTGCCCAAACTGCCTGACCGTAGCATGTGACTTCTGTGGCTTGGCAGGGGATAGCTTGGCTGATAGGCCAGGCAGTTCATCACTACCCACCACAGGAGCTCTCCATGCTGCTTTTCCTTTTATCCTAGACATTGCACTTAGATTGCGACTATAAAAAAACAAACAATACAGCAAGGTGCATACAAATTGCAAATAAAAAGTTAATGGTGGCATCTTTCAGTACTCCATGGAGAGTAAAGGGCCATTAGCCTCATTAAGGCAAGGAAAATCATCTTTTTGTGCTCCTATTTTCCTCTTTACTGCAGTGAGTCTTCATGAGTGCACACACATATCTGTGCCTGGGGAACCTTGCCTTGAATTATGGCTTCTCAGTATAAGGAAAAGGTGTCAGCTTCAGTTTCAGCTTTCCTTGCAAGGTGTTTTGCTGCCTTTCCTCCACAAAGGAGACCCCTTTCTAATTCATCCTGCATCTTTACTACCAGAGGAGACAGCACAAGGAACCTGGGTCTGAACTCCTCACATTCTGGGTCTGACCCTCTTGGTCCCTCCCAGGTGTTAAATTCTCTACTATACTCCTCTATTCAGGGTATAATTCTCAAAATGAGTAACTCCTTCCTCTCCATTTCCACTCCACGGGCTATACTTCCCCACAGCACAGTAAACCCACATGATCTGGCTCCTCCATCACTGCATGGTTTTGGAGATGAGTGCTTTCATTTTTGCAGCTTCCTTCCTTCTGGAAATAGTGGGCTGGATTTTCTCATCAGTCACCTACTTGTAGTAAAACCAAAGATATTTCACTGAACCATGTGGACGTGGTTTTCACTGACTCTGTGGGCTGGTCCCCAATCCATGTCAGTGTAATAGAGATTAAAAGCAGGCCTGGATGCCCAGTGACCATTGACACTGATGGTCCTGCCTTGTGTCATGGTAAGGTCAGGACAGTCCTTATCTTTCTGCTTTGATGTGAAGCACTGAGGATACACACGAGTTACCCCAGTTGGGTCTGGGTTTGGATCTGAGTCTGAATTTTCTGTCAGAAAATCAGGATTCAGACCTAATGGGACTCTGTCATATCAATTGCAAAGAGGAAGTTGTAAAATGTGGAGGAGCTGAACACAAATCAAGAAGTAGAGAAGGTGGCATTCATCTGAAGGGATTTTATATTTAATGCAAAGACTTTGGGATGATATAAGATGTTTGAACACCTGGCTGGTGAATATTTTATTGACTCAAAACTCACAATTGATTAATCCCTACCAAATTTGTTTCTCTTTTACAAAGCAAAAACAAACACAGATACTTGAGGAGTCTCCTCTCTTTGCTTATAAGCCTTATAATGGGTCTTTCAAACTGTCTGACCCTGTTCCTGATTCAGCAAACATTTAGGCATAAACTGGATTGAATTTTCACAAGTAAAACCCAATTTTGCTCACATTTTAATCCCCACCTTGTCCCTACCCCCCAGAAAAACAGGAAAAAAAAAAGAGAGAAAAAAAAGAGAGAGAGAGAGAGACTCTGAGAGATACCTAACCTTCTTGCAAGCCAAGAATTAATACTGTTGTGCCATTGATCTGTTTTCCCACATCCTCTTCCTGAGGAATCAGTCCCTATGTAGAAGCTGATGGATAATGGCTCTGAATTTCTGAGTGAAGCTCCCTACCTGTGAAAAACAGCTGCTAACAGAGTTTGACTGTCAGGAAGCCAGCAGACAGATGTTTTGGGTAAGGAGTCCTGACATGAGAGATGAAAAGATCACTGCTAGGGCATCTGTTACCCATCTCAGAAAAAGGAAGAAGGAAACATTACTGAACCATTTATACAGGAGCTCAGGAGCTCCTGGGGACTTTAATTATCCCTACATCTGCTGGGTATGACGTTCCTCAATCCTAAACCAAAATCATTCTTTTATTCCAGATAGGACCATTTTATTGCATAATAAATAAAAAAAAGAGTAAAATTATTCTAGATCAAATGATACAGAGGGAGGGAAAAGCCTAAATATTTTAGGAACATAGGTGGGTCTGTAATGTTGACCACAGCTTTCTTGAACTGGGTCCATATAGGACAGTTCTGGGAGTGCACAGTACCACAAAGGGGGTGGAGAGTGAAAGTGCAAATGGATGAGAGTCAACAGGGGAAGCAAGACAAGCATTCTTCCTGTTTATGCTCTATTCATTTTACATCATAAGTTGTCCTCAAACAGATTGCAATCTTTTAAAAATGAATTGGCTACCTGAGATGGCTTGCTAAGTAATTTGAGCAGCTAAACCAAACCCTTATTCAAAATAAGTCACTGAAATGAAATGACACTCTAAAAAATATGTAACTCAGATTGTGCATTGCTGTTCCTTGATCCAGTGAGTGCAATGTGTGGCATACCAGAGAAGTGGTGTTTGAACCCATTTTAACAGAGATGCAACTTTTTTTTTTTAATGCTTCTTAAAGGGTTCCTAAAATGCACTTTTTGGATTTTTTTTTATCTTTTATTTTTCCTGCCAGTAATTAGGCTAACTGTAGTGTATTTACAGTCGAGTGCCACAAATGAGTTCCAAAGTCAGATCTGCCTCTAATACAGGCATAGCCTCAGTGCCACATGGGAAAGGAGAAAGCTACAAGCTCTGTCTGGTACTCAGCATCTTTCTGGGAATTGCCAAGCCCTGTGTACTATGTGTCAATACAATAAGCAGTCAAGCTTGCTTCACTGCTCACTCAAACATGTGCCTTCTCTCAGCTCTGCTGCAGTACATGGAGAAGGAGTAGCCAAATCCAAGCAGGGGTTACTCTGTGAGGACTTCAGGCATGAAAGGTTAGAAAACCTGCACAGGGAAAAGAGAGATGCTTCAGGGTGAAACAGAGAAGTGCAAGTTAAGAGACACAAGCTTCAAACTGGGGTCTAATGGCAAAGTAACTGTGTGCTACATTTGTTCAGAGAAGCAGCTGGAGATACCAGGCACCCTGCAGAAGACAAAAAAAAAGAGTTAAGGAAAATAAGATCAGTCTTTACAGATACTGGGAAAACCTAAGTACCTAGAAGAAACAGTGAAGAAGGAAATTTCAGGAGAATAAAATATGACAGAAAGAGTGAGTTGCTTCTTTAAAGGGCCAGAAGTACAAGTGCAGAGACTTTGTCAAACCTGTGCCTAAGTATGCTCTTTCAAAGATGTTGAATCCTCTTTCTAACCCATCCCAAAGGCTGTGTGTGTTTTACTTGTACTTCTGGCCCATTAGACTCCTATGGTAAGACCTTCACTCTGTGGAGGACTCAGCTAATACTCAGCCTTACCAAGGCTGAGCAAGTCAAGGATGGAGAATTAGGCATGCAACAATGCTTAACTTCCTACAATGAGTACAGAGCAATTATTTCTGTTAATTAGATCCCCCCTCCACGCATAATCAATCCTTGCTTGCATGGCAAGGCGCTGAAGGGCACGAGCTGACAGACATCATCAGGTGAGCCTGCCTGGGGAGCTGCCTTGCAGGCCACAGGGCAGCTCCTTGTGAGCATGGCACTGAACTCCCACAGAAATGAAAGGCACAAGTGCATTGCTGAGAGCTGAGCTTCAGCCATGCCTCATGTCCAACCTCACAGCAGTGTTTGAGGCATGAATAAAAGTCCACATCTTAGCAAAGTGCTCTTCCAACAGGACGGGCAAGGCTGTGTTAGCACCTCTGGGCATATCTGGTACACCCTTCCTGGAGAAAAACACTGCAGTGGGTGGTCTTGGGCATGGCTTTCCTTGGGCCTGACTTGCATGAAGCTTTTCTATTTATTTGTAATGTTCTTTACGTATTTATTCAAAAGTCTAATGACATTTAAATGAAAAATCTCATGCTGATTAAAAGCAGGTAGGGGAATAGCTGGGAAAATGAAATGCACCATACATAATCAGATCCAGATGACATGCAGCCCAGGGTTTTGAGGAATTGAAGCTAATGAATATAGTGAACCTCTGGTAATTAGATTTGAACAGCCATGGCAAGGGAGAGGAGGGGGAGAAATGCAAACATGGTATAGATCTTAAAAGGGGGAATAAACAAGGAGGGAAGAGAGAGTTATCCTAACACAGGCTCATAAAAAGCCCACATCACTGACTATAACCCCCAGAGGGGAGGACTGCAAAGTGTTTCTTCAGCTTTTCCTTTCAAACTTTCCATCATTTTTTCACTCCCCATTTCCACAGTTATGTAGTTTTGTTCTTTTTTGTTTCCTCTCCTCCCCTTCCTCTGCATCCCACCTCCTGATTTTGCCCACATCCCCCATTTTACTCCCTAGGAGATCTTTAGTGTTTTTCAGGATGAAGAGCCCTTTCCAGACCATTCTTGATTCCCTTCCAAGGTGCAACCTCTCTATCCTGCTCTGTGTAGTTATCTTAATTGTAGAGCTCCTTATTGTCCCTTTCATTCTCAACAGCACTAAGTTAACCCTTTAATTCAGGCTAAGTGCTTAAAGATGTGCATTTCTTTAACATGGGACTGGTCCTGCTAAAATCAGTGGAGTAACTGGGGTGTTAAGAACCACAGGGTTTTTTGGCCTGCCCAGAACAGAAGCTCAAGCATTAATTTCTTTTCACTCCCAAACTGACTTTGTCCCAAACTCTGCTGTTGTGTTCAGGCCCATGTCCTCACCTGCACACAAACACAAACCCAGGCTCCTCTCACACCTGCCCTAGCAGCCAGGCTGAGCTGCCACCTTCACACCTCCCATGCTGGACAGGGAAGCCTGGCTTTGCATCATGCTCCTGGCTAGCACATGGGGTTGGCAGGGCTGGCTGCCCCAGGGCTGGTGGGCTCAGGGCATTTGGGGCTCCTGGCTGCTCTCCACCCGAGCTGATTGAGTAAAGAGCCTTTGTGCAGCCCATTGCCTGAGTGCACTGACAATAGCCCCCTTCAAGGTGCCACACACCCCGAGGTTAGGAGCCATGACCTGGTGTGTGACCAAGTGAACCCACTCCTCTCTGGCCCAGGGCACCCACGCAAGGGGGAAAAGGGAACAAATGAGTTACAGTTTGCTGAGGGGTTTGGTGGGTTTGGGAGGTTGATATGCTGCACACTGAGCCTCACTGAGCAGGTCTTTGGATGAATTCCTCACATTGCTTTAGAATTAGAGTGGAAACTCACCAAAATCTTGCTGCTTGCTACATCCAGGCAACCCCCTGAACATTGTCAGCATCCTGTATGTGAAGGCATTGAAGGAATAGGATGGAACTTTTCCTTTTTTTCTTTTTGGTGTGGATAATGAATTCTTTTCAATTAGTCCAAGAATCAGCATCGCTATTTGAATTGTAGATTTTTACACTGAGTGCAAAGTCTTTAATGTCTTTGCAATGGAGTTTATATATAGAGTGTTAACAGAGCTGTCTGTTAGGCAACAATTCCACAGGAGAAGGAGAAAGCGAGTCTGGATGGTGATAAAAGCAGTACTTCCATTTTTCTCTGGATGTCTTCACTAAAGAGTGAAAGTGTCTCTTGGGATCTGTTATTTAGATTATAATCTGAATTACTTTTTGTGAGAGTACTGACTTTGTGGACTAGAAAGATCAGGCTAGCACTGAACAAATAAATTCCCTTTGGGACACTTAACACAACCCCTTTTTCTCCCCAAAGCTGGAAAAATCCTTTAAAGTTATTTTAGTAACACTAGGAACCTAGAGCAGACTTTGAAGAGGTTTTGAAGACGAGAGCAGCATCTCCTTGCAGCACAGTTTGCTACTGATGGGTCAAAATGATTTGCTGGATCAGGAATATTTCCCTTCCTGGGAGGTGTTGATTGAGGCTGTAGGCTTCACATTTGTGTATTGCACAGTGCAACTCAGTTAGTTGGGTTGGAGGCAATCAGATGTTAAAAGGCAATTTGGAGAAAATTGCATGTAGCTTCAGATGTCACTCAAAAAGGATGGGGTAGTGGCATCTGTTTCTCATAACCTTTGAAACATTACATACGTTTCAGAATGATACTGTTTCTTTAGAAGTAACCACGTAATTTTTGGATTTTTTAAAATTAAATACAGTACCTTTAATTTAGGATATTGTTATTCTAAAAAAGACAATGCTAACCTTTTTTGACCCTTCTCTGCAGTGTAAGTTATTGTTGGCAAGGTCATGTTTGGTCGCTTTGTCTGATCCAGGAGAGTATTTCATGAATTACCTTATAATTTGAAGTGGTGACTGGACCTTTGTGCTCTAGATAATGTCACAAAAACAATTTATCCAAGGCATTTGACAAAGAAAGGAAAAATTGCCCACTTTTCCCATCAAACATAATTACCATTCACCACATCTAAATGAAGCGCTTGTTGCATCTCTACTGGAGAACCAAAAGCCACTATGAATAGGTTTATTTCTCCATTAACTGAAAACTGGTGCAGGGAAGACAGGGGAAATGGGCTTTCTAATTAACCCTCTTAGTGCTCTGACAGAAAACTGATAGATCTGAAACTTCTGCTGTGGTGGAATCTTCTCTTTTCTTCTAGGAAAGCCATGAGGCAAGCCTCTTGCCCCTCTGACTGTAACACAGGGTCTGGCAATGGACTGGAACCATGACACAAGGGCAGGAGAGCAGGCCAACCCAGAGCAGGGCTCTGCAAGTTTATTCAATTAGGTACTAAGTGTTTGGAACAAGGTTTCATCTGCCAACAGCTGTATACAATCATTTGTGGTTTTGAGGCCAGGGTAATTGGCATGTTATGAGCTTTTGCCTCAGCTTTTGGCATCTGCCTAAAAGCCACATGGAAAGGAGGAAGGCTCTGCGTGGGGCTCAGCCAGGAACCCTCCCTGGGAGTATAATCTCAGGAGGCATCAGTGAACAAACCTACCCAGGTCTCATGGACATGGGGCAGATGCTGCCCACCAGCACTCCTACAAGCCCTGGTGAGTGGGAGAGAGTCCTTACTAGGCTGTATGCTACCAGAGCCAAGATTGCTTCACGTGCATGGATTTATGCTTTTAACTAGAGATGACTGTTTTCAGGAAATTGACTGGAGCTGCTAGTTAATTGGAAGCAGTGAGGGAATTTTATTTTCCATTGTGTGCTTCAGTCCTCAGTGATCCAGCACTCAGCACTAAGCTGTTACAGCTCAGAAGCTGCCACCAACCTTTATCCAATGGTAACATGACATCCCTGGCCTCCCTCTGAACAGTCCAGGATGCTCTGTCTTCCATGCCCTATTTCCTTTCAGGGTATACTAGGAACTGCCATGCCCTGCTCCTTGTATCCTCTTCCCCCAGTCTGCTTTTTTCTGCTTCTTTTCCTTTTCCTTTCACCAGTGCATCACCTCTTTGCTACGGGATGCTCTGTGGGAAAACAAGAACCATTTGCTACACATTTGTGCAGTGCCCAGCACAGCAGGCCAACACTTATTGGCACCATTGCAACAAATATTAAATGCTAATAGCAGGGTGGTGGAGCCATGCTTCACCATGAATATCAGTAGATAGAATCACACTACTCCTTTTATTATCACCTATTGCTTCCTGTTAAAGGGGAGTCAGCCTTGAATGGTTCCTCTGGTTCACACTGTCATAACCAACATCATGTCTTGGTTTCTTAATTGTTTACACCTTCAAGAGCAATCCTGAATCCTGTAGAGAAGCTCCCAACTGATGTCTAATCATTAACTTCTGAACAGGAGAGCCAAAATATGCAGTGCTGCTCTGTATTAGTGTTCCTAAGTTATAATAATGGGTTGCTTTTCCCCCATGGTGCTCAGGGCTCTTTACAAAGAAAAAGGAGTATTGTTATTGCCATTTAAGGGCTGAAAAATCTAAAGTGCAATGAAGAAGCATGCCTTGCCCACAGTTGGACAGCAAAGGAGAGTCCAATTCTTCATACTTGCCTTGTCAGTCATCAGGACTCCATACAAACCTACCAAAAGCTGTGTCATATCCACGCCCCAAAGTGACAGCTCAGTGCAGCTACTTAATAACAACAAAAAGTACAATTTATCCCATATATGTCCAAGAATAAATGCCAGTTGTTCTGTCAGGCACTCACATGCTGTTTGGTTGGGGTGAGTCTGTTCTTAACAGATGCTCAGCTGCTTGTTAACGGGATGGAGAGATGCAAATGAAAGTCTACAGGCTTCACAACAAGCAAACTTTGTCCCTTGATCACAGCACAGTGCCTCCTGATCCTGACAGTTGCAGTTTTATAGAGGGTCAGGTGGACAACAGATGTTCACCTGCTTAACTACAGTAGCAGTAAAACTCTTGGAAACAACCTCTGAACTAAAAGACCATTCTACTCTTGCTGCTTTGCAATCAGGAAGGAGCCCTTCAGATGTATTTGTCTATACGTCCCGTCTAATTTCCTCTCAGAAAGCTCAAGCAGTGGAGCCTCCATTCTTTCCTTGACCATATAATTTCTCTCTGTGGTAAGACCCTGCTCCTCTGATGTGACTTTCCTCCCCCACCCCACATGGCTAATTTAACTTTTCCCTTCCTCATCAGCATGGATGCAATATGCACGCTGAAATGTCATCACTCCCCCTCACAATCACACTGTTGTGCTTGCTCATCTGGGCTCCATCTGTAGGGTGCTGGTAATGGAGTCCTATTATGCTGGAGAGTAGGAGGATGGAGGGATGAAAAGCATGGGAATCCTGACTGTTGCACTGAGCTGGGTGATCATACCCTGTTTATTGGGTTCAGTGCTGAGGCAGCTGTGTGAAGCTCCATACCCTGTGTTACACATGATGACATCTCCCAGGATGGGCTCACACTCTTGTCCAGTGGAAATGCTATGCAGCTTTTGTTCACCTTTGCTGCTGTTTGCTTTGGTGACTCTGGGTAAAACCTAAGGGACTTTGGAATTTAGCATTCAGAGTGCCTGTGCCATGTCAAGAAAAAACAGGAGGAAGCAAACATCCATGTTGATCCATGTTAATTTTTTGCACTTTGAAACTCAGGGAAGGAACCTAAGCTAATAGGACCAATGATTTTCTCCAGAACTTTTGTATTGTGTGTGGGTCTGCTGCTACAATAACACCATGGAGCTGATGCCTACAAAACTATAATTTTTAGTGAATCTATATGAACAGAGACTGGCTTTGATGCTCAAAGCTACTGTTAGGCAGCACATAGACATATGTGGGATGTGAGCTGGCATTTCGTGGTCACACTTCCTTCTGAAGCATCTGTCTGAAGCCCAGTGAGAGAGACTGACTACTATGAGCCTGAGGGAGATGTGCAGTGATGCTTGCAAAGCTACCCACAGCAGAGATGCTGGCCATGGGTGAGGCAGAAAGTGCCACATGGGATAAAGATACTGCTGTCTGTAGTAAGACAAAACCCTTGTCTAGAAAAAAGAAAAGTTAAGAAGGAGTTTATCCTCTGTGTACTTCATATGTAGCCTAAATTTTCTGCTGCTTGGAGGAGAAGGCCAAATAATATTCCTATCCTCCAAGGGAAGAAATTCAGTTTAAAAATGAAAAGAGCTAGACATCTGTCTCCTCTGAAATCAATAGGATTTATGCATCCCAATCTCTTTCTCATTTTTAGACTTTCATCCCACACAGAGCACTCAGCTATGCTTTTATGACCAGGTTTCCTTCCTTGCAAAATCAACCCCTCCTTTTCATATTCATCGTCAAAGGGGATCAAAACCAGCCTGCAACGCAGAAAAGGCAGGTTTAGTGCTTGCCTTCTACGTCTTTGTTTAGCCCTCTGACAGGGCTCATGAGAAAGCCCAGGCTGCAGCCTTAGCTTAGGGCTAAATGAATAAAGGTCACCATGCTCCAGGATGGAGGTTCATTGTCACACAGTGAGACAGAGATGGCCAGCTAAGCTGGAGGTCAAGACGTTCAGTCTTTGGGCTATAATAGTAAATTGATAAATCTTCATACTGGATTACGTGCTGGCATTAGAACTGTTGTCAAAACCTAGCACACAAGAGTTCTCAAATTATTCCCTGATGAAAAGATTGGGTACCAGGATTTGAACTAAATGAGGTACTTATTTTGGCCAACATTTAGTTTAAACCATGAACTCACTGCCAAACAAAGCTGCAAAAGCAAATGCTTAAGCAGGCTCAGTGTTTTTTGCTGCTGAAGTTGTGAAATGCTGGCTCATCAGCAGTGGTTAAAGAGGGTAGGACAGATGGTCAAAAGGAAGAGTCAGTACACAGAGAACCCTGGGCAGGCTGGGAGGTTGGGGCAGCTAGGGAAGCATGAAGAATTGGACTCTCATTTTCTGGAAATATTCATGACTGGATGTGACAGGGCCCTGGATAGCTCAACCTAGGCTCTGCTTTACATAGACCAGATGGTCCCCAAGAGCAGGGACCAAGCTCAGACTTTCTGAGATTCTATGGATTCAAGCCTGAAACCAAATAGTCAGGCCAAGGGGAGGATTCTTCTTCCTTTGTCTTTGCTTTCATTTTTCTAGGTACCTGCTGCTGTCCACTGGTAGAAATGGCATGCTGAGCTGGGTTAATCCAACATGAAACTGCATCAGTTTTTGTATTCTTATGATTCCTGTGCTGTAAAACCCCATTTTCCTTTCAAATGAGGATGCTGTAAATGCAAAGTTCGCATCAGAGATAGGGCAACCTTTTGACACAGCCATGCAGTCAGTGGAATAAGCTATATTATTCAGATGAGTTGTTAGCTGTTGCCCAGAAAAAACCAAAAAACCAAAAAAACCAGAAGGCAGCTGGGAATAAGAAGGAAGCAAGGGATGCATGTCCTGAACGTGACTGCTTCCATCAATAAAGCTGTCTCTTGTACGCGGGCATGCCTGTACAGCACGCGCTGCTGAGCTAGAGAGGAGCTTAGCAGACAGCAGTGCTTGCAAACCCCCTGCCCCCAAGGACCATCTCCAATCAATCTGAAATGATGGTGGGTTCACTGGAGTGCCTTGTGACTTCACATGCACCCGAGACAGCGGCTCTCTCTCTAATGGCAATGGCAGCGTGTGGGCAGGGAAAGGAGGCAGCAGGGCGGAAGGATGGCTGGTGCAAGTGGCTCAGCACTGCTCACACTGCGTAGATGGAGCCATCCACAGTGACCCTCAGGCCACAGCAAGATGGGCCTCAGCAGCCAGCACCACCCTCGCTTTGTTGATGCCAAGGGATCCACACTGAGGTCTGTGAGCTGGAGGTGCAGCCTTCTCTTACGCTGCCTTTATTAACAATATAGCTCTGGCAGTGGGTGGCAGCCTGGGCTCTCAGTCTGCTTCATGTTGAGGCCTTTGTCCTCAGCTGGGCAGTGCTTGAAACAGGGATTTGCTGGGTTTGTTTCTGGGCCAAACAAAAGCCTGCTCCAGCAAATGCCACTGTGGCTTACAGGCTTTCATCTCGGGACCTACCTGTTCTGTCAGCTCTGCTTGCAAAGCCTGCATAACTCTTTGTGTTTGTTCTCAAAACAAGCATTCAAATACACTCTTTTGTATTTTCCTTTCCATAAGAAAACCAGAGCAGAAGAAACCTGTGTGAACAAGCCAAGGGGAGCACCCTTAGCTGTGGGAAGCCAACAACAACAGGGGCACCGCTTACAGATTTCCTCACAGTTTTGCAGCGAACAAAGGGGAGCAAAACAGCAAATCCAATGGGGAAAGAGTCACTGGTGGGGTTTGCTTTATGAAAAAATGCTGTCCTTTTGTCCTGTAGATGTTGGTCATGGCGAAGCCAGGCAGGGACCCATCTGTGAGCTTTCCCCCACTCTCTCATGGCCTCACTTCTCTAAGCCTGACACAGTTCCTCTACAAAGTGCAGAAGTCAGCACAGGTGTGAACAGGTAGCTTCTTTATGTAGCTAAGGGTGGAAGGATGTCTGGGTTTCTGAGAACCTTCCTTGAGTCTCTTGGGTTGCATGGAGCCTGCAAAGATGCCGAGGTTGCCCTAAACACACAGGAAAAACTTCTTGTTACAAAAGTCCAACACAGTCTGTGTGAGCCCCTGCTCTGAGCAAGACAGCTTGAACTCATCAGGGTCATCAGTCCTAGCCCTGGGTGCACAGCCACTAGGAGATGTAACTAGTGGTCTGCCTTGTAGAGCCCATGCCTTGTGTTGTCTGTCTGTATTCTCTAACCTCTTTGAACTGTCTTTTAAAATGTCTAAACAGTGCTCAAAGTGGGACTCTCACAGGATTACCATCCAAATTATAATTATACCCAGACACAATATTAAAGTTGAAGGGCCAAATACTCAAAAGTTAGGAAACAATAGAATTTCTATTGCCTCTGTACTTTAATGCAAATCCTTCCCTCAGCAGCTGCTGTGGTTTCAGTGCAGTCTGTTTTGCTGTGAGTGGGAGAACCCAGGGGCACATTTTCTGGGTGTCCTCAGTAACTCCCTGCTGCTCCCATGAGGAGTCAAACACAGGGCTGGCTGAATGTGGAGGTATCTGCCTTTGTCCCTCCTGTGTACCCTGCAGCTGTGGGAGCACAATGCTGGATGTCCAGGGGGGTGAAGGAGCTGGTGGATGAAAAACACCTCAACAGGAGCTAATGGTTTTTTTCCAGCGCAGATCACTTCTGTGCAAAGCCTGGAAGGTGGTACAGGAGTGAGGATGAGAGTGAGGACTAGGAAAGAAGGACTTAATGCTGGCTTTGCTCCAAACAAAACATTCTTCCGACTTGGGCAAACAGCAATGCTTGCGTGATACTCTCTTGGCACCTCTTTTACCCTTCACAACTCCTGAGCCAGTGTTTTTTAATCCAAGTTACTGAGCATGTTGAGTAAGGATGGAGGCAGGAGGGGATCTAGCAAAGAGAAGCAAGGTCATGGTTCTGAGTGAGTGAGTGCTGCCCTGCATAATGGAGTTCTTCCTGCTCACCTAGGATATGTTAAACACATCACTCTGTCCAAATGTTCTGCAGGCAGTCACTGCTTTTCATCCTCATTTTTTGAGGGCTTTTAAGTCCTTGCTTCCGACCAGAAGTGCAGCCGCGATGTGCCAGGAGCCGTGGGCTCTGTGGTTTGGAGATGCTAACCCTAGGCGTAACTCTAACCCTAGGCAGTAAAAGCAGCCTTCACTTGTAGAAGCAATGCCATTAGATTCTTTTCAATACAGCCATGAGTCTTCAGACTTCTCAAATAGGGCTAACCTATTTCACCAAAAATTCAGTCTGGGGCAATCCCCAGGAATGCCTGCTTTCAAACCACAGGATGAAGTCTTGGAAACACTGATAAATTCCTCAAATCAGGCTCCTGGAATGGAAAGCATTTGGCAAGCTTGTAAGAGGTGAAAGCAATCCACAACACTTGAGAATAGAGCTTGTCTCTATAAATAATAAAAGAGCGGCTGTTATCTAAAAAAGTCTGAGCATGAAGCAAAAATGTCCTCCAGGGTATTTGTATACACTTGCAGAAACTGTCACACAGCTGGAATGGGTGTACAAAATGCCTCTCTGACGCTAATGAGAGGCGTTTTGTACACCCATTACAAAATGCCTCTGCTTTAATATGAAAGTGGCTGGGCTTCCATGTGCAGTGTGGACAGCTGTATTGCTCCAGCTCTCCTCTTCCTGGTAAAAAGGTCAGAAGTGCAGTACCTGAGGTGTGTAATTCCATTTGCAGAAGTGATTCAGGCAGTCACACCCCCACAGCATAGAATCAAAATCTGGGTGACCAGGGTTCTACATCACTGTGGTGGGTCTGGTTCTTCTACTTCACCTCTCAGCTGAAGCTCTTACAGTGATGTAAGTAACCATGATAAATCTGACTTTATTTACAAACTTGGGAAAATTTGGTTCTGGTGTGTGTGTTCCAAAGGAGATATACCCAGAAATGATGAAAAACAGACTGTCAGTTTAAGTGCTCCACTGTTGGTTCCTGCAGCTGAGGATGTTTGCCCTGAACATCACTTTCTGTGGCTGGTGGCAACACTGAATCGGAATAACTCTCTCCTTAAACATTTGGGAGGGAATTGATGGGAAAAGACACAGATCACATCAGCTGTAACCAGCAAAGTCCATTTTTCTTTGAGAGCCTCCCTGGCACCAGGGCTAGAAAGCCTTGTGTTCAGCTGAAGGTCTTCTCTCACTTTGGTTAACCAGCCTGGTGGAAAGACAGGCTTACAGAAAAAATGGTTCTGGAGACTCAGTGTAAGAGACTCCCCTGCTGCATGAAGACTCTGCATTTTAGGGTGATGCTTTCCAGCTGGTTGGGATTTTCTTGAAGATGATTTTGACTACATGAAAAAGTCTTGCTTTTAAATTCTAAAATTGCCTTTTATGCACTCTCTTTTTTGTTGCCTTTCTTTTCTTCCTTTCCTTCTAGCCTTTGGGGTTTTTCTTTCACATCATATTCACCACATCCTTGAAGTGGGAGGAGAGAAACTAAAAGAAAATATTTAGTACCTCAAAGAAAATATTGAACACCTTTAAACCATCAGCAATTGATAGAAGCCTGAAGAGGTCATCCCTGGAAATAATCCAGCCGGTGAACTCCTTGTACATGTCACCTTTCCAAGAGAAGTGCCATTTCCTCATGAGGTGGGTGTACTTATTTATTGAATCATTAAAGCTGTTTTCTTTCAGACAGCCTTTAAATATCTTCCCTGGAGATGTGTCAGGCTGGGCAGCAAGCCAAGTGGAACCCCCTAAAGTTAAGAGCTCAGCTCTGTTGGACATAAACCACTTGACATTTCAAAGATGACAAAAGTGGTACATATCCAATTTGTTTCAGTAGGAAAGAAATAACTGGTGAGTAGCACACTGAGCCCATCACAATGGACAAGCCATGCCATGGTGACTCCCCTTCTTCAGGCAAGGGCAGAGCCCTGCTCTGTGTCATATATACAAGCTGTGATTATGGACCCTTCACTCTGTTTGCCATGGCTCCAGAGAGGCCAAGACTGATGCTCCAAAATCCCATGCTCTATTGCTCCCATGGGCTCTTACTGCTGCTGCTTTCCATTACTGCCTCAAACTTCCCCCCTGCCCTGCTCACAGGGCTTGAATTTTGGTGTTATGTATCTTGAATGTGGTTGTCCGGAGCTCAAAGGGTGTTGCTGTTCATGACTCACTGTCCCCAGGCCAGGTGACAGCAGAGTCACACCTGGCACAGGTTCTTCCTCTTCTGAGATACTCAGACTGCTTTCATCCAGGGATGCCACCATGGGTTTTGAAATTTGCTTTCCATGGACCTTCAGCTGGATTAAACTCAGTTGCTGCTGAATTAGCAGAGTGCAACACAGAGGGTCAGCTGCAAAGTTTATTGGGAGACAGGAGAAGAGTCCCTGGATTTCAGCAGGTCATAGATCCAGCCTATAGGAGGGATTGTGCACCAATTGTGCACCTTGGCTCCCCCTGTTATGAGGAACAACAGTGATCATCCTTGACTGAAGCCAAACGCTTTAGGATCTCACAGTCCCAAGGGCAAATGATGTCTTTGTTTGGTTTAATGTCTGGTCCAGCATTCGGTGCACGATATTTGGTCTGTTCTGAAGGGCTACCAGCTTGCCTGGAGCATTATTCCTGCAGCACCTTTCAGATAGCAGTGGAGTTTCTCCAGATTTGGGCTTGTGAAGGGCAAATCTAGATCTGATGCCTCAAGATGGTAAAAAGCCCATTGCCATCCCTACCTCTGAGGCCTGATGCTCCCTCCCAGCAGGTTGGGACAATAAAAGACACCCCCTATTTGGCAATCCCAAATTGCCTGGCTGCTTTCCTCACAGGATGGGACACAGCAATACAGAGAGGCTGGCTGAAAAAACCTGCAAGAAGGAAGAAGAGAAGCAGCTCCCACACTGGCAAACCAAGCCAGCACGCAAGATCCTTGCAAAAGAACTGCTCAGAAAGGCAGGGGAAGAAGCACACACAGAGACAAGACCAGAAACATGAATAAAACATGGCAGTCCTTGCAGACAGACGGTGAGGTAATAAGGATGATAATAATAATAATAATAATAATAATAATAATAATAATAATAATAATAATAATATAATCTGTTGGTCTCTGTTTCTTCTGGGCTTCAGGGGCTCATTTTGTAAATGGTTATTTGTATAGCTGGAGCTGCTGCCTCACAGCTCACACTGCTCAGACTTACATTCTGCTTCTCTCTCTGCCAGCAGCCTGGGTTTGCAAGTGTTCATGACTCAGCAGTAATTACATGACCTTGAAGGTGAGCTGGAGCAGCAAGGATCCTTCCTAGGGGCCAGGTCCAATGCCGGCTGCCTCCAGTGGAAGTCAGCTCTCTTGCAGGATCCAGCAAGGGCTGCACCTGCCTGGGGAGAACCAAGGAAGATTTAGGCTTGAGCAAAAGCCCAGTGGCCACCTAAGTATAACTGAGCCACCACACAGGCACTAAAGAGAGGGCACATCTGTGTTTAGTCAGTGCTGCTGGTGCTTCCAGACTGGTGGAAGAGTCCAAAAGGGCTGAGGTGGCCACAGATTAGACCTGCACGCAGAGCACTTTGTGAGCGCAGAAATTCCAGTGAGTTGCCCTCAAACAGGCAAGCACAGCAATGACAAACAAGGGGCAGCAGAGACTCTGTGCTGCTGCAGGCACATGCTCCTTGGGAGGGAATCCCCACTGAGGTGTGTGACCTTGTATCTTGGTTTGAAAAGAGAGGTGTCTACTAAGGAAGGCAGGAGCCTCCTGTGAAATGGAAAAATGTAAACCCCCTCCCTCTGAATTATAATGATGTTGAAACTGAGAGGCTCTCAGGCCAAGATATGGGAATAACAGTTCGTTACTAGGAAAATTAAAATACAAATGCAATAGTACAAACTAACAACAATAACAAAAAAAACCACTGACAGAGTCAGAATACAACTTGAGGCCCTGTTGGTCAGGATGTTGGTAGCAGTCTGATTGAATGGTGGCTGCAGCCCTCCTGGAGTGGCAAATGTGATTCTCTTGAAGCAGTGAGCCTGTAGAAGGGTGTAGTCTTCTTCTGAAGATCCAGTGGTGGTGTAGATGGGCCTGGTCTTCCTCTGGGAACCCAGTGGGAAAAGGGTCTCTGGTGTTCCAAATCTCAGATTATATCCAGGTAGGAATGCTTGGCTCCTCCCCCTGGGTGGATGATGTAATTTTATCATGCAGTGACACTCAATGGCCCACTAACAGAAAATATCCCCTGGAGGGAGGATTGGTTGTAGAAGAGGATTAAATTAACAGGACCCAATTAACAGAGGATAACTGCCCCACCTTTAACAGATGGCAATTGAATACACACCCAGCTAAACCTGAGACACCTTGGTAAAGAGGCAGCCTGTAACAACTGGGTGTTTCTGCAGAGCAAGGCTCCTCTCTCCCCTGCTTCTGTCTAGGAACAGAAAAATAGAGATGGGGCAACAGCTGGAAAAGATCCTGGTGTTGGTGTTAGAAAGCCCTCTGGAATGACAGGGAAGGGATCTGGGTGGGGCACCTACCTGACCTGGTACCACCGTCCTGTCCAAGGGCACTTTGCAGATTGAGATGGATTGGCAGGACCTTGGGCAAGGGATACCTGACTGCAGCCAGACCGTGAACCTCTGCCATGCTGGGGCTCCAGTGCAGATCTGCTGGTCTGTGCACACCCAGGAGCCTCTGCATCAATTTAAGGTGGGAGATGAGGCAGAAATTTCCATCAGCCTTGCTTCTTACAGCAGCTTCTTACAGGTCTCTGAAAAAGAGTTCAGCCTCTGTCTTGAATCAGTCGAATAAGAACAGTGACATTCTTGGCCAACAGTTTCAGTGACAAACTGTAGTTGGTTTCCATGTAACTTGCACATTAAAAGACACCAATAATAGTAAATATATGTAAGTGTCAAGACAGAAACAATGCTCTGTCTGCATTTAAGCCCTCCCGTGCAATGGGCTCTGGCAGGGTGTTGCAATACCTTTTTGAATCTCTCCTCCACTCAAATAAAATCTGAGTAAGATTTGTTTTCCCAGTCATTTGTGTATATTTATTGTGATTTTTTATAAATAAATCCATTCGTTTGCAGGGCATAGAAATGCTTTCCGAAACCCTGGCTTTTAAAAGAATGCAAAACACATATTAAAAATTAATCCATGTGGGTTTTCCTGTGCCCACTTCTTTTGGAAAAAAAGGTACACAACTACAAAGCATTTTATTTTGAAATAAAGAAATCAACAACTACAAATATTCAGGCTTTTCCCACAACCCACCTTTCTTCTCATAAAGAGTTTAAAGGACTGAATACTGTGTGCTTTCCACAAAACAGAGAGATTTTAGTAAGACCATTAATAGACATTTAACTTTAACAAGAGCCACTATAAACATTTCTCTGAAATTCACCAGGGAACCAGGATTTTATCACTTTAAGAGCACTGCTTGGCTCTGTGGTATGCTATGATGCTGGAAAATGATCTAATAGGCCTCACTGACAACAAGCTGGCACTCTGCCATGGGCATGAGAAACCACCCTCCAGCCTGGAGCATGAGAAAGCCTGCAAATAATGCCTCCTGATTTCCCAGCTACTAGAACAGCGTGGAGCAATGTGGCTGCAGCCATCTCATGCAAATAAGGCATGAAGTGAAGTGCCTGAACCTGGACATTACTACTGATTTTGTCACTCTGATCACCCAGAAATGTAACTGGGGAGTTGCTTCTCTGTTCCACCTGCACAATGAATGAAGGTTCACCTCTCCTTCATTTAAAAGTACACTGGTTCAATACTGCTTTTTGGCTGTCCTTTGATTAGTAGTATTTCCTATTTGAAAAAAAGTAACAAATGTCTGAAGTAATGCTATAGGTAGTGACATTTTCTTCTTCATTTTTTAAGGTAATGGTTTCTGTAAAATTCTTCATGAAGAAGGGATATTTCAATTTACTTTTATTCCACTTTTATTTGGAGACATTTCATTCAGCTCATGAAGGCATTTTCTGTCATAGTAGATGAAAAGAGGAAGAACAGTATTAACTGAATTTGTCATCATTTTACCCTTGCTCTCAGGTCTGTAATGCTCTGTGAGACTTACTTGTCTTCATTCCCAGGGCTTCTGATAGAAATTTCTCTTTGAAAGTGGGTCATATCAGTAGTGACTTTCTTACTTGTCACTTGCAGTTTCTGATTTAAATCAAAACAACAAAGAAGAATTTTTGCTTGAAAGTTGTCAAGAAAAATACAAGCCCTCCTTAATCTGTTACAAAGACACTCTGCTCGTTTTGCAGGCTTTGGAGTCCTGCTCTTCCAGGCTGGCCCCATAACAACAAACTCTCTTTTCTAGTCAAGAGAAACAGCAGGAACCTGGCTCCAGCCTCACCAACCCTGGTCGTAGAACCAAGCAAAACCGTAGCCTGACCCATGAATGTAGGCAGCCAGGTCTACAAATACAAAAAAGGAAGACTAGTCTTTGTTGAAGAATGATCATTTTGATTGCTTGTAGCACACACTTTCCATATGGTTTGGAGTTCTTTCCTAATGGTGCTAACAATAGCATCATGTAAGTCTCCTTTATATTTTTTTGTAAATTTAATTAACTGAAAAGGAAAAAAGAAAGCAAAGCAATAAAAATTAAGAAAACAAACAATTAGCAAAATAGGAAGAAGAGATATGAATAGAAGTATTTATCTGGGAGCTAGAAAAAGAGGGAGATAATTGACAGTCTTCATTTACTAATAAAATAAGATTTCTGATTATGAAACAAGAAACCTTTGGCTATTTTAGTACAGATGTAATTTTAATGGCTAAAAGCATCCTTTTTCATTTTGCCTAACATTATTTGAGGCTAAAATTTAACAAATTCAGTCAAAATACTTCTCTAGCCAGTGGGCAAACACCCACCAGATGAGTTTTGCCACTGACAGTGCCACATGCATTAAGCTTACAGGGGACAGACTAGTCCTAATCAGTCACTCTGAGCTTGTCTCTTCCACCTGAGAGAATACAATAAGGCTTTCACTCTTCTCTTACATCACTTCACAGTGACTTTTCAGTCACTTACCCACCTGGGTATTTTTTTATTTTAATAAATAATAAGGATCAGAATAAGCAAGCATGTAAGGTTTCAAGTAAATATTTTAAAGGCCAGTGCTGTGGCTGCTGCAGACTATAGCCACTTTCCAAAGTCCTTTGATGACAATTTTCATTCACAGAAGATAAGCATGAGACTATATATGACATCACCCTGACTGCTTAATAAAATCTCTGTGTTGATTCCTCAGTAGACCTGAGATTTTTATCATTCAAGCTTAAGAAACTGATAGGAAGGCTCCTACAGCAACATTCTCCCACCTACCCACCCACTTGGCACTTAAACAGTAATAGGTCCTTTGCTGACAAGTGGTAATCTTCCTCTCCCCATGGCATCTCTGCCAGACCTCATCGTTGGAGCACACAGGTGCTTATTTTGAATGAAAAAAAAAAAAAAAAGAAGAAGCAGAAAATGGATTTTATTAAACGCTTTCTTCCTGGGCCTCAGATAAGAAGTGTACCTCAGAAGGCAACAGTTATGGGAAAATCTGATGGACAAGAGGAAATTTCCCTCCCCCACAACCCTCGCAGCACTTTGCACTCTGCAGCACGGGGAGTGCAGCCTGGGCTAAAAGCCTTGTGCTCACCCAATCCCTGGCACAATCCCCATGGCCCCTGGGGGAGGTTTGCCCAGGAATGCAGGAACTCACCCTAGCAGTGTTAGAGCGTCCCCACTGCCCCTAGAGTTTGGTTATGGAGCTGCCTTTGCTGTGCCTCAGCTCGCAGTGTCAGACAAAATGTCCTGCTGGGAAGAGCAAGCTAAGAGTAGCTCCCTTGAGGGCCATGTGAGGTCTGGAGATCATTATGAAGACATCAAATGGAAGTGTTTTAGAAATGTGCCTGTCCCAGAGCCGTGGGTGAGCGACAGGAGCCCTGTGGTTCCTGGAATGATGGCACTGTGGGTGTTGCACTGTTTCCTGACATCCCAAATGCAGTGTGCAAGTCCTGTCTGGTGGGGAGCATTTTCAGCTCACAGCCATGGGCAGCAGCTGCAGTGACACAGACATCAAACCAACAGAAAAACAGAGATCTTCAATGAGATTTTCTGTGGTTAAATTTTTTGTGGTCCAACAAAATTTGGAACAAAAGAGAATGAAAAATCAGACCAGTCAGGTTGTCCCAGGGCATCTGATGCTAGCACAAGCCATTTCAGCTTTTCTAGCATAATTTTATTGTCAAGCACAGCATGATGTTAGGCATGTACATCTGTAACACTGGGGCCTCCTGTTCCCAGGTTCATTGCTCCATTAACCAGTGAAATCATTCATATGTTAAGAGAGAAAAAGGAGATATTAAGGATTATTAAGGATTAGAGGTGGACTAAAGCAAAATTTAAGCTCAAACCCCATTTTAAACCTGCAGTTCAAATCTTTCTCTCTTCCTGGTCAAATCTGAGTGCCTTGGGTTCTGACAACTGCAGTATCTGGCTGCACACCCTCACTGTTAAATTTGGGAGGATCTGTAGCTGCATGGTGTGCTCCTGACTGGAAAGAAATATCCATCCAGGGTTCTAGTGGGGCCTTGTTCTCTGGTATAAAATCTATTTGACTATTTAAGACACCCAGGCACACTCATTTTCTTGAAGTGCTTCTCAGCTGTCCCATCAGCAGAGAGGGAGGCTGTAATTTCGGGCAGCAGCTCATCAGATTCCCAGCTATCACCTACCAATTAATCTACCACAGACTTCTCACTTGCAGCCTTGCTTCCAGAAAAGGGCTGCCAGTTTTTCTGCCTTTTGGTTATACCTCCCTGAGGAGCAATCTAACCTGACAAAGGATTTTTCAGGCCCACCAACATAGCATATTTAGTGGGGATATATGAACCAGTAACCTCAGCTGGATTCCCAAATTTGTCTTCAGAGACAAAGGTTTGAGTAGCTTGATTGTATAAGATCCCTGTCCCTGTCTGCCTTTCTGCACAGAAGGCAAGAAGATGAACAAGCAGCACCATGTCTGTTCAACTCTGGAGCCAAAACCAGGGACAGCAAAATTCCCCCCAAGACACCCTGGGGGTGTCTGTAGGAAAGAGCTGAGGAGTGCCAGAGCAATGCAGGTCTGTAGTACCTGCACCAGAGAAGATGGAAGGGTTGCCAGAGAGGTCCTGGGAGAGCTTGAGGGGAAGCATGGTGCTGTGGAGAGGAATGAGAGTTGTCAGGAGGGGCAGGAGGAGGAACTTTCCTTGCCTTGCTGCAGGGGACAGGGGTGGGAAGAGCAGCAGGGATGGCTGCAGGGACACTCTGGTATCAGTCAGCAGGGGAAATCCAGGAGCCTACCACTGCTCTGCTGTGCCATCTGTGATGCTGAGGAAACCCTCCAGTCCTGCCAATGCAGATGTTGTGCTGGAGCAGCAAATACTCCCACAGCAGCTGGAGTCCAGTGTGGCCTTCCACCAGAGCCAGTGCTAGCCTGTGGGTTCCCAGCCCTCCTCCAGTCAGGTTCCCTCTCTGCTGCCACAGCAAGCTCATTGTCCTGTGCAGCTGCTACCAGGCAGGCCATCCTGTTAAGGACATCCCCATCCTGAGTGCCTTGGGATCAGGATGTCCCCCTGAGATCAAGATGCCCCAGCCAGTGTCCTTGCATAGGAGTCCTGAGCTCCTGCAGCAAGCACAGCCTGCTGTCCAAAGGAGAGCTGTTTAGCTCATTTATAATCAGGAAGACATATGTTCACCAGTGTCACGCTGAATGAAGCATGAGGAGCCATCAGGGTCCGTGCAGCCACCCCCTGCCTGCTTTGCCAGCTGGGGGGTGCCAGACACAGTGTGCTGCTGGGCAGGGATGCAGAATGAGGTCCTGAGGAGGATGCAGAATAAGGAGCTGCTGAGTGGAGACCTCATTTCTATCACTGGGGAGTTTCATGCTCCATCGGTACCACAACCTCGTGCACAGATGAAAAATTATGTGGTGCAAGAACCCCTTCATCATATAAATCAAGGCAAGGAAGCTTGAACAAAGCCCTTTCTATACTCCTGCCCAACAGCCCCGCTGCTTCACAGGGAGAATGCCACAAACTAAACTTCATGACTGAAGCCTTTTGCTAAAAGATGAATTTCATGCTTTTCCCAGGCTGGCTGTGGACTCATTCGTGGGGCAGTCAGAGAGCTAACCTTTCCCTGTTAATCTGTTCTCCATCTTAATAAGGGTACAACAAAGCAGAAGCACTCTTGGACTTAAAACCAAGAATACATTAAAAGGCAGAGTATAAACTGCCTTTCTGCAGAGGCAGTGAGCATCCAGCACTGATAATGGTATTGAAAGTGGGGATTAAGCAGCAAAGCTCTGAGGGAGCCAGCATATGGCAGCCCATTGACCTATCCCATATGCAGCAGCTATTGTTCCCTCCCCAGTGTCCCACAGCAGCCTACTCCTGCTTTTTTTTGTGGCACGAGGGCCAGGGCCAAGGCTGGGATCTGCTGAAACTTGACATTTACACATGAATTGTGCAACACTGCTGCACAGAGAGCCAGGGTGACCCGTGCCACTAAGCAGTGTCTCGGTAATGAGGCTCAGCAGAAAAAACAACACCCACAGCAGCATTGGGGAAGTTGCTCTGGGTATGCTGGTGGAGAGGACTTTACAGCAGCACTTCCCAACTTCATGCTCTCTTGGACAGAGCAGGGTGGGATCTGATTAAACTGCTGAAATGCTGGGGGTTTGGCATCATTGGCAGAGATTGTAGGAAATTAATTTCCAGACCTGAAGGCTTTTTCGCTGAGCAGGAAAATACAGAAATCTTTACCTTACAAAAAAAGGAGAGCAACTTTCTGGTATGGTCTTTCCCTCAGCTTTGAGAACCAGCCATAGCTGTTTCTTTGGCTCCTGGCTGGATGGTGAGAGGATCAATTGAAATCATGATCACAATCACACAGGAGAAGATGGTGGCTGCAAAGGTCCTCACCCAGGACCTGCTGGGCTGGAGTGTCTGATGTGGAGCTGTCAGCTCTCACTCATTGCCAGGAGTCATTGACCAGGTCCCACCTCTCTGGGGCACTGCTGCAGGGTCCTGGGCTGGGCCTGACCACAGGGCTCAGCCCTGTTCCTCCTCTGCCTTTCCAAAGCCCTCTCCCTTTGCCACCACAGCTCCTACCCCTCACTGATAACACTGTCCAGGGAGTTGCACCTCTCTCCTGATGGTGCCGTGGGCTGCCCCAGGCATTGGGTAGAGCTACAGCTGTTTCAGCTGCCCCTTCAAATTACCAGGGCTCCCCACAGGAGCCAAATGGCAGGACTTGAGGTGACAGCATCAGAGCAACAAAATCCAAACAGAGATGGACCCCATGAGCAGGCACATCCCCTTCCTTAGAGAGCTATTTGCTCCTGCTCAACTCACTGGTAGCAAGAGACCTCATAGGCAGAACGGAATTCCACATAATCCTCTATGAAAAATACATTAATATGTCCTGCTCCTTGTGGTTGTTCCTGGCAGCTTTCATGATGCAGGACCACCAAAGGACTCCCAGATTAATTTAAATGATACAGCTATTTTTAAATCCTACAAGCCATTAATCCCAAACATGTTTTTTAGCCAGAATTCTACACATTTATTTGATTTCTATCTAAAGCCACAAACTAAGCCTTGCTCATTGATGATATTTCAAAATTCTTGAGCCAAGCTTGAGCTACTAGGCATTTTAAGAGCTTTTGGAACATGGTTTTTATTTGGAGCCATCTTTGACTGAAATTTTAGACAGCCTTTCATCACATACTGGGAGCCCCACTTTCCCCCTGATGCTCTCACAACTGTTAAGCCAAAATTGCCACATGTACAAGGTTGTGCACACCAAGGAAAGAAAAGATGTCCTCCTGTCATAAGATAATGTGAGTCATCATGACCTGAATTATTCTGTGAGTCACTGAATATTAGGATAAACAAGTTCCCCTATGCTTGTGGCTAAGCACAGAAGTGGGCTTCCAGGGTGGATGAGCAATGTTCATTTTCAGAAATATTTGAAATTTGACTGGACACCACCCTAGGCAACCTTGTCTCATTGGCCCTGCTTTGAGCAGCTTCATCAGCTGCAGGTTGAATCCCATGCTCCAAAGGCTTCTTTCCCAGGGGAGACAGAGAGCACAGGGATGGCACTTGCTTGCATGAGGCTCACACAGCATCACATGCACTACACAAGCCCTGTTTGGGGGGCAGAATGTGCTGGCTTGGCCAATACTCACAAGGTCATACAGCTTAAGCTGGAGCTCATACATCTCCCTTCTGTGCCCAGCCTGCCAGAGCTTTGCCTGCAGTGTTCAGTGTGGTTATGGTTTTCCTTGCTGAGGTCAAAGTGCAACATAGGAACAGAAACACGATGGGATTTCCTTAGTGAATTATTGATGAAATTGGCTTAGAAAAATTTTGGAAGAAGCAAGAAGAAGTAATCACTGTGGTGTTTTCTATTCTGTCTGCCTCAAAACTATCCTCTCCTGTGAGTCACATTCTATGCCTTCCTAAACCATAATCCCTCACTTTCATTGTCTGACCTGCCTTTCCACCCCTTATCTTCCAAAAAGAAATTACACCTGATCAAATCCAAATTAGTCCCCAACCTCCAGGCCACTTTGTGGGGTGAAGTGGCAGAGGAGAGGCTATTCCTGCTGCCCACCATGCCATACAGTGCTGGCAGTGATGCTCGGGTACCACTGAGGATCAGCAGCACTGATACCACAGCAAGGGAGGGGTCTGCACTGCACAAATGCAGGAGCTGCAGGCATCAGGAGCCACCAGCAATGTGCACAGGATGCAAGTGAGAACAAGGAAACCTGATAAAACCAGCGGGAAAGAGACTCAGCTTCAGGGAAAGACAGTCACAAACTGAGGCCAGTGAAATACTCTCCTTCAAACCCTGGGGTTGCAAACAAGGCAGAGGCTGCTGAGGCTCCCCCAGTGCTGCACTTCCCAGCTGGGTGAGTGCAGGGAGCAAAGCCTTTATGTGATTTATCCATTACATACTGAATTAAGGCAAGGGCCAGGCTGTCCTGTGAGCACCGAGGACCTGTCAGCAGCTGAATGGGAGCATTGTGCATCAGCTGCTGCTGTCAGAAACCGGGGCCGCAGTCAGCAGCCGTCTGCAACAGCTCTTTCCTGGCAAGGAGTGCTTCAATTGCTCACTCCCTTGGTGGCATGCAGACCCTTTTATCTTCATCCTTCCCTTGCAGGGAGAGCTTTTCACCAAGGTCTGTGCTGCAGGAGGCAGGGGTGAAAGAGACTTCTTAATGGGAAAGAGGCAAGATCCCATCAGCAGAACAAGAGCAAGCGGGTCAGGGCCCTTGCTACGTGGCCTTAGAGAATGAGTGTGAAGGCAAGAAAAACAAACCTGTGTTACAAATCCAGGCCTTTGGAGGGGTCACATAAAGGTTTGGAAAACAACTGATCCCTTGAAAACTTTTTCTTTAGAAACAGCTGGGCTGAAGTTGCCATGTTTCTTTGGTTTTTGAATATTGGGACAGCAGATGAACATGCTCGAGCCTCCAAATCACTATACTGGAGGTAGACTTGATGAGTAGAAGCTCCATGGTTTTGCCCTTCTTCCACCACAGGTTTTACACTGTGTTAATTCAGATGATTCTTGTCAAGCCTGATGTGCACCATGAGGGGGACAAGAAGAACCAGGTCCTTGGGGACACTTTGCTGGTGTCTCCTCTGTAGCTGGGTTGGTGCAACAGGCTGCTCTGAAAGGGAAGAGCTCTGCCTGGAAAAAGAGATTAGTGGGGAGCCTTTATTCTTGCTGTAACTCCTTTGAACTACCAGGAGTCACACCACAGATTAGTTTGGATCAGTTTTTTTACTTGACCATCATTAGAAAGGAAGGTTGCTCAGGTTTGAGACACTGCACCGAGACACAAAGGCACTGCATCCTTTGTAATGGAAATGTGTTTTCTGCTTCAATAGGCTTCAGAGAATGATGGACAAAAAAAACGTTGTACAGAGATGTCTGTGGCTTCACTCTTATTCTTCTGTGATGTGCAACTTCAAAAGAAGGCATTTTAATTTGACAGATGGACATTTAATAATAAATAATAATGTACACTGGTTCTTAAGTCAAAAGCACATGGCACCTCTGCACCTGTAGCCACTCTCCCTAACAAAGGAAGCCTCCCCTCTTCCAGATCATCCAGCCCATTTCTTTTTCCATGTCCCCAGAAAACATGCCTGCCCTTCCATGCAGATCCACCCAGCAGAGCCCTGCATGTGCCTGTCACTGCTTGCATGGCAGGCTGCAGGGTGGTGAGAGATGTGGCTATCGGTGTGGGGTCCACTCCAGCAGCTTTGAAAGTGCCCTGAAAACTGCTTGAACACATCTTGCCTCCTAATTGCTACAGATAGAGTAGGAAAGGTTACTTTGAGTGTTAGGTGAAAGGCTTGTCCTGAGTGGAAATACTATGATCTCCAGGCTACAGCTGGTTTTAGCCTGTTTCCCTAAGTAAACAAGGTTTATAGGATCCAGCTTTGTGAGTTCATCTGCCACTGTCTACTGCCAATAGCTTTTCAACTCATTGGCCAACCATTTTGACAGGACAGTGGAGTTTTAAAAGCTGTCATTTTTCTTCCAGGTTATGAAAATTAACTATGAAGCAATGGAAAAAAGTCCTGCCAGTGTTTCCCCAGATGAAAGGCTGATAAACTGAGCTCTAATAGACATCAGATAACTGTGCTAGGAAGGATGGAATGGAAAGGATGAAAGAGACTGTGAGGCAGACAACTGCAATTACTCCCTGAACCGCTACAAACACGTTCCCTTATGACTTGCCTCTACAAGAAATTATTAGAAAAAAATTTCATCTCTCCCCACCACAGGCCCAAAAATAGTGTCTAAGTGTTCAACAAAGCACCCATGCTGCCTAAAAAACTGGCTGTGGGCATCATCCCAGAAGCCACTGGATGCTGAGAACTCTGGAGGGCTCACCCTGTAAAGGGAGTGGAGCTTCCCTGAAACTCTGTGCTTGAGCAAGGGAGGGAGCAGAGCTTCCCTGAAACACCCTGGCTGAGCAGTGCTAAAGAGCCAAACAGCCTGGGGGCACTTGTCCCTGGCCAGCCACAGCACCTCACCGTGTTCTAAATGGCCCTGTGGTGGTACAGGCTCTGTGGGAATATAAAGTGGTATGGGGACTCTATAAGGAATTGCAAGGTTTGGCTTGCTTTGAAGTTTTGGAGAGATTAATTTTTCATTTGGAGCAGTTGCCTGCTAGTCATGGTCATTCCACAGGGAGAGCAGTGAAAGCCCTGGCCCTCCACTCACCAGAGGAAACCTGCTCACCCTGTAGAGGGAAAAAAACACACAGAGTGATGACAAATACAGGGACCTGTAGATCCATTGTTTCCCACAGTGCCCCTGCAAAGAAATAACTCAGTTTCCTTCCTCTTCAGAGCCTTTATTCCTTCTCTTACTTCTGCCCCCTTTGCAGGACATGAGCATCAGAAGTCACACAGGCACTGTCTCAGTAGCAGTGCTGGGACAGTGGTGGGGATGAGGGCACCTCAGCACTGGCCTTACAGACTTGATGGAAAAAGAGAACACAAAATACTGTGCTCTGTCTTTCCCTTCTAGCACACTCCCTTGTGTTTTCTGTTGCTAAAAACTAGAAATGTAGTGCATTTTCACCCACTGCTGTGGAAATGTTTAAACAGAGAATCACTACCAGACCATGGGATAGAAAATGTTGTCTGGCATGGGATAGAAAATGGGATAGAAATGGGATAGAAATTGTGTCTGGAATGCAGAGACCACAAGCCAGTGTTTGCTCATGTCCACCTGGCCAGGGCCTCTGCTGTGGCTTGTCTCACATTTGAATATTGGGGCTCCCCAGGGCAGAGACAACCTTCCAAGGAGGTTGTGCTTAGCACAATGGAGCTGCAGTTGGGTGTTAGGGCAATAATAGAGAATATAGTGATGCTAAATTGACACAAAATGACAAACAGAAGAAGAATGGGACTAAGACAGGGTCTGTGTGCTGCATCGGGGAAAAAAAAAGGGGCTATTTCATATCAAGATCTGCCCAGACCTGTACATATGGGCTCTGCTCCTGTCCTTCCCTTCAGAAGTCATTCAGCTTCTGAGAGTTTCCACAGATGGACAACATACACTTTTATAAGGATGAATTTACAGCCAAGTGGTGAGGCAGTGACAACCAGAGAAATTTAGGCTGTGGACTGGGAAGGATGTCTGAGGCCAGCTTCAACCTAGAGCTGAGATTCATTTTGGAAGGCACTAAAAACCACATGATTTGTGCTTGCAAGAAGCCTTGTTTCTGGTTTTAAAGGATTTAATTCAAGTCTGGGTCATGTTTTCTAGGCAGTCTGGAGATATTCCAGGGGATTCAATTTGTGATATTAGTGCTCACTTAATACTGGGAGTATGTGTCCAGCAGACAGGAAGCACCCTGTAACATGTCGGGTCTGTGTTTAGAAGCAGACTGAGGAGATTTAAAAATTCTGTGGATTTGCCTGCTTTTGAAGTCAAATCAACTCGAGCCAAAAAACTTTGAATGCAATCTGTAAAACCATTTCAGGGCTTTGTATTACTGTCATGAGCTTAAGGGAAGCCCAGAAATAGCTCTTCCTCAAAGTGACAGGCTGCTGCAGGCAGGCTTTGGCTCCAAAAAGGTCCTAACCAAGCACGTACACTTCTGTAACTGTTGGAGAAATTCAGATTTGCCTCCTGATGGAGACTCCATTCAACAGGGTCTGCCAATCCTTGTAAACTATTCCTGGGGTGAGACTTGCAGCACTGCCTCTCCTCCTTACCCTCCTGCTGCCCCAAGGGTGAAAACACCATTTTACCTGTTCCTCTGAGATGTGAACAACACCTTTACAGCAGGAGTGGCAAATTGGTGACAAATAGGTGGAGCACCATGTCCACATGCCTGATGCTTCACCACTGCACATTTACTCCTCTCACTGCTGATCCAGGCCCTGGCACCTTGTGGCTGGTGGGGACACAAGCCATGGGCCTCTGCTGGACACAGGACACTGGGACTCATGGCAAAGCCAGCCTGAGGGCATGGGGCTGCAGAGGTGGATTTAACTTCTCCTGGTGGTCTTTTGAGTTGAGCTCCTCCACAGGAGGAAAGGCCCTTAGCACAGCTGCCATATTCCTGGACTAGAACGAGGGACCACAGGGAGCTTCCCCAGCTCTCCTTGTACGTGCTGCAGCCCACATGCCTCCCTCTGCCTGGTGACACCACCATCCTTCAGGTCACCAGCAGATATGGGGCCTTGCAGCAGTGCTCTTGCACGGCTGGGCAATGGCACTGAGGGCCACTTACACCCCGCTAGCCCCTCTGGGCTGGACAAAAAAAGGAGGTTCTTTGTTGTCTCCCTTTGTGTTTTGTGTCACAAACATTATATTGCACTGCTACACATTCAGACTCTTATGTTGAGGGTGGTGGAGAGGAGCAGTGGGAATGGCACAAGAGCAGGAGGGGAGGAGGGTTCCCTAGCAATGCAGCACAAAACGTGGTCCTCATCATCCAGCTCCCTCTCATCTCCCTTTCTCCTTCTCTTTCTCACACATGCACAGAGAGGTTAATATTTGGTTTAAAAAAAAAAAAAAAAAAAAAGCAGTGTAATTTAAAACACACACTTTGCAGCAAACCAGTGTTCAGTGTAAACAAAGCATTAAACTGAAAAGATCCATATGCACTCGTTATCAGTTATTGCATTTTTTTTAAAGAAGGAAATTTAATACATTTTAAATAAACCCATAGCGTGAAAGAAAATAAACTATGGTCTTGGTTAGTTTGGTTTGATTTTTTAATTTAATGAGGAAAAGAGCTCTCTGATAAAGTAATCCTTTCAGAAGGAAAGTCCTGTGCAATGGTGAACATGTCAGCCACATGTTGAGGGAAGATTAAAGCCTAGCAAGACTCTCTTTCCCACAGTTTTTGAAGCCTTGCAAAATTTCTGTGCTTAGGATAGCCCAGAACATCCTTCTGGACCAGACCCCCCACAGCTCTTTGCAAAGAAGCCCTGTAAAAACGACTGACACATCCACAACACTTTGGAGTGGAGGAGTCCTGGTACAAACTGTGCACAGACAGACTTCAGGGTTTGGGTACAACAAAATTTTATAGTGAATTTTATGAAGGAGCCAATGGCTGCTAACCTCATAAATCCTGCAAAGAGTGGGAGGAAGAGATTTGCCTTTCAAGTCTGATCTGACCATTTTTCATTTTAAAAGTTCCTTAATGATGTGGATGGCACCAACACGTTACCCACATCCCTTTCATCCAGTGCCACAACCTGCTTAGGAGAGGAGAGAATCACATATGTAGATTAGTTATCAACCATAGATAAATTAGGAAATTCTCCACTTATTTTTTACAAACCTGTCTTCTGTTTAGTATTAGTCCAGGTATTTTATGTCCTGATGTGGAGCCTCCTGGTTAGGCCTGAGGAAAACCAGCCTTACCACAGAGCAGCTCATTGTCTGGCCAAGGCACCGGCACTGGACAACGGAGCAGCTGCAACCCGGGCTCCTCAGCTTCTGCTGCTGGAATTGCATCCAGCAGGGTGCCTGGGGGCACTGACTGAGCCAGGCTGTGCACATGGTGGCTTTTCAGCAGGAACCAACCAGGAGGCACAATGGAAAGTAGGCACAGTGTAACACACAGAGCATCACAGTTCTGGGCTCTTCAGGAGGGGGCACACCCATCCCAGAGGTCATCAACTGATGATCAAGGAAATCACTTCTAACCCACTGTTTTGTAGCTCATATAGATTGGACAGCAGGAAGAGAAGTGAGCCTTTAAACCCAGTAGCAGTTTAAAGGAATCCAAACCCACCTCCCGATATTTGATTTATGATTTTGAATTCTGCATTTACAGTTGCATAAAGTCCAGGCTGAAGTCTCAAAATATGCTAACTTGCTCTGATGAGCAGTAGTTTTCACTTTCTGGTGAGAGGAAAAGGACTAACTGACAAGCCATAAAGTTCAGACCCAATTCTTGCCTGCCTTGGAGTTCAGCTGTACTTCTGCTTGTGGCAGACTCTTGCATAGGTGTTGCACAGGTCCCTCTCATAGCTGAGGTGCAGGGGGTGGAGGAGATGTCCTCTGCTCTGAGAGTAGCCAGGGAAGGCTGAGGGTGCAGCCCAGTGCTGCTCTGCCAGAATGGGTCACCTGGGAGTGTTTGTGACGTGATGCAGTTCAGAAAGCAATGGGCATATGGAGCACAGAGCTGGGGATATGGGTACATGCATGGATACAGGTACAGGCACAAACACAGAGGCAGTTCTGACACACTGGAAACCGAAAAGGTGGGAAGTCTTTAGGACACAGAAGGAATCAGGATGGAGCAGATTTTTAAGCCAGATGAGCCATCCAGTCCATCACATCACATGAGCCTTTAAATCTTACTGTTTAATTTTATGAGTCACAGTCAGAGGCAGCCATGTCAACTGTGTTTTGTGGAAAATGGGAGCAGTGAGGAAGATTGAAAGCAGGGAAGTGGAAGGTTTCAATATTGTCACAGAGTTAAATGTTTTGATTTCTCAGGAACAGCATTTTAATGTGACTGCTTTTTAAGGGTTATTATCTCCACTGTAACATGTCATTAACTAAAAGGCAAAAATTGACACAAAATGCTTCAGTCAAACTAAAATGTTTTTTGACATATTTCATGGAAAACTGTGGGGATTTTTTCATTGGTTTTTTTTTTTAACCTGTCATTCCTACCTGGAACAAATGGAAATGCTGAAGTCCTGAACAGGAGGTGTCCCAGTCTGATGGCTTGATGGAAGTGAGTGGGAAGGGAAAGGGAGCCCACTCCAGACTGAGGGTCAGGGCAAAGGAATCCTGTTCCTGCCTTCACTGTAGGCAGCTGCCCATCCCTCTGTGCCTGCCCCTGCCTGAAAAGGCAGCATTGACAGCGTTTCCATGACTGAGGGCCTCAGGAGGCATCAGTAAAGGGCTACAGACTAACCCAGCAGGGAAAGTTTTGTCCCTACCTCCAGATACCAGTTCTGTAACACTGCTGCAAAAAGCAGCAGTAAGAGTGGGACTTTCTGGTTTAATATTGGCCCAGAAAACACTTTTACAGAGCATTGGTGGAAGTGGGCAAAGCTCCTGCTTATGCTGGCTGGGAATCTTGTGTGTGAACACAAGGAAGGAATGGAAACACAGAGTCCCACTCCATGCAATAAATAAGAGGGTAGTTTCCCCTTGCCCTGGTGACTGTAGGGCTGCCTGGCCTTGTGAGATCTGCATGTTCTTTCTCGTGGCTCCAGGAAGTGTATAGTCCCATCCTAAAAGAAAGTGGTTTCTTATGGAAAGCATAAAGATCCCTGCCCTGGATTTTGCATGTGGCTGAAATGGTTGTCCTGACAGATGCTAGCAATTAGCCATGGAGAGGAAGCCTGCCCCAGGGGCCAAGGGCTGTGGAAGCTACCATGGAACTTAGGAGTACATGGACCATGTCAGTAGCCACCACATAACTCTGGATTACACCTGCAGCAGGGCTGGGGCAGGCAGAAGGAAACTGCCCCTCTGACACCCCAAAGTAAAATCTGAGAAAGGAGTGCCCAACCAACACCCCCAACTCTCCTCCTCTTCCCCTTCTGACCCACAGGTTGCCCTTGGGGCAGGACCTCAGGGGCAGCAGAGCATGATTAGAAACCCTGCAGGCTGAGGGCTTGAGCATCCCATGCTGGTGAGGGCATTCCTGCTTAGGTGTCTGCACTGGCTTTGTCTGGGGTGTGAGAGCTCCATAAACCCTAAATGTGGAGCTCTTCCCCAGCTCCTGCCTTGTCTTCCTTTTTAGAGGGTGAAGGAGGAAAGAGGAGAGGCTGAGCCTCCTGACTTTATGGTTTCAGGCTATTCTGCCAAAACTGGGTGTTCTTGTGTCCTTTGAAAAGGGTGTTCTTTAAAACTGGGTGTCCTCATGTCCAGTACTGGAAATCGTGGCCTTTTAAAGATAATAAAAGCAAAGAAAGACATCATTTTTGGGGAAGAGGGAGTATTTCCTGGCTTGCATCCCCCGTGCAGTATGCCCAGCTCACAGGCTATTAAAGGAATTTAGATTCATCTCTTCCCTGGTCAATGGTTTCAAAGATACAAGGAGGGTTTCATCATCCCTGTGAGGAGGCAGATCACCCAGCCCAAGGCAGAATTTCCCTTGGAAAAGACAGAAATTACAGTCATCCAATGAAGTTCACCAGGGACCTCATTATTGTTAATTATTTTAAATGGAAGATGTTGGATACTCCTGTGATGGGAAAAGGCATCAAGAGAGCAAGGGAAAGAAAATACAATAAGCCTGGGAGAGACAGAGATTTCCCAGCAGGGCTATTTGAAGGGATCTGGAAATCTCCTCTCAGCTTCCCTCAGCTAGGAAAGGAAGTGGGACAGATTGAGGGACCAGTTCCTGACAGCTCTGCTGTGCTGTTAAATCTTTCTGTCTCCCTGCTTTATTTGCAAGCTAACTCTCTTCTGAGGCAGAGATCACAGCCCAAGTTATCTTTAGTGCTTGTCACATCATTCAAAACTTTTCTTTCCCCCCCCTCCCCCGACTTAGCTGCAAAATCTTAACAAAGGAGGGCACTTTCAGATGGAAATGCTCCAACACTCACCCCACCTTCAGAAGGTAACCCTCATCTCCTCTGCCATTTGAATCAGTCACACCAAAGCCCTGCAGAGGAAAATGCCTGCAGGTGTGCTGTGGAGGAGGGTGCAGGTACAGGAGCATCCTTCTGTCTCTCACTTCAGTGAATGGGAACTTTCCTCTTTTTATGGGCCCATTTGCAAGTGCTAACTGCATTAGCATAGCCCCAGCAGGACATTTCTTCAGGAAGAGTAGTAATAAGAGAAGGAGTAATGGGTTCAAACTGAAGAGTGGAAATTTAGGTCAGATATACAGGAAAAACTCTTTACTGTGAGGGTGGTGAGGCACTGGCACAGGTTGCTCAGGGAAGCTTATGGCAGTGTACAAGGTCAGGTTGGATGGGGCATTGAGCAGCCTGGCCTTGTGGAAGGTGTTCCTGCCCATGGCAAAAGGGTTAGAACTCGGTGATCTTCTAGGGCCCTTCCAACCCAAACCATTTCATGATTCTATTCTATGATTTGTCATCTTCAAGAATATTAGATGTTTTAAGGATTGCAGAAAAATAATAGTCATGAGGTATTTGGCATGCAATTAGCATGGATTCCACAATAATTAATTAAACTTTAGCTAAAGGGTAAGTTAAAAGTCTAAAGTTAAAGGGATTTAGCTGTATGCTTCATTCCCACCAGGAGTGTGAGAACCTCTGAAAACCACTGTGGAAAATAAGGGAGGAGTATTCCTCCCCCACACGTGCACTTAACTCTGATATGTGTGTGGGCCTCCCAAAAGAAAGAAGGGTGATATTGCAGCAGGATTTGGGCCTGGGAAATGCAAGCTGCAAAATTCAGGTGGTGATGATTCCCAAGGATCCAAGCTGAAGGGATGCTCGTGACAGGCAGTGACACAGAGGTTGACCGTGGGTTGTCCATGAAACAAACGTTCAGGTCTGAATTACAAACCTTGTCTCTAACAACACGGGAGAGGAGAACCAATTTCACCTCATTAACATTTATTTAATGAAAGATGGTAACCAAATAGGTGCACTTTCAGAAGTAATTCAGGGCACCTTCTTGTTCACATGCATTCCTCTACAAATCACCTGCCAGAGCTGTGCTTGGTGGATCATAACTGAATGTGTCACACAGATTTCTAGAAGCCTTATCCCTGGAAAGGGACAACTGTGAGATGCAATCAAAAAGTCTGGCTGTAGAACTGTGAGAAAGACCCCATACAATAAAGCTTTAAGAATTAATCCAGCAGGATGTTACACATTCAGATCCAGTGTTGAAAACATTAACCCTACAGAGGGTTACAGGATGTGACAGGCAAAAGCTGCCAAGAAGCATCTTGTTGACACCTCTGACTGAAGCAGAAACTAAAGTTAGTTTCAGATGCCAATTGAAAAAGAGAATTGAAAGTAGGAAACAGCCACTTTTCCTAGGACCTTCATTAAACAGGCCCAGCTTTGAGGTTTGTGCTTATTTTAAACACACCTGTAGTTTTTTGCTTTCAGGTCTTTTCAGTGAGCATGTTCTGACATAGACATAATGCAATCTGATGTTAAAAACATGGTGCCAAAATAATTTGCAGCATATAAAAAGCTTTTTTATCATATAAAAAAGAATCTATGAACATCTGAGAGGTAGAAAAACAGTATTATTATTCCTTTGCTAAAATGATGTACAGCCTTATCTTGGATTTTTTTGAGGATTTTTTGTATCTAGAAAGAAGACAGCTGTTTCTGAAGGAAGTTTATTTCTGAAGGGTGATGGAGAATTGTAACTGAACTTGCTTTGCTGCTTGTGGGAGTTCTTAGAACATGGGAATATGAAGCAGCTCCCAAAGACTGGAACTCTGACACTTGTCAAATGATTGCTTTTGACAGTAACCAGGTAAAGGCAACAAGTAGCCTATCTGTGCCATCTTGTTTCTCTACTACCCACCTGTTTTCGTACCTCTCAATATTCCTGAAAAAGCAAGGCTGAGAAATTGTCCTGGAAAGAGTGCATTGTAACAAGACATAACTTTTGCTCATTCTAGCACTTGGAAATTGTGTTTGATTTATTATGTGTGGTTTGGCAAATCTGTTTTTGCAAGCTGCAGGCAATTGTCTGTAGAAACCATGCTCTGAACACAATGAGCACAGAGGCCTCTGATGGGCTCCTCAGAGACCACCGTGAACGGAGCCAGTAAAAGAGAATGCCAAAGGAAACATTTGTATTACAGTCCAGGAAGAACCAGACCTTGGTTTTATCAGTCTCCTTCTCAGTCTTCTGTGATGGAAACCTCTAAATGTGCTCATCATTAAGTCAAGGTAAACACACTCTGTATCCCCACTCCAGAAAATACAGAGTGTGTGCTGGCAGATCTACAGCCCTGGGCTGTCAGCATCCTTGATACATGGCTCAGCCTCTTCTCCAGGGGAAGGAGAGCTCATGCCAGCTGCACAGTAGCTCATGCTGCACATGAGCAGTGCCCAGGAGGGCAGTGACTTGGTGCCTCTCACACTGACATCACAGGGGACTGGAAATCATCACCTGATGAACTCTGCTAAAACAGTCTCAGCCTCATCATGCACAGCAGGTATTCGTGGGCCCTACAGCCATCCCCACTCCTGGCACCATTTCTGCTTGCCTGGTGAGGCTGGACCAATGAAGGCAACAGCCCTGGGTGGGGGCTCAGGAAATGCATGCATTGCTTTTTGATTTGCTACCTCTCTGGAAATTATTGGAGAGTGTATGAGCAGAGCAGCCCGTGTACACCAGCAAGCCAGGCATGAGCAAACCCCATGTCCCCACATTTGAAATGATGTGGATGGATAGTTTTTCCCAAGCTCCAGCTAGCCCCAGAGAGCAGGACCTGGCATGGCACAGCATATTTATGGAAGGGTAAAATTCCTCTCTCTGCAGGTCAAGGCCCATGCAACATTCAAATCCCACTGAAGTGTATCCTGATCAAAGTCCCTGTGACAGTATTTCAGCTAGCTGTGGAAGATATATTGAAAAAAGCCATGCACCAAGTTTCATACTTGGTGATGCAGCCCACTGATGATGATGCTGACACAGGAATCTGTCCTTGATCCTAGCAGGTTCCAGGGTGATTATTCCTGTGGGTGAGGTTGCTCACATGTATATGCTGGAATGGGGTCTTTGGCTGGTGCCACTTAGCAGAGTTTTTCTCACAGACTTGACTAGGATTTTTCTCCTAAATCTCCTTAATGATCCCAATACACTCCCACATTCTGTTTTTCAGGGCTAAGCAGAGCAAAAAATGAACAGGCAAGGAAGCCACAAATGCAGGAAGCTCAGCAAGGCACTTCAGGCACTGAATTACAATCCTAAGTAGCAGCAATGACTTTTTCTGCTCCTCTATTTCTTATTCTCATAGTTAAAGACTATGATTGCACTTTTTAGCTAAGAAATTACTGGTTTTTCTACAGAGCCACCAGCTGAACTGAGTCTCAGCAGTCCTTGTGAAGTGCATTAAATGTGAGGTCATCCTTAGCATTGCCAGTCCCTGGGAATGTCTGGGTGCTTGATGTTACCAGTGGTCCTGAACACAAAGCTGTGCCCTGCTATGTGGGCAAAACCAAGAAGGGAGATTGTGCTCAAAGTGTGCATCAGCCTCAGAGTGCTTATCCACATCATTACCACTGCACAACAGCAGGATCATTACAGGCAAAAGGTCTTTGTGACAAGTCCAAAAGAAAAAGAGGTGCTTGTAAGCAGACCAACAAGCCTTCTGAAAAGTTGGGAAAATGCCACAAAATTGTTGTCTGCAGCACAAAGGTGCTAAACTCCCTTTTGCAGCAAGCCCCTGTGTAGGTGAATACCTTTACCTGTAGAAGCAGAGCTGTTGCTGAGCAGACACATTCTCCAAACCCAGTGCCCTGTGCGAGGTGTGGGCTGTGTGAGGCTGAGGGAGGAAGCTGCTCACACGCCCCCGGCAATCTGTCATCCCCGGGTTCAGGCTGCTGTGAACAAGTGCCAGCACCACGCACATTTAATTAACCTTTCTGCAAGTTGTAAGATGAGCCATCTCTGTTCTCCACGAGATTTATTTTCAGCGCTGCACGGCGGCAAATGGAAAATAGACACTGCAATTCAACAGGAAAGGGAGCAAATATGGGCAACACAGCTCCATTAGGGAAGTTGGTTTAGCACAATGCAGCGCTCTGATTCTTTTACAGTTTGCTCTAGCAAATTCATTCTGTTTCTCATACATCAAGGCTCCTGGAAAGTCCTTGTGTCATATTCATTTCTCCTTAGCACACGTGGGAAATGCTCCCAGGGCCCGCGCAGCAGAACTGCAGCGTCAGAGATTCGCAGATGTTCCGCCTGCACCATATGGCGCCTTCCCCACCGCTCCCCGCGGAGCGGCTCCTCGCGCTGAAAGTCAATGTTTTCCCCACACATGGGAAAACCAAATGGAGAGGCTATAAAAGGAAAAAAGGAAAAACAAAACACCAACAAATCCGAGCAAACTGGTTTGAAAAACCATCCCATAAAGAGAGTAAGTAGCCTTGGCTAACATTGGGCACACCAGGGTAAAAAGCTGAGTGCACACTCTTCGGTGTGCACTGTGAATTTAAAGCACGAATTAGGAGTACATTAGATGATATGCTAAGTTGTATCCCAGCCACATACTATTGTCAGCTTCTACTCCAGCATTCAGGCACTTAACCACAGAGGGCTCTGGAGAAATGGCTTTTTATAACTGTCTGTGTTTTGTCAGAAGTATGGAATATTGTCAGCACAGCTTGCAAGTATCATTACTGGGAAACAAAGAGTGTTTCTACAGCATCTTTCATTTAAATTCACCCAGGACACTTTCATTTCAATCCACCCAATGCAGTAAGCATTAATGCATTTGAAGTTGTAAAATAAAAAATAAAATAAACAGAAAACAAATGAATTAGGGTAATATAAGATTTTCTGAGTCCTCAGCCTGTGTGACCTAACTATGTCTGTCATTCATATAGACATGTTCAAAAAGAATTTCTAAGACAGCAATGTCAATAAGACATCTATGGTAAATCCTGTTTGACCTTTCTGGGGGCAATGTACCCAGCTCCCAGCTCCTGCTGTGCTAGCCTTCCCCAGGAGACATATCCAGCCTTGCTTTGCCCATTGCTTTGGGCCATGCTCTAACAGCTTTTCCTAAATGTATTCCTGCTGCTAGAAATAGCCCTCTAGGGTGGGATGCAAAGAGCATCAGCTCCAGTCAGAGCTACAAGCTGAGCGTAAAAAGCAGCTCAAACCATTTCCTCAGCTCCTGGGTTTTCCTTTGAGAATGTGCCATCCACAAACTGATCTAATCACCAATCAGCCCAAACTTGCTGAAGCAGAGAAATTTGGCTAAGAGCAGAAGACACAGTACTGTCTGAAAGCCTGTGGAGCTGCAACTGTGCCATATGACACAGAATTGTGATGTGGGATTTCTTGGGGGAGGTGGTAAAGCCCTTCAGACCCCAAGGAGCTTTGGACCTGATGAGATCACAGGTGTTTCATACATCTCCTGAAAATATGACAAAATAACCATTAAGGAAAACACTCCAAATTGAAAGTTGCATCCATACATAGTAAAAAATACATATACATGGTTCTCCAGCCCATGCAAATAGAAAATCCACTGAGGTTCACTGCATATATAGACTCTGATCACCAGATCCTTTATGTGTGGGCACCTTTTTTTACACAGGACATCACACAGATTTCAGAGGGACAACTCATGCAGGTTTGAGATAGTGCCCCATTGCTGCTAGCGTGAACAAGTCAAAGGCAGCAAATAACATTTTAAGGGCAACTTTTGGGCATCCCAGGCTGAATTGAAATGCCTGAATTGTCTCATCTCACGTTTTCACTGCTGTCAGCCTCCAGCCTCCACGGCAGAGGCAACAGAGTGACTCTGGTGCAAAAGCAGAGCGATAGCCAAGCCCCCAGGCCCCCCACGCACACACTATCGGAGGGAACTGGTACCAGGCTCTGCTGTGTAAACAACCAGGGCAAAGGAGAAGGAGGTGGTGGTGGGGTTAAATATCTGCTCTCTTTTACAAGACCACCTACAAAATGTTGCAAAGACCCTGCAACAAAAATAATCTGCCACGATTCCAGTGTTAGGCAAAATATAAACAATTTAAGTGCTCTGTTAAAGAGAACATCTGGGGAGCTGCGAGCTGCACAGATGTTTTCACAAGTTGTTTTTTAAGGAAAAGTAACCCTGCTAAGTTTTCTGCCTCTTCCATCTTGTCTCTCTCGACTGTGTTTATCAAGCCAAGATATAAACACATTAAAAAATCTTTAGAGGGCCAGCTCATGCTGTATTATTAATTTGGAATTGACTGAGGGTTGACAGCTGGCTTCGGTTTGACCCCTGGTTCTTTTAAAGTCACTCCACACAAATAATTAACCAGTTTGTGTGTTGATTGCATATAATATTTAGCATAAATATATACACACATACACAGACACACACATGTATGTATACATACACACACACACACACATCACACACACACACACACACACACATATGGATGGAGCAGTGTTCTAGAAATGGCCATCAAATTTTGCACTGGGATCACACAGGCTGGCCAGAGGCCCTGCCTGGGCAGCCAGGAGAGTGGTCACAGCTTTGGGAGTCGTTGAGGAAGGCCAGTACTAGATAGAAGAATCTCTAGGCAAGGAAGGTTTATTGCTCAGGGAAGTACAAGGGGTATACTGCTTCGGGCAGTTTTAAATTCTGCATCAAGGTCCTGCAGAAAGGAAAGAAGTTGGGTTTCTTGGATTAAAAAAAAATACAATAGGAATTTTTAGAAAATAATTTGTTTTTTCTTAATTCTGTAAAAACCCCAAACAACCAACTGTGATTTAAATATAAAAAGTAAATTTGAAAGGCTAATGGGAGGAGCAAATTTACCTATTCCTTGAAATGCATGAGAAAATAAATTTGCCCTCTGGGTGATGAGGATGCAGAGCAATTTAACAAAGCAGTAATCTTACAGAATAGGTATTTGATCCCTTTAAATGCTGGTCTTTTCCAGAGAGGGGGCTGGAGATGCTTATTGCACTCAGCTAATAAAAAATGATGCACCAGAAGAACCTGAGGTGTTGAAAGAGGAGATGCTGAAGCAAATTAATAAACTCTGTACTGTGTGTCACTCGGCCCAGATGGTAAATACCAGCAGGACCTGGGTGAAGAGCTGGAAACCTCACAAAGCCCTGCCCTTCAGTAAAGCCAGTTTGTGCCTTGGAGGACTGGCAAGCAGTGGAGGCTGTGCCCATGTCTTCAAGCCATCCCATGTCTCCAGCTGGGGAAAGTCTGGCCCAGTGGGTTCTACCTCAGACCAGCTTATCTGGTTGGCTGCAGTTGGGTGTCTTGTTGGAAGACCAAGATTTTCCACCCAGGTCACTGGGCCAGCCAGCAGCATGGCAGCCAGGGATGGTGAAAAGCTGCTCACAGACAGTGTAGGGTCAGAGTCATGATCTCATTGGCCCCACCATCTCACCAGCAGAGAGAGGGAAAACAGGGAATTACTCTTGCCAAGCCAGAGGTGCAGTCAAGACCTCAGGGTTGGTGGCTGTATTGGGCACAGATTGATGCCACCAGGGATAAGGTCACATCCACAGGATAATGGGACCCCAAACAAATGTGAAAATGCCTGGCAGTGACACTGGCCAGACTGAGAGATGGGAAAATCAAGAGAAGATTGAAAAAACACAAACGTGAAAAGCGTTTGAGATGCTTTATGGTATTTCACTGCTGGTGATGCAAAAGTGCTACTAGAAGCATTATCAAGAGGTTCTTCTGTTTTGTCTAATGGGGATTTCTATTATAGAAGCATAGAATATCCTGATTTGGAAGGGATGCATAAGGATCACTTAGTCCAGCCCCCGGCTCTGCACAGCATCATCCTCAAGAGTCACACCAAGAGCCTGAGAGTATTGCCCAAATCCTTTTTGAACTCTGTCAGGCTGGTGCTGTGACCACTTCCCTGGGGAGCCTTTTCTAGTGCCCAACCACCCTCTGAGAGAAGAACTTTCCCTCATATCCATCCTAAACCTCCCTTGATACACCATCATGCTATTCTCTAAGGTCCTCTCCCTGGTCACCAGAATTTTCTTGTTTTTTCTTTTTATAGTATTGTTTCAAAAAACAAAGAGTGATCAGGCCATCACTGTTGTGCCTGTCTGCTGAAACCTGGGAGGTAGTGTGGAAGAAGAAGGAAAGGAGTGCGGGATTATGAATAGTGAAACATGGAAAAATGCAATAAATAAACTTGCAGTAAGCAAGACAGCATCTAGCTGTTCACTACATTATCTCTCTGCCCCTCCTTGGTTGAAAGCTTTCTAGGATATCAGCTTGGTGAGGATTTTTAGGGGGAGGGAGAAGCCTTTGGTGTGTGGCCAACTTAAATAAATATGATTTTGTGCCTGTCCTGGACACTGATTTACTTGGGATGTAAAATGGTAACTCTGGAGAATCAAGGCATTAAAATAAGCATATTAATAAATAAATAACAATGTTTAATATACACTGTGCAAAAAGAATATTTTTAACAGCTCCAGCCTGCCTTTCCATGTGACCAGAAGGTACCCTTTGCAGCTTGGGCTCTGTTACAGTCTAAATGAGGCAGCAACAGCCATTAAACCCTTAACATGTGCTCTGTTATAAGCTGGATCATGAATTCCCTGATTCTCTGGGTGACCAGTGCCATGGGGAAACTCTTGCTGTGCAGAAGGGCTGCACCCCCAGCCAGCTTTCTGCATTTCAGCAAATGACTCCTAAGCACTGCAGGATGCAACTCCCAGCCCCATTTTGCTGTGGCTGGCCAGAGGCAAGAGGCACATGGGGGCATAAAGATTAATCTGCAAAGGCCAGGTAGCTCTCAGCTCCTCACTGGGCAAAGCCCAGCTGCTGGCAGTGGTGTGATGGCATTGGAGGAGGGATCATCCTCCAATATGGCCTGGGAGGATGCAGAGAGGAGCAGGAATGCATGGGAAGGGGCAGTGCCTGTGCCTGAGCCCCCAGCCACCGCGGGGATGTGTCCCTCACTGGGTGCTGCATGGCCAGGCTGTGGCTGTTGTGCTCTCACCATGGACACCTGGAACAGCAGATGCAGTGGGACATGGACAGGAACCTCCTTGATAGAGCCTTCCCAGCATAAGTTATGTTTAAACATGACCTCAAAACAAACCCCTTGTTGTTTTATGCCACAGAGTGTCTGAGGCCTGAGGGCTGCACTCCTGCCTGCTGGGCAGGAGAAGGTAAAGGAAGCCCCGAAACTGCTTTGCTGCTCTTTGATAAAAAATTTGTCAGAACCTCTAAAACCTGGGTATTTCTCTCCTGCTTTTTTTTTTCTATCTCAAAATCCCAGTGCAATCACAGTGAATTAGAGATTGCAGGACATTCCTTAACTGCATCATGGCCTAGTGGCAAAGGGATTTGCCCATCTCTACCAGTCTTCTGATATTTTAAAAAGTCACTCCTCCCAAAGGAGCAAGCAAGAATCAATTCAATTTGCAATCTGAAAAGAAAAATATCCCTTTCTCTCCAATTTAGGCAAAGGAAGAAAATATTGAATTCTGCTTTGCTGACTGCAGCAGGAAAAAGAACGATCACGATCTCTCTCTCCCCTTTGTTATTTTATTCTGAGGTGGGTTATGCAGTTTTGCAGTTACCCTGGTGCAAAGCAAAGCAGGATCAGAGGCTAAACCAGTAAGATTTATTTATGGTGGTGAAGATCATCTATCCCCAGAGATATCGAGCAGTGGGACCTTTGGTTGGCTGAGACCTTTGGCCCTCTTGGCTGTTTCAGACCACATTCACTGTCTCCCAAGTCACATCTTTGAGTAAACCCTCAAAAACTCCAAGACAAATTTAAAGAAATCCACTCAATTTGATCAGGTTTCATCAGGCATCTTGGACTTGTCGTGTGAATGTTCAAAGAAGTCACGGAATGACCCAGATCTCCTTGTTAGCAGGGTCCTGTGCACATTTTATGTGGCTGGGTTTGCTTGCATTCATCTTTTCTATCAGCCTTGTGTAGAGAGGTCAGGTCTTAGTATCACTGACCATGGACATTACATTCATTTTGCAAAACCTGGGTGGATTCTGTTCAGTTTCGTTTTGCATCAGGGACAAGGATGGGGACTTTGCAGAAGCCCCACTGAACTGAGTTCTGAGGTTTTGGATCTGGCAATTGAGGGACAGATCTACCCAAGTGCATCCAATGGAGCAATACCTTTTCCACCTGAGGGATCACGGTGTGCTTGGTCTGGGCCACATGCTATAATGATGGGTGATGATTTCCTCCTTTCTGCCCCCCAGCTTTAGGGTGGCTCCAGCCAGCCTGTGAATTTCTGTGTCCCTGGGGCCCGTGGGAAGATGCAGAGAAATGTATTTCTCTCTTTAAATTGCAGCCATCCACAGAAAGGGACAGTGCAATTGTTTGTGCCATGCCGAGTACAAAAAGGGCCCAGAGCTGAGGGCTGGTGCTGGGGGCTGCTGCCACCACGGGAACAACAACCAGTCGCAGCAAACAATGGCCTTTGTCTGCTAACAACAGCCTGGGATGGGGCCAGCAGCTCAGCTTCTTGTCTCACCTTCATTTCAGGAACACAGAGCAAAAGAGATCCTTTTAAGGGGAGTGGGGAGGACAAAATAACTTGGGAGATAAAGTGATTCAAAATGCTCAGTGTGGCTCCCTCATTCTACTTTTTAATGGTGTAAGTTAACTGGTGGGAAAACCTGATTCCCACTAGAGCCCTCAGCTTATTGCTTTCAGGTAGCTCTGTCCTCCACCTCCCAAAATGCAGGTGCCTCTTCTAGCCTGGAGCATGCCCCTGAACCAATTTGTAGCTTGGATCAAGGTGAATTCTTCAGGTAACTTGGCCAGTGCAGCAGGCTCTCAGGCCAACAGCTCTGGATGTGTTGGAATGTTCATGGAAGGTGACAGAAACTTTGCTAAAAATCCTCTTTAAAATCCATTTGCATTCCCAAATCTATGAGACATCATGGCTCTGACCCCAGGGAAGCTGCATGATGGGTCAGATGGGAGGCAGTAACTAACAGAGGAGAAAGGTGACATTTGCACTAATATCCTACCAGTGCTAATGCAGGCAATGCCAGAGCCCTCTGGTAGCACAGTTACCTGATTTGCATAATAATCTGTGTGCTCCACACTCCCACCAGAATCATTTACTGCTTAATTGGGTGTAGTAAAAATGGAGGTATCAGCATGTGCATCGTTAGTCTTCCAGCCACTTACTCCCTGTGGTGCCAGTCACAGCCCCCACTGTCCTGCAAGGAGAAAACACCAGTGTGAAAATGTTCCACGTTCCATGGGGATTCAAGCCAATCCATTCAGAGTGACTGGGGTTCAGTGGAAGGGGATAAACAAGAGAGCAACCTGAATCTTTGCTCAAAACTCATCCCTGATATCAGGTTTGATTCCTCCTCTCCTTTTTATATAGCGTGTGCTTGCACTTTGCTTCTTCTACAGCCTTTGTGGGGCTAACTAGATGGTCACTGGAAAATATAAGATAGTTTCTCTAACAAGCTTCTTGCCAGCTTTTCCTACTCTCTTTTCTTGAGTACAGGGAGACAGACAGCTTTCCTCATAAGCAGACCTCCTGAAGCCAGGAGTCAGTTCAGATCCTGGTTGTGCCCAGTACTTTCTCTACAACCTTAAGAAATCCTTTAAGCTCATCTCTAACCCACAGAAGCTGCAATGTTTTACCATGTTCCTTCTAATAAAGAGCCATGAAATCTACAGATGGAAGCTGCTGGGGATGTATAACTTTGACGTCAGTTCAGCCCCAGACTGGGGGAAAGCTTGCAATCTGTTTCTCCAAAAGGAAAGTAATCCATGCTATTGTTTTTTTGGATTCATCTTTCTTTTTAAAACACAGCCACAAAACTTCATGTGAATTTGAACCTAATCCTCAAAAGCCCCCATGTTTGCACAGCTGAGTAGAGACCCCACTGAAGATTAGTGGTGTGTTTCAGGCAGACGACAAGCACTGACCAGGGGCTTGTCTCATCCATGAAAAACACCTGCTCCTTTGAGGTTTCCCTGCCTGCTGAGAGAAGAGGGGTAGGCAGCAACTCCAACTTGAAAAGCACAAGTCAGGAAAGCTTTTTTCTGGTCTTGTAGCTGATTTTCACATGTGTTGTATATTACAAAGGATATGAGTTTGCCGTTTTCTTGTTCCTGATATGAAGTGAAATTTTTATGCATTTTTTTATTGGACTCAGCAGATCCCCAGTTTTCAGCCAGGGTCCTGTTGTGTTAGTCACAGTACAAGACAGGCCTCAAGAGCTTATTGTGACCGCAGGAGGAATGAATGAAGGATACCACTTTGATTTGAGCATAGGTTTTAATGCCCTGCTAAGGACCTCCATTAAGATTTGTAGCTGGGAAAGCCTCACACATGAGGCTTAGCCCAACTAAAAGGAAAGGTAGTCTGATGCAGTCCAGGAACTGTTTTTCATTATATTTTCAGAAGGTGCCATGTCAAAGAAAAGCAGCGACTTCAGGCAGTGCCTGACAAGCAGCACTGGGGCAGAGATGTGCTAAAAGAGCCAGGTCAGAGCTCTTAAATTATTAAAACCATCTTTTGCTGCTGTAATTTCAGAAACCAGCCTGCTCTCATGAGCTTGGGTCCTTGCATGCTCACTGCCCCATGGGCTTTGGGGTTTAGGAGCTGTGAGGGCTGTGCTCCTGGGACAGCGGGGTTTGCCCACAGGGACTGTGAGAAATAAAGAAGTGGGATAACTTCTGTTGTTTGAGGTAAGAGAGGAGGGAGCACTCCCTAATGCTCACAAAAAAAGATAAAAGTTTCAGCTGCTCTTTTCAGTGATAAGCAGATGCTGTTTCCTTCAGCAGGAAATGCCTGCAAAGTGCTTGGGAGGGCAGGTGACTGTTGTGGCTGCCAAACAGGACCAGGGGTTTAGGGAACCTGCTTGGGAGGGAGGCTTTTTTTTTTTCACTGCTGTTTCTTGCTTTTATTTTGGGGGTTCAGAGTTTAGTCACTGCTGTGATCTGTGATCAGCTCGTGCATCTCCAGCCTCCTGGGAAAGGATTTCTAATGAGGATGGAAGCCCTGGGGCTACGATGTGAAACAGAGACTGCTGTAGCACAGAAGAGTAGATAAGATCAATAGGAAATGCAGATTTGCAACATGTTGGAAATATGACAGATTCCACCCACACCCTGGGGAAAAGATTTTTAAATCTTTTAAAGGAGTGGCAGAAAGACTACGTCTCATATAAATATACATATTCATATATGTAGGTATGTGCACAGGAATAAGAAGGAATCTGCCACCTCACCTCTAAAATATTTGCTGAGGATTGTGGAAATCTTTACTAGGTTGGTCCAACTAAATCAACTTTGTTTTACTGCAGAAGATTTACTGGTACTGACCCCACCCAAAAAAAGCCATGATAAGGAGTGGGAAACAGTTCACAGCAGAGCACTGCTGCAGAACCCACCACAGCCGGCATGACAGCTCTCTGCAGGGCTGCATCCCAGCTCCATCCCTGGGCCAGCTGCAGCTGTTGTGGCTCCCAGGGGTGGCTGGATCAGCCAGAGAAAAGCATTTGGGTCTTCCCTGCCACTTTTACTTCCCCAGCATATTACAGAGTGCTTTGCAAGCCAGAAGTTGTGGGGTGAAATATCAAAGTATGAACAAGAAGTGAGGTGCAAGTTTTTATCAGACAGGATAAATGATTGCTGAAAGCATTCACTGAAGGATGCTGTAAAGCTGCCACCTGTAAAATTCAGATCAGTAGATCTAAATCATCCCTAAAATTCAGTCACAGATTACTCAAGCTGGTGGAGTAAAAACTGAAGTGAAAATCTTGTTTTACAGAAATGACTATGACTATCTCATTGATATAGTCTCTCCTGGGCTGTTAGATCTGAACTCTAATGCTATAATGTACCAGAAAAAACATGTGGAGTAATTCAGGTGTGGGCCTCTTATCACCTGGTGTATCAGCATCTGCTTTCTGGCTGTCTGTTCTGTTAAAGGTGCAAGAAACACCACTACTTGATCTACTTGAAAGGTATTTGAAGTCATGTTCATGCATTTTGTCACCTCCTGCAATGAGTTCATTCCTGCTGGTAGGGAAGCTGCATTCTGCCCAAGTGCTGAGTGCAAGAAATAACTGTTACCCATAAATGCCTCATTAGAAAGGTGTCCCCTTCTCACCAGAGCCCCATAGGAGGGACTCCTGATGTTCTCTAAACTCCCACCTGACTGCAGCTCCAGCCCATTGCCATGTGCATGAGAAGGGGTGATTATCAGCTTGGAGATACTCCTCTGGAAAACCTATTTCAGGGAAAGTCACTGTCATTGACTTTGACTCACTGAGATCAGAGCACGTCCCTATGGAAATTCTGGTTTTGGTATGAGAGGGGTGGAGCAAATGACTTTGCATCTTTCCCTGATGTGAGCTGCCAATAACCTGGTACACCCCAAGGCAGGTGACCCATCTTTCCAGTCCCTCTTCCAGTGGGTACCTCCATGGTGACACACCCAGTGACCACACATTGCTGAGTGGAGAGCCCGTCCTGCCCTCACTCTAGCTGAGGTCAGAGTGTTAGCCTGGATAACCCAGTGGGAAGGATATGAGCTGTACATCACAGCCACCTTTGCCTGCAAGGAAAGGCTGGAGCAGCCCAACCCCCTTCAGTGTTTGGTTTGGGGTTGGAAAGGTTGGTTCTGCAATGAACAGCAGCTGACGTCATTGGCATGATTAGGTTATTACTAGCAAAGGAGCTAATGACTTGTCCTGTAACGCACATAACCAGCCCCAGCGTGGGGAGAAGTGCTGCCAGCTCCTCTGGCCGGGCTCTCAGCTCCCGGGACTGAAACCAGCATTCCCGGCAATGCAGGGCTCCCCCCGGCTCCCAGCCAGCCACCCGAGCGAGCCAGCGGGGCTCTCACGCTTGGCGAGTGCTATACACGTCTGTCACATTTCCCAGCAGGAGCTGCAGGGATGTGTCCTGCAGCCCTGCAAGTCGAATGCTAACTGCAGCAGACAGTGCATTTTGTAGCTAAAAATACCACTGAGCAATTTGCCTGAGAAAGGAGCCTGTTCTCCCTGGCTGGCAGCCAGGTGATTTTGCCTCGATCACCGCAGCTCAAGCTGTTGTGAGCAGTCCTTATGTAAAATAATTTCAAACATCAGAGCATGGTAACATTGCCGGCAGAGTTTAAAACCCTGAAAAATGGAAGCTGCGGATGCTAAATCCTGGCACAGTGAACAAAGGCCAGAACACATTCCTTGATTGAGATGATGAAAGTGTGACCACCAGCCCAACTTTGCACATTTATGGTGCAATCTCATACTGCAATCTCTGCTCTTTGAGAATGTCTGTGACTGAGGAAATAGCAAGTGAAATCTCTGCTCTTTCATCAGATTACTGTATGGTCATCGCTTGTCTCCTATATAGGTAATAATTACAGTACATGGCACTTTGGCAGAACTTTCCATGCTGGAATTTCAAAGCACCTCAATTAAGCTTCCTAACACAGCTGAGAAGCAGGACCAGGAGTACACTCTCTCAGTTAATCATTAATGAGTTTGGAGAACACGATATATAGAGGTTAAAAATAACATTTTGTGAATATAATACATGATCTTGATAATACAGGTAGAAACAATCTTATTCACTGCTGAGCAAAGAGCCAACATTAGAACAAGTGTGAGGCTGCCTTCTACAACCCCACTGTTTCCCAGCTCTCCAAAGCAATGGAACTGTAGCTGCATAAGCACTTAAGAAGAATGAGGGAAAACTTGCTACTTATATCAGCTTTCAGGCACAGAGAGAGAGAGAGAGAGAGAGAGAGTTTTTTACCTGTTTTTTTAAAATCTGCTTTTTACCTGCAAGCCACCTCCCATTGACTGTTGCTCCCCTGCTCTTCCATGCCTGCCTGGCCCAGTAGGGGTGGGCAGTGCTGGGGCAAGAGAGAGCAGCCCTAGAAATCTGGATGGCTCAAGATCCTTTGAGACTTTCTGACTCTCAGGGGACTTCAGCTAATGTGTGAAGGCAAAGAAGACAGGACAGATTGTACTGCCAGTGCAGTGCTGCCAGGTCTCATCATAAGTCGTAGCCCATTTTCCTCCAAGCTCTGTTTTTCCAGGAGTAGGTTATCCAAGTCTCTCCTCACATGTAGAAACAGCAGAACAGATCTAACTCACCCTAAAAAATAAGAGGCATGGAAATCACACATTCCTGATACCTCCAAGACCAGAAAGGCAATTGAAAGGACACCTTGCTGTGTGATTTTCAAGCTGGTCTTGGGATGGTTTAGGACTGTGACTTACATTGTTTTAAATACATGGCATTGGCAGTCCAACTTTCATTATCAAGATGAAGGCAGATTTAATGTGCAAATTGATTCACAGATGCACTGAAACTATTTTTCTTTATCCTGACCTCAGTCCCTATGCAGATATAAATCCCCAGCTGTGAATCTATGGTACTAAATGATGGTACTTAATGCTCTTCCTTAATTGGGCTGGAACTTATCTCCTTCTGCAAGAGCAGCAGCATCCAGGGTGCAGTGGTTTGCATTTGTCTCAAGAAAAAATACCAGTATGGGAAGCAGTGAGCTGAGAGACTGGGTAAGTGTACTCTTGGTGGAGTGAGTTAATGTTTGATGGACAGGTGATGGAGTAGGCTAATATTTGAACATCTGGAGATTTAACTTCAAACACCCGCTGGGATTTGAGTCTGCTCTGATCTGCTATGGCCGTTTGCCACGTCAAAGGATTTCTACACAGCTAAGCAGACTCCAGCCAGGCTGCCAGTCTCTCTAGCCATCCCCACCTGGTTTGTAGAGGGCAGCATGTACCTGGTGACCTCACAGTCCTGTCCCAAACCCCAGGGGATTGTCCCAGGGCTGCTGTGACAGAAAATGTGACAATTAATTGACTCCAACATGTGAGAAAGGGGCAGATCCAGCAATGCTGGGAATGAGCTGGGGGGCCCTGGAGGTTCTGCTTCAGTGCCCTATTTCTAAAGTATTGGGTTTCTCTGGCTGTAGAAGACAGTTTGAAATAACAGTTCAGATGCATCCTCCAAGGAAGGAATTAGCAGAGCTGCATAGGGAAGCCTGCAAAGTGCTAGATAGTGTTGCTCAGAGCAGAAAGGACTTTGGGATGGCATTATTCTGTTTGTTTTTCTCACTGTTTTTTGAGGAAAAAAAAGAGATGTTTTTATACAAAGATTTATAGGTCTACAATGTTTCTCCCTGAATTTGCATTTGTTTGATCTATATTTCTTGGCTTCAGCACAAAGTTAATCTAGTTTATTCCTCTTTCTGCACTCCATCTCTCTAGCTTTGATGAGCTTCAGTCAGAATCAGTCACCAAAGCTCCAGCTCACAGATATCTGTTTTCTCAGCCCAAATGATCATAAAAACAGGGACATGCCTTCCAGGCTTTAGCCTCTTCTGTCCAATCTGTATTAGGAGAGCAGCCCAGCTCACAGCTCCTCACTCCTTGTATGGAGAGAGCCCCAGGATGCACAGAGGTTAACTGGAGGGGCCTCTAGTGCAGCTTTACAGGGAATACTGATGGAAAAGAGTCCATTAAAAAAAGTAATGGGGGGCAGTTTGCACTGGGGTGAAAAGGATGGGGTTGGGGTTTTTTCTGTTTTTATGGTGATGCTGCACTTAAGTGTGGCTTACTTAGAGAGCAGCATATGACCCATGTGTACCTTGTCACATCCAATAGATCTCATGTGAAAAGCTGAAAGCTCTCAATAGCAGCTGGGCCCCAGGGACCATCACAAGGCTGAGCTGCATGAATTAAATGACCAAGAGCAAAGCTCACAACTCCTCTGACAGAGCCAGAACTCTGCCAAGAGTGTGGGGCTGCCACAATCCTCTCCTTCTCTTTCAGCACCCATGGGACCAGAACTTCCCAATATAACTCTCAATGCTCCAGCAACTCCAGAGAAACTACAATACTTTGAACCAACACCGTGTCTGGCCCTTTGTCTTAAATCTCCCACCCAGACTTGATTTTACAGACTGTCCAGGTCGTGACAGAGTCCTCATCTATCACAGTCAGGGTACTTCCCTCCTATCCTAAATCAAACAAGCCAAACTGAGGGCAGCTCCTTTGTGGAAGGCTTTCTTGGCTGGTTTTCCCCTCTTCCCTCCCTAATTGTTCGTTAATGTACGTAAATGATTTAACCAAATAGAGGCTAGAGTTTCCCGTAGGAAGGGAAGTTTGTTGGAGGAGGGGACAATCCACAGATGGATTTACCTATATCAGATTCTGGGTAAATATTTATTCTCCTTTCCCTTTTGTGCACCCTTCTCAGCCACAGAAACAACAACAGGTCCTCGCCAGCCACAGGGCAGCAGGGAAATATTACTATTCCCATTTTACAAGTACACAAGTAGGGCAAAGGTGACTTAATCTCAATCTCGGGAAACTCAGTGGTGCTTTTACCACTGGTTCTGGGGAACTTTGAACAGAAGCAGCTGGAGTGAGCAGCTGGAGTAAACAGGCAGCGCCAGCCTGGCGGTGGGCAGGAGCTGAGCTCTGGGGCTGCATCACCAGGCATCCCAGGGAGTGCCACTCTCCTCCCTCAGAGGGCTCTACCACCAATGACCTGAGTCCTGGTCCCTCTCTGGAGACTGACTTCAGCACCTCTGACTTACCTTGAGGAAGGGCTGGGAAGTTTCATTAATTCCCATTTGTAAAGCAGATTTAGAGTGCTGCCTACACTGAATTCTTTGCAGCAAGAGCTGTGGCATTTAGCAAGATGAAGAGAGCAGAACACTCCCATGCCTTTTTTTTATTTTCTGGCCTTTTTCTGGGTATTTTTGCAATAGGGAAAAATTAATGTTAGATTTTATTACAACACAACAGACTACAGCCACCCTTATTTCCCAGAATATTAATAGTCATAATGCATTACATTAGGTTAGTCAGTAGTTTTCACTAATCCACAAGACATGCACTGTTGACCTCTGAGGTAATTTTGGATCATGCTCAAGCCAAATAAAGGCAGATTTGTGGTTGCAGGTGAGAGATCCTCTAAAAAACCATAAATGTAACCACAACATCCTCTGGTTTGATCTGAACTCAGCCTGGCCTTCATTGGTTTTTCTGGTGCTAGTCCAGAAGTAAGACAGATTAATGATTTAAAGGCATTACACTAGGATATGATGTAACTCAGCACAGAGTGCTGGCCTTGGGAAGATAGTTTGCAGTAAGTACCCAAGACAGCAAACCATGAACCACCCCTCCTGGATGGCATCTTGCTCCTTGGAGGATGTAACAGGCTTGACTGGAATCATTAATGGCATGAATGTGTCCAGTGATTACAGGGGCAATGGAACGTACCCTTCTACAGGGCAGAAAATGCCCATGTGAAATGTTACACCTCATCTTCTGCCTCCTGAATGGGCAGAATAATGGTTTGTGTCTTTGGGAGGTGATAAAAAAGTCAAGGGAGAGAGAGGTGAGCCTGTGAGGGTGGTAGCAGTGTCCATGCCCATGCCATGAGATGGAATGCTGCATAGCCAGAGAGCAACTTGAAGTTCACGCATCCCTATGGCCTGGGCTCTGTGCAGTGTCTTCTGTCATCTCCTCAGCCCCTGCTCTTTGGGCTCATCAGATATACACCAGGAGTCCACTTACCCACACTGTAATCCCTTCCCTGAGTAAGGTCTGAACCCCTGTGCTAATCCAGAACCTTTAGAGAAAATATTCCCCAGCCTGTTATGACTACAGGCCTGCCCGAGCTCTAATAAATCAGCGAGGCTCCAGTGGAGTAACACAAAGCTTGAGGGAGTGCTGGGTGGGTAAATGTATATAAAAGGCAGTCCTGATCTTCCTTTAGCAGCCATTAATTATGGACAGAGATGGGAATAGGAAACAGCAGTCATTCTGGGATACTGCTGTTTGCAGCTGAGTCAGGGGCAGGCTGAAACCTGAAGATGGAGAGGAGAGAGCACTGTGTAGTGGAGTAGCACTGGGGAGATACAGGGGAGATACATGAAGCTTAAAAACAATCTCCCCTTGAAATTAAGGGTTAATGCTTTGCCAGTTTAAGCATTTGGTCTATGAAGTGGTATTAGTATGGTGAGGCATAAGCCCCATCATTGTACAGGAGATTCACAGGGAGAGAACACATACTTTAAATAAGTAAATGTGCCAGCCTTGAAGGGCAACAGATTGGCACCAGCCAGGCAGCACCTCACCTCCTCCACTAGAAGAGGCACTTGGGTTAAACAGCAGTCAGCAGGGACTTTGTTATGGAAAGCAGGTTTCCTGGCACTGCAGTTGGGGCAAATTATCTGGAGTGGACCAGGGTGCTGAGCTGAGGGGGCTGTTGGGTCAGGGAGCAGAGAGGCAGTGAGGAGTTGGGCTGCCCTGCAGCTGATTCCCAGCTAAGAAAAAGCTTGGGAAATCTCAGGAAAGATCTTTTTCTATTTATTAAACAGCTTGCAGGGAAGCTTAGTCAGCGCTTCTATAGCAACTTGACACCAGCAACACTGTGACTGTAATTATTAATAGGCAAGGAGAGGTGAGCAGTGTGGTGGGTTTGAAAATGCCTTGTACAAAACTGCTTTCCAATCAGTGGTCAAACCATAGCCCCTGCTTCATTTAAGCAACAGCTCCTGGTGTATTTCCTCCCTCAACAAATAATTTTCTTCTCAACGTGGTCTAAGCCGAAGAACCTTCACTGCCCAGGGGCAAATCAGGAGCACAGGTACAGCCTGTCCTGAGGTCTGGGTGGCAGGTCCTTGCTGTGCCATGATGACTTCCTGGCACACTGCCCTCCTGCACCGGGGTCACTGTGCTCCCGCCGGCACTGAAACAAAGCTCTGCAATGGCAGAGGCAGACAGACATGCAGCTCCAAAACCCTGGGGTTACCCTGTGATTACTTTTCCTGACGTTCATTCAGGCTAGCCTCAGAGGCTCATCTGGCCACTTTTGTACTGGAATATTTGTTATCAATTCAAGACAACTTGGCACTTTTTTTGGCATGGAGGATTTGGCTCTCTCCCTCTGCTCACTAAACTTTCACACTGGTGCCATTTGGTGCGACTCTGCTATGGCTGGAGTGGTTCCACTGCCTCTGGACCTCCTTCATGATCATTTCTGCATTTGCACAGCATGGGACACCAGAGCTGAGTCAGTTGCTTGGGAGAATTTGGAGCCTGAAATCTCTTGAGGTCTTCTAGCAGATTTATGCTTAAAATATCTCTGGGCTAAGAAGGTGTTAGGCCCTCTCAGAAGTGCTCCCTCTCCCATCTGCTTTTTCATGTAAAAACTAGAGGTGCCAAAATCTGCTGAGAGGACTGTAGAGGAATGGCCAGGAAAGATGCTTGCAGCTATCCCTCAGGCTCCAGCACAGATGATGTTTCACAGATGTGCAGTCGTGAGTAGAGTCATAAACATTTTAAGACACACCTGCCAGATAGTTCTGGAGTTTTCTAGTGAGAATAAACCTTCTGTAAATACCAAGGGGAAAAAAAATCAGGAAGATCCTCATTTTATGGGTGGATCCAGCAAATTTTCTTTCTCTCTCCGTGATGAGCACAGACTGTCATCTCCACCCTCTCCAACAAACTCACTAACATTTATTTAGTTATGTAAAGCATGAATTATGAGAATATAGAAAGTATATTTCTGTCACACACATGCTCTTTTTTTTTTCAATGTCTCTTCTTATCACACAAATAGGAGTTAAAACAGACTGCCATGCTCTAATTTGCCCACTTTTAACTCTCATTATAGCACCCACACACTTTGCTCTGTGAGTTATGCTGGATTTGCCTTACACGCTGTGGTGGGACTGTCAGCATGAGTGGCTCAGCCCGGCGTGCCCCGGCCCCACACACACAGACACACTTCTCATTCATTCCTACAAGGAGACAGAGCAGTCAGGGGGCTGCCAACAGGCCATGGCATGGCTCCCATCTCTTTGCAGTGCCAGTGACCCCATCCCAACAGGGTTCCCACACACCCACTTGACATCTCCACTCCATGCAAGTCTCTCTTTAATGGCTGTACCCTGGTGCCTCACTTCCCTGGAGCTGTACACTGAACTGTGTGAGTATTTGGGTTGTAAGGGGGCAGAGGTCTGCCTCTGACAGCTCATCCCCTGGCATAGCTCTCCTTGTCATAATGTGATGGAGAGAGGGCACCTTCCCCCAGAAGGCATAATCCCCAATAACTCAGTCGACCTGTGCTTTTAATCACAGCAGAGTAACCATCATATATGTGGTGGCTGCAGGGAATAGGACTCCTTAATCTTCCTGGGTTTTGGTTTGCTCCTCCCTGAAACAGGGACAGTCTCTGCCAGGACCATCCTCCTGGAGCCCTTCCCTTGGGCAAGCTCACAAGCCTGTCTGTGGGGATTTAAGTGTCACCACCGAGGTCTTCTGATGACTAAATGCCTTTCATTATAACATCAGCAAAAAAGCCCAGAGATGCTCTAACCACAGCTGAAGTGGCTTACAACCTGCTGGGCAGAGAAATGGGAAAATATAATGTATAATGGGAAAATGCAGGGTTTGCTGCAGTAGGGCAGTGCTAGCACTGTAATTAAAAATTGTTTGGTACACCTACATCAGTTATGGAAGTAAATGAAAAACCTTTTATCTCCCTAACCTCTGCTCTTCCTAGAGTTAGTGAAGCTACACAGGAAACCATGTGGAGCTGCTTATACAATTTTTCTCCATCAAGGAACAGGTTTGGACTATACTAGAAGGACAATCTGGATTATATTTGCTTAGAATGGAGCTGTATATTCACTGGGATAGACCAGCCAGTCTTTTCACCACAGACAAGCTCTAAAACTCCTGGCTCTCACATTGTTGAAGTGAATAACATATATCCTTTCCCTTCTCATGTGCAGGGCCATGTTGCAAGGAGGAGGATGAGGAAAAAAGGGGCTGTGAACTGTTTCCAGTACCAGGCACCCAGTTTGAGGTTAAAGACTTTCCCTTCTACAGTGGACAGTTTGTTTGTTCACCTTTTTACTGTGTCCTGGCAAGGACTTAATGCTCTGTTCTCCAAGTGGTGCCTTTCAGGGAGGCTTAGAGGTCATCCAGCCTTTGCTGTCAGCCTGACCTGCTGCAGTCCTGCCAGCTGTGCCCATTCAGGCTATAGCTCCCTTCCCAGTGGGGCTCAGAGACCCAAAGAGTGAGTGCCCAGCTGCTCCTCACCTCCTTCTGTGGGAGAGGAGCCAACCCAGGAGCTGCTGCTGCCCCAGTGCCCTGGGCCAAGGGGGACACAGTGCTTAAGGGAAACTCATGTGCCATGCTGGAGGTGCCAGAAGTGGGTCTGCACTCCTGTGGGCAGCATCCCCCTGTGCCCTCTCCCACTGGCCCACATGCTCGCACCATCTCCCATCAGTCCCACCCTGCTCGTGGTCTCAAGCAGAGGGTGAAGCCTTGCAGCCACTGTCTCCTTTCTCCCCCCAGGGGTGACCTCAGGGTGGCCTGGTGCTGTGGGAGTGCACACTCCCAGTGCTCAGCCTGGCTCAGAGGCAGGGAGGCAGCCCCCACAGTGGCCCTGCTCTGACAAGGAAGCAGCGTCTAGACACAGATTAGGCAAACAGCTAAAGCACAAGACCAGACACTGAAAAAATCAAAAGGGAAAAAGAGCTCCCCAGCTCTGTCCACCACTGATTCCAGTGAGATTTGGGGAAAGGAACTTCTTTAGGTCTTTGTCTTCCTCACCTGTCTAGTATGGGATAATATTTCCCTTTCTGGCAAGGTTATGGTCAGAGCTAATTAGCATTTGAAAAGTGCTTTGAAATGGAAGATGCATTTGGAAAACTGAAGTATTATTACTGTGATTGAGTAAGTGGCTCTCAGGATAGGGAAGCATTTCACTTCTTTTTCCCCATGGGTGGAATAGCATGGATAATACTGGGATTCCTTCAGATTTACTAATTATCCAAGCATCTAGTATGTATCAGGTATCTAAAACAGAACTCAGTTTGGATATTTATTCCATCAAATATTGGATTGCAAATTCATTAAATCCAAGCTACGTCATTCAAACAAATAAATCATGTGACACTGGGGCTCTTCCCCTACTGGCACCAGATCTCCTGGCACAGCTGCTCAAGGACGGGCATTTAGAATCTGTTTTCCATGACTGCTCACACAGGATTTTAAAATGTACTCCAGGTTTCCCAGTAAAACCTCTTGCAAGAGTCTCCAGCAAGCAAAGTGCAGGTCCTGAAACACATACACTAAAAAAAAAAAAAAAAAAAAAAAAAAAAAAAAAAAAAAAAATCAAATTAATGAGCTTTGTTTGCTCAGGCCACGATTCTGCAGGATATTTTAAAGTATTGGTTTGTAGTCTTGTTAATCCCAGTGAAGTGAGTGGAACTCTTTCCAGTCAGAATCAGTCAGATGCTTAAATACTCTGATGAATAGAGCTTCCCATTATTATTTCATCACTCATATGCTCTTGTCCTGTATTTTAAAGACTTCCTGTGTATTGTCTTCTCCTGGGGGCTAACGTGAATTGAGTCTAGGCTGGAAAAGGATCACCTCTACTATCCATGGAGCACATATTAGTCTATAAAAATGTGCCACCGTTCCAAGAAACCTCCAGTAACTTTAAAAAAAAAAAAAAAAAAAAAAAAGAGGAAAATTATAAGGGACACATTTTAAAAACCTTAGTGTTCTGAGTTGTGGGGTTGGCAGTTCTTAGTTTCATGCCTCTCCTTAGCTTCTGCTGAAATGATCTGTCCACCTATGCAGCTGTGGCATCACATTCTGAAAATGCTGTCCAAAAGAGAGTGGATTTTGCTTTATTTTGGAAGCAGAGTCAAGTTCCTGTGTAGACAGGGGCTGGGATTGATCAAAGCTCACTCATCCTGAGCCCAGCTCATTTTGATTCTGTGGAGTTGAGTGGTACTACCCCAAGTGACTCCTGCATATACACAGGACAAATTGTGCATATTTATGTGAATAAGGATGTGATGCCAGTATCTAGCAGTTCTCACTTGGAAAGCAGAGTCCAGGTTAAATCAATCTACTAATCCAGACCCAGGAGTTTCTTTTCTTTGACTGAGCCTTAGGAAATCAGCCACCAGGCAGTCTTTATGGTATCAACAAGCTCCACCTCATTTAGGAGAGGCATTGAACATCCAATCATCAGGAGATATTCAGACAGGTTACCTAACTGCAGGTGGCCTCACTGGCTGGGTGTGTGTCTTTTTGAGCCCTGGGACAAGGTCCCTGCCATAACCAACATGGGTGAAGCCCCATGTTTTGCAGCCACCAGCCCTCAGCCCCAGTCTGTACAACGCGTGCTTGTGCAGAGCTGCAGTGCAGAAGCCAGCAGGAGGATTTGGTCAGGGTTAGTGTGGTGGTCTGCAGGGTCACTACCCCAGATTTCCATCCCTGAGGTGATTGCAAAGGAACCTTCAAAGGCAAGGCCAGGGGTATGGCTTTGCAGCCAAGGGAAGGTGAAAGCCATGGGCACAGTGCTGTGGCTACCTGCAGTAGCACCTGCTCTCATGGGTCAGGTCATGGCACAGGTGATGGGAGGCTCCTTAGCTGGCTGAGCTGCTTGCCCTAACAGCAAGTGGCTGCCCATGGGCATTCACCACAGAACAGTGCACAAGATGGCAAGTCCAATTTGGGACACTCATGTTCTCAGCCCCAAAGCTTTTGTCTGTCTTCATCTCCTTTCCCCACTAATTCTCTTCTGAAGGATTTGCAGGAAGTCGGCACAACTCTCTGCTGAACTGTATCTAGACTGGTGGCAGGAGAGACATTCTTAGTCCTGTATGAGTAGGAGCAAATGCCATCGCCTGTCTGCAGCAGAGCAATGAGGTCTACAGGGCAAAAATCAATGTTACCTGATGGGAACTGTAGCCTGGAAGGTGCCCAGGCCAGCTCTTGTGTTAGCCCTGCTGTGGGAAGGCAACTGCACCATCACAAATATGCTTGGAGCAGCTAGCACAGCACAGGGACACCCATCTCAAATATCATCAATGAAACCCCTCTTTTTAATTTTTCTTTCTGTTGTCTGATGTTGGACCTGAGCCCCTGTGAAATTTCCTCTCTGTCTAACCCCACTGCAGTTCTGAGCTGGATGGAAAGTGATGTGAACACCAAAGCAATTTGAATGGCTGCCTGGGACAGCTCCATCCCTGCTTAACCCAGCCTCTCATCTTAGGGACACATGCCTCCCACTTTATCCTCAAAGGCAAAGCTAGGCAGTGCCAGTGTAAAACCATTGCTCTTACCTTCCTCTGACTCATGGTTTGGGCTGTGCATGCCAGGGTGTGCTTTCTTCCTTCTCCTTACAAAGCTTGCTTCCATTAGCAGTGACAGGAGCACAAGTCTGTGCAGTCCATGGAAGGCCCAGCTGCTCACTGTTAATGTTTAATGACAGCACTGCAAGCTGGGGATATTCTCAGACTCCATTTCAGCTGGGCAGGCTTCATACAAACTCTTTTCAGCAAACACTGTCAATCTACAGAGCAAGTTACTGAGGAGTACTGGTTCAGATTTAGGGGAGACTTACAGAAAACTTGGTGTGATTTAGTTTCCAAAGGCTTTTCTGCAACCAGACTCATTATTTTTCACATGTGCAAAACTCACTGTCTCTTGCTGTGGAGGAATAAATGTTCATGCAAAGTCCACGCCAAAGGGTCGGTGCCGAATGGGACACAGACGCCTTCCCTGTCTCTCCCAGAGGGGCTGCTTCTCTGTCAACACAGTCCTGCACAAAGACTAGTGTCAGATGGTTTCCTAGAGTAAATTAATGCAGCTTCATTATGTTAGCCCAACTGATATCAGCAGAGAATTCACACAGCTAATTTTTAACCTTCTCCAATTTCTCTTTGGCTCATGAAACCATTTCCTGCCCTGGTCCCTCTGACAGTCCCCTGGTTCTCCTTCGAGCATCTATCCACTGGAGAGACAAAGTTAGACATGAAGTATGATCCTAAATGCTACTACTTACATGCTCAGCCAGGAGGGACAGTGGGTCAGAATTTCTCAGCCAGAGATTCAGACCCTTAGACCAATCTCTGCTTTCATTCTCAGTGTGAGTCTAGAGGTATTACAGCTCATGAAGAACATGATGCCTCCACTTTCTACTCCCACCTTAACCAAGGACTGATACAAGATGCAGATTTTTTCTGTGGTCATTATTACAACTCACATCCAAGAAAGACAATTGTAATTGAGATCCACTGTGTGGGAATTTTGAAGTACATTGGTAAGTACATATACAAATATTTGGCTATAATTGCCTTGCTGTTCAATGAGGGCCTTGAAAGACTTTGAAAAGGTCATTGCTTTGACTTCACAAAGAAGGTGAGCTTTAGGAAAGCCTATGTGCACACAGAATATTGGTGGGTTTGCCACAGGGTATAACTAGGTGGATGTGGATGTGCATACAGAGAAGGGGCCAGACCAGTGTATTCCAGGTGAAAAGACAAAATGGAAAAAAAGCTGTTTGAGCCAAAACCACAAGTTTGAAGCCTTTCCTCCTTTCTACCTTCCCTCCTCAAAACTCTGAAGACTATTAAATGTCTGCTGAGGTCTATTCCATCCCCAGCTGGGGATGGGGCTGAACAGTGACAATCTGAATATGACAGGAGAATCTCAGGGCAGTGAAAAACCCCATCCTGGCAGGCTGTCTGCAACTGCAAGTGCTCCTGGCTCCATGTTGCTCAGAAAGACAGAACCTTTGCTTTGCTCCTCATCATCACTAACAGGGACAGGGTGGTCCTCCCATATCCCTGCCAAGCTCTTTTCCCATCACTGAAAGCATCATGTGTGGAGCTGCACATGTCCAAAACCATGCTGCACTATTACAGAATCAAGCTGTGACTGGAGATTGCTTGTTCTGCTGGCTCTGGGACATGCTGGGAGCATGCAAGGTGGCCTCATCCTGGCTTTCTATGGAGAGCAGGCAGCAAGCTGCAAAGATGGATTTCTGTCTTCCTGGAGACCAACACTGTAAAGGCTGAGATTCTTTGGAGAGAGCTCATAGGATCAAATCTGTACATGGTGACAATTCTAGGTCACAGCTAGGGAGAGATGACAAATCATAATGGAGAAGGCAGGAACTGGCAGGGGTTGGGCAGTGGGAGGCTGGCATGGTGGGACAGTTCCTGTGGATGATGGTCTTAAGGCTCATTTCTGGCCCCAAATGAAGGTGTTGGTCTCTGCCAAAGATACAGAAGATGTGCCCAAAATATGCTGCTACTCCTAGTCTTCTTTTTCCTTCCCTCAATCCTGTCTGAAAGCCTCCCTTTTGCAGGAATGGCAGACTGTTAAAGTAGGAGTGTTGTCAGAGGCTGCTGTAAGTAACCATAATAATCTGTAAGGCAATATGCAGCTCTGATGTGCAAATGGGATTAGGGAAGCCTCAGTAACGGGATAACACAGACAGTGCTTAAGCTGAATTTCAAACTGAACATAATGTTTCATTTGACAAATGTCTGGGTTTGAACTTTTTTTAAGCCTTCCGGGCTTTAGGAAGAGAATGTCAGTCTCCTGCAGAATAAATCCTTAATATTTTGGGCTTTCATTTAGGAAGAGGAAAAAAAAGTCTAAGTAGAGAAGAAGCCAAAAGGAATATCTGATTTCATTGCTTTCATCATATACCACTACATATCATTTATTTTCTCTCAGAGGCCAGGGATACATCTTCTCTAAATATTTACCTACTTTCTTTCTCAAAACATGTCTGCATGTCACCATGCTGATTTGTGCAGTAGAAATACCAGCCTTACTTTTGATCTAATACATTTAACACACCCAGACTTTAATAGTAGGCTAATAAAACCAGGGTCTAATAGTGTGAGGTCAGGATAGCTTGCATCATCTACTGGGAATATATTCCAGCCACTGCTCTGCACCAAGACAGTCACACTAGTGCCACACCACACTGCACCATGGGCCTTGCAGTGAAACTGGGGACAAGCAGGCTTGGAAGCAGGCACGGAATTTTGACTACAGGAAATCCTTCAGCCTTATGGCTCATTAATATCTTCCTGAAATGGAACCACATCTGGCAGCTCTGTCTCTCTTGCCTCCATGTTCACCCCCCAGTCAACTCAGACAACAGAAGCTGTGCTGTCTCCATCCCTGGAGGTATTCACCTAGATCAAGCCCTGAGCAACCTGGCCTGACCTCAAAGGGCTTTTTAGACCAAGCCCTGCTCAAAGCTGGCCTGGCTTTGAGCAGGGCTTCGTCTAAAGAGTCCACAGCTGACCCTTCCAGCCAGAATTATTCTGTGATCCCATGATCCTGGCCCAGAGATGCCCCTCTTTACTTCTTGAAGGGTTCTATTCAGCTACTAGGCTTTAAACTCCAGGCATTTTCTACCTTAGTATCAGAAACTAGAAGGGCAGCTATGTCAGAGACATTTTTTCCTCCCCTCACTTTCCCAGGCAGGGAGTACTGATCTTTCCATCCTAGAATGGAAACTGAGGCACACTCAGGTGTCATAAGACGACTTTCATTGAGGAAGTGAAAAAAGTAAAAGTTAATGGATCATTGCAAGGCTCAGGATGATTCTGTCTAGTCTGATCAGTACTGTGGGTGGCCCTTGCCCTATCTTACTTGAAATTGGACAAGGATCCTTGTTCAAAAGGACACTTTCAGACTGTGACTACAAATCCTGGTGCACACCCTACTTGTCTTCATAATTACTGATCACCTCAGCAAACTTCCTGCTGCCCTAGGCAAGCAAAGTTTTAAAATATTTCTTTCAAGTTTCTGACCCTTTTCTATTTCTCAAGCAGTGTCTACCTTGCTGTGCATGATGCTGCACAGGGTGTCTGAGAGCCTCAGTCTTTCAGCATATGTGACACCACCTGCCAGTGAAGTAGAGGATGAGGGCTTGGAAGCTGTAGCTCTCTTCCCAGTGCTGCCATTGTCTGGCTTTGTGTGGGCTCACTCACAGCAGTCCTTCTCTCTGCTTCCCTCTGTAACAGGTGGGAACAAGTAGCAACCCCACAGTGACATGAGGATGTGAACATCTCATGCCCTTAGCTGGAAAGTGCAAGAGACAAGCAAAGCATTCTTTATTATAACTGCCCTGTCTCCTTATCTCCTCTGAGAGTACAAATCCAGGATTGCTCCACTTCCTGCCGTTCCTGCATCCCCTGCAGCACTCTGCCTATGTTCTGTTGGAGTTTTTCTACTCCACTTGGCTCCTTTCTGTAGCAGTCAGAGCTGCACACCAAAAGCTGCACCTTGCTAACCTGTACTTTTCTACACTAGGCCCTCTATCAGAAACTTTGGCAAATACTCAGCATTTAACTGCCTAAGTGTTCTGGCCTTTCTGCCTTTGGGTACCCAGAGGGTGGCTGGGCACTGGAACAGGCTCCCAGGGAAGTGGTCACAGCACCAGCCTGACAGAGTTCAAGAAGTGTTTGGACAATGCTCTCAGGCACAGGGTGTGACTCCTGGGGATGGTTCTGTGCGGGCTGGAAAATGGACTCGATTCTCCAGTGGGTCTTCTCCAACTCAGCATATTCTGTGATTCTGTGTGAAATAGCCAGTGAAGCTCCAGAGCAGATGCCCCACAGACAGGGCTGGGGCTGTACTACTGAAGTGTTTGTGCTGCCAGCTCTGCCCTTCAAGTTCAGCTAGCAACACTTCATTTCTGAAGGGAAGATGCAACAAAGACTTCCACAACCATGTAGTTAACATAGAAGAAGATTTTCAGGAGCAGTAGGAAAACATGGAAAATTCCATGTTTTCAGTTTTTTCTTTGGGATTTAAGAACTTGTTCATTTAGCTCTTTGTTAAATGGGGCTTGAGTTCTCCTGGGAAATTTGCCTGCGGTCTCTTCCCAGACTTTGCAGTAGAATTGTCTGAAATGTCTTTAGTGTGAGTGACATCTACACGTGAGCCAGACACCCTGGGCTCAGTTCAAAGAGATAAACAGGCATTTACAGGAAACAATTCATCTTCTCCTGTGGTAGATACCTAAAATAGCCCACAGCAATCACAAAATGATTGCTTCCCTCCACAAACTATAAATTTATTCTGGAAAAGCAGCCCAGCCCTTGACTTGTGTTGGAGGATTTGGTTGCCTGGTGCTTTTTGAGCAGCTCCACCTTACTTTAGACATTTACACAGGCAGGCAGGTATATATATATATATAGATATATATAGATATATGTGTGTGTGTGTGTGTGTGTGTGTGTGTGTGTGTGTGGTGTGTGTGTGCAGGAGACTGTAGGAGACAAATACCCTTCCAGCATGTCTCCTGAACACCAGGGAAAGGCTTCACTGTCCTGTTACCAATGCAATGAGGGTCACTGCTTTTGGAGTACTGGATTAATTTCCCTCCATTACACACCCTCATTTATATCCTAAATGTTGATATAATTGGTCCATGCTGGAATAGCTGAAATGAAAGAATGAGGCCCACAGTTCTACACAACAAACGATTAATAAAATAATAATTAATTTTATTAAAAAAGAAAAATTGACTTTATTACAAAGTAAATAAATTATCTGAGTTTCATGGCACCATGGCAACTGCCAGAGCAATGTGTAGGGGTATCATTCCTGTTCTGCAGATAACCACCCCAACCAGGAAAGGTGTGCAAGATGTCACGTTGCAACTGTTACATCATCAGGGAAAAATCTCAATGGCTGATCATTGCCCGAGGGAGATGTCAGTCTTCCCAGCTCCTGTGCTAGGAGAAGCTGTACAGGAATTAACTCTCTCCTAGGTGATAAGCACCACTAGATTTTACCAGTATTAGTTCCACCCTGTTTGCCTAAAATGAATCATTGTTCTCTTACTTTCCATTTTTGTCTTTCACTCAAGTCATAAACAGTGGGACTTTGCAGTGACAGCTGTCTATCACATCTGCTCTGTGACTGAGGACCCTTTTTCTTCCACCTCACTATCATATTTCTGCTGGATGCTGGTTGTTCACCACACCACCATTCCCATAGAAGATAACAAATGTTATAACAAACGCTGAACACAACCCAGGCAGCCTCCCTGTTGTCTGGAGAGCAGCCCATTGTCCAGCATGAAGAAATACTCCCTGCACATAAACAAAATGGCCCATCTTGTTGTGATACCCAAGGCAGCAGGAAATACCTAAGGCTTTCCCTGAAACACATTCTGGGGAATGCAATGATAAAATAGGTTTTTACCCACTCAGAGATCATACTCTCTGCCTTGTTACTGCTGATGTTAATGGGCCAGTGCTGTGGGAATCAATTCCCTCTGCAGCCCCATGCCTGGGGAGGGCAGACCCTTCCCAGCAAAAAAATTCCCCCCTTGTCCAGAGGAGATGGAAGTGATAATGCCTTTCCCCAGGTTTCTACAGACTCCAGGCAATGTCCAGTTCCATAAAAATACCATTCCTATGTCAAAAAACCAACGGAAATTTCCTTTTCCTCCTTGATGTTTTGTCATAGGGATGCTCTTCTCAGTCCTCAGCAGGTGGCATGCAGGCTGCTCTTCCCACTGGACTGCTGTGGTTTGTGCCTGGACACTGGAGTCCAAACTGTACCTGCTATTAATACAGTCTCTTTCCTGTTAAGTGTTCACCCTAATGCCCCAGACCAGGCTCAGACTGAGCAGGAGGAGGCATCCTGTATGACAGAAGTGCCTTTAATCTCCTCTCTCCCACCCGCATTTGTCCTTGATTGTTTTGCATCCCTCTTGCCCTCTCAGTCAGGTAGGACACAAATTTCTAAGTACTACCCTTCATTTTACTAATTTTTTTCCTGATGCAGAACTTTGCTGTTACATCTCCTGGTCTCTCCAGACCCTCCAAGCTATTTCATGGGCAATATAGTCTACCTCCCCATTCACATACACTACTGAGTTTCTTTTTAAGTTATAGTAAACTGTATCCAGAAACCCATCAAGTCTGTATCCAGAAACCCATCAGTTCCCGGTTACCTACTTTTGACACTGTCAGGTTTTTGCTCTTGTTTACACTGAGAGGCCTAGAAAACATGTGTTTACTTCCTCTGGAGGTCTTCCTCTCTTTTGTTCTCTTAATCACATCTCTTCCTCTACACAAGTTTTTGAAGAAACCTCCCCTATATTGCCTTGATTTTCCTTTTTGTGCATTCATATACTAATTCTCTTCTCAGCACTCTTATGCCTGCCTCCTCTCAAGCCCTCAGCTGCTATCTCCTTCCAGCTGCAGTCACTGAGCAGAGTTTGGAGGGGCTGATTTCCTTTCCATGATCATGGACCAGAGCTCACACTTTGGTTTTTTTCCTTTTCCTTTTTCTTTTTTCCCTTCCCTTCCCTTCCCTTCCCTTCCCTTCCCTTCCCTTCCCTTCCCTTCCCTTCCCTTCCCTTCCCTTCCCTTCCCTTCCCTTCCCTTCCCTTCCCTTCCCTTCCCTTCCCTCCCCTTTCCCCTTTCCCCTTTCCCCCTTCCCCTTTCCCCTTTCCTTCTCTCAAATGCTACCATTTTATTCCCTTTGATGCTGTGTGCGCTCCAAACAAGTGGCTCACTTTCCTCCAGAGGCACTGAAGCCCTGCCCAGCACAAAGTACATACTGTGCTGCCCCTGAATGTCTCAATTCAAGAAGGTTTGAGCTCCCATTGTTTGCAGTTCACAGAGTTCACCTGCATTTTATTCTGTTCATCTATTAAAGAAAACAAAGTGGAGATGGGGGAGAAGGAGAAGTAGTGCTGTAAAAGAAGCAGTCGGTCAGAGAGCCCTCATGTTCCTGGTACCAGTTGTGGGCCAATCAATCAGCCTCAAACAGCTCACTGGAGGATAACTGCCCAACTTACCCAAATTTATTTTCTTTAATAACAGGATCCTCCTGTGACCCTGCAGTTATTGCTGACACAAAGCAAGGCCTGCTTGAGCCTGATATCTGTTCCCTTGCTCCCTGCTGTGTGCAGAGCAATGGAGCCATCGTCCCCTTGTTTTCTGCCGCCAGCAGCTTTAAATCACTGACAGCCACCCCTGTCTGTGGGGCCTGGGAGAGGCTTTCCTGCACAGGTCACTCACTTGTGACTCGTGTGTGCTCACCCTGTGTGCTCAGGCTGGGTGAAACACAGATCACCATGCCTGGGGATGGATGTCTGCTTGATGTTGGTGTGCTCAGCTCTGCGAGGACTGTGAGCACTGAGCAGGTGATGGAGGGAATGGATGAACACAGACACTCAGCTGCAAAGAAAAAATTGATGTAAAATCTCTGAGCTCACAGTCTGGCCAAGTGGCGTTGCTAGCCAGGAAACTGGTGTGCCCTAAGCAGGCAGACATTGAGATTACACAAAGGGAAATGGAAACTGGGATTACAGACCAGGTCTGCATCGTGGGCAGAGTCTCAGGGCACAATATCCTATACAGTGCATTTATTGGAGCCTGTGATCCTTCTTTGGGGGTGTCCAAAGTCCTCATGAGAAATGTGGAAGAATGTTTTTTGGAATTCTGAGAGAGAAATCCTGCTCAGCCCTCCAGGTTCAACTATAGGGCAGGTTTTGAGAAAGTTAATGAGAGTTCTTTAAAGGGTAAATGAAGGTTTCTTAGAGCTGACACATAAAACCCACACTGACCTTTGTGTTTAAAACTAAAAACTTATCAAATGAAACCAGCTTTTTTCAAAGAAAAGCTGTATTTTTTTTAAGCTCAAGGACTAGTTACAAGAGGAAATTTCTTCACTGTGCTTGTACTGGAGAGCAGAATCTTGGAAAGGAAAACCCACTCCAAAACTAGGAATGGCCCCACGAGGCAAAGTTTCAATCCAAACCCTTGCACGGTCCAAGAGAGGACGTGCATTCCCGGGAGGGAAGGACAGAGTGAACCCTTGTCCTGCCAAGGTTAGGCAGGACCAGGAGTGAGGAGGCAGAGAGGAAAAGCTGGAGTATAGGGAAGGAAGGTCCCTGGAGGTGCTGGGTAAGCCTGTAGAGAGGGAGCACCTGTGGTCTACAGGTATTTCAGGTATTTCCAGGTGAGGCAATGCCCTCCTTTTCTCCTGGCCTGTGTGGGCAGGGTGTGTGCAGCACACCCTGGGGATTCCTGGACCAATTAGTGCTGCAGGGAGTGGGTGTAGCTGGGCCAGCACCCGGAGCAGGGAGTTTAGAACTGGTAGGTGTCCTCTGTGCAGCTGTAACCCAGGGATCCAGGCAATTTTGGGCTTGGCACATGCTGCTGGTAGCCTGTCCTGAACAGGATGGAGCAGGATGGGGGTCTTTTTGTATGACATATGAGCAAGCAGGGCTGCAGGAATCTCACTCACCCAGAGGGACTGCTGATGCTCACCCAGCACTCTGTGAGCAGAGACCCATGGTCTGTCTGTCCATGGGGTTGTCCTATCAGTCTGTCACATATGGAACAGTTCATGGACTTCAAGCTAAAAGTTGGCACAGCTGCTGTGGACAAATGTGTTTTTTTCCAGCCATTATCGTGTTTGTGTTTGGATGCAAGCCAAAATGCATAAACCTTCCTGAGGACATTAATTGTCCTCTGATTGCCTGTCCTGCATTATGGGGGGGTGTGGGGCTGTTTGGCTTTTCATAGCTTTGCTTAGTCCCCTAATTTTACAGAAAAATTATCTGGCATGAACTCTGCAAGTTAGAATGGCAAAAGTATAATTAATTCCCTGTGTGAAGTGAAAAATAGCCAATTTTCTACAGCACCGATTTGAATATCGACAAGTCATGGAAATAATATGCAAAAGAAGCAGACAAAATTTACACAGATACACCAGATACACAGATTTTTTAATGGGGCAGCAGTGCTTTATATGGATAAAAAATGTCAATACACACCTGAAGAGCTCTTCATTCCTGGTATGTATTCAGCTGAAAGAGTGGAACAGCCTTTAAAAACAGCCTCCTTCTCTGATCAACACAGGGAATTTGTTGAAAATGTATGCTCATGTCATTTGTTTCACTGGATACTATAATTTTGCAGGCAGATCCCTCACAGATATCTAAACATGAAAGTGTTAAGGAGTTTTGTCTAACCAGGGATAGGGATTTAAAAGTAAAACACCTCTGAAGCCCAAGCCTACTCCTTTCTCTCCCTATAGCAGACTCTGTGCTTATGTGCTGTTTTCCTCCCCACCTCATGTTCCCTCCCACCTTGCCGAGCCCTTGCACCATTACAAAATTATTTGCACAATCTGCACCTGACTTTAACAAAGTTAGAGAATGAAACCCTAACAGAGGCTTTTTTCCTCTTTGATGCCTCAAAACACATAGTGGCCATCACAGTCTGCCCGGCCTAGAGACTTGCTGGATAATGGGAATACCTTGAAGCCTGTTAAAACAGTCCCTAAGGTTACTCTTGACCCTCTGACCACTGGTTGCTCTGCATGGCTGATAACTTGATTTGAAGAGGATCCAAAGGAAAACCTGAACTGCTGGCACGCTGGGGAAGCCACGCTGCATAGCTTCTCATAAGGTGTTAAAAAACACCTCTTGAGTCTCCATCCATTGTTTTGCTACAGGTGAGTAGCAAAGCAAAGAAGAAAAGCAAGTTATGCTCAGATAGCATCAAATACAACTTATTAGCTGGGCCCTGGTGGATACCTGGAACAGATGTTCCAGATCCGTGTATCACCTCTCCATAACCCTCTTGACACTTCCTGTTACATTCTGGGACAGTGAGGAAATTAAATATCACCACTGATGTCACAAAAGTTAGCATGTACAAACAGTAAATGGAAATATGTTTGTTTCTTTTTTTTTTTCCCCTGCTGTACTTAGAATAATGACTGCATATTGCAGGTGTAGGGTATATGATGGCAAATGTTCTTGGGTGCAACCACCCCATTACATATTATAGTGACAGTTTTGATGTTCACAATGTCATTTTCTGTGTCACAGACCAACAATTTGAAATTAAAAGATCTAAAAAAGAGGCTGTGTACTCACTAACCATTTTTCTTTACCTATATATAGCCTTATTAGTGGGAATAACAGCAGGAGAAATCCATCTTCCTCTTTCACCCATTTCTACTTTACACTTCACTCACTCCAGAGCTTCCTCACGACCACAGGGACTACTTCACATCTCTGTTTGCTGAAGAATTCTTAGCAAAAGGCCATGATAACTCCTTGTGTATGTAAAACATAGCAGAAATATTAAACGAAAGATCAAAGGCAGTTCTGTTCCTCAGATATTTTCCCTGACCCTTTAAACTGGCTGGGTGCAGAATGAATAATAAGGACCAGACTCTGCCATCAATTACACCAAGTTAAATCCAGAGCGGGCTGTCGTAAATCAAGTTATTTTAGAGTTACACAATGTGTAACCGGGAGCAGATTTGGGACCTGAGTCTGCAGGCCAAAGCACCAGACTGCAAAGGGAAAATCCCACCTCTGTCCCTCTTTGTTTCATCTAAACTCTCCTTCTCTTCACGTAAGCAGCCCCATCTGCCTGCTTAGAAAAGCACACAAAGCTAAGGCCTTTCTAAGCTATCCAGAAAGAGCTTAGAAATCCCACCTCTAAGCGCTGCCAAAAGGATCACAGATAAATCAGGTCTTTATTTGTGTCAAAATGCAGCCCAAAAAGACCAAACAACATCTAATTTTTATTTGCAGCTATAAAAAGTAGAGTCACTAATTGCCTGGGTGCAAAGCTTGCTGGAGGAGAAGTAAAACCAAAAGACTTGAAGTGTTGAGTAAAAAAGTGTCTGGAAGCATATTTATTCAATAAATTCTGTCTCTTCTTTTTCTCTTCATATTACATGATGCTTCTCCGCCTCACACAAGCCTAATGCTTTAATCCTGCTAAATATTTGCAAATTGGCACCACATCGGATCAAGACAATAGAGGGGGAAAAGCAAAGTGACGCAGGTCATGATACACGTCTTATTACAGAGATAGCATTTCACAAGATTAAAGAGGATTTTCTAGGCAATGGAGACAAATCCAGCACCAGCTTTATTGAGCAAACGTTGCAGATGCTTCACCCGTTAACATGTGGCAGTGCAAACAAAGGAGATTATCTCCTTTTCCAAATGAGCACCATCAATGCTACCATTCCATTTATTGCACATTTTCCCACTCAAGTGTTCACTTTTGAGAGGAGACCTGTGGGATGCAATGCAACAGCCTTTGAAACAGAAGCTCCAGCCTGGTTGCAGCATCCAGGGAAATTATCAATCTGGAATATTGCTCTTGGGAATAAAACTACCGTCCAGAATAGGAAAAGAGAAATGGAGGGAAAAAAGAGCAATGTCAAGCATAATGTCAATCCCCATTATGGGGATTTTATGGACAATATGTCCTGAGAACCTCTACTCTGGTCAACCTAGGGAGACAAAGCTGTTTGTAAACACCAGAATGTGCTATATTTTTGTCACTTTTATTCCCAGTCATCAGAAACAGAAGTGCCTGGGTGAGAAATAAAGAGTATTAGAGGAAAATGGATAGGAAGCTGTGCAGCAACTGCTGTCCTCCAGTGGAAACACACCTCTGACACCGATAGGTTGGACTACAGAGCAAATGGGGGTTGTGTTAAACCAGGGCCCTAGGAACTAGCACTTCCTAGCCTCAAACACCTTTTTACCCTGTTCATTACAGAAATGACAATGTCAGGACCCTGAAGAGCTCCAGCAGTCCCAGGGCACTGCTTGGTTGCAGCCCAGACCCTGCCCAGTGCCACTTGAATTTCTTCCACCACTCTCTCCTCTCTGGTGTTCTGCATCCAAAGCACAGGTCAATATTTCAAGCCTCATAAACTTTAAGACCCCAGCTGTATGGAAAAGTGACACAAAGGACCCATAAGAAAGCTGCTGGGACAAGTGGATTCACTTTGAACTGTGGCAGATCAATGAGGATCTGGGGCTGCTTCCTGGTCAGCCAGTCCTGGTTCACGCCACAAAATTTTACTGGCAAATGCAGCCTCCAGTCAGAACCACCTGGTTTCAATTAGGATGGATTTGTGGCACTTTAAAGGGGTTTAGTGACTGCTTTAGCTGACCCTTCAGATGAAGAACTCCAAAAATCTGGCCTGGATCCCTAACAATAACGGTGCTTATCAAGGCATCCTTCCATCATCAGGCTTTCCAACTGCCTCCTGTCTGTTATTTCTTATCAGTATTTTGATGGTTTTGCTCCCAAAAGCACTGAATGTAACAGTTGCTTCTCTGGATTCACAAAGGTAAAATGCCGGATCACATCCCTAGGCTGCTGTCTGGGGATCCTGACAGTAAGCTCCCAGTGCAAATAGGGGAAGTTTCACCTCTTTAAAAATCAGGTTAGAATCCAACTTGCTGCTTTTACATTTTTCTGCTAAAGGAGCAGCTATAATAATATCATTCTCCATTGTTTCCTGGCCTAGAGCAACAGTATATCAAGTGTCCCCACTCCCTGAAGTCAAGCAACAGCAGTTGTGTATTGCTGAAAATCTGGGATCGCAATCGCCCAGAAAATTAGGAATATTTTGAAATTACTGGGCCAAATCTGCTCTCTGGGTTGCCAGCATAAATGTCATATTCACACAAGTGCCAAATTTATGATGGGAACATTTTCAATGTAATTTTTACAAAATGTAATAAGTATCCATTCTAACTGGGCAAATAACATGTCCTGCATAAAATATTTGTCCAACGAGTCAAAATAAGTTTAAGTTATACTTTGAAGAAGGACATGAAGACCTCTTTCTCAAAGAACTTCAGCAGGAGAACATTATTTTGTATTGCTGCTCTGCCTCCCACCTCAGGCACCACAAAAAATTTGTGGCCTTTTAAAGGCAAAGTGCAACTGGAGATTAATGCAATCAGACTTGGAATAATGATAAAGGGACTTGATTTCCACAGGGTCAGTGATCAGTGAAACCATTGAACAATCCCTGGTGAGCTACCCACCAAAGTGGCAAAGAATTTTGTCACACCTGCAAGTCTTGGCCAAGGGTACTGGAGCCTCATAGTAGTGTGGTGCAGTAGGAAATTTTCACTATCTGTGTCCTCCTGATGGAGAGGATGATGCAGAAAGCAGTCATTTGACTTTCATATTTGTCAAGATCATAGATCCATTAAAATTCTGGATCAGAAGCATCCCTGGGCAGTTTCTCCTTGCTGATAGCACTCTCAGAACATTTCCCATATGTTCACACAGAGGGTAGATACTACAATAAAGAGTAACATAATGGACCACATGGGCAATATGGTCTGTTGGGAAAGTGCCAGTCTGTCTTCTCTGAAAGGAAATGCTTCTGGAAAGCTGCTGCTGTTCTATGGGGTAAAGGTGTTTTTGGGGATAAGGGAGGTCTCAGGATGGCTGGATTTCCAGAAAATTTTGGATAAGGTTCAACACCAAAACTTGTTGAAACACCACCAGTAAAATATTGGGCAGTACCAGGAAGAGTGCTGAAGAACAAAACATGGGATTATAGACTTTGCCTGCAGCTCTGCTCTCTGCCCTTCAGGAGTGGGATGGTGGGGCTAGGCTAGACCCAAAGGGACAGCAGAAAAAATAACTGAGAGGATGGAGAAACTCTTGTATCAGGAGATGTTATATAAAAGCTGTGACTCTTCAGCTGAGAAGGAAAAAAGCAAACACAATGGTGGAGAGAAGGCAGTCAGTCGAGTCATTGTGACATTTTCCCGGTCATCTGACCACCTGCTTACCTGTAAACTGCTCTTCACCACCTCCTACAATGCTGGAGCTAGAGACGATGTGATGGAATGAACAGGGGCTCTGTTTTAAACAAATAAAAGCAAATACGTTTTTACATAATACTTCTCTACATCCAGAGGTGTGGGACCTCTGGGCTTGGCTGTTCTGGGCAACCACACGAGCAGCAACAGCCACATCTGCGAGGGAGAAGGCAAATCCATGAGTAACAGCTCCATGCAGATACTGAAAGGATGAGGGAGGGATGTACCCATGAATACCTCGTTCACTTGCAGGCTTGAGTCAGATGCTAGAAAATGGATTGATTTAAACTTTGGAATCCCGAGGTTTGGCATCACTTTGCATTTTCTGCTTAAATCCCTGCATATCTTCTCAGGTGTCTGCAGCTAGGTTTTGGCCTCCTTCTGGGTTACCCAGCCTAGATAAACATACATGCTGTTAAAGCTGTTTCCAGGAACTCCTTCCTCTCCCTGCAATCTCTTATCTCCCAGAGGAGATTGTCAGAGGGTACTTCAAAGCCCTTTGAAAATGGCCAGGGCTCTGCCTGTAGCCCAGCAGATACAAGCACCCTCACCCCCAGAAGTCAATAGCCGCCCCTGCATTCGGAGCAGCCTTATCACCACCACAACAGCCAGCAGCAGGAGAGACTTTACCCCTCACTATCACCGCCCAATCTTCTTCAGTCTTTGCTCTGCAGCACGCTGCCATCATCTCCCCAGATTCACCAGGGTGAGTTGTAGAAGATTACATGAAAACAGCAGAAAATAAAAGGAGTGGTTTTCCTCAGCCCTGAGGAACAGGGGAGCCTGAAGCCTGCTGAGCTTGTAATTAAAATGTGGAAAGGCCATGACAGAGCTCAAAAGATGGAAGAATGGGACACAGGCAGCAGAAAAATGCTGAGCACCAGGCTTTGGGCAATGTGAGGTTTTGAATTAAAAATAAGAAAATTGCCTAGAGGAATGCAGGGGAGGGGCGGCTGTGGAGGGAGAGTGGCTATAGTGGAGCAGGGGCTATAGTCCAAGCACTGCCCTCAGATAAATCCTGTCCAGCGTTCCTCTACTGTAAAACTATGAAGTGTAGCGAGGCAGAGGAGAATGGTACAGCTGTTTTATGGTGCTATTATCCCTGCTGAACCACGGAGGACCAAATGCCTGCCAGGACAAATGGCAGGACACCATGCATGCAGTTCTCACTCCATCAGCAACTTGAAAATGGAAATGCCAAACATAAAAGTCACATTTTCACTTTGAACTTGTTTTTTGCTACTGTTAACAGGTATCTCAGGGGCTGGCATCACTGGAACAGGCTGCCCAGGGAAGTAGTGGAGTCACCATCACTGGAGTGATGTAAAAGATGTGCAGATGTGGCACTTAGGGACATGGTTTAGTGGTAGATGTGGCAGTGTTGGGTTAATGGTTAGACTTGATCTTAAAGGTCTTTTCCAGTCTAAGTGATTCTATGACTTAGAATCAGGTGGCCACAGAAAGCCCAGGGCACACACGTGGCCAGGGATGTTCCATCATGATAGGAAAAGTAGCACTAATTGGACAAAGACCATGCTTTATTCCATGTCATATTTATCCCATCTATATTAACCCAAATTGGCCACTGCTGCTAAAATTACGCTCCCAGAGAGAAGGGCTTTAGAAAATTGGAGTTACCTGAATGAGTTGTGGATCAGGAGTGAGAAACATCAGATATGTATGTGGGGGATTCATCCCAGGGAACCACAGAGACCAGCAAAAGTCTGAGCAGCAGGAGAGGATCAGTATTCCTCCCTCCCAGTGAAGCCAGAGGGAAAGTGCTACAGAGAGGCAATGTCATTATAAGTGTACCTGCAGTGCCAGAAGCTCAACAGGAATCTCTGCCTGAGTCTTTTTAAGGCTGCATAAAGTTTTACAGGTCTGCAACTCTGCTGACCTGGGTGAAATGATTCCTCCTTTGCCTCCAAATAATATCAGGATCCAACCAAAATGCACAGACCTAGGGAACAAGGGATACCTGGGGACACTCTCCAGCACTAGAGTCTGAATCGGTGTCTAACACAGGTCTCCTTCAGCCAGGAGAGCTCCTCACATTGGAACAGTCTCTTGCGGATCACGTTTCCTTCTCTAGACACACTTCCCTTGCTGAATGAAAAACTGCTCCAAGCTGAGGTTTTATGCCTTTTTTCATACACATCACTGATCTATTCATCCTGTTAAAACTGTGGAGAAATAAATCAGCAGTGCTGAAGAATACTCTGCCTCAGATGGTAAAATTCATTGGATTACACAACTGCTTGCTCTCCAGGTTATACACAGAGGTCTGCACTAACTGGGTAATGAACAAGCCTCAACCATTATATTTTCCTGCTGGCTGCCAGCAATGTGGGAAGCTAAGGCTTCAGAAGGTCTCATTGGATCTTGGGGCCCTGCTGCTGGCCTGAAACCCATCCTGCTCTTTCAAAAACAACATTAAATAGACTGGGACAGTTAGGCTGATTGATGCCAGAGGTCCACCTCATCCCACATCCTGTCTCTAGTCAGCACAGATGCTTAAGGAGAGAATGTAAGAACCAAGCAAATGCTGAGTGATTTTTCCCTATTGTGTACAGTGATTTTTCCTCCCAGCTTCCAGCTATCCACAGCTTTGAGACTTCCCAAAGAAAAGGCTGTATTTTAATACCTAACAGCCCTCCTTGGGGCTGTTCATTTCCTCATGCATTACTCTAATTGCGCTTTTAATCTGCTTATGACTAAAGTAGGTAAAAGTAGTGTCTATCACTCCCCCTTGCCCTGGAGTCCCTTTGCCAGCTCTCCTGAGGTTTAGAATGTCTCACTCTTTCCTGAACAGTTGTTTTTCCTCTCTCCTCACCTTGTTCCATGCCAGGGCAACACTAAAGGCAGAAGTTAAGATCTCTTCTGTACAAACCCCTGAGCACATAAATTGCTAGAGCTCAGAAAGGTTGCTCAGTTGTAGGGGCACTCACATGCTTCAGCAAGGTTCAGTGTTTAAGGATGATACATATGAAAACATTAAGTCAGCTCCATGTGGTCATCCAAAAACCCTGTCTCCTGAAGCAGTGCCCCCGCTCTGTGGTCAGTAACTGGTGTCTAGAAAGAAAATAAAAAGCAAAGTAAGAGTGTGGTGAAGTGTCCTTACAGACACATTGCAAGGACAAACTGTCACATTTGTCAATGTCTCAGCTCTAGTCAACCTTCAGTCCTACCCTAGAAGCATCTCCAACCCACTAAACACTGGGGGGAAAATGGTGTAAGTGCCTTTTTTCTCCACTAACAATAAAAAAAAAAAGTGTATTTTGCCTAGCAGTTTAATTTCATATGAAAGTTCATCTCTTGGGAACTTCCATCCATCACAAACCATCAGCTATTTCAGCATTTCTGGGAAACCTTAAGTACAGTGGGCTTACTTCAGTATGCCCTTATTAGCCTCAGCTGCCAGCCCATCCAGTATCTGAAGCAGGGCAGCTGAGGAAGCCTTTTGATCACAGCAGCACACCCAGGCACAAAGTTACCCTGGGATGACCTGAACTGCCTTAGCCTCGTCCAGATGCCGGGATGCACAAGACAGCAGCCTGCCTCAGCAGACAATCAATGCCCCACAGGTAACAGAGGGATTTTTGTGCCAGGATTTGGCAAGAGCAGGTTCTGGACTCTAAGCTAGCACAGCCCCATCTACTGCAAAGTCAGCACACAAAGGTGGGGTGCCTTGGTCTCCAGCCAGCACACCCTTGACTCCCCTCCCTGCAGCACAGGAACCCCATGGAAGCAATCTCTGAAGGCATCACCAAAAGCATTGGTGACTCAACACCAGTATCCCCAGAGAGGAGCCTGCTGGCACAGGCTGGGCTCTCGGGCAGGGCCACTGTGCTGCTGGCACCACCAGGTGAACCAGCCTCCCAGCAGTGCCCAGCCTGGCACTTAAGAGAGGAGAAGACAAGGCTTTGTTCCAGTGAGGAATCAACCATGAGAAAGAGGAGCTGTGCATTGAACTCTACTTTGTGGACATTGTGTGCATTCCCATGGTTGAAAATGCCTTGGCCTTATAACCCAAGAGAAAGGTGGCACAGGAGGGCAAGCTGGTATGCCACCCCCAGCATGCCTGCTCCTCTCAGCTCCCAGAAAAACAAACACAGTGGGCACAGTTTACAAACCTTGGTTGGTCCAGAGCAAAGCACCCTCTCTGGAGCAGTTTTGGAGCAGGACACTGGATCCATGGGAATGCCTGGAGGTCTAGATGCTGCTCCCCACTCAGCTAACACAATGGCACCAAAGGGTGGAAGGCTTCTGTGCCACAGCCATCCAGCTCCTGGGCACAAACAATCTCAAACCTCACTTGCCTTGGCCCTGGCATGAGGGACAGGACCCAGGAAGGAGTAGCAAGACCCATGGCGTCAAAATGGAGAAGGCTCTGCTGTTCCAAAAACACCCCCTGGCTCCCCCAGGACACACATGGCACAACATGCAGCAGGCAAAATGCCCCAGTTATGCTGTGCTCCTTGCCACTCACCCCACTTTCAGGGCCAGGCACTGGTGGCCTGAGCTTGTCCATGCCTACCAGGGCCACAGCAAGATGCTGTGCTGGCAGGGAGACAGAAAGCTGGCCATTGTACCCTTCCCACCCAGCCCAGCCCCTGGGGATGGGGCAGTGCAGAAAAAGGCTGTATTTTCTGGGCAGAGGCCTTTTGCTGGGGCACTGGGAGCACAGTTCCAGTACTTTGCTAATTCTGGGTATTAGCCCAGTGCATGGCCAAGGGACTGCCCTCCAGCTTCCTTGAGCAGGCAGCAGAGGCAGACACATACACAGGTCAGAATTTATTTCCAAATACCTCATTTATATCATTCTCACATGAAATATTTCTTTTGGAATATAGCCTACACTTAGAAAACAGAAGAGAGTTTTTTTATAAGGCACATCAGATTATAGACTACATAGAGGCATCTCCCCCTCATTTATGCTTGTAAAATACTGGTAATTTTAAAAGTAAGATTTCTAAAACCTAGACCCTGTGTAGCCCCACGTAGAGCAGTATCCATAGAGTTATTAGACCTCAGTTTACACACACCTAGTAAAGGGCTATAACAAGTTGTATATAAATCACATCTTCAGAAACAGTCACAGCTGGCTACATTCAAAAGTAATGCTACTTCAGACTATGAAACAGGCTGCTTATAAAGTATAACCTACTGCTTCCAGTTCAGCATGATACCAAGCAGTATGATCTTGCAGAGGAAATTTTGTTATTTTTGTAAATGGAAGCTGCTCAGATTCAAGCCTGTTCCCTCGTCAAACCCACATTTTTGAGCGACTGAGACTGTTTTTTACAAGGAAGCCAAGCACCCAGGAGAAATCTAGCTTTGTTTTTCTCCAAGATGTTGGCATGACTGCATATCTGAAATCCTGTCAAAGCATTTGAGTAAAAAGTATAAAGGCTCAGATGTTAACTTCAGGACTAGTACACATTAAACCATTACCAACCAGATGCAACCAAGTCAAATGCATCCAGTTTCTGTGCTATGGAAACTCTTTTTCCAGGCTCTTCCAGTGCAGAAGCCAAGATATTTTTATTGAATTAGGCCCTAGGTAAAGATTTCCATCCCATTTTCAAGTTTTCAGTGATGGAACGTTACCCATTCTACACTCATTCTTCTGTAGAGAAGGAAAAAATACAGTCTGGGGAGCTTATGCCAATAGCCCAGAATCCATTTACATAAAGTGTCATTTTCCTCAGTGGGCCAGGAGGTAAACTGTGGTCAGCTTTATCAACTCAAACAGCCACCACAGTTCTTTGTATCAGACATTGATTCCTTTCTGATGAAAAAAGGTTCTGGCCTTCTGTCACTACAGTTTAGTTTAAGAATAAGGAAAAGGTCACTTCAAGGCTAGGGCCAAAGGGAACAAAAAAGAAGTATAATTTGATCTTGAACTATCTAGAGGAGGGAAAAAAGTAATTGTGGCCATAAAAAAGGCAGACAGACAGCACAAACTAAATGTCCTCTGCAGAACAGGTTCAAATACTGATCCTTGCAGAGTCACATTATCATTCGGGGCTCTTGAACTCACTAGAACTGCAATTAGGCTTAGAGTTCAGTAGGAACCAGATTCAGTCAGAGAACAGGTCACACTCAGCTCTATGTTGATCCCTCAGCTACATTTTAGGCACATTTCAATTAATCTGTTGGACTGATCTGGGAAAAAAAAAAAGAATTATCAGGTTTTTTTTAGGGATGGCCTCAGACAATTTCACAACTATGAGCTTGGACAAGATTCAACCACAAGTGAATGTTGCCTTTAGAAGGGAAACATTAACTTGGTAGGAAACAGCATCATGAAGAGGATGCAGCAGCCTCAGTTTCTGGAGTCCAGTTTGTTATAAATCTCAATCTGCCTGATTCGTTATTTGTTTAGCAGCCTTAAAAGGTAAAATGGGGCATCCTGGAATTCTTGGCTGTAGACTTAAAACCAGATGCAGTTTATATGGTGCTGCACAGGTATTTGTTACATCGCTTAAAAAAAAATTAAAACCCCAACACAACAGTATTTACATTCCTTTGAGCTGAAATAGATGAACTGTCGTCATGTCTGCAAAAACACAGAGGAAATTGCCACTGCTCGAGGTAGCGAGTTAAAAGCTTGGTCATGTTTTTGGGCTTCCACTCGGCTTCCTGGGAAAGGCAGGGGAAGGAGGACAGAAAGGACTTTCAGAAAAAGTCAGGAGGTAACAAATGAGATGTCAGCTCCATAAGGGATTAGGTTCCCTCACCACAAGCTGAAGGTATACCCATGACCTTTTTAACCATGGCATTTGCGTATAGATTACACCTCTTGCATACCCTTTTAAAAGTGATCCCTAAGAGCACTGGCTTGGGAAGACACAAAGAGAGCAGGAGTGGGGTTTAAAGCTACAAATGTCAGTTAGGAGGCACAGTGTTATTTTTCCCTTTGATCGTCCATGTACAGAGCTCTACATTTCCACCATTGCTTGTGCGTTCCTCCTGCAAAGCCCTGACAGTGAAGGCCTCTGTTGTGCTCCGCCCCATCACATACACCTTACAACAGAAGAAGTTGAATCCTTTGGACAAATCCTTCTATGCTCACAGACACATGGTGCTTTTTTTTTTTCCTTAACAAGAAGGTCTGGTCACAAAACTGGGTGCCAGACCTGATATATAGCAATTATTTAACTAAAGAATCCTTCTGCAATCCTCAAAAGGGCAACTGAGTCATCCAGTAGCAACATATACACATACATACAGATCTACACTATACACTCAAGACGACACAAATTGAGATTTCAGCTAATATAGCCTCTATTGATTTCCTCAGAGCAGCACTCAGGTCCTTGCAGCCCCTATACAAAACAGCAGTATTTTTTCCACCAGGATTTGGAGAGGTTTTTCATCTTGTCTGGAGTCCTACATTTGGATTTCTTTGGTTGCTGCTGGGTATCCGAGTACTGAATGCCAGCCACGATGGCTGCATCAAAGACCTCCTTGAGGTTTTTCTGAGTCAAAGCGGAGCACTCGATGTAGGACGCGGCTTTTATTTCCTCAGCACAGAGCTTTGCAGCCTCCTCCGAGACTGGCTTTTCTTTGCACTTGTCCAGCTCGATGAGGACTTTGACATCCTCCCGGAGGTCTGACTGTGTCCCAACCAGGATAATGGGTGCCTTGGGGCAGTGGCAGCGAATTTCGGGAACCCACTTCTCACTCACGTTCTGGAAGGACGAAGGGCTCACCACGCTGAAGCACAGCAGGAAGATGTCCGTGTTGGTGTAGCACAGAGGCCTGAGCTTGTCGAATTCATCCTGCACAGAACAAAACTGCGTTAACACTCTGCAGAAAGAACAGCTCTAGCCTGCCCTGAGCCTTGGTGATACTGAGGACCCCCTGCCACTGCCACCTTGACAAGCACCCCAAAATGAGCACCCAGACCACTCAGCAAGGTGTGACCCAAGCAGAAGCCACCTGTACCCTGCCTGATGTCTCATGGCTGCCAGCCAGCGGGCACCCTGCCACCATCAGGCACACAGGACAAAGGTGGTGGCTTCCCCACGTACCTGAGATTTTCCAGCTAATGCTGCAGGTTATTTCAAGTGCTTAAATATTTCCTCTGCTCTTTGTACACAGGCCCTGTGCCCTACTTCAGCAGAGAAGCAAAGCTGCGGGAGGTGGTTAGGGCACAGAAAGGCACAAACTGAAGAGGGAGAGAGCACTTTCTCCAGACCCACCTCTGCCAGGGTGAGTCAGTGAGTGGCTCTGAGGAGGAGCACCGTGTACCTCAAAGCTGTTCTGCTGACAGACCCGGGCAAGGGCAAAGCAGATATGCAGCAGCATGTGTACCTTTCTGGGTACCTTTCCTGGAGTCAGCTTTTAAACTGGTAACTACTTAGCAACATCCTCCAGGATATGGGAATAATTTCCCTGCCATTGTGCCCAGGGATTTAAATCTGATGGGAGCAATAATGACTTACAATGCGCAGGCTTAACATGCCAATGGCATAGAGTAAGAGCTTTACCTTTCCCTCCCACCCATGCCACATCAAACAAACTGCACACGGGCCTCCCAGCACTACCCTTCTGGGTTTTTGGTTTTTTTTTTTTCTTTTAGTGCAAACTCCAGTAAAGCAAGGCCTTTTTGCAGCTTCAGGATGCAGCCACAAGAAAGTCAAACACCTCATGGTAACAAAGGTGTGCTGATCCTCAGGGAAGAATGCAGCTAGAAGCCAGGGTTACTCCAGGCAGGCTGCTTTTATGCTGACAGCAGGATAAAACCAGGGTAGCAGCCTGAACAGGTAGGATTTGCCTCAGCGGCAGTGACATTTAATTAAAATGGACCATGTTCTCAAATGCATGGAATTGAAAAGACACAGAAACATAAAGCTGAATATATCTCTCAGTTTACTGATGAAATGCGAGTTGAGTGTTAATTTTTGAGATGTGAAATTTTGCTTTAAAGCCTCTGGAGACCCAGGATATGCAGTTTAAAGCCCCCTGGAAGCCTCAGGAATCTTGTTCTGCTCAAATGAATTTTTTGCAGCAGTATCTCTGAGAGAGACAGATATTTATAAAACACCAGTCAAAAAAGTAAGATTCATCAGCTCTCTCGATTCTCAGATTGAGCCTCAGAGGAAATCAAGTTCTCACCACTCAGCTCAAGAAAAACCCCACATTTACTGAGAGATGCTGCTCTGACCAACAGGGCTGTTTGCAGAAAGGCACCTTGCTATGTAATTGCCTCTTCTTGCTACATGTGAAACCTCAAAAGGGCTTCAATGGGTTTGGAAGCAAACCCCAGATCTGATGGGTTTTTACTAAGATGAAACAGTTCCCTTTATATCCTAAGTACACTTCTGCCATTTCAATGGTAGGTACATGGCCTGCAGGTATTCTACACCTCTTCGGGCTAGTGATGCTGAATTTCCCACTGCCTGGAGTGCTTTTTTTAGCTCCAGATTTCAGCAGCCATCTCCCAGCAGCAGTTCTATCAAAGTATCCAGCAAGGAATCTTTTACTCAGGACAATTTCTGTCAGTTTCGATAACCCTTTCATTTTAAAGGCAGTAACTTTACTCATTCCAGCTGCACTTGGGCCACCAGAGCAAACACCTTAACCATTAAGGGCAGGGAAGGCAAGGGGTGACAGGACCTGTTCATCCTTCCTGCAGCTTGCAGCTGCATTTCCACAGGCACTGCATGTCCACAGGCTGTCACCCGATGGCAATTTCACCTGCCATGCTCTGCATATGAACATGCACAGCCAAGACTGTTGCAGTACCACCCCATCTCTTCAGCAGGACACAAAATCATGGGACAGTTCTGCTGTTTGACTTCACATCACTACCTGCAGAAGGCTGTTTGTAGGATTTTAGCTCTGCTTTGTAGGGCACACTGCTGTCTACTACTGCATAGCCCTTAAAACCTCATTCCTAACTAGGGCACCCAGTTATTACTCATCTAAATAGGTTTGTATGCTAAGACCACTGAGATTTTTCAGCGTGGTTTTGGTGAAAGCATAGACCTAGATCCACAAAGCTGCACAGGACTCTAACTCCCATTGCCTTCAAAGAGCAGTGAGGTAGCAAAATATTCTTGGCTACTTTTGGTTATCCAGCCTCAACCCCTGGCAAGCAGTGTTGCACACTGCTCAGGGTGGTACAAGCCTGGGTCTTCCAGAAAATCTGACGCAGCAAGACATGGGCTTTTTTATGTATCAGGCCAAGTAGGAGATGAGAGGCATCAGCTACCCTCATCCCTTCAGGTTGCAGATTACAGCAAACCTCAGCTTTGCAACAGCAGCACTTTCTAAATGGGTGGGAATGGTGAATATGAAGCCTCCACGGAGAACACCCAGTAGTACTTTTTTCTCCCTCCAGCTTCGGTCCCTTCAAAAACACAGTCTGTATCTCTGGACACCTACAGATGTGGTTGCTTTGCATGCATATATGCCAAACACCCTAATTCTTAAACCTGCAGTTATTTAGCAAAAATAAAGACAGTGACAACGGCTCAAAGAGAAAACCAGGTGGCCGTTGAATCCCCAATATGTTCAGCCTTTCCAGTCAGGCTAAACAGAGCTGCAGCTTGAGCCAGCAGAGCAGCAGCCTGTGCCCAGCCCCTATATGGAGAAACAGTACGTCCCCCACCCTTCAACCGACAGGCAGAGCAGTGAGTCAAGCAGCAGTGAAAATGACAGCAGATAATAACATGATCAAACACTGGGAATACTTTCAAATCCATGAAGTCATTTGCAGGACTACTTTGCGCAACAGCAACAACTTCTCCCCTCCCACTGTCACTTAAATCAAGTAAGTGGCTCCACTGACCTGACCAGCTGTGTCACAGAGCTGAAGTCTCACCGGCTTCCCATCGACAGACACAACAGCTTTTGGAGAGAAAGAAGGGAGGCGGGGAGGGTGAATTCGACTTTACATGTTTTCCATTAAAGAAAAAAATTTAAAAAGGAAGATTAACCATCCCTCAGCTCTAATAGTCTTCAACTATTTTAGATTTAACAACTTAGCAGAGCTGGAAGGGAGTCCGTCGCTAACACAAGCAAGCCCTTCAGTGCTTTCCGATTAATTTTACTACAAGAGATGAGTTAGGCACTGACTGCACAAGTCCTCCGCAGGGAGCGCGGAGAGCGAGCCCGGCAGTCTGGCATATTCTCCAGCTAGAGGGGTTCAGCTTTATTTCTCCATACACATTCAGCACGTCCGGGACACGAAAATCCCCCGCTGAACCGCAGAGAAACCCCTGCACTTCTCCTTTGTAAGGGCGAGACATTTAAACCTGCCCTTTAGGCGCTTCCGATGTCCCCGAGAGCGCTAAGCTCTCCACCGGAGGGTTCCCAATTAAAGCCCGGCTCTGGCCGCGGGGCCGGGCATGACACCCGCTGCCAGCCTGGCTCCGTTACACCGGAGACAGGCCGGTGCTGCTGGCTGCGATGGCAGCCTGACAAGCTCGGTCCTGCTCCGTGGAGTCCTGCTCCCCGTAAATCCATAATGAAATCACCGAACCTGGACATCGCTCCCCCTCCGCGCACTGCAGCCACGGCCCCTGGAGCGGCACGCTCCCCAGGACGGCAGAACCCCCTCCCGCCGCCCCGGTGCCCGCGGCCGCCCCGGTCACTTACCGGAGAAGTTGTCGAAGGCGGTGGGGATGTACTCGGTGGGGTACCCGTTCGTGGTGTAGCTCACCACCAGGCTGGTCTTCCCCACCGCGCCGTCGCCCACCAGAACGCACTTGATGCTGCGCCGCGGCTCGGACCCCGCTCCGGCCCCGGCTCCGGCCACGGCCCCGGACCCCGCCGCCCGGCAGCGGCCGCCCAGCGCCGCTCCCAGCGCCGCCGCCGCCCGCCCGCTGCGCACCCTGCGCGGGGGCACTGGCGGCACCTCGCAGCCGCCCGGCGGCACCGGCTTGCTGATGTATCCCGCCTCGCCCTCCTGCTGCGGCGGCATCCGCGCGGCCACGAAGATCCCCGCGGCCCGGGGGGCGACGCGCTGCCCGGAGCCGCCGACCGGGGGGCGGCGAGGCGCGGCGGCGGAGGCGGCGGGCGAGCGGTGCGGGGCCCCGGCGGGCCGGCAGGAGCGGCGCGACCGCCGCGAAGCCAGCCCCGGCGGCGCTGGCGGTTCCCGGGCGCGGGCGGTGGCGGCGGCTCCCGGCGCGGCGGCGGCTCCCGGCGGCTCTGCTACCGCCGCGCCCCGCGCGCCAGAGTCCCGGCCGCCGGCCCCGCGCCGCCGCGTGACATCGCCGGCGCGGGGAGGAGCCGGCGCCGCGCGGCCCAGCCCGCCGCGGCCGCCAGGCGGCGCCGCAGCGCCCCGCCCCGCACTCACCGACGGCCGCGCGCGGGCAGAGGGGGCGGGCCCCGCCGCGCCGCCGCGCCCCTCATTGGCCCGCTCGCCCCGCCGCGCAGAGCCATTGGCTGGGTCCGACGGAGGGGGCGGTGCCGCCCGGCCCGTCGGGGCTCGCGGCCGGCCCTGCCCGCGGAGCCGCTGTGAGGGCCGCCCGGCCCAGTCGCCAGCGTGCGGCTCGCTGAGGGGGGCGCGTCTTGCTCAGCAGGGCGGGAGAGCCCTGGAGTTTCCATGGGTGCTCTCGGCTTATTTGCCGTGGAAGCCGCTGAGTGGGCTTCCACCTGCACGCTTGGGGAGGGATAAACTGGGCTGTGTGCCATAGGAAAGGGGGTTCCTCATTTTCAATAATTTGGCCATGGAAAGTTTTGCAGTAAAACGCTGAAAATGAAAGGCTGATGAATAGCCTGTCCCCGTTCTCAATTGGAAACGTTATTAACGCATTTCTTATAGGAACCTTAAAAGCACCATAAAAATATGAACCACACCACCTGGAGAATCTGGGGTGCCTCATTTGACAGGCAGCAAGTGCATATATCTGAACTTACCCAAATCAGTATTGAGAAGTCTATGGCAGAGCCGCGATTTCAGTTTACCATTTTTAGCACCCCTGAGTTGCCAGTGAGTCCTGAAGTGCTGCTTCCCCATTTCCCTCGGTGAATTGGAAACCCATGTGAGGCAGCCGTGCTACAGCTGCCCATCATCCCATCCATATTTCCCATGGTCACTGGAGCTGACATCTTCCTGCTCCTTTAAACCCTGGGGCAGTGTGGCCTAACCACCAAAGGCCCTGCAAAGGCTCACGTCTCATGGAAAAAAACATCCTGTACAGCTGATCTTTTCCCTAAGTGCCCTAGCCTCTTCCATGGGAAGAGTCACTGGCTCTCCATAGGGCCATGGCTCTTTTGGGCATAGACATTTTGGACATTCCGAAGCAGGGCCAAAGCCAAGGTCCTGCCTGGCTGAAAGCAGCTGCAAAAACCCCATGTTGGATACGCTGTGTGTGCAATTGAAGGTGTAGGAAAAAACCATGTCCCTGGAGCCCCATGCGAGCTCAGCAGCACCCACTCCCTGCAGGGAGCACAACCAGGCAGGGATGGAGCACAGCAACCAGCAGAGCGTTGAGGCTCAGTGTGACCCTCATGCTCAAGACCCATAGGGGCCATTGATCCTCCTGTGGGACATCCCAGTCCTGCAGAATTACCTTCCCTTAAATGAACAAAGATGGTGCTGTCACATATGGCATTGGCCCCAGAGAGAGCCATCACAGGGTACCCGGCTACAGCCAAACCCAGCTTCCCATTGGGTGCTTTCTTACATTTATCCCTCTGTGATGAAGCCTTTGAGAGATCACCCAGACAGCTGAGCTCTGCCAACGTAGAAGGACTGGAGCAGGAGCCTGCCTGCACTCAGGCTTATACTAAAATAACTGAAATGGCTTAATTCATACCTTTGGTTATTTTGGTACAAGTCCTCAAGGGGAAGCCAAAGTTAGAACAAAAGCATTCTATTTTAATTTGGTGTAATTATAGCCTGTCTACCTAGAAAAGCTGAATTGCTATAGTAATACTACTGGAGCTAATTCCCTAGAGTATGCATGCAGTTGTGCCGGGATAATGTTAATTTGGCTTATTCTTGTGGGAAAATGGAAAAGCATTATGTGTGCATTGCAGGTTGCTTTGCAAACAGCTGCAGCTGGTTGAAAGGTTACAGCCATGGCAGCTTGCTGCCACACTTGTTCTTGGGTTTGCTGCCTCCATAACAGAGCCATACAGCAAGCATGCTCCATGGCCACCTGGCTGCAAAATCACAGCGTTTAATTCAGTGTTGGGTGCCTTCAGCCCAGTAGGTGCTTCCTGAAAGGCCTGAGATTCCTGTGTGGCTGCTGTGCTGTAATGGTGAGGGAGTTCAGAGCTATCTGTTGATAGCTCATTTGACAGGCAGCAAGTTGAACGGCGACACTGTTTCAACAGTATAAGCTCAGTATTAGAGTGATGCAGCTGACAAATCACATCCCTGATCAAAGTCAGGTACCAACCCCAGTAACCAAAATTGCCATAGGTTCTCCTTTTCCTTAAAGTGAGACAAAAGGAAAATTGATTAATTGCATAGAGGCTTGTATCCCTTCTCCTGAATTGAAAACAAGACACTTTTCAGTGAAACTCTGAAGGTAGTCAGGATCTGCTTAAAACAAGGAATATCTTTAGTAATTTCTGGTGAACTGCATGGAGTATGGAGACTGGATACTGTTATTTCTGGTGCATTTCCTCCCTACTTCTCTGTGCAGGGGGCAGAGCCACATTTGCAGCCCAGCATTTCATTTTTATTCTGCATCATCGTTCCCAGTGTATGCCTAGCTGCATCTCTGCACAAGACAAGGCATTGCTGGCGAGAGGCATGCACATTGGGAAGAGGTACAGCTTTCCAGGATCTAGTTCCCTCAGAGTTCATTCTTCAGGCTCTGAGCAGCACCCAAGAAAGTTGTCTCCAGCACACATGAGCTTTGATAGAAAGGCCCATTGTGCCTGAGAAGCGGAGCTATCAAGAGGAGTCTCCATCTCCAAGCCAATATTTGTGTTACCCTTCTGCCAGAGCCCAGCAGCTGGTAGTTTTCCATCTCCTGAAATCCAAAGGAACTTTCCACCTCAGGGAACAAGAAATTGGAGAAAAGTCAATAGACCAGACTAGCTTCATACCACATTTGTGCAAGGAAAGAAATAAAAGGAGCACTATAATTATATTTTAACTACCTTTTACTCTCAGCAGCATCCCATAAATCAGGTACCTTGTTAATACTTTGGAACAGCGTATGCTGCTGGAAGTCAGCACGCAGTAAGTATGCTGACAGTAAAGACTGCAAAGACTGTAAGCTGGTTGGCTTTGGCCATCTTGGGCAGTGTGTCCTGACATGATGAAGTCACAACAGCAGGCAAATTTATGTCCGTTTTGTCCAGTTTTGGCAAAGAGAAGGTGAGCAGATGTACTGCAGTCTGACACCACACCAGGATGTGGCCCAACTGAGGGCACAAGGATGTGCAAGCCACGTCACCCCTTACTAGCAATGGCAAATGGCAAATTTGTGTCCTGGATCAATGCCATGATGAGAACTCATTAAGATGCACAACCACAAGAAAAACTCCTCATAAAAAGATGCACAACCACAAGGAAAACTCCTGTAAGTGGGAGATGAGAGGGCAGGCAATATGCACTGGGTGACAGCCCATTTGAATGGCACTGAAAGGTGATGTGAGAAATCTCCTCATGCAATGCTGCAAGCAAAAAATGCCACTTGTACATTTTTAAACACCTTCAGCAGACAAGTACAGCTGATGCATTGAGTTAAGTAGGCTGCAGTGGGATAGCTATAAGAGTCTGCATTGTTTCTGTGCTCAGGGAGGGGGGCGTGAGTGGATTCAGAGCTGCATGGTTGCCCTATACTGTAATGTACCCTGCTCAGTACAGAGGCCTTTTGTGTAAGAGGATGAGCTAACCGGTTGTTTTGCAGAGGGGGGGCCCGTTTGCACCACAGCAGCAAGTCAGAGCAGCTCCCGGGCAGCCCTGGTGGCAGTGGGCTGAGGGGGCAGTGATGAGGGATGCTGTAACAGATAGCCCCTGTTTCCGAGCTTTTGGCCTCAATCCTATCACAGGCACACATCTTACAGGTTTGAACCCAATTGTTTGCAGAGCTCTAAGCTGGGGGATAAACAGGCTTAAGTCCCCATAGGTCAACAGGGTGGCAGTTGACTGTCTCAGGGCTGAATCTGAGGCATTATCAGCCAGTTCACAGAAAAGCTTTTGCTCTATCCTACATGCTTGTGTTAGTCAAATGTTATTCTTCAAGAAAAATGACAGAGAGAGGAAATTATTTTATCAGGACGTGAACTAGGTCATTGTTATACCCTGGCTTATCATTTTCCCTATGATACAAAAAATATGAACGGGATGCTGGCCTTGGAGAATGAAAGCTTTCTTTTTTTTTTTTTTTTTTTGTCTTGCAGAAACTTGAAAAGCTTGTCAGGGTGAGAAGCAAAGGAGTGAGGCAGCACTCTCTGAACATGATGTGCTGCTTGTCCAGGGGAAGGGTATGATGGCCTGCTCTGCAGGACTGTCACCGAGATATTGATCTTTGTCAAGAAGAGCAACCCCAAGATCTGGAAAAATATGTGATGACTCCATTCATTTTTCAAATAGTTGGATCCCAGTGACTCAACTGAGCCAATCACTGGCAGGCAAATTGGTGAGAAAAGAAAAGGGAAGAATAGGAAGGGAGGAAGAGAGCAAGGAAAGGACAGCAAGCCGGGAAAGAAAAGGCAGCTTTTATAAAAGACTGCTCTGACCTGCTCTGACTCTAGAGAAGTGCCTTTGAGGCTGTTCTATGAGATCTGTGAGGGGAAAGGGCTAGAGAAGTACAAAATACTGCTACTTTTACATTTGATTTGTAGTTTTACAAAAATATATATTTGCCAGAGCTTTTTTTAGTAACATTTTCAGGCCCTGTGTATGGATTTCAGGGTAGTTTTCACCACCTGGGGAACGGTATCAGTAAATAGCACACATTATTAACACAATAAACTCTCACCACCCTGCCAGCTAAATTCTGATTGAATTTAGGACAGGGTACCAAAAACTCACAGACAAAACCCGTTGTTGAGATAAACCTAGAAAAAACCCTCACAAAATCAAAACAAAGCACAATTGCTTCAAGGCTCCCAAATTCCTAGTTAATTCAGAAAACAAATTAACCCTAGCCTCCTATCTGCAGTCCCTCTGCAGGAGAACCACGGTGGGAGGTGAGCCCTTTATCTCACTTTCAAAATCCTTTTCAGCTGATCTGGGGTCACAGTTGCTGAAAAGCACTGCATGTCCTGATTTTGTGTGACAGTCACCAATTTGCCAGCTTGTTGAGTAAGCCCCTCACTGCCTGAGGGCTGCCCCACACCCCTCTGGGTTCACCACCTCTCTCAGGGAGAGTTCTTCCCAGGGCTCTCCCTGCTGGCTTGAGTAGTGGACCCAGCAGATCACCTGGGCACTGCTGGGGACACACTGGATAAGACCTAGGTGGTGGCAGATAAATGTCTTGGTAAGACAAATAACAAGATACCACCTTTGCCAAACATCTGACTGATGGGACAGCCCCTGCCCTGGAGTATATTGCATTTCACTGCCCTTCTGCTCACTGGGATTTATAACTATTCTTCTGTTTCTGCCACAGGAGCCCCTTTTTCAGACATGGAGAGGGAGGAAGTCCAAGAACTAAGCTGGAGAAGAAAACATGCTTAGATAATGTGCTGCACACTGGTGGGAGAGATGCTGAGCAGAGAAAAGACAGCTCAGTTTGGGCACATCTCTGAGGAGCCAGAGCAGAGCTGCCTGCACTGGAAACAGGCGTGGTATCTGCAGCACAGGTACTCTTTGCCACACTGCCTGTCAGCCAGCAGGTGAATCGCCTTATTAGTTTTCCTTAGCGGGCACAACCCCACTAATTCCCCAGGTGGACTCCCAAGACAGCTGTCAAAATCCTAGTCTGCCATGCTTCTGTTCTTTAAGGGTTCTGTCCAGCAGCTAGGAAAACTTTCCTTTCTCCTATGCATTCCCTTCCCTGTTAGAGCAGACTAGTGAGTAACACTTCTCACTGGGCCATACACATCCTTGTATGAGGGGTCAAACCAGCTTCCTAATGGGACCCTTCACTTTTGTTAACAATGCTGGGACATGAGGAGAGCAGAGAGATCTGTCTCCTCTACAGGGATGTTCCCATGCCTGCTTCTGCGCCCTCCCACCCCTGAAAGCTTGGCCCAGCCCATACTTCTGTGCTGATCTGCCTTTGCAGACAGTTTGTCCCATGCATTTTTAGTTGGTTACTCTGAAGTGTGAAAAACAACAACTGGTCTTCGTGTTATCTCTTTTGGAGCCAGCCACTTCCTCTTGGTATCAAACTTGGAAGAACCCCATAGCCACTGTTGAAAAGCCTTTTCCATTTCCACATTTAAAGATCTTTTCCAAAAGCGGTTGCTGGGATGTCCTTGGTGGGGATTGAAAGGCTTGGAACAAGCCAATGCAAGTGTTAGTTTTATTGAAAGTGAGCAGGATGTTCTTCCCTGATAGCTGCCTGACTTTGAGGGCAGGAATTGCAGGAAAGCATCCACAGCTCCAGGGCAGCTTGGCAGAGGAGGAAAGTCATGGCTTTTTCTGTGCTGCATGATAACACAGAGGCAGGAAACCAAAGAATAGGATTCACTTGGTGTGGAGCAAACCCTGCCATCCAAAACAGCACTGTCCTGGCTCAGGTGTATGTGGAGACTCCCAGGTTCTCTGGCTTAGCTGAGCCAGCTATGTCCATCCCACATCCCTGCTGCTGGCAGACACAGCTGGGGAGGAGCAGGCACTTAACACACCATGCTCCACCCCACAGTCTGCTTTGGGAGAGAACTATGAGCAGGTTTGGTATACTGGAAAGCAGTTTTACAGGCATTATAATTCTCTTTTCAGGGACAGAATGAAAACTTCAATTCCCAAGTCTTCAGGACAGCACTTTTCAACCATAATAGGTATACATAATCAAACATAGAAGCCAGGCATAGTATAAAGTTTTCTTTCCCTTTCAAGCATCCCATCTCTTCCTGGGACTCCCTCACTAGCATACAAGGCTGGGCCCAAGAAATTGCAAGTCTAGTGCATTGGAGCTGGATTTTGAAACAAAGAGTTGCCAAAACAGTACTACCAGCATGGCTCTGTGAGGCAATCACTTCCAAAATGGTTTACTTTCACAAAGTAGTGTTTTCACCAGTCTGGTTTAAAACATTTTTCTGAACAGAATGAAATTCCAAAGACTCCTTTGCTGGATAACCTTGACAGATTAGTGTCCTTTCTTAGCTGGGGAGGGAGCAGACAGAATTCTTGAGCCAAAACCCAAAACTCTACAGGAAAACTTCTGTTGAGCACAAACTGGGCCTCATTTTGTCAGTGTTTGAGAAGGTACTTTGTAGATGTCTTGATGTCCTCAGACTAAAGATGTGAACAAGGGCATTACTGGCAGATAATGTGATCCTGGCTTCAAACCTGTTTCTTCTGCTGCTTTACAGGTCTCCGTATCTTTGACAGAGAGAGTTAGAGTAAGAAGGATGAAAATGCTGAACCTCTCCCAGCTCTGGTAGTTATGGAGAAGTGACCTAGGGGCTTTGAGCACCAGCCTCTGTTAGCTGTAAACACAAACCACTGAAAAGCACCAGAACTTTGCCACTGAAGTAAAGGCATTGGGAATAGGAGATTAATGGGTTGCCAGCTGTGTCGGCATGATAAGCCAAGCAAGAACCCACACTCTTTCAGTGGAAAATGGATTGAGACCTCAGCAGGGACACATGGCAAATCAGCCAGAAGCCACACATGGAAAACTGAGCAAGGCAGCATGGGCAAACATTCCTTATCTTCACTTTACGTCAATAGAAATAGCATTGTAAAAGAGGCAGCAAAGTATTGGCTGGAGAGGAGGAGGGAAAAGTCCATAAACTTTCTTGGCCATACATGTAGGTTTTAAAATGCTACTGTTTTCCTTGGAAACCTGTCATTGAAAACAAGCATCCAGCAAAAACCACCCAGCAAGTTCTTCCAGAAGCTTGTTTGCTTGTTGTGGTAGATTTAGCTGAACTGTGCTGGCAGGAATCTGCCACTGCTGTTGTGCTCCAAAGGCGGTCAGGAAAGTACAACCTCTTAAACCAGTCTAAAGCACAGCTGTGATAATTACACCATCTACTATGATTTGCCACAAAATAGGGCTCAGGGGAGAGGCAGACCTCAGAAGTCTGGGCTTTCTATAAGGTGATGTTGTCTGCAGCCATGTCCCTGTTTCCCACAGGTCCTGCTTTTACAGCAGCCTAGCCCAATTACCTTCATTGGCCTTTTCTTTGCTTTCTGGTTTTATTGTTTTAGTTAAGGCTAATTAACAGAAGAGTGGATGAGTCCCAGACTTCTTGTGTGGATTTTTTTTTGATGGTGGTGGTGGTATTTTTCATTTTGTTGTGTTTTCCTTTTACTTTTAAGCAATTGTATGTAAGAAAACAGTCTTTCCTACCAGAGGCAATACTGAGAAAGAAGGAGACTCAGCAAGCAGAATAACAATTAAGGTAAGGCCATGAGTAGGTTTTGCCTCCTCCTCCCTCAGTTTTGCAGCCCCACCCTGAGTGGGTAATGGGCCCTGACTGCAACTCTGCTGTCAGTGCCCTGGAGCAGGGAAAGGCGCAAATACTCCCTCCACACAGGTGTGCAGGTGTCAGTGGGAGGTGAGCTGGGAGAAAAAGCAGGCTGGGATAAACACAGCTGAAGCCTCACAACCTGGTTCCATGTGGCCCCTGGATCCATCCCCTGCCCTGCAGAGCCTCGCGCTGGCCGCTGGCCGGAGCAAAGCTCATCGCTGGGATATGGGCAGGGCTGGGCTCACTGCACCTGGCTGTCTTAGGGCAGGGCCACCCACTGCACACCAGTGGGGAGCTGAAAATTCCCACTCCAGGTGCACAGGGCTCCAGGGACTTTAGTTGAGTGCCTGGGAGCTGGCTCTAGAAACATGAAGGTGCTCTGTCAAAAGGTCCAGTTGTTCAGGTATCAAAATAATGATATCACTCATAAAAATAATCTCAGAATAGGATTGTTGGTAAAACAGTGTATTTCCATACAATGCCATAATTAATGAACACAGATTCTCTTATTCTCTTATTTGCAGTCCCTGACACCATAGTGATGGACATGATTCCAGAACAGATACAGGTGACCCAGTAGCTGAGTGACTGAGCATCTCCCTCTTAACACACACATGGGGAAAATGAATGGAAAAATTGCAATGGGGAAAATGGAAAATCCATGCTGCTGAACTGCTTTCTGTTTTTCTTAGGAGAGAAACTTCAGGCAATGTTTCTGTAAAGCACTGAGCAGCTTCCACTCTTCCTGACCCCACCAATTTCCTCTGCACAAACTATCCATATGGATTTGACGTGTGGCCTCTGAGAGGCCCTGAGGCCTCCTATGTCTCACTAAGTCAAAACGTATGGGGTAGAGAAGCCATGTCCCTGCCTAAGCTTCTGCAAGTCTCTCAGGGTCAAGTTAAGTGCAAGCCTGATCCTGTTCTCTGAACCAGGCTTGCCTGGTGCACACTTTAATCTGCCCAGCCTCACCAGGCTGGCTTTCATCTCAGCTGCAGAGCTCAAAAGGAGGTGGCCCCTGTATTGCCCCATGGGGTCCTGGGCAGCTCAGCATCCCCACCAGACCAGGGGCACATCTCCATGGCTGGCTCACCCTCACCAGCTTCAAGCCCTGGGGCTGGGGCAGAAACAAGAGGGCTGTGGGACTTGAAGGCTTCTCTGGAGTCATGTACCCCTTTTAGTGTTTCTGTGAGTCTCCTTCTGCCCTCAGACCCAGAAGCTTAACAGTGCTTCCCTGCTCTGCAGGGATGCCAGGGTGAGTCAATCCATTAAAAGCTGCACACTGCTGAGACACTAAGTCTACAGCCACATAAGATAATAAAACAGAGCAGGGAGTCTTTTCCACTCACATAAGGTAATAAAACAGAGCAGGGAGTCTTTTCCACTCCCAAGACCCACTGGCATTCCCAGCCATGCCCAGGGAGACAAGCTCCTATCCCCCAGAGTGGGAGGGTTGTGCCCAAGCCACCTGCTGAGAACCACCCTGGCTCCTGAAACATGCCTGGGCGTTGACTGCAGGAGTATTTGCTTGGTCTGGGACAAACTCCTGCAAGGACAGTGCCAACCATTTAAATGTATGGGCAACTGCCTGGGCCTGTGCCCTGCCTCCTCTTTATTAATTTATTAGTACCTTGCTGCTAGCCTACACTTGTACAGACAGAGAGCTTGCCATGAACAAGGACAATAAAGTGCCTGTGAGGGGAAAGTTCAAAGCATTGTATTTGTTTTGTAAGAAAAAGGTGCATTGTCCTCTGCAGTTCAGTCTCTTTGGTCACTGCAGAGCTGGGTTTGGTCAATGCAGGTAGCGTGGTTTTTTGTGCAGTGCCTGCCAGAGGGAGCCTCAGTGGCCACGCATCACTGCCACCCCAGCAGATGCTGCTGCTGCTGTTATGAACAGTACTGCAGCCAGGTCTAAGACAGGGATATAAGGCTCTGAGTGGCCAGCTTACCAAAGAGAACAAAGAAATTATTATAGGGCCAGGGAAAAAACAAGGGGGAAAAAAAGCTAAAAGAAAACAAAGAGCCATTGACAAGAGACACAAATTAGCTGGGTCTCGAGTGTCCTTCCCCATCTGATAAAACAAAAATGTCCAGAGCAACAATTAACCAAAAAATATATGAGGGGTAGAATATCTCTGTTTAGCTCCAGGTACTCACTACTGTACAGGGCTCTATTTTTTTGTTGTTCCCATGCTTTGGGTTGTCTTGGGTCTTAGTTAATGTAGAGCTGGTTGCATATGTGTGCGTGTGTGTGGTGCAGTCCCCATGGGTTTGAAAGCTGCCCTTTGCAAAGAAAGGGCAGCCCTCCTAAAGGGCGAAAAAGGAGCAAAGTGGGCTCAGAGGATACAGGAGTGTGCTTTGGCTGCTTCTAGGGAAATACTGCTAGAGGTAGGAATTAGCCCTGGAAAAGCACTCAAAACTCAAAACTAGAGGCAAATCCAGCAGGTGTTTAGGGTTGGAAAGACAGTGCTGAATAAAAGCAATGCAACAGAAAAGGAAGGCTGAGGAGAGTGCTGCTCCTGGGCTGCTCTGGGATACATTGGTTGTTGTTATTGGCTCACTGGCCAGCACTGAGGTGAGGGAAGTGTGGGCTGTCCCTGCAATAGGGCCTTATGGGGAGCTGAACACTCTTCACTTTTGCCCCAGCAAAGGGAAAGGAAATAATCCATTCTCCACAGTATGTGAAGCAAGGGATGAGCTCAAACTGCAGCATGGAAAGCTCAATACACATGGTAGAACATACTTTCCAGAGATGTGGGCAACTGCGTACTGCAGTTGCCTCCAGGGACTGAGGCATCTCCAGCAAGGTGAAACACCCAGGGCTGTCAGGAATGGTTAGGGACAGCCCATTTTGTTTCTAGGTAGCTGGGATGCAGTGGTGTTTCCTGACAATCGCTCTTCCAACCATACCTTTGTAAAACAATGCAAAGACTGCCAAGTGCTATGGTTCCATGGTGATTTTCACTGACAACAGAAAGAAAACCAGATAAAGCCTAGGGTATATTTCAGTGCTCTTGCTCCCTCACTGTAATATTTGTTTGTGTATGTGGAAGTACATGCACCTGGTTCCATTCACTTTTTCTCCATTCACTTCACTGATCAGCTCCTTTTGTCCTGTGGATTGCCAGTGTGTCCCTGAAGGGCAGCCTGAAAACCACAGGAGCAGATATCCTCATGGGAGCCCTTTTGGGTCCCTTCCTTGTGTGTGCCCAGCTGACCAGTGCCAGGCACTGCCCCAGGAGATCACTTGTCTCTGTGGGTGAGGCACACATGGATGTTGGGTTCTGAGCAAAGCCCTGCCTGTCTCGTGCTGCCGCCACTGCCTGCGAGAAGACATAATCAAGACCTGTCAGATGTACAGCTGAGAAAGATCACAGAAACAAGAAATGACACTTGTTTCTTACAGTCCTGTGTTTGAAAGAAGAAGTTGTTCTTAGCTATGTTTATATCATTTACCTGTATCGCACCATCTCTCTGTAGTCTCACTGGAAAAATCTCCATTTGGTTTGCAGTGGTTCCTCTTTCCTTCCCTGCTGGATTGACAGGCTCAGCAGGTACCCTCGGAATTGGTGTAAATGCCTTTGACTTTGCACAGCAGCTAGTGGCACCATGGATTATTCAGTCAACATTAACCCAACAACCTTATTGCCATAGCATGAAGCAGAAGGGGAAAGCCCTATCTTTGTTAGTAAATAATTAAAATTTCTTTTGTCAGTAAACCGAGGAAGCATGACTTGAAGATGAAGAAATAAAAACATATTTTTTTTTCCCCCAAAGCAGTGGGAACTGGATTCTGCAAACCCTTATGCAGTTTGCTTCCCTGTTAACCGAAGCATAAAGGTTCTTGCATTCAAGGCCTCTCTCCCCTGACTGGAGCTCTTCTGCATGGCTTGTCCTTCACAAGCTAAGTGACAATAATAAATTGTCCTACTTAAGCAAGGGACCTATTTCACCTCCTCACCACACTCATTAAAAAATGGCAATGCTAAATACACTTAAAGATCAAAGGCCTGGTATGCAAAACAGGTCCTGTGCAGCAAACTGATGGGCTCCTTAGGGTTTTGTCACTATGGTGCTATTGCCTTGACAAGTTAAAATATCCCTTGTCAGCCTCTGTGGGAGCCTAGACAGAGAAGGAAGCATCAAAAAATAACTGAATACTGTCTTTGACTACAGTCACTGAGTGGTTAATTTTTTTTTAAGCTTTAATCATCTTTGACTTCAGGTTTGGCTATTAACTCCACCAACTGATCATTAACTCTACTGACTGAATGACTGATTTCCAGAGGATTGGTCCAAAGAAGGATTGGTTTTTAGGTTTTGTTTGGTTTTTTTTTCCTGAAGGACTTTAATATCTCCTACCAGCAGACAGACAACCTATTGAATCTCCTGTAAGACTCAGGCTGAGCAGTGAGGTATTGCAGGTTATCTGCATAGAAACACACTGCTCAGAGCTGATAAACTCACTGACACTCTATCCTGCTTTCCAATTTAACTCAAGCCTTGCTAAGCAGCAGGAGTAACCTGACTGAATTGTTGAGGGTCACAGCTTGAGGTCTTTAATCAACATTCCCAGCTTAATCAACAGGACTTTGGCAAGCCTAAAATGCAAATCAGGATTTTTCTGGTATTTACCCTGGTGCTTGTCCTTTTCCTTCCAGAACAGCTGGTTAAGGATAAATATAATGTTGATACATAAATGATCAAATGTCAATTGGACTTCTTTTTTTAGCCCTTTTGTCTTTAAAATGCCTACAGTTGAAATTTTCTAAAGGCAAATTTGCTGTTTAGAGAATGATCTGCTAATAAATGAAAGGAATATTTTTTTTTTCACTTATAAACTATTCTGACTCACAGTCCATATCCTAAGCCACAAGACCATCCTGCCTTCCTGACTTGAGATCCCTAAGACCTAAGAAGCTGACTCTGACTCAGCAGAGAAGGGCTGGGATTGGACTGTGTTTGCTATGTGTATCTTTCTTCCATACATGACACAGACAGAAATAAATTAGGAAAAAGCCTCTTGTACACTGGCCCTGATTTCTCCCTGTGAATCACTGGGGTCTTGATTGCCCCCTGTGGTATGAGAATGAATTAAGCTCAGATTTATAAATAGCAGCCTAACCACTCCTGTGCTGACAGGCACAAATGTCAGGAAATATGTAGTTAGTTACACCGGCACTGCATCTTTTAACTTTAATTTAAGTACCTCTTTCATACCAGGGGAAGCAGAATAACACATCTGGAACTAAAAGATTCCTGCTAGACTTTTCACCTAACTATTTCCAGGTTTCTTCCAGATAGGAGTTTTCAGCAAAATGTTGTCTAATTGAAAAATTCTGTTTCCCTAAAACTATTGTTTTTCTTATGAGACCTACAAAAGAAAACATACCCAATACATCTTTCAAACAAAAGCAATAAGGAAAAAATTATGAATATCAAAGCATCCCTTTTTCCATTTTTGACATTTAGAATAATATTTTCTTTATTCAAATGTCTTCTACAATTTAAATAATTTTACTTTTAAGTAATAATAATAAAAAAATCTTGAAAGCACTGAAATTTAATATTACCATTGATTCAAACTGTGTTTTTATTGTTTGCCTGCAAATATTTTCCACAGCTTTGTTTTCTATCCCATTTTGTGACTTGACTTTTTCCATTTCAAGCACCTTCTCTCGGCTGAAAATGGTAACCAGATATTTTGGGCCTGAATGAAAAATAGGATGAAATCCCAGCTAAGGCAGACCACATGTGCCTCTGGAAAACGTTCACAGAGGAGCAGCACACCTGTGCTATGGCTTTGGATATAATAGCAAGGCTTTGCTGTAAGTTAGCCAGGTGAGGAGTGCTCCACCAGACTGATCCTGCTACCACCCTCCTGTACAGAGCTGCTAGCATGAGGTTCAGCAGGACCACAAAGTGGACAGGACTAGACAAAAACTGGGGGAGAATGATTTTTCTGCGTACATTTATTGAATTCTTCAATTGCAGAAGTGAAATCATGTTGATTCACAGTTGGCAGGATGAAAGGATGAATGTCCCAGTGTAACAAAAGCAACAGGATTTCCAGTGTTCATTTCCAGTGCTAAAATCCCCCTGGAAAATCTGTTCCTGTGCATAGGGAGGGGACTGTTCCTGGTGGAGCAAAGCTCACAGTGAAGTACCAGCTGTAGTATTGGAGCCAAGAAGTTGCAGAGGCAGCTGCTGCCTGCCTCCAGCCCTGCAGAGCAGTGGGACCAGGAGTGCATCAGTAGTACTGGCTGCATCCACACACGTGTAAAACTGCCTCCTCAGGCTCAGGCTGTGGCAAGATCATATTAGAAATATTTATCCAGCTCCCAGGAAAGAAACAGCACCTCTGTCAATATAGTTCATAGCAGGGCCTCTGGCAAAAACCCCAGTCTATAACTACAGCCACCTCCAGTCACAGCTGTCACTGTGCCTGAGGGCAGAGGCCGCAGTGAAGCCTTGACCCAGGAGCAGCAGCTCTGTGCCGGCTGCGCTTGCTGTGCCTTGGGCTGGGATGCTGAGCTCCTGGGGCCGAGCTGCAGGCACACGGAGCTGTGCAGCTCTGGGGCTGATTTACAGCTTGGTGCTGTGCTGGATGATGGGCTGTGGGCACTGCAGGGCTGCTGGGATGTGGGGATGCTGAAATTCGGGCATTTGGGAATTTGGGGCTTGGTGCTAGGCTGCGGGTCTGCAGGGCTACAGAAATGGATGCAGGTGCCGGTGTGCTTGGTTGTGGGACTGCCGGGACACCGAGCTGGGGAGGCTTCTGGGCGCTGGGCACAGGGAAGCGTTGGGCGGGAGGGCTGCGGGATCCAAGGCCGCAGGGCTGCTCAGTGGAGGAGCTGAAGGATGCGGAGCGGCGTGCGAAGGATGCAGGGGCTCTGGGGGACTGCGAGGCTGCATGCGGGGCTGGGAAAGGCGCGGGCGGGGGAGATGAGGAGCTGCTGGGCCGGGCCGGGCCGGGCTGGGCCGGGCTGGGCTGGGTTTAGGGCGATCCCGGGATGCGGCAGCGGCGGGCTCCCTCTGCTGGCCCTGCTGCCTTGGCGCCCTGGAGCGGCCACTTCCCTGCACGCCCGTGCCCGGCTTTAACCGTGATTCCCACAGAGATTCCCACAGCATCTTGGTGGGGTTTTTTTCCCTTTGTGCCTAGAACTGGCAACAGGAGCCTGCATGCCCCGTGTGCGGTGTCCTGTGGCGCCGTCAGGTTACTGATTTGTTCCCTTAGCCACAGCTCTGGGATCACAGCTTTGCCCTCTGAGGCCAGTTTTCCACTGGCTGGAGTCACTGACAGGACACCAAACCTTGGCATCTCGTCCTTGTTTGGGGCTTGCTGTGGCCGTGTGTGTCACAGAGTTGTGAGCAGGAATGGCACCTGATGCCCTCAGCGTCCCTCTTGTCCAAATTGCACAGCAATCCTACTAAGCACCACAACAAAATTCTGTTTATAGGCACTTAATTAATCTAACTCTCCTTCTCCCAGGGACAACTGGGACACGAACACAAGCACTGCATGGTGGGGGTATTTTTATTTCCTTATTGGATACTTTTGCTTCCTACTCTAAGAAAACTCCAATATCAGGCATGTCCTGCTGCAAGTAAAAATAGGCTTAGTTTCTTCATCTCCTCTTGGATGAACTAAAAAATTGCCCTCCTGCTTCTCTAGTCATCAAATGAAGGCAGTGCTAGCCCCTCGGACACAGCACACAGTACAGCGAGTTTCCCAGAGCTGTCCTGTACCACCTGTGCAGAGTTAGCAGCACTGCTACACCTCAGGGAATGAGAGCTGCCCCAGTGTTCCTCACTCACGTGCTCCATGGCCCACTTCTGGAGCTTCCTCTCCAGGCACACAAAACCTTGATGGTTGAACTGCTCATGGGTAGCAGGAGGAAAACACACTGGGTTTTACCCAATTTTTAATTTGCAGACCCAAATATTGTCCAACAGAGGTGCAGACCATCTGTCACAAATTTAAGGCAACTGGCAACAGGGTTGATTTTCTTAGCTGCCTTTCCCCAACAGATAACCCTCAGGGCCTGCAGAGAATAGGCTGCAAACTGTTGGCATTGATAGATGAGCTTCCTCCCCTTCCATACAGCTTGGAAAATTGCTTGCCTGTCTCTTATTTAAACAAATGAAATATTCCAACTCCAAACAATGCTAGAGCTAATAAAGGAAAGAGGGACCAGTTTAGGATTTGAGTCTCTTACATCCTGATTCTTTCTATCCCCCCTCTGTTCTAGCCCCCCTTTCTTAGATTTTAACAAAATAAGAAAATATAATAACAAACTCAGAGTGTTAACCAGGTGAGGTAAGGGACAGAAAAATCATTTGAAAGGTATTGGTGTTTCAAGCTGTAACCTTGATGTAGGATTTGAGCTGGCAAGGTGGGGATTTACGCTCTTTTCTACACCAGCAGCACAGAAAAAATAACTTTCTGCCTTTCTTACTCCTGACAGCCAAGCCTCAGCCAACTGATATTCTCTGCATCAGCAGCCAGGGATGGGAGTCTGCCACAGAAAGAACCAAACACATATAGCTGCAGCACCAGCATGAATACAGATACACAGAGCAGGAGCACATTTTGTGCTGCAGACACCCGGAGGCAAGCTTGGCTTGCAGCTCACATACATATGTGCCAAGATACCTGTGTGTGCTGCAGTATGGGCGTGTTCAAACCCTTGCACTGCAAAACACTGGAGCTATTTTAGGGATGGAGAAGCATCTGGCTAAAAAAAAAAAAGCCGTGTGTGTTTGGGCCTGACTGATTTAAAACCTTAGTTTCTTCCAGAATATTGGAAGTAATGAAAGTGCCTGCAGTAAAATACCCGATAAGCCTCTCTTCCTCTATGGAGAGGGTAAATGCATGTCATTTTCCAATTAGCTCTTGCTCTGAGCAATTATGTTGATCAAATAATTGAATAAGTGACAGGAATGTGAATTCTGGAGACAGTTAATTTCATTCATCTGCCAATTTATAGCCTGACTTGCATGAACACATAAACCAGGCTAACGTGTTATTTATAACTTTGAAAATGTAATTATAGTAGTCAAACATGAAGAGTTGTGTGTGCAGAGAGAAAGGTTTCTGCTAGTAAATTATAGTAATAGCATAATGAGGGAATTTGTTCTTTATAGCCAGCATGTAGGACAGGAAGGATGTGAGACTTGTGTTTGAGAGAGTGAACAAGGCTGGTGTCAGCATTAGCAGGTGGAGCAATGGCCCTGGCCTGAATGGGGGGCAGAGGGGCAGCTAAGCCTTACCCTCCTCTTTTGTGAGACATTGTGTGTGTCCTGGCCCAGGGACTGTCAATGAGGGCTAAACATGTCCCCCAGCTCCCCATACTCTTCTCTCCAAGTGAAGCTGAGCATCATTTTTGATGGAGAACCAGGACTGGGATCCTTTGCATGAAGGTGAGAGCAAGAGATACAAACCAGGTGTTTTCTGCTTGGGGTTGGTCTTGCGTGAGCACCATGGTTCTCTGGAAAAAGCTCCAGCTGAGTGTGCTTGACTACAAATTACTTAGAACAACCCTTGAAGTCAAAACCAGGTCCTTGACTTCCATCAAAAGTATCAATCCTTCTTGCAAGTTTTCTTCAGGAAAAAAAAAAAAATTAAAAAGCTCATCAGGAATGCAAACCATTTGATATTTCTTCTTAAAGCTATCTTTAGATTATCTTAACTGATCATACCTTTTATCTGAACCCCCTGTAGCAACGTGGCTTACCACATTAATTAGCAGAGATGCACAGTAATAAAAGTAGTGTGCAGGCATGAGCCACTGCCTCATAGGGAGTATTACCTGGTTGAGTGCTACACTGGCTGCAAGGAGGAAATCTGTGCAATTAATTGCTTCCTGATTAAAGGCATTTGCAGTCTGGCCCTTAAATCTTCAAGGCCTAAAAACACATGCTGAGTTAAATATGGAATTTGCTCACAGTACTCAAAACAGCAGGATTGCCCCAGACCGCAGGATTCAGTGTGGTAATTTTGGTTGGAAATAAGCACTTTCCAGTCTAAGCATATTTTACCCCAAGCTGTGTACATAGAAAGTGCCCCAGTCCAAACTAAAGGGCCATAGAAGGACTTGTGGGGATTTAAATCAGTTTCTAAACCAGCTTAGTTGAGCTCTTACCATTTTCCTGTGAGGACGTGTTCTTACAGGAATTAATTTCACAAGGCATGAGGCAGCAGAGGCAGAAACCCCACAGGACTTCTCAGGCTGAAAGGCTATTTAAATGGTAATAAACTTCAGTGGATGACAAAAACTAGTGACTGATTAGAGGCACACCAGGAGAGAGGTTATCTGGTGTGAAGCTGCAGGGTGGTGGCACCGGGGCCTTCTTTTCCCTGCACACATCTCTTGTCCCCAAGCAAACAGGATGGGGTTAATCCTGCCAGCAGGGAGGAGGCCTCTTTCAGGCCAGTGGACAGCAGGAGGAAAAAGCTCACCACGGGAGGTTCTGGAATTGGGCAAAATGAAGGAGGGTGGTGTGTGTCAGGAGGCTGGGACAGTGCCAGCCAGAGCTGGCGTCAGGCTCAGGTGGAGCCACATCTCAGAACAGCAGGTGATCCAGGCTCCATGTGCACCCTTCCTTAAGTGTCATCGTTTTCCCGAGGGCAATTCCTCCCCCTTGATGTGGTGTCACCTATTACAGCCAGTCAGATGAAGTGACTTTATTTTAGCATGTCCAACACTGTTATTGTTGCCTCCTGGAAAGTTGCAGCACTGATGATTTATGGACCCTACTGTTCCCACCTAAGAAAGGGCAGGCTTTGTTTGGGCCCACCATTTGTCACACTAGAGCTGAGATGTCCCAGAAACACACATTTTGTTTGCTTATGTGGTGCTGCTGCTCTGGTGCTGCTCTCCCATCCCTTCTTTGCCAATTGTTTTTTGCAAATTTCAAAAGGAATTTACTGATCCTCCACTAGTGAAAAGCACTTTAGGATCTAATTGCCTCTGACTATGGCAGTGGGCTTCCCAAATTCAGGGGGGCATCTTCAGTGTGTATTTAAGCACCTTGCTGGGTGGACATCAGAGGGACAAAGATTACAGATCTTTCTTTGCAAGCCTCCCAGTCCCCCTCCTCCCCATCAACTTTGTCAATGGCAAGAGGAGGCAGGCAGTTATACAGCCTGAATTGTGCTAGGACAGATGTACAGGCTGTAACTCAACATTCAATTTGACATCCCTCCTCCACGAAGCGAGTCTGGCACCTCTGCTGGAGAGGTTATATTGTGGAGTGGGAAAACAAACAATCCTGCCAATTGTTAGTGAGGGGGAAATAAAGCAGAGCAGAAGCTGCTTATCAGAGATCTGCATTTTGAGAGAAAAATTCACTGAATCCTGAGGAAGGAAGGATTCTCTGCAGAGCTTCAAGTACTCTCCTGACAATCCCATCCTGTAGGAGCTGGGGCTAGGAGCTGGGGTACTTCCTATAGTGAATATTGGGTTTGGAAAATCAACATAGCAGGAATCCTCAGACTGCTGCAGTGCTGTAAATCTATAATTAAAACAAAGCAAAGCAAAACACATTAGTATGACTGGCACAGATTGTTGTCTGTGAAATGTGATTTTGAGTAACAGTAGGAATGACTCAAAGTCCAGAGAACTCAAAGTCCAGAAGTCTGGAAGAGTCTGAGGCAAAGTTTTCCCTCATCCCAGTCAGTTTGGAGGATGTCTGAATTTCAGATTTTAATTTTGCCGAGGTTTGCAGTGTTTAGATTCACATGCCTTGTATCACAATGGATTTGACTAAGTCTCTCTTACCTTCATGAGATTCTTGATTTTGTTAGGATCAGCTTCTGGGAGGACAGAGGAAGAACTATGTGTCTTAGATGAAGAGCCGTATGCTTTTAATTTATTATTTTTTTAATAACTTGAAAACATCATCAATCTGAGCATCTCCAAGGTTTTGCCAAGCAGCAGTGAAGTTAACACTGCCCACTCTTCTCCCTGGTCCACCTTCCTGGTGCATTGCATTCACTAATCACATGCCAAGATATTATTAGCACACCTGAACAAGATTCCCTAAGCTGGAGAGCCACACTGTATTTTGGGCAATCTAAGACGATGCCTCAGGGTCCAGCTCCTGCCTTGACACGAAGAGATCAATCTCTCAGCTTTTGTACCAGCTTTGCTCTTGCAGTGGCTGGTGAGAGCAGATGGAATGCAATGGTGTCTGCTTGCAGGGGGTTCCCCACAACACCGAGGGGAGGCTCCCCAGTGCATGGCTCCCGCGGGACCCCCGCTGGCGGCCCTGCACCACCGCAGCTCGCTTCAGGAAATTTGGGGGCAGCTCCTCTCCATCCTCCCACAGTATCTGCCACTTGGGTGGGAAGTGAGATACTCTGCCCATCAAAAGGAATGTGGCTATGCATGGGGAGGGAGAGAGAATAAATACCACAGGGCCTCCCTCAGATGGGTGATCTAAAATTGCCTTAAAAGTGCCCTGATCAGCCATGTGAAGCCCCAGGAAGGGCACTACTGCTCAGTGGTCAGCACAGGCCAGGTCACTTGCCAGTACTTTATCTCTGCTGTGTCAAACTGAGCACATCTGTAGCAGATAATCTAGTTCAGCTTGTAACCCTGAAATTGAGAACTGTATTACAGAGCATGTTGAGGCTGCTGAAGCTGTATAAGCAAAGTTTCCTAAATACACAAGAGGTAACAACTCTGTGTCCAAGGTGGCTCAGTCAAATTCTCATCTATTACTCCAGTCAACACCCCTTGAAGACATAAATGACATAAATCTATTTTCCCCAGTTTGAGGTGTTTCTCTCTCCACTATCCCTCAGACTTTGTAGGGATTGAAGGCATATCACAACACCTGAACCTGTGAGGAGAAAGATGTCTATGATCACAGAGCTGCTTGGCAGATAAGCCCCATGCCAGATTTGATTTTCATCAGAGAAAATACACTGAAGAGTCTGTAAAACTATGAATAATTTTAAGTAACAGGTAACCCAGTTCAATTGAAACAGTTGGGCAGTAAAGGGAATACAAAGAGTGTGTAAGTTATAATGACAGGTGGTGGGGACCTTCTCTGCTACCATGCACTGTGAGCATGGAGTTGCATAGGAATTTCAGCCCAATATTGAAGTAAAATGACCAGAGGTCACGCAAACTTGACTTTGAGAAGTCACTAATCTGAAGATTTTACATGAGACATAAAACTGCAGTTGGGACAAGCAACTTTTTACATCTCTGCAGGGGCTTGAAGTGTAGCAGTGTTTTTCAGGCAGAACACAAGTCACATGTTGGTACCCACCTTAAAGAAAAGCAGAAAGGTGAGATACTCTAGAGGACACCTGCAGAAACACAGGTACAGAAACACCTCAGGAAAACTGGAAAACCTAAAAAACGAACAGTACAAGAATTAGAAAGTGCAGAACACAACCACTACCAAGGAATGAAAAAGACCTGAACATAACATCTGGATAATTTTCTGTAGCATCTTCTTCCCACAGCATGCTACCCAAAACCTGCCAAGCCACACTGCAGGGCAGCACAGCTTCCATGCCTGGGCCTGCTCGCAGCCGGCTGAGTGCACAAAGCTCCACCTAGTGAGGGCACAGGCTGTACTACACATTCAGCACCCAAGGTAAGTAGGGATGGACTCCAGACACAAAAAAGTCTGGAAGATAAGAAACCCTTTAGCATTACGGTGCCTTTGTGTTGATAATCCATCTCACACACACACAGAGTCCCATCAGATTAGAGTATAGCCTCTCTATGTCCACAAACATTTTCTTCCAGCCTCACCTCGCTGAAGTGACTTTGTAAGAATGTAACTGAAGTGACATCACTTGGCTTTCATCAGCTGGCTGCTGCTCACCTCTCCCTCACAAGGGACTCACCTGAAGCTCTCTGACTTCACTGGAACTCCAACTTCAAACCAACATCCTCTTTCTGATGATCAAAACAAATACACCACTAGTGCTGTAGGTACAAAAGTTTTAATACATGGTCCTCACTGGTCAGAAAAGTTATTGCATTAAACTCTAATACATAAATTTACCTGAATTTTAAAAAATCATTTTACACAATTTTGCCACAGCACCTAAAGGAAACTAGATTTTATATGCAGTTGTCTCAAAAAAACCCCAATATTAGTGCCTTCTCAAATTAGCAGAACTAGTTCATTCAGTAGTTACTGCAAATATCATTCAGTAGTTACTGCAAATCCCAACTTGAACAACACTATTGCCACAAGTGTACAGCTCAGGAAAAGGAAAGTGCCATTCCAAAAGGGAAATTTTTTTAACGATGACTCAGCACACACTGATTTTTCTCTGCTAACCAAGTTAACATAAAAGAGTGTTTAGTTTAATTCCACACCATTTTCTTTATGTTAGTTTTTCTTTTATGATGACTTAATTAGAGTCACAAGTTAGAAAATATCAATGCCACTTATAGCAGTTTATACAATCCACACCTGTTTGAATTGTGACAGGCACAAGAACATGATGTTTGATGACTCAAAGGAAAAGATTCCCTGATGCATTAAAACCAACATCGGTGAAAGCCCACTGCTCCATGGATGGCAGCAAAAACAAAATCAGCAGGCTCAGTGTGCCATGAATAGATTGATGAAGGGCTCAGTGACAGAGGCATAACAGAGCATGTGGCAAAATTACATTCTACATTTCATCTTCTGCTGAGGGTAAGCTACACCAGCTCACAATAGAAGCATGAACAGGGCTCTCCTCCTTGTCAGCCTCATGTTAATGCTTGGGAATTGGGAAACTACAATCCAGCTTCTTGGATAAAATCACCAAACATCACAATAATCAGTCTAGAGTTCCAGATCTAACCCTTCTATTGCAAACACACACACACACACAAAGATAAGGCTCATCTGTATTTATTCTGCTTTCTTCCGCTGTTAAATAAAAAGAAATATATCCATGTTCACAAAAAAAACCCAAAAAACCATCTCTTCTCCCTCTCCTCCAAAATACCCATCACCACAGAGAGCTGTCATTTATAATTCACTTGAAAGTATTTCTCAGATTAGGTTTCCCACTTTAAATAGATGACAGAGATTGTATTACTTTGCTATACTTCACCAGGTTCTGATATCAGAAAGAGTTCACTACTGAAATAACACCAGTAGGACACTCTCTCTCTCTTTGACAGAACATGTTACACAAGTTCTAACTCACTGTCCCTCTCCCTTACAATAAAAGTAGACCTATTCACTGGTTTTCAATCAATGTAAGCTGGGAGCAACAAGTTACCCTTTAAAAACATTTTGTATGACTTTATGAGTTTCTAGCAAAAGGCCCAAACACTGAAAAGCAAGTGAGCAGAGACAAAAGGATGCTTTGCAAAATCTGACAGTTCAAAAGGCATCCAAAAAGCAAGAGAACAAAACCCAGCCACTCAAGTGGAAACTGCACTAAACTAGCATTATGAAAACAGGGAGAAATTAAGAAGCTTCAGTATAACAGTTATGCAGAATGTTTAATTAGAGATATCTTTTGTTTGTTCAGGCAGTCACAAGGCATTCATGACCATGATACAACCTGCAAGAGCTTTAATTTCAAAGTGCTACAGGAACAGGATATTTTGTTATTCCTGTTAAGGATGCTTTCTAAGGGACTGATCACCAGGTCCCTTAGCTGTAACATGATTTTCTCACAACTAAGAAAGTTTGCACAGAAGCAGAAGAAGTTTGCACAGCTTAGAAGTTGAAGCTGACACCTTTCCAAAGCCAGCCTTGACACAAGACTTGGCTTACTTTATTTTCACAGGCATACACTGCATGAGACAGCCAACACCATTCAATCCAAACATAAGAGCATTTGTATAAACTTTTCCCATCAACATTAAAATTGCCAACCAAATCCTTGTGATTTCTGCAAAAAAGATAGTTCTTCTTGCTTATTGCTGTATTACAGGAAATGATGCTAGCTCTTGCAGGAGACAGTGTATATTTCAAAGTTCACATCTCTTACAAAAAGCCTCACAGTCTCTTCACCAGGTGTTGGTTCTGTATAGCAAAACTGGCATTCCATTTCTTCCAAATGAAACAGTCCCTTCAGTCCCTCTCCCTGCCCTGCATGTCTCAAGAGCATTTATGCCTCTTCACTATGGTTCCAACCAGGAGACAACAGCCCATAATGCATTTGTGGCAGCACCTCAAGCAACAGTGCACACTTCACTAAATGGACGTGACCCCAATTAGATCCATGAGAAAACATGGAAGAGGAACACAAAGAGGAAGGGAAGCAATTTATTCTCACTTCTCTTGAAGCAAACTAATGGTTCTGACAGCAGGTTTGTTTTCAGACAGTTATAACTTAGGCTGACAGGCCAGCTTATTTAACAGAAGAAGCCCTTTCACCCAAATAAAAACATTTTTAATTCAATATGCCTCTGAAATGAATGAAGATAATCTCAACGTTAAAGAAAAGTCTGCATTGCTACCACAAAAATCACATTGTGCAAATCCATGTCATTTATCTGCAGTGCTGAGTCACATCTGGATGGTGGATGTGCCTTCTTGAATACCACACCCTGGGAATGCTTCAGCACTTCCCCTCCTACCAGAACACTGCCTTAAAAAGGAACTGCTAGAGTGACATGATGAGAATTGATCTTTTCCTGCCATCTGCTGTACATGTATGTAAGACTTTCACAAACAACTGGCCAAAATTTGTGCATTACAGTTAATTCCCAAGTCACAAATACTACACAAGCCTTTCATTCAGGATATGCTGTCCAAGGACATGTGACCTCCACCTTCTCACTTCCCTACACCCCATCCACCAAGTAAAGTATCGCATGCTTGCAGGGATTGATTCAAAGTCTTCAGCTTCTGGAATGTAGCAGACAAGAGTTCTGCATCTTTCAGGGACTCAAAACACCCCAGTTTAGTTCATCTGCTCAATGTACAACATGTTCAGTAAGTGCTGCCACCTCGTTCCCGGGAACAGTTAGGTTCACTTCACACCACAGAGGTGGTACTTTCCGGATTTACACGCATCAATCTTGAGGCATTTCTCAGATCCTGTAGCTGCTTGGCTGGTTTTCCAACTCCTTCCTCAAACCTTTTTTCCACAACAGGAAGGACAGTTTCATAAAGGAAAGAGGCGTTCTGCCTAATGAATGCTTTCTTCTCAGGGTCCTGTTCACAGCGTAAACTGTAGTCAACATGCTGGACAGCCACCAGGATGATTTCCACCAGGCTCTCCAGGAGAACCATATGCAGCTCTGGAAAATAAAGCTTTAATGCTTCTTCCAAGAAGGCCATAGTCTGCTTAGTGAAAGCTACTACAGTGTAACTGAGGTTGACCCAGCAGTCATCACCGGTGTATTGGTCAAAATTGCCCACTCCACAGCTCCTCATTTCCTCCCTGAGCTTCCCCAGAGCCTCCGGAGTCATCAGGTTCATCTTTCTCCACATCTCTTCAGAATTGCGGTGCTTGGTGGCCTCGATGATGATATCCTTGTAGCTCTGCAAAGCACCTTTGATATCCTTCACCAGGAGAGCGTGAATGATGAAGGTGAGATCCAGTCCAATCTCGCTCAGCTGCTTGCAGTGCTCTTTAGCCACCTGGGATAAGAAGAAAAGCAATGTTATGGTTATTACTGTGTTGTTATTACTACGCAGGCTCCCTTTACATTTTACACATTTATCGAATGTATCTCAGAAAACTGAGAAGGGTTACTCATACTTACTTCTCGTGCTTTAAGAATCTCATTAACGAGAAATTAGTAACTGAAAGATACACCCTGGCTGTCAAAAATACTCTGGACAATTTCACTATATAACCCACATACATAAGCTTTTTTTCCCCCCCCCTCCCAATTAGCAGCTGAAAGAAAGCATAACCTGAGAAAGTTAGTCTTGCAAAAAAAGTATGAAAATGTAGCTAAGGACAGCCTTGGAAAACAAAGAGAAAATTTTGAAGTACTTATAATTCAGGTGTGGCTTATGTAAATTTTAGGACCTCCTACTAGTTAAAGGCAAATTAAGAATCAACACATTTTGTATTCTTGATAAAGGCAGGGTTTTCCTTGACAGGTATTATAACCTTAAGGCTTTCCTCTGTTAAACTGAAAAAAAACAAACAAACCTCAAATGAATATTAATCTTTCAACGCAAAAAACCTCTCTGGAGACACACACAAGAGTCAACAACTAAACTAGAGTTAGAAAAGAGACTTTAAAGCTTTGAAGCCTTTGTTTCATCTGCTGTGCCCCACCACCCCCCTCTTCGGACTCTCTTACCTTGACACACTCTGCCGCAGTTGACAAACTCTCTTTGCTATCAAATACTTGCTTACTGAAGGCATCTACAAACATCCTCATAGACGAGCGCGCCCAGACAACGAAGGCCGAGTAGCAGCCGTTGTTGCCGGCGAAGTCCGTCTCAAACTCCCTGGCCGTCTCCAGGAGGCTGGTGAAGAAGACATGGCAGAGCTTGTGGATGTAGAGCAGCGTGGCGCCCTCGATGCGCAGCTGCCGGATGGCCGTCTGCACGGCGGCCGCCCGGTTCTTCAGGAACAGCTCGCAGGCCTTGGTGGACTGGCCCAGGCGGATGAGCTGGGACACGGCTCGGCGGGTGGCCCGCGGCCCGCCTCGTAGCGAGCGGTCCGGGGACAGCTCGAACACCAGCACATCCGTCAGCTGCCGGACGCGCTCGTCCACCTTGGCCCGCAGCTCCTTCACGGGCTGGCTCACGGGCTTGTCCGCCAGGTACTCGTTCAGTTTATCCAAGAGATCCACCGCCCCCTCGAAGTCCCGCTGAGCAATGCAGACATCCAGGTCCTCGGGCAGCTCCTGGATCCACTCAAGTGAGAGGTCAACGACCTCCTCCTCAGCGGAGGGCTCATCCTCCTCCTCCTCGTCCTCATCCTCGTCGAAGGGGTTGGTGGATTCGGGGGGCGTCGGGGCGGGCCGGGGCAGCGCCTCCTGCTCCAGGCGTCGCTTCTCGCTGAGGGCGCGATTGCGCTTGGTCTCCTCCAGCACCTCCAGCCATTCCTTCTTGATCTTGGCGTTCTCAGCCTGGAAGATGCGGCTTTCGGGGAACATGAGCAGCTTGAACATGTCCTTCATAGGCGGGTTGTCCTTGACGTTGACCACGGCCAGCCCGTCCAGGGGGTACAGGGCGTCGTAGCGGTAGGCGCCGCGGCGGTTGGGCAGGGCGGTGGCCACGAGCAGGCAGTCGTTCATGAGGAAGGCGTGCACCCGCTGGATCTGCGCCATGTGGTCGGCGTCGTATTCCACCAGGTCGCCGTTGTAGACCAGGTACTTGCCAGGGCTCTCGGGAAGGAGGTCGCGGCAGCCCTCCACCTTCTCCAGGAGGGTGGTGAGGGTGCGCTGCCGCCCCTCCTCGTTGGCCGCCGCGTCCTTGGCCGACAGCGGCAGGAAGGGGTCGGCGGCGGCGGCGCGGCGGGCGCCCAGCGCGGGGTCGTCGCGGTCGGCCTGGAGGAGCAGGGCCTGGGTGACGGCCTCCATGATGCCCTTCTGCTCGGTGAGGATGTGACTGAGCTGGTACATCTCGCTCTCCAGGTAGCTGATCTCCCGCGCCGTCTCGATGAACTGCCGGTAGTTTTGGTAGACGTTGCGCTTCAGGCTCTGCGCCGTCTCCTCGCTCAGCGCCTGGATGCGCTGCCGGTGCTCCTGCAAGTCCCGGTCCCCGTCCGACTGCTGCGACAGCTGCTTCACGTACTCCCCCGCCGCGAAGCCGCCCGACTCCAGCTGCCGCCGCAGCCGGCTCCCGCCACCGCCCTCGCCCAGCGACAGCGCCATGTCCGCGCCGCAGCCGCCGCCGCCCGGTACCCGCCCCGCCGCTACCGGGGACACGACACCGCGCCGCGCCTGCGTCCCGCGGCTCGGCGGCAGGAGCGGCTGCCAGCGGTGACGCGATGGGGCCGCGCCGGGCGGGGTGGGGGGAAGGAAGGAAAGGACAGGAAGGGAAAGGAAGGGAAGGGGAGGGAAGGGAAGGAAGGGGCGGAGGCGACGGCGGCGGCGGCGCGCGCACTCGGAAGGACGCGGCGGCAGCAGCCCGCGGGTCAGTGCTGCGCGTGCGCCGCGGTGCTGCGGTTTCCGGTGGCGGCGGTGCCGGCTGAGGGCAGCCGCGCTCGGGATGGAGGACGAGGATTTCTTGTTGGCGCTCAGGCTGCAGAGGGAATGGGAAGAGCAGGACAAGGCGGCGGCAGCGGCGGCAGCAAAGCGCCCTGATGTCTCTCCGTACCGCTCGTCCTTCCGCCCGCTGTCGGTGGTGGATGAGGCGTGGGAGCTGCTGGACCCCAGCCCCGACGTTCATGGCCTGTTCGTGCACTTCAACCAGACGCTCTTCTGGGGCAAGCTGGAGGCTGTCACGGTGTCCTGGAGCCCCCGCATGACCAGGTACGGCACCGCGGCTGTGGGGCCGAGCTCCCGGCGCTGCCCTGTCTTGGGGGCGGTCGCACGGCCGGGCAGGCAGGCCGATCCTTGTGTTTCGGGCGCAGTTTGGGGGCGGCGGGAAGGGCCGGCACCCGTGGAGCCGCAGCGTGTGGCTGCCAGTGTCGGGGAGGAGCTGCCACTTGTCACTGTGCTGCTCCTCGCTGTGCCCCGCCAGCGCCTTGCTGGTGCCATGGCTTCTCTTCCCGGGCACGGGGATGTTCCGCATCTCTGGCAGAGCCCGTACGGCGGGACAGGAGTTGGTCGCTGTCGTTGTCTCCCTTGCCTTGCATCTGCCGTCCCTAGCAGCCATCAGTGGCTTTCCCCGGCGTGCAGGCAAGCCGGAGGGATGTTAGAATGGAAGAAATGACTTGGTCTTAGATGGTGTGTGTGGAAACCTCACGTACTCGTGTTGCTGCTCTGGTTCTCAGTCTTTATGATAGTTTTACTGCAGGGCAGATCGGCAAATATCAACCAATAATAGTATATTCGAAAAATGTAGAATGGGCTAGGAAGGGGGGTATAGAAGAAAGCTGAGGTTAAACAAACCCAGGAATCTTTGAAGTGCAGTCTGCAGTTCTGCAGCAGATGCAGTTGCTGGCAGCTGGAGTCCTGCCACTTCTTATCCTCTGCTGGCTGCAGTATTCTTTAGGCATTTGGAAATAGTTGGATACTGCACTGATAGAGAACTAACTCAGTAGGACTAACACTGACAAAAAAAGGATTAGTGCACAGAAGTGGAGGTATATGTAGATTCAGTATGAGCCAAAAGTTGATGAAGGGTGGGGAGTGAAATTGAAACAACCAGCAATTAAGTCAGCGTTTGCTGCTGTGACTCTCTAGCCTCCGTGCTTTGTATTTTAGTCCATCACAAGTTCTAAAAGAAATATTCTTCTGCTTTCAAAACAGGTTTTTCTACTCTAAGGAACTTGTGGAATTTTTTTTTTTTTTGCTTAACAATGCTAAGTTTTTCAAATAACTACTCAAAGTGATTTTACTCCATGTTCTAAGTGACCTAGCATGTGTTTGCAGGGGATGGCATTTTAACTTAAATTCTCAGTTTTTTTCATGTGCTACAAAATCAAATAGATTGTCATATTTTCTTTCTTCTTTTCCTTTCAGCTCTGCTGGTATCTGTTCATACCACGAGAGAAGTGGGCTGTGTTCCATTCGTCTCAGTGAGCCGCTTCTAAAGCTGCGGCCAAGGAAGGACCTTGTGGAGGTATTTGGAGGTGGCTCATGAACCGGCACATAAAGTGTGTTGTGCCCACCCCCCCACTTCATACAAACATTTTAGGTTTCATCGTGGGATTCTTTTATGCAGCAACTTATATGTCATGAAATAGTGGTGGCTTTACTGTTAGGTTTGTGTGGCTTGTATTGCAGTACCATGGTAATCTTCAGTTTTATGTTTCTAAGTAGGCAAATCCAAGTAGAAGTCTAAAGTAGCTAGTTTATTTTATTGACTTTATATAGAGAAAAAAACACCCCAAGTTTTTTAACTCCTAAATTATCCTTTAATAGTCAAAGCAAACGTGGACTGTAGTTTCTAAAAGGCCAACAGCAGAAAATAAGGATATAGGACATGACTTAAACGTGACATTTTGTTGCTCTTTGGGCCTCTGCCAGAGCTGCTGCTTTGAGCTGGCTGAACATTCAGATTTGCCTAAGAACAGAAATGCTGTCGAGTTTCAGCTTGCTCAGAAGTGGCTCTTTTTTGGGGGTATGTAGGGCATGATGTCTTTAAAGATGTAATTTAAGTTTGAGGAGTATGTCTCTTTTTTTGGAATGCTGCTTATTGGAGTGACATTGTGCAGCATGTTTTAGTGATGTGGGAATAGGGGTAATTTGGTTTGATAGATCAGTTATGTTTTTAGGACCCAGACCAAATATGTGAATAATCAAAGATAAGATCAGTAACCACAATCAATGTGGAAGAGTAAAATACTTGCAGCTCAACCATGAAACTGAAAGTGCAATGCTTTTCAGTGACTGTCTAATGGTTGCATCATTGCAGACACTGTTGCACGAAATGATCCATGCCCTGCTCTTTGTTACTCATAACTACAAAGATCGTGAGTCTCACGGACCAGAGTTCTGCAAGCACATGCGTCGCATTAATCTCTTGACTGGAGCCAATGTCACAGTAAGAATAATCCTCTCCACCTGATTTAACAGAGCTTTCTTCCTGGTTTGCTGTTTCAGTTGACTGGTGCAGAATAAGTAATGTTCTTATCAGACACTCCACAGTTGGTACCAATACAAATTTGCATCCAAGTGTGTGCTAGTTCCATAGTTATTTGTTGGGGATAGTGGTGGTGGGAACAGGTTGAGGATGATGTGGTGAGCTGTTAGTGATGTAATTTTCAGGTATGTTGTCTGTAAGAATTTTTCTTTTAAGCTTTTTTGTGGTAAACTAGAAAGAGCTTAAATGGTAACAGGGAAAGAAGTGATCCATGTGAAGTGTAGTCAAGATTTATGTCAATAGAGGGTAATGATATTTATGTTAATATTTAAAAATAATGTGTCTAATAAGATCAATTAAAGTAATAGCTGAAAGGAGAATGCATTACTGGTATTGTTTGCAATGCATTCTAAACAGTTCATCTTCTAGGTGAAATTGTAGATAAATTTCCAAACTGATTTTATTGCCGTTGCAACCAGGACGTACTCCTCCACATTCTTTTTTAAAGCTTTGTTTTAATGGTAGCTAAACGTTGATCAAATTTTACTCAGGTCTAGCTCTTTTAACTGCTAATATAAAAATCACAGCAGCAGTGGAAGGAATTGAATGGAAATAGATTATTTAAAAAATATTATAGAGCTAGTGATATAAAATTTGTAACTTCATGAATGACTGTTTTTTTGTGGGTTTGCTTTTTTGTTTTTTAACGCAGATCTATCACAATTTTTATGATGAGATTAATTTGTACCGCCAGCACTGGTGGCAATGCAATGGCCCCTGCCAGAACAGAGCACCTTACTTTGGGTACGTGAAGCGCTCCATGAACAGAGCACCCTCTGCACATGACTTCTGGTGGGATGAACATCTAAAGACCTGTGGGGGCACGTTCACTAAAGTGAAGGAGCCAGACAAATTCTCAGAGAAGTCCAAGCAGAAAACTCAGACGGCAAAACCTCCACATTTCAAGTCAACTAACAAAGGTATTTTATAATTTTTTTTTCTTTTCTGAACTGATTTTTGTCCAGATGTTTTCTTAAACGAATATGGACCCAACACTCCATAAGCTTGGTTTAGATGTTGCTGTTACGTAGCCAAAGAACAGGACCTGTTTGTTTGTGCACTCCTAGGCTGCTCCTCAACTGAATTGTCTGCAAAAAGTTTTGTTTGATGCATTATTTTCAAGCAGCTGATTTTTTTTTTTGTGTGTGAAGCACCTCAAATAATAAGCCCATGATTTTTTAATGAAAAAATTATTAACTTCTTTTGAATCTGATCTTGCAGGCAAGACAGAAATGCATGGTGATTGCAAAGACCCAACTCCTTTTAGTGGGACGGGATATCGGCTTGGAGGAGGAGACGGTGTGCTTTCAGAGAAAAACACCAACGCCAGCAGCTCCACTGCAAACAGTGAAGCACACGGCTCACTGCATCGTTCAGCAGTAAGGACAACACCAATCCCTAAAAAGGAGATTAAACTGGAAAAATCACCCCATGGCAGCATCTTTCCGCTTCGTACCAATGGTGCCAGTGAGAAGAGCAGCTCAGCTTTACAGCGTGAGTTTCCAAAACCCTCTGCTGCTGATACAGAAGATGATGAGAACGACTGGGGGTTGCCTGCCAGGATGGCTCGTGTTGCTGAAGGAACATCAAGCCAAGGCTCACCAGCTGGCAAGAGGGCTATGCCATCTTCTAGCTGGTCACCAAAACGAATTTGTTTGGAGCAGACCCCAAGAGCTCAGGGTGCATCTAAGAATGTGTTAGAACGTGTTAATACGCTGCAGCAATGGCCGAAAAAGGAAGACAAAACTGCCTTTGAAAAGTATTTCAACAAAAAGGGGGGGACTGATGTCACTACAACTACAAAACCTAGAGCTGAATTTACACAGTCCTTTGCAAGTCCTAGCAATCCTGTGAGGCAGGAGAGAAGAGTCAGTTGTCCTGTCTGTGAGACTGATGTTTCGGAATCTGAAATAAATGAACATCTTGATTCTTGTCTTTCGTAGAACAGCAGAAAGTTTCTTAAAAAGATAAACCAGGGCTGGAAACATTGTTTGAAAGGTAATTTTTGCTCAGGGTTTGCTTAACTGTGGTTAAACTCCAGGTGCCTGTTCTGAAATGGAACTTAAAATGTAGCTGACCTCCATATCCTCACAGTAGTAAGTAAAAATTGTGTAGAATGCTGCTAGGAATACTGGTAAAGACTGTTCCTGGACATGTCATAAAAGCTTTCATGATTTCCCAGTTAAACTTCCTTCAAGTGCTAGACAGGACAAATTAGGATTAAAGTGACATTACCTGCCAGTCTTTATTTTGCTTCTTCTGGAAGCCAGCCAGGTTCATGGTTAGCAGGCCAGTCAGTTGAGTACTAAAGCCATTGTGCCATGAGAAGTTGAGTGCCAGCCACGTGTTTTCTATGTGAGCTGCCTGAAATGTTCTCTTGGTGCACTAAGGTGTTTCATGGGTTAAGCATTAAACAGTGTGATTCCTTACAATCAGTGAAACTGATTGAATTTGTTTTATATAAATAGCTTTTAAACAAAATAGTTTTATATCTTGTTACTGTAATTTTCAATGGCTGTACATGTTTACAGTTTTACTGCTGCTCTCTTAACTCACTTTAAATGCTTCCTATTTTAAAAAATATTGGCACTACAGAAGTTTAATGTAAATTACTTTGTTCTTGCATACTCTGAATAAATTGTTACTGAAGTTTAAATTTCCACTAAGCCTGGCCGTTTTGTGTCACTAACCAGTGGGTTCACCTGTATATAACAGTCTTGTTTATTAGAGCCTTTCTGTATTAACACTTTTCCTTCTTAATTCCCTGTAAAAACAGGTGCTGGTGAGTACAGATTGCATCAACTGCTGCTTTCTCCATCCTGTTTTTAAAACAGTTTCATTATTGTTGCACTTCTGTGAAAAATTTTAGGAATACTGATAGTAAAACTTGCTTTGCCGTGTTAATTTTCCATACTTCCTTCTTAAAGCTGCAGCCATCTATCAGTGTTTCCAGTGATACTTGACATTTTCAAGGACAGGACTACCAATAAATATTTGTATTATCTTATGTTTTTTAGATGAGGGTGAGAGTTGCACCACAAAGCATCTCTCACATCATAAGGCATTTTTGAGAGGTATTTCCATTAAAATTGCTCTCTGCAGTTTCCTCATTTGACTTTCCTACTGTGACAAATGTGAGTAAAGGAGAAGGATTGTGGGTATTGTTAAATGTGGGGATTTTTCCTAATGTCTTCTTTTACTTCTGAATTGTTCATTTGAATAACAAACAGAAAACAAATGAAGAATTTAGTGAATAGTGTAGCCTCTTGAGGGAAGATGAGCTTAAGCTGTAGGCAAGTCTGTCCCTCATATACACGTCCTAAAATAGATCATTGTCCAAACAATTGAGCAATTCTGGATTAGCTATGGAAAAATAGCACCTCTGCCATGTGTTTTTACAAGGAAGTATTCTAAGACTAGGATCTCTTTTATCCAGAGAGGAAGGCTTTGCAGTTACTATTTATTGCAGGCTGTTACTAATGGGTCATGGCCACCTTCATTTTGGGTATGTTACTACAAATGCTGTTTCTGTAAAATGTTGTGCTTGAATACAGTGTCCTGCCCAAAAGAATAACAATGACTACCAGTATGTTTTTTAAATACGCTGCTCAATTTGGGTCAAAGATGAGAAATTCCATCCTCTCTATCAGTTGTCTTTGTCCTTGAGTGAGTTTAGATACTGCCTGGAACAACACATGCTGTCAGTGAGCCTTGAACAAACCCACTTCACTGAAATGCAGCGTAAGTTGCCTGAATGGAAACTTGAAAAACAAGTTAATAGACTCGATTTTTGAGGCAAGGCAGCTATGAAGGAGGGTCAAGTGTGTGTGTGCATTTTGTCAATAGAAGGTTCTGCAAACCAAAGGAAAAAGCCATCTCATTTTGTGGTGACCTGCTAGGATTGCTCTGGATAATTCAGAGAGCAGTTCCAGAGGTTAAAACTACCTAAGTGGGGGTTACTTGGCCCTTTCATTATTATCATAAGAGACTGCACTTCACTTGCCTTGAAACTGGTTATCAGCGAGAAATCCTGAAGGTCGCATGTTAGCAAGTATTTTTTACGTTATGGAAATGTTATCTAGGAAGTTTTCGTAACACTTGAGTTCTGATGAAGCAGTGGGAAGAATTTTTCTCAGGGCTCCTAAAATGTATTAGTATCTTGCAAGAAGATATGCAATATAAATAGTCTGGTTTAGAACACATTCTAACAGCAACAGTGTGCATTCATGTCTTCTTTAGTCCAACCTCTATTTGTTCTCACCTGGCATATTTGGGTCACATGGAAGAAGTGTATTCTCCCAGCCACTTCAACCCTGATGCCTGTGCATAAGCTGATGAGGAGGCTATTTACAGTGGGGTGGAAGCAGGCCCCTCAGGCAGGGCAGGGCCTGCTGCTCAGAGTGTGGAGCCAGGAACCTGTCACCTTAAATTGAAAGGCCATAAAAGGTTGGACTGGGTGACCTCGTGAGGTTACAGCTGGCCCACATCCCCCTGTGAGCATGTTTTTGCTGCCTGATGTGGTGAAGGCAGCAGTGCAACCCCTGGTCTCCAGCAGCTGCTCCCTAACAGACAGCCAGTGTTCGTCAGTTTTACACTCCAGTTTTACACTCCACAGTTTTACATGCAAGTTCTTACTTGCATCTGGATTACTACAGCTGTCTTGAAGCCTTGGGATTTAATAAACTATTTTTAAAAATATGAATGTAAATCTCTGCATAAAAATTACCTTTGAAGTGTGGTTTGTGGACAGACAGGCCATGAAAGAGACTTGCATTTCACTATATGTGAAAATATGTGTGTGTGATTTCATAGGCTCCTGTATGGAAAAAAAAAAAAGCCAAGACCCCAGGAGCGCTGTGTGGAGCTTTGGGATCCTTCACCAGGCCGTTAGGTGGCACTCCTTGCACGTAAGGAATTCTAATTTCGTCCTCTCTAACCTGTGCGGGGACAGAACAGAGTACAGGATTGCAGGCTCGTGTTTCGCCTACCCTGCACTCCAGGTTGAACGTGGACCAGCAGCAGCCCTGACTGGACCACAAACAAGCTAAAGGAGGAGGAATAGTGGTGGTGGGGAGGAAATACCTGCAACTAGCTGGAAGATGAAAAGTAAATTCACAGCTAACTAGATTCCGTGAGTGATTCTTTAACTTTGCTGCAAGAAGGAAGGGAAGGAAGGGAAGATGAGAGAGTAGCTCAGGGGTCAGGAGTAAGCCCAAAGGCACAATTTTGTGGGTTACAGATACTGCACTGCTTGCATCCATTGCAGTGACAAAGCTAATTTTCTGCCATCGTTTGGCATCAACACGGCTCTGCAAGAGATGCAGGACAGAGTTTTAGGAAGTCAGAGGGGTTTATAAAACACAGAACTCCTGTGCTTGGCTAAGCCAGGGAGCCAGAGGGGTGTAACAGGCCCAGGGGAGGGTAGTGTACTACAGGTGTGAAAGCTTAAATGGGATGTGGCCATGGCCTTAATTCCTGTTTCCTTTTAGCTTCTGCCAGGCCAGGCTGCTTTAAGACTAGATTAAATTTCTAAGCAGGTGCAGCAGCTTGGCCTCAATAGCTCACCCTGTCTCTGTTCCATCCATCACCTTTCATTTACATAATTTCACCTGCTTTTTTGCCTTAGTATATCTTGGACGCGATATTTCCTAAACTGTGTAACAAGAAGTTTTGAAGGGGCAAAATCCAACAAGTCAAGTATTTGGCTTCACCATTGCTTAATTTTTCTTTAACTGATGTCAATCTCTGGATCATTGTTTTTGTGTTTACTGCAAGTACCTTCTCTTCAGAGCTCAGTGAAGGCCTGCTACAGGATATCAGCTGTAGGAATATGGTTTAGTCGGAGGTTTTAATTCTTCTTGTGGCTTCAGTAAGCAATTTACAATGGCAGGAATGGCCAAAGGGCCTCTCTGCTCTCACCCTGCTTTCTCCCCACTGCTTTGCTGCCCTGCCTTTGTCTTCCCACTGCCACTGGTCTCTTCCCTGGAGCATTCCAGTAATGATCAGCTTTCTTCCCCAAAGGATCCCCTCGGTGGGTGTGCTGCCACTGATCCATAAGCAGTTTTTGATTCACTGGGAAGATGTTGTGTTTGGAGGCAGGCACAAAGCTGAAGTGCAAGGGACTCACTTGGAAGGTGCCCTCCTGCAGATGCCAGTGCAGCCTCTGCAGGGTGGGACAGGGCCTGGCTGCAGCACCAACAGCAAGAAAAGCAAGAAAAGCTCCCTGGTGTGTCACAGCACCAAGAGCAAGAGGAGCTCCCTGGTGTGTCACAGGAGCACGGGGTTGGGCACGGGCTGCTCCGGGTACTGCGGCTCTGGAAGGACATGGCACAGATCTGGGCTCTTCTGGCAGATGGCAAACAGAAACACATCCAAAGGGAAGAGTCCTCATGCTGAGGATAAGCCAGCACCCCAGGGGCTTCAGAGAGGATGGCACTTGTACCAGGTGCCAGGAGTATGGATAGCTGCAAGTAAGGGACTCCAGTCTTAAATCTGCTCTGTTCCCCAGACTTTGCTGCTAAGAATCCTTTGGCTTGTTCCTTTGGTTTACATTTAGCAGTACCTACATGGGAAATTTAATTAAAAGAAGAGAAAAATTTTCTTTCAGCAAGGGTGGCTGAACATGGGAACAGGTTTTCTGCAGAGATTGTGGAGGGTCCATCCTTGAAGATACTCAAATCCCAACTGGACATGGTCTTAGGAAGCCGGATTTGGGTGACCTTGTTAAAGGGCAGGAGAGCTGGACCTGACCACCTTCAAGGAGCCCCTTCCCACATAAACAGCCCTGGGTTTCCACCTGACAACCCCAGGAGCACTTCAGGTCAAATTGAAATTCCAGCTGAAGGCAATTAAAGTCCACCTGCTTGCCCTTGCCCTGGTATATCCAGAGGTGCTCACACCATCTCTGACCAGCTGAGCATTTCTTCCTCTCCTGCAAGGTTTGGTGTGGGCAGCTCTCATCACTGCCACCATGCAGACCCTGGGCATGGGGGATAAGTCTCCTGTCACATCACAGACTGGGGGACTTGAGGCAGGAGCTGGGCAGGTGCCGTGACACAGGGACAGGTACAAGGAAGCTCTGCCCTGCCAAGCCTAATTGCTGAATCCTCTCCAAGTCATGCTGTGGGGGGGAGGATTATCAGCCCTGCAGACAGCACGAATGAAAACTCAGACTTAATTAACTTTGAATGTACCTAGAAGAGATTTAGAATGCCAGAAAAGCATCCTATGTCCCATGAGAGGAAATAGGAGGTATTTCTTGCACTGCAAAACCCTAAGTCTATCCAAGCTATCAGGCAGCATTTCCCAGGCAATATGGCAGAGTTAAGACAACTCTGCCAAGAGGTCTCACTGCTGACATTTGGGCTTAGGCTTGGGCCATGAAATGCAATGTTGCTGAAGCAGATACACATCCCAAGTGGTAAGCAATGCCATGACTTTGGAGCTGTTTGCAAGGTGTTAGAGACACAAGCATTGAACACAAGCATCCCCTGAAGGACTGGGGAGCCCTCACTTTGAAGGAAAACACTGAAAAGTTGCTGCCTTAATGCCACCTTCCTTTTAATCCTTGTACAGGTCCCATAAATGTTATCTTCTCCAAACCAGTTCTGCAGCACTCCCACCCTAAACCAATGCCTCACATCCCCAGCTGTGCACACACTGAACCATACAGAGGCTGCAGTCAGTCCATGCACACCCTGCAGCAGACATGGAGGGAAACACTGCCTTAACTTCTTCAGAAAGAGAAGAGGGATGAGAGGCTTCTGCTGTTGGGCAAGCATCCTCACCCAGCTATGAATTGTAACAGGATGGGTCGATCCCAAACCTCAGCATGTTTTCACATGTGGATATGGGTGTGTGCTGAAGTGACACCATTTTTAGGAGACTGACAAGTAGATGTCCTGTCCAACAATTTTCAGTTCTCCTTCTCTCTACTTCTTTTCAGCAGAAAGACTGCCCTAGCCTGGCGTGAAGCTGTTGCTGGGTGGTTGTTGCATGCATAAATGCAGTGCCAGGTGAAGGGTATGTCCCATGAACCGCCACAGTTCAGCTGTGTCGTGTATATCCTCACCAGCTCTGTGAAGGACAACGAGCAATTCAGGGTTAGTTGGCCTCCCAGAGACAGTCAGCAGTTTAGCACACAGAGCTTCTGTCAGGCAGCACCACCTCAGGGTGGGCAGCAGCACCAGCCAGAGCCTGTGCTGCCAGCCATGATTGTAGCCACTATTCTCAGGGCACTTTGTGCAGCCAGAGCTCGGGTAGCACCTGACCACCTGGAGAGGCAGCCACCAGGCTGTGACCAGCTGTCATCTCACAGAAAAAACCCCACCCCAAATGTTTTCCTCGGCCAAGCATGTTACAATTTTCTCCAACCCCCACTGGAGGGACACAGCAGGAGAGAAAGGCCTGCAGCTCATTTGACAGCAGGTGGGAGATTTGACAGCGCTTGGGGAGCCCTGGAAGGATGCAAGAGCACTGGGGTAGCAAGGGGCTGGAGAGGCCCCCAGGCACATGTGGGAGCAGAAATGGCAAGGGCAGGTTGGAAGCAGAGCAGTTGCTCTCCAGGCACTCTCACAGGAGGCAATGAGGATATTTTCAAACCTACTGTGAGCACTGGAGGTGTAACCACCCCAATCCCACTCTCCCCACTCCTCCATCCCCGCCCCAGTGAATTTTTGTGTCACACAGCATCCTCCCCCTGTGAGACAGCGGTGTGTCTCTGTCACCTCTGGGACACAAAGAACATGTTTTTCTGCTTTGGCAGAAGGCCTTGTCCTGGCTGTGACACAGCAGGACCCCACCTGCTCTCTCCAGTCCCAGGAGCCTGAAGCATTCCTGCATCCCACTCCTGGTGTTCCAGGCACAGCCTGGCCACAGCTGGCCCCTCGCTCCCCACCTGCCCTCCTGGATTTGTGTAAGCCTTGGCTTTATCGTGAAGTACGTGCTCTCCTTTCTCATCTCATTGCATAATGTTCCATGGTTGCAGAGCTACAGCAACTCTCAGCTAGATACGGTCATTTCCTAATGTGCTATTTTAAATAAAGGGTTAAAAAAGCCCAAAAAACAAATCCAACAGCTATAATGTTCCTAAAGTGCAGGTGAGAAAAAATAAAAGTAGTCAAAGAAGTTTCAAAATTGCTACCTACAGAAGTTCTTCTAGATACAAGAAATATTTGGGATTGAACAGAGTTAACTTTGTAGTTTCTGCTTGTTCATTAAAACATGACTGTGCAGAACATGTGTCCAGCACCACATTACTCACTATTATGTTGTGGCTGGGGAAGGGGAAGCGAAGGGAAAATAAATATGCCTAATGTGACAGCTCAAACTTTGCTCTTTGCTATCAACAACACCATCAACTGGACTCTAATCTCAGAAAACAGATTGTTATTAGCCACGGCCCTCTGGCAAACATTAGCGGTGTCCACAATCACATTTTCCCTGAGGAAATATTCTCTTTGACGTCCAAAGATGTTCTCAAGTGCTCCTATTTAAACAGTTCTGAAGTATCTTTTGGCTCTGGTAACTCATGGTACAGCACTCACCAAAATTTTACTTTTCAGATCTAGGGGTGGTGACATTTAGTTTGTTTCTGTAGTGGTTGGTTGATTCATTCCTATCTTACTGCATGAAAAAAATTCTCAGGATTCCAACAGCCATTAATCCAGCCCCAGAATTCTACTTTCCTTGTGATCTTTAGAGCTGTCACCATGACTTCTGCTAGAATGGAATCTTTTTTACTAGATTTATAAAGCCTGCTTACATGCAGTAATGTAAACAAGACACATTTACAACCAAAGAGACTTGCCTTCAGATAGTTTTGAGAGGTTTTTATTCTTGGTTTTTTGGTTGACCCTGCTTTCTTTACGTAGCAAAATACAACTCACAACTGAATATGATATTCAGGCACTAGGCTTTTAATTTGTGAGTAGGAGTCAAATCTCTACACTTTAGTTATGATGGCTTCATCTTTTTGCTTTTAAATAAAATAAAACAGAACCACATCAGGCCTTGAAACAAACCCAGGAGAGGAACTGGTTCCATCCTGGCAAACCACACTGACACGGACAGACAAGCCCACAAGGAGCACTGGATATTCAGAATATTCAGAGATGAAATTTTACTTCCCGTCTCCCAAAATTATTTTAAAGAAATAATGGGTTTCAGTTCAGACACCGCCCTGAAGCATGTGCCTTTTATCACAGCTTGCCTGTGTGTGTTCCTGGTAAGCTGTCAGCCCATCTCTGTGTTTTACATCCCTCCCACTCTGATGTGAGGCATGTCCTGCAAACTTTTACCTATATGGAAAGGACAGTACTGGGCTTAGAGGATAAATGAGTCAGTCACCACTTCCAGCATTTATCACCATGTTACAAAAGTAGTTACAACAACTTCTCCAGAAGACCCCATATAAACTACTAACATTAGAAGTTTAATCCCAAGCTACATATTTAATAAGGGGAAAGTCCAACAACTTGCTTCTGGAATACTGACAAGGAAACCAGCTCCTGCTTCAAGTAGTTATGAACATCTCATCTTCAGAGATAAAAATATGCTTGTTTGCAACACACATGCAAGAAGAAAAGGATGGATGGGATGCATCAACTGTCTTTTCTGAGACAAAGATATTGTGCATTCTTTTTCCCCACACTTCATGTTCCTCCCAAAGCAGACACCTATAGTGTATTTTTAATTGCACTGTCCCATATTCCTCATACCACCCAACATGTTGTATCTTGGTCTCATGTGCCAGTCTCTTCACATCCTACCTTACCATTTCTATTCAACTCATTACTTACTCCCTCTCCTGCTAAAGACTTGAGTCTATCCCCCACAGGTTGGCTAGTTAAATCTCATCTGTCCTTTCCACTTTTAGAGCCAACTCATTTGGGAGCTATGAGTTTGGGGTTCTTTTTTCATATTTCAGGAAAGAGATGAATGTTCTGTATATACACTCAACTTCAAAGCCAACAGGAAAAGCCTGATGAAACTCAGTAAGCAGTAGTAAAAGTCAACAGAGCAAATTCTCTGGAACTGGTTTTGGCTGGCAGGAGAGAGGACCTTGAAACGTGCTTCTGTCAGCTGCTATCCACCCCTAACAGACAGGGTCAAGCAACTCTGATGCAGCAGATGTTCCAGAGTGAACACAGCTCCTGTACAACCAGACTTCAGTACATGTGCAGTAATTACTTACATACAAGCTTTACATGAGAAAAAAGAAAAAAAAAAAAAAAAGCTGACAATGGGAGACCCAGAGATCCATACTTTGACCCCCATCCCCTCCCAACAGCAGGTGAGATCCAAATCCAGCTAAGACCCATGAATTTCTTCAAAGTCTTTGCTGCTCAGTACTCATAAATTCCTATTAAGTATTTGCAAGAGCATGCTGCTATCTGCATGCCTGCAGGCAAGGTACAAATGGGAGACTCCTGGAGTTTTGTGACTTTGAGTTTGCTCTCATCACCTGGCCTTCTCCCCTCTTCAAAGCATTCAGCATGCACAGAAATGGCACTTTTCAGCCTGGCCACACTTACCAGTATGATGGAGATGTGATTTTTCCACTCCTGACCTTGAAGTGGTCAGCAAAGCCAGATGTTTTACATATGATACAGGCTGTCAGCTCTCAAATCTGCAAATGTCTTTTCTGAGAAACACTCAAGAGAAACACTTTATTTTCCCTGGTGCAGTGTTTAATTTACTATGCAAAACAACCCCCCTGCATATTGTGCTCAACCATGTGATAATTTAAAAAACAAAACAAAACCCAAACCAGGTCTACACAGGATGGTTGCAAGAAAGGCTTCTTCCTTGTTCAATGTAAAACTAGGATGGGGAAGAGGTACTTTCAAGAGAACTTGTAAGAAGTTATACAGCATTGAACATGAAAAAGCTTCAATGCACTTTGCCATCAGCTCAGTGCTGCTACATTTGTGTTTCAACCTAAGAAAATGCCAAGAACCATCACCTTAGAGCAGAAATGTGCACAACTGGCACCCAAGTGCCATGAAAGGTGCAGTAATGCTGGAGACTCATCTGAAGATGCAGGTAACTCTTTCTGAACTAGCTGAAGACAGACAAACACATGCAGGGGGCTTCACAAAAGCTAGAGTGATGTCAGAAGCCCAGCCAGACAGCTCCTTCCTCCACAACCACACAGCCAACACAAAGCTCATCAAAAGAGGAGGAATAGTGTGTGCTATCTTTTACAGTTCTGCACCTGCAGCCTCTACCATTCTTCGGTCCTCTCTCAAGGGCCTAAAATTAATTGGGAGCCATGTGAAACAGAGGACATCCCATTAAACCTTACACATCCTGTTTGAATGTGACTCATTCTGTACCTCACATACCTGTCAAAAATGGTGAAAAAACTAGAGCTGACTCTCCATCATAATCACTCTTCAGAAAGCCTAAAAAGGGTTCTGTTTTTGAGGGAGGAAATCATCAGGAAAATGGTGACCACACCCAGGTAACTGTAGGCAGTCTAAAGAAAAAAAAGTCCCAAATCCTTCTCCAGAGCACAAACAGCTCTGATTAAAAAAAAAAAAAAAAAAAACCAAAAAAACCAAACCAAACCAAAACACACCACCAAAAAAAAAAAAAAAAACAAACAAAACCCACCAAAAACAAAACAACAAAAAAAACCCAGTGCAAACAAAAATCCCAACCAAACACCCACAACAAAATAACCAAAATTCCACCTACCCCCTTTATCAGGAGGCATTCATAACTTTGTTGCTACAGAGTAGTTTTAAAAGTTAAAAAGATTACAAGTAACCACATAGTTTTCAAGAACCTTTATACATCATCTTTTTAATTAGATTAGCTTTACAAGCAACTTGAGGAGATGTTTCATAATGAACACTGCTTTTGAAATTACACAACTTTATAGGCAACCTGTAAATGAATCCTGAATTTCTTTGCCTGCTATAGATAAAGGTCTCATATTTCACAGCCAGCTAACATCATGAATAAAAATAGCATTATGAAGCTTTATTTTTAACCAGGACTAGACACATACAGATCATAAGACAGTTTAAAAAATAATTTTAAAACAAGGACCTGCTTGGTGATGCTCAAGACTGAATATTCAACCGACATGAAATGAACAGTTTCTAAAGGACATGGAAGAAATGGCTGACCTGATTTGTTGACCCTGTTGTAATGACTTACATGGAGTGAAAAATTAAGCACTTTTTAAACCTGTCTGGCAAGCACAAACCTACAGTGTGATTAGAATTTGATACGCTGTTTGACTGCAGCGGTTTGAATTACAGAGGGACTGAAATGAGTTTAAAGGCTTATGCTTACATTTCTAAAACAAAACCAAACTTCTGTTAAAGGAGTACTAATGAAGATGAAGTAGAAGAGGTGACTTTTTTGCTTGTTTCACTGGTAGCCTAAAAGCACTGCAGACCAGACAGTAATGAAGATTTGCACTCCTTGGCCAGGTTGGCAGAGGCACTTACAGTAAAGGTATCCTGTCTGTTTCTCTGGGAAGAAAAGAGGAAAGAGGAAGAGAACTGTACAGGGCAAGAACTTACTAAAAAAAGGAAAAGTGAAATCAAAACTAAGCTGGGATTTCTGTTGGTTCTCCTAAATGATATACCAATACTGAATTTTTCTCCCCTTCTGTCAGTTTGTTACTAAACAATTAGCTTTTTCATGTTTTACATGAACAATAGTAATGTTTTTAATAAAAAATTACTGAGCTTTCCATAGAAAGGGTCTTTAATTGAATACAAACTATACAGATGCTAAAATTGTCACAAGTTGTAATATATACAGAAATATTTCTGTACACTCACATTGTTTTGGCTAAGTAAGGAAATAAGGGACAGATAGAAAACTGCAGTGGGTAAGGTGAACAACCCCCAAACTCCTGTAAATATGAAAGCTGTCTTTGATAAGTTTGCTTTTGTTTTCTCAAGCTTTTAAAGCTCAGGAGAAAAAAAAGGAAAGAAGAAGAAGAAGAAAAAAAGTCTGTGTCCAAAACATCCATTTCTTAAAAATAAGAATATCACAGTTTCTGCATATCTCACTTTTATTCTGTGATATCCCATCTTCTGGATAAAACAAAAACAATGTAAAAGAAAGCAAATGTTTTCTTACTAAATATATACCTCACTATTGAACAAAAGGCAGTGCCTTTTTGGGGAAATCCTTCAGCAACAGTGAAAATTTAAAGATGTATTATTGCACAAGGAGCTTACAGAGTGATGCACTTCAGCTTCAGTGTGCTGACCACCTCCTTGATACTATATAATAGATCAAGGTGTCAACTTACAGACTGCATGGGACACCAACATTTGAAAAGGAAGTTTAAAAAAGTGAATTTTAGATATTCTATTAACTTATATACAAAGGAAAGGGGGGTGGCAAGTATCTTTTAGAAAACGGAGAAAGCTCAAAAATTTCTGTCAAGTAAGTAAGGAGGTTCTGGGTACCTCTAATAGCCTAGGAAAGCCCTTGTATATTCTTGTAACTCGATGGTATTTACTAGGTCCCCAAAGCCAATGACAGCAACTGATAGTGTCACGTTCACTTAGTGCCAGTCACTTAAAAAATAAAAAAAACAACCAAACATCCCCCCTCCAAAAATAAAAAAAAAAGAAACCAAAGAAAAAAGAAGAGAGACAGAAACTTCCCCTCTGTGGATTCAACATACAAAACCACAAACTGAATGTTACTAATAGCAAGATACTGATTTGCTTTTGTTAATAAGGTTCAAGAGAACACAGTCAAAAAAAAAAAAAAACCAATACAGCAGCAATCTTTAAAAGTTAAGATTAGTGTGAGATATGATATAAAACAATCAGATTTTTAGCTGGTAATTAAAGTGCTCCTTTTCTGAATTAAGTTGTAAAAAAAAATTAAAGTGATTATCAGTTACTGGCAACCCTTACATTAAATTAGGTCTTTCATGGCAGAGGAGAACAGTATGAACAGTTTTACAAAAATAGATCCATGTTATATTGGAGAATACTGTAATTTTTTTCCTTTTTATCAGTTTTTCATTTTTTTTAAGACTCAATTTTGATAAACTGTACCTGGTCATACAAAAATTACCCAAAATTCAAACTTTTACCATATAAAAAAAGGGAGAGATGAAATGGATTCAGCTGGATGACAGGTCTGGCAAAATATAAGGATGGACAAATTCTATGTAGGGCACTTATTTATGTCCAGATGCATATGGTGTTTCTTACTGATTGCTTATCTTCTTCACATAAGCAGTCACAGGCCTGGAGTCACAATCACATAGTACAATGCTTCAGCAGTCAAAGAACCTTCTTTTTGATGCAACATTGAAACACTGTTTGCTTCCGTATTAAGATGTTGGTTTGTTGTTGATTTTCCTTTATCTTGTTATTCACATTCAAAAGTTAATAGATAGCATCAAGATTTATCAGGGCGAACAGCAAGGGGAGTTGCTAAATCAAAGGCTTATAAAACATCTTTCCCAACTGAGTCAGAAGGTTTATTAAGTTCAACCCTCACACCTTTTTCACCTGCAGAAATATGAAAAGGAAAATGGTATTTTTCAGCATTTATCCAAGTACAGTCTAATAGTCTATATCACTTTCCAAAATAAAGTTTTACTATCAAAACACAATATCCCATAAGCAAGAAAAACTCACACATATTCTGCATGGCTTTACTTAGACTGACACTTATCCAAGAAATGAATAGGTTTCTATGTTATGACATTTCATTCTATAATTTCACGTATTATTGTCAGTAGAAAATAAATTGCATCTTGCACAATTCTTGCTGCAGATACAGAGCAAAGAACGCAATTTCAATTACAACTGGAAACTGAAACCAGAACAATATGGTAATTTAAACCCATTACAGAGAAAACCAATACTGAAGAAGGAAGAATTTCTTTATAGAAGGGGTGATTAAACATTGGACTGAGCTGCACAGGCAGGCAGTGGAGTCACCATCTCTGGCAGCACCATCTCAGTGCCATTGTCTAGTTCGTAGGGTGGTGTTCAGTCAGAGGTTGGATTTGATGACCTCAGAGGTCCGTTCCAACTTAAGTGGTTCTGTGATTCTGAGAAATTTAAGCAACTCAGCCTTCCTTCCTTAAGTGCCTGCAATGTGGGGACCCTGGAAAGGAAGGTGGGGAAGAAGGGGGAGCACCTTCCCTTCAGGCTTGAGCGCCCCCCAACCATTTCTCTGCAGTCCCTTTGAAAGGGCAGCAGCTGAAGCTGTGCAGAGGCTACAAAGCTCTGATCCAGCAAGGCTGACTCCAGGAGTTGCAGAGTTGCACACTTGTGACATGAAGGCTGGCTAAGAGATAGACAGGCTTCCTGGGGAGGCCAGGCAGGCTGACTGCCTGGGAAGTCACCTGTGCCTTGCCAGGAATGTGCCACCAAGCCCTGGGACAGCCTGCCTGGCTGGAGCTGAGGGGCTCCCTTGGAAAGCCAGGCAGGAGCTGCACTGCACTGCCCAAAATGCACGGTCACTGAGAGCACCAAGAGGGACTTGGCTGAACTGTACACAGCTCTGGGGCTGCTTAGGAGCTCCAGACAGCAATAAATGGAAGTCTCAGCTAGAAAGGACTGGCACACGTTTTCAACATCATTGGTTTCAGAGCTTTTGCCAAAGCCATGTTTGTGTGTGTGTGCACTTGCTGTACACCTGATTTTGGGTTACTTTTAAACTATTGTAATAAACACAAAATTGTGATGGCAATTACAAGCATGACAGAAGTCCTCGGCCATTTCTCCTTATAATGCTAATTTGAACAGGAAAATTAGATCAACTTCCTCTTGGGGGAGAAGCCAGAGAAGGAAAACAGATGCTAGATAGGTGAAATTGGAAATGAAGGAAGTAAGTCCATTCTTTAAATACAGATTTTAATTTTATGCTTCTGTTTTTCCAATATAAAAATTCTAGTCAAGTAAAGTTGTATTCACTTGTTGAATCCCTATATTCGATCGAAACTATTTCCAGAGCTCTCAGTTCTGCAGTGCCTTAGTCTCTGGTGTATTCATCCTCCACATATATTAGGGAGACAAGAGTAGGGAGAAACTGTATCCCCCATGTAAAAACACTGAGCAGCCTCAGGCCTCAGAGGAAGTATAAGCAGGACAGGCATTGACCTGGATTTCATGAATCACTGCCCAGGAGTTGAATCCCTGGGTCACCTTTCCTGTAAAACCTAACTCAAGTTATGCCACTTTCTCTCTCTTTTTGTGCAGAGGGTGGGCCAATGAGATGAGGCTACATTTAACTACTCTTCCACAAAAAAGTAACCATGATGTTAAGAAGAGCTTACCTGTTAGATATTTCACTTTAGCTCGTGCTCTTTCATCTGCATCAAAATACCACACTGTTATTGCGTACCTAAGGAAAGAGAAGAAAAAAGAACTCCTGAATTATGAAGCAAAATACCAGTGAAACACTTAACATGAAACACAATCTAAATTAGATGATACTTCCACAGTCTGACAGAGCAAAGTTTTCATAAACAAGCAGCAGGTTTGGGGTTTTTTACCTACTAGCAGGTATTATCTGAAAAGTCAGTGAAAGGGTGACACTGATACTCTAAGTTTATACTCTTTTTCCCAATCCTATTTATAGTTCTTGTCCAGAATAAAGTCTCTGCCCACATCACTTTGCCCTGTGACCTCATCTTTTTACTAGGTCAAGTTCATCACTGAGTCACACTGCAGTATCATTTTTTTTGGATATTTGCCACAAGGGACAATTAACTACCCCTTCTTACATGGCTCCTCTGGTTTTCCACTGCCCGTAGAGGTTTTAAATACAAAATGCCACCTATTGAGAAAAGACTTTAAGGAGCTTTAGTAAATGGCATTTCACCATGACTCTTCTGGGAGTAGAGAGGGGGAGGGGAAAGCGGTACAGCTTCTGGAAAAGCTGCAAGAGGATATGCTTCAAGTTTCAAGTTACTTCTTGCAAACCCAGCTGTGTTATCTCACAGCTCCAGTCAATGTTCAGTGCTCTGGCCATCCAAACATGTTAAAACATGGGCAACCGGAAGTCTGAATCAAATGATTTACCTATTGAGACTATCTGGAAATGTCACTTATCATGGGGGATGGGGGGAAGTCAGTGTGGGTACCTTTAGCATCAACCACTGCCCAGCACTGAGGGACAAAAGAGAGATCAAGTTCCCCCTGTGCTTCAGATTGGGAACAGCTCCTCTAATACTCCACAAAAATATTTGTGTATTGATGGTCGTTTCTGTTCCACAACCCTCACCTAATTCCCAAATTAGATATGGTAGCTCAGCTTGAAAATTATTATTTTCTCACAGCTCCCTGCCAACAAGAGGGAACATTAAACTGAAGCACCCAGTCAATCTTCCAGTAACACAGTAGGGTGGTAAGGACAAAGGCAAGTCAGAAGGGTATAAAGCCACTACAGAGAAATAATGAAGATGGCACCCTTTGGCTATGTTGGGGCCTGCTTATGGCTCTGTGTGCTCCCACAGAGTTCTGCCAAGCACATGCTCAGAAACTTCCCACCTACACACTCAGGAGGCTTTCTCCAAAATAAGAGATCAGGCAACACTACAAACTCAGCAACACAGTGGAAGCCTAATCACCCATTAGCAGAAACACTCTCCTTTTTGTCAGGAGCAACAATTCACAGTGTCCCTAATTTCTCACTTCTTGCTAAGAGAGGCACCATGCACTAGAGAGTCCATCACTCCTACCTTGTAGCAAATGCTGGCTGTACTTCATGAGGGTTGCGGCGGTCAGACCAGAAGAATAGCAGTCTATCAAATTTGGGTTCAATATCAGCAAATTGGGCTTTACCTTCTGGAAATATCCGAAGGATGCCTCCACTTACCTGCAAATGAAATATTTGCAAACAATGCTTGAGAGCCATGTCTCATTGTATTTAATAATTCTGAATATCACATTTGAAAATATCCCAGACACTTGGAACTGAAACAAAGGCATTTATCATGTTCTATAGAAATTATGAATCTATAGCTTTTCATTTAACAAAATGTTTAACACATTTTTCACTGTGATTTCAGAATGCTACACCCCTTCATGTTTAAGTAAAAGCTGTGAGTTAGATGGGGGGGGTTGATGCATTACTATTAGCAAAACAAAAATGGACAAGACTGATATTACAGATAATATTATACAGGTGGCTAAAAACACCCCAATATAGATGGGAGAAACATTTTATTTCACATCTGAGTTTCACCTTTCCCCATTAAAGAGATTATTTCTTTTAACTGCAGCACAAGTTTATGTGTAATTAAAATAAGGAAAGAGTAGGAAACTTCAAACTAAAGCTTGAATCTGTACTACTCATGGTCAATTTAGATCTCTTTCATGTTTTGAAAACAGTTGAACCTACCTATGTATGCCTAGAAATAAGCACAAGTAGGTGGGGTTAATTATATTTAAGTCACACTAACTTCTTCCTACTGATGGTGTGGATGTTGTTAAATCTAACTATAGATGGCCACCATAGACCCTCATGTCCTAACAGACATAACAATGCAAGTACTAACAAGGCAATTTGATATAAATGATGGGGCATCTGTGATCTAAGTCAGCAAACAAGTGACAATTTAGATCCATTTCTTCTCCTAAAAAAGTTTGAGATTCTTTTTTCAATAAACAATATACTTGGTAGTATATTAATTTGTAATTTGAAATAGACTTTGCAGGAAATAAATGCCTTTGTTCATAAATGAAATACCCGGCTCATAAATTTCTCACAATGATTGTGAAAATGCAATTTGCTTGACTCCTATACTCTGGCATGTATTCTTTTGGTTTGTTTTTTTTTTTTTCCAAGAGAGAAACCATAAATCAACTAAAAATCCCTAAAGCTGCACTTTAAGATGTTTAGTACAATCAATCCATTTACATGCAAAGATGCTATTATGGCAAAAAAATATTTTCTACCTGTAAGATTCAATTTGACATGTCAAAGAGCACATCAGAAACAGAAAGCTTAAAGTGCATCCATCTGACTCACCTTTCTGATCTATCAGTTTTATGCAATTATGTTATTAGGGAAAAAAGAAAAATAACTCTCATCTGCAATTTGTGTTATCCATATCTGGTGCATGCTATGCACAGAATCTGACTGCTCCCATTTACTCTTCCACATGCTACTCTCTTAGCACGATGAGGCATCAGTAATTTTATCCTGTTTTTTTTCCCCATATACTATAAGAATAAACTTGTCCATCATTAATGGCAGAGAAATCAAAGAATTAGCAAAGCTGTCTTTGCATTACTCTTTCATGATCTCAATACTGCCATTTAGCTACATCTGTTCTTCAAATCTATCTAGTCCCATCAAATCACTAGGAAAATCCTTATTAAAAATTCACTTTACTAGTAGCCACTAGTAGTAAATTTTTAGACTACTTGAACTGTGGTATAAATCTGTTGTACACCCTGTACCTACAGTGATACAAGATTTGTGCTGCTTTGAACTATACTGATGTAGCAATGACTGTACCACTTGGCTTATTTGAAAATGCTCCCAAGCTATAGCATCTTTCTTTTTAGAACCATACTCAAATAAGCAATCGACTTCCACAAAAAGCAAACTCAAGATTCAACAGGAATATAAGTAAAATTTAAAATAAGAATGTATGAAATTGCCTTTAATTTCTCTTTGTGTATAGGGAGGTATTTACCACTTTCCTCCATTCTTACTGTCAAGAAGATCCTGCTGACATCATGCAAAACCTTGAAAATAAATGGTTCATCTCTATCTGCTCTCACTAACAACAGAATTAGGGAGGCAAAGGACAACCACAGTTAACAAAACGTAAAACCACAACTAAGGCACAGAAATAAGGACATGAACAAAAACCTCAAGCAAAGGTGCAGTAACAAGTATATTTATATACATACATATATATGGAGGTAAAAAACATTTTAGAAAGAAATTATTGCATACCTTGGCATCCCAGTCCTTATTAAGATAGTATATACATGTAACACATCTTCCATCTCCATTTGGATTATCAACGTGGAGCACATAACCTGTTCCATTGCCTGGATAACAAGCCACCATAGCCTGGAGTCAAAGAATCAAATACAAGAATTACTTTTATCTCTGTGTGTGGGAAAAGTCTACATTTTATCTACATTAATTCTTAAGTAATTAATACATAAGCAATAGAAAAATTAAACAGAAGTAACGGTCAAAGAAATTTTTGGAATTTTTAGCTGTGCTTTCTTTCTAGTTAAAAACTGGTTTAGAACTCAAACAGAAGTTGACAACAAAGGCATGACAGACACTGAGAGGAACACTTGATTAAGGCATGGAAGGTGGGGCTACTCTCATGTTGTGACTAATCACTCAGACTTCCCTCCCCTGAATGACATGGAAGAGAGGAAGAATGTATTGTGTGTAATTTAATAGCTTCTCCTTGTGATAAGAAATCTTCCAGGCTCAAGTTCAGACAGCTATCTTTTCATCTTTTTTTTTTCCCCTGTGTTTCCAATGCAAAGAATTCCTTCTCAAAAAATGCTGTCAAACATCTATTTTTAGGAGACTTTTAGACAAAACCAGTAGCCCATGTTACTCGATCACTGCAAGAGCATTCTTGGGCTTGTGTTTTGTCCTGTACATAGGAGGTCTTTGAACCTTTGTTGAAACAAACCTACACGTACAACAAAAACATCCTTTTTAGACAAGAAGTGAGAAATGGAAAACAGACACCGAGCAGCAATCTGCAATAACCTTCTGACATCAAACGACTCCCAGTACAGCAGTGTATTAAACTTCCCATGCTGCACTTTGCTCACTGACTTGAAAGCCCCCTGGAAGGCGATTTCTGAGTCTTCAGACACACGGATGTGCGTGTGAAACAAAGTGGCCCTTGCTCCCAGATGGCCTGATTAGCTTGATTAGCTATCAGAGCACGTGGCTGGTTCGTTGCACAGCACATCTCTGTATCTTTATGCCTTTGCTAGAAATAATAATTATTTCACTTTTTTTGAAAGAGATCAGAACAAAGTTTTCCAAGTCAAGTCACCCACTGCCACGACAGTACTCACAGTGACAATATCCTACCTGCAAGAAATCGCAGCATGAATTAAAAAATTTAAAAAAACCAACCAAAATGTGAATTTCTACCAACAAACCAATATACTGCTAATCTCAATGACTGTCTGCTGTATGAAAAAAAGTAGAAAAAACTTATATAAACAAACATTCTTGTCTAGATTTAGCCTGGTTAAGTTAGAACTCCAAGTCAGAGCTCTGCACCGCAAACTCTTTCACCTCTAATGTAATACATAAAAAATATTTTTCCAATAAAGTGATTTTTTTGCTTTATACTGGTAAATTTAATTTCCTCCCCCTCCTTTTAAATGCTACAAATAAAGCTTTCCACGGTTTGTATTACTTGCAAGTGTTAAGGAATTCACTCAGTGCAGGTAACTGGATAAACTGTGCTTTGTGCAAACTGAGAAACAGTTTAAAGTACTTGCAGTTCAATCCATAAAATATTTGCATATCACATGTCAGCAGAATGGATTTTGCTATAGCAGCAGTCTTTTAAAAATCTTTATTTCCATATATACTCTACTAATGGAAGCAACAATTTTTAGTAGCTATATATAGGCAGAAATCAGAACACAGTACTTGCCAAGTTGTAAGCCTGTGATTTTAAAGAATCCTAAAAATAAAGCCAAACTTCATTCACATCATTTGGAAGTGATTACACTGCATGAAAAGTACTTAGAAATACAAAATCCTAATATATTTCTAATTTTCATTAGGCACTTCAGCTTCCTAGCCTCTTTACTGTAATCATAATGCCTTTATGATTACTGGCCTCATGTTATGAAAATGTTACACATATCAAGAATGTGATCTAATATTTGGCAAAGTCCTGACTTATCAGTTTTGCTTCAGGAAGATAAACCCACAGAAATCAAAACAGTGAGTTAAAGATACCAAATAATGTAATAGGGTTCTGTAATTTCCTTTCTTAGGAAAAAAAAAATAAAAGAAGAAGAAAACAAAAGCAAAGCTGGGCTGGAAGAGGAAGATATTTGGTTTTCACTGAAAGCCAACACTGTTGATAAAAAAGTCCCATGTACCACATAAACCGTACCAAGCTCTCATAGAGCATGAACAGTGCTGAAAGCAGATCCAGGTCCAACTCTGGAACAGTATTCCTAACAGCAGGAAAGTTTTAATTTAAGGAGCTTTGCTGAGACATATCATGCAAATTAAATCCTGACACTATCTGTTGCTCACTCTCTGTGTGAAAACAGCTACTAAAAATCTCTAAGAATGAGGTGAAATTTGAGATCAAGCAGCTGGAGCAATGTAAATTCTCACTTTGATAATTGGGAGTTAGACTCCAAGGCAACAAAGCAATATTTCCCACCGCACTGCTGAAGAAAAAGAGGACAAACAACACTTTTTGGAATGTCTGAGGAAACACCAGTTGTCACCAATTTCACATAAAGAGCAGCCATATTCATTTCATACAACCATTTGAGTCTAAAAATTTTTCAGTCTTTAAAAAGACCTCTTGTTTTTCACTTCAGAGTCTCAAACACCTCCTATCATCAACGCCAAGTGACAAGAAACAGTTTTGCTGCGATAACTTATCTAATATGTATTTGTTATAACACTGAGAATGAGTCAGCCCTCAGCAGCAAATTGGAAAGCAAATAAATTTGCAACTCAGCTGCTGTAGCATAATATACATTGCCCCTGCTGTGTCCTCAGTTAACCCATGATAAGGAAAGATACAAAATATAACAATTTATCAGGCATGGGACGTATATTGCTTTGTGCAACATTATGAAGTGAGTTCATGCCAAACTGTCATGTAGTGCAAAATTATCCATGTGGACAGGACAAAGAAGTGATCCACATAAATAGCAAAGCCTTTGTTGCCTTTTTTAACATTTTACAGTATAAATAAGAAAGCAAAGACATGTATATCACAAACTGAGAAAAATTTGTGTCTGTGGCAATTTTTTTTTTCCCAAACACTGTTAGTGGCAGTCAGTACAGCCAGGCATTTGAGACCTGAAAGTCCAAGATTCCCTAACATTTTGGGCTATGAACAATAAAGTTCCTAGCTTTCCAAAACAAAGAGACACCCAGTTGGGTGGCTCATCAGCTGTTCCATAGAAGCAATCAGTTAATTCAACTCAAGGTATTACTTGCATTTTCTTAACAGAAAAGGAGCCTCCTCTTTTGTCCTTTTTGGGCATTACTATTCTTAAGCATTCAGTGAACTTACTTTCTGCAAAAAAATGTACTTAAATCACACTGGATTTGTTCACTCGCAGGATTCATGTGCCAACACTTTTAATATTAACCTTCTTTAACCCAAGAGCATTCCATTTTAGGCTGAGCACTCGTGTCTAGCACATGAGCGCTGTCCTAAGATACCCCCTGGAATTCATGAGTAATCAAGAAAGCATGAAGGTGCCCTCCCCACACTGGAATCTGCCCAACTTATGTCTATCAAGTCTGAAGTACTCACATGCTAAAGGTCCTACTGATTCCTATTCGTATACAGATGTTCTGTGTGCAAATGTTCTAAGTCCGGAAAATAAGGCCATCAGCTCAAAAAGCAACATTAAGTTGTTAACAGAAGAACTAATTGAAACCACAGATTTTCTGCTAAGAATAGGCATCCTTAGTGTGTCAGGCATTATTCTAATTAACAATAAAATGCACAAAGGTAGCATCAGAGGGAATAAACCATAGTCCATATAGTTTTTTTACTATGTAAAGACATCAGCTAAGACAGCCTGGGAGGCACAGCATAACAGTGCAGCTGAAAACAGTGTTTTGTTTGGGACTAATCTCGGCCTCCTTTGACACGAATGTATGACAGCCTCTCCCATCTATAAAGAAGGAAGACTTGAAGGTAAACAAACTGAAGCTTTATCTTCTATCCTCTCCATTCCTCTCACTGCTGGATGCCTGAAAGCTTAGGTATCGCTCCTTAAAAAAAAAGGAAACATCAAAGCCAACTCTTAGGAAAGAGAGGAGAATACCAGTAACATGAGAACACAAAATTCTCTAAGGGGGGAAAACCCCCAAAACCACAAACATGTAATGGAGAGGATGTGTGTTCTATTAATTTATTAAAGAGATTAATATTTAAACTTTATTGTTAATCTCAGATTAAAGCTGCATCAGTCAAGGAGATGTCACTTTTGCTGTTCGCTGAAGGAACTGCAAATCTCAGTGAGCCAAACAAGATGTCTAAATGCAAGACCGATGACTTCCTACCAAAATTTATCAGATGTGCTTACAAAGACTTCACTGGAAATCCTTGGCATTGGACATATGACATATTATTCAAAGAAAAAAACTTCACACACCACTACAATGAAGAACCAAAGAAAAATAGAATTAAATTTAAAAATGACCCAACCCTGTTTGGCTTGTGATGTATTTCTATTTCAAAAATTTATTCATCCCTGACAAACAAGAGCTGTGAGGAAATATATTTCATTTTAAGCATGCATCAGGCTATGATTTTTCACAAGTTGAACAAAGAAACAGTCAAATCAAAAGAACAAAAGACTGGTTTAGTATCACTTTCTGTGAGGAGGATCAAGATTACTGACTTACGTATACTAGCATGGTACAACTTGGCTTGGATTCATAAGTGTCCTGGTTTAGGGCAAATTTAGGAGAGAAATCCTTCACAAGCATAGACAAAAAACTTGCAACTAGAAAGAAAATGTCAACAGGGAGAAATTCCTGTCAGCCTTACCCAAAATAGAGCAGTCTAAAAAAAGGTAAAATAAACCTGAGATACAGCTAATCTAAATATTTCTATACTAACTTCCATCCGAGTAAAATTTCCTGCTGTTATCCTCCATGGTTTAGTAAGCAATGCTAGAGAATCAAGTTTTCACACATGTCAAAAATGTGAAACTAGAAAAGCTGGAGAGAAATATCAGGCCCTGCAAAGATTTTTTATTAAAAATTCATGCCTTGCAGTCATCATCAACTGCAGAATATGCAAGGAAAAAGTAAACTGCTACTTAGCAGCTTAAAAATTAATCAAGGCATTACACATCCTCAAGAGAAGAGAGGAAACTCTAAGTTAGAAACTAAAATAAAGAAAAAAATTGACATGTTGCAGCAGCTTTGAATCACTGATCTTTAAGCCCTTTCTCCTAATATTGAATTACCACTACAGCTATTCAATTTGTCCATTAGCAAAGGAGTTAGGAATCATTCTTTTCTTCTGCATTTTTCTCTGCAGATATGGTAAACACCCAGCTGCAGAGTGAAGGCAAGAAAAACCCAAATACCGAAACAGAAACCAACAACCACCCAAACTAATAAGCCCTGACTGCAGCATACACCTGCTATTTGTGCCACCTTCTTGTAAGAACAGAGTAATCTGCTCTTTCAGGAAAAAACCCAAGCAACTGAAGGCAAGGATGACAAGCACAGGTCACCCTCTCTTGTATCCTGCCAAGTTTTAACAGCAAAGTTGGAAAGCTTGGCAAAGTGAAGGCAAACTGAACTCAGAACAGAGATGAAAAATGAACTCAGACAGGAAGGGAGAGAGGAAAAACTGAGAGTTGACATAGCTGCTTACACTATTAATAGAATCAGCACACAGCTATGTACATGGATTACATCTTCCATGACCTTCTAGGGAGTTCAGTAACCTGACCTACCCCCCTCCTTCCCAGGCTTTTCAATGCAGTGGCCAACACAAGATTTCTACTTGCTTTGGATAGAACCACATTTCATAAGCATACACAAGCAACATAACATACCATACCATCAAAAGTTTGGCACAACATATTAATACCTTTATACATTTCTTATTTCTAACTTGCCAATCAGATGCTGATTTCTCAGCCCAAATTTCAGAAAAAGCCTTGCCAACCAGCAGTTAATTCCTCTTCAAGTCATGGCCTTATTCCTGTCTTCATTCTTTTGTGACATTTACCTGCTCACGACATTCACTTCAAACATCCTAATAAAGTGACACAAGCCAGAAGGCAGCAGTTTCCATGCTGGTTCAGTGGCCACATTCAGCTGAGCTCTCTAGGGCCAGCAGAGCCACATGAAGTTTGGATCCAAACGGCTTGAATGTAACCATGGTGCCACGGAGAAAAAAACAGCTCGGGTATTTTTCCCTGTAGCAACAACTAGTTTGGTACTCTCCCTTTACCATTATATTCTAATTGTGCTCAACAGCAGGACCACACAAAGTTCATTTTCAAGTATCATTCCTTTAATCCATGCATGCCCATAGACTCCAAGAAATGCTCTTCAGCTCTTGAATTGCTGAAGAAACGTGCATACAAGTCTAGATGATTCATCAGTTCTTACACATGGCACAGGAAAAAACACAGAACTGCAGCAGCTTAAATCTGATATTCAGGAAATGACTGTGCACATGGGATGTGCTTAGGCTTTGATGAATACATCTAACAAATAAGAAATAGGATAGAGAAGCTTTTATGAAACTATCAAGCAAGAAGCACTAGCCAGGGAGAAATGCTATTGATTCTCAACATGGGGACAGCAGAAGGCATGTTCCTTGCATGGAGGCTTTGACTGAGCCCTGAGGAGAGTGTGGCAATTGGGGAAGCACATCTCCAAAGGTGAGCCCATGAGCAACTGAAACCAGTGCTAAAGACAGACATAACAGGAAGATCTAAAACACTTCCCAGCTGAAGTTCTGCAGCTCTCACTGCTACTAAACTGAGATAAAAGTGCATGAACATTAATGAGCTTTTCTGCTCTCCTATACCTCAGTTTGTAAAGCTGCAAGTCTCCAATCTCCAAAGGCAAAGAGAGGGCTGAGTCAGCTAACAAACAGCAAGGAAAAAGAAAGATTGTATCTTCTGTAACACAACACAGTGGCATTTTCCAGGCTGCTAGCCAGGTTAGGTGGGACGTGCCTATTCTCAAAATTGTGCCAGTTTAACAAAAAGGTGCTGTTTTAAAATTGAGTCAGTGAAGGCACTGCAAATACACCTGCAGTACTTCAATCTTATGAAGCCCTAGTTTCCATTAACTTAATCTAACTGCTTATCAGGAAAATAAAATGGAGTTCAAATCTAAAAATGTACACAGAGAGCTGTGCACTGACTTAAATAGAGTAATAATTAAAAAACCCAAAAGTTTCTCTAACATATCTCTAAATACAGACAATGTCATGAAGTCTAAACCACCTACATTCCCTAAAATAAAAAAAAAAAAAAAGAATCATTTATATAAGCACATCCAAGATATGTCAGAGCTTCAAAGCAGTAATAGCTTCCTCCTCTAAGGTTCAATATAACACAATCTGATAGTTTTGATATCAAAGTCTACTGCAAACTTAAAAAAAAAAAGGCCAACACAGAACACACAAACAAAAAAATCCCCCAGATATACTTAATTGAAGCTTCCCAAAGAAAGTAGATGAAAAGCACCGTCACCAGAGGCAGAAAGTTCTTTCTTAAAAGCTGAGGTGCAAACACAACACTTGGCTTTGCAGCTAGGAAGGGTCTAAAGCATACTTGATTTGTGTCGGTCTAAATCTGCCTAGAGTATGATTAAATAAGTTGACCAATACATTTCAGATTCAAACCACTGTTGAATAATATTAAATATGTTTGTAGAATTGGCAAGCCTCCATGGCTAATTCCCCGTTCTTTTCAAGAGAAGCAGACTCATGACTCACTGTTTTGGCGCTGTGTAAAAATTTGACAGAGAAGTAAGTCAGTCAACACAGATTTTAAGAGTCTGTTTTTAATTTAACACCATAATTGCTTTGACATGAATAAAACCATTTAGAAAATAAGTACTTTGAAACTTTTTTGCCCAACATGGGGCAGAGCTTTCTGCTCTCGCATAAGACTACTCAACTTCCTTGTTTCATCACTACCCATTCAAAAAGGGCACACAGCAACATCTTTAGGAACTAAAAATAACATATCACTAAAGCAAATTACAACAGTGCACTAAAACAGTATGAAGTTAAGTCTCATTCAGCTACATCACTTAAAATATATTCTGACAGCACTTTGTGCACACCAGATTTCCAGAGCCAACCAAGTGACATCAGCAGGCACACTGATGCACAGCACGCAAAAAAGCATGGTTACCTATTTTTAGATTATTACGTATTATCAGTGAATTTTTTCAGTTGTGTGAGATCTACTGGGTAAACAACAACTGGACTCAACCTTAAGGGGTCTTTTTCATCTTAATGATACTGTGACACACTACCTTAAAACTAAAGCGCACACATTAGCCTAAACACCAAGCCTGGGGACTTCTTAGCACCAGGAGAGGCTGGGAAAGAAGAAACACTAAGGATTAAGAGTGGGCAAGAGGTGGCTGCTTTTTGTTTTTCTTTTTGATCCAAACATTACTGTATTATCTGTGGAAGTAAATGGCTGAGAAATTTGCCATTTAAAGGACGTCACTCATCTCTGCCTTTCTCTCTTCAAAACTATACATACTGAGAAGCCTAGAATTTCTTTCCCCTAGAAGATAAACCATACACAATCATTTTGCTCACTGCTAGGAGGGAGATTCATTTCTTACTTAGAACTGCAATTTTGTTTCTGTTTTAGGGAATAAAATAGCCACATAAGTGAAATTTAGCTTGTAGGAAAAGTATCTTTATATAAATTTGAATGTTGCACAACTGCATGGGAACAGGATTGTGTGTTTAGTACTAAGCTCAGCCAGATACTTGGAAATATTTGTGCACTGCAAGTTCCTTAAGTTTAGCTAATGTTAATGTAGTTGCAGTAAAATGTCCAAATCTAGGCCTCAGGTACCTCTGGATTTTAACCACAGAAAGATTTACTGTCATAAACAGCATGCCGAGGAGAATGATTTTAAAGCAGGTTTTAAGGCTATTTTCAAGGGGATACACATGATTCAGCATGCCCAAACCTCACATTAAATGCTATAGCATTGACTCTTTAATATGAGAGTCCAGATAATCCTTTGAAATTATTTATATATTACAGAAAAAGAAGTAACTATGCACTGAAATGCTATTAGACATTTATTTATGGACAGATTTAATTTATATTAGTACTGCACAGAAGTCTGACTAAGGTTTAAAGCCAAACAGCAACAAGCAGCCTGTAATATGCTTTCAAGCCACCTACAATTTAAATGCAAGAAATGCTGACTCTGCCCATGCTACGTTTTATGGGTTTCACACATAAACTGTCTCCATCCAAGCTTTTCTTTACAATTCCACCACAGTCCAGTAATAGGGCCTCTTTCCCAGCTGGCATAAACAACACTTAGGGGTTTTGTTGTTTTAACCAGATCACCCAATGTATCCAGTTCAAATGCACGCAGGCATTAAACAAATCTACTGGTATTCCAGCTGTCTCAGCTCCCACCAGTCCTTGGGCAAAGCCTTGAGGAACAGCTGAGGCCACGCAGCACTACAGGCTGAACATAAACACCAGGAGCAGGACTGCTGATGTTGGCATGCCAAGTTGGAACAGTGACTCCCAAACCCAGTCCTTCTGTGTATGTCCCAGCAGAGCCAGCCGTGTCATTCCAGGTTATGGAGGCAATCTGCTGCAAACAGGGAGGCTGCACTGGCTCAGTGCAAGGAGAGCAGCTCAGGAATGCTATCTATTTGCTCTAAGAGCATGAGGCCTTGTGAGCATGGGAAAGATCTGAACGTACCCAACACTGACTCCAGGGAGGAAAAAACACCTGAGAAAACTGTCTGTGCTTGTCTGGCTGATACAAAAGCCCCACTGTCTTCTGCAATGCCAATTCAACTGACCATACAGTGAATTTATGTTCATGACAGCAACAAGATCATCTCTAGGTTAGGACCTCCTGCAGAGTTCCTTGGTGCTGCTTCAACAGGTTTTTTTCCCAGTTTCCCCATCAATCATAACCACTGGCCCAGGAGACCAATGTGATGGAAAAACACATCACTCTCATGCCTTGGAAAAAATAGAACATGCTGCATTATCAACAATAAATTGGTTAAAATGGACCCATCTGGTTTGTTCCAAGTCTGTTTATACTTGGCATTAGAAAGCTGCTATGAAGAAAACCAATCCAATAAAAAAATCTTTTCACCTTTGCCACTATTGCAGCAACAAAAATATTATTTATTAGTATATATATAAAATTATTCACCCTTCCTAAAAGGCAAGGCTTCTCCATAGATTAGTCCTTTCCTGTGAACAACAACTAAAAAGCCTGTTTATGTTAAGTGACAAGGCTTCTGTCAATCAAATTGGTTATGACTGTCTGTAACTCAACAAGTATTGTGGTTAGAAGTCACATGCTAACCTCAAACTCCACATTTGCCACTCTAAAAATCAGAAAGTGACAGAATCCAAGCTCCACACAAAGTGGTGATGTAAGCAAAAAGCCATAGTGTACAAAATCTGACAGGAACAAGAAAGCTTTGAAAGAAAAAGAACAACTTGTCACGGAGACTTCCCCCCCGCCCCCCCACCAAGGCATTCAGAAGAACACAGAACCAGGACCTCTCCCCTCAAATGCTCACAAAGAAAGTCAAAATTCTCAACATCAGCTGTTAGCATGCAGCCAGCACTTAGACACTCTTAAACCTTCTTAAAAACATTGTATTTAGTAAGAAAGAGAAATACACTATTCCACACCCCATCTAGAAATAACAGATTTCAAGACAGGATATGCACACCTCCTTTTTTTGTGTTTCTGCAGAAAGGTTTATCTGTATGTCCTTTAAAATCCAATCAGCAGAAACTTTCCTGGTAAACCAAAGGACAGCTAGGGCTTTGCAATCTACAGTACTCACTGGGGAGAGATTGTGGGGATTAGCAATAGTAGCCTAGATCAGAGGTGTCACGTCAGAACAAGAGGACTGTTCCACAGCACATATTTATGCAACCTACATGCAAGATCTGCAGAGCTTAAGTAAAGCCTGTTGCCAGCTTAATGTTGTGCCAATTAAAGAAGAAAAAAAAAGAGGCAAGAGCATAATGGATGACAAAGTGTTTGCCTCAGTCTGCAAATGACCCAAAACAACTCATACCCGAGGTATGAACTCATCATCAACTCAGGCAACAGCAGTGGAAATTACTGATGGACAGACAACATACAGTGACATGAAAGGAAGATGAAGGAAGCAGATACCAGAAGGACATCGTCAAAAGTCTGCATTATTGAAAGGGAGAAAGTAACACCAAGTACCACAAGAACTAAGGGAGGAACAGAAAAGCAGCCAATTCTAAAAATCTTAGATTCCAGATTTCTACACAGTCAACTTCCCCTTCAAGTCAGCAAGCAATCACTTCAGATTTCAGGATTGGCAGAAACAGTCTTTCAGGCAAAGACTGTATTTTGAAAGAAATTTTACACAAAATTGTTGAAAATAAATAACACATGTCCTAAATTTGTATCTAGTATTGCACACTAACACTGGGTAGCAGTTTCTAAATAGGAGACTGCACTTCAAGAAATTATCTGTGGGCAGCCAACTGATTTACTAATTTCTACAATGGGTAGTAAAGGGCCCTCTATCTTTATACCTAAGACACTACAGATGCCCAAACTTTTTTTTGTATTCTCTCAAAGTTACACTTGTCTGAAGATGGGCAATCAAGAGGAAAGCTGATTGTGAAGACAGAGAAAGGCTGTAGGGGAGAACAGGGAGGAAGGGGAGGAGTCGGCAAGGACCTGTGGACAGTGGATGCACTTGCCAACCTGTGCTGCAGTAACAAGGGGAGCAAGCCCCACAGCACGGGTTTTAATTGCCATTACCCTGCTACTAACCCCGCAAAATCAAGCTGCAAGCACTAAGGAATGAGATACCTCAGCAGGCCTCAGCTGTAATTGTTTTTGGGTGTCTTCCAGCCCCCTAATGAACCACACCACAAAACATCTTGGACATCGAAGGTTACTCTCAGCACAGAGATTTGCAACCAAAGATAAGAGAAAAGCTGCTGCTCCATGCACAGCACTGTGCTCACATCCACCCACTGTGTGCAGAAGGCTGCTCACAGCATCTGTACTCCAGGTAAAATGTTTGCATGGAGTGGCCTCACAAAAAGCTACTTACCTCTCTGAATGCCTGCTCTGCCCTCAAGCCTATTGATCAATTTATCCCCCCACTTGGAGCACATAAAAATCAGTAAAAAGATCGATATATTTTATTTCCAGGATCAATATAAGCAATGTGATATAGCTACCATGAAGACAACTGAGAGTTACTCCAGAAAACAAGAATTTACTTCCTCTGTAAAGACAACCCTTAATTAAGGGCTCCCAAACCAAGATAACCATTCCTTAAAAATGAAGGCTAGATGATGGGAAAAAAAGTGTACAGATTTTTCAAAGGAAAAAAAAATTCTCAAAGGGACTCCCTCTTCCTATCACTGGCAAATTCTGTTCCCTACTGAGCCCCTGAAGAATTCCATCACTCTCTCCAGAAAGCTGCTCCCAAAGGGAAGGGGTGCATTGGAATTTCTGCTCTTCAAAGGCAAGTTTTCTCTGGGGTTTTAATATGGAGCTATTCTAAGTTGAATTGCAGAACTCTAAGTCTCAATGGTGAGGAAGCATCATTTATTACTAGCTTTGTCTTTCAGTGGGTGTGTTCCTTCAAAGTAGCAGGATGTGAGTGTAGAAAGAGTAAAAGACACAGTAAAAACCAGAAATCTGCAAAATTCAAGTTGCTATATGAGACAATTAAACTGAAAATAAAGCTAGTCGATAGTATCTTCATCTACATTTCATGTCCTGCAGTGGAATATTATTTTCCATGTTTACAAGGTTCTTTATAAAGCTATAGGACTAAACAGGTAAAAATAATGTATGTTTATCTTATTACCTCTTACAATATAATTTTGGCATAGCCTTGGCTCATGAGTGAGACAACTCCCATTTTCTATTTTCACTAAGGAAAATGACAAAGTCAGGACTCCAGTATAGGAACTCCTGTGTTGTTCTTGAGTCTGTGCCAGGTGTTAGGAGGCCTTCAAGAGTCATTACATGTCATTTTGTCCAAGCTATAGCAGAGACTTAAAGCAAATTTACTCAACCCATTAATTTTAATGCAAACATTGAACATTTTTAAATATAAAGCACTTGAACCATGGATGTTACTTCCAAGGCATTTTGTAATAATGGAACAGGAAAAGTAAGACCAATAAAATAATGTAAATTCCAGTTGTAACTTCACTACCGCAAACTAGCCTCCTTTTAGTGAATAATGGGGTGTTACCAGAAGGATTCCCAGAGGACCTGTACTATTTCTATATGACCTGGGAAACAAGGGTGAAGGAGCAGAAGGATGGTGTTTACCTGTAATACCTAAATATACTGCAGTCCCTCCCAGCCCTGGCTGCAGAAAGGCACATGGAGGGGTCTAAAATGATACCAACTGCCTAAACAACAAAATGGGAGGTGAAATTCAGGAAAGATTCAGGAAAGCAAGTGCAAAGAAATACCCCTTGGGGGAAAAAAAAACCCTCAAACTTTCTTATACAGTGGTGTCTTCTAAACTGGATACCATCACTTTAGAAAAAAAATTCAGTAAATATAGGCTGTTCTCCCAAGAACTTCATGTCAGCACAGCAGAGGAAGCAACTTAAGTGTCATAAATCACTAAACAAGGAAAGGCAACACAGAATACATCACCCTGCCAGCATACAAAATCAGGATATATTTGTACATTGAATACTGTGCTTCTGCTTGCCTTACCTTGATCAGCATAACCAGAAAAGCTGCACAGAAGTGCAGCAGGAATAACTAGAATCATGAAACAGTACCAACTGGATAAACACAAAAAAAACTACAATTCTTCAATTTAGGAGGGAAAGCGTGTCAGCTGAAAAAAATGCATGCAAGCAAATGCCAGACTTTTTTTAAGAATATGACAAGTAAAACTTGTCATATTCTTAGTGAAATATACTGTGAGTATATTTCACTAAGAATAGTGAAGTGAGTTTTCACAATACAGTCTAGGAGACACTGAAATCACCGTCAGTGGGTTTTAAACAAAAGGAAGTTCCTTTTCCATCTAATCAAACTGCAGGACTCGCTGTTACAGGATGTTGCAGAGGCCAAAAGTACAAATGGCTTTTAAAACAAGATTACAAAAATTAATGGCAAATGTGTCCATCCATCTGCACGTATTACAGGCAGTGGCCTAGATACAACCTCTGTCTCAGAGCTCCTTGATTGCCAGAGGTAAGTGGTATATGAGAACATAATTTTATATATACTTTGAAGCTTTATATACAGAAGAATTATTGATTATTTACAACTACATAATAGTATAAACTAGATGGCAAATACTTGTGTGAAACAGACATTTGATAAGGGAGAACTCCCACTGAGCAAACACAAGAAGGCAGCCTGCTAGAACCTAAATCAAATTAGCCAGAATGCAAAAGTCTAAGTTTTGAGCAGGGTGGGTCTTCAGCATCTGAATGATAAGAACAAATGGCTTTAAATTTCAGGGTTTTTTTATAGTAAGACTGGGTAGTCCTCAAAAACACTTAGCTTTAACCTACAATTCATGACCTAGCATCTAGTTCATACAGAAGGTCACTTCAGATGAACACAACTCCATCTGGCTTCAATTTACCACTAGATAGGTGGTAGGGATGGCCAAGCTGACACTCCCGAGAGGCACATGGCTCTTATCTCCCTAACGCAGTCCTTGCGGAGGACAGGCCATTGACAGGGCGCCTGCAGCTGCTGTACCTGGCAGAGAGCAGCAACTGAGGCAAGCCTCGGCCTCTGCACCCTGCTGGGGCAGCCAGCCTCTCTCAGCACCTGCTCCTGCTCCCTCCCCTCTACCCCAACAGGACAGGAATGCACCACTGCACAACAAGGTCCCCAGGGAAGCACAGGCCGGATGGAAGCGGGCAGGAGCAGCAAGTTTGTGTGGGGAACACAGATGAAAGAAAATAACTAGAAAGTAGATGGAAGAGGTAAGGATCATTAACTTGAGAGCTGCAGGTTTTCTATTTATTCAACAGCCTGGCAAAATACATAAACCTGACTCTTACCAGTTTAAATGTTCCCTCCCCACACTTCTCTTTTTTAGTATGGAGTGGGTGGAATTTTTCATAAGTAAAATAAAACTGAAATGTACCAAAAATAATATTTGGCCAGATGTTTGTTACAAATAAAAAAAGTAAAAAAATGTGAAATATTAAAAGTAAAAGCACTTTCTGGTAGTTTGTGGCTTTCAAACAGTATATTTCATTTTTCTGTCTGTCTTGCAAGAAAAGGATAACTATGCATGCTGCACTATGCTCTCTCAGTACAGAAGAGGATTCAAGATCATATATAACTTTAAAATAGCTTAGGAGAGAAAGTATGAATCCCCTACAGGTAATTGACTTTCATTTCTTAAACATTTGCTTAAATCAGTCTCGTGGAGTGTACACATGCTTTGTATTAGCAAGCTTTGCTAGGAAAGGACTGTGCTATGAGCATGTGCACACATGAATGGAAAAACAGGCAACTTGGGAGATGAGAGGAAAGAGGCAGCAGCACAGACTTAGTACAAGTGACCACCTGGATGACCAAAAGGGATCCAAGGCAGGAATATTTCTAACAGTTACATTACTGGCATATTTGACCACAATGATCCTTTAGGGAGCAAATGACACTAGTAGGAAGACAGAGTCCTGGTAACTTCATTCAGAGATGCAATAAGCAGGACTTATACTGACAGTGCCATTGCTGGGAAAAAAAATTTTAACAGATTGCAAAATTTGGCTTGTTTTGTATCTTTTCCATTTCAAACTGCAGTATTTTTTTTCATGGGAGTGCTGAGGTTGGCAATCACCTCTGGGGATCACATGGTCCAGCCCACTGCTGAGAGGTGGGTCATCCAGAGCAAGCTGGGTGACCAGTAATCAGGTTTTGAGTATCTCCAAGGATAAAGACTCCACAACCTCTGTAGCAACCTGCTTCTTGATTCATCACAATGGAAAAACCATTTATTTCATTTTAATGGAATTTCTTGCATCTCAGCATACCCACTGCCTTGCCACTGAGCACTGCTGCCAGGAGTCTGGCTCCCTCTCCTTCACTCCTCCTCTCAAGTATCTGTAAACACTGGTACGGTCCCCTCACACCTTCTCTGCCACATAAACAGCCCCAGCTCTCTCAGCATCTCCCTGTATGACCTGAAAGACCAAATCCACCACTATGAACAGTGCTACTGCCTGGCTGATGCGCTGTCATAGAGGGGCTAAAGCACACACAAATAAAGTTAAGCCAAACAGAGGTACAATTCAGCCAGCATCTATTTCACTGGGCATCATCCAGTGTGCCAGCTGAAAAGGAGTCAGTTTAAGATGCCCTTATCAACTGGCCACAGTCTCCTTTCTCACAGCAGTAAGGCTGCATGCCAGCTGCCTGAACAACAATGCAGCAACCACTGAAACTGGAAGGGCCCAATGCCTTCAGCAGAGAACAGACCACACACTGTTCAAATACAGCAGAAGCTGTTGAGGGATCTTGGCACGCATGGCAAGGTTTAGCTGCTTGAACAGATGCTTGAACAGGACAGAGAGCGGCAACAAGAGAGATATGTTATTAGCCAATGATAAACTACTTTGGAAACCTTACACATGTTGCATCCCTGGACTTTTTCACAGTATGGAAAACTTAGGAGGATTGCTGCCTCAAAGTTGGGACATGTTTTTAATCTATAGCAATTTAAATTCCACATTATCACAACTGTCAGTTAAACTACTATTGAAACACTTTTGTTTCATTTGACTAGAATGTCAAGACTGTTATAAACTATATAACTGCAGCTGACTGACCTGCTCAAGCAGGAAGATAACAGACCCTGGCATACCAGAAGGGCAGCAAACCACAGCAAGACTATGCCCAGCAGAGAATCCTATAGCCTCTGCCAACTCACCAAGAATTTCAAGCTATCAACGGAACAAATTGATGTGAATTGATAATACAAGCTCTTCCTGGAAATGGATTTAAAATATCTTCATACAAAAAGACAAATCAAACAAAACAAACAAAACCCAGGAAAAATAAACCAAACCAAGCAAACACATATAAGGCCCTAATGTCTTCAGCATTTAGTACATTTTTTAACTTGACAGTCAATGCAACAATTCCTCTACCCTGCTAGGACCAAAAAAAAAAAAACAAAACCCAACAATTCCCTCACTGCATTCATCTTTGTATCATTTTCAACCTCATGTTTGTTTTTGCTGAAACAAAGCAAGGCAGTCTCAGGCTCTTCTCCTCAAAGGTGTGTATAATTTCTACAATGCAGAATGCCTTCACGATCAAACTGTGTGCTCTGAGCTGGTCTGAGCCTATATTAATGCACAAAATTAATCCTTGTGTATTAAATAACCTTTTTCTTTAGGCCTCATTAGCTACCCTACAGGTATGGACTTCATCTCTTTATCAGAGCACTACACACACAAGATATCGATAACCACCCTACCTCCACACACTACCTCTGCCCAGACGTGCAGGCACGCACATTTCTACCCCATTCCTATTTATAACATGTGCTAACAAAAATACTCTCAAGCAGTTTTAAGTGAAATACCAAAGAACAAGAAAGTCTTCAAGTGTAAGCAGCTGTTACGTGCATAAAAGCATTGCTCTATTTTTGACAGACACTGCCCTGGAACAGCGAGTGGATTTTGACCTGAAGCTTACAACTGCCACTTACCAGCTAATTCTGGCACAAGCCTGCACTGGAAATATGCCTGACCACCCATGTTAACCAACAACCTTCAGAACCTCAAAGGAGTTTACAAGGATTTCATCAGCACCAAATGACTTTCCCAAAAGCCTCAAAGACTAGCATTAGTCCTCCTTCTGAAGGGTCTAAGTAAGTCACAAATGTAGAAGACAAAAAGGGTACATAAATAACGATTATTTCACTCAGTAATAACTGCAAAGTCAAATAACTCTACTGTTCTATTCACTAAAAATACTGCTTTCAAAATACTGCTGTCTTAGTGGAGTGTAAAAAACATGCCAATGAATAAAGAACTTGAATTGATATAATCTGAATATGCTGATTTCCAAAAAACACTTGTACAGTCCTTGCATTGTCTGCAGTCACTCCCCCACTGCAAAGTAACAAAATACAGCTGCACAAGAGTCAGGGAACCCCACGAGTGTCCTACTGAAGAATTCACTAACCAACCCACTCACAACAGTCCCAAAATTAATTTATGAACTGAAAAAAGCGTTGCCTTTGTACAAGAGCTCTCTAAGGAGCCTAAAGAGAAACGATTTAGTCTCCGGATAGGCAAGAAGAAATTTTTGCTTTATATAGAGTATCCGTTTCCCTTTTATAACAAGTTTCCTTTCTGCAGCAGGAGAAAGCCTTCATTTAAATTCCAAGGACAGTATGTACATACCTAGAGGTACAAACATATGTGGTAGCACCCAGTACAGAACAACACAGAAGCGACTAGAAAGAGAGCATCCTGCAAAAGTCCAATAGCATCCTAGCCTGTTCAAGCCAAGAACCATCAGATATTAATCAAGACAGGCTATCCAACTGAATTACAAATCTAATGAACATGGTAAACAGTATAGAAGAGAATAATATGCTGCCAATTTATTTTTTCAGCAAATAGCCAGCAGCCTATTCAGAAATTAAGTACCATTTAGAAAAAAGGAAAACATCTCTCAACCAACCAGTCAAGGTTACTGATACAACTAACCCAGAGATCTGAGAATTGCTGTTCAGACAGTCCTATGACTTGGCAGGACATCACTTGCAAAGAATTTCAGTCCAAGAGGCCACAGGGAAGGGAAGACAGCTCTTCCTCTCAAGCTGTACAGCTATGATGAGAAGCATCCCACTTGATTCTTAGGCAATATTAAATGAGCCCATTCTGTGCAGAAGAGACAGCATAGAACATCAAAGTAGCAACACGGTCAAAAAGTCATTGATATCACTGACAGGAAAAAACTAATTATCCACAGGGTACCAAAATCACTGATGAGCACAAACTACAATGCCACAGGTTCCTCATCTCCAGAACAGTAACAAACAAAAACGTGAACTCTAGTTACAGACAAAAATGGCTTGGAAAAGCAAGAAGAACAAGCACTGGAGCTGGCACAAGGGGATGGGGCTGAGCAGGAACCCTCCTTACCAGCAGCAAACAGAAGCAAGCTGCAGCACACTATGGCAAATGACACCAATCCAGCTCTCTCTTGAAACAGAGGTCAAGAACATCTTTGATGCTAATAAAACTCTAGAATAAGGGATAGGAACAGCCAATAAAGCTTAAGAGCAGGTTGATTTTGAAGCTGGGAGCATGGGGGAAATCAGTTTTCATTTGGAGAAAATATATGTTTCCACTGTACATGCTATATGGGATCACCTGGTGGGTAGACGAGCAAAGTTTCTGTATAAAATTGTTGTAAGAAAGATTCTTGGAGGACAGAAGTATGTGTTTCTGATGGCAAGAACCAAGTCTCACACTGAACACAGAAGAGCAAAAAGAGAGAAGTTAAGAAAAAAAATACATAGCTAGCAAAGATTTCTTAAACTATGTTTGAATTTTCAAGGGCAAATTTTGGGAGAATCAGACTCAAGTTCTAAACTAAGGCTGTAGTTTTGGCAAACACTTTAAACTGGCATAAATTTGCATTGCTGCTGAAAGAAAGTCTCACCATCTGCCAGTCCTCTGTGCCAGCACAAACATCCGAACACTGAACCAGGAGCACTTCTTTTGCCAGTTTATTTTTCAGATGGATCAGTTCCCCAAATCAGTTCACAGGATGGCCATGTAAATACTTGTGCTGGCAAAGAAGAGTGACTACTCCAGCGCTGCCAGCCCAAAATGTTCATTGAACTACAGCCTAACACACAGGGGTGTGGAGAAGTCCTAGCAGTCATAGGTGGTGCTCCCCACCCTTGGACACACTATATTCATACCACACTTGGAAGCTGCAATCATCACACAGCTCCCCTCAGAAACCAGCCTATCTCTGTAATTTTCTCTAGTAGAAGAACCTGTCAGAATCTCAGCAATGCTAAAGTTGGCTGTAAACAAGAGTATTTTCTGGATGTTGCTGAGCTTCTCCATCAAAAGATCATTTGCAGGAGAAACCCCAGTCACTCTTCTGACCACCTCCTTCACCTGGGACCCAAAAGGCTTGTACATAAGGAACAAAAATCGAAAACTATAGTCATCACATGTCAGGGCTCTACTCCAACACGGATTTGAGTATCTCCAAGAACCATGTGTGGGCTGTTGTATATCCATGGATCACCACACAATCCTTTGCAGACAGCACAGTCATCTACAAGAAAACAACATCACCAACAGAAGTGCTGCTGTCAGGGAAACAACCAACAGATAAGGATGAGCATTGGTCATGTTCTGTATCAAGGTCAAGCAACACAAGTGAGTACTGGGAGACTGAGAGAGACCTATCCACACTTTCCCACAACTCAGTGGCAAATTCAAAGCCATACATGAGGTCATTCACTAGGAACCAATTAGATCGGTAAGCTTTCTACCAAGAAATACATTCAAGATGTGATAGTGAAACGATCTCCAGAATGACACAGGAGGATCAATGTAATCACACATGCCACAAGCAAAATGAAGGAAAGCCCCCCACTTTACAGACATTCCTAAGCCCAGATCTCCAGTCACAGCTCTTGGGTTCTTCAACCAGAGCAGGACTTACCTGATCTGCACACCTGCCCCTGTGATTGCTTTCCTTTCTTCTACCACAGTTTTGGTATCATCATCACTTTCCAGTCCTGCTTGGTTGCCAAGTTCTTATTCCCTCTTATTTTTCATTTGTCTTCTTATTGCCACACATGCTTACAGTTATATTTTGTAGAATAAGATACAGTGGAAAGAACACCCATAAATCTTACTTTTCCTTGGTAACATTAATCCAACATGTTTGTAGAAAATCTGCAACATAAATAAGTGGCAAGAGCAGAGAGCCTCTTCTGTCCAGTTTATAAAAAAGCTAACAGCAGGGTACAAGAAATCCACTCACTCTTGGAGAATTATTTTCTAAAGGAGCATTACTAACTTTGAAAGAATCTAATTTAATAGGGCACAGTCAGACAAGTCTGAATCTTAGGTCTTCAGAAAACTCCAGAATCTCCAGAGTAAGAAATAAGCAATTGCCATAAAAAGCAGAAAAGCAAGTTTACACAATATGTAACAAATAAAGCAATTTTTTAACCTACAAGTGGCTGAGAAGCAGTGGGTGTCACTAGCATACTAGTAGAGAGAGGAGAGCATTAAAATGCAGCAATTTGAACAGGATTGGTCTCCTGACAGGTTTCTGGAAGTAGGAATGAAGGAAAAACTAAAGGGATGCAAGAGGGCCTGTCAAACTGTCTATTTTAATGTCCTTCCTACAAAAGGCAGAGGGCAGGGTTCAGGAGATGGCTGACACTGGGTGTAATGGTGAGCAGAAAGAGGAACACCTGATGGATCAGATGTCTGCTTACATGGTGATTAATAGGAACCCAGTCCACAAAAATCACAGTATTACTCCAGGACCAGTAAATGATGTAAGCTTCAGATCAGAGAGTCCACAATACAGGAAAGAGAAAGCTAGCAAAAAAATCATAAACCTGACACCACCCCTAACCCCTTCTTCATGCTCCATATGGGGAAGGAGGAAAAACCATCTCAGCTGGGTGAGATTCAGGACGATTTCTTTTCCTGATTTTGATAAGCACGCTTCTACCTCCACTAGTCATGTAAGAACAGGACAGGCAAGAAACAGAAATACATGCATGTACAAATGCAGCAACTGATAAGACAAAGGAAAAAAAAAGAATGTATGAAAAGATGAAAGAAGCAAAAACTAGAAAATAACAGGAAGTAGGAGAAAGACACTAGAGCTCAAATATGCACGTATGTGCCACTGTCTGCTAGAGAAAAGAAGGAAGCAGAGTCTGGAAAGAAAGAGAACAAAAGCAAGGAATGCAGTAAGTCAGGCCTTCCAAGATGAGTAAATAGTTAGCCACTCTCTTATACTTGCTGCTGTCTCCACACACCTCAAAAGTACTTGGCTAGTTTATAACTAGTGCTGTACCTTTCAGGCTGGAGAGTAATTTGCTGACACTCAGGACTAGGTAGAACCACACCAGTTTAAGTAGATCAGTTCTAGGTGGCTCAGGTAACCTAGAGAAAACACATACCAGAGACTTCAAAATATAAAATCTCAGGTCACAATCAACACTTTACCTTATTTCACGTTCTTTGCCTTAGTGGACTGGCCCCAGTGAATGTAAATGTTTGAATGAGATCCTATTAACACAACATAGCTTTTCCCCTGACAGGCAGGTTTACAAGCCAAGAGATTCAGGATATATATATATCTACACACCTCAGACCAATTTCTTCTTTTGCTTATGCTTTTTCATACACTGCTTCTAGACAGCTGAAGTGCACTTCAACAGACACTTGCCACAGAAGAGATGGCAAGTTCAATGCCAAAACCACCAATGGGTTACAAGTTATATGGTTACAATACAAGTTATTTGAAGTGATACTGTGGGTATCATCCGTTTCTGTTTATTCAACTCTGAGGTAAATCTTTGACAGTGAATGACAGTTTTCATTCTGCTTTTGCTGGCATTTTAGAGAACTGAGCTTTTCTGCACACTAAAAGCACTGACTTTTGCAGGGAAATAAACAAGGGAAAGTGAGAAGACAAAGTAATGCATTTCTGTGCCACCAAGGAGTGAAGTATTGTCCTCTTACTGATCTGATCCCTACGCCTGTTCTGATCCCCCAACAGAGGGATTTCAAAAACCAAGTAGGAACATAAAATAGAGTGGGATCCAGGAATTACAGGCGTGATTGAGGATTACAACTCCAAAAGCCTTGGCACCTATTCTTTACAGAAGCATACCACTGCACAGAAAAACAGAAGCAGTATTCCCTTTTGCTGCATAAAACTGAAATCCAGCAAAACCACTGATAGTTTTAGAGTGTAAGTTTGAAGCCTTGAAGAGATTTAAGACTGCCTGAAAGATAAGTCGGCTTAGAAAAGTCCTGCAGGAATCTATGAGGACTCTACATCATGTTCCCATTGAAATGTTTTAGCACAGTACTGCTTCAACTGAAGAAATGCAAAGACAGCATTACAAAAAAAAATAATTCCCACCCTCTTTTCTTTATCATGGGAGTTTCCCGTGCCCTGAACAAATCCAGGGCTGTTTTTTGCCGTCCAGTTTCTCCCTTCCTCCCTCCCTCCCGCAGCTTCCTACCAGCTGAGATTCTGCAGCTGCAGCAACAACAGTCCATCTGTGACAGTGCAACCACCTCGGCAGGATGACTCCTACCACTTCACTGGCTTCCTTATGCTTTAACAGAGGTAGCAAAGTCTGAAGGGGCTTCACCCTTCTTCTTTTTTTTATTAAACTGGAAAGATACTGATGAATATTCATTACTAGTTCTCTACCAAGGGCATGAATCTTATTTAAAGGACTGGAAGGGAATCACAAATTAGGCTAATACAATAGGAGATTTTGACTCAGTTCTCTGGTCTCGAAATAGAGCTAAAGAGTAAGATTTTTGTGGAAAAGTGACTTAATGAGAGTAAAATTAAAACTCTACCCAAAACCACCCTGCTCCATGGCTGTGATTCCGCTACCTGCTACAACACCTCACTGTAACTCATGGGTTTATTGTGCCACCGGGGCACTCACTCACTGATGCGAGTCTCCTGACCACATTTTTAAGTCCTGCAGCTGGCAGGCCACATCCTGAGCCAAGGTTTACCAAAACCCGGCACATTCATGCTAGCCTACAAATGTTGTGCACAAGTGCTTCCACCCCCTTCAGCCAACGCCGCTGCCGGGACACCCCGCAGCTAGCTCCCTGCTTCCCACAGCTGGGCAGAGCTGTCTGACCAGCGTTTTTTGGGAGAACACGGAAGAACTCTCATTTCAATGCTCATCACCTAGACAGTAAGCTTCCAGGTCAAGGGGTTTTTAACAAAACGCAGACATATAAACAAGATCACATTTTTCACCTGCAAACAAACCCTTTCGCACCTTCCCAGCAGAGAGCGATCTCCAGGCTGCCCGCGGGACAGCAACCCGCCCGTCCAGGCTGCGGCCCAGGCCCGCTGGGGCTGGGGGTCCCGCCACGGCCGGGCGTGGGTCCCAGAATTGTGAGGGTTGGAAACGACCCCTGGACATCATCCAGTCCCACCCTCCTGCCCAGGCAGGGTCACCTCGAGCAGGTGACACAGGAAGGTGTCCAGGTGGGTTTTGAATGCTTCCAGATGGAGACTCCACGACTTCCCTGGGCAGCCTGTTCAGTGCTCTGCCAACCTCAACGTAAAGAAGTTCTTCCTCTTGCTGAGGTGGAACTTCTTGTGCTTTACTTTATGGCGACTGCTACTTGTCCTGTCACTGGGCAACACTGAAGAGTCTAGGACCATCTTTTTAACATCAACCTGAGATATTTACGTACATTAATGAGATTCTATCCTCTTTTCACTAGACTAAAAGAGCTCAGCTCCTGCAGTCTCTCTTCATGAGAGATGCTCCAAACCCCTAATCATCTTTGTGACCCTCTAGAGAAAGACAGGAACTTCTTTCTCTTACTGAGGAGCCCAGAACTGGACACGACCCGCAAGTATGAGTCGGCTCCGGGAAGCGGAGCGGCAGCGGGCGCACACGCACAGCACAGCCCCGCACAGACGGACAGACAGCCGGCCGGCCGGACGGACGTGCGCACACGCACGCAGCCCCGCAGACAGCCGCACACGTGCGCGCACACACGCCCGCACCGGAGAAGCGCCGGCTCCGCGGCCCCGCTCCCGCCCCCCCGCCACAACCCCCCCGGCAGCAGGAGCAGGGGGAGGCCGGGCACCGGGGGTCCCAGCTCCCTCCCTCACTCACTTTCGTCCTGCCGTTGATTTTGTAGTTGCCCAGCTTTCCATTACAGTGTCGGATGAGATCGTCCATGCTGTTCATGAGGAGCCGAATGGTCTGGCAGCCCGGCTCCTTGCCCTCCACCCAGGTGATCTTGTCGCCGCGAATGTCCTTAGAGGAGTCGCTCTTCTGGCTGACGAGCTGCCCGTCGGTGAAGCGGCCGGTGTGGTGGAGGGCCCGCACCTCCTCGGCCACCAGCCCGCCCAGCTCCTTGCCGAGGAAGTCGTCCACCACGCAGATGCCGTGCTTGTTCATGCAGGGCACGATGTACTCCAGTGCCAGCCGCTGCGGCACCAACGACTTGGTCTGCCCGTTGGGGCGCAGAGCGGCCGCACCGGGTCCCGCCTGCACGCCGCCCGGGTACAGGTTCGACTTGTCCCGGTACAGCAGCACTGCCTCCCCGGAGGGCGACGGGGACTGGGCTGCAGCCGATGCCTCCGCCTCACCGCCGGCAGCTGCACCGGCGGCGGCGACGTGATTGTTGGTCAGCGGGGCGGCCTCGGCGGGGGCCTCCGGGGACGGAGGCGCTGCGCCCTTCCCGACCCCCGCCCGGCTGCCGCTGCCCGCCGCGGCCCCGCCGTGGGCGCGGGGCGGCGGGGGGTGCCCGCTGTGGGGCTCGGTAGCGCCCCCTGCCGCTCCAGCCGCCGCAGCGCCGCCGCCGCCACGGCAGATCAGCTTGTGCTTCTTCCAGTCCTGGCGCTGGTGCTCCTTGCTGCAGTAGAAGGAGCTGCGGCAGCGCCCGCACCGCAGCAGGTTCTCCATCTTCCCGCACAGCTCGCAGTACTGCCGGTCCCGCTCGCTGCTGCTGCTGTTGCTGCTGCTGCTGCCGCCGCCGCCGCTCTCGCCCTGGCCACCCTGACCGGCGCCTCCGCCGCTGTCATTCGCCATGGCGCTGGTGGTGCCGCCGCAGCCCCGCTCCGCCGGGTCGTGTTATGTAAGGAGGCGGGCGGGAGCGGCGCTAACGCGGGCCCCCGCCCGGCCGCGCGGGGAGGGAGCGCTTACTGCATCATGGCCGCCCGGCTCCGGCTCCGCCGCGGCCCCCGCCGCCCTCCGCCTCCGCCGGCCCGCGGCCTCCTCCGGCGCGCGGGGGCCCGCGCCGCCCTCCCTGCGCCGCTAACGTTGCTTAGCGCCGCCTCATCGCCGCCCCACCGGCGGCGGAACGGCCGAGGGGGAGCGGAGCGGCGCGGTGCGGGGCTGCCTTCCGCTCCCCGCCGGCCTCTCTGCCCGGTGCAGCACGGGCCGGCGCGGCCGCCGCCTCTACCCACCGCGCCTCCGCCGCTCTGCTGAGGCGCGGAGGAGGAGGCGCCACTCCAGAGGCCCGCTGTGCACGTACGCCACTTCCAGCCCGCCAGCGCCGCCGGCGCGTCAGGCGGGCGTGGCCGGGCGGGCGGGGCCGGCTCGGAGCCGGCCGCGTCCTCCGCGCCGCTGCGTGAGGGGCTCGGCGGTGCCGCTCCAGTCCTGGGCGCACGGACGGGCCGCGGGCCGGACCGGGGCGGCCGCAGTGATCTCGTGGGGATGGCGCCCTTCTCCCGCTATGACGAGTGCGGCCTTCCCGGCAGAGACAGTGGGAAAATTGCTGGGGATGTCACTGGTCTGTGCTGCCGGCGCCGCCCCGTCGTCGCTGGGCAGGTCGCTAGTCTGAGGGTGCCCGTGACCCCGGTAGCGAGCTGCCCGCTGCCCCCGTGGGGTGTGGGCCTGCCGCAGGTGAGGCGGGGGCTCCGGGAGCGGCGGGTGACGTGGAAGCTGGGCACTGTGGCTTGGATGACAGGCAGGGTGACGGCGGCGGCACCTGGCTGCAGTGGAGAGCCAGGTTTTGTCACTCCCGTAGGCCCCAAAATACTCCCGCCGGATAGCTGGTAGAGCGGGAGAGACATGTGCTGTCTCCTTCATAAATAACATGTGGCTTGTGTCCCGCCTAAGGGAGTGGTAGTGAAGGCTGGAACTAGGCTGATTAACAAATGAAAAAGCAAAAAGCAGGAAGAAGGAGCCAGTTGATGTAGCTGACAAAACAAGGCGAGCCCAGGAGTTGGGGCCTGTGCTGTGATGAACGTGGCAAAGTCCCTGACAGGCAAAAGGAAGCTCGTTTGGCAGAGCAGTGCTGGTAGAGGGACAAAGGTCTCGGCTCAGTAACGTCCTTTGCCAAAAGCCACATGGGCATCTGGACTCCTCTGAGGTGATGTTTAAGCTTCCACTGATCCAATTAACCATGGCTTTGCTTGCTTGTGGGATAGTTTAGGAAAGTGGAGCTACAGCCCAACATGGTGGTTGGTGCTTCAGAGCCGTGTGGTAAGGCAGAGCAATTATTCCTCCTGGGCTGGATCTTCTCCCATCCATCTTCTCAGAGAACCATTTGGTGAACAGACAGCAAATAGCTGCTTTGTGGGCTGGGCTGGTGAGACACGATGGTCTGCATTGGTCTGCACTGCCTGTAAGTTAAGCAAATGCATTCTAAAGCCCAAGAAGTGTAAAATACATGACCCAATATATAAATCTTGAGGCAGAAAGGTGAAATGAACCCAGAGGCTGCCACAAGACTTCACATGACATTGGATAAGTGATTTGTTCTCTGCCACTGTAGAAGAGGAATACTAATGCTTTTGCTTCTCACAGGCTTTTGTGAGGTGTAACACTGCAATATACTTGTATTATAGTGACATGACTTTATGTATGCAATTAATAAAAAAATTGTTTTGTTCTTATCTCTCCTATAGAACTGGATTTAGGATTGATTGGCATAGTAATAGGAGTTCAAGAAATGTTAGGCACTGAATGTACTATATGAAGAATGCAGGAGAAACAAAGTGTACCAAGGCTACAAGTGCCTTGTGGTACATACATGAAAAATGAGAAGGAAAACCAGGGTGAATTATTAGAAAGGCAAAAGGAATACTGAGAGGACAAGGTCATGAAAGCCCAGTGGATAAAATTTCAAGGTGAATATGACTAGTGAGCTCCAAGGAAGAATTAAAAACAACAGCAACCACCAAAGGAAAAACAAGGTGGCAAATGAACTGGAAAAGATGGAAACTAAAACCAAAGTTCCAGATTAGTAATTTCTTTGTGGTAAGGGCAGAAGGAAGTGGACTAAAACCAAGTTTTAAATCCAGTGCATGAAGTGGACAGATTTTTATATATGTGTAATGAGAGTTTTTCCTTCAACTATAGGTGTATGAGGTATGTCAAAAATACTAGGTTTAGGCATTCCTCTAGCATGCCTTAAGAAGAGATTAATTCAGCTGATTTCCTTGGACTTGTAGCATTGTTAAACTGGGTTAAATGAGAGGAGAGTCAAGGCTGTTATTTTCAAAAACTTGAGAAATGCAAACAATGGTATTCTGCCAGATAGAAACTCAAGAGTTAAAGATCTTTTGCATTTGTTGTGTACTCCTTCAGCAAACACAATGGAGATGAAAGTCACAGACTTGAAACTCAATCATCCAACCATGAAAAACTAGGAAAAAGACCAAGGCACAAATATGGTGCCTGGCTAAAATCTAATGATAGTTATTCATTTACAGGCTAATTTGGCTTCAAAAGTCTTCTGTTCTTTCCCTCTCTTTTCCACATGTCTTTTGGGATATAATTAAAGGTGTTAGTTTTCACATTTGCTAATATGCTAAGCTACTTCAGGTTGTCTTGACATCATACTGTTTCACAGCATGGTTAACAGAAATACCAACTTCAACAAAATCCATCTTTGGGTGTATGAAGCATTTGCCTTATTATTGCAAAACTACACCAGTGACACAAAACTTAACGTAAAACTGTAAAACAAGTGACAAAGCTGTGTTGAGGAGCAGTGGTGGTAAAGAAACTCAGGAGGACAATGAGTATTTATATTACAATAGTGTTTGCAACATGCTAGAAATGTTTTCCAAGCATAGAAGACTCTATTCATTGCCAAAGAACTTGTGCCTTAAAAGACAGTGTAAGGACAAAGCACAACAAAAAGCAACATATGGTATACTAAGTAAAATGATCCATATGATGGTTGCCAGAACAGGAGGAAAGGACTTCCTCCTCTTTTTTTTTTTTTTTTTTCAGCTGGTTGGTCTTCACTTGGCCCCTAAAGTGGCCTTTCTAAGACAGCTAATTTCTTGTCTGTGTCAGTGAATGTTGGAAAAAAAGCTTTACTGGTAACTAGGTAACAATGAGACGTGCTGCTTTGCAGAGACTGCAATGAAAAGTCTTTAAAATTAAATACCAGTCATGATGAGGATATTATGGGATAAACTTAGTGCAAGGTCGTAGTTTTTTATCACCACTTAGATATGGATCTGATATGTTTATTAGAAAGGGAAAAAAAAGGTTTGGTCAATGAATAACTTTTTTTTATTAAGTAGTAATAATAGCTGCATTTATACCATGCTTTAGATAGCTTGTGTACTGCAGCACTGAGATTATATAAGCAACCAAAACAGAATCTTTGAAGCCCAGGGAGAAGGGGAATGCAGAGTAACAAGATTATAGAAGGTTACAAAGTCAGTTCAGAAATAAAGTTTAAATGAGAAGTAATCTCATGCTGAGATAGCTTCACTGTGAATGGGAAAAAAGTGCTTGGACTCCAGGCTAAGCTTTTCATTGCTGCCAGAAGGCCTCTTGGAAACTGTATGTGCTCCTGAGGTGGGTGGTAGCATCAGGCATCAGTGAGACAGATGCATGTCCACAACAGCATCATAATTAAAAGTCAGAACTTGGGGGCTTGTAGCATTTGCTCTCCTCCACCCAGACCACTCCACCACATTCTTCACCCTGACTGCTGCTATTCCACTTAAACCATTATTCACTGGTCTCAACATGCCATTTTTCAAGCTTGCTTTTCATACTAGCAAGTGAACTGTAACAGGTTTGCAGATTTTCCAAATTAAAGGACAGAACTGTTTGTCTGAGTTGGATTCTCTGTTAAGCTCACTTCCTTTCTAATCAGGACAAAGTGTACAGAGTACATCCACAAGGCTATGCAAGTGCTCCTTTGTTGAACGCATCCTCTTTTCCTGAGGTACTCAAAGGGTTAGCATGGTTTATTCATCTCCCAGATACCTCCCCTGGCCCCTGTTTCTGGAAAGCAAGGAAAGGGTCACCCAGTAGATGTGATCTGCAAGGTGTGGGATTATTGCCTGGCAGGACTAGTGCCAGCCATTACAGAGAAGTACAAGACCAAACACAGGCTCCCCTCAAGTCGCTTGGGCAGCATAACTAAAGGGGTCTCCGAACTTTTCAGATCCAGGCTTTGATATGCCAGAAACTTTGTGTTTTCCACAGTATGAAGTAGCATAGGGCCCTTGGGACAACAGAGAATTTGGCTTAGAGCTCTGAAAATAATCTTGCAGCACCCTGTACCATCTTTCATTCTGCTTAGTGCTTGTTGATGCCATTGTAGAGTTTCTCTAAAAGCTTTTGCTGAAATTAAAGTCATAGAATAAGTTGTTTATCACTGAATATCATAATGGTCTAATGTTTAAAAGAAAAAACCTGTCATTATAATCTGAGTTTATAAGTGTTGGACTAAATCATAAGGAGTATTCTCAATTACTTTATGTAAACTTGTGTTTAGTACTGTCTTTAATATTATGAGATTCCTCCAGGCTGTTTAACTAAAATTGGTTTTGCTGTCCCTGAATCTGTCTGAAATTATATGCAGTTTCATATCTGGGAATATAGCCTATTTCTATTACACCAAAATGTGGTTAGGGTTGATCCAGAGAGATTTATACATATTAAAATTTTTGTCTACTGTAATAATTTTATTAATGTTTAAGGAAAATTAATTATGCTAGTGAAATACAAAACAATGGGGTTTTTTTCTTTTTAGCTGAAAATTCTGCTTCCAGATGTCTGTATCTGTAAAGCTATGGAAATGCAGCATAGCTTAGAAAATCCTCAAGACCAACTCATTCCAGTTTTGTCCTCATTTTAAACTTTGTACCATGGAAAGTTCAAAAGCTTTTTTTCACATTGTTTAAGAGATTTCTCCAGAGGGAGTATTTCTGGCTCTGGTTAGAAAAGAACTCCCTGTCTTGCTAAAGATTGGCAATTATGTACATTTTTGGCCTCTAACTTAAGCAAGCCAGCAGGCCCTCAGGGTGCTTAAAGTCCAGTTAAGAACAGAAAATTACTTTTAAAGAACACTCTCTAAACCCATTTGAAATTCACTCACTGATAAAGTAATAAGCAGTTTTGGGGGCAAAAAAGAAGAGAGATTCCTGTTTTATCTGTATGTAGGTCAAATGTATCTGAACTGCTCCAGAATTTTTTCTTGATTTTTCTGCAGAGAAGTCTTCCAGAGTGAGAACAGAGGACTCCAACATAAAGAAAGCCCAGTACTTCATAGCAGCACAATCACAAAAAGACCTGTTCATTCTGCATCTGATATGTGCTTCCTGCCTCTCTGTCATCATGATTCAGCATGGTGACATGCTGAAAGATCATTAAGGTGGAAACAATGCCGAGCAGTGTTAGGATGATGTGACCTGCCACGATTATTTTGTGTGTACCTGATTTATTGCACATCATATTTTCTCTTTCCTTGTCTTTCGGCTGCCAGGCACGTAGTTCATACTTCTGCCAGTGCCTGGTCTTGTACTTGGAGAAGAGAACAGGGATGCCCTGGGGTGTAGGCAAGGACAGTTTGCCCTTGGTACCTTGGTTTGGGAAGCTTGAGAATACCTCAGTTCATGCCTTGCAATATATCGTGCTATTTAATGATTTACAAAGTCTCCACCTTTTTCATTTATTTTTCTGATTACCTATGAACAGTTACCCAGAGCTCAAGAGAGGAACTCAAGAAGTGTTCCTTAAAACTATGAAGACAAATTTGTTAAAAACCTGGACATTTTATCTTTGGGTGAAGATACAGTTTCTTTTCCCTGTCTCCAGATGACTAGCATAATTTCTGAAACCCCTAAGCTCTTTTTCTTATAGAGGCAGTTGTGCAAGTAGGGGAGATTCCAAGAAAATGGTAATCTTAAAAGATCTGCTGCTATGAAAGGAGAGACCTGTCTCAGTAATTTAAGAGAGGAAGGAAAAGATAATAGTGAGTGAGGTTTTGAGCTGATAAGACTGACTAGGTGGTATTCCTCAATAACACTTAGTGGTTTGATTTTTGTTCTTTCTTTTTTTGATGAGGCAGTTCCTTGAGAAGAATGGGGACAGGCTTCATTTTGTTTGTTTTTTGAGTGAACAATGGTGTCCTCCCTCTTTTCTTGAACAATGGGGATACAATATTACAGCTCAGGTTTTGTTAAAACTGTCAAAGTAGCACATCTGTCCCAAAGAGCTCACCTTTGCCAGAGCTGGCTACAGATGCACACAGACAAAAGCACTGTGAGCCTGAGCCCCAAAGAGCCACTGCAATCCAGGTGGCTCAGTACTGTGTTTTCTGTCACTAGCCATTCTTCCTTCTGCCAGGACAGCGCCTGTGTTCCCACGCCCCCCTCTGATGCATAACTCGATCCAGTGTCCTCTTGGTCTTCTGCCATTGCACCCTTCAGTGTCTATCCCATCCCAAGGGCTTTGTGATGTCGGTTTTTGCAAAGACACAGTGCCCTTACTCTATGCCTCTGTTTGCTTTCAGTGCTCCTCTCGTGCCCTTCCTCATGGCTTTCTTCACTTGTGGTTCGCTTAAGACACAGTGTTGAGTTGCTGCCACCAGAAGGGGTGGTTCTGCTCCCTCCAGAGCCTTTCTCCTTGGCATCGCTCTTGTCAAGCCCTTTGGTGAGTCAGTTCAAGAGAGTAGTTTTCTTTTGGATTAACAAGTTGGATCAGCTTACCAAAAGGTTTGATGTGGTGTAAGAGAGGGTGTGGACCAGCAGGGCCAGGAGTTTGGGAGGGAAAAGCAGGACCACCCAAGTCAGAATAGTAAGCTGACTTGGTCATGTCATGTAACTTCACTCTTATTTACTTCACATTATGTAACTTGACCCATTTCTACTTTCTCTTTTCTCTGATTGAAGAGAAGCTTTTAATTTTGAAACTGTATTGAGGCAATCAGCAGATGCAAAGGGCAGGGTATTTTGTACCAAGACAGGATAATGGCTAGTGTCACCTGATACTGCTATCTAAGGATGCAAGGAGAGGTGTTTCAGGCAAACAGCATGCCAGGGACTCCAATTTTGTAAGTTTTTGTTTGTTTCTTTGTTTTTCTTTTCAGGTTTTAGTAGTTGAAAGGTTCTGGCTGTTGATGATAATAGTTATTGATATTTTAGAACTGAACTCATATGGTATTAAAACTTGTGATATTGATGCACACTCATTATGATGGTGTTCTCTGTCTTATTCTTCCTATCCTCTGTGCAAATACTCTTTGACTAATACCAGAGTAAGGTATTTCATCATGTTTTAAAGTACATCCCAAGCAACTTATACCAAGGACAGATACTTACAAACCAGGAATGCTAGTAGTGGATATACAATAATTTAAATTCCCATATTACGAAAATTGTTGTCTCCTCCCTGCATGATCTAAACTGACACTACTCATTTTATCTCTTTCAGTGGGCATTCAGATGGCACAATGCTGTTCATGAATCCACTGAAACATAATGTTGGAATTGTACATTGGAGAGCTTTTACAAAGCAGTAGTGAAATATTAAGTCCTGAAAAATTAAGCTTACAAGGATTTTGTGCAAGTGCACAGCTAAATTTGTATTATTAACATCCTTGTTTTGTGTTCACAGTGATAAGTATGTGCTACAGAGCTGTAATTAATGCTGGGTTGTGATTGAGTCTTGCTGTCATTCTGCATCAGCTTGTCACTGTTTGAGTCACCTGAACCTGTTCCTTGCTCCTCCAGTCAGCTAATTAGTGACTTAGAGAAAAGGCGGCATTTTATTGGTACTAGAAGAAATGGCCTTTCTTTTTTATGCAGAAGCAAAAAACAGGTCAAGAAGCAACTCACTCCTTCTTCATCCACTTAGAGTACAAGGGAAGATGATAATGTTTATCTTGTCAGGAGGTGGATTTCACTTTTTTCCATTTCTGTTGCATTAGGTTATATTTTCTCCCTGGAATTATTCTCTTTTTTGTTGTTGTTTTGGGTGTATATTGTTGTTTGTTCATTTGTTTGTATCAGGGTGTATGTGTCTACCCTCAGATTGTTGGTAATGCTAGGACCATGTTCAGGAGTTTTCATTAAAAAGCAGATTCCTAAAAAGTATTTCTCCTTTAGTTTAGAGATTCCTCACTGTGTGATTGACTTCTGACTGGAGGGGACAGGCAGACAAGAGATGAAGACTCTGTACTCATCTATTTACCGAATTGTTCCAATGGTTGTTGAAATTTGTGTAGGAGGCAACACTCCTCCCTTTGTGCAAACACATCCTCCAATAAAAGCCATGTGTTGTGGGCAGAAGTAGTCAAAGACTTGCTGCCTTTTTCTTTTTTTTAATAAACAGCAACTTATCAGTTTCAGAGGTTGAACGTGGCTTGCTCATATATGTGCAGACTGTGTTTGTGGATTTGCCCCCCTGTGAACCCAGCCTGACTTCTACTTTATTTTAGCTACAGCTACAGCCATTTATCCACTATTTTAAAGCATATTCTGTATTTAAATAGTGACATGAGTAAAAAAATGCTGAATCACATCTTTGTGGAGCAACATGCAGCAGTGCATTTGTTAATGGAACCTTATTTTTGATTTTAAAATATCAGCCTCAATATTTTAAGGAAAAACTGCAGCACAAAGCTAAAAACAGTTTTTCTTCTCTGTTATCTTAAGACAGCTCTGAATCACAGAGCTAGGACAAAAATCAATTGAGAATATGGGTTCCTGGTAGAGAATCTGCCCCAAGCATGTCAGGAAGAAAAGTTTTCAGAGGTTCATAAATGCCAATGTATAACATCAAACACATGCCTGGTGTACTACATACTGTACTGCAAAGGTTCAGTGATTGTTAGAGCCGGGCAAAGCTCTAAAGCAAGGCGGAAGCTTGTTTCCCTTTGTAAGCCTTCAGAGCAGCTACATGTGAGCTCTTCCAGAAAACTCCCTGGAAACTTTCATCTAGCCTCAGTGCTCTATAAATAGAGGAGGTCTTCATCCCTGAGGAGGTTTTGCAATGTTGTGTGGGGGAGTGCTGAGCTCTAATGGAGGCAGAGGGAGCAGAGTTGTGGAGCAGTGTGGTGGAACCAGGAAGGGGAACAGGATCTCCTTCATTGTGAGATGAGGTGTGAGGACAGGTTGAGAGGAGAATAATTAAGATGTAAGGCTCTTCCGAAAAATGTGTTTGGAGGGAGAAATTCCCTTAGATGCTATACAGAAAGTACTGCTAGCAGTGTGGAAAATGAAGCCACAGTGACCGTCAGCTGGAAATGACAAAAGAAGATACCTGCCTCAATCAGTCAAGAAACACTCCTGAAGAGGGGGTCTTTCCCTCCCCACCACAAATGGAGAAATGGTTTCACTGGGACCAGTGAATACAGCAATACATGCTGTAAGAAATGCTGTAGTTCACCATGTAGAAATTATTCAATTTTTCTGATGGACTGTTAGGAGTGTGGTAATATATGAGAGAGTAATCACAAACATAACTCCAGACTAAGCCCCAAGGGCAAAACACTTGGAATTTTGTTTCTAAAAAATATGTAAATATAGAAGGAAACCAGGTGACTGTTACAGAAACCAGAAGAGTCTGACCTAACACTCTCCCTTTTCATTAATATAGGTTCCTTGATTGTGATGGCAGATTAAAAAGCACTGTCTTCCAGAATTTAGCTACACTGTATTTTCCAAGATTTAGCTACAGTTTAAATATGGGGGAGAAGTTGTGTTTGGGTAAAGTTTCATGTATTATTTTCTAAAGAAATAACTTTAAAAAATTGTATTGAAAAACGAAAATTTTGCTCTGACTTCTGATAGCTCAGCCTCATGGCAATATCAAAGTCTTGTATATTATACATTTGAAAGAGGCATACTCCATTACTTGTTTGGTTACTTTTGGGGGGAAAAAAATCTGAAAATATAAAAAAGAGGCTTAATTTTGGCTAAGCTCACTAATTTGGAGTGAACAAGGCTAATTTTGGAGGCAATATTCTGTCTACAGAAGAATGAAAAAATGAAAGCAAACTATTTCCTGCTTACAGACTGCATGTTGAACGGTGGTCTATAGATAAGTTATTGTTTGATCTCGAAGACTTTTGTATGCAATCTTTAAATGTTTTTCTTCCTGCCAGCAGAGTTTCAGAGTTAAGAGAAACCTTAATTTTGTTGATGTAAAAACAATATGGAAATAATAATAATATAGCAAAACTGAGCCACTGCCATACAAGGCTATCATTCCTCTGCCTTCCTGAAAGTATCATCCAGCTACAATTTCTTTAAAAAAGCTTACAATTTCTTAATCTCTTTAAAGGTGAGGGAGATGTGTTTTCTGTACCAGAACAGTGTTTACTTCTATCAGTGTGCTGAGGTTTTATGGTGGAATTTTAAGACCAGCCCTTTAAATGGGCTAGAATGTATGATACAAAGTGCTAATTGTAAGGTAAATTACAAGGAGAAAAACCTCACAAAACCAAAACTGATGACAAATCACTTTGTCATGCTTGTCTTCTAAGTAATCGGGACAAAATGTACAAATGGGAGGGGATTTCTAACAGTGTCATGCATTAACTCCCAAAAACTTCCCTTTGCTTTTTTATTCCAGTGAGCATGGTCATTCTCACATATCCCAGGCTGCTGCAACTGAATCGGCTACTGCAATCTCAAAGGCCCCAATAGAAAGAGTTTCTTCATGTAAACACGCCTGTTCACACACACACAAGAGAGAAGTAGTCACTCCAGTGTTGGTGTAATCTCTCTGAGCAGCTTCTCAGACACCCTAAGGCTGTGCTCTTGAAGTTGTGCGCCCATAGCTGACGTGTGCAGTGGTTTTAAGAATATTTTGTTAACATTTTGCTAACTACTGAAATACATTGTTCATAAATTAGTCTGGCTGCATGCTGTGTTGCTGTGAGAGTGTCTGAGAAAGAAGGGAGAGGCTAGAAGTTGTTTTCAAGTGGTTTATTGACTATGAAACTCATAGCTAGAGTAAATGCAGCAGCAAATAACCTGATCTTTGTGTTACAACAGTGCACAGTCTCACCTTCTCCCTTCTTGCATCGTATTTCCTATCTAGGTCACTGTGCAGTGCAAGGCTGTTGATTTACCAGATAATGTTTCCACACATTGCCCTAGACATGGTGATGACAGGCAGGTTTTCAGACTGTTTATGCAAATCTCTAGTGTCTTGAGCCTACTCCTGGCAAAATTTTACCTTCCTCCTTGCTGGTTTGGTGCCTGGTATGGCTTGCCCAGCCTTATGGATGGCACTGGCTATACTGACATCTAAGCAGTTTTGTAGATAAAGCCATCTTGCTGTCAGCCTGTTAAACATAGATTCCGTCACTACCCTGCAACTGCTGTGTAATTAAATGTTCTGCTAGGCATACTCTGGCTTAATGAGTTTTATGAGTCATAGTGCCAAAGAGAAAGGAGAGTCCCCGAAAACAAGAATGGGCACAAACACTCTCTTGATAATTATCTTATTTAGAGAGTAAGGTTCTTGTTTGTACAGAGAAGTCAACACCAGGTCTCCTTGGATCCCTTGTCAGAGAATCTCACACTGATGCCTGCTAAGCTACCAGAGAAAGTGATTTTGCAGTTCTGAATTACATAAAACAGTAGTACAGGCACTTGCAAGAAAGTGGTTTGTTTGTGGCATCTTGATTTGAGAGGCTTGAGAAGGAAGGAAGGAAGAGGTGAGAACTTGCAAATTCTGTGCTCTCATAAGCTCAACCCCAAACCCATCCACACCACAGGACATGTATTACACCTAGGAGGAGAGCATTGCTAGGCCCCAGTAGTCAAGATCTGAGCATTTAAAGCATCACCAAAACCATGTGTCACTATCTGCAAGCAACTAGGGGCATGAAAACTGCTGGTGTGAGAAGGCAGCTCAGCAGCATCATGCTCTTGTGTGCTGAGGCAGAGGGACTGCACCCTGCATGGCCAGGACCATCCACACCCTCTGCTTTCACAACCTGTTGTTCCAGGAGGGAGGGACTGTGCCCCTGGCAGTGTGTGCAGCATGGTGTGGCTCTGCTCGACCCCAGCTGGACCTCAATGGAACCTTCTCCTTGACTGCCAGTGGGGGGAAGAGGCAGTCAAGGAGAATGTAGGGATGAAAAAGTGTTGGGCACATCTGGAGTTCCTCTGACCAGACTCACCCTCTTGGCATAGCTTGCACTGAACACAAGCCAAAGGCAGCTCCTGGGTGCATGGGGCAGAGCAGCACGGGGGTGCCTGTCACTGTGTAAACTCCAGGTCTGCAGGCTGAGGAGATTACTGCTCACCCAGCTCTCAGACACACACACCCACACCCTGCCAGCTTTCCTTGACCTATTTACTAGCATTGAACTAGATATAGGCAGACCTTGTGTTTCAGCTGCCTGAGCTAGCACAGCTCACTTTGATACCAGAGGAGCAGGGGAAGCATACAAACAGTTTTGCTGACAAATCTGGGAGGGTAGTGATGGTTAGGAGGAGAATTGTAACAGCCAGGGTAGGATTGGATGGAGGTACTGACACTTCAACCACAGCTGGAAGCTTGAGTCTCCAGCCTGGCTGGAGGTTGCAGTCCATATGGCTGTGGTTGCAGACAGGCTATGACTGCACAAGCAGGGCTTTGAGTAGAGCTGTTCCCTCCCTTCCTTTCCCCATGCTGCCCCAGCAGCCTGCCTGCCTCTCCCGTGGCTCTCCTGTCTCTCCTTGTCTCACCTAAGCCTGGTGTGCTCATGTAGAGACTGCTCATGCTGAGCCAGCTCGTGTCCAGTGCTTGCAGCAGCACACGGCACAAATGACAGGGCTCTGTGTATTCCCCAGATGGGACAAGAATCAGCCTCTGCTGCAGCCCCTCTGCTTAGCTTGTATTTTCACCTTAAGCTGTTCATCTATCTGGGTCCTGTCGCAAGTGCTGAACTAAACCCTTAATACCCCTGAGCAGGGATGGAGAGTTAAATCAGATGAAAGATTAGAGTATCTTAGCAGGATATATGCTTAACCAAGGGTCCTGGGTCTGTAACTAAAGTTTAAAATGTCCCTGGGCAGCTGGCTACACCCCTGGTGGTGCCAAGACTTTCTAAGGAGCAGCCTGTGTGAGCTGCTGCTCCCTATTCAGTCAGATCTGCTGCTGTCTCTTCAAGACCAGGACACCAGCTTTGTTTGGTGGGCATCCTAACCCATGGGTAAGAGAAGGTGGCATGTGAAATACTTTGCAAAACCCTGCAAACTTGAGACAGATGTCTAACCTGCAGAGTGGGATTCACACAGCCTGTTCCTCCAGACACAGACAGTTTCTTTCTTCTCACCTTTTCAGTCCTCCAGGCACTTTTTGAGGTAGCCACCAAAGCACATGCTTGAGGTGGTGGCAGAAGAGAAAGGCCTGTGCAAGCAGGAAACATGGTCTGTATATGAGAAACACGGGAGGTCTGGCATACAGCACCTTCAGTTTGTACATCCCAGAAAAAATGAAAGAACAGTAAAAAAAGCTGTCTGCTTGTTTTGGCTCTGGTGATTGAAACTAGGTAGTGTGAATTAGTATAATTTAATTTTCATCACTCTCTTTTATAAGCTCTAAAGTTCTGCATCTCATATGACTTACAACCTTTATGGGCTTCATTTTTGATCTCTTTTTAGATGTTGATATATCCATGCTATTTTTAGTCTTGCAGTCTATTTTTGAGTAATAGCTACAAGATACAGTATTTTTTTTTTAGCCAGCCTGGTGGCCCAAACTGTGCCAAACTCTCCTTCTTTTATACTGATTGCTGCAACATCCTTTCTCTAGTTGTGAGACACACACTCATTGACCCTGCAGCTGCATACACATTCATAGGGCTGCTACAAAATTTGTTTTCTTTGCTTGCTGTTTTGTCACTCCTTTCCACTGATCTCCTTACCTCAGTAAGAGAAAAATTCAACCCAACTTATACAAGTCCATTTATATTGTGGCTGATGGTATTTTTCTGTACGTGCAGATGGGCTTTGCTGTGCACAATGGGTGGAGCAACTTTGCTCCATGTACCATACATGGGGAAATACTGTAAAGCTGCTCTCTACAAGCACAGATTGAGTTTCACTGATTTTAAACCATCAAACACACCTGCTTATCTTTGCTTTAATAACCTTCCAAGCCTATCTCCATTCTTTCCAGGACAAAATACAAGCTGAAATCCCTCCTTCAAGGTGATGCTGTATTTCCCCGTGCTTAGATTTTTACCCCTGCAACTTTGTTCTCTTTATCATGCTCCCTTTCGCTTCCAGGAGATGCACCAGGGAACATCTGCTTCCCAGAAGTTCCTTAGATCATCTGCAGTCAAACTGGCAATGGCAAATCTGTGGGTGTCCCACTACCCCTTGGGCTGGCCAGGCAGTGATACTGCAGGGCTACTGCATTTCTAAGTGGGGATGACATAAAGTGGTATCACATCCTGCTCAAGTTCTTTGCATGCTGCAAACAAGATTGACTTGGATCTTAGAAATGAAAATAGACATATACAGGCTATAAGTTCATGCAGATGTTTATAGAGATTGCTTAGGAAATAAAGATCCTAATCATGATAAAAATAATGAAAGAAAATAATCTAGATTATTTTGGTAAATTCTGTTCTCTTACTGTCACACAGAATTTATCTTGCAGGCTATTGTAGGTCATCAATCTATTATTTTGTTTTAAGATAGTAGTTTCTTTCTTCCCCAACCATATCCTAATATTTGCATTATAAAAAATAAAATAGTTTAGACATTTTAGTTTGTCTATGCTAGAAAAGGGTACTGTTACAACAATGCAGAAGTAATCATTCATACCTATTGTGCAGACAGCATAAAAACAGAACAGAACAGCAACTCCAAAGTAAAAACTGGAAGAAATTAAGTGATGTAAGTCACCTCTCTATCATCCAAAGAAGGGATTTTGCCAGCATAAACGAGTTTGATTACAAAACCTCACAGTTCTTACTGCAATTATTGTACAAGGAAAACTTGTAGATCCAGACTGCTTACAAAAACATGACTGCAGCAGCCACCAATATCCCAAGGACTTGTTACACTGAAGTCAGTCCAGTTACAACTCTTGATTTCACTGAAAGTTATTCCAGGAATGATTTTCTCCCACTGGACTGGATTCCCTTTCATAACAGGAGCATAAAATGCTCTTCTAGTACAATCACATATTCCAGGAAATATGTAAAAGGAATTTTTTTTTAATGTGGGGGAGGGACCGTGCTGTGAAGATGAATCATTTCTGTATTGGAATTCTTCCACTCCAGTAAATATCCAACCTCCCACCAGCATGCTTGCCCTCCTTATTTTGCTGGCTTGTGAGATTTTTACAGCTCCAGGTGGCCTCTTTTTCCCTCCTAGATAGTGCAACTCAGCCTCACAGCCAACACAACAGCTAACCAGAACTTTTTTTAGCTTGATAAATATATCTGTGTGAAGGCATTGTGTGGTGTGTGTGAATCCAAGTGGGGCCAAGGTGCGAGCTGGGCAGCACGCAGCCCAGGGCTGAGGCAGCTCTGCGCCAGGCAGGAGGAATTCTGTCCCTCCCAGCACATAAGCAGGGGGAGCTTTCAGCACATAGGGCACGGCCATGTAAATCCCTCTCAGCTACACGACTTCCCAGCCCCACATTTTAGTTTCCACCCAGTGCTCAGGTGCCTTGTGCTGGGCATGCTGGGTTTCCTGCAAATGGATGGCTCGGGTGCCTGGCCCCATACTCAGCCTGTGCTCTTCTCCTTTATCTGGGCTCTCCTATCTAAGCCTGACAGAGAAATAAAAGCACCATCTTACCTCCACCAGGAGAAATGAAGTTTCTGGGCTTTGAGGCAGGAAGACATGAGGAACGATCACTTAAGTTGGCTGTCACTGGTGGCAAAGTAAGCAGCTGAAATGGTGGTGGCTTTCCTAGGTATTTTAGAGCAGAGCTTGGGAAGCTGGAATGGGAGGATACAAAGTACTGCCCTGCTCCCACCTCTGCTATTTCTGCCTCCTGTGATGGTGTTATAGCATATCCAGCTCTCCAAGATCTTCTGGCAGCTCCCTGTAACAGCTTGACCATTTCTATGTTCTCTTGAGTGGTAAGAGCCAGTCCCAGTCCTGGTCTTTTATCCTTGGAGTGGCAAAAGTCAACTTTGCCAGTTCAGCTGGGGAGCCAAGAGAAACAGCTTTGGCCAGTCAGATGCAACCAGGGGCCCTGAAGTGCAACATTCCCTGGGTCTGCTCTACCAAGCACCGCACAAGGGGTTGACATGTTTTGGTACCTTCACTTATGATCAACACAGACCTGTTTCATTTTATGTTGCAGCAGTCTAGGAAAGTGCAGATAGTCAGTGACTGGACCTCATCTTAGAACTCATTTAATTCAGGCCTTTGCACTGGCCAGTCAGCAGTTTTGCATGGAGCCAAGTGATGCTCAGACATCATAAGTGATATGGCCTGCCTATGTAGTTTCATGTGGTTCTAGCATTTGACTGTTGTTTTTCATTGTTGTTTTTGCTTATGTTTGGGATGCTTTCCAGAGATGGTGCTTCATTGCCAGCATGTGTGTAGCTCCATAAGATGAGTGGTGAGGAAAGCCTGTTTTACAGGCTGCCTTCTAGCAGGCGTTCACATGCGGTCGGCTCAGACCTGACTTTGCGCTGAATGTGACTCAGAGTGTGTCCCTCACTGCATGGGGCAGGGTGGAGGCATGTGCATCTGGGCAAAGCAGGTGCAAACCACTGTGTCTTGGGGTTTCCTGACCATTCATATATGCAAATGGCCCTCCTCAGACACCAGGGGATGTGGTGTCACTCAAGGTGTTTTACCTCCCTGAAGAATCATGCCTTGGGCTTCCTTTCACTCCCCTGCTTGGGTAAGGGGAGTTTGCTTTAACATGTCAGGTTGAAAACTTCAAGTGGTTTAAGAGTTGCTTCACATGCGGCTCAGCTGTCACAGCTCAGCAGTAGCTGCCTCCAGAGGAAGGAGAGAGTGGGAAGTGAAGCACAGACACCCTACAGCTGGAGGACTCTACCTGTGCGGCTCTGCCTTTGGCTGTTTTTGTAAAACAGTGCAAAGTTTGTGCATTTCAGTATCTGCCCTGTGCACATATTCCTGATTTGTTAAAAGCCTGCCAGTTATTCTCCTTCATCTATTGCATGCCACTGCAGTTTATCCTAATTTGGTGTTTGGAAAAATCTTGTCACTCAAATTACACTAGCAGAAGGTGAAAGTAAGCAAGGAGGAAACAAGGACAACTGCATATATTCCATGTGGGTAGATTACTTGTTCTTTTCCTGTGGAACAACTGTGGATGTTTTTCTTACTTAAAAAAAACCAAAAAATGAAAATAAGGCAAAAAAACCCCAACCACCAACCAAGCCCCGACCTCTGGCTCATTACCAGCTTCAGCTACACCAGACATACCCAGCTATATGCACTAGCTGAGTGATGCCCTCCCAGAGCAGGGCACATTCCAGGAACTTGGCTCTTTGGGATTAACTGTCTCTTTCATCAGCTTGGCTTGGACTACTGTTGCTGTTAATTCTGCAATGCAAATCTTCCTGAGAAAGACTCTCACGCTATTGATTACAAAACACTGCCATTTTGACAACCACCACAGAGGATCCAGCCCTCGGTGTTTTGGGCTGTTGTTACCAGAGATAGGAGCTGTGTTATTGATCACAGCCAAAAATGAAAATATGCATGCTTTGCACTACACAATGTTGAATATCTAGTGAAGCAAGATGAAAGTTATCATTTATGTCACTTGGGGGAAAGGGCTCTGCCAGAACGTGGGTGGATGTATTTTATCTAACATCCTATCCAACATTAGTGGCTGAGAGCAGCAAGCAGGAGAATTACAACACTTCTGCTTGTGAAACATCATGCGAGAAGCAGAAGGGTGTGGATTTGTCCACACCTCATTTTAGGTGTCTAAATGAAGCACCAATGTCAGGAGCAAAGTTGTCCTGGGTACTTCCTCAGAGAGAGACATGGTTAAGATTTTAGAAGGGATAAATTGCTTTCTGCAGGCACCTCCCTCTCTCTTGACCACCGAAGACCACAGAGAACTGCACTGCTCACCTCCTCACTGGCTGCAGCAAGGTAGCTGGGTGGCAGAAGTACTGCCTGAAGGGGAGATACTGGTACTTGTTCGGGGCCTCTCTTAAGGAAGGGAAGAGGGAAATGCTAAATGATTGGCTCAGAATTCCTCTGGTGGGGGGACAGCCACAGCCAGCAGTAGTTAGCATGTACAGCAAATCCTGTTATCTCCTGCCCAGAGGTGTGCTCCAGAGGAAGGTTGTGCTGGAACAGTCCCCATGAGGTAAGAACCTACTGTAATGCCAACCCTGAAGCTCTGCTGATTTACAATAGGATGAAAATAGCCCTCAGAGGTTTCACACCCTGCAGGTACCCATTACTTCATCTGGCTGCAGAAAGCCCCTGCCAGCAAGGAGAGGGAGCAGAGGTGGGGTGGCTTCAAGCAGTATTTGGAAAAGTTCCAGGTCTTACAAGGCCAGTAAAATGCTGAATAAAAAAGGTGGGTGGTTTAGTAAACCTGGCATGGCTAGCAATGACAAAGTGACAAAGGGCATTTTCCTCGTGGTCAGCCTCAAGGTTGGGAAGGAGGGGCAGGTGCAGCTGCATGTCAGAGCAGGTGGTGAAAGTGTGCATCGCTATGATCACACAGAATAGCAGTCCCCAGGGGCTGATAATGGCTTTGGGGGATCTAACGTGCTCCAGATGAGTTGGCACAATTGACAGAGCTTACAGTCCTATTGCCTGACCCTCACTCTCCTCTGCCCTTTCTTCCATGAAGGAGGTTTTGAAGTCCAAAAATATGAAAGAGCACTTCTGTGTTGTTCTTTAGCATCTGACTGTCTGCCATAGTTAACATGCTGTTTTTAAAGTAGTTGGGTCCAGAAAAGATAAAGTTAAACCTTTCAAAATACACATTTCTTTTCCTTTATGGGGAAAGGCCCTATGGATCTGTAGCCATAACATGGATGATCAATAACATTTGTGTGCCTCCCCTTCCTTCTCCTCTCCCCAGGAGCCTGTGTGCCCCTCTCTTTCAAGTGCAGTAGTGTGTGTGTTTTGGACAGAGCAGGTGCTGGCTCAGGCAGGTCCCCACAGACACTTGTGAGGGGCAGGGCACAGAGCAGGGCACACTGCAGTGCTGGAACAGGGGCAGAAACACCACACAGGGGCTCAGTAACCTGCCTGCCTCAGAGTCTGCTTGCTTCCTGTCCCGTGTTGGAGGAAGCACCTGGGCTGGAGAAATGAGCTGTTCAACTGCTGCCAAAGATAAAAATGAAGAACGCCTCTGGGAAACTGGCAGCTGGAGAAATAGAAGAGGATTTTGTATTTTGAACACCACTGTGAGAAAAGGGAGTGACCTTCCCTGAGGGCTGGGAGACAGAGGTTCAAAGATTTGCCTCTCAAATCTGTGCAACCAGTGAAACTCCTGCTTGTGTAAGACCAGAGTTGAGGAACACCTTCCTGGGACACCACCAGCAACTGCTGTGAGGACAGGGGCAGGAACAGGGATTGATTTCTTGGAGCACTTGCCTGAGTCACTGCAGGCAGCCACGTAGCAGAGGTTCTTTGGAAACTAGAGATCTCATATCGAAAAGCAGCAATGTTTGCTGCTGCCTTCCTCTGTGAGTAGTCTTTTTGGTCATGCCTCTGGTAACTAGGAACTTTGCTCTCATTTCAAGACTTTGTCTGCTGATGACCAGCTTGCAATCAAGTATTTTTTGAGTCAGATTGTGCTTCAAGTTGAACAGTTTTACTTTTTCCCTCCTGTCCCCCCACAGTTTATGGTGAGAAATCATAAGATCTCTCATCCTTTGCTTTTCTGAAGTTCTTCCAATGTCTTATAGAACGGGCTGTTTATTCCCTGTAATGTTCCTGGATATCCTGGATATATCTTCACAGCACCTGTTCCAGTTTGAGAGCTTTCTGAAAATAGATCTAACTGGAATAGTATACAATATTCCAGATGAAGTTTCTCTAGTGTCTTTTCAACAATGTTATTAGAAAAATTTCTACTGCTTTTCTGTCTGATTTTTACTACACCATTTGACTGTATTTGTATAATTTCATCTCTGAGAGATTTCTGCCTGTGATATCCATGACTTTTTGAGTACCAGCAACACCCTCCAGCTGTCTGCTGTTGACAGATTTCATCACAGATCAGTCATGTTTCACAACACCCCTGGTTTTTTGGTGTTGTGGTTTGTTTTTTTTTTTTTTTTAATATCTGAACTGTCAGTAAAAACATTGAAAGTCCTAAGACTGGTACTTGTGGAACCCCCTCATGCCAGCACAGCACCTGTCCAATGCAACTTGTATTCTTCCCTTAAGGCAGTTCCTCACTGCTTTACAGTTTGCTGACTAATCTTCATCTTCTCCAGTTTGCCTTTTAATCACCAAAGTTGTGGCACTGAATCGAATGCTTTGTTGAAGTCCAATAGCTGAGACAGACTATGTTACCTCTGCCTAAAGAAGGACTGAGTTAATCACATCTAAGAAAGGTAATTGCTTAGTTTGGCATGATGTAGTTTTAAAAGACTCATCTTGCATCTTATCCTGTTTCCCAGCTACTCATTACATACAATTTGTAGTTATTCATTCTCTAAATTTGTTCTAAAGCTCTTGATATGCAGCTGGTGGATAATCTGGTGAGGACATGCTTTATACACTTGCTTGTAAATCAGATGCAGGATTACTGTGTGGCAGATTAATATGCTGTATCCTCTTGTGCTTTCATCAACTTTTAACGTGGTCTGGTTTTAACTCTTATTAGTCAGGTGAGCGCTTGCTCATGAAGGTGTAGGCAGATTCCCTGACCTTATTCAGGACTGTCCATACGGGCTTTATGTGTTTTCATGCATTTTATGCTTTAGTTCTCAGGTTGTGCCCTGTGTGAATGCTTTGTGCCTTCAGGCTCTTGGGAGAATGGGTTGTAAAATTTGTAAAGAGTTGCTTGGCTGACTGTAGAATATAAAATTAGTGTTTGAAAAGGGAGAGCAAAACAGCCAGGGTAAATGCAGTTTCTCCTTGGAGTCACTCAAGTTTTTTGACAGCTGCAGTGTTGCAGGAGAAACTCAATGTCATGGGAACAAGGGAATTTGTTTTCATCAGAGAGTTGCTTTCCCTGCCAAGCTGGCAGCAGCTATAGATGAAGCCTTAACAGGGAAACACTTTCATACTGCCTGTGCTAGGAGGGGAGTTCTCCAGAAATGACTAAGTGACAGGATAGTGACCTTCACCTTCTGATCTTCTTCCATCTTCTCACTGTCCTTGTTCTGTTTTTAGGTTTGTTTTTTTGTTTTTTGTTTTTTTATTTTCTTCTTAACAAGATACTGGATGGCAGTGAACACAGGGATGCCTACAGATTTGCACATTGCAAGGGCAGAATTCAAAAGATGAGAAAAACAAGTATTGTGTAATGCTCAGTCCTCCAGCTCAAACAAAGCTAAAGTTTCATTCAAACCTCAAGCTGTTTCTTACAACCATTCTGAGGATCATCCCCACAGCCTGCTCCCAGGTGTGGGATATTCTGGAAGAAGTTAGTTTTTAGCTTTGATCCTGAATCAAGCCTCTGTCATTTATGGGCCAAACATCTCTATGAGTTAGGTGATCCACTGTGTTTTGTCCACCACAGGGAGGGGAGAGAGATTCCTTGAGGTTAAGCGTGTAACTTAACAACCCTAGAGGGACACAGCCCAAGATAAGAGTTAGAGGGGACCCTGATGGCCAGCCCAGTGATAGTGTTTGTTTTTGCAAGTGTTAGAGGGTGTGTTCCCCAGACATGTGAAGAAACAGCAAGGAAAATACCTGTTTGCAAGGGTGAAAGGGAGGTCAGTGAGATGAGCATTACAATTATTTGCTAGTATGGGCCTCCTCAATGTTCTCTCTATACTGTAGGATATAGGCACTAATAAGTTGGAAAAAGATAGCCACAACTCTGTGGATTTAGAAATACACTGAAGCACTCTCTGCTTTTTAAATTCTATTTCAAAATTCTTGCAAACAGACTAAAATTTCTCTGCCATGGATATTTCTGGGATGGTCAAAGCACAGTAATTAATGTTTTGAGTGTGCTGTCTGCTGTACTTGAGATGCTGCTGTCATACATCTAGTTTAATCCACTTCTGATGCTGCCAGCTACCTAAGGCAGATCTCTGTCATCACTGACCAGTTTTGTCCCAGACCAGTCCCTGGAAGATGTTCAAGCTGCTGACTTGCCATGTTGCTGCTTTAGTCATTATTGGGTTTCCTCCTCTTCCTCAGGGTCACCGTCTCTTCTTTCCTCTTCATGTTGAAACAGGGCTTGTTGAAGGACCTGGTTATCAGGCACTCTCAAAACATGGCCAAGGTCAGTCTGTTTTCTCCACTGTACTGTTTGTACAGCTGTGGGTAATCACACAGGCTCTGAAATCTCAGCATTCCTTTGGCTCTCTGGCTGCTTTATGATCACTGTCCCCCTGCAGGCATCTGCGTTGAAGCACTTTGATTTCTGGGGAATAGACATGTCCTTCCAAGACTTCAGCTTGTACAGGTGTATGTGTAATGTGTATTTAATAAGAGTGGCTCAAAAGGGCTTACAGGGAAGCTTAGCATTGATACTGATGACTTCCATATGGGATGTATTCTTGTCATGGGAACAAAAGAAGTATTTCACCCATTTTGAGATCATATTCTTGGACCAGTGAGTGGAGATATGCATATCATCTATAGGTATCCTCATAAGACCTGTGCTCCAAGCTTACCCTAATTTGTTCATTACCCTTACATAGCCTGTGATAAACTTAGAAACCACTAATAGAGGCATTTAAAATTAGGATTAATGTTTCAGTTATTACAGTTTTCTAAACAGGTGTTGATTCTTTGGGATTTGTTGGAATAGGTGGATTTTCCTGGAGGACAGGAAATAAAAATTTCATGATGACTTTTTAAAGGTGATTTTTAAAATATAAATGCTTATAAAACCTTCATTGATTTGCACTCTGGGGCCTTCACACTGTGACAGAACTATAAAATGTTCAGTCTGTAATGAGCACAGTTTTAACACGATTGCATTTTTTCAGGTCAGAGCTGATCATACAGCACAGCACTCAGGAATAGCTGGGCCTGAGTTTTGGAGACACCTTCAGAGGTAACAGCCTGTGACCAAGTCACAGCTTTGGCATACATATGAAAGTTTCTGTGAGGAGGTTTACAGCTCTCAGTGTCCTCAAGGTCATCACCCATGCCACAAAATTACATTGTTAGACTACTACCTCTTCTCCAGCTCATTTTGAATGGACAAAGATCTGTAACACAAGAATACTCCCTCTACTCATCTTGAATTCTTTGTTTTGATGTAGCTGTGTCAAAACCCTCCCCTGAGACCAAGCATAAAAATTCTGGCTTCTGTGCCTGGACCAACACAGATTTACCTTTCTGCAGAGTATGAGAAGACTCACAAGCCCCCTGTGGCACAGGGACAACAGACAAAGCCTATGAGTATGATGACAAAACATTATTCCAGAGTACCTGGGCATAAAAAGGCAGAATTAACTCTGTGTTAGCATTTAAACAACCAGGTGAAACCTGTCAGTACTGGTCACTGTGACCCACTTGAGCAGAAGAAACTTGGATGAAAGCAGCCACTAGGTGTGGGAAGGTAAAAAGCTACGTAGGGAACTAGATGGAAAAGCACCACCCTGAAGCAAAGGCTTCTTCAATACAAATCTGTAAGTGGCACCCCCTGCTCTTGACCCCTCATAATATGGCTAGCTTAAGCAATGCCAGTTCAAAAGGCAAAAGGCCATTCTCTGTGACCAAACTGGTCATGGATCAGTCTCCTTCCCCTTCCTCATCAGGTCTGGAAGGTCCCATGCTCCAGACAGAATTCTTCTCCCTGTTCCCTATCAGCCTCAAGGTTCCTGGGCCCTGGGCTTCCTTCCTTACCAGCCTTGAAGGTCCCAGGCACTCAGGCTGTGATGATACCATCACAAAACAGGGAGGTGTGGCAGAACACAGAGCACTGTCTATAAAATCAAGCACTTATGAGACCACAGGGGGACTTGGACCACAGTTGCCACTGGACAGCAGAACCCATGATCTCCCAGTGGTAGGAATACTTTCACCATCATCTGCTTCCCCAGAGTTCTGAGTGATTCATATCTTTCCACGTTTTTATTCTATATTATGATTATTATATTGATACTGCAAGCCAAGTTTAAGATTTGACCCATTCTGCAGAGCATCCAGGTCATTAGGAACTGTAAGCCAACCTGTGATACAAATTTTGAGCTAGGCTACTTAGAAACTTATGATATGCTGATTCTAATGAGAAAAATCGTGTTTGATTCTGGTCACAGAATTGTATGCTATGCCAATCATAAAATTCTGTTTAAAAAAATAAAGCTTTAATTATAATTACAACTTCATGTCATCATCCTTCCACCCCATAGTGTTGGGTGACAAAACAGCTTTCATGTAAAATGTTTTCTGGCCCAACGGGGAATAAAGCACTTAGAAGAAGCTGCATACAAATACCTGGTGCAGATGTAGCTATTTTTTTCAGCAAGAGAATATATTTATTCTGGTGTAAGTATATCAAATAGCTCATTCTCCAGTGTAATAAAAAGCAACAGATGGCTCTTCAGCTCTGCATTATGGAAGGAGTCTACTAAGTGGAGTGGCCAACCACAGAAAAAACAGTCTGATGAAGTCACAGAGACCAGCAGTACCAACAGAGCCTATGCTCAGGGGGCACTTAATCTCCATTTCCCCCTATAATCACCATAGACTCTCCACATGCACCAGCTGCTAATGTTAGTGCTCCAAAAGCCAGAGGGTTTTGCACTGGAGCATGTAGGAGGTGTTTGGTTTGTTTCTTTATCCTGCAGAGCAAGGGGAGCTTCTTGTTGGGGTTTGGAGTCTGTCGCTGGGAGTGGTTAATGTGAGGTGTGCAGGATAGCTTATGCAGGGAAGGTTCCCCTAACCTGTCATTTCTTGTGTGGGTGTGTTTTGCCCTGGAGCAACTTTAACTGCTTTTTTAACAGAACTTTTTGGTGGGAATTCTTAGGAAAGCATTTCTCTAACTACCTAAGCCTTGCTGTGTTTTTTTGGCCCTACCTAAACCGCAGCATAAAATATTCTGTACATTGGGAATTCTCAAGAATTGATAGTCATCTCAATGGCACCCAATAATTATTCCTGATTTACATAGGCGTGAATAAGGGCTTTCCATATATAATATAATATATTGCCTCTCTCAGATGTAGACACAAAGGCAATTCTCAGATTCCTTCTTATAGAGAGTTAAGTGCAGATGAATCAGATTAACTCCTTTGCCAAGAGCCATTACTTCCAAGCTGCAGCACTGGAGAGGACCAAGAGGGTGAAGGAGAATATGTATTTGGCACTGCAGTGCAGGGGCAGCAGGGGGTCCTGAGGGCTGTAGGAACTGAAAAGCATCTGAGATTCTTTAAGGTTCATATGGTTCAGATATGAGAGACCTAGACACGCATACCAAAAATAAACAAACAAAAAAACCCCAAGCAAATTCTGCTGTTATGTAATTGGATTTACCTTTTCTGATGAGCGCCATACCCTCAGGTTCCCTCACTTTCCTGACTCCCAAAGCTGAAGGAAACATTTTAGGTTTTCTTCGTTTGCAGCTCTTACTCCACCAACATCTTTTCCAAAACTACAACACATTATAACTTTAGCTCTTACATTTTCTGTGTCCTGCCTCCACGCTGTGGCAGAAAAGCCCAGCATTTAGCAATCAAGCCAATCTGGAGCATTTCTACATTTTCCTTCTAGAAATACAAAGGATCATATCATTTCAGTTAGACTTTGCAAGGGGCTCAGACACAGAGCAGGGCATGGGAGAGATGAAGGAGAAAGGTTAATTTCTGCATTTCACTTCTACTGCATTAAGGGTGTTGGTGTTGATGAGAAATAAAGATATTCTCACCTTGAATTCCTCCAAAGCAATTCTTTTATGTGGTTGCCTCAGTAGAATGAAATCTTTATGAAATAGCCAGCACACCCACCCAGACATAAGCCAGGCACTAACTGTTCATGTTTAGAAACAAACTTTCCCCATGGGTACATTATTCACAGCCGGTCACTTGCCAGTTTTCCCTTGGAAGATATAAACTGAACATTAGGAGTAAAGACGATGCATAGTTTGGGCTCTCTTTTTTTTTTTTTTCAGATGGATGTTGCAGCAAATCTGTGGGTTCTCTCTGTCCTTTTTTCCACTCACTCGTTTACAAGTCAGCTAAATTGACAGTGCATTCCTAAAGTCTTCCTGCTGATCCACTCAAAGGCTGCACCATGGTGTATTAACACTTGTATCCTGAATCTCAAATTCTACCAGCAGTAAAATATTCACAGCTTTCAAACCTTATTCCAGGAAATGAGGAAATCATCCTCCTGATCCATCCTGCCACTGCTGTGGGCATCTCTGTTGCCTGAGAAACATAACAGGTTGTTGTTATAACAGCTAGAGACCAGCTGACCTCCCCCTTCCTTTCATCAACCAGCTGCGAAACTCCTCGCTCATGGAACAGTCTCAAAGTGAACATCTGACCCCAGTTTATGCAATTCCCCTGTGACCGTTTCATAAGCTTTTTGTCACTTCAGTTCACTCAATTGTTTGTGGAAAGCTTTCACGGTCACCCTGGCTAATGGGAACGTTTCGGTGTGACAGCTTGCCCCGTGGCTAAGCCCTCCATCTCCAAGGCAACCTCACAATCTTGCTCTAGGAGTACTGTGCCATGTCATGAGATAAAATGAAACCCAAAAGGATACGCCGGGATAATTCCAGCTCTAACTATCCATAGTGCTATTCTGCTTTAGCAGGAACTTTAGGAAACATTCCCAAGCTGGTTATTTAAACATGGGAGGGCACCACAAAGATAGCATTTGTCTCTAAAGATACACAGACCATACAGGGGCATGAAGAGCTACACCATGAGCTCTGCCAGGGATCCCAGAGATCTTAAACAGTTTCCACGGAGCTACATCAAAATGATTGAGGGCAGAAAGAAATGGTAATTTCATGTGTCTGACAAATCACCTGGGTCCTACCTCTGGGCAGCTCCATTACTTGAAGCTGTAGGTGTTGAAGCAGCCTCACTAGTGTGGTTCTTGAGCTGGACCCACCAAACTCCTCTGTCTGCCCTTCACAGAGTTCAGCTGAGTCAGTGTTAAACTTGGGCTTTTACAGGAAAGGAAGGATTCCTTTCCTGCTCCCTTGAGTGTCATGTCAAGGTAGTCTCTGCTGATAGTACTGCAGAGGACCAGAAGCCTCACTGAAGGACATTTTGTAGGAGTGTTGCTGAAGCAGGTCATTGCTCAAAGCAGCAGACTTCAGGGATAAAATAAATGAAGAAGTTCCAACCTCCTACAGTGGCTGTTTTCAGTTGGTTTCCCCACTCAGAAAGGCACAGACCCTGTCTGATCTATGCACTCATGCACTGTCCTCACAGCCCTGAGTCTTGGAAAACACTTCTTTCCCATGTGAAAGCTGAGTTACCAACCTTGTCTTAGGATCTGGAGCACAGTTGTGTGCAACTCATATACAACATCTTAGTGTGACCTTAAGTCTCTGAGAAAACCTTGTTGGTTTGTTGTTACCTTGTTTGGGTTTTGGGATTTAGGGTTTTGCTCTACCCTAAATCCTAACAACTCCTTTCTCCTACCAATTCCTCCTTCAAAATGTTGCTATTCCACCTTCACACTTGGGAAGGTGCAGGTGCCATTCTCTTCAGGCATAAAGAACATAAAACTGTAAGGGGAAGGGAAAAGGTTTAAATACCAGCTAGAAGAAAATGAAAAATACTGCAACTAACCTGTTACCAAAGTGGTTTAACACTGCCACATTTAAGTGGATTGTTTCAGAAGAAAACCTTCAGCCAGTTCTTTTTCACAACAGCATCCTGTTGAAGTCAAACAAGTTGAGTATCTCAGTGCACGTGCAAAGTGTCACTAAATCCAACAAAAATCAGCTGAAGACCTGACCTTCACTCCCTACAATTGGCTGAAAATTCTCTGCTGCTGGGAAGCATTCAAAAGCAGGCACTCTTTCCACTCTCCTGCAACATCGAAATAACCAAAACAACTCTGCTTTTTGTACAAAGAGCTGCCAAGAACAGGGAAATAGCACAGTTAAAAAAAAAAAAAAAAGGTATGTGTTTCCAAAAGCAGTTTTGTAGATCTTCTAAAACAAAAGGCTGTGCCTGAATGTGTGCAGTGATAACACCGACACAAATCATTTCATGTCCTGATTTTGCCCCATAGAAAGCAGAAATCTCCTGTGCAGCTGGTAGGGCAGCAATCAAGCTGTTGCACAACTCAATATGCAGATCAGGCCTGAGGAAGTTCTGCCGGGATCCTCTTTGTCCTCTGTTTTTCAAGAGTGATTGAAATCTGTTTTCTCAGATTAGGAAAATGGAGACAGGTTTTATGTTACACTTTTGAATAATTTTGAACACTGCATGACAGTCACGTGTTCTCAACAGTTGAAAATATCAGGTTTGAGCGACTCCTCCTTGGCTGCCTGGAGACTTTAAAGCTCACTGTCCAAGTTTTACTCCTCTGCTATCTGAGTGAGGTGATTTACTGTCCTCCTGAATCTGTTGATGGATTCACCTGATATTCAAGTTTGTCAAAAGCTGTCTTTGTTTGTTTGTTAAACTCAAAAGACCTGATACTGGGCTGATGTCCCTGCTCTTCCAGAACTCCCACAGGCTGGGCTCTGCTAACTTTCCACTCTGAAGCATTTGCATTTCACAGCTGGGCTTATCTGATTTCTAGTAAGGTGCAAGTTCCACCCAAAAATTTTTCCTTACTCAGGATGTTTATAATCACTCCTGGAGGCTCTTTCCCTCTGTCAAATCAGATCGACCAGTTGACCAACAGATTAAAAAATTATTAAGGGTGGGGAGGAAGGACAGGCACACATGCACACCCACACACAAAGGCTGCAAGCACTCTGCCTTTGTGCTCATATGAGCTTTGTTTCCTTGGGAATCCAGCTACTAAAACAGGCAACAGCTGTGACAAGAATGAGATCTAGCAGCAGAGCATCAAGACTGATGATTTGCAAACCTTTTGATTTAGGGATTTGCAAGACCCATCCCTTTTTTAAACATGTCGGAGGAATCCATCAGGGTGCATGTGTAGGGAAGTATGAATCTAGTGGGCAAGCAGACTTTTCGTAGCTTATCATCATAAGAAGTGAAGCATCATCGAGTGCCCTCTGTGCTGGGAAATATTTACAGTGTGCATCCATCTCCTTCGTGCTCAGTCCTGCAGTGTGTCCTGAGAACACTCACCCTAAGTCTCCAGTAGAGGAAACATAATTTTTACCAGGCTTGACTAAACATAGGATGCAAATAACCTGAGTTAGGGCATTTGTCTCCCCTGTACCAGCAGCTACATCTGCTGCTTCTCAGATTTCTTTTCCTGCTATCAGGTGGCTTCACGATCAGATCTTTTCGGTGTACAGTTAGCGTCTCCAGTTTCCAGCCCCTGTCTCAGTGTCAGTTTGCCATCCCCCCTGGCCTCCTTGCCCTGGCACACCACGTGGATGGGCACTAAGGGGAGCAACGTGGCCCCTGGTGCTGTGCTGTCACCTTGCCTGGAAGGAGAGCACCTGGATCCTGATGGGGAGGGAAGGGGCACTAAGCACACAGGAGTGGACAGGCAGTAAGCAGAGGACACAGTCTCAAGCTGTGCCAGGGAAGGTTTAGGCTGGACGTGAGGAGGAATTTCTTCACAGAAAGAATGTCACAGCTGGACATTGGGATGGGTTCTCCGGGAAGGTGGTGGAGTCACCAGCCCTGGAAGTGCTTCATTGTTTTACGTGTCCCTAGACGTGGCACTCAGTGCCATGGTCTGGTTCACACGGTGGTGGTGTTCGGCCACAGGTTGGACTCGATGATGTCAGAGGTCCTTTTTAACCCAACTGATTCTGTGATTCTCTGGAAGCACCGTAGTCCTGATGTGCCGGGGAAGGGAAGGGCAGTAAGGAGTCAGTCGGGGGGTGAAGGGAAGGCGACATGACAGCTGCTTTGTGCGGGTCTGGGCTGAGGAATGGCGCTGGATTTCGGCGGGTCCAAGCCGAGGACCACCGTTGCCCCGGTGGCGGAACACGCCAGCCACCAGCGGCACGACGGGCACACAACCCCGGAGCTCCGCGGCTCCACTCCGACCGCGGCGCCGTCCCGCCTGGCACTACAAGTCCCGTCATACCGCGGGCGCTGAGGCCCCACGACGGGGTCGCACACTAGCTGCCCACGGAGTCGCCTTCTCGGAGGCACGGCCCGGCCTCGGCGCTGTCCCGATTTCGCGGGCAGCAACGTCCGGATCACGCTCCGCGCCCCTACCGCTCCGCACCGCGCCTCCCGCACCGCGGGCGGCGGGCCGGGCTCCTGCCGCCTGTGCGGCGTTTCGCCGTCAGGCAGCCGCGGGCGCCCCTCCATGGCGCCGGCTGGGCGGGGGCGGCGGGCGACGCGGCGAGGTCCTGGCGGCGCGCGGGGCGGCTGCGGTTGCTGGGGGGGCCGCGGCGCGGCGGCGGCGGCTCCGGGATGAGCAGCAAGGAAGGTGATGTCCCCTTCCCTCCCCACCCCACCCCACCCTCAGGAGACCGCGGCGTGAGGAGCTGGAGCCGGCGGAAGCGGGGGGAGGCCCCGCGGCTCGAAGGGGACGGGGGTGCGGGGCCTCTGCCGTGCCCAGCGGTGCCCTGTGCTGTGGAACTCGCTCTGCTAGAGGCCGCTCCTTCACGGGTGTCATCGGCCTTTCCTTCGTGGGTGCCCGGCCTTCCCGCTGGGGCTGCGCGGGTGCGCCATAGAACCTGGCTGTAGGGGTCTGTCTGTGTCCCTGGGGGTGGAAAAGCAGATGCCACAGAGGGAAGCTGAGTGTGTGAGGCCTGTAAACCACTTGTGCTAACTGTTCACTACAGTGTGTGTGTATATATATATATATATATATATATATATAATATTATGCATATAGCATAATATATATGTGAAATATATATTTTTCCCAGCTTGCTCTGCCACCTGTGTGTTGGTTTAGCCCTGGCAGTCACAGAATCAGTCACAGAACGGGTCAGGTTGGAAGGGACTACAGTGGGTTAGTCCAACCTCCCTGCTCAGGCAGGGTCATCCTAGAGCATGTGGCACAGGGTTGTGTCCAGTGGGGGAGACTCCACAACTTCTCAGGACAATCTGCTCCAGTGCTCGGTCACCTGCACAGTGAAATTCTCCCTCATAGTGGAGGGAGATTGGAACTTCCTGTGCATTGGTGTCTGCCTGTTGCCTCTTGTTCTATTGCCTGGCACCACCGAGAATCACACAGACCTCCCTTCAGCACTCTTTCAGGGGGTGCATTTAATGTTTTCAACTGCTATAGGAAAACAAACCCCTGAACTCATGTCCAACGTAATAGAAAAAATTATTTGCACTTTCCTCTTTAAGAAAGTAGCTACGCCCACTTCTTGTTTTGGTTTGGGATAATAAACAATTAAGCGGAAACGTTTTAAAATCCAGTGTTCCCTTGGTTCTTCTTTTAAGGAAATTGAGAGAACTCCACGTATTCAAAAGGTATGCCTGTATTCTAGTTTGCCAAATTTTTGGCTCTGGAAAGGAGGAACAGTGTCCAGCTGTTACCAAAAGGAGGGAGAGGAATGGTTGACACATGGGTGACACAATGAGTTAGTCCAAGGTGAAGGAAGGATAAAAGGAAGAAACAATACAAGGTGTAAATTGGGAGTAAAACGTAGTCCAAACGAGATGAGTTCTGGGTGTGGGTGTGAAAAGGAGGGTTAAGGAAGAGGCGCACGAAGAAGCTGAAGTGAGCAGCTACATTCAGAGAAGAAACTGGGTAATGGGCAGAGTGTAAGGGCCTGAGAAGCTACACTGCAGGAGCTAAACCTGTATACCTGAATAGGGGTAGTCTGCTTAAATTGTGCCTTACTTCTTCTCTGTGTTAGAGAATATCCGTGACATAAATCACAGATTTCCATGCAACCGTTCGCTTACAGCAAGAAAACATAAAAGGGTGTGAAGACCCAGACACCTTACAAAAAAAGGCTTAGGTTCCTGCCATGCTCATCCATTGAAATGGATTTTATTTTTTCTAATTTTCACTAGCAATGTGGTAGAAGAAGTAACATGATAATGTGAAGCTGGCATCAGTTGATAATAAGGTTCATCCAGTTACCTTATTCTGTCCTGTAGAATATGATTGCTGTCAGGAATGCTCTGAAGACAGCATTCTGGTGCTCCTTATGCTCTGGCAAAACTATTTTAATTTTTTTTTTTTGGTGTCTACTATTTAATAGGATCGGGTGGGTTCAGAAAACGAAAGCATGATAATTTTCCACATGGTCAAAGAAGAGAAGAAAAAGAGAATCTTAATCCACCTTCAGCTTTGATGAAGTCTTTTAAATGTAAGTAAGCATTTGGAAAACCAGATTTTAAAAATGTGGTGTAGAAAGTGATAGGAAGTTATTAGTGAAATAAACCAGCTCTCTCTGAGGGAGAAACTTGAAACTAATTTGACTCATACTCCATACCTCTAGAGCTTAGTGTTCTGTATTTTGTGCAGTGAAGTCCTGGGAGTGGGGTTTTGCACAGCTCTGCCTGGTTCATGACTTGCTCCTGTTTCCATCCCACCTGCTGTTCCCCCTGCCCTCCTCATTTGTGCTGACCTGATGCTGAGCAAATTCCACAAATTGCACGAGTGTTCAGCCAGGCAAAGGTGACCGGGCCCTTTGGTGGCAGAAAACTGTAGGATCTGCAGAGGTGTAATACAAAATCTGAGCCACAGGGACAACAGGAGGAGATGGTGACCTTTGGGAAACTGAGGAGGTGCTGACCTTGGCTGTGATTCACAAATGACTAAGCCACTGAAATGTAAATCTGGATGCATTGTTTCAGTAGTTGGTAGTTGTTTATACTTGCACTTTTTAAAGAACTTCAGATAAATATTACTATTTAAAAGGCATTCAAAGTCAATAAAGTGACTACATGAAGGTCTATATTAGTTAGTTGAAGTCTTTTTTTTTAAAAAAGCTCAGGTATAAACTTCCCTTCAGCCAAATTGTTTTTATAGGATTTTTCACCAAACCAGATTTAAACTCTAGTAAATTTAACTTTCTCATTAGACAACCCCTAACAAAGCAAAGCTGACCTTCAGAAATGAGAAGCCTTGACTGAAGAAAGAAGGAGATTTGAGATGGGAAATAGTTTAATTCTTGTTGTAAACCTTTCCCCATACCACATATTTTTATGACACTAAGAAGGGTAAAATATGAGCTGGCTGGCAGCTTTAGATGGTTAATGTGTACTTCAGTGTCATATAACTTCCTGGCTTTTTTAAAAATGGGTGTTTATATTTTTCTGTGTAAATCACCTTGGCAGATGATTAACCATGACCCCTGAACTTTGCCTAGAGAAGCTGTGGCTGCCCCATCTCTGGAAGTGTTCAAGGCCGGGTTGGAGGGGGCTTTGAGCAACCTGATCTAGTGGAAAGTGTCCTTTTGGACTAGGTGATCTTTAAGGCTTTTTTCAACCAAACCACTCTATCATTTATATTGAGTATTGTAGATACACTTGCTCTTGAATTGAGTAGAGCAACTGTACTTTCTACTTTAATTTTTCACTCTTGTGAATATCAGTTTGTCAAAAGTTGCTACTACTTCCACTTCAAAAGAGTTGTTTCCCTCCCTTCTCATGAGATCCATTCATCTGTGTTTGGTTAATTTCAGAAAGAATTTAAGGGACATGGTTTCTTCAAAGGGACATGGTTCTTCAAAGATCCACTCTTTGTAAACATTCATAATGTTTGACTGTCAAAACCAGATATGCTTCCTCTCTTCTCTGTATTTGTTGTAGTTAGAGATAGCTAATATCAGCAAGTCAGAAATCTTAAATAATTGATCTCACCTTTCTTTAGTACTTCTAAAATACTCAACTTTTAGTCAAGTCTAGCTGGGATGTAAAATGCAAACTTTCTTTTAACTAAATGGTGCATTTTGAACAGTATATGTGCCTTAGCCAGATGCTTTTATTTGATTGGTTTAGGCACTGTTGAATCTCATTAACAAATGATTGTAGGGTTTTATTTTTTGATTTGTCTTGCTGAATTGGGGTGAAATTTTCAGTCCGTTTCCAGAGCAGCAGTACTGTGGAATAGATTTTATTAGCAAAACCAAATATTTTACCTTAAGAATTGTTTAGACTGCTTTAAGGCATCATCAGGATTGATATCTACTTAACCTGATTTATTAAACAAAGGTAATATTAATGATGAATTTTGCAGCTGTGACAGGTGACAGGCAATGGTGGCATCTGCAGGGACAACCCACCTTGGGGAAAGGTGCCCAGGGGCAAGGCTGGTGGGGTCTGTCAGGAGTTAGTGCAGCACAGGTGCTTTTCTCTTCCCCTGCACTGTGTTTGTGTGACAATTGAGTTTTTCTGTAACGATTGACTCTGCAGCCTTCCAGCTGGAGCTTGACACCAGGCACGATAAATACGAGCGGCTCGTGAAGCTCAGTCGGGATATAACGATTGAAAGCAAAAGAACAATATTTCTGCTCCACAGGTTCACCAGGTGAGTCACACTGAGCGTGAAAATGTTCATAGAAACCTCCAGTCTGCCTTGCAGTGTTGTCTGTCAGTAATGGCTGCAGTGTTCTGTTCAGAGGCATTTAATTTACTTCTCATAAACATCCTTTAAGGTGGGTGTGAGCTAATGAATGCACACTCCAGCTAGAGAGTTAAGAGATGCTGGTTCAGGTTTCTGAGTTGGTTTTATTGGTTTATTAAACCAGTGTAAAGCAGTAGAGTGAGCAGCAGATGAGAGCCTTCCAGCTTTCAGCAAGCTGTGAGAGAGGAGTTATGCACCTTTCCTTCAGGTTACTTGCCCGGGCAGTTCCATCACCATTTTGGTTGTTGCACCCCCACCCGAGGTCATCAATGCAAATAGGAGGTGACCTGGGGTCTGTTTATGTAAATACTACAGCTGGATAGGCTTCTGTGTGAAGTTTTGAGCTTCCAAATGTTTTGTGTTCTCATGAGCCTTCAAGCAATCTTTGGAAGCCAGAGACAAACTAGAAGAGCAACAGGAAAATTTGATGCTTTGCATAGCCTGCTGTATAAAGTGTTTGCTGTACGTGACAAACACTGGTCTTGCATGTTATAACAGCTCTCCCTGTTACTTTTCTTTGTACTTTGATTTATCTTAATTTGCATTTTGTTACCTATTGATATATTTATGTTGAAGTAGTAACTATTTATAGTTGCAGTTACGAATGGAGGTTATGAAGTTGCCTGCTCTTTAACTTGGTTTTCTTCTGCAGAGAGGTACTGTGATAGTTCCAGTAACATCTACAGCCTTGACTGTAAATAACTACTCCCACTGCAGGGGCTTGGTAGCTGGGAACTTGTGGAGGGAAGAACAACAAAGAACTCATTACTCTGAATTTAGATTCCTGTTTTATATGGCATTCCTGGTTTTGTGAGAACAGAAGTTTTCCATGCTGTATTTTGTATTTCCTTCTTCATCGTTTTTCACAATTATTGTGGCTTTAATTTCAGTAAATTTTACTGTTTGCTTTTAAATGTTTTCCCAAGATCAATTAATCAGTAGTTCCTTAAAGAGACTGTAAACTAATATACTATGTGATTATTTGGGCTCAAGGGAGGAGAAAGTTTAAAGGAAATTAGACAAACGAAACTTTAAATGCCAAGTATATGTTGTGGTTGTGAATCAGATATTTCAGCTGTTCCTGAACAGCACAATCCGTAACTACTTCCTTAAAAAAAAAAATCACATGTAGAAGTACATAATGTATTGTATTTTGCAATACTGTCAAGTATTGCAAAATATTAATTTTTTTTAAGAAGTTGACGGACTTCTGTAAATACTGCTAGTTTCCTGGAATATTTTTTGAAGCCTTTGTATGTGTTTCTCCTTTTTTTTTATTTAAACAATAATCATGACTGTAGTCTGGAATAAGCATCATGCTACCAGGACCCTGACTGGTTGATTATTTTCTTGGTAAGAATCTACAGAATTTTAGAATCTGCAATAGGTATCTGTGAAAGTTAAACTGTTTCTCATTCTAGTATCAGTTTTGCTTTTTCTTGAAGCTAGTAAAAATGTATTGATTAGTAAAAGAAAAAGTGTAATGTTTTTTAACTGTTTGTTCATGCTGGAAACTGCTCTTTCAGTTTCTGTTTTATGATTGCAGTGCTCCCAATGGGGAAGAAATACTAAGTGAATCTGAAGTCAAGCTAGATGCTGTCCGACAGAAGATCAAGCAGGTTGCCCAAGAACTGATTGGAGAAGACATGTATCAGTTCCACAGAGCTATATCTCCAGGTAAATAATTTAAAATGAGGAAAGGTGTGCAGTTTTGAACTAAGCTTATTTTTTCTTTATGTAGCAATACTTCATACTGCAGGTTTGAATTTGTTACATTTCTGTGGTTATAAATCAGGACTCAGGTTAATCTTTGTTACTAGCAAAGTTAGCTCTGGTATTAGAGAAGCTATTGTCCTACAGTTTCATTGCACTTTAAAGGAAGAGTAATGGGAGTCTACAACTGGAACAATTTGGACCCTGCCCTAAACTGAAGTTGGGAGTATTTTTCACAAATGTACTGGCTGTTGTTCTCTGACTGAGAGAAATATATGTAGCACACTCATTTGCCCCTCCTGAAGGGTTGCAATTTCAAAGAGGAGTGTGGGAGCAACTGTCTTGTGAAATTATCCATTTTGAGTGATAAAGTGATTTCGAGTTGATAAAGTTAATAAATTTAAATCGTTAGTTTAGCGTTTTCTTTCTTCTAGGCTCTTAGCATTTTCTTTCTTCTAGGCTCAAAATGTGCTTCTGCCTCTCTGTTACAAGCATTAAACTAGTTTGTGTGTTTCAGTTGCATCTTTTTCTGCTCCTCTCTGTAAACAGCAGTCTTTACTAACATTCTTGAGATATTAAATCTCAGTTTGTTCATGACTCTTGCTGCCAAACCATATTTCATTGCTGACTCCTTGCTGGCAATCTGAATATTACCTAAAATTGGTATGCCTTGGTTGTGGCAACACATGAGTAAAATATGTAACTGCTTCTTTGACATCTTAGTCATGGTATAAAAGTGTCTTGTGTTTATCAATCTCATTTTAAACAATTTGGAATTGTACGTATCTTTCCTTGTTTAGCAAAACTTGTTCAGCTGATGAGAGCTGAAGATTTGCCCTGAATTATTTAATTGTTTAAAATGTCCATAAGATTGATTTGATTAACCAGCAGCAAATACATGTCTGTAATTTACAAGACAAACAATGGTTAAAGTAACTTGTACTCATGTCTTACACAAACTTTGGTGTAAGAGTGACACAGGTCTTGAGTCTCAGTTTAGCAATTTGGAATGGGAAGGAGCCTGCCCTGATAGTCTTCAATAGCTGTGATTGATTCCACAGTCCTCTTACCTGTGATGCATTGGGTTGCTCAAATTTTCTTAGGGACATTTAGTTTGTATGTGTCTTGATGCTATTTATAGCCAAGAACTGTAGTGACATAATGAAAAGAGATAATTCAAAATGCTGACATTACAGATGAACTTAAACTGTGAACAATACTATTCAAAGTGTATTATGAGTATCTTAACACATTAAAAATGTCTTTTGATTTTTATTTTAAGTACTCCTTATAAAAGCTGAGAATCCTTGCATTTCAGTTTTTTTTGAAAGCTTCATTGTGACCTGTAAAGTTTGTTTGAATAACCCCTGAAGTTTGCAGTCCTGTGTGAGTCATATAATGCTGTGTATAGAACAGCAGTGTTTGAGCTCTGCTGCCTCATGGATCTTTGTGAGACTGCGTGGTGCAAGCCATCAGCCATGCCATGTGAGTCAGATTCTCACAAGGTAACCACTTACTCTGCATCAGCTGCCTTACCTGAACTGACTCTGTTTTGTTTGATATGTGTCTTTGTGCATTTTCAGAGAGGCTTACCTGCCTCTAGTTCTACTGAGGAGCAGTTGGCCTGGAATTAGGTTCACTCATCACACACATAAGAGAGTATTCCTACATGGCAGACATATGGAAAGTTACTGCACATGTTCTTATAAAACAAGTAAGCAAACCTGATGCTAGTTTTCTATATCCAGAGTCTCTCCTCTTAGTAAAATAAATTATGGTTTTTGTTTCTTTAAAAAAAAATATTTTCAGAAATCAAAAGTTAAATTTCTTTTTTACATGAAAGATACCTAAACTTAAGCTAGCCATAGCAATCTGGAAATAAAGAAGTTAATGAAAAAAGTACTGTTCAGCTTTGCTTTGTGTATTTGGTAAATACACACTGTCAGCTACACTGATTTTCCTGCATAATTTATTTCTGACTTGCATAAAGCTACTCATTAATACCAGAATAGACCTGAATAAACTGTTTAGAAAACAACTGCAAGTATTCTGTCAGGAGTAATTTAGAATTTTTAAGTTTTTTCCAGTGTTGTAAATCTCAGCCTCTTAAAATGACTAAGATGCATTTGTCCATTTTAGAGTGGAATGAGTTACTCTGGGGGAGGTCAGTAGTAGAAGTAGTTAGCAAAGGAAGTTAGAGACCTGATGCATGTGTATGATGACTCAGTGCCTCCACAGTTGCAAAACTTTTAGAACAGAATAGGCAAATTCAGATGGAAGGAACCTGCTGTGATCATCGTGCCACTGCCTGACTACTTCAGGGCTGACCAAAAGTCAAAAAAAGTTGTTAAGAGCATTGTCCAAATGCTTCCTCTAAACACTGACAGGCTTGGGGCATCAACCACCAGAGCCATTCCCACATACCCTGTCACTGGATGGGACAGGAGCCAGCACCACCTTCTTCACTTACCCTCCTCAGGAACCTGTAGGGAGCAATGAAGTTGCCCCTCAGCCCTGTCCTCTCCAAATTACACAAGCCCAAAATCCTTAACTGCTCCTTACAGGACATTCCTTCCAACGATTTCACCAGCTTTGTTGCCCTCCTCTGGATGCCTTCAGGGACCTTCACATCCTTTTTAAATAGTGACACCCAGAACTGCACACAGTTGCACGTATGGTAGCACATGCTTAATGCTTACATGGGACTTGGGGCGAGGTTGTCATAGAATTAAAGAATTTTCTTACTACCATCTTAAGAAAACTTAAGAGAATGAATCTTACTGACCTCTCAAGATAAAAAGAAAGGAAGGCAAGAAGGTATTAGTGTGCTAAATAAGGGAGAGAAGAAGTAGACTCTGCTGTCTATCTTTCCAGCAGTCCGGTGTGGAATCTCAAATAGCTGAACTTCGCAGTTTTTTCGGACAGAACTAAAGGGTAGAAATACACAGCCCCCCAATGCATTTCTGAAGTTAGAACTGGAAATAGCTGTACTTTCACTTTTTCCCTCTCTTTAGGTGAGGTAAATGGTGAGTCTGTGCACTCCCATCAGTTGTATAATACTTGGCCCTAAGATCTTCCTGTTGTTTCTGTAATTAGGTATCTGTACCTCATTAAGAAGACTGTTTATAAAATCCAACTGAAATAAGTTGCCTTAGCTCTTCTACATATGCTTCTCTGCAAGGCAAGTTTGTGCCAGCTGTTGCCCATAGTGCATGTTTAATAAGGGAGTGCTAGAATATACCTGTGTGTTTCTGGGAAGACAAGGATTGCTTTTAGGCATTGTGTAAATGAGTTTGTGTGCATAACAAGTATAAAATGCTAACTTTCAGCTAGACCTTTACTCTTACCTTCGTTAAATCCTCTGCTCTCCAGTTAGTCATTGGGATGGCAAAAAAGGGAATATGCAGGCTTCAAGACATGTAGATCTTGGTTGTGCTGAAAGTGGCTTCAAGGAGGTGTCAGAGATGGGAAGATGCTTGAAGTCAGGATTATGAAGCTGAGATAGAAAACCTAGAAGCAGGAAAATGAAGGGACAGTTAGATGAAGAGCAACTGGGAGAGGGAATGCTTTATTTCACCTGCCCACCACTGTTTATGAAGAACTGTAACTGGAGGTGAAAATGATTAGAGTTAAGAATGTTACTTTTAGTTTTGGTTTTAAGTCTAGTGTTCTTAAATTGTTGCTTTGCTTTTTTTCAATGGAAAAAGCTTGCATGTCTTTTTGAAAATAAAAGTAACTAAGAAAAGTCCTAGGTCTTTGTCTTTATATATTTCCTTAGGTGGTAAATCTTGACCTTCCTTTAACCTAGTTTTCAACTCTGATTTTGTATTTTAAAGAAATTCTGGAGAACTAGTTAAAAAGCTTTTTATGAACAAAAACATTGCCATTAAACTGTTTTTTTCTTCCAAAAAGAATAAAGAAACGCTTATGTCCCATATCTCAAAAGCAGCATGTCTAATTAACCTCAAACTTCCTAAAAATGTTCTCCTTTGTCTTGAAACCAAACATGAAACATCCTCCTGTTCCCCACCCTACCTCTCACAGAAGGAGTAAAAGGGTTCAAAATTGAGCTTATAATGGAAACCGCTGTAGCAGCCTTAACTGGGGAATCATGATTGTCTGCATAATAAAGCTGCCTAATACATATTTTATTCAGTATAATAACTGTTAGCCTATAAATAGAAGAATGCTGTGAGTGTTATGCTTGGGAATATTGTTTGCCACTTGTAATTGTTAAATGCTTTTTTTGGGGTTACTCCAAGCAGTTGTTCTTTTGACTCGAAGATAAAACAATTCTGGCAGAGCACTAAAGGAGTTTCGTGCTTTCCCTCATTAAGAATAGTGCTAATGGCACGCAGGACGTTTCCCCAAAGGACACTTGCATGAGCTCAAACACTGAGTATAGCACTAATTGAACAACAACAAAAACTGATGACTGTTTTCTACACGTTTCTTAACAGTACAGATTGTCCCAGGGGATGATTAAACAAGCAAACAAAGAGATACTGAAATAATGAAGTCTTTTTTTAATGCAGAGCTCTTCATTTGTTATGTTAGAATGTTCTGCTTTTGTTGATATTTTTAAAGCTTTACTATTTGTAATATAGAATTCCTGCTCCTTTGGCCCACTTTGCAGTGTATACCTTATATATCCTGTGAGGAAATATGTACCCTTTCTTTAAAATTGTTGAGAGACATTATGCAAGAAAAGGACTGAAAAAGATTGTATGGATTTATGAAAGGGAGGAAGAAAATTTTCAGGATTTTTTATTTGTATATACAGATGTGTTTAAGTATTTTTATATATGTATTTAACTCTCAACTACTGAGGGAAATATCAACAGTATACAGAAAAGATCTGTACGGAACTTCATGACAAGAAAGATGTGCTCTGCAGTATGTGTAGGGTCCCACACTTCCACTACACCAACCCCATGCAGTGCTGCAGGCTGAGGGAAGAGCAACTGGAAAACTGCCTGCTGGAAAAGGATCTGGGCTTTCTGGTCTACAGCAGCTGAACATGATCCTCCAGTGCATGCCCAGGTGACCAGGAAAGCCAGAGGCATCCTGGCCTCTATCACCAACAGCAGGACCAGAGCACTGATTGTCCCCCTGTATTCAGCACTGGCTGCACCTCAAGTTCTGTGTCCAGTTTTGGACCCATCACTAGAACTTTGACCACTGAGGTTCTGGAACATGTCCAGAGAAGGGCAATGGAACAAGTGAAGGGTTTGGGGCACAGATCTGCTAAGGGGTGGCTGATGGAGCTGGAGATTTAGCCTGGAGAAGAGGAGACTCAGGAAGAACACTTTACAACTGCCTGAAAGGAGAATGTAACCAGGTGGGGGTGCTCCCTTCTCCAATGTAACAAGAAATGGGACATGAGGAAATGGCCTCAAGTCACTCTAGGGGAGGTTTATATAGTATATTAAGAAAAATTTAATCATGGGAAGGGTTGTCAAGCATTGGAACAGGCTGCCCAGGAGAGTGATGGAGTCTCCATCCCTGGAGGTATTTAAAAGACATGTAGATGTGGCACTTAGAGACATGGTTTAGTGGTGGACATGGCAGTGTTGGGTTAGTGGTTGGATTCAGTTGATCCTAAAAGTCTTTTCCAACCTGAAAAATTCTATGATTCTATGTTAGGATGTATGTAATTCAAAGCATGTGCTGAATCTTCTCTGCATAAATGCAGAACTTGTGTACTGCAGAGGAAAAATTAAGGACTGCTCAATAAGTTGGCTCTGTGTGGGATTGAATTTTCAACATGACTTTGTTAAATGAAATCTCTAGCTATTTGAGGACTTTACTCAGTTTTTTGCCTCTTAAGACAAAATATTGAATGGGGAGCCCATAATTCTTCTGGAGTTTCTTAAGTGGAGTGATGTGGGGTGATGATGGTAGAGGCAACTGGAGCACTGCTGGCTGACCTTTGCTGTGTGCCTGTGCTTGCAGCAGTGGCGAGTGGAGTGCTGTGCACAGGGAAGCTCATTAGCTGTTTATCATGTCTGCACTTGCTCTCAATAGGATTAGATGATGGGGCTGTAAAATGTCAGCACCTTGTCAAAACTATTGCTCTGTGACTGCTTCTGCTGCTGATGATGCAGGAAATTCTGTGTAAAAGTTCAGCAGTGACGCAGTCTAACACATCATTTATCTTGTGCAGGCACTATTTGTATTCTGAGAGATTGATATAATGAAGCTTATTTCTGTCTCCTGCCTTATGCCATTTAGAGTCACTTTAGGCATGTAAGATACAGCAACAAACTGCATTGCTCGATTGGACCAGGCCAGTTAAGTCTGTGTGGATGAAAAGGAAATACTTCAGTTGCACTAGAATGCCACTTTCTAACTGCAGTATGTTGGACCACCAGACAGGATGCTGTAAGAAATGCTATGGAGAGGAGTGGGGTCTGTCCAAGCAGGCCAGCTTTAGATTACTGATGACTTAAGTAACAACATTTTTTTGGGTATTGTATGAAGGATTTTAATTAGAATGCAAACTAAAGGAACTGTCTGTGTAATGGTTTCTGTGTTTACTTGGCTTGGTTTTTTTTCTTAGCTTTTTAACTCAAAATATGGAAATAACATACTCAGATTGTTCTACCTTTGTAAGCACACATGTATTTCTGAAATAATATCAAGGTGCACAATATCAAGGATATAATATCAATGTGCTGTTCTGCAGATCAGGAACAGTGTAAGTAGAACACTTGTTGTTTTTTTTCTTGAGAAAGCTTAAAAACTGTAATTAAAATAGATGGCATATTTAATTTTAGGTTGGTAAGAGAAAGGAAAAGCTTTGTACTGCAGGAAGAAGGTATCAAGAATTGGAAATGTCTCACCCAGGATGAGACCTAAATACACCTAAAACTTGAAAGGAAAGCTGACCATGAAGGAAGCAATCAGGTTTATGCAAGATGGTGGGAAAACACAGGAACAGGATGTGACTGAAGAATTAATCTCTTGCTGTTGTAGGTGAGGGGTAAAATGCCAGAAATGGAAACAAAGTTTCCTGATTATACTGGAAAATTAACAGAATTTGCAGTGAATAAGCTTATGGTTATCAGATACAATTTTGTTAATTTCTTTCTTTCTGTTTTGTTATTTTCTGTGTTTCTCTGACTCATATCCCTGCTTGGTGAAACTGGTTTGGTTTTTTTTCATTCTGCAAGTTGCCTATTTGAAATTTGATACCTTCAGTTTGTTGCATTTTGCTGCCCTTTTATTATTTTTGTTTCATGCCTTTTTCCTAAGTTCTTCTAAGGAAAAGGAAAAAACAGTGACTGCAAGGCCTTACTTTGTATTTTCTGATGCAGGTTTTGTATGTCCATACACAAAAATTAAAACAAACCTGCAAACATGAATGCAAATTCTGATGTGAACAAACTAGGCATGCACTATGTGAGAATTGATTATCAGCTCATCCCTGAATGAGATATAAATTCAGCAGAAGCCATTCAGAGCAGCAGAAGTCAATAAGAGAAGCTATGTAGAGTCTTCTAAAGATTCATGCCGTGGGTCAGCATGATCAAAAGATTGTCCTTTCCTGCTTCTCACTTAAGACCTAACTGTCCTGAAGTCCTGCTGTACTATTATGACAAATACTATGGTTACTCACATGACAGCCTGAAACTAGTAACATTGTTTGTCTTTTAATTCATTCTCATAGCTGGCAAATGGAGGAGACCTTGTTCTCTGGCTCAGGAATTTTTTTCAACCCTGCAGTTATTGACATTAGTGATTCACAGCCCAGATCTCTCCAGCCTTTGCAGGAACCAAGTGCAGCTGGAACATAAGAGAAGTTAAAAAAAAATCTGTGAAGCTTTTTTGTTTGTTTATTTAAAATCACACAGGAGAATGTGTCATAGAGGAACTCCATTCCAAGAAGCAATGGGGATAGCACATCATGGTTAGGTTTTTTGTTTTGCAGTCACGTGGCGAGAAATAGAGGTTGGCAAGTGGTGAAGTACCTTTGTGCCATCTCACAGATCTGTGTTTGAGGACAAATGGCCACTATTGGTTCTTCTGATGTGCTTGTGAGCTGAATCTGTTGCATGGAAACATCATCACTTCAAGAACTTTCACTGTGTTTTGAACTGCAGAAGCTGTGTTGTGTTAGGTGCTCTTTCTTCTTTGATCATTGAACATCCTGGCTGAGTCAGAGCTTCCTTTCTTTGGTATCTTGAACACTTGCCCTCAAGGCTGCCAGCAGTGTCTGACTGACTGAATGACTTTTAAAACTCTGTATTAATAATAAAGGCAATTGGGGGTGGTCAAAGAGGTCAGGAAGACTACTTGTCACAGGAATAGTTTTGTAAGAACTCATGTAAAACACTGGGTGCCCTTCATAGTTACTACATTTTGGGCTTGGAAGTTGGAATAAAGCCCCAAACTTCAGAACAAAAACCTTGGTTCAAGGTTTTTTTTTGTTTTGTTTTGTTTTGTTTTTTTGGTTGGTTTTTGTTGTTGTTGTTGGTTTTTGTTTTTTTGGGGTTTTTTTGTTCAAGCATGGTACATCCCTTAGGTCTCCAAGTAGAAGCAAAATAAAAGTTTGTGAATTTCTCACCCACAATTATTCATCTTGCAAAAAGGCCTATTGTTTGTCATATGTCCATGTTTTTAATAACAGTATAAAAAAGGCTTGATTGCTCGATTCCCTGCTCTCTGCAATGAGAGATTAAAATATTGTTTGCAGTTCTTTGAAGGGTTTTTGTGCCTGTTTGGAGAAATAATTTAACTCTCACAGGCACCTGTCTGATAGGGAACTTATATTTGTTTCTGGGGCTTTTGGGAAAACTGACTAATCTTGGTATTGCCTTTTCCCCTGAAATGGTATTACCTTTTCCCCTGAAGTGTGTATTCAACTTTAAACAAAGTGCAAACAATATTAACAGTTCAGTATCTGCAGTACATCACTTCAACACATGCAGCTAGAGGAGATGTGGGTGTGTCAAGTTGCAGTTGACTAATGAACAAAGCATTCGGAGCTTTACAGAAGAAATTTACATTATTTTAATTATTAATATAATTGTAAACCTACTCAGCTTTTGAATTATTACTGAGCGAATAGAATAGGGTGTTTTCCCAAATATGTAAGCTCATACAGATTTTTGTTCTAATACTTTTATTTGTATTTATTAGTTAGTATTGTTTTATAAAATCCATCCCTGACTGGAATTACTCTTTTAAGACATTTCCACAACAGGATGTCCAGAGCATTCCTGTCTGTGTGGAGAACTGGCTTTATCCTCTTTCAGTGTGTGTTATAAAATTAACCTTTCACTTCATGCTCACAATCAACAAAATGCTTCGATTGTGTCATAGCCTCAGTTTAAGTTTAATTACTAAAGTTTTTACCTCTTCTGCCAAGAAAAAGATCTCTGAATCTTAGGAATCATTGTCAAGTATGCAGAGAACTTTAAAGGAGTAGATTAAGGTGTGAATTACCAGTTTCATCTTAATAGGACACTGGCATTAGTTTTTGTGTTAATACTTCTAAACTTATTGTATCTACTTGTTTCAATTGGTGGTTACTTGTTTGCTTATTTCACTTATTTCTCCCTTTTATTCATCCATATGCTTCTAGAAACAAGTTCTCTAAGTTTACCATGCTCCCCATATTCTGTATAATTATTTCTCTGGTTGGGATTTCCATAACCTTTTTTTCCTGGATTATGGCAGGGATTTCTGTGTTTTGATGGTGGCTATTTTTTTGTTGTTGCTTTCTTTGTTTTTTGGGGGGAAGGAGAAAGAAGGGAAGTTTTTTTTTCCGTGTTTGTTTGGGGTTTTTTTAATGACAATGTAACTTGCCAGCCTAAACATGAGGATAAGATAGAGCCTTGTCCGTGCTGTTTTGGTTTTGTAATGAATCAGCAAGTGGGTAGTTTCACATGACTCGCCCTGTAAATAATGTACCCCACCCTTCATGCAGTGATCCTGGAAGAAGCTTGCTGGGCGTATCTTCCTACCATCTTTCTAGTGGCTGCTCTTGGCCTGTATTCCTGCTGTATGGCTTAGGGGAGGAGCTGGGTGAGAGAGCACAGGCTTGTGTATATCTGCTTGTGTCCACACCATCAGCACAGGCTCCTCGCTAAACAAAAAGATAGAGAGAAACAGGACAAAGGATGAAAGAAGATGAGTTTGGGAAGAAATAGGGAGAGAAGCAGCTTATTTGAGAAGATGGCAGGTGGCACTGGCATTGCTAACCTTAACAACTGAGAAGCATGAAATCCTTTTGAACCTGTTTTGTAACTGTTGAACCGAGATTTAAAGGAGGAAATGAAGTAAACAAAATTTTAGAAGGAAACTTTCACCTCTTATTTGATCTGTCATTCTGGGTGGAAGCTTCCATGCATGCATGGATGCATGCATATCTCAGGTGGAATTAAATTCTGTTTACCCTAATATGACTCCTGCAATTAAGTATTTTCAATTATTTACTCATTCTTTAGATAGAACTAGCTTTTCCTCTGTCTTATGCATTCATTTGATTCTTGGATTGAGTGCTCCAATTATGTTTTTTAAAATCATTTTTTCATTTAAGAAACCTAATTTCTTTCTAAGTTTCTTAGGGTAACTGCTTTTTCTTCTTTCTCAGATCTTGCATATGTAATTAAGGAAAAAGGTCTTGAATATCAGTTGGCAAAAAGTGCTAAAATTTTCAGGGAGAAAAATCTATATTTGTACATACATGCTCAGAAGATATCTCAGTGTAACTCTGTAGTTCTTGTACACAAAATAATTTTTTTAAAACATAGAAGGGAGCTGCTATACTGGGTCACTGTCACTTGTCTAGTATAAGCTATTTGTATAGAATAAATGTAATAAAATATCAAAATACTTAAGCAGTTAATTATTTACCTTGCATCTGTAATTTTAAGAGGTGCTAGTAAAAATAATACAGTGTTTTTAATTGGTATTTTTGTCCATGTACTACAAAAAAACCCAAACCCATAAAAGGCAGTCTTAAAAACTATTCTATTACTGGCAGCTCAATCCATAAATAAGCTAATTTTGGAATAAATCCAAAACAAGAGCATAAGGGGAAAGGTATTGTTGGATGGTGTAGTGAAATGGGATGGGGTTTTTCACCTTGGGAATTATTTGCTGAAAATAGCGGATGTCCTACCATTAAGCTAAAACATAACACGTTTAAACATCCTTCTACCTGCACATGGAAATACCTTATTTCAAGGTCTTGGCTCATTGAAATACCATATTGTAGCTACTTCTGACAGAAGGACTTGTTAAAAGCAAAAAAAAAAAAAAAAAGAAAAAAAAGGAATATACTAATATTTTTTGCAAAATAGTCATGAACAGGATTTGTTAGCAGTCTGTTTGTGATGGTAACTTTAATTGAGTTTTGTAAGGCTTATAAATAGTGGGAGATAGATTCCCTAATTATGAGAAGGTGACAGTAAATGGCAAACAGACTGTGTGCAACATTCACATGGTGGTGTTAAACAAAAGGAAGGAGCACAAGGCTGGAACATGTCAGCTAGTGTGGCATGGCAGGAGGAAGCAAAGATCTATGTGTGTACATACGTATAAATATGCCCTCATTAAAAAGTACATAACGATAAAAGAACAGAAGAGCCAAACACTTACAATGGAAAAGGACAAAACATGTATGAAATAGTAAAGTGGAGTGAGTTGAAAGTGGAGATCTGACTGATTGAGAAGACTGTTTACCAAAAAATTTGAGGGCTGATTTGATCTCTCTGAGAGCTGTGGAAAATGCCAAGTTGATTCTTCATATGTGATAGTCTTCTCCATAGATAGCAGAGGGAGATTCTCACAGATGTTGTCATGTTGAGTGGTGCTGTATCTGGTAGCTTACAGCTTATCCACAGAAAAAGCCAAAATTTCGTAATAGATTACTGGTCCTGTTACATCAGAAGTTAAGTCAGGGAAAGACTGAGTGATGAAATCTACCTCTCTGCAGCCTGTGAAGTTATTTGTCTTAAAAGATCCTGAGTAGCTTTTATCTAGTGTGTTTTTCTATTGCTTGTGCCCAGAATGCTTTACCTGAATTCTGTTGATTAAATTATGCTGTTTAATTGGCCTTGCCAGCTCTGTGTTTGTGTTCTGGTTTGTGAACAGCACTGTTGAGTGTGAGTTTGGTTGCTGCATATTTATTCTGCTTTTCCCAGTGCTGCTGTAGAGTACTATAAAGGAATTGCCATTCTGAGTTGCTTCTGCTCAAATACATATCTAAAAGGGAAAAAAAAAAGCAGGTCACTTATGCTTTTGTAGTGGGTACATGGAAAGCCTCCCACCCCTTGAGTTTTTTAGGGTATTTCCACACTCATCTGTTATTTAAATCTATGTTCTCTTCTTTTTGATTTAGACTATTTCTTTGATCCAGGTGAAGCCTAAATTTGCTTCTTCTGCATACTTCCATAAGCTGAAGTCCTGGCACTGTACAGGTCAGTTGAGGGTGTTAAGATTATTTTAATGGAAACAGGCTTCTACTTCTGGTACCCTTGGTTACATCCTCATTTTCTCACTGACAAAACTATTGTCTAATCCCGGCCCTCTTGCAGCATGATACCTGTTAGTGTCTCTTGAAGTGAAGTCATCCCCTTAAAATGGCTCAGAATAGCTCTGCTAGAACCATTTCTGTCATGTGCCTGTTCCTTTAATGTCCTCTTTGGGCATTCTCTGTTCATGGGTCAGATATACACAGGCATTGACTTTGTCTCTGCAACTTTTTTTAGCTTAGTACTGCCGTGGCTGTTTGTTCCAGCGTTGTTTCTGCGTTTTTTTCCACCAGCAGTGCCAGCTTCAGCTTTCTGCTTAGGAACTTTCCTCACATGCTTCCCCCAAATCTGCTCTCTGCACATAAAGATAAACTGACAACCTGTAAAATCTGTGTCTGAACATTCAAACTTTTTTTTTAGATCTCACTTTTGTTGTAACATGTCACTGTTGAGTCAGAGATGACACATAGTCCAATCAGAAGGCAAAGTGGCAAAAGCATTGTTTAGTTCATCCTCTCTTCTTTTATAGCTTAGTTTGCTACAGGTGGACCTGATTGATCATATAATCAATACATTTCACATGATTGGCTAATTAAAAAGACACCCATTTGTGTCTTGTTAAACAATCCTATGAGAAAAACAGAAAAACAGATTATTAGAAAAACACCACCTGCAGGTTGTTTTAATATTTGGCTATCATTGTTTATCTCCAGCTCCCTAAGGCTTCCCAGGCCAATTCTGGGAAAACTTACGTAGCTTTCTCTTTCTCCAGGCTGTGACATCCACAGTAATGCATAATAAAATCACTATCTGCTAAGTAGGTAGTGAGAGAGAATTGTGGCAGGTAGCTGTAGATGGCATACAAATCTGTTACAAGCTAGATTTGTTATCCCATCTTTTATTCCCTTTGCAACACACTGACTCCTGTTGTCCCCCTGCACACCTTAGTTTTAGAGTGTAAGTTCTTTTGGACAGAGCAGTTATTCATGTATTCATAGAATCACACAACAGTTAGGGTTGGAAGGGACCTCTAGAAATGACCTAGTCCAACCCTTCTGCCAAAGCAGGATCACCTCTTGGTCTTATTGGACATCACAGTCATGTCTAGTTTGTTTATTTGTTTATTTATTTGATCTGGAGAGAATTGTAATAACAGATGCTTTGCCTTGAATGTGAATTTCACCAAACCTGCGTATTTTAAGGAGCCTGATTCTCACAAAATAGAGAAGTGGGAAGCTCAGTTTTAGACAAACATCTACTACAAGTCCTCCTGGGTAGGGTTGCTCTCGATCTGTTTATCCCCCAGGCTCTGCTGATAGTGGGGATCCCCTGACCCAGGTGCAGCACCTTGCACTTGGTCATGTTAAACTGCATGGGATTCCCATGGACCCAACTTCTCAGGCTTGTCCTAGTCTCTCTGAGTCGCATCCCATCCCTCAGGTGCATCAACTGCACCACTCAGCTCAGCGTCATCTGCAGATTTGCTGAGGGATCCGAGTATGAGCCCTTGGAAATATTGTGGGGAGCTGATCTCCAGTATGTTTCTGAGAATACCATGATGCTTTATTTAGAAATTACAGAAGATTCTGCATGAAAGATACAGATGGAGTAAAAACTTGAACATGTTTCTCTGTGTGCTTGGTCTGACTTTCATGCTTCAGAAACATGCTATGTTAGATTATGCTTCAATGTTATTTCTGGATTATGTTAATTTTCACTTTTTGCTGGTAACCTTCAAATAGTCTCACTTAAAAGATTTCTTAAAAACTAAATAATTGTGAGCATGGATCAGTGCTGGGAAGTTTGAAGCATGAGCTTGTTTCTGCTGTTTTTGCAGGGCTTCAAGAATATGTTGAGGCAGTTTCGTTTCAGTATTTTATCAAAACACGATCGTTGATCAGCATTGAAGAGATCAACAAACAACTAATATTTACAGCAGAAGACAGAGAAGAAACAACAAACATGGTAAAAGTTTTTCTTTTCTCAATTGACAAACATCTTTCTGGGATGGGAATGCAGCGAGAAGGCTTAGTCACATTTTTGGCATCTGATTAAATAAGGCCAGTTAGTGGAATGGGATTAGATAGACATGTGGGCTTTGACTCACTTGTTCAAAACATGCCTTTTATTCTGATAAGTAGTAAACTAAATCTGTGGGATACAAGTTTATAAATTTCACATCCTTTTTATTCAGAGCAAACTGAACTCTTTCTGATATGGCAAAAGATCCAGGACAGTGAAATGCTAGCTAACAAATGTAGCGGAGGGATTCTTAGTGCCTGGGGCTGTCTCTAAGACCTTGTGGTGTATAGTGATGTTGCAGAAGTTGGAGGACACAAACAAATCCAAGGCAGGATGAGCTCCATGACTGAAATCTTATTGCTGGTATTGAACTAGTCACTGCAGGCATTGTATTTGCCTTGTGCATATGCCTTAGCTGCATCATTTGTAACTCTCCTGGAGCTGATTCCTTTCAGAGGACAGACTGGTATCCCGTTATACCTTAGCCCTAATGCCGTAATCTGCTGTTTCTTGACCTGCCTGTACTCCTAGCCTGCCCTAAATGGCTCATAGGGACAAACTACTGTCACCAAACACAGTAAACTGGGTGCAGTTTGATTGCTGACAGAGGACAACAGTGATTTGGTAGCAATCTACAGAAGTGCACGAGCAGTTGAGGTGCAGTGTACAGCAATGCTGCTTTACATGAATTCCTGAGTTTGCTTCTGCTGAAGAGATTGTGCTGTAAAGCGCTTCTCATTCTTTCTTTATTCTCTTGATATTTGCAGAGAAGCCTGATTTTTAGCTTAAATTAATTTGTTTTTACCAGAGGTACCAGCTCTGAAGTTGTTAACCCCAGCGTGCAATCTGACCCAATCTGTCAATTTGGGTAGACAGCATATTATGGGAACAAGTGAACAGAAAGAAACCTGAATTGTCTCCCACGTTACCAATATTCTGGCTATAAAAAGTATTGGAAACTTGGATATTGGAGCAAAGTTGTAACTTTGTAATGGGTTTGCTTCATGAAGATTTTTGTTTGTTATTTTAATAAGCTTAGTTGATATAAAACAGATCTGAGAATACGATGGCTACTTGTAGAGAACATATTTTGAAATTCAAGACACCATTATGAAATTATATTACTTGTTTTCATAATGCAGACTATTTTTGACTGATTTGCTAACTTTGGACTGACTAGGAAAAAAATCTATCAGGCTGAGATCTGTCAGATGAAAGAAAACCCCAAACAACTGCAAATAAATGTTGCTGCAAAGATGTGATAATTCTGTGTGCCAATAGGGATGGTAGAGTTAGGGTATGTTTATCATACTTGCTAGAATGAAAATGACATCTCAAGTAGAAATTACCTTTTTATATGCTGGAATGAGATTGGTACTTCTGAAATCAGACCATGTGGAAGTGCCATGCAATTTAATTTTCCAGAATGTTTTAAATTTCCAGTTATGTTAGATGAGTTAGCGTGTAGTTGAACCATTACAGATGGCGTTCTCACACTTTTCTGTGCTGGACTTTCTTCCATTCTGTCTCCAGACCTCCAGTTCCCAGGATAAACAGCCCCATAGGTGGAGCCTGAAGGTAACTCCTGTGGATTACCTGCTGGGAGTGGCGGATCTGACGGGAGAGCTGATGCGGCTGTGCATCAGCAGCGTTGGCAACGGGGACATCGACACGCCCTTCGAACTGAGCCAGTTCTTGCGCCAGATTTACGATGGCTTCACCTTCATTGGCAACACCGGACCTTACGAAGTCTCCAAGAAGCTCTACACCTTGAAACAGAGTCTGGCAAAGGTAGAGAATGCCTGCTACACATTAAAAGTACGGGGATCTGAAATCCCAAAGCACATGCTGGCGGATGTCTTCTCCACCAAAACGGAATTGATTGACCAAGAGGAGGGGCTTCCTTAAAATCAGAAAGCTCTTGTTACTCAGAAGAGAAGAGGACATAGAGAAAGCTCTCTAGTTACAGTTTGTGGGGTTTTGACCTTCTCAAAACTTTTTAGTAGAGACATTTTTAGTTTTATCAATGAGAAGGCTGTTTGCAGTGGTAATTTGTAACCAAAAATACTTTTTATGATGTGCAAGAGAAGAAATGTTTGACTTTGGCCTCTTGGTATGGAATTTCCTATATTGCTCCATTGTATCTTCTTTCAGAATGACCAAAATTTCCACTGCACTCTACTCCAGTGACTGCCATTTGTGTGACTCACCTAAAACTAAGATTTCATCAAGCACAGCAGTGGAAAAAATGGTTAGGTGCTCTTATTTAGCATTATCCATAGGTTTCTGCTGACTCATTTTTTGAGTATTTGGGTTCTGTACTCATATCATACCTACAACAATGCACCTGTGCATAAGTGCACCCATTGACTTGGGACTGGGGTGGTCTCAACAGTGCCATGTAATTCAAGTTTTCTCTGATTAGTGCTTTAAACTATGAAACTAAGTCAACTTTTTGTCCAATTGATAATGAAGATAATTGCATCAGGTAAATACTACTGTCACCTGTTATTTTGGGTCTCTGTTAAAAATTGGCTCCGTTTGAGCTCAAACTGGTACTTCACAGTTTTGAGATGAGCTAGGAAATCTACAGAAAATAATTGTGAAAAGTATGGTTCTACATTTTTTGTAATACAGTTTAATGCAGAATCTGACATATTTTTGTTTGTGGACAAAAGAAATTGTCATACAAAGTATGTAATTTGGTGTTAGGATAAGCAGTTTTTGGGCAGAACAAATATGTTGCAGTGCTGGAAGTCTGTTCTCCATTGTTTGTGCTGCCCTGAGGACCTCCAGTGGGATTGAACTGGTATAAGTGGAAAAGGGCTAGCCAAGCTTTAAATATATGTTAGCAGGAACTATTTCATGTGCACGTTCCTGTGGAAAGGAAATTGCAAACAGAAGTAAGGCAGGCATTCTGGTTTCCACATTTATCTTTGAGGGGGGTATGTCACTGTTGGCAAAAAATCAGGGCTTTATGCTGGTGTCTGAAGTTATGAAGGTCTGATAATGTACATAATGCTAAAGGAAAACAGATAAAACAACATGATCTCTAGACTCCAGGAAATAGGCCTCCCAACTGCAATTGAAAATACTGCATGTTTTTTATTTCCACTTCCATCTGCTGTGATACTGCCAATACTTTTCCCATGAGCATGTCCTGAGTAGCTGGAATCATCTGATATATGGATAGGAATGGTAAATACATTTCTGTCAAATTTTTCCATTGTTTCCACATAAAGTAGTGTGGGGTGGATTGAACAAGGAGTGGTATTTTTCCTATTGTTTAATACTATTTTTTACAATAAATTCTGAAAAGTAGTCACTGTCTCTATGTTGGTCCTTTTGCCTGTCAGTCCAAGTGGTAAATTATGGTGCATGTTTCCCACCATGGACTTCACTTGGAAGTTTTGATCCATTCCTATATTCATAGTTCCATGGGCACTTTCTAATGCTGAATGTTTTTTTCTCCCTTAACTTTATTCTGCAGTGTCTGATAACTTGTTCGTATAGAAACTTCATGTGAATCTTTTGAATGAAAAAATGCGAAGGATTCAGATGACAAAGCAAGTATATCCCTGGAACAAAGCTGTAGAAACAGTACCCATGTTTCTACATCTCACCTTTGTTTTCTGCTTTTTTTTTTTCCTGATGAGAGGAGGGGAAAGAAAGAAGGCTAGTTGCTAAAAAGGAATAGTTTTGGGGTGTCACCCTCTCCCTGAGATGCATACATCTAGGATTTCAGTTGGTGCAGCTACGGTGTGGTTGTGCCTCTTTTGGCACACTAAATTTACTGCAGGTCATTGCTTGTTTAGTGTAAGTGTGCAAAGTGAAAGCAGATACTGTTAGACATAGTGTGTGATATTAAACAGAGATCTGTCTCTTGTCTGTCCTAGCAGCTATCAGGGGGAACTAAAAAATGTTCATGGCACAGTTTGAAACGGATGAGATGAGTTTCAGCACATTGCACTGCTTGGCTCAGTGACATTCTGCCTCTAGCCATGGAATGAGCACACAGTGGCCACCACTTTAGTCAGCTCCTGCTTTTATACAGTCATTCATAATTTTAAAACTACAGATGTCTAAAAAGAGTACTTTTTCCCCCCAGCAATGTTTAGAAGTAGATGCTCTTTCAACAAGTACACACTGGCTCTAATGATTTTGAGATTTAAATTTTTGATAAGGCAATAGAAATTTTTTTAATGGCAGACATGATTTCTAAACTTCAGGCTGCCTGGCCATAATCAAAAGCTGTGAATAATTTCTAATAAGAAGCAAAGTGTATGTGCGGTGTATTAAAACACCAGCACAGATGGGAAGTAGGTAATGGCCTGAAAACCTCCTGCTAAAGGAAATATTTTCCCCAAAAAACAATTTCATTGTAGCTATTTGAAAAGTGACAGACATTTATCAGCAAAACAAGCTGCTAAACAAGCAATGGCAATTTTCCCATTTCTTATCCCATTACTCTATGGAGCTATTGATACGCTTGGTCTGCAGCCAGAACAGGACTACGTCATAGCAGATGTTTCACAAGGGCAGCTCTGCATGCTAAAAATCATCTCTTTTTCTGGAATCTCCTTTCTCAGAAATGATTTTTCTTTACGGGTTCACTTTTTTCCCTGAGTGTTAATTTTCAGTGAGGAAAACGCACCCGCGTTTAGCTTTCCAGAACTGCCAGAGAAGTTATGCAAGAGAAACTTCCTGTTGATAAGACACATATGTCTGTCCACTTAAACTCCTGCTTACTTGGATGTTCAGTGAGTTTACTGAAAATCAAAAGAAAAAGAAAGAAAATAAACCGCACCTTTTATAATATTTAGCATATTAGGTGCTTTATAGAATCCAGACCAGATTCTGGCACTGCCCTCAAAGAGTTTGCAGTTTAGGAGTAGGCAAAAGGTCAGCCAAGACAAACAAAAGGAAGATGGGAGAAAGGGGAGGGGATAAAGTGACAGGATTTTTACCAGAAGACAAGTGTGTAGTAGTAGGTTGGTTTACCATTTCCCATTTTGGAAAAGAAACTTGTCCAAACTTATGGAAGTCTGCAGTGTGACAGTAAAGGGTTAGTTGGGAAGGGTGAAGGCAGTGGAGAGGCAAAATGGAAGGAAGTGAGGTAGAGACAAAGGGGGGAAGAGTGGCAAGGAGTGGGACAGCATGGAGGAAGAGCAGGCTGAGCCACGGGACAGCGGGTGCACATGCAAGGAGGGTGGGACTGGGGAGGACGTGGGACAGGAAGACAGCCCTGCAAGAAGTTGGAAACAACACTTTGAAACCAAGTGACTCAGCTATAAGAGCGACTTGGAGTTGACCAAAGGAACTGAATTTAAAATTACCACAAGGTCCCCAATGCATTGATCTAGCCTTGGGCCATAAATAAGGGGAACTTGATTTCCTGAGCAGCTGAGAACCTGCAGGTCCTGGACTGAGCAGGGTTTGCAGGCTTCCAGTCGTGCTGTCACTAATCAACAAGCTCAGTTCCCATATGACCCAACTTCCCACTTTATATTACCTTCACTCCCACACTGGTAACCACAAACCTTGGCTTTTGAACTGCCATCATCTGCAGCTGTTAGAGACATGGTTAGATACAGTTTTTAACATAAAGGAATGCTTACGGTGACCACAGTTCCCCTTGTGTGCTGTTTACGTGTCCATTTCGATGGCATTGCTGCTTCAAACCCCTCTCTGTTTCTTCCCTTTCTTTACTTATCCTTTCTCAGGCTGTACTGTTCTTTTGAGCCATGGCCCATGTCCATCCCATGGTTCAGTCCTTTCTGTGTTTAGCTGGAATCCTGGGGTAAAATGTGTCCGTGCAGGAAGAGGAATCGATGGGTTTCTTAGGTAGGGTTGTCTGCTCACACCTCCAAATGTGGGAGTAGTGCTGTGACTCTGAGGGGAGAGGTCTGGTATTCCTGCATTCGGATAAGGCCTGGTGCGTATGTCCTACGGCAGCCATGGTGCCATGTGTCAGCATGGGTGGGTGGGTGGGCAGATCTCATGTTGCTTTTGCAGGTGAGCAAACCTCGGTTATTCTGAGGTTTGCAATCATCACGAGCCAAGGAAAATTGCTTACAAAGGTGAAAGCAGTTTCTTCTCCAGTTCTGAGGAAGGCTGTCTTTGAGGAGTATGATTTCCCACAAATTCTACCTCTTTTTACCTCACCCATCACCACTTTGAAAGGCCTATTTGCAGAATGCAGCAGAAGAGACTTGCTGATGACTTCTTCTGGAGCCAGTCGGTGCCTCCCTGAACGCTGGCCAAAAGTGATGTGATGGTTCCTTTCTCAGCTCCTCCCACAGGCCAGGCAGGCTGGCTCTGGTGTCCCTTCAGCCACCCAGGGGGGCTGAACTCTGAGCCTCCACTATTGGATTTTGCAGACCAGTGACATGTGGGTTTATCCTCTTTTTTTTCTTTCCTTAGTGTTGTTGTTTTCATGTCAGCAGATGTTCATTCCTCCTAAAGAAAGACTCTATTGTGCGTGCTCTGCTCACACTGCCACAAAAGGTCAGATGACTTCTTGAGCCCATCATAAATGTCTCTTGGCTACAGTTGCAGTGTAGGTTTTGGGGTACATCTAGCTTTGGGCACTTCTCCCACAGCCCTGAGCTTTCCTGCAGGCTTGCAAGTCCCTTTTAATCCAGAAGGGTCCTATTGGTTCCATTAAATTCAAATTCTTCCTTAAGGTCCTCTCTTCAGATGACCCCAGCAAAAGAAGCTGAAAATACTGGTCTGGAAGTTGCCCAGGTTTTTGTTAAAATGAACCTTTTCGTGCTCAGGGACAGGCCCCAGCGTGGCGAAGGATGTGCTTGAATAGTCAGTTCTGGGAGTTTGGGTGTCATGGGAACATGAAGTCCCAGGAGTCTCCTTTTAGGAGGGAGTGGGGGGTGTTTCTCTCCTTGCAGCAGGGGCAGCTGGCAGGTGTGTTTTACTTTGCACCTCGTACCTGGAAGTAAAAGTGACAGGCAGCAGCTGCTGGGGCTGCGAGAGAAGATGAGTAGGATGAAGCCATAAATCAGTAAATCAGCCAGAAGCCTGCAATAAGGTGTGACTATTTAACCTCCAGCCCTGCACCCACCAATGCAAGCCTGAGCTCCTTCTGCTCCCGAGAACCAGCCAAGGCCAGGAGCTGCACCACCAAAATGCCACGGTCACTCACATGGGCATGTCTGTGACCTGCCACAGGCCTGCATTTACATGTGCCCAGTGAGCAGGGGAGGATGTTGGAGACACCAATGTAGAACCTCCTGCTTGCCTTGATAAAGTCCTGATGCCTGTTATTTTATTTTTATTATTTATTTTATTTATGGTTTCAATATCTTTGCTGGAGGGCACAAAGAGGAGGGCAGGGTATGGGCAGGATATGTACTAACACCTGTTTCCTTTGCCTCCTTCCCAGGCCTTTTTTCCAGCTTTTCCAGCATAGCCTCTGCCTGTAATAGCTCCTGGTTGATGGGCTGTTGGAGAAATGTTGCTTTGCAGGAACAAAAAAGCTCAACTCTAACAGAATCTGTGCTCATTTGAACTGATCAGGAAAAGCAGGACAGCTATAAACCTTCAATTTATTTGAGATACATCCTATAACTCCATGAGCCTGCCTTCTTACTAGAAGGATGAGTATTTGTCAGGCACTGGAGAACATATAATTTTTCTGCCACCTAGTGTCCAGCCTTTGGAGTGCTCAAGCTTTTGGCTGTGAGTTACAAGTTAATTATTGTTTTCTCTTTAATTGCTTATAAACACAATTAGTGATGTGGTGTAAGTTTCTGATAGTAATAATTTTTACTCTCTGCATACTCTACTATTTGGAAATCCGGGAATACCAGAGAATAGCATATTTTTATTTTATATCTCATCATATGTGCATATGGTGTTTTGAAGACAAATAAATAAAAAGCCATGAGAAACTTTGACCAGGCATGTTCTTGCAGATTTGTGAATTATACAAATGTTCTTATTTGAACTAGTACGTTGAAGGAGTCTATAAAAATTTATAGACTGAAGTCCGAAATTCCTTGATTTATGTTCTAATCATGCTACCTATACAAGAAAATGCAAGCCTTTATTAGCTGCTGAACTCTTGGTACAAAATCAAATGCTCCTGCATGTGTGAATGTGCCTGCCCTCACTGTTGTTGTCACAGCAACCCCTCAGGTAGAAACAAGGGAGTCTCCAAGCCCACTGTGTGTCTGCAGGATAAAAGAAGTGGCTGAACAGAAGGGGGCTGGGCTTGGTGCTTATGCCCTGGGACATTGCCCAGTTTATGCTAAAGGTGATTTGGTCCCTTGTGGTGTCTTGGGCCTTTGTGTCTCCCTTGCACTGTGCTGAGGGGTATTCCAGGCCAGGAAAGACATAGCATGCACCACAGAGGAATGATGAAGCATCAGGCTTTTAAAGGGGATAATACAGCCATAGTCAGCACTTGGATTGCCCCAGTGGAAAGGCATTAATAACAATTACTTACAAAATTACAGCAATAGACTTAGAAATGGTGGCACTGTCACCCTGGAGATTCTTCTTCTAAAGGTCATTGAAGGGCAACTTTAGGTCCTTCTCCTGCAGGGTATGATCTCCACATGATACCTGCTCTGGGACTGAAAGCCAGAGAACAGCATAGATCTGTTCTTACACCCACAGTTCCTGCCTGTCCTGTACCCAGCTCCAGGGTGGAGGGCTGGCACAGCTGGAAAAGATCATGTGAGGCTGGTGTGTCTGGACACATGGCTGTAGACATCTGTTGCTACCCAGGCATTCTGCAGTACCAAATTAGCCCTGTTTTATGTTATATTGTCACAGTCATATCTGAGCATCTTTGGCTTTTTGTAGCTTAGCTGGGGGCCAGATACCTCATTAATGTAAACTGCTTTCTGGATTACAGCCATGGGAGGAAGGAGATGCTGGTTTGTTTTAGAGCAGTTCCTTTGCCTCTGGAAGATCACAGGTTTCAGAGGGATTTCCGTCTTTTTCTGCCACAGCTTAACAAAGACAGATTTTGTTTGTGAACCTCTGAATGCTTGGGACCCAATGTGCACATGTATAAAGGTCAGAGGCAGTTTGAGTCCTCTCAGTCTTTATGATAAACTCCAATGAGATTCCAGCTGGTGTCTTCAGTAAAGAGTTTGAAATCCCCAGCTTCAGCAGGGAAGGCAGTGGCATCCCTAAGCTGATGAAACTCAGCAGCTACATCCTGCAGCTTTCCCTCAGGTCAAAGCTCAAAGCTCTCTCTGAGTCATCAGGAGCTCTTGGAGTTGAGCTTGGTGCTCCCTCTGGGCAGCAGGAAAACTCAGAGACAGGCAGCTCTGAAGGTGTCTCTGAAACTCAGCAGCCCTTCCCTGGCCTGCCTGTGGCCCTGCTTTTCTGGTTCTGGTCTCTTTTGCTCTTGGAAGTCACATTTTACTGTAGGGTGTTACCATGGACATTTGCTGATGCAGCACCTGAAAATGGGATAACTGATAGATGAGTGTGTACTTGGATTTTTATTTCCTGTGCACTTCCCTCCCACTGCCCTGTGCACACATACAGCACATACACATAGAGACGTGGAAAAGCAGGTGAGCTGTGAGGTGAAAAATTTGCTCACGTTGAGATATCCACTGCAGTAACGACCACAGGTGACTAGAAAATGTGCAGAAGAGCAATATGAACCTGCAGAGTGACAGGATGGAGAAACAGACTGAGTGTAGGTAGATGTGAAGAAATACACAGGGAAAAATAATCCCCACGTACCCCCTTCAAAATACTGGGATATTTTTCCAAGAAAATATCAATTCAATGATTGTCAATAAGCAAAAAAAAAACCAACAAAGCCAGTCTTATGTTAGGAATTCTGAGGACTAGGAATAAAAGCAAGGATATGCTGTATAAATGTAACTGTATGAATCCCTGGGTCACCTGCTTTTGAGCGTGACTCTGATCCTTTATCTCAGAAAGGATATAGCAGAACTGGAAGAGGTCCAGAGAAAGGCAGAATGGATGACTGAAGGTAGGGAATAGTTTCTCTGTGAAAGGAAGCTGCAGGTCCAGTGGGCTGGATAGGGAGGGTTTAATAGAGGCCCACAGAGTTACGTGTGCCATAAAGATGGATATGGAGCAGCCACTCACTATCTCTGTCAAAAGAAGAGTGAAACACCATCAACTGGAGCTGGCCATAGCCTGACTCAGAGCAAGCACCAGGAGCTGTGCCTTGCACAGTGGATGGAGACCTGGGGAACCCCTCACTTGTGGATGCTGTGTGGGCCAAAAGCTGGAGTGGTCAAAAAGTGGGGCTGGGCAAGCCCTTAGAGAGTGACAGCCACTGCAGGCTGCTGACTCAACAAACCAAACTGAGCTGAGGAACCCCCTGAGACTCTTTGGGCCCAGGCTCCTTGAAGGTGAGTGCTGTGTTTAGCTGTAGGGTGGCCCTGCTGAGAGCTTTGCCCCCCTCCCTTAGCATGAGGGAGCGCTGGACAGCTGTCATAGACATCCTTTATGGAAAATCCTTTCCTTAAGATTTTCCCTCCTGAGAAGCTGAGAGGCCTCAAGAACAAAATGTAAACAATGGTTATCTGCTGCTGTAGAATGCAACAGGTGCATCTGTGATTGGTCTCATGTGGTTGTTTGTAATTAATTGCCAATCACAGCCAAGCTGGCTTGGACACAGAGCCTGAGCCACAAACCTTTGTCATCATTCTTTTCTATTTTTAGCTAGCCTTCTGATGAAATCCTTCTCTTCCATTCTTTTAGTATCGTTTTAATGTAATATATATAATAAAATAATAAATCAAGCCTTCTGAGTCAAATCTTCGTCTCTTACCTCATCCAAGAACCCCTGTGAACACTGTCACAGGACAGCCCCTGCAGGCGCTGAGCACTGCAAGCAAAACCTGCAGACCCTGGGGGAACAGCCTGTACCCTGGCCAGCTGCTGCTGCTGCTGTTTTCCTCCTTGTCTCCCAGCAGAAGGGTGCAAGAGGTCTCTGGAGAGGAGATCTGGTCTCCTGCCCAGGCAGCTGCAAACACTGGGAAGGAGGATGTTGTCAAAAAGAGCTGTCTGTGCTTACACTCTCATGTTTTTTAGCACTGGAGAATAGAGTTTAAACAAGGTTTCCTGGGCCATGGAAGCTGAATGATTTCTACAGGAGGAAGCCAAACCTTTCCCCTAAAGCTCCTCCAGGGGACTGGTTGTGATGGCAATGCAGGGTTCAGGGCTGGGAAGAGGACAGGGTGAGGGTGGCCACAGCTCCCATGGTCCAGAGAAGCAGTGGGGATCCTGACCGTGTGTGTAAAACAGGAGGGACCATTTGGGCACCTCAAATTTGGGCACCTCAATTCAAAGCTGCTGCTGGATGTGCTTCTGGCACAGCTCTCTGGTGCAAAAAGAACCATGGCAGCATCTCCCTGGCTTGACCTGAGTTCCTGCCTCACCAAAAAACTTACACTGCCTGAGCTAATGCAGGTTTTGATGTCGATGTCCTTAAATTGTTTGTCTCTGTTTGCAACAGGCTTGTATTGATTTAGGTTAATTTGGTTACCCAAAAAAAAAGGGTTGTGCTGATTGCTCTAAATGGATTAAATAGTGATTTTAGTTAAACTGATGGCAGGCTTGTGTGTAGACAGGGCCTGGAGCTTTGTAAGCTAATGACTTGGCAGTAATGCAATGGGTTCTTTTAGACAGCTGAGACCAAGCTGTTGTTTTAAATACAAGACCATAAGTGTTACTATTCTAGTAAATGGTCTCCAAATGTGATAGTTTTCCACTAACTTAGGCTCCTTCTTAATCCTGGCTGATACCTTTGCTAACTGTCACTTTCCTGATAATAATTTGGCAAGTACCTTTATTCCAAATGGACTTTGCATTAAATCCATGTGCAAAACAGAGAAAAATTTGGCAAAATTTCTAATTTCTGCTCACTTTCTAAGCCTGCTTATTTTTGCACTTTTTAATTTTTTTTTGTCAATGGAAAAAAATTCGTACTCTTTTTTAATAAAAATTCAGGTAGAAGAAAAATGCAAAGGAGCCTAGCTCCTGACAACAGCAAGGACCTTTCTCCACCAGAGAGCTTTTAGTGGAGGACAGGTCCAGAAGCAGCCACTGTTCAATTTCTTCACTCAGAAAAATACAAGGGTGAGATCATAATAAAATCATAGAAGGGTTTGGGTTGGAAGGGACCTTAGCTCTTGGGCATTACATATTTTGTGTCCATATAATCTCAATGGGAAGAAATCACTGTATTTGAATAAAGTCTTTCCTGCCTGCCTCTGAATCTCCCCAGCTGAGCTTTTGCCAAGTGAATCTGCCTTCATGGGTTTTTTCTCCACCAAACTGCAAATCCCATTTTGATTCATCTGCTTCCTCTGTTGATTTTTTTATCTTCAGGTTGGGACTGAAATTAGAAAAGGACATGACTCCAGTCATGTCACTGAGCCTTAGTTAGCTCTGATCTGGAAGGAAGTACTGTAAAGGGTTCTGAGATACTGAATAAGCCTTAGCTACGAAAACAACAGTCCAGCAGGTTGGCTGTGATCCTTTCCTGTCTTAGGCAGGTATGTGGAATCAGAAAATTGATGGCAAGAATGAGAGGAGACTTTGTGTCTCAAAGCACAGAGAGAGCAGCAAAACGGAAAAGCTCAGGGTTACCAACTGGACAGCAGCTGAAGACCACAAATCTGAATTATCCTGAGAAATGGGTACATGGAAACCCAGTGTGCACTAAGACATTTTTGGCAGATGTTTCTATACCACTAGTGCACGTTGGATCCTGGACTATTTTCTGCATTCCTGGATTCTGAAAACTGGGTCCCATTAACTTGGAGCACAATAGAGGTGAAGCTCTGGGAGGACATGACACAAATCTGGCAAATCAGGGCTGAGAGCACTTATGGAGGAGCTGAGTTACCCAGAAAGGGTAACAGATTGTTTTTCCAAGACATAGGCCAAAGAGATCGGGGGAATCAGCACTGTAAAAGTGGGTGTGTTGTGTGTGTCTCAACTGCAGCATCTTGCTGGGGTGGTGGTCAGGAAGGGGCAGGGAAGGGCCAAAGCACAACCACAAGGCAGGCCCAAGCCATAAATTTGCTTGTGAGCCTGTGGTAATAAGCTGTGGAAGCCATCTTCATCCTCAGTGACCACCCCACCAGAGCAATCTGCCAGTGGATGAATGTCCTTTGTCCTTTGGGGCTCCAAGCCCCACTGAGCAAGGCTCAGGGGATGATCATTGACATCTTATCATGTCTAGAGGCTTGGGGGTAGAGATATTTGTCAAATAAAAATTACAGGTCATCTTCCTCCCTTGAACACCTGAAATGTAGGTGAACAAATCTCAATCAAACTGACCAAAACATTTGCACAGAGCTGATGGGACAGTTAGACTGAGAACAAGGCCATTTATCCCCTCCTCCCATTTGCCATCTGGTGGTGTCTGAGAGCTCCAGAAGACAGCTCCAAAGCTGTTCCAGGCTCACAGCAGAAAAGGCTGCCCATGAGGGATGGATGCCCAGCCCTGGAACACAGCCCTCCCTGGGCTATGAGTCGTAAAATAAACTCTCAGATCACAAGAGCTGGCTTTGCTACAAAAGATTACAAAGCTCACAATGAGTAAAAGAAAATCCTACAAAATCCTTCTTCAGACTTCCCCGAGCCTCTTCCATGAAACAATTAGTGGATGCTCTTGTTTTGAACTCTGTGACTCACTCCTGTAATTCAGTTGTGGCCTGTGATCACTCAGTCACTTAATTTGTGGTGGGGAAACAGGCAGTTGTGAGAATTTCCTCTGTGCCTCCCTGGGCCTCTCGCTGCAGCTCTGGGCACATTGGAGCCTGGATGCTCCCTTCCCAGATGTGCAGGCTCCCCCTAAGGAATGCTTCCTCACAGCACCAAGTGGTGAACAGGAAGGTTTCTCAAAGAGTAAACACATCTCACTGTGTTTTACAGCACTTAATCCAGCTGCAAGGGTGGTCCTGTTATCAATGGTCTAAATAGTTAAGTTGTGGCTTGGCTCTACCAGAGTTTTATTTGTAATTTGGTGTCTTCACAGCAGGTACACATGTATGCACAATTGTAAAAACTCCATTAAAGATAATGGACTCTATCAAAGCAATTTCACTGGCTAATGTCTCCCACATTCTTTTCTATTAACCGTACTTAACTTTGCCATTCAGCAGTACATTTACTGTTATGAACCAGTAAGTGACTTTTAATCACTGGATTTGTATAACATGCAGATTTGTGTAACTTTCCAAGTACATTGTACGTATGAAAGACATTTAACAATTAAACCAAAAGTGTTTCCAGAGATTTCCAGTACACACTGAATATATTTGAAGGCTTCTCTGTGCTTATGTTACCTTGGTCGTGCTGAGATAATTTGGAAAGCAGAGCAAGGAAAAAGCACTGAATAATTTGCCAGCTATTTCACATCTAAAAGAGAAATTGAAAACAGAAAGCTGAAAAATTCCTCCTGCTGGTACCACACGTCAGAAACCCTGCCCTGTATCTGCTGAACAGTGCTGAATGTTTGTCATGAGGAAAAGACAATTGTGTTCTGCTGGCTGCTGACTCCCAAGCGCTAAATTTCTGCTGTTACCAGGAATGGCAGAAGGGGCTGTCACAGAGTGACACAGCAAACTGCAGTGTCCTTCATGCAGGGCTCCCTCCAGGCCCTGGAGGTGGCTGAGCCAGTCACTCTGGTGGCCTTGGGCAGTTGCTGCTCCTCTGCCAAGGCACAGGGATGCTTCTCCACAGGATGCTCAGGCTTGTCACTCATGTGCTTTTGCCTTCCCTCTGCTTGACCCCTGAGACACTTTTAGCCCCGTAGTCTCTTTGTTATTTCCCTTTGGCAGTTGCTTTCCATCTTACAGCTCATGTTCATTCCTTTCTATTTCTTCCCCTTTTTCTCTTTTGCCTTCCCTATTCCTTTTGCTTTCTGCCAAACCATATGCACTGCTCTCTCCTTTTCTGGTTATTTTTCCCAAGGGCTGAATCACAGCAGTTCTATTTGAGTGGCCATTTGTATAGCCCAGAGTCATCTCCTAGTGTGGAGTGCTAAGCTGAGGAAGGTGACCTTCCTTGGTTCCCTCTGCAGTCAGCTGGAAGATATGGGAACCTCCAGAAGGTGACTCAGGTTTTGAGGCTGTCATAAGACCTTGTGGAAGACTGATGTCCTCTCATGAGCTGCCAGTAAGGCAGACAAATATCCTAACTTCCAGGCTTTGAACTGGGGACCCAATTTTATTTAGTACAAATCCTGCTTTTGCAGAGTTTTGGCACATGTCAGATGGATGAGAAGCACAAATCAGGGGATCTTCCCTCTAACCAACATTGCCCTCCCAGGTGCCAGACTCCTGCCCACAGCCTGGCAGTGGGACAAGTGAGGACAAGTGGCATCTGCAGCACAGCAGCTGACAGCCTTGCAACAACCTTCCCCCACCCCAGAGTCCCATCTCTGCTATAGACAAAGCATTTGCTCCAACTTCAAAAAGCCAAGCAAGCACTTTTGCTCGTGTTCCTTTTTTTGCTCTAAAATAAGTATCATGCAAGGAATAAGGAAATAAAAGTGAAAGGGGAAGCGAAAGTTCCATTCTCACACAGCCATTTAAAAGCAGGCCTCCACACAGTTTCCACGGCTTTCATTTCACCAGGAGAATGTTTCCCAGGATCTAACTTCAACATTTTGAGTGGAGCCACATTTAGCCTTTTCCACATCAAATCACAAAGGAGTCATGAACTGCAAATGCAGCCTTATCTCCATCCAGACATTTGTTCCCAAAGAGAATTTTTCCAGTTCCAAGAAAATATGAGTGACATTGTAACAACTCTCCCAGAGCATGCTCTGTTGTATTCTGAGTTTGCTGACAAGCTGTTAAATGGTAAGGGTTGGTTTTCTCTGTAGAAATCTGGTCCTATGATCTGCCTGTGAGATTTTTTCACCGGCTTCCCTAGGATTTCACCTCCAGTGCAATTGCAACTTGCTGATCCAAGAATGAAAAAAAAATTGTGGAACTGGTTTTCTCCCTCCCCTTCCCTGTGCATCTCTGCCCTGCCTTCCCTTATAAACATTTGTGGGCCCAGGAGGGATGACTGCTTCCTTCATGGGTGTCCCTAGTCCCAGGGCAGGCTCAGCAGGACACTCTTTCCCCCACTTTATCCATCTCCATGGATCACTGGGGCAGGTAAAACTGGGTCCTCACCAACCTGTTCTTAGGCCCAGATAGCTGTTTGGAGCATGCTTTGTTTATTTTTATTACTGACATAATAAAATGAGGTGATGGACAATTCCTTGGCCTGGTGTCTGACCAAGGTGCTGCTACAGCTCACTCCCTGCCCACTGTGTGTGCAGCTGACCTGGTGCCTTTGATAATCAAATTTTCATTAGTCTGCTAAGCAAAACGCTGGCATTGAGCCACAGGCAAGTTGTAAAGCTGGCTGAATAATTGGAATAATAATTCACTCATATTGAATGTGGTCCATTTAAAGGTGGTGCTTATTTCCTGAATGGAAATTAATATCTTCCAAGGATTTGGTTTAGATTACTTCACTGCATGGTCTACTTCAGCCTTATAATTTTGCCACTGATACGTAAAGTGAGTTCATAAATAGAGCAGCAGAGCCTTGGCTGTGCTCAGAGATAGTGCTGTGCACTAATGTAAATTATAAATGTAGAGCTCGAAAATGTAACAAGCCTGGCTGGCAAACTTCCCTGTATTATCTCACAATAATTGTTTCCAGCCAGCAGTGATTTTTTTTCTATAGCAGAAGACAGATTATTTATATTATATATTTAGCCTAGAACTGTAATAACATCCTCTGGCAAAAGTATCTGATGGTGTCTGAAATGGAATCAGCTTTCCTCTTTTCAGGCATTAATAATTGAAACATTTGTGTCACCTCATGGCATTTCCTGAACTGGAGAATAAAATGATGATGACTTTTTAATTCATATGGTTTACTTCTTAAAAAGTAGACAACCAGAATTTCCTAATTCTTATGTGTGGTTTGTATCACTAACCAGAGAAATATTTCCTTTTGCAATTCTGATCAGGCAGAGACAACAGTACCACCAGCAGGACTGGCTGCTGGCTTAGCAGTCAGGAAAATACCTGGGAACAGGCCAGGCCTGTGAAGGTCACAGAAGAGAGTAGGTTTTCTCCTGTTTCCTCAGAAATGCCTGGATGCCTGCTACATTGCCCATTGGCACCTACTCAGGCAAACCCTACAGAAGTGAGGATGTGGGCTTTCAATCCCCAGATGGCAATCCTGCTTTAGTACCCCTTGGATTTCTGGCATGCAAGGGAACACGTTTTATGTATTAGAACTTTCAATGCTGTGAATTTCAGTTTAATACATTATTTAAGTGATTCTTCACTTACAAGGCATGTTGGTATGAAAATGGGAGAAAATGGCCTTCCCCTCATTGTGACCCACTCAATCCACACATGAGAACGGATGTATACAATGGCCATTCTAAGATGACATGTTAAAGAAGTAAGGTTTATTTAAATGAATGCTACAGCCAAATAATGGCAACTTCAAATGCAAATCACATGTGATGTGAAAAAAACTCCCACTATAATAATGACAGCTCAATTGAAAGCAATTCCATATCCAGATGCAAAAAAAATTAATGCAGGAATGTTTGTTTACTTAGTGGCTGTAGTGTAGCGTTTAAACCCCTGTTTGTGACAAGCAGTAGATACTGAGAAATAAATTTGAGAAATAAATTTGCGGAAATTTGGGATTTGGGGTGATTAATTCAGTAAAAAGGACAGTTGATGAGAAAAAATATGTTGATTCTGCTTTTTAAATTACCAGTGTTCCTGTTTTTGTTTCTCACAGTTTTGTTCTTAGTTGATCTACTGACATGTAATTATGGCTGGTTCACACTACTGTGAGTAAAATTCATTTTTAAAGCCTGCAGAACAGCAGCATGAATCCTCATCTCATCTGCTAGTGATCAGGTGTCTCCAGGGAAACTTAGTTCTTTTCTTCAACTAAATTAAATTTATGGGAAGTCATTCAGTCAAAATAAACATTGAAAGGCTTAACTCTTTTGAATTGTATACCACTGGATTAGGACTTCAAAAATTTTGAGTTATCCATAATATGTGATTATTAATTCCATAAATATTTTTAATTGAGTGATAATGAGCTATCAGCTTTACTCTTGTTTTGAAGCCTACCCTGACACCAGTTGAGTCACTGTCTTTGGAACAGGATCAGAAAATGATGCCAGGAAAGCCAAAGAGCTGCTCTGCCACAGTTGTATATGAATAATGAAACAGGTGATTCTGGAAAGTGAAATGTATTCACCTGTAACAAGAATCACAATAAAGCCTCATCTTTTTCTTTCAGATTGACATGAGTTTGTTTTAAAAAGCTGGGGTTTTTTTGCTTTTTTTTTTTGTTTGTTTTTTTGACAAAATCCTGGCTTAGCTGAAGTTTCTAGGAGTGCTGTGGTTTAATAACTGAGTCTGGGACTTTTACCTTTCATATTAGGCACCTGTATTTATTTTATTTCTCTATCTATTAGGAAGATTACCTTTATGCTAATCACATCACAAAGTGTATTCCAGAGGTATTGTAAGTACCCACAGAATTAACTAAAGCATAAATTTAGAATAACTCATTTTGGATAGGGTATGATGGTAAACTAAACAAAACTGATTAAAGCCATGCAAAAAAAATTTTGCTTCAGTTCTGTGGATGATCTAAAAATTCATATATTTAAAAGTTCTTTTCATATTAACCCAAAATACCCTGGATTTTACTGTTTTTTGATGGAAAACAATCATTTGGTGATGAGCTTCATCATTGAAAGTGAAAGGAGTTCTTCTTGTTTTGGACAATTGGGTGCTTTGCCTCACTGCGCTCTGCCAGCCCGTGCTGCTGCTCTGCACCGGCCACTCCTTCCCACCCTCCCACCTCACTGCAGCTGCCCCAGCCCATGCTGCAGCCATCCTTCAAAAGGTGCCCTGCAAATGGTTCTTAAAGGGAAGGAGAGAGGATGAGAAGAATAGCTGGAAAACAAATCCATATTAGAACATTAGCGTGATGTTTTTTACTCTTCTGATCCATGATAGATGCCACAGTGCCACATGTGAGCCTAGCTTAAAAAGATCAAGATGTCTTGATGCTAAAGAGATAAAAATAAATACGTATAACATGTCTGGGATTTCTTCATTTTTATGCCAGGCAAAACTTTTTTTTTTTTTTAATTTGATTTGAATTTGCAAGTAGAGCTGGCTTCCCTTCAGCAGCATGTTTTGATGAATACGTTATTTACTACTGAAACAGAAAAGACCTCTGGTGAAGCAGTGATGGGGCAGAGAGGGAAGAACAAAGATGAATGCAAGAAGAAGAAGAAAGGCAGAGTTTGCAGCTGTGAGACGAAGCAGAGGTCGCAAGGGACAGAGCTACAGGAAATCTGCTCTTTATGGCAGCAGGTGCAGGGGGGAGCTCTCATAGCCTGATGCCAATTGGAAGCGAAGGTACCACACAAAGCAGCAGCTATGTGGAGATAATGAGAAGCTGAGAGGCCAAGACAAGCAGTGGAAAACTGCTCAATTTGGAGCTTGCATGAGGGCTCAGGAAGCTGTTTGGGAAGGAAAGAGGCGGCAGCTCTGCCTTCAGTACAGAGAGGGTTTGTTAAAATTTGGTGTGATTTCTGATGCAGCATGCAATGCTGTAGCTTCACAGTTGCTTTTAAGTGGAGAAAAGTTTTTAGTGGGGAGAAAAAAGTTCCTAGTTCATTGTTGAGCCGATGAAACTCTCCTGCCAGCACAAAGCAGGCAGTAGCATGGGGAAAGGGAAGGCAGGCACAACTGGAGAAGTAGTGGAAGGAGCAGACAGGACAATTTCTTTTGGCAGCTGTGCCTGTATGTGCCATTATAATGAAAAATGGAAATTAGAAAATAGCAAAATTCTCCAGCTCCCTCCTGACTAATTTAAACTAGAAGACAGTATTATAGTATCCACTGTTAGGTATGCTCAGCTGTGTCATTTCTTACACATCCATCTCAATCTAAACACTTAACTACTGCCCTAAAGTGCATTAGGGCAAACTAGAGTGGGGTAGATTTCTCTACATCTCTGGATGTCTCACTATGTCATTTGAATCAGGCTTAGGGTTATGGTTATAATTAGGTTAGGACACAGCATTAAAACAGCATTAAAACCCAAGGATACTATTCTCCTCTACTAGCATTTGCTTCAGAAGGGTATCTGCACATTTTCCTCCAGTTATGCTGAAAGTCTTCAGTAAAAACTATCTGCCATCCCCCTGCAACTCCTTTCCAATGGTCTGGCAGTTTAATGATCATGGCTGTCAAAAAGCAGCTCCTTTCTGGATAAAGGAACAGAATGTCATGTTCTGTGTACACACTCACACATATTCACACATACTCCTGCTTGTCATCTGAGGTAATTAATTACAGTTTGCTGAGTATTCTATTGTGGTGGGACTTTTTTGTTAAATATACACACCAATGTGATACACATGAGGTAAGGCAAGCTCACCTGAAGCAGAAGGGGTGAGGTTTGGAATAAAGTTTAACTTTAAAACTTTTGGAATTAACCTTAAACTTTAAAATCTCCCAGTAGATTCAGAACAAATGCAAAGAACTCACTAGCAGGGTTTTTTTCCTGAGTACATCTCATGCCCTGCTTCTTTTAAATATTTGTTTTGAGACTATGTACCTTTTGGTAGCTTTGTATTGACTAGTGCCTCTTGAAACCCTCCTGTTCACCATATAAGCAGCTGAAACACATCTGCTGCTGATACTGAGTTACTTGAGGTAGCATGAACCAGAGCTGGATGCAAAGAACTGCAGAAGGACCTTGTGAGGTTGAATAACTGGGCAATCAAACCACAGATGAAATTCACTGTGTGAATTGAATCAGCACCTACCAGGAAAAAAAAATTCCTAGCCTCTCATATGAGATGAAAAGCTCTGAAATGATCACAGCCACTGAGAAGGAATCAATGGCACGAGTTACATATCAGAAAACATCAGTTAAGTGTGTGGCTGCACTCAATCAAATGTTACAGACCATTTGCAAAGGAACACAGAACAGGAAACATGAAGATGCCACTGCAGGAATCCATAGCAAACATGAACACTTAGTTCCTTCATCTCAGAATGCAGTAACAGAAGAAAAATAGAGAGGGGCTGTGTACTAGGTCAGTTTGATTAGTTTAGCACTGCACAGTTTGGAAAATGGACTACATTATGAGTTAACACACGAAATCATCAGAGGCACAGACACATTGGGAAAAATATGTTTTTTCAAGCACAAAAATCCAGGAGCTCACAAAGGTAGGGAGCCATAGCCAGGCTCAGAGCTAGAGCTGGTGCCTTGTACAGCAGGTGAGACCTGGGCAGCCCCTCACCTGTGGATGCTGTGTGGGCCAAAAGCTGAAGCAGGCTCAAGGTGGGGCTGGGCAAGCCCTTGGAGAGCCTGAAAACCACTGCAGGCTGCTGACTCACCAAACCTCACAGAGCTGAGAAACCCCCTGAGCACACGTGGTCAGAGGAGGGTGGCACAGTCCAAAGGTGAAGTGTTGTGGCTGCTGCCTTCTTCCTGCTCTTGCTGAGGGAGCTGCCCTGGCTTTGAGCTGGGGGCAAGGCTGTGCTAGATGGGCCCTTTGTCTGCACCCATAGAGCTGCCCTTTTACCACCAATTTCTTTCTGATTGATGGGAGCCAGCACTGACATCACTTGAATCAGATGCACTGTGGCAAGGCTGAAGGAAGAAGAAGGATGTGTGGCTATTTTTGGCATGTGAGGCATAGCTGCTTGCTGTCTTCTCTCTCAAGTCAGGAAGGGCACAGACTGGAGCAGGAGGTCAAAACTCTCTTAGCATGTCCTGTATTTCTTAGTAAATGGACTGAAACCAGAGAAAATCAGTAATATGACAGTTGTTAGATAAACCCAGGCTTTTTTTAGCAACTTTTCTGAATGTGCTGAAAACTTCCTTGTGCACAGGATGGTGTATTTAACTTACAATTGCATTTCCTGCATCTGAGAAGGAAGGAGCATTCTTGAAGACTAGGATGGATGGAGGCCATCTGGAAAACACTGATTTCATGTACATGATTAATATAGTGGATATGATGATTTATGAGTCAAGCAGGTTTAACTTTAGTAAAGTTAATAAAAGCTGTAGTCAGTGGGCACTCATAAGCTTATATAAAAGCGTGTAATTATGAATAACAATAGAAATAAAACTGTCACTAGAGAAACACTAGGGATAGCAAAAATGATGTATGTGTTAACTAGGGAGGAGAAGATACACTGGAAATGGTGGAGGACTAAAATGGCCTAAAAACAGGAAAGGGGATTTTAGCAGAAATTCATGTTGTTCCAATGATATGTAACAAGGAACTCGTTCACTATTTCCCATGGGCAGGCAGGCATTCAGTCATCCCCAGGAAAGCAAGGATCCATCATGCATAACAGTGAATTTGGAAGAAAAATGCCATAAATTTGAACGTCCTCTCCTCCTCTTCCTTCCCCCAACCGTTGCTGTTGGGCATGACATCATGTGGACATATGGTTTGGAATATCCCTTGGGTTGTTTAGGTCAGGCTGTCCCAGCTGTGTCCCTTCCCAGCTTTTTGTATACCCCAGCCTGCTCACTGGCAGGGCAGTTCAAGAAGCAGTGTAAGCACTGCCCTGCTAAAACATCCCTGATTCTGGTCACAAACCCAAAACAGAGTCCTAAATAAGCTACTATGAAGAAAATTGCCTCTATGCCAACAAAACCCCATACATATATATAAAAGATAGTACCTTTCAACAAAATGAAAAAACTCTGTGACATAAAGATATCCAGAGCCATACAAAAGCAATGAAAACACATACATCAAATTCACAGTATCACAGAATATTCTGAGTTGGAAGGGATCCACAAGGATCATCAAGTCCAGCTCCTGGCCCTGCACAGGACAGTCCTGAGAATCACACCATGTGCCTCAGAGTGCTGTCCAAATGTTTCTTGAACTCTGTCAAGCTGGTACTGTGACCACTTCCCTGGTGAGCCTGTTCCAGTGCCCTCTGAGTGAAGAATTTTTTCCTAATATTTGGCCTAAACCTCCCCGACACAACTTCAGGCCATTCCCTCGGGTCCTGTCACTGGTCACCACAGAGAAGAGATCAGTGCCTGCCCCTCCTCTACCCCTCACAAGGAAGGTATAACTGCAATGAAATCTCCTCTCAGTCTCCTCCAGGCTGAACAAAGTGTCCTCAGCCGCTCCTCAACACCTTTCCCTCAAAGACCTTCATCATCTTCATTGCCCTCCTCTGGACACTCTCTAAGTCCTTTATATCATTCTTTTATTGTAGTGCCCAGCACTCACACAAGACTCAACGTGAGGCTGCCCCGGTGCGGAGCAGAGCAGGACAATCCCCTCCCTTGCCTGGCTGGTGATGCTGTCCCTGATGCCCCCCAGGACAGGGTTGGCCCTGCTGGCTGCCAGGACACTGCTGGCTCATGTTCAACTTGCCACTGACCAGGACCCCCAGCTCCCTTTCCATGGTGCTGCTTTCCAGCATCTCATTCCCCAGTCTGTCCATACATCCGGGGTTGCCCCATCCCAGGTGCAGAGTCCAGCACTTTACCTGGTTGAACTTCATATGGCTGGTGATTGCCCCTCTGATGTGTCAAGGTCTCTCTGCGGGGCTTCCCGGCATTCCAGGGACTTGACAGCTCCTCCCAATTTTGTATCATCTGCAAACTTTTTAAGTATCCCTTTAAGTCCTGTTTCCAAGATGTTTACGGCTACTTGAAGCCAATGAATACCATAATAGCTGTACATGTCTTGCTAAGTTTAGTGAGCATGCAAAAGCAGTGCCAGAGTAGGGTTTCACAGTCACATGATGGCTCTGAGACCAAGCAATGCAGGTTTTATGGCTAAACCTGAAAATAAATTGTTTTCCAAGAGTATGTTTGGTATATATATTTGTTGTTATGCTGGGACCTGTGTGGTGGAGGCCATATATCTGTAGATGTCGCATAGGTTGTGTCCTTCACCAGGGGTGAACAACCCAAGGTATGGGTTAGGGGCTGAGCTCATGGAAAGCAACTCTGTGCAGAAGGACCTGAAGGTCCTGGTGGACAACAAGCTGTCCGTGAGCCATGCCCACACACACAAGAAGACTGATGAAGTCCTGGGATGCATTAGGAAGAGCATTGCCAGCAGGTCAAGGGAGGGAATCCTGCCCTTCAAAGGAACCCTGGTGAGCCATATCTCGAGTGTTATGTCCAGTTCTGGGCTCCTCAGTACAAGAGAAACATGGAGCTTCTGGAGCGGGTCCAGTGGAGGGATACAGAGATGATTAAGGGACTGGAGCATCTCTGCTGTGAGGAGAGGCTGAGGGAGCTGGACCTGTTCAGCCTCAAGAGAGACAACTGAGAGGGAACATTTTTCATGTTTTTAAGTATCTGAAGGAAGGGTACCAAGAGGACAAGAGGCAATGGGCAGCAACCAATGCACAGGAAATTCCACCTGAATATGAAGAAGAACTTCTTTACTCTGCGAGCACAGGAACAGATTGTGCAAAGACGTTGTGGAGTCTCTCTCACTGGAGATACTCGAGAACCATCTGGACCCAATTCCCTGCCATGTGCTCTAAGATGACCCTGCTTGAGCAGAGAGCTCGGACCGCTGTGGTGCCTTCCAATCGGACCGATTCTGCGATTTCCTGTTTCCTCTCCCGCCCAACTTAACGCTGCAGACCTGTGGGAACAGAGCCCGCACACCCTGGGACCACTGCGCGGCCGGGAGCCCGGCGGGCCCGGGTTCCCTGGGGCTGGGCCGGCCGCACCGCACCACCCTCCACAGCTCGGAGCCAGGGCCGGTCCCGCCCGCCGCCCTCTCCTTCCCCGGGGCGGTGGAGCTGCCTGGAGCCCGCCCCCGGCGGGGAGTGGCTGGGCCAGGGCCGCTTTCCGCCGGTTGCGGGCCGGGGCCGGGGTCGGGCGGGATGTGGCGGCCGCAGCCCCAGCCCCGGCCGGGCGGGACCGACAGGCGGCGCCGCGGCGGGGACGCGGCGGGCCCAGGTGAGCGGGGCCGGGGCACCGCGGGTGGAATGGCGGGGAGGAAGGGAGGAGGCGAGGGGAGCTCGGCCGGGGAGCTTCGCAGGAGCCCCTGAACGTGCAGGGGGCTTGGGGCATCCCCGGCGGGGCCGGGGCCGGGGCCGGCAGCGCTGCTCCCCGCTGGAGGGGCCGGGCGGCTGCACTCGGCTGGATGCTGCCCTCGGGCTGGGACAGCGGCCGCTCTTGGGAGTCGCTTTTAGTAGGGGAGCGTGTAGTTGTGTGGTGGGTTTTTTTTTTTTGGTTTTTTTTTTGTTTTGTTTTTTTTTTTTTGTTTTTTGTTTTTTTTTTCTTTGTGGGTTTTTTTTTTTCCATTTCATTTCAGTGAAAAAAAAACCCCACCCGGATCTTTCATTTCACAGTCCGAAAGTTTTAAGATTTTTTTTTTAAATTTTTTAAGCCCCTAGTGATGTTGACATTTCACAGTTAATGCAGTCTAAGAAAGGGTATAAGAAAAGGTCTTGCAACTTTGAGATAACGTAGCTATAATTTTTTAACTCAAAAAGTAAGATTTCACTTCAGCGCGTGTGAGCGCAGTTACAGTGATACAAAGCCATTAATGGTTTATTTAGTATGGTTTGTTTGTTTATTTTTTTAAATAACCAACTGCAAAGAGGGAAGTAATGGTGCTCTTAGAAAACTTACCTATCTTATCTCTCCCGTCCGGGCTTAAGGAAGAAAAAGAAACCTGCCGTCTCAGCAGACACTCTGTGTGTATATGCTTTCATAAATAAATGAATCTTACAAGACCATGACCTCTAGTGTGGATGAACTGCTCTCCTTTTCTCTCAGAGCTGTGGCAATCAGCTGGTTGGAGCTAGGGCTGCTCTCCTTATCAACAGTGGTGCTGCCAAAAGGCTGGAGCCACGGGGAAATTCTGGAAAAAAACACTTCACCTTTCCCAGGGCAACTGGGAAAGAAAGGTGTATTTCTCACTAGGTGTTGTCTTTTGGGTTGTTTGGGATACGTGGTTCTCCCAGCTCCACGAGTCCACCAAGACTTTCTGCAAACACTTCAGTCATCCTTGCCAACAGTTTAATAGAAAACGGCTCATTCCTGTTTTGGTAATCCATATTAATCTTTGTGTACACTGCTTGAGTGACTTCTTGCTATGCTTCTGAATTAATTATGCTAGCATTTTAAGAGTTCTGCAGTGAAGTGCTTTTATAATAAAGGCTTTCACAAAATATGCTGCAGAAGGTATAGCAGCAAGTGCTGCTACTAATTAGAAGTAATGAAGGTTTTCAAAGAAATGGGTGAAGTCCCCTGGGATGCATTATCTCTTGTTTTGTCCTTTCCTATTGGTTCATTTACTTGCTAATTTGGTATTGGCCTTACAGTAACTCCTGAAAATGAGAAAATTTTTACTTATTAAAATTTTGTTAGTGTTTAAATACTAAAGTCTCTTTCATGATGTTGTATATTCCCCCATCTCATTGCTGAAGTTGAAATTGTTGTGGTTCATTCTGGGAAAGCATTGACAGCGGTTTTCCAGTTGAAGCCCTATTCATGGGGCTTCTAGGCCCTTATGAAACTGCAAAGAAGGGGTGTTAAAATAAATATTTGATTTAAAAGAAAAAGAAGGCTGAGTTTAGAGATTTGTGGTTACTTAAAATTTTGGGATCATGGGAAATTGAAGGAAATGTACAAGAACCACCAAATGTTTATGTGCAGTGTTTTGTAAACTTGAGATTAGGACCATATCCAATATGTCTTTTTTTCTTCCTAGTGCTTGATACTATTAGAGTTACCAGTTTTCTTTGTAGCTCTCTTTGAGATTGGGCACCAAAAATGACACGTTCTCATACATGACATTAAAGATTACAGTGCAACAGCATTCTAAACACAGTCAGAGGCAAGTATTGTATTGCCACTGGCTTCCTCCCTCTTTAAATTTAGATAAATCATCCTTTGTTCTCTTCATTAAAGTGAAGTCAAAACTTTGGGCCTAAGCTGCTTCTGGTGGAATTGTAGTGGGTTCATGTAATAAAAGAGGATTTATTAGCATCAGGATAAATTAATTGTGATGAACAGGAGGACAGAAAGCACTGCAAACAATGTTTTGTACTGACAAAAGCGAAAACCCTAAAGGTTAATTCTGACTTTGTTCCCCAATTAGGCACACTTGGTTAAGCTTTTTTTGCTTGCTGTGGCTGGGGCCTTTGACAGCTACTGAACCAGCTGACCTTTCAAGTGTGATTTACTCGAGTGTGGGACACCTCACAGGCGCTCCTCGGGAGTTATGATTTTTTCTTTTCCCATTTCAGCCTTGTGTTTCTTTGAGCAAACCCCTCTTTCTAATTGAGCCGAGACCGGCTGTGACCTTTTCTGGTTTTGGCCATATTGCATATGAATGATTCCTGTGGAAGGGGTTTTTCTTACCTCCTTTGGAGTATTGGCCTCCAAGGTGAATGGGAAGGGACCTGCACAGTTGCCATAGTGATTTCCAAGTTCATCCTTAGCATCTTGTGTCTCTTTCCAGAAAGCAGCCCTTTCATGCCACATCACTTAGATTAGGATTGAGCCCAGGGTGTGTTGTAATACTATTCAATATTCTTGAAGGAAAACTGCTGCAAAACGCTTGTGTATTCGGAATGAATGCGCCCTTTGTAAACCAGCAGTCACACGAGGGAAAACTTGGCCCTCTGGCACTGAACAAAGGCTGCTGTTCCTATTTTAAGCATGGTAGTATCCTTTTTTGAAGGTGTTTCCTTAATTCTTTGTAGTGTTAACTATTTAACACACCATGTAACTTCCTTTTTTCTTCTTCTTTACCATATAGGTATGGATTCCGTTAAGAGGTCACCTGAAAAATGCTTTCAGGGAGAAATATCAAGCCTGCAAGCTATTGATGCTGTGGAAGCTAGGATCCACTATGGATATACTTTGTTTGCTAAACATGAGTTTTCTGTATGGAAATGGAATTAGCTATTGACATGGAGTTACTTCCCTATTTATTGATGCTAAGAATGTGAAGTGGTTTAATGAGTAATCTGAAGTCTGCAGGCAGAGGGGTGAGATCGTGTGCTTGCCTGAAGTAAGGTTTCTTTGTTGGGTGTGATTGCTTTGGGACTTGCAGAATTTGGATTCTGCCTCCCCTTTGCACATACTGTAAAATGCTGCTCGCTGTGTTTCAGACCCTCCTTCATCTCACAGCCAAGCTTCCTTCCAGAACACCTCTTATTATCTCTGTGTGATATATTTCTAATTGGCACCCAGCTGTCTAATGAGTATGATCAATGGTGCTTTCTGATTTTTCTCGCCACCTCCTTCCTTCCTCTCTTGCTGCCTTATAAATAGGTCTCTTAGTTGTGTCATGCCCGTGTCAGGGTAAATTGTCTTGTTACTCTGCTCTTTTTGCCCTCTGTCACTCTGTTTATTTGTAACACTGACAAGTGTAAAAAAACCCCAACTAAATTAGACTTTACCTTGAATAGTAAATATTTACTACATAAACAGTTGTGTACTCAGAATAAGGGATAGAAAGTGGAAAATATGTTTTCTTAGTACTACTTATTTAGCTCCTTTAAAGTTGTATGCACTACCTATGTTTATGGATTGAATGAAAGAGCAACCAAATCAGAACTACAGCTGAACAAAAGTTTGTTAAACACACTGTATGTATGGTTAATTATAAAATCTCCTTGGGAAAGAGCTGTGTAGCTGTGTGGGAAAAGTGGCTCCTTGAAACTAAGAGCAGAATGGATATGGCATATGTGACCTTTCTCTGTTCTCTGCAATGGCTGAAGAGTTGGTTGTTTGGAGGGGTTTAATGTGCTCTTGTTGAAAGTTTTCCTTTGCTGGGCTGAGAGGTCATTGGGGCAGGAAACCATTACAGAGGAAAATCTCTTAGTAGGGAGACTTTGAGGCAGCCTGTGGAGTGAAAAGTCAAGAGGTTGATAGTGAGTATTGTGAAACTAAATAAAATGAAAGGGTTAGTATCTGTGAGAGAGGCAGGAACTGGGAGTTGATACCATTAGATACCATTTTCTGAATTGTTTTACAAGTCTCCAGATCTGTGTAAGGTGAGGCATGTGGCACTGGTGTAGCTTTTCAGGACCTTGCTTAATGGTGAATAATAATACTACCAGAAAATTAGAATCAGATAATAGTGATGCTTTCAATGTGTCTGTAGATAATGAAGTTTGTCAATGGCTTCACTACTTTATTGATTAATGGGATGAGAACCACAGTCCCTAGCTCAGTTCATCTGACAACAACTTGAGTTTAAATCACCAGTCTGAGGATGGTCAAAATTATCAGACTGGTTGGAAAAATACGCTTTAAGCAATAAAGGAAACAATTTTTAACATCTTTTTGTTTTGTTTTTGGGAAGCCATCAACTCTCCAGAGAGTGTGGGAAGGGCAAGAATAGTTTTTTCATGATAGTAAACTGCTTTCTTGCTGTTTTAGTGGGATACTTCAAGTAATTTGTTTCTGTTATGGTGGTAAGCATTCTTCCCACTGACACAGCAGCTTGGTCTTACGGGTTATCATTACTGCAGATATGCAGGCACTTGGAGTGGTGCTGGGGGAGACTACTTGCAAGGCCAAATGCTTATAGCCACAGGCTTTTCCTTTATTTAATGGCTATCTAATAATTCTTGTGGTTGGTTGTTCCCCTTCCTCCACACATAAATGTTTTACTTCAGGGAAACACCATGAGGTTCAAAGGAAGGAACATCCCTGAGCCTGTTCAGGGTGGTAAATTGAGGTAGCCTCAGCTCCATAAAATATCTGACTTTGTTGCAAGAGCTAGGCTGATCATATAAACTTAATTTATCCCCATTGTTAGAGAGTATGTCTTTGGGGACAAGAGCTTTCCATTCTCTCTTAGGATTTTGGACAAAGATGGTTAGTGAGGCAGGAATGAGATTGAATTTCATGGTGCTGGTCTAAGTTTCAGGTGCTTCCTGTTGCTAATGGCCCGTGGAGAGTGGAGATCGTGGTGATGGAAGGAAATGGGCAGCCCAGCTGTTTGCTGGGGCTTGGCTTTTCCCATTTAATGAGTAGTGCATTAACCCATCAGTATTTGCATTAAGAGCTCAGGCTGAGCTGTGGCTGTGTTGCATTCCCGGCTCTGCTCCTGGAGAGCCATAGGCACGCCGGTCTGTGTGACACACAGCTGCTGAGTTTGGTGACATTTTACATTGCTGTAGTAGGATTTCCTTGCTGTTAACATCTTTTTGGTTGCTGTGTCTATGGTGGGAGCAATGTGAGTAGGGTGCTGATATCTGTGCTTCACCAGGGATGTGGAGTCTCAGGGGCATGAGGTGCTCTTGGATGCCTTGGATGGTCCCTGCTGCCACTGCAGTGGGACAGCACTGTTTTACCAGGGCACCATGCTGAAACTTTGCTCCTGTCCTGCCAGAATCCTTGTTTAGGAGAGCAGGACGTTTTAATTTGCTCAGAGCAGTGAAAATCTTGAGGAGACCCTCACTGAAATTGTATAAGAAGGATCTGATTACTGTTGCTTGGGGTACAGAACCAGAGCAGCTGATCCTCTGTGTGGTTTTGCTCCCAAAGCAGTTAATAATCAACAGATATTGTGTTTCCCTTTCCCCTGGAGAGCCTGAACATGGTCATGGTGAGAGAGCTGCTGCAGTGTTCCCACACTTGTGGCTGCTGGGGACTTTACAGAGTTGGCTGGGAGAGAAGAGCTGCTCCAGTTAATGGTTTCCTCTGAGCAGTCTGTCAGAACTGTGTCTGCTTCCTCTGGGAATGAAGACTGGGGGAAAATCCGGTTTTGCCAGGGGTCTCGAGTTGCTGTAAGTTAAGAAAAGATCAGCTTCAGCTTCTTTTTTTTTTTATATGCAGTTAGCACTAGCAGAAGGGTATTTGTTCTTTTAGCTAATTGAGAATTTTCCTACTATGGTGCCAACTTTTGCCAATGACAGAATTTTCCATGGGATAATCTTTTCCAGGGTCAAGTTAGGATCTATTTCATGTTATCCAAGGAGATGCTTTCTGCCCACCTTGAGTATAGCTATGATGTTGATTTTCAGGAGTAGATTTGTTACTGTCTTTTCCTTTGTGAGGTAGGACTGGCAGGTAAAAGCCTGTGTTGCTGTTCTGGGAAGAGTAATCCATAAAACTTCTGACTGCCCTTTGTGAAACTGACTGGCTTGCCCTGTTGTACTTCCTGGCCTCGTGTTTACCTTTTAGAGTGAGGTTATTAAGATTTTCCATCTTTGGGTTAAGCAGGCAGTGTATATTCATGTCATTCACTTTCTGAGTTAATTTCATATTATTTTAAAATAATTTATCTTTGTTACAAGTAATGAGCATGGTGTGTAGCAGCTGTTTTGCTGTGTTTCTGGTGAGCTTGGTGTGGCACTGAATTTCTTAATGTGAGAGTCCAGACTTTTCTCCTGGATCTTGATGCACATGCACTTCTTGTGCTACTGCTTTGTGTGCTGCCATGCCCTAGTGAAACTTTGTGTGCTTTGCCTAGGTGTAGCACAGTTGGAAGCCTGGGCATTAAGTGTGACCCTTGCAAGTTTAGATTGGCTGTGGTTTTAATGCTGAGAGGCCAGTATGACTCTTCAGTGCAAGCCATGGGAAGTACATGGGGTTGCTGTCTTTCCTGCAGGTCTCTTAGGAGTAATTGTTGTAGGTGTTAGTTGGGTAAAAGTGATCTCTAATGGCTTGGAAATTATGATATAAAATATGAGAGGAGCTTTTAAAAGGAAGATTAAAAGTCAAGGGGCAAGTAGGGAATAATACTTAATTTTAATAATAATTAAAACCAAGCAGACCAGCTGAAGGCAATGCAGAGGATATAAGGAATTCTGGGTAGCAGCCTGTGTACATATTTTGAACACCAACATTGCTAAACAGTGGAAGAAGAAAGAGACCAGCCCCCTCAAATTTCTATCAAACCAACAAAGAAGATATAGAAATAGCTGTGTTTGCTACTTAATTCAGTTATAGATAACATACAGATCTCTGGCACAGTTTTGACTGCCTGATACATGTGTGGCAGAATATTCAGGCTTAAATTTTTACATGCTCATGTCATAATCAGACTTCACGGACTGGATAGGGTAGAGGCAGTATTCCCTGAGCAGAAGTGGTCTTCCCCCTTCCTTTGCTGGGAAATTTGTGAGACAGGCAGGTTTTGCTGCAGCTGTTCAGATGTGATGTTAGTTTTTTTGTGTGTAATGCCCTTGGCACCATTTAAGGGATTATGTTTTTGAAAGGCAAGTGTCTTCAGAGAGTTGTAGTCTCACAGATGGCTCCATCTTGTCTTCCAGTTGGCAGGCAGCCTAGGAATAAGTATCAAAATAATTTTTAATACAGCAAAGAGAGAGGCTTGCCAATGTTTGTACAGCCAATAAAAAGCCTCAGTAATAAAGATTTTGTGAAATAACTGCAGTAGATCAAAGTGACATTTAAGTGATGCTCATGAGCATCATTTAATCGCCAGCTAACTGCCAAAGGCCTGCTGCTGTGGAACAACTGGAGTTCCTGTGCTGCTCTGCTTTACTGTATCTGTCTTGCTCAAGGCCCTGACCACCGCTCAAGCTTGTAATTTCTCCCTCTCTCTGTGAGTGGTGGGTGCTTAAATGCTGTTTGAGAACTTATTTATTTCTAGTATTGAGCTTTAGTCTAAATTTTATTTATAGAAAGTGAGCTGTTTTCAGCTTCCAGGATGTGATGGAACTATTATTTGCTAACTTCTAGTGACTCCCTTGTGGCGTTATAAATCAGAGAAGTTGCTTTCTTGCAAGGTTGGCTGCATCTCCACAGATGAAACTCTTGAACTTTTGTTGTGGGTATAGTTAACTAGCAAAATACTGCAAATCCTGACATTTAAATAAATCTTAGAAGTATGTTAGGATAGCTTGGGTTTGAGGGAACCTCAGATGATCTCTGGTCCAATTCCCTGCTGAAAGCAGGGCTGACTCTGGAGTTGTGTCAGGTTGCTCAGAGCTTTTATCTTGCTGGGCCTTGAAAACCTCCAAGGATTTTACAGGCTCTCTGCTTCACTTCTTGGCTGCCCTCAGGGTGAAAAAGATTTTCTTTGTATCCAGTTTCCTATTTTTAGTTATGCCCGTTTCTTCCTTGTCCTGCCCCTCTGCACTGCTCTGTATGGATTGCTGTCAACCTCACTAATGTTATGTGCCCTCTTCACAGCATTACTACTGGTAGAGGGTAATTAGAGTAATTTCTAACATTTTAGAAGTCTTGGAGTAGCACGCTTGCATTCTTTGATTTGCTTTCCTTCCTACAGCATAAAATAGCACTGTACTTACTGAGATTTACTGTTGCTGCAAATATGTCTTTATACCCAAAGAGGGCATTCTAACCTTAAAGATGTTGTTAGTTCTGCCTTGCTGGCTTTCTCTGGTACAGTCCTTGCTTATGACTCAGACTTTAAGGTAATTTAAGACATTTCATACGTTTTTGTTCAGTGGAGCACTATGACACTTTTATTGCTCAGAAATGAAAAACTCAGTCTTCTCAGTATCTCTCATGGTTTTGTTGTCACCTCTTTGTTTTTTTAAGGCCAGTCATGCAAGGTGTGCCTGCTCACAGAGGGCTGGAGAGAGAGGATGCTTTCTAGGTTGAGCAGCTGTGGCAAGTGCATCCAAAATACTGTGAGTTTTCTTCCTAGTCAGGAGGAAATTTAAAAGGTTTCCAGCATAAAAAGGTAGCACTGTTTCATTCAGTAGTTAAAGAAGCCTGTCAATTAACTATCTATGCCTATAGACTCTCTTAATTGATTTACTTGACACAGATATTTTATAAATCTATTTTCCACTCTCAGATCTCAGACTTTTTTAGATTTGGAGTACAAAAACGTAGACAGGTTGTTATAGTCAGAGTCCTCTAAATATGATGTTTGTATTTGCTTCATGTTTCTGGTGAAAAATGTAAGTTAAACCTGAGGTTTCCAATAAAAATTCACCAGACAGAATAGCATTATTGCAGGATCTGCCTCAAGGGGACCTGCAACTCTAAGGTTTGATAGCTTAGATAATATAAATATAAAATTCTATCTGAGTGTTGCTTTTAAATGTCCAACCTTTTTCCATGAAGACAGGAGTTCTAAAGGTACAAAGCTTTAGGTGTATTTTGATAGTGAAAATACTTAGCTGTCTTTCAGGAGTCCTATGTTAGTCCTTTGTTCTGTCTTGGCCATGCTTTGTGGCTGGGGTAGAGTTGTGTAGTTTCTCACATAGTCTGCTTCAACCACAAAGCAAATGCATTAGATTACTGCTGTACCTCAGAACTCATGAGATCAAATGTCTCTGAAATTGCTTTGCTTTCCTGGAAAGGAAGCTGTGGCAGTTCTGCCTGCTGCTTCTTAATAATATTACTTGTCAGGAGTATTGTATGTAAACCTGAAAGAAGCAGAAGAAATTCCTAATTACACAGGGACCTATCCCGTATACCTGAAAGGGATATGCAAATATGAGCTACCTCACACAGGACCCTGCTGATCCTGGATTATGAATTCAGGTTTTCTAAAGCAAATAATACTGCTCTAGAATTGGACGTAATGAGTTAACAATCTGTATTTATTCTGGAAAGCTATCTGAATGACACTCAAAGTTTTCCTCTGCCAAGCTTTTTGTTGCTGAAGCAGATCTGTTCAGGTGTGTGTGTGTTTGATGCCATATGGTACATTCTGCACCTTCTTTATCCACTTAAAATGCTAAGATGGATCTGGAATATGTTGACCTGCAAAACTGTTCACTGGCTTATTCTTTTAATACAGAGAATATTTTTGAGAGGTATGATTTTTGTGTTGACTTTTTTTTTGTTTTAAACTTGAAGTATTTTGCTGAAGACTTTGTTTCAGTGCAGTATCCTGCAAAGTCCCTGGACCCACGAAACAAGCTGTGTCATTATAGGGGTACAATTTCTTTGAGGATTAATGCTGTGCTTTCATTTACTTTGATATTAATAGCAGATGGGTAAGGTTCAGTGAAAGGTGGCAGATACTGTGTATTTGTACTTAGGTAGTAGTACTTATGTGAATCACAAACAGCATGTGACAGAAATATGTTAAACTTCTGGCAGAAGTCTGTGCTTTTGTTAAGCAGCATAGACATGTGTTAGTAAGAGTAGCCTGTATTATTAGCTAATGTATGTTAGCCCAGGGAGAATGTCAGAGTAAATTGTGACAGGTAATTGTCTTGATTTCCTAGACTTGAGTAGCAGTGATTTACAGTCGGGGGAAGAAGCTCTCACAAGAGTGTTTTCCTTGAGATGATCTCTGAGGGGATGAATGGAGTCAGTGTGCCTTTAGAGTGAGGTTTGGTTTAGATTGTCGTACAGACTCTGTGTGCTGTGAAAGATGTAAAAGAAACCCTCAGCCAAAAAGCTGAGCAACTGGAGGGAAGCAATGAAATCAATGAACACAGCTGAAGTGAAGTTTTCAGTGAAGTTTTCAGTGAACTTCAGTGAAGTTTTAAATGCACCTGGGGAAGCCCAGAAAATTCTGAGCCTTGCTGATGGGCAGTATAATGCAGAAAGGCTCTCCACCTGGGAAGGGATTGGGTGGGCTGAGGAGGTGGAGGGCATGGAAGCTCATATGAGGAGGATTTTTGGGGGTAAGTTGACACAGGTTTGTTTGCTGTTGAGAGAGAAATGCTGTTAGGGGAGCTGGAGAGAGGCTTGTGCATTGGGGTCATGGCCAAAAGGAATGATTGGAAAGGAGCAGAGAGGAAGAATTGTGGAAATTAGTATTGGGAAAGAGAGTATCTCTCTTTGGCTTGGAACACTGTTCAGGAGCTTTGTGGATGGTTATTGTTCTAGACTGTGAAGTGTGACCCATCCAGAGTTTTTGTCAAAGCTCTGGAGAAGCAATTGGAAAGAGTCTGGATCAACTCTCTTTTTCACTTGAAGAAAAATGAGCCCTTGGTTTGGAAGGAGTAACTGGGGAGCCATGATTGAAATGCAGTGACAGTGGGAGTAAAAGCAGGCAGGGTTTGTTGGGAACGGTGGAAAGCATGTGCAGTGTTGGTACTAGCAGAGTTAGGATGGAGACAAAAATGAGTGAATGACAGCCAAAGTAGATTCATTAGTGTTGGTGATGTCCTCCCTCAGCCTAGGGTCTGCCTGGCTGCTGCTTGACTGTATTCCTTGTTCCTTGTCTGCTTCTGGTGGCCATGGCTTTTGGAGGTGCGTGAATAGGTTTTAGTCCTGTGGAGTCCTTGGTCTGCAGTCCTGGTGTGAGGTGCACGGGTTACTCTCAGCTCCTGCCTGAAGCTGAGCAGGACACATCTCCATATTCCTGCCATATCTGGTGATGTGGGAAGTTTGGCCTCTAATGCCAGGGCTCCTACATGGAAAGTTATGGACAGCTAGCTGTCTAGTGCTGGTGGGTGCCTCCTTTGAGTGCTCTCCAGCTGTATATTGAGGCCTTCTCAACTTCTGTATCGATAGCTGTTGTCCCTCTGTTTCCACATCTGCTAAAATCTGTAGTTCAGTGCAATTACCTTCTAGAGAGAAACTCTATTCTTTCCTGGAATGTTAATTTAAAAAAAAAGTAAAAGATATCTGACTTGCTCTAGGCAGAGTGACTTCTGACCCACTCTATTTAGAAGGAGCTCTGATTTCTGCTAGTAGTGCTCTTGCCTGTGGTTAGTATTCAGCTGCTGTTTCAGCAATCTCTGCTGTAGTATTTCTTCCATAGCCTGTTCATAGATAATCTCAGAATTTCATCTGAACAACCTACTTTTCTCCTCTGTGCTAGAGGAAAAGGATATAGCTGACGTCTTCACTTTTGTGTTCTGGGGCCCAGTAAAACAAACTTCCAGCTTCTGTTTTGTCTGTCTACAGCCTTGGGTAAGGGTTGTAAAGGTCAAGCCATATTCTCAGTGAAGATCTCAAAAGGGATATCATGTGTGTCTTTCCCACTTGCCAGTGAAGGTCTCTGAGGGAGCTGCACTCTGCTTGCTGGACCACAGTTTCACCCCTCCCAGGTTGTAACATCTGCAGGCTGATGGTGATGAGCAATCTGCTGGCATTTGGTGAGGACTTGCACTGACTGAAGCTGCTTGTGCAGGCATTGAGGACAGGAGGGTGGTGCTGCAGGCTGTGCCTCGTGGGGCCACTGGAGGATCTTCATCTTGCCACTCGGAGCAGCAGTTTATTGTCAGCTGGCAAAGGTACAGCTCACACAACTGCTGCAAAGAGCAAAGAACATCCAAGTGCAGAAATTCTGGTAGAGCTTAAAGAGCTGCAGGGCTTCATGTAAAGCCCAGAGGTTTTGTTTTCAGAGGAGGAGGGGGAGGGAGCAGCACCACTTCTTTGCTTTTCTCCTAGCTATGGGTTGGCCTCGTGTCCTGTCATTGCTGTAACTGCAGTTTGTATTCGTGCCTGGCTTTTGCACTGTCTTGTATTTAATCTGCATCCTGAGGTGCTGTACCTTCTGTGGGAATTTGGTACTCAGCTTTCCTGATATCTGGAGCTCCATTCCATCTCTGTTCTTGTCTAGACAGCATGGACTTTGCATCTGACAGCCTGACTGGGGCTACAAGGTGAACTTCCTTCAGCAGGCAAAGGAGCAGCATTTGTCCTGGGACTTTGATATTAAATTATAAAGCTAAAAGCCTTCTGACTCCTCACCCTTGGCAATATAGAAGCTGCCACGTTGTTTTATTTTCATTATATGTGATCACTACTGAGCTGTTAAGAGAAAATTACTTTCTATTTCAGTAAACTCAATTCTGGTTTCAGACTGACTGTGCATCAGATGCTTAATTTGGAACCCACTCTCTTGGTGAAATTAAAAATTCAAATCTCCAAGCTGGAGCATTCAAACTGTGCTTGAATTAGAAATTGACTGCTGTCAATGTGCTCTCGCACTTCACTTTTTTTTTAAAATTCCTTCATCCCCTCCCCCCTGATGAGTTTTATATTAGAGTCTTGCTGTAGATGATCTGACTGAGCAGAAGTAGTGGGAATCCACACTGTCACTCTGTAGACAGAGTGATGAAAGAGAAGTGTGGTGTGTTAAGTAGACCATTTTTGAAAGGGACTGCTGTGTACCGATTTCATAGTTTCACAAGTATTTGGTGAAATGATTTTATGGGATATGACTGCAAACCCATTGTTGTTTGCAAATTAATTTATGACCTAAGAAAACTACACAGTTTTATACAACATCCTTGCTCCCCTATCTCTGTGAAATATTTAAAGCTGTTTTCAGATCTTGACTGAGAGAATCCAGAGTGTTCTCTCCACTTAAGACATTTGCATGGACTGCCTCTACAGACTTTTGTATTGAAAGTGGGAACAAAAGAGTTTTTCCCCGGGAAGAAGAACAACAAAATTTACACCCACACCCCACCTCCTGAAATAAGCTGTTGTGAATATTCTCTGTAGGCTTGCAACTTGTGTGTCCATCTGCCTCTTTGGAAAGTGGGTAAATTATTCTCAATAACTTAACTGTAAGTTAAAGAGAAATTTGCCCACAGGTTTGGAAAAAATTGGGCTGGATATTTTTGGGGAAGTGTCTTCTGTTATTCACTGTGCTGAAGGCACCCAGAGCTGGTACTGGCTTGTTTTCCAGACCTGCTTGTGTTCATCCTTGGGATATTTTGTTGTTCATCAGATGGGCTGACAGGATGGATCCCTGAGCTGGGTGTGGTGATGACTGGGGAGTCTGGGAGCTGTTCTGTTAGGCAGCTGGTGGTGTGAGTTTGGTTCTAGCTGGCCAAGGCAGGTATCAGTGCGTTATTGGGTGAAATACATCCGTGAATTGTGTAAGAAGGTTTGGAGAATGGTTGGATTGAGGGTGATCAACCAGAGATGAATTTGGAAAGTGAGTTCTAGTAACAAATATGTAATAAGGGAAAGGGTGATTTCTCTTATTCCCCTGACTAAATAGGTGATTGTTACTGACATGGGAAATGTTTGTTATTTACCAACTTACTTTTTGGTAGACTTTCTTTTTCTTTCTTAGTGTTAAGGCTAGACCAGGTTTAAACTGTTTTTTTATTTCTTGAGGTGTGAAAAATTTAGTATCAGCTGATGTGATTCTAACTCTAGAGAGAGGTGCTGTAATTTCAACAAATGGCTTAAAATGAGTTGTTGCATTAAGGAGGCAAGTGGCTTGATTGTGACAACTCAATGACATGCATTATGAGAGTGTGTCAATAAAAATACAATTATTTAAACCCTGGCTAAAGAAGAGCATTCTGACTTCTGCAGTGCTCAATTCTTTGAAGTGCTTTTTAGTGGAGAATGGAAACTGACATGCATTTAATGACCTCAGAGGATATGTTATTTGTCATGTTTTGGAAATCTAACAGTTGAGTAACTGAACCCAGTCTGTGACCTTAGAAATCACAGGAAGCCTTGGTGAAGCAATAATTATTATTATATCCAATACAATGTAACTCAGCAATGCTTTCCTCTGTAGATACACTTTATAAAACTTTAGATAAACCACAGTTACAGTTAACACTCAGTAGGTGAGATGAAAAAGCCAAGTGAGACCTTTTCATTTTAGGAGTTATGGAAATCTTTATTTGAAAGTGACTTTCTTTGAAAGCTTATTTGTGCAAAGAGGTGATACTTGTTTGTTTCAACATAGCACTGGTGTCAAAACAGCCTATCTTATTTTGCATATTTAGCGGGGTCTTTGAAATTCAGTAAATGAGTCAAACTGTAACTGATCAGAAACATGCCACATTTTACATATTTCTGTGACATAGGAGCTGAACAGTAATGGTTATTGTCATGTCAGATTAATCGCCAAAAATGGTTCATTTTTGCTTCTGATAGGTTAAACATTTATGTGTATATGTTGTTTGTAAATAATAAATATTTGGAACTCGCTTACTTTGTTTGTGTGTAGTTTGATGCAGGTGTTATGGGCTTCTTTAAGAGAAGCAGCACTACAGAAATTGCTTGGAGCAGTGCTTTGATAGTTGCCTTTGAATATGACCAAATACCTTTTCTTCCACATCACAGTTACCACCCACAAGTGCTCTGAAGATGAATTTGTTATTCTAATAAAAAAGAACTGTGTATAATATAGGTGTATTCAGATAGCTGAGCTACCTTTAAAACTGCATCTATAACTTCTCACTTTCAGGGAGAGCTTAAATCATCTTGCAAGCATTCTGCATCACATGCTTAAAGCAGCAGTGAGGAAGTGATCACGTCAGAGTTTCTGTTCTCATCTATAAAATTCTATTGGAATAACAAATAAGGTATTAGATGCTATTAGAACATTTGGTCATTTGTGGCTGAGAACAAAAACTGATGATCTAAAATAAATTAGATGACTGTTCTGCTCTCCTTTGGTGTCAGGTTGGGTACAAGAGAATGTGCTCTTTCCATTGGTGGGAAATGCTCTTAGGCTTCACCTCTCCCTCTTTCATCTCACTTGGTGTGACTAAGATGTGAACAATGTTGCTTTACAGCAATAGGCTATTTTCTTTTTCCCTCTGCTTTAGATCTGAACTGCTATTGTACATGAAATGTTGATCATCAGGAAAGATTGCTATGGTGAAAGAGCTGTTAAGAACATTTCTGAGCTTTCATAATTTCAATTTGAAGTAATTTGCACATATCTGCCATTAAATATACGTTACACCGTCTTCCAAGATTGTAAAATAATATATTTTTAAAAATTGATTTTTAATATTACTATTGAAAGGCTCTTCCATTTGTGGCTTTTCTCTCTTTCTAAATGTGTGTCTCACACAATGCATAACACATTGTAGTGTAAGGTTTTATATTGCCTTTGGTTGTTTTATTCTGATAATATTCTGATAATTTTGTAGTTAATTGCGAACAGTTGTTTGATGTTCTTCAAACTGAGGTAAGATGAGAAGAATTTAAGGCCTGTCTTTATTTTTTAATAAGCCAGCTGAATTGGTTCAGTGTAATTTCTCTGACATGCAGACAAGGCAAGCTATGGTTGAAAGGCTATGCAGAAAAAGTTTATAGAACTGTATTTCAGATATGTAATAGTAAACAACTGAAATTATTTTAATCTTGAGAACAGGGACATGGCACAAGGTAAACAGTGCCCAAACACTACACCCAAGGCAATAGAACCTTCCTGGCTGGGCTTTGTGATGGCTGAAGGTGCTGTGGGTGTTCTCTATCTGGACCTGGAGGTCAGGCTTCCCCTTATCCTTTGGGGAAGGTGTGAGTGTCCATGTTCATGTCAGTCCCAGCTCTGTCCACTCTGCTTTGCACTCAGGGGTGAAGGACCTGCAGCTCTCTCCCTGTAGCATCCTCTGGATGGCTCTTGGCTTGGCCTAGCTCTAGTGCTGATTAGAACTTGGGCAGTGTAACTCTGCTCTGGTATCCAGGTGAGTGATTTGTGCTGCTGGATGGACTCACCAGGAGATAGACCTGGAGTCTCTGAAGGAACAGAATGCCAAACCTGTCTGGGCTACCTGTGAACCTTGTGAGGAGCACAGAGATGCCTGGGCAGTGTGTGATCTCATTCAGGACATTGGAATTGTACCCCTTTGGCTCCAATAATTTTTAGAATTGCATCCAGTTCACTTGGTGTGAATATCTAATGCTTTGGCCAATTTAAACCTTATTTACATTAGCTTAGTTTAAATTTGGTGTTTAAAGAGCTGTAATTGTCTGTCTACTTTAGGAATTCATAGTGACTTAGTGAGATCAATTTTAAACTGATTTTAATTAAACCAGAGAACCTTTTGTGTTTTTACAGATGAGGCCTGTGACAGGCCTTTTTAAATGGCCATGGAGCCATTTATGCAGCCTTAGAATGTCTCTTATGCCTGACTGATTTCTTCTGCTGAAGTCAAATTTAGGCTATTGTTTTGTATATAAACCAAAAGAATTAAATTTTAAAGAACATTCTGTTCAGTTTTTGTTCCCTTGCTCCGAGAGTGATTCCTGTTTGTTAAGACTTCTATTAAATTACTCCCAGAACAGCATTTCACTGTCTTTTTATAGTAGACAGGCTGATGGACTCCATGACCTTTTTTACTTCTTATTTCTGTGATACTTTTTGTCCTCAGACAAGAGAGAATATAAGAGACTGCTGGGATATTCTAATTTTTGGTGATAGGAAGCTTATGGTGATACAGAGGCTTAACTGCAGTCCCATGGTGAGATGTGCCACTATTCTAGTATATGGAAAATGTGTAAATTGCTTTTGTTGAAGGTTATTTGGCGAGAATGTAATAAATGTTGGGAAAATTCTCCTGGGAAGTTTTGGTTCTAATGCTTAAATTCTTGTATAGGATGTTGTCATAGTGAGGTGTGTATAAGGCCTGTGTTAGGAGCTGCTGAGGAGTTTAGAGTATGTGCATATCCATCAATGTAAACGCTGACAAAGGATTGTGATTAGGGTGGAATGTTAAATGTAAAGAAAAAAACCAGAAACTTGTGTTTTTGTAAGGGCTCTGGGTGGGTGACATGAATATTTCTAACACCCAATTGATTCTGTTTCTTTGAGTAGAGGGCAGCTAATAGAGGGCATAATTCAGCTAGGCATCAGATCCCCTTGAAGAGTGATTCTGGCAAATAGGTGCAGTCAATATCTTTTTGTGTTACAAAATGGATGATAGTGCAGAGCTTGTATTCCCATTGATTCCCATTGTACAGGACAGAAAAATGAAATACTTTTTAACTAGCAGTAAATCCATGAGAGAATGCAAGTAGTCATCATGTAATCTTTTACCAATAATGCATATATAAAAATATACAGAAAACACAGACATTACATTCTGATCTCCCACTTATAATGTTTACTGTGATATTTTTATCTTGTTTGGATGGGGTTTTTTGTTTGTTTTCCTATCTCTGCAAACAGCAAATTTATCTTTTCATCTGTGTAAGGTATGTGTAAGGAAATCAAGTTACTGAGCCTCATTAAGAGCATGCTTCTTAATGATATTAATACTTTAGTAATGCTACAAACTAATAGTTTTCTAGGATTGGTGATTCTTCACGCAAAGCTTTTCCTTTAACTTTACGCTTTTTGGACGGTGGATAGTATCATAAATCTAAATGACAACTTGTACAGTGTCTCATTACACCGACATCTGCAACCACAGGGTGTTACAGTTGTATCTGTTACGGCAGCAGAGCCTGAGCCATTTGCTACTCATAGTGTTGAAACATGGGTATGAACACAAGAAACTGAACAAAATCTCTTGGTGATCACAGTTCTCACATTTTGGATGCAGATTCAGTCCTATCTTAAATGTGCTTGTAAGCCTGAAATCAGTTTGGATCAGAGAAACTTAAACCAAGTTTCTGCTTCAGCGTGCTGTTAAGCAAGTTGGAATGGAAAAGCAGAGCAATATTGTGAATAGGGAAGATAATGTGATACGTTGTACCCAGGTTTGTGTCCTGGTGGAGGAGCTTGTTAGGGAGCTCACTTAAAAACAGGTGCCAACTCTTTATAAGGTGAATGAATACACACAGTGTTCTCTACCTGCAGTATGGTCAGTGTCTGTGCTTTGTTGAAATGGAAAACGATACGCTGCTTGAAATTTCAGAAACGGCTATTTTCAGATGCCACAGTATATTAAGCCTGGAAAACTGCAGAAACACTGACTGACTTTTTCTGCCTTCCCAGGTGATCACCAGCAGTTAATGCCAGCGGGCTCTCTCCATAGAAAGAAGCTGGCCAAAAGACCTGGGTACATGAGGCCAGAGGCTCAGCAACAGATCGAGTTCCAGTCCCTGGGTGCCTGCGCAGGGTCCAGCCCAGCAGAGCTCCAGCATGGTAGGCAGCACTGTGAAGGCTCTGAGGGATGTGCTCTGCTCAGACAGTGCCAAAATGACCTGGAATTCCTGCACCGTAGTGCTGTGGTTCCTGCTAATGGGGTGACAACCTTGGCCGCTACTGGAAACCCTCCAGGATGCTGTGAAAATCTTTCTTGCTGCAATAGTCCACGGTCAGATAGCACAGGGATAGGAGATGTTCCTGCTGGGTGCTGTACGTGGCAGAAAAGCTGCAGCACCAAAGTGAGCAAGCTCCCAAACATGTATGCTTTGGATCAGACAGAAGTGAATAACAACTGTGAATATCAAAACAGAGATGGTATTTCTCGTTCTGCTGGTGCACAGGATAGCTTTAGATCAAGTTTCAGTTTCATACAGCTCTCCCTGAACTTGGCCTCTGGAGTAAATGATGTGGAAGGCAAATCTATTGAGGAAACTGAGATTGTTCTGCATCCCAAAACCACAGGCAATCTGCAGAAGCCAGAAGAGATGGCACAAACTCATGAGCACTTGGGAGATTTGTGCTGCTCCTCCAGTTCTGGTGAAGATTTGCAGCATGAACATGAGAGCCCAGTAAATGATAAATTACAGGACTGTGAGACTGTCTCTCTCTTGGATATAGACACAACATTTTCATATTCTACAGATTCCTCGGATGCAGCATCTGCTGGCTCTTCTGTCACCTCAGGCTATGAAAGTAGCTTTACTGTCAGTGACCATAACTGGGATACTTTGATGAAAAAATATGAACCAGTGCTGCAGGATTGCTTGCTTGGCAACCGCAGTACGTTAAAGGTCAGTAATCTCACTTTGTTTTTGATACCTTGTCCTCAAAACATTTTATTTGTAGTGCCAAAATCAAAGTTTATGTAGGAGTTCAGATACTACTGGCTTTTGTGCCCTTTTTTCAGAGTTTTGCAGTAGACCTCTGCATGATAAAAATGAGATAACAGGATTTGTTTGGTTCTTTAAAAATGGGTGATATTTTTGCAGTACCCTATTCTATGTTCTACTGAAACTTTAATCCTCTCATTTCTTACATCACACATCAGTTTCTGACTTCAGTAAGTACCATTTCTTTTCACAGGTGGCTATTTTGTCTGCAGTTTGGGTTATATGTAGTATAAAATTAGAAGGTGGTAAGAACTCTTCTTGAATTATCATGATTTAACACCACCAAACTTTTTAATTGGAAATGTTGAAGTTGAGCCAAAGGCTTCTAAGAATTAGGTTACTTTGTGAAAGTAGTTTGTAATCTAATAGGTGCTCTCCCCTACATGAAGAAAAATGGGGGTCGAGTCCCTCTCTGTCTCCAGCTGGGAACTGAATCTTTTTTTCTTTTCCCCTTCTACGCTAGGGGAGTAGTGGGCTGGTGAGTCAGGAGTCTTTTTGCATATATGTATGTTCCCACACTTATACCTACAGTGTCATTCACTGCGCTCTTTATAGGAGAGATGTGGGAAATCTTTAAGAAGGATCAGCTGTGTTATATTTTTATTATGGTAGGGTGGGCATTCTGAGCTTACCCAATCAAAGGAGCCAAGCATTGGCTTTACTGTGCACACAGGAAACAATCATCTAGAAATTAATATGGAGACAATGGATTGCACTAATTTGTTCAAGGTGCACTGAGTGGGTAGTGAGGATTTTGTTGGTGGTGTTTTGGGTTTTTTTTTAGTTGTTTGGGTTGTTTTTTGTTTTGTTGTTGTTTTTTATTTTTTTTAAATTTTATTTTAATTGTCTCACTAGTGCCTGAGTTTCTTGGTTGCCTTTCAGAAACTTAGATCTTTGTAACTTCTCAGCTCAGACACCTACCTGGTGAGATGTGCTGTATTGTCTTTAGGCCTAGTGAAACAACCTGCTCTAGAGAGACTTTGCACAAACCTCCTGTCTGGGCAAGACAGAAGGCTGAGAAACATTTATGTTTTCTTTACTTACCATGACATCTGACCTGGGCTTACAATGCTTTGTAGTACTTTATTTTCATAGATGATATGTGTAGAACTAGGTTCTCTTATTTACAAACTTCACACACATTTACATGGAGCAGTTTCTTTGGTTTCATGCCTGGAATTGCAATGTGCCTATAGTCTGAGATAGTTTGGGAAATTAATTCGCTGCAAATTTGGGAATGTATAATGCAATCAAAATAGGAAATTATTTTCCTTTCTTTTCAGTATTGCTTATTTGATAGGCACAAAAGAAACATTGTTATCTTTAATTTCTGTATTCATTAATACATTGAATGGAGAACTGGGGATTTGTGCCCTCAGATATCTTTGCCCTTGGTTAGCCAGTCTTGTATGTTGAATTTGAAGCACCTTCCTATTGTAATGATAATGCGTAGAATCTCAAAGTTTTCAGAAAGGAACAAAGGCAACAGTAGTCAAGAAAAGGAGACAATACCAAAGTTATTAAAATTATGCTTTCTCTGTACTTAAAAAGTGATCTTCATCTGGTACACATCTAGGACATGCCACTCTGAAGCACAAGCAGGTCTTTGATTAGCTGAGCTCCAGATGTCTCCCAGCCTGCAAATAGAAAGCACTTGACAGTGCAGCCTCAGTCTGTTTGCTGTGGGTGTGCCTGGGCTGTGGTACCCAGGCTGACTTTAAATGACCTGCCACTGTAGGGCATGATGGAATAAACACTACCAGCAGCAGCAAAGCTGTACTCTCAGTATAGGTTGTTGTTATACATCATGGATATGAAAAAAGTGTCACTTGAATAATTCCTACTGCAAGCTTCTTTAAAACTCTATAAAAAGTTGGGCATAAAACACAGAAAATAATTTATGGTGAGGATTCAGAGCTCCTCCCTTCAGTACCATTTGCCTTCCTCACTAGCCTCAGAGAATAAAGATTGGAGTTTTGGGAAGTGAAAACTGAAATAAAGTAAAGCACAGAAGAAATGGGAACATGTGCAATGTTTTTTGTTTGTTTTTCTTCTGGAGCGTCCTGTAGCGTATTATTAATCAAACATTTTTGGATATTCTCCTGACTTTATATTTTATAGTTCGTGTCTTACCAGTCCACTTTCACATACCATATTTAGAGGGAAATCTTGAATTTAAAGGTTTGTGTGTTGATTGTCTAATTTATGTGTTGATGTGTAGTCTTGGTAACTGAGTCCTTCTATTAACTTGTTGACTGGCTGTACCTGTTTTTCTAAATATGAGGATTAAATATGAAAGAGCTTCAGGGAGAAGGGAAATATTTTTTAAGATTTCTTAAGGATATCTAAACTATGGATTTTTGTGCTCTCCCAAGCACTTTCAGGCTTTGGTCTTTGAGAATATACACTGCTTCTTTCTCCAGGCTCACCTTTTTCAGGGCTGATAGTGGCTTGTTTGGTACAGATCATGCATAAATTTAATAAGAAACACATTTGAGTCTTGTACCTGCAGCTGTGGCTGTCATGGCAGTGAGGAGAAGACTAAACCTACCTTCCAACCAATTTCTTTTAACAGCAAAAACTTGTAAAGGCCTTACAAAATTTTAGTAAATTTAGAACTTTGGTCCAGACTCTTGATGTTAACAAAGAGAAGCATTAACTTTTGAAATAAAACTCTAATATGGTAAGTTTCTTTTGGAACGTGAGAGAGTACTTTGTATGTGATTTGGGTATTCTTGGTGTTCTGCTTTTATTCCTCATCTAGCATTTGCATTGTGAAAATGCAAATATCAACATTATGTAGATAAGCCTAAATTGTGTTTTAAGGAAACTTTTTTGGCTGCAAATTAACATTCTTTTCTGACCCATAACATCAATATACCTGTTCCAAAGTATTCATACTGCATTTCTGTTTACAGAATAAAATGTGGTTTGCATATGGAAATTTTATATTTGTTCTCTGCAAAACTCAGGTAAAAGATTGTTGGAATGAGCTTGGGAACATACCGTTGAGTACAATGTGATCAGAAGGATATCATGCTGACAGAATTCTCTAATGATCATACTTTCATTTATTCAAAGGGTGAAAAATATCTATGATTGCACGATCTCCTTTGCTTTTCAAGAAATATAATTTGTTATTCTCTGTGTGTGTTTGGACTAAAGCCATGCTTGGCTCAAGTAGCTGCAGTTCAGCTGACTTCCAAATAGGTCTGTCTACTTAACAAATGCTGGGCTTAACTATCAACATTTGGCCATTGTAGTGATGTAGTAATCCATTAAATTTATATTGCATAGAAGTTAGTAGTCTATATATTTTTAAATGCAGCTTCTTCTTAACTAACTTTTTTTCTTTGCATAGTTAAAATCCTTGATCTTACGGCTTCAGAGGCTTCAGGAAAAAGCAATAGAGGAAGATGACTATGATAGAGGTGAGAATTGCTCCTTCTTACTCCCCACTGGATCATTCTGCTTTTTTTTTTCCTTTCCCTCTTCCTCTATTAGTTTTATTTTATATTTCCTACATAGCAGTGACTAGGTGTGGAAAATGAGTTCAATGAACTGTATTGCTTATTCTGTCATATGGCAGGAAACAAATTAAAGTAGGTCAGCAGCAGGTAGCAACAGTTTTTATTTTCTTGAGCCACATCACCATGTGGCAAGGTTGAAATCCAAATACCCACCATCTGGATCGGCTGTTTTGAAGCAACATGACTGAAAAAAATGCAGAAATGAATGGAAGCTTCAAAAGGAGAAAGGGCAGGCACTGGCTGCTGACAGAGTGAGATTTGCTGCTTGCCACATTTAGTCATGACACTACAGCAGGGCTCATAGCAATAAGGTCAGTAGCTATTACAGAAGTGAATGATACTGTCCTGTGGGATTAAGTTGATGTCCACTGAGTTCAATCAAATTCAGCTAGACAATATGGTGGTGATACAACTGCTGGCAAATATCTATCTTTGAATAATGCTTTTTCTTTCAAATGCCTTGGCACTTCTGATAAGTTTTATGTATGTGCACATTAATAATTTGAGCATCTATTAACATGTTTGATTTCTTATTGTTCCCTGTTGTGGTAGTCTGTGTTCAGGTACTCACATTTTGAAAACCTTGAGGTTCTAAGGTAAATTCTTCCTGCTAGGTCTATCTTCAGCTGGAAGAGACAGTAAGCATTTCACTGAGATCTGCATGGTTACTTCAGAGAATAAGTGTGGAAAAAGGCAGCTTCTTTTGTCCCACTTTAATATTCTTGGCTTTTAGGAATTGGGCAGTGGTCAGACTTGTGGTTTGCCTCTCCAAATTACTGTGTGATGCTTTGCAGTTGTAGCATGACTGTTTTCCTGCCCCCAAAGATGTCCCCAGGATGAAAATCTGGTTTCTAGGGGGTAGGTGTGTAGCACTTTTGCAAGAGTGGTTCTGTTGGCCTCTTAAAGGCCTGCCTGTGTGTAGGAGAAGTGTCTGCTACTGCCACAAGTCGTTCTTTCAGTGTGGCATTCCTAATGGGGATAAAAACCCTTAGGTGTGTTAAAATCTGAGGATGTAGTAGATATTTATGGGTTTAGTCTCTGTCAAATAGACATTATTAATGTGTGTGCTTTACATGTGTAACACTCATAACTCTTATTTTTTAAGTGCCTGTGGGTTGAGCTCACAGTTGGAGACTTCCCAACAGCTGTGTACTTGGTGTGCATGGTTACCACAGATTCCAGCTGGGATTCTCTAGGCAGTCAGCCAGTCTGACAGCAGTGTTTCAGTGTATCAGGTGTGACATCTCCATGTGATGCCATATAGTCATTGACCACAGGGAAAAATGATGACTTGTGTTGAATCTCACACAGAAAGCTCTTGTGTAGTTTTCCTGGGCACTAGTCTTGTATCCTTAAAACAGGACCAGTTGTCTGTTGTCCATCACTCCCTCCTTTTATCCTTTTCAGTTCCACCCTAGTTATCAAGCAGGGTTAGCACACTTTGTTGCATTAATTCCCCTCAGGTAAGTGGTCTGACTGGAATGTTATTTCACCGGGTGTTGTGGGCATAGAGAGAAAAAGTGATAAGGAGAATCCACAGGTGAGATTACTGTTTTCTGTGCTAAGTCTGGCATAAACAGGCAGAAAACATTTGTTCTGGTATGTGACTGGATGCTGAGGTGCTTGAGAGACTTGAACTTCTTCCATCCCTTTGAAAACTAGATATTGTTGTTCTCAGAGAATGACATGCTTCATGCATGCATTCAACCAGGCATCCTGAGTTTTATCAATTCCTAGCTTTTGAGTCCTTGACCTGTTTTCTGTCATACTGGTCTTTGTTCTATTTTGGATTTTTTTTTTTTTTTTTTTGTGACTACTTTTCATTATTTTCACGGAAGCTGAACTGGCTCCCTTAGTTTTCTTTTTGCGAAACATAGGCAGTCAGTGTATCTTCAAGATAAGACTTGCATGGAGAAGGTGTAGTGCTGCAAGGAGAATCAGAGCTGTGACCTTCCTTCCTCACCTCGCAGTGGCAAAGCTTTCCACCTTTGCTTTTAGAGCTACGCTGCTGCTCCTGGTGGAGAACAAAGGCTTCCCTGGCGTGAAGTTTGAGAGCTTGTTAAATAGCTCACAGATTGGCCCAGTACCAATTTCTGTTCAAGTGAAATCTGTAATTAGCCTTCTTTAAAGGGATCTTATTGCCAAATATTGCTAGCAGGGAATGGAATTGCTACATGTGCAGAGCTGTGATGTGGGGCATACATGGTGGTGAATTATCAAGGAGTGGGAGCAATGAACCTGGTGCATGGGGGGGGGGCTGAGGACATTTTAACTGTAATGCTAGGGAGAAGATTACTGATCCTGTAATTTGGGGAGTGACTCTGAGTATAGGGTGAGTCCTCTGCTAAGAGCAGAACTGTTTTGAATCAGAGATGATGGTAGTGTTATGTGTGATGCCAACACAGGTCTTGCTCATTTGGAAGTGCTGCAGGAAAAGGATAGATGGGAATAGCTGTGAAATGCCCTGGACATGGAAGAGGTGAATAGAGAGGAGGGAGAGCAGGTGGAGAAGGGGTATGTGTGGCTAGACTCCCAAGGGAAAAGTTAAATTGCCAATAAATACATTATCATGTCTAACTACTGCATTGGTGCTAGAGTCTTCTCTCCAGCTTCAGCCATTATCAAGATCTTAACTCCAGAGATTTTCTGACTCCAGGTCTCAAAGAGCCATCTAGTCTTGAGGGAAGGCCTCTTGGTGGGAGGGAGATGTGTTAGCACTTAAAACTCCTCTTAGTGCTCAGAACTGTTTTCTGCTGTCTGACATTGCCAACTTCACAGCTTAAGGAGAGACAAGCATCACAGTTTGACATTGTTGCTTTCCTGCTCTACAGAGCTTTTTGAAAGCTCCTGTAGTTTAAGGTAATCATTGAAACTGAATTATAAGTAAAGTAGTGTCCCTATAGGGAGGGAAAAGGGATGCACGGTGTTTTCAGTTGTGGCAACAAGACTAGGAAATGACGTAGAAATAAAGGCCAGCTTATCCCCCTACAAAGCCACGCACAAATACCTTGTTGCAAACAACTCAGGAATAAGGGTACATTTGTTTTTCCACCTTGGAGAAACACAGGAGAAATGCATGCTGCTTGAGCTGTTAGAGAGCATGGTGTCTTCCAGTCAATGTTAATGCATTAGCATTTATTTACAGAATGAGGGAATTTTTTTAAGGGCAGCCACAGCCCTCCATTGTTGTTTGAGAGGCAAGGGAATACCTGTTTAGGTCTTCAGCTTGTTTCTTTCTAGTTTTTCCTTTCTTTAGGTAAATCTAAAGATTTATTTGAATTTTTGTCTTTGTCTTCCTCCTCCCCTTGAGCTTGAGAGGTACACAGCAGAAATGACTCTTGCTATTGCTTGGTTACCTTTGCTGTGCCTCTGCAAGACCTGCATTGGCATGGTTAGGGTGTTGGTGTGGAGGAGCTTCAATCAGGCATTCAGAGAAGTGCATTTTTTCCTATTCTTTTTGGCCCTGCTGAGTGTGCAGGGTGGGGAATGTGTTTTTTCCAAGAGTGTTGGGAGCTGCTCAGGGTGGAGGCCACCCCTGTGTCCCTCATTGGTGCTCATTTTCTGGAGGTCACAGTGCTGTGAAACCTGCAGGGTGTTCTCTCTTCGTGCTGTAGCTGTCAGGGGTTCTTTCAAATGCAGATATTCCTCGGCTGTGAAATGGTTGTGTGAAATGCATATTCAGTGAGACAAATACCCTCAGTCCCAGTATAATTTTAAAGAGGAACCCTTGGGATGTTATGTGTTTTATTGCTCTTGCTTCTTTTTAGGTGCTGAAATATTGGGAAAGAAATTTTTTTTTTTTCTGTATTTACTTGTGGTCTCCTCTTGATGGCCACATAACTGTATATTTTCGAAGCAGGTGGTGTACCATGGGAATATAAGCATTTTGCCTTGCATAGCATATAGGAAAAATTGGTCTGTTCTCCAAGGATCACTTGGAGTGTTGTCATGGCTCATTATTCATGATGGAGCTTGACAGCTCCAAGGTTAAACACACTGCTGAATACAGGAGGAAAAAAAAAAAAGACTGTGTGTTTTGTGTCTGTGGGAGTTGTGCTTGCAGTAGGAGTGAGTGCATTTTGCTCAGTACAAATCTATTGCCCAAGCATTTGGAAATCTTTTTCCTGTTCTTTGCTGCTTGTTCTTCTCAGCCTTGCTTGGTGCAAGAGGCAAGTGGAGTGGTAACTGTCAGGACTGAGTCTTGCTGCTGAACTCCACTACTGGCTCACATGATATCTTGTTTCTGAGCAAAGAGTTTCTGCAGAACTAATGATTCTTTTAAATTATGATAATTATTTTTAAAAGAAATTTTTTCTTTGCAGATGCCTTGCTTGCAACTGGTCAGGAATGCTAATTCCCCCATGCAATTCAGAGTTAGGATTCTTCAGTGAAGGTCATTGAGCAGATCAGAGCAACTCCTCATCAGTACAACATGACAGAAATAACACAGAAACATTTATGCCTGTGGTGGCAAAATCTATCCTATCTCAGCAAGAAGGATTCATGCTGTAGATACATTTAATGTCATGTAAGCCTTCAGTTATTTTAGGTGAGCTCGCAAAGGATGAGCTGTGCGAATTGGTGAACTGCCATTCACTTGTGCACTGTGTGCTCTACAGAAAAATAATGTCTGCATCTTTTTTCTTTTTTGCTCTTTGCTTGTGTTCTTTAAGACCTCTTAATACCAATTGTCTTTTCCATATCTCAGGATCTGCAGGGCATCAAGGACACCCTCTGGTGTGTGCAGGAGTCTGAGTCTCATTTTGTACGTTTTCCCTTAATCACAAGACTAGGAAGGGGAAGGAAAGACTTTGTAGCTGTTAGTCTCCTGTAGGTTTACATTATAAGAGGTGCTGTTGCTCACTTGAACCAACTATTTGTTTTAAGGCAACTGCAGAGAAAGTAAATGAGAAAGAATCATGTTCAGTAATGCTTGGGTTGAAAATGTTAAATGGCATTCAAAGGAAGGCCTTTGCTACTTCTTACACTGGTACTTGTAAATACTAAATTTTGCAAAAACTCTGAACACCTGGCCAGATGTGTAGCTGTTTGGTCTTTACAAGTTCCTTTTTGCAGTTTAAATGGGAGCAGTATTTTTTCCCAATTTGAAATACTATTTCCAATCATAACTCTTAAACATTTGAACTAATCTGATATTCAAGCAGGTGGGTGGTGTGTTGTTCTTTTTGTTGTCTTTTTTGTTTGTTTGTTTTTTAATTTCTTTTTTTCTTGGAAGAGCTGTTTGTAGATGAGGGTTGGATAAAATCCCTGCTTTACTGTGCTTCTATTATTTTGAACTAAACTGCTTGCTTGACAGATGGCTGCTATAACAGGACACAGAAACGATGGCAACTTGGCTTCTTTCTGAGGAAGGACAGGGAATTTGAGAGAAGCTATATCTGGAAATAACTCTCGAAGAACACGTTGCTTTGGATTGGACTTGTTTCAGTGTGGCATGTACCTTTGGAAGTTGGATCTTCAAACCCAGCTGTATGTTTAGTGAAGCTCTCTAGCTGAGGTTGCTGACTAAATAGAAAGTGGTGAATTTTGGAGGAGCAGAGCTGCTGTGACAAAGGAGACTTGCTGCAAGCTTGTAACTTGCAGTTGCAGGCCCCTGACTTGTCACTGGGTTTGGGGTGGATGGAACAAATAGGGCTTTCTCTTGTGCCATGCTGTGAGAGTCTTGTTTCATCACAAGCTGTAGAAGCTTCCTGAAATCTGTGGGTAAGTCTTCTAGGTTTCATTTTTCATTTTTATAACTTCCCTGTAAAGCTATTAAGAGGATGGGGGGAAAAGAACTTGTATCAATTCTCAAACTCAAACATTTGTTACGTGGATCTTGCTTATCTTGTCTTACTCTGATAAATTCAAATAACCTCTCCAAAAGAGTTTGGAAGGTTAAGGATAGTAAATGCATATGTGCAGTATACATTAGACTTAAATTACCTTGCAAAAAAACAGTCTTGCACCTCTACCATCTTGTCCATATCCCTCCAAGATAGCGGACTGAAATGAAGAACAGAAGTCTTTTTGCACATATCCATTTTTTGTTTGGTGCTAGTTGAAACTGTGGACTGAAATGCTGTTGTTCAAATGTATCATCTTTGTTTCTGTCCATAAGCAGCACTAATAACATTACTGATTATTTTTATGCAATCTGTGTTAGGCCTATCCTGTTTCTATTGTGCTTGGTTTTCTTTTATTTAATTGCAAAACTGAGCAGGAGTCACAATTTTAAGGTATGAATTTCCTTATCTCGCTGTCAGGTAGACAACTGGGAAAACTTTTTAATACTAACATAGTAGTGACCAATACTTAGGAGAGGGAGGTCTGCTATGCATTTCTGGGTACTTTGACTTCTTGTTTTTAGTCATTACATGAGGAACACATGCATCTTCAGCAGGTTCTTGAAATTCTTTTGATGTGAATTCTTATTTTAGACCAGTTGTTCTGTTTCACATCATTGAGTATCTTGGAGGTAGAACCAACTCTTGGTGTTGGTCTAGTTATGCTCCACATTGAAAATGCAGTTGTGTTTTCTGTATCTCTAATTCCTTAGCCAATATTGGAGCAGAAACTGCTGTAGTCATGCACTATCGTGCTTAAACTGTGCAGCCTAAATATTTTTAGGAAGTGGTAGTATTTTATGGGATTCTGTATGCTCTTGTATTTTAATCTTGGCCAGAGTGAAGAGGTTCAGCTATGTCTTGTGTTTCTGGAAGCTACTTGACAAGAGGAAAATTGCTGGAGTTTTGGCATAGAGAGTGCTTGGAAGCTTTCTCTGCTCCTGGCCATCTGCTGCCTAAAGCTGACCCTGCCAGCCACTCTCCTAGGGCACTCAGGCTCTCTTTCCCAGTCCATGATGCAGCCAAGCTGTTCCCAGACAGCCTGGCCAGTCTTTCACAAACAAACAAGCAATGACAAAAATACGAACAAAATAAGCAATTATGGGTAATTTAAGATCTTACTTGCTGAATGGCTGTTTGAAGCATTGGGCTCTGATGGGTGTAGCTTGGGAGAAGTGTTGATGTGCTATCTGGACAGTACCCACTGAGTGAATGACATGGCTCTCCTGATACCCAGCCAGCCCATCTGCTTACTTTGCACTTGAAAACAAATTTTATATTCAGGACAGACTTATCTTTCCCTAGCTCTTTAGAAATATTAGCTCCAGATAAGAAAACTGTGTTTCATTTGCAATATGACCACTAGAGACAGCATGGCTGTTAATTCACCCAGCAACTAAAAATTGATTTTGTTGCCCTTGTCTTACACTTTGGATATAAAAATTCTAAAGGAAGGGAGACACCTGCTCTTTTCAATTGTTATCTGCTTAATAAATGACTGAACATGGGCAGAAACTTCTAGATGTCATAATGCAATTTCTTTGTGAATTTGGATTAAAATGGTGCTGAATGAATGTGACTACCATTTGAAAGCAAACATGAAAATCTTTCAGTGTGAGTCTTCTGTGGGAAATGATAATGCTCTTTGCTGATTCTTGAATGGTGTCTGCTCAAATTCCTTATTGGGATATTTTTATCGGAGATCTCTGCAGCCCTGCCATTGCTTTCCAAATTCCCCTGCAAAGTGGGATTGCCTCAAGTCAATTAGCTTGTGCTTTATCTTCAGATTTCCCTCCTCTCCTCGGTGTCCACCTGTCCAGGCCAAACTGCCCATGCTGGGGTGTGTTCATTGTTCTGCAGATGTGTTTGTGCTCTCTGATGCTTCACTGCCCTGCCTTTGGCATATGCAAGCTTCTGTGTGTTTCTTTCTTGTCATTAGCTTGTGAAAGGTAAAAGTAGCAAATGTGGTGTTTCATAGAGATCTTTAGTGCTCTTAGGACAGTGATAAGTTTGTGGCAGTACATGTTAATGAAAACAACCAAGTGGATAAATGTCAAATTCCTAGCATTCTTATACAATAGCATGTGTTGGACAAAGACAGTGAAGAAATGCTGACTGTGGGAGCATCCAAACTGATGTCAGATAATGTGGGTTTTAAATTTGCTCACCAGTTTAATTCCAGTCAGGATTCCTGTGACTGGGACATCTTTGTGATCACTGAGATTTATTTTTTTTTAATGTGAAAAAAGTAGATAAATTAATAAGAAATAAGAGTTATTATTAATTTTAAGAGAAATTAATAAGTTAAATTGGTTTGATGTTTGGCAAACTTGGAAACAAAGCAAGATGAGGTGCTGTGATTTGGAGGCATAATTCTAACATGATGTTGGAGCCACATACAAATAAAGACGTACAGCCTTTTTTGCTTAGGTCACAGCAGAGTGTGCTATTTATCTGACTTATTTGTGGGTATTCATTTGGGTGTCCTCTGGCACTGCCATGTGCTCCTGTATGCCTCCCTGGAGAAATAACATCTTGGAGAAAAGTCTTTAACCCTGAAGAAGCTCTGCTAGAAGCTCTCCAGAGGCCATTCAGCTTCTTGAGAAACTCAGGGGAAGTACAGAACAAAACCCATTTTTGTTTATGTGTGCTCTGAGCTGTTGCCATGCACCAGTGTTAGGGAGGGTGTTAAATATTGAAGCATTTGGGATATTGGTCTCAAAAATAAGACCTGCTTAGAAATGAGTGGGTTTTTATCTTATTTATTTTTTTCATGATGTACTGTACCTAAAATATTTCTTTGCTGTCCTAATATCTAAGCCTAAACTTGGAATAGGTTGTTCTAAGATCATGAATTGCACTATCTAAATTTCAGGCATATCAGTTTCTGCCTCTTGCCTGAAGAAACTTTCAAGGGGCCTGGTGCAGAGAGGTACCAACTGATGTGTTCTGCAAAGCTCTGCACTTGAGTTATACTGAGTGAGAACACACAGGAGACATCTCAAATTGGACAGAAATGACAATATCACTTCACTACTTAAGCACTCTTGAACAAATGTGTTTTGTAAGATTTTTGTCTAACTCTAGGATTTCAGTTGTGCAAAATATGTGGGAAATTTTTCTTAGTTTTCTTCCTTTTGTCTTGTGAGGCAAATGAGATTAGTCATTAGCTATGGGTACAGGTGTTGGGTCTGCTGGAGTTAAAATTCATTCTCAATGCAGGATTTTGCAGGGCCATGAATTCCAGACAAGATTTGTTGCAGGGAAATATCTTTAGGAGTCTGATCATAATCAGACAAGCTTTTAGACACACAGGTGTGGAAGAGTTTTCATGCCTGACAGTTTGTCTTACTGTTCTAACTTAACTAGTTGCCCTGGCTGACTAGTTAGCTGGACAAGCCTTGTGCTGCCTGTTTTGTGGTGCTCTGATAAATGTGTTATAAGCAATAGTGTGGTGCTGTAGTGTGTGTGAGGGGAAAAGATGGTTCTAGCTTTGCTTTGCAAATCAGTAGCCTCCATGCTTGCCTTTGAAGCCTCACAGTGAGAGTATGATATTTGCTTCTCTAAAACTGTCAGTTTGGTATTTTGTAGTAGCTGGTAACTGATAATGTCAAGTACGTTACCAGTTTTACCTGCTTCATTAAATCTAAATAACCAAGAGAACATGTAGATAACTAAAATCACTATCTAGGAAGGATTTCTTTTTAGGAAAAATAAATACTGATCACTTATTAGAAAATGGGAAATTGAAAAGCAAGTAGTTTGGAATTTCCCATTGTGCATACCAATAGCAGAAAAACAATTGTTGCTGGAATAAAAAGTATTTTTAGAAACTTCTGGAGGAACTTGGCTAATAAAAGCTCTTCTGAAAGCACAGGTGGAAAAGCTGATGTGACTAAATGGTGTGATTTTTTTTTTTCAGCTTTAGTTTTCGTTATAGAGGTGAAGATCAGCCATGCAGTCACACCAGTAATCTGTGGCTTCTAGAGTTGTGCAAAATTTGAAATGAATAATGGCATAAAAAAATGCATATAAATAGAATTGTGACTATCAGCCCAATTCTGGAAGTTAATTCTACTTTATCTGTTTTTGAAGCAAATTATTTTTAGTCCTAAGAGTTTAATAGTTTTAAAGTAGAATGTATGTTTAAAATTCCCTCAGCAATATAATCTCTAAGTAAATTTTTCTTGTGTTATCAAATGAGTATGACACGCCCTCATGTATTTTTCAACTTTTTAAAAATAAAGCCTATGATATAATGGGATGACTCTTGGCTGCACCTCTGCAGTGGGCTGAAGCTGGGCTCTTTTCAGTCTGAATCCTGAGTGACAGCAAGAACTTTCTCAATGGGAGTAATTTGAAATTAAATGGTTTTCTTAATCACGAGCACGTAGGAATGTAGAGAGAAAAGGTTACTGCTGTACCCCATAACACAGTGCAAAGCCTACTAGTAGGGTTATTGCTGAAAAGTCCTCATCTTTCAAATACCACTCAAGGGGAACTGATTTCTCAATCCTTAATCTGAGCAGGAGTCAAACTGGTGAACTGGAAGCAGAAAGCTCAATAGACCATTAGTAGTTCTGCTGAGTTTTTGTGTTTACAAGTTTGAGAAAGTGGCCCTGGTGACTTAAGGAAGCTATACTGACTCTGACCTCCTTCAAATGTGTACAAGTAGTTACCTGCTGCTCTGTATTCACAGGCCAAATGCCCTGCTTTGTTGCCCATGTTCATAGAGAATCTGCTATCCTGGCATTTCCAAAAACAAACAAAAGGAATAAATCAAAAAGCTCAGCTCTTTTAAGTACACAGCTATAATTAAAATCAAACTCAAATTCGTAGTGAAGTGCAGAGGTGTTGGTTTGAAATATATAAATTACTACCTTTATGTGGTGGAGAAAACACTTTTGAGTGAGAGCTGAAATAGTCCCATTCACAGGTAGGCTTTAACCGCTGGTTATTCTGGTGCTGTCTAATAATGATGAAAATAGTGAGGAGGTCTGAACAAAGAGATTCTGGTCAGGCTGTGTCACTTGCCTTGCAGAACCTAGGGTAAGAAGATTCAACATGTGTGTGTAAAAAACCCAAAGCAATTCATAGTGTTGTGTAAAATGACAAGATATTCCAGGGAAAGAAATGCTGAAGATACGGAGTAGGATAAAAACAAGAATTATTTGGGGAAAAAAAATCCAAAGTAGAATTACTTCAGAATTAAAATTTAATTCTGTTTCAGAGCAATGTGCCTGCAGAAGCACAGCTACTAGATTGGTTTTCTGATATAATTATTCTGCCATCATGAATCTTCTCATGTCTGTATGTAGAGAAGTCTGAGTTTTGTGCAGTTTTATATTTCCTGTCTCAAGTGCTTGTTTCCCCTCCTGTAACTCCCAGGACTTACTATGAGGAAAATATAGGATGCTGTTATTTCATTTAAATGGCTCTTAATTTTTTTTTTAACATTTTTGAAAACAATCATGATGTTCCAGGTAAGAAGGAGGAGAGAAATCTGGCAGAGAAACAAATAATCTTTATTCTCCATGTCATGCACTGTTGCCACTTTACTTGTTGAGTGAGAGACAATAGGTGTTTCTCTCTGCCCTGCTCCTGCTTTCAAAATATTTAGGCTCTTTCTGCCTGTAGGTGTTGTACTGACTGACCCACTCAGGCTGAATATATAGGGGCAGCCTTACATGCTGAAATTATTCCATTGTTATTGCTTCTCTCAGAGCAACAAAAAATAAAAAAGACAAGAAGTCCTTTCCTTTTCAGTCAAGAAAGGAGAAGGCGAGGCTGCCTGTCTGTGTGTGAATGGCTAATGCCTCACCAGTGCAAACAGATGGGAGTTACTTGGGAACAGTGTGGGCAGCAAAGCAGCTGAGCTGTATTTGACTTACTTTCTTTACTTGTGACACACTTGTTTCTTGAATATAGGAAAAAAATATTCATTATGTCAAAAAAAGTGAAACGAAGCTTTTTTGGCTGGTTAAAATGTCCTGAAAAATGCTGCTTTTGCTCAGATGAGAAAAAAGCAATGAACTTCCTGTTTAAGCCAGTGGTCAGTTGTGTGCTGACTGCAAGAGATGTAGGTCAGTTGAGGGCTGGAATCCTTTGGGGCGATAATGTAGCTGGTTCTGCTGGACAAGCATCTTCTGGGCTGCAGCTTGAAGGAAGCAGACTTGAAGTTTGACTTTAACAGGCCTGTTCTGAGAGGTTTCTTGTACCTCCATGTGTGCTCCTGGAGGGACTGTGCCATTAGTGATGTTTGCCACATTTCCTGGCCTCCCAAGGATGCAAGCAAACAACATTGTTTATCCTGTCTCTCTGAAGTAAGTGGCCAAGTTTGACTTGCATGCTGTGCCTGCTTTTAATTTGTCTAAAGCCCCTTTTCCCCTGCTTTTATTTTATTATGTACAATTCCTTAATAGAAACCTCCTTGCCAGTGCCTATAATTGTTCAGAGTGAATGTTGATAAGAGCAACTAATAGTGAGCTGAATGTTTGCTTACAAAATCAGTTTTGATTTCTGAAGTTAGGAGGGATGGAAAATTAGCTCTTTGGGGAAGTCTACCCTCCTTGATTCTAAACACTCCTGGCTTTCCCTTTCCTAAGAGGCAACCTTTCCCCTATTTCCATTAGAAAAGGAAACTCCTGTGCTCCACTTCCCTGCTCTGGAGTCCAGTGTGCTGCCTGCCCTTCTCTACACTTCCCCAAATCTGTTCTTTCTCTAACAGAGGTGGGCAGGTCAGTGGCTTGTGTTTCTTCCCCACTGCTGGAGCAGGATCCTAGAAGCTGCTGTCCTCTTAGCCAAGACTGATGAGGGGTTTTTGAATTTTTTTCATGTAAGGCAGATGCCTTTAGGGTTCACATTTCTTTGTCTGTAGGAAGATCTAAGGAGTTGTTTGGATGGTTGGTTGTTCAGGTATGTATAGTTGGTGCTTATTGCTTATGCTGAGGAGTGTCTTCTTTCTCATGCTTTTTTTACACATTCTTAATTTCTTCTTGCCTATCCATTACAAAATTATACTTCGTATCTGCCCAGAATTGTCAAAGTCCCTTTTTAATATCCAAGATTAATCTGTCTTGTAATGCAACGGCACACAGTATTCCTAATATCTCCAATGCCTACCTAAAAAAAATATTGCTGGAATGCCGAACTTTTAAAGCACCCTTGGGAAAGCAAAGAAAGCCTTTTTACAGCCCTGTTAGGCAACCAAAAAGGCTCTCTTTACCAAAGTAGACTGGATAACCTTTGAAAGAATGAAGAAAACAGTAAGAAATACTAGATTTTTTTCCCTCAGTTCTCATCTGCAGGCCAATTGACTCTTGACAATTGGAGGTCTTTTTTTGAAGCGATGTGTAGCACACAAACCTATCATCTTGGCTTCCAAGCAAGTAGACAAATGACACTGGGGTCAGTTAAAAGTTGCAAAAAGTACCAGTCATCCCTTCTATGCAAAGGGGGTTTAAAGTAACAACTCAAACCTACTTGCAATAGAGAGATAGAGAGACTTCCTTGATGTTAATATTCTGCTCAGCCAAGATTAACTAAGTGCTGCAGACTTCTTTTGAAGGTTAGGATGAAGCTTGTGCTATGCTTATTTCCAATCAAAGAATGTTCTTGGGAGCTCAGGGTAAGGTCAGAAAGTTGAATGAATGTTTCATCGCTGCCAACTCTCATGAAGTTCATGACTGTCCTGCTTTACAGCTTTTTCCTACTTTACTCAGGACTTGTCAGGCCACACCTGCAATACTGAGTTCAGTTTTGGTCCCTGCTACACAAAAAAAGATGTGGACAGGCTGGAGAGGGTCCAGAGAAGGACCATAAAGATGGCCAGAGGACTGGGAGCCTTCAGTGTGAAGAAAAGCTGAGAAAACTGGGTTTGTTCAGGCTTTAGGAAAAAAGGCTTAGGGGGAGACCCTGTCACCATGTTCTCATATTTAAAAGGTGGCTACAAAGAAGATGGAGAGTCCCTTTTTGCAAGGAATCACATGAAAAGACAAGGAGTAATGGGCACTGATTACTCCTAGAGAGATACCAGTTGGATGCAAGAAAATTTTTCTCAATGAAACCAATCAGTCATTGGGGTAATCTCCTTAGGGAAGTGGGGCATTTCCCAATGATGGATACCTTTAAGGTTCAGCTAGGCAGGGTGCTGGGCTCTCTTGTCTAGACTGTGCATCTCTGAGAGAGGTTGGATCAGGTGATCCCTGAGGTACTTTCCAACCTGGTATTCTATCATTGATTCTGCTTCCTTCTGTTAGTGAGGAGCCTAATTTGGCATCAAATAGCTGTTTGAGAAACATCCAGTAGATTTGGGGTATGTTTAGCAGCATTTTGATGTGTTCACTGCTGAACTGCCTGTGCACAGTCTTTGTGCACGTGGTGCTCTTGCCGTGCTTGGGTTTCGATGAGTATTTAAATGGCTCTTCCTTTATTGCTCAGCTGCTTCCAAGCATAAGCACTTGCTTGTTACTGTGGTCTGTGGGGATGACCACAGGGGACAAGGAAGTGCTAATTACCAGGGTGACACCAGTGGGAAATGTGGATCTGTCAGAACTGCTGTCTCTGGGTGGATTTTGTCCTCTGGTGTTTTGACTTGTTCATTTAGAAATGCTGTGCTTGGGGTCCCCTCCTGGCAAAAGGGCTGTCCATTTGCTTACTGCCTTAACCTTGGCCATGAGGAGTTGTCCAGGCTCCTACTGTGCAAATTCAGCCCCAGCAGATGCTGCTTTAGAAATAAAGCCAAACTAAGAAAGGAGAAGTCACAGAGTAGAGGATATCTTAATATCTGAGTATCTTAACCCTTTGTTTAAACAATAAGCAATTTAAAGAGTCATGTTAAGTACAAGAACAAATAATTGCTTGTTTAGCTTCCAAAGGAAAATTTGGGAAAATGGGTGGAGTGACCAGGAATGCCTGAACTGAACAAGAGATATTTTTGCTTCTTATAACAGAATATATTTCTGACTTTTAAAAACCTTTATGCTAATTATCTTGTTTAATAACAGTGAAGGAAGAAGGTGAATATGGTGACAGTGCAAATGATGTGGCAGCAGGGAGAACTTCTGGAGAATTTTTGGTTTAGAAACAAAGGCTTTTGATCATTGGTGAAGCTCAGTAACTGGGATATAATGTAGGAGATAAGGCAGTTGTACAGAGGGAAGTATTCAATAGGAGTTTTTGAAAAGAATAACATTAGAATTTTACTTTATTTGAAACTTTATGCAAATACTTTGTTGCATTTTTTATTATATCCTTTTGTGTATTTGACATGTTGCCTGATTTTACCTTCTGCCTAAATGTGTTTAAAAAAGTTATTTCTGGGAAGTTTTTTTTGAAAGTTCACATGAAGGGATTTTGTCTGAGGGTTTATTTCTAAATGTTCATCATTGGATAATTGTATTAAATATAAGACACAGCAGCCTGGTAATTCCTGGAGCTTGCTGAAAGAGGTCTCTAGGATTTCCCTGCACCAGAGGTGGGTGCAGTATTGCAGAGGCTGGCAGGCTGCCCTGTAGGCTTTTCTCTCCATCCTTTGAAGTGTTGAAACATCCAGTTGTCACTGCTGCAGGCAGGAGCCTGTGCTGGATGGACCCTGATCTGATCTAGTTTGGCAATTCTTGTCACTTCAAGATTGTTTTGGTTTCTTCTGCTGGTGTAATATGCCCATGTTTTGTTGTATGTACTTACTGTGCTGGCAAAGGTATAAGGTAGCATCTGTAAACTTTTCTTTTTAGCCCTTTATAAAACAATATCATTTTTTCCCCTGCAACTTAAGCTCATGTAACCACTTCAGCTTGTGATCTGAAAATCCCACTGGCTTCAGTGGATATCAGATTCTTTATATTTAGGTTCTGGATCTATAAGCTTTCACCTCTTCAGATAGGAGACAGCTGGCCTGGGGCAAATTTTATTTACACACTATGCATCTATTTGATGAAACCTCCAACTAAACAAATAACCTCTTCCAGAATGAGGGTGCTGGGTGGTATTCTCCAGAATATATTTTTGTGTCAATGCAGTTACAGGTAAAGCATCTACACATTGAGGGACATTAATCAAACAGTGCTTCATTAGCATAAAAAACTTTAAAATTATGTTTTCTGTCTCTTACTGAGAAGCTGTTTTCTTTTGGGTTTTCTTTACTGCAGCTGCTTGCAGCCTGACATGCTGATGCTGCCATCATTCATTGTGCTTGTCACTGAAGAAACCATTGTGGCTTTCTAGGGTCCTGATAGTGTTGTTATTGAGTATATTTGAATAACTACTTGAATTTGACACAGTTAGGAAACCTGCCAGAGGGTAAAACAAACATCACTCCCATTCTTGCATGTGGCAGCTGAAGTGGCAGTGAAGAGGTCTGAAGAATGCCACCCTGTCCCTTTGCCAGCTTCCAGCCTTCTCTTCCCTGTGGAAGTGAGAATTATGAAAGGAGATGCATGTTACTGTGCTCTACTGGATATTTTCTTTTCGATGGAGAGATAATACTGCTTTGAACAAGGGGTGTGTGTGGCTTCAGGTACCTGTTACTGTATCCCTTGGGGTACTTACTGACAAGATGGCCTGATTCTGTTCTTACTGGTGATTTAATTTCCCTTATCTCATTCTGGAAACATTCAGGTAGTTAATGTTTATTCTGTGTCTTAGGGACAGAGTTGCAGCTGTCTCTGGTTAACTTTCTTTTTCTTCATCAGAACGTTGTTTCTTTTGGTTTTAATCTAAAACTTGCTTAGGATGCAGGCAATTTTTAGTTCTGTTCAACTAGTATCTGGAAAGTCTAAGACAACCTAACCTGCTTTGCTGTAAATCTGGAAACCCTGTGCTTACAATCACTGCATTGATTGCATGATTTTTTTTTTTTTTTGCTTGTTTTAGAGTTGACTCTAAAATATTTCTACCACTCTTCCCAGTAACTGCCAAATTTCTTCCAAACTTGGCTTGATGATACAGGATATGAATCTTAAGCAATAGTGCTGAATTTTTAATCTTTTGTTAGTAATGGAAGCTGAGAATAAACTGAGTTGTGTATGAATTGAGTGGTGGAGGGATGTAGTGAGATGAGGAGAACCCGAACATCTTCCTTTCCCTTCTCTTCCCAAATTCCACAGTATTACTTTAGGCTTCCCTGGGTGACAAGGGTCATGTGTCTGTGTAGGTTGGGTTTTTGATCACTTAGCCCTAGGACTTCTGCTCCAGCATTAAAGTGGCTTGATGCTAATTTCTGTATTTGTATATGTTAATTTTATATTTTACAACATGTTGTGATGTTACAAATGATTAAGTGCCGCTTTTTTAAGAAGAAGAAAAAGGTGTTGATAAGACAGGAATAAGGAGCTAAAAGAAAGAAAAAACCCAAACCCACAACAGATTTCCTTTTTTGCTTTGTTTTGTGGTGGTCTGCATAATTATGTTTGCTTTTTGCTGTTTTAACCTATTTCAGTCTGCTTCAGGTGAACTGTCCATAAAATGGGTGTATCATCACTTGCCATACTACAGTCCTTTGAGTTCTAATTAAATACTCCAAAGCCCACTGACCTCCAGTCATGAAATGACAGTAATGTTAGTTTGTCATGTCTTGGGAAAAAAATGAAGCACTTGAACGCTTTTTTTTTTTCCCCTCTATGATGTAGATTACAACAAAGTTATTTTCTGTAGTAGCAATTATTGGATGGAGTGACCTTTTCCAATCTAGACACTGATGTAGTGGAAGGGACATTTTTCCACTTGACCTTTATGCAATGTGTCAGTTTTTCCTGTAGTGCCAAATGAGTTGCAATTGACAGATTTGATGGAACACTAACTTGATGGGAGCTTATTGTTTGGAAGCAGTTATGTGTGGAAATGTGGAGCCTCTGGTAAATAACGTGATAAAAGTCATTTGCATGTCTTTTATCACTAAGGAACAACTTGCTTAGAAATGACCGCTGCCTAAATTGCAGTTTGAATGCTGGTTAGCTGAGATTCCAGTAAACCTTAGCAAACAGTGATATTTCAAAGTAAAATCTATTGGCTTATCTTTTTATTTCTGTGTTGCTTTGTAACCAAATAACAACGGTTTTCTGTACTTTATTCTTACTACTTGTTTTATAAAAAGAAAAGAGGAATAAAAGATAAACAGTTTTCAGTGTGTGACAAGGAAGCCATGTCTTTCAAGAGGCTGGCCATGTGTGTTTGTGTGTGTGTGTATGTGTATAATAGCTTTCTTGGTTATTTGTTAATATGTTACAGAAATAATGGCCAGATATAATTTGGGAAGAGAGAAGTTCTGGTTCTGGGGAGGAGCAGGGAGTTATAAGCACATTCTAGAGTGAGGGTGGTGGATAGCATAAAGGGAACCATAAAAGGAGAACCAAACTGTCCTTTCCCAGTGCTCCAGCTAGGAAGTGTAGATGTCAGCTGCTCTTCACATCTGTTAAAATAAAGTAGGGAGAAGATTGTGTTTGTTGAGGAGAAACTTAAAAGCAAAGACCAAAAGTCAGTTATTTCAGGTGTCGTGTTCTAATCTCTTTCTGCTCTGGTGGAAGGCTCTTACACTTCTTCTAAATAAAATAATTCCACCTCCAAAATGGATAAGAAAAAGTTGTAGTAGAGTCAGGATCTACCTGAGACTACCGAAGTTATGAATTATTGTGGCTTTTTTGAAGCCATTGAGCAGCAGGACTAAGAAAAGAGCAACAAATGCCATCTGTCTGATCTACACATTTTACCACAGTTCTTCTTAAGCTGTCTTTTGAGGTAAAGTAAAAAGGAGCTGAATGGGTGTGGGAGGGGAAAGCAGCTCAGGTCTCTTCTGTTGGATTTGCAGGAGATATTTGGAAGGGGAAAAAAAATTAGGTGTTTATAGAGGTTGCTGTTAACAACAGACACATTAACATATTATTTGTTACTTCAAAGACAATCTGTTCAAACAATTTCAATGGCAGGGGATGCTGCTGGGCAGAGTCAAGGTGGAAGGCTGGATAGGAATGTTTATTTTGCTGTGGTAAAACAGGTTGTGTGGGTGTACTGGCACAGAGTGAAATTCGTAGCAAGATTCACTAGTGTAGTAATTTTTTTGATTGTTACTCACAAAGAAGGTAGAGATTAGTTAATATGAAGCTGTATAAAAACTATTTTCTTGTGAAGTTTTCATTTGTAGCTAATCCATGCCACAAAAGATAGCAGGAGATGCTTGGAGGAGATGTGCTGCAGGGGCTGGAAGCAGAACCTGCATCTCATGAGCTGCAATTCTGGAGTCTACAACAGGATCACACTTGAAATATGTTTTGGCTTTTGTATGTGGATTCCTATAAAAATGACAGATCTCTCAACCTTTCTGGAGCACCTCCTTTTCTGAACCCTTTTTGGAGGTCATGGCAATATCCAAATCCCTGTCCCCAAGCTCCGTTTCTACGTGTGCATCCATCAAACTCCCACTTTGCTACTTTTTCCCCTTCCCACCTGGCTCTGTCATCACAGACAGTGGTCTGGCAGCTTTCGTTTCCAGCCTCTGGAGGCTCTGCTGATCAGGAGGAGATGCTGCTGGGGGCAGTGACACTTCATGGGCTCAGGCTGTGTAAGGCAGTGAGCCTGTGTGTAAAATTGTCAAGTCTTGTAGCTTGAAGTGTGAGGACCAGTGAAGGTACCTTGGCACTGCTGCATTCCACTCAGGTTGGGCATTTGAAGGGCTCTTCTGTGGATCTGCATGCTGGAGGAGGTTGGACTTCTTGCAGTGGCTGTCATTGAGTGGTCACTGCTGTTGTCTCATTCATAACTGCCTTGCTGAAAAGCACCAAAGTAGAGTTAAAGAGCTGTGGAACTTCTTTAGAGAGCCTTTGTTCTTCCCCCTGCTGACCTCTGCTGACCTCTTCCTGCACAGCTCCACCCTCTGTCCAGCATGCTTGAGGAGTAGTTCTTACACCTAAAACACTTCCAGGAGCTCAGAGTTGGGATGAAAGAGGTAAAAAAGTTAAAGTGCATATGAGAAAGGAAGTAGGGTGGGGAATAATGATTAAAAAAACCTAAAAACCTCCAGGATCCCATTTGTTGTAACAGGAAAGATGATGGGCTTTATCTGCTTTTGAAATGAGAAGATTAAGAGGTGACTCCAGTGAGTGAGAGTCTTTCATATGGAAAAATCTGCAAAGCTCAAATTATGAAAGGGTTAATACAAGGTTTCTTACGAAAGGAGCAGTTCAGGTTGTGTAATTACACCTATCCTTTTATCTGAAGATCTCACACAGGTGTTAATTAAGCCTAATGAGGCCCCTATGGAGCAATTGTTGCTATCTGTGTTTTTACAGACAGAGGACCTAGAAGCTGAAAGAAATAAGGTTATTAGTAATGCAGCACTGTAGAATTGGTGTTCATGGGAGAATACCCAGTGTGACTTGAAGCCACCTGGCACAGGCATGGCAGAACCAACCCATTCCATGAAACCATGCCAATGGTATATCCCAAATATTTTCTCTTTGCCTTAAAATGTGTAGGTATGTGTAGATGCATAAAAAGAAACTGTGGACTAAGAAAAATGACTATTTCTAGATGGGCCATCTTTATCACGCCTGTAACTACTCCTGGGTTTTCCTTTTTTTTTTTTTTGGTATGCTATTCTTGTAATTTGGAGGTTCCTGTGATACTTTGGTTAGCATCCGGTGTTTTGTGAGGCTTATGGGAGCCAGCAACAAGGAAAATATACCTGTGTTGCTGAGGTTTTGTATGCTAATTCCTTTCATGTGTTCATGTAAATCTTTTCAATGCTGAGCAGACACATTGTTTTGTCAGCTTACCATAGGGAAATCACACAGCTCCTAATTGTCGTTTTTCTTCCTGTAATACTCCTGAGCTGTTGATAATTCCACAAAAGAATTCTGAAAAAGTACTGGTGGATGGATGAGGATGGATAAATAGAGAATTTTGAGATATTCTTATACTGCTTTGTTTGTAGAATGTTGGTTTTCTTAAGCAAATCATCTAAGCCTTTCATCATCTTCTGACCCTACCTCACATAGTGTAGGGTGGTTGCCTGCCTTGTGTTTAGTTGTTCTATTCTTTTTCCCTGGTGGTGGAATTTGGGCAGCTCCAAGACCAAGCTTGACAAAATTGCTGCCTTGATTGTTCTTGGAAGCCTCTGTGACAGGCTGAACATGGTGGTGGCATTTACTGTCCAAATGCCATGGTGTGTTGGTAGAGATCTGTTTCAGGGAGGTGACGTCTCATCAGCTCAACAAAACACAAGCAATTTTTACAGTAAGAACCTGCTTAAGCTAATAAGAAGCTGCCAACATGAAGTATGGCTTGATAGCTGAGGAGATGCCTCCTCTGAGGTTCTTGCAGTGAGATGTGGCTTTGATCCAGTTCAGCCTGAGACTCTGTTTCTTCAGAGAAGTTCACTTCATGCAGTGCTCTGAGCCCCCACGAAGTTTCTGGTTTTTTCACAGAATTTGGTGACACTTTGGGGAATGTCAGGAATGCAGGATGTTTTTGAATTCAGGATCAATAGTACAAAGTATGCTTGGGATTAATTTCCAGAGGGGAAAAATAAAAAAGGGTACACAGCTTTTACATTTGATATTTTATATTATTTTTGGCCTTCCAAAGGAAGCTGCAGGATCCAAGTACAGTTCCACTGCCCCAAATTATTTAAATTGTTTTGTGTTTATGCTTTGGTACCACAGACAGACTTGGGAAAGCAATGTTGAAGATGGTAGGTAGGAAATAGACAAAAGCTTAGTACTTGTATGTGTAAGCTAAATAAACTGTAGGTGCAAGTCAGACAGCTAAAAAATTGTATTTCTTTTTCTGTTTTTAGAAAAGACTAGGGAAGCAGATGCCAGCTGGAAGATATGGGAAGAGGATCAAGGGGCAGAAACAATGAGGAGAGAAACTGGGGTGTAAGGGTACCTGTGAATTGCTGAGAGGGAATTAATTAGTAAGGCCAAGTTCAAATGGAAGGGCAGGAAGCCAATCACCAAATATTGACAGTCAGCAGCTATTCTGTGTTTAAATTATTTTCTTTTCCATTAGATCCTGATTCCTGGAGCAATAATTTCCTGGTAGAAATTATTGGATCTGACTAGATAGAAGGCAGAAATTTTTTACAATGAGTGTGCTTGAAACACTGGAGCAGGTTGTGCAGAGAGGTGATGGATGGATTTATGCCCCATCTCTGGCAACACTGAAGGTCAGGCTGGATGGGGCTCTGAGCAGCCTGATGTAGTTGAAGATATCCCTGATTATTGCAGTTGGGTTGGACTAGATGACCTTAATAATCCATTTTTTGTTTCAACAGTCAGAATAGTCTGAGAACAAATGACAAATGTTGTCAACCGTTCTCTCTTATTGCTTGATTTCTTAGGATATGGCCTTTACTGTATAAAGCAGAACAGTGTAACTGCTGTGTGCTAGAACAGTGATGGATGGTAGAAACTGGAAAAGTGACTAGGCTGAACTAAGTTAGCATCTTTTATTTGCTATTTTAAAATTTGCCCTTATTTTTTGAAATAAAGTTTTAAAACAAGTTTTGGTTTTGCATCTACTGGTGCAGCGTACTTGGGGAAGGCTATAAGCTCAATTTGATGGTAAAGTTTTAGTTCTTGAAGAGCACTGGGAATAAAGAAGAAACAATGAAATTAGATTTATATATTTGAGATTATGTAGAGTATTAAATGTGAGAGTGGGAACCTGGAATACAAACAAACATTGAGCAGTATTGTGGGAGCTCAAGAAGGAGAATGCCAGGAACAAGAGAGGCAGGAAAAAAGATTGCTTTAACCTAAAGTAAAATTCTGGCATCCAGGTACTCATCCATAATGAATGAATGTACTGTTTTCAGCTCTGGTACCACAAAGACTTACTTTATTTTCTCTCTCCCCTTTTGTTTCTAGGAGCTTCAAGTTTCCCCACTGCACTTTTCAGAGCAATTGCTTTGGGGCCACATGCACACATTTGTATTCTCTTTATAGTTCTCTGTGTGTAATATTCAATCAATAAGAAATAGTATTTTATACCTTTTCATCAGCATGCCTTGCCACAGAAGGGAGATAACGTTGCCTAATTGCATTTTGTTCTGATGGTGTTGATCTGTAGCTGGTGGCTTAAGCAGAACTGCAAGCTGATTTCTTCCCCTATTTTAGTCCTTGGGAAACATAATACAATTTAATATACAGCACACTTCAAAATTTGTGCTGTTTTCTTTCAAACTTCAACTGAAAGCAATTCTACATCTATTCATTGGTGTTCCTTAACCTAGACTTTTTGCTGCTTTGTTCTGCATTTTTGCAACATGGCTTTTAAAAGTATGAAGATAAGCCTTTGTGAAACACTGCTTATGTTATCTATGCTACCTTGTGGTTTCTCCTGTGAAAAAAATAAAATCTTTTAAACAGTATGCTTTAGGATGGTGTTCTCAATATATTCAGGTTAGGCAATAATAAGGATCCTTTTCTTTGTTTGACAGCTGGATCAAAGCACTTTAGATTCACAATATGTTCTTAAATAGAGCCTGGTACAGAAAAGTCCCAACAAAATCTGTCTGTCTCTAGTTACAAAATCCTTGATATAAAAGCCCAGATATAGACAATCCCATATCAAAATTTCTTTCTGGAGAATTTAGATCTTTAAAAAAATGACAGATATCTCACAATATAATGCAATTAGTTGTAGAGCACTGCATGGTTTACTGTTAATTAAGTCACCTGTTTTCTGATCAATCCATGGCATTTATTCAGAGGCAGTGAAGATGTATGGATGTTGGCCTAGAGCTTCCTGGGGCAAGGAAAGGGACATGGTGAACTGGGATTGAATCCCCTTCAGTTGACATTGATATACAGCTGACAGTTCTTGTGTATGAACTGCACAGATTGGAAGCATCCACCAAGCCTTTTCTTCTAGCATCTCCAATAAAAGAATAAGCTGTATTGCCAGCCAAGGAGCTTTGCATGGATCTCTGTGAGCTTCCTTGCCTTGTGAGATCTCTTTTAGAGTACAATTTTATTCACAATAGCTGTCTGTGCTGTTGTGCTGCATAGCCTGACATTTTTAAAGATAGAAATTTGACCTGGAGTCAGCGGTACGTGTTTTTCTTCATTTCTCTAAAATCTCATATGTAGTGACAGTACTGTCAGCGCTGCTTGCAGAATAATGTTGCTATCAAATAAAGGGCACAAGCAATCAGCTTTTTTCCCCTTTTAGTGTATCTTTTGATGTTACTGTAAGTTATTTTTATTGTAAAGTCATATTGGAAATGTAAGGATCTTTGTGGTTTTGTTGGAAACTTTGTGAAAGATTGTGGAAAGCAAACAGTCAGTGGGGCACTGTTTAATTTGTATTGTGAACTGGCTAAAGGAGAAATGATGTCTCCAATTTTCACATGCCTATCTTTGAATTCTTGTGATGTTTGAAGGAATTTGCAAATGCAGAAAATCTGAAGAGAAGGACTATAGGGGATAGAAGCTGTATGGATTTGTACTTTTCATGCAGTTACAAAGATTAATTACTAAGGTTGTCACATACAGAAAACTGCCCACTATTTCACTAACTGTTATGCATGTCAGGCACATAAAAAATGTGATTACTTCTGCATTTAGAAAATTATGGAAGTAGTTAGTTTATGATCTAATGTGAAATATTTATGATGGTCCTAATATTAAAAATGTTGCTATTAAAGATACTATAGAACCTCAATGTTTTTCAGAAATTTCAGATTAAGAGCAATGGAGATTAAGCTGCTTCTAGTATGCTGAAATTATTGCCCCTAATTTTCACCCAGAGTATGGGTCTGATGCACTGTTCTCTCCATTTGTCCCTTTGCCTGTAATTTATTTTGTGGATTGTAAATTTATTGGAGTAGGGTTTCTTTCCCCCTACCCCCCCTTGTCTGAGCCTAGTGTAGTGCAGTTGGAACCTCTATTGGAGGCTCCTCTGTGAGATGCTATAATAATAACTACTTTCCTTTCAGGATAGTCATGTTACAGGAAAATGTAAGTTTATCCAAATAGTTCTACTGTCCTTAGACTCAGCCCAGAAATAACAGCTGTGGGGGTAGTTCACCCTACATTGCCAGGTGAGGAGAAAGTAGCATGAGAAAGCAAAAGTTTTCTAACGCTGGCCAAGTAACCAGAGAGATTAATTGTCCAAGTCAGGGCTTGGATATTTTTCTCTCAACCCTCAAATTTCCCAGAGGTGTGCTGAACAAAGCCCTTCTGGCTTTGTGGCTTCTTGCTTATGTTCCTGCTGATGTTGAAAGTAACTGCACCTACACTCTCACAAAACCTGTGGAGTTCTGTGGCTCGTGCCCCTAAATCCCGTTGAGTGTTGTTATTGAGGGCCAGAGAACACAGCACAGATCCAAGTGACAGTCTGTCAGTCATGCTGCTGCTGTGGAGCACTGGTCAAAATTTATCATAAAAGTCTGCCCCAAGCTTTGCGTTAGGGACTTTCCGGGGAGAAATTTCTTTCTGGGGAGATAGATTTCCCAGTGTTAACTGGAGGTGTAAACTGTAGGTGGAAATCTTGGTGGTGTGCTTTTGAGGAAGCATCTGTTAAAATGTCTAAGAATGTAGCTTTTTGTTCAATCCTAAATGAATGCTCCTAAATTCAATATAAATTAGAGGAGGGAAATATCTGCCAATGTGTCATGCTTCCTTTTGTAATAACAGCTAAAAAGTGTCTGTTCTTGTATATTTTAAAGCTTTCAGACTTCCCAATTCTGCTGCAACACAGATGTTCAGTACACTAAATTCTGAAATGTTATATATTTTAAGGAGGCAGCAATTTCCTGGGTTGTAATTTGTGTGAACTGATGGGTGGAAAATGCAGAGCTTGCAGGGAGGCAGAGAGCATGCTTGAGCTGTCCTCCCTCTTAAGAAATCCTGTAGACAGTGTTCTCCATTGCTTCTCTTGAAGGGACTATTTTGAGTACCAGGTTTCCTTCCCTTTCCTCCTCCACCTGATTTATGTATAGGGGGTCTCATTGCTAGGAAAGGAGAAGGAATCTGAGGATAGGCAGCTGATACTGACTGCAGCAGGGGGAGCTTGTGGCATCAAATGCTACATCAGGTCATTGCTGGATATTTTGGTTACTCTGGTATCTTGAGTCTGTCAGAAAATGCAGGAGACTTACTCTCTTATACTCTTCTCATTGCTAGTCTTTTAACTTTAATCAGCACTATTGGAGGTAACTAACCATCAATGGAGCATCTCAGCAAGAATTAGAAGGCTTTATCATCTGTACTAAGACTGAGAAATAACTGAGGAATACACACAAAGCAAGGAATGATGGAGTTGTAGCTCCTGCAGCTTTTGGCCCTCCTGCTTTAGGGTGAATTTTGTGGCAGTAGCTTCTGACTCCAAAGGGTGTTCAGCAGCCAGGAGTTTGGTTTGTTCTGCTGTTCCTCAAGGTAGTCTTAATCGTTCAGGAGCAGAGCTGGAGTGTGAAATTGCTCAAAGTTGCCTTTTTGACTGGAATGGAAAAAGTTAAGTGGTAGGCAAGTGGGATAATTACATTTGCATTTTCCTCTACCTTTTTATGAGCTGAACATGAATGTTTGGCTGTGGTACCCCGGGGGTTATAGCCTTGGCTGGAAAGCTTTAGCCTCTGCTTACTGGCCTTTCCAGGAACTGCTTTTTCCATGACTGCTGGATGTATTTAATGGACCCCAGCCTAAATATAGCTTTAGTTCAGATTAGGTGCATGAGCCTTTGGAAGGAATCTCCCAATTGTCCCATTTGCTATGCTTTGCTTTGCACTGTAGAGCAGTCTTGTAGTACAATGGGTTGGTTTTCTTCAAGTGAGGCAAAGTCTGAAGATGTGCTGTAGAGCTACCAGAGGAGTTCAACTATCTGTTCTTGATCCAAGGCATTGCACTAAACCTAGTTTGAAGTAGGACCTTCCAAAATGCAGATGTTGGGGCCTCAATACTGAACTGTTTTGCTCTGCAAATATTCTCCTTTTAATCCACAGTCAGCAGGGTAAGCATAACTCTGCTTCTCCTGTTGCTTCAGTGGTGTCTGTCCCCAGCCCCATGACTTCTTGGAGTCAGCCTTGCCCAGGTGTTCAGCTTGAGTTGACAGTGGCTTTATTTTGCTGTTTTCCACATATAGGGCTGAATGGAAGGTAGGAAAGGTTTGGTCTATACTCATGACCGACAGCACATGGTAAGGGCTAGCTGTTTGACTATCCAAGAGTAATCTGAAGCTGCATTTTATACATATCAAGTGTCTTTACTTTCGACTGTGTATATGTTTGGTACTGTTAAATGGTTAAATAATGAAATAGATATTTCATCCTTAAGAGCAGATAGGTATTCCAGGTGCTTGTAATGCCTTCAGTTCTTATCACAGTATATGTCTTTATGTGTCATATTTGGATATGAATTGGTCTGCATTTTCTCCTGCAAGTTATTTTGCAGGAGGCCAAGCTAGTAACTGGGCTGTAGACACCTTGCTTACTAGTCTGCTCTCCAGATGTGTTTCAGTCACATATTCAAGCTTCACACTAGGCTCCTCAAGTTACCATATGGGGTATGTGTTTAAATAATCCATGATTCAATTTTTGTATTCTGTTATAATGTACTTTGTAGACCAAAAGCATAGATACCCTGAGAAGAGAAGCTTCTGGTGGATAGAAGGGAAGTTTTTTAGCTGACAGACATTAGAGATTCGGGAACAGCAAGGGGGCACTTTGCACCCTGGTTCTTAGTCTCCCCTCTAAAGTCCTGTTACTGTGTGTAGTTCTGGATACAGGCTGCAAGAGGGGTTGTTGGTTCTGAACCTGGGACTTCTTTGGTTCTTACAAAATACGTAACTATTTAACTATCTCTGGTGGTGAGCATACAAGACACTTCCATCAACTTGGACCCTGACTGTTTTTAAGAAAGCGAATGGGGAGATTGTGTTTCCAGAAGTTCTCTAGCAGGCAAGAAAAAATATTTTAGAGCTGCAGCGTGTGAGTTATGGTTATAAATCCTACTTAAATCCTGTTTTAGGGCCTTCAGATTTTTGGGGATGCAAGGGCAAAGGGGAAGAGGTTATTAGCTGAATTGTGGAGCAAGATCAAATGACCTTCCCTAGTTGAGCTAGCTGAAGGAACACTTTTTTAATGCCCAGCAATTCGTAGAATAGCATGATTGATTATCTTCCCACTTATTAACGCAGACATAAATAAACATAAATATATGCAGTACATAGCAAATTAGGTTCTGTCCTTACTGAGATGATTTTCTTAAATGTTTTTTAAATGATGATAAATCGTTCTGATAAAGAGAATCTTTTCTTTGGAGGAATAAAACCAATGTTAGAGTGCTTAAAAAGTAGAGAGGTAGCCAGATGTTCTCACATGGTCAATTAGAAGTTATGGAAATTGCTTCCTTTACTCAAAGCTATTACAAAGCATGATCTTTGGAGACACTACTGTTCTCAGACTGCTGCTTGTTTAATTGAGAACAGCAGTTAGTCAGCATCTTCCAGGTCTGTGCTATGGTTGGCTTTAAAGTGAGTGGGATGTCAGAGGTACACTGGCAGTAGTGGATTGTACAGTAATGGCTTGCAGTGGAGGGTAATTTAAGAGTTAAATTTTACTCTTTGGTCTGAAGTAGGAGCTTTGTCTAGGGCATCTGTAGGACTCTTCAAGGCAGCAAGCTGGAACCAGAATGTAGTGAAATAAAATGCTGATAAAGAGAATTAGGCCTTATTTTAAATGCTTCTGTAAAATAGTATGTATTGATTACCTGAAAGTTTGTTAATTTAAGAACGTCATCAAATGCGGGGGGGATTGCTTTTGGCATGTAAGCTGTCCACTAAGTAACTTATTTTGAAGTAAGGAATGGGATAGAGAAAGTATTAAGCCTTTCCTTGTAATGCATAAGGAGTGCATGTGGTTTCTTTTGGTGTCTCAGTCTATCAGCAAGTTCTTGGATTTTTTTCTCTGTTGGAATAACTTGTTAAAACACTAAAATGAAAGTAAAAGAAAGTTGTGTCTGTGAGTCTGATGACTTAGCAATAGCAAAGGCCTTCTGTGTCTGCTTCTTGGCTCAAAAATCCTAGAAAATATAGTGGAAGAGATCACACAGAATCACACAGAATATTCTGAGTTGGAATAAGAATCATCAAAGTCCAATTCCTGACCCTGCAGAGGGCAGGAGAAGAAGAATCACATGATGTGCCTGAGTGCATTATCCAAACACTTCTTGAACTCTGTCAGACTTGGTGCCATGACAGCTTCCCTGGTGAGCCTGTTCCAATGCCCAACCACCCTCTGGGTGAAGAACCTTTTTCCTAATATTCAGCCTAAACCTCCCCTGATGCAGCCTCAGGCCATTCCCTCATGTCCTGTCACTGGTCACCACAGAGAAGAGATCAATACCTGCCCCTCCTCTTCCTCTCATGAGAAAGTTGTAACTGCAATGAGATCTCCCTTCAGTCTTCTCCAGGCTGAACAGACCAAGTGACCTCAGCTACTTCTCAAATTCCTTCCCCTCAAGGCCCTTCACCATCTTCATTGCTCTCCTTTGGGCACTCCCTAACAGTTCAATGTCTTTCTCATATTGTGGCACCCAGAACTGCCCCCAGCACTTGAGATGAGGCTGCCCCGATGCAGAGCAGGGCAGTCCCTCCCTTCCTGGCTGGTGATGTTGTGCCTGATGCTCCCCAGGACAGGGTTGGCCCTGCTGGCTGCCAGGACACTGCTGGCTCGTGTCCAACTTGTCATCAACCAGGGTCCCCAGGTCCCTTTCCATGGTGCTGCTTTCCAGCATCTCATTCCCCAGTCTGTCCATACATCCAGGGCTGACCCATTTCAGGTGCAGAATCTGGCACTTTCCCTTGTTCAAACAAGGGAATGCATTTGGTTTTTCTGGCCTCAACCCTTAAACTCTGCCAGAGGTATTCCTGAGAGATGTTTGTCTGACCTGAAAACCAACACTGGAGGGGATTTCCTGTCTAACCCTGGCAGTTAGTTTTAGTGCTTCACTATATCCAGTGTTTTTTTCACATACCATTTGCTGCAACTCAGGTTTGTTACTGAGGACTCAAGTTCTAAGAGAACATTCTATTACTGCTTTCTTTGCAGCTTGCTGGCTTGTAGTAGTACTGGAAGTTACCTCAGTCTTTATCTCTGCTAGTCTGAGGAACCCTGCTTATTTCCCTCTTTCACATCCTGTTGGCTAGACTTCTGATAATTTCCATTACTTGTGTTTGATCCAGATTTCTGCAGCACTAAAAGCTGGATTGAGATGAGCCTTATTTGCATGGTTCCCTGCTCTGCAGCTGGCACTGAGGCTCTTGGGTCTCTCCATGCACTAAAGATATCACCCAGGTCAAATGGCACAGATCTCCTTTCCAGGAGAGGATTCTAAAAGCTGATTGCTGCAGTGTTCAGCTCATTGGTGCTGGAGTCTCTTAAGTCATAACCCTTAAGTGTGATGGTGAAAAAGGGTAAAAAAAACATTTAGTGCAGAGAGCTAAGTGAATATGAGCAGCCATATTACTTATAAGATGCCATTGGAACAAATTGTTTAGAAACGTCTGTTAGTAGAAACTAATTGAATACTGTGTAGATTGGAATATATGAAGCAGGATGCAGCCAAGACTTAATGAGAGAGAGAGAAGGAATTGGCATGTGGATTCCCTCATCTGTTCCCTTCCCAAAATAGCGTGTTTCTAGGGCCAGGAGGGGTAGGAGTAGAACGATGGAACAACTGGACACACAAACACAGTTCAGCATAATTATGGCGAAGAACAATGATGACGTTGTTAAATGGCTATAGAGGGTTGCCACAACTCCCAGGAAACCCAGTGGCGAATGGTGTGAGTAAAAGGAAGTGTTTCCATGTGGTTTGGCATTCAGTGGTCATTGGTCACTAGCCAACCCTCTCAGCCCTCACTATTCTGTTTGTAACAGTGGTGTTTTCGATGGTTGAGTTTGAAATGCCAAGTGGCACATTAGCATGCAAGTGCTGGTATGTTTTTCTGGTCAAAATATGGGGTTGGGAGTCTGATCTCAGCTCACATTTCAGTTCCAGTGTGGTGATAGGGATAGGGTAAATCTGCTTAGCTGTGGCCCCTGAGAAATGCATCACAGGTGTGGTTCACCTCCACTACTTTGCAGGGATATTATGTGCATGGGTAACATGAAGGGTAGGGTGCTCATTTCAGCAAGGGCCTTCTGACATTTTGCGTGTGGATGACAACACAAAAGTGAGTTCACCCTGGAGAGCAGTGTGCTGGGACAGGGAAAAGATCTAGTTTTATTAGGAAGGTCTTTGTCTTTATTCTACCCTGTTGGCACAGAAGCAGAATGGAGATCAATACTAATGATAGATTATTGTAAAAAATGCATAATTTCTCTAAACCAGCAAATGTAAGCAACTTCTCGTGTTAAATCCCCTCAGAGGATAAAGAAAGAAAATAAGCAATAAAAAGCATGCACAGATGGATGCTATTCTGATAGTAACATATTGAAAATGTTAAAAGGATTGCTAATCACACAAAATTGTATGCAGTGAGGTCACAAGCAGAGTACTGAACTGTAAAGGTTTTCCATTTGTGGGTTAGCTCAAAACTCTCTAATTTGACTAATGTATCATCAAAGGTGTTCTGACTTGGATGGCAGGCTTGTTATCTGTCATATATGTGATTTTGTTGGTATAGTGGCACAATAGAAGATACATGTACTGCATTAAGAATTAGTAGTTAGAATGATGTTCCTTTGTTTTCTGCACAGGGACAGAAAACAAATAAGTAACTTATATAAGAGAAGTGGTTACTCTAAGAAATGTGTAGGGTTATGGTAGAATCAAAGCAGTCTTGGGGACTACTGTTATTTTTTTTTTAAAGTTGGAGGTAAATCTTTTTATTTTTGGATGATAAACTGAGCATAATTCAGGAGAGCCTGGAACGTGATAATTGTTTAATTGCTATAATTGCACATGCATTTTCTGCTGAAGTACGCTTTTTTATCATATGTGATTCTTCCGTTCTTGACCTAATAACAATACAAATTTTTAATAAGGTCAGAACTTAAATATGTAACTGCTGTCTAGGTTTTAAGACAAACTGAAGCAGTGAAAAGTAGCGCTTTTCCTAGAATTTAATTCTCATCTGTTACTCTAGGAAGAGCATGGATGATAACTTTGAGCCAATTCTTTGGAGCCCTGTGAAATTAAAAAAGTACTGGGAAGCCTGCAGTTTTGCCCTTGTTGTAGAAAAAAAGTAGCTTGGCATCTTGGTTTTCTGCTGTTTTACATTGTAGTCTTGTTGATTTGTCCTTGGGCAGAACAGACCAATATATTTTATGAAAAGAGGAAGAAGAAGAACCATCGGAGAGGTGGATTTTACTTTTTGTTGAGAGACTATTTCCCTCCCCCCCAGGTAAAACAGGATCCTTTAATCACTGTTTAACTTTTTTTTATTATTATCTTTTATTTAATTTCTAGCTGATAAATTTAGACGGAAACTGGAAGAACTGGAGAAGGAGAAAAATTCTTTAAAATTTCAGCTTCCTTCAAGGCATCCCTCTGTTAGCAGTTTTTTGGATAGGTTCATGACCCAAGTTCAGGCAACATTGCACTGGGCTGCTGATAATTGGTAAGTTTGTTGATTCATTTTTGTGTAAAACAGTGCTTCTATTTTTCTCAAAATGCAGAATACACTTATGAATATCTATAATAAAGAGTTTTAATGACCATCTAACATGTCCATATGGAGCTTGTTTATGAAAATCCCACCCTGCCCCCCCCCCCCCCCCCCATTTTTTTTTTCTTTCTACAATTCTTTCGGAATTCCCCTCAGAAACATTGATCATGATGAACTGGCTAATTAAATGGAATGTTTTTCTCATTGATGTTGAGTGAGAATGGGATTGAATCCTTGACACGGCAGCTTGAGCATACAACAGCAACGCAGCTTGAGCAACGCTTCCCTGTGGAGTTAATTCTGATGCTCCCTTTCAGGCAATGAAAGGATATTTAAATATAAAATAAAAACCAGATTATTTTTGATATGAATAGATCTTTGGGAACTTCCTTTTGTGTGCCACTTCTTAGATAGCAATATTGAGCTCAGCACTGTACAAAGTCACAAAAATAAATTCTAAACCTCATCTTGAAAGGATAACTTCAAAGATGGGAGGAAAGTGAGATGTGTCAGATGGCCCGAGAGGAATAGGTTAGGGAAAAAAATAGTCTCTATTTCTTGGTCTGCCTTAATCTGTGCTCCTAGTTACTGTTGTTAGAAGAGGATACTTCATAGGAATTGAAAGCTATTCTCAAATGCAATCACACAAATGAAAGAAGAGAAGCCTTTTGTTTTCTGGCAGCTTGTTAATATAAAGGCTGCAGTGTGCTAGTCAGTATCTTCATGTGTAATTTTTGATAGACATGAAAATTAGATAAAATCAGTACAGATAATAGGATTTTTTTTGTGAAATTGGAGAATTCAAAGGTATTTTTAGTCTCTATTTATAGCATCTAGTAATAAGGATGGTTTATAAGAAGCTGCATTCCTTCAGAGCTGTTTCCTTTTACCATCTGAGGCTCTAAGAGGCTGTTTTAGCATTCCTTAAAGATTAGGATACACCATTCTCTCTTTTTTCATTAATATGTGTTTGGTCTATGCATTAATTTGTAGTAATGATTTTGACATTAGAAGTAGTGTTGTCTTCTTTGTCATGGAAATTGAGTCAGTAAAGCATTCCTCAGATACAGTTTGCTTATTTTTATCCTGTAAAATGTATATATCATGCTTTTATATATAAAATAGATGTTATATTTATGAAAGTGTTCCTGTTCTTTGGATGATTACATCTGTAACTCTTCTCTTTGCACAGGTCTGAGCAGTGCCAGTCTTCAGGGTCAGATGAATATCCTCTTCCCTTTTCTGTCTTGTGCACACTCCTTTCTTTGAGCTTAAGTTCAACTACTGTTGTTGTGACACCCTTTTATTTGCTTGCTTGATTCTTGTAGCCTTTTATGTTGCTTTTGTCTGTGCCTGACTCATTGATACAGCAAGAGTACCCTTTGTCTTTTGTACAGGGGTTTAAGTCCTTTCTGTTCCAGCAATATTTTTAGATACTACAGCGGAAAACATAACTTCTTCCTCATGGAAAATTTGTAGGCTTCAGTTTTTGTTTTCATTTGTAATTGGAACAAAAGCAGTATACCCAAGAAGACTTTTTTTTTTTTGCCTGGAAAATTAAAGAGATGATTGGACTAGCCTTAGAAGACTAGATCATGGCAATTTTACTGTAGTCAAGGCAATCTCATAGTTTTGCAAGAAAAGTGTATATGGCAGCTTATTTATGATATGAAGCTGAAATTCATGCCTCAGTTTTGTTTTACTTGATTAAATTATGAAATGAGTTTTTAAGTGAATGCATTTGATATTGACACAGAATATTGGGGGCATGTGGTGGGAGCCAGATTTGGTTATGTTTAGCTTAGGAACATCAAGTGTTGTGGTTGTGCAATCAGTCAGGTTTGGTGAGATCAGAAAGATCTTGTTTGTCTTCCAGCAGTACCAAGTAGACAGATACACATGGAATTTTCAAGGTTCTGAAAATAAACTATGTTTATAATGGATGTTTTTCTAAATTTTGACCAGCCATTAGGAAATTCATTATGTACATCTCTAGGAATGATGCAGCTCCAGCTTGAAGAAGGTGGCTTCAGAGCTGCTGGGAAGTGTGGTTGGTTGGAGCCACAGGAACCTGTAATGTCTGTAAGGCACAGTGATGGCCCAGCACCTCATAATAGGGATGTCTCTTTGGTGCATGCTGTTAATACAGAAATGCAGTTACACTGTCGTTATGTCTATCTTGCTTAATGATACCTATGTTAGTGCTGAAGCTTTATTTTGCTTTTTCAGTACATTCTGCAGCCCACAGAGTGGGACTAAAACAAGTGTGTCTTTTGATGGTCCTGCAGAATAGATGAAAACCTCTTTTTCTACACACTTGTTAAACACCTGTGCATGGAGATCATAATTGTGTGATTAATCATGCTTAAGCCAGACTTACGATGCATGTTTTTTATGTGGCATGGATGGATTTCCTTTGCAAGATTACAGTGGGAAGTCATGCCTTGTTTGAGATGCAGTATTTTTTAAAGAAGATACTGAAATGTAGCTGTACTCTTTATGTGGAGATGCATGTACTTTTCTCTAAAGATGCACACAGAAACGCAATTGCCCCTTGCAAGCGCACGTGCCCTTAGGAGGGAACATGGATTTGCATTGTTTGCAGGTGCATTTTGAGAGGCAGATTATGGAATTGATACTTAACATAATGTGCTGATTACCTTGGAGTCCAGTCATGCAAAGATTTACAACTGAGGGTTGTGCAGATGACTGGGAGGAAGCCCACTGATTGTGATTTTGAAAGAACTCGCTGTGCAAGAGAGAAGTAAAATTTGGCATTGTGGAGCAAACACTCCAGATGATCTCTAATGTAGTCTCCAAAAGCTGACAGAAGCTGCAAAAATGGCTTTGGCAAGTTTCTAAACTTCTGTCTAAGAGATTTTTCTCTGTATTGATAGAAACTACATGCCTTAGTTTTGTCTCTTTCAAGGCAGTGATGGATAAATTTCTGAAATATGATAAAGCTGGGGGAAGCCTGAAGCTATACAAGCTTTCCATTTTCTTTCTTCATCATGTTGTAAAAACAGTGCAAATGTTTGAGATAATAAAGGAAGATATGCCAAGGGAAAAAAACCTCTTGTTCTCTAACTGTATCTGTTTGAAATGTAATCATTCTGGTGGTGGAGTGTTATGACTCTAAAGGTAACATGTAGCATTCTGATCAGTTGATCAGAAATAAACTGATCAGTTTAATCCTTAAGACACTGAAACTCATGAAAACCACTAATTTTTAGCTGTTTTTTTCTTGTTTGTTTTTTTTTGGTTTTTTTTTTTTTTTTTTCCAAAGGGTTAGACATGAAGAAAATGGTCTTTGTCATGAAAAAGAGCTCAGACTTTTGAGATCAACTTCCCAGGAGAGGACGCAGGTTTCAGCCACAAAACGAAACCAGCTTTTTCAAGAAAAGAAGCGACTACAGGTAACAGGACTGCAAAGTTGTGCATAGGAGCCAGTGCTGTGTGGGGAAAACCTTGTAAGCTGTCACACAGAATTAAATAAATTTATTGTAATAGCGACTTTGCTTCTGTGTAGTAATTAGAGCCTTGGCTGGAGTCCAGTCGATAATCTAAGTGATGATTGGAGATGGCAGCCACAGGAGTTGTGTTAATCTCATTACAGAAATGCAGAGCTGGAAGGTTTGGTGGCTTGTGTGCATGCTTAAACTTTCCTCATTATCTTTTTAAGTGTGCTCTTTGTTATAATTTGATGTTTTAATATTACACTGATCTTCCAAAGTTTTTATTTGAAGACAAAAAGTTTTCATCTGTTTCTACTTAGAATTTACTATAAATGCATGATTTACCAGCTTTTATTCCTGAAAGATGATTGATGCTTTTCATAAGGATGAAGGAATCATCATGGAGCAGTTAGCATTTGCTAACAATAGCATTACAATGACACATGATGTCACAACGTGATAGTTTGGCAAATGGAATGTTTCAAGATGGCATTAGTCCAATTTTAAGTCTGCAAGCCTTCTAAGCAAAATTTAGCTTTTTCTTTTCACCATCCTTCAAAAATCTCCATGTACTGTCTGGTTATGTGTCTTTTAAACCTTGGTGATCACGCTCAGTAAAGTGGCACCTTAGAGAGCTAATTTTTCTTTTTTTCTGTGGTCTCATCTTGAAATTATTTTTTGGGATATTTTCATTCCTTTGGTGGATCCAATATTATAGTAGTCTGTATGTGTGTCCACACATAAATTTATATATATAAAAAAATCTTGTAGAGAAATAGAGAAAAACATCTTATGTGGTCATTACAAAATTGTACTTAGGTGAAGAAATGTCTTTTTTTTATCCTATTCATCGCCTTTGTATTTTTTAGGTTCATTTCATCAACAAGAGGAGAAATAGTGTAGTTCAGCATTATAAGCATGTAGAAAATTTTCTAAATCTAGGCATCTAAGAGCCACCTCAAGATATTGAACTGAAAACTGCTGTACTTAAGACTCCACAACAGCTAATTTTTACACTTGCTCAAGCTGAATCTTTATTCTTCTGTGGTTATACTATGGAAAAACTAACCAAACCATTATACAGGCATGCTATTTATTAGCATTTTATCAAAACTACTGGGAATTCAAGGTTCTGGGGAATGCTGATCTGTGGTGAGTGTATGCACCCAGGAATCCCTAAAGATTGCTCCTGTCCAAAATCTTGCATGATCAGAAGTAATTTTTTTTAAAAATTTTCCTCAGCCCTGCTTTTCTTTACTTTTTCTTCTGCTCTCTTCTGTTGGTTCTGCATTTGTATTCAGGGATTTGGAAACCTGTGGTAGTATCTATAATTTATGTATTAATATTTCTGTTGCAATCTCTACTTCATGGAGACCATCAGTCCATAAGTGAGGCTGGAGGTGTACAGTCAGTGCTGATTAGCTGTTGTGTTGGAAATCCCAGTTTAAACTTGAATCTGCAAAGTAGAACTCCAGCTTATGTTTAGTCATATGAATATCATCTGCTGCTCCATGTTGAGACTTTAGGCCTTTTTTTATCTGTCCCTGGAGGCTCACCAAGAGCATGCTAAAGGCTTCTTTGCATTTCTGGAAAAGAATGCGGGAGTATTCGAGTTTACTGATTAAAATTTCCATGCTCCCAAGAATGCCTGTGAACTATTCCTGAGCAGAGCAGCTTTCTTTCTGTGAATGCAGATTGTGTGCTTCTAGTATCTATTTATGTTGTACATTTCAATACTAAAAGTGTGGTTATAAAACCAGATTCTGTTCATCTTGCTTTCTGTTCCCATGTAGGTTGCTTATTGCAGTGATTGCAATTACTACATTTTCACAGAGTATGGAGGTCTCTGTATTAAGCAGGGCCTATTAAGATTTTGGCAGTATTCCCAAGCCAGTAAAACAGAGGCAGAATTGTCCTTTGTGCACACTAAAAGCCTAATTTGAGATTGAAAGAAACAAAACTGATGTTTTTGGTCTGCTGACCTTTCTGTCCTTGACAAATGCCTGTGGGTTGAAACATGGGCTACACCATTCTCTTCTTGCTATGTCTAAAACCATAGAAGGAGGAAAATAATTGAGGAACCTAGTGTGCAGGACTATTAGAAGTTGAAATTTTGGAGCTAGTCAACCTTTGAATGTACAAGGACCATTTCTTGTTCTAAGTATACTTGAGAAAGCTGGTTACAGTGCAGCAAACCTGAAAGTGTGTTTGTTAACAAAATTTGTGAACTAAACTTCATGCAAATTGCATTGAAAACATTAAAAATAATGTTAAAGTTATCAAGTGAAACTCTAAAAAGCAAAGAAATGCCAAAGTCTTATCTGTGTATAGTACATATGTTTTATAAGAGTCTGTAATATTGAATTATGCCTTTTAGATCCCTGCCTCATACATAACTGAAGTGTCTGTTCAGATATTCAGAATACTATTTTATCTTCATTACTCATTATTTGACCCCAGAACCCTTTTACTGTGTGCCACTCAAACCTTCTTTTGAATAGAAGTTTATTAATTTGTGAGTGGGCTCCTTTTATAGTATTAATCAACATGGCATCTTAGTGATTCAAACCCACTTAATTTTATCTCTGCAACACCATTTTGGGTGTTACTGCCATTTGCTCAGCTGCAGAATGGAGAAATGAATTGCCATAAAAAGCCATATGGTTGATTCTAGTGTCAGTTTTGTAATGCCTAGTTTTTTACTTATTAAAGATTTGTTTTTTTGTTTTTCATTTTTATTTTTAGTTGGACTGAATGTGATCAGAGTTTGAAATTGAGCTTTGATTTCTGTTGAGTGCCTATAGATAGCATGTCAGAGATCTCTTGCAGGTTGTATAGAAAATTATGAACATACAGTCTGTGGCTATGTGTGGACATAATAGTTTAAATGGCTTGCAAAGTTTCACAGAGACGGTAAGAAGTGTAGGAATCGAATCTCATTCTCCAGTATGGTGTTCAGCTAGTTTGATGACAACTTTAACTCAGCAACCCAGTTTCCTTCAACAAGTGCTGCTTCCTTGGATGCAAGCTATCTGTTGGGTTTTCAAGGAAAAACCTGTGCAAGGATGATGTACAAATTAATGAAGATTTTTTTTTTTAACTTTTGGCCTCCTCACTTCAGGAAGGACATAGAGGTGCTTGAGCACATCCAAAAAAGGGGAACGAAGCTGGTGAAGGATCTGGAGCACAGAAGTTTGATGAGGAGCAGCTTAGGGAGCTGGGAGTGTTTAGCCTGGAGAAAAGGGGTCTCAGTGGGGACCTTATCACTCTCTACCTGAAAGGAGGTTGTAGCCAGGTTGGTCTCTTCTCCCAAGTAACAATTGACAGGAAAAGAGGAAATGGCCTCAAGCTGTACCAGGGGAGAATAAGATTGGACATGAGAAAGAATTTCTTCACTGAAAGGGTGGTCGGGCTTTGGAGTAGGCTGCCCAGGGAGGTGGTGGAGTCACCATCCCTGGAAATGGTCAAGAAATGGCTTGACATAGCACTTAGTGCTCTGGTTTAGTTGTGCTGTTCAGTCAAAGTTGGGCACAATGATCTTGGAGCTCTTTTTCAGCATTAATGATTCTACAGTTCTGTGGTTCTAAAAATTGTATTTTGCTCTTGCAAGAAACGTCAATATCATAATGCACACAATTTGCATTTCTAGAAAAATGAGTGCAACTGATGTTGAGGTTCTGTGCATTTTAAGTCAAGGGAAGGATTTTGTGCTTTTAGTTAATATGAAATGTTAATTATCAGAAGGGCTGATTAGATAGCAAGTGATTCTATGCTTGCATCCTGTGCTTCATGTTGAATTGGAACCATCAGATAAACCATTGCAGGGATATTCTGCAGGATAGATGTTTGATCAGTTTAGCTGCCAGTCTGTAGAACAAGATTCTGTTGCCATGGGTGATCTGACATTTGTTTTTTTGGTGGAAGTTTTTAGCTTGTGAACTTGTGAAATACCTATGTATTTTAAAAGTGAAAGAGGACTGAGAGTAGATGTTGGAAGGGGAACGTGAAGTGCGGTGCTGAACTGGAGGTGGTGAGTTTCAGACTGCTGCAAGCACTAGAGTTTCTGAGTACAACTGAAATAAGAGTTTTTGTGTGTCAGCAAGAAGATGTCTCATTTAATGTTTGCTAAATTGGACATATTTAATTCATGCTACTTCTGACACTTGTACTGTTTTTTCTTAGGGGTGAATGGGTTTCTTTTATAAGATTCATAATAAACTTTGGTTTCTGTTCTATGCAGAAAGAAATTGAAGATCTCCGAACAAGACTGGCCATATTAGAAGGAAAAGATCAACAGCTGAGAAGAGAAATTGAAGAACAAGATAGGCTCATTCAGTCACAGGACTGTGAACTGGCTGCTTTACTTGGCTGCATTTCTTTGAGAGAGCTGCAGGAAATAAGCAAGGCTGTGGATGACACCTTAGCATCCTCCTATCGAATTCCATTCAGTTTAGATCTTCCAGGAGCAATAAAGAGGTATTTAAATTCCAATTTAGATGTGAGTCTTATATCTTCTTGTATGTTCTGCTGAATTTGCTGTCACTTGTTTTCTTCATCATTGTGCCAGCTAATTATCTGGATTTAGACACTTTAAAACTTTCTGAGAAGAGATGTTGGAGTTCTACTATCGATGTATTTCCTCAGAGGAGTTTAGTTATTTGAATGTCTTGCACTTAATGTTCTCTTATGGTGAAGACCCACCTGCAGAAAGCATGTGTGTCCATCAACTGTTAAGTCCTATCATCAACTTACACTATATTTCTTGTTAACTGGTGGAATTCTTTCCCCAGTTTGGTAATGCAGTAATTCAAATGTATTTCTTACAGCCTGAAAGTGTGTACTAGACACCAGTCAAGTAAATATTAGAGATGCTTCTTGCTTCCATGAACTTGTAATTACAACAAACTCCTCAGAGTGCTAGACTCAGACAGTGGACTTGAGGCAGTGGGCAGGAGGATGCAGCATGAATAATTTTGGGACACTCACAGTTAAATGAACAGTAGATGCATTCTTTAAATGGAAAAGTAGCTACTCTTGGCAGTATTTTGGAAATAACCTCATCTTTATTTAACAAAAGCAATTGAAGTACTGAAACTGTACTGGACATTGGTGATGGGACTTTGAAAGTGGTACTGCTGCTGTGTCACCAAGAGAAAATAAAATTCCTGTTTATCCTAATGTACTTTTCTTCCAGAAAAGCAAAAACCATGTTGCTTGCAATTTTTTATCTCCCACCATGTTTATTTGATTTAGTTTGGTTGTATTAACATTCATGAGAAATTGCTGCTCATGCGTGCTAATTTATACAGATTTTTTTAAAGTCAGCAGAACATTTTATAGAGAAGGTATTCTTCTCTTTTGACATGTGTTTAAAAGTGTAAATTAGGTTATGAGAAATAGTTTCTTGCATTAAGTTTAGCTTGTTTTAATAATATCTTATACCTGTGTTTCTGAGATTGAGGAATAAAAGATCTTAAGCAGTATGAGAAACTGATTTGAGTTTTCTTAGTTTTGGGTTTGCTTATGAAAGAATATTCAGATTACTTTCATTGCTGCTGTAATATTTGGGTTGCACTTACCTCGCTGGGAAGTTATTTAAAAGTGAGTTAAATAGTATGGGTTCAGGAGGAATTTTCTATGAGTTGTTTGCTTACTAGCACCATGAAAAGCACAATCACTTGAGAGAAAACAGGCATTCATTATTCAAAATGAGTTTATAACAGGAATGAAAATTTTAAAGTAATTTTTTCCTTTCTGTTCATTTTTAAAAGATGCAATGAATGAAACATCTTTTATTTTTTTTTTTTCCTGTTGGTTGACTTTGTTGTCACCAGTGGTCAGATGCTTCTGCTCTCATTCCCATAGCTGGAGTTCTGCTGTTGGGACTCTGGTGTGTTGACCTTGGCTGCACACCAGGTGCTCACCAAGCCACTCTATCACTCCCTCTTCTCCACTGGCCTGGGGAGAAAAAACAAGATGGAAAACAATCCATGGGTTGAGATAAGGCAGTTTACTAAAGCAAAAGCGAAATGTTGCATGCATGCAAACAAAGGTTTTATTCTCTTCTTTTCATCATCAGGTGATGTCAAAACACTTCCCAGGAAGCAGGGCTTCAGAACATGTAGTGGTTGCTCTGAAAGACAAACACTGTAAATAATGAATGGCCTTGCTTCCTCTTCCTTCTGTTAGCTTTTATATCAGCAGACATCCCAAACATCCTGTAGTATGGAATATCCCTTTGGTCAGTGGGAGTCAGATGTCCTGGGTATGTCCTTTCCCAGGATTTTGCCTAACCCCAGCCTACTGCTGGTGTGGGAGGGCAGAATGTTGGAGAGAGGGTGCTGATGCTGTGCCAGCCCACACTGGTGTGTTACCAATGCCTTTCCAGCCACCAATGCAAAGCACAGCACTGTGGAGGCTGCTGTGGGGAAAGTGAACTCCATCTCAGCTAAACCAAATACAGGACACATAAATGCAGTTATTTGACAGTGAGAGTGTACTCAGATTAACAGTGAGTTTAACTGGTAGGTGGCTTCCTTTTTGAGCTGTGCAGTCTATCATACCTCAGGTACAGGGATTTTATGTCTGATTCTGGCCTGTTCTTCTTCTGTAAGATGAAAAAGCATCATGCACATAGTAAGACATTTGGTGTGGGTATAATTCCTATGTGCCTATGGGCATCCCCCAGATACAGTTAGACAATAATTTAGGGGGATTATCTTGTTTAAACTTCTGCTCCAAGTGAGGCTACAATTTCCAAGTGAGATCAGGTTACTCAGTGCCCTATCTCTCTGAGTTTTGGATATCTTCAAAGATGGAGATTTTGCATCGTGCATTTCACTACCCGTGCTGTAAACTCTTTTTCCTTTGTCTTGCCAGAATTTCCATGGTTGCAACTTGCATTGGCTTATTCTAAATCAGTACTTGTGGAAGAAGTATTGTTTATTAGGTGACAGGTTTACATACTTTGTTGATGCTAGTTCAACATATTAGTTTTAAATTCCAAAGTCTTGGCATAGTTAATCTGGAGGTTTTTCTGGAAATGTGCATTTGATTTTAGGAATAGTTGCAGAGGAGAAAAAAAGTTTTCTAAATTTAGAGCTATCTGTGTGAGAAATAAAGCTATTACTCATGCACATGTGCTAGAGATCAGTGATTATGTAGAAAGTTCAATATCAATGGACAGTGAATTACAAACCCCTCACTGTTGGGCTGCAAGATACTCTGTATTTATTCTAGCAACATTGTGCTTGTCAGTGAAGTACTGCTATAACGTGCTTTTGCATAATTATTTGTTGACTACATGAATTGCATTCAGCACTGAGTAACACAGGCAGGGCTAGTGTGAAGCATCTCTTAAGACAATCTGTGCTGTAATGAATTGTATTTGGTGGCTTGCAGCTTGCTAAAAGATAAAAAATTATTCAATATATTGAAGCAAACTTCCAGGAACATGAGAGGATATATTAAACAAACAATACTTGCTCAAGTACTTGCCCTTCTGTGTGAAGGAGGAAAAGAGCAAGTCATATACAACACTGGGATGAGCATTGGTTCTAAGCTTATTTTTCTTGTCAAGTGTTGTTATTTTTTCAGGAGTGCTCTTTGTTTTGCCTTATCTTTGGTATGTGCTGAACTTTTTAAACACAAAGAGCCTTTGTCAATACCTAAAGCATGCTTTGAGTTTGAAGAATTAAGAAATGTTAGGCGCATTACCCTGGGACCTTACTTGAGGGCTGTTGGAAGACACGGTTCAAACCTGCTGGTTAATGGGCAAAGAAGAATGTTTTGACAGGGAATTCTCACTGAGGTTGAGACTGCAGAATGTGGTCGTTTTGCTCATCCAGACAGGCCTAATTGCTCTTGGTAAGCTAAAGGGTATCATAATTATTTTAAAATGGGAAATTGCAGGGTAAAAGCTCAGTTCACTTGTATGAGTTTGTGTGGAGATGGGCTTAAAAGGTGGGAACAGCTGGTGTTATGTGCACTGCGACACATGCCAGTGTTTTAACTGAAGACAACACACTGAAATCAGAGGAAAATGGGTCTGGGTGTTTCAACATGAAGTACTTTCTTCTGGAGATTGCAAAAAGTATCCAAATATATAATTTTCATATTTGCTACTGGACACCATTTCAGAAATACATGTTTTGAACTGGTGTAACTTGCATTTTCTAATTATAAAAGACCATATTAATTATTTGACCTATTCACTTCAATATCTGTTAGTTCCTTTATTTGTTTCTTTCCATTTCACAACACAGACTAGGGAAATCTGTTTTACTTCAGTTCATTTTTAGTTTCATTTTGCAGTTTCTTTGTTTTATCCATATCTGCAGACGCATGTGTTCTTACAGCATGCCATTCTTAAAATAAATTGCACTGTTCCATCTGGACTATTGTCTGGGCACTGATTGCTGGTTGAAAGAAATTCAATTATATACCTTTCAAAATATTAGAATGTTCCACCTCTTCTTCACATAGAACAGTTTTTGATTAGTAGGCATTTGTTCTATGGTGGGTTTGTGGGACCACCTGAAGATAAGGAAATTCTCTGTTATATGTATTAGTTATTAGAGGGTGGCCAGTGGTGCAAGGAACTGAACTAGAACACTTATGCAGCCAGTTCACTCTGCTTTTGTGATGCCTGGAGTTCATTTGAGAAAGATTAATTCGAAATGAAGTACAAGTACTCAGGGGGGCGTAAATCCTATTTGTTGGGAGTGTACTCAAAGTGTTCAGCAACTTCAGTTGAGGACAAAGACTGATGAAGACAAAAGGTGGAGTTTTTTTAGAGAACTTGGTTTACTTGAGTAAAGTTGGAAAAAAGACTTCAACATAGTTTCACATACTAACTTAGGGAAGGATTTAGAATGGGCTGTCATGTTTTGTCATTGGGAGAGACTGCTTGCTGCTGTTCAGGGCCCCACTGGAAAGCGTTCTTCTTGTAGGTAACTGGGTAGAGAGAGAGGGCTCACAATCTGGCTGCACTCAGGAACGTGCATTCTCCAAAAACCTATGGCACCTAGGAAAGCTTGTGTTTCCTTCTTGCTGGTTGGTGAAGACATTGTGGTGATGTTGTTGATGACCTCGGTGGGAATCTGACTCCCTCTGTCTTGCCACTTTACTCCCAGGAACTAGATTTCTCAGGCAGGTTCCTTGACTTTGCTCTTCTTGATGGTGAAGCTGGCTTCTAGCAGAATCTGGGTGATCCTCTTTCCTTTCTCAAATACTTCCATTGCTGTGTTCCCCCACACAATGATGTCATCAATATATGGTAGGTGTTCTGGAGCCTCACCCTTTTTCCAGTGCACTCTAGATCAGTCCATGGCAGATGATGGGGCTGTGCTTCCACCCCTGTGGCAGCCGGTTCCAGGTGAAAGCAAACTGAGGCCTGCATTCTGCTGCCAGAGGAATGGAGAAAAATGGGTTAGCAATGTCTGTAGTGGCATGCCACCTCACTGCCTTGGACTCCAGCTCGTACTGGAGTTCCAGCATGTCCGGCACAGCAGCGCTCAGCGGTGGAGTCACTTCATTCAAGCCACGGTAGTCCACAGTCAATCTCCATTCTCTGTCAGACTTGTGCACAGGCCAGATGGGACTGTTGAAGGGTGAGTGGGTTTTGCTGACCACCCCTTGGCTCTCCAGTTCACAGATCGTTTTGTGGATGGGGATCACGGCATCTCGATTTGTTCTGTACTGCTGGCGGTGCACTGTCGAGGTGGCAATCAGCACTCATTGCTCTTCCACCTTCAGGAGTCCTACTGTAGATGGGTTTTCTGATAGTCCAGGCAAGGTGTTCAACTGCTTAATGTCCTCTGCCTCTACAGCCACTATCCCAAACACCCACCTGAGTCCCTTTGTGTCTTTGTAATAGCCATTCCAGAGGAACTCTTAATTTCTTATCATGCCATGATACAGCCTGAGCCTTGATAATAAGACTGTCTCATTTTCAGCTAGTCTCATACCTGGGTTTGTCTTTGACAAGGCCATCATCTCTGCTTTCTCAAAGTATTTGGCTACAGTCTTTTGTGAGAGGCTAAGACAAGTCATAGGTGAAAGAAAAGAGTGAGCTGACTGATTGGGAAAGTTTATCTTTCTGATAGATAGATAGATAGATAGATAGATAGATGGATGATAGGTAGGTAGGTATTTTCTTCTCCATTTTGTCTGCCTAGGATTAATTTCATTCCTTTGTTCTTTGCATAGGGGTAGAGTTCATGGGCAAGTGGCTTTGTTTCCTTTCTTGTGGCAGCAAATCTAGGAGGAATTGTGTGCCATAAAGTGTCTATGCTTTGGCACATGATGTGAATTTGCTTTCTGTGAAGGTGCAAACGTGGCTCAGAAGTTCATAATGATTCTGATCCCACTAGAGGAGGAGAGGGTACACCCTTTGGAGGGAGGAAAAAGGGCTTCTGCAAAGTCTACTCCCATACCATAGGCACTGGCCTTCCTTGGGAAGAACAGGGGAGATTAAAAACAGAGCAGGGAAAGGAAAGAGCCAGTCTTCCAATGTGGAGGACAGAGCCATTGCTGTCAACCTGAATTGTTTTGGAGCAATCTTAAAGGCAGTTTTTTGTCTTTCTAAGTAGTGTTATAGAAGGAAAAACTCGCAGCAGAAGGATAAGTAACACTTGCTTGAGTGCTCACGTGTATGGTGTAATGAGGAATCTGGTTTTCCCTGCTGAGCATCTGGTTCCCCCTGCTTGCTTGAACAGCATCCAGTGGGACGTAGCAGCCTATAAAGCCCTGGCCACGTATGTGCTGATTCCTCTGGGTATGTGCACAATGAGATTTACTTCTCTGCAGGGAAAAATGACCAGCTGTCTCAATCAATGTATGATACTAAATTAGTTTGTATATAATGAAGAGAAACAGCTAGCAACTATATTCAGGGTACAGACCCTTTCAGTCAGTGAAATAAAATGGATGTTATTCTTAGGAGAATAATTGCAGCTGCTGTGGGCAAGCTCTAGTTTTTGTGCAGTCCAGACAGATGTAGCAGAAGAATGGGGATATATTGATATGTCAGAAAATCTGGGGAAAGTATTAGTTAGGATGTGATGAACTGCTCCTACAGATACTGTTTTATTGTCCCTTTGTTCTCATTCTGATGCTCCTGTTCCTGATAGCAGCTGAAGCAACAACTGCTTCAACTGCCCTGGAGCATCAGCTGGCAGAAGAGTGGTGGGAAACCCAGCAACATATGAATGGTTTGGTTGGTTGAAACAGCCAGCTGGTTTGGCTGTCTGAATGGTGTTTTATAGGACCAGAAGATTTCTCAATACATGGCAATAAAAATAGAGCTTGTTGTGATGATTAAAGATGCCAGCAGCATCTTCAGGTGTCTGTGAACTGATAGTTTCTGCTGGAGTGATTTTATGTAAAAACCTCAAAACCATACTGAGATTCTGCCTCTGTCCTTGTATTGCTGACATTTAAGAAACCACTTTATTGATCATTCTTATAAAAAATTGTGATGTGTCATCCAATGCCCTGATTTTTCTTCATGTCTCTTAACTGGGGCTACTGTCTGGCAGCACTCAGCAAATAAGAGTTGACTCTGTTTAGAGTTCTTATGTATGCAAGAGCTGGGCAGGATGATGAGTTTTTAAAGTACACTTCCTATAGGTGTAAGTCTTTGAGAGTTGACAAAGGGAAATACAGTCATTGAGCAACCCATGAGTCAGTGAGAAACCCTATTGGTGAGCTGAGGTTATACAAACATTGAGAAAGTGTATTTTTAGTTCTGACTCTTGAAAAATTTTGAGTGGGGCAGCACATGTATTAAAGCAATCCTTGATGTATAGCAACAGTGAAGAAATGCTGCTCTGCAAATGATAGCTTGAAAAAGAGCAAATTGCTCTTCTTCAAAAAGAAGAAAAGCCACCTCTCTGATCACTCAGAGGTAGGTGCATAATTTTGGGTTCTCATTCGTATTCCTTCGAGAACTTTGTAGATTGAAATGTGCAGAAAGTGTGATGCACCTGTGCCTTAAAGTACATCTCTTGATAGTTGTTGTCCCAGATCAGATTAATTTTTGAGGTTGGAAGTTTTCCAAGGTGAGACTTTGTATTTTACTTCTAATTCAGGTGACTAGTCCTTGCAGCTGCCAGAAATTTCATTTTTATTATGAGTTAAACACAACTTTTCTCTCCTTGTATTTAATGTCCAAGTCCTTTCCTCAAGAGCGCTTTCAGGTTTAGATAAAGAAATTGGATTTTTACCACATCAGCTGAGCAGAAATTTTCTATTTTTATATTTTTTTAACTAGCTCTGTCGTCATACAGAAATTTTCTCTGGGCTGCATTATCGAAGAAAAAAACCAGAGTTTATTTGGAAAACCCTCACTTAGGTTTAAAGAGTGGTTTTACTTCCCATTAAAAAGATATGCTGCTGTGAAAATACCATTGTTTTAAGTCCCATGGATCATTGCACAAAGATGAAAAGGAATTTACGTGCTTGGCTGAAAAATTGCATTCTTGATATGGTGATACTCAGATGTGTAGCCCAGACAGGCTTATGAGACAATCACATCCAATGAAAATCTTGTTATCCCATTTCTTTCTTGATTAGGTAGAATCAAACTTTGTGGTAAAGAGTCAAAAGAGAACAAAAAGTAGTTATTTACATTAGTGCATTTAATGCACTCTAGCCCTGAATGTCCCTAATTGAGAAGAAGTTAGGGCCAGCAATGCCCTGTAGGTCTTGTCCTGCTAAAGTCTGCCCATGGTATCTGTAAATAATAATCTGTTGGTTTTCCTCAAGAAAACTTTGGAAACAAGTATGTTTTTTCTTCATTTTTTCTTCTTTTTTTTTCTTTAGTCCTACTTGTACGTGTCTAGCTTAAAGATGTCTCTTGTTAAATATAGTTTTGTTCAAAGCTCTTTTTTTATGAATTGTTTTCAAAACTTTCTGAAATACGCCCATTGAGGGAACTATAAAATCACAAGGAAGTTATTGATTGATTTGATTTTATACTGTGGATTTATTCCCTAAAAACCCAGTGAAGTCCATATACTGAAGACTTTTGGTGGATTTTTGCCTTGATGTAGACTCTAGCAGACATTTACACCAAAGGTTCCCCAAGTAACACTTGTGATTGTTTTTTTTTGCAGGGACTGGACAAAAGCTTTTTTTTTTGAAGGTCCGCTTCTGTTTGTTGTTAAAAGCAAGATTACAAGTGTAGGGCTTTGTTTATATATTTTTATCTTCTAAGAGAGTATAGCTTCTTCTGACTTCAGAATTGGAACAAGAATCTTGTTAGAAGACATAAAGCTGTAAAAGCCATGGTCCTTGCAGTTGTGATCATGAGAATGATCACAGTAACCTTATTGTTTGCAGGCAGTCTCATTACTCTGGGCCAAATTCAAACTGTAAACTGTTTAAATTTGCTGATTTTTATCTAGAGGGAAATACATATTCATCTGAATTGAGGGTTCAGCCCATCATGCTTTTTGCATACAATCTGAGCGTGGGCTTCTAGACTGTTATTCTTGAATTAGAAATTCAAATATGGGTAATTTTAAATTGTTCTAACTTGTGCTTAGTTTTAAAGAAATTAAAGTGCTTTTTGCTTAAGCACTGTATTGTGGTATGGAGATTGGGAGTGTAATGACAAGATAATAATTTTTTAGGTGACAGTAATGTAAAGGAGAATACTTGCTGTTAAAGGACTTTTTACTTGTCTTTCAGTGTGTTCAGAAAGGGATCAGAAATGGCAGCTTAATTTCTTTATGAAAAATAAGAACTTTTAGTACAGGATTTATTTGTTTTATATCAGTACCCTGTGTGTGGTATGTTCTGTTGTGTAGATACAAAAATAAATTCTGACTGCGCTTTTTGTTGCTGAATAAAAATTTTATTATTAATACAGGAACTGTTTCTGTTTAAGCAGTGTGTATATTTATACAAATTGAATATGGAGAACAGCATGAATTGCCTTTTGCCCATTTGCATTCTTTGAATTTTTTCTTAGGAAGCAAAACGTAAATACATAATAGCTTGGTATGCAAAGGGAAGTATACTAGCATAGTGGAAGGAAAGACATTCAGAAACATGCCTTCCTTTTGGAGAAAGCCATTCTTCCCAGTATTGTGCTAGTTAGCCTTCCTTTGAACAAAGCCACTTCCACAGTATCTGTAATTCCTGCATGCAAATTTAAACTTCACAGAAGATTCTTTAAAAGGCATTTTAAACATTATCTATTATATCATGACACATAATGTCCTCTGTGGTACTGTGGGGAGGTGTGATAGAGTGAGGGATGTGGGAACCAGACCACTTGATTCTTACTCTTCCTTCTGTCCCCTATTGCATTGAAATTGTCGTCCTTTATTTTGCCTGCTCACCATTCCCAATTATGAACATCATCATCTCAGCAGGTTCCAACTGTGTTATTACAATTAAATATATTTAGTAGCAACTCTTTAATATCAGTAAAATGAGGTACTTAAAGGGTACTGCCTGAAGTATTTGGATCTGAAAATTTTTCCCATAATCTCTTGTTATGTGCCAGATCAACTTCTGTTCCTGAGCATGCAGCATTTCCACATCCTCCTGCAGCTCTCCAGCCAAAGTCTGTGTTTTGCCAAAGTATTGCTTCATGTGTCATCCAGAAATTACATAATCCCTCAGCTCCTGCTTTCCTGTTCTAGTCTAGCCTGTATGCAGTGATACTCTGGGATGTAGCACGTGTACATTCCTGTTCTTCTTTCCTCCTAATGGATCCCAATGTCTGCAAGTCCATGGCATGTCATTCAAATGAAAGGCCTGTGTGGCCATCTACATGAATGAAGATACACTGCACATGAGGTATAGTTTGCTGTGGATTCTGCAAGTGTTAAAAACCTTTCTTTTCCTTCATATTTAGTCAGTTAAATTTGTGTTAATTGAATTCCTGCCTTGCTTTAGTCCTTGCATCAGCTGGGTCAAGAATTTTGCTTTCTCTGTGATAGAGTTAGCTTATAATGAATTTGAGAAGTAAGTTCTAAATGGTCCTCATAATGGATTGCTAAGACTGTGAGGAGAAGCTGTCAAACTCTTGATTAGCTGTTCTGTCAGAAAAGAATAGCAACGAGTCAAAAGTATGGACGCCTTCCCAGGCAAGAATTTTGTGTTATTCCAAAGAGCTCTTTCTAAAGTCGTTTACCCTTGTAGTAATACCTAAAGCAGCTTTTAAGCAGACAGAATACCCCTCTTAAAATGAAATATGATGCTCCAGGGTGGTTGTAAAAGAAAATGCTGTTTCTGGTTCAAGTCACATGTAATAGATCATGGCGGTTAAAGCTCTTTGTTGGTAGAATGAATCAGTATTGACTGCCTGGTTACTCTTGTGGGTCATTACCTTGTCAGTTAATTGGAAAGCTTGTGAGGGGCTTCACTGTGACAGTGTTTTGTGGTGGAAGAAAACAACCTGGGAATAAATGTAGTTAAAAGCAGTTTGTAGTTGGTAACGATGGCTGGTTCCTACATGGTTTTGATTGCTGTGTGTGCATTGTATGATGCTAATCTCTGCAAGGGGTAAGGGATTCCTCTGGTATCACTCTGAAGGCTAACAAGGATTTGAAACAGAATATTACTGTGGAATGCATGCCATAAATAAAACAAATGCACTTGTAAGAGTCTGTGTGAATGCTGTATCTGTAACAGAAAGATGTTTAGATTTGAGTTTCTGGTTAATCCAGCTATCGCTAGCTTGGGTGAAATGAATTACTTACTAATGATATCCTTTATTGATATAGGTCAGATTAATATAAAATTCCATTAAAACGGTAGTTCCACAAAATTATCTTAAAGCCATAGTTTTGTTGTCATTGTAGTGGCAGCATTTGATTCCTTATTTATTTTTTAGTGACTTGTTAGAGACTCATGAAAAAGAAATCTGGGTATAGGGAGAATGTTTTTCCCCACTCAGCACCTGGTCCTGAAAGTCTGCATGGCTTTGTGCATCCTTGTTAGCAATGCAGATTTGACAACTCGGTCCTAGTTTGCCATGCTGTTTTGAATGCATTGCTTCAAAAGAGGTTAAAAATTGATCTCTCTTCCTGTTAGCTGTGTGAATTATGCAGAGCAGTGAAATGTATGAACCTGAGGGGGGCTTTCTGTGAGGAAAGGAAACAGATGAGAGGAAGAGCGTATGGAAGATATTTGTTAGAGTTGCCATCTATATACTGTTGTTCTTCTGGCTAAAAGTGCACTTTATATTTTATTATGGCCTGGGTCTTTAGAGTTGAATTTTATGAGGCATTTTCAGTACAATTGGGTCAGTCACCCAGTATTCATTCAATTACACACTGCAGCCTTGCTGCTGCCCCTTGACATCTGTACACAAAGCCCATCTTTTTTTTTACATAACCTGACCAGCTCAGATGCCAATTGTGGGAGATGCTGAAAGTCACTGGGAGCTCCAAAGCATAAGAAAAGAAGTGGCTAAATAGTTCATTCTGTCTGGCATGCCCAGAGGCAAGCAGGGAGCTGATAATGGCATCATTACACCAGCAATACTTTATGTTTTGCACATATATTGCTGTAGAAAAGGGAGACATTTGAGACTCTGTGAGAAATGTCATTAAACACTTTTACATAGGTAGGCAGCTGCATTTCTGATTGTTTCATTGCACAGGTGCTGGGGTGGTAATGAGGTGACAGGCCTGACTGGGCTGTAGATAGGAAAGATGTGTGCTCCTTGAAGCAGGGTATTAGGGACAGCAATGCAAATAGGTGTCTCATTAATGTGATTAAATGATACTCTGAATTCTGCCTCTGAGGCTATTTCACTCCTGTGTGCATTTTGCCAGGATGGTCCAACCAGCCTTTCTGTAGGTGATCAATAGCTGTTTGCAACTTCAGCTTCACCTGCTTTGGGATTCATGCTCGTGAAAGTGCTGACTCTTGAACTAGGGCTCAGGAAGTGCTGTGCTTGGAAAATCAGGGCAGGTTCTCAAAAGAAAACTGAAATGCATACAGAGGAGGAATGCATAGGCAGCAGGAGCTGTGTGCATGTCAAAACAGGCGCTCAGTCATAGTGTGCTTTCTGAATAACTGTGGCTTTTGTTTCTTCCACCTGTAAAATTAATACAGCACTGCCTTGTCATGCGGGAGCATCACTGAAATAAATCCAGTGATGTCTCCGATATGTCTGGATATTTCAATGCCTAACACTAGAGAAAAGCTCAGAATATATCATTAGTTCTTGTTTGGGAAAAAATAGTAATGGTAAGTCATGAAATAAATAGTTTTTATGACACATAAGGCATGAGGAAAAATTGAGAGGCTGCTAATGGAGTGTGCTGACTGTCACATACACAGAACTGAGGTGTTTGATAGAAAAGAAAATAGTGTGTGATAAAGTAATTGAACAATGTAGAAAAAGTGTACATCTCCTAAGTCAGAGAGAGGGGAGTATTAAAGCAAAAATTGCAAAAAATAACCTCTCTCCTAACTCCTGATGTTTGATTTACTTGGATTTTTGAACTTCATGTTAAAAATGTAAATGGTGGATTTATTTACAAGAGCCAAAAGAACAGGTTTATTTTGGATCTGATAATAGAAAAGTAGGAAACCTCCATGCTTCTAATATATGGGAAAAACCCTTTCATTTTGTTCATATAAGCATGGGTGGTGCCTCAATTTCAGCCCACTGTTGCATCAATTTGGTGAAAATATTTGGTAGGTTTTTATGGATCTAAAGAAACTGAGTACTGGGATTTCATGTAAAATTACTGTGAGAACATGTGAATGTAGTTGAACTTTTTCTGGTAGAGGTGAAAACTGGGTTGTAAATTGCTAGTTCTTTGTGTCAGAAATGCCTTTGTGTTAGGTTTTTGGATGATAGTCTAGCAAAACACCAGTCCTGGATATTTCTGGGAACTTCTCACTATACTTTAGGTATTATGATTACACAAATAATCATAATTGTGCTTCAAAGGGTAAGTAAAATCTGTATACTTGTTAATAAAGAACTGTAAAGGTGATGTTGGTTAGTCATTAGGAACCTTGAAATGAAGCATAGTTTTTGTCTTAAAATTGACTCTGTTGTGTTGGTATGAGTCAGCTTGACACTTTATTTCCATATGAAAATGTGTCTTGTGTAGCAGGCCATGTTGAGCAGAGGTTAACTTTTTAATTTTATTTATTTATTTTATTTTATTTTAATTCCTTCTAGCCTTCAAGAGAAAGAACAAATGTATAGCATGTCCATTAAAGAAACTACTGCCAAAGTAAGTACATGTTTTCAGTTCTTCAGAATATTTACAGAAGCAGATCACAGCATGCATATTGCTTTTGTTTTAGGAAGTTGGTTTTGTGGTGCTCCTTCTAAGAAGATTTTGCACATAAATATTTTTAAACACACACTGAAAAGCCCTCCCCAACTTTTTGTTTGAACAGGCCACCGGGATTATAATACTTCAGGAAGCAGATAGAGTAATCTCGTCTTTCTCAGCTTTTTTACTAGCAATCCGTGCTCTTGCTGAGATCTCTATTCAGAAACACTCTCCTCAGCTTCATGAAACCATGGTCACAGCTGAATGCTTTGGCTGTTAATGCAGAATCTCTTACTTTCTTGTCTAACTGGTTTTGTTGGTGTGAAGGGATGAACATAAATGAAGTCCCTCTTTTCCCCACCATTTCACTAATAATCTAGCTAGCAATCTCATTTTCATACCCTTTAAAAATACAAAGAAAAGTGATACACCTTATTTAGCACAATTTCTGTTTCTAACTGGAAATGTTAGTTCTTTTCCTTTATCTTTCTTATTTAATGGGCTCCTTTCAAGAAGTAGAACACTAAAGTTTAATTTCAGAATGGCCCAGTTGGTCCATGAATGCTCTAGGAAAAAAAAGAACCATTTACTCTAGACAATTGACATAGATCTATATAAAACAGGAAGTGAAAAATATTTCTGGGTTTTGATTAATAATGAATTTATGCTCTGAAATAAACTTGTTTTTCATGTTTTCTCTAATAGCGGTTACCAAAATCAGTAAAAATTTCATCATCTGTACTTCCTAATTGTCTTGGCCAACACTTTGACTGTGCTCTGTTGAAAAGATAATTTGAAGACTGCATCTCATAACCATTCGTTCCTTCTCTTCCACTTTATTTTGAGCTCATTTTCTCTATTCTTTGCTTATACCCACATCTTGGGAAAATTAATATAGAAGGTAACAACGATTACCCCTGTATTTTTTAAATGACTATGAATAAAGGGTCAAGAAAATTATTGTAACTGACCTACAGCTCATCTACTAAAATGAGTGAGACATTAAGTAGCTCAAAGTGCTGTTTCAAGTGTTGTTTCAAGCCATTTGCAAGCTAAAGCATAAGGTATGGAATTTACCTTTTTCCCAGAAAAAGTCTCATGAGGTTTTATTTTATCACCATAGTAGCTAGACACTTTTTCAATAACAGCTGAAGCCATTGGGTTACAGTAGAGAAGTCTGTGAGGTAGTTTGTCACAGCTTGGATTTTTTTTCTTTAAATTTTCAATAGATAAAATACTATTTTAATTTTATTCCAGTCCTCTGTGATTACTTTTATTTGTTATAGAAGATAAATAGGAAGCATGTAGTGAGACTCCTCCAAATAATTTCCTATTTAGTTTATTCATATCATCTCATCCTATTACTTTCATCTCAAAATAAATAGAGCTGGTCTTTTAAACCTTTTTATTGTATGGTGAAAACATTCCTTTGTCAAAGGTCTATCCTTTTCCCCTGTGCCACTGGCATTTCTATGGCCTTTTCTGCCTTGTCTCTCCTGTTTTCAGCTGTGGCTGCAAAAGCTAATTTTTGCCTGCTAATGAAGGGAGTGCTGCCCCTTATTCACCACCTTCCTGCAGAAATTAATATCTGCTTTCACTAATGGCAAGATTGTGATGTGTGGGAGACCAGGTAGACTGTTCCTTCCTTTAGGCAGTGTTAGCAGAATTTGTTTATCTTTTCCAAGGTGCTGTTCTAAAGAAATGTGAAGGTTACTCAAAACTTCTTTTCTCTTGATATGATTGGAGAGTCAATTCCAGTGCTTTACTTGCTGTCCTTGTCCCTGTTTTTGCTGCTTTAGATTAAGATCATAAGCTGGAAAGATGGAAGAGGATGACAATGGGCAAACTTGCCTTTGATATTTTGCTGTTTTTCATCTTGATTCCTCATATCTTTGCTAACCAGCTTCCTACTGGTTTCAGATAGACTGCTTTTTTGAGTAATATTTCACTCTGAATGCAGATTTGTAAGGTATATTCCTAAACAAGAGCCCTTTTTAAATAAAACCAAAAAGCCTGCTTTAAAAAAATCTCAGAAACCACTGAAGAGGATTTAAAAATAAATACAGTAATACTTGTCTGCAAAAACACTTTGCAGAAACTGAAGGAGATTTTTTAGACTTTTAGACATTTAGACTTTGAGCTTGTTGGTCTGTGGGTCACAGCAGAGCTGGTCACTGAGAGCAGTCAGGCTGGTTAGAGAAGGATGGTGTTCACTGGGAGTCCAGGACACTGGCTCTGTGAATGTTCACCATCTTTGTTAGCTAAGAAATAACCTTTCCTTAGTGGCTGAATAAGCTAATGTAATGAATAATGGGATCTGTTATGAAGATACAATAATTATAAAAAATGAAAAGGATTGGAGCTTATAGAGTAGCCCTGATGTAACTCAGAAGCAGTGCCATTAGTTTAGGGGATATTACTTTGTCTTTCCCACTTGCTCATTTAGTTTTGTTGAACTATGCCATATGATAGGTCTGAAGATTAATGTTGTTCATTTATCTACAGAATACATGTGACATTGATACAAGCAGGGGCCCAGCAACCTCCTTATCTCATGTTCCAGAAGAATCATCTCTGAGTTGGAGGGGCTGCCTTTCTGCCTCTGGTCCCTGCATTTTGGTCCATTAATAAAGAGTGCCAGCAAGCTTTGTTCTGACGGTGGGACTTAAAAAGTGGACAGTGCTCACTAGAAACTGATTAAACATCCCACCTTATTTTGCATAATTGCCAAACAGCTGTCTAGTGATAATGACTTTAACTTATTACCAGCATGGGATATATTCATGCAGTTTTCCTGGAGCTGAAAGATTCCCCATCTAATTGCAATTCACTGAGCCATTCAATGCCCCTAAAGAGAGAGTACTGCTTGGAAAGAAGTCATTAAAAACTTTCAGATTTATTTTGGAGATGGGAGACAGAAATGGCCTTTGGGTTTTTTAGGCACGTTTATTCACCTCTGACAGGTTTGGGGTTTTAAAAACATTTTAACTGAATTAGCTGCTAAGTCACTTAGAAGGGGGTGCTGAAACAAACTGAAATATCTGGGAATTAAAAAATTATAGTAGGTGCAGAAGCCATATGTGTTTTTAAATTAATAGGATGACTCTGAAGTCTTTACAAATAACAGTTACTGCCTGGAGGATAGTTCTGTTGACTCAAAAAAAATTAACCCATTTATAGTTAACAAATAATCTCAGCAAAGCAAGAGGGTGTTATTAATATAAAAGGATTTAAAGCTAGTGTTATGTACAAATTATTATATTATTGTATATTATTATAATTTAATTGTACAAACAGGTAAACCATTAGAACTATAAAGTTTTGCTCTTTAAAAAGTGAAGTGATAACTGTGCCTCTGTTAATAAGCATGGCACTTATTTTTGAGGAAGGAAAAATAAAAGTGAAGGAAGGCAGGGAAACTTCTCTCTGGAGATTGCCTTTCACGTGACATCATTTCAGAACTGGCCTGTGCCTGTCTTGACTATTGCTTTAGTTGTGGTTCCAATGCATGCAATGTTTTCTTAAGTGTCAGCTACTATTTTAAGAAAGTGTTTGGCATCTGCCTCCAAAACAAAGGATTTGCCTTAGTTCGGTGAAAGGTTTTTGTTTGTTCATTTTCCTTTCCTTCCAAAATGATGCAATATGGAGTAAACCCCAATATTTTGAATATGTGGGACTTGTATAAATTTTGCATGGTGCATAAGCTCCTTCTGAGGTGCCAATGTACACTGAAATGTAATTTCAGTGAAATTAGAATTCAGTAAAAGCTGAATTTCCTTTTTATTTTTTTCTCTATTTTTTCCTCTCTCCATGTTTTCAATACCAAACCATATTGATTGTTGAAGGACCTCCACTTAAAAAGATAAAAAAAGAGAGCAAGGGAAAGTCAGAAACCTGAACCCTAGTCATTTCTGTCCTGATGTTAAACAAAGTACAGTATCAAGCTGATACAGCCTAATTTGTTGCCTTTTTTCAGTTAAAATGCAGAGCATAGTATATTTTGTATAAAAATCAGTGCACATTGTATGTTATGGAATTTTAATCTCCAAATACTGGTTTAGTTGTGCACCACTTCAAGCATGATTATTAATACTGAAATTGTGCAGAATTTGTACAATGGCCATTCTTCTGTCTGCAGCCTCATGTATGTAGTAGTGGAACATGTCCTCCCTCATGCAGGTAGCTAATGTTAATGCCATTCCCTGTTTTAATAATAGAATGTGCAGCACAGCCTGGACATTTTGATTCAATGTTGGGTGTTTCTGTAAAGACATCACTTTTTATTAAGCTTTTTTACCTTGCTGCAGGATGTTATGTCATGTCTGTTAACCAAGAACATTTGAAGCCCCATTTCAACTGCCTTATACTTTTACATGAATGAATTCTATATCATGGCTGTCTGCTTCAATTTAGGTTTGCACAAGTCAGAAACTCTGCAGTACTTTGAGGAGGAAAGTGAGTGATATTGAGACTCAACTACCAGCTCTACTTGAAGCCAAAATGCTGGCTGTTTCAGGTAAGTTTTAGGTGATGAGAAGGATTAACAGTGTTAAGGAGTGTATTAGAGTAGTTATTGACCTCTTCATAACAGACTTGTTAGACAAAGTTGTTCATGTGCTTGAGTAGAGCCCTTGAAGTCGTGACCAGCCTGGCAGAACTAAACTATGGCTGTGCCATGCCTTGTGTAAGGTACTTCAGGTCCCTCTCCACAGTTTGGATCTACTGGCAAAGCTGATGCTGTGAGGTAGACCATTAACATCCAAAACACATGGTATTTTTCCATAGGTGAAATTGATGTATAATCATCAGTAGTTGTTCCCGGACTCCTCAAGTTACATTCTTGGAGCTCTCTAGCTAAATTGTAAATGTATACCTGAGGTATCATAATTACAAGTCTGGCTTTAAATGACACTTCAAAACGGAATACAATAATTGGCAGCTTCTGCTGTTCAGATCATTAAACAACTAATGTTGGCAGCAAAAGAGCATTTTCATCCTTGGAGCACTCATGCATATTATTTACAACCAGTAAACTACTGAAATGTGATTACAGAGTGTGATACATAACAGCCTTACATGCTACTTGCTTGGGATAGCTGCACTGTTCACCAAGGAAAAAAGGCAAATCAGCCCTTTCTTTTAAGTTGGAAGAGGTGGGGTTTCTTATTCAGCAAATGTTTCAGTAGGTGTCTCTCTGCTAAACACCTGCCTCAGAGAGGAAGCTGAGTAGAAGGAAATGTGGACTTGAGTGCAAGGACTTTTCCAGTGTTACACCTAGTAAAGAAAGGCTAAAAGATTTTTGATACATGTCAAGATGAGATTTAGCTCTCCGTATGTGATTTACCTTTTCGATTATATATAGGAATCTATATTGCACACATAAATGATTTTAAAATGAAACCTTGGGCAGTCACATGTTTTGTTTGCCAGAAGTGGATAATGTGAGGCTTGAGCAAAGTCTTAAAGGAAATTAAAGCCCAGATCCTGTGTTGGTGCTGAGCATGCTCAATTTCCTTTCTTCTCATAATACCTTTTTAAAATGGAAATCCTCTTTATTTTTCTCTCAGCCTGTAAGAGGTAAATCAGGCAATTGTCCTTCTCTACCCTTAGACTGTTTAAATGTAGGTGACTTTCTTACTTTCAGAAAAGGGGTTTTATGGCTTGGGAACAAAACAGCCCATTAACTGGACATGCAGCAGGAACTACAGACTATATGTAGGAAGCAGTTGGCCAGAAAAGCTGTATCTCAGTCTGACACTTGGAGAGAGTGAATGACAGCTTGAGGATCATTTCCAAAACATTCATAACAGCATTTTATACTTGTTAGCTCTTAAAAGAGGTTGGTTGTTTCAGGAATGAATTCCAAAGTCGATTTAATGCTGCTCTTTCTATAAACTGTTTTTTACAATTCTTTGACTGCCTTTCTATGCTTTTTAAGAAGTATCAGTGCAATTTGTTTGTGCTGATAAAAGCACTGTTTCTTCATTTACTCTTGCTTCAGGGAATTTTAATGACTGTGAATGGTACAATTGTAATTTGTTACTAAGGCAAAATTCTGCATGGCATGGTTAAAAATCAAGGATGAAGGGTAATTTGGTGACAGTGGACACTGTAATTTCTTTACCTCATTGTAAGATACAGATACATTTAGTCAACATGGTGGTACTTGTTTATGTAAAATGCAGAGTTGTATACAGAGGACACAGGGGAGGTACAAGAATAAAAAGAATTTTTTTTTCTCTGAAGACCTGAAAGTAAAAAAAAAATAAAATCTGATAACACCAGAAATAGTCTTAGAGCATGAGGTGAATAAAATCAGAAAAGCCACGATGCAGAGTGAGTTGGAGCTAGCCAGCAGAGAAGCAGATCAGGAAGAAAAGATTTGTTAAATGCAGAAGAAGAAAGAGGAAAGAAGAGATGAAAATAGTGGGGCTTATGTTGTTGTCTTTTGTTGTTTTTTTTTTTTTAACTTTATAAGGCAAAACCAGTGGATAATGTCCACTGAAGGATAAATTGCTTTAGTTTCTTTGTATTCATGTGTTAGGAGTAAATGAATGACACCTCTTAAGGAAAGCATAGTTAAGAAGCAGGTCTTAACCTTCTAAATACTGGCTAAGATTTAAGCAAGATACTTTATGTTTGTATTCCCTGGTCTCTCAGCCAACAGTGTTAATGAACAGCCTGGGTATACTCAATTGTTAGGAGTTGGAAGAATGTTCAGTTGGGTAATATGCAATTACTTAAGGACAGTCTTGGAACAGCATGAAGTTCAGAAAGAATTATAGTGTGTGCATATGTAAATATGCAGTAATAATATAGTTTAGTGGTCATATTTATGTGTTTTCTTTTAGCTTGGGAACATCAGGCAGGGTTAAATGTCTGTTACTTCTTATGTAGCAGTTAGATAATTCATTCAGACAGTTTCTTCAATGGAATTCTAATGGATACTCAGAACAACTGTTTTTCTCTATACAGTTGTCACATCATTTTTGATTAAAGTAGCATTTTTCTTGAGGAAGCAGTAAGAGTTAAGTGACTTGGAACAGTGTCAAAGCAAAAAGGGACTTTTTGGGACTTTTTCCCAAAAGTTTGATTAGATGAACTAAAGAATAGAGTTATTAAGTTAAAATTAGCTTCCAGAGCTTATATGTGGTGGCTTAATGATGTGATGACTTGGAAAGCATGAGATATACCTCAGCCTTTAATGGCTATTTTACAGCTTCAGACAACATTCATTTGCTACATGGACTGTACTTTCTAATACAAATATATTGATTTAAAATATTGACGTATTTGCACCAAAAATGTAGAATATAGCTGATATTATTTTTGGAGGAAAATACCATGATAAATGCAATGCAAGCAGAAGTTCTATTAGTCTTATCAATGTAACAACATGGAATTTAAGGCTATATAATAAATGATACTGTAAAGACATAAGAGACAATACTATGCATATAAATGCCTCTCCCTCCTATTATTTCATTCTGGGAAAAAGTATAAAATTAAATTTGCAAGAGAAAAAAGAAAGTTTGTGAATATTTGGATTATTGAAGGCCATAAAATAAATTAAATTAAAATCCAGTGAGCTTTCTTATGGGAAAAAGAAAAGAAGACCATTCTTACATGTTCTATTTCTTTAGCTTTTTCCCTTTCCTTTGTGTGTAGGTGAATGATATTTATTTCAAGAAGTATTTCTATCAACAGTTACAGTTCAGAACCTTTATATCAACACCTCACTTACATCTGATTGGCCAGTTGGAACAAATAACTAATGGTTAATGCTCTGGAGATGCTAGTCCAGAATTTTCCTCCAGAGATAATAAGAAAGATCCTATATTGTTCCAGTTATTAAGTCAATAGCTTTAGGTAATTATAGCTAACAAGTACTCCTGATGTCATGAAATGTTACTGTTGATATGCACATTTGTAAATTCTCATTGATGAACTATTATAGTTTAGCATCTAGTAGATTTTTCTTTAATTATTAAAAAGACACTTTAATGTCAGTGCCTAGAAACCTGCATGTGATTTTTCCAACAGCTGCTTTTTACAGTGGCTCTTAACATGCTCATAAAATTTTGTAGTCAGTTATAGGAAGAACGTGTCAGTAACTGATACTCTGTACTTTCTTTCAGTATTGTGTTACTATTTAGCATGAAACTTTTCTAGGGAATAAATTTCAGATTAAATAATTTGAAGCTGGTAAAAAGATGCAAATAAGATGATGTTTAAGCAAGTGTGAACATAACTGTAGAAATACTGTTGAAATTATTTTCATACTTTGATCTGTTTTATACAAGCGGAAATAGTAAGAAATGGTGTGTTTCTGTTGTTTCCTTAGTGAGAAAATAATTTGGGAATAGGAAGGAAGATGCAAACTAAAATGAATTTTTAGTCCTGTTTCATCTCTTTCCTATATTTGAATAAAAAAGGTTTATGGAGGTCCATTTTACAATGTTTTCATAGACTCTTTGAGAACTTTCTTTCCTCTTGAGAATGCATATTAGCATGGAACTAGATAGCCAGAAAGTGAATTAATGGGAAGCTAAGGAGTCATGAATGAAATACTGTGTTTATTATCCCTGAGATGCATGTTGTTAACTTTCTGGTTTTGAAAACACAGATTAGATCCAAATGCAGAAGTTAGAGTGAGGTGACTTGAAGTTTGAAAAATCTTTAAATTGTTTTATACCAGTGAGAGACCATGTATCATGGTCCTATAAATATCATTACCTCTATTTCATTAAGTACTGGCAAGTGGGAGCTGCTTGGAAATGATGTTGTGGGATGATTTCCAGCAGTACAATAATTATATATAATAATATAATTCCTTATGTCAATGTAAAAACATAGTTTTATAAATAACATGACATAAATACAAGATAGCATATTTCACAAAGCTTAATATTAGGGCTGCTGCCTCTTTGGCTGCTGTTTGATGCTCATTTAGGGCAAATTCTGCATGGATCCAACTGTAACAAAAAGAGCCCCCAGCTTTCCAGATTTGGTGCTAAGTATTCCTGTTGGGAATAAGTATGTTAGAGAGGGGACAGAGCCATCAGGCTGGAAGATGCCAGTGCAGACAGAAGGACATTTTCAGCCATCCATCTGGTTTATGTTAATGTGGATGCCTCGTTTTCATGCTCCTGCTGTAGTCTGTCATTTCATTCAGAAATATGGATGGACACATAGCTCTTGGTATGATGTTGAGTTCTTCCCCAGATGTACTGCATACAGCTCTTAACTTGTTTTTCTCTGGAAGGTAGTGGTGTTCCTGGTCTCTTCAGCTTTTCTGTTTCTGAGAATTGAGGTAATGGTTGAGGTAGAGACAAAAATAGCAATGCTTCTTTGTGCCTTCTCATGAAGGCTCAGTTTTTTGATGAATTGGAGTCTGATAGAGGGCTGCATCTTGTCAGATGATGTAGCTGGTTCCACACTTTCCTATTCTTGATTCCAGTAGCAGCCTGGGTTGATGGAGCAGAGGCATATTCAGATTAATTCTACTTCACGATTGCAGTGTCTGGTTCCAGCATTCAGTGCTGTGTATGATCATGTCTTCCCACAACACTCACTTTATACTCCATGAAATAAAATTTGCCACCATGTATTGGTGCAAGCAGTGTACTTTTTGGCATGCCTGTTAACTCTTTTGAAAAATAATGCTAATGAGTCCCCCAAACCAACACTCACATGGTCCCTCAGACTTCAGACAGCTCTGTGTTGTGGTTTGTCCCCAGCCAGAAGCAAATGTGGACATTCTCTCTGCTCACAGTAGGGGAGGAGAATTGAAAAAAAAAACTAAAACTTGCAGGTTGAGACAAGAACAGTTTAATAACTTAAGCAAAATAAAATATAATAGTACTAATGATAAAAATAACAGCAATAATAATGGTAATGAAAAGGAGAGTGAGAGAGGCATAAATCCCAAGACAGGCAAGTGATTCACAATACCTATAAAGTGATGTTTGCCACCCATAGACCAGTGCCCAGCCTATTTCCAGGCAGCTGTTGGTCCCTCCCAGCCACCTCCCCCCAGTTCATTTGCTGAGTATGATGTTCTGTGGTATGGAATATCCCTTTGTCCAGTTTGGATCAGCTGTCCTGGCCATGCTCCCTCCCAGCTCCTGGTGTGCTTGCTTGTGGAGCATGGGAAACTCAGATGTCCTTGATTTTAGGCTAACAACCGTTCAGCAACAACTAAAACCACCAATGTATTATCAACATTATTCTCTGCCTAAATCCAAAACACAGCACTGTACCAGCCGCTAAGAAGAAAATTAACTGAAACCAGGACTTTATGCTTTTTGTCTTTTTTATCTCATTCTCAAGTTAGACTGCTGGATGTTACTGGCTTTCAGTGAACTTCAAGGGTAATTCATTGTAGCTGAAGTTCCAGCATGATATGTGACCAGACAGCAGAAAATCTTTTCTTCTGTTGGAGAAGTCAGTCATGAAACAACTTACTCTCTTTCACTCCTCTTACCTAAGCAGCTATCCCTGGAGCAGGAGAGAAGCTCAAGTTATCTCTTTGGCAGCTTCTTTTCTGTGGTTTTGTGCTCAAAGGAGACATGTTGGATGGAAGAGCTGTGAAGAGAAGGTGCTATCACCCTGCAGAAAGGTTGTGCTGTGGTCTGGAGTGCATGAGAGAAAACACTTGTGGAAGGGGACAGTGATATCTCTCTCCATTGTTACTACTGATTTGAAATGTTATTACTTTGGGGTTTATTTATTTGGGCTCCCCACCACCCCCTTTTTTTTTTTTTAATTATTCCTGAGTTGTTCCATGGTGACTGATTAAGTGCAGGTACAAGAGGCACTCTGTCACTGAGAATTGCTCCTCCAAATGTATGTCTGTGGGGTCTCTCACCTTCTTCTAGCTGACATTTACCTTTCAGAATTATATCAATCATGTAGTTGTGTTATGCTTCATAAAAGCATTGACATGTGTTATTGCTTAAAAACAATAATTGCAATTCAAATGTGCTGGATTTCTGTAAAATGTTTGAGGAGATGGTAGACTGTCCCTCATTTGCAGTTTATTTTTTCAGAGGTGCAAACATACTGGCAGTCCTTCCAGAATCTTACATTTCTGTCATGTCTTTAGCTTTTTCCCTTTCCTTTGTGTGTAGGTGAATGATATTTATTTTCTTCAATTTCTTTTGTGGTGTTGAAATCACTTTGTATCCTCATTAATCACAGGGAGGAAGATTTTCAGCCTTGAATTCCAGTACCATTGATAAATAATATGGTGGCAAATGCCTTAAGCTAAAATGCAAATTTTCACTTATGAATTATTAAAGGTAGTGCTGTAAGTATATGAAGAATTAATTTATAGATAATGATAAATAATGATCAGTCTATTCCTTGTTACATTTAGGCTAGTGTCAAATAGATATGCTTTATTATTAATGAAAAAATTACTCCTTTATTTGTACTACAATGAATATATATTTTCAGTGGGACTTAGACTTCTCTCTCTGCTTCAAGTATAAATAATACGAGCTATGAATGTACATAACTTTTGCCATAAATTTGAGAAAAACTGTGAGTAAAAAATTTGTGGACCCTTAACTTTGTCATATATTTTGAAGGGGGAAATATATTTAATAAAGTTTAATTAATAACATATTTCTTGTTTTTTGGTAAAATTGCATAGATTTCAAGCTGTATTTTTAATCAATTTGTTGCTGGCAAATGGTATCAAAATCATGATATTTTACTTCAAGACTACTAAATGGGCCACAATCTGCCCAATACAGTAAAATCTGACAATGAGGTGTTATAATGGGCATGAGTTTGTGGCTAAATCTCTTGAAAATATATTTGATATGCAGAGTACTATTTAGCTGTAACCATACAAGCAAAATTTTAAGACTAGAGGAAATTAGGCAAATATACTAATGTTTACACTAAGTAAAAGCAATTCTATAGCTACTTTCTGCCTGGAGATTTAAAAAAAAATTTACTATTTTTCCTGTGTGGGTTGTTGTACTTGATTTGGCTGGTATTTTTGGCATTCACATCAAGCTGCTGGAGCTTACCTGATGTCACTTTCTGTAGAGGATGAAGGATGCAAGGAAGGAGAGAGCCCCAGAGGGCAAGATTAAGAAGGAAGATGTAAATGTTTTTGTTGCTGTCTTTTGAGGTAATGGTACTGTTCAGTGCCTCAAAGTGAAGTGTACATACTCAGTTCCTCAGGACAGTGCACTGCAAGCGCATGACCTGTTCAGAGCACTGGCTACTGCAAGTTTCCTGCCCCAGTTTTCCCCCAGTGTGTTTATATGGGTGTGGATGCAGTGGCTAAAAGTGCACATCTGTAGCAAGCATCACTGTGAGACAGAAGGAAAGATGGGAAAAGGGGCATCTTGCTCTTCAGTCAGCTTCACAGAATCTCTGTCCCATGTCCTGGTTTAGATCAGAATCTCAGCTTTGATCTTAGACTATTAATTCCTTAGCTTTGTTTTCTCTGTATGTATTTTCTGAGTGAGCAGTCCTATTGGCTGCATGATTTTTGAGTTTCCTGGGAAGACTTAGACTGACTTAACTAATATCAGCCAATCAGATCCCTCTCACTGGTATGGCTGTGTAAAATATGGCTCCCAGGGGTTGACAAAGTAACAGCTACTGTGTTCATTTAGGCAAACCAATTATCAAATTATCAAAAAGAGGAATTTTAACATTCTGAGAGCATTAGCAGAATAAAATATCTTGACATATGTCTTCAGAATGTTTGTATGGCGTACAATGTGACATCTCAATAACAAAAAAACAAACCACAGCAAAACAACAACAACAACAAAAAAAACCAGCCCAAGAGGGCGTGTTTTTCAATGCTGGCAGCTATGGATTATATATTAATTTTTTAAATCAACCTTCTTATGGCATGTAGAAAGCAGTTACTTTTGTTACTGGGACTGAGGTCAGAGCTCACTGATAATGGTACTTGTATTGCCTGTGTTTTTATATGTTCTTCTAAATTTTCACTGCAGACTTACAGATATTTTTGCTGACATGGGAAGCTGCAGCAGGTAGGGTGTCTTTGGCTTTTGGGTTTGTATCTGGTGCCATTTCCTTATAGCCTCAGTTTTGATATAAACTTCTCCTCTGGGAATTCAGATCCATTCAGTATGTATAAAACTTTCATATGCAATATCATACCTTTTTCCTTGCAGCCCTCTGAAATGTAACAGCAGACTCCAGATTCTAATGAAGATTTTCTCACCTTCATGTTTTATTAAGGCTCCTGTGCTTTGATGCTTGGGATGAGTTCATGTGGATAAAGGTGGACTCAAGTCTTGATGCCTTAGAATCATCTGAATATTTGCCAGTTTTCCAAGTGATTTTGTCTTGCTTATTTTGCTGCTTTGTTTTGCCTGTTTGGAAACATGACAAATTAGGGTAATGAAATTTGTGCTGTTGTTTCCCAGTAAAGCTCTGGTAAGCCATATGATCCTACAATTTGTAAAGCATGATTATAGTTATTTAATTGTAAGACAGAAGTGGAAAATAGGGTTTTAGCTGGGACTTAGAAATGAAGGACTTTCAGTCTGTTAAGAGGAAACAAGAAAATGTCACCTTTAAATGAGGAAGAGGTTGGATGAAACTATCATAGCCTTGGGACTAAAGAAACCACCAGAAAACCAAATGCAAAGCAAGACTACCATGCTTAGCAATGTTCAGTCTTTAAACCTGACTTATTTGATAAACTATTTTCCAAAATTTTGGTAAGTGCAAGCCTCCCTTTGGTACACCTGCCCTCATAGAGCCACTTGAGTTTGCAACAGCGCCTTTGCTCCAGGAGAATGGCTGTGGGTGTTTGGTGGAAGTGCTCCTGTTCTCTCTGGCAGTCTGGAGGAATAGAACCTCTCCTGGCAGCTGCTGGTGGTGGTTTGCCATCTTCTGACCAGTGTAAACACTTGCATCCTGTTCTTGCTTCCTTGTCTAGAAGAAACTGAACAGCAGGCAAAGTGTTCTCTTTTAAGGCTTTGTGACCAACACTTTGACTCCCAGTCAAAAAGATGTAATGCCATAATTCAGGATATTCTGATGTGGATTTGATTGTTTGGATTGTATGTTAATATTTGAAAATAAACTTTTCAATTGATCTGTTGTGTCTAAGCAACAGTGTATCATATTGTGTAAACAAAAACAAAAAGAAACCCTTACATCTGAATAATGCTGGTGGTATTATAAAGTGATTTCAGGACCCTGAAGTCATTACACATACCTCAGAAGCTGATGAGACATTTGTGTGACTGGATTTGTTTTATGTTAATATTTGCTTCAAGGCTAAATCTTCTAAGTGCCTGTACTTACTAAATACCTTTACTTATTAGATCATATCACCAAATTTTTGCTAATTTAGGATGATATCACAGCTTAAGCCCTATGCTAAAGATTTTCTTTCTTTTATTGGGCAATTCTATATGAAATTTATTTTTATCAAGAATTCTTTAGCTTGAAGTGTGGTGGTGGGGTTTAGTTTTTGTGTGTATATTTTGGTTTGGTTTTTTTCCCCCCAGTCAAGTATCTCAATCATTAAAATGATTCTGGTACAGTTATGTAAATGTAGCACTGTTACTATACTGCTATTTAAAATAATTTAATGGCTGAGTATCTCACTGTCCTTTTCTATTTATTACAAAAGACTTCTTTGCAAAGTAAGGAAACATTCCTCTCCAGCTACTTATAAAAGTGGTTTTCAGAACAGTTAAGTGGATAAATATTGCTAGGCTACACTCTAAATCACTTGGGAGTTGAACTTTTTACTCTGTATCCCTGTCCAAAGGAAGCAGACATTTTTAAAAACTCCAGAATAGTGTAAGCTGGTGCTGCCACGGCATTCTACCTGTCTTGACATTTCATTCTTCAGGGAGAGCCAGAGTGGAGGGTTGTGACTTCTGAATGGATTCTCTGAGAAGAACATCTCCCCATGGTCTTTGCTTGAGGTGCAGGCCATTTAAGACATGCAATGTGTCATTCATAAACAACCTTTGGTGCTTGTTACTAAAACCAGCACAAGGCTGCTTTGTTCAGGGAGGAAATACTTCAGGGTCCAGCAGGTTGATGGCCTCCATTTCAAATGTACTGTGTGTTGAGGGGTCCTCCAAAAGAAGAAAATGGTCTGATAGATCACACTGCAACAATCATTGAATTATAGTGTGACATTATTTGAACCCTAAGGAACAGGTTTCCTGAAAAACTGTAAATAGTATCAATAATTAAAGAAAATACCATTTCTGTGTGTGTAAGTTAAATCAGCTACAATTATTATTCTTGTAATATTAATGATATTATGCTTGCAAAGCAGTTTTTCTTTTTTTTTTTTCCCCTTTCACTTGCTGTTGGGAAGTATAATTGCCTAATTTTCCAGGATTGCTGTGTGAGCTACTGATGTTGCAAGTGTCTGTCTCATTGTCTTTTTCCTCTTTCTTCCCCTGCCCCCACGAAACATGCAGGAAGTAATTTTGGCACTGCAAGGGATCTTGCAGAAGAAATAAGATCATTAACATCTGAGAAAGAGGGACTGGAAGGACTTCTCAATGAACTGTTGGTTCTGAGTGCCAGAAATACGCGAAAATTAGAGAGAATTAAAGATGATTACACCAGACTGAAACAAGAACTTGAACAAGGAGAGACTGCCTTTGGTGAGTAGTTTACAGACTGTTACAGCTTTTTGCTCTGACCTGAACTCCTGAGGATGTGCTGGGTTTGATGAATCATTCTGCATTTCACAAAACATACTGATTGTCCTGGGGAAAGTCTGGCAATGACCTAGAGAAGCAGTATGTTCAATATCCTCTCATCCTCCCTCTGGAATTGGGGGGACCGTGAGGAACAGGGGATACCCCAGCAATATACCACTCTAAAAAATCTGTCTTAGCCCAGTTCTCAAAGCCTTTCTTTTCTAAGCCCATTTTTGTCACAGTGATGATGGGGCTGTGCTTGTGCTCCCATACAGTGGAACATGAAGTCTTTATGCAGAATCAGTAGATGTGTCTGGCTGTGACAATAGGAACATGTTTGGTATATGAAACCAAATGTTTAGTGCATACATATATGGCACATTTGGTGGTGGGTATGAATGTATGAGGTGCAAGAGACTTTCAGAATCAGACTTGATTCTGAAAGCAAGAATTCTCATAGTAAACTTGTGTTTGAGGGGGAGTTTAAACAACTTGCGAAGTGCTGCTCTCACACAACAATGAGCAGTGTGCTTGGGTTGTAGTGTCATGGTGGAATTGGGGAGGTTGTCTGTGATTACTGGGAAAGGTACTGACAAATTATCAAACAGCAAAGTCATTCCTATACTTGACTTACTCTCTTGCCTGCTGTACTCACTCCTGAAGTTGAAGCAGATAAAATGGCCTTGCTGCTTGCTTAAGTGAAAAGGCTCAGTAACATTTGATTGACTACAAATGTACAGTTACTGTAATTATCTCTGAACTAAATACAATCCTGAGAGCTACTTCAAAGCTTTAGGATTTTGAAATGCCTTTCGTTTTTCAGGATCTTATGAGCAGTAGGCTGGGTGGAGACAGGAAAGTGCGTCTGTTTTAGAAGCATATGAAGCTTCTTCATAGGCAAGCAAATAAGCAGAGCTATCTTAGAAACAAAAAGAATTGTAGGCAGCTGGATAAATCTAAGACAATGTTTTAAAAATGCAAAGAATAATATATATACACACACACTTCTAGATAAGAACTTGCTTTTCTAGAATCTAGATTAAATTTTAACAAATTATTCCTCAAATTAAGTGCATGGTGATAAAAACCCATAAATGCGCATCAGGCAGTGCTTCTTCTTTCCCTGGATTTTCGAGAGAGTTGAAAAGGATTCTGACCTTCTAATCAGCCCATTTTGTTTCTCTTTTATTTTAGGACAATTAAACTTCCTATAATATACATGTACATTCTCATTTGTGGTTTAATTTAGTGAGGTTTTAAATCAAGCCTGTGCAAGATGCTTGCTGAAACAACAGAAATGGTATAAGTTCATAGACTCTTTTTTCCCTTTTGCATTTATACAGCTGAAAGGAGATAGCTTCTTTATCTGACCTCTAGTGTCCCACAATTGGTGACAATAAATTTCAAAATACTGGGTGTTTACTCTGTAGATTTTCCTTTAATTTACTGTGATTCTGTAGGTATAAGGAGAAATTTATCCTTGTGTTAAAATAAAATACTGTCAAGCAGATGCTAGTTAGAGATACATAAATCGAAACCTGACATCTTCCCTTTTCATCCTCCCTGCCTCCTGTACATGTGATCAACCCTATTTTCTCCTTTAAAAAATGAAAATATTTGAGAACACTGGCATGGGTTTGATACCAACACATTTAACTGAATGTAAGCTTTCAGTTACTCTCTGGAAAACAGTATGCAGATGGTGTCTTGAGGAAAAGAGGCCACCTTTATGGAACAGTGTTATTTTGCACAGCACTTATATGTTTAGAGAATAAAGCATAAAGAATTGGAATACAATTTTTTGCCATTTGTTTTTGCTGTTGTTTGAAAGCACTGGAGGTAATTGTGTTGGCTTTGTCTGCACTGTGAAAGGTGTGATTTGAATTGGGGTAGCTAACCTGACTTGCATCACAGCCCTAGGCCTGATGTTTCATGTATGCCAATAAAATCTGTGTTGCTGCAGAGAAAGGCAATTCTGCCTTTTTTTCTGTTCTCTTCAGTTCCTGCCCAACTGTGCACTAGATTAGGGTTAGGTCCTATACGTGTCTATTTCTGTGTCATCTGGCACTTGAATTGTTGTTTTGTGCCTGTGAGCTTCTTGAAAACTTTGGTTTTTTTTTTTAAATGAACTTAATACTCTTTTGTATGGAAAACATTAGACAAAAAAATTAAATGCTAAAATATGTGTGTATGTTTGTCTTTATCTTGTATATAAATTGGTCACCTATTTTTTATTTCATTAATAACTGTTGATTTTTCACAGTAATGCAGATATAAGGAAGCAGATGTCAAGGGAAGAGACTTAATCACACAATAATCAGAGCTGGAATTTTAAATAGGACACATCATTAGCATGTTAATGAATTTTCTCACTCTGTGCCAGCTGCCCAAGTATAAAAGATATTGCAGATGTAGTGCAAAAATCAGGCTTGGCTTACTGCACTGAGAGCTGTCAGTGCTCTCTATGAAGGAAATTTGACAAAAAAATCCTTTCATATTTTTAGAGATGCTAAAAAATATGCTTTTCATGTTGGATAATAGAAGCATTGACAAGCAACACTAAGTATTAGCATTTTAGGATGAATAGTACTAACTTGCCCTTTAGACATTGACTTTCTTCTGAGGCCATCAAAATACTGCTATAAAAGTGATCAACTTTTATTGCCATTTTACAATAGGAAATCCAGAGACTTAGGGGTCATGTAATTTTACCTGGAATGGTGGTGAAACAGTTTCCCAGGTAGTCTAGCATTAATCCTGATTGAATCAATCCTTGCAATAAACATGTGAAACCAAGCGGTGCTGTTGATTCTGTGTGAGCTTTATATTCTTCTGGACCACAGACATGATGGTTCTGGGGAAATTGCTGAAGGTCTTGTGCTTGGTCATTGAGCAGACCTGTCTTATAAAGTCAGAAGGATCTGTTATGGCAAAGAAGAGAAGTGATTTTACAGCCCAAAACAACCAAACTTGTGTTCCAGACAAGTGAAGCCTAATTACTTGCCTGTCTGCCAAACTGTTGGATTGTGCTTATAAATCCTGGCTTGGGTTGATTGGTATTTGTAACCCAGGGCTGGAAATGAAACCTACCCTCTTAGTGTGATTTCCTCATCACCAGTACTGATGGGCAAGTTTTCCTGTCTCGTCTGCTGAGTTCTTTTCCTGGCTGCTCTCAGCCTTTTTCTGCCCCTATTACACTTTTGGGAAAGCACCTCCTGTAAGTAATGTGTGTACACACACAGCTAGGGGACACCGTGCTTCCCGAGCTAATTGCTAGGTTGTGCTTGCCAAGTCATGTTAAGTAGAATTTCTATACTGCATTAATTTCTAGAGGAAATATAAAATAAAGGCTTTCATGCACGTGAAAATAGCTTTGTAACCCTTTTAAAAAAACACCAAAACCCAAACTACTGTTTGAAGGCTGATATTTCAGTCTCTCTGTTCAATTCTTGTTTCCATCCTTGACTTTTATTGTCTTAGAAATTGCTTGTGTAAGTCTGAAAGCTCTTACCAGTCTGCTTGTACAGTAAAGCTTTCTGGAATTAAACAGATAGGTTTATTTAACAACAAACTAGATGTAGCAGAGGGGTTTCTTGAGAAGCTTGGGAAATTTCTATCACACTCAGTTTTACTTTCTTTTGTTCAACACACACGCTCTGCATGCTTGCACGGAATATCTCGCAGTGTTTTGTCCTTTTAACAGGAGAAAAACCTATTGGAGTTCATTTTTTTTAATCTGCTTTATTAAAAAGAAAATAAACTCCAATGTTTTCGCTTTAGAATCCTAATTAGGAATAAATATGTTCAGAATGTACTTCAAAGAATAATAAAAATTCTGCTATTTTTATAGTCATTGTTCCAAAAGCTGAACATTTGACTGTTGTGAAGGATGCAATTAATTAGTCTGAAACTTAATATTGTGTGGACAGCAGAAACCACTAGTGGTGCTGCTTAATGTAATACTCGCTATTGTATACTGAAATATTTATGAAAAGAGGTTCTGTGCTTCATATACAATTGTGTAGGATGTGATTTATCGAAGTGTTAATGACCATTTGCTACAAAGCAGTCTTATTCTATTTCAAAGACATTTTTATTCTGATAGATCCAACACAGAAAGTCTTGCAGTAGAAACACATGCAGCGTACTTTGCACTGAGAAACCTACCTTTTTTTGTTTGTTTAAATATTTGTTTTTAATGATAGCTTTAATACAAAAGCTTCCCTATTTTTCTTCCTAACTGGTGTTTGGAATACTATTTGAAGATGTCTAAAGATTATTAACAATTTTACACCATTTTTAAGTGTTGCAAAAAATACCAGCTAAGTATAGCATAAACTCACGTGCCTATGGCATAACCAGAATGATTCCATGTTTTTTTAACTGATTTTTCAGGTGGTAGTTTTAATGTTCTTCCTCAGTGATAGTTTTTCTTCACCAAACAGGCTTTCCATATTGTTTCTATAGTTCATCCTCTGTCTGAGCAATTATGTGATTCTAAACTGAAGAGCTGAACCTTTTGATTGCTTCTGTTTAAATAAATCATTAAAGGAGAGCCCACATAGTGTGTAACAGATGGGCTTCCATGAGGGAGAAGAAGCTTCTCTGAGTCTTTTTGTATCTCTACTTCTAATCTGGGCAAGGTCATTAAGTTCTGCTTGTCACACCTTTATGAAATGCTTGTTGTCACTAAAGTGAGTGGTGCAATTGAATGGCTTATTGCTTATGTCTGTGGCCATCTCTACTCAGACAGTGGTCCTGCAGGATTTAGCCAGTGGTCCCTCTGTTTAGCTTTCACAGAAGGTGTAAAACCCTTGGTGATGCAGGGATGGACTGGCAGTATAGCTGGTAGCATCCTTTACTCTGAGCTGATGTTCAGTTGGTGCTCCAGAGTAGCACTTGGCAGCCTTTTGGGCAGTGTGGAAAAATCATATCCACATAGAAAACCAAAAGGATAAAACAACAGCAACAACATACCCCCCCAAAAAGCTCAGTCTTGCAGAGCTCCTTTTGTGTTGTCTTGGGCAAATACAGCATGAGTAGTTACCCTCTCTGCTCATTAGTATTCTCTCTGCTGTTTCATTTGAAAAATTGGCGTTCCTGTATTTGCATGGACTTGCATTCTTATGCTTACTCTGTGCTTATTTGTGTTTCACTGATTGTGAGCATTGGTCTCGTTTTCTTGGCTCATTTTAAAGCACCTGGGATCTTAGAATTAAAGTACACACATATACATCTTTTGGTCTTATAATTCTGTAATGGGAGTAACTGCATATCAAGTTGCTACCAAGCTTTGAGGATGAAATTCAGACTTACGATTTTCATTCCACGTCATGCTTCTACAAAATCATCCTCATCATCATCTTTTTTAAGTAGTATTTCACTATAAGTAGTGAAAGGGGTTTTTGTGTTATGTTGTTTATTTTTTTGATAAACACTATCAATAGAATTTAGTAACATAAAAAGAGTAAATTCTGCTAGTTACACATCCTGTAACTAAAATCTCAAATGCATTTTATTTTTAGACATCAATTTTTGTCATGATTGAAAAGATTGGAAGCCAGTATGTTTAAGCATAATTAAGTTTGCCATATGTCTTAAGTCACTTGTAATTGTGTTTCTTATAATGGTGATTTTAAAGGTCATCTAGTCGGGTGTTGTTCATTTAAGTATGTAAAATACTTTGATTTTCACTTGGAGCATAGAGGTTTAGTCTGTATAAATGCAATGGAGGTACTAAATTTAATCTGGCCTTTCTGTATAATTAGATGCAAATGTGTGTAATGCAGAAAATATGAAATATTCAGGCAACTTGAACTGAGAAAGCAGCTTGGTTCAAAGCCTGCCAATATCTGTAGAGATCTTTTGATCAGGGCATTTTTCTGTTGATGCTCAAAGGTGAGCTTCTCTTCTATCTCTTTCTTCCAAGATATGATGGCAATAACCAATATTGAAATGTTTTATGTACCTGCGTAATACTTTTTGGACAGCAGTATGAGGTAATTACACACAGAACAGTAACTCCTGAAATGACCCAATACTGATGCTGCAGTCATAGAGGTGGTTATCTACCAGGTGCAAGGAATAAAGCTTGGGCTGAAGTTTTATGCTGGATCTCTTCAGGGAATATGATGTCATCTTCAACTAGGATAAGCATAAAGACGTCAAAATTTTGTAAGTTTAAGGCCACAGAAATACAGAGTGGCTCTGTAGTAGTCATGGAAGTACAATCTGGTGGTGAATAGTGTCACTGAACAGCTTCCTACTGCAATGGGAGAAGGGCAACCTCCTGCCTATAATGCAGTGTGGACACTTTATTGGGCTGGTGTGCAGGCAAACAAGCAAACAGAAAGTTCTGATAGTATTCCAGGCAACTTATTCCTTTACATCTGAAATGCTGCTGCCAGCTATATGCACGGTGCATTAGACTTTTGGAGTGGGCGTCGTATCAAATTATTCTGGTTTGCCGTCTATGCTCCAGGTTTCTGCACTGCTCTGCTTTTTAGCTCAGCTTCTTCAGCTGACAGCAATGCAACAGAATAAGTAGGAAGAAGCAACACAGATGAGTGAAATCTGGAATAAATGTGGAAATGCATACCACCAATTTTAATCATTCTTCATTCGATTCTGGTTTTGTAGCTGCACCTTCTGAGGTGCTGGGCTCAGATTGAAAATTCACTTTTTTTTTTTTTTTTGTAATGGCTATAGCTGGTTTGAAAAAGAATGAGATGCTAAGATGCCAGAAAGCTAGGATTAAAAAAGAGAGAAAAAATAGATATCATTGGCCACATAGAGCAGGTTCCCAAATGTAATTCGAACTCCTTTAGCATGACACTAGCCCTGGTGACAACCAACAAGCGCTCTTTAGTTTGCCACTTCTGGAGTTCGGATATTCGGAGCTAGGAAATTTGTAACTCTCTTCCTGATAATATATAGCTGCTGTTCTTAATGTAATATTAAGAGAATTCCAGTTTTGTGAAAAAGATGTTGTGTCTGATGAGTTGCTCAGAGGCAGGAAGAAAGGTTTTTGGGCCTGGTGGTGGGGTGCTCAGATGAGGACCAAGACAAGTGGTGACATGGAGTGACACTTAGCAGATAGGATCAAATTATTTTGCAAAGAAAGGTAAATACTGCTTTCCTTGTCTCACAAGGAGACACTTGGGGAATTGATTTTGTGTTTCTGTTAATTTTGCCATTACATACAGGTACTGGCTATATGTATTTTGGAAGTACAAAAACTTAAAAACTTCGAGTTTTATTGGAAAAGTCAATGAACAGTTGATCTGCCATTCACAGGTTTAAGTTATGTTCATTTTGGGTTTTGTTCTCTGTGTCATACAGCATGGTTTTTGGTTTTGTTTTTTGCTTTGCTTTTTCTTTAAATTAGGGTTTTGTGTGTGTGTGTTGTTGTTGTTATTTTGGTTTTTTTTTCTTTAATGTTGTTCAAGTTATATCAACATGTCATGATATTTTCAGGTCCCAGAAATGTGCAAAGGCCTCATTAGGATACTTTGCCTCATTTAGTTTCTCTTGAGGATAAGTATAGAGATGGATAGAATATTTAAGAAATAGTGTTAATTTGTTTTCAAGTAGTACTCAGTGAAAGCAATCTCAGGCAGTTAGCCTTTCAAATATTCAGACTTTCTGCAAATTGAAGATAAAATTAGTACAGTATTTTATATTCAGTTAATGTTTTTGATTTTATTTAATTTTCTAGCTGTAAGCAAGAAAATGTTGGTTTGGGTCATCTGGGATCACTGACATAAAATTGATGTGCTAGATGAAGAGTATACTGCAGCAGAAGCAGAGTGAAGATACTGTTTAACCTTTTAATTGCAGACGTTGTTCAGATGTGTGTATTTTGGTTCAAAATTTTATCACTTTAGTACATTTCCACACAAAAATTTTCATTTAAGAGTTTTTACAGTGTTCTCGGGTTACAGTGTACAAATCTAATTCTATGCTTGCATAAATGCATGCAATTTATAAAGAATTACACCTCTTTGCATTGTTGGTAAATCTACCTTACTGACTGAAGTCAGATACTTATTTTTCTCAGACATTGCCTTTCATCTTTACTTTGATTTTGACTGGCAATATTCAGATATAGCATCTAAAATTATGTACATCTAAGCAAAATAAACCCCAATAAATACAATTCCATTTGGAATACAAGGTGTCTCTCATGAAATACAGGGTTTTTCCCTCCAGTTTTTGTTCCTTCAGATTGTCAGATGTCATTTCTTCCTCATTCTTTCTTGCTTTTTTTCGTTTAAGGTTTTCTTTGAGGTATACAGTAGTAAAGATACAACCTAAATGAAAGTTTCTATAGAAGATTTTGTAAAATATGGACTTTACCAGCCTTGACTGAGTATTCACTTAATTAACAATTTTAAAGTGAATGAAATTACTGTCTGCTGTGTAGTTTGTTCCTTCAATCACCACAGGGTGATTGCAATCCATGCATGCTTGCAGGCTTAATACCCACAGATATGCAGAAGTATAACTAAATCTGGAGTAATGGATAATATTTAGCAAAGGGTGGGGGCGGTATAATACCTGATGATAATTCCAGAAAAAACCTACTGAAAATTCTAATCCTTTCTAGAAGAGCTGTGTTTATCTCTAAAATTAATTTAATTCTTCATGTATTATGGTAAAGAAGGCTCGACAATAGAAAACCTCTTCCAATTTACGCCTTTTACCAATATAGACAAGTAGAAATACAGAGAATTTAAATGGAAGAAAGAGATTTTTTTTTCTGACTTTGATTCCCCAAATAAAATGTATTTACATCTTCTCTAAGCTTTTAGTCTTTTTCTGTACTTCCATTAAATCCTAACTGATTACTCTGAGGCAATGGAAATCTTATTATTTAGAGCAGAGTTAAGTACCTTCCATCTCTGGTTCAGGAACTGAAAGTTTTCACCCAAGATTTTTCTTTCTCTGTCCTTGGAGACATAAACAGGAGCGAAAGGCAGAGAACTGAGGGATTGCTAATGCCTGCAGTTAGGAGCTGGAGCTCTGTGTCCTTCAATTTGATTTCTGCTCTTGCTTGAGCAGGAACAGAGGCAGTTTGCTGATGTTTCAGTTGACTTGGGCCACAGTTTCCTTGTACAAGGTGGGATGTAACCACTGCTCCTGTTACAATCCTGTTGTGAGCTGTGAACGCCACACATTCTGTATTTGGGCACGGGACAGGTGACAGTATAAGGCCCAGGGATTTTGTCATCTATAATTGCAAAGAATCTGTGGCCCATGTGCAGCAGGTGCTGATGATCAGTATTTCTGATGGCCTGCCAGATTTCTACTGATAGGCTGAGATCATGTAAGACATGTAAGAAATTCACAGAACTGGATATTTCAAACACTACTTTTTTTGTTGTTGCATTTGAACCTGATTTCTTTCTTTACGCAAAAATATTGTAGTAGAATATAGTTAAAACTTTGGTGCTAACTGAAAAGGAGATTCGCTCATCAAATTTGTGGATGATATCTTTGGTTTGATGTGCATGTTGAAGGCTTGGGTAAAGATAAACAGGCATGTTTGCCAAGCTGCATAAGATTAAACAGTTCATTACCTGTTGGAATTATCAGCTGCAAGACACCTTGCATAATTTGGACTACAACCTTTATATGCTTTTGGCTGGATTATACCTCTTATCTAGTGAGGTGCATTGAAATATAATTAACAATGTGAGATGGAAATGACAGGCTGAAACTATGTGTATTTTTGTGCAGATAAACAATTCTGTATCTGGATCAGAAGTCATAGAAACGTTTTATCTACTAATTTTTTCCTACTTCCTGTGTTCTAAAACATTGTACAGAGAAAAATAATCTGTGCTCTGTGCCAGAGAAGAGCAAGTAGGCACCAGCCACATCTCCTTGTAGGATTGACCTTAAGAATCTTTGGAAAATGTTGAATCCTGCAGAAAACAGCAGCTGTTTTAGATTTTTCATAATCTTCATTTTGAATGTTTTGTTGGAGATAGAATTTTGAAAATACATGGGGGCAGGGATTCTGATCCATTGATACCAGTAAGGGTTTTGCCTCCAGTTTCAGCAGAGTTCAGGGTTTCACCTCTGGCATTCTCCACATTGAAGCTGCAGAATCTATTTCTGAGCTGAGCTGCTTGGATGCAGATCATCTTACTTTCATCAAAGTGCAGTCCACATAAGAAAGCGCAGGACTTGGTCAGAAATTCTTTCAACTAGGAAATCCTTCAGCTTTATGACAAAATGATAAATTTTGAGGTTAGTAGTCCTTGTCTACTAAAGAAGAATCCAGGTGTTTTATTGTGCGTGTTTAAGCTAAAAGCTAATTGCTGTTGATTTTAGTTCAGTGAATTTAACAGCCCTTTGACTTTTACAGTTAAATTATTCTTGTAGGATATTGTTTCTCTGTAGTTAGGAGAAAATTATTTTTTGCTAGTTGGAGCATGTACAATGTGGAATTTCCAACAGAATCACCTGTAGCATTCGTTCTTGTTACTTCAGCAAAAAATGACCCACATGAAATGTATTGCTCTTGTATTTTCAGGTTTCCAGTGTGCAATTTTCTAGGTATATGTATGTTCTTGATCTAGTTCTTAATCTGTTTAAATGTTCCTTGGTCTAGTGATCAAAACAAAAATTTTCTTGTGCCAGCAGAAAAATGTTAGAAGTGTGAAGTTTATCCACTTCTGTTCAGTACATCTGTGAGAACTGGTGTAACATTTCATTGTTTATTAGCTCATGAAGTGGTCAGCCACATCCTTAGGTGGAAGGATATAATTCCAGTGGGAGACATGCCCTCTAAATAAGCTGTAGACACTGGCATCAAAAATGGTGTTGTTGTCCTTTTCAGTACCTTAGATTGCAATGCAAAAACATAGATATGGATATTTATTAGATTAGCTCTTTTTTCTCCATATCCTTTCTCATGTAGTAAGTAATGACAATCTGGGGAAAACCTGAAAATAACAAAATTCTAGACAGGAACACAACAATACTTTCAGCTTTGTACAATTCCTTCAGCTTTGCTGAACTGAGTTTTTGACAGCTTTTGGCAAGTACTTGGCTTAGTCTTTTGCCAGCCCAAAAAAGCATGGATGGTGTGTCAGTATTGTAGTCCAAGGATGCTTCAAGAGCAAATTGGCCAATACTCAAAAAGATTTTGCCTGCAACCTGTCTGTGGTATGGATTATAGACCAGAGGAAAATGATAAATAAAGCCCATGTGTCCTAACAGTTTCTGCCAATGAGGCTGGTTAAAACCAGTTGTAGATATGAGCCATCTTTGTTCAGTTTAAAGAAGAGAAGTCTGGGATCCTTTGGTTATAACCTTCAACTACCTGCTCAGAGACCAGAACTTGATAGTGGAAAGATATTTGTAGTGATAGACAAAAGCAGAAGTGATCATTTCTAATGGCTGATAATTGAAACTGACAACCTTAGATTAAAAAAAAAAAAAAAAAAGCTTTTAAACTGACAGGACAATTGTCTTTAGCCAGAGTTCAGCAAAGATTTTATTGGAAATGACCAATAACTGGGGTTTTTGGTATGTAGCTGCAGCTGGAATCAGTTCAGAAAGATCTTTTTGTGTTTTGCAGATGAACAGGATCATCAAAAGCAATAACCCCTTTTAGACTTGTGTTCTGGAGCTGTTGTTTTATAAATAGAATGATAACTAGAGAAGCTAGTCCTGTTTTGGTATTTTTTTTTAGATGAATAAAAAATGGCAAATTTTTTATTCACCTAAAAATGCAAAATTGCTTGTTCAGCAATTTTTTATTCACCAATGCAAAATGGCAACATTTTCTGTTAGTGTTAAAATTAATTGGGTTGTGCAGTAGTGCCTGGTTCTCTTCCTTCCCACTTTTTTTTTCTATAATTTTTAATTTACTAGCTCACAATACTTTTCAATCTCTGCATGGTTTATTTCTGTCTCCATCTTACGCTATGTGAAATTGTTTTCATACATTTCAGTAATTCATTGCAATCCTGCTTGTCTGAGCTAACCACATGGAGCACAATTTCACACCTTTTCCAGGACAGTGTACAGTTCACCAAGACCACACTCTCTACCTGATTTATTTATTCTTAAAAGAAGATGCCATACAGAAGCCTTCTCTGACTCAAAGGCCCAGGATGTAGGACTTTCCTCATTCTTATGCTGCTTGCATTTTGCCTCTCATGGTGACCCCTGCTGAGGTTACTTATGTGGCATAAGAATGGATTGATTGGGGAAATGGAGACCACAGGAAAACACAGAACTCTAAAAGCACATAGCATTTTACAAGCTGTCTGCCTGACCTTGAAAACCAATATTCACTGGTCTAAGTGGAAGACATATTCACAATTTTGCAGGATAATGGACCAGGGCAGCAGGATCTTTTCCTATGTTTGAATACTGTGTCACAGGGCTAAAATGCTGAACTGCAGCTCAGAACCATCAGAGTATACATTTATTAGTTTAGTTCTGCTTCTGTAGCATCCCCCTGTAGTGTTCCAGGCATCCTCTTACACCTTTCAAAGAAATATAAAGAAGTAAGAAAACCTCTATCTTCTAGAATTCTCTGGGGTTTTGGGAATTGTTTTAAAAGTTCTGAATGCCCAGAGTCCATCATCTTTGTCATTCTCCATGTTTATCTCTATGTTTATTTTATGCCCTCTTTCTACCATTAGGCATTCTGCAGAGCTTGTATTTTAATACTTCTTCATCTCTGATAAATTCCAGGCATCTCTGCAGTAAAAAAACCAAAACGTTTTAACCTCTAAATTCTGAGCAATAATTTGTTGACAACATTTCATTTTCTTTTCCCTCTTTTCACTCATTATATGTTCACTTTCATTGTCAGCCTTCAACTTTCTTAAATCTCATTGACATATTTTCCTTTTTTTCTCTTATATCTTTCCTCATCTCTGTGCAAACCTTTTGAACTTTTTTTGTATTTTTATTTGTGTATTTTTTGTGTATTTTTTGTATTTTTATCTGTGTATGTGTAAAGTAATTCCATTTAGTTTATTGTGCTGTTCTCTTATTTCTGATAGTTTCTCTAATGCAAAAGGTTCCTGAAGTAACTTGCATGGGCCCAATTCACTGTTAATTCAATTTTCTATTCTCTAACTTATTTTTATTACCTTTGTTTTTTCCCAGATTAACTGAGCTTTCCAAATTTGATGCTTAATGTTACTTCTTTTTAAAAAATATGGACCCTCTTCCCTGTTTCAACTCACGCATAGCAAACCTGAGTTACGGATTTTCCTTTCCGCTTGCATGATTTGTGACTTGGTAGTTACATATGGTTGCTCTAAAAATTGCCAATACTTGCTGACAAGTAGGTTTTTTTCCAGCCTACATATTTAGTGCAAGAGAATAACCCAAATGGACAGCCATTTATGCTTCTTTCTTCTGTATATATACCTGCTTGCTGTCCCAAGAAATTTGTTTAGGCTTTCTTTTGTATTTGGGCACTGTAAACAGAGGGTGTTTCACTTCACAGTCCCAGAGGCAATGTATCTGAAATTCTCAAGCAGGAGACCCATCTCTGTGTGGTGCTCTACAGTGCCAGGTCCTTTTCCTGTCCCAGAACATGCAGATGCAGTGAGAAGTGCCTGCAATCAAAATCCTGCTCCACCTTGCTATGAGGTGCTCTGCTCTCATGAATAGTAACAAGGCTGGAAAACACGCTCTGTGCGCTTTCTGGTGGACCTGCACTGTGGGACAGTTTCCTTATCACAATCCCGATAATTCTCTTACCCTGCCTATTATGCCTGTTCAAGGTGGTGCTTAAAGGGTTTGTGGTGGGGTAATGCTGGCTTTGTTGTGCCATCACACATTGCAAATGTGTGTTTCCTTCAGCAGTGTTTTCCAGGTTCCCATCTGTTCTTTCAGTTCTCTGTTAGGAAAAAGGTCCACGTTTAGCTGTGATGAAGTACTAAGCTCTCAAGGCAGAGCATGATGATCCCACAGAGGAGTATTTTTCCTGTATTAAGCAGCAGAGAGCCCAAGGTGACTTGGCACTGGAATTATTATCTCTGTCTTTGTTTCTTCCCTGGCGTTTTGCTGCTGAACAGTAGGACTGGTGATAAACTTTATACCTAAGATGTGTCTAGAAATTACATAAGCTATAAAGTTTAAAAAGGCAAAAAAGATGGATTTCTGGAAATAGCCTACCTGAAATGATTGTTTGATGAAGAATTCTCCTTCAGTACAAAGGATATACTTCAGTGAATAGTTTGAGACTGAGTACTGTGCACCTTCAAAGTTATAAAATAGGTAAGAGGCATAGTAATAGAAGAATTGCTGCCCAAGAGTAACTCTGAAATAAGGGGTTAGGTAGGAAAAGTTACCTGACTGTCTTGCAATCAAAGGTCACTAGCACAGGAAAAACTCATTTAGCTTTTGTTCCCCATTCCTGCTGTAGGTGATTGCTTTCTTCACACATTATTTTTGTTATTTTGGCACACTATGTGTGAGTGATGGATCTTTAACTCTTCCCAGCTTTGGCAACCATCCCTTTGCCTCTGTGAAATGACAGTCTCTCTGTAGGTTTTGATAAGACATTCTTTAAAAGAGAACTTAATCTGCCATCATTTATTTTATTAGACTGAAATATGTTCCTGCTGCCCTCTTTGTTGAGAGTTATTGCTTCAACAATCACAGGCAAATCTGATTTACTGTAAACAGTTCTAACAGCAGAATAGGAATGTAGGCTGTAAATTGGTTGGAAAATGGGAGCAATTTGCTACAGTGAGAAAGTAAGATTAAGTTAAACTGTTGAAACATTCACTGGAGTCTTGTACCATCAGCTCAAACAGCCTAAGGACTATGAGAAGCCTTATGCCAGGTCATTCTTTGCCACTTTCTGCTGTCATTATTGGAGAACACCCTGCCTGGCAGGGTATGGCACTGGCTCAGCCCACTTGTGACTGGTAGTAAATCAGCTGCAATGAAGAAAAAAAGAAAGGGACTGTTTCTCCCTTGTCCTGAGGGAGCAGCTATGATTTGGATACTGCAAATAGTTTATTTTTATTTCATCTGATGAACTGGAGAGTTGGGAGAGAGGGTGGTAAAAACCCCAAAAATTTCAGTGGAAGAATTTAAGTGGTGGCAGGAAGGAGGCACAAAACCCAAGGACGTATTTGAAGAAAAGGTGTTGAAGGTTGAAAGAAGCTTTGATTTGGTATTGTATGAAATATTTCCTGTAACCAAAAGTGAATCTTGTCTCCTCCCCTTGCAAACCTCTGGAATCAGGTTAATTGAATTTCTTCTTCCCCTGCCTCTCCCCTTAAGAAACAAATAGGAGATCAGTGGCCCAGCACTATGACAGTGTGCAATATCAGGATGAACTTTCTTCTGTGAGTCGGACTTGAAGCCACCTCTGACCCACTGAAGGAGGGTGATGGGTCCCCAGTGGTCAAACATGCTCTTGAGGAGACAATGTGCTATTGTCTCTGTGTCCTGACTACCAGACTGGATCATTCTCCTTTCAGGGGTTATAAAACTCATCCTGTTTTGTCATGCATTGCCTTTCCTAGTGCAAACTGTCTCTGGAGTCATGGAAGTTATAATTATGCAATTTGTATGATTTATTGCTTGCACTCAACAGCCACTCTGCACTGCTGTTTCCATTATTTCTGAATTGGATCAATTTAAAAGTTTGATGTTTTTGCAAATATCACTTCAATATAATTACAGGTATTGTAATAATTACAGGTATTGTATTATTGACCAGTCTTGTTTGGGAAAGAATTAATTTCAAGAGAAAGTATATTCTAGAATGATTTAATTTGGAGAAAACCCCCATGTTTGCTAAGTTTTGTTTGGTGTGTGGGTTGTGTCACTATTTTCATACACAGGAGAGGTACCTTACTGCAGGGTTTGCACTGTGAGAGGCAAGCTCTGCACACATTAGGGCAGCAAATATCAGATTTTACTTTAAAAAGAAAAAAAGCTTTTTTAATATGATGTATTTTCCACATGGTAGCATTTATACTGCCTCGGAACGTTCCTTTTGACCTTGGTGAGAGGCTGTAATTAATCAGCAATTAAAGCGGCGGCGGCGGCCTTTGGGAGCGGGGGGCGCCTCTGCCGGGCCGGCGGCGCGAGGGGGCGGCATTGCCGCGGGAGAGGCGCGCCCGCCGCTGGGACAGACCGACAGACCGACAGCGGGACGGAGCGAGCCCCTCTTCCCGGACAGCCCCGCAGCTGCAGCCCGCCCCAGCTGCCTTCTCATCTCCGGCCTCGCGTCCTGCGGCAAAAGGCACGCTCGGAAAAAGATAAAGCGGCGCGGTTGCGGCATTTCTTGGTTGCCAGGTGTCCTCCTAAAACTTGATGTAGGGCTGTTATTGAGGGGTTTGAATTGCACTTTGTTCTGTCTGGGCGCTTCTTGAATGCGCACCTTGCTGTAATGTTCCAGATGGCTGTCGTCTTAACAATAGATAAGAATTAAGGATGGTAATAGGGGATATTTTATTTAAATCCACATCTTTATCTTTCATTACTTATTCACATTCTATTATACCCTGGTGCAGTATTCAAAACACTTGAGGATTTAACAAGGGGGAAAATAACCATTTAAATTAGGATATTATATTGACACCTTTACTGATGGTAATTTTTTCAAGCAGTAGGGCAGTATGGAAGAGCTGGAGCTGTTGCACATGAAGGAGGAGGAGGAAGCTTCATGAACACAAAATTTAGTTTGAGTTGCATTTACAGGCTTAAGAGTTCATTCCAAAAGACCAGCTTATATAATGGGGTGGGGAAGTGTTGCAAACAGGCAGACGGTTCAGTAAGTAGAATTGGTGAGAAGACTTCTGTAAGACATTTTGCTAAGTCTTTGAATTTGTTAGAGCATCACAGAGCAAGAGCACACAGAGTTAGAGGACACATTTTCTAAGACTTCCGGCTAAAACTTCCTCAAGTAAAGGATGCAAAGCAGGTAGTAAATGCAGTGGTCTGGGAAACTGGGTTTCCATATGCTAGTCCATCTGTGGCTTGATTCAGAGTGGTATTGGATATTGGTTTCTTCAGAATGAAGTGGTAGAGAAGTAGAGAGGTCACACTGGGCCTCTAGCGCTCCTTGTGCTAGCATCAGTTTCCTGGGATGGGTGAGTTCACCTTCTCACTTGCAAATGGACATTTCAAGAGGACTGATGTTCTTGAGATAGTGATGAGATAAGTCTGGGTATTGTCTGACTTAAGTTCAAAATATCAGAATGCTGCTTTGACACTGAATTCTTGTCCTTGATCACTGCTGCAATATGTAATGAAGCCAAATCTCGAAATGCCTGCAGAGTAATGAGTGATTGAGCTGCATAAAATGCTTTTTAATAGAGAACACATTTCCTCAAATGTCAGTACAGTGGGAATAAAAGCGGGTGCATTGACACTGCTGTAGATGTGTTTCAGTGTAGCCACTGTGTGCATAGAATTAATCTTCTGTTGTGAGAATTTTTACTGACAGAGGTGGAAGTACCATTTTTCTTTGTTGCTTTTGAGATTGGAGCTAGGAGGCTTTATTTGGTTCATAAAGACTGTGCTTAGTTTCAGAATGACAGTCAAATGCTTCAAGTAATCACTAATGAAAGGCAGGCCCTTCTGTGTCTTGATTCCCATATTCAGGATGGAATTGCTTATGTCAGATTTCTGATGTATTGGTAGTCTAGGTAAAATGAATGGTGGTTACTCTCCTTTCCTACAGCTCAACCTGCAGAGGTATTTTATACATTGATGGGAATTGCACATGAGAGTTAGCTCTGCATTATAAGCATGGCACTTGGATTGTCCCTTAGGCTTGTTTCATGAAAGCCGGGATTTAGGTTCATTGGAATAGTGAAATGGAATTGGGGGTATGCTGTAATGTGCATCTATGCAGACTAAATTTATAGTCCTGTAGAACATTTTTATGTTATGTATAGCATTTTTATAATCCATTAAGGTGATGTATGTTGTTAATGATTTTAATAGCCCCTCAAATTGTCTGTCTCTTGACTACTTACCTTAATACAAGTTTTTTATTTCAGCAACTGTATTATAAATGCAGCTTCAGTTTTCATTAATGTTATTGCTCACCTGTATCTGATATCAACATGCCATGCTGATATAGTGTCAGACTTACTGTGTTAATAATGTATTATTCACCAGTTTGAACTAGAACTCAGAGGGAGTGTGCTAGGATGAACAAAAAATCTGGATCTGTATCAACAGGGAACCTGAGAATATCAGTAATTTGCCAAACACATAAAATGTCTTGGATAAAACCTTCCTTTTCGATGCAGTTACTTTCTTGTAGAAAATATGAACAGCTGATGGTTGCTGGTAAACCCAGTGTAGTGTGATCTTAGCAAGGTAGTGCATATATAGAAGGAAACAGCCCATAACAAAAATCCAGATTCTTTTTACCTAGTGTGCACTACCTGCATGTTTTGGAGCTCAGCAAAGTTTCAGGATATGCATGTGTAGATGAAAGTGTTATCAGATTGATCGAAACATTTATATAATGCCTCTGATCAATGGAGTGAAGACAACATGAAATACGCTTTAGGGGAGATATTGTTATCTGTAAAAATCAATACAAATGTTATAGGTGAATTATTCTTTCAGAATGTGATTTGTTATATTGAGGTATGGAGCCATTTTCCTTTCAGTGCTAGTGTTGAGCCATTTTTTTTCATAATGAACCATACTGAAGTGTTATTTTGACTTTTTTGTTAGTATTTTTGTGAGTTCACTTTACTAGTTCTATTGTATGGAAGATGGAAAAACCTGCTGTTGGACTTGCAGTTGAATTACATTGCTCTCTGGATTTCTCTCTTGCTTTTCTTTGGAGAATACCTGATATAAGATTAAAAGTGGGCAATTTTAATAAACACGGGCTTCTGAAACCCTTTTATGCACAATTAAAGTGACAACCAAGGAAAGAATGAGAATAATTCACAAAAGTCAAGTCATCATCACCCAACTTATTGTGTAAGAGAATTTTAAAATGAAGGGCAGGATCTAGACCCTGTGTGCTCTAGATTGCAAAGCCTTGCAGTCAGCAGTTTCTCTTCCTGTGGGTTTGTGTGACATGTCATGAGTTAAGTCCTTCATTAAGGAACTTCTCATAAAGCATTTTTCCTGTGGAGTTTTGAGCAGAGCTCTGTTTTGCTTATCAGTTTATCTGCTTTATGTATGCTCAGACACATTTTTGTCTTCCATCTAGAAAAGTTCCTTGAGTGGGAAGAAATTAATTTGTTTTTCCGTAAAAAGCTGCTGTAGGTGTGCTCATTTGTGCATGCAGGCACACACTTAATCCAGCATGTCAAAAAGGCCTGCCCTGCTTTGCCTCAGTGTCTCCAGCTTACACCAAGACTGGACAAGGGTAGGAGTGTGAAACCAAATTTGTGTTATCGTGTGCGGCTACTGGGAAGCTTACATTATCGTGGAATCATCACAGAATACATCCACATGCAAGAAAGAAGCAAAAAAAATTATGGGACTTTAAAGGATAGGCTTTCCAGTGTAATCCAAATTTTGGATTTGTTTTGAGATTTGTGGAGCTATGCCCTTACTTGTCGCTGTAGCAGCAGTATGGTGGAAGTGGTGTGGACAAATACAAAATCAATTGAGATGATAAAAAGTCTCCTTTCTTCAGAGCTTTTTTTCTCACCACTCTTACAAAATCTGTCATTGTGTTTGGTTTGCCCCTAAGTTTTAGGAGTTGCAAAAAAACATATCTGCCTGCAGGTGCTACTTGACAGCTGTGGGGGTGAAGCTGGAAGCAACCTAACTTGGGGTACAGCTGTGTGTCTTGAGAATCTCTCTTCACTTAGCTTTTCCTGTGGAGTAAGTGCTCAAGTCCTATTGACTCTGACTGGAATTTAGGCTGTTTAATGACATAGTAACTATATCTTTCTGGACAGTTTTTTTTAAAAAAATTGGATCATTAATTGTTTAATGAAACATGAGTAAAATAGCATTTTTGTATCTCAGTAAAGTCTTGCAATAATTTTTTAAAAAAGTATACTTCTCATACTACATAAAAATTTGTCAGGAAAAATAAATTTCTATGAACAGAAAAGCATTTCTCCTAAGTTATTTATCTAAACCTGGGAGTAATTTGATTTTATTATTAAAGATTGGAAAACTGAACCAGAGAAATTAGTTTTCTGAACGTGTAAAATCCTCTAGCTAATTTATCCTTGGAAAGAGAAGCTACATTGCTACTATTTCTAAACTAGCAACTCTGTAAATGCACACAGCATTTGAAGGCTGTAGCAAATGAGGTGGGAGTGTTCATCTCCCTCACTGTACTACTTAATGTACATTACTTTCCTGAATATCCATTTGGTGTACGGGGAGCAGTACACAACAGATGCTTCATATGCTTAACTGAGAGCATTTGTAAAACAAAGCGTCTCTGTAAAACCTGTCTCATCCTTGGATATCAGTATTTCATTCAGTGCTGGCATTACTTCTTAGAAGAAAGTTCATCTAAGAGCAGCACAGGCAGCATCTCTGCATAAAAGCAAACATTCAAGATGGTGAAGGTAAAGTTGTTAGGGATACATGATTCCAAGTCAGAGTTTATTACCATGAGTCTGTAATATCTTAGTATGTGTGTGAAATATCAGATATTAAAAGGAGGAGTTTTTCAGAGGAGTGTCCAGGTGTGCCACGCAGGCTGGCAGCAGTAACTTTCTCCCACTGATCTTATAAATAATCTGTGGCTTGTTATGTTTTAATTCAGAACACCTTAAAGGGCAGCATGTCATTATGTAACCATGTATGTCCCTGTATGCTCTTTCAAAAATTAACTTTGGCAGATTCTAAAATGGTGAGCAGACTTGTTGGCTCCTCACATGGGCTTCTACAAGAGTTTTGTATGAGCCAAAATAGTGTCAATAAATACTATGAGCTGTGGATGAAACATTTGCATGGAAACAGAGAAGTAGACTGATATGGGTTCTTTTAAATATACCTCTAGTGATGAATTGTTTTTTGAGAAGTGATGCCTGACTATCCTTTTAAAGATGGTATCACGCATACAAATTGTGTATGTCTTTAAAATGCTCCTCATTTTAGTCTAAACTTTAGACTAAATTTTAGTCTCAGTATTTTCTTCCACTTATCAATAATTCGAGTCCTCTTTGTCAGTTCTTCCTGCCATTTTCTCCTACTTGTTCAAATGATCTTTTTTTTTCCCCCTGAGTGTTCTGAGACATTTTCTGTGTTTGTAAAGTTATTTTTCCTGAGAGAAGTAGGAGTTATACTGCTGGAATGTACATGAATACTCCTGCTACTAGTGTAATGGTTCATCCCTTGAAAATAATACTTCACACTGTGTGCTAGCTCTGATTTCTTCCCTCCGTTGGAAGTGACTATTATTTGTTGAGCGCTGTCAACACACTCACCGCTGTGTGATAAAAAGGAAGAGGAGGATGGGATTTCTACCCCAAAGGGTTTGCAGTCTGTTAGATGCACAAAACAGATTAGATAATGCTAAATATGGCACCGGTCAGATGCACAGATTAGTCTGAGATGCCACAGATCTTTTTAATATAGCTTCCTCCTTTGATGGATGTAGTCTGTGTTTTAATGAAAGTATAAAAATACTCTTGTCTTCCCTGAAGACTTTACAAAAAGCTACATCTGAATAACTGACAGGTAGGATCTATCATGCCAAGCTTAAGCTTATTGCTAAGCCAACATATCTGATAAAGATGGTTTGCCTACTGGCAAAGAATTAATTGGATTTCATACTTTGAGTCCTTTCTTTTGCTCCATCCTTATTATCATGGAGTTACAGGAGGTATAGATATAAAAGGCCTATTAAGTCATCCAAGCAATAGGCTTCTCAAAGCCTGCCTTCTATTACCCTTCCTTTTTTCTTGAGAGTCAGATGTTTCTTAATTTCATCTTTTTATTCATAATTGTATCTGTTTTTTCCATCCTCAGTAATTCATTTTCCTTATTGCCGTACATATCCTTCATATCCTTCCTTCAAATATTTACAGGTTGTAACTGTGTCCCCCAGAAAGCTGTTCCCTAGTCAACCTTTATGCAGTTAACTTTTAATGTCTCGATGTAATAACACTCTTCAATCTTCACTTATCATTTTTGTTGCTTCTCTAATAACTCTGTCTAATGTGTTATCTTTCTGGTAATGAGGTGTCCGGAGCTGAATGTAATATTCCGTACGTGCTTCTGCAAGAGTTCTGCCATGGGGGACTTGCAGCTCTCTACTGCAGGAAGTCACAGAACTGTTTAGGTTAGAAAAGACTTTAGGATTCAGCCACTAGCTTAGCACTGTAAGGCCACCACTAAACCATGTGCATCTGCAAATGTGGACAAAGCCCCTTGCGCTTAATTGTGCTATGTCATGTAGCAAACAGGAGACCGATTGATTCAGATGACAATGGCTTTGTATCATTCCAGATGATAAAGCAATATTACATTGTCTTTCCATGCAAGTGTGAATGGGAATTTCTAGAATTTTTATCTCTGCAGGGGTGAACTATATTCATCAAAAGGATTTGTTTCTTTTATCCCCTCTTTATAACGTAGGCAATTAAAAGCAGAACAGACAAGAGAGGTTAAAATAACACGGAGGCAATTGGCACTGCCCTGCTGCTGATCTCTCCTTTGAACATCTGCTGGCACCCTCAGGGGAGTATGGTTGGGATAGGAGTGATTTCTGCTGACTCATTATGGTTTATTAACACCAAATTGAATATATTGGCAGTGTAGGTGTCCCTGGGGAACAGCTAGAAGCTGTAGCATTCTGTAGATGTGCTTTATTTGCCTGTGATTCAAAAACAAATCTTCACACTGGGAAGGGTAGGAGGCCAGAATCAGGATATGGATGATAAAGGAAGAGTACTCCTGCAGTAAACCCTCATTATTTTGAGGTGTATTGAGGGAATTTCAGCTGTGATTCATATCCTCTGTGTAGCAGAAGATACAAGACCAAAGAGTGATGGGGGCAGGGAGAAGAAGCCAGAGAAGTGCAGCCTGTCCTGGTGGTATGCTCAGGGCCAGTGCTCCATGCAGCACAGCACCACATCCATCTGCAGATCCCAGTGTCCAGGTACAGACCCTCAGCAAATACACTGGCATGGGTTTAGAACCAAATGCTCTGAAACTGGCTTTGATACTATCATGAAACAGCAAAGAACTAAGCTTACTGCAATTTGTTATATACGTTTTTCATCTTTAGCTGCTTGTGTACAGAATAGAGCTATGTGCAGTTGAAATTTTAACAGGAAATTGCAGCCACTGATCTGAAGGGATCCCAGTTGCTTGGACTCCAAGCAACTGGGATCCCAGTTTGAAACTGAGTTTTTGACATCATGGTGTCATTCTTGTCTCTGCTGCAGGAACTGTGAGATCATTTTCTGTTTCAGTTTCTGATTCAGTTTAGTGACTGGTTTATTGAGCACTGAAAAACTGAGTTAAAATACTGAGAGGAATATGTGTTTCTCCTCTTCCAATCTGCAAATAAAAGCTGTGTTTCAACAAATACATCTGTCACGGTTATAATCTTGTGTAATTTGGGACCTAGAATTGATTGTGTCTACTTCCTTTGAGGCAATGTTTCCTCTTGATCAATTTAAAATTCAAATCTGGATAAACTTAACTTCCTTAATATGTACACAAATCATGCAAAAATAGTTTAGTTAGTGAATTTGGTACCATTTTTTAGTGTTCTTTGTGTGCCTTTTAAGAAGATCCCACTGTCATGCAAGCTGAGCTTGGTGTAAATATATTAATGTCACAATATAGAAACAGTTCACTATTTTCTAATAAAACAAGTATGAAGGCAATACAAATGTACAACTCTGGTAGGTTATAACTGTTAAAATAGCATTTCTTTGTTGTACTCTTAGAACATATAGTATATATTCTGACATACAGCGTCATTTGGTTGTGGATGAACCTGTTTTGATGATTGCTGTACAAAGAGAACCATGTCTTTTGAAGATAAAGTCAAAAGTAGAAATGTGGATTAAGAGTGATTTAAGCTGAGGCTCTGTTTAAAATACAATACTGTTCCAGAGAACTAAATGGCAACTTTGCATGCTCCCCACTTTTGTAACTTTGGCTCTTGCATTCCTGTGCAAGGCTTGCAGTTATTTCAGGATAAATTTTTCTTGCACTGTTCACTTCAGCAAATCAGTGTTGGTGGAGAGTATCTGCATGTTCCCTCAACTGGCAAGCTATGGTTCATGTTAGCATTGCTTTGGGAAATTTGTTCCCAGTGTCTGGGTTAGTATCCCAGTGTCCAGGATGGCATTCTTTGGTGTTTATTCCTCTCCCTAAAGTACCTAGGTGGAGGCAGACCCTGGTTTTGTGCAGGAGGCATGGTGTGATGCTGACATTGTTTTATTTTACCATAATTTAGAGCAAGCCTGATATCCTGATAATGTAGAAGGGAATTAACCCTCCCAGATGTACCTAGTTCTCCTTTTTCTTGTAGGTGATCACCAATGAGTAGGCATATATTGTTTCCAACCTTCTGGCATACTGAGGACAATAGAGAGGAACAAAGGGCAAACTCACTTGTCTCATTACAGTCTAATTTTTGAATTTATTCCTTAATTTTTCGGTCAGCCTTACACATACAGAATACAAAAGCAATATGTTGAGGCAACAGATGCAAACATCAGCCTTGAACTGCAAAGCACCTTGTGGACTTTATTCAGTGTATTTTACTGGGGGATGCACTGATAAATGCTAAGGGAAAAGGAATCTGAATTAAATTAACTGAAGAAGAATGAATACTTTGCAAGCAGGCCAGCATTATTCCTCCAAGTTTCTGAAGGGCTTTTAAAAGCACAAATTAATTAGTCTCCCAGCCCCTCTGAGATAAAGCTCCTTTTACACGGGGTTGAGGCCAGGAGAGACTGTTACATTATTTAGTCTGATTTTGCCCTTTGTGTGTGCCAGGCAAATACTTTCTTTATGCCTCTCACAGACAACCTAATGTGACTTTTCCTACTGGTCCTTAGCAAGTTATTGAGGTCTTGAGCTGAAAGAACTGGGTGCTGCCAAGGCAGGTGTCTGGCTCCTAGGTGCTAAACCTTGCTGTGCATGGTACAACACAGCATCTGTCATTGTGTGGGTGTCCTGTACAGAGCTTCATGGGAATTAGTGCCTTGGGTGGGATCTACAGCCCCTGCTTAGAGCTAGCCAGCAGAAAGGCTAAGGAGAGAGAGGAGTCCTCAGCCTTGAGTTTCTACAGAGCTTAGGTGTTTTGCTCAGACTTTCAGGGAAGTGCTTCTTTCCATTTGAGTTCATAGACTGTTGCCCTTTCCTGAAGACAGGACAAAGTGTAGGCAGTATTTAATTTCTTTTATCACCTGGAGGGATAGAAACTGACAAATTTTTCTTTGTTGGAGAATATCCAGACTGCCAGGGAAAGAAAGAGGAGCTAGGTTTACTGCCAGTCCTCTTTGTATCTAACCAAGAGGATACAGAATAGTATTTCCTGGTGATCTCATCTTCCTCCCTAATGAGCAATGGAATATTTTAACTGCACTGATACCTGAGACAGATGTTGAGGATTGTGTTCTTGCCAAAGCAGGGATACTAAATTTATGAGGCTTTTGCTGGTGGTGGAACTTGAAGATTAGTGAACTCAGAGACATATTGAGTGGTTAAGACAACAACAAATTATCCAGAATAATTACAGCATCACTTTTCTGGATAGTGGGACCGGATACTTCAGAAACTTTCCAAGTTGGAAAGTTTGTTAGTGTTGTATTAGAAATCAGCATCTGATTGGTTTTTTTACCCTTTTTCCTTATTATTGTACGGTTCTAATTGTCACATAATGATTTTGTAGTGTTCCAGAAGAGCAAAGTGTTCAATTGTTTTATTTTTGAGGACTTCAATGAGATTTGTGGCAAACTGAATCTTATGATTCTATTAAAGTTTACAGGTCCCTACCATTTATTCCCTTGGTGAATTCCAGCCTGTGAAGACTGGTGTGGTGTAAGTATCAATACCATTATAAGTGAAGAATGGCGACTTTAGAAAGCAAATAACCAATTGTAGTTAATTCTGTAAGGAATTTAAATTCAGGATTTGCAAAATCACATCTTATAATGTTGCTGTTGTGATCTGCAGGAGTCTGTTTCTAAACAGATTAAGCTTCCTTTTAGCATCTAACATTAGACTTCAGTATTTACGGAAGAGGAATTCACACGTGATTTTTTTTCCCACCATGGTTTTACCCCCTAACTATAACTTGAAGGTTTGTGCCACTAGTTTCAGCTACTCAGTATATGGCTTAGGGAACTCTGTTCAGATCAATCACTTCTGAAGAGAATGTCAGGGAAAGCTCCATGAAATGTTTGTTTCACATCTGATAGATCTTTAATTTTTATAGTAGGCAGGCAATCAAGTGGCTTCTAATATGCTGGTGACTGCTTTGCTATCACTTCAAAATGGATGTGTCAATTACCTTCTTGTGCTGTACATTTAATGGTCAGATCAGCCTCTGCACTGCAATTTTAGTTTGTTTTTACTGTACCCTTTTTAGTCGTTGTTCTGGATGGTGTATTTCCAATGAAATCTCTTTATTGAATCTCTTAGGCGAAATTAGAGGAGGAGAAGATTAGAATGGAATTGTTAATACAAAAACATGCTTCACTGAGCTGCTGAGGGAACTACTTTTGAGATGGTTCTTGCTGCAGCATGTATGGACAGAATGTATCGATCATGTATCAAGCAATTTTTGCAGACCACCCACATTTTTTCTGCTAAAGAACACAAGAGTACTATCTATTTGTGTGTATGTGTAAATTGGCATTCTTCTTGAATGACTTATTTTCATTCTGTCACTCTTATTTAAATTCTGTCACTCTTGAAGTAGTGAAGTTTTTTTTTGCATTCACCCCCCTCCTTGCACAGCTTAGTGCAGAAGTGTTTTGAATTATCCTCCAGTGAGCAAGTGCAGACCACTTCTTTCTCCCAAAAATCACTGAATGAATTATCCTTCTTTCCTCCCTCTTCCTTTTCCCCCCAGACTTCAGCATATTTGTGTTACCTGAAAACCAGCCTTGCTGTGAAGTTTTGCAGAAGTTCATTATATAAACCCCAAGCTTGGGTTGCTGTCAGTGTTCTGCAGTGAACATGCATTGGTTGCTTTATTCTTTCTCAGTTTCTTGAGACAGTGGTTTTTGGTACCTTTTGTGATATCATCTTCATTTATCTAGAAAAACAAAAGGGGCAATAACAGATGGAGATGTTATGAAGATTTCACCTGTGTAGTAGGTGGAGTCCATCATTGTGTTTATCTGTTTGGGTGACAGTGAAGAGAAGAATAGTAACATGCTGCCTTTTTTTTTGTTTGCTTTGTTTTGGTTTTTTGCTTTGTTTTGTTTTGCAGCTACAATGTGAAGACTTTATATGCATTTGATTATATTTATTATTAGTTCAGCAGAATTCATGTCCACAGCAGTAATCTGTTGTTCATATTTTTTGTTCATCTCTGCAAATTCTGCCTAGCTAGAGTCCTCTCCATTTTTAAAGACTCTCTCAAGTCACCAATTTTACTGTGAACATTTGTTTGTATTTCCCATTCCTTATTTACCTTTAATTATTGCTGTGTGCAATAATCTAATAGTCAGTAATAACCTAAAAGATAATGAAACCTGGAACTTCTCCAGGTGTAAACAGCATCAAAGCACCCAAGTAATAACTTTTTATAATTTTAGATGTCTTTGCAGCTTACTTTTGTGCTTAAATATCTTGGAGTTACTTGTTTTTTGTTTTTTTTTCAGACTGGCACATACTTCTTGCCTCTTTAAATCAAGGCATGATATTCTAGTATTGCATTTCATCCTGTCAGTCCTGCATCCTGGTTGCTTCCCTCCCTTCAACATCTCTGCCCCTCAGAGAAGCAACTGCTACAGCTGCTTCTCTTTCAAGTTCCCTGCCCTCTTGTCCTTTATCTCAGTTACCTTACTCTCTTCTGAACTTTTCCATGTCCCAGTAAAAAATAGTCTGACGCTCCAGTCTCTGTGAAGAATAGTTAACTTCTGCTTGTCTCTCTTAATATTTTTGGTAAAATCTGGGAGGAGAGTGGGAATTAGTTTGAAGATTATGCAGGCTGTTTTTTTAAAAAAGGATTTTTTTTTGGTCATTTTAAAAACTGCCCATAACAGTGACTATAATCTAAACTATGATTAATAACAAATTAAGCATGAAAGAATCATGTGCACCAGTACAAATGCTTTGTGATGAATATAATGTTCATATTGGAGCATTATCCCCCAGTTCATGGTAATGATTAAATTTCAAAGTATCTAAAGAGAAGATGGAGCAACTGTGCTTCTAATGAATCTGTAATGAGTTCTAGGGCTGGGTAACCATGCAGAGTTGAGGGATTTGCATAATAATTGTTATAGCTGCACTAAAACTATAGAGCTTTTTTTCCAGAAGAAATGAGAATTGTTGCACTATTTAGTGAAAAATTCAGCTTTTCTACCTTATCCAGCAATACCATAACTGTAACTAAGGGAAAAAAAAAACCTGTAAGGATTCAGTGATGACACTTTACTTGTGCATGTGTAAAAAGTGTGCCTGAAAACAATGGATTTTATAGCCTGTGTAATTACAAAGAAATATATTTGAATTTTTTACTAATTGGGTTTTCTTCAGCCAATATTAGGATTCAGAAGTGAATATCTGAGAAATATAGAATGTAGGTAAAAAAATAGGTAAAGGTTTCCCCAGCATCCTTACTCACTAATAAACTAAGATAATTCCTTTTTAATAAGAGGACTACTAATAAAGGAAAAAGTTTATTCAGTTTCCATTGCAGGAAGAAGATCTTTGCTTAGCCCAGAGTTGTTGCAGGCTACCGTTGGTGTGGTTACTTTTTAAATTTTTTTTCTGTTTAGTTTTATTTTCTACTTAGGTTCTCACAGTATACAGTAAAGCGTTCAAAACTCCATTCATTGATTTCCTGTAACACAGCAAGAAAGAGCTCGCACTTTCTATGTTGACTAAAATGAGAGGATTGTGAGGGCTCTATAACAGTGAACTGGAAATTCTGATTTTTATTATTTTCTGTATTGACATTGAATTTATAATTAAAAATTCCAGTTGCACAGTTTTCCAGGCAGACAATGTTCTACAATAAAATTACTTCATCTATATGCTGCCTGTCTTGGTTTATTCAACCATTTATTCTGTCAGGAACCATTTTTCACTTTGTAGAAGTGTTGAATTTTCTTATTGGTATCAAAGGGCAGCATTAAAATGAGCCCCATCTCCTGTCCACATGGTGTGATAGAAGGTACATAATGCTGTGCTTGTGATTTGAGGCACTGTGCTGGCCACAGTCACCACTGTGACTGCAAAAATAAAGCTCTTGCTATTCCTCTCTTTGGGTTTCTTTCTGCTCCATCAGGTGGTCAGTTCGTGCTGCTTGGCCTCTTCTCAGAGCCAGGCTGGTTCTCGTTCTGCCAGGATCCTTTCTGCTTTTGTTTTCTATGGTTTCACTGATCACGTATTTCTCCAGAAAGTGTTCCCTAGAGCAATTTCAGCTGCTCTCTGCCTCCTGATGTTGCACCACTTGTCTGCATTTTTATGGTCTGACCCTGTCTGATGTTGTTGGATGTGAGTTGCTCTGACAGTGCAGTCAACTTTTGGAAAAAGACAATGGAGAAAAAAATCCAGAGAGATTAAGCTCTTTGGATGGTGGATATGGTTCAAGAGTGCAGGGGCAAAACATGTTACAAAAGTTTGTGTGAAGTTGAGCGGTTCCTTACCAGGTTAGCAGGTACCATGACATTTCATCCATATTCTTTGCCTTCCAGAGGTACACAAGTCAGGCCTCTCCTTCTCTTTTTCCTGTGCCCTGGATATGAATGTGTCATGCTGGCCCCCACTGATGAAGGATTGAGCACAGCAGCTGCTGATGGTGCTCAGAGCAGTTCGTATGTCTGAGGTCAGCAAAAGCAACCAGCTCACCCTGGTCTCCAGCTGCAGGCTGATGATCTGGTTCATCTCAATGAGATGTGGAAACTGGGCTTCACTCTGTCTTGTTGTCTTGGGCAGTTACAAAGAAATTCTCATTTCCTGACCCCCATCTCTAGCCAGAAGCCTTGAGGTTGCAACAGGTCAACATTACATGTGGTGTCAGAAAGTATGTGGGTAGCATCACACTTGTACCACTCCTATGGCTCTTGGACTATAGGAGAGGGAGCTGTCATTTCCTTAAAACCTGAAACCCTTGACATGCTTTCTTGGCACCAATGAAGTTTCTCTTTTTTAAGCTCTTTGCTTTGTTCCAAGTCTGGAGTAGAAGAAGCATTCAAGTTGATTTGAACTCACAAAAATATTTAATTCAGATTTATTTCGCTCTGCTGCTGAACTAAATTGATCTGTTAATGGCATCGAGAACAGCAAATTACTTGATTAGGAAGAGAAAATCTGATTGATAAACTTATTTTCTTGAAGAATAATTTGGCTTCTCTGAAGTAGGCTTGCTTTTGAGTCATCACCGTGACATTATTTGTGCGTGCGACTGTACTCCATAGCAATTTTTTTCTTCAAAATGTGGTCTCTAACAAGCTTTATCAAATATTCCTTGCTTCAGTGCAACTTTAGGAACATTTTGAGATTTGAAATTGATACGTTTTCTACAAGGAAATGGTAGTGTTTGAAAATGCCCGTCATAGTTTTTAGTTTATCTCAGTTGAAAACAATCAAGAGATTAGCAAGCAATGATTTTTGTCCTTAATTCTCATATCAAAGCTGTTTGTGTTAACAAGATAAAATACATTCTGAGGCAATATGTGCAAAGGCTTGTTTATCAGCGAGACGAATAAAGTTATCCTCACTTGACCTGAAATTTTTTCTTTGCTTTGTGCATTTTCTGGATACTTCTAAAACATTTACATGAAAAAATAATTTATATTTGAACCACACTAGCACAATTTTATCTTCCTGTTTGGTGTTTTATTGTTTAATTTAAAACAAATCTGTAAGAAGTAAAGGGACTATTAATAAAGTAGTACTGTTTTTTCAAAATAAGTTTAATGCTACTGAGACTCATACATCTTTAAGTATCATCAGAAATGAATTACTCAGTAAAGAAAATGAAGACTTGCTACTTTCTAAAGTTATTATAAACATAAATCCATCTGTGACTACTTGTATTAGAGTAGCATGAAGGATGTTACACAAAAAACTTCTTGCCACAGCTTTGCTATCTTATTTGAGCCAATTCTGTGTATCCCAGGTGAGCCCTAGAATAACCACATTTTGTGTTTGACTTCCCCTTCCACACAGGCTGTCATTAGAGGAGCTCAGTCCTATGACCCCTTGCTCTATCCTTGTTACATCTTCTTGTGCCAGTTTCCTACTGTGAACCATGAATGCTCATCAGGACTTGAAGCAGTAGGTTTCCATACTCTATCTGGGAGTTTTATGCAGGTGGACAAAGGAGCTGTGATTGAGGCAAAGAGATTTTTACTTCCTTTTTTCCAGTGGCAGTACTGTGAGCACTGTCTATTTGAACTGTTGGATTCAATCTGCAATGCCTCACCCCATCAATAATTTGTTCTGTCATTCTCGGTCACATCTGATACAATCTTCGTGGAAAAGATAAGAGAATACTTATAAATCCTGGAATGATTTTTTTTTTGTTGTTTCTTTATAAATTCAGAGTTTTGCTCCTTTTTCCTGACCACAGTTTAAGATGGTGCTGCCTTCGATTATCATTATTTTTTATGCAATATGCAGATGATTTGGGGCTGTTTTGAAGCAGACCTTTGGTAACATCACTGAATGCTGTGGGAGGTTGAACTCAAAATCCATTATTATTAGATAAAAAGTTTAATTTTGCAGGAAGAACAATTAAAGGAAGGTCTCAGAGTTGTACTTTTTTTCCCCAAGAGCCGTAACTTCTGAGAGGTGATGATCTCAGGAGATGACCAGGAAAAATGCTATCAATGAGAGAATTAGTAACTGAACTTACTAAAAATGAACATAATTTTGAGTAATGGGATGAGTGATTTTTTTTTTTTAAATTTCTCCAATTGTTCACGTTTTCTCTGGCAGCAGGGCATTTTCTGTCTCTTATGAGGAATATCCCACTTAGATGGCACAGAAATGCTTGAAGCTTGTATATGAAGCTTGGTTTGTGGATTTTTGGAGGATTTTGGTAATTTGAAGGTGTCACTTGTGAAGATGTTTCTGCTTATGCGGGTTAGCTTCTTGCTAACCTTGTGTAACCTTCCTGCTCCTTGTGTTTTGTGTTGTGTTGATTCTTGAGGATGTTCTGGTTTTCTTTTCATTCTTCTGTTTCATTTATAAATATTTCAATTTCGGTGAAGCTGCTCATAACAGAGGTAAGTTTTCCAAGGGGCTTTTTGAGGGATCTCTTAATATTTTTTTGTGTTTTTTCTGGAAACTCTGAAAGTATTGGGCTGGTAAGCAGATGAATTTTTATCAAAATTATAAAGGGAAATATGAAAAAATGATAACAATAGGAAGAAAGATAATCATAATATTTGAATTGAAATACCATTTGACTTGTGCTTGGACTGGGTGTCCCCTGTTATGCCTGTGGTGGTTTCTGCTGATGCAGCACTAAAGACAGCTGTTCACCCTGAGGTCAATTTTGTGTGTGTTGGCCATTTCAGTCTTTGAGGGGATGGTAGTGCTGAGCTGGAAGCATATTAAGTAATGCAGCTAAACCAGGATTTTGCTGACATCACTTTTATCAGCCAGCCTTTCAAAGATGCAGAGCTCTAAATGTCCATGCCCAACAGAGGGAAATTGTTTTGTGGCATGGGATCTTCCCATTTCTGTTTTACTGTCTCCCCCAGTCTCTTCCCATCCTTTGAACCTATTGGATTCAGAATGAAGCACTGTGGTACCCTCTAACCCCTCTCCCTGCAGCAGTTCCTGTGCTTATGATACACCTTAATACGTCCACTTTCCCAAAGGCTGCCTTCCCTGCCAGCCCAAAATGTTCTGCCTGAGGTTTTGGGGTTAAGCTGCGTGCTGACACTGGCTCTATAGCAGCAGAGACAGTTGGTGCAGATACTGAAGCTGTGCCTGCAGATAGATGAAATACCTTTGTTGGTAATCTTTTTGAAGAAGGCTAAATGGAAGTAGGAAAAAAAGAGGAAAAAAGCAGGTCAAAAGCAGAGCCTCGCTGAGAGGATGAAAGGAGTTAGAGTTTGTTTCTGTGGTATGTACCAGCTGATTAACTTTTTGCTTTGACTTTTGCAAGTTACAGTTTCCCTTTGAGAGGAGAGTTTGAGAGCTCCCTTGCTAGGCATTGTCAATCACAATATGTCATAAAATCTGTCCCCTGGAGTGCCTTGCCCTCCACGAACTGTTGGCGTGTCCCAGCTGTCCTTTGGTGTGAGGGGTGGGGCATCCCAGTGCTGGAGGCTGGAAAGCAATCTCCCTGAACACTGGCTATTTCTGATAGCAGGGATATCCCCAGAGAACTTTCGAAGCATTCTGGTCCTTCAGGTGACACAGTGATCCAGCCCATCACCTGGGGTGAAACATGCAGTGTATTCTCTTTCCCAGCTGAGGATGGGACTTCCTTTCACCTCAGCAATGCTTTTAGAAATAGCCTTACCTTTGGTTGTATTTAATAGTCTTAGGCTATGGGTCTGTTGAAGCAGTGTGCAGTTTGGAGCAATAATCTGAGCAGTTGGGCACTTGGATTCAGGTCCTGTCTCTGATCCCTGTACTCTCAGTTGATGTTGACACAGTACCCATGTCTTTCTGAGTCTATGTTCATGTAACTGAAATGGTGAAACAGTTCCTCTCTCTGTGAAGAGCATTACTTAGTTTTGGGGATCTAGCAGCAAATGGTACTCATTTAAAGGCAGGGTGATGAGTGGTTTATAGAACTGTAGAATGTTAAGGGTTGGAAGGGACTTTAAAGATCATGCAATCCCAAGCCTCCCTGGGATGGGCAGGGACACCTCCCACTAGACCAGGCTGCTTAAGGCCTTACCCAGCCTGGCCTTGATCACTGGTTGGGGCATCCACAGCCACGCTGGGCAACCTGTTCCAGTGTCTCACCACGCTCACAGTAAATAATTTCTTCCTAATATCTAATCTGCACCTACCATCTTTCAGTTTGTACCCATTCCCCCCTTATTCTATCACTGCATTCCTGACAAAGAATCCCTCTCTGGCTTTCCTGTATCCCCCTTTGGATACTGGAAGGTTGCAATGAGGTCTCTGTACAACCTTTTCTTTTCCAGGCTGAAGAGACAAAACTCCTTCAGCCTGTGTTCATAGGGGAGGTGCTCCCATCCTCTTAGCAATGTTGTGGCCTCCTCTGGACTTGCTCCAACAGTTCCGTGTTGTCTTATGTTGGGGGCACCAGTGCTGGATGCAAGATTCCAGGTGGAGGGTCTCACAAGTGCAAGTACAGTGGTGGGATCACCTTCCTTGACCTGCTGGCCACATTCCTTTGGATGCAGATCGGGATTTCCTTGGTTTTCTGGGCTGCAAGCGCACATTGCCAACTCATGTTGAGTTGTTCATCAACCATCACCCCAAAATCTTTGTTGGAAGGGCTGTTCTTGGTCCCTTCTCTGCCCAGCCTGTAGGTGTGCCTGGGATTGCCCCCACCCATGTGTGAGACCTTGCACTATGCTTGGTTGAACTTCATAGGTTTGCATGGGCCCACCTCTCCAGCCAGTCCAGGTCCCTCTGGATGCCATCCCAGCCCTGCAGTGCATTAACAGAACCACAAGGCTTGGTTTCTTCAATGAACTTGGTGAGGGAGCACTCCATCCCACCATCAGCATCGCTGACAGAGATGCTGAACAGTGCCAGCCCCAGTAGTGACCCCAAGGGACCCACTCTGAATTCCTCATGGGGGAGGGTGCATGCAGCTGTCATCTGCAGGCTGCTGGGTACAGAATGTCCAATCTTGGGCAGAAGCCCAAGTAGCCTGAGAGCTGCTCTCTCTTTGCCAAAAAGATCCCAAAGGGATCTTCTATTAACTATCCTGGCAAGTCCAGAGGACATTTAATCTGTTCAGTGTTTTAGGAAAAAATGAGAATCTTCATTTCATTTCAGCCATTGCAGTGAACAGAGTACACTTACAAGAGGCTGAGATTTGCCCTTAAATACAGTTCAACCACACAGCTGTCACTTTGGTCTGGAGCTGCTTGATCTGAAATAGTTGTGGTTCCCAGCTTGAATTCCCATCAGGGTACCCCAAGTACATTGTTGCCTCTGTGCTTTTTGTAAGAAGTTGTTTCCTGAAATAGACTTTTCTGGACAGTGAAGGATTTTATTTTCTCTGTTGTCCATCTGGTTCCTTCATCCACATCTGGAATGCTATGATTACCCAATCCACAGCAACAAAGATAATTTAAGTCTTAAAAAGACAGCAGAAGCTTGTGGAAAGGATTTATAGCTTATTAGGGTGCCTGTATATTTTTTCTCTGTGTAAAGAACGTTTGCAGTATTGTGTCATGTCTAAGAGTGAAATTGCCCTCAGGGAAAATTAAAATCCATCACAAAAATGTACTTGAGAGTAGCATTGTTTTCCTAGAAATCACTGCAAATGCAAGAAGCACTATCGGTAAATAGCGAAGCTGCAGATCCATTTCTTGGGCAGTTTAGGGCAAAAGAACAAATATTCCTCAAATAATTGACAAAGCAGGATAGTGATTTTTATTTTTGTTTTGTAAGTGGGATGTGGTTTATCTGTGTGGCCTTGCCCATGCCCAGTAGAAAGCAGATTACACTAACACCTCTCAGAACTGATGAAGTCTTAAGACAGTGCACATCAAATAGAGGAAATCCAGTGTCATTTAATGCTTTTGTTGCCAATTCCTTAACTAAGGAGGGTGGAAGATAAAAGGTTAATCAAAAGTGATTCTTACTAGACTACATGGTGATTTTTATGGCAGGGAGACAGAAGCCGTGACCTGAGGGTTTCTTTTCATTCCCCTTCATTTCGTGTGTCTCCCCGCTCCTCCTTGCACTGTGCAAGCTCGGCAGGTCTGTTGTGCCATCTGAACCTGGTGAGCCATTGCATTCCTGGCTGGCTGCAGCAGAGGGCTGGCATGGCCATGAGCTCAGGGCAGTGGGGCAGGAGGTGGCACTGTTCACTCTCTGCTGGCCTCCAGTGTGCTTCTGGACCAGAACCTCCAAGAACCAGAAATTCCTGTTTTTCAAGGAAGGCATGACAGAAAAAGTTGAGGAGAGCTCCTTAAAGCACAGAGAATGGATTTTAGTAAATTGTGAAGAAGCCCAGCAGGAAGAGGTGACAACCTCATATGGCAGGAGTTGTGTGTCAGAGTTCTGTGAAATGACCATACTGGCCCCCAGCTATGAATTTGACCGGTTCAGCTGGCCAATACTTCTTACAGATCATCTGATATGGTGGGAGAACAAGTGCTCAAAGCTCTGATAAAAAATAATTATGAAAACATAAATATGTTAGTGCTTTTCAAAGAATTGTAGCTATCCAAATGTCACGGAACTTCTCACAAAAAATATATTTTGACCAAAGATGCAATGCCAGAAATCAATGTAGGCAGCTGTATTTTCCTATGCTGACATGCTCCATTTTGCTTTAGTGAAGCAAGACTGGCTTCCTGCTGCTGATTGCAGTCGTGTGCCCTGTTTAAATATCTTCTGGGGAAGACCAAGGAGAATGAAGTTATTAAAAATCTGCGTTTCTCTGGGTTCATTTAAAATGAATCATTATTAAGCAGTTGTGCCTCACAACTTTTTAGAAAGTGAGTATTTAATTGCTGCTATTCAAATGCGTTTTCTTAGGGTATGATTCCCCTTTGGACATCTTTTCTCTTAGGTAATTTAGTTTTAAAAATGCTGAAAATGGGAATAATGCACAATTAAGAATAAGAGTTGCGCCACTCATTAGGAAGATGATGAACTGAGAGAATCATGTTAAACACAGAGGAAGCAGAGATAGGCTTTATCTCCCCACTCTTATTTACCCTGACCCTTTGTGGATGCACTTAGAAGTCTGACACAAATTCAGGTACATTTGTGGATCTGTGTATGTTAAAAGAAAACTTGTAATTGATATTTCAGTGTGGATATAGAAAGGCAGGAGGACAGAAAAATATTGTCCTTTTTTTTCTTCTTCAGGACGAAATATTTGAGAGTTTCTCTGCCTCTTAATTGGTTATAAAAAGTGGTGGAAGAAACATTAGCCGTGAAGAACCCAATAGAAAAGAACAGCAGACTGAAAAGAACAGTTGTAGTTGAAATTAGGAAAGAAAACAAATCATTAGCTGATTTGAAAAAAATTGGAGAATTCAAATTCAGCTGAATAGTCCTTTAAAAGAGAGAATTTTTCTCATAGTAGATCCTATTGAATCTTTCAGTGACACATTGCTTCATTGCCTCTGCAAATTCATTTGTGCTTGTAATCTAAGGGTCTTAAGGCTAATCTAAGCTTTCCTGTGCTACTGAGTAGGTATACAATAAGCAGTCAATTGATTTGTGTTATTCTACCTAGTTTCAGAAGCACTTATTATACCAAATATCTTTTACTTTTCTGGGCACTCTAGCTCATCTCTCTTTGTTGCTGAGTTGTCATGCAGTAGTAAGCATCTTATAGTGCTTACTCTCCAAAATACGACTTTCATTTGTTTGTATTCTGACAACATATTCATTTTATTTCAATTTACGTATGCTTTCTGATCTTTCATGTGTTACTGTCTTCCATATAAAGCATTTTTCACCCAGCTGAGTATTCAGTCCTTGCCAGCTATTTATAATTCACTAAAAGCCCATTTTCTGTTTCACACATCAGTTTGCATTGCAGCTAGGGTGGAATCTGTTATGTATTTGTGTCCTGTTTTCTCACTTAAGCAAATCCTTTCATTCTCACCACTTCCCACCAGGAGGTTACAGCTATTTAGCTGGTCATGCACATGGACACAAAAGTATTTTGTGGAGGTACTCAACTCAAAACATCCAGATTTGTTTCCCAGAATCTCTTCTTTTATACCTTTCTAACTGGTCCTGTACATAACCCAGCAATTTCTTCAGGCCTTGTGAGGAGTTTTGCTTGGTTCAGCCCCTATAGATCCATTAGGCTGCAGCCTAATAAATTGAAAAATTATAAATATTAATGATGAAATACCCCTCTGTGTCTCAGCTCTAGCCATCTTCTTGTGTGAGGAATGACCATTTTTATACAGTTGACTATAAAGCCTGTCCATTGAATGACTTCTGTTGTGTAATCTGAAATCCCATTATTTGATTGAAGGTAAAATAATTTTGAAGTTGGCTAACAGTTATTTCAAATATCTTTCTGCAGAGAATAATGATGTGGGGTTTTTTTAGCATTTACAGAATAAGCAGCCTTTCAAGGCAGTTACACTAAAATTTTATAAGCTTAACCACAAAATGTTCCAAGGAATGAATCCTATGATCATCTTTGGCCAGGCAGAGGTATAACCAGGCAGAGGTATATACTGTGCTGACTTGATGGCTTGATAAGACTGACCTGAACTGACTGTAGGATCTAGACCAATTAACAGACTTGACCAGAATAATATCCATTGGCCCTTCCATTCATTTTTTAGGTGGCACCTTCTGACTTTATCTGGCTCATGAGGTAGAGCTTCATTAGGATACCTCTTTTCCTGTTGTGTCTGCATTCATCTGTTCCAGCAGTTTATCCAAAGATGCTGTGTGGGCTCTGAAGTTCATTAAGTTCATTAACTCCTTCCATATTTGTCTGTGTGTGCATACATGTATGTTTGTCTGACCTAAAAGTAAATAGTCCTACAAGTTGTTGCTGAGAATGCCTTGCCTTAATTTGCTGTGGGCCTCCTTTCATTATTAAGCTGTGATTTTTTTAGTCTCTGGCTGTGGTTTGGTACATGCTGGGTTTGTTTTTGTGGAGGAAATGGAGTATCTTTTGTGCATTAGTTGCGTTTTTATATAAGCAATGTATTCTATGTTAAATTCACACATCCTCCACATCTTCCTCATACTCACCTGTTCTTTTAATTTGGATAGGCGAGAAAGTGTCTCTGTGGGGTTCTGAGGATTTCCACACCTCCTGGGAGTTAATTTTGCCCCTTCTTTAGAACAGGTCAATAGTGCTTATCAGGCATCAGGGTCACTGGCATCAGGCTACACTGCTGTGAGTTGAGGCATTCTGGTTTCTCCCAGAAGTGAAACCAGACATCTTTTCAGAGGCACTTAGCTGAAAAGAGGATTTCCTAGAATTGTAATCATACCCCTTCTGTTTTCACCCAAAATACTGTACTTTGGAGCTGTGCTAATTGACCTGATGTTCTGGTTTTAGATTCATGGTAGTAACCCTCAGAGCTAATTTACACAACGTGCTTTGAACTGAACTTGGTAATGCAAATATAATGTCCTATTAGCAAACTGTGAATGGTTCCTACTGGGATTTGTACAATGATTCTGAGTTCATTATTACTGTCATTCAATAGTGTGGATGAGTAGAGGAAAAATAATTAAACAAAGTAGTACTTTAAATCCCAGAAGGAATGTAAAATCAACAAAGTTGAAAACCCAGAAGTCTTAACTTGTGTTTAATATATACACTCTGTGGAAAGGAAGGGGGAAGCAAGAGTGTGTGTTAAATACTCAGCGTAGCTGCCCAGCCTAATTGGATGGAAAAATCGATACCCAGTGAATAATGTATTTTCCCCAAATGATTCTGTATTTCTCCAAATTTTAGACTGATAATGTTACATGGAAAATGGCTTAAGAAGTATTTTCGTCTAATCCTCCTTTAAGTATAAGTCATCTTCCAAAAGTGTTGCTTGGGGATTTAGCTGTGTGACTCCTGCTGATATCCCTGGAAGTTTCACGGCTAAAATGCACAAACAGTGCTTTGAAAAAGCCTCTTGCAATCCAACACTGTGGAAGCATTTGCTGTGTGAGCATTTCTCATTTCTACAACTTGACCTGGTGTTAGCAGCAAAATCTATGGTGGACCTTAAAGCTGGGAAAATGTTGAATGTTCCTCAATTTTGCCTAAACATGCAGACTGGTACAAGTCCACTTCTATTAGATGGTGGGCAATTTGTCCCAACGTGTAACATTGAATTGTGAGGGAAGACGATGGAAAACCCACTCTAATTGTTCAACTGACATATTAGTCAGTCAGCCAGGCAAAGAGGCAGCAGCTCAATTGAAAAATTATTCTCCAGTGTGGTGAACTGTACCATTTGGCTCTACTCTCACACTTGAACTGAGTGCCCTAGGAAGTTGGCTGTAATCTGCTCATCTGCTGCAGAGCAGTAGAGTTTCCCTTGGGCTCAGTTCTTCAGCAGCACCTTTCAACCTGCTCTTCATCATGACTTTTTTTCCCTGTTTGACTCCCTCCACTTCTCTTTTCTCCAGTGGTTTCTGGGCAGACTGTCTCTCTTAAGCTGTTAACTATCCAATAATTAGACTGGATACCTGAGCAGGAAACCTGAGTCGTCTTCTCTATTTTCAGGCTGTGAGGCTCATAGAAAATTTCATTCCTTAGGTGTCACAGCCCAGGTTTGTTCTGGTTCAGCCAGTGGACAATTCCATCTGCCTGTCCACCTTTCCCATGAAGGAGTGGTGAGAAATAGATGGGTGTTGTCTGTAGAGCTGATTAGTTTGTCCTGAGTGTTCAAAAGAAGTTACCGCTGCACTTGCACCTTAGTGAGAAGGTTAAGAGAGGAGGCATAATTCTAATCCTAATGTTGGACTTTTTGGAATAGCCTCATAATGCTGTTCTTGCTGCAGGTTTTGAGATGTTCTGAAGATACAGACCTTGGTTTTTGCCAGAGTTGGATTTCTGCCCCATGTCTTCAAAACTTAGGAAATTAAAATTTTTCTTTTCAAGGTGACACTTGAAAAATAATTTAGGTCATGAAGATTACATCATCTAAGCATGTGAGCATCAAATCATACCTAAAGAACATTTGGTATTAGAAAATGTTCAATTATTATAGAAGAGTCTGCATCAGCTATTGGGAAGTTGTTTCAACATCACCAGAATGACCAGTAAAGTGTCCACAAACTGCTGTCTCAGGAATCCTTACTAGCTCGTACTTTAAAGTTTTCTTTTCTAGAAGTGGCTTAAACACTGCAAGTTTGGTACAGAGAGCAAAACCAGAAGTAAAATTCCCTGTGGTATTGAATGATTTACAGCTTAAGTGAAAGAGCAAAGCTGACAAAATCTGAAAAAGAGGAATTTGAAAGGCAGAGTAGAAACCAAAAAAAAGAACGGAGGAGAAAATTACACAAACAGCATTGGCTTAGGAGTCAGGAAGGGAGACAGCTTGGGTCATATGGCGAATAAAATGTATGAGAAAAAAATCATAGTCAAAAGTCAAGAAAGGGTGTCAGTTTCAACAAAAATTGCTATTATCAGGGAATTTTTTTAAAAGGCCACTGCATTAGAGCATTCTGCTGCTTTGAAGAATGAGTTCACTCATCCTACTTACAATATAGCAATGCAGAGACTCAATATGAAGGGCAGGACCTTTAATTTCTTTCCTTTACGGACATTACAGAAACAGAGGTCTTAGGGTTTAATTCAAACAAAATATTTTCTATTGATGCTGAAACGGTCTGCTTCAATCTAGAAAGAGATTTTGAATAGTAATAAGGCTGCTTTTTTCATCATCTTTCTAAGTTAAATATGAATTCTGTCTTAAAAAACAAAAACAAAACCAAAAAGCTACTGGGAGCTCAAATATTTTATGGTTTATCCAGATAAGGGGAAGATGTAGATTTATACCTGGCTCTGGTGACCAAAGAGGGTATTAAGGAAAAAAAGATAAGAAAGAGAGGGTAGATCAGTGAAGATTACATGGTAATATGAAATATGCTGGTGTTTGTCTTCCATTGGAATGTCATTGGAATCCCTTTTTCATTATGCAGTGTAAATTGCTGTTTACAACTAATTCATAAAGTGCACTTTATCACCCTATGTGAAATCTTACGCCTTTGTTTTGACCACATTAGCTTAGAGATATTAAAGCTGTTGTTTTCAAGAGCTCTGCTGCAGTAGAGTTTTGCACTAGGAAGTTAATAAGAAAACTAGCAAAGAATTTACAGTGTGTAGTATATGGTAGAGATAATTCATGCTATTAATGCATAAAATATTGTAAGATCCAAATTATGTCGTTTGACCATCCTGGCCAGGTACAGTGTCTTATTAATATACATCTAGTTCTCGATAACATCGGGGGTTTTTTAACGTAAGAATAGAAGCTTCCAGGGCGATAATCGCTGGCTTCCCTGGGTTGCTGGGACCACTCAAGAGTGATTATTGCCTGATACTGACTTCCCCGAAGTCTTCTGACAACATCTACACACCTGGACTGAACCACTGTCTACCTCTGCACATGTATAGCCACGGTTATGCCTGTGAAGAGACACAAAGAACATTCGGTCATCTCTGCCTCGGGCAGAACAAACTGTATAAGAACTCGCTGTGCGAGGCAGCATTTGTGAACAGGGGGAGACTCTGACATGCAGAGGTCAGATCCGTGTGTTCACCCAGCGCCGATCCAGGCTCAACGCTGACCCTTGGCTGTGGTGGTTTCGGTGACCGAACTGCGGTCTCGCGGACCAATTAATAAATCTTTGCTAAATTTTCTTATAAGTTTGGCTCTCGATTTGATCATTTATAACACAGTGTAAACAACATTTTGAAGTCAGCCAATTAAATTAATTATCCTGTCTTGAAAGCAGTTGAAAAAAACATCTCTCCACTCAATAGTGTGCTCTTGTGTCTGTGACTCTGCCCTTTTGGGTGCTCAGGATTAGCAGAAGCACTTAGCGCACGTACATCCTTGTAGGTACATCTGTTTTGCTCAGTTGCAGTAATTCTCCCATTTACATTGTGTAAATCTCTGCCCCAGCTTTGTGTGTAAGGAGCAGAGAGGCTTTTAAGGCATCACTGAATGTTCATGGTCAAAAGCATCATGTTTACATTGATATGTCAGGCATGGCCAAACATTGCTTGTGGGTTTAATGAAACTCATATGCCGTTATGTGCAGGTTGCATAATGTCAGGAGGAAGCAGCTAGGGCAAAGATTATTAGGGATTAAGGAAAGCGATATATTAAAGCTCTCTTCTCCCTGAAATGGCTGCAGAACAGGCTCTGCTCAACCTCTCTGCTGAGCAGCTTCACATTTTTTCTTGTTTGGAAGCCCTGTAATTGCATCACAGAAAGGGTGACTGGTACAGCCAACAGTGGTCAAATAGTTTACAGTGAGTTTCTGAAAACTTCCATGTATGTGGGACACTGCTTCTCTGTATCATGGTAGCATTGTCAGCTATTTTCTAAAAAAGAAATTGCTGCTTCTCTGAAGTTTCAAGACCTGTTCTAGATCCTTGGAGATAACAGCAGCACAAAAAACATAAGCAAGTGCTATTTGCAGGTATCGTTTGTAAGCCTTGGTGCAGGAAGTCCCTGCTTTATTTGATGTGATTTCAAGGTTGTTAAAAATAGCTTGGAATTCTGAATATTCTTTCTTATCACTGTTGCAATTTGTATTACTTCTAACCTTCAGTATATACACCTTTAAGCTCTACTTTGCTTTCTTTAAAATTATCTGAAGGACTGATGTCTTAGTAGAAATTTGTTCTACTGAGAAGGTAACTGTTTGTGATTTTCCTTTGTCAGTAAGAGCATTGGCTTTTCACTTATTTTTTCACTTTTTTTTCACTTTTTTTGTTACTTTTCAAAGCTCTTATGCTTGTATGCTGCTCTCCCTTTAATCTCTTTTAGTAACCAGATTCTACAGCAACATTTGGGGGCAAATTCCATTTTTCTATTTTTTTTTTCTGTGTTGCAATGATGTGGTTTTCTTCTATAAAGAAGTTTTGAACACAGTTTCTCGAATAATTAATTGTATTTGTTGAAGTAAAAATATATTTTATCCTCTGACTTAGGGCTGTCTCTCTCTGTAGGTGCCTGGGTTCTTGCTAATTTGTATGGCCTGACTAGCAAGCATGTTGAGATAGGAAAAGAATAATCAGCAGCATTAAGACTAGCATGAAATTTTGCAGAGTCCTTTTAGAAAAATATTTCTGGAGGGTTTAGAGTGATTGAGAAAAATCTTTGCTCATCTTTCCTTTGTGACCTTTAATTAAAAAGCCAAAGTGGGTTAGTAATTTAATATAATTTTTTAGTTGCAATTTAGGTACTAAAGCACTAGGTGTAAGACTGCATACATGGAAGTTCAGCAGAACAGCTGCCTGAAACCAGCTCCTGTGTCTTTTAGAAGCCTTGATGTTGTTGAATGGCTGTGACGTCCTGTGGTCTATGGATCATCCATATTAGCTGTAAAGTATCCTCTTAAGTCAAAAATTGAATTTGACTTCACTTGTTTTATAGTTTGTCTGTCAGACAAAAATGTTTGACCTGTTCCTGCCTTTCATAACATAGGCATTACGTGTTGTCAGTAATTGTCATGGAGCTTAGCCTGTGCATAAAGCATTAATTGTTCTCTGTTGTTTGTCTTGGATAGCTGTAGAAAGGGCTCATTCTGGGTCTTTTTATCTTATCTAACAGTGTTAAAATAAATCTTACTTCCAGGAAAAACTTGTGGCAATTCAAGTAACGAGTTTGAACTCTTCTGGTGCCTTTGCACATGTTGAGTCTGGTTGCCTTGTTCGGGTGAGTAATGATTTCCAGATGATGTCTTGTGACTGCTGACAATCTACAGAGGACAAGCTGGACACATGGCTCTCCTTGATGTTCAGGCTTTGCTTTGTGAGGAGAAAGGAAAAAAGGAAATTTTTTTTTGTGGTTGGAGCAGGGAGGTTGAACAGATGGTCAGCAGAGGATTGAAGTAATAGGTGGTAAACAGGCAGAGAGGAGAGCCAGGTAAGAGAAAGTGTAAGCAGATTGCTCTCTGGTACCTCTGCCTTCCCCTTCATTCCTCCCCAGTTGCTAAGTAAAGAATGCAAGAGAGATAAGAATAGAAAGTGAAAGGAAACTTTTCTCTTGGGTTTTGGAAAAGAGATGATACTTTCAATACTAAAGTAGTTAGTAAGTTGTCTAACAAAGTGTAAACAATGATTCTGGCACCTGCAGAGAAGCAAGGAAAACAGGATGGTCCTATCCATGTGATGGAATGGGAGAGGAAAATTCAACCTTCACTTTCCCATAGAAGAGTTCAGGAGCCTTCATCCCCTGAGGGTGTTATCAGTGAAGATCCCCAGCATTCTTCCAGAAGTGGTACTATGCAGTCACTCTGGAGCTAGAAATTGCACATGAATCCATGTCCTATCTAATTTTAAATAAAGTTTAAAAATAAAGTTAACTGTCTGCAATGGAGAAAACCTTTCTGGGGCAAGTTGGCTTATTTATGTCAGCAGTGTAAAACAGAGAGAGCGTTTCGTTTGAGCACAGATTTCCCTGAAGTGAGAATGTAGGAACAGTTTTCTCCCTGGTTTTCTGCAGCCAATTTAAAATTCCATTTAGTGCACTCCAATCATTTGTAGCTTTTGAATCATTTGTGGAAAAGTAACCAAACCTGTGATAGGGGATCTGCACCTAGCCTGTGGTTACTACAGAGGTGGTACATGCAGGGCAGAAGTTGGGAGGCCAGGAGGCTGCTTCCAGACCTGGGGCTGCACAGGTGGGTGGTCCGGTGGGTGCTATGTGCTTTGTGACTCTCCCTACTCTTTACATACTCTCTTAAAGTATCAAGGCCAATCTTTTTTCATGTTATTATGAGCTCTGGTGACTGCTGGGCCTACTGCCCCTTCAGTTTAGAATCAGTATGCTTGCTTTGATACTGTGTAATAAAACAATGCGTAAAATTTCAGCTTTTTTTTTTTTTTAAGGTAAATTATTTACTGAAAGTAATTTGCCTCCTTCTACCTGCTGTCTCCCACATGGAGCATGGAAGGAGTCCCTGTGTCAGGTTTGACAGATTTTTCTGAAATTTGAAGGAAACTCAGAAACCATGTGAAAGTATGGTAATTCTCTTGAATGTAGGCAATTTAATCATCACAGAACTTGAAGGGTCACCTGTCTCTTTGGATGAGAAGTGCTGCATGCAACAAAGAAGGTTCAGGAGGCAGATTCTGGGAATGTCTGTTTCTCAAATGTACCTTTTTATGCAGGGTGGTTTTCCCCTGCTCCTTGTCGCCTCTGCAAACCTTTTATGCCTTGCTCAAAGACAGAATTGTCAGTTGTTATAGGCAGAGCTGCTGGCACCTCCTGTCATTTCTCTTTGTAAGATCTATTTTCTGTTTTTTACTTCTTTGTCAAACTTCTGTTCATTCTGAGATTTTCCATAACTTATATCTGCTCTGACATCTAACTTGAGAGCAGAATGTGGCTTCTCTGTTAAAATCAGTATCTTCTGTATGCTATCTATGTTTGGTTGTAATTTTTTGCATCAAAGGTAAGGTGCCACTTGCCTTATTGCATCCTCAAAATCATTGTTGCACCAAGGTCTACAAATTAGGCCATCTGTAAATATGCTGAGAACTTTGACACAAGCAGAAGGAGCATTTTCTTTGCCTGCTTCTACAATGTGTAAAATAATGCCATCTTTCCAAATGACCTGGAAAAACTTGGCCTTTATGTGATCTCCTAAAGAGAGGAAGCTGTTTCTCCTGGGCTTGCAGTGCCCACCCATTCCCAGCATGTCTGGAGGATAGACTAGGCTTCCTCCTGTTCAGGATGTACCAAGGTGCTAGGGAGAAATGGAACAGTAGACACTCTGTAATCCACAGCTCCAAGGGGAGCTTCCTGAGGAAAGTGAGTTGTTCACACTGTTTCAGTCTTTTCCTGTTTCAGTGCAGCATTAGGACCAAAATGCTATGCTGTCCTGTGTTGTGCCAATTTTGTATTTCTCTATTACTCTTCATAGATTTTTATTACTTCCCATATTTTTCCAGAGTTAGAGAGTATAAAGTGGAAATATCCTACAAGATTTTAAATGTGAGAGTGAGCAAAATGTTTTAAGACAGTGATGCTCCAGATGGAACCTTTATTTGTTTGCTTCTATATAGGAGAAGTGCTGCCCTATGGTATCAGAGCAGTTAACTGTCTAGTGCTGGAGAGGAAAGTTATGCTGATGCAAATCTTCACATGGACAAGATACTACATACTCCATCCCTCTGAGAGCTCTGAAAGCAGTGGAGTGTCATTTGACAGTGGATCCCTGAAAGCCCCCTCTTCTCCTGTGGGATGGGATTATGATAAGATCAACATCACTGAATCACCCAGCTGTTGTTGCAGTCATCTTTTCTGTCCAGAGGGACTGAGTCTGTCTAGCAGCCCTGCATGGTACAGCCCTGCTGCATTCACAGATCTCAGACCCATCAGAGCTGCTGCTCCTGACCTGCCTGCCAGTGCTATGCCACTGCAAAGCACAGCTTTCCATTTCTGTGGCAGGACAGTATCCTATTCTCCAGGCCAGCTGCTTACAGAAAGAGGGAAAAACCTTGTGATTGCATTATGGAAAAAACCCTTGTGATTGAGTTATGAAATCATCTCAAATTAGGTAAAGAATATTTTCAGCTCTAGTTGAAAATATTCTCTGCCTAATTTGAGATAATTCCATCATTCAATCTTACTCTAGTCAAGTAAGATTAGGTTGTGTCTTTAAACGTCTGGCTTTCATTTCTTAGATGTTCAGAACAGATGTTTGTGTTTCCAGTACACCTTTATGTAGTGTTTTTAATTGCAGAATAGCCAGTCCATTTGACCTCCCAAATTTTTGCCACCTCATGTCTGGTGGCAGTAGTTCCCTCAGTTATTTAGTGCTGTGTTTCAATGTTATTCAGAGGGTTAGTACATTTCTTAGAACAAACCACAATTACTGGAAAAGACAGGTAATAACTACGTATCTCAGTATTTACTTCATTACTGGATGACAGGGAACCAGCATAGAATTTCATTTGCCTTTTAAAAGTATTTACACTTCTTAAATAAGGCATTTATTTTTGTGCCTTTAATCCTGACCTTTTCTGTTCTTTCTGCTTTGGTTCCTTGAGAACAATGCATAGGAGAGTGGCCATTGTTCTTCACAGAGCTTGTTCTTTGGGGTTTTCCCCTGTCTGTCTGCAGGATGCAAAATTCCTTACCATTCTGTAATCCACAATCTTGTTACTGGGGCTTGATAAATCATCTTGACATGTAGTTGGGCAGCTAAGATGTCATGTCGAGTGTCACTCTTTTCAAGTGAACCTTTAAATATATCAATGCCATTCTTCAGTTTTTCAGACCCCAACTTCACATATTAATGTAGTACATCTTTCATGACAGAAAAGATCAGGCAGATTTGCATAGAATCATTTTCTGCTTTCATTTTATCTTAGTATAAATAACAATTTTTACATTAAAAAAAGTATAGTGACAGGAGAAGCAACATGTTCACACCTAATTCTGTCCTCAGATCAATACATGTCTATGCAGTTTTTTTAATTTTTATTCCTAGATCCTTAAGTCAGGCAAAAATGTCATTGAAGCCAGTGTGTCACAGACATCTTTTCATGAAAATCCTTTCTTTAGGAATTTTTCCTCCTGAGAAGCTGAGAGGCCTCAGGAACAAAATGTAAACAATGATTATTTGCTGCTGTGGAATGCAACAGCTGCATCTGTGATTGGCCCATCTTGGATGTTTATGATTAATGGCCAATCACAGCCCAGCTAGCTTGGCTCTCTGTCCAAGCCACAAACCTTTGTTATTCCTTCCTTTCTATTCATAGCCTAGCCTTCTGAGGAAACCTTTTCTTCTATTCTTTTAGTATAGTTTTAATGTAATATATATCATAAAATAATAAATCAAGCCTTCTGAAACAGGATTTGAAGTCAAATCCTCGTCTCTTCCCTCATCTGAAAACCCCTGTGAACACCGTCACACCAGTGGGAGTTTTACTCTATATAATATAATATTTGAGAAGGAACATTATACTTGTGGATCAGAAAGGCTAATTTTGTAGGTATCAGGCTTGTCATGCAGGCAGGTAATGTCTGGCCGTTCTTTTTATGCTGGGTGTTGGTGTAGGAGCTATTGCATCTCTTCCAACCTTTAATTTTGTGTAAAACTATGTGTCATTATTCATCCACACTGTCTATCCATAAAAAAAAAACAAGAAAAAGAAAAAAAAAGAAATAATACCTTCTAGGATGGAAGGTAAAAACTTTACTTCAGACTTTGTATTTCTTGGACTCGGTGAATGACTTGTCTGGTAAAGAACTACCCATCTGTGAAAACTACTGTGATATTGACTACTATTTTTTAAGACCCCTATTCAATTTTAAAGATTTATTCTTCTGAGTTGCCAACCATTTACACCTGGAGCATCCATTTGAACACTGGGTTTGAGGTATCTCCAGTCAAATACTCAGGTTTTATAAAGTTTTAGAAAATATTGATCATAGTATCCAAAGCATATCTTATAGTCCATAGGTCTTTTTAAGTTCAATTTTGAGGACCAAAGAATAAGAAACTGAAGAATAAAAGTAATGATACGCTTTCATGTGCGGGCTTGAATAATCTCTGTAAGTAATAGAAATAGCATTACCCCACTGGGGCTGCCTTCAGATGAGAAATGACATGTAATGATATTTTAAAGGAATGCTATGTAGGTTAATTATTGAATGGTATCTATGCAGCTTCTAAAACAGGAGATTTACATTCTGTAGCAATTAAAAGGCCACCACAGGAGCTCACTGCTGCTTCTCAGTCCTGTCTGACCAGAACTGATTCCAAGATTGGACTTTGCTGTAAGAAGCAAGAAAAATTTAAGATAAAACAAGGGAAAGAAATGCTGACTCACTTTTCTTCCATTAAGACTTCACAAGAGAAGTTTATTTTTAGTCTCAGCAAATAACCTGGCGTTTTGATCTTCTGCAAGTATTTATACTTCTTTATTTTAATAGAGAATTTATATTTCTTTATTTTAATAACTCCCCTCAAGGCTAATATAAGCTAAGCATGTAAATCCCCAGAGAACTGATGGAAAAAGACAACCCCATTCACTTAAATGTAAAAATAAACCATTTGGCATGCAGAGAAGAATCTCATAAATTATTATTTCTTTTCTTTCTCTGTCATCTACTACCTTCTTGGCCAGATTGAAAGCACATACAGTTTCCTGTTTGCATTTTTTTTGCTTTGAAGTGATGGTGAATAGATTCATTAAATTAGAACAAAAAATCTGCTAATCTTTTGCTTGTCTTCTATTTCAATGGATGATCTAAAAGGCTGAAAGTATTTGTTGCAGTGCTATCTACAGTTTGTTGCGAGGGAAGTAACCTTAATCAGATTTTTAAGATATGTTTTCCTTCCAGCAAAATCTCCAGGTCACAGCTTTTCCAATTACACGGAGAAGAAGGCAAGGAGACAAAGCTAGTCTGGGGAGCTTTCTCTTTCAGCAGCAAAGTTTGCATTTCTTTTAATGTAGTTAAAACGTTTGACAGGAGAGAGTAGGGTTTAGTGATGTGAGGTGATTTCCAAATGAGTGTTAGCTTTTTGCTGACCTACTTTTGACTAGTGGTGTATTCTTGCCCATTACTTTTTGTCATTGAATAATGCTGATATATTAAGCTGTGTGCTTCAAGGGCATTGTAAAATTGCATGTAGGGGCAGGACTGAACTGTGAAAGTGCGAATTACTCTATCAGATCAAACCCAATTAAAAAGTGACAAGCACAGCAGGAGAAATTGAAAGCAAGGTTTATCTTTCATGTAACGTAAGAAGTCACTATATCGGTTAGAAACAAAGTGAGTGTGAAACAGATTCTCCACCTCTTCTCATCCCTCTCCAAAAATAAATAATATCTGCTGACTTTATTATCCAAAAGAATAAGCCCCTGAGTTGTAACAGCTCACACTGAAGGACACTGTGACAATGGCAAGAGAAGGGGAAGTACAGCACCCGAACACCTTGAAGCTATTTGCTATCAAAGTGTGCACCAGGCCTCAGGTCAGCACATTTGGGGATTGATGGATAGGGAGTTTGCAAGAAGTGCTGGCCGTTTTTATAAAGCTGTAGTGTGTCATTAAAGAAAGACTTGCCAGCTTGCAGGCTCTCCACAGTTCTACAGGAAGTGTAGGAATAAAAGCATGGTAAGGAAACTGTGAGCTTTTACTAAGCCCTGTAGTTGTTACAGAACTGCTACAAGCTAGGTAAAGTTATTTAGTCTCCAGTGCCACTGCAGAAATCCTTATAAACCCTTTTGCATAACATCCATCAGCACTTTCCTAATGAGTAATTGGGCCTGTGAATGTATAAACTAATGCCTATGTACAAATATAGTTTAGGCATAATGCCTATGCCTAAACTAATGTCTATGTACAATAAAATATTGCAGAATCCTGCTTCCAGACTACTGGGGCTGTGGTGGGTTTGGGTTTTTTGATTGTTTCAGGTTTTTTTGTTGTTTGGTTGGTTTGCTTGTTTGCTAATAAACTCTAATAAACTCATATATCAAGCAAAACAAAACAAACAGCGAACAAGTAAATCAACCTTGCAACATGTGTTCTATACTTGCCGTTGCATTGCAGACAGTTTCAGTGATGTGTGACTGCTGTGTGACCTGGTGCACACTACCTTCTGCAGACAGTCGATGTTACACTGACCCTGATGCTTGCTGCTAATGGTGTTACCTCAGTGAACTCCTCTGTGTGTAAACTTTAGCACAGCTGATTTGGCTAATGCTGAGTTTTCAGGTCAGGCTTTGGTGGGTGACATTCAACTTCATGAGGGGAAAAAACCCAACAAACACAGAAGGGGAAAGCTCTTGTGTGTAAGCTGTGCTTGGAGCCATCATATTGTAAGGAAGATGGGGGAGATGAGTGTGTAAACTCACAGGGTACCTGACCCATTTAGCATGTTTTCCCCATAGAACAGTGATGCTCTGTAGGATGCCTCTTCATATAAAATATATATTTGATGTACAATGAATTAAGCCTTTGAAAGAGACCAAGTGATTTACAGTTCTACGAGACTTGGACTTTGTAAGCAGCTTATAGGGAGGAGGGAAGAAAAGTTGTCATATTGTGGAAATGGTTATTATCTAAAAGCCTTTTTTTTCCTGGAAGAGGTTTACTTTCTACCATTGATGGAGTACCAATGGTCATTCAAAAGAACAGCTTTGTTGTTGTGTGTTATGGTAAGTAGTCTTTTGGAATGTCTTCTGGGTGAAGAAGTTGTAGGGGCTAAGAGAATGTCTAGGTCTGAGCTTTAAAAATAAATAAACACACACACAACTATCTCCCCAGACACCAAACCACAAAATACCCCAACCTAAATTTCATAACAATCTTGAGTGGTATTTCTTCTCATTGTGTAGTGTTTTAGTTTTATCAGAAATGTTTGATACAAGATTGATAACTATTTAAAGGACTGTTGTGCATGGACTGGTGCATTTGTAAGGCTGGCTTACTTCTCCTAAAGGTAAAGAGGAGTAATGGGTAATATTTCTTTTTTTTGTGGGGATGATTTTTTTTTAGCTGTCATTGTTGCCTTTGTTTTTTATTTTGTCAAGAGGAAGCTTCTGCATACTGTGTGTTTGTTAGTCTCAACATTTTTCTGGCCCAGCCAAGAGGTTAATGCATTTGTTATTGATCTATTATTATAATATAGATATAATAGACTTTCAAGGAAAAAGGGAGAAGACACCCACACTGCAATTTGAATGTGAAAAAGATTAATGAAATTCTTATTCCTAACTGACATGTGTAAAATATGTGGGTAAGAGATGAGTTGGTTTAAAAAAAGAAAACCCCCTCAGAACTGTAAAGTTATATCATTACCTAATTTTGGCCTTTATTTTGTAGTGACCAGTGTAAAAGAAAATGCTGAGAAGTACATGGAGATTCTGGAGGATAAACTACATAGGTAAGGATGGTATCATGAAAACCTTTGAAATCTTAAAAATGCTTGTACATGCAGCATTGATATGCATAAAAGTGTTAGGAACTTGCATTAGAATAATACCAAAAATAGTTCAAAGTAGGAAATACTGTTTGTGTTGAGAGCTCTGTTCAGGGCTGCATTCAGCAGCCTGGCAATGGGTGCAGGTAAAAAAAAGAATCACTGTGTTCTCCAGTGCAAAGGGCTGCTCTGGAGCAGCAGTGGTCTAGCCTCAAGTGTTGGGGATATGACAGCTGGGTGAAAAATCACCCTTCTGCTCCTATGCAAAAACCAACACTGAGCAGGGCCAAAAGAATCCCTTAGCAGAGTTCTGGACATCTTTAGCAAATAATGACAGTCAATATAACAGTTTTGAAAAAATGCCAGTTTGGGTTATTGGAGAGAGCAAATACAAACCAAGACAACAGTAGAGATATTTTAAGAACTGAATACTTATGCAGAATTTACATATTTTTATGCCTTTTTTTTTTTTTTTTTTTAACAAACACTAACGTTTCTATTTCCTTCTCTTACTGTGTGGAGAGGGTTCTAGGTGACCCCTCTGACTTTAGGATTCTCCTTGAAATATGGTTAGCAAATATTACAGTGCTGTTGTAATGGAATCTTCTAGTGAGTGAACTTTGCCCTGAATGAGTATATTTGTATTTTAAAAGGCCTTCATGTGTTGTAATTGGAGTTTGTGTCTTAATAAAATGTAATCCACCAAATAAACACCACTTCCATTTCCATTACTAAGCAGGTATAATTAATAAATTGTTGCCCTTGCTATTTTTTGTTCTATTGATAAAGATAAGGTTTTATATATTTTGCTCACTCATGCTTTTGAATATAGAAATATTTATTTTACTCAACTCATAAATTTAAAAGATATTCCGATCTGAATGAAAAAATGATGGTGAAGATCAAGCTTTGTTTCTGTGTGCTGCTTAACCCTCTCTTAATAACAATTTTACTCCATATACCTCAGTCCATAAGTTTAAGACAAGTCTTAAGGACTTTGTGTGCTGTCTTTTTGAAAACCATACTCTTTATTAAAAATAAAGTATAGCAACATGTTTTGATGCTTCTAGAGTGTATGGATTTAATTGATGTATCAGGCTCCCAGAAGGATGTAAATTTCTCTTTAAGTGTTAAATACTTAGAGAAGCTGTATGTTTGTTTCTCCTTCCAGAGGTTTATCAGATAGAATTTGCAGGTCCCAGATGGTGAAGATTCAGACCTGAACTTGTTTTCCAAGATGTGCAAATGGTATTAGTCTAAAAATAGTTCAAGTAATTAAGAGCTAAGAATTTGAATACTGATGGAAGAGAAAATCTTTAATGTTTTTATGAAAAAGAAGTTTCCAAGATACTATGTCTTGAAAAATATTTTATTTTTATGGTATTTTAATTTTAGGTGATTATATATATTTGTTTTTTTATAGGTTCATTTTAGTTTCTTTAAGTAGTTAGCTACACCTGCTTTACAGCTTGAGCAATAAAATAGAAAAGCAAGCAAGAGCCCAAGAGGCTTCCCTGAACCCTGCCCCTGCTTAGAGCAGTAACTTGAGAGAGTTTCTCTTTTTTGGTCTTCATATAAATGCTCAGATTACTCATTTATATATATCATAAGCTAAAGAAAGGGTCTCTAAGGAAAGTTTAAAGAGTAAGTTTTAAGATTACATTTTAGACAGAGATAGAATTTGCATCTGGCTTGTGGATGCACTTTTGTGGAGGCTCTTGAAACCAAAAGAGAATCAAGTCTGGGTAGCATGAATTCAAATAAACCTCTAAAGCTTTTCTCCAGATGAAATCTATAATTTTGCCAGGTAATGTTTCGAATAGAAACAGTCTAGATTGAGATCACTTCAATTTAAGATACAGCTTCAAAGTAAAGCAGAACTCTTAGAAATGTCATTTTTGACCACTTTGTAACAGAAGGAAAAGGAAGTTAATGAAGAAATCTCTTGACAAAACAGCTTTAATGAAGATTCAAGTTTCAAAAAATCAATTTTGTCAGTTAATTTCCCTCCCTCCCTTCCCTTTTCTCCTTTATTTTCTTAAGAAAAGTTTGGAATATATTCCTCTTGTCCGTTTGTTTTTTGTTTTTTGTTTTTTTTTTTTAATGGAGAGAGGGGAGGGTAACCTAGCTGATATGCTGGAATACTTTTTGGGGAGGTGGGGATTTTGGGTTTTTTTGTTTGTTGGTTGGTTGGTTGGTTTTTAAAAAGATGCATCCATTGTCAGGTAGCTTAATAGAATATGTTTCATTAGGAATGCTACTCTTTTGATAGCCTTGTATCTAAAGAAAAAATGGGAAAACATACATTGGCAAAAAATGGAAATATGTTCAGTAGATGATAGTTTCACCCCAAAGAAGGCAAAGCACCCACTAAGTATACAGATTACTTGACACTCTTTTTTCCTGATTTAAAATGTAGGTTATATTCTGACAGGGGACTGACAGTCGTTGAAGACAGTATCCTCCAATAAAAGAATGAACAAATAACATGTTTAATAAGCTGCTGGCTGTCTCTTTCCTAGTCACCAACATACATCAAGCCATTCTCCAAGTTTATACATTAAGTAACTGACTGCTCTCTTGAGAGTGTAAATACCATTGATTACCTTTTGTTAGGAAACAGGAGATGTGCAAAAGTGGTATTCCAAAGTTAGAATAATAAAAGTGAGTTCAGTAGAGACCTTTGTGTGAATATCTGAAGTACAAGAAGTTTTGTGTTGGTAACTTCAGCTCATCACTTGAGTCATTTAGGAGGGATTGTACAGGAGAAGTTTACAGTAATTGCTCTAGCTCATTGAAATTCAGATGAGCATCTTCTCATGGGACCCTTGTTCTGCCACAGAAAGTGGGAGTTTTTTTCATTTCACTTATTTCTGCACCAAGTGAAGGCTTTGCTAGCACTTTATATCATTACCATGAATAAAGTGGACTTCAACCATCCAACTCTTTCAAAAACCACCAAGTTCTGCCATAAGTGAGCTTTAGTCATGTAAATGGGTGAGGGTCACAAACTGATCCTAGTCAAGAGTGCTGTAAATGCCATTAAAGATTTCATCTTGAGCTGTTAGTGCCTGTGTGTCATGTTACAGAAACTCTGATGCCTGCTATAGGGAAACTGCTGTGCTAAGGCTACTGAGTAAGTCTTTCCAAAAGGTTTTCCCTCTTATCTGTGGAGCAGCACAGGCATGCTTGGAAGTGCCAGATGGTCTGTGGTAATTTTGTGTAACCTATGACCCCCCTCAGTTGTGCTGAGGGCTGTTGCAGCTGCTGGTAGTATCTTAGCAGTGCACAGATAGGACTGAAATGTCATCTTTGCCTGCCTGCCCCCAGGACTGTGTGTTTTCTACTGTGCTTCCAAGAGACTTCACAGCCCCATCCCTCGCTGGATAATGATCTGATCTTATTTTGCTTACCAACAGTTCTGCTGCTGGAGTGTTAAAATGCAGGTTAGACAAAATATTAGATCCTTCTAGTGACTAATTTAGTTCCTTTCTTCTTCCCAGCTGGTCTAAGTCATACACAGCTGTGAGAACATTAGCTCCAAAATTCTGAGAAGCAGACACTTTATATGTGGTGATGCATTCCTTTATATCTCTTGGCCCACATGGTGATGACTTCTAAATCCCTTATCATAGCTGCCTCAGGCTGGAAACAATTTTTTTGTGCCAGCTGATGTAAAGATGACATTTCTTGAGCTGAGGGAATTTAATGTGATTGTACTGTTCTCCAGACCTCAAAAGATTATGCTGTGACTTCCATTCATCACAAAACCAGGGCTTTTAAGGGGCTTTTCCTAATTCCCAGATAGGAATCATGAAATTATTTTTGGGGAATAATATTATTCAAGAATAACTGATGACAATTACACAAAGGTGTTTTATTGAGCTATTTTCTGTGCTATCCTGCAAGAAAGGGAAAATGCATAAATATAACAAGATGCAATACTGCAGTGACTGTACTTTGCCATTGTTGAATGATACAGCACCAGGTAAGTTTGCAAATGTATGCAAAACCTTTCTTCTTTAACTGACTCTCTTCTGCTGTTTGTCTTGGGTTCATTTTCTGTTCACCAATGTTTGTTTTCATTTTAATGGTGCCTTAATTTTTACTCATGGATACACAGTAGGGAAAATGTCGTGGAGTCTTACTCTGATGTAACTTGTGCTCATCTGCATGGCTCCTCATTCACTGAGGTGTTAAGATAGTTGGTGTGATAAAGGCACCTTGCATTTATTGAAGCAGCAGAAATCAAGCTCAAGGTCTGTTTTACCTGATCTCATGTGTGGTTTTTCTTTTAGGAGTTTCAATCAAATGTCACTTGCCTAATTCAGAACAAATGTGGCTGCAGCCTGGTTGCTCAGACTGCTAAGGGCATGCACATTTTCTCTATCAGAAACAAGGGTTTCTCATGCAGGCAGTGCTTTTAATGCATTTGAGGATGTCATCTTCACTGAGATCTTGCCCCTTCAGGAGAGACATAAGATCTTCTGAGGGTCCCATGCCATAAGAGGACAGGTCAGGACTAAATGCCACCACGTCACCTTCCAGTTTACATGAAAATGAACAGTCTTAGAAGTTACTGTCTTTCCTTACTATTCACTGTTAGCTTACATACCACATGCCTCACATCTCCTTTATAAAATACTAAGTTTCAGAAATGGTTTTGGGAGCAGAGCTGGGTATGAATGCTCTGAATAGCGCAGCACACTAAAAGGGCAGTGCTTCACACTGCTGATGGTCTTAAAGGTAGCCTCACATCAAAAGGACTGTGTATCCTTGCAGATTTGTAGCTCTCTTTTTCTGTTGTTCCTGTATGTATGGAATATTTTGTGGTTTAATTTAACATTGATTATATAGGTGTAGTTTTCCCACCTGTGTTGTTTGCTTATGACTTCAGGCTGTTGTTTATGAGAAGTCCTTTTCTTCCTGGAAAAAATGCCCTTGGATGGCAGTGGAATCACTTGTGTTGCCTTCTGTTACAACAAAGGACTGCAGGACTAGGCTCGGTGTGATTAACTTAAGTACTGAAAATTTGGAACATGTTTAGAAATTGATGCTGCATGAAGTGAATATGTACATAACTTGCCAGATCCATAAATTTGGAAGAAATCTTTGCACTCTCCAGTGACATTTGAAGGTATTCTGCCTAATTGTGGTTTGCTGTTCTTTAGAGTAACACAGTTTTCTCTTGACCATACTGTGTGGTTTTATCATACTGGTGAATACACAAAAAGCCTTCAACCACTACCAAATAATTTCTCATGTTTCAGTAATGTGAAGAACACATTGCAGTGTCACCAAACCCTCATGGGAACAATCAAACACTTTACTTTGGACAATCCCTTCTCCTTGTTGTGAACAATACAGCTGCTTTGTTTCAGTTACCTTATTTTTCTGTCTACATAATAGAGGCTGTCATGAAAACAGGGCTATTGTTTCTTAAAGGCTCGTGTTTTCCTGGTATTTTTTCCAGCCTGAAAACATCAGCTCTTGTTATACTACTTACTTTGCTGGGGAAATGTTATGATATTACAAATCAAAGGATTTTGACTTTCAGCCATGTAACTGGTGACAAGAACATAGGAACTTGTGAATAAAAGTAACATTTTAAAGGTGTTTCTATAGGGGAGGGGAAATTTGGCAAGATCCCACTGATTTCTTGGTACTATTGTAGTGAGGGAAGTTTACTTCCCCAAAATACTCACAAATAAAAGGAGCTGTGAATATTGAAAAGCAAATTGCTAAGTGTGTTAGTTAATAATTTACAGGTGATTTTTTGGTTGCTCTATTGGCCCGGTCTTATTTGGGAGATACGTCCTCTTTTTTTAATAGTTTAGGAAAGTTTCACAGTGGTGAATCCAATTAACAAGGAAGAAAAATTTAAGTATTCTTTCTTGTTCTATTTTCCCATCTGCTTTAAGCATTGTGCTCTTTCTTTTTTGCTGTTCTTTAATTGCTCTGTCTTGATGTTAGCAGTCTTAGAAAGGGGACTTTCTGATTCTCCCCCTGCTCTTCCCTTTATTATGGCTCCTCTGTCTTCCTTCCTTGAACTTGTCTCATTTCCACTTTGTGCATTTTATTCTTCCCTTATTTTATTTCCAACTTTATCCCTTAGGACACCTATTTTTGCCTGTCTCTTTTGTGTTTCATGGAGCAGGGGGAAGTTGGATAGTAGGAATATAATAAAGCATTTTCTTCACAGAAACCCTGTTTTCACCTTCAAAACACATTCAATTACTTTTCAATCTGTCTTATTCTACATGACCACAGTGCAGGTTCTCACCAAATATCCTTATTCTCTCCACAATCACTTGCAATATATTTGAAAATGTTTGCAGTTTCCTGACAAAGTATAGGATCTTGGCAGCTCTTAGTAAATTTAAATAATGTCAGAAGAAATTTGATGGTATTGCTTCACAGAAGTGGATTAGCCTAGATTAACTAGGTCTTGAGGGAAGGGGGGAATCTTCACTATGCCTTTCATTTCTGCTTGTGGAAAGAGTAGCCAATGCCCACAGGGCATGGAAAAGGAAATCGTCGCTATAGAAGTGCAGCAGATAAGAGTTTCTAATCATGTTTCTGCAGCATAATGTGTGTTTTATCATCAGTGTTATCTGGTGCCATGTGCTAGTGGAGATCCTTTGATAAACTTATGTCTGTGCCAGGATGGAACTCTGTTCCCAGCCTTGAACTTGTCCCTCAGCCCTGGCAGAATTAATACCTATCTGCAGATGAAATGCATGTTGCCCAAGCACTAAAAATGGAGGGCAAAGAATGCAATCTGCTTCCTGCACCAAGTGAGAAAAGATATTTTAAAAAAACAAACAAACAAAGCAAAAACCAAAGTGAAAAACACCCCCACTACCATTTCTGTCTATGGCAACTGCAAGATAGGAGAGAATTGCATTGATGGAACCACCATGCCTTTTGTGTCAGTAGCAGGAATCTTCTGAATTTGCAGTCATAAAATTAATTTTTTGCTACAAGAGGAGGAGAATGTTGTTTTATATACTAAGGAATCATCTGCTGGTTTAAGGTATGGAAGGAGATTTTTGCAGAAAGGAGGGATGAGGTAGGTAGGCTTTTGGACCCCACAGTACTCTGGGGGAAGAGGACATAACACAAAACTTACCTTTTCACTTTAAGTCCTAGTAGACAATTATTATTGCACCAATGCATATGTGCTACATATAACATTTTTTAAAGACTTGCTTCTATATGAGATGATAAGAAGTGAAGAAGGGCACAAGAATTAAGAACTCAGAAATGTTATTGTTCTTTTTTTTTGTATTTTGCCTGTTCAGAGATGCTGGGTCACAAATACTGATTTTTAATTGGATGGTGGGGGAACTGTGGCACGTGACCATACTGTTTGATAAGAAGTAGCAGAAACCTCTGTTCTTTTTAGCCATTCTCAGCATTGAAACTAGATCCTTTTAGAGAAAAAAAAAAAAGAAAAGGTCAGATTTGAGGCAGGTTTCCAGTGCCTCAGAGCTTTAGAAAAAGCAAAGCACATGGTTGAACAGCCTTTACTAACTCCCTGTCCATATTAATTCAGCTTTCATCCAGGGCTTTTTCCAAGTTACTGAATTAACATCAGTAGTTAGTGTGCAGCATTGTCAAAGACAAGGTGACAGGGGATTTTGCTGCTTATTCATGGAAAATCTTGCCCTTCTTTCCTTTAGGCTCTTTGTCTTCCATTCATTTTATTCTTAGCATAGCAAAAATTGTCAGAGGGCAAGGCATCTCCCCTTCTAAAAACAGAAAGTATTGCCCTTGCTTGAAAAGGAAATATGATGACAGTTCACAGCCTCTCGAGCTGGTTCGCAATTGTGCATTTTGTTAGGATTTTGTTTTATTCTGCATGCTCTTTTCCTATGCTGCATTGTTCTGGTGCTGGTCAGTGGTGCCTGCAGAGCTGCAGTTCACCACTTTGCTGAAATTCATTAGTGTCACAGTCTCTTAGTTTAACCCCAGGCAGCAGCCAAGCCCTGCCCAGCCCCTTGCTCACTCCCCCAGCAGCAGGATCAGGGAGAGAACAGGAAAGGTGGAAGTGAGAAAACTCATAGGTTGAGATAAAGACAGTTTAATGGGGAAAGTGAAGGCCACACCCACAAATAAAGCAAAACAAGGAATTAATTCACCATTTCCCATGGGCAGGCAGGTGTTCAGCCATTCCCAGCAGAGCAGGGCCCCCTCACACAGAGCAGTTACTAGGGAAGGGAAATGCCACCAATCCAAACATGCCCCACTTCCTCCTTCTTCCCCCACTTACATATACAGCATGATGTTATATGGTCTGGAATATTCCGTTTGACAGCCTGGGTCACTTGCCCCAGCTGTGTCTTCTCCCACCTTCCCTGCACCCCTAACTTCCTTGCCAGTGTGGCAGTACCACAAGCAGAAAAGGGCTTGGCTCTGTGTAAGCCTTGCTCAGCAATAACAAAAACATCTCTGTATCATCAACCCTGTGTTCAGCACAAACCCAAAACACAGCCCCATACCAGCCACTGTGAAGAAAATTACCTCAGCTAAAACCAGCACACACAGTAGTTCTCTCTGCTGCAAACTCTTGCCTCATTAAGAGTAAGTAATTCTGTATCATTTTGCTGCTTTGGTGTGCTGAGATTTCCCTGTGTTGGAGCAAAAGTAAATGTTTTTGTATCTTTTTCCCAAATCTCTTGTGCTCTTCTTGCTTGAATTATATGAATTTTATGAAGAGTTTAAAATCCATATTAATAATTTTTTTGTTTGTTAATTAGTGATACTTTTCAATGTGGAGAGGATCCCATTTTATGAGTGGTGACTGTCTACCATGACTGACAGCAGTCATAGATCCTTCCTCTTCCCCAAGAGTAGGTTCTTTGACCTGGAAGCCTATACAATTTCTCTTGAAGATACTGATCCTAATGTATGTTTGCATTAATGAAGGGAAGATTGATAAAATGAGCTTTGGTGGTTTGTTTTTGCATTTCCTATGCAAAAATGCTCTGACTATGACATAATATTTTTTATAACAGCTCCACTGTGCATCACAAAGATTGTTCAACCACTGACCTCATCCTAAAATTTTCAGAGGGAGTTTGAAAATAAGATCCAAGATCAACAATATGAGGATGTATTTGCAGTGTGCTGTGGCTGTTGAGGAGTTAAATTTGGGCACTCTGTCAACCTAAAGGACAGTGGTTTCATCATTCCCTTCAAATAACAAGGAAAACATGCAGCAGAATGTAGTAGTGTTAGGTGAGAGGCAGTCTGAAAACTAGGGACCGAGTTTGAGAAATTGATTAAAAATATCCCTTTACATAGAGGACTATCTCCAGTAATTTTATGGGATTTTTCTCAGTCTTGCTGAGAAAAATAACTGTAAACTCTTCAAAGTGCTTCTCTTTGCCCTTCAGCATCACCTGTGCCTTGCTCAGCTCTGCCCTGCTGTTGACTTCTCTGTGAGCTGATTTCATGCAAACCTCAACCCATCTTAGCTGTGAAGATACGACTGTGAGGGGAGGGAGGGATAGCAAAGCTGTTTGTCACCTCTGGGTCTGTGGCATTAAGCTTTGGCTCTCCTACCAGGTGCTCTTGGTGGCTGCATGTAAGTGCATACATGTAGTGAAAAACAGCTGCTCCCTTCTGAACTTGGCAAGAGAAGTGTTGGGAGGTGGATGTATCTTTTCCTACTGCTAGTGTTTTCCAGTGCATCCCTGAAGACAAGATTTGAAACCAGTTTGTGCAATTACAGAGGCTTTGTCATCTGTCCTGAGTGGGATTGTCATCAATGGTAGTCATGGGTGTAGAGCAGTCAAGGAAGATGAGGATGGATACCTGACACCATCTGCCTGCTGTCCAGCAGTGCTGCTAAATCCTCCTCTTCTGTCTTTGGATGATACTTTGCACAAAGCCCTGGCTGGCCAGTTAGATAGAAACAATGATAATTAAACCAGTAGAATATAAAGCATTGCCATCTGCATAGCAGGAGTATGAAGACATAGGATAACTCTATTTTGCATGCAGCTGGGACAGTCTTTCCTACTAGCATTTGGAAGTTTTCATTAGTTAATGTACTTGCTACTGGGAGTGTACTGTGCTAGTCTGGGGAGACAACACACAGCCCAGCCATTCTGAGTGTTCTGGCAGCAGCAGTGCAGGGTTTTTGTACCCAGCAGGGTCCAGCCAGGGAGGATCTGCAGACCTTGCCCTTTCTCTCTTGCTCCTTTTGATCCAGAACAGGATTTGACTCCTGAACCTGTATGACTCTGCAACTACAGCAGGTCATATGGTGCCCTTGGATGTTTCAGAGGAACTCCGTAAGCATGTGGCTGTTGACACCGGGATTTGGCCAACACTCTCTTTTTTCCAGGTGTGTCTTCCTGGTTACAAAAGCTGAATTTCAAGGTACATTCCTACATGATGACAATATATCACCTCTCCCAATTGTATCTCTTCTAAAAGGTTATTTCTTTGCCCTGTTTTTTGATCATTATGTATGCTTAATTCCTGTTTGGTCGGTGGTACACAGGATGATTCACATCCCCAAATTCCCTTGACAATGAAAGTCTAAATCTCTCATGCTTTCAGAGAGAGAAGTATATTTTAAACTGTTTTACATCAGAGAACAGAGGTGAATAAAAATGATAGGAGAATTGTGAATTCTTTCTCTGTGCTTCTTTGCACTGCGGTCAGAGAATGTAATAAGCAATAAGAGATGAGGCTCATTATTCTAATTGCTTTGAAATAAGAACACATTCTTTGCTTGGTATAAATAGCCATTGCTGCTATTGCAACAGTGTGGATTTGTGGCAGCTGAGAATGTGGCCTCAATGCAAACACTGTGCTTTCTTCCCGTGGCATACTTTTAGAAACAAATGTATTCTCTTGGATTAGAACTGGTTGTGACTTGAATGACTTCCGTTTTAGAGGAGGTCATTAGAAGTCAGATGCTTTGTGGGATTCAAGCTCAAGAAATTGTTGAGGGCTTTATAGGAGGTGAGCTGAACAGAGCTTAGATGGATATGTAGATACTGAGATGCATGTTTTTCAAAACTGGGGCCTAATTCATGCCTCTCCTTTAAATCTAATTTGGGATCAAATATTAAATAGTGCAGAAAAAAAAATCTCATTCCAACAATTCCTATCCAGCCAAAATTAATGACATTGTGGGGCTTTGCTGTTATTGCAAGAGCCAAAGGCAAGCAGGATATAGACTGAATTATCAGAGTTACTACCAAACTCAAGGGTGTTTTACCAGATTATGAATAAGGTGGATGATAAACTAGGGTTGAGAAGCTGACCTCATGTGAACTGCTGAATAAGAAGAATTCCCTGGTAGCTTTCTCCTCATCTATCAAAGTTAAGTTTTATAGTCTTAGAATAGATTATTTGTAATAGATGTTTCAGTGGAGGTAAAGGCAGAGGACCATTTATTTTCTTAAAGAGAAATAAGTAGCCCTGAAAGCAGGTAGTAAATTTTTTACATTATAGATTGGGTAATATAGTAAAAATAAACTGCAAAGTAAATATAGGGACTCAATTGAATTATAAATGCTCTCAACAAGATGCCTTCCTTCTTCCCTTGTAAATTACTGAATTTCCTGCATTCAGCGTGGTGGTCCCATTCCTGCATCCACCCTGTGTTAAGAATCAAAGTGAAAACCATCAGCTGCAGCAGTCTATCATTTTGTGTTTCCAGTGGAGATAATTAAAGTATAACACAGTGACATTGAATATTGGTAAAAAGATGACAGCCTGTGATTAAAGTTCTGCACCAGGTAAAATAAATGACTGGAGAATTGAAGAAAAAATGACAGAAGTATTGTTTGATATTGTGTGGTATCTTGTTTTTTAATAAGACTAATCAAATGTCTATTGATGGTTTTAAGCACTAGATGTATTGTTTTTAACAGGCCTTTTGGGAAGGAAAAACCAGACACATAGTATGTACATTTCACATAAAATACAAGGTGGTAGTTCTGTCCTGAAGTTGCTGTATCAGGATAGGGTTTTTTTAGAAAATATGTCAATTCTTAGCAGACTGGTGTTAGATTTAAGTGTTAATCTTTCAGTATTCTCAATGCAGTGGTTTTACTGAGTGGAAAAATTGTGGATAATGAGTGTAGTTGATAAGCCTAATTTTTTAAAACACATTTGGTAAAAAACATTGGCAGATATTTATTATCCTTTTATTTTTTTTGTTTACTTAGATTACTGTGGGGGCCATGTATTTTTACATGAATATTATTTCTTATTTGTTGCTATTAGCTTCTTTCTATGAAAAATTCTGCATGGAAAGGAATTTTTAAAGCAATATGAACTTCACGGCAGTTGAAGTTTATAGCTTTTGTGAGGTCTGAGAAAATTCCTTAGAAATCTTAGAATCCATCGTAATAGTATACTTACCCTTTTTCCTTAATTATGCAATTTATAGAATTGGTGGTATAGCCTCATTATGAATATATACAAAATGTCTTTGTCTAAAGACACTACCTGGAGCTACCCCAAGTAATAGAGTGGCAGTGTTACCTTCTGGGTAACAGGACAGAGGGAGGGAGAAAATAGAGGCAGTGAAGAACTGGGTTAATTTTTTAACTGAAAGGAGAATAAAGACCTGTTGTCCCTGCTCCCAGACTCACAGAAACGCAGTGTTCCTGGAGTGGAAGTTCAGATATGGGCAAGCAGAGATGTGAAAGAAGCAGGGAGCATGCCACAGGCAGCAGCTGTCTGAAGAAGGCTGTGCAGTGTTTGAGTGGTTGCCTTCCAGCATGGCATTTTTCCTTCCAACACAGTGTTCCATTTCTGTTCCATTCTCTAAGTGTTTTTTGTACTCGGCATGGGGTGTCTCCAGTGTTAAATATCTCAGATGAGAAGGTGTCTGAATGTGTTTGGGGTTCTCCACCAGGACTCCTCTGGTATTTGTGAACAAGGCGGGAATTGAACTGTTGCTCTTCTTTTTTGCTCACCAAGCCAAAAAGTGAGAGCTCCTAATCCCAACACAATTTAAGACTGTGGTGGGTGTTCCAAAGCAGTATTGTAGAGGGTAGATCACTCAACAAGGACACAGGATATCTGGCTCCAGGTACTCTGTCTACTGCGCATCCAGATTTGCTCTGTCTTGAGGAGATGTGTGTGCCATAGCCACCCCATTAAGGGCTGGTTTGGAGGCTCTGCTCACCTTTTCCCTCAAATCTGTCCCTGCATATTTGCTTGGCTCTGGGGATGCTGTAGAAAGCAGAGCCACTGCCAACACCCATTCTTGAGCTGCATGAAAGTGATGTCCACACCTCAGTGCTGCACTGTCATGTCCTGTCTGGGTGCACTGGATGTCTTTTGGATAGGACTGATGTTCCCAGAACCTGATTGTGGCTATAAAGTGTAGATACTAGAAATGTCACCCCTGAGCAAATTTTCAGGTATTGAAGATGGAAAAGTCTGAAAGTTAGGTAGGGATTGTGAGGATTGCTTTCTTGGGCTTCTGTGGTTCTGATCCAGAATATTCTCTAGTAGGTGAAACATCACATTTAAAGAGGGAGAGCTAATTGCTGGTTTGTAGATATTATTTTATTTTTTATAAAGGAGAGGGCAAGGTTGGAGAAGCAAGTTGCTGTTGCTTGTGCCAGGGAAAAGTACTACCAGCTTCAAACTTTGCCTGGGAGTTTTAGCTAGTCTCCAAGGTAGAGAAGGTTGTTATCTGACAAGGGAATATATGGAGTCTCCTTCTGGGAGTGAGTCTTGTTTTCACATGGAAAAATGTGACAGTAGTGGTGAGCAGCAAACAAGTGTTATCAGTGAGCTTTAAAATAAGGGAGTAGAAATGATGTCTCCCACACTGGGAGACAACCACATGATTGGAACCATATGAAGCTATTTCATGAGATTTTTGGCTCCTGAGGAGAATGGGGAAGAGAGACACAATGCAAGGAATTGAATTGTGAAATTGAGGTTATGTTGAAGGTGTTTATAGGATTAGGGAGACTTGCAAGAAGGGGAGAATAAAAGAGTTTTGATTTCAGATGTTTAGGGAAGGTGACTTTCTAGTGTGCAGGCCAAGGGGAAACAAAAGTTTTAGTCCACATTTTCTTTGTAGTTGCTCCCTTATCAGTCTGCTGTTGCACACCAGTCAGGTGGGGAAAACAGGATTATGTGCCTCCTTCCCCCTGGAGCCTCATGTGAGTCACTGATTGGCACATTGTAGTCCTTGGTTTGTTCCACAGGTTGGCTGTCGGCATCTTAAAATGTAACAGACAAGGTTAAAGAACAAGAACTGATCAGGCTGGAAACTTCTTTTAAAATTTTTTTTAATGAAAAAGAGAAGTAAAGCTGGAGTAGATTCTTAAATCTAAGAATTATATAGAGAAATATATTTAAGAATATCTAAGTGATATTCTTAAATATAAGAAGTGTTATTAATGCATGACTGTGAATTAATATGATGAATCAAATAAAAAGGTGAGGCTCTGCTAAGAGTGAAACAATAACATGGCTTCTTATCCTCAAAGTATCATTAGAAGTATCAATACTTTTTATCCTCAAATTATCATTTTGCTTGCCTCCTGCGCAGCTATTGCCTTCAGAAAAGGGAAAAAAGTCATAGCTAAATGTTGAGTGAGAAGAGCTCATTCCTCCCCTGTGGTGCAAAACATAAATAGAAGCAAGTGACCAAAATATAGAAAAACTTTCCCTAGTTTGTACAATAGTTCAATAAAGAATGGGGATATTGAACAAAGTCTTTTGATTCACAGTGCCATTTTATGCAAGCCTCAAAAGTTTTCAATCATTTTAATTGTCATAATGAAAATCCCTGATGTTTGTGCCAGACTGTTTTTGTTGCATTTTGTTTGCTATTTTTGTGAGAGAAAACTGCTTTCAGGGTCAGTCAATAGAGTTAAAATATGTGCCAGGTACTGGGAGAAGATAAGTACATGGTTTCCTGAAAATGTTCCTTAATGTGGCTCACCTATTAAAAGGAAGTCATCTAGAATATCTCTTCTTAGTGATGGGTGGCCTTCCATCCTAAGTTACATTTTGATTATGCCATTTCTCAATAGTTGTCTTACTGTGTAACCTTTTAGCTTCAGTCTCACTCTCTTGGCTTTCAGTGTGAGGGTTCTTACAGGTATTTCCCTTGAAATAACCAACATCATGGTGTTGACCTCAGGGTGTTATAAACCACTTGTAACAATTCACTCACCAAGGGGCATTCCTGAAAACTATAGACAGTTTTCAGGAAGCATATAAGCGGTGACATCTTCCTGTGTTGATTCCAATATGCTTTTGAGGAGGTTTTGCAGAACTTTGTTTTGGTTTGGTTTTGTGGTTTGGTTGTTTTAGTTTTTTCTTTTAATAGAGTTTAATATAAAATCTTTTTACTATTTTTACACAGGCATGTTTTCATTTAGACTACAATGTTTAGGAACTGAATGTGCCTTTTGTATGTATGCAGAGCCCTCAATAAAGAAAAGTCATGTTCTTGTAGTTCCAGTTAGCACTATAAATAGCTTTAGAATAATGTTGTGCTGAGAGCCATAGAGAGCCCCCATAGATACCTCCTAGAATCTCATCAAAAGGCAGAAAAGCAATGTTTTTTGGAGCTCAAAAGAGACATAACCCTTGCTGGTTATGTCTCTTGACATGAATTTCACCCAACATCACAAGTAGAGGGGAGATATCTTCTAGTTTCCTTTTGGCTTTTTACCCTGGTTGTGTTTCCTATAAAATTGCTTGACCCTTAGTAAAGGCAACTGCAATTACAGTGTCAATTGCCACTTTATGAAGAGAACTCAAGGATAAGCCTCTGTGTTCCACATCCATTTCCTCCTGCCCATGAACAGCCCTGTTTCTCTGACGGCTCTTTCATCATCATCAACTTGACCTAATGCAGAATTCTGTCTGCTGTGTCCTTTTGTGTTGCCGTGGATGTCTCAGCCATTCTTCAAGTCAGCTTAGGCCTGCTCTTGTGGATTCTTTCTGCACAGTATCCTTGAGGTAGAACCTGTCCCAGCTATCCATGCAGCTAAAAAATTACTCACATGGAGTCTTGCATCTCACTTACTTCATCATCAATTTCCCTGGCCATGACTTGACAAAAGCAGTCTTGTCCTACTCTCATTCATTCAAAATGAGCACTTCTGTCTTTTTTTCCATTTCACTTTGTTTTTCCTTCATTGACTCCTTCTGTTCTGTCTCATCAAGATTAACTACTAGCTTCCAGTGTCAGGGCTACTCAGAGTCTTTAACTCTCTACTCAGTATTTGTCTTTTTTTTTAATGTGAGAAGAAAGACTTTCCTCAGTAGATGTTAAAACACATTGGTGTCAATCACTTGCCCCTTGTATTCTTATACTAGCATCTCTGACCTTATATGATTCCTCCTCCAAGGGATGAAGATCTTGGGAATCTAATGGCATGTTTCATTGCCCTCCCACAAATCTTAAAATGCTCATTCACTGTGATGCCTCAGTGTTCTTGGCACCACTTAGATTAATTAGTTACTCGTGTAACTAATTAAACTGTAGAACTGTAACTAACATTCCATGTCCAGTCCACTGTGTTTTTGAAAATCCTCATCTGTATCCTAGCTCTTGCTGATTGTTTGAAAGAGAAAAGTTGCTTTGAGGGAAAGGCCATCATTCTAATGTGTTTGGTGTTTGTACAAAGCCTGGCACTCTGGCTCTTGGCAGCTCAGAATCAGCAGGTGATTAAGGTATGCTTTGTGTCACTGGGTCTATGTAAATGGTTGATGGATTGTGATTTGTTGTGGATTCCAGCAGATTGTTCCAGACACCTTCATTGAACTTGCCACATATGCCACTTTGATAGTAATATACAGGCAGGCATATAACACCTGGAGGTGTTGATACATCATGAAATATTTATAAGTATAGGAATAATGTAAAATCTCATCCAGACTCGATCCATCATTTTGAAACGTTTCATACCTGAAAAATCTCTCAGTGTTCTGTACAGCCACCCATGGAGGCTTCATGGAGACTGAAAATGCGCTTTTAGTATGGATTGAAAATGAATAAACCAAACTCTGAAATTCAGTTAAGTTTAATTTTTAACACCTGATGTAAAAGCTAGTTTTTTTGCATGCTGGGGACAACATAATTGGTAATAATCATTTGAAATGTGTCTCTGTGTTAGCTATTTGCAGCTTTAAAGTAATTTTCATTCCAAAAGTGTGTTTGAAAAATGCTTCAAGGCACTGAATTCCAAAATACAGACTAAAAGGTGCAGCCTTGATATGTTGGGCTTAGATCTGTTCAGAGTATCCAAGTGTACGTGCATTCACTGATTTTGGTTGAAAAAATTCAGCATAACATCTTAGCATCTTAGTTCAAGTTGTATCAGAGTTTCACAAATACCATGATAAAACAATGATAGCCTTCAGATAAAAACCATCTGTTAGCAGTAGATTCAGTAACTGCTGATCACTAAAATGCATTTAAAACTTAGACACAGACAAAACCACATTGACCAATGCACTGAGTCAGGGCCAAATAACAGCAGCCCAGGCACCATTACGCTGTACTGTTATACATGCTGTTCATCTTCCCCACTGTGAAATCCTGCATACGTCACCATCTCTGCCCTAATTTTGTCAATAAAGCTCTTCATTAAATTAAATAGCCAAAACAAGTTATCCTCTAGAAATTCTGATTTAGCTCTCTAGAGTGTTGGGTTTTTTTTTAGCTTTTAATAATCAGCTATAAATAGATGCAAACAAACATTTTCAAAAAGCAAGTAAATGAGCTTATGTATGTCTGCAGGAAAATGTTTTGACTGTGTAACTATGATAATGTGATTGACAAGTAGGGAAACAGCAGGGTTTATTTTATTTTTCTGGCTTGGTAAGTGAAATGCTACCTGGATGGAACACAGATGTGTAATCCATTTTTCCCTTCTAATTAGTGATACTTTGAACTCCTTGGGGGAGACCAATTTGTGGACCCCTTGCTGCATTATGCCTTCAATAAACACATATACTGACTCTTAAGCACAAATCAAATAGCTCAGCTTCTGAAGCCTGATTTTGCTTTCAGTCTCAGTATATTGCTGTGTGATTTTTACAGCTTGGTATCTTGTAGAATTTGTGGAGTTAAAAACATACTTGTGTTAGTTTAATGAACTCATTGTGAGAAGTGTAGCTTCTTTTTCCTTTGTTTGGGATAAAAGATAAGCTGGTACTTAATTTAGTCAGAAAAGTTAAAATCAAATAGTTATTTTTCTTCTAAGTCACTTAAAATTTCTCACAATATAGTATTTATATAGTAAATTTTATAATTTGAAAAAGAAGAGTGAAAAAAATATTGCAGTTATTAGCACTGAAATCTGTCTGAAAGTGTGGATTGCCATGGGAATAGTCACTTCTCAGTCCCATCCCAGGCTCTGCCAGTGATCTACTATATTTTAGCAAGCGACCTACTCATTGGCTTCCCTTGAGACAACATGTATAAAATGGACATGTGGCCACATCATTTACAAACAGTATGATGTTAGTATTCAGTTCTCAAAATCTATCTACACTCAGAAGTCCCACTTATTTCAGGTGGAAATAACTTTTGGTTGGATCTCAGGAGCATTACTTATAATGTACATGTTTGAGAGATGACTAATAGATGAAAAGTTTATAGAGGCTTTGTATTTTGAATTTGGTTTTTGTTTTGGTAGCCTAACAAAGTAGAAGGAAACCAAAGCACATTAGTAAGAGATAACAACAGCACTCAAAAAATATAAGACTCAAAAAAGGGAGACCATTGTGGTTTAGTCTAATCTGATTCACCAGTGCTGAAGTAAGCACATTTTAGTCTAATAAGAAATTTAGTGTACCTACTTTCCAAAACTTAGACCTGATTTAATGCAGTAAGTAGTGTGATTGTTCACACATGATCTTTTACATCAAATTCAGCAAAGCCACATGGGAGCAGGATACACAGGCCTGTGTTTCAGATATTGTGAAGGAAGCCCTGGTTATGATGGCAAGGCCCCTGAACCTGTGTCTGAAGAACAGAAGGAAGTCTCACATAGCCAGTGTTTGCTGTGCAGTTGGAAGCAACATCTTAACCCAAGCAGGTTTTTCTATCATCTGCTTTGTAATAGGGCAATAATTTTGCTGCTTTTCAGTTTGATACAGCAGTGTTATCTCTGTGGGAGTATCTGAGGTGCTGTTAGGTTTTTTGGTTGTTTTTACTTTTCTGTCTATAATAAGCAGTTACTGCGAGTGTTACTTGAAATAGCAACTATTTTCCCTGAACTGCAGTTTTATTTTCTTTTGGCTTTTATTTCAGCTGTGGGAGCCAGCTGCTCCAAAGAGTGTGGGAAGCTGACTTGGAGGCCTGTCAGCTGTTGATCCGAGGGTTTCAGCTGAAAGAAGCCAGTTGCTGTGGTTTTGAGGAAGAAGAGAACCAAATGGATGAGATGGAGATGACTGCTGATGCCCCACCTGATTCTGAAAAAAGAAAAGAAGGTCACTTTCTAAAGGGCACAGAGTGGGGTGCTGTTTCCTGCCCCAAACACAGGGAGCTGAAAGAGGTATCTGAAGTACTCTGCAGCTGTATTTCAAGGGATACTGCTGGTTTTCCTGTTGAGAGGAGGAGTTGAATCTTTGTGATGGGTCAGCAGGGCAGGTTAAGTATGAACTTAACATCTGGCTTTCAATCTGGGACATGAATAAAATAGCTTATTAGCTTCTCAGAAGTCCCTCAGCCCTTTTCCCTTTTACCATCAGTCTTTTTAAGATGCAGAAATTATTCAGGCAATAAATACAGAATGTACATCAGGATTTAAAGGAAAAACTATTTAGGCAAAATTATCAGTTGTTCCTCATCTCACCAACGAGTTTCATTCTGAGCTGGTCCTGCTGACTTGTTAGTCTGGGTCATTGTTGGCTGACATGGAGAGAGAGTTACTTTTCCTCCCTTAGTGAAATGGTCAAAGGCTTCTGAGCTAATAGATGCTAATAGGCTTACGGTATCCAACGATTATTAAAAGGAGGAAAAAATAATGAAGCTTAGAAGGTTTGACAAATTTCTTTTATGTTTTCATGTTTTGATCTGGAACGCTATCCCTGCTTGAAAAATCAACCATTATCTAATAGTCTTTTAACTGTACTGCCTATGTCAACAAGCTGTTAAAAAATCTTCATCACCCAACAGCACCACTGAGACAAAAAGACCCTCCAACAGCAGTTGTTAGTTTTATTAGCATGGAATTAGGTTGAAAAAATTTAAATTATGCTTAATTGTATCTGATATTAAGAGCCATTGAACTGTGCATTGCTCTGAAATCTGATGCCTAATTTTGCATTTATACTGGCTGAGTTTTAGTGAAAAGCAGACCCATACCTGACTGTAAAATCTCCTCTTGTTAGTAAAATTCTGGTTTTATATTGGGCTTCAGTAGTTCTTGCAGTCTTTTGCCAGGGCAAATGGTTTACAGACTGGCTTCACAGAGAGAACATTTTATTAGAAATAGTCAGCTTGGCTTTGATTCCACCTCCATCAATGCCTTAGCATATTTTTAATGAGTCTACTGAAATAATATGAGGAGTTCTGTTGGTTATGGAAAGCTGTGCTCCTCTTTCAAAAGTGCTTAGAAGCTCTGGAGTGTTTGGTATTTTGTGACTGTTTCTGTAGCACTCCTGATATTTGTGCTATAGATTATCACCCCTTTCACCCCTGCAAACCCAGATTATTTCCTAGGAAATCAACCTTGCTATCCAAGAATGGCAGCTGGGCAGCTGAAGTGAGATGACTTCTGGTTGTGGAGAGATCTGTGGGACTTGAGGGATGATTCCCCACATCTTGAATGGAAGAGGAAACTGTATTGGCAGTGACAGGCAGTATCTAAACTTTTAGAGAAGAGACATCACAGATTATTCCCTGACATCTCTTAGTAGTTCATCAAAAGGCGGAATATAAAAGCAAATGAAAAAACCTGACACAAATCATGCTAAATTCTGGTTTTGAACATGTTGAAGTGCAAAGAAAAAATTTGTCTTGATTTGTAAATGGACTTGAAAAGCAAACCACTTCTGAAGCATTTAAATGCTCTGTTATATGGTAGTGACTTTTTATTTAAAAATAATTCAATATTTGTGGCAAAAAAAAAAATAGTGATGTGGTGTGTAGTCTCTCAACTTAGACATTTTTATCACTTCCATGGAAAAACTTATTCCTAGCCATTAGCAGGGGACCTTTTCATAGCCATTTATCAGCAAGTGAGGATACCTAATAGAAAAGCATGTATTTGTCAAAATATGTGGTTTCATATTATTTAACAAGGCTGTGGTGCCCCTGTGAGAGGAATGGCTTGCTGTGGTTGCCATGTTTCTGGAATGACTATGCTGTTCAACTGTGGCACAACCTCTGTTCCCCCTCAGGGAATTCCTAGAGAGCACCATTGGCCACTGAAGCAGAAGGAAAGAGTGTTCTTTGTACTTAGAGTTTACTGAATTTATCACTTCAAGACAATATAGGAAAGGCTGATAATAACATATGTGCATATATGCCTTGGAAAGTACATTACAGACCCTGGTGATTTATTTACTTTACAGTGGAATTCTATAAATGAAGCTCTCCACTTATTTATTGTATCATATAGAGCTAAGCACTAGTGCCAGGTGAATATTGGTTTTGTTGATGTGTACTATAAATAGTTTTCTTGCATATTACTGTATCTTACTCTATAGGTTTACTTTGAAAGCAAGAAAAACTAAGTAAGAAACATAACAGTAATAATAACAGCAAAATAGATGAAAGAGCCCTTCTTGTAGATCCTCAGATACTGCTTTGCAGAGGGGCCATTTATCATTTTTAATTAAATAGCCTCACTAAATCATAAAATATGACATGTTCTGGTACAAAAATATGTAAGGTATAAATTATTCGAAAGTTTGTTATTTTACTATCATGTGAGCACAGCTTTATTAACTGTCAACAGTTGTTTTATAGTTTTCATAAGTGTGTTTTTTAAGACACTGATGATTTTTTTTCTACAGTTTTTTGTGGTAGACTGGCATCCCAGAATAATTCAGTAAATCAGGCTTCCATTACAACACTGTCTGTTAACTAGGGATGAAAATCAAATGCATCGACAGCTCAGTTTGTTGCAACATCATTAATGATGTTTCAGTAAAAGCTAAATAAAATGGGGCCAGCAAAAATCATCCTGTGAACCACTCTGAGTTACTTAAATAAGATGTGCTTCTCTCAGTTGAAGATAACTCATTAGGTTCATTAGGCTAGCATTAGAAAAAGACTGGAGCAAAGTTGCAGACAGTATTGCTACCCTCAGTCATGTGGAATGTATTTGATGTGGATTCTTGAATTCTCATATAAGTGTGTACTTTCTAGCTGGTAGCTGTGTTGGTGAAATTAAGGTGTCCCATCATTTCAGTTGTAGTTTGACTTTTTGTGAGTATTTGGCTTGATTTTCTTCTAAGCCTCTGAACAATTTAAGGTGGGTTTTGGTTTTCATCCCACATATGTTTCATGCTTTTAAACTGAGGTGGAAATTGCAGTGATCATTACTACATGGTTAGATGCAATCTGGGGGATTTCTAAAATATACAGCATCATTTCATTTCTCTTCAGACATTAATGACTGCTTCTTCCACTCCTTATAATATCTTGCTTTATTTTTTTTCTTCTTGATAATATATGTGTAAGCAAACACTTTCATAAAGAGCTTTTAAAAACAGCAAAACACCAGTGATCACTAATAAACTGAGAGATTTGTGTGTGCTGGAACCTCCCTAACAGCAAGTAACCTGATGAACATGGCTATGTGTGCACCTGCAGGCTTGAGTTCCTGACCTATCCTTTTTTCTTCTTCTGCTCTCTGGCATGCTGTGCAGTGCTCCCTCTTAATCACTATGAAGGAAAGAAACACCTACTAGATTTCAAGAAAATTGAGGTGGTTAAAGTTACAAGGTAAAATCCAAAATTCAGTAGTTTTACCTTCTGTAAGTCAGCATTTTTTGGTAGTTGTCCCATCAGAATTGTTTGTGGTTAATTTCTTACTTTTTCATCACAAAGAAAGTAGAGAGTAGGGATAAGGATAAGATCAGCTGTCTTTTTCCTCTTCTCTGCATAGTTCAGTTTAGCCATCTGGGGTGATGTTTTGGGGTTTGTTGAAGATCACTCTGGTGTTTGGAAAATGTTCTATAATTGTAAAGTCTTCATGAGATTAAATTTTTAAAAGTTACTGAGGTCTAAGTGATACCAAATGGACCATCACAAAAAATAATATTTGATGTGGTGTCTGCCATTAAAAAGAAGTTATCACAGAACGTGATACAACATTTTTCAGAATTTAGTGCTAGCAAGTACCAAGAAAGCCTTTGTGAGCAGACTGTAACTGATTACTGTGCATTGGGATGGCCTGTGGTCCAAGAGGCAAATGTGTAATGTGTAAAGGACAAAGCCTTTTGAAAGCTAAATAAACTCTGCATTCATTTGAGCTTTAATTAAATGCTGTATTTGTGGAGCTTAGAAAATAATTTGGAAATTTAAATTTTAATCTTATTTTTAAATGTCAGCATGAAGCATTAGTGAAAGTCAGCGTTTGTGTGTTTCTTGTATTGATCCCAGCTAAAAAAGGATGTCAGTGGCAGGAGGCAGCTGCCTTGTCCACAATGGTCAGATCCTCACTGCACAGCCACGTGTGGAGCTGTGCTGCACGGTGCCCCTCAGCTGCATCTCAGCCTGGGGTGGAGGTCTGCTGGTAAAAATGCTGGCTCTTTAGGCAGGGATTGTAGCACCTCAGGAAGCTTAATGCTTATGTGGAATTTAGCAGTAAAGATACCATCAGAAAATTAATATTACAGGCAAGAGAAATTTAAACCATTTTTCCAGATTGATTGCTGAAAATAGTATCCAGTTACAATTGTGATTTTATGGCAGATTAATGATTTTGCACTTTTATTATGTATATCTATATATATGTGTGTGTGTGTGGATACCAATGCAGTATCCCTATCTCAGTTTATTATCAACAACACTGTTATGTGTGATTAGTATTAATGATTTCCCAATGATGCTAATATCAAATTTCTTCACTCCCCAGCCAGTCAATGAAACATTGGCTAATTTCTTATAGACTTCACAGATGAAGGAAATTTTGAAGGAAGAACTGACTATAGCATTTGTTACCAATAGGAAACATTGATTGGGCCTCTCATTCTCCTGCCCAAGATAATTTACAGGGTTTGTACCAAAAAGAAAAGCCTGTAGACTCTTGAGTGGTGTACAGATCTGCAAGAGCTTGATAGGAAAGTTTGTTTCAATCTATAGTTAGTCATTCAGTTTTAGAGGCAGTATTCCTTGTGGGTTTTAAGTGAGAAGCCAAAGCAGGCCTTAATAAAATGTATTCAAATATAGTTTTAAATATTGGGTGGCTGCCACTGCCCCATTATAAATGCAATTTAAGTCGTTCATGCATGTGAAGAAAATTGATGCAATTTTTCAGCTTACATAACTTTTTATTGTGCCAAATGGTTTTTATAAGTTCCATTAAAATCATACTGTTTATATAGCATGTATCTACTATATACTTAATAATTTATCTCTAACAGGTTATGGAAGACATTTCATTTGGAACAGAGGGTCATTTATCTGAGGTAAGTGTTTCCTAGGCAGTATAAAGTGGTGATATTGTACAGAATTTTCTTTGTCTCAATTAGAATAAATGACACTTGTGTTTATGGTGCTACCTTTGCTTAGAAATTGCACTTGTGTGAGCACTTGGAAAAAGCAACACGATCACAATGAGAGTGAGCCCATTCCTTTTTTTCTTTTTTCCTCCATTGAAGGTAATGGTGTAATTGCTGAGTATTTCAGGGAGTTTATAGTTAAAACCTGTGCTAATATTTTTAACACATACCAACAACAGGATGAACACACTGGGGAAAATAAGAACCAGTAATATTTAGCCAGCCCCACTGTAGCACTGTCATGATGCTTAGCCTGTTTTCTTGTGTGCCACTAAAAATACCTTTGAATTTATTTTTGAAGTATGCAAGCATAGTGCAGCAGAATACACAGTAATAGGAATTTCATCTAAACAAAAATACTGGATGTTTGTAATTTTACACCATTTTCACAAATAACAAGATCTGAGAACCTAGTGCTTGTATTTAAGAAAGCTAGGATAATTGAGCGACATGAGATGCATGGCCTATGAGAAAAACCTGCCAACATACAAAAAACTGTCTACCTACAAACTAGGAGTTTAATACATGTGTAAGAAGAGTTACCCTGGGTCTAAGAGCTGTACTGTTGCAGTCTGATCCATTTGTATATCAGTATGCCTTGGGTTGCAACTTGCATAGTAAGAAAATTTAGTATCCAAGCATTGTGTCCAGCCAGCAAATAAATTACATGTTCCAGTAACCCCCAGTTCACCTCCCATAGCAGCATACATGCCTCCTGTCAAGTACAACTGACAAGGGCTCCAAACCAGGTAAATATTAAATAAATAAATATTAAATTTAGGATAACTATTCAGATGAGGCATTTCTTTAGATTCCCACCAGGGAATCCAAAGACTGTGGAGCAGCTGGAATGATCCAGGAAGGATAATCTAACTGCAACACCAAGCTCAGATTGTTGACTTTGTGTTCAAGGAGACTGTGACATGGGGACACACCTAGGATAGATTGCTTGGCTGTGTGTGAGTTTAGCATAAATAAAAACAGGAAGCCTTGAGAATGAAGGTGAACCTTGCAGAAAATGCAAATGGCCTTTCTGATAAGTGAACTTTGCTGTGAATTATAGATAAACTGTGTGGCTGCTTGTGTCCATACATGGAATGAAATAGGGACAGGGAAGCCTGTGGGATAAAGGCAGCACAAAGCCCTACTGCCATCAGGGCAAAATACTGAGGGCATCAGAGATCACAGGTTTACAGGGCTGCCACTGTAGAAGTGTGCACCAAGAGCTTTATATCTTAAAGTCCTCAGAAGCAGAGAGACTTTCAAAGTTTTGGTGGAGGGGGACAAAAGTGCATAAAGAGAATATAAAGCAACAATAGAAATAAAAGAAAAGGAAATATGGTAGAAAGCCAGGCTCTACCACACTGCCACAGCTGGACTGATGGTGACTTGTAGAGAGCTCTCCACAAAGCTCTGTGAAAGTGTCAGCAGCCTGTACCATGTCAAGGTTTTACCTAAATGTACCTTTGGTGCTCTGGTCCCCTAATTCTCTCTGGTCAGTCTCCTCACTCCCTGCAGGAGAGCACCCAGTTAAGTCATTCCTGCATCTCAGTGCCTTGGGAACAGAGATGGGAATGAACAACACTAGGAACCACCTATAAATGAAACCCAGCTCTACTTACTCCTTGCACAGCAGGGTGTGGACACAGGAAAACAGTTTGGTACTTTTGTTTCTTTATCCAAGTCCTGACCCACTGTGAATTTTTATTGGTAAGTCAGTAAATAGCCTCATCCTCCCGCAGCAGGAGCTGGAATTGTCCCAGTGTAATTAAATGAGCCAGTGCAGTAGTGTGCTCTCATTTTAGAAAGTCTGCAATTAGGGAATATCTTCAGTCTAGTAGGGATGAGAATAGGAAGACTGCTGTCAGGCCACAGCAGGGTGCTGGAGCAGTGAAAAACTCTATTCCTGCAGAGATGCTTTTCCAGGGACACTCCTCTGTAGCTGTAATGGGAGATACACAAAGGGAAGAATTGCCAACCCCGCTGTAATTCTGATGAGTCATTTAACACTTCCATGTGGAGAAGGGTTAGGAATCAGTCCAAGCAAAGGGAGTGTGGGAAAAGTATGTTATGGTGGGAAAGAGGTAGGTCACAGCTGGCTGGAAGGCTTTATGCCTAAATTGTTGCGTATGAGACAATGGGGAGTGTGTTGTAGTGCTGAAGTCTCCTAAATATATATAACCACACTGATGGAACAAGGGAGTGGTCTGTAAGTGGAAGGTGATAAGAGCAAAAGTAACTGGGAAACAGCCTTGATCCCTCTTCTGAGAGAAATTAGATAGATGCCTCCATGAAAGAAAAGCTCATCTAAACAAAATCAGGGAAGCAACAGGGGAGTTTCTGTAGGACAGACTCTATAGGAGGAGGATTCAGCAGATTTTCTTTGGTACTGTCCAGAAGACATCAGGTTTATAGTGTAGCACCATCTTCTTTTGGTGCAGAAAAGTGCAAATACAGTCACAGACTATATCAGCAGTTTTTCAGTGGCTCAAAAGTTCTGACAAGGAAAAGTCTAGAAAAAGTCTAGAAAAGTCTAGAAGCATACTGCTCAGTGTAAGTGTGAAGCAGCAAGACCCCTGAGCACGCTAAGCTACATTAAACAGAAGACATCTGAAATGACAAGGGAGTTCAGGGATAAGTTAGATGCAAGGGAAAGGTGAAAGAAAGCATGGAAAGTGAAAGGTGAAGCACCTTTCTAATAGGAAAGGTGAATGAGAAAATAAATGAGATCAGAAATTTTTTTCTTTCTTATTCTCTGTGCTTTTGGTCTTTCTAAAGATTATAAGCTGTGCCCAATTATGTAGTGCTCCTAGTATTCACTACCAGGTAGCAAAAGATCCAAAGGCAAATGAGATGTACTCAAGTGAGGCTAGACTGATGAAATTTCTCCTGAGCACATGGGAGCCAAGAAAAACAATCTCCAAACCATTAACAAGCTCCTTTGAAAACTCCTAGAGGAAGCTTGAAGTCCCAAGGGATCAGTAAAGGCAGACTTTGTGTTTGCCTTTAAAAAGGAGGTAAGCCAGGAGTTTATGTGCCAGTCAACATAATTTCAATTAGGATTAGAGTTCCAAATGGTCTTGATAGATTGAAAGAATAGTCTGAAATCAATAAGAAGGGATATATTGAAAGACAGGTGCAAATTACATTTGAGGGAGAAAAAGAGTCGGATTTATGTATACAGATGGTAAATAGCAGCTAAATTGACAATACTGCACAAAAAGAATCTAGGTTTATAGTGGACTGCAAATATAGTGGGATTCATTACCTTCATTGTGTTGGAAGAAAGGGCAAATGTCACTTGCAGCCTCATTACTGGGAATGTCAGTTGTAAGACAGAAATAATTATTGTGCTTAGCTGAGAATGCCAGAGCCTCCAGAGGACTGTGGCTCTAGTCTGGATATCTCCCTCTATGGAAGACAGGAACATGGTGAAGAAAAGACGGAAAGGAATAGAAATAAAAAGTTTAGAAATCCTAGTCTAGTTGAAAGTCAAAGTCTTCAACCACATAAAACATATAATGATATATATATAAAGCCACATAATGATATATAGGAGAACTATTAGTTATTGTTGTGTGCTATGTAAGGGTAAAATGGAATGTAACCAACTTGGTTTGTAGCAGGAAGAAAATCTGCTCACTGCAAGGGGACATTAGCCCTGGAGCAGTCTGTACTCTCAACCAGAACCACTTAGCCCTGTCATCTGCTAAGAGCCGTGCATGCAGACACCAGCTGAGGACAGTCACAGCAGGCTTGGTCACACTGCAAGTGACAGAGAGGCTCTGGTGCTCCTTGGCTGCTTCCTGGACAGCCTTGCTGGTGTTGGTTATGAGCATCTCAGTGGCCTTCCTCATCTACAACAGCTGCCCAGGACAATGCACGTGGGTCAGTAAAACTGGGATGCAGAGGAGGAACAGATTCTTTTGTTTGCTCCTCCCCTGCACTGTGGTCACCTCATGGCCATGCAGCTCATTTATCTAAGGGCATGTGTACTTAGCCTGCATGTGGTTGAAGCATCTGTTAAAGCAGGACAAATATGGGTGGTTGCATTTTGTTTCTAGTAATTATTTAAGATACGTTGTGGCCTAACATTCTGGAGTTTCAAGTGCTGACAATTGCCATTAACTTCTGCAAGGGTCAAGGGAAAGCATGCAGCACTTCTGTCAACTGTAGATCACTGTTCTAAACCTTGTGCCATAATGTGAAGTATCTGCCTGCAAGGACACCTTTTTGTAGTTGTTACTTATGTTACTTTGAATTATTTTAACTATTATGTGGCCAAGGATGTATAGTGCATGTGAAAGAAATCTGGCTTTGACTCTGCAGAAGGTGTTCTAAAGCTTCTATTTTATTTGGATTATGATATTGCTGCTTGGAAGTAAGGCAATGCCCTTTTGCAAAAGTTCTTCTGTAGGAAGAATGAATTTTAAGGATATATCTGGGAATCCTTCTTCTCAGCACAACCACCAAAGACTAATATAGACTCTAATCCTAAATAGAATTAAATTAATCTACAATGCCAATTCTTCTATATAAAATTGCTAAACTAGATGGAAGAGCATAGGAAGTGTTTGTACTGGAAAAGCTGATCAAACATTTTCCTCAAGTAACGCTGTCAAGGAGCTGTTGCTCACAGGTGGCTGTAATGTCTTGCAGAAGGGTAAAACAAAACACAGAAGATGAAAGTGGAAACCATTCCCTCTGCTCTTGATGCAATATGCTGATGTTACAGCAGTGCATCAGCTAGAACGTTGTCTGTTTTTACCATTTCTTGCATCAGACTTTCATGTCTTTGAGAAAGAATGAGAATTTCTACTTTGTCTGAGAAGCCAGAAGAATTTCACCTTAAAAACTAAATCACACCCATATTTGTGCTGTTTTCACCTGCTTAAGGATTTGGAGGGGAAAAAAAAAAATCCAAGCCAGCTACATTCCCTGTTCAGAGAAAAATCCATAAAACAATATTGCCTCTCAGCTCTCTCCTGACTCCTGCTATCTCTCCCAGCTGCTTCCTAAAAATGCCGTTAGAGCAAAAATAACCAAAATCTTCAGACTTACAGCATCTTGTAGCATTGGCATAACCTACAAGCTTGGATGAGTTGTATTTTATGAATAAGTTGAGCTTGAGGCAGAGTCCACTTTCCTCTCAGAGATATTGTTGATCAGTGTAAAGTGCCACTTTCCAACCAGGAGCTGTTCTGAATAGTTTGTGTATCGCTGACAGGGGTTTTCCTGCCCATATAGACAAATGTCAAATAAAAAAGCTACCAATGATGTTACTAGGCATGAATGGCACTAAGAGAAATCTTTTCTATCTACTTCTCTGGGCTATCTAAACCTTTTTAAAATGAGGGCCTGGAGGCAGAAGCTATGGAAGTGGTTGAATACTTAGAATTATTGTGTATTTTTGAAAGCACTGTGTTTCTTCCATTTCTGTTTTTACATTTATTCATTTATTCATATAAATTCTGGAAAATCATAATTTATATAATGGTTCTCCTGCATTTTTCACATGACACCTGCAAGTAAATTCCTGGGAGCTGATGCTTGTCTCAGGTGTTGGAGGAACTTCTCATTTCAACTCAAAATCCAGCTGGATTATGTAGATACAGAAGTAGTTCATTCATATACAATTACAGCTGTAATAAAGAGAAATTAAGCTGCATTATTAGGATTTAAAGAGTAATTAAATATAACCTCAATCTTACAGAGCTGTTTTGGTTGCTCTGAAGTGCAGCCATAGCCATTTAGTTACATTAAATTGGTTTCAAGTGTTTAAAGACCTAAACAAGTTTGATTTGACTTTTACACTCTCAGATTTCCCTGCCTTCCCATATTGTTGTTACAATTGGTTACATTTGCCTAATATTTATTGTTCTTTTACCTTAATTTCCAAAAAAACCAAGATTTTGTTACATTATTAGGCAATGCCTTATGTACCCAAAATGTGATAATTCAGGAGGAATACCCTGCATTTTTTCATATGCAGAGCTTTCTCTACATGGTCATAATTTTAGATGTGCTTTCAGAGTACCTGTTTGATTTATTCCAATTTACTGATTTGTTTAGCCTGAGCCCTAAGTTCTCTTGGACAACAGTCATCTGTTCTTGCATGTGTGTCCCAGAATGATTCCCTAAGAGCTTTCTACTGATACAAATGGCCTGGGTTGTCCCACTCTGTAACAGCACATGGAGTCCTGCTGGTATGCTGAATAATAATTTAGTAGCTGGATGGAAGACTTTTTTCTCATCTTCTGTGACTGGTCTTCAGAAAAAGACATTCCCAGTTGCTGCAAGGAGAGTGTTTATTTTCTCCTGCCATGCTCTCAGTTTAAGAACAATGGGGTTTTTTCACATCCATACATTCTGTGGGGTGCTGCTGTAGGTTGTCAGGTTTGGTAATGCCTGGAAGTGGCAGCTCTGGTCCTGTGCACAGGGCCAGGGACTCTGTGCTCCTTTGTGTCTGAGCTGCAGGGGTTTGCAACATAGCCTCTTAATCAACCTACCTGTCCTGGGCCTGAGCTGCACCTGGTGCCAGTGGGATCTGCTGCATAGCCATGTCTGGGAAAGGCCCAAGGAAAGCAGAAGGGTAAAGCTCAGTGCCATAACAGAGGATGTGCCAGCAGGAAGAGCTCTTCTGGCATTCAACCCCATGTATGCAATGTACTGTGAGATGCAAAGTGAAAGGATAGCACACAACTGAGATCTGGTAAATGTGTTCACCAAAACTCAAATTGTTTCACAGTGGGCAGCATTCCAAAATGTATTAGTAAGATTTCTTTGGAAGGCCTCTGACTGAAGGTTTCATTTCTCTTAAACAACTGCTGGTGTCTTATAGCAACTGGTAAGTGCAAAGAACCCCAAGTACTTTTTTCTTTGAGGAGAAAAATTTTATGCAGATAGTATATGGCCACATTAGAAGCTGGCTTTATTAATGAGTGCACAGACCAGGTCTAGTGACAGTCCAGCTTTCTGGATTCCAGCTGATGAATTACTCATTTTTTTAACATGGTTCTAGCAGAAGTTCATCTTGGCACTGTAATGTTTTTTTACAAATAACCCCTGTCATTACTGTAGACAGCACTATGGTGCCATGGGAGGGAGAGGAAAGGCTTGTCTCAGAGCTGTGCAAATGGATTGATTTTTTTCCCTCTCTTCTCATATTTTCTGCTTATTTGGATCATTTCTCAAAGTACTACTCAATGCAAAATATAAAAAATAGCAATTACCCTTGTGCAATGTATCTGAAAAAACTTATGAGAAGGACTTTGAAATTGGTTTAAAATACTCAGTTTAAAATAGAAAAAGTATTTGCCATCTGTAAGTTCTAAGTAGAGAAATGTTATTTTTGAAAATTTAGTCTTGTTTAATGATAACTCAGTAAAAAAGTACAGTTTCCTCTTGTAATCTCAAAGACTTTGATTTTTCTTTTCTTTTGTATTTTCTTTTACTGCTTGAGCAAAGTCCCCAAGTGATCTAGCCAGATTTTTCTTCAAAAATATAAGTACATTTTATGTGTATAAGAGTTACCAAAATGTTGCTGCTTGAAACACTTACATGACCTAAAAGTATAAGTCATATTTATTTACATGAAAAACTTGAAATTTGGGTACCTTAATGAGTGGTAAGCATGAGACTTCCCTCCCCTGCTGTGATGAGACAAGGGGGGAGAAAGTTCAGAGTAGTTGTCTTCACACCCCTAATCATCTGCTGAAAGTGAGGTGGTGACTTTTTTTTCTGCTGGGAAGGAGACTGAGACCACAAGCTCATTCCATTTCAGATTAATCACCAATTTATTATATAGAAACAGCTTTTCGTCTCTCTAATGGGAATTTGCTTTTAGGCAATGTCTTTGCACTGCAAAGTATCATATTCCCTTACTAGTATTTTATTTTCCCTTTAATTTGATGCAAATTTGATGTAGAAAAGTGCAGTCAGCAGCAAACGTGCTTTCTTTTATTTTTCAACTTTCTGTAGGAGTTCTTCATATTTTCTGCAGAGTTGGGAGAAAAATGTGAAGCAATAAGTGAGAAATTGGTGCATCTGGAAGATCAATTGCAAAGTTCCGCCTGCAGAGTTGATGAAGGAGTTATTCATATCCTTTTCTCTATAGCTATGGATACGTATCAATCTCTGTAAGTATGCACATGAGGTACTTGCCTGTCAGATTGGCATGGAGTGCTAGTTCTTAGTGTAGGTTAGATGCATTAAGAATGGGAGAAATTATTGTCTTGCTGAAATGGGCATTTTTGTGTAGTAAGTTTTCCTATAATGCATATTTTTTAAAAAATTGATTTAAACAGAAGTTAGTTCTTTGTAAATTACGATTGGGTACTGAAAAGCCTTTATTTTACTGTTAAAATCCTTTTGTTGGTAATGCTCATATAATTAAATGCATAGCACACCAAAAGCTGCATGGATATGAGTGTCCATGCACCTGCATTTCCCAACATGATTTAGCTGAATTAGATGCTGCATTATTGACTCAGACTGTGTATATTGTCACCTGTAGCTTGGGGTTTTTTCTTTTTAAAACAAATGGGCAACAGATGCATCATATGTCATCCTACACATGATAATCTGCCTCTAACACTCCAGTGCAAGTAAAGAGATGAGATATTGTCTTATGCCCACTTACTTATCTCTTTCTATGCTTTATCTGTCAGTTTTTCTGAAGATTGCTTAACCTTTATGAGAAATTCCTTGGCCATTTCTTTCAAAATTTAAGAACATGAAGTTTTGTTTCATTTGTAACTGTCGTAGGAAAAACTTTCATAAAAGGGATTTTGTTCTTCTAAGAAAGGGCAAAGAAAATAAGAACCAATGAAGCTGAGGAAGATGAGAGTACTGAGCTGGTTAGGTTTTAGTAGAGAAGAGGTGGCAGTCGAGAGGATCACGAAGAAAGAGAGATATGTTCAAAGTGCAGAGATTAGCAGAGGATCCCTTGGAGACATCTGAATGTGAGTAGGGGTGGTGATGGTGCTAGAAAGGATTCAGTTCCTGCTAAGAGAAGGTGGAAAGTCCTACAGAGGATAGTTTAGAGAAAGGAGAATAAATAGTGTGTGGAAATACCACTGTGTTTTAAGTAATTGGGCATCTATTACAAGTCGTTGCAGAATTCCTATTCTAGAAACTTGGTTTCTTTAAAGGTAGGAGAAGGATAAAGTGCAAGGGGCAGAGGGAAGGAGGAATGGTGCTGGGGGAAGGGGATTTGGGTTAGAGGAGAGAAATCCAGTCAGTAATTTGTCACTGTAAATGTTTCTTTTCTAAGCATTTCCATATACACACAATATACAGAAAGATTATTCAAAATTATTTTCATTATACTTGCAGTGTTCAGGCTTGGTTGCAGTTGTGTTTCTCCAGTGCATTATTCTCAGAGCTGTATGGGTGTGTCTCATGTGTGTGTGTGAAGAGCATCCAATTCCTTTCTCCCTTGCATGTATTTTCTCTCAAATGAGCTTTCTCAGTGGCCCTTACAGAACACTGAGGGTTGAAGTTATAGGTGCTTTGCAGCGGACTTAAGTTAATATTCAAACTGAACAGTCACATCTGATCATAGTTAAACTTTACTAGGTAATGTGAAATAAGCCAGAAAACTTCATTTTTGTCTCCAGAAGATAGTACACTACATATATGTGAAATAGTAGTGTTTCTTATGTTCTATGGAGTGTGCCTGTTTCTTCACAGCTGTTGACACTGCAAGAGTTAGTTAAAAAATAAAATTAATAATTGTAAATTTCAGGATAGTTGTAGATTAGTCTCATTTTAAGCCACATTTTTCTGATAGAGATCTGACTTCCTCTATCAGTGAAATTCAGCTCATGTTATCTAAATACAGAAATGCACAGTATGTGATATCCTGGTCCTAGCAAGACCATCAGTCACAAAATAAGAAAACATGTTTAAAAAACAGAGATGTACAAAGAAGCAGTTCAGCAATTCAGCTACCCCTTATTAACATTAAGTTGCTGTTTCAGAGGTAGTCCAGGTCAATGTGCATAAAATGTTACCATCTGGTACATATAATCACTGTGTTGTACTTCAAAAAGGAATGAGAAAAATAGCTACCACAGTGCTACAGACCTGTAGATTGGGGTTTTTTTTTTATATAAAGACTGCTCAGTGCCTATAAAATTAGCTTTCACTCATTGGTAACTTGCCTGCATTGCAGGAACTAAGGTAAGAGACAGCAATTAGCCTCAGTAGAGGAATTTATTTAATAGATTAATCTGTTGTTTGCATGGTAATCTATTTGATTTTAGATAAAACTATTAAGATAAAACTAAAATTTCCTATCACAGATACTGGACAATCATGCAGTTGTCATTAAAATCTGGAGAACTTCGAGAACAGGAGCCTAAAGACCTGAAATAGTAATGAAAGCAGGATAAATTTTTCCAAGTCCATTCACAGGTTATTTTCACCATTCCCATATTTCTCCCTAAAAACTGTCTTACACATAAATGTTACAAAATGTATTAGGTCAAAAATCTAACTGGGAGCTGCACAGATGTAAATAAGTCCTGTGGTCTGATTATTAAAAGACTCCACTGAGAAAAATTAATTCCTGATGCTCTTGAGCCATTTTCCAGTATTTAGTGTGTGTCATAGCTTTGATTAATAATTAAGTTTGTAGTGGAAGAAAAAACCCAGATGTCATTGTTTTTCATTCTCTGTTTTGATGGCATAGCACACTTAAATCAACCATGCTGCTCATCGTAAGTGCCAGCACAACTTGAACAAAGGAGAAATCCAGTGATATTTCTTGGCCCTGAGTATAGGCACAGACCCACTTGCAATTCTAATTTTTTGTTGAAATCTTTCATAAAAACCATTAAACTGCCCTTCTTTGTAAAAAGCATCAAACCATAGGGGCATGGGAGTGGATGTTAAAGTTCTCTGTAGCACTACGACATATTTGCTAAATCCTATGTAGTATAACCAAATAAACCTGCAAAATATTCAGTTATGGTTGATCATTAATGAGTGTATGAAAACAGGCCACATCATTAATTAGAAAAACCAAAGGATGAGAGGTGACTCATTATGGTGTCTGCAGAGCTGATGAGAGGTGTTACTTTCCTAACAGTAAAGGCCTGGAATTCCCACTAAAATTAAATGGAGCCTATATTGCAATTTCACAGTCATTTTTTGTTCTTAATGAGTAGTTACATTTTGATAGACAATTTGAATGCATGTAATAGTTCCTCTTGGTGAAAATGCTTTGTTGGAAGAAAACCTAGCTGTAGTATTATTACAAAAACAATCTTCTTTCCTTGCCATAAAATGGGCATTTTAATCAGTTATTCTGATAACAGAATTTTGTGCCTAAACATAGGTTAGCAAAATGACCTGAGAAGTTTAATCATTCACCTTTATCCTGCAGCAGGCTCCCACACCAGTCTTGTTTTGCACCAGAGCAGGTTTTCAACAGAATCATGTAAACTTTAGCCCTGTCTGTAGCTCAGTGGGGAATCTCACTCTGGGTGAACCTTTAAGAGATTTTGGAATCCTCCAAGAGTTAGAGGTGGCAATGGCACCCTCTTTGATTTTATTTCAGATGACAGGAGGGTGAGGTCTTCCTACGGTGTGTCACACAGAGAACATGGTTCCACTTGTATATTTTATGCTCTGATAAAGGTAGGTCAGTGTATTTCCACCCAGGTCCTGCAATTTCTTTGCCTTCCACTTTCTGTTGGAGCAAGCAATTTCAAAGTAGCTGATATTCAGACCACTGAAGGGTTCTGTTTTTCAGTATGTAGCTGTCATTCTGTTTCTGGTTTTTGTCTAGTAGTTTTTAGGGGAGTATTTTGGGTTTTGCATGGGAGGGGTATTATCTTAGTTTATAGAAATAACATACATAGATGTGAAGGAGGGCAACAGTAATCAAGGGGGTAATTGAGAAAATTCTAATTGGTTGCACTACTGCAACCTGAATTTTGTAAGGAGAAATGATGGATTTCCAAAGGTCATTTTACTCTCTTGCTGTGACACCACACAGAAACAGCAGGGACTTGCTTAGTATCTTTTCCTTGCTGCCAAGGATGCTCTTCAAAAAGACCAAAACCCAGGTCATTCAAAAGACTTACTGAATTGTCTTGGCTCTTCACTGGTCCTTTGGCATGTAGCACACACAATCAAATAATTATTTAACTGGAAATGACCTTTTGAGATCATCTGGTCCAACTCCTTGCTCAAGCAGGGTCACTTAGAGGAGGTTGCCCAGGATGTTGTCCAGTCAGATTTTGAATATCCCCAAGGATGAACACTCCACAACCTGATTGTGCAACACAGTCCAGTGTTTGACCACCTTCAAACAAAAAAAAGTCTTCATGTATTCAGATTCAATTTCCTATCTTGGAATTTCTCGCTGTTGCTTCTTGTTATGTCAGTGGACAAAAAAAAGTCAGAAGAGTCTGGCTCCCTCTTCCTCATTCCTGTCTTTCAGATATACACAGTGGTAGTATTCTGTGAGCCTTCTTTTCTTCAGGTTGAAGAGTCCCAGCTGTCTCAGCATCTCCTCATGTGATGGATACTCAAGTCCATTAAACTGGTCCCATGCTGGAGTCATTCCAGTAAGTCCTCTCTTATTGTGGAACCCACAACATCCAGATAGGAACTTACAAGTGCTGATTAGGGTGAAAGGATCATCTCCCTCTGCCTGCTGGCTGTGTTTTTGTTAATCCAGCCTGGGAGGCACCTTTGCCTCATGGCACATTGCCGGTGTACAGTTTATTGTCCACCATGACTCCAAGGTCCTTTTCTACAGAGCTATTTTCCATCTGGCTTAGCCTCTCCAAGGGTGCTGGTGCCTGGCGTTAAAAGTGACACTTGCATTTTAGGTGGTGACACATGGAGCTGAGCTTCTGTCTGCAGGCACTGTAGAGTTTGGCTTTTGGAAACACGCAGAATAGTTAACCAGGTTAGAAACAAGAACAACCAAAAACCTCTTTTTGATTATTTCTGTTCTTCAACAACTAATTTCTTCTTCAGATGTCCAAAAAATGCAGTTACTTTCCAAAATCCCATTGGCCTTTATCTCAGAGCAGTAGTAGTCCTTCATAGTCCTTCCAATGTCTTTTATCTTATAACATGTACTCTCAGTTTCTAACCTTTCCTATAGGAAGGCAACTGATCCATAACATCTACTTTTTGTCTCTTTTCCCTGAACATCTGGGCTGAGAGATCAGAAGCTGCATTTGAGCAAAATGATCCCATTTTTTCCAAAGCTTAAATAAGTCTCTACAGTAATTTGATCTGCTTTTTATCTGCTTGCAAATCATGGGCTCTGAGATGATGCTCAAGTTTTTCAAAGAGACAAAGTTAAATAGGTGAAAAGCTTAAAGCAAGAAAATGTTAGACCTGCAGCATTGTTGAATATGGGTTGTACTGGTTCCCAAGTACTTTAATTTACTGCTTTTTTGACATTGTGGAGTTTTTTTCAGTTTTCAGAAGAAGACAGCAGAACCAGAAAATATTCCTAGCTGGAACTTGTTTTCACTCCTGCCTTGGGATACTGGCTCAATATTTGCAGCACTGGATAGAGAATTTGAGCATGAAGGACACATACGCATGTGGACCCACGCAAAACTGTTTATTTTCATTTTTTAAATGGGTGGAGCTGTTTCTCTAGATATAACCTGTGTCTGGATAGAGATGCCATGCTCTGCCATATACCATATATTTGTCTTAGCCATAAAGGCCCATTTGACAGTTACTTGTCTACATATGATTGTGGTGTTATTTATGAGGTTATTGGTAGTTGCTATACTTAGACTATGCAGTCATCTTTTTTTGTTGCTCCATCTTTCTGTTGGTTGACAGGTTTTTTCCTGTCTTCCTCATTTTCTTCCATCCTTTAAGGTTTCTCAGCCACTGTCACTGAAACATTTCAATTTTGCTTTTTCTCTCTACTTGAAAAGAATTTTGTAGTTGCCTGGGATATTACAAGTAACAGCATGTAGCCAGAGACTACACATCAGAATTAAACTTCAGAAGGTTTATGGTGTTCATGGATTGCAGGATTTACGTTTAACAGTTAGGTTTTCAGTAGAGACTTATGATTAATTTGCAGAGAGGTGGAGAATCCAGGACTTAGAAGAGGATAATCATATTTCTTACTTCAGAGAAGATGCAAAGCATAATTAATTTGTCCTTGTACAGTGCTTTGTGATCCTGGGATAGGAGAAGCTTTGTGTGTACTGCTACTACTCATAATCAGAGACAGAAGCCCTTTAGATTAACAGAGCTGTCCAGAAATTAGAAATATGCATGAACATATTAAGAGCAAAATATCATAGCAAATGCATGTAAATACACAAAGATGAAGTTTTGGGGAATTGATAACAGAATCAAAAGCAGCCAAGACTTTTCAAAGACATAAGAATGATTCCTGAAAGAGCTGTGGTTGTTACAGCTTTACCATGGTCCAGTCACAATTTTTCAAAAGTAGCAGCTTAGTTTTTACAGTCCCATAACCTGAGCCCATCCTTTCTTTTTGACATTGCATTAACATTGCGGTCAAGTAAAACAACATTTCCTAATGTCTGAGCTCTGCAAAGGACAGACCGTCCTTGTGCATTATTATTTTTGTGTGTTGTACTTTTGAAACTGAGTTGTTTCAGTGTCATCCTGTTTCACTTCCCTTGAAGTCAGATTCTGGCATAATTTGATAACATACTGCTAGAAATGAACCAATTTCTGTCTTTTGGTGCCTTTGCCCTTCATCCATACCTGTCCAGGAGGCCTCAGTGGGATGGGATGGGCCCTTGGGTTTGTTCATAGACTTGATCATTGGTTTACTATTTCAGCAGGCTCTGACTTGCCTCTGCTTGCTTTCTTCTCCACACAAAGTAAGCTATAGAAGAGAGAATAAAATTGGTTGTCTCACTGAGCTTGGACTTCTTCCAACAGTAGATAGTGTTGCTGATTTAAGATTATCAGCCGAAAGCCTAGTAGATTGGTAGTACAAACTTATTCCCAGTCATAGCACAAAAAGCTGTACTGCCAAGGAAGCCTAGTCCCTTAAAGGCCTGTGCACATGTCAGTAGTTGCTCCTGTCTCTGTGAATGTCCTGCCTTTGTCTGCACCCCTTGTTGCCACCATGTGACACCCTCCCTCTCATCACTGTGGAGCTGGGAAAGAGGCAAGTGGAAGGTCTCTTTCAGAGGCTGAGCCATTCCCCATCAGTTTCTTCCTGAATTCATTGCAGGAACCCTACAATGAAATGTGGAAAACTCTTTCTTAACCAAATGAAGCATTTTATACTAATTATTGTATATTTTCAGGTGGCCTTCTTCCTTTTAATGCATGACAGTACAACCTCATTACTGCCCTCTTTGCTTTTCAACTTGTTCAAAGCATTCCCTGTGGAGTCTCGTATAGCTTTATGTTTGTGTATTCTGCACTGTAATTATAATGATAATTCAGCTAACATGAAAGCTTTCTGGAGGTAAGTGTAGCAGAAACACTTCTCTGCTGTAAGCTAATTTTGCTCCTTACCTAGATTCCCACCCCACCTTGCATAGCACATAGTCACTAATGCCACACAAGCTGTGGTCACTTGGGTTTGTTTCAGACTACTCCTGTTGCCTTCACCTGGGCTGTGTCTCTGGCATAAAATTCTACCCTCCATCCATCAGGAACTCACACCTAGTGCTGCTGCCTCCATGGTACACAATATTTTTTGTCTCCTTCCTTTTTTTCCCATGAGAGCAGTATCCAAGCAGTATCCCCCATCCCCTCCCTTTTTTAAACTGCTAAATAATGCTACTTGAGAACTTGAGTTTGCCTGCATTTTTCTTTTGCTAGCAAGTGTGAGAAATGTATTAATATTTAATCCAAACAATTTGGAAGAAGTTGAAGCTACAATTAGATAGCCATGGCCATCTGTTGTGAACAGCAGAACAAGAATGTACTTAATAACTTGGAAAGAGAAAAAGGACTGCCAATCACCTATATAATATTCCTTAATAAAGCTTGCACAGTCTCTGCAGAGGGAGATCCAGGTGGTGAAGGAGACACTCCAGACCGTGCTGGTGCAACTTCAGTCAGCCAAGGAGGCAGGAGAAGAAAAGGCTGGAGACTTCCTCTGTGACAGCTGGTGTCCAGGAAAACAAGACTTGAAGGAATAATGAGCAGAAAGAGCTGGTAGGATGACATTAATTCACAAAGGGCTGCTTTTAGTAACTGAATACTGTTTTACTAAGCCTCAGGGATCTCTTCTCTCCCCTGCATAACTAATAACTAAATCAATTATGGAGAAACAGAGCCTGGAGGTCTATCATCAGAAGTGTGCTACGCAGCCTCATATGTTTTGGCACAGATTGGGAAACAGCTTTCAGAGCAGAGCAGCTCCTGTAAATGTGTAGATTACAAGTTGATACATTTCAAGTGAGTCTGCAAAGTTGCCTTTAATGTCAGTGAAGTGTTCTCCTTGAAGGCTCATAAACACTGTCTTCCTCTACTCATGGATTTTTTCCCTGATTTAAAATGCAACATTAAAGCTGGAACATCTAGTATTTCTTGGAAAATAGCTCTAAGAATAATAAGAACTTTTTTTTCCCCTCTTTGGCTTTAACAGCTTTCTTACACTGAATGTATTTTCACATTCCTGCCAATAATTAAATCAATAGGGTGAAATTCAAGCTAACCGTGTTCTTTCAACTGAAATTTGGATCTCATTTGCTCTGTGGTATTAAGTACAGTGGAGGTAACTAACAGCAGCCCCTATAGGAGTAGTTTAACTCAATTTATTTAGGTATTAATATAAACTTTCTTTAGTATTACAGGGGTTGTAAAGCAACAAAAAAAATCCAATGTTGATGATTTGTGTTGCTTATATTTAAATATTGTATGAACAAGAAGTCATTTAAATCTTGTTGTAAAGATTACTACCATTACTTTGATCTTCCTTGTGAGCTTCAGAAGGAATGCAGATTTTTTTGCAAGACGTGTATGTCAATATATATACACATGCATAGTTAACCATATATTTTTATAGGAAATAAAAGCAATACTCAGCTGAAGCCAACTGCATAATTGTTCAAATGAGTTAATGTCTTCAAAAATTCATGTGTACTTCTACTTTGATACCAGTATATCTCTGATACCATAAAAATTCTGTTGCAGAGGAAGAATTAAAAAAAAAATCTTAATTTTTAAAAACACAATAGAAAATGTCTTGCAACGGATACTGTACTTTTTTGATACTTTCTGTCATTTTTAGAATTACTCTTCTACTTCAGTTACATTTTATAGCCACATTGTGTTGTTGCAAATTTTGAAGGTCATTGGACTACTTTCCCACTAAGATCCTGTTCATTTTTCGTGTGTTTTAATGCTAGTTGAAACTTCTACCTCAGTGTTAAGTACAGAAGGAGGGAGGGGAAAAAAAGTGCCAGGCAGCTGAGACATACAACAGGATTATAATTGCCTCCAGGAGCATATGGTTGTCAAAGCAGGGCAGAGAGCTCAGGTGGTTTCTATCGTCATCAGATCCTCAGGGTTGCATTACAGCCCTGTAATTCAGAACATGGTTGACTTTTCTCACTGAGTAATATATGGGCCAGCATCCCTTTACATTGTGGTAGAGACTCTTGGAGCTCCAGCTTGCATGGACTCTGCTACTTGGTTCCCTAATGGAGATCTCTTGCTGTTCTGCTTGACAAGTTTATCTCTCCACATCCCTCTTCAATACCTTCCTCCCCACCACAGCTCTGGCACTTTCTGAAGCTCCCCATAACAGATGAACAAGGTGTTTGCCTCCAGCTCAGGGCAGGAGACAAGTGCAGGTGGCACCCTGACATTGAGCCCACGCACAGGAACAGCTCCAGAGCAAAACCTGCCTGCCAGAAAGCACTGATGGAAACCCACATGAGTTCGGGTAAAGAGCAAAGAGAGCACTCTGACAAGACACTCTTGAAACGTTAAGATAGCTCTTAAAACTGTTTCTTTAACACCCATAGAAGCTGCCTGGGGTTCAATACCACAGAGGGCCCAGGTACTGCATTTCCAGCAAGGAGCATTTATATTGGACCCTTAGAACAGTCCCAGGGATGATGGCCAGTACACTAAAGTAAGGTTTCATGACATCCCACTCTCCCACCCTGCAGAGTTTTGTCCTTTGAATACTTAGTGCCTGCAATGTAAAGTTGTTAGGCCCTAGAAGTGCCTTAGAGCCAGGATCAGCTACAGCTGAAGCCTCAGGTCTGTCTCCTTGCAGCAGCAAGGGCTCAACAACAGGAATAGGACCCAACCATCACAGGGGCAGGAGAACAGCACCCTCATTGCCACTAGCAAGGTTTCTTGAAGACATTCCCATTCAATTAAAAAAATTGTATGGCTTTTGTGTTTCAAAGCTTCAGAGCACTACTGCATCTTAATAAAAACTCAGTTTAGGCAACCACTCTAATAAGACACTGAATTTCTAAGGAGAAGGGAAACTGAATCAGTCATCATTTATGTTATGTTTGTATCTGTTAACATCTATTTTATATGTAACATGGACTACTACTACTCCTTTAATTTATTGTTCCATTAACTTCATTGTTTGTTGTGGGAAGTTAGAGCCAGTAACCATCCCTTTTCTGAGACACATGTGATAATAAGCATACTTTAAAAAAAAGGTCTACTATGCAATGTATCAGCTGCCTTTTATCTGTGAATAGAAAATTTTCAAATAAAGAGAAGTATGTTTTTACTAACCCAATGTCTGTTTGCATTCTGTGCAGTGTACAGCATTTTAGAAGCTTCATCACAGGGAATTGAGGAAAGAAAAGGAGAAAGAAACCATGTGTGTGACTATTATTGTGCTGCTGACAGCAGTTATTCATCTGCTTGGGCTAGCCTGTTATGTCTTTTGAAAACAGTCTAAGGACATATTCAAGACTAAAGCCTGAGAGCAACATGTAGTTCTTTTCAGTATGAGAGGGAGAAATAAGTATCACACAGTGAACTGTACAGACAGGTAAAACCTGCACTTAGGTCCCAGCTTGATCAGTCATGGTGTGCAGCTAAGTCCTGCCTGCCCTGCCTCAGTTCCTCACCCATGGATAAGGGCTGAAGGAAGAGCAGCACGACTGTGCCTTGGCTACAGCAATATCTGAGGCCAAAGTTATGCTCTTACACACATTCATTGCCACCATGAGAGGTAGCAGAGTGTGTATGGTGTCCCGAGAACCACTTTCATACATTGTTGCTAGAATTCTCACTTCTGGGCAGACTGGTCTCCCACCACCTGCAAACAACAAAAATATCCAGAAAGAAGTTCCTTTCCTGCCCAGATCATGCTATCCATAGACCCAAGAGGTTTAAAGCCCAGACCCAAAAGGTTTAAAGACAAATAGGCAAATAAGGCTTTGTGTGTTTTCTTCTGCCACAGCAACAGAATAATAAAATAATTTAGGTTAAGACCTTAAGTCTGAGCCCAACCATTCACCCAACACTGCCAAGAAAGTACACCACTAAAATACATCCATAAGTGCCACATCAACACATCTTTTAAATACTTCCAGCACTGGTGACACCACCACCTCCCTTTGCAGCCTGATCCAATGCTTGATGGCCCTTTCAGTGAAGAATTTTTTCTTGATATCTAACATTAACCTCCCCTGGTTAATGAGGGGATTCCCTCTTGATCCTGTTACTTGTTACCTGGGAGAAGAGGCCAACCCCCACCTGGCTACAGCCTCCAAGCAGTTGTAGAGTGATATGGTCCCTCCTGAGCCTCCTTTTCTCCAGGCTGAACATCCCCATATCCCTCAGCTGCTCCTCATCAAATCTGTGTTCCAGACTCTTCCAGACCAGCTCCCTTGCTCCTCCAGAGCACACACAGTGAACTGCTCCAGGAGAGCTGCAAGATGAGGAAAAGTAGCTCACCTTTAGCAGTCCCTTTCATGTGCTTTGTGGGAGGAGTGGTTGATTTTGTTGAATACACCCCCCCCCCCTCAGTGTACAAACATGCTCTCAAGGGACTAAAGACTGAAGCAAGGAGAAGAGAGCACTCCAAAGGGTGTTCAGCTCCAGCCTAATATTGCTTTTCACAATCAATTAGCTAATCCATTATTTCTAAAGCATGACAGCTCAGGCTTTTGCTATCATTACTTGTTAAATCAAGATAAGTGCCTGTTTTCTAGAGCATTGGAGAAGGCAGTTCAATAATGGGTCCCAGATAGGCAGTAGTGCTGGAGAGAGCTCCAGGGTGAGATTAGAATAATCCTCATGTATCCTCTTAGTTTACTATCCTATTAAAAATGAGGCTGGGACCAAGAGATTTTTTTTTTAAGTCTCAGAGATTACCATGCTACAAAGCAGCTCTAAAATACTGAATATTTTTCTGCACTGCTAAAGATGATAATACAAGTTTCTGGAGAAGCATTAAAAAATAATAAGAAGAAAGGGCCTGTGAATAAAGGAGATTCTGCCTGAACCTGAAAAGCTGCCAAGCCAGCAGCCACTGTAAAGCATTTATCTCAAATTCCTAATGAAGACTTGGATATGAGGTCTGGGAAAAGAACATCTGGGGTTGAGTGAGTAAGGAAATGTTTGAATTCTGCACATGCATGGTATTCAGCCACACTTTCCCTTTTCCTTATCTAGAAGAGCACTGTCTTTGGGAAGGGGTTGTTGGGGCATTGTCAAAGACACATAATGTCAATACAACACTAGACTATTTGTTCTTGTAATCACCTGCAAAGTTGAATAAATTGTTTAAAATAAAACCAGCCCTCCAGGAACACTAAGTGGCAATAGAGAGAAAACATTAAACTAGTCAGGCACAGGTAGGAGACACATGATAGATCTCACTGGAGAAACGGAAAATTAAGAGACCTTTTCACAGTGACCATCCAATTTACAAGAAGAATATTACGTTGAATTTATTACTTCTCTGACACTGAGACTTTGAAACTCCAAAGGAAAGACCTCTCTGTTTTCTTGTCAAAGTAGGCTTAAGATTTTGTCTATCAGCTCAATCCCAAAACCTAGAGTTTTGTGCCCACTCTCATGTTTCCCTGTAGTAGCAGTTCCAGGGCAATGCTCAGGAGCAGCAGCAGGGAACCATGCACAGCTCTACAGGTAGAACTTCAGGGCTGCATCATAGTTTATTCCTTTAATTTCAATAACATGAGCTCCTGGAGCAGCAGCTGACTGGTTGACCCAGCTATTTTCCTCACTTAGATGGGCAGCCCTGAAAAGCAAGCACATGGCATTGCATCTGTACACAGTACAGACAAGCACTGACAACTCTGCTGTGCCCCCACAAAGTAAAAGCAAGTGAGGTATCAGAAAAAGAGGCACAAGAACCTCTTTGGAAGTTAGCACAAACTAATGTGAATTGTAAGACCAGCAAAATTCAGTACAGATAGCTTGCCAACTAAAGCCCAAAATGTGACCCACTCATGTCCTTTAGTACTTACATGGAGAAAGATTTGCCTACTGGTTGTTTCATCTAGCAGAAATCACAAAACATAAAAGGAAAAAAAAAGATTTTTAGCAGGGAGAGTAATTATCCACTGAATTTTTTTTTTCCCCCAGAAACTGTGAATAAAGCCCTTCTGCATCCCAGATGTAATGCACTTGACACAGAAAACACCACAATTCAGTTTTATACAGCCTATATGGTACCTGTAGAACTGAAGAATAGTCACAGGGCTTTACCTTAAATATATGCATTTTCCTTACTAGCTTAAAAAAAAAATAAGGCACAGAAAAAGAAATGCTTTCATAAAATGGTGCTCAGAGCAGAATTGGAGGACAGAACAACTGGATGTCAGCAAGTTGGGAAGGCCTATTTACCCATTCTCTGGTCTTGACCTTAGCTCAAAAGGGCAAGTGAAACCAAATGCTAGGGAAGGCTTTCCTGTAAATCTTCCCCAGGAAGCAAAGACTGAAGCTATTACAAAATGCTTCACAGCCTGGCTAGGGAGAAGCCGAGGCTTATGAGCCAGATATCTTCCCTCCCACGTGCAGGCAGGTTAAATAGGCTCAGGAGGCAGGGACACGTGCCATGGTGCAGAACCAGCAGACATGGTGCCCCAGGAGCAGAGGCAGTGCCACAGCACCTGGACAGCCCTCCAGCCTGAGAGGCTGCACAGCCCCTGGCACCAGTGCTCATCATCCTCTGCAACAGAGGAAACCCAAAGAAACTCAACCAACACCAGGCCATCAGGCACTGCTTGTCTTGGCTGTTTGTGCTGATCAATGTAGTGCTGCTTGGATTTGTTAAATCAGAAAGAAAAGGTGAAAAGAGCACCTTGCCTCTGACGGCCATACGTGATTTGTCATTGCTAATTTTCTATAATGAACTGTAGCAAGTGAAACCAGCCTCTCTCCATTAATCCTGATGGGAAATGTTTCTTCTCAGTCTTCTCATCAAGTACCCCAAATTCCTTGAATGACCATAAGCTATAGCTGTACCAAACACCCAACTGCCCTCTCTAGTCTCATGAACTGAAGGCAGCAGCACAAAGCAGCTCTTCCAGCACAGTAATACTCCCTGGTTATGACATGGGAACAATAAGGCATCACCAGCTTTGTTTCCTTCTATGTGTGGGGTTTTCTATTATCCTGAATTAGAAATGTAATATTGATTGGGTTTACTAAGGTGGGAGAAAAAAAGGGGAAATAAAACCAAACCAAAACCCATTGAGCAATGTTGTGTTCTGAAGGAGAATTAAATCACCTGGTTAATGTCTCCTGTTCTGCAGCCTTCGTTCTTGGGTTTTATGAAGTTCTTCCTACTTGAGGTCAGCAGAACAATCATTCAGGGATTTTTTTATTCACTTCCCCCATAAATTGGTAACAGAACCTGCCTATCTTTTGCAAGACATATTAGTAAGCTTCAAGTTTTACCTCAAACCATTAATGGTCACTGGATTATGGGAGATGTAATTTAGCTCTAGGGGTTGAATCAGTAGAAGAAAATATTCCTAATTCCTCTGCACAGACAGCCTAAATCGACCAAACTAACCAAAGTGTCTGATGTCTTATGGTCAGGAGCTCCCAGAGTGCTTAACTTTTCTCCAGTCAGTCGACCCTGAGGTAAAGGCTCAGGCAAACACATGTGCTCCACATTCAGCCCTCTAACACCTTTAACATATGGTTTATGCATGCCCTTAGTGGTGCACTGATTGGAAAGAAAGGAGCAAACTTCATGCTGGAATTCAAGGCTTTTTCCCCACTGCTGGTAGTCATCATTTCAGCTTTCCTCTTTGATCTCCCAGCACAGCATCCTGCCTCTGCCAGGGGCTGGCACATGAGCTCTGGGACAGGGGTGGTGGTGGCAGCGCTCACTCCTGCACACAGCACATGTGCACAGGCACGTCCCCCTCCTCGCATGCATCCTCCATCCCAGAGGGTAAACAGGGCCCAGATGCTTTTCCCTCACTCCTTCGGGTCAAAGCCTGCCAAAAGCCTGGTGCTCAGGGGAGGCAGGCGTGCTCATCAGGGAGCGAGGACCCCCAGGGCTTGGGTCAAAGAGAGCTGTTTTCATCCAAGCCTCACACACATCTGCTTCTTGAGAGGTTGAGACCAGCCAGGCAGAGAGCAGAGCCATTTTTCTCTAACCCCCACACCTAAAGTGTCTACTAATCTTCTCCCTATCACTGCAAAAAGCACTGGCAGAACACCACCAGACAGGCAAGAAAGTTTAGTTCCACTGGTAGAAGTAGGAGGCAAAAGGCACATTTTGGGCAGGCAGGGGCCTGCCCCAGCAGCTCCCCCAGAGGAGTTAATCTCATCACAGAATCACAGGAAGAGCTACAGGACCCTGTCAGCACCACACATGCCTGAACTAGAGAGCCCAGGATCTCACAGGGGATTATCAGCTCCAGCAGCACATTCACACACCTTCCTTCCCGTCTTTGTAGGGGGAGAGCAAACTCATCTGCCTGGAGATACAACAACAAATTCAAAAGTCAAGGATAGCCTGGGTCTCCATCTGACCCTACCAAAGCTGGGCCGTGTGAGCAGGGGCTTTCAGCACTGCACCAGCTTCAGCTGGAGTTAACACATCAGTCCTGGGTGATTACTGTGCAGCTCAGTTCGTGATCATTAAAGGCTTTAGAGAAAGAGGAGGGATGGACCTCTCATGCCTTATAGGTGACTCCAAACTATCTCCAAATTAGCAATTAGAAGTGCTGCCCGGTGCTGAAGGTAGATTAAAGGGCAGAGGTCCTGGTCCCTTAGGGCTTTTAAGCACATCAGTGATTTTGACAATGTCTGAGTCTCCAGTAAATTTTACCAATGCCCTTAAAATAAAAACATTGTATGCTGTCAAGGCTGTGCAAGGTGAACTTTCTGGTGATTCTTGCTTCACTAATGCTAGGATGAAACCCACGTGCCTCTCTAATTTTTGTGATCCTACCACTCACCAGTCAAGAGTGAGGTCTCTTGAGCAGTCTGTGAGGACCCTCTAGGCAAGGATGCACTGTGCATCAGGCACAGGATGTTCAGACCCTTTCTTTCATGTATATCTCTGACTTTGGATATCAGATTGGTTTTAAAAACACCTACAGTGCTTCAGCGACACTGGGGTAATTAAAAAGCCATCATTAAAGGCCCTGCAGTTAGGCAGGGCTTTGCATAACCCTGGATTGATGTGGAGTTGTGAGATATCCTCCAGGAAGCATTTGGCATAGGAAATGGCAGAGTCTGTGTGACTACACAGACTGCAGAAGCCAGCACCCCCTAGAAGACAAGCCTTCCCTTGTGAAGTGGTGATTTCAGGATTTCAACCACATGCCCTTGTAAATAGCCTTAGACCACTGAGTGCTGCTTAATTCTCCCCCAGACTGAATAAGTTGCTTCAGCCAGTGGCCTAGAAGCTATATCAAGAGTCACCAAGAGGTGAAAAAACTTCTCCCGTGCAATCTGGGGGTAAAAGTAGGACTTGACAACTTTTACTATGTCCCACATGGAAGGGCAGTGTTGCTCTGCACCTGGAGGGAGGGAATGAATTTCAACAGGAGCCCCTAACATGGATGCATCCAGCAAGCATCCCCTTCCCCCAACCTTAACTACTCCCCCAAGGGCCTGATACTGATTTTCAGCTGCTCTTACTACCTTCTGATGCCCTCTGAACACCTTGCCTCCTTCTTCAGGTTTCCCCTTGCAGATATAAGGCCTTCTCTAGCAAAGAATAAAGTATAAAAACTTACATGAACAGTTGTCAAAAGGAGAGCTTCTCCTGCACTTAAAAATAAGCACTCTCTCTGTCTCTAGGCCAAACACTGGGTCTTGAACCAAACCCCACCTCCCCTTCCAGGCATCATTTGCAATCTGACAACTTTGAAACATAAGCAATAGCTGTATCTGAGGAAGTGGGGGGAGGGAGATGACTAGAATATCTCCAGAGGTCCCTTTCAACCACAACCATTCTGTGATAAGGGGTGGGGGGCAGAATCCCAGAAAGCAAACTGCACTTCTTTGTTGAGTTTCAGATCTGCCAAGTGTTCCCTGCCACTTCTAATCACAAGTCAAAGTAATCCTTTAAGAGGTTTTGCTTGAGGGAGCATTAAAGTGTGCAGGATCATGTGGAGCTCTCCAAGGAGAGTCACAAAGTGATACCTGGGAAAAAATGCAGGCAAGAGGCACACCAGTGACATGGCTCCAGTGTTCTGCTATTAAAATGTTAGAGAAACCTGAGATTCGACAGACACTGACACAGGTTTCTTGTAACAGTAACCAGTAAGTGCATTTCACTTCTGAATTGCATCTTTATGAGTGGCGCTGACCCAAATATAAGGTTTAAGCCCAAGTAACAATTTACAATTTACTTTTGGAGTGACAGCTGAGCTGCTTAAGGGAAGCTTGACTTAAGGCAACGAGAAGAAGATAGAGTTCCAGTGTCTGCAACCACATCCCTACAGCATCTGAGCTCTGCTTAGGATCCTCATGTGCCTTTACCCTTTGAAGCTGGTATATGATGGTCCTCTCTAGGTTCATCTCTTTGGTGCTCATGAAATAACAGGAATGATGACACTTGACACAGAAACTCTGCACCAGAAGGTAGGCATTGCAGCAGTAAAGTAAAAACCTGGATCTTTCCACTCAGGGACATCAGCATTTCAAGATAGCAGCAACGACATAACTGGATTCACTAAAATAATTCTACCCTAGTTTTTTGGTTTTTTTACATTTAATATTTAATCTAAAACAATGTTGTGAACATTTTCCCCCCAGATGAAACCTCGCAGGTTCATTGACCAAGGTAAAAACCTGCGTCCAAGCATGGAGAGAATCCAAAAAACACTGGCTCTCCACCATTTGCCTGCTCTGCACAGGGATGTCCTGCTCAAAGAGTTTCCTCCACCTACTACTGCTCATTTCTATTCTGCACCCCACATTGGAGGCCCCTTTTTCACTGCCTTCTTATCCTCTCTAATAGTTGGTAAAATGAGGCAGCCCAGTCCAAGGCAGCAGAGAAGCCCTCCATGCCACCCACTCAGGGGCAGGAGTAAGGAGTTTGCCGTTCCCACCACTGTGTCTCATCAACTTGGCACTGAGAGGAGGAGGGAGGGACTGTCTCACCAATGACCCACCAAAACCAAGAGAAGTGATGCAGTGATTAGTAAACCTCAGTTCATTGGCAGATCTACCATGCTTCATGCAGCAGTCAGGGAAGAGATTGTCTAGATAAGGGCAAGATAATCAGGACTGGTTGACAGACTGCACTTCCCTCTTTGTAGGGCACAATATCCAATCCACAGGGCCATTTCCTCCTTCCCTACCTTGCAGCCCTTTGACGCTACTAACTCCTATCTGCATATAAAAGACCCTGTTTTCATCATGACATGGGCTAATTAACTGATTCCAACACAGTAATTAGCTGGTAAAAGTAGGTCTACATTTTCTTACTTAACATAAATGCTGTAGTTCTTGTTCAGTGCCAGGGAAGCTTCTGAGTGTGGCTGGGCAGCCTCGCTGTGCTGACTGCTCCATGATGCCAAAGACTGGCTGTGCACAAAGTGACAGGATGCTCTGCATCAGCAGATGCAAAGAGACACAGTAGGACTAGGGAAAAGTCCACACCTGCCTCAGAACTTGCTCCACCGGTGAATCGCTAATATCTTGTTGAGCCAAGTCCTACTTCAACCCATCAGACACGTTTTGTATGAGAGACCTGACACATCCATATCTGTGTCATATGATGCTTAGCCAGTTTGAAAGTGTCTCTGTGATTCTAGGAGCCTGTTTTGACCACAGCCATGTCACAGCAGGTGGTGCCAAATAGTCTGCAGAGAAGGAATAGCAGCTCTATTGAGCCCCACTGAACCAGGGAACAGGATGCACATCCCCAGGAGTGCTGGCAAAGCAGCATTTCACATGCCATTTTGAACCACATGTATCAGCTTACTCTGCAAATGTGACTGAGTTTTAAATCTCAAATGCTCTACACAACATGATATTTGTCCTCACCTTCCCCCTCCATTCCCCACCCTCAGGGCCATATTTCCCTCCTCTCTATTTCCAGCTTGGAGACTCCTAATGAAGTTTTTGTAACTCTCTCATGAGCAGCAGGTGAGTAATATTGAGGAACAAACAGTATCTTCAGCCCAGAGCAGATGCACTATGTGACTGAGACAAAGAGAGTACTCCATTTATTTTTATTTCTAAACTTTGTCAGGATAAGGAACACTGTCTTTCTTCGATCAAGCCAAAGACAGATACCCCTCTCTAGCACCCATCAGTCCCCACACTCTGAACTAGGTCCAGCTGTGGTTAAGTTGAGAAGGGCAGAGCTGTCTGTCTGCACCCCTCTGCTGGGTGTCTGACAGGTGAACCAGTTTAGGTACATCTCTCTCTTCCCTCCTCCGATACCTCTTGCTATAGGTACCAAATTTGAGTGCTACCAAAATTAATGGCACTTTACAGCCACTAGTGTCTGGGACAGAGCTGGCCATGCTCTGGATCAGCTCCTGGATTTTGGTCTAAAATAAGAGTCTGGGCAGGGTACTGAGAGGGGTATTGAAATCATTCATGTTTCACAGGGGAACACATGAAGTCTGCTGAGAGTCTGGCCTGTTGTTATAGGCCACAATGAAGATGCCACCATCTCATAGCAGATGGCAGCATCACATGCTGCAGCATTTTTATAGTGCTTTATATGCCAGGAAGCAGTCACATCAGGTTAGCAGTTCACAAGCACACTGAAGTTCAGAAATTCATTTACTGCTGTTCTAAATCTTCCCAAATGGCACTTGTGAGCCCTACTGCCCCTCCATTACTATATTGTTATTTCCCTGCCCCCAGTAAATGGAAGATGCATTTTATGTGTTTTTTTTCCCCCCCAGTGTGAATTCCAAGAAACACAGGATTGTTCAGAAAGACTCTTCAGGGTTACTCCCCGGCACAACTCATCTGCTTTGCCTGGTTTTGTACATCTTTAAAGAAAACACTTTGACTACATCCAAGGTCCAACAAATAATGGTTGCAGAACCCACAGAAGTGTGACCTTCACTAGGGGGCTGCTGACAACATTAGTAATGCCAACTCAGAAACACAAAACAGAGTCCAGTCAAACACTGAGCTGGTGTTATCAGCTGAAGTTGTTGCCGTTGCTGTTCTCCATTAAGCCTGAAGTGTTGAGTACCAGATGTTTAAGATGGGCACTTCAGAAACCCCTTCAGCATCCTCAGTTTCAGGAGGCATGAAGGGTGCTCAATATCTTAGCAAAATGGTCAGTTACTTTAACCCATGCCATGATCCTTTGATGTTGATGATTTTCAAATTTACCTTTCTATCCATTTAATCATGTGTAAGGAGTTACAACTTAGCCACAACCTCTTGTTGCAGGTGGATATGTAAGTAGTCACACTCCTCAACAGCTTCTTTAGAGAATACTACTCTTCTGTGAGCCTATTAAAGCATTCCCTCTGTCCCAGCAGAGACATTAGCAAGTTAAACAAATTCCCAAATAAATTGTTACTGTCAGAGATATCCAAGCAATTACCAAAGTCAAGAGAGATAGTTGGGATTCAAGCAGTGAAATGCCAGTGAGCAGCCTGAGCTGAGCCATCTCCTGTGAGGACTGAGACCCTGAAATCACAGCATTAAGACAGAGAATCAGGAATACTAGAAGTCAAACAGATGAAGCTGGACTGAGTTTAATCCCAAAGGTGAACAATGTAAAGTACGATCAGTGACTTTTGTTAAGATTTCTTGCATTTGCATGGCTAACACCACAGTAAGAAAATAAGTACACATAATTTCCTGGACTATATTTAAATAAATCCCTGATTATGCTGTGCCTAACTTAAAGCAAGTTCAAAGAGTGGTGAAGTTTTCCTGCCTCCTAAATGTACAATTGAAGCTCCACTCCCTGAAAGACAAATTATCACTGTCAACCAGAGCACAGACTGTGGAAGGGCAGCAGCACCTTACCAGAAAGGTCCTCCTGGGGCTAAGAAAAAAAAGCCACAAGACATGTAGTAGCACATCATGAAGCACTACCTGATAATTCTGTATTTCTCTAGCCCAGGATGGCCAGGTCCCATGGGCTACAAATTCATGGATTAGTATAATCCATACAAATGTAATTACAGATCTCTATGGCTCTTAGCAAGCTCTGCATACTGGCTGTGTGCAGAACTATGAGTACTTCTCTAATCTCATTTTCTGATTTTCTTTCCTCCCCAAAAGCACATCACCAAGCCTTCCTTTTTCCAGACTCAAGTTTGATGCTTTGATCTCTCAGGATTGAAGACTCTATTGCCTACCACAGAAGCTTATTTTTCTTATCTCTTCCTCCATATCCCTTTTAGTCTGTATGGGCAGAAGAAAACATTCAGGACAGACATCAGGCAATGAGATCTGTGACATCAGTCAGATTTTAACTGCAGAGAACAGGCTTAGCACAGGCACTGTGCTGGTCTCAGGCTGAGTGCCAAGCGTGGACAAACCTGGCAAGACCTGGATATTGGGACTGCTGCTGTAACACAGGTGTTTGCAGCTGGCCATGCCAGCTGTGCAGGGCAGAAGGACCAACTCTTTGCCCTGCCCTCCTGTCTCAAATGCCTCGTGCAGGGGCTGGCCCAAGGCACTGCAGGCATGGGAGCACAAACACAGAGGAATGAGCATCACCCTCCTCTTCTGCAGTCAGGGAAGAAAGGGATTTCCCTGGAAGGCATCATGATCTGAGACACATTCCAGTGGCCAGCCCAAGACCAGGACAAGCCTGTTCTACACTGCTTCTGACCTCCCATGCAACTAGTTCAGGTAGCTAATTTAGGCAGGGTTTTAGGTAGGGTTTTTGGGTGCCACAGCTAACCCAGAATCTTTCTTGTCAGACCTGTGACCTGCCCCTAGAACACTCATGGGGCTCCACTAGCCCTGTATTTTCTCCACCCAATCTGTTTCCAGTTCCTCCACTTGAGGCCTGGCTCTGTGTTTGGATATTCCCAGGGCTGAAGAGGAAGATCACAGGGCTCTGTGATGCTACTGTGGGAAGAAGAGCACGGGTTAAATTGGTAGGTCACCCCAGCTCTGGTGCCTAAGTTACTCTGGGGATGCAGAGGAGGAAGGCAAGCTCCAAGGCCAATTGAGCATCTCTCTTCCCCAGCAGCTCTGCAGGAAGCCCATGGAGACCAGGCAGGTAACAAGCTATCGAGTGCCAGCTCAGCCCAGAGGCTGCTCCAGGAACAGGCAATTAAAAAGCAGCCATCAGGGCAGCCTGACACCTGTATCACTCCCCCAGATTGCATGTGGGGGTGGGAATGCCCTGACAGCCCCAGGTGTGAGCCCTCCACAGTGGATGGGCAGCTAGAGCAGCTCCCTCTCACACAGAGAACATGCTCCATCCCCACACTGCTGGGACACCTCTGAGGGGAAGAGGCAGAGCTCACCTTCTCTGACCTATTATGTTAATAGCCCCTGTGATGGAGACAGACAAGAGCTATGCCAGTTAATAGCAGCTGTAATGAGGGACAGAAACAATTCTTTTTCCAGTTGAGATCAATAACAAGGCTCCCATGGGTACCTATGGGAAGCAGGTTAGGACTGTTACAGGAAATTAAGATGCACACAGAAGAGTGCAGAAGGAACCCTGGAGAGGAGTTTCAAAATTCTTGTAGCCTGATGAGAAATGATTCACTTATTTTCCCAGGTGTATTTTAAGAGAAGAGGCACAGTTGGCCATGTGGAAGAAATGCTATTCCATTCACTGGTTATGGGTAAACTGCTCAGCTTTAAAGCTCTTCCCATACTCCAACAGATGTAAATGCAGGTATCATTCCCACCTTTCTCTCCAGGCAATGGAGGCCTCACTTCCAGTGCATTTCACTTGGAAAACAAGTAGGGAGCCAGTAACAGCTGGTCTTATTATCTACCAGGGTATCAGATGCAGTGTGTTCCTTTAGCACAGACTCACAGCTCAGAGGTGAGAGCTGTGCTGGCATCTGAACCAGAGCAACAGATGCCAGTAGCCCTAAAACCTGAGCTCAGAACAGGGCTCGAGGCATGCTGGAGAAGAACAAAACATTTTCTGCAGGCAGAAAGGTCTTAACTTCAACAACCATGTCATGGCTGTCCTGTGCAGGGCCAAGAGTTTTATTTGTGGATCGCTTCCAATTCAGGGCATTTCATGATTCTATGATATGCTCCCAGCTGGTTAGAGCTTATCCCTTCCCATTCTCTGCTGGCATCCCCAGTCTGGAGTCAGAGCTTCACCTCTCACATGATGAATCATATCTCAGAGCAAGCCTCAGTGGCCATTAAAGCAAAATCAGTGCCAGTCTGACTTGTCTTCTGCTTTCAGCCCAGTCAGCAACAGAGACAGCATTCCCTGCTCAGGGCCAGTCCTGTCCCAGCCCATGTGCTCAGGGCCTGCTCACCCTCCCCTCATATGCAGGTGGCCTCTGCCATGCCAATTAGCATCAGTTCTGATTTTTCTTCCTGAAGAGAACACGAGCATTTGGGACAGAAACCAAACAGCCTGCCTGACTTCACTGAACAGCCAGGTCCCAAACAGCTGATGCTGCATTATCAGCAAGGACCACAGCTGATTACTGGCTCATTAGTTATCTCTCCTCTGGCCTTTTAGAGCAAAATGAACAGAAAATGCTCATGGTCTCTGAAGAGTTGCTCCTTTCCAAATTCAAGGCTTGCCTCCATTTGCTGTCTTCCAACACCCGATAAGTGTTTGCTTTCTCTGGGTAGCTAGGTTAGGACTACCATATAGCTCAGTTTAAGACAAAAGGGTGTGGTTTCCCATGCTAATGAGCTCAACAGTTGTGCCTGACAGCCCTGTGAAGCAGGTAGCATTTACAGACCCAGAAGCCCGGAGCATACACTGCCACTCTGGGCTGCTACCACCTGGGCTGTCCAATTGTGCATGGACAACAGAAACTCACAGATCAGAACTTACTCACATATTAGCATTTCAAGTGAATAAACAGGACTGTCTTTATCCTCCACAGCAGCTCGTTACTCTCTGCATCCCCGGATGCCAAATGTAATGGCATAACCAGGGCACTGGAGCAAAGACTTAGTTTATCTTTCATTTGTGGGATTCCACAGATAAACAGAATAGAAAAAACACTGCTCCCATCCCAAACAACAAAAACCCTGTGATTAGACTTCTCTGAAAAGCAGCATCTCACTAGCATTTGAGGTTCTATCCCAACAGGAATACAATAGCCATGTTTCTCCTATATTATCTCCTTTTGTTGCCTTACAGGAGCTGAAGAGGCTCTAGTGGTTTTCCAAGGAGAGGAGTGCTCAGACTTCTCACTGGTTTCTAAGGAAGCTGCAGGTGCTATGACCTGTGAGGATGAGGATCCTTCAGGTCAGGTGCTTACATGCATAATTTGAGTTTGTTCCATTTAGCAACAGCTTGGATTGAGGCTCAGGAGCTCACCTTGAAGGGTTGAACAAAATGACTGCAAAGCAGAAAAAAGCTTGGCAGTCCCAGGAAGAGCCAAACCCCAGAAGGCCTGGGAATAAGCAGGGTCAAGAGTAGTGCAAGGTTGTGCTTTTGACCATCAGTGTTACACTGGAAACGGCTTCATTTTTAAGAACTATTTCATAGAAGATGCTCAATGTATTAGTGGTGGCAAAATCCTGCAAGTGCCTAAGTGCCTTCAACCTTTTAATCTGACTTTGAGTCCTTTCAGTTTGATTTGCCAGGTATTGTTGCACTTCCTTGAAGTGCCTGGAGAAGAACTTCAATTACAGACTTTTGTTGCCTCTCAAAAGTCAGCTCAAGAGTAGTCTTCTGTATTTTCTCTTTTATTGTAGTTATGGTGAAAAGGAATCTTTCAGAGTTATTTTTGAAATGCTGACATAAAAGCCTATCTAAGATTAGCAAAGTACATGCTTGCTATACAGCTTTAAGGACTCCAGCAAGCTTTCCCTTATTCAGCTGCTATATTCAGCTCTCTTACACTGCACACTCTGTCTTACTCTTACAGACATCAGGAGCAGATAGAGAAGGGAGAACAGAAAGGATGCAGGGGATACCCAATTCTTTACCATACAGAACAGTAGTAGGTTTCAAGTGAGAGCTCTCATCTGTCCCAAACGCACACCATAAATGCAGCTGGTAAGAGGGGGGAAATGAGCATTTGTAGCATATAGGTCAGAGGCAATATGGCCCTCCTTCATTTTGGCTCAGTCACAGAACATCTGCAACAAATAAATTTTTTCCCTTGGTGTGTTGCAGCCCCCTCGCTGCACGCAGACCGTGTGCTCAGCATCTGCTGCCTTTCCTCACAAGTTCATGGGGTACTTTCAGCCAGTTGTCACAGCACCTATCACTGCAGGCCTTCAAAGTTTTTCACAACTGTGTACAAGATGGATCTTCAATCCCAAAGCTGACACAAGACCTCTATGTTAAATTTCATACACTGTCCAGATGAGAAATTGAACTTGGCCCTTCCTACAAGGAAAGCTAGGTACAGAACTTCAAAGGACCCACATCCTTTCAAAAGCCATAACTTTACATCTTCCAAAGGAGATTGGATGGCTGAGTCCCTACTTTGGAATGCTGTTATTTTGAACATTTATACTTTTCCCTACTATTCCAAAACCCAAGGTAGCATTTAAACAATTTCAATGTACCACATATTTTTACTGCCACAGAGCAGCAGCTATAAGTTATGAGGAACAATTGTTTCAAAGTTGCTCACCAGAAACCCATCAAGAGTAGTATGTGTAAGAAAATTTTTTTCCTTAAAAGAATTCATAGCTTAAAGCATCTATTTCAGAAAGGATCTTCAGAAGTTGACACCCTTTCTCATGCAAGGTGCAAAGCTCAGAAGAACGTGATGTAAACAGGAAGAGGATGCAAAGTCTATAAACACAGAACTGCCAGAGATTGACGTGAGCTACGGCAAGTCAACAACTTTTCATCCCTTAAATTCCTATTTCTCAAAGCTTCCTGCTGCAGACAGGCCCTTCCTCCTTTGTTAGCACCTCCTGTTCAGTTTCCTTTGCCACCACCTCAAAGGAACACCCAAGCACACCCTGCGAACAGCTTCAGTTGGGAATTAACTCATCCAACACTGTGTGCCAGAGAGGAGATTTCTCTTTCCAGGATGGGGGACACTGTTCTGTGGATCAATGTGCTGTCGTCATTGGGAGTTGGCTGAGGAGCCTTGAAGGTGGGAAAGGAACTAATGAAGGGTGGGGGAAAAGGAGCAAAAACCCAAAACTGGAGTGCTCACTTGCCAAAAGGCTGTGGTGGCATGCAGCAGCCCTCTGGAGACCAGACTATGAGGCCAAACTCATGGGCAGGAAGAGTTTCCAAAACCTCACCTCACACCAAACCAGCTGATGCTTTGGGGAATTAACTAGCTCACCTTGATAACCCACCTGCTAGAATCCCTTTTTTGTGGTCCCATTCTCAGCATGCCACCCCTGCCTGCTGAGGCAGGACATGCCCTTCCCTCTGCTTTTGTCCAAGGTTCAGTTTTCACCAATAGGAATTGTTGCTGTGGAGCACCACAATTTGCTCAAGGCTGTGGTTACAGGACCCCAGCAGAGCTTATGTTTTTTTCATTTACTTAAGCCTGAAATAAATGAACAATCCTGGACAGGAAATCCCAAACATTAAGCAAAGGGTCTGGGATAACTCTCATGGGTTTTCCTCTATTATATACATAGAATCCCTCTATTATACATAGAGAATTGTACTGCCCCTTTAGCACGTGAAGCATCTCAATTCCCACAGTTAAAAACCTCTCTGCTGTCTCAATGCTTCCTCCACACACTTGCTTTTCCTGGCTGTTTCTCCAGCACAATCTAACACAACTTGGGGTTTCGTTCTCACACAGTATTTCACAGTAGGAAAAGGTAGAAAACTCTGAGAGGTAAGGAGGAGAGAAGCTTCATGCTCCTTTGACAGAACTAGCAGACCAAGAGGCGATCCTGTGCAGATGTTTGTGCTCTTATGACTGCAGAGCAGCTTATAGTGAAGAATAAATACACAACAACCAAGAATCAAGACTAAAAGGTACATCACCAGTAGTACTGCCATTTACAAGGTGTGTGCATCTGACAATTTGTACAAGGAGGCAGCAGACAGCGTTTTGAATTTCACTGGTAGTACAGATATGAATTGGCCCAGCTTTAATGACCTTTACCTGTTATCTAAGGCTTCAGCTTGGTTCAGCAAAGGCTACAACAAATTAACAAATGTTGTGTTCTGTACCCATCTTTGCTATGCACTAGGAATTGCTATCTGGGGGGTAGCTAGCAAAGCTAAACTCCAAGGGAGGGGAAAAGCCAAACTCACCATTTCCTTGGAGTAATGCTGTAAGCAGCAGGGCTTTCTATGAAGTAGCTAAGCACTGAGGCACAGGATCTGGCTGCAGCTTTATTGAATGCCAGTGCCTGCTGGAACCAACCTGTATGCACAGACTTCTCCAGGACTGTTCCCTTCCTGTATGCACAGACTTCTCCAGGACTGTTCCCTTCCTGACTGCAGCAACTCAGCAGGAGCCAGAGGACACCCTGCCCCAGCCTGTGCTGCTCCAGCTGCCCCCAGGAAGGGCAGGAGCAGCAAGCACCACGTTGAGAAGCCACAGGAGAGGCTGGGACACCGGCAGGGACATGTTCCGAGTGCCAAGTCAGCCCTGCTGCTCCCTGTTACTCACTGCCCTTCCATAAAGCTTTCTGCCCTGCTGGCACTCACTGCTCTCACCCAGCAGAGAGAGCAAAATCCTTAGGTTTGAGCTAAGGATGGCATTTCCCTTCCCCACTGACAAGAGCACCTAGGTGCAGGCTCCTACAAATGGCTTTGATGAGCTTGGATGGGGGAATTGGTGTTGACAGAATAAGAGCCATCAGCCAAAACAAAGTTCAGCTTGGATCAAGGCTGAGCTGCCTTTCAAGCCTGACTAACCACAAATATGAACGACAAAGCCTTCCCTTCCTGTGCACCTTCTGCCTCCCCTTGGATCATGCAAAAGGAGAGGGTGGATGTAAATGTGGGGCCATCTTTGACTAATTCTGTGCTTGAACAAAAGCCAGAAAATACTGGAAACAGATGTTTTTAGGGGAATATTTTTTCCTGGAAGTTTCCCATCTTCCCAGAGACACTCCTTACCTGAACTACTGTCAGAACTTACAAAATATTGTCATTAGAGCTGTGCAGGAAATATACTTCCTATCCTATTAAAAGATACCTTCCCTCTGTACCCCTAGTGAGGAAATCATGCTTTGTTAGTCTTCTTACACAAGGAAAGGAAAGCAAAATAAAGTAACAAAACCCCCATCAATTAGGAAACCACCTGTGTTTTTCACCAAGCAACTACACAGAATATGCAGAGTTGGAAGGGACCCACAAAGATTACTGAGTTCAACTCCTTGTCCTGCACAGGACCATCCCAAGTGTCACACCTTGTTTGGAGATCAAGTTCAAACTCTTGATCTCCCCAGGTCAGAGAGGCTTTAATCTTGTTTTACATCCCTAATAATCACATGGGTCTCCAGGCTGCTGATGCCTCACTAATGACATATTCAGGAGTTTTGGATGACACGAAATTCTTTGCATCATGGCAACCTGCCTGGAGCCTGACCTTTGCTATGGAGTTGGGATAGGGAAGTTCACAGAGTACCTCCTGCAAGTAACTCAGATCCATGGAAATTGCCAAAACAAAACCCAAAGAGCTTTCAATGGTGTTGACAGACAACTCCTGATTGTTATCCAGGACATGGTTTACAACTAAAGTGCAAGAGATCACCAGACATATGCAAAATACATTGCAACTTCCGACGAAAAAACTCATCAGAGTCAGGTAAGAAAAGTGCCCCAGCCTGTTATTCCCACTGTATTTCAGTCAAATGTATTCATCTTGCTTACGAAACTTGAGAGGGAGTTTCACCCCATACAAATTCAGGGGTTCTTCCAGCTCATGCCTGGCCTTGTAAGCTGGGATAGGTGAACTCCACAGGCAGGATAAAACCAGTTTGGCAGCTTTGCATAGGAAAATGCTTGTACTGATAGGCAGGATCTTATGAAGCAGCAAAGGCAGACACACAAGTTGTACAGCTATTATAGGCAAGGTATTTCAGAAACACTCCCAAAACTGCTGACCTAGAAGATCTCTGGAAACTATTTGTCATTCTGCTTTGAAGTTGTACAGGAAGTCTGATAAGGCAGAACTTTACTTCCCTCACCCCCCTTCTTTACTCACATGAGGGGAACGTCAGGAATACCTGGTGCAAGAAATTCTGTACATGGTCCAGTATAGCACTCCAGTAATTGCCATTTTTGCCTTACTCTTTTTTCCCTTGGGAATAGCACTGAAGAGAACAGAGCATATTTCAAAGCATGCAATGCTCCAGTACAAACAGGATAACTTGGGGCAGAGAAAGAAATATCTTAGTGTAATGGATAATGGATAACCAAATCCCAAGAACAGAATTAATTCCTTAGATCAAGAATGGAAAAAAAGACCCCAAAAACCTATTCTCAGTGTCTTTAATCAAGCTGTGAAGCATAAAGGCCTTTTACACTGAAGTTGTCATACAGGCAGTTATAAGTGGCAACAGATCTGTCCTAAGGATCAGAAACAAGAAATTCATTTTGCCTAATCTAGATTGAGGCAGATTAGTGCCAAAATACCACAGCAAGAATCTCAAACTACAGACTATCCTTTCCATTACAAAAATCAAAATAAATTTGCACACACTGACACAGAAAGGTTCTTTTATACAACTTCATAGATGCATCTAAGAAGCCCCAAAAATTAAACCAAGCGTTAGTTCATTCATGTCTGTTAATGAATGTATAAATCAAGTTGTCACAGATATGTATTAACTCTACCTTAAAACAACAAAAATGTTACATTGTATGATTTTTGAGGGGAAATATCTAGCCACAGACCTTATTTTTGACTGGCAATACTAATGTGACTTTAGAGAAGTTAAAGGCAGTTCTGCATAAAACTAGAATAACCCTTGATGGAATCTGCAAAATCCTAATTAGCATATGCCCAGCAGAGAAAAAACATTTTCAAATGGGTGAATTGTGGGTGGTTTTTTCTCCTACCATCTTTAAAGAGGTTAAAAAACAAATTGTGTTTTTGTTATTTGTTCACAGGACCATTACTAGAGTTTATTAAAATATGAATGCCCAAAATACCATGACTGAGCCCTGACTTCTTTCACTCTGCCAGTTTTGCTCCTACATGGAAAGTCTCCGTACCCATTTTAAACTGCGGAAAGAAAAAATTATGAGTTTAAGGGGGGGGGGGGAAGTCCTGGATCCATGGCCTTATGGTGAAAGTTTCCAGAGGTTCCAAAACCTGATAAATTCAATTACCTTAATATCAGAGACACTCAACCTGCCTGAAAACTAATGTTTTAAACAGAATATCAGGAAGATAATCAAATTCAGGTAGCCCCCGATCAACCTTCCTGGTCACCATTTCCATTGCTGGGGTAGTTTGAAGCCAGAAATTTTGCTGTGCAGCTGCTTGAGGATCAGGCTTCATCACTGTGGGATCTCAGCACATCGTTCCCGATGTCCAGAGATGCCAGGAGAACCCTTGGGGGGTCTCGAAAACCCTGGAATGTTGCCAAGAGTGTTTGGTGGCTTGATTTTGATCCATCCACAGAAGTAACAAGAGTCTGAGGACAAGAGAATTACTTTAGAGTAAAAGGTGTAAAAGAGACACATTTAGAGGGTGAGATATAGACTTTAAGGTTTTTGGTACAGGGGGGTTATGGAGACAAGATGGAGGGATCAGGGCGTGTCTCGTCCTTCTTCTTTCTTCTTCTTGTCCTCCATCTCCTGTGATGATGTTGGCACTTAGAGATTGGTTTATGGTGAAGGTGCACTTGCTAACATGGGCGAAAAGCATTGGGAAATAAAGGTAAATATTGTATACGTAGGTTTTAGTATAAAAAGACATGACCGCCCCGTGGGTGGTCAGAGAGTGCCTGTGACTGCTTGCAGATCAGACCTCTGTTGGGCAGACAGAAAAATTTTGTAGATAAGAAATAATAAACAACCTGAAGACCGAAAAGCTGAAGAGTCCAGACTCGTCCTTTGCATCGCGCCCACCAAAGAACCACTCTACCCGTGTCGGGGCAGAGACAGACAGCCGGACCCGACACATCACCAAATGCTCACCTTCTCACTTCTATAAGCCAGGAGAGTCAGCATGCCTCCCTGCCCACCCCAGCCTGCCACACCTGGAGTACTCATTTCCCTCACAACCAACGAGCAACAACAACCTCCAGAGGGGTTTTTATTTTTAAGACAGACCAATCTCATTCTCTCCTCACCCCCTCTCTGGTAAAAGGGGGTAGACTCTGGGTAGGCTAATTCTTTTGTTCAAGGCTTGTAGAGCATAGGCTGGTTAAAGGCTGCAGCAGATGGTGAAGATGCCTTATGGGAACAGTAACAAACACAGGTAGGATGGGAGACACCCAAGATCAACACAGAGCAGACATCAATAGCAGCAATACTGAATGGGGCATCATTTATCACTGTAAAAGACAAGACATGGTTACCTGGAGGGACTGATTAAATCCCACTGTATCCTTCCAACTAGCACCCTGCAGTTTTGGCTATGGAGCAATTCCACTTCCTTTCCTCCCACACGGCTGGTTTGGCATTGAGCAGGGCAAGGTGCTTTACTGCCCATGTAGCTCTTTATACAGTGAAATGAGCAGACTCACACAGAACTAGAGAACCAAAGAAATAAGTGCTCTTAAAACTAGGGAAAAAAAAAAAAAAGGCATGAAGTAAAATTGTCTAGATAAAGGCTACAGGGTGAAAATCAGGGGCGGGAAAGAGGAGTTACCCTGGCCATCAAGCACTGCTAATTCCTCTGGATGGTGCTTACCCCCTCTTGCAGAAAGGGTGAACAAAAGCACTTTTCCTTTGAATGCCAATCAGATTCTTTACCAGATACTCTTAAATCTAACTTTAAACCCTGATTGCTGTAATTCTGCCACATTAAAGCGATTCTGTGAAATAACACTGATTTATTCACAATGCTGCTATTTAGCAGCCAGAGCATCAGGGCAATACAGTTATGTTTTGATTTCAATTCAATTGCCAACAGAGTAGAAGCCACAGCACAAAGCTGAGATATGCATAGCACAGCTGTGATAGTGGTCACACCCCAGCAGCTCTCTGCCTCTCCTTCCCCAGTTTAAAGACTTTTTGGAAATGCCCTTCTGCTGTGTGGCCCTGGGCCAATACACAGGGGCTCACACCATTTACCCAGGCAGACCCCCAAGAATGAGGGGACATTTTCACTGAGAAACAGATTGAAACCCCGTCTTCCCCCACAGAGAAAAAGCTGGTTTTTGGAGGCAGCACCATCTGTAGAGATTGTAGGAGCTGGGGTTTGAGGAAAGGGAAATACCATGTCTCAGGAGGACACAGCCTTTTCACATGAAAGAGATCTAAAAGCTGAAATTAAAAAACAGTTCAAAAGGAGCAATTCCCTTTTCAGAGGAGAAATGAGAAGTCACCCCAGGCCAGAGCAAGAACAGCTCTTCCAGCAGACTTATTTCAGCATAGCTAGGACCAGCCCCTCCAAGCAAAAGGGACAGGTGCCCAGACCTCACTAGTCAAGAAAAGTCTGGCTAGAAAAGACTACTCTCAAATGTAACTCTACTGCAAACTTAAGTATCAGAGCACCAGAGTTTCAACAGGCAAAATACAACTGCCTCTTCTGAAAATAACACTTTTCAAAGGACTTTACCAATCAGACAGCTAAAGAAATGCTCAGATACAATTAGAAAGGGTGCAAACACTTTCAGCAGCCAGCTCTTACCCTGCTCCATTCTGCAACTGTGGCCAAGCTGCTGCACAAGGGTTTACCAGGTAGAAATAAACACTCACCAGTAATTTTTTTGCAGAGATCTATGAAGCTGAATCGAGAAAGCTGCACTTACACCTCTCAGCATCTACAGCAGGCACCAAAAGTCAATCAAGGCCCACCTCACTTCCCAGCAGGACTGACCTTATTCCTTAGCCCTCTGCAGAAGCACCTTATCACTAGAGACAGCTGACGAGCATTCACCACAGTTGCAAGGCAGAGGATTAATTACAGCTTTGACCACCACACTGGTAAATTGAATTACCTCCTTCAGGTGGCCTGAATGAGCAGAAATATCCCAAACTCATACACATTTACAACAATAGCAGCCCAGGTTAATAGCTCAGCCTACTACACTACTAAAAGTCTTGGTGCTTGTCTTAATATTTTTTTCCCCCAATGTCTCTGCACAATAAAGAATTCAATTTTGCATGTTCTAGGCACATTTTTTTACCCAGAGTCAAAGGAGCTCAATATTTTGTGAGGTCTATATTTTATCTGGAGGGATAAGCTGCTTTTAAGCAGAGCTTGCTATTGTGACAAAGCTGAGGTATGGAGGACTTCACCAGTGCTCCTGGAGGAAGTGGCTGCATTTCTTTAGTCTCCCTGGGAGCTGTCTTGGCCCTCATGGATTGCCCCAGATTGGCTTCTGCAGTGCTGGGAGGGTGCCATGGGCTCCAGAGAGCAATTCCCTCCCTTGTCCCTTTCTCCCCTGTGCCCAGGAAAGGCCTTTTCACAGTAATGCCAAAGACTCCATCTCTAGCCAGTGTGATACTACAGGCTTTTTACCCTCAATTCAAAAATAATAATGCTGTTGAAATAAAAGCATCCCGCCCTGCTCCTCCTAATTCTTGGAGACAGAAATGAGGTCACAACATTAGCTATTTTCTGCTCCTGGGTCCCTGGGAATCCCTAGGAGCTCAGCACCCTGCTCTTAGGGGCCATCCCCAGCCAGCTCCCTGCTGGTTCATTGCTTCTTAGCAGTTGAAATCTCAAAAAGCAAACACAATTGTTTTATTTTCTATCAAGGTGTGTGTCATGCTCCATGCAACAAATTGCAGTGATTTTAATGGGGTAAAGGGTGTTTTCTCAGAGCAGGATTTTATAAACCAATTGTTTGAAACAGATTCAACTACGAAGTCACAGAAATTCCCCTCATCAAATTTTTTGAGTTCTGAGTCACCATCTGGAGGAGCTGCCTGGCTGTGGGGGAGGCCAAGGGATCAAATTCAGATTGGAGGCCTCACTTGGGAAGACTAAAGTTAGGTGAGAGGAATCCCAACCAAGATGCTGCAACAGCTGCTGAGAGTATTTCTGGAGCAGCCACCAAATGAAATACAACACGAGTTTTTTGACAGGGTACACTGCTGCTTTTAGAAATTAAGCTTTACAGCCCTGCTCCTGTTTTGGAATTCTTTTAACTGTGGGAGATGCAGCACATGCTTTGGTTCATCACCTCCAAGAAGAAATAGGTGCCTAAATCCCAGTGATTTCAGCAGGAGCTGAGATCTTCCAAATCTAGGGCACTGGAACCCGTCTATGATCCATCTATCATTCCCTCTCCCGTGACTGGTTTGTCTGTACACATAACTAATCAGAATAATTTGGTAGACTCCATGATTTTTTTCCAAGCAGGATTAACTGAAATTTGTGGGGGAAAAAGGTCTCCTATGAGGTGTGGATCTGCTACTGGATGGAAAGAAATGCTTTTCCCTGCATGGTCGCTCCTGGCTGAAGAGACCAGTGCAGGCAGTGGCAGACAGCAGTGGCTGGGTGCTGGGCAGCCCCTTCTGCTGCCTGACCTGACTGTGACTTGCTCTGATGGCTCCCTTTGGTTGGATGACACGATCAAACTTAATGTAAACTTTGCAGAATTTTTTTTTTGTTTTATACTTTTTTCTATCCATCCACACTTACCACTACTGCTGGCTAGTAGCCATATGTAAATTAACAGATTATTCTATCTGTGAGCTCTGAAATTACCTACTGCTAGCAGTCATCTTACACTTTCTGTTACTACATCAGTGTCTAACTTGTTTGTACGGAGATTTTTTTTCTGTTTTATTCTCCTTTGTGAATACAGGCAAAAAGGGCAATAGTGGATAAACGGCCAAATAGTTTTCTGCAAACTACATCTGCATGCAGTGAAAATGGGCTGTGCACAGCCCCCAAACACAGGATTGTCTGTTGGCAATGCTGCATTACATTTTGCAATGTACCTGGAGGTACAGTAGACTTTCCTGTCTCCTTTTGCTTACTCTGAGCACTTTAAAGACATCCTGGGAAGAGCTGTCATTTCCTAGTCAGAAAGAACTGACATCTCCTAGAAAGCATTTATTGTAAGCATCAATGAAAATTTACTTCTACACTTGATATCCACTTGGATAAGGGGAAGGGTTTTTTAAAAAATTATTTAGAAGATAGGAAGAAGAAAAAAAGATTATTTAGACAATCAGTGGGAGATTCTTAACCTTTACTAGGCAGATTTTTTCATTTAATTTTCTTGTTTTAAGTGACAAGGGAAAAAAACCCAACAAAAACCCCAACAAAAATCAAACCTACATACAACCCAGAAAAAAAGATTAGGCATGTCACATGCATGACAGTAGATTAAGAGAGATGCTGGACTGGTCATTTAGCTTGCAAAATCAGACAATGTGGAGCTGTGAAATAAAAAAGTCTCAAAAATTGTAATTCCCAGAAATGTTAACTTGATTTATTACTGGCATTTAACCAGTGAATGAAGGTAGGAAACAGTAGTTAGACAGTAACTAGTCATAGCAGACTGTCAAGTATTCACCAGATATTTGGGCAAAGCAGCTGTCTATCGTGCATGTATCATACAATTCCTGGCTGCAGCTCTGCACAGATGGCTGCAGCGTTCTGCTTGTAACACAACACAGCATAGCAGAGCATAACACAACACAGTGTAATGTAACAGGGTGCCCTGACGTGTTCTCTGCTCTCTTACAACAAACCAAGCATGGCATGGTGGTGGAGGCCCCCATTTACCAGCACTTCCTACCAGGAGATGATGTGGGCACAGAATGGGAGGAGTTCAGAGTCAGCTTCAAATGAGAACGGTAAAACAACAGCTATGGAAAGAGATGTGCTGCAGACCATGACAAGTTGCACTCAGAAAGGAGCCCAGCTGGAGTTCAAGTGAGACATGACTGCAGATTTGAAAAGACCTTTTTGCTGGAAAACAGCTTGATCTTGCCTGAAAACACATACCAGACTGCAGAAATTTCTATAAGCAAAAAGAGGAAATCTGGCTGTGAGTAAAGTGATTAAACAACAGCTTTAACATTCGGTGACAAATGTTTCAGCAGCATCTGAAGTCATTGAGAGGCCTGATACTCCTTGTTTTAAAGAGTGCCACAGAGAAAAGAATTGCCTTTAGAAAAGCAATGGAAAACCACTGTGTGTAAAAGCAAAACCAGGCTCATTCTGATGCTGTTGCTCATTCTCAGCCCTGCCTTTGCCTCTGAGAGAAGGTCCTATTTTAAGCTCATTGAAGTGGTGCAGCAGCAGCTAAGCAGCTTGCTATGTGCCAGAGCACATGAGAGTCTGTGGTGCAGAAAAATGGGCAGAGGCCCAGCTGACCCCTCTCAAGCCACAAGACCTGTTGTCTCCAGGCCCATCTTGTAAATTTTTGAGGATTCTGTGAATTCTGTGAAAAGTGTATGGATTTCAGCTGCTGGAGCAGGAAGTGGCAGTAGGAGCAGGAAGGTAGATAGTAGAATAAGAAGGAACAAGATTATTTTTTTCCCACTAAAAGAATTGGCTGACTTTGGCTAAACTCAAACACACACATGCACTCATAGTTGTCACTGGCATAAGACAAAAGATTGGAAAAGTTATCCCAAAAGTAGGTTAGCTTTTTGTTGTGGCTTAACCCCAGACAGCCATCAAGCCCCACACAGCCTCTCACTCACTCCTCCACCGGTGAGATAAGGGAGAGAACAGAAAGGGTAAAAGCTAAAATACTCATGGCTGGAGATAAAGACAGCTGAATAGGAAAAGCAAAAGCCATGCACGTAAGAAAAGCAAAACAAGGAATTAATTTGCTGCTTCCCATAAGCAGGCAGATATACAACCATCTCCAGGAGAGCTGGGCCTCATCACATGTAATGGTTACTTGGGGAGACAAACACCATCACTCCAAATGTCCACTCCTTTCTCATTCTTCCCCCACTTTATGTACTGAGCATGATGTCATATGGTCTGGACCATCCCTTTGGTCATTTTGGGTCACCTGTCCTGGCTGTGTCCCCTCCCAGACTCCTATGCACCCCAAACTTCCTCACCAGTGTGGCCATACAAAAAGCAGAAAAGGCCTTGGCTCTGTGTAAGCCCTGCTCAGCAATAACAAAAATATCACTGTAATATCAGGCCTTTGTTCAGCACAAATCCAAAACAGCCCTGCCTTGCCACTGGGAAGAAAATTAACTCTATCTCAGCAGAAACCAGCACACTTTTGTAAGTAGATAAATTAAGTACATTGAACTATACTTGATTTTAAAGTGAATACCAGATAGACATGATATTATACTATTTTTGGGTACTACAAAACTGGTGAAACTTTCTAAGACAGGAATTCCTCAAAAAATGTCTTGCCCTTCTTGGGCACAAACATTGAGAAGATTAATTCTCCCAGTGTATCTCTCCAGTTAAGGGCAGCATTTAGTGGCTGAGAATCTGTCTGAGCTTTTCTGAGAACTGGGAGCACTTCAACCAACCAGCTAAACCAACTCCCTCCTCTTGGCATCACAACTCAGGAAGGCTCAGTTGACATAAGAACTTGTAGAGTCCAAGGTTGGCAGATGCGATTTAGAACAGACCTTACATTGTTCTGGGGAATGTGAATTAGAAAAACTTGTTCCCTGACCATCATCCTGAGAGGCCAGTGAAGGACCTGTGAGTTGCCATGGTGTGAGGAAGTGCTGCTGACATTGGCTTCTCAGGGCAGAGGAGAGCAGTCTCCTCCATGGGGGTTGGTATCATGGAATTGGCAGAAGGGAGAGGAGATTTCCGATTGTCCCTTACAAGCCTCAACTGCTGGGGCAGGCAGGGCACTGCTCAGCCTTCAGTGCAGACTGCAAAGTAATCCATCTGCCCACTCGGGACTCAGTCACTGCTGCACACTTTAAAACACTGAAAAATACATGCTTAGAGTAAACCCCCATCCTCAAGGCTCCCTGGGCAGAGGTATCCCTTTGGTTTCCAATAGAGCAAAGCTGATGGTGGTGGTGTGTGGTGGCGAGATGGAGGGCTGGGCTTGTGTTGCCCAACATGTCCAAGGCAGACCAAATTTGGGAGGAGGTATCTGTGAGGCTGCTTCTTACCTGGAGCTCAGACAGAAGAGAAGTACCAAGGACTGGCCATTGCTGAAAGTCCCTTTTATAACCAGTGCTGAATGCTCTTATTTGCTGTTTGTAATGATGCCACTTGTTCAGATGTGCTTACAATGGGAGTGTCCTGGTCCATGCTCTTCCTCATGGACCTCTTGACAGTGTTTGACCCTGTGGGTTTCCAGCCAGGGCTGTGGCCACAGGCACTGGAGCAATCTGGACTTGAGCACCTGTATGACTTGCCAGTGTGAGAAGCAGCTGCCTGTTTACAACATATTCCTTTGTATCTGGATGGTGTTGAATCAAGCCCTCAATAAGCTCAAAGAGTGATGGGGATATCCCTGTTTGTAGTTGTTTAATTGTTTTGCAGGGCTTAGAACAGCAACTGCAACAAGCACAAGCAAGCAAACCATGACAGGGAGTGCTTCTCACCAGTTCCAGGCAGCATCTACAATCTTTCTACATTGTGTGTTTGATTTCTGGGTGGGGGAAATGAAGCAACTAGGTCAGGATACTCTCTTAATAGGCAGGACTATTGCAGGAAAGCCTTGTAATATGCTGCTAACAACATGCTAGGCAGAAATGACAGCAAGCTCATGGAAATATATGGAAATTTGACATCCCACCCCTCTGTCCCCCTCCCCACCCTCTGGTATGTATGACTTGAATCTGCTTTTGAGAGTCCCTGCTGTGCAGGGGCTGTCCATCCATCTGGCAATGTTACAAACGCATTTCGGTGCTGTCTACAACGTGCCTGATGGAACCTCCTTTCTATAGCCTCTGCTCTCCTCCTCACAATCTTTGTTTGATGTGGAGGAATGAAGCCTTGCAAAGCAGACCCAATGAACCGTGAAGAATCTCAGGGCCCAAACTGCCGGCTCCCAGGAGGGAGAGGGGGATGGGGGGAAAGCACAAAAGCAAGAAAGGGGAAAGGAGGTGAAAGAAAAAGCTGAAACCCACAAAGAAGATCTTACAAAGGCAGGGTGGGGGAGAGAGGATAAGGAGAATGCCAGCAGAGATGGGCTGTGCCCTCTCTACAGGGGTTTAACACTCAGTTATTACTGGCTTTGCAGCTGTATTACATCTGTCAAAATCTCAGATTCTGCCTGTCAAGGTATTTACATTATGCTCACTCATGACAGCAGCAAGCCTGTCACCAGCTTCCCTTCTCCTCTCCAAGGCTGTTAAGGAGGGAAAAAGCCTTCGTTTGTTTGTCAGTTGTGACTTCTTTTCTGCTGTGAATCTTGCCCCAGCCAGGTCACAGATGGTCAATACAGAAGAGAGGCACAGCGGCATTGCAGGTGCTGGGGATTGTAATGGCCACTGGGGAAACATGCTGAAGTTGCCATTTTAATCAAGAATTGCATTTACATATTTATCTAAGAGCTAAAGTGTTAATTTAGTTGCTCAGTAATTGATTTTGGTTTCTTTATGGCACTAAGGCAACCTATTCTGTACACATTAATCAGAAGTTCTATGGCCCGTGACTTTAGGACATTTTATTAGAAGTTAGCTGAGGGTAAAAAAAGGAAACATTTAAATCTCTCTCTGATATGACTCTGTGGAATAGCTGTTTACAAGTTCAGAGCCAGTGCACTGAATACAGATATGAGAATCAGAAGCACTTAAGATTGAAACAGACTCTTGGTTTTGTTTCCCAAAGAAAGAAATTTAAATTGTGCCGATAATTTATGGGGGAAGCCTAGGTCTTTCTAGCTTGATGCCTTTGAATGACAACATGAACAGGAGAAGTTTTCCTGAAGAATCTGTAGGGGGGAAATTTAAATTTACCCTCAGGACACACAGAGCTTTTCTGGCAGTTTATTGAAAGCTGGTGGGAGACTGGGACACTGATGATGGCCTGATTTCCAGAAGGCCAACTTCTGCTCCTGGATGAACCTTGCAGGTGCTGTTATTGTGCAAGTGCCAGTCTGAGCAGTCATACGTCTTTAACAAAGGAACCAAATGTGTTAGCAACTAATACAGGAGCATCGTTCCATTTTTGCTTCTCGTTCTTTTTCTAGAGCAGGTCACATTCTGACTCAACCTCACTAAAATATTCCCCTCAAAAAGAAAATAATTCCCTGTGCTCCAGCTTTGGAGATGGTGAAACTTCCTGATGAGAGACCTCACATGGGCCACCAGCAGGTTTCCACTGACTTTTGAAAAACTAAATTAATTTATTTGATTTCCACATTTGTACTTTGCACATACTAATAGAGGAGCACATACAAAGGCATGGGAAGAGCTGTAAAGCTGCTGCTTTTGTTTTTATTTGGAGCTTCAAGGACAGTTTGGAAGAAATATGTGGGCTGTAAAATTCCCAGCCAGGTCTGCAGCCTTTAAAAAACTGAGTTCAGCTGGAGCCAGGGAGCTGGAGCCATGTTCTTTGGTAGAACCTGGCCCCAGGCTCCTGTGTTTCAAAGGGGGCTAATAAGGAAATATTTCGCCTGGAAAAGAAGAAATAGAACCCATTTAAAAAGGGAAAAAAGGAAGACCCAGGGAACTACAGGCAGGTCAGTCTCACCTCTGTGCCTGGCAAGACCATGGAGCAGATGGGATATAGAATGCTCCTTCAGCAGTTTGTTGATGACACCAGGCTGTGTGGTGGTGTCAACATGGTGGAGGGAAGAAATCCATCCAGGGGGACCATGACAGGCTTGAGATGTGGGCCTATGAAAATCTCATAAGAGTTTAACAAGGCCAAGTACAAGGTTCTCTACCTGGGCCAGGGCAATCCCAAGCACAAATACAGGCTGGATGGAGAATGGGTAGAGAGCAGCCCTTGTGAGAACAACTTGGGGATGTTGATAGATGAGAAGCTCAACATAACACAACAAAATCACACTTGTGGCCCAGAAGGCTGAGCTGCATCAAAAGCAGCATGACCAGCAGATCAAGGGAGGTGATTTTCCCTCTCTGCTCTGCTCTTGTGGGACCCTACTTGGAGTACTGTGTCCAGCTCTGATTCCCCCAACAAAAAGGGAATCACTCCAGAGGAGGGCCAGGAAGAGGATCAGAAGGCTGGAACACCTCTCCAATTGTGGGTTTGGAGTAGTTCAACCTGAAGAAGTGACCTTACTGTGGCCTCACAGTGCCTCAACTGGGCTTACAAGAAGGATGGAGAGGGACTTTTTACAAGGGCATATAATGACAGAACAAGAGGAACAGGTTTAAACTAAAAGAGAGTGGGTTTAAATTGGATATTAGGAAGATATCCTTTACTGTGAGGCTGATGAGGCATAGGAACAGGCTGCCCAGAGAAACTGTGGATGCCTCATCCCTGGAAGTGTCCAAGACCAGGCTGGATAGGTCTCTGAGCAACTCGGTCTAGTGGAAGGTGTCCCTGCCCATTGCAGGGAGTTTGGAACTAGACACCTTTAAGTCTTTTCCAACCCAAACCACTCTATAATTCCTCATCAAATTTGCATTTTTCCACTTTTGCTTTTTGCAACTGGAATCAGAGCTGAGTTTTGCTTACTCCCTGCCAAAGTGCACAGGTTACTGTAAAGTCAAAATCTGCTTACATCACCGTAGAGGAAGATAATGTATCTGCTTGCAGCCTTTTGTATCTATTAAACTTAATTCAGTCTGCCAGAAAATAAGTAAGAGATGGGATCACTCGTGTGTTGCATTACTCCACTTAAAGGTCTTTTACCAATTTCTATTGTTTGAAAAAAATTTCTTGTCATCTGTTAGTTACATTCTTCCTCCTAGGAACATAAGCTTAATCAGTGTCACGAGGTGTGTGTGCCTGATGTGTTTGGTCCCACCTATTTCACTTGTGAACTGATTATTTTCAATGACTTGCTTAAAAAGGAGGTACTTCATTATTGTGACTGTGTTGCCTCTTCACTAAATGCCATGATATTTAGATTTTTTCCAAAGCTGGAAGGATGAGCAGAGTGTTTTGACTGCTTTGTTTTACGTGGTGGCATCCCTGGTGTTCCCTGTTATTCACAAACTGTAGGTGTAAATGGTTATGTGATTCGGCCCCAGCTGGCAACTAAGTACCCTGCAGCTATCTGCTCACTGCCCTACCCCCACCCTGGTGGGATGGGGGGAAGAATCAGAAAGAAAAGGATCAATAAGATAAGAAGAGTTTAATAATTGAAATAAAAGGAAATCCAATGATTAGTAATAATAATAATAATAATAATAATAATAATAATAATAATAATAATAATAATAATAATAATAATTATTATTATTATTATTATTATTATTATTATTATTATTATTATTATTATTATTATTATTATTATTATTATTATTTAGAGGTAGACAAAAAGAGAGGAATAAAACCCAAGAGAGGCAAGTCATGCCCAATACAATTGCTCACTACCCACAGACTGATGCCCAGCCTGACCCCAAAGCAGTGATGGGCTCCTCCTGGCCAACTCCCACAGAGTTCATTTACTGGGCATGATGTTCCCTTTGGCCATGGAGTATCCCTTTGGCCAGTTTGGGTCAGCTGTCCTGGCTGTGCTTCCTCCCAGCTCCTCATGCACCTGCTGGCTGGCAGAGCATGGGAAACTGAAAAGTCCTTAACTTGGGGTAAGAATTGCTGAGCTACAGCTAAATCATCCATGTGTTATCAACCTTATTCTCATACTGAATACAAAATAAAGCACTGTACCAGCTACTAGGAAGAAAATTATCTCAGCTGAACCCAGGACAATGGTGCCAAAAAAAAAAAAAAAAAGTGATGTTGAATTGTTCTCCTTTTATGACTGGCTGAAACTGAAGCCCATAGAATGGGAGGAAAGGAATATGGCAGCAAATGCCCAGCTGCAGCAGCTACATGTTCCAGAGGCCATCAGAAACAACTCCACTCACCTACAAGTCTGCAGTTGTTTTTTACATCCCTTGCTGTGTTCCCCTCAGCTCCTGGGAAGCTATTTGATAGAGGGGTGGCACCCCTGTTGCAGGATGTAGAGTGGCAGGCTGGTTTTCTCTCTGTCCACACACCAGGGTAAGATGACTGGCTTCTTTACCTCACTTCCAGACCTTTTTTTGTTTACTTTCTGATTGTAATATCATCATTTTAGCATGTGGCCTGAGCACACAGGGCAATTTTTCTTCAATGTGACTTTTTTTTATGGTGGGTTTTCAGTCTTTGTGTCCTATAATAAAAATGTTGAAAGATAGTCATAGTGCTGCCACATTGACTAATCTTCTCTTTTGCTTTTTCTGCACTTAGCAGGAACCATACATACAAATGCCACAAAGACAAGTTACCTGGCCATCCTGTGATACAGAAACAAAGATCCCAAATTCTTTTGACCTAATCACTTGCTTTTTTTCTCTGAAATTACCCTGATTTACAATGTTGCCTTAGTTACATAGCAGCAATTTCCCACCTACCCATCCCTTCTTTCTACTGTAAGACAGTTGCAACTTTCTGAAGAAATTTCATCTCTAATACCAAAGGTCACAGGAGAAAAGGATCTGCAGAGAAATGTCTGCTTTTATGTAAGACAGTGCTTCAGACTGGATTTTGCTTTGTCCCCAAGATGTCAGCTTTAGACTTCATTTTCCATCAGCACTCTTTCCACCTTAAAGCCTGTTGCAGTGTCATTAATAAGAAGAATTTCTTTAGGAGATTAGATCATTTAACATGGAATTCAGTAATAGTGGTACTTTTAATCTCATTCCATCCCAAAGGTGATAAATGACTAATTGAGTTCAATACAGGCATTGTTTGTTTGAAGTCTTTGTATTTTCAAGAGTCCTGCAGAGTGAGGCTGAATATGTTCTGTTTTTGTCTAAGTCAGGTGCTAAAAATTTCCCAGATGCCAGTCACTACAGGAAAAGCAGCACTGAAAAGTGATATTAAAGTTATCAAATGATATGCTCAAAATTTAGGTAATTGGGAATGCATCGTGTCTGAGATCACCTTGCCCACATCTCTTTTCTTATCTTAGAGCCCATTGCAGTGGCTGCACATAGTGGATTGTGCTCCCTTGATGGGCAGACATTCAGTAGCTTCTGTTTCCAGTGCAGCCTTCTGCAAATGAAATCTACTTTTCTGCTCAAGATACAGAACCTTCTCAGATAGCTGTGTGTTTCTGGACTGACTGTCTGCCAGATAAGCACTTCAGTCTTTAAACCCTTCTTGAATGTTAGTCCAAATATCCCAAGCTGCTTTTCCCATTACAGCCTTCCTGGTGAGTCCTGTAACATCCCTCTTCCTTTGCTCTGTGGCTGAGACAATGCAGCATCCTCTGACACTGCTTCCAGCCAGCCCTGTGCTGTGTCCCACGGGCCACTGGCCTCCCTGCAGGCTCATTCACACCTGGGTTTATGCGTGACTCTGCACCACAGCCGTGCTACCAGGACTGGAAGCTGCCTGATCCTGTTTCCCAGCTGAGGCATTGAAAGGATAAGGTCAAAAGGTAGCACTGATTTCAGCACCTCGAGGAAGCAATGAGGGTGTGATGATTTGGGCATATTTGACAACTTAGAGCATGAAACACACCCACTAGCATTGTCCATTGTCAGCCTCTGCAGCTGAGAGAGCTACAGCGTCTCAAGTCAGGCAGCAAAAAATAGGGAAAGAAACACAGGATCAGTGATTCACTAATACTAGGTTTGGCTTAAGTAGTATGTCAAACATGGCAGAAGATTTCTTCGATGATTGTAAGGACAGAATTTGATCTTTTAGAACAATGATCAGTTGCTTTAACCTTGTGATAAGCTCTTCATTTCAGGTTCAACACCTAGTTCACCCTGCAACTTCTGACTTCTGCAGCAGATGAGGCTTCTTTCTCTTCCCCAGTCTTGCCTCCTCTACCAAATTCCCTTTCCCTCCCATCCCATCCATACCAATTCCTTCTCCCTGGGCTTCTCCTATGCTGGTGCCTTTGCCCTGGCTTCTCCCTTTCTACACTCCCAGTCTCCCCTCTCCCCAGCTCTTGACAAATCTCTATCCTTCCCAGTGCCCCCACCTCATCTTCAAGACCATGCCTCCCCTTTCCTGCTGTGCTCCAGTTCTCCTGGCCTGCCCCCTCCCTGCTTGCTGCTAGCTTTCCCTTCCACCTCCTCCCCACCCCAGCTTGCCCACTCCATCTCCCTTCTCCTCACCTCAGATGGGACCCTGCAGGGAGATGGTGGCAGCAGGCATCACACCAGCCACCTCCTGTGACAAGAGCAGTGTGGGATAAGCCTGGTTGTGGCACACTGGGCTGGGATGACACCTTCTGCTTAGAACAGACCAATGGTTTCCTCATCTGAGAGACCACAGGGGGCTCAGGGTAGACAGTGAGGAGGCAGCTCCTCACTGTTATTGACACCTTAATAGTCAAATTAAACACCTTAATAGTCAAATCAAACACCCTAATAGTCAAATGACACTAGCTAACAAACTAAAATTGTTACACACAGATAAAAGCTGTTTCCTGCTGTACACTGTGAGAACTCAGAGGCTACTTCAATAATAGCCAACATTGTCAGAAATTTTACAAAATAGCAAAAATGTGCTACAAACTGAGAACCTATCAGAAGCGTGAGCAAAGATGGAAATATGTAAACTAAAAATGTTCATTTTTAAGATATGTCCATTTGTTGCTTTTTTTCTTCTAATTATTCTAGTCAGAGTCGATTTATCAATGACAGAACAAAAGAAGAATGCAGAAAAACTGTAAGTGATAAAACCATCAATACACAGGCATAGTATGGCCAAATACTTGAAAAATCTACTCAAAATTATGAGACAACCACATGAATAAAGACCATTTTTATCCTCACCATATTGTCATCAATTGTCATTGCCTATTCTTTTAATGTCCCTACATTTTGTATTGTGAATTATTATCGTCTATTGTGAGTTACTCTCTTCTGATGAAGGAATTATCTCTAAAAAGGGCCATTAATCAAATGATGGGGAATTGTAAGGTGTTAACCCACTTCAGCTGTTTACTGTATGAACAATAATCAGTGCCCAAAGTCATTAAAAACTTGTTGAAACACAGTGAATATGTAAAGCATGAACTGAGTTACTGCACCGGGCTAGACCAGAACCTCATCTCTGGACTGGCTCTCTGAAAGAAGCTGTGACTGGCCTGGGAGGTCAGGAAATGACCTGAGATGAAGATGCATACTTTGATTCCCAAGTACCCCTCCAGTAACTATACCTGATCAAGGATACAGCAAAGCTGCACAATTCCTCTTTTTATTCCTCTTCCAGCACAGGATGAGGGCAGCTTCAGCGACTACATCACCACTGCCTTTGCAACTCTGAAGTCATACCTCTTGCTCACAGCAGCACAAGTGCGAGGAATAACTTGCCCTCATCTCTTTGGACCCTTGATGCTTTGGAATGGCTACCTAGAACAGAAGCTAGACAGAGTTAGAGAATTAACTGGGTATTTATTAAAGGCCTTCAATAGATACACCTTGGACAGTGCAAAAGCCTCGCAGAGGCTACACCCAAGATGGACGATGGTCGTGAGTGTCTCCGACAGGTATAAGTTTGGTCTGTTTGCATATCAAGGGTTAATTGTCCAATTACAGTTTCAGGTAATGAAGTCATGTTCCCCCTGTTTGCTCCTCCCCAATTCACTTTTGTTTATACTTTTCAGAGCCTGAGGCTGTGAGGGTGACCTTGGTTCTCAGGCCTGGAAGGATTGTTTTGTCTGACCAAAATGTGAAGAGAGCTTACCTATACTCTATATGGAGTTCAGAGTTATACACTAATGCAGTACAGGATCTGAAAAATATAAAAGCTAAAAACTCAAGGCATCACCATAATATCAAAGACAGGCAGGTCTTATTTGTGAAGATTAGAGGTGCTGTGATTCAACCTTTGCTTCTTCACAGGTGCATTCAGGAGCATGAAAACAAGTCAGTTAATGGTACAAAGTTAATAAGCAGAAGTCAATAAGCACTTAAACTTCTGCATTCAACTCCTATGCAAATGTCCTCCTCTGGGAATATTTCCATTTTCTAAATAGAATGGTGCACTGAAAACATAACACACATCTGGAAGAGTCTACTCACCTGAGGATTTAACAACCCATAGTTTAGGTGCATTAACATCACAGCTTGAGTTGAATGGTTTTGCAGTAATTGACTGTGTCCCACGTATACATGCTGGTGGTATGCTCTGTGTGTGAATCTGCTCACTCTGTCTCTTCCTCCACTTCTGCTTCTTTTGAAGGAAAGTCTTCAGCGTCAGAGCCCTCTTTCAGCATGGGCATCTACACAGCCTACCAGTGACTTTACACAGCCCCACAACCCTACAGAAGTGCAGCCAATACATGTGGTGATCCTGGCTCATATTGGTAACTTGAGGAAACAGCTGACACACTAACACTGAGAAAGTGCTTCATGTGGTAGCCAGGACACATAGAGCACATCCAAGCCTAAGGGGTGGATTTAAGGCTGAGTTTGGTGCATGAGATAGCATGAGTGCTGCAGAATGGCAGAGAGATCACAGACACCCATCCCTGCCAGCACCAAAGCCAGAAGCCCTATTGTCATTATGTTATCACCATTGGTGTAGCTGATTAGTTCTGCTGACAGGCAAGACTAATTACCTCACATACAACCCTGTTATTGTCCACCTGTACATCCTTAGGGAGTCAAACTAACATTTGTTATCACTAATAACCTGCAGCCCATGTCACAAGGTGGCCCAGGATCCGTCAATGGTAGCCTGGGATTCCTGGCACCTGCTCTTGTGTGAAATAGAGGTAACACCAAGATCACCCCAGAGCATTCCCTAATGGTCAGCAGCAGTGCTTTTCCTCCATCAGAGTCTTCATGCCACCATTTATAGTATTCCCAGTGACATAATTTCAGCCTGCTGGACAAAACCAAGTTTCCTATTCCTTCTTTTTGTTCTGGCAGTTCCCTTAGACATGATCAGATTTTTTTTCCCCCGATAATCTATTGATCTAATGTACTGCAGTTTTATTGATATTCCCATGTTAATCTGAGTCTTGCCTGGCATCACAGAAACTCCTGCTTGCTCATGCAGTGTAAATTAGCTTCAGCTCAATTAACCTCTTGACATATGTTGTTTTTTCCAATTTCTCCTCAGGCTTGCTAGTTTTCCTTCAGAGCATCAACACTCAGCTCCTTTGGTGAACACTTCTCTGCATTGCAACACTGTGCTGTTTCAGCAGTGGTTGTTGTGACACAAGGGCACAAAGTCATGTCACAGCACAGCTTTCTGAGGAAGGCAGCAGGATACCCTGGAGCATGAAAGCCCCTGAACTCTTGGTGCAGAAAAGGAATTAGAGAATGGAGGAGCACAAGAGCTAGGGGGCCTGAAAGAAAGCTTAGGAACTTGAATTTCCATTTAATGCCTCTGCTTATACAAGAAGAATTTGCCCCAGTACTGTCAGGGTTAGGTGTGTACAAGATGCAGTATTCTGAAGCAGTTTACCCTATTTATCTTCATTAGCTCCTTTCCTTTAAATTCCCCCTAATTCAACACAGGGAGCTCCACTCATTACGGTCAAGAAGGCCATTGCTTCATGTGAAGAATACACAGATTTCTAATGGTGTGCTCCTGGTTAATTGAATTCAGTGAATGACAACACCATGGCATTGCTAAGATTAATGACTCAATAATTTTTGAGACAAGGCAAAACGTGAAGCAAATTGATTGCATTATTTTTTTTTTCCTCTTGGAAAGAGTGCTGCATCCCTGCAGCTCAGCACTGTCCTGGAGAGGATGCTTTGCTGATACAGAGTGAAGCCCAGCTTCCCCTTCTCCATTCAGCTCCTGCACTCTGACATCACTTTGAAGTAACTTTTAATGTAATTTCCTAGTTGCAGAGATGCAGACTGACAATAATTGAGCTGAGATCTTGACAGACCAAATGATTAATGCAGAGGGCTTTTTGGAGTGGAAATTTCAGCTATTATTAGATTATTCAAGAGAAAGAGAGAAGGTGTCAGAGCACAGAATGGAGGAGTGCAGTGCCTACACATCTCACTCTTTCAAAAGTATGAATAGATTTTAATTTCTGCCATTTTGTTGGTAACTCTTATTCACATACTAATCAGTTCTTGCATTAATGCAATGTCAGATGTAACATCTTGTTTAAAAATCCATTTGCAGACAATGAGTTGGCTGCTTTTTTCCAGCATGTGGCGTAAGTTGAGATGGCTTTTCATGTAATAGCATCTATCAAAAGTGTCTCTGAAAAATGTAAAGAGTAGCGTTTGGTGTTGCTCAACATGATCTGCATTTTTTTAATAAGGTAGTCACCAAAAAACCAACAGCTATAAGTCTAATGAGAAGAATGACATGGGCACAGTGGTTTGTTTGTCTGCAGAAGACAGTGACAAAGACAAGTATTACAGAGCTAGGATTTTGTTAATTAAAGTGTAGATCAAAAATATTAATGAGAGTATCTTGAGAAAGAAGGAAGACAGGGGTCAGGTAACTCATTTTATATTATGCCATGTAGAGTCCAGAAACAAATCACAGATGTTTAGAAGTCAGTTTCATAAGTAAGCTGTGTGAAAACTGGGGTATCTGAGCTTGGGGTGGGATAGCAAAACAGTTCTAGCTTTTGGCCTCTACCCTTCCCTCCCTTGAGTGAATAGGGAGTGACAGGTGAGATAGTGGTGGTGACAGCTCTCTCTGACAAAGAAACTCCACCTTATGTCAGTAAAAGGAGATGCTGGCATCTAAATTAGAAAAAATAAAAATGAAAAATGGTTGACATCCACAAAGGATTTTTAACTGTAAATATTATTTAACAACAGGATTTTTATTACTTTATCTGTTTGTTTTCTATTACATCGTTGCAAATATTTTTCCCCTAAATTTCATCTGATAGTTGAATTTACCCAGAATCAAGTGACAGGTGACACATGTTCCTCAACCAAAGTTTCATGCCCTAAAGAACAAGGGTCCTGGTATGTGTATCTTGCTTCCCAACACAGTCTCTTCTGGAAGACAAGGCAGATGAGGATCACAGAAGCTGTACTGGCCCCCTCCAGGAGTTGCTTTCTCAGGGCTTACCGGGAAAGAAAGACCTCTTGGGAAACAGGCACAAAAGAAAATCTGCAGGCATGTCTGAAGGAGGGCACAGCTGAACCCAGCGAGTTCCAGAGGAGGTTATAACAATGCCATAACACTTATCATTTTCCCATTCATTCTCTGGGCTTCTCTGCTTTTAATCTAGAGCAGAGGCACTGGCTGTCCAGTGGTGCAGAACAGGCACTATTGAACAAGAGCCTAAGATAAGGACTGGCTGCCACAACAGAGCTCCCAGTTCCTCTGGCAGAAATTGGGAAGTCAGTAGTTCCTGTGAGAGCTGTAGAAGAGATGATATCCCTGAGAAATGGGATCCTTAGAGAATACCTACATCCTTCTGACTGGCAGCTGTCTTATGCAAAAAGGCTCTAGATGCAGGCATCTGGGTAATACTTCAGGAGGAATAATAATGAGAAAAAAGATCTGCATTCAGGCCTACTAGTCAGGTAATGTGATTCAGGACTTTGAAATTTAATGCAAACCAGCTGTTCATTCAACTTATATTTGGGGCACCTGTAGCCAAGGATCTCTTCCTTCTTTGCTGTCTGACCGAAGGAAATTTCATCACTGTGATGAGACATCTATATGAATTGCACTTATGGTATCTCCCACAGCATGCCTTGTTCTGTAACAGTTAATATTGAGGGGAAAAAAGCATTGTCAGTCTGAAAACAGATAATTTTCTACCTCAGTGCTAAATGTGATCTCCTTGTTTCAGTGCTCTAGCATTTACTTTGCTGTCCAACTACGAGCCACCTCACCCAGACCTAAGTGCAAGAGAGGTGATATGAGCAAGGAAAACTCCTTCTTTCAATAATGTTGCAACAGCACAGGGAGTGTATGACCCTGGAAACATGAAAGCTCACAGTCACAGAACACTTAATAGTTACAAGTTTTGAAGGAAAAAGGGCAAGGACAAGGTTTCCCTGAGCAATAAATAAACTCAGGAAGTTCAAATACCTTTCAGTATGAGCTGATGATCAGCTCCTACTCCTACTCCTCAGTTTCTGAGGCTCCATTACAGAGACAGAATCCATGAATTCAAGGATTTCTGCAGCAATGATTTCACATGCCTGGAGCAATGCTCACTGCACCCTTATGGTCACATTTCCATGAATACCTATTCCTTCCTTTGGGGTGCTGTCAGCTGTTCAGTCCCAATTTCAGGCATGATGACCTCTCTCTGAGTACTGTCAGAGGCTCACAAGTCTGCAAGAAGTTTACAAGGACTGAAGTTAAAAGACTGTCCCTGGAAATCAGAGCATGATTGCCACATCCCAGACATACAAAACCATTTTGAAAAGGATGACATGTACAAACTGCCATGAATTTATCAATGTTTGACCAGGAATTCCAGCCAGCTGAAAGGGCTTCTAGCTAAGGAGTATGCTAACGATCTGGTCTGCTCTTAGGAAACCAGAGGAAAAAGCACTTAGTTCTATCCCACAGTCAGCAGAAATGGCTCTGGAAATGTTCACCAGTCAGTGGAGGAGCAGCTTTAAGGTATGAGGGAAGCAGGGAACATAGGGAGGGAACAAAGTCTGGCCAAAGGTTTCCCAGACAAGTAGGGATCTACAAAACCAGTCTTATTACTCTTTCTGCCACTGGAGAAATAGGCAGGATGAGAACAATGACTGCCATTGTTAAAAGTCCTGCCCCAACAATAGTCACTGCCTCATACCCTCTTACTTTCTCTAGCTGGCAGGAGCACCAGCAGCAGCCTGGCTTCCCAGGGTGGTGCCACAGGCAGAGCAGCCAGAACGGAAACCAGGAGAGACCTGAACTAGTGGGGTATGAATCACTTAGAGATGCTGCTCCCTCCTGCCTCCATCACAGCTGGTTCAATGACTTTCCTACTCCACCCTCTTCCTTCTTTCCTGCCTGTTGTAGTTAAGATTTTTGGTAAGTGCTTGGTTGCCAAAGATGACCATCACTAATGCATTCCTCATTAAAGTGGCACAAGTGGGCAGCAATTCAGGGAATCCACACATGATGTATAGGACTCTGGGATTTATTGTGAGATGAAAGACTGGGACCTCATCAGGGTTTCTTTGCCCTCATTAATCAGCAGATGAAAAAATCTTTCAGCAGTGCTGACACTTCCAGTTTTGGTTTCCTACTAGATTTAGACCAGAGGAAACTCAAGTAACAAGGCATTTGTAGAAAAAATAGAAATAGTAATAGTTCCTATAGTCATAATAGTAATAGTTCTTATTTTGTGAGAAACCTGCAGAGGGTCAGCTTTTAATTAAATAATAGTGGTAGTGAAATGTGCAGGTGAAGGAAATATCCAGTTGGATTGCTGGATTTTGGTTTTATGTTGCCACAAGCCTTCATTGACTTCAGCTACTTCTTATAGGCTGTTTCCCTTTGCTCTTCTCCCTGTGCCAGAGGTGGCTCAAGCTTCTCCCTAAGGCCAGAAAATGGAAAACTAGTGTCCTCCAAAGGAGAGACTGAAGGACTTCCATCACAAGAATTGGAAGGAGGAGTTTACAAAGATAACTGAGCAACACTTCTCTTTTCAGTGCTGTCAACTCCTTTCCTTCCTTCCTTCCTTCCTTCCTTCCTTCCTTCCTTCCTTCCTTCCTTCCTTCCTTCCTTCCTTCCTTCCTTCCTTCCTTCCTTCCTTCCTTCCTTCCTTCCTTCCTTCCTTCCTTCCTTCCTTCCTTCCTTCCTTCCTTCCTTCCTTCCTTCCTTCCTTCCTTCCTTCCTTCTCCACTGAAGCAGCAGCAGGGGACTCTGCTAGTAGCCAAGGCCATCTTGCTGCTCCATCTTGCTGCTGCATGCTCACAGACACCCACCAGGGATAAACACTTACTGGGGCTTGTTTGGGGATCACATATGTCTGATTTTGTAGAGCCATGGCTTAGGATTGTTATAAATGATCAAATTGTGAGCCAAAATTATCATCAAAAATTTAGCAAAGATTTATTAATTTGTCTGCGAGACTGAATTTCGGTCTTCGAAACCACCACAGCCAGTTGAGCCCGGGATCGGCACCGGGTGAACATGGATCTGATCTCCCGAGTGCCAGAGTCCCCCCTGTTCATGCTCGCTGCTTCTTGCAGCAGGGTTTTATACAGTGTATTCTCCCCAAGGCAAAGATGACCAAATTTCCTTTGTATCTCTTCACATGCATCACTGTTTCTTTCCATGTGCAGAGGTGGACAAAGGCCGAGTCCAGGTGTGCCATCGACGTCAATGGCTTCGGAGGAGCTGTGTATTCAGATGTATCAGGTTGGCGCCCGTGGCTGTCTTGATAGATGCAATGGGCAAGGCGATAATCACTCTTGGGTGGCTCCTGACAACTCGGGAAACCAGCAATCATCGATCATCGATTATCGTCCTGGAAGCTTTATTCTTACCTTAGAGCGTGGATCGTTATCTTGTGTCCAGTTGAATCTGAATAAGACAGCTGTTCCCGGCTTTTATACAATACATTAATAGCATGAATTATCCCTACCATATATTACAGGATGACATGTACATGTGCCAGAAGCTCACTGTACTCCTATGGTACAAAACAACTGCAAATGCATCTTAATCTGCTGTCTAAATTGGGCTGGGCTTTGATTTGTGTCACCGCGTAAAAAAGCACTATCAGGACATCTTGGTGAATCTTGCTATTTTGGTTATCCAACAGGAAAAAACAGCACTTGTAGTATCCCTGGGTTGTAAACACCAGGAAACCAGTAGGAAACCATCAAGTCAACACTGACTTATTACTTATTATTACCAACTTATTTGGAGTCAGACATTGTTTTTAAAATGCTGGTCTCACACTGATTACGCTAAACGTGGGTCTAAGCTTACCAGTAAGAAAAAGAAACGGGTTTCAAGATGGCTTTACCACAATTTCTGGTATTAACTTTCTTCTTGACAGTGTCTGCAGGACTTAAACTCATGAAGAGCATTTGAACAGCCACAAAAATTCTGTTTTTATTTGAGATACTTCACATAAATTTTTCCAAGTCCTTGGAACAACAGGCACAGTATAATTGGCCTTCAAAGACTCTTTGGATACATTACAACTAACAAATGATGGGAACATTGATGGTATATGGTGTCTTTCATCCAAATAAGATTATGTTCCCAAAATGTTGGGCGAGTCCAATACAAGTGTATATAGTCACAAATTGCCTGGCTACAGAAAGAATGTCTGCCATGCAGCTCTGAGGAAGTGTGCAGAGAAAGGTAGGAGGAGATGCATTGCAGAGCAGTGGGTCTGTGCTGTGCCCAGCAGCATTATGAACACACCCAGCAGAACGGGGAGCAAAGGCTCATGCCAAGACACATCTTTCAGCTTTGAAGTGAGCAGCAAAGGGCCAGCTCAGGATACAAGATCTGAAGCACACACTGAAGTGGGTGTTCCTCTCTTCCTCTGTGCTCAGTGGGACTGCAGGAGAGGAGTGATGTGTGTTGGTGTGCTGTGCGTGCCCAGGTACAGCTCACTCACCAGCACTAAACCACAATCTGCTCTGAAGTGGTAGAGGGATGCCTCTAAACTGGATGCATGTCTGCACAGAAAGTTTGTGATCAGTGCTTCATACAAGTGAGTTATAAGGAACCTGAGATGTGTAAACTGTAATAATATAGCTGGAACTCACCCAGGACACTCAAGGCAACAACCTTTCATTTCTGCTGTGAAGATTGACACGGGACCTAGATATTTGTAGCTTGCTCAAAAGACTGCACCTTTGTCAGCCAGCTGTCCCCTGGCACTATTTGATTGCACTGAGTGATAAAGGGGAAAAAAAGCCAATTGTTGACCTACTTTTTGTGGCACCAACACTTGCTGTGTGTCATTTTGGGGACTGCAAATTCCCAAACTCGCCTTATTTATACTATTTAGTTGTGTTACAATGCATGGTTCAAAATTAGGCTGTGGAAGAGAAAATGTCCAACTATGAAAGGCGCTGTGAATAAAATCAAATAACAGACCCCAGAGAATGATGGTAAATGGCCAGGTAGCAGAGAAATAATCATTTTACCACATTGAATTAAAGCACATCAAGGGAATTGTCACTGAGTCCAGTTTTATTAATGTAATACAAAACTGATTCAGATGCAGCAAAATGCAAACTCCCTCCTGAATCAGTTTAACCAGTGTGAATTTGTGGGTAGACCAGGCCTCAGTCAGAACAAAAGAGAGAATAATCCCCTTGTAATGCAGCATTTAACACCTAGCAATCAGGTGATAATTGCTTCAGTCCAAAGGGATTAGCACATTTCAACCTCATTATAATGTAAAATGTAACTTCCCTATATGGGGTTGTCTACATGGAAAATTTACAGTGGCATAAACAAAGGTATGAATTCAAACTGATTTAGTTTTGCTGGAATAATTCCTGGTGTGAATTTATTTCTTTGGGGAAAAGAAAGTGATTTGTTTGTTTGTTGTGTCTTTTTTTTCCTTTCTTTTTTTTTTTTCTTTTGCAGCTCAATCAACTTCAGTTTATATAGTGTGTTTTATAAAAGTCCATCCAAAATGTGAGATACTGGATGTCATCCAAGCCCCCCATCGCTTAAAGACAACAGAACACTAAGGAAGTATAAGGTTTGGGACAGTCAGTTTTTATTAACTTCATTGTATGGAGCCAAGTAAGAATGCATTTAAGGAAGACTTTTCCATAGAAATGCTAAACGTATTCATGCTGAAGCAAAATGATTTCTGCTCTCAGTGACCAGTTTGGCTTAATTGCTGGTACAAGATCAGATGCATGGGATACTTGTGACATGAAGATATACGAAAATAAGCAATTGCCAGTGGTTCAGTGTGGAGTGGAGTCCCACCACAAGACCTGGTGCCTGAACTGGCTGCCAGGGTCCTCTTATCAGGCCTGAGTTATGCAGGGAATGGCTGAATCTGGCAGAGGGGAAAAATTCTCTGAGAGAAGTTTGGTAATAAGAGCCTTAGTGAATGCTGATGCTGAGGTATTGCTGGCTGGGGGTCTGTGTATAAATCACAAACGGGACTGGACTGCTGTGGAAAGCACCTCGAGCTGTTTATTTTTCAGCATCAGTTCCATTACATGGTTATGACAACTGGAAGATGCCATCAGCTCACATCCCCAGCAGCAGACAAAGAACTCAATGTTACAACTCACTTTAAAAATTTTTAAACTGATCACACAAAAGAAAAACATATTAACAATAAATGCATCCAACCACTATAAACACACATACTTTTTATTAAAACAATACTTACTTATTTTAAATACAGTACTTACTTATAAACCCTAAAACACAATACACAAAACTCCACTATTAAGCTTAGAACTTCCTAATATCTTGCTAGATATACTTTTCTGTAGCTTAGGGAGTTATTCCAGACAAGCATCAATACACAGACTATTGTTCTATTTGTCCTTACTTTTCTACTCCTTATATAATTTTTCTGCTGACAAGTCTTACAGCTACTTCTTAGCTCTAACCACAGTTCTGCTGTCTCTGAGGCTTGCCTTTTGTGGCTTTCCCAAAACCCTCTGATTTTAAGGATTTCCTCACTGAGGAATATGTGAACTAATAATTCCATGCCACTCTATCTGTCTTTGTTCTTTGGGGCTGCTCTGCTTTATCCTGACTTCTTCAGGTCAGCAGCTCCATGCAGGACTGCAGATCCACCTCCTGGGACTGCAATGCTAGCACTCTAATGTGGACAAGTCCTGAGGAGAGTTTCCAGACTATACCCTATTCTAGGATAAAGTCCTGTTATTTATTTCATCAAGGCAGTTCAGTAGCAAATAACAATACCTCATTTTATCAAGGACCCTGAACCAACATTAACTAAGGCTCAAGTCCACTCTGAAAGTATCTTGAGCCATTTTGGTTTTAAAAGTGATCTCAGCAAAGGAAGGGGTTAAAAGACCTTTGGCCCACAGCCACAATGTGCAGGAATGGCAGAGTGCAGGTTGTGAGGGTCTTCTCCAACATAATGGCAGAATCAAGAGTTTTATCACACACATCCTTTCATTTCTCCCTAAGGAACAAGACCCAATGAGTTCTCACCTGCTGTGATTTTATGCATAGCCGAGGTCAAAACAAAGAGCAAAATATGAAAATCTGATCTGCTTTGCTAATGCAAAATAACTTCTTTCTGTATGTAACCTCACACAACGTTCAGCCACTTAGTTATAACAGGCTAAAGATGGCTTTCAGAGGTTTAATTCAATTTTGGAGAGCTTGCTGTGCACTCCCAGAGAATAATGCGGGCTCCTCCCTGCCTTCCCTGAAAGGAATACTTGGCAAAGCTCTTCAGGATGAGCTCTTTGATCTCAGATGCACTCTTAAACACATCAGTCAGCTCAGCTGCATCCTTCAAATTTGAATCCCCTGGGGATTTGGCCACCTTAGAAACAGTGTATGCTGTCACTAAGCTGGCATCTACATATCAGAGAAACCTAAGGAAAATTCTTAATCTATATGCTTTATGCTTTCTCTTAGCAAATGGTCATATACACAAAAGCATGTGTTTTTAAACAGGATTTCCATTATAGATAAAATAGTGTGTAACAGTCCACCCATGTTTTACTCTAAATAAGTACTCTAAGGTTTTTTGGCTCTTTTTATACATGATCAAAAACATTTGTTAATTGTGCTGTTAACTTCTCATCACTTGCTGCACTCAGTGAAGTTATGCACCAAGGATCATCTAAAAATCCAAGCTAGAGGCCTGTCTCTTCAGCCACTCTGTTTTAAACACCCACTGTACAGTCCTTTGCACCTTCCTCTGAAGAATATGTCATTGCTAGTATGAAATACTGGCTACACAAACTAAACTTTCATTGTGTCTTGTGTTCACCTCCCCCACCCCATCCCCACCCTGTAATACATCTGGTGCCTATGGAAGCTTTTCATTTGGGATACGTGGGATCACACACGGGATCATCACCAAATCCCGTATTACTTCCCAAGAAGCCAGGGTGACAAGGCAGAACTGACTGTAAAGATAGAAAAGTGGTGGTATAAATTGATCAAAGGGCACTTTTTAACATTGGAAGTGTAGTTGCAAATATCTCCTGATCTTTCTGTTCAAGACCTTACCAGGCTTTATAGACAAATGCCTTCTTTCATAGTGGCCCTACTTTCAAGTACTTAGCATTCAGAGTTCTTTTCATAGAAATTGTTAGCATCAGTAGCAAGCAGTAAAGAATCTGTAAAAAGAAACATGTTGTTCAATTTAATTGGAAATATCTAATGGACGGGTCTATCTATAAAAGGGTTTTTTGCCAAGAAATAAATACTTATCTCCCTACAGCAGTTAACAGTTTGCTAATTCTTTATAGGAGGCATTAATCATTCTGTGTTTGTTCTCACAAATAACTAGAAGAAATTGTTTTTAATTGTTCTGCAGCGTCTTTACTATACTATTCAACTCAACTTTAATACTACGCTACTTCTCCTACTATTGCTACTACTACTACTACAACTATTTAGCACAGACATTTTACAGCTTCATAGTGGCCTACAGCATTAACTAAAGCGTTTCAAAACATTCTGTACTTGAATTAAATAGGTGTGCAACTGCAGGTAAATATTTATTTCCTTAGCATAATTTGTGGTGTAATTAAAGATTACACGAACATAACAGAGATCACATTCCTGTTCTGCATCTAGGACCAGACACAAGTCCTATAATTTCTCCCTATTCTCTTTACCTTCAGTTGTTGCTTGATGTAACTTTCCCATCACACACATGTGTCAAAGAATAGAGCTCTTTTGGGATAAAGTATGTGCAGCACTCTTTTAGGGAACTATAAACTGGAGGCATTCCCCAGCCTGGGAAGGGAGATAGTTATTTTTACTCCTAAATTCCTTTGAGGGAAAGGCATTTAGACATGAGTGTGACAAAAGCCATACAAGTACATAGAATGAGAGAGAGCAAGAGAAGGAAAGCCGTGATTAATGCAGCTCGGCTACACTACTGGCTAGAAGATGAAACTGAACCAGAAAATGTGAGGTTTTGGAGAAAGATTGCTTTCCAACTACACTTACTTTCAAGTTAAAGATACCAGTGGCTCTATGGACTGTGATTTCAAACATCTCTCACGACAGCCATCACCACCAGCTAGGAATGACTCCTCCAAAGCAAATGACTAGAGATAACCAGTACCAATTGCTCTTCCCAAGCTGCCTGGTATGCTCGAATCACTGCCAGGCTCCTCTCAGGGCTTGATGGAAGTGGTCTGTCTCCAGGGAAGCCTGTCAGAAGTCAGAAGAGTGGTGATGTCTCACTAGTGCACCAGCTGGGAAAGAGCCAGTCCTTGGCAGGAGTCCCTGCACTGTGCCACAGCCAGACCCCAGGGTACCATGTCCTCTGCCCCCTTGCCCTGCCAAGCCTCAAAGACCAAAGCTGCCAAGCCAGGTCCCTCACAGCTACAGGTGACAGCATATCCAAGTCCAGTGCCAGCAGCACTGGAAACTCTGCAGGACGCACAGGCATATGCAAGAACAGCCAGATAAAGGTAATTTTTTAAGTCTTGCTTTGACTCTGGAGCAGATGCACTGGCTACTACCAGTCCTCATGACGTAAACCAAACAATTCTGAGATTACTAGCAGAATAGTGAGCATGAAGAGAGTGTCTCAAGGCTGGTTTTGCTTTTGGTTGTTTAAAGAAGACAGAAATGTCTAGAAAATTCAGGCAACAAAATCACTTGTGTTTCTAGGAAGGTTATGTATTTTTATGGTTTTTTGCAGGGGCAGGGGTGGGGGGGAATATCTGTGAGACTGTGCATATAATCAGTAGGTGTATCAAACTGCAGCCTAAAAAATCCTGAAACAATTTCCACAGTGAGGACATTTCTCCTCAGGAGCTGTTTGTGACTGACTGTTCCCATCAAGCAGGTTAATGTGCCTCTAAATTTCACCTGACAGAAAATGTATCACCGTGTCAGCTGCACTCTGGAATGACGGACACAGCCCAACTGTGGTACTGTTGGACACCTCGAGGTTGCTCTCAGCAAGGACAGGTGGAGCAAGGAACCTGCCTCAGTTCCAACAAAAGGGTCGTGGCCAGCTTGCAGACATAGTAAGGCAAGTTCAGCCACTTGTAAGAGCCATCATCAATCCCTCTGAAATGAGCCTCCCAGGTTCTTAGAGGGAGGGCATGCTGAGGTGGAATCTCTGTGACCTGCTTATAAGCAGAAAACTGACTTAGAAACAGTGTTTGGCCCCTGAACACCTTCTGTTGTTTTGAAATTGCCTTCCACCAGTCCATCACACATGGTGTGGCAGGTGCAGCCTGTGCAGCCACAAGGAGCTTTTGCTCTTCCCTGTAAGTGGCTGGGACATGCTGAACTGCAGCACTCTCGGAGTGGGGGCCCATGTGCCATGAAGGTGCTCATGACTCTGCTGACCAGGGGAGCTCCAACAGCTTATCCTGCTTTTGGGATCCAGCCTTGGAGCTGTCTGCTCCATGGATGTGCCAATCTACATGGGTTTAGCTGGAGACATCCCAGTGAGTCTATAGACCATGACTGCCTCGTAGTGAGGATATCAGTGCTTTAGCCATGATTACTTCAGCTTTTCTATTGAAATAGAAAAGTTGACACCCCATACATCTCTAAACTGGAATTAGGATCATAGACACCCCACCCAGAGTTGTCTTTGTCTTTCTGGAAATGAGGTTTCCAAGCCACAAGAATTTTGATGTACAAAATGATGCCATCTCCTGTACTGATGGATCTAGGAGTGCACTACACCAGTTACCAAGGAGTTGGAGTCTTGGATCTGGAATGAACTTGGGTGCAAAGAGGGAAGCATTCCAGGTCTTGTCTTCTCTGACTCTCTGGCTATTGTTATGGTCCATTTTGCTTGAGCTAAGGATGATGATGTTAGCTTCCACTATGAGTTTTCAATTCCGCTTCACAGCTTGATTTATTTCTCTTTTCTTTTTTTCAAAATCCTTTTTTTTTTTTTTAAGTCAGAAGAATGGGAAAATACACTAAAGCCATAATAACCAGTTCTCAATTGTCTATCTATATATCTTTATCTATTCACTGATGGCTTTTTTTGCATAGCTCTTGAGGAAATGTATGGTGGATGCAAGGCAATAAATAAATACCTCCAGCCAGACTCTCATTAAAAAAATCACCTCTAAGTAAACTGTTTTTGATCTAATGTCAAAGGTCTCAATTAAACAGAGCAGATAGTCTGGGCAACCTGTCTGCTCTGTACCTCTTCTTCTTCATCCCTCCTGATGCAGCACAGATGTTCAGCAGCACAAACATCTGCCTGTGAGGCACTTCTGCACTAGGCCACTGCAGCAGCTACGGTGGGTAACCCTCCAGCTTCAGCCAGATTTGTGCTGAGCTCATCTATTTGCATGAGTAATCTGCAAAGTCCTTGAAATCTCCTGTTTTCTGGATTCCTTCAGCATCCCTTCCTTCACACTATAAACAAACACTGTGAGAAAGATTTCCTGAAACAATTGTATCCATCTGCTGCTACGAGTCCACAAACCCACATTTGCTAGGTTGAGATTAAGCAGTTAGCCAGACAAGATTGCCCTGGATTAACAAACATAGCTGTAGCATTAAATAAAACCACTGTGCAAGGGCAGTTAATGTGAAATGGACTTATTTCTCAAAATCCCTGAAGTTCTCCCAGGAAGTCTGAGTGGTTTTTCTGCCTAGCTGCATTTCTCTTGATCCTACAACTGCCATTCTCTCCCCCAAACAATCAGACGGGCTTCAAAATCCACAAAAACAGATAAAAGTTTGCATTCTTTTCAAATGTCATTTTTGGTTGGGGTTTTTTTGTTGATTTGTTTTCTTGTGAAAATCAGAAAGATGTTAAAAAAAGAAGCAATAAGAAAGTGGCCCTCAACTGGTTACTTTTTGTTTCCACAGCTATACTCTCATTAAATTATCAGCGATCACAAGACCATGGATGAAATATAAGAGCTGGAAATGGTGAAATTTCACATTAATTCACAGCTGGTGGAGAACATCTGGACAGCATGGCTGCTAGTAATTCCTCCAAGGACTCCCACCCCGAGGATGTTCACCATTCACAGGGCTGTGTTACACTCTGGGAATCTGTACCTTGGAAATAATGGGAAGGAGCTGCTGCAACCTTAGTCAGACCCCATGGCTCAAACTCATTTCCACTTCAGTGCAGATGCTACAGAGCAAGAAGATAAAATTTCTCATCCCACAGACTACTGCATGCATGGTAAGAGTTAGACAGGTTTAGAAACAAACTCATCTGTCCAGAAAGGATGGGGAGCACCGAGCAGGCAAGCTTGCTTATCTGTCACCCAGGAGGTTTTTGTCCTGTTGCTAGAGGACTACACTTACACAGCATAACATGACAATTAACAAACCTTTAAAGCCTTGGGGAAAAAATAAATGCACTGGTGCTTGGAGCAGGTTTTTGTCCACTGCTAACGAGGCTCTGGGAAAGGCTGCCTGTTTTTATATCCTGTGTCAGGCAGGAGACTAAGCCACCACTCCAAGGCAAGAATGCCACCAAGGCCACTCCCTTGCCATCTGCATGTGGCACACTCCACCCCCTTACAGCCAGGGTACCAACTGCTACCTCTAACTGAGGGGTTTCCCTCTTTCCTGCTCAGCACAACCAGCTTAAAGCCCATGTTTGTGTAAGGCTTTCAGTGTGACCACTGAACAGGAAGAATGCAGGGCTGTAGAGGAGTCAGAGATGAGCCACTTCACAGCATCTTTGATGGCTTTTGACTTGGGTAGATTTAGCTTAGCATGTATCACTCCTCTTTAAAGCCCCTTTCTCACCATTTTGTGCTTTCTTGTGCTTAACCCTCACAGGCATTCCACTGCCCTCCACTCCACTTATCCTTTACAGCAGAGCCATGGGTTGGAGTCTTCCACAGCAAGCTTTGCCTTCAGGCCACCAAAGTGTTAAACCTCTAATGTGCTCACAGACAGGCTGTGCCTCTCCATCCTTTCCATCTTTGAGGGCAGGTCTTGTATTAAGGTCCAGAACCCCCTCCCTTGGGTCACTCCAAAGGCCATTAAAGTTAGTCGTAGGGCGTGTTGCAGGCCCAAAGGACAGAAGTGGGCAACAGCTTCATAATTGAAAGGACTTAAAAAATTCAGGATGAATTGATCAGATGTGGCAACGTATTAGCAAGCAACTGATTTTTGAGATGTTGCCAACCCAATCTTCAGAAAACACCCCTAATTCCCAGGGTGCCAACAAGGGTGAGGTGTGTTTGACACTCCTGAAATGAGTCTCAGGAACATCATAATCGTAAGTACCCAAAGACATTTCAAGTTCAGAGTTTGTGTAATTCAGAGGTCAAACTCATTCCCAAAACTTTGTCTCCAAAATGTTGGTGGAAATACTTTGCCACATACAAGTCAGATATTTTTGCTGGAAAACATTGTGGTCACCCCTGCTGCTTTACTGAGTACATATTGTTACTATTTTTAAGAAAGAGATTCCCACAGTTTTTCCCCTAGTCTAAGAATAGGAGGTTTTGGGGGAAATAGCTTTATTGCAGAGTGGTCTCAATGCAAAAATGTAACTACCTCTGCTCAAGACAGAGGGCTTCCAAAATGTTAAAAAATATATGCATTTGACAGTTTTACTGTAACTTATTATGAGTGTGAAGTAAAATAGGGGGATTTTTGTGGTTTGACTTGTATTTCTGCACTTATATATGGTAATTAAATGTAAAAAAAGCCAATTAAAAACAAACTTTGGCAAGAGATTAGTCAAAATATGTACCCTTGAATTTTTAGGGGCTTGAGGAGGCATTCCTTTGACATTAGCTTTTTAAAAAAAATGTCTTAAAATATGACACTTCAAAAGCAGCTGCTTTGTGTGTTCAGAAAGTGGTTTCCACATGCAGAGTTCATGTCAGATGTACAAATATGTGTGTGCCCACATGACCATAACCATTGATAATAGGCGAAATAATTATTTACCCAGTGTCTTCTCAAGACTGGTGGATCTCTGTTAGTGCCCATTTTATAAGAAATAAGTACAGAAAACAAACTATAGCAGTAATAAATGTCCCTATCTCATTCAGTGTGCTAGGGAATGAGCTGCTGTTGGTGTCATGAAAAAAGAACAAGCGACCTTATATAGCTGTCAGGATTTTCTTACCTATTTCTGTGAATGTGATTGTGTCTTGACCTGGTCACATAACTTTTTAGTATCTCATCTTCCTCATTTGCAGAGTGGGTATAATTGTCTCTCTGAGTGCTGTCCGATATAACAATGCAAAGTGCACCAGAAGCACAGAAAATCATTCTGGGAAAGGGCTGTTCATTGTTATACATAAAAATTGCCTGATTAGCTAGTGCTGCTCTGAAGGATAGGAAGGTGAAGTGCTTGGATGGAGTGAGAACTCATCAGGGTTTTTTTGTTATCGCAAAATATTACTTAAAATAAGCTGAAGGTTCAGATGTGCTATTGTGGGAATAGGTTGTGCTCAGCCTGCTGTGCTTTGTTCCTGTCTTGTGGGCCTCTGCTGTCTTGCCAGGCAGCAGCCCCAGCTATGATCCATTCCCACTCCTGCCAGAAGGCTCAGAGACAGTCCCACACCTGCCTTGGGGACTGCTCAGCTGCTGGGCCATAACTGTTCCTCCTGCTAGAAAAAAATGCAGCCTTTGGGACCAAAAACATCTGCTATGAGCAAACCCCTGCAGGAAAGCCAGGCAAGCGTGAGGTCTCATGGGGACCAGGAGCGTTAGTGCAATATACAGTCATCACTGGAGACAATTAAGAAATCTGCTCACAGGAGAAGCAATGATAAAACACAGTGCTGTGTGCTACCTGGTGTTTATCCTGGAGATTTTGAATTGAAAAGATAAATAAACACACAGCCTCTGAGCATCAGTCAGGAAGAAGGTACAGAGCTGTGTCCCACCAGGATAGAGGTCTGGTTTTGTCAGGAATAAGGAGACCTGCCTTGCTTGTGCCAATGTGTTTATGCACTTTGTCACCCATATTCATTTTCTAGCCTGCAGCTCCCTTCCCCTGCTTGGTAGCCTACCCAAATGTGGAGGTACTCTCAGTTTATCTCCTTAATCCCCAACTTTCCCTCTGCTCTGAACCCCACGTCTGAGCTGTGTGCTTTCAAGTTTGCAGTGCTTTCTGGCCCCTGAGCTGTGAGCTGCTGTGCAGGGTTCAGGTGTTGGGGTGTCCTGCTCCTGCCTTAGGGGCCCATGTGGGAAAGTACAGTGTGAGCTGAGTCCCCTTACAAAACATAGGCAGCCAAGTCTTCCCTCTGGAGAGTGGGGGAATGTGTGTCTGTGGAGAGGGTTTGCCTGTTTCTGCTGGTCATGGACAGATGCATAACTTTGTGTCCTTCTCTGAGTCCTAGATCTGCATGATCCAAAATTGTTAAGTATAATCCCCTCATCAGGCCCCAAATTCTTGAGTCACACATATTGTGATGCTGTTTCTCCCAAAGTGGCAGAGCCCTTACCAACACCAGGAGGTGGCAGGCTGGTAGTCATGTTCCCCATCCTCACTTCTCCAATGTGTTTGGGACAAGCTGGGGTCTGGTGGCACAAACACAGCTTCAGTGACCCAGCAGCAGCTGGCAGGGATAAACTTATGCCTTCACATACAGACCTGTCAGCAAGGTGCTCCTGGTCTGAACTGGTCTGCAGCTGATGGTGTGGAAATGAATGAGATTCGTACATTCCAGGAAAAAAATGGCAAATAACTAGACATCTGCCCTAGGATCATGCCTACCAAATTTCTATAAAATATCAATATCGATATAAAAATCAAATGTCAAATTTACTAAGCGCAGTAGAAACCTTCCAGTCACTAAATGCAGACCGGTAACCCACGAATCTCCAGAAATTTGGGTGGAAAGAGGAGAACTGGGGGAGTAAGAAAGAAAAGCATTCTTTGTAAAGTAAAATACAGACATTCCCATAATTAAGAGAGGAATACAACCTGAATAACAAAACACAGACATTAACACCGAGATGAACACATTTATAAAGGAAATAATAAACAAAACAGATGTAATTTCCTCCAAGTAATTTTGGAACATTTCTTCCTTGCATTAAAACACAGAGGATTTGATGGAGAATTTTTGTGGCAACTCTTGCAAGGCATGTGTCACAGTACAGGAGGGAGGATTTTTCCATTGCTTTCTCTGCCACTCTGCTGTTGAGAACCAAAGAGGCACGCTTTTTCCTAAATGTGTTCTTGGTTTTTTGGTTTTGGTGATGGTAGTGCTGCAGGAGCAGTGCCTTTTCCAGATGGTGTTCTGAAGCCTCCTTCTCTCCTGGCTGAGCCATCAAAGGTCCCTCAGGAGACAGGAATTGTCACAACCAACTGGAGGGAGCATTTGTCTTACCCAGTTACCCAAATCTGGCAATTGCCTCCATGGACTGCTTAGGAGGGATACAGCACTAATCTGCATCTGCCAACTGCCTTGCTTCCCATATTGTCTTAACTTCTCTTTGAAAATTGCCATAGAAGGAGGCTTCCTGTCTTCTTCAGATTTTTCTGTATCTTTATAACATTTACTTTTATCTTTTGGCAAAGAGTTTCACAGGCCATGAACCTATTCTTTAGGAAAACACTTTCCTTTTTTTCTTTCTACTCATCAGTTCATCACTCATGTGAGACCAGATGCTGAACTAGGGGAAAGCAGTTTAAAGCTTGTCCAAACTAAAACCTTTTTTTAAACTCACCCTTTCAGGTCTTGTCAGCAGCTCCAGGCATCACCAGAGCATATTGAAAAGCAATTTGTGACATCTGGGTTCTGCAATTTAAGTCTGGGTCTTGCCACAAACTGCTTAAACTGGAAGAGCATTAAAAGGTTAAAAGGACAGCTGCACAGAGCAAGCACTCCCCAGGGATCCAATATTAGCTGGTCCCGTGGTCCTGGAGGTAGAGAGGTTAAGAAACAATTGCAGACATATCAGTGAGTGTGGCTGAGAAAGTCACTCTCCCACCGCGATTCTAACCAGGCGAGGAAGAAGCTGAATCTCGGGAGAAGACCAGCACTTCATCTTAGCTGAGCATACTCACCCTTCCTGAGCAACTTCACTGACTTCCTGTGTAAATGAGCACGTGTTGAGGACCATGAAAGCTCAGAGCAGGGGATAATGACAGCCGAGCACAGAGAGCTCCCATCTGCTGTCCGCAGAAAACCATTCAGGATTTGGCCCCAACAGTCATGCAGAAAATAAGAATCAGGAAGCACAGCACCTGAGCAACAGTGGGGAGGAGCTCTCTTTTAATTCCCTTTCCTTCCTTTTGCATGAGGTGTTCTTCCCTTGATCTCCACATGCAGTCCTTTGGATGTGTGGTTAGGACCACACCTCCAGCCCACCAGCCCTGCTCTCCTGAGTGACACACTGCATGGAGCTGGGCACCTCTGTCCAAGACCCCCATCCTGGACTGCACTGGTTCTCCATCCATCCCTCCCACCCACTCTGGCATCAGCATGACCCCTGGCAACCTACCTCAGCTGTGTTCCCTCCCTGCTGTGGCGTGGGGCACAGAGGGAGTGCTGGGACCCTTTCCCTGGTGTGATGTGTCTGGCAGGGAGAAGGAAGTGTTACCTGATAGTGAGGTGGTGATGGGAAACTTCATGGTTTTGGTTCCCTACACAGGGGCAAGGGAAATCTGGCACAAGTGCTTTTATTCTTTTCCTCTTTCCTGTCATACTTACACTGATGAGTTTAACTGATACACAGTTTGAGTAGCTTAAGTGAATTTGGAAGTGGATTTTACACACTATGTTATGATCTTAATGTATGGCATTTAACTAAACTGTTAGTTTAAATTATGTTGCTCTAATTCTGAACCAAAATGTTCTACATTGCTTAAATCAAACTCAGCTCTTTTCTCTGGCATAGAGAAACTAGAAAAGAAGGCAAGAAAACAACTCTGTCTTAACTGTCCAAGCTAAAAAAAGCACTCTCAACACTCATCAAATAAAATCCAGAAATTTAATCATTCAGAAGGAAAAAGATTTGATTTTAAAAGCTTGTCTGTGACAGTTTGACCCCTACTGTGCTACATGCAATTGTGTTACATACCCAGGTTGCGTATAAGCACACGGCAACAAACAGAAAAAAAACGAAAGGAGGCTGGATATAGGCTTGGAGTTTCCCTTCTGAGGGGTGAATTTTTATTCCCCCTGAAAAACCTGATTTCATGCCACGTGTGTTAAAATCATCACTTCTTACTAGCAGGTACAGTTTTAGAGATAAAAGAGAAGAGCACAGGGTAATGTTAATAAAAGAAACATTGCTTGTTTTCCAACTGCCCACAGAGACCAGCAAGAAGATCCCTGCACAAGAGCCAGCATGGCGTGCAGCACTGCTTCAGATTTCTGCTCTTTCCCAATATAATTTGTTCCACATGCTGTTTACCCACTGACTCTTCCAAACCACGTCTTGGCTAGAAGGCAGGTGATGACAGGTCATGGAAAAAACCAGAAGAATTTTGCAGCTTGTCTTGGCTGTACTGAATATGCCCTCGTGCTTGGAACAAATCAAACGCTTTGTGCCACTAACAAACTGTGGCAAGTCCAGTGAGCCTTCCTTCCGTGGCAGAAACTGCAAAGATGCACCACTGCTATAAACAACAGTGAGTTATGGGATGACTTCAGTGCATTGACACTCACAGCAGAGAAAACAAGGTATGGGCTGGCCTATATGAGCAGATACATGAGGGTGCTTTGCTCTGGATGGGCAGCAGGGGAGAGAGCCTCTTTGCAACCAGTATGTGCCATGCCTTCCTTTACTGCCTACCTGGAAACTGCCCTTGAAGCATCATCCACAAATACCTTGTCCTACGAGCCAATAAGGTGTCACTTGCTAAAGATACATTGTGAAGCATCTCATGAAGATGATGAGTATGGCAAGGTTTGCCTATTTCATTGCCTCAAAGTTTTGCAGTCAGTAAAAGTAATGCCACCATGAAAATGCATAAATTATAGCTCATGCTGCAAAAACCTAATCTTTAATAAACAGATGTGAGGAAAACCTTGTCTTTTGCAAGTTATCCATACTTTGTAACATGTAAAGGGAAGGAACCATATAGCTCTGGCTGCATTGGCTCCCTTGGGGAGTGAAAGAGTAATGTGGTTCCTTGGTAATATCTTCTCTGCTTCTCAGTGAGGGAAAGCCCAAGACTTCACAGCTGGGCTCTGAGCAGTGGAAGTGAAAGGCTAAGAAAAGGGGGAGAAATGTGACATCTGGAGGCTGTGCTGCTCCAGTGCCCATGTCTTGTCCTGGCAGGCACTAATCCTGAAAGGGCAGTACAGGCAGTGGGACTGAGCCTGAGCATGGGCTCAATGGCAGCTGAATAAACGTGCAGACATTTGCGTCAGTACATTATTTTTGCTGCTGGACCCTGCTGAATTTATTTGACCTGGAAGTCACCAATCATCTCCCCAGCTGGGAAGAGAACAGTAGCACATGCTGTGACCTGTATAAAAATCTAAGCTAGAATGGCCAAGAGAAAGAGAGGAATCTGTGGAGGTATATTTATGTGTCTGTGTCAAAAGATCAAGTCTACAAAATCACTGGATTGTTACACCAGTATGATATGTCTCTGTAGCTAAAGATGAATGGAGACAGAGGTGGAAAAATGTTTGTTGTGCTGTGCAGTTTATCTAATTTATCTCTATGAAGATGTATGTCCGTTTTCTGCCACAGTTTTTGGCTACTTTTTCAATTACCCAAGAAATGAAACTTCCCATGAAAAGTTACTTCACAGATTACATTGAAAATGCTCATGGTGTTTGGTTTTAAAAAAAAAAATTCAGTCAAAATTTTAAACACACTAATTTCGCTTCAGTACTAATAGATTAATCATTCTGAATCTCACTTAATACCTGAATCTCTCAAAAATCTACAGATAACCAGACCTTTATCAATATGGTTCTTTCAATTAGTCTTTTCAGTGATAGAATTATTTGTCCTGCCTAGATTCTACCAGTTTTTCCTGGTAATACAATGCAACCATCAGCTGCTCTGTGATTTTGTTTGCCATGGCAAGTCAGTGCCTGACTGCCTCTTGGCTGACTAAAGAGTCTTGAAGATCTTATATTTAACTGGAGTTAATCAGGATCCATTTTTAGTGAAAATTAAAATAATCAAACACTACAAAAATGTTAGAATATGGCCATTTATTTGGTATGAATATTTCACTCAGCTACATACTCTTGCCCAGCTATTTGACATGCACATTTTCCTCATGACTCAAAAGCTGTGGGTACATTGGAGGCTGTCCAAAGGAGTGAGCTTACCCCAAAGCCAAATGCTTTTGTTACCTGTTGCACAGCCTTAGCATCTAGTCTTCCTTTTTCAGTTTATTTCCCCTGTAAGACTTACCAGTGCATTGAAATCCAGACATAGTCATGCAGAATCCAGCTGTGCCACTTTTTGGGAAAAATAAATTAAAAATTGTTTCTAACCTAAAACATGCTAAAATTTCTGCCTTCTTCAAGGTTGTCTCTTTATTAGGTTGTGATTGGCAGTTTGGAGTTGGCATATCAGTATTTCCTTGTATGTGCCAGCATTAAAGGGAAAGTACTTGCTCCTGTCTCCAAATAAGAGACGTTTTCCATATGTGCACTCTCCACTCTGTCCTGCCTAATGACTATACATTAAGATATTATGCAGGGAAGGTTGCAACATTTTGTAGCATATGTCTGTGCAAGTGAGAAGTGTGTCTCACACCTGCTTCTTGGCTTTGGGATATTATTTCTCTTAACTCTCTTACTGCCTGGCTGGTTTGTGGTGCTGCAGGTTTCAAGTAGAGAAGCAGGGCAGCAAAGCAGGGCTTCCCCTGCTAGGAGTGGCAATATATATGAAAGCCTGTGGGCCTTTCTGTGACATTGTGCTCCTGGGGAGGGCATGCCCTGCAAGAGGCAAAGAGCCAGTCCCCTTCAAAACAAAGCTGCCAAACCACTTCCAAAGGAGCCTCACAATTATTAGCATGGAAAGAAAGCTTATGACTTCTTTCCTCCCTTAGAATTCAGAGAGCTAAGGTCTGAAATAGAGACCATGTTCCTTTAAATAGCATAAGCATTGCTGGAGCAGGATAACATCTGTCAGATAAAAATGCTCTATTTATGCCTTATTGTAATCTATTCACTGGTTTATGGTCCCTGTGTCCTTCAGGGAGTGTTGGAAGCCCACACGGCGCTCCCAAGTGCTACATTTTGCATTCGTATCTCCAGTTCTGTTGACAGATGTGTACAATCACACTCAGCAGTCAGACAACTCCCTCTTGACTCTGTATCAGAGGAAGAGTAAGAGGGCAAATTATTTCAGCTGAGGTCAGCATTAACTGAAGCTCAAAATAACTCCCCCCAGGTACACCTGTTTCAGACAGAAGCATGCAAATAGGAGGTGATCTTTGGTGAATTCCAGCCACTTGCCTATTTCCCGTTCTGTTTGGGGGTTCTGCCATCCCACATGTAGGCAGCACACATGCACTCAATTAAGCTAAAAAATCTGCAATCAACCTGATAACTGAGGAAAAAAATTACCTTCCCTCTGCAGGTGGAATGTAATGGGTCAGTAAACACATATTTCCCATTTTATGTATAAGCATTGGATATGTAAATAGAGCATGTTACTGGATGCTTCAGGGAAAATTTACTGAGGACGGTCCACTAAAAAAAGAGTCTGATTAATGCATTAATGTTAAATCAAACAAAGGTTTCTGAGAAGATACCATTTAAACAATAGTTTCTAGTTTCTCTTAGTTTCAGTTGCTGGGAGTATTAGCTTCCTTGTTCTTAGCTTTTCCATATCAAAAAATATCTTCTTTCATTCCTTATAATGGGCCATTCCTAATAAAGCTGAATAGTTCCAAAGAAATGCAATAAATCACTGATTCTCATTCCTTGTTGCCTTGTGATCAGAGATCCACCCGTCCTCCAGGGCAGGGACTTATTCTTTTGACTGTGTTCCACCCAACCTCAGGTTGAAGGGATCCTGGTCTCACTGTATCCTGAGATACAGGGAGACCAGGACAAATAGAATAATGTTTTTGTCAGTCTCAGTTACCAATATTGGTGTGTACTGGCTAGTGTCTCCAAAGTCTTTCACAACTGCATCTCAGATAGTCACCTGGGGTTTAAGCAGAGATTCTCAGAAGGGTTTGGGAAATGAAAACAGGACTTTGCTCTTGAAATAACCATTGTTCTTGAAATAACCCTTAGTGGCGTAAATCCTCTTTCACATCCACTTAGACTAGAGTTTAAATTCCCAAGAACTGGGAGGTTTTCCCTGAGTAACCACAAAGCTTCTTATAGCTGGAGGCCAAAGCTGAGAGAAGGTGATATCATATTAACCTCAGGCAGCTTTGGTATTTTTGTTGGCTGTCCTCAAAAAATAATAGTATTAGCAGGTCCGACTTAGAATATAAAGAGCTGTAGCTCCCTCACAGTAGGTGAGCAATCTGTGCAACTGGACATAAATGCTGATAACAAGGCCTCCTTCCAATTAGGAAGCAATAACACAAACTACATCAGCAAAAATTCCTGCTAGCATATTCCTTAAGGCTTCTTTGTGCTGTCATAAAACACAAACATCTTTACCATGCAATACCCCCAGATTCACCAGCTGCTCACAGATATATTTAAGCACTGCTTCTTTGTGAAACTGCCTAGAAAAGACTGCTGGGTGCTGCTGCTGGGGGTCAGGGCTGGAGGGACATCTTTGCACAGCAGAGGCACAGATGGACATGGGCAGACACAGAACTGCAACCTCTCTGCGAGGGGAGTTTGCTAAGGTAAGCTGGAACCTCTGTGTACACATTTCAGGTTTCAGAAAGCTGCTTGAATAGAATGTACTTCAAAAACAAATGTATTTTAGAGCAGTCACAACAAATATAAAATGCAGGTTACATGAGGGTCTGTGATTACACCCCCAGAAACCTCCTGCCCTTGGTTCCCTCTGTCTGAACTTGGAGGGAGGCTTCCAATGCTGCAGAAAGACAGGAGTGTTCCTAGAGATATACAGAAGACAAATTGTGCAGTTCATTTTTCATCCATGTCTACACAGTTCCCCAGCACAGGCAACTACATTGTTTGAGAGTCTGAGCCATTTCTTACATTGTCATAAGTGCTTGGCCTCCAGGAGATCCCCCCTGGTGATGGTGCACCCTGTGGGCCTGTGGTCTCCATCTTCCCCAAGGTACAAGTCACAAGTTTTTGGCAACATGTTTGTGCACTGGATATGCAACACAATTGGATTTTAACATTGATCTGGAGCACTGAGGAAAGAATGAAGGGAATTGAGGAAGAATCAAGTTTCTTGAGGCAATTTGGGGTTCATTGCATATGACACATCATCAAACAAAGGCAAAAAAAAAAGACCAAGGAGAAGAACTTATAAGATGGCACAAAACTTGATTTCAGTGTTGTTAACACTGGCAAATACTTTTTTTGGGAGTTTTATAATATGGAAAATAAATTTTAAAAACCATAATAAATAGATAAATAATAATTTTTTTAAAAAAGTAGCACTTTTTCCATGGTGCTGGAAGGAGAGATTTCAATTCTCACCTGGATGCAAAAGGCACTTCTAGAAGATGAACAGCCCTTTCTGGGGCCAAGGGCACCTGGCAGGACTAGGGTTGGAGCAGGAGAGGGGCCAGAGCACAGCAACCAGAAAAAAATTCTCCCACCCCCTTGATGCAGTTGATCTAGAGACTTCCAGACCAGAGATTTAGTGGGGTGACCTAGGAAGAAGCAGTTTTCCTGGCAAAGGGTAGCAGCACTGCCTCTGGGAGACTGCAGTTCAGTAGCAGGGAATGGAGTTCGCCAAAAGTGGTTTTTAACAGCCTCTTTGGCTGTGATCTTGATGGACATTTCTGTCAAATCGGCCTGAATCATCTCCAGCACAGCTCTGTCTAAGCAAGAGACATGAGATTTATAACAATCTCTTGGAACAGTTTTATAAATGCTTTGTAAATGCTTTCTTTGATTTGCACATAGCCTTCTTCAGTGGAGATACTGAGCATCATTGAAGTGATGTAGCTGTCTGGGGACTGGGTAAATATGAGCTAATCTTTCTGGAGGCCACAGCCTTTCCTTCATTTCATGGTAGGAACGGCCCCTGCAATTACAGTTACGATTCATGTTCATGCTGAAAGCTGACAGCTCAGCATGCTCGTGTCAGTGCCAAAAGCCTGCGTAGGATGTCTGGACATAGCCCAGGTGAGGAAAGGAAAACTATGGTTGGTCTGGCTAAGACACCCAGCCAGGTCCCCAGAATTAGTGGCAAACCAGATGGCACAATAAGGTAGTTCAGGACAAATACTCCTATTTAGATATGTGTGAGGCTTAGACACCTCTGCACTGTCTCATAATATTTAAAAAGGGATGGATTGACTGGGAACTGTTCCATATCAGCAAGATCTGCCCACATTTAGTGTGGCCACATTTTTCTCCCAAAGTAACAGGTTCATAACTTCAGGAGTGAAGCAGAAAGCATAGGATTTTCTGCAGGAAAATCCCTCCCTCCCGGAGGCAGACCCACTGATAACAGCAAGCCCTTAGATGTTCCAGATTTTTCAGCAATGGGGCTGAAATTCTTTTCAAACATGGTAACATAGAGGCCTTCAAAGGTGTTACACAGCTGTAAGAATTATTTTAATGGTTCCTGAGAAGTTCTGAAAGCAAATGAAAAGGTAATAATGTGAGAACAGAGTAGGAAATAGGTGGTGCAAAGTGGTGGAAGGCTGAGAAGAAGTGTCATGTTAAAGAAAAGATGGAAGGCAATCAGGTATACGCCTGAGGTGTGAGGTGTGACTGCTGTAAACCCCACTGGTTTTCACAGGTTTTATGAAAATGGGCTGTTATGTGGAGTGAGCTACTAGGGATATTTCTAAGGGCACAAACAAAGTCAAGAGCAGAGTTAAGAAAAAATTGATAGGTTGTTTGTTCTTCACCAAAGTGCTAGGAACAAGGGCAATCACTAGATAGAAGCAGCAACAGCGTATAGAAGGACACAGAAACAAAAGGGTGCACATCCAAAGCCTACAGCAAGAAGCCTTAGCCTGCTGCAAGAGAGAAGAATCAAAATCTATAAAAGACTTTATTGAATAGGATGAAACAGATGCACCATCAGGAGTTAATAATAAAGGATTGTTGCAAACACTTTTCATACTGTTGGGGATCTCCACAATTTCCTTTGATTAGAAAAGAGCTTTTTGGCAGAGCAGTCCAGAATCTTTCTGTTGAAAAACACTCAGTCATAAAAATATTAAATTAACAAAAGCATTTAGATATTTCTGTGTGTATGCATGTGCATGCCTCTGAATATTTGGACCAACACGGATGAAATTCTCCAGGAAATAAATCATAGGTTTTGAACAGATCTGCTTTTCAACACTAGAGCTCACTTTACAGACTTTTATTGCTTTTCAAGGATTCTTCCTGTCCAAGCAGATAAATTGTAACAGTTTTGCACTTTTAAATGTGTCTTCTCTTATGCTACAAGGATTGCTTACATCCTATTGAAGATTTTTTTTATTCTTTTTTGCTTTTATTGAGAATATTAAAAGAAAAGCATATAATAGTTATAAATTGACTGTTTTGATTCTCACACTGATCTTTGTGGCTGGGAGCTGCCAGAGATATGTTTGTTATGAAAGAGAAGAGGAAACCCTTTGTGTATTGCCTTGGAAATTTCCACAGTTACCCATGCACCTATTTCTAATTGCACATGGTGCAGCCATGCAGTGGGAATGTGAGTCCTCTCCTTTTACACCCAAATAATGGCAAATGGATGACCTGACTGAAATATATCAACAAGAGTCTTGCTATAACCGTGGTAGTGCAAGGACATGGGTAAGACAGGGCATTTGTTTAGAGCTGCCTTCACAAATAAGCACATCTGTTTTGTGCACTCATGTCTTCTTGCAGAGCAAAGGCACATTTAGAAGTGGTGGGAGTTGGGTAGCTTGCAACTATCTGTAATTCTGAGACTTTGCCCCACAGGCTGTCTTTTCTTAGTCCAAATGGCATGGCTGGGAAAGATTATGTAGGGTTTTTAGCACATAGTACCTTTGCTAGGTTTGAAACATAGCAGCTAGCCAGAGCTAACAGCAAACCAAAACCAATTACTTAGAATTTTGTCCCTCCACACACAGAGCTCCCTTATCATGACGATGCTTTCAGTCATTCCCTCTAGCTGAAGTCAGGCAGCATGATCCTGAAGCCTGAAACATTTGTCTGAAGTAGACGGCTTCAGGGAGGCATTTGGGAGAGGACAAGAGCAATAAAGAGACCAAACTCACTGCTCTGGGAAGCAGGCAAAGCTTAATTACTGCCAACAGTGAGCTCAGTTATGGGTAGAACACTGGGAAGGAGATGCAAAACCAAAGTGTATAACTTAGGCAGGCATTGCACATCATTCACTCTATTTATATGTTTTAAAGGGGACATCCCTGTGGCAAACAAAATAGTTCTACAGCATCTGTTTCTGTGGGGTTGTTTTCTTGGGATGCTTCCTTTGATTAACAACAGGGCCAGAATGGCTCTGCAGCCCAGCACTTTGCTTTTGTTAAAGCAAACCCCCAGACTCTCTCAGAATTCTCAAGCCTTCCTCTTAATGGATTCTTGGGCCTGCAGTTCCCCCCACACTTCCCCAGTTAAAATGTTCCAGTCCTGGGCGTGGGAAGCCGTGCACAGCTGTGTGCCCAGCTTTCCAGCCTGCCATTGTGATGGCTGGAGCTGCTGGCCAAAACCTTGGAAACAGATTTTTAATTTAGATTTCTGGCCAAGCTGTGGCCTATTTTAAGCCTTTAAAAATACTCTGGATCTCATGCAGACCTCCACTGCCTTTAAGTAAACCAGTGGCAGCAGCACAACTGGTGAGCTTCTCAGTGGCAATCCTGGGTAAAACAGGGAGTGGGGATCAGGATCCTGCCCATGGTTTTACAGTTTGCATAGAGGTTAGAGTAGCTTCAGGTTTTGTTTCAGACTCTCAGCAGAGGCAGACAGTCTGCTGTTTTGTCAGTTTAATGGGAATTTAATGTATCTTTTTCTTCTCTCCAGATGCGTTAACAGATAACACAGAACTGCATCTTTATAGCCAGATCCCTGAATAAATGTGCAAAGATGATAAGGGTGCAAAGAGCTTTCTCTTGTCCTCTCCAGAATGTGTCACAGGTTGTCCCAGCCCACAGGGTGTTCCTGCTACCTCCCTGCTCCCCTGCAGTACCTCATGGCTGGGCTGGGCAGGGAAAGACAGGGAGGCCCCCATCACCAGCTTAGTCCTAAAAAAAAAAAAAATCCCTTCTCCAGAGGGGGAAGTCCTGTTGTAGGGCATCATAGCCTTGTCATCAGCTCTCTCCCAAGAATCCCTGGCATTCTGCACGAGGTGCCCCTAGCCCAGAACTCTGTGTCTGGCAGGGTAAGGGGAAGCAGTGGGCAGGGGAACCACATGAGCTTGGCTCATCTACAGTTCATGTCAAATATTCCCAGTCAGAAGCGTGGGAGACAAGAAGGTTTTTACGGAATCAGAGCAGTTAAATGCTGTGGTGGGTGCTCATAAACAGGAAGGCCAGAGGATGAGCTGGTTTAAAGTGTAGTTTAGGATGTGACTGTGCTTACACGGTGTGAGCTGGGCTGCAGCAGTCCTTGGCCCCCTGTGCCCGGGAGAGCCAGCCTCTCTAGGGCACATGGTGCAGGCATCTCATTCTCCTGCTGGAGCAGGGATAGGCCAGGTTGTGCTGCCATAGCATAACAGGGCTCCTCTGACAGAAGCAGTGTCTTCACAGAGGGAAAAGCACATTGTCTCATCTTTTACACAGGGCAAATAGAGACATCAAACATTAACTTTCTTCTGTTGCCAGTGAGTGGCGTTAGTTTAGATCAGAGATCTAAGGAAGATGGTCTGAACATGAACTGTTCCTCTCCTTTGTTTTTCAATATGGAGCATAGATATATAGGCCAAATATAAAGGCACCTGGAGACAAATCCATAGCACTGGCCTGCAGGCTGGGTTATTCTCTGCCACCAGGCATGGCTGTGGAGGCATTGCTGTACTCAGTGACATGATCTTCTCTGTGCACAATGATTGAATGAAGACCGTGCCCTGGTTTGCTGCAGCAGTTTTATAAATCCCTCCTTAAACCTAACGCTTACTGAAATCTGTGTTCTTCTCTGTTAGACTTTGTTACAGTTGTGTCTTAATGTTAGGGTAGTATGTCACCCATCACTATATGGAAAATAACAGCAGCCAATTTCTGTACTTTGGAATGACACAGGCTAGGTATCCACTGTGGTTCAGTATTTGCTGAACTGTTAACACATTTCTTTTTAGCTGACAGTGCTCACTGAAACTGGAAGTCTAATTGGAGTAAGGGACTTGCACAAATCTGCTGTCCTGTAAAATTTGATTTTGAAATCAATGGCAGCGCAGACAGATTCACTGATGCTCTGTTTTGTTGGGCTTTTTTAATCACAATTTTTCCTTCAAATATGTGCTGATTTATGTGTAATCAAAATTCATACAGAAAAAACCCAAGGGACATGAGTGACACAATACAGCTGCACAGAACCCTTGAAAGCTATGCAGATTTAATCAAACAAATCAGACATCTCATGATCCCTGACCCAGCAGCTCTCCATGTGTGATGAAGCTTTTGAGGGGAGACAAGACTTGTGTGCTGCGGGCAGCCTTGGCTAGGACAAGATTAAAAAAATAAAATTCATGTACCTTCTCCTCATCAGACAACAGCACTGCCTGACCATGCAGGATAAGATTTTTACTCAGTGACAGCCACTTCCTCACTCCATCCCTGTGGCCTCTCTCCTGTGGATCTGTCTCTGGCCTTTTGGGGGATTGGGTTGGAGGAATGAAAATGATGGGCCCTCAGAGTGGAGTTTAGGAAAGGCACAGAGGGTGAGTGAAGTAGACCAGAAATTAGATGCTGATGGTCAAGGGAAAGGAAGAGAAAGACAGTATTGCAGGTTTGGAAGTCAGAGTTGAAGTCATCAAGGGATGTATAACACAAGCTGATAGGCAACAATATGTGCAGGAACTCAAACAATATGGGGATTTCAACAACAGTAGTTTTCAACTGAGATAAATATATCTTCCTTCCAAGAGGACGGCAATAATTAGGGAGGAAGTAATTTCACAAACAAGCATAAACAGAGATCAACTCTTCAGGGCAGGAGCAGTGTGGAGCATGGTCCCTTCCCCTTGAGACAACCTTGGGATAAGGTCCAGACAGGGAGGGAAACATCAGAAGTCAATGTGACTTGGCACTGGCCATTGCCAAGGGAATGTGACATGTCAGACTCATTTCTGAAAATCCCATCTCCGTCTGTCTCAATTATCAAGGCCTGAAGCACAGGCAGCTCTTCTGCAGACTGCACAGGATGGGGCATGGGCACACAGTGGCTTCCCAAACCTGTTCTTTGGCCTTGCCAAGGCCTGTCCCCTCAAGTAAGAGCCACTTTTCCCTTCTTTTCCCCAAGGCATAAGTCTCTTCAGAAAGCGACGGGAAACAGGCCAAGGTTCAGTTGGCCTTAATCTTTTCCCTTCTGCCTTGACCTCATGATCCAGGTCTGGAGAAGGGATGAAGCCCCAGTTTCCATCACACAGCTATATCCTGGCTGTGTGGCAGATGGTGCAGATACTGCACAGACATTGGTCAATAGAGGTGGTGGGGGTTCAACTCCTACAGCACCCCAGAGTAACTATGTCTGGTCTTCAATTAAACCATCACTTCCCTTTTGATCTTCCTTCAGTGTATAGGTTGGGTGATAAAGGATTGAAACAAAAGTTTTCTGGCACAAACCAGAAAATGTCACCTTTCTGATGCAGTAATTCCTGTGTGCAAGTTAGCTGCCAGTTTGCATACAAAAGGCACAAACTTCTTATGTAAGGATATTAAGTTCTAAAGTCAAAAGCAGATTTACTGTGGAGTTTAAGACTGATCAGCTTTGTCACTTTTCATTCCTCAGTTTAAAAATCAAATGAAAGACTGCTTGCTTGCTTTTTGGTTTCTGAGAAAAACGGTTTAAGAAATGAAACTATAAAAATGTATTGCATCTGCAAAACAAGCCATAGTAAATAATATCTATTCATACTCTATGTAAATTCACACCCTAGGTTCACAAACACTAGTTCAGAAATTTGTTGGCAGGAGATGCAATAGACAAATATACAGGCTGTTGACAGAAAAAACCACTTCCATTATTCATTTGTCACTGGTACCCAGGACTGTGATGCTATTCAAGGTAATGTACTGTCTCAAAATAAATCTTTTATCGCTACTCACTTCAGCAGCCAGAGCTGGCAGAGTGTACAGGCTCAGACAGACACAAGGCCAAATGACAGCCCTCTCTTGATGAAAATACTCTATTGCAACACAGTTTCACTTTAATACTATGCACTGTTCTCTTGGAAGATTTTATCAAGTTAGTGGTCAGATGTGTCTGCTGATGGACTCACTGCTGGTGTATGCAGTGCCTTATGTGCACAACACCTAATAAGGTAAAGGTTTACAGCAAAGTCCAGAATCTGTAGCAGCCTGTGTAGAAAAATAGTAATGATGAGTGACTGACAACACTGGAAAAGGTGAAGGAACTTTGTGCTTCCCTGAAGTTTGGAACACATGAGTGATAACAAGACCCAGAACAGAGAGAAGCATCAAGATGAACTTTTAAAAAATCTTTCTTCCTTAGACTGGACTGATGCAAATGTAAATAAAAACTTGGTCCCTGAAGAATAGAAACTGTATATGGTGTTTGTAATTTTGATTCTAAGTCGAGTCCATTTTATTTGAATCAAAATAGGGTTTTCATCCATTTAGATGTTAGAATTGACTTGAAAATTGACAAAAAGAAGAGCAAAACTTTTCAGATGAAGCTTTGCATAACAACAATACTGAAAATATATATGCACAGGCACATTTAATTACAATTCCATACAGCAAAAAACAATGACAACTTTACCTGTGCTTCATAGATTATTTAAGTTTAAAACTTACAATTCAGAGTCTTTTCCTCCATCTGGAACATGATGGAGGTGGTTTGATGTGTGGAATCTTGAGCATAGCAAGGGAGATTATTTTATTGTATACAAACTCCAAGAGGTAGGAGAAACTAGGCAGAGAAAGATGGTTCCCACAGAGACTGATTCACTCTTTTTCTGGTCAAGTGGTATCTAAAGGTCTTTGTACCAGGCTAAAAGACTGAGAAGTACTTGATAACCTAATAAAATATCTAAATAAGAATTGATGGAGATTTCATGAAATTATAGGAAGTGAAGAGGGCCTTTCTCTAGTTCATAGCACTGCACAGCTTTTCAAATGCAGTTGTATTCCTCTGTTGTGTTCCCCTCCAAACAAAGAGTAAGCTAATAAATAGTAGCAAAAAGAATGAAGAAAGAGAAAAAATATTCCTTTTTTTTTTTTTTTTTTTGAAGAGAAAAAGAACAGCATTTGTGGGGCATGAGGCACGCAAGGGAGCCACTGCTCCCATAGTCATTATGGGACAGGAGAACCCTCCAAAGGCGTAGACCTTGGCTCTAATAGATCACCTGGGGGCTGGTGGTGGCAGGAGATGGGCTTGAGGAGGTGAAAGCAAGGCTGGCTGTAGGAGATCCAGCAGCACACATGGCAGGGGGCAAAAGCTGACAGGATTCTCCAGTAGAATGCAGGGTACTGTGCAAACAACATCCAGGTGAGGCATGAGAGGGAGCACAATGGGAAAGCACCTATAGCACTGAGTTTCTAGAAAAGAAGGGTTAGGACAGCTAGACTTGAACTGTGTGGTGCTGCTCATAGCTGTTGGATTTGCCTCCAGTGTGTGGCAATGCAACAGGGATCCCCCTCAGCATGATGGCTCAAAGCAGAACCACTGGAGATCCACTGGGTCCTGTGGTGACTCTCCAAGGGCTTTTGCCTCCTTCCTTGCTGTGCCCTGAAGAACTGCCAGACATTGCTAGTGCTGGACCACAGCTCTGTTCCTTCCCCATGCCTCCAGCATGCACTGGTGCCTGCATGTATCTTGGCAAAACTGCGGTATTCCAGCTGCTCCTCCTGCATCCTCAAAGAGCTCCAGGACCATGACCAAAGAGTGGCATAATGGCCCAGATCACCATCTGCAAAATCAAATTCCTTCTGTGGCTTAAAGGCCAGCGTCACTGCTTTCTCCCCTCCTCCAGCACCCATGCCAGCAGCTGCTCTGCCATGGGTGGGCTCAGAGAAGTCAAGAGTGCTCAAGAGAGCACCCTTCCTCTCTTGTGTCTGTCTGGCCAGGACTGGTTTTATTCAGGAGGGACAGAAAATGGCTTTTAGATATGCAGATGATTTGGCTGGGGGCTAGGATGTGCAGTACAACATCCTTAAGATAATTGTGTATGTAGTTTTGGAAACTTACTCCTTGAGGGTTCGATTAGCAAGGATGCCCCTGCTTCTCAAAAAGATGATGAGGGAAGCTGACAGACATAGGACAGCTTTAATCTAGACAGGGAAAATACTGTTTTTTAAATTAATTTCATAGTTCCTGTCATTTACTGCAAAGATAGCAGCAACACTTAGACTCCATTTAGTAACACTAAACCACTTTGTTTTTCTTTTCCATATATTTGTTTCAATATATAGCTTTTTCTCCTCCAAAATTCTTTGAACACTATCCAGGTTTCCCGGTCACTTGAAATCACAATATTTATTGATCTTCTACATTTTAATCCACTTCTCACTAGTGAACGTAGTCACCACAATTCAGTAGTAGAATCAGTGTCATGGGATAAATATTTGGTCCATCTTTTGGCAAGTAAAGCAAAGTAAAACAGGATTGACCACTTTGGCTGGAGAGTGTTTGGTCCTGCTTGCTTTGCTGGATGCCTGTATAAACCAAACCTCTGTTTTTTGGGCAATGTGGCTGTTTCTTCTGAGGGTGCACCTAAATGGTCTTGTTCCACCCCTGGTGACTGAACCACAAGCAAAAGCTAAGGCAGCTGCTTCAATTTTGACCAGCACTGCTAAGTCTTGTCACATAGGCAACAGAAGCCATGTCTATTCAGTGGAATAAATAGCTTTTTCTTTGGTGGGTTAGATCAAAGACACTGTCAATAGGAGTCAGATGAGACTTAAAATAGTTCAGAGGAGAATTCCCACATTTCAACATCAGTGCTCTACAATGGAACGTCAAATTCCTTCAGGGAGTTGCATTTCCAAAAATATTCTCAAAATAATTAAGAGGTTAACTTTCACAGGTCTGGTGCTGGTTGTTGATTGTAGACATGTAATGAGCTGAAAGGATGGTTACAGAAAACCAAAAGCAACAACCAAATTCATGTGCAAGTGGGAAGCCTCTTAAACCAGACAGTGAGGCAACAAGAAATCCCCCAGTGAGGTTTTAAGGTGTTTGCTAGCATCTGTACAAGCAAACCAACAATATTACTCATCAGGGAGATCTGCTGGGCTTCCTCAAAGCTTATGCAATTGCAAAGGTGTGGGTCTTCTCAGCAGTGGAAGATTCCTTGGAAGAGGAACAGGTTTGAGCACTTGCCTTTGTGCCTCACACCAATCAGAGCAACTAACAAACTCAGGCAGGGCCTGGCTGCTGAAGGAATAATTCCTCTTTTCTCCTGACCTACAGAGTGTTACCGTGGAGGTGGATCTGATCTTCTCTGCCAATGGCATCCTGACTTGTATAAGCCATTGTGAGGCCAGCAGGACCAGGAGAGTGAGCATTCTCCAGGCACTGGTGAGTTAACATCTGAAATCCTGCATTTAGCTTTGTGTCACTCACTACAAGGAAGACAATGAGGTCCTGGAACAAGTCCAGAGAAGCAAGGTGGAGGTCAATGTCTTCTCCCAGGTAACAAGTGAGGAAATGGCTCAAGCTGTACCAGAGGATGTTTAAGTTGGATATTAGGAACACTTTCTTCACTTAAAGGATTGTCAAGCATTGGAGCAGAATGCCCAGGGAAGTGATAGAGTCACCATCCATTTAAAAGATGTGTAGATGTGGTGCTTAGGGACATGATTTGGTAGCTGTCTTGAGAGTGCTTGAGTAACAGCTGGACTTGATCTTATGGGTCTTTTCCAACATCAATGATTCTATGTTTCTATCCTCTATGTTTCTACCCACACAGTGCCTTCTGTTAACATGTTTTGCCCCTTTCTTGATGTCCTTTGGCTTTTCTGGTGGTTCTAATGACCAGAATCATGTGCCCTGAGCCCCACAATATGCATTACCGCACACAACATCATGAAGAATTTTTGTGTGCATACAAAATGTCCTTAGCTAGATATGCATAATAATATGAACCTAGAGTTTGATGGCCTCAGAAAGTCAGAAAATATCAGGTTCAAATAACTGCCATGTTTGTGAGCCTAGAGGCTACTGAGAACATGTTTGTGAGCCCAAAGTCTACAGCATCCATTCCTGATCCTCTGTTGCCCTGGCTTCAAACCAGCACCCCTTGTTCATGATTATACCATCCCACCAGAGCAAATGAAAAAAAGCATTTCTGTGCTGTGTTTGTAAGAAGGACATAAATACACTGGGAACATCTTCAATTAGGAGAGAAAATGTGGGAGAGCATGGGCTTTCATGTGGCATCACACCAATTAAGGGATAAATGGATGCAGAGAAAATGGTATTGTGGGAAGCTGAGCTCTCAGCATATGCAAGTCCCTGGGATAATACATCATTCCTATGCTACGTGATCAGAAGGTACTGCAGGGAGACATGAGGTGCTTGACTGGCAGTATTGGTGGCTGTTAGTCTCACAAAATGGTCTTGGGTGTGAAGGGTTTGTGTTCCACAGAGCAGTGAAGGAAAGATGGCTCCATGAAGTACAGGATCATGCAGAGAGAGAAATGCAAATACATCCCTGTGTATGGACTGAAATGCTGGTCCCTGTGAAAGGCTGGATGTGTGGCTGCTGCCTTTTACTCTCATTGAGGAAGGAGTATTTTACCTTATCTATTCATCTTCAGATCAAATTTTCCATCCCCTTAAAATGTCAAACCTCACCTTCCCTGTCTCCATGCTGGCATGGGGTGCATCTTTGGGGTGCATTCACACAATGCCATACTGCACTCACAGCCAGTTGCTTTGCTAAGGTAATGCAATTTGCTCATGTCGCTGGATTTTTCTGAGGGCTTGTTTGATCAGAGCTGCCTATGCCAAGTCCACAGATAACAAAAGTCTACAAGGCACCTAGAGAAACAAATTTCCACCTCTCCACAGACTTTCTGATGCATTTTTGGCTTTTGCTCTATGAGTCCAAGTCCTTGTTTCTCACTTTGATGACTGTTTAATCAGATAGTTCAGCCTAAAATAAAGAGTCTCAAAATGGCTCCTTAGGCAGCTCACATTTAATTGCAATCTGTCCATCTAAAACTTTTTCATGGTAAGAAATTACCCCACACTGTTTAGGATATTATAAAATCTTAAATTAAAAAATGCACAGATGTTAGTTTAACATGAGAAAAGAAAGTCTAATGAGCAGCTTCTAATCCAAACAATCCTTTCACTTAATTTGCTGCTCAGATTAGATATTCACATCAGTAACCTGATAGGTAATATCTTATATCACAAAGATATTTGTAACTCAGGAAGTTCAAAATTCACTTTGAATTAAAAAGAAAAAGAACACCAAATAACTCAACAGAAAATATGTGAAAACTCAAAGGTTTTTCACAGAAAAAGAACGGTGAAAATTCAAGAAATACAGAAATACCTTGGACTAGTCAAAACAAGCTGTGTGGCTGGTTCTGCCCAAAATGAAAATTCCTTGTAGCAAACTGCAGAGCAGCAGCATCCACTAGTACTTATTCCTAACTATACATAATGTGCTGAGAAAGACATAATTACAAAATAGTTAAAGATTTTCTCATATACAGGAGTCTTGCATAATTCCATATGTCCATTAATTTAGGCAATATTTTTCTTTCCATTAAACAGGTGAATAAAAGCCTGCTCTTTGGTTTGTATTCTGTACTTATGGTACATGGAAGTTAGTGGATTTTTCATTTGACTTGGTGAGATTTCAGAGCAGCTTATCAGTAAGAAAGGAGTTAAAAATCACGGTACATTAATTACTTATAGACTCCAAAAATGGCATTGGTGCTGACATAAGGGAAATGTTGTACACACAACCTATGTCTTATATTTAAAACCGATAAACCTAAATAAACCCACAGGCATACACACATGCACACACACACAAATGCCTGCTGCTGCAAATTCAAACAAAAACTGCTTCTGTGTGCAGTTTCACTGCTCTGTGCAGCTGGAAGGATGAAGGCCACAGCATCACTGGAGACTGTCAGTCACTGAAACCTATCCCCCAGGGATTATAATTACCGAGACCCAACTGCTCAGCAAAGGGTACTAAAAGCAAAGGCTTCTGAATAATGCCATCTTCCTAATTACCTAACAGTTTCTATCTTCAAGAGACTTGGCTGATCAATTCTCTTCTCAGAAAAGCCAGAGCTAAAGTTCATGCCGTGCTAAGGGAACAGCTTGGTGAATCTGATCGTGTTTGCTTTCCTCGAGTCTTCGCAGCAGTGAAAGCTGTTCCTCATCCCAGTGATTCTGCCAGAGAAGAGCAAAGACCCAGCTGGATGATGCTACATATATATAAGCATCCAAACAACAAATGTTCTTTCAAGATGTACCTATGAACCACCTCAGCCTCTTATGTCTCCAAACTTAGGTGAAAATCTCATGAGAGCAAGCTTTTCTCTGAAATCTCTGAGAGGTCTGCTCCTCACCAGGCCAGAAGTTTTCCATTAACCACCTTGACTACTGTGCCAAAATATAGTCCATGTTCAAATTCTGTGGTATCCCTGACTTTTGGGAGCTCCTTCCTGCACCAGTACCTCCATATGTTTTATTAGGCTGTGGCCAGAAATGGGTTCCTTTGTCAGAAAATATGTGGGCTGTTATTTCCAGAGTCTGTCCCTTTTCCTTTTTGCTATAAAAAGAAAGAACTGAAGACCCTAAAATACTTTCTCTCTACCAGTGGTTTGTAATATTTTTAGTTCCTGCTCCCTTTTCTTCTCTGTATGCATTCAGCCCTTCCTCTGCTCCTGGCATCTGCTTCCTTCTCTGGCCTATCCTGATGCTCTGTATCCCAGCCACTAACCAGACCTTCTCCAGATCTGACATGTAACCTGTCTTCTTCCCCTCAGAGAAAACCTATGATCCCCACTCCACAACAAAGGCAGCCTTGCTGCCCTCTTCCTTCTCCCCAGCCCAGCCAAAATGCCTGGCAAGGCCCTGACTGCAGCCCTGCTCTCTCCACCAGCCCTGCTGGCTCCTGCTGTCAGGGTCCAGACGAAATGTCTGTCTTCACTGAAGCGCAGCTCCCCATGGCCCGTGTCTCAGCCCTGCCTGTGTGGCAGATGCAGCCCCTGCAGGGGGACAGGGCAGGGGCATGGCGAGGAGGTAGCCCTGGACCCACACGCACAGGTAGTGCCACCACCACAGCACAGCCTCTGGCCCACGGTCACTCCATCCACCACCCCATCCACCTCTGTCCATCCACCCTCCCTCTCCAAACCCTGTCTGTGTGACTCAAGGCAAATCCTGCTGCCTGGGAAGCAAGAACACCTGCAGCACAGGGAGATGGGAGACACAAGGGCTGGTGGGGCCCGTGTCCCCCTCCCTAGCTCCAAGATCTGCCCTTGGCTTCAGTGCTGTGCCTCTCCCCTTCATGCAAACCATTCCCAGTGGCTGGGTGATTCCTAGTTAGAGCTGTATCCCTACCTGCATGCCATTATGTATTTATTATTCAAAGCATGTTAGCTTTGAATTTTTTATTCAAAGCATTCTTGCCTCTGCAGCTTGCCTGGGCAAGTGAAGCCATAGAAGCAGGTTCAAACACATCAGTCTCGATGCTAAGAGAGTTGTACTCTTTTAAGGAAGCATATGCACTGATAGATCTCCAGAATGAAACCCTGCCTCATAATTAACATTCATTGGATGTATTTATGTCAGTGTGCAGCTCCAGATATATAGGTTGATGCTCAGTGAATGCTTATGACTGTGTGTGTACTAAACAGATGTTCAGTCGCTTCAACTCTTCGTGAGTTAAAGTCCACTTTAATGGCAACCACAGGTTGGCCTGGCTCATAAGAGTGAGTCACATGCAATTTTTCAGCTGAAGGGATGGGATTTGATTGTGTTTCAGTGGATAGATAGAAAAGCTCTCATTGTCTTCCTTTGAGCTGGATAAAAAGAAGGCATGAAAAAAGAATAGAGATTTTCTGTGCCATGGGTAATCATTTCAGAAAGATTTGTTTCTGATAAGTTTGATAAGTTCCATAAAACTAAAAGGTGTGTGAGTTTGATTCAAACTTTTGTTAAACATTGTCTTTGGCTTAAAGGAAAACACACACAATTTCAACTGAAAAGATGATTTTTCAGGCTTTGACGGGAACAAGAAAAAAAGAGGGTTTAAAAATGGAACTCCCAGGGCAACCTCAGCTAATGCATTCTGTACCACGGCGTGATAGAAAAAGGAAAAGCTTGTGCTCCACATACACCAAAAGCACATTTTTAACAAGCTGTTCTTTATTGTACTGAATCATACTGTTTATATGTTTTTCCCTCTACAAACAATTTGTGTGCTTTAGACAGAAAGGGAGGAACAAAGAAGTGAAAAAAAATGGCAAAACAAAGCGACTTATAAATGAACTCAGATCCATTCAACTGAGATAATCAACACATGCTGTACTTCAAAACTATTGGAAAGGACCGCAGAACTACTTCATTAGACAGTATGTCTAATGCTGTTGTATAAAACCCAGACCAACAGAGGCAAAATACCTTGTGAAACTATAAAAAATATCTATCAGCCATTAGAGCTGGATTCCCTGCCCTGTAGCGTATCCTGTTGAGAGTAGATAAAATGTAACATTTGGGCTGGAACTGCTGAAGTCCTTCAGCAAGGTAATCCATTTCATCTTGCATCCTTCTCAATATTCTCTTTCTCCATCATGTTCTCTCTTCCTTCCCACCACCCTCTTTAATTGGCATTTTTGATGCAGCACTGTAGATTCTGATTTTTTTCTCAAGACAATCATTGGTTTGGGCTTTAGGGAGCCCATGAGAAAAACAAAGCACATTAAATCCCACAGACGTCATCCCGAAGCACTGTCACATATTTCCCTCAGCAAGGAGGAGATTTCCCCCTGGCAAAGAAAGGAAGAGCTCTCACCTTGAAAATTTACTGAATCCAATGACCTGCAAAGGGTGGAGGTGACAGAGTCATATGGGTGCTTCTGTGAAAATCTTGTTCTTCTTCGGTTATTTCTGTAGATGTCTTGTTCTTCTTCAATTATTACTCATTTGAGAGATTTTCTGGAGGCACAATATCTTCAGAAGACTTGGATTCATTGACTACTTCCTCTTTGATTGTCCACCAGCCACTCTCTACAGAAATGCAGAGCCACAGGATATTTTTAATGCTCCTCTGACCTGCTCTGATTACCTGGCAGAACTCACTCAGAAGAAGGGGGATTTTTTCCTCTAATCAACAAGCTTGTCTGCAAGTGTCCATGGAGGGCACAGAAAACCCAAAGAGCTTATGAGCAAAAATGCGGTGGAGCATGAGACGGGCTCCGTCTCTGCATGGTTCCCTTGCCTATGCTGGCACAAAGACAGAAGAAACACCTGTGTCCCACTGCTTTAATAAACAACAGCTTGCAAGTGGTGTGGCAACAGGATCCATGCATGAATTTGGAGGACACAAAGCAATAATGAGCAAGAACCATATGTCTTCCAGTGTGACAAAGGAGAAGGTGTGGAAGAAGCCATGACCTGCAGAAAACTGATTAATACAATGAGTGGTGCAAATTTTTTGTGTAACCGAGGGATACTGCCCTGCTAGTCAACCACAGAGGGGAACTGTGCTGTTCAGAGCTGCTGTCAGATACCAAATCCTACTAGGAAAACTGCTTGATTTTTATACATTACTTTACCTAGACTGGTATCTTTATGGCGGCTCAATACTTTAAAAGAAACTGGATTACAGTGAGTATGGGAGGCAAAACCTGCTACATGGCTATACGGTGTCATTTAGCTGCAGCCTTACAAAACACTGCGTGCAGGTCTGCTGCTCTGCTCTGCTGGTGCAGTGTTTTCTTTTAATGAAAGAAGGTCAGAATCTCCTTGTGAGGGTGAACAATACAGCAGATCTATGGAGCTGAACATGCACGCAGTAACAAGGGTGGAAACAAAAGCTGGGAGTTCTTGAAAGGCTTTGGCTCACAGGTCTGACAACTTTTGGGCTCTGGGCAGCCTTTTCCAGAGCATGAGGGTTGGGAGCATGTTGGCAGCACAGGGTTCCCCTTGGTCAGCATTCTGTGCTGGAAATGTTCCATCCTTGTCACAGTTAGATATTTCAGACTCTAATCTTAACCTAGGACTTGGCCACCAAAAACTGCGCAGTTCAGCTGCACACCATGTTCTTTGGGTAGGTCTCCATACCAGCACACAGTGGGGAAAAGCTCCAGGTGTACTTTGTGCCAGTGATCAAGCAGTACAAGGTGGGGGCTGGCTGTCCAGCAACAAATGTTCAAAGAAGCCTTTCCTTCATGTGTACATGTAAATATATATGTTTCATCTTCTTTACATTGCATAACGTGTTCTCCTTCATCAAAATCTTCTATCACACACCTACTTTACATTGTTTCAATTGGATAAATATCCACACATTTAGTACATAAAAATGTTACAATCACTAACAGTACCTTTTATTCATTTAGTGTCATATCACTGGATATTATATTTGGATATTGCTTCATCCATTCAGTTTCCTTCACACTATACTTTCAGTATCTTGTTCAGAACTCAGCTGAAGAAAGATGTAATTTTTCTGCTTGTTCGTCTATTATCGGTTGTTTTTCAGGCTTTCTAATACTGCCCTTATACTACTGCAAGGGTTAAATATTTCATTTTTCAGGTCTCAGTAGAAGTGCTTTCACCAGCTGGGGTGACTTCTCCAGATCATTTTCAGCACTTAAAGACACAGTTGCTTCTGCAATGGCTAAAGACTGCATGAGGCCTCTTCACAGACATTCTGAGGATCAGAAATAAATCTTCAACATGAACAAATCATGATGTAAATGGTACTGGTAGTTGATGCAAAAGGAAGGCTCATCACAATGAGTTGTCCAAGAAGGTGGAAGATGAAAACTGATGAAACTCAAAGTTGATGAATACTCCTGTGTATTTCTCTTATGCCATTTGCACCCAAAAAGTAGAAAGGAAGAAACTCACTGAACATTCCCAGATGGCAGAAAAGAGAATTTGGAAATACCCCAACGGTTCCTAAACATGATGAGAGGAGACCTGTTTTGGAGGCAGGATTAAGAGTAGAACTACAAAAAAAAAAAAAAGATCCAAATGGTGTTACTATCTTGTCTGTGGTGTATTGACTTTTAGAAGTGTTGACGTCAAACCTCTTCCTGACATTTGGGCACTCTCACATTTCCCATCCCCAGAAAATGCTGGTATATACATTTCAGTCACTGATAGGAAATGCAAGCGTGCACCAGCCCCTTGTGTCAGCCCTCAGGACTGAGTCTGCTGAGTGTGCCAGGCAGGCTAAGCATAACAGATGGGACTGGAGGATGGATACTTGCCAGTAATAGAAATCAAACTGGGAGCTGTGTTCCCATGTCTGGATGAAAGATCTAAACATGCAGAACAATTTAGAAACCTACAAACTGACAGACAACCTGTATCTCTCATGCAGCAACTTCCCCAAGCCCTGCCCAGCTGGATTGGGCTGTGACTGGAGAATGTGTGTGGACTGGAGTCTAGGCTTGGTGAAAACATAGAGTCTCAAGGCTAAAGAGGAAATCAGTTCCTTAAAATGTGAATTTTGTCCTTTTTGTTCTTGTCTCATCTGCTCTTTCTCATCTTTTTCCACCTTTACTTTTCCATTTATCCCACCCATGATTATTTAAGCTACACACAGAAAGACAGAAATAAAATAAAGCACTCTGAGATCACTGTGCATGAATGTGTTGTGTGTTAGATGTTTTTCCCAGTCCTTTCTCTGGCTACTGAACCATAACTTCCATGATTCCGGGGCTGTCAGATAATCTTGTACAAGGATTCATCCATGGCTGGTCTTCAGACACTGGCACACTAAACATGAATAATGGTAATGATAATACATCCTGCACAGTGTCACACAATTAGCTTCTCTTTGACCTGTAACAAATCAATGAATCAAACCTGTGGCCTGGCCACTTACTCTAGAGGGTCCTTGGGCTCACTTATTCTAGAAGGTTCTTGGACTTGACATGTTCATGCAACCAAGTCTGTTTCCTGAGCATCTCCTGGACTCACACACTCCAGAGCATTAAAATCATTATTTCATCCCTAGAAAATAGCAAAGATGAAAAATAAAGCCAGATTTAAATATGCTTTGGCAAGTTTTGTGTTGATTTTTTTTTTTGTTTTGGTTTGGGGTTTTGTTGTTATTTTTTTATAGTGTGGTGTAAAGTGAATTTTAGTTATGTGGCTCATGCCTTCTCCAGAGAATAAAAAGCAAATTTATGCCAAGTTTCCTGTGCAGAGACTTGGGAGAATGGGAATACTAAATATATTTTCAGAAAAAGCAAAACCCCAAACCAAAACAGTATTCTATGGAGTAACATCTATGCAGCTCATGTCAGTGGTACTGCAGCTTCCTAGGTTCCTGTAGGAGCAGGTCACAGCAGGGCATTGCTGGAAATACATGGTGGCTCAGTTATTCCTGCTCTGCTGTGGTTCTGGTGGCTGTCCCCAAGGAGAAAAATCCATTTCCAAAGCAGAATATTTTTAAAAAAGAAAATACTTTCAGATGGACCAAAACTCCCCTCCATCCTGACGTGCAGAAGAGCAGAGCATGCCCTAAGGTCCCGTGCTCCCAGGCTGTGGTGGAGGGGATGTGGCAGGGGGGACTTGGGTGACCACTGAAGGGTGGCAGTGCTGCGCTCGTCCTGACTTGTCCACGCACAGGGTAGGTGTCTCTGCCTGGACATTTTGAACACAGCCAAGAGCAGTGGAGATTGCTGCAGTGGGGAAAAAGGAAGCCAGAGAGTCCCATGGCCCCTTCTGACCAGAAGGCAGGTCACCCTGGCATTGTACTCTGCTGCTGTACATAACATTTGAGACCCAGAATGCATGTGAGAGGCAGGAACACCCTCAGAGACTGGAGGTGAAAAGCAACACTGGATGGATAACTCAAAGCTATTAAGCAATGGGTTTTGAGGTGGGCTCATGTGTTTCCCTGTAGGGTAAGGCTGATGTTGGTAAGTGAAAATTAAATGTCTTTTGCTAATCCCCCTCAGGGTGACAATACCTGTCAGATGTAGCCATAACTTGCACTCAAATCTCTCTCACGTCCTTCAGCTCTTGAAAGTAATAGTTATCTTCAGCACCTCTGGGCTGGCATCCTGTCACTGAGCTGGGAGAGAGCTGAAGCTGCCATCACCTCCTGCAAGATGGGACGGAAGAAACAGAAAGGAAAATAAAACAAAAAGAGAAAATGAAAGGAGGAGGAGGGAGCCCCATAAAGTTTGCTTGTTGGTAAACTTTCCCTATCTTCCTTGGTTTGTTTGTTCTTTTCTGGCTCAATGGAAGGTTTCCCAGTCTTATCTTTGACTCCCCCAATATGATTTCCCCCCAATTTCCTTATGAGAATCTGTGTAAGGTGTGGTGAAAGCCTTTCTAAGCTGAGATGTAAGTCAACAAGCCTCACTTTTATCTGCAAAGGCTGAAACTCTATTTCAGCAGGAAATTAAATAAGTTTAACACAATTTCTCCTGGATAAATCTACACCAGTTACACACCTATTTTTCCCCCTTTTTTCTCTCTCTCTTTTTTATTTGTTTGGCTTGGTTTTTTTGTTTTTATTTTTGTGGGGGTTTTTTGTTTGTTTGTTTGCTTGCTTGCTTGCTTTTGGTTCTGTTTTTTCGTTTTTGTTGGCTGGTTGTTGTTTTTTGTGGGGTTTTTTGTGTGTGTGGGGTTTGTTGTTGTGGGGGTTATGTTGTTGTTGTTATTGTTGCTGTTCTGCTTTTCTTTTTTCATTTTCTTTTCTTTCTTACAAGGGCATAGAGAACTAGTAGCTGACTGGTTGTTGCTGTAGCTGAACTGCCAGCTGTGTCATCCCTGAGATCATCTTGGCCCTACTCCTTTCAAACAAGTTGCAGTATTTATCTTTTGAATGACTTTCTGGTACTTCTCATATTCTTCAAAAGACCTTAATATCTCAGATTTAACTATATAGGATTTAAAGGGGTTAGGACACCAAATAAAGAATAAGTTAAAGTTCCCAAAAAGGAAGATTGAAGCCTTAATTTGGCAGCAAAAATGAATCTCCAAAAAAGAGACAGAAGACCCTTTCTTTACTGACATCAGATTTGTTCTCAGGTAGTTTTTTGAGGTCACTGGCATTGTTTCTGATATAGCTGCTTTGAGGACAAAGTTTCTATGCAGGTTTGGTTACAAAGAATTTTGGGAAAGTTGGAAATGGGGGCTAGGTCAAAGAACTGTCCTTGACTGTATTTCCTTGTCTAAAAGAGGTGTCTGAAGTACAGATGATGCAGAGAAAATCTATAAATGGAGAATTTATAAAATAAGGGTCAGTGGGTTTTCTTGATCTAGAGCTAAGAATAATCAGGGCTGCAGCCAAGGTGCCTAGAGATACGGGTGACTGTAATTAGTTTCATGCTGTGTTTAAAAGATAACGGTTTAGATGTAATCATCAACAGCTCACAAGACAACAGAGGATGGGTTCAAATAACATACAGAGAGAAAGAAGGTACACCAGGTCAGCACTGTGTGAAATACTCAGTTTTCCTTTTGCCTGGTACTTATTAATGAAATATGTAGAAAAATATGTCCAATTTTGATGCAAAATTTGTTTTACTTATTGTGCATGGAACATAAGCTTTTGTGGTGGAAGCAGCAAAAACTTCAGGGCAAGGTTTAGGTGTAAGGCTTACCATTGTTCACTCTCCCCAGACGTTTAAAAGCCCTGATTAATAAAGACCCAAACTGCTCCCGTCTCAGCTGACTGACAGTCTTTTACCTGGGAGGTGCCCAGCTGATTGTAAGGTTGTAGATAGGTGGTTATGAAATGATTTGGTTTGCAGATTCATCTCCCCGCTTCACACATGCCTTTAGTCTGCTCCCCAGAGTGGTGTGTCACAGCATCAGCTCTGGGATGGTGAAGGACACTGTAGGATTTGGAAGATGATGGAAGGAAGTAGAGTCCTGTTTCCTCTTACCACCAGAACAACACAGAAAAGATGGAGAAGGCGGCACAGCACACCCTGTATTTCAGAATGACCATCTGGAGTAAATGAGGAAGCAATTTCAAGCTGGGATTTCTGTGTCGTGATGAAGTCATGTCTTCCAATCTGCTCCTGGGAAATCTCTGTCCAAGGCACAGCAGAGTGAGGAGGAAGGTAGCTCAGTACCAGCCAGGAATGGAGACTTTTCTCACAAGGTATTCAGAAAGAGGAGGTGAACGAGGTTAAAAAAAAGCAGGCAGTGTCAATAACACAAGCTGGGACCCTAAGGCTGCTCCTTTTCTGAGGGAATATCAAGCACCCTGACTGTGGGCTTTGGTAAGGCACTGGTTTATTCAGGTTCACTTCAGGCTCATGGAATCACAGAATTGTTAAGGTTGGAAAAGATCTTTAAGACTGTGACCTTATTTACTCAGCAGGATGAAAGAGACAGCTACGCCTAAAGAAATGATATGTAAGCTATACAGACTTAAGAGGGTTTACTGCATCTCTGTAATGTTCATAGTGTGCAACTTTTTTCTTAGTTAGTGGAAGAAAAATTCTGTTTCCAAGAGAAATCAAACAAAAGCTTTTCTGCTTATGCAAGAAAGGTAATTTCCTTTATGCTGCATGCAGATTGGAGTTTCCTACTCAGTCGGAAATTGGTATCAGCAGGTATCAGCCCTGTACCACGTGTAGGGACTTCTGTGTGTCCCAAAAGAGGATTCCCAGTATCTAGTAGGCTGGACAGGGTATGTCTTCATGAACCACAGAGTTTCAGGTTTAGTTGAGAAACTACTCTGCACAAATATTTAGCTGAGATGTCTTTCCTAGAAGTAACCCAATGAGCTTAAGGAAATGCATCTCAATTAATGAACAAACTAAGTTCCAGGAGCATAGGAATTACCCTCATGTTTCTTTGGCATTTTCATTACCTTAGGCAGTTCAGTAAAGAGAAAGCTGAAGGTCTGATAAGACAGGAAGATTCAATCTGAAACAGTTCCTTTTGTCACTCTGAAAGTAAGGCAATTTCTCTTTTCTGGGGCATAAATATTCCTGTATTTTCAAATTAAAATCTCCACCATATTTCATTGACACTTAGCTTATTTTACCCAAAATGTGTGAATAAATGACATTTTGCCTGGTTGCATGGGTCTTTTCAGGAGATTTTCCTTTTTCAGCTAGATGTTCTGAAATCCTTTCAGTAGCTTCCTAAATTACCCTTTACTACTACTAGCAAAAATACCACTACTGAAAACAAGGAACAGCATAATATTGAGAAAGGAAATACAAAACATGCAGACAAGCAACAGGGAAAAGAGCCATGACCTTTTCATTTATACCAAGCAAACTTTATGGTACACGTTCTATATAGTCTATTTTATCACTGTCTCTGGGACAACTGCCAATACACTGGCATATCCAATTAATAGAGAAAGCAAAGACTACTCCTTGAGCATCATCATGGTAGCAAATTTTCCATTTAGCAAGACATACATAAAATGGTAAATCCTGAACAGTGAGATTTAGCCTGAATAACAGGTAAGTCAAGGGCCTGATTCATCACTGCACTACTCTTATTTTACAGAATACCTCTGTCAAACTCAACGTATTTCTACAAGCACAAACCCCAGAGAAACATGTTGGTGAGTCAAGAGACTGAGACTGACACAATCAATATTTTTTTTAGTGTTTTTTTCTTAGTCATTTAATGTCTTTCCAGATTGTTTCTCTGCCCCAAGAAAATAGTAATTTAAGATTTGATTCTTCCCAGAACATGTGTTGCTTCCACAAATACTCGATACAATAAAAAGAAGGCAAGGAACAATACAGTAAATACAGCAAGCATGTATAAAATAGATGCACAGCAGTCAGGTCACCCACCCAGGGGTGGGTGACCTGCCTAATGAGCAGGAAGACTAAGCAGGAGGTGCAATATTAGTGCCTGACCCAAACCCCAGTGAAATCACTGAGCTGAAGAGGACAGAGAGACTCAATTCTTCTGCTGAGTTTAGAGGCTGATACTTTAGAAACATCATGATCACATTTATATGGAGAGTCTCAGCTCTGCCCCCTCTGACGTACACCATTCCAAGGCTTGGCAGAGAAATGCTGCCAGTCAACTCAGGAAAGTGTCAGGCTGTTTCAGTCTAAGACAATGGCCATCTAAAAGTTTTGGCCGGCGTCTAAATAAATGGAGACACACCATATTAGACAGAAATAAAAGCAGCCAGTTCAGCATCTGGAAAAAATGATACAAGTGCTTGCACTCATTGCATTTTGCTGACAATGGTAGATTGGTGTCTGTTGACACTCCCCTGGAGTTCTCAACAGCACAGTCCAGCTTTCCTCACCCTGCTCTTGCAGCCCCAAGCCATCAAAGACTAACTGGAGACTCAATTCAGCAGGGATTCCAGATATTGAACAAGGCTTAGGCATCTAAACATTTGAGGAGTGATTCCAGCACTGAACCACAGATTTCTGGACTCCTTCAAAATGTCCTGGGATACCTGAGACACCTTTCTTGACCAGACAGACATGACATAGAAGAGAGTCTGGGAGAGCTGCACACTCTTTGGCAGTGTTGGAGGACTGGCAGGGTGCCTGAGGTGCTCTGCATGCCACTGGGTACATATGTTTCATGGGTACACTCTGTCTAAAATATGATGGGGAAACAATCCTCCCATACAGTGCACAGATGGCAGTCATCCTGCTGCCTCAGGTTTCAGAGAGGCTGAGTCATGTCAGGAGTTCCCTATCACTTTCAGTTGAGTATGGACTGGTTTAGAGCCCTAATTCTGATAGCTGCAATATAGGAGGCTCTGGTCCTTCATATTGCAAGAGTGAGCCCTGCTTGTGAAATAACTGGATTGGCTAACACGGTGATTTTCATAGAACCATGGAGTTATAAAATACCATGCTGGAAAGGACCTCAAGGAGCATCTGGTACAACCTTTCTTTGCAGATGGACAGTCTAGACAATATAGGCCAGCATCCCATCCAGGTTATTCCCACAGGTGATTATTCTCATTGTGAGAATAATCTCATGTCCAGTCAGAATCTCCCCAGGAATAACTTGTACCCATTGCCCTTTGTGTTTCCATGTGCCTCCTTGCAAAAACGGACTATTCAATCTCTTCGTAGCCACCTTTTAAATACAGAAACAGTATTTAAACACTGATAAGGTCTCTCCTAAGTCCCAAGGATGAAGAAACACAGTTTTCTCATAATTTCCTTCCATGGGAAGCTTCCCAGTCCTTTGATAATCATTGTGAAACTTCTCTGGACCTTCCCCAGTCTGTCCACAATTTTTCTGCATAGCAGGGACCACAACTGAACTCAGTATTCTAGGTGTGGCCTGACAAGCACTGAATAGACTAGGATAAAGGTTTTTTAATCCCTGTTGATGATGTCCTTGTTGATGCAGGCCAGCATCCCATTGGCTTTCCTTGCCACAGCAGCACACGTTCACTCATGTTGAGCTTGCTGCCCACTGGACCCCAGCTCTCCAGCCAGGCAGATCCCAGTTTGTGCTGCATTCCTGGATTCTATTTTCCCATGTGAACATTACATTTGTCCTTGCTGAACTTTATAATGTTCTTATTAGCCCACTCTTACAGCCTATCCAGGTCTTCCTGCAGGGTGGCTCTCCCTTCCCAAGTGCCCACTTCCCCACTCAGTTTGGTATCATTGGCAAACTCCATCAGGGTGGATTGATCCCATCACCCAGATCACTCATGAAGATATTGAACATCATTGGGCCCAATATCAATCCCTGGGGACCCCACTTGTGACAGTTTGGACCCCAGTTGTCCAGTTTAAAAAGGATTTACCACCCCCTCTGGGTGCAGCCAGGCAGTCAGTGCCCACCCACTGCACAGACCCCTTGTCTCCACCCTAATGCATCAGTTTATCTGGGAGGAGCCTGTGGGAAACCATATGAAACACCTTGGAGACCCCTTGGATTTTTGTGGTGGATAATCGAGTAAAGACAATCTAGGTAACCTAGGCAGCTTTCCAATCCTGAATTAAGCCACTTAATTCAGATTAATTGAGACAGAAAACAGGTAATGGGGTTCATTTTAATTTTATAATTCTCTGGAGACAGATGGTTCAGCTAGTATATGAAGTGCCAAGTGTACTGCTAACTAAACCTTTAAGTGAATGCTACGGTGGGATTAGAAAATCTCAAAGGACAAATGTCATAGGCATACAGAAATATACTATGAAAGAGAAAGCACCTCTAGAATACTTGACATGGGAGAGGTTTTGAAGAACAGATGAGAGAAACACCTAGCAGAGAGCACAAAGAAATAATTGATCCCACCATGAACTGGGAAGAAAGATTCAATGGCATTTTACAGACTTTCTGTTACTTGATTAATTCCCACGAGAGCTCTCAATATACCATGACATTCTTCATAACCTTACAATTTCTTTGTCCTATGACCTCTACACAAACCATTGTGTTCACTTTTCTTTCCTACTTTCAATTGGTTTCTTCTCCTTTTAAAGTACCAGGCAGTAATATCTGTAAATAACATAAAGAAACACCTTAGATCAAGCTGTCAACTAATTAAAGCTGTTTCGGTGGATTTTATTTCTTGTTGTTGCTGGGATTTTTTAACTTAGAGTGAAAAATAAATAATAAGCTCTAGATGGCAACTAGTGTTTTTATTTGATTAGGTAAAAAAAACCACAAAGGGACATACATTCAAAATGTCTTATAATTTATGATATGTTAGATGAAAATCAAAGTTATTTCACTCAAAAGTGTGCTTCAACCCTTGTGTTTCTGATGTTGAGAACTGCATGGAATGTGAACTGCCTCTGGCTCCGATTCTAATCTCACTTGTGCTAATGTAAATCCAAAATAACCACTCTGAAGCCAGTTTAAAATGCTGTAATTGAGGGAAGGATTAAAGCTTTAAGGGCATTTTTAGAAATAGGGATTTAGGTACCTGGTCTCTGAAATATCAATTTAAATCAGATTAAAATTTGACAGAGGAATTTATCCAGCTGTCAGTTACGTGTTACCGTGACCTCAGGAGTGTTCAGTGCCTGGGTACATCAAAGATAAAAGCCCAGCTTTGCATCATAAAATTTCTAACCTGCTGATGCAAGTATTAACAGAATGGGGTTTGACCCTTGCCTGGCATCAGAAATATACTTTCATTTTGGTTAAGTCTCTTAAACTACATAGTATCAATCTTAAACTATGAAGTATCAATTGTATTTTCTCTCTTACTGATACTGGGCATCACTGAGCATTTGTTTCACAATTTCAAGGAAAACTTAGCATTTTTTTCTTAGCTGATATTTGTATGAATATATATTTTCTTTGCTTTTCCCTTTTGTTTGTCCTTGCTGACCATGCAGAGATGTTGAGTCAGTAGAGGCAGGGGGATTATTCATTGTGAATGAATTATCAGATAAAGTCAGCTCTGTCCTCAATATTTCAGTACAGAACTTACATCTAAAATATTTCATTATTTCTAAATATTCTTGATAGTTTGCATGTGTTTAATTCAGTGAAGAGAATTTTTTTAATGCTTCTATTAGACCATAAATTAGTTATTATTTTTAGTGTGCCGTGGTCACCTAGCATTATTTCTTCTCTCTAATTAGATGATTGTATTATTTGAATCAGAAATTAAAAGAAGTCAGATAGGGATCCATAATAATTAGCATGTATCTGTGAAACTTTCTTGATAAATTTCAGCTCTGGCACAAGAACATTCTTATTAACCACTTTCATATGAAATTATTTTTCTATTTTCACTGCAGAATATTTGAATCATGTGAAGTCTGAAACGCTTCTTTGCACAGAGATGTTGGTACATGGTTAATCTGCTTTATGTGGTTGATACACTTTTGGATCTGATTAGGGTGACTGACTGTGATTGCCAAGGGGATGGGGTGACTAACCCAGGGGACTGAAGGGATGGGGTGCAGCAGATGCCTCTGCTGACATGGGGACTATGGGACAGACCCCTCTGGTGAGCAAAGTCACTGTGCTGGAGTCAGAGGGGAGCGGTGGTGGAGGTTCAGAGAGGTGAACATAAAAGGCTGGGTGACTGAAAGGCATCTCAGATCTCCATGTATGGGACATGATCAGCAGATTTTCCGGTAAATGTGAGTTAAACAGAAACACTAAAATGGCACAGGTTGCAAATCATGGGCAGCTGAGCTCTAGTCCTCACTGGCAGTGGTGCCAGCAGGTGGCTCAGCCTACCAGCTGCTAAGGACACAATTCAGCTCCATAAATGTTGGGATCCAGCCCAGTTGCACACAAGACATTGAGGCACATGAGGTGCAGGAACCTTGGGGGATGCACAACCTTCTGGGACAGGAGCACTAGCTGCTATGTTGAGTGTGACAAAGCATCTAAAATGATGACCTATATATATATATATGTATATATATATATTCAGTATAGAACTGAAGATATATATATATATATATATATATATATATATATATATATATTCAGTTCTATACTGAATCCACTGAATAAATATTTACATGGCTATTTTAGAACAAACTGAATAATTCCCCAAGCTCTGGTGATTGTTTTGGCTTAAGTACCACTGGCTATAACAATAGAGCATATGCAGGTGCCTGTGAACATGGTTGTGAAATCCCTCCCTTATTGTCTATACGTGCCTATTGGACAGCAAATGGGCAAATTCCAACTATTCACATGTCTACTTAAATTGAAAAATAATTGGAGTGTGACCTGCAGGCAGAAATCAGAAGGGAGAGTAGAGGAGAGAGAACCTCGGAAATGCAGAAACTAGAAGTGGGTATATGTGACTGGGGAATCTTTGTCTAAAGAAATAGGAAATCTGTAGCCTAAATTAAGCTATAGAACAGCACTAGTAGGCAGAACACCCAGGAACTAAGAGAGAAGCTCAAAAGTGTAGGATTTGAAACTAGAAGGTGTTAAGATAATGGAGATGTGTCCCACTTGTCATCCAAATTGTAACACAGATAGTGAAAAGTATTCACTGATGAGGAGCAGCAGAAATCAAGAAAAATGTCATGGAGGAGTACTGTAAAAATGAAAGAAATATGACTGAAAGAAATGAAGAGAAAATATGGGGGAAGAGGAATCTCTTTAAGTCAAACTCAGTTCAGAGAAGGACAACTGAAAAGGTTTTAGCAGAACGTTGCTATGCGTCTGACAATTTCTTACATTTAGAAAAGTACAGAGATTACAGCATTAGTGAAGAAATACTGTCAAACACTTCAGTGGTATAGTACAGTGTAGCAGGATGACAACATTTTTTACAGTTTGGCCTTAGACTGTGTGTGACTCATAATCCTACGTTGTTCCTAGATAATATGAAAATTATTGTTGCATTAGCTGGTAATGTTGCTCATAATTTGATTACATTTAATCAGAGTCTGTAAGTGGATGGGCTAAAGAAAAAAAAAGCCTCCAAGTAGTTTTCTAAATACGTTAGCATTATGATTTCAAAATGGCAAACTTTGATAAATTAAGGAAAGTAAATGGCAAAGTGGATTGGATTTGCATTGGATTGGTGGTGAGCCCAAAGTCATCAGTGCCAGGAAAGCATAGAATTTCCTGAATCAACAGAACAAAATTTATTTGGACCTTAAATCTCCAATGATGGAAAGAAACCTGTCTGAAAGAGCTTCTCAAGGAGAATTGCAGGGTGTGAGGAAAAGGAGAAAGATGACAAAACAGCCTTCAAAAATGTTAGAGCTAAGAAGCAACCTTTTAATGCTTTAATAAAATAGTTTTCTTGTACTACATTCTTCTCAACTTTTAATGTCTTTGTTACCACTTTGCATGCCTTAAATTAAATAAAAAAGAATCGAAGAATGAAAGGAGGCCATTGCTGAGAAGTGTTCTTGAGAGAGCTCTTAAGCCATGTTTTCCATTTGCTGTACCAGATAACAGGGAGTAATCACAAATAAATGGCAGCAGCAAGTGGAGGTGAGGAACCCTGCGAAGTGGAAATGACATTTTCTCAAGGCAATACGTAGCTGCCAGTGTAAGTCTTCTTGTGTCTCTCCCTGGATCTGTCATGTGATACAGAAGGCTCAGAGACACAGCAGATGGAATTGAGGAGTATCTGCTTCCTGGAACTCCTCCCCACAGCAGAAGGATGTCATGGGCTGGTGGTGAAAACACTTTGACATTATGTGTTTCCTTGTGGTTCATGGAGACCTTTGCAGAAACAGGTTTGCAAGAACTCCAGATATGTGAGATGACCTGGGGGGACACCAAAATGTCCAAGGCCAGAATATATTTGCCCAGGCATCCACTGGCTTGAGAATGCTGTACTGCCCCTGTTCCAGGCAGGCACTACTGTCCATGCTGCAGTTCCTCCCTGGTCACCACCTCTGTCTGGATGTTGGCCAGTGTTTTTTATGAGGGAAAGGGAGGAGAGCAAAACCTTTAGAGGCAGAACTTGAAAAATTCGTATTAGCACTCACAGTCTGCTCTGTGTTTTGAGATATCAGGTTCTCTGGGAAGCCCAGAGGGACAGATGTTCTCTCCTGCTTTGTATTTGCACAACACTTAGCAGTGAGAATGACTAGCTCCTATTTGGGACATTTGGGAATAAGACGGCACAAATGAGACTATTAACTCTTCCTCAGACAAATGCATCTTCTCTTCAGTGGTTACTGGAATCCGAAGTGTGCTTCAAAAGAAAAAACACCACAAAAATCATTCCCAAAAAAGCAAAATACTGATTTCGTTTTAAGAACTCTTGAGGGTAATATGTTTCCTTTGCATAAAGGAAATCTCTCAGCTATAATGTAATTTCTGATTTTATTATGTACTTTCCCCACTAATTATTACTATTCCTTCTCAGTTTGGACTTTAATTATAAAATGCAATTACAATTTCTGCAGGTTTATTGCATGGAATGACAATCTGATCCAACAATTGTCTGGAGTACTACACTGAATTCAAGATCAAAGCTCTATCTTTTTAAAAGGAAAAAATAATATGAAAACCAGCCAGTCCCTGACTGACCACAGAAGATAATTCCTTCATACTAGTTTTGAAAATAAACTATGAAAATGGACTTCTGAATACCAATTAAGGTGTTTTCCAAAGCAATTCTCCAGTTTGCTATTTTTTAATGGTTATTTTTATTGAAGGTATGAAAAAGTATTAAAAAAGGTAATTGCCGATCTTTCAGCATGGGAAAAAGATGAAATGGAACATTTTTATTACACATATTCGAATGTGTTTGATTCAGCTATTCCATGGCTTCATCAAGTGCAGTTGCAGGCCCCTGCTACTGCCACTGGGCTACACTGTCCAGGAAATGTCTGGATTCATATTCTAGGGATGAGCAGCTAAAAGAGCTCCAGGGCAAGTTTGTATTTTAAACAGCAGTCCAGCTTCATTATAGAAACACACAGGAGCATAGCATCATTCACTTCAGAGGTGGTGCTTTTTGCATTTGCATTGACAAGGAATATCATCCTTGCTGGCTGTTTTTTGCAGTGCTTGGGATAAAAATGCATCTCTGGACTGCTGTCTGCAGTAAGGCTGTTCATGTAGTAAACCATGCCACATGAATAAGGGTAGCAACGCTTAGTCCTATATTGAATACATGGAGGGTTAGAGACCTCCATGCAAACCTCAGAGCATCATCTCTCCTCACTGAGTCTCTTTCCTGCCACAGCACTATTAAGTGTGCTCAATTCTAATTAAATTCCCTGAGCTAGTTTTGCTGCAGTGTGCTTGAGACAGTAGGAAATCTGTTTAGAGTAGGAAAAAAATATACCATCATTGTCAGAACCATGATGGTGATTGGCTGGGGGTGGGGATGGGTGGGGAAGCATCCCACCCTTGGTGAATTTTCCTCTGGCAGTAGCTGGATGTGCCTTCCTCTTCCTTCTGCTTGATCTCAAGCAGAATACAATATTCAACAATACATATTCATATGCGTTTTGCATCCAGCCTTTCTTTTCCAGAGTGCTTGTCCCCTATGCCTCCGGTGAGAACTTGCCCTCAAGCTGTTCTTGCTGTTCCTGCCTTTCTACTCCAAAGGGCACCTCCCTGCCCAGCTCCTCCTTCCTCATTTTTTGAGCTTCTGCTGTCTCATCAGTGAAGCTCCAGATCAATAGCCAGTCATGCTGGGGAGGACTGTGACAAAGTGAGCCAGGCTCTTCAACCATGATGGTCTACCTTTGATGCCTTGCCAAGATCATTTCATCTTCCTCTTTCTCCTTCCTCTGCTAAGGACTTGACTGTCTCAGAACTTCTACAGATGGCCAGGAGTGCTATTTCTCAGGGTCCCTCTTTACCCCTCCATGGAGGAACACAGCCATGGCTCCTGGTCCCTCCTTTTGGGGCTGGGTCTGCTGCTGAACTCTTGAAACATCACCAGGTGCGCCTACACCCTGCCTTGGGACTTGCCTTTAGCACTTCCTACAGAAGTCCTTAAACTCTTCTGGTCTATGAGAAGGAAGGGAAAGAGAAAAGGGAAGAAAGATGGACAATGAGGAAGAATAGCCCACCAAGTGGAAGTTTTGGATAAGAAAATGAGTAGCTGAACTGAGTGCTGTGGAACAGGCAGGTTGGGAGGCCTGGCATGGAAGTTTAGACACCATACTGCTCCATTCTTCTAACACACATGAGATTTCCACCCCTTCTCAGAGGCACCAGATAATATGAGTTTGTGAGTCAGTTTTTAGAGGCTGAAAACAGAGAAACCACTTGTAGGGTTTGGTCTGTAAAACATTTGCAGCTGTTACTTCAGCAAAGTATTAATTTTAACACACAGTATCTTATGAAAACATTCATATATAAAAAACTTGATAATCTAGATCCACACAGAGCTGGCAGAGAGCAGTGTTTACATGAGAGAAGTTGGCTGAACATTCTCTTTAACAGTGCAAGCTCTTGGGTGTTGCAAAGCTGATGGTCATGCTGCCTAGCAGACTGGGGAGATGCCAGATGAATTGCTCAGCAAACGGCTGTATATGGATGGTGACATTTCACCAAGCAGTTAGATGAGAAGTATTTGTGGATAGAAGGCACCTTTTTTTGGTCTCTGTTTGTACATCTCTTAGCACAGTGAAATCATGGCCTTTTTTGTGGGTGGCAGTGTTGCTGCGCTATAAATGAATAACAAAAAGCACAACAGGAGGAACTGGTTGTAGGCTTTCCTATTAACTGTATGAATGCATATGGTTGACAACATACATCATGATTGTATCACAGCTTCTTGCAGGTCTTTAGCATTGCTGCCAATTAGTTCTTTTCAGTGCTTGCACTCATCCTTAGGTGTCACGTTATGATGGGAGCAGCAAGGCTGTTTGCCACCAGCCTGCCTGATACTAGTCCAGCGTCAGCCACACCAGGACTTGGTGTGCTGCTCATGTATTTGCTGTGCTCAGCTGAATGCGACCATGACAAATACTTCCACAATGTGAAACTCAAACTGAGCTGTATGTAGCACCCAGCTGGAACCTGGTACTGTTATCACCGTGCCCAGCTCGAGTGTCAGACAGGAGAAATCTGTGTCTTGGCAAGTAACTGGCATTCTTATGATTGTTTGCAACATGCTGTGGATGATGAATAAATGAGTGCGGGTACAAACATGCTTCTGAGTTCGTGACTGGACTGCACCCATTGCAGACACGTTGCTGCCTGAACAGGGACAAAAAAGTGACTGCAGCATCTTCCCGTTGCTCCTGTCTATCACATTCACTGCCTCAGTGTTTGTGGGTCATGGGAATAGCTGGATGAGTTACTGTGCTTGCGTGCCTCAATCCGTGCATTGTAGTATGCCACAATACTACACAATACTACTCCCAGCTTTGTCTAAAGACAGCAGCCATGTCTAATAGCCTTCCATGGGTACTCCTGCTCTTGACATTTCTTTGCCTTTCTATCCCTTGTGCTGCTTCTCTGTTCCAGGCCCACCAAATTCAATCTGTTTGCTCCCATCTGCACAGAAACCTCAGCAGCCGCAGACCCCAGCGTCTGAGAGTGATTGTGCTTTTGCCTTCTATTCTTGGGAATAGTATGAATGGTATCCATATTCCTCTGCTCCCCTGCAGTCTAACTTGTCTGACATCAGCTACCCTTTCAAAACCACAGTCACAGAAATCACTGAGTTGTGGAAAATAGAGCTGGGAGGGCACCCAGACTTCCTTAGACTGTTTCTTATTGTTTGACTAACCCTTTCAAAAAACAAGCTTGCATCTGTTTGCCTGTACAGGATCCTCATTATCCTCAAAAATCTCCCATACCTTGCCCATAACAGTGCATAGTTCATGTTCCTCTCTATCTTCACTGCTTGCTTGCCAATCTGTTTTTGGGATTCCTTACCCTCATTTTGATGATGAACCCCTGTCTGAAGTGTGGGAAGTAGTTTGGAAAAGCTGCTGTGTACAGGAGAACCCAACCCAGAGAATCTGACTTCCTGATACTGCTCTACAAACATGATTGTAAAACTAATTTTGAGGATTCAGTTTTATAGATGAGAATAAGAACATGAAATAAATGAAAAAATGCTGAGGGAGGTCGGAATAACAGACCCTCTTGCCCAGCACACTGTTTATGGTGGTGGGAGATGCTAATCTGATGGTGCATGTGAAGCTGGCCACTTTCTGTATTCTATTTCCTTCATGCTCCATCGGTATTAAATATCTACGATCAGAGTGGAAAAAAATACTGTCTGTGATGATCATTTCCTCTAGAAAGATCAGTGTCATGTTCTGCAACTGGTAACTCTCTATTTTAGAGAAAATGAGAAGTGCTCATCTGTGACTACTTCCAAATTGAGGATGAGAGTGACTTCCAACTAATCATACCTGCTTCACTGGGAATGCAGCATGTGCTAGAGACAGACACATCACAGGCTCTCCAGAGACAGACCTGATACTCTCTTAAAACAACTCAGTACTTTTCATTCCTATAAAGCTGTTCTATTGCTCTAGTTGTCATCGACTTCTCCCTTATTTCCTTGCCAAATTTATGACCAGCAGCAGGTGTTGACCTATTTTTTCACATAGCCTTCCCTTACTGGTGTTTCACAGCCCAGCATAGAAAGCAGTCTTCCCCTTTCAGCTTCCACTTTGATGGGCTAACCAAGGCAGGCTCTTGAAGTCTTTGTATTTTTCTCTGGATAATATGCATTACACTTCCCTGCCCTTTCTTCCAGTAAAGATTTATTTCTGTCTGGAATGTTTTTCAAATTAGCCTTAATCCAGTTACGCCAGAGTTCAAGGGTTGGGTGAAAATTACAAACTCACTTCACACAGGCTGTATCAAAAAAAGACTTTGGGGGAACTGGTTTTAATTACTAGCTTTGTCAAGATCTGAATTATCAAGCTGTTTGTCTCTAGTAAACAGCATCAGTCAGATTTTTAGGTCACATAAAAATGGGTGAGTCAGGAGTTCACAGTTAAAAAATGTACTGAACAGAAAACCCAGACAGTCTCATAAGGATTCCCTCACCTTGGGTGGAAGTCTTGTGCAAACCACTGGGGCTTTTCTGATCTGTTTTTCTTAAGCTGCAGCTGCATCCAACTCAATGCAGAAAAATAACATGACCTACTCCCCAAGGCCCATCCCTCTGCAAGCCTCCGCCTCTCCACCACTTCTGTGCTCCATAGAGGACCACATAACCAAACTAAGGGGAAAAAAGAAAAGTTTTCAGTTTCAATGATCAGATTTTGACCAACGTCCATTAATACTGTCAACCTAGAAATCCAAGATCACAGTTTGCAGATACATATGTACATTCTTGATGCAAGATCTTGGATGGAGAGAGTGTAAGAGCCAGTGTAGATCTTGGGAGATTTTTTTATCATTTTTCTGTGGAAGTTTTTAGTGCTGCAAAGCCTGGAGCTACACTATCAGGAACAGTGGGAACCCCACTTCAGCAAGGCTATGAGGGAGTGGCTACAGAGGGAGGAAGAAACCAACATAAATCAGGAGAGATATTTTCTGAGAAAAAAATACCTCTTCTGAAAAAGTTTATGCACAAAGATCAGAAAGTTCAGTCATCATAAAGTAAAGATCCTTTGTTTTCAATGTTTTCAGAAAGGTTCTTAAGTACACAAAAGCATACCACAGCCAGCTTCAGCAGTATGTGATACCACAGCATAAAAGCAAAGAAGAAAAGGTAATTTTTTTTAAACATAAAATGTCTGCTCTAGGAAGTTATCTGTCAATACTTTCCTAAACTTCTCTTTCCAAAGGAGCAAGAAAGTTCTTTGGTCAAAAATACTTAACATTGCCTTCAAAGTCACAATACCTAAAGTCTGGGTGGTTTTTTTTTTTTTGTTTTGTTTTTTTTAAATTTTGTATAGAGACGTGGTTATGGTGTGAACAATGCAGTTGTGCTAATGAATGTCTTTGTGAAATTCACATACAACATCTCCCTTTTCTGTATCCATTCTCAACTGTGATACACCTCACACAACAGAATTATTACTTAATATTTGACTCTACTTGAACAGCAGGTGTTCATTTCATTTTGTGGAAATCCACTGACCAGAGAGTTTTCCAAGACCAATATAGTGTGTGTATAATATTTTCAGGCACATTACATTCTGCAGATTTCATCTGCAGAAAGGTAACTAGCTATTAACACTCTACCCACCTCCATTTCAAGCATATTTATTCACATCCTCATTTTCTTATGTAACTTATACAAACTTTAGGATATTGGGTTGGTCTTTGATCCTTACGTGTAAGAAAAGTTGGTCACTTTTCAAGAGTTACAATGCACATTAAGAATCTTTCAAAAATTATAACCTCTAAGTGTTTTAATACCTGTTAAGTTAGCTGGCAGGTAGAAAGTGTGGATTCTGCAAATCAGCCATTTTCTGTCCATTACAAGCAGGCAGCTAAGAGTGGGCAGGGAATGCAACAGAAGTTCTCTGTCCTTAGGAGCTTCTCAGAGAGTCCATGTCATCACACATATGTACATATATTTATGTATGTATGTATAGGTCTGTGTGTATATGTATATATTTATATGCCTATGCATATCTATGCTAGAGAGAGAAAGGGAGAGACAGAGCAGTGATAATGCAACTCTTGACATTTACTGTAGGGATTGAAAGCCTTTTATTTATGAGTCTAATATTCTACACTGAGTTTTAGCACAGGTAATGATCAGGGAAGGTGCAAAGTCCACAGGTAATGTCCTGGCACAAAAGAAACTTGATACTTTCAGAGGCAGTAGGAACAGACATATTTAAAGCTTTTGAAACAAGGAGTCAGCTTGAGCAGCAGTTTGTGGGATGGTGCGGAAAGAGTAAGGAAAACCTCACCTTTCCAAAAGAATTATGAGCTTCAAAAGCCCCATAAAAGGAACCTCCTGTGGTAGCCCCACTTCTGGACTTTCTGTGCACTGAGGAGGAAAAAAAACCAAACCTCAAACACATTGATACATGATCTCTGTAAATGAAGGCAGTTATCAGATTAATGTCTATGTAAGAGACATTATTGCCTCTTAACAGTAATGGTGCGGCAATTCTAATTACTTCTGTAGACCTTACAACACTATTTTTGAACAGAACAATTAGTTTAATTACAGATTGTTTTCAAAGTGGCCGAGCACTCATCTAGCTCTAAATGCCAACAAAGGGTAAAGGGTCTCAGCTGTTCTCTCTGAGAGAAGGAAGGCCATATGACACTGGGGCCAGTGCAACCCAATGAGCTCATCCACTGCTCCACCCAAAAACTGACTGCAAAGCCCAAAAGCAGCTCAGTGCTCTCCAGCTCCCTGAGTAAAATACAGATGGGGAGTAAGGGTGAGGGAAAGGAAATGCTGTGTGGGACTGGAGCTCAGTCCAGGCGCAGAGTGTCTCTCATTTCTGGTGATGATGGATTTGGCTGCTCTTGGAAACGCAGTGGAAAAGCAGTGCCTCATAGAGATGGCAGGGAAGCCCATGTACGCAATCATGGGGAGAAAATAAATCACAAATTTGTCTGGGAGTTTTTCCAATCGACAGATTCGCCGCTGTGAACAGACAGGAGTTTGTTGTGCTTTTGTAAAGAAGTGGTAGCCCTACTGAAGCTGAGGAGGGGCAAGAGACAGGGCAGGACAGATGTCACTCTGAGGTTTAATTTCCTAAAGGCAGAGATGACAGAAAGGGAGCTGCATAAGGGAAGAAGATAGGCCTTTTGGACTATGCTTCTGAAGTAAACATGGAGAGTGGAATAATGGAATGGAACAATAATGTCCCTCAGTTCCTCATCTGCAACAGTAAAAGCTGAGGAGGAAGGATATGAAGGTTTGAGGTAGTAGAAAGCCCTAGAAAGGAGGTATGGGATTTGGAGGGAGGTATGAGATTTGTAGCTGGATGATGGCTTCAGGAGAAAAGCTGGGATGTTGCAAGAGCACAACATGAGCTTTCCCACAGGCTGTCCCACAAGCTTCAGAGATCATCCAAGGAAGAGTATTTCTCACTCCCTGTTTGCTTTTCACATTTTACAATCAGTGTCCATAACTTTGCAGCTTCCAGGACTTAATTAAAGATTTTAATTCTCATCTTCTACAGCAGTGAACAAGGGTATGATATTTTGAGAATACATGGTGTATTTTGCCAGGTCCCTGTTAGAAGCTTGACGGGTGACAGAGGAATGGAATTGTGTAATTAAGTCCTGAGTTCTGTAATCACCTCAGACTTCAGTTTATAAATCACTTACACCCTATTGCTTCGTGCTGGAGGGGAAAGGAGCTTGTGCATTGACCTTCCATGCTGCTTCTGCAATTGCTCAGCCTCATTGATCTCTCTGGAAGTTGCAAGGGACTTGCTGCAAAATCCAGCTACTGTAGACACAGACAAAGAGGCTGGAGAGCGAGTATAAAGAGCTGCACGTCCTGCATTCAGTGTGAATCAATGCTACTCATGGGTGCCTGCCCTTTCCCACAAACCTTCATTACACTTGCATGAGTGTATCTGAACAGAAGATCTCAGAAGAATCGGGGTGTGTCTGCTCATTCATACCACTGGCAGCCGCAGTAAGGAGGCAATCAAACATGACGTGCAGGAGCAGCAGCGCCTGCTTGCAGGTGTGCTCTTGGAGGTGAACACACAGAGAATGCTGCTGCCACCCAGGACTGCTGTGAAAAGATGTCCTGTCGTTGCATATCTCTCCAAGCAAAGCAGCCTGGAGAAATAATCCAGCATTTCCACACTGCTGTGCTTGGGTTTCCTGTGAATGGGTTTCCACATGAAGACCCTGTCACTGCTTCCATTACAAATGCTCTGCTTTGTAATAGTGGCATGAAATGAGTCTGCCTATCCTGTACACTTCTCTTCCCATGTTCTGAGCTAAAGGATGTCCACATCTCTACCCATGCCCCTGATCTGACATAGGACTCCACCTCCCTTTCTGCATGCCCTTTCTGAGCCAGCTTTCTCACTGCTTATTTTTCTACTGAAACAGCTGGTTATTTCTGAATAATGAGTAATGAGTGTCAGTGTAAGGAGGGATAGCCAGTGTAAGAAGGGATAGCCTTGCTGGAGGAACTCCTTTGCTTGGTTGGGGAGTCCCTACATGTGGTCCAACTGCTCAGCTAGGAGGGCATCAGCTGCTTCCTAATCAGCACAGCAAAGGGATTCTCACAATTCAAATGGGCAGAAGTAAGCAAGGAAGGAGACAGGAGGATCTCAGCCTCTCAAACTCCTGAACAGCTTTGAAGGACCCAGGAGTGAGAGTGACTGTTTCACAGCTTTGGCATGGATCAGTCATTTCCTAGTCACTGCCAGTTTATTTGCTTTCTTGGTGCATTTGGTATGCGGCAGCCAAGAAATCATTCTGCAGAGGCACTGTCTTCCTTCTGTGCCCTGCAATGCATCCCTGAAACCACCATCTTTTGCACCATTCTGGGATGGTGTCAGCCCTCAACATCTCCTCCAGCATGCCTTTGACTCTCAGATGGAGAAGGATCTATGTAGAACGCACTCCTATTCTCTTCCCCCTGGTGCCAAAGTTCAGGGCTGAATTAGGTGAGAGGGAGAGTTTCTGGATGGTGGTTCCTTGCACAAATCTTTCATGCTGGATCACTGAAGAGTCCAGAACACAATTCCAAAAGAGACCAGTAGGGGAATGGTAATCCTGTCAGCCATGCTCACAGTGAATCCAAGGGATCTACCACTGCCCTTCCTGTACCCTGCAATGAAGAAGTCATACTTCCATCCAGATGTTTCATCTGCCAAAACATTTCTGTTATTTATTAACCCACTTGATTGTTTTGTGGGTTTGTGGGTTTTAGTAGCAGAGCAATGATAAGATCTCCAAGTGGACACTGAGGAGAGAGTTGGCCTACTGAATGAGGCCAAAGGCTCACAGAACTTCAGGACCTGAAAGTGGATGAAGTACCTGATGCCTGTGTGGGTTTTCAAACAAAACCTGCTGATCTGGACAAGCTTTGCTGACTTCCTGAAGCACCACATCTTGGAGTGGAGATTTGTACTTGCCTTGCAGTCTGTTCCTTCTGTTAGCAAACCTGCTGAAAGAGAAGCCTGTCACAAGCCTTTAGTTATAACTAGGCTGCATTCCTACCTTCAGTGTTATTAATACATCACTAAAGATGACTTGTAATATTTTTCACTTCTGTAACATGTTCTATCTGGGGAATCTCAGAACATTTTGCAAACATTAATTAATAAGACTTGCAACACCACTGTTTACTAGCTGAGTGTCAGAATTTCCGTCTGCTCTGGATGTTCCATCTCCCACATCCAGAAGAACCTACTGGTCAGGCCATGTGCAGCAGGACACAGCATTAAAATGCCCACTCTGCCCAAATCCCTTGTCTGTACTGGGGCATCAAATTACATGCTTCAGAAAAACAATCTGATCCTAGAACTGAGATACTGGGATAATGAGAGGACTGTGTGTATTGTGACAGCTGGCTTAAAAAACAAGTGAATGAGTTGGTGGCTAAATTCAGATAAGGGTTGTGCTGAATGGAAAGAGGTTTGGCTTTTTGGAATTCACAAATCTCGTTTTCCACAGACTTGTGTTGCCTAAATTTAAACAATTATTTTTTTTTTCAGTTGATGTACTACTAATAGGAATTTTAACTGCTTTTAAGAAGACTACAATTTGAAAAGATTGTACTCAATTCCTCTCTGTTAGTCATATTTCTTTATTGGCATCTTGTTTTTTCAGACATCTCCATTCCTCTTGTTTGTGTTTGTAGGCCTTCTGTTCACATGCTTATGTAGATGTGATTTCTCTGACACAATTACAGAGATCAGTCTCATTTCTTTTATTTTTCAGCATGTTCCTTTATTACTGTTCACCCTCCAAACTCAATACCAAAACATTTTCTCAATAAAGATATCAAGACTGCCAGAATTACCCTATTTGGTTCTTAACTTTCAAACTTTAAAGTGATACCTTAAAGGCAATTCCTCTTGTGGTCCTGGGTTTATTTTCTTGCCAATTACTTTTGTGCATTTCTGCATATCTGTGCTGAATCAATGTAATGCCAGACAATCTAAAAAAAGCCAGATAACTATCTGTGGAATGATAAATAAATCTGCCACATATAATCTGAGACTAGGCTTTAAAAAAAAAAAACCAAAACATTACCAGTATCTGACACACAGAGAGAAAAACATATTGTTGCTGTTGTATTTGCTGCTGAAACCATTTCTTTCTGTTCCTAATTACTTTGAATTCATCTAGGTTTTGCTAATGCCCCATACCAGACAATATCTATGAATGAAAAAAATGACCATTTTTTATGCCCCCCTCAGTGTTCCCCAAAAAAATATCAGAACTCTTCCTCTTTTCCACCCAACTCTAGAGCCACTCCTTCTGAATAGCAAGTATTGCTGAAACTGATTTGCTTTAAATGAGAAAGTTCTACTATAGGTGGAACTGACATGCCACAGAAGGGCCACAAAGTTGAACTGTATCAAAAGTCTGATTACTTTTCCTCTTTAACATCCTTAACAATATTGGGGCAGTAGCAAGAGAGTCAGTGCTCTTACCCAAGCTCAGCAGTACAACCTCCCACAGCAGCAGTAGGGTAATAGGAGTGCTGTGATGAATTGATGGGTTCATTAGCCTACCATCAATGGATAAAACTTCATAATAGAATAGACCTCAGAGGAGCCAAATACCAGTGCTTTAATTGCAGCAGGTGCTCAGTGCCAGGTTACGTATTAAAAAGAAAAACCAAATCTTGCAGTGGAATAAAAAATCCCTAGAATCAAGTAGACCACAAGACCGAAGAACAGGTTGCCAAGAGAGAAAGAAAAGTGAGCACATTAACAACCATGTGCATTTCCAGCTTTACAAACTGGAGCTGTATTTCTGAAAGCTGAGTATGTTGCCTGTTTCCTGGCCTGTATTGCAGTAATATCTAAGTACATGCCATCTGAAGCTTGCTCATCCCCACGGCACTTTTGTGAGACCAGGGAAGCTCTCTTAATGCCTTTCATGGGCAGAGAAGTGACAGCTCAGAGGCATTAGTGTGTCCAGGCACTTCATCCCTGCTGGGCCAAGTGGGGACACAGTGTGCAAGGGGTTGGGTGGGAAGGAGTGGGAAGGGATGGGAAGGAACCCAGTCCCACTGGCCCTTTCCTGCCCCTTAGCACAAACACACTGCTCATTTGCGGGCACTGCCATTTTGGGAGCAGGACAAGAAAATATCAAACTTCCTCTCCTGCAAGGATCTCAGTTGTGTCTGCAGTAGTTCTCCTTCACAAGCTGTTCTTGACAGGCAGAGAATCGGGCTGGAACTCTAGTGAGCTGCACCTTCTTCCTGCATCTACAGCTGGACTTCTGTCCTCACCTTTAGGAACTGCTTTGCCTCACAGCTCTCTTTGCATCAGGTGTACACACAGCAGGACACTCACCTTGGCAGGCTGCAGCTGTAACACAGACTTCAGGCAACTCTAGCAGGAAAATATGCACCTTTTGCTCATTAGGTGCAGGTAAAGAACGTGCCTCCTAGAGGCTTTCAGCTCCAGATCTCCACTGGTGTGGTGGAATGATATAAAACAAGTGGGATGAAGGAGAATCATGTGGGTGCTACAGCACCAAGCTACAGATAAAACAGCAATAAGTACCATCAGGTCAGGAATTCGTGGGTTTGTGGTCTACTAGACATGCTAAATATGATTTGAGATGTGATCATTCTGGCATTTGGGACAAATTCTGTTCTCAGTTATTCAGTTTTGCCTCTACTGAGGTTCTGGGGTGCCCAAATGCTGGTGTAGTTGGACAAAAATGGACAAACCTAGTCCTGATTTTAATCAGTCCACACACCACTTACTTCAACAGAGGTTATGTAGTTTATATGAGAATTTATTATTTCCTATTGCACATGTCATGTGCAATAGTCATGCTTCCAAAGAAATATGCAGTAAAAATATGCTCAAAGAAGTTAAAGGGAACAGGCTAACAGCAAGTGTCCTCAGCAATGTCCCTGGCCAAGAAAAAGTACACTGAGTACAGTGCCCTGGCCAACAAAAAGGCACTGAGTACAGTCCCTGTGTATGAATGCAAGAGAGGATATTTACATAAATAAGAACAAACCTGTTTAAAAAGACTATGTTAAATATGTATAAATTATAGGGTATCTACATACATATGATTTTGGGGCTTTTTTTACATACATGTGGGGAGACTAATGTGCTTATAGAGAGGGAGATGTGAGTATATATTGATATATCAACAATACTGCAGTATATATGTGTGAATTTCAGTGTATTTGAATACATCCAAATATAAACACACACACACACAATGTGGGACACTGAGATACTTATGAAGATATCTGTCCCCGTGGTCATGATAATCTCTGTTGTGGAACTGCAGAGTGAGAATATTTTGTAAGATTTAAGACTTTTCCATATTTCAGACTTCAGAGATCTGTTTGATTTACCATAAGCTAGACTGATCTCTTTCTCCTCATGTGGTGTGTCTACAAGTCACACTCCTGTACCTCTCAGATCTGCTGTTCTGTGGGCCCCGACACTGTGCCCAGGGACGTGTGTCTCAGCTCTCATAGTGAGGGGCTGCAGTGGGAGCATGTGTGCTGCCTCCACGAGTAAAACAGGCATCCTGGACATGGTTGAGATTACAAGTTTCCCAGTAAAGCACCTGAAGAGTCTGACACACCTGGTTTTGTAGCCTTTACTAGTGATACTAAATCCCTTTTCATCTTCGGCTTCATATGACTAAAGAGCTGGAGAGCTGAAGTTTTTTACTGCTGTGGGAAGAAAAGAGGAGAACAAAGGTGATGATGATCCAGGCAGAGAGGACTTGTGCTTTTCTTTGCCATAGGCTCTGCTTTTCATCTTCAGAGAGTCACTTATACCAGCGTTTTCAACATGTGGCTACTGGTTCCTGGTACTGATTATAGGACAATTCATTTCAGTACTCAGGCTTCAACACCTGTCTTTGTCAGCCTGGTCTGAATAGTTTGTCCTTAACACTCAGTGCTGCTTGTAATGTTAAGAAGGCTTTGCATTCACCATCAAAGATGAGACACAGTTTCAGTAAGAGATGCTCTTCTTGTACAGAGTAGCTGCTCTCAGCAGCTACTGCATTACTTTATGTGCTCTGTGCATGTGTGAATATTATCCACTGCAAATTCTGTGAGAGTGAGACCACTGTGGGTGATTGTTCCTTTGTGCAAAACGTCTTGGGAGAGCACAGCTATAGCTCACTATTGTCTCTTTCTTCCTTTGTAGTTGGAGTTCATTATGTACTTTCTTGAGCTGATAGCTCTGCACCACTGTTGATCCAACACAGACAGGGCAGAGAGGAAAAAAGGCTTGGGATCAGCTGTATTTTCTGTAGCATCCTACTGCATTTTATCAGTTCACTGTTAACAATAGCTGAAGGCAAGGCCTGATGATATGCTGTTGTTAGGAAGAATGAATCTGAATGTGTGAGAGAGAATATCATAAAACAGGGAGAAACAAAAACAGGGGCAATAAGATGAATGTTCTATCTGCTATGAATCTGTTGAAAGATAATGGGTTGCTATTGAAGATCCTAATGAGAATGAATAAAATATGTATGTCATATAAATAGAGGGAATAATTGCAAATGGCTGGGGGTCTGAGCAGGAAGTAGCTTCTGTTCGACTTTACAAGAAAATGCTGATGCATGAGTTGCTTTCTGCATGGCTGACAGAAATTCTTTTCAGGACCCCAGCATTACCAGCAAAGCCTCTGCTGGCAGCTGGACATGGGTCAAAGGTAACAAGGATTTGCAGGTCTGTGGCTTGGGGCTTGTGAGCTATTTAAGATTCAGGAATAGGAATGAACAGAAGGGAAGCCCTGGATACCAAGAGCTAAAATAAGAAAATCTTGATCGTTTATTTTCTTTTTTCTCTCTTTTTTTTTTTTTTTTTTTTTTTTTTTTTAAGGACACAAGTGCTAACATTTTCATTAGAACATTAGAAAACAAATTATATTTTACCAGCAGGACAGTGCTTTAGTACTCTCAAGGTGGATGGTAATAGGAGAGTGAGCCCTAGAGACAAAAGAAAAGCTTCCTACAGGAAATTAAACCCAAGCTTTGCAAATAAGAACAATAGCCTACAATCCAGGTAAAACTACAGACACAAATGAATGAATACAAAATGAACATTAGCAGAGCCTGAAGCAGTAACACCTCAAAATACAAAAGAGAGGAGAGTAGCTTCACAGCACCTACTGAAATGAATTTATAACAATATGCATACTAATGAACCTGAAACGCCACTTAGTTTTTGCATCCATTATTCATTGTTCAGCTTTATAGGAAAGGCAGCTGTACAATGGAACGATTATAGGGAGCATCTCTGGGAGTGGGATGATAACAGGGAGGAAATAGGAGCAGCATCTGTTCCTTCACCCCCATCCCCTTGCATGAAAATTACCATGGCATTGGAAAAGGAAAAGGTTGCAAAGAGAGAAAGCAGATGAGAGGCTCAAGATGTTTTAGAGTATTTTTTTATTCCCCCCCCCCCCACAATCTATGGGATCACTGTCCCTGAAGGAGCAGGAGGGGCCAGAGATTAAAAGAAACACTGTACAAGAGCCTGTGCTCTCCTTCCTTGTCTGAACACGTTTTCTGGGGTTGATATATTCTTCTGAAAGCAGAAACTGTTGATGATTAAATACAAGAAAAACAATATAGATAACAAGTGGAGCCAGTTCAGACAGCAAAAGCTGTGAAAGCTCCTGGCCTTTCACAGGGAAGCGGAAGGAAACTTTTTAGAGAAAAACAGACAGAGGCAGCAATGGCAGCCTGGGCATCCCAAGCTCTTCTGTGGTCCCCGTCCATTTATGTTTGGACAGGCAAAGACTTTCCTGAGGATTTTCAGATTTCTCAGCCACCAGCATCACTGTGTGACATGCTGAATCTGACCTGCTAGTGAAATCACACCACCAGCCAAGACAGACCTAGAGTGAATTCTTCCCAGTGAAGTGGGTCTTTTTCAATGCTAGGCAAATTTGAAGAAGAACTCTTCAAACATCTATAAATACTAATATATATTTGAAAGTTTCTAATGATTCTCCTAAACTGGGTGCCCTTCACATTTTCTTTCCTGAGTATCCAGGGCCACAATAAAATCACAGGGGTTGATGCAGACCTGCTGGTATAACAGATACCTTTTCTGCACTCCAGTGGCTTTATTTGCTCCCCTTTAACAGACTGCAGCTGGCATGGGACTAAGTTTTATACACTGAGAGCTTATTTTGCATAAATACACTGGAAACAGAATGGCTGAGGTTGGAAGCATTCTCTGGAGGTCATTTGCTCCACCCTTCCACAAAAGATGGAGCACAGGCTGCTTCAACAGTGAGCACTACAAGGTTTCAGGAGCTGTGTTCATATTTCCATATAAATATGCAAAATATGTTGCCCATTTACGACTTTTTGATGTAGAATCTGTGGCTGAATTACAAAATTTAGCAGGGAATGCCTGATTTTTACCTTTCAAACTACAGTGAAAAGGTATAGGATAAACAGATTCATTGAAATCATGGGATCTTTTGCTGATTTTGCATTAAGTGGATCTTAAAACCTGAGAAAGCAGGTTTTTGAGTGCTACACCTTCTGCATTACACTCAGCAGGTTCATGGAAATTTTAACATATTCTGGCATAGGCATCACTGTTAATAACCTACCAGAAGTGAAAGTCTTAGGCAATCAGGTGTTACATTCATGAGAGTTCAAAGTTGTGCTGAAATCTCTGTAAAGTTATAAATTTTCATGAGATGGGGAGAAATTTTCACACACCTGGGTTATAATAGAATGACTTGTATATATTTCTCTGGGAATACTGCTTCTACACCTGGGTTTGATATTGCAAGTATTACTGAAAAGAAATGAAGGTAACTGGTTTTTATAATTTCACATTTTAGAAAGCAAATTCACTGGGGGGAAGGATTTTTTTGCTTTGTTGGTTGGGTTTTTTTCAGGCTTTCCAGTTTTTGGTTGATGAAAAACCCATAATATTTTGTTGGCACTAAAAAATTACTTTTAAAAACTACAACTAAACATTGTAGTGAAAATTATCACGTCCGACAGCTATACATCACTACCTTCTGTGAAAAGGTTTTGAGCTGTTGAACTGCTGGGTTTTTTCCACTGTGCTAAGTCATTGTCATGCAGAGACATTCACAAAACTACAGCTTCAGTCACTTTTAATGAGCGAATTCCTGTTTTGTCTGATTTTCCCAGTAACAGGAAAAAACAAAACAAATGCATAATTCATGTTAAAAAAATGTGTTCTCTTAAATTGAAGATATAGTCTGCCCGTCTCTCTGTGTGATAATATGCTTGTTCTCATGATGTCTGTGTATTTATTTTAAATGAAATACTAACTATAAAGACTCCTGACATCCCAAATACAGTACACTGGAAAGAGAGCAGAAGGTTCATCCTCAGGGATTTTGTCTCTATTTTGTAAATTACAAGCCTCAATGAAACCTGGCTTCATAGCATGCAGATATGTTGTTCATTATCTCTTTATGTATATAATGAATAAATCATAAAGTCCAAATAAAAGTGTATATTCATGTATACATGCAAATAGGGTTGCAGTAAGTCAGTATTATCTGCTCTGCCTTGTGGTATCTTTCTATTATTGTTAAATATGTAGGAGCCGAGGAACTATATAATTTCCTTCTCATCCCATCACAACATTATTTTAAAATTTCCTGACACCTGCAACTTACAGAATTTGCACTCGTGTTGCAAGGGAAGGGGGGAAGGGAAATTGTAGCCGCTTTGTTGACGAAATCAAATCAGACCTAGATAGATGAGGTGGTAAAACATTTTTCAAAAATCCCATCAGTTTGAATTATAGCTACACTCAGAAAATGCCTGGGGATGCACTGCACCAGCTAGCTCTGCTGTCTCTTGGTGGACCACAGCTCTTCTCCAGGGAGAGAGGCAGCCTGCAGGCAGGCTCTGTGGTGTGAGCCCCACCTCTGCTAAGGCTGACCTCTAATCTGCTTCCTCTGCTCCCACAGTGCTGGTATCAGCTTGTCCACCTTGAATTTCAGCCTCACTTGTGTGATCAGTTCCTGAGATGTGAGGCTTGTGTTTCCAGGGGGTCCCCTATAGCAGACAGCAGCACCAGCTGGGTGCACACCCTCTGGTTGGTGTAACCTATTGTCAGCCCTGAGATGCAGGGCGTGGGCTTCTGTGTCAGGTGAGGGGGTCAGAGAAGGCTGAGTTTGAGATTTTGATACAAACTCTCTGCTTTGCCAGATGTCTACATTTCCAGAAAGCTTTGGGGAAATTCTGTTTCTAATGAAGTCAGTGATAAAACTCCCTGGCCCTCTGGGTTAGATATTCCTATTTCAGTTTGCAGGGCCAGCAGTGATAAAAGAAATTGTTTGTTAGTTTGCCATTGGGTTTCCTCTGAAAGTCAGGGCATGGGAGTGCAGCAGTATGGAATGCCAGGGCGTCCTTTTTCTATAGCCAGTTTTTCTCTCTCTCTGCCTTTTGATGTAACCAATGTCACACACAGCAAGTCACACTGAGTGTGTCTTACCACCCAACAGTGCCATCTCAGGACCTCAGCTGATTAGTCTGTAGTCTCTCTGTATATTGTCTTTGTGGAACATTGTCACTTGTCTAGCCATGTATGAAGCTGGAAATAAAAAGTCCCGACTTACATTGGTAAGTGCCTGCAAATCATATTGATTGGAAATAAAAGTAGGCTGCTACCTAGAACAGTTAATTCTTACAGGAGGTAGTTGATTGCTGTGTGTGATGCTTATAAAATGACCAGGACTCCTTTTAGGAAGCAACTCCATCATGCTCAGTGATGGATAGCAAAACAGACTGCTACTAAAATGAAATTCACATTATGCAGCAGGCCATGGTGTGACTGAAAACAACATTAAGAAGGTCATTCTGATCTGATTTTTTAAGTTCATGTTGTTATTCTGGCTTTCTTGAAGCAGAAATCCAAATACTCTGATTAATGGTGGTTTAGGAACCACTTTGAGCACAAATCTGTAGGAAAATGTTCTGCACAACTTGTAGTTTTGGGTTAAAATATCACACATTGCCCATGATTTAATTCCTCCTCCATATTCATGTGCAGAACTCAAATGATGATGTCTATTCATCTGCTTCAATAACTACATCTTCAGTTCTTGCTTGTTTCCAGCACTGTGAATACACAGATGAAAAAAGACATGCTGTTCCATTTATAACCAGCAATTCCTTTGCTTCTGTCTAAAATAGTTTGCAGGAAACATTCTCGTGTTTGATGATTGAGCCTGGAGCAAGAGCACAGAGCAAGTGGTGGTGAAGAATGGCAGGCTTTTTTTGAGTTTCTGGTGCTCTCCTCTCAGTGCAGTCACAGAGGATGTTTCTTACCTACAGTAGAGATCCCATGTCAGTCTCCAGGAGATTTGGGCAATGCTGCTATGAGATTACAGGTTAGTGATGCAAAGGAGACAGTTTTAAATACGATCTGACATAATTTTCACAGTAAATGCAAAATTTCCCTTCCTCCACCTTACCTTCTTTACACATAAAATCTTTTTGACTAAATTACCTATTTCAAACCACCTCTTCAAAATATTCCGCCTTCACCTTATCTCTCAAATACTGCATCCCACTTCCCTACTGCCTTATCTTCCTACCCAACCTACCTAGTGTCCTTAAGCACTCCCAAGCCCCACTCCAGCTGCAGTGACACACTCGTTTGCACACCTGTTTTTTCTCCCCACCCAACACCCGTATTCCCTGCAGCTGTCTTTCTCCCCAGGTTCCTCTTTTCCACCTCAGCACCCAGTCCTGTCTCTTTGATTGCAGTTTATTCTGTGCTGGTTGCAGCACACTCAGCAGTGCAATGCTTCAGGGTGGTTCATTAAGCAGTACAACCAACAGCTGCTGTGTGCTTGCTCTCTCCTTCTCTCCACATAGGAAGATGTGTGCACAGCACAGTGTTTGCTCTTGGGATTCTTTAACTGTGTATGCATTGATGCATGTACATTTGTGTATGTATGTACATGTATGTGTGTGCATACTTCTGTATGTAAATGTACTTTTATTTGTGTATATATACATATGTATAAACACACACGCTTTGCCTTGCATTGATACAAATGAAAGAAACTGCAAACAAAGTGCCCTGCCTATAACCACAGCAAGGAATGAGGGCTGAGAGTGGCTTAATTTTTCAGGGAAGCTTCTTACCACAATTTTGGGCTAACTCCTGAGAAGTCCACATCCCACAAGAGTGAGTTTTCTCTTGGTTGTGGCAAGTTCCAGTGAGGGCTGGAGGAACAGATCATAGATCACTGCTTTGTCCCAGAACTTTAGGGATAACATAAGTCTTTCAGAGACTTACATCCTTTCCCAGAAATCTGAAAAATGAAAGGCATCTGAGAACCTGAGTCCATATTAGATGGGGTGCAGAGCTACTCAGAGTGTGAAGGACTCAATCGAAAATAACTATAGATATGCTGTTCTGTGCATTTGACATTGGTTATTTGAATGAATGATATTTCCCCTTATTTTCAGGACTGTATAAGGGATGAAAGGGCACAAACTTGCTGTTTGGAAGCCTTTGGAGAACAGCTGCTTGGCAAAAGCAAGGATGGTATTTCTTCTATGCAGTTCACCAATTGCACACTTATTAGAGTGGAATAATTTCAGACATCCCAGCTTTTACTCTTTCCTCTTCCTCTTTGACAATTTATTGTGCTCCATTCAAAGCCATCTTTTTACCATATGGCTCTGTACAATCCAACACCTCAGATGGTGTCTTGTGTACTCCAGGGCACCAAGAACAACCAAATCAGGCTGGGTCCATGCATTTGCTGCTAGCTGTGTGCAGGTAGGAGTGGGTTGCTCTGCATTGGTACATGGCCTTCCTCTGATCTAAGAACTGGCATTTGCAATCAGCCCACAAGTGTTTTTGCAAAGGTCAAGCCCAAGGATCAGGGAATGAGCCCACCCACCTTTTCTCTGAAGGCTCTCTGTGTGCAAAAACAGCAACAGAAGGGGGCTGCAGGACCTGGGTTTTTGGTTTTTTTCAGACACATTGGGAGGTTGCATGGGCTCCTTGGCACCCCAAAACCCCTAACACCTGGTGCCCAGAGTGGCGTGTGTCCATAGAAAAATAAAAGTGGTGGAAGTTGCAGGGTGAAGATTGGGGCAAAATTTCAGTGTGTGATTGAGGAGGTGGATGGGAGAAAAACTTTTGCACAGTTACAGCCCCAGGTATAAGCATCTGTTTCCTATTAACTTCTGAGGGTCATATACAACATGCCTAACTGTTTAGGATATTAAATAAATTGTTATCATCAAGAATAAAATTAATTCATTTTAGTGAGATTGAGTTAAAATTATTGACTGTTCCGCTTTCCATACTCTTTACTGCAGACTAGATAAAATGATGTGCTTATCTATTAAAAATACCATAAGTTTTGACAGGACATATGAAATTTCCTAAAGTAGAAATAGCATGCAGAGGAAAAAAAGGATTCTGTCAAAAGTAAATTTTTGCACACAGGTCTACAGTTATGCAGTATGGAATAAAGCTGATCCTTCACTTCACTTCTATTCACTTAGCTTTATTTGTTAGAGGTATATTCTTCCATCATATCTACAGGCACAGATAAGCTACACAAATAAGGGATGTTCTCAGGATGCAAAGTTCATCACTGCATGCTCCTAGACTCCAAGTAACACTTCCCTATGGGTGCTTTACCATTCCTGCTTTGGGGTAAATGGATGCCAGAGAGGGTCTACAGTTGCACACAACCAAGATATTTTTAGTTCAACACCAGCTGAAATTTTGGCTGTTTCAAGTGAAAAATGCCTGAGGTGGAATAATTGCTGTGCAGCAGTCTCCTCAGATGTGGTGCCAAGAGCCACATCAATGGCCAAGCTGGACTGAGCTGCATTGCTGCAGCCTCCTTGATGTCACAGCCCAGCCGTGCCACCCACCATGGGTGGCCCCTCACAGAGGGCATCCTTCCACACATGGCAGCCCTGATCCCCGGCAGCTGCTGCCCTGGGCAGCCCAGGAGGGCACTGGCTGGGTCAGCTGCATTTCCTCATGCTCCCTCCAGCAATGCCTTCTGGAAGCCACAGTCCAGGGCTTCCAAATGATACCTGCATGCGGAGGAGGTGGGTTTGGATTCCAGTAGCATTAGTGGAGGCCCATGGGCTCCCTCTGGCCCTTCTTTCACTTCTCAGGCAAACACAATTTCATCAAAAAAGCTATTTTGGGAGGGAGCTTTTGCTTTAAAATGCAATTCAGTTTCGAGACCCCAAATCAAACCAGGCCAGGCTGCCCTTGAGCCCTGCCCATCTGGGGCAGAGGAGGAAGCAGTCTACTCTCACATGGGTTACAAACAAAAATTGTGGGCCCATAAATTGGCTATGGCTGGGGCCAGATGTTTTAAGCTTGATTGGATTTGGGGTTGCTTGCAGATTTCATAGAGAGAAAAAGCTAGTTTTGAAGACAGTGGAGTTCAGCATTTTTAAAGCTGCAGTCATTTAAACAAGCACTAGGTATCAGCATATCTCAGCATCTCTGTACCTTTCTACATGAATTTTAAGAAATGCATTTTTAAAAAAAAGTTTTGTAGGTGAATGAAACCCTTTTCATTGATAAAATCTGGAGGCTCCACATCTTGAATAACTTTGAATCAAGACACATGCATGCCTTTGATAGCAACTCGGTATAAAAGGCATGCAAAGCTACGAAAACATGACGTGACTCAGAATTGTTGCTACAACTGGGAGCACTTACTGGGGAAAATTGCAAGTTCTGTTCCAGAGAAGCAGCACACTGTGACTGCCTCCAGGCACCCAGTGGAGATGGGCCCTCCTTATTGCAGGATGTGTGGGCTAGGAGCCTTCCAAAACTCACGACAGGCTGTGCCGAAGTACCTGGCTGGAAGCAGTGTGCAGGAACCTCCAGAGGCATCCCAGCCTTCCTGAGCCCCTTCCACAGGCTCCCAAGTGGCAGGGGTTGGAATGACACAGGGGTCACACACAGCATTACAGACATGGTTTTAGTTAGCAGAGACATCTAGTTAGCCATCCCCATCCTCCCTGTGCAGCTATATGATGGGAGTCCCAGCCCAGCTCTGGCAAATTCAGAGATGTAGCAATTAACAACATTCATTTCCTCTGCAAGGAGGGGGCTCTCCTGGATTCAAAGCACTGTGTTTGGTCAAGTAAAACTTGCCCAGAGCCAGATTGCAGGAAAAGAAATGATAGCCAGGGCTGCTTTGTACAGGCCAGGGTAGCTCCATGCTCCTGCCTTAGATCTTGGGTGTCCCATAGGCTCGTCCTCTCTGTGGCAAGGGAGCCTCCAAGTACATGGGCTGGGGTTCTTTGGGATGAAACAAAACCAGAAGACACATACCAGTTACCAAGGAAAGCTCAGCCTGCTCCAGAGGCACCCACTGCTGCAGAGAGGACATTCACTTCTGGACATTTTATCTGCTGCTCTGGGGTCTTCCTGCAAGGGGCTGAGCACTGGGGGCACCAGTCCCGTGGCCAGCCCTGAAGTTCAGCTGAACTCTTTCTCATTCACTGTTTCTGAGGAAAATGATGCCCAGGAAAATATGTGCCAGAAGGACAGCATGGCAGAACTGGGAACAGAGCCCAGACAATCCTCACCTAGGACAAGGTATCATTCAGTAGCCTTCCCCTTTATCTGTTCAAGACATAAACCTGCATGGACACTGTGTTTGACAGGGACAACCCCATCAGAGGGACCACAAGGCAGTCCACCATGTGTGCCAGTCCCAGCCTGTCCTTGTCATTCTGCTCCACCCAGCAAAGCACTGGGACACTGACTGGGTACCTTTGTGACAGGGAAAATGAAAGGAAAGAGAAAGAGAAAAAAAGTTCTCTGAACTCTGTCATGAATTCTTCAACCTGTTTTCCTAAAGGCATGAATTCTTCTGCCTGATGACCGAAAGACAAGTTTTGGAAAGATCAGTAAAGGTTTAAAAACATCAGTAGAGTGATGACCTTTGTCTGCTTGCTTTGACAAAAGATGTTTGTGAGGAAAAAAAATCTATACTTTTCTTGTCCCCAAAGGCATTATCTTCATTATGTCAATGTGGCAGGTTTGCAAATTTCAGCAGTAGAACAGCTAGTCTGCAGTTAATTATCTGTGTTCCTACTAATAGGCATAAAAGTCAAACAAAGGGAACAACAACAAGCAAGCTTTTGCACACTTTACAAGAACTGTTTGTGACTCTAAAACTTGAGTTTGTTGACAGATGACCTTTAAGAATGTGCACATATGTATGTTTTGTTCTTAGCCAGGCAGCACTTATTGCTGCATCTGCCTCTGTAAGAAGTGCAAGACAAAAAATATTGTATGAAATACCCATTTTTGAACCTTTCACAATAAGCAGCAGCTTTGAGCCTTTCTTTACAAGGTCATTACTCTAGCAAGTGCCCTCTGCTTTGATTTTTGGGCAGCACAACAATACAGATTAACAATTACAAATAATCTGCCTGCTCAGAATGAACAAACAGTGCACTGATAACTGGCTTTAGATGATATCTGTGTTCAGTGTTGCTCAGAGTCAGAGGATATAAGGAACACAGTGAATGCACCTCAGCTGCTTCTTGCCCACCTCTTCCAACCCAGACTTTCAAGGGAGATTCTCCAGTATTACATGTTTGTGATCCTGATAGAGGTCCGTGGGAAGAGAGGAGCCATTGTAATGACAGCTCTCTACTCACCATCATACATCACTGTCTTGAGCTATTCTTAGGGATGCTTGGAAAGCAGTCAGAGCAATCTGTGAAACCAGGCAGGGATGCTGACAGCATCTTACCATAATTATGATGATGTATACAGTGCTAGCTAATAAGGCTCAGGAAAGAAAAATACCAAAACCAAACGAACATACTCTGTTTTCCAGGTTGTTTTCAGGGGCATTGGCATGAAGGATTTTAGGTAAGGGAGGGAGGGAGTTAGGACTGAAGAAGGACATTAAAAGGACACACACACACAAAAAAATCCAAAATAGAAAACCTTTCTTCAAGCTCGCTTCTTGTTCATTATAGATAAATTTGGTTGTCAATAATTCTGACTCAAAGGAATGAGAATTACTGGAGTGGATTTAAGAAAGCTTAAAATTCAGCATGGTTTCAGAAACAAGAAGTGGGAAAAATTTAACCTTATTATACAGGGGACTGAAATTCTTAGGGAGGTATTCTTGCTGATGTAAATGAATGCAAACTTTATGCTTGGCAGTGAAACCATGCTGTTTTATGGCAATTGAGGCTTTGGCCTGGGTAGAGGAAACTACTATTGCATTCCTTCCACTGTAAGGGTTTTCAGAGCTTCACATCTCTCATGATGCCCATTATAAACAGTTATTGTCAAATGATTGTGCTAAAACCTAGGCATAGAAAAACAAGTCAGCTCCTGGCATGCAAAGAATGCAGGGGAGACATCAGTGAAAATATAGTAATGGTGAGATCTATTAAAATTTTGAATGCTTGCTCAGGGAGGTGCAGAAGTAACATTACTAGAATCTTTGGTCTTTGAGGTGCCAAATGCATATCTTGCAGAGAGGAATAATCCTGACCCTGTGTCAGGGACAACAGGACATCTAATTTTTTGCACTGCTGACTTCTGCTGTGTGTGGAACAAAGTGTCTGGGAGAAGGATCAGTCAGCATGAGGGCTTAGTGAGCCTGAGGTCCTGGCACTGTCAGAGGTGGTAACAACATGAGCAAAGCACAAGGCTAATTTCTGTCCATAGAAGTAAGTTCTGAGCTCTGATTAAAGTGTAGGGTTTTTTCAAGTGGTTTGTAGCTGCCTTGGGAGCCAAGAGGATGCCCACCAGAAGTTAGCTCTTCCTCCCAGAGGTGCCATGGTGCTGGGAGCACAGTCCTCCCACTAAACCTGTCATTGTATCAGAGCCACCACAAAAGACTCCTCTCCTACTACTGCCCATGCATAGAGCAAGCATATTCTACACTCCACAGGAGCTGATCTGATCCTAGTAGCAAGCATTTCCCCAGTAAAAATCTTTTTTGTTTGCTGAAAATCAAAAAAAAAAAAAAAAAAAAAAAGAAGGTAAAAAAGTTAAGGAGAAATGGTAAAAAAAAGGTAAAAACTTAAAGCTGAATGCTTTTAATGCTGCAGATGACAACAGTAGAGCTCTGAGCAATGGCCTTGCCATTGCTCATTGTGCTGGTTCATCCACCTTGAATGGGTCTGGTGTGGCAGACCCACTTCCCTGGGCATGAGCAAGAGAAGTGGAGGAATAGCACAACCTGGAAACTCGGTGTAAGTTCTTCTGTGCTGGACAAAGGTGGTGCAACCCTCCTGAAGATGTGACAGCTGCACAGGAGAGCCCAGTTGTGTACCAAGCAGCACATGCCTCAATAGGAAAAATGTGAAGATTCATTCCATTTTACTGGGGAGGTGGCTCCAAACCAGCTGCTCTGTTGGAAGACAAATGGGGATGCATCTTCTCGTTTGCATGATGCCAGTATTGAAAAATGCAGTGCCAGGACCCCATTGTGCCAGCTACTCCACAAATGGAACGAAAGGCAGCCCCAACAGGCAAACAAGCTGCCAGGCAAGAAGCTAGAGCTCTGCCAGTCCCAGGAGGACAGATTGCTGCTGCCTGCTGGGTGGAATGCCAGGCTCACCTCCAGCCCTGCCACTCTTGTGCCCAGGGAGGGGCGTGAGGGCAGACTGGAATGAGGACAAAGTGGCTTTGCAGGTGTTTACAGGGAGCTCCTCCAGGGGGACAAGAAGCATGAGAGAAAACCTGAGCCCTCGAGCCACTCACCAAATAAGACCTGAAGATCCTGTTAGCAGTGCTGGTTCACTCCCACAGGAGGCTGCAGCTCTCCAGAACCCTGCAGAGCACAGCCCCAAGGCAGGGTGATGTGGGTTAAGCAGAGGCTGCTGTGCCTTAACTTGCAGTTTCTCAGCCTTTGTGGTGGGTTTAAACCTTTGCTGCTGGCTTTTATGTTGAGTATCCTAGAGTTTTTTTATTCTAATATGTTTTCAGCGTGTCTTTGTTCCTGGCCTAGCTCTACAGACACACATGTACACTGCAGGTCATCCTCCAACCAGAAAACCTATCCAAACATTTCTCAGAAGGACTGGGAATGGAAGCATGAGATAAAGCCCTCCAAGCAGAAAGTGAGAGATCCACTACAGCCCACTGCTGTGGCCCTGTGAAGAGCACAGCCACGAGCAGTTAAACCAGCTGGTGCTACTGAATAGATGATCAGTCCTGGTAGGATGCCCTCTCTGTGTTCTACATTCTTCTTCTCTTGGTGGTTACTAGTTCAGGTGCAGCCAAAAAAAGCGGGTCCCAGAAACATGTAGGGGCTGTTGTAACCAGTGAGCAACACTGGGAAAAGGAGAGTTTAAATTCTAGAGAAATTCTTGCAAATCACTGCTGGTAGGGGACATGGAAACAAAGGAACTATCAGGCACCACTCTATGGAGATAAGCCAGTGATGGTCCTCATTAACGCTCTGTCATGTTTTAAAGTTCAAGAGATACTGCAGTTTAACTTGTTTCCCTTGACTGGAATTCATCACTGCTAATAGATCAGAGCCACAGGGTAAGCTGTTAGACATGCACTGGCAAGAGCAAACTGTTACTGCATGAAAAATCACATTAATGTCCTTGAAGAACCAAAGTCTGGGTGGAGGAGGCACTTGCCTGCCATGCCCAGGGCAAGTTCTGTTTACTAACTGGTTAGAGGGTCAACAGCTCCTTTTTTCTTGAGTTTCCAGTGTTAGAGTTTGTCTTTATTTCCCTCTGTTCAGCTGCACCCACAGAAAAATAATGTAAAGGAGAAATCAAAGCACTGAAGCTTTGAAATCCCCAGGCAGGGCATTTTGTATGTGTTTGCATGTGCATTCTTAGAAGGACTGTAACACATTTGAAGGAATAATTTTTTTCTCCTCAACAAACAACAGTTGTGAAATGATTTTTGCAAGCTTTACTTTTCTGACACATCTAATTAGATGCAGTGTTGTGTCTCCAATCAGACATATACAAGGTGAGAAGTCTTTCCTGTGATTCAGAGGAGTTGTAACTTCAAACTGTGATGCCTTTTGTTTATTGTGTACTTGCATTGCTCAGATCACGACTGTGCCACACAACAGACCACTCCTTTTGTCCTCAGAGCTTCGTGTGATGGAGATGTGCTGGGCTTTCTCACAGTTGATACCTAACTTTTGTTCTTTCCACTTCTTTCCTTTCTTCCAAGTTAAGACATAATTCAGTACACAGGGCTGCTTGTCTGTTGACAGAAACTCTCTCTCCATAAATCACTGTGTATGTATGAAGTCGACCATCAGTGCTACAGGCAGTGGGGCCGAGCATTCCAGAGCCACTGGAGCCCAGCAACTGAGCACTCATGCTTGTTTATGTGCAGTAATTTCCCTTCCTTTCCTGCACAAAGTCCTCTGTGCCATTCCAAGAGAGATAGAGTGTTCTGCCAGGATTCCCCCCTCCAGGAGCTGAAACAGCCTCTGAATATCTGAGCATTTGTTATTTTATCCCAATGGCATGGCCCCTTTATAGATTAAAAAAAAACCTCTGGAAAACATCAACGCAAACACTAAGCATGTAAGCACTCCTTGAAAACCAACCTGAATTTGTAAACTCATTTCCCAGAGCTTGATGTTGCAATAGAGACTCTTTGAATGTAAGTAAGTTTAAAGGGAAGGGAAGTAAGCTGTGAAACCAAAGGATACATGGGTAGAAACCTGATTTGCACATTTGTGACAAACTATAAACTCTAATAGTGTTTTGAAGGCATAATAACATATTTACCTTCAAAGAGCACTTAGTGCATCGAAAAGAGATTATGTGCTGTGATTGATGATAAGTCTTTTCCTCTTGCAAACACAGCATGGGTAATTTTTTCTTTAATTTTAAAGGAATTAAGTAATTATTTTATCGGAATATGATTTATTATTTTCAAGCCTTGCTGTTGGACTGCAGGCTGCATCTGGAGCTGCAAACACTATTGCTGATGATGTGTTTGTCCAGCATGCAGCTTCAAGGAAGAAAAAGCAGTGTACATCCATAGAGAGAAAAATCATGATTCTTCCCAGAATCTGCCATAGAAGAGGCTTCACAGGAGATCAGAAAGCCAAAGTCTCAAAGACCTTAACTCCTACTTTTTCAAACCATGTATATATCTGTGGATACATTGTCAACTCCTGCTACTAAGACTGGAAGGTAAAGTGCAGTGATTCAAAGCTCTACTGCATGAAAGCTCCAGTGCTCATAGGACCATGCATGATTGGTCAAGAATTTTCAGAATTAGCTAGGGAAGAAAGAAGCACAAACCAGTGGCATTTCCTTGGGCCCATGTGCCCCAGCCTCTTAGGCATTATCACAAATCAGCAGTCCCTCTTCCCTTCTGTATCGAATTCAACCTTCAGGTCAGGCAGGAAGAGTCTGAAGGGCAAGCAGAATATTCTAAGAGAAAACATCTGAAGACAGAAAGCAGAAGAGGGGCAGGACTGGTGTCTCTAAGGAACTCAAGCTCCAGTTGTTCTTTCCACCAAGAGAAATGAGATTGTTTTCTTTCTGTCATGCAACAGTATGTACATCAATCTAATTAGCTTCTATTGGATGCTGATTTCCTTTTATAAAATTAAAAAGTAATATTTAGAGAAAGACTCACAGACAGCAGATTTTTTTCCATCTCATTTAAGCAGTGATTTGCCATTACAAATACAATAACTTTTTTTATTGTAGTGTTTTTATAAGAAATAATTAATGATATGCTCTCAAACAAGAAAATAGGTCAAAACGCACATTACTTTTCAATACCCAGGAAATTTAGAACACTTTTTACAATAGCAAGCCTAACTATTTTTTGTAATGATTTATTTGCTTGCTAATCTCTTCAAGTTCTTCTGCATATTTTAAATATAATGCAACACCGATTACAAGTGGAGTTTTGTTACTTTGTTCAATCAATTTTCAAAACTTTTTATTTAAAAAAAAAAAAATCCCTCACTGTCTTGTTGTCCATGAAGGAGTGCAAATTCAGCTGACCAAATGGAAATTTTTGAAGTGACCCCCAAACCTGAGCATGCCTGTAAATGAGTAACAGAGACAACTCAGAGGTTTTTCAATGTCACATATACAGTGGTTTCTGGAGAGATCCAGTGGTGATCTAGAGAAGCAAGATGCTTGCACCAAATTGAGAAAGCAGGACTGTGACCTAATGCTACTTTTCAGCCACACAGATCAGCAGCAGCACCACTGGAATTATCAGACCATGCCTTCAAATGAAGTGTGGAAAATTGAGATCAGAATTCACACTTACAATTAAGCTTGGCAAACAAATTTTAATGATGCCAAGTACAAAACGCCCAGTTCTGTGATCTTCGCTGTGCACATATCACCTGCTCAGGTGCTCCAGATGTACTTCAAGATTTACATTCTCTGTCTACATATTCCCATCAATTACAGCACACTTCACTCTTCAGTGAGATTTATTATCTTATTGTATCACTGGGGCTTGGAGACTGAAGAATTTTAATCTTACAAGCCATTATGAAATGATTTCCACTCGTTGGGACAAGTTCTTTCCAGGAAGAGCAATTATTTCTTGTGGGTTTTCAGTGGCACTCAAACCTTAGCCAGAGGCTGATCTTATGCTTATGTGGGTGCAGATCAGACCTAGAATGAGAGGGAGGTGTGCAGGGTGGGTGCTCAAATACAAAGTTAAAATTATCTCATCTGTGCTAAGAACTGTTTTAAGAACAGCTGTTCTCATCTAGCCTCTCTCTCCATTTTCAGAAGACCAGATGAATAAAAGGGTTCAAATATTCAGAGGTTATGAAGCTTTTGAGTTTTTGGAGGTAAACCTGCAAGCTTTGTGGTTTGCTGATATCTTTTTGGACAAATGTGTATTGTGTATTATCAGATTAGAGTTGCTCAGGAAAGAGGAAAAAAAATGACAGTTTTTATTGTTGGAAATTCCAGCTAACAAGATCAAATGTTCCATAATTTTTTACTAGTTTTAGAAACAGTTCTGGCAGAGCTTGAGTTTGGCTGAACCCTGCCCCATTTTCCGCCATCTCCTCTGCCCACAGGGATGCTGCTCCCTCCCAGGATGAGCAGCAGCCTCAGGGGTTTCACTCCAAATCCAGACAAAACCTGCTTTGGAAATACTGAAATCTCCTGACAATGGGATTAACCTGTCAGCTCGGCTTCCACTGTTTGATCTATGCTAGCAAAGAGTATTTAGATAAAGGCTTTAAATTACAATTCATATTGAATCTCCACATGGCTCAGTCCCTGGGCATTGGGGAGTGCTCTCTGCTCCCCATGCTGATGTATTGAGGAAACAAACACTGCCTTGAGTCAGGTGTCCAGGCTGGACACGGCAGAGGTGCTTGGGGATGTCCCTGAGCCTTGTGTCCTTGCCAGATTCCTTTAGGGAGAGCCATGCTGGTGCCTTGAGAGGCTACCTAGAGCAGAGGCTAGACAGACTTAAAGAAATCAAGTAGGTCTTTATTAAAAGGCCTTCAAAGGATACACCTTGGGCAGAACAAGACTCTGGCCAGAGCTACACCCAAGATGGATGACAGGTCACACATTTTCACACTTTTATAAATTTCGGTCCATTTACATATTGGGGTTCATTGTCCAATTACAGCTTCAGGTTATGGAGTCCAATCTTCCAGTTTGCTCTCCTCAATTCACTGCTGTTTACACTTTTTGGGCCTGAAGCTGAAACAGTGTCCTTGGTTCTCAGGCTGGAAAAGGATTGCTTTGTCTAACTAAACCATGAGGAGAACTTGCTAACACTTCATGTGAAGTTCAGAGTTATATACTAATGCAGTACAGAATCTGGAGAATATGAAAGCTAAAGCTTAAGGTATCAATGCCAGGTCACAGCCAGTTACACTGAGAGGCTCCCAACAGGGATAAGAGTAAATAAATTAGGTTTTTCCATGTCTATGGTGGTTGTTTCTAGGCAGGCACTCTGCACCTCAAGGTCCCACAACACCTTAGAGGAAGGAGGCTGGAGCCCATTATCCATATGGAAATGCATAGGTAGCTCCTATGATGCCTTTTCATCCACAATGCTCATATAAGACTTTAGCATCATTGACCTCATTTTACAGTTGAGGGAAAACAAGGTTTGGGCCTGAAGTGAGTCTCCCCCCAAGGTCACCAATGAGCCGGTGGCAGAGGTAGAAATGTTCCCAGCTCCCTGAAACTCAAGGTGGTGTTCTGTACATGAGAGAGCATGTATTCCCCCAAAACCTTTTCATTGCAGACATACAAGCCTCCCTCATGTCTAGGCTGCAAAGGGAAAAAGGCAAACAGAGCATCTGCAAATTCCAACTTTCCATCATATCTCTCTGAGGTGTGACTTTTGTCTGCATCATTTTTCATGAAGGGATCATACTCTAATAGAAAAGAGCATTAAAGCTGATCTGAATGCTGCTGAAAGATGACAATCCAGAAACAATTAGGCATCTATCCACCCTTCTTTGTTAAAATCATGAATAGCACATGTGGGGAACATACCCAGTCAGATGACTGGAAAAATAAATTTTCTGGTTTTGCAGATCTTTTATTTAAATCTTGCAAGTAGCAAGAGAAGCTGTTTTAATAAAAAATGCAATGCACAGAAGAATTGCTGCTTTTCATCTGAGAAGTGAAGAATTTTCTTTATTTTTACTAATTTTGAATTTGATGCAGATATGATTCCAATGCTAATTATGCCCCCCACTGTCTCTATGCTCCAGTGAAATGTGACTCCCTGATGTTTCTCATTGTCTTTTGTTTACAATTATGAGAAGTTGATGGAAATCATCTGGTTTTTGCTTCTGTACTGCTGTGGGATTTGTACAGCAGCAACCTGTCAAATTAATGACCTCTAGCACGAGAAGCTGTGGCCAATTCAGGCTGCAGCCACAGCTGAAATCTTAGCATTGCACTGTTTCTCTCTCATCCCTCACATATCTATGAGGAAATAGTTCCTGCATCATGGAAGGGTGATCTCAGAATTAAAGGTAAACAGTAGGATCTTCACAAGTATTGTCCATACCCAATTTTGCTAAATGCTGCCTTGCTCAAGTCTTCTTTTCCTCAATTTTCTCCTGAAAAAAAAAAAAAAAAGAAAAGAGATAATAATGCAGATGTGTTCTGAGCATGATCTCATTAATGTTTCCAGGGCTTTGGGACAAACTGGAGACCAGAGGGTTCTCTCGGCACCTACACACTGAATGAAAATACCTATTGTATAATTTGCTGCCCCTGGCCTGCTCATGACAATTCCCAGTCTGGATGCCTGTGATTCTGGAAATGTATGGGTCTATGAGGCATCTGTGCATCAATCTTGCTTCTCAGGGACATGCAAAGCTTATGTTTTAGGAAGATAAATAATTTAATTCACCGTTGATTATATGTAACATATCTGAACATCTTGTGCATGGAAATACAATTACAATCTTTGTACTGGCAATGAAAGCATTACCAGGAAAAGCATTCTGGATTTCAGAAACCAGGAGACAAATACAGCTCACTATCTAAAGGGCTAGTTCAATTAATCCTTCAATCCCAATTGAAGTGAAATATCAGATTTCCTTCTGCGCAGAGGAACAAGAGAAGGCTCTTTTCCCTATTTCCTTGGGGGTTTTGTCCTACTTTTCCTTAAATCCCATCCTCTTTTTCTACAGTTCCCTGTTCTCCCACTGCTCCCAGTGTTGCCCTTCTCCCATCTGAGCTCTGGGCTGGGTGGTGGCCAGCAGACAGTGGTGGCACTGGTGCTGCTGATGCCATTGCTGCAGGGCCAGCAGGTGCAAGCTGGGCCAGGGGATGGCTGGCTGCTCCTCTGGAGGGAGTGGGAGCCCCAGTTACAGATGCACAATGCCAGTGGGCCTCTATTCACCTTGCTTCTGCATTCTCCCACTGACTTTCACAAAACAGTTGGGAATTTATCCCATTTTAGTATCCAAAAGCCATCTCTAAAGTTTCATCTAACATAGCTGAAAAAAGGCTAACTTTTTGGAGAGTAAATAATAGTTATAAATGTGCATCCTGACATTCAGCCTGCTAGTTCTACACTTTGTGGTATACACCAATTTATATGAAGTCCAGCAAAGGCAAAAACTGGAGGTTTGGACACCAGAATTGCTTAGTGGGAATTTGTCTCAGTTCAGCATCTTCAGCCACCCCAATGGGTCACAGTTACCTCACATAAAATATTAATAACATTTAATAATAGGAATAATCATGTCACCATCTGTATTTCATAGGTTCAGTTGGGAGTGCAGATAGCTTGGGTAACAAAGTCAAAACTGGATAAAGGTTGCAACTTACTGGAAAATCGTGGCAGTCAGCATTGAAAAGTAGACAGATATCCACATGACCCTCTGTTTTGGCATGTTCCTCCTCTAGAAGAAACCAGGGACTGAACCAACATGGCAAATGAATCACTTTAAAATGCTAGAAGGTAAATCTGAAAAGATTTGAATTTTATATTGCAACTTGCCATCACCCATACTTTTCCAGTGCTACCCTCCCTGAGACCAAAGGCACAGACCTTAAACTCTACAGTTTCAAACTGGTGGTATGAATTTTACTTCAATGTATATTTGAGACTTAAACTACTATAAATAAGAGAAAGACACACACCATCTTAAGCATACCAATGTATAAACATTTATGCTATTTTTTCCAAGGACTAATTCATGTGACAGGAATTTCTTCATAACCTGAATTTTATGTCTGCGCATTTCTGACAAATCTACACTTCTGTGCTGTTCTACTGTCATTTCAACCAGTTAAGAGTAATGAATGACCAGTTTTCTGCAACCTCTATCCAGGTAGCATCTTCCTTCCAAGCACTAAGGATGCCAATATTCCTTATTCTCCAGCTGATTCTTCTCCTCATTTTAAGGCTGCCAGAAGTGGCAGGGTGTGTGTTTCACTCATAATGCACCCTGGTCAGCAATTTGACCTTCAGAAGCCCTGTCCCACCTGTCTCTACAGCTGCTTCACCTGGAACCATGCTCAGTGAAACTCACTGTTTTGTGTCCCACAAACATGGATCTGGAGCATCTTCTGTCTTAAAGACAGTACAGCAAAACTGGGCCTCCCTGCAGTACCCAAGCATCACAAGATAGATTGTCTGCAAGGAGGGAGGTGAAATAAAAAGGCAAGTGGCAAAATCAGTTCTGTTGAACCAGGCTCCCTGCTGCTGGTAACAACTCAAAATATGTGATATTTGAGGGAAAAATGACTTCCAGTGATCAAGTGTTATCAATCCCTGCTGCTGTATCCACCTGCTGCTGCCCTCCTTCAGGCCTTTTCACCTGCTGGTGCCCTGATGCTTTATTCTGCAGTCCCCAGCACCTGCTGGCAGCTTGATGTGAACCTCTCCTACCCTGTTTGCCTTTCTTCTTGAAAAACACGGCCTGTTTTTGTTGGGAAACAACCACCTAGGAGCTGCTCACATAAGGAGGTGTGTCCAATTTCAGTTCTGAAGTCCTAACATCTTCAGGTCAAACCTTTTCAGTTTTTGGAGGCTTTCATGTTGTCCAGCACAAGCACCCAGGCAAAGCCTCCTAATACAGGCTGGGCCACAAAGGGTCACAAAGTAAATTCAATTGCAATGGGAGACAAAGCTCAGTACAATCTCTTCTGCAAATGTGTGAAGTGGTGGGGCAGTGGCTGATGAGGGAACTTAGGTCATGATCCCAGTGGGCACCTGAGCACCAGAAGTGCTCTGGGTGTCTGCTCAGGGTGTGCAGCCTGCTCCAAACAGGCACAAAGTAAGAAAGACAGTGCAGAATGAATGTTCTTTTAATTCACTCAAAATTAATTCTTAGTGAAGTCACTGAGCATCCAGGGATCCCCATTCCAGCAACTGACAATGTCTTATCTTGTGAATCTTGGGCAGGACTTGTCCACGTCTCTGTTAGCAAACATACAGTGTACAAATGGGATATTTGTAGTTCATGTGAAGCAGAATGTTTCACAAAGGACATGGAACATGATGGTTCTCACTTGACATGGGGTAAAAGAGGCCCAGAGACTTTAAACCAATCGCCCAAGGTCAAACAGGAGCCTGATGGCACATCTGGTACAGCAGATCTCCAGTCATTTAATAATCCTGTATTCACGAGATGGAATTGCCTCCCTAAAGCCAATATAATGATATTCACTAATGAGGTTGTTAGGTTTAATTAAAGCTGGTAGAGCACATTACGTAGAAGGAATGAAATTATTGTTTCATTATTGTATATTACAATAATTACAGAATAACTAGACTTATACATTAACCACAGAAAAAGCCTAGCCAAATTCTGTATCATATAAATTTTTTTGACAGATGACATAGGAATCGCAATGGACAAAAAACCTCATGTTCCCAATGTCATCCTTAAGTGCTTGCATTCTTCTGGCTTAGTAATCACTGTAATTTTTAATAAATAAAAATAAATTTTAAATTAAAAAAAATAAATTTTAAATAAATTTAGATCAAAATTAAATACTACTCACTTAAAAGGTTGATTCCCTGAATTTCCAGCTTGTTACTGATGGTCTGTTATGCTCTATCTTTTGCCACATGACAAAATATTTAGGGGTGGGAAGACTTCAAACTATTGGAATCTGAAGATTGTTTCATTCTTGAATAAGATATTCTCTTTTGTTTCCCATTCAAACTGAGACCTATCTGGAAAACACAAAAAATTTAGGGAAAAGCTGAAGATAAAATGGCTATAATTGAAATAGAGTTTTTCTAAATTACTCTATTTGGATCTGTTTAGACCTCTATTATAACTTTACAATTGCATTACTACAGAGTGATGTGTGTTCTTTTGCCAGATGGGTTTCCCCTAGGACCAGAGTTTGATCCTATACATGTACTTTCAGAGAAGATAAATATAATTTGCACAGGAAGATCTTCAGTCCTTAGCTCCTTGTCTCTGAGAAGCACCTTTTTCCACAGAAATTCTACTTGAGACCTTTTGTGCTCCTTTAAGTAGGAAAAGGTGTCAGAAACAAGTCTATAACTTACTGTCTTAACAATTTGCTCATCTTTTGCCCCTGAAACTTGATCCATCAGACAGCAACAGCAATACTCTCATTCACATATTTTCTCCCTCTCCAAAACAGTCAATGCGAGGACCATGAGCTGGGGGATCAGAAACCATCATAATGGTCATGCTTAGGTGTAGCCACAGTGTTGAAACACTGCAATGCTGCTTGAACCATCTTCAAATTCAGTGAAAAATGGCATGAAAGGGAACAGAATAGCTAGTTTAGACTCAGCAGCCTGGGGATGATACAAATAGCATCTGTTTTTCCCTTTCCTATCTCTTCCATACACAAGAAAACCAGGAGCAGGCACAACAGACGTAAGAATCTGCAGAATTGTATTGCTCAAGTCCTATTTTCCTTATGGCAGCTAACAGCACAGGCAGTCAGATGTCACTGCTGAGATGACATTGGCCCTGTGCAGTGTCAGTGCTCACACACTTCAACCCTCCAAAATAAGGCAATATCCCTAAAGCCTAAACATACTTCCCATATTCACTACCCTTATTGTTCACCTCTTTTCCTCCCATCTGTATCGACAAAACTTCCCATTTTTGTATGACTGCTCAGACTCTTCTTGGTTCTCAGTTGAGTCACAGATATTTGTGGTTTATCTCAGGACTTCTTTTTAGCAGATCCCTTAATTCTCCATGCATATTAGACAATTTCAGTCTCATGCTGACTGTGGTCAAAAACATGCAGACAGAAGCATTCACAGGCATGTGAATGAAGAAATTCATATTTCTGGGTTCACAGAATAACCGCCTGCTCGTGACAGATAAGGAAGTGTGCACTAGTGTCTACTGATGGATTTGCTAGTGCAGTCAGGAATTTGGGTGTGCAATTTCCCAGCAGCTCTCTTGAAAGACCAGATTGAAACCCAAATAACCACAGCAGAAAAATTTTAACTTTCCTGCTTAGGAATATGCTGTGTCCTCCGTTTTCTTCAGAGAACTTTGAGTTCAATGTAAATCAACACCTGGAACAGAAATGCTCCATAAATAACAAACATCTTATAGACCACTTTGCAGAAACTGTGGGAAGTCTGAGACTGTCCCTGAAAGCCACCAGGAAGCAACTAAGGAACTCTGTGTCCAACAAGTGGGTTATGTGAGGGTGCAACATTCAGGTGTGTCTCTGCAAGTTTGAGCCTAGGCTGCAAATGATGATGATTCAAGTGTCACACTGATGTTTCCATCATCTGCATACCAAAGCCGGAGTCTCAAAACCTGCCCAATGTCTCAGTACTGGGTTTTTTTCCAAGCTAATATCCTCTCCCAATTTTTTTGGCACAGATAGGGCTGGTAAACACACCCTTGGGAGGTCAAAGTTCTTCTGGAATATTGAAAAATATCTTGTACATGGTTGTTTTCCTCGGGCACACAGGATCAGGGTTTTAAACAAATGCATCTTCCCCTCCTGAGCAATGCATGCCCACAGCTTTGCACGGCTCCCTGAATTACATGGTGCTGAAGATCCAATGCCAGTTTCCCCCATCCACCTGATCAGGGAATCCACAGGAACACAGGAGAGTCAACACCTGGTGCCATGGGTGTATGAAACCCAGAGCAGACCAGTAAAAATTAGAGGGAGAGATCCTGAAAAGATCTGTCCCTTGTGAGTGGTGAGGTCAGACAAGAATTGCCTGGGAAAGGTGAGACACGTGGTGCTGGGGGCTTTGGGAGCAGATATTTGTTCCTGGAAATAGTGCTTCACAGGGGGAAAAAAGCCACAGCTTTCTGCATGAAAGGGCTGATCTAGCTCAAGGGCTGAGTTCACAGATAAGCTTCATGCCAGATCCACCCTCCTTCCTCAGCATTTTGTTTCCTACCATATAACGCTGATCTATGTCTGATCAGCGTGCTGGCATTCACAAATCTCATTCACAGCTCTTTCCATGAGTTCAGACCTCTCATGGAGCTTCTTTTCCAGTGCAAGAGGCTGTTCCTTGGGCACAGGGCAGGAGCCAGGCCACAGCACTGTGTGGCAGACAGGGTGAGAGGTAACCCCAGAGAGAGCTGCAGGGCTGGAGGAAGCTCAGCCTGACTCTTGCCAGGTCTCTGCATCCCAGCCCTGAATTCCAGAGGGCACCTGAGGTTACAGCACAGAGCCCAACCACCTGCTCCAACTAAACCCTTCTTTCTGCAGAGATCAGTATCAGCCAACACACAGCCCATATGAGTGATCCCTGCATTTAATCCTATTACCTAAACACAAGGAGTTGAGCAGTGTGTCACACTGAGCCAGGAAATGGGGGAGCTTTAACAGTTTGTGTTTGGGCAGGAAATGTTTCTGTGCCCATGGCAAATCCACATCAACCCACAACCCAAGACAAGCTTCCAAGAATGATGAAGATAACATCTTGTTAGCAGCAAATACAAAGACTTAATTAAATTATAACGTAGCAGCTTTTCAAAATGTCTGGGAAACCTTACTGGAAATTAACTACAATACAAAAGATAGAAAAACTAAATCTGTAGGTATAAAGCAGAGGAAATTCTAGGTATCCACACTTTTCTTATTCTAACTCTGTTCATCCTTCCCCTTACTTGTTCTTCTCACCTTCATCTTCTCTTGAAAGTGTTTGCACCACTATGAAGATGAAATGGAGAGAGGGGGGGAAATGGTGAGAAGGAGATAGATTCTCATAATCTGGGTTTAGCTTCATAGCAAGGTTGTTCATAACGAAAGTGTTAATCTGTGGCCTGGAGGAAAGCCTGGAAGGAAAACAGGCAAAGCAGGCAAAGAACCAGTAAAGCAGTTTGATTAAAGGTGTAAGAGAAATATCTTGAGCATTATTGCAGCTCCAAATAAACATGCATTCTCGTTCTTATGCTATTCAAGGAGTTGTTTCTGGTTCCATCCTAAGACTGAGAAGAAAACTCTTCTGTCAGATTTATACCTCAAATATTCAATATCTTGTTCTTCAGTGCTTCATATTTATAGAAGAAGAAAATATTGCAGTGGAGATACACTGTGTGGTAAGGATCCAAGAGGGAATTTAAATTCATGACAGCTGAGATACAAGAAATGTATTTTGCTTTTATAGCTGGATTTATTTTTCTCTTGAAAGGAAAAAACAAAACCAAAAAAAAAGCAGAATAAATTGCAGGCAAAAATTGCAGTTTTTCTAGAACTGGGCCACCAGTAGTTATTTCTTCCAAGCTAACCCCTCACTTACATACACTATTCAAAAGAAGCACAGAAAAAACCTTTTCTTACATTACACAATGTAACAATTTCTTGCAAATGGATTACTTTGCACATAAAACAAAATTCTTACGTCCACACCGTAAATTCTGAATAGGATTTTCTGCCCTCCTATTCTGTATTGTGGAGCTCAATGATGGCAATAATGAAGCAGAGCACAAAAATATTATGACCTTTGGTAGGGACTTGTTTTTGCAATGTGAACCACATGTGCTGTTTACAGACCAAGCTCCTGCTTGTGAAATGTCACCAGATTAATGGTATCAGTAGCAACTGGCAAAACAATGAAGGAGTCTGCTCTTCAGCATACCTGGAGGGCAGCTTCTCCAAAGCAGAGTGAAGACACATTACCAGAGCACCAGCTGGCCCAGAAAAAGCCTGCTGGGCCGTGTAGACTCAGTACCTAAAAGCTAGGGTCTTCACTCAAACACTCTGGGCAATTCAGCACAGTCTCTTGCAGAACATCTACATTTATCTAAATACATTTCTTAGACGGGTCTCTCACAGAATTGCCAGCTCTAGGTGTAATTCAGCAAGGTTTAGAATCAGATCCAAGCTTCTCTCCATCCTTATTATTTCACATTTTCACACAAGACTTCGTGATTATTGGTTTGGAACATTAAAATGCAAATGATAGAGGAAGCAATACATATTTAAATGTACAGTGTCAGCTTGGTATAAAAGCTCTTCTGGAACAGAATGACACTGTTTTCTTCAGTTACTTCTAAAAGTGGCAAAATAAAAATGAAAGGAGGGGAAAAAAACTTCAGGCCTATTTGCATTCATGCTTTATTGGTCATGCTGAAAGAAAAAGCTTAGTAAGCTTGGGGGGGAGGCGGAGGGAGAAAAACAGTCATTAGTGTAAATGCAACCAGCAGCTCTCTGAGACTTCCCAGGCAGCAGAAGGAGGAGGAGGAGAGCATGCCAGGAGCAGTAGATTTGGAACAAGGCTGACCTCCTCCCTACAGAAAAACAAAGAGGAGCTTTAAGTTACCTTGCCTCTGCCACTTCTGGAATCAATATCCTCTTCACGTAAACACAAAGGAGAAAAAGTGAAGAAAGGGCAAAACCAGGGCAGAATACAGAAAGCCTCTCTGCCTCCTATCCCATCCTTGTGGGATGCCCTGTTATTTTCTGAATTTAACTTCTGGCTAAAGAGTGACAGGAGGTCACTTATTCTCATGATGGTTTCTACAAAGCTTGTATGGTTACCAGGGCAATGAAGAATGTTTCTCATTTTACTTTTTTTAATAACACTTACCCACTGCCATATTCAGTCTTTCCTGAAGAGGCAAAGCAAGACTTTAAAAGTGTGGAAGATATTTTTCATAGTCTAAAGTGTCAGCTCACAGCTGTGTGCCTTTTCATTCCCCATTTTCACTCCAGACTCTGCATTAGGACTTCAGTGTTACATGCTGGTTTTTTGGGGGTAAAGGACTCAGGTGGCTGAGCTATCACTACAAGCAATTTCTGCCCCTCTTTACTCATGCTACCATAAAATATCCATGCACTTACCACCATGGATAGACTTCTGCTTCCCAAGGAGAGACTGCAGAATTGGGTTCTGCTTTAGGAAGAGCAGGTGTGAATACAGATTGCAGACAGTCCCAAAAGGTAGCTCTGTATTTAGTCTGCAGCTCTGTGAAGCTGAAGAGCATCTGGACACAGGCCTGGACTGGCTCTCTGTTGTGGAACAGCATGTCTTGATGAACTGACAAACTCAGCAGAAAACCTAATTCAGGCCCCTCTCCTGCGTGCACCCACACACTCAGGTACAAACAGTCCCTCTCAGGTATAGCTTAAATCAGTTCCCAGAATTTAGTCTTAACATGTCAAAAGTGTTTTTGCTGGAAGACTTGTGTCTGCATTAGCTTTTGGCAGCATAGTGAGGAGAGATGGGAAAGTAACACCCTTGGTTGAGGGAGCTAATGAGTTGGCAAAACTCCTGTCATGTGTACCAGCCTCTGGTGAGAGCACAATTAGGAGCTTTGAAACTTGTAGCCTTTGCAAGTATTTACATTTCAATTATCACAGGATTGGAAGCCAGAAGATTACAGTAAAATAGAATTGAAAGAAAAATAGAAAAACTTCCTCTCAGGGAGCTAGTCGCTCACAATTTCTTAGCTGCACTTGTTTCTAAGTTGTGGATAATCAAGTTTCAGAGTGAATTAGCTTGTTAGAACCCACTGCTAGCATTTCCCTTTATTAGCACTTAGGCTGCCTTGTGCTCACTCCAAGGATGTGGTCACTTCAGCTGGGCTGTGGCCAGCAGCTGTGGGTGGGTGCCTTGCTCTTTTCTCTGCTGTTCTTTCCCTTCAGTACATGGAAACCTGAAACCCTTTATGTCTCTTACCCTTCAAAAACTCATCTTCCGTGATGTGGATTTATTCTTTTAAATGGAAATACATTCCAAACAGCACCATCCACTCCTCTGCCTCATCCCTGCTCTGGCATTATGCAAGTGAAAGGCCAGCTGTTCCCTGCTGTCTGAGCTCCAGTCCTTTCTGCCCCCAGCTTGAGACAGGCAAAACTTGCTGCTCTGTGCCAGTACATGAATCACGCTGGAAATTATGATAAGTGTGAATTAAAATAGCCCATGAAAATGCAATAAAAACCTCCTCTTCATTAGCTGAATGCCAGCAACAGGGTAACAGTCACCAAAGGGAATCCAAGGCTACATCCCAAAGGATCCAGCCAGTTATCTAATGTCTTTCTGGAGGCGAGACTGTCCCAAAAGCAAGTCAGTCACTCATTTTTATTCCCCTCAGTAAGGGTCAAACTGGGTAATCGCCATAACTGTTTCCTTTTAAACTAATAAACCCCTTCCAAAACTTGCTTTGGTTTAGCTCGTTCTGGATATCTTTACAGTCAATTTCTGGTAATAAACTTCTTTCTGAGACATAATTACAAGCAGTACTGCCTAGACTGAAGTTTATCACCAACAGAAGAGGTTTCTCCTGCTTTCTTCATCCTAGAGCCTTCTCACCCAGTAGAGTGTATGGTGGTATTGCCCTTCATTTGTACTTGCACCTTTTTTCTTTATAAGCTGAGCTTCTTTTACATATATATATATATATATATATATATATATGCATATATGTCCATGTGACCATTATCGTTTTTACATATGCTTATATGTTTGACTTTTTTCCTGGATGTTCCATAGATGGCTGAGATGTAATGCATCTGCTCTATTGAGTGCTTCTGCAGCATTTCTCTCTTCCAGAACTCAAATCCTAGTATTTGGATTCACAACTCTTGACCTCTGTAACCACTCCATTATATCCTCTGCATCTTTTTGAAGATCTGTTTTACATTGTGTTTCCTACCTGCTGTTGTTCTTTTCAATAAATAACTAGCTTGCAGTCTACAGAGTGATGAAATTTAAAAGAATCTACCTTGTATTTAGCTAAGAAGTCTCCAGAGGTGCAGTTAGCAGCTGCGTTAGTGAAGCTAATAAAATGGAGCAAACTAGTATTGACTTGAAACACTCTGAAATCCCAGTAAGGAAGAAGACAACAAGGTTAATTGACAACCAAAATGTAAAATTGAGGTGTAGGTTGCTACACAGAGGAGCAAAGAGAGGTAGTACCAATACTGTTACATGTCCTTGTTCCAGAAAATGCCTGTTTTCACAGATATCTCATTGCAGTTACTCAGAGAGAGATACTGGTAAATCTCATCATCAGAGTACAGATCTGGTAGAAATATCATTTAGCTAATAATTAAGCTTAACCAGAATGCAAACAAGATGTTTCTCTTTAGCTTTCCAGGATATGGGATGCATAGGACATCTGAAGCTGCTGAACAAAGCACTAATTATGCAATATGCACAATAACCTGATAGACATCTAGTCACATTGCACCTTGATTTTAAAAGAAAAATATTCTAGATGTGTATATGGACTATAAAACCACTCAAAGTTACTAAAATTTGAATGTTGGGGTTTTTTTAAGCAGGAGTACACAGGTTTATGTTTCTGTGGAGAAGTTTCAATAAGAGTAGCTACAGTTCAATCACAGAGCACAGGACCTACCCCCATTGTGCCTGAATGCCAGAGGGTAAAAATGATGGTATCCTTTGTGACTGAGGACCTCCAGGCTTGGATGGAGTGGGGATTGCTTGCCTGTATTAATCATCGGTGCTGTACTTCTCTGTCTCCAGCCTCATGTGGCTGCTCTCAGGTGGCTTATGCTTCCCCTGGGAAATACACCCAAGCCCATTTTTCTTTTTCTTTCAGGATCCAGCTCTGTGTTCCCAGACATGTAGGGAATTGGCCCAGTGTGTCACAGGGAGACACATCAGCCTACACATTAGGTGAACAAACGGGTTGGCTCAGCTCCCTCTGCTTCTGCTTTAGTCAGAGGAGACACCCAGGCTCAGGGATCCCAGGATCAGTGTTCCCATGAGCCAGGGGGAGTCTGGCCCCTCAGCCAGCACACAGAGGGCTTCACCTCACCCAAATTTACCTGGCCAGAAGTGAAGTCTCTCAGCTGAACTGGTGTCTGTACCACCTCTGTAGCCAGAGGCAATGGAGGGAGGCAGCTCTTGTTGATTCATCCCTTTGTATTCCAGGTACATGGGTAGGTGGGATGAATCATTGTCTGGCACCACCTCCATTGACTGCAGAAAGAATTAGGCAACCAACTTAGGTGAGATGCTTAATTTCTAAATGAGTAAAGCGAGGTTAAATGAATCGCTCCCTGTGTTGCACTCTAATGGGGAAGGCTAATGACTGCACATTATTTGAAGAGAGAGGCTGTTCCTCACCTCAGTAAAACAAAATCACTTTGTTACTTGTCTTCAAGCTGTGCTATTTGTTCTGATGGGTGGTTCACCGCTCTCTAATATAGCAGGTAAAATGAGGGGAGAGGTCTAAATCATTGATACAATATTGCCAAGTGCTTGTATCTTCTGCTGACATCTCACAGCATGTTCTGTTTCTTGAAGCCTTAGGCATTGAAAGCAAATGAGGATACCACCTTCTTTTTTTTTAATATAAACCAGAATTTTATGCTTCTAGTCATGCAGAAAACAAGGATGAAAAAGCATGATCTCAGTATGCCATACAAAGAAAAAAGTTAAAAACAAATAAAAAGTACCAAGGATATACTAAAACTAACAACTTGCTCATTTTAACCTGTTTTCCAAGTCCAACACAAGATTGTCTTCTTTCTGCTTTCAGTAGTTTTGTTCTATAATAAAACAGAATGAACCCTACACTTTTTCGCAAACTTAGAATTAAAAAAACCCCAACAGTCTCCAGCTGGAGTATCCACTACAGCACAGTCAGTGAAAAACACCAATGACATTGGCTTTGTCACCTGTTTCTTCACCAGCTGGACCCTCCAAGAGTTTCCTTCTATTTTCTTTCACATACAGGGGCCACATGCAAAGTTCAGAGACATCTCTGGCTGTTGCTTGTTAATTGGGCTGTTGTGTGAAAGTTGAAGAGAGTTCAGAAAGGCTGGGCTGTAACAGATGCCAGCGAGGTTTCACGGGTCCCCGGTCACATGGAAAACTCACACACTTGTGGGCCAGACAAAATGCTTCTACTTCAACTTGTTATCTCATTAGCTGTCCATTCCTTCAGGCCACAGGTCTCCTATAGTCAGCTGCAGGTCAAAGCCTTTGTCCTACCCAGATCAAGAAAATCTATTCTATTTCAGCATGTAACAGGGTTCTTTCTAAATCTTGAGGAAGACAATAGAAGCAAGGCTTTAATAATGGGAATTAATGAAAAAATGCACTCTAGATATTGAAGGATAATTCAAGAAAGCACAACCAACCCCACAATGAGCAGGTTCTTCACTTGGGGATTTGGCAGAGGAAAAACACATAGAAGTGCAGTTCTCAATTTGGAAGCAATGCTGCATAAGCATGGGGATGATGGAGTAGGTGTCAAAGAGCTTTCTGTTACTATTTTTCTAACTTCTTAGTAGGGTTGTTGGTACATGTATCTTAAAATGAAATTAGGAAGGGACTCAATGCAAAAGGAGTGTTTATATCACCCAGTAGTTGGAGATTCAGGACTCAAGCCTTGGCTGTCAACTTCTGTCTTACCTGGGCAAATCACTGCTCTCTCAACCTTCATTAAGTAGCTACATTTGAAATGGACCTATTCCACTTCATCTTCCATGGATTGTGGATATTTTAAATCATCTTTGAAAAACTCTTTGAAATTCTGCAAGGCAAGGAATTATAAGCAGCGCAAAGTATGACTAATGTTTGTGTGAGTCATTGATCGTGCTACCGAAAATAGTTTTAGAGAAATGAATATGCACAAAATAAGGCTGATCCTGCAAATTTCAAAGATCTCCTGCCATGTGTAGGGTGGATGTGAGTACATCAAACAAAGTGCTGGGATTTTCCCAAGTGCCCCATGATAGCCTGCTCCAATCTGCTGCCCCGAGAGGGAAAACACTGACTGCCAAGCCAAAGCTGAGTGCTTTGGATGCCCCGCCATGACCTGTGGGAAAACAAGGAAGGCTGGAAGAGGAAAAGTGCATCTCCTCCATAAGCAGATGAAATTTTGGGAATACTGACCTAAAATGCCCTGCCTGGCCACACTGCCCGCAGAAGCACTGGTGGAGAGCTGACCCTGACGAGCCAGCCATCTGGTACACACAGCGTGCTGCAGTGGGAAGAAAGGGGTACTGTGTTCCAGCAGCACTGTGGCCAAACAACCAGCAGCAGTCAGGGAAATGGCCTTATTCTTTTGGCAAAAGCCTCTCCATGTATACATGTGTCTGTTCTCTCACCCACCCCCTGTCTGAATGAGAAATCAGGGCCTTCTTGACATGAGGCAGCACATGCCAGATGCCGAGCAGTCAACAAGACAGATGCTGCCAGGAGGACAAAAGAGGTAATCATATAAATACTTAAAAGCTCCTTTTAATCAAAATGTTCATTGTCCTTTTTAAAAGGAAGGTACTTTTTAATAGCTATTTGATTCCTTTCAAAGGCAAGGAAGGGGTGGAGGAAATATTTCTTTAAGAGGATGAGGCATGCCCTTTTTTCTCCCATAAATATAATAACTTATTTGAAACTTTCATCCTTTTCTTTTCACAGTGTTTTTTCCCCATGGGAAATTATAACAGAAGCAAACTTGGGACTACTTCTTGCACATACATATTTCAATTTTGTGTACGATATGAATGGTGTGTATTCTGAGGAAGAATGTTCTCTGGACAGGATGGGAGAGCCTTGGTAAGAACTGATCCCCCACAATGCCACCAGTCTTCTGCAACACCCAGAAACCTGCCAGTGGCATTAGGCCTGCAGAAATCTGCCTAACAGTCTCCACTCTCTTCTTTCATTGTATATATCTGTATTTCTTTCTAATACTTCTATTGACTCACAGTCCTGATTGTAAGGGCAAATAAAAGGCTTATGCCTTTCCTCAATACAGAGTAAGCATGAAATGGAAAAGCCTGCCTCAACATGAAGTGCCCAGACCATCAGCTGTCAGCATGGCCCCTGCTGTCCTAGATCCTACAGGCCAGTGCTCACTGGAGTGGGATTCTTTGGTCTCCCATACCCAGGTGCTGTTGCAGTCACTGCCTGGGCTGCCAGAGAGGACAAAGGTTTCACCAAATAAGTGGATACAAGACCTACGCTCGCTGTTCCCTCACTAGAGCACCTCCTTGCTCTGAGGAAGGCAGGGCAGCAGCTGTCTAAAAGTTCACTTTAATTTTAAAGCCCAGCTGCCCTCCTAGTCCTTGCGAATGGCATCATTGCCTTTGCCCTTTTCAGCTGTGTGGAGAAAAGGCGAAGAGGTACAGCGGCAGCAGGACGTGGCGTCTCCAGACTCCCAGAGGCTCCTTTCTCCCAGCCTCTCTGCTTCCCTCCCCTCTCCCTGTGAGGATGCTGGCATGGATCATGAACGGGCTGAGGTCCCAGGGGATGGCACCATCTGCAGTGAGGCTGATGAATTAGATTCTGCTCACCAGTGGCAGGCGGCACAGACAACACCCTGCCTACTCAGCTGAGGCAGAGGTAATGATGGGGGAAGAAACCTTGTTTTGTCATTGTGTCTCTTCCTGAACACATTCCAGACAAATGTTTCCCTACCTTTTCTCATTTGTGAAGGCAGTCTCTGCAATGACTCCCACAGCAAATTCGTTGCTAGCTTCCATCTTTAGGATCCTGCAAGTCTTAACCATGTTCTGTCACACTTTGGGTACATAAATAGCATAAGACCAGAGTCGTGTCTTTTTCTCTTATAGTCTGTCTCACTTTTAAGTACCTTTTTCATGCGTCACAAAGAATTCAGAAGTAGTTTGGTTGATAATCACAGTCATGTCCAACACAGGTGCTCTTACTCAGGTTTTACTTTGCTTTTCTCTCAGAAAGAGATGCCAGACTTTTATCTGGTGATGGATGTTGTCAAACCTGTGGAAAGCTTTGCAATGCGACCCCAGATGATTACTCAAGAGTGTGTTCCAGATGTGGCACATCTCCATGACTGATGGCTGCCAGATGGCTGCTTGGGAGAGGGCAGAAAAAGGTACCATTTTAACATATTTTTGTCTAACACCACCCCTTGATCCTCAGGAGAAGGCAGACACAAGAGGCAGTATTCCTGGAGAGGCCAGATTAAATACAGAACCTCAGGAACACCTTGTTTTGGCTCACACCACGGTCACTTTCTATGCTGTGTCCCAGATCATAGGGGCTGGTTTCCTGCATAGCTAAAAGCAGAAAAGCAGGGAGAAGAGGGAAGCCAGGTTGTTCCCATCCTGACAGGAGCTGAGTCTTTGCAGCACACAAATCCCCACAAAACCCTTTACAGAAATCTCAGTGAGATCACTGCTGGGGCAGATGCAGCCCTCGGGGGCTACACCTCTCCTCAGTGATCAGGGGATGTTCAGGTGATAGGACAAGGGTGCTGCCAGCTTGTCAGGGTCCTGACATGCAGGATGGGCATGACCCAGTGACAGGTCCAGGCTGGCCTGAAAGGCCTCAGTCACTGCAGTTCAGGTTTTCTCATAACATCCCTCAGTCTATAGGAAATGTCATTCAGGCCACTTTCACAGAGCAGAAAAATACTAGGAAAATGCCAGATGATATAAGCATGCCATATTTAACAATTGCTGTTCGATTTCACATGACACCCTCTATTCTCAGGGACAGCCCCTCCTAAACGTCTTAAATTCTACATGAAAAAAAAATGCAGAAAGTTTGGAAAAAAATTATTTGATTTCTGTTCAGACTAATTGTGATATCTAATTGTGATATTGCCATTAACAATGTCAATAATGAAAAGCAGTTTGTCTTTGTGCACAAACCTCACTACCAGCAACTCAGCTGAAGAGATCAAATCAACTTGTTCCAGTAGAGACACCATGAGTTAACAAGGGATAAACCTTCCTGTGGCAAAACTTCCTCTGCCAAGCTTTTTTCTGTGCCAGCTAAGTACACAAAGAAATATTTAATGCTCAATGAACAGCCTGGTTTGATAGAATAGCAAAGAGCTGAAAGGTGCCTGTTAATAGCAGAGAACCCTACTGTATGGAGGTAGCACAGAGCTGTTCCCACCAAACCTTCCAGAAGGGTGGTCCTTCTACCCACCCTAACCTACCTCTTTGTGCTGGGGCAGGAGAGAGCTCTCACCTCCTTTTTGCCTCCAGATCCAGGCTGCTGGTTAAGTTTCTGGGGTAGCTTCCTGCAGGGTCAGAATTCAATCCCTCTAACATGAACTGTCAGGACTAGAGCACCTTGAATTATTTACTGTTACTAATCTATACAATGAATGCAACTTTTTGTTCCCATTCATGAAGTTTCTCAAAGAGGAAGCGACTTTTCAAGCATGGGCTTTCTTACAGGAGTTTGCATTGGTTCAGGGCTTGTTTTAGAGTTAATGGCTCTGAGCATTAGAAGTCTTTTGCTGTGCAAGCTGTGACCAAAGCTGCCATCCAAGTTCTTCTTTGGTTGGGAAAATCAAGGAATTGCATTCTCTCCCACTTAAAACACGTACCATGATTTTTAGAGGTTTTTTAAAAATAGATCTAGGAGTGTTATGTGGGCACAGCTTTTTTTGACTGCTGGTATTTATGATGCTTGGTTTCTACAGTAATTCTGCAAGTCAGAACCCATTCATGCCTGTAAAAGGCAATAAAATGGACGAGAGGCACCAGCCATGTGAGTCAGCAGCTTTTATTTTTACAGGCATTTTTGAATACTGGTTGGTTGTATTAACCAAAGGGCCTCTCTTGCCAACTAAACAAAATGTGGCATGTTGTATGGTAGAGGAAATACTGTCAAAGAGGCTGTGTGCAAAACCAGCCCAAGCAGAGGGCCAAGTTAGGTGTGTACTCAAAATCTTTTGTGGTAGCTTGAGATAGCATTGCAAAGTGAGCATCCCTCCAGCCTTTCTGTCCACTACCTGAGTAATGAATGGGTCAGCAGAGGAGATCCAAAATTGCTGCTTTGCCTCATAGAGCTCTTGATGGTTGGCCACACTCCCCCATTGCTGCACACAAATGTGGAGGAGGCAGTTGGATACTTCTTCAGCAGTTGTCCTGGTAGAACTGACAGGATTCAATGCACACAATCCACAGTTCCTACTTCTTCAAACAGCACAAGTGATGTCAGTGACTCCTATAGTGTCCTGACCTGAACACTGCAAAATCCCCAATGACATCTCATTGAGTTCTGTGGAAACTGGATCAGTTCAGACTTTTCCCTGCTATCAACAGCCTTTCCCAGTTCTGAAATGCTTCTCTGAAGGCCTAATTTCAGGTGCTTTTACATTTTCAGTGTAAAAACAAAGAGACTGCAGATTGAGTGTGCCTGCAGTAGCACGTAAGATATTCAGCTCTTCCTTGCAGTAGGAGGCAGCTGATTCATGCTTCATTAACCTGAACAAAATTTGTAATCTCCCCTCTATCCCTAAGCAATAATTAACAGCTGAGTGCTGTAATGACTTCATGTTTTACTAAGACTTCATTTTTTACTAAATATAAACCAGCACATTTACTGGCACATTGAGGAGTATTACCATTAATAATTAAAAACTGAACTACAACTGTCCAAATAAATGAAAAGAGCATGTTTTATAATGCATGATTTTTGCTCCTATACTGCATTTAGTCACTTCCTAATTTGCAGCATCTACTAGTTAACTGCAAATTAATGCTATTCTGATGCACATATGTTTTAGCAATGAATTTTTAACATCTGTAGTTATTTTCTCTCTATGAAAAGTATCAGTGAATACAACTGGGAGAGAAAGTAGAAAAGAATGAAGGGTAAAGAGAACAGAAGAAACCCACAAAACACCCAGGAAATATCCTACTTTGCATTTTGTCTTTTAATCACCAGAACTCACCAGAAGATCCACTCAGCGCAAGCATGTATTTTGCTTTGCAGGATTTCTGAAATATTCACCCTGTGGAAAATCACAGCAGCTTCCTTAGGACGAGACCTGATTTTGCCCAATTATTTAGAGAGCAACACACAGATTAACATGTGGACTTGAGAGAAAAAATGAGATAGAAAAGAAGATTGATAATCGTAATTAAAGGTCTATGAGACACTTATATTTGATGCTTTGTTACTGAGGTTGGTTGTATTGTCTCGGTGCCAGTGGAACTTAACAGCAAGTCATTAAGCATCAAATCACTAATACTGATTTTAAATCAAATAATGTCTCTTTGAGATTTATCTGTAAGAGCTTGGGTGTCTGAAAAATAATGTGGTACTTAATCATTAGACCAATTAAGGGCTGCAGGTTAAATATGCTCCGCAAAAGAGAGCCAGTGTTTTCTGCAAGACAGAAAACTCTGATTCTGATTTAATTTACCAAGAGAACTCCTGCTAAGTCAAATATCTTAAGTCAGGTCTATGAGATCAGAATTAGACCCAGCCTTTCAGATTTTTACCTTTTTTTCCACCAGGAGATTAAAGACAAGACTTCATTACATGTGATGAACTTCTGAGTGTGAGAAAGAGGCAAAAACAAAGTGGATTGAATAAAAGCATGTGTCCTTCTTTTTTACCTTCTAGTATCATTTACATACACTCATCTTCCTGTTTACATTGTAAAAATAGCCAAATCAATGAAAATAAAATCACTTCCTAGCTAGAACTTTAAAGGAAAGCTTGAGCCTGGAGGAAATTTCACAGCTGAGCTGTAGACTCATGGGGATAACACCAGTGCTGCTGACACAACCTTCAGTGCAGAGATGCTGGCAGTTCTTACCATGTGTGCAAGGTCTTTTAGTTTAAGAAGTGATAAAAAAAATTGAAGGCAGCTGCTTTCAAAGGCATGACTTTAGGTCTTGCTATGAGCGGGTTGCAGTTAGGGGGATATATAATTGCAACGCATGATACCTCCCTCTCTCTTTCTCTCTCTCTGACCAAACCCTCTTTAACACTTTTTTTTCCAGACAGAATTTCTTTTGCAGTGAGGAGTAGAGAAATTCTGAACAGAGTATTATAATATATAGCTGTACAGCAAAGCCCAAATTGCCCAATATAATGGGGAGGACCATAAAAGCTGCAAACACCAGAATTAAGGAGGAAAGAGGAGTCCCAGATACAATTGCTCCTCTGCTTCCAGCATGGTAGAGATTCTCTTGCTTGCTACAACTCCATGGAAGAGTCAAATTAGGATGGCAATGCAGCCAGCTGTGTTCCTGTTCACTTGGGCCATACAGTCCCCATGCCTCCAGTGGAATGACAGTTTTTTCTAGGAGACACTGCAGCTCTCTTTCTTTGCTCAGTGGGAAAAAAAAAACAAAAACCAAACCAAACCAAACTAAACAAAACAAAAAACCAAAGGAAAAAATAAATAAATAAAAAAAAAAACAACAAAAAACCCCACTTAAATATTTTATCCCAAAGGTCAAGCCCAGGGAGAAACAGCAGAGTGAATGAGGACATGGATTTACAGATTTTCCTACTGTGGCTGCATGTGCTTTCTTACAGGGCAGCTCAGGTTAGCACAAATAAGGCACCTTTTGGTGCCTCCATAGAAATTGAAATAGCAATGATTGGCACTTCTCATGCTCTTTTCCTGGGGGTAGCTCTAAGCTGTTTAATGTCACCTCACTGAAAACCCACAGCAGTTCTCTCTCTAAGATGCATTTGGCTAACCTTTTACAGCGCTCCAGGCAGGGAGAGGGGCAGGAATTCGAGGTGGGTGGCAGGGGCACAGAAGGAATCTTACGTGATTTTACGGTGGAGGATGCAGTTGGGTCTCCATGATAAAGAGTTGCACTGCTATAATGTGTGCCAGAGTACCAGGAATGGTTCTTCCCACACCACTGCCCTGCAGCTCCAATGACAAACTGCAACACCTGCCACAGAGGGATTCCTGTTGCCCCTGGGCTAATTGGTTTAGTACTTCGGCATGAATCATCATGATTATTTCCCACTGGCACCTGCTTGTTTGTGGCATGTCCTCATGAGAAGCATAATGAAGGAAATGCACCCAACCCACAGCAGTGTGCAGCACATGGTATTAAACACACTCCCTTTAATGCCACTCGAGGGACTCTCATCAGAATACCTCGCAATACATCAGCCAGAAATATTATTCCAGGCCTTATTCTTGTTGGAAGTCTTTGAGTCTGAATAGAGAGCTGAGATTTCTGAAATTATAACTACCCACTGCCAAACCCACACTAATTTTCATGATGTGATCTCTGGGCCACATTTCTAGATTACATGTTTGTAATCTAGAAAGTAGAAATCAAACATCTCCTTACCTGTCATTTAGCCTCCAGTTTCTAAAACACTAGCTTTGGTTCTCTACCCTGTTAACTGTTTCCTCACTATTTATCTGTTACAGGACTTTTGCTGTGGGGAAACATTCATCTTTTACACCAGAATTTTGCAGAAACCAGTGTGGAGCCTTGAGGGTATGTCTGGGACACAGGCAATGTCTGCCGTGTCACTTGGTTTCACATCTCTGGGAAGTCACGAAGCGGTGAAGGCCTGAAATGGAAATGCTCTTTCCCATGCCTAGGGGTTATGACCCAATCTGCTGCCTAGGCCACTGACCTTCCACTCCATACCATGAATGCCCAGCTCTGCTGGAGCTCCTGCCTCAAGGACTTGACTGCAGATGGTCCATAGGAGCCATCCTGCTTCCTTCTCCTCTTGCCTCCATCCCTTCAGGGAGGAAACGCTGACTTTGAGCTGCAAGAAGAGTCAAGGACATGGTTCATCCTTACCTTAACTGGAAAATGCTGGAGTGACACAGCCAGCCATCTGGCTTCTCCATCAGGTTGTTGGCACTGTTTCACAGAGGAGTCTTTAAAGTCAGGAAGTGACCCTGGATCACTGGTGAGGAAAGGAAGGGGCTACCGGCCAAGCATTTCTGATTTCATCTTCTTGTGATCCCAAGAATACCAGAGATCTTTGCTGAGGGTTACAATTCAGCCCATCCGAGAGAAAATTTTTATTCAGAGACCAAAGTTACTTTAAAGATCTGGATTTTGGAAAGGAAAGAAGCAGAAGTGAAAGATTCATTCCTGTTCAGCATTTCTGTCCATCCACAAGAAGCCCAGGAGTTAGTAAATCTGTCAGAGTTGTTTTGATAACTCTCAGCTAAAGCCTAATTTGCTAAATCTGTCAATACAGAAAAGCTTTATTGCTGTAGAAAAGTAGATCCACTCAGTGCAAGCATGTATTTTGCTAAATGTGGGAGGATTGTGGACATGGATAATCTCCTACTTTTGCTGCCAGTTTATATTGTTTATTAACTGTCCTGTATTCCAGAAGTCTCTTCCCATTTGCCAGAATTTTGTAGTGTATGTGTGTAATTACACAGAGACATCTATACACACAGAGTTGCACATAAATGTGAACCTACATGGAGAGTTTTCCACATTCCTCAAAGTGCTGCCCAGGCATCTCCATGAAAAAAAAATTATATTACTTGCTGAAATCTTTCTCAGTTGTAAAACTTTCTGGCTGAATTGTGGCAGAGCTGAGCAAGTTGTTGTATCTCTCTTCTTCGTTCTGTGGCTGTAAAATTGGAAGAACAGGCCTACATATACAACTCTTTAAGGTATCTCAGGTGCTGGAAGGAGGATGGAAACTCCCAGGATAAAAATAGAGGACATGACCTGGGGCATGCTCAAGGTTACACAGAAGTTCCTGATGACTGATGCAGGCGTTTCATCAGGCTCTGCATGAGGCACCAGGCTGTCCATTTTCTGATAAGGCTAGAAAGAAAACCAGAACAGGTACACTGTTCATTGCACAGCTGCACAGTGTCCGTCCTTCCAAAGGAAGAGCTAAAGCTTCTGACAAAACAATTATGTGAGGGTGAAGTGAAAATCTGTGTTTGCATTGTGTACATGCACACATGCATGCACAGGGTTACTGGTGTAAATCTCCAAGGCCAACTCTATCACAGTCATTTCCCTGCAGCTTTGCAGCCATGAAAACCTAAATGCTCTTCTAATATTGGACTTTTGGTATGGTGTTTTATGACTTCATTTGTCATGTAGTTTTTTCTGAGATACTGCCTTTATTTTTGCTTTAAACTGGAGGATATGTTGAGAAAGGGTGATAACTTGCCCATAATAGGGGGCAGAAAGAACAATTTCTCTGCCTATTTTTGCACAAAACAGAGGCAAAATATTCAGTGTAAGAGAGTTTTGATGATACCATATCTTTCAAGTCTTTCTCATATTTTCCAGTAATGGTGCTATTATGTACCTTTGATTCTTTTTTATGATTACAGCGTGTGACATCCTAGTGCAGTGCATGAATTTATCCTTTTGCAATGATATGAAAGCTTTCATTTCCACTTCAGTGCTTCCCTTATCTACCAGCTGCCCATCATTCTCTGTCTCTTTGGCGCCTTCTCTTTTTCCTCACTCCTTACCCTCCTTCCCCTAAAAAGAAGAAATCAATTTTCCATTGAAAAATAATCTTGGTGTGATAACTTTCTGACCCTGGGTGGAAATACTTGTTATAAATGGGACCTGCTTGCCCCACATCTGTGAAGGGGAGATGAGCTAGACAGCACCTAAAATGGAGAGTGTGTAGAAGTCCCACAGACCAGCAGCAGGGATACTCCACGCGGGACTGGGAAGGTTGGAAAAATATCTGTCCCTTTGCTCACGTGGGTGCTGCAATCACAGTGGCCAAAACAGCAACGATTTCCTTTATAGCATGGTAAGGCCACAGGTGGCCTGGGAAAATGATTCTTTTGGTGATACACAGGAATGACAATGACTGATAGATCAGAGAGCTCTGATGTGTCCTAACTAAACCCATATCCCTTAACACCCAAAGAGTGCTCTGAATGCTGGGGAAGGGGAAGGGGAAGGGGAAGGTGCCATCGATGTGGCCCATGGACATGGTACTGACCTGCTTCATGATGATCACACACTCCAGCTGCAGGCAGCTAGTGGGATGAATTTGGATCTCTTTTTTTGAGGAAATCCTCTCACCTCTCTGACCATAGACAGAGTCTAGGAACAGGTCTCTAGCCTTGGCAAATAAATTAAAACACTGTGAGCATTTACTCTTTCGAACATCATTCTTCTTTCCCACATGCTGAAATTCTTTTTAGAGAAATGGTTTATTTTCATTATATGGGATTTTTATGTTTGCTTGGGGGGGTTTGTTTGTTTGGTTTGGTTTTTGTTTGGCTTTTTTGTTTGTTTGTTTTTAAAATAACATGGATAAAAAAGACTGAGGCAAGAGTCAGGCACTTCTGACGTTATGCAATGAAAGCCACTGAGAAATTTAACTCCCTGTAGGGATGTCTGCAGGCCTGAACCTCAGTCCTATAATCTGCCTGCCCTGAGCTGCAGAAAACTGCCAGTGGTGGCTGGGCTTGTGCTTCTGGGGCTGATGCCCACTGCTCCCCATTGTCACCTTGGCCAAGTCCCTGGAACACTCCCAGTGCCTCTCCTTACTGCTGTTTTACTGGACCCCGTCTGCTTCCAGGGAAGGGGAGGATGGTGCAAGCCCCAGAGGACAGAGTGACCACCACATTTCTCACCCAGGGAGGTGCCAAAGTAAAAGCAACCATGATACCCTGGCAGTGGAGCTCCTCTGCTTCTCCTCTCTCAAATAGCACTCAGCAGCCTGCAGACCACAGCCACCCCTGCTGTAAAAGGCTGCTCCATTGATCCCAGTGAGAGGATCTTCAATCCTCTCCACAGTTAATTTAACCACAGGTGTGTTTTATCTCCACATACTTCCCTGGAGTTACACAAGGCCTTCCCAGAAGCAAATTTGGTTCATTGGGTTTTATCCGTTGATATATCCCCTTATGCAAAATGTAGCTTAGAAAATATGTATTTATCATGTTCTCAGTAAAAGTAAAGAGAAAAAGCCATAATTTCTTTGGGGAAAAAAAAGAAAAAGCTGCCCAATCTTCAAAATTTCCTGGATGAAAATTAAATAATCAGCTTAAGTTCTATTTCCTATTACCTTCCCCAGAATAATATTGGTTTCTGCTTTCACAAAGCACATAGATCATCCTCAGCAGGAAGCCAGGTAGAGTACATTAAAGAAGAAATGATAGAGTGGAATAGGGTTTATGAAGAGAAGAGCAGTACCTGGTGGTCTAACCATGAAACATTGTCTGACTGAGGTAGGTTTAATCTTCTGCTACACAGACACCTTCTAAGCAACTTATCTTCTTATGGGATACTTTTAATAGCTTTTTGGAAGCAATGAATAAGGTCTTTCTCAGTGTCATGCAGTGATCCAGTATACTGCAAATAATTCTAGCTAGTAAAGATGCACAGGCCTCAGGATTTTCACATTTAAAATAAATATTTGCTCACTGAATCTTGCTGAGAGCTAGCCACAAAGCAAGGTACTAGTCCAAACCAGAACTTTGTTAATACAAGTCCAATTTACATAGATACAAAAAAAAAACCCCAAGAAAAACAAAAACAAAAAACCAAACAAACAAAAAAAAAAACAAAAAAAAAAAGAGAGAGATAAAATTTGGATTCCTGTCCAGATCAAAAGCAGACTAAATTGAATTATTTGAAGGTCCCTTTAAAAACATGCAGTAACCATATATTATAGTTCATATATAATTTCAAATAGATGGTGGAAAAAGAGAGATATTTATGTCTAATTCAGGCCTAACATTCAGATTGGCCATGTTTCTGATGAAAGGCATATCCATGTTGTAGTATGAGCTGGGAGTGTTGTGGAAGAAGAAAGCAACAACCCTTATAGCAAACCAGAGAGGTTGTCAATTAGGAAATGTCACCCTGGGCTGTGTCTCTGCTTTTCTGTCATTTACCTCCTCCAATGTAGATCTGAAGACTTGACTCCAAGAAGAAATCTGGGATACCAGCCCCTTTCATATCATGTCCCAGAAGATGATGAAGGTGCTGGGTGGATCTTGCACTTCTACCTCAGCTTGTGTGATTCACAGGGACCTTGTGCTGGTGCTGACAACACACCAGCCAGAGGTGCAAGACACTGTTGGAGAGCTACCAGCACCAAGGTGGACCACAGACACACTTGGGCCACAGCTCCCACCTGGCTGGTGAGCTGGTGGCCCCCAAGGAGCAGATCCATTTGGTTACAGGCACCAAGCACCCATGGTCACCTCGTGCAGAACTGTTACCACACAGTCAGGCCTGGAAGTGTACTTTTCTCATCAAAACTGAAAGGGGCATTTATAAAATCAGCCTTTTCTCATCTTTCTGCTGTTTTGGGCCATGATACAAAATCAACCAAAAAATTGCTGCAGTTGGATACATCTGAGTCAGCTTCCCTTAACTCTCTTTACAGCCCAGGGAGAGAAGAATCCATGTTAGGTTAGCTAAGCTTCCGCTGCTTCTGTGTGTTGCACGTTTGAAACAAACCATTGGTGACAAGCTACTGCTTTTATTGCCACCTTCAAAATGGAAAAATACTGTTGCCTGTCTCCATCTCCCAAAGGTTTCACAAGACTTAATTCATCCACTCCTCTGCTCACTCCTCTTGTAAATGGCTTTGAGATTCCTGAAGAGTGGGAAATTAGCAGATATATGTAAGGTCATTTTAGCTCACCCACCCTTTGTTATGATGTGGCTCTGTGTGATCAAGTTTAAGAGGAAATATTGTGCTCAAACCAGTGCTAAACTCAGCAGGAGAGAAAATGTTGCACTGGTTAAAAAGTAATGTTTCTCTTTTGGCATACTCTGGTATACTCATTCCTCATAAGTGTTCATGTTATCACTTCTGCTTGCTTTGAGATCTCAGCTGTAAGTAAAATCATTGCTAAAAAAAAAAACAAAAGAGCTTTCTGGACTGATCTATAATTCCATTTTTAGCGTTGCAGTCTGTGTGTGTTGAGGTGTAGAGGTTTTTCTCTGGAAGCTGATTTGGTCTGAGGAGTGCCCTTTTTCCAGCTCCGTCTTCATCTTTATGACTTGTTGTGCTCTCCCACTGCCAGCCCAGGGACTGCCTGAGTGCCAGCAACACCTCAGCAATGCTTTTGTTCTGGCAGCCTCCGAGGCCCGGTCAGCAGGGTGGCAGTGGTAGGACACATCCAGCAATGGCCCAGACAAAGTGCTATGGTCAGGAAGCATTTTCATGTTTCTTTTTTGGCTGTGGTTGGTGGTAGGGACACAGGCACTCTGGTGAGTGAAGCACCTGCTTCACTCTCTCCAGCTCCTGTACCTTTCCCTACCTCCCAGTCCAGGTGTTTCCCAATATGGGAAATGAGGCTTGAGTGGCCACACAGGAAGATGTGGGATGCCAGGGATTGCCTGCATTCCAAGAGACCCCGCAGCTGCCAGCTGTGACGTGCCAAATCCAAACCTGAACCCGAGTTCTCCCAAGGGGGCTGGCATGAGGACAACTTGTGCAAAGTGTCCAGATCCCTTGCTCCTCAAGGGCAGGTGGCTTTGCCCCAGCAGAAACCCTTCACAGAGTTTCCTTGGGTCTTGGTGAGTGGTGTGGAGTTCCTTCCTCCTTCCCAGCATTTAAAAAGAAGGAAAATAACAGCATCATGTTTTTAACTGAGGTGATTCTGCCTTGGTATCAAGTTTTACTGTCATCCCTGTTGTTGGTTCTTATGATAGAGCCACTGAGCTGGATCCTTCACTGCATGCACACACTCAGCACTGGCTTGGCTGGAGCTCTGGCTGCTGCCCTGAGCATGGGTTCTGCCAGAAACACAGCAAGGATGCAGTCACAAACCTTTACTCTTTTGCACCTCCAAGATAAGAAAAGTTTATAAAAACTATTTGAAAATGAAATGTGAACATTGTTCTATTTCTGAGAGCTTTGTTAGTCTTTTCTTCCAGCAGGTTCCACATAATGTAGTTAAACTGACATCAGGGAAACAAGAAAGCACATATAGGGTCACAAAAAAATGGCCAGGACAGGGCTCATTCGTGTTTTTCTTAGCTTTTCCTGTATGTGTGTTACAGTGCTGGTCTGAGAGCATCCATTTCTCTATGAGAGCAGATATGTACTGCTTGGCCACAACTTGCCTTTTGTAGGAGGGCACTCTGGTTCTTGGCAAAGCTCCTAGAGTTTGGCTTGCTCTGGGGAGCACTGCTAGTGCACTGAGTTATTTCTAGGAGAAAAAATCTTTTCAGCTGAAATTACCATTAGGAAACTTCTGCTGCCAGGCTATATAAGTTTATATGTACACGAATTTAAGGTACCACCAAAAGCAAATCTATTGCCATGAGGAAAATGTCCAGGGAGATTACAATGCCCACTAACAAGGACCCCATTCATTAATGGTAAGTGGCACGGGAAGGAAGGTTTGATGCGGGGCCATCTGCTCGGAGCTGCGGCAGTTCCACAGCGTGGGGCGTGCGGAGCACGGGAGCCGTGAGTAAGCAAGGGCTCCCCGCTGCCCTCTGACGCAGGTGGCCCTGGAGCTGGGAGAGGAGGGGTTTGAAGGACATGGGAGTTTGCTAATTAAAAAGATAAATCTCTTGAATTGCACTCCTATAATTACATTGTCATTACAGCAAACGCAGCTAAATTAACTTACAGGAGCACGGCTTTTGCCTTGCCCCGTTGTGTTTATGTACAAATCCCTCCATGTAGCAGCCCCTCAACTGCTTTGTTGGCTTGTTTAGTACCATATGTTTCATCCTGTACACTCCAATGGGCAAATAGAGTCATCTTAATAATCCCAGTAACTATATCACAAAATCCAGAACATTGTTTTTGGTCATATGGTGCTGAGTCTCCGCAATGACAGGAGAGTCTGACTCACTGCCTGAGTTCGGGTCACCTGTCAAAACTCATCTTTTCTCCTTAAATTGTTGCATTTGGTATTCTTCTGCCACAGCAATACACTCAGACGTTTTCTTCCTGCAGAGATCAGGCATGATTCCCCACAACTCACAGCTGTGCCTTGGGATGGCTGTGCAAGGTGGCTGTGATTTAAGTGAGGGTGATTTGCACCATGGGAGGCAACACAAGTTGGTGTTGAAGCTGAGGAGGGAGGGAAATGTTCCTATCAGGACTAGAGAAAAGGAGCAGTAATACTAAAATCCCAGGCTTTGAAATGAGAAACACAACCATGGTTAACAGTCCATTTTTTCCTCCTGTGCCATTTGGGTGATGCTGTCAGGCTGTGAACTGGCAGGAGGGCATAAGGGATATGCTGCCAGGAGCACCATGTGGGACAGAGAAAGGCAACACCTTGTAAATGTGTTTAATATCAAATGCTAGGAAATAAATGCATCTGACTTCCACAGAAAGATATACATGAGGCAAGTAACAATACAATTCCAGTCCTCTTCCCTCTAAAGATAACTTTTAAAAGCTTGATAGACTTAAACAACTGTTTATCACCACAAAAAAGGTGCTAAACTAGTATTGGCCCAAGATGGTCCTGTAAAGCAGGGTTCCATTGGAGGATGCCAAACCCACATAACCTCTGTAAGAGCTGGGTTAGCTGTGGGCTGCCTGCTCACTTAGCAGCTCACACATGCTGGGGGCAGCACTGCCTGCCCCAGCTCAGGGAGCCCACAGTGGATGAAGCCTCTACTGATGCCCAGCATGGTCCAGCTACATCCTCTGAGCCAAGAGCAGAGAGCTCCCAGCACTTGTGGAGTCACTGTGAGGGCAGAAACAAGCTCCCCAGAGGCTCCTCCACTGCCAGGCACAGTTTCAAGGGCACCAATGGATGTGCTGGCCAGAGCTGAGCTGGGAGCCAGGCAAGAGCAGAGCAGAGGTGAGCACTGCCTCCCTGGCAGCCTGAGGGCAGTGGCCACAGCTGCCTGCCACTGCTGTTGGCAGAAAATAAGAGGCCTGGGACTGAATCCTGCCTCCCCATCTCCCTTGAGTAGATTTCTGATGTAGTGGAGAGGGGAGCCACTATTCAAAGGACTTATTAAACTATCTGGGGTCACAGAACATAAAAACATGAGGGGTTAGGAGCCACATAAATTTCTAATCCCAAGATTTTTAAAAGCCTGGCACTAGAGAAGAGCCTTTCATTTTGTGTCACTTTGTGGACTAAAATGTCAGTGCAACAATAGCTTCAAGTTCCTTGCATGTCTTTGCAAATCTTTCTTCTCTGAAATGAAGCAAAACAACAGGGTGGTAATTCTCATTGTTTGGCTGGCTCAACATCCACCTACATGTCAGAAATATCCATAGGTCAGCCAAGTCACACTCGTACAGGGGAGACTCCCTCACTGTCTGCACTCTTTTATAGGCATAGGAGCTTGGTTCTAGGATGCAGGATTTTATGCCTTGCATAACATGCTGTTAGTAATCAACAAGGTCAAATGTTCCACTAGGACAGGGCTGTGGAATAATCATGGCCTTTGGTAGCCAGGTTTCAAGAGAAGTGACACTACTCTTCATCCCTTCTGCTGCCCTGCAGGAAGTGTGGGTGGGTGGAAAGGAGAGAACAGCAGGAAGGAGGACAAGGAAAGCACCAAGGTGTCATTGCTCATAAAGGATCTGAACCTGCCACACCTTTTCCAGCATTTGGCCTGCTCTGAAATGGGCAAGTTTGATTGTGCCATTCGATGGTTCAGGCTTCAGAGGATCTGAAGCTGAGAGCCAGCCTGGGAACTTCCTTCTGATAGTTTTATTTCTTCAGGTTGTTTTATTCCTAACTTCAAGATGAGAAACAAAAGCTGAGTGTTCAGCTCTGCCCCTGGTATTCGCAATGGCATTTTGTCTTGGGTCACTTTTGTCTGGTCCACTGTCTTTGAGAGCTTCCCTTTGTGTTCAGTGTTGGCAATTGCAAATAATTTCTTCTTCCATGCAGTTTTTTCCTATGGGATGCAGAGAACAGGATCATCATAAAGAAGAACAGGGAGGTCACCACCTTTCCTGTTAACTTGTGGACAAGTCTATACATTGCACACTTCATTGCCCTTCAGCGTCCATGATGAAAGTAAATAAATGAAGCTTTGCAGCACTGGAGGTGCACAGGTGCACATAAACTGGAGACTCAAAAGCACAAATTTCAGTTCCCCTGTTTCCAGGAGCCACACACAGAAATCAGACAAACGATAGCTGTGTCAGCCTCTGGCTTCATATTTCTCCTCCATAAGTGCATCCAAACAGGTTAACAACACAGCCCAGCACAAGCTTTTCAGCACTACCTGTAAATAACCTGGAATTACCAAATTGTCCTGCTATACTCATTCCTCACTTGGCAAAGCAGGGACCTTTGCAGTTCCTCACACTGCCACTATGATATATTTGTATCTCTGCATTGCCATCAGCTCTCCCCATGAATCCCACATTGTTAGCACCATATGGATATAAAATGAAAAATGATCTGGCATACAGATGAAAATAAAAGAGGCAATCACAGGTGAAAAGTCTGCAGCAAGGATAAAATAGAAATAAGAGGCTGGTCTGAAAGCAGTCACTGATGGCATTGTTCTTGCCCATTCTTCCTGCCTGCTGTGAGGCACGGGCATCACTTCTGATTCCCCCTGGGCTGCAGGGCAAATAAGATGCTATTCTGAATGAGGAAGTGCCTCAGGGGACAGTCTACTCCCTATCTGTCTCTAATCACTGGAGGACCCATTCTGCAGCTGTCCTTGGCCAGGAGGTGAGGGATTTCTCCTCTGCTCAGCCCTGCTACCAGCTCAGCAATGCTGACTGCTGTAGGCAGTGCCAACACATTATTCATGACTGCTCCAGCCTCTCCCCACCTGTGTGGCAGGCTCAGGAGCCAGGAATCAGAAAGGCAGGCATGTTCAGCACAGTCACCCTCCATGGCTTTTTCCTACATGGCAGCATGGTAGAGGCTCATGCCCTTGTCCCATCCTCATGTGATGGAGCTGCAGAAATAATCCTGGTGCCTGGCAGTTCTTATGGTGGCTGAAACCAGATTCACCCATTAGGAAACTTGTGCAAACCCCCATTGCAGACTAGGGGAAGGGAACTATTTCCTAAGGGAAGTGTCCACGTACTGTGGCATGTGTATACTTCTGTAAATACACAGGCTAGTGTTACATACATAGTTACTATCAGCCACAAAGATGGAAAAGAAAAAAAAAAAGAAAAAAAAAAGGGCAGGAGAAGAAAAGCCAAGCATTTCCATGCCCATCGCCATCCAGTGAAACAAGTCATGCATTCAAATATGGCTTCAGGCCTGGGTATTCTCAAAACAGATTTTACTTACAGCATTGCTCCATTTTTATTCTCTATTTTTGTACAGTATCCCTGGCAATGGAAGGAGGGACAAGTCCACGTTCCTATCATGCTACCTTGAGTTGTTTCAGAGATGTCCTGGAGAAAAGACTTTGTTATAAACCTTTGCTTTTAAGCATATTTTACTTCTGGTTTCTTTTTTTTCCCCCCTGAAATGTGTTTACAAATTACTCCTGAAGAATGCACTGCTGGCATGCAACAGATGTCCTTGCAGTCTGATCTGACCAGCACCAAGCAATGTGCTGCTGTATCTACACAATTACCACTGCTATGAGCTGCTCAATCCAGTCCTGGCTCAGGAATTGCACACTGAACTGTGCTGCCTGCCCCAGCCAGGTACTGCAGGAGGGCACTGGGAGCATCCCCACGCCAGACTCCTGGCCATGAGTCCTGAGAGCAGGGTTATCTCTAGTAGATGTGGCCATGGTGGCCAGGTGTGGTCACCTTTCCCTTCCCTGAGGGAGGGAAGAGCTTGTGATGTAACAGTCAGACAAGTGAAAAAGGCACACTATAATGCAGATTTCCAGCACATCCATGAGCTGCCCCTTGTGGAGACCCAACACCACTGCCAGAGCTCTTCAGCACATTGTAGGGGTCTTTGAAAAGCCCCAGGAAAGAGTTTCAAGCATGGACACAGCCCTGCCAGGAATATTGTCTGTAGTTACTGTTTGCCAAAGCACACAAAGCATCTGCCTGTCCTCAGACCTATTCAGCTCTAGTTTTCAGCCCATATGGTCACAGCTCATGAGAATATTGATAAGCTGTGGTGCCCTTCCTCATAAAGGTTTTTTAAAGACAAAATGCAAAAGTCTGGAATATGCTGGAGATGGATGCACTTGGAAATTAAAAGGCTAGCAAAAGAGCTGGTAAAGTTTCACTGTCTTAAGTTTTCAAAGGCAAAACCACATTTTCATGACTTCATTTCACTTAGTGAGCAGCAGCAGGCTGGAAAACCTTTTTTTTAAAATGTATTTGCAGCCAATGTGCAGAGCTCAATAGTTAAGAACAACACCATATTCAAGACACATCCAGCAAACCTTGATTACTATAGATGCTTCTCCTCAATTTAAACTCAGTTGAATCTATATTTAACAGGTTTTGTGCTATTGCTATTGTCATAGAAAAGTTCTTGGCAGTTGCAGGGATGGAGAGCTGGATGACTGAGAGCAGCAGGAAGGAGTTGAGCTTTTCTTTCACGTTCTCTCCTGCTAACTCTTGCTTCCTCTGTTGCCAGAAACCCACACACTTCTCTGAGAGGTAAAGTACATTAGTACTGTAGCAGCTTAATCTAGCAGAGTATATGAGGCCTTAAAAATATTTTTTAGATGTATTTTAAGCTGAACTGGTAGAATTATTTATTGTTGAGACCACTTATGCTTCATGGTATAAGCCCTTTCTGTCTGCTGCTTAAAACCTCAATAAATGCTTTAGGTCATGAAATTTTCCATGCTCCGGTGTCCTTGCCACAGTGAAGGAGAGATTCAGCAAAAAAGTCTTCTCTGTTTTTAAAAAGAACCTCCAAAACCAAAAAGAGCATAGCCAAGCAAATACCTTCCTCTAAAAAATTACCTACTTGGGGTTTGGTTTAAAGAACCCACAGCATCCTAGTTCAAAGTCAAACCCTGAAACCTGCAGCAGAGGTTGTCTTTTGTGAGGGGCAATTTCCATTTTATCATTCCCATCCAAAGCTGCCTCAATTTGACCATCATGTCAGTTTGATGACTCCCATTAAAGACTGCTGGGTCTTGGTTAGCTGTGGCAGGGTCTGGCCCAGGGAGAGCGTGACGCCCCCACTGCGGCCACTCTGTGCTCCCAGCAGCTGTGGCAGCTGTGGCAGAGCCCTGCCCTCCCCCAGAACATCTGCCTGCCTTACACCAGTGTCCTGCCCCAAGCCAAGTCCCCTCCATGTGGCCTCAGAGGGGCTGATGGGGCAGAGCTCCTGCACAGCAGGTTTTGGTGCAGAACCTCTGCACCTCAGGGACTCTGGAAGAGCTTGCAGGACCCTGTGGTGCCTCACAGACCTCAATACATCCTCGGTGCTGAGAGGGAAAGCAGATGGCTGGGCTGTGGCAGCCAACCCTTTCAAGCCTTCCTGGTGGCAGCAGGAAAACCTTTGCAGGGCAGTGCAAGCTGTGCTGCATCTCTGAGCCTCTGGCATGGGCAATGGCCCCAGGCTGCACAGCTGTAATTTCAGTGGTGCCACTGCTGAGTGTGGGCAATGTGAGGGTGCTGCCCAGCTCCAGGCAAGATGGGCAAGGAGAGTTACTTTGGAGAAGCAGGAAAGGCAGGGGAATGAGAAAGGTTGAACAAGTCACCACACCTGTTCCCCACCATACACCCTCAGTGCAGAAAAGGGGATTCAGAACACAAATTGCAGGTACTCAAGGACTAGAAGATGCCTGTATGAACCCAGTTTTTTGGTTCTGTGCTCTCATTAATAGCATACAATCTTTGGAGCCATTGATTTGACCCCTGTAGCACGCAGTATGTGGATATCTTGTGGATGCCTCACGGCCAGAGAGAGAGAGGGAGGCTCCTTTGGTGAAGAAGCTGTGTAGTGAATGAGGGAGGGAAGGCACTGCAAGAGGAGAAGGAGCAATTTCATGGTGGTTAACTGCTCTGAATGTTGCCTAGGAGCACCAGATGTCAACACTGTCTTTGCCACAAGGTTCCCACACAAAGCAAAGGTCATTGTACTTCCTTGTTTTCAATGTGCCTGACTTGAAATTTGGGCCCGGTTTGCAGCAGAGATGAGCCTTCAGAGGCACAAAGATCTCCTTTTGTTTCCTGTTCCTTATTCTCACAGAGCTGTTCTGGGAAGAATTTAATTGATGTCTGAAGTTCTCCCATGTCATACAGATGAGTCCCATAGAAAAGCCTGGAGGAAGCAAATAGCTCCCATTTGACAACAGTGCTTACACAGCAAACTGCAAATAAGGCACTGGGCCATGTGCTGCACAAAATAGCAGTCTTCCTTCTGAGACCACTCCTATCTTTTCTGTGCACTCAAGCAGGCAGGGGTGTGTAAAAGCAATTTAAAATTTCTCTTCCTTGCAATGCCTGCAGGAAATTTGACAATGATAAGGAGACTGGTTCTCTAGGATCCTGGCTTGCTTGCCAAGCTTTCCTCTTCTTCCCCTCCCTCTCATATTCAGATCCATCGCTTGCCTTTTCTACCACTTTGGGGCAGGGATGGGGCAGGAGATGGCTCTGTGCCAACAGTGGCCCCAGCTAAAAACAAGTTCCAAAGATTATTTCTGCTGTGATTCATGGGTCTGTCCTGTGTAGGGCCAGAAATTAGACTTTAGTGGGCCTTGTGGGCCACTTCCAACTCAGAACAGTCTATGATTCTATGATTCTGTGCATATCTCTAATGACTGGGATAATATAAGCATGTACACAAACCTCATGCCAATCTTCTCTCTCATGTGTAGTTTCCTCTTTGTCTCCTGTTTTCTCCCTTTGTTTCAGGGAACCTGCAGTGTTAAACTTGGATCATCTTAGCACTCTGGCTTACAGCCAGACAGGGAATAAGTTGTGATGGGAGAGATGGCAGGGAAGGGTGGGCATGGGAGCAAGAGCAGCTCCATGTGCTGCTTAAGGCAGCATGCAGGAAACCCCTGGAGTGAGATTTGAGTCTGATATCTTGACAAAGATTAAATGAGAGCCTCAGATCTTGGCCTAGTAAAACTTAACATCACTTTTTATCTTCAAAACACTTAATAAACATCAACCAGAACACCATCATAACACTACCCTGCTCAGGGTGAGGAAGTCAAAGGCTCAGTAAGGACACAGATGAAGGAGCTGGGTGCTTGTAATTGATTCCTAGGGTTTCTAAATAATTTAGTTCCTCTGAAGTGCTTCACCAAGAGTCAGATTTTGAGATGGGCACCGAATGCAGCTGCAAACCTGCAGCAAGGCTTCAGCAGTTCCTCCTTCCCTCTGCTGGAAGATACTTCTGGGACTCTTTGTCTCCAGATCAGATTTGCGCAAGGAGGCAGCACTCCCACCTCTCACAGAGACAGCTTGTCCCTTCTCAGGGACAGCTCCTAAGGCTTTCTTTTTCCTTTAGTCTTCCCCAGTTCTCAAACTGAGAGCCCTTCTGGTTCCCCCAGACGGAGGGGCATTGACCCCCCTGCCAAGCACTGCCCTGTGCTGAGCTTTATTATGCAGGAGCAGTGCTGACACCAAAAAGGCCTCTCAGCATGAAAAACGTGCCCTCTGGCCTCTGGCTCACCCTGCCCTGGTCATGGCAGCATTTCCTCTCCACCACTGAAGCTGTTGCACCAGCAGAGCAGAACCTCATTGTTCCCCCAGCTTCCTGCAGCCTGTGTGCCCTCTTGCAGAGCTTGGGCAGTGAAGGGCAGCTCCCTCCCCTTGTTCAGCCCACTGAACACAGGAGCATGCTCATGCCAGAGAGATCCAGGGCAACAAGGGCTTTGCAACCCTCCCCAGCTTGTGAAGAGGTGAGGAGAGGGCGAGTCCAGGATTTTGGCATTGGCAAGAACTATAATACCTAAATAATTTTCCATTTTGTGGAGTACATCCTGAGTGTGCAGCCCAGCTCAGGGCTCCTCATGTAACATCTGGGGCCATTATTTTCTTCCATTCTCATCCCAAGAGCCTCTCCAAAGTCCCAGAGAAACAGCCAGGGAGGCTTTTCAAGAGCCTAAGCATGCTTTTAAGTGGAAGCTACATTTTGTCTGCAGTTCCCAGAGGTTCAGTGTATGAGAGCTATTGCACTGAAGAGGAGAGTAAGCTGGGACACACAAAGAGCTGCTGGCCCTTCCCACAGAACACAGAAAGGAAAGACACCACCAGGAGGTACACCTCAGTGGGACACAGCAGGTGGGATGGGGATTTTGGGAATATTGCAACATGGGCAGGGGTACTAAGCAGAAGGGGAGAGAGCCTGCCAAGCCTCACACATCCAGTAGCAATGCATGGATCCAGCAGTGAGAGAGGCTCCCATATTTTTTGGGTTGCATACAGCGACCTATTGCAAATTTGGGAGGAATGAGACAGTCAGGCAGAGAGACCTGCCTTCCCTCCACAGAGAGACCAGGAAAACAGCAGTGGGAGGCAGGGTTCTCCCTCCCCTTGCAGGGATCTCAGTGCTCTCAAGCAACCACCTACAGACAGCTGTGCTCACTCTGCTAAGGCACCAGCTTAATTGGTGACATGGCTGTTTATCTTCAAAAATACACATTTACCCTTCCCATGCAGCCTGATGTCAGGGAGCACAACAGCTCTGACCTGACCCAGAGATTATCAACAAAAAGCCCTTCCCTTGCAGTTCCTCACTCTCTGCCTGCCTTGGTGAGCGGTTCTGTCCTGGCAAGCCAAAGCACAGTCAGCTGCACCACTCCACAGGGAAACAATCTGGCTGGCACTCATCCCAGTGCTGCACCCAGGAATCACCAAGAACTCTGACATGCCTTACATTAATGGTGCTGCTTTCACCCAGCTCAGGACTTAAGGATGGATTTTCAGAAATACAGAAATACATAAATATTGCACTTTGCAGATAAGCAGCACAAGTTTTCTTGAAAATCCACTAGGCACCTACATGCTCTAAACCCTTAGGTTTCTAAATACTTTTGGAAATACTGGCCCAGAGATGTTTAAGCAACATCCTTAATAGCTCTCCCTCCCCCTGCTACCCCAACCAGCTTCCACACATTTCTCAAACTGACCCTTGCAGCTCCCAAATGGACTGAAATGCTTTGCCCAGGCTGAGATTTCTAAGGAAACAAAACAGCAGCTGAGAACATCAGTCACAACAAAGCCTGTTTTGGCAACATAGAGAAACTCTGGGTTAGGCCATGTGCAAATGCCACATGTGATTGCTCTTTTAGTCACAAACTGAAATTTATGTGTCTCATACAAAAACAACACCACTTTCCCCCTTTGCCCAACTCAGCATTATAGGAGTTTTTAAGTTAAAACAGCAGAAGAGGAGCTGATGTGAGGAGAGTTTTCAACATGTAATTAAGTTGTGGTCCTCTCATGTGTCACATGTCTCATGTGAGAAGATGGTGAGAAGGATTACATGGCAAAAAACTCTCAAGAGGAGACCACATCCCCAAACACAGCCAGGCAAATGTGTGTGTGCATGTGTATATTTGCCTGTGCATAAAGCACTGGCAGGATCCAGCTGTGCCTGCTGATCCTCCAAGAGGAACTAGAGCAAGGTTTTTAACCAGGAAAATGACATGCCTCTAAGCCAAGGGAGAGACAGGCAGGCATGGAGGTCAGGCAGGGCAAGGGAGATCCTTTAACAGAGAGTAAAGGGAGAAAAAGGTGCTTTGCTTTCGTGTCTTTGCAGGAAGATTGGCCTTGCACAGTGCAATGTAATGAGATTCTGCACCTCTTCTCTTTTCCTTTTCAGCTTGGCTAGTTTTGCTAGTTTTTGGTAGGGAAATGGCAGGGAGCAGACAGCACTCTGCTTACAGCACAGTCTGTGATACAGCCATTACAGAGACCCTCAAGGATCCAGGGTGTGCAATGACATCTATTAAACCATTGCAGCAAATGTGAACCAAATACACACCAGAAATCTTCTTCACAAGGCTATTCCTAGCAAGTGCAACTTCTGTCTCATTGAAGTCTCATCAGTGTTCCTGCACTGTCTTCCTGCTACTCAGGAAGGGACCCTGTCTTTCCTCCCAGATGCACAGTATGGTACAGGATCATGGGAAGTGTTGAGAGGCAAGGTGGAGGAGAGAAACAGGGTGTGTTTCCAGTCCCCACAAGAGCCACTGCATGGAAAATTCATCTCTTCCAGTCCTGGCATGCAAAGGACAAAGGAACTGAACTATTCCCTAGAAAAGTGTAAGAGAAAAAATTACAAGTAAAGTCACTGCTGTCAGGACACCTCCTTAGGATGAGATTTTTGTTTCATTTTCCTTATTTATTTTTCATTATCCAGGTTTTGTTTTTATTTTACACCTGCTGTGTTGCTTCAGCAATGCCTTCCTGCTGCAGGGATCAGACTTCCAGCACCCACTCCCAGCCTCCATGGCCCCACACTTACACTTGCCCTGTGTGTCCCAGGGCTCCTGGGACACACAGCTGGCCACCAAGGATCACCAATTTTCCTGCTGGGGGTGTGGGAATCAGTCAAGTTGTGGCCCAGGACAAGCCCAAATCCAAGTGTTTAATAAGCAAAATAGAGGCTCATCAAGTATCTGATGTGAATAATTCAATACCCAGGCTGTAAACCTGCTGCTTGGATAATGATGCTCTTCCTTGCGTCTCAGACAAAACACCGCCGAAGTCTCACAGAATCAAATTACTGTCTAGTGCCCAGTTCTTCCAGTGCCCAGCTACAAAAAGATCCAAGATTGCTGGAAGGACCCAGTACTGCAGCCTATAGCTCCTTTCATTAGGAGTTATTTAGGATTTCTGCCATGTGACTCCTGACAGGAAAGCAGGCCACTTGGGCTGAAAGGTTTCCAAGCATCCAGCTCTAAGCTACAGCTCCCCTGAGGTTACATATTCAGTAGCACAGCAAAGGAAGGAGTGGTAGAATCACCAAAAGGGGACAAAAGGGTTAGAGTGGGGGTCAACATCAGAACCCTACCAGAACCTCTGCCTGGTTCTGTATTTCCCCCAGTGCCTTGTGGTAACACAGCCACCTCTTGGGCCAGGAGTAACATTCAGGTTTCAGCACTAAATTGGACTGGAATGAACCTCTGTCCTTTTAGGGGTTTAAGGTTCAATCTGCATGGGTGCCCTTAAAAGTTGTGGGAGAACAACAGACAATGCCTTGTAAAAGTCAATATATGTCACCTATTTTATGACATATAAATAGACAACGTATTTATGAAGACAACCTATTTTATGAAGATTACCCTGGGTGGGCTGCTGAGAGGATAAGCTTCAGAAAATAGATCCAAGAAGCTAAAGGACCTCTGTAGATAAAAGAAGATCAAACATGAGCTGTATCTTTCAGACCTTCAGTTTGCCACTGGCCACCAGCAGTATCATGAGAATGTGAGTCTACAGTAACAAAATGAGCTCTCTATATTGGACTGCCTTCTTCACCTCCTCTAAATTAAGGGGGAGCAATTAAATGACTGAAAAAAATCCATAAATATCAAGGAAAAGAGTAGAGGTTTCCATTTGTTCTGCTCAGTAGAAACCTCAGGGATACTTATTGCATTAGTGATGGATGAAAATGTTCTCTATTTGTCTTGGGAAAAGGGCATCACACAGCAGACAAACTTATAAGAGCAACATGTGGGAGCTTAGCATTGCCACTGCAGTGACACTGGCATGCACAGGAGAAGAAAGTCATCAGTAATTCTGCTTAAGGGGAGAAAGGCAAAATCCAGGCCAATTAGCTTCTGAGGTAGCTGAGAAAACCTGGCAGCTGCACAAGGAAAGCAAAGAAATCAAGAGAAACACCAGGCTGTGAGGGATCAGCCATGAGAAACACAAGCCAGGTCCTCAGTCCTTCTCTAAATAATAACTTTGGAACAGAGTTAATCTCTATGATACTGATCTAATGTAATACTATTGCTGCTCCTGAGCCCATAGCCAGAGATGGCACTGCATGGGACTGGAAATAGCTGATGTGAGCCCAGATTGTAACAAGGCAGAGCATGGACCAGCTCCTGGTCTGGACAACACCAAGGTGCTCCTGGGAAGAGCTGGCTCCAGAACTGGAGATGAGAAAATCAAGGCTTTGAGTTCACAGATGAAGTAAATTCTTGTCACCTGGAAGGTGGCAAGGCAGAAAAAGATCCTTGATATTCCAAAAAAATCCTTGATATTCCTCTCTGACTTTGATCTCCTAATATTCTTTTTATAGCACAGTTCAGTTACACCAAGTTTTTCTCTCACTGGACCATCACTGAGTGTAGACACCTGCGCACAGAAGGCCGCCTAGTTTTCCTGGTGGTGACACAGCCTTCCCTCCCCTTTGCTTTGCTCTCACTGTGAGTTTCCATAAAGCAGCTACAGCAGATATCACTGCAAAAAAAGAGTAAACCCTGTGAGTGATGCTCTCACTGTCAGGCAGAAAGAGCAGGGAGAGCCCTGTCCTTGCTCTGGAAGGACATTATGTGGCATTATGGAAGCCACTGCGACATTTCTCCATCACTGCAATGCTAATCATAGACAAGTTTGGCTTGAAAGGGACGTTTAGAGGTCATCTAGTCCAGTCCCACTGCAATGAGCAGGGACATAATCAACCAGATTATATTGCTTAGAGCCTAAACCTTGAATGTTTCCAGGGATGGGGAATGGGGAATCCACAACTTCTCTGAGCAACCTCTTCCAGTGTTTTACCACCCTTATTGTAAAAACCTCCCTCTTTAAATCGAATTTCAATCAACCTTCCATCAGTTTAAAACCATTACCCCTTTCCTATCACAACAAGCCCTGCCAAAAAGTTTGTCTTCATCTTTCTTTGTGAAAGGCTGCAGTAAGTTCTCCCCAGAGCCTTCTCTTCTCTAATGATGAGCTGCTGTCTGCATCTCAATCTTAAAAATACTGGATATCTTCAGTTCCTGAGTAGCTGTTATATCACTTTTATGGGTCTCACACTTGTGGGATGCTGGGCTGCAGCATCCAGCCAGAGACAGGTACTCCACACCACTTACCACCACATGTCAGAACAGGTGGTGGTGCAAGGAGATGTGACTCAGATTGAAATTGAGGTGTTTACCTTAGGGGAAACTGCAAGGAAAAAAAAACCCACCCAGATTTAGAAAGCTTTTAACACCATAAATTGAAGGTGAGCTCACCACAACAGAGCTTGGGGTAGGTGCTGGCTGTGGGAATGTCCCTGGAGGGGAGGATGGCAGGCAGGGGCAGCATTCCAGAGGACAGGTGCAGTGTTTCCCCACTCACCCCACGCAGGAAGGTGCAGGCAGGCTGCAGCTGTGAGCAGCCTCTGACTCCCAGCAGGGCTTCCTTGTCCCTGGGATGAGTAGGAAAACTGAGTAAACAGCTTCTTGGGTGGAGCAGTCTGTTAAATAGTATTTCAAATGAAGTAACTGGGGAAAGCTTTACCCTTTTTTTGCTGCTTCCAGGACATCACCAATCACAGAGCCAGAGCCTGACTTGCCGTGGTGGTGTTAGCTCTGCCCAAGGACTGTTAACTCTGCCTGTACCTCCAGCTCTGGATGATGGCAGTTCCCTCAAATGTTTCAAGGATCCTCTGAAGAGCCCCAGTCCTGCTCACCCACTCCTTGGTGCAGGGGTTAAAACAGAGAGCCTGCCATGTCCCCAGACTCTGCTGAATTAGCACTCTGCCTCATCCCTTTCCCGAGGACAATCTTTGCTGCATTTAGGAGTGCTGTTTCCTTATGAGCACAAACAGCTGCTGTGCTTTCCAGGGGAAAGCACCAAGCTGCGCCTGAAAGCTCTCAGGGGACAAGAGTCTTGTTTCACAGAGGAGAGGCAGACAAGAAAGCAAAGCTGTGAGTGACAGCCCAGCCATCAGGCCTGAGGAGGGAGGTCCCTCTGGGCCTCGCTTCAAAGAAATAGCTGAGAAAAGACCAAGTGGAGAGCAGAAGCACTGACCCAGAAGGTGCCTGGCACCTCTGCAGGGGCTGGATTGGTGGGAAGGAGAGAGCAGAAGAGCCTGAGAAGAGCTTGGGGAAAGCAGACATTTTCTCACACTGTGTTTAAATGGTGTTTGGTGCCTCTGTAGCACTGCATTTAAAATGTTCAGGACTCTACTAATGTTAATATCTTTGTCCTCTGTTAATGAGCTTCACGCTCCTGGTTATTGCAGCCTTCTCCTAGAGCTGAACAAGCACCTTTAGGAGTGGGATGTGTGCATTCCTGGTGAGTGAAGCTGTGTTGGCTTCTTGGGGCAGGTTGGGCTGGAGGAGATGGCAGCACCTGTGTGCTGTCACCATGACAGAGCAGGGGGGCAAATTTCAGGTTTGCCATCCCTGTCCCTCCCACACTGACACCTTTCCTTTCCTTAGGAGAGACTCAAAGCTTGTTCAGGGGGAACCTGGGACAAACTTAATGCTGCTGTAAGTGTCACTGCTTTCTTCTCCCAGAACCCAGCAGTTTTGTGGCTTGGTTGAGGGTCAAGGCCTGTCAGCAGCTGGAATAGCCAGGGGATAATATTCCCCTCTTTGTACATGCCTTTATATGTATATTTATGTGTATCTTCATCCCATAGTGGGTATCATTGAGATGCATTTGGCAACCAAGAGAGGGTGAGGGTTTATGCAGATGCTGAGAGAGAAGAAAGCACTGTTAGACTGAAGAAGTATAGGCAATAGTAATTTTGAAGAAAAACAATAACAATTTTAACAGTAGCTGACACTCTGTTTGAAAAGACAGCAGGAATATTTGTTATCTTTTCTGCCAGAGTGGCCAAGTCCTGCTGTATTGATATTATCTTGAAGATGACAAAAAACCATATTAATCTACTTGAAATGAAAACCTGGGCTTTGAGAACAGCCATAGACACTTTCTGAGGGGTGAAGTGATTGAAATCAATCATATTTTATGACTCACAGCAGTTTCTGTAAGCAACTTGAAGATCCAGCTACCCTGCTAGTACCAGGTTTCCATGAATGGCTCCAATCCAGCTGCCAGAAACAGCTTCTCAATTCAAGTTATCCTTGCAGTAATAGTGGCAAATGGATAGAACCATGTGACCTCTCCACACAAATGTCAGGCCAGATGTGCAGTATTGTGAAGATGCAGATCTGACTGAAGACTAAACAGAATTTTCCATCCCTAGGCCAAGGCATACAAGAAGGTACTCCTGGCACATGAAGGGTGAGCTAGAGAAAGGAGAAAAGGCTGCAAGTGGAATGGGAAGTGATAGTCCAAACAAGATAGCCATGGAGTAATTTTTTGTGGAAGGAACCTCTGGAGTTCACCCACCTCTCAAAGAGGCCAACTTCAAAGTAAGAGAAGGTTGCTTAGAGCCTTGACAAGCTGACCTCTGAACAGCTCAGTGGCAGCTGGCACAACAGAAGGAAGGGATGCCATGCAGGGGGACCTGGACAAGCTTGCAAAGTGGGTCCACATGATCCTAATGAGCTCCACCAGTCCCGGTACAAGGCACCCTACTTGGGTAGACACAGCTCCAGACAGGAGTACAGAGGGGGAGAAGAACCCATTGGGAGCAGCCCTGTGGAGAGGGACTTGAGGGCTTTTAGATGAAAAGCTGAACATGAGCCAAGAGTGTGCACTCACAGTCCATCCTGGACTGAAACAAAAGCAGCATGGACAGCAGGTTGAGGCAGGGAATTCTGATCCTCTTCTCTGCTCTGGTGAGACCCCACCTGGAGTGCTGCATTCAGCTTCAGGGTCTGCAGCACAAAAAAGAGCATGGACCTGTTGGAGGGGGTTCAGAGGAAGGCCATAAAGGTGATCACAATGCTCTCTTCCAACCCAAACCATTTTATGAATTCCACCAGAGAAGGAGGTCCAGCCTCCTCAAGGGGCAACATGTTGCAGTGACGAAACACTGTCACTGCAATTTCTTTTCATGACACTTAAACCAAATGTCCCTTGTTGCATCTTGTGATGGTTGCATCCTGTCCTTTCTGTACCTTGTAGAAGAGTCTGGCTCTTTTTTCTCTATAACTGTCCATCAACTCATGGGATCCTGTAGTTATTTCTCCATCTTAACTGCTCTTACCCAGGCTGCACAAGCCCACTGCCCGTATCATTTAGCCTCTCCTCATTTGTTATGCTCTCCAGCCCCTTAATTGTCTTCATAGTCATCTTCTGGCCTTGTCCCACTCTGTCCAAAACTGGACACTGCTTCTTATGTGCACTCAAAAGTGCCAATGTTTGGCACTTTTGAGGGCACATAAGGCACAATGTTCTCCTGAGCTGCTGCAATGCTCTTGCCCAGAGTGTGGTTGCCCTCCATCTCTGCTGGGAGGTCCTGCTGGCTGCTGCAGCCTGTGCTCACAGGGTCCCCAGTCCTCTTCCACAGAGAGGTTCCTGAGGCAGTGGGTTCCCAGCCTGTTGTATGAGCTTGTTCTGTTCTACATGCATTTCTGTGTTGGTCTTCATAAGGTTTTTATCAGCCCATTTTCTTTGATAGTTGAAGTTCCTCTGAATGACAGTCCTAAAGTCCAAGCAGGTGATCTCCCCCCACCAAGATAATTTGCTGTCATTCACATCTCTTCCAATTTCTATTTTCCTCCATGTGTAGTCTTTTACTTGGTTAGTATTGCATGTGAAGCTGGACAAAATGACTGACAGAATGTGCAAATGTATCCCAGCATCACACATTTTTCCTGCAAAGTAGCATCTCCATTTGTATGTCTGGCAGCACTGCCTGTGCAATTCCCGTCTGATTTATTAACACTATCAGCAGGAGACATCAAAAATTCCTAAGAAATACAAAAACCAAGACAGTTGTCTCAGCAGGTACCAACCTCACATGCAATGCACATACTCTCCTCTAATGCTAAAGCCAAAATGTGGCTGATTATTAGTTCTTATCAACTTATTTGCATATAGATGCACAGATGTCCCACTCAAGAGACTCAAAGAACAACATTTTTGTTTATCATACGTCCAAGGACAGCAGAAAACCACCTTCAGCTCTGAAACCCAGGGGCTGTCTAAAGCATTCAGCTCTACATGACATAGGGTCCCACAATTACACGGTCATTAATCAGTGCTTCACTATCATGGTGATGTAGGGCAGATTGAGGAGAGATAGTGGAAGATGAAAAGTGCCAATTAGTGCTAGGTGAGGTACAAGCTCCTGCCCACCACTACAGGGACTAGAGCTCCATTCCTGCTTGCCTGTTTAAAACTTTGACTCGTTTTACCCGTTCACACAACACGTGTCTTGCCGGGTCTTGGATGGGGCTGATGGCAATCTGAGCTGTCTGCTGTCACATGTACAGCCACAGCCTGAGCTGATGGATCTGATACTATACCTCTGACCCCTTCTGTCAGCAAAAAGTGACAAGGACAGCATCATGGTAAATCGAGAAGGTTAACAGAGAGATAAAACACCATTTGTGTATGTCAGCTCTTTACTGTATACACTTTCCATGTTTTTGCTTATGAAGTGCAAAGCACGAAGGTACCAAGCACAAACATCTTGTTATTTCCATAATCTTCATCTTATAAAAAGTACACCTGATTTATATTGGCTGAAATCAGAGACTTCAAGGAATTAATTTTAAGTCCACACTGTGCTCTGAATCAGTTTTGATTGAGGAAAGTCTCTTACGGCAGGCCCTCACCCTGGGTGTGCAAGGACAAATGCAGGAGTATGGGAGGGAACGAAAGCCTCCCCATGCCTGGTGCACATTCTACAGCCAGTGGGATCGAACACAACCATCTCATCAATGGTGTCTGCTTGGTTGGCTTTGAGGCAGCCCACTGGAATATCAAAATACTTGAATCAGGAGAAGGTAGGAGCAGGGAGGTGAGGAAAGTAATGAAAGCATCAGCATGCTGCTGCAGCTGCCACAGTGCCAACCTCAGCCAGCTCAAATCCACATGCCTGCTCTCATACTCAGCCTGAGAGCTCCTCTGAGCGAGAGCCACATAATTAATTAATTAGCCAAAAAATATGCACTTAGTTATTGTCTTTTGGTCACCAGTCATCATGTGGAGATATATTTACCCCATTCCACTGGAAAGATACCACCAGAAAGCCTTGACCCCACCCTATTGACAGCTGACCTCAGCAGAGATCAGGTTTAGGGACTGCTGCATACCTGTGTGACCAGCTGTTGTGCCTTTTGGGAATGGTTGAACTGATCCAAACCTTTGCTTTGAGGAGATACTTGGCTGAGACATAGGTCTGTTTTTCTTATGCAAACTGGTTACCATTTTCCTTTTGAAAAAGTTAGACCCAGCCCTTTATTTCTCATGATGTTGACAAAGGGATCCCAGAACTTCTTCATTTTCCATCAGCAGGAGTTTGGCCAAGTGGAGTTGATCACCCACTTGCCAAGTGCTCCCTTTCCCACCTGCACAGGAGTGTCAGCTCCATAGCTGATGAACCTAGGAACTTCGTATAGGATAGAAAAAACTGGTTACTTTTGTGTCCTGGTGCCTCACAACTGAGGCTGCAGTAAATAAACATTTTACTACTTCCTATTATCTTTGCCTTAAAGAATGTTGGAATATTCCATAATCCATTTTAATTTGGATAGGAACAACATGGTCCTGGAATGCAATGCTTCTCATGCTCTAATGTCCTCACTCAACTGCAATATTCAGAGAATTGAGAAAGAGCAGCAATGTATAATCCTAATACAAACTATGTAGTCGAAGGGTAATCTAAATTGTGTTTCTTAACAGGTTCTTCATTAAATTCAGGTAGGACCGAAAAGAAATTCTTGGCTTGCTGCACAATAGCCAGGCCAGAACATGGCCTTATGTGTTTTGAGTTCATTTTATCCTGAGTGAACAGGAATTTGTTGCTCTTTCCAGAGCAGCAATGGTTATCATTCGCCCTCTGTGTTTTCTGATTAATTTATTACACCCAAGGTAGCATTTTTAATATATGACTCAATTTTTTTTCCATTACTTTGTTTCTGTCTCATCAAATGGACTTGAGCATATTATTTATGGCTCAAATCCAGACAGTTTTCAGTGTGTGTTACACAGACTTGGTACACATGTAGTAATTAAGTAATTAAGTGATTGCTGTGGATGGAGCATGCCTTCAAGCATTATGCTTGGAGCACTTCTGCCCACTTTGCAAGCCTCATCATACATCAACATGCTTTGTCACACCACATTCAGAAATTGAAGATGCCTGTACAAATTTGGAAGACATATCATCTGTGCCTGTAAGCACAGCAGAGGCTTAAACTGACCACAACTCACTGGATCCAAGGCAGGAGAAATCTTTTAGCCCTGTTTGACACCAGAGCTCAAATGTGGCAGCTGCTGGGCTCCATTTGAGTCTGACCATTTATGAATCAGGTCTCTCTCCCTGCGGAGAGCCAGGCCTGGTCAGCCTGCAAAGGAAGAGCAACACAAGTGACTCATAAGAGATTATTCACTCCTGCTGAGAATACAGATGTCCTCATGGAGATGCTGCAAGTGCTGTACTGTGGAAAGCCCTTAGTTCACCAGAGGTTGTCTGGATGCTCCAAAAGAGAAACTCCAGACCTTACAGTGCATCTATATCTACAGTGTTTTCTGCCTCTGTAATCCAGGGTAGGATTGAGTCAGAGCCAAAGCACAGCTGGTCTTGTACCTGTTTAGTTTGTGCTCACCACTTCTCTCCTGAAAATAAAGGAAGGATCCCTTACCCAGGCACACTTTTTCTCACATGCCCAATTTTGTGTGTCCATTACACCAGGTGCAAAGCAGCATGGCCACCAGTGCCCTGAGAAGAGTCTCTTGCTTTTTCTTTTGGGGTATTTCAGGTTCTAAGGTGGTGTTTTAGCCTGAATCTTAATACTTTAAAACCCCTTCTTGGACCCCTGTTTCAAACACCACTGCAAATCCTACACTCTGCTCTTCCCTCTTTTACAAAGGGACCAGTGACAAGATCCAGTACAAGATAAAACTTACTGAGTTTCCTGGTGAGGCATTCCTGCTACAGCAAAAGACCTAGTCCTTGGATGCTGGCCAATCTGAGAAGAAGCACAGGGTGAGAATGTGAATAAGTCCCCACAGAGAAAGAAAACAATGTTCTGAAACAGCAAGAGAACAGAAAGAAACATTTATTAAGGTGCATGATAAATTGTACCTGTAAGGTACTCCCATTGATTATTGCTATTATCCCACTGCTATCCCTTCAGGTATTGCATGGGAAGTTACTTGAGAGATGATTATTTCTGAAGTTATCCTGCTGGTTTCATCCACTTTACCATACTGCATGCTGTCCAGTCATCTTGAAGACAACTGTTTGTGTTGTACCACAAAGTCATTAAAAATCAAATAAAAATACAGAGCCTGTCCTTAGCTACATTATTTCTGCACTTTTATCTGGCTAGCCTCCTACTGCAGGAGGCAAAGGTCCTGGGACAAACCATGTGTGACCAGACTGCTGCCTCTGGAAGCCAGCCCAGATGCCCAAACCACAACCCAGCTGCCTGGAAAGTTTGAGAGGTGTGGGCAGGGTTTAGCTCTCTCATCCTTCACCACCCCTAGCACCTGCAGGTGCTGAAACCTGCACCAAGCAATGGCCATGTTCCCTGATTTTTTGTGTTGCTGCCAACTTTGGAGAAGGTTAATGAAGGAAAACAACATCTGTAGCAGTTATAAGTGAGCTAATTCTAGAACAGAATGTGGTGGATGAAGACAAGGTATATCTGTAGATCAGCATCTCTCCAGATGCCAAATTCTAACCATCTGCTATGGGCAATTACAGAAAAATAAATCCTTAAAAAAATATAATCTCTTGTACAGGGAAACTGCAGCAGCCCAACTATATAGTTAGGTATCAGCAATCCCCAAGCTGTACTATTTATAGAAAGCTTAGGAAAATGAAGAGGAAAGCACCACACAGAACTCTTGCTTTATTTGAGTTCCTGTTTTTCCAGTACCAGAAGTAGAATGATATAAAAACCTGCCAGTAAAAAGTTACTTGGATATTTCTTTTTGAAGAAATTCAAGTCAAGCTACTGAATGTGTTGTCTTTGCTGGCATGCAAATATTATTCCAAGGCATTGCCATGTAGATTTGAATCTTTCTTACTGCAGCCCACTGGCTTTTCTCAATAGCCTTTTTTTGAGTTTTCTGCATGCCTGTGCATTAACTGCTGGGCAGCAATCCACACAAACCCTATACAGGCAGCACTCCTATGTAGGTGCTGGCAAAACTCTCAAGTGTTCTACAGGGCTTTCACTGTTGCAGAGATGTCTGAGGTCAGAGACCACAGTGCTGAACTAGAAAACTGGAGAGGAGCTCTTCAGGCTGGCAATCAAGAAGGCCAAAAAAAAAGAAAAGAGAAACAAAAGAAAAACAAAAAGGAAAATATTATTGTGAACTCTACCTCACTGAGCACTCAACAGTATTTTTAATATTTTAATAAGGGCTCCTATGACATTTGGGACAGATAGATCTTTCTTCATACCCCTCCCCCCAACACATAAAAACACACACTTTAGGACACTGGGCAGTATTTTTCTGTTGTCAGATCTCACTGAAGATTAAAACAAGCATCTTTACTAATATATTATTACTGCCATTATTCAAGCAATTCCCTCTTTAGAAGTTATGAAATATGGATAATAAATAGAATCTGAATAAGCACATATTTTCTTTGTTATGTTAATGGCCTGGCTGAAGTCCACCAGGACAGCCTTACGTGTGTGACTGATGGCTTTGTTTCAAACCTCTGGATACTTTATAGGAATGGGCTCAAAAAAGGGCACTTTGCACAGACCTGCTCATTTGGTGCTACCTCAGCCAGGAGAAGAGCCCAGTCTGAAAACTACATTTTTAACCAAGACATTCTTACAGTAATGAAAATAAATTCATAATTGGGACTTGGGAAAAAAAAATTCCTTGCAATAGGAAACAGGAGAAGTGTCTTTGGAATTCTCCTATAAAATAGTTTATTTCTTACGTTTATCAAAGCCCAATCCACGGACAAGAGATGATTCATATAGATGAGCCAGTTACCCAAAAATGTCCTAGTTTCTGGGATATGAAAACTTCACCTGACAATGAAAGTACAGTTAAAGGACAAGCTAAAGAAATGGGTATAATTCCTGGAAGGGACTAGGAATTTGGTCACTAAATTTTTTCAAGCTATGCCACCACCTTGGTTTAGAAAAAATGTTTATTTATTCCTCCAAGATTCACAGCTTTTTTTTTTTTTTTTGCTGAATTTGAATAACACAACAGTAAGAATATTCTCAGTTTTTCTGCCTCCCAGTTTGGTCCATTTCAGCCTGTCCCTGATCAGCATCCAGGTCTATAACCATGTTTTCTCAGACCTCAAGTTTTTAAGAACCTGGCAAAAGACCATCATGAACAATTTTTTCCCAAGGAGCTGGTCCAGTCATACAGCTGAGTCCTGTGCAACGTTCAAACACCTGGAAATGGAGGAGATGTATACGGCCAAAAAAATATAACTGCTCTTCAGTCTTTGAAAATTTCCAGGTGGAAGTGAGATCATTTCCTGAAGTGTTTAAATGGCAAGCTCTCTTCATCCACAAAATAATCCTGTGAGCCCTGGCAATTTGCTTTGGAATTTGCTTTGCTTTAATGAGCTGATTGCATCCAGCAGGATTAATAAGAGAAGCTACCCCAGATAATCTCTCCTGCCACGTGTGATGTTCACCTCTCTACATGCACTTACAATGAACTACTAAAAACATCTTACCAGAGCCTCCAGTTCCCACTGCTGTGTGAACTCAGGCTGGCAAACTCTCCAGCAACCTTCACTTTTGTTTTACTGACATGGACCCAGAGCCAGCCCTGACACAGCAGGACTGCACATGGTCACACAGGACATGTGGGGCCTGAGCAGAGAGAACAGAGTGAGGAACTCCCTCTCTGTGCAATGACCACACCTCATGTCTGAACTGGACAAGAACATTTGGGTTGTGTCCAAGCACATTTGGGTTGTGGCCTGTCTGTAAGTCAGCTTTTAGCCTCTCTTCCAAGACTGACAACAGAAGTGCCACTAGCATGAGTTGTGACATTGATACCTGGTAGAGGCATTTCTAGCACCTAGCTGGAGCATGAAAACATATTGCCTCACAAATCTAGGCTACCAAAACCCTGCTGCTTTCTGTGCTCCCCGAAGCTCAGGGAGGAGCACTGGAGTGGGGCAGGGAGGAGGAGGCAGGAGTGTTGCTCTTAGAATGTAAGGCACATTCAAACTCCTTGAAATCCTCCTCCTTCCCTGTCCTTTACTTTATTCTCAAGCCAGGAGTAGTTACTGTCTTTCTGAGCACAATATTAAGTCATCAAAGGTGTTGTGCCTGCCAAATTGTTCACTGAAGAGGGAGTTCCTTTGGGTGATGCTCCTCTGAAGCTGTCTCCTCAAAGCACAATGCTGACACCACAGCAAGTAACCAAATAAGAGAACTAGTTCCCAAGGATTTGCAGGTTGTGAAATCTGACTCTGCTTTTGCATCCCTGTGTAAATCAACAATAATGTCTGTGTGACCTTAGATCCCAGCTCCCAAGTGGAGACATTCCACCTCAGCTCTTAAGAAGAACAGGTACAAACCCTTGAGCTATAAAAGTGCAAGCCATTTGATGAATTTTCCCATACAAAAGTTTCAGAAGACATAAATACAGACCTGTAGTTTCCCTTCAGGCTGGACAGATCCCATGTGTCCAAAGGAGGCACCTGGAAGTAACAAGAGAGAAGGGTGAGCCCATGTTAGACTTTTCACCCAAAGCAAATGCTGTCTGTAGTGCCAAAATTGTTGTTTCACCTGCCATGTCCTGCCTGCCCTTTTCTTCTTTCAAGATCCCATGCTGGAGCTGGCGGAGACAAGTGAAACTCTCTGTCTGAGCCATCCTGTGGGTGAGAAGCTTTCTTCAAGGAAGTTATTCTACTCAGGGAATCTGGCAGTCCATAAATCACAAGACTAATGCTCGTTGTAAATTAATGCAGGATCAGCCAGGCAGAAAACTCCAGTGGCTATAACATTTCACATGATATAAATAGGAGTAGTTGCTTTGTACAACATGAAATAACCAAGAAACAATAGAACATCTCTTATATTGTGGCTGCAAAGACTCCTTCCATGTACCTGAAGAAAGTAATAGCATCATTTATTTAATGATCAATGTTTAGGCTTCAAAGGAAAAATCAGCTTCTTCTTCTTGGCTGATCTCAGGTGAAATTGAGTTTGTTGTTCACCTCCTGCACTAGAGAGAGAACAAAGCTTTATGCATTGTTCATCTTTTGTCATCATGAGAAAAAAAGAAACAACAAATTTCTATATAACTTTTACCTGGCTGCAATTCATATCAAAGTGCATTGAGCCTGTTAACAGGTTGAGGTTCAATTACAGACCAATGGAACCATCCAAATCTGACCCAGGCTTCTCCAGGGTCAAGAGAGAGCCCTAAAACTCAGGTTGGAGCAGGCTGTCAATAGAATATATGATAGGGATGGCAGTGGCTCTGGCCTGCAGAATGGTCTCTCCACCTCCTGCTCAGTTTAATACAATTTCCCCTCCCAGTTCTGGCTGTCCAGGGCTCTGGCACAGGCAGAGAAAACACTGAGACAACTCTCATTTATAGTCCATCACTACCTCAGCTTCTGCAGCTTCAGGAAGCAGAAATCAGCTGTTGAGGAAAGAGGTATAGCTTGGGGAACAAGCTGGATGTCTGGTATTAATGAGTTGTGTCACTGCTTTTTCATTCTTTACACTAATTTGGTATGCCTTTATGCACAGTGATGGTGCTTGTGTCACACCTGGCTGGGGCAATCTGCATTTCGGGTGCTCCTGGGAGGTAGCACAGCCTGCTCCACATGGGATGGGAAGCCACATGGGACCCCCAACAGGGAGGGTGCTGTGTAAAAACACATCAGGCCGGAGCTCCAGGAGGAAAAACCGAGCAGACCCTGTCATTCCCATGCTCTCCATTGCCTCCCTTTTGGGTAGCTGTCCTTGCATTCCCCTAGCCTTTACCTTCTATTTAAAAAAAAAATCTAGACATTCACAGTCAACCGCCTTGGAATCTCCCCTGACCTTCCCATGTGTGCACAACTCTTGCCAGTGCCTTAAACAATGAAGTCAACATCAGCTCAGTAAAAACCCAGATGAACACCTGCAAACAGGCAAAATGGAGGCAGTGTTTGTACTGCAGAACATCTAGAGAACAGGTGACAGTGACTCTGTGCTGAGGAAGCTGCTTTCATTGCCCAGCTGTGGCTCTCTGGGTTTTGCATCAGCTGCCAGCTTGACCCCCTATCTAAATAAGTGATGTTATTTATGAAGGACCTAAAAGGCACAGCAAACAGGGAAGTACCCAGCTCCACTACAGTCAGTGGGGGCTAGATAAGGAGGAGCAGAGAGCTCAAATGCTCTTGCTGTATCAGGTGCAATGAGGCTTCAGGATCAGCATGGGGCTCCTCAGATCTCTTAGCTGACAAATGTGAAGGAGTTACTTGTCTGGGACCACTTGGACTGTGTGGCTGCAAATGCAGCATGGGAACTGCCTGGGACCCTGCACCCTCACACAGGACAGTACCTGGAGAGGTGGAGATGGCACCTCAGTAAATCTGATAGCTCACAGATTCACAGAGCAGAGGGTTTTTTTTTATCCTTACTTGCACTCTCCTTTGAGTGTCATATTTCCCTCAGCAGTGGTGCAGTTTACTCCCAGACTGTCAATGAGCTCTTCTTGAGGCCTCAGGAGATGAAGTCACTCTGTGAAATCCTACACTCTCTAAATCTAAAAGGACATTTGATAAATTGCTAGGGATTATTATAAAATATGCATGTCTGGTCCCAAATCTGGCCATGGAAAACTCTTGTATTCCTTCTCTAAAAGATTGGAACCTGATATAGACCAGAAGTCAGGTACAGTGTGGTTCCCCATACTCAAAACAGGTCTCCTCTACCATGAGACTTTGCAATGTGCATTTGTACTTAACAACAAAATGGGTGGGGGTGGGGGAGAATGGTGAAGATTTCTGCACTAAGAACCCAAAATATTGCATTCAGGCTTCAGCTGGTTTGGTTTTCTCCTGCAGCAGTGCCTGAAACAGCTTTCTGAAAATGGGAAATGGACGTTTTCTCAGTCATAATCAAAGAAACTCATGATTTCCCAGAGACACTGTGACTGTGGCTGTCATCTGTGTGCAATGAGGCAAGCAAGAGAAACACCACGTCTTTTGCTACTTATGCTTTCAGTGTGTCAACACATTCACCCATCTGTACCTTACATCACCCTGTGTATATTGGCTCAAACACAATTATTTAGAAAATCTGTGGAAAAGTTGTGTGACGGAAAAGCTGCAATGTGGTATAATCCTAATAACTCTTCGGTAACAGCACAGAGCTCTTATCACAATCTCTTCACGCATTTGATTTTGCCACTAAATCCCTCATGCTCTCTCAGGCTAGTTATCCTTACAGGCTGGAGGTCAGGTTGCATCCAGAATGGAAGATTCTTCTCTGATAGCATGTCCAATATGAGGGAGATTCCCTGCCTTCAGCAAGTCTTTTAAATGAGATTATTGATTTCATTTTGCAAGCGAATCAAAGTAGATCACCTGACCAAGAGTGCTGGGATTTCATTAGAGGGCTAAGGACAAAAGGTGAAAGTTTTTTCTCTGAAGTGGTGAGCAGAAAGAGCAAAGAAAGACTCCTCCAGTTTTGAAACTTTCAACTCTGCTCTGGACATTTTTGCAGAAAACCAAGAGTAACAGAACCTGTGGTTCTTTTAGCATCTCGTTGAGTTGCAGTTGCTTAAAATAATGTAAGTTTTTCCTTAAGACATTCACCTTATACTAGGTTACCTTCCCTACACTGGTTATCACATCTAGGCACTGAGATGTGTAAGTTCAAAAGGGCCTTCATCTCTGAAATGGTGGAGAACATGAGAGGAAGGTGAAATCATATGAAATACAGGATAGTGCCAGAAGGAGATTCTCCTGTGAGGTTTGACAGATAAATTGATGCATCCCCTCATAAACCCATCTCTGCTACTGGAGAAATACTCATAAACCAAGAAATATTTTATAGGCTAAAAGTAGCCTTGCAAAAAGGAACTCATTTTGGAGAAACAAATATGGTGTCTTCACAGGGGATTTCACACATATTGTTTCCATAATCACTGTTGGATTATGGATCATTTGTGCCTGGCACCAGTACACTCACCTGTGGGGTAATGGGCTCTACCAGCAAAAACAAAGATGCTCTGCCCTCTGTTTTCTGGAGGTAGTGACAGAACTCAGGCTCCACAGAGCTGGGCAAGTTTTCTTGCCCCAGCACCAGTGTACATCAAAGGCTTGATGGGGTTTCCTGCCAGACTGAAGGCAGCGCTTCTTGACGCCCGTTTCTCTTTAGGGAATGTGTGCAGTTCCCTCCAGGCTCTGATGAAAGGAGACTAAACTGCAGCAGCCTGGCCTGCCCCAAGCACAGCCCCATTTTAATGTCAAAATAACTACATTCCCAGCCAAAATCTTCCATAGGTACAAATGGGAGGGAGGGTGAGCCTTAACCTCTCGACATGTTGGTGGGTGAGTCACTCCAGCCTGCTGGGATTCCAATCCCTGGCACATATCCCAGCCTGCAGCAAGGAAGCCCAGGGCATGAAGAGAGGGAGGCAGGCAGACCTGTTGCTCTTTCAGTTACTCTGGCTCTTGTGATCCTGGCTCTGTTCCCCAACACAATTTCCATTACCTTGAAGAATGATCCAAACAACTTCAGTAACATGATCAACTGAGTATGAAAAAGATGCAGAGGTGATTCAGTATGTCGGTGCTATGGAGGTACAAATGTAATGGTGTATCTCAGTAGCTCCCCTTCTCTCCAGTTCCTGCACAGCCAGAGGGACTCTCAGCACCAGCCTGCCCTGCAGTAACAGAGACAGCACAACCCCCCTGTATTTGGCTGCTGCTGATGGCTGCTGATGGCTTCCTTTGGAGAGGGAAAACCTAGAAATGCTCCATTGTTTCACAATATTGTGCATTAGAAATAACCAGAGGATTTAACTTCAACTCAACACAGAGTTGTTAGTTTTGTATATTTTTGCTTTTTGGAAAGTTTTATCTGCGGAGTGTAAAACAAAGGCGTAGGTAAAAAATCCCTAGTATTGCCTATTTTTTTGTTTGGTGGTGCTTTCTCCTTTTGCAAAAAAGCATTTTGCTTTTGCACTGTCATTTACAAACTGATCACAACAATGAATTAATTTACTTGAATCATGTAGCATATTGAGTTTCATTACAAGTATCCAGAAAGCACTTTTCCTCAGATAATCCTTTATGGCTTTAATGTTTGAGGATCAATTTGTCTCACAAGATGAAACAGAGGTCAGAAATGCAATGCAGTGTGACAACACTCTGTTATTCCACTTATTATTATGGCAACATCCTCTGGTATAACAAGTGTTAAGACTTGCATAAAAATTCCAATTTGAAATCTTATTTTGAGAGATCTGCAGCTCAGTCATAGAGATTTGCTGTAGGCAGAACTTGTCATACAAATATTCAGCCTAGAACTAATTTTCTTTAACATGTTTTAACATCTTCCAAAACAAACAAAGACTCAGCACTTTTAAAAATACAGTTCTCTGTATCTTGATCAAAACACAGGACTTGATTCAACAATGAATAGCTGTAGTTTGAAGCTAGTTTGAAGCTAATATAAAGCATAGTAAGGTTAAGTGAAGTGAATTACTCTAGAGGCAAACTAGAATAACACACTAGTAGATCAGGCTCAAAGTCACTTTGTTTATCAGATACTCTGTTAGGGCCTCCACTAGATTTTACTTTAATATCAGGTTGAATCCAGCTGAACTCTGCTCCTCAGAACAATGTGTCCAAAAAGGATAGAAAACCTGCTTTGTAGAAGCCTGTTTCCAGGTGATTGTATATCATTTACTGAGGCATCCAACAATGCTTCAAACCCGTTTCAGCTAAGATAAATTGGGTGAGTGCATCTCACATCTCCTGTTTTCATTTACTCAAAGTGAAAAATCACCTTCAAGGGATAATACCTTGTGTCAAACACAAAGCAGGCTGACTTCAAATAATTCAAACACTGATCTAGCTTGTAGCTAAAGCAGGTCAGGGTGTTTTGCATTGTGTTCAAGATCTTCATAACATTCATTTAAACATCAAAGGCAACAAAAGCAATGAAAAATTAAGAACTCCAGAAAGCATACTATAGTGCTGAACTCCACACCTGTGCTCCTTTTCTGTGCTCCTCTTGTATTGAAGGGAGAGAGAAAGGAACTGTCAGTGGGTGACTCTGGGATATCATCCAGCTGAACCACCTTCTGGAAACCCTTGTTTTCCTTCTCCAGCTGTTAAGAAAATGTACATGGTGAGTTCAGATATAGGAGGCTTCATCCAGACAGATCTTCGAGAATCTGTAGCAGAAACATGAGAGGATTGCTACCAAGCAATCTTTCTTGGATTTGCAACAAATAGCAACAGCAAGTTTGGAAACAACCTTGAACTAAAGTTTATTTTTCTTTCAGTAACCACACTCCTCTGGGGAGTTTCAGTGAATGTGCATCTCACAGAAGGTGTACATATGTGTTTTTTTATTTCAACTTCTGCCCAACACCAACATTTTTGACTATGTCTATCAAGAGTAGGTGTGCCTCTGCAGAGGTGACTTTGTGGCCACCTCCACAGATGACATCAATAGCAAAGCATCAAAGCATCTGCTTCCCTCAAACCATAGCCAGACAAACTCTCAGAGGTAACAAAAGGAAAAAAATTAAAAAGCTGCATGTCCAGAGAGCATTGAGGTTGGTGGGAAAGAGAAGGAACAGTGCAGAAACTACAGGTATGCTGCATGTCCCTGGAAAATTGGGTTAAATAACTGTCTGGTAAAGCTTCAGCTGGAATATTGTGTTCTTTTTTGGTCTCCCAGTATGAGATGGATGATAAAAACTAGAGAGAGAAGCAGAAGAGAACTGCTAAAATGGTCAGGAGCCTTAAGGAAAAAGTGGCATTTGAGAGAATTGAATTTTTTAATCTTGTTTAACCTGATAAAGAGACTAAGGGATGATTTAATAATAGTCTACAACTATTTTGGGGGTATTTACACAAATGAAACAAGACAAAATTCTGGTATTGCCAGCAAGGGGGAACATTCAAAGATTGTGGCTGGGACGGATCTTAGAAAAAACTTCCAGCTTTTGTCGGGGATAATGCAGGGTACTCAGGGAGGTTGTGGAACCTCTGTCCTTGGAGGTTTGTAAGACTTAGCTAGACAAAGCCATACCTAACGTGGTAAAATGGCAGTGCTGCTTCAGGAGGTGGGACCTGAGGACCTCCAGACACTCCTTCCAGCCAAAATTTCCGTCACAAATTTTAAGTCCTGTTAATTGACAGTAAGTGCAACAGCTTCAAAAGGAAATGTGGTTCCTCACAGGGGAGGAAAAAATATCTCTGACTGTATGAAAAATGGACTTTCAACTTTCTGAATCCATACAGACCAAATGATGTAAATGCACTTGGAAATGAAAGAGAGCATTTACTTTTCTGGAAATGTTGTCTTAGCAAGTTTAAGGTCACCAGATTATTTTAAGAGAACAAAAAGCAGCCTCATTAAAAAACAGAATTCTCCATACTTCCTGCTCAGAGTTGGAACATAAAGCCACAGCTATAAAAGGTTCGTAGAGAAGGGCATTTTTAGACAGTAGAACACTTAATACATATTGGGAGTTAAATATATTTTCAAAGGGATAGCTATTCAGCTATACAGGCCACTGCTTTGGACATAGAAAAGATACTTCATGCACTTTAAATATAGATATAGCTCCTATGGTTACCTCCAAAATAACCTAGGAACCCTGAATTTATTTGTCTGCCACTAGAAAAAGTTCTACAAAAAAGTTTGAATCATCTCATAGCTTCTGCAAAAGTTTGTTTAAAACTAAAACCATATATTAAAAAAAAAGGAACAAAAAATCATGGTTAGCCAGTGAAGATCATGAGGCCAAGAATAAGTCTTTCCTCAAAGTATGTGAAGTTTCTTGTGCCACTTTTCCCTTTAGATGACTTAATAAGACAAAGCTATTTACATTTTTTCAAGCCCACTTGATTTCCTGCATTTCCAGCTGTGATCCACAGCTTGTGCTTAGTACTGGTAACACCAGGTTGCCCAGAGTTACCATTAAATGACCACAAGGAAATGTTTCAGAAACACTTAGGTAAGTGGGAAGGACATAATCTCCTGTATTTCACAGAATACCAGGTTGGAAGTGACCACAAGGATCATCTGGTGCAACCTTTCTTGGCAAAAGCATGGTCTGGATGTGGCACCCAGTGTTAAGAGTGGGCAGTTTGAAAGGAGAACAGCCCAGGGGCTACTGCTTTACTCCAGCATGCAAGTAAGCAGCTGCAGCACATGGGCCAGATGAAGCCAGTAGAGTAAGGGGAGCAAAAGAGAGCAGGGAGCTTGCAAGCCAGCTGGGCGCTCAAAACAGGAGTGGGAGACTTGTCTGTAACAAAAGGACTCATAAAATAATCTGCAAGATGCTAGGGAAAATGGCACTTTCCTCAGGTGCCAGATGGGACCATGCAATTTAGGAAGCTGCTCAAAGCTCCACAACAGGAGCAGGAGGGAAAAAACAGCCCTCATGAGTGGGGAGGAAAGATTTGATTGTGAACATTGGGTAAAAACAACCTGTCTCCATCAGAAGACCAGAGCACCTCTGCCAGCAATTACCTTGCTCTCATCTGTATTCTGATCAAATCAAGTATTAGACACTAGACAGCCTTTTGTATTTCTGGCATATTCCCTTCAAGGAGAAGGTGCAGGTGTATCTGCAACTGTGATCTGCATCTGCATTTAGCATCAGCACAGCTTAGAATGAGCTTAGAATGCTCACTCTCATTCACACCACCAACTAATGGATTCATGCCATCAACAGTAACTGAATATCTCCATATCACTCTAAGAAGTGCAGCTTGGGTATTTCTGAGAACTGCCCTAGAGATGAAAAATAGTGATTTTTGTGGAAGGAATTTGTAGCGTTTCTTGTAAAATGTGGAGAAATCATTATTACCATATTGTACCCATTCACTGCAATGGGGTTTGCTGTACACATGCTGTGACAGAGAAACTGTGGTGTGTTCAGGAATGATAGACTGGCTGTTACATGTGCAAGCCCAGTAATTTTTCTCTTCTTCTCTCTAAGAGGATTATGATAGCATCTCTGTGACATTATAAAAACATTTTAAAAGGATGTTCCTCTGTGTTAGTCTGCAGATTGATTTCATTCTCTTTCCTTAGGTTTCTTTCAGACTCTCTTCTAGTTCATGTTTTAATTTACTAAAAAAAAACAACCAAAAACAAAACAAACCAAACCAACTGAAAAATAATCAGCAGCTGAGCAACGCTAGGATGTTCTGCAATAACGAACTAGGACAGACTGGAAAAGAAGGTACTGACACACAGTCATAGCAAGAATTCACACTTAAAAAACCCAAGGGGATTTTATGCCTGAGCCTTAATAAGGCTATTTACAGATGATGAAACTCTCCTGTCAGCATCCCTTTAAAGTTTCTCTGTATACATCAACAATCCTGCTGGACAATTGGCGAGACATTAGGAGGCTTATGGCATGCTGTGCTGTAAAGCTATCTAGTTTTAAAGAGCAAATGACTCATTTAATAGATATGGTTCTGTTGAAAGAACATTCTTCAGAGCTTAGTAAGAAGTTCAAACCACATTAACATTAGAAATCAATAAGCCAAACCACTGTGGACTACTGAGGTCACGGTTAATAAAGAACGACTTCAATTTTATTTTCATATCCTGTTTTTGGTCTAATCACTTGACCTCATTTTAAAATATGGTCTGGATGTAATTCACCATTCCACACAAAGAGACTGATTCTTTTCCCAATTTTACTCTCTTCAGTAATTTCTATTTTATTAAGTCTGATTTACACCAGAGGAACTGAATACATTTTCTGATATTTTTAAAGGAAATCAGCCTCCCAGTTTACAAAGCACAGCTGAATTTAATGGTGCCATTTGGACCATTTCTGGCTACATGATATACAGCTTCTGTTTGCTATGTGACATAAAAATATGTAGGAATGAGCCTATTGTTTACTTTCTCCTTTTGAGTGGCAGGTAACTCGATTGTCCAAGCTGCATAGACTGCAACTGATGGAATAGCATTTCCCCCACTGGAAGCAAAGCTGCCTCCGGTCTGCATACAGTCTGAAAGCAGGCTGAACATATTTGTATATTAATTAGAGCTCATGTGGAAGATCCCCTACCCATACACAAGTATTTTGGTATTTCAAACAGGCTTTGAATTGTTCAAGTATTGAGCCACCCTGAAGTTCCTTGTTAAGCCTTCTGACAGGAAAAGACACAGAAAGGAACATCAAAGGATGTTTGTACCTTTACAAAACCCTATGTATTTCCTAAAAAATGAAGACATTGCTAGTCTGAAAGAGCTTTCTGTTTTGTGCTTGTTTTTACTGAACCCCCCCTAGTGAGAAACTCAGCTTTTAGCAAACAAAAGGAAGACCAAGAATCCAGAAACTGTGTGGCAGAAGACAGACAGTCAGCCTTCAGCACAAACAGCAAAAAATTGCACTACTGCTAGGATATACTCTTGGAGCTCTGGTCTTACACACAGGAGAAACACTGCTTGTTGGAAAGACACACTGTGTCTTGGATTTGGGCAAGGAATATCCATCATCTTGAATAGAATGTCTATGCAGAGGCAGAAACACAGCACTGACAAGAATGCAGATACCTCAGGTTTCCATAAAAATCCTTCATAAAATATTATCTATCAAAGTTATGCCTGAGCTGAAAGCAAGACTATAATTTAGTGGTAACAAGAATCTCAGATGACCAGACTTCTATTTGCTACTGGACAGCCCTGGGGTCATTTATTTATTCTATTACTAACAGCTCTTGTTACTCAAATAATCATGCATTTTCATATGTTTCAAAATAGGAATCAAAGAAAAAAAGGAATGAGTTTCTAACACTTTAAATTTGTGTTCGCTATAACCCCACAGCTTAAATTCAGTCATAACTATCTGAGTTTTACAGATGTTCTCCCAGGTTTCTGGTCAGGGCTAATACATGGGTTTTCTCAAGGTAAGCTCACAATTGTTTTCTGGGTTCCAAACAGTGGATTTAGAAAACAATAAACAGGTTGTGAAAATTGCCTCTTCTTTTAAAGTTACAGTCTTTGGACATAGAGTCATCAGTCAATATATTGCCCATGATTACTACTGCTGCACTTCACACATCCCACTTTTTCACATGGCGTGGTTTTGTCTCCTTACTTTCCCATAATCACTCAGAATTATTTTAAACACATCCAGCTGATGCCTACATACATGGGCACCTGAATTGGTATCAACAGCATTTTCAGTAACTTTTAATTTTTTAAAATTTTTTAATGACTTTGTTCAGAAAATGCTCGTCTGCTGTTTTTTGGCAGCAGCTCAAGCCGTGTCTGATAGTGCACTATGAATGCATGGCTTCATGGAACAAGACATCTGGGACTCTGTCTTGGGAAAGCTGGGGTTGAACTGATAAGGAAATCTGGTCTGACTGTGTGAGGGGGATGTGTGGGAGCCAGGCAGGGCACCTGTCAGCTTCTTGGAGCCACCCTTTGGAAGCGGCTTTGGTGCCAGCAGTGCAAGTCTCTTGGGAGTGTGACTGCCAGGGAACCTCATGAATGGGTAGACTGGGATGTTTCCTTAACAATGACCTCTACTACAGTAATTCTGTGATGCTGTGTAGAAAGAAGCCTTTAAATAGCCATGGTAAGAGGAGGACAAAAAAATATGAAACAAAGGACATAATACAATTTCCTCTGAGAAGTCAATAAAATAAATGGGATTCTAACACTAATAGATTTGAAGCCTTCCTGTGATTTCTGAACTAGAAGGCTATGAGCAATTTGGTCTCTTCATTCCATTCCCTGGTCCTGCTACAACCTTTTAAGACAGTGCAAGAGCCAGAGATGTTGGTTGTCTATCTGAAATCAAAATAAAACCTAAAAAACATCCTCTCTATCCCCCTCTCCTCCCTTTATTTTTAATTGCTTCCCTGGTGAAAGTTTTGGAAATCTGCTAGATGCAGTTATTATGGAAATATGTGTGTTGGTTGTCTTACCTATGAGTCAAAAATGTCTCCAGAAAGCTACCACTGTGTAAGACAGCAATTGACTTCAGAGTCTGCAAAAGACGCAAAGATCTACCTTGGCAAGATTGGATGAATTTGGATGAAATTGGATGAAATTGTACCAGCCTTGCTTTCTGTTCTGTGGCCACTGTGGAGGTAACCCAGCAAAATACTTTGGCCCCACCACTCTATGGCTGGCCAGACCAGGCACCTAATACAGAACTTTTCCTTCTGCCATTGGATTCTCCATGAGAGAGAATAAAGGCAACATGGTGAAAGACAGAAATAAAGGAAGTGCAAAGAATCAAAGGAAAAATAGCTGTGTGCATGGAGAAAAGAGCTGAGATCAGGATTTGTATTTGCTTTTGAGTTGAAAGATATTATAGTCTTTGCTGTAGAAGAAGGAAGATGGGATGAAGAATAACTTGTTTTGGCAATAATTCATGGCTCTGATGGTTTCAAATTGTACAACACAAATTCCTGAGTTTCACTGACTTTCTTCTATATTAGAACCAGTCAGCATAGAGCTCAAGTGCTGCAACGACATAATGCACTTAGCAATTCTCTTTTTTTCCATACCAAAAAATTTTTTCCTAAACATCTGTTCTACAATTAGCTAGTTTGCATTACAAATATTCTAAACATTGTCCCACATTACTGGATTTTAGGCACAAAAAAAAATGAACTATTCTGAGAATTTACATCGACTAACACACAGAGGACTTAAATAGCTTCCATATAAAGCTTTCATATGCCTAAATCAAATACACTACCCTCTCAGGAACAAACACTTGAAATGATCCCTTATGTTTGTAATAGTGGCCTCAGAAAAAAAACTGTACATACAGTGCACATTGTGATAAATGTCTCAATAAGGATCCCTTCAATAAAGATACGCAAATAAATCTTGATATGTCACTTCTAGGGCAGAAACAGAACATTTTGTAATTTTGCCTGATTGGTGTTTTTCCCTTTTACAGAAGTAAACATCTGCATCAACTTGTATTTGATTTTGGCCCCTCAGTACTGCATAGCATGGCTTGCTGTGCTAGGAGGGCTTTGTTGATGTTTTAAATATTTCCACATTACTGTTTAAATTCAGATCCCAAACACATCTTTGAAGTCAATTTCCCAATCACCTCCACTTACTTGGCTTCAGATCATACGGAATGGTCTTAAGAGCACAGAGCCTTCAGGCAGAGCCAACCCAACATGATTTCAGCCACTAAAAGGCATCCAGTCATGGAACTGGACAAGGAAGAGCCTGAAAGATCTCCGAAATCTGAGTTAGCCACACCCTGAATTTTCCTAGTGCTCCACACTTGTTGCTCATGTAAATGTAGTCTTTGCCTTCATGTGTCTAAACCAGGCTTTTTTTGTGAGTACAATGCTTCCAAGAGGATTATTCTTAAAAACCCCAGTTAATTAAAATGTCCAATTAAACGTCCTTTACCTATGCCAAAACCATATTATGGTCTCTGATAAATATTGTATTCCCATGTCATCAAAACACTAACAGCCAGACGAAAAACTTTTCCCCATGGTGAAGGTTAATTATAGAAGAACCATGTGCCCCCAACATGGCTGCTTTTGTCAGCAAAAGAAATAGGAGCTCTGTAGACAAAGCTTTCTGTCATTTTGGAAATCAAACATTTTCAGTTGGATGGGAAAAATGGAAAAAATAACGACTGAAAGTCCTTTTTGTGTATGTAGTTATAACTGCTGGTTTTCAATAACTGAGATAAAGAACTAAAATGAATATTGGACTATAAACTCTTACACAAACCTAAGTGTTCCTTCAGAGCCAGCTTACCCTCGAGTTCATTTCCGCTAGCACAGCTTTTCGAAGGGAACAGACCAATCCTCACAGAAACGTGTTCACAGACAAATTGCCCACATTGCTCAGCACTGGTATTTGGCAAGGTCTCCAGCCAGATGGGTTTGCTAATGACTTCTGTAAGGTGCTTAAATCAGAAGCTACTGTAACACATGACTGCCATGTCTAATTACCCTGCTAATACAGCTTAGTGGATATTGTTTGGTATGTAAAAGTCAGAGTTTTTGATGAAAAATACAGTACAAAATGGTCTTTTAAATTTCAATGTAACCAAAGGCTTGATTGTTTGCCCATATACAACCTTTCCTAAGAAGAGTCTCTCAGAACAATTGTTACAGCAGTGACAGACATTTCTTCAATTTATAAAATATTTCTCAGCCAATGTACACTAACAATAGACATGGAATTTTAGTTGCATGAGTTGAATATATTTTTTAATTATTCAATAATTTTCCATAGGTTTGCCTGAACACATTCAGCAGCCAAGAGAAAACTGGGATAAAACTATGGTCTTGGACTTTTTTTTCATCAGGGTAACTCAAATGTGCTCATTAGCTTCATTTCATTTTGCAAAGGTGTCCTTTTTTTCATGTAGACTTTAAGCTCAGTACTGTACACATACTGTTACATATGTACACATATGCTAACACTGCAATCAAATCCTCAGTTGCTGGCACAAGAAGATGGCAAGTTATTTCCTGCTACAACTAACATAAAAGGAAATATGAAGAAACTAAACCTCTTTTGAGCATTTTCTCCAGGATGTGTTTGTCAGCAAAGCAGGATTTTTTTCTCCTAGGCCACTAATCAATGCCTATGACCACCCCAAACAGCTTTTGTTCAGACTGGGGAAGCCAGCTCCTGGGTTCCAGGACAGGATACACCAAAGAAATTAACTGATAATGGTGATAATGGTGGCAAGCCCTCCTTGGTAACAAGGGATCCTGACAGCTCTGAGGGGTTGAACCGCCTCTGGATGGAGAGCCCGGGGACTGAGCTGAAGAGAAACCTGAGTTGTTACTAGTAACAACGACTTCAGATAATACAAGATAAAATATTTCAGGTTTAGATTTTTAACATTTATTAAAAAAGCAGGATGTATGTTCATTTCAAATTAAACAGTTAAAAATGTTAAAGCATACAAACAAATCAATTGTGTACTAGCAGCATCCAATTGTTAGAATTTTCTAGAACTCCTCCGTACAGTCTTGGCAAGCTCAAAATATTACAACTTGCAACCAACTGACTTCACCATAGTGCAGATAAAACAAACTTTATAAAAACAACAATTTAAGGTTAAATAAGCTTAAATAAAGGTGTTAAATACAAGACACTTGATCAAAGCTTCTGTACAAAGATAAACAAATTTGGCATTGTACAACTGATTGGCTGGCTCACAGCATACATGATTTCCATAGTTAAGCAGTGTAGCTGTTTAGCTGAACATCAACTATACAAAAGTAACTGAAGTTGGGAGTGGGCTAACCCCAGTGAGCCATTTACAAGGCATGTGTATTTTTAGAAAATCAGAACACTGTTTATATTCAGGCACCATTTGTTCCTGCAAATAAATAATCTCTAATGTATCTGCATCCAAACGAGTGTTAAACACGTCAGTGCTAACATTTTATAAACACAGCTCTGTGACTATTCACTATACCTCCATTCTTATTGCTATGACAATGTGGACTGTGGAAATAAAACTACTGTACATACAAAAAAATAGAGCACCTTTTAAACATTAAAGTATATGTCTGGTTATTCTTTTTATCTTACAATACTGAAGCCCAAGCTAATTTAAATTGCTTTAACATCTTCACCAGCACACCTGAAATGCAGGAACTAAAACCCCAAATATTCCTCTTCAGGCAAGCCCCAGCCAGAGCAACTTCTAAAAATGTCTAAAATGACACTAAGAATTTTTTACATTCATCTGCACACAAACAAGTATCTGCTATTCTCTGCTTTCTTCATATGAATTTAAAGACGGGTCGCCACAGTTCTCTCTCCTTTTCAGATGAATAAAGCTGGACAGAAAATGTAGCAGAAACACCTAAAATGGATTGTGAACACAGTGAAATTATTACCCCGCTATTTCAAAGATACAGCTTTTAGGTTGTTCAGATAACTATTTTGCAGGGCCCCAGCCATTAGGATTTTTTGTCTATCGTATTAAAAAACCATTCTGTAAATTTCCTCAGTTGAGCAGCTGCTGTTTGAGACTCCTCCTGAAGTCTCATGTTATCTTGTCTCAGGTGCTGCACCTCTGCTTGGAGAACTGCCTTGTCCTGCTTTTCCTGGTTAACAAAGATACAAGTTGAGCAAAGTGAGTGGTTATGATGACAACATTTATTTTTTTGTTAACATTTCTATGTAAGTCACAACAGTTATATTTTGGTGAGCTCCCTAATTCATTCTGACAACGGTTAACTGTAAGTTAATTCCCCAAATATGCTCCAACTACCTGATTCATTCCGAGAAAATACTGCAAGCTAAAAAGAAAACTAGATGTTAGTTTAATAGAAAAATTAAAGGCATTTACACCATTTAACAAAAGAAAAATAAAATTAGGCATTAAAAGCATAAGAAGCTTTTAGCTATAATAAATCATATGTGAGAGCCCAAGTTGTAAGTAATTGATTTCAAACAAGGAAGAACAATATCTAATTTCAAAATTTTTCCTTACATGATTATTTTCCTACCAAGAGCAGCCTCATTTCTATTATCCTGGCAATATCTCCAGCTCAGAATTTTGACAGCAAATGAGGCACAAATCAAGTCGCTGCTACATGAGCAAGGCAGCACAAGGCAACAAGTATGACAAAACTGGGGTGCTAACTACTTACCAATGGTGCCCTGTCCATATCCCTATCCTATGGTAAATCCAAAGTACTATAAATAAAGATGAAGTGTTTCCTTTTTTCTGGGGTATGACTATTTGTAGGATTGTTCTGGAGTAAAGAACCATAAAATACTTTGCCTTGGGCCAATGTCCTCACATAACCATTCCCACAGGACCTTCTGCACCTCAGTGCTCCGAGCAACCAAGTCCTCCTGTCTAATTTAACTGATGTACTTCTTTCAAGCCCTTGGTGATGTCTCTGTAAAAATAAAACTACTAAAACTGGGGAACAGTGATGGTGCTTGTGGTCTCTTACCTTTCTCAGGTCAGTTTGTAGCTGCCTGAGGATGACTTCCAGCTGGTTTACTTTTCCAGTCAGAGTACTTGGAGCATGTTCCCTGTAAAGTAAACCACTACCTTCACTCTGAGTTAGTGAAAAACATCTTCTTCCCAGCTTTAGCAGAGTTACACTTTTAGTAATAGCAAAGGAAATCAATCATAGTTAGGAAAATAGAGACAAAACCAGCATTAGTTAAAGACTATTACTAGAACATAAATCCAGTCCTGCAATATCTGAAATACAGCACTGCTTCTCATGCAAATCAGGCAGAAGTAACAATGATTTTAAGAAGCAATGTTTTAGGAATGACTTGCACATACCCTCACAGTGCAAGTCACACTCACTGCTCCATGGTGTGCAGGCACATTGGTTAACAAGCTGCTTTCTGATAAGCACTAATCTCAAGCAAGATGCAGCAGCAATTACTGCAAACCAAAAGAGCTGTAAAATGTTCTTTTGTCTGCTGTGCAATAGTGTCATTTGCAGAAAAGGATAAACCTATGGCTTAATGGAGACAAATATTTTGTTTAAAGGTCAAAACATAAAATATTGCCACAGGTTAATCAAATGCATGAGGGAAAATACTGAGATAGTTTCTATTTTCTGAATGACAGTGAGTACTGTGGGAGACAGTTCCATGTACATTATAGATGCAATTAGCCGTCATGTGAGTAATTGTGTCTAAAAGAGAGCAGGTGAAGAGAGGCTTTACATTCAAAGCTGAATGAGCTGCTTCATGCAATTGCACAAATCTGACAGGTTTGCCATGGCTAAAAGGGAAACATCTTTAACAGTCTTTTGTAGTCCTTACTGATCATTAGCCTCAGGAAAGATATGGACTTAAAAGTCATTACAATAAATGTGCTTTACCATATAAGCAAGCTAATTTGTGTAAAATTGGTTCAAATTAAAATGTGATAGTCTAACAAGCAAGAAGACTTTCCCTCTATTTCCCATTCTTCCATTCCTACAACTGAAGAGCAAAACTAATCAAAGATGTGTTTTTCTTTTAAAGTGTAGTGGTGGACAGATTATACTGCTGAATCTATAACAAGAATGATCTTTAAATTAACAAGTACACTCCTTAGACCAGGATAGGTGGAGAGTCAGGGGGAAAAAAAAGCAATCATTTCTCTCACAGCACTGGGAAGAATTTGGAGAATTGGGTAGTTTGGCATAAAATCTGCAATCCTCTGTTACAGATTCTCTTGATTAATTTACCTCCGTATAAAAGAAAAATTACAGGTTTGTAAATAGCAAATACTTGCTAAGATAGGATAGACCCTGTTCCAAGGTTTGAGACATTTGCTGCCAATTAGATTATTGCATCCTACAGAGTTGAGTTCCTGTTATTAGTTCTATTAAAAAGAAAACAGAAATAAATGTAACAAATATTATTATTGTAAAGGAAGAATACAGTAAGAAATTTGATTATCTGAAATTCTGCATCTAACCTTGATCTGCATTACAGACCAATTGCAGTGAGAGAGAAGTTGATTTGAAGAAACAAAATTTTTCAAAATTAAAGAAATTATAAGTCCAGGCAACAAGTCTGCCATCAAACAGCCATGAAACATGCATACAGGCAATTTGACATGCAACATTAAGAAAAAATCTTTCCTTAAAATAAGAAAAATGAAATAAATCATGCATTTTGAAAGAAACATGCTTCCATTCTGACATACCCTGCATCCTCAAGAAAATCTTTTCCGTCTGGGGGACTCTCATCCAAAGGTAACTCCTGTGCTCCTTCCAAGCCCTGAGCTTGTGGCATATCATTCAAGGTGCAAAAAGATGCTACTCTCTGATCTGTAAAAAAGTAACATAAGGATACCTCTAAAACTGCACAAAATAAAAGTCTATATTACAGCCATTATCCTGGTTCAGTTAGCAAAAATGGATGTAGGCTTCTACATCTCAGCTCTGAAGATAATCAGCAGACGTATGCACCAACTAGTTGGCTTCCCCACACCTGCATCCAAAGGCAACCCTAAAGCAATTTTTTTATGTCTATCAGCAGTATGACAGTTTTGTCCGGACCACTTAATGCTGATATGAACAGTAAATTGGTCTTGATGAAATATGCAGAAAGCCATTACAGAATTCAGGTCCACAACCAACGACAGTAATAATTCAGCAAAAAGGTTTGCATTTTTTCCATGGACTTAAAGCCCTCAGATTCCCCATAAATCTTCACTTTTCTTTTCATATTGCTTTACTGTCTCAAGCATTTGCAGAAGCTGATGGTAATCTGCATACTTGAAAACCAATAAATTCACACTATTTTTATCAATTGAGCTTTTATTATAGGTATTACTAAAGCACTCTATTATCTGCATTGAATTTCACTAGAACATAATCTAACAAGCACAGATGCAATTACCTATGGATATACAGTGTGGTTGCCAAAATACATCAGTCACCACATAATAGAAGTATGCCATGCAGATCATCATTGCACAGAACAGGAGTAAATGATGCATTCATTAGGACTTAATTTGTCTTCTTTAAGGAAAAAAAAAACAAAACCAAACAACCAAAATCCATATTCTGTGGAGATTGATTTAGCTTATTTCTGCCAAACAAAATCCATGTCTGTAGGCTTGTATGAATTCTGGTGACAACATGCCTGCCTTGCCCTTTCTCCCCTTGCTCTACCACCCCACCAGGCCCAAAGCTTGCATTATCATGCAAACGTGCAAACATAGGAAGTATCAAAAAAAGTTTACAAAAGGCAAAAGTCATCAATCCCAGACCATCACCTAGAAACGGCGTCTGATGACAGAATGGCCCAAATTCTTCATCTGAGTCAAAACCTGGAATAAGATTTAGAATGTTCCTATAAACAACAGGGTCCATCTCCACTGGAGCAGCTGTGGCCCTTGCAGCAGTGGGATGTTCCCGCGCGGTTCCTGCTGTGCTCACTCCCAGCCTTGCCAGGCCATTTCTACTCAACACCAACATTACAGTAAGTATGAGGTGCCACACCCCACGTTTCTGATAGCAACACCCAGTGTTGTGACACAGCCTGGCAACTTGGCAGGCTACATAACAGGACAATCCTTCAAACTCTTAAAGGACACAAACAGTAAATACAGGCCTGATCTCTGCAAACAGGAAGGATAAGTTCTACCAAACAAAAATAGGAAATCACTAAAATGCTCTTTGTTGGTTTAAAAAACCCCTTCAGCACAGCATAGATCGCCAATTCATTCTACAATACAATGAACAAAAGTTGCATTTCTGATTTTGTCCAGTTTCAAAGACTGCAGCACATTTCTCCTGCTTTTAGCCTTATTTCTGACTACTGATGGATCTCAACAAATATGAAAATGACTATTCCATATGTGCTGACAAAAAGGTAAGACTATAATTTTAAACACATAATCAATGATATCATTTGCAGATTTGAAACCTACCAAGATAAATAGATTTACTTTGTACAGATAAATAAACTTCGTTTCCCAGATCAAACACAGTATGTAGCCCAGAAACAAGACAGTGTAAACAAGTAGTCTGAAGTACACAGATAATTAATTTCACCTTCACAGTATTAACATTTTCATTACAACAACTGGTTTTTATAAAGAAAAATTAACTGTATTTCTGGGTATGATGCTGTAGACCTAGATTCTGTTTCCTCCAAATTACAGATACCCTTCCTATTCAATTGAATCAAAATGTACATACTAAACAGAAGATAATACATGTAAATCTCAGAGGTCTTATTTTTAAATGAGATGTCCCTGCCAAACTCCAAAGAGAATCCACCCACAGAAAACTATTTACAAATAATATATTGGTCTTTATATCAAAAGTTTAAACAATTGACTTAGCAAGACCAAAGATGAGACAAAAATTCATGTTTAAATTTACAGTAAAAGAGTCATACAGCTGTAACCACTAAGAGTTTGAATCTGTATTATCATTGATCCAGACCACTAACAGAGGCCAGAAAAAACTCCAGGCAATTTTGATGTACTGGAAGCAGAAAAGGCTAAAATGAGTATAGTGCATGAAGCCGCTCTCTCATTGTTAAGGTAAAGTCTACCCACAAACATATACTGACATACGCACTGAAGCAAAAAGAGTTACACATGCATGCCCTAGAAATCATCAAATGTTAACTAAATATTGTTATTTTTTCTTTTTTCTAGCAGTTTAACACACTACTTTGGTTAAAATAATTATCTGTCATGCTAAATGATCCACTTCTTTCTCATTATATTATGTGTAGCATTACATTTAGCTATGAAGAATTTAAATCAAAGTATTAAAATAACATTAATTATAATAGCACAGATGTTTCTGCAAAGATAAATTTGCATTAAGAAACACTGCATTTTGATTGGCACCAATAGACATTCATAAAAATCACCTGGAAAAAAATCAGGAGTTGAAACCACCAATTTTAATGAACAGGGATGTCAAAAGGACTATCTTAGGCTTTTAATGCTCACAATACGACTTATCAAACACTAAACATTTTTTTTAAAGCATAATAAACCCACTTTGAAGTAGAACAAATAGTACAAAGTTGTACTAATAAAAATATTCAATATTTGTATTTGTGTCAGTTGTCTTTTATGATTGCAGTAGCAGGTATGGACATCCAAAAATGCTTCTCTTTTTTGTCCCCAAAACATGGAAAAGATAGAAAAAATCATCAACACATGTTGAAAGCCAGTCCTTCTTCCCTAACTTGAAGATCTATTGGAAGGATAATGCAAAAAGAGAATTGAAAAATTAATCTCTAATTTTCCCTGAGTCTTTTCTGGGATTTCTCCTTTTTCAAATTTGGCGTTCCAATTTATTCTCCCATATCTTTATCTTTACTCAGTTGAGAGTGCTTTCTTTCTTTTTGGTTCTTTAACTTCTTATTTTTCACGCCAACTGCCTTCCCTCTTTTGCTGTACAGTCACATAGAGTCCTATCTATTTTTTATTCTTTGCTCCAGGGATAGATACAGGAACATTACAACAGAGTATTTCCATCATGTGAACTCCTCCCTGGTTATGTCTCTCTGCACTTCCCAATGAAATAAGAGACGGGAACTGGAAGTAGCCTGTCCATGTATGGCAGAAATGGGAGGATTCCCCCTGCTACTGACTGGACTGATGTTAGCATACATGCCAAAGATAATCTCTGGAGAGACATCAGAATCAAAACCATGTCTTGCAAAGGAAGGAGTGCAGAGTGTTAAAATAATGCTCCACTGTGCTCCCGCCTATGGGCGCTGACCCTCCACAGAGGCAGCTCAAGCAAAGAACCCTGCAGCTTCTGGAGCTTGTGGATTTAATGCATGCACAGCTCTCCATTACACTGTGAAGACCTGTCTTAGGAATAACAGAGGATTTTCAGAAAAAGTTTGAAGTAAAATATTCAGCTCTGCACAAAGGTTTTTCTCAAGCAAATGCAGTGAAAATTAAATCCTGACAAAGAGAAAGCATTACCACCATACTTTCATTTAAAAACAAAACAAAACAATAGTAATAGCATCTTCCATCAGGATCAAGGCTTCAGCTGAATAAAAGCTAATACTAATAAACAGCCTTGTCCACTCTTCCTCTGAGGAGAGGAACAAAGTGAAAAATGAGACTACTGCTCCTGTTACAACCACACGTAAACTCTGAGTATGGATGATGGTAGCAAAAATCTTCCTACTAATTTAGTTCTTAATTCAACTGATGGCAACAATATAAGCACCTAAAAAGTCTACATCTAACATTAATCAAGATATAAATGCTTTTTAAGACAGAGATGAAAGATCATAAGGCCCACATTAGGGATGTTGAACTGATCAAATAATATAAATTGTCAACACATAATCTAGAGAGATAACAAGAAAAAAACTCTGACCTTGGAATCAGATTGGTAATCCTGATAAACTCATAGTAAGAAAAGACATTGTACAAAGAAAAAATTAAAATTAAGACCAATATCTAGGTTCTAGAAGAGAACACAATTTCAAAATATCAGGCAAAGCCAAACTAGAGAAAACTTCTAATTTCACAGATTCAGTATTAAAAAATTATTATAATTTTAGTGATCCTTTCCATTGAAAGTGGGGAGGCAGGTGTTTGTTTACTTTTTGGGTTTTTTTAATATGGTCCTATATGAAATGTGATCCCATTTTCATCCAGTTAAAAAAAAAAGATCAAAGCAGTTTTATATTCAAAAGTGGACAAACTTTAGAATCATTCACTCTCTTTTTCACATTGATGGAATGCAGAACAGTAGTTCCAAGCTGTTTTTAAAAAGAAAGTTGAAGCAGCTGCTAAGTAAACAACATTAAAATACACATGGAAACTGCACTGTTAATTCATATGCAACACATTTCTTTCCAGTGATCTTTTATGACATGCCTATCAGTTATTCTTTTTTAAATTAGTTTCAAATTGCAAGACATAGGATGAAGTTGAATAAGGGTTTAGAAATTCCATTCCTTGAAAAGGTTTCTAGTTGCAGCACTATGAATTTAGTCAAAACATTGTATAAATCATCTACCATATACACAGATGTCACTACTGTAGAGTCCTAAACAGAAAAGAATTATATTCCTTCATATAAAAATAGATTGTTATTTACTACTCAAAATCTTACAATAAACCAAAAAACATATAATAAATAGCTTCTATCTTACAACTCAGACAATCAGTTCTTCAGCATTATCTACAGATATATCTAAGTATTTGCAATTAAAACCCAACAAGTTAATACCCTTCCTCCCTAGGATACAGCACTGTGGGTTAGCTGTATTGTTCTACCTCTCATTTTCAAATTCAAATGTAATTACACTTACATAACACTTACCAAGGTGAAATTATTTTAATCATGATACTGTGTAGTAAAAAAAATGAAAATCTATTAATTTTCAAAGAAAGCTAAAAATAGAGGAGCATAGCTGGTACAGAATGATCCTTCACTCAGCTGAACTCAACATTTTTATTAGCATTTTAAAATATTCTTCAAGTACGAAGTTACAGAGCTAGTCATTTACTGATGCAAACCTTTTTTCAGTAGTTGAAGATGTCAGTAACAAATAGCAGGGTGTTCCCTGAGCAATTGAACATAGGAATGCATGGGAAGAGCTGTCAAGATTCTCAGTGTCACAGTAGTTCCTGCCAGCTACCACAGCCATGTTTGAGTAGTATTGAATAGTAATGAATGCACATCAGGTCAAGAAATAATGCAGTTCCTCAAATTCCTAATCATTGCTGTTGGTTTGGGTTTTCACAATGCCATTTAAATTAGTGCAACAAGCAGTGCTGAAGAGCTTTTGGTCAAAGTGTACTATAATCACTTCACGCTTTGGGAAGGAATCAGAAAACTGATTTCCATGGTTAAAAGAAGTTAAAGAAAAGATCCAAATCACTAACTTCACAGACATTTTCACAAAGTTAAGACCTGTATCTTACACAAGGATGACTGTGGTAACGTCATCCCTTATTCATAGATTACATTCAGTAACACAAGCAACAGCAGTTAATGAGGACAGCACTAAACAAACACCTCTCAAACAACAAAACACAAACACTCAAATGTGTATATTCATATAAACACTGAAACCAACATCTGCTTTCTCTGCTTAGACATTAAGTGTAGGTTTAGCTCGCAGAGGCAGATGAGGTTTACTTCCTTGGTTAATCTGGTTCCATAATTTAATAAAGCACACCCGGTCTGTATCCTGTACCCCAAATCCTGCTACTGCAAAATACACTGTACATTTCTACTGGTCTTCAAGGGCTCATGAAAACTGACAGGGACCACAACATCATTTGGACTACACATGCCAGTTTATAAACACAACACAACAAACTCTGTGTCATTCCCAGTTTCATTTTAAACATCTAACTTAAACTGTTTTGAATCTCTCCTTCAAAGATCTGACCTTGCAATTGATTACAGAAGAAACTTAGGCACTAAAGTGGAGGAACTGCATCTAAAATGGACATAGAGAGTATCATGAAGACCCCAAATTTTCAGTGACAATCTTCCACACTGAGAATTGATATTGCCAAAAGAACTAAAGGGCTACAGAGGCAAACACTAGATTTCTGTAATTCAAAATGTGACTAAACAATATATATTAATAAAAAAGTTTGTGTACTGAACATTGATCTTTATTCAAATTTTCCTGTTACCTTCAAACGCTCGTGCAGCATCTACCAGGTGAGACCAGTCTAGCCCTGTGGCAGTGTCTGGCAGGGGCATCAGGCCAGGATCATTGAATTTGGCTTTATCAGATAAGGACCCATCTGAGAACCAGAATTCATCTAAACAATAAACACAATAATTAGTCTTCCTATAACAGTTATGTACAATTAATTTTGAAGATACTATAATGATCTGTAAAAAATGTATAAGCAAAAAGTGCTTATCTTCATTTCCCTTGTGTTTGTCTTTTCCTGTTCAGTACTCAGTAGGGGTGGAACAATCTCTAAAGTTGGCAAAGTAAGATGGTACAGTTTTAAGGGGCATTTTTTGGTGCCACTGCACATGGCATGTCCCTCACATTTTCATATGAATGCTGTATGAGTAGGCAACATCCATTCTAAAGCATAGCATGTTAAACCTGAGTTCTGAGCAGAAAAGTTGCTAGATACACCAAGCTATATTTGTGAAGCAACATGAAAGATATTTACATGCAGAGTTTTACTCTGAAACTGTAAATATTCCTGTTCCAGAAGCAATTAAATAAACCACCTGCTTTTCTTTTAATGCATTTGTAAATTCTAGCCTATATCCAAACCTCCCTTTCACATTGAAAATATTACCCTATTAGTTTAACATCTGTAGCTGTATCTCTGAGGATGTAAGACTTGGTGAGATTTCAGAGTGAGCTGTAACACACTGTAAAAGGTACACAGATCATATATTAAATGAAATGTATACACTATAAACTGTTCAAACAAACCTCTCAGTTATGCACATTCTAGAATGTACTACAAATATACATTTTATTATAGGAGATGCTAATTTTAATAATTTTCTTGAATATCTTTACATGTTCCTAATTTGTCCATCTCCACTCCGATCAATGTGAATATGTTAAAAAAAAAACCTGAACAGACACACAGTTTCTTAAAACTGATCATAAACCAAAACTACTATTTGCAATCACATTTCATCTTAACCATAAAGCCAGCAATGGAATATAATAATTTCATCACATAGTATTGTCAGGCAAAGAGAATTTTTGTTTTAAACATATCCACTCCAATGAAACAAAAAGGTCAAAATAGTAATTTTTCCTCAAATATTTCAGGAGGAAATTTCCATCTAGTCATTCCAGTGATTTAAACTATAATACTGAAGATGAGTATTTTTTCCCCAGGAAAAGACCAAACACAAAAAACAATGAAGGAAGAAATGCATTCACACAAGTGGAAGATACATTAGCATTTAAGGAAATGGCATGCTGTTATTGTCCTGATATTAATCTCCATTTGACTTAAAGATTCTGACTTAAAAATCCAAAGAGAGTAGGCTGTTACAAACCATTCCACTGCACAGAGCAATGATGCACACATATGATATGCTCTATTCTTTGCAGAAACCTTTCTTAAAAAGAATACAAAATATGAGGAAAAAAAAGTGAAGGAGGCTTACAAGCCTCTGTCAGAAATTAGGAGTCCCTGCAGAAGAGGTTGAAATTCTCTTTACTGTGGAATTTATCTTGTTCTACACTTTTATGAAAGATGCAGTATTGTTACATTACATTTGGAAGTGGCTTGACAAAACTCTGTAGAAACGTCCTTCTCAATACCTACTCTCAGTATGTAAAAGTGGATGTTACATGAAATGGAAAATATAATATAGACATATATTCTACTCATATATCTGTACTAAGATTTTATTTTCAGTTCTGTATAAACATACGTAAAGCCTTACCTAAGGCTGCCTTTGTGCAAATACATTCAAAGCTGAAAGTCAGAGCAGCCTCTGAGATTCTGTATATGACTTGGGAATGGTGAGAACCTTATTTGTGCAAGTACAAATGTTTCATACATCCCTGTTGTGGAAAATAGACAGAATACCTTATTTGAAAGACTGGCAAGCCAGCTTTTGGTTCTAGACCAGCAGGCAGGCCTGAAGGGACAGCCCTTGCTTTTGTGTGATCAGCCTGAGAGGCTGATTGTGAAACCTGTCAGGAAGAAGCCTGCTCCCAGCGCGATGCTGCCAGCTCTCCAAATTAAAGTGTAGGAGTGATATATTCACCAGTAGTCATCCTTCATTATGCATTGTCTCTGTGAGAACCTCAGTTCACCTTAGGGTGGATCCTATTCAGTCCTGCATAAGCCCTGACAGAGCCACTCAACTGCAGAAAGCCTGCCAGGGTAGAGATTTGAATATTGATAGCTCTGAAAATGCAAGTGCTCATGCTGATGGCTGAAAGTCTAAGTGGAATAACTGAACAGGCATAAGTATACCACCACAGAATAATTCATTTTCAAGGCATAAATTGTGTTCTTCTGCAATGGGGGAGCAAAAAGAGGGGGAAGAAGAAAAAGAATAAAAATGCCAAACATGAGCTCTAATGACATAGGCCTTGATGCCTTTGAATTTCAGAGAATATTGTTTGCATTCCAGGAGTGCTCTGGGTGAGATAAATTATTTGTGGCCTCCTGTATTTGCATTTCTTCCCTGCTCCTCTTTACCTTGCTGTTGCCTTACTCTGTCTGTGTAGGACTGCCACATCAGCAGCTGTTGCCTCTTTCCCTTTTTGATTTGTGCAAAGGTGGCAAGTGATGCTTAAGCCTTCCCACCTCTCTATGTCCAGAAGGACACGCCTAATCTAATAGGCCACTACTTTGTACAAGACTGACTTTTGAAGCAACACAGTTTCCTTTGAGGAAACATTTTCAGTGTTATCTTCAGTTTTAAAGATTATTTTATTTGCTGTACTCCTTTTGGCATAAAATTATTAGTCTTGTAGTTTCCAGTCTTTTCAGTTGTGTCACTTCCTACACTTAGGAATTCTATTGATTTTTATTACTGATGCATAAAAGTATAAAGCACTATCAAGAGTCCCTATTTTTAAAATTTTGTGGTCAGTTCAGTTTCCAACACAGCTCCTGAAATTGGTGGTTATTAGTCCCACATACATCCATATACAAAAAGTAACTAGTTATGCAGAAAGAAGAAGGATTCACCTGACTTAACCTATATTACTTCCAAGACAATTATCCTGCTTCAGTTGGAACTGCTACTTTTATGCAGAGACTGTAGATAATGAAAAAATTATCATCTGCTAAGTACTCCTTGCTTCAAACTAGACACATCATTTAACAAGTAAATTCTCTCCAAAGAAGCTGCAGGTGAAGAAATATATCAAACCTCACACAAATGTAAATCCCATACTCTCTGGGATGTCTGTTTTTCTTTCCTGCAATCAGTAATTATATCTCTATAGTCCTCTCAAGCAACAAAATCTGTCTGCTGAACCCTTCCCTTCTTTAGTTTTGCCCAGGGTTACCCTGCTTCAAGGATGCCAGCCTGCTCAAAGGCTCTCATGCACATGTGCTCCTGGTAACCGCTTTTTCCTTCCCTTCTCCTACTGAAGACAGCCTCATGTTGTAGTAAGGTGAACCATTCACTGTGTGAACAGGTAACACCAAACATGCTCTCCTTCACTTGTGTGCATTAATCAACAGCCTTTATCTGCTTGCTGACAAACTGATTTCCAAACTCCTGCCACTGCACATCACCAATATACAGTGATGCTCTTTCATTTTAATACTGCTTCTTATCAAAAAGTTTAGTTTTGGATTGAAGCTAACATGGGCAGTAAGGCACTCTGAAGATAAGACTTTCATCTATGAACATAGTTGCAGAGATAGCTCCTGCACTTCTGGCATCTTTTTCCCTATGCCATGTATAATCTGAGAACTTTCAGAATTTGTCAGTATATCACTGTAAAATATTCCCTTCCTTATGAGCCTCTTCACTGCAACAATTCTGCACCTTGCTCCTTTCCTCACAGCACAGGAACATCCTGCCAGTTTATCATTTAGGGCATTTTCTTTCCCTTCTCTTTTTGTGCATCATGATAGAGTGGACCACAGTGCCTGATGTGTAAGTCAGATTGTCTCCATGTGTTTCCCTGGGTTCCCCACTTAAGTTATTACACTAGTTCAGTATCAGTGGTTCTCATTGTTTGAATTCTTTCCCTGCTCATTCACCTGCCATGAATTTGCAAGAAGGGCATAGATTTGTACCTGCAACTGCATGTTAGAATCACTCAGTAGGAACAGCACTGTCTCAGTCAGGGAATCCTTAATGTCCCCAAGGTAAAATTACAGAGTTCTTACCTACACAAATTCTCCTTTCTGGTTTCATTTAAAAATAAGATAGAATTAAGTGAATATTTCTACATTTGTGTACTGTTTGCAATCAACAGCAAGATCTGACTGGACTGTCAGATCTTGCAATTCAGGCTTTACTGAAAGCAATTTGTTTTTTCATGTCACTTCCCCAGTGATAAAACAATAACTAAAAAGCCCTAGCCCTATAACTTCACTTTTTCCATCGTTTTCTTACAGCAAACATTACACACAGATGAAGTTTCTGTTTCTTTATTTGTGTGGTCATTCTGTCTCATAATTCTGATTTCCCAGTAAACTGAAAGCCTTCAGGGTCACCTATTACTCTTTGGTTTTGGTGCTGCCTTGCTTACCACCTATTAATCACACTCTTTGCCTTGCTAGAGGGGTCTCATGAGATTTGGTGCTGCCACAGTATTCCATGCTGGATAATGTGCAAGAATATACCTTTCTAAAATTGATTTCAGCCAAAACCACGCTATTTCCACTGATATCTATAAACATTAAATATCAGTAAAATTAAAATTCTTTGAGATCATACACAAAAGACATTATCATGACAGGATATGAATCCTGATATCTGAAACCACAACCTTATGTTAAAATTATAAATGAAAAAGAAACCTCTCACATCACTGCTGTAGAATGTAAATACCTACTAGGCACTGACTACATAAAACCTTCCTAAAAAGAGCCAAATTAGTTTCTCATATGGAGATACTGACTAAACTTATTTTTGAAACATAGGTGGGCAAGCTGTGATGTGGTTTTTTTTCAGAGTAATTACAGATAAACAAATCATCCTTGAAACAAACACCACAAAAGATCCTATATAGCTGGCATTGATAAGCACTTTTAAAACACAGAACCAGAAGCAGAAAATAGAGGTTGCATATGAAAACAGCATTAATTGCCTTGGACCAGTTTTTGACTGACAGAGTACTGATTTAATGGGGTTCTTTTTTTCCAGTTACATGTATGTGTATATATAACTTTCTGTATCTAAGAAGCAGCAAGAATGAAATATTAGGTGTCTAAGACAGAACTAATACAAAAGCCACTAAAATATCACTGCTGGAGGAGCAGCATAAAGCTTGGATGTACACAGTTAATTGCCTTGTGCCAGTCTCCTGAAGAAAAGCAAGCTGAAGGTTTGATCTCATTGCATGTTTACATGCACAAGAAATGGCTCTAAAAAACAAGGCGTAACACAGAGGAAAACAAAAAAAGAAAATACAAGCAGGATGCCTGTGTACTATACAGGTCCTTCACAGACAACAAAAATCCACTGAATTAATCTCCTGTGAAACAAAATGGATCTCCATTTGCTATCCATGAAAGAAAAGGATCCTCTCAGATTAAATTTATAGTAAAGAGTTTCACTCTGATAGAAGAATATTTTTAGAATGGCAAAAGGTACACCAAGCATGCATTCCCACCTGAGGCAGGAATTTAGCACTTGTCTGAGATACCAATTTAAAATTAACCAGTGGTTAGTGACCAAAACTTGGTCTCATGGCTGAGGCCACTCTAACTAGAAAAGTGTTTTGTATATAAAGCTTATTTCTCAAAGTTAGGAGATGACTGCTAGTTCCTGAACGACATGATGAATGACAGAGCCCTTTTTATTGCTACTTCTTTTAAATCATCTGGCCACATTCTCCCTGGACATGGGCCTAAAATCTCCTTAATGCTTTCAAGAAATTCACCCACAGCTTCTTAACTACAGACTTCAGAGTCCATTTTTTAAATTGCAGTCAGCTGTGATGTAAAATTAGAGTAGCTAAAGAAAAGAGGGGTTTTTTTTCAGATTGCACATCAACTCCAGGTGTCCACTATACCTCAGCCTAAACTAACTGAAAAGCATATATATTCAGCATTTTGAAAAGACAATTCACTCTTATTAAGTAAACAAATATAGATATTTAACCTAAATATACATATCTGTCTGTGTTGATTTGGGCTTTTCATTTGATTTTTTTTTTAATTACTACAAATACTACAAACTTCATAGTTCATCCTGGAATTATTGCAAGCTAAGCATTAATAAAGGTCTCACATACAAAAACTTCACAAGTAAAAAACCACATTCATAAAATAGCTTTAACTTAGCACCTCAGACTACTCTTCTGCTGCCATTAGAAATGAAATGTCATTTATAAAGCTTTTACTAGTATGTTTAAGAAAGTACTAGCAAATTCAATTTGGAAATAGAAGTCAAAGTCAACATTTATTGCACATTTCCTTTTAAGAAGTTACTAAAGGATCATCTAAACAAAAGCTATTCCATTTAGCTATTGTTTCAAATATATTTGTGAATATTTCAATAATTCAAATGCATATAAAATAAAAAAAAAAAACCAAAACAACAAAAAACAGGCCAACTTGGCTTAATTAGGTCACCACTGGAAAATAAAATGATAACTAGAAATATCTTCAGACAAAGTTTTTTGCATATCAGTGGTCTCATGAAAATTCTTTGGGAAGTAAAGTGAATATTGTCTCCAAACATGATAAATAGGAAATAATGGCAAGCATGAGCATGTACCACTGACCAAATATTTTTTTACTAGGGTAACCAGAGCAGTGACATTTCTTAATTTCACCTTAAAAGTAAAATCTCACATAATACCTGGTGATTTGTTTGAGCATACTACAAATATTCCAGACTCAGCAATGACAGTGACAATGACTTACTTCTCAGATTTCCCATTCCAGGAGTCAGGCTCATTCTGGGAGGCAGTGTGCTGTGGTATGGTGGAGTAGTGCTGAACAAGATGTCATTTGGCAAGGCCTGGTCTATCATGGAGCTCCGAGAGCTGGCATAGGAAGATCCCCTTCGATTGCTACATATGCTTTCATCAGAGAGCGTGCGGTACAGCGTCCTCCGGGGGGAAAGGTTTCCATAACATGAAAACTAAAGATAAAAATAAGAGCATGTATTGCTGGTTGAAGTGATTCATACAATCACATCCCCATCACCAGCTCTTGGGAGTGTTTTTCTGGACAGGGCACTCTGGAATTCTTGAACTAATACAGAAGATCAGAGATTTCTTCTGCCATATCAGATCTACTGGGGCCTCAAAAGAGTTACTGAATTGGATATTCAGACTTCCTCTCAACATTTTGGAATATATCACCATGAATTCATCAGATACTGTGCTGGTTTAGTAATCACGAAATGTTAAATGAAAACTTCATAGCCTTATGACAGCAGTGTTTTACAGAAATGTATATAAGGTTACCAACTCTGGCAATATGCATGCAAGACTATACACACAACTGTTTGATTTTAATTTGAAATGACTATGCTTTACTGTTAAGCATTCTGAACTGATATATGCTGCCACATAATTCATTGGATGATAAAAATTACTTGAAGCACTGCATCTCTCTGGATATCACATAACAGGCTTAGAAAAGAGGGTAACAGGGTTCAGTGAAAACTGCTTATGCATTTCAAAAAGTTACTTAGACCACAACCCAAATATCTACAGTAAAACAAGATGCTACTGTATTGTAAAGCTGGATCATTCCACTTTGTACACTTTGTAAGTAATTCCTCTGCACTGCAAACAGTTTTCTTTACATCTATAAAGAACAGTTAATGCTTTAATTATTCTACTGGTTTATCCTGCACACAATTACATGTTTCCTTTGTGATTAACTGTGTGTTCCATGTTTCCTATGCAGAACAAATACTTAAGAGGAACAAACACTGAATATACCATAGAATCTTTTTGGAAACACTGAATATACCACAGAATCTCATATATTCATTTCTGACTTCACTGTCAAAGGTAACTGGCTCACCAATACCAAGATTATTACCCTCTATGAAGGCATAGCCACAGACTGTACACTGCCAACTCCTGTGGCTGGGGCTCCTTGTGGGTTCAGGGCCTATGGTCTCACTTACTTAACTTTTGTTTAGGTGCCTTGGAGAGGAAGGGACAGCAGTCATTTATCTCAGCCACACCTCCTCTCTCTTAGTTGATCCTTATTTAGGCAGCCAGAAACACTGGCAGTTCTTGGAATCTTCACAAAAACCCTCCAATTATTGTATCAACCATAAATCATAAAAACCTCTAGGACATGACCCACAAAAGCATGTATAATGCACACATAACATCCCTCATATTACAAAATATATATGATCTGAAATTTAAATTCAACTCTGCACTTACAAGATTCCCATATGTTACTTTTGTTCAGACATGATGATTATGCTATTTAGCATATTGTATAAACACAGTGGGTTAAGAGAGCATTGACTTAATATGGAAGTGTGACAATTATCTCAAGTAATTTAATTGCTTTGTTCTTTGTTCCACATTAAGCACAGCATTTAGAACCATTTATTTTGGGGAGCAGCAAATTTTAAGATCACTATCCACTTACTGTGAAACTATTAAGCATTACCAACTGTCTTCATACTACAAGGATAAGATCCAGGCTCTCCAGTAGCACTGACAATTATGCCTTCAGAGCAGCTGCCACTGATACCCACATGAAACTGATTTGGATTTCTAGCAAATTGTTGGTATGAGTACAGGACAGAGGAAAGTGGGCTGCTTTTATTCATGCGTTTTAATATCACACAAGATGTACAAATTTAGGTCTCCTTCCTTGAAAATGTCACTTTTAACCTTTCAAATTATAATGAAGTTGCTCAACCTACACTGGTCAAGCTAAGCAAAGACATACTTAAACAAATACTGGATTTTATAAATAATCATCAAACAAGCATTTCCCATCCTCGTGGGAAATGATATTTTGGGATTTATGGTCATCCCCATAGAATAAACTTAGCTTGTACAAAACAATATTGCACTCTGTATAGTAATTTTGGGCATACCAGAAAACCATTTCTAAGGTTACTGAAAGATTGTAACACATGGAGCCAAAGGAAGTAGCCAACCTTTCTTCTCCCTTCCTCCATAGAGAGGCTGTCTGGCAGCATCAGCTTCAGAAAATCTTCTTTGGACAAGACTTGTTGGCTTTCAACAATAGCATTCCTGACAGAAGTTTGGAGTGGACTTGATGCAGACACAGCATCAATATCATCATACACTCTGTTGAGAAAATGGATGTTTTTAGCAAGAAATTGGATTTGAAAGACTGCAATCATTTTCTGTCAAAGTGAAAATTGTTAGAATATCTCCTGACACAGCACACTGTTTAGAAAATTTTTTTGATCTCTTAACCTTTATGAAACTGTTTGTGGGTACAAAATGAAATTCTTAAACCACTGAGAAATGGAGCTTAGGAATTCTAAAGAACAATTTCAAAAAGCATAATCCTTGTTTCTCCTAGCTTGCCTCTCTCTTTTTTACACACCACACTTCTCTATCAATACAAAAGTTATATTTTTTTTCAACATTTCCAAAGGTTCATAGCAAAATATTTTAACTTTTACTTCCTTAGCAAATAAACAACCCAATATTTTATAGTACAATATTGCATCCAGCTTCACAATCTGGCAAAATTACTATGGTCATCACAGCAATGTTTGAAGTGTACTGGCAATCAATTGGCCAGTGTAAGTATATTTTATTATCAGCAATTTCATAAAGCGATTTAGATAAATTAAACAGGTGTCTTCTTTAACTATCAGCACATAAAAATCTAGTTACAGACAACAAAGGACTGTCAAACTGAATTATTAGCCTTCAGCTCCTTCCAGTGAGAAAGGAGAGACAGGGCTTTAATAGGCTGAATGTAATGGAAGGAACTGGAGATTGCAACTCACAGAGAACAGACTGGAAGCCATTGCTCTCTGCCAAGTGCAGCCTCATCAGTGACTGTCTTCAGCAGACAGAAAATAAGCTTTGCTATGGTAAGGTATAATTCTCAGTGAATTATAACCTACAGTGGCACAACATTCAGTAATTGACCTGATATTCATCATCACTGCTAATTAGAGATGCTATTTTATTTCAACATAATTATCCTCAGAGAGATATTTCCTCTCTGTGATATAGAGAGCTTTCCTAGAAAGAAAGAGGTGAGGCAATTCTGAATGCCATGGAAAAATCTGAAAATATTTTTGATATAGGAAGTGTTGTCATATTCAATTAATAGTTCTTGAACAGAACTTTCTCTTGAAGATAATTTTTCAGTTTTTAGTCTAAATACCCCAAATCATGATGCAATTTTATTTTAAGGCTGCCCTTCAAAATAAGAAGACATTGTTTCAGTGTTCATTGATTTCAAAATCCAAAAATTTGTGGGAAAACCCTGAAGCTAGCCCACTATAATTTAAATACTACTATGACCAAACAATTTATGTAATTAAAACATTAATTAGTGGGAGAGAAACAAAATCATTCCTCTGTTAACACAAAGGAACACATATAACCAGAACATCTTCTCCTTTAAGAATTATGAATGTAAGAGCTTAACTTCAGATTCATATTTCATAGCATATATATTCTAGCATTCATTTTTAAATATTACTTTTGCTATAAAGTAATGCACACGTGCAAAATTAGGTATCAGATAAAAATAACCTATTCCTATTAAACATAAAATAACCCCAATTAAACATTTGAAAATGTTACATTACATCGATTGCAAATGTTACATACATTACTGCATGTCATCTTGTCAATTTATTGAGATAGACAGTGACTGGCTATGGTTTATTGAGAAACAGCACCAAAAAAAAAAGGAATCATGGACATTATCCATGAAGATGATTTTGAAGCCAGCAGGAATTTCAAGGTCAGATTTAAACAGCAGATTCAAACATTATTTATTACAGATGTACCATTGTGAAATTATCATCTCTCTATATTTGAGGTACTGTATGTTTTCCTTTGAGTTCAAGACTTTTTCTTCTACCTAAGAACAACACATTTCTCATGGACTATTCCAATGTTAAGTAGCATTAGATATATAAAGGTACAGAAAAAAAACCCTGAGCATTTAAAGGCAAAACAGAATTTGCAATTTTTTTCCATCCTATTTTAAAATTGATTTTCACTACCCTTCTTCCCTCAATGAAGTAAAACAGAGTGCTTACTCATGACATTCTGAAACTTCAGATTCTTCAGGTGTAGGACTTCCTTCCGATTTTTTCCATCCAATGACATATTTACTCACTGCTCCTTGTCTGTGGTAAGGTTTTGAAATCGACCCAGACATCTGTTGACTGCTATTCTGTGACACTATATAAACTTTGGAGGTATCTAGGGAGCCACTCTTTTTAGAGCAGTGTGTTGATGGGCTTCCTGAATGATGTGACCCACTGGAAAAGTGAACCAAACACACAAAGGGAAAAATTAAATATGCTATGCAACAACAAATCAGAAACGCTTTGCCTGGTATGCGGCAATAATTCCCACAGTTAAGTTTTTCTGAAGGTTAAAATCAATGAAGCAAAATTGGCACAGTAATTTTCTACACACCAACTGTGTACACATTAAAGCTCTTTGAAAACAGAATTGTGATGAGTTTCTAGAATATACAATGCATGGAATTCAGCCTGCTCAAATGCCAATGCAAACTGATGTGAATCGAAACTAAAAGCCTCAATTTAATATATATATTCAATTTGTGTGTGCAATTTTAAGTAAATGTGTACACACACATTTACATAAAGAACTACATAGAGAATTACTCAAATATCTCCCTAATCATAAAACCTATGTGCTTTTCCATTTCACAATAATTTTGCCAGTTGATGCAAGATTAGGCTGTGCCTTTCAATCAGACACACTAATATTAAATTACCAGCAAATTTAACAGAAGTAAATTTCAGTTCAACAAGACAATCCTCTGGATAATTTTAACAACCCCTTTTATTATGAGTAATAGCACTAGTAGGTACTAAGACATACTTTTAGTGAAGACCCTAAAACCTATTTCAAATAAACTAAATAAACACTTCCTTGAAGAATAAATTTCTCCAGAATAACCAAAGACAAATTCACTCATGTCAAGCATATAAGTAAATCAGTACACAAGATATTATCTGGTTATTTTCCTGTACTGATTGACACTGAAAACAGGAAAATCAGAGGGAAGGAAGAACAAACAATTTCCTTCTATCCTTTACAGAGTAAAAACCTTAACACATAGACCAAAGCTTCAATTTCAAAGTCACCATAAAATGGGAACTGGAAAATAAAGGCAACCAGCTATAAAAGTGTACTTTCAACAAGCTTTACAACAGATGTATCATGCACATGTTTCATTGGTATCAAAAAGAAAAGCTGAAAATCAATCATAAATGCCATTCAACAAGCAAAACTGTACAGCATACATTAGAATAATATAAATCTGGGGGGATGGTGTGCAATGCAGTTTCTTTGTATGTAAAAATTGTCCAAATTTTTCTGATTTCCCTCAGCAAAGCAAAAGTATGTGAAATAAGTTCTAGGTGCAAATGTCCATTTTACTTAAGGATGCTTCCCAATTTTAAAAATCCTTGCAATTTTCAAGGGTCATGTATAAGGCCTCCATCAGATCTAGGAGGTCTGGCTATGCTGTCCAGGCAGACTCACCAAAAATTGCTTGAAAACTGCTCATACAGGCATTTGAATACAAAACAAAAACATCAAAATCTTTTAAGTTCAGTTTCAAAGAAGGGCAAACAGAATCAAAACAACACAGAAGCGCTACCTGTATGTTAACCCCTACTCCATAACCGCTGTTTTGTAAGAAACACACACCTGGAATGAGAGGAGATTTCGCTCAGGTCTCCCATGCTGCCCTCAGCCGTGTGGCTGGCGGAGATAGCAGAGGCGTAGCCATGGACAGCGTAGATCTTAGCTGGGTCCTCGTCGGGCCCGGGAGGCTCCGAGGGCTCCGGCCACTGCTCTGTGTGGCAGTGCACTGTGGACCTGCTGCCGGCCAGGTGCAGCGGGGCCAGCAGCGGCGCCGGCATGCAGGGCGCCGTATCAATCCCGCTGTCCGTGGAAGCTCCCTTTATGTACGTCAACCCAAGCAGCTCGGGATCCATCAGGTCTCCAGAACCAAAGTGCTTCTCATCGCTGTTGCTGGATGTGTTGCTGGATAAGGTGTTGCTGCTGGAGTGGCTGGAACAGCTTTTGTCCCCAATCTTAACAACAAGAAAACAAACCAAAAGACATCCCCCTCAAATTAAATAGTAAGAGATCTATTTTCATATAAATGACGGCATTTGTGCTATTCAAAGACCATTTTATTTTTTTTTTTTACAGTATGCTATCATATAACTGCAAAGTATGAAAAGAGCCAATTATACCACCCGTTTCTGTGAAATGAATTGCACAGCTGGCTAGACACATTAAAGGTTGATGTCACTGCAAATAAAAAGGCTCTAGTTCCATCTTCTATCACAAATCTTAAAATCAGAATTGAATTTTCTGATTATAGGAGCTGCTTAACATCCATAAAATTGCATTTCTGAACAGTTAAAATAAGCATTTGTTAAAGCTAGAAGCCTTAGTAATTATTTGTTTAAACAAGCTCTACTGCAAATCTGAAAATCACCAAAGACTGAATTATTGTTGGCTTTTTCTCAGTGTGGCTGAAATATGCAGCTCATTGGATCAAATCCAATTGGATGTGTGGCTAGTTAAATTGAAGCCAATTGTGATGTATGTGTACCAGATGAAAGTAACTCAAGTTATAAGGCCCTAAACTAAGCATGGCTATTGAACTGGAATAATTACGTCAGACTTTTATGCCAATAAAGTCCAGGGGTTTTGTTATTTACCTTTTAAAACAAATTTTACAGAGAGTTGGATTAACTTATGTCTGTGACAGTAGCCAGAATAAAGGCAGATGGACTTCTACTAGGGCAAATGGGCTTCTTTTGGGTAGGATATAAATGGGAAGGGTGACTAACTTTTTCATGAGATCCTTCCCCTAGCAGATGCTAGAACATGCTGTTGCTCACACATAAAATGTAAGTTTACAGTGTACAGACTCCTACTACATATAGCAGATTTTCCAGGTAACAAACATTATGTACTTTTCATCACTAGGCTGTTGAGGATTTGGCCATTACTGAAGACAAGCTACTAAACAAGGTAGACTAGAAAATCTGTTCAGCATTCCCAGCACACAAGTTACATTTTTATAGTGCTTATTGATAATTACATTCCATGGGTATTTCACATAAGATGAAAAGCAGTATGGTAAATATAATTTTATTTTCTTTTAAAGGGTAATTAAATACTCCACATACTAAACAAGACAGTATAAAGGAAGCTATAAATTCACAGCTGAGTAGAGACCATACTAGTTTTATCTACTCAATGCCCCAGATCCAAGCTCTCTTGGAATTCTGAGTTTGTAAACAAAGATTAAGCATATTACATTCAACCCACATGAGCATAATGTTTGCCTCCCAAAACACCCAGTGGTCTTTATAAATTACTATAAATTTAGAAAATGTATTTTTAAGATTTATTTCTGTAAGTCCAGAGTAGTTTTTTGTTGTTGCTATTTTGGGGTTTGTTTGTTTTTAGAGTTCTGAATGACATCCAAGGAAAAGACTTACATGTGAAAGCTTGTTTGGCGACTCCTTGCCACTGCCTTCCTTCTGTAAAGCTCGCTCTTTGTAGGAGCTCAGGACTTTGGTTGATGGTGCATGCCACTTGGCTTCTGCCAAAAATAATGGAGAAAGACACACCACTCAGCATCAGCTTTCAAACCTGCACATTCTGCAATCAGACACAGGTATCTTTGCAGAATGTAGTAACTTTTACTGCCACATCACACATTCTGTGTGAGTCAAACCTCCACAAGGGGAGGTGGCTGCATTTCAACAGGCACGGCATTGCAAAGAACACGTACTGGAAAGATACAGTGGGTTTTATTACCAGAATGTCTAGTTCCTTCCAGAGTTTCCTCTCGTTCTCTGCCTCCTTCACACTCCAGTGAGCCTGAACCTTGGTGATGTTCATGGAGCAAAGGGGACTGGCATCTTTTAATGTAAGCAGAAAATTAAGCTGTTAAGGTTTTTATCCTGTAAGATTAGCTACATGATGACCTACACCACTTTTTACTCTTAAAAGCAAGTATTTTGTGACTTTTAATAATAATCATAATTCCCAAACATTTCCAAACACTGCATAGAAATATTTATATGCCATTTTTTCAAAAGCACACTGCTGTATCTGAAGTGTGAACATGCCAAGAAGACACTGAACTTTAAGAAGAAATGTATTCTTGGGGCTATAAACCCAAAAGCTTTTGCAGTAATGGTAATGGTAATATATGCTTAAACTCCTTGTGATCCAAGCCCCACAGAAAGTAATCGTAGTTTTGCAGGGTTTCACACTGAGAATATTTAAGTTAGTACCAGATCCACTGCTTTGTATTACACTGCAAAAGTTTAAACATTTCACAAAGCAACAAACTAAAACATAGATTTTTATTAGAAATAACTGTGCTGGAAAAAAAATGGCACAAGATGCATTTTGATGAGCTGACTGTCAAAAAAAAAAAAAAAGAGCTACAGTTTTATTTGAATTATTACCATCTATTTAGCTGCCAGAGATTTCACTGAGTTATGTGAAATTCCTTGAAGAATCTACAAGATACTGCAAATATATCTGCTACATGGAATATCTTATCCACAATCAATCATGCCAAAGCATTAATAAGCTTCAAGGAGCAAAGCTGATGCTTTCAATATTCACATTTTTTTCTCTGAAAAGTAGCTTCTGAAAGCCACTTGGCAAGTCTGGAATGCTTTTATATTACTCTATTGTAGATACTGCCATAGCTCAATATTTTATAACAGGAGTGTTTTCAGTAGCTGTACATACACAACAAAGTCATAAATTTAAACTAGTTTAGAACAGATGTCTCACATAATATTCTTATGAGATGAGTTATATTGGGGTGGTCTTTTATATACAGACAGCTAACTTCTGAAATTTCAGTACCAAGGGATTAATAGGGATGCAAACAGACCATCTATGCACATCCTTTTAGAAAGAAAAAACCTCTGAAATTCCTACTTTTTTGAGGACATATGCTAGGGAATGGGTGTCACAAAAAAAAACATAGCAGAAAACAAAACCTTTGAAGACCATAAAGATTTTTTTTATTTAGTCAAACACCTTCCTCCTGAGGCAGGAGGAGGAAGTAGTATTCTTTTATTCTAGTTCTGAGTAACTAGCTGATTTCTGGCCTTTTACAGGGAAAATACATCTAAGAACCATTTCTCATTTACCTGAATTTAAAAATATGATCCTAAAGAGATAAATTAGGATGACTTTAAAATTGCAGTTGCATGCATCTTACATCAAAAATCAGTAAACCTCTACATCTTAAAAGATACTAACAGTGTTGGAAAAAAAATACATCTAGAAGACCCATACAAATTTTGCTTAAGAAAGAAGATGCATAGGAGCTCCTGCAAGATTTAAATAAAAGCTTTTAAAAATCACCAATACCCGTCATATCCCACTTGCTGTCTCCAGTGGCTGCTCCCGCTGGGCCCTGGGTCACTGGATGAGGACTGGTTGCTTGGAGAACTTCTGTAATGTTGATTTTAGAGTCATTAACAGTGCACTGAGGTATTTTTGGTGTTTCAGATTTGAACTGGGCTGTGCTTTTTTTATCAAATACAATCATTTTCATAAATAATACAGATGCATTATGAACAATTAGCTACATCAATTTGGGGAATTTAAAAGGCTTATCTCAGTTTCATAAAACTTTAACAAGAATTTTGAAAGTATAGTATTTATTCACAAATAAAATGTTTCAAACTGAATATATAAAAAGGCACAGAAAGAGAAAGACTAAGTGCCAAATCCTATTTTCTCTAGATCTGGCTTTAGTTCTGAATAAGTGGGATTACTTAGGAGTCAGAGCAGCTGGATTAGGTCTCTAAATTCATGTGTGGGAAGCTCTCATAGTGGATCAAAAATGATTGTTAGTTCCTTGGCACTTATTCCAATTTTAAAGCTAGTAAAATTGGAAGAGGCAATTCTAATACTTTTAAAATTTTTATTTTATTAATCCTTTGACATAGAAAAGCAACAAAAAAATTTCTTGAAGGGTATTATTTTGTACTTAATTATTTAAACTTTTAAGCCTCATGTCTTAACAATGTCTTTAAGTAGTTTTGTTAGATTTCCAGACAGTTGAAATTTAATGCTTAAATTTGGATTTGATCACATCCATTCCTTCACTTCTGTGCAAATCATTCCATAACTACAACACAATTTCCTTCAATTATCTTGACATTATCTTGAATTCAATTCCCTGTGTTTATCTTTTTTTCTTTTCTCTCCCCTCTTTTCTTTTTCACGTAGAAACGAATGTATGTACTTAGGGAGGAAATGAAGAGGTGTTTTTTTTCTTTATGCAAAATACTTTCCCAAGAATGTGACCTTTTAATAAGCAACATTACCGCTCAGCTTGAAAATTTTAAAGACAGTAGCTATTATATTTTGCTTTTTAAAGACATTAGGTGTTACATTTTGTCTAATAGCCACTGTACAATAGTGTAGTACCTTATTTTTCAGCATATCTTTCTCTGAGAAGTATTGACAGGACTGAACCTCTCTCAATTAAGTGAAGTAGTCAATAGGCTCCAGCTTAATTCAGTTCCATGAATTTGTAATTACCGCCAAGAATTATGCATTTTGTGCAAAGATTAAGTGACCCAGTATTAAGGAATGGATAAATTATGATCTCATGGGTTTCCACCCTCCAGGCTGATGTTTAGGACATTGTCCTCAAAGCCAGGATATTGCTTTGTGCTGTTCTGCGGCTGAACAAAACATGTCTACTTCCCATTTGCTGGACAAGTGTGAAGCCCTTAGCTTCGTAAACAATGAGTGGCCACAAAAGGAGAACTACAGAAATCCCATCAATGACTGCCTCACACAATTCCTTCACACAAAAATTACAACCATCTGCTCTCAGGAATGGATTCCAGACTCCAGGTGATAGGATGCATCGTCAACAAGTGTGACTCAGGGATTAAAGCACACAGAGGCTTCTTGGTGCAAAAATCAGAAGAGTGAGTTCACCTAAAGCTTTACTTAGGCACATGCTATGAGTAGCTGTCACAGAATTAGCCACTTTGCAAAAACAGAAGAGCTTAAGGATAACCTTGTATTTCTAAGTAGAGGAAACTCCTTGAACAACACCAAAATACTTGGACTGCCTTCTCAAAGCACTTAATTCTCAGGAATTGTATTAGGAGCATAATCATTCAGCTCTCAGTCTCTAATTTCCCTCCAGGGAGTGGGCACCTAAGTATTATATGTCACAGCAGTTGAATTTTTGCTGCTTAAGTCTCTTATTGTATCTAGTCCACATTTTATTTCTAAACCAAACAATTTTATTGCTGACTTCACCCTTAGCTTATTTTCAGATCTGCTGTTAAATCTTCCCTGTTTTATCAACCTGCTTCTCCCTGCTTGCACTCTTTAACCAATACTGGGTCTTTGACCCTCTAAAAATCTCTTCATCGTTTTCCTAGCCTGAGTACACTTTCACGCTTGCCGGACTACTAATAAGTACTAATGCACCTTACTTCAAACTCTTCTGTTTTAAGCTCATCTCTCTGCCAAACCATCATATGGCTCTTCCCATGTGGAAAGACTTTGCCAGTTAGGTACCTTTCTTTACATGCTTCATGACCTACAAGCCAGAATCCATAATTTTCCTCTCTTTTCATTATTTATACTCTGAATCATGTCTTCCCCAGAATACCACTTCTGCTATTGTTTTGCTTAAAAGATACAGAAATTTCTTCATGACAAGAATAGACTCAATCTAAGCATTTTTTCACATGCTTTGCTGAGTGTTATGAGAAGCGCAGCTTATATTTGTAAAGTCTTTTTGGAATTGAGTAGCATGTTAGAAAGCTTTCATTTCTTTTCTGTATCAGTATACAATATGCTTAATAAAGTTTCATAAATGATGAAGTATTTCTAGACATTTGATACATTGTCCTCTTATGTTAGATGTTATCGAGAATTTAATTAACAAGATATTTAGGTGAAGGTTAAGTTCTGTAATGGTATTTAAATGCTTACAGAAATGCACCTCTCAATTTTTCAGGGGATAAAGATGGGGGTAGAGGAGAAGGAGAACACAAATAATCAAATAGTCACAACCGGGAGTCTTCCTTCCCCAGACAATAAATGAGACTTATTTTCAAATACATACTACTATTACTTCTGTACATTTCAATGTAAAAAGTCATTAATTCTTTTCTACTAAATAAGGTAGTCAATGTAGCAATAGTGGCATTTAACAATTTCATCTAGAATTGTTTTAAACCCATTTAAGACTAGTATTAAGCATTTCAGATTTTTGTATCATTCAGATATTTTCAACATGCAATAATTATTTCCTTGGAAATTAAAATTACATCACCCCATAAAGGCATAAGCTGAAATAATTACAAACAATAAAGGACACAGTTCTGCTCAAGACATATGGCTTTCCTAAATAATTCAAAGGTCAAATGTATTTGCAAATTTTTATCTTTAAAAACGAAGTTTCAGCTTACGAAGAATTATGATTAAATTAGAACAGAGCTAACATTTAAGAGCACCATCCCATCATCTATGAGGTGTTACATATTCAAATCACAAGCTCTGCTTTGTTTAATTAAAAGCAAAGCAAAGCATAAGGGCTGGTAATGAGTTACAGAACCCTTTGAAACTATGCCAATACCTTGGCAACGAGATTAAATAATTAATTTTTAAAGGAATGAGTTCATTTTATTTACACTCATTTGTTTAAATTTACACTATTTGTTTAAATAGTCTTCTAAAAGGTGGGGAACAGGGCATTATTAAGATTCAAAAGTTATAAGGCAGTTTCCCACTTCACTGATTTGGGACTAAAGGGAAAGGTCAGCTGTCCTCAGCAGTAGGATCCTCAGTACAGCCTACTTCCAACACAAGCACCAAAAGCCACTTGTTTCAAGCAGACTGGTCCAGTGAATGATACTTAATACAACCTCAGAATTAAAAATATGCCAAAACTCAGTAAAATAAGGTTTAAAAAAGAAGACACCAAAGTTCTAGAAAGCAGAGATTTCCAAATTAATACCATTAGGAAGGTGACAGGCATTAACCAGAGAGAGCATTACCTTGCACCATCTGGCAGCTTTCTATCAAAGGAAGTGCTACGAGGAATGGCTGTCTGAGCCTGCTGGAGAAGCTGCTGGCACTGCAGTCTGTCAGATGTTCCTAGGATTGGAGAGGCACGAGAGAGAGGCTGCCCAGCGGGAGTCGGCACCCGATGCCAAGTGGTATTCCTTCTGAAAGGGGTTTTATACTCACATGGGGTGCCTTCACTGTCAAGTTTGTATTCCACCATGGGTATACGACAAAGTTCTGAACAACCCCTGTGGGACAAAGGAAAATGCTCATCAGACTCATAAGACGGAACAGAGAGAGGAATCTTGCATTCACGGTCAGAATTATATACATATTTTGATTTCAGGTGCCCAAAGGTATTCATGCAGCATTGTACTTTGAACACTTCAAAAATGTCAGGCCAAGCAGGTAGAAAACATTTCAAAATAAAAGGTTTGCTGTCATGTGCTCAAAGATCTTTGAACTGTCTCTTCATCCTTCAAAATGGGGAACATATTGAATTTTTATAAATTGATCTGCAGCTGGAATTTTACATAATAAAAACTTATAGAGACAAGGTATTTAGAAGTCATAAAGTATCAAGTTTTTCTGTATAATTTCAGAAATAGGTGTGTTGCTTTGCAGCAAGCTAAACATTTCTTGGTGGGGTTGCAATCTCTCCTTTAGAATCTCACCTTGTCCCCACCAAATGACAGAGTGCATAGACTACAATGCAAATGATTAATTGACACCTAAATATTTTTCCATGTGTTTTCAAAGTGTAATTTCTAATGTCTCTTTTCCCAGGTATTTGTAAGCCTGGATGATAAATGGGGAAGTGGAAGGAAGAGACAGATCAGAAACAGTCTGCCTTACCTCCTCTGCCTGAAGTTTGCAGTGCGGTTAAATACTAAAAGTATTCACAGATAGTGTAAAACCAGGTAAAAGTACTGGTAGTGTTCCACAAAAGATCAGTGTGCCTTTGGGATATTTGCTGTAGACTCAGACTGCACTCAAAAATTAAGTGTTACTGTTTCAGAAATTGGTTAATAGAAGCTTCACACACCCTTTAAGTCAACACCGATTATCACTGGAGGTTTTTTATAATCTCAACATTCCATCTCCATTTTTCTGATAGGCAGTGTGTACTAAATCAATATCTATGAAGAGAACACCCTAAATACTTCCAAAGCAATACATTAAGTTTAAGTAAGAAACAATGGAAATTTGCTCCTCTGTCTCAACTACAGTTCTGCTCCATTCCTTAGCTGAGTCTTGATCAAGCTTTGCTTGTGGTAAAAACTCAACATTTACCATTTGCAACTAAATTAAAATCACCTAGAGAAAGTGCAACGGAGTGTAAAGAGTTTACAGTCTTAATCCTGAAAACATCTTGGCATAAATGATGTAACAGAAATGTGCAAGTAAATTGTATAAATTCTCACACATTAAATCACTGTGCACTAAAGCTTCTGAATCAACCCTCCCAAAGCATATTTTTGTTATCTGTATTCTGGTAAACAGATTAGAAGAAAAAATATTAGACAAAAAAGCAAACTGCCTTATTCAAGGTTGTTGAAGGGAAGACCCATGAGCAACAGTAGAAATTCCATTTTAAATACTCTGTATATGCATAGTCTGATCCAGCCAAATGTTTCACTCTGCTGAATTTTTAGTAGCAAATAGTCCAGTTTATCCTGTAGCACTAAATCCCTCTCCCCGGTGGCACTCAAACACATGAAAAAGTTAAAGAACTTAAAAATATAGGTGATGAAAGTATTGAGAATGGAGATCAATAGCCAATATAGGGTGGAAGACACCTTGATGAAGATGAGCTGAAGAGCTAGAATGTTCCAAAGCAGAACTCAGAATTCTTGGTTTTTCAGTGTTACTCTTTTATCAGAAATATCATTGTAAGATGTACCAATAAAATCTGACATGTCCAACCTCTGCTCACAAATCATAGCTGGACATGCTGCAGGCATCACAAAATTTTGCAATGATTTTCTGGTTTGAGCTTCTCTAAGGAGGTAAAACCACTCTAATAATCTCTTCTCACAGACATGGAATGGTGCTACAGAGAAATCACTGTTATAAAACTATCACATCATTTCAAAGGGTCAATTTGGTAGCTCTCCAGCCTTCCCCACACCCTGAAATGCCACAGTTATTCAGAACACCACTTCAAACTGCCTCAGTCCATGTATCGATTTTTAAAACTTTTTTCACACTTCTGAGAATCACACGTTGGGCTCTTAGAATGAGGAACACCATGAAAAGAGGTCAAGTTAATTGCACAGAATTATGCAAACTCTTCTACTGCTGAAGCATATACAGAATATATTTTTCCAGAGTAATTTTCAACTGTTTATGTTCCAAGACCATGCTTCCCTTCATCCTCATTCGCTGCCTGCAAGAAAGAAGGTGTAGGAGACAACAGCCTCCAGCAATGTAACCATGATCCTTTTTTTTCTTTTTTTCTTTTTGTTTTTAACTAAGAAGTTTTACATACAAAACAAACCAATCAAAGAATGCAGAAATGGCACAGCTAGGTTAATATTAGTTTGGTGCACTGCACAACTTTTCATGTGACCAAATATACACAGTTTTGCATTATTTGATGAAGGAGTTGAACAATTATGAAGGCAAAAATTTCAGTCTCCCTTCTGCTTATTTCTTAGTATTGTTTCACTCCCTTCTTCATTCCCAACCCCTCCCCAACTTTTGTTAATAAGATATCAATTTTACAGTTCATCTCGGTAATTGAGGAAGTTATAACATGTATTGTGATATATATACATATGTGTATACTCCCCATAAAGTTCTCTAAATGCTGTAAAACAGCCACGGGTTTTAAAAGCAAAAGGGACTGTTACTACTGTTTAGTTTGACTTAGCTTGGTGACTAATTAACAAAAGCATTTTATAAAAATAGTAAACAATAAGCTTTCCCACAATGAGTAAGAACTGAAAATTTCTTATCATTTCTGTTTGTTTGCATCAGGAAAACATATTCTTCCTACAAATTTAAAAAAAATATTGAGGATACAATTCCTGCAGAAAAAGGCTTATAAAACAACCTCGTTTCAAATCAGTATGAAAATTCAACAGTGTTGCTTATGAATTCAAAACAGAGCCCTAGAATGCCTGTTTTAATTGGTTCAAAAAAGAATTTCCATGGTTTCAGATAGCTTCTTTTGTCACATAAGGCTTTTAAACCTTAATTTAAAAGTATCAAACCAATCACTCCAACATTTATATGAAAAAATATGCTTCACTGCTTCACAAGCACTGCCTAAAGAACAGATACTGCAGCATACTGAGATAGGTAAAATTGTAATTGTAGCTGCCTCCTATATCAGGAACACAGAGAAGGAATTACTTCATGCCTGCAATCCCCACCTCCATTCCCTACCATGGATCAAACTGTAAGTTATCTTGCATGAAAAAAACCCCACAAAAATAAATGCAGTTCCCTCTTAAATATGTAATTTGACCTTTATCTAACTTTAACTTATGATTTTGCTACTTATTCCACCAGTGCAAGAATACACATTGGCACTAGTATTGAATGATAGCTTTTCAATTTACATATCATATATTTCTTTTGAATTCATTTTAAAGGATACATAAAGACATATCTCTATTTTATGGTTTATAAAGATACTTAAATTTATGTTAAAAAAGTATAGGATATCAAATGTCTTTCACAATTATATCCAATATAACATTTGAAAAACAGACTCATGAAATTTAACAAGCAAATGTGACCATATCGTAACCACACATCAGAAATTATAGCACTTCCTGCCCTTCACCATAGTTTGGTATTAATTAAATCAATGCTTCAACATAAAGCACAGATTCCTACTAATACCTTTGGTTCAAGAGCCAAATTATCCTATTAAAAATTTGGTTAATAAAACCTACTCTGCAATTAAAGAGAGCATGACTCACTCTATGATACAGCTAGCAGGTCACGACAACATAATAAAATTTAAGAGTCCACTATAAAATCTGCAATATTCAAATGTTCCTGCAAGAAGCATTATGTTCTGAAAGAATTATCAAGCAGTCCATTAAATTTTTAAAACTACATTAGCCAAACCTTTCAATATCAGTTTCAGATTCCATATAAAGGTTCTGTAATAGGCCCTGTGAAGGGCCTACATTAGGCAGGGAGTCTAGGTAAGTAATAAAATATCCATCTCCACGGAAAAGATAGAAGCTTCCAAGCACCATAATCAGCACCTTGTCACCTTGATAGCTACACAGGAGCCTTCTTTTCTGCAAAATCCTAGAACAATCATCTACTGGGTACAACTTTAGTATTTGGACCCTAGGTATCTGCAGATTTCAAGCATGAAGAATTTGTTAGGGTATCAACATAAGCAGAATACCTGGTTACAATTTAACTTCCAGTTCAATGTATTGCAAGGAGATGTAGGGATAGAGAAGGAATCATTGGTGTGCATCAGTTTATTATGCTGATGAATTATCCCTTCCTATCACACTTTCAATACCAAACATCGAATCCTGCTCTAGAAAGAGCCTTTATCCAGCAGTACAATAACTGCAGTCTGCTAACTCAAACTTTGTTTTTGAAAACAATCACTTCTGTCAGAGTGCATGTTTGTCCTCACACTACAGTAGTGCCCAAAGTGACATAACGAGCCTGAGGACTCATTGTGCAACCTATTAAATTCACATAATAAAACACAGACGCATTTCATATAATTGTAGAGATTTAACTGAAAAGCACAATTTAGTTGCTTAGTTTTGATGAGACTCAGAATGTAGTTAGTTAAGACATACATAGATTTTCCCTCCCCTGACACTGTGAAGTACCTCCTGGAGGTAATATTTCAACTCCACTGACTCCTGTATCAGTCACAGCACAAGTCCAAGACACTGCATAATAATGAAATGGTCTAAGAGAATTTTGGTCCAAATGTCAAGAAAAAAAATTCCAAGTTCTGACATCTCAGAAACCTATTAACAGTGTTCATACATAATTCAAAAAAATGTTAAAAACTAAATCAATTTTATATTTAAATAATTTCATACCACAACAGATGTATAAAATTGCTTACAGCAACCTCAGACAGGCCTGCTGCCCACCCTATCACTTTGGTTTAAGGGAAGTGATGAGTCTGACAGTCCCTCTATGGAGCTAAAGAGTTGAAGCTGCCAATCCCTCCTTCCTGAAGATAAACTCATTATCCTTCTGATCTTTATTACTATTCAGTTTTAAAAAGAACCTTTGTGTTGGTGAGCTGACAAGCAATTCAGAGGCCTCCTAAAGAGCCTCTACATCTGTACTGTTACATGAAAAAGAGAAATAAAGACAGAAATTAGATGATCTTTAAGGTCCTTTCCAACCCACAATATTCTATGATTCTAATATGATTCCATGAGTAGAGAGAAGAAAGAAGAAAATAAAAAAAGGGGGGAAAAAAGAATCTGGAACTTTTCTTTGCATCTCTCCATAGAGACAAACAGTGCTTTGCCAGGCATTTAGGGATTTTTTTTTTCTGCTTGACTGTAACAACTGTACACATAATTAACTTCAGCAATTATAATTAATCTCTACTATAAGTTCATTCATAACTCAGTCAGAAAAAAAATCAAAGACTTTATTTGTATGAGAAACGCAGTTAAGAATTTTCTACATTTTTTTTGTTGGGTAGAAAGGATTAACGTTTGTAAGTAGTACAGCTTCCAGTTAGTATAATTACATTTTCATAGTGGTAGTTCTTTCAGTTACTTCTACAGAACATCACAATCCAGACATTTCTGATATTTGCATTATTCTTAGATTAGTAGCAGGGGTGGTAATTAAAAGGTTTGGTATATCCAAATTCTACTTTTATAACCAAACACTGAGTTTCAGGTTTTGCTGCTTAAACCTGCCTCAGGTGATGTTAGACTTGGCTTCTTTCTAGCTCAGGTGGTTTAATTTATTAAATAAGTAAATAAATATTAAGAATCTGAAGGCCCTATGAACTATCCCAGCAGCTTATGGCAAACACCCCTGTGACAATAATTGAATTCCACCACACAGCCTCTTCCCCTTGCTTAAAGCACTTTCCAAACATTCTATAATCTGTTGGCTATCGGTTACTTTTAAAAAGCCCCAGAAAGATGATTCTTTTAAAGAAATCATAATCATTTAAGGGGAACAAGCACCAGGACTGGAAAATAAGTCATTACATCTATTTCATTTGTAAGAAGGAGTTTGCAAGGTTCAAAAGAATAAAACAACCTCAGAAGAATTTCAGTAGTACTTAAAAATGGCCCACAGGCAGTTTCAGTCATAGTTACTAAAGTATTTCCATTTTCAGAACTACCTACAACAGTAGAAAAAGAGTCTCGCACTTGTTCAGACCAATAGAGGAAACTACTGCTCCTACAGCTCTCCAGCTTCTCTTTATAGCCAGCCCTGGAAATTTTGCTTAAATTTTTGTTTGTTTTCTAAATTTCCTAGAAATTATTTCTTAATCGGCTCTCAAGCAGTTTCTTTTTTTTATATAAAATGGTAGTTGAACTAAGACAAACACATAGGTAAAATGTAGAAGAAAAGAATCTAGCAAAATCTATAGTTTAAAATAGATTTACAAGTGCTTGAATTCCTTGATTGGACTTGGCTGATTAAGGATATACTGTCCTTGAACACTACCATAACACCACCAGCGAAAGCAAATCAGAATGAACATCGTTATTCTCTTGTTCAAAGGCACACAATCCCAAATCAACAATTCTGAAGGGACAGACCTAGCACAGAAACAAATATAACACAAGAATACTTATTCAGATCTGAAAACAATGACCAACATATTTGCTTTAATAACACTTTGTCATTTAAAGAATCTATGTTTTAAATAGCAATTTCTTCTTTCCGTCGAAATATCAGCCGGATGCCACACAAATAATTTTGATTTCTGCATTAATTTGTGCATGATTATTTAATTGCTGGAGCAAACTGAAAACAGCAGGAGCTCTGTCTCAAGTTCATTAATTTTACAGGATAGTAAATGAAAGGCCTTATTCCATGATTGCTTTTGCATATACTACTGTCAAGACTTCAGTAGAAGGATCTACATTAAGTAATGGAAGACATTTATTGAGCAGAATTTTCCTCTGTAATTTCCTAATCACTCTGTAACATTTCTTTGTAAGCACCTTCAACATTCAAATAGTTTATTTTCATGCTGAAATAAATTAATACAAGACAGTTTGCAAAAAAAAAAATCCTTGTTAATAGTTTATTGCTAATAGTTTCTTCTCAGTAGGTGCACAATTACATCTTGCTGGTTTTCTTTTAAAATCATGGATTGAAGATTATTTGTGGGTAGGCTAACAGACAAAAAAAATCAAGTCAAGAACTTGATTAAAGATCTCCACTTTGGCTGATTTTTTTTTTCAAGGGACTGCTTTGGAAACACCCCTGAACACTTGAAACCCATTTTTATTTGAAGGATACAATTCCCAAGACACTCCATGGCATTCATGTCCAATCTGTGTAAACTCACTTCAGAATTTGATCCCAGCAAGAAATGAGTGCTAGTAAGCAACTCAAAGAGAAATTCCTCATTGCTTTGTATTCATAAAACCCAGCAGACAAAGCTAAGCAGAAACTAGTCTTTCAAGAAGTGGAAATCAGCTGATTAGTTCAGAAAATGAAAGACATTAATAATATGATACATTTGGATTTTTTCAAGAAACTCTGGAATTTTTTTTGCTTAAATTTGCTTAATTTTGCTTAAATTATATTTCTATTTTTGCAAATGTATATAAATTTTTAATGCAACTCATCCTTTTTATACAAAGATGAATGTATTTTTATATCTATGCACTGTGGGCAAAATCTTAGAGGCTGAACTTGAAACCCTAGATTATGGCATTTAAATAAAAAAAAAAACCACCCCAAAACCAAAAGAACAAATCACCAGTATGTACTCTGAGAAAACAGGTTGAAATACAGAGAAGAAAAGCCTACCCAACTGCCAGAAGATCATATATACTTTGTAGGACAAGTCAAACTTTCAAGCGACTTACTTTAGCCTCCAAATGTACTTTCCTACATATGTCAGATAATCTGATGCATCATTTCCTAGCAGAAAACCTCTAAAACCATCTGTGAGCAAAAGCAATAAGTACTGGAACATAGATGTAAAGCCTTTTGCTTTTTAACCATCATTCTCCTAGACACTTCTAATGCGTGGGTCAAGGATGGATGGACCCCCAAATATGACAAGAATATCTGTATGTCTGCTTTGAATGTTATTTGATAATTATTACAGCTACTTGATACAAAAAATTTCCCTCTGGACAAGCTGTCACAGCTGCCTTAAATGTTTATCACAGGTATGTTTGCAATCACTCACAGAGGCTTGATTCTATCCATGCATGGACTCTCCATGGACAGGGACATTTCTTGTCAAGCAAAGGTGAAATAGATTTTAGTTCTCCAAATACTCCTGCTTTACATCCAAAAACACTACCTGAAAATTTCTGAGTAAACCTGATACCAGAGTACAAGAGAGACATGAACATATGGAGCAGGTCCAGCAAAGGATCAAAGACGATTAAGGGATAAGAGCATCTGAAACACAAGGAGAGACTGAGAGTGCTGGTATCATTCAGTCAGGGAAAGAAAAGGCTCAGGAGGGATTTTATCAATGTGTACAAAATATCTAATGGGGTGATTAGGGAAAAAAGATGACAAACTAAGAATTGTATCCAGTGAAAACACAGGAGGCAGGGTGCAAAATTGAAGTACAGGAAATTCCTTTAAAGGAGAGAGAAAAACTTTCTTACTGAAAGGACGACTGCATACCGAAACTGAAATACTGAATCTTTGAATCTCCTTCCTTGGAGATACACAAAACCCAGTGAACCTGTCCATGAGCAGTCTGCTCTGGCTGACCTTGCTTTGAGCAATGGGGTTGCAGTCAAGAACTTGCAGAGGTCCTTTCCAACCTCAGCTATTCTCTGTTTCTGTGACTAGAACCAGCAGAAGGCTAAGAGAAGCAACTGAGCAGTAGACAGGGAGATGGATTTGCACAGGTTTTAACTAGTAAGAAGTGGTAATAGGCTATCTTTTTTCCACAAAATTCTGATAATTTATCCCTTTCTGCCCTCTCCTTTCCCTCATTCATTAATATATTTTACAAAGTCAAAGATCATATTTGTCAACTGAAATTCTCAGACCTGTCATGCAATATCTATAACTGCTTTCTGTCTGCTCTGTTTAGATTATAAACATTGCAAAAAGGCAAGCTCAAAACCCTGCAGAGACTGGACAGTCGAAATCACTAATCATATTTTTGGGGATATACAAGTGAAAATGAACAGTTTTCTGTGGGAAATTGATATTTGAGAGAAAGAGACATTTCTTTCATATATATATACTAGATATATACTAGAAAGGTGAAGCTAAAAAAGAACTTAAACATGTTTTTTAAAAAAATTTAGAATAGACACATAGTGTTAAAAAATTCATTTCTCTTAGTAATTCGTCACAATTTTAAAGATGGTAAAAATTATAAAGAGGAGCAGCTTTTGCAGATTTTTCTCAGTGTGGTAACACTCAGTTCAAACTCCTCCTACACATACACTTGGGTGCTATGTACCACACTGATCTGGGATTTAAACATTTTATCTCTAGAAGAAGATTTATATCAAAGACAATATAAACAGTTCATACAGTACGTATTTTTCTATCAGGGCCTATAAAATACACGTTTTTACCTTCAATAGAAAAGGATCAGCTCATTAGGCTCATATTCTGTAAACAGCTTGGAAATGTATACCAAACAAGTCAGTGAAAATTCATACCCAGAAGCAGATGGTGAGAATAGCAAAGCTAAGCAAAGAGAGGCTTAATTGCAAATTTCTACCCAACTAAGCAAAACGGTGGTATTCTACATTCACAGGCATTATGTTCAGAAAGGGAGGCATCACCATGCAGGTTGAGGCAGGGGACAGCCCTTGTGTGTCATACATCAGGCCAATGACTACTTGGAGAATTGCCACCAATTAAGCAGCATTCGTATACAGCTGGCATCGACTTCACAGTGCTGCACGCTACGTAAAATTTTATTGCTTGCTCTCTTGCCAAAAGCAACACATCTAATGTTTTTTCTGTAGAATTAAAAATCAACAGGAGATTTAAAGTTGGCCTGCTAAAAGACGACAAGTAATTAAATTTACTCTGGTACAGTTCTCATTTAGAATGAGCCAAATTAATACTGACTAGACAAGGTGTGTGAGAAATAAAGTCACACTGTTACAAAGTTTCAATTTATTCCTACTTCTCTGCCTCATGATATTAAAAAACAGAGTATTCCTTTTTGTCACCAAAAAAGGAATACTGATGACAGAAAAATGCATTTAATCCCTGAAAATACTGGTACAGTGACTGTAATGATTGCTATTATAGACTTTCCCTAGGCATGAGCATGTATTTCATGTTGCAATAAGATTTTGCTGCTTTAAATGACAAAATCATTGATGCAATTCACCATTTAATGTGAATAAATTACATATCTGTAGAAAGTGAGGAGAAGTCTAAGACTCGGTACCATGTACGTCCAGAACCTACTAATTCACTATTTTCATTAAATTTCAACATAACAGAAAAAAAACCCAAAACAACCCAAATCTTTCCAATAGTCAGGAATTGGAAAAATCTCAAAGATGGACAAAGTGCAATTTCATGAAAAGGATTCTACATTTTTAAATTCAGCATTAAAACATAAAGCTCTCCTGTGGCAGGAAAGAAGTAACATCAGCTTCCAGGATGGCTCAGTCAGCATACACCAAAATTTACTTGCTACCCTTTTAAAGTCATATAAAGTAAATTTCTTGTAGGATCTTATTTTATCTTCTATAACAAGTCAATATGGGTTTTGGGGAAAAGATTGCTTTAAGAGCCTCGACAATATTATCATGCAACATGATGGACAATACCCATTTACTGAAGGCCTTCAACAGAAGAGTCATTGTTTAAGCAGGAGCAGAGGAAAAAAAACCCAGACAGACACAAATGTTACTGAGAACTGCTGCTCACTGAGAACTGTTACCTTCTGGGCGCTCCATCCTCATGTGGTTGAATAATGACCACTTTTACTGTCACCGACGTGCGCAAGAGGTCGATCATTTGCTCGTGGGTCAGAGTTGCCACAGCTACTTTACAGATCTCGACCAGGCGGCTCCCCTGCCGCAGGCCTGCTTTCCATGCAAATCCAAAGGGCTCCACGTCTGCCACTATCCCTTCAAAGTTCACGTGGAATCCCAGCTGGCCCAGCCCATTTCTCCTCAGGGTCATTTCCGTGGTTTCACATCCTCTGGTCACTATCTGAGGAAGCACCAGATTGTTACGCCATTGTCAAGGCACACAAACATTATAAAGTTATGTATGGCTTGATATTGCCTATCTTTAATATACTAACATTGAATTATCTTAACATTATGTTTGAATAAAGGTTTCTGCATAAAACAAAGTGAATGACGTGTTTCACAATGCTAAAAATCTTCCATCTCCAGGGCAGGCAGCCTGACCCATGTCAAGTTCTTCCTCCTTGTCCAATGTTAACACAATGCCATTTATATCCTACTAAAAACTTTACAGGTGGTTTAGTTTCAAAACACAAAGCAAGAAAAATGTGGCCTGCCAATTACTTCGTTCTTTTTTGGCTGACTGCAGGTGCGCAGACGTTTTATATTCAGCATTAAACACTATTAAACCTGAGATACAACATGGGTCAAATTGAGTGAAGTGCCTCAGTTCTAGCGGCTTGTTTTCCTTGAGAACATAGCAATGAAGAAAATATTAATTTATTTTGCTTCATAGGCAGATTTCTAACTACCATTATCTCCAGATGAGGATATCACTAAAATGGGATGAGAGTTTCCATGTCACTGGGAAACTTAGAAATGAAAAAAATTGCTTTCCTCATATTCAGTGAAAAGTAACTGTCATTATACAGAGCAGCCAAAATCCTTCAAATTCAGATTTTGCTAAGCAGGCTCATTTCTATATGCTGTGAAACAAGTTCTCACCAGTTTTGCCATGTAAATCATAATCATACAACAGCCTGTAAGCTGGGATACTGCGCCACACTCAGAAGACAAAATTCTAGCCTGCATTACAAGGAAGTTTGAGAGTTACCCCAGCCTTGCCTTTTGTCAGTGCCACAAAATCAGATTGTATTTAGCTTTATTAGTTCAATTAGAACAAAAGCTTAACCACTATGAAACATTATCAAAGAACAAAGTGCCACAAACCCATGAGTTATTTTAACTTTGCTGATCTGGTGTACGCTCATGCTTTTAACCTGTGAGGTAAGTAAATACAATTAGCCCTCATTCATTAAGGGATAATCTTCTGGGAACTGTGAAATATTGGAGATATTGCAAGGATCAGATATCCTGAGTATTATTGCTTGGAAATTCTGGTTCATAATCTTTCCAGTTACTTCTGAAGATGTAGGATTTCAAAGTTAAAATGTGAAACTCATTATTGAGATGTCAAAAATGCACTGAGGAGGCTTTGTTTACCAAGTCAGGTTCTGAGTTTTCATAACAAAAACAAAACAGCTATTTCCTTTGTCATTTGTCAGCTCTGAGGTTTTAGTGTAGTTTAGAAACTTTCCTTTTAAAGTAGAACTTTCTATTGTGCTTATAACTCTGCATATAGTATTAGAACTACATAGCATACTGGAAACTTTAACATACTGTTAACCTAGCTCTCTTACAACTAAATTTCACTAAGAAAAAAAACTTCCATAATTTGTAACCTAGATAAGTGAAAATGAAATTTTCAGCTCTTCATCAGCTACACTTCCATCACAAGTTTTGAAAATATAAATTTAGTCATGCAATGAAAAGAAGAACATGCTATTACAGGCAGGAGCCCAGCTGAGGGATGGAATTTTATCCTTATTAAGCTACATAATATTCTTTTTTGGGGGCTGACACCTCTTTATCATTGTGCCACAATTATAGACTACTGCAAAATGAATGCACCAGCCAAAGTATATGGATTTCTCCAACTGAGAGCATTCAAAATCTCTTCTTCAAGTTAGTTAAATATTCAAAAGTTAAAAGGTAAAAAAGATAAAGATTCCTGCCAAAGACTCTATTCCCAATGGGAAGTATTCCAGGAGATCTAGTCCTCCCCATGTGTATATTCCCTAAAAGGTAACACTGCATATTACATAGTAATGTCACATTAAACATAGTGCTGCTCCACTTCAAAACACAGCATTCTGCTGACTTGGTTGCAGCTTCACTGATCTTGTGGCCACAAATGAAATAAGAGCTGGCTTCTCTGAAAGCACTTAAAACAGATAAAAGACAGAGATCCTCTAAGTGCCATGAAGAAGATGAAGCAACACAACCCTCCAAGTCAATCTATAGCTTGCTGCTTTTTCTATTCTCTATAACTAGATCTTCTCCCCCACAAATACAGATTTGTCTAGACTGACAAGTCACAGCTCTTTTTTCAGTCCTAGACTGACTGTTTCAGTTCAAACTAAAATCATGGTCTCAGCCAGCTTTTTGCACCTTTTCTTAATCTGGATATTTAGTTGTCCTTTTTACCGGCATGATTTAAATCCAAGCAATAAAGTCTAGTTATTTCTTTGGCAATCTCATTTAGCAATTACAATGTTCTACTCACTAGTTCTCAGAAATGCTTTAACTCATGACTGAAAAGGGTTAATCATCTGGTCACTGAAGATTGATATTACATCACAATTTCAGCTTTCATGTTTAGCATCTGCTGGCACATATGGCTGTTAACCTCATCTGTGTTTTGAGTCACTTGAAAGGTTTTTAAAGTTTGCACATGAAGTGTGGTATCAGAGTTTTAAATACTTTTTAGTGGTTCTAACGGTTCTATACCAAATATATTTAAGGACTGTAGAAAGCATTTAATGTGATAAATCAACCAGGAAATAACATCAATAGGCAGCTTTCAAAAGAGAGGAAGAAGCAGGAGAAAATGAGAAAAAGATGAGGCAAGAAACATGGACAAAAAATGTTTTAAAACAAGTATTGATAGTTAACTCTTATTTAGTATGAAAGTTGGATAGGTAGCAGGGGAAGAAAAGGCAGGCAGAGTTCATGGAATAGACACTTGAAGTTAATATTCAGGTAAACTTAGTAAGAGCTGATGCTAAATTTGAGGCTTAAAATCAATTTGTCATTATTTAACCCCATATCTGGCCATAACAAAGAGGAAGTAGTAAAGTAAACATAGACAAACATTTCATTTTGTGGTTTAATAACGAAATCTTAAAGATCTGTCTTTAGGAACATGGGTTATCTCCAGGCTTTGCAAAACTGAGTAAATGCAAAATAGCAAAAAAAAAGTCACTGATGACAGCAGAACTTTTCCCTAGAACTTTAAATCTTGTTTTTCACTTGCGTTAAGAAATTTATACTGCTTGGTTAACAAGACCTAATGGGAGCACTATTTTCTAGAAGGGAAATACCTGTCTAAGGAAAGTGAAACTGAAGACATCAATTGAAAAGGATAATATAATAGTGGCAAGAAGAGTCTAAAGACATTCAGCTCTTGAAATAGCGATTGTACTTTGGAAGAAAGTTATTATTTAGAGCATGATATTAAGCAATGCTAAATGAGACTGCAGTACTAGAGAGGCCCTAAATCATCAGCTGCAATCCAACTATTCCAGTGTGAAAACTGTAAGCAGACTGAATTCTTTACAGTGCCGAGCCTTCCAACAGAAGAAACCCCTAAGACCATCTAAATCACTTAAATTAAGATCAAAGAGTGAAGTGCAACCACTAGATGCATCAACACATTTACCTTGGAGTTATTGTCATTTCATTTGGATTGACTGAAATAGCTACAGTACAGTAGTACTGACATGGTCATCAAGTGTCTGAAAAACTTTATCTCCAGTTAGCTGTTAAAAGTGGCATTAGTTGGTGTAGTTTTCTTTACTTCCTGCACTTTCTCAGTACAGAAGAACAAATCAGCAGAACAACTTACATAAAATTCTCTGCTAATATTCTCACAGGTTATTACAAAAAGTATATTTTACATACTAAGATTTTATAAATTTTTTAATTAATCGTGCTTCTGCCTACAAGGGTGTGATTTGAGAACAGGCTACAGTAAGAGGTGGCAAAAGCTTTTCAGTCCTGATTTCAACACTGGAACCATCCATGGCCTTGGGCAAGTTATTAGCTTAATGGTATCGAAAACCTTACCCCTGAAAAACAGGTTGATAACATTTATCTCCCATGCTGTTGTGAAGATTACTATTTGTAATGCTCTCTGAAGACCAAAACCACTCCTGAGCTATAAACACAGAACATTTTTAATTATATCTCAGAGGAGATGTAGACAAATAACTGTTCATAAAAAAAGTGGAATTCCAGTTTAGAAACTGTACTTACTTCAAGTCTTTGAACAATCTCTCTGATGTCTTCAGTACAATTATCTGCTGCAGACAGAAGAATACATTCTCCTCTTTCATAAAATATTTTGATGCTCATTAATCCAGATGTCCATCCAATAACATCTCTGCAGGAGCAGTTAAACACAACATTTTTTGATTCCTTTTCAATCAACATGATAAACTCATTGGAAATCCCGAGGAGACATTCAATGTCAGCAGACTGGCCAAAATCTCGGGCAATCACATTCCACATAATTGCTCCAACACTGAATAGATGTGCATCTTTCCTTGGTTTCACTTTTTCCTTCTTTTTTGCCCCTAAAGTAATAAAGCTGAACTTGGCTGAAGTATCCACTGTAGCTGTGGTCACAAAGTTTTCTGCCAGATCTTTCAAGTATTCTTGACGCGTCCTTGTGGCCATGGCTCGAAATTTTTCCGACTTATGTGCTGCATTTTCAGCATTAATAACTTTGGCTAAAAGGAAGTCCCTAAAGACTGCAGACTTGGGGAAAGTTACTCCTTTGGGAATGGGTGGACCAAATGAGGGAACATCTTTTGATCGTGAAACACCAACACTGGAAATAGAAGGAAAAAACAATGAACAAAACAATTAATTCCCTAAAAAAAAAAAAAAAATCACATGATAAGCAGAACTGTGATCTCTGCAATCCATTTACAGAACTAAGTACAGCTTTGACATGCCAATTTGCAGACATTTCAGACACATCAAAGAAAACTGATTGTCAGTTTTAGAATGGCTTTCTTCTTTTAAAGATATAAAGGACATTATGGAGGTATCTTGCTAAAACAAAAAATATAGAAGATAACTTCTTAGGGTGTCAACATCCTGAATGTAATAAATATTAAAATGAATTGTGAGAAATAAAGGAGAGAAGTATTTTTAAAAATTATTTTTATGTAAATCTGTCATTTCAGCTGTCACTCAGTTGCATCATCTTAAAACTAAGCAATGTAAAAACAGAAACAGAAAATAATTTTTATCCTCAGATCCTCTTCTACAATGAAGTTTGAATTCAATGAAAAAACATTGGTGTCAAATGTGACTATAATGAGGCATTCTCCACCTGTTTAAGCTGCCTACTCTATGCTCATAAAATTGGAAAACACAATTCTTGATCTAGACAGTTCACATCCAAATGTAAGAAAAATAGGAATTTTTCCTAATTGATACAATTGCACCTCTAATTGATTGATACAAACATAATGTATTTCAACTGAAAAATAATTTCAAAATACTGCACACAGTAGGTACAACTACTATTTCCTTGACTGAAATATAGTCAAATTTGGGATGACAGATAGTTTAATAGTAAGAAAAGTATAATTCAGGAAATGTCATGTATTAATCAACACAAAGCAGTTACTGAAATGAAATCAAGTCCTAAAAGATAGTTTAAGTTCTAGTAGACTGATAAAAGACAGTAACATGACCCACCCTCATGATGTAATTTAATTTAATTCTAAACAATGAATAAATAACATTTATAAATATAGCTCTGTAATTATACTTCATGCCTTTATCACTACTTGCACAATTGCCAATCCATTCACAAATGTGATTTCCACCTTGGATACCTTGCTAAAATTCATGATGCAGTAACTTAAATTATTTTAAACAGTTAAAAGAATCTGAAATTTATGGGTTTTTTCCATTCTCCAAAAGTCTTTGTTTATGTGCTTAAAAGCTATGACTCATCATATTGTCATACTCAGGGATTCATACAGGTTAAAGGACCTTCTGAAATGCTTTAAATCATTTTCTTTAAAAAAAGGAAACATGCAATACAAATTCTAACTTAATTTCTATTGGTGGGTCTGCAAATCTTATTTTCACTAACTTGTTATATCCCCATTCTGTGGCCATAAATCAGCAACATGGAATTCTGCACATGCCCCTTTGAGTCTACAAATTGTGCTCCATATCTCTATATGTGTGCAAGGGACACACTGGGGTTTCAAATTCACAGGAAGTGCAGCAGAAATTTTAAAATTGAGAACATAATAGCCATAAGAAATACAAAACATCCAGAAAACAGAGTTGCATTGTAGTCTAAGTAACAAACTTAAAAGGCTCTACTCACCTATAACACACATTTTCAGTGCATGGATTATGCACTTTGACAATGACAAATACATGTTGAAAGTGGGAACGAATATTTTTTGGAGTAAAAGGAAGTGCTCCTGGCTCTTGGAAGACAATGGTAACTATGTCATTTCCTATATGCCTTTTCCTTAGCAGCTAGACAAGAAACATGCATTGAAAAATTAGTTATTAAAAAATAAATTTAAAAAATCATAAATTCATCAGCTTAGGGAAAAAAAACCAAGCCAAACCAATAAAAATAAAGCATAAGTTTTCAGAAATAACTTTTATTGCATCATGGAGAACAACATGTAAAGGATGTCAGAACTGCAAAAATATAGGGAATGGAAATTAGGCTAAGTTCACAAAAATGCTAATGAATTTTCTCACATCCCCACACTAGTTCTCCATAGTTTCTGCTCATTTATATTTTACTCTACAAGAAAAATGTGTTTCTCTTATTCTTACTAATGCAGCACTTCAGTAATAAAAAAGCATTGCATCACTTGACATTTCTCACTATCCAGAAAACTGCACATCCATTCCCTCTTTACAGTGTAATATTTGTCTCTATATTAAAAATATAATATTGCTTCTATGTTTCAATAAAACTTCCTTTTCCACGTCATAACACTATTAAATATTGTCCTTAATATTATGATCTTAATTTAGAAAAAAATATTATCATGAACATCCATCACAAATGTTAACAACTGCATACTTGAGGAACAGAACCAAGACTCATGGAGAAACAACAGCTATTAGAAACTCTTAAATTAAAAATTTGTTCTTGTAATTGGTAGTTTTTATCATCAAAATATATTTAAGAACTAATTTAAAGTACTAAATCCTTGTTATAGGCTAAAATTTAATAAAAATTACAAAACATATCCAGCAATAAGGGACTACTATTCTTTCTCCCCAAAAAACCCAACAAAATAACACTGTAAAATGATGCTCATTTTCTTCATGGAAGAATATTGTAACTTTCAAATTTTGTATATTAACAAACAAAAAAAGCAGTCTACTAGGTGCTACATTTAAAATATTTACCCAAAGTCTGCAAAAGATCTTGCATCATCAACTAATAGCATTAGGCACTTGCAGCTGTACCTTAGCTCATGTGTAACCAAACAGGATTTAAGAATAAACTTACTTGGAAACTTAATGACAGAGCAAGTAAAAATTTCTCTGTGAAGGTGATTTCATGGAAAAGAATCTTTCTAATAAGAGTATTTTGTTGCATTTTTCCAGTTCCACTAAATGTTAGTATTTCAGCTACCAACAACAAAAAGCAAAGTTGCACATGGTAAAGCCTAGAATCCATAACCCTTTCATTATAACCCTCAAAATAACATAAAGGCTGATATTCTGAAGGTAGGCAGAAGGGCCAAAGCCACAATTTTAAAGCACTAAGTACATCTATATTATTTTAAACATAATCAAAATCCCAAATACAGATAAAGAGATAAGACTTCTTATGAGACTTGAAAACAGACATAAGAAGAGAAAACAATATTTGTTGTGTGGCTCAGTCAAGTTCTCAAGTTTTTAAGACTAAAATGATTATTTGAGCCATTTAAGATGCACAGACTGTTGCACACAGAAGTACACTTCAAGGAATTGATCACAGAACTAAGTGTGTCAGATATTCTTTAATTTGCTCATCTAGTGAGCCACACAATTAGATCATAGTAGGGCAGCCCAAGTTAACGTTTAGAAGTTATTGCTATCACACAGGTTGGAATTTACAACTCAGGTAAATTTGTAAGCAACCTTCCAATGATGAGGTACAAGGTGATTCATTTCTGCCCTTGTTGTACCACTGCCCAATTACTTGCTATTGCTACAGTGGTTCATGTCTATACGTTTCCATGTAGTAAATTATAAAAATGAGGATTCAATCCTCTTTAAAGGTATATTTATTTTTCAAGGTAATCACTGCTTGCAAGAATATTTTCTGCTTTTGTAGACCCATTTAGGAGGTTCTGCTTGCCATCATACATAGCATAAGCAAGAACAGCATTCACTTAATTGTAGGTAAGTTTTAGAAATGTTTGAAATTTTACTAGCTAAGACTTTTAAAAAGTATGACAGTGCCCATATCCTACCCCTAGGATATTTTTCAAGAGTGGAAACCTCTACAAGGCACAAAAAAAGAAATAGGAAGACAGGTCATTATTTTTAAGAACCTTACCAAGACTGTAGAGATCTTAGTGACTTCTTCAGTATAAAATAAAACCAGTGTAACACTTACAAATAGTTGTCATGCACAAGTGGTCAGTCAACTTCAACACAATGCAAAAGGCAAAGCACAGTTGTGGCTGTGCACAGAGGAGCATAATGCAAAGAACTTCTAAAGTGGGGAGAATTAAATTAGGGTGATCTGGAACATGGAAAGAAGTGCTCTGGATAGGATAAAGGAACAGGAAAAGAATGAAGTATTGAATGGAGAAGAAGGAAGGAACACATACCTCTCTGGGAAATGGGAGATAAGGACAGCATACTGAAAATGAAAAAGGAATTGAAGGAAACTGGAACTCAGCAAAATGATCTATAAGAAACCCTTTTCTAGTTTCCATTCTATAGCCTAGATTTTTCTACCAACTTTTGCTTCCGAGGTTGTTTGGGTGGTCTTTTCAGGTTCTCAGTTTCCCCTTCCTCTCCCATTTTGAGGTCTGTTCAGGTTTGGGGGTTTTTGGATGTTGTAAAATTATTTTTTTTTTAATCTGCCTTTCTAACATACTCTAAAGAATCTCATGCCAGTGTTGAGCATTGATGTTGACAGGAACTCTCAACTGGGTGCAGAGAATTACTTGCAGTAAAGGAGCCATCATTGTCATGTTAGAATTTGAAAATAAACCTAATCAAGTATGATAGGCAGCCAAAAGGAAATCAGTGAAGTGTTATGTAAGAATATAAGACACAAAAAGGGGACTCCAGCCAGGAAAATACGTTAGAAAAGCAGAATCCATTAGATTAAAGTTATTTGCACTAAATGATAGTTATTATATTTATTCTCAGATTTTAGTGACTCAATTCTTAATTTTCAGATATGCATCTCTGAAGGAAAAAACTGTCTTAAAACTTTACATATTAACAGCTTGTGCTCGACCTTAAAAATCTACCCACTTCAGTACGATTAATTGCTTTGTCAAACTGCAAAACAACAAGAAATTCTTGTTGAAATAGCAGTGAAATATACTCTTCATTCAATTAAATTATGAAGTGTTAAGAGTCAAATAAGAAAATCTCCAAACTTATTTTAGCACATTTCTAAAATAAGTGGTTTCAAAACTTTTATTTTCAGTTTGTTTTCTTAGCCAGTACCAAAACCAGAAATGAATGGCAAAAGCTCTTTCAACAGCTCTGATCAACTCAGTTTGGTATAACCACATGTTTTGTTACCTAACTATTTTAACAGTAGTTAAACGCAACAAGCTTATTTCATTATTGCATATCTGTTTAATTTTCAAGTTTTCATAAAACCAGGTGAAAATTGATTATTTGAACAGATTTGGATTAATCGGGTCTGACCATGTGAAGACAAGCAGACGGCAAATGTGTGAGTGGGAAACTTGCAAGGGAATGATTTGGAAAGGGACATAGCAAAGGTAAAGTTTAAAGGGGAAAGCTTTGAACTGCTTTGAAGAAAAGGCCAGTAAAGGAAAAGGAACTGGCCATACCAGGGCTGGTTGTCTTCTCCGTCCTAGGGAAGGAGCAGCTGACTTGAAAATTCCCAGCCTACGTTGCAGCCAAAATAAAAATTACCTTGCTCTTTGGATCTCCTGCTGGTTCTAAAACTAGAGGGATGTCCTGATCAGGGACCAAGCAGGGCGTAGTTATATCCTGGAAGAAGCAACAAACAGTTCTGGTGCGGCCTATTTTTGGCTCACAGGTATTTGGAGCAGAAGCAATGCTCAGTGCTTGCTCACTGAAGGTCACCATCGTGGATTAGGAGGGACTGAATACCTTGCCCAGTCATTAGCAAACAAGGGACATGGGGAAAGGATGTAACAACCGCAGCCAGTACATTCATAATATGCTAGTAGAAAATAACTATTGAATGGGGGCTTCAATCCTAACATAACCTAACAGGAAATTTACTGTGATCTCTAACTTCCCCTTACTTGGGTATGCAGTGAGCCAAACCCTGAAGAGACTTCATTATGTATATTGGAGCTAAACAGTAAGAGAAAAAAAAATAAACAGTTATTATAAATCTGTTTTGCACATTAAGGCTGGCTAAATTCTAGTAATTTGGGTGCACTTGTCACATTTCATTAAGACAGTGTACATGCTGTGCAAACACTGATAGATCTCATCACCTGAAAAATAATGTGGTGTGTCTTCAGATAGGCATACTGCTTGAACTTGGAAAACTGCCACATTATTTTGATCCCAAGAAAACCATGAATAACAATACAGTGCTTCTGCTAAATATTGAACCTTTTAAAGGGACAATGATGAGAACTTACTAAAACACTGTGGAAAGAAGAGCTTGTTGCTAGAGAAAACCATGGAGTTAAAACTGAAAGATTTTTCTGTACACAAGAATCAGCACCTGACTATAAAGAAAGACATATAAGGAAATTATAAGAATGAAAGGAAGGCACAGGAAGAAGTGAAAGGACAGTAACAGGGGGTGGCTGAGCAACACAGCAGTGAAGCTGACAGACAAACAGCAAAAAACTATGAAAATAAGTGGATCATGGCAAGAGGATATCCTTTGTTCTCACAAACAAGGAAAATTCACAAAAGACAACAAAAGTACTAAACTCCAAGTAAGGCCATATTTACTGTCAGTGCCTGTGATTTGCTACAATTTTTTTCTTTTAAGGCAAGCTCATTCAGTGTACTATATCGTCTTAGTAGGGTACAGTTTTCCCTATTTATGTCCATTTCCAGTCAAAGATTGTTAGACTGATTACAGACAGAACAAGTCCTAGTGCGTTTACTAAATTAACCCTGTTTGGTAATAAGACGCAACTGAAAGTTTAGAGAAGCAGAACAATCTGAAATCAGTAATGAAGATCCAATCCCTTGATTACTAGCTATGTCACAGTTGAGTGGCTGATGAACATTCTGTCTCCTAAAAGGCACACATTTTAGGAAGTGAGTCATCTAAACTTAGTGTTATTCATATGGTGAAAAGTTTGTCTTTTGATGCCTAATTTAGTTTCTTTAAACCACATCTAAGTACTAAGTGTAATGTCTTAACTGTTCACTTGAAACAGCTTTTCAAACTCTTCAGAGCTCTATGCACAGATTATTTCAAACACAAAACATGATATACTTCCTTCCATTGTTATTTTTATTTATCCCTTCTGATATCCCTTATCTTTTTCTTGTTGCCTTGCCACATCTCTTTCTGCTCCCACAAGACCTATTGATAGGACAGACATGAAAGATACAACTCCCATATGGTTCAACAATCAATCAGTAAGCATCTTTTGTGAGCTATTCAAAACCAAAGTGAGACAGCATCCTTATTTCATGACAACCTTCCACAATGGCTGAGATGATTGTAACTTGCATGGCAAGGTGAGAATATCCCAAAACTAACTGCAAAGTAAATCAACACTTCTGCATACCTGGAAGAACATAGAGTAGTAGCACAGAAAGTAACAAACTACCATCAGTCTGATCTGTGAGCAATTCTAGTGCTTTTCTGTTAGGCATTAATACTGATATATTATACCAAATGTGCTGTTAGGCATTAATACTGATATATTATACCAAATGTGCTTGTACATTTTAATTAAGTCACAAGAAATATCTTAGACAGGCAAGACAGAGTAACCTTACTGGTGCACTGCACACTTTGGATGCTGTGCTGGTTTTTAGCCATCCTTAATGCTTTGAAGGCATTCTGAATTATTGTATGAGCAAAGGGAATTCTCTAGAAATAAGACAAATACATTGCAATTTTCTGTTTTCACAGACACCTCGAAGGATACATTTAAAACTATTACTAAGCTCAAATGTTAATAAACATTTCAAGATCTGTAATACAAGGGTTAAGTGGAATAGTTTTAAAAATCTTATTACATGCATATTTTAACCATAAGACTATTTTCAAGATTCATTCCATTCAATGTTTAAAACATACAGAAGATGTGAATTCAGTCTAAACCAAAAATAACATATTCGCGAGAGGCAATATTGCCTTTTAATAATATAATGAAATAGGGTACATGGGATAAGTTCCTGAATTATACAGAATAAAAATCTTACAAGATTTCTAACATCTTACACTATTTCAAGAGAATAAATATAATTGAATCATATTTCTTTTAAAACAATTCCGTTTTCAACCAAAACTAATAAAAAACCCCGGCACTCAATGTCAAACATTTATAATGTAAAATACAATGAAAAGCTAAAGAGACATACCTGTTGCCTGTTACTGGGCATGTAGGGAAGCATTGTTGATACATGAAACATTAATTCATAATCTTTATAGGTAGTATAGAGGGAATGAGTTCCTGTTGAATCAGCTGAAAATTAATTTATCGCAAGAAGGTCAGTAAATTAGAATATTCATACTACTTTTTAGGACACCACTCTGCATGCTGTGATTTAAATCTATTTAAACAACTTCTATATTTTTTATAATTGAACAAAACCAGTTTCCATCAGCTAAAAATCTAGTCTTTATTTCTGTATTATGACATAGAGGGGTCCTGCAGGAAAAAACCCAAAGAGTTTGCTGTCTCTGAGACCTAAATAAACTAATTTTAAATATATTGGCATTTCAAAGTAAAAACAAAACACTACACTATTTCAGCATAGTTTTATATAACATGTATTTTCGTTACTTAAACAATAATAAGGACAATTGACTAAACCCCTACTTTATCAAAAGTGAACTGGCTATTTCAAACCTAACATTAAGAGACATGTTGCAGATCAGGCATTTTTAAAACATAAAACGTGCATACTACATATATTTGAAAATTATTTAAATAAATGTAATATATTATATGACTTAACACTTTCTTTTATTTAGAAAGTTTATTAATAGCATTTTGTGATGTTTACAGTAAATGAGTTTTATACTGTAGTCATAAGTTAATCCTTTTTATTTCTATTCTTCAATTTGTACAGACTATTTAAGTAAGTACATTGAACTTTAAAAAAGTTTAAGGTTTAACTCTACTGAACACCCTATTGAGTGAAGACAACTGCCAATTCTTCTTGTCTTTTTCCACGTTCAATTATTTTTTAGCATAATTTTATGTTATGTGTAGCAATAAATATTCTCCAGTACACTCTTTAACATGCTGTTTAAGGTTTCAGAGTTTTCATCAGTTTTAAAGAGTATAACTATCTTCCAAAAATAAATCAAAAATCAATTAGCCATGTTAGTTCTCCGGTTAAAAGTATATAAAAGTATATCAACATACACTTCTTTATCTGCAGCCCTAAATCTAAAAATATTTGTGTGTATACAATTAGGAGCACATACATATGTGAGTGTGCTGGGTGTATCAGTTATGTCTGTATGATAATTAAATTAACTTCATTTATTAAACACAGATTACAGTTGCATAAGAAATAAAAAGCATCATTTCAACTGAAGTTTGTTACTTAAGCGTTGCTAAAAGAAGGAAACCTTATTGCACTCTTCTATTTCAAAATCTTAGCTAAAAATCTAATTCCATTATAACCTTTCAGTGGCATTTTAGAGAGACAGTTTTGAAGAGATAGAAAGAGAAAATATGTTCCAACAATAAAACATTTTATCTCATTTCCAGTAGACTGATATGTTTTAAAAGATATACTAAACAAATTATATAGTATTGAATTAGTAAAATTTCATTTAATTTTCTTATTTCTTTATCTTGGGGTTTGGAACTGCATGCCACTAAAACTGCACTAAAGAAGGGCAGAAGAGAATTTCTAGTTAATACATTCCATATGTTCTGAACATTTGCACTGGGCCTGGCTTGGATGCAGCTATAATTCTTCATGGCAGCCCACACAGTGCTGTGTGCTGTCTGTGTGACCAAGGCAGTGCTGGTAACACACCAATGATTCAGCTGTGGCTCACAGTGCACCAGCGCTGCTGTGCCCCCACACCGTCCCCTGTCCCGGGAAGTGTGCTGGGCTGGCCACGGGCTTGCGAGGAGACGGGCCATCAAATGGACCAAAAACATATCCCACGCCCTATAAAGTCATGTTCTGCAGGAGAAACTGGAGCAGGGAGAGTTTTTTCATGGTAGCTGTTGCTCAGAGAATGGCTGGGCATCAGTCAGCTAATGGCAGGTGGCAAGTGATTGCCTTTGCATCAGTTGTATTGTTGCCTGATTGATGTAGTGGTGGGTTGTGCTTTCGTTGTTGATTGGGTTTTTTTGTTGTTGTTGTTTGTTTTGGAGTTTTTGTTTGTTTGGGAGGTTTTTTTGCAGGTGTTTTTTTTTCCTTTCTTCCCTTCACTCATTGATCTCAATCTCGACTCACAAACTGGAGGGTGGGTGAGCACACAAGAGGTGGGGGCTTATTTGGCAGAGAGGGCAACCTATCACAACATTCTACTTTCTCTGTTACATAAGAAATGGACTAATCACTTATCCAAATATTAAATAAACAATTTTTTAAAATAAATAAATTCTAAAAAGAGAACTTTTTAGAGAAAAACCTTACAGCTCGTCAAGCATTTGAGAATATAAAAACTTAATAAATTTTACTCCTACAAGAACTAAGCAAGATTTTTTACTGAAATATTGCGTCTACCAAAAATATAGCTCCCAGAGACTACATTATTACAATCCTCTGAACCTACAGGCAGTCAGAACAACATATAAGTCTAAATATGACACACAGTAATACTTATTGCATTGTTAAACATAACAAAAATGTGATACTTAAATGTGATACTAATGTGATACATTAAGTGATACTTAATGTACTTTACATTTAACATAATACTAAAGACTGTATCTTTTTGAATTCTTAATTCCATTTTGCCTGTTGCAAACGATGAGGACACACTATGACAGTACAATATAGTTAATGGCACAGAGACTTTGTAAAACGTTAAAATCACGTTACTGACTGATACATACACAATGCTGATCAGCAATGTAAGTTCATACTGAAGCACAGCAAATACAGAAACACATCAGCATTTGTTTTCATATGTACAACTTACTAGGTGACATTCAGTCACATTCTGATTGGGGAAAAAAAAAAGCAAGCTCAAACATCCCTTATTCCTTTTAATTTTTCATCCCTATTTATCAATGCATTCCAGAAGTCTGACATCCACAGCATGTTAATATGTATTTCTACAAATTAATTTGAAAAATGATTTGTTATTATTCTGTACTGAAATAGGATGCAATAGTCTCTAAATTAGGATGCAATAGCCTCTAGCTCGAATTATTAAAGGGAAACAAGCACGGATTTAAGCAAAAAGGCAATAACATTATTGGAAATAAGTGTGGTGCTTACACTAAGTTGAGACTATGTTTAAATGAAGTAGATGAATAACTAGATATCCTTAGATTACAGCTCATATGATCAGATGTCAAAATTCTGCTACAACATCATTAAACTAAGAATTAATTTAAGTTAAATTTAAGGGCAGCAAAACCAGTACTAATAAGGAAAAGTCTTAACATCTCATTGACTTTTTTAAACAGCAATACTACAGTTCCTATTTTGCTACAAAATCCAACCAATTTGTACAATTAAATTTTTATGCTACTGCACTTAAGGAACTGGAAAGACCTGGGGATATGGCAGTACTAACACAGCACTGAGGTAGAATAAAAATTATCAGCTGACAAATGAGGACATGCTTACTGTGCATGTGTGAGAAACCAGAAAACTTGACTGTTTGAGGGTGTTGGGTAAAAGTAAGCATGTATGTTCAGCTGAAATAAGGGAAATTACTCCATATTTTGAAATACATGTATTTTATTGCCTTTGAAAGAATAAGATGCTTGAAGTGTACCTGGGGAAATATTATTCATGTAGTATGATTTTAACTAAATTAAAACAAATGAAATAAACTGCTTTGATATTCAGTTCTACTAACGCCACAGAAAAAGTAAATGACCTTTCAGAAAAGGTTTGATACATGTTCTTACCATATGCTCCATCTTCCTCATTTACCATATAATCCTACTATTCAAAACCCAAAGTCAAGAGCAGGAAAAGACAACAAAATTTACAGAATATCAACTGGATTTTTACCCTTTGTCCCATAGCTTGAAACTTAACTTACTTTTATTATCCAGCTGAGCCCTGTATTTACTGAATCCTTTTAGCCGTACTCTCTGGCCCAGTAGATCAAGGAACTCTTCAAAAGCTGGTCCTGCCATCTCGTTGTTATACATTTCTTCTTCTGTGCTTTGGCCTGCTTTGCAGTAAAGGATACCAATCTTATGTTGAAAACTCAGCTGAAATTAAAAATTAAATAAAATAAAAAAAGGAAAATTTACAGAAGCAAAGGAAAGTCAATACTAAAATAAATATTCACAATTAAAATATAACACCGTTATAACCCCTGACAGAAGGCATCTGAAAATGAAAAAATAAGTGTTCTGATTTGGGAAATTAAATCACCACAGGACGAAAACAAAAAAGAAAAAATCCACAAAAGACACCCTCCAACTCTTGAAAGAAAACTGGATTGTCACTATTCAAACACAGATAAAAGCAGTACAAAGACTTTTCACTTTCTTATCTATAAAAGCACACTCTACTCTCTACTTCATGCCACGGTATGAAAAATTTAATTGGCAATATTTGTATATTGGTCTTTTTTTCTCAGCTTTAAAAGAAGGTGAGTTTATCTTCCCTCATTTTTACCCTTTAAAGTTCACTGTAGTTCAGTTAAAACAGGCCCTCAGAACAGTCCTTTCTATAATATGTCATCTTTTGCCATCCCCATAAAATCATGCACTGTTAAAAACTATTTGCCATTTTTAAAAGTATACTTAAAACAAGAAATTAGATTGCAGTCAAATAGTTTTGCTAAAGAGATTCTCAGTTATGGAACATTACACAAATCACATCTATTCAAAAATAAAGTACAAAAACTATAAAACATTAGTCATAAAGAGAGATCATTACTTCTTGAGCAGACGTTTTCCTCTTAGCTTTTATGCACACTTAAGCTGACAAAGAGGAAACTCCACATGGATGGATTAGTCCTATTATTCTTAACCAACACCTTCCAGAGCTTCACAAACTGACAGAGACCATCAGTCACACCCGATTCCCTTCAGGCACTTATCTATATTCATGACTCAAATCAACTCTCCAGTTGTAGACCTCTCCTAATCCAACTTCAGGATTAGTCCAAAATGCATGTTAGGCAAAAGCTGGATGTGTTTCTGTTAGAGCAAAGGTGACAACAACAGCCTGCTTCCCCTTAGTCCTAAGGGAATAAAGGCCTTGTGTAGGGGTGAGCCCTTGGGGAACCTGCTCTGGCAGAATTCCCTTGACCAGAGAGCAGTTAGGAGTGAAGGGCAGGAATAAGGAATAAGGTTTCACCTGGCCAGCCTAGAAGACCGGAGAGTCAGAAGCTGTAAGTTTGATGTGGCATGGGATGGATTACCATCCAAGATAAAAGGGGATTCTGGGTTATGGATGCACTATAGGAGATGCCTGAGTCAGACCCATGAAACCTGGAGCTACTGGTTCACTCCTGTCACTTTCCTTTTGACTGGCATTAGGTGCTATCCCCATCCAAAGCGCTTCCTTGATCCGCATTTTAAAGAGAGTTAGGTATTTAACAAAAGGTTCCAGATTGCACACTGGGGACTATTTTATTCAGCAGAAAGCTAGCATGAACAATTCATGAAGGAAACTGCAAAATAACTGGTCAAACAAACATTAGATGTCAGAAAGCAGTGCTGTTACTTGACACATCCCAGAAGACTTTAAATGATAAAGTGACCACACTGTGACCTCTATACCAGCCCTGTGTCCAATAGTTTAATTTAAACCACAGGGGATTTAAGTTGATTTCCTTGACTTCACACTAGAATTGACAAGTAAAGCTAAATGCTAAATTGAGCCACCAAAAATAGGGACAAGAACTAAGAGTAAAAAGGCACTGGCACCTGGGCAAAATATTTGGTCTAGTCACACTTTTCCATTCTGTGGATGCCAGTCATTCCTGCATAATATTCCAAACAGGATTGAAGTATATGCCTATCTTAAAGAACAATCCAATATCTCACAGTCTAAACATTGAGCTAAGAGATAGAAAATGAGGATCTGAGACTCACTAGCCCAAGATATGAACTAATCCTGGGATTTGACTTTGTGGACAAACAAGTACTGTGAACGCTATACAATTCTGAACAAAGCCAATACTATAAAAAACCACTATTGCTAAACAAGCTGCAAGCTCATTTACAGTAATCTGAACCTCCTGCCCCTGTGCTAAAGCCCTTCACAACTATGAAATTAGAACATCTGAGTAAAAGAACTCTCAGCCAAGATCATGGTGGCTGTGCAGAAGATAAAGGTACATTTAGAATGTCAGTGTCTAAAAGGGAAATAACTCAACGAGCTTTGGCAGGATCTTCTTATGTCATACATTTAACTGGCATGAAGAACTATCAGAATATTTAAAACTGATAAAGTTTGCCAGTTTTGAAATGGTACCACATGCTAGTTCAATTTTTTTTGAGAAAATAATTGCAGACGTGGTTCCAATTTCATTATTTCCAACTCACAAATTTTACATTTAGTTATATTTTACACTGAGAACAATTTAATAACATGAAACCACAAAAAACCTGCTAAACCCACTTAGCCTTGGGTATGTGATATGTATTGAAGGTGCACAGCAGTCCTTCCTCACTCAAAATGATTGTGTTCTTGTCAGAATCACTCACTACTGAATCTCGGCATCCTGTCAAATTTTTGCACAGATTATTTATCTTGTAACAAGAACTTGTTGACTTCCATCATTTGAAGATTTTAGATTCTTTTCTATCAAGGAACATCAAGAGATTAGACACGCAATTGCCACTAAATGTCACTGCAACCAATCTTAATTTCTTTGGTCCTTTTTAAACTTTATCCTACAGCTTAGAGAGAAGTGAACATCCCTAGAGGGATGTTAGGGGAACCAAAAAGCATACACAATAAACAACCATTAGCAGAAATTTGAAAGGGAAACTAGGGGGAATTGGAGAAAGCTCAAAAAAACAACAGTAGCAGATAAAATGTTGACTTTTCTTACAAATATACAGCTGAATTTAATGATGAGCATCACATGGCAGAATAAATTGGGAAAAGGCAATTTCTTAATGTATTCAAATTAGGTCAACCATCCAATTTACAACTGGTTTCTACTGCCATTTATAGAGACAAAATTTAGCCACATGTTTCCTTCATAATCAATATTAGATTTCACAGAAAAATTATCAACATGTAGAGAATGGAATCAAAACATAAAAGTAGTCTTCAGTTGGCTATGGAAATATGAAAACATTTAATACTCCATTAGACAAAATTCATATCACTCTGGTGACAGCACTAATCTTCCAGATCATAATTCATCTATTTAAATTCATGATATTTCCACCAGTCATCACCTTCACTTGCTAAGCATAACTCTTTTTGTATTTACTTGATTAATAAACTGAATGCATTAAGTACCTAAGAGGATTAAAACCAAAAATGGATCTCATGCCAGCTCTTTGCACAGCTTTCTGTCTATGTTCAAGTAATTACCTTGTAGTAAGTGGTACATAAGGTATATTAATATTACATTTTGTCAGCTGACAGCCCATTTAATAATAGGACTGAACTTCAGAACTGATCATGCAAAATAAAAGTGCTATATATACTGCTGCTTCTCCAAATGAGGAGATGATGATTAAAGAATCACTTTGGTCAGTTCAACGGGCAATCTCAATTTCCATTTTTTGGGAAATACTGTTAGTGAGTTTGAGAAATACTCAAATCAGATCAAACACCATCATACTCAATACCGCCTTGAACATATTGCCCCTCTGAAGTGAATATTATTTACTAGATTAACCTAAACTCACTCTGAAGCTCAAACAGCAGAGAGCAAGAGCACATCAGGAATTCTTGGATTCAGAATTCAGTGCCTCTGATTTCCCTGTATTGTTTTACCAGAAAAACTGACAAATACAGAAGAAAACAACAGCATTCAGCAAAATCAACACCATCCTCAGACATCAATGTGAACAAAAGTATTAAAATTAGCTTAAGTAAACAGTACTAAAGATAGCTCAACAATCCATCCATAAAAAGCCAATTCTGTTCCTCTGACTACTCATGCTTTGTTTCGAGCAATTTTTAGAGGCACAAGGAATTCTGGTAGACACCACTAGTGATTAGATGCAATCACTACATTTGAAACTGAGTCAGCAATAAAAAATTAACCATAGCACCATCATATTCAACTGGTTCAATCATTGGATTGGACTTCAATGGATAGATACTGACTTTCACCTAGAAAGTAAAATTTTCAATTTAAATGACATTTTTTAAAAACCATCACAAGTGTGTCCTTCACAAAATATTCAGAAACCATAAATTTAACTACTAGCTCTGAATGAAGCATATTCACTTTTATTGAACCTAATAGACCTTACCATTTTTTTCTCAAAATTTAAACCATTCAAATATTTTATTGCCGTGCATTTAATTCAGTAGTCTCAATCACAATTTCAGTTCTGTGAATATAGAAGTATTCTATCCTAGTTAGAATACAGCAAATTCATAAAATACAAATACGTATCATAAAATAGTATAGTAAAAAATAACCATAAATTTTAGATGCAGAGACTTAAGACACAACATGCTTTGCCTCCTTACCCACATACAATACTAATAGTGTTAGATGTATTTTCATGTGCATTCATGTGTTAGATGTATTTTCATATTGAAGTGCAAATACAGACTGTGAAAATCCCTTCTTACTGATGTTAAAACTTAATAACCTTTCACTCAGCCATTGAAAGACAATCTCCATAGACCAGTATTTATTTCCTTCAGCTGAAATGTATTTTAAGAAGTATTTGCTTAGAAAAGCAAACTTCATTTTGTCAGTGAAAAATAGGCAAGTTTCTCTAAAACCAAGAAACGGAATGGTTTGCATTACAGATCCATGTTAATTAGCACTCTCTGCAAAATATTTAATAATTTTTTTTTTCATTTATCTAAGGAATAGTCTTTAAAAAGAAGGCCATGTGCTACATACCCCTTGTTCATCCAGTTTAAGCAGCTGCTCAGGTACTTTGGGTGAGCTGGAAGCCTGTCTCAGGCACTGGATGCTCAGCTCTGGTATTACATACTCCAGCACCTCTTTGAGAGGCAGACCTCTTGCCGTGCCATGACGAGCAGTGGATGGTATAGCATCTTCTAAAATTGCTCCTCTAAGTGTAGTAAGCTGCAGTAAAGGTACAACACACAAAACATTTTTAGCTATAATACTCTAAACCCTAGAGATAAAAACTTCAAGGTTTAGCAAAAGCATGGGAAAAAAGAAATGGAAAGAAAAATATCCTCATTTTAATTTATTTTTTTGGCCAGTAAAAAAATTATTAAATAACTTTAAAAGAGCAGATAAGCTTTCAATTTCTAAGTGACAAATACAATTCGGCTTAAAGAAATTAATGAAGCATTTTAACAATTTATTACAATTGCTAAGAATATTCCTTTTCTGGGGGGAGGGGAAAGTATTAAAGACACTAGTAAACTAAAACCACTTAAATCTGCCATACTACCCTAGCAAACACAGTAATCAAGTGTGAGGCTGAACATGTGAGCCGATCACAACTTTACTTAACCCATTTACCTATTATTTTATCTATGCTATTCTATCTTCATTGGATTTGACAAAAAGAGAGTAATTTCTTAGAACTAGGTCACCTGGATCACCTTTCCACACAAACATACATGGACACCCCATTTTTGGCTATTAAAAAAAAATCTAAACTGTAAACAAAAATTATATCTACATCTATATCTATTTTTACATCTGTTTGCAAAAGCACAAGAGCCCAGTGATATCAGAAGGTCTGGCTAACACTTCTCTATAGCATAGGCAAAATAAAAATCAGTAGTTCTAAGGATTCCAAAAATTTACAGAAGTTTGCTACAATAATACCATTGTATGTTTTCATACAACTCTAAGGTAGTTGCTGTGATAAAGAAATTTTTTACCAAGAGATATTAAATTGCTTGAAATAGAAGTTATGAGACTTCGCACACAACAACCACAAGCAAATTCTTCTTTCAATTAAGACCATTATTTTATAAATATATTAATACTTCTTCTGCAAATCATCCATATAGAAGTACATAGAAACATGTCACAAAAAGCTTCTAAGAAAGTATTTTTAAACAAAATGAAAAGGTACAAATAAGTCATTATACTAGTTTTCCTATTTTACAGCTCCCTTTATCCCTACATTTCTTAATCTTTCATTTCTATAATTAGAAACATAACATCAAGCAGCCTTATCCACGCTTATCTTTAGCTGTGTTAACATCTGTTCCCTTGCTTGCACCTTGCAGTTCTCTTCAGCCAACTTACCTCCTTTTTGGGTGCTCAGCCAAAAAGACAAAATTTTTATGTGGTACAGAAAAGGAAAACTTTGTTCAGGAGCAACTACATTTACTAATGGTACAGGAAACATCCTTTCCCACTAAGAGATTTACTTTCAAAGTTGGTAATGTACTCCCAGACAAAAAAACTAGTATCCTAAGCTCTAAGTCAACTTTTCCATTGCTTTGCAGAATTATGGAATGAACATTACCTCACTTGTCCTGAAAACTATACGATAGTTGAACTGAGATCCTTCTTTCTCCTTCGCATCTTCAACCTTTTCCCTCCGGATGCTGACTGCTACAGGTCCAAGATTTTCATCTATTCCAAAGTAGTTCTGATGCTCTTTTACACAGGAATGAATGAAGAGATAAGAGTAAAGTATGAAACCCCTAGAAAATTTTCATCAAATCCCAAAAACATTTCTGCAGCAAGAAAAAGAGATCATTTTTAATTGAACCATGAGGTCTGTGAATACACCAGCTGGTGATCTTCTGAACTGTACAATAAGTGCATAAATCACAAATGCTAAGTTTGATGAGCAAAATGGTCACTCATATCACATAAATTACTGCAACTGCTGCTATTATGAAATATTTTTTCCCTTTTTTACTACAAAGTTAATATTTCTGTTTCTAGCTATAGGAAACTAGTTTGGAGAAACTGTATCTACATATAATCTTGAATAAAAGCTAGGAATCTTCAAACAAATAAGATTTATTCTTATTCTTATTTACAACTTTACATTCCAAGCAGCAACTCGGTCTCAACAAGGGAAAACTGAGTCTAGTAACTCTTCAGTGTTTGATGAATAGTTAAATTCATCCTCGAGGCAACTGGTCCAGTCTGGGAGAGTAAAGCACTATGAGCTGAAGAGAAAGATCACATCAGAGACCATTTAAGGAGACCAGACACACTCAAATCCATGTGACCAATCAGGACCTGTGCTGAGGCTCCTTTTTACCATCTTTGAAAGGTCATAGTGAGTAGTTACAGTCACCTTTAAAAAAGGGCAAGAGGGTCTGGGAAGCCATAGAACAGCCACAATAAATTTTAGTTCCCAGGGAGATTAAGGAACAAATTCTCACGGAAGACATTTCCAGGCACATGAAGGACAGAAAGATACTTGGAAACAGCTTGCATAGATTTAGAAAATGCAAATCATGCATGACCAATCCAGTTGTTTTCTGCAGTGATGTGACTGGCTTTATGGATGAGGAAGGAGCAGTGAATGTCACCCATTTGTGCCTTAGCAATGCTTTTCACACAGTCTCCCATAGTATATCTGTGTAGCTAAACTGACAAGACAAGGTCTGGACATGCAATTATAAGGTGGGCAGAAACCAGCTGGACAGTTGACTTTGTAGGACTGTGATCAGTAATACGAATTGCAATTAGTGGCCAGTTACTAACATGTTTATCAGAATTTGATGGTGGAGGTGTTATTGTTTAATAGAGTTTTTCATAATCTAAATGATGGAATGGAGTTTATCCTCAACAAGTTGCTGGCCTTGACCAAACTCTAAGAGAATAGTTCATGTATTGGAGGTTAGGACTGCAGATGGGTGCAACAGATGAAGGGGAATAACCAGCAGGCTTTTAACAAATCAGCAATATGTGCACAGGGCAGACATGGAAATGCATAATCCTTGCAGTTCTAACAAAAGCAGGCAAGGTCAAAGCCACACAAGTAGAGTCCTACAACTGTAGGATGTCTGTGCTTCACTTCTCACTCTCCTCTTCCTCTGGAGGCAGCTACTGCTGAGCTGTGACAGCTGAGCTGTATGTGAAGCACATCTTAAACCACTTGAAGTTTTCAACCTGACACTTTAAAACAATTTGGCAATCAAGAAATCACTTTGGCAATCCAAGAAAATGGACTGAAAAGGCCTTATGAAGACCAACACAGAAATGCATGTAGAACAGAACAAGCTCATACAACAGGCTGGGAACCCACTGCCTCAGGAGCCTCTCTGTGGAAGAGGACTGGGGACCCTGTGAGCACAGGCTGCAGCAGCCAGCAGGACCTCCCAGCAGAGATGGAGGGCAACCACACTCTGGGCAAGAGCATTGCAGCAGCTCAGGAGAACATTGTGCCTTTCTGTTTGGCACTTTTGAGGGCACATGAGAAGCAGTGTCCAGTTATGGACAGAGTGGGACAAGGCCAACAGACAACTATGAAGACAATTAGAGGGCTGGAGAATACAAGAGATGAGGAAAGGCTAAAAGAAATGGGCTTGTGCAGCTGAAGAAGAACAGATTAACAGGGGAAATAACTGCTGGATCCCACGAGCTGCTGGGAGGTTGTAGAGAAAGGAGAAACAGACTCTTCTAGAAGGTACAAAGTGAAAGAACAAGATGCAACCATCACAACTTGCAGCCTCTGAGTGGGGGGAATCCAACAAAAACAGGTCTCCAAGAGAGATTGTGAAGTCTCCATCTTAGATACTATAAAAAACCTAAAGCCACAGCTAAAGGGAAATAGGTTTTGAGCAACTTATTCAGAACCTACATTTAAAGGGAACTTTAAAGGGAACTTTAAATTAGACTAGATGGCCTGAAGAAATGTCTTCCAATCCAATTTATACTATAATCCCATATTTTAGATAACAATTAATTTACTAATTTCTCCTTAAAGATTGTCTGGATTAAAAAAAAAAAAAAAGCATTTTGCTAGCATTTTTGAGCTAGTTTAGTACTTTTTTTAAAGTAATGTATTTATAGAAATGTGAAAAGAAGTTTTTTCCAAAATGTTTTTCACTAAGAAGTTATCCATACTCTCGGAATTAATGCAAAAGAATGAAATAATCCCTACATAAAGGACAGTCTTAATTCTCAAATCAAGTTTAAATTAAGTTTCCAGTAGTCTTTCAAAGTCTACCTACGATGTATGTAGGTGGTTCCAATCCATCTCCTAGTGGAAGGAAAATGAGCATCACTACATTACAACTTTTTTTGGAAGGAACACCTGGAATCAACAAGGTGCAGGCATTAAATTATCTGCTCCTGCTCTCCAACTACATTCCTTTCCCAGTGTGAGAATTGTACCTGCATGGATAAATAATGTACCTTATGGACTTCCCAGGGTTAAATTAAAACTTTGAGTCTAAATGGGCAATTTTATTAAATGGAACAGGACTTTATAGAGAACACAGAGAAAGGGAGAGAGAGTTCAGACATCAAACACTTCCAATAACATAAAAGCTCCCCACAGCTGCATGACTCAGGCTTTGACATAAGGTAAACTCCTCAGTAAGAAGTCTAGAGCTTTCCATTGTGATGTAAATCTACAAAATTGTTGCACACAGTTGCTAGATTTCTTGGCTGCAGTATTACTGAGCAAAAAAATACAAGTGTGTGCAGATACCTACAAATTTCTTGTACAATATGAAAGACACAAACCCAAACACACTATTTATATTTATAAAAAATAAAATAGATAAACCAGAAAAGAAAAGTAAGGAAGCTGAATTAAATTGAATAGCATGGCTACTGATATACTGGGTTTGGGGAACACATTTGCAACTCAAGGCGTCTTTTTTTTTAATTTCAAAAAGTACAAACTCATTAAACTTATTTAAATGTGTTTATGTTGGTTTAAAAGAACCAGTAGGGGAGAAAAGAAGAAAATAAGTGCTATTTTCTAGCTGAGATCTAGAGAGATACTAAAATATTTGTAATTTTTTACTTTTTCACTTTGAGGAATAGTTGTCAATTTTTCTCCTAACACAAAAGTTTTAGTTGTACAAAACTGAGTTAATATCAATACCTTGCTAAGCCTGTACATTTCTTTTAGGACATTTTTTCAATCCCATATCAGCAGATAGTGCCAGTAACATTAAATGATTGCAAGCATCCCTCAAATAAAAAGCATAGTAATAATAAACAAGTCTCAAGTAATTATGAGTATAATTGTACAAGGGGAAATGGACAAATCAATGATAATCAAAACAATGAGATAAAAAATATATTCTAGCTTTTGCAATTCTCAACTGAAAACTGAGACAATATATTCAATAAATATAACATATTTTATATCAGTTGCAAAGGATTTGATTTTAACAATAGTTACAAAGCTTATAAATATGCAGTATAAAACTACAACTCATTTCAGAAAACACTGAATCCCAAATCTCACATTTCTTGAAAGGGAATGGAATAATTAGTACTACACATGCCAGGGTGTTTCTTCCATGCATCTTAAAACAGAAATAAAACTAGTATGCTGACAAGTGCCAATTATAAAACTGTGAACAAAATGAAATGTTCAGAAAGCAGTTTCTTTTTCATATATATTTTCCTAAAGGCAATAGAAATCAGTGATAGTATGTAAAAGTAACTATTGTTTGCTCAATTGTTGTTTCATCCTACCACAATGATTTTCACAAAATTAAACTGCACAACTAAATCTAAAAATCACCTAGGAGAGCTCACTGTCATGGAAGAGCATCACACAGACCCAGTATGAACATAAATGTAGATTTTTCTTTTCAATATTGAAGTTCAGGCCAGCAGCAAGACATCTTGGTGCCCAGTGCAAAATGTCTGGATTATTTCCTCTGTCCACACTAAGTTTTGCTTAGGTGAGAACTGTATTCAATTAGAATTAATGACATGATTCCCTACGTGCTTGATCCCTTAATAGACCAGGTATTAAAAATTAAGATTTTAGTTTCCTCTGCTTGTTTGCCCTGACTTATTGCATCATAAAAGCCATTCAATACAGATTTCTCTCATTTAGCCTCTGTTACTGCTCTATAAAAAGATAATGCAGAACAGGCCATGGCTTTCATATCATTGTAAAGGTGAGAAGGTAACAATTCATTACTGGATATTAAATGAATCATACCATATTTACTTTTGAAGAACTCTGCCTAGAGAACAATTAGTAACAACCTCAGTTTCTGAGTGTTACACTATGTGGGACAAAACTCTGAGAAACTCTGATACTATTTCAGAACAGAAGTTAATAAAAACTAATTACATTCACATCAATTTTGCAGAAAGGTCATTAGGTTTGTTCATAATATAGTATTTAAAGTGGCTTTGAGTATGCATCTGCATTTTCTTTTTATAATTTCTCTGACAAGATTTTTCTTCACAGAAGTGTTCCGCACTTCAGCACTTGTAACTCATCCAAGATAAAAGCACTTCACAAACAAGTCCTCTTTCATCTGGCTTAATTCTTGTCTCCCCCTTCCTCCTGCCCATCCTGCCACCACCTTTGTCTACTGACAGTCTTCCTTTCATTTTTGTGAATGCCAATCTTTTCTTCTCTATGCCCCTCAAAAAATGTGCCACCCTTTTGTCAAAAGTTTCACTTCATTGTCTTGCACTCTGACTCCCTCAACACTTTTTATATCCTTTACAACCTGTCTAGCTTGGAATCCATTTTGAACCTGTGAATTTACTGTCCATTCCTTGCTTAGTTGTGGGTCTTATTTTTCCTCTTCCATCACAGATCCAGATTCTTCTCTTCCTTGCCTTTTAAGCAGTTTTTTTACAGCTAATATATTCTCAGTTTCTATTGTATTGTGACCAGCACTGTACTGGATCCTCTTTTGAGTCCCTTTTAAAGGGTTACAGGAGGAAGGAGTAACAGCAACGTGCTTATTTCCTGATGTTCAAATATAGTTAGAAAGCAGAGGAAGTATGATTTCAAGAACAAGAATTGAGCTGTAACAGTTTTTTAAACAAAGAAGCAGACTTCTTCTTTTCTTTTAGTAAAAGCAAGAAGTTCTAGCTGTAATTCATAATACAGAAAGGACAGAGACAGGTATTTTGGAGTTCTCCCACAAAACCAGGGATTTCATCCACATTGCACAAGCCAGTACTTAATGCAGACTATCAAAGTTGATCACAAAGTAGAAACAGTTTATCTGAATAATGGTTAAAGCCAAGATAATTACTATGCTGACAAGAGTATCCTGGCAGTTTGCAGACTGAACACATCCTAGAAGAAAGGGCTATAAGGCTAGGAGAAAGGCATAAGACATCCTTCTGTATGCTGAAAAACTAAATAACATCAGAAGGTCTCTATTTAAGAAGTATGTACATGTGCATACAATATGAAACTATATCTAGTTGAATCTAGAAGAGAGTCAGAAGCCTCAATAATAAAACTTTCTCTTCTGGAGTCAGCTTTTAGGAAATAATTATTTCCACTCTGAGTCTCAGTATTTCCAGTGCATTTACTGGATATAAATGACATCTTTTCCTCCTGCTTATCAAGAAAGTTTGGGTTGGAGAAGTTAACTTACATGCTATTTTATAGGACCCTTCATTAAATCAGTTAATGAACTCACACAGTTATTGCATAACCATACATAACCCACTACTTTGCCCGGAGAGAGCAAAAATAACAGGCTTGATTTCAATAAAGACTTTCAAGATTCTCTGGAATACCTAGGTCTCTCCATAAAGAAGAAGGAGAACAAATTATAATCTTTAATAAACAACTTAAATCTGATGCATGGATACATCAGAACAGTTGCATTAGAAATATTTACCTTTTCCATAGAAGAACTTGCGGTAATAATATGCTCCAAGATCAATGTGTTCTATGATGTAACGCTTCACTTTCTCTCTGTGAATGGACTGGTTTTCCCTTGGTACTTCCAGTACTGAAACACCAGCATTTGTGCAATGGGAACTCAGAGAGGATTCAAAAGAACAACTTTCACCTGAAGAAAAAGATGCTGAATTTGCCCTAGAAAGCGCAATCCGTCTATCTCCTTCCCCACCAGTTTCATTCCTGAAGTAAGGGCAACTCAATACTAAATCATTGCTTTTCCCATCGCCCTCATCAGCATCCAAATTCTCTTTTGAATTGAGGTCCTCTTTGCTTCCCAAAGGAGATTCACAGTTTCCAGTCTGGCCTGCTGGCATCTGAGTTTGTGACGCAGCTGAGGCCCCAGTGGTGATATTTTTTCTTTTTCCTACATTTACTCTGGTAGCCATTGCTTCATTTATGTTAAACAAAACGCTCTGAACATCATAATGTGCAAAACATTTCTGACAGTTCCAAGAACGAACATTTCTCTCAAGTCTATCATCCAGGTCTGATGAAAACTTAAAAGTTTCGTGCTCACTTTTAACTGTTCGCAATTTTCTAAACAGAGATGTTTCTACTGCTTCTGATTTAAGTCTCCTCTTGAAAGACTTCTCCCTGTCTCGACCAATAAGTAGGGCACTATCCATATAATCCAACCCAGAAATCCTGACAAATTCTCCCCTGGAAATCTGTGCAGCAGCATGTAGACTCGGAGAAACCGTAGGATCACAGTGGAAAAACTCAGAAAATCCAAAAGGAGCAAGGGTTTTATGTTCAAAATTTTCCACTCTGTATCCTCTCAGCATTGCAAAAAAATTTTCTCCAGACAAGCCTTGTCTATCAATTGAAGAAGTACTGCCATATTCTCTGTGAAGAGCTGCTCCAGTATTTGGGTTAACAGCATTTTGGTCTAACACATCTTCAGCATCAATATCACTTATTGTCACATCACTGTTGCTTCTTTGCCTTATGGGATGAAGACCCCTTTGAGGTGAATGAACAAAAAGATCTCCAATTGAATATTTTCCCTCTGTAAATTCCAGTTCTAGCTCTTCTTGCTGTTCATCGCTTTGGTCATTTTGTCCATTTGGAAGTACGGAGCCAACACCTTCATAACTGGCTGGAGGTCTGTTTTCCCAAGCAGCTTTACTCAGCTCCTTAGAACAATCCTTTTTGGGAGGCCATTCAGATACCCTTGCTCGAACACCCATTTTAGGCACGGCTGGTGTACCATTTGTTTGATTATTTTCAGCTTTGCTAGAGGCATTTGAAGAAACAGGAGGACCCATGCTACCATTCAAGGCTTTAAGTTTCCTAGCAAAATAATCGTCAGATTGCATGCTTCTTGAAGACTCCCTGAACTTGGAGGAAGTTCTGCTAACCTTGTGCTTATCTTCTTGCAAAGACCTTTGATCACTCATGTCCAGTCAGTGGGAGGAGAACCACTACTATTGCATAAATTTACTGTTACATTTGTTATTACATCGTCTTTTATGGGCCAATAAACTGTGATATAAAAATACTGTTATAGTCTTCCCACAGGTGCAGGCAGGGACCTCAGTGTACCATTTTTGCACAATTTCTATCAGGAGAGCAATCTGAAAACATTTCCTTCAGTTCAGATGCATTCAGTTCAGTATTAGTCCAGAAAAATTTCTTAAATCTGTTCATAAGGAAAAGGAAAAAAAGTGTTAAAATGCTTATACTTAATAACAGTAAGTTTTCACCTGTTTCTTGTATACACATAACACCCCATGAAACTGGATGGACCTAAAGTGACTTGCTTTGTATTATTTTCTATCCTTGGATTCCTTAAAACCCAGCAAATGTAGTAATTCCAAGTTTTTCAAGCGATTCCACAGGATGTGAGCAGCTTGAACCTGCATCTCTCATGGGGTCTCCAGTACATGCACAAGCAGAATAGTCACAGACAATTCTCTCTGTATTCCCTGCAATGCTGACAGCAACTCAGATGCCTACTCTCCATCTGATCACTGGGGTTTGTTCACATAACATCTAAGACACTCTTTTGCAAACTTTCCTGAAAATAGTTAATGCACACAGAAGTGATGGGGCAAGACTGGTAGACGTAAGTAAAATATATGGAGCAGATAGGACCTTATAAAGAGAGATGTTTTTTGCCCCATTTAAAAGAACATTTAAAGATAAGTAATTGTTCCACTATGATTAAGTCAGTGAATTAATGTATTTCGTTTCCTTCCCCTTCTCTCTTCCCAAAGGGGAGGTTTACTTACATTCCTTTCTTTGGAGTGCAAACCACTATTTAGCTGTGTAAAACAGTTACAGTTGTTTCTGTTATATTCTATTCCTCTGGTTGGAAACCCAGACTATTAACCCCGTTATTGTGATAAAGAACATGTCTCTTTTCTTCTGTAAATAAGAAAAGATAGTAGCTCTATTGATAAGCCTTGATTTGATTACAAAATTGGAACTGTTAGGATATAAAAATACTCTTCAATAGTCCATGACTCATGCTGTGAAGATTCATATGCAGGCACAGTCCATCCATTAATCCATTGCATAAAAGCAGATTAAAGCCAGAGACAAGACAGAATGCTGTGTACTTCTTCAGATTTTATTCCTTAAACAAAAATGCCAACATAACAATCTTTTAAGATGCTGCAAATAAGGACAATATGCATTTATCAGAGACTAAAAAGAAGTCAGGTTAAATTAGCTTGGAATATGAATTCTCCCTTGATTTCAATTACAAGATGAGGCAACAAGAGGAGTTCAGAAGATGAGTGATTTTTCTCCTATATTTAATTCCTATAAAAATTCCTTGGAGGATGGGGAGGAAGGATGAGACGAGGGACAAAGGAATAATATAAATTAAAATGTGACACCTTATTTTTTTCTGCTTGTCAGAAATCAACCAAAATTGTGTTTGATATAGCAAACTTTAGAAGACTTCTGCAGTGTTGAGGTAACAAACACAAGTTAGACTTTAGCACTCCCATAATGGCTATGGTTTCTATGTGACCAGTAGTAGAAATTGCTGACAGTTTCAAAGACAATGTATCTCTGCAGCCTACTTTCACTCCATAGAAATTCCTTGCTGGCCGATGAAGACAATTAAATAGGTTCCTTACAGAAGTCCAAAAGATTACTTAAACAACTGACATATTCAGAGAAATAGCACTTGAAAAGTGGTAAGTAGGATTTTTAACACTGACTTATGAAAATACTATACAAAAAGAAAAATAGTGGTCAAAGAATCATAGAATGGTTTGGGTTGCAAGGGACCTTAAAGATCATCTAGTCCCAACTCCCTGGCACGTACAGGGACACTTTCCATTAGACCAGGTTGCTCAGAGCCCCATCCAACCTTGCCTTGAACACTTCCAGGGATGGGGGATCCACAGCTTCCCTGGACAACTTGTTGCAGTGCCTCACCACCCTCATGATGAAGAATTTCTTCCTAATATCTGATCTCTTTCAGTTTAAGACAGTTAATCATCATCCAGCCACTACATGCCCTGTAGAAGTCCCTTTCCAGCTCTCTTGTAGGCCCTTTTTAGGGCCTAAAATTCTAATTTTAGGGCCTAAAATTCTGGAAGGCCAGAATTAGGCTTCCTTGGAGCCATCTCTTTTCCAGGCTGAACAACCCCAACTCCCTCACAGTCTTTCCTGACAAGAGGTGTTCCACTCCCCGATCATTTTCATGGCCTCCTCTGGACTCACTCCAACAGGTCCAAGTCCTTCCTGTGCCGGGTATCCCAGAGCTGGATGCAGGGTTCCAGGTGGGGTCTCACCAGAGCACAGCAGAGGGGCAGAATCCCCTCCCTCACCTGCTGCCCACACTGCTTTGGATGCAGTCCAGGATGTGTTTGGCTTTCTGAGCTGCAAGCACACACTGCTGGGTCATGTCCAGCTTTTCCTTCACCAATAATAACCCAAAGAGTTCTTTGCAGAACTGCTCTCAGATATGTCAATATGCTCAACATTTTTGGAGCACAAGTAATACTGCAAAGTTAAAATAAAAGAAAGTTCCTTGCAAATTAACATGAACAGCTGAGAGCTTTTAAATCACTTCTTAGACTCTTCTTTATACCATCATAGAAGTGGAAGAAACCTTTGCTATATAAAAACTCTGAAGGAAAACTAAACTATTCCAGAATAATTTTTTCTGTTTCTGCCAGAATATAGAAGAGTGAGAACACACAGTAAGTTTAATTTCACATACTGGGAAAGATATTTAACTTCTTATTAAAGGTTAATACAATTTTCTTTGAAATGATGGTGAATTACATCTTGTAGCCTCCCTGCCCTTTTCTACATAAAAACCATTCATAGAAGTCATTAGTTTATGCATTTTAAAATTATGAAAAATCTCTGAATAATAGGAAAAAAGACATATAAGGTAAGAAAAGGCTGTCTTGCAAAAATTCCATTCTTTTCTTCTCTTGTGTTAGCCTTTTTTCTATCATAAGCATTTGCAGTGTAGCATTTTTCTATCAATCATAAGCATTTGCAAAAGTAGTGAATTGGACCAGGAGCATAATGAAGGTTGAATTGAAACTGGAGATGAGGTGGTGGGAGGCAGAAGGAAAGAGCAATAGATGGACACGACCAGCTCACTTATTTTCAATCCAAATCCATAATGTGATTTAATGTTTGACCTCACAAACATCTGCATTTGTGAAAGGCATCAGAGCCTGAAGGCCATGGGGAAGCAAGACTTTTTGTGTTTCTTCTCTGTTAGTGGTGGTAGCTTAAATACCTGATGAAGAATGGCCTGAATATTTTAACAGAGGTGCATTGCAAAAGACAGTACTTTAATAGAGAATTCATTTTCTTTACAGTGCAAAGCTGGTGTGACAGAAGACTAAAAAGTGCCTGTTTGGAAATGAAGATTGATATTTTATTGGAAATAGTAATGTTTGAAGAAGTGATGCAATATATTTAAGATACATTGTTAATTTTTTTTCTTAATCTGAAATTGGCCTAATTGAAAAAAAAGTCTGCCTGTTTTTTAACATGACAGACCCTTTCTGTAAATTCCTATAACTCAGCACAGTAGCATGTTCTGGCTCACAGTTGACTTACGCTCATGGATGGCACCATAGTCTCATGTAATCTGTGGTTAAGGATTTTCTCTCTCCACAGTAAGAATTTACCAACTTGCAAATATTGCACTGATGTTGACACTATTTATTGTAAACCTATTTTTTTTTTGTTGCTGAATTTAGTAAACTATTACTTCCACAAAGAATGATGTCAATGTAATCATGAGTACTCTTCTCTTCAGACCTGTACAGCTCTTTTGGTCAAGTTCTACACTTCCCTCTTTTCATCTCACCCTAGCATTGAAGAATAGAATCAGTGACAGATAAGGTCAAAAAAGAAAAGCTGGATGCCTACCCTGCTGTTGTGCTCCTGCCAACCCTTCCCACTAAGACTGCTGGATGTTATGCAAATAACTTAAGTTCCTTCCACACAGCTACAAAGACTTCCTTCTGAGCTCAATACAGCAGCTGGTTTGTTAGCTACAGTTACAGTTCTTTAACATGGAATGATTCCAAGTTTCCTGGGGACCTGGACACGTGCCCACAAATGTTCCTGTGCCAGTAGCGGAGCAATGAATGAGAACTGTGCTATTGGACTATCCTGTCAAAAGGAGGTTGTTTGGTAATGCTGCCTCATGTCAGCCTTGATAGATGGAAATGAATTATTTAAGAAGTCTTTCTGTGATCATTTTGTTGATCAAGACTTTGGAAATCTGCCCCTATTATTATGTAATGCTATCATCCTAAAAAAGAATGCATAATTTGGATGAAAGCATTAATCTCTACTATTTATCAAGATGACAATTCTATACACCATGACTCTCAAGCTCTACTAATCTTTAAAAAAATGTGAAGTGCAATTTGATAAAACTGGAGTACAGGCAGTAATAATATGCCAAAAGCTGAAGACCTGACATTTAATTTGCATTCAATTGGTTCTACACAGCATTTTCTGTGTCTCCCTCCAGTTAGTTTCGAGTCTTCAGAGAAACATAGCGTGGTGCAGTAGTGTTATGTACTTGGCCCATACAGCAGAGCAGCAGCTACACAATTGCCACTTCATGGGAATCTGAAGTTTGCAAGAAAATTCTGCACATGCTTTCAAGTGCAAGGAAACAGAAGAGTTCAAGGGACAAATGAACATGGTTCCTAAGCTGCCTGTATTTCCACAAGTTCTAGAAAAGATAACTCACTGAACAAATGTGTCACAAGATATGTCACAAAGATCTGTCACAAAACTAAGATCACCACTGAAAAAAGTAAATAATTTTTGAAAAATTACAAAATAGTAGAAGAAACTTTTTAAATTCAAGTTCCAACTTGTGGGTTTTTTTTTAAACAGACTATATTAGCAAGTATTTTTGGATTTATGTATTTTAATATATCTGTTAACAGCATCCATTTCTTAATGATTTCCTTAATATTCTTAATAGTTCCTAAAAGAACCATGCAATTTTCAGAAGCAAAGTGAAAGCCATGCCTGGTTTCCCAGCAATGTTATTTGTGTGTTCAATTCAGAGAACTCTGATCACACTAAACTGTGATATCATATCACATGACAGTTGATTATGATGTCACACAGGAGACTTATTACTGCAGATAGTAGTATGAAAAAGAAAAATGAAAAATTAGTTCTTCATGTTTTTGCCTTTTTTTTCATGCAAATGTCTTTAGAAAATGATGATATTTAAGCATAATTGTCTTTAAATAGAATATTTCTTTCAAAGTTTTCCATAGGGCTCAGTGAATATTAAAGAATAACGCTAAACTATAATTGAGCTACTTATTCAGATTGCAGCTGTGGAAAATGGATTGGAAATAATACAATGATCAAATTATAAGCAGAGCTCATGAAAAAAAATGGTTCAAATTACTGTACATCAAATTTACAACTAAAGCTATAACTACTACAGTATAAATGGTTACTTCAGCTATGCATATTTCAGATACTTGATTAATATGCAGACATGGAAAAGAGGCAGAAGAAAGATGGGAGGACCCTCATTTGGCAAATAGAAATACAGATGAGCTGCTCTGTAGTGAATATTTGTTGCACACTTCCTTAGCTATGCTGTATTTCTTTACATTTATAGTCTCTATGAGTGAAATTTCAAAGTAGAAAACTGAAAAAAACCCGTTGTTGAAATAACATAGTTACAAAAATGTATCCACAAACAATCACGAGGAGTGGGAGGGAGGGAAGGAGCTATACCTAAGAATGACAACAGCCTACATAATTCTCAGTGCTGGTGTAAGACCCTCACTTTTCTTAGCAAAACAGTGGAATTGCACTAATTTTGGACTGGTACAAGATTTTGGGTAAAAAAGAAATAAAAAACCATACTCTGTTTTTCAAACATAGTTCCCTCCTCAAACAAAGAAAATGGCAGACGAACATAAATACTGAGAAAGAGATGCAACAGAACTTTGAATTCCACATCTGTTTGGTGCTGTTCAGTGAAAGGTATTTTACTTTTAAGGGAGAGACCTCTCCAGCCATAACTTTCTCCTTCACCAATAGGCTGAGAAAAATCTGATGACCATCTATAGAGATAATTGTGTAAGAGGTAATAGCAAATAGACCCTTTGAAATGCTAAACTTGTTCATCTATGGTGAAGATCCCCCAGCTGTCATCTTGGCATTTCCAGAGAAAATATTTTAATAAATCTCACCTTCCAATTGCTAAATATAAAACTCAATACTATGCATCAGTTTGGTTATTTTTAAATATACTGCATCCATTCAGTGAAAAAAAACCAGCAAAAAAGGCCATTACAAAAGATGCACTTTCTTCACTGTAACTCATTATACCAAAGAATATCTATCACAAAGTTTCCACAGCTTCCCTTTAGCTTATCTTCTACTGCTTTTCCTGAATATGTGGTCCTACATATTTTCCTACATCTCAATTCATGCTTTGTTTAGTTAAAAAACACTGCTTAAATTTTTCATCCAGCAACTTAGGTTATCTTTCAGTGAACATCAGTGTTTTATACAGAGCTGTTACTGACCATAGCCTTACTGTCATTTATTTTAAACCTTGTTAGAAATCACCTTCTGTTACTAAAAACTGCATTTAGATAAATTTGTGACTGTTTCAGCACTGCAATTTCTTAGACTATTTATACCAATGTTCTGTTGTTCCATTAACACAAGACTTGACAGAGATACATTAAGGCTAATTTGATTTCCAGAACCAATTGGATATTGTCCTATTCTTACAGCTCTTATGCAGAGTTCATCTACAAAACGAACTGAAGCTGTACCTTATTCAGGTTGAACCATGTAAAGTAGCAGAGTTTAAACAATAGCAAAACTGCCACTGAAAAATACACTGAGAATATTTCATTTCCATTCTTCCAACTCAGTTCAGTTATTTTTAACTGAAATTATGAAACTTAAAATATAGTAAAACCTACAACATAAAATAATTAATGAAGTAAAAAGGAAACTTTTTAACAGGAAGTCTTAGACCAAAGAACTGTTCCAGGAAAAGGTTGAAAATACATACATAAATCTTTTATATATATGTAATTGACCACTTATTATTCCAGGGGGAAGGGACATGCACCAAACTCCTCATAGATTATTATTATTAACTGATACTATTTTTTTACAGTCCTTAATAATTGTAAATAGAAGTTATTCGACCTATCAGTCAAATTCTGGTATCAGTGAAAATTTTTTACAATTTCACATATTCTAAACTCTCTTTGTTTTCTTTCATTCTTTCCATTCAAGAATCTAGATATCAAAGGGCAGGAATAACAAAAAAAGTACCCAACTTATTGTGTATTAAATAATCTGGTTTCTTTAGAGAGACTAAAAAGACATCCAGAATGTAATTTACATAGAATCATCCAGTCTGACATACTAAGACACTGCCCTACTTTAAAGAATTTAGACATACTTATGCCTGTTCCGCCAACATTTCACAATAATTGCAATTTTCTCATAAATAGAGTCATCTTTAAAATACTAGTAAAAGCAGAATTTTAATTCTAGTTTCATCTTTGAAAATGAAGAGTCTTCAACACATAATTATATAGATGTTTCATAAACAAGATTCACACAAAAATAGCAGTCAGCAGATTAATACAAATAAATTTTGCATAATACTTTATACGTTAAGTATAGTTCAAGATTTTAGAAAGAAGGAAGCAAAAATCTGTTTGCATTACGTGTTCTTTTCCTCAGCCATAGATCCAATTCAGTAAGGAGTTCACATTAGACAAAGCAGGAATTATTCTGAAAGGGTAAGGATGACTCATTTTCAATTATAATACAGAAACACTGCATTGAAGCAAGTTCCACTCAAAAAGCAACAACAACAAAAAAACCAGTGGTCTCCTCAAACAAGCTGGACAACATCTGAAACTTCAGTGGAAAGAGAATTGTCTATAGGCTCAGAAATTGTCAAAAGTCAAACTGTCAGAGGATTGTTGAATTAGCCCTTCCTGCATGAATGTATGCATTCTCATTTAAATTGCATCATCCACAAGGCAGGGACCATTCCTTTGTCCACTGTACAGGATGCCAAACACCATGATAACCCACATGGCAAACAACAAGTGGACCAAGTCACTGTCAGAGGCAAAGCTTAGAAAGACAAAGACAGGACTCGTGCAGCTTGCTCGCATTATTCAAAGACAAAGAACAGGACAACCAATTGTATGAGCACCTGGATAACAACACCAAAAGAGAAATACAGCACCTGTAAATCATCTAGCAGAGGAGTATACAGAAAGGAGCATATTCATATTGTATGTTGAGAAAGAAACATACATGTGCTCCATTTCAAAACAAACTTTTTACCTTTGAGTTGTTAAGAAACATTTGCAACTACTACAAATGTTGTCTTTTATGCAGGTCTTATAGAATACTGGCAGAAACAAAAAGCAACTCAGTGATTTAGAAGAGTACTGCATTATTTTAAAACAAAGAAAAGAACATATTGTACACCTTTTCCCATAATTAGTCACATCAGAAATTATTTCTTCTAATTCTAGCTCAGTGCACAGAATTGAAATTCCAATTGAAAAGCACTCTGCCTAAGAGCAGACATAGAGAAAACTAGATGAAAAAACCCACAAGAAGCAACCCACTTAACATTAAGAAATGTCCATTTCATAAAAAAAAGTCACACTGTAAGAATTTTTAACAAATTGCTACAGATGGAATGATGGGATTGAAAAATTAGAAGTAGTTGAATAATATCATTATCTGAGTTATCAATCTTCAACATTTAAGGCTTTGTGAATGAAGACAGATTTTTAACTGAAAAATACGCTCAAATAAATTTCTGACAATGCACTAGCACTGTATTTTCTACAGGTTTTTTCTACAGCTTTTGGGATATATATGTCAGGCTGTTCCCACATAGTGCATACAATTGCTTTTGATTATTCTGAAAAAAATAGGAATTCTGGAGTTGGCACCTCTTTAGCTATCTGAAGAAATGGGTTTTAATTAGAAGTTGATAGGAAAGTAGAAATGTCCTAACATTTTGACTGTTGTTTCACATTCTGAGGTAGAAATTTGGAAGCAGGTTCAGAAGCTAAACTGAAGTTGAACAAGGAGTCTAGTACTGCAAAAGGAGATGTTGTTCAGAAAGAGAGAACAAGATTGCGAGCTTTGGCTTTTCAGAGTCAGTATGTCACAAAAATTTGTGAGGCAATTCCACTTTTCATAAGTCTAGTACAGTGAGGCCCAAAATAAAGCTTTTTCATCCACTCAGTGAAAAGATAAAACAATGCATCTATTAAACAGCTGAGGCTGCCTATTCCACAAAAGAGGTTTCAGATGCTGACACTACTCAAGAAAGCTTTTGAAATGTACAAAGCCATTTTTAGCCAGAACAAGAATATCTTTTACATATTTCCATTGTAACTGCATTTCACAGTAAAAATGCTGCTCAGGCAGGAGCACTGATCAAGCCTGCCACGCTCACGCCAGTGATGTCAGACCTAAGCGCTCACTTGGATTCCATGGTATGACCTTTCAGACCCAAACACTGGGCCTAGCTCCAGAGATCACCAAACCCCTCCAAACAGCAAACCACTTACAACATCAATGCTACTTCTACCAGAAATACTCGCTCCAATGGGTACCGCTTTTAAAAGAATCTCATTTTTTGAAGCAGAAAGGAAGGGCCTCCCTAAAGCAAAGACACACTCAGTACATCGGTCAATGAATGAGACAGTCAGAGACCTTGCATGGATTTTAGTCATGGCTACACAACAGCTTGAAAACTCACTATTTGACTCCAAAAATCTTCTGCTTTGACACACTACCATCAGTAAGACTTCTATTATCCAATGGGAGCCGGAATTTCAAAAGGGTTTTAGAGGTATAAAATGAAAGAACTAAATGATAAGTGATAAAAGGTTAAACTGTCATTCTCCTCATGTTCATGAGAAATATGTATGTCATCCAGCAGGTTTCCATATACTTACTCACAGCAGACCTTGGTGGCTTAAAATAACTAGATTTTTGCATTTAAACCATATGTAAAAAACATATATATTACAGATAACCTTTCAAATGTCCATCAACTGTATAAAACTTTTGGTACCAAGGAATATATGGATATGATAATTATACTCAGTGCCTAGAAAACTACAATATTTTGCTTCTTATACTATTTTAGCTAATTTCCTGTTGTACATAGAAATTTGAGAGAAAACTGCAGTGATTAAAATAAGATTTGAGAAACTTTGCTAAACACATATTTTGGTTATATATCTCCTCATATTTCACCCCCAATATTAAAGATATGTCCATTTTCTTCTTGAGTTTTCCTGTGGTAACACTTATGATGATACTTGAGTTTGTCTACCAAAGGACTTCAATTTCTGTTAGAGTCTTTCTATTAGAAAGGGTCACACCAAGCTAACACCAGTCTTTCCAACACATTGCAACACTTGGGCTAAGAGGGAATCAGAAAGTGGATAAATACAGTTTTAGAAGTTGAAGTTAATTCATTTCTAGAGGAAAAAAAAGTGCTTGAGTCCACTTCACATCTAAAGCAAAGGAGAATTTGAATAACCTCTCTCATTGCAAAAGTTCACAGCAATGAAAAACACCCAAAACCACTGTCTATGACAGCAGAGAAACACTGCCTGAGACAACTCAAAACATGCTAATGTTCTAGCTAAGAGGTCTTAACTGTTCACTAAGAAGTACAGAAGCACATGCTAAGGAAAAAAGAGAAACAAAGCTAGGATTTCTCTCATGTTTTCAAGAAAGTAAAACAGGAAGTAGGTTTCCTGTCATGTCATTTGGCAGTAGAGTGGCTCTGATACCACAGTTCTGAACTATTTTTAGTCTTAATGAAGGAAGTGGTTGATTAAAATAAAATAAGCTTCAAAAAAAAGGAAACATGAACGTGAGACATTGTTTCTTATGGAAACCAGTTTAGTTTGACCGTGATTCTTTATCAACTGGCAGGAATTGTGAGGTAGTACAAACTGATAGTATCACTGGCCAGTTTTAGAACTTCAAGCTGACTGAGGATCTGCAGTTTCAAATGTCACCACGTGATTTCTCTGGGACTTCTGCATCACTGTAGAGCTCTAAACTGTCCCTTCACATCACTGCACATCAAGACCTTTTTTTAAAATTTATGTTTTGAGAACAGAGGTTTCACTTTTTTCTATCCTTCCTCTCAGAAACAAAAGAGCAGGAGTTCCATATAGAAATCTATGGTGGCCATAACTTGATTCATACAGTCTTACTACATATAAACAATTTTGTTCTTAATTTTACACTGCAAATTTGGAAAGCAAACTTAATAATATTAACAATATACACTAAATATTTTGGCAGTCACCAAATAACTTGGTAACTTGTGTCCTCATGACATTTCCAAGCACATGCAATTGGACCTGGACCACCTGGCACTGAACAATTCAGCTTGGGCAAACAAGTGCCTCTCTGAGACAGCCACCCTCCAGGCTGGCTGGTTCCACAGCTTTGTACAGTAACAGCTCTTTTTCTGATGAATAGAATCTTTTTACATAATTCCAGATATAAACAGAAGAACAGTAGCTGGAGTGAGGGGGTTGTTAGCAGAATATTGTTCTTCATTTTTCATCAGTCCACTCAAATTTGGCACAACCTGATAGCAATAAAATGTCACTGCCATCTGTTCAGTGATCATTTGATATCCATCTAGAAACAAATTGCTATTAAGCTAAAAAACTTGTTCTCAATGAGACTAAAGAGGGCTATAATTGAAAATAATTTTGTTAAAGATTTATATCAACTTTATGGACTCCTTCTGCTTCCCCCTCAAATTTAAAAAAAAAACAAACCAAAAAAACCACAACAACAACAACAACAACAAAAAAACAAAACACAGCAAAAAACCCAACAAACAACAAAATACAAAAATAACCAAACCCACCCCAAACAATAAGATTGCATTATCATTGCTCTACAGATTTGCTTCAGTTTACTAAGTTATAGCACATGTCTGAGAACTTTCTGGAGTTGTCCAGCTGAGAAAATTTGCTATATATTTTTGCTAATATATGCTATATTTTCTAATGCTAATATATATATAATGCTAATATATATATAAAATTTGCTAATATATGCTATATTTTCATTTTAAACAGGAAAAAAAAAAACCTGTCTTCATAAATACAGTGTGGAAACACATCTTTCAAATATTCTGAGTCAGAGAGGTAAGATCTCAATTTTTCAAGATTGGAAAGAAGACACCTTGTTGTATATATGTATTTTCCAGACAAAGTCATCATCCTGACTGGGTTTAAGGAATGCAGATTCAGAGTTGTATTCTTTTATGTTACAGATACATTAGAGAAAATGTCTATAAGCCTTTCTTGATTCTTAGCTGCAAGCTACCATAAGCATGCTGATATCTTCTAAATTTACTGCTTTTTGATAAAGAGATAAAAGGCAAAAATGTTTGAAAATGAAGTCTTGCTTTAAGGTGACTTACTGACATGTTCAATTATCAATAATTTATCTTTAAACAGATCTCCAAGCACACTAAGAAATAGCACTATTTGGAACAATGAAAAACATAACTGTGGTCCACTTTTGGGAAGCATGGGGAATGTTAGTTTTAAATTCATATTCATCTGGAATGGTTTGCTTTTATAGGGCCAATTTTGTTTTAACTTTTGCTTTTAAAATTCTGATTACATAACACCCCATCCAATAAATCAGACACTGAATTTTATATTTGATTTATCAAGTTCTGCTCCTTATGTAAATGAAAACGTTCAAATAGGAGGGTATAATTAACTGATCCAAAGTGTTCACACACAGGCATAGTAATGCAGTGTAGGCATTGTAAAAAATCTGCCTCTGAATTTCATTATTGGCTTTGATTTAGCACAAAGTTTCAGGTCAGCCAACAAACTGTATATCATTTATACAGACCACACATTTCTGGAGCTGTGTTTTTACTTGCTGTCAGTGCATATCTCCCTCATTTTGAAGCATATTTGCATTATAGAAACTACAGATCTATTTCAAAATCCAAATTTAGAAAGGAACAATCACATTTGCCATGTTTCTGACTGTTAGAAAGCTCATATTAAATTACAAAAGAAACTACACATTTGACATATAAACCACCTGAATGGCATTCTCTCTCCTTCCCCATACACACTCAACTATTTACCAGTAAAATCCATAGATTCTTTTTCCCCAAAATACAGATCATTATCAAATAAATATTATTTTTTTTATAACCTAAATAAACTTTATAGCTGACTGAATATTTATCAACAAATTATGAATTGCTTACAAAGGGTCTCTCAGCTATTCGTGTCAACATTATGTATGGTCCTTTACAAAAAATATCCTTACCTAGGGCAATTTGTAACATGACTGATTTTAAATATTATTCCAGAATCTACCCAGCTAGTTTTTCTAAACTCAATAAATGTACATTAAGAAAAAAAAAAGAGCCAAGTCTTAGGCAAAAAAACCCAATGCTAATGTCTCATGAATGGCTATTTCAGCACTATTACAGCACTATTAACCAGGGGCTGTCCCTATTTCACTGGGAAGGTTTTTTAAACGCATATTTATATTTCAAAACCAAATAGCATGGGTATAGCTTTCTTTCCATTCAAGGATAGTGTACATCTGCATGCCATGTTTGGCACATAACACCAGCAATTCTTTGCCTCTTGTGATGTGGTTCCCATCCATATTTATTCCAGTGGGCTTCTTCCCTTCCTCTTTTCTCTATTTCCATATACCTGGCACCATGCATTAACCAAATCATACCAAATTCATGCAACATTTTCCATCTCAATCCATATGTCCATCATCCTCCATTCAAGGAGCACAAACCAGACAAGTCAATATATGTTAGGCCCATGACACCCTTTGGTCTGGAATGGGAGTGCTCACAGATAACCCTCACTCAGGCACAGCTGGGCAGAATGAAAACAGGCCAATAAGGTAAACTATGATGCTAGAAAAAGTTGGGATGGCAATGGTTGTCATCAACCGTTTATTTAATTTGTAGGCACTCAGAAGCCTGCAGCTTTGCTGATCACCAGTCAAAAGCTCTCACTCCATCTTCTTTCTGTTTTCCACCCAAAACAATTGCTTTCTGCTCACTGACTGCTAAAACCATCCCGAACCCAAACCCTTCACCAAAATAGTCTCTTATCAAGGAGTAATCTGCTTGGTCCTGCCAAGTTCAGACTCCTAAACCATAATGAAAAGAAAAGAAACAACCTATATCATTGTCTTAATCCAAGCCCATTTTTCCCTCTTTTATAAATATCCTTTTCCTTGTCCTTTCCACAGTTCACTAGTCTGACAAAAGTCCAGCTTTTCAACACAGCATTTAAGTTCATCTGAATCTAAAAGCATGTCTTTGCTGTAGCCTTACCTAGAAATACTCACTTTGGGGTCTATTTAATTCTGCCATTTTTCTATTCATTCTCTCTCTGAATGTTTTGTCCTCTTTGATATCACTATTACTCCTCTACTGTCACTTCCTTTATTTCAATATTTTTTCTTCTCCTTAGGTCTTTCTAAAGTTTCATAAATCCTTTCTTTTCTCCCAGGACACATCTTTTTGGTATCCACATCAGTCAGTTGAGACACTGTACAACAGTACTTGTATCAGTTACCTCAATTTCCTTTATCCTTCGTGGGAGACTAGGAAAGCTATGGGATTTCTTTTTAAATGTTCACTATGCTGTATGACTATTTAAATGCTTCTTTTTCTGTGAATAAGAAGGGTCTGTACCTAAACTCAACAGTTAATACCATGTGTTACTCTTAGGTGATAATCCATTCCTCCACCTCTTGTCAAAATGAAGGCAAAACAAATATGTACTTCAATATGTTCCTAAAGTCAGCAAATTATCTAGTTCAAACAATAGTCTAGAGAAGATTCCAATGAACAAAACCCTTCAGAGAATACTCTGTCATCAACACTGTCAATTACAAAGAATAAGTAAACAAAGAAGGTCCTAAAGATCAAAAATTATGGATTTTTAGTATAAATAAACAAACAAAGCCATAAAAAGCAAAACAGAATATATAGTAGCCTTTGTGGTCCTATATAATACTTTTTAAAATTAGAAAATTTTTTTACAATATTTTTCAGCTATTATTTTTAGAGGAAATATAACAGAAATATATAGCCTTTGCTTAAAAAAAAAAACCTGATTATTAAATACCCTCACAAACTCCTTAAAGCTGCTTGAAAGCGTTAAATTAATATCTGAGTTTAAACACAGGTTGCTATTTAAAAACTTCAAAGATACATATCAAAGCCATCAAATAAACAAAGGGAACATATATGAGGGAAAAAGCCCAAACCCACTTGGTATCCAAGATAACAAATACGTGTTCTTCAAAATATTTAATGAATGCCCAAACTCACCTTGAAGCTAAAATGAAAATGCCAGATTATTCTGCCACATCTTTCTGCAAAACTTATTTTCCCTTGGATTACCGGGGCTTCATTTTGTTCCCCATTTATGTCTTCAAGATTCACCCTGTTCTTCAGGGTACCCAAAGAACATCTGGTCTAGCTGTTAAAGACTGAGGCAAAGAAGGCATGGAATACCTCAGCTTTTTCCTCATCCTTTGTCACTATGTTTTCCCCTACTTGCAACAAAGGCTGGAGGAAGAACCTCAGTGTAAGAGTTCTTTTCACATTTGGTTCTCAAACAAGTTGTAAGGAGTATTTGCCAAACCTCTTAATTTTAAATAAATTTTAATAAACCTAGTTTTTCAAGCAGATATCAGCAACATTTGTAACTGAGTTAGAAAAAAACCACATTATTAAACAAACACACAAAAATTGAATTCAATTTGCTGATATACAATTAATTGTTCCTACACACACAATATCTCTACTTTTGAATGAGACAGGATTCAATGCATGATGCAAACTTCTTTGCACATAAAAAAAAGTTGGGTGAAACTACTATAGTAGCATATTGTGCTTAAGCTAAACAAGACAAGCATTATTTCCATTGAACTCTACAGAACCCCAGTGACAGTGTGAAGTAACTGGGGAAAGAGTACACATTAACATAAAAATTCTGAGTCCACTGGAGAAAAGCAGCTTTGTGGAAACTGTAGAACCAAAATACAAATACAGAAAGAATTATCTAATAGTGCTATACAGTATAACACAGCAAACATCCTCCTACCCTGAAATACTCAGAGAAGGATATAAATTTGAGTTTGACTTGTTTTGATTCTGTTAGGGTAGGGGTTTATGTTGGGTCTTTTTGTTTGTGGGTTAGTTGGTTTGCTTTTTTGGGGGAAAGGCTATTTTATTTTTGTTTTAAGAAAGAAGGTTATTTTATTAATTAGAAAAGAGTACAGTCTGTTCAATATACAGCTTGCCTTCCAAGCAATATCCTAAGCTATGCATTCCTGTTTTGTTGCAATATCATTTAGATTCCAGTAAGAAATAAGCTCTCACATCTCTATGTAATACCAGAAAGGAAATTAAATCTTAGTGGATTTACAAAATGGAACTTCAGCAATCAGTGTGCCTGTGAAATACTGAAACTACCAGGCAACTGGCTACTATGAAGTGGAAAGGCATCTAGAGGAAAGTTTGCCTCCTCACCCTCACCAAATACAGAAACACTTGGAAACTAAATTGTTCACATAACAGGAAAATCAAAATCTTCACAGTTGTAGCTATAATCAATATCTAAAAACTAATGACAAGACAAGAGAAGCAGATCCTGAGTCTGGGCAATGGACATGTAGGAGGCACTTTACTGGAAATGTTTGCTTCCAGAGAAGGAAGGAATACTACTTGACAGACCACATATGTGGTCAACCAAATGATTTTTTTAAAACATGAATCAGTATCAAAACCAGATGTCTTCTGATTCAATTAATAAGCATATTTCATAACAATTGAATAAAAAAAGTACCACATTACAGAATAAAGCAAGTATGAATGATATACTACAAAGACTCATCCACAGAACACATGCAGACTCTTCTGTCCTGCTTTTGTAGACATTTTTTATAAAGTGATGCAAACTAAAAGTACTTAAAAAACCCAAAAACTCAACCCCAATCCATCATACAGACAGCCTTCAAAGAGGGTATGGGATACCACTAGAGCCTTTTTCCAGAGCCTCTGTCTTTCCAGTGCTATGAAACAAGGTAATTTGACAACATTCTGTAATTTAAACATAAATAGAGAAACATCTGTTTACACTGGGCTTAGCTCTGCTTCTGCTACATAGAGAAGATGAGTGAAAAAGCATTTTAGTAAAATCTTCACTGAGAAGTGTACCCAACATACCTGGGCAGTTTCTGGGCTGAACACTTCAAGGAAATACACCATGTCAAAAGGACAAGGTGGTAACAACTGAATTTAAGAAACGAGGATTGCTGTCTGCATGCAAATCAGCATGGTTATCAAGGGTTGAAAAGAGACAGGAAGTATATTCTAGTCCAAGCTGGCACTTAGAAGTCAATAAGAGTAACTAAAAAAACTAAATCTGTTAGAAAACCTAATCTGTATGTTAACATTTGAGGTGCAGAGCTGGAAGAAGGTGGGGAAAACCTTTTGTCCCCCTAATCACCATCACTCATCCATTGATCTTATGGCCAGCACTGAGGGGTTAGTATGAGAAACTGTTTTTTCTTACAAAAGAAAGCTAAACAAATAAATAAATAACCCAACCTAGTTTAGTTAAGATTTTTTCACTCAGCACTACAGTAAAAGATGGAAGAGAAAAAATGCTAAAATAATTTCAAATCAACCAGAGGAGTAAAGCATTAATACTACATCATCCACTTCACCTTGATATTCACAAAGAAAAGAGATGAGAGACCAGGAAACCCAAAGCTTCCAACAATGAAATAATTGCTTTAGTACACAGTTCTAGAAGCGATGCACACAACCTCATAGTACAATGGAGAACTCTGTTTGAGTTTCCTGTGTGAATTTAATAACAAAAAAATACAAGGGCAACAGAAATACAAACATGGAGGTTGAAGGCAAGAGCAATCCTAATTAAATACACTTGTCAACTACAACATAAGTTCAGTACGCAGTTTGTCAATTTTTATATTTTCACAATTACTTCTTTACAGAGACACTCTGCTAACACACACACACAAAATCACTTAAAAATATCCTTCATTTTAAGCTTCTAGCTACACAAAATGTCAGTCCCAACAACTCCTTCTAGTGGTTAATAATTCTATGATAGAGCAAATTTCCTTCCTACTTCATCCAGTAATACCATATTACATCAACTTGAAATCTATCATGGTTACAAACACTAACCCATTTGAGAAAAACAAAGTATTTCAATTGTTTATTTCTAGTTCAGGAACAGTGTTTCTAAGTCAAACTATATGAAATGCAAAGTAGGAGAGAACCTAAGTTTACATTACTAAAAGTACTGTAAATACTGGCTGCCCTGGAGACAAAGTTAGTTGAAAAAAATTCAGCTGCCATATAATCCACACTCTTCCTCCTGCTCAGACAAAGCCACCAACTGCCAAATGTTATCTAATAATTACCATATGTAAAGCAAAAGGGCTGGACTATGCCCTCAGTTTATCTGTCCTTAGAAAATAGTTTTGAATTAAACCTGCAGCCCACTCCAACCTTCAAAGTTCTAAAAAGGTTTGCCAAAGAGAACAAAATAGACAAAAAAGAACCCAAATAAATCTATTTGCAGGTGTATTCTAAATTCCAAAAACGCACAGAAAGAAATTTCTAAACATTCTGCTCTTAAAAAAAAATTTAAAATCCTACTTTAAGGAAAGATGAAAATAGAGCCAAAAATCAAAGTCACATTCTTTGTATCTGGTTTCTAAATGTGATACAGCAATAACATCAATCCCTAAGTAGGAGAAGTTAAGTAAATATCTGTGAATGGTGATTTGGAGCCAACTGAAAAATAAAGAAAGGCAAAGTAGAAATAGTCTATCTAATCTGTCACTCACCCAAACATAATTAACTGTTATCATCATTAACAATAACAAAGATCACTTTTCTGTAATCTCCAAGAGACAAATGACAAAAGGAAGAATGTCACATACAGAAATATCTCAACTTCTCTTTTCTTCTAAGAAGTTAGAATATAGGCTTAACAAACAGTACATGAAATGGAAATATGTGTTCCCATCCCTCTTAGAAATAACCCCTTCAAAAAATGTTTACAAATTTAGTTTCTATTTTTGAGAAAATTTTGCTGCAGTGGACTTTGGTCTTCAGCATTTGATGGCATGTTGCCCTGCCCTTCCTGAAGCTGGCCAAAGCAGTTAATGGAACTGGTCTTAAGTATGACCAAAAAAACTTAAGAAATTTCAGGAATAATGTTTTTCTTTTTTGTTTATTTTTAAAGTATTATTTCTTTCCATCCATTTCACTTTCTCCTATTTGCAGTAAGATAAAAGAGAAACTGTATACAAGCAGACACTGGATGAAGTGGAGGACCTGGGAAAAGTTTGTATTCCTCCTTCCCTCTCCTCACAGGCTGCCATGCAAGACAAAGTACACACTCCATTCACAGGGAAGAATTTGACAAGGCAGCAAATCAGGTTACTAGGCTAAATGGCTAAAATGAGATGGCAAAACAAAAGAAAAAATTGCAAAAAGAAAAAAAGCCTAACAGCTAAGAACTACGAAGTATTTGAATGATATTCACAGCAAATGAATAGCTTTTTAGAGGACCATAAAAGATAATTAAGAGTACTTGTGGGGTTTCTATTTTTGAAACTAGATGCTTCCTTGCCTCTTGCCCCCTCCTCCCCCCTCAACTTTGCAAACAGACAGGGCTCAGAGTGTGCTGGTTAATAACCAGACCAGGTCAGCCTGCAAGAGATTATTTTAAGCTGTCTGCATTTTTTTAGATAGGAGTGGATGTGACAGGCTACCCAAGAGAAGATCAAATATAACAAGAGGTCATCTGTATCATATTATCAATATTTTAAGACTAAAATTTACTGAAAACAAAAGCTTAGGCCTTGCATAGACAGGGTAAAAAATATTACAGCACAGCCAGTTTCCATAATTCAAAGCTCTCATAGATTTCTTAGACAATCAATTTTGACCCTGAAAAATCTTCTAAAACCTCATTAAATCTTCTCCCCTCTTAATTAACTGAGCCTGAAAAATATTCTGATGTCTATTGCCCTGCTACCTAAGCTCACTAAGCAAGGAATGAACGACCTGAGCATTTTCCCTACAACTCGATTAAGAAAGAGCTGCAGGTGACCTTGACTTCATCTTTTAATTAATGGAATTTATCAATGCATTCCAGCATTTTTCTGCTTGAAAAATATACATCAGCTTCTTCCCTTCACCCGCGTTCCCAGAATCACACAGAGTCTCTTTGAGGTAGACTACTGGAGATTTTCTACCCCAACCCCCTGCTCAGACTGGGTCAGATAGATTAGCTAGAAACCATTAGATAGAAACCATGTCCAGCCAGGTTTTAAATATCTTCAAGGATGGAGACACCACCTCCCCTGTAAAACAGTTCCAGAGCCCAACCACCCTCATAGTAGAAGCCTTTTCTTATGTTCAGATGGAATTTCACATATTTCAAATTACACTCTGGCCTCTTAACCTGTCACTGGGCACCACTGAAAAGAGCGTGGTTCCATCCTCCTTTCACTCTCCTCCAAGAATTTATACACTGATGAGTTCCCTCTGATTCTCTAGGCCAAACACTTTCAGCTCACTCAGCATCTCACTGTATGAAAAACGCTCCAGTCCCTTAACCTTCTCTGTGGCCTGCACTGGATGCTCTCCAATATATCCTTATCTCTCTTGTACCAGGAAACCCAGAACTGCACACAGTATTCCAGGTGTGGCCTCACCAGTGCTGCCACAAGGACACTTTGCTGGCTTGTGTCCTGCTTGCTGTCCTCCCAGACCTCTAGGTCCTTTTCTGCAGTGCTGTTTGCAGGTGGCTGACCTCCAGTATGTGCTGGCTCTTGGGGTCATTTCTCCCCAGCTGCAGGAATTGGCATTGTCCTTTTTTGAATTAGGAATGTTCTTCTCTGCGCACTCTTCATCTTGCTGAGGGCCCTCTGGATGGCAGCCCAGCAACCTGGGATATCAAACACTCCTCCTGGTTTTGTATCATCAGGAAATTTGCAGAGGGTGTGCTCAGTCCCAGCAACAGGGTCACTGAACAAAGACATTAAACAGTGTTGAACCCAGTATCAGTCCCCAGGGTACACTACTGGCCTCCCACTGGAGCTAGTGCTGCTGATCAAAACCCTCTAAATCTGGCAGTTCAGCCAGCTTTCAGTCTATTTCACTGTCCATCTATCAAGGCCATCTCCCCTCATCCACCAACCCAGTCATTTCATCATACAAGGGTATCAGGTGGGTTAAGTAGGATTTTCCATGCTTCAATTCATGCTCACTACTCCCAGCTATTCATGCATCTGGAAATACCTTCCAAGATGACTTGTCCTATCACCTTCACAGGCACAAGCAAGGCTTATTTGTACTTCCCCAGACTCTCTGTAGACTTTTCTCCAGTCCTCAGTAACCTCTCCAAATTACATGACCTTTTGAAGAAATCAAGTGCCCTCACACTGATATCGGTCATCTCCATAGGTGCATTCTATCAAGTCCCATGGACTTCTTTATGCTCAGTTTGTTTAAATATCCCTTAATTTAATAACTCTCCACTGAGGTTAAGTCCTCCTTGCTCCACACTATCTGGGATTTCAGAAGGCCAGCCTTTACCAGGGAAGACGCAAGTGGAAACTGTGTTGAACACTTCAGTCTTTTCTGTCTGTTGTAGATCCCCTACCCCACTACCAGTGGGCTCACATCTTCCCTAGCATCTTTCCACTCCTTATGTACTTGCAACAGGTTTTTCATTGCCCTTCACATCCTTCACCAACTTTAATTCCAGAATGGTTTTGGGTCTCCCGGAACCGTTTTCAAATTTTTGAATTTTTTCATTTCTTGTTTTCCCATGTTGTTCTATGTTCTATTTCTCCAATTTTCTCTGAGGAGTCTCTCCTTCACATATGCATAACTCTTTTTTCCAACTTTATCACTTATCCTGCACAGTTCTAGTAGTAACCAAAAACAAGCTGTCCTGGGTTGACTATATGATGCTTTTATCCCCAGTCGCCTTGTTCTGTTAATGCTGAATAATAAGTTTTGCACCTTTAAGCCTTGTTCCAGAGAGTGAAGGGGGGAGAGAAGAAGCAGCAGTTTTTTTCAGACACTGCACTCCTCCTACACATTCCTGCTCCTGACTCTGTTGTCTGCGGATGGACAGACAGCGGGACAGAGCTCTCCTTTGCTTTTAGTTAGTTTAGCTAGCTGAGGCAAAGAAGTTCCCTGGACTGTGGGGTTTTTTTTTCCTTTTTTCCCTTTTCTTTGGACCTCTTGAAACCTGCTCTGGACTGAACACCCAGGGGAGCACCAGCAGCTCCACTTGCGGCCCACTGGGCCAGGCCTGGCCTGTGGCATTTCCAGCACCGCAGGGACTGATCAGAGACTGAGTGAGCTCAGCTGCAACCTGGGGAGGGGACTTTCTCAGTTTGTCATCTCTTTTGGAGTGGCAAGGGGTTTTATTTTTTAATATTGGTTAGGTTTTATTATTTAATAAACAGTTTTTTTCCACCTTTCTCCAAGGAGGTAGTTTCTCCCGGACTGGTTGTGGAGAGGGGCTGATGGAATCTGCTTTCCTACCGGAGCCCCTCTGGGGATTCTCTCCCAGGTTTGCTCTGAACCAGGACACAAGCTCATAGGACATGTTTTTGACCCATTCTGCAGTTTATCTTCAAAAGTATTTGCATTAATTCTTAATTATTTCGAATATTTTATTAGAAGCCTTTTTCTGCATGAGCCAGAAACAAAGGATTTCAATTAAGATAATTTTCTGTTAGGCTTTCACTTTGTATAAAACAATAATACCACAGCATTTTACTGAAATAAATTAGATTACATTATTTAAGGAATCAGGATGGTTTGCATCCTTTCCTCACTCCCTCCCAACAACTTCCTTTCAACTCTTTTTATTTGTTTATTAAGGCTTTTTTTTGTTTTTTTTACATCTGTTTAGTTAGCACTAGTGGTACATCAGCCTCTTCCTCAAAGAAAAAATAAATACTACTTTTGCTGAGGCCTAGGGAAAGAAAGTTTAACACTAGCTTCTCCCATTTTTTTTAAATTAGCCATCTCTTCCCCTTCAAAGATTCATCCCTCTTCAGTCAGTTCTGGTGCTAACTATCCTAACCAACCTGCCAACAGTCCTTCTTTTTTCCCCCCTATTCTCTCTCCAAAACAGCGAACCCAGAATGCATGTTAGTAAGCTCTGCCATTTTATTACCTTGCATGTTATTTTACCTTGACTTCTATTTTGGAGGACCACACTAATGCTTTTTCTTACTGTTATCTCTGTATTATTTAGAGGGATATAGCATTTGAAGAGGTGAGAGAGTCCTACTTCTTTCCAAGCTCCAGTAAGCTAAATGGGAAGATCCAAACAAACTAATAAATCTTTCCAGAACCACAAACTTAGTGTAGCACAGGGCACAGAGACATAACATAGCATAGATATTTTTTTGGCTCACTGCCTTTAGGAACCAAAATAGCCCTCTCCCTGAACTGATCAGTCCTGCCAGATTTGTGGCAGGCAGAAGGGAACCAGACTGGAAAGACCAACTCTGCAGATTGGTATTATTTTACCAACACAAACAAACAACCCATAGAATTACTAGTATTTTGTAGTATGTGACCCAATAACTTTTAAGCAAAACATTGGTTCACTTACCCTACAACCTTTCCACTCAGGTGGCAGAGCTATTAAGACTAAGGGCCATTCCAAAACTGAAGCACACACACCTTATAAGATAAAGCAGCTTGATATTTTATTTATACCTAAGAATATTTTAATTCTTCTTACAGAGGAAATAAAGAACAACAATTTGGAGATTGAAAAGGTGTATTTGAGACATCAAACACCATACAGAATTACTGAATATATTATATTGCTATTGACAAAAATGGTACGTGCCTATCAGCATTCCTAGCTAGTTATTTTTCACTTACTGGTTAGACCTAAAATTCCATCATCAGTCCCTCATCCCATCTGGAGTATTGTGTTCTGTACTCCCCCAGTACAAGAATGACACAGAAGTATAGGGACAAATCCAGAGAAGTGTCACTAAAATGACTGAGGGATTGAAGCATCTTTCACGCGAGGAACGGCTGAGGGGGCTGGGGCTGCTCATCCTGAAGAAGGGAAAGCTCAGAGAGGATCTCCCCAGTGCCTAACTGGGGGCATGAAAGGCAGCCAGACTCTGCTCATGGGTGTTCAGTGCCAGGATAAAGGGAAATAAGACAGGAAAGACATGAAACTCCACCTAAACATAGGAAAATGCCCTTTGACTGTGAAAGTCAGACAACAGAAGAGGTTGCCCAGACAGGTTGTGGAGTTTCCACACTTGAAGATATTTAAAATCCAGCAGGCCTTGACCTGTAAGCAGGGATGGTTGACTATGTGATCTCAAGAGGTGCCTCTACATTTCAGCAATTCTCTGATTTTTCTAATATAGTTTAGCCTCTGAAAACAATTTCCTTTGCACCAAATGCACACCATGTTTTCTGTGAAAAAGTTATATCATGCCATACATATATTATCAGGCCAAATTTACTGCTACGCATTTTTTGTTTGCATTAGTTTCTGAATAAATGGTATGTTTATGCCCAAACTACATTGTCCTATCTATGCCCATATCACAACTACCAACATACACAAACTGTCAATAGATGATGTTTTCATTAACTCACATAAACATGTAAGCCTTTAGATGCCAGTTCATTCCCAGATCACAAAAATACTTCCAAAATACCAAACTATAAGTTTGGATTGGTTGCCTCATGTACATGTGTCCCTATGAAATAACTATCAAAATTATTACAGAAATAGTGCCTCAGTAGCTAGTAGAGTTCAGTCTATCAGTAACTGGAGGCAAAGAGGAGTGGGTTTAGTTTTAAATTTATTTATTATTATGAAAAGGAAACATGCTACTGGATGCAAAACTAAGACTAAATGCTGCATTTAGGCTTACTGATTCTATATCTACGTCATATATTTGGACACATCCTCCCAATGAAAACATCACCCACAAAGCTGATGATGACGTAGGCAAATGTAATAAGTTTATCACTTGAATCTGACATGTGTATATTCTACATGGATGCACACCCTTGAATTTTATTATCTGTTCCTCTGCCTTAAAAGTACCTCTACAGTGTAACGTAGGCAGCTGCACAGTTGCAACAGCTGAACAACCTCATGTGAGCTATTCAAATTCCTTTTAAAATTATTGAAATTTTAAGCACTTTTCAAACATTTAGTTTTGTGTAACCAATTTTAGAATGCCTCTTAAAGAGAAACTTCAAGCATGTTTTACTTTTTAGTGTTACCATTCTTCAATAAACGGTTAACTATTTAACTTGGGAAATAAAACCACTATCAGTTTTCTACAGCTAAAATAATTTCCCATCTTCTTATGCCTGTACTTATGATAAGAAAGAGCGAATAAATTTTTATGGTCGACAAAATTACATATTTCAAAGTCCGGATTATCAAACCTGCTAATCAGTACCACTGCTACCATATGCTACCATAATTGCAAAATACATCAAAAGAACTATTTTGGCATAAAGATTTTGTCTGGATTATATGGAACAAAGATAAAAAAAAAAAAAAAAAGGCAACCAAACACAAAAAAACTGATGTGTATTTATTTCAGGGGTGAGCAAACCACAAATTTCTTCTCCTAGCTTAAACAGCAATATTCTTTGTGTTAAATACTTTTCAAATTATGAAAGAAAAGCAATGCACCTTATTAGACATCAGCGACCATCATTCTTTTTGCAGCATTATTATATTATACCTACTACTACCCTAAACCACAAAAAGAGGACCAAATATACAAATTATATTTTTCAGGCTCTTCCAAATTTCTTTAAACATCTACGATGCATTGGTCAACTTCACAGCCAAAAGATAAAGCAATTGCAATACAAAAGTGGTTAGCACACAATTCTAGACTAGAAATACTAGTGTTCTCTTTCACTACATTAGCATTATTCAGATGAAGATATTATTGACAACACACAATGCAAAATATGCTACAATATTGTCCTCTAAGTCTGACTATTTCCAAAGTCAAACACATTGTTTATATGAAAAGTAGTAGGTAAGATTTTCAGAGATATGTTCTACTCTGCCATTAATAAAGCAGAGCTTCATCAGGCTCAGTAACACAGGAGTCTTGTGATATTATTGTGTATAACAGAACTGACCATTTATTGAAAAAATAGAGTCTCAGATGAGAAGAGGGAAAAAAACTATTAACCTGATGTGAGCAAAGGGAGCCACTTAAAATCTGATAAACAACAACACAGATATTGAGCATCCACCTAGTTTAACTGCTGCAGTGCACGGAGGGCTGAGGGGCTCAGGTGGCTGAACACAAAGTTCAATCTTTTCTCCTGCATCAAAGCATGTGGCAAACATGGCAAGGAAGATCAATTATTCAGACTCTCCTAAATCTATGATTCTTTGAATAGGTTGACAAAAAACAATTATCTTACTTCATACAAATCTTTGAATGCATAATGAATTTAAGATAAAACTTATTAAAATTCTTGTTTCAGAATTTTTCCTCCTTGAAACAATATGTAGTTGGAAATGAAAGTTAAAAGTTTTACTGGTGTCAGAAATAAGATAGAAACAAAACTAGTACACTGAATGTCTTCAGATGATAGAGTGTGTTCAGCCAACATGAAGTATTTCTAGGCCTGAGCCATATCCTAGAACTAAAACCAATCCAGTTGAGCTAGATCAAGGAGTTTGTAGAGATAGGAATTTGGCTTCTCTGATGCATTACAGAACACAATAATCCTTCTGTATAGTAACAGCTGTATAGTATTGATTGTATCCTACACTTCAATATTAATGAGAGGCAATCTGCCAAGTTACAGATTTCAAAAAAAAGGCTGAACTTTCTCTAGAGACAGGTTTTTTTCAGCCTGAAGACATGGGACACCTTACAGAAGCCTTCCACTAGGCAAAGGGGGTTACAAGAGTGCCAGAGAGGGACGTTATACATGGGCATGCAGTGATAGGACAAGGGGGAATGGCTTCAAACTGAAAGAGGGTGGGTTTAGATTGGATATTAAGAAGAAATCCTGTACTGTGAGGGTGGTGAAACACTGGAACAGGTCATCCTGAGAAGCTGTGAAAGACCAGGTTGAATGGAGGCAGTGGAAAGTGTCCTGCCTATGACAGGGAGGTAGGAATGAAATGATCTTAAAGTCCCTTCCAACCCAAAGCATTCTGTGATTCTTTATTCACTTGTACACCCAGACACATAAATTATTATCTTAGGGGTTTTTAGGGTGCTTTAGGTATCCCAAGGAAATACCATTTGTGAGATGTCAAACATCAAGAAAACAGCACAATTGCATTTTTATTTAAAAGTACTACAAGCATAGTAAAAACATATTTGCCATCAGCTAGAAATTTGGCTTACCTTTGGCTAGAAGGGTTTACAAAGGATGCCAACTTCGGTCACTCTTTTTCTGATATCAACAAAATGGAGATACCTGCAAGTCAAATGAGAAAGATTTGTTGGTTTTGGTTTTGGGTGAACATGTCCCCTTATGATATTAAGGGATAAGTTAAAAAAGAACCTTCAATAAACATTAGTGTAAAATTAAAATCTACTAATTTCTACATGGAAATAAAATATCAAGAACAACTCACTGGCTTTAAAAATCAGCATAGTTTCATATGTATGTGTTGCAACAAAGAATTTAAAGGTGTTATCTGTGCAAGTTCCTGGCAATAACTGGAAAAAAACCGTTGCTAGGACAAAGGGTCATGAGCCAGTAGGTGCTGAACCATCAGACTGTTTTATTATGGCTCTGCTTCAAAGGTTATGATAAAGGGCCCACAGCTATTCCTATAACTGTACTGGAAAATGCAAGTAGCCTAATAATATTTTCAATTACAGGGATGAGGAAAAGTCATGAAGTGCCATAAAATGTTTTGAGAGAAAAGAGTAGTGAGTTGATCCAGAAGGTTTAGAAACATGCTCTGAGATTCTGTGGGACGACTTACAGCCAAGAAATTGTAAGAAATCTAAAACTGCAAAATTTACATTTGATATTTTGATATTTTATTATTAACAATTTTATATTTGCTTCTGAACAAAGGAAAATAAAAGCATATGTAAAATAAAAATATTTTAGCTAGGTCTGTCTGATTGACGTTAGAGAAAAAAATCACAAAACCATCAGCAAGGCGATTTGTCTATTTTATATCAGAGCCAACAAAGTTTCAAAAGGAGTTAGTTTTACCATGATCTCAGACAGTAAAATCTGGCTTGAAAATACACAATGTTATATTCATACTGAAAGAAAGGAAAAAGAACACACACACAGCAGGAACAGATGTTATTTCCTGTACTAAATCACCACCATAGGGACAAAAATAATTCTAATAGGTATTTTACAGAATAGTGCATACAATGGAAAAGAACACAAAGCCTCAAAATCCTACGTCAGCTGCATATCTAGGTATTATAGACACCAGTAACACAAACAAACAAAAAGCCCATACAGATGGAATGCAGGACAGTTTACTGTTATCCTCATTCTAGGTCTAGTCAAAACTATGCAACACCTTAAATCTACTTTCACCAGTATGCTCACACTAGCAAAAACAAAAAACCCAACTCCTGGTGCAGTTACAACCTAAAACTTGAGCAACCACCTTGGCTAGTGCAGTTCTCATAGAAAAGCTAAAAAAATCCCTAAACTCTATCAGTAGTAGTGTTGACCAGCATCATCAGGTAACTAATCTGTTTGCCAACAGAAGACACAATTAAAAACCCCAAGATATTAAACAGAAATTTCTCATTCCTAACCTAAAAATTACACCTGATGAAAACAAATTTCTCAGATAAACCTCAGTCTAGTAAAATCTGAAACTAAAGTCATAGTAAATACTGAAAGTCAAAAGTAAAAACATGAGAAGAAAGCAACTGCAAAATTAAAACAAATGGCTTTTTTTAGAATGGCTTAGGAGTCTGGTCCATTTTCCAACAGAAACTGCTTCCAGTTTTCTTTAAATAAAGTTAGAAGAATATTATAATTATTAGCATTGTCTTTCCCACAAAAATAAAAAAGTAATCCTATATCCAAATCACTGGAAAAAAGCAAGCTTCAAAATGTCTGTCTCAAAGAAAATTTTTAAATTGTCCATTTATTGAAGGAGAAAGTGGAATCAATTGATCCTTAGAGTAAAGTAGGATTTAGAGGATTACGTTGCTCTTTTGTGAGGCAGCCAAATGGGAAAACATCAGGCCATGTCCACATACTAATTTTTTTCTTTAATCCAAAGTTCTTATACAGAACACTGAATCAGGAAAAGAATTTAAGAATTGAGAAGAAAAATGTTATCTATTCCGAAAATAACTTATTATTTCACCAGTATTCAAAAGTTTTCTTTATAACATCTTGCCCCCACATTCATTAAGGTCTACAAATGGAAAATAACCTCAAATTTTCAAGTAATGTAGGTTCCTTTAAACTCACATAAAGTAACAAATTACAAATCAGAAATTATGATGTGCCTATTTTCTTTCATGTACTTCAAAACTTATTTGTAGTATTGGACATCATAAAGCCGCTGCAGAGTAGGTGATTATCACAGATCTGTTTGTCATCTTTTATTGCTCATGGAGTTATAATGTGGGTTGCTTTATTCTCCAGGATGCAATAATGGATTTCATTTGTTGGTTTCTTAATCTTTATCTGAATGTCCACTGGAATTGAAAACCAGTACCTTGTTTCAACAGGAATTGTCACCAAGGAAGTCAAGTTGGCCAAAGAGAAGGCAAAGAAGAGTTCACACTGAAAGATACTGAAATGCAGGCAGAAATAATTTCTGCATAGGAAAGTCAATCCTTGTTAGTAGCCCTGTTTGGCAAAAAGTCAGACATTCCTAACTGTGGTTTGCCATATACTGCACCTAATTTTCAACTGCAAAAAAAGTATTTTTCTGCATGAATATGTAGTATTATTTATGTCCCAATCTTTTAATATTTTCTATTCCTATTGTTTTTCTGTTATAGGAAAAGCAGAAAGACAGAATAATATCAGTACAAGCTCTCTAATTTTCCCTGGGCAAGTTTTCTTTCTCTACCCAAAAAGTTTTGTCTATTTAGAAGAAATTCATTCCAGAAAGAATGGGGAAAGAGGCAGAATCCTCATCGGGAAAGCCTAGTTCCAAGCAGCTTCTTAGTGCTCCAAAACACTGTACAGATGGTCACTACTGAGATAAGCTCCACAGCATGTTCAGTATGTCCAGAATATCAACCTGACACAGTCAATCTACCCAGAGAGTCCAATGTACCCTGGACACACTCAATTTACATTGTTGGAGCTGCATTTTTGGTGGGATATCCAATTTAAAAAATAAATTCCATGAAGGACCACAAAGGCTAGCTAATGCCTTGTCAAGTCACTTGTTCTCAGCTATGGGATATGACGACATTGGTGTCTTCAGCACTCCAAACTTTCAAGAAGAAACTTTACACTTCCCTCTACACCTAGACCAAGTCTCATACATGACTGCAGGAGCCCTTTTGGTAATAAGAGGCTTTATTTGTTCAAGCCCCTGCCTTGAACAAAGAATTAGAAAACTACAGAAAGAAAGCAAACAAGCAGACTGTCAATTCTGGCCCAGAAGAACAGAAATCCAAATACAGGCAGCAAAGGATTCTTTTTCTTCTGTTGGGCACATTCTCCTTTCACCAAGACATGCCAGAAGATACACCACTCTCAGCTGCCTTTTACAAACACAGATGCACATACTGCAGCCTTATTTGCCAACCTAGGCTGAAATACCCAGACATCAGGATTTCTGTGTGAGGAACTGGACCCATCACACAAGGAAAAAACCATCATTTCTTTAACAGCTAATACTGCTATTAAAGCTTTTTGTATTTAAGTATCCCTTTTGAAAAAGTGGAGTTCAGCATCTATTAAGAAAACAAGATTTTTTACTTTCTTCTTTCCCATACTTACAACTGCCTTTTCATGATATTCAAGTACTAAGAATCTTGAACTTAATATATAGAGCAAAAGAAATGACAAAAACTGATACAATACATTTCCATTTTCAAGTATGACTTAAGTACAAGAACTGCAGATAAAAGTGATACAATCAATGACAAGATTTTCCTCTACCTACTCAATTTTATTGGCAAAGCTATTGTCAGTCCTATCATCTTATACACCCAAGATTTCAAGAAAGCTATATTATTCCATAATACTTAGGCAGAGTTTAGAGTTAAATACCTCATCCACAATTCTTACTGGTGATAAAGACTCTTGCTGGTGCTACACAAGATAAATGAAAATCAAATAGCTATTCAGAGAAATTAATTTTATAACACAGGCCAGGCAATCTTTTATAAGACTGCCAGGTTCACACCAGAATTTAGTGAATATATTTCATATGTGAAGCAGAACTTTCAAAATATATACACTCTACGAGTACATTGGAAACCATCACTTCCATGAAAAATCCAATTATGACACTTGTCCAGCAAAGACAACTGTACTTCAAAGAGATCAAAACCAGATGTGCAAAAGTAACTTGAACATCTATCTAAAAGTACAAGTATCAAAACTGCTTGTTTATAAATAAAAGCCATACTGCATCAGCTCTTAGTGTAGTCTCTCTCTGATCTAGTTCTTACAGTGATCACAGGTTACACAAAGGATTTGGGATCAAACCACAGCACTCCATGTCCTACCTCCTGCTTTGATTTCAGCAGCTAATGGGGGCATCTAGCACTTTAAAGGGGCAAGACTGAAGTGATTGCATGTATTTAGCCATGTATTTCCTCTCCAAGTACTAAACTCAATTGAACTACATATAACTTTCCATATTCCCAACACAATAGACTGATCTCTGGAAAGGCCTTTTCCTTCCTTTCATACAGAAAATATCCTGTAAATAGCTTATTTCCCACTCTCTAAGTGACTCCCGTTGTTTACAGGAAGGAAAGGGAACAGAAATCTTGCCATAAAACAGTGAGAGCTAAAAAGTTCTGTTTCACTTCCTACTGTGCAGGTGTTTCATACAAAAAATCTATTTTAATTATTCATTTCAGGGAGAAAACTTGCTGCTTCTTTTTGAAATACAGACTGAGAAATAGAAAACAATAAGGTTAAGGAAGTAGCAGCATGCTTTACTGTGAAACAAAGCAAAGATATACAATAACCATTGCCATAAAACTTGTGAAATCCCTGGCTTTGGAGATGGCAATTAATTTACACATTGACTTGTAAACTGGGCTTTCCTTCTAAATCCATAAGTTCATTCTTAATTTTTTGCTGCCCAGATAAATGTGTAGAGGTCAATGTTCCAGATACCTTTGACAAAAAAAAAAAAAAAAAAATCAAACTCCAAAACAACACAAAAAACAATCAAACTCCTCCCTTTTCTGACAAGGTAGTTGATTTTAATACCAATGCTGCCCACAATGCTACAATGTCCATTTAACACCCAGAATGGAATTCCCTAGCAACAGATCCTTCTTGAAGGATCTAAACTAAAGGGACAAGGACAATGAAAAATAACTTGTGTTCATTCAAGATGCATGGCATCTCTGTACACTTGTTTTTCAGTTTCAGAAATACCAACATCCACCATAGTAAGAATCACATCCATCTCTCTAAGAGCTGTAATTCTCTATTGCCCACTGGTGTGTGGAAAACTCAAATTCTTAAAGAAGTCAAGCACGTGAGGGCACTAATCATCTTACAGGCCACACATATCACCCAGTTCAAAAGGAAATTGAGAACTTTACTACATAATATCACAGCACACCTATCACAGATGCTGTCACAATATAAAATTATATGAAATATAAAAACATTATCACAAGCTTATATTTGCCTCTCTGAGGAAGGGAGACCTTATTTGATCCAGGCTGGCTGAACCGTACCAGCTACAGGTCAGATTACAGATATTTCCCCATCACAGTAAATGCTGTTCCTAGTTCTACACACCAGTCCCTGTACAGGCAGCAAAGGAGGGATGCCTTCCCAGTGGATGCACTTCCAAACTGTTCTAGCTGAGCTGCACAGGGAACAAGATTAATTTACCAGTGAGCACACTGCCCAAACACCCATTTCCTATCTTAAAGCAACAGTAAGCCAGCTGGAAGGATTGGAGGGGCCCAAGACAGACTGAGGGTCATCAGATAAATCACCACTGTTTCAATCAAAGCGCTTCCAGTGAAACATGCAATTACTTGGAGTTTGTTAAAAGCAGCTTTCCATATTTTGTGATCGGTTACCTGGGAAAACAAATTACATCACTGCACTGTGGATACTTAAAGAAAGATTTGCTAATTAAGCACAATTAATTACACAGCAGCACTAATTTGAAAAGCAGTCTCCATTCATCTTTTGTCTGCTTAAGTCTCAGATTGACTGCTGAGAATAATTATTTATAGAAAATGCAATTTTGGATGATCCTTTCTCTGAGAAAGATAACAAAGAGCACTGGCTAAGAAACACATAAGGTGAACAGCAAATGTACACAACTGACACACTCTCTAATATAAGTAGCAGCATAAATAGATCTATCCTTAGGACATCAGAATTTTCTTACATACACTCAAATGCAACTATAGCTTCATCCTGAACATGACAAAAAATCAACTAACCCTGCTCTGACCTGAAAGGGTTCTACTACATTTAGAATATAACCCCAGGTAAAGAACATTCCTTATTACGAAAACAGAAAAGGTAAGCTTGAGATAGGTTTACCTTCTGAACTGACTTTTTAACTGGGAAAGGATCTGTGCTTAACATCAAAGTTATTTTGTCAGAAATGAACAGAACACCCCACAATGCCCATCATTTCCATAGATGTCTTTTTACTTGCAATAAATCTGCAATTAATATGGAATGTAAGTATCTTTAATAAAAGGTAATAAACATAGAGCTTGATCTTTATCATTTGTATTTTCAACATGACACTCCACACACTGCTATCCCCATACATAATGTGAACATCATCTTCATTCCCACCTTTATTTTTCTCCTATGAAACAATGTTCAGCTCCAGGCATCCTTTTCTCCCTTTGCAATACCTCATTTTGACAGCACAGCAAAAGCATGTAATAAGCAAGATCACAAAGAGAGCACGAAACAATATCCATTCTGGCACCACCACATATCAGGATTGGACCACTAATTATAGAAAATACAATAGATGAGAGAGATTAAATAGTATAGCTATTTTCAGGAATAGCTCAACATTTAGCCCAAATAGTCTTTTGTTCCTTGTTTGGTTGGGGGTTTTTTTTAGGTTTTTTTGTTTGTTTGTTTGGGGGTTTTTTTTGTTTGTTTGGTTGGTTGGTTTGGGTTTTTTTGTTTGATTTGCTTTATTTTTAACTTTGTATTATGCCAAACTTAATCACAGAAGAGATAAAGGGCTTAAATGTGAGTAGTCTGGTATAACCACAGCAAAGATGAGTACCACTCCTCACAATGAAAGAGACAGGGGCTCTTAATTTCCCTGCATTTTCAGAGTACAGCAGCAAGACAGTGCAGTGCTTTTGATACCTCCTGAATAAAAAAAATAGAAATATCATGAACATAAGTATGCTGAAAATATTAACAATAAAGGAAAATTATCACCCTGGAACTGAAGTTACTAAACAAGGCAGAAGTTATTGGCTTCATCCACAGAAAAGCAGATTAAAAAAAAATCAGCTGGATGATGAGGTAGAGCCTGACTATTTCAATTAAAGATAAGTGAAACATGGCAGCTGACTTATAGCAACAGCTTAAAAGCAGGAAAGACACAAAAATTACTCACAAGTCATAAAACGGGTGTGAAAAAACCCCATAACTATATCACAGTGTTGTGAATGCTATTCACAGAAATAGCATGAATACTTTTCTATATTGCTTCCATAGGTCTGCTTAATACTTTATTTATCATTGGCATTTCTCTGAGGTGGAAAAAATACTCTTTTGTCATTTTTGAGTAGAAAGTAACATATTAAGAACTATGCAAAAAACCAAAACATTTCTTTATCAGCTCTGTTTTCATCAAGCATGAAAAGTAAGATGATTTTCAAATACAATCAGTGGAGAGGAATTTTTTTATTATTACTGTCTCTCAAAAACAAGAGTAGAGTTTTGTGCATATCATTTGTAAATGACTACATGTTTGTAGAATATGCTTTTTCACAGTGTCACTTGCTTTTTCAAATATACACGAGCCAGTCATTTCAGATTGAGGTAATAAAAGGGCTAAAGGATGAACAAAAATCTAATCATCTTAAGTTTTGGAGTGGCTGGGAGGCACTTCTGGAAGTCATGCAGTCCAATCTTCTGCTCAGAGCAGGACTCTCATCAGAATGGAAATGGTGAGGCATGGCCAGGTCTTGCCGAGTCTTCAAGATCTCCAGGGATGGAAAATCAGCCATGTCTCCAAGGCAGTCTGTCCTGGGCCTGTACTGGCCTCCTGGCAGTGTGCTTCCTCCCTCTGACCCGAACACACCATACCAGAGTTTGGGGCCAGTCTGGGGACAGTGTTAAAAATCCACCTCTATCCTTTTGTGGAACTACTCTCAAGCAGCTATGGGATACCCTTAGGTTACTCAGGAGCTGCTGCTTTGTCAGATTGAGCAAGCCGAGCTCTGTCAGCTTCTCCTGCCATCTCATCCGCTCCAAGCAAGGCCCTTTGACCCCTTCTTGGTGCTCTTCAGTTTCTCAACATCCCTCTTGAAATGCAGGGACCAAAATTAGATATTTAGCATAAATCAAGATCTTTAACATTTCATCCAGCTCTCCTACTGAAATACCCAGTAATGTCAACAAAGTAGTTTGCAGAATTTGGAAATTAATTCTTCATTCAATTATAGCCTCCTAGTGTATTCCTTACACACTGAACCCACGCATTTGATTGAAAATCCTATTCAAAATTCTGGAATCCTCTCCCAGCCTTAACTCTGAAACAGCACTGAAAAGACTGACAATGCCCAGAACTGCATTTGAATGTCTCCCATTTCCCTCAGACTATCAGAGGCAAAAATAGCATAATTGGTCATCAAATTCATTCCAAGAATATGAGTCTTATAGTTTACTACCATTGCTTTTCATAGTCAACACTCATAACATGGTGTTTAGGCCAGATTAAACACAAACAACACAAAATGAAGAGGAATAGACAAGGCAAATACACAACAGAAGAGAAAGAATTAACAGAGATCCTTTCAATCTATACCAAGACCTGAGCTGGTATGTACACTATGACATGCTGTAACAAGAACATTACCCCTCTTAGGTCAAGTGGGGCTAATTTGGAACCAGCCCAAAACCTTCAGCATCCCAAATAACTTTCATCTGTATCCATAGATGAGCAGAATTCGGTGACAGATTTTTGGGTACACATTTAGTCTAATTCCACAGAAGTCAAAGAAAGCTTGCCATAGACTAAAATCATTTCACCCATTAAGTGAACTGGAAAAAACACCTTTTTTGAAGGTTGTAACACCAGATGTTTCAGGATATGGTAGCTGCCTCATATTAAAAAAAATGGAAGCCCATTAAAGCATAAATTTTATGTAACAACTTTGATTTGAATAAACATTTTTGGGAACTGGGAATGGGACCATAGATCTTTACATGCTCTAAAAATTACAAATTAATTCTTCTTTGATTACTTTTGACTAAGGAAACATTTTCACTATATTTTGGATTCCCATTGCAACTAGAGCCCAATATACTTACACTACAGCCCAAGTAGGGTATACTCTGTTTGCATGACCAAAAAAGAAGTTTTCCTTTTTTTGTTCACCACCCTTTCACTCATCCAAAGTTCCTGACCTGTTACTTAATAAATAATTGATATAACCTGTTGGGGGGCAGAGGAAGCTGTTGGTTTTGTTTGGGCTTTTTTGTTTTGTTGTGTTTCTCTCCCTCTCCATTCTCATCCCCCCAGGCATTGGTGCAGTGAAGTCTCCTTCACAAAGCATTTCAAATGTGGGCAATTACAATTACCACCTCTACAGCTATTTCCCAGAACTTTTTTCTTTACTGAATGGCAAAACCAAAGTTAAGTAAAAACTTTAGCTTAGTCTCTGGTCAAGATTACATCATTTTGATTCCTTTTCCATTTATATTTGACAGATACTTTTTCTCTTCTATTACAAAAAACCACCAGAGAATTTTGATTGTACAAGTTTTCCAGTTTAAATTTGTAAGGTCATTGTTCTTGCAGATGAGACTTCAGTAACTTATTTCAAATATGGCACAGTTTGTACAGTTCTGAACAAAAACCACAGTTTGTATTTCAGACATGCCTAAATATGCCAGCCTGACAATCAAACCAGAAGCCTCCCAAAGGCACTATTGCACAAGAAGAGAGATGAAGAGAGGCATGGATAGCATGATTCCTGTAAAAAAATTGCTAAGAGTCAGGTTTGTTTGCTGCACCAGAAATATGTGAAAGCAGTGTTTTTCTGGAATTTTTTTAGATTTTACTGCCTGGGGAAAAAAATTACAACATATCTAAATTATTGAATAATTACCAGGGATGAAATTTTCACTTCTCCATGTGCCACATACAGTAGTTTTTTCTCCTTCAGTAGGATAGACCCTGGGTTTGTGTATTTAAAATGGCCATCTGCTTCTGAACTTAGACAAATGCACTTCACTGTGGAGTAGTTACAGATATTCAGTATTTGAGAAATGGGAGTAATAGCCACCTATGACAGCAGTGAACAAAAAAAAGTTGGCCAGAAGACAAATCCTCTCCCCATATTTCTATACACAATTACATGGTTTAGATAACAGTACACATCAAAGAAATAAAGACAGTGTTAAAAAAAGACATTTACACTCTTAAACTTAAAATCCACCAGTTAAGATTTAACAGATTTCAACACAATTCACATACAACCTAATCTATGCCTAAATAAACCAACAGTAAGCAGATTTTGGACACATTTATTTAAGAAAATCAAAATAAAATATAAAACTAGGAGCCTCATTTGGATAATAGCAATATATTAAAATAATTTTTCTGTAAAAGAAAATTAATTACCACATTTATACAAAGAGAACAACACATTCTCTCAATGTGTGTTTTTTAAGCCACAAATTTTAATTTCCCCCCCCCAAACATTAATTACAGGCATTCTGCCACCTACTAAAGGTTGAGCAGAGCTTTGGCACCAGGCCACGCCACATCTGCCTCAAAACCAAGTCTCCCTCATTCAGCCAGCACATTGGTCTGCCATGCTGTTGTGGGCACAGGCTTTTAGTCCTGTTAAAAAATTCAGTAAATCAGAGGAATTTAATCTAACTTGAAACAAACTTTCAAGGCTGTTGAAGTTCTGGAAACAAGTCCTTATCTCAGCCATTGAATCAAAACTAAACAAAGACAAAGCTTTCTATTAGGAAGCTTCAATTGCTCCTAGGAAGAAGACTGGAGCAAAATATTGATTAACAAATACCTCAAAACTGTGTTTGCCACCACACAGTTTTATCTCAATAAAAATTACATATTTATATAACAATTTATACCCATTAAGGTTGTATGATTTATTTCATGCTGAAAAGGGCAATAAAATGAAAGAGTAATAGAAATCTGCAGGATTTCTACCAGGAATAGACATCTAGAAATAAAAAAAAATAAATTCTAAATCATAAACATCACAGACCAAGGATCAACTGTCTCCTTCTGCTGACTTATAAACCCAAGACCATCAGAAGTCTCACCAGTGCCGTGTTTCAGACCTGAGAGTTTTGCTTCTTTTGCCCTCTTGGAACAGACAATGAAACAGTCACTCATAGTTATGTCTTCTTTATCTTTCTACATTTCAGATGTGTGCACAGGCACCCAAGCATACACACCCAAGCCACTCACCCCTCTCACATGTGGCAAAGATTTCCCTGCTCCCCAGCCTAAGATCATTACTGTTGTTTTATTTCTTTCCATGCTCAAGACAGCTGTTCAGTTCCAGTATACACACTTTGCCTGTATCACAAATATCCTAAATATCACCCAGCATGTCTTCTCCCTTCCCACAAAGGGACAGGATTTCTTGTTTCAATCATGATTATCACCTGTAAGATTTTTAAGCAGCTCACGCTTTTAAAAAAAATCAGGTACACAACTGCTTTCTGCAGAAAACCAAAGTCTTTTCAAGTTAACCTACATTTAAGAAGTATAGGCAAAAAGAAACAAAGAAACAAAAGGAACATAAAATACTATCTAATATACTTTGGATATGAAGAGAGCAGAATATTTTTGCTTGAAAATTTTTTTATCCCCTGCCACATGAGAAAAATAGCATCTAGTGTTAGTTACTGAAACAAACGTACTTTGAAAACTGACCATGAACTTAGAAAACACAGAAAGGTCAGAATTCTAGACCTTGGCACTCCAATGGGACAAATGGTCAATAATCTTGCAGGCCTCAGACTCTGCTTTAGATAAAAATCAGACTAAGACAGTGGGAGTAAGTCCAGGCACAGGCTTTGTCCTCTTTGTACTGAAAGTGACAGCTGAAAAGAATCTGTATCAGGCAAGCAGGGCAGTGACAGTTCTGTACAAAGAGAGACTCACTTTGCAAGTTTTTCATTTTTTCTCGTATATCCCTCTATCACAAAAGACAGTGTTAAGTTTCAGACACATTTTTTTGTTCTGTGAAGGCTGCAAGGTTCAGGCATTCAGAGTAGTTACTCACTTGTGGACTACAAGACAAATAGACCATCATTTTGTTACAAACTGCTCACAATATAATAATGGAAAACTATTCTTGGAAAAAAATATAGGGAAATGACATACAAAGCAAGCTTGCAGTGTGCTTGGTATAAATCCCAAATTCTCAAATATTCTACTCAAAATATCAATGATCATAAAATACAGAGCTGCACTCCCATCTGTAATTATCACAGAGCAGTCAGGAAATAACTGAATGGCATTCTTTTGATACAAAGGAAAAAAAACCCAAACCCACCACCTGAATTCATCTAATCTAGTTCTTAATGTATAACAATGAAACTTGAAGTGACTTATTTTCTTTCACATGAACAATTATTTTAATCTAACAAAATTTGAGAGCATTTTGTATAAATGATTATTAACATTTTCATATTTCCCATGTGTTTTTATTCACTTGGTCTTCTCACCCCCCTCAAGAGCACCTTGAAAGCACAAATATCCACTTATTCTGCAGCCCATCAGTTTGTGGAGAGAAACTGTTGTTAATATATTAACTTCCCAGAAAACATTGCCATACACCTTATTGCCTCTTAAACATTAATGTTATCAACTCTTCTAATAAGATAATGGCATCTTTATTAACTTCATTTCTCTGTGTACTTGCATAGTGGAAGTTCTACAAATCATTCATCTTTGATTACAAACATCATATTAAAACATACCAGTGGCTATGGTAGTCACATAAAAGAGAAGAAAAGAGAAAAGTGAAGCTATTTCTGTCAAGTATATCAGAGTTATCATTAAATTTATTAACAACTACCAGAGTATATACACTAATTGTATGTTTCAGGCAAGATGTTAAAATAAGAAAAAAACCTGATTCTACACGAGACAAATTTTTTTCTGTCAAAGTATTTAAAATATTGATGACATAGAAGCTCAAGAGGTTTTCATTGCCACCATACTCAAACATCACATAGTTGTTTCATTTGATTACTTCATCTGTATGATAAAAGGTGCTAGTTCTATAGGTATTAAAGAGGAGGGAAAAATAAAAATGACAAGATTTGTATCCTGAAAAGTATTCAGGCATTTGAAGTCCATTAAATAAACAACCCCTCTCCAGCCCCCTCCTCCACCACCACCTTTGTGAACCATATACAGACTTTCTAGTCTTTGGAACTCCTGCAGAGTTTTTATTTCCTCTAACTGCTGAGATAGAAAATTATTTAAAGCCCAAGTTGTTTGAAAGGACAGAACATTCTCTATGTCTAAAAAACACTCTCCATCTACTCCTCTATGCCATGCTCCATTATTTTAAAATGCACATCTGGAAAAGGAATTTCACCAATTTGCCAATGTTCAAATGGCAGCCTGTGGTGTTGGACTACTCAGGGGCTGAGAGCACATCCTCTTGGCAGCAATAAATGGGAAACCTTGTGGGTAGGATGCAAATCTGAGCACACACTTCCCAGCCAGAAGGTGCCCAGGAGCTGACAGCCAGCTGTCTTTCACCAGGAGGTGTGCTCTGCCTCCAGCCTCCAAAGGGATAAACCACACACTGGGCCCCTTTGGGCACAGTAAACCACCCAGGGTTTCAGTGAGCTGTGCAGCTGTACCACAGGCCTACGCTTTCTAAGCAAAGAAAAGTAATTTTTTGTTCCACAAGTGGGTAATGGCAAGTCAGTAGAGGGATGTGGGAGACAGAATAGAGCACAAGTGAAGGGCATGAAAACTTTTACTGCAGAATGAAAGACTCCATGTGGGAGGAGAAAAGTATTAGAGCAGAAATTATGTCATTACAGTTTAAGGAAAAAATGCATTCTAAACAGATTTCTTGGGTTTTAATTTATTGCCAAAAAGGTAGAAGGCCATAAACATTTTATTAGAAGCTCAGATTTTAGGTTTCACAATATCTCATAACTGCAAGGTTTTATTGTGGTCAGCTCGACTATAGAATTTTTATGTTGTTGCTATAAATCAGCTGGGCTACTGGCAACTAATTGCAATTTTGTTGAAAGCTACTTTAAAAGAACAAAAAAAGCCAGTGCAGAAATAGAAAAATACAAAGCAAACATAGCAAGCTGTGTTTTTATTTTGGTGCAAGTATCCGAAACACTGGTATGTGATCAAATCTGTGAGTCAAACTACTATAGCAAGCAAAAGCCATAAAAATTAAACATTGAAAAAGTCACCATTACAAGATAGTGCTCTGTGATCATTCCAATAAGATTTTAGGTAACAGCCATGCTGCCTTCATGAGGAGAAAAGGGAGGATAGAAGAGGGGACAGCCCAAGGAATATGCACGTTTTCCAGCTCAAGCTGAACATGAAAAAAGCCTGAAAAATACCTAAAGAGCAAATTAGGTATAGCTAATGTAATGCTTTTAAACCTGCAGAACAACAGTTCTCAATCACTTTTCTTAATAGTGTGGGGGGTTTGGTGAGTTCTGTTTAATTTAAGTACCCTTCCCATTGAGTAACCATGTCTCAGATTACTCAACTCCATTTGAGTGAGCTTGACAAAATGAAGACACAATATTTTTATAATTCTGTCCAAGTCATAACAAGTTAGAGAAAATATTTACTTCCTGAATACTGAGAAATAAGTGTTTACTCCAAAAACTTTGTTTCATCTTGCTATTTGCTTTCTTCTCAAATATTCACCTTAAAATTTTGTAAAGCACATCAGCTTCAGCAGTGTTCTTTTTAGCTTCCATTTCTCAATTGCTCTGTCACACTGTGTGTGTAGCATTCAGAACTAGAAACACAGTTTATGTTACGGTCAAAATTTTATTTGAGTTAGCTTCATGAAAAATATATTTTAAATTCTCTAAAATTTCTCCGTCTTGCAAACAAAATATTGTTGAGTGAAAAGATCAGGAGATAACCCTTGAAAGCTTAGTCTTGTTCCAAAAATAAAATGCCAATGAACAGACTTTTTAAACTCACTAATGAGTTAGTTCTGAAGGTTTTAGTTTCTGAAGACACTGATCTGTACCTATTATCAGTCTTAATGCAACAGTTTTGGAGATGCATAAGTTTAATAGAATTAATGTTTTAATTCATTTTTTTGCTGAAAGTATGGTTTAAAAAGGACATCTGACTGAGCTTTTGCATGTTCTTCCATTTTCAGCAAAATAAAACCTTCAGAAGGCAAGTCTCAGCTTTCCTTGCCAATTGACAACCACTATCTATCATGGTTATTTTAACTTAAAGGAATTTTACCTTAAAGGAAATTCTTTCCATTCCCTTTCCTGTTTGTTTTGATTATCTCAGCATGTATTTGCAACCTTGTTCATACTGAAGCTGAATGTTATACAAACACCTGAAATTTTAAATACTTAATAAAGTGGTTTCTAAAAACCAAAACAGGGATCTGAAGGTCTGGCTCATGCTTTGGTAAACACAGAAATACTTAAAAGTGTAACCACTGTGAAGCTGGATGAGAAAGAGCAGGAATCATCTCAAGCTTCTGGGGTTCTGCTGGGTCTTGTTTATAGCTAATGAAACTAAGAGGTTAAGGATGAACATTTAAAAAGTGCAAACAGAAGATGTTTTCAGAACTGAACCATTTTAATTTGTATTTTCAAATACTCAAACAAATCACAGATTTTTTTTCCCCAGCCACATGGGTACCTTTAGCATGGGTTATCACAAGTTTCATCGTACTAAAATTAGTAGCCAAAGCAAAAGAACCAAATACAAATCTAAGTTTGACTTGCTGAGAGCCAATTTCAAATTCACATCCTGTTCCTTAACATTAAAACAATCTTTTGGAAGGGATCCAATGGAATTACTCAATAGAAATTCACACATTCAAATTCTAGTATTGCTAAACATGTTTTAATCAGTGACAAAGTCAGCAAAGTGTATCTGAAGCCAAACCTTAGAGGACATTCTATTGTCTTCAAGCATTTATTTTATTATTAAGTTCTAGAGTTGTAAAATATTTAACTGCCAATAATTTATTTGGGAATTCTTGTCTACTGGTTTAAACGAAGAATATACAATATGAGCCTATAATGCAAGACCGTAAGGAGTCTTGTAAAAAGATCTTCACAATATTGTAATAGAGAAATATTCTGTACAAATTCTGAAATACAATAAAGTGATATCACAGTATGCTGGAATAGCAACTGAAATTCCCAATTATCAGAGCAACTGATAACCCCAAAAAATGTTGTGATATTTCATAGATTAATTCACACTGGAAGCCACAACAGCACTGTATTCAGACTGACTTGCTTATGGCTTTGCCCAGTTTAGTCTTAAAACATATGGAAAGGATGTGGATTTGACAACCTGTGCTACCTATTCCAGCTCCTCAATGTCCTTAGGGTGAATTTTATTTGCAGGTGCCAAATCAGAACCTCACCTGTTTTAGACTGTGACAACTGTCTCTGTTCCTCCTGCCATGTACCCCTGTGAAGGGCCTGGACGTGTGTCCTTGATAACCTCTTAGGTATCACCTTGTGAGGTAAGCATCCCCTGAGCTTTCTGATGTCCAGGCTGTGCAAAGTCATTTCTCTCAGCCTCTCCTTACATGCTCTAAAGCCCTCATTTTCCTGGCTTTCCACCAAATTAGATTCAATTTACTCAATGTATTTGGGGAACCAAAACTGGATGGGGTGTATCCAAAATGATGGCCTAAAGAATACTGAGTATTGGCAACCCCCTGGCTCTGCTTCTGCTCATCCAGCCTAGCATGCTGCTGGCATTTGTCACTGGCAGTGAAGCCTGACATGCTGGCTCGTGTGTCACAATGTGCAGGTCCCTTCCCAGGACGTCACTCCCCAGCCCATCCTGGGGCAAGGGGTAGGAAGATGCATTTATCCTTGAGGAATGTCATGGGGTCCATTCCACCAGCCTCTCTCAGCTGCAGAGCACTGTCCTCAAATGTGTCAATTACTCCCACAACATGATGTCACATGTAAATTTGATGAGAATACACTTCATCTCTTCCTCCAGATCAAGGTACTAAACAAAACAGGTCCCAGTACAGTACCCCTCGTGTAACTCGTCTCCAGGTGGAATACAAACCACTAAGTGCTATGTTTTGAGCCTGACAATCATGCTTAAAGCCTGGATAAACTGAAGATAAATGATGGTCCAACTGCCATATGCAATATTAAATCTGATCTGATGGCATTTACAGTTTCAGTAGTACACAAAAAGGTCCCATGACTAAAAATAAGTATATAAAAGATGCTCAGAAACTTCACACAAGGCTATTTTAATTACTGCTTAAGGAAAAAAAGAAAACAAAACTGAACACAAAACAAACCCAACTTCAGTAGATTCCTTCCTAATAAGGAAGAAAACATATGACTAAAGAAAAATATGTTTACATATGAAACATACATGATGAATGGGTTTAAGTTTCAAAATCTGTAAATACAGTCCACGAAAATAAAAATTAATTTCATCACCCAACCAAGGAAACCTAAAGTCATTATCCACCTTATACATGAGTCATGAAATAGGAAAGTCTTCACACTGTAACAAACAAAGCAATACAAATAATTTCTTAAAATGAAGTTTAAAGTTATTTATCCATTTAATTGATTTATATTATACCTATACCACAGATACATTGACCCCTACTTACGGGATTTCTAGTTGAGCAAATCTCTACCCACAGAAAACAACACTTGCTGAGAATGGGTTATACTGCGGAGCATTTTTTCATTCTTATAACTGTGGAGGTTTTTTTTTCATTCTTATAACTGGTTGTTAAGTCACGGAGAAAAATATCTAACAGATTTTAGATATTTCTAACTATTACTTTTCCCTGCAGTGATTACTGTATCTGCCATAAAGAATACATACAACTGCACTGAGAGATTCAGTTGAGACAGCTGACATAGAAAAAAAGAAAATCTCTAACTTGCAACTTTAAACACCTCTGACGTACAGGCACACTGAGCACTGGAAAATGAGTGGATAGGAATATTGATACTGTTGGGTACAGCCTACATAAGAAAGAGAAAATCATTACTATTAAGTATCTATTTTCCTCAGGAGAAAGAATTATTATAATATATATATGTAAATATTCTATTTTAACACTCAGCCCCACAAAGCAAGGGTAGATACTCAATTAGCAATTTGTGCATACAAAGACACAGTTTGTACACCCATTACCAGGCAGAGGTACACTCTGTACCTTGATAGTTATAATGTAATCTTATATATGTAACAATACTTTAAAAAAAACAGCAATAAAATACAAAGTAAAATCAAAACACTTTTCAAATGTAGTATCTATTTGCTGCAGATCAGTATAACAGAAAGAATGGTCACCAATTTTTATTTCCTGAGGAGACAAGGCTTATGCAGTCATACAGTGCAATACCTCCCTCCACCTCCAGATTTGTTGAGCCTGACTCAGCAGAATCTGATAAAGTTTCAAGGGTAGTTATGCTCCTAGAAACTTCATTTCAAAGATCAAACAATCACAGAGAAAAAGCACAAAGCATTCCAAGTGTGAGAGAAGCAGACATTAGCAAAATTACCAAATCTGACAAGCACACAGACTAATGAAACAGACTAATGAAACTTCACTCAGAAATCTCCACCAGAGGCAATGATTTCCAGGGGTCCAGGTTAAGCAGCCTGGCTCAGAATGTCAGTAAAACCCTCTGCTCTATCAGTACAAACTTCATCTTATACAGAAAATATTTGAGCTCAGTTTATATTTGAGGTTTTTCAGTGTAGCACTCTGAGCAACCACCTGTACAGTTCTTGGCCAGTTTAGATAATCTCATCTATTCTGATCCCTTCTTGTAACAAACTGCTCAAATCCTACATTTAAAGAAGTGGAAATGAGCAAACATGCTCACACACTGTTATGGATTACATCAATCACTGTATTTACTCTACCTCATCTCAAGAACTCTAAAAATAACCTTTTGAAATGGTTTCCTATGCAAACAAGATTGTGTGATTCAAAGACATGTATGAAGATACTAAGAAAAGTTTGGGGTGAGGGGATGGAAACAGCAGAAGATCTGAGAGGAGGAAGACACTCACCTCTGGAATACCTGTTCTCAAAAAAATGGTAGCCAGACAAGGGAGAAAATGTTTTGAACACTGACAGGTTTATCCCAATAGTTTCTAATTCTGCCAGGCAGCTTCCAGGACTGAATGCAGATGCCTGTGTATCTTTGCCAAATTATTCTGTGAATGGACTGTTGTTTCAGCTGTCTGAAAAGGGAACTTGAAATAAAAGGTTACAGTTTTGATAAAAGGATTTTAAGTACCTGGACATCACTTAATTACTACTACACTTCAACCGAGATCAAAGAACTTGGATCAAGCTAAAAAATCCCTCTATAATAATAATATAAAGAGGCTATGGAACTGCCAAAATAAGTCTCATGTTTTAGCGTATTTTAGGAAATAAAACTTTTAAAATCCTCAGCTATTTAAAAGCTTTCTTCATGTGATCTTCCCTGCTGAACATCCCAACAAGTTTCCCACACCTGAACATCCCAAGAATCTAAAAGTTGAAAATACTTGCACCTCTTACATAAAATGACCATACTCAGAGAATGACTTTGTAGCTATTAAGCTTGCTGTATTTAACAACATACATTCTTTTTCTAATTTACCATGTAACAAGAACAGAACAGTAGCTCTTCAAAATGCCAACACCTCAACAGTTACTGTGTGGCTTATCAATGAACACCAACTTATCTTATGTTTTTGTCAAAAACATCACAAACTCAACCTAACAGAAACCCCAGTTGATTTCACTTGTTACCTCCAGTGTCAGACTGTAGCACACTGACACAACATAGCTTTAAACTAATTCCTACCTTGTCTCAACTCTTATCACAAGTTCCATACTGTCAAATTTCAAACATTTTTCTCTGAGCCTCAGAGGGAAGAGAACAGAAGATTAATGACAATACTGTGGAGAAAATAGGACATGGGTTTGTAAATACAATGGGTTGTTTCACATTAGTCCAATGAAGAAAAATTATTCTCACATTGGGTTTGCATTCATCAGCAATTAGAATTTTTCACAACAAACCCAGAGCATCCTGCTGAACCCAAATCACAGCTGGCAATCCTGCAGCCCAGTGAGGCAAGGCAGCCACTGCCTTTGAAAAAGCTCCCTTCATTGCTTTAAGGAAACACCAAGAGGAGCAAGAATAATAAGCTGTTGTCCTGACAACCTTACAAAATAAAACCAAGGCTTACTTTACTACAGCAGAACACTACAGACAACCTGATCACTGTAAACTGCTCCTAATTCTTCAAGAGCAGCTGGCAGTGCAATAAGCAAGACCAGCACAGCAAAATACATATGCTTACTTACACACTGTTGATGATATGCACATGAGGCATGAGAATGCATGAACAGACATAGCCACACTCTTCTGGTCTTTTTTTCTCCCCACACTTATTTTTCCACTTTGTGTCACACTAGTATTACAATGAGGTTTCAAGCTAAAACATATCAGGTATTTATTTTCAGTGCTGAGAAGCCAGAAAAACACTAGAAGCAGAGGAGTGCTCTTTTCCTTGAATGTACTTCAGGTATCTAAAAGTAGGAAGTAATCAGTTTTGAACACAAAGCCACAAATGAGAACAACCAGAGAAGAAGAATGATTAAATAACTTGCAACTCTCAGGTGGAAAAAATAATCAAAACAAACCTGGAAAAACCCTAACTGACTGAAATGTCCTATCTTCCACAAACACCTTCTTCACAAAATATAGGAAATAGAGTTGCTTTTTTGCAATTACTATTTTGCTAACTATGCATTAATTTCAGTACTTCTTTTTACTCCCCCACATGAAAGGGAAAAACCTAGCAAAAAATATTTTAACACTATGTGCATTTATAACACATACTTTAGAATGTTTCACTCCACCCTTATTCACCTTAATTGCCATTTCACTGTCACATCCCTTCACAATTCATCAGATTTGACTGAAGTGACTGTAAAAATCCAAAATGGAATACAGAGTGGCCCAGAAACGCCTTTCTGTCTCATATATATGGAACAAACAAGTGTAAAAAAGAAAAGGCAACTCAAAACAAAACACCAAAAAAATTCCAAATCACTAGAAAAATTGTATCGAGCTATTAAAAGACATTTTATTCCATTTAAATTAACCTGCATCAGAATGCCTGATGTTCTCAGAGTACCTTTCCTAAAAAAACATTTTAAGTATTGTAATCTGTTGTTCCTGTAATTTGTAAAATGGTTCTGTCATTTCATCCCAGTTTGTATCAGGTTTAAAAAAAAGTTGGTGAGGCTAAAGGGAAATAGAAGGGCAAATTGATGAGTTTTATGAGAGCTTTGTATCTTTAGTCTTTTAGGTAGTCTTTGAAGCATAGGTATTCCGCAATATGACTTTCCAGGTGTAAGTTATATGAAACTAATTTGATGGGATTTATGTTAGAGGACACATGATACACATAAACGCAGGCAGGCATTATCACAATCCACAGCCACTATGCCAGTGAGAATTCAGGCAGCCAAGGGAGAGGGGGAGGACAGAAGAAACAGCAAACAATACAGGAGCACTGCACAAATATCTGCAGAGCTGGGTATGCGGCTTTGCAGGATCTAGAACAAAAAATGAAGACATTATATAAGAAAAGACTCAAAGTCAATGGCAAAACTCCAAGTCCTGTGCTCAGAATTTTATTTAAGCTGCTGAGGGGGAGGGGAAGCCAGACAACTTCAGCTACTGCCACCTTCCAGCCTCCCAGCTACAAGAAGCCAATTTACTACTGCTCCTCTAGCCTCCTTCTAGATTCCTTCACTTTCAAAAAATAGCTATGGTATCTTTCTACATTACATGTCACAGCTTTAAAAAAACAGAAAAAGTAGTTACAGGTCTTTTTCCAAAGTAACACAGAATCCCCACTTAACAGCACTAAAATAAATGCCTACTTCATTCCAAACATCTACTATTCTTAAAATGTCTTACAAACATTGAATCCAATGAAGCTGTTTGCCTGCATGTCAAAAAAGATGGGACAGCAGCTGCTTACATTTATTGCATGTTCAGAACACTACCTCCATAAGGATTCAAGACATTTTTTAAACAAAACCTTTAATTATGTATGCACTGCTCATTATTTAAGAAATCCCAGAAAACCAGAAGAATCCACTTATAAATCCTGAGTAGCTAACTGCTGATGTAATTACAGTTTCATGATCCAAACAAGAGCCTACATATCTTCTAGTAAGAACTATGGTGCAAACTAATCACAGTGACATTTCTGCCTACTGCTGTCCTGTCTAACTAAAAACTAGAAGAGTATCACCAATTATAATAATCCTTTTCAATCTTCTGCTCATTCAATTATGCCTCAAAGTGGCTTTACTACAAAGGAAGGCAGGTTCTCTCTCATTTACTTCTGTCAGGATAAATCAGATGTTTAACATTAAGTTTGCTCTTTCACAACAAACTAAAAAAAAAAAAAAAGACAGCTATTCATGTGAAATCCTCACAATTCTTAAAAATCTAACCAGTGGTATGACATCATCACTGAATGTCATCAGGAATTAATGTTATCCTTAATGAAATTTATGTAAACAACTAGTGTTTAACAAACAAACAAACAACTGTGAAATATACTTTGCAATCTACTCAATACAAATTCCCTTATAAATTCTTCCTATTGGATTATTTGATTTGGTAGACAGTCCTCACACTCTTCTCTCAAAATTCAGGTAGAAAAACCAGGGTTGAAAAGGACTATGAGTGGCAGCCCTACCTTAAACTTCATGAACTGTCCAGATTCACAAAAGAATGAAAATTGTGCTGAAAATAAAGAGATAAACTGAAGCTGATCTCAACTTTGCAAGAGGCAACATTTTCAAGAATCAGATACGAATTATGTTACCTAATACAAAAAAAATTCTACTCTGAGGACAATATTGCAACATACAGAAAATAAACAGCCACCTCCACTTTACGGTTCCACAACCCAACTTACTGATCCACAACCCAACTTACCCAAACATTTTAAAATTGCAAAGCATTTTAAATTGCAAAGCAAAAAACGCATGGAAAAAGAGCACTTGTCAAACCCTGATTTCATTTCAAGCTGTAAAAGCTACTTTTAGTAATCTTGGATGACTAACGTGAGAAACTAGATAACCCAGTGCCCCACCCTCTTTCCACAATCTGTAACTTGTATTATCACAAGAGCATAGCTTTTCTTCTTCTATATTACCAAACTAGATCTCTCAGCAGTAAAAGGCAGGAACCTACTGAAAATATTTTAACATCCAACCATCTAAATATAATCCTAACTCCAGCCAAGGAAAGGAGAAAATACTTCCTTTCTCCTGCAGTTTGAACAGGTGATCTGCAGATAAAGAGCTTAGGTGCAATGCCTATGTCCAGTATGAAGCTGGAAGTAAAAAACAAACTGCCTAATTCAGTCACAAAAGTCAAAAGCAGCAAAAAAAAAAAAAAAAAGGGGGTGATTTTGCCATCTGTTTGACCACTGCTTTGCTTAGTTCCTCATTTGACTCTCTTAATTTGCAAGAGTATTTCACAATGCACTTGAGTAATGGCATGTCATAAATGCCTACAAAAAGAAGACCATATTATATTTCACAAAAATGAAATATAAACCTTTAAAAATACTCTGATATGTACAGTAAGCAAATACGAGCTACAAAGAACTGAGGTTTTGTTTAGTTCTAAGTTTCACATTATATCCTCGGCATATAAGAATGAAATGATCTTTAATTGATCCAACAGGATTGGTGAAACAGTCTGGCATCCTTACAAGCATTCCTTCTGATTCCATCTAAGTGCTGCATGACCTGCTAAGGTAACCCACTGGGCATGCAAAACCAAGACAATACATCCAGAGATCTCTCTAAATCTAGCTTTATATGAATGCTACATGAATTATAAATCAACTGTTGTGGACCCTAAGTGATGTTTAAATATCTATAATGCATTAGAGCTCTTGATGATTTAAACATGTTTGCATTAATAATACAAGATATTTCAAAGATCAAATTTGAAGATTTAAGTATTTCAGAGCCACCACTGAAGAAGTGAATGGAGGGCAAATAATACATTCCCACTGACAAAAGGCACAGTTTTGTAAAAACACAAGAAATACAGTAATAAGGCATCAAGTCTAGGCATTTCTATATTCAGCAGGCTGTGAAGCATTATGTTTCTGAATCCAATTCCAAAACGTTTCAGTTGAAGGTAGCTAGGTTCAGAATCTAGGGGAAAAATAGCTGAACAGACAATATTAATGCACTACAGTCCCTTTTAAAATAAATCCATCAAACTAAGTAACAACTGAGACTGAATTATTTGTTTTTCCCCATTTTCAAACATCCTGTGTTATCCAGCTGCCTTCCTTTATAGCAATGTAAATATTATGCAGAGTTACCTTCCAACTAAACAAACTTTCTTTAGATATTAGTAACACACATGTAAAATAAAGTCTAAAGAAGCAACATGAGCTAATCAAAACAACAAATTCTGTCAGCTAGTAGGCAAGTTTCAGATCTGCTCGTCTCATCGGTGCAGAACTGACCAGAAGATAGTTTACTATTCACGTGAAAAAAAAAAATAAAATAGACAAACACAGAAATAGCAGGCTGCAGAGACAGATTACATGCTTTCCTTCCCTGCAGGATAGCTGATATAAGAAAGCCATCTAGTGTTAACTTTCAGAAGTGAAAACTGCGCACAAAAGAGCTCGGGAAAATTTACATGTGCAATTCTCTTGAACTTTGCATGTCTTTTGCATCATAAAAAAAATAAAACTCGTTTCCTCTAGAAAAGTCAGGCTGAAAGCAAGTATTCAAACTACCGATGTATTAAAATAATGCAGCACCAAGCACTAAGGTAGTTTACTGACCTACTTCGTGAACCTTAACAGCCATATCTGAGATTTGTCAGCTTCGGAGTTGCCTTTGTCAAGCCTGTGTAACGCTACTTCCCCATTCGCAGGGGCTCGCACAGCGCAGCCGAGCGCTGCCGCCCAGCACACAAGGGCTGCGAAGCCACCAGCATAAAATCCGAGACAAAGTTGAGCCGAGCTGGCTGCTATGTAACGAACCGAACGTCAACTTTGGAGAACGGACCCCTGAATAGCTATGGGAGATAGCAAGATAACAAAGAGTGCAAAAGGATGCAGCCTGCGCCTTGTATCCAGCAAGCAAAAAAAAAAGGGGGGGGGGGGGGGGGGGGGTGGTTTAAATCATTTAAGGAAACTGCACGGGCTGGAGAGGCTACCCCAAGCGCTTGGCGGTCCCCGCTGCACCGTCCCCGCTCTGAGCAGCAGCTCTCCCCAGAGATGTCCGATCCGGGCAAACTTACTCCGCGATTGCCATTATCCTTGGAGTGAGACTCGGAGAGGGGAGCGGGGGGTTCGGGTGCCTCACTCGGCGGCAGAAGCGCCCCGCAGGTGACTGGCGACCCGGCGGACGCCCCCGCCGCCCCCGCGGCCATTCTCCACGGGGCGGATCGCATCGCTATTTATAAAGGTGACGTGCGGGAGCGAGTCGCCCCGGCCGCCACACGGAGCCCGCCGCGCCGGGGCGGGGTAGCTGCGGCCGGGGCGAGGACGGGGTGCCGCGAGGGACGGGGGGCCCGCGCCTCCCCGCCGCTTTCCCACCCGCCTCAGCCCTCCGTCCTGCCGCGGAGCCCGGAGAAGCCGAGCCTCCCTCCCAAAGGCACCTGAGGGAAGAAGAGATGGGTCTGCCCTCACAGCACCCCCTTCCCTGAAGTGCTCCCGAGCCCTTCCCGGGAGGGAAGGCGCTCGTACGCCCGCGGGGCACGGACGCGGTGGCGGGCGCCGCTCCTTACCTGGTGCTGCCGCGGCCGCCGCTGCTGCCCGCGCTCCGGCTGCTCCGGCCGCGGGAGCCCCATGCCCCCCGCACACACGGGCTCCGCTCCGCTCCGCTCCCTCCCGCGGGACCCGCCACCCGCGGGGCGCCGGAGCCCTGCACACAACCGGGGGCCGTGCGCTGGGGTGCTGCGGGGTGCTGCGGGGTGCTGCGGGCTGGCGTGAACGCCGCTGCTCCTCCTCTCGTTCCCCCGCCACCCCTTCCTGGCGCTCCCCCGCGCTCCGCCCGGCGCTGGGTCTGGAGTGCGGCTCCGCCGCCGGACGGGAGGGCGGGGCGGCGGTGGGAGGGCGGGGGCAGCAGCGACACTCACACCCGCGCTGCCGGCCCCGCACGCCCGCGGCCCCGCCCCGCCCGCCCGCCCCGCCTCCAGCGGCTCCGCCGGCGCGGCCCCGGGGACCGCCAGCTCCGCATTGGGCACTCGCGCTGTCGCGCATCCCAAACACCGCGCCCCGCCTGACACCGCCTCCCCCGCCGCGGCGGGGCACGGGAGGGATCCCCGGGGACGGGCGGCCAGCTCGGGATCGGAAGCGAGCAACGCGTGGGGTGCGGGACGAGGCAGAGCATGGGGGGCCCGAGAAGGGCCCTCCCCGGCAGCGAGCCGGTGAGCGCCCCGTCCTTCAGCCGGCCCGGGCCCCGCAGCTGCTGCCGTGCCCAGCCGAGCGCGGCGGAGCAGCGCCGAGGCAGAGCGGCCCGGCACCTGCCCCTGCCCCGCACGGGCACTTCTCTTCGCTTTCAAGACCCTGGACAACGCCGCCCGGCCCGGGCGCTCTCAGCCCCCGCCTTTGCCCCTCTGCCGCCCTCGGGCCCCTGAGACCACCGTCTCTCTCCCGCGGGAGATCCCGGAGTGGCGAGCAGCGGGGTGACCGGGACTCGGTGTCATTCTACAGGCTCTGCATTGCCTCCGCGAAAGTCCGTCTGAGAGCCCCTGGGCTTGCGGCGGAACTGCTCTGTCTGCACCCCTTTAGTGCTCTTACCCACATCTTGAAACCGGGGATACCTACAGAGAAGAAACACATGGCAGTGGAGTTCTCAGAATTGCCCTGTGTGCTCTTAAGTCTCCTGTGTACACTCTTAAGTTTCACGTGGGTCAGGAGTATAGAGCTTTCCCTCTGGGAAAGAGGGAGTACAGAGCTTTCCCTCTGTCTTGTACAGCCCTGACTGATTAGTTTGCCTGCCAAATAAGCCATGGCTAGATATCCACATTTCCTCCACCTCCCCCACATGTTCTGGTAAGCAAACCAAAGGCTGTTTTCAGAATTTGAATTTCCCTATTTCTGCTCTGCAGGCTAGTTCTGCAAAGAATCGTATCTGTAATCATAGGACCCACTTCTACATAGAGGTTGCAAAACAGAAGATGTTATCAGGACTGACGCGGCTGCTCCCATCTGCTACCCCAAATGATGAGGCCTGCAATACTATTGGAATAAAGTCTACTCCTACAGAAACAATCCAGGATTGTTTTATGTTTTTCCAGTCCTCTCTTGCTTTCCTTCCCCTCCGCCCATACCCACATCTCATGGGTAAGTAACTTTCTGGTTGTACCAGTTCCCTCACTCTGGCAAGCAGGCTGGATGTTGACATTTACAAGTATTCCACTGCCTAGTAAACTTCTCCTCATTGCCCACCTTTTGATGGAAGCAGAGCAGAAGACTATAGTGGAAAGGAACTGCCACGTGTATGCTAAAGATCCAAAGGCCAAGTTTTGGGTTATTGCATCTAACGGTTCCTTTAATGCACAATTTACATCAAGAAACACAGTCCACAATCATAAATGCAGGCTTAGGTTCATAGGTTCATGCGGGCTTACTAGAACAAACTTTGAGGTGTCAAGATTAAAAGCACTGGCAAGCATTACATTCATTAGTTAGGGTTTAGATGCCTGCTTGAGTGTTATTGTTTTGGTTAAAATGTTATTTTAGAATGTTACCATTTCTACCCAAAATCACTAGTCTAGTTAGGCAGCAGACTGTCTCTGTACTGACAGGACCACAGAAATAATATTATTATTGTCCTAACAAAAAGCCTCAGAAAAATGCACAAGTGAAAGTAACAGTGTATTTTTCACTTTGTCCTGTTACAGGCAGTGTCCTTCCTGGAAGGTTCACTCCTATAAAACGGAATGAAACGACAAAATGACAGAAAATATAAGTGGAAACAGAGGGAATCGGGAGAGGTGTGTGTGCACAGAGTATGGCAGGCAGTGCTTGTCTCTGATTTCCGTGCTGACCAAGTCCTCAGTGCTAGAGGGCTCTGGCTGCTTGTTCCTATGAGTCCCCCTCACTCCGAGGACAGACTCCGCAGTAGCCGCTCAATTTTCTCTCCTTGTTGTCATTCCTCTCGCACGCCGCATCTCTTGCGCCGAAGGGAAGCCGGGGGAGCAGAGCGCGGAGGGAAGCTGGGGGAGCAGCGCCGTGGCTCCCCATCCCCCGTGGGGCCGGCGCTGCGCTCCGGGAGCGCCGCCCGGCGAGAGCCGCCCTCGGCCGCCAGGTGTCCTCTAGCAGCCGCCCGGGGCCGCGCTCTCGCTCCGCTGTGCTCAACTCGCCCGTGTAGTGCCTGACCCACCTCGGCTGCGGCTGATTTTCTCCCGCCTGCACCCTCAGTGCAGCTAAATGGTTCTTTCATAAGCTTGGCTACATTTCACGTGCAAACTTAGGAAGGCGGTAGCGTACTGTACTAATAGCGGCAATATTTTGTATGCTAAGAACAATATTTGCATATACTTACTCTGTTTTCTTTTAAAGGATCATTTTATAAAGCACTTTGGATGCAAATCAGCTTCCTCCAAGAATATTTAGGTGTTTCACCTACTATCCTAAACAGCACTATGCTTGAAAAAACCTGACATCTTATCTGTAAGTCATGGCATTTCCTTATCCTCTGAAAAAATGCTACTCAGTCCTTACCGACTGCAGTGGTGAAATTAACTCCTTCCTGCACATAGGGTGCATTCACCCCTCTGCATACTGTCCTGTCTAAAGGGGCTTCATCTGGATGTGAGAAATGCTTAGGCGTTCTGCTGTGTGGTGCCTCCAAGGCTGACATCCACCATTAAAGAACAGACAAACTGTGGTAATGCCTGTGAATTAAAAAAAAAAAAAGGATTTCTCAGCTAACAGAATGTACTTCATGATGGAACTGTGATAACTGACTTACTTAACAGGTCTAACATTTACAGCCAACACACTAAATGGTGTTTAGGTTGCATTCCCAAAAATAATCATTACCTGTGTCTTGACAAGATCCAGCACACTGATATGTATTAGGGTTTTGCTGTTAGGACAGTCTGAATCTTGGTGTGATCGCTGCTTTGCTATTTTTTTCCCCCTTAATTTATTTTTTTACTTTTTTTTCCCCTCTCTGACTCCTTTTCCTTCTCTCTCACTCTTCTCTCACTCCTCCAGTATCATTCCTTTTGGCTTCCAGGCTACCATCTGTGTACCCTCAGGGAGTCAACAAGAGAAGAACAAGGGCCAGAAACCAGAACACAGGTGAAAAGAGGTAAACAGAAGCTTCTTGCAATAATAAAGGAATGTTCAAGCCTCAAAATCACAAGAGCAAATGGAGCAAGAGGAATCTCTTGCCCAAACTAAAAAACTGATAAACCTACAATTGAAATGGGTGGGGGAAAAAAGAGGACTCTGACTTTCCATTCAGGTTCTAATTCTTGCAGGATGCATGTATTTATTTGAATTACCTAAGTGAAGGACACTTACTTGCTGCAGATTTGGGATAAATCACAGCAGGACAGTTCAGCCTTTGACAATATGGATCCAGAAGGTATTATAACAGCTCAGCTACACAAATAACATACAAGCAGAAATCAGACAGAAGACATCCCACAGGCTACAGGTTGGGCAGCTCCTATTAAGATGGGTGCCAACTTTTTTTCTGCAGTACATTTTCTTCACTTCTCCTGTTCATATTTAACTTCAAAGTGCCCAGCTCAGCCACATGTAAAGCTAGTCTTCAGGCACTGTTAACACACAAGGAATTGTTCCAACATCACCTACTAACTGTTTGTTTCCAGTGACATAAAGACAACTCTAACAACAAAAGTGGACCTTTTCATTCGTTCTTAGGGAAGTGGGTCCAACTGGGATCCTTGGAAGTGGTATGGGAGGTGGAAAAGACATCCGGTAGCCACATGACAAGGCTTGTTTTGCTGATACAAGGTAAACAGAAATAGGCAAGCTGAAGAAAGTTTAGGTTTGTTTCCTCAGCCTTGGGCATAAGCCTAGAATCCAGATGAAGTAAGCGCATGCTGAGCACAAGATTTCACTGATGCATAAAGATGTCATCTCACTCACAAATCTTTTTGCTGAGATTGCTCAGTATTTCCTGATGCAGTTAACAAGGTGAGGTGCTCTGTTTGGGAATTCTGGCTAGGTCTTTGGAGCAACTTCAACTCCCTCTGGTAAACCAGAGGAAAGCTGTGAGCAGTAGCAGCAAGGCAGCTCTGGCTTCACAGGCTTCCAGTGAATCACCATGCCATCTGCAGGCAAATCCCCAGACCCCATGTTTCCACAGATCCAGCAGCCCTGGAGCCACACTTGTACAGTCTGGTGAACACAAGAGCTCCTATTCCAGTAACCACTATGATTTGGCTGTTTCTTGTACCTCAGAGTAGGCTGAGTGGATTTTGTTCTTCTAACCCCAAGCTGCCCTTTCATTTGGACATTATATGGGTGAAACCATGTACTCACACTCTGTAAAGTGCTTATTTTACATGTTGCTGTCAAAGTGCAAGCAGAGTTTACCACAATACTAATATTTCATCCCAGTAGCTTCCCTAAGATATGAGCAATTCAGTGAAACAAAGCATCCTCTGTATCCTCTGAAACTAGTTTTGAAAGCCCAGATGGTAGAAAATACCATTGATTTTAATTAGCAATATCCCTCACATGAATCCCTTATTAACCAAAAGAGCATACTATATTTCATCTCACTTCCTCTAGTTTACTTACTACTGCCTCTCTTCTCTGTGGTTTACCAGCAGGAAACCACTGGAGGGGACATACCAGATAAGATTAAACAACATAATATTATCATCTTTACTATAACCAGGCTGACAGCTTTTTTTGCTAGATGCTGAAATGAGATTCACAGCCATTTTGGCTTCCATTCACTGTGGAAAGAAACCATTCTTGTAAGTCCACAATACTTCAATAATTTCTGAACTATTTTACTTGTGACAGACTTTTTTTTTTTTTTTTTTGCACTGAAATGCACTTCAAACAGTAGTCCAGGTTCACCCTAGTTGAATGTAATAGGAAGTGGAAGCAAGGTGTCCTGGAAGTGGATGTATCTCCAAGGGTAACACTGTTACAGAGCAAGGTTGCTGTGAGCACTACTCTGCTGAGGAACTATTGGAAAGTCACCAAGTGGCTTCTTTCTAGTGGCAGTGGGACAAGAGTATGCCTGGCTCCATACATTTCTACCTCAGCTTTCCCCGGAGGTCTTTTAATGGATACAGAACCTCAAGAGTACATTTGAGAAAAAAGAGAAGCAGACAGCAGAGGAAACAAAGATGTTTTTTTCTTGCTCCATGCTAATCTCATTCTGCCTTGGATATTCCCAGTCCGAATTCTTTATGCCTTGTCATGCTGGTTAACATATAAACTCCCTGCAGCAGCATGAGTAGAGCTGCATAAAGCCCGTGACATTTCCAGCCATTGTGTACATCACTTTTCACTGAAACTGGAGCAATATTAACCAATAGCTAACATGGATAGTCACTTTCTACTTGCAAAATCTCCCACAGTTTTTTATGGGATCAGTATTGCTCTGCAGCTCTGGCAGAATGCTGCTGTGGTCTTTATCAGAAACCTTCAGTGTCTTGAAAAGACATCTCTAATCCCTTAGCTGTTCCACAGATAACAAGACCACATTAATTCCTAAGGAATTTCTCCTGCCAGGTAACAGAAAGTTCACCCACTAAGGGAATCTCCTCACTGTAAATAGGTTGCAACATCCAACTGCTAAGGAGGGAGGGGGAAAAAATGGAGTAAATTGGCATGACAAGGCGTGTGAATGAAGTCAGCCAGGGAGAAAAGACAGTCTAGGCATCAAAAGACAGGCTGCTTCAGCACATCTCCAGGGCAACTTCTGCTAGCAACTCTCTTAATGTCTGCATCTTAGGTCAGACAAACTGATAATATGCACTAAAATTCCATTATAATTATCACTGAGTTCAGTTCTTAACATGACCACTCCTCTTCTTTTTTTTTTTTTTTTTTTTTTTGGGGGGGGGGTTGGTTGTTTTGTTTTTTTTTTCCCCTGGTTGCTATTAATTTGACAAGCATGTCTTCTGGGACTGACATTTTCCAGACTTGGTATTAGCACATGACAAGTTTTGAAAGATGAAAGAAAATCAGCAGAGCAATTTAAGCATGTAAAGATTATTTTCCACATGGCCTGGGCAAAACTTTTGCACTTGATGTAGCTCCAAAAAATCTGAAGTTAGAAACAAAACAAAATTATTTTTTAAAAATAAGCTCTTAATGGAAAAATGTTCAGAGCTATTTTTTTAAGACGTTTGAAGGTTTTGGCATTTCTTAGTTGGCAGTTTTACTATGTTTGTTAAATTTTCAATTTAAGATGCTGTAATGAGATATAATTGGGTGGGTTGTTTCTCAAATAGAATAAAAGATTATACACATTTAGACTAGACTAGATTATATATATTTAGACTAGTTCTTTCAATAACTGAGGTAGGGTGAAGAAGAGAAAGCACTATGAAATCACTATTGATCTCACCACACCAAACTAATTTATTTGGGAAAGAAAAGGACAGTACTGAGAAGTATGGAAAATCCATTGATAGATAGAAAAATTGATCTTTGTTAAGGACATTCTACTGGAAGAAAATTAGTTAATACTTTTTCAATGTTCCATAAAGTCCAAGACTTTAAAGCTCCAAAGGTCCATTTTTGATAATCTACTCTGACCTCCTCTATATGACATGTCATTGAACTTCTATGAATTAATTTTTGTTTCAATTCCATTCAAACGTGTCTTCTAGAAAAATTTCCAGTCGTTATATACATATTCTCACTAAAGGAAAATTCACTGGAGTCCTTGGTACATTGTTTCAATTACTTTCAGTGTTAAAAATGTGTGCCTTATTCCTAGTTTGAACTGTCTACTTTTCAGTTAATGTATCTTGTTATACTTTTGTCCACTATACTGAAAAGTTCATTCACGCTGTGTGCTCAGTGCTGGTACTTACTGACAGCAACTGTGTTACTCCTCAGTCCCTTCTTTTATAAAGGAAATAGATACAGCAATGAGAGTTTTGTGCTATGATCTGTTTCTCATTTCCCATAATAAGTTTCATGGTTTTTCTCTGAATTGTTTTCCCTCTGAGCTTGTTCTAAATTCCTGAAATGTAGGAGAATGCAGATGCTGTACTGTCAAGAACCCCAGGGAGATGCGTTCTGCAAGCAAGGATCTTTGTTAAGTTGCTATTGAACCATTTCTGTTACTTTCAAATTGTGCCATTAGAATCTAAGCTTCTATTCCATCTCACATCTCTCAATTCTCATTTTAAAGTATTCCATTTGAAACAGCAGAAAGACAGGAAACAATCATGACTTATTTTGTGGGCCTATTATATAGCATTGTTCTGCTAATCACATTTGCAGTGGAAATACAGAATATTTTAATTCACAGAAGGAATCACAAATCTCAGAGAAGTCATTTGTTTTAGCTCACCAAACTATTTCTAGTGTAATCAAAACACAAATTCACTTACTTTTGATGGTTCTCACACGGCCCAAAGCCGTATTTAACTCTTTATCTTTGGTGTTATGTCGGTAGGTGATGAAGCCTTTCTTGGATCACGTACACATGAAACACATTTCACTAGTTAATCTGGCCCACATGAGAGAAGCAAAAGTGAATGTTCTTGAACCTGGGCCTCCTAATAACCTCAGAACTTTTACTTTTGTTCAGTGCTACAACATCCACTGATAGCACTATTTTCTACAGTTTTCTAGCAGAAAACACTTTCTGCTCCTAAAATTCACAAAGGATGCAAACTGAGGATCACAAGATAATCCATGTTTGCTTTTAATTTGGTGCCAGACACTGCTAGTATCTAATGTACCTGCTGGTGGTCTTTGGAGAAGGCACCTGCTTCTGCTCACAGCAGAAAGCAGCTGGAAAGAATGATAACTTGGATTTAATTGTTCAAATGCTTGAAGAACCAGGACACACCCTGTACCCACATAGTGTGTCTCCTGGTATTTTTTAATTGATGTATCTTGTCTTTCATCTACCCCACAAGCTGCGGGCATTTTTCACAAATTATCTCTTCTTTGTCATCCACAGCTCCATTTTCTCGTTTTGCAGCCTGCTAAATTGGTAACAGTGTAGCAGGAAAGAAAGATTTTCTGACTCATTTATCATGAGTCATCTAACAGTTTGGTGAGGTTTTGTTTTTCTGCTATGACTCTGCACCGGCACTGGGAGTAGTACAACATTACCTTTATATTTCTTCTGACACTGCATTAAAACTTGTGAATTCATTGAGCATTCTGCTCAGAAATGAACAGGACACAGAAGAAACCTTGCTAATACCCTCCAGCTTCTTTGTGTTTAAGTTGTGATTCAGACCTGATTTTCTTCTGCACCAATGAGCTGTTTGCACTACTCTGGCAACAAGGCTTGGCACCCCAGGAGAGCCAGGGCTTTGCTCAGATGTGTGTCTGTTCTGGGCACACTCTCTTTGCAGGGGCAACGACAAGCTTGAGCAGTAAAAGTCTGGGGTAGTCAGCCCAAGAGGGAACATTACAGCAGAATCATGTTATTACTCAGTTTGCTGTGTCACTTAGAGCAGCTCTGCTACCCACAGCTACTCAGGTGGCCACAGTGTGCAAAATGATCCAGCCACTAGGAGACACACACCCTCTGCCAGGCCTGGAAAAGAGGTTTTCTGGGCTGTTTGATCCTACTAGTGGGGCACCACAGACAGACACACAAGGCCTTAGCTGAGTCTGTCAGTTGTAGTTACTTGATCATTAACTACTTGGGTAATTGAGAAACTTAAGAACAAATCAACTGGTTTGGTTTTTTGGTTTTTTTTTTCCCCCTTGGTTCTATCATTTGTTGCCTTTGCTTTTTCCATTTTTTGCTAGAAGCTTATTTAATGTGGATTACTGGACTTGACAGCCTGCCACTGTGGACATTGGATAACTGGAACAGACAGACAACCACATAACCTTGCTCTTTTGGTGTGATTGAAAGCTCATTGATGTTGTAGAAATCTTTTCATTTTCCTCAGTGTGTTTTCTACTGAAGTCTTACAGCAAAATTCTGATAGATAGAAAAGGAAAGAGAGGTAAGGTACACAGCTTTCACAGCTTTTCCTCTTTGCATAAAAAATGTCACACTGGTTCAGAGCTTGGGTACATTTAAAAATCACCATGGATTTGATGTAGAGCTGGGGAGGCTGCCTGAGTGCCTTTGTGTCTGTCCTGGGCACACTCTCTTTGCAGGGGCAACGACAAGCTTGAGCAGTAAAAGTCTGGGGTAGTCAGCCCAAGAGGGAACATTACAGCAGAAGCGTTATTGCTCAGTTTGCTGTGTCACTTAGAGCAGCTCTGCTACCAACAGCTACTCAGGTGGCCACAGTGTGCAAAATGATCCAGCCACTAGGAGCTGCACCAGCCAGGTGGTGCATGACAGTACCTAGGTGAGGGGTAGGTCTGTGCAGTCTGGTAGAGCAACAATCACAGGGCTCTGGGGCTTTCAGGGCACAAAGATCCATGCAGGGCTGTATTTAGTCAAATGCATTTCTCAGAGCAAACTTGGTCAAAAGCATGCCTTTGCACGGTGCCTCAGGACAAAGCAAACATCTCCATCCGCCTTTTTTCATGGTTTTTCTGCTTTTACTTCATTTTACAAGTCCAATGCCAATTAAATGAAAAGGTCATTCATCCATTAAATAGATCTGTGAAATGGTAGCATTCACCATGGGGTTTTGCCTGTTTGACTGGTTGGTTGATAATGTAATTACTTTCAGCATAATAGCCAAAAATGAGCAGGCATGTGGATTGAGTTTCCAGTTTTCCACAGACTTGGTAAATGAAGTAGTGATACTCAGGTAATCTCCTAATTATTGTTGCTTTGAAAAGTTGGTTTTTTGGTAGATACTATCTTCTAAACATTGTTGAGCAAGAGTGACTGTATTAGGAGACTTCCTGTGGCCTACTTTCCTTTCCACGCACACTACAAAGGGATATTCTGGCTACTCAGAATATCTCCCTCAGTACAGTGAGCTGTACTGCCTCCCACCTGTCAAAACAATGTCACTCCATGATGACTTACAGAAAAGCTGTAAATTGGCTTTTGTTTTTGCACTGTGCTTTTCACTTTTCCCCAAACAGGAACTCCCACCTCATTTTGCATCTGCTCTTACTGTGGATGGAACCAAGCCCAGATACGGCAGGTGATCACCCACTCTCAGCTTCAGATTACTCTAACTTGAGAATGGTTGGGAAAACAGTTCTGAAGGACCACTGCACCACTCAGTAAAGGAACAAAGACAACTCAAAAAAGGAAAATGCATTTTAGTCTGCTTATTTATTTTGGCAGCCAAAAGCTAATTTTAATTATGCCTAATGCCTCATGAAGTGCTGTCTCACAGCCAGTTGAAACAGGTCACTGTTGAAATAATGAAGACATAGTAACATGAGATAATGCTTCTGTGCATACTCCTAAATCTGTCCTGAGCACATCCATCTTTTCTCATGCAAACTGAGGCTCACTCTAGTGAAGTGCTAAATATGGCAAACCAGGTTTAGCTCTGCCATCTCTGGCTACCTCCATGAACACATTTCCTTTCACTGGATGCAATGTGGCAGCTCAGGTGCCAGTGTGGCAGCTCAGGTGCCAATCTGCCTTGCACTGGTGAAGGAAAGACAGTAGTGTAGAGGAAGACAAAAGCACCTTTAGAGGAATAAAGCCTTCTTGCAGAATGGCTTAGCAAACCCCAGCATAGGAGATGTTAATTCTGCAATCTGCCCCTGGCTGTGTGGACTAGTCAAATTCTTGTGTTTTCAGACAGAAACATACAAAACATGCTTGCCTTCCTCAGTGCTCTGGAAGCTATTACTTAGCAGGAAATGTTTCTCTTTAAATATCACAGCTAGTCCACCCGAGACCCATTCCCTGTGAAACTAGCAGCAAAGCTCCTATCACCTCTGGTGGGAACAGGATCAAGCACAGGACACAAGTAATGTTTTGAATCTTCAATGACCCCAAAATGCAACATTTTATATTATGGTCTTCTTTTAAATGGCTACACACATATCTTGCCTGAAGTTGAAGCACAAGAGATCCATGACCAATAGATGATACCCAGGAGCATCTTTCATGTTGAGAGTGCTCTATTGTTGGGTTACAATGCACCAGCAGAGGAGAAGAGTTCTCTTCGTGAAACTATTTAATTAGGAAACCAGAAACACTTCTAGAAAAGTAAAGAGTACTATGAAAGGAAATTGGAATAAATTTTGTCCTGTATAAAACTACTTCCAGCCCATTCATAAATAGTATTACCAGTATTAGTATTATTATTATTATAGTATTTGAATGTTTTCTTGAATTTACTTTCACAATTATTCTGGAGCATGTTCTCCCTATTTTACAGATGGAAATAGTAACAGAAGATAAGGACATATTCAAGGTGACAGTCAATTCCTGACACAGCTGAGAACGGAATGTGGGTCTCCAGTGACTCACCCTGCTTCCTCCCTCTCTAAGGCTGCAGTGCTGGGACTTGGCAGGGGCTGTACAGAGGGTAGGGCTGGGCCCACAAAGCTGCAGAGCCATGATGCTCTACCCAGTGATGTTTCCTATGGGTCTAGGCAGCAGACCAGCTCTGTGCTAGCTTTTTTTTTTTTTTTTTTTTAAAGTTATGTTGTTTTCAGTAGCTAAAATAGTTTCTTGGCAATTTCTATTTCTATCATAGTGCATCTGTATGAGCAATCTCCCACAACTCTCTGCCTGCCTCACATCTGTAGGCTCTGGACACTGGAAGATCAGCCAGGACTGTGGAATCTCAAGGTGATGTAAAACCAATATGTTTTGCTTCTCTAATAGTACCTAAGTTTTACACCTGGCAACAGGTTTCATTACTGTAAGATCCCATACACAATGATTTGGAAAGGCAAAGAGCAGTGACAGAGTTGCTCCAGAGGACAGAATGTGGTGTTGAAACAGCAGACAAGACTATCAGAAAATCAAAGGGCAATAGAGAAATGAGCATGGGGAGTGAACAGAATTAAGTGTACTGAGTGAGCCTGAAAGAAGTTTACGTAAGGCTTGACAGTGACACACTTCTTCATACTTAATGTTATGTTAGCATATGTAGGATAAATTATTACTGACTTGGGGGCATCAAAATCACATCCATCAGGCTCTAGAAGTAAGAAAGCTACTGTCTGGAAACATCACCTAAAATTAACCAGTCAGTGAAACTGCTTTAGCATAGGCAAACAGGTCAATCTGCTTTGAATTTGTTAAGCAGCAATGCTTTGAAATGGCTGTGGCTGCTGCTTTTAAGAGTGATTCACAGATATGCTTTAGAGGCTATGCTTGAATTGAGAAAGAAAAGGGAACTGCATATTAAATGTATTCCAAAAGAGAGAGCACACCCAAATTTAGCTTCAAGTTTTCTTTTTAGTCATCTGGCAGCAATGGGAAGCCATGGTGGGTACAATCATCTCATGTAGCTTAAGCTGCCCAAAAAAGGAAAAGAAAAGTTAAGCAAAAGCTATGCACTGTATTTTGTCTCTAAAATATTTATAGGCAAAGCACTAATATCTAGCCATCTGCTATGTTGCTTCTGATAGTTCCTCCAGGTAAATAAAATATTTGTTCAATGAACTCAAAAAAGTTGACTCAAACCCTTTAGCAACTCTGATTATGCACCTCTGAATTTCCTGAGATGAACACTGTCTCTTTTGCCAGGAGGCTGCAAGGAGTGCAGAATAATGTGTACATGCTACATTTTGTTAAATAAGCCTCACAACCAGCACTGTGGAAAGAGGAGGATATATAAAAAAAAATTGTGGATGCAAGCTTACCAAAACTTGTTATTTCAGCAGCTCTCAGCATGAAGGAATGTACTTTACTGCAAAAGAGATTTATACTAGGACTACTAATTTATCCTCTTTTTATGGTACCTTATGCAGGTTCATAAACTGAAGTTTACCCAGAATATTTCTTTTAAATACTAATAGCAATGAATAAGCATAGATGTATTTGTGTCTGTGTTTGTGTGTTGTCAATTGCTTGATTTGAAAACTTCAAGAGCAGAGACCTACTAATTAATTCAGAAACCATTCCCAAACTAGTGAAATTGGAGTTCAAAAGGACAACTCAGATGAGAGAACATTAAAAGACTTTAGTTGGAGTGCCTGTCAGAGCAGGGGAGTGAGCACCAGGATTCCTCATCTGCATCATGGTTAAGGCATCCACTCTCCCAGACTGCGCAAGGGGGAGGATGCCAACCCACCTCGCAGCACTGGCAGCCCTCTGCTCCTCAAACAAAGCCACAAAAGCCATGTTGAAGCCAATGGTGGGCATCAGGGGAAAATCAAGAAACTTCTGTCTGCCAGACAAGATAACAACACAAGGGGAAGATGTGGAAAACATTGCTAAATGGTTGGGAATGCTCAAAGTGAAGAAATTGGGTAATTATTGACATAAGGCTTAATTGTCCTGTCATGCTGGTATTATGACAGCATAACTCTGCTGACTATGAAAGAGTTGCTTCTGATTCAGACTGAACTAAGCTGAGCGGGAATCATGATGAGAACCATGAGAAAGTCTGAGCTTGATGCTGAGCTTGGTACATCTCTGTGTATCTGAGTCATGAACTGGCATGAGAATTTGGACTTGAGGATCCTTGACTCTTCCTCACCCACTCTTCTGACTAGAGAAAACAAGCCAGTACTCAAACTGCACTCTGCAGCAGGACCAGCTGAACCCTTTCTGAGAATATTTGTGATAGAAGTCACAAATTTTCTTTTTTTATTAAAGTCTGCCAATTTTCTTTATTTTCTGTAGTGTGGAACCAAGGCCAAGGCCAGTCAGTTTCCTCATCTGTCTCCTTGCTCTCGGTGCCTCCCTTGTACCAACACCAGTATTGGGCAAGCATGTGCAAGTGACCCAGCACATAGTATTTTCAGGTGAGGCACTTTTCAGTTCCATCTGTTCTCCCATCTGACTCATCATAAATCATATCAATGTTCATGTCACCACAAAAGAGGCAGCAGCAGGCACAGGTGGTTAGTGAGGGTTATGAGATGGAACATGACCCCATGGCAGCACAAATGGCAGCACAAATGGCAGCACAGTTTATTTTGGTTTAAAGCAACCATTTAAACCAACATGCTTAGTGAAATGCAGACTTTTTGTGTTGTTTATTGTTTTTTTAATTAGCTTTTGAGAGAATATTTGTGGCTATAGTTTTACTAGTGTTCTAGAGACACAGAGAAATTCTGGTTTTTGGAAGTTCCATGGCAAGGGCATTTCTTCCTCTCCCCTCCAGGACAGCTGCTTGTATGGAGCAATAATACATACAAAATCATAGATCTAGTCAGCCAGAAAGTGCCAAATTCTATACCTACTGCAAAAATCTGAACTGATTCCTGTATTTTATAAAGGAGTTTTCTGCAGGAATTTAATATGAACTATTCTAGTCCTCTGTGTCTCTCAATCAACACCACACATTAAATAACACCTAAAACAAATGCAGTTTCAACTGAAAATTAGTGGGCACTGAATGTGTCACATATAAAAACAACTAAGATTTTAATTTTGGCTTTAAAAAGGCAGAAATCCTACGGTTTGTTTATCTTGGCATTGCAGGCACATCCTGAGGCAAATAACTCAACCCAAGGATTTCCAAGAGCCAGCTCTTATCTAGACAACAAGAAATGGAAGTGTTAATAGCACCAATGTACAGGTGTCAGTGCCACTGCAATAATTGCACTACAAGTCAGAGACTGACACTTTCATAAAAGATAGTGTCAAAACAGTAGAAATCGGGACTGTGAAATTTTCTTCACTCACGAGAAAGGTCTAAAACAGGTATTCAAATGTTCAGCTGGAATTTGCAACTACATTTAAGATGACAATTAAAACTGACCTCTTTGCACTGAAAAAAAAAAAAGCATGGAATTGTCATGTCATCATCAACATGACAGAAATAAAGGAAGTAAGTGCAGTAGGCTTATCCAGGTGAGAGGTGCTCATGGGCTGTGAGACACCAGTTCCAATGGAGGGAAGGCTCTTTCTCACTATGGGACAGATATTTCCAGTGTTTCAGGTGGAATTACTTGGAGACTAACATTTTTTGTACTAAAAAGTAAAATAAATGTAACAGTGATTGCAAAAGAGAAACATTCACATATCCATGTAAAATGCAATCTTATCAAAATGGTGTCTGTACCTCTAAGGAGATGCTCTTTGATTTTTGCCTTTTTTGTTTGTTTGTTTTCCTTTTTTAACCTTTATTGCTCTTTTTTTCGTCTGATCAGAACTGACCAGAACACTTAGGACTTATGTCTGCCATTAGTAGGTCTTTCATGAAGAACTTTTAGTTTATTTTGTGTGACAGCAAAGAAATTGATTACTCTCTACCTAAATTAAGTAGGTAGAAATTAGGATCTTAGCCCAATTTGAAGTCAAAAGTAATTATATGTGATTATCTGACTTTCTCAAGGCAAAATGGCCATGATGGACTAAGACAGATGATTTGTCTGATCATTTTCCTTGACCTTTGATGCAAATGTTGATTTCTTTATAAAAGTCTTTTGGATTCAACTCTTTCGTCTCTGCAAACTGGAATTCATAAACAATGAATTTTTTTCAATATAGAGAAATAAATCATGGGGCAGATGGGATTATCATACATGAGCAAGAGATAAAAGTGGACACGTTCTAACTCTGCAAACGTATCTGCTGAGAGCAGAGAGATTAACTTCACATTGCCTGCTTAATTCTGCTCTCTGGGGTAGCAAGCTGTGATGGCATTACAAGAGATCATGGGCATGGAGTACAAGCCCAGGGAGCACTTTGTAAGGTCAGTTTTGTGTCTTGCTCTGGTAATTGTGCTGTTCACAGAGTCCAACAGAGTTGCCAAGAGATGTCATGATGAGGTAAGCAGATTTTGAGCAGATGAGGAAGCAACTTGTGAGAATAAGGAGAAAGAGGGTGGGAAAAAGAGGGAAATAAAGGGGGATGGTGGGAGAGAAAGGTTGAACAGAGGGCCATTTGGGTCTCAGCACAGTAGAGCATGATGAAATCAGGGAGTCCCTGGCATCAGTTCAACATCCACATGGTCATGGCCCACGCCTGCCTTTGCTTCCCCCCTGCAGCTGCTGGGTGACTAAGGGCTTCTTTCTCCATGGCCTTTCATTCCACCCTTGGTTCCTTGAGTTATGAAGGCTGAAGACATATAGCAGTTACAGACCCAAGTCCTTACTTAGTGTAAAAGCACTGACTTGTGGTATGCCAGCATGAAGAAATTATTCAGAGCATTTTTGAAAAGTTCTTTGCAGCCAGGTGTCTACCTACAAAGCCTGTTTATACTACAAAAACTTCAGCACACTTACAAAACCCCTAAGTCACTGATGCAAGTCATTAGTGTGATACTCTATGTACATCACCTCCCAGAAATACTATCAAAAGTATAAACTAAATATCTGAGGAGGGTTGCTTTCCTCATTAGTCAGGCAGATGACTTTTTTCATGTATGTCTCTGGCTGGGTGTTCAGAAAAATGCAGACAACCCTCACCCCGTCACTGTTCTTTCTAGTTGAAGAGCACCTGTGGAAAAATAGCTCTCTCATTTAAGAGTCTAAAAGCCTTTGAGCACTTTCAAAAATCAAGGGAATCCTGTTGTAGGCTAATTCAGTGGGACTGGAACTAATGAGACGTCCATTTGAATTCAAATTTCACCTGTGCTATTAAAGGAATCAGTGCACAGCACTTTGATTAGTGCAGAAATGAAGCATCAGCAGCACTGTGGTGTGTTTTGCAGGTAGCAAAGGCCATTCTGGCCTCTGTAGTGGAGAACAGATTGATGCTTTGTGTGAAGGTGACACCTTCAAAAGCAGCAAGTGGAGAACTGCAAGTGTAACTCCTCATTCCCCTAACCTGGCTCTGTTACTGCACTGATGAAATAGGATTTATTTCTGGATGTATTTCTAAAATAAGAAGTTGCTCTTATATTTGAATATATATTAGAAAAGAAAGTTGTTAATGGAAAAACCTCCTTAATGTGCCCCCACACTGCAAATGGCCACTAGATTAGCTTCCAAGGATGCAATTAAATTTCAGCTCAATCTTACTTATAGCTAAAAATTCGGTCCTGAGTTTTATTTGAATTTAACATTTTTCCCAGCTCTGAATATTGCACTACATAATTCTGCAGATTAAAAAAACCTGCTGCAAATACTAAGTGCAGTTTCAAAAAAAGAAAAAAAAACCCCACAACTGAGAGGGATTTTCATAGGAGTGCAAGCAGATATTCTGTTATTCAGTATATTTATATTTGGGATTGTCTATGGATTTTACATATCTCAGCACTTCATAAGGATTAATCAATTTTTCTTCACTGAACCAAGCGATGGGCCTGTATGTTCTGATTATCCCTTACAGCAGTTTCTGCCTTCCTTCTCATTTGTTGTTTTCTGCACCTCAGCCAATGCACAATTTCAGCAGGTTCTATTTGCTATGAACAAGTTAACCCTCTGTCAACACTCCTATGAGACAGGGCAGAGTTCTTATAAGCAGTCACAGAGACACAACTTCAACATCAGAGGGACCAGGCAAAAGTTACTTTGTCTCTCTTGGATCTTGGTCCAGTGTTTTATGCACAGAACTTTGCTGCCCCAGAAAATAATCAGCACAGCAGCAAAGTGTGGAGAGAGAACAGTGTAAGTCAGCCTCCCTGAGCTGACTGTACCAGCACCTCTCAGCCAAAGGAGAATGGTATGGATGACCACACAGGCTTAGAGATTGTTTTACCCAGTGTTACAGCCCCAAAGCAATGAAACTCAGTGTATTTTTACTGCTGCATGCCTACATGAAGCTCTGCCCTAAATAAACTGGTAGTGTCAATCCAGTACAAAGTAGAGAAGTGGTCAAGGTGAAGAAACTGCTGTCACAACTGGTGCTCCCTGTCAAAGGATCACTTAAGAAGACAGGGATATATAGATTATTGGAAAGTGGAGACCAAAACCAAAGCGCCAGGATGGAGCATAGAAGCCTGCACATATGTTCCAGGACCCAGGACATCCCTCTGGCTGTCCTGAGCAGCCAAGACCCCTGCCAGGGGTCTCAGAGACCTGGCACAGAGCCCAAAATGCCTGTGGTTTTGATTATGACCCATGGAGCAAGTTACCAACCTTAGATGAAGATCTGCAAGCCATGAAAAAATTAAGTAGAATGATAGTGAATTTATCACAGGGTGAAAAAGTAGATTTTGGGGTTTTTAGAATGGGGATTCAGGGGGGCAAGATGGAGGAATCTGGGTGTGTCCAGCCTTTCTTCTTCTTCTTCTTGGCCTCCATCTTCTGCTGTGATGTTGGCACTTTTAGATTGGTTTAGAGTAGAAGCTACTGTTAAGTAATGGTAAACATTGTAAATGTAGTTTTTAGTATAAAGACATAACACCGCCCTGGGGGCGGCCAGAGTGCCTCTGACTGTCTTGCTGAGCAGACCTCAGCAGGATAAGAGAAAGAATTTTATAGATAAGATACAATAAACAACCTTGAGACCGAGAAATGAAGAGCTCTGACTCCTTCTTCAAGCGCCGGGCTGGGAAAAGAGACCTTCTAACTTCTCAGGGTCACTCGGACCAGCTAGAGACCCCGACACCTATGTGGCCAGTGTCACAGCTTTCTGTGCATAAATAAAAGATCACTATCCCAGACTAGGAAGTTAAAGTATGAAGTTCACCCCAGCAAAAGGAAAATTGAAGAATTAAAATAAACCAACCAAAGAAAGCAAGTCAAAGCCAGTGAGTGACAAAGCTGAGTGAGGTTCCCGAGAGAATTGCATGCAATGATAGTTAGGCACTAACAAAGCAAAAAAGCATTAATTTCTTAAAAATCATTAGTAAACAAATATTCTTTGATTCATAGAGTGCTTCTATCAAGACCTCTGTATAGAAAATACCCCCACTGATTTGCACACAGCTGAACGGTCACCATTTTGTCTTCCTCCAAGCAGACTATCCCAAACCTGAGCACATATCTTGAGCCCTCCAGCTTCAACGTCTTTTCCCTCTGAGATGCATGCTTTGATTTCTCATGCCCATGCTACTTTATGGTCTCTGCGTTTCCTTCCTTCTAAGCTTTGGCTTTTTTCAAATAATGTAAAAGAGGTATCATCTACAGCAGAAAAATCTTTATCTGTCTCATTCATTCCAAACCATTCCAAATGGTTAGTAATAGTTAAATCAGGATGAGACTCACTGACCTCAAGAAAGTTATGACTTATACCAGTTAAAAAGCAGTTCTGTTTCTAGACTATCAAATAGTTTCCAAATCAATGTGTCATTTAACATTTCTTACCTCAATTCAAATATTTGATCTACTCGGTCGTAGCCTGAAGGATTGCAACAGTTGAATATTTATCATGATTTTCATATAGCAATGCCCCAGGTCCTCTAGCAGAATCAGAATCCTACTTTTTTAGTGTTTTTAAATGTACAAGAAAAGGAAATGGGTCAGGAAAAGCTTACAATCAAATCAGTAGGCAATACCATTGGGCTTGTTCAAACAAGGGAACTGGGAAACTTACCAACAGCTCATGCTAAGTTGGAAACACCATTCCAGTGGGTAAAATGGAGTAGGAAACCTGCCAGCTCTTTTAAGAAATCATATGCACTTACCCAAAAAGCATAACTTTACATTCCAACTCAACTTATTGAGTGGAAAACTCATGTGTAAAAAAAAAAATTAAGATCTTTGTTCTCCCTAGAATTGTCCATTAGGTTTCTTCTGAAAAATGCTAGAGCAAAATGGTTGTAGCTCCAGATAGGAAGTCTTATTGATATGAAATATGAGGAAACAAAAGGCAAGTATTTGGATGAGAGACACACAGGTTAAGAAACTTGGCCTATTGTCTGTCAGTTTCCCCTGCCATGGTCAAAGTACCCACTGATAAACAGGCCAGTATATCACACATTGACCCTCTTTTTAAAGGTGTAAGTTAGAAGGTGCAGACAGTATCAAGAAAATCTTGCACAAAATGGTAATTCTTTTTCAGGTACTTTTCCCTGGATTCTAGGATCATCAGATACTTCTGTAGCGTTTCCTCATGACATAATAAAGCAAGCAGCTTATTTTCCTATACTTGATTTTGTACATATATGTAGCTTGATTTATGTACAGGGAAAGCAAGACCATTAAAAATAAAAATAATTGAGCACAAGGGCAACAAGGAGGAATGACATAAACTCACCCGATAGAGTGATTTTCCTCTCCTTACAATCACTTGCATGAGATTTATGAACTTGAGGATAAAATAAAACTAAGGGTGCAAAGAGACAGGCTACTGAAAAGAAGAGGAAGAAGACTTAGATCTTTATCTTAGCCTTTGCAACCAAAGGGCATAAAATCAATGATCTTATTTTTTTCATTTTCAAATGGATTTGCATTATTGCATCCTCATTATCACCTTCAGGGAAAACAATAATGCAGTGTGGATACAGCAAAGGCTTTGCACAATTTGTTTCAACAGTTTCTTCATAACAGAAGATAAAACTACCCTCTACTTACTGCTTGCAACAATCTGAAATGACTCTACCTATGATGCAGTATTTTATACATATGAGTGTTTGATAGGTTTGGGGTCAGACTGCTTTGTTCCGCAGTCTGCTTAAAGGTAAGTCATGTGTAAATCAATGAGACATAGGTTCATCAGGTAATTTCAATATATGCTTACATAACTTATCTACCTGATTTAAATAAGGGTCTCTTGAAAGAATTTTTCCTGTCACCTGCTGGCTAGAGAATATTCAGCAAAAGGACTGGGAAATTTTTAGGGAATTTTCTGTTCATAGCAGATGAAGATTGCTACCTTACTCTGTTGCAGGGATTGAGAAGGGTCTTGGGACAAGAGGTGCAGGGGTAACATTCACCTTCTTTAGCTGTAGAGGATTGCAGTGCAGACAGGTACACCTCAACTATCCCCCAACATCTACCTCAGTTAATGGACAAACAGGCTTTTGTAAGTGCAGCTCTGAACAGTCTCATCCTAAGACAGATGGTAGGACAGAGAAGATCAGTTATGACCCTTAGGCCCCTCTTTCACTGCACTCATGAAGTAGGTTATCCCAAAGGCAGCCACCTACGCTGCAGCTGTCTAACATTAGGTGAGATTAGATCCTCTCTTTCTCCCAGGAGGAAACTCTTAGACAAAGGCCTGGAATCACATTTTTATTTTCCTTGAAATAGTTTCAGATCCTACTTTTTTCTCTAGTCATCTATCCCACTTAGGGTCCTCCTTCCTGATCCTGTGTCATTAAAGATTCCAAATGTGAGCATGACACTGGCAATGTGTACTGGCCCATGCTTTCTTTTATGACACTGACACTACAAACTGCAGTAGCTGAGACCAGGTATGTCCTCAGGGCTCAGTCAGAAATTCTGCAGCTGCAAGAAAACTTGGTAAAAATTTAGAAACAAAATTTCTGTAAAATGCAATGAAGTGCAGCATCACTTGTCCCGATCTATATTCCTCAGTACCAAAAATACAAACCTGTCAATAAGTAAATAAACAAATAAATAGCCAATTGATTCCTATGTGTGACTTCTTCCTACTTAAATTCAAAGCATTTATGGAAGTGTCTATTATATTCTGAGTACATTGTATCCTGGATATTCAATTTAGTCAATTTGGTCAAACAGCACACTTTCCTTCTGAGATATGAGTCACATCCCAGGTGAAGTTACACTTAATCTAGAGCTGAAAGGAAACTAAAACCAGCCTTTGTGAGGTTCAGTGCTGCTTCTAAAATACACAGTTATCAACATGGAAGCTAAAACTCTGGCTGTAAGACTTAACTGTAAGCTGGCATCTGTGTCCAGAGATATCAAGAGGATTGTGCACAATGTCTGATACTAACTGGAGTATGAATCTGGTCAGATTGGTTCTTGGATACTCAACCCCACAAGGTTCTAGGCATTCTGGTCCTAGTCTAAAATCAAGAGAACCATTCATGTCATCTACTCTTTTCACTTAAAAAGTCATCTACTCTTTTCACTCAATAAATAAAAAAAAAATTCTGTTATTCAAGGTATAGAATGATATGCTGTGTAGTCAAAGAGTAGCTTAGAGCCCATCCTTTATATAGTAAATTTTCCTCCCACAGAATTAAAACTGAACTGTATGAAACTCAGGTGAATAAATGAGTTGCTAGCACAATGAACCATGTTCAACAATCGGGTTTTTTCCCAGAAGAAAGTATTAAGCAAGGGAATTGCATCAAGAATGCATATTTCAAAAAACATACTCTGGTATTCTTTCTGTATTGACTGAAATTATCATTCTATTCAGCACTGTGATGAGTGTTTTATGCCATAGCTGAACCAACTTTGTTAAAGAAAAGGATTTTTTACAGACAACTTATTTTTCTCCTGCCTTGGTGGGAATATTAACTTGCATCCTGCCAATTTTAACATAACTCAGCAGCTTCATGAAGTGCAAAATACATGATAATACACAGGTGCACAACTCTAAGGATGGTGACTGTGTTTAAAAAAAAAAAAAAGAGGTCAAATGCGGTCATGGGAATTTCCTTTAAAACTATATAAGGCATCAGCCATATGCAGTCTTTTGTGACAATTTTATGCTCTATCAGAATTTTTCCCATGTCTAAAAAAGCCTACAGAGAGCAGGAAACATCATGTTCTTTTAGTGCTGAGTGTGATGTTACTAGCAATTTGGTGAATTCAGGCTGATTTGTCAGTTGTATCTAATTTCAACAGCTATTCCCTCATTCTAAATCTGGAGCTGGCACTTCCTACAAACTGCAAGTATCCTCAGCTCCCCTTTGCATTCTTAGAGCTATCAAGAGTGGGATTCACCAGACCTTAAGGCATCTGTCAACATACATTTACAACTGAGCTAAGCTAAGCTAGGATCTCTTCATAAGCTTTGGAGAGAAATGGATAGTTTTAGGGAATGAGTCATCCAAGCAGTTTTGGATCCATGAAAGGAAAACACTTCTTTGACTTTAAAGAGAAGTTAAGGTTACTAACTCAGAGATGCCTACTCAGAGAAGCTCCTTCCTAACATAATTTATGAACTACACCTATTGATTTCTCATAGCCCAGCAGAAGCTGAGATTGATTCCTTAGAAGATGGAATTTACTTTCCTACAGACACATGTAAAATGATGTAGATTTAAAGAATGACAAGCATCCAATCTATATGACCAGTGGCAAACTAGATGAATCCCTGGCAAATTCAGGGGAAGTACTGGCAAATCTAGTCAAAATAACAAACAAACAACAACAAAAAAACCCAAAACTATAAAAGAAGGTCAGAAAGGCTTTCATTTTACTGCCTACTATTTCTTCCTCTCCTACTTTCAAGATCCCCCAACATGACTTTCAGGCCCTGCTTCTTCACCTTCTGATAAAGCTGAAATTTCCATAAGGTTCAAATGTGCTTTTGCCAAATACCCTCAACCTCAGCAAGAAATGGCTGTCAGAAAATGGCAGCACTTGCAGAAATTAGAAATGTTCAGGTGACACCAGAAATCAAAAGGAGCACAGGAAAGGATTTCTGCCTCCACTGCTCCCTGTGTGCATAGCTAATCTTCACTGAACAACTGTGTTGCTAAAGAAAAGTGAGATTTCAAACTGAATGTTCTTCTGGGCTTTTGTCAGTAGCTATTTCACTTTTTCATTTCTCATTTTTGACAAGGAGAATGTCAGAAATTGTATGCATAGAAAGATTCTGGGAAAAAACACCCAAAGGCAACAATAGGTTTACTCCAGGGTCCCAACATTGGTTGTGGAACTAATGAAAAAATATAAATTCTTTATATAAGTATCCAATGATGGAACCATCCTGCTGGGTCATGTACCATTCAGAATCACTGCCAAAGGCAATCAGGCCAAATACACTGTAAATGTATTTCACAGAAAGAAAAAGAAGACGTAAGTCTTGAAAATAGTTAATAAAACAAACAACCCAACTGCTGTGTGATGGAGACTGACCTCAGAAGACACTTTCTCTGTAGTCAAGGGGAGACCTGACAGCTAATAAGAAATAATCAATAACTTGGCAATAAAAGAGTTTCTGCACATTTCAGTGCAGGAACCCATGGACAGATCCAGAAGACTGGCCCCAAACAATCAGCTGCTGTGCAAAAAATACTGAATTTCTTCTACTGAAAGGTATAGATGCATTTCCCATTTGCATTTCAATTAATTCCCCTGGGTGTTCACATATGAAACACAAGGCACAGAAACTATTTTTGCAGATTTTTTTCCTAAGGTCATTCTCTAAAAGCCATCTTTCTTTTCCTCCACATTTGCCATCATTTGCCTGCAGGGAATCCAATACCGAGGCAAGTACATCTCTATGTACTCTAAGTGTGGCTGGCCTTTTTGCTCTAGTGAGTGAGCAATAAGAAAAATAAAAGAAAGAAATAAAAATAACCTGAAAAGCATCCAAATTATCAAGCCAGCAAGGACTTTCAGACTGGGACAAACATACTTCTTGTTTGCACGAAGGCATACACAAAGGAGTGCTGCCAGTGCTTTGTGGCTTTATTCCAAACTTACATCACTGTAAAATGAGAGCGAATTCTGGTGCCCAAAAAAAAGTTGAACAAAGGTGAAGCAAGCCTGAGGCTCATGTAATGTGCTGGATTGATAGAGTACTGCATTTCAGAGGCAATGTACCGAAGTGTGCCAATAATAATCAACCATCAGCAGGGAATATCCATCAACTTCAAGCTTTTAAGGCCTTGAACGGTATGACTCAGTGATGCACCACAGCTCCATTTACTTCAGTGAAATTGCACTGACTTGTGCCATCTTGCAGGTCTGGCCTTTTCTCTTTTGTTGCTGATTCTTAAATCAAGGCAGTGAAATCAGCCAAATTCCTAAGGGCAAGCAGGTTTCATATTTATCACTGGTTTCTGAATATGGCTTTAAATGTTTTTTCAAACCTTCTTGCAGTTTGGTTGGCAAGAATCAGTGTGCCTTACTCCTCAGAACAGGCTTGCTCTATACATTGTGGCAGTTTCCATTACACACTTGTACAAGGCTTGGGATGCAGAGATATACTCCTTTATCACACCCCAGAAGAGGCAAATATGCAGGTACCAGCACCCAGTCCTCAAACCATGGTCTGCCAAGGCCTTTGGGCACAGATCAATGACTGCCACCCACAGCTCAGGCACCACAGCACACTGAACTGCTCTGACTCCTGCCACTAAAGGACAAAGTGCACTGTCCCATACACCACAGTGACTAGAGACAGTACAAAGAAAAAGGCAGGCATCCTTCAGAGAAGCATCTTTGCTCTTCCAGTTTAGCTCAATACACAGTCTTCCCAAGTACAAAAAGTACCTGAAAATGACCAACAGCCATTGAAAGTCAGGAGGAAGTGAAGATCTAAAATATTCCTCACTATACATTAAAGTACACATTACTGCCACAGGATTGCTTAAGGAACAAATCACCAAACCATCCTGAATTCCTCTTCAGTGAAGCTTTTGAATGAGGCACAGAAATAGTTTTGAGTTGTGCCTATCCTGAAGAGAATGGGACTACAGATGATAAGTCTGCAGGTAACTCCTTAGAGGCATATCTAGGGGTGAGAACACCAAGCTGCTGTCAGGGCATCCCATTACTGGGACTGACAGCTTCAGGAAAAACACTTGTTTATACAACCAGATGTAAAAGTATGACTTTCAAGATTAATTTTCTTAGCATGACTCTCAGCTTGCCATCTCACCCATGGGGTGGCTCTGTATGAACCCAGATTTGGAAGTGCCTTCCCTGGAATTATTTTCACTAGGATAATGGGTTAGAGTAGTAATTCAGAGTCCACTGGAGACACACAGGTGCTGCTTTGACCTCATGATAAGTGAAAATCTCAAGCAAGCTAAGACAGGGTAGTGACAATCCTACCAATGTGGATTCAAAAGCAGCCTTGGAATTCCAGTTTCAGAGTCGGGTGTGACTGGAGGCATTGCACTCATAATGTGTTTCTTATCTGAGGATGAGCTGCAGTCCAGTGACTCATACTGAGAGTATCTGCACTACTATTTGTCTAGCAGAGAATGCTGATAGTTTGTGGGGGGAAATGGCCTTATTGCAAAGGAGTAAACTAATGGTACAACAGTAATAATAACTTCTGCAAAGTGCCTCTTATTGTAAAGAATCACTCAACAGATTATATATGTGTATATATGGGGATCAATCAGTCCCCTCTGCAGGGGACTTGGCAACCATTCTGCACCAGCAATGCTGCACAGAAGCATTTTAGAGGAGAAGTGAAGAACAGCTTCTCCAAATATGCACATAGAAAGAGGATGTTGTGCAGAAAAAAACACCAAGACACATTTATCAATATCTGTATCTTCAAACAGGAAGCTCTCTTATCTTCTCTCCTAATTCCAGGGCAATACCAGAACAAGGCTTTGTGTGAGCTTTAAAAAACACACAGGACATGAGAAAAAACCTGAGGCACAAAGGAAAACAATAACTACATACCCATTAGAGAGATGAGAACCCAGCAGCCTACCCACATTGTTACATTCAGTCTCATCCCCATGGAACTGCATCCCACAGAGCCAACCAAAAAGCCTTGCCTTGACAAAACATGAAGGTGTTGCAGTTTAGCCCCTGCTTAGTGGACCCTGTTAGATCAGACCACTAAACAAAGGGGGAACCCCATGTGCAAAAATGTGCCTTCCACCTATGCAAGGGCAGACACCAGCCCTCCCTCTCACACTTCCCCCTGGTGCTCAGCAGTGCTGGGTCTCACACAGCCATGAAGGGACAGAACTTCAGCTCCTTCAGCAGGAGATAGGGCATCTCCTCTGGACTCAGTGATTTTGTCCCAAGTTAGGCCAGCTGAGAATATTGTGTCTTAACTGTCACCCACCACCAAGGCAGGAGCCCAAGCAGGCAAGGGTCTCCTCACCCCAAGCCGCCAAGGTGCAGCCTCTGGCCTGCCCAGCAGTGCTCTCTCTTCAGCTGGAACCACTCCACTGGGGACCAGGGTCCTCTTGCACCCTCTCATGAGGTTCCCAGGCTCCTATATCCCAGAAAAGAAGTACTTGAGGTTTAGGACTGCTAAGTGAAAGGGGGTGAGCCCACCTTCATTCCCACCTCCAGAAACATCCCACTCCCTCTTCCTCTCTGCTGTTAGTGATCATCTGGCTTCAGGGCAACCAAGGGGACAGACAGATAAATAAAAAACAAACAAACAAACAAAAAAAAAAAAAAAAACCAAAAAAACAAAACCAAAAAACCCCAAACCAACCAACCAACCAAACAAACCCACAAAAACATTTGTCAACTCTTTTGGTTCCCCAACCCAATTCACAGTGCAGGGGTACTTATGCTGACACAGCACAGCCTTGGTCACCACACCCTCTGCTTTGCAGCAGATGAGCAAATCCACTTGGTTCAATTCTTAGTCACACCTGAGGAACCTGTGAGAATATCATAAGTGGGTGCAAGTCACCACTGGATAGTGGTAAGAGTGCCTCAAGGGAGGGTCATATTTTCTAGGCAAACTGCTTTCTTCTTTTCACAATAATAACTGTGCTTATTAACTCTGTATAAGGTGTTACATGAACGCTTTGCTATGCTGGTTGCCTTTCAAACCACAAAAGGGCCAGGAAAAAAGTCTCATACAATTTAGAAGTTATTCTATTCCTGACCATTACAAGTAGGCTTTAATATAATAATTGCTGTAGTTAATGTATATAAGCAACCTAAACCATAGGTTGGTCTCTGAAGACAATTCCAGCCAAGCTAACAATAGACAGCCAGTGTGGGAATTCAAAGACAACCCACAGTGATCTAATTGTTCTCCTATCAAACTCTATGGGGGTTTGGCTATTGATTTCCAATATAGCTACCGTTTGCATAAGCTGGAATTTAACAGTGGGGAAAAGACCTTTCCTTCACCTTCAGTTTTACAGATTGCCTCTTCCTGTGCATAACTGTGGAGTGCTTTTTTCATGTCAGCTCAAGAACTTTTTAATATAGGAAAGTCATAAATATTCAACCATATCAAATTTTCTCTTGGTTCAATTTGGAAGCTGGAAGCAAGGCAGAAAAACCAGTATCATAGACTCAGAAAAAAAAACCAGCAAACTTTGCAAAATCCCTCTGCAGAAAACCACATGTACTGTCTGATATGTATTCTTTACAAAGTGCTACAAGAAATTTTAATCTGGGAAGATATGAGATGGATTCATGAAATGTTTGACTTTTGGGGCAGAAAAAATAGGTAGGAGCCTGGACTGTGATGCTATAGCAGTCCAGGACCCACTGAGACCAAAATCCCATCAGATTACCAGCAGAGTTTTATGTCCAACATGCTTACACTTATGTATATGGGGCATCACACTCCAAAACCTCCCAGGAAAGCACATTATATATTTGTACAGCAGTAATGGCTCAAAACTGTTGGCCATGGTGGGATTTTTAATTTGTTCCCTGCTGATAGGAATGTCATGCTGGATGGCACATGAAAGAATTCCCCCACAACAAGTAAGAGCAAAGCCAACACACCTCAGAAGGACAAGGTGAACAAATAAACACGTGGGTACGGTATTTTTCCACCTCTCTGTACAGCACAGCTACCCACCCAACCAGAAGACACTTCTCAGATGCTATTTAGAATATGACAACAAATGCATGTTTATGTAAAAATGTTAATTGTGACCATGTAAAGGAAATCAAGATGATATTAATGATCCCCTCTGCTCTTGCTTTGACTTTGTTTTAATTTGTTTCATTGAGTTGCCTCACCGTGAGTTCCAGGGTGGCTGAGGCTTAATAGCACACATGATGGATCTCTCAGACTGAAGCACCCAGCAGCCTTTGTAGCGAAGGTCACGTCTTAAACCATTCCCTTGCTCGTAATCATGTCAGAGTCAATAAACGCTCATATCTGAATACCAAATGTAGCAGTGCTGGTGGTTTAGATTAAGGAGGGAGGAACACAGGTCAGGCAAAGAGACCACTCTATTGGTTTTCTCTGTCACAGAATCTTTGATCGATACAACTGGCATCTCTCATCACCTGTCCCAGCAAGTGAGAATATCCTACCTATCTCAGCAGAATAGCTTGCCTAAAGTCTCTTATAAAAAGAAATAAATACGTTTACTCTCTTGGTATTTTTACAGAACCTTGAAATAGGATATGTTCAGGTCTTTCTTCAAGGTGAGACCTGATCTTTTCAGCCATGAATTTGCAAAGCTAACAAAACAACTCAGACATGTTCATGAGGCCGTTTCCAATGTCACCAGGACAGATCATAAATTTCACTGCTTCTGAGAAAACCAGGAGATAAGCTCTAGGCTAAATTGCAAAGTCAGCGTAGTCAGCTCAAGGCTGAGCCCGAATGCTTCTGACACTCCTGCACATATGTTGAAGTACATGTAGTTAGCCTCTGGCTTTCAGAATTGGCATTTAAGTAGCTAAAATCTGTGCTCCTCTGGGTCTCAAATAAATTTTACTGAGTGGAAAATAGAGTATGTAAATTATTAGTCCCAAGATTTGGGTAATTAGAGATTTAGCCAATTTATATCAGCAATTGCAACAACAAACAGAATGCTTCAGCATGCCTTCTGCATCTTTCTGGACCAATTGGTACTTAACAACAGTAAAATTCAAGGTTCACTGCTGACAAGCCAGTCCTCCCAACCCTGACAGCCTGAGCACTTGTGAACTGCCTTCTGTGATTTTTCTGCCAATGCTGTGCACAGGTTGCTTGAAATCTCACCTTTGCGGGAAATTGGGGAAAATTAGGAAGTCATAACTTACTGAGTATTCTCAGACTAATTTTTTTCCAAAGCAACATCTGCTTTTAAGTGGTTCCCATCACTCATTCAGAGCAGCCACTGGAGGAATGTGTTCACTGTGGCAAAACAATAACAATTTTGGAAACATTTTCAGTACATTTCAGTAAATTTGGAATACTCTTCCATGTATTTTTCCTTAGCTCAGTTTGTTAAAGCTTGGTTGTAATAATACCAAGGTTGTGAATTCGATCCCTGTATAGGCCATTTACTTAAGTGTTGGACTCAATGATCCTTGTGGGTCCCTTGCAACTCAGAATATTCTGTGATTCTGATTTTCAGAGAAAAAGAGTAAGCTGAGTCTAAACTTCCAGCACAGTGCAGTCAGTGTCTCTGTGCAAGCTGGGTGTACCAGATCTAAAGCAAATGTTGTTGTGGCAAAGCTGAACTCTTCAGTGCCACTGGCCTTACAGAGATATTCATACCAAGGAAAACTTGTAAAAATTATTCTCCTACTTTATAACATCATACAGGATCCCTTCTGTGCTGGTAGAAATACCAACGTAAAATACAGAGCAATAGCAATCCAGACCAGTTGCTGTGATAGCTGTTCACCTGAACTCCAAACATAGCTCACCTTGACCACACACATCTCTGCTATTAATTGCTATTTACTCACAAGAGAGTCCATTCACCTTAAAGCTTGGGAAGCCCTGGGAACATGGACCAGTATTCACTCTTCCATGCTAGCAAAGACACCAATGACATCTGAAGTTATGTCTTCAGCTACCTTCAAAAATCATGCTTCATCAGGATTTGCATCTGTCCCCTCCCATTATTGGTGTTTTTTGATTTGTTATGCTCTTCAGAAAGTTCTACCCACCAGCACCATGAAGTTTGGTTAAGAAATTCTACCCCATGAAATAGACAATTTGAACACCATGGAAATTTGATATTTTCTGCCATGTTTGTAAGAGCTGCAATTAGGGGGAAAAAGAAAGGGAAAGAGGAGAAAAGAGAGAAATTAGAACTCCCTAATTGATTCACAAACCAAAAGGATCAAGAATGCTTTGGATTATTTATTCATAGTTAATGATTTATCCAGCCCTAATTACAGCCGCTAGAACATTTTCCTTGCTGCAATATTAATTATATTTCTTTCATGGCTGCTATTTATATAAGCAAAAGATGAAATATGCAATTAGGTGATCAGATGCTGCAGCGGTGTCACTGATAATTTTTTTTCACAATAGTTATTATCCTCTTAAAAGGATGGTAAAGGTTGGGTGTAATTGCTGCCCGTCATTTACCACAGAGTTCAGAGAGTTCCAGAACAGCCCTAATGGAGCTGCCAAGTGGGTCCAAGGCATCTCCTGTCCCAAGAGCAAGCCCAGGTCTCCCAAAACGAAGACACGTGTGCAGAACGCTTCCTTCAATTGCAAAGGCTTGAGTATCAATTACAAACATGAAAAGAAATAGAGAAGCTGAGGGACAAGGCTGCCAATAAACACCAGATCAGAGTCAGGACAACTCAAGGTGCACAGTCCTAAAGAAAACTAAAACAAAGAAGGTTGTGCACCTACATGCTGAGTGGAAAGGGGCTCAACACCACAGGCAAGGGTGCCAACCAGCTGGAATCCCTCTGCCATCAGAAAACCAAGACTCTGGCTTCACAGAGAAGAAGAAATTAAAAGAAACCCTTGATTCCATCACCATTTTCTCTGGCTACAGGAGCAATCTATCATGACACTTTATATTTAGCTGAATGCTTGCGTCAAAAAGGATAAAAACAGGAAGAGCACTAATATCTTGATCTTTTATGCTGCTCCATGTATACTGGCTTTCATGGGAGGTAACTTGCTATTTTAATTTTGTAGGCAGTAAAGCTGAAGTGCAAAAGAAAATAAAAATATGCTAAAGCATTACTGCATGATGTAACAGAAAAAATAATATTTCTATTATAGAAGCTACTATAAAATCTATTAAAGCAATAAGTTCTTAAAATTGCTTTTTATGGCATGCTAAAAAAAAAGAAAAAGAAAGGACAAAGAGACAGTATATTCCATAAAATCTTCGAATAAATTATCCATCTACAAAGGTAGGTATTAATATTCAACAGAACATATAGTGGCATTATATCTGTTTATTTTACATCTCATATGATTTCTTCCTATAAAGAAAAGAACAGAGGAGATGCATCCCAGGGCTTCAGTTTTCTTACTTGCAAGTGTGAGAAGGAGGGGGTTGCAGACTGGGTTTTACCCCATTCTTTCATCAAAAGTCTATTTTGGTCACTTCTGTGAACCTGGCTTCTAAGGTTAGTTGACTGTTTGCACTTTCTGTGTGGAAAATGAGAATAGTACCACAGGTTCAAGGATTTCCTTTTAGAAAGAGAAGTATAAATATAAGAGGATTATCACATTTACTATTTAAAGACCCAGTGACCTGCAGGATTTTTTTCCATGAGTGCTGTTAATTGTCACACTTCTAGGAAACAGTAAAACTTAACTAACAGAAAGGAAGCTGGTTTGCTTGTGTTTTGCTCTAACACAGAGAATCAAGCCAAGCCAGACATCAAGTTATTGCAAGCCCGCACATTTTTGAAGGCCTGAAAAGACTGCAGAAAGTAGAATGATTTTGGTCAGAGATTTATTGCTCTGGAGGGGCAGCTGTGGGGCTGAATCTCAAACTGGCGAGAGGGTGCCTTAACACTTGTCCTTTTGTAAGAAACACCAGTTCACAGAGTAATTGTGACCAGCCAGATTTTTGGTAAGAACACGCCACTGGTGATACACACTTATTACACTAGTATAGGTCAAAAAATATTTGGTGGCCAAATGTTCCTTTAGAACTTCTCCAAAAGTGGAACTCTGTAGGGGAATCCAGTGCTTTGGAACAAGTGTAATATAAGTGAAAGCTTAAATAAATTTCCACAGCATTTACATTGGCTATTCCACCCAGTTAAGATGAAACTGTTCTTGTGATGCTAAAGTGTTTACACTTACCTGATTATTTTGGCTATTTAAAATAATAAGGCATTATATTTAATAAATGACAATAAATTATTGTAATATAACCAGAATGAGATGATTAAATATTTTCCAATTATTTTTAAAGCAGGAATTTCCTTTTAAATACTTCTAAAACTTTGATTCCTATTTAGAGTGTAACTTTTCAAATACTTGATTTTCTACTTTCTAGCCAATTTTTGTCAAAGTGCCTTCTGGCACTACCTAATTTTCACTGTTTTTTTTTGTCCATTTAACAAATATCTCCTACCACTCAGAGTTCATTGCTAGAAGTGTATGTCTGTAGGGAGTTCTTTTTTATGGCCATGACACTCTTCCTTCCAAAATTTCACTTATTGAATTCCTTTTGTTTTCTTAGCTGACTTGAGCTTGCCAAGGAGAAATATGTATCTTAATATATTTGAGGCAATAAGGGCCCTCATGTAGCTGATGAAGCAGCAGCAGTGGCTAAGGTTGATGGGGAGCAACAATCCCCTTAGAACATGCTTGGTGCAGTACCATGGAAATCAAAATTATTTCACTGAGCAAAGAAGACATTTTACTTTGAACATTGCCTCCTTCAAAGCAAACTAAACTCCAGTCCCTCTCCTCAGAACCATGCACTGCTTTCTGAGGCCGAAACACATGATGGATGGCCCACATTGTTTGAAGACAAAGCTGTTTATAAATATCTCAGCTTCTGACAAAGGGCCTGATCTCACTTATAACAATTTTAGCCCAGCTTTACATTAACTTATGTGAAAGAAGATCTGTAACATATAAACTCTGGAGAGTAAAGCTCCTTCCAGAAACGTGATCTGTTTCCTGTATTTAGAAGATATTTATGCTCCCTCTGTAGCAGGCTGGAGTCTGCAGGGATTTTTTTTCCTGAGGAAAGATTGATTTATGAAGCTCTGTTCATGTTGCTATGCAGTCAGTCCCCTCTGCATTTAGGTCTTCACATTTTTACCTTCACCAGCAGGACTTATCAGCAAATACATACAGCAAAAGGGGATCACCAGGATATGGCTGTCACCTGATGACCTCAGGGCAGACATTTGTCATGCAAATTTCTGTATCTCATAACACAGACTGTGAACAATAGCAGGTATATTGATACAGTACAACCTGCCCTCATTTTAATCAACATAAGTAATTCATCTATCTTCCCAATTCCTGCTTCTATACCCTTGCAGCTCATTGCCTCCTTGCCCTCCTTTGCAGGCTTGATGAGAAATATTCACAGTTTCTCAAACATGTACCAGTCAAACTGGATTCATATGTCTGAAAACCAGTGATGAAAGCGAGCTGGAAGATTAGAGAAATGCTGCAGTAGGTCATCCAGAAGAATTGGCTCTGGAGGGGAAAGCAGAGTCCATTAGTAACAGAATTGTTTCTTTCCACTTCAGAGCTCTCAAGGTGCAAAGCTTCAGATGTGCAAGACTTGACAGGCCTGCGGCACTTACAATTAGGGTGTGCAGACTGGGGCATTTGGCACCAATGAAATGGTTTGTGGAGAGAATGTGCCATTTCAGTCATCTGAAAAAGGCTGCTTTAGACAGTTGTCACAGGCAGAAATTGGAGGGAGATGGTAGCTGAACGAGGGCGAGGACACTTGTAGCCAGGTCACTAAGAAGGCTAGAGTTTAGGCATGGGGAGAGGAGTGTCTTGGTGATCAGATACCCAGAGATGTAATGCATTGTAAGGAATGTCCCAAGGGAGCAGCAGTGCAAGAGGGGGAAGAGGGGTCAGTATGGCTGAGCCAAAATACAAGACTCCTGAGAAGCCAGAAAAAAAAGACAGTGAAGCCAAAGTTGAAAAGCAGCAAGCTCCACCAGGGCTAGATTTACAGAAGTAGGGAAATCTCATGAATTTCAAGCCAAAGTCAGGGCTCAGCTCTTCCATGAGGGAGTCTCTGAGCAGCTGCCTACAGAATGTGAAGAGCCCATGCAAAGCTTGGCTTCTGCACCCACTCCTAGGGAAGCAGTACTGGGGTTCTGTGAAAGCCAAAGGCACAGGGACAATGCCTGATTAGTATGGGACTGATGGGTCTGGTTTATCCAGTCTGAAACCCATTTATGTTAAGTTAGTGTTTACCATTTGCCAATTAAAAAAAGAAAAAAAAAAAAAACCAAAAAGGGCAGAAAATTCACACCTCAGACACAAGCAACACAATATTACTCAGCTTCCCATCCAAAATACACTATAGGACTCAAAATACTTGGGTAAAACTCACCAATACAATCCCCATAACTAAACAGAAATGAGAACACTCATTCAAAACAAAGACTTTGAAAGGGAAATTGCTTTGCTATCACAAATTATTTTCCCTTTCAGCTCATGGAGGGTTTCTTATTCCTTATTTCAGTGTGATAAGAACTTGAATTTTGGTTGTATTACTTTGTTTGTTTGTTTTGGGTTGTTTTATCTTTATAATCTCTGCAGGGCCAGATTATGATATCACTACCTACACTAAAGTTTTGTTGGCTTTGTGGGTCTACAAGCAGTAAAGTTTACTTTACAAGGGAAATCTAGCTTCATCGTGTCATTTCAGAAATATTAACAAAAGATGACTTTATCTAAGTCAGCTGTCTAGTGAAACAAAGCAAAGGAAAATAAAATATCTATATTTCTACCATTGTTTCTCCAAACCCTGGAGACCCTGAATAGGTATTTTCTCTATTATTTCTTCCTTTAGCAAAGGCTATCCTGGTAAAACCCACCTCTATTTCTGCTTTTAAGTAAACTACACCATATCAAGATTAAAAACCCATCTCTTGAATTGTTTTGAAGCACAGACTTGACTTATATCTACTCAACAATGCTTACTTTAATATATCTTGAAAGTACTTGTAAAAATATATCCTGTCTCAGGGAAAACAAACTGCAAAAGAGTAGATGTTGATTTTATCCACACTATAAGTTAATATAATATATATGGTAACTGCATATTATATACAAAAGGATTTCCTGCAGAAATGTGACTTATTTTACTACAAGAGGAAAATAAGTGAGCCTTATTAGAGCAGTCAGTGTGAGAAACATAGACTAACAATATGCTTGGCACTGAAATCACACTGGTGTAGAGCTGATTCACTTCTGATTTACATTAGTGAAAATTCAAACTGGTTGTGACTGTCTGGTTAATGTGATGGTAAAACTCTCTCTCTAGTCACTGATTCAAAGTGTTTCCCTCAAGGCAACTGTGACAGAGTGATGATTTCAAGAAGGCTGTTACCATTATGGCTCTGTCACTGTCCATAGAACAAAATGAGCCCCAGAAACCTGAACTATTCTTTAAACTAGTGCTATGCAGAACTGGAGAAAAGTACTGTATGAAGAAAACAGGATAGAAGGCCTTGCCTCTTTACACAACTGTTTTCTGAAAATAATAGAGAGTAAAAATAGGGCAGTATAAAATCAGACCTCTCCATTGGTCTATGTAATTTAGACAGTTTTCTTAACTGTCTTTCTATCTCTTCTACTGCACACTGGTGAATCACTTCCTGCACTCTTGCTACACACTCTTTAGTAATGGTGATGTAAACTACTGCTGTAAATGACAGAAAAAAAAAATCTTTCCTTTCCTTTGACAAAGAAATTGAAGTCTTCATGGAAAACGAAAAACTCTGATTATGTGGCACCTGCAGCTATGGCAACCTTCCAGAATGATTATCTAATAAAGTACAGAACACTGTTAAACCTCTGTTGCAGCCTGCCCAAATCAAATAGATTTTCAGCATAGAACAACATGTACCTAAAACTCTGCAAAATGATGTGAGATTGCAGCGGTGAGCAAAATCAGAGCAATGTGTCACAAGCAATCACACGTTCTGGCCAGTGTCCCAGAAGAAAAGCAGACATTTTATCTCTTAAGAGGGCAAAAGTAATGAAAGGGCTTAATCTATTCCTTCTGTTCTCAACAACAGGGCCCAATTCTAGCATAATATCACAAACAGCATCTGTTTCATGTTGGCAATCAGTCATTCATCAGCATTTAAACCACCATAAATTCATCAACCTGCAACACACCTAAGGGAAAACCCAAGACTGGAAAAGCAGGAATGTGGGTGAACCAGATAAAGACACAATGACAGCTCAAGTCAGGAAAAGTCCTGGGCCCCAGTTTCAGGACCCCTCCTTTTAAAGTTGTGCTACCAGAACTCATCCAAATCCCACAGGCACACATATGCAAACCATGTAAAAATCTTAGACCCTTTCCAAAACTAAGGAAAGGACCCTTTCTTATATCCAAGGAAAATATGACCTCTTCAGGCCTTGTCCAGCCTTAATGACTCTATGACTTCACTTCCTTTGCTATCTATTGCAGCAGGATAAGCAAACCTGGGAACAAGCCATAGTCCACTGCCTGTAGGCAGCACACGGCACCTCTGGCAGGGCAAGCATCCATTGCTGCCTGCCAGATTCCCTGGAGATCTTTAACCACAGCAGCAGGCACTGCTCTTGGTGCCAGGGTGCCATAGGCTGGCATAACTTTAGCCTTTACTTCTGCTGATATGAGGAAGCTGTCCAAATGCTGGAGATGAAAGGCAACAAACACACTGGCATTGCAGCAGTTTCTGTCCTTAATAAGCACTTATGAAGGCAGGGTGGCTGCACAATGGCTGCCTTTGGAGACAACTAGGTTTATATGTCAGATATATAAAGCAGCCTAAATACTACTTTACTGGGGCTAATATCAGGTACTTCCATATGAGACTGCAGATCTTAACGCACAGCAGTCAGATTGATCACTTACATTCCAAGAATGTACTACAACTCCTACTCCAATATATGTCCTACAATTCCTCCTTTTACATTGACAGCTCCCAGGAATGCTTTGCTAAAATTAAGCTGTATGTGCTCAAGGAAGTAATGGTTTCAATGCATTAAAAACATTTCAATTTTACCCAAATTTCTGATTTCTTTCTAATGTTTCCTCTGTAGCTGGCACTAAGTGCACCATGGCTGACTCCAATCACAAACACAGCTGTGAGGCAGTTAGGACTGACCTCCACCTTCCTCTGCTTCACCCTCTCCACCCAGCAAGCAGCAGGCAGCCTGGCTGGTGCAGCACAGTGCTGAATTGCAACTCTATCCCTGAAATTTAGACCTCAATACATCAGCAAATGCTTTTAGAAACATACTACTTATCATCTGCACTCCTCACAATTGAATTTTATAGGAAGCCAAACATGGTGCTACTGAATGAAAGTCTTTAAAGGTTTGCTTCACTTCAAAGATTTGTCTGCCCTCTTCCTCTGCCACAGAAAACCTAACATTTCCCCATATATTTGTCATTCTCAAGCAAAAATGCAGATTTGGTGCACTCACAATATTTGATTAAGAATTCATATGTATAAAAATTAACTGAAACACCATTTGCTTTTACAGCTCTTTTTAGTACAAGAAAAAAATACTGCTATTAGGCAGGATGGCAAATGGTTAGAAAGAGAATTCCACAGGTGCTATAATGCCATTTCTTTGACTCAAACAGCAAGCTTTGGATTTTTTCTGTTGAGGTGAGATATAAAGGATTGGATATATCTAGCACCATTTCAGACTTCCTAGGACATCTAAGCCACATCTGATGCAGGGTTTCTAAGAGACCATTGCTCAGTGGAGAGGGAGGTAGGAAGTTAAGCAGGATACTGTTAGAACATCTCAAAGATGGAAAATTGCTGAATTGTTTCACATATCTTGTTTCTTGCATTGAAGAAAAGTAGGCAGTTCTCCTAGCTGTCAAAATCTCTACTAACCATCCCAGGAAACTCCTTTCCAACCCCTCTCTCCATCAGCTTCATTTTAAAGCCAATTTTACAGTAGGGACAGAAGAACATTTCCTTAGCTGCTAAGTTCATTTGTGTGTTCAAAAACCTGGAAACGCCTCAGTTAATATGATTTAGTTCTGAGCTGCCACTGAGTTCTTCACCTTCAGAAGAAAATTAAAAATCTTAGCAACCTCAAATAGACAATTGATTATAAATGTACCTTCTCAGATTTATGGATGCATGTGAAAGAGCTCTGATAAGTTTTGGATGCCTCAATATAAAACAGGCAAGGCCACTTAGAAATAGACATTTGCCAAAAATATTTAAGGATGTTCCAGTATATTGAGCAGTAGCCTCATATATCCAGCTATTTTTACTATTAAAAAAGCTCTGTTGAAGCTGAGGGCAAACGTTTAACTTTCATAAGCTGACGGCTCCTGGATCTGAAACTCACTTATTCACAGTAATTAACATTTCTCAGACTAAGAGTAGATTACTAAGAGTACAACAATGTCAATGTAACAATGTGTAACAACTCACAAACCAATTTCAGTGCAGCATTTATAATGATGGATTGTTACCAGTTTTAAAATACTTGTCATACTTCCTTATGTCTGGAGTTAGGAGGTATCATCTCAGGCTCCTTGACTAATTCAACAAAACACAGACCTTACTAGAGCTGCCCCTGAGTCACTGAACAGACAGTAGAGCAAAGGAACACGTGCAGGGCACGATGTTCCTGTCCTGAAATGGGTGCCAGGACAGGGCAAAAAACCTGGCAAAGAGCCATAAAAGAGACTATTTCTCCCCTCAACAATAACAGGTGGGCAGGGTGATCAGCCTAGCCCACAGAGACTTTCACATGCAGCAAGAACACTCCACTGGGAGTGCCTGTGCCTTCATTTTGGTAATAGCCCCAGGTGCTATGATAGATTGAAAGGGGAGATACACAAGCAGAAGGCCAAGGGCTTGGCCTAGATTATCTAACACATGTTAAAGAATCACCACTCTTCACATAGATTTTCTTCTTTTTGAAGATGAGAAAGTGTGTATCATTACTTTTTAAATGTAGGTCCTTTTCCACGGCTGACGAGGACAGCCGTGGATGAGCAGTTACACTGAAACACAGGCAGACATCCTGTAGGCAAGGCTGGGATGTTTGTAAACAGGAAAACAACTTTGATTTATGCTGTTCAGGAGAAATGCCTTTGTCTTTATTACTGGAAGTACAGCTCTTCATAAAGTCAAAATTTCTGTGGGTACAAGTAATTTTTCACTTTTTCATTAGACACAGAAATGAAATGCCTTTGAATCATGTCAGTCTTGATAGAAATGTCTCAGATGAATTTGTGGAGTGTCAGCTCAACACTAAGCTGTGTCCACTTGAATTGCTGCAGTGCTGCACACAAGGCTGCAGCACAACTAAGAGAATAAGTATTCTCTTGGGGGAACTCTCTCATGCTGCCCCTTTGGCTGAAGCATTACACACAGATGGGCAGTGCATGGCTGTGGTGTGGTCAAGTAGGTTCAATGCAATCAAAACACTCAGACTGGGGAGAAACGGTGAAAGCAGAGGAGCTGGAAGGAAGAGTCCCACAAGACTCATATTCTCTGCCTCCTGGACACATTGAAGCTAAAAAAACCAACCAAACAAAAGACTAAAAGAAGCATTTTATTTCAGTTAAACAAGGGGTACAACTAAATGTGAGACTGGAAATTTGGGACTTCCCTAAACCATCTCAACTTTCCAGTTCAAGTAACAGAGAAGAAAAGTTAGAAGCATCAGAGTTTTTCATAGGATGAGAACCTTGGTCTTATGCCCACCCACAAGAATGACCTCAGGTTTTCTGCATTTAAGATGGATGTGGATAGGAAGTGAAAAAAGCAGCTTTTTCTTTCTCAGTATTAGTATTTCAATTTGTCAGTGCTTTAGGAAGAACAGAGTCAACTGATAGACATTCAGAGGCAGCTTTTTCAAAATAAAAATAGGCAATTTTTTTTTTTAGATTAAAAATTATATTTAGCAGAAAATAAAAGCGATATCCTACATATTTCTAGGAGCTATAATTATAGTTCATCTCTTTTCAAAATAAATTAAATCCATTACTAACTAATGCTTTTGCTAAGAACCAAAATGGTATTTAGACCGTCCTGTGCCACAAACCTCTTTCTTATCTTGTGTACATTTCTAAAGATGAGACTCTTTCACACATGAAAGATCCCTTGGAGGACATGTGTTTATAACTGAAGTGACAATGACAAGTTGATTATATTCATGTTAATTTAACAAATAATGTAAAATCCTTTAACAGCAATTATCTTAAATTATAAAATATTATCATATTTTTTTCTTTGATTTTGAAACAGCCCAAATAGAGCTGTTACTTTAAATTGATGCTTCAGGCAGTCTCATACAGTCCCTGATCACCTTAATATTTTATGTACAGGTGCCATGCACATTTACTTGCACTACATGCCCAAGGGTGAAAGTATGGTGCAGGCTGTCCAATTAGAGTTATCAAATATTTATGCAGATTTATAACTCTGCTGGATATGCTTTAAGTGCTCCAATGCAAGAAACAAAAGGTGTGTGGAGAAAAACAATCTGCACAAAGATGATCCATATACAACAGTTGCTGGGAACTTTGTTCAAATAATACTACCCACCTTCTGCTTTTTTTAACCCAGGCTGTCAAAGAAATGGTGTAACTGAAAAACAATGGAAGTAGCAGATTCTGGATTTCTGACTCAATTCACTCCTTTCTAAACATTTATACTCTTAAGTGGCAATACTTTTCTTCTAATTCATACTGTTGCAACTTGATAAAGATTGTACATACAGAGACAAGGTATTTAAAAATGTACTGGCCTTGATCATAGGTAACTTCATAAGTCTTTCCAAATGGCAATAGGTGTCCCCCTCTGGGATCCAAAGTCAGACATAGTTATTTCCAGATAATTTACAAAACGATTTTATAGTCTCAGGTTCCCAAATTAAGGTGTGATGAGGTGGGGGAGATCTATGTGCTATCATAGCTTTTTGTGATAACTAGCCTTCAAAGGAGTGTTAGATAAAATGGTCAGATCTGTATTTTACCTGCATTGGTCTCTGGGATCTATCCCCAACTCCCCAAGTCTGGAAGAAAGCAATGGGCAATTTACTTGTAAAAAGTATTCAGTGGCAGAAATTAATGCCTGGCTAAGGGGCTTTCAAGGGGCACCTCATCATGTAGTGGCTGGCAGCCTGGGATCTGCAGACATGGGGCACATAAGGTGACCACGAGAAAAGGTTAAGGAAAAGAAGACTATTAAAGAAAGAGGGTTATGTACCTCAGTACATCTACTGGAGGATGTGTCTGGGCCATTAAATCAGAATTAAGATTACTCAGCCTACTCTAAGTCAGTGTGTAGAACAGTTCCATCTTATACAGTAAAGTAGAAGGATTGCCTCCAGAAGATTAGAAAAGAAAAGACATTTAATTACAGTTGTTTCTAACACATTCTCTGGAATAACATCGATCTCATCTTTCAGATTGCATACCATTCATTGCACTGTCATCTTGCTGCTGTTTTCATTCCAGAATTAACTGTGCAAATTTACTCTGTCATGAGAAGCAATGGATGTTTAATTTTGGTGTATGGCTGTGAAGGTCAAGATTTTCACATAAGTGAGAGTCACAGATCCTTTTGACCTTGCACAGCTGAGTTTGTAATCAGTAGCTAGAGTTCTTTGCAACTACTTTGTCTGCCATAATCTTCAATATTATGACAACCACTTTATTTTGTAAAGGGCACAGTGACTGATCACTGGCTATATTTTAAAACCTCCCAGACCCTCATCAACTGAATACATTTTCTGGGCTCTCTGCATACATGATTGAATTCTGCATCCCTCCCTTGAATTTTTGCTTACTTGTATTCAAGGTCATTGCCCACCTGGCTGTCTGCAGGCAAATGCAAAAGCCTAAGGACATACTGGCTCTGGGAGTTACCACTCCTGAGGAGCTGTGTTTGAGAAGGATCTTTGCACCCCTTAAGAGCAGGCTACTTGGTGTAATCAGGTCAGAGGGGCAAAGCTCTGCTTGGGACTTCTCACAGTCACAGCTGGATGGAGCAGGGGACTGGTATGGGATAGAAACCTTCTTCCACATCACCTCTATTTCCCTTCTCTCTCATGGGGAGCAGAATGGGAGTTGTTATCTCTATTAATAACTAATAAGCCCAAGGTATCACTGAAAAAGTATCACACCCAGCTCTGGTGTAACCCACTTGTAACCGCTTCAGCTCGGGCTTGCACCAAAACTGGCTCTCACATATGTCCATAGGACTTGTGCCTGAGAATCAGAACTGAAGTGCTACACGTATCTTTTGGAAGACTCAACACTTGCCAGAGTATCCAGAAATGTGCTTCTCTGTCAGAAGTTATACAGCACCAGCTTGAACCAAAAATTCCTTGTTGCTATGGTTGCCACTTGTTCTAAATCTTTTTACTGCTCCTCGTCGAAAAGCAGCAAAGGAGAATAAAAACATACACAACAATTGTAATTGCCTGGTGTGTATCGTAACATTTCTCTTTGGTGGCTGCTTTAAATTATTCAGTAACATTGCTGGCATGTTTCTCCACTCCCTCTTCCCTAAGAGAATACATTTTACAGTGGTGAAATTGGACACTGGGTGCAAGAATCACAAATTTGAATAATTTTTTCAGGACTAGACGTGTCACACACAATGTATTAAAACTCAGGCTGTAAAAATTAAGTGGCATTTGCATTCATTAAGCATACATGAAATTTAATTCCATTAAGTCCAGCAGCATTAAGGTCTGTCTGTTGCTGCTGATGTTACAGCTTAAGGACATTATATCTTCTGGCTAGATACTATTTCATAACCTAATAAAGCCAGGAATTACATCCTGGCTCCATGCCTTTGTAAATCCAGCTCAGTGAACATACAACATGAAAGCAGTCAATGTAAATTATTTATATTCATCATTTTCCAAAATATTAATTTATAAAAAAGGTTTAACAGATTAAGAAGACTACAGGCACTGTGCCCACAGCAGAACTAATTTAAAAGACAACAGTATGATTTCCTCAAAAAAACCCTAACATCTAATCTTCCCACTTTTTTACAGATACAATTCAGAAGAACTGTGAACATTTCAATGAGGCCGTTTAAGGAATCAAAAGCTTACATTACATTTCAGTCTACTTCCCAGAAATTTTGATCAGCACAATCTCCCAGGAAAATCTTTAGATTTTGACATTCTTAGCTGATATAAAAACTAGGTAAAGGGAGGCAAAATATGAAAATAATTGAATTGCAGCTCTTTTAATTTGTTCTGCTGAAAGAATATTTTGGATTCAGTACAAGCCCAAACATAGCAAATAAACTTATGAGGACAATTTTTCTCTGCATGAAGTTTCATAGAAGACATCATGACTGGGAACACAAGACTGCCTCCTAACTACTCCCAGATAAAATCAATCATTAAAAAGCATGAATGAAATTTTTATTGGCAATTTATGTGAGATGAATACAGGTGCCAGCATAAGTTTTCATTAACAGTCCTTAACTCCCAACTATCAAATTAGCAAGGATTCATGAAGTAAAAGTTCCTACCTTCCAGTCTTTGATTTCTTCTCTGATTGTTACTAGCACCATCCGGCTAATCCTCCTGGTCGAAGTACCAGCAAAATGTTTCTTTCTAATGATCTGAACAACAAGCCTATTTCCATGGAGATGTGAGAAACAGGAAGTGTTTACTTAATTATGCCTTATTTTCCTGTAAGTAACTTTCTAGTGGTCTAAGATGTTAATTATTTCAGAAATCATTGTCATTTCAATGTCATACAATGGCATTTCAATGGCATGAATGTTTACCATAGGCATGAGACAATATTTTTTTCCTTTTCAAGGACATTTTGTGGGGGAAAAAAAATTAAAGCATGCTAAGTTTATAAATAGTATTTGCATATCGTTTATTAATATATACATCAAAATTAAAATATAATATTTATATTTTATACATATACTTTTATACTTTATGTAGCTATGCTTCCATTTCAAAACTATTCTGTCATCTCTTAAAAAAACATGTCTCAAGCTACCAAAATTGTCTTTGAAATTCTTTAGCTCTAAGTCACTAAGCTTTTTGCATAGTCAATGGAGAGAGATAACAACCCTCAGAAAACAAATTTTATCTTAAAATAGGTGTCTTAGATAAAGGACCTAAGCCATTTTGGAGTTTGCCCGGTAGGCAAGTATGCACTGGACAGCTTAGAAGAGTAACTCTTAGAAAGCTCAGTTTAACTGAGATGTCACTTGTTATCTGCTTCAACTGGAATCCACTTCCAGACCACAGTCTCAGCAATATGTTTTCTATTACTTTACTGCAATTTTAGGGGAAGAAGCTAAGAAGCAATATATCTCTATTTATGAGTCAACATAAACTATTTCATCCACAGGAAAAAAAACACACGGGGGATGACTTAGCAACAAATGGTCCAGACAGCATTGTATCCAACTCCAGGAAAAAGCCATAATGTAAAGTCTCGGGCCCACTAAGGAAGAAACTAAGTAAATAAATTTTTGTGAAGTTAAAAAAAAAATCTTTATTTCATTTTCTGTTTTCTATTTGTCATGTTTTCACATTGGTGTCTGTCAGGAACTTGACAGACCACAAAATATGGATCTGTTTCTCTGACACTTAAATCTGGAGAAATGCAAAAGGCTGTGATCAGAAGCTTTGCACAGAAGTGATACAAAATGTGCAGATAAAGCCCTTTAGGGAAAGCTCATTTTGCTCCTGTCTACAGCTCCTCTGTATGGTTAATCTGCAGCAGCTCATCCTGACCTTTTCTCCACAGCAGTTTGTGTCACACCTGCGTAACAACATTCACCTCGGTGTGGTGACTCAGCTGGGAGACATTTCAGGCCAGGTTGTACTGGAGAGGAGGGTGATTTTTCCTGGGTACTCACAATTCAACTTACTTACAAAACTGCCCCTCATTTACAGAGTGCACTTACCTTTCTTCTCCTTCCCTCTCTAGCCCAGCATAGAGCTCCCATCTGCAACAAGAGAAGCATGTTTTATGTAAATCACTTCCCAGCAGAGTCACTCATTATTATTGTAGACTCTCTCTCTAAAGAGAGAAACCCATGGCATTTACCAGTAAAAACTGTTAATGAAAATGTCATTAAATAAGTCAATCTGCAAGTCCCAAAAGGGCCTATTTACCTTTTCTCTTTTCCTGTCTTCAACATTTCTGCATCTCTGGGTACATTTCACTCAAGTCAATCTTTTTTAGCACCAAGTTACAGCTTTCCCTGGAAAGGAGCACCCCTTTCTGGCAAACTAGTCATATTTGAGAGGAGGTGCTATTTAAACATTGGGGAAATGTGTCAGAAACACACTGGGTAGGTATGGGGCTAAACAGCAAGGCCAAGGAAGAGGAGACTACAATCCCTGCTGGCTGTAGTGAGGCAATTTCCAGCAGCAGTCATCTGTAAAGTACAATGTGGGCCCTGCTTTGCTATGCATTTTGCAGAGTTCATGAGTGAGCCTCTCATTTAGAACTTGCAAGGTCCTCAAGTTTGTAATTCACGTTGTTCCCTGGAGTATCTTTCTGGTCACATGTACATTCTTAGGATCTACTTTGCTGATTCAAAAAGCCTAATCCAACAATTTTGCTAAAAATTTCCATACTCCTTCAGACCATTTATATCTCATCATAATGGACTATATTAACCCAAAGCAACTGCCTGATAAACGGACTTGGATTGGCAGTAGTGTCCCTTTTTAATTTATTTCCTGAGGCCTTTCCATTTCCACATCTGAACATTAAGAGTTTTCCTTGGAAAAAGGAGCTGTTGGTATCAGGGAGAGGTCACTCTTGACTGGGTGCACATGGCTCACATTCCTAAGTTATAAAGGAATTCACCTTTCTCCTTAATTCTGAGAGCTATCGGGATCTGTATTGTACATATGTGTCTATATTAAGCCCAAAAAATTGTGTGGACAAAGTCAGTATCTTTTATTAAAACATCTACCATATTTATAAAAATACCTATGATTTTAGGTGCACAGAATGTGATGAAAGCGTGCGTCTGTTCAAAGCTCTGGCCATTTTTTTTTTTCTAACATAATTGGTCTAATAAAAAGTAAAACTCCTCTACTCACAAATCTTTTCTCCCTTCTGACCTGAAAAAGTTATGGCTATAACAACCTGAAGTCCATAAGCACAGGGTCATAGAAAGGTTGAGGCTGGAACGTCACCTAGTTCAAACCCCCTGCTCAGGCAGGACCACCTAGAACTGATTGCCCAGGACCATGCCCAGATGGCTTTTGAATATCTTCAAGCATGGAGACTCCACTACCTCCCTGGGCAAACTGTGCCAGCACTTAGTCATTCTCACATTAAAAAGTCTTTCCTGATGTCCAGACAGAAACTCATGTTTAAATATACTGTTTAACGGGTACATTGACTCTTATTTGTGCTCAGTATACACCATCCTGGTTGGACAGTACATTCCTTTCACATCAACTTGGAAACAGATTCAGACTTCTACACTTTTGTATTACAGCCCAGCCATAGCCAAAAGGAAAATTATTAATCTGCTTTTTCTCAGCATAGAGCAGCAAAAGAAAGAAGCACAATTCCCCCATTTTGCAAAGAAGTGGAGGCACAGAGAGATTGCACAGAGAGAACAGCCTAAGCTTGTTCCTCCTTCCCTGTTACTTGGCAAGAAGAAGGAAAGAGTACTGAAAATATTCACACCAGGCAATAATAGACAGCCAGCGATGGGCAGGGAAGAGCAAAGCAAAGCTGTTTCTTGCTGAAGTGTTAAGAAATAAATGAAAAGTCCAAGAAACAGAAAAAACATAACCAGCATTTCAGGACACCACTCCTTTTGCCTTTGAAAACTTGCACCCATTTTGGCAGCTGGCACAGGGGAAGGCCACTAGCACATCCTGACTACTGTGGGATTCCCATGGGACAGAGAGCAGTGCTGTGTGACAGCCATAGTGACTTGCAATGGACTCTCCCGGTATCCAGCTGCTATTTATTGTGCAGAACACATATAACATTTTGTCTTGGCAAATGTATTTCACTGTCATGCCTAATCAAAAATGTTGCCTTGGAGCAATCTTAGCTTGAGAGAACCCCAAGCAGTTTTATAAGCAAGCAGTCACCCCAAGGTGACACTTGAGAGGAACAGCATTAAAGTGTACTCATCTCTCTTGTGTCCCTGGCTACTTCAGAAGCTCACAAACAAAGCCTAGCTCCCCTAGCTAGTATTCAGAAGGGGAAAGAACCCTTATGCCCTCGTTCATGATGTATCAGCACTTCCTAAGTAGAAAACTAACTAAAAATGCTGACTCTAGTCATGACCACTAGAGTTTTTAGTAAAGATAGCTAAGTGAAAGATTTATTTTAAGGATATTTAAGTAAAGACAAAAACATGTAAACCAGCTCACACAAGCTCACTCTTTCTCAAACCCAAGAAGAAACCAACAGCACAGAAATGACACTTCACATGTGATCTCCAGGCACAAAATAGTTTAATTACACACAGAATAGACATATACCCATAAATGCATTCAGGCAATTCCCCTAAGCAATGCAAGCTGCAGTCCCCCAAGGATTTTCCTTCAACCCCAAGGAAATGCCAAGGTATGAAGCAGAGATGCCTGAGCTAGCTTCAGAGCCAGCAAAAGCACAGGGAGCACAGCATCTGCTAAAACACCTGGCAGACACAAGCCAAGTGCATGTCTCCCAGATGCAGGACTGAGGCACCATCTCTTCACCACCCTGCCCAGAGACAGTCTTAGTGTGGGGAGAAGGAAATGCTCTCCCCTTGAATCTGCTGGATGAAGGCAGTCCTTCTGAATATCCTTCTGGTCAGCACTGCTGAGACCACACTTTCTTGCTCCTTGATCCAGCCTGCCTACATCCTCACTGTTCCACTTAAACTGATTTCGCCCCCATTGGCACAGCATCCACAAGCACACAGGCAGATTAAATTCTCTTAAAGTTTTCTCTTGCTAGGCTTATTCATAAAAGTAAGACTCAAGCAGCATCTTATAGCCCTCAGTCAGCTCTGCATTGAAATCAGGAACACAAATCCCGATAATGGGCTGCAGCCAGCAGCCAAAAATGGGTTAAGTGAGTCTCTTGGGCAAAATGAAAAATGCCACTTCTCAGTAACTGAGATAGGATTTGTCTTGAGCAAAAACACTTGGGATGGGGCTGCCAGTGTTATTTATGTCCTCAGTATGACAAAGACTTGAAGGGAAGGATTTGCTAAAGACTCATCAACCTTTCTCATTTGTTTAAGAGCTGGGAAATCATAGAAAGGAGTCCTCTAAGCAGACCTCTGCTGAAGGCAGAGGAGAACTCTTGGGGGAGAAAACAAGAGAGCCAGTTTGCTTAGAAGCAAAAACACCTCCATTTTTTCAGATGGTATCAATTTTCTCCTTTCCCAACCAGGTCAGCTGAAGAATTCCTGGTATATGCTGTGCCAGAGGTCATCACAGACACTAGAACAGCCTCTCTGCTTTTACAGTTGATGGAATTTTTATATCTGCCCACATGAATCCCAGTAAAGACAACAAAATTATGCTTTGTAATCAGCCAGCCCAAATGCTTCTACGGCATCAAATACTCTATTAAATTTCTCTTAATTCTATTTAAAAGGGGAGAAAATACCTATTTCCTCTCATTTTTCATCCACATGGAAGTGTAAATCTCTCATAGAGAAATTTAGAAATTTAATTTCTTTTTACTACACAGTGCACCAGGGTTTTGTGTTCCAAAGTCCTCTGAAAAGCTAAGATATCAAAAATGCATATCAAATACTAGTAAGCCATATAAAATGGACCACCCTGGAAAAAAAAAGGGTATTTGGAAATATACCAAAAGACTTCAGTCTAAAATACAGGAAAATTAACTTCATTTTTCTGAAAACTTTGAAAGCCCAATGTTGTTAAACACCTAGAGATAGTTCATAAAGTTTTTCAATGAAATGTTTTTTCATCAGAAAAAGTGGCAAGTGACTGAAACAAGTGTGCATTCTGCAGGCAAACAGAGCAGCATTGCCAAGACTTTTGTCAGAAAAGATTTTTCATCTCTAGGGTGTGATTTATGATCAAAACCCAAGAGAGGCTTAGAATCAACAATAGCCTAAAGTCCTGGGCTCTCACGGACCTGAACTTAGGACCCCTGTGTACTAGGCAGGCACTATAAATTACCAAGCTATCAACCACCTACCAAAGCCAGCCTCTTACTTTCACAGGTTGGCACCATTCCATTTCGCATTAAGAAAAAAAAAAAAAAAAAGAAAGAAAAGAAAAAAAAAAGACAGAAAAGATTCTGAAGGATATCCTTAATATTTCTGTGGTCAGAGAATGTTTCTGGAATGTGGGAGGCTGGCAATGTTGAATCTTTTTCACCTGATGTGAGCTGATTAATGAACTGTTGGCTGTGCTTACTGAGGATCTTTCTTTCTTCATTTTTTTTTCCATATAGAAGGAACTTGGTTTCAGCCCCATGTGGAACAAAGAAGGGCTTGGGGATTTTTTAAACCTCAAAGTTGTGTACAAGTAGAAAATCCTCTCTCACCTAGCTGTCAGAGATGACTCATCCCTGTGAGATGGCCATAATTTTCTTTTGGGAACACCTGATAACTTCCAAATGAGCAGCAGTGTAGCACATAATGGACATGGCCTGAACTGGAGGGGCTTCTAAATCAAGCCCAGACTAAATGAAGCTTCTTGGAGTTTGGGAAGAGAGATACACTTTTAAGATGGACATAGAGGGAGAGAGCTGTACCAGCTGAGAAGTTGCAGGGTTTTTGCTTAGTCTTTTTACCGGGGCTCTTCTGCTTCATGTGCAACCAGGATCTGGATTCAGGAACAAGGCAGGTTTTTAAGGCAGCCTGCTTTGGATATGAGAAATGAAATAAAACATTTGTTGTAGAGCAAGCACACAGTTTTGCAGTTGGGGCGAATCTAGGTGCCATTTTAGCTTTAAATCAACCTTAGGATATAACAGTTCATTCTAGTCCAGTGCCCCTGCATTCACCTTACCACAGGTTAACTGGGGGCCATCACACAACCAGTTATTATTTCATGTAACCTGCAGTAAAACTACCTGTCTGGATCACTGCACACTTATATATCAATGATAGGACATGATTTAGGAGTCCTTGGTCCTGCCGTTTCAGATATGAAACCTCAATGAAGCATACCCACCATGTCAAAAGCTGCTCTTAGGGCCAGCATTTGGGCAAAGTTGCGTTTACCCAGAAGACTCGAGCTTCACATATCCAAACCAGCTGTTTCAGAGTTGTGGCATTGCAAATACAGTCTGCATACATACATACATACATACATACATATGTGCACATCCAGCCAAGTAATGCGGGAACAACTGCCTGCTGCCTGGAATTTTTACCTGTGAGCATCCCAGGATGAGCAAAAGAAGCAGGCTACCTTCCACAGGGCACCAAGGTATATGTGCAGCCCAGTTTGCTGTGGTTTCCCTCTAGAGCAGAGCTGGAGGACTGTGTAGCCTTACACTTCTCATATCTCTTCCCAGATTATCTGAAATCTCCTCCTTCTCCCTGAGCCCAGGCAAACCTCTCCCCCCACAGGCCCTGAGCAAGATGCCTATGGTCAAGTCTCATTCCATCATCTCCATGAGGGAAATGTCACTTCTCTTGCAACCACTTGGCAGGCATAAGGACATTTAATGCCTGGATGTATACTGTTACTGCTCTCCCTTCACTCTTTTACACCTTTTAAATCTTTTCTCAAGCAGTCTAAGACAGGGGAAAAAAAAACAAACCAGCAGCTTTATTAAAACTATATTAAAACTATCTGCTTCACCTGTAGCAGGAGTATATTCTACTGAGGATGTATTCTCTTTGCAGCTGCACAATTCTATAGGATAGAATAAAATCAAGTCCCCTTCAAGCAAAAATGTACCTAGGTGTCAAGGGATCTCCTGAAAATCTCCAGCTTATCACAGCACTGAAACAGGTGGAGAGCTGAGAGAAAACAAAATGAAAGTAGATGCTAATCTACCTTTCCCAGTCAGTGCCCACCTACATCAGCCCCACAGAAGAGCATGCAGCTGCCCTAGCATTCCTCTAGCAATTACTTATTCTTTTCTTGAAGACTTCAAAAGGCTGAAGGCACACACCATGCCTTTGAAAATCTAGTGATAGTTGTCCTTCCCCTTTTATTCTTCCAAAATAACAGTTTTAGACTGGCTCCCAAAACCACAAAATACCATTTTTCTTCTGAAAACTTCTAAATAACTCCTAAGACCTGGGAGTTGGGCAGAAATTCTCTGGGATGTAAATGGTGCTGCCTCTATTTCAAGTGTGCTGGATGACAGCTGACACGTACAGACAGCAAACATGAAATAATACAACTATGATTACCTGCACATAGTATTTAGCTTGTGGCCATCATCACAGTAGATGAAGCTCTCAAGTCCTATTTGGAGAGACAGGTAAATAGATTTAGCTTAAAACATGAATACCAAGCATATATAATATTTCTTGTGTGACAGATTGTATATGGTTGTGCATATGTGTATGACAGACAGTACTGGAATATTTTAAACACTGAACTGCTGCATACAGTGATTGGTAAATTAAATAGTCATTCATTAGTTACCATAGTGATGCAGGTGCAAGGAAGGAATGGGGTGGGACAGACACAGACACACACAGAACAAACGCTGACAGAAGCACAGCCCTGCACTGATTTTTGTTAATATACTTTTATCTACTAAATTCCCCTAGGTGCAAGATCTTTTTCTATATTCATTGCTGTTTCACCTGCCTGCAAAGGGAAGTGACACATGCTCTGATACAGCCTCATAGAGTCAAATCCTGAGCTGCAGCAAATTGATGTAGCTCTATTGACTTTGGCAGAGAGCAGCCAGGTTACAACAGCTGGTGAATCTGGCAAAAAAAGAGCACCTAATTCTCTTTAGCTTCTGCAGCAGCTAAATACTACTGCATCCTCTGCTACTTTATAACTTCTTGCAGCAGGGCTCTCCAGTAAACAGACAGAGGGAAGCTGGCATTCCCAAAGCCAGCTGGCAGGTTTAGGCGTGCAAGTGTCATTGATTTCAGCTCTACAGCTCAGTCTTGAGAATCTCATCAATAATCCCTTTGCTGCTGATAAGAGACACTGCATGGGGTTAAGAATATCACAGAATCATAGAATTCTATAGCTTGGATATTACCCTAAAGATAATTTAGCTCCAACACTCCTGCATGGGCAGGGACATCTTTCCACTAGACCAGGTTGCTCAGAGCTCCATCCATCCTGTCCTTAAACACTTCCCAGGAGGGGATATCCACAGCTTCTCTGTTCCAGTGCCTGCTCAGGTCAGGTTTTAGCAGATGTGCCACCTTGCCCAGGCCCTGAGTCCTCCTGCTCCCAGGTAGCACTGCACTCACGTGTGCTTCCTGCAGCAGCCATGCAGGAAAGCTGAAGCGTCTATATCTGTAGGAGGCTGAATGAGAGAGAAAGATGACTCTGCCTTCCTTTGGGTCACTGAAAAACATGTCCATGGTCACCTGCCTGACAACACTGCTAAGTGACCAGCCTTCTAAAAGACCCATTAAAACTTCCCAAATTATTTTTGCACATGTATTTGGGTAGAAGAGAAAGAACAAGTAGAGTGAAACTGTGCTGAGGCTAATGTTAACACCTGGGCCAGAGATCTTCCCCAAACCAGGACAAACTGCCCCAGCCCTGCCCTTTGCCATAAATCCCCTTGCCCCAGCCAGTGGCAGTAGGCACTGAGCACCTGAGTAGATGAGCACCTGGCCTGCTACCTGCACAGGAAAGCAGCAGTGAATGGCAGCTCACACTGAAACCCCAACACGAGCACCTGAGTGCTTACAGATCTCTTGGTTTACGCCACCACCACTTGCCGGTGATGTCCTGTGACAGAGGAATGGGGCTGATGACTGGGACAGTAACAGCTCAGATGAAGCAAACGCAAGGACACTAGAGCACGTTTGTCAGAAATGGAGTGGCCTTAGAACTAATCTCCACCACATCCTGAGTTTGTTGCTTTTTTTTGGAATGGATTGGCCCTGGTCTGGACTGAACACCCAGAAGAACACCGGGAGCTCACGCCTGTGGCCCACAGGGGCCCGGGACATGGCATTTTCCAGTGGAAGAGGGACTGATAAGAGACTGAGCGAGCCAAGTTACACACCATGACAAGGACTTTCTGAATTTGCCATCTCTTCAGAACAGATAGTTTTATTGTTTAATAATATTACTAATTTTTTATGCTTGTGAATACTTTGCTTGTTAGATAAACAGGTTTTTTCCACTTTTCTCCAAGGAAATATTTTCCTGAACCAGCAGGGAGAGGGGCAGCTTGAATCTGCTTTCTGGAGTGACCCCTTTGGAAGTTTCCTCCCAAATTTGCCCTAAACCAGGAGACACAATACCTCAATATTTCTATCCTAAGTGATTGTCAGTGACTAGTACCTCAGCTATCACTAACCATAGGGCAAAATAAGCACATTGTGGGAACAAAGCTGGGCATCTTCCTCTGAGCTGCATTGTCCAGATCCCCACAGTGAGATCAGGCATTCTCCAAAATGTAGGAAGGAAGGAAGACAGGTTGAGATATATTCTCCCAGGTCCAATTCCTTGCTGTAAGGAAGGAAAGGACCACAGAAGCATAAAGGAAGCCCCAAAATATCCAGTGGCTATCCCTACTACCAATGGCGTGAGAGGCAGCTGTAAGTACCCTCATGTCCCCCTAGTAGGCACTTTCAGACAAGCCCCAAGCCAGAGGTGTGACATTCTGCACAGTTCAACAAAGCCTGTTGGAGTACAGCTGAGGAAGGGACACTATTTGAAGGGACACTATTTTCTAGCAGCATGAGCTAGACACTGAGAGCAAAGCAGTCTTGCTGCACTTTGGATATCAATTCAATCCCTGTTCTTTCTCTATTAGCCTAAGACATTTGCTCAGTAATGTCTTAAATCCCTTAGCATCTCATAGATTTCATTTAAAGACCCAGCATTCTCCAGCCCCTTAGGTAAGATATTAAATCTGCTTAGACATCTTCAGTACAGTAAATAGTCACCATCTTTATACAGAAACTGTTTTGATGGGGTCTTATCTGGAGGTAAAATAATCAGTATTAAGTTTTTTCCTACTTTAGTGAAAAAAATAACCATTGCAACATTGTGAGCTGCAAGAAGAGAAAGTATTATTACAAATAATATTTTTGTTACATTTTAAATGATTATAAAGACTCTACATATAGTCAGACTCTATATACAGGCAGACCTTTTGCAGCCCAGTCTAAAGTCTGCATTTTTTAATTTCTGCTTTATGTGCCAGTGGCTAACAGCCTCAAAACTATCTCTTTGCATTCACAGCACTCAGAAAAGCACAAACCCTGAAAACATAGTTTCTCCTCTCTCACTTCCACAGGTACTAACTGGCAGTAGCACTGCTGAATACAAGAGGAAAGAAGTGTCTCCCATACACAGCTGCAGCCGCTCTGCCCACGCTGCCCTTGGGACACCATCGCTCCCTAGGAATATGGGGCCTTGTGGGCCTTTTACTAGGACTCACATCTCAGGCAGAAAATCTTCCTTCCCCCACAGCAATTGAGCAGCAGCAGATTAAGTGGCCTCCTGTTTCCCTTTGTAGCAAAGCAAGTGCCTCTCCACAGCCAGGCTCCATCCATAGGAGTTGCTGTTCTCCAGTGTGCTGTGAACATTCCTCCCCCTTTGCAATGTGTCCTGTGCTCTAACCCTGCCATGCTGGATAATGGAAGCACATCTGGGGAGCACACTGACCTTGCTATGGTTAATGACACAACCACAGAAAGCATGTTTTACACACACATGTAATAATAATTGTTTGAGAGAACAACACAAGCAACATATTACAAATTGGCCTTCTGTGTGCTTCAGCAAGGTTGCTGTCACCATCCTGTCCAGGCAGCAGCACATGATCTCTGATCCTGAGGGATGCAATGCTTTCCACAGACAGTCTCTGTACATAACTGTTGATCACACTTAAGACAACATGCTCTACAGCTGACTGCAAACCCTAGGGCACTGCTAGCTGCCCCCCCTGCAGTTTTGCAGCATTCAGGGAAGGGAGTGATGTGGTTTCAGCATGGCATGTGTCTTGCCTTTGACTTCCCAGCCAAATGGTGAGCTACTAATTGCAGGTGTTTGGCAGCAAGAGGCCTTCATGTGAACCAAGTGAGGCATTAACTGCTGAAGAGGCATAAAAAATAAAAAGTGACTAAAACAAGAGATTTCTCTTCCCATTCAAAACCCAAAGGAGGTGGTAGGGCACTTCTTGACATCTTTACTTGTTAGTCCTGTTTCTGGATCTTTTCAGTAGCGGTCACGACTTTTTAATGGTTTTTTGTGATGAAAGCCTTTGACAAGATCATGTGTCACAGAAAGTGCAGTGGTGAGCCATGGCTTTCATATATATGTTAACCAGCCTTTATAGCATCACAGAGCCTGGGTGACAGAAGAGTAATTCAGTTAAGCTGCAGCAAAGCACATGAATTCTGTACTGTACATCAGAAGGCAGAGGAGCATGGATCTGAAAGGTGAACAGCCATGGAACAGCCAGCTCCAGGGTGTCCCATAGCACCCAGTTAATATGGAAATGCCTGTGTTGGAAACACATGGGACACGTGCTGCTGGGACCACTGTGTTGGGAAAGCATGCTGTGAAGAAAAGCCTTTCCAGCCAGACGAGTGTTTATGCACAACTTAAAGTTGAAATGAGAATTTGGGACAGCTTGGGGCACTGAAGAATATCAAGTTTCAGATAGTCAGATTTGCCCACAAGCAAAATTCACTCAGAGACAATATACAAAGTGAATTTGCCTATCCTTCTGATAACGTCCTTCCCACTGCCCCCTCCCCCTCCATGTAAGAGGAATCTCTGACAGGTGTAAATCTGCCTTTGAATGAAAGTCACTCCTCTAAACTCCTCAGGAGTTATTTTGAAAATCTTTCTTTAAAAGTCCTGGTATTCACCAAGATAACAGTTATCTTATTTGAAAATGGCAATAGACTCAGTATCTGTTCACATTTGCAGTCTCTAAGAAGAGCTACTGAATAAATGCAAGTACTCTTTCTTAGTGTTTTAGTTTAGTGCTTTCTACAGTGGTTTAAAAAGAATCATCTACTCTAACATGGAATTTTGAGATCAACAGAATAGAACAGTGTAAAATCAAACATTTCTGAGCCATTTATTTGACTTCTATTTCTAGGCCTCAATTAGGGGAACATAATTTGTAAAATGGCGAACAGGTAATCAAATTGTAATCAGCAAATCTTCTTTAAAAAAAAGGAGACTAAGAAAAGATTTAAACAACAAGCATTAATGATAGGAGAAGAAAAGAAATTCACATCTACAGCCCCATGGGAAAAATGCAGATGTAATCAATTCATGTGAAAATTTAATTAAAACACTGAGCAATGGGATGGGGGACAAAATACAGGTATATAGGAAATCTTTGAGAAATACTTCAGCAAGAACACAGTAAGGTTATTATTATTCTGCTCATACATCTCTAAGTAATTTGTATACATGCATCATACCACTAATGGGGAGAAAAATAATTTTGTCCTGCTACCCAAGCAACTCCCAGCTTAGAGGTGTTAAAAGAGCATAACAGCTTCTTGATAACATTCCAAATATTTCTGTGCCTATACCCAAAATAGTAGCTGGTTTATCAGTTCTGCCTTATTTAAATCTTAACTCCTCACTGTCCTGTCACAATAATTTTGTTTGAAAACAACCTAGAAATTATAAAGATAATTACAAAAGAGGGGGAGAAAGACAATGGACATTCGAAGTTTTCTTTAATTAAATCCTGCTATTGAGCTCCACAGAAAGAAAACCAATTAAGTAAGGCACATAATTCATTATTAAAGACAATCTTGTAACTCATAAGGAACATTAAGTTAATGTACAGTACAAATAGCAAGGTATGTAAAACTGCATCAACTCTTATATACCTATTAAGCTCTCATAGAAAATACTTGGGAAATGCCAGCCACTGAAACATAGTGTGAGGAAAAGACATGAAACACAACAAAAATGGAAAAGAGTCTGATGTCATCCAGAAACTGTTATATTTTATTCAAAAAGCATGCAAAAATCAAGCATAAAATGCCAAGAAATAAATTACTTAAACCCTTCATTGTAAAGCACAGATTATATACTGCAATTCATTTATTGGACTCTTTCTGCCAGGACACTGCAGCACATGATGGTCCAGATCCTCAGCCAGTCATAGCTGCTACAAACCTGTGGCTCAAGTCAAAAACTGGCACTGCACACAGGAATGCTGAGAGTGGACCAAGCAACACATAAACAGCCCTACACCAAGAGCATGTGGAGCAGGTACAAAAGGAACCTGCTGGGTGGGACAGATATCTCCAGACATCTGAAAAGAGCACACATCACCTTTGAGGCAATGCTCCAAGTTCAGAGGATGGCCAAGCAAAAAAATTAAATGCTTCAAATTTTCACCCCAGCAGAGAACATTTTGTCAGGAGACTAAATGTACATTTTGTCACTTGTAGTAGGGAGAGTGAGAATGTGCAGGAAGATTTTCACAAGGCTGGCTGATTCTGCCAACTGTGTGAGGTCACTCACAGCATGCTACTCCCTGGGGACTCTTCCAAAGCAGAAACAAGTACAGCCAGTGGTCTCAGGCCTCTACACAGTGGATTTCTGTGGTCACTGGCCAAAATATAAATAGCTCCTCTCCATCACTACCACTCCTGCAGATCACTAGCTCCTCAGGGTATGACTTCCCTATCCTCTCCTGGTATGTCTGTGCCTTTACAGAGGCCTCCAAATCAAACGTAGTGTGCAGTCACAGGAGGAGGGAATTTATGGATGAAATTCATACCCCTGCCCACATCAAACCCATTTTCAAGATAAATAAAGAGCTGTCTAAAGAGTAGCCACCAAGATTTTCAGATAAACTAGGAAAAAAAACATCCCAATCCTAATTTCAAAATAGCTTTGGTGCTGTACACCTGTGATTTCTCCACATGCACTGGAGTTCTGCACCTCTATGATTAAAACTGGCCTGTGCCTTTATTGTACAAGGACAGGGAGCTTGTTTATGGGCTGGGGGCAAGCCTTGAGTCTAGGCAGTGAGAAAGCTGTCAGAATGAGGAAGTAAAAGTGGAAAACAAAGAGAAATCTATCTCCCTAAACTCTCAGTGAGTTCCTTGCTGTCTTTGTAACACTTGGAGGTAAAACATTTCAGGCAGAAGTGTAGATTTTTGAGTTGGGATGTTCCTTCAAAACTCTGTGTTATGATGATAATGAAGCGTCTCCTGTTTGTGCTTTCTTGGCAAAGGCTTCCAACATTCAGAAGGGAAATGAGAGACTTTGTAGAAGACAGATGAAAATGTCTCTCATTGATAGATAGATGCAAGGAAGGCATTGTTCTGTTTCATTAAAATGGCCTCTATAAGATGTTCATCGCCCATCAAATGATGTATTAATTATTGATAGGGGAAAACCAGCAGGCAGCACTGCACTCAGTTTGACTGGGGGGGGCAAACATCCTGGCTGGTAACACCACATGCAGAAAGTGCCTGATTCACAGGAAGCTGTTCCAAAGGCGAAATCATTTTTAAGGAGAAATTTCTACATGAAAGGATTACACTTGTAAGAATAAATCCTGCTGCTCTCTCACTCCCACTTTCTCTGAGTAAATGTATATGCTAAAGGGCTTTTACTTCAGCTGAAATGGTGTATCACATTAGCATGGTTTTAAAGCTTGTATTCTAATTGCTAGGAAAACACAAGTAAAAAGTTAAAAACAATAAAAAAAGAACAGCAAAAACTCTAACAGTTAACAAGAGTTATATTATAAAGCAGAAGAAATACATATAAAATGTAAATATATCAAATATTTGCTGGAAACTAGCTGGAATTATGGACGTGGTGGAAAACCCACTGTCAGATTTTGCTTAAAATCAGATTACAGTTCAGTGTGTTATGGGTTGTGTGTAACAGAAATGTCCTAAGAATTTAGGCCTAAATATAAAAAACTCATTACACCAGATATATATTGGAAATTTCACCAGTGTGGCAAGAAGTTCAGCTGAATAAAAAGTTGAGGTGTATGCTCTGTGTGTTGTGGATAACCAGTGCACACTGCCCAAACTGAGATGTGTTTTGAAGCTCACTCCCAAGACAACATTGGGGATGGTGTTTTTTTCAACCTAGAAACGCCTTCTATCGATTTTCTTCTTCCATTTAAAGCAACCACTTACCTACCACATTTCAAAGGAAAGGGTCCCTCCTGCAAAAATTCTTGGTTTTGTGCTGTTGCTTTCCCTGGGTCTCAGTAGGGGTGCAGCTACACACTTGAATGTGTATACAGCAGGCCAGCACATTGCTCATCCACTGTAGAGACAAAATCCCTGCAGGCAGGCAGGCTGGTCTTACTGCTAACAGCCACTGCAGAATAAAAGATTCCAAAGTGCTAATGAAAACCCTGCTGAAGAAACCAAAGAACTTTTCAGACCCTATTAGAAAGTAATCTGTAATCAGATGTATAATTACACATCAGGGCTCACTTAAGAAGTCCTACCAACCTCTGGCCTTCCTGTCCTTCTCTTCACCCTAAAATCTTTCTTTTTTTTTCCTTTCTCTTTTCTTCTTTTCCTACACAAACTGTGCTCTTGGCTCTTTGAGTAGATTTACAAGATCTACTCCTGACCTACTTTTCCATTGTTAGTCCTGCAGCTCTTGTCAAGAAACTTGGCAGAACCTTTATACATCCCATTACAGCATCAGGGCTCTAGTGGCAAAGCAGCGAAGTCCCCTAATGAGCTACACCAGTGAGCAAACCTTCCCTAGCCTCACCCTGCCCTTGTCTCAGTTCCTTTGTTATTCAGGTCAGGAGCAAACTCTCAAAGGAAGAAGCCTGATCTCCCTCATGGAGTAAAGACTCCGGAACTAAGCTCTTGAATTTAACCAGAACAGTGGTCCAAAGAGGACCCTAGGAGCAAGCAAGGGCATTTTTAACTTTTAGGGAAGAAACCAAACTAATTTGTCTCATTTGGAAACTTACTACTTTGAGCAGAAATGTCTGATTTTGGGTACCACTCTTAGAAGCTGATAACACAACAAAACCTAAGAATAAATGCAAAGATACAAATATAATCAAGGACAAGAAAAAAAAAAAAAAGACCAAAATGTGCAGTTTTGAATTTTCTTCTACTCATTTACTTTTTGCATCTGGCAGAAATTCATTGCTTTTCACTCTTTCAACTCTCAGCTGTTCTCCATCCCTGCAAGACAACCCATACATCAGGTGCACACATGTGCATACAGCTCTCCTGGGGCTCTGACTGGCCTGTACACCAGCACAAAGAAGCAACCTATCAGCCAGGAGGCAGGATTTGCAGCATGATTAATATGTTTCACCCTTGATGAAAAGGTCCTTAACAAAGCTCCACTGACCTCTACCATTCCTAACTAATAAAGAGAGGAAAAAGAACTAAGAAAACGAAAGGAATTTTAACAAGAGAAGCCAATGCATGCTCTTGTTTTACAGGGTGTTATACTACACATGGAAATCTTTTTGCAACTTAAAAAGCAGCTAGACAGGAAGCATAACCAACACCAACACTTCTCACACTGGGGAAGCTTTAGCTCCAGATCTGGAGCTTTACTCTGCCTCTAGCCTTTACACATCCCATTACAGCATCAGGGCTCTAGAAGGTGCAACCACTGGCACAATAAAAATAAAAGTATTGGTTGACTGGGCAAAGTTGAGATTTCCAGCCTCCCTACTATTCTTGCTAGGTTACAATTTTAGGTACTGTTCAGGAAAGAGAAGCCTTTTATTATTAACTGTAGAGCACAGCTTATTTTCTTCAAGCAAACACACAGTAAGTGGCTGAAATTATTGCTGTAAAAGCTAAAGTATATTTTCATCCACAGTATAAGTAGAGCCACTGACACCATAACCAGCTCTTGGTACCTAAAATATACCATTAGGTATCTTGATCCTTGACACAAAAGGAGAACCTGCCAGTGACACACAAAATTTTTGGCGAAGAGTCTATTATAATAACTTAGATTGGTCTCCTGAACAGTGCTGGCAATGTCCATTCATCCTTTCAAGAGTTCCAGCAGAGGAACCAATTAATTTTGTTTGTGGCAGAAGTAACTGTTTGCAGAATGGCACCTCTCAACTATTAAGGACTTCAGCAGCCCCTTTTCTCTGGGGCCAAGCCCTTCAAGCCCTTCTTTCTTTGGTACCAAAAGAAGACATTGGATACAAGTGATGGAACTACAGAGCCACACACAAACCTGTGAATAACAGCTGAAAATCTCTGTAGGTAATTACTGGTTCCCTGTGGGATCCAACATGTTAGTGACAGAAAATTATAGCCAACATGTTTTCTATTAGGTGGCTCTAAGTACCTGCAAACTGTGATTTCCTTTTCTAGTAATATCATATATTCATGGAGCTGTTAAGCTGATAGCATCTTTAATTCAAGTTAATATTGTCTCCTTTTTGCCTGTGTGATTTCAGAGGAGTTTCCAACACACCTCTATTGGCACCTCACTGCATCTATACAAATATCCTGCCACAAATTATATTGATGATATATTATCCAGCTTGCAGATCAGATAAGATCACAGCACATTGTTTACAGATCGGCCTTTGTGTGTTACACAGTGACTGTGCCAATCAGCAGTACCTTGCAAAGCAAAGCCTTTGTTTATTAAAGGAAAAATAACCTCCTACTGAAATTTTTTGTACACAGGAAATCATAAGAGTAAAATTAGAGCAATACAGTTTAATAATTAAGGCTGGCATTTTTCTCGAACAATACACTTTTTCCTGATCCCCTTTATCTTTTTTTCACAGAAATTTAAGACAAAAGATTTTACTTCATGTTGGGTCAATTAAGGGCATAAACATGGTCACTGAGAGATGCAAGGTTCATCACTGTGCCTTGAGGTATCAGCATCCATCAGCTGTCTGTGCTTGTTTGCATGCACAGGGCTGAGCTAATCACCAGATTTGGAACTGGGAAGCAACCCCCTTTCAGATTAGCTCAACAGGGACTGCTGGTTTTGTTTATCTTTCTCTGCAGCACAGTGCAGGGTCCAGAAGCATCTGCAAATGTCACCCAGCAAATTTCCTGCTACCCGGGAGGACTTAGAAGTGCCCTTCATCTCTCCTGTTCTCCTCCTGCAACACAATTATTGTGGCATTTTGTCTTCTAGCACAGACTTGGAGTCTGTTGTGAGAAGCCTGGAAATGTACAGCATCCCGGAGTGATATGAGCTACAGAGCACATGACTGCACATCTGCAGCATGCCTTTCTGCATTTGGAGAGGCACTGACTGGACAGCTTGGGTGGTGCCATTCAGTCCTATGTCTTCAGTTTATCTCTGTGGCTCATCCCTTGCTCTGGAAAAACTGCCATGGAGAGACCTCTGCAGGGATGCACATAACTGCCCCTGAGCTATTAGCTATGGGTTCACTTATAGTAAATAGCAACAAGTCAAACAGAATTTTTCAGGGTTCATCTCTATTCATCTCTGTGTTCAGCCTGCATTTGGTCAGGCAAGCTCCACCTGCAATAACTGTACCATTTCAGGCTCCACCTCTAACTCTCAGCATCAATGTGCTTGGTTTTGCTTTACGCTCTGGTTGTGAAAAATACTCTTAAAATCTAGTGCAAGAAAAATAGAGCAACTGACTGCTCTGTTTGTCTGCCAACTTCACCAAAGATCAAAGTGTAGACTTCAAAAAGACCCCGCCCAATTGCAGATATTTAACCAAGGCAGCTAAGCACATCTTGGTTCCTGTACAACCAACACACAGCAGGAGACTACTCAGAGAGGCAGTCTGCTAATCTGAAGCCCTGACACTTCTGGAAGAGCCTCTCATCCCTTACAGCAGAGGGCCAATGTGGCCAGGTTGCCTCTACTAAGTAGGATGAATGCAGGCCTTAGAGCAGAGATGAACAAACGGGGTAGGCATGCAAATGAGAGGAGCAGAGAGTGAAATGAAAGCTACTGCAAAGTTGACATCTGTTTTGTGCAGTGTTTTCCACACACAGATTAGAGGTACAGGGGTTTTGGTCTGCTCATCGCTTGCTAAGAATTATACACAGCCATCGCCTCTCTTGCTGTCCCACCACAGCCAGGCACTCATTACAGGTCACAGCACCACCTGCCCAGTGCACTCAGCAGAATGAGCCTTTTCCTGATTAAGATCAGCCTACAGAAGCACAGCTGAGTTTTCAGAAAGTGTTTTATTCACTCCTGCTTGCAACGATACAGACAGCTTTCAACAGAAGTGAGAAGGTATTAGGGGGAAGGAATCTTCCTCTGAGAATTTCCAGTGTTAAGGCCTTCATGAAAGATGTCATTATAAGGAAATGAATGACTACATTTGTCACCCTCTGGGAGGTCTCAGAATGGCTTCTATTTTTATCTCTTCTTACCCCTTGAAGGAACTGAGAACTAATATTTGTGATTCCTGACTGAGGATATTAATGTTTTAAAAAGCTGCTATTCCTTCCAAGGCAGTAAAGTGAATAACCTCTTTGCATTTTTCACTAGTTTGCCTCTTGAAATGAAATTTTGGTGACTGTGTTTCTAGTAAGATGTGTCTGCACAACCATCCAAACCTATTCCTGTCTATTTATCTGGGATTGAATCTTAACAAATCTGAAAGATGTATGATCAGAAAGGATGCTTTCAGAACGGAAAAATCTCACGGGTAACTGTTATATTGGTACTAAACCCTCTGAGTGTAATGATCTGCCTGCCTGGAGCAGAAACATTCTTATTTATAGTCAGCACAGTGATAAATCATTAGTCCAGTTACCAGTACAGTCATGCCTTGAACAAGTGTCCACAAATATAAGAAGGCTTTTTGAAAAACCTTCACCCACTACTGCAAGACTGGATGAGACTTATCTAAAAGACTGTTGATGTTGCATTTGAGGAAGCAGATGGGTCACTGCTGAGCACACACTATTACCTTGCCAGCAGGTGGGTCTGTGGTCAGAGCAACACTTTTGGCCTCCACTGGCCCAAACAGCAAAGGATCAGTGCAGAAATCGAGACTGGAGATCCCATCAAAAGGAGATGGCAAGGACCTTGCTTCATAAGGTTATGGAGCAAAGATTTCATATATATTTTCATTCACTGCATTTCAAATTTCACTCTCACATGAAACCATTACCAGCCTAGTCACATGTTCGTCTCAGGATTTAGCATGGAGGACAGGTTACTGCACCTCTGAGTGACCTAGTACAGAAACACAGCAGGCCTACATTTTTCAGAACTTTTTCTTCTTGATTATTTCCCCTGCAAAATTAAAATAAGCAATTTAAAAGCAAATTTAAATTAGCATATTGAGGACAGTTTATTATTTATGAGATGGAAATCACAATCTTGGATGACTGAACTCATTAAAGACACTTTGGAACAGTTCCCATGTATTTCTTCCATGGTACCCACACAACAAATAATTCACACAGTAATTAATGCCACGTCTTCCCAAACAATACATGCTTCCGACAGGAACTATTGAAAAAGGAAATGCAAGAAACTGCACCAAAATAGCAAGAAGCTTAAAATACATATCAGCAAAACCAGGAAGTTTTGTGTTAGGGCAATACAGATGCTTTAGCTGAACTTACTGGGCCAAGGACATCCCTGAATAAGTTCACAAAAGGTCAGTGGAGCTAGCAAGGAGGGAGTTTGGCCAGCCAGGCCTCTGCACTGGCACAGCTTTTGTCTGACCTTGTGTCAGGGGCTTACAACAGACAGCACTCTGACATCCTGACACACAGACTACACAGCATACAGCAAGAGAAAGAAGTCTGTTTTCCTTCCTAGCTGTAGCCGACAGGGCTATTTGCATTTCAGTGAATTAAATACTTTTCCAGCACTGTGACAACCTGTAAAAAGTCCCCAGAGGCACAGTTACACTCTGCACCGGAGCGCAGCACTGGGATCCCCAGCCGGGGCCAGCGGAGGAAGCGGCAGCGGTGCAGCTGTGTCAGCACAGCGCCGTGCCCGGCCCAGCCCTCCCAGGAGCTGGGGAAATAATCAGCTCAGGCAGGCTGCCACATTTTCAGTGCCTAAGAACTCTGCATGGCAACACGGGGAACCTCGCCGATGCACCGGCCTCTCAGTGGCTCCCCGTGTGCTGCAGTGTCCCTTCTGAAACGCCAGACAGATCTGGGCGGGTCTTGCAATAAGGAATTGCTCGCTTCCATCTGCTCTTCGCCGCTGCTGAAGGGCTGGTGGCCTCACCACTGTGCTGTGGTACTGCATTTCAGGGGCAAGCAAAACAATCCAGATGTTAGCCACTTGCCATCACTGGCAAGGGAAAGGAGCCTGCGGGGTGGGCAGGGATGCTGTGTTCTCAGCAAATCAGATATTTATTCCCTTATTCACTCAGCACCTCTGTGAAACACTGGTCATGTTTTCTAAGAGGAATTCAAGCACAGAGAAACTAAATCTTCCCAAGAAGATCTATGTCAGAAGAGAAAATTGCAGCAAGATTTACAGATTCCTACATTTATCATCCTAAAATACAGTTTATTTTTTTCTTTCTGATCAATAAAGCCATGTAATGGGCCATGATTTTTCCCTGTCCATACATTTAAGTTTCACATCACAGCCACTACCGTGGCTGCAAGTTACAGACATTAGCAGGACACCAGAGGGAAGTACTCCACACTTGCTGCCTGGCAGAGCAAGAGCAAGGACAGAAGCTAGAAAGAATGAAGCATGAGGGAGGGACACCACTGTTGAGACCCCTGGAACATGTTAGCCCAGAAAAGAACCTAACCTTTCGACCGAAAATCCAACTGTAGGCAAGCCAGGGATAAACATTCAGGACAGAGCCATCTCTCTCACAATCCACCTTACTGAACCATGGGGTTTCCATCATGTCTCCTTGGAAAACAAGAAAGGAGATGAAAAATACAGGGCATATTGGCTCTTCTTTCTGAAACCTCAACAAGCAGCTTCTTAAGTCCAAATAAGTGGGATGGAATTTTTCTACCCCCCTCCCACCAGGCACAGGCAACTGGATATAACTCAGCCTCATGCACATCCAGTGAGGAGGATCTGGTCTGGCTCTGCACATGCCTGTCTCTTTTTATTTTTGTCTCTCTAAAGGAGAGTTCTCAAAACAGTCCAATTGGTTTTAAGTTGTTTTTAAAGGGACAAAGGGAAACATCAGATGTTGAAAATGCACAGCGAACGAAACAGCTGTACTGTAAAAAAACCTCTGAAAAAACATACTTTACAATGGTAATTATGACAGATTAAACAATGAGTGTCATCAGTGTGATGGTACAAAGCACACAATACTGTTTCCTACTCAAATATTTGCAGACATCTCTGATTTTTTATTTTAATGAAATCTCATCTAAGTATTGAATTGGTTTTAAGAACCATCCTGAGGCTCACAAGAGCTTTCGCTGTCAGAAGCCCTGTCAGATATTTGAACTGCAATTTGTCTCAAATGGTTCCCAGCTTGAGCTGGAGAAATGCTGTAAACATATCCTTTTTAAGAGGTGACGAGTCTGAAAAATCACTGCCTGCAAAGACCACATCTCTGAGAGGAGCTGAGGACCTCTCCGGCCATACAGTTACAACAGGAATTTTAAGGATCCCCACACCTTGACAGAAACTTTTGCTGCAGATTTTCTGTGCTTCTCAAACATATCCAGGAACTGCTCTGTTTTGTGATTAAGCTGTCCTCTTCGGATGGCTAAGCACCTGGAATCCACTCCTCATTCACTACATATGTGCATGACAAGTATGGGCTGCAACCATGAAGACAAAGGAAATAAATCAAATCCTTCTGAGGACTTTTGAGAGCTTCACAGCTATTGGATGGGAAGTAACACAGTTTAAACAATGATACATTAATTAATTATAAATGACAGCATGTGAACCCCTGGATTTTCTGCTAATACCAAATGAGTTTGTGATGGTTTATATAAAATAAGAAACTGATAGAAAAGCCTCCATGTGATAATAACACCCAGATATTTAAGGAAATTGGCTTTGAAGGTTGCTGGGCATAATACAAAGAATATTCAATGAACTGAATCCTGAGGTTGACCCTTCACTATTATTTTGTTTCAAGCAAAAATGTCTATTTGCTTTAATAAGAACTCTTTTCAAATAAAGCAAATCACCTCAGATGCGACCCCTGTGGATATGTCTCACTGTCATGTTCAATATAGTTGTCTGAACTCCTGTATTTGTGACAACCTGCTTCCTGTTGGCTCTCACAGTACTTGCCAGATTTTTCCTTGTTTCCTTTAGGTGTCTATTTGGACTGAGTTTCGCTGCACCTAAGAAAGATGATGATGACTGCTCAGTACAGAAGGAGAAGCTGTGCTTTGCCGCAGTCCCATTAATCCCTGAAGAAATTTGGAATCAGAAGACAACCTGGCATGGGTTGTATTTCTAAGCTGGCTGTGAAAACCACATGCATTTCAAAGGCCAGCCATTTCCCCCACCAATCCTGTGTGCCACCCCTGCTGACTTGGAAGAAGTAGCTCTGCCATAAGCCCCAAGTCTCACCACTCTGAAAAAGTAAAATACTAAGGAAAGCGATGAAATCATTAAAAAGACAGGAAACAGACGGGTGTTTGCCAAATGGAGAAGGGCCACATGACTAGGCAAAGAATGTTTATTTTAGCACTCCCAAAGTCGGCTAAAGATAGCAGAGAGTGAAAATAAACGTGAGAGCTATCACACTGAAGTAAGAGGAGTTCACAAGCATCTTTAGGGTAGCAACACAAGGGAGGAATTTTGGAGCTGTATGTCTGAGTAGGTTCTGTACCAGCTGCTCTGACCACCCAAACAATGGGGCACTTTGTGGACAGGCAGGTACCTACTGAGAAGTGGGGCAAAACCACAGTATCCTTCATTTTGATGGATAACAAAATGTCTATGCCAATAATACCATTGCAACTGTTCCTAGACTGCTCCATACATCACTAGATCTGGGGCAGCACAAAATTAAGGATCGTGAAGTAGAATATGGACACAGAAAAGTTCCCTGCAAGACTCTAAACAATATACTGAAACATATGCAAATAGCAACAGAATAGATTCAGCTTTCTTATTTGACCTTATTTCTTTTCAAAATTTCTTCTAGATTCTTCAAGAGAGAAACCTAAATACATTGCAAAAACCTCAAATGCTTTGCTCATGTATTTTTTAAATTTTCATATTTTTTCTGAACTGATGAAGAGAGTTATTGAAGACTGCCATGCTAATTCCTGAATTTCTTCCTGTTTATTGCCCTTTCACAAGTGGCTGACTCAACAGACAACTGAGAAAAGACTAAATAAGTTTTCTCTGGGTGGCATTTTAAGCTGGAGTATTTTAAGAACTGCTGTTATGTTGCAGCTGAATATTCCAGCAGACTGTCTGACTCCTTTCTGAATCAGAGTGCCACCAGGCCAAATATTTGCACGAATTCCATGCATTGCCCTGTACAATCTGCACAGAGAAGAGCAATTTAATATGCAGGTAAACAGTGGCTCTTTATGCCAGCATTTGATCCCTAAAAAAATACAATCTTTAGAACAACACCAGAATAGGCAGATTAAATTGTGAATCTAGCAAAATCCACGCTTTCTCAAGAACTTTTTCTAATGTCCTATGTCTCAATCCACAGACGGACATATAATTCTATAGACAGATCTTTTTGTGAAGAGAGATCAATAAATCTGAAATTGTACAGGAATTAAAGGTGAAAAAAGATATCTCAAAGCCTTCAAAACATAGATTTGAACTAAAGTTGCTGAGTTGCTGTTAATGATACCAATTGTCTGGGTTGGAATTTTTTGAGACAGAAAGTTGGTACAAACATCCAAACAAGGTCACTGAAAGATTTCACTGAATCAGCAAAATTCCTCAATCTTCCAGTCTTTTAGAAAAAAGCCAGAAAATTTGAAGTCTATTTATAAGAAAGGAGAACAGAGAAGAAGCAGAGCTATTCTAAAAAGATTACTAAATGTAACTAATGTAGATTTGAACATGTACCTTGGAGTGGTAGAGGTAATGGAACTTGGCTCCATAATCCTACTTCTGCAGCATGACTGTTTTCTAAATCACTCTTCAGTGATATGCAATCTAAAGAAGTCTTATCACAAGTCTTATCTCCTTTAAATGGTGGCTAGTAGAAACTAAGACTATTTAGAAGAAAAATACTTTTTTTTTCCTAACTTGCAATTCAAAACCACAATGTTGTTTTCTGTTTATTTTGAATAGAAATATGCTCTCATGACCAGTGGATTGACTTAATAAAACACACCAACTGCAATGAACTTAAAATTCCTTACTCCTTTCTGTTTAAATAATTGTTTTGTCACCAGCTTGCTGACTGATCTTACACAGCTTATTAACACCTATAGTTTTCAAAAGTATTCTGTACTTTTTATTTATATTGTCTGTGCAGAACAAAATACAGGAATTGTCTGATTTTCAGGGCCATGAAACTGAAAACTTCAATGTGCAGAGATTCAGCATCTTAAAAAAAGAATATGGTTTGTCCATAATTCACCCCCAAACTCCAGTTGCAGTTACCACGCAGAAAGATGCATCCTCCTCTACAAAGATGGCAAGTTTCAAATATAAGAGAATAGAAATAATGGACTAAATCTCATAGTCACAGTAACATCCATCTATAAAATAGGAAAAATGCTGATCCATTTTTTAACCATCTCCTGTTGGTTTCTACTTTTCTAAAAAATTGTGAATTGACACCAGAATGAAAGTGATTAAAAGAGAAGGAAATAACCAGAGAGGGGATTGGTTTTTCTTTCAGTTACTTTGCTGCTGGTAAATGGTGAGCGTGTACTGTAATTTTAAACCAACATCCTCAGTTAAGGAGACATTATTTTAGTCAACTTACTAATTGAACACAATTTTCTATCTCAGCAAGTATTCCTTGTGCCTGTGGCAAGGAGACTGTGGTGTAAGGGAAGGATGGCCAGAGAGGGAAGGGCACTCTCTTTGCCAGGCAGCAGGCTGAGGAATGAAATTCTTCTCATGTGTGTTCACTTCAACTCCCACTTTACATGCAGACAGGAGATAAAATATGAGTTTATCAATGCATATCCAAGATACTGTGGAAAGACTCTTTAGTATATAGCCCTTGACACAGACCCCCATGTTCCTTTGGAGCGGGAACAGGCTGCAACTATGGATAGGACAAGAGCACAAAGTCTTAAGCTGTGCCAAGAGAGGTTTAGATGGACATTAGAAAGAATTCCTTAACAGAAAGTGTGATTAGATATTGGGATGGGCTGCCCAGGGAGGTGATGGAGTCACCATCCCTGGAGGTGTTTAAGGCGAGTGGACATGGCACTGACAGCCATGGTCTGGTTGACATCGTGGTATTCCGTCAAAGACTAGACTTAATGATCTCAGAGGTCTTTTCCAACCCAACTGATTCAGTGAGTTTGTGAATGTGAAAACAGTTTAAGGTCCCTCAATGCCCCCACAAACACCACTCCTGCTGCCTGATGGAGCACAGGGCCCATCCCAACCCGCTCCTGTCTCTTGAGAACTACAGTGGGGATCACACGAAACTACAGTGGGGAACACACGACCAGGGTGTTCAGAGCCGAGGGCAGGAGCACGACGGCTGCTGCCACCACACACCAGGCGCTTCTGCTCAGCACTTAAGGGAGCACTTATTTCCGTGAGCAACGACCGCTGCCCCCCAGCCAGCCACCAGGGCAGGCGACCAACATGGTTGCAGGAGTGACACTGGAGCCGCTGGAGGTACACCCCCCCGCCGGTGGGACCCGGGGCCGAGCAGCCCTGAAGGCCCCGGGCCCGAGTCCCCTGCCGGCTGGGAGCCCGCGGCCCCCGGGATGCGCCGCGCAGGCAGCGAGGCTGGGACACGACTCTCGCGAGAGAGCGGCCGGCCTCGCCTGCAACTCGCACACACACGGGCCTCTCGCGAGAGCGGGGCCCGCGGGCGGCATGGAGCGGCTGTTCGCGCTGGAACTGCTGGTGGAGGCGCTGCGGGTGGCGGAGCCCCAGGGGCCCGTGGAGCTCCCGGGGCCCGCGGAACACCCGGCCGTGGCGCTGCGCCTCTTGGACTTCCCTACCCTCGTGCTACGCCCCGCCGCCGCCGCGCCGCCCCTGCGGCCAGGGAAGCCCTTCCCCTTCGGCCGCGGCAAGCGCTGCCTGTTCCGCTGGCGACCGGACGCGCTTTTCGCCGCGCTCCGCCGCCGCCCGCTCCGCGCCCTGCTCCTAGCGCTGCCCGCCGGGCTCGCCCCGGGACCGCCCCGCCTCCTGGGCAGCTGCGCCGTGTCCTTGGCCCCCGCCGCCGAGCTGCTGCAGCGGCCCGGGGCGCCCTCCTCCTGCGGCCGCCGCGGCCGCTTCGCGCTGCGGGACAGCGCGGGCCGGCCCGTCGGGGAGCTGGTCCTGCGCTACCGCCTCAGCAGCCTGGAGGCCGGTGGGGCGCGTCCCGCCAGCCCCCGCACTGCCACACCGCCTGCCACCACCCCGGAACCGCGAGACGAGGAGGAGGAGAAGGAGGAGGAGGAGAAGGAAGAGGAGGAGGGTGAGCAGCTGGAAGGCAACGTCTTTTGCCCTCCGCTGCTCTATTACAGCCGTGAGCCGGCTGAGCATCAGCGGCCGCCAGCAGCAGTAAGGCAGTGGGAGCATGTCGAGCCGCAGAGACCGCAGGAGAAGGACAAGGGCCACAGCCCACCGCGTCCCAGTGCTGGGCCCTCGCTGCTGCACCCCGCCACCCCTCGAGAGCCCCAGCACGCCCCGGTGCAGCTGCCACTGCTCAGCGCCTTGCTGGCAGAGCTGTCGGTGCTCACCCGCAGCGCTGTGCCTGCTCCTGCTGTCCACCCCCATCTTGCCTGGCTCTACCAGCCCCCAGGGAGTGGGGACACGGCCTCACAGCCTCCCAGTCACTCTGCTGCCCTGAGGCCTGCAGAGACACCTGTGGGGCCTAGCAGGAGCAGTGAAGTCCCGAGCCCTCCGTTCAAACAAGGCAGTCAAAAGGCCACCTCCCCAGAGTCTTCTGGGGTTGGGAGACGACCCAAGAAAGCTGTACCTGAGGAACAGGCAGCCTGTGAAAGGAGCTGCAAAGCTAAGGAGAACAGACCTCCCAGAAAGAAATTGTTGTATGGGCTGACAAATACGCTGAGGCTACGGCTACAGAAGACCAACCCGGATAAGCTGATAATTCATGAAAGGAGGGAGCAGTACAGAAAAAAGCAAATGGAGATGCTGAACGGGAGAAGCCCCTTACCCAAGAGAAAACTGGTCAGAAATACTGAAGAACAGCATGTGGTGTCCTGCAGGCATTGTAGCACAGGAGGCAGTTCAAAGCGGAATAATCAGTTGGATAAAATTGTTCAAACTTCATTAGAAAACAGTGCTCTCTCAGAGTCAATTTCTGTGACAGGAGATAAATCCCCTGGCCTGCAGAAACAGTCTATTGCAAGTCTATCCAAGAATGATTCAATAATTACAGCCCCCTTACCAGAGGAAACTCTGTTAAAATCTGCTCATGAGGAAAAGTCTGCAAAAGCTCAACTCCCAGCAGCATTCCCATCAGATGCTAATGCAAAAGGAAGTTACAACGATGCAATAAACTTAATCCATCATAAAACTACGGAGCATGATGATGTATCTATTGTGAGGGGTCATAAACTGAGCCCCAGCAGGAGTGTTGAAAACAACTCTGAATTCATATATTCTGATGACTTTGTTGCTAGTCCAGAGAACACAGTTTGTTCAGAAGATTTCACCAATGCTGAGAGTACAGGTAGAGACTCCAAAGTTTGTGACAGCAGTCCTGAGCCTCTGTGGCTTGAAAGACCAAAGCAAGATAGGTCAGATACAGAGTCAGAATCCAGAAGATCCCGAATTTCAAAGACAAGTCAAAGAGCTCAAAGTACTTCAGATCTTGTGCCAGTTCCTTCAGCTTCATCTCCAGTCCAGTCTTTCAGGAGAAACTGTGACTTTAAAACCAGCATGGGAACTAGTGCTGAATCTGCTGATTCACTTAACCTTGCTGAGATGGAGGCATCATTATTAGAAGATGAAGAGCAGAAAGCCCAACAGATGAGTACGGAAGAGAACAGGGGTGATCGACACATTAAAGAAATATCTTCACCGAGAAGCAAACAAGTTAAATCTGATACTGATCTGAATACAGGAAAGGGGCAGACCTCTGCAGGACAAAAGCAGTCAGTAACTCAAGTTAGCTCTTACTTGCCATCTAACATGTCTGATCTTGAATTTAGTGTTCTGGAAAACAGTAGGTCAGACGAAGAAGATGATTTTCTGGAAAAACTACATGGCCCTAATCAGTACAAAGACATCAGTGAACTTGTAATAAACAAACTCCCAGGATATACAATGTAATTATAAGTTTTCACTATCTGGATTAAGATACAATATTTGAACTTTATAAATCCTGTTACATTTAGTTACACTAAATTTAAGATTTTATCATGTACATTTATTACCAGTGAATTTAGTTATGAGATTTTTAAAATAAATTACTATTTGAATCTCTAACAAATGGTGTCTACAGCCTGATTTGAGTGTCAGTATCTTAACACAAAAATAATCCAAAGAGCACATGAAGCATAAATTTCTGTCAAAGGAGAAATTAAGACAGAAGCAGCAAAAGCAGCCAGTACCAACAAAAGTAGTCCAGGGTAGATGTAATATCATGATACCAGGACAGCCAAGTACAAAATTCATTCCTAACCAAACAGAAGGTTTTATTCCTCCTAAAAATTTCCAAGCTTCCTTTTCATTAGAATTAGTTACTTAGAACATATAGTCACAGCCAGTAGCATCACAGAATTTTATCAGCTAGTCAGTATAATGATGTGTTTGTTTCCCTTTTCCATCACTAAATACAGTAACCAGAACTGGATGAGTCCTTTTAGAGTTTCTTAGGTTGAAGTTTCATTTAAGCCAGATTTTCACAATTTATTATTGAATAGTGTAAGAATTATTGGTGATAGTGAATCTATATAATCTGGGCAAGCTTTAAGAGGTGGATGGAATTCACTTGACCTTGAAGACTAAGGGTATGCAAGGAGTAGGGAAGAGCATAGTAAATCTTCAATGCTTCACAACTCCCTGATTGCATTCTCTGACTCTAGGGAAAGAGGTGGGGTCAGCACCCACAGTCCAGAAACTTGGAACAAATGAGCATATTATGTCATGATGTAAAGATGTGAGGTAATGAGAAATTTGCCATGTCTCCTTTGCCATTAAAATAGTTGAACTGATGTCTGCTTTTGATTTCAGGTTTGCTTTTTATGGCTTCCAGTTTGATCATTGAACTTAATGTCTTCTGTTTAACTACAGAGGTTTTTCTAGAGTCCGTGTGCTGATCCTAAATTTTAGAGGTGCTTTTTGACTTGAATTCCTGCCTTAGTTTTTAGTCTCATGTACCCCCCCCCCCTTTTCCCCTCTTTGAGTAGTTCATCTCCTATGTCAGCTTTACATTGCTAACTATCTCCTCAATTAGGACAGTTATCCTCAGGGTTAAATGACAGACTTTTCCACTCTCCTTTTCTTTATAATTTACAATCTGACTTTTTTACACAACTTTTTCATTTCTCACTGTAATTTTCCATGTACTTTATTACAAGAGCCAGTATTTACACTTTAACATCTTGGAGGAGCTTTTTCCTTTACCTCCTACTATGTGTTTATTTTGTAGGAATGACAGCACCTCTCCTATTTAAAGCATGAACATCTGTGAGGATTATTGAAGTATCTAGTGTTGACTTTCTAAAAACCACTAGTAATATTTTTAATCTAAAGGTAAGCAGCTGAAATTACCTATATACCAAAGGAATCTCTGGCCAGAGCAATTCCTAAATCTTATTTAGGGTTTCTTTCATCAGCTACAATTTTAGAACAATTTTTTTTTCCTTTTTCTTCCAATGCCATGGACTTCTTTGATAAACATGGATTCCGACTGTCATTTATACATGGCAGTTATTCTGATTTTATTGATGCAGTAATGTCTTGCACTTCTCATGAGCAAAACTGTCATTAAAATACAATGCTGACCAACCATTTTTACTGTGTGGCTATTTAAATGAGGTGCTAATGCTACAAGTGCACAATTTGAAGAACATTTTTAAAGAAAATTTTATTTCAAAAATAAAAGTTTATTTTCAGCTCCAAGCAGGTTGAAACTCAAGGGCAAATTTCCAGTCTTTTTTCTATCCCCTATTCCATCTTCAATTTTCAATTTCCAGAAGCAAATATGGTCGGACAATATTTCTTTTGTTTAAATAATGAAATTAATCTCTTTTCAGCTGATTTTATTTGGAATAACATTTCTAATGTTTACTGTGTAATAGCATTTATAATTTTATCAGGAGAACAATGAAAATGACAAAAAATGCATACTAGGAAGACAATAGAAGACATTACACTAGAACAAAACTGCACCATCATGCTTGCATGGCTTAGCTTGTTTGTTTCTTTTCAAATATATACTCCAGGTAGTGATTATTGCATGAAGAGATTAGCAGGTAGTTTCTGCCCCCAGGGATAATAGTCTTTTCAGATGTTACTATCTTGTTGTGAGAGTAAATTAATTTTTACTTAACATTCAAACAGCAACTCTCAGTCAACAAAAATGGGAAAGAACTTTATTATTGAAAACTCATAAACCATTATCTTAGCAAGAAATAGCTGCTAATGACAAGAGGATTTTATGTCAACACAACAGAACAAAACAGAGATATTAATTACCAATATAAAATATTTTTAAATGGCCGCAGCAAACTCCCTTTTGTACAATTCCTATAGTAATCTACACCTCCCTTTTGTACAATTCCTATAGTAATCTACTCCTAGCTAGCCAGTTTTGTTATTATAACTTGCAGCCTGTACCCCTGTTATCAAGTAGTTAAGATCAGAGTTTTAATAAGAGATGTCTCTAATGGAGGTATTACACCATTCTTTCATAGTTTCTAAACTGTAAGGGCTGAATTGCACAGATGATGTTTGTGCAGGGGATATGACAATATGCTGGGAGAAGCAAATAATAGCATATACATTGCAATTCTTGCACAGCTGTCCCAGAAGTAACATAAATACTTAAGGATACATGGTCTCATTGACTCATTACATCTAAAAATTTCCGTGCTGCACACTTTTAAACAGTAAACTACAGTTACTTTAAGTTTTATGTTGTTGTAAACGTTAAACTTTACTACAGCAAAATTAAAAGGTGAGAAGTAATTATCTAAACTTATAGATCCTCACTAAACAAAGCCACCTGACTTCTTACTTTAGACTTGTTACTTTAACAAGATTGCTTGAAATCTGCATGATATTTTAGAGATATGTTAGATGGGTGTTTAAAAACATAGTTTCATTGCTTAAGTTTAGGGTGGTTAAATCTGCCCAAATAAAATTGAATTCATGTTTTACAACAAGACCCAAAACAAGAAATAAACACTTAGTTCTACACATTAATTCAGATTTTATGGTTGTTGCTGTAACTGTTTTTTTAACAGTTATTTCAGCATACTATTTACTAAATCAAATCTAGATAGCCACTACTATGTAACTGATAATGCGATGGGAAAAGCAGAATACTAAATACCGATAGCTTCTGGCACTCTTCCCTTTCTATTGTAATATTTTCCTGCTACCAGTACTTCTTACAGATCTTATTACTTGATGGCCAAGAACAGTGCTAAGAAATCCCAGCCAGGTAGGTTTCCTCCGCTCCATTTTTTTTTATTCCTCAGCACTCTGATTAGATGACACAGATTCTTCTCTGTGATTTCTATGATGACACTTCCTACCACCTATTTTACTACTTGTAATCCTTTCATCATTTTGGAAATCCTTTTCCTCAGTTCTCTGAAATTCCATCCAGCCTTGGTAACAGTGCAATTGAACTTTTGACTTGCTCTTACTTATTTCATTCTTCTAGGTCCCAGTATTTTGTGATGCCTGGTATTGTAGTAATTTTATTTCTCTTTGTGTAAGTGCTGGTCAGTCATTATTTAGATGTTAGTCATTGTTTAGAAATCTTTATAACTTTGCTTCCTTTTTCTTAGCATTTGTCATCAGCATTTACTACTTGCTTGTCTTTGACTGTCTAAAAAGAAGTCAAAGAATTGAACCCTGTATTTAGACCTTTAAAAGGTTTCATTTAAAGACTTCTACCTGCAAGACCTTCACCAGTGGCTGTGTAACGCCACTCATTCAGAGCTGTAGAATGTCCATTTAGGACTGCGAACATTTGCCCATAGTTATCTTTTGCCATGGCAGACAGCAAGCTTCTCTAACTCTACCAAACCCTGCCTTTTAAGCCTTTTCTAAAGTTTTGATTTCCAAATTAACATTTCTTTTAAGATGACAGAGGCCATCTCTGTGAGAACAGATGTTGGCTTTAATTTAGCATGCATTTAGAGCTAATGGCAATCACATCTGCTATAGCTAATGTTTGCTACCAGATAGCTGCTTGCATTTTCCATCCTCTCTTTCAGTCAGTATACTGCTGAATTTTAATTTCATTTTTGTTCACACTGGGGTTCTTCCCTCATGTTTAATCCCTTGTAGGCATGCAGGTATGTTGAAGTCACCAAGACAAGCTGCAACTTCACTGTCTTTTCCTTGTTTGGCATTGACATTCACCTGCATTAAACTGTCTTTGCTTTCGTCTGGCTTTTATGATTTCACTTGTCTGAATTTTATATGGCAATTGTAATGTAAACCTCCCCTGACTTAACAGAATTGCTTGCATATTCCCAGAAGTATATTCTATGTTCTCTATTGTTTTCTAGAGGATAAATTTGAGTGTCTCATGCTGGAGAAAGCAGTATTAATCTTCAGTTCTGCAGAGACCTCTGCAAGTGATTCATTTACCAATTGTTTAAAATAACATGGCTTGGTAGAGGAAGTGATTAAATAACATCTGAGATACATATTACTCCTAACTAAATGAACATTTAAAGATTGATTCAGGTACAGAGAATAAAAAACCCCAAAGCCAAAAAAACCTACCTTTCCTCCTGAAACAACACAAAATCCCTATAAAATTAAAATGTTAACTAAAACAATTTCAGATGCCTATTATATATTTTTATTCCAATTATAGACATTTTACAAACATTTTGGTTATTAGCCTGAAAATTTCATGCTTTTATGTTCTCTCTGTACCTATTAGCAGAAGGTAGCAGGTTTTTAAAAGGAAGTAAAGGTATTTAAATTGTCAAATCCTCTGAAATTGCATGAGAATTAGTCACCTCAAAAATGGTTGTGGAATGGAAACCCATGCAGAGGACTCTAACAGTATTATCACTTGGAATGCAAAAATGTTTTTGAAAGAAGATAAGTCATGCTTCAACAAATATTTGCAGAGGGATTTGGAAAGTTTAGTGGTATCATGATTGAAAGAAACTCCCTTGGCGTCAAAGATATTCCAGCCCTTTTTCTTTTGTCTTTAACTGTTGGCAGATTCAGTATTTTTCCTGTCCCTTATGCTTATGTAGAGAGTACTTAACCTTTGACTCCTCCCTAAATTTCTATGCCAACTTGATGTCCAGAACCTTATTTCAGAGATATCTTCTTCTACTCTCCTATCATGCCTTTCATCTTAATGCCTAGCCTGTTCCAGTTTCTCATCACATATTTCATGCCATCTTTAAAATTCATCTTGCCCTACTTATCATTAAGAAAAACTCCTAACACTTCTCAGATACTTTCACTGATTTGTTCTCATCCTTGATATCACACTAAAGTTCTGACCATCGTCTGCTGGACTCTGCATGGTTTATCCCCTTCCTGCCTCTATGAACCTGTTTCCTTCTCTGTATCCTTTTCCATGTAACTCTACCTTCATTCAATAAAAAAAATAAAATATGGAAATTGCTGTACATCTGTGTTTCCTTCTCATCACCCCTGATCATCCTCTCCATGGGTACCTCTATTGCCTAGAGTTCTTGTCCACAGGAACATGCCAGACATAACAGTTTAGATAGAAGCCATCAGATCATGTTTGATCTTCTCTACATTACAGTCCTCAACATTTTGTTTGCTTACTCCTGACAGCTGGTGTCAACATTAGGATAAGACTAAGGTAATGATCAAAATTTAATGGCATATGTAGGGAAGGAAACTCTTCAGGATGTATTGTCAAACCTTGCTAACATCAAACACAGTATGAGGGAAGCTCTGATGTACCATGGCATGCAGTTTTGATTTTCTTATTCATAACTCTAATAAGAGTCAGCAATGGAATTACTGTATGTATGAAAATCTGTTAACAGTCTTTTGACTGTTGCAGGTCTCTCATCTCCTGCTGCCTCTGTGGTGTTACTCTACAGCCCTCCAAACATTGTGTGGCTTTATTTGTAAAGTGGAATACATGTATAGGGCTTCTTCAAAACAACCTTCAAAACAGCCTTCACAGGGCTCAATGAAAAGACAAGAACACAAATTCAAGGTACTTCAGTACATTTCCTACATACCCATTTTTAATAACAAAATATTGGAGCACATTCACCATTATCAAAACCTTTTATCAGCAGGGGATTTGGTTAATTTTCAGTGAGAGCAGCAGATTTGCTAACCTGATACTTCCCTGGTATTCATCACTGTTACAACACCACTTCTTATTTGCATCCTTTTTTTCAAATTTTTAGCTGTTGATTAAATTCTGTTAAATTACACACATGCCATGTGAATTTAGTAAGGCTTGATACAGTCAAGGTCTTTATCAAGGAAAGCACTAATTGCAACAAGAGTCCTAACTGAAATTTGCTTTTTGTTTATCTGATACCTTACAGCAGCACATTAGTCAGCCAAAGAAGCATCCCTTGCCAGCTGCTGATCGCATTTACATGTCCAGAATATATGTCCAGAACAGTGAGTCATGGCCAAACTGAAAGTGTGTCAAGTTGGGGGGTAAGTTCCAGATGTTCCTCTGAATTTTTCTTTGCTTCTTTTGAAGCCTTAACATGGAACTGAAATTTTGTTTCCCCAGCCTCTATAGGATTTCTAACAAATAAAAGGGAAGACAAAACTATTTTTCTAGGAAATGTCCCTATCTTCTTAAACACTCATCAACCTTAGACACAGGAAAGTTATTCAAGGAATGTTTACAGAAACTATTCAAGAAATACTTCCAAGCACTTTCCCATTCTACTTAATATCCCAAATAATTTGAGAACAATGTCCTTCACTGTAGTTATTACTTCTACTTCTGATCTCAACAGGAAGAACTGTGAAGATACACATTTTGTTTTGGTTTGAGTTTAGCAGTAGTGTAGATCCCAGCAGTCCTGCTTTTACTGGAGCCATTTCACACAGGTCTGCCAACAGTTCTGCAACTAGAGTAAATACCAAAGTTATGGATCAGATGTACAGCAGAAAGCAGGCTAAAGCTGTATTGATGCAATAGTAACAGGAGTTTGATCCCTGCACTCCAGGTCAAAGAAAGTATGTGTTTCTGGAACAGCTCCACAGGCCCTGCATTTTGACCCATGGGACGTTAAAATGAAGACAGACAATAAAAGGAAGGAGGAAGTAAGTTTTGTAGGGATAGGAGGAAGTAAGTTTTATAGGGATGAGTGCCTCTTGGATGGAGCCATTTGCTTCTCCCTTGGCTAATGTAAGCATCTCAACTGGTGTCTCAATCAGCTTCCTGATTGTACAAGGAAGAATTTGTCATTTAAGACAATCTGAATAAAAATTGCTAATATATCAGAAATGCCATTTTGACTGTTCCTGCACAACACACCACAACTTGCTGATCTTTTTTTTTCTTTTCAGTCTGGAAGTTGTTCTGCATAACAACAAGCAGTACACACAGAAACACACATTTCACCACATAGCCTTTGATACCCCAATTTAAGACAACAGAGTAAAGCAAAAACAACCAAAGAAGCAAAAAGGAAATCCCTGCCACTCAAAGTCTAGAAATTGCTAGAAAGTCACCAGTGGTGACAGGGATTCCTTGTTCTTTCTTTTTTCATCATTTTCCTGACAGCATTGGGGAATATCAGCAAGAGTTTCAGGCACATTTAGAGGTTAAGTGCAAAAAATATCTCTTGAAGCAAATGTATCAGCTAGGAAACCTCCTGTCCCCATTCAAGGAAGTGGTCAGGAAATCCATCAATCACCACATCATCTATTATTACACTCTATTTTTCAAAAGCTGTCTTTGTGATTGTCCTCAGTTCATATGCCTAAGAGGGCAGGTGGTTCTGTCTTTCAGTATCATGCTTGTTGATTGTGAAGAGACCAAAATAATTTTGTCCATTTCTGCATGACAGGTTCCTCTTCCCATTTACTCAGAGCAGCCCAGATGTCTGCTCTTACAAGAAACTTCTGCAACCACTTTATCTTCTCCTCTTTCATTATTTCACATATGGTCACAGAACCAGCTACAAGAAAAAAGGCCAACCTACCACTTCATGTGCACAACCAAAAAGGAACCAAGGACACAGGCAGGCAGAGAAGCAGGGTCCTCTATTTCTGCCAAGGATAGGCCTGGAGCTCATGACACACACTTCTAAGCCCAGCACAGTGAGTGTATTTCTGGGCCCAAAAGGTCCTAAGCATGAGTTCCAGAAGTATGAAGTGTATTGATGCACATCCTCTCAGTGTGAATCCTTTCTTACCTTTCATAAACCTGCTATACTCAGCAATTTCCTTCATTTTTTTGTCCTGTTAACATCTACTCTAACTTCCCAGTTTGGGTATCCTATCCCCTATTGTGGAAAGCATTTGCCTCGGGATAATTGTTACTTATGTTACACATACTGATATGACAAGACACTGTGACTTGAATTACCACCCTGATTGGATTATAGCTTTTACAATCTCTGAAATTCTGATTCTTTAATAAGTTTATTGAAGTTTAAAAGCTGTTTGGGTCTCATGGAAATCTATTACTTTACATGGATTAATAGTGAAGTGAGTCTTTTTACATTATTTAAACACTAAGATATTCGTATTAAACATTTGCAAAGTACGTATAGCAATTGTCCCAGCAACATTAGCACAAACATCATCTGCTGCAATCCAGCACAAAATATGTGGACATAACTATTAGGAACCATCTGGTGACCTGGCACTTGCTGGTACAGGAATGAAATTTTAATTAAGTTTTATAATCAGAAAGTGTAAGTGACAGCTCCCACTTGAAACCTCAGAGCCAGTAAACTGTCCACATAAAGAGAAGGATGTCACCCATTTAATGGGTTGGATCACACTGCTTGATGACATACTTTGTAAGTAATGTGCTCCTTCCCTATGTTCTTGGGCATAAATTGCTTGTGCAGTCAGAATTTTAAGAGGAACTGACCATATGGCAGGTAAATTGGGAATCACACTGCAATTTACTGAGAACAAGGCAATACAATAGATGAGCCACTCATTCCCCAGGTTTGGCTAGGATTGCATCTTGTGCAAGATAAAAGCCCAAAGGAAAGACTGTATTGTAACAATAAGACTATTCCAGCTACCACTGCCGCTGCATTCAGGTTTACCTGGAGCTGTGAAACAAAGCTCAGAAGTAAGAAAACTTCTCTTCTGCCCCAGCACTCACTATCAGACAGTGATTCATTCAGGTGTTGGTCTTCAGGGTCCCAAAATAGCAGCCCATCAGCACCAGATGAACAAGCCCTAAATTTCCTGTCTTCTCTCAGCCATTGGTAACTATTACTGCTATCTTTAACATTTAGTATATAACACTAAGGGTCTATAAAAAAACCACCTCATCCAAAAATGGTTCATCTTTTCTATATTACAGTTGAGTTATAATTCTAGTTCCACTAAAGGCATTGGCTCTGCAGGTACTGACCCATGAAAGTTATTAAAGATCTCAATTTTGCAGTCAATAAACCAATTTGTGATTCAATCACAAGCACCTGGAGAAGGTCTGTTCTGCTACTACCATCTCCAGTTGTCTAAACCATAATCAGAATTTGCAAATAAGAAAATTAAATCCAGATTGTGACCCTTTGCACTTTGGGCTAATCCAAGAAAAATCCAGAGATCCACACTGCTGAAGAGTTAAAGGTTCAATCTTTGGAGAATTTCTCCAGTGCACTTCCACAAATATGCAGATACACTTGACTTTGCAATATTAACCTTGAAGTGTCCATCAGCTCAAGAAGTAGAGGATTTCTCTACATTCATTTTTAAAGCTTCAGCAATTCTCTTTTAGCAAATTGACTGCACAGACAGAAATCACTGCCATCCTCTGCACGACCAAACAATCACAGCCTTTAGATTAAGCTTTATGGCACAAATATAATGTTGGTTAGTGTTTATATTTATGCTTTTGGGGAATTTGATGTTAAATAATCTATTTTTCACTCAAAATTATTTCTTTTAGGCCCTATGTTTAGTAAGGCAGCAAGCTTTGTACAAACAGAAACTACTGTCAATGTTGAAAAACCCTAACATAAATTGACTCTACTCCTAAATTCAGGCAAACATCAGTAGCATAATCCTTTTCTCAGAGTAGGCTCTGCTTGGAAACTAAATAGCCAAAGTGCTCCCAAGGGCAGCAATTAGTATTTTAGCCAGTGGATTCATTTGAGGAGACTTGTAAATTTAATGAATTCCCCAGTAGTCAATCCATCATAGTCACTAATATGCTGGCAATCTTGCTACTGATAATGTTGCCAATACATTATAAGCCCTCATTTATTGCCTTAAATTTTAATTCAATGAATTCTGCATGTGAACTCTTTTCAGTAGTACTTTGTGCTAATGCAGCCATAGATGGGCCATTTGGGAGCATAACAACACTGAACTCAGTACACTTGGCAGGACATCACTGGAAAAGCAAGACATTTCTCACCCAAGATTCTTTATCTCTTACCTCCCTAATACTTGTGCCTCTAAACTAAAACATAATTAGATCTACCCCTTCTGGGCTTCATTTTATGGATTAGAGGAAAGCACAGGGGAGAGGTCTGAGTGAAAACTCAGGCTTCCCTATATATTTAGCCAGATTTCAGACATGAATATGGAAGTGCTGAATTCAGCAGTGACATAGAACTGTAGGCAATAGTGCTTGAAGAAATCAAGAATTCATCTAACCCATCCCCCTTGCCCTAAGGCAAGAATCAGCTTGTAACTATATCAGTCCTGACAGATTTTTGTCTAGCTCTTTTTTAGAAAAAAAAAAAAAAAATCAGTAAGAGAGATTATGCATCTTCCCCAGGCAGCATGTTCCTGTGCTTAATTATCTTGAATGTTAAAAGGTTTTCCCTGGGTCAAATATCAGTGTCCTCTGATAAAATTTAAGTCCACAAATAAAATTATTTTCACTCTTATATGCCACAGACAAAAAGAGCAAATTTTTACCTTCCTCTTAAAGAGAGCTTTCTGCATACTTATGACTTGTCTCTCGTCTTGTTTTTCCTCTGGACCTAGCAACCACAACTCTTTCAGCCTTCCCTCACAGGCCACTGGTCGTTCTTCTTGCTTTCCAATAAGCACCATACACACATTCCTTGGGATACAGTATCCTAAGCTATACACTGACACTCCAGTGAAAGTTTCTCTAGGACTTCATAGGACCTCACACACCTTTCAGTCTCCCTGTTTAGTATTACCTGTAAATATAATACCCATGCTCTCTCTTCTATAAATTAATTTCTAATGAAAAGATGGAGTATGCCCAGAGTCATAGTAGACCCTTGCAATGCCTCACTACTGCTTACCACCATTTGATCAGTGACCCATGGAGAACTATGCACTAAGAACATAAAACCAGCCACATGAGAAATATCACATCCACAGCATGTTTCCCCAGCTTAGCTGCAAGAATGTGAGAGCATTCTAATGTCAGGGCTTGTGACATCTATTGATTCTCCCCAACAAAACAGCCTGTCAATATGGTCATAGAAAAAATAGATATAAAAAAAATAGAAAAAAAACCTGATATCATTTCTTCTTGACAAATCCATGCTGACTATTATTCCTTTCCTTGTCAACTTCCAAGCACTACTACAATGTTTATGTGATTATTTGTTACGGCATTTTCCCTCGTAGATTTCGAAAGGGAAACAGGCAACATGCAGGTAATTGGTAGTAAGGACATACTGTCCAGAAAAACAAATGATCAGTAAAGGAACAAAACATACCTCAGAGGCTTATGTCTATAAGCAGCCAAAACTCTAATAGAAGTAAATGCAGTTGAATGGAAAAAAACCCCAAAACCTTTAAGTGAGACTAAAGAAATCCTTTATGTTTCTTACTCATCCTTAGTCATTGTTAAGGTAGACCCACCAGAACACACAAAAACTTAATAATGATAACATTAAACCATAGCAGTATGATCAGATCCCTTCAAATCCCTGAACTTTGCCTTGACAGGATAACTTAACTGCTGTCAAACTACACACTAACAACACACACAGTTCAAGAGGCTCTAAAGAGAAGTAAATAAAGTTGCATTTCCAGTAAATAGAAAATGCATTTCTATGTAGGCTGGAAATTACTTACAGTACAGATTTCTTACCATCAATGTTTAGAAAGAAATTTCCTTCCAGGTGTAATCAGAAAGAGCATCAAGCATCAGCTCTTGCTGGCAACAGAGGAACTCAAACCAGAAAGGAATTCAAATGCTTATGGTGACATAGTACCTGAGATATGTCAAAAATAAGAAACTAATCAGGCCCAGGGCATGGACCTGTGCAGCTGTGCTGTTTAACAGCTTGCAGCTCACCAGCTGGGCTTTTAGTTGCAGCCAGCAGCTCTAACCCACATGTGCAGGCTTGGGTTGGGGGACAGCATGGTCTGGGGCCAGCTCCCAGGAAACAGACCACATAAAAGTGTCCCTGTCTAGAAGAAAAAGAATGTGAAGATGTTGAAATGGTTGCAACTCTTCCACTTGACGATGGGCTGGAAGGTAAACACAGCCTGCTGTATTTACTATTAGATATGTAGCCTTGGAAACCAGACTGGAAACAGAAAAGGCTTCCCAAAGTGGTATAAAGCACCCTACTGAGAATTTGGGACAAGCTCAGAGCATGTATCTACCCAGTCCCTCAGTGCCATCTCAATGCTGTTTTTTGGTTTAGGCTGGAAGTAGCTTGCTCTCTGCTCACCACACCAAAAGGACAGGCTAGGCATCCAATGGTTCATTTAGAAAGGGCAGGGAAAAGGACCCAAATCCCTACAGGCCTTGCCCACAGATCCAAGTGCATGCCTGTGTATAGCCGTATACCTCCCTTTTTTTCCCCATTCAAGAACTGCATTTTCCTGTTATGGCAGGTTCCAAGCCACAGTCTAGGAGAGATTGGTATAAGCCTGTTTTCCCTACGGAAAGGCATAATCTCAAATTTATCTTTCCTCCTCAAAGGACAGGGCCCCTCCAAATCCCAGCTTTTGTGATAGAGAGTCTTCAATGTAGCTGGAAGGGCAGACATTGCAGCTCTTCACATGAACTTCAAAATAAAGCAGAAATTTTCATGCTTACAGATCCCACTGTCTCCACTCTTTACCTTTTTGGATCTGAGACCTCCAGAACTCCTCTTCATTCAATCCAGTAGAACCAATTCACTTAATCATTGAATTGAACCTTCCTCAACTATTTATTTTCATTTGTGTATTCCTTGATTACCTTTTGCCTTCTTATCAACATTTAAGCATTCTCTTTTCAAAACTGTACCAGCTCTTTCACAGCTGGACTCAGATTATATTTTCCCCAAATAAAAATGCTGCAACATCCTTCTTTAATTTTTAAAACTGTTTTGATTCAAGACACCACTGTGTCCCACACTTCACACAAAAGACAGATAGTTTTGCAGAACTTTTGAGTTTTCTATTCATTTATTTTGACCATTCAGTTGGTATTTTCATGCCTAGAAAATAATTCTTAAGGAGAACATTTTCAATTTATTGTTATCTGAAAAACAACTGTGTATTAAGCACCAGTGTGAATAAAGCTGAATGACAGCTTGATTAAAGTCAAAAGTTAGGTTTTATGTCTCTGTAAACACTGGTGGAATCTATAAAATCAAAATAAGATCCTTTAGAGGGCAAGAAAAGAGTATTTCAAGATTTTTTTTAAAATAAATGAACATTTAAATAATAATATTGTTAAGAAAAGCATATGGCAAACAACAGATGGACTGACATCTGCATTTCAGTAAAGAAAGAGAGCTTTAAAAGTTAGGAACTTTAAAACCAGCAGCAGAATTTGCAAAGCTAAAACAAAGCTACAGCATGCCTTCCTTCATTGCTTATGCATGACTCCAGCTTTAGTGGGCTTAATAAATCATTCTGAGCCTTGTATTCATAGTGAATTTTTAAAAATATCTGTCAAATAGATACTTAACTTCTGCGTTTAGAATTCATTTTGCTTTAAATATCCAAAATATATTATTTAAATACACACTTAAACATGTAATGATTAGAATAGGAACTGCAGTTTTTAACTTTAAATTTGCCCCACAACAATTTTAGTCCATTCCTACTTCACAAGGGAAAAAGACAGCACCACCTGTAAATGTACTTTGCATTTTGTGATTCAATTTGAGTTCACTGTTCATGGATAATCCTTAGATGTGATACAAGAGCTTCCTATGTTTTTTCTTAATACTTTCCCTACAGAAAGCTATTCCATAGTGACTGGGTTAACATAGAATACATTTGTGTGATATGCTCTTTATTCTATGGCACATCATAAGAAATTAACTTTTGACTCTGAACTTTGTTTCTGTTCTCAAAAGAATAAAGTAGAATGAGCCAAATCTGTAGCAGACTTGCTCAGATGGTTTGGGATTTCAATAACTATTGCTTTAAGCATGGATATAGAGTTTATAATACAGTTCCTTTTACATTATTCAGGCTTGAATCTAGTACAGAAAAAAAATTTTTTTACTTGTAAACAAAAGAAAAAAAATTATTTACTAAGTCAGATTTCACCAGCTCTTGGACTGGAGGCTTATTGGCAACAACAAGAGCTTTGCCTTCTGTGTTACTCTCCCTTAGGCAAAAAGAGATGGGTTGCCTGCTTTTACAGAGTGAAGATACATTCATTTGATGTTGACTCTTAGCTGGAACCTATCAGATTTAACAACAGAAGCAACTTGGAATTCCAGGAGCAAGTCCTTATTTAGTACAAGCAAGGAGGTGGGGAGATGCAGATTGGCAAAAATATGGGGAATCTGTCAACTCTCTAATGCATTTAATAGGCATATTTTTTGAGTCAGCTATTCTTAGATTAATTTCCTTTGGGTGCACCACATTTAAAGGTGTTAGCCCTCAGAGCATACAAATTCAAGAGTAAGAAGCTGTAAATTATGGAACAGATTTCCCTTCAACAGAGGACAAACTGGAGAAGTTATCACAGAGCCAGAGCACAATTAAGCCTGTCTTTCAAAGATAAGCTGAAAAGACCTTTCCACTGGGAACTAACTAACTTGGTTAAATAATGATAAGCCAAGTTTTAGAAGCTGTTTTAGCTAGGACTTTATAAAGTAGGCTGTATTAGGTATAACTAAAGGTCCAGTAAAAACTCTAAGAAAAGGTCACATGTTCAATAGCCTTTCCTCAGTGTACTTGCAGTCCTTGCTGGATGCATTGGCCCCGTGACGCAACCTTGACAACACGCTGATGATCCCTGCAGTGCTAAAGTAATCATTTCAGCCAGCTGCACCCCAGACACCCTTGCTCCATCCTTTTATCCTGTGGGAAAGCACTCATGGGATTCTCTCAGATCCTTCTGACTTTATTTTTGAAGGGCCTGTGGTGGAAACACAGCCCTTCTTGCAAGAGAGATGGCAAAAGCAAAGGATAATTAACAACACACACTTTAGTTTTACTTTTGGAAAATAAATTAGATCAGGCTAACTACATTTGAAGCACTGGAGATATTTTCAGGCTGACCTGATGGTTGCGATATCCCAGATCAACTATGAAGGATTAAGTTTAAATTAGGTTCCTCTAAATTATAGTAATTGTTCCCAGCAATTGACACAAACCATTAGTCAGCCTTTATTTCCAGCACTACTGTGATGAACTTTGGGTCTTGAGATGAATGCTGGATTAACACAAAGATAGGTTGGGAGCCTGCAAGTAGCATCCTTTTCTGCTTTCTGGGCTGATCATGAAGGGCACTGTCCATCTCTTGGGTGCCAAAAGCATTGGGCACTCAGTTAATGGTATTCTTATGAATGACTGATTCTTTTCCTAAGTTCCTACACTGGCAATGGCAATGATCTATAAGCCAAAGGAAAAGTTGCTCCTCCGCAAGCTCAGTTGAAAATGCTCTCTTTAAAGGAAGAGGGGCTCATTTATATGGATGAGCCCAGCAAATGAAGAGATGGGGTTACTGAGTGCAGAGTGCTGGAAGAGCTCTGGTTTTGGAATAGCTGCTGGCAACATGAAGGCTCAGCGATCAGACACCTCCATCCCAACCTTCCCACAATGCCCTAACCTACTATTAAGTTGTGAAAGGCTATGAAACACTGCAAAACTACCTGAAGGGGAAAAGACATCACTGGCCCTTTAAAATCTTCTGTAGTTTATCACTGGTTCTACAAATAGGCAGAATATATAGTTTCTGCCAGTCTCTTTTAGTCCCCTGAGAGCCCCTTTCTATAAAAAGACATTTATTTTCCTCTTAGATATCTCTGAGTTCAGAAACAATACAAGTTATTCATCATTGTCAAGTTTTGAACTTTTTCCTCTTCACAATAGATTTTTGAATAATAAATATTCATTTATTGACCTAGAAAATCTGACTTTTTGCAGGCTTTTTTATTCATGGCAACACAATCAAATACTGCATTTTCATCTGCATATTCTCCACCCTCAAGTACCCATCCTCCTCTAAAAATACTACAGGTAACAATAGTAATAACACAAAAGTAGTCTCAAAAATAATTCAAACCCTTAAGGAACCACAACAAATCAAGGCTGAAGGGGTTTTGTGAGAAAGGCATTAGACCATGAGGGACCAAAACGAGGGTGATGATAAACCTCTTGGTCAGCCCACATGGTTACTGAGTCACAAGGGTTTAATTCTTAATTTATATCTGGGGAAAAAAAGTTTCCTAGAGAATTTAGTCTTCAGGTAAACAGAGCAGCAGAAACCCGACACTAATAACTTTTATCCAAACCCAAACCAGCCAAGTAGCTGTGAGAGATCAGCTCCAGTCTAATTCCCTTAATTCTCCTGTAGTTCTCTCAGTAGGCAGAAATAAACAGCCTAAGACCTACAGAAACATCCACTGAATCTCCACTCCATGATTCTATGTTCACTCAAAGCAGTGACTCCTTCCCTGGACACTGTCACCAAGGGACAAGCTAGGGCATGGGCCTACCTCAACAGGGTCATGGAGACCAGCACTGCTGCAACACGACTAGAGCAGGGACTGACAACCCCAGGGATTGAAAAGGGGCTCTGGATCATGGGCAGGGTGGTCCCAGGTAAGACTTACCAGGGCCATGAAGACCTGTGTGTGCCTCCAGGTCTATGCCACTCTTCTTCCACCTTCCTTTATCCAGTACAACATAAATCTTCCCACTGAAGCAATAGTTGGTGTGAAATTCAGAGCCACACTTTGGTGTACATTTCCTACTGCCTTTCAAAATGAGATTGCTTAAGAGTCTCAGGTGTTTAGCCTAATCCACACAACTCTTCCCAGTAAGAGATGCCCTCAGTCGTGCAATGGGAGCAGCTGTAGATACTTCTTCCCCATCCAAACCTACCTGTGGCTGCATTGACTCCTGGTCTTCCCTTGCCAGGACACAAATCCCCCTTAATTCCTCCCCCACTGCCCAGAATAGAGGGTGATGTAGCACATCAGCTACAGGCACTTGTAAATGTACAACAGGTCTAACCCTTGGAATAACCTCTCTGCAGATTAACACTCTGCTTCATCCCCACAGCATTTGGCATACTTTATCAGCTCTTCTTTTTTCCCATAGCTTCTCACAAACCCAAGCAAGGGAACACTAGTGACAGTAGCCATTTGCCATCTCATGGCACAGGGGGGTTTCCTGCAAATACAGTTTACCTAAATGCCATCTGCTCTCCCACACAGTCAGGAATGTTTTTCTTGGGTAAGGAGTTGTCCTGGATATAGTTTATGTAACCCTCTGAGGCATGTTAAGCCCAATGCCTAATTGTTTTCAAGTTGAAGATATATTGTTTAGACAATCAGGGGCTAAAATGATGTGCCCTGAAGTCTAGTTGTGGTTAATTATAAAAAGGAGTAAGAAAACAAAAAATCTCTTGTTTTCTTCTTTGCCTTCTGACTGAACTCCCCCAATTTGTTTGTGCTAGCTGCCTTGTTTATAGCCAGTGTGGATCTCACACTGAGCTGTCCTGAGATGCATTAATGGTTTCAAAGCACTCTGTTCCTCTGTGCATTCCTCACCCTTGCTACACGAGTATTATTAATCACCTACAAGTCCCATATGTCCAAACTGAAGAGCCCATCAGTCCCTCCAGAAGCATGTTCCTAAAGTCTCACAGCCTGCCCATCCTCCCTGTGCCTTCCTCTGCTGACCCCTGAGCATGTACAAATTCTGCTGACTTTTCAAAAGAAATGACTGCAGGTGCCTCATTCTTTGTTTATTCTGGCAAGGCTGAAAATAGAAACTGCTAACAAATATTTTGCCCTTCACAAGGCTTCTCACAGAGATGCAGCTGTTATCTCATCTACTAAAAGTGCCAACCCTAAGGGTAAAACAGGCACTTAATTAGGTTAGGATAAGCATCAAAAAGATGACTATCTAAAATTATTACCCATAATGCTGTGTGGGCTCAGATTCTTACACCAAATTCTCACTTGTGTGGTAGGGAAAAATTATTTCAATCATTTTGTTTCCCATACTTGTGTCTCATGGATTGATGGTTCTGTTTAATCATCAAAAGCAGCAAGTAAGATGAAAAAGCATGGCTTTTTCCAGAGGTGGACAGACACCTGGGACATAACATTAAGCTTTCAGAAATATATCACCAAATATTTCTGAATTTAAAATTCTGCCAAGGCAAGATGCATTCATGAGGAGTCCACTGCAGATTTTACAGTGAGACCACTGTGTTATGCAGAGTTCTGGGATTTTTGTCTGCATCCTGTGAAAATCCACACAACAAATGGTGGAACCTGGGACACCTTTTCCCCAGTAAACTTTAGCACCCTAAAACAAGGAACTTCCTGTAATTAGGGACACAGTAGTTAGTGCCAAATTTGCAAGGAACAACTTAATCTCTGATTCAATTATTAATATACATTTCAAAATATATGGGCTTTGGAAAAATAGCCTCCAAAGTGAGAAAAGCAGCTTTATTTTCTGAGCCTCTACCATCCATACAAAAAGGAAAAGTTGTTCAAGCACATTGCCATTTTTATGAAATAGCAATTAAAATAATTCTAATAGAGAACACAATTTGTTTTGGAAATTGAGTCCTATATGAGAGCCTCGCCAAGGAACTTCTGTCTCAGAGTTCTTCTGCAACAGTCTACAGGAAAAGTTCCAAGAGAGACTAAGCAAAAGGTCAAATCAGAACATTTATAATGGCTTTGTTTGAAGCATCACAAAGCTTTGGGTACAAACCTTAAATCCATTTTTGCAACATTCCATCGTCCTTTTTTATATATATTCAAGAAGAGAGTCATGTGCTTTCTGACTTCTTTCCATTTTGCCTGCTCTGAAGGTTTGAAAGCTTGCCTTAAAAGTTTAGGAGGACAACCACAGCAGCTTGTCAAGATTGTTTCCCTGCTCAGGTATATGAAATTCTTTTTTAAATGATGGGGTACTATAGCCTGGTTAAGAGGCAAAAGGGATTAAGCCTGATTTAAAACACTTGAGGTTGAACTTTGTTTAACATTTAAACAGAAATTGCCTTTCTGGAATTTCACACAGGCTATGTTAGTTACATCTGTAGTTTCATGTAAATACATGACACACACACACACAATAACTTACTGCAATTAAAAATAAGTACACTGAATCCTTGCATCAGTCCTTAGAAAAGCCAATGTAAAGAAGACTACAACCTGGAGTTCTGAGTTGCTAAGAAATTATTTTTAATGGCTTCAACTATTATTGCATAGATAGAGAGAAGATTAGAAAACCAAGCACTTATATCAAATAAGAAAAGACACCTCAATGTTCATCTCTGACTTTTGACTGTCATCCTGTTTTTTTCTTCAAGTTTGCAGACTTTTGTGCCCCACTGTTGCTCAGGAAAATGCTTATTGTAATAAGGATGGAAATATTCCCCTGCAAATGCCCCATGCGGTGTAAGGAAATAAAAGAAATCGCCTTCTTTTCTCTGGATAGATTCCAGCCGCCGTATGTTTTTATAGTTAAAACAACAATAAATATTCAGGTCTCTCAATAAAATGAATCATTAAAATCCCACAGTTTCTTCTCTCTCACCAGGGGAAGAAAATCAGTCTGAAAATAGGCACTGTTCTGGAAGATCGCTGGGTAAGTATAGTAGCTTCTCACCCAGATAATTTTTTGTAAATGGCCAGGGCCATGGTTCTGCATTTTCCACAAAAAGCATACAGTAGAAAATGTTTGGACAAGCAGCCAGGATCTAGGGTCATGTATTAGAGAAGAAAAATGTGCATCACAACTATCCTTTTTGTATCAGTCATCATCAAGGAGGGCTGGAAGAAGCTGTGGCTCAGAGTTCCCTCAGACCAAAAGCAACACCCATTCGTTGCTCTGGACTTAGCCTATACTGGATGATAGCTCATGGACAGGAGCTGTCTAACCCAGTTTCTACTGCCGTTACAGATTGCAACCCACACGTGTTCCAGTTGCTCCAGCTTATTCTCTCTACTTTGTTTCACAAATGTTTGTTTCACAAATCATGCTGTGATTCATGACTGGATGGTATCCAGAGTTCCCACTTGTAAGGGAGCCCAAAATAATGAGCAAGAGCTGTTTCAGGGGTTCCTGACTGAATTGGCTGGGGTCACTCAAACACTTCTGTTTCAGAGCTCCAAGCAGGTCTGTGAGCTGAGCACACAAGGAAAGATAACTCAATTGCTTCACAAAACTCCCACAGCTGCAAAGGCTTCTGCACCCCAGGACAGACAGGACCTGATGTTGTAACCCTTCAGAGTGCTGGCAGGGCACATCTGTTTCACTTTTCAAGGACATACCCAGAAGAAATCACTGCATCACAGGATCTGAGAATTTCTGAGTATCAAGTAACTCAAAACCACCTATAATGACTTCTATCAAAGTTTGGGGGGCTAGAAAATAAGTAGAGAGAGACTTTAAATGTTATTCAATACAGTAATCACTGCTAAATCTTGTCTGTAAAATATACATTGCTGAGGTCAACTGACAGCTTTAGTCACAAACCTGAGTCTTTTCCCAAAATCATACCAAATTTCAGACTTCTCAGTGAGAATGAGTGAATTTTGCCTGATACTTAGCTTTTGGCACATCTATTTAAGACCTATTTAGAAGAGCTCTTTATTTAGATGCAAACAATCATTCTTTCAATACAAAAGGTAGCAAGTATAATCATTCCTGTTGCTAAAGTACAGAAGGGGCCAGAGTTACACTGGGGAGCAGTCTGACCCACCATCTTCCAGCTTTAAATTAATTACATGAGGAAATTTACCATTTTCATATTTTATTTTTACAGGTCATTAAATAGCAGTGTAATTGCTGCTCTGTTTCCTTTCTAGAACATGAATTCTAATTAATAGTATTGTAGTAAGTTAATGTAATATGGTAATGACTTGAGAATAGCTTAACTGCTGTCATTATAGAGTACCTGCAGATGTTCAGGCAATTGGCTCATTCATTATCTGACCACTCTCATGCATCCATACATTGAGAAAACTTCACCTGCAGGAAGAGTAATGAAGTATTTCCAGCATTACTACTAGAAAAAGCTTGGATTTTTCTAAAGGTAGAATGTTTAAGGGGAAAAGAGGAGGTTGTGGCTACGTAGTAGAATTTATTTATTTTTTACATCACTGACATTTTAGGAAGTTGAACTATGTCTCAATGTCTGTAACCAGAACATCCTGTCCTGTGGTACCTTTCACCTATGACTATTATAATTGTTTAAATTCAGCCTCACATTGCAAATGCCCACAAGCTCTGTGTAAATTGAGACTGGACCAATTCTACATCATTTCAAGCAAATTCACATGTGGACATGATTGAGAAAAACCAGATGCACTATTTTTGCTCCACTTAATAGTGCATATCTAGATGTAAACAGAATTGTTTCTGAAGACCTAAAAGGGGGAAAATTGACAAATATACTTTAAAATTTCAATCCTTATCATCAAGGAACCTCTTTTTTTTAAGGTGCTACAGCAGTGGCAGGGTATTTGAACTATTGGCCTGCCATTTTTTTCAGTATTTGCTTTCCTAGAGATTGGCATTTTTTTCATGGTTTGTTTATCTTCAAGCATAGCCTAGAGCAAAAAAGTCAATAAAAATGAAAGACATAAGCTTCAGGTAAGTAAAATACTATTTTCAATATGGAGGTAAGGAAGCAGAGGGAAGTGTGAAGTGACTTTCCACAGTCACCTCAGTTAGAAATAACATAAGTAGGAACCTGGAATCAAATAAAAAATTGAGGTATGGAGCTTGTCTCATGCAGCATTCCCCTCCCTGCAGGGGCACCTTCAAATGGATAGCATGCTGCTCAGATGCTTGTCCAGCCAAGCAAGGTTGACTGGTCTCCAAGGATGGAGACCCTTCACCTTCCCTGGACAATGTGTCCCCATGCTGCATCCCCCCAGCTGTGATACTTTTGTCCCTGTATCAAGCCAGTGTTTCTCTTTGGAGTGTGTGACTGATGCCACTGCATGCCTGCCACTGTGCACCTCTGGGAAGAGCCTGGCTCCATCTCCTCACCCCTTCTAGCTGCAAGCAGATGTCCCTGAGTTTCCTCCAGGCTTAATGAAGTCCCTTCATCTCACCATGCACTGAAAATGTTTCCATTTCGAAGTGAGTGTGCTTTTATTCCTGGCTAGAGATTTACAGATTTGCCTGTCCTTGTTTCCACATCAGGGTTGGTAGCTTTTCAGGACTGGCATGCAAGACTGTACTCTGCTTTCCTAAATTAGAGACTCTGCGTGCTGGTAGGAAGCCAGCAGGAGATGCTTCCTTTTTGGCAGGTGACAGTGCCAATCAACCTACAAGGAGTACCAGGCATCTGTGTGAATGTGTGGCTCCTGGCAAGTGTAGGTCCTGGGGCTCTTTCATTCCCAAATGCTGTCTTTCCCAAAATGCTGCAGGCCCCAACTCTCTTCTCTGCTTGGAAACCTGCCTGTAGTTAGTGCTGCCTGAGCTGCCTTGGTCACAAGGACTGAAATAGATGTAACCTTGTTTCCAAAGCATGCTGCAGTTACGTAAAGCATAAAAGGACTGTTCATCTCTTTGTGAAAGGCAATGGGAGTTCTTTACAATTTATTCAGCTCCTCGCTCTGCAAGTTAAAACTTCCAATGTTAATAGAGGCTCTAGCCCGACAGCCTTTAAATGAGAAGGAGGACAGATGACCTTTGTGGCATCTGCTCTAGGTTTCTGTAGCACAAGAAACATTACAGTACCATTTTTGGGAGAGAAGACACGAATTTCTGGCAAAGGAGCACAACTGAGTGAAACAAGCTGCTGCCTTGCAACATCCTCTTCTCAGTAGCAGAGATCTGATTTTGCTCTTAGATTTATTAAAATACAGTAAAGTTACAGCTGAATTTCACAAAGAATGGGCCCTTAATTCACAGTAAGATAAATGTGCCCTTTATTCTGCTTCAATATAGATCATCCTTATCTATATATTTGACATCCAGGTTCACTAAGTCCAGGGACCATTGTGCAGCTGAACTATAAAAGAACATTCATTCTGATTTAGTTTTGTAATTAATCTGAGGCTGTTGGATCTAATTCAAGGCCATCTCAGTGTCTTAGTTTTTAGAAGAGTTGTTCCTATTTTATATCAGCATGTGTTAAAGAAAATATTGGCCTCTTTTCCTGGAGCTGGACTTGTGCAATGCTTACATGTAAAAATAATCCCACTGAGACCCCCCTAGCTGCTTTGATTGCACAGAGCCAAATGTTCCTATCTACTATACAGCAAGAAAAGGAGCAGAGGGCTCTGCAAACTAGAAGAAAGAACAAGACAAAAGCACAGATGAGATAGGAAAGAGCTTTGCCCCATATTCCTGGTAAGTTTGCAGAATTTCTTCCATATTTACACTGCAGTTTGAAATCTGTTCAGAGAAGCCAGCCAGCCCTGGAAAAAGAATTACCTTTAACAACCAGCACGTTTTTTAGTCAAAGTTAAAGCTTCTCGCAGCAATGTCAGCGGCACATAATTGTAGCTGCAACTGCCCACTGCAGCCCAGAGCAGTAGCAAAGCAGCTCTGGCAGGCAGGATTTTTAAGAGCTGGGCTACCACTCTGTGGAACAGTGAGCAAGAGCAAAGCAGTGCCACTGCCATGATGGACTGCCACAGCCTGCTGGCTGGAACAGGGCCCTGGAGCCCTTGTGTGAGGCTCCAGGGCTGTGCGGAGGGGAAGCTTAAGTCAGCTGAGCAGCTGCAATACACTCTGCATGCCCTGGCCTTTCCTTTTTTGCTCCTGGGAAGTCTCAGGTTTGCAGCATGCACAGGCTCCATTAACGCTCATGCTATCACAAACCTCTTCTCACTCCAGGAAAGTGCTTTGGGTTTATGTCAGTATGCAGAGCATTTCAGAAAGCTTCTCCTTTCTACAAAAGTAGAAAGGTAGGAGGCATTTCACCAAGATGAGCAGGAACTAGCACAGAAGCAGAGAAATGACTCCTCACAGTTTCATGGGTGCTAAAGTCTGACTAGCTTTTGGCTGACAGCTAGAGAAAAAATGAGAGAGGTGTGCTTTCTTTGCCCCCTTTTGCTCTCAGGAAAGATCTTGAAAGAGCTAACTCCAATAAGACTAGAATATGGAAGAAAAGAGACAAGGGAGGTAGAATAGAGATGACCCCAAACTGACTGTTCACTCTCTCCTCTGTGATTCATTCCAACTCACCCACTTGACTTGCAGACAACTTCTTCCAGCAAGGGGTGTGGGGGGGAAATCTCCTTTAGGGATGTCAGCATGGTGCTAATAATGCCAAGATTGTGGGTTCAATTCCTGGATGGGCTGTCCACTTAAGAGGGGGACTCAATGATCCTTGTGGGTCTCTCCCAGCTACAAATACCCTGTGCTACTGTGATTTTTCTCTGAATAGAGAATGCTCAGTCATCTACAGTTTCCTCCCTCACTGTGAGAGAGATTGCAGTCCAGAATGGAAACAGGAGACCTGTCACGGCAGAGATGGAGAACAGGGGAAGTTATTTCAGGCTACTGAAACAAACAAACAAACAAACAAAAAAAAAACCAACAAAAAAACCAAAAAACTCAAACAAAAAAGAGAGAATCTGCCAGATCAGACAAACACAAGACAAACACGAAAGTCATTACTTCTATGAGAAAAATTACCTGTGCTCTGTCTGCTAGCTCAGTGATGTCTGAACTTTCTCAAAAGCAAAGAAGGAGTGATAGAATGCAAACAAGAAAAGAAGTGAGAACAAAACAGTGAAATTTTGTGTGACAGAAATGGGGGACTTTTGTGCTAACGCAAAGTACTGATAGTCCTTTGCAATTTCCCTGCTTGGCATCAGCCCCTCAGTGTGGTCTGTCCTGTGTCACCAGCTGGCTATGAAGGGTGTCACAGCCAGAAGACCTCCACTGTAGTGGCCTTTGCAGAACTGGCTGGAGCTGAAATGCATGAAAGTGGAACTACTTTTCCTTTTTCATTTAAAAAAATAGCCCTTACCCTTTTCTGAATCTGGGAAGAGACAAAGGTAAAATAAAGTCTGGATCATAAGGATTACAAATTGTCAGCTCTAGTGAATTATTACTATCATGAATGTCATTATTTTTACTTAATGATGCATTTCAAAGAAACTACTAAATGTGCACATTACTTTCTGTTAGAGCACATTACTGCATGGTAGAAGGTAGGATAATCTAACCAGTCTTCCTTAAATTTAGAATTCTTATATTTGGAAAACATTGCAATACTCTGAACTTCTATATGCAAGTTGTAACATTTATTGTACCTTACTATATTTTGCTCCATCTTAATACAGTTCTGCAGCAGTCAGCAAAGAGTCTATTCTGAGTTCCTCCCAGTTACAAGTTTTCCAAAGGAAATTCATTTTCCAGGGTCATTTTAAAAATATATTCCAAGCTGTTAGCGGATACTTTTCTTTGAACTGGTTTCAATCTTTGTTCTACAGCAGCCAACCCACTTGCAAAGAATATTTCCAAGGCTTGTTATTCACATGCAAGATCCCAGCAACAGTACAGAACTCACTCAAGATGTGTGATATGGAATCACTTCCCCAGCAGACTGATCCTGCCCCCAGAAACTTGCCATTAAAGGTAATTACCTACATCCCCCATCTAGAAGTCAGCATGTAGAGGGAACACTAACTTTGAAGGCTCTCCATTTTATTCTCTGAGAATATTTGAGCAATTTCTATTTGCAGCAACACTAAAGTGGCTATAGAAAGATGTATACACAGTTTAAGTAATTGATCAAGAGCTAAGACTACTTTTTTTCATTCTCCAGTCAGTTCTCAGACATCTCTAGGTGATGACAATACAGTTATAACCCATGGGATTTACAATTCGACCACATGCCTCAGATTCAGCTAAAAATGTTTTAGCTGCTGGACCACAATGTCATATTAAGTACATGCCAATTCCCTGAGCCACTGCTAACCCTCAGACAGGCCATTTCTCTTTCTAACCATGATAACTGACTATGGGTAGTGAGTGATTCAAGAGGGGAGCAGCAAGCACCGCATCCTGGCAGTGAGAAAAGCTAAACCTGTTCATTCCATGGCTAAATTTGTCCCTTTCTGCTATCAGCCAAGGGTGACAGATGAAACATTGTGTTAACCTGATGTAATTAAAAGATAGACCTAGCAGGAGACAGTAAAAGCGACAGCTGTCAAAACATAGCTCAGGCACAACATTTAAGCATCTCTTATCAGTGTTTATTCATTCATAGGTTGGACTAATAGAGAAGAGCTTGTGTACAGCTGCAAGTGCATGTCTGTACTGGGGAAGACAAGTCGTCTTTGCAGGTTTCTCATGGAGCTGTGCAACACTGGTGCTGATTGTTAACACACCAGCTCAGTACTTTGTATCTAAGACTAGCTCTAGACAGTGCTTTATATTTAGAGTGTTATGCATCACAGAAGTGGATCCCTATGATTCTTTGCTCAGCAGTCCTGTTTCTCCATCTCAGTGATAACCAATGGACTTCACTCAGCAGAAACTGACCCTTTGGATATCTTTGGCTTAGACCATTTCTGGCTGGATAGAGCTGCCTTTGTAGTTAAATACAAGTACTAAAAATGAGGAGTGTTTGGCTAGATTTTACTCTTTGTAGCAGGGATGGTCAGGAAAACCACTCTCCTGTCTTACAGTAGTAGCTTGAGTGACTACTTGGCTGTCTTCAATTGGCAGCAGCATTCATCCCAGTTCTTCAAGCTCAGTTCCTTAAGGAGAACTGTAGGATTCATTCCAAATTGAAAATGAGTCTCCCACACTTCAGTCTGAGAAACAAATTCTAGTGTCTGAGCCATTTCTCTGGCTCCAGTCACAGGGAATGCTTCCAAGTACCCCACACAGCCCAATACGTGCTCCCCTTGCAGACCACACGTGACTCAGCAACACAGGTTTGCCATTCCTGTTACAGTTCCACTCTGACACAAAGAAGGTAAAGGTTACCCTTAGATGGATGAAGCTAAATGTCATACTAAACTATAGAAATATATTCAAAGAAATTTCTAAAACTTCTACTTCCTGAAATGCTATTAAGGCAAGGTCTGAATTTCTGCATCCATTTTTGGTAGCCCTCTTCAAGGAAGAGATCTAGAGAATAGCAGGTTATGATCAAAGGAATGGGGGAGATTTAATCTGGAAAAGAGAAGACAGAGGGAAAACTGTAAGCTTTATGTACATTAAATGCTACTGTAAAGCAGGGAACTCTTCCCAATGCCTGTTGCAATAGAACAGAATTAATGGCTTTGATTGCACAAGGGAGATGCAAATTTAACATAATGAAAGCTTTCTAGTGGGAAAGTTTAGCACTCAAAGACTGTATGTGGGAAATGTGGACTCGCCATTAGTGCAGGTTTTTAAGAAGAGATTAGACAATTATCTGGTCAGAACAGTTAAGGGAAGTGGATTCAAGAAGCTCTCACAGTATCTATTGATCCTATATTTACAATCCTAGAAAACATTTTCGTGTTGTTTCAGTGGCAACTGTCTGGTTCAGACTCCTGCTGGCAGGGATGACATTCAAGAAAAGTGATGGGTAAAACACCTTAAAATGGACGTTTCCACATTTGCTTGCATACTACTGTGATGACTGAAACTCCCCAAACTTCAGTGTGTGAACCCACCAAAACAGTGGTTTTTTGTTTCAAAATGTGTGAGGCTGTAAGTGGAAGAAGGTATGGATATTAGGCATCGTGAAACCTCAATCCTGGAAGCTTCTGAATGGTTTCTCTTTTGATTTTATGATCACAATAAGGTTTAGATACACACACACAAATATGAAATAGAAAGAATTAATGATATGCCTTTAAAATACAAAAACTTAATTTGAGCACACAGGATGCACATATAATGATCTCAGTTCCACAAGCCTCACTCATGCAGGTAATCCCCTGAAACATGAAGGTACAGAACCCACGAAGAAACAGCACAGATCATCAACACAGGAGTCAGGACTATGAGATTTGCAAGGCCAAGGCACCAGTGCATAACAGTAAGCTACTATTCTTGCATTACATCCTGGTAACTACTGGCTGCTGGAAAAAGGAAGATGCTATCTGGAATGAAAATCAGAGATTAGGCAAAATTTATTTTGCTGCTGCCAATGAAATCAGCAACAGAGGAGGCCAGATTTTAAAAAAAGAACATGTGTCAATATGTGGATATGCAGGTGTTATCTTTTAGCACTGGGTGTTCCCCACTGCTCTATGTAATTTAAAGATCTGCTGCCATCAATAACTTATCCATCCAGTCTTGGGCTATTGTTACATTTTACTGTTCTTATTTTCAAGGACAGGTTCACATTTTGAGATTTATTTTTGTAAGGAAAATCCCTGCCATACTTTTCCTGTAGTGCTTTATTTTCTTCTGAACTTTTGACCTCACTATAAATGGATTTTCAGTTATAGTATTCAATGCATGTATCAAGACAAGGTCTCATCTGAAACTTCCTCATCATTCCTTTCCCACACCTCCTCCCCTAGGCTTCACACTAGATTTCAGGATTTAATTTTTTTTTTACCTGGCAGTACAAAGTGAGTCACTCTTTGGAAACTCTTCTTGCAGTGGAAAAGGAGTTTTAGTGGTAGTCTGACATGCCTTCACAAAGCACAGACCAAAAGCATCCCTGTTTTATGACTCCCATTTGCCCATGCAGCAGATATCACATGCTCAGCAAGGGATCTTCTAGTGTCAAAGTATAATTCCCACTGTGGGCATTAAATGAGATTACCAGGTGGCAAGAAGTTCAAAGCAAATGAGAGACTGTTGCTTATACAATACATGGTTAAGCTGCAAAACATGTCAGCAGAAATAAGTGTCAGAGTGTGTATATGTTCAAAATTGGAAAATTCACAATGAAAATCTATCAAGGATTCCTGAATACAAAGTTACCACCATTGTCTTTAGGGAGTACCTGAACCATAAATCCCTGGATTTTGGGGGAGTATTCTGTGGAGGGATCACTACAGGCTTGCTGTGCTCTTATATTCCTCTCCAGGCTTCCCCAGCTGGCTATCACCAGTAACAGGATAGTGATTAGATAAATCTTCTGTCTTTGGGTGGCTCTTTGCATTTTCTTACACAGAACTCCTTACAGGCGACAGGAGGTGGGTGGACTCTGCCCCATTTGTTCCTGTTTCATGCAAGCAGATTAGCCTCAGCTACAAAGTGGACAATATAATGCAGGCCCCAGCAAATCTCAGGTATGGAGCACAGGACCTGCTCCTTGCTGAGAGTGCAGCCTCTCACATGCTTGCAGCAGAGACACACCTGGCTCAGAGTGCCCCACAGCGCATCCAGCTAGCCTCAAGGGCAATGGCTGTGCTGAGTGACTCTATCTGGCATAGAATCACAGAACCTTAGCTTTGGGGTTGGGTTGGAATGGACCTTAAAGTTTAGCTGGTTCCAACCCTCTGTCCTCACTTTGGGGTTGGAACTATGCAATACTGGGCATGGGGAGACCCTGGAGCATGGCAGTGTGGGAGGTATCTTGGCACGGGACGCTGCTCAGGAAAGGCATACAGCAGTCAAAGGCATGCTCCCAGCTGCAGCCCAGCACGTGTCCCCACCTCTTCAGATCAGCAGTGTGACTGTTCCGAAACCCCTTAGGTCCAGAACCTGTGCCTCAGTTTCTCCTGGAAGTAATGAAGGCACAAATAATTCATGATATCACATCTTGAGCTTGACATACTTTCAAAAACATTCAAAGCCAAATAAAAACCCCCTTGCCATAGCAACTACCCTATTGTTAACCCAAAGCTGAGGCTTTTAAAATCTGTGGTCCTGAGTATTTAGATGTACTGTCATTCCTACTGATACCAGCCACATCCCTTAATTCAAAGTCATGCACAGCCCATACATGGTGGGTAGAAGGAACCAAGAGAAGAAGGTCTCCACTAAGGAAACCACCAAACCATGCACAGCCCATACATGGTGGGTAGAAGGAACCAAGAGAAGAAGGTCTCCACTAAGGAAACCACCAAACCATTCCTTCATGAGCTGCAATGGGCCTGCCTCGCACAGCAAAACTGTAGACAGAGAGACAGCTCTCTCCAGACCTGTTTAAAACACAATACAGAGATTAAACAGCTGCCTACCCTACTGCCTATCCTTTTTTTTCCTTTTTTTGGCTCTCCTGCCTCCTCTTCTCTCTTATACAATGAACACCATGGAACAAAAAGTGCAGCCAAAGCAAACATCACTTAGACCAAGAGATTGATGTCAGAGAGTTGAAAGTGAAGCTCCCAAATTCAGAAGAAAACACCTACTAGAGCTCTCTTCAAGAGCACTATTGGGATGATGACTTTTGCCTCAGCCTACAACAAAGGAACAACCACACACCATCAGTTACAAGCCCAGTCTTGAGATTAGGAACCTGGTCCCTGTCAGGAGGTCTATGCTGCATCACTTCCTCAGGAGATCAGCAGTGAGAGCAGCACCTACCCCACAAGCATCTGATGGCTCTTGTAAGAGAATACATGAGCCCCAAATTACTAACTTGAGAGATGGAAATCAGGGGAAACAGTTCATGCAAGCCTCTGTGATCTAAGTTGCCTTTGTTGCATTAAGAGAATTCATTAGCCATATCATTCTGGGGATGCTGTGCCAGGTTGTGTTCAGCCTCAGAGCTCTGAGGCCTCATCAAAATATGCTATTTGGAAAAGCCAATTTCAAACCATTTCCTAAAGAACAAACCCTTATTTGTGCATATTTACCCAAACAGACTTAAAATGAATTCCCAAGTCTTTGCAGACTTCACACAATTCATCAATTTCTCATGATCAGTCTGGGGAGGTGCAGAGGAGGCTCATGGTACTTTCATGTTTTCTCATTAAAAAACACCCATTGGTACATTAATAAGACAAGAGCATCACAGCAGGACATGTAGCTATGTGACATTTCAAGCCTTTTGAAGAAAATGCACAGAAAGGAAATGAACCCCAGCAGTTACAGCCAGCAAGACAACAAGTAAATGAGCTTTTCATGTGGAGAACAAAGAGAGAGGGTGTCAGGAATGGATGAAGTGAAGATATGACAGAAGAGGGGAGATCATTCTGCCTGAGAGCCTCATTAGTATCAACAGACTGGAAAGAATGAAAGATTTCAGAGGTCAAGCTGTCCTGATGTGTCCATCTCACTTAGGCTAGAATAAAAGCCACCAAAAAAACACTGTTTCATTCTTTCCTGTGTATCACACCCACTACTGAGCCCCATTCCGAAAGAGCTAAACAAACTGTTTACATTTTTTGAGTGTATGAGTGTATGTATTACACTGTGTTTATTTTTAAAGGTTTAGTTTCAGAGTAGCCCTGCAGGGTAGGACAAAGATGGAGTAAACCCTGCCTCTAGTACTCTAGCAACAAGTATTCCTTGAATTTGTTACATATCTCAATTTTTTTTGCAGAGATGCCTCTTTATTTGGATGCACCATCTACATGTGATTATCCTTCCCTTCTTTCAAACAAACTTTGTCTGAAACCACACAAGCTATGCCTACACAGCTACCAGCACTTAATACCCCCTTTGATGCCACTGCTATATTGACCAGCACTTCTCCACTGGGAGCAGCTATTAAGCTCTACCAGACTGCGAGAGTGAAAAGCATCTGCAAATATTGGCTACAAGTCTAAATCCTGACTCACCTGCTCTAGAGCATGAGCAGCTGCTGGCAGTAAAAGCAAATAAATGCATGCTTTCCAGAAATATTTCCTAATAGTGAAAAATTGTTTTTAAAACATAGATTCAGCTCTTCAAGACTGCCTTTCTATAAGCCCCCAAGTTTGAGAAATACAAGTTTAGTGTGTACCTGGATGAGTGCATTCCCCACCTTGCTGAACCTCCTTCACCTTATTTGAAGGGTTTCTCCCTCTGGCAAAAGGAGAGCAGAAGCCTTTTATGTACTCACTTCAATAGTTTCCACTTACTCCTGTGTGCTTGGCAGCCATTCTTCCAAGTAGCCTCCATAGTTTGTTAACATACTGGATGTATTAATGCCATTTTGCCGTTTGTTGAACTTTCCCTTAAATTCTTCTCTTCGACCAACAAATTCAACTTTTACAGTCAAAAGCAGAGAAACATCTTGATGTCATATATTTTCCACCACCTGTCCCCAGGCCTTTTAGATATATTTGCATATTTTTGGCATAAAACTTTTTTGGGTAGTGCCCATAAAACACATCATATTCTTGTGTTTGGGTTTTTTTTTAAACCTTGGGTTCTTTCCATGTAGGAATAAAATACTCTCACAGAACACCACATAGGATAACCAAACCTTCCAATTTATTGTGCTGTTTGGGAAATTTCCACTCAACAAACTGGACAGTACCTTTTTTAGCTGCCTTAGAAATGCTGAACAGTACAACACACATTCCCAAAGTATTTTTATTATGATCTAAAAACATCTACATTTCATTTCTATCAAGGGACAGGGAATTTTACTTGCATGACTTGGTCAAATTGCCTTCAGATTTTTTTTAAAAAGTTTAAAAATGCTTCAGTTAATGTTAAAAAGGCTTCAGTACTATAATCTTTTAAAACATATCTCAGTAAACAAATTTCAATCTATATGGATACATTTTTTTTCAAACAAAGGAAACCAGAAACTGAAATTGCCGGAACTTGCCATAAAAACAAAATCAACCCCAAAACAAACAAACAAAAACCAACCACCCAACACAATAACAAAAAAACCCCAAAAAACCACAAAACCAACCTGCATTGTAAAAGGTAAAAATACAGCAATTTTCATTAAAAGATCTGGTTTTCACCTCAAAAAATTTTCCTACATAATTTTGGGACTTGTGACTTTTTATGGTTGTTTGCTTTCCATAAAAATCAAGCATTTTCATGGGGAAAATAAGCAATTCCCTGACCAGTTCTTTGGAGCACCTTGTATTATCTGTCCATATTTGTGACATACAAGACAAGAATAAAGATATCCCATAGGTGGCTTCTTACATACTGACTGTAATATTAGGAGCAGGGGCAAATAACTAATTTATGAACTGATATTTATTATCTTTTCAAAGTGATTAGGAATGTGTGTATGAAGTAATGGAACTCACTAGCATTAAGGAACCTTTTAGCATACCCAGCCCAAAGCACAGCACTCACATCCAGAAAACCCAAAGACAACTAACAGAAAAAAAGTATGCGGATGGGAGACATTTGGAAACAGTATTCCTATATCAAAGCTAAGTTGGAAGAAAATAAATACTTGGCTTTTATTTTGGTCTGACATTAAGAAACAAATGGGATTTTCAACAAAGTGTTTCAAGTTGACCCTTTGGTATTAAACTGCAAATAAACTTTTAGCAAGAACTCCCACAAATCCAGTATTATATTTGCACCAGTGCTGACAGTCACCAGAACAGCAGTTTATAGTATGTTGGGCTGGCATACAAGAGCTACAGATAATAAAGGAAACTTATTTCCAAAAAACAATAACCTGCAAAAAGAATTGTTTAGGTCATATCTAAGCTTGTTTTCCTTAGATGCAGAATCAGAAAATACTATTTTCCTGTGCCAACTCCTAGAGAAGTATTCACATTTTTCTTCCTCAGTTTCTTCTTCAGTTAATCAGGTAATAAATAATAATGTTCTTCTTACAAAATTCTGATTTGCTGCATTGTCACCAAAAATTCTCTATAGATACCAAACATACTGTTGGTTTTGATGTGTAATCAAACTAAAAAGTCCACTGAATTATTTAATTTCCATTAAAAAATAAATTACTTTTGGGGTAGTTTAAGGAAGGTGACAGTTCATTACTACTCTAAGGTGCAATATGAGCAGCCTCCACACCTCTGGTTAAGGGCAACAAGTACTTCTACTCCTAAGCGGAGAGACTGAATGAAGTAATTGCCTACTAGGGTGCCAGGCTGTGGAGGAACTTCTGGTAGATCTGACATTTACACTTCCAAATGGCTTCCCATCTAGAACTGAAAGACAGTATTTGGATAATAAATTGGAATCCAAACCACACCTATTGTCCTTTCAGTAGTCTGTTTATAATAGCCCCCTTCAGATACTGAAAGCAGACATCACTTCCTACAAGAAGCCACACCAACACACATTACTCAAATATTCATGAATTATCAGTGTAGCAATTTGAAATGGCTGCAGGACAAAGTCCAGAGAAGAGATACAATGAAGCTGATTAAAAACAAGGAAGACAAACACTGCACAGCACCATACAACCTGCTCTAGAGAGCAGCTCCTCTGGGAGGAGCTCTATCATGCTGAACCTACAAGCGGAAATTGTAGTATGGTGCTGTCCCAGAGAGGTAACACATCAAACAGCAAGAAGAAAAACATGGCACCAAATTTTACTGGTCTCATCTGCTGTGTGCTTAGAGTACTGCCTCCCTCTAAACCACACTCTTCTGAAGAAATGTTTTATGACTATTTTCCTACTTTTCGCTCTTTATTCTTTAATTGTTGACATATGGGAAGTTTGAACTATCCACTGCCAGTTTCAAGAGGCATCTAGTTTACATTTGAGTCAGGCTATGTGGATCCTACATATGTCCTCTACATACCTTTTCAGAACCTTGGACAATTTAAATAAAATTTGATACAGATGCTAAACAAATAATAATGCCAGATGCCACTGGGTAAGTGAAGAAGACCATCAAGATGTGGCATTATACAGTTTTTATCCTAAGTGTACTCTTGCTGTCTAAAATGGCACAAGTCTGTCTCACACTTTTCATTTTCTTGTGGAGACACTAATAAGGGGTCTCTCTCCATCCTCCTTGGCTTCTTCCTGCAGGCTGAAGGATTATTACACCCCTGAGATCAGTGCCCTCCTGTCAATCTGCCTAAATGTATTGGTCCACCTGGAAAGTTGTTCATGGAGCAAGCAGACATGATCCCAAAAACCTGCTTGACTTAGGAAAAAATGCTGTAAGAAGACAAGAGAGCTGTGTAGAGGTAAAAGATACTCTAGTACCCCTTCACACTGCACTGAGAGAGATGTAAAAAAAATCCAGTGCCAGAAACACTTTCAAAATCCAGTCTGAGAAAACAGCATGACACAGCACTTGTGTCCCCAGATAAAGAACCTCCTGTAGATTTTTCTACAGCCACAGCCTCCACAGGATTTGTGGCTGCTGTGATATCTGGCAAGGAGCCAGAACCAGCAAGCCCCCTCACAAAATCACCCCCAATCTAAACCAAATAGACTTTACAGCAAGACTGAATTGTTATTTGTCAATTAGGAACAGGACTTGCAATTTCTATAATTTGTCTGCCTTTTCCTTGCTATGTACAGGCATTCATCTTTGCTTTTACTTAAATAGTATCTTCCCTAAATGAAGGGGCAGGAAATATTTCTTAATCTACATCACACTGTTCTTCAAAGCTTGCAATAAAATGGCAATAAAACTGGACCCTAAATGGTCAGTATTAAATGAATTCACAGGAGGTCTCTAAAGCCCAATACAGTAAATCTGTCTGTACTGTGTGACAGAGACCCCACAATTGTGAAAAACTCAGAAAGTATTGCTGGAACTTTCTGACAGCTGCTTGCACATGCAAGGACTTTTTGTCTACAGAGCCAGAAAAGCAAGATAAAATTCCACTTCCTTCACAGACTTAAGACAGCGAGAACTAGTTAGCATAAATCCTCTGTACCAGAATAGAGAAGAAAAGTTGTTGGGTTTTTTTCATATCCTCATCCCACAAGAAAAAGCATGGAATATTTTAACTAGATTTGTAGGCCTCTGTAGATAACACATACTGGTTTGAGGACAGTCTCTGTTAATGGGAGTGAACTCACAGTCAAGCAGAGCTGGCTGTGTGTAGTGCTCTGTAGTGTTGGCCTTTGAGGAACACTGATGAAAGGCTAGGGACACACCATTTAGCTATGGATGCTTAAAAGAACAGGGCAGGGAGAGTTCTGAAGAGCTGATGTTTTGGTTTACAAGCCCTGACAGGTCATAAGCAATACTGTTGCTTTAACTTGTGGTTTCTGTAACAAAATCAGACTGCTCAAGGTAGTCATGCCATTTGTCCACACCACACATTGGGAGCCAAGGACAGGCCTCACATGCTCTGTATCCACTTGCAGTGCAAGTAAGGTCAGCACTGCAAGATACCTTTCTGTAACTTGGAGCCTTGTTGCAATACAAAGACTGTGCTGTTTCTCCCTTCTGGAACTGCAATTTGCACATTAAACACAAGAGCAGATAATACCAAGTCAGGTCATTTATATCTTTGGCATCTCTATTGCAACTGTAGAGATGCATTCCCTGTGAACTGCTCAGCTCTCAGACAGGATCAGCCCAGGACTGAACAGTGGGGAGAGAAGAGCAGGGTGATCAAGCACAGGAGACACCATCCTTTGACTGCAGCTAGGACCACAGGAAACCAGAAACACAAGTAACTTAGAAACTACAACATAAGTCACTACATCCATGAAGCTGAATGGATGATTTTCTCCTCTTCTGCATCACAGAATATTCTGAGTTGGAAGGGACCCAAAAGGAACATCAAGCCCAGCTCCGAAGTGAATGGCCCCCAGGGTGCTTGAACCTGCAAACCTGGCATTATTAGCACCATGCTCTAATCATCTGAGCTGATCTCATGGTCTGCATGAACACCTTAGCCTTGAAACATGACTAACATGTGAACTGAACGCAACACTGAACAGGACTGTGTTAAAAAGGACAAGAGTCTCTTTGAGACTTTCTCTGAGCCCACTCATTCAAAATGTTCAAAGGGAAAATGACTTTTACTGCACCACTCTCCTGTATGATTCTGGGCAGCCTGGGGAAGCTACTCACACAGCTTTGAGAATTAATACATTTTCCCACGTTGAGGACTTTACTACAAAAACTATTTCATCCAAACCAAACTGATTGAAAAAACACTGGTTTTACAACCCAAACAAACAAAAACCTTGCTGTGATGAGCCACCAGCAAGTTAGTCCAGAAAAAATATTAAAAGATTTATGCTACAATAGTGACTCATAAAAGTAGGAGAGATTACTCTGACAAGGAGTAAAGTGTTTAGCTAAAATTACAGATAATAAAATAATTCCCTTCAGAGGTATTTTTTCTATGAGATGGAACAGATGCAACTAAAGCTGCTACAATAATGGATGATTTGGTATCTTTAGAGTATTGTTTCAGCTAGGTCAGGTTCAAGCTGCTTCTGGAACCTACCAGAACTTTTTCTGTTCCCAGTGCATTGATGGGAGGCTTTCTTGTGGATGGCATCTCTTCAGCACAGCAGGCAGAAATAAAGCAGAGAGTACAAGTCAGAACAAAGCAGTGGGGAGAGAAGGGAGAGCAGAGAAGAAAGGAGAATTGAGGAAGAAAGCAGTAGACCCTATGAGACACATTCCATCTTGCAAAATTAAACATGATTTTTATTCTCCTGGAGCTCCCTCTTGCATTGTTGAGAACTCAGTATGACAAAATATTCTTAGTTATAAGGGACCTACAAGAATCCTTGAGTCCAACGCCTGGTCCTGTACAGGACAGCCCCAAGAGCAACACCATGTGACCATGAGTACTGTCCAAACACTTCCTGAACTTTGTCAGGCTTGGGGCTGTGACCACTTCCTTGGAGGGCCTGTTCCAGTGCCCAACCACTCTCTCAGTAAAGAACCTTTTTCTAATATCCAAAACAGCTTCAGGCCATTCCCTCATGTCCTGTCACTGGTCACCACAGAGAAGAGATCAGTACTTGCCTTTCCACTTCCCCTCACAGGGAAGTTGTAGACTGCAGTGAGGTCTCCCCTCCAGGTTGAACAGACCAAGTGACCTCAGCTGCTCCTCAAATGCCTTCCCCTCAAGGCCCTTCACCATCTTCATTGCCCTCCTTTGGGCACTCCCTAACAGTTCAATGCCTTTCTCATATTGTGGCACCCAGAACTGCCCCCAGCACCCGAGGTGAGTCTGCCCCAGTGCAGAGCAGAGCGGGACAACCCCTCCCTTGCCTGGCTGGTGATGTTGTGCCTGATGCCCCCCAGGACAGGGTTGGCCCTGCTGGCTGCCAGGGCACTGCTGACTCATGTCCAACTTGCCACTGACCAGGACCCCCAGCTCCCTTTCCATGGTGCTGCTTTCCAGCATCTCGTTCCCCAGTCTGTCCATACATCCAGGGTTGCTCCATTCCAGGTGCAGAGTCCAGCACTTTCCCTGGTTGAACTTCATATGGCTGGTGATTGCCTGGCCCTCTGCAGGGCCTCCCAGCCTTCAAGGGAGTCAACAGCTCCTCCCAGCTTCGCATTGTTTGTGAACTTGCTCAGTATCCCTTCCAGTCCTGCATCCAAGTCATTTATGAAGATGTTGAAAAGCACAGGGTTGAGGATGGAGCTCTGTGGAATCCCACCAGTGACAGGTCACCAGTCTGATGTCACCCCATTCATTGTAACCCTTTGTGCCTGACCCTTTGCACCAGCTGCTCATCCATCTCATTATGTGTTTCTCCAGCTGTGTGCTGAACATTTTGTCCAGAAGGATCCTGTGAGAGAATCAAAACCTTTACTGAAATCAAAAAAGATTACATCTATTGGCTTCCCTTGATCAATTTGGTGGGTTACCCTGTCATACAAGGAAATCAGGTTTGACAAGCAGGACTTCCTCACTTATGAAACCATACTGGCTGTGAGACAGGTCACTCTTATCAAATACAAGCCTATCTGTAGGAAGAACACCACAGAATATATTGTCCCCTCACACCAGTAGAATCCCATGTAAGTAACAAAGTCATCATAGAGCAGAATGTGTCCCACAGACATCCATCTCTTTGGGGAGGAGAGGGGTTACTTCCCCTTACCACCACAAGTTACGTTGCTGAAGCAACTGCAGCCCTTGCTTTCAGTTTGTTATTGCCAGATTTGAAAGCAATGTACTTTTACACTGAACAAAACCAGCTTGAAAACTACAGCTACAGAAGATCTGAAGAATGAGAAGAATCATAACAACCTCTGAGTAGTCCAGAAATGCTGAACAACCTTTCCCAAATTAGCAGCATCAAATTCTTTCACAGAATTTGTACACACAGTTTAAGAGGTTTGGATTTCATCTCCAATCTGTTACATTACAAGTAACATGTCAGTATTCACTGGAATTTGCAGGAGTCTCCACAAGGGCTAAGAAACAGTCCAGAGAATCACTCTCAAGTGTTGCTGAAAAACAGTAGCAAGAACTTGGTGATCTGCCCGGTCTCACTGGAGATCCAGTAAAGACATAGGTGATCAGGATGAGCAGAGATCAATCTAAAAAAAGTAATACTGCTTTGAGAGATGAACCACAGTGAGGGAGAGTGTTTCTATTCCTTCCAACACAGTGGAAGTATTCCAGGGATCTGCACTTTTAAAGGTAGTTTTTACTTTCAGTAAAATTGAACCTTGGAATTTTCTGTAGACTAGGAATGCACATCAACTACAAGTAAGTTTAAAACAGAAAACACTCTTCTAGTCAGAGCAGACACTCTGACACAACAATTCCCAAGTCACTTTATAAGCTGCAGTCAAAACTAATTGTATGGAGAAGTGCACAATCAGATTTAAGGTCCTGGAAGTGATGGAAAATCCATCATGACTGGTACGACCCAGGAGCTAATTACCATCCCATTAGAAAATCTAGCACTCTATTTCTAGTATGAGTTGGTCCAATTCCTCTATTACAGCTCATTAAAACTGCCATACTACAAATCTTTCTGTGTGTATTAAGATTGATATGTCACCTCAAGTCACCTCAATGGGTAAATTTGAGAGCTTACCTTTTATTCCAGGGGACTTAATGAGTTTTCTATACCACTTTTCTCTCGTCTCTTCCTTCCTAAGTGTATCAACACCAGCACAGACAACCCAGTAACAGGCTGTATAATGGCAGAATGTGCTTTTCTATCCCTGCTCTGGATTCCTTATGCTACACAGCCTACAAGGACTGTGATAGCTACTCAGTCTCTAGGAGTACGTGTTCAACCAACTACCCCTCGACTCCTGGCCCTTGCCTGCTATTTCTGTAGCTTTGTTTCTCAAGATGCAGCCCCCACTGTGCAAGTGGGATCAACATCTTTGTGCTTCTGAAACACACAGGCTTTCATTTTCATGTGCAAATGCTCTTAGTTTATAATGCAATACCTTCTTCATTTGTTTTATCCTACCAATTTTATTGTCTCCAAACTTCCATGCAATGCCTTATATTTTCTTCATGCTACAGAGGGGAACTAATTCTGTAGATGAGAGAATTACTTAATCTTCCTTAATCTTAAGCTGTAAGCAAGACTGGTAGATTTTCTGTACAAAAGATGGCCAGCAGCATAAAGGACATCAGTGCTGCTATTAATGGACGTGCCTCAGTTCCACCAAGATATCAGACACAGGCAAAAGGCTATTCCACCATTCACTCCCCATAGCTCATTTTGATTTATTTTGTTTTAAAAAAAACAACTCAAGCCTCACAGTTCTTCTTTAACTGAAAATCTACCAAAAGTGATATTTGGTGGCTACAATGTGCGATAGGCATATAAAATTCATAGCTAATTCTAATTATAAAGAGCTTAATTTTGGAGCTATGTATGCTGTGGTATTTACTCGGACCATAGGATATCTAGGAAAGAAGTAAGAGGAGAAAAATTACTATCACCTTTATTATGAACTAATACAGCTTTTATTATGAACCCAAACAGCTTTTTTATAAATACAGACTTTTCAAAACGACATGAGCTTTTACAAAAAGAGGTATGTTACTATTTCTGATGAGCTTTTGTTGTGGTTGGGTTTTGCTTGTTTCCTTTAATGCCATTTAGCAAATTCTTTTGACAGAAAGTTCCTCAGGAAAGTCAGAATTGGTCTTCTACCACATCTGTATTTTTATGATAGGAAAATACAAAGAAATGTATAAAATTTATTGTCTGTCTGCCACTATTTTAAGTGTATCTTGCCACCAGTTCTTTCTTTCAAATTATGTTCTGCAACACATGAAGAATATTGGAGGAGTAGAATGAAAGAAACTGATTACCCTGAACAAAAAGTTTCACTGATTTGCATTTCCCTCAATTTGAATGTTTCAAGCAGATTATTTTTCTAAAGTCTGCTTTTCTCCAAATAATTATTTTCCTCATATGCCTCTTAAATAATTCTTTTCCATACTCAAGGACAACACTCTTCTCTAGACATTTTGTTAGCAACTCAACCAGTCTGTCATCAGGATCCTCCAAAACTGGACCAATATGGTAGTTCCTGGTGACTCACTGCTTTCCAGTTTTCCTGGGCACTCCAGTGTTTGTTCATGTTCAACACGCTCCTACACTGGTGCAGCTTTAGTGCAGAGCAAGAGGGAGCACAACAGCTGGGATGATCCCTACTGTATGACCCTAAGTGCCCAATGTGTCAGACTGGCAAAGGCAAAGAGAGACAAGAAGTTGGGATACAATCTTGGAGGTCCTCTGTCAGCCTAAATCTGCCCCTCCATTCTGTATATTGTGTCACACAGGACACAATATACAGAAGAGAGGTTCTTACAATCCTACATGAATAAAAGGCAGGGAATAGGAGATGATTTTCTGTCATCCTGTCAGAACACAGCCAAATTTCCTGCTCAGAGGCCACATTCTGTGTCTCTTATTTTGGTTTTAGTGATGCTGTAAAATGCATAGTCTATAACCAGGCAAAGGAGAAGGAAGCAATTTTATAACTGATTCTGTGTGAAAAGAAGAACAAAGAGAAAGCAAAGAAACCAACTTTTCCCACAGTACAATTATTGCAGAATTCCACATACATCTAGTGCACCATAGACTGTAATTGTGAGATAAACTATAATTCATGGCTTTTTTAATTTCTAAGCACAGGAAATTCTCTCTCCTTGTACCCTGTTCTCTCCTTGCCTTGCTTCTACTCTTGGCAGGGAGAAGCAATTCAACACAAGAAGCATCAAAGGAATAAGAAGTCAGAGTTCAGTGGTTTCTACAAGATAATCAGTGCCTCACACTTGCTAGAAACTAAGATGAGAGGATTAAAAAAAAACCTCAAATCCATAGTTTTGAAGCAGTAAGTAGTTCATAAAAAGTTGCTTTGTGGAGACAGAAAATCACTTGGAAAAACTTCTTCCCATGGGTTTTATTGCATCTTACTGAGAAGCCTTTATGACGAGCAAGTCAATACCTACATCAAAGAGGAAGGTACATCTAAAACTTCACGTACAAAACTAGATTGCACTTTTCAGTAAGAATAATACAGCAATCCAGCAAGTTTTAACAGTGCAAGTGGGGAAAGACTGCTTACATTAAGTGGTATTGTGCTTGTAGACTATTTATAAACTCTGTAGCTGTTTAAGTATGTGCAATACTTAGGGATTATTCTGGCAAAACAGAAAAAGCCTCAGTAACACCTACAGACTCCTTTTTAATTCCTCTTGGTGTCCATAAGAGTAAATTGAATAATGAGCAGTGTTTGCCACACTATGATCTCTGCTAGATTCAGTCCTATTTATATGCCATTGTGAATTACTGACACACTGTAGCAGTATTTTTCTGTGTATGATAAAGATAAAACACAACATGTAATTTGTTGACTCATCCTCCAAAATCAATTAATCTTCTTAAATGCTGTTTGCTTTGGAGAAAAAGTAACAAGGAAAAAGAATAACGTCACGATGAAGTTATTCAAGTATTAAGGTCACCATTATGGAAAAAAATTATCCAAATATATTGCGTAATGCTCACATCTCCATGAAAGTGTACTTAGAGCTATGAAACTTGACAGGCTAGGGACACTGTTACAAGGTTAAAAAATTCTATATATTCAAGGAAATAATATAGAATCTGCACTCGTGGCTCCATCCTGACCTGCAAACCTCTGACTTCATACACTGAATGTCTCAGCTGAAAAAATAAGACTCCTCATTAGAAGATGAACTTTCCTAATACTGATCTGACTAGCCAAGAAAGGTTTAAAATAACTTGTCATCCCAGGGAAAAGAAGGAACTGAATTTAATATGACTTGAGTGAGGAGAGACAAATGGAAGAGTGGCCTATGGATGTTGTGTGCAGTTTGTTCATTGTTTTGAGTGTTGGTGTTACATTGCTTGCATTGGGATGATAGGAAGCGAGGTAGATCCAAGATGACCCAAGGCATACATGATGAGAACTGCTAGGAATATGACATATGGAGTGGAGAGCACTGAAGTTGTTTCCATTTTATTTCACTTGATTATATGATACAGCTATCTGTATTTCCCTTAATTGTTCCTTTTCCACTCCAAGGAATACCCTCGAGAATTTTGAGCTGTAATACCCCTATGCAGATAAACATATTCAGCACATTAGGAAAGTCTTCTACTGACAAGATAATCCTCATCAAATCAAACTGTTTTTATGAATTTCACAAGCCAAATCTGATGTCACCCTAAAGTCAGACTTCTTAAGGGGAACAAAAACATTTCAATCTACCATTATTTTCATCATGCCTCACCATAGAAAAGCAACTTGAGCCACATGCTGCAAATAAGAGTTAAATTAATTTGGGGATTTATTTAGACTGGTAAAGAATATTTTTTAAACTGCCAGCAGACATCTGTTCTGATACTGACAACCATTCATTAGCCTTGGTGTTTGCCAGCATAGTGCAGCAGATGTTATTTTCTTGTTATATATTTTCATAAAATGCGGTCATTGTTTAAGCTACATTCTAACAAGGACTCAGAATTAAATTGAACTAGGTAAATTAAATTTGAATGTTATTCTCCAATGTGAATTAATTACAATGACACATTGAAGTGAGAAGAAATAATTAATGTTCTGCAAATAGTTGCAAAATGGTTGCACTGTTAACCTTTGGCTGATGGTTATGCACAAGTGGAAATAAGAATATACTGAAAACGCTTGTTATTGTGTCTCTGAGCATTCCCTTATAACATAGATGGGAGGATAAATAATGTATATTTGACAGAAGCACACACATCTCTACACATATAAACACACTCAGGTATTTAAATTTTGGGTTTTTATCCAAGCCAACATATTTAGTGGGAAAGAACAAAATAATTCAAATAAACAGGAAATCTCTGGCTTTTCTCTGTGTCTTTAAACTGACATGCAGTCCAGATTCAGACAGTTTCCAATTTCCCTTCTGATACAACAAATGGTGAGATGCAATTAAGAAATTTATACTTGTGTTATTTCATTGTAACAGCACAGAATGGTAAACCAATGTAAGAGCTCTCTAGATTTGACTGGTTTATCTGATAACAATCAGACGTGCTAGTTGCTCATTTAGACCGAATCTTAAATCCCTAAATGTTCATCTATCACCAGCTTATAGACTGCAGGGAGAAGAAGAGTATTTACTTTATATTTTGTTTTTCTTATATTTCTTTTTTCCCCTTGAATTTTCTGCTTGTGAAAGGTCCAAAGTTACTGTAACTGGAGACTGGACAGGATAAAAAACTTAGCTTACTATTGATCATGATAACTTGAGACATCAGTGACTAGTATTCTTAGAGAACATTTAGTATCACTGCTCACTAGGCATGATGCTTAAATTTCGTTCCATCCCTTGAGGAATTATATGCCAAATTTAAGATGTAAATTACTTTAAATAGTGATATATTCTTTGTATGCTTCTTTGATTGATACAGGTATCGTAACAACTAATAGCACCTCCTGTAAAAGGTGCCGGGACCAGTTTGTGCTGAAGAATGGTTAGTTGTGGGAGCCAGGATTCTCAGTTTATTCACTTTAAATAAAACTCCAGAACATTAGGATTAAAGAGCAGGAAAAGCACTGAATAACTAGCACTACCAGCAGAGAAAGAGTGTCAGAAGTATATTTAAGACTCTCCAAGCAGCATTCAGGTTTTTATAGCAGTCGTGATAATGATCTTACACTTACGGAGAATCTTTCATCCAGAAAGATTCATTTATGGGCTTTGTGCCTACCATGGGAATAAGTGTCCTCTCTTCCGCCAACTTACACTGGGAAAAGCTGTTTACACTTCTGGAGGAAAATGTTGTGCTATGAGAATTGCTACATCCCAAACAAAATGGATTAGGACAGGCAATGCCAAGTGCTACCACAGTTAAGTATAAAGCATAGTGGGGAACTTGAAGAAACAGAACATAAATAATCAAAACCATGTTCTAGTCAGGATGCTGAGACTAACAGAGTATCTTCCAACATGTATCATAGTATCAGTTATCCAATTTGTTTTTAAATCCCCATTTGACCTTTTGGCTCTCCTTTAGTTTCTCTTAATGTATACTCATACAGGCTGCTCTCTAAAACATTAGCAACCATTAAGCTGAACTTGACAATGCTATTTCCAGGTAAGTTACATTAAAAAGTTGGTAACTGCTAGATTTTTAATGCCACTCAATGTAAAACAAGAAAGATTTAAAATCAAATAAGATTAACAAAAAGCATTTATAGAATAACATTTGTATTTTAAATGCACTTGGATAATTCTCACTAAGTTCAGCTACCCTCTTTAATTCAGTTTGTGTCTTGTCCCATCATCTTTACTTATATAAGCTGTTTTTTCCCATAAAGGTGGAAAAGAACAGGACTGTCTATAGAGATAAAAGGAGCAAAGTCAGGACTTCTGCTGAGTCCTGAAAATGAGGACAAAAAAAAGAAAGGTAATATGAAAACTATGCACCATGATACCAACCAACCAACCTATAAAGGTGATGCCCTTCAGTTCAGGTTGGAAACTCAGGAAAAGAGCACAGAAAGAATGGTTCTTGCTATTCATTCAGCCCAACACTAGTCTGATGTTTTTATTTGTTGCTAAAGAGACTTATGACTGAGGCAAAAAAAGAGCATCTTAATGAGCCTTAACTGTTTCCCTCACTTCCATGTTTTCTTCCTCTCATGGTGTCCCTAATTAAGAAAGGTACTTTGTCACATAATCTCCCATTAACTCAAGTCAGAGCAGCCAGCTCTCCTTTCAACACCAGAATGCTGAGGCAATCTTTAGATGCTACTTTCCAAAATTTAATTTCCAGCAATTAGACATAATTCAAGGTTAACACTGATTTCCCCCACAATAGAATAGGAAAAATAATAAATGAGGAGAAGTTTCCTAGCACAAAAGTAGGTATTTTCAAATTAAATAAAAGGAAGGAGTCTTCCACCACCCCTAGGAACAAGCCATGACATCACTGGTTCATGAACAAGTAACAGTGGCAAGGCTGAATACAAACCTAAGTGATTGCAGAATGATGGCCAACCTCTGATACAAGGTCATGAGGCAGAGATCCACCCTTTATTATATTTTAAATGTTAAATGCATTGCCCTGCTAAATCTACCCACTTGGTGTTGATCCACTTGCTTCACTCATGGAAGATTTTTACTTGAAAAACACCTAAGCTACAAATGAACTCCAAATATCATGCAGGCAGACAAAGTACATATTATGAACAAGTAAATAACAAGCTTTTCTTCTGGGAAGAAAACAATCAGTTCCTGGCAAGGAGGAAAAAAAAATCACTGTTTCCAGCAACCAAGACTTCAGAACAACAATCTAAACTGATGAATCAGAATTTGTAATGGCACAAACAGAATCATACACAGCCCTCTACAACGGTTTATAGGAGAAATTAAACTTAACTTCATTACCAGTAACATGACAAATGCAGCTACACTAAAAAACACATGATAAAAAAATGGTAACTAAAAAAATGCTAAGCATGAAGATAGTTTTATCATTTAAAGAATGAATTTCATCCATCAGATTGCTCAAATGACATTTTTTTCCAGGAATATTGAGCTAAATTGGCTATTCAGCAATGTCAATACCATTAACTGCTCATGCTGAATTAGGGTTTTGTTTTTTATATCAAGCAATACATGATTGGCAGCCATGCCAGAGATTTTATAGATTTTAGCACAGGAGAGACTGTTTACTCTCTGTGACTTTCCTCTTTGTGGCAGGGCAAAAACATAGGTGACACCAGGAGGAATTTATTCAGCAGGCAAATTTCTTTCCCTTGTTCTTTTCTTAGTAGAAAGAGAAGAAATAGAAAAATAACTACCAGAGACCTAATTTTCTTGGGAAAATGTTATAATAAGTGCAGAGGTACAGGAAGTCCCTTTAACATCACAGATGAGGAAGGGGATGCAACAAAAGAAATGTACAAGCATTTTTTTTGATAGAGACACAAATGTAAGTACACATAGTACCAGATTAGTAGAACAGTGTCCAGTTTCTACAACAGACAAAGACATAACAAGATTCACTGGCTGAAATCCAAAGCTAGAAAAATCTGATGAGAAAGAGAAATGCAAATTTTAAATGAAGGTAATGAACTACTGTGCTATTTTATTGCAATGTGTTGGCAGATTCCTCAGCATCCCCCTGGACCCTCAAATAACCACAATGCATTAGACTTCACACAGAATAAATGGGCACTATCTCCTGGCATCTGATATAACACAGTACATATCCATAATGGTCTCTGCTGACCCTGAATGATCAAAAGCTTTAATCCAAACTGAATATACAAAAGAACAAGAGAACTATTTATGGCAGGCTTTTTAATGTAGCTTTCTGACAGCTTCATTTATGCTGATTAGTATTTTACTGGATAATAAAATCTAACTTGAAGTAATTTCAAGGTATCACTAGTGTGAATAAGGCTGGAAAAATTAGAACTTTCCTGTTTTAGGGAAATTAGATTTTGTAGCTATGCTGTCTCTCCATTCCTTCAGACTTAATAACTTTTGAAAGTAATAACTAATTTAAAAAACAAATGGGATACTAAGTGTCTAAGAAATTACATTCTTGAAGCTGATATAACCAGGCATACAACTTACTTTTCCTCATTGTCTGCAAGAATTAATCTATTGACATATCCATGTCTGGAGACTCACCGCAAGAATGTGGTGTCTGATCCTGGCAAGAAACCAGTCATGTTTCACAGATCTCCTAGATTTTATTAGAGCATATAGAAATAGATAATCTGAATGAAAGAGGTAATTTGGGTTTCCACCAGGGCTTTGAAAGGCCACTCATCTAAGGCCTTTTAAGAGCCAAACTTCCATGGAATAATCTTACTATGGATAAATAACTACATAAAATACAAGAAAGAAACTGTAGGGGCAAACGGACATTTTTCATAATGATTCATTTCATCAGCAGATGTCCACCTGCATCCACACTAAGGGCTATTTTATTCAACTTCATCACAAATTACATAAAGAAGAGTAGACAGCAAAGTGACAAAGATCGCAACTGATGCTAAATTATTCAGAATAGAAGAAAAGCTGAATAGCAAATTTCAGATTCATAGAATTGTTAAGGTTGGAACAGACCTTTAAGATCAAGTCCAATCACCAACCAAGCACTTAGAACTTTAATGTTCACCATTAAAACACATCCTCAAATGCCATAACCACAGTTTTTGAACGTGATGACTCCACCATTTCCCTAGGTAGTCTGTTCCAATGCTTGACAACTCTTTCTGTGAAGAAATTTTTCCTAATATACAACCTAAACTCCCCTTAGTGCAACTTGAAGCCATTTCCTCCCATTCTATCACTTGTTGCCTGGGAGAAAAGACCAACCCCCACCTGGCCATCCAGCCAATCTTGTACCCAGCAAAGAGTACACTCATCCACACACACAGTGGGAAGCCACTTTCTCCATGAGAATGCTGTGGAAGACAGTATCAAAGGCTTTACTAAAGTCTAGGTAGACAACATCCACAGCCTTTCCCTCATCCAATAAGCGGATCACCTGGTCACATGAGTAGATCAGGCTAGTGAAGTAGGGCCTGCCTTTCATAACCCATGCTAGCTGGGCCTGATCCTCTGGCTGTCCTGTTCATATTGCATGAAACAGATCTAAATGAATCCATATTGTGTGTATATATATATATATGTGCATAAATATATATATATATATATATATATATATATATATATATTGCTGGGTTTGGGTAGGACAGCAATCCTGGTTAATTTTTGCAGTAGTCAGGAGGGATGTGGCTGAGGGGGCATGGCCAGGATTCTGTACCACCTCACCTCAGGAAAGGAACTCTCTTGCTCTTCTGGGGAGAGGGGGTTGCTTCCTGTTGAAAAATTGTGGAAGGAAAGCTCTCCCATATTGTTCATTGTCCCATTGGGATCTGTGGTGAACACTTCTGCATGTGAATCATTCTCTCTTTCTATACACTTTTGTTACAGTTGCTGTTACTGTTAGTTTTCTTATCTCACTGCTGTTTTCAGTAAAGTGTTCTTATCTCAAGCCATGACCTTTCCCTTTTGTGCCTCCAATTCTCACCTCCATCCTGCTACAGCAAGAAGATGGGGGGATGACATGGGGGAGTGAGAGAGAGCAGCAGTGTGGTTTGGAGAGCCTCAGTGGGAGCACTGAACTGGGGAGTACCGTTCCTAAGCCATGACAATACACATCCAGGTATGCACAGAGTCTATTAAAGGTCTTTCACAGCCAGGGAGGGAACAGGGTGAATCCATTGCTATTGTTTAGGCTGTGTTTTCTGTTGAGCCGATCTGCACAGCCAATCACCCGCACATGTAACAGGTACACTGGGAACATGTGCTCAGTCTCACTACTGGCTGAATGAGGGAGCATGGAGCTAGAGCAGACTTCCCTCTCACAAGCTACCAGACTCAGCAACTACTAACAGCCTACGTGATCACTCCATATTTACCCTCTTGCATGTAGGTGCCAAAGATATGGAGGCCTTCCTGAAACATCCTTACACTTGTCTGTCAATGTACTGCATGGCTCACCACTGCATCCTTTAGTTATAAAAGCTGTTACTCAAAAAAGGAACATCTCTAAGGAGAGGAAACCCGAAAATTATATTCTTCTAAATACATTTATATCTTGTCAAACTGGCTTAGCTTTCCCTTGTATTCTCTCAGCCTCAATGGGAGATTATTTGCTTCACCTTCTTGTGATATTTGAATTCACTTCATCCTGTGGTTTCTCTGAACTATCCTGAAGGAACTACTGCCTAATGCACTTTTTAGTAAAGCAGTTTGTACTCTGCCAACTGTCACCCAAAATAGTATAGAAATTCACTTATGTTCCTGCCTATTTAAATCAACAACCACAAGAATGACATTTGCTTGACAAAATGGCTATACCTTAAAAACAGCAATGAAAAATTTAGCAATACAATTAAATTTATTCTCTTTTGCAATGTTCTTCCTCAACTCAACTACAGAGTAGTCCATTGACATCTGACAGAATTCACCTGAAATTTTCAGGTCCATATCCCTGTCAAAATAACAGATTATCACAGTAAATCTGGTTTTATCATCCCATAACAAACTAAGCTGCATTTTTTTTTTCCAAGTGAATGCATCTTGCTATTTCTAGTAAAACGGTAAGAATACCGTACAAAAAGTCATGCAGTTTCAGGGAGGCTCTTTATCTTTTTCAAGAAGGAGGTAGCAGTCTAGAACAGCAAACCAGCAAGGTATTTAATTGAGAATGGAAACAATGAAACTGGCTTCCTATGGAGCTGTGCTATGGATTGAGCTCTGTTGTCATTATATTGCAAAACCTCTATTGCCATTACATTGCAAGGGTTCCATATTGCTAGAGTTTCATACCTCCTTAACATTTCTTGTAGGCATCTCCTCTAAGCACAAACTCTTCCTTCTTCTCACAGTAGCCAACAGACTCCAGTTCCCCTCAGCCAACCAATCCACTCTTTTATAGCGCTCTTCTTCTATTGGCTACAGCTGTGGCCTGTTAAAATCAGGCCTGCTCCTAATCTTTAATAATTAACCCAGCTGCAACTCTTTAGGGGATAGGATTACTTTCTATACTACCTTTATTTACTTATATTCTATCCCCCTAGAGAGCTCTATGAGACTTCTCTCCTGCCAAATAAGGATTCTGTTTATACTGCATAACTCATTAAAAGGGTCTTCCTCTTACATTCAGACATGTACATTTTAAAAAATGTACAACAGTTTCTTGGATTTTTTTTACTTTTCCCCCTCTGTCTGCAATTGCCTAGAAGTTTCAACCTGCTGTACTAGGAGAGACAGAGGACTACATTCTTTGAATGTTGGTTGCTCTCTGTTGCTTACAATAGTAAATTCAATTTCACAAATACTCACCAACTACCATATATTTATTTATAACATTTGATATATGTATTTCTATTATTTATTTCTATTTTCAGGAAATACTTTCATGATTTTTTTCTGTTTGGGGGACACAACCACTGATGGAACGAACATTAGGGATTTCTACTGCATGACCCACACAAAAAAGCTCTAGAGGTAAATCTCTGATAGGAGGAGGACCATAGTTTTCATCTAGAGGAAGCTCTGCATGTAGCTAATGGCTTATCTCTCTGGGAAGTTTAACATTAAAGATGGTCAGGCTGTAGATGCTTGATGCTTTCTCTCAGACACCTGCTGATGCCATGATTGCTCCACAGGCCAAAAGGAAGTCAACTCTGAAATACAATCACTAATATGATTAGATGGCCAGTGGTATACAGCCAGACCCACTATCTGCGAGCAGGAGAACTCTCTGCAGGGGAGAACAAGGACAAAATATGGAACTCTCTAATACGAAGTGTTATTTTTTTAAAAAGCATACCTCCCTATCCTGATGCAAGCAAAATGCTGTACAAACTTGAGGTACTGTGAATCAAGAAGACAAGTTCTATTGGAGAGAAAGAAAAGAGTTCCAACTTGACCATTCTGTCTTCCATTGGGGGAAAAACTCCAAAACCGAACACCAGATAAACCAAGGGCTGAAACTGTAATGAGGTACTGTGCCTACCCCAAGGCAGAGTGCTGAAATGTAAACTCCTGCCTATTGAGGCAGGTCAGAGATGGTAGATTACACTCTCATTCCTTCCAGCTTCTACTCTAGGGACTACCATAAATATCATAAATGGCCTCTTTTCTTAGTCACTGGTCTGGAAATTTGCAGTTAATTAATTTTACCCCATTCAACATAAAGGTCTAGGACTCTATCCAATTTTTTTTAGTCAACATCCAGCAATAAATGCAAGCTTCCCCAGGCTTAGCTAACAGTTCATAAAAATGATTGACAGCTCCTTCCAAGGTCTCCACAGATCACCCAGAATCACAGCCTGCCCCTGGAACTGCCGAGGGGGTCTTTTTGTAAATACTTCTTTCATGGCCTTGCCCAATCACACAATTCAATTCAGCATGAATTGAATTTTACTCACCCTCACCTAGCAAAAAAAGAGTATAGGTACTTGGTCAGGAAAATATTTTGAACTGGAAACTTTTTAGGAATAAATTTCTACTAATTAAGTTACCCACACTGGAAGAGGAAAAACTGTGTTCTTCTCTCATCATCCTGGAAGGAATAAAACCCATTTACCTATTTTCTTTTAGAGTTATTTACACTGATAGGGTATGTGCTCTTTCTACCTATTTTAGCTAAACATCTCCATCCAAGAATGCAAATATCCCAGGATCAGGAAAGCACACAGGCTGATTCCAAACACTACTGGTTCTAGCATACAGCTACAGAGAAGACAACTTTGCCTTGCAACTCGTACTTCTTGAACAACCTGCATCTTCTATGGAGTCAATGATTATAGAATAAATATATCAAAGGGAACAAACTTAAATAGTAAATATTTGACAAAATATGCATAAATATTCCAGTTAATATAGCAAACATAAGGTCCTCTTAACATCAAAACTCCACAAAAGCACAACTGGCATAACTACTTCTCGGCTTTCATGCTTTTAAATTACTTCAACCTAGACAGAGTTGAAGTTGAGAAACAGAAAGAGACAACATTTTATAGTAGAAATTACGATGGAAACCAAATTGAAATGCTAACTAATTTAAGCCCTGGTGCTGCAACTGCTTTGCTTACACATCTGTTTGCAAGAGAAAGGTCTTAACCACACAATGAAATAACTCTGAGATTCCTGTTTTGGAAAATGGGATGAAAGAGTTCTTAGAGTACCAGAAAACAAGGGTTCTGTCAAACAGTAGTGATAGCCTTAAAATTTTCCACATGTACTTCTGAAAAAGAAAGGGTTGATTTGTAAAACCTAGTAAAACTCAACATCGAACAAAACAACATTGTCTGGGTCTCTTTATGTGGCCTGCCTGGGAGACCAGCCAACAGACTGATTTAGTTTAATATTATACAGAAAACTGACCTGTAAAATCAATCATGGTAAGCTCTGTGCAGAAGTTCAGGTCAAGGGTGAAGTAGCCAGTTGTCAAGTGTTGTTCTTGTGTTAATAGTCCATTCAAATATGCAGTTCTTCTCGGTAGTTCTCTCTTTAGATTGAAGATGCCTGACAAACAAGAAGCTGTAAGTTAACATCATCATTTCACTGATCCTAAAAAGCCACCAGAACAAAGTACTGGAATGTAAACTATGAAAATGCAGTTTTCATTGAAGATGACAAGGGAAGCTCTCTTTGTTACTTTTCGACCCTCCGACCTCTCAAGAGTCATGCCAGAGTTGTCAGGTTTTTCTAATTAAGTATTTAAGCATGAAACATGTTCCACATACAGTCATTCCTTCTAAGAATATGAAAGAATACAAGGAAGAGTGGCCAAAAATATTTTGTGCAATTTATAGAAATACCCATCTACTATGAGGTGCACTCTACCTGCTGATGTGCACATTTCGTCTGGCTGACAAGGATACTCATTATCTTTGAGAAAATGATGAATAATCTTTAACTCCTTGAGAAATTACTGCAAATGAAAGCCTGACAATGATGGGCTGAACCTGAAGTGATTCATTCTAGTGAGGTGAACAGAAATTGGAATGTATCCCTTCCATAGCCCAATATTTTTGGGTAACCACTTTGGTGCTTATGGCCAGGCAGGAATCTGTATTTCTTGGTGTCCAGGCATCACCTCACCCAGACAGAAGCCTGTGCACCAGAGTCCTCCACACAAAAATCCTTTTCCCTGCTCCCTTTAGGCTTCCCATCAGGAAAGCCTAAATAAATATGGAGGCCACATACATATGGCATTTTGGGATGCAGATGTCTATCAGCATCTTTGTGAAACCTGCCAGACCTTCTTAATTTGCTTAGCTTTGTAAGAATCCCCTGGTTGTATACCAACCCCCCCAGTTACATTTGCTGTCTGCACTGAGGTATCAGTCAAAACCGTTCATCTTTTAATTTGCTGGTTTGCTACACCCTGGAGCACATTGCTTATTTGAAACAGGTAAAAAGCTTCTAGGGAGAGTTTATTATTATAATATCTCTGCATTTGGGAGACCCTATCTGGAGGGGTCTCCACTGGTACACTCCACTGTTACAGTTCTGGTGTGCCCACCATAAGAAGAACATAGAAGTAGTGGAGCAAGTTCAGAAGAGGCCACAAAGTTGGTAAAATGACTGGAGCACCTTCCCTACCAAGTCAGGCTGAAAAAGTTGTGTCTGTTCAGCTTGGAAAAGGTTGTGTGGAGACCTACAGCAACCTTTCAGTGTCTGAAGGGGCAAACAAGTGATGCCAGAGATGGACTCTGGCAGGAACGTAGTGATAGGACAAGGAGTAAAGGGTAAAAACTGAAAGTGGGAAAATTTAGGTTAGATATTAAAAAGAATTTTTTCACTGGTGGTGAGGCACTAGAACAGGTTGCCCAGGGTGGCTGTGGATGCCCCAACCCTGGCACTGTTGAAGGCCGGGCTGGATGAGGCCTTGAGCAACCTGGTCTAGTGGGATGTCTCCCTGCCCATGCTGGGGAGAAATGGGATTGATCTTTAAAGTCTATTCCAACACCTTAGCATTCTATTACTGTACTAAAATACTCAGATACATGACAGGTTAAGCTAATTGGATAAAAAAGACGCTGGCCCTCAACTAGGAAACTAATTGCGTTTTTCGTCCTCTTCCCTAACCTTAAGTTGCGAGCATCCTGCGGTAAACACCACAGCAGCAGCCCCTGCCTGGCCCCGCCTCCGAGCCGGCCTCAGGCCAGGCAGGGCCCGTCGTGCTCGAGGCCTCGGGAGGCACCGCCCGCCCGGGGCGGAGCGGAGCGGGGCCGAGCGGGGCCGGGGGCGGAGCGGGGCCGAGGAGAGCGGAGCGGAGCGGGGCCGGGGGGGGAGCGCCGAGCGGGGGTGAGGGCGGAGTGGGGACCGAGTTATGTCCAAGCACGTGTTTCTCACGGGACCCCCAGGTAATGGGGGCGGGAGGAGCCTGGGGAGCCGGGCAGGGGCGGTGGTGCGGCCGGGGGGATGGCCTAGGATACGGCCTGGACTGGCCTGGCCTTGACTGGCCCGGCCCGGCCCGGCCCGGCCCGCCTCGCCTCGCCCGGCCCTCCGCGGCGCCGGCGGGGCTGTGAGGTGCTTAGAGCCGGGGGAAGGCAGCTGCTGCTGGGCCCCGGGCTCCGAGGATGCCCCGGGAGCGCCTCCAGCTGCAGCTGGGCCCGGCGCCGCCCGAGGTTCCACGGCTGCGGGCCCGGAGGCCCCCTCCCCGGTGTCGAAGTCAGAGCTGTTGCACTAATTAGTTTGTTCCTAATAAAGTGCCACTTTACCTCTCCATACAGTCCTCCAAGGCATGCACTTTTCCAGGCGCTGCTGCTGCTTTGTCCCTGGCTTCTGCCTTGGAGTTCAGTGTTGGGGAAGAAAACACCACCTGGACAAATAATTCTGTTTCGGTATAAACTGCAGCGATTAATAATTTCGGAGAACTCATCTTTCCTGTAACTTAATTGTAGTGATTTAGCACTTCCAGCCTCAGTGAAGTGCAGGTGTAGGTAATAACTAGTGTCCCGGATGGGCAGGCCTTGATTGAAGCAGTGAAGTAGTTTGTCATGATAAGGGAATCAGATTATTGTGGAGGCTGAGTGGGACATTGTATGAGGGTCAAACTCTACGGTTGAAAAAGAAATGAACCAGTTGTTATTATTGCAGAGTTTTCCTTTGTGCTGTGGGAGTAAAGCAGTGGGCCTAATTCTCCTTCTTGTGAACATCTTGCAGATGCTTGTTTTTGACTGGAATTAATTTTAAATGCTGCTGTTGGGCTGAGATAGGAATACATTCCACCCATTTCACATTGGCTTTTCAACCACTTGAATAAAGGCAGCCTTTCAGGAGATGCAGAGGTTAGGACTGCTTAGGTCTTCTCCCTTCATTTACTTGAAATTGGATGTACTCTTTTGATTAGCTAAATGTCTAAATTCAAGCTTCCTTAAATTTAGTTTGAATCACTCTAGCTTGTTTGGCAGTTTACTGAATGAATGTAAAAAAAAGTAGAAATAGCAAATCCATTTAGCAAAATTAGTATAAATTCACTTACAAGAGACAAGGCCTTAAAAAGATGTTAGGGTGCCACATTTGTAATTTGTTTCTGTTTGCCAGGAAGCCCTCTTCGACAAATTTGAAAAGTTTGCTTAGGTATTTGAGTAAATTCCTTTGAAACCAAGAATATTTTGTCATTGGTGTTGACTGTTAGGAAAGCAGTTCCTAGATCTGCTTAAAGTCTAAATTAGAAATTTGGTGTGTGCATGTTGAAATGATTTCTGTTGTCATCTTTAGGCATCTCATGTTTGGTCCGTGTTCCTTATTTCCAGGATTTTGAAGGTTTATTCTGCAGGATTATTTTCTATCATCTGAATTTTTTAAAGCAGTGGTTAAAAATGAAGTGATAGCACTAAATTTTGTGAGAGGCAATAAAGATGAGTTTAAAAGGAGATCATTGAGGGATGTACTTGTATAATGGCGGAGGAGAAAAACTGAAAGGATGTCTGGAACATGGCCAGTGTTCACATTGTGAAAGGTGCATCAGACTGTGCAAGGAGATATCAGGTGGCAAGAGTTTTAAGGACCTGTCTTAGGGTAAGAAAATGAAATTATAGGTTCAGAAGATAATTCATGTCAAAAGGGACTTGAGGAAGTTTAAAGGAGTATCAGCTATCAGGCCCGACCAGGTTGCCTCAGGTTTTATCCAGTCATGTCTTGAAAACATTTAAGTATGTGAAGATTTCACAGCTTCTCTGGGCAACCTCATTCATGGCTTCATTGGCCTCACTATAAACAAGCTTTTCTCTCTATCCAGTCAAAATGTCTCTTGATTCAGTTACCAGAAGGAAAAATTTTCTGTTTGACTTTGAAAGGACTTGGTATCTCAGGGACATTGAGTGCTTCTGATTTCTAGGACATCAGTGGAAGAAGTGTGTCCTTTGTGCCAGTTAGGAATCTGATAATAGCAGTCAGATTTGACCTTTTGATCTACAAAGGGGATGAACTTAGCTCTGATCTAAAAAGTAGTGAATATCAGTGGTAGAAAGAAGGATTCATCAGTCAGTCTTCCAGCAAGCTTGGATATCAGTTTTGTGCCACCTGCCTTGTGATAAGTTTTGTGGCCTGCTCATGCATCATCTAAGCAAACAAATTCGTTGGTAGCCTGGGATATTTGTACCATTCTGTTGTGAAGCTTTACAGCGTCAGTACAGCGTGAATGTTAAAAGATACTTCTGTTCTTTCCTACCATGTAGAAAAAGTAATTTGCAACCTTCAAAAGTAATCAATGTTCCTGCTGAACTGAATCATTACTGTGGCATTTAAAAAAATGGGCTTTTAGTGCAGAAGAAGATTAATGCTGTGTGCTTTTTTCTGTTCTTTATTTTTAGGGGTTGGAAAGACTACTTTGATCCAGAAAGTCACTCAAGCTCTAAAATCCTCAGGCGTTCCCATTGATGGATTTTACACACAGGAAGTTAGAGAAGGTGGCAGGAGAACAGGATTTGATGTTGTCACTCTGTCTGGAAACCGAGGACCTTTATCTAGAGTCAGGTATTGAAGTTTTAATAACTGTAAGCTGCTTATTGTTTTATGTGTCTGCTCCAGTCCTTTGGACTGGAGCACGTTAAATGCTCCTCCAGAAGGTGATTTCCAGCACATGTGGCTTTCAGGGTCAAGTTCTTTGCTTGGTTTTTGTGTCCTGGCTGATACCTATATTGTATATATAGGCAGTGTCTGTTGCACAGTGAAATACTGAAAATGTGCTGGGCAGGGGTGTGTTCTCCCTTACTGGCTATTTTACACCAGATAGAGGAAACACTGCTGAGGCCAAGTCCCTTTGGGATGCAGTTAAGTAGCTTATTGTGGGCAGGGAAAAAAGTTTTTTGTGTTTCCACTAGATGATTTATGGAGACAGAAGTAGCAAATGAAAAGGGAAATTGCATATAGCATTGTTAAAAGAACATTTGACTGGTCCACAAAAGTCGCCTGAATTTAAAAAAAAAAAGGATTTCAGAGCCCCAGACAGGGGCCTCTGAAGTGCAGAGTACCTCACACTCTCTCCTGATTCACTAGACTTAGATTTTCATTCTTAGTGCAAAACTTGCTCTATGTCCAGTGTGACCTTAGCATCTCATTCACACAGAGTTGATGTGAAAATAATTTGCACTCTGCTAATAATGGAGGTGCACCTAGCACAGTGTGGTACAGCACATGCAAAGTGAGTATTTTTCCAAGATTAAGGGTTTTGCAGCCCATACTGAGATGATGCTGCTATGATGCTGTCTGTAGTGTCACATAACAAAATTCAAAGATCTAAACTGCAGACATGAGTTTTGATTTCAGTGTAAATGTACCTGCTGACTTTTAAATGCCATTGTCCTTCTGTACAGTGTTGAAATTTGAGCTTGCATGGTTGTGAAGGATGCATATGGTATATTTGTTTTCTGACAGCAAGCTATCTGCTATATGACTTACTGCATGGCTTAGAATTTCTTTCCTTCTTAGGAAGAATTAGGGGATTTGATTTATTTGGATAACTTCCTATAAATTCACTTGAAATGAGTTTTGTGAATTCTCACTAAACTCAGTAGTTTGAAGGAATTGTGTATCTCTTTTTCAGTCCCAGTTCTGATTCTTCTGCTTCAAGACGTGAATACCGGGTTGGACAATATGTTGTAGACCTTGTTTCATTTGAGCAGTTGGTTCTGCCTATGCTGAGAAATGTGAGTATTCTATGCAAGCTGCTGATTAATGTATGCTTTATGATAGTCAGTGTTACTGGAAGGCCCTTTTACACAGCTAGTTTTTGATACTAATTAATGGCCTGTTTGTGTGTATTGCTAGTTCTGACGTAAGTCAGGATCTGGAACCTGGAGGGGCAAATCTGGCTTGTTGCCTTGTCATTGTTGTGGTGTTGGAGAGATTGCAGTCCTGTGAGCAGGACCTCCTTGACCTGAAGAGGCAGCAGGGAGGAAATTTCTTCCTATGTCACTGTCTCATACTGGAAAGCAAACAAAATGCTCAAGTGGCTTACCACAGAGAACTGGATTGAATCAGTGGGTCTAAGAAAAAGGCTTTTGCTGCTGCTCTTCTTTACAGACTTTCCCCCCCCCCCCCCCTTCCTGATTCCTGTCTTCCCAGAGTAGAAGAATTTGTTTCTTGAATCCAGTGAGTATTTTTGATTACCATTGTATAAATACCTGTAGACTGACAATACCAGCCTGATTATTTGGGATTTAGCCTGCTGCACAAGGAGTGCTCTGGCTGTGACAAGACTTTCCACACAATCTTTTTGCTATCCTTTTGCTAATATTGTGTCACTGCTTTTTTTCTTCTCCTTCCTCTCTCTCACTCCAACCTTTCCCCTCTCCAAAATTAAACAAGAACAGATTTGATTTCAGCAATAACATACCACAAACACTGTGCAGCAGCTGCTGAACTGTACTACTAAAAAAATCCTGTTGTGATTTTTCTCCACTGCCAAAGCTCAAGGGGACAAGGAAGAAGGGATTTTTTGGTCAACTTGAAACAAAAAGCCCAAAGAGGTGCAAGGAGCAAAAATGAAATGGAGGATCTGATTCTTGTTTTTGTCAAAGAACATTGAAGTCTGAAAGTAGGAAAGCAAGGATGTTGCGGTAAGGGAGAAGGGAAGTAATATAAAAATGGGACAGCTTTTATATGTTAAATTTCACTGTAACCATATTTATGATGTTAGTAAATAGAAATATATTTTATTTAAAAATACTTCATTAGGCCAGTGCTATACTTGGAATCCTTTTACCACTGAAATCCAGGAGAGATCTTCCTAGAAAGGTGTCAGCAGTGTTGAATTTTTTCCATTACTTACATAGCTTTCTGCAAGTACAAGAAAGTGAGGAGAAGAACTGGGGCCAGCAGAGTCACACAGTGCATGTGCCCATAGAAAGTGCTGTTTATCAGTTTTGTGGGAATGTGGTCACACATGAAGATGACCCAAAATGGAAGAGGAGAGTGAGGAAGATGAGAGAACTGAAGCAAGGAGAGAAAAATGAAGAATGAGGGTAGCAGCATCATAGGTATGTTCTGGTGTGATGAGAGAGTAGCACAGAAGGGACGCATGCCCATTTACGTTTGAGGACAAATTCAACTCTTAAGGCTTTTTTCACTCCAGTGAGAAGGGGCAAGATCCTGCAGTGGAAGATCTCTCTGGTTCTGCAAACTTTATCAGGCAGGACAGATAGTTTTTTCAGTTTTTTTTTCAAAGCAAAATACTCTCTTCCTCAATATGTGACCTAGTGACTAGTATTGGCTTTTTGGCTCACTGATCTATGAAAGGATTTTTAGATAAAACAGCTACTCAGTAGGGACTTAGCTTGAAAGGATTTTAGGATGCATGTTATACAGTTCTTTCACTTTCCCAGAAGCAAATATTTTGCCTTCACAAGGGGATATGTTTTGATCTTTTTTCTTTTTTTTTTTTTTTTTTTTTAGTTTCTGTACTATATGGCTTGTATTGGTACGTATTCATGGATCTATAATGGTTTTGAATTAAGTTGATTTTCTCCTCACTTCTACAAATAATGGAGTAGACTTCTCAGTCACTTTTACCAAAATAGGGTAGGCAGTGCAGTTGAAGAGTTCCTCTGCTTTGTGAGCTGCCTTTTCCTCAGTAGCAATCACCCTTGTTTTCTCCTGGACTTCACTGTTGATCCAACCACCTGCAGCATGGCACTGCTTGGCACAGCATTCTTTCATGGAAAAAACAAAGAAGCCTCAAATGTGGTTAACTGTGTCTCTTTTTCTATCCAGTGGCTAGGACTACAGAATAAGGTGTATTTCAATATGTGTCTGCTCTAATGGGAGAGAGGTTTGGAAATGACTTATTTATTAGCCAGACAGCTTTGAAGACAGCCAGTAGCTCTGAGTGAAATGTTCCATCATCCCAACTACAAGAGGAGAAACTTCCAAATCTAGATTTAATGGAAGTCTTCTTTTTAGATACCTGTTTTGTGTGACTACTGATCACATAATTAAATGTAATCACTACATGCATAATTTAATGTGAAGAGTAAAGTTTTCAAAAATTGCTGACCCTCAGAATGATTGAGAGCTGCTGTAGGCAAAGTGCAGTTCTTAATTGTCAAGTAGCTCATGTGGGACCATTGTGAGATTCTGCTTTAAAGAAAATCTGATGTTAAGGATATTTCCTATTGTAGTTCGTATTTATACTGTGTGGTTGTTTCCATCCTTCCGAAAATCTGTCCTAAAAAAGAAATTACAGATTTATAAGTCTGTCATTTACCAGCAGTAGCTTTAACTTCCCACTTCTCCCCGTATTACAGTTGAATTTGTTTCTTTTGGAGGTATTTCTTTTGTCAGCATGGAGATTACGTCTGTTACTTGTTCTAAGTTTTGCTGTTTACAGTCTCTTGGTGCACTTTTCCACAGGTAAACCATGGTGGTGACACAGAGAAAAGAATTTGTGTCATAGATGAGATTGGTAAAATGGAACTCTTCAGCCAGGCTTTTATTCAAGCTGTTCGTCAAACGCTGGCTGGCTCAGGGACTGTGGTGCTTGGAACTATTCCAATACCTAAGGGAAAGCCACTGGATCTTGTTGAAGAAATAAGAAGTAGGAAAGATGTGAAAGTGTTCAATGTGAGTAATATTTAATATCCTTTAAAGAGCCTTCTGTTCTAGGTTACTGGTTTATATTTGGCTCTGTTTAAAAACTGTTACTGCCAATTGATAGCTGTGGGTAGCTTGCATGAAATAAGTTTTTTAGTTTCCATTTTATTCTTAATGGGCAGGTGTTCACCTTATTAAAAAAAAAAAATCCCATTTGGCATTAACTGTGGCCATCTCACACAGCTGGCTTTGCTTGTGCGGGGCTGCAGAAGTAATGCTATAGTTGTTTTAAAAGGTTTCTTTGCTGTAGTATTATTACTGTATAGGTATTCATTATTCCTAAGAGTTAAATCTTCTAAAGTACAGTCAGATTTTTAAGCTCTTTTTTGTTTTTTCCAGACTAGCTTGCAGAAATATTACCAGTAATCATATTCAAGGAAAAAATAAAAGGAAAAAAGCAGCAGTGGAGTTTGCAGGAATGATTTATAGAAGAAAGAGAGTTGTAAATGGAGTGTATTTTCTCTGGAGTCAGTGAACCAATTTTGGAATTCATTATGTTACTTTTACAGGCATAATTTTCAGAATATTAGGGCCTCAGAGTACATTTCTGATCAATTACAGGGCAGTTCTCAAAAACTTACAACAGCAAAACTTAGCCTGTTCCTAGGAGTGCATGTGTGAGGTTTCCTTAACATCAGTAAGTGTCCTTGATGCTTCACAAAAACAAAGGCATCTCTCACTCCTTTGATTTATGTTGCTTCCTATTCAAAGCTGACTTAAAAACCTGCAGTGCTCAAAGTTCCCCGGCTTTACTTTAATTGAGGGTCCCATCATCATCTTCAGTTTCTGTTTTTATATTAAATGCTGGTTTAATTAAATGCTAAAGCAACAGTAGGAGACAAGATGAGAGATTATTCCTTTCCTTGCATAAGCATTCAACCCCCTTCATTCCTTTCAGAGATAAACCCCCAGGTTTTTCCACTACTGAGCTGATGTGTGTTTGTAGTCTGGCTGTTGAACAGAAATTCATGTAAATGTGAATTTTGTATGAGTGGCTTTACAGGGGTAGGACTGGGGAAGAGGGGATGGAGAAGCCTTGCTGAAAGGACCAATCATTCAGTGGTTGGGTTGCAGTCATGGCAGGATATGGTGCATGCATTTGGTCCTCTTGTGAGAGAAAACAGGGCTGGAAGACAGCATTTGGCTTTTCAAGGAAGCTTTTGAGGCTTCTACTGTCTTGTTTTATCAGGTGATATTCAGAGGGCAGGGGCTACTCAGCCCTTGGTTTTCAGCTGTATCAGTCTGCTGATAAATCTTTCTCTCAAGTACTGAGAGAGTACTCTGGCCAGCAAATTTAGATGGAGCTGTAAATTTCAATGGAGCAGTGTTTTCTCTAGCTAAAAGATCTTTACTAAAACCATGACCCATCCTGTTCATGCTGCTGAGATTAGGACATGCATGTTTCTTTAATGAGATAGACATCTCTGGTGAATCCATTAACCAAAAGCATGAATGTGAAATGTGTGACAGACTGCAGTCATTCCCAGGTGTCACAGACCTGCTGAGCTGAAGTCTTGTGCAGGAGAACATCTGTCTCTCTTGCTCCAGTGATACACTACATGCTCTTTTCCCAGCTGGTTCCAATGTGTGCATGAGCAGGAGCAAAACCCACCCATGGGGAGTCAGAGGTGTCAGTAGCTGAAGTGGATACTGGGTCACCAGCTGTTTTCTTCAAGGGCTGTGGCATGGGGAAACCTGGAGTGCCCAAATCGCTCACAGTCAGTAATTTCTTACTAACTTGCGTGGTGCCTGCAAGTGTACAGAAGTAGGTGGCTAACTTCCAAAAACATTCTGCCTGCTTTGTCACTTAATATGGAGTTAAGCTGCATTCATATAGCTCATCTCAGTTTTTTCATCCTGCTCCTAGTGTCACCAGGACAGTTCTGAGGAGGGAACAGCTGTTTAGTGTTTTGCAGTCCCTTCTGTCTTGAAAGCATATTTTGTTGGTGTAAGTGGGCCCAGATGCCCTAAAAGCAATTCAGCATTTGGTCCCAAATGTTTAATTTATTATGTTTAGGGCACTTAACGATAGGAACTCTGATATTTAACACATTTGTTTCTATTGTTACCCAGTTCCATTTTGCTGAGAATTAAACTTTCCAGTGAAACTACACAGGCTCTTTTTGCACTGCCTGTGTCTGTGTAGTTCTGCAGACATGGTGGCATGAATAGGATCAGGTTATCGTTAGCAGCTGGCAGATAATAATTTTCTCCCATTTTCCCATCTATTAATTTTGCTTGCTTGAAACCCATTAGTGAAGTATGGTTGCATATGCCTATTAAGAAAGAAAATAGTTAAATGGATAGGGAGAAGAAAAGGTTCCATTTGAACAGATTGTACATGAGTGGTTTCCTTGATGGTATTTTTAACAGTTAGAGGAAGAAAGCTTTTGTCCTCTATAGTTGCCTGCTTGGAGTCTAGGTGGCAATTTCCTCCAAATTACATAAATGCTTAATATAAGCAGCATCTACAGTTATTTTCAACTACTTTCTAAAAACATACCCATCTGTTTGTACATTCAGTACAGATACTGGGAGGTTTGTTCTCTCTGGGAAAGCTGCCTGCACAGAATGTCTCCACATCTTAAGAGGAGACTTATATCTATCAAACAGCCTTTGTAAAACAGTTGTGAAAATTTCCTAGCACTTGGCGCTTTCTCTCTGCTGCTCTCACTGGACTTCTGGCATATAGGTATGGAAAAAGGATAGATAAAGTGTAGTATTGTTTCTGTTGGCTGTGAGGGAGTGGGAAGAGCTATTAAATTGTACAGAAGGTCCTTTGAAAGTCAGGATATCAGTACATTTGCTGTGAGATTTAGTTTGGCTCCTCAGTGCTGTGTATTGTTTACCTCGGGGTCCCAATAGCCTTACTGAAGAGCATTCTTTGTTGTCTTGCTCTCTTTGTTTTTGTGGGGTTTTCTGTTTATCTTATAAAGCTTGGGCTGATTCTCAGTAAAAACAGTGACATTTTCAGACAGATCTTCCTTTTCATTACTCTTCTCCCCTGCCCTTTTTTTTTCAGTGTCACTTTTTCATCAGTCCCATGTTGATCTGCTATCTTGAATTCAGTGGTAGGTGAGACCACTGTCTGTAGGTTTTACAGTGTTGGTTTAGAGCACTTGGCTAGGATGTGGGTGACTGTAAATAGTGTGGTAGCTCCTCAGGCCAAATTCCTCAGATAGAACTGTCACCTATTTAACAACAGCAGTAACAATAATAATAGTAATACCTTGTCTTGTTCATTATTGACTGTAGTACTGGAAGGGATACAAACTCTTGTGCTCACATCCTAAATGCAGATACAGGGAGTGCAGTGGAGCCTTGCTGGTAGAGAGTTTTATGCTGTGCATGATGTTGTGTCTCTTTCCTCATCAAACAGCTTTTCTACAACTTTGCATGAGTGGCCGTACTTATTTTTTCTGCTCATGTGTCTTTGTCTGATTTCTTCCTGCCTTCTCTGCAGGGATCTGAACAATGGGGAAAAAGACTTTTTAAACTGAAGCTTTTGCTGATGCTTCACAGTTGCTTGTTACCCCTTTGCAACTGCAGTCACCTCCCCAGGTTTTGTTTGAGTGAGTAATGCATGGCACTGTGGGTCACAGGGCTCTGGATCAGGACCCAGTCTGTCAGGAAGGGATAATTTACACACACATAGCCCCCAGCTCTGTGTCCCTGGGAGCTGAGCTGACTAGCAAGCACCAGCACTTGCTTGGCAGTTTACACTCATCTGTATTCACATATGCTGGATTTAAAGCCCAGCATTCCCATGGACTGGTCAGCCAAAGGCATATCTCAGTGTGCTACAGAACACCCCAGCTTGCTGAAATAGTTTTATTTCTTTTCCCAGGTGTTTCTTTCCTGTAGCAATAAGGTTTCTCAGAGTGCAGACTTATGCTGCTAAGACTGTTTTAATTTTTTTCTTTGCAGATGTTTTTGACTAGGTCTGTCATCTTAATAAATACAACTCTTTGAAGTAATGAAGGCATAAGAACTCCACTTTATATTAGGAAAATTAAATTTGGTAGCTGAAAAGGATTTCTAGTAGTGACAAAAGTACATGCTGGTTCTTTAAGTGATTCTAATTAGTTACCCAAGTCCTGAATAAAACTGCAAAATACCACAGACAACTAAATCAAAAGATCACTAAATATTCAATTGCAGCTTTTGTGGGTTTAGCATACTGTGTTCTCAGTAGCAGAAGAAGGCAGGTGTTTGACACTCAACATTCCTGCACTGAAAAAGAAATGCATTGGAATTTCTGCTTTGATTTGTTTTTGAAGTAAACATTTGTATAGAAGCTATTCATGAAATGACATCAGTTTTAATTTCTCTTTCTCTAGGTTAGTAAGGAAAACAGAAACAGCATTTTGCAAGACATCTTGGCAGCTGTGGAATCCTGCAGAAAATGAAGACCTTTTTTGTCCTGTAAACACTAAAGCTTTCATTTCAACAAAACATTACAACATTTTGTGGATGGTTTAGAGTCTGTCCTTCCTGGTTTTGCCCCCTTGAGGCTTTACTGGAGCCTTCAGGGTAAGCAGAGTAAAGCTGGTAATACTCTAAAATGGGATGTCAGGATTGTAATGTATTCAGTTCACTGAAACGAAAAAAAAAATGAACAGATGTGTAGCTAACATCCAGTTCTAATCTGGGAGTTTGGAAGTTAGGTGGTCAGCTCAGATCCAAGTTACATGTGAGAACAACTAACTGTAAAATCTGTTTGAGATGTTAGTCTTTCTGAGTGTGTTCAGATCAATTCAATATCTGCAACATAGCCCTGGTGCAACAGAACAGAATCCTGTCCAAATGTAGATGAGTCCTGCCTGGTTATGTAGGAATGTAGCTGTTGGTGACCCAGCTTAGGTGTATTCAGGTGTGTTTTAGCATGGCTGCTGACAAATCAGCAGGTAGAGGGAATAAGCAGATGTGCTCTCTCCTCCTACCCCTAGGCACCCCTGTCTGCAGTTGCAGTATAAGGAGGGTTTTCCAGAGTTTCAAGGAAACGAGTGCCATTTAAAGAATTCCATTTCAGTAGGAAAAATAGCCAAATCTACCCTCTCTTACATGGTCCAGACACTAATTGATAAGAGGACTGCATTTTGAATTAATTTTCAATTTTCTGGTGGCAGTCCTGTCCCATACCCCATTACAAATAATATATATAAAAATGTTCAAGTCCATGAAATTAATCAAATCTTGCGTTTTTCATGCTGGGTTTGTTAAGTCATGATTGCATTTGTCTGTATTAATTTTACAATCTGTTATGTTTATTGATACTTATGATTGTTTGGGTTTTTTTGCCTTATTCAATTCTGTACATGGTTAGTGGTGAAATAAGAAGTGTTTGAGAATATTAGACATTGTGTTTCCCTGTGAGGAGTGCAAATGTGTTCAGCAAAACTGCTGCCAGTTATAATCAGTTTTGCATGTTTGAAAACAGAATTCCCTCCCAGGTTCACATTGTTCATTGTAAAATTTATGGTCATCTCTGGCTGAAGAAAGTTGTTAAAAATTCAGTTGTTTCTTAACTTTTTTTCTGTTCAGTTCAATGATTGTTAAAATGAGCAAACTATTTAAAGGTATCTTCAAGAATGATTTTATTGATTTATTTCCGTAAAACTGACACCCAGAGTTGTATAGGGCTGGATGAGGACAGGTATTTTTACACACACCCTGCAAACACCTCCTAGGAGCATAGAGGGAATGTCCTTTATCCTTCCTGTATGCAGAACAAGGGTCTGGTACAAGCATTGCACCTCCACAGGTGGTAGGAAGTGCATGCCATGTTAAAGGATGCCATGGGCTCATTCCCTCACTGCCTTGTTAGGACTACCCATCTGCCCAAATCCATTTAGATGGTAGTACTGTCTTCATCATGTTTGGGGAAAAAGAAGACTCCTCTTAGGGTCTCCACTTGGTAATGTACAGCTCGTGGCTGCTGTTTGCAAAATAAGGTTGTGCTCCAAAGGCACACTAATCCCTTAATTACTGCAGGCATTCTACTCAGACAAAACACCTTTTTAGATATCGAGGACTTGGGGCCAAAGTAAACTTTGTCAGGGCTGTGTGCCATAGGTTTTTGAACAGAAACCTCTCTGCAGCTAAGTCTTGGATGCCCTCCTGTTTCAATGTTAAGTCTCTTAAGCTGCAAGATATGCTGCAAAAGAATAGTTCTTTCAATGATTAAAAAGTTATCCAAAATCTAGCACAGTTTTAGTGGGACTGCTGTTGAGTCTTAAATGAGGAGTGACCTTTAAAGCTAAATAAAAAACTGAGAGATTTAACATTTCTCTGGTAGAGGCCGAAGAGGGGAGTTCTATTAGGAGTCAGTCTTCTGAATTCTGGTTCAGTCAGTATTGCTGAGAGATCACTTAAAGTGGTGTTTATTCCCCATAAAAGTAGATATATTGCCCTGCATGTAGTGCCATGATGCCTGTTGTAGTTCCATCATTTAGTACAGACAGAAGAAAAACAACCCCAAACAATTACAACAAGAAGTTAGGAAAACTTTTGATCAGTGCCTATAGTACTTTTAATCCATTGTCTCATGGTTTTGTACTGAGGCTAGATAGTCACTAGAAAATGCAGGTGGATTTTTCCTTCTCTGGAACTCTGAGTAAAATATCAGCCCTTTTAAACTAATGCATATTTTTGCTACTGACATCAGTGTATCTTGTTTTCTGCTACCTATCTCAAGATTGGTGTCATTAATTTGTTGTTCTTTTTTAAGCCTGTTTTCTCTCTGAGCTAGAGTGCTTTTCAAGAGACATAAAGAGAGATTCTGTGATCTGTGTTCAGCAGAATGTAGATGACCTTAACAGTCATGTCTGGCCTTTAAATCTCAGATGGTCCTGAAGATACAATTTGCCTGTTTCAAATAAACATAGAGTGAGTGAAAAAGTTGTATGTAAGTTTTCATGACAACCTGTGTTTACTTTAAAGGTAAAATTTTATTGTCTGGTCTTGGCACTAGTAAAATACTTTGAAGGCCTTGATAGCACTCTAACAGCAAATGGAGCATTCACAATTCCCCTGATGGGCTGATTTTATTAATAGCACACATTTGGTGAAAAGCACCTCTGATGTACCAGCTAGATTCCAGATGACAACATTAGTGCACCTTCAGGTTTTAATTGGTGCAAAAAAGGGGTGAATGTGAGGTACCAATTACTGTCTCAAAGCCTGAGAATCAAGGACGTTTTTGGCACAAGTCTTGTAATTCCAGCATAAAATTGCACACAGCATGGAATAAACAGGGTCTGCATTATTTATCATGCATTAGGCAATTTTCGACTTGTAAAACTGAGTGAGAGAGGTGAATCTTTGATACTGGACCTACTGCAAAGTTAATTATAAGTAATATGTCTGTGTTGCAGATTTAAGGATGTACAAGCACTAGTGAAACATGGTAATTAAGTACCAGCTTCTAATCCAGGGAGCAATCTAAATATGGCAATAATTGGGTATTTTAAAGAAATGTATTGAAAAGAAGATGATTATCACATGCTGGAGAATCTCACCGGTATTTCTAACCTTCTATAATGAGCTGCACAAAATTCAGCTAATCTTTAACTTAAATTTTCCAGTAAGAGAAGAACCATCACTTGGTGGGCTGGAGGCAAATGCAGGTGACATTTCTTGCCTTATTCTAATAAGCAGTTTTTATAAAAAGCTGTGAATGGCATCACAGAGTGTCTAAGAACTTAATAGTGTCAGAATGTCATTCATAGATATTATCTAGTCATCATGTCAAGGGAAAAAGATTCACACTGATAAGTCTTTTTCACTGAGATTTGTTTTCAGTGAAGTGAGTACCAAGACTTGGGAATGGGGTGAGACTTAGCAGCAAGAACTTCAGTTCCTCACAGGGAAGTTGCATGACACTGCAAAATGGAGGGAACAGCCAGCCCAAGGCTGGGGCTCGCCAGTGTTCCTGGTGGATGTGAGCAGTTCAGCACCCTGTGCTTGGCTTTAGTAAAAAGTTACTGAAAGTCTTTTTGCCAGATCTTCAGACTATCTTTCACCATTACGAGTGTAGCAACTGGCTCTTGCTATATGATGTAAACAAGAGTCTGTTTGGGAAATTTTAGGAAAACAAAATGTGAGGAAGGTGAGTATCCCGTGCTTAGTGTGAAGGCTGAAGTACTGTGCTTATGTGTTTTACCATATACTCATTATCCTCCCTCCTGTAACCTGTTGTATTGTTCCTGTTCCTCTCTGGTTGCTGAGGCAGTGTGAATAAAATCACTCTTCGTGTTTCCTTTCAGCAGTGATGTTATCTGAGGTTAAGCTGGGGGGAGGCAGAAAAAGCCTCCATCTCTTCATCCCTTCTGACTTGTCTGTGAAAGAACTGCATGTACAAATAGTCTTGTGGATTGAGCACTAGATTTCCTCGAAGGATGCATTCAGCTTGCTAACAAGATGGGAACATCACTATTTTCATGTTGTAGCAACAAAAACGTTCTGGACTGGCTGAGTGAGGTAAGTGGCCTCTGCAGCTGTGGAAAAATCACGCATAGCACCTGATGCAAGAAACCCTGATGGAACTCTTGGTAAATGGTCCTTACATGGTGGTAGCAGCATCCTTCCTGCATCACAGCTGTAGCAAGAGATCAGACATGTAGACAAACTGTTAAGCCTTAGCAACTTTAGGGCCAAGTTGTAACAGTATTCAGCATTGTGAAGCCCATCAGCAGGATCACAGATGACATAAAAGCAATGAAAATTGCATTTGCTTTTAATTTAAAGGCTGAAACCTGCTCCAAAAATGGTGTATTTACATCTTGCAACTCTGAGGCACCTCATGTGTGAGGTTAAGTATCAAGCTGTTTTTCAGGAGTAAAGGTGTCACTCAAAGCCTTCATATGTATGTAGGTGCTGAGCACTCAGGTGCCTTTTGGTGTTATGCAGAGCTGTTTGGAGCAGCTTATTGTTCAAATTAGGCTTTGTGTAAAGGTTAGGTTCCTATTTATTAGCTTGGTGTGCATCAGAGCCCTTAAATGCACCTTCTGTCCCAAGCAGAGTGCACTGGGTGTATCTCTTCCTCATGCAAAAATGGGGGAGTCTAAGATGTGTTTAAGCAATGCAACCTCATGCCTACTTGCAGATTTCATTTCTAGCCATTATGTTAGTTTATTCTGTAGGACTGTCTCATATTTAAAACTGATGCATATAGCAGTAGTGTTATTACTATAATAGCAGACTATCTCAAAAAATACGGAGAAAAGTAACATGGGAGAGTTTGTGCTCATTTTGATTCTTTTTTTGTATGTCACGCTTGCTTGTTATTGGTCTCTTGGGTTTTTTCAACCCACTATGCTACAATAGCAACTTTAGGGCAAAATAAAACCTATGTAAGACATGGCTGCAAAAAAGGAACTGATTTTTGAATCTTACTTTGACATTTTGCCATGCTTGCTTGCTGTGACTCCATAAAGGTGTTAGAACCTACCCTTTCTGGCAGCCACCCTGTGCAGGAGGAGTCTGCATTCATGGCATAACTGCTGTCCCCAAGGAGTTATGCTCCAGGGGACAGTGGGAAGTCAGGAACTGTTATTATTTTAGGATGCAGTGCCAGAGGCTGTGGAGATGGTGGAGTCTTGCAGAAGATGTGATGCTGGGGGAAGGTGCTATCACTGGGCCTCAATCCATGCTAAGCAAATACAGTGGTTGCTGGTGAAAGAATTTATGCAGTCATTCCCCAATCTGGTTTAGTACACTTGAGTTGGATACACAGAATAATTTAGGTTGATTGGGACTACTAGAATTACTTAATTTTGATGGAAATTGATTCAAACTTAAAGATGTGAAAATTGGAGGCTTAAGTGATGCTAGGTGAATATGGGAAAGTTCTTGGTGCTTTCCAGAGCCACCTGTTTGCCCTGCTTCCATGCAGGAAGACAAAGCAGTGATGTTTTATCCTGTGGACTGCAATGCAAAAGCCCCCAAAGCAGAATTGGGACGGGTGGCTGTTAGTAGGAGCCTATCTCTATGACCTCTATCCTTCATTTATAATAAAGCACTTCATGAACAGTGTGGTGGGACAAGAGTCATCATCAGCCAGAATTGGTCAGAAGGGAGCAGCTGAATTCAATTTCCTCTTCCACATCTCACCTGGATGCTAGTGGAGACATTAGTAGGGCCTGAACTGCACTGATGACCATGTGTCTAGAGGGCTGTATATGAATACTCTGCTTTTGTCTTGTTGAACTTGAGCAGGATTTTTCCTAGATTGTGCTAAGCTTTATTAATCAACTCATCAAGATCTGAAGTGAAGTAAAAAAGAATAGGTTTCTTAATTTTGTAAGCAGAAAGCAAGTGAGAACAATTGCAAACAGAAGACCCAGAAACAGCTGCCGCACAAAACATACTTGCATCATTTTATTTTCACTCAGTCTTACTTAGTTCTACTGCTCAGATCTGAAGTGTGGCACAGTAGGAAGCTCAGAATGCAACTGAGTATTGCCTAACAGTAATGAGACTTAGCTACAGCATCTCTTGTTAAATCTTGTTAATTGGGACAAGACAGCCTGGCTGCACATCATTGTGTTGAGATTTAGAAACACTCTATGGTAGTTACAGTAAAGAGGAACAGCAAGACACTGATAGCTGCAATTTTTTTTAATTGAAAAAAACACACACGTGTTTGTTTAGACTCTGTAGTAGAGGAAGGATTTGTTGTAGCCTTTTGGGTTTCGAAGTAGTCATGCATTCCTGTAAATTGGTGTTTCTCAAACCTTGTGAAGGCATGGCCTCCCTTTTTGTATCATCTGTCTTTATTGGCAGCAGCTCAGTTTTCTCTGGGGGAGGGAAATCAGAAGGCTTTGTAATTACTGGCTACAAGTGCTTATGGACAGTGAGCTGTGTCCAGCAATTAAAGGTATTTAGCTGTTCCCTTCCTAACACAAACACTTCCAGACAGTAATTACAGCCTGCTTTGCACTTTGCTGTCCTTGAGGAGGATTCCCCATGGCCCTTTTGCGACTCCTAAGGGTACTGTTGCTTAGAATTTGAGAAACACTGCTGTAAACCAAACAGGAGCACGAGATAATACCTAATTTATGCAAAGCTGCTGTGCAAATAAGGTGCACCGTATGCTCTGAAGACTTTCCATGCACTGGATACTTTCTCTTCTTACACTTTTGTTAATTGGTGTAGTGTGGCTCGTTCACACAGTATTTCAGTATGGCTGCATGCAGTATATCAGTCTGAGATGCTGTGTTGCTATTCAGCAGTAGCACCTGCATAACACGTCAAAGAAAAATGAGATTTACTGTTGGAAAAAAAAAAATCAGATTTAGCTCTAATGTTACAGGACACTGTACTGTCCTTTTATGTATTCATTGCTTCTGTTCTTAGTTGCCTCTTACTATATGTTATATACCAAATTTCAGTTTGCATGCAATCAGCTGTTTAGTTATGGCAGGAAAGAGATGTCTTTTGTGTGCTTTTCACTGAGTTGTATTATTTCCTACTGTATTCGTTTGTGATTCTAACCATTCCAGGGGAAGGAACATTAAACAGGTTGTAGTCATTGTTCTAGGATTTACAAGAACCTGAGATGAAGTGGCACTGTGTGTTTTTTAGGATATTTTCCAACCCTACCCATGCCAAGGCCATTAGCTGAAGAACATCTGCCCTGTAATATTCTTGTGTGGAAGTTAGAAAAATAAACATTTGAAGGTTGCTTATTACATTGGAAAGAACCTAAACCCATGTGCAGCTTCCTGACCTAACTGTATTTAATGCTAAGAAGTGTGTGGCCCTTGTGCCAGGAGTGCTCCTCACTGCTCCTCAGACAGGCTCTGCTGGGAAGCAGTGTCTTCCAGGGCCATATCTTCTTGGCTGGCCCTCCTGCACTCCACATTCCGACTCAGGAACAGTGCATGGGCCGGACCTGCCTCCTGCTGGGCTCTTGGCTCTGTAGTATCTGTTGCTTCACAGGTCTCAGTGACTTGCTGGAAAGTAAGAAAGAAAAAGTCAACTAGTTTAGGAAATTTCTAAGTAACACTTCAGCTATTTTTTGAAGTGACGGGTGAAAAAAGTTAAAAAATTGACGTAGGGATGTCATTCTGTGAAACTCCATGGGATTCTTAACATGCATTATTCACAAGGGAGTTCTGAAGAGGTATACTTGTCACACTTTGTGTAACGCATAAATTTGGAAGGAAAAGCAGACCAGGAGCTGGAGGTTTAGTACCACAGATGTACATGTATAGAGAACTGTAAAAGAATTTGGATTGAAAAGGACTTCTGGAGGTCATCCAGTCCAAACTGCTGCTTCAAGCAGGGCTGACTTCTAAGTTGTTAAATCAGGTTGCTCTGGAGCTTGCTTTATACACCAAATTTTAAATCCAACTTACAAAGAAACCTTTTCATCAAAACTGGAATGCAATTATCAGTCTGCAAACGTTAAGCACAGTGCCACCCCACTGTAAGGAGTCCATTAGGATAAAAGCATTACAGAACTTTGCTGTGTGAATGTTGAAATGAAACGCTTCCTCTTTACTGCTTTCAATCTAACAGGCACCTGGACTCCGAGCAGGCACTTTGGCCAGGATTCACCTCATCTAAATTTCACCATGTGGTCTTGCTGTGTCATTTAGGCTACCAATGGTTGGCAGAGAGATACAAGTCTCCCAGGGGAGAATTTCCTTGTAATAGCTCCAAGGATGAAGTGGATGGAGGCCTCTTCACTGAAAACAGAAGCCTCAACAGCAACCTACTGAGACATCCTGCCCAAATTTTAGCCTAAAGTTTGACAAGGTGAATCCTACCATTAGTACTCAGTATCACAGACTGGCTGAGTTCTTGCAAATTAGGCCATAAACTCCTGAGAGTTGGAATTGTGCCTTCTCATTGCATATATTCAGCTGCAGAAATAGTAATACTTGTTACTGTAAAAATGCAGGATTGGACCCAGGTGAGTAACATTCAGCTGACTCCCATTGAAGTTCATGGTGAAACTCTGGGGAAAACCATACCACACATGGTATTTTTGGGTTGAGAGCAAAATACGCTCAGGCCAAGGAGCTTTTCACACTTGAGGTTGGGAGAACTCTTTGGAAACTAGGGAAGTTATATACAGTTCAGGAGCACAGTAAAAGAAAAGTGCTTGGGACTTATATCTGCAGTTTTCCCCTGTCATCAGTTTGGTTTCCATTTTGATTGCCAAATGCAGAAGTCTGCCTAATTATGTTGTCTAATTGCAGTCACCCTTTATTTCTAGTCCATCTTCTCATATTTCTGCTTTCTGGTGCTGAGGTCAATTTTCAAAATTCAGGGCAGCAATGGATAGCAACCAAAGTTAAATAAATACACTTAAATAAACAATAAAAGAGTAACTCTACAACGTGAATTGAAATTTTCAGGGAAGACAGGAATAAAACTGTGGGCATGTGGCGGAGAAGGCTGTAAGTTTTTTTGTGTGTAGTGTTTTGCTCTTAGAAAATGCTTAATCACAGGGCATACCAGTTTCCTTTGGTAAATATTTCATACAGGATTCCTTTGACTGACTTTCAGCAACAAGGTTTCAGATCTTAGATTGAATTTCTGGTCAGAGAGAGGGACAGAACAAGTGCACTATTCAGGGGAAACCATTCCTTTTCCTGCAGATAAAATAATTCTAAGTCCTGCTGATTCCTTAAGTTTTAGCTTTTCTATTTTTGAGATTCTGTGCTGTCTAGGTGTGTACCTCTGAGCTTCATATTAAGTGCTAGCAAGTTTACTTTGCAGGGTAGGTAGACAAAATAATCCTTTTCCAGCTTGGGACCAAGGACAACTGTTACAAGCTTCAGGCCCAAAAAGTGGGGTACTGAAAAGAGCAGACGGGGAGGATGGGGCTTCATAACCCGAAGCTGTAATTGGACAATTATCCCAATATGCAAATGAACCAAAAACTTATAAAAGTGTGAAACCTTGTGACCAGTCATCCATTTTGAATCCATTTTGGGTTCATCTTGAGTGTAGCCCTGGCCAGGCTCTTGTACTGGCCAAGGTGTATCCTTTAAGGCCTTTTAATAAATACATACTTTATTCTTTTAACTCTGTCCAGTCTCTGTTCTAGGTCAGCCTCTCAAGGCATCACTGTATAAGAATTAAAGCAGGCAAGGAAGGAGCTATTTAGACTGCTGTGATGGTACTCATCACCTGGGCTGCAGAAATTGGAGATGTAAGTCCCTGTTTTGAGTGAAAGGAAAAGCAACTTTACCCCAGTTTGTAATTTCAGGTTACAACAGCCCCCCCATCAGTTACTCACAAATGATCTCACAGACACACTAATACCAAACAGTCACATTGTGATGCAGCAAAATCCCCCAGAAATACCAGAATCCCAACACTGGTTTGGAAAAAACTGTTCTCTGACCACTGAGAAGGAAGAAAGAGGACAGTTAAGGAGGAGACAGGTGAGCAGAGCAGGACTCCCACTCAGCAGTGGTGTTTCAGCTTCAGCCTTACCCGAGCTGCCTGGCTTGCTGCTCTGGCAGAGGGCCCCATGGCGATGTTCATGCTGCTGGATGACTGCGTGTCGCTCGTGTTGCCTCCGTCTGCAGCCGAGAGCCCAGAAATCACCAAAGCACTTGAAAAACTTCTCTTGCCAAACAGCAGGCTGAGAGTTGAGCTGGTGGAGGAGGCCAGGCTGGACCTGAGCATTGCTGCAGCTCGGTCCTGCACAGTCAGCTGGCCAGCAACAGGAACAGCAGGGGACTGAGAAAACACAGATGTTGCAGAGTTGTGGAATGATAGCTGACTACTAGAAAGCCTTTGGGCAATTTCGTGGGCAGATGTAGATGTTTGGATGAAAGGCTGCCGGCTTTCTACAATTGGTCCAGAGTGACTTGAAGCAGGGGGCCTTTGGTTTAAAGCAGTGTGTGCCTGGACAGACTGACTCCTGGGTTTTCTCCTGCCTTCAAAAGAAAGATTAATATATTTAAGTAAGTGGCATTCTGATGAACTCCATGCTATTGACAGTGTCCCATGTGTACATATTATTGTTGGCATATTACCACTGGTTTTATTAGCATAAGAACTCCAAGAACAGCAAAAGTAACAAACGCCTAAACCTATGAATCTTTCTGTGTTTTCCACTACAGGTGTTCTAAGTTATGGTCAAAGTAGCTCTAGAGGTTGTGCACTGAGTCAGAAGACAGGGAAATGAGGAGCACTCTAATGACAGGCTCACAGGTGTTCTGCTATGTACAGTTTAATCAGCCTAGTGAATGATCGAGCATAGTGTTGCTGTAACTCTGCTCCCCTTTGACAACCACACTAATGGAATGTTGAATATCCACCTTAAATGGCTTGGTATAATTAAATGCAACAATAAAACCAAAAACCTCTATGTTAAAACAATGGCACGTTTAAAAGAATTATTCCTGCATATGAGGAGAGAGAATTTGAAAATTCAGCCAGGAGGAAGAATACAACATTCAAGCCACAAGATAGTTTTTAAGACTAACAGTAAACTCTGAGTTCCAAGAGAGACGTTTACAATACGCCACAGACGTGAAAAGATGTGAATGCTTTTAGGTAGGCTACACTATGAGAGGTCTGAATGAGACCCACATAAGACTCTTGTCCCTTTCTGGGAAGCATCTCTATGCAGCCACCACTGGATACAGGATTCTGACATGCCTAGACAAATCCTTTCTATACAAATACATCCCCATATTTAACATTTACACCAACACCTTCTGTCATTCAAGCAAGCATTTTCTGTATTTCTTATGCTTGTGTATTTGAATAGCCATAGAATGAAAAATCAATCATAAAATACTGGCCAGTGAACCCACCAGACGCCAGCTTGTACTCCTCAGGCATTCTGCCATGGGTTGGTGTGTGCCACAGATCTCAGCAGAGTTCACTGTTTCTGTAGACAGGCTCTAACCCAGGCACACACAGCAAATACCCAGTCACAAAAGTGCCTGCTTGGTTTTTTTTGCTCTCCAGGAAACTCCAAACATTAACACAAGCTGGCATTTTGGTTTCCTAGCTGTAGGGTGGGGAGTTGATGCCAGGAAATCTGTTGAGAGCCATCAACACAGAAACAAGTTTTTCTGGCAGGCATTTCCAGGCTGTTGGTAATTTTTTTTCTTTTTGCTTTGGTTTTCCCCAATACCTGAACTCCTCCAAATACTGAAATTTTGCTGGCATAAAGGAATATAAATCTCACGCTATCTTCTAAAAACATGACTGCTGAATTCACGCAGGTTCCAGCAATGCAGAATTTCACATCCAGGCCATTTACATCATATGTCTGAAACATGATGTTTTACATCCACAGACCCGCTTTTCAGAGGCTGGCATCATTATCCCCATTTTTCAAATGCTGAAGCAAAGAGAATTTAGGTAACTTGGCACAGAGTCAGATGAGCAGAGCTGGGCTACAACCTAATTGGAGCTCACTAAAACCTAGTTGGTTTGGCAAGTGTTGGACACTTTCACACCTCATTTACAATGTATCTTTAGCTCTATTTATATACTTCAAATAATAATATAAAAAAAAATTCCTAAGTAATAAGAGCCCCAATATCTCTGCTGGAGAATGATGGGACAGACACACATGGCTCTTGGAAGCTCCTGGACAACACTCTCAGGCACAGGATGTGATTCTTGGGGGGGTCCTTGTAGAGCCAGGAGTTAGACTTCAATGGTTCTTGTAGGTGCCCCCCACCTCAGGATATTCTGTGATTCCATGGCCCCTGTGCACTGCTCTGCCAGTGCCCTCTGTCCTTGATGTGCAGTGAGGGGCGCCAGGCCCGGCTGCTGTGTCTGCAGCTGTGTGCGTGTTTGGCCTCTGCAGGGATTCAGGCTCTTCAAACCCTGGGGTTCTGCTCAAGTGCTTGGGTTTCTACATCTGATGGTATTTCAAGAGGTTGCCTTTCTTAAATAAAAAGAAAGGACTGGATTTAAGAACAGAGGGGCTGTGGTGTGTTACTAACATGGCTAACATGGCCAAACATCTGTGATTTAAATTGGGAAGCTGACCCCTGTCCAAAAGTATTCTATATTCATCCCAAATGCAGTGGTTGGAGCATTGGGCAGGAGACCACCCGCATCCACACCTAAAAAACTCTGTCCCTGAGAAAAACAAAGGCTGTTCTATAAACTGCATCATGAAATAAGGAAACTTTGGGGGAGAACCCCACATGTTTCCAGTGCTCCTGATTTTGGCTGCACTTTCATATAGGGCTTTCATTGCAATTTGCAATTTTTCAGACTCAGTGGTACCAGGCTGCAAAACGCAGTATGAAATATGAAAAAGTTAAATGCACTTTATACACAGTTTATGAATCTAGAAGGCATTGCTATGATTATCTAGTCTGCTGTCCTATATAGCATGGGCCATAGGATTTCCCAGAATTAATTCCTGTGTAGTTTTATTAATTGTTACTTTAATTTTAAAAAATGCATCCTGCATCTCCAGTCACGGAGAATCCACATTAACCCTTAGTTTCTTGTTTCACTATTTATTTACTCTCTTAATATTAAAAATGTGTTCTTGATTTCAAATCAGAATTTGTTTAGTTTTGTTACATCCAAGTCTGCTGAGACCAATGGTCTCTGGTCAGCTTTTGTTGCCCAGGTAAATACTTACAGACTATGATCAAGGCATCTCTTACAATACCAATTGCTGGAAAGCATTTTATTTTTCAATACAAGTCGTATTCCCCAGAATTTTGATCATTTTTTGTCTCTTCTTTGAAGTGCTTCCAAACTAAAAATGTCCTTAAATTAGGGCACTGGGACTGTGTGTGGCAGGACAACAATATTATTATTTTAAACAGCATAGATAAGTTCTTTTCCAATGCTGTGGTATTGCCTTGATGTCCTGATACTTATTGAAGATCGAACAGAGCTTGTTTTTTAACCAGCTCTCTTAAAACCCTTCTTGAATGAGTCATTTGACTTTGCTCAATTAAGCATATACCTTTGATAGCCACTCTTTCATGTTCTTTGTAGCTGTTAGGATGGAAGGAACTGTTTCATGATCAGATCATAGAAATAAATTATCTGTGTTTTTTCTCCAAAATAAAACAGACATTTATTTTCTTGTTTCTACATACTGCATATTGGCAACTCTGCCTTTCTATACAGTGACAGATCAAGACCACTGCTAGGATTTCTATGGCTTCTAAATACTCTAAAAATAAACAGCCATAAGCTCACTTTCATCTTTATGTCCCTAATGGCCCTAGCCAAAAAATTCTTGTTTCATTCTCTACAGCGTATTAGGAGTGAATATGGATTTCCATTTGTACCATTTCCTTGGATTTGCTGTGCACGTCTTAACAAAAGCCAGGTTGCTTTTCTTATCTAAGAGTGACTTTGTCTCTTGATTATGTTTTTCTGGGCATCCAATCAATATGTTCTTTTGAACAACTCACAATTAACTTACTTTATTGTAGGGTATGCTCAGGATCATTATATCACAATTAAGCTCGCTACGCTGATTACTGTGGTGTCAAGTTATGAGTATGCACATGGGGATTCCTCCAACACTAGACACAATTAAAAGCTGCAGTTATTTTATTCTTGCAATGTGATTTATATTCAGGGCAAGGTTTATTCCAGTACTGCCCATTATCTTTAATGATACGTCAAAATGATCTAACAGGAAACAAACAAGTGTCAACCCCTCAAGTTCTCTGCTTTAATTTATACAATAATGCTACAAACTTGTTGAAATGTAGAGTTGATTTGGTTTACATTACAAGTCCTGATCCCACAGTGATAGATCTCACAGTCACCCGCTAGCAAACTTAGAGTCCTAGAACGTTTTGGGTTGGAAGGGACCTTAGAGCTTGTCTAGTTCCAACCTCCCTGCTGTGGACAAGGACACCTATTACTAGATTAGGTTGCTCAAAGCCCCATCTAACCCAGCCTTGCATATTTGCAGGAATGGGGCATCCACATTTCTCGGGGGCAACATGATCCAGTGCCTCACTGCCCTCACAGTATTTTTTTCCTAATATCCAATTAAATCCTTAAACCTCTTTCAGTTTGAAGCCATTCCCCCTTGTTCACTCCACATTCTTGTAATAAGTCACTTTCCATCTTGTGAACTCCCTTCAGGTACTGGAAAGTCACAATTAGGTCATCCCAAAGCCCTCTCTTCTCCAGGTTGTACAAATCCAATTCTCTTTGCCTTTCCTCATACATAATCATCTTAGTATCCCTTCCTTGGACCTGCTCCAACGAGTTTATCTTCTTCCTGTGCTGGCACCCCAGAGCTGGATGCAGGGTTCCAGGTGGGCTCTCAGCAGAGCAGAGGGGCAGAATGCCCTCCCTGCCCTGCTGCCCACACTGCTTTGGATGCAGCCCAGGACACGTTTGGCTCTCTGGGCTGGGAGTGCCCATGGCTGGGGCATGTCCAGTCTCTCCCCCATCCCCATCCCCAGGTCCTTCTCACTGCTCTCCATCTGTTCATCCCCAGCCTCTGGTGATACCGGGGATTCCCCTGACCCAAGTGCAGCACCTTGCACTGTTAAACTGCATGAGATTCCCCTGGGCCCACTTCTTGAGCTTGTGCAGGTCCCTTTGGATGGCATCCCCATCCTTCAGTTGTGTCAACTGCACCACTCAGCTCAATGTCATCTGCATATTTGATGAGGGTGCACTTAATTCCTTTGTCTATGTCATTAATGAAGATATTAAATAACAATGGTCCCAGTATGGACTCCTGAGGGACACCACTTATCACTGATGTCCATCAGGACTCTAGACCATTGACCACTACCCTCTGGATATGACTCTCCAAACAACTGCTTATCCTTATCCTTATTACTTAACATACATTTCCAATGTAAAGACCACTAGTTCCACCTTGTGAATATGTCTGAAGCACTTTTGAATCCATAATTTGAGAAGGGCTCAGCTGTTAGTTGACAGAATGATTGGCAACATTTAATTTTCTCTTGGTAACTGCTATATAGGCATAAGAAGCTATTTTCCATTTGTTTGTTCTCCACATGCACTGATGAGCAGCCAAACCAATTCCTCAAATAAATTGCCATGGTCCTTCCAAGATAATTAAGATTTTTGCATGCTTTCTTTCTGCTGTTCCCAGCCAACAATAAGCAGAGGTTCACTGTGGTACAGGCTCCCTGCATGGCATGTGTACACTCCCTCCCATCTGCATTTCTCATTCTGGCATTCTTAGTGGCACCTACTAGGCCAAAAATTACCCATAATGGACTTTGACAGTGGAACCTTTGGTGAATCACATTTGTGTTACACCCTCCCAGTAATACCTGGAACAATATTGGGAAGCCATCTCCTACATATTCTTGGTCATTAGGAGAGACAAACTGCACTCTCTAAAATTACTTTTCCACTGGATTTGAGGACTCCCCAAAGGCACCTGCCCTCATGACCCCCCCCAGGAGAAGACTCCAGAGAAAGGCAAATAAATTGTGCAAATACCTGCCCGCTGATGGACCTCTTGAGATGAAGTTTGCAGCTGAGGGGTTCCATCCCTGGTGGGCTGTGAGCTACTGCTCTGGCTTGAATTCCCTGTGGAATTGTTGCTAGATGAAGACCCCCCTGCACTATCCACATCTTCAACATTGCCTCTCTCATGGTGAGCTGCTGCATGGCAGTCCTTTCGCATTCTGTTCGCAGGAACACACACAGGGTCAGCCTCTTGTTACACATGAAAATTGGTGTCACCACTGTTAGGTGCCCTCAAAGAGTGCTCTCTCTCACACCACTGCAGGTCTTCTGACATGTTGAGATGGCAAGGATAAGCTTTCTTGAAACAAAATTGTATACGACACAAGCCAATTGTCTGCGTTTATTGGCTTTGGAATCCTGAAATACTTTAGGGATCTTTATCTAATGTTACAGTGATCTCCCAAGATTAATTTCTGCATGAAGTAACCAAGTAGCAAAGAGGAATGTGCTGGAGAGAGCTCAGAGGGATGGGCTGCATGGTGGGAAACTACCATGTTAAGCCATTAGATACAATATTGACATTTTAACACAGGTCTTGGTACATGAGCTGGCTCCCATCATGTCTCCATGGTGCCCTGCCTTTCCTCAGCTACAGCGGCAGCAGGACAGGGAATGAGGCAAGGGAGCTGTTGTTGTGTGAAAAGTGCAAGTAGGAATGGGAGATGCAGTGTCAGGTAGTGATCATGCATAGCTAGGGGAAGTCAGGCAGTTTTGGTGAATAGCAAGTACATTTTTAGGTGTGCTTTGGTCAAGAACAATAACTTGGGGGTGGATATCTAACTGCTGAACCTTCAGAGCATAACTCACCAAAATCCACCAGCACATTTACTCATGGTCAGAGTTACAGAAAAGATACTCTTATTTAGATGGCATAAACAGTAAAATTCCATGGAATGAGGGAAGTGTCTGTAGTGCAGTGTGATTTGAATGACTCTTGTTGAACATGTAGAAAGCTTTGTCATGAATGAGTTAATGGATTTTCTTTCTGTTCTATTTGTAGCACTATTTTGTTATATTCTAAATTACTTACAATTAATTTTTTTACTCATAGATAACAATACAAAATTACTCTCTTTTAACAGAAAATACAATGAAACTGAGACTGCAGGGTCTCTTATCAGCATAGCCAAAATTAAACACCTACCTTAACCACTTGGATTTGAACCACTTTTTAATGTTGTCCAAACTGACAGGTCCCCCCCAAATGTTCCTCAGTTGGCTGTGTGTCCCAAGGTACGAGGTGGTTAAGGGGGAAACATACATTGGATATCCCAGTGGCTGATCACATGAAGAATTAATTAAGTTCCGCAACACCTGTTTATTGTTCTGGATGCTTCCTCTCTCGGGGTTACGATTGCGTAAGAAAATCAGTTCCTGCTGCTGGCCAGCCCAAAGCCCTCTGACACACTCCTTGTTGACCTGCAGGTGGGTTAAAACATGCAGATCATGCAAAAGCACTTGCTACTCAAGATGCAGAACTACAGGATCTAAGTAGAACAGCAGTGGCTGAGTGTGCAAACACATCATGATGTCTTTGCACCCACAGCTTTTTATGAACTTTTGCAGTGACTCCCTGGTAAAGCCTGGAATGTTATTTCAGAGACACAAATGTGGGTGGCAAAATGGAAGTAGATTGAAGAGAGCTCTTTTGGCCTCCAGTCTCTACTCTAAAAACTACTATTAACTTCTCCTTTCGACCACATTACTCAGAATTAATACTAGTTACCACAGCCCGAAATTACTGCAGTATTAGAAAGATGGCATATGTACCTTGATCACCTTGAAGCTCAGGTAGCTTTTGTGGAGCATGATAACTTTATATTCATCTGCTCCTTCATCTACCACGTGTCTGAGAGTCAGCAGCTCCTCCCGGTTGGACAGGACTGCGCTGCGCCAGGCTGGGTCCCCTTCGTGACAAATCACAACCTTTTCTTCAAAGGATTGGATGGCTTCATACAAAACTGCTGGGTCCTCATACTCATCTGGGCACGTGAACTGGTCCTGCTCGTACAGGAAAAAGTATTGAACAGGTCAGGTACATTTGTGAAAACACAAACTATAGACAGTAAACAAAATATTGCCTTCCAAACAGTTGCCAGCTAGCACTCTCTAAGTGACTTGACACTTGCTAAAGAGTGTCTTTTGGGAGCTTCATTTAACAGTGATATAGAAAGGTACAATTTCAGTTTTATTGTAACCTGTTCTGATCCCATGACTACACTGGACAAAGGCATTTGGAAAATACCAGCCTATCTTTTTTTTTTAAATGGAGTGTGAAACTAGGGGAGGCAGAGCTTTTGGGTAAGCTGGAGAGAGATATCACCTAGGACAGTCCACAGTTCTTGTGGAAATTCTTATTTTAATTCACAAAACCCCATCAACAATAGCACAGACTGGGAATCCATCAGCAAATACCACAATACTGAAATTTCACCCAGCAGCACCACGGCCAGCGATAACATCATAAAATTATTGTGTCAAAGAAGCAGATACAAATTTACAGCAGTTCAGTAAGTAACATCTAGAACAATTATAAATATCACTAATAATAAAAGCATATGATACTAAATCATAATGTGCCAGAACAGGAACAAAATCAACTCCAAGCTATACAGAGCCTGACCTGAAATTAGCAGTGAAATCAGCATAATCAATGGATTTCCCTTCAATCTAGAAACCACCTTTATAGTATCCACACAAGTAAAATATTACAAGATTTTCTGCTTTCTTTTGATGAAAAATGCAGGGTCAAGCTCTGCAAAGTGGTTTCAAATGGGCAGATGGGGGTGCAGAAAAGAACATTAAGTGAATGCAAAATAAATAATTGCCAAACTCTTCCATCTTAGTGAATGATGTTTCTTAGAATAAGGTGGCAAGTACTCAATTTCCCTTTTTTTTTTTCTCCTTTGGACAGTTGCTAAGGTATCCTGCATTTTCCTAAGAAAACAGACTCAATAGTAAATGTTAAAATAAATACATAAATAGATGCCCTACCTGGTGCAGCTTCAGAGACATTCGGATTGCTGGGGCAACAACCTTGTGCAGCAGATCCATGTCAGCAAAGACCCACTCATCTTTGGCTGCTATCCGGAAATCTCCTTTAAACAGAGCATGGAGCCCATAAAGGAAAGAGTCCAGGCTGGAAGAGAAAGCAGCAGTCACTCCCAGGAGTCATTCCCATCTCTCCAAGGCAGATCTGTCCATCACCAACCTCCTGCTGACCTGTGCAGTGGCCAGTGACCCTCCGGCCCAGGGTGAGTGCCTGCCGTGGGCGTAAAGCTGGGGTCACATCGCATTTCTCTGACACAAAACCATTCCGTGGGAGAGGCAGTTTCTCTCTATGTGCTCTGTAAATGACTGGCCATGAGATGAATGGAATGAAGGATGTCCTCAGGATGGGTGACTGAGTCACAGAGTGCCTCAGGGCACTGCTTCTCTGCAGCTGTGCCAAAGGGACCAACCAGGTCAGAGTGCCAGCTACACTCCCTGTGCAGCCAGCAGAAGCTGCTTCCTTATTTCCTTATGAAAGAAGCTGCTTCCTTATTTCCTTATGAAAGTTTATCAATCAGTCCTGTTAACACTTCTCCTTGTAAATGAAAAATAATAATAGAAAAAAATACTTTCTGGAAATCCAAGACCTTTCTCACTACATTCAAACCTAAATGTGAACATTAAAGCAGATGTACTGAGAATACTAAATTTCAGAACTGTTCAGCAGACCAGGTGAGAGCAGGAATCAACCAACAGGTGCTTCCTACTCAAACAATGAGCCCTAAAGCAAACACACACTGAGTTTCTTTTTTGTAACATAGGAGACCAGATGTAGGCAGTTCTGCCTGGCCTTGCATGATGGCTTACCTGGAACTGAGATACAAGCACAAGGTAAAAGCTACAAAACCAGGTAGCTGTTAGAAGATGGCTGTGCAAGGGCTTTGTGAAGGGAAACCATCAGCCTTCAGCTCTGATCTGCACCCTGAATTACAGGACTCCCATGCCACTGTCACTTGTATAATGGTGTAGGTTACTGCTGTCCCAATGTTGCTCTGAAGAAGTGATCTCAAAATTGAGGAAAACAGAACCATCTGTTAAAAACAGGCATATCTTGCAAACCCACAGGATATGGTTTCATCTACCTGCTAAGATTTCACTCACTCTTACAACAGTTCATCTTCTAGATTGTAAAGACTCTGGGGAGAAGCCATATTAAGATGTTAGTAGTTTTCATTACTGCTCAGCCTTTCTCTAGAGGACACATAATCTTTCCACATAATTGAGCTTTCTTAATTATTTTTTAAAAAAGAAAAAAAATCTTTTCAATATATTCTCTTCTCAGAGAGAGGAAGAAGAGATTGGGAGAATGCCTGGCCAGCTTCAGCTGAAAGGCATTCTAATTTTGCTTTTGGTAGGTAGTATGTCTTAGAAATTAAATTGGAAATACATATGTTGTTATCAGAGAAACAACTGGATACTGATTTTCTCGATGAAAGCATCATGTAATACCAATCAACGAAGCAATGGGACCAAAACTAGCCAGAAAGGCAGGGCTGCTGTCACTGCTGGGAACATAAGGAGTACAGAGAAACTTTTACGAATTCTTAACTGATTTGCACTTATTAGCACTAAGTTATGTATGAAAACATGCCTGTGTGAGACAGACACACTCAGATCTTCAAAACATTCAAGCATTGATTTCAGTGGGAGTTATAATGTGTCCTTAAGGACTGAGTCCTGGTCCCCACTGACCTTCAATCCATCATCCCCACAGTTCAGAGAATCATAATATACTCAAACCCTGCTTAACAGCTAGGAAAGCCCTAAAATGAGCCAGCTGGGAGGGTGGGGGGAGAATGCTGAGTGTAGCCAGCATGGTGAAATGTGACTATGGCCCCTTTGAAAAGGCTACACATCAGGAAGGCTCCTTTCACTTGCCCACCCACCAGAAAACACCAGCATTCACAGCTGAATCCTTGCCTGGAAAAAAAACGTTCTGTAGCTAAATATTCTTCCCAGAATGAAATTTTAAAAGTTACCTTCAACTCTGCATCTAATGATGATCTGTAGTATAGTTTCTCCCCACACAACACCCCCTGTATTTGCTCTGAAAAGTTGGCTGGGATGAAGGGAGGAGTAGGCAGGAGAGAGAACTGGTTTTTACATCTTGGGAGGCTCTCAGAGTCAAATCTGAACACCAGAGCAGACACAGAGCTTGCATCCACATCAAAGTGCCTTACAGGCATCAGCAAACAGGCTGCTGTTAAGAGCAGCATGTGCTGAAGGCTGGGACTAGGACAGCCATGCAAACTGCAGCCCAGCATCAGCAGAGGGAGCAGGGGGAAGCACGTACAGCTCTCCCTGGGCTGAGGGGAGGCTCATCCATTTGTCATCCCTCTACATAACAAGTTCCCTAACTCAGGGGATTTTTAAGAACAAACATGACTGCTACAAGGAGCAAATCAGTGGTGGCAGTAGTTGTGAGAGGCTGAGAGTCAATTATTTTATGAATTGTATTTTCCACCAGAGCGGTCTGGAGGAGATTGCTGTATTCACAAAACCATGGGCATCTTTTATTCTCCTGACAATTGTAATGAGGCTTTTGGGTACATTCTGCCTATAATGTGACACTATCTCAAGCCATTGCTTCTGTAATATGCAGCCTCCTTAATCCATATAAGATACAGTTCTTGTTATTCTTCCCATTGTTATGCTCTCTCCTGAAGACACTAATGAGATTATTAGGAAGCTGTAAAAGTCAACCACTTTGATCTCAGGCCTGACTCTCAACCACTTTGATCTCAGGCCTCACTCAAGGTTGTTGCTGTTTTCTTGGCCCACTTTTAACATACCTCAATTAGTAATCTGCTGTAGTTACAGGCTGGTTCAAAATATTTTTAAAACAAGGTAAAATTACATGTCAAAGAAACAACGTTAATCTGTAAGAGACATAACTACAGTATCTGGCAACATTTCCAACCCTCGGAGCTAACAACCTGAAAAGCTGCTGTCACAACTGCAAGCTGCCTTAGAACAAGGCTGGTAGGTGCATGGGAACTGTCAGCTCCTTGAAGGTGCAGAAAAGAGGGGATTAGGTAGCACCACAAACACCAGAGGGAGGGCAACAGTGCCAAAGCAAATACTCCCTCCTACTGCACTCCTCATGCTGCTCCAAGAGCTGAAACTAAAAGCATTTAGTGCTGGCCTGAAAGCAGTATGGATGCAGACTAATGAGCTGGCGAATATCTCTGTGTGTATTTTGCATCTGCAGACCTTCTCCAGTGTTAACTGTAGGTTTATTTAAGGAATAAAGGGACAGGCATGTCTGTGAGCTAGTAATGACCTGAATGTCATAGTTCACCTGAAATATTTTCAGTGGTAGTCCTTCTAATTGGATATTTTAGATGACAGTGATTGTAAGCTAAGAGTCAAACTTTTCTGCCCTGCTCAGCTCTGGCAGACATCAAGCTGCACTGTCTGCTTGAACTCCCACAGCAGTGCAGCACCAGAGCAGCCCTGTGGTGCCATGGCTCTGTGTCTTCCCCTTCCCCCAAATGCTGGGCAGTGCAGTGGGGTGACCAGGTGGGAAGGGGCAAGTGGGGCCAGCTTCTTCCCTGGGTTTCAAAGTGAGCAGCAGTTCCTCCAGGCAGAGGCATTCCTTGGAATGATCCTTTGTCCAAACTGAGCTTGGGGAACCTGAGCAGCCAATCTTGGTAGTGTTGGAAGTATCTGATAAGAGATGCTTTATCAAGACACTTCTGTATTTTTCCCAATTTGAAATTTTTACTAAATATTTCTTTACTAGTAGCTTTAGTGGCTGAATAGAATTATTCTGTAATTTTTTAACAAATACACAACTAAACATATCACCCACATTTGAATAAATTAATGGTAATGTCATGTCATTCTTCAAATTGCATTTTGTGCAGGATGCCTCCTAATGACAGTTTAAAAGAGCAAGTGATTTGCATTGCAATGTTCTGCCTCCTTAATGATAATGCACTTATTATGTAATCTAGTGTTAATGTTAGGTTTCTACTGACATTTACATGAACAGGTACAGTGAATAATTATTTACATACATTATATAAGAGCATTTAAAATCTTGGTTTACACAGTGACATTTGCTGATTAATAGATTAGACAAAATCATGTGTAAATGAGTGCAAATTGATAGTTTGCATACACAATGTAAACTTGACTCTCAACTCTGTAGCCCACAGTAACATTACCTTTGCTCCACTGCACAGCAGTTGGATGACTGTCACCCCTCCAAGGACCAGATTTAGTCCAGAGAAAGTTTCCAACTACCTGCATAGTCACCTCTGAGAACAAAACATGAACTGCAGAGCACCCCATATTCTTGGGTGGTTTGCCTCCTCTGAACATCTGAAATGCTTCATACAGCGAGATGAGTGTGATGCCTACATGGCCCTCACACTTCAAACTCATCCCAAAAGCTCTAGCAATGCTGCACACAAGATGCTCCACAGAGAGAATTAATAGAAAGTCCTGAGATGATGTTCAAGGTAAATTCTCAGGGCTTACCAGAGTAACCTAAATCTGTATTTTTGTATCCAGCATTTGAGTGTGGCTAAACGTCTTAGGAGCTCTGACAAAATGAGCCACATCCCAACAGCCAGAGTTATGGAATAGCCTGGGTTAGGAGGGGCCTTCAATATCATCTAGTTCCAACCTCATACATGTGGTACATCTCCCTCTCATGCACACTTTTGCCTGCTCTGACCATTCCTGAGAAAACTAAAACCCTCTTCAGCACCAGTAGGCTCCAAAAGGCCCCCAAAATATCATGGCACCTTTTCAAAGAAAAGGATTGTGAAGCATCACTCAAGGAAATGTTCCTCTGGCTCCTGAGGACCTTAAGCACCTCTGCCCCATGTGACTGAATGCAGACCTGCAGCACTGTGAGAGCTGGGGGCAAGCACCAGCAGAACACTCAAGATCTCTCCGTGGTGAGAGCTGCTGTGCTCTGCCAAACACAGAGGGAGGAGTGCCTGAAGACAATTCTCATGAGCATGTCCTTCTGGCCTCAGCAGCATTGCACACATTGGACAAAGTCTCCTTCCCCTGGCATGCTTGCTGAATAATTGTATTCCTATTGGAGTCTCACTGACTGACTGCTAATTTGTGTTTAAACAAGTTGTGCAGATCTGTCTGAAGCAATGAACACCGTAAGCAGGGTGCCCTTCATGCTCAAGTGAATGTTTTTGGGGGATTTCTGTTGATAAAGGTCTTGATGTCAGGGGGTAGGGTATCCACCTCCCTACTCAGTTAATAATTTCTACTAAATTGGTTTTGTCAGTGAAGATATATATATTCTGAAAGACAAGAAGAAATGTATTTTACCAAGCTAAAGTTAAGTTTTGTAGCTGCAGCAATTTATAACTTCAAGTGCACTACTCAGATTCCTTTTCTTTTCTCCAGATCCTTCTGACAGTGGAAATGCAATAAAGGTAATTTAGCCAGGTGGGGAAGTGACACAGTTTTTCCACAGTGAAACTTTTCCAGGGAAAGCTTTTGTGAAGTAGCATTGGAAAAGATACTGACAGAAGCTTCCACTTAGTCCCTTTCATGTCACAAAATACATTTTAAAAATACAATGATTTGATACTGCCCTGGAGCACTTGCCTAATAAAAAGAAAACCAGGCCTTAATTGAAGATTATATAGAACAGATTAAAAAAAAGGGACAGAGCTGTGCACCTCAGATGACTACCCCAGTTTTTGCCTTTCTGCAGACCTTCCCTTCCTAAGAAAAGTATTTTTAAATATGGAGAGTCCACTTATCAAAAGAGAGGAAGTAATCCAGTTCATTGGTATTTGTCAGATTTTGAAAAGACATGGTGTAGCTGACTCCTGAAATTATTATTAAAATCTTTACAGAACACTATACAAATAATTATCCTCAATATTCACACTTTCCATGTTAACCTTTGGAAAGTCTCTGATAATATTATCCCTCTGTATTAGCTACTAACCATGTAAGCCAGTACAAACAGGGGACATTGTTATTGTATCTGTACTAGAGCCAAAGCATTGTAATGAAGATTTTAAGATCCAGTGGAAAGTATGTGCAATGTCATGACAGTTTTAGGAACCTTTTGTGTTATTTTTAGATGAATTCCTAATATCGCTGTGACCTATCTATTGCAGGCACAGATCAAAAATCACTTTAATCTTTTATCAAGCAAATATCATAAATGCCCATAAACTTTCCCATCATGTCCCCAAACTCTAAAATTTGTATCATCAAAAAACCAGGACAATTTAAAAAATACAATGACTTACCTAACATCACACTAATTTGAGTGAATAGAAATGAAGGGAGAAGAAATATAGCCCAGAAGAAAACTACTACAGGAAGGAAATGTGCAAAAACTAGTAGAAAGATGACAAAAGCCACTTTAGAAAGCAGAAATCAGCAGCACAATAAGAAATGAGCCACATGAGCCACAAATATTTTGTATGGAAGACATAAAGCAAAATGTTATAAATGTCTCAACAGATAACAAAGCTAGAATGAATATTTAAAAAGACTGTTTTAACAAAATGCATTCAAAATCACACATGCTGTCTCTGTTTGCTTGTTAGTAAGAAAAATCCTCTCTAAGGAGCATGTTGATAGAGGTCTAGGTAGCTTTGCTCACCATTCTGTGCCAACATAGCAAGGTCACTTACAAGCTATATTTATTCAGCTTCTCCATTGTTACTAAACTCCTGTACACAGAGAGGGTTCAAATAAACCTAATAAACCCCTAAAATTATGTGGAAAGTTAAACTCCATTAAAATAATCATCATTTCATTGATAAAATGCCTCATCTATAGCACAGTGTAAATTATACTGTATAAAACCCAAACAACTCATAACTCCTAGTGAAAATGGAAGAATCCCTAATGAAAATATAAGATGAAGAGCATATTTAGAAACAATCTCAACTGAAACATATCTTAATTAACCAGACTTCCTAGGAAGAAGTGTTTAGAATGAATGAACAAATGAGCTAGGTAGACTGAGAACAGACAAAGCTGCAGCCTCAGGAGATGAGAGGTTCTTCCTTCCTTAGCTGCCAGAATAAAGTGGCACAATGAACAGGAATACACCCCTGAGGAATACAAAGGAGAACCCTTTTACATTTATTATTATTTAGCTAACTACAACTCAGATGACAGCAGTTTCTTTCTCTTCTGTAGATTTCTTCCTTCTACTGGGATGCCAGAGGAAGAACAGCATTCCAGTAGCCAGGCATGAGTGAACACAAGCAATAACCATTGGTACCCATTCTTTCAATCAAAAATTCTGCTCTGCCCTACAAAATAAAGACTGGCACTAGTTATTTAGCCAACGACAAAGAAAAAGATGACCAGGAATGACAGAAAACATTTTATGGAGTAATGAGATTTTTCCTTGATCTAATCTTCTCTTGAGATCCCGCATCATGTGAAAAAAGACAAACAGGTCTTTGTTTTAACATGAGGAAAAAGGGATTCCTAAGATTACCTGATGGCCATATTGTGAGATGCAGTTCCCAAAGCTCTCCGACCCAGTATACACAAGGCAAAGGAAAGTGTCACAAGAGGAGAATCCTCATCACTGTCCAGGTGCTACAAAGTTTGGAGATTAGCACGTTACTCTTAAGTGCAAACATCACATTTAAAAGCACCACAAATAGTGACATTCATTACATTTACATGTAGCTGGACCTGCACACCAAAACATTCTTTGCAATTAAACAGACCAAGAAGGAAGACCATCACCATCAGAGGATTTTTGCAAAATGCAAGCTTGTTTTGGCTGGAAACAGAAGATTCCATTCTCAGGTAGTGAGATCCCAAGGAAAAGGAGCTTTGGTGGTGGTGATGTTTTATTGTGGGGTTTTGGTTTGTTTCCACTCCTCCCAGATCTGACATTCTAAACTGGAGGAAGTTCCTTGTTGTTGGGAGACACTGCAATTGGAGACAGCCAAAACCTTTTTCATGGACCACAGTTCCTATGAAACCTTACCACAGATTTCAGAAGTACAATATCTTTGGAAAAGTTCAGAGGCACACACTTTCAGTGAATAACAGTATCTATCTAAATGGCTGATGACACTGACCTCCCATTTTAACAAGCACTCAGAATATTGCATTTATGTTTACTAGCTCAGGAGAAGTCTTCTAATGAAATTTTCACAAAAAAAATTTGCTACCAAGCAGGAGGAAAAAACTGGAACAACACTTCATGCATGTTAATCTTCAGGAGGATACATATTATTTCAGTCCATGCAATGAGTGATTTCTTAGAGCTTTCTTTGACTCTAAAACTGAAGCCAATTATAATGGAGAATGTAGCTCCTTCTATAAAATATATTGATTTTCTGGGTTATGTGTACAGTGAACTTGGGTTATTTATCCCACTTCCTACATGAACTGTGCTTCTCTACAGTCAGTGAATTAAAAACAAAGGTAAAGCATGTTACAAAAAGATAAATGTGTGTGTGTGGCATCAGTACAGGCATTAATTTGCCTTTTGAAGTCTAACTTACTTGTTTCAAGTCTATTGACATCCTTAAATCTATAACTGAATTTGAAAATCTAAGGCAGAGCACAAGTGGAAAGGCATCAATTAACAGTGGCTTTCCCCACACTGTGCAATTCTTTGTGTGTCAGAACTTGGGAGCTGAGACATGGAGATGAGAAAGAAAAGAAGTGAAGTATTCCTAGTAGGAGGAGATGGTGTTTTGGAAATGTCTCATACGACAATTCGATGAAAACATTATCAATATAATGATATGCAGGGGAACTGGTGGAATGGTACTCAGCATCACAGACATGAGAAGGAACCAAAGTGGAGCAGAAATATTTGGTGATGTTTCAGGAAAGATTCAGTGATGTCACACCAGCTAAGGTCAGTAATGGGATGTGCATTCTGTGATCCTGAGTGGAAAAATGCACAAATACAGCACATTGTGGCCAGGAAAGAGACACTTCTCCACTTCTGCCACTATCAGCAATAATCAGAAAATTAGATGGAGACAATATGCTTGTTTGAAACTGTACTCTCCCTCTGGGCTATTCTGAGTATTCCATGGAAATACAGTAGTGCATTTCTGACAAACAACTGCTGACCATCAGTAATCTCAGTGGCTCAGAGCATGCAAATGCACAGCTGCACATCTGCCCTTGACCTTCTAGAGCTGCAGTGGTGGCACACGGTTCTGTAGTGTGGTTCATGTTGGAGTCACGAGCTGTCAGAGGTGACCTGTGCCGGCAGGGAGTGTGCCATGCACTCCCCTGCCATCCTGCAACTGTACACAAATAGAAGCAAACTTCTGAAAGGGATACACAGACATCACAGACATTTGGCAAATGTACCAATCACTGGCAACACTGAAGGAACTGTGATGCTCTGATGACATTGTCTGGATGGAGCCTGCTCTAGCAGTACTTCTGTGAGCACTTGATACATCTGTGCTTTCTAGAGCTGACAAAATTAACATTATTGGAAATTTGCACAGAAAATAATTGGTTCTGTATTCAAAGACTGATGCTCCTTAAGACTCCAGTTTCTGAACACAGGTATTTTCCAAAATACGTTTTTTCCATTCCACAAAACCTGTTTTCCTTTTACATTAAAATTAAAAGCTTATATGAAATAAATTTTATTCTACTAATCCAGAGCAAGTAGAAGAGTAGTCACGCACCATTTCACTTATATCCCAAGAATTAAAACTAATACTACTAAAAAAATATATAAAATAAAATTGACACATACCTCCACCCTTTTCCTGGCACAGAACTGAATCCAGTCCAGATAAACACTGCAGAAGCTAGCTCTTGTTATTCCCTGGAGACACGGAACATAATCTTCATCTATGTTAACATTAAACATTGCGAGGTCTCGCTCAATATAATGCCACTTTGCATAAGGCTGCAGTATCTTTTGGATGGATTCATCTTTTATCCACTCCTGGATTTTGGGAGAACTTGCTGTAAAGTATATTATACTCTGTTGACAAAATGTACAAATGTTAGTCACTCTGAACTCTGATTAAAGCAGACATATTTTATACAGAAGAGAATAAGCCAACTAGGACCCTATTAAGAATTGTAATAGTATATCTATTTCTTACATTTTACTGCTTGGCATCATTATTGCTTCACAAAGTGTTCAAGTTAAAAAGATGACAATAATTGATATTGATAGCAGGCAACAGAAAAAAAATTAGTATTTTTAATATCCTTCTGCCTTCCATAAAAATCCATACAATGACAGGAATAGAGAGTTCCAGCAGTGCAGTCAAACATGTCAGTATTAGTGGGATTCTAGAGTCTATGACTGAGAAGGTGATATCAATAATAGTTTAGGCAAGTTTTGAAAAAACAGTAGTAAACAGTCCCATCCTCAAAGTAGGGCACGTGTTTTCCCTCAGCAGACTTATTGTTTTCTGGGGATGATGCTTTCCTAATTCTTGATTAGCCACAAGGTGAGACATGACCAATGTGTATGACACAAGTCTTTTATTTGTCAATGCAGCAGTTGTAGATTTTTTTTTTTTTACGTGTTGAGTTAAAAAGCTGATAACTGATGTAACTGAGTTTGCTTTTAAAGCACTGAAGGGGGAGGAGCATTCAGCAAGGGCTCTTTAACCAAATACATAAATGTTAGAAAGCAGCAACACCCATATCTCATTGTTGTGCCCGAGTTTCTAAGTTTTTCTAACCACTCTGTCTGGACACATTAAAATAATAATAAATAAAAAAGCAATAAAAAAATTCCATACAAACACAACTTAGAGCATATTTTCAAAAGAATATGAAACTTAAGAAGTTCCAGTGTGTTCTATGAGGAGGAAAGTCCCATTATAATGTTCTATAATATTAATTTAGAGTTGGATACCAAAGCAAACGAGGAGCAAGTATACATGGCTGAAGATGATGTAGTTCTACTTTACCCAGTCAATGGAAATAGTACTAAGCAAATAAATGTATAAAATTAATATATGATGGATTACAGAGGACAGAAGTGCTACCAGCCCTTTGAAAAACCCCAGATGCTCTCCATAGTTTGTTTTTCAAATTGTACAAAAGTAAGAGGAGAATCAAGCTTCAGAGGAAAAAGACAAGTCAGACAGATACGGACAGGATGGACCCTTAATTTCTTGGCATGTGGAGAACAACACACTCCTTAAAAAATATTCATGCAGAAACAATAGGAGCTGAAAACACAGCATTCAGCAAATACACAGACTTCTTGAATACTAAAAGATGTTTAAATAAGAATATATTGAGAAGAGATGGAAGAGGCACAAGGGAAAAATATCACAGTAGTTGGGCAGGAAATTATTTCAAAATATATGCAGAAGGGCTACAGAAGCTGACCCACTTTGTTTGTGGGGAATAAAAATCCTTCCAAAAAAGAAATGTATGCATATCTAGGCTGTCGATGAAACTGCAAATGAAATAAATATGATTTAGGAATAAGATTCTCAGTGCAACTCATTGTTTAAAGGACCAATACAGTAATTATTCTTGAAGGATAGAAGAACTAAAACAAAGCACACATTCTCTTTGTTGATTTTTGAGATAGAGTTTGCTTTTTTTATTATCCTCATCTGTGTTTACAAAGCTGATTCAGCTGGGAAAAAATCAGACTTGCAATCAGACACAGAAACAACAAAAATCTTCTGTCACCTAATTAAATTCTGTTCTTGGTAACTCTTACAAGGTATGTTTTATGCACGAGTACATCCTCAACTATATGGCATTTCTGAAACAATATGGTAAATATTTACAACATTGTAAGCTACAGAGAATAAACCAGAAACACTCCAAATGCTCAATGCAATGGAAGTGCAGTTCCTGCAGAAACTCCAGCTAAGTGATTTTTGAGTTTGTGTTTTATGTGACCTGAATACTGCCTTATCTATAGTTCTTCTTACAATTACTTTCACACTGTTAAAAAGAAAGTGTGAAGGACTTTTTGAATGTTCACAGTGAAACTGCACAGGATCTTGATCTGCATTCCCCCAGAAGAAAGAGCTGGAGAAGGAATGAGTTCTCACCTCTGTGTCTGATACTGTTTATTTGGAGGCAAGCATTAAATAAACAGTAAAAAAGCTGATCTAATACATATTATAATCTTCTCACTTTCCAAGGCTGTATTAAAGATTTTACCAAACCTTTTTAAAGCCCCTGTTTATGGAAAAAAAACTAATTACTTTAAAAATACAAGGAGAAAATATCCAGGTAACTTTCTTTTGGGAAGTGACATTCTAGAGAAGGGATTTCCTGAGGGCACCCTCCCTTCACTAAAGGGAGCCCCACCTGAGGCTAATACTGAAGGAGCCAACAGGTTATTATTATCTTCTTTTGTCCTTCCCTAAAAGAAGTAGATTAAAAAGATGGACAGCCTGAGAATGAAGACTGACCTTTCTGAGAATGAAGCTCTGTCAGTGCAATATAATAATACTGGCTCAACTAAACCCACCAAGAAGAGATTTGATTTTCATGCTTTCACAGCCATCAGTAGTGCACATGAACTCTGCCTAGAGCGGAGATGAAGCCACAGCACATCTCAGTGATGTGGAGAGCATTTAACCCACTCCCTTCTACCCCAAACAGGATCAACTAACCACACCTCTATCCCATGGAATGGAAGTTTGTCTAAGCCATCTTACCTATGTCAGCTGCTGCTCAGGTGTGTCCAGGACCAGAAGCTCTAAACCACCTTTCAGTCAAGTTTTTACCTCCCATGTGGCGAACTTCACACTTCCCACAAATCCTCCATATATTGGAGGACTTTAAGGCACAAAACCAGTTCCAGTATAAAAAGCAAAATTATTCAATGCTTTGAACTAATAAGATGCTGATTTGATTGCAGCTTAGACTAGGATTTTTTCAATCTCATACCCCATCAAAAGCTGAGTCATTTGCCAGCTTGCACCAGTTTATGTTCCAGTTATTCAGGTTACCTTTTAAAGTAAAGCAAACCAACTCTAGCAACAGACTCATTAAAGAAGAGCTGGGTTTTTGTTTTGTTTTTTTTACCTTAGTTACATTGCTTTAAAACAACTTATAGCCACAAACACCACTTCTAAAATGAAAAAAATCATGGTCACATGCAGTTTTATTTCTAACTAGTTTATTAAACAAAGCAGGTTGGTTACCAGGCTGTACTGCCTACAAAATTATTTAAGAAATCCCAGAAGTAATCAACTGCATGATCAAAGCAGCTTTGTAAAGCAACGAGTTTGTTTTTACTACATAGGTTCATTTGCAAAAAATGGTGATTAACTTATTTACAACAGGTCTCTCTCTGAAGCTGACAGAGTTTCACAATTGTGGAGATGTAAGTAAAAAGGAGTTGTCAAGGGTGGTTTGGAGCTTTAGCAATTGGCTTCATGGCAGTTCCAGTGGCATAGCAAGCAGCACTTGGCTCCGGCTGTTTCAGTAGAAGATTATAAAGCCCAACAAATTCTTTTTTTTCTGGACTGGGAATTGCGGCAGAGGATGAAGATGTCTTGCTAGACTATAAGGTTCAATTATTTTGACAAATTAGTATCTGTGTGGTTATTGTGATCTTAATAACAATGCAATAATAGAAGTGGTGTAAATGAACTGATGTGTGTAAGCAATGTAATGAACCAATGTCAAATGTGTTGTGATATATGTGTAAAACAGAAGGTAAGTAGGGAGTTTGTACTACTAAAAAAGTACATTTGAGCAACAGCTCTTCAGAAGTTCCCCAAGAACTTTATGCTTGTTAACACCTTTCTTTTCTTTTCCAAAAAAAAAAAAAAAAAGGAAATGTTGTCATCTTATTTCAGAAGTCCATACCCTCTTGGTGATTTCTCATGGGCAGCTCCTCAAAGCACAGCCAACACACTCCAACTCTCTCCTCACCCAGCTAACCCAGCTTATTGGACACAGCTGTGGCCTATTAAGGGCAGGCCTGTTCCTAATCTTTGGTGATTGGTATAGCTGCAACTCCTCAGGTGTGAGACTACCTTCTGCACTATCTTTATTTTCTTACATTCTATCCCTCCACAAGGAAACAGTGGAAAGGCCAAGGCAAGAAGAAATAACAAACTGTTACTGAAGTGTTGTAAAAACTTAAGAACATAAGTAAGAACACTTTGTCTGATTTTATCCCTACAGGATGGTAACTTACCTTCTTGATCTCCACTGAAGCATCCCTGCCATTTTCTGTACTAATAATACTTATACTGTAAGTGTAAGTGATCAGAATTAAATTTAGCAAAGGGAGACATGAATTAATTATCCCTATTCCAGTGGAAGGTGTCCCTGCCACAGGGGGAGGGCTGGAACCAGATGATCCTAAGATCAAACCAAATGATTCTATGGTTCTATGATCTAACATCAAGACTGTAGAGCGGATGGATAAACATAAAGCAAAAAACTTCAAATGCTCTTTCTTCCATAGACAAACAGCATTCTGTTTGACAAGCCTGCCCAGGAAACAAAGTGCACTTGAGCAGAGAGTTTACCTTGATGTAGTATCTGATAAGGATCCTGCGCAGATCGAACACCTGCAGCATGGTGGCGGCGTTGTTGTCGATGATGCTGTATCCCTCCAGGATGTACTGGCTCCGCGTGATCTCCCACGTCAGCCAGCGCAGGTTGAAGGCTGCATTGCACGACAGCAGGTGGGGCAAGTGCCCGGGCTTGCAACAGCAGCAGCCCTCGTTGTCTTCATCTCCTTCTGTTATAGCTTCCACCTCTCTCTGCTGGCAGTATGTCCCTTGGCAGAGAGAAAAAGAGAGTGTGCTGCCAGTTATTGGGGAAGGAGGAAACAAAGGAGGCCTTGCAAGCTCACATCCAAAGTATGTTTGAAGGATATGCACTTACAAAGATCTGAGAGAATGAGCTACGGCAACAAACCCGACGTGAGCCACGTGCAGCAGCAAATAAAGGGCTGTACACTACTCATTCACTACCATCACCTATAAGGCCAAAAGGGCCTGATCTAATGTTCTAGTTCTAGTGGGTTCAAAACTGAGCTAAACTACAGACCACAGTTTCTGCCTCCGTAAAAACTTGCCAAGAAGCAATTCTAAAGAGTCTTGCTCCATGAGGAACATTAAGCAAGCTGATCCAAGTCTCAGTCTGTAGCAGGCTCCAGGCCTGCTAGGGCCCCGTGGAGGGAAGAGGCTTAAAGACAGGAAATGCCATGTCACGGTGAAATAGCAAGAAGCCCCTCTCTTCTGCCTTTTGGACCCCAGCTTATCTCTCTGTAACCCCATAGGTCACTTTCCTTTAACCCCTGCTATTGGAAAATTTTGGATCCCCCTATACCCTATATAATGGGCTGTTTTAGCCCATTCTGGTCAGAAGAGCTGTCACTGGAACCCTTCACAGACCCCCAATAAAGCCATCACTGTGGAACTCCAGAGCAGCCTTCTCCTCTCTCTGTGTCTGCTGGCCGGCCTGTGGTGCCTTAGCAAGCAAAAGAGCTGAACTCAAAGAGCTGATAATCACTAAAGAGCTGATATCCCTTAAGCTTGCTAAGGTAGCCAGCAGCTGAGAGCTGCTTGGGTTTCGGGCAGTCTGTCCCTGCAAGAGGACTGAGCTATCCAGACCGCGCAGCCTGCTCAGGGGCAAACCTGCTCTCAGCAGGAGGACAGGACATCAGTCTGCTTATTCAACTAACATACTGGACCCAAAGAAAGATTTTAGTGTGTCAGAGCACTTGTAAAATCTGGGTTTTAGCAAACTATCTTGGAAAGCAGGTTCCAAAAATAACATCTACTGGGTTGTTCTCTCTCCCACTGGAGTAAAAGCTACTCTGGATCAAACATCTCTAATGAACAGCACTAGTGGCAGTACATCACAAGAACAGAACAGCTTTCTAATTAGTCCATTACACAGGCTTTAGATCAAAGAAGAACAAATTTTTCTAAAAAGGACATATTACCTCAAAAAGAAGTCATGAGGCAGATGCAGAAGCAATAATGCAGACTCTGCATTTCAGCCTGTGCTGTGCTCACTAGATGGTCAAGCTGAGCCCTTGTGGATTTGAAATCTATGAATGCAGTTTCTATACTATGTAGGGCACTACTAATAAAAACTGAGGCAGATGCCCATGTGCTCCCTCCATTACTCTCAAAATATGTAAGTTTTATGTTCTTGATCTATGCTTCTTTCTAAAATTTACTCTCCATAGGGTTACTGCTGCAGAACTTAGTCCCCACTGAGTTTGTACATAAACCATCTTTCAAGGGCATCTCCTGTGATGCAAGTTACACATCTTGCACAGGCCTTCTGCCAGAGGTTCAGTATCACCCCACAGACTGCTGACTCCAGCAACTGCTAAACAGACTCAACAGGAGAGGAAGATGTGAGACAGCTCCCTCCCCACAGGACCAACAGACCTGGTGTGTCACTGTAAATGGGAGAAGAATTTGGCTGTGTTCATACCTGAACATTCAGCCAGGAAAGAACACAGTGCCAGCTTCAATTCCCTGCAGTCTGCCAGCACCCCAAAAGAGAGCCTGGAGCAGGGCAGCATCCCAAAGGCCTTTCTGTGGAGCATGATGACAACTGCCCCCAACTGTCTGCTCCAGTCCCATCACAACGCTCTGGTCAACAACCTGTGACCAACCTTCAGTTTGTATCAACAGAAGTAGCATCTAGAATATTCCTTTCTCCTCACTAACAAAAACCTTTCAAAACACAACAAAATATGCTGAAGTATGGGTTATCACTTCTTTTTTTGCCTGTGCATCTGCTAAAATGTGTGCAGCAAGCAAAACATACAAGTAAAAAAGAACAGAAAAATCCAAAGGAAAAAAATACCAGGATCGTAGCCCTCAAAGATGGAAGGAAAAGATTCAGGATATTCCAGTGTTTTCTGTTCAGTTTGCCATGAATGAAAATTTGCACTGTGAACCCAGTGTTGCTCATACACTGATATGCATTCCTCCTTAGACTTCAGGGATATAAAATATGAAAAATTCTTAAAAGTCTTCAGGTCATCCAAATATAAACATCTTGCCTTTCAATACTGCCAAGTACAAAACATGACCTATTAGGCTGACATTTCCAGTTGGACTGGACATGAACTGGACTACTTCTGCTTCATATTTCACAGATTTCTACATGAATTAACACTTACTGCTCAACAGCAAAAAACCAAGAACTGCTCTGGGTCAGCAGATGCTTCTGTGAAATCAAGTCAGAAGACATAGTACTCAAACTGAAGTAGGGAAAACATTCCTTTGTACATTGCTTGAAAAGAGTAAAACAAATGCTCCATGCTGTTATGTTTATTTTTGAAAGTTTAAAGGTCTTTCAGTATTACACTGATTTTAAGAGAAGATCCATCTTCATCCCAGGTGCAAAAATAAGTATTGCCAAATGTTTGCAAGTGATGGAGAATGAAAAACACAATAAACAATCGTCCCTGATCCCTCTACAACAATGGGATTTAAAGATGCCTTTTCCCAGTCTATGTAAATATTTGTATATTTTTTTTCTTTTGGTATGGAAATATCAAATTTTATTTCTATGGAAGGCTTTACTCTCTCTACTACCTCTTTCAACAAATGCTGAATATTATTACTGCAGTTTCTGTAATTACTAGTTTTATTAGGAGACATATTGTGTAAAACACAGGGCCAAGGAGGCTGGCAAGGCAAAGAAAAGGTGAATTCAAGAGACCCTCAATGTTTAAAGGAAACTGTCTTTACATACATAGCAAATAGAAGATGATGCCAGAACATTATTTGCATTCTTAGCTAATTCTACAGGTTAAAATGCCTCCAAGTTGTCTTTGCTAGGTAATTTTAATCAGCCAGAGTTAAAATTATACTACAGGGGATGCAATCAATGTTGAACTTGAGGAGCAAGAGTCATTCAAAGAAGAACTGTGTTATTACAAAAGCTATGGGAAACAACTAAAGGAGCTCATGTGGTTGTTTTATGGATTTATTCCAAAGAATGAAATCAAGGGTTGTGCTCTTCAACATCTGGCAAACAAGCCCTTGATTAACAAAAGATGTTTGATGGACTTGGGCACTACCACCTTGGGGATTTGGTGTCTTCACTGCTTGTGGAGCATCTGGGGTATGCCTCTTCATTTTAAAGGTGTAACCTGAGGCATGGCCAGTGCTCTGACAAAACACCAAATCCTCATTCCTGCTGATTAGTATTTCCAAACAACATCTAGTAAAAGAACTCAAGCCCACAAAGACAACATTCAGGCTTGATGCTTAAACACATGTTGGTTCCCTCCTAATTCTTGCAGTCAGTTCTGGAACAGCTGCCAGTAATTTCCTCTCATCTTTAATGGAGCCTTGCTTTAGTCCTCAATGCACTAGCTGGACTTCAATGCCAGATTGGCATTTTACTGTAAAATTTCATTTACCAGTGCATACATCAACCCTTTTTGGTTCATTACTCCAGACACTGGTACCACAGAGACTGAGAGCACGTGCTCAGCTTTACAGCAGTTGAGCCAGAAGGGACAGGACACAGTAAATGAAGTCAAGCATTTGTGTCTTTTACAGAATGCTGGCCCTGGACTTTTTTGTATGTGCTATAAGCTGATGATTTAAATGACAATTTTTATATTGCTTCTCAAGAAATTAGCAAGTTCAAGCAACTCTGAGAGAATTATTCATAAAACCAAAGAGCAGGGAACAGAACATGCACTTCACTTCTGCAATATAATTAAGTGTAGTACCATTAAATATTAAAATACAGGAAAATGTTTTCAGTAGTAATTAGTAATTTCAAAATCTGAGGGAAAACATTTTTTTACACTTCTTTCTGCAGTAGAAGGAAAATAATCTCATGCACTTCACTCAAGTTTAGTCATTCACTCTAACCCTTGCTAGTGTAGATGTGACCAATTCATTTGTAAGATATCTAACGTTGGAGAGGTGCCACAAGTCCATCAATGTAAAAAAAATGTGCCAGCTGAACAAAGCAAGGTCAGCCTGTGTGAGCTCAGGAGAAAGCCAGGGTGAGAACTTGGAGCTCTTTGTATTTTCCTGACGCATCAGGATTTGAGGACAGACTTGTGCTCTGCCAGAACAATTTGACCTAAATGGAAATGAGAAAACTGAAACTGAAGACTAATCTTGCTTCAAAAGGATAAAATACACCTAACTGAATGATCACCCAGCCTTCTAGAATTAAAGGCTGAAACCACAGTGTGCTTTTGAATTAAATTTTGAAAACTCAGGGAGTGAAAAGCATTTTCCAGGATCTGAGAGGCCAGAAAGAAAAATCCATTACACAGCCACATATTAGAAGTGTCCTAGGATCAGTTTTAATTTCCATAAAACACTTCAGTTTTACAACATATCGGGAACAGGGACTAATTATCGTGGCTGAAGGTAGCAAGAGCTTGAGCACTGAAGACTGCTGACAAATAAGCAAGCAAGGTGCAAATCTACACAGAAAGGGCTCATGCCCAGGGTAACTCCTTTCCTAAGCCATGCAGAGGTCTCCTCACAGATGACTCCAGAAAAACACCTGGTTGCCCATCCTTGGGTTTGGCAAAACCAAACACAAGAATGTCTTACCAATAAATGCATTACAGTAGAATTATCTGGCCCTGCTTCAACAAGCTTATGCTGCAAATCCAAGTATTCCCCAATTCTGATGGATAAGGCTTCTTCTCAACCAGCATTTCTTTTCTGTTCAGGATAGCAGTTTAACAAGCAATAAGTTATCAGAGAAAAAAAAGCACAGTGAGCATAATTATGGCCATTGGAAGACCATCCTCTACTGAAACACACATCAGATATGGCTCTGGAAACACAAAAAACCAAATACATCAAAGAGGAGTGAACTGAGCTCACAAATGGAAAATCATGAACCTCTGATTTAGACACATTCTGGAAACCTGCAACTTTTTGGCTCCTTCCTGCTCTTTTGCTTGTGGAACTGGGATAAAGAGCAGTAATTTATAGGTTCTGATAGTCTCTGCTTGTTTCAAATAAAAATTCAGGACTTAAAAAACAGTATCAATTCCTCAAACATCAGTTAGGTATAAAAGTGTGGTTTGGCTTTCAGCTGCATCAGGTGCTTGTATGTCTGAAGAACAATCTGGTTTTCAAACCAGGTCAGTTGCTACAATAACAGGCATCTTCTTTCCTTGGAAACCTTTTCTTTTCTTGGCCCATGAGGCACACTAAGGAAGGCCACCTAGAGGTAGCATTCTCCAAAGATGTTTGTTGTTAAACTTGCAGCTATGAAATACCACAAAAACCTCTCATGTCACATCTTCTGCAGTGCAATGCAGGAAGCAATATTTTGGTTTTGGCAAAGATATTTTCTCAGTAAAAAGGGGCTGCACTGCATTTAGCATTTTCCTTCTTTCCAGAAGTCTTCTCCAGTGCACCCATAAACACACATAAAATTATGAAAGGAAGAAAAAGGAAAAAAGACATCAAATATTTATTCCAGTACGTGCTACAGAAACTGTTCTAAGCCTATTTGAAATTTATAGACAGCTTCCATTGTTGGAGCATCATTGTACACCTAGAAAGGCTTATACATCACAGATTTCATGCATTTAACATAAAGTATCCTCTTCCTGTTTCATGCTATTCTTCCCAATTAAATCACCAAGATTAAAGAAACCCCTTTGCATCCTTTCTGTCCACATTTCTAGTATTTCCAAGAATTGTGTCTCTCAGTTTTTGTTCTTTCCCACTAACACTGCACTTTTGATTTTTAACCTTTTCTCCCAAGGGATGTGTCAAAAAATGCTGGTTTTCTCTGAACTCTTTATAATTTATCAATACCTTTTAATATTCTGGTACATACATTGAACATACAACAAGTGTGGTCTCAGGAAAACCATGAACATGGGCACTTTTATTTCCCAACAGCAAGAGGTGATTTGTAAAAAAATAAAAGTTGCAACCACTCTTTAAATAAAGAATGATTCTTCCTAGGACTACAGAGCCTTCAGAAACAAAAGTCAAACAGAAATAAATATTCCTTACACTGGTAATGCACTTGCTACTGTAATAAAACTATGCACACATGCTGCAGAAATGAGGAACTGTCCTTATTAGACATCAGTACCATGCCTAAAGCACACAGCCTGCACTGGCTGCTCTCCTACACCATTTTGTGTGGGAAATAAGCACAGAGAGCCCCATGGGCAGTCCCATCCTGCTGCCACAGCTGCCTGCCACTGTGTACAACTACATCTGTCTGCTCTGTGCTTCGAGCCTTGATCCATCTAATGAAGCTCCAAGTGAAGCATGAATATTGCACGTGCAACATGCGGTAACAAAAAAAAATCACAGCAAAGATTTAGAAGTTCATTAAATGACTGAAGAATACTGTGCAGGAGTTAGAAAACAGCTCTTGAAGACTTCAGCAACACCATCAGTAAGTCATTTCTACTCATGAAATGCTAAATGAATATTTCCCAAAAGACACTCTGTAGACACACAGACTAAACAGGAAAATATTTTAAACCTCCCTTGTTCTACAGGGAAAACTCATGAGAGGGAGATATTCTGACATTGTTTCTGCTTGTTCCCTGACTGTGGGTTTTCCCATCTCTTCCTTTCAAATTAAATGATACGTTACGTATTTCTTCTGGCAGGCTGCTTTTAGCGTTCTGCTGTGGTCTAACACACCCAGCAGAGTTAAGTTACTGAAGGGCTCAATTCCCTCACACCACTGTGCAGCTCCTTGGAAGTGTTCCCCTAGTTTCAGCTCATTTCTACCTTCTCCTTGCTGTCCACAAGGGAGGAGCTGGGCATTTCCTGTCAATGCCTGGAGGTCTCCAGCCTCCCCTCTGCTTCATGCTCAGGATGAATGACACAAAGGAGGCACACCCCCTCTCTGTCCACAGAATGGGAGAGTGAAAAACTAATTCATCCAAGGTGTTTAATACAAACAGGACTAAAGACAGATGAAAGGAATCCCAGATTTGCTGACTCTCTTCTTTCAGTTTGCACCTTCTTAGGCTGCCTGCAGGCATTTGGTTGGGTTTGTTTTCTCATTTAAAAGCTGAGACAAATGCTCCTATTACAAACAGTTAGAAAAGCATCTGGATCAGTCACTTACAATGCCAAGCCTCAATTAGGATAGACTGCAAACTGGGGGGGCAGCAAGTACCTCCTCCTACATTTAAATTCAGAAGGCTCTGTGACCCCTTCTTAGGGCACTACCAGTACTGCCAGCACAGCCTTTCAGCTGCCTCCACGAGAAACAGGCATAGGAAAATCCAGAGCTCCACAATGCAAATATTGCTTTTGGTTTAGTCATAAACATAAAACAGTCACAGAGAACACTGTTGTGATTCACTCATTTCCAAAGCAAACACAGATTTCCTATTTAAGTAACAGCAGATTTTTGGGGCCCTCAATTAAAATTACTTGTTTGAAATTGAAATGAAGCAGCCAAAGCTCAGAAATTACAGATTACAAGTTCCTCCTCTAGCCCTTTTCTCCCCCTTGTGGGAAACCATTCTGTACAATGAAAGGAATTAGGGTCCCCTGTAAAAAACAGTGTGTGACCAGACAACTAAAAATAGGAATGCAGGATGCCCAAAGCAGAGTCTGGTGCTTAATAGCTGCCATTTGACTTTGTAACCCATCCATTCTTCCAGGGCAGTTCCATACACTTCTGCAGAAAAAAATCCTACTGTATTCAGTATTCAGGCTGTATTCACCAGCCCTTTGCAAGATTTGAAATGGGGAAGAACATGCCCAGTCCACACAGGAGATGTCTCCTGGTGCTGCTTGATGGAAACCTGCTCTACCTTCCTGCCCCTGCTGGCAGCAATCCTGTTCAAGGGAAGGAGCAAAGAATGCCTTCCAAGGCAGAATTTCAGTCTCAGCTTTCACACAACTTCCTTTGAACAGCCTTGGTACATCCCCTTGAGAAATTCTGCATTCAGGCCAGCCCCTCTGGCTCCTTTCACTCAGACTAGTGGCTGAGTGTCCAGGCACCACTGTGGTCTGCAGCCCCACCAGAGCAGCCCAGCTCCTTGCTGGCAGAAGGACCAAACCACAGACATGAAGGGCACAGCTGCCCCTGACACACATGCCCCTGACATGAAAGCACACCTGCCCTCATGGGTTACCTGGAGACACAAACAAGCCTCTGGTGGCAGCACATCACCCCAAGAAGTCTCCACTGGGCACACAGCAGGTTACCTGCTCACACTTTTGTGTCCATGAGGCTCTTGTTACCGTTTCCATCAGGTCCAAGCATACTTATCTGGCTTGTGCTTGGTTCCCCTCTGGGTTCCTTGGCTTCTCCTGCTCCATCCTTAGGCAGGCTTGTAATTTGTGTGATTTCTCTGGCACTCATTCCACACAGTCCAGTGAGGTTCAGCTCTCACAGGCCACAGCACATGCTACATGTTTGAGCAGGTTTTATCTCAGGTAAGTTCCTTTATTCAACCCTACACAGCTTCTCTGTTCCAGGCCAAACAACAGAATAGCAATACACACTCCTAGTCTCTGTTCCCATAACAACTCCTCTAACACACACTCTGAAGACCAGAGAAAACTTCCTTACATATGATGTCTGTGAGGACACAAAATAACCACAAATTTTTTCTTATTCTTGAAACAGGATTATCAAGTGGGTTCAGAGAAGAGAGACAGTCCATTTTTCTCCTATTTCTTACTACTTCCTCTTCTAGTATTGAGCAGTCTCTTCCCCTAGTGATACTTTGAGGGTAAGGAGGCATAGGGGACTAGATTTGTACTGAGGATGAGATAATCTAGGTGAAACCACCATTTCCCCATTCCTCTCCATCTCCAGTAACTGGCATTACTTTCCAGCTCAGTTTGCTGCTGCTCTCTTGGTCCAGACCCATCCAAGACTCAGGTAAGAAAGAGGTGCTGCTTTGCAGAATGCCAGCCTCCCCAAGAGGAGTGCAAGAAAGACTGGGAAAAAGGATATTCCTCTTGAGAACTCAGCTGGCTCTCAACAGCAGTCTGTGAAAGACATGAGAGGCTGTGGGGCTCAGCCCCAGCTGAATTTAAAGACCTATTGCAGCTGGCAGACATACTGGATCTATTCACAAAGTAAAACAGTATTAACTACAGTAAATTAACACTGAACAGCATTAGACAATCTGCATGGAAAGGTCAATTTTCAGACACATTTAATTACTTAAACTGTGATTTTAGGGAATACAGAGATACCTCGACAGGTGGCACACTGCAATTTTTGAGTTCTGCTCTCAGATCCAAGTGCCAAATGTCATTTGCTGGCTGTGAATGATCCTGGCTCAACGTCAAAGAAAGTCTTCCCAAACCACTTTGCAACTATCCAGTTGTTCCCCACTCAACTTCCAGTTCATTATGCCTGTCTGCTAGGCCCTGATCTTTTAATCCAGCTAGCACATGGCTTGAGCATCCTCTCATATGCCTTCATCTGTTTCCAACATTGACGTTACTTCTACTGCCTGGTGACAGTGATGATAGAGAGGGACCCCCAGTAAGGGACAACTGCACAAGGAAAAATAATAACCACCTCACAAAACTCCAGTAATTTAACTGGGAAGGAGATTTCTTTCTTTCTGTTTGTTTCAAGTCCCACACTGAACTATTTTAACACAAAAATGATCAGCAAAGATAAATTCTATTAGTTAGACTGCAAGTACTTATCCCTGACACAGCAGCACCACTGCTCACCTTGGGGACACCGAAGGAGAAGATGAATACAAGAATACTTGCACAGATCTCTTGGAAGCTGAAGTAAGCCTAAGAACCACATGTGCATGACCATGTATTCCTCAACAATCATCATAAACAACAAGAAATTATAAGGCTGATAAACAAATGATCTTTCTTCCTTTCCAGTTGTTTTTCCTCACAATTTGCACCTGTTCTGAATAGGCATTTCATGAGGTACTACAATACCAAGCTGTTTCAGGCATTTACTGTTTTCTTTCCACATAACTTTGCTGAGGACACAAGAGTGTTATCTTCATCCCCACTCCACAGGAAGGAAAGTGAACGTAAAGCATTCACCACAACCTGTTCAGCATCCTACATGGAGTCTGTCACAGAGTCAAGACTTGAGCCCACACATGTTATTTCCTAGTCTAATCCTCCCACATTTAAGTGGATTCAAAGAGCCAGTCTGTCGCTTATTTTCTCACACTCAACCTTGTTGAAAAGTCACCTTGATTATACTCTGCTGTTCTAGTGTGACAGAGACCATCCCAGCACTGGTTTCTTGCATAGTTTGACATAGGATATTTTCCATGGAAGGAGTCTTATTTTGGTTTTGGGTCTTTTGTTTGTTTGTTTCTCAAAGACAAGGTGTTTCAGGTTGAAAAATTTTAAGAACAACTCAAATTTTCATAGTTATGGAGGAAAATAAATAATCTGAGAAAGTAACTAAGCATTACTCAAAAGATCTGTAAACCAAGCAAAGCACTCAACAAGCCTTCTTTCTGGAAATCTTATGATGCTGCAGAACATGGCTCCAAATTTCTTAACATCTAGATTTCAAAACAACATTCATATAATGACACAAAGAAGTATCAAGCTTTCAGACAGACAAGCATCTGTAGAAAGAGAAAGGTCCTCAAACTCTCGGTCCTACTGTAGAATTGTGATAGATTAAAAAGACAGACAGGATTTATTGCTGGTTTTGTTGCTATTGAAATCATCACGGATCCTTACCTCGAAATTCGAGCCCTCTGAGCTGAAAGGTGACAAGGCCATTTCCAATTTCAATCAAGTGCACAAAGGCATTTAAATAATCTGATGCCAAAATAAAACAGTCTCCTGTGTTGTAGTTTCCCCAGCGGCCCAGGATCAAATCTCCACAAAGAGACTCTTGCAGAGATCTTGTCAGATGCTCGTAAAAAATGGAGTTGAGATTATTGTCATCATTTCCTACAACCAGAGCAGCAGACATTTGTAAAAAAAAAATTATACAACACCATTCTGCATTACATTTTATGTTCTTTTTCATTCCTACTTAAATCTGCTTCCGCTAGCTAGGTGATATCTTCCTGATACTTTACACAATCTACATTTCTTAGGTAGTCCTTCAAAAAATCAGGTTAATATGAGCAATATTGTAGATAGAAGATCACATTAGTGATAACATGTATTTCAGACTCAATCAAATAACCTCCATGATTTACAACAGTAAGAATTTCTTCACTCCACTAAAAATCTCTGCAATGCTAAGTTAATGTCTATATACTATTCCTAATGTAAAGAAACAAAAATCATTACTACTTTACATCATTATAACTACTTCACATGTAGTTAAATTTGAATGTTTTTTCAGAGATTTTCAAATACTTTGGTCATAGAGACACCAATAATTTTGTTGGGATTTTTTTCCTTCTAGTCCTTCAGGAATTTTTCAAGGCTTTGTCCATGAAGAATCTGTTAGTACTCAAGATAAGGATACTCATTTTAAAAGATTTTACTGAGTATACTGAGTAAGCATGAAACATGCATCACCAGAATTGCTACCAATTTAAAAATAGTAGCTGTTCAATTGCACATGGCTTGGACCAAATGCCCAGGTGAACAACACCCCATCACAATCTAGAAGTGTAATCTCCTAAAGATCTATGGCCTTTAACTGGATGAAAAGGAGCACTTTATGATGGTGATTTGTGAAAAGGACTGAACCCTTCACAAATGCTACCATGGTGCCACACAATCCAACATGGTATTGCCCTGTGCTTTTACTCTTTAACACAATATATGCTTGACAACAGAACTGCTTTTCTCTTCTGTAGTGCATCAGCGTCCCACCTTCAATACTCTTAAAATGCTGGTGCACAAACACATTTACAAACCAACATTTTGTAGGTGTATTTGTATGCATGGGAGTGTATGTGGATACTGATGTAGAGGCAGTCATGCATTTTTGTTTGTACATATTTGGGAGGAGATCTTACATGGAGGAGAAAAAACCCATAAGATGAGGCTTGCAGAGGCTATGGCTTCCCATACAAATTGCTCCTTGACACCAGAGGAGGGGAGGGCCTGCAACTACTCTGCTTTTTGTGCCCATGGCCATTACACACCCAGCCCTGATAGGTCTGTCTGTGTGTGTCCATGTCCATGCAGACACACTCACCTGTGCACCTTCAGGAGTGTATTTGGTCAAAATTTAAGCAAGTCAAAAAATGAGTCTTTTAAGCATACACAAAAGGAATGCTTTTCTTGTGCTACAGGGTTTAAAACATAATTCACTTATTAGCATACATAATAATGCTAAAGGTCACTGCTATGAGGTGACAAAATGGCCTTAGGAAAAATCTTAGCTCCCTGCCTTAAATGAGAAATAATTAGAAACCACCATTCGTGCTTCAAACTATTAATACCTATCTTGCCTCCTTGGACAACCTGGATTACATAAATTTCTGCTTGAAGACATGTATTTATTCATGTTACTGATGTAATGGATAAGGACAAAAGGGATGGGGGGGGGTAAACCAGAAATAATTTAAATGTAAATGTCCAACTTCCCAATACAACCCCTGCCATCTCAGAGGCAAGATAAAATTTGCCACAGAACACATATAGGGAACCTTGGAAGAACACATATATGAAACCTTGGTCTCTCTCATTGGGATGGGATTTCAGCACGAGACACTGGGATCAGTTCCCCCCAAAAAGGGCTCTGTCCCACCAGGCACTGAAGAGTGCCAGCTGATGTACCACACGTTCTCTGTGTCCACTGAGGTGCCAAAAACTGCTCTCACTTCCCTTCTCACAGGAACCACTCAGTGTGGCCTGGGAAGTTGCTTTGCATGGCCATTCATTGGTGCTCATTTAATGCACAGATACCCAGCAGAGCAGCCCACCATCTTTCCTACTTCTTCCTCTTGCAAGTTTTCCAACTTCTCCCCCGTCTCAGAAAGGTTTCTCTCCAGGCAAGAGGAGATACCTGTCAGCCCAAACTGCTCAGTGGTAGGGCCACCACTAACTTGCTGCTTTTTTCCCAAAACCTTTCCCTGCCCACAGCTGACCTCTGAGTCTAGCTAGGGTGCCTGATGCATATTCCACACAAACACCAATATTATAATTAACCAAGCAATTGGCAGCCCAGCAGTTCTCTGTCTGATCAGCTACACATAACTGAGCAGTAAATTTACTCATCACATGACTCAAACTGGTGCTCTGCTAAATTTAAAATGCTCTGGTTTGTACACACAACATTCAAACCCTTTGCATCTCTTCAGCTTTCCCAGCAAAGCCTCACCAGTGCAAGTACATCACATTTTGCAAATCAAGCAAGACACACGAACTCCCAAGCCATACCTGCATCCTTTTCGATCTGAATTGCCAGTCTGGTGTTGGAATGGTCTGATCTTTTGGTGCTGGAAATAAAGACATATTTACAGCTAGTTCTTTTTTTTTTTAAATAAACAATTCTCACAATAAACACTTTTTTCCTTTAACACATCTCTTCATTTTGTGTTGATATAATTAGGCAGTTCACAGTAATCCATTCATCAGGCATATATGGTTATTTCAGGTCAGTACTGCTATTGATATTGTAGCTTATCAGCACACTCCTTCTGCCAATTTTCCTTCTTGTGGGGCACAGTCCATTCAGAATTTGGCATCTGATACAACACTATGTACTTCAATAATTGAACTGGCTCCGAAATAGAAATAGATCAGCCAGGTGCCACCAAAACAGTGAATAGAAAAAATATTTAATCAGACTTTCTTTCCTTCTAAGCCTTAAGGAAAACAGCTGAACTAAAGGAGTTTTCTTTGGGTGAAAATGTTTCTATGGGTGTTTACCATCTATGGAAAAAAAAAACATTACAAAAATACTTTACTTAGTTTCACATTTAGCTAGGCAGCAACAGGAGAGTCCCTGGTCATTCTTATTGCTTGAAAAAGGGTAAATTAGAGGGCCTTAGTTCATACAGGCACTAACCCTGTCACCCTTATGAATGGCACATTCCCTATTCAGTATTTTCACTGCAGCAGTGGAATATAAACAACACAGGAAAAATTATTACAAAAGAGAAAGCAACTAAAAAGGTAGATTGGATTGAGCTTTTACTACTAACTGTAACAAAAGACACCATTAAAGTCAGAAAATAAGGAATGAGTAAATCAATGTGGGCCAGCATGTATTAAACAGAAGAGAATGATTGTTATGGTGAGTAGGGATATTCAACACCAAGTGCAAAGCATCTCCCAAGTACCATGGGGTACTTGGGATAAAAGTGGAACTCCAGCTAATAAAAATGTTATAGTAAACACCAATTTCCCTGAAATAGTGCTCTGGCATGGGTATATAAGGATTTCAGGATACTTCATTGAAAATATTGCCTCAAAAGTTTTGCCCTCAATCACTAGCCTTAACAGAAGACCTATCTATCAAATATGATAAATGATCAAATATGTAAATATGATCTCTGATTCCTTGGAAAATGAGATTAAAGCAAAACCAGGAAAAGGCCCAAACAGCAGTCAGCATTTGGTCACGTGTGACAGTGGCAAGGGCCCTGTGTACCAAAGCCTGCAAGCACAGGGAGAAAAGCCACAGCACCACTTTCTCTGGCAATGGATGGGATCCAAGGGAGACACCCAGGGGTGTCCATCATGGTGTCCTTGGTGGAGCTGCAGTGAGATTGGCATGGCTGGGTGGCACTGGCTGGGGTCTGGCTCACGGTGTGGGGAACACAGGGCCCAGAGGAGATTTTGAACAGGCTGGAATTGGCCAGTCAACCTGCACAGCCTGAATTGAACTACTCACTGTGGAAACTGCAAATGTGCCCCAAGGAAGATGGCACCAAAGAGGGATCACTTCTAAGGGAGGTTTTCAAACAGCTTAAATAACACTGGAAAGGGATGGTGTAAAGACAACGTTGTCTTTGAAACACAGCGGAGACTCAGTAGTGGTTTCCAGGATTTTGTGTGTAAGTTCATGCTGAATCCATCAGGGAGAAGGATGCCACTGACATGTTACAAACTCTTTTCATCCACTCCCCACAGCCTCCCCAAAAATGTTGTGGAAAACTGACCAACAGAAAAATTACACACAGGTTTCCATGTGGGAGACAGAAGAGGAGCAGATTTGCTTTATTTCTACTTCCTACCAAAAGCAAGTGATTTTTTTTCCTTAAAAAGACACATTCTCTACCTTGCAAAAAGTATGATTGAAAAAATAAGAGTCTTAATTAAAATTATTTTTAATTAATATTAGTATATTATCTACATAGATTAACATTTTATTGGAGGTATTATCTTCCTGTTTCTGGTTGGCCCAGCTCATTGCAACTGCAATTATCATTTCCTATTCAACAGAAAATGACACTGGGGGGAAGTGCCTTCTAAGCAGTTCAGAATATAAAGAATCATTTTACTTTAAAAAGGTTGTCAGAATTCTTTCACCCTGATATATATCCACCTGCATATGCAAGAGTAAGCATAAACATTAAGTTGTGGAATTCAATCAATTTTCTATACTCAGCAGAGAAGCACTGCTGATTTCCAAACGTGTATGTTTTAAGATTATGAGATGCTTTATTAACTTTCAGTGCCTCTGAAATCAGTGTGGTAATGTAAGGTAAAAGTTTATACTATTCTTTACCCCCGTTTCTTACCATTTCTGTTGTGCAGGCTTTTTGAGACCCATAAAATCAACCAATACTTCAGGAACTTCTAATCTACAATAAACAGGAATCCTTTTGCCCAGCATGCAGCTCTGGGTCTACTTCTTTCCCCTCCCCCTCTTATTTTTTCTTTTGACAGAAAGATGCATGAAACAATCAGGGAAAATCACAAGCGCTTTGGGACACAATTCAAATGATGCAGCCTGACTGGGAAAAAGGGAAGGAAGTAGAACAGCTCTCACAAACAAAAAACCCAAACAAAACAAAATAAAACCAGGCCCCATTAAGGCTTTGTTTGAGCAGCTAAAATACAAGCCCTGGGACAGGAGACAAGAATTTATCTTTTCAGACACAACTAGAACTCAAATCTTTATGCAGTTATTATGAGGCATAATTTTATTTCATTTTTTTAAGACCAAAAGTAATATAGACAGTTTATAAAGCAAACTTCAGTGCTGAAATTCAGCTTAGTTGAATAAATGCTGTCCAGTAATCAATTCTGGGTTTTAAAAGTCTTCTACAATTATTAGGAAGCAAAGCTGTGTTGGTATCTTCTTGAAAGCAATGGGAATTTGCACTGGATTAAACTATAATCCACTACACCTAACAATCAAATCAGCAACACCTTTACTTCTCAACCAGGACCTCTCACTGTGAACTTTTGGGATTAGTAGTTGATTTGGGCTTTCCTCCAGTGGCCTCTTACTTTATATTTGGTTGTTACCACTCATCCAATGTGATAATTATCTCAGTAATTGAATTTCTTCCCGAATTGCATTATTCTATGCAAACCAAGCAGAGTTCCTCCAGCAATTACCCTCGAGAAAAAGTGATTGTGTTGGACTGTCTTCAGCTGAGTCTTCAGCAATTTCAAAGTCAACATCCTGCTTAGTTCCTGAAATATCTATCTCATGCTCTTTTAATTTCCCATTTACATGGACACTGAGATAACCCACTGGTTTGTGTAGCACTGCTCATGTCATTAAAACTATTGCTTCCTTTTGCAAAAAAATTAGGTCACTTCCTATACTCCCAAACATATTGCCCGGAAAGAATTTCTTCTCACACTTAGTTTCCATATTTCCTTAGAAAGATAGAAAAAAGGCTGAGGGGGATCAAGGAAGTCTGGGGAATATACAGAGTATATTGAGAATCAGGTAAATTGAGGAAAATAAATAAATCATTGCTGATTTGATGATGCTAAATAAATCATTATTTCTAGAAGATCAAAATGAAATTCCAGCTGTTCTATCTGCCCTGCTGCTGCTGAGTTTTCCCCCAAAACACAAATTCAAGATTTCCAGGATTCCTGCTGTGTAGAAGATCTCTACTTTGAAAGAGAACAAAACAAAGAAAAGCAGTTTCCCTCTGGGAGATGCAGAGATGCCTTTCTAGGGTTGATCCAAAGTTTTTCTTTGTTTGTGTCCAATGAATTTTAATCCACACTTCAACGACATCTAACAGGCAAATTTAAAAGAGAGAAACTACGTGCTGCAGCCCTATGATTATTCATGGGATTCTGGAAAAAAAAACTTCAGTATTTTCATGTGCATGCCTAATGCTGCTGGCTCTATAAAGAAAGGCTTAGCATTAAAAACACAGTAGCAGCTGTCTACAATGTGAGGCAGGAGGAGAACAGCATGGCGGAATAAGCAGGCACCCATCAGTATTTGAAGGACACCAGAGGTAAAAACAATGGTATTAATTGGAAGGGAAAGGATACTGAAGTCGTTTTAAATCAATTTCATCTAAAGACAGAATGATTTCAGTGTGGTTTTAACAGCAAGGGCTGACAGCCCCTTCATGCATGACTCTGCCCAAATCTTCTGGGCAGCTGCATGGAACATAAACTTGGGTTTTACTCACATTAAGAAATAGGGATCTCTTAAAAATGAACACAATTTTTCCTTCCTGATCACTCACTCTGATTTTTATTTTTATGCTTTCTTCCTTCTCTCCTTCCCTGACTGGGCCATTGTTTCATCTAACAACAATAAATATAACAACAATAAAAAGGGGCTTTGATTGCACGCTAGGAAACCAGGGGAGGGCTAAGGTATGAACAGTCCCAGTTGTTAAAGAGAGCTCTGTTGAAGCATCCTTTTAAAACACAGAAAGGTCTTCCTGTTCTTAGAGTTTCTTTGCTTTCTTAAAAAAGTTTTTATAACTGATTTTGAGGCTTCTTGGGTTGTTTGGGTTTTTTGTTTGTTTGTTTTAATGTTTTCTGATGTTTTGGTTTGGTTTTGTTGTTTAAGTGGGTGTTAAAACCAGAGTCATCTGCTGAGATCACTCAGTTTATTTGGCACATTCCAACACCTGTCTGGAAGATTCTGTACTTCTACAGAAAGGGGGATGAAAATGTGAGGTGTGAACTCGAGATCAAAAGCTGAGTGCCCAAATATAGGTTAAACAGCCCACCTTAGTGCTCTGACATTCAAAGGCTTAGCTGAGGAATTCACCTCTTATTTGTAAGCCAGGTGATTTAAGCATCTGTGTACTAATGCTTTACTAAAATGTCATCAATATTCCTGCTTTTGTCTTATTTAATTTCATTCCCCCTGTCTAAGTGTGCTTTTTATTTTAAAAGACATTCAATTACTATCTTCAGATTATTTTTTTGCTATGCAATAGAATAAGCTTTGTAAGTGAAAAGATAATGCAACTGTGCAGAGTTTTTTTGTATGCACTCTTGAGGATGTAAAAAAGGTCAGGATCCTAACATTCCTCTAAGGATGGAGTTTAACCCAGGACTCTCCTTCATAGCTGGACCTGGCTGTCTGCAGCTGAAAGAAGTGCTTTTAATTTAAAAGCAAATGTGTTCATGACATTACACAAACACAGGTATCTGAAATAGTACATATGGGTGTCATTCATCTGTTGTTCCCATCATGAGCCAACACAAACTTTATAGGAAAGGTACTACACTGAGCCCATCCCTGGGCAAAGAGCTCCACAGGACTGATCCACTTGGGCTCTGCACTCATGGGCCTAGGAGTGAAGCAGCAAAAGCCTGAGAAACTGCAAGGAGCTGGAGAGTAGAAAAGAGGTGATGAGAAATATCCTGGTGAAGTTTTCACCAGAGAGAGTGAGAACAGACAAGGGGGAAAAAAAAAAAAAAAAAACAAATGTTGGGAGCTGCTTGAGCAAATGAGGCCAAGATGTTTTTCTCCTTTACTCCACACAAAGAGAGAAACATTGTTTAAACATCATAAAAGGCAGAAAGGATAACAAGGTATATCAGAATTCATTCTTGATATTTTTTATTGCTGATAACAGTGTTTTCATGCTCTTTCAGTGTGCAATATTAAAATGGCATATATTTCAGATATTTTTCTCACTTTCAGACTCAATGTGACTGATTAATAATGAAATTAGAAAGAATAGATGGCAAGAAAGTATGAGGAAATACAAGACTTAGACAAAGACTGGTCTTCCAAAGAAAGCCTGTATCATAAATACTAGTTTAGTTCACTACAGGGTTTTCCATATCCGTGTTTCTCACCAAAAGATGCAAGAAGGCAAAACAGAAGCTAATCAAGCCATTCCAGTGCTGCAAACATGCAAATGCAGCATCAGTGACACTATGCTGAAGAACAACAAAAGTCTTACTGCTACTGTGCAGTTGTAAAATTCAATCTAAAAGAGGGATAACTTTCAATACCTCTGGGGTTTTTTTTACTGCAAGAACTGTTGGGAATGTTAATAATTTACGGAATTCATCTTGGTATCCTCTACAGTACTTTTCAGACTGAAAACATCTCTGATATTTTGAGAGCATACACTGCTAGTCAAAGGACTTTAAAAGAAAAAACAAAATCCCACTAGCTTTCATCCCGTATTTACCTATTCCCAACTAGCACAACGTTTCAGAGGCAATTCTCAGTAGCAGTGGTGACACAATTCTGCATTTTGCACTATCTCAGAAAGAGGAGATGGTTTACATTTTGCTCTTACAAGCCCCAAGGCAATGAAAGTCCAGTGCATACCTTTGTGTACCAGGAGACAACCGAGACCCAAGCATGCTGCAGCATGAACTGCTCCCTGCCACTGCCTGGGCACAACGCTTCACCTCAGTTAGAAAGGTTACACTTGCTGAACATCTCCTCCTGCATCTCAGCTTTACCAGCTTTCACATTTTGACAAAAGTTGCTTGAATTAGCATTTCCTTGAATGTAAGGCTTAGGGTTATTACTCTGAACCTCAGCTTGCCCCTAAATGTTTGATTCAGTTAAATCCAAGACAGGACGTGATCTACATTATCCAAGTGAATGGGTGAACACTTGCTGAGAACACTTATTCTTATGGAAATTCAGACAACCCATTTCAAGGGGTTTCCAATATTTGACATGATTTGAAATTTCATGAGTGAACTTGATCTCATTGGATTTACATAATTTGGAAGCTAATGATTAGATGAACAGCATTATAAATCTTTAGTGCCCTTGTATATCCATCCACACATGCCCTTAAAACATTACATGGGCCCTATTTCTGATGGGGGTCCATTATTGTCTATTATATCCTGTTGTTGCATTCCTTTCTAAATACATATTTAAAAGTCCTCCTCTATCATGCTCATGATTTCTTCTCCTTTGTAGGTCTGAGTTCCTGCTTACCCATGTCTGTTGGGTTACCCCCTCAGATTTTTCACTGCATGCCTTTTCCTTTCTGCCCACCCACCTTTTTCCCTTTTCATTTATGCCACTTACAGTTTTGATCTCTACTTGTGTTCCTCCTGATCTCAGCATGGTTCCCCTTTCTGATGTCTCCCTTCTGTCTTTACTCTGTCCTCTTAGAAAGATTCAGTGAACTGGAGTTGTGACTGCATCTTTAACTCGGCAGGGAACTACAGAGCACTGAATCAGAATACATTCCCAATTAATTATCACACATATGGCTCCTATTCAATTAGCCTCAATTTGTTTTATTGACTGCCAGGGGCAAAAATTTGAGAAAAAGAGATGTTACCAGTTAAAGAGAGACTGCCAAACAGTTAAACTACATCTTTGAATTTTGTATAGCCTCCCTTGAGTGTGAAACTCCAGGCAACTCAGAAAACACTTATTTTAATATCAAACCTACTTGATTAAAGGTGCCTGGTTTTCCTTGCCCATCCTTTCTCACGTTTTCCCAGCTCGGTGTGACTCCACCCGTGGAGTCAAGCGATGAGGTGAGGGTTGGGTTTGAGAGGAGGTGTGCACAGCTCCGTGCCACAGCAGGTAGCCAAAGGGCACTCATGGCCACTTGCTCTAGGGGAGATCACAGCTCAAGACACTGAAGAGAAGGGAGTTTCCAGCAGGGCTTCTTTAAGTTTGGGGCTGTACCTGAAGCAACACCCCCCACACCTGAATGCTGTGGGCTTTGTCACTCTGCAAAGCTCTACACTGAAAGGAATTAAAGACTCCCAGACCTGCCAAGTGCTGCAGGAACAAGTCTGTGGGCAGTACTGGTGGCGTGCAAGACAGAGAGTGGTTACACACTACAGCAGGGAGCAGACAAGGAAGGGTCTTGAGAAGACAGTCAGATGAATAAGCCTAATGAGTAACATGTAATTTCAGAGAGCTCATGAAGAACTAAGGCTGAAGTACACACAAAGATGTTCTTTGTTCTTCAAACGTTTTGGTTTTCTCTATTCTCTCCACCAGTGCCAGAACCATGGCCACAAATGCCCCTGGAGAACAGGGCATAACTTCCCAAAGACCAGTTTATACTCATTTTTTAAAGAGAGGAGCATGTTTTTCCAAAAAAAAAAAAATCACCTCTACTGGGAAATCTGCCAATCTTAAGAGAGACAAAGGAAAAATGGCAGCAGCTTGCTAATATTTCAGCTTTTGCACTGCTGCCAGCCAGGGACTGACATGTACAACATCAGTGCTATACTCAAGGATACCAAGGCAGGCCTAAGCAAACTTCAGTATAGGCTGTAGTATATAGGCTATACTGGCTGGGCTCTCACAGAACTAAGCACCTTTGAAATTTCCAGAAAGACTGGAAAGTCTACAAATTCACCAAATTCTACATGCTTTGTAAATAGCATTGGTAAGCCCATCTGATTCAGAGAAAACACCCCAAAAATTGAGGCCAAAACCTGCTCATTGGTCCTATTTTTTTGACTTTTAAGTCCTATGCAATAATAAGCACCCATTTCAGGGTTATCTGCATGCTGATATTTATTTATACTATTTTGAAGAGCTCTAAATAAGGTCAACTCTCAATAAAAGCCTGGAGGAGCCCTGAGGCCAACTCAGTGAAGACCTCTCTTAGAAGAACCACAGTCTCCAAAGGGACCAGCATTCATCAGTGAGTGAACAAAGGCACTGGAACCTCAGTTCATTTTAGACCAAACAGAAATGCAGTGCTTCTTTCTGGTCAGTTCATAAAAAATGGATAGAAATAGAGGCAGTCAGAGAGAAACACAAAAATTTGCAGAGAAATCAGTTTGGAAGAAACTAAAATAATTGCAATGAATAGTAAAACTCAAGGCAACAATGTGGCTTTCAGACCAGGTAGCTGGAAATATTCAAGGAAGCTTGAACCCTAAGTAAGTTTGAACCCTAAGTAGGGCAGTGACAGTAGTTAGAACATAACATATGAGATGATATTTGATGAAATAAGGCAAACACTCCCTCCTGTCAATCAGGGGAAAAAAATGCTTAAGTTATGCTATTCACTATAAATCAAAATCCAAACCATTACTGAGCTATAAACATCTGTTGCAGTTGTTCCTCTGTAAACATCACTACTATGGAAGTCTAAAAACATGTGAAAATCAAACAAGACAGGAGGAAAAAGACTAAGAAAAAAAGAAATCCAGTCTTAAAAAGAACAGCTTGAAAGGTCTGAGCATGCAGATCCCAAACAAGGCCCATGGACAGTTACGGGTGAATGACATTTTGTGTTTGGAGCTGGGGTTTTAACAGCTGTAACAGATGAGCAGGCTCACAGGGAAACCAGAGGCACCAGCATGTGTTAAAAATAAGCATTTGGAAGTGGAAGGCCTCTTATTTTATGGGGAAAAGGGAGGGAGCAGGCAGGCACTTTTCACAGCTCCTTTTCCCACACATGTGCATAATGTGGGGTCAACCAGAATTATGTGTACACTGGGAAAACTCTTCCCATTCCACCTGCAGGCTGTCTGTGATGGGCAGGTTAAGTGAGCTGGCAGGAAAAAAAGAAGAAAAAGCCATCTGCACTACATGTGAAGCAGGGCAGGTTTTCCTTGCCCTCCATTCCCAGCTGTGTTAACCCTACAGGTGGTTATTTTCCAGACCACAATGACTGGAACAATAACACAGTGATACACTTTTTAAAAAGATGGAGGAAAGAAAGGCTTGCTCACATAGTCCCAAACACAGAGAGGCATCCTGTAATGCCAGTCTGAGATAACTGGCAATTTAATCACAGCCTCTTTAGAGACACCTAATTAATTCAGTTACACCGCACTGTAATTCATTCAAGGCGCTTAAAAGCAAATGCAAGCTGTGCCTTACCCAAAAATAGGCATTGAACCAGAAGAATAGAAACAGGAATGTACAGGAGAGACAAGCAGCTTGTAAACAGCGAAATCTCCAGATTCCTGGTGGCAGTTTGCTGTTTGTGGGGACAAGTCACAGCTGCAGCAGGGAACAAACAGGCTGCTCCGTGTGATCCAGCTGTTAGACCCACTGGGGAATAAAAGTAAACTTCCTCCTCTGTTCTGTCATTGTCATATCCAAGATACAAAGGAAGATAAGAGGAAGGGAGGAGAAGGACAGAGTCAGGCCGCAGCGTGACAAAGTATTTGAGAAAAAAAGCAAAAGCAGAGGAATTGAACAATAGTGTTTGGACAAATGCTTCATGCTTTAAAGTGCCTATACATTAAACAAGATTTACTGCTATTTCCTTTTCCCTCCCTGACATCTACAGCCTAATCATTCCAACAGCTGTGAAAATAGGGACTAAAAGAGCAGTCGTCAAACTGGGAAGCGGGACCAAGGCCAATGGCTGGACAAAACCAGTGTCACAGCAAACCTTCCTTTGTAAAAACACAAACCCAAAAATAACAGAGAGAGAGAAAAATTCTCATAGTTGAACTCCCACAAGGTAACCAGCTCATGAGCAGCAGCCCAGCTTCTCATTTTACATGCCAATCTTTTCAACAACAAAGGCAGCAAAAGCTGCAAAACTGTGATTACAAGAGTTCTTCTTTCTCATTATGTTTCCTTATTGCCTTATTTTGTCTTCTTCTTTGTCATCCTTCCCTTCCCCTCTGAAGGATCCCTGACCTCAGTGATGTATTGGTGTAGTAGACTCTGCCTGCAGTGAGTACCAAAGGGCACACTCAAAACAAACAGCATCTGCTGACTGCAGGGAAGAACACCCATGCTCTGTGCACACACCACAAGAGCCCAAACAGGCACAGCATGAGCCCTGAATTTTGAAGAGCCTGTTAGGAATTTCACAGTTTGCTTACTATCAAAATGAATCTCTTTTTCTTTTTTTACCCACTTGAGTCCTTCAGCTTCTTGAAAAAACAAACAACACCATTTTAATTCTCCAAGACTTACAGCTCCAGCTTGAATCATCTAGAATAGAAGAAGCTCAGTCAGAGAAACCTGAGGATTCAAACTCCTCTTTAGCCAGCAGAAAAAGTGGAACTAAAAGCAACCTGGAAACACAAGATATATGTGTGTGCACTCAGAAAACACCAGGTAGGGATAACCAAACCAACATTTTAAGGAACAGATGGATCAGTGGCTCAGCACTCACACTACTGGCCTAGTAGCCGTGTTCTATTAATAAACATGGTACTCTGTACTTGCTAAAGTTCAAAGTTTCAGCTTTAGTTCCTCATGTGAAATGGAAGTAAGGCAAAGGAGAATCAGAAGTACTAGAGACAAAATGAATACAAGTTTAGGAGTCATCCCATGTACATATTCTGAGATGCCACAGGTTCAGGCAAAGACTTATTTCCCTTTGATGACAAACCTGAACCTTCTACAAGGCTGTTTTCTACTTCTGAAAGGTTTTCAGGAGGCAAGGTTGAGGTATTTGTTTTAAATGAGATCATAGAAGATACAGCAGAATTTCTAACAGCAGCAAAGCACAATTTTTTACAGAGAATAACATAAGCCTTCTGGTTGAAGACAAAGTTGTAGCTGCTGCTTATTTTGAAAGGACAAGTGGTGGTAGATTAAAGTATTAAAAGGGTTTGGTTTTCTGCACTTGAGGTTTTACAGTTTATGGATAAAATAATTACCTTGCTTTGCAAAACTATTAGCATCAAGTTCTTCGCTTCCCTTAGTGGCAATCACAGATGGTCACTACTCATGAAAACAAGTCACACACACCCCCTTGTTAAAGTATTGAGTATCAACCATTTTTAGATACTTCCTGTGAGTATCTCCTATTCATTTTGTATTAAAGGATCAGACAAACCAAAAGCAAATATAAATGATCCCCTCTATTTCCCCTGACAATAACCTAGACTTGACACTAAGCTAACTATGTGGCAGTGATGTGCCTTCAACAGAGGTTGGTTCTCTAACTGGTGCCTAGTAAGGGAACTGCATGCCTTCAAAATGTTTTGGTTGAAGTAAAATGCAGAAGATGTTAAAATCCTCACTTCCTACTTAATATTGTTCAAAGTTTCTGTCCAAAAATGGGTAGCTGTCTGTGGGATTAGTGGTAGCTTCCTGCCTTTCCATAACTGCCCTCCACTTCACTCCCTCGAAAGAATTAAACTGCTGACCCAGTAAAAAAGATGTGAGAGAGAATTCTGTTAAGATCTAGTCCCAGTGTACAAAACTCAGTTCCCCTCTAAAGGTTTCCACAAATCTCATCACATTCAGAAATGAATACAAAGCCTCCTTATATAACTTGGCTTTGTCTGACTAATTTCTTTATAGATGAGTACATATTCACGCACTGACACAAGTCAAAATGCGACAAAAGAAAACTCTTCAAACTAAGATACACCAGGACAAGAGGTGTGGTTAGTGTGTGGCCCTTCTCACTGGTGAGGCCAAGCCCAGACTCAGCCAATGCAATTTTCCCTTTCTATCACAGTTGTGCAGCTGCAGAGTTACCTGCTGCATCCCAGAGGGTAGCATTTAATCAGCCTAGTTAGTATAAAATGTATTTATGCAGTCTGACTGCTAGTGCCAAAGGCTTCACAGATTTATTTGCTAGCACTAGCTAGGCAAGACAAAAAAGGCTGACAACTGGGAGTTTTACTGCTTTTTTCTTTTTCACAGCTTTGTTACTGTGTGTCTGTACAACAAATGCAACATGACGCCTCATCTGTAACACACTGATAATTGCTTAAATACATTTTCAGAACTAGCCAAATAACCATGGGAAAGTAAAACACCAGAAACAAGATTCAAAGATTAACCTCTCATGCCCTAATTTAAGGATTATCTTTGGAAACAAAAAATACCACCAGAGATGAAACTAATGAGAGCAAAACCTTTACAAATAACAAAGGCAGAGATTTGTAAACAGTCTTACTTGTAGTTTTTCTCCCAGAACTTGACTGGTCGTGCGTACGATGCGATGAAGATGACACTGCCCAGAAATGGACTGAGTGGTGTAGAAAAGACTGAAGCGGCCAGAGTTTGAAAAAAAAGCATAGCAGAGTCTGAAAACTGCAAGTTAAGGTAACATGGAAAGGGAGGAAGGCAGGCAGTGTCAAATCAGCCATTACCAGCACGTAGTCAGTGGCTCTTCAGTGCTACAGTTTTATTATTGGGGTGACCCTGCCTAATCCCTGCCTGAGGACAGATGCTAGGCATAGGCAGTGCAGCAAACACCCTTTTTCAGCTACCTAAGCTACCTTCTGTAACATAAAAGTGCCTTTCCAGAGTCTGACACAGAGTTTAAAACACACACACATGAGGAGAAAACCAATCTCTTGGAAATTATTTGTTCTCCACACTGGAGTCTTGCTTTCACTGTGTCCAGTGTTCCATTCTGTGGGCTTCTGCTTGTTTTGGAATGACTCTGTATGTGGAAAAACTATGCCTCTATGATCCAAACTGCTGGTTCAAAGTCATGTTTTCACATTGATTCTTACTGAGAATTTACTATTCCATGCTGGCCAAAAGCTAAAAAATGTTCAGCATTTCATACTTTTTGAAACATATAAGAAATGAGAAGGTAAGGACAGGGGAGTAGTAAGTATCACACATAAACATCATAATGAATGCCTGAATCCATAGCTTACTTCAAATGCAAAGTCATATTTCAGGCTGCTGGAAAGCAAGTTAGGAGATGGATAAGGATACTGAAAAAGATGCAAGTTTAAAGGAACATAAATAAATGCAACCAAATAAAATGTTAGGCTTAAATTCTTCATTAATTCATACCACATCCATGAAATTTTAGGAAAATACTTTCAAACTGGCATAAGACATCAGCTGTTGTTCCTTACACCTCTCTTGGGAGGGAGGTGCAAAGTAAAGAAGCCATAAACTAAAGGAACCACTATCAATGGACAGTGATCAAGCACATCTCAAGCTAAATTTCAGGTAAAATCACCCAATAACCAGAGTTTTTTAGCTTACCCTCTTATAGCAAAATACTTGTGTCCCACAATCCCTGAGACTTCACAAAAAGCCCACTTAAACAAAAGTAGCATCATTCTTGGTACGGCATTTCCATAAAACTGCTAGTTAGCCAGGCTTTAAAAGCCATTTGCAAAATCTAGAAACAAATATTTGCCAAAAAATACATTTCACATGTCTCAAACTTATTAAAGACAGTGATCTGGAACAGTGTCTTTGTGCATTAGAGAGATTGAAAAATGAGCTGCCCTGAGAGTCTAAAGTTTTAAAAAGTAGCACAGAGCAAAAAGCAAGTGCATCAGAAAAGTTCAACTGTCACATTACAGTGCAGTCATAACCAAGCACTGGCTGTGAAAGATGAACAAGTATTTACAAGTGTCAGATAAGGGAAGGAGGCATGGGAGCTGAAGAGAGGAAGAGAGAACAAAGAGAACAGATAAGGGCAGCAAACCAAGTTTTTTAAAGTTTGTACTAATGTAATGATTGATTTAAAAATTGCCAACATCATGAGCTGAGACATTTCGCACACCTGTGAACTGTTTGTGTCTTAGACATAATCAGAAGCAATGGGGGTTTTTTATCAGGAGACATAATGCTCTACTAAATGGACAGTAGAAGACAGCAAGCGACAGCACCTGACTCTTACACATATGTAACGAGTGCAGTGGGCAATTATCTGTCACAGGGGTATTTTTATTTGAGGACATCCAATTTGTCTGTATTATGCCATTATTTATTTACTTTAAATACCAATGCTTTAATTATGTCTAAATAAAAAAGAAGTGTCAAAAACTTACAGGCATACTTTCTTACACTGACCTTTAACCTGACCCAAGCGAGGTTTCTTTGTCAGGCTACATTGTCTAGAAGCAGAACTTGTTTCTGTGTGAATAATGGATTTTCTTTCTAGCATGGCCAAAATCAAATTTTGAGATCAAAAACCCCAAAGCCAAAAACTCTTCAGCATTAAATAAAACATTGCCTTTGAGGATTAATTCTTGCAATTTAAAAATCTGTTTAAATTCAAACCAGCTTCAAAACAAGTAAGTGAAAGACTGACATCTTGAAAATCTTCCATCCTCTTCTCGTAACACAAAACTATGTAGTAAGGCCAGCTCAAGTCCTCTGTTTCTCAAAATCCACATTTTTACTTGCAATTACTACAAGTCCCTTCCAGGCACACAACCACTTAGAGGATGGGAAAACTGACTGTCACAGGGCTCTGCTTTCTGATGTTAGAGCTGTAACCCTGAAACAACCAAAGCAGAAACTCTCCTAAACAGGATAACCTCAACTACAAACTCTTTTTCTTCCCCTCAAATTTCACTGTTCCCTTTTTAGGTTAAATCTGCCTTTGAACCACAAACTACACTGACTTTCTCAGCATACTGATATTTATAGATGCATAACCTCATCTTACCCACTTAAATGCTAGGAAGGGAAGTTGCAGATCTATCCTCAAGTCTGAAGCCCATTCCTGTTCCTGGTATTTTAGGATTAAGAGGGACTTTGAAGGGTCACCTATTCCATCTAGCAGCCACAAGCAGGATCAGCTAAACCTATATGACTCCTGATAGACATTCACTTAAAATCCCAAAGATTTCTAATGGTGGAGACTCTACAACCTCCACCAGGCAAAGCTCCACACATGTTGCCCTTCATGCTGCACTCCAAGGCATTAAAGTATGTTGAACTACTCATATCCCTGAGCTCTGCAGCAAAAGTTCACCCAGGCACTTCGAAATTTAAAAATTTACATCCTGTTTGCAGAACTGATTGAAGCAATTAAGAGCCACAAATAATTAACTCTGTAAAGAAATGGCAGGTTTAGTACCTTTGTAAACTGCAACATGCATTCATCATTACTGTTTGCAGGGTTATGATAACAACAAATAAAATTACCATGCAAAGAGGCAGTGTTATTGCTGTTGTGGGAATATTAACTTCAGCATTTAACCAGTATCTTAATTGCAGCACTGCCTTAGAAGACAGATTTGCATTTACAAAGCATACTATAAATATAAATAATAAAAAGCTAGGCTAGATCACTTTTGCAATAACTCTGTAAACAAACAAAACTCTGGTTTAACTACTTTCCATTTTGAAAATTTAATTGGTAATTTTATCAAGAGCAAAGTTACCACTGCAGAAAATATTTGTGACCAAAGGGAAACCTGTTGAAAGGAAATCTTAGTTCTTAAATGTTTTGCTAAATAAATTCATATACACTTCCCCAACAGAAATGAAATTTTTTTTTATTGTGAAATTCTGGAAGGATTTGCTATGAATAACCTAAGGAGAGATCACTCTTTTATAATTCTTTCCTTCTATAAGAAGACAATCTAAAACTTTCCCTCTGGGAGTTATTCTCTGTGCACTTCCCTCTCTCTGAGGCTTCCATTTATTCTTCCCATCTAGAAACATAAGCATTGTTACTCAACATTGCTTATGCTTCACAGCAAAGAGCAGACGGAAGAAATCGCTCAAGGGAAAAAACCCCAGCCCTGTGGGATGAAAGGGACAAAAACTTAAATGCATATATCTAACAAACAGTACAAAGTGAACTCATCAGTAGGTCTGAACTAGAACCACTTTGTCAACTCATCTTCCACAACTTTGGTTAGCAGGGAAGGTAGAAATTAAAAGTTAGTATCTGGTAACGACTTAGATGTCAACATAGTTACATTTGTTCAGTTAAAATGTTTTTCAGGGTTGTTTTTTGTTTGGTTTTTTTTTTTTCCTGTATTCAATCAAGTTTCTAACTGAATTTGAATATAAATTAAGTAATTTTTGTTCTAAAAACTCAATATACAGTTTTTAATCCTACAGACAGGTCATTTAGAGGTCACTGAACTCTGTGTTTTACTCCCCATATCTGAACCTGGAGCTAGCCCTGGAGGAGGCACCAAAACAGACTGCTTCTGAAGGATTGCTTTGGTGCTGACAAACTTATATTGTTATTCATAAAACAGAGTTGAAAGGTTAAAAAGGAGAATATTCCTCAGCACCCAATGAAAAACATTTACATTAAAATGTAAAAATCTAGCTGCTTCTGAAATTGAAAAAAAAAAATCAGGTCAGTTGCAGCAGAAATTGGTTCACTGAAATGAATTTATATCTGACATACCAACTAGAAACAAGTGAGAAAGAAACTAATATTTGAGAGCTCAGTCAGCCATAAGCCCTGCAATATGTCTGTCACAACATTTCTTTCTGGATGCATCAAAACTCAGTGCTGAGGACTGGGGAAGTAAGTAATCTGCAGAATGGGGCTGGGTGGGAATAAACACACCAAGTTGAGTCAGAGTTCAGTTTCCCAGTTTTGGATCCTATGCAGCCAAAAAAAAAAAAAAAAAAAAAAAAGAAAAAAAGAAAGAGAAAACTGTGTTTCTCAGATGTTCCAAGATTTTCAAATTTTCAAGTAAATTACCTAAGAATTTCAAATCTCATTCAAACACTGTAAATAAATTGCATATATGAAGAAGAACTTAAGAATAAAGAAAAACAAATTTATAAAGGATATGAGGTATTGCAAAGAGCTGAGCGAAAACATGGAACGATGACCCCCAAGCAATCTGCCAGGGAGCAATGTATGTCATGATGAACTGCAACTTCTGCAGTAGGTCCCACAGCTGAAAAAAAAAAAGGAAAAAAAGAAAAACATTGTCATTTTTTTTATGCACTGAGATAATTTCAAAACTAGTATCTGAAAGAGACACTTAAAAACAGTACCCTGGAATAAACATGAGGTGTTATATTGTATTATTAGCTTTCTTAGGTAGTAAGGTCTTACTTCAGTAAGGCATTAAAGTATATTCTTCATTCAAAATTTAAACTTGCAATGAGGTACATTTTTGACCACCATACTGAGGCAGCTCCCAGATTACCTTTCAGAAGTATGTCTGCTCTAATTAGAAAGTGGGAGAACAGGTTCTGATATTCACTGATTATATATGACCACAAGTCAGATGGATACAGGAGAGGAGACTCCGGGAGAAACTGGATACAGTGAACAGAGAAAGTTCAATGTGTGACACGTGGCTGTGCTCATGGAAATCAGACTTACTTCTCAAGAACACAACATTCCCAGTTTTTGACTCAATGGGAGAAGCTAACATGATGTAAGCATATGCATGGCATTAATCATGAATTGTAGCTGCAGTTTCAAGACCACTGTATCATAAAAAAAGTTGCATAAATATGAGCTTTTATTGTTGTGCAGGGCAAACTGCAAACCACAACGAATTTATTTTGCTTCCTGTAAATTATGCTTGGTGCTTCAACAGTTTCTGATTCAAGAATGATGTGTACTTTTTCCCTGGAATACATTTCTCCCCCTCTGTCATTTCTCTTGGCATCAGGCCAAAGCAGATCTTGTCTCATCTATTGCAGAGTGGGTTCCTGACAAACTGTCAGGAAAGATTTGGCCATCAATAGACATTAGTGCTCAACACACAGGGAAGTTGACAGTGAAACAGGAGTATATGCAATATTTCATGCTCATATAGCAAATATATGTTGAATTTCTTGGAGTAATTTTTTTTTTGAGTTAGTGAAAAACTAGATTTTGCCATCATCCTGAAAGACACTGAACTGTATCAACACCTGTACATTAAAATGCTTCCAGGGAATGTTCTCAAGCACTGATATTGTGCATATTTTTAAACTGCTAGAAAGGCATCTGGGAAGGTTCTGATCTGACTCTTCCAAACAATCTCCAGGAATTCTTTTGAATGAAAACCCTCCATGGTTCATTTCTACGTGGCAATTCCATACCTGCACCTTGCATACAGACTGAGAGAGTTCATCAGCACAGACACAAACTCCTTAAGTCACCAGCCCCAAAGTCCCACTTGGCCATCTGTATCCACAGTTGCAATGCCCTTACAGGATGTTTCACTGAGCTTCCCCACAGACTGCAGTAAATAACTGCATATCACATGTGAGGGAAGCAAGAATCACTTGTAGCATTGACCTGCTTTGGTCTTTGTGCTACAAAACCATTAGAGAGCAGCTGCTGACTCGGTATAACCAGTGTCACCCTAGCTCCAGCTACAACTAATAAACATTCCAGGTGAGATGTAAGCAGTGATTCACCCACTTTCTTTGTTTGGGCATGACTCAAATTAGGAGCAATACACAAAGTATAGATTACACTTACTTTGTACAGATATAATATTTAAAACCACTAAAGCCCTAATAAAAACAAGCTGTTACAGCCCTTCAGTGCACAGCCTGATTACCCCTACTTAGAGAAACTCATATCTTGCTAACTTTGTTTTCTGTCAAAAATACTACATGGGACTTGCAGACTGCAGCATTAAAGTAAGCAAGTAAAACTGAACTGAAACTCAAATGGCCATTTATGTATTTGAATCTTATTTAGCAGGTTGTGGGGTTGCTTTGTTTCACTTCAGTTTTATTTATCTGAAACACCACAATGAACAGCTGGAAGAAAAAATTTATCTGCAAAAAGATTTAAGTGAAGGGCTAGAAAAAGCTAATGACTTGCATTTGAAACTTCAAAAATTTAAAACTGCAGCACAACCCAGCAAAGTTCTGCCAGTTACAGATTGACATCACAGAGTCATAAATCACTCTAGCTGTGCTCAAAGCACAGAATTCACCAAAAGGTTTTCAAATCTCAAATAAAACTCAGGTTTTCCATTTACTAGGAAACCAAATCCAGGAGGACACTCTTCTGGCTCTTTGTTCCAATATATAATTTTCAGTTGTTCTTTAATATTTACACCTTGCAAAAGTTGGCCCATGGAGCCCAGGTTCCGTGTTGTATCTAACAAATCCTACTGCTTCTGCACTCCCCACTGCTTGAACTTGCTGTTGTTTCTTCCAACACTTTCCTCTCAGCTAACACTTCCACAAGACAGGCAAAGGAGCTCATTTCCATTCGAGAACATGAAGCAAGAATGCTTTAGTGAGCCTCTCTTGGTTTTTGAAAGCCTTACAACACTGCACTTAAAAGCCTGGAAATGTGTGATTTTCAAGCTACTGCTTTCATTAAGAGTTGTCAAGTGCCTCTATTACCTCTTAAATCCCTGCTTCCAGGGCATGTTCTGCAAAATGCCTTCAGGGTAATATGCCATTAGCATTTTACATCTCTAACTATAATTGCTAAAGGTGATGTCATCTACCAACTACAACCCTGAGATTTAAAAAGGAGGACTAGGCTTTACATTTTCTCTTTTTCATTTTTCTAGAACGATCTAAGAAACTGTTTCTCCTTATCAGTTTCATCCAATTTGCAATATGCTTCCTCCTATATCTGATAGGGGAACTCACAGAGCTTTTCTCACAGAAAGAAACTGAAGCTGCTAAAAATTGCCTTTATAAATAGGGGAGACTGAGCTATTCTCTTATTCCAACCACAACTAGCTGCATTTCAACCTTCACTAATCTGAAGACATGAGCTAAAGAGGAAAACCTTAATCTCTTTTACATTGTCAGAAACAATACAGAATGAATTGGAAAGAGAGAGAAGAGGCAAAGCCCATCTGGGCCTGAATCTGTTGAGGAAAGTAAAAGGCCACAGAAAGGACTTTTACAGGTGTATTGACAGGAACACACAAACTGGAAAAAATCACATGGACCTGCTGAGGGATGGGGCAGGGGACTTGGTGATAAAGGGCATGGGGAAGGCCAAAGTACTCAATGCCTTCCTTGGCTTGGCTTTACTAGTGACCCTTCAAGCCAGAGGCCCCTGAGAGCTGTGAGGAAGCATGGAGAAATGGAGACACCCTACATAGCAAAGGATTAGTTAAAGGCACATCAAACCAAACTAGAAAAAACTCACTTCCATGGGACCTGATGGGACACCTCAGCCCTTCTGTGAAAACCATACCCTTGTGTGGTTCTGTGAAACACACAAATTATCCCCAGTAGAGTTCTGTTTGAATGAGGGTGAGGTGTAACAGTGCTAGATACAAAGAGAGAACCTTCTAAAGTCAAGGTGAAAAAAATAGTCTCTGGTGAGTTTTAACCCTCTTTTTATAATCACTTCCTTAAGCATATATAAAAGATTAATTTTTATTTAAGACTTCTGCATTCCAGTTTAGAATGATTTATAAAAGAATATTTTTATTAAGCCTTATTAGATCTTCAGTGTTTTCTACAGGTCAATAAGCAGAAACTATTACATGTTTATATATTATTTATAACATATAATTATATATTATGTAGGGGGCATAAAAGTTCTAATATTCCTAGATATATTTATGCATGTGACAGTTTTACACAGTAAACAGTTTTTCAAAGTCTTTGATAAAGACATTAATTATCAGCATGTTTGGTGAATTTAAACCAGCACTACCGTCGAGTAAAAGCGCAGAACACGCATCTTTCATGTTTATTTTATGCGGACACACATTTTACCTTAATCATCTTTAAGTCTTCTATGAGTTCTGAAGCCTCTACAGATTTCTGGTGCACCAGTGAGTAATAAACAAAGCAAAGGCAAAGACTCATCTTCCCAGGATTTTCTTTAAATCGGGTTATTCTTACTTAAACAAATTTTATGGAAGTTAGTTAACATACATGAAAAATGAAAGATTTGTGGAGTCTGAAACATCACTAAAATTGTGTATTCTTTTCTCAGTTTGGTAGATTTTAATAAACTAGGCAGAGGTTAACACCTGAATTTAAATGACTCAGTGTGAGATGGAGACTATGCAATGCTCTCAGCTTTTAGCAGCCCTTCTATGTGTTTGGCATCTGCTAGGATTTTGTGTGGGCAGGCTTCTTGGCAACTCTGGGACTAAATAATGCATAAACATTAACATTTTCCTGCTAAGTTTAAATTTTCCTATGTTTTAAAAAACTGTGTATATATATACACATAGGTTTTAAATAAAAATAATGGTCATATATATAAATATATATAGCTACACGCTCTACAGGCAACACAAATTGAGATTAAAAAAGTTAAGTGCAGAAAGAAATTATTTAGTTTGAACAGGTATTTATTTATATTCCTCTTTAGATCCTGTGACCTTGAGATGATTTGAATTAAGATTCTGAGAGGAGTATTAACTTCTTCATGTTAAGCTAATTCTGATCAAGTGGAAACTCCAGCTTTCAGAATTAAATTCTAATACCTACTGATATATTTTTATTTTCTTTTTGGTATGTCAATAAAAATGAATATACATGAAGAGTGAAAAGCTGTAAGTATGCATGTGTTTAAGGACATAAAATTAAACTTGGTGGAATAATTTTACTCCTGTTCGTGGCTTTGCTTTGCAAATCATTGACTTTTGGGTTTTTATTTAACACCATTCGAAACAAACTTCACCTATGAAATCCTGCAAAACAAGATTTACTGGAAATACTAAAGGTTTTTAATGCTTGTGTCTTAAGTCATGGTGACATTCTATGGTGTATTTGGACAGCTGTGTTTGAACCTACAACAAATACTTTCCAGGATATCTTTATCTGCACATGCTTACAGACACTTGAAGCCTTTATACTGTGGGCTTCAAAATCATTGTCTAATGCAAAACATACAAGAGGATCAAAATATAATCAGTCCAAGTCCCTGATGTCATAACTTGGAGGAAAGAATATATTCCTCAAGCACAACATTCAGCACTTAAGAGTGACACTGTACAAAACAGGCATGGTTTAAGCAGTCTGAGCAGCAAGCCTTGAAAGCCTTACAATTGAAGTTAAATGTTAGCCAGATGTAATTATGGTAAGGATTATGACAATAAGATGATGATAAAGCCTAACAGAGCCCTAGATCTGCTCAGGGCAGATGCTGCTTCTTCCTACATTGTCAGCTGATAGCAAGAGCCCAGGGAAGAAACCTGTGGCACTGTAAAAAAACAGACTCACATATTTTGCCCAAGGTGGGCAAAAGGTGATAAGCTTAATAAGAAGAGGGCCAGACAAGCAAAATAAATCAGTGCACTGGGAGTGCATTCATCAGCTGCACTGATTCAGGCATTTTCAGCAAAGCGTTCACAGGCATGGATTCTGCCAACACTGTATCTTCCCAGAAATTTCCTTTTCAAAAGGACTGGGCCCAGGCAAACCTCATGTAGGTGAACAAAGCCAAGTAAAAGGTCCTGCATCTGGGTTGGGGCAATCCCAGGCACAAACACAGGCTGTTCAGAATGGATAAGAGAGCAGCCCAGTGAGAAGGACTTGGGGATGGGGGTGGGTGAGAGGGTGGACATGACCCAGCCATGGGGACTCCCAGCCCAGAAACCGAACGTGTCCTGGGCTGCATCCAAAGCAGTGTGGGCAGCAGGGCCAGGGAGGGGATTCTGCCCCTCTGCTCTGCTCTGGTGAGAGCCCACCTGGAACCCTGCATCCAGCTCTGGGGTGCCCACCCCAAGGAAGACATGAACCTGTAAGCATGGGTCCAGAGGATGGTCAGAGGAATGGAGTGCCTCTCCTATGAAGAAAAGGCTGAGAGAGTTGGGGCTGTTCAGCCTGGTGAAGAGAAGGCTCCAGGGGCTCCAGGGAGACTTGAAAGCAGCCTTCCAGTACCGAAAGGAGACCTACAAGAGAGCTGGAAAGAGGGGCTTTTTATAGGGGCCTGGAGTGATAGGAGAAGGGGGAATGGTTTTTAACTAAAAGAGATTCAGATGAAGTATTAGGAAGAAATTCTTCACTAGGAGGGTGGTGAGGCACTGGAACAATGCCCAGAGAAGCTGTGGATGGAAGCTGATCCATGGAAGTGTTCAAGGCCAGGTTGGATGGGGCTTTGAGCAACCTGATCCGGTAGAAGGTGTCCCTGCCCATGGCAGAGGAGTTGGAACTCGATGATATTTGAAGTCCCTTCCAACCCAAGCCATTCTAGCATTCTGTGGTAAAAGTGGACATAAGAAAAAATACCAAGTTTGCACTGAAGTTCTCCAGATTTCTCTTTCAGTGCCTGCATCAACACAGACAGAACAGGCCTCTATCAGCATGAATGCACATGAACATAGACCTCAGTGCATACTGAGCCATACTGACCCAGGAAGTGGGTGTACATCTCCCTGAAGCCCCAAATGCACTTGACCCATTCTAGAGAAAATAAAAAAAAAAACAACAAACAACACCACAAAAAAGAGAGAGAAAATGTAAATTGTAATGTGTAATGAATGAAGTCTGACAAAGAGGTCAGTGACAGAAGGCTGAATGAAAAATCAATTAAACCATTCCTCCAATATTAAGAAGAAACATGAACTGTACAGTGCCCAAGAGAGTTAAGGAGTCTATGGAAAATACCACTGGGATTATCGTGTCAAATATCAGATGTAGCCTTTGGTATTTTACTCAGCAGAAAGTGTCTTAAAAGGGTTTATATGCCAGATATCAAAAATTGAGGGAACAGCTGTGAGCCAAGAGGGTACAGATAATCAAGACATTGGATTTCAGTATGCACAAATGGCAAGGAATGGATAAAATATGAATTAACAACTTAGACCCAGAAGCTTTGAAGTGAAACATCAGATTTAGAGAAGGATGAAAAATCAGAAGAGGAAAGAAAAAAGAGTGAGGCTTTTGAATTATAAGTCACACCTAAATCAATGAGACATGCCAACTAACCAAGAGTTTTATTGCCACAAAGGCAATAAAAAGATCCAATAGGTTAATTACTTGACTTCAACAAAGCACCAAGAAGGTCAATGCACTTGGCAGCACTTTCTCATAAAATGAAGGAAAACAAGATGACACACAATTTCTTTCCTGTCCAAAGGACTGTGCTGCAGATGAAAGTTAAGCCTGATCAGCAAAGGTCTGCCAGGTTGCTACAAACTGGCTGCATTTGTTGGATCTACTTTGACAAAGACCATCTTTCATAAACATGTGGTCTTGGATACTATATGAGAAAGAAGTATACAGAAAGAGAAAGAATTCTTATAAAAATGTGGATTTCTCTTTAGCTGGAAAATGTACTCTGGGAAAGAGGAAAAAATATCAAACAGGGAAATTGTATATTTAAGCGAGCTCAGCAGGAATAAGAGTACTTAGGCAAATAAATTCAGTGTTAATGAAGGCAAATTTAACAAGCTCTGCTTCTTTGATTATTTTGCCTTATGCATGAAGACAAATTCAGAACCCTCAGAAGACTTGATAATAAGAAAATATAAGGTGATTTCATATTTTTGTATTGCTAATTAGTTCATACACACACACAAATTAGGAGACCATTAAACTACCTGACAGTAACATATAAGACAGTGAAAGAGCTAAGAAGTTGTAGTCCTATACATTTGAAGTTTAATGGCACTTGGGCTTATTATTCCCATTCAGATCTGTGTGGTAGATGAGTGTGTAAGCCAGGAGTGGCTCACTCTTTAAGGCTTAAAAAGGAAGCTTCACAGATTTGTAAAAAATCCATATTCCAAAGTACAATTTCTCAGTTGTGCTGTAGAGATGAAAAAGTTGCTGGTAAGAGCCAGTTTAGCAGCATGCTCCCAGGAGTGAAGGGACTGGCAAGAACCTCCCGCTAGGCTTTTGTAGTAGCCAAGAGCACACTACAGCCAGGAGCATCCACGGCACAGTACAGAGCTTTTTGCTGTCTCTGCTCCTTCAGCTCAACATCAGCTCTGCTTCAGGTTCCAAAAGCAGTTCAGGGAGATACTATGGCTCTTTCCACCAGCAATATTTAGAGGATGCCTGTGGCACTGGATGAAACGGAAAAACACATTTTTAACAGAGCACAGCAGAAGAGCTGGGGACAAGTCCTGCCCTGAGCATCCTTGTTAACATTCAGCCAATTTCAAACTGATATCCCTGCTGTTTGAATGATTTGCATTCACTTCTACTTCACACCTAAATACTGGTTCATTCTTGAGCAGCTAGTCCAGACACCCTTCAAAAGCATCTCACACATCTGCCACGGAAGGCAGGGCTGGGTACATTACTGCTTTACTTTTTGTTTTCTTGTTTTTATCACACTGAAGAAAAATGGACTGGATGAGACATAATATCACCTAACCATCCACATGATCTTCCATAGCTTTTGCATATGTTAGAGCTTTTCCTCAGTTAAATATTATATCAGAATAATAGACAGCAATAGAATGGAAGAAAGGTCCATCTTTTCATCAGTTCCAAATAAACTATCCAAACTATTTATTATTTCCACTTTTTTTTTTTTTTTTACTCTATTACAAGAAAGACTCTCAGAATTTTTCCTAGTTGTAAAAGTCTAGGATGAAATCTCCTAAGTCCTATTACATATTCCATCTTTGCTATGCCTAGGAAGAATATATTCTCCGTTTTTTGTAGGTTTCCATTTTTACTTAATGTGAACATTCTTATTAACCTTTGCACTGACATTATCTCCTAAAACATCCAGGGAGAACAACTGGCTCATTTGAAAAGTTTACATGGAGTCATATAGACCAAGACTGTCTTGATTATCTGGTTTGACTTCCTGCAGAATATACATCAGAGCATTACACCCACACATGCTGAATGAGCAACCACAAACTTTTAAAAGGCCATTCAGCTCTGATTTAAAGATTATAGACAACAGGAGTTTTGGACAGAAGATTCCAGGTTATAGTCAAGGGCACAACCTGATATCACTACATGGAAAGTCTTAGTTTAATAAAGACGAAGAAGTCCTGTTTCACTTGAATTAAAAGCTGCAATCATTCTCAAAAACAAGTAAGAAAATATCTCCAAAATGTTTATCTTGCTGCCTTCCCAAGGCAATTTGAAATACAAAATAGCATACTCTGCATATGCCTAAATCAACATTTAGTGTTTTCATATTCTGTGAATTGTCAAAATGTAAACAACTAATCATTTTTAAAAATAATTGAATTAACTGTGTCACATTAATACGTCTACAATGTTAAAAAGACAAAAAATAAAAAAAAATTCTCAGGAATAGAATTGAGTAGACTCTCTTGTTCTCTGTTACCTCAGTGTGGGTGTTTTGGCTAAGAGAGATGAAAATCTGTGAGCAGCAATTCGGACTTTCATGTCCCAGCTTGCTCAGGGAGCAGTATGCCCATTTGGAGTTTCTGATTTAACTAAATTACATTAAATTAACAGTACAATGGGGAAAACTAGGGAAGCACAATCTATTTAGAAATACTCTACCAAACATTATTAGCAAAGTTTTATTCCATATAATCTGCATCAAGAGTGACTAGTGCAGTTGTGATGTCTGTTGAATTTAGATTCTTTCTTCCCCAGTGCCTAGTAGAAGAAAAAAATACTATCACCATGTTTTGAAAGCAGGCAAAGCTTTTTGTGGGGTAAGCTTGCTTAAAAATTGCCATCACTATGACTAAGACAGTGCTTCTAGTGTTCCCTAATTAAGAGAGTGGCAAACTGACATTTTCAATGTGCAAACAGAAATCAGTGATAGCTGTGTAATAAATGCTGCATAGCTAAAGGTGACAGTAATAGACAGTATTTCAGATTTTGTTTGTATTTTAAAAAATAAGTGCAAAGATAAAAATGACTGAAATACAGGCAGAATCTGTGAAGACCCATAAAGCTTTTAGGAACAAAGGTGGATGCAGCCTGCTTAGAGGCTATAGTATGAAATAAACACATATCATCTATATCCTCAAGTGATCATATCCTTTACTGAAGTTCCACAATGCTGAGCTAATTAAAGCTCAAATCTTAATTAGGGTAAAGAAAAGTTATGCCCTTTATGACTTGAAATTAAAAGGAATTTAATTGCGATCATCTGCAATGCTATTTTTCATATTGGATCTAATGATCATTGTGAAACTGTGCATGTGCTTTTGTAATATAAATAATTCAGCTATTTGACTTAGAACTTCTAAATGGAACAAGGACAATTCCACTTGCTGAACTAATGACCTGCAAAATTTCAGATATTGTTAGATATGAAGATGGAAGATCAATGCTAAAACCACATTTTCAAAACGTGTCTGCAGTACAGCCTTCAGTCTAGTAGAGCAGTAGTTATTCTAGCAAACATCTCTGCTTAATTTAATAAGCATCCTTCGTTATCTCATTCTCATTGCTAATATGAGTCTTTCTATTGTAAACAGTAGCTTCAATCTACCCAAGTAACTGCAAAAATCCTACTGAAAATACTTTGTATCTCTTTCTCACAAAAGCATGCATGATTTACAGCAGTATTTTGCAATATGCTCATGAGGACAACATTTTCAAAAGAATTAACAAATAGTGGAACTTTAAATTCTGGGATGATAATTTTTTGATCCTGTAAAGAGGTTTTTAGAGAATGAGCTTTAGGACTAAGAAAATCATCATTTGGACATGGGACTTAGCAGTGATAAACTTCTCTGGAGACAAAAATTTACCCCTTTCTCTAGGGAACATGGTGATGAAACAAATACTGAAAAGTGGCATAATGCAAGCAAACTCTGCATTGCCTTCACTGGTTATCTTTCACTCCAAGCTAAGCAGCTTAAAAAATTATTCTAGTCCTGTTTTAGGATCAGAGTATGGTAGAAGGGGATCTTGTTAAAGCAGAGTTTTGTCTGATCTCTTCTACTCCTCTTCTGCCCTTCCTCTCCAGCCCTTGCCTTCTCACCCCAGCAGAGAGAAAGCAGAACAACCCTCAGTTCTGAGGGTGAAGGCTCGAAGCAGGTGAAGCTTCTGCTGGAGTATGAACCAAGAATTCAGCAAGAAGTGTGAACTCAAGTTACCTCACCAAGTTGTGACACCTCCTTTCTCATCCTCCCTTACAGCAGCACAGAAATAAACCAGGAAAAGCATTTAATTTCTCCTTCACACTTTCCCTAAATGACTGGGAACTCCCAACATAACACCAATTAACTGGACCTTTCCGTAAGAAGCCTGAAACTTCCAGGTGGGCATAGACAGCAGTATGAGCTGATGCTACTTGTGTAGAAGGGCTAAATATCTCCACAGCACATGCAGCAATCAATATGGAACCATGTCTCTCTTCCCTCACCAACTAAGGGATGCTAGCTGGGTCATACTCGCACATAGAGTAGGAATATTTTAGAAAAAGAAACCAAGCAAAGAAGCCTGAGCAAAAAAACCCAAATAAAACAAAGAACAAGAAAACCAAACAAGAAAACCTCACTAGAATTACCCCTGGATGAATACTTTCAAATCTTCACTACTTTGTCATGTTTTCTCAAGGTATCAGTTAAGCCTAATTCTTTCAGTGAAACAGCTTGGATTCCAAATAAAGGCAGGGTCTGACCTGACTGATGCAGAAAGGGTTTGGTAGTTTTTAAATTAACTCAACGGGAGCACACTTCAAGAGTTAACAATGTAATAGAGAGGAAGGAGCACTGAGGTTAAGGTTAAGGGCAGCATCACAAGGATAACAGATTGAAAATAGGAAAAGAAAAATGTTAAGGCTGACATTAGGAAAACATTTATTATCATGAGGGTGATTAGATAATGGAATAATTTCCCAAAGGAAGTTGTTGAGTCAACCACTAGAGGCATTCAAAGGAAACCGAGATAAAAACACCAGGCGATTGATCTGGAGGGCAGTCCTGCACTAATGACCCAAGAGGCTCTTTCAAATTCACTGAGGATTCTTCTCTTGAAAACAACAATTCTGAACTTTATATGTCAGCACATGAACAAAAAGTAGATGAAAACCATTGCACAAAGCCAGAAAAAACACTTAATCAAAGCTGGTTTTTCAATTTAACAGATCCTTTCCTCTATAATACCAATAATCTGAGTCTATATATGCATTCATTACTTCTAAAAAGTCCTAACATGTATTGATCAGCCAGGTGAAATAGAAATCTTTTTCTTTCCAAAGAAATTATAGGAGCTCTAAGACTTGCCTTATGAAATACGATGGACATCATGAAGAAATCCAGCAAGAAATTTTCCGAAATGTCTCTGTAGTCAAATCGGAAGAAGATCACAGTAAAGCTCAAAGTAACAAATTGATTAATAGGATTACAGAATGAGGAGCGGAGGAGTTTCATCCCAGCAACTGTTATCAGGATAATGTCACAGCTGTAAGAAAAGCAGAGAGAAAAACCTAATCAAGTCATAAGGCATTAAATTAAGAAGCTCTTAAATACAAATATCTGTACCAGACGTATTTTAGATTGCTGTGCATATCTAAATCTACAAATCTTCTTTACTAAAAGTATACAGAAGTAATATCAGAAATCATCACATTTATTTTACTAATGTGAAATTTTGTATTTTTCCCTTATCATTATGACACATTTGTAAGTTATAAAAAAGAACAAACTCTGTAATAAAAAGAGTAGTAATTACTACTACTCTAAATCTAGACCAGACATTTTTATATCCCTCTTAAAGTAAAATTTCAGTCCAGGAAATACCTTGGCACTTTCATTAATACATTACTGTAATTTGAAAAAAGAAAAAACCTTGAACTCTTTTTTTTTTAATTACAAGAAATTTCATGTGATGACAGAATTTATAATTTTACTTGTAATTTCATTATGTGTTGCCAAAATTCTAAATAGAATTACACATAGATGTGAAGTGTTAGAAATTCTTACCGCAGCTCTTGATCAGAAAGTTGACTATTCTACATAGTAGTTCATCAGATCAAAAGAACTTGTGTTGCACCTATGTCTTCCAAAATGTGGGGATTTCAATGTATAATGAGTGAGAAAGTTGGCCAGGTATTTGCAAAATGCATGGGAGGCTCTCCTTCATCCTGCTGCTAACCAGGAGAATACCTGCTGCCATGACTGACATTTGGCAGGCTGGAAAGCTCTCAACAGGTTTTCACCATCCTAGCAAGATTCCTGTTTTCCAGGTTGATTTTAATTCATGTGGCATTTATTCATTTTTGTGTATCTCCCGTAATGCAGATGCAACTGTATTTTGAGTGCTGGTCCTTCTAAAGGATCAGCAGGGCATTACTGTTGGAATGAAACACTAAGCTGACCTTATTTTCCACCTTGTCAAGGCTGTTCTTTTCAATTTGCCTCACATTTCTGAATTATGGAAAACCTAATGACTAAGCTAAATAGATTCTGAAGCTAACAGAAGCCGTCCCAGCATATCCTATACGAACCAGTTGTGTATTTCATTTATCAGAAAGAAGAAAATTCTTGCATCATGGAGAAATTTTCACATGGAAACTTACAGATTATAGAGCAAAAGGAAGACTTTTTAGTCAATGTGCCTGTTACCATGATGAAACTTTCACCAAAAAATGACACTTTACAAAATAACGCATTCAGAGGTAACAAAATAATTTGCTCATTATTCCTTTTTCTTTAAAAATACTGCCACACCAGGTGCTTTTCCTGGGGCCTTAACTTCTGGGAAAAGATGTAAGGGAATGTGAGCAGGGGGGTGATTTCCAGTGCCTCTTTGGCAGGTAACAGGGGCAGGCACTGTCAGCATGGGTCCTATTAATAACCAGCACACCAGGGTCTGGAAAGCTCAAGCAAACTCCTGACTATAAAGGAGCTGCTCTGCCTCCTCAAGAAGCAAACTGCTGCAGTCCTTTAAATCACAAACCAAGGTGAAGCTTCTTTAAAAGACAAATTCAATTTGAGGAAAACTCCAACATCCAATCCCACAAAGTGTACAACCTCAGACTCTTTCAGACACAGAGTGGGAGAGTGTCTTCCCTTCCCTACAGCATGATGCCGTCTGATCCTTGGGTGGTCAATAACTAAGGAATGTTCCAGCAACAGAAAAGAGGTATTTATGCATTAAAACACTCATTAACACTGTATCTGGAAGTAGCAAGGAGAATCCAGGATGCCTCATGGGTTTACAGAGTTCAGAAAGAGGTGGGATCTGAAGCTGAATGCTTTGTGTGTGGCATTTGGATGGCAGCTGTAGGGAGAATGTATTAAAGAGGAGAGCCAGAGGAAAAGCATACTGGGAGTTTCATGGATAGAGCAGAGTTACAAGGAAAAGGAGAGAGCAGGTTTCACACAGGTGATCAAACAGACACAAGGGGAATGGGGAAGGAAAGGACTGCTGTGGTATTCCCCCACAGGCCAAACAATCAGAGGCAGATAAATGTAATTACTTTCTTTAATCTCAAGACTTCTGGGGGTCTGACTCATTTCTTCTGAACACTTGAGGGAGGTGATACTTTAAAGTGCAATCTAGCTTGGAGGAATGACTATGTAAAAATAGCACCTTCCTAACCCTACATATTTGCTCCGTGCATGTATTCAGTCACGTCTGCTAGCTAATAACAAATGGCATTCTGACTGCTTTTAATTCTCCCAGCCTTGCAGAACTAAACAGAGGGATAAGTGTGGATTCAGTGTCACCCTAGACAATACACCTGAACTCCTGAAGCACCTTGGCTGTAGCACCTTCCAAGTGCCTGGGGGAAAAAAGGTCAGTGGGGAACTACAGGGGCTGTCAATGAGTTACTGGTGAGAGTCTCTCTGCAAAAGTAGTTATCTGGGAGAAATATGCAGAAAATTTGACTAATGCCCTAGTCCAAATTTCAAACTGCAGGGGCTGCCTTTTCCTTATAGTTGTGTAGTTCCTAATGCTGTGTTGCTCCTCAAGAGAGAGAAATAATTAAATCAACATGCAATTTTTGCATCAAAGTTCTTTTATCTAATATTTGAAATTAAGAATCTGCTTTATTATGGATATTGAGGAACTCTCCCCCACCTCCCAGCAGTTTTTCTTGCTACTGGAACATTCCAAGGCTGTGTCTTTGTTTTATCATCTGCATCACTGTCACTCTGATAAAAAGACTGCAGAAACTCTGCTCACTGGGGATACTGCAGTCACCAAGCCTGCTGAATATCTGCAGTAGGCAAGTCACTGACTAAAATACTTACCATAAAAGGCTGTCTGCAAGGATCATACTGTGAGACCATGGATCAGCACCACCAGTTCTGCTTAATAGCTAAGACATCAGACTTTGTGAAAACCTGTACCCCCACCTTTTTCAAACCACTCTTAATGCAGGACTACCCATCTTTCCACACTGTTTAATATTTCATTCAGCCTTAAAAGACTTGTGTGGTGAAGCTTCTGATAACTCCTTTGGGAGACTACAGCATAGTGTTAAAAATCCTCAGTTAGGAAATGTTTCCTGATATCCAGCCTAGATTTCTCATTTTCATCTGATTAGTTCTAGTTACCCCACTGAGTTTATGCCCATCAAACACCTGCAGCCTGATATGGTGTGTCTTGCTTTTAATTGACATTTAGACCTTCCATATATATCTATATATAGCTCTTTAATCTTTTAATTTCACTCTCTCTCACTGGAGACACATTTTAGTGTGCTAAGGTAGTTTCGCATTTTTCTTGCAGCAAAGACAATGATTATTGTATTTTGAACCAAAATGCATGAAAGCAAACTGTGACAAGATTACAGGCTTATTTAAAAACAAATTCCATTTTTCAGTCTTCAGTCCAAAACCAAATACTCTACTAATCACATGCCTTGAGTTATAATCTACTTACTGTGTACCAAGCTTCTTGTATTTACTAATTGAGAAAGCATCAATGGTGAGTGCATTCAATATTATGGCTGGATATAAAATGTATTTCTCAAAGCACTGTAGCCACACATAAAGCCTTTCAAACCACATCAAATGAGCAGCATCTGAAATGGAAATTCAGATAACAGATCGTGTCATCAAATAATCAGCATTTTTTGCACTGGAGTACCATAGAAGACACGAATTAGCTCACATTAATAAATATAGTCAATAAACTAATTTATGAAACAATAGAATTCATAATTCTTTGGCAATAGAGAAATAATTTTGTTCTCTGAGTTTAGAAAGTATCTGTTTTGCTGCTTATAATTGCACTCCTGAGACACATTCAGAAACAATAAAAGATAGTACATGCTAGATGGTAGTTTTTACATCATCCAATTATTTAGTCAGTATATTAAATAGTACTGTCAGTGGATGTAATGACCCCAGAGAGGCCCTCTCCAGCTCTGGCACTGACCTGCTGAATCACCTAGGAAACCTCATTTGAACTCTGTGCCTCTACTTCCCCATCTTACAGTAGCAAAACACTGCTCCTTAGAATGTAAATTATCATTGACCTCACTGATAAATGAAAAACCCTTCGAGATCTAAATACTGAAGAAATATCAAGAACTAGAAACTGTCATAGATGTTTCCCAAAACACTTAAACAGACACTGTAAGAAGTATTTGCCAGGATCACATCTCACATCATTCCTCTCTAAGGAACAGCTTTTTTTTTTTTTTTTGCAGTAGATTTTTCTAACAATACCACAGTGCTTAATATGAGTATTAAACAAGAACTGAATGTTCCATGCAATTCAGCTGCTACGAAAGCTTAGGTGAACTGAGTGCAGAAACCCTTGTGCACAGACAAAAACAATGCCTTTGTCCTCAAAGCTCAGCTAGACAGTTATTGGAAAAACAGTGAACACAAAAAGGCAGAATTTGGCATTAACTCAGAAATAGAAATGCCAGCTACTGAATCTCCAATAATCATCCCTGCAAAATGAAAACAATTCTATGTAGAGACCCCCCTCTTCTAAACACACCTTTTCAATGACAGACACAGAAGACATGCTGAATCAATGGATTTCTACATTCTACAGGCACAGTTGTATATTGCATAAACTAAGAGAAAGATCTAAACCCAATCCTTCTAAATTAAGTTGAAGTCATGCTTTGCCAGTACCTTAAGCTAAGACAATGCTCTTGCAAAAATCCCCCTTCAGAAAATATAAAAAACTTCTGTTTCTTGCTAGAGCATAAAAACATTTACACTACACTAAAGGCCACCTCCTAAAAGTTCACACACAGAGAAAAATGTCTATTTTGGAACCTAGTTGTTCTTCCCCATTCCCCTCTCCTCCTCCTGAGCTCAAGAACTTCAGCCATGTCCAAAGCTGAGCTCTGTGTAAGAGCTCCGGCTTCACTACAGAGATAAGCATATCCCACAAACCAAACAGAAGGTAGGTGCAGGAGCAGAGAGAGGTCTGTTCAGAAAGTGGAGACAGAAAAAAGAGCTCGCATTCAGAAGGGACCCCAGGGAAAGGCATAGATTTGAAAATGGCTTACACAAACCTGTGGGGTATAAAAGCATTAGTGGGGAGGAAGTAGAAGAAAAAATAGCCTAGTATATCAGGGTTTCTTTCTCATTTAGTCCTGCATATCACTAATTTCTACACATCTATACACCATAAGCTCATACATCTTGACCTAAGCCTTTGATCCTGCAGTCAGCCAAGATAATGACAATTAATAACTGAGTTATCTCACAGGTGCAGCACAAGAACTGGTCTGATAATTGCTATTCTATGGAACACCTTAAAGGTTGAGGAGCTCATCCAAAGTCTGTGCAACAAAGCCAGGAATAAACTTGTGGAATTGTCACTGCCAGTTGTTTGTCTAATTGAAAGCAGTCATTTGTCTTTCAATAGCAATCCTCTTGTAAAAAAAAAAAAAAAAGAAAATTAGAATTAAAATCTATGCAGTAAAAACTCCTCACAGACAACTTATTTTGTGTACCTGTCCTTTCATTGTCCACATCTGACAGCTATGGGGTACTACTGTCCTTCTGTCCTTTTTACAAGTTTCTTTTTCTATACAGAGAGGGAACATTTTAAAGTTTAGTTCCTACATTTTTCTTACAGGACACAAGAAAGAAGACAGCCCATCAGACATATCTATCAAAGGGATTACCTTTTCCAGTCTGTCTCATCTCAGACATGATAAAAAACCTCTGCAGCAGCCTAAGGGACTAATATATATATATATATATATATATATATATATATAACATATATGTATATATAACATATATGCATTGCAATAATACTTGGACCCCAAAGTACAGGAATGTGCCATATATAAATGCCTGTTTCCCACAGTAGGCAGCATGAGAAATGCAGCCAGATCTCAAAACAGAAGGAAATCCATCTGTGGAAATCAGTGCAGAAGGTCTCTACCTTCAACCTTTTCAAATGCTGAGTCACTGCATTCAGGAAAACAATGGTTTTGACAAATGAAGACAGACTTAATCAGAACAAGGCAAAGAAATGCTACAGTGGTCTTTTATGATTAAGTGCTGAAATAAACAGTGCAAGTTAGGTATTTATCAGAATTACTGGTTATCAGGGACAGGAAGTCCCGGACACTCTTTTCAGCTGGACATGGTGGTTAATAATATTTATATTTCTATAATACCTTCCTTGGCATATTGCGGTAAAAGTTAAAAGGCAACCTTCAGTCAAGTCTCTTGGGTACTTTTTTCATACCCAACCCTTGTTTGGAAAGTAATTGTTTTGAAACACATTTTTTTTTTTTTAATAAAAAAGATTCAAATCCTTAATGTATGGTTTTCCAGAGAGTGATCTGAACTCTTTTGCAGTCTAGTTGAAGACAGACTGAAGTCCCTCAACAGACTGTTCTGCAAATGCTGTCTTCAAACACTTCAGAAACATATACTGAGAATTATTAAGGCGTGGGATCCATCAAGAAATGACAAGCAAGCTTTTGGCTGGTAGCAAAGACAAAAAGAGAGCTGGGGTGGAGGGGGGAAGCTTTACTTCTCAAAGCACACTGCCTGTTTCAGAAATAACTCTATCAAAACAGGAAATCAGATCTCCACATACTAAAATATTGACTGATATTCACATGGATCAAGGCACTACCCACTGAAGCCAGCAGACATCAGCAAGAACAAATCTTGGAGAAAATTTCTTTTCAAATGCAATGTTTCTGTAAATGTGTTACAATTGAAATTAGAACACTTAAATCGCACTGCATTTGCTGATATGTCAGAAAGTAGAAAAAATATGCCTCAATTTCATCAATCTTTTAAGTTTTTAAATTATGTAGAATGCCAATGTATTAGGCATGAACTATACCATGTCAAGCAACACAGCAAGTAACAGTGCTGTAATGTAAAACAAAAGAGAGATCAGACAGTGGCTCATGAAAGATCACATAGAGGCTATGAAATGATTAAGGGACAGGAACATTCAACCTATGAGGAGAAACAAAGAGCTGGGATTGCTTAACTTTGAGAAGAAAAAGCCTTGGGGGGCATCTTATGAATGCTTGATTGGCAGCATTTTTAGGGTATAAATACCTGATAAGGGAGAGTAAAGTTGATGGAGCCACTCTGTTCTCAGAAGTGGCCAGAGACAGGACAAAAGAAATGGGCACAAATTGAAAATCTATTTTCAGAAAAAAGTAGTACCAAACAAATAAACCACCAAAAACCACAAAAACAAACAAACAAAAAAAAACCAGGGAAAAACCAACAAAAAAACCCCCACCAAAATCCACTCAAATAACACCGTTTGGAGCAACCTTTCTTACTGTAAGGATAACTGAATGCTATGTCCAGAAAGTTTTTAGAGTCTCTACACTGGAAAATATTAAAAACTGGACACAGCTCTGGGCAGCCTGCTCTAAGCAGGGGTATCAGACTAGACAATCTCCAGATGTGTCTGCCTGGCCTCAGCCCATCTGGGCAGTGGCCTGAGAAGACAATTCCTACAGGTTCACAGATCTGCTGGCGGCACAGTGATAAAATTAAAATTATCAGATATGTCTGATACTCAAAAGTAAAAGGGTCATTTATTCTCCCAGCTCTGTTACTTCTGGAATTTTTTATTTGTTTGTTCTTCAAAGCAAGGCAAGCTGGAAGTCATTGCATCCACTGTTTAGAAAAGACTCTTACAAACCTCTCACTTCCCGCTGCTGGTGCTCTTTGCTTTTGAGTATGGGATGGGAGATCCACAGCCAGGGGTGATGCTTGCGGAGCTGAGGAAGGATGTAATGTGTCACAAATCCCACTGTCCATGCTAAAGCAAACAGCACAATGCTGAGAAATGGCTGGGCCAAAGCAGAAAAAAGAAAACATAGTTATAATTTACATACAACATTGTTTTATACATATATATATTTATATATTTTAAACATTTTTAACAGTTTCCATAATTGTATTTTTCTGCAATTGATTTTTATTCCTATGTTTAAATTCTTGATGGTAGGTGAATACTGATTTTGACGTATGTGTTTTGCACGCACAATCAGCCATTTTTTTCCTCTATGATTGGAGGAAAAAAGGCAAAATGTCAGGCTTATCATTCTGTCCTCTGGGTTCCACATCATAAGAGCTGTTTAAGAAAAAAGATATCAAACAAGTAATACTGAAATTAATACAAATATCCAGAAACTAACTGCTTTGCAGATAGAACAGTGTTATCATAACCAGTAAATGCATTTTCACTAACTTCCCTTCCCACAGCATCTATTCTTTCCAGTTAAAGCACCCTGCGGTTTTGCATAAGAGACATAATACCTTAGGGGGAGGAAAAAAAGATAGATACACACCCTTAGTGACAGAAACACAGTACTGGCACTGACAGCAAATGACAGAACAGCAGCTGCTGTGCAGACAATGAGATCCGATTTCAAGATTTCTTTCTGTGAAAATAATTATTTTATACACAGTTAGTAAGGCAGCACTATTTTAACCAAAGTAATTACTCTGTTCTCAATTACTTACACTCTGCATTGCAATAAGGATAATCAGCATTCCCTAATACAAAAGTATTTTCTCCACTTTGCTTTGGGAAATTATTTCTCCACACTCCAGGTCTGTTGAAGTAATCACATTTAAATTCTTCATGCCTAATTTAGAATTATATTTTTAAATAACAGAGTTATAATATTGGAGAAATGAAAGCAATACATTTTAATACTGAATCTGATTCTGCTTGAGGAATATAACTCTTTTCCATTATGACCTCCTTATTTTTGGGAATCTTAATTCTGGTTCTATTTCCTATTTTCAAGAACTAATACTCCTTATTCCCTTTCTCTTGCATTCCTGAAAAAAGTCATGCTTTTCCATAATGTCTTCTAAGACACAACATTAATACATTTATTATGTTCTAAAGTGACATGCCCCATTCCCTGATTTTCTTTATTGGAAGTCAAATTGCAGCAAGATTTTGTGGATTTTAGACAAGGCTTTTTTCCAGTGTCATTGAACGATAATGAAAGGACACATCTTCCTTTATGTAAAAATCTGTAACCATGCTAGGAGTAACTTTGTTTCTAAAGATTGGATATATCACTGTCTTTACAGCACATTTTTCTAGCGATTAAAATGTCATTCTCAGTAAACAAATAAACAAGATAGCTTGTGATCTGTAAGTTCTTCTGAATTGTACTTCAGAGGTCACCCAAATGCTTTTGTGAGTAAATGAAAATCTTGTCTTAGATTTATGAGAAGGGCATTTAGGTTCAGCACTCAATTCTGCTGCTAAGTTACCAAATGAGAAACTATTTGTAGCTCTTGGTTTAGAAGCTGACTTATGCTTAAATTCAAAGATACCTAGAAACAACACATGAAAAGCAACACTTTTGATAGAACCAGAGGTTCATCTGACTTTCTGGTGGTGCTATCTAGGTAATCTTAATGAATCTCATCAGAGAAAAGAGAAAGAAAACTAAAATGATGATGGTAGGGCAAACCTACGAATAAAAGAGATAAAAAAGAAAGCAAGCAGAACAAGCGAAGAACAGAAGGGTTGCGAATTACCAGGGAAGCTGGTAGCAACCTCTATATTTAGGCTGCCTATCACTCCCTGTTATGAAAGATGCTTCTCAGTAAAAGGTCACCTGCATCAGCACTTCCACTTACTGCAGCAGCCCTTTGAAATGCAGCAGGACTAAAAAGCCTTCAGGCTCTGAAAGTACTTTTGCTTTGTCCCAGGAAACTCCAAGACGGCTTAGCTGAAATCTCAAGCAGCCACCATGGTCTTTGCCTTTCCCGGGCTGCTCAGGAGTATGTACACATCTCCAGGAGAGTGGTGCTCCCTCCACTCTGAGAGCCATCCTTCTCAGGACAGCCCTGTACTCTGCACGGGCTACATGTGCTGTGAAGGTGGGAGCAGACTCAGGTCTCTGGAACTGCTCCTGACCACCTTTTCAAAGCACAGCCCTGCTGGCCTTGCTCCTTGGCTGTCGCATTCAGCAGGAGAACCACAACACGAGGGAGCTCACAGGAAAAGACTTCTCTTCCCTGACTAAACTTTGGCTCCCTGCCTGTCCCCACAGATCTTCTCTGTTCAGTTCTCTCACTAGCAAGTAGCAGTATTGAAAAAACATGGTCTAATAAAAATGAATAACTGAATTATTGCCAATCTATGCAACGGAAATGATTTTTTAAGCTTTCCAGATATTTTTAAAGATGTTGCATAAAAATCTATGTAAAACATCAGTATCTGAGAAAATTAAGCAGTGTCAAATTTATATAGCACTATTTCAGCCCCTTTGTGAATACACAGCATGAAAAGTCTTGATCAAGTATCATTTTCTGCACAGCTGAATTCAACTACTCAGTAATCTAAAACAAGCTTCTAAGAACAACAAATACACTCCAATCACATTCACAAGCTCTTCTTTACAACCCAAAAGGCTTATTATTAAAATGGCTGGTTTCTCTCACAATCAGATGGCTGAAAAAGCTGACACTCAAAAACCATGTAAAATATTTAAAATTTAGCTGTAAAATCAGCAGAGGTGATAAGAATGCACATTTCTGGAGAGAGGTGGCATCCTAACTTTCCATTCCAGGCCAGATCACCAAAGAGAATATTTTCAAACATTACATTCAGAAGAGAACATATTACACAAATTATATTGCACAGGACTTGTATTTCCCATCTTTCCTTTTGCAATTGTCCTTTTAACAGTGCTCTCATCACTTTTGACAATCCTATACAGAAAAAGGCCTATATTTTAAGGAAATTATTATTATTCAGATATTTAACTCCAAGTTTGACAATTGCTTTCCATTTCTGGCAATACTGAGCATGTTTAAAGTATCATATATGCCCAGGCTTGTCCTTCTGTCCTTGCACTGAACTGTTTCAAAATGTAAAAATACTGCACAGCTGTGTGGCACAATGGTCCACACAGCAGCTCCCTCTTGGTGTGGCCAACGCCTTCAAGCTTCTCACTAAATTAAGGCCTTTTTCCCTCTAAAACAAAGCTGAGCAGTTCTTGCTTCTGTTCCGTGTCACTGCACAGGGGACAGGGTCCCCCAGGAAATGGCAGTGATCTCTCTGGCTGAGAGGGACTCACAGCTACTCTCCAGGAGAAAACCTTGGGCATCTACCTGCTGGGGGTGGATCTGAGGCTCCTGGCCTTCCTGTGGATGGCAGGTAGCTCCTGAAAACCATGTGCCTACCTTAGACCCAACTAAAGTAGGATTTTGGATATCATTCCCAAGGCCAGGAACTTATGAGCTGAGTACTGAATAACTCTATAGCATGATGTTTGAGCCCTTCACTGCAATTGGTCCAAAAATGTATAAATTAAGCTCTATTCACAGTTCAAATCTCTCCAGTGAGAGACACTCACTGTTAATAGTTTGGGCTGAAAGCCATTCTACAATTCTCCATTTTGTACTCAAGGGAAAAAAAAAAGTAACCCCAAAGCAACATTGATGCCTTGGGGATTTCACAAGCAGAATATATTAGAGTGGCACTTTTTTTTTTTTTTAATTATTATCACAGAATCATAGAATTGTTTATGTGGAAAAGATCTTTAAAATCATCAAGTCCAACCATTATTTTCAATTAGATTTTTGGAGCTTTGTAAAAATCCTTTTATTAGCTATCTAAATGTTTTTACTAAAGACCAGGAAGGAACCCTGAGTTTGAATGCAACACATTATCACCCTCAGGCCACTGCTTAATCTAGTAATCAGCCATGTGGATGCCTACAGAAATTAATTATAATGGTAGGAAGCTCCATTCTCAAAGTTGAATGGTCAATTATGAATCACAGCTGCTTCATAATTCAGGCTTCCAAAGCTGGCAATTCTTACACAGCTATTCAAGGAAAGGAAAAGGGTAAAAAGTCATGTAATCAAACATTAGAGATGCTATATTTATTACCCCTAACATCAATGCAAAGCCATCCAGAAAACAACACAATAATTTTCAATATTAACCTTGTTTGCTTTCAGCTGCTTGAGAAGGGGATTGGTTCTGCATGCCTCTGGCTTTCTGATTAAAATCATCTTATTTAAATGGTGTTTTGTAGACCACATGTCACCAAGGCAAGGCTGGCTTGTGTTGCATCCTGCCATCTCTTGCCACTGACAGGGGTTAGGAATACTCTCTTTGCAGGGAAGCACTTCAAGAAAAAATGAGCTGCCATCATGAAACCTCTTCTGAATACTGATATATTGTTTCACCCAGCTGCTGAACAGTTTGAAGATCCCCTTACAAAACTTCTGGAAATTATTTTAAATTGGCTTTGAAGAGTCAGCCGAGTCCTACATCCTGAACATGACTGCTATTGCTGAAGCAAGTCAGCAGGGACTATGGCTTGATTGTGCTCCTTGGATTCGATGCACATGCATTTTCTCCTGCCTCAGTTCTTCTCTACTTGCCCTATTAGCACTATATTGGTGAGATAGCAGTGGGAGTCTCCTTGGTGTTTAACTGAAACAGAGGTACCAGGTAACACAGGGGTTAGACAAAGAGCCCACATTCATCAGAAATTGCTCTCTCTCTCTCCAGCTAATTTCTTCCAAATTAGCACTGCTAATTGTAAGCAAACACTTTGGCTTACAATTTTTATACAGATTAAAGGAAGCCAAGACAGAGGAAAAAAAATGAAGGCGAACAACTAGCAAGCTCCAGCAACACTGAAGGAAAGCAGCCTCTGCCTCATAACAGCAGCAGCATGGAGTATCAAATGTACAGAACAGAAAAGTGCCAATTCCCAAATCCAGGTATTTCCTGGAGAGCAAAGGTGCCAGGAAGCCCACTTAATTACTCCTAAAAGTGTGACAAAATGAAAAAGTGTGACAGGAATGAAACATTGTGAAGAGAAGAACTGAAGTCCTGTGTCTGGCGAATCCCAGCGCAGTTATCCCCATATTTCTGCACCTTCCACCCCACTGGCTCAAGGGCTCAAGTGCAGCTCTGCAGTGTTAGGGTACGACAGCAGATCCCTCTCCATGTCACTGATATAAAAATTGTTAGAGTCTGCAGAATTACTTCATTTTGAAAATACAGCCAGGATCTTAGATACAGATTTTTTCCACTATTTTTGGGGTTTATTTTCAATATTTTAAAGCCTTGCTCAAGGTTTCCCTCTGCACTGTGAAATAAAACCAGTTAAGTGGACAGCTGCAGTAACTGCTTCAGTCCCCGGGCTGGGCTCCATCTGCAGAACAGATGACATCAGACTCTGTATTCCTCCAAGAAAGGCACTATCAGCAAAAGACAGAATACAGGAGCATGAGAAGCTTTCCATTACATCTGCCATTCAGTCCCTGTGTACAAGAACAGAATGTCAATGAACCGCAGCAATAACCTACACACCACAAATACCACAGAATACAGCAAAATTCTAAGAAAAATACTTCATGCTTTTTATTCTGTTTCTAGATGCACAGTCATATTCCAGTATCAACTGTTGCAAACAGTTTAGTTTGCAAGAAACTGTAGCTCAATACAAGCAACAAGAAACAGCCATATCACTTAGTCTTATGTAGGCCCTATTAGAGGAAGCAGTTTAAAATAAGATTATACATGGCAAAAATGACAATCTAAGCAGCAGCTTAGAAAAGTAGAAAACATTGGTAGTGTGGGATCAATGCATATGCTGAATGCAGGCTGTGCAACACCTTATCAAATGCCTAAGAAATGATTCAAGATGCACATGAGAGATGCATCCCATTGAAGGGACATTTGGAGGCCAGTAGGAACTACGGACTCCCAGGTCACGTCTAAGGGTTAAAAAACGCAGTCTATCTTCCAGAGACTCTCTGGAAGATGCTCCTGGATTTCAAAGAGCACTCAGAAGCTAAGGAATAGCTGCCTAGGTTACAAATGCTCAGATGTGCAGGCACTGGGGATATGGTCAGGAGGAAGAGCTGTCCAACAGCCAGGAAGCAGAACAGCTCACGTGACTAATAAATGTCAAACACCCCTTAGCATTTCTGGAAACCTGATGATCTGCCCACATGAATGCCTTGGCAGATCAACCTCCCCTGGGTAACGGCAAACATTTTTTTAATATAAAAAGACACAAAAAGGAAGATGGGTCACTTCACGATGTTTGTGCTGAAGTGAGAAATAAGCTGACACAAACTTAGAGCTTCCTGCCAGACAGTAGTAAATAAACAGCCTGCCAAGCAAAGAGATGATGAGATGGCAATGCTTGGCACCAGGCATGTACCTCCCTCTCCCATACTATCCCAGTTTCATATGCTTCTTCCACCTCTAGGTGCCAAGTCTGACAGTGTGTTCCACTTGGCTCAGCTGGGGTGGACGGCACACAGTCAAGAGCATATCCTGGCACAGAAAAGGCATTCCTGAAAAACAGGTAGCCCTAGCCATAGAAAAATAAAGAATAAGGGCTGTTTTAAACACATGTAACTCTGTGGACCAACTCCTGCTCCTCTGCAGTGCACACAGAGTTTGGCAGCACTGCTCACCTTTTGGAATGCTTATTGAACAATCCAGCCTACCTTCGACACACCAGATTTTCAGGCTGCAACTCTGTGCACAGAACCTGCATTACTTCTCTGTGTACTAGGATGAGAGATGCACCCCTCCCCCAAGCTCTAAGAGTGCTCTAAGAGTGCACATGGACTATATTAAAGAATCAATGTGGCAGAGCCCTTCAAAGGAGCCCTTCTCACTGTATCCCCTTTCTCACTGCTGGCCTCACTGTAAAGATCATCTATCTGTGCTCTTAGTTATTTAAATAACTAAATGACAATATTTACAAGGTTCCTCAGTGGGCAAAATGGATGAGAGAGCTTTAAACAGAAATTAATGAAAGAAAAAGCCTTACCACTGATTCTCTCATTTTTTCTGGGAGTGGATCTTCTGATGAATCTTCAAATCGTTGGCGTAGATAGTGAGGGATGTATTTACACTGAATAAGGGACCTGTTTAAAAAAATTCCTAATTAATATACCTTGGAACATGTGCAACAGATATGAATATTCCTGAAGGACACAAGAGAAACAACAGTCTCAGATTTCCTTCTTCACGTATACATTGGCATTCATGTCTCTGTTCAGCTGGAGATTGACAAACCACAGACAAACCAGCTCTACCTGTGATCAGGGCAGAAATTCCTCATCAGAATCCTGAGGAGTCTCAGCAGCCTAATCAATGTGACTCAGTCATTTAGAGAAATGAGCAGAGAGGGTACTGTTCCATTTATGACTCTTGGTTCTGTTTCATCTAAGCTGAAACCAATATGAGAGCTCTTTAGACCCATGTTAAAATGGCTAAGGAAGCCAATTCTGTACAAATTGTATATTACTTCTCTCTTCTAGATTTATGTGCTACCTCCTCATCCATCTTGAATTTTATGCCATTGACCATACCTTAATACTTTTTCCAATCTCCTTAACTTATTTAAAAGAAGTTCAGAGCTTTTCAGAGAAAAAATCTTAAATCTCTTTTTTTAAGGATGATGCATTTTTACAATTGCACAATAAACATTTGATGTTGTACATGTATTCCTAATTTTTAGATTTTTAGGAACCATTTCAGTCACTGAAGATTTCATTGCAAATGTTAAGAAATTGCTAGCTAGATTTACAAGTTAAAATGCATTTAATAGTTTAAGATTACTTCCTTAAAACAAAAGTTTCAAGGAAGAAAAGTTTCTGTTTTATTAAAGAGGTTCATGAACTGGTGTGTCCTTTCTGGAAGTGGGAGAAATGGCTACATTTAAATTACTTCAAAATTGAAAGAACTCACATATTCATGCTGATTTGCAATTTACCTGTGTATATTTTACTCCAAGGCTAAGAACTCTCCCTAATTCTTTACTTGCTTCCATACATGATTTCCATACTGTAATGACCTAAAAACTACACACCATCCACACAAAGCTTGATCCAGGTCTGCCTGACACCCATGTCTCACTCAGTAGGCTGTGGGTAAAGTTCATGGTAAGACATGCAAGCAGTTCTTGTTGCTTTGCCACATCAGCACCTAGCAATCTATAAATGTCAGATTCCCTGAATTTTTTGGATGGTAAAGAATTTCTTGACTCTTCCGCAAGATTTACTCGGATGACAATTTCCTACTAGTGCTCTATATCTTTTCCTTCCTCATCAATGTTGTTCTGCGTTTTCCAAGTTTCTCTACTAAAACAGAATCCTGAATGGCCTAAAAAGCTCTCCACTTCCCCCTTCTCTCTTCTGCACTGCAGAACTGTGCATAATGAGCCTTGAGCCTCACCTCATGAATCAAAGGAGAGAACTCTCTGTAACAGAACTTCCCACAGGCCCTCTGCACTCTCCTAGGACAAAACTGAGCTGTCTGTGAAGCAGAATTCCAAATGGCATGATGATACTGGTGGCACAAAACCCTCTTGCTTGCTTAGCCCCACAGCCATAGATGTAATTTCCCAGCTGCTTGCTGACCCCCACAGCCCCTATAACAGCCATATATCACACTTTCCGCACTGGGAAAGTCACATTTGCTGCCCCTGAGCTAAGGATCTATTGGGTCTCTCTCTCACACATCACCTCAACATGCAGATCACAATGTTGGGACTTTTCCCCTTAATCTCCCTTGTTTGCAATGTCACTCAGCATACGCTTCCTCTCCTCAGTTACCTCTAGCAGACTGTGTCAGAGAACAAAAGGAAGGATGGAACCTCAAACTGAGAGGCACAGCCTACTGAAGTAATCCTCAGCAAGAGCTGGAATTCAGCCACCTTCCCAGCACATTAAATGTTCCTTCTTCAGGTCCCAGTGCTAACCAATGCACATTCTGCAACTCCAGTTGCGTGAACTCCCCTCAACTAAATCACTGTCCTCCAACCTGGCAAGCACTCAACCTCCTAGAGGGGAAAAATCTGCTTCAGAGATTTTGGAGAGTGCTGCTTAAAGAACACCAGCCCTGCTGGTGATCTGACTGCAGCACTTCATTCATATACAGGACTGATACCAACCATGCAGACATGGTGAGGAATTTCGCCTCACCACAGTACTTTCAGGAAGCAACCCCTGTGGCTCTGAAACCCAGGCATCACTCTGGCTGTGTGCTGTAAAGAGCAATCAGCAAAAAAACATTTACAGGCAACTTACATCAGCACAGATGGGTCACTGCTTTGTCTGCTGAGGTGATAAGAAAGTGCAACTAGCAGGCCACAGAAAGCAGAGAACAGTGCTGGAATGTGCTGTGCATCCCAGGGTTCCTGAGGGGATGACAGAAAGCAAAGTTAGGAATGCAGAACTTAAAAAGCCTAAATAAGTAGGTTAAGCCATACATCATACATGCAACGTTACATGCACAACATCTACATTTATACACCATCTACCACAGACTGAAAATCCTTTTTCATATCAAAGATTATTACTGTGAAAAAACCTTGCAATTAAAGACATGTTTTGTGGTCATATTGTGCAACTCTCCTATAATCAGCAATTAGCTAGGAAACCACATGAAAGGCAGGTTTTCTTTCCTCTTCAATGAAACGTTAGAGGAAAATTCTCATTAAAATGAGATCCGAGTGAAAGCAACTGCAGTGCATTTATCTACACGCTAAATTGATACACTGATACTTGACCTGTAGCCAGACTGCACTGAACAAATGACAATATCATGTAGATCAGGCAGTGGGGTTTCTTTCAGACATCTTTCTGCTGCCTTGTGCATTCCACCCAGGCCCTGCTTGGATGCTAACTCAGCAGAAAGGGAGAGCACTGGCCCCCGTGTGTGACATCCCCGAGGAGGGAAACAAGAGACAATTGGCGCACTCTGGATATAACTGAGATGAGAAATTCTCTCCAGGTGACTCTAACAGCTAAAACAGGCTAGAATGAGTAAGAGAAAGAATATAAAGCTTAAGGAACACTTATAAAGATTATCTGTGACATCCTCAGGTACAAATTAGGGATCCTAAGACATACTTGTGAGTCCTATTTGTGAAGAAAACAAATTTCATCTGTGAAGGACAAAGAAACTTGGAACAAATCCATTTCACTTACTAATCGCATTCCTTGCCTCCACAGAAATTCTGCCTGATCAACCAAATGTGAACTCACCACATCCTGCACCAGAGCACTCTCTGAAAAGGTTTTGAGAAGCAATGCTTGCAAGATCTGGGAAACTTCAGGCTAGTGTGAACAAGACTTCTGCACGGTTATCTCTTGCTTTGAAAACTTTAAAGTTAGTACAGCACCAATGTTTTCAGAAGATGAAGTAGGTTTATTAGTCTTATTTTGCTCAGTTTTATGCATGCTTTCTCAGCATGTTAGGAAACACTCTATTTCTTTCAGGTGCAATGAATACCTAAGAAAAATTAATTTTAAATGTCAAACACCAAACCCATTGCAGCATGGAATTCTGCAATTTAACTCTGAAATTCCTTGTTATCCTAAGAGTAGTACCAAAAAAAGTGAAATTTTAATTCCAAGAATCATCTTCCCTTCATCATCCTACTGAAAATCACAAAGATAAAAGACAGAAGAGCCTGATTCTATCAAACAGTCCTACCCAAAATAGTAATTACAAACAAAAGAGAGATTCACATGCTATTACTGAAAGAATCCAGCACCATTTATTTGACAATTTAAACTTTACCATACAATCCTACTCTTCATTTCACTGTTTCCAGTTTTGGGGCCAAATATATTTTCAGTTAGCTTTTCCTATGCTTCGTCTCCTGTCACATTCAATTAATACTCTTCAAAACACTGAAGAAAATTAACTGAAGCCAAAACATTCTGAAAATGGCTGAATCATAGCCTATCCAAAAATCTTCTGCATTTTCAGGGCAACACAACTGTCTACACATCATCCCAGCAGCTTCTAGGGCATGACTGCCCCTTTGCTCTGCATCTCCTTTTGAAAACAAAATACTATCAAGAGTTGAGTAATATTCCTGATACTGAAATTTACCAGAAGCCAGTTTGAAAAATCACTCCACCCTTTTTCTACCATAAAGCTGTACACAGCTGAATCCCCACATTAATGTCTCAGGAATTCTATTTCCATATTTTCTGCATATTACACATAGCTTCTGCATTTGTCTGGTCTGTGCTCCATTTCCAAACTGTCATTGTCCCCTCAAAACTCAGACATCAGGGAGCCAGGAAAGCAGGTAGGACAGGCATCAATATTCACTATGTGCCTAGAGAACAGGATTTTCTAGAAAAATGCTACACAATGTTGTAGAAAAGATGAGAATGAACAAAGGTGTCATTTCTTCAGTATCAGTGTGACGTACCCTCTTCCATTTTGTCATTTTCCGCCCCCACAAATGATGCCTGGTAGCTTTAAATTTAAAAAAATGGAAACCAAATAATATAGTTGATAGTTGAACAATCATTCTTCTCAGTGGGAAAACAGGGCTGACAGGTTTTACTCTTGGAAGCTGGTATTATCTGTCATATGAGACAGGGACTTTCACTTCCTGGGTTACCTCATGGGGTTGAGGTGACACGTAGTCCTTTCATATATGGTTTTGGCTTCGATGCAGACACTCACACAGTCATTTTTAAAACAAGTGAAACAGACTTACAGGGTTAAGTATGAAAGCCATGAGTTACAAGAGACCAGTGGTGGGAGTGGGGTGTTCCATTCCAACCAGAGAATTGCCTAATCCCAAAACAATCCACTAGAAGGGGAGATAAAGGTGTCTTTGAACTTATGAGCCTTTTAGCACTGCTAGAGGTGGGTAGGCAAATGTATTTTTAAAAAGTAGTTCTAGTAGTTTTCTGTCCTACATTATTTATCCTTTTTACTTCTTTCTTCTCCTAAAAAAACTGCATGTAACACACTTATCTTTCAAAGATATGCTCAAATAAATCATATGTTCTACTCTAGAGACAAAAAGTGCTCTGAACAGAGAATCAAGTATGCTAAGTAGAAATTCTTGTTACTTTTTCAGTTGTTTTTTTTTAATTTCAGAGTATTCCTCTCAACTCAACAGTGACTTTGCAGATTGCTGGAGTGACAGCATCACTGAAGGTGAAGGCACTGGCATAGTGGCTGTGTTTTTAAACATGGAGACAAACTCCAGTTGGTCTTCACACACCTGGTTTTCCACTCTCATGATTTCATCACTATTTACAGAGTCAGAGAATGGCTTGGGTTGGAATAGACCTTTAAAAGTCACGTAGCCCCTTGTGCAATTCAATCAAACTTTCTTGGCTCTTTCTCCTTACCCCCACACTGCTGCTTCATCACGGATCTGTGCCATTGCTCACATATCAAGCAATAAGCAGGAAGGGCTGACAGCCAACCATTCCAGACGTGTGATGGTAAAGATGGAAATAAATACTATCACCCTATTACTGAAGACCTAAAACACTGACTTTCTGAAAGAGATCATAAAAGGGAACCCTCTTCACCCCCCAAAATATGGGAAAATAGTTAGAACTTGTTCTCTACAAGGCTAACTATAAGCTTAACACCATATTACCATGGATACTCCTTTTCAGTAAACACTAATATAACAACCAAAATATGTGAATTACTGAGCCTCATGTTATACACAACTAAGACAAGTTCTAGGAAGAAATGCCCACCAGCCTTATCTTCCCATCATCCATGGAAAACAAAGCATTACTTTCCCAGATGATCTCCAAAAACATGACATGTGATAAGTTACCAAAATACAGGTATCACTGCCCACTCAAAGTAGCATTGGCCCTCTTTCTCTACAATTGCTGCTATCTTGGACTGTATTTTCATTGCTGAAATTTAAAATCCCTAAAGACTGGACTGATGCAGGGGCGTCCATGTGTGTCCACACACAGCACCTGACACAACAGATCCCAGTCTGTGACTGGAATGCCTTGGCTACAAAGCAAGATGAGCAGCAGCTTCAGGCAGGAAGCATGGATACTCATGTTTCACATAATGGTGAGTTTATCCTAAAGAAACAGTGCAGATTTCTACATTCCTGTACAGTGACACACAGTGAGAGCTACCCTAGGCAGTGTTAGATTCTACAGGCATAATTCCTTTTTTCTATCTGGAAAATAAGTTATTATACACAGAAACCTAAGACCACAACTATTGAAGCTATGTCTACAGTGCAAGACTTGACTATGTCAGCAAACTTCACTTACTGAAAGGCATGATATCTAGGAATACTCTCCAAAATTAACACCCCTAATAGCTCTTGCTTGAACCTAAGGGGTTTCTAAACTAGAAAAAAAAAAAAAAGCCTCTAAAACCTCCAAAAGGACTGAGAGTATTCTATGCAGCAGAAATAAAGCTGTCCAATAATATTATACTTCTATTTTGGTCACTTACATATACAAGAATCCAGTCTATACACATGAGCCCATTCACTGCTATCTAGAAATTTATTTGAGCAATCTTAGCAGATTGAAGGAGATGTATTCTTGCAACTCTTTCCCACCATAAACCCCTAAGACAAATATTTCAAAATTATTAGTACACAGATGAAGACTGCATCACTGAAGACAGGAAGCAAGGAGCATTGTTATTCTGATTAATTAGTTTCAAACTCATTTAACAAACCAAACTACATCAATGTAAGTTGAGAACAGTTTAAAATCCACACAGGATTTTTAGTAACTGTCCTTTGAAGCAATAAATAAGCCACCAGAAAGTACTTTCTTCAGGTATGGGTAATGGAAACTATCTAACTTTTATTTCAAAAATATACATTTACATAGAGCTGGGAAAAGCTGGTGTGCCACATATGAATACATTCACATAAGTTCAATTTTTCTGGCCCAAGTCCAAAAATCTGATTTTTTTTTTCCAGACTGATTAAGACAAACTGCAAGTTCCATACAAAGGAAAAAAAAAAAAAGAAATTATCTGGATGACAAGTACTTAACTGGTTCTGGATACATTTCAAATCCAAACTAACTGATATGAACAGAAGGCAGAAGACAAGGACTGACTGATTCCAGAAACATTCAGGGATGTGCCCTTCTGCCCCATGGCAAAATCCTGGAACACTGGAATGCTAAAGACTGATATCAGGATGGCTAAATTCCAGACCAAATATTTGTAAAAAAAGTAACAGGGCATACCTGACTTTTTTTTAAAACATCTCTTAAATATTTGGGCACAGACCACCAAACAGATGGAGCAGGAGACAAAAAATCAGTACATCATGAAATTCTAGTCAAGTGAAAAAGATGGCACAGAAATTCCCATGTCTCCAACCTGATGGATGGAATATCTGAAAAATAAAAACACCTCCTCCTGGAAAAAAAGAGAAAACCCTTTCGTATATCAATGCTAAGATAGCTATTAGAGCTGCCAATTTCTGTTCAAGATTACAGGATTGAAGATGAGATCAAAAATAATGCCTGGCTGAAGTGAACTCAGGTAATGTTAAACTAAGCTCAGTTAGCCAAGAGCTTGAGAAAAAAATAGTGAGCTGAAAAATTGCTGCTATTGGATGTAAGAATCCAAGGAATGAACAAAAGAGCTGATAAAACCATGCTTAGGATTTAGAGCTTTGTATTACACAAAAGTAAATGAAAGTTCATAGAGGACCTGGAAAGAACTGGATAAGGAGTGATGACATCATTAAACAGAGGTCTGGGAGATAAAGAAATTTCAAAGCAAGCAGGAGAAACTCAGGTTTTTGCACGTCAGAATCTAAGGCATTTACCTACGTACTCGCCTGAAACCAGGTTTACAGCATTGCTATATGCAAGGATGGATAAGCAGCTGCTGTCCTATCACTCATGATACAAATGTGTCGTGGGGTAAGGTTTATGAGGAGATGCTCTACTGCACCTCAAAGCTGTAACCAAATCACCTTTGCATCACTGGGATAGCACTACAGAAATCTATCCATGTGTCTTCACATCATCATCACCACAGGGAACAACTTCTGCACCAGCCAGGGCAGACAGACTTGTAAACTTGCTCCACTCACAACACGCTGCTTTCACTGACAGCAGTGACAAATAGTGTCCTGCCCATCAGTCCTCAAGGCCTCAAATACACAGACAGAGACCTGCTATTTTGTGCTCATGGTTTTTATGAAGAAATTATCTGTTCTAATTTCAGATGCATTACTCTGTACTTCCTACTGTGAACAATTTTGGGTTTCTTTTGTATGTGACAGCTTTACAGAAAATGAAAACTGATCATCCCAGCAGTAGCACCATGAGAAGAGGTCCTGACAAGCTGCAGACCCACAGCTCCTCCACACCAATATCAAGCAAGGGCAAAGCTGCTCAGGAGCACTATGAGGAAGGGAGCCATTGCCTGGCCACAGCAGTTGGAACCTGTTTGCTTCCCAGTCACCTCTGAAGAACACATTCCTTTTTCTTCTCCAAGTGCCCAAGTCACACAGCACACACAGGTATCATCATCTTGCCTGCCCTAGTGACACTCTGTCATTTATTTTAGTTGTGTGAAAGTGCACATTTGGCCACATAAAAAACCCCCCAGGTCTGCCAGGTGAGCAGTGTGCAGCCACTCCCCAGAACACATCATGTGCTTCTGATCAAGGTCTGTGACGGGACATGACAGCAGCCTGACACCTGACCCAACCCACACCCTCACCATTCACACAAGACTACAGATCTGTCCATCCTCTTTTAGGTGCTATGTGCATTTTAGCCAGGAGAGAGAAATATTTCTGGTCATGTGATGGCAAAGGCACTGCAAGGTCACTCAGAAAGAGTGACAGGACCAGATGAACCTGTTGGACATGCCAAACATTGTCTGCAGGTCACAGGATGAATTCTCAACTGAGAATACTGTATAATAATTTTCCTCAGGCAACTTACTTGAACGAAAATCCATGAGAATTATGAAGTTAAACTGGAAAGTTAAACTTATGTTAAATAATGCTTTTATACCACAGCTGCTTTTCCATACAGGGTCTCAGTTGGTCTTGTACAACATAATTCAACAGCAAAATCAGTCTGGACAAGGCACAGGACTTCAGCACAGGCCCATTAGTCTCAGTTTTCAGAGTTTATATTCACATGCTGAAAGGTACCTTGAGTACTTACACTGTTCTGTAGACATACCCCAAAACAATTCCTACTTCCTAATTTTCTAAAACTGAAGTTCTAGAGCAAACAATCACTATGAATTTGCTATTCAAAATGAATTACAAAATCTGAGCACAACTAAATCAAACTATTGTATGTATATACAGCTTATGCTCTAAAAAAAGAACAAGAAAAACTCACTTAAGAACACAGGTTAATTATAAAATAAAAATTGGTTTTATTTTAATAAAAAAGGAAACTAATAGGGTAAATTAATTATTCTCCCAATTAAGTTCTTCAGGAGTAATATACTTCCTTTCAGAATAATTAATGTACAGAGAGAAAGTGGGTTAGACTATTTCACCCTGCAAGAATATAACTGGAACACAAGAACCACTTAAGGAAGGAGAGAATCAAGCTTGATACCGCTGGAATGTTCTTCAGGCTGGGCATTTGATGTGAGCAATTGTTCACCAGTAAATAGCACAAAATCACTTAGAGATCCATTCTCCTCTGCAATATATTTCAGGAAATAGAACTCTTGGTAGTTACACCTGCCGAGCTATAAGATGTTCTGCCAATAAATAGAGTTGACATTTGAGGATGCTACATTTCAGCCAGAACAACATGCTTTGCAACCCAGAAGTCCTCTGCCAAATAGAATCTATCATATTTCCCTGCCCTTTAAAATTTTGATTATGGTGATTTTTTTTTTTTGACCTCCATAAATATTGAAAATGTTGTTCTGCTGGTTTTAGCAAACCAATCAGAATGAACAGAGTAAAATAAGAATAAAAAAAAAACTGCTATGAAGCACAAGTATGGAAAAGATGTTCCTTCTAGCTTAAAGAAAACTATGTTACCACTGTTGTGCAAACAACCTCAGTGAAACATACTACAGCATTTGCTCAGTTTTGAGTTAAACTTTACAAATTCTACTAGCAAACCAAAAGTTAAAATCTTCACTTGATTAAGATCATGAATTGCTGCTCACTACTTATCAAAACAGCTTGAGTTACTAGACCGCCTTTCACAGTGGGCCCTCTTCAGGATCAGATTAAGCTCATTCCTATTCTTCTTCCATCGACCAAATAATCATTCTCTTGCAACATTACAGAAATCAGCTCAAATTAGAAATCTCTGGACCTGACTGAAGAACAAGGGCTTATTTTGAAACTTGTTGAAGAAAAAAATGTATGAAATTTCAAGTACTCCAATAGACTGAAATTATGAGCTGAAGCAAGAGGAATCATCTTTACATGCTTTAAATTAACCTTCTCAGAAGTGCCTTTACTGGAACAGTGCCATTAAAATTCAAATTAACTCTAACTTTTGTGTGAACAGAAAGTCTGAACTTAATATTAGTAATTTACAACAGATATCTTGTAAATCTTTCACAGCACTCAACTTGAGGGTAGCATTAAAAGCATATTTCTAAGCAGTTTGAAGCTTAATCCACAAGGAGATTGCTTATCTACAAAGCCACCTGCATGCTGTAATTTAAAGTATTATGCTGAGAAAAGAGTATGTAGACTATTTTAAGTGGCTTTTTCCCCCTACTGTTTACAAAAAACATTTTTGAAGTATCCATAACACAACTTCCCTACCCTCAACTAGTGAATCACCATCTGCTAATCTAAGGAAGAAAAAAGAAAAAAAAAAAAAAAGAAAAAATAATATCATTCCCCAGGTATTAGCCTATATAACAGTAATTTAACTCTTGCCTTCCATGTAGCTCTTTTCATTTTTATCATTGTTTCTCATTCCCATTATCCATTTTCTCCTTCTGTCCGTCCTTAAGAAAAGCCTCCTTCTCCATCCCAGCTGCCAGTTTCTGAATTGTTAATACAGCCAGAAAACAGCAGAATGGGGACTGGCTACTTTTGCAGGAAACTGCACAAGCAGCAGTTAAACTTTCAATCACACAGCTCTAACCAACACAAATGACAAAGTGGGTGAGCCAGGTGACAGGAAATTCCCTGGGAGAACACCACAGGTTCAAAGACATTTAATTTCAAGTGTCTGAACACAGCAGCTGAGTTGCTGTAATTTATTTTGTAAGGACTCAAGCTGCCAAATGTGTTTAACACATTTTACCTTACTGTTGGGAGTGGTCAAGAACACACAGCCAGTTCTGATCATCTGCAGGTAATCATTAAGTCATTATAACTGTCCTTCTTTGATTTAAGGCTTCTATTGAAAATTTCAAGTAAAAAATTATTGAAAGCCACTACAGAAATGCTGATATTCCTAAAAGAATTTCGTTAAAGGAACACCTGATTGCCCCTCTCATCTATGTAAATTGCCAGCCCGAGTGCTTGGCAGCTGCACAACCTCATATTGGGTTCTCTGTGTGTGCTGTGCATGTGCCACCACAAAGCTTCCTCTGACATGTGCCCACAAGATGTCAAGGGCAGCCTGTCAGCCACAGCACATCCTGCTGCACCCCTGCATGGACACTGACAGCATCCAGCTCTCAATGAAACACTGCCAAAAGGCTGGCCCCTCATAGGATAAATTTCCTTACAAGTCTAACATGAAATACTGGTCTTGCTGTGTTCACTGGGAATTTTACAGCTAACTTGAAGGCAGCCAAAATTTCATTGTCATTTTTAAATATCCCATGCAGAGGACATAGGCACATTAAAATAAAATCTAAAAAAAAAAATGTAAAAAGCTTTAGATTGAATATTGCCCAAAACTGGGCACCACTGGCAATGGAACCAGTCCTATGCCAGCATAGAAAGCTGTGGCACACCTGCATCCTGAGCACCATACACAACTGACTCTCCACTTCTGAAGATAACAGCAGAGCAAGGGGAGGCACAGAGTAGGGTGAGTAACTTAGCTACCTCTGAGAAAGCAGCTGCTTTACAGAGAGACATGAGAAAGGCTGGGACTCTTCAATTTAAAGAGATGGCTGAGGGGCATATATCTGAAGCCTGCAAATCTGTAAAGGCAGCAGATGAAAAGAATGCAGACCAGGTTTTCCACAAATCCTACAATACTAGGCATCAGGAAGACCTGGTGAAATTATCAGATCAGCTTAAAACCAATGAAGGACAACATTGCTTTGCACAGAGCACAATGAACATCTAGAATTTGCTGGCACGAAGCTGTGGACTCAGAGAGGACCAGCACATTCAGGAAGGGACTTAACAAATTCACAGACACCAAATTATTAGCACACTCTCCAGCATCCCTAGTGTAACAATTGTGGGATATTAGGGAAAAAAGTGGCAAAAACCAGTCATCTGGCTAGAATTAAATTCCTAAATTGCATTTCCCTGTGAATGCAGACATATTACTTACTTAGATGGTCCACTGGTTGCTCAACATTTAAGTTCTTAGGCATATTGTTATGAAGCAACAGCAAAAACCTTACTGGGAATTATGAGCAAATTTCGCCTGGCTATGCAGGTCAACAGAGACTGCAGCTTTTTAAGTCAAGGCTGCTGTTTATGTTTGCAGAGAAAATTCAGTGGATCATTTCACACTGATACATATAAGAGGCAGATAAATAATCACAGGTATTAGAGACACATTAACTTAAGAATTTCTGCTACAGTTTTGGCCTATTTCAGTGTAACTAACATGCAGAAACTGAAGCATGGCTTGCAAAGCTTATTTTGGTAAGCAACAACAATGTAGGACCAAACAATGCTAGTCTCCCTAGATTACATCAATTTCCAGCTTGAAATTTTGAATTGTTCCAGTGCTGTTTTTCTGGCTTACCTTCACTGCACTGAAGCAGAAGGCATAGAGGACAATCAGAACAACAAAGCTTCGGGAAATGCTGTACAATGCAGACACGAACCCAGCAGCAGCTGAAACAGAGACATGTGGTAAGTGGGAAGAAAGAGGAATTTTTATTTCTGACCCAAAGTAAGACGACAGTGTAGATGCATCTCAGTCTTCCCAGCTACTTAAGCTATAATGAAAAACAACAAAAAAAAAACCCCACACCAACAAAAAATCTCGATGCTTCATCTCTCAAGGGCCTTCTCGAATCTCTGACTGAAATAACACAAAAAATTTATCACACATCAAGTTTCTCATCAATATGCCTTTCTGTGGAAAATGCAAACTTTTTTTCTAGATGTTAACAGAAAAAGAAAGTAAAAGGTTTTCTTTTTTAATAAATATAGTAAAGATTCACATCACATATGGCAGGAAAGAGCTCTTTGATATCAACCATAATTTGCAACCTATAGTTTTAAAAACTTGCATGCAATTTTTCAAAAGCAAAAAGAAATCCAATCAAGTGGGCCTTATAAGTATTCACCTCACTGTAAGATGAATAGTATTAGCTGTTTGAACTTTAAAATGCACTGTGCTATGTAACATGCAATAATATATTCTAGTTTTAGGTTGTAAGCCCAGAAAGATGGCAGATGGCTACTTACCAGAACCACCAAAAAGCAACATATCTATTTGTTCCAAAAGATATATGCAGAAGGTATTGATCTGAGGGAAAAGTCCAAGAAGAGAAATTGCAGGAAAGCAATATAAAAACACTAAGGAAAAAAAAAAAAAGTATTTTAGAACACAGCCACACATCCAATGTATGGAAAATAAAGAATGACAGCAGAATAAGAAATTGTTGCAATAAATTCTGAAGATTATTCAAGGGAGCAGACCTTAACATTACCAGCAATGATTACACTTTCCTCCTCATGTATTCAAAATAAATAATGCCATTTTACACATAAGAAACTAAAACTCAGAGTTAACCTTAAGATTGACTTTGGATAAAAACAGTGGCAGAAAAAATAGCATTGCATAGCCTCCTTACTCTTTCTCAAATACTTTCAAGCTTATATTTGTTCCTTTCAAAGTAAAGAAATTCTAATTAGCAGACTTTGGAACTTCTTCCTTGAATCTGAGATAGTTCAAGAACAGCTACAACAATTCAATATAAACAACAACAACAAAAAAATTAATGGCTAAGATCTGAAATATCTTGGCTATCACAATATCCTTCCTCTCCCAGAAATCAAGAGCAGACACTTATAGCAGCCCCTAAAAATGGGAGAAACCTATAGTGAAGCTTCCCCCAGTATTCCACCTGCTTCCAGCAGAATGGACTTTAACCTCACAGTAGTGAAAGAACATTAAAAACAGGAAAGAAACTCAGGGCTAAGATCCAGTCTTACAGCTTTACATACTCTCTTTCTGAACAGAAATGCTTATTTTAATGCTACTTTTAATGGCAAGGAAAAGCAGGAGCCATAATTCAGGTAATCATGCTGTTAGTCTTAAATCCTGTTTACTTCCAGCCGTCCTCCTCCCCATTAATTCACTCTCAGCTCCACCACAGAAAATGCTAAGCAAGACTGTCTAGCAAAGCATCTAAACACACACTTGACCCAAGTGTAAACGTTTAAGGAGACACACACATAATCACATTCATCAACATTTCTCATATTGTTAATCATATTCTTACTGCTTCATTGTACTAGTACCACAATGCTCTGCATGGCAGAGAGTGTGGCAGCCACTCTTCCTTGTAAACAAGCATGTCTTTGTTACTTTAGATCCTAGGAAGACTGCAGTTTCCTCCTATGCATTCTCATAAAAAGCAAATTAAACAAATCACTAGTATGACTTATTCCCCATTCCCCAGTCAGATTTTTGAGAAGAGAACAAAAGGATTTGTGTTTTTTGCTGAATGCTAATTTCACATCTGCCAGCTCATCTTACTAAGGCATCTTGCACCAAAAGGAAACAACACACCAAGTCTGATCTGACAGCTTTTATCTTCACCATATTATACACTGCTGCTACCTAATACTGTAAATCTTGCTGAAAAAGCCCAACACAGGAGAGAAAAAGACATGTTCAAGTGCTAAACACAGACAGCACTCACTTAAGTATACTTGGATTCACAATGCACCTTCAGCACTACTTTCCACTACTGGCACAAATCATCCATATGTAAGAAAATGAGGAAATGCTCTCTTCTCAGTGTTTTACATAAAAATGCCAATATTAAATTCTTCTATTACTCTGCACATTTTTAGATATTCTTCCAAGTCATGCCAAGCCAAGCAAGGACCACTCTTGAAGACAGGCAATAGCACAAAAGAAAACTGCTCAGCAGGCCATGGGGACCCAAAAACACACTGCTGAAAATGTTTTAACTATCCCCAAAACACATTGCTGAAACTCTCAGGAGATATTGTTCCTTGGGCAAAGGACTTGCAGAACTGCCAGAACTCATCTTATACTACAGACTTACAGGCCAAATGATTGCCTCTGCTGTAGCAACTTCAGAGAAAGTGGAATAAGAGCAATGGAAGGAAGGATGAGATTAAAGAGTTGACAGTACACCAAGATATATAGAGACAAATGTAAACAAGGAGGGAAAAGTTAGTTGACCATAGAACTGTCCTCACCTCACCCACTCTCTATTAATACCTCGAACAACCCTAGCAACTTCTTTAGCTAAGGCAGCTTAGTTTATTTCATCTTGCACCAAGGAGCACACAGGACAGGAAAATAAACAGTTGTCACCTACAAAAAGATTGCACTTAGAAGCAGCACCTTTTGGGAGCAGAACTCTTTTGGGAAGCAGACAATAAGACTAACTGATTAATCCTTCAGAATTGCATTATGAATTCCAGAAAGAATTTCTTTAAACATCACACATTTTCATTGAGACCCACAACCCCTTTAAAAGCTGGACCCTAAGAGATCATTGTGCAAGCTGCTGCATTTAACACTGCAGTTTTCCTCTAAACAAGTACATCTCACATAATGAGAATGAGGGAAATAATGAGTGAGAGAGAAACACAAATTATGACTTTGGAAAATATGTGTCTTTTGAGCAATGTAGAACAGCAACATCACATTGCAAACATTTTAGACATTTAGGAAAAAAAGATTATTAAAAAAAGTATATATCTGAGTAGTAAAACATGCTTCTTTCACAAGGAAAATAAAAGGCATTATTTCAGTGAGAAATAGTCTTTTTTTTCTCTCATTTTTGAATATGGGAGAGCACAACATCCACAGGCTTTCTTCCCTTGACAGAAGTTCAGCCACGGTTAAAAGGAGCAGGCAGAGGACTCACTATCAAAAAAATTTGCCACCTCCTAATTCTTAAGTCTTCACACAAACTGTCTGTGAAACTGTTTCATTTACCTGTTGAATGTTTAAATGGTTTCATCACAAGAACTATCATATATAAAATGCACAACTACTTTTGTCACTAACCACACCTGTAGGTCCCAGTGACTGAGGTTGGTTGTCTGTGCCCTTCCCTTGCACTTCATATGTTAATCTAGCAAAAATGTTAACTGAAATAAGGAATTCAAGATGAAAACCATAGTCAGAATTAAAGTAATGAACCTCCAACTAATAGAAATTTAAATCAATAGCAGAATCATCACCAATTTAAAATAAAACAGAATCAGATCATAAGCAGATTGAAAAAAAATGAACATGTTAAAAACCATGTTTCATAAGTAATTAGGTTACACATCTAACAAATCTGCAATTATTTCTTTTATGACCTTGCTTCAAGACTTTTATCAGAGTATGATATGCAGCATCACACTAGCTCTATGATTTACATGGCTTTTGCTTTCTACCATAATAAGCACCTGAAATAAAAGACTTTTCCTTTCCTTAGTACTTAAAACACAGAGTCAAAAGTTCTTTGATTTCCAAACATAACAACTCCAAATACCACAATAAATTCTGATTAAAATATAAACTAAATAGTCACCTTACGATGACAGAACAATAAAAAGATATAAAAAATACCTAGCAAATAGGCAGAACTACAAGACAGCAGTAAGACTTTATTGGTATTTGCAGTCACCAACTTCCCTCATTATTTTATAGCCCAAACAAAACACTTCTATACCTTCATTACCTAAGAGAATCTACACTAAAAGCGCAGCAAGACGCCACAGGATGCCAGACTGCCATGGCTTACAGAGGTTACTGCACTGTGAACAATTGCAAGGATTCACAGCAGCCAGAAGTTAGGGCTCCCATAGAGACAAAGCAAGGAATAGCCAAAGCACAGCACCAAACATCACTTGAGTCAAGACACCATGGCAAAACAAGAACAGGGACAAGCAAAGGGAAAGGGTTTCTTCTCTCTTTCTCATTTAACACATGCCAGCTGGGGAGATGAGCCTGTATTTCCTCTCTCCCCCACCCCCTCCTGCTTCAAGAACATGCTCTGCCATCTCTTTTGAGACCAGCCAAAATTAACACATTTATAACCACATTTTGTTTTCTTATGCTGGTTGCTATAGTTTTTCATTTATCTCTATCCCAAGTGTCATCTAGAATTCTTGTTGAATTATTTATCAGCATTTTTACTGCTCACCTTTGACAGACACAGAAAATAAGATGTAAGGAGAAACTTAAATGAGACCAAAGGAAAGTAATGAAAGAAGCTAATTAAAATAAGTGAGATGCATGCAGCTCTTCACATTCCCCTGTTTCTGGTGAGAAGAACTGGGAGCCATAGTACCCTTGTTAAGGACCAGGAAGCCTTGCTAAAAATAGTATGCCTTTCAGGCAGTAAGTCTGACCTGAGTATGGCAAAAAGCAAGTACAACAGTCACAGGTGAACTAAGACCTCAAAGGTTACACACTATATCACAAAAATGGTTTTCTTCTGCTACAGTACGGTCTCCTGGTTCTAAATTCACAAACCACCAGGCCATCTTTGGTACACTACAACACAGCTTTCTGGGAAATTTTCACAACTTTTACAGTAAACCTCACATTCCCTACTTTGTCCCTTAACAGTGTTGCAATATTCATGGGAGTGCAGTCCAGCACTTGTATCTGTGGCTCAGCTGGTGTAACATCACAGTTATAGACTGTGAGTGTGGTGTGCAACAGGAACAAGTGTCCTGACAGAATGTCAGCTGTGGCCACTCCAAATCAGTGCCAAGGGATCACCACACCTGTCTTGGGGCAATATCTGAATGTCCTCAGCAACCTCAGAACATGATTCTAGAAGGAAACAGGTTGAAAGAGCTACTGCAGAGTGGCTGCTCCACACTAACTGGTCATATGGACAGTATGATTAAACTAAACCAAGATAAAGCACTTGGTGATCAGAAGATTGATGTCCATCCGAGGAACTGGCATGGATTAGCTTCCAGGCATTAAATTTAAAACTCAAGTTATTCTGCAGTAACTGCTCCACACAGACAAGCCATTACACAGATGAACAGCATTTCACAGATAATGATTTTTCCTAATAACATCAGTGACTTTTAGTTTTCTATGGAGACATTTCTATGAGCCTCATTTCATTAAGAACTCCTTTTACATGAGGGAAGGTTGCCAGCTGCCCCTGCCTCATCTTAAGTCATTCCAAATGTTTCTATCAATTTGATTTCAGGTTGTGCCTCATAACTTGCATTTGATTGTCAGCATGGGAAAACAAAGACTCACACTTAATTCCTTTTTGCAGTCCTAGGAAAAACATTGACTCACCTATTACATGGTCTCTGGCTGACTGGAGAGACCTAGGTGAGAAGAGCTTCAGGCCATACATTGTATAAACAGGAGGATTTGTGTCTTTAGATCCAGCATCTAGCAGCAAAATAAGGCCACACAATATACAAAAATATACAGGTCTGCTGTAGATTATGATTTTATTGTGTCCCTGGAAGAAAAACCAAAAAGTTAGACTTTTATATTCATTCTTCTACTGCATGCACTGCATTAACTTGGAGAGAGGGTCAGGAGTCAGACAAAATATTTTAATGACTTATACATAATAATTAGTAATAAAAATGTGACAAAGTATTTCATCTTCTTCCAGAGGAGACTTTCAAAAGACACAATGAGCAGTTAAGACTGACTCCAGCAACCATTTATGCTTTTGAAAAACTTACCCTTCTGGACCTTTCAAAACTTACTAATTCCAGTAGTTGCCATTTTTTGTGGAGAAAGAAACCTCAATCTGTCTGCATCTTTCATCTCAGTAGAAAAATAATTTTTCTCAGTATTTCTTTTATTTCAATGAACATCTGCTTCAGGTGGTTTGACTTTTCTTTTTTTTTACTTTATGAAATTTAAAATTAATTTAATTTTTAATTGACTCCTGGGAATAAAAACTATAATAGAGCATATGCCTGGTACAGTGTGAGGCATGGGGATGGATTTTCCTTCATGAATTTAATTTTTTTGTTTCTTTGAACCACTTGACAGTAAATCAGCATGCCTTCTGAAAGGGGTGACACTCATCAGCAGTTTCTGGTCTGCTTCTTATGAAGCACTTTGAAATTATGATCCAAAGGAAGTAGGATCTGGAAGGAACCTCGTCTGATGTCTTTCATACAAATCTCTCACACAATTGATTCCCACTAATCCTACAAAACACTTTTGTGGGGCTGCAGGCCAGGGAACCCAACAGACACTTAAGAAGAACCTTAATAGCTCTCCTGGTAGCAAGTTTAAGGGTAACTAAGACATTGTAAACATGATGAGTCAAAAGTTTCCTAGAGTGTGAAAAGCCAGAATCAAAGTGACAAGAATCCAAGTTTGCCTCGCTTAAAGCTGCCGTGCAACTGTTCTTATTTGAAAAATGCAATTTAAGTGAGTATAATAAAAGATCATGTCTTTTTTTGAGTCTACTTACTGACTTGAAACTGTGGCTGAGTTTGTTTGGCTGCCAGCCAAGCTTGCATGTTAGATTGCTATTAACTGATCTGTACTCTCTTTTGAGATCAATCAGTTAACAAGGTGGCAGATTACAGGGAACTGGTGGGTTTACATCACGCCTCACATCCATAGAATATGAATCAAGTCAGGGACATAAATCCTTGCTCTTTAATCAATTTCAATTTTACTACTTCTTTTTTTTTTTTTTTTAATAGGACACATGGCCACATTCTCCATGGAGAATTACAAAGATAATGATACAACTTTAAAAATGAAAAATAATTTAAGCTATTACTTTCTGGCCTTTTTTAAACTTCAGTTCATTTATGTAAAATATGAGCTGTGCCTTAGGAAAAGAGACCAATAAATATGCACCTAAACAATTGCTTTATGTTTTATATGCTGACATTCACTCTAGGCTGTTTTATGGTGATTACACTCTGTTACATTCTCATCTTACCTCTTGACCTATGGAAGCCAGTTTTATCTTTGCACAGTGATTATTTGAAGGCAGCTGGGTAAGACAGAGTTGATGACTACAAGCCCAGAGGTTTAACTCCACACACCTTGCAGTCACATGCAGAACACTGACATACTCAATTAGGATTACAGTGCATATTTAACTCTTACTTCTAAAGAAGTCTGTGGTGCTTTGGGTGAAGAGCTGGCTGAAGGGTGGGCAGAGCTCAAAGAGCTGCACTGAAAGGGGCCACATCTGGCAGGACCCATCAGCAGTGAAGTTCTTCAGGGCTGAGTTCTTGCACCATTTAGCAAGTTTGCCAAAGATACCAACCCCAGAGGTGCTGCTGACTCTGTTGAGGGTCAGGCAGCTTTGCAGAGGGAACTAGAGAGACTGGAATGCTGGGCAGTGATTAATGAGATTCAATGCTAGGTCCTGCTCCTAGGATGAAGTAATGCTGGGCACAAGTGTAAATTGTGAGATGAGTGGCTGGTAAGCAGCCCTGCAGAAAGGGGCCTGGGGGTGCTGCTCACCAGCAGGTTCAATGTGAGTCCACTGTGAGTGCCACCAGCCAAGAGGGAAAAGTGCATCTGGAGTGCATCAAACACAGCCACATGAGCTGGTCAAGAGGTGATTATCGTGCTGTACTCAGCACTGGTACTGCCCCACCTTGAGTGCTGTGTGTTTTGGGCCTCACTCTTTAAAAAGGATGTGAAGGTCCCTGAAGGCATCCAGAGGAGGGCAACAAAGCTGGTGAAATCGTTGGAAGGAATGTCCTGTAAGGAGCAGTTAAGGATTTTGGGCTTGTGAAGTTTGGAGAGGACAAGGCTGAGGGGCAACTTCATTGCTCCCTACAGGTTCCTGAGGAGGGGAAGTGAAGAAGGTGGTGCTGGCTCCTGTCCCATCCAGTGACAGGGTATGTGGGAATGGCATGGGAAAGCTGCATCAGGCAGGAGTATTCCTTGTGAAAAGGTGTCAAACACAGAAACAGGCTTCCTAGAGAGGTGGTTGATGCCCCAAGCCTGTCAGTGTTTAGAGGAAGCATTTGGACAATGCTCTTAACAACTTGTTCTGACTTTTGGTCAGCCCTGAAGTGGTCAGGCAGTGCTACTGGATGATCATTGTAGGTCACTTCTATCTTAGTTAGAATAGAACAGACTAATACAATCACTCTTACCATGCTAACTATAGTAATGCCACTTATGATTAAGGAAGCAGATTCCAGAGGCTTTCTGAAAGCTGCAAAATGTGAACAAATACTACCTTCCCTGTTTTTCAGGTGGTGGTGGTGGGTAATGAGACAGAATCTTGAAATCTTTCTAGAACCTTATCAACAGAAGCAAAGCAATGCAGCAGCAATGCACTCAGAAGGGCAGTGTCTGCACAGCTCCTGCACTACTTGGGCTGTGCTCAAGCTGAATGAGCTTCCTAGAGCACAGCAAACACTCCAGTCCCCACATCTGGGGAACATGCGACACAACAGAAGAAAGAGGAACTGCCGCAAGTATTAACGTGGTATTTCACTGTCATTTACATGCTTCATGTGAGGAGCACTATTTGGGACAGGACTGATTTGAGGGCAACAGTGGACACCTTCTGGGACAGAGAAGATCACTTCCCAAAAGTCACAGCCAGGGAATAGACATGAAAATTTTTTAAGGTTTTAGAAAGAAACAAACAGAAAAATAGGAGCAAAGCCCTCCTGTACCTGCCCCTGACAGACAAAGCTAGGCAGCCCTTCACCAAAATGGGCAGCACAACTTGTTTAACAAGCTCTTTTAGATATTAAGGGTTCATTTTGTTTTACTAAGCAAGCTCACCAGATTTTGACATGCAAAACTGATTTAATCTTGGTGAAATGATTCCACTCTGCATTCTTGTTTAGAAAAAATTAAATAATGAAGCAGAATTCCATTTATATTTTACATTTCATTTGTTAAACAATCTTTTTTTTTCCTTCACTGATAAAAATGTCAGTGAAAGCTTTTCCCTTCCCACAGTCTGCTAAAAAAAGTCACTTTTTTCATGTCCATGTTTCTCATTAATATGTTTCAGATACACATTCACATCTTACCAACACAGCAGTGATGCATCTCATATTTCTAAAACAATATTGAAGACTTTCAACAAGGAGTATTTTCACAAACACTTCAATTTACTACAACAGTAGTTTTGACTGCAAAGCATTTTAATAGAAAAATTTTAGAAATATCTAATGGATTTTTTTTGTTTGTGGGTGCACACATGTAAAAGAAGACAGAAGGCTTTTTTATATAAAGAAATGTGCATGTGCTCAGTTCTACAGAAAAGCTTACAGGGAAAAATTACAAATACTTCATAAGTGCCTTATGGGATTTAGGAAACTGCCTGTGGTAGCTACACAGCTGAGTTAGCTATCTGCTTTGGGACATAACAGGACTGAGACAATGAATATATGTAACAAGATTTAGGGAATCTCTTAAGAGCATGATTGCAATCTTTCAAGCTCAAATACCTTTGTAAGCCCGAGCTTGATGCTGAGCTTTGCAGGTGTCTTATGAGGTGCTTAGAGACAAGCTCTCCTGATCCTTCTATAGAGCCATTTACTAAATGTAAAACCTTGCCTAAGGTTTTTCTAAAATCTTTCAGTGCACATGACAAGGATCTCTTGGATCTCTGAATTTTAATACCCTGCAGTCACCAGCAGGTTGCTTGTATCAGGTGACTAACAGCAAAATATAACACACTTTGGAATGGACTTGATTTTCTTCTTTCCACCACTCCAGTGAGGAGGCTGCTCCCAAATTTCACCATCCCAGAACCACATACCCCTGTGTAAACAGCACTTAAAGGTCACCAGCTCCCAGTGGACCAGAACTGGAAAGCCTAAAACTCCCATCTTGTAGCAGCCACCAGTACTAAACCTGCAGCAACAATAAAAGCTCTTTCCTCAACAGCAGCAAGTGAATACACTCAGGGGGAGTTTGGAACAAAAGCTTATGGCATCTAGGCATTGTGTTTTCTGAACTCACTGGATGCTATTTTAAAGCAGTCTTTCAAAATGCTACAGGCTAACAGAAACAAACTCTGCACATGATATAGGGAAGAAGTTTGGAACCTCCTTGGCAGCCGTGGATAACATAAGGCATAGTGGCTACTCATGGATCCATGAACAGAACTTAATTCACTGTGCAGATCTGAGGCTCATAATGGTTTGTTTCAAACTCAAAAAAATCTCATCTGCATTTTCATTCATGGGTGTGATATTGATCATTCTTCAATCACTCTGCTGTTCTCTATCCTTACATTAACATCAAGAGACATTATTGTCTTCAAATTTAATGCAGTCACATGAATTATGAAACAGTACATGGTATTTCTTCTTGCCTACTCATTCTCCTGTTTCTGAGGTGCTTAGTAGCTCAAGCAAGCCTTTACAAATACCTGTTGTGTTAAAAAGTTATAATGTAGAAATTGCTAATCTTCTATTTTAGCATGACAACACCTCTACCTTTAAAACTCTTAGTGGAAAAGCTTTCTAAATTTTATTTCTATTGTAGTTTGTATAGTGCACAAAAAGTTTGCCAGAGAGTATCCCTAATAAAGTTTTAGGAAAGAAAAGGAATATGGGAATACACCTATTGTTACTTTGTTCCATTGCTGCATGACTTACACAATACAATACAGAAAATAACACTTGTAATAGTACTGTGAGAACCTGAAATTCAGACCTGGATTCTGCACCAAAAAAAAAGTTCTGTTTAAACACTACCTTATGTTTAACACTATAAAAACATATGGGCTGGAGAGGTTCATAATGAAGTTTTGACTAAACTGTTTGCCACCCACTTTAAACAAATGCACACACTACTAATGTCTGATTAAGTGCAAACTACTTGATTACAGTTCACATTATTATATCTAGACAGATGCCAGTTGGGCTGACAAATTATATTATTTTACTCACAACATCCCCCAACTTTTCACTGAGATTGGACTATTTCTCTAATGTATTGAAAATATTACCCTACAATGGGTAAGTTGCTGTTTTTAACCTTTCTCTACTTTTTATGCAGACAGGTATTTCCTATGAATGCATTATAACCAAAACCACCATAACTTCACCCCTAAACAGTTGCCATGAAAGAGAAACTGAGAATCCTCTGAAATCCAGCTAGTGAAGTGTGCAGTATACATATAGAAAAAAAATCAATTTCAAGTTCAGCCTGTACTTCTAGCCTCTAAACTGACAAAAATAATTGCACCCTGCCAAAGGGAACTGATCCAACAGACCTGAAGTTTTCAACATGTCATTTTTGAAACTTGAGGGAAGAGAGGACATCCTCAAAAATATTCCAAGAGCTAAATAAGAAACAGAAGCAACTAGCACCCAGTGTAAAAGAAAGGAAAAGGCATTATGGCCACTGAAATGTCTTCCAAGATCCACAAATCAAAAATGCTAAGACACCATGATAGGTGGAGTGATAAAGTTGAAGTTGTAGGAGGATGCCTCTAGAACAGTCCTATAGTAAGGAAAGACTTGTGTAAAGAACTGGTTCTCTGCAAGGTGGTTGGCACCATCAGAGTTCAATTTCTTAGACATATCCAATAAAAAAACCCATAGCAATCAGCAAGGGTCCTTACATCCTGCATTCACCCAAAGATTCAGCGAATTCTTCAGGACACAAGCACAGAAACTGTGACCATATTGTAACAGGGAAAACACCTGTGTCATTCAATGATCTAATAATACTTTTAATAAATAATTTTTCAGTAGCAGATTTAAAAAATAAAAAGATCAATCCCCAGTCTCAAAGAAAAAAAAATACAAAAAAAAAATCCCAACTGAGCAACAACTGAGCTGCTAGTCTGGAACTTTTCTGCTCTTTTCTGCCTGTTTCTAAAGGAAAGCAAAGAAAAGGTTTGTGTGATGTCACAGGATCCAACATCAGTAAGATAGTCCAGATGAATATTCACTGCACATATTAACTTAAAGAAAAAGCACTTTTCTAATAGCAGTGATGAATTCAAATAGCTTAAAAATAATTAAACTTAGTACAAAGTCTTGAAATCACAGATGTATTTTTCTTTTTCATAAATCAGCTAGAACAGCAAACAGCTAATACCTGTGTTTCACTGAACAGCCAGCTGTTTCACAGTACACAAGAGATAATAGAGGAGAAAGACTTGTTTTACTGAATGAGACTTACATGTATGGGCGAAGCAGGATCAGGCTGAACACTCTAAAACAAAACAGAAAGAAAAGATGTTTGCTTACAGGATTTTTTCTTTGTAGAAGTTAGAAAAGAATTCAGCAATTGGCTATGAACTTGAGTCCTACCTTGAGGAGAGAATACTGGCAGCTGGCCATTACGAGACAGAACAACAGAACCCAAATGTCTTTACAAAAGCCTTGGTTCAGAGTCAGGAATCCAAGAAGTGAAACAAGAACTACTAGAAGGACAGCAAACACATTTTCCTTTATATCTTCTGTCCTATGTGAATAAAAGTGTTGGAGAAGTACAAATATTTGTAGATTCATTAGAGCAAGGCAGGTGCATTTGTAGCTGGTATGAGCTGGTATGTGCTGCAGCCATCAGAGTTCACTGGATCCCATAACTACATTTCCATGTTCAACAGCATTTCATCCCCATGCCAAAAACCTTACCCAAAATGATAGCTAAAACGTTACAGGAAAAAAAAGCCATATGCACTGAAGTCTAACATCCCTTCCCATCTCACTTTCCAATTAGAATTCCACAATGGAGATGATTTGAGTGTAGAAAAGTGTATGCTTATAAAAGCGAAAACAAACAAAACAAAAAAACCCCAACACATTAACAACTACAAATAAAATCAAATACTCAAACACTTTTAAATGAGGAAATAAGGCATTCCATTAATGAAAAATATACATCTGACAGCAAAGAACTGGATGAAAGACCAAATCTGTCATCTGATGTGTTATTTATCTATTCTGTTAGAACATGGAAACTGAGATAAAAAAACAGTGTCAATATTCAGGCTGTAACAAAAGAGCTTATCAGCAGAAAAGATTTCCATGCAATTGAAACATAGAGATAAAACACTACAGATAAGTAAATATCTGCTCTGGACTTGAAACTCCCTGACATGTAGCCTGATTTCTGCATCAGGTAAAACTGCCATCTGAAATTTCTGCTCTGGAGTCCATGTTAACCCATATGGCACAGCACCACCAATAGAAGCAGAGACAAATAAACTTCAACTGGACAGATGCAGCAGTTCAAAAAAAACCCTTCACCTGAATACCATTCTGTAAATCATTTTCTTTTTTTAAACATTGGAGTATTTGGTTTACAATACCCTGGGACTCTTCTACTACTGATTTTCTCATCAGAAATCATTGGATCTGTAACATCTGTGAGTCAAATTACAGACTAGTCTACAAGCCTGGCACTCACATGAATCAAAGTCTCTACCTGAAGACAAAGGGTAGCAAGAACCACTGAAACCAACCCTGAACTTCAACTTAAAGCAAAAACACCCCTATCTACTCAACCTGAATTCTCCTTCTCTAGTGATCAGCACTGCTTTCTGGACATGAAGAGCCACCCATCTTAACACTACCTAGAGCAGCTTTTCTAAAAAAAACAAGCAAAAACAAGCTTACCTGTCCAACAATGCCAACAAGGTGAGACGATCATACCAGACTTTAATCCACTTGCCAGGGAATATAACAAATCTGTAAAACTGCCTGTTCAGCTTCCTTTGTGCTGAAGAACATGAAGAATCCTCAGGGTCCTGGCTGGGCTGCTATAAAAACAAACAAGAAATACACAAAACTCTCTCACACAGCTGCCAGCAAAACAGGAGTCCAAAAGGCCAAATTTACATCAGATTTTTTTTTTTTTAACTAAAAGGGGTAGTGGGAGTATATTAGCATATTTATTTTCTTAATTTTAAATTAAAAATAAAAATATCACACTAGCTTAATTGTTGCAGAAGAATAGAAGCTATTTAATTATGTAGCTCAATAGTGACAATATGCTTAAAAAAGTAATACTAAATGTTCATTTAAAAATTAATTATTTTTTAGTCCAGATCCAGTACATGTCTAAAGTTTCTTTTAGATTTTCCCATGCATCAGGCTAATTACAGCACATCACAAAAACATGACAGGACAAATCCTTCTTTTTAAATTAAAAAAAAAATAAGTTAGCCTTCAAGTCTAGAGGTATGACTTATCAACTTTTCCAGACCACAGCTTTGTTTATCTTTCCAGAGATGCTTTGAATACCACATCAGGTATGCCTCCTCAAGAACAGCAAGAGGAGGAAAAAAAATTGCAAACAAGCACAAAGAGCATAAACAGTACTAATTTAAGTGTCTCTAATTATACCATCATAATCATAAATCCACCCTTTTGAATATTGCTTTTGCCAGATTCTAAGGCTTTTTCCAACTCTTCTCTACAACTCCCCTCCAACTATCTGCAGACCATCAGCCAGGCCTGCAAAGCTAGACAACAGATGAAAAAAATCTCTGCAAAGCAATGATTTTTTTTACAAAGTACATCATTACTGATGTTATGGAGGGGGAATAATCAATCATTTTTCTTCCAAGAAGAAGAATTTGAGATTTCAAATTACTGTGAATTCCAGTGGTTTTCTATCTCCTCCCAGGCAGCCTTTTACCTGCCCCTCCTTAAAGATAATTAATCAACAAATATACTTATTATAGAATTCTAGGCAATGTCTATATTAGAGTTATCTATGTTAGATTAACATTCTTAGGGCAGGGGATTTCTGTGTGAAGCAATTGATTTTAGAATCATAACAGTTAGCAAAGCACAGTTTTTTAAACAACGTGTCCACCTGCACAAAGGAATTGTTACATTTTTTTCCTCAGAATATTGGAATCATTTCTAATCTTCCCTTTCCAGGAAAAGGAGTTTTAGACAGAGTTTACACATGACAATGTACTTCTGTGCATCAGCTGGGAAACAACTCAGATATCCTCAGTCTGCTGGCAAACATGAGGTGAAACAGGCTAGCATAAGCTCTGGAGAAAGAAATTCAAGTTTAGGCATTTAATCTCATGCCTCCAACTGACTAAAAGTGTACAGCCATGCAGAGCCAGGGAGCTAAATTGCTAGTAGTGCAGGACAATCCCTCATACTTCTGAGCATTGAGATGTGCAAGGGGTTGCTGGGCTATTTAGCATTTTTTCCTTTATTAACAATTCTGAGTGCTTAAAAAGCCATGAGACCAATTGCAATCCTTTCACTATGCTGACTTTAAAATCTGAAAGTAGTTTATGTCATCCAAATTTTAATATTTTTATTACTACTTTAAAAAGTAACTTAAACATGGGGTCAGGGCATTTTTAAAGAAAAAAAAACATGTTTTAAAATATTACAGTTGCTAATACCCAACAGAAAGTAAAGCAAAATTCAGACTGCTGCAGTCATTAACTTCACATATCTAATGTAGATTGCTCACCATAACTAGATAAAACAAATCAAAACGGTGGCAGAGAGTTCACTAAAAACACCCAAGGATCTGATCATTGAGTCCCCAGCACAGCCTAACACGCCCTTAGCTGAGTGCATAAGTGAACATTTTGGCTCCTGAGGAACTGCAACCTTTGGATGAAATCCTCTGTGTGAGTCTTGCACTGCTTAGGTGGGAGTCAGATTTTTGAGCTGGATTTGGGAAACTCTCTGACTAGCCCTGAGCAAGCCACTCAAGTCTAACTGTTTTCTCCTATCAAAAAAGGGCTTATAAAAATTCACTTCATAAATTTATATGTCAGTGACAGCCTGAAGCCCTAGCTTCATTGAAATCAATGACAATGCTTTTCCTGATTTATGTAGGCTCAGAATTTCATGTTTAGGAAAAAAATTTCAGAAACCAGGACATTCTGAAATTACTGCCTGGCCTGGCTACAAATTTGCTAATGTGACCTTGAGGAGCTGTCTTCCTCAAAGAGAAAGAAGAAATGACAATTGTTCTCTAATTTACAGGCAGTTTACAGGACTATAAATATCTGGAAAACATCAAAGCCTTTAGATGGAAGACACTGTCCAAATATGAAAGACACTATTCAGGACAACTTACAATTTTTAGTTTAAAATAGTTCCTTTATACAAGTTACTACTAGCTTAACATTCCAGTGTGAAATCTAAGATGAAAGCCAATTAACTGTCATTTTACTGTTATTCATAAATACCAAACTAAAATTTGCCATGGCAGAGAGAAAGTCAAAGGTATTATAAAAGGAATTGTAAAAACAGATTATATAAATCACAGACCCCAAACACTGTAAAGTTCATGTCCACATAAGACCATGCAAACTGAAGTCTGAGGGCCTTTTTCTTTTACTAGCTGCATTGAGGAGGTGGCTTCAACATTCCACAGCAAACAGTCAGAGGCCTGGTTGCCCAATTCAGAAAAGTGAAACCAGACATGAAGTTTTATGACAGCAATGAATCTGGAATAAACACTTCATACTATTAAAATCTGGTGGTGTGTCTAAAATCCTAACAGCTGTGTCCTCTTCCAAATGAAATATGGTTGAAGATAGAAGATGAACTTTTTCGGTGACTGAGTCTTTAAATAGTCCCCTAGGACACTACTCAGTGTCGGTAGAAAACAGCTGAGTTGCATCCATCAACATAAAACACATCTTCTCCCATGTGAGCAATAAACAGGAAAAGCAGTATAGCAAAAACAACAAAATTGTCTCAGGAACAAGCCTGCAGCCTTTGTTCATTGAGCAGTTCATCAAGATGCTAGAAACTCAGATATAACAGTGTACCCGTGGGTTTTCTGAAAGGGTCCTTCTGGCCACCATCAGCAGGAGCTGCTGCTGAAGTGCGCTGGCTGCTTGATCCCCAGAAGATGGCTCTTGGCTCTCTGAAGTGGTAGTACTGGAGGAGCTGAACTGTATTTCACTGTGCACAGAGGACAGGAAAGAAAGAGATTGTTTTAAGCAGCAATATCTTCTTAACAATTCTGAAACATTAGAGGAGAAAGCCTGTAATTACACTACTGGTTGGCTCACAAGACTTGGGAACCTTCCACCTTCATATCTGAAATCTAGTACAGATCCACAAAGCAGTCAACACCCAAATTCAGATACACTTGATTTACTACATCCACCACAGAAAAACAGATACTTCTGTATCACAGCTTTTCTCATTTTGAGATGAACACCCTCAAGGAATCACACTTCACAAGTGCCTTTTTCTGTCCATTGACAATTTAAGTTTAGAGATGCACATCTACAGAGCAAAACTGCAAAGTAGATACTGCACAGATCCCACAATAGCTTCCAACAAGCTCACTTAGGTACCAAGCTAGTCTAGTTTCACCTGCACTGAATTCGGTGAGTACTGATTTACCCTGCTGAGAATTCAGGCTACAAGAACTTCCTTCTGCCCTACCAGGATAATAATACATGAGCTAATTCACATAAGGCTAATTCAGGATATCCCCCATGTACTGAGTGCAAATTCACCCTGGGAGGGCCCTGAGCCAGATACTATTTATTGTTTTTCCTCACATTTCCTGTTTTGTGTTGTAGTACAGCACCTAAACACTTGTGAAAATCTGCACTTAGAGCAGCAGTGCCTGTTGGGTTGCAGAAATCGTGTTACCATGACATGACTGACTGGGTTACAGAGACAACTTTATTGAAGTTAAATAATTGTTACTTGGGGAAGAGATCTATTTTGAATACTTCTTTCTAATTATCTTCCAAATGGGATTGATACATCAAGTGCTCTGCTCCAAGCTCATTGCCCCACTGCCTCTGGATACCTGCCTTGGGCTCTTACTACTTTTGTATCTACTTGAGGTGAAAGCACCTAAGTGCTCATGCAAGGTAGTCAATATCTGTTGTTCTTATTTTGCATAAAGACAAGCAGGAAGAAACTAGAGCAATCTGCCTACAGTCAGCCAGGAAGCCTATGGCAGTGCAAAGATTAAAACCCTCCTCTTGCATACCCTACATTTGCCCCAAAGGCACCTTTTAATTTTAGTTAACTCAACTTTCCTTGCCTTTGGTTGCCAGTTCCCAAAGGCTCCTATGTAACCCTTGTTAAAGCATTAAAATTGTGGCTGTCCTGCACATGACTGGATGTTAACTTCAGCTGTAGTGGTTAGCCTTGTTCTGGAACACAGCTCAGTGTCTGGATTACTTAAAAGAAGGGCTGAAGTGCCACACCAACAGGTTGAAATGCATACACTCTTTCCTCCCCTCCAAGATTTGATAGCTCTGCCTGGACCAACAGGAACACAATCAGCCTTGGGATGTCAGCAGAGGAGCCATCCTGCCTCTGGTTTCTCAGCCAGGTAGTTTATGTTTTCAAAGCCTTGATTGCTATCAGACTTGAATTCCAGACCTGATATTCACCATCTGCCACTCCAGCAGAACTCTCAGCTGAGCAGAAATGACAGCACCCATACTTCTGACCCTCATGGCTTCCTCTGCACACCACACTCCTCCTGCTGCAGACAGCAGCATGATCCACTCCCCAGAGTCAGGAAAGCTGTCATGTTCCCTTTGGACAGCACTAGCAAATGAGAACACGGTCCACCACAACCCACTTGATGTCCCAGCCACAAGGCAGCCCTCTGTAAGAATCATCTCCTTTGTCAGCAGTTATTAACAAAACAGTACAGAAGGGATGGCACTCATCCAAGATCCTGGATCACAATCAGAAGATTTAAGCAGGAGGAAAATGGAGGAAGCCTTGAGGAATGTCTCCCAGGAGTAAGATTCCCACAGATATGGACTACAGAGCAACCTTGCCCAGTCAGAAGGAAGGCAAGGGATTGTTTGTTTGTTTCCTCAGGATGAGCTGTCCCATTCCTTATCATTATGGCTGCAACCCTGAGTCTCCCTGCTCACAGCAAGAAGTAGGAAAATTTCGCCCAGGCTATGCAGGAACACTAGCCTGAGAATTCCTGCCCAAAAGGTGACTCAACAAAAGAGCAGGGGAATAAAACAGTGGTTGCTCATTCCTTCCTAAATGAAGAGTCAATCTTGACTAAATTGTTGCATCTTTAGCTGTCTTTCTACAAAAGCCAAAAGTATGTTGAGATCAGACCACATCTTTAATCTCACATTCACCAAAAATGGAAATGGCAGAAGGACAGATGGATGGAACAGAATACCAGAGGAGTCTATCAGCTCTCAGAAATCAACAATCTTTTATTAATAAGCCTTCTTCCAAGAATAAACCTAGAAGATCAAATCATCTACCACCAGACTTGAAGTTAACCAAAAAGCCAAGAGGGCCCATAGTCTGTTTTGGGTTCACATCAAAAATCCATAGCTCTGTCTCTCAGCAAGTGGCAGAGGAGACCACAAGCAGCCAGGACACTGACTGTGGGGAACAGTCAGAAACTTTATAAGCCTGAAAAAGCAATTAGGGCAGAGAAGTTTGGAAGGCAGAGCTAGTAAAGCAACAATTCCAAAATCAGAATCTGTCATCTGGCAGTCATCAGCTTCATTTCTCTGTACCTTCTTATTCTCTCCTCATCTTCCATTTCCTTCAGCTCCTGTCTGCTGCTTTTGTCTTCCTTATCCCTATTTTCCACACAACCTCCTTCTGACATTCACTTGCTACCCCCAAAGATGAATTGCTTGCACAGCTACTTAGAAACTGTACATCTCATCTGATGACATTGCTATCACACTGACAGCAAACACCAGTAAGAAATGCAATGATGGTGTTTGTGTTTTTGTAAGCCCATAAACTAGATTCCATAAATGTATTACCATATACAAATAGGAGCAAACACTCTCTAATCATAAAATCATTAAACGGAGCTGATCGCAGTATAACACAGAATCTTGCTAAATAGAAAATCTGTTCATTTGCAGAATCAAATTAATATTATCAAGATCTATCACAGTAAACTGCACTGCTAATGTAAGCAAAGGTATAATTGAACTAAATTTTGAGTAATAAATTATTAACTAAAAATATCTTTGATAAACATATAACCTACGCAGATCAAATTCAAAAGCAACATAGCACCCTCTACTGATAATTGGGTATAAAACCAGGAATTTTTTTCTGGCTCATAATCCCATTTTGTAAGAACACTCAGTAAGCACAAGACAGTGCAGCAATCATATTAACACATAGAATGTTTCAGTATAACCACTCAGTGCTGGAAAAATCTTCCTTCTCCCCCTCTGTTTAGCCTGTTGCCTTTTACCATCAACAACTTGGCCTTAGCCATTCAAACATAATCCAGCCTAAGTCATCCCCTTTGTTAGGATTATTTTGCCTTGGGTCTGACCCCCTCCATGAGTTCATTATACAGGCAGACCACAAAGAATTCCCTGTTAACAAAGCTGTTTTGCAGGTCTTGGTTAGATTTCATTTTAACCTGCATATTGGAGAGAAGACAGGTCTGCACATGCTAAAAACCAGAAAGATCACATTGGACTGCCTAAGAAAGCTGTCTGGGTCACTACAGAGTTTACAGTGTGTAATAAATATCATAGTGATAATAAATAATACAGCTGAAAGCTGTGCACAATACTCCCTAAAATACTGCCCTTAGGTGATGGTAAGCAGCTATGGCTGGGAAGAGCCAGAAGGCAGCTCAGAGTTAGAAATGTCTCCTCCTGCACATCCAACAAGCAACTGCTTCTGGAGTACTGGTCTGAGGTACACCCAAAAGCACAGAACTGAGACCTGAGTGACGTGGTTGTACAAAACCTAGCCAGTGCTGACAACACAGCAGCGACTCAGCACACCCATACCCTTGTGCTCTTCCAAAACAGTCAGTTTGTGGCTCAAATGTAGCTGTCTGAACTGATGCTGCTCATTAGGCCTCCACTAGAGAGCTGCCAGCACCAATCTGACCAGAGTACTGCACAGCTCAAGACTGACACTAAAAGCCACTAAAGTTGTGGATGTTGCTTCTTTTAAGAAAACGATGGCTTACAGTTCCCAACTAACAAGACTTACACTAAAAAGCATCTCAGAGCATGTAAGAAGATTGAAATACACCAGTAATAGCTGGATTAGCAGTGGATAATTATGTGACAAATCCAATCACAGGAAAAAGAAAAAACTCAAAGAGGAAGCACTGTTCACGTTTTTTGGTAAGACTTAGCAGTTTCATAAAGTGTAAAATTAATTCAGAATGTGCATCTTAACTTTCTTCAGTACTTATATCTCATGGCAGGTCAAGCTAAAGACAAAATCTCTCTTAAATGTTCATATTTTTCTAGTTGTACAAATGTGTATTTAAACACATTTTACTACAGGATTTGGGGATAATTTTTGGCATTTGTTTTACTAGCAAAAATAACACCTTTAATGACAATAAGGCAGAGTCTCTGAGTTTACAGAATGTGAAAGCTGGATGTAGTGATATGCTGGCATAATAGGCAGAAAAGATATCAGATCACTGTTGCAGTGTTGCAATAGACTGCAAAACAAGCAGTGGTATATATAAAGTCAACTACTGCAGATGGACAGAAAGGCCTTGTAAAGCACGTTCCCAAAGGTACTGTGGTCAATATGAAGGCAGGAAGTGATAAATGCCTTCTTGCTCAAATGGTAAGAATGGGGTCCATTCAATACACTCTTACTTTCCAGTATTCAGATACTTTTATGTTGCTAATAAGCATGTAAAATGATAATTTGCAAGCCTAGTACATTTCAAAGCAAAGATAAATGTACTAAAAACTTTAAAAACAAACAGTATGTGTTAGTTAATAAACTAGAGGATGCATTTTGAGAAGATGCAGCCTTATTGGAATTAGTGCATTAATAGCTTCCACAGTTGTGTTATCTCCAAAATATTTTAAAACATTCTTTTTTGCTCTCCTTATGGGAAGGCAGGGTATGGGAGAGAAACCAGTCCCAACACATAAAGCACTCCATAAACTCCTAGTACTGAGCAGGATTTTGCTGCCATCATGTGGCAGCATGGTCCCCTCCCATCTCTGAGTCTCATTCTGTTGAAAACACTCGTGTCCCTGCCCAGTGCTCAATGAAAGCAGGGCTAAAAACCCCTACACAAATAAAGGAAAGGATTTTTAACTGGCCAAGCTTAACAAAAGGGTTTCCTCCTGCCCCTTGCAAGCCATAAGGAAAATGCTACTAAGTTTGTAGAGAGTACTTTTCAGAAAAATCCATGGCTTCCTTAGAACGCAAACATTACCATTTTCAGTGCACATCCCCTGCTCATTTATGTGTTCAAGCAGCTCTATGCCCAGGGGAGCAGCTCATCTGAAACCACTGAATCCCAAAGAGGACTCTGTAATATTTGTCACATCCATTTCAAAACATTCTCAGCTGCAGAACTCCACAACTTGACAAGGAGCATTAAGAAATCTTTAAGATTCAGCAGCTTATTACAAGAGCAGTGGGGGACTGTTTTATTTGGGTCACCTTGCTGAGAAATACAAAGATGCTTTAGTGACACACTTTTTGGTCACATTCTAAAACATTTTGAAACACCAAAAAAAAAAAAATCTACTCTCTCCTATGAGAAATAACCTCAAAGGTTCAGGGAATTTTCCAGCAGTGAACATTCTAAATATTAGTGGATATTTGAAGGAGACATGTAGTACCACTAAGGCATTCAGATAGACTTTCATATAGAATAACACACTCAAACAGCTTATTCTGGGGTGAGAACGTAAATCAAATAAGTTAGCTCACTGATCTGACATTCTCTCTTTTGCCCAGGGCCAGAAACACCAGCACTCTCCAACTGTACTGACAGGTCCCTTAAATTATTTTTTTAGTACTTGTTAGCCACTAGTTTGTTGCAAATACTTTTAAACTTTTGGCCCCAATGATACCAAAAATAAAACTATTCTCCAAACAAGCAAAAAAAAATATAAGTAATTGTTTTAAATGGAGGTGTCTATCTGTATTGCAAAACATTTTAGCTGTAATATAGCTTTTTAGAAGCCTGGTTTCAGTGTCAGAGCCTCATCTGAAAAAGGTGAGGAGTTCAGAGGATCAACTGCTCAGACAGAACATGTCTGGAAAGTGCAATATGAATGCATGATTGTACTGGTATGGTTGAGCCATGGTGTAGTAATGAAACACACATGAATATAATTTTATCCTACAAAAGGTGGTATTTTAATAATTTTACAGGTAAATTAAAATATACATGACCAAGAAATCAGGATAAGGCTCAAACTTGAATAATTTTTTTTTGTGAAGGTATAGAGCAAGTTGGGTTTTATATATAATTTATTCCAAATGAAAGCTCAAGTGTTACACAGTAAGGAGAATCTGCACCTAAGATAAAGGTGCTTTTTGCTAAGAGCTGGGTAATCCTTCTTTCTGTTTGTACTGGTTTTGGTTGGAGTAGAGTTACTTTTCCATGGTAGCTGGTATGGAGCTGTGTTTTGGATTTGTGTTGGAAATGGTGTTGATAACACAGGTATCTTTTAGCTATTTCTGAGCAGCCTTTGCACAGAGCCCCAAAGGCTTTTTCTGCTCCTCACAGCACCCCATCAGTGGGGAGGCTGGGGGTGCAGAAGCAGCTGAGAGAAGACAAAGCCAGAACAGCTGACCCCAACTGACCAGAGGGGCATTCCCTACAATATGGCACTCAGCATATAAATCTAGGTGAAGGAGGAGGAAAGGAGGATGTTTGGAGTGATGGCTTTGTCTCCCCATGTCACCAAGACTAAGGGCAAGCAGGTGTCCTGTTCAGCCACCTCCAGGAAAGCCAGGCTCCACCACATGTCTTGGTGACTCACTTCAGAATAGATTCAAATGGTCTTTTTGTACTAATTTCTAACGTAATCTATGAGCTGGGAATAGAGTTTATACTTCTGTCAAAGCCTGTCACAAAGCAATTTATGGTTAGAGGTGAATTTGGCAGAGTAATGGGAGCATCAAATTTAGATGCAATCAGCTCAGCAGGGAATCCATTCCACTGGGACTGCTGGCAAGAGGTGTTGCTGGCAAGCCAACAAACAAAGTGGGGTCAGGGTAATTACACTGACAATAACTGGGGACTTGATCAGCCCTGCGAATGTTTAAATAATTTACCAAACTCAGTGACAAGAATCACCCACCAAAGTGGGGATTATGATGGAAAAGGAATTACCTACTTTTGGTGATAATTACAACATAAAAACCTCCTCAAGATTTAACTTGGCTACATCTTCAAATATTTTAAAAGCTGCACTGCTAGACAAGTGAGAGACAATTTGGCAAGAACCAAGCACAAAAACAATCTGAAAAAAATTCTAATTTTCAGTAACCTTTAACAGAATTAAGGGATAATTTTGGGAATTATTAATAAGAAAGTATTTATACTACATTTAAGTGTGGAGGGATAGAATGTAAGAAAATAAAGATAGTGCAGAAGGTACTCTCACACCTGAGGAGTTGCAGCTGTACCAATCACCAAAGATTAGGAACAGGCCTGCCCTTAATAGGCTACAGCTGTGTCCAATAAGAAGCGGAGTGCTACAAAGGAGTGGGTTAGCTAGGTGAGGGGAGAGTTGGAGTTTGTTGGCTGTACAATGAAGGAGTCAGAGCTGTGAGGAGCTGCACATGAGAAATCACCGAGAAGGTAGGGGAGCTTTGCAATTAGATGACAACATTTAAGAAGCTCTGTAGATTTCCTAGAACAAGGGCTGCAGGTACAGGTAATATTAGGAACAACTACTATAGCTGAAAAAGCCAACAATTAAGCTAAAGAACCAAAAACACACAAAGACAAAAAGTAGAAAATGATGGAGTATATATTAATAATGATAAACTGGAGAATACTCCAAAGATCATCTCACAACACTGCAGAACCAGAAAGACATGACAAGACAAAGTCTATTCCCTTTAACAGTATTGCCTGAAATGTCAAGGAGTGTCTGAAGGAAGAAATCACAGACTCCTTCGGATTTGGACATCTGCTTTCTCTGGCACATTGTAATCCATTGTTGTCCATCCACCCCTTCCTAAGCAAATGAAAAGCAGGAAGAACACAAAAACAAAGAAGAAAAATAAAACTGTAACACGTCCTCACTTCTGTGACAGTGACATTGTTAAGATTTTGAATTATTTGTGAGAAATTAATTTTAGATGCTATGACAAGAAGATAAAATGTTTATGGGCCATAGGAATATTACTTTAATTTCAGTTCCTAATAATCTGATGTGAAATGCTTAAGCCTACAAATGGAGAAGACAATAGCAGGACTCAATAGACAGAAAGTTAGAATTTGAATTGAAGACCATAAAATGCTAATGAGTTTGTCTCAAGGCTTTCTCTAAGAACTTTTTTGGAGTAATATTTAAACATCACCTTCAGTTTTGCATAACACTGTTAAAAGATAGTTACGTATAGCCAATTCATAAGGAAATTACTTTACTCTTAGCAAACCAGCCACAGTTCATACCCTCTCCAGTCAAAATTCCTTCCCCTTCCACTACTGCAGCATCCCAGAAGCATCACAGCTCCTGGACACCAGCAACAGGTCTGCTGCCTCTCCCAACAACACCCACAGGGCAAGAGGCCTCTTGTCATCCTCTGTCCTGAGTCAATTTTCCTCATAAAGAAGCACATCAGGATACAGTCCATTCAAATCCACGTGGTTATTCCATTTGCTCAACTCAGTTTGACATTTTCCCCTAAGGAGCTGCTTAATCTTAAAAGTATAAAGCAAGCATGATTGGTGATAAGTGTTTTAAGAGCTCATACACATCTACTGCAAACCTTTGTATTGCTCTCTGTGCTTATTCTAAATTCTGAAATCTGGGCTCCATGAGACCAAAAACCCACCCCCTCCTATGAAAGGAGGATGACACCTCTTTTGGCTAGGCATTAATTTTCTCCTACATCTCTTGACTCATGAAATCTAATTTGGATGTCTTTTTACTGAATTCACACAACAGGCCTAAAGCTATTGGTTGTTTCTGCACCATTTCAATTGCTCATGAAGCTGCACTGTCAATATTGTTGTCTTCTCCTTAGTTAACTTTTTCATGGGCTGGTAGATAAGTCATGTTCATCTCAGAGGTGCTTTCCATGTCTCTTTTTTAATATCCTTCCATAACAGCAGCATCTCCTGTTGGTATGGATTACTCTTATGATGAAATCTCCACCAGAGAGGGCCTACCCTCAAGGGAATAGTTTTTGTCCTGTCTCCAGACAGACACACAGAAGAGATTAAGTGAAGCACTCATTGATTACACCTCATGCTTCATTTTATCCTATTTGCCTTTTTCTTCACTAATAACCTTTCCTTCGCTGATCATTTGGTTTATCTTTAGCAAAAAAGAAAGTAACCTGACACAACTGATGAGCAAGCCTGTAAGTGGGAAGAGGGGAAGATGCATCATTCCTGCATTGTCCCTCAAAGCAGGTTTGCTCTTCCATTTTCTATATGCTGTAAGTGCTCCATATTGTCTAAATACAAAACTGCTTGATGCTGAACACCTGAAGAAAAAAACAAAAACTCCTTCCTTCCTGTGCTACCCTTCAAGCTACTCACAGATGGCAGAAACTGCCCACTGAACAAACAGCTCTCACTAATCTCTCTGGCCTAGACATTACAAACTGCCCCTGCAAAAACCAGCTCAAGCATACTTCAAGCTTCCTTGTCCCCTTTCCTCATTTTTCATATTAACTTCTGCTTTGAACTTTCCTTCATGCTGCTCTCTTCTTGGAAAAGCTCGTGTTCTGGCTTCCCATTGACTCCCACAAAGAAAGTCCTGGGAAGCCACTCCTCTTTGCTGATCTGGTCCATTCCCTGAACTATCACTTTACTCTGAAACTTCCAGCAAAGGTGCTCATCTTAAGAAATTACATGCATGTAAATGCCTATAAAGAATATCTGAACTTGCTTTTGTTAACATGGTTGAGTGGATCCCTTAAAAATAAACCTCATCCCTTAAGGTCTGCAAACCAAGACAGAGGTGTCAAAGAAGCATCTAGCAAAGGCAGATTCAGCATGACTTCTTACTTGGAAAGGAAAATGGTCCTTCCTTTGATTAAAAAAAAGTCAGGGGACAGACAACTATTTCTGAATTTGGGACAGATTCAAATTCGCAGTTAGACGAAGGGGGAGCAGAAGAGTGTTCTCTGCAAGGTGAAACAAAGAGAGTTGCAAGAAATAAATAGAACCCAAGTAAAATGTTTGAATTTTTAGGTCAAAACTGAACTCCACCAGGATGGGGGCAGGGGGCTATTTTGCTAAAGACAGAACATTTCTACTATTTGATTTTTTCTTATTTTTTACTCTTTGCCCACTGACAAATAAAAGCATTATTCTCACGTCTCTCATAATAGCATTCTATCTAAAATGCTGTTTTTAACATGGTCCCAAGTTTTTCAAAAGCCTCCACTGAAAGCCAAACACCTGAAGAACAATATTTTTTATTTAAAAAAAGACCATTCTTACTCCCTCACTCAACTTCTCCAAATGCTGCAAAATAGTATAAAACCCAAGATTATTTCATTACAATACTTATGAATAGCTACAATTCTTCTTACAGATATGCAAACAACCAATCACATCAAAGAGTGTGGAAACCACAGTAATAAATACAGGATTTACATGGATCACTCCAAAAAGAACTTTCAAAAAAAAAAAGAAAATTGTTTGGAAGAGCAATTTATCATTAGAGATTTAATGCAAGGAGAAAGGCTCTGCAGCTAGAATCCACAGGTCAATGACTGATACAGACACAGCACTAAAAATCTGTAAAGAATGCAACAGGTATGTGAAGCAAACAAGACAATGTTGATAGAACAGTCCCACTTACTTTGTTTGCAATTTCACTTATAATAGCTACACTTGACTTCAGCTATTCCCAGAAAATAAATAAAGCCAAGTGCATAGTTCCAATTTTCACTTGAAACTGTTTCTTTCCTATATTCTTATAAAGCTGTGTTTTAGCACAAAGCAAAAAAATTTTTCTGCTTTGACTTCTCTAGAAAAGGTTAGCACATTTATTCACCACTACTCCCCTTCATGTGCATCTTTCACAGCTACAGTTTCATAGTTTCCAGCAATGAAAACTTTCAAAGTTTCTAAAAATAAGGGCTTACTTACTGAGCATTTGACATACAATCACAATTTGATAGCTGATGTCTAAAATTTCCTTCCTTCTGACAGCCAGCTTTTAAATAGCAGGATCTGATTTCCCCTTTAGAAAATAAAGAGGGAAAAAAATGTCAGTTCAGTGATGCAATTATTTGTGTACACAAAAAATATACAAAATACGCATTCTGTGTCAGGGACATTTATAAATATATATTTTTCAGTCTGTGCATTAGGCTCATTTTAGATTTCAGAAAGCAAATTAACACTTGAACAACTGAAAACCTGTGAAAAATCAAACCACAGAAGTCACAGCAAGAATTTAAAAGGCATGCAAATTAAACACAAAGCACATCAATTAAGGTAAGTTCACCATAAAAAGTGAAATCAGATTTCCCTCTTTCCATTCACAAAGGTGAGGTCAGGAGGTAGAAAGCAGCAAAAAGTTCTGCTAGAAGTGCAGCCACGGCTCCTCCCTGTTTGCAGAGGAGCACAGAGCCAAGGGTGGGTGCTGGCTGACCCAGAGGCTGCGTCACCTGCCCTGCTGGCAGCTGCTGCCCTTCTGGCCACAGCAGAGCCAGGAGGAACAGGCAGAAAACCAAAGTATCTCCAGGGTCACCGACCCAGTACCATAAGCACTCACTCCATGCTGGTTTTGAAGGTAATTTTAAAGGAAATAGGGCTTTTGGGACAGCTGTCTTTCAGAGGTATGAGCCAGTACCTCACAGGGCACCAAACAGGGCTCACACCCATCCTACAGCTTTAGACTCCAAGAACAGCTTCAGAGCAGTGGCATCCCCACTATATGCATGGGGCAAGACTAGGTCACTCATTAATTTTCTTTAAAGGACTAGCAGATCACAACTCCAAATACAACAAGCACCACCACACCAAGAGGTCAGTCTGAGCCAGCTGAAGAACAAAACTGTAGAAAGGAGACATATTTTGCCAGGCCAGGTCAGTGCAAAACTTCTAGTCAGGCAGAAAACACCAGGGGTTCTTCTGACAGGACAGAAGTTGTCTTCTGGCCTAGCCAGCATCTTTTGAGGATGATGTTTGGAAGATAAACTTCAGGCATTGTGTAAGGCTCAGGTCTGTGATGGTCACTGGTGGATTTGGAAAACTCTAGTTATTGCTCATCTGACTTTAAATTATCAAGCCCTTTTTTTTCCACACACACAGAAAAACATGCAACCGGTAACAGACAAGAGAAATATCCTTCCAGAACATCTGAAGCGTTCAGAAATTTCCTCATGCATTGCAATTATCCCAACTAGATAAACTCACCATTTTCATCTATGAACACGTGCATAGCATCCACGGAGAGCTCATCTTGCACAGACGCCTCAGGTCCACTTATTACTTGCAAGACAGAACTGTCTTGCTGAGAAGTTACCCGGTAGATTATCTGCCTTTGCCTGCTGCCCTGGTAACTTGACACAAAAATGTTTCAAAACTACTATGAGGAACTTTTTTTCTTGTTCTCAATAAAACAAAAAGAAAGAGAGGTTAATTAAAAGTTTATGTCATTTCTACTCAGTGAAACAAAACAGCTTACATCATATCTTTGAAGTACAAAATTGTAAAGTAAACTGGCCTTACAGTGCTGCAAATTTGGCAGACTCTGGTAGCACCGGACTAGTACTAGCACGATCTTGGCTTTGTACATCTGATCTTTCCTGTTTAGGAAGTTGCTCACAGTGCTTTTCTGTTCCCACCATTTCTTCTTTTCTCTCCGTCATCTGGCTATCTGGAAAACAGGGCAGTGAAGTGGAGCCACTCTCCACAGATGACTTTCAAGAGTTTTGTTGTTAACTACTGAACAAGAGCATCTAAAAATGAAAATCTAAAACACTGCAGTATTTGCTAGTTTTATGGAAAGCACTACCATTACTTAAAACAATACAACCACAAATCTGGATGAGGAGGTACTCTGACCTCTATGAATGGGCTTTTTCAAGAACACACTGTGTGAAGTACAGGACAAACAAGAGAGAATTTCTGCTTTGCTTCCTATTGTTTCAGAGGGAAACAATCTGTTCCTAATCTAGAATGGTAAGAGGCTGCTTCCCTGAGGGCTGTAATTGTTTCCCAAACTGTGTATGCTGGCAGTGGAAAAGCAGAAGCACTGGCCCATTCCCCTTTTAAAGAAGGGAAAGCAGCACCTTCAAAGGAAATAGAGCTCTTGGACAGGAAAGCAGATAGCTGCCTAATCTCTCTTCCCCACTGGCCACACACCTGAAACCACCAGTTTACAGGACAAAGGGCAAACTGGCAAAACAATTTCACAGCAGATTGATTATCCTATGCTTGGAAAATACAGGACTATAGGTTTAAAAACACACATGAAGTATTTGTCCAATTTCTACTACTTTAAGTACCAATTATATTTATATTGCCTCTCTACACATGCATGTAATTTTTTTCATATATGTATATGTGTACAACATATTCATGGTCAATAGTGAAACATTTTTCAACTGTTTATAAACCAAAACAATAACCTGTTAGGGTTCTGAAGTGCAACTAAGACAGTGATTTCATCAGCACTTTGTGCAGTTGTGCAATTAAATGCTTTAAATGGAAAAAAAGGGTGCTTGTTGGAGATGCCTCAGTAAATCCTGTAGCTTTCTGCACCAAGGAAAGTGTACTGAAATTTACTTACTTACTCAGACTTCTTGCAATACCTGCTGTTTAAACACCTCAGATCAAGAAAAAAACCCAGAAATTTCGCCCCACTGAAAATTCCATATCTTAAGACGTATTTCTCACCAATATAATTACCATCCTAACCTGTAACAATCACCAGTCAAGAAACAGTGGTGTCATATTTATGTTGGTCTAAGGATTAAAGAGAAAGAAGGCTTATAAAGGATGTTTTACTTTTTATAAGGTCAGCTGATAAAACTGAAAAAAGTAAACAAGCTTTTGCATATCATTTCAGATCATCTGTCTTGTTTTCCTCACACTGCATCAGCTGATCTACCAATACATTATTTCTATAAACAAACCTACCTTCATGAGCTAAAGCATCTCTACAGCAGTTTCAATGCAGAGGACAAAGCCCCCTCACACCCTAAAGGCTATGCTATAAATACAATGAAACAAGCACAAGTTTGATATAGAAAATACTTTGTTGTGCATGGAGGCAAAATTCAATAAATCTTCCAGGTCTCTTTTATTCTATCTTGGGAAAAAAAAAAAAAAAAAAAGCAGTTAGGGGAAGAGATAACAATTTTTTCCTCTCCTAGTTAAAAATTTAAACTCCAGTTCAAGCAGAAACTGTCATTACTGAAGCACCCCCTTAATGATGTAACCATACCTGTGGGCGGTGATGGAGCCACAGATACCTAATCAAAATGACCTTCCTAAAGGCTTGGGCTGTTCAAGCTGTAAGAATAATTGATAGAGATCAGAAACTGTGGTTTAAATAACCTAATTGGTCCCATAGTGCCCAAAACCAGCTTTAGGGCTGGAACAATTAAAAAGATTTTTTAAAATCTGATTATCTAGTGGTTTCAGAATATGCTTCTCTCTTTTCCATTCCAAACCACAAGCCTTGCAGACTTCTTTTTCCTGCTGTGGTAAAGAGTCTTAATAGCAAAAACCTAAACATACTGCTTCCTACAGGCTTTATATGTCAATCAGACAATACCATGGTGATGAGGACTTCCAGCACTGGAAAAGTGGGCCATGATGGCTTTGTGACTGGTTTTCAAGATTATTACTCCCCTTCTTCCAGGTGACTTACACCTTCAGTATTTAAATGAAGACAGAGATGTCTAGACTAGGAGTGCCCTGCCAGAGTACACAATTGGCTCTACGTCACCAAATGCTCCCTGCACAGAAATTGTGCTGGCAAAGCTCAAACACCAGGAAAAACCTTTCCCAAGTGCAAGAGCAGACTAAAGAGGACAACATGGCAGAGTACTTGCACTTTTCCCTGTGCCATTTACCCTTATCCACTGCTCCACACGTCTCCAGCTCATGCCCAGGTGGGCTCACAGTAGTATCAAGATCAGACCTAGGCTCTGCAATAACCACATAATTTATCTGGAAATTATATGCCACATGACTCAGACATGTGAGGTGTAGTTATCAGGACTCATGGCCAAATCAGTCTTGTGGCAGGGTGACTCAGAAGAGTCCTGCTTAAACAGCCAAGTTTTGGTCTGTACACCATTTTCATATTTTGACAGAACACAACACACAAGCTTAAGTTACTGCAGTAAAATACTTATGAAAAGGAACAATTCTTACAGGTCCCATACATAAGATATTTTCAGTAAACATTTTTTCTGCACTAACAACTTTTATCAGCCTATCAACATTACTTACAAGTATGCCATCCCAGTGCTGACAAATGAACTCCTAATTTAAAAGCAGTTACAGTACCATACTTTCTTTTGCCATGTAAGTTTTTCACCTGTAGAACAGATTTTAAGTATTCCAGATCATCCCAGACAAACCCTTGTCCTACTCTAGGAGGAGGCTGTAAACAATTTTACAGCTGAAATGAAACAGCCTTTGTACATATGTTAATACAGTGAGTCCAGAGGAGGGCCATCGAGATGATCAGAGGGATGGAACCTCTCTCCTGCAAGGAAAGGGTGGGAGAGTTGGCTGAGATTTCAGCCTAGAGAAAGCTCCAGGCAGACCTTATTGCAGTCTTTCAGTACCTGAAGAGACCACAAGAAATCTGAAGAGGGACTTTTTACAAGAGTGGGCAATGATAGAACAAGGAGGAATGTCTTTCACCTGGGAAGAGGGCTGGTTTAGATTGGATATTTGAAAGGAATTCTTCACTGTGAGGGTGGTGAGGAACTGGTACAGCTTGCCCTGAGAAGTTACAGATGCCTCATTCCTGGAAATGTTCAAGGCCAGGTTGGATGGGGCTCTGAGCAACCTGGTCTAGTGAAAGGCATCCCTGCCCAAGGAGAGGGGTGGGAGGTGTTGGAACCAGATGATATTTATTAAGGTACCTTCCAACCTAAACCATTCTTTAATTCTGTGATACAGTAATCACAACAACCAACTATCAGTGTATCTCAGCCTTAAAGTTGCCTTAGTATTAGGTAATTAGAATTAAATTTTATTACTCTGTAACTTTTCTCCAAAACATTTTTACTACTTGTGGCCCCTTACTGGAGTCTTCCAAACCTTCTTCCTCATCTTTTACTTACATATCCCTATCCCAACCTTCATAGCTCACTCCTGTAAAACAAAATGCCACTGCTGTCATAATTTCAAACACCATCTGGTTTGAAACCTGGGCAAGCAGAATTCAGCTAATTAAGCCTGTCTCTCTTCTGTTCATTAATTGCTTTGCTACAGAATCCACTTCCTTCAACAACATTATGCTCTGAAAGAGAAATTTTCACTTTCAAATACATTTGCTGCCTGTTCAGCCACAAATAAATGATTTCAAATCGCTCTTTGCTTTTGTTAGTACCAGCATGAAACCAAAGTTCTACAAGCTGTGAACTGTGCCATTCATATATGTGGATTATAAATCCTAAGAACATCCCTAATCCTTTCTTCACCAACTACTTTAGCAGACACATCTAGCTTATGCACTTTCTTGTCAACCCAAATTTGCCTATTATGCCATAAGTACATTAAAAGAAAAAACTGCCATTTAAGCTGGTCATCCACCAAACAACAGGAGTGCCCAGGGAATACCACACCGTCCAATAATTGCTGCAAGAGTCCAGCATGGACACTGAAGCAGCACATGGCATTATCCATTAATGAGGATTGCCACATTAATCCTGAAGCAACAGGAAAAACTAGCAATAGGCATTGTACCTGCTAAAGGAAGTGACTTGCTTGAAACAATCTCCTGTGTCAGCAGCAGAGCTAGGAATTAGTGGCCTAATCACAACACCCACCAATTACATCAGAACACAGACCTCTGAAATAACCTTTTTTTTTTTCAGATGTCAGACTGGCATCATACATACTACTACTTCTTCAACTTAAAGACTGAAATTTTAAAATTTTAACCTGTCAAGCCTTACATATTGAGCATCAGATTCAGAGCTCTGCATACCAGTTCCTCCACATCCAAAGATGTGCATCAGAAGCCATGTGGCCCCTCTCTGGAACAAGAGTCAGGGGTGATACACAACTGCTCCAATAGATGAGCTAGCACCAGGCAGGGCTTTATTTCCTAGGTGCCACCCACCTGCCAGCAAAATCACCTGCTGTCACTTCCCACCTCGACTGTCAACTGCACCAGTGACTCAATGCACAAGATCTCTCTTCCTCCTAACTACATGGCATGTGACAGTCCTCATTCCCACATGCAAAGAGGAAAAAAAAAAAAAGTCTAAAAATACCCAGGAGTATGGTTTAGTTTTTTATAGGAGAAGGGTAATTGCTTGGGATCCAGAACAACTCACTCGAGGTTGTGGTTTGTGCACTGCCCAGAATGATGAGTACCTTTTCTAAAAAGAGCCTGCAAAACATCTAAATTCGGGCCATGCAGCCCTGGTTTAGTTTCTCCTGCACCAGCCCCCACCACTCCCACAGCAGGCTTTGCTCCCTGGGTGATAATACTGCCTGTCCTAGATTACAAGCCAGCTGTGCCAAAGGGGACCTACAGGAGATTTTGCCCTAAGTCTGATGCACAACTGCTCTTACTTGGTTCAGGACACATCAGAGGGACCCAAAGCAGCCAATAAACCCAGGTTTTCTTACACCTCTCAAAGACTGAAAAAATTTTGCAGTTGCCCTACAACACACTTTCATCATGTGGGTGGTATAAGTGTGATTCAAAACTGAAAGGACTCTGGTCTGAAAGTCAGTTTTAGCAACAGTGTCAGTGGTATTTTCTCACAATCTAGAAGAGGTGGAGTGGCTATAGAACAGCTCTTAGAGCTTTTATATCCTGTATTTTAACAGGTTAAATCTGGCACCCTTAGAAGTGTAAAGAAAGGCTTTCATTTTCTCGTACTGCATTTTACCAAGCTGTCTGCTGGCAAAGGCTTATGTGGTCAGGATGGTAACTCTTCTATTTCCACAGAACACCCAAGTTCTGTGAGGGACCACCCATAACAAAGACCCATCCATGACATTCACTCACTTGCCAGACAGTTCTGATGAGCACATTTCCCCACTTTCCACAAATTACGCAAAATATCAGCTTTCTTTCGCACAGCTCTGAACATCCAGCTTTCCAGGAATTTGCCAAGTTTTTCACATTGCCTAATAAAAACCTTTCTGGGGTGCATTTCATGCTCATTTGGACCAGACATCTATTGCTAACTTTTGCCAATTAGACAGTGTGCAAGGTTAAAAGAACAAAAACCAAACAGAACCAACCTCCTCCCTCAAAACAACTGGTGCATAGCTTGACTCTGTATTCCTACACACACACACTTTTCTTAATAACCCCGCTAATGTGGGAATAATGTTTATTCAGATCTGTTCCAAGATACTATATTATTAAAGCATATTTGCAATGGCAAGGCTGTAAACAAATTAAAGGCTTTCTCATTCCTAAAATTCAGTCTTGCAAAGGGGAAGCTCCCAGTAATGACAGTAATTTATTTTAACAAACAGCACGTTCTGACTAGGCTGGAAAACAAAGCCTACTTGCTCTTAAAAATAACTGCCTTTGAACTACCTCTCCCAAGCTCATGGAGTTCAGATTGAATCTCCTTTTTCCCACAGCACCAGTTCAAGATGCAGAATCCACAGCTGCCATCCCTGCTCATGCAGGACACCTCCTTTCCAGTCCCTCTTCTGTTTCTGGATGACACTTGCTGAGCCCACACTGCAAACAGAGACACTTAATTACACAGGTATGCAGCTCAACTTCACTATCTCACAGAAGTACAGACTTCAGAAAATAGAAATAGGAAGACTTAGAATAGATATTAGGAAGAATTTTTTTTACTGTGAGGGTGGTGAGGCACCAAAACAGGTTGCCCAGACTAGCTGTGGATGTCCCATTCCTAGAAATGTTCAAGGTCAGGTTGGATGGGGCTTTGAGCATCCAGGCCTAGTGGAAGGTATCGCTGTCCATGGCAAGGGTTTGGAACTAGATGATGTTTAAGGTTTCTTCCAAACAAAAACATTCTGTGATTCTTTGAAATTCAGTTCAAGTTGCTAAATGAGAGCTTGGTATGAGGGAAGAGCAGAATTCTTCTGTTCCCTCGTTATCTTGTATAAGAATCTTGTTCACCAGATCTAAAGCATAATAACTACACACACATTAATAAGTTTTGGGGTTGGGGTTTGGGTTTTGTTTTCACTGTGGAATCTGAGTCTGACTTATTCAGATCATTTATTGCTTTCTTTCATGCAGCAACCTTGCCTGTTCATATTATCTGAGGGTACTTGTCTGAAAGGCCTTTCTAGATTAGCTGCATTTTCTTTTTTAATTTTCAGCTAAATTTACCTCTAAAATTCTCTTTCCAAGCTAAGTCACATCAGTCAGAAGTACAATTACTGGGTAAACACTCCTTGTTATGGCTGAGGATCAGAGGAAAAAAAAATCCCAATCTGCTTGCTGCAACCCTCACGTTGCTGTGTGCTGTTGTGCAGGTAGGTGACTGCACCCCAGGAATCCAGCAGGGCTCAGCAGGCTCAGGTGACAAGCAGGGCTTGCTCAGCACTTGTCTTGGGCAACCAGAGCACAGACTGGAGCCAGCAGGGCAGGCTGATAAACTTGATAGAGAAGGACAGAAACTGCAGTGAAGAATAAACAGCCTGAGAAGGCGGGAGAGATGGGTAAGATACACCAGAAGAGAGGCGGCAAGTCTAGGAAAACAAAATTCACTTCTTCTGCATTTACCCTTCTCTCAATTCCTCAGAATTCATCAGAAGGAATTGAGAGGAGGGTAAGTGCAGAAGTGAATGCAAGCTGTGGGGAGGCAACAGCTTTAGGTGGGCTCAACAGAGTGGAAAAGCCTAAACCAGCAACAGTGTGATTGCCAGGAAGAATAGAAGGAAAGAAGAGGAAGAGAAATAAGGAGGTGGCACAGGAGGGGAGTGCCAAAACTGAGAAGGGATGATTGAGGGAGGAAAGGGACAGAACTAGAAAAAGTGGAAGAAAAAATGGACGCAGGTGAAAGATGGAATGAGATGGGGGTGTAATACATTGGATAGGGCAGATTTAGAGAAAGAGTTAAAGGTAAATGGAATCTAAAAGAAAATGACACATTGAGAAGATAAATCTACTTATTTTTTTAACAAGATAAAAGCACACATTTCACAATAGTTTTAAAGACCTTTTAAGTCAGTTGGGCATTTTTCATGTAATGGAAGGTTCTTCCAGGAGCAAGCTGGTAGAATAGGAAGGAGCAGACACATAGCAGGGCCAAGCTCTTCTTCTAGGGTACCATGAAGTTTCCTACCTTCCATGCAAACTAAGTATTGAGACTGCATCCTCTTAGGCTTTCCTAAAACAGTTTGTTATAGGATCTAAGGTAAACCAAACATTTTGGAGAAAGGAAAGATACAAGTTGCCTTATTTCATTTTGACTCAGATCTTCTAAACTGATTGTGCTGATCACTTGGGGAAGTACCCCGAGATTGCATCTGCCTGCACTGCACTGTATCTATCTCACATCCTCATTACATGGCCCTACTAATTTTGCTGGAGGGCTGCTAGAGGCACTACAAACAGTCCTTCCCAACGGAAAAGGGTCACAGAGTCCAGTGACAGCAATGACAATGCTGATTAAAACCAGAAATTTCTATACAAGAGCTATAAATTGCACTGCATATAGGTTTTTAAATTAGCTGATTGATTTTGTTTTAAACAAATGTGCTCTTGATTAAATGGAAACTTGCATTGCAATATACTATTTTTAATTAAAACACTGAGGGCTTTCACTGAAAACAGCCACCAAACTTTCATCCTTAAAATGCAAATATTTTAACTTTAAGCAACTGAAAATCAAAACTCTTCCCCATTGAGAACTCTTACCTTTTTTTTTTTAATTATAACCCAACCCACAGACATTCAGGAAATTTAGAAATCTATGTATGTGTGCACACATGTGTTAGCTAAAAGTTGAACCATCTCCAGTGACAATTCCAGCTTTCATACTTAGAGGCACACAGACAACTCCTCAACACGCACCTGGTAAGATGTGCAAGGGCGGGTGTAATGCTATACCTATACATATTTTTGCATACTTCTGGTATTCCAACAATCCAGGCACACTATTTTAGTACAGAATACTAAATAAATAATAGATACCTACTAAGCTTATCACTAGTTTCCTAGAGGAAGAAAAACAGTTTTCTACAAGAAGATAAAAATATTTTAAAACCGCAGCTGACACCATCACACACTTTCACTAAATTACTTTGTCCCACCAAGTCCAGCCCTACCCTGGCCCTATTAGCAAAACCAGTCTCCCTCTGGGAATTTGCCTTACTGCAGATATCCAGCTAAGCTGCTCTAAGTAATCAAACTCTTCACAACATCTTTATTCCAAAAGAATTGTAATCCGCGCATAATACCTCCAACAAGCCCATTTTCCTTTGTTGTCTCCATTTTGACAGTGGATTGATTAGATGTCTTCATCTTTGAGGTATTAATGGATTCCAAGAGGGAGACAAATTCTAGAAAGTTAGATTCGTTGGGCATCTGACCTTCTTTAGCTTCTAGATCTGATTTAGAGGTTGGTAAGGTCTTTTCTTTGTCAGATACCTCCGCAAAATTCTTACTTAAAAGCACATCTGTCCCACTGTCTACACTCAACACCCGCATGTGCCTCTTTTCATGAGCAGTTCTGCAGGACTGCGGGTCTAGGTTATGCAAGTCTTCCTTAGAACTTAAATCCACAGCCTGGACATTTTCCAAAGCATTCTCCTGATTTGGATCTGAACAAGTGTTAGTTTCTAGAGGTGTATTTGCTGGGTTGCTGAGCTCCTTTACTGCATCACCCGATTCATAGCCAGAGCATTGGTTGGACGACAGCTCTGCCCTCAACATTTCTGGAGTTCTGTCACTTTCACTAACTTCTGAGCAAGGCTTAGCTTTACTGTCATCAGACAGGTCAAACGTGATAACAGGGATTCTGAGCTGTTCATTAGTTTGCTGACTTGACCAGCCTGCTCTAACTACTCCAGAGTCAAGAGCTGAGCTTGTTCTCTCACTTTCCAGGGCCTGTAAGTGGACAGAGCCTGGTAGGTCACTAAGGGTAGTGTTTGGTGTAGTACTCATTGTGATGACAATTTTAATGGGCTCACACAGCTGGTCTCCAGGAAGAGAATTGTCCACAACTGCAAGAGCAGTCTCACTGTCTGAGCAATCAAGGTCCTCATGGCTATTACCAGCATTGCAAGAGCTTTCCATCTGCTCGTGCTCTTTGGTTGCAATAGCATTGCACTGTGGGCAGTTATTGGTAAAACCTGTCTGTGGTGATCCATCTGGCAATTTCTCTCTTTTGTAGCTTTTAGGATTACTTAAATGGTCTGAAATAACTGAATTTTCACTGTCCCATGGCTCTGAAGAAACTCCAGTCCTTAAAATATCACCTTGTGATGAAGAAATATTGGAGAAGTTTTTAGCTACGTCTCTGTCCACAAGAATATCTTGGGATCCATGGTGGCCACAAGGCTGTCCATTCAATCCTTTTTCATTTATTCCATCACCAGGAAATGTTTCCATAGCAGCTGGTTTTGTTGCTATTGCTGATGTGGTGGCACCTGAACCGGAGGTTGTAGAAACAGGTAATATATCTGCTTTGATACAGGGTGAGGTAGATGAAACTGGTGGTGTAGCCTGATCTTCTAGTACCATAACACCTAAGAAAAAACATTTGGGCATTAGGTCTCACATGAACACTAAGCATTAATAAAGTATGATCTTTAACCAATAAAACCTGATCCAGAGCAGAGCAAAGGAAGCACAGATTATGCAGCTGATTAAAACAGTTCTAAAGCAACAAGGGGTTTTTTTTGGTAGCTACATATGAAATACTACAAAAGCAAGATAGACTCCATCCAAGTCAGGACAAGCATAGCAGCATGTCCAAATAGTCAAAATAGCTGAAGAAACAGCTAGTTTCAAAATCAAAATGTTTTACAGAATTATCCCCACTTAGGGAGAGGTGAAGGAAAGAGTAAGCCAATGCTGCAGGTTTGCTACATCACTTTCTGCAATTCCTAAATAGTCACACAGGATAAGCCTTAACAAAAACAAAACAAGATTTAAAATATTAAGACATCTCAAGTGAGATGGAAGTGTAGGCAAAGTAAGGTGTGCTGGAATATACAACACAGCTAAAAGTTGACAATCACAAGAGAAGTTTACAGCCACATGTTCAAGGATGCAATACAAGTGTTAACTTCCTAGTTTAATGCTTTACAGAGCTCAGAGCTTCCTAAGAATGTGGGGCAAGGCTCTTTCATCTCCCTGTATCAAAATGGGGAGAGATATTTGTACAGCCCTCGAAGGGTTGTTGCATCCCAAACAGCTTGGCTGACGGTTGAGAAAGCTTAGTCTGTTAGAATACCCTTGAAATTTAGTTCTAGCTCTTCAACTCAGATCCTAACAGGAGGCACAACAGAACCTGCCATGGAGTCCTCTGTGCCATTATTTTTTGTGCCAAGCAATGATTAAACAACAGCCTAGGGGACTTATAAAGCCTTTAAAATACCTCTAAGATCTTCAATCGTTTCCCGTGTTGGCAGGTCCTAAAAAATGAAAAGAAACACACAAGATTAACACGGTCATTTATTAAATTCTGTTGGGGAAAAAAATCTGTCAATGTAGCTATCAATAGCTATCTAATCAAAGGTTAATTACAGCATTGGTAAGGTGCTTAAAATCACTGAAATTTGAACACATACCTTGCACAAAATGCAAGGGGTGGGTGAGGGAGATGGTTATAGAACAGTCATGCTCCAAATTGCATCACTGAAATTGTGTGTGATGTTTGGGGAGGGGAAAGAAAAGCAAAATGTTCTTTAAAAAAATTTTTGCAGTGCCTAATATAGATATACTTTTTTTAATCATTAAGGAATAGAATGCATTCATCTGTACCATTTATCCAGCGGTGTTTCCAAAGAACTAGAATAAAAAGGTTGGCCTCTAGCATTGGTAAGTATTTCTCAATGGAAAACTAGAGGACAGAGACATTAAATTAATATAGAATCATTTAGATTCCAAGAAAGCTTTGAAGCTCATTTAGCCCAAATCCCCTCTGCCATACACACACACTTGAAGGAGATACAGTTTGAGCAGGTTGCTCAGGATCATCTCCAACAGAGCTTTGAAAATCTCCAAAGAAGGAGATTTCACAACTTCTCTGGAAAACATCTTCCAGTATTTGACCACTCACTTGGTAGGGGAAAAAAAAAACAACACACAAATTACCAAAAACCAAAACAACTCCACAAAAAAAGACATTAAATGTAATTATTTGATCTAACTGTAGCTTTCCACGGCTGCAACTGTTTCTTATCCTGCCACTAGGCACCTCTGAGAAGAGCGTGCTCAACCTGCTCTGTAACTTACTATTAGAAAACTGAAGACAGCAGTAAGCGCTACTTGTATGGTTACAAAAGAGTTTAGCCTTACAAAGGCTGAAACAGCCCATCTGCCTGTCCTCACACATCATGTTCCTCAATCACCTTGTTTGTCTCTGCTGGATTCTCATCAGTAGGTCAGTGTGCATGGGAACTAATTGGGGAGCTCAAAACTAAACACAACACTCCATAAGGAATACTTCAGGAGTTTAAATTCAACGGCCTAAGTGCATAATTAGAAACAAGACATTGAAAAAAATGACTGTGGCTCTCTTCTGACTGACAGGTACCAAAACTAAGAGGAAATTATTATTATTTTCTAAAATTTCATGGTGGTAGCCTGGCAGCAAGAACAGGAGACTTGGTTTGACAAGACCCAACCTACATGTTTGGAAGTGGGAGACTAGGATGAGATCCCAGGAAGGCATAGGTTTGCAGAATGGACAAATACCAGAATACTGGAGAGTAGGACAGAAACAAGGTGAAAAATATTTTACCTCATAAAAAAAAAGCCCAGCAAAAAGAACTATTAATGTCTCTGAATCACACAGATGCTACAAAAAGGTAAAAACACTCCAGGAAATGAAGAAATAGTTCTGATTCAGATCAGGATTTAAATAATTTGTAGTAAATAGGGATAAAGGGTGGGTGTGGAGGAATATGAAGACAGAATGAAGTATCAAATAGCCACTTATTCAGAAATCACTAACCATCCTCTGCACTGACTGAGGCAGGAGTCCTGTAGAAAAAAATAGCATGGTATCACATAATTAAAGATGTTATCACAATATGCAAGGGGAGTAGCTTAAGATTACAGTGTTATTCTGTTTCTTAATTTTTTGAAAATTTCTTCAACTTATCATGAGTGTTTCCTATTTTTTTCTTTAATAACATTTACACACATTACTTTCATCACTTCACATACGTTTGATTTATTAAGCACAGCCATTAGTGTTGAGTGCACATATAGGTACTTTTAACCTCCTCTAGATATCCCCTAGATTTAAAGGAATTTAAAAGCTGAAGAGATGTTTTTGGTTCATTTTATAAGCATAAGTCTAGTTATACAAAACCAAATTATTAATGGTCCAGGAGCAGATCTCTTCAGAGGCAACAAAATAATGCTGACTGCATTAGCCTCTCCCTCCTCTCAAAGCAGCCCCAAAAAGCTAGTTGCTCTTGGCAAGATTTACAAAGGCCACTTGCTATCTGTAGAGCAGAGAGAGCCCTCCTAAGAAGTGCGGCATTATGTATGACAGTTTCAGCTCTGCAAAGCCAAACCTTTAGGACAAGGCTGACAGACAGCAGTGGCATACCCAGTAGATCCATTCCAAGGGAATGACCCTTCCTGCTTGGAGCAGGCCTGTGTTACAAGCAATGAGCACCTGGCAACACAAAACCAAGTGTGGTGAGCTGTGGACTGCTGGAGGAGTGCACATACTGACCGTGGCTCCAGGGGAGTCCTGCGAGTGTGGGGCCTGCACTCTGGAACTGTCAGGAATTGTCTGGGTAGAGCCGTTTGGGCTGCTCTCAGCGGCGGCGGGATCCCCCGAGTTATTGCTGAAGGGGAAGCACACAAAAGATAAAGCAATACTTATCACCACAGGGCATCACAGCCAGCTCTGGGAAGTAGCTCACGAATAAGAACACAATGGGAAGAAGTAGCACAGCACAATGAAGTAAGAGCACTTCACTCCAATGATAAAAGCACAGGGCTGTAAAAAAATACTGTAACACCTTTCTGCACTTCCTTCCTCACCAAGACAACTTGATAAAACTTAAAGAATAAAAACCCCTCAATGTAAAATGATTATGGTGTCTTCAGAAGTGGAGCTATGAGAAATAAAATGACATCTCTTCAACCTCCCTATGCATACATAATGCCATTCAGCCTGCCTGACACACAAACAGATTTATTGGCACAAAAAGCAATCTAGGGCTTTCCCTTAGACATATGACAATCAAAAGCTACTCCTTTCACAATTTTTGCTTTTTAAGTCCTGGAGTATGTAAGCCTTATCTAACTGCCTGTTTATCTGGAAACCTCCCATAGCCTACTTGAAATGCAACACAGAGAGCACTAATAGAATCATTAGACCAAAATATAAATTTTTGCTCTGGTCTAGGCAAAGTAAATATACAGCCATTACTAATTTCACGTATTCTAAGGCAATTTATAGATCAGTTCCTTTGTGGATACACTAAACTATCCACTAACTCCTTTTACACATATGTTCTACTAGCTTTTCCATTGGATAAAAGCAGGTATTTTCAGACAAAGTTTACTATCAATAACCTAAAAATATTCTCTTTCTCAGGTATAACAAACAGAAATTCAGTTTAACAAAAAAACACCAAAAAAAAAAAAAAAAAGCAGAAAAACACCACAGTGAAATGTTGAAAAGCATGAGGTTGGGCTTTTCTATCTTTATTTTTAAAATTCCAAAGTTGTATATAAACAATAACATTATTTATCTGGGTGGTCTTTTTCCGCAATATTTTTTTTTTAGTTAACTGGCTTCAAAAACTGCTCAACCAACCTGCCAACTATAAAGGTCTGTTTAAAAAATTCTGTCATCCATCCAGTCAAAATAATATTAAGATCTTTATTTTCTGAGCAAGTACTAATTAATGGATTGTTGTGCATACACAAATCAACCTGGGAGAAACAGTCACATGATTTAGCATGCAACTTTTAAGTTATTGTACCTTTACTTCTCAGCCAAAACAGCCTGAAAGGCATAACCCCATCTAAAATAAAAATGTTGTATGGGTAGTGACACACAGAGGCATTTCTCAGAAGAGTCTCAATGCAGGCAGACCTTGACTGTCCCAGGAGTGTAGCACAGATGTGCATGTGTAAAGACACAGAAGACCAGAAGCACAGAGGAACACAAACTATCTTGATACTACTTAGCTGGCGCAGAGCTAGCAGTAGCAACTGCAAATGCATCCAAAAACTACCCTAAGCTCTTTTATACATTGCTCTCTGTTGAAGCCTGACTGGTAGTTTTAACAAAGCTACTCAATTTAAGCTTGCTTTGGACATTTCTATGCTTCTGTCTCTTTTAAATGTACTTTATTTCAGCATTTTTCACATCTGTCATAACACTTGCTATCACTGAAAGCCACTTGCCAGCTTCATTTGTTTGTATGACTCAAGCTTGAAAAACCAGCAGGAAGGGTTTATTTATTTATTCCGAAGAGTGTATAGCAGAACATTCTACCAATACACAAATCTGGAAAATGTCAGTACTAGTCTTCATCTCACTACTGTTTTTACTTTTAATACCAGCACAGCCTAGAAGCAGCCCTATTAATTCTATGCAAAGACTAATAGTACTTGGCTTCTCAGTAGAGAAGCTACAACTGAACTGCCTACCAAATGCCCCTGAGAAATAAAAGCAGTACTAGCTTTCCTCATGACCACAGAAGCATCATAATTATCACAATAAAACAGAAGGGAGAAAAGCAACTTATGCATCTAGGTGTGATCTGAGAGGGAACTTACTAAAAGCACACAAAGGAAACATGAGGTCGCCTTGTCTTCCAAAGCCATGATATTAAAGCATTTTCTTTACCAACAGGTGCCTGCCACTTCCCAGCAGGTAGGAGCAAGCATTTTAAGGCTTCCCCAGAAAACTTCTGCCAGGTTTTCTTCAGGATCTGTTAGCACATCCAGTACATATCTCCTCTACCACCTTCACGTGCCCAGCTGCTGCCCAACCTCTGAATCAGGTGCAGCTCTGCCTGCTGCACCACAAGAACATTTCAGCTACCTAGCTGAAAAGCACTAAGCAAGTTTTTGAAAGTGTCATTCTTTATACACCTGTAAGGAGTATTCTTGCTTTCAACAGACATTTCTCCTGTGCAGGACCATGGTGCAAACTCACCCATTTTACATAATGTGCCAACGATGCAAGGAAAACCTTACCTACAATTTGAGGACTCAACTGCTTCTCCTTTTTGAACCTCTGTATCTTTACATTGCCTTCCATTTTTTCTTGAGAGCTTTTGTTGAATAACTTCGCCTTTATCAAACATAAGGTGTAAACGGTAGCTGATCACCTTTATTACCGTGAAGAAAACTGTCACCGAGCTGCAGTACACAAAAACTGTCACTGCATTTGCTGGAAAAGCCTACAGAAAGAAATAATGAGGACACAATGATAACAGTTTCCTTTGAGAAAATACTGTTAAAACTTTTAAATACAATATATGTATTGAGTTCTGCTCCCAGAAAAGGTTTAAGGGTTTCTTCAAGTTTCAAACCATTTCACAAGATCTATTCTTTTTATTAGCTGTGGATAATATTTGTTATCAAAATCGGCAAAATCTCACAATTGACAAACACTATAAAGCTTTTAAAAATACTGCAATCCCATGTTAATGCAGCTGCAGCCTTTCCTAAACTATGAATTCATAAAAATACAGACACAAAATGAAACATTAGTTATCTACAAACACAAAACCTTTAGAAAAATTCTGTCATCTTACTCTATATGTCAGTTATGACTCAATAGCAGAACACTGTCGTTTGATGTCCGTTTTCTAATGCCTCACAACATGTTCCCAAATACCTTAACCACTGAGGAATTTTAAATAATTAGTCAGGACTAGTCAAAACAAATGAATAAAAACACAGTTAGAGAGGCATCCTGTCCCAGCTGACGTTCAAGGAGTGAGGGATTGGCTATGTGGTGCTTAGTTGCCAGCTAGGGTTAAATTATGACACAACTTCTTTGAATTCTTTTTCTAAAGTACATAATTGTTAATTTGCAGCTGTCTGTGATCTGTTTGATGATCTGTGATGAGCACCGCAGCTCTTCGTCATTAAAATTAATTACAGTTCAACTATAAAGTCTGTAAAGTTCTTTCACAGACATGACAGACTAACAATTTATTTATACACAAATACTTCCTTACAGTAAAGGGCAAATCATAGCAATGGACAGTTGCAGTTATAATTGAAGTACCAAAGTCTTTATCATTATAGTCATGGAACATGTTTATGTATTGTTATTACACAGCTGCAGTCTCACAGTGAATTTAATCTCTCTTAAAGTTTCAGGGGTTTTATTTAAACAGAGATTTACTACATTCTCACACAAGAACAACAACAAAAAACCCCAAGCAACACACAAAAACAAAACAGGTTTTCAATACTCAGGACTTGCTAAAAGCCTGCTGAAGGTAATTTTTAAGAATAGTCTTTACTTTGATACTAAATCAATCATTTTTTCAAATTCATAAATAAATCACACCGACCACACAGATAAAGGGAAGGGAAGGCACGCTTATTTCATCTTCAGAACAAGTCACCACATTTATCTTGATGTTGAAATTAATATGTTGAATCATTTCTGTGTTGTGACAAGCAAGTGGGATGCAATTCTGATGCTGCTTTTGGCTCGCTGGGACTTCATACCATCAAGATGCACACATGAAAATTTTCAGGCGAATCCTTTTTAATGACTATTCTGATTCAGATACAAAGAATCTGTTGCACAATAGTGGAGGAGCTATTTAGGACATACGTACTACCAATGATCCCTAATAGACAGACATGACTTTCTACAAGTTGAGGCTTAAGTCTGGTAAGAGTACTTCATGGTACTGTGTAAATACCAACTCCCAGCACACCCTTCAGTTATTTAAAACTCAGGCCAGGAGAGGATCCATTTGCAAGGTCATGTTCTCAGGGTATAAGGCTTAGTAGATGAGATTGAAGAACTTGAGGTTAAAGAATTTGTGGTTTATGACTAATGTTTTTACAAAACGAGTACGAAATTGTTTGGTTTCACAAAGAGCAGCAGCCAATTATCTGTAATGACTGTTTAAGAGAGATTTGTTCACCTTCCAAGGAATCTCTTCAACTATACACTAAAAGGCACAGATCAACCACTCATTATTAAATAACAACTCAGAATGGCCCACTAAGAAAAGAAGTGCTTTATAGGTGACATTCATAAAGCTTAATAAATATAATATGAATAATGTCAAGAGGACACAACAAAAATAGATTTCCAGTAGCACAGCCTGTGCGTGCAGAGAGCACGCCACAAGAGAGACTCAAAGGAAGCTCCTAGATTTTTGAGTGGAAAACAGGGCCAGTTTTAGCAAATGCTGAGTGCAGCATGTGCTCATCCCTGCCTTGTGACCAGACCTACCAGAGCTGTGCCCTGAGCCAGCCCGTGGTCCCTGTGCCCATCTGTCCGAGACACGCTGTGTTTTAGTGTGCTCACCACACCAAGACACCAAAGGCATCTTGTGCATCTTTAATACTCTGAATCTTGGGGCAGGCTGCGTATACAAGCCAGCAGGTTGCTCTCTGTCCACATGAGGAATTAGGAGAAAGATGATAATGGAAAGCCCTCCATTCTCTGAATCAGGCCTCTTGCATAAGGAACCAGTGTCATATGACTGCAGTTGGTGTTCCCAGGGACAGACAGGTGAAAACTATCAAATCCATGCTAAGGAGGAACTAAGTTACAGACCACTGAGGAATTAGATGATAGAGTCACTTTTGATGCACTATAGTTATAATTAGCCTGGTTTTCTATGAAAATGAGGTTTTATAATCACACTGTGTGTCTCTGTATTCATCATCTCCCTCCATCCCCTCAGCTGAAAGGTAGCCAAAGAATTAAAAAGTTATTCAGCAAACTTTAAGAGAATACACCCCACTGGGCAAGGTCACAGCAGCACACCTCCTCCATTAATGAGAGGAGCCCACACAGTTCTCTGACCTTTTGATGCCACCCCAGTGACAGGGAAAGCTTCAATTGAGTTGACATCTTATTAGAAGCTATGAAAAAAATCCACAAATACAAATTCATTAGAAAGCGGGCTTCATGACTTCCCACAGGTTTCTATGGAAGCTGTAGCCCTAGTTTTCTTCATTCTTTCATCTCATTAAAAACTCTACCATAATGTACTTTTTGTTCTCCAGTAGCTTCTGTTGTTGTACCCTGCACCAGAATAGCGTGGGGTCACAGCCAGAAATGTGGGCTGGTGTGCCCCAAATGTGGCCCAACTTACTGCTGCAAATGCAACGGGGTTGACATCACCACCTAAGGAGCACCTTTGCTTGGGGCTTCTGCCTGCCCAGAGATTGCTCTCAGAAGAACAGCCACGTCCTCCTTCGTGTGTCTACTGGCATTATTTGACTAGCACAAAGGTGGAAGTGACTGAGATATGCACATGAAGGTGTGTAACCTTTGAACAAAATATCACACCTTGTCAATTGAATGATAAAGGGTGCTTAGACCCTGATGCATCCCAGCCACTGCTTGAGCCCCTGAGGCATTTAGAGCAAGGCAGTGCTGCACCTGGGCCTCACTGTCTCTGTGTGCTACAGAACACAAATGAGGGACCACTACCAAACAAATGTTCAGTCAGCCACTACCATCAGAGACATGCGTGGGAGATATGACACTGGGGCCAAAGATCCATGTTTATCTGTTAATTAGGTTGAATCAATACTAAGAGATGTCCATAACATAAAATAAAATATGGGAAAGCAGGTAGCAAATAAAATTCCAGGAGTGTACATTGAGTTCTAAGTGTGTCCTCCCACACAATAAATACAGTACGTAACAGGGTAGCCTATCTCTCTGCTGTGGAGATATTTGTATCCTTAACTTTTAGAGAGATAGAGTGGGGTAAAAGGCAGCCAAGTGGGACTGGAACCAGCTGACACACTGCTAGTTTTATCACAGTTTACCTCTGAGTAATTTATGTGCCCACACCCTTATACTGCCATGTTGTACTTCTCCTACCACAGCATGATTTGAAGATCTAGTGCAATGAGAAGCAACAACCCTGTAAGTTCAAGGGTTGCCTGTCCAACAAAAGGCAGGAGAAACACTGAGTAGGTTGTTCTGGGGAGTCACCCAAACACAACGCACGTTCTCTTGTAGCTTGTAAAATAAGCTATAGCACAGTATTTCCCTGTGTTGCATCTCTGGGTCACTGGTGTTTCACTGGGGCTGAATTCAGACCGGGGGCTGAATACTAAAGAGTTATCACTATTTTCATGTGCAAAACACCTAGGGATCCTCAACTGTTTGGTGAAATAAGATAACTTTAATTCTTAATATATTATGAAAGTTGATATGGCACAGAAGAGATCTCATTATAATTTTGAAAGTTGATTTGAACAGCAATGATGCTCGAAATATCCAATGTACATGTTTAATGTTTAAATAATAAAAAAAATAAAGTAACATGGAAACACAGAGCTGCATTTTCAGGGGCAGGAAAAGCTAATAAAGGAATCCTTAGTACTGAAGTAAGCTATGCTGAATAAGCTAGAGAAAGAAATTCTCGATCCACACAACAGAAACAACTTGATACTTTAAGCTTCTCAATGCTACCATCAGCACGCCTCTGCCGAGCCACTGTGAAAAAACTAAAAACAGATGGATGAGTTTTGCCATTTGATTCAAATCACACTGTTTCAGAGAGACTTCCTGACTTCAACAAAAGACTATCCCAAGCAAAGGAAAAATTTCAAAAGTAGTACTCTGATCTGTTTTCATTTTGCCATTCCAAGAAACATCACTGACTGCTTTAGCTGAATCCAAAATATTGGTGTCAAGTATGTAACATAAATATCACCCCAAACATTACTGAATCTTGTAAACAAAATTTCTTATAAACCAGAAAAAACCTTTCTCTAAAAAGCAGGTTCAAGTTTCTAAGTGGCAAGAATAGATGTCTTGCATAAAGTTTACAAAGCCTTAGAAACAATCCACTTGAAAACAAGAAAATGTGTAAGAACATAATTACTGTCAGGCAGCCATCATAATAAACACTTTACTCTTATCAAGGACAAAGAATTCCCATAGCAATATATTAGCTCAAGAACACAAGTCCTGCATTTAACCAGATGATTCATCAGAAAGTCAGTCAGTATGCAGAAAAAGCAAGTCCATCTAGGTAAGCAAAGATGATGCCCAAGAGATTTCACTAGACAAGTTACATTTCTCCCCTTTAAAAAATGACTTCTAGCTTAGCTCTGACCTAGAGTCCAGTGTTCTTTTGTGCAACCCCCACACCTTCTTCACTTCAGAAGTTTCCCACAAGGAATCTTTCCAGATACATACTTCTTTCAACTAAAATAAGTTAGCCTTCAATTTTTTTTCCTTTGAAATCACATTTATGACTTGGACAGCAAATCCTACAATGCAAGACAATCCTACAACTTGCTAGTTTGCATAGGAAATATGCAATCAATCAGAAGAAAGCACATTGTTATTCTGGTTCATTAACTCCATGAGCCATTCTTACAGGAATTCACTGCAATCCATGCCACAAAATCCAATACCAATTCACGCTTAAAAATACAAGATTTGCTTTCCACTGGGATTGCAGGGGGAGTCATAAATGCTCTTTGCTTTTGATAATCAGGCCCATATCTGACCATGTAGGGTGAAGAAACCTATTTAGAAGTTGAGAATTTAGTTGAGTCACTCCAGGAACCAAATGGATGGAAACTGCTTCTAACGGAAGCAATATTACCCTATAATCACTGAAGGACACACCAAAATAGATTCGATGATCCAGCACACTTTAAGCTTTTCTCACACAGTAGGAAAGCACACAAAAACAAGAGCAAAAGTTTCAAGCTTTTCAGGAAAATAAATCTTAAAGTCCAGCAAACAAACTCTAGTCATTATTCACTTGCAAAGTTTAAATTTCAGCACAAAGGGAGCTGCATATCACAAAAAGCCATGTGATTCACCAGTGACATTCAGCAAGGCGTATTAATTACATGGTATCTGGATTTTTCCATTTATTTACCCTTCTCAGCGGGTAAGACTGGATCAAACTTTAAAAAAACAAAACCAAAACACCTGTCTCCCCAAGAGATTTTTGAACAAACGTCCTCACGGTCATTCAGCACTTGCAGAGGCCAGCGCTGCACCCCTACCCAACTCCTTCGGCAGGGCTAAGGATCCGGCCCCTGCCTAGCGCAGCCGGCGGACTCACCCCGTTAACCTTTAGACACAAAACCCCCAGGTAAAGCCCAGAACGCCCAACATTTAAGCCCCCCGAGGGCAGTTTACAGCCGGCTGAGCACACACGCCCTCGCCGCCGCTGCCGCCTGTGGGCCGGGGCCCGCGGCTCCCGCCCCGGCCCGGTGCCGCCCGCCCGCCCGCCGCCCCGAGCCAGCCCCTCTCACCAGGTGCAGGGCCATGGGCAGCGTCAGCAGGAACAGCCACAGATAGAGGTGGCAGCTGTTGGTGAAGGCGCCCTGCTCCGGGTCGTGGTACCAGCCCCCGGTCAGCGCCGCCCACACGCCCTGCCCCACCAGCCGCGCCGCCGGCGACACCATGGCCGCCCCCCGCCGCCGCCACCGCCGCCGCCCCTCAGCCGCCCGCCGCCGCCGCCGCCATGCCGGGCGCCCGCGGATTCTCCCATGGTGCCCCGCGACGCCGAGCATCCCGCCCGCCCCACCCCGGCCGCCGCCGCCGCCGGGAGGGCGCCGTCACGGGCCGCCCCCCGCCGGGCACCGCGCCCGCTCTGCCCCGCCGCGGGGCCGGGGCCGCCGCCACACCGGGGTCCGCGCCCGGCTGCCGGGAGCGGCGGCAGCGCTCGGAGGCCGCGGGGCGGAGCGGGGCCGGGCCGAGCGGCGGCGGAGGGGGGGCGGTTCTGGCGCGGGGGTGTCCGTCACGGCCGCGTCCCGCCCCGGGCACCGCGAGGTGCGCTCGCAGGTGCAGAAAAAGCGCGGCACGGGGGCTGCCCCGGCGGCCGCCAGCTGGGCTGCGCGCCTCGCCGGCCACTCCCCCAGCGCCGGGTTCTCAGTGATCCTGCCCGATACATCACGAGTTTCCGATCTGCGAGCTCTGCCCAACTTCGGTGTCACCCCTTCTGCGTAGGCTTGATATGTGTTTTGGGTGGGATGGGGGGAAATTCCTCAAAAAGAAACATTCGGATTCTTTCAAGAATGGATTTAGGGAAAAACTCAATCTGCCTTCGTTGAAGCATTTAATGTAGTTGACCTCATACTAGGGGAGTGAGGAGGTAGGGGCGGGTTGGAGGAAGCTCAGGCGAAGTGGGGGAGAAGGGGGCTGAAGAGGCGATGGAGCTGAGTGGAAGCCTTGGGCAGGGGAGACTAAAGGCGGTGAAGAACGAGGCATAAAGATATCAGGTATATTCTTATGGGACGCCCCCAAAGGAAGGGGTGAAAGGTGGGTTGTGAACACCAGGACTGACCACACACGATGTTTGCCACCTCCCATCCCCGACCATCAGGAAACAGCGGTGAAATTAAATTTTAAGTGTCTCGCCGACCCCTTCTAGGGACTGTCCCATATGTATGGACCTTTATTACAGTCAATTTTGTGAAGGATGCATATATGTAATGGATACGTCTATCATCTTGCACATCACCAAATTTACCCTATTTCAATTGTTCCTGACTGTGGCTACAGTTTCACAGACCAAACATGCCATTCTGCTGTGCTTTGTGTGGAATTTTTTGACAAAGGTAAGAAACCACAGGTGCTATTATAGTAATTGTGAGCTCATGAACCACATACCTCAGGTTTCTTCCTGATGTCTCAGGTGATGTGGCCATGCTAGTTTTGGCCTGATGGGAGGGATGATACAGCACTGTGAACAAGTGGTTGGGAGCAGGGGAGGAATGGCATCGTCTCCCTCAGCAGCACTGCCACCATTAAATGCCTAAGGATCTACAGCCTTGGGGCTTGAGTACTTCTTCAGTGTGACCTCGGGATGTTTCCTGAGCTGTATGAAGGAGGCACAGTCCTGGCCATGCCTCATGTGCTACTCCTGTAAACATATCTTGCCCAAACTTCTGCCTTGTTGAGTGAACTTTTCTTTATCATTTGCAGGTTCTTTTCAAAGATGACAAAGTTTATTAAACCATTTGTAATGATTGAATCAAGTGCAATATGCAGCTATGAATAATGTTTTTGATGTATGATAACTAAAAATGTTAAGTTTCAGAAACTACTGAAATAATTTTCCCACAGGTAGACTAGCAAATAATTTTGTTTACATGCACAGCTCCATAATAGAAAGGTGGGTAAAGTAGGGTGCAAATAGAAAGCTTCTTCAAAACCTCCTCTCTTCTGTTTTTTGAGACCTCTAACTCTTGTAGGTTAAGATGTGGAAGGCCTAGATAAGGCAGACTGCAATTGATATTAGGTTGACTTGTCCTGGTTTTGGCTGGGATAGAGTCAGTTTTCTTCTCGGTAGCTGGTGCCATGTTTTGCATTCCATCTGAGAATACTGTTAATAACACGGTGATATTTTGGTTGTTGCTATGTTTGTCTTAAATCTTTTTGTGTCTCGTGTCCTGCCAGTGAGGTGGCACAAAAAAGAAAAACTGGGAGGGAGCATAGTCAGGACAGGACAGGTGACTGAAACTGCCCAAAGGGATATTCTAGACCATCAGGCTCAGTATATAAAGTGGGGGGAAGAAGGGGGAAGAGGGGGACATTTGGAGTGATAGTGTCTTTGTTACTTGTCTCCCCAAGTAACTATTACATGTGATGGGGCCCTGATCTCCTGGAGGTGGCTGAACACCTGCCTGCCCATGGAAAGTGGTGAATTAATTCCTTGTTTTGTTTTGCTTGTGAGTGTGGCTTTCCTTTCGCTATAAAACTGTCTTATCTCAACCCACAAGTTTTCTCATTTTTACTCTTCTAATTCTCTCCTCGATCTTGCTGGTGGGGGAGTGAGTGAGTGCCTGCGTCGGGCTTGGCTGCTCACTGGCGTTAAACCATGACCTTGTCCACATATCACTCAAATCTTTCAACTCTGCCTCATCTTTGGATAATGCTGACACCAAGTTTTGGGGTTTTTTTTTGGTGTAAGGATACTTGCAGTTATGAAGGGTTCCTGTAATTTCCAGGTTTCAGGATATGTGTTCTGGACACAACGTAGATGCACAGTATTGTAGCTACACAGTTGCAGGAGTGCCAGAGATGAAAAAAGGGACCTCTTTTCTCAACAGACATGCCAGAGAGGGTCTGAGCCATCTGTACGCCGCTCTTTGAACCGCTAACTCCACTAGGTGGTGCCGTCAGGAAAGTTAAGGGCACTTCACACTGTTTTGGGTCACAACATTTCCATTATTTGAACTCCTAGGAACAGCAACTATACAGCAAGATCCTGGAGCACTGGGTGCGGAAGAAACACTGAACAAAGTCTAACCTGAGTGCAGTGATTGCTAGTGGATAGTGGCACTCCAGAAAGCAAATTTTGGAATAATAGCTCTAGATAAATATTTAAACATTTCACTGTACTGCAACCAATACCTTGTCTGACCCAAAACATTCCACACTTAATTAGTTCCTGCAGATTCTTTTAGATAACAAAGTACAAGGTGGAATTTGTGTGGCAGAACGCTTGTATTACAACATACTTTATGGCTTCTATAATAAGGCAAATATGCAGATAAGGGAAAGGCTTGTAATTACCTCTCTGAATAGCTGCAAGGCAATGTTATATTAAAGGAAATGGGAGAAGACTTGATAGACATGCTGGTTCTGCATTCTTTCTTTTTGGTTAATGTGGTTCAGTAAGTCACTTTAGCATAATTGTATTTTTGCATTGTGTATAACTATAAATACAGTGAGGTAAACAAGAATTTATGATTTTTGAATACTGTAATTTTAATTTTTTAAAATTACTGTCTTTGTGTACAAACCTTAGTTCTGTGGTATCCAGCTGCAAATTTTGCATTTATGTAGAGATGTACAGTGCTCTGAATGTAAGGTTTTGTGCAAAACATTGAGTGTTCATCACACCAGGTTATTCAAACCAGCACTGCAGTTTTTGCACCTTTCCCGAGCCTTTACTGTCCTCCTCAGGGCCTCTGCTGGCAGCAGCCACATCCATAACCACAGGTCCCACAGCACAGTGATTGGCTCCTGGCATGAAAACTCATTTCCTTCCACTTTGAACCACTGTTTCCCACCACGCTGGCGAGACGGGAGGGCGTCCCCAGCCCACACACTTCCCTCCAACTTCCAAGGAAACGACAACTCTAGTTTAGAAAGTGATACGATTTTTCCACTTAAAACCAAGAGAATCTTTACTCAGAAATAGCACATACACTGCATTTTGCTGTTTTCAGGCAACCTCTTAATTGAAAGGATTGTGTGATCACACCACATAGGGCTGGGACTCTCAGCCCCTGCATGGACAGGGTGGTGAGCAGGGGAGAGTTGGAGTGGGTCCAGAGGAGGACAGCAAAGGTAATTACGGGCCTGGAGCATCTCTCACAAGGACAGGCTGTGGGAGCTGGACCTCGAGCAGAGATGACTGAGATAGACATGGACCTCATCCATGTCTATCAGTATCTAAAGGGAGGGTGCCAAGAGCCAGGCTCTTCTCAGTGGGGCTGAGCAATAGGACAAGAGGCAACAGGTAGAAACTGATGCACAGGAAGTTCCACCTGGATATGAGGAAGAAATGCTTTACCGGGAGGCTGACCGGATACTGGAACAGATTGTCCAGAGAGGTCGTGGAATCACCCTTATTGGACATGTTCAAGAACCACTTGGCCTCAATCCTGTGCCATGTGCTCTAGGATGAAACTGCTTGAGCAAAGGAGTTTGGAACAGGTGACCCCACTGTGGGTCCAACCTGACCCGTTCTGTGAGAGCCCACGAGCGGCGGAAGCAGGTGGCGGAGCAAGCACGAACCGAGGAAGCTCGGTTACTTCAGAACCCGCTTGGGGTTCGCTCCAAAGGAACAAGGAAGGAGAGAGCAAGCTGCGGTGGAGGCACAAGCCCCCAGCCCGGTCTGCAGCCCCCGAGGGACAGAAGCGGAGGCACGGCTCCCTCAGCCCCGTCCCCCGGACCACACCGGCCCCTCCGCCCGCCGCGCCCCGCGCCACGTGACTGCGGGCGGCCAATGGGCGGGCGCGGGCGGGCGGGCGCGGGGCACCGGCGCTGCCCTCCCCGCCTTTCCCGCGCGCGCCTGCGCTCTCCCCACTGGAGCCCCGCGGCGGCGGCGGCGACGACCGGGCCGGGGGGCCCCGCCCCTGCCCGCGCCCCGCCCTCCCCTCCCGCGGCTCCCGCTCGGCGGCGGCGGCAGGTGAGGATGCGGCCGGGCGGGCGCTCCCGCGTCGGCGGCCCTGCTGCTGGTGGCCGCCGGGGCTGAGGTCGCTGCCATGGCTCTGCCGGGCGCCGGGGCGGCGGCGTCCGCCGGTGGCAGCGGGGCTCCGTGCCCGCTGTGGACGGCGCTGTACGACTACGAGGCGAGCGGCGAGGACGAGCTGAGCCTGCGGCGAGGGGACGTGGTGGAGGTCCTGTCGCAGGACGCGGCGGTGTCCGGCGACGACGGCTGGTGGGCGGGGAAGATCCGCCACCGCCTCGGCATCTTCCCGGCCAACTACGTGACCCGCCAGCCCCGCGGTGGAGCGGCGGCGGGGGGCGGCGGGCTGGGGGACCCCGCGGGGAGCCTAACGGAGATCGACTTCCAGCACCTGGAGCTGCAGGAGATCATCGGCGTGGGGGGCTTCGGGAAGGTGTACCGGGCCACCTGGCGGGGCCGCGAGGTGGCCGTGAAGGCGGCACGGCAGGACCCCGACGAGGACATCACGGCCACGGCGGAGAGCGTGCGGCAGGAGGCCAAGCTCTTCTCCATGCTGCGGCACCCCAACATCATCGCCCTGCACGGGGTCTGCCTGCGGGAGCCCAACCTCTGCCTCGTCATGGAGTTCGCCCGCGGCGGATCCCTCAACAGGGCCCTGGCCGCCGCCCCCGGGGCCGCGGCCGCCCGCGGGGGCCGCCGCATCCCCCCGCACATCTTGGTGAACTGGGCGGTGCAGATCGCCCGCGGCATGCTCTACCTGCACGACGAGGCCATCGTCCCCATCCTGCACCGGGACCTCAAGTCGAGCAACAGTGAGTCCCGGGCGGGCCGGGGCGGGGGGAGGTGACGAGGGACCTTCGGACGGCGACGGCGGGGGGATGTCCCCGCCACAGGCCGCGGGGCCCGGGGGGTCCCGGCGTGGCCCCGGCGTGGCGGCGCTGGCCGCGGTGCGGGGGCGGGTGGCCGGGCCTGGACGGGCTCCCTCCGAGAGCCCTGTTCCACCGGGGGATGGATGTCGCAACTCGGGCACCCGGTGCCAGAAGCTTGGGCAAGCGGCAGGTTGGTTTGCCGGGCTGTGAGCTGGCTCCGAACTCGTGGAAAGGTCGGGAGGAACCGGGGGTACCTTCAGCGCACGCAAAGTTCTGCCCCCTCGGAGGGAAGCTCACTGAGAGCGGGATAAAATTCTGTGCGCAGCCACCACAATTGCAAATCTACAAGGCTGTATTTACTCTGATGCGTTGTGTGGTCCTGGCTTTTAAAACTAACCCAAGGAACCAAGCGCCTTGTAAAGAATAGATTTAATAAGGGTATCACTTCTGTCTCACTGCCGTACAATCGTATGTGTTTCTGGCTTTCACTGCATGCATTTAATATTGATAAAATTTATCCACTTAGCCAACATTGAGGTGGAAAAGACAAGTATCTTAAAACCAGTAGAAGCATTGTTGTTCAGATGTCAGATTTGCTTTCATCCCTTGGCATGGGCAAATGCACCTGCAGGAATGAGGGAGTTGCTCAATTCGTGCTTTATGGCTCCTTGGTCCATGTGACAATACAGAAGCATCTAAGATTTTGACCACTGTGCATTTGGAAAGCTGGATTACTAGAATAGAGTGTTTATGGCTTGCCGTTATAGTTGTGTTTAGAAATGATGACCTGAAAGTGGAAATCTGTGTGTTTCCACAAATATCTCAAACTGTCTCAACTCTTTATTTTATGTTCTGAATGTTCCAAAAGTGCAGCAATGTGTTAGTCTTTTTTTTCCAGTTAGGAGACCTTAAGTAGTCCAGCAGAAACAAAAAAGCTTCATTCAAGTTTGAAGCACTTTGTTTAAGAGGCTGTGTGTCTTGAAGGTCACCATGCATGGCCTGTTAAGACAAGGCTCAGTCATGGGACTGACTGTTCTGAGAATACTTTCACTATTTGCTTGATAAAGAAACAACCTAGCTCAGCTGTGTTTGTGGTTCTGTTTGTAGCACGGCTGGTGAACTCTTGGACATTTAGCGTCATGGCCAACACCTTTATGTCTAGCAAGTAGTCTGTAGCCAGCTTGTGCCCTTATAGTTTGCTGCTGTGTAAGGAATGAGCTGCTTCACCTGGAGTGCTTAGTGGCTCTCCTTAGAGTGGGCTGCTGCGTGCTAGCAGCATGTTAAATGACAGTGACAAGGTTTGTGTCTGAAATAAATTCATAACCCTGTGGTTTAGCATAACACTGTGAGCTGAGTTGAGTACTGCTGAGAACTGATTACCATTGTCATCTTATAGAGGTAATGGCAGAGCATTTAAAAAATATCATTCTGATTATAACCTCAGCTTAGGTGCCTATTCACTGCTTCCATTACTAACTCCTGTTGCAGATGCACTTAACTTGAGCTAGTTTGATCTCTCACCTGTATTTCTTAATCTTAGCAAGATACTTCAAACAAATTTCTTAGTTTGAACAAGTATTGAATATGCTAAATAGAATTATGTCTCTTGATCATCCACCTAAATGATAGTGTTGGAAGACAGTGGTGCACTGCTGGTACCATATACTGCTCAACAACATGAATTTAAAATGACTGCAAGTCATGGCAGTATCCCCTGCTCTGGTAACTCATCCATTCATCGAAGATTTCCCTTCATTCTATTTCTGTAGTCTTTTGCAGTCTTGCACAGTGGGAGTGGAAGGCTGCCAGGGTTGAGTGAGCGACTTGCTTGACATGGACAGTAACAGTTCTGCAGTGGCTGCAGCTCCAGACGGGTCTGGCAGCACCCATTCCTCACCTGCTCCTCGCTGCTTTCCAGGCACTGCTGCTGGTGCTGCTTCAGTGCTCGCCCTTAAGCAGCTCTAGGTAGTACATGAGTGTATCAGTCTTGTGCTAACTTAGTTATTTTTGTTAAGAAGGATATTTTTTCTTCCTCAGAAATATATTGGAATAATTACTGTCCTTATTATGATGTGGTAAGGAATGCTTCTCAAACTATTTCCCCAGCAAGTAGGTGGGAACTAATTTTTCCAGCTGGGAAAGGGAGCCCCTTCTACCAGTGTATTTGATCCAGAAAAGGTATGTGTCTGGGCTTGTGGTTGGCAGGCAATAGCAAGCATCTCAAAGGCAAGCATGTTACTTCTCTCTGTGCAGTTTTATGGAGCTGGGATCTCTGTAGCATATCTGTTGTGGCTTCACTGATGCCAGATTGACAGGACTGGAGAAGAAGTGCCACAAATGGAAGAGCCGTGAGAGCAGCCAGCTTTTATTAATAGCAGTGACTATCTAGGTTTGAATGCTCTTGTTTCATGGGCTCTTTTTGGGAGATGGGGAAAAGGTTTGTGTTTCTGCCAGAGTAAGGGAAATTAATAGGTAAACAAAGGTTTTCCATATCAGAAAGGAAAACTAACAAACTTGGTTTTGAGGGCTGAACAGGGAAGTGAAGTGTAACTCATGAGTTTTATTAACAGCAGAGAGAGTTTCTTCAGTTCTGGAGTCCATGTAAAATAAAATTTCAAAAGCCGACAAAACAAAAGTGTTAAGAACGCTTAGCTTTAGATATATGTGATTAAATGAAACATAGTAACTATGATGTCTAATGTTGCCTTACCAGTTGTGGGTGCTTTATAAAATTTTGTATGACTGAAGTGGTGAGAAGTTTCACTGACAAATATCATGGCCTGTTTTGAGGATAACTTCTCATAAACAGTTCTTACATTCCTCAATATACTTTATAGATTAAAGAAATAATCTAAAAGAAAAGATTAAGAGGTGAACTATACCTAATCTAAAATATGAATAAAAATCATGGAAGAAAATTCTATTTTGTTCAAGCCATCATTGTTAATAAAGGAATTCTGAATTAATTGATGCTTTAACCGAAAAGGAGATGTCTTAAAAACTGTGAAAATACCTGAATATTTCTAACTCTGTCTTCTGGGTAGGAAGTTGTTCTTGATTTAGCATGCCTGCTGATTATGAAAAAACACGAGGTTTTACTCGAAATAGATGACAGGAATTCATCTACAAGACTAGACATTATAAGTTATGTGTGTCTTTTTACCACATCTCAGCTTTTTTTCTGACTCTTTGGAAGGGCAGCTTTTTTTTCTCTGAAGGGATGAAATTTCTTGCTTCTGAGCAAGGACACTTTATTAGTTATAAGACCTGTGGTTGTGTAAGGGCTCAGCACAGCCTTCCCGGATTATTCTATCCTGAAGAAAGCTAGTAATATGTTCAGCTAGAGTATGCCACATTTTCACTTTCTGAAGTCAAGGCTAGAGAAAACAGAAGTTTGGGATTCTGGGGTTGATTTCAGACTGTGCACTGCTTCTGCCATTTAAAAATGCACTTTATCTCTAGTACAGCAGCCTTGTGTGCTTGTAGGAAGCATTGGAATAAGTTCAGAATATCTTGCTTATGGCGTAGACCTATCCATGATTACACAGTTGGTTATGTGTAGATTAAGTGTACTAACACAGTACTGATAAAGTGCTCTGTACTCATCATAGATGGATATGACCAGAAGGGTTTGGTTTGCTGTGGCTTTCACCAGCTCCTCCAGCAATCCAGGGTCCTTTGCAGTCCTCAGCTCTGTGAAGGGCACTGAGTTTTTATTGCTTTTTGAAATTGTCGAGGTCAGCTTGAGTTTCAAGGATTGTTGAATAAGGCCATGGAAGTGACAGTGCTAATGAGAACTACTTGGAATCTGAAGGAATCAAACATAGGAGAGGGCAACCCACTGTAATGTCATGTTCTTCAAACTAGTATAATGAGTAGCAGTTAGAGAATAGAAACCATTTGATTTTAAAACCTTAAAAGGAAGCGTGATATGTTTTGTTGAATCAGTTGCTTTTGATGAGGCAAGGTGTCCTGGAGTTTGTGAAAAGCAAGAACAAATTCTCATAATTTGCAGCAGAATTGCTCAAGTTATGCACCTTTTACTATTTTTTATTAAACACCTTTTAAAATAAGGTGGAGATGTTTTCCAGAATTCATAAAAACTGCTTTCTGTCAAACGTGTCTGTATAGCAGCTTTAGGCTAGCTGTTCAGGGAGAGGAAGAGTAAGAAACTAGAGTTAAGCCTATCTGCCATTTTCTGAACTGATATTATATATTCTGAAATCACTAGGGTGCATAATTTGTCTTTTAACTGTTTTGAAGAGGTTAAGACTTGTTCACATCACAAGTACATCTGTTATTAAATGTTTGAAATGCAGAATCTTGTACAGTTACCAAGAGAATTCAAAATTATATTCTATTACAATTGTCTTTGGTAGTTTTGAGAGAGATGAGAAATGGTTTTTCAGTAGATTTGAGCTTCAGTGTAACTTTCTTTGAAAATAAAGTTCCAAGATGCTCGCTCATGGTAGTGAAAATTGGAGTTTTTTTCTGTCAGCAGCACTGTGCCAATTACTGCTCACCTATTGTGGTGTAACAAAACTAAAGAACCTGATGTATTCTGCATCTCAATCTCCTCCTCATGGCACTCCCATTTGTGGAACTTACAGTCTCATACTGGCTTCCACATCTCCAGTGTCCCTGGTGGGCTAAGCCTGGCTGTCCCAAGGTGCCCATCTCCAGTGCTGAGTGACTTGGGCACCTCCTGTAGCGTGCTGCAAATGCTGTAATTGGTTTGACACTGCTTGTAGTGCCTGGCTCGCTGCTAAGCTGCTGGTGGCTGCTGTCTCTGAGGTCTGGAGGGGAGTGGATGTTCTTCCTGGCAGAACTAACTGAAGTTCCTCTGCCAGAAGGCAACCGCTTTTTATAAAACCCATAGGAATCAGGTCTCTGAGAATGTGGTATCACTTAGATAAATATCAGTCAGGTAGAATAGTGGGCCAGAAGTTATTTAGCATTTTAAAATCTGTATGCTGTAGTTTTCCATGCTGTCTTCATATAGGAAGTTATGGTACTTAAATGCTTTACATTGTTCTTAATTACTTAAAAATCACATAAAGTTAGAAATTATGCCAGGTGTACCAGGTTCCTATCCCATCTCTGAGAGGCAGTAGCCCTGCCTTGTGCTTTGCTGTAAAAGTAATGCTGCTGCATTGCAACATTAAGAACATACATCCTGAAGCATCTGGAAGTGGATATGCAGGAAGGAGCACTGATTTTTATAACCTTGTTGGTTAAGTATTCTTAAAAAAAACCACAGAAAACCAAAATAAAAGCACCTTCATGCAAATATCAGTAGGATTGCAAAATTTCATTAATTTGGGAAACAGTACCTGTTTTGAAAGTTGTGATCTACTTCCAGTTAGCATGCCATTGAATTCCAGTAAGTTTTTCTTTTGAATGTCCTTATGTCACATGAAAGAGTTCTGTGTTTCATGAAAAATTGCTCCCAGTAATTTTTTTGTAATTATTTAATGTGTGCTCAAACTATGTAAATAGGGATTCTATTTTTTGAGAAGCCCTGAAGGTTAGCTGAATTCTGTGGGAACATCAAATGCTTAGCAACCTTGAGCTAGAGTATTATCTTTTTCTAGTTCATCAAAGGCAATGCTATGTGTTGCACCTGTTTTAATATTCACTTGATATATATGCTTGTTGTATATAAATATATTGTGTGGTTTGTGTCCAGAAAGATACTGCAATTCAAGAGAGAACAATTTTGAGTAACTGGTTGCTGCAATTGTCTCAATCCACCATAGAAATAACTGCAATGTTAAAATGTTGTCGAGGCCTAATTTCCAGTTGAAGGATGTGTTTCAGCATTTAAAAATAATATTCAGAAACATTATGATTTTAATGCAATATCCGTCAAATGAAATTTTGTGAACTGCTGCTCTGTAACACAATAATTGTCCTGTCTAAGCTTTCAGAGGAGGAATAATATCCAGCAGTTATTTTGTTTAAAGATGAAGACTTAACTGCAGTAGCCATTTATTTCACCTCAATTACCATCTTCTAAATTTGCTTCTGTTTGATGTTTTTCTATGTCTCAAGTCTGGACACTAACAGGTGGAAAAAATTGCTCGTTAATTTAGAACAAAGTCCCTCAAACTTAACAAGGCTGAAGTATATTTACATGTAGTGCTTAATGCTGAAAACAAGACTCTAGGCTGAAACACTAGGTATATGTAATTTGATTAATTAAAAGCTCATGAACTTTTAATACCCCTATTTATAATACATTTTTAATTCAGACTTTCATTTTAATGTTTTCCCAGCTATGTCCATCTGACAGCTGTAGAGAGTTGTTTCTTATTTGGTGTTGAGACCGCATTTGTAACAGGTCGGATTATTTAGTCCAGAATAATATTGCTTTGATCTTTCTCTGGATCTAACTTGGTTTTTCATGTCTTTCTTCTCTCTCTCTTTGTTCTGTCATTGTATAACACCAAGTGATCTAGTTTACCACTTTTGGAAGATTGGTTTTTGTCTTGTCTTTTTTTTTTTTTTCTGCTTTGTGTTATACTCATTCCTAGCAGGTTTCTTCAGGACTTTGATTTGCACCAGGGTTTCTGGTGACCTCTTCATGGAGAATGTGGGAGTCACATTCTAGTCTGTATGTTCTATTTGCTCACTGTTTTTGATGATAAAGAGTTCTGTTTTGGGGTAGCATTATAAATTGAAGTGTAGGACTTTGGATTAGAGTATTTGTGTATTAAAGACTTCAAGCATTATTTGGCTCATTTTTTTTTAAAGCTGGTACTCTAAAGATAGGCTCATATACCTTTTTGCCTCTGAAAATTGTACTGAGCAAGCAACCTAGTTCCACAAAGGCCAATAGAAAAACAGACAGCTAAACACCTCCCATTAGCTGTTATAAAAAATTGTATAAGTATTTTGTTCATTCCTCTAAACAGTGAAAAATAATTTTAACTGCTGAACATAGCACTTCTTGGATGAGGTATTGTACTTAATCTCAATCACACTTTGCAGTTTGTTTATTTTAGACATTGTTGGTGTTATCCAAACATTAGAAGAAATTGAGATATAACTGAGTTTTCAGTTACAGATTATTCCCCCGTCCCCATTGGAGCTGCAGGGACAGGGCATGTCTTTGGACCCTCTAAGCAAATATTAAAAGTTCCACGAAAATGTTCTGCAACCTCAAAAGAATAGAGAAGTAACACATCACTGAACTGTATTTGGATGTTGAATGCTGTTTTGTGGTTTCTTTGACCTTAGAAGAGAATGGCTTTTTGTTTGCAATCCGTAAGTTTTCTTACCACTGAGTATGAGCTTTCTTTTAAACTTGCTTCAGTGTTGCAAATTCTGAAACAGGCTGACCTTGTGTGATAAACATTTGCAAGGAGTGGGTGCAGCGTAGGGTAATTTCTCACCTTGAAATTTATTTCTGGTGATTTGTTAAAATTTAAGGCATTAAAATTTGGTTCAATAACTTTCAGTAATAATGCTTCTAAAAATGCAGATGTTTTTCTTTTTTTTTTTTTTTAACTTTGGGATTGTTTTGTTTATTAGAAGCAGAATTAGGACATTGAAATAAATGTAAATACAGATGATACATAGATACAAACAGATAAATACCGAATTACTTGCCTGTCTATATTCATGAGCAGTACAAAAATAACAACTGGTGTAACTTACATTCCTGGATTGACAGCTTTAAACTACATTTCATCACTTTTATCTTGCCTTGACCATGTTAGTAAGAGCCAACTTAATCCACTCACTGAAAATTAAGTGGATGTTTAAATTTTAACCCTCTTACTGTATGTTAAATTCATGGATTAAATATGCTAAGCTGGAAAAATTACATATATGTATAATGTCACCACAGAAGTATTCTTCCTTCTTGGAGCTTCCTGCCAGCTTTAACCTTTTTTGTGTGGGGTGGGGGTCATAGCTCCTGTTAAATCAGTCCTAGACATGCCAGTGTTGGCTACATAATCATTCTTTGTTCTCTTCACAGTGACTAAAATCTGTGTTTTGGCAGGTGTACTATTAACTCAGAGCTGATAAGACGGCCCTCCCTCTCAAAAATGTAGGAGTAAATGCTTCATTGCTGTGGTTCATTATGGGACAAGTTAACCCTTGGAACTGGTTATATTTTAGTTCTGAATGTTCAGACAGTTTTTTGATTTTCTTTTCTATTAGGATTAGATGTCACTGTTCTTCCTGAAGTTAATTGCTTTCTTTTTTCCCTGTATTATGTAGAAAGGAAAAATATTGTACTTTTTAACTCATTGCTTAATGTTACACTATTGAGACAAACAATCAGCTTTCCCTTTCTGAAGAGAAGGACAGCACTGTCAAGTTTGCAGAGTTCTCATTTCAAAATAAGTGTTTTCACTTTCCTGTTCTTGAAAATGCATTTAAATGTATTTTTTTAAAAAGTGGACTCAAAAATTGTCTGTTTTTTTTCTGCTTTGTTTGGTAGGTAACAGGTTGTTTGGATTTTTTTTTTTGTTGTTAAAACAGCAAAACTCTTTCAAATATTTTTTATAAAATAAGCTAACAACCTAAAAATTCTTTATAAAGGGTAACCTATTAAGATTCCTCATAGAAATTTGGTTTCATGTTTCATGTTAACTGATGAGATTCTACCTCAATGACTAAACCTGACTAAGTATCTACAACCAGAATTTGGATTCGTAGCAGCTGGCATCTTCAAAGGGACCCAGGAGGGTTTTTTTCAGTTTATTTAATGGGTTCTTTCCAATAGTAGATTTTGTCAAAGAGGATTTTATAATGGAAAAAACATAGTAAAGCTGGATCCCATCTTTAAATCTCTGACTAAAACTGGATGTAAAAGGGTTGCCCTGTTTCTGTTGCTTGACTTCCTTCCCACTTGTTGCAACAGGTGCCACATGGCTTCCTCGGGCAGCTGTAGCTGCATGAGGAGGCTTCCCCACCCACCTCCCACTTGTCAGCCAAGTCTACACATCTCAGTCTCTGCCTGTGTGGTCAGTAGGTCAGGTTAAAGCTTTGGAGAGATTCAGCAGGAAACTACTCTAGGCTGGTTTATTTGCAGGCTTCATTTCCTGCTGAGCTATCTGGCTGGTTGAGTCTCCCAAGACTACCCAGCTGCTAGACTCAGTCCGGGGGGAAAAAGCTGTACAGGGTGAGGGGCAATCAATGAAGAGGAGGTTAAGCTAAGTATTTCAGTGGCAGCAGATTCTTACTGTCTTGGTTGTGACATCAGACTACACCTCTTTACTGCACCTTTAAAAGTAGAATGTCTTTTTAATTTTTTAGGTATGTATCTATGTATTTCTATTAAACTTTATTTCAATTTGATGTGACTCTTTTTTGTATTAAATATTCTAATTTCAACACATCAAATGCACCTTGAGATAAGTCACAAAAAATAAAGCAACGAGGAAGTTCATAATTGTGGAGTGTAATGTGGTATGATCAGGAAAAGTATGCCAACTATGTAAATACTTCCGTGTACTCAGAAGCTGTGTATTCTTCTGATTAGCTTGAAATATCAAACTGCATCAAGTCATGCTCTATTGACTTCAAAAAAATAACTATAAATCCGAGCCAAATTTGAATGAAATATTCATAGCTTCAAAACAAAATATTGAAAAGGTAATTTGACTAATGATAGATAACTTAAATTGTTAGTTCTGAAGGAAGGTAACATCTGCCAGCTCTTGCCACTGGATGCCATTTGTGAGATTATAAACCTCATCTGCCTTGCCTGTTGAATTCTGTATATTGTATGACATATATTGATTTAGGGAATGGCCAGGTCTTAAATTCAGGGTAGGCAGGAAATTAATGTTTTCTCCAAGTTTCTCTTGGTGGAAAGTGTACCTGATGTATTATATATTGACAAAGACTTTTTATGCAGTTTGAACATAATAGCTTTAGTTTGCCTTATATTTTGGGGTTTTTTTTAAGACTAGGATGAGGTTCCTTAAAAAAATAAATCACTTCCATAAAAAAGATGGTGTACTTTAAGGAATGGATTCAGAGCCACTTTATTCTGCTGAGTTTGAAACTAGAACATTATCTAACTCAGGAATTCACAACCTAACTGTTATCCTTCTCATCTGCCTCCATTTTGGTCACTTTTTTTTTGTTTCTATTTTTGGGGCATTTTTCCTTCAGAGTTGCCTTTTAAAAATAGCAAGCGAAGAAAGTAATTGCTGTTTCAAATAAGTGAGGGAGTTCCTGGTAGATAGAACAGAACTGAATGTTTTGAGTTTTAAAGCTAAGTTTCAGTATTGACTGATTTCCATGTAATTGTGAAATTATGGAGGAATTGCTTTAATGAGGTTGTTTTTTCTTAAATTTAGTTTTTTAATAGGAGAGTTAAGTTTAATGTTTTATTAAAGAGAACTTTAGAATGTTGTGTCCAGTCTGCTTTTGATTTTTTGCTGATGTAGTATCCAAATCCTGCATTTTTCAGAATTTACTGCTGATCTAGTGTTTAAATTATGATTATTTGAATGTCTAATTATAAATGCTTGTTACCTCTAGTACTTCCTCTTACAGCACAATAGAAAATTCTGTTTTGCATTACAGACCTATCTGAAGAGCAAGTGAGGCACAAATGGCATGCAGTAAAGTAACTTGCAGCATCTGTAGTCTGTGCCAATAACTTGTTAAAACTGCTTCTTTCTCTCAAGTTTCCATTTGCCCAAAGTTGCTTTAATAATAGTTATTAAAGATGTGAAGGGGAAGCAAAAAATGGTGATGCAAGGTGTGTTGGAGCTGTTGAAATCTCTTGTCCCTTTTCCTCTCTTTCCTTCTCCCTCCATTTTCTTCAGAAGGCAGATGACTGCTAGTCATTCTTATCCTTTGGTGCTTTTCTTTTGCCACATATCCTACTGTGGGCTGTGCTTTTCTTATGAGGTTGATGTGTATTTGTCAGTTCATGATGTCAAGGACTTTTTGTGTCAAGTCTTGTCTTGTTTTGGCTTTTGGCTTTCCAATGGGGAGCACTTCGTTCAGGATTTTTTTTTTAATTTTTTTTTTTAGTATATGTTGGCTCCTTTGAGGTACATTTTTTAGGCTGTTGGTTATTTTGGGTTTTTTTAAGAGAAATGCATTTAAGAACAAACTGCTCCTTTCAGGTAAGTGTGAAAATTAAGAACTCTTTATATGCCTGCTGTAAAGGGACATAGATAATAGAGGAGCACAGTATCCATAGAGTAAAAAAGTCTCCTGCATATGTAATCAGTGTTTAAAGGATAAAATTCCCTTGCTGATGGTGACCTCTGAACTTAATCCAGTGAGACAATCACAATCTGACAGATACTAGCTACAGAGATAGCAGAATCCATCCTGAGAGCCCATGGGAGAAAAGGAAGGTATTTAAGGAGTGGTGCTGCATGGGCAAAAGTATCAGCTTTTTTATGGACAGAAGAGTTTCTGATCAGTTAATGTTTTCACTGACATATTTAATTTGCACACCTAATTTTTTTCACTGTGGTAATTAATCTGCAGTTTAAAACCTAGATGTGGCTTCTACAGGCAATGTTGGCATTTTAATTTCCAATTACAATTGGAGCCAACTAACAATTCCAAATGATGGAGGTGGGTCTCTTAATATGGACAAGGTATTGTGTTTCATTAATTGAATATACAACATCTAATAAGGTTTTTTTCTGCCTGTTAGTCCCCATATAAAGATGCAGGGTCACCCTGCTGGTTTTGCATGTTGATTTAGTGAACTAACAGGAACCAGATTTGCTTGCAAACAGTTCGAGAGGGAACTGACTGGGTGCAGGGGGAACAGAGACAGTAGCAGCATTGTCTGGACAATTTCTATTTGCAAGTAGAGTTGTACAGCATAAGAACTTTCTTTCCTCTATAGTATTCTCTAAGAATGACTTTATCACTGGTGGTAAATGTAGTGGATATGTAGGCATTCTCACCTATAATCATAGTAACTTAAATAGCTGTGGTATTAAATAGCTTATATTTGTAAAACCCATGATAGTCACCGGTTTAGCAAACTGCAGATAAAGTAGCAAGAAATGGTTGGTAGCAATTGACTAACTTGGGAAAATAAGGTTGCTTAATGTTTTATTTTTAGTACTAACAAAATAGGTAATATAAAGGGGGTATAATAGAAAGTACAAAGATGATAGGAGGGGTAGAATGGTTTTCACTATTTCAGGATGATTATTTTTTAAGTTTAAGTGTTAGAAGATAGTTTGAATTCAGTACATTTCAACTACTGAAAAGGTGTTCCATCCTTTGCCTTGGCTTCTCTCAGAATACCTTTTTTGCTTAACTATTTCATATGTATGGTAACTGAAAAAAGTCACCTGAAAACACTGGAATGCATTGTTCATAAATAATGTTGTACAGTTCAAGTCAATAATAAAATTGACTTGAACTGTACAAAGTCTTTGGATTTAAAAAAAAAAATTCAGCTGAAGTGTTGTCTTAAATGGGAACTTTGGCTAGATAAGATTGGAGAAATACAATCTATATGTACTTAGAATCAAAAAGAAAACTAACACCGTAGGAAATAACCTGCTTTAAAAAAGTAGCATTGAAGATCTTAGTTCTAGGTACAGGTTTTCTGAATGTCTTTCCTAAAGTGTCTGTCCAGGCCTCCCTCAGGCTTGCTGTAAATACTGCTTCTTAAATTATATTAATTTTAACAAATAAAAAGGAGAGAAGCTGAGGCAGGAATGTGAGCCTTTTATTAGAATTATGCTTTAAACAAAGTGCTTGCAATTTAAATTAGTACTTCTGGTTCTTCTCTAGGCTTTCAGCTTAGTCTTGAAAGTAGCATTGGGGGTGTCATTCTGTACCTGAGTTTGGCAGATGGGCACCCCCAAGAATCTGGTTTGTCTAAATGTGCTCTGTTCTATTATTTCTGGCTTATCAGTCTATATGTAGGCTCTTGCTTATTTTTAACTTTTCTCCAAAAAATTTCAACCCATGCTCAAATGAACAGAGAATGCAGTTGTTGTTCAGCTCTGACCAGACTTTGTCTGCTACTTTATGTATGTCTCACCTTTTGCTCACCTCAAAAAGGGCTTTACTGCCTGTGTGGAGAGTTTGGAGATGGGACTGATGGAATGGGAATGGCACAGGAAAAGGAGTGGCAACTGGGAGCATTTGAAGGGAATTTTCCTGGGACCTGTGTGTCCTTTTCAAGCCTAAATTCTGTGCCTTTCTTGACTAAGATCACCTTGTATGGAAACAATAGTGGTGTGGCAAAGAATTGTTGCTGGGTCTGTTTTAATTAGAGGAGCACAGACTTGGGAAGTACTGGCTGGCTCCATGGCAAAGTGTTAGATTTTGGTTTCTAAGAGAGTGCAAAACATCTTACCTGCATACTGTTACACCATGAAATATTTGCATTGTGCCATTAAATCAGTAGAAGAATATTCCAGCTATAACAATGATAGTGCAGAAAGCAAGAAAGATTAATGGCAGTACTATTTCAGGGACCATTAGGTTTAACAGGAATGTGTGTTTGATCTTGCTTCTTTTTTGAGGAGTGAACTCTGCTTTACACTGCAGAGGTCCGAAATGGGGATAGGAGAAAAGAGGCAATAAAATTCCTTACCCTGATAACTCCAGATCTAGAACTGAGTTTAATCAGAAGTATACCTGTAAGATGGACCAGCCAGAGCACTTAGGAAAATATTTTGTTGTTAAGAGCACCAGTGCTGTAGGTCTGCATTCTGTTGTTAGGTACGGGTAACTTCTGTTCTCATAACTTCTCTAAACCTTTGTTTAGCCTAGCAAAAAGGACAAGCTCTTCTGATTTTATCTATGTAAAAGACATTACTAGATCCTAACTATTCTATTTTCTATGTCTGCTTCAGATCCTGGTATTGGACATGCATGTGCAGGTTTAGTCATTCAGTATTTCATATGAGTTGTTATGCTTTGTAAAATTCTATTGATTGCTCCCTGTTTCTACTGAACTAAGCCTTCTTTAGTGACTTTTAGAATTGAACTACTTGCACAGCTACATATAGCTTGCTAGTTTTCCATTAGCCAGAACAGCCAGGCATTTCTTCTTCCTTCTTCTCTTTCTTATAGCTATAGATTTTATGATTGATCTTATGCAAACTTGCATATATTTTAGTATGATGGTCAGTTCTTTCTTAGAGTGGGCACTACCTTCTGACTGTGCTGCCCAGGGAGGTGGTGGAGTCACCATCTCTGCAAATGTTCCAGAAATGAGTGGATGCGGTACTTAGTGCTGTGGTTTAGTTGACATGGTGCTGTTTGGTCAAAGGTTGGACTTGATGATCTTGGAGTTTTTTTCCAACCTTTATGATTCTAAGTATCTTATCTACCACTTTTAATACCAGTTTACTGCACAGCACTTCATTTTTCTCCCTGACTTACCTGGCTTTTATCTTTAACTCATTAATTTATATTTCAGGAATTAATGAAAATAACATCTCTTTGTTGCCCTGCTGTAAATATTTCTGGGCATCCGGTGTCTCATATATTCAAGGAGTGCCTGTTATATGTCACCCAAGACTTTGCTCTGTGATGTTAATAAGTTTGCTTTCCCCTTGATCTCATTGCTGAAAGAGTCACAAGAGTCACAAAGAGAGATGTAGTAATTCAGAATTTAGTTGAAAATGGTGTTGCTGGTAGTAATCATATGCAACCTTAGACTACTTGGTCATTTTTTTATTTCTGGCTGGAATGTTTGGGTGAGGATCCAGGGTAGAGGATTTGGCCCAAACTTTATCTCCTTCGATTTTGAATCATTCAGAAACATAGTATCTGGTTTTGCTTATGTAAAAATGAACAGGGTGTTAGATAAACATCCTTATCCTATGTCCTACTTACATGTAAATAAGTAAGCACATAGGATTTTCCTGCATTTCTGCATACCTAATCTAATCTGTGGGTGTTGGTGGGTTTTGTTTTCAAATAGTCTTTGCACATCTAAGTATTTTGGGCTGTGCTTGCCAGGAGCAAAGCTAGAATGTAAATGTGAACTTCATTCTTCATGGAAAATAAAAAGTCTGAAACATTGAAGTAAACCCAAAAGTGTTAAACTGGCTCTTGCCCAACTTAACATTGCACATATATTGGAGCAAGAAAAGACAATTTAAAGGTTTGGAAAAGGGAGCAAGGAGGATGCTGAGTTAACAGGGCAAACTGGTGATCACAAAATAGTTTCTCCCAGTTAGCAACCAGCAAGGGCCAGGAAGCTCTGGAAGAGGCAGAAAGATGCTATAGTGAAGGTTGCTAGGCTACTCCAAGGTAAGCTCTTACAGAGTGCTACTCAGCTATGCTGAGCATTTTTACTGCCCAGCTGCTAAGCAGTGTGTGTGTGGTATTGTTTGCCTGGCTACCAGCCGGAAAGGGAAGTTTGAACTGCTAAGAAATGTTGTCCCTTTGTAGGATGAAACTTGGTCACGTGCCAGTTATTACCTTTTGCAAGACTGACTGTTTTTGGTTTCGGTCACATTGACTGACAAGGAATGTCAGGAATTCTGCTGAACATGTTTGAAATAGAACAGCAAACAATAGGTCTTTGTTTCAAGTATAAAAGTATAAAAACTTGCATGAATTTAACCTGTTCTGGTGGTTCTCATTGGTGAGCTCTTGGTTTGTCTCTACCATTTTGGCCTTCATTTTTCTTGCTCTGTTAAGAAGCTTATTGGAAAAGGAATGTGGGTTCTTTTCCTTTTATCTGGATTTGATGTAATTTTTGAAATATTTGTAAGAGGTAATCTCTGCCAGTAAGAATTATTTCTTTCAATTGCAAGTGCGAGGTCATCAGTTTTTCTTCTGTAAGGGAGGGTAAGTCTTTGTCTGCTTTTTTGTAAATGGGTTTCCTGTACTGTGTTTTGCTCTACGTACAGGTAGAAACCACACATTAATGCTTCTTACATATAGTTTAATTTTTGGTCTTTGTCCCAGGAGATCATTTTAACAGAAAGTTAAAACTGACAGTTGCTCTCTCAAACAGTGACAGAGGAATTGAATATGGAATTTAAATTATGGTGCATTAAAATTTTGATTCCTTTCCATCAGTTATCTCCCTGCTTGTGAGCTCTAACACAATTACCTAGTTCTATTCTTGTAACACTGTTTCCTGAAGAGGTGCTACAACTCTGTCAATAATGTTGTCTCATGAACAAGTCAGGCACTGTAGGATGCAACAGCAAAAAAAGGATAACTTACTCCTTAACATTCATGAAGGTGCAGTGTGTATAATGTAAAAGGGACTGGATCCAAGTCCAGTGGCCTGTTGCCAGCAGGGAACTCCTAAGGCAAACTAATTTCCCTGGCATATAGTTTCCCAACTTTGTTCTGATTTGTGGCCCAGGGATTTCATTAAACTAAATGAACTTCTTTTGATATAAATTCCCTATATCAAGTTGACTTGTGTGAATTTGTGGAGATGCTTTTTAAATCTATGATAAATAATAATATTCACATACCATGCCAAGAATTCCAAAGTTCAGAATCTTGCTGCAAAGTTCACTTGTGTGTTGTGTGAACAACTGACACGTGTTTGATTCTCACCTGCTAGTTTTACCCAGTGGTGTCCATTTCATGTAGTGAGAAACTTTAAACAATTAATATGTCTAGTTTTCTTCATTAACAAGGCATTGTTATATAGATTTTTGTTTGTAAATGTTTCTTTTCCTAGGGGAATGCTAGGAAAAGGCTTCTTGTCTATTAACCATTCCTTGTAGCTGTGGTTATGTTGTTCTGAGTACCCTGCTTGTGTCCATCCTCTCGCCTCTTTCAGTTGTTACAGGCTTTCAGAGATGAGTAGGGGCCAGGATGGAGTGCACTATTAAGGATGGATTTTATACTGTGACATAATACTGCTTTGTTTTATTATTCTTTTATAAGAATTCTTAACATTTGTTTTTTGTTTACTACTGCTTCTGGTTTTATTATTCCAGAATCTTGTTGCAAAGTGGATAATTTTCTGACAGTCTGTCATCATCTGGGATTATTAGGATTTTGGGCTTACTTAAATTATCTGATTTATTTTCCATCTCCAGTGTACCTTTTGTGCTAATTTAATATATGCTACTACATAAAAATAATAATTTATTTTAATATATATTTTTAGCATAATAATATATGCTCCTGCGTAAAAAGCTCATGACACTGTAGATGTTTCTTGCTTCTGTAGCTTGGAATAGCTTAAAATTATCAAAAAACATTTTCATGCAGATAAAAGTTGCTATAATATTTTCTCAACACTAAAAGTAGACAATTATCTGTGCAATACAAGGTGTATGTGAAATTAATAACAGAAATGTATTTTTTTATTGCCATTCCATTAATTTACAAACTCTATCTTTTGCAGTTTTATTGCTGGAGAAGATGGAGCATGATGACATTTGTAATAAAACTCTGAAGATTACAGACTTTGGTCTGGCTAGAGAGTGGCACAGAACAACCAAAATGAGTGCAGCAGGAACTTATGCATGGATGGCTCCAGAAGTTATCAAGTCCTCCATGTTTTCTAAAGGCAGTGATATTTGGAGGTAAGAAGTTTTCTGCTGAAGACCATGTTCAGTGGAACTGTGTTGAGGGTTTTGACAGAATTTTTTTTGGTGGTTTGCTAGGTTGTTGCCTCAACATATGGCTAGTTTAGCTCTTCTAAGAAACAAACACATTTTAAAGTATCTACTTCAGTTGTTATACCTTTTATTATCCATTATTTACAAACTGGGGGCAGAAGAGGGAAAACAAAGAATTTTTTTTTTAAAGCAAGCTCTCATTAAGAGAAGCTGTTAAAATATTTGTTAGTTAATATACCCAAGTGTTTCTCTGGAGTCTTAATATAAATAACTGGATGCTCTTGATACATTATTGTATGATTGATCTCTTTTTGGTAGGTTTATTTTATATTAGATGTCTGAAAACTCTCAATCTGCTTAAAAATGGGACCAACCAATTATTGCCTTATATGACTGATAAACAATAAGGTTCAAACCAGAACTTTGCCAAGTGTTAATTTGAATTAATGCTGTTTTTAGGAATCTGGAATGTGATTGTGTGTAAAAGTTAATACTAGGTTGAAGCTTCTACATTTACAGAGATTTTGCTTCCAGTAACTGGATTAAGGAAAGTATATTCAGCACAAATTTGTTTTAACTTGCTCTCTAATTTTAAAGGTGGGAAATGTCCTGTGTTAAATTTGTGAATTTCTCATTTAAGATGCTATTGTGGATAATATGAATAATATGGCTCTCACTACTGATTATATTTTTGAGTGGTGTAGTGTGGGGATACATGTAGTGTAGAAAGGTAATTTAAACTTTAATTTTAATTTAGTTCTGGTTTGTGAGTGCAGAAAAGCAGTGATTGCACAAGAGGCTCTAAAAGCTGCTGTGCCCCACCTTGAAAAGTCTGCATTTCCTTTCTTTTTGCTATGTTTGCTCTGAAGGGTCCAAGATAGCTGTTCGGGGAAGGAGAGGAGGACTTTAATCTGTTTTCTCCTGCTGCTTTATGCATGTTCTGGATTGTATAATTCTTAAATAGGGTTCTGTTTTGCTTAAATGCATGATATTCTACAGCATGAAGTAATACTTTTGGTATTCTCGTGGTGATTCTGTAATCTGCACTGCTGTTTTGTGGCACTCATTTGTCTTGTCTCTGGAACCAATTCTGTTTGCATTAGTCTCAGTTGATGCCCAGTTGGGAAGCATCTTTAGCCTCATTCTTTTTTTGGTTTTTTCCATTCTTTCTTACTTTTTTCTTTTTTTTTTCTTTTGCGGGATGGAGGTTGGGTGTAGGCGTTTCCCTAATCAGCTGTATTCCATGCTTAATTACAGGTCCTGTCCAGTCTTGTTGCTGTGATTTTAGGTATCTGAGGGGGTATGCTTTGGTGCAATTATTTTATATTCTGCTGCAACATTAGTTTACATTTTTGGAACCTACAGTATTTCTCTTCTTCGCCTTCTCTTCTGCACGCCTCTCTTGTAAAAATGTAAGTATTTAGTTCAATGATGGAAGTCTAACAGGAGAGGTTTTTAAGTAGAAAGGCTGTGTTTTGCAGTATAGTTTAGACCTTCTTAGCTTCTAAACATTTTCTGCTCACTGCACCTTGATCTATTCTGTTGCTTATCTTTACTCTTTCTTTAAAAGAAAAGCAAATAAGGAATATCGTGGTTACAGGAGTGGTTTTTGTTTTAAAAAGCCGTCAGGTTACCAGTTTAAGTATATGGGTCTCTCTTAAGACAGGAACACAGTATGTTTCAGCAAATTTCTAAATCTCAGTTACAGATGCTGAGTGCTGAGGCTCTGAATGAAATCTGCAGACCTCCTATTAGGAAATAAGAGAGCAATCGAGGCTGCTCAAGTTGAGGCAACTTACACTTCCAGTTAGTCTTCCAGAATCTGCCAGTGCTTGGAAATGTTGTGGGAGTATTTTCATGCAGAGCCTTCCAGGCTGTGTGTTCTCAGGTGTCATCCTAGATAGCAGAAGTAGTGCTTTCCAGGCCCTGCACGTGTATCCTTTTGCTTTCCAGACCGGAGCTTCAGCTACTCTATTTATTTTACTCTGGTGCATGCTTCCAAATTCCCAAACAAGAATTCTACTCTTCCAACCCTACCCTTCCATGAATCATCACACATTTCTGAGTGGTGTGTCAGTATTGGTTTTGTGTGGAGCCTGAAAATGCAAATATGCCCACGGATTTCCAAGTGCTGATGGTGTTCTTCAGCAATGGTCTTTAGAGTAATGTGTGTCCTGGTTGTACAAGCCTTTGGCAAAGCCAGGAAGCATCTACTGTAAAGCAGAATTAGCAGTTGCTTTTGCCTGGAACATCTGTATAAATTTGAAGTGATTCATGTAGCAGTGCTTAGTAACCTCTGCTCTAGAAGATGGATTGTAGAGTAAAATAAACTTTGAGAACCTTACCTTCAGATTTTCAGCTCCTAAAGTATGTAAAATCAGCAAGTTTTCACTGAAGTGAGATGTAGTAAGGCTTAAATCACATGTGATTGAAGGAAAAATTATTTTAATAATGAAAATACTCAACATAGTTTTGGAGGTGTATTCATTTTTGTGGTTTGAAAATTAGTATTTCAATTACACGGTTGTGGCTTTGCCCTTTGCTGATTATGGAAAAGGACATGGCTTTTGTTCTTTAAAAAAAAGCTGTTTCTTAGAAGCTCAGGCTGTATGTGTAAGACAATTGTATGTGAGCTGGTGAAATTTAATACACTAAGTAGCTACTTGTGTAGTTGAGAGACTTGAAAAGTAGTTGTTTTCCTAGATAATGGCAGATTAGTACCTCCCTAGTAGTAGTTAAAAACTACTATGCTGAAGTAGTTAAAAACTCCAGAGTATCAAGACCATAATGTCTTCAGGCTTCCTCCTTGCAGTTTTTCCCCCACAATGCTGGTTCTTGGTACTTGACGTTAAGACTGCTTTCATTAAAAGGCTATTAATGTGTTGGTCTGTTTAAAACTTTGCAACCACCTTCTTGGCACTGTTGAGAGCTCTTTAAGATTAAACTTTTTTATAAAGGATGCCTTCTTTTTAGTTAATGTTTTGCTTATCTTCAGAGTTCATGCTAAAATATCTATAGAATAGTCTGAACAGAGAAATTATTTTAATTTAGAACACTCTGTACTTGCTGAGAGATTTTTTTTTATGCTTTCTCCAATGACACAGATGAGCTGTAGTTCAGGAAAATTACTCCATCAGGCATAAAATGTGTATGTACCACAGGAAATGTTGTATTCATTATGATCAGAATACCACTGTTTTAAAGCAAATTGGAATTCATTATTTTAACCTTCTTTGCGTATGCAAGCAAATGCAGAAATTAGACCAGAAAAATCAGGAAGAAATTAAGAGGCCCACGACTTTTTAAATTCCTTTTTCTTCTGGCTGCAGGTGTAGACTGTTTTCTTCAGCTTTTGAGCACTGTAAATTCGTTAGTTTTTAAGATTTATGAGATGCAAAAATTCTCAGACAAACAGACCATAGACAACAAAGCACTGCTGATATTTGTGCTGATATTGTGTCATTTGCTGTTTTACTATTTATTAAAGTGATGTTGTAAGGTTTTGTATAATACTGACTGACTTCTTCTCGTTAAGCAGACAGTGATAGAAAACCTTGACTGGTGTGTGTTCTTCTCCCTGTTGCATCTGACACCTCCCCTTGAGGTGTCATTTCTAATCCTAAGGAGAGCATAGCCCTCACTGCCTCAGTGCAGAATGCTTTTCTTCTCGTGTTGGAGAGTTCAGTCTAGTCCTACAAAACTTGCAGGTGGTTTCTTTTCACACTTGGAGAGATAGGCAAGAGCAATAGTTTGTATTCTGTTTTTTCCTTTGCCTGCTCACTTTACTATTCAAAAGCAGCAATAGGTTGTCCTTTGTATCCTTGTTCTACAGGTAGTGGTTCCCTGGCAGGAAGAGAAGTGGAGGGGGCATGGGGGATGAAGAAAGGAACAAAAACCAAATCCAGTCATAAAGTCCACTTTGGGCTAACATTCTGAAAGGAGTAATTCCCACTTCCACAAAAATGACTGTGAAAGCTGTCATTTCAGTGGTGGTAGAATAGGAGCTCTAGAGCCACAGCAGCCAGGGTGCTGTCCCTGCCCTTTGTAGGGGCTTGAATAATTTGAACAAGCCAAGAACTGGACATAGAAACCCAAAGAAGGTAAAAGCAACAACCAGCTCTTCTTTGAGTGGAGAGCATTGCAGAAGTTCTTATGGTTATTGTCACTGTAATAGGAGTTCCTGTGATTCTTGATTTCTGTACCTGACACTGAGAAAAGATCTCTTCATGCCACCACCTTTTGCTGAAAACAATGTTGTTTTGCTTGGATTTTGTGGGTGGGATTTTTTCTAGTATGGAGAAATTCCATGTGTGTGCATGAAATAATTTCTCAGTCTGGTTTTATCTTCAGTGGGACATGACAAGTTCACTGGCCTTCATATATACACAATGGGATTAGAAATTCAAACTTCCAGATAAAGAGGGGAGTTTTCTGTAATTTTTATTACCATTTTTTAAAAAAGAAAAAAATATGTCCCTCTAGGTAAATTACTGTTAAATATTTGGAAAGGGGAATGGCCTGAATGTTCTGCTGAGGATTTCTTTTTATTGTTTTTTGGTTTTTTTGTGGGGAAAAGGTTGCTTGTTTTCCTGTCATTCAGACTTCCTATTGTAAGTCAGATTTATGTGAAACTAGCATTTCTATAGAAGTGGCTTCAGGCTTATATTTTGAATAAGAGTGTGAGCCAGTCTTAAAGTTGCACCCAATTTGCTTAATCACTATAACTGGAAAGGTGCACAATGACAAATGTAGAGCTGACTTAAAGGCATGCACCTTTGACTGGGAAATCCTCATGAATTTAAGTACATGGCTGGACAGATACTTGTTTGTGTTTTAATGTGTTCTTGTTTCTTTCTCAGAAAATAACTGTTTAAAAAATTACCTTTTGTAGCTACGGAGTGTTGCTGTGGGAACTGCTTACAGGAGAAGTTCCTTACCGTGGCATTGATGGCCTCGCTGTGGCTTATGGAGTAGCTGTCAATAAGCTTACTTTGCCCATTCCATCCACCTGCCCTGAACCATTTGCAAAACTAATGAAAGGTATCCATATTGTTTCTTCCTATGTTTTTAAATAGTTATGTTTTGGGGGTATAAAATAATCATGGGTTGCCAAATAAGTACCTCATTTGATAGTGTGCTGTGTACCAGGTATTTTGTTTTTCTTTACACAGCAATCTGGTGTTAGAGAGAGTTGAGAGCCATACAATGTCATGGTGTTGCATAAAAGTTTTTCAGTAGCAACAGAACAGTTTGTGCTCTAATTTCACCGATTTTTTTCTATTCTTAAATTGCATTAAATTTCATAAATTATGGGATACTACTGTGGATTAATACAAGATAGATTAAAATCCCAAGGGGAACAATTGCAAATACCTTTCTTTTTTCATTGTTTCTTCATGAGTGTCAAAAATGTTTTAGAAATATTTTAGAGAGAAATAAACATTGCTTGCTAATGGCTATTTCCTAGTGTTAAGTGAATTTTTCTACCTTTTTATTTATTTCTTCTATACAATATTGCTAGTTTTGCTAATTCATTTAATTATTGGCACTCATTAGCAGTTAAGCTGTTGAATTATTATTCATTCATTAGCAATTTAGCAAATTGCTAAATTGCTAAAACTAGACCAAAAAATTACTATTAACACAAAAACAATCCTCTGAATACAGGTAGGTAGATGTCACCTCTGTAAATTGAGACAGAACTGGGGATGTCTTGCAGGTAAAGAGAACACATTAGAATTTGAAATGCAGTTGCAAGTAACTTGAAATTCATGTAGCTCTTCAGAAAGTTCTATGTGCTATTACAAACTGACGGGATTTTGATAAATTCTAGAGTGCTGGGAGCAGGACCCTCATATCCGACCATCGTTTGCCTTAATTCTTGAACAGCTTACTGCCATTGAAGGGGCAGTTATGACTGAAATGCCTCAAGAGTCTTTCCACTCCATGCAAGATGACTGGAAATTGGAAATTCAGCAGATATTTAATGAACTGAGGACCAAGGAAAAAGTAAGTTGGTTTTTCCAATTGCATGGAAGTAAAGAAGGGTGGAAGGGTGCATGGAAGGAAAGGAGGGTATGTCTCTATTTATGTTTATGTGATAAGCAGTTTTGAACTTTTGAATTGCTGCTTACCAATGTACTCATGCAAATAAACGCACAATTGAAAAAAAAAGATATCCACACCTGTCTCCCCAAAGAAAAGAGGTTGTAGATCTGTAAATGTCACATTCTAGGCTCTTTTTTAAAATGCGTTATTTTTTTCTTGTATGTTTGCATGTATCACTTAAATTGGATTTATCCCTTAAGCTAATCTTTATGACTGCAAATGTTCGGCTGCTGTTGAACATTCTCCTCAGCTGTGAGAATGAAAAGCTTTTCATCCTGTCATGTGACTGTACCCCATGGCTTCTTTTCCAAAAATGGAATTGTGCTTTTATCTCTCTTCTTGCTGAACAGACTGATCATATGGATGCCTTTCAGTGTTGCAGTTTGGGACATATTCTTGCCAGATATTAAGAAGGTCAAACTCACACACATGAATCAGCAAATCTAGTTTCTTTTGTTTATTACTCAGATTTCTGTCACTGATCTTCTTTCCATACTCTCACATCTAAATGAGTACTCACTGTCAATTCTCTTTGTTTTCTCTTCTACTCACTTCAACTTGGTTTTAACCACCCTGAGTTTTATGTTTTCCTTTAGACAACTTGATAAAGGTTGGAATAGGCCAGCTGTGCTCAAGCCCCTGTTAGAAATGCTTCTGGAAGAAACAAATCCCTTCTTTGCAGGTGTTTCTTGCAGTATAATCCCAGTATATATTTGCTGTTATTTTTCATGAAGTGATTGTAGACAAGAAAGACAGTAAATTCAGGTGCAGTGACTTGTGATGAAACCTTATAGAAGATATAGTTGCCAAGTTTGACAAAAGCAAAAACTAAACTCTTGTCTTTCAAGTCTTTGTTTGTAGCTTTTGTCCTTCACTTGTTCTCATCAAATGTCACAAATGGCAGTGTGTGGACTTCTGGCTAGTGTGGGTGTGACATTACATTTGTTCTGTAATATCAGCATACTGGTATTAGGATTTACTGATCACCCATAAGATTGCAGTATCAATATTTATTTCCTATCTACTGTTTCTTCTACCCTCTGCATTTCCCTCTTCATTTTGGTTCATAGAAGTAGGTAAGTATGTGGTATGGTCTGCTCTGCCTGCAGTAGGCACACAGAGTGCTAGAGCTGAGTTGTGTGCCTCAGGAGCTGTCAGGTCTCTTCCTTTGCAGTTGAGTTATAGTCCCTCTACAGAGAGTAGAGGCTTCCTTTTTTTACTTGCCATGGGGTCACCAGCTACTCTGTTTGCTTGCCTCAACCTGCCATAGAACATAACTCTGTTTTTGGCCCCTCCAGCAACTTCTTAACCAACCATTTTCCTCCTTTTACTCTGAGAGCAATTGTAACAGGCCTTCCTGTTCAGGTTTTTGTTTGTTTTTTGTTTTTCTGGAGGCCTTACTCTAGTATGAGATTTCCTATCCAAGAAAAATCTGACTAAATTAAGTCTAGAATTAAATAAGCAGGTGAAAAGGTTTTCGAGAAGAGTCACATTTTGGGTGTAAAAGTGAGTAAAGCTCAGTTAGGTAGGGGAAATGATAAAATGAAATTTACTTTTAACATGCTGAGGTGGTAAGTGCATCTCCAGAGGCATTTACTCTAATGAGGTGTACTTCTCTAAGGTTGAAAACATGTAACTTTGACTTAGACAAGATTTTCATATATATGCAGGGTTTAATTTGTCATATTATCAATTTTGCTATGAGCTACTAGAGTGAAAGTCATGTCTATAAAGTATTTATATAATAATAATACTACAAAAATCCTCTGCATGGAGTCTTATTCCTCCTGTGAAAGAGGAACTTCTGTAGCTAGAGGAATTTCCTCAAGGGCTTACTGCAAATGAGTGATGGTGACGCCTACTCGAAGAGAAGATCACAATCTTATTTTGACAAATGTTCTTGAGCAACTGAAATACAGAATTCTTTCCAAGCTTCCTTACAATGAGTGTTTTAATTGTAGAGTGATGTGGAACATTGCTTAACTAATTGCAGTAAGTCTGGTTTTAATTAGTTTATTTGGAAAAGAGTAAATACATAATCTTTTATTGAGGAAGCACTTTTACTTCCTCTAGACTGTGTACTGAAATGTACTCTGTACATTTCAGTACAGGCCCTCAGTTTCTGCCTGGTTGCTGAGCTTTATGGAACGTGGATTTGAGGGCTGTGAAAAATGGAAAATCAACAGTGTCTCCCGATGTACCTTTATTACTGTACTAATGCGGTAATAAAGATCTCTCTTTAAACTATTAAGTATCTCTTTTCTAAATCTGAATTAATGTAGTTTCTGCTTTCAACCCTTGTTTTAGGTTGCTCTGTTTTGAGTGGACAGAGGAGGAGGAAAGTGAGGATTTTCAGGAGTCACTAAATTATTTAATATCTTTTTAAAAATTTGGTTTCCAGTATTAGGTTGAAACAAGCTCACTCAAAATTAGTATACCATATGAAATTTGTCAGTCATATCATTTAAATTTTAAACCCATCATAAGCAGAGTATGTGTGCTATAGCTGTAAAAAAACCCAGAAAGTGTCTGAAGAACAGACACTTCTCATTGAACCAGTTTGCTTCAGTGCCAGCCTGTCTTTTGACATCCATAGTCTTTTTGGAAAGAACATTTGAACATTTTCATTTGAAAACACTGAAATAATACAGTTCACAAGGTAATTTTTTGCTTTAACGATATGAAATAAGGAATTCTTCTGGCATACAACATTGCTGGATACCAATGAGCAAAATTAGACAGTTCTGAAATAAAAACTAAGCAAAGACAAAACTAAGCAACACCCCAATTATAAAATCATATAGTATAAAAATTAATTAATTTTGAATAGAAATAAATTTCTTAGATATCCTGAACTTTTAGCATAGCTTTGTTTCACAGGATAGTTTTCTGAGTTGAATTAAGTGGAATTTACACAATCACGTGAAAAAAAAAGTCATGAGAAACATATAGAGTATGAGTCACATTCAGTTCCCCTTTTCCTATACTTTCAGTACAGTGTTATTAGCAATATAGACTTGTAAGTGTTTTAAGTCTGTTTCCTGTGTAATATGCCCCATGCTATGAAGGAAAGTCTGAAATTAGGGAGGTCTTAAATTTCAGATGTATTTTAACAGATTTTGGAAACTGAAGATTAAGATAATTTTAAGATGCTAGGTTTATAGCTTTTTAGCCTTGGGTATTCATTTACCCTGAAAAATTACCTAGCTTCCTTATTAAACCTTTTCCTTTTGCAAAATTAAAAAATAATAAAAGAAGAGCTGCTCTTCTTAGAATGGTGTCTTGGGAGTCTGTGTGCTGTAATTCAGTGGTTAGTAGCTGTTTGATGTTACAGATACCTGCTGGATTTAATTAAGAAACAGCTGTCTTATGACTTAGTTTTTCCTATTGCACTAATCCCCATTCAGTGTAATACTGATTGCTTTTCTAGATAGAAAAGTGCTACTTAATACGTGGCTGAAAAACAGGAAAGGTTAGAGAATTTAAGATAAAGGCAATAATTTTTTTTTTGTCAGGTCATTGGCCTTATGTTAAAGTGTAGGAGCTGTCCAAGAGCAGCCCTCATGCTGTGCAAGAGCTTCTCATCATGTGAAATACCTGAAGTGCATTTTTTGCTGGGCTGTTAGCTGATAATATTTAATTGCATGTGTTGTCCCCATTGCTACTGCTTACCTGCTTTAAGTGGAGTGACTCAAGTTAATTGGTTTAAAGGAAATCTGTGTAATGCTTGATTCTGAATACAGAATCTTGGTTTGTTCAGAATGGAGGATTTGCAGAAGATTGGGCATGTTGCATGTATATAGTGTATCATAAAAATAAATCAGAAAATACAACCTATTGTACACTTCATATGTCCTTTAATACTGCCTTCACATCATTACTAAGTTTTATTTTTGTGAATCTTGTCTTCAGGAGCTTCGATCCCGAGAAGAGGAATTGACAAGAGCAGCTCTTCAGCAAAAATCTCAAGAAGAATTACTGAAGCGCCGTGAGCAGCAGTTAGCGGAACGCGAGATCGATGTACTGGAGCGCGAGCTGAATATCATGATATTCCAGTTAAACCAGGAGAAACCCAATGTCAAGAAGAGGAAGGGCAAGTTTAAAAGAAGCCGGTTAAAACTCAAAGATGGACACAGAATTAGTTTGCCTTCAGGTTTGCAATTTTTTTAAGGTTCACTGTATATATAATGATTAAATATGCCAGCTTCTTCACTTGCATGGTTTGTGTTTTCAGTGTTAGCTACTATTTTATTTTATTTTATTGACAGGTTCTTCTTCTGTAATGCACAGAAGGGTTTGGTAAGAATTGTATAGCTCCCTTCCCACAAGGAAAAGCTTTCACATACCATATTCTCATGAAGTAGTCCTCATTTCATCTGGAAGAATGATTCAGCTAGAAGTCCATCCCATTTGGAGGGAAAGGTCACTAGCCTGAGAGCCACATGATTTAATACTGGTTCAAAGTTCAGATTTTTGTTATCATTGTTTCTGTACAGACAGGAAGGTACTTTTTTACTACATGCCAGAACTTTCTAACATGATCAAATATTAGTGCTGTTTACCCTAAAATTGCAAATACCGAGCAGAAAAACAGTGCTGAGAGAGGGCTGAGGATGTACAGGTGCAGTAGGTCCAAACTGCACACTTACTGCAGTTGCAAGTACTACACAGCAGTTGCAATCTTCAGTGCCTTATTTCTTGCAAGAAAACACATTTACAGCAGCAGCAGATGATTTCAGAATACAAATATGGTATAATTTGAATGTTAGAGCATTTCATTCCACCTATGAATGCATTAAAATGCCTTATTTACAAAGGAGGCGTGTTTGTAGATAGTGAGGGTCTTTCAGTTCTGAGGGGCTGGTTTAGAGATGCCTTTTTAATGTTACCACCAGATAGCACTTCACAAACTCATGGTTTCACCAGTGGTTGGAAATCCTTCATCCTGGGGTTGGTGGGCTTCCTTTCAGTGGCTTCCAGGTCAAGTCTGACAGTTTATTACAAATGCATTAAGAACTCGATGCTGTGTTAACACAAGTCTGACCAAAATGTAGCTATCTGGCAGCTGGAAAGACACCAAGAGGGCAGTAATATTTAGAGTACTATTTCAGCACTAGTGAAATATTTTTCCTTAGTTTAAAAATAAGAGCAAATAAGATAAAAGCCACCCTACAGCCTCCCTGACGAAAATAGTACATTTATGGGTTTTAGCTGGATTGCAAGCTTCAGTTGAATATTTGGTCCTTTGTTTCCAGTTCTGCTTGTATTTAAATTGAAGCAGTGATAAAATAAATATTTTCATTCAGAATAGCAATTAGCTCCTTGTTGCCAAGAACATCCAGATGAACTTGTCCTTGAGACAATTGTATTCTAAGAATAGTGTACAATATAATTGCATTGATGATGGGTATTAGAGTGGCATATTAAGGTTAATTTCATAAATTTTTTCCTCCTCAATATTTGTTGTTCTTTTTTTACTACTTTGCTATAAATATTTGTAATTGTGTAGTTTACTGTCATGATTTTCTGACATGAATAAATGTGACTTTTTGTTACTGCTTTTTAATGGTGTATAGTAATTACATGCTAAAAAAAAATAAGGCAAATCTCATTGGAATGAGTATTGATTAATTTGTGATTAAATACTGAGGGGTATTTTTTGCCCCTCCTGTGACAATCAAAAAGATTGAATAGCAGCTAATGGTGTGGATTTGTCTCAGATCGGGTCCCCCTGGACCTGCTTGATGATGTTCATGTTCTTGCAAGACTATCACATGAAAGTGTGAAGTCCTGCTTGTTTGACTCAAAATCTAAATTGTTACATTTAGAGTTTTTCAATGTTTTTAATATGTATATCTCTTACATCTATAAATAAATCACATATAATGAAGTCTAATTCGTTGTATAACTTTGTTTTAAGAAGTATAGCAGCATGTTCTTCTGAGAAGTGTTTTATTCAGAACATTAAAACTGATTTGTTTCGCTCTCTTACAGATTTCCAGCACAAAATAACAGTGCAGGCATCCCCCAATCTGGATAAGAGGAGGAGTTTAAACAGTAACAGCTCTAGTCCATCAAGTAGCCCCACAATAATTCCTCGTCTTCGAGCTATACAATGTAAGTCTCCACTCATTTGATCAATAGAGAGTGTTCCATATACATACTGAAATGTTGGTAGTAGTATCAGACTCCTGACAGATTTCTGTCTGATTTCCACATCCCTTGATTGGTTCTAACAGTTGCAACTTCTTTGAAAGGAGGGATAATCTTGCTGAAATGCTAAATAATTTTCAGTAATTCAAAATGATTGTGAATGCTTTAAATTGTATCTTTACCTAATTTCTTTGGGAACCAATTTGTAAACTGGGATAAAACAATGACAAATCAAAAATTATTACAAAAGGCAAAGCATCACATTTAGAACCCAAGTAAGATGGAAACCAAGTTTTTATTAGGTATTGGAGTTGATAAAGGAAAAGAAAGATTCAGAGTGAGGGAGTATTGTACGATGGAAGGATCAAAGAATGAGCCAATAACCCAACTTTCTTATGTCAAAAGAGAATCAGGCTTTAAACAGGTATAAATCCAGAAGAAATCTTGCTTTAAGTTTTCTGAAGATAGGAAAAAGAGACAAAAAAAAATTGTGGGTACATTTGTAGGTTTACATTATTATGTATACTGATAACAGAAAGAAAGGTATGTTCATGCTCACATAGTGGAGGTACCAGGAATGTGATCATGTTATTACAGAGAAGCATATTTGGGAATGACATATAGACAGATAAAACAGTTCCTACAGGATTCACTGCTTGGATTTGTACTGTCTGATCTATTGTGCAAAGTAGATTGTCTAATTATCCATATTCAGAGAGGAATGCCTTAAGCTTCTCTCTCTATGAAATCAGTGGAACCTGTTCCAGCTAATTTATTATGGATGTTGGCTATCTTCTTTTGCAAGCACAGTCACCTGTGAGGGAGATTACTTCAGAATCTGGCATTGAGGAGAAGGGGAAATCAGAATACATGAGGATTTTTTCCATACATTCTGTAGCTACTCTGTAAAGATTGATTGAATTTTAGACCAGCCTGACACTTTGTTTTAAGTTTGGATAGAAATCAGATTGGTCATGTCCTTTGTAACACCTCTGCCTTATGAAATCCTTTTCATTGTTAATGTCTAAAGGTGAGCAGTGATGTCTTCTCTGGCACTTCAGTATTTGTTTGAGCTGTAGTGGATACAGTTGCAACATTGTGGATAACGGAGAGGTGGACAAACCCTGTCTTGCTTTTATAATGAAAGGGAAATGGAAAATGGAGGGAAAATCAACTTGAGTCTTTTTCAGATGTTAGCTGACAGACTATTTGTGTTGTCAATTGTTTCCTGTCCTCAAAATGTGGCGGGTTTTTCTGGTTGCTAGTTGGTTGTCTTTGGTTTTTGCAGAAAGGTAAAGAAAGACTTTTCTTAGTTTATATGTAATTACAACATTTTACTATCTCATTTTATCTTTGATTCTTCTTGCTCTGTGAGGACATGCTTGGAAATGAAGCAAATGTCAGGTATTGGCATGGTTCTGAAAACTTGAATTTTCTGTGTTTGTTTCTTTAATTGCATAGCCTTGTGTAAGCTATTGCAGTGCCACTCCTTGCACGTGTGCTAAGTACCACCGAGGATTTTTTTTCTTCTTTATTTGAGCAGACATTTGTATTCATAGGGCTTGAACATGCAGGACAACATAAAGGCTCTCATTTAAAAGAAGTACATGTCTGCTTCTGGGTTTGGATCCTTAGGTTTTTACCTAAAAGCTTATCAGGTATCTCAGGAGTATGTAGCTGAAACAATTCAGCTTCCACACCCATCTGCACCTGTGCAAAATAAATTCCCTTTCCCACAATCATGTTTTATCTTGATTTAACTTCAAAGTGTCTTTGTTTCTAGACAACTTGCTCAAATACAGGTGATTTGAACAGGCATATGTAACAACTGGTTACTTCTCTGCTTCCCTGTCTTGAGCAAGTCTAGCTTTCAAATCTAAACATTAGGTTAAAAGAAAAATCTAGTTAATTTCTTATTAAAACAAATTCTGCTGAATTTGAAAGGAGTTTTGGAGGGAGAAGGAAAGCCACTAAGGTACATATTCCATAGGAATGCGATTGAAAATGAGAGTGTAAGGTAGGCAAGTGTAGTGCCATTTTACAGCATGAGCTTTGCTGGCAAGATGCATGGTGAAGAAGGAGCAGAATCTGTACAGTGAAGGAACAGCAGAACCATGGGCATGTAAATGCCCCCTCATTTATCATGCTGTTGTAACTGGCCATGTTTTTTTTCTCCTAGGTCTCTCCATCATATCTGTTAGCATGCCATCATGATTCCAAGCTAATGCTTCAGTTAGTCAGTGGCATGTGAAAATCTGCCTTCCCAGGTCAGGTCCTAGAAAGAGGATCCTTTAAACCCTACCATCAAAACCCATCTTTAGAAGATGCTTAACACCTTTATAGATCCAGGCTTTATGACCCAAAGATGAAAATAGGAGGGAAACAGATCTGTTGCTGAAATCAATTTGACTAAGATCTCTACTACGTTCTCTTAATTTTTCCTCAGTGATTCCAAAAACAGATACACACACAGCTAATGGCCGAAGAAATAGTGTGTATGTGTACCATCAAGATGTAGATATCACAAGTGAATATGAACTTCCCTGTGGGGTTATGAAAAAAGGCAAGATTTTGTTATGTTTCCAAGGTGCTGGTTCTGTTTAATTTATCAGCTGAGACAGTGACAGACTAAGCATTTAATGGAGGCTAGACACTCAAAATATAATTTGTTATGGTGTAGTGAGAAAGAAAATGTTAATCATAGTCACAACTGGAATATTTATTTCTTTTGATACCAGTTGTCCACAGAATGTATTTTATTCATTGAACTTAAGTGCTCAGTCTAATTCACTTGTCTGAATTACCAAAATATAAGGTTCTCAGTAAGGGAAGCATGGAAAATGTGATTGCTTTGCTGCTTTATCTTTGATCTGGGTCTCTTGTAAGCTCATAAATTACTTTTCTTTCTTGCTCCTCTTTTTGGATCAGTGAAGTTTGCGTGGTGCTTTTAGTAAAAGAAAAAAACAATCACAATTTTTTCTTCTACTTCTGTGTTACTGTGTCAAAAGGGTTTTGCAGTGCAGAAGATACTCTGTTCTGTCAAAATATTTTGGGTTTAGAGATAGTATTTATGTGTGTGGGTTTTGTGTTTTTAAATCCAATCTCCAGTAACTTCAGATGAAAGCAACAGAACCTGGGGAAGGAGCACAACATATCACCAAGAAGAGTTTGAAGATGTGAAGAGAAATTTTAAAAAGAAAGGTTGTACATGGGGACCAAGTTCAGTTCAAACAAAGGATCGTGCAGATTGTAAGGACAAGTATGTCTACTACATTTTGGTATTTTGATAATACTAAAGCCTTCTTGGTAGCATAGGTAGTGAGTGAAAAAAGTTCTGCTGTGTCTAGTTACAGCAAGAATTCTTGCCTTTTAATTAATTCAGAAATTACATTACTGATGAGTAGCTCCCCCATATAATCTTGAGGATAAAGCACCTATTTATGTTAAAGTTTTATTGATTCTTATCTATTACCCTTCATAGCTGTTTTTTTTTGAGATTTGTAACATATTGGGATGCTGAGCTACCAGTGCATACCAGACATTCATGGCCCGTCTTTTTTGCCCTTCCTCACATTATTTTGAGGAATTGCAAGCATGGCCCCCACTGGGTACTTTCAGCATGATTAAGTAAGACTAACTGATTTGGCATATGTCAGGCACAGTTCACACCAGCAACATCCTTTGTGCTGACAAACAGAGGGTGAAAAGGTTATGAAAATCAGCTGGACAGCTTTACTTACAGATTATGTTTTACAATGGCTCAAAACCAGAGATAGTGAGAATACTTTATTTCTCTAGTATGTACTATTATTTATAGTGCCTTTCTTTAGTTTTCTTAGTAGGGATATCCCTTCAGTTACCTGTGTCAGGAGTTGGTTTCAGATGATCAGTTGAAACTGGTTTTATATTATTTTTGTTTGTTTAAAAGTTACTGTAGTTTAATAAACTTCCAATATTCACATCATTTCTTTGAGACAATAAAACTATTGTTTCACACAGGTTTTCATAAAGCTGTGTTGTTCAATAGGTAACAAAGGCCCATTTTTCATTTGCTTTCTTTTTAGACATGAAATTTTTATCATAAAAAGAATACCTGACATTAAGGCATGTTTACATTTATAAGCATATGATTCAATGCTACTCCATCTTCTTTTTACCTTTGGAAAGGTTTTCCATTTATGTACTGCAGGTTTATAGTTTGAAAAGAAAGTAATTTTCTCACAAAGTTTATGTGAGCATGGTATCTGTAATCTCAAAGTCACTATTGTTATTGCAGAGTAAGACCCCTTTCAGATGGCAGCAACCCTTGGTCAACTGTTTTAATGAAAAATCAGAAGGGTGTGCCCTTAGCTTCACTATTTGTGGACCAAGGTAAGAGCTGTTTTTGAAAAAGTGAAAGTAGCCATGTAATAGTATTAAGATCACATTCAATGTTATAAATTGTATTGCTTGAATTCCTTAAAGGATTATGCAGAATATTACAGGAAAAATCATGCTGCCAACCGTTTTCCTCTGCAAAAAAGTCTTGTATTTACATCATTAGCAACTAAGAAATACACATAGTCTGTAAACAGAACCATACAGAGATTTTTTCCATGTTTTTGAGTTGCAGGCTACTCTGTATATGAGGTCTGCAGTCACCACTTTTTGTTTCTTTTAAAAAGAACCTAAACCACTAATTGTCTTGACGTTTAAATAATCATTGGTGACATTGTTGTTGCAAAAATGCATAGTTTTTTAAAAACCTGTAAGCCCTGATATATTCCCACATATTAATTCCCTGGTTTTTTGAATTAGACCTGTTATCTAAATTTTCAATACAGAAATATAGATTTCAAATCTTAAAGTTTTTTTTACACAACATGATGCTATTTACAGGTAAAATCACAAGGAAGAACATACTTGATCCCTTTAGGATCAGGAGCATAATAGCTGCATGTTGCTTTTTATGACCATTGCTATAATGGGCCATGATGACAAAATATTCATAATAATTTTAAAGTTTGCACACCCTTTTTCTATACTGTGGATTCTCTTATCTGAGAAAATTAAGTTACCAGTGTCAGGAAAAAAGCCAGTGATGTAACTTGGTGTCCATACCAGCAGCTAGATTCATGCCATCTGGAAGAGAAAATAGTAAGCTGCTTGGACACTGCTGGAAAAGGCACTTTAATCTTCATGTATAGTGGTAGGGGTGTAAGTCAAGGCTTCACAAACAGTAATTTTATAGATTTATTAGCTTACTACTATAACCCTGCACACAAAGTTCCCATACTTGAATTTCAAATGCTTTATTCTCTAGTATTCAGTTGTTGATAGTAGAATAACACAGGCAAGTCAAATAATACCTCCTTTTTATTTGTCATTAGGTGTAAGATGTCAAATTTACTTTTTACTCCAGACCACCATGACCTAATGAATTAATTGGAAAAGTTTCTAATAATTGACTGGATTTTTGAACTCGGCTGAGTTGAAAGTATTGTAAAGAATATATTCCAGATCTTATCTGCCAGTTTGTGTATAGTAAATTACTTCTCTGTAATCCATTCACTGAAATATTTTTTGTGTTGTTTAAAAAGCATTATCAAAGTGCTGCAAACACTGAAAGGTTTAGGCATGTTTCTGAAATTCAGAATGTGAGTCTGAGCTTCTGACAGCATCTAAGTGGATTGCACAGTATCCTTCAAGGTTAATACTTGTGCATTTTAAAGAAAATAAAGATATACATATGCAGACATTCAATAGCTTAACAGTTGAATTGCAATCTTAAAGAATACTGTGATGTTTTACAGGTGCCTGTACTGATAAGAAACTTATCCCTGAAGGTTTGGACAGTAAAAGACCAAAGCCAATTAAGTTGCCCAATCAGGCCTATATTAATCTACCTCTTTGGAAAGATGATCAGGGGGAGACCACAGTAGAACACGAGAGCTTTGAAGAAGGAACCTCAGCTAGTTCTACAAACAGTACTCCTCAAATGACACCTACCAACAGTCTGAGCAGGACACTGCACAAAAAGAAGACTGATTCAGTGTTGTATGGGTGTGCTGTCCTCCTTGCATCCGTTGCTCTGGGCTTAGATATCAGAGAGCTGAACAAATCACAGGGTCCAGATGAACTCTTGCCTAAAGATGAGAGGAAGAAGCGTGATGGAATATTTCAGCGTGCTTCAAAATTCCGCAGGAGTGCCAGTCCTACACGACTGCAGTACAAGAAAGAGGAAACAGGTGTTCCATCCCTAAATCCAGCCTCAGATACTGTGAATCTCCTCTCTATGCCCTCCATTTCTACTAAATGCCTGCTTCAACCTGATAGTGAAGATGCTTTTGTAAGCACTGTGCTTGATGATTGTGGTCAATGTAGTTCCATGGACAACTTTTCATCCCAAACTTCTGAAAGTAAGAAGGAACAAAGGATACAGCTGGCTCCTAACACAGTTTCGACACAATTGAAAAATCAGCCTTTTAGTCTTGGTCTGAAACAAGAGCTTCAAATTGTGCCAAAAGATTCCTCCACAAAGTTAAGTATATTTGGTCACAGACGAACCTTATCAGATGGGAGCCATTTTCAGACCACAGGTAGGTAATTAAGAACTTTCAAGAATCTTCAGGTTGAGCTGATGATAAAAATTTAAGCATAAAATAATGTCTTTAAATCTGGTTTACATTGAAATGGAAAAGCTCGTGATCAATGAGTTTTTGAAAAGAAGTTCTAAATTTCAATACTGATATTCTAGGGTGGCTTAAATGTGATATTCTTCATGATACTCTGTACATGCGTGATTTTTCAGAATAACTGGAGAAGTTCATGGGACTTTATTCCAGTATGAATATTCATCCAGTCGTTGGGGGGGTTAGTGCTTTTTGTCTACATCTCTTTTGTAGCAAGAAAAAATAAATTGTGATTGCTAGTTGCAGTGAGTCTAGATGCGAACACGTTTGACAAGAGCACCTCTGGTCTTGTCTTAGGAGATTCTCTACGAAGTACAAACCTCACTAGTGGAAGAAAAGCCACTAGTGTTTATGGCAACCCAGTTTTACAAATGGCAAGGAATTTAAGAAGTCAAGTCATTTAAATTTGCATTTCTTTGTTTGGGCTTTTTTTCCCCTAGCTAATGGAGTTGCTTCAACCAATGATGTCTCCAGACTCCCGGTCCCATCAGTTCCTGGAACTCTGCCCTCCCCATCTTTTCAACAAAGAAGCAATCACAGTGGTGTTTCAAATGAAAAGCAAAGTGCTGTCAATACTATCTCAAGGCCTAGACCTTCTTCTCTAAGAAGTAAAATTGATGCATGGCAGATTATTCCACGTATTATTAAACCAAACTCTAAAGACTCTGAATGTTCAGAGGGCAATGTACATCCAGATGTTAACTTCTTGCCAGATACTGAGGAAAGAACTAACTGCCACATGCCCTCATTACTTGATATTGACGTGGAAGGTCAAAACAGAGACTGCACTGTGCCTTTATGCAGAATGAAGAGCAAAACTTGTCGGCCATCTATATATGAACTGGAGAGAGAGTTTCTGTCCTGAGTGCCTTTCATTTTAAAAAATGTTTGCTTCATAAAGGGGAACAAATATAAAATTCTTGTCTAACACTTTGTGCTGCTGTTTTCTGATGTACTGTGACAAATAGTACCAAAATTATTAAAATGGGCAGCTAATTAAGTGTAATAGGCGCCTTTTTCAAATGTTCCTTGGAATCCCAGCTAGTAACTCTAAAAGCACAATGCTGCAAAATCATGTTCTAAGTGAACTTCGTAAGTATATTTTGAATGATTAAAATAAAATGCCCACCTCCCTCTGCCGTGTCACAGAAGTTTTCTTTAGGTTTGAGAGGTTTTGCTAGAAATTGAATTTTCGCACATTAAAAGAACGAATGCCATATAGAGCAAGGTTGTGTTCTGTCAAGAAGAGTTTCACCTAAGAAGTGGTGGTCTGCAGCTTATCTCTGTGGCTTGTAGGTTCAGGGAGAGGGACAGGCGCTTTGAGGTGCAGGTACAGGAGGCTCTGTTCACTCCTCATAAAGGAAGTGGTTGCTTGCAGGCATTTGATACTGAAATTGGTTAAGAACCAGGAGCTGAATTTGTAGTTTTTGCCCTTGGTTATTGTGAGAACTTTCTTAGTTTCTCCAGAAAGTTACACTGCTTGTGTAAACATTTCAGTTTCAGCCACCATATCGATTTGAGAGGGTAAATTTCAGTATTGCTGTTGGAGTAAAGGTATTTGACATACTTTGTAATGTGAAACAACATTCCTTGTAGGTAAGGATACACTGGAACGTAAATATTTGTACTCTTAACCTTTTGAAGACTACAGTGTTTGCACTGAAAGCAATATTGTTGAGTTTGAATTTTTTGTTTGTGGTGAAGGGGTTTGTCCCCCTTCCTGTTTTTTAAACTCTGCTGCACCTTGTATTGAAGAAGTTGGTGGGTTTTAAGGATAATTGGTTTTAAGTGAGCCAATGGTGCATTTTTTTTGCACTTAACTTTAAAACTGCTATATTTTAATATGAAATTTTTCAGTATAATCTCTGTAGCTTTTCTTCCTAAGGTACTACTGAGTGCCTGCTTACTCAAATTTAGGAATCAAAGGACAGACACAGATGTGCTTGACTGGTTTTCAGTGATAGAAAGTTTCCAGAAAATTGCCAATAGTTAATTGTGGGGGGAGGAACATTTAGCTTTGATAACACTGATAGTTTAATTTTTTACAGTATCATTAAGTGAATGATTAAATAAAACGAAATGTACAGTATACTTTCCCTGATGAAAGCATTTTTTAGAATTAAAGGAACATCCCTCATTTTCCAGTATTTGAAGTCTTAATTTTGCAGCTCATTTGACATTTAAATAGTTTTCATAAATAAAATTAGATAATGTTAGATTAAAAATACTGTGTTCCTATCCGAATGCTGTTTTGTTAAGAATTGTGTTTAAATCTTTTCTTCTCTTTGCTCTGGGTTCTGGGAGTTTAGATAGAAGACACAGTTGCTTAAAGTTTCAAATCCAAGGGATTAAAAAAGAAAGTTTCTGTTCTAAGACTGTATGCACTGCAGTGTCCACCTTGAAGATGACATACAATTATACAAATGAAATCATGAAGTCTTTATCAAACAGAGCAGAACCCAGAAAATGTGACTTCCCACCTCGAAATGAAAACAGAAAATAATTTCCTTAAAGTATTAGTTTACCAAAAGTAAAGACAGAACCACTAGTTGTCTGTAAATCCAAATGTTTGCATAGCAGATTGTTACTGCATTTTCTTCAAACCTGTTTCTGTTGCTGTATTCCTAGTTTTCTGTCAACATGATTCAAGTCACATACTGTTCTTTGTCTTCTGTTTCAACTTTAATTTCATCAGAACATTTTAATAGATTGTCTGTTCCAGTTTTAATACAAAATGTTTTTGTAAAATAAAGTCATTTATCAAATATTAAGTATAGATTAACAGCACATCTACCTTCAAGGCTTAATTAGAATTTTTGAGCATTATGTATATTTCAACTCTTTCTTGATCAATTATTCCTATGTGTAATACTGAGAGAAAAGGAGCTGATTGTATTACATGTCTCTGAAGAAAGTATCTCTATTTGGCTTTCTGCAGGAAAATCTCAGGTGCTGAACTATTTTGACTTGTAAACTTCTGTTAAGTTCTGTATTTTTAAGGTTTATATAATTTCAAGTGTTGAATTTTGCACCCTGTGTTTTGTAATCAATAGTATCAGCATAAAGAGCTCTTTGAGCTATATTGTTTTCATTTATTAGTGACTTATCTCTCTTGTAATTAAACAGATTTCTATTCCTGTTCAATGAACAATTTCCCATAAGATTGGGACATATGATATGGCCAGCCCAGTGCATTCTAAGTAATTTAGGAGTTTGTATTCCATCTCTTATTCTGAGACAGTTTAGGAAAGCCATCTCAAATATTTCTCTGATGCGATGCAGTTTTTTTAAGCTATAGTCTGTAGTGCTTTATAATTGTCTTTATAGTTTAAAATTGTAGGCCAGTTTTCACTGTAATTAAAAAGAAAAAATAATTTTTTCAATCATGGTTTCAGTCTGTAATTCACGTATCACCAGAGAAATTTTCTGTAAAGGTACAGAAATCTGGTGTGCATTAAGTGACCTGTCTTGGTTAAAAGGATATTTATTTCAATGTAGGTTGATAGCCTGACCAAATAATAATTTATGTTGATTGTTTTAGCGTAAAACTGAAGGTGCTTACACTACAAAGATTGAGATAAACACTTGATATACTGTTTTACAAAACCTGATGATTTAAATGTTTTTATTTAAAAAAATAAATGTTTTGTAGCTACTGTATTGCAAAGTGACCTGAATTTTCTTGAAAAGTACATTTTAATGTTTTATTAACATGTACTGATTTTTCCGGTGAATAACCAGGAACCATAGACCATGGCCAGCCTGTTCTTGGAAGATTGTAATGTAATTGTTACTCTTAAGAATCCAGTACAGTAACATGAGCATTCCTGTAATATCTTGCACTTGATGTGTGCAGAAACATTTAACATAAGCTTCTTTTTTTCCTTTGATGTGATCATAATATTCTTTTGATGCTTTTTACAACGTTGGCTGAGTGTCTTAGAGGAGATAAAGTAGTGGGTATGAATAAACTCAGCATCAAGAATACAGGTAAGTAATAACATCGTTCTGTTGTGGGATTTTTGTTGGGAGGGTCCATTGGTTCTTTGGGGGATTTGGTACTTTGAGGTTTTTTGTTAGGTTTGTGGAGGTTTTTTAGGAAAATAAAGCCAGTATTTTCCTTATAATATTTTTAACACCTTTTCTGAACTTCACTCTTCCTTGATCATGTCATGGATGCATTAGGCCATGTTTCAGTTAGGAAAAGGAAGTATCCGTTTGCACAGTGACAACAGGCAAGATACAGTGAAATTCAAATAGAAATATATTGGATTGTATATTGAATTTATAAGGTTGCAAGCCAAATCCTCCAAAGACATGCCTGCACTCAGCTTATAGTGAGACTGGCTGCATAACAAATATTTATGTGGCCTGTGAGTGTCAGTATGGAGCTCAGATTGTAAGCCAAGCTGCAGAGGCGGTTTATTTTATACACAGAGTTACAATGGTAATACAGAGATTTGTGTACCAGTGTGAGGTAATGGAAAAGATCACAGTGTAACCAACCACTTTCTTTTTTAATGTAACTATTCAGATCCCTATGGTGTGTGCACTATGAGGAGCTAAGGAGACTAATACATTTTTTATGCAGTTGGTGGTGCTTAAGATTGTAATATTATGTATTCTAAATAAGGTCCTGAGTCCTTGCCAGGATGTAGTGGCATTCTTCCTGAACAAACCAAATATGAGTCATTTATCCCAATGCTAACAAAAATCCAACATGCTTCATATAGATAGTCTGATAACATAGTTTCTTTAACCAAAATAAGTTCTTTTTCATCTAGTAAGTTGGAGAATGGAATTACAGAGCTATACAGGTAGGAGGTTTTTACTTTTTATTTCACAGAATCACAGGTCATTTAGGTTGGAAAATACCTCTGGAGATGAAACAGTCTAAGTCCCTCTGATAGAGCAGGCTGCCCAAGACCATGTCCACTGAAGGTCTGGGTATCTGCATGGATGGAGACTCCACAGCTTCTCTGGGCAATCTCTTCCAGTGTTTGACCATCCTTACAGTAAAACCATTTGCTCATATTCAGTTTGAATTTCCTGTTAATTGGGATTTTTGGGTTGTTTTAGGGTTTTTTTCTTGTTCATTGATTGCTTTTGGTTTTGCTTGTTTGCTTTTGGTTTTGTTTTTTTGTTTGTGCCCATTGCCTCTCATCCTGTTGCTGGACACTGCTGAGAAGAGCCTACCTCTCTCTTTACCCCACTATCAGGTATTTATAAACAGTGATAAAAGCCTCCTGGACTCTTCTCCAGACCCAGCTCTCTCAGCCTTTCCACAGGTGCAAGTCCTTTGCCAGTCTTTGTGGTGCTGCACTGGATTTGTTTTGCTAAGTCTGTATCTTTTTTGTACTGGGGAGCCCAGAACTGTCCCCAGCACTCCAGGTTTGGCCTCACCAATGCTGGGTAGGATGACCTCCATCAGTCTGCTGGCACCATACTAATGCAGAGAACTGTTGGCTGTCTGCTGTAAGGACACATTGCTGGCTTCTGTTCAGCTTGTCCATCAGGATTCTCAGGTCATTTTCTGCAAAGCCAGTTCCCAGATGGTTGGTCCCCAGTGTGTACTGGTGTGTGGGCTTGTTCCTCCCCAAATGCATTTCTGCTCCATGAGATTTCTCGGAGCACAGTTTTCCAGCCTGTCCAGGTCTCTCTGAATGGCAGCACAACTATCAGGTGCATCAGCCACTCCTGCTATTTTAAATTGTCTGTGTATTGCTGAGAATACACCCTGTCCCAGCATCTGGGTTGGTAATGGAGGTGTTAAACCTTATCAGCTCTTGTATCAACCCCTGGGGTAATCTACCACTGACATTTAAGCAAGTTATAATTAAAATCATCTTATATTTTATTCATACAATCTAAAATATTTTTCCTAAGTGATTTTGGTAATTGCAATTATTCAAATGTTTTTTTTTTTTCTTTCTATTTCAAAAGTAAAGACATAATGGCCATTCTCAGCTCTAGGCCTTATTGAATTGCTTCAGTAGTTGAGATTTGGCATCAGGATGGCCTGAGTTTAGTGCTGCTTGATGTAACAGCTCAAATCTGTTCAAAATATTTGAAATTTGCTTTAGAAGCAAAGTCACCAATTCACCCCAGGTGACCAAACTAGTCAAATTTCAGTCAGGTGTCACATTTGGTGTTACTTCTCAGAGCAGTCATTAATATGAGGTCTCATTCTCTGCACCACTGCTAAGTGGACTTTTTAAAAACATTTGTGTTATATCTGAGAACATCAGTCTTTCCTCCCACCACATAAAGTATGCAGTTGCAGGATCTGACAACTTCAATCTCTTACAGCTGCTGAAGACATTGATGAGTACTCTGGTCTCTGAAGGGGAGGCAGAGAGGCCACAGCTGAGAACTCCTCAGAAGCAGAACACTGCCAGTGCTTCTCCAAAGAAAGGTGCCCAGGGCAGCCGTTTGTACTGTAGCTGCTGAGTTCTTCCCATTCCAGAAAATTTGCACATGTGCTGTTTTCTTCCTGCCAGCTTCAGATACACCTAGATAAGATCTTTGGTGTAACAGCAGTCACCATGAACGGACTAGTCATCTGAGGGCTTGCCAGTCCTTATGAAAGCAGGTGGAAGTCTGCAAATTTGGGCTAAAGGAGAAGATAAACAATAGGACTGTTCATTCTGCTCACTGTTTAGCAAATCACTTGCATAATTCAGAAGTTTCTAAACTCGCTTTTATGGCAGAGGGAATTAGGCAATAATATTTTACAAAGCCTTTATACTCTCTGCTGCCTTCCAGACCAAATGTAACATTTGTGCCTTGTGCTAGATACCATTTATTCTGCCTGGTAAATAGTGTCAGTGGTTGGGAGGATTTTATTTCCAAGCCCAATAGAGGTAGTTGTGCTAAGAAGCAAGTAAATCAAACATCAGGTGTACCTGCCAGCAGTGTAGGTAAGGGAAAGACACATACTAGACACATATTGTCCAGTCACTTAAGTTGTATTGAGCTCCTGAGAGTGCTGGAGATCTTGCAGGCTATTTCCAGGGACAGGGTATTCACCCAGAGGGAATCCACTGCTGTTCCAGAAGTGGCCTTCACATGGTTGTACGCCTTTTTGACTCTGTTATTAGGGATATGAGTGTGTCTCCTTCAGTGCATGTGCCATCTGAAATAGTTAAGGCAGAAGTAACAGTGATTCTATCACACTTTGATCAAAATATTCATTTTTCTCACTGTAGAACCCCAGAAGTTATTGACATTGGTGGCTCCACTCTTGATAGTCCAAATTCTCATCACCAAGGCCCTGATTCCTTCTTATTTGTGATGCAGCTGCTTGATGGCTGGCTTCTGGGCTAAGATACCAACATCTGAGCTTACCCACAAGAAATACTTGTTGGACAGATACTTGTGAGCAAGGGAATACCCTTGTCTTACTTATTAATTGTACCTCAAATTTAACCCACCAAAAGCATATCTTTTAGGTGCCTTTTCAGGTTTGGGTGGTTTTTACTGTGGTGGTTCTCTGGTTAAGGAAATTCTATTGGTGTATTATGAAGAAAACCTGTACTGTCACCATCTATAGCTAGAAGATGCAAAGAACAGATACTATCTAAAGCATATTAAGAGTGTCATAGTATGGAGTCATCAAGCTTGATCACTTTACCAAGTTAGGGAAACTCTACAGAATGAATATGTATATTCTTCAGGCCTGCAGAGCTACCATGAGGTTCTCTTTCCACAGCTGTGCAGTAGATTTAGAAGAAAAGTGTGCCTATCACCAATTTGTATTTTTTAAACAGAGTTCTGAATCTCCCTTAGAGAGGGGCACTCATCGTGTTTGCATATTATGTGCTTGTAGATACTGAAAGCAAAGAGAGATACTCTTAGAGCTGTAAATATGCTCCTAGAGCAGGTTTTCTCCCTTTACTTTAAAACCTTTTACACTTTGAGGGTTTGCAAGGAAGAAGAATGGCAATGCTGTGTGTCAGGCAAGTAGAGGGGGTCTGGCTTATGTGCTCCAACAGATATACTGGAGGTAATTCTATGGTAAAAGTATAGTATGAATATACATACAGCAAGTACTTTTCAAAAAGAGAAAATTACCCCAGCTTTTGTGTAAAATGATTGTAGTACTTTTTTTGAAAAGTGTTAATTTTTGTGGTACCTAATGAATTTTTTTGAATACCTGTGGAAGTCAGGAAAGAATGAGGCTGGGTTACAGTTGAAAAGAAGCTCAAGTATAGAAGTTTCATCTTTATTTCATAATAGTCCAATTTAAGTTTATCTTGCTGTTAACACTGAAAAAATCCCAGAGATCCTGTAGTCCACAAATGCCTTCATGTGAAATGAACTACTTAAAAATAGCAGTTCAGGCCTGACCATGTGAAGCAGTGAGATACAGGTATACTACAAGCACCTAATTCTTGTAATTCAAGCCATTTAGCGTTTTCTCACTGGAAAGGAAGTAAAAGGATCAAAACTGGAGAGTGTTGGTTCAGCATGGTGTAAGAGATGGCAACAGGTTGGGTGTGAGTGTTGATCATGGGAGGGAAGGAAGACTGTGGAGGGATCTGGACAGGCTGGACAAATGGGCCCAAGGCCAATTGTATGAAGTTCCACAACACCAGGTGCTGGGTCCTGCCCTTGAATCACATTTCTCTCACAGAGAATTTATCTGAAGTCATACCCTTGATCCAAAGTTTCTAATTTATTTGTCCCATTTATTTCTCAGCCTATATTCAAGTCCTTCAGGTACGGAAATCTAGTTTTGTCAGTTTGGGGAAGGGAGATTGAGGAGTGTCCCCATTTCAGATAAATTCACAGGTTTTCTTCAAAACCTGTAGTTCTTGTATTGTGGACTACTGAGCCAGCATATGAATCTCTGATAAGAAAAGCAACATTTCCATCAGTGCCCCATATTTAATAACCCTTAGCCTTCATGATTTGTATTCTGATCATGATACTTCTCATAAATTATGCTAATTTACTTACAATCTTGTTCAGTGTATTAAGACTTTTGGTTCTTCCTCATCTTTACTGTGGTTTTTATACAACCCTGTAAAACTAGTCTAATTCACTCTTCTCTCTCATTGCTTTATGGTTGCCTTACATCTTGTCCTCATTTTAGGCCAATGTCCAGGTTGCCTTATTATTCTCCTGTATGCCTTTCTCAACTGCCCCATTCAATCCTTATATAAAAACATCCTCACTAGGGTAAAAAATCAATTTGCTACATTAAATCTTTGTCCAATAGCTTGTCTAGGTAGGCTTGTCCTCAGAGGTGTCCAATATCAAAGAGTTAAAACCACTATATCTAAATGTTATCAGTTCAGTGACCTTTCCCATGCCACTTTCAACAATAATTAACAGTAGTATTTCAAGGAAGATTATAAAAGGTTTGCCCATGTAATTGCATTGAATCGATGCAGCCAGTTTAGCTCATGTTTGAGGTTGTAAAAGTCAAGTACTTTAGGAGTTCTACAAATTGTTTAAAGTCCAGTTAGATCTAAGCTTCTGAAAACTTTTGCTTACCTTTGAATGAAGTGAATACTATCTTATTATTTTGTGATGTTTTAGTATTTCATCTTAAAAATGCAGCATTGAACAGCATCTTCTAAAATGGCTTTACTTTTCTGCAGTTTTCAGTGCAATGAGTTCAGCAGGAAAGTTTTAGCTGCAGGCAGTACAAACTGGACATCACACCCTGGTTCCAGGGCAAGTTTGGCTTTTGATCTTGGACAAGTCACTGAATTTCTCTTTGCTTACACTGTGGCACCGGTCTGTAAGATGAGCACAAGGAGTTCATCCTTTTTTGTAAAGCACTTTCAGAGCTTGTGATCAAAGGCGCCACATTTCAGCAGTAAACAACAGCTGCAGCAGTGAATGCCTTGACTTCACGTGCAAAGGGGAGCTCTAACTCAGCTTGGGAACTGAATACACCACAGCTGTACATACTTTTCTTTCACAGCACAGGTTTCTCCCAAGTTAAAGTTTAACTTTGGCAAGGAACAATTCCAGTCACAACTGGTTGCAATGATTTAGCCAGTAACTGCCACATTAGGGAAATAATTACACAAAGTTTAGTGTTTGTTTTTGGTTGGGTTTTTTTCAAGATTCTCATGATTGGTCAAAGCTATTACAGCTTAGGATTGATTTCCTGGTTCATAGAACAAATTTTGTCTCATCGTTCTCTCCCACCCTAAATTTGTGCAGGATGAATACCTAGGATACTAGGTATTTTCCTTTGTCTGGATGAAAGGATCCTATTTCAACCACTTCTGATTAATACTACTCTTACAAAGCTGTATTAATTGGTTGCTCCCCATTAATGAGTGGACAGCAAATGTACAAATACATCTTAAAGAATTATGTTACAGCTTATTGCCTCAAATGTCAGGATAAGTTTGCCTTTTTCACTGGAGCATTATCTCTTGGAACAGCTCCATCTTCACCTTGGAGAAGGGATTTAATAAATTAATGTGAAGCATAAGGATGAGGGAGGAGAAGTGTTACTCCATCATCTAGATTTAGGCTATGCAGAAATAAGTACCTGCTGTGAACTGGAAGAGCAAGCTCTGAATGGGTCTCTGGAGGCTCAGGCAATGGTACAGAAAGCATTGGCTCACAACTGAGCTGCGGAAGTCGAGTGCCTGGAGCTGCACCATAAATCTCATCTCCCAAAAGCACAGATCCTGCAGCAGCACACTGCAGAGGGAGAGAGTCTGTTACTGCCAGTATTTACCACCACAGTATCTCTGTGCTTTAAGGGTATAAATATGAGATAAGTCAATAAACTTGAAAGAATGTATGGTTTGAAGCCTCCAGCTTCAAATTCCAGAGGTAAGCAGTTGGTGGAAGAACAGCGCGGTAGCAGCGTGCTGTGCCAAGTTTCGGCTCTTTAAACAAGCAGGAATGCAGTTCTCTGCCCTTAAAGCTAACCACCTGTAGGAGCTGACTTTTCTACAAAGTCTCTACTGATTAATAGTCAGCCTTTTGTTTACCTTTACTTTTTTGATCATGCAGCCTACTGTGTTACTGTGGCTGTAACCTGCTGCTGTGTTTGTACACAAATGGTGGGGCAGTCACAGCCAGTCACTTTTGTGTCATTGATATATTGTTTGCATTTAGAAGGGACTAAATTGCTGGTTGGGACTTTTCCACAATACTTTTTTGACAAAAGAAAAGCAAAACTGCCAAAGGCCAAGTTTTTGTCAAAGTATGTCTTTGATAGTCAGTTTATCCTTGGTTCATCTCTCATATCCCAAAAATTTTGTATCACTGAGAAATTATAAACCTATTTATACAGGAAGGGGAGTCTTAAAGGTAAACCTTGTATTTACCTGAGCTTTGTGTATCTCCTTGGAGTTTTTACATTAAAAGTGATTTTCCTATTTTTGGAGTATTTTGAAGTCAAGTTCATCATACAAAAGCTTAAAATGGATAGATGGCAAAAGCTCTGAGTCTTTTCATCTGGAACTGTGTAATTCCAAAAAGGAATCTACTCCAAGAGAACATATTTAGCGTAGAATGCTGAAAAACAATTTCTTAACCTCACCCTTGTCTTAAGGCTAGAAGCAAGCACTCAAATCATGGCCAGACTTCAACATATTTTTAGCTCTGTAGTGGTTACACAAAAAGATACTCTGAATTACTTTAGAGAGTTGCTAGCTGAGCCATTGTATTGCAGTGTACAACCAATTACATTTCAGCAATAACTACTGCTGTTCCTCTGTGCCCTCACCCTTGTGTTTGTCGTTGAATTTTAAACAATGTCATAAATGCCTTTGGAGGGAGTTCTGGAAGCCTAAGATTTTCTGTATTTAATGATGTTTCAGTTGGTTATTCCTTAGTATGCTAGATATGCTCATTTTGAGGGATGAGGATGCTGGTTTTCTTAAGACCTACTGTAAGGAACTTTCAGATGTAATTTGAATCATGTGGTTGAGAAATAATAAGTGAAAAGTGATATCTTACAAAGCCATGAACTTAAAATCAACTACTAACAGATACAAAGTTTGCCCACTGGTACTTCATGCAATAGATTAACTTGCTGAGAGATTAAAAGGGAAATCAAGATGAATCTGCTCTACTTGGTGAACCTTGGAGACTGTCCAAATTATGACAACTGCGGTTGCTGGGATGTGGATGTGCAAGGGGTTTGCTGTGGGGAAGAAAAGCAAGAATCATCCTTTGGTACCCAAGGCAACAATTAGAAGCAATTTCTGCCTCCTCCCTCCCTGTCCCATACCTATAGGGAATATAGCAACAAAATTTGCTTTCTATTCAAATATAAATATTCAAGACCTGTTTGCCCCTGCTGATTAGAGGGAAAACTGAACTTTAACCCATTCAATTCTCAAAGAATTTAGACTCCTTATTCCTCCAGTAATCATGGAATGTGCCCACTGCCAAATTCCTCTCCTGCTTACAGTGATGAAATTGGGAACACCAACATCAGCTGAGGAAAAAAGTTGTCTTTGCACTTGGAAAAGTAAGGATTGTAGAAAGCTGAACCTTATGCTCCAGTTAATTAACTGTAGGACTGTCAGGTAGAAATCCTGCCAAGAAAGTAATCTATTTAAGAATTGCATGCAATGATGTAGCAAAACCAAAAGCAGATAAAGAAAATCAGTGTTCCTTCACTGAGCATGATTAATAGGCATGATGATGTGTATGCAGCAATCCAGCAGAATTATTAATTAACTCACATTTGCAAGTGGCATAATTAAGGAGGATAGAATTCCATTACAAGCATAGGAGAACTCACTGGAGTTCTCCTATGAGAAAAAATTTTTTTTTTCATTTTTCATTTAAAACACACAGTGGTGTCTACCTGCTTCTTCAGTATGGTATGATAGGATTACCTGGGGGGCTCTATATCTGAGCTTCCTTCACTGCAATCACAGCTGACTGAACTAGTAAGCTTGTGGTTTTTTGGGGGAAGTTGAAGGATGACCAAAGAAGAGAAGTTCTGCAGCATTAATTCAAGGTCTCTTCCCTGGAATTATACAGAGGTGGGGAGGTTGCAAACAAATTGGCTGGGCAAGAAACAAAGGCTGACTGGGTGGAGATGGCATATGAGGGGGTGAAGCCCTGCCAATGCAGACCAGAAGCTGGAAGGCCACATGCTCACTGTGCAGAAGGGAATGGCTCATGGGGTGGTGCTGGGGAAGGGACCAAGGGACCTGGGGTCTGTCACTGGAGCCTGGGTCAAGAGTCCAGCTCCTTTCCCTGGATCATGACTAAGGGAACTGTGCTGTGTCAGCATGGTGGATGTATATTACTAACTACTAACCTTGTTTTTTAGCAGAATGTCTAAGGCCCCAGGAAGAAGGAGAGGCCAAATTTTCCTGATGTGCTGCTTTAATTCCCTTTTTAAGCTTTGTCAAAGTGCCTCTATATAAGTAATTTTTTTGAGACGTTTACTAAAGTGTAAGATACCAGACCCTAAATGCATGTTGCATAAATGCTTCTGGGGATGAATTGGTGTGGAAGCTCTTATTTAGAATATCTTTAAACTTCATCTCAAGGAAGAGATGGAGTCTCTATTTTAGATTTTTTTTCTAAAATAAAAAAGAATTAATGAAAGAAACATAGAATTGCTACAAAGGTAGCCTTATAACGCCAAAAAAGTTTTTAGGTGGCTTTTGTAGCTGTATAAAAATCTCTAGTTTCCTTGGAGCTCCAGTGCTGTGCTTGAGCTTTTGAGGGGAATGTGAGACAAATAATTAAGGTGAAAAGCTTGGCAGTTTTGCTGGAGCTGTGTAGATGTAAAAGAAGCTGGGACTCGAATCCTGAGAAATTATTATAAACCATTTACCAACCTTCCATGTATCTTGTCAAAGCTAAGTGAGACACTTTTCCTTGCAGCATGTGGCTGTTTTGTTTTAGTCTGCCAGTTTGGGTGGGGGTCTCTCTTCTCTGAAAGATAGCAAGTGGGGAGAGACCAGAAGACAAAGGACAAGCAGAGCAAGTAAACTGTGTAGATTCCTTCCTCAGATGCTAAGTCAAAATAATTTCCAAAACTAAAGGAAAAAAGAAAAAGCCAAATCAAAAAACATGCCCTGGGACCCATTCAAATGATGAGTTTAATAGCTTACACTTACTATTTCTCATCAAAAGAGGCTTGGCTCACTTAAATCTGTTGCTCTAGGCAAAAGGTGGAAGTACCTGCAAGTAGCATGACTTCATGCTGAAAAAAAAATGCTTTTTGACGATGTTGCTGACTATTTTTCTCTATTTGAAGAATGCTTGTGATACAGTTGGTTGCTTGTACTTTTTTAAGATTGTCAGCAGCAAGTCCTGGTACGGAAAAGGAGAGAAAGCAAGAAATTGCAGTGTGTTGCTGGAGGAGCTTAACGCTGCGAGATGTGAGGTTTGGGCTCGAATTTGTGCTGTTTGCGGCAGAAGTGAAGCTCAAGAGAATGACAGCAAATTCTTTTTCGGACAGGAGGTCAGACGGCGCCCTCAGGAGCCCCGCGGCCCACATGTGCCACCAGATGTGCCACCAAATGTGCCACCAGATGTCACCAGTGCACGCCGGCCCGGCGACACCGGGGCACTCGGCCTGGCTGGGAAACGTGGAGGGAAAACGTGTGGGCCAGGTGGGGTTGGTGTTTATCGACATGTTATAAATAAAGTTGGCTTTTGTAGGCGGAGTTATGAAGTGTTATTAATGTAATTTTATTCTGAATTGTTAATTAATGTAATAGATTGTTATGCCTGATTTCTGTAATAAGTTATGGAGTTAAGTGTACTGTAATACGAGTGTGTGCCCACTAGAGGGGGGTGGCGGTGAAATCTGAGTGAGGGAATTTTCTAGAAAGTTACCTCATGAGATGATAACATTAATATAGACCAGGAATGCCCCCTCTTATAGACCAACCAGCAACCAGAAAAGGGAGCAATCAACAAATGGATTGAAAATGTCCCAATCCTGCACCTTTAAGAGACTATAAAACCCCCAGTGCCGAACACCTGACTTCTTCCTCCAGTACTTTGTGTCCGGAGAAACATCTTGTTGCACAAAACTGTCAGTGTTACCTCTGGCTTGTTCTGTAGTCCTTAAGCTTTTACCTTGGGGCCTCGTCCTCTGTTGTTCTTGGTTTTAATAAACAGGCTCTTTTTCAAAATCATCAGCCTCCTTTAATTTCTTTTTGCCTGTTTACTACCCACAAGTGGGCAGGTAGTGGATAAAAACCATGGCATTGCATGGAGTGAAAGCAACACGCTGTTGTTTTGAGCGTTGCTCTCCGGTCAGACTCTGCCACGTGCTTTGTCAGCTCTTGCATCTCTTCCCTAATTCTTCCCTGGGACATTCACCAGTTAAAAGTGGGATTTCCTGCACGCTTCTTGTGGGGGTCCCAGTCGTTGGTTTTTCTGGGTCTGGATTGAAGGCACTTGAGACATGTTATATGAAGGTAGTTCATGTTCAGACTCAAGTGTTTATTATTTCTTATCAGCAAAGCAGTCTCACTACTGTGAGTTCAGCAGCTTTTCATTAGAAGGCACAAGATGGCTAACGACCTCTTGTTACAAGGTCTTTTAAGACTAAACTATCCAATTAAGAACCAACTAGATTATTTTCCCTTTTAACCCAATAACTGATCTCAAAGAGCCTCCAATGTGGACTTTTCTGCCCAATTACGAAATGCCACCCAAACCTGTGAAGAAAAAGGAAGAAGAAGCATGAAGAAGAAACCCAGGATGACACCCTATGCCGTCCATCTTGCTTCCATCCACGACATACTAAAAATCCCAAAACCTAAATTTCTCACCAAGTGATACACCTACACTACTCTCTATAATCTATTTCACACTTTTGTGGATTCTAGCCTATCTTGAAGTCTAGGAAAATTTCTCCATGAATGAGGGTCAAAGTCAGTGCTCCCTTGGGGGCCAGGACACCCCAGAGCACACAGAGAAGTATTCCCAGTGCTCTGGGTTTCCACACTTCCCATCATCCTGAATTGCACAGGTTCAAAAAGCATTCACCCACTTTGCTGCTGCTGGTTTTTACTGCTGCTGCTGTGTGTGTGGGCACTGATGGTGACACAGCAAGGGCAGGGAGTAAGAGTCAAAGCTCAGCAGAGAAGGGTGTGGTACAGGGGAGGTCCCCATAACAAGTTCCTTTAGCCTTAGGTCCAGATATAACAGTGACTTGAGGAAATGCCAATGAGATGTAATTATCTGTTTTTCATTTAGCATGCCTTTGATTTAAAGAGAAGCAGTCTTAGGCTTAAGGGTAGTAAAGGGAGTTTCAATATGGACAGGAATATTAAATCAAAAGTATTTTTGTTTGGAGTACCAAAAAGAGAGACGAAAATGGCAGGATTATCCTCTTTCAAAAATGTCATCATTTTCCTAAATTTCTTCTGGTGAAAGTTGTTCTCTTTAGTCAAGGAGAAAGGTGTCATTTTGTTGAAGTCCCCATCTGGAAAGTAAGAGATATGCATTTATTTCAACTTCTTTTATGTGACTTTGTGAGCAAGGATCAAGGAGGAGACTTAAACAGAGTATACAGGAGAGAAGAAACTGAACAAGGGTCTGTTGGAAGACAGTACTCAGATCCCTTTTTCCCTTTTTTTAATGCCTTCATCTCCTGGCATAACTGGTTTGGATCATTGGTTTGTCTTCTAATATTTAGCTTCTCTTGAAGCAACAGGTGCTATTCTTTACTTCTTTTCCACTCTACCCACAGAAAATTATCCAAAATTATCAGATGTTACTATTGTGTTGCGAAACCCAGCTATGTGGGCTGCTTATTACACCTTGCAGGGTACCCTGTATACCCTGGCTGTTCTCAAAGGGGCATTTTTTCCTCTCTTTTGATTGTTGGTGATTTTCAGTCCTTTTCTAAGACTTTCACATTTGTTTCATTTGTGGAGGTATTAGAAAAAAAAATATTCTTCTTCTGCATCCTCATTTCTAGAAGGAAAACAACACAGGTACTTCATGTAGATCATGATCCTAGCCTTGTTTTTTTTTTTTTTTTTCCAGTGCTGAAGTTTCCCATGGGTTGACAGAGAGAGTACTGGCCAGTGCAGTAGATGACATGATTTTTCCTTTGTTTTTGCCTACCACTGTGACCTTCTTGTGTTTTTAGAAGCAGGTCAGCCTGTAGTGCCTCTGGCAGCACTTTTCTCTCACCCTTAAATTCACACCAGCAATTACAGAAAGCCACGGTGATATATTTGATAATATAGCCAAAATTTCACAGCCACCCAATCAAATAAGTTTTAATTACTTTCTGCAACTATCTCATCTTTTATTATTGCTTCTGTAAATACATTCTATGTCATTTCTCACGAGTTAATTCTCATACACAGACATTGCATGCCTTATGTTGTTTTTCCTGTGCTTCTTGAGAGCTTGAGATTGATCAGGAGCTCTTAGGAGCATGTCTGCCATCAGCAGCTAATGTTGCAGTTTGCACAGAGCAGACAAACCACACAGCTAAAGCTGAAAAAGACCAGTTTTATCAAGGTGTAATCCTTCTCTATGCAGCAGAAGCGTCACTGCCAGTTTTTGACAGAGCTGGTCTCCACTGAATGTGCCTGTGTGCAGTAACACTTCATTTCAGCAAGAATTCTGGGGGCATATGTTGCTCACACCCAAAGTTCATCATTTTCTTGCACACATACTGTGCCTTATGTTGCCTTCTGAGGTGTTTGTAGAAAACTTGCTCTGTCTTTTGGTGTAAATGTATGATGCAAGGATGAAAGCTTCATTTTAAGGATTTTAAAGCTGGAAAATCCCTTCTTTGGGTGACATTCCAGCTCCTTCTCTCTGTATAAGGACATGGAGATGAGCAGAGGACAATTCCAGCTTGGATGTTCCTCCACAGTTCACTGTGCCTGGATGCCTCTGTGTTTGTTGTATTGTTTTCAGTCTTTCTCCTAGTGATTTCATTTAGATGACCTTCAAGTTATCTCTTTAATTTCAGCTCTGTTTGTTGAGCCCCTTTGTGGAATCCTTTCTGTAGCCTTTCATTCTGATCTGCTCTTGTCCTCCCAGGATGCTGTCAAAAGATACTTTGGCCTTTATTCCTTTAGGAAGCTGTTTTAGGAAGCTGTGGTACCATGTTCTAGGGGGGAAAAAAACGTATCAGGAAGAAATGTTAACTCACCGAGTACTCTGTAGCAGTATTTGCTCCCATGAGACATATTGGAAGTGCATACTGAACTCTCCCTATTTAGGGAAATGGGCCAGAACTATTAGAAAATATTTTAAAATATTGAGCTTCAACTATAATGATAAGAATGCCCTGCTAGTGGGATGCAATTGTATTACTAAATATTTAAATATTTACATCAATTGCTTGTTACACTTCTCCCTGCTACAGCTGGTAAATTCAGTTTGTTTTTCAATTCAGTCAGTGGACTACTTCATAAAAACATTTGTACAGTTATTAACAATGGGTATTTCTGGTAGCTGGGCAGTGGAACACTAAAAATCTGCCTGTCCCATTAAAGATATCTGAGAATTAATTTTAGGTATAGATTTTTTATTCTTTTATTGTAGGCATTCTCTAAATGAAATCCAGAACCAAGCACCCTTAAAAAAATAGATAAGATCTAGCTCTTAATTCCCAGATTTTACAGACTCTTAGCTGTGTTTTGTTTTCTCAGTTCAAAATCAAATCCTTCCCATAAAAGAAGATGAGATCCTTCATATACAGTCGCATTTTTTTCTGATTTTGCCTCTAAATTCTATTTTTCTTAGAACAGGGTCATGTTTGGATGTAATTTGCTTCTTGTGAAAGGGTTAGTTTGGATGTTTCAGCTCTTGCAGACAGGATCCCCTCATAGAAGTCTGCCCTGCCACCTGTGCTGCCTCCTGCTGTACAGAATTACAGCATTTCCTGGATGGTCCTCACTGCAGATGGTTCCAAAATGTAAAAAGTTTTTAATTTCCTTCCATTATTTTCCAAATGCTGGAGACAGTCACTCTCCCATGTTTTCCATGCATTTTTATATCCCAATTCCAAGCAATTGGCTTTGTGAGGTATCTTCTGAAGTTCTTTGCTGTGTCCTAGCTCCGTTTTTCACTTTCCTTTATCACAGGTGCTCCTCACTGAGTGTTTTCATTCTCTGCCGAAGGAGCCAACAGCCTGGCAACCTTTCCCATAAGAAAGCTTATCCCTTCAGCCACCTGCTCCCACCGTGAATCTGTGATACCCACCTCAGGACTCTGTCACATCTGACTGAATGTAGACACAAACACACTGCAGTGAAACATCAAGAGGCCTTTTCCATCACTGCACTTGCAGCAATTCCTTTTCTTTTGGGAATATTTCCAAGCCTGTTTCTGCAGCAGCCGTGGTGCTGCTGGCACCGGCCCACTGGGTGGGCAGGGATGTGCCTGTTGCAGGGATGTGCCTGTTGTAGGGATGCTCCTGTTGCAGGGATGCTCCTGTTGCAGGGATGTGCCAGTTGCAGGGATGCTCTTGTTGCAGGGATGTGCCTGTTGCAGGGATGCTCTTGTTGCAGGGATGTGCCAGTTGCAGGGATGTGCCATTTGCAGGGATGCTCTCGTTGCAGGGATGTGCCAGTTGCAGGGATGTGCCAGTTGCAGGGATGCTCCAGTTGCAGGGATGCTCCTGTTGCAGGGATGCTCCTGTTGCAGGGATGCTCTCGTTGCAGGGATGTGCCAGTTGCAGGGATGTGCCAGTTGCAGGGATGCTCCAGTTGCAGGGATGCCCCTGTTGCAGGGATGTGCCTGTTGCAGGGATGCTCTCGTTGCAGGGATGTGCCATTTGCAGGGATGCTCTCGTTGCAGAGATGTGCCAGTTGCAGGGATGCTCCAGTTGCAGGGATGCTCCTGTTGCAGGGATGCTCCTGTTGCAGGGATGCTCTCGTTGCAGGGATGAGTCACTCCACGCTCCTTGAGCCCCACTCCTCCTGCAGTTCCCCTGGCCCAGGTGTCCCCTCCCTGCCACCCCCTGGCCACAGCCCCACCCTTCAGGTCACTTCGGGCTCTCCCTACTGCTGTGGGAAGGGAAGTGAGAAATCAGACGTGGCCTTTTCATGATCTCAGTGTGCAGAAGCTGTTCACCTTCCCAATCCTGATGAGTGTAAAAATAATTCTTGTACCGTTTAGTTAAAAGCCAGTGGTGTGCAGAATAGTTCTATGAGTGCAGTGTGTGTGCAGCAGAGGAAAATGCTTTAATAGGTTACAGAGCTCTACAATGAGCAGAATGAGTTCAGCAGCATTTAATTAACTGCATAAGTTGTAGCCTATAAAAAGAAATACAGCTTGTCTACCAAGCTTCTTTGTAAGTTACAGCACTTAATGTGTTGTAATAGGGAAGCCTTTTAGAAAGCTAATTAAAAATTAATCTTCAACAGCATTTTTTGGAAGGGCTTGGAAATGTTTGAGTGCTATGATTATTGAAGATGTACTGGAAGAAGAAAATAATTTTAAGGAAGTGATTTCTTTCGGGCATTCCTCAGGGACTGCTCTGTTGAAATGTTGAAGCCCTGTAGTGTGGTTTTCTTGAGTGTGGTGTAATAGATTTACATGGCATCACAGCACAGTCTTAATCTGAGAAATTAATATGCACAATAAAAAAATGAAAAATATTTATTGTGTAAGTCTTACATGGTTTTGTTGATGAAACACTTAGGATATTTTTTCTCTAAGGACTTTTTTCTTCCTACTTCCACCACTACTGATATTCTCTGTGAATACAGTGAGATACTCATAGCTGGAGCTGTCAGAGACACACAGAGGAAGAGCAGCATGTTATTTTCCCTGTTTGCAGAGAAATGCACAGTCTCTGATAAGAACTCTCTGCTGGAGTGAGATAATTAGCTGCAGCAAAGGTGAAGGTTTGATGGAGCACTTGCTGGGGATTTGCAGAATAGTCTGTCTCTTTTTGTCCCTGATAAAAGACAAAACATTTCTCAAGGAGAGCAAACTGAGGGAAAAGGTTAGTGGATTTTTTTTCGGTCAAAAACTTGCCAGTCTCTTCTCTGAGCCCAGCTCTTCTTTTGGTCTCCACAATATTGTGGAAATTTTAAGATATATAAACATGTATCCCTGTCTAATAAGTGAAGAACTGAAGTGTGATACCATGTTTTGCCAGTGGGTAGGGTCAGAGACAGACCCAGACACCAGCCTAAGGAATAGCATAATTTACTATAATGTAAAATTGCAAACAATCACAAAAGGATAAGCTAAGCAATGCACCTAATAATTGCTACAAAATAATGCCTATAATGATTAAGAAAGGTGCATCACCAGTTGCCCTGATACTTTAGCATCATCCAAATCTGCACATCAGCTGTGGGGGGAAGCTGTCACAGCAAAGGACTGGAGAAACAAACCCAGTAACTGGGAAATCCTATGGTGCATCCACCTGGCAGGACACAAGGCTCCCCCATTTGCTGTGATAGTTGCTCAGCTTTTATGCTGCAAAACAAACAAGCTGACATAATTTCTAATTTCATTCTTCTGTTGGCATTATTGCAAACCCTGGCCAGGGCTCAAGGAGAAGCCAAGGGACTTGTCTTTGATTCTATACTCTCCTAATAACCAGCCTTATCTGGTTTCTAGATATGGAGTGGTAAAGACATGTTTTGCCAATAAATGAACACATATAACAATACTTTGTCAATGAGTGAATGTAGATATATAACATGTGGTTGGAAGGTTCACCTAGAGATCAGCTTTTCCTCAGGGCCTGTTGTTCAGACCTTAGTACTTCATATCATCACTAGGTTTTCCATAATTTGATACTCTGATTATAACAAAGCAGTCCCTCCTTGTTTTCCATGACCATCAGGAAGTTCAGGCCATTCTACAGTCCACTTCCACCATGCATTTTCAAAATAAAGAGCTGCAATGCTGCAGAAGCTAAAAGATGATGCAAAGTCAAAAGCAGCTGGATAAGAGCAACAGCACAGCATTTTTATATTTGTTTAGCTATGTGGCCATAAAACCAGCCAGAAAAATGAACTAGCCACCTCTGCCTTCCAGCACTGGGCTGTAGGAGCCACAGTGGGGACTGCCCATGCCATGCAGCAGCTGCACAGCTGTCTTGTCCTGCATCTATGTCAGATGCACAGGGATGGAGACCTGGAAATACCATGAAACTCCAGCTATGGCCATTCAGTGGGCAGTGCAGGGCTGGAGTCTCCTTAATGTGGACCTTTGGAGGGCAGCAGGCAGCTAACATGGGAAGATGTGGAAGGATGGGCTGTCACCACCGGTATGACAAGAGGAAAAAACTGACATGAAGGAGGAATGCTCATTACCTGAGAAATGCTGTTTGCTTGTCAAATGAGCAAAATCAATACTGTAGGGGTTTCATTATGTTTGTTTTTGACAACAATCTTTGTTCAGATGAAACTGGTATTCCTACTGGCTGCTTCACAATAATATTCATGACTGCTTCAAAAGCCTGTGTCTGGAGATGCATGGAATCCAAATATTAGTGGTGCATTTTCACAATGGCAAATCATTAGATCTTAATGGAATTAATTTGTTTGTGGACTACTAGGGCTGGCAGCTGTCACTGTGATCAGCATTTGATTGTCATCTCTGGGGAAAACACAGTTTATTCATCTCAGAGCAAGGGAGGAAATCATAGAATTGAATTTTCTTCAGGTGCAAATAAATAAAGAGATCAAATTAAACTCCATGGCTGACAGGAACATTAGAGTCCTGTAGCACCTTCCTCTGACTCTCTTTATCTCTGTGGCTGTCAACATGATGGGAAACATGTTATTTATGAACATGAGATTTGGATTATCTTTGCTGTGAGCCTACAGTATGTTTATTGCTATCTTCTAAAATGTTTCCTATAGAATGATTTCAGACATGGTGTTTTTTTACTGACTACCTAACAGCTTTAAAGAATCACCACTTTTTACAAAGAGGCTTAAAGGGAAGATTCCCAAAACAAGTTAGTCTAGATGTCCTCACCAGACATCTCTTCTGTTCCCTTGATAAAAGACCTGGCACTAAACAAACCAAGAACAGTTCTTGCCAAGCCTCCTCTGCCAGAGGCCAGCTGGAGCTCCACAGGGAGAAAGTGAGTGTTACTAAATGGAACAGGCTGACCAGCTAATGCAAATGTGGTGACTCATGTATTGATGGTTTTATTTTGTTAAAATGGGTATGTCATGTCTAATGATACAAAGTGTGCCTTCTTCCACCCAAAGCTAATTTAAATGAGGCCAAGAAGAAAAATCAAGATTTTCCCTGCTCAAAGTAAAACTCTAGCCTTAAAAAGGGCTCAAAGAAGCAGCAGATATTTCATTGACTTCCGTGGTGCATGATGAAAATTGTGAGTGTTTTTCTATTGAAAAAAAACCCAACTAAATCTGGGGGCATTTTATTTTCTACATTATTTTGTTTTCTACACAACTTGCTAGTATTATTTTAACATGAAGAATCAGAAGAGTTTTAAAGGCACCCCTTTATTTTAAGGAAGGTGATTTTAAGGACTGTGATTTTAAGGAAGGTGATTTTAAGGATTTTAAGGAGGCAGAGGTGAGAGGTGTCGTTAGAAATGCTTCAGTCAAGCTGGAGGGGGAGAGACTGGACTTCATTATTTTTTTCAAGTCCCTGGATGAAACAAACTTCTGGACTCACGGGTTTATGCCACATCAAGCCTGCAGGAGCCTGTGCTGGTCTGGCTGCCAGCACTGACCACTGTGCTGAGCTTGCCATTGATAGAGCAGTGGGTGGGGAAATTGGAAATGGGGCTGACAATGGGGTTGTCATTCCAGGTACCAAGTGGGGAGCAGAGCTGCTCCCAGCTGCCCTTGACTTGCCTGTGGCAGTCTGCAGAGAAGGGAGAAGAGATTTTGGGGCTCAGATGTCTGGATGCCTGCCCCATGTCACCCCTTGCAAACACACCCAAACTCCTACATCACCACACCTGCTGCAGAGCCAGGGTGGGCTCATGTCTGTGCTGATGGAGAACAATTTCACCCTCTTTACACCAGAGACAGCCCATGGCTTGCAAAACCACTGTTGCAAAAACACTGTTGCTCACAGCCTGTCTCAGTTAATTAAGGTGAGTTTTCCAAGGCTCAGATTTCATCACTAGCTGAAGCTTGAAAGGTCTTGCTGAATATGGCAGGAACTAATAGAAGCATTAAATGCAGAGGAAGGTTGTGGTTCCTGAAACAGGCTGGTGTTTTTATCCTGTGATTCCAGCTGGGCCAAATGGTACAAGAGCATACCTACATAATGCTGTGCAGCTCTTCAGCTGCCAAAAAGGTGATTTTTCATCTGTTGTACTATTGCTATTCTTGTAAATGCTTTCTACCTGGTTTCTTCACAGCACAAAATTTCCTTCTGGTCAGTATGAATTAACATGGCAACAGTAGGGTCTGGCTAAGAGGAAAGTGGTGCAAAGTAGTAGTTAGTTAGTCCAATTGAAACAAGGTGGGGCTCAATGGCTTGCAGATCTGCTAATGGTGTGCAGAGTTGACACAGCTGATGATTGACTTGAGAGTCAAGGTGTGCCAGACTTGCTGGCCTGTGTCTTGGGGTGCTTGTCTCTGCTACCCTGCAAATCCTTGGGAGTGAATATTGAGATGTCTCTGGATTTCCCGTGCCTTACTGAAGCTGGTAGGATTTACTGAGAGGTAGCACTTTTGGTCCATCCAGGACCATCCCATGCATCCCAGGAGAAGGTATGAGGCTATTTGGGCAACTCCTCCATTGTTCCCTGAGAGTGTTTGTGACTGTTCTCTGCTCTTTGTTTTAAGCTGTCAAAACTTAAATTTGATTCTCTGGGTATAGGAGGGTATCAAGGGGATGTTTGTGTGCACACAGAGGCATCTATTTATGCATGCACACAAAGCTGTGTGTCAGTATGTGTAAATACACAGAATTTCCACTGATTTTTGATCACTTGAAGTTCTGAAAGGTCTTCTGGCACAATAGTGCAATGAATGAAAAATCCTGTTTTGCCTGTGAGCTGCTTGAATCACTTACAAGCACAGGGGTAGGTGGTGTGCTTAGCCAAAAGGATCGTGCTTGTATCCTCTTGAGTGGGCTTTGGGAATGTGCCTGGATCAATGTGTGTTCCATATTGAACTATATTCACTTCAGCTGCAGTGACAGAGCTGCAGAATTTGCATTGTGTGTGAGCATAATAGAAAAACATGATAAAGTGCTTGCTCCTGCTCATTTCACCTTTGCTAGCTCAGGAGCTTGTGCTAGCAGCAAATGTACAAGTCTTGTCAAAATCATTGCAGACTTAGCCTTTAAATCATGCATGTGCCTGCAAGGTGGGACTGGCAACCATCCAGCCCTTTTGGGGGTCATGTCAACATGTTTGTACATTGCATAGGAGAATGAATCTCAGTGGGATTGCCTAAGCATTATTGCAATGAAAATACTGAATTATAATTACAGTAACAGGCATAACAATGCATAGATATTCTTTCACTTGAAATTAGAGCTCCTGTCTTCAGTAAGCACATCATGCAACTGCTACAGCAGTACCAGTCTTTCTGTGGAGATGAGAGGGAAAATGAATATTCAACAATTGTTTTAATTAAGCTGATGTTACTGTGGAATATCTTCTTTCTGTTTGGCTTATTCTTTGAAATGCAAATTTTTAGAAAGCAGAGAAATCAAGTGATGACAGTCAATCTTTTTCTCTGGGATAGGAGAACTTTAAAAAAATATTTTTTTAAACCCCTTTTTCCTTTATAATTTTTCTTGTCTGTGGAAATGTTAATAATATTTTTGGGGGAATGGTGTGCAAAAGTGTGCATGTGTCTGGAAGTAAAGCTATTGAAACAGGACTAGAGTAATGCCAACTATAAGAAGACATCTTCTGTCAACTCACTGAATGCTTAAAGTTAATTTTCCTCTCGGGATCTCCTGCGACTTCACCTTGTTTTCAGCCTCAGTAAATGCACTTGCAGTCTGGAGTTTGGTCCCTCTGCTATTTTCTCCCTCTGTGTTTGCTGGTGCTATGAGGGGGACAAATCCCTAGTGGCACCTGGGGCCTCCTGCTCAGGGCCACCCTTCACTGCTGGGCCTGTAAGGAGGAGCAGGGAAGCCCAGATAAAAGGGAAACCAGCAGATATCTGAAAAGGAAAGTTTGCTGGACTCTGACTCACCCTTCATACAAAGAAGAAATGGATATAAAAACTTGGATCTTTGTCTCCTCTGTCTGATTAGTTTCCTGTTAGCAGTGAATGTTGTTTAAATCTGAATTATACTTGATCTTACCTAATAAGCTTATACTAAAGAAGATTAAATCTATTTTTTTTGTTGTCCCAGAGATTTCAGGAGATGTCCATCCACAATATAAACATAATAATTAAAGTATTAATACTGAGCTAATCAGTATTTGAACTAATCAATCAACTTTCAGTAATGTATTATACAAAGGGACTCCAATTTGCCACAATCTGTCTTCCTGAAAGACAGAAAAATGTATGAGACTTTTTTTATAACATACATAGAAAATATGGTCCAAAATGGTGATTAAAAGGGTCTTTTGTGTCATTATACTATCATTGCCTGGAGTATTGTGATACAGAATATAGATTCATATGGCACTAGTAATGCCTTGAGAAGGGGCTCTCTGTTCATGACAAAAAAATGGCCATTTTGGATGGTCCATGTATGGAGGTTGCATTTTTAAGAGTTATTACTGAGTTTAGGTGTTGGGGAACAAATTACCTTTTTATTTAAGGTCAGCCTGTTGTAAACAAGATGTTCCTTAAAAAGAAGGATGTTACAGTACCTTCTCAGTGTGATAGCACTGGTACTGGAAAACAAATATATGGGTGCTGCATAGCCTGCTGTCTGAGTAGAGGAGAGAGCAGGAGTGTGAGGAGGGACATGCATTTTCAGGTAGTCTTGTGGTTCAGGCCCTGGAGATCCAAGGGAATATCATGAGTGGTGTTAGCATCTTGGATTTTAAGCTTCTTAAGACAGCCACACTTCATTGCAGGAGAATACAAACCCCCTGGGCTCTGAATCTTTTCACAAAAAATGTGTTAGTGAGGGGGAAGAAAGGAAGGTAGGGAATTAGATGGCTATTTTATGGTGTGCATACAAATCCACAAGTTTTGTTTATCCAATGTGAACTGAACTATACTGTTCTGCTAGGACATAAAGCTTTGTGACCTTGATGAGGTTATATACTACTTACTGTTCCTTCAAGGCTCAGCTTTATAGAAAGGAAAGAATTTAGAAAGGCAGATGGAGATTTTGCTCTTGTGAAGAAGTTTCTGTTTCCAAAACGTTCCTTTCCACAACATCCAGAATGAACCCTGTAGCAGACAGCTGGAGTGCCCATCCTTTTGTTTTTTGTGCAGACATTGTGAGCTGGGGCAAAGTACTGAGGGGATTTAATGTTGGCTGTAGCTGCAGTCATCCATCCACTCTGCCACCAAAAGGACATTTTTGCTTCTGGATTTGACAGAGCCTGTATCTGTCTCTTGCTCCCCAGAAGTGGGGGACTGAAGGGTTTTTCCTGCCTGTCATTTCCCCCCCCTCCACTTTCACTGGACAGGGGAATTTTCTGGAACATCACAAAAAGAGCATGGAGTTTCTTTCTTCTCTATGTGTTTTTGTTGTGCTTATGGCTTCTTCACCTTTCCTAGGGCGGGGTCTGTTTGGGCATGAGCATGGCCTAGGTATTGCACCACAGAACTCAAACCAAGAGCCATCTCCAATCCTGGTAGGCAAAAGCCAGCACAGAACTGGTGACCTGATATATGGTCTCCTTGAGGCAGGTCTTATAAGCTCTTGGAGATTTATATCTCACCCAAGATAGCTCAGCTACCTTAGAAGGCATAAAATCAGCAGGATAGCTTCTGTGCTAGTTGGAAACAGAAAAGTTTTAATAAAAGGCAAAATAACAAAACTATTTACAGAAAAAACCCAAGCCAAGAGGCCTTCTTGCCCCTGGTAAAACACCCCACAAAAGTGATTAGTTTCTTTATTCTCTTCTTTTTCTAGTAAATTGCTTAGGTGGGACTTTTTGGCTCCTGTCCAATTGGCTATCCTTAAGTTTGAGGTGAAGTCCCTCAGGTCCTATGAGGTGTCTTCTTTGCTAATTGAGGAAAGAAACTTCTGGGCTTTTTTCCTTTTTAAGGAGACAAAGGATAGTTTGGTCACTCTGTCAGCAGGGGGCACATTCCTACAGTGACCCAATAACGACAGAAGGAAGAATTCTTGTTTTGCCACTACAACGGTGGTTAAAGACTTCAGCCCAAATCTGTTTAGGCAATTACCCAGAAATTTCCTTCATTCAGTCTATCATCCAGGAGCTCCAGGCACACACCAGCAGCCAATTTGTACTTTGTGACAATTAGCAAGCTGAAGTTTATCCTGTTAGAGATGCAGCCTGACACCAGAGGTACACTGTGCCTTTCCAAATCTGTTTAACAGTGACACAAATATTGTGTTTATTTGCTATCCATCATTTGTCTTAAATTGCTTGACAGATTAATATGTTTCATTACCCATGCTCTGGGGAACTATAGTGATTTAAGCCTCTTAAAGGTATATTTAAAAAAAATAAAAAGAAAATAATACCAGGAATCACAGAATCATGCTGGAAAAGAGCTCTGAAATCGAGTCCAACCTATGACCTAAGACCACCGTGTCAACCAGAGCATGGCACTAAATGACTCAATAAATGCATGGCTCGAGCAGAGGGGGCCATTTCTGGGCCTACAGAACCAATTCCTGAAAGCATCAATTTTGTGAGTGAGGAAATTTAAGAGACGGCTAAACTTTAATTAAACCTACTCCTCTAAGTTATTGGAACTTTGAGATGAGGCCTTTGTTTTGCATGTTGCTTTGTTAGATTGGGAGAGGGTGCCTTGCATTACAGCCAGCATCTTTCTGTATTATTGGAAGGGTGGGAGCTCCCTTTGTTATGAATAAGAAGCTTGACTAGGCCAATATTCAAGCAGCAATCAATTTATTATTTAATATGGTAAAGTATGAGCAATACAGCGCTGGGTACAGTGGGGGAAGTTTTCCCTCCAACTGCACACCGATAATTGATGGTTACAGGTATTTATAGAGGTACTCATCAGTTTTTTTTTCAACAGTTTCTATTTCCAATTTTTACTCATCAGCAATTTTTATTCCAAATGATTACATCACAATTCTATACACTATTGTGATTTGAATTTCTCAGGATGTATTTTCAAAGGAGTATCCCCAGATGGTGATGGTCCAGTTTCCGAAAGAAGAAAGACGAATCCCATCTGGTGGAGTCCAGCTCCCCAGATGTGGGTCCACCTTTTAATTGCAGAGGCTATAAATCTCATAACAGTGATGTCCAGCTTCCCTTTGGTCGAAACCATAAATCCTTGAGGTGATGTTCATCTTCCTTTCTCAAACTGTTTTTCTCTGCTTCCATAAGGCGTGAGATAAGCATATTTCCTATATATCTTCCAAAGCTATAGTTTCAAGGATACAAGTAATATTCTAAAATTATACTTCAAAAGGTTATTATTGCAGAGCATTTTTATGGATTCAATGCAAGCAAGAAGCAACATCCTTAACACCTTAATTCCAATGCTCCTAAATCAACCAGGGTTAATGGCAAACAAAAGATAGGTTCAAAGGCCTTTTTCCATGCTTTATTTTTCTCAGTTATTATTGGAATTTGCAACTATCCCATTGTCGATTGTCGGGTTCGGCTGTCTGTCTCTGCCCGGACATGGGTAGGGTGGTTCTTGGGTGGCACGCGTTTCAAAGGACGAGTCTGGACTCTACAGCTTTTCGATCTTCTGATTGTTTATTATTTCTTATCTACAAAATTTTCTGTCTGCCCAACAGAGCTCTGATCTGCAAGGCAGCCAAGGGCACTCGTGACCACCCACGGGGCGGTCATGTCTTTTTATACTAAAATCTACGTACATGATATTTACTTTTATTTTCCAATACTTTTCACCCATGTTGGCAAGTGCACCTTCACCATGAACCAATCCCCAAGTGCCAACATCACCACAGAAGATGGAAGACAAGAAGAAGAAAGAAGAAGGACGAGACACGCCCTGATCCCTCCATCTTGTCTCCATAACCCCCCTGTACCAAAAACCTTAAAGTTTGTATTTCACCCTATAAATATGTCCCTTTTACACCCTTCACTCTAAAGTGATTCTCATGTCCTCAAACTGCTGTCACTTCTGTGGATGGATCAAAATCAAGCCACCAAGTACTCTTGGCAACATTCCAGGATTTCCGAGACCCCCAAGGGTTCTCCTGGCATCTCTGGACATCGGGAGCGATGTGCTGAGTTCCCACAGTCGATGTCCACACATTTCGCATTCGCAAGTACACGCTTCGCCTGTTTGTACCTGACACGAAACACAGCTTTGCATCTCACACCTTGCTTAAGAAAACTCTGTTGTTCTTTGTATGGTAACAACCTAGAAGAAAGGGACTTTTCCCAAAAATTCATTTCTGCCTTGACATACACAGAACAAGTGGGAACATTTTTTCCCAAGGAACCAAGTGAGTTCAGTGTCAAGCACAACAAGGCTGTGGTCTGAAAATCTCTGAGGGCTGTTGTGGTACTGTGCCACTGTGATTATACTAATGCAGCTGCTGCAGAGCTGTATTCAATGCCAAATCATGTAGGGTGTAACTGAACATTTCAAACCCCTATGAAGTTCCTACAGCACTTTTAAACTCTCAAAACCTTACAATTGCTCTTAAAATGTTCGAGAGCTAGTATTCTGGAATTTGCAGTGTGTTGGTTTTTTGGTTGGTGGGTTTTGTTGTGGCTTTTTAAAATGAGCTATAGAATGACTGCAGCTAATGTAATGGGAGGTGGCCTTCTGTGAATTTCTAATCCTATAACAGGAGAGAAGGAATCCCAAGTTTCTCCATAGTACTTTGAAATGCCATTAGTTTCCCTTTCAGAGTTTAGGGAGGCACTTAAAGCCTGAAGGCATTCTAGCATCAGTTGTACAAAGCTGGTAGCAGAAGTCACCTACGACTAGAGCACACAGGGAGCAGCATCTAGAAGTTGTTATTCTATTTGTGTTGGTAAGCCTGAAAATGTGCCCTGAGTTATTTTGCTCTTGTTGCTTATCATTTATTTGCCATTATTTTTTCCTTGATGCAAGACAGCAGAGCTTCTCCTGAGCCTTTCAAATTCAGCTGTGCAGACAATAAAGACTTGCCCAGGGTTTGACCCATAATTGAGGTTCAGCTTAGTGCTCACCCATTCTTTCAAGGTCTGTCCGGTGCTATGGCTGCAAAACAAGAAATCAAGGGAAAAAAAACAGCACTAAGTGGCTTCTTATGTAAATTCATCTGATTTCTCCAGATGTTTGAACAACGTTCTGATTTCTAAAATTTTGTATCAGAACCTAAATTACATAAGTGCTCAAAAAGCCTTTTTAATGACATTGGAGCAAGATTATTTCTTGTGGAAATTTCCAAGATATTTTCTTCTTAGTCTCTTTTTAGAATGAAAACACTCTTTGAAGTCCATGGGTTTCCTCAGGGAGAAGGAAGCTCCTTTTCCATCGGTTCTACAGAGAATGATCCTCTTGGAGCCAGCTCCTTCTTGTCATAGATTCAGACATAAAAGCAAAATTCGTAGAGATAAATTCATTACTTTGGGCTCCTCTAATGCTTAAAGGGAATCTCCTCTGTCCCTTCCATCCATTTCCCTAACCTTAGTGAAATTAAAGCTCTTTGTAAGTAGAGTCTTCAGCTTGCTGACCTTTTCCCTCTGTGCTGGAGGAGAAGACATGTTGAACCATCTTTAGGCTGCAGTTCTGAACTCTGCTCACTTGTTTCTGTCTGGAAAGCTCTTTGTAGGTTTGTAAATGACTAGTCATGAGCCAAAGGCACAAATACACTTGACCAAGATAGAGAGGGTCTTGAAAATAATGTTCTGAAAAAATTATTTGCTGCAATCCTAACACCCATCAAATCCCAAGTAATAGTATGCCATCATGATTCCCCCTTCTTAACACCTTTTCCAGAGAATCCCCAAGCTAATCCTTCAGAGGTAATGAGCAGAATGATGGTAGTCATAGAAACTGTGCTTAAATATCTGTTTTGCACAAACTCCAGGGTATGGCTAATTACTCAAGTGATGGAAATCTGTTTCAGCCCTGTATGAAGCACTGCTATTTCATTATCTTTAAGCAACTCTGTTCTTTAGCTGGGCTTCTTGGTAATGAAACTAAGGGGAAATTCTGAACATAGTGCTTGCTGTCCATTGGCAAAGGGCCCCTTGAATAAAGCAAGGTTAGTTTCAAAGTTATACCACACTATGCAGGCCTTGGTGTATTTGAGTTTTGAGGCTTCCCAGCAAGAATTCCTGCGAGCCCTCTGAGCACTCATTCCTGTGCTCAAGAAGTTCATCGCAACAGAAGTGGTTACCTTGAGGTTTGCCCCTCTGCAATTTGTGACAATTGCTTCTTGTCCTTTTGTTCTTCACCTTGACCAATTGAAATTACTCTTGCTTTGAATAAGAGGTTGAACTGCAGGTATCCAAAGGACTACCACGCATTTTTCTGTGATTCTGTAAAAATGAGGCAAGGAACGAGTTACTTCAGATCATGCAACAAACCCGTGTTCAAGTCGTGCATCCTCTAAATTCAATTTATTGTTGCACCAGGTACCCATATAGCTCTTCTGGCAGAACAATATTTCCCTGATGAGCCTTGTTTAAGAATAGTCATGATCTAAAAATAAAAAAACCTTTTTGTTCTCACTCACAAAACACCATAAGGGGATTGGGAAAAATATTTAAACCTTAATACTTCCAGAGTATCCTAAAGAAGTGATGCTTCTGAGCCCTGTGATTTGCCATATGGCTTTTGTTGTAGAATTGTGTCTGTGAAGAGTAGGAGCCTCACACTGTGTTCTAAGAGGGGCTTTATTTTTTCCAAAGATATTTTTCTTCAGAAAGAGTAATGGTTAAGGTGTATCTGTTTTTCTGGAAGCTTTTTTTCAAAAGAGAAATAGTAAGTATATTCAAATGCTAATGTTTTCTGTCATGATCCATATCTTGGTTACCTCTATGGAAGTTTTTATTAGCAGGAAGGATTTATTTTTATTTCCTGTGGTTCATGATGTAGCTGTTATCTAAACTGTTTTTGTTGAATTTTAGTCTGAATGGATTCTTCTTGCTGTCAATGCAAATGCTACAAAGTGTTAGAGGGGATGTTGGGTTATTTTTTTCTGTATTAAGATATTTCATGAAATATAGCTCCATTAGTCTGGCTTTGTAATTAGGGATATTATTAAAATTTATTAAGATGTCTGGTAATAAAACTGCAGCAACTCCAAGACTTGGAGGAATGGAGAGGAACCCAACAAAACCTTACCTGTATTGACTTGATTAACAAATTCTTATTATCACATTCCTGCAGATGGTTCTCATAAACTACATTTGCTGATTTCCCCTTTCCTTACAGTACAAAATGTGTGTGTTTACACTGCCCAACCCCTTTTAGCTGGTATAGTAATTGTCACCCCACCATTTGTTCTGTGCTGATCAGGCCTGAGAAATATAAAACAGGTTTGCTTTTTCCATCTTGGCAGAGCCCTTGGCTGCACTACCATGTACCCTAAAATAAAACAAAACTAAATCAGCAGTTCTGCAGATTAAAAGAAACTAAAAGAAATAAATCACTTATTGGCTACAGCTCTGTGATCAGGCTGCAATCCTTGGAGCATTTTCTTGCCTCTAGCAAAGGTCTTAGTCCTGGAAAGAGAGGGATGCAATGCACAGGAGTAAGGCTGTTGGCAAGGGAGAGGGTGGCAAATCTGGCTCTCATCTTTTGTGTGCAGATGCCAGCACACTTGTTTTACTGCAGGGCTTTGAGCTTGCTGCTGTGTTTATAAATCTAACTGGCTCAGGCTCTCTGAAGGCACCTGTTGCATCTTCTGCCACATCTTCCTGCAAGCACTTTTGCACCTGATAAGCTCTTTAGTTAAGAATGTCCATGCCTTAAAGTTGTAGCTTGCAAGAATGCTAAATTTCTCCCCTGGGTCACCATACTAGCAGCTGGAAGGCACTGAAACACCTGCATGCAGGAAGGATATGTTCTGCAGAGAGCATAAAATTTGGGCTGAGACACAGACAGCTAATCTGGATGAAGTCATGGAGTATGAACAGTTAAAAGTTATTCAAGATCTTTTTTTATTGCTTCATTTTGACAGAAATGGTTTATGTTAAAGCCTTCTGTGGATCCAAGCACTATGAGGTGACCTGGACCTTTCTGACTTCATGGTTTTACTGTAGCGTAAATGCTAAAGAAATGTCATGTATAAGACGTAAAGCTGGAAAGGCTGGACCCAGCTGCACAGTTTCTCAAGTAAGCCTTACTCTTGGTGTCAAGACAGAGAGCAAGGCCTGTGGTTTTGGTGTTTTTCTTTTCCTTTTTCTTTCTTTTTTAAGTCCGTGACAATTTGCTTCAATAGAATTGAATGCTGAAGGGGGCAGAGAAAGGAAATGGAGTGTTGCTGTTGGTTGGGGTGATGGTGGTGTTTGTGGGTTTTAAATTTTTTTTTTATTGCTTGAAAGGTGATCTGCATGTGTTTTCAGTTAACTTACTGGGAGGTACTGAACTGGTCTCATGGCATCTATGAAATTCTGATGCTGAGTTATTTTAATGCTGGTTCTAAGCGTCAAAGTGATTATGCAAATATGAGTTAGGGGGAGCAGGTTTAATTCTGCTTTTCACGAGGAATAACCCTTCATTATGGAATAAACTCCTTCAGGATCAACTTGGTAAAACTGAGATAAGATGCATGGGGACAGCCATAATGGAAAAATACCTTTCTAATAGACCTTATCCACAGCTGAGCTTTCAGTAATAGAGAGAGAGAGAGAGCCTGCTTTCCCTGAGAGGGCAGGGAATGGGGGAGAAAACCATGGTGCTCCTCTGCTGATTGTGGGGACTCTCAGCTCAGTGTGGGCACTGCCTCTCATCTCTTCCACAGATCTGTGGGCTAGAAGAGCTGTTTAGATTTGGCCAAACATGTCTGTAAAATAAGCTTGTCTTCTCAGTTGAGGACAGCAGCCCCATTCACCACCCCCAGCTCTGCTGGTGACAATGGTCCTTCTGCAATCTCTTCAGTTTCAGACAGTCAAAGAGTGAGCAGCTCTGAGGCTGTGGAGGGGCATCCTCTGGAGCTATCTGAATGTGTGCATTGCTCCAGATGTTGACCATGCTGCATGTCTCTGTCTATCCTCTGCTGCAAGGAGTTACTGACTGCTTTGCTTTCCTGCACTGGCTGATAATGTGAAATTACATCTGAGAAAATCACCTGGATTAATCTCAGCTTCCCTGAGGTGCTTAAATGCCTTAGATGCACAACTGTCTCATTTGATATTTGCTATCCATCAATGAGCTCCCTGGCTTCCACCCAGTCTGCTGCTGCTGAACACCCCTAGAGCCACCCATGACGTGGTGATCAGCAGTTTTGGCAAGAGTACAATCCCTGAAGACCTCAGATGGGGTTTTAAAACCATCTCACTCCACCCATCAGATTATCCCACTGGTGTCTCCAGAGGAAATGAAGACACAAGGTGGTCAGCCAAAGCCCTAGCTTCTCATGGGAGGTTTACAGGAAGGGTAGTGTCCAAACCACCATGATGACTAGGGTCAGATTCTTCTGCTGTATCCCCCTGTGGACAGGGGTGCCCTAATCCCATGTCTGCCAGTGACCTGCCTGTTCTCTGACTGCACAGAACAACTTCTGGCCAGCACTCAGACACCTTTCTCTGCTCATTAGAGGAATCAAAGCTAGGTTTAGGCTCTTTGCTGTACACAAAGATGGCCCTAATGAAGGAAAAGATCAAAACAATGTTGCTGTCTTTTCTGCTTGAAAGCACAGTGTGCAGTTCACATCCATTGAAAAGCAATATGTATTGGTGATCCAGTTCCATTGATGAAGGTCATGAGAGGAATTCAGGTACAAAACTTAATTCTTTGAATCCTCATCATCTCTTCTTAAATGTTTTGATAAGAAATATAAAGTTGGGGAAAGGAACAAGAGAGACAGAATTTTTGAAGTCTCTCTGGCAACTTGTCTATTATTTGATGCACAACTGACAAGTGAGGTAACTTTTGATTTGCACTTCATTAGTTATGTGACAGGAAACCTATTAATTTATACCTTGCCTCTTCAAGGAAACATTTCCCAGTGTTGGAAGGAAGAGCACATTTTCCCCTCAGCCTTTCATCATCCTATGTGTGATGTTACAACCTAGCACTGAAATACTCCTCAATTACTATTCACATAAATTTTTTGTAATTAAACTCACTGGTTGGAAGGGAGGATTTGGTTGGGATTTTGTTTATTTTTAGTCAGTTTGAGACAACGCCAAATCCTGGTTTACTACTTTTCCTTAAAAAAAAACCCAAACCAAACAGGATATTGGACTGGAAGAATTCACTTTAATGGTGGTCTTTTTCCTTCAGAAAGTTAATAATTCATAGTATCTGGAATATAATATAATACCATCTGCTGTTAATACTGACATGTAGAAGTAATCTGACAATGTAGAAGTAATCTCATGATTTCCTAGACACTCATAAAGTGCTCATTGTGCCAGACATTCTTACTGGGGATTAATCTAAACAATAGGAACAGATAGAGGAAATTCAGAAAACCAAATCATGGGCCTTGAACTGACTTTTGCTGATGATTGCTTCTCTGTGCAGCCAGGGAATATTTATGATTGCCGTATGCTTGTAAAGAAAACCAACTAGCTGTAAGTAGCACTGTCTGTACCATTAAAAAGAAAAAACCCTCCTTTTCTCACAGTTTGACAAGCAGGGCAGACCTCTGCCCCCAGAAATGGGATGTACCCAAAGTCTGAGATGGAGCACCAAGACCTTTGAACCCTTTGCAGCTTGGCTTGTTTGCAAGGTTTACACAGGACTGTTGGTCTTCAGTATATTTAATAAGCTTTGGAAAACCAGACTGTGTAAGAGCAGCCTGGAGAGGTTAGGCAGCTGACATTTTGGGAGGCAGCAAATAACACAAATTGATAATGCCAAGGAGCTGGTGCAAACAGTCTTTTGAAAGCTACGAGTGGGTCCCAGGTAATGCTGCAGCAACTGGCACTTCGATTTATGAATTATGTTTTGGGTAGCAGTATTATTTCCTGTTTGCCTGTGAGAGTCACCTGAAATGTCAGACAGGGATGGTGATATTTCACATGACATTTTTCTTCCTAGATCTTCCCCGAGGACCACCTGTATTCCCTCCCTTCCCGTGTTTGCGAGCAGGAGATGCTTGCAGAATCCAGACTGGGTCTTTGGGCTCCTAACCTACCCTCCAACACTTGTGCTGATCCCATCTTGTTCCTTGCTCACACTGTGAATGAATAAGGAGCTGTGGCATCTGAAATACCCCATCTCACTGAACATTTGCGCTGCAGTGCAGAGCAGACAGCTCATACAATTAAACATGGTCAAGCTGGCTTGAAAAGATAGCTTTGATAAGGATCCAGTGCTATCAAAGCCAGACAGACACCCTTCCTGAACCTATGCTGTACAGTTCTGTAATGTAATTTTGGTCTTGGAAAGTGTTAGCTGAAAACTTGCAGCTTTGACATAACTGAGTTCAAAGATTTGGGGATAATTCTGTCAGTGAGAAGTGAATTCCTGTCTGCCCATCCAAATATATTTCCTAGAAGCTGCTAGAGATAGGGTGGGGCAGGAGACTTAGTCAAGTAATATTAAGTGATGGATGGAAGTTGTATTTAAAAAAAGTGATCTCACTGTAGTGAGCCAGATTCATGCCCCTTGGAGCCAGAGAGGAGTACTTCTGAATGCCTGTAGCACAGAGACAATTCTGCTGCACCTCATGGGGCACCCCCTGAGGGCTGGTTCTGATCACAGACCTCCAAAGACCTGCAGGCATTGGGTTCTTATGGCAAATGTTACGTGAGCTTTCATCAGAAAAGGCCCTTGTGCTTTCAGATTCCAGGGTTGCTGATTTTTCTCAAAGCTGCAGTTGATATGGCCTATCTGGCCAGTACTTTACTTTGGTTCTGGGGTTAAAGTTGCTGTTGAGTTTTAAAGGTTATGGCTCAGTAACTGAAGCCACCAGTTTCTGTAACTGACTTAAGGTGCAGCAGATGATAGAGATTATTATGTATGTCAGTGGTTGTAATTGCAAATTTTGCCAGTTATTGTATTCAAATGGCTATGGCCAAATGCACTTCCACAGCAGAGCCAAGTTGCTGGGCTTGCACTTTTAAACCACTTTGTCAGTTAAACTCACTGGATCATATGGACTGCATGCACGTGTGAATGTCAGAAATGTGGACACATCACCTTTTTGTATTAAAGAAAAAAATATAAACTTATCTTTATGTCTTTATAAACAGCATTCTCTCTGATAGTTGCATACCCATGTAACTACCATTTAAATGCTGTTACGTGCTGCTGGGATGTCAATAAATTAGATTTTCTCTTGGCTTTCTATGGGAGAGCATTCTGGATTTGTGAAAAAAAACTGAGCTTTGATTATGAACTTAAAAAAGGAGGAGTTAAACTGCTGCTTGTGGCACTGCAAAAAAATTAGTTTTGATTTTAGATGGCTGCAATCATTTTGTTTACCAGGGATTACAAACTTGTGACTATTTGAATATCAGTTAAAAATACAATGGAAAGACTTAAAGCTCTCCAACAGGTGTTTAAATCAGATTCATTACTTCCCTTCTCTCATAGAGAACAGCAACCTCTTGTGTATCTGATATTTGTTTACCATGGCATTTGTTATAGCTGGTGCAGGGGAGGAAAGATGAGCAGCAAAACACCAATTATAGATCCAAGTATTAGTGTAGGATGTTTATAAATTTTATGTTTGTTAGCTCCTTTAGAAAGTACTTCCTTGATTCTACCAGTAATGTGTGAAACCCAAATGAGAAATCTTCACAGCAAGCAGGCAGGCTAAGCAGGGAGCTCCACATCAGGAGGAGCTCCTTAGCTTGTGCTAATGGCCCCACAAGTAATTAAATAATGTGACAGAAGGACCTTTTCCCTGACTTGTCCTTTTCCCTTTCTGGCTCTGCAGTCAGTCCCCTCCATCTGAGCCATACTGATACATCACCTTAATGGTGATTTTGAATACTCTTTTTGCCCTGGCACTGCAAGGTTTTAGGAACATAGACCAGGTATACCAAGGTGTGGCATTCACGTTCTCTGAACAGAGAGATGTAATTCTCTCTCTCAGGGCTTTTTCCTAGAGAAGCACAGAGACAAGAAGAGAAAAACAATTCTTATCTCTACTTGCTGCTCCTGTTGTTTTTTGCACATGTGGAATGTGTTAGGATGATTGTTTACCTGAAGTGATTTGTCAATCGGATTCTGCTGAGGATTGTTTTGTTTCCTTGGCCAATCACTCAAACCTGTGTCCTGGCTGTCTTGGGACAGTCACGGGTTTTCTTTATTCTTTGTAGTATAGTATTAATGTAATATAATATAGTTTTAATAAAGTAATTATTCAGCATTCTGAATCAACGGAGTCAGATGCCAATCACTCCCTGCATCGGGGGCACCCTGCTTTTCATTACCAAGGTACATATTATATGAGTTACTTTTCATTTCCTGAAGTTCAAAAACTTTTTCCCAGTGAAAGGAGAGACTGTCATGTAAGAATTATATTACTGCTTTTTAGAGGAAAAAACTCCTTGCTCCTGGCTTATACAAGGAGACTCTTTGATGCTCTTGTAAACAACCTGTTTTTCCTTATTATAGGCAAGACGTGGTGGTGACTCACCTGGCACATAGGCTGAAATATGATATAGTAATGAGTTAAATAGATTGTCAAACCAAATAATTTAACTTTTGTGACAAGACAAAGGGGTCTTTTGTTTGCTTGTTTATTTTTGCTATCTTAAGTGCCTGGAACACTCAGAAATTGTATCATCTTTGCATCGTCTTTATCTGCTCTGGGATTGAAGACAAGTTACTGGATAACATTCTATGATGCTCTGCAATTCCCTAGCAAAGGCAACTGCACCAGCTTCTCCTGAAGGTCAGCTTGTTTCCTTGTGTCCTGGTTTCAGCCAGAACAGGGTTAATGTCTTACAGTAGCTGGGAAGGGGGGATGTGGCCAGACCCAAAAATTATTTGATCTCACATCACTTGTAAGGGTCAGGAGTCAGGAACTCACACTCCTGTTTTCCTGCATGGGAAATCATGCTGTGGTGGGGAAGAGCTAGTCAGTATTTTGGTGTGATCTTCTACCTTCTGGTTGGCTTTGGTGAAAATGAGTTCTTCTCTATCTAGTTATGTTTGAATCAGGATGATGGAATGCCAGATGTGCTCAAACACCATTTAAAATAAAATTTAATGATAGGACTTCTTTAATGTGAGAAAATGAAAAATCACCCTCTTTTACACCCTTTATATAAAATACACACACCCCATACAAGATGTATTTGTCTCTTCTGTGACAAAAAACAATTGCAAGATATAAAGACAAAAAATGTTGTAAATGTAGAAGCAAACATTTGAAACAGTCTATTGCTGACTTTGACAAACGTAAGATGGGACATTTGACATCTAAGGATTCAGTGCAGCTCTTTGTAGGTTTCCCAGATTCCATCTACCCTTACCTGCCTTCCAGAAGAGGCACATGACACAAACATGAAATGCAGCACTTTGGTCCAGTCACAATGTCTATTTCAGCATCAAGCTGAAAAAAACCACTTTGGTCCCATGGTCCTGGTACTTGGTAACCTGCCACAGTCACACTATGCAATTCAAGCCACTGCTCTGCATTGTAACCGTTTAGGAGAGCCCTTTTAGAGTGCTCTTGTCAGTTCTCAGAGAAGCCACACCTGCCTCCAGAGTCAAGGGTGCTGAAGTGCTCCTGGTAGGGGATCAGTGTCAGCAGCCAACTCAGAGCTGGGCTGGGAGCACTTCAAAGAGAAGCACCACAAGACACTTGATTTCTGACCACAGCCAAATGCCTCTGTATCCTGACCTTCAGGTCAAATATGATTGTGTCTCCTGGTTTATATCATCTGGGTCAGATTTGGGATGGCAGTAGGAGGGGGCTAAAGGCCATTTCTCTATGGCATCATTGACAGCATGAAAGTGGACTCCTGACTATGCAGGCTTCATACCAAATCCACTGTAACTTATTCTTAATGTGAGATGCCTGGTGAGGGGCAAGGACAGCTCTCTTTCCCGCCCTGACCTCCTCACTCTACCAAGGCAAAGAGGATGTATTGTAAATGCAAGTCCACTGATGAGGGGAGAGAATGATGCATCTGATTCCATGTTGTCAGAAGGCTAATTTATTATCTTATTATACTATATTATATTAAAGACTACTATACTATACTAAAGAATACAGAAAGGATACTTACTGAATGCTAATAAGATAATAATGAAAACTTGTGACTCTTTCCAGAGTCCCAACACAGCTTGGCCCTGATTGGCCATTGAGTCAAAACACTCACACTGGAGTTCAATGAAATCACCAAATTGGGTAAACAATCTCCAGACACATTCCACATGAGCACAACACAGGAGAAGCAAATGAGGTAGGACTTGTTTTCCTTTTCTCCGAGGCCTCTCTCGCTGCCTTTCAGCTTCCCAGGAGAAGAACCCTGGGCAAAGGGAATTTTTTCAGAGAATGTGAATGCCACAAGGATGTTTCTAGGGGGGTAAACTGAGACTGTCTGCTACCCATCAGTAATCCCTCACTGCTTGGTGCCACAATACATGGCAGAGTGGGACTCAGTCCTGCTGACCTACCTTGCTCTCATCTGGCTCACTGTCTTCACAGTAGCTCCATTCCTCCTTCCAGCCTATCTTCCTCTCCTTAGAACTCCTTAACAGAACCCTTTCAAAACCTTGTCCAAAGCACTCTCAACAACATGCCTTTTCTTCAATAGCAGAGCATCACCAAGCCTGTTTTTTCACAGCTCAGAACAGCCTAGTTTTGGGGCTTCCCTACTTTGTCCCCAAGCACATGAAGTTTCCTCTATCCAAGGGCAAAAAGTCACAAATTTTTGGAGGGGAGTAAATAATTTTGTTTAGGGGGTATCTGTTGCTGAGCAAGGGTGGAGGAAGTGCAAAAATGGTGCAAGATTCTCTAAACTGCAGGAATTGGTGAAGGATTGTTCTGTGTTATAATCCCTGTAACTTCATCAGGTTAAAATAGTTTTGACAGAGGTCCATAAATACCTCAATTCATGGAGGAATCAGGAAAATATGAATGTGTATTTCATGTGAAGAAGCTAAAACAGCTAACTGTAAAACATGGATAGGCAGTATAATGAATTTCAGAGAAACAAATATCTCTTGGTGAGCTACTGTATTTCTCTGGAGTGGTTGTCACTCTGGGTTGCTAAGGAACTTTGGTTTTCTACATTTCTTTCTTTAACATTTGCTTTTATCCTCACACTTCATGTGGAGCATTTTCCTTCTATATTGATCCTGACCTTTTTCTGTTCCCTCATTAGCAGAATCAACAGTTATGCCGCATTTATCCTCTCTAAGTCTGTTGCTTCAGTGCTTGGAAACAAAAATACAGAAAACCTTTAGTCCTGCTGACACTTAATGGTATGGTCATTATGCACAATAATACAGTGGAGAAAACTGGTTTCAAAGGGAAGGGAGCTCTGCTTTTGTTATTAGCAGTTATAATGTGGGCACTTAAAAGAAATTACTGAGGACAGATAAAATAATGTAATCAAAATAAATCAATCTCCAAAGGAGATGTCAAGGGGCCTGCTGCCCTGCTTTGACATGCCATTAGCTTTACCTGTATAATCCCTGACAGATGTCCACCCTTTTTTAACAGAAATAGTGGTGTTTTATAATGAGAAAATCAACTAAATTCCTTTCTTTCCCACGTGGACAGAGAGTATAATCTGTTGATTACTGTCTCTCTTGATAAAATCCCTTTTTATGTTGGATATTGTTGTTCTGCTCCGCTCTGGACATTAAACAAGTTCAGCTCTTTCATCTTTTCCTTACAAATCATATTTCTGAACCTTTGATCACTAATGTTGCTCCAATTTGGACTGTGACTTTTTCCCACAATTTTTTAAGTGAAATTTCTCCAAGAGTAGATGTGTTATTTATTGTGATCCCCCAGTGCTGAGCAGAGGAATAATTACCTCCCTCATTTTGTAAATTACTTTTTCTTCTCATGTACGTAAAGCAAATCTAACCCTGCAGACCAGAGGAGCCCTCCCCTTCCATCTGAGCACAGCTCATCCCTTTTCTCTCCCACTCTGTGGTGTTGCTATTCTGCACTTCCCAAAATCAGTTCCAGTTTGTTCCCTTGAGACTGAGCTTCATAAATGGGAGTAACACTCTGAATTTTAACCCTGCCCCAAAACAGGATAAAATTTTGGGTTGGACCCTTTGGAAGGGGATTTCCTAGTCCATCACTCAAGTCAGTAGCATACAGTAGTTTCAATAGATCCAAACTTGGTCCTTCTCCTGTCACAATTAAGGTGACTAAAGCGTAATTTTACAGGAGCTTCTATTTTTCTATTTATTTATTATATCTTGGTGGGAAGAGCAAGCATCATAGCCATTGGTGTAGGACCTTTCCCATCCTCCAGAGTTCTTCAAGACTGTTCAGTGTGTTAGGTGTCCTCACTCCTGGATGAATGCCATTGCCATCAGGTAATTAGAGGAGGGAATGCAGGCCAGCTGGAGAAAAGAGATGTTAAACAGTGCATAGGTGTCTAGCTAGTGTTCCCCTTCCTTGCAAAGAATGAAGCAAACAGCCTGTAATAAATTCAGCCTTTTCTGGACCTAATTCCACTACTTCTCTCTTCCACTCACTAACCGTGGCAGTAGCCCTTTACAGAAAACTTCCCCATATGAAGAGATAACCAAATCTTTCCTACTCTAGCAAAAAGCAGTGGTTTTGCACTCCCTAAATTTTCCTTTCTGATTTAGTATAAACAAAATACAGCGGTAACACTGGAAAAAAATGAACATTCAGGGCTAAAATTGGCTGAAGAAAAGAACTTGTTCTGATACATCCCAAGTAAAAAAAAAAAAAAATCCTGCCAGGTGCTTCTTCCTTGAACATTTGTGGAAAATGGCCCTTTGGAATGGACAAATACAGCAGCTTGATAAACTACCAGGTTCATTTAGATGTAAGGTGGGCATCTTCTGTTTCTCATCAAGCACACAGGAGTGCTTGAAAGTCCTCACAAGAGATTTCGGAGCAACCTGTGCTTCACCAGGCTGGAGCTGGGCACGGTGCCTGCAAGTACTGCCACAGACCTGGGAGCTGAAGGTGTTGCTGATCTTGTGACTTTCTTGATCTCAACTCTGCCTTAAGGGGCTTTGGCATCGCTTTTTGCTCCTGGATCATTCACAAATCTGACATTTCCTTGTGAGGATTCAAGTACCTTAAATCCTAGTCCTGAGTCCTGGGAGCCTGAAGGATCTCTAGCCTGTGGGGAGCAGTGAAGTACAAGGTGTATGAGCAAAGATTAAAGTCACTTTTTAAAGCTGTTGTTTTGCCATGAAAAATAGATCAAACTACTGGAGCTGTCAAAAATGCATTTTGGAAATATGTTATCAGTCCTAACTTGCTCCTTCAGGAATTATTGCTACTCACAGTGGAGGATTTTTCAGAGGCATGTTCCTGTGGCTTGTAATGTTTGATATTTTTTAAATGGCTCCTGGGAAACCTCTTTCCTTGGAGATGCAAGGAGAATCTGAAAGAGTATATCAAATTGGGACAGTAGCACTGTTTCTAGAAGTACAACTGGAACACAGCTCAGCTGTACATGTTGTTATGTCTTTTAAACTGATATGTCTTTCTTGCTCAGTAGAAATTATAATTTATCATATGTCTTCAAACTCAAACCATGCTTTCTAATTTATCATATGTCTAGTTTATCATGTCTAGTTTATCATATCATTAGATATATGATATGATAAAGTAGATATGTTTATCATATGTCTTCAAGCTCAAACCATGCTTTCCAATTTGAATGGGGGAGAGATGGATTTACAGACTGAAATCAAAGTCCCATTGCAATCTGTGGGAATTTTTGTTGACTTCAAAAGGGATGAGGTTTGGTATGTAGCTGAAAGCAGAGGTCCTCCTGAACATTTGCAAGCCATGTGCTCTGAATATGCCAGTGGCCATCTGAGATGCACAGCAGCATCCAGATGCCCACTGAAAATTGATGGAGCACAAGGCAGTCTCCAGGGTGGAGGGGAAGAGCGATGGTTCTGCTGCAGGCTCCCTCTGATCCTGGGGACAGCGTTGGTTTTGCTGTAGCACTGGGCTTTGAGGGGAAAAGAAGCCTCCCTTTTTCAAGATTTCTTGTTCCAGGTCAGTCCTAAGGAGAGCTTGTCTCTGTCACTCTGATGTCCATCTCACACCCTCTTTTCCCACCGTTGAGTTACTGTCACAGAGCTGGTCAGGGCTGCAACTGCTGTTCATCTGGCACTCACATTGAAGCTGTGCCATTGCCCATTGCTAACTCCTGGACACAGCTGTCTGCTTCCTGGCAGGAAGACCCTGTTTGTAACTGACTATGCCACAGTTTGGCTGAATTTTCAAAAAAAGGGAGCATTTTTCACGATGTCTTTCATTGAAGTTGTTTTCATGGTAGGTGAGAACATTTCATTCAATGACATAAAAGCTGTTTTGTAAACAAGACAAGTAGTTTTTGAAGATTTTAACAATACTGTGTGCTTTGTCCTCTGCCTAGTCTCCTTGTACCTTACCCTTAAAATAAGCTTCTCCAAATGTATCTTCAATAAATAAATAAACACCCAGACTTGCTTTCTACTTTCTTCTCTCAGAAAGTGGAAGTTTCTGGGAAGTTGGAGTGAGAAACTGAAATAACAGCAGGATGGAAACAGATTTAGTTTAAACTCCAGGAGCTGCCGTATCTGATGAAAGCTGAATGCTAAGTGAATCATCGTGACTCAGTAAATAGGATAATGGTCTCCCCCTCTGGGATTTCTATTCCTGCTTGAAGAAACAGAAGCCTTGCTAAGCCTGCAGACAAGTGAAACCCAGCCTGCTCAAGCCTGCCTGGCAGGAGGGCAGAACATGCCCCTTTTCACCTGCTGCCATGTACAGTAAATCTATCCTGATCTAACACCCTCCCAGTCTGATCTGGATGGGTCAAGCAGATACTGCACAAGTACCCTCCTACAGCACTCTTTGTTTTAATGTGTGAGGAGTCTGAAATCCCTGCCCCTGAAGCAGCCAGAGCACCATGTATCACATAAAGGATTATAGAGATCCTGTGGTTTTGGGGTTTTCTTAGAGCAAACAATTTTAGTCTGAAGCATATCTTCTGCTCCCCTACTGTCCCATTTTTTAGACACTAAATCTCCCTGGTGAAAACTGCAACCTGTACATATTTTTGTTGCACTTTTTTAAAGCATGTCGAATCACAGATTTGGAAGAGAGGCAGAAAATGGAGTGGGTGAGACATGGGCTGGAATAAGGGACTGAGGGACAGAGAGAGCACTCATGCAATGGGGAGAAACTAAAAATCTATTTTGGTCAGCCAGAGCTGCAAAAAGACAGCTGACAGCATGCCCAGTGGGGCAGAGAAAAGAGCAGGGGATGTTCACCTGGGGCGGTGGTGACAAGTCTGCCTGGACCAGTTAGAGTGCTTGAGTCACCTCAGAAGGCTGGGACTACTCCAGAATGGACCAGTTGGAGTGGTGCTGCACCTCATCTGCACTGCTGTTCCATTTGGTGTAGGAAGATCCATCTTCATTTGTCCTACAAAAGGAGGGAAATGTCAGTCATTTATGTCTAAGAAATGTTCCTTATCCTTTGCTTTCCCTGGCTGATCAGGTACACAAATAAAGCAGCATCTGTGGGAGGTGAGAAGCCTACCATCAAGTGGGCTTGAAACTCACCTCCAGTGGTGGTGTTGGTGTTTATTTTCTTATTTATATTAGGTAAAATCTTCCTTGCTGGTCTCTGCCCTCTGGATGTCACTGTTGTTCTCACTTAGATTCCTCTTCTTCATGGGCCCGGCTTATCTTTCCCTCAGTGTCTGAATAAGCTTGTAAGAAGTTCATTTCCCTTCTTTGTTGGTCTGTCAGGATATCTTATCTGGAAAATAGGAAAAACTATTTGTCCAGATCATGTTGTGCAAATCATTTGAAAGGGTGATTGCCCTTGGAGGATTGCCTTAAAGGCACCAAAGGCAAGCACAGCACCATCTGCTCCAGTTAGAACTTCCTTGGGTTGTCAGAGACAGTCATCTTGTAAATGTTTCCCCAAGGTTCCCTGCTCTGGGTCTTCTCTGCACAGTTCCTTCCTCCTTCCAGACAAAGAGGTGATGTTATGAGAGAGAACAGTGGTTGCAATATCTCTCTGTGGCTTCAATTTTACTTTGTGTTTGGCCTGTTCTCAGAAGTGTCCAAGTTGTACAGCTACAGAATTGTGTGCAGTGCCAAAACCCTGGACTGCAGTATTTTCTACTGTGGGCAGCAGAAATCTCACCTTCATGCAAGTCTCTAAGAACAGATAGGGAAAAAGGTCAAAATCCTGCTCCTCCAAGAAACTAAAGCTTACTGCAGCAGAGCACTTCACATTTTGCTTTTGTGCTGAATAAACCAAGCCCCAAGGATAGGTTCGATGTTGCAGCTGGGGACTAAAGACCAGGCAATAGTGGGAGACAGTGATGGTTAACACTTTGATGGGACAGTGACCAACACAAAGGGAGATTTAGTGTCTAGAAAGCTAGACAGCAGTGGAGCAGAAAATACATTTCAAATCTATGATTAAAAGTCAAGACCTGTTAGGGCAGGGGGTTCATTCAATTTCTTTTTTCTTTCTCTCTCTTTATAAAGCACTTCATAACCTAAATCTTTCCCTGGCCAGACTTTCTGCACTGTTGGAGGAGGCTGTGTTTGTAGGAGCCTTTAGTTTGATTGCTGCTTCTCTATTTGTGATTTACCATTTTATCCACAGAAAATTGTGGTTTCTTTGAGATTTTTCTTATTGATCCACATCTTCTCTTTCTCACTCTTCCTGCTAAACCTTTCAGGACTTATGCTCACAGGAATTGGCATCCTCATATGTGCAGAATTTGGGGTGATGAAGCAGGACAGTGAAAACTTTAAGGAAAGTAGAAGGTTCTCACAGAATGTGCACGTTCTCACCACTTCTTTTTGTTGTTACTTTTAAGTGTGTGAAGTGCAGTGATGTGAAAGGAACTTATGATCAAGTGCTCTAAATTCTGTTTTGTAGGAGAGCTGGATCTTTCCCTAGGCAGCTGCTTTGCATGGCAGCCTCCAAGGGATGTGCCTGCATCCTGAGGGAAAACATGCAAAAGAATGATCCTCCTGCCTGGGCATGGTTTGGTGCCTCCATGGGAGCTGTAAGGGACAGTTCTCATGATGCCATAAATAACTGGAACCAGTAGCTGTTTGTTCCATGTTTTCCACCTGGCCTTGTCCTAGCTTTGGGTCTCCTTTCACAGTAGAATCCAGTCACATTTTCATTCTGGTGGGAGCAGCCTCAGAGACAGATGGGGGCAGCTGCTTGGGGCAGCTGGATAAATGTTGCCTTGCAAGGAGAAAAAAACCGAGAAGTTCATCCATACTCAGTCTCAAAGGTTATTGTTTCACTGAAACATTTGCTAGCAGGCTCTGTATGATATGATTTTATTTTTTACTTTTGAGTTCCTGGAAGGAGCAGTCGTTGAAAAGCATTGCTTAACTTGCCAGTGTAGAGCTGCTGTCTATCCATGGACACAGCCTCAGCAGTAGCAGTGTGGAAGAAAAGTCACGTCCCAGACAGACCCTGCTGGTCCTTCCTGGTGTAGTCTTTACACCTGACCCTTAAAATGCACTGCTGGAGTTCCAGGTACCATACTAATATGAAAGAAATCATATTGGCAAAGTATGACTGATAATCAAACACAGACTTATAAAGGCTATTATAATTTAGAATAGACACCTATGAATAAATCCATTGTATTCTAATGTTCCATAAGCAGAGATGCTTGCCATTGTAAGTCGTCCATGTTAGGTGGGGTTTGTTTGTTCTTTCTTGATTATTTAATATGCTGGCAATTATCTCAGATTTACACAATTTCTGTTGCTTGTACAAAGTAAAATTTAATTGCTCTCTAGTGTATTGCTGTGTTGTCGTTTTGTTTTACTGGGCTTTAAACTTCTGCATTCCTCAGAGTTTATATCTCCAGTTTCTTCTTTGTCACACTGTCCTTGACCTGCTCCTTTCACTCAGTATATCTGAAACATTTCAATTTTGCATTCTCCAAATCCTCACTGCTAGGCTCAAAGAAAATATCAGCCAATTAGCCCTTCCCACCAGCTGATCAATAAATGTGTGAGATTGTCTTGGAGCTGTGTTTGTTCCACTCAAGTCTTTTTATGTTGAGACCAAGAGGTTTCAGGTTTTTGTGTGTTGTTTTGCATCCTTCTCTTCTCCTGCTTTTGTTTTCTTGCTTGACTCAATGTCAGCTTGACATGTACTTTTTTCTTTTTGTCTGCTCAGGCGCATATTTAAAGGTTATTTAAAGGCTCAAAATAAGAAAGGCTCAAATGAGGCAACAGAAAAAGAACATATTGCAAATAAAGGCCATAGATGTAATTCTCCTTCCTCCTTTGCAAATACATATTCATTTCATGCAGAGGGCAGGATCTTTCAGTTTCACTAACTGTGGCTGCGCTCAGAAATAATGATGAATTACATATAAGGGTTCCGTGACCATTTTTTACTTTGTATCCAAGTGGATTCTAATTAAATGTTTTCTGAGCCCTAAAACTTGGCTTTTCTTTGCCCAGCCTCTATCACAGGTATTATTATAGGATTAGAAACCCTATAAAGGTCAAAAATTCTCTTTTTCAAATGACTAGCTGGTACTGATACAATTATTAATTACACTGTGTGGTATTCTGGTCATTAGCTGCAATGATCAATGATTTCCTCAGAGACAGTTGCTCTATTAAAAATACATCAGTGATAAATTATCTTCTCCAAGTTTCCTGCTGTAGGAAGTACCTAGCAGCTCTGAGAAGAACCATTTAATTAACAAATGTGAGCTGTTATATTTGCAGTTTGAGAAGAGGACTTTATCTTCATGTGAGTACCAGGGCTGGTGATGAGCTGCAGCCACTGAATTTGAGAGTGCACCTTGAGCCCTGTGCTCTGCTCCAGGACCAGCTCCTGTCCACAAGGACATCCTTCAGGACAAGGACCATTTGCCATTCTCCATCTCTGGGGACGTTCTCTTTGGAGTCCAAGTATGATTCAAGCAGTAAAAGCACATCCTACAGGCAGGTGGCCAGGTGCAAGATGTGTGAAGATGACCGTCCTTCCTGCACACAAAAAGGCTGTAGTCTCCATCTCCCTCTCCAGAAATAATGATGTGATACTGGGGTTTTGACTGGCATGAAACCTGCAGCATCATTCAGCACTTCCCTTCCCTCCTCTCTGACCAATTACTTAGTCTTGACAGACTCTGCCCACTAAGGGAAAAAAGGAAGCTCTGTGACTGGATGATACATGGATTATAAACTGTTGACAGCTTTGGCATTCTTTGCTCTGAGAGGTGGATAATTATACAAAATTTTCTAAAGGTGTATTTCATTAAAACAAAAAGTAAGGAGCTTTTTTTTTGTTGGAAAATGTTTAGATATTTGGTGATTTCATGAAAGACCTCAAAAGGGAAAACAGTGAAAAAGTTGGGATAAATAGACTTCCAGTGCAGATATTTTCAAAATACCTCTATCCTCTACTGAGCACTGTAAGATTGCCTTCTCACTCCTGGAACTTCAGTACAATGGAAAATTACCATCTTTTAAAGTATTTCTTGCATAAGAGAAATCACACTATAATTAAAAAGCTATAAATATTTTGATCTGTTGGTACATATATGAAGAGAAGGACAGAGAGGATATTAATTGTACTTTGAGATATTTATTGGTTTCTTAATGCTAATTTAGCAGTGAGAGATGTGGTTCTCCATCATTAATCACCTCTTAGAACAAAAGATCAGTGAATAGCACACAGAAAAGAGCTCGTGGTCAAAGATGGTGCTTTGCTAAGCATACACCTAGCAGAGCAGAGAGAGATTCCTCATGGCTGTCCTGTGGTTGAGGTGATTTATTCATCAGGACAGTGCTGCCGTGATGAGGTTACTGCCTTAAGATGGCAGGGGAGAGTTTGTAGAGCACTTCACAATATTGCAATCATTGCATTTCATTGTTTACCCTGGGTGCACTAAATACTTTGTGACCAATCCATTCTTACAATAAACACCTTAGACCTGTGTTTTTTCCTAGCAGTCTGCAGTGAGACTGAACCTTGCACTTCAGGAATGTGACTTTTCCAGAGGCATGACTGGCCTCCTGATCTAATTTTCTAAGTCATAGCTGGTTGGTCCCATATGGATGGATATGGACAAGGCATGCAGATTTTTTGGCAGAACACTCACTTCTGTTGCACTGCAGTGCCCATGATGGGTAGGAAAAGAGTGGATTGTGCATTAAAATCCTGACTGATATTGTTTACTGGAAGTAAAGGGAAGACTTTGAACTACAATAATTATGTTTAAGGAGAAAGATACAAGAGCTCCTAGATGGATAATAAGTTTCTTATTTATATGCTCACCCACTAAAATGCAATCAGCAATAAAAAGCTGTTCCTTTAAAAGACTCTCAAATGCACTTGCTGCAACATAAAAATTTGTTCACTTATTCCAACACTTACTAAAGAAGCAATTAGTTATGGTTAAACCTGATAAAGCAAATCTTCACAGATGAGAGTTTATTTATTTATTGTTAACTCCTTCATAATTAATGGAGTTTCATTTAGTTGAACCAGTGACTCAGTCACCCAGGAGAGCAAGAGCCATCATTCCTGCTGTGTTCTTAGCCTCTGGAAAGCACAAAGCTGAGAGGGGAAAACTCATGCTGGCTAATGCTGATGCCAGTAGATGAAAATGCTTAAATATATGAATATTTGTGAGCAGAGCAACCCCTGTGAGGAGGAAGGAAATTTTTTTAAAATGTGAAATGCAAAAGCCCAGTGGCAATCAATCAGAATAGGTAATCAAAAGCAGAGACTTTGTGACCAGGTTCAAATGAGGAAAAAGGAGGTGTAATTCCCTCACCCAATTAAACCTCAGGACATATTCAGCGAAGAACTGCCACTGCATTAGGTTTTTTAAAGAGTCACACCTTTCCCTCACAATGAGATAATGATTCATCCATCATGGGTAGAAGAGAAGGATGTTAAACGAAATCTGTTACTTGACAATTAATGTGGAGCAGATGATACTTTTGGAAAGGCTAATTTAGACATTCTTCCTAAATGTTCCAACCTACAAATATTAATCATGGAATAGTTTAGTCTGAAAGTGACATCTGAAGGTCATCTGGTCAAACTGTCTGCTCAAAGAAGGCTTTTTCATTAGAACAAATTGCTCAGGGTCTTGTTCAGTCAAATTATTATTATTTCCATGGATGGAGATCCCATTTTCCCTACAATGATTCAGTTTTGTGAACACAAAGCTCAGGAGAGTGAGGGAAGAAATGAACAAACAAAAGTAAATTATTTGCCTATACCAAGATAAGGACAGGATCAATTTATGATTGATGTGCTAAAGAGAGCGAGGAGATAAAAAGCTCTTTTTCTTTCCCATAACATCACAGCAGTCAGAATATGTCTTGGACCAGTAACTGGAACTTGAGATGCATGGAAATGGCTGTCAAACACTTAAACAATAGCTGGAATGGAGAGAGGAGCAGACTTTTCTGTGGGTACACTGTGGATGTAACAGATGAGCACGTGAGGAGTATGCTGAACAGTGTGGAAAATCTTTCTGATAGTACAGACATTAAAACTGGAGTTGTCCTAGTGTAGGTTCTCCACCATGAGTGTTTTCAAATGCCAATCTGTCAGGAATGTCTTATGCACAGCTAATTTGGCCTTGCACTTGGGGAACAGATACAGTGATTTGCCATTTCAGCCCCGAGCCTGTGATGGAAGAAGAACTTTGAACCTCTTCTAAAGTCTTCTTGTGAGCTGTGAGTCAAGGATTAGAAAATAGTATACCAGTTCAGCCCTACAGATGTAAATGCATAAGATAAATGCTTGTAAACCAAGCCCTGGGGAAATGATATCCCTTAATTAAGTTGACAGCTTTAAGAGTAGAAAAACCTCCATTTATATATTTAACAATGGCTGACACACCAAAAAAAAGGGTATGTTTTCAATTTATGTTCCCTTAAAAAAGGTGTACTCAACAATATAAAATTATTTTTGAGGGCTAGAAAGCTCTGATCATTACCTGACCCTTGATTTCAAAAACTTTGTGTCTTGGATCTTATTTATAAAGCCAATATTCTTCAGCAGGGAAACATCCTGGGACTTCACAGCAGTGTCTGAGTGAAAGAACTGGTAAAGCAATATGGAACATAGTTGTTCAAATCACTGCACCAAATCCTACCTTTATAATGAGTTACAGCCATTTTTTGTCTCTGTTGAGCACAGTAATGATGTTATTTGCAGTTCTAGTGAAGAAGCACCCAGATAACAAAACAGCCCACTAATCAGTGCCTTTGGCAGTCCCAAGAGAGAGACTGAGGACTGAATGGCCATGTAGACTGAATAAGTGCAGCAATTTCCATATGGATGCATCTGGTGTAGCTGCAGTCTCTTTTTAGCAAAGGATCCAACACACAGTATTCTGCAGAAATGGGATTATGAGAGTTCATGCTTCCACTGTGTGTTCCCTGGAGATCTATCCAAATGCCTCAGTTGTTAACAACCATTTTTTCTTAAACTGCTGTGATTAAACCAGACCTACTGCAATCATATTATTATGCAAGTGTCAGCAATGAGTGGAGAAGTGCAAATTAAATCCAGTCTTATCCCTGTAGTCAATGAAGCAGGTTCTTGAAAACTGTGACATTCACTGCAGGTGGAAAAGATTCTTTTTGAATACCTTCACTGTCCAACTAAGGATTAAAAAGCACTTTCATAGGATAGTGAAAATGTGTGAAAGCCAAATTTGTATCCTGTGCTCAATAAAAAGATATCAGCACCAAAACCTGTGTATTGTTCAGCAATGTTTCAGTCCTGCACCTTCACTTAGAAACCAAATGTCCATAGGTACAAGTATTCACATAACAGCATAAATCAGATTTACTCAAATTGCCATGTTTCTAGGAAATAGCATATGACTTTGGGGGATCTCTATGTTGAGCTGCAGTGAGAAAACATGAAGAAGACCAAGGATTTGCTTTGCAATTAGACAGCAATGTAAGTTGTACTTTCTGTTTCACCAGAGTTCAAATGTGTACAAGTGAAGTTTGTAAGGATGGGAATGGTGTTGATGAGTGTATGAATGAATGAAATATGTTACTCTTGACATAAAAGTGTAGGTATTCAGAGATAGGACTGAATTCCAAAAATTTTGTATTGGTAAGTTTTGCACTAAATTTCATGTTATGGTTATATATAGAATAGTGAGAAGGCATTGTGAAGGTAGGTCAGAACTGTATGAACTGTTTGCATGATTTGTTTACTTTTTTTAAAATTTAAATGCTTAGAGTGTTGATATACAAGAATATCTCTAATTTTTAAGAAATTCATTGCAACTAGCCAGGTTGGATACTGCAGGACCTCACTTCTATCTTTAGCACAGTTTTGATCACAGTAATATAATCTTTGACAAATGCCACAAATATACAGAATATATGGTATTTCCTATTTCTGCAAAAGAAGAGGCAGGGAACTGCTCATTGTAACAATGTTTATAATATTTATTGCAACAAGAGAGGGAGTTTTATTACAGAAGTAGACTTGGCAGTGGTACCCTGCAAGAGAGAATGCACTAAATATGTTTCTGCTGGCTTTCCTGGTCTTTGCCACCTCACTTTACCAGTCAGCATAAAAATATTCCTAGGAATAGAAGACTCCTTTTTTTAGGTCTAATAAATTTCACTTGTTTATGGAAAGAGATTGGGAGAGATGAAAAAGGGGCATGTATGTATCTTTTGGGAGAAACTTGAATAAGAACTTTCTTTTTAATAAAATGTGCTTTGGAACTCAAATCACACACTCACATTGTTGTCCCATAAGCAAATAAAGCACATGGGGGAGTTGTGTTCCTGCTGAGTCTCCCATCTCAAAGGAAAAGGATGGATGGAAGTTTTCCCCATCTTACATTTTTGCCTATTCTTGGCCCCTGAAAATGCTTTACTGTTGTTACTGTGCTATGGCATGGTGGCAGCACAGTCAGAGTTGCAGGACACTTTGTAAGCAGAAAGACAAAAAAAAAAAAAAAAAGTGATTCCTCTCCCAAAGAGCAGAAAAATAAGGGCAGAGAGAAGACAGCAGACAGATGTGGTCAGATGAGAGGCTAAAATGAAACAGTAAGAAAATGTGACATGCTGTGACAACCAGCAATTCCCAGCAGACCTGCATCATAATTGCTGTTAAATTTCTCAGTTGTTGTTGTTTAAAGTAGAAAAACAGCAAAAGAAGGCTTTAAAGGCGGCAATCAGTTGGCTTTGTTTGTGTTTTGACCTTTTGTTCCTTCTAAGGGGAACACAAAGGTCCCAAGAATGTGACTCCTTCAGAACGTTACAAGGGAGTGAAGGTGTGGGTTGACCTGGGGTGGAAATCAGTATTTATTTTACACTGTTCATCAATAAGTCTGCATGTAAGTGAGGTAGAAATGGTGCTTTCTTTTAGGTTTATCTTGCAGTTACCTGGTTTGTGCTACCCAGAACCTCTCCTCCTGTACCTGGGACAAGTTTTGGATCCAGCTGGAGGGTACTCAATCAGCTCTAAGCAGTATATTATACCAGCTGTTCTGTAAAAAGTGTTACATATATTTGGGAGACTGCTGTATTTTTCTTCTGAGAGTTTAAGTTCAAAGCAGTTAACCTCAAAGTCTTCCTTTTAAAATTCATATGATCTGCAAACTCTTTTCCACTGGCACTTCTAGCAAATGCGGAATGTTTCTACCACGCAATTCTTCAACCATTTCCACAATTTTGCTGTTATCAGTTCCCTAAGGGAACTTGATTTGTTTGTTTATTTCAAAAGAATCCTATTTTTCTAGCATCCCTTACACCTCCAGCAACCTTTAGAATTTCTTATCTACCTTTGCAGTTTTCCCTCTGCTGGTGACAGTAATCTTATTATAATCTATTCCAGCCTGCAGAGAATTCTAATGAAATCTCTTCAGTGTGCCTCAGCACACTTGTAATAAAGGCAGGGTGACTCACACACTGAAGTTTCCAAGTAGTGTTTGAGGAGGGAGAGAACTGGATAATTCAGAGAACTGGTAAGGTTATCATGACAACTATTTCAGTTTCAAACCTGTTGAGAAGGAATCAAACTGCTGTGGGTTGCTGACTATTTGTTGGATAATGTGAGATTCTATCCCTGCATTTGCAGAGTATTTTCATCCAAGAATTTCAAAACTTAATATGCGTGTTCAGCCATAGGGAACAGAAAGAAACACACAGAACTGAGAGGAAAATATACTGAGAAGATTTTTGTAACAGACTGAAATCAAAGACTGTGATGCGGTGTTGTGTCAAGCCAGCAACAAATTTGTATTTCTTGATCTTACACTGCTGACTAATTAGGCTTAATATGTCCAGTGTGCTTTGAATGAGGTATTAAGTGCACTGCAGAATATGTTTCAGCTCTAATAACCAGTAGGAATAATCCTGTTAAGGTGATTGGGCCAATTCCCGGGGTAGCATGCATAATGCTGGCAGTAATTCCAGTATGCTGAATTACATTTCCTTCATACACAGGCATGGCCATATTTTTGTAAACCTAATGTGGAACAAAATGAGCAAGGCATCACCTAGAAGAAGATCCTGCTTGTTTCATATTACTATATTTTCATAATTGAAATAATATCTACTAAACTATATTAATAAATTAAATTAAGCTTAGTAATGTTCCTAAGGGGAATAACATTTAGCTAATATTCACCAGACACTTATTTAGCCAATTTGTTGGCTTATGTCCACGTGTCTTCTAACATTCAGAGTATTAGTAATTTCTTTTGCTGTTTAAATTTGATTACCTTATGTTATTTAAAATTTCTGTAATAAAATAAAATACCTGCAGCTCAAAACTATCAAGTTGCAGAAAATATTTTTCACTTTCTCAAGTCTTATCAATGCTGAATGAGGAGCATTTGTCCAAACTAATTAGGTGCTTAGGAATATAAACACAAGGATCATATTTTCTAAGAGAGAAATAAAATCACATCTATCTAGCTGTCTAATCTATCTTCTCTTATTTTATACAAAGCTATATTTTCAGATCCATAGAGATCTCCTGTAGCAGAACAAACTGTTCTCCCCATGCCCCAAACCAGTGAGGAAGTACAGAAATCTACAATAGATGTGACACCAAGTAGGTTCTTGCTAAGTTAAAAAAATTTCTTCATTAAATGTTGGCAAGGAATGAGCTGATTTAACTTCAATAACACAGCTTACCTAACCTTCTTTTCCCATTTCCTGGTCCCACTACTGCATTGATGATACTGGTTCCATGCCAAAACCTTCCCAGTCACCTACTGGTCTCAATCACTGTCCTTTCACTGACCTACAGGTAACTTTAAAACCTCCCATTGACCTGGGATTGTCTCCAAGTCCTTTTACATTATTTCTGAAACAACAGGTTTGCATAAATTGAGATATGGACAATGGAAATTTTTTTGGCCATGGTTGTGTAAACAAGAGGCAGCTTTTCGTTCTTCTGGAGGGAAAAGTCAGCTTGGATGACCCTGAAAGCAAGTATATTCTCAGCATCCCAGCATGTTTGTAATGGTTAATCCCCGCTCATAGGACTTATAAAAATATAAATAAAGTGTAGGTAATTTCTCCTCCAGCACTCCTGTGGCAGTGTATGTGGCATAAGCTTATAATTTCAAAAGCCTCTTAAGCCTACTGCCCATTGGGAATCTGTTAGTAACTTTAGGAGTAACCAGGGCACATTCTTGCCCCAAGTTACCATCAAATATCATTAAACTTGAGAGTTTTTCCAGATAGCCTTTCTCTCCTCACACCACATCTGATTTCATCCCAGGTCAATCAAGTTATCAGATCAATGTCTTTGGTAGAGACTTCTAGCACCTTTCTTGTTTTCTCTTAGTTTACTCTTCTTTCTTTCTGTGGAGGGTAATTTCTAACTTTTGTCATTACCCATCTATAAAAATGTCTCACGTTTTACTGACCTGATTTCACACTTGTGAAATGAAGACTGCATAATCACCATAAAAGACTAGAACCAACTTAACTGGAGATACTAAGGTTGGTCTTAGGGGCCTGATTACAAGCTTGCTTAGATCTAAAGCTATTTTAAATTGCTTCACTTCTGCAAAACATCTTTATGTTCCAAATACATTTTGTGCTGCTGTAGCTTATGGTTGCACAACATCCTTCACTCTTTTGACAGTGACATGTGGGCAAAATTGGATCCATTTCCAGATCCAAATCTTGTTAATTTCTAAACTGAACTCCCTAAGAGTTTTGCATTTAGATACAGAGTTTGAGGTTTCATCCTTAAACTACAAACTATTCAGAGTACGGGACAGCCACTCCCAGTTTAACAAAATACTAAGAGCTGCCATTTACAAATAATTCAGGCATAACCAGATGTTTGGCATGAAGGACATTACCAGGAGTCTAGACAGCAGGAACCAAGCAATTGTTCCTGATGGCACCACTTGCCTTTGTAGTAAATGGCAAAGTTATAATAGTTTTAAAATAGAGAGGTAACATTAGAATCACATTTTCAGTACAGAGAAGGGGCTCCAAAATATTCTTGGTAGCTCAGTGAGAGACCCTGTCTTGCAGTTGTGCTCTGCATTCAGCCCTCACAGTATTTTGCCTCTTAAGTCTTGATTGTGATGTGTTTAAGTCCAGTACAAAGCAGGGGCTTTACTGAACAAAAGTATTTTTCATTCCAGTCAGAGGACCCTGTGTTCTCTCAAGAAAGGCTCTCACTGCTGGTGACCAGCATTTGAAATGCAGTAACTAATTTTGCTACATTTCTTCAGTGTTTCTTTTTTTTTTTTTTTAACAATGGTTTCATCTCATTATAAACTCAGTGGAAAAATTCCCATGTCACCAGAAAGCTCCAGTCCCTGCAGTTCAGATCACAGAAACAGTCAATGTTCCCTGTTTTTGCAAATGGAAGGGATTGAATTTTGATTGTCCTCACAGCCTTTTCTCTTCTGGTCATGCCACCATAAATCTTCTCTTTAAAAATATTCCATTATGTATTGTGACAGTTGTGCTTATAGAAATGTTTTAAGTCATCTTTACAACCATTCTACAAAGCAGATTGGAGATAAGTTTTTCCCCTTACCTTTTGTTGCACCTTTTCTTCTACTTACAAGAAATTGGAAATGTTTTCCTGCTATTGTTCATTTAGAGATCTCCTTGGGTACTGTCTTCTTTATTTAATAGACCCTTTCTTGTTCTCTGCTCTATTTTTAGTTTAGTTAGTCCTATTTTTAGCTGTCCTTTAAAAAACACAGATCAGCCTCTTCATTTTTAATATTGAGACTTAAATAGTCTGATTATACTTAAAAACTACAATAGCTGGTTTTTGACCATTTAGATTTTACTTCTGCTTCTGTCAGTACCTGTCATTTTCATGAGATTCTTTTAGACTATGGGAGGTTTCCTTGCAAATCTGAATCTGGGTCTGAACTGACTTTTCCCTTCACAGTGATGCACTCTTTGAAGCTAAGGGCAACACCCCAGACTGCCTGAGGTTCAGTGTAGCACAGCTTGGTTTCCCTCCTTTCCTTCCTTGTTACTGTTTCAAATTAGGTAAATTTAGTTTAACTTTATGCCAAGTGTCTGGTGGGTGAATGAGAGGAAGAGAAGTACTTCCTACACTGATCTGTTCCTTGAAATTTTTAAAATGCAACCTACCTAAGTCTTAAATAGCAGAAGTGACATCATTGTAGATCAGAGTTTAAGCAATTGATCATAAAAAATTCCTACATGAAAAAAGGGAAACACTTACACATCACATTTTTACTTTGGGTGGTATGTCTGGCAGTGTCTGTACCACAAATCATATGGATGGCATGTTTTTTCACCTGTTGTACTAGATGTAACACTACAGCCTTGCAAATATGCCAGGTGCTTAGTGTGATTTTCTTATCCATGTTGTTCAGATCATCTACTCTTTTGGGTTTTTTTTTTAATGATTCCCTTTTAGGAGATGGTAATTGCAGCAATTTCGGAGCCTTTCATTCTATAGTTCATTACAAAGCTAGGTGTGGAATTATACATTATTTTACATTGACTGGTAATTGTTCTAAAATCCTCTATCAAAAAAAGAAGCAAAAGCAGTTGTTGACATGTTAGGTGCTGTAGGCTCTGCTGTACAGAACGTGTCAGATCTACGAGGAAAAATAGAGTGGAAAATATGAAGTGCTATAATTGGTAGAAGAAGTTGGATTATAATACATAACATCAATTGAGATGTCTTTGAATATCACTGGTAATCATCCACCATTAAATGTGGTTTCTCAAACTCTACAGTGTATTTTATGAGGTATTTCTACCAATTCAAGCACACATGAATAACCTTTTGTGTTATTTCTTCCTCCAGACTTGTGCTGTTTAATCATTCACCCAACAGACAAGCACTATAAATCATTTCAATCATTCAGCCCTGCCAACCTTTCTGCAGTAGCTTTCAAAGAATGAAGAAGTCACAGCAGGAGACTTCCTCAAGTGCACTTTAAATCATGTGTGGCAGGCACCAGTAAAAGTACCCTCCTAAATGTAAACATGGTGTGCCTAGGCCAGCAAACAGGCCATTATTTTAGACTGTGTAAGCATCACTGGGCCTCATGGTTTGCCCTTGAGTGCCAGGAGTTTCTATGTGTTTATCAAAGATTATAAAGTATTGGAGAAATAGCATATGTTCACACAAAGTCTATCCTAAAACATAAAATGCCCTCATGGCTCCAGTAAAAATTTTTTGCTTACAGAAAGACTTTTCATTTGATCCTTATGTCTCCTTGCTTATCAAGGTCTTGATATCCTTAATTTTTAGCAATAAAATCTGGTGTTGGCCAAAGTGGCTCTTTCAGAGTTCTTGGGCACAAAGCACTGGATTGTGCTGCCCCAACTGTTTGGTCCCTTGAGTTGCACCAACACTTCCAGGGCTGAATCAGGGCATTGTGCAAGGTTTAAAGGATGAGAGGAATAGGCATTCTCCCAAATTTCAAATCATTACTGCATTCAACAACACTATTTTGTGCCTTTTAAGTAAGACGGTGTTGTTCGAGGCAGTTGTCTTACAGTGCATCTCTTTAAAACTATTCCATCAGCTTGTCCAACTACAACTACAATTCTGACTGAAAGATGAGGCTCTAATTAAAGCAAGTTAAGTTTTTGCTGGCTTGTAAAGATTTAAAGGCACTGAACCATCTGGTACCAAATGGCACCATTTCCTTCACTGTCTAACTCAGTGGGTGCAGGAAGGCATGAACCAGCCTCTGAGTGACTCTGGCTTATGGCAACACCAGTTTGCTTTCTTCAAGTTGATCCTTCCAATACCTGAAGCTTTTGGGAGGAAAGGGGATTCAGACACTCCCTTAGAGTCAGGAAAGTCCCATTTCTTCCACAGGCCCTAAACCTGGCCCTTGACTGTCATTGAAGGAACCAAGACAGACTCCTGCTGAGATTTCCCTGTCAGCACTAGAGACCCTAGAGGCTGGTGATACCAGTCTGTTTGGAGGGAGACAGTGGAGGGAGGGACCATTTCATGATGGTTGCTGCTCCCTTGTCCTGAGTTGGCTCTCTGGCACACTCCTGAGTAGGAGGCAGTGGTGCTTTCACTACTCTGAGCTCCTCCAGTACCTGCTCACAAGAGTCGAGATGTGGTGGCCTCATCCATCCCACCTGACATCAGCACCAACAAAAAGCCAGGGCTTCTCCTCATCACAGGCAAAGGTTTGATGAAGCATTCTGTTTTTCATGACTTCTGCTACATTTGCCTCAGCAGGAACCCCATCACCTCCAAAAAAAAGGGCTTTTTCCTGGGTGAGGCAGAGCTCCGAGCCTCCAGTTCCTGCTGAGCTTGCTGCTCAAGTGAGTCTTCAGTGCTGCTTCTCCTGCATTCAAAATCCTACTGAGAATTGCATAAGAAAATGCCTTTTTGTGAGAAAAAAACTTTTTGTCCTTTTTTCAAGATCCAATCTCCATTGAAAGCATTCAATTTTGTTTTTTTCTTAGGCAATTTATTTAACTACAACAAAAAAGATTTAATACTTGATGACTCATTACAGGATTTAGGGATATATCCAGAGCTCATTCAGCTTCCACTCTTAAATGTCTTCAGTGCAAGGTGCATCAATCTTTTAGTCCTGGAGCTGCCTGTGCTCCTCAGAATTTATATTTTTTTGTTCATCTCTGCTCTTCAAAATTATTTAGATGGGAATAAAGATGAAAACTGAGTGGATAGCCAGAGTCACATACTATAGTCCAGGGATTCTCTTTGATGCAAGAAGCTTTCTCTCTGCAAGATCTTTTCTAGCAAAAGATGTGTGGATTGTGACCTTGATATCTGATCTCTACTAGAGGAATGAACTTTTCTTATCATATTTTCTGCAATATCTCTTGGGACTAGTTTTGTACATTATGTTCCATTCACCTTAGATTCTCTCTTAGAAGGGAGACATTTTGAGATCTCCAGAAGTTTCATTTCAGTTTGAAAATGCACAAAAAATTTGTTTTTTAAAATGAAAACACAAAGTATTAATAGAACTCCAAATGAAGTCTCAGGAGATCACTCTTCTTTTGATACTGAGATTCAAAGTCACTACCACATGTTCCCACAAGCACATCAGTTCATAAAAGCTGATTTCTTATATGGGACTTGAGCTCCCAAGTGTGTGTGTGAGTATTCTGAAAACAAGATTTCAGACTAGCAGATACAAAGGGTCAAGGAGGGATTATTACATTTTCAAGACATGATAAACAGGATGCAAGGGGAAAGAAGAGTAGGGATGCTTTCAGTTTAAGTGAATGTAAATAATACATGCTGATTTTCTAGTGGGAGATGAACATGTTGGGCCAGGTGCTGCCAGGACCCTAGGAGGAAACAGGATGGAATCCCCTTCCTAATGCTCCTTAGCACTGTGTCCCTGTTCCACACCTGCATCCAGACAGGAGAGGGTAGTGAGGGGTGCTGCCATGGGTTAGGGCTTGGTCAGGGACATGTATGCAACAAGAGTTGTAATATTGCTAAGTTAGTCCTTTGAGCCTCCCCAGGGTGCTGCCACAGGAACATCTCAGTGACTCAGACTCTGCTTTGTGTGCTGAGAAATCTGATCAAAGGCTTCATAAATCTTGTCACCAGGGATAGGACATAAGACACAGTGTTCCTGCTCTCCCATTTTGGAGCAAGAAAGACAAGAAATTAATTTCAAAAGTAGAGCTGAAGCTAGTCATTCTCCAGTGAGAGTTTATTCTTCTGTCCTTATTTACCCTAGATCTCCATTCCTAACATACATGGAAATAAGGGAGAAAATATGTCAAAAATGTGACCAATATTTTTTTATTAAATTACAGTTTCATTAAAAACATATTGGTTCACTGAGCTTTCCAGCCTTCATTCAAAACCTCTCAGACTCTTAATGACTCATGACCAAGGATGTTTACATCTGCACTTCAAAGAGATGTCAGAGGAGCAGATCCAGTGTACAGAGCAGACTTCAACCCACACCGTGGTGCTCAGACATCACTTTGCTGGCTTGCAGCACTTCACACACACAAGTGAAAAATAATAGATAACTTCAATTTATTTTTTTTCTAATGGGCTAATGGTTAGAAAGGAACATAGATGAAAAGAAAAGTGAAAGATAAAGATAATAGATCATGGAATCATAGAATCCTTACAGCCTCCAAAATCATGGGGTCCAACCTTTGACAGAACACCACCATGCCAACAAAACCATAGTACCAAGTGCCTCATCCAGTCATTTCTGGAACTCCTCCAGGGACAGTGACTCCACCACCTCCCTGGGAAGCCTTTACCAATGGCTGACCACATTTTCAGTGAAAAATTCCTTTCTGATATTCAACCTAAACCTCCTCTGGTGGTGCAGCTTGAGATTATGTCCTCTTGTCCTCTCACTTGTTGCCTGGGAGAAGAGATCGACTCCCACTTGGCTACACCTTCCTTTCAGGCAGCTGTAGAGAATGTTAAGGACTCCTTCTGAAGGCTAAACAACCCCAGTTCCCTCAGCTGTTCCTCATGGCTTATCCTCTAGAACCTTTGTTGGCCTCCAATGTCTTTCTAGAAGTGAGGGGCCAACAACTGGACACAGCATTTGAGGTGTGTCCTCACCATGAGAGTACAGAGGGACAGTCATCATGACTGATTATCATGACAGACACTGAAAGGGTAGGGTAAATAAGGACTGATTTCTCCTTCCCCCCATTTGCTTTCCCACTGCCTGTGTGTTCCACAGGTGGCTTAGTGGAGATTAATTTGCATCCTGATGGTGCAGGGCCAATGACACACACACACACACACAGTTCTTTGACTGGAAATGTATCACCAAAAAGCCATCTTGGCCAAGTACAAATGTTAGCTTAAAATGGCAGTGTCCTGCTGCCTGCTTCTGAAGTACTGAAGGTGTAAACAGCTCTGCTGTCTCACCACATGCTCTTTGCAGATGCCCTCTCACATGAAAACTCTTTTGATTTTGGCTCAAGGCTCATTCCCAGACTTGTACAGCAGAGAGGCTCCAAAGGTCACCATCTGCCTTTAAAAAATGAACACATCTAATAAACTCCCAAGGCTACACAGGAGATGTCTCTTGACTTTATATTATTTGGTTGTATTTAATATTCTACTAATTTGCCAGATGCTTTCTCCAGGGTTTTGACAGTGCTTCTGCTGCAGTAAAAATCAGCACTGCTTCTTGGATCTGATTGCCTTAATTCAGCACTGTCCCATGGAAAACTATCTCACATTGTTAAACAGTTTAATTTACTGAAAGACTTCTAAACAAATTCATTTACCAAGCAGTCGAAGTCATGTAATATACATATATTTTAAGGCTTTCAAATAAAAATGCCCGAAAAAAAGGCCAGGCAAACTGATGTACTAAGACCTAGGAGTGAGTAAGGGATGATATTTAGCATTTGAAAGTTGTAAAGATGGGCGAGGTTAGTAGAGAAAGAGATGGAGATTCAGCTGGGAAGCTGTCACTGTCTCTCCCTGGGTCCTGGACTGCTGTCATTTAGGTCCCAGCTGAGTTATGTGGCTCCAGACTACATGATTTGATTTCTTTCTTACTTGCTCAGGACCTTAGCCAAGGGCTGGTTTCACCAACATGTAATTCATTATGCCCACTGTATAACCTGCAGCCTTTTAATCTTATCTTCCTTGAGTTTTCCATATCTGTTGGTCATGATGTTTTGACTTCATCTACTCTTGTACAACTGAAATTTTACTGAAAGAGGAGCTCTTTGGACTACTATGAAAATCCATAAAATCCACCAAAAATATCATATTCAAACATAAAAAGACCCAATTTAGGCTCAGTGACATCTGACACCGGACTTCTGTAATAGCATTTGCAGCCTCAACTCCTGTCTTTGACTTCCTCTTTCTATTTTGTAATTTTTACTGTCCTTTGCCCATTCCTCAAGTACATTTTCTCTTTGATCAATTTTTTAGTTTATTTCTGATCCTCCCTATTCCATGCGTAAAAACCTTTCTTTTTTTTTTTTATTTGTTCTTTCTCTTATGCCTTACACTTCCCCTTCTTCTACCTTTCATAATTTTTCTGACATCTTCTTCTTTCCTTCTCTCCCTCCTTCCTTCCCTCACTGCTCCTGGGGCTCAGCTGTGGCCATTGGTGACTCTACACAGTTTCCACAAGGGTCTCACAGTCATGCAGGGAGGGGAGGTGACCCTGTGCTTCCCCAAGCTCACCTTAGGGCACAAAACACTCATGTTCCCATCTCTCCCTATCCCTTCTCCTTGGGGAAACCTGAGCAGAGGCTGGACTAGATGGCCCTGGAGCCACCTTCCAGCCTGAACAACTCCTGTTGAAGAAACCCTCGTGGCTTTTTCCCTGGATTTAGAGCACAGCAGTAACTTGCTGAATGTGAGGCTGCAATTATTGCACATGAGCAACCAGAGCCCAAGCTGGTACTTAGACCTCTGGTGAATTGATTTCAGTGTTGCTCATTGGGACTGTTGAGTCTTCAGGGAGAGTATCTGTACTGGGAAGGCTGATTTAAAACTTTTCTTCCCTTGCAGTCAAGATCAAATACAACAGGGAGCATTTATTTCCTGCCTAAGGGGCTTGGCATTGTCCTGCTAACAACAATACTCCCTGAATAGATTTTAACTCTTTTTCTTGTTAATTTGAAATTTGTATTTGAAAGTTTCCCTTAAATGCATTTAGACATCTCCCTGGATGATCAATTATCTCAATTCATATAAAGCTCTCATGCATGAGCATTTCCTATGATAGCAATAAATGAAATTTAGTAAAAAACTCTCATAAATTTATTAAGGTCCCCCAGCCACACATCACCATTGTCAGTTCACATAATTCTTCCCTAGTTACTTAAAAGCTGTATTATATGCCATTACACTTATAATCCCACTTAATATTAGTCCACTTAACAACCTCCCAAACATTTGGAATTGAATTTACAGTCTCTCATCAGTGCCTCTCTGAGGTTTATTGCAACATTTCCTCTCTAAATGTTTTTGTGGTCTGAGAAAGGATTATTCTCATTGAAATGTCATAAGCTCAACAACTCACTTATTACTGCCCTCTCTATTCTTTATGCCTTATAGTTTTTTCCTACTAGCTCATTTATTCTGTATTCCACTCAAGCTAACCCCTCTCAATGCAGATGACAGCTTTAGGTCCTGGTTGTAAATCTTCAGTGCAAATAGCCCTAGATCCTGCATGTTACCTGCAGCAATGGCAAACAATAACTTCTGGGGATGTCATTGCCTTTGTAGCCTTAACTGCTGTTATCTTGTAGAATAAGCTTTACATCTCTGCTTTCCCCTGATTATTCATAAAAACACACAGCAGTCTGAATCTGTGTCATGCCAACATCTCTCCCTGACTAATGACCCCCCATTCAGGTGGGTCAGTTATGTGACAGACCCAGGTATGTGTTTCCAGCCTGAAATATACAACCAGTTCTCACCTAGTGCTGCTGGCTAAGTAAAGTTCAAATAGGTTTTGCTATTAGAAAAGCCTCTGGAGCATGCAAACTACAGGGAACTGGAACTACTGGTTTATGCTGTCACCCTCAGACTTGGATCAGAGGGCTTTTTAATTTGCCAGGTGAGGCATGACATGGGTTTTACCTTTTTGTCACCCTTTCTGCAGGCAGCTTCTACAGGAAATGTCTGATGAAGTTCCCTCTGTCTGAAGAGTTTCCTGGGCAAGTACAGAACTCCTCACATTTACAGTGACTTTTCTGTCTGTGATGAAGTACGTCAGGATTACGTGTCAAAGCAGCCATCCAGAAACACTACAGCATCGTGCTTTTGCAAGGACTTTTGTAGAAAACCCTCATGAACCATGAGTTTGCCAAGAATCTGAATGCAGATCGAGGATGTGCTTGCCAGAGCCAAGAAAGGTGGACCAAGCTGGCTGCTGATCTTGTCTCTATTCCTCTGCTTATCCTGCCAGCAGCTTTTTTCCCAGTTACACTGCACTGGACTGGCTTCCTGTCCTTCAGAGCCCTTGCTGCTGCATCAGCCCCATGGATGGATATGGCTCAGCCTCTCCCACGCTGCTACGCTCCAAGATCTGTCTATTCTTGTTGTACAGCTGACTTTGTCATGGAATAAGGCTTTTCTGATAAAATGCTCCAGCTTTTGTGGAAATACAGGAACACACTGTACATGATGTATGGATTGGAAAACAGCTCCTGCCCGGCAGGCTGGCAGAGAACACGAGCACTGCTGTGTGATCCATACTGTCCTGAGCTTTTTGCAGCTCTGCTCACTAAGGGCCAGCCAGAAAGCTTTCAAAATCACCAGGATAAAGCTTTTCCCAGATAACACTATTAAGATCAAAACATATCTCTATTCCTGTCTCTGTGTAGAGTTTTAGAGTTTTAATTACAACTTTTTGGCAGGGGGTGGTTTTCCTCCCTCACTTTATGCTGTGGGCACCAAGACAGTATTTTCATATGCCTTGGTGAAATGAAATGAAATGAAATGAAATGATGAAATTAAATGAAATGGTGCCTCAACAAGAGAAAACAAAAGGGAAAGGATACCTTTTTCAGCAGAAGAAAAGCAGCCTGGTGATTAATCTCTGCCACCAGCCGGGCGGCTGAGGCGCAGACACAGACACAGTGTGGGTGCTGGTACATGGCCATCCAGCAGCTCCTGCCAGGCTTCTCATCTGGGATTGGCCCTCCAGCCCTCCAGCCCCAAGGGAACTGCCTGCTACTGGAGGATAGCAATGGGGAATTAAAGGCATTTGCCTCTCAGTTGCGTCCATAAAACACCTGGGTCTTTAGCTAAACAATTATAATAATAAAGGAAAGTTTGTGTAGGACTTCTGGGAGGTTTGGGATATGCCTTGCTCTCCCAGCCCCACTGCATGGGCAACGCTCTGGCAAAGCAGCCAAATGTTCCACTGAAAGTGGATCTCAGGCAGCCCTCTGCAGCCTGCTCCAGAGAGGGCTCCTGCAGCCTCAGCTGCCATGCCTGCTCCTGAGGACATCCCTCCATTCCCATCTGGCTTGGGCCATTTCCACAAGCAGCAAGCTGGGCTGGAGCTTCTCCAGGGGAGCAAATGGCAGAAGGTGGGCAGAGACAGCACAATCTGGCTCTCTAAACTGCTTTTTTTTTTTTTTTGGTGAGCAATCTGGATTGTCACACAGAAGGTAGTATCACCTGCAACCTATATATTGATGGAATTACACTGGATCAAAAGGTAAAATTTTTCTGTATGTTTGGGCTGTGGCATTAGTGATTTTGAAATTTCCCGAAATCCCCTTGCATGCTTTCTTCACATCAGTTTAAATTAGGTGGATAATGATATAATTGTTATCTCTTTGTTATGTCTCTATGGATGCTACAGAAGGCATTATTTTCTCTTTTGCAAGGTTTTTTTTGTTTTGTTTTGGTATTATTATGCTGGGGCTTCAAATAGCTGAGCTGTCTGCAAATTCATATCTCCTCAGAAGAACCATTTGGCTCACCTGCTGATGGCAGAGAGCACAAGCTGGAATGCTTTCAAAAGATAAATCTTATTTTACCAGCAGCAACTGTGCCTTTCATTCAACCTGGACCAGCAGATAGGAAGCCAAGGGACTGTTCAAGAAGCAATTCCAGGCAGATTACAATCTAAAATCAGCTTTGAAAGAACTGTGATGAAAGGAAACTATATTATTTCTTTGAGTTTTTTGTCTTATTTTCCCCCCTTGTGTTTTTTTCTTTTTTTTTTTTTAAGAGAAAACAAGAGTGAAAGCAATTTTCATTCAGGAGGAAAGTAGAAAGTATATTGATTCAGTTTCATGTCCCTCAGATCATTCTTCTCTCTCATTTGTGAGCTCCTAAAAGGACACTTTCCATCACTTTGGTGAGGCGATATGTCCAATATTTGAAATTTGTATATAATGATTCCTCAGTGATTTCCTTGGCTTAGAAGTTTTTTGGGTTTTTTAATTACTGTATGATATCTGAAATAGGTTTTTGTTTTATCTAGAGAGACTCTTTCATCCCTTTAATGAAATAAATTTTATTTTCAAGAGAGATCATAATCTTGATTCTCTCACAACTTTAATTCTACTGAATGGAGGACTGTGCCCTGTGGCTACACTTCTCAGAAGGGGAAAAGGCACAAACAGCAAAAGGCACAAAGCAGTAACACTGGGTAAAGAGTTCCTGTTTCCTCCCACCTGGTGCTCTTGGAGAAGAAAGCAGATGTGCTGCATGTGCTGCATGCTGTGCCTTTGTGTGTATATAGGTGCCTTTCCCAGTTTACAGCATGCCACAACTTGGAGCAGCAGCAAGATGTATAAGGGTTTGAAAACCAAGGACTGAGGCAGTAACTGCTCTACACCTACTGTCTAGATCATATTGCTCTCTGCCAAGAGATCAACTCTCTAATTTGCTTTTGTGGTCTCTTACTGTAATAAAAGTCCTGAAAAGGGTACATGTGCATGTGGTTCTCCCCATTATGGTGCTGCCTGAGGCCCCAGAACCCATCCTGCTCGTGGCCTGCAGGAGGCTGTGGTGACTCCTGCCATGGTGACCATCCTGTCAGGGTGGACGCTTGAATCCATGCTCTAGTGCAGTGACTTTGCTGGGCAGAAGTAGTGCAGGACTCAGATGTACTGTCCTAGGGCCACAGACTGGGCACCCTGGTACCCACCCCGGGCTAGTTGCACTGCTGAAGGCATGATGGATTTGTCCTCTTTCTCCTCATCATCCCATGGAGCTCAGCATGTCTCACAGCACCTCTGTTACTGTATTTCCCATGATATGGATGCCTGAAATAATGCTATGGCAGCCCAGTGAAGACTGTAATGGAAATACAGAACATCTATACTGTGTGAGTTGAAACACCCACCTGGTATCTGGCCTCCAGCTGTGGCCAGAAACAGATTCTTATGAGGGAGCATAAAGCAGGACAAATGCAAAGTAGTACCTTCCCAGCTACAGGTGTCTTTCAAGGGGCTTCCTGAGCCAAAGGTTGCATCCAGACTATCACATTCCCTCACCACTGGTGGACATTCATGCTTAGGTGAATTTGTCTGATCCCTTTTTTAATTCACTTATAAGTTTAGCCTCTGCAACCTCCATGAGCACTTAGTTTCACAGTTTAATTGGATGTTAGGGGAAAAGGCATTTCTTTCTCATTGTTTTAATTCTGCTGCTGATAATTGGGGTGCCTTCTAATTCTCATAGTGGGTGGAAGATTGAGTAATTGTTCTGTGTTTACTTCAGTTATCATTATAAACCTCTATTATCTCCCTTCTCAGCTGTCTCTTCTTTTCAGCTAAAGAGTCCAAGTCTAATTAGTCTGTCCTCATTTCTGCAAGGCTGAAACCAGCTCAAAATAATTGCCAAGCACGATCTCAGCGCACTATCCAAATCATACCTATAATACTCTGGAGGTTATTGGGCTGCTTATAAAACCAATGCACATCTTTCCAAGGCCTGCTGTGAATGCAAGGGCATGTCCAGGGTACTCGGAGCAGAAGGCTAACACAATAAATAGGTGACATTTTTGTTCATAGTGTCACTTTTAATCAGCTATAAGGTGTAATTGAATATACTGGTAAAGACCATGTGCTTTTATGTATACAGGAAACTTGCACCTGGCAACAGAAACACCTGAGAAGATGCCAAGTAAACTGTGCTTCAATTCTGATTTCTACAGAAGGGGAAAAATTAGGACAGACCTTTAACTGGCAAAGTTCAACAGTGTGAGTTCTGTAGTGGTCTGTTGTTTTCTGACATGGTTAAATCCAGCTGCCAAGAAATGGATTGGGTTATCAGGCACCAAGAGCTAAGATATTTTGAAAGTACATAAATGTAACTTGAAAGGTGTCAAGATTATATAAAATCATATTAGTAAATGAACCACAGGTACAAGAATGAACACCTTAAGTATGCTTCATTTGAACTAGATGAGTATCAGAATAAAAAACTCGTCTTTAGCCAAATCACAAGGAAGGGTGTTCTGTCCTTTGATTATATTCTTCTCCATGTTACAGAATGTACTCTTTGCAAACTAATCTTTTAGTGCACATCCATCACAAGATGTAAAAATGAGACATAACTTCATCTATGAGCACTTTAAAATCAATCTGATTTCACAAACCAGATTAAGAATGAGATTGTACAGAGTATAAAAGGACTCTGCAACCATGAGTTCCAAATCTGCTAAAATAATCTGTATAAATTTCAAGTGAAGGGAATTTCTTTTAGATGTCACATGGCACTTCAATGCCATATATATGCCATACATATTCAAAATAATCCCAGCAGTCACAGCAGCTCTTTGATTAGTATCATCTACAAATTTCTGTGCACAACCTGACAAGAGTCTGAATTTCTGTTAAGTAGAAGTAGAAGCCACTTTTCCCTCTGACAGTAGTTGTCTCCCACCTGCCATACACACAAATTGTATTTTCTCTTCCCATGTGACTGTCAGAGATCCAGGGGTTTGGGTTCCTCCAGGCACTGGCAGGACAGGAGGCACTTTTGCCTCCTGGGCTCCTGGTCCACGTCAGCGTAGATTGTTCCCTTCCAATTTACACAAACTTTAGAAATACAAACTTTAGAAATACAGAATACTATTCTAGAAATTTGGGGGTTTCTAGAACCCTAGAAATACTGGAACTGGAGGAGAAACAGATTTTAAGACATCTAAATCCTCTGTGAGATAAAACTGACCATCTCTTTCTCACTCAGCTCTAATTCTGAGGCATCTACCAAGCATCTTATCATGTGCAGAAATTCAATAACCTTTATAAACCAGAGATTTAAGTTCTGTGATGAGGCCCAGATTTTCAGATGACATTTAGACTTAGAATGTGGCTGTTGTCTGGGCTGCTTGAAGGGAAATGGAGGGAAGTTCCTGAAGGGATGTGAGGTCGTTCTGCTTTGCCTTGTTTGTCCTTCATCACTCTGCACAAATCAAGTGCAGCTCCATCCACCTGAGTGTGAATTATCTCCCTGGTAGTCAGCAGCACTTGCAAAAATCTTGCTAGGGCCAGCATCTTTTAAACTGCTTGGTATTTTCCACATTTTGAAGGTTATTTATCCAGTGACTGCCACCTGCCTCCTCCTTATCCTTCTTCCAGAATAATAAAAAAACATAGCTATTAATACATTCAAGAAACCTGGTATGGTAATTCCTAGATCTTTGAGATATCATCCTACCTGGCTATGGAAAATCAATTTTCAGACTCTTGAAATGGAAAGAAAACTCCCTGGTGCAGCAAAATCAAATAGCAAAATATTCCTCCAGCAACAAACTAAAAATTAATTCAGGCTTTGGGACAGAGTCCCACATCACTATTTTCTTCTTTGCTTTTCTAAAAATGATGTAACGTCCTCATTTATGTTCAAGGAACTATAGTAACCTTCTTGGTCTGGAATTGGGATATATTTCAAGGGATACATATAAGGAAATGTAAATCCTGATATCTCATGGGTGGAGGGCTCTTTCAGTTTCCTTTATGATTCAGAAGGCAGGCACAGGGGGCACCAGTCCTTTTGAGTAACCCTTAGCTGAACACAAAAGCTGCATCTTGCTGGTAGCTGAAAAGAAAAATCCTGAGTTTTCTGAAGTGTGGGTCTACTCAAGGATGACACATGGAAGCAGGTAGAAATGCATTGGTCCTGAGCTTTCAGCTGGTCTCTCCTTATGAGTGCAAAATGGATTTGAAGTACAATCTGGAGAGAGTTTCACAAACACTGAACATGGATGTAAATGATTACCTAGGCTGGGTGTCAGCAGCAGATACTGACATGGCAGCAACTTCTCAACTCCTTCTTTCCTTTTTGCTTACCTAGGTACCAAGGGATGAATTGGGGTACATCAGTGGCTCACCCCAAGCCCTGTGGAAATGTCCTCTCTCATACATGTGCTGCTCTCTTAGAAAGCTGGTGACATCCCCCATGATGTTTATTTTGTTTTGGGTTTCACGTTTGGAGCACTACAGATGTGTTGCACAGTATAAGTGCATGGTGTGTTACATGCTTTGACTACTGACTAAAGCAGTTAGGAAGGAAAGAAATGGAGCCAAGACAGAAGCAGGAAAAGCATCTGCCAGAGAGTACAGCCTCAGTCTCCAGTGACTTGTGCTTGCATTGACGTCAGTCAGCACAAAGTGTATGTTCTTTTATGTACCCTTGTGATTCCTAGTTGTTTTATTTTATGTGTGTACTGCATTGTTTTCCCAGCAGCAGTGTGCCCTGGGTAGGTCTGATCCTCTGTCAAGGAGCAGAATTAGAGACAGTGGGGCTGTGTCAGCACAGCAGAAACCATGCTGGGGTGGTGGGATTGTCATTAGTAGCTGCTGTCAGTGCAGCAGGGCAGCTCTCAGGAGTGCCTGCTGAGAGCCAGAAAGGTGCTTCTCATATAATCCCAAGCAAGCAACAAGGTGTATTTTGGTCAGTCTGTAGCTCTTTCAATTACAGATGATTCTGTAATTTCAGAAATCATCTCTCCTCTTTATTAAAAACCCGAAAAATCAACTGTTCACCAAGTATATGCAATGGTGGAGAAATGGTGATGTGGAACACAAAGTGCTGGAACATATAGCTTTGATACATGTTTTGTGTGTTAAAAATCACAAACATCCATGGTCTGGGAGGCTGTTTTTTCTTGCTGTGCTTAGTGCAGATCTAGTACAAGGAGAAGCATCTACTGATTCATTGATCTGGTAAGTAGTAGATTTTTCAAGCAATATCCCCAAAGAGTAAAAGCAGAAAAGAATGTCAGATATTGCATGCTAGAAACACAGTGTAGGGACAGTAGATCCAGCAGACATTCTGTGCTCTGCTCCTTATTTCTAAGAGCTACATACATGGTAGTGGTTTTAAATTCAAGCACAGAATTCACTTTCTATTTACATTATTTCAAACCAGTGTCACAGGATAACTCAGCCACCGAACAGAATCAGTTGTGTCTTACTAAGAAATGCCAAAAACCTGCTGTGTGCCACACCACAGGTGTGACAGGGGAAACTGGGAAATCAGCCTCATATCCATTTGAAAGGCTCTGCTTAAAGACTCCCAGTCCTGCTCCATGTCACCAACACTGCACAGCAGTGCTCCTACCTGGAGCTTGTGACCCAGCTCGGGCTTTTCTGGCTCATGCAAATCACATTAATGTGCTCAAGGGAACTGGGCATCCTTCCATGGCAGCTGAACTGATGCTTCCATTCCTCATGGGATGCTGAAGGTCCTTCATGTGTGGCTGGGGCTCCTCTGCAGGCAGAGCACATCCACACACAGCCCCAAGGCCAGCAGGGCAGAAGCCCTGAGGATTTCAGCCTTTCAGCTGCCATGACCACTGCTCAGCACACTGAGGGGGCACTGTGCAATGCCCAGCAGCCTCTCCTCCCCTGCCTTCCCACCTCAGCTCACCCTTCCTGTGTCCAGCTCAGCAAAGACCCATCTTAGGGGGAAAACAGAATTGAATCTCCAGTTTTTCAAAGGATTTCCCTATGAAAATGGCTTTGTCTCAATAGAGCTGCTCCTTATCCTCAAAAATATAAGCTGAAGAGCAGCAAGCTCTGGCTGAGTATTTGCTTTTTTCCTTTGCAGATCCCCCTGGATCTCCTCCATTCCATGCTGCTCATTGTGCAATTACGAACTGAAATGGGAATGTGATCGTTCAGCCCAATACTGAGGTCCCTGTGGACAGGCACTTCATTTCTCTCCTATCTGCTGTAATGGCAAGTCCCCACATTTATTCCCCTGGTGCTTTGCTGGGCTGCTCTGGTGAGAAAGTCATTATCCTTTCCAGGGAAAAACTCCATGGCATACCAAAGGCCTGGAAAGTAAAAAAAGCTGTTACTTTTCAAACAAGGTAAAAAAAAAAAAAAAAAAAAAAGAAAAAAAGAAGGAAAAAAAGGGAAAAAAAGGAAGAAATGGAAAGCCAGGTTTTGGAAGCTACAGCAGTTTTCTCAAGGACAGCTGTAAATGGCATTTACTGCATACAAATAAGAGCCAGCAACGATGAAAAGAAAGCAACAAATAAACAAATCAATGACAATGCCAACAAAAAAGTGTTCAGCTGCCAAGAACATACTTTATCTCTCATTAGCATAATTATTGCTTAGAGTTTCAACTCCAAATGCCACAAACCATTAAAAAGTTATGTTATGCTTAAATATTTTGTCATTTTTGGCAAGAAGGCAAGCTTAGGGAGAGGAGGGTGTGAATGGCTTCGCTGCCTTGTTCCATGAAGTTATCTCACTCTTTTGAGGAATTACCCTCTTGCACTGATAAGCCAATGGCAGCCAAACCTGACAGAAGCCAACATGGCCCCTGTGCAGCAGAGAGAGTAGAGGGAGCTGCTGCCAAACTGCAGCAGCCTGTAGATTTTTAAGATGCTGAAAACAGAACCAAGGATTTCCACCAAAGAAAATTTCACACTAAACTTTTTACTCCTAGGGAAAGGTTGGGAGAGGCAAAGAGCTAAGGTCTGGTCAAGGAAAGTTGTTTAGATTACTTTTTCTGGATATTGCTTCAGCTGCCTCTTTCCCCAAACCTTGCAGCATACACAGACAGAGCCTAGGGATCCAGACAGGCAGTGAGCAGAAGCTTGGTGTCAGCTGGGCAGGAAGCAAAAGAGCAAGCAGTTGGAACTCCCTCAAGCCAGAGAAAGGAGAGAAGATGGCATTTCCTAATCCTCCTCAAAGCACTGTTTTAAACTGTATAAAATTATCACATATCCCTCCAAATGTGGCCTTATGTTTAGGCAGAGAAAAATCTGCATGAAGACAATAATTTTTACCCAGACTGATCCATCCCATTTAACTTGGAAAATAGTTGCTGGCTTTTTAGGAAGCAATGACATTCTTGAGTCTTTTATGAACTGATAAATTTGAACTGCATATTTCTGCCTGCACTTTCTTATCTCAAGGATGGTCCATATCATTTCCAAAATAAATTTAAGGGAGCTTTGTTAGTAACCTCTCTGGGATTAAAGTCCTGAAGCTGACTGAGTCATGCATAATGGATCCAGCTCTGAGAAGTCCCATCAATTAAAACCAGGTGTGCTGCAGGAAAGTGCTCTGGCAGCAAATCACCATCAGAAGGACCTTTCAGAGTCAAGTCCACCCTCATTTTATTGCAGGGGCCTGCTGGGTCATTACCTTTGGAAATCAATTCTAAAGTCTGACAGATGCTTTCAGCTGGCAGAGCTGTGCACTGTGGCGGGCACCAAATAGCTGCAGTGCTGCTGTGGCTTTTGTGGGGTCTGTTGATAGCTGGTGGCTATAATTAGCAGAGCCCTTTATGCAACTGTTGTGTCCCTGAGAGAAATCAATGCTGCAGCATTGCTTTACCTTCCTTGCCTTACCTAGACTGCTCTAAATTGAAATTTAAAAAAAAATTGCTGCAAATGCAGCCACGAACTGCAGGCTTTGAACCATATTTTACAGAGCTTCTCTAATGTATTACAAAGTTTCAGCTGTAGCATTAGGCAGTGCAGAATAAAGCTGTTTGCTCATACAGTTGCCTGGGGAGACCTCAGGGCTGGGAATCTTCAATAGGTTAGACAGATGTTTAGCAGGTATGAGACAGTATCATTTATCCAGTTGGTTGGTTTAGAAGCCTCCCAGAGGTCCCTGTTTCCCTTATTTTTCAATGGTTCTGTACATGTGGGATGATCGAGTTACTTACAAATTGTTTGGCAAACTGGAGGACTAATAAAGCTTAATTGGGCTTCTGAGTGGATTCCCTTACATCAAATAATGTAGATGGTATTTACATTTCTTTCAGGAAAAGCAGAAAATTCTCCCTCCGCAGAATTTTCTGTTGTTGTAAATCTTACAGGACCAGAATACCTCTGAGACCCCCAAAGCTTGGACTGAAATTGGCTGGTTAGTGCAGTAGTGATTAGCCAAGTGCTGACACACTACCTGCAAACAAGCAAGCACAGAGAGTGATTGTGAGAGCCCCATTACACCAGGAAATCAGGCTGAAATGTGAAGCTGATGCAGGAGCCTTATGAGGCAATTTAACAAATGACCACTCTGTGGGGGAAACAGGAGGAGGTACATAAGGTTTTAATTACACTGATTATAGAGTGGGTTTTTTAGTGCATTGCAGCCATAATTTTGTGCTAATCAGGCAATTCAAAGCCATCAGAAGCTCTTCTTAAAATTTTCTCATTTATTTTGTGTCACTGGTAAAGGAACCTGAGTGTACCAGTGTATCTAATTCCTTCATAGTAGCTGTCACTGGTAAAACACTATGGACTATAATATACACTAAGGGTTTATTAAGTGGGGCTAGAGCAAAACACAGATTAATGGCACGAATTTAATGTGGAATTTTATTTTTATATGCTTCAATGGCACCTGCTCCTGAAGGCAGAATGAGAGTTGCAGGTGATGAACTCATGCATGAGTTTAGTGCTGATGATTTTTACTTACAGAAGATAGAAGTCTTGGCAAGGTATTTGACCCCCTGTGTAACATTGCAGGAGTATATCCACTCTAACATCTCTCAGAAAACCAAAGGGGACATGCCAAGTAATGTTAGTTAGCTGTGTTTTTTCATAAAACTCTCAATAGTGACAAACAAATGGGGAAAATTGAGTGGCAAATTCATTTGAACCTCAGAGGTTGGTGCAGATGATTGTTAAAAGAGCAGATCTGAACAGAAAAGACATGGAAGGGCGAGCACATCAAGTAACAGCATCATCATTAGGGCAGAGAGTGATGCATTCCACACCCAGTGGAGGTAGGCCTTTTTTCCCCATATCATCTGCTGACAGAAGAGGAAATAAGTAAAGTCAAAGGAATAACACTGACACCAGGTCAGAGGAGCTGATGAAACACAGTGTGGATCTATCTAAAGAAGTACAAGGTATTAAAACAAATCTGACTAAGAGATTCAAGTTTATATTTCTGCTGTGGTCCTTGCTTTTCCCAATTTGTGCACTGCTTGTTTTCTCAGTGTGCATTTTTACAGTTCCATGCAAATTTATGCCCAGGGTTTCTGAACAAGAAATGTGTAGGTGACCAGCCAGTGCTCATGGCAGAACTGGATGGAAATATTTTGCTCATCTTTCATTTGCCTGCAGTAGGTCTTCCCTTTTGACTAAATATCAAAATGCTGCCTGAAAAGTACCAAATGGGATGCACTGGAGTTCAAGACTGCAAATAGGCTAAGGAAAAAAATATGTCATAAAATTCCACATAAAATTCATGCTATTAATCTCTGCTTTACTTTGCCCCCACTTAATAAGCCCTTAGTGCATACTACAGGGAGTCTGTATTGTTTTACCAGTGATGGCTACTATGAAGGTACACTCAGGTTCCTTTACCAGTGACACATTGATGCCTGCTGCAGGTTAAAGCTGTTAAAAATGCCACTCAAGCTTCTCCTGCCTTGCTCTGCACACATGTATTAAGAGGAATCATCCAGGGGAAGCCACTGGAATTTGATGAACCTAGCCTTATTCCAGCTGATTTGATGGGCAGGGTAGAGGCCATTGGGAATGAGCCCAGAAAGCACAAGTTAAAATAGATTATTTGTTCATTTAGAGGCTTTGGGTTTTCTGCTGTCACATCTCACCCACTGATGGCTTTTGCTGGTCTCTGAGATGGAGTGTGATGATGTTCTATGCTTATTTCCAGACTGAACAGGGAGTTTCAGACCACTACCCTTATTCCAGCTCAAAATGATGAGTGAAACATGCTGCCAGTGAGCTGCCATCCCCCTGTCCTCTCTGGGATGTTTCTGTGGAGCTGGAATGGTGGACACAATGTCCTGCTGGCAATGGCAGCATGCAGACACCCCTGTCCCTGTCAGACTGCTCAGGAAGGGCAGGGCAGCAAAGAAAATACTTTGTTTGGTGGGGCTGAGTTTTTGTTTATTGGTTTGGTTTTTTTTTTGATATGTCTGTTTTTAATTAGCAGCTTATAGGAAAAAAAAAAAAAAACACAATATGTAAAATAGTTTTCCCCTTGCTTTCTTAAACTCCCTGGTGCCACCTGTTTGTAGCACACGGTGTACTAATGCTGGATACAGGATCCAGCAGCCAGGGTAGGTAGCACTTTAATAATTCAGACATGGTCTGCTTGTCAGAGCTGTTTTCTCTCTTTTCACACCAGCACAGCAGCGTTTTCCTTATGTGACAACTGGAATGTTCCCTCCAGACTACCCCGTGCACAGTCACTCCACACTGCTTTCAGAGCCCAGGCAGCAGATCAAATGATCAAGGATGCATAAATCTTCAGCAGAAGGCAAGGCTGGTACACAAAGGAAAGATGAACCACTGATCTCTGGATATCTTCCTGTCTTGTCCTGCTGCTGGCTATTTTCACAATTTCAGCAGCTTTTTGAGGTATACCACCTCTACAGTTCGCTGCGGGTTCTTATTAACAAAGATTCTTGCCAGGAATCATTTCTGATTAAAGGATTAAAGCACAAGGATGAAATTGAGAGGGAAACAATTTTGATTTCCAAGTCTTTAGATGCATGAAAGATGTTTTCTTAGCTCTGGATTCAGAAAAAAATTCTGTCTGTGTTGATATGTGTCATATTTGCTTCATCCAGCTGCTGGAGAAAAGAGGCTTCACTCTCTTTGAAGTTTACCCTTCTGAGCTTAGTGCTGGTACAGTAACTGAAGTAGCAACTTTGCCCTTTGAAAATGCCTCATTTCTGTCTCAGAGTTTCCTTCCCTTTTTCCTTTGGAAGCTGATGGAGTTAAGGGAATATAGAGCCAGTGTGAACTCAGTATCAGTAAGGCTCTAAAGTCCTGATAATAAGAACACTGTAATAAGCTGAGTGAAGCAGTAGCATTATCATCATTAGGTTTCATCATATCTATCCCTGATGAAAAACACTTTACTTCTTCTGGTCTCTCCATGGACTTTTGTGGTGTTGGAAGTGACTCCCTCACCAGAACTACAGAGGGTTGAGTCTTGTAACTCAGCACTGCTTTAGGCACATAAACCCAGATGAAGGAAACACCCTACAGCACCCCATCAAATTCATTCACACACCACAATTCCTCTAGCTCCTTAGAGATATGCATAACTGGAGCCATTTCAGCATAAATTTTACATTTTTCATTTACTTTTTCTGTGTTGTTAATTAGCAATTAATTTTACAGCATCATTCCGACTTCTTGATCATTCAAACTTCTTTATTTAATATACTATAGACAGATTAAAAAAAAAAGTTAAAAAGTTCAGCCTCTCCCAGCCATTTTCATCATTAATTTCCTCCATTTCTCATTTTTAATTGCTGAGTTATCTCTCTAGCTCCCTTCCCACTCCAGTACATTAGAGGGAAAAAACCCATCCAGACCAGCCTTCTGGTTTCTCCTAGCCCCTTTGGCTAACAGTAACTCATTCCAGGGTTTTAATTGCATTTTTAAGTAAGGCTGCTACAGCTATTGGCTTTGAGCCTTTCATCATGCACAGTATTTTGTTAGCATGCAAAGCAGTGCATGCTGTTCAACAGGGACAGCCCCTCACAGAGGCAGAGATAAAAACTAGAGCACATAACACTATCTGCTCTAAGAACCTGGGCAAGGAATATGAAGATGTTAGTTAATTTCTTGGCTGTCTCCCATGTTCGGGTCTGATTTAGTCACCTCATCACTGTCTCAGTTCTCTGCCTGTAAAATATCCCCTCTCTTACCAGCTAGTGGCACAACTACTCCTTCTGCCTCAATCATCCTGCCATTAGCCAGCAGGCTCTTTGGCACACACCCTCATCCAGGTACCAAATAGACCCTGCCTCAGCACCAACACTTCTGGCATTGCAGGGTGCCAGGATGGCTGCCTTCTCTCACGTGTGCCAAACCCCTGCATTCCCTATTTCCCCATATCCAAAACCCTTATCTACTGCACAGAGCCCAAGAATGAGTAGAGTGATGTGGCTGCCTGTCCCTACCTAAACCTTGCCCCTCCTCTGCATGTTTGCCCATCCTTTGTGTGACCCAGGATGGGAGTGCATGCTCTCTGCTGTGGACAGAGAGAAAATCCATCCTGTCCCTGCTGAGTGCTGCAGTTGTGCCACCTTAAGCAGAGCAGTCACACACCATTAATGCCCAGCTAGTGTAGAGGACACTCACCCGGGTGTGGGTTCAGTGATCTGCTATAACCGCACTGTGCATGACTCATCTCTCTGACCTTGTGTTAACATAAAATCCAGACTGGTGCTAATAGGAGTTGTGGTTAAACAGTTGTAAGGGCACACCCTTGACACTGCAGTCATTAAAAACGGCATTATTTCATTTCCAAGAGTACGCAGATTTTAGCTTCCATATCCTAAACCAAATTCTAACTGAGTATTTACTTTCTGAGTGGTTTCTGTCCTATTTTCTAGCAACCATAGTTTTGCTTCCTACCCTAAACCCTATTAGATTGATCATAAACTCTATACAGTACCACAGAGAATGAAGCTGTTAGTGTATTTGTATATTGAAAAACATTCTGAGAAGAAAAGACAGCATATAATGTTCAAACATAAGAAGGTATCTTATTAATAATTGATATATTCTTCCAACTGTTCTGAGTGTTCATAAAATGCTCTGAGTTTCTCTGTTGAAATGTGAGCTGTGAGAACAGTCACTGCTTACACAGTGACAAACTGTAATCACAAATGAACCTGAGGTGTCATAGCTGCTCTGCCTCCAAATTCAGCAGATTTCACAATGCATTAGAAAAGCATAACCAGCAATAAGACTGCAGGGCAATTAGCTCATTAAAAGCAGGGTGGACTTCTTGTTAAACAAGCTAACATACCTCATTTGTTTCAGCTTCTTCAGGAAAATCTCTTCAGGCTGCCGATAACCACTGAGCCAGGAGCTGACTCAAGCACAACATTGAGGGAACTGGTATCAGATCAGCCCTTCCCATGATGGATCCCCTGGCCAGGTTCTGAGGAACAACTGATCAAGTTGGAGCTCACAGGTTCCCCCGGCCCAGTGAGGACAACCCCAAAAGAAATGAGAAATGGAGCAGCTGCAGAGAATAATTCTAGGAATAATTAATAAATAACTTTTTAAAAATTACTAGAATTTTAAAGTTAGTTTCTAGAGAGAAGCTGCTGACTCTAATATGGCACCCAGAAAGGTTTATTCCTATGGATCCAGATGTCAAGAGATATTTGTCCAACTAAAGTGTCACTTTAAGAAGCTTTTAATGTATAATTATTTATAGATCCCTGCTAGTGCTTCATTAATGTCATTAATTTCTTTATGAATCCTTGAGTTTCACTATAATCACATATACTAAATTTTTTCCAGCTGTCTCCACTTTTTCTTGATAGTCAAAACCTTGTTTTCTAAGTGTTTTTTATTTGTTTGCTTTTCATTACTTTTTATTTTGAAAGAGAATTTTAAAAGAAATGTTTGATACAATGATATTTACTAGAAAATTATAACCCTTGCAGACTTTTGAAGTACTCTGTGGAGTTTAAAGGAAAACTGCATCTTCTGTAGAATGTTAGAAGAAGCCTCAAGAGTATCACCAGAAGGTGCCTGTAACAGTTCAGAGGTTTGATAGCAAAATTCAGTAGAACCTTTTGAATGTGTTCATAGTTTTCCTGCAAATTTAATAAGCCCTCTTGAGACAATCTCAGCTCACTGTTTGTTGATGGATTTGCTGTGTGCCATTTCCTTGAAAGTTCATGGCCTGAAGGCTGAATTGTTACATGTCCAAGACCCTTCCCTTTGCCTTATTTGGGCTCTATCAATGGACCTTAGTAGGAGCATATAAGCAAAAAAGGAAATTAGCTACTATCTCTTTGTGTTTGGGAAGACACAAATGATGTGTTTGAGAAGATTTTCAAAGTCATGGGAACAAGGCACTTCTCAGATTTCATATGGTGTTGAGCTAGGCTGTTTCTGGAAGGGGAGTTTGCTTGCAATTTTTTAGCCTTTGAGCAATCTCTGTAAACCCTTCTTGGCTGCTTCACGTGCTTTGCATTTTCTTTGTTCATCTATTTTTAAATACCCAGACAGACACACTATTATAGTTCAATTTATTCTTCAATATTGATTTTTTAGGCTGGCATGTGATTTGCTCCCATGACTGTTTGCCGTGACAGATCTTTGGAGTCAGGACTTTTTGATAAAAGAAATTGCATTGTTTCACCAGCCACATGGTTGGTAAGCAAGGAGAGCCAGGCAGGCTGGGTCACCTGAGCAGGAAATCATGGCTCTACTTACTTACATCACAAGTTTGTGGAAGCCCATGTATATGTCCTAATTAGATTTGAAATGTCTGAACTCAACGTTGTGTAGTACAAAGGCCACCAAAATGGGAGATGTTACCTACATAATGTAAGAATTGTTCCTTTTTTTCTTTTTATGGAGTTTAAAGTTAACAGTTAAATTAGGTTAAAGTTTCAAGTACAGTCAGAATTCATGTGGGCTGAGGTGTGACTTTTACAGTTCATTTCTGGCTAACAAGGGAAACTATATCTTCTGAAAACCAGAGGTCCCAAAGGGAAAATATTTCCACTGCATTATACTTCAATTGATTTAAACACAAATCCAGCAGTGGTTGAACACCTGAGAACAAGGTGTACTTGGTAGAGGAGAGGGTCAGCTCTGCTGTTCTCAAAGATGAAGGCATCCACATCAGAACTGCAGGTGTGACAAACCATCTACACTGGTCTTGCTTACTCTGCTCAATGCTGGCCGATGATCTGGCCTTGCGCACCTTTATTCCCCATTCCCTCCCCTTCCTGTCATTGCTCAGAGACTGATTTGGGGAACATATCTGAGCTGGTCAAATGTTAGAAGTGGACTGGAAGACAAGGAGGAAAGGATAGTGGAGGTTTGCCAGCACTGCAGCAACTACTCACACACCACAAGGACACATGGCAGAGCTATGAGGTGGGCAGGGGACACCACACGTTCCTTGTGTGTCCCTCTCTCCATCTCTCCACCCTATACATAACCTATCTACTGTAGATGCACCCAGAAGACACTAAAGCATAGCAATGTCTTGATAACAAAGCACAGCAATGTCTTGATAACCAGATGAACTAGCAATATGGTGTCAACAGTTTCTTTAGAAGTCACTTTTTACTCTTCAGTAAAGTTTTCAGAAACAAGTCTCAATTTAGAAACAACCACCACAGGTGGATGTTAAAACCTAACCTCATAAGTGATGGCATTGTTGCAGGCAATAAAAAACTCAACAAGAGCTGGTCATTTGCCATTTTTTTTTGCAAAAGGACAGCTATATAAACATCTTTCATACTAATAACTGTTTCTTTGTTTATACAGTAAGATTGCAGAATGAGAAACAATACTACAATTGTTGAAATTCCACTGCTCTTTATGTAGAGTAAATAGCACTTCATATACACAAGCATCATTTGTAAAATACAAAATAGAGACATTTATACTAAAATTCTGTACTATCCTTAGCTACAGATGAATAATTTTCCTCACAATCTTACAACACACAATACATAGAGAAAAGCAAATGAAAACAAATTATGCCACAGGAATGAGACTGCACCAACTATTAGATTATCTTTTAGAGATGACATAAAGACATCATCTCCTGAAAGCATGCCACAGGGTCATAATTTTCAAAAGAGGAAGGCTATATTCTGGAACTATATACTTCATAAGGACTACAGTCTGCAGAAATGCTAAAATGCACTGAAAGGAGTGACATCTAAATCTAATTATAGACAGATTTTCTAACTCAGCAGACAATATAATTTCCTCTGTAGTTTAGTGAAGCTATTTTAAAAATAGCTTTCTTGATTATTCCATTTTCATAACAGAACCATTACAATATAAAATGATGAGGTGGAAATGCAGTTTTCTGCTTTAACACAAAGCAGAAGAAATATGTCTTAGGGAGTTCATTTGGGGGGCTGGAGGAGAGATCTTTTCTTGCTGCAAAGCATCACACCATTTTTCATCAATTTAATATCTAAAAGAAGCACCTTGGGAGCAAAGTCACGAAAGTATATTGCACAATTGTATGTAAGATGCTGTGATATATATTTTTCATAAATGTTTAATGTTTTAGGATAGTTACATCCAGATTATCTTTCAGTCTGAACTTCCCAGAAGACAGGGAGAATTTATATGATCCTGTGGTAATAGCCCATTTTGTTCTCCCAAAATAATGTCTATCTATCACAGAATATGAATGGAAATGTCTAAGCAGAAAGAAGCCTGTGGCTAAAAATTTTGGAGTGTCTATCTTCAAGTTTCAGAACTGGTGTTTAGGGAATTAACCGCAAGACTCTTGGCTTTCCTGAGCTGTTCCAGGTTCTTTTGTGCAATGGTCCTTCAGGTCTGTTGTCCCCTTTGCCTGTGGAAAACCATAGATGAGCCACATAAAGCCACATGAAGAGAAGGCAGCAAGCCAGCAGCTGCAGTGTCCCTGGTGTGTGCCCAGCATTCCCACCACAGCCTGGACACCACGGGAAGTCACTCAGGCCAGCTCTGCCTGGGTGCTGGAAGGTAAGGACTGCACACCAACAGGATTCTTCATCCATTGCCATTTAAAGTGGAAACAACTGTTGTTCTTTAGTGGGGGTTATGTTTGTTGAATCATTAGCAGGGGAGGATGTCAAGTAGAAAGGGCTGATGGTGACTGGCATCAGAGCACAACTGCTTGCTCTGATGCCACTCACCATCAGCCCTTTCTTCTTGGATGAGTTTTGGACATGGCTGCATGCATACAAGCACTCAGAATATCCTGCAGGAATTACTGACAGGTAAAGAGTGTGGCCCTGAGAAGAAGCAAGGTAAGACCCTGCCAGGGAATGAAACTTTCTGGCAGAGGCCACAAGGGAAATCAGACATCCTTTCCACATGCTGTAGAAAAATCAGCTTTCCCTGTGCTTTGCACATAGATTTCATTTCCAGGCAGCAGGCAACTGATTCCATCATTGCTTTCTCCTCCATGCAGGGACTTCAGTCACTGGGGATTAGAGGTTTAGGAGGCAGGCAAGCCCTTCATGGGATTGCAAAAAAGTACTGCTATCAACTGCACATGTCAACTCCTAATGATGTCAGTAGGGGTTTGCTGGCACTCCCTGACTATGTTATTAAATGCCTCTCCCAATCTCATGGTAACTGGCTTTCAGAAAGTGATCTTCTGTTTCTATTACTCCATTTTTCAGATAGAAAATCAGAAAACCAGAATTTCCTCACTCGCAAGCTGTCAGGAGATTTAAAACACTGAAACTTTCTCTCTTTTCAGTGCTCAAAATTATTAAGTTGATCAGTAATTATAGCACAGTAATATAATATACTAGATAAATTTTGTGGCTAAAGAGATTTAATAATATCATGAAGATATAAATATTCAATAATATTGAGGTTCTTTGTAACCCTGGACCAAATTGCTATGGTATTGGACAGTAGGAATAACCATCATCATTTTCTTCATCAATATAATCCCATACAACCTCACCCATTGTGTGATTCTTGTAACTATTTTTACCTGACAAATAGTATTTCACTTCTAGTTGCCTTAAACATTTAAGGCAACTCTACAAGATCCTTTCACTGATCATGGCTAGGGGAGATTTGTCCTTACTGAAATTCTGACAGGAGATCATTTAGCCTCTAGCTGCTTGCTGCATATTCTCCTTGAGTTCTCATGCTTGTTTCCCCTGTGGAACAGGACTGAGAATCCTTTGAGGACTAAAGGGTCTACTCAGCTTAGTATCCCTACTAAATGCTTAGTATCAGTGAAGCTTAATGTTAAATATGTATCTCCATGCACTATTCTCACAAAAATCCTACTCAAACATTCTTTTATTCCAGTCTGATTCTTCTGGTTTTGTTCCCTGGAATGTACTATGTTTTATACTCCATTATTGTAATCAAAGCTCAGATTAACTGAAGAAGAGGATAGAGCCCAGAAGTTGCTTCTCTATAGACAATACTTTCCTTTTCAATTCAGTAATAGGTTTTAGATGCACTGAATTTCATCAGCAGATTTATCTTTGTTTACCAACAGTGTTTTGTGCTGTTGCAGGTAAATTGCACTCTATAAATAATGCTTTCTCAAAAAGAAACATTTAACGTGGTATGGTAGGCACACAGCATATGAAAGACTTTGTATTTTATAGTCAAACTCCCCATGGTAAGAATGTAACTGCAGTGAAACAGAAGACATCAGTACAATGTGAAAACTATTCATTTGTCCCTTTGATTGGTGATATAAAAATTAACTCCAACAACCAATAATATTAGGATTTCTCTTTCATCTTTCCTTCTCTGCACACTGCCTAGAAAAAAACTTCAATTTACTTAATGAACACAAAATAAAAGTCACTGTCATTGTGGCAATACATCTGATTACTATTAGTTATTACTTCATATAAATCATAAAAATTAATATTTTGATTGGTTTCATGTTGATGAGGTGTATGATGAGGTGGCTGACTTGGAAACAGAGTATCATCCAAAGCATAAAACCTGTTAGCAAGATTGTTCCTAATACTAAGCTGTGTATCTACTGTCCCAAAATTAATTTAACACCAATTCAGTTTCATTGGAAAACCTATGCTGAGGGTCAATTCTGCAGCCTGGTTTAGGATTTGATCATTGGTTGTTTGCACAGAGGTAATGCTTAGGACTTAATTTATGAAAGGATAGCTTGAAAAATATACACAGTGTTAATTTTATTTCATTTTTCTGTTTATGAAAATATAGTCCTAAATTTACTTTGTGGGATGTGTAGGAGAAGAGGACTTTAACTAGGAGCAAGAAGAGGCACAGGTAAGACTAATTTAAACAAAGAAGTGGGGGAGGTAGAGACAATCACAACGCAGCAGAAAAAGAAAACCCACAGTTGGCAATGTTCGAAAGAGCTGCAAATTTTGGGTCCCAACCTAACATATTTTCAACTTTTTTGTAGATCTGTCTTAAAATCAGGTGTGAGACATCAGAAGACAAATGGCACAGTGAGAAATGTGGGTTGTTTACCTTGGAAACTGGGATATTTCAGTCTTTTCCTTTTTATTCCTGGCCAGGCTGAAGACGTTTTGAAGGATCGCAGGCTGGATTCTGGGAAAGTTTCTAAGAGGAAGGAAGGAATGATCTTCTAGCATGTGTTGTAATTGTTTCCTATATATGTCTCATGAGTCAGACAGAATAGGATCAGGTCACTGACACTTGTTTTGCCATAACAACAAGAAAAACAGATTTTGGTGGTAGGGGTGATGGTGATGTGTTATTTTTAAACTGCTTCATGCATTTTCTAACGTACAGGGGGAAAACCTGTCACATTTTTAACAGAGGTTCTTCTGGGTAGACCTACATTTTAAGCCATTTCTTTAACAGCCTGTAGGCCAAATATCTTTTATATTTCTGTATCTGGTAAATGTTATAAGAGTGTACAGTGAACTCTGATGGAAGTGGATAAAACAATACTACTATTGTATTATATTTAAAATTAGGCAACCCAATACTACAAAAGCTCATATTAAAGTTGTCTTCCTTCACATAAGTTTTTCTCTTTGTCCTGTGATGTTCCTTCTATCTAATCATACCTTTCCAAGGTAAACTTACCTACACTTCCAAGAGTGTAGGATTTGACCTTGCTGAAATTGTATTTTTTGTAAACTTTCTAATATCTCACATGACTCAAGATTTGCAAAGGTATAGGGCTGAGTGACAAAACATTTCCTTTGTACTTCTGATCAGTTTGTTAGGTTGATTGAAAGTCAGTGGGTTATAAGAAGATTCAGCCTCAATTTTGATTGATGAGTCAGATGACACAGTTGAGAAAAAGTAGGACACTAGCTTGTGCTCCCTCTAAGTGGATAAAAATAAAGGACTAAATTTTCAAAAGATTCAGGTCACTGAAATAGGCTTTGGTGTTCATTATAGCAGGTGCATGTGGCAATAGTACCCATGGGCTGTTCCAGACATTGCTTCAGTGAGGCAATGAATAGCACTTTTTAAAACTTAACACTGCTGAGGCAGAAGGGTTGCCTGGAAAATGGACCTGTCTAAATAGCATGGCTAGGTGGGAGTATCCCAAATTAGATGGTTTGCCATTGGTGAGTAGTAATTCCTGCTGACTTCATTGTAGTAATGTGGGCCTTCAGCTACAAGGAATAAATGCCATGGCTGAGGGCATCTGGTACAGTGTGTTGGTTTGTGCTGCACTCCCAGAGAAGAACTATTGGGCCTCTGAGCTGTCAGGACCAACCACGGAAACACACGGATTTGCTCTGCAGGAAGAGAAGGATACCTGAAGATACAGAAGATGCAGAAGAGATAAGAAGGTACAGAAGAGAGAAGGACACCTGCTCCAGTGCTCCCCTTCACCATGTGCTGGCTGTAAAGCCTGTGCCCAGGGAAGAGGTTGTCTGGGTCCTCCATCCTGCTGGGACATTTTCAGGGAAGCATTGGAACTTATGCCACCCTACAGTTAAACATTAAGCTCCTTTAAACTGTAGGATCCAAACAGCACAGGAAATATGCAAGGTCAGACACACGTGTTGTTTTGAGGTATGCCTGAGTATCTGGGTTATAATGTATTTTACATATTAGACACTGCAAAGATGGGCCTCTCACTAGCATTGCTCTCTAGGAGCCTAGAGCACCGAAAAGCCAAGCTGCAGTATGTCCTAGCTATCAGCTATGGATGCAGCAGGGAAGAGATCCTTTCCCAGATCTTCAACCCTACTTCTTCCATAGCCGATTAATTCTTGGGCAGCATCTAGGCAGCATCTCAAATTCATCCTAAGCACCAGCCCTGTATGATCCACATGCAGGCAGCTACATCCAGCACCAGACCTCCCTACTTTAGCGAAGAATCTTGGCCTGGAGATGATGTGCACTATCCACTATGTCTCCTATGGGCTGGAACCATTGCATTGCAGGCATGAAGACATTCACTGCTACAAAGGATAACAGCCTCAGAAACATCTCCAGTTGCTGGAGCCCAGTTGCCTAAGGCAGAGCCAAAGAGCAGTCAGTGTCCAGACCAGCACACTGGCCCCAGTACATCCAGTCCAAGCATGCACATATTGTTCCACTCAGACTCATAGCCCAGGGCAAGGAGGCCTCAGAGAGCAGAGCAGTGCTGTGCTGTGTACACGTGCTGTGGCCCAGGAACACAGAGTCAAATGGAGCTGAAGCTGAAAGCTGTTTTGACAAGTTAATGTGACCTTTCTGTGAATGGGTAAGAGGGTGTGTGAGCTGCCAGAGAGAATGTCACCACTGCTGGGTCCAAGTTTTTGTCCACCACTGTAACACAAGTTCAACTCAGCCTGTTGCATAAAATTAATTTTACAACAAGTACACAAATTCTACAATGATGCAAACCGAATTAAAAGAGGTAAAAGGATGTACACTATAGCCCAACAGGAGCACTAAACTAAGACTGGGACTGCGCTCTAGTTAACCAGAATCAGAAACTATGGAAATAGAGCCCGACTACTGTAAAAAGTAATTACAGACAGACCATTTAGTGTGTAATCCATTCTGTGTGTTTGAAACTGACCCAGAGAAAGCTGGTGGGCTTTGCTGACCCCATAATTTCCTGGGAGCCCAAGAACTGGCACAACATATTCAAGACAAAACCAAAACTGGTCTCAGAACTAGTAAGATCAGGACAGAGGCTTGGACACCCACAGTTGTGTGAGCCCACTTTAGCTACTGCATTCTTTTATTTCCCACCATGACCACCTTTAAGAGCAGATTGCCAAGCTGGGGGAAGAAGGACAAAAAATTCTACAGAGTAGATGGAAAGAGATATAAAGTATTTTGTGACTTGAACCCTTATTTTTCAGTACAAAGTATTAGGTATATCAACCATTTGTCTTTTCAACATCTTGAACAAGAGATTAAAAAGATCGATTCTGCTGGAAGACTGTCACAAGACTTAGGAGGGCGAGGTCACTTTATTGAAAATGTTTAATTTTATTTAATGTAATTCACTAATAAGGTCATGTTGACATCCTGAATTCTCTGAGCTAGTTCATTTCTTTAGTGTTAACACAATCCTACAAATAACAGGTAATTACCTTTCTACAAAGATATGGCACAACTTGGAATATAATAGGTGTGAGGAGAGAGGAGTTGGAAGAAGCACGCTATATATATATAATTATATAAGACCATATATGTATATAGATGGGTGTGTGTATTTATGTACATATATGCAGCCCTCATCCCCACTGGACCCATACCTCTTAGAGAAACCAAGCTGCTTTCTGGATAATGTCATTGGTAAACCCGATGGCAAATATACGTGACATTACTTTTTCCATGACATAAAGTGCTTATCTTGATAAAACAGTTATCTATCAGTTATTCTACCTGTATATACCAAGATCATTGGATAGATATGAATACTTATTGCAACTCTAAGGAAAATTATATTTGCACTGAACAAGGATGACTCACTCAAGAAAGAAATTGTGCCTGACGATGCATATAAACTTCCTCGATTCTTAACACTACTACCTCATGATGCAAACCTTTCCCTAAATATAGGTCCAAACTTGGCACATTAATTCTTCTGCTATCACACAGCAGTGGTCTTAACCTTTGTGGACAGCGTTGCACCATAAAGTAAACAGCATAAACCAGGTTTTTTTTGAGGAAACCACTAAATCTCAAGCCTTCTCCCTTCCCTCTCAAATAGAATTTAGCCAGGCAGGTTTTGTTGGAAATGGCATGAACACGGACACAGAATTTGCTGACTCTTTTTCTTCCATAGCAATATTATCTACTATCACGAGTATGCTGCTGATAAATTTTAAAGACCTAAATACATCTCTTATTCCATCTCCATCCTCCTGCCAAATTAAGACGGGAATGCATCCCCTCTTCACAGGTTACTTTTTTCCCTGAAAAGTCAGGGTCTGTTGTTACAACTTTTGTAAGTTTTACTTTATCTGACCCAAATCTATATGATTCCATTTAGCCAAAATAGAACACCTTACCCATTGGAAACATAACACATGGCAACCCATCTGACTACTTCTCAACTTAACTACATTTGTGTTAGTGCCTGTGAGGATGTGATTCTTATAAATTCACATCCTGTCTGCCAACAGGGCCATGACATTCAATCAGAGCCACTAGCCAACCTTGTACTAAGTTCTGTAAAAGCTGGCAAATGGGGTATTTAGAAACAATTGATCAGAAAAATTTTCTTCTATAAAAGGAAATGTATTATGTTCCAGCCTTCGCTTAACAGATAGACCAAATCATGAAGGATTCTACTTCTTATCAGTGTCATTAAAAAATATTCTAGAGGCAGAATCATTAGGAGAAGTGAATTCAGAGAATCTCACATTTATGGCAATCTTTCTTCATGTATACATAATTTAGGACTGATCAGACTTCAAACTTGTCATATCCACTGAATTTATATCCATGCCAAATTTGAAGAAAGGTTCTGAAGGACAAATTAGTTCCCTGCTGCTATTCAATATTCAGCTGTCAGGGTAACACAGCTTTGATACTGCCTCATATTTTCCCCACTTAAGTTTCTATTGCCTCCCACACTGTCCTGGTTCATCCCACCATTCCTCACCACCACCTCCTCTGTTCCCTGTACTGTGAGTTCCTGCTGTACCTATGCCAGAGCAGAACAGGTTTGGCAGGATAAGTATTGCCTGGTAACTAATTTTATTTACCCAGCTTCTGGGACTTAAGGTTCTTCAACGTAATGAGAGGAAGGGCTTTTTCTTCCAAGACTGATGGGAAAAGTTTTGTGATCTGGCTAAGAGACTACTCTTTTGGGGGAAAAAAAAGGAAAAGAAATAATCTTTTCAGTCAACTTGAAGCTTCTGTGCATATGAGTAATTTTCACTTTTCTTTCTGGTGCTGAAAATATTCTATAGTCTTGATAGAAGTAACAGTGCCAAACATGGGTGTTTCCCTTTCCCCAGATTCATTCCTGCTCACTGACTAGAGCTCAGTGATTACAGCAGCAGAGTCTCCATGTCAAATCTCCTCTTTGGCCTATGCCACCCAGCACAGACCAGGCTCTGGGCACTGGAGCACTGCTGTGAGCTATTCTTGCTTTTCACTGAAGCTACTATTTTTATCCATTGTCATTTTCAGTCACTGGACAAAAGACTAGAGTCCAGTGATCCCCCTCTGGTTGCTGTCTGCCACCAGGCTGTCCTCCTCCTCTAGCCACCATCTCCTTATCTTCTGATGTCTCAAGCCCTTCAGCGTTTCATTGGAAATATTTCTGTAATTAAAGATTATTCTAGTTAACCAAAAACCTCAAAGAACAGACTGCCATTAACACAAAGCTGCTTTGCTTCAATTTCACTTCTCCCAACAGAAAATGTCAGTGATTCATACAGCTCTGAAAGAGCCTTACACTTACATACAGGAGAGGGTTTTCTCTGCCTCTGGACTATGCCATAGAAGCTGCTAGCCCAGCGATGTGACAGGGGAGTTGTCCTACCTCCCTAGGCAGCAGAGTTGGAGACTACTAATTTTCTCTGTGGTTTTCTAGCACCCCAGGACACAGCTGTTTCTGTCTCAGTTCTATGGTGGATTAGAATGTCTGCCTTCTTTTCTGCCCCTGTAGACAGGCAGCTTGTATTTGCATTTTCTGTAGCTCAGAGGGAGTTTTGTGTAATGGAGAGCACCAGTACCTACCAAGAGTGGGTTTCTTCACTCTGCTTGCAGCTGGACTTCTCCAATAGTAAGGAGCCCAGTCACCACAGAGCATTGCTGATGGACAAGCAATGTGATGATGTTTATTAACTGGATAATCCACTTATTAACTGGATTTATGTTTTACTAAGAGGGATGATCACTGTAGAATAAAACTTCTGCTGGGGAAAGGCTGTTCTTTAACAGCATGCTCCCCAGTTCCAGTCACTGCCTGCTGAAGATGTTGTGATGTCCTGTTATACAGGATATAACACGGAGTTCAGTACACTGAATCCTTGACTAGCCTAATCTTTGACTAGCAGAACATGTAAATGGATATAGCATGCTGTGGAATGAAGCTGGAATGCCATAACTGCATTCACATGTGATATTACAATGGTAAATATCATCACTCAAAATTAGAAAACTGAATATGAAAACACTTTCCTATCCCAAAGAAATCTATAATTAAGTTATTCGTTGTGTTAGGCACTTTTGAGTTAAAATATGGATATCAATAATGGTGGCTAAAACTCAGACTGTCCAGATGTTTGCTTTGGAAACAAGAACTGAATGCTTTGGTGACACAGCTGTGATGCTCTGCCATTGTTCCCCTCAGCCCGTGCCTCTAAAAAGCTTTGGAGATAAAATTTGAGTTAGGAGAGTATTGCAGGCTCTGTTCAGCAGAGTCCTCCTTTTCTCTTCAGCCTAACAAACCTCCAAGTGTGAGAGGCTTCTAAAAATGGAGAGTGACTGATTCATAAAAATGGAAAACTGAAGGAGGCTGGTTCAGCTTACCCAGCCACAGTTTCCTATAACTGAAGAGAGGTGTGTTCTTAGGCAAACATTTTCTAACCTTTAAACAAATATTTGGCTTGAAGGCTAGGAAAATTCTGTTTCAGAGCAAAGACATGACCACTGCCTGTCATGAAAACCACACATGTGTTCTCCCAGCACGTCACCGAGAGTCTGCCTGCTCAGCCTGCCCCTGTGTACCTCCCACATCCCCCCAGTGCTCTACTGACCAACCATTCAAGCAGCTGCTGTTTGCATGCAAGAGCACATTTACATTTTAATGAAACACGGGGGTGGGGGATGTGTTCAAGGCCCTGGAATGACCCAGCTGTGGCGGGCAGTGGGGAATAAACCAGGAACTGGATGAGCTGTTCTGTCAGGCCAGATTTATCCCATAGCTTCATGCAGCTGTTGGATAAAAGGAAATGATGACATATAATTTTAAGTTTTTTGCCTGAATTTTTTTTTCCTTTCATTTTTCTATTATTTTCCCACAGTAGTCCTTAAAGCTTAGAGGGGTACCTCACAGCTTAAGATAGGTTGCTGGATTTTATTTACTCTGTCCAAACTCCCTGGCTCAGCCCTAGTAAATTTCTAATTTGCAAGTTACTCCTTTGTGTCTGTAAAAATTGCCATTATCTGAGAGGTGGAAGGGCCATGGCAGAACTTGTGACCAGGGAACCCTTTTTCCCTCCTTTACTAGAAGCTGTCTTTATTCACCCTAAGGGATAGTTTGGGAAGCTGTAATTTTTACTGCTCTTTTTCATCTGGTGGGGAGCCTCATCTGGCAAGTTTACTGTGTGGTTGCTGGTTGGAGTTTGAGTTGGATGAAGAAAGAAGCATTCACAGTGAAACTTCTGAAGATCTCTGGCTGGGGCTACACAGAGGGCTGGCTGCACAGCACATTTGTATTCACCGTGGATGCTGCTCTGAGCACTAGCCAGGCACTCCACACTATTAAAAAGAAAGTGTCTCACAAGAGCAAAGACTCCTTTAGCTTGTTTGGGGAGCTGCTAGAGGTCGCCTGGTTCAAACCGCACCCCCAGACAGGCCCCATTTTGAAGTTATAGACTTGAAGGAGGACTTCAACACCTGACATCGGGGTTTCTCCTTGAACTCGTCCTGCACTTTATGAAAGTCAGCCTCCCGCTTCACACTGCGTCACCTTATGCTGCGTGGAAATGTGAATGAATGAATAAATAAGTAAATAATAACAACAAATAGTGGAAGGAATTGCTGTTTTGGGGGTTTCTCACCGCAGGGGGCGGGGAGCAGCGGGGCAAGGAATCTCTAGAGACTTTTGTGCGGAAAGGGGAATAAACCTCCGCCGCAGCGCGGGGCGGGGGGAGGCTCTCGGGTGGCTTCTCGGAGCGCCAGGGGGGGATTCCACGCGTTACTCGGACACAGGGAACAGCAACGAGAGAAAGCGCCCGCGTCCCAGCACGAGGCGGCGGGAGCAGCAGGAGGAGGAGGAAGAGGAGGAGGGGGGAGGCCCTTCCTCCCTGCCTGCGTCCCTCCCTCCGCCGCGGTACCTGCGCCGCGCGTCCACGTGAGCGCCACATCAGCGCCGCTCCGCGCCCTCCAAGTCAGCCCGCGGCCACTCGGGGGGCAGCCACCGGCCGCACTCCCCCTTCCCTTCCCTGTTTCCTTCAGCCCCCGCTCCCCTCAGCGGCCCGGCCCGGCCCGGGGCTCAGGCGGCCCCGGCTCGGGAAGATGCTGCAGTCGCTGGCGGGCAGCTCCTGCGTGCGGCTGGTGGAGCAGCACCGCTCCGCCTGGTGCTTCGCGCTGCTGGTGCTGGGCTACCTGCTCTACCTGGTGTTCGGCGCCGTGGTCTTCTCATCGGTAGAGCTACCCTACGAAGACCTGCTGCGCCAGGAGCTGGGCAAGCTGAAGCAGCGCTTCCTGGAGGAGCACGCCTGCCTCTCGGAGCAGCAGCTGGAGCAGTTCCTGGTGCGGGTGCTGGAGGCCAGCAACTACGGCGTCTCGGTGCTCAGCAACGCCTCGGGAAACTGGAACTGGGACTTCACCTCCTCCCTCTTCTTCGCCAGCACCGTCCTCTCCACCACGGGTAAGGCAAAGGCGCTTCTCCCGCTGCCGGAGGCCTTCCGGGGAGGCCCGGACCCCCGAGGGCCCCGCGGCGGCGGCCGGGGCGGTGTGGGGCAGCCGGGGCTGCGGGCCGGGGCCGGGGCCGGGGGCACGGAGCGACCGCCGGTCCCGCAGTCCTGGGAGTGAGGGGGGCTCTGGAGGGAGCCCCCCTTCCCAAACGCTCCTGTGCCACAGGCGTGTTTTGTCAGGGTGCATCACCCATCACTGACCCCCCGTGAATTCGGCGCCAAGAGCCAGGCTGCCCATTCCCTCACCCTGAAATCCTTGGCGGTCTCGAAAATCCGGCGAGATGCCCGGCTCTTTCTTTGAACTTTTAAATGCTTCTAGAGGTGACTCCTTTGCGTTCTCCTTTGGTGGTGGTTTTTGGTGTTTTTTTTTTCCTGGCTGATTCTTTCCTGGGGGGGGGGATACACACACAGGGATGGACGGGGATAGACTGCTAACCCGGTTATAATGAAGTTAAATTTCATTTTCATGTTTTACTGTCAATTTCCATTTAATATTTGCATATAAGTGATTGAAAGATAATGCTGCCTTTCTTCCAGATAGCAGTTTGTATTGGTGTTTTGAAAAACTCGAGGAAACGTTCCTCTGACCATAGTTTCTACAAACACTTATTTTTACAGTAGTTACATTTCACATACCATCACAGTGAACAGCCTTCTAAAGGATGAGTGCAGGCATTTGTGCTGGGAAGCTGGCTTCTGGTGATTTGAATGCAAGTCACTGACACAAATAATAAGGGCTTGTCAAATAAGAAAAGCTTTTAAAAAATCACCCCAAAATTTGTCCAGCCAGAGAGGGCTTTGTGTCTTGGCGGTACATTGATATTGCTATAAAAGATGCACTGTTTCTTTATTTTTTTTTTTTCCTCCTTGCCCCCAAGTTAGCACTCTTTCTATAATGGGAAATTTAATCAGCTGATACTAATAATGACATTTAATAATTTGCTTACCTGTTCATAAGTTAGTGCTTCCTGAATGATCTCAAACAGGCAGTGCTTGTCCTATAAATAGTTGCCACTGAGCATACAGACTAGGGTTATAAGGAAGTTGTGTTTTTAAAGAATAGGACAGGGTTATGGGTGTCCCCCCCCCAACACCTCCCCTCCCCACTTCTTAATTACTAGAGTTTGTAAGAAGAGAGAAAGTTACACACTTAAAGCAGTTAAATGCTTTCAGTGAATAAATTTCCAAGTATTAATCAACATTATAGGAATACTGCTGATGAAAAAAAGCATAGAACTGTGATAGTACTTCAGCACCCAAATTTTTTCTTTCGTTTTCTTTCAGTAAAGCTATAAAGCACTTAAAACTTAAGGAGCTGAATTGACCTGCTTTTTTCATCTCTAATCAGTTGTACTGTTAGGTACTATAAAATGTAAATTATTTTTCCAAGAGCTATTTTTATATTCAAATTAGTTTTTCTGTAGTGTAGTAACTCACATTAAAATAATAATAAAAAAGGAATGAAAAAAGGTCCTACTTTTCTTTTAAAGGACTCAGTCAAAAAATGTTCACAGTGGGGAACATGGACAGTGGGGCTGGGTCTGAGTTGGTAACACCTTACCACTTCCTGCTGATGCACAGCTAAGGATGTTTGGCTTGAGTAGTACTGCTCAGGCAGGGATATCTCTTTCCCACTGCATGTCTGCTGAAGGGCAAGGCATAAGCTGGCCCTGCATGTTTAGCTGGCTTGATCATAGATGCCTTGCCAGGGAAGAAGACTCAATGTACCATTGTCCAAATGGAAAACCTTTTAGAAAATGCCACTTACGTGGCATGCGTGCAGAAAACCCGGAGGTCTGTCATGCATGAGGTGAGTTTTGTTATTTCTGTGAGCTTCATAAACTGAGGTCATCCAGTTTGGTCATCCAGATGTGGTAGACTAGGCATCAAGTGGTGGTACTTCCTTCTGTGTCTGATAGTCCTTTGACTTGGGCCCTTTTTAACCAAATCCATCTGTTTCTTGTTTTATGCAGTGGCCTTCAGCTGCTCTTAATCACTATTTAATATAAATTAGAGTTTGTACAAGTAGACAAGTATAAATCCAGACCAGTACAGTACCTCCAATGCTTGTTCAAGTTCTCCCCAGAGCACAGGTATTTCTGGTGAGGTGCATTTTTTCCCCTCAATTGACTCTGCACCTGTGCAAGAAATCTTTCAAGTCTCTTGAAATGGTCATTAAAAGCGATGACAAGCACAAGAACCCGATTGGCCACCTCAAACAGTTGTTCAGAAGTGCTTGAACATTGAAAATATGCTGTATTGTTGTAAAGTGTACACCTGAAATGCCCTCCCTTTTCCAAGTACAGTAAGGGCAAAAGCAGAAAAGAGAACCCTGCTACTGGTGGTGCCAGCTGAGGGTTGTTTCTGTGTGTAATTGAAATTCCAGGGAGCAGCTGGATGCTCCGTATGTTCAGCTGACTGTATTTGTCTCTCATATGTAAATAAATGCACACCTACCCCTTGTACAGACGACAAGGCTTCTTTCATAGCCTTTCAGTTTTCTATATAAAGCACGTGGGGAAGTGTTTAAATTTGGCAACCCTGACTTTTCTTCTTGTTCCCTCCTGTCCTTATTATAGTCTTTGGCTTCTTACTCACTAGAGAAAATCCATGAAGAAAATGATAAAGCCAGTTACAAATTAAAAAAAAAAATCTTAAAGGAGATTGCAGAATAAGGCAAATTGCTACTTGAAAGCAATTAATGTTGCTGTGCACATGGGCTGTCACAGGACTGTCACAAGCTGCCTGAAGGACGGGCAAGCAAAGGGCAGTGAAATGGACTAGTGGTGAGGCTTCAGCAGATTGTAGCAGTGACAGGTAGCAAGTTTCTCTTCTGACTTTATTCCTCCCTATGCAACTTAAGCAGTTGTGCAGAATGCCATATGAGCAATGTGTAAGGTGAAGCACTTTGGTCATTAATAATTGACAACTAAACACTAAGAATATACAGTTGTGTGCATTTAAGTAGTATCTGCCTTGGAAATGCCCTGTAATTAATACCTGACACACATCTATGGTCTGCTTGTCTCAGTGCTAGATGCCATCAAATCATTATGCTGAAGCAGTTCTTTCTGGTTGGCTTTGTTGTGGTGCCATCTGTACTAAAGTCTTTTATTTCTAACAATAAAAATGAAGTAATTTTTTGCGCTCACCCTTGCAGGTGGTGTTTTCACTCATCTTGGTGTGCTGTCAGTGTCTAACATCTTATCCCATATTGGTACAGTATGGAAATACTGCATTACACGAGTTGTAAGCAGAATGAAGCAACCAAGGAAATTGATACTGGTTGTGTTGACAGATATGAAAAGTACACTGACTTCTGCTTGTTGAAGGAAAGTAGGGAGGGAAAGAAGCTGCCAGTTTAGGAACTTGGGGCCTGTAGTTTTATGTTTGTTTCTGGAAAGTCTTCTCAGTGCAAGGATATTCCATGGCATTTTATACAAACGGGCTGTAAGACTTAATCTGACTGTCCAGCTTTGAGTATTTTTGCCTTCATCTGCAAGCCTTGCCACCTACAAGTATGGCTGGAGGTTTTATATAACATTGAGACACCAGAGGGATGCTGAGGAACAGCTGCTTTGTATCCTTCTCTGCTGTGATAGGCTTGGCAAGATACCCATTAGAAGGAAGTGAAGATAGCCTTGTCCTGATGTAGGGATTTGCAGAGGAAAGGTGAGAAGTTGCCTCTTCTATGATGGCAACACATACATTAAATTTTTTGATTGAGGTCAGCTGACCTGTCATTTGAACCACAGGAGTTAAGGTAGTGAGAGAGGGGAGGATTGTCTGTATTCAACCACTTCTGAAGCCTGTAACATGATTGTCTGCAAAGTGGTTTGTGAAAGCAGCGTTTTCTCCGAAATTCAGCCTGTACCAATCTCATTGTTGGTGCTGAGCATGGGTGTATTGTGCTGCATTCAGAGACCATCACCCAAGATCCACAGTGGGCTGAATTTGGGGTTCTGCTCGCTGTATTTTGAATGGAGTAAGGAGCAGTAGTAATTCAGTAGTTGCAGATAAATGCTGAGCAGAGGCTGCTACTTTGAAAGTGTTTGGTTGAAGGGCTAGTAAAGATACAATATGGCTTTCAGGAAAAGTTTTGCATTCAAGTTATTTAACTGCCAAGCTGTATGAGGAGTTAATGCATCTATCATTTGATTTATAAGGGTGTTCTCTGTTAGATCTAACTCTCATAAGCATTGCTACTGATGATTTGCAAGAGAAACTAAACTATGCCTTTATTTATGACAAGTAGCAGGCTGTGAGGTTGTGATGTACTGCAAAAGAAAGTGCATTCTGTATGAAGAGACCAGGGAAAGAGAAGCCTGCAGTCTGCATAATTTTCTTCATGTTCTTCTCACAAGTGCTTGATTTTCTTGCCTTTCTTCTCCCTCAGGGGAACAGGCCCCACATCCAGTGCATATTTAGTTTGCATTACAGATCTGAACAAATCCATAGAAGATGAGTGAAGGCCATGAAAGCATCACAATGGAGCATTACAAAGACAGCATAAGGTTTGTAGGCTCTTACAGTAGAGAGGTACATCTTCAGGTGGAAGAAACTACTGGGTTCTCTCAAACCTGTATAGAAAGATGTGAATATAACTTAAGGTAATAAATAATAAATAAGAGGACAGTTTACAGAGGCTTTAGGGAAAACAAGGTTTTCTGTCCCATGCTTGAATTCAATGTAAAATGCTTATGTTATTTTTGCTGCTGTCAGAATATGTGGGCTGTGTCCCTGGTGATGCCTGTATTATCTCATTAATACACACCAAATAAATGTGTTTCATAATTCATACCAAATGTCTGTCTAGAGACCTGACATAAGAGTCTCTGTTGCCTCTTATCTGAAAATATACAAACTTGGTGATGGATTAAACTCAGATCTGTCTCACTGGTAGTCACCCCTGACTCCAGCAGAACACTGAAGCTCCATTGTGCTGTTGCTCTGACTGCAGCACTCATAGATTATTTAAATTGTTGTGATGAATTGCAGCTATTCACCAGGGTAAGGATGCCAAACTTTGGGAACTTTGTTTTTCTTTTAAGAGTTGTTTGTTACTTGGAAATAACATCTACAGGAAAAGGTAATTTGCTGGGGATGATCTCGGAAGCAAAGGGAGGTTGTGCTGTGCTCTGCAACAGAGTGGTTTTTATACGGGAGACATTCTAAGAGCAAAGGTAGGTTGAGAAAGATGCCAGAGGAAAAGGATTACATTCAATAAGCTAACTGTTTGGATCTGAAGCCAAGTGGTTGAAGCCTACAAGGTTTTCTGGGACAAGGTAATCACAGCTACTGGCCCCAAGGCCTCCAGATCAATAGACTGTCCTGGAACCAGGCATCCTACCTCTTGCATTAAGTGCTATAAACACAAAGAGTCATTCTGTCTGCCCGTGTGTCTGCTTTCTTCTCAAGGGAAGTTCCTTCATTCTATACCCATGGAGCAGTTCCAGATTTGCTGCTGTCATATTTTAGTCTGGCCCCAGGGTCAAGATGCTGTCTCCTGGGATGTGGGAGATTTCAGTTGAGTTAGGCATAGTGTTATTCTCAGTACAAGGATTTGAACTAGGGTTTTCTAGAACTCCTTAGGAAGAAGAGACAAAAAGACCACCATCTAGGAAATTTCTGAAAGTTGAGTATGTATGGAGTCATTCTGAGAAAATAGCTTGGATGCTTCTGGTATCTCTGCCTTACAACACAAAATAATGGGAAAGTTCGATGAAATAGTAAAAAAGAAAAAAAAAATCACATTTACAACAAGAAAAGAGGGGACTTGACAACTTAAAAAGCCCAAGCAAACTGAAAAAACCCCCTGAAAACACAAAACCAAGCAAACCTACCAAAATACACATACCAAAAATGTGTGATGTGAATATCTCCAAAACCCCTGTATTTTGTCAAAATCCATGTTAATAAACATTTTTGAGAAAGGCATTAGGTTCTGGACTTCAGGACAGAAGGCACTCAGTTACCAGAGATGAGTAACAGAGATCAGCCAGCAGATTGGACACGTTATCTCTTGTATGCCCAGGACAAAGGTCTTGTTTTCTTCTACTGCAGTAAGCAGTGGCAGAGAGGAAATCTGGGTGTCTCCCTGTCTTGTGTTCCAGGCAGGGTGGTAGTTCCTGGTTTCTCATGGGGCTAGAGCAGTCAGCTAAGCCAAAAATCCTGCTTGTGCTTGCTGAAACAAAGGGCGTTGAGTCACTCTAAACCAATATTTGGCCTTCTTTACAGGCCAATGAGTAGGAAAAACATCTCCTGACAGAAACTGGGGAAGCCATGGATTACCAAGACTGTATTATTGTATTACCAGCACTGCTGGCTGCTGATGGGTGGAATGTCTTTCTTACACACTCTGTCCTCACTTCTGTATCCTCCAGTTCCTCTTGCCTTGCTAAATTGCCAATGATGAGGAGCCCCACCAGCAGCTCTCAGCAGGTGAAGGACTGCAACTGCTGCCTCTGTAGTCCTTCTGTGTTTGGCCTAGGGTCATTCCTCCTGTGCTGAAACACAAACAGTTGAAAGCAAGAGTCATCTCCTGCAAAACTGCCTTTCATTAAACATTTTCTATGTTTCAACCCTTTTGTAAAGCTGGAATTCATATTATTATTCTACCGACATCTCCAAATCAAGTCCTAAGTTAAAAGTCATGTATACTTTCAGAGGAGGATTTCTAAAACTTAACAACCAAATCCTGCAGTTCCTGGCCATTACTTGGTAGGATTTTCACTTTATCTGAATATAATTTTTAAAGGTCTCTTAAACCTGTTGTTTCTCCTGTTTTCATTTATTTGTTGGTTTTGGTTCTTCCCTTGTTTCACTTTGGCCCACTGCATCATCATTTTAAGAATCTGTGGAGTTTTTTAAATAGAGTAACATCATATCTATGGACTAATGTCTATTTTAGTCACTGCTCCTGGTTAATTATAAAGTAGGTTACAAGCTACTAAACCGTATGAAGACAAGAGTATTTCTTGCCCTGTGAAGAAGTAGAAGTTTAGCATTTTGAGGAAAAATTAAGATTCCTATGAGAGTTTTGATGCCTTCAGGATTCAAGAAAAGTAATAAAAAGTTTCTTGGGAATTGGCTACCTAAATACCTAGTGCCTCTCTGGGTCTGACCTCAGCAGCTTGAGAGTTAGGATATTTGTATGGAATTCAACTCATGACCTACAGTAGTTACTGATGGTGACCCAGAAGGTCTTGGAGAAATGTACCAGCCATCTTTTTCATGGAAGAACCTGCCTAAACCTTATACAGATTGTTTTTTATGAGGTCAAAACAGCAATGTGGTTCTGGTTAAGAGCAGCACTAAAAGGAATCAATGGAGCAGAGCTTTTCAAGTGGCTGTGCTTCGCAAAAGTATCCAAGTGCCTCTTGGAAGAACATATGGATTGGAAAGGAAAAGATACACATTCATCTCTGAAAACAGAATGTACCAGCATCCTTGTAGGAAAAGCACATATGAATCCAAGCGGTACACCAGCTGTCACCAGACTCCAAACATTTACTAACTGAGTATTACCATGGTCTGTACTCCAAACTGATTCTGTGCCAGTCACTGCAGCAGCTTTGGAAGCTATCACATCATCTTTGAGGAACCAGGGAAATGCCAGTTGCAGGTTGGGCTGGGAAACAGGTTTTGCCAGTGGAGCAAGCTGGCCCTGTAGTCTTCCAAGTACCCTTTGCTAGTGTGTGAGAAATTGAGACTGTGCCCTGTGACAAAGTTGCATACTATTTAATGCTAGAAACTTTACAGCAGAACTCCATTTTTCTCCTGCAAATTGTGAGTCCAGACTGTTATGATAACAGCAAGTAGAGGCTTTCTGCCTCTAACCACAAATTGAAAACTTCTGGCCTGACCAGAATCTCTGTATAGAATGTTTTCAAGCGTAATTTAATATCATTGCAAGTGCAGCATTGGTGCTCTGAGAATGGGGTTTTGTCATATATTTTGTTCCTCATGCATTTCATGTCTGACACATTGAGGTTTTTTTCTGAATATGCTTAAAATAGCTCAAAATTAAATGAAAAGGCTAAAATGAATTTCATTTTCCTTGCAGTATGAGTACCTCCTTCTGTGTCTTTCAATTATTTAAACACTGTTTAATTGACTGAGCTGAATAACCTTAAATTCTTTAACAGTAGCTTCTTCACAGAAGGTTTCTAAGACTAGACATATAAGTGGGTTTAAGGTAAAAGAGAGACCAACCAGAATTAGATACTGAAATATAAGGTTAAGACACATCATTGCTCATGTTTGGTTTTTTTTTCCCAATAAGCAGGATGAGAGATGAATTTAGTTATAGAGGCCCCATCTCTGGAAATATTCAAGGCCAGGTTTGGATGGGGCCCTGAGCAACCTGCTCTAGTGAAAGGTGTCCTGCTCATGGCAGGGGGGGTTGGAGCAAGATGATCTTTAAGGTCCCTTCCAACCCAAACCATTCTATGATTCTATGAAATGCATACTAAAACTATAATTATTTCCATGTATGAGAAGATTTCTCAGCATTAAGAGGCAAAAGTAATCCTTCAGAAAATCTCAAATGATGCAGCACTGACTGGAATGGGACTTAGGTATGATTTTATTTTAAAGCCTGTATTGAATTTTCTCTTATGTGACACTTGGTCTTCTACTTTCTTTGATATTTTAAAACTATGTGGCACACTATGAACACCTGTTTTGCTCAGTTGAGTGATTGGCAGCCTCAAACATTGCAACATGCAGTACTAGTACCAAAGTCCAGAAGCAAGTTAGAGTAGGTATCCTCTTTTGCTTACAATATAGTTTGAAAAGAAGATGTTACTTCAGAGTCACCAAATGCAAACACAAGGCAAAAATCTGATTTGACCTCTTCCCTGATAGACTGAGACTCTACTGTATGTGGCTTTAAAGTGGAAAAAACCTCATGTTCAGAAAGTAGCAATGTGTCCAGAGATCTGCTAAAAATTAGTTTGGATGTTTATTTAACTCCTGGGGACTTCATTATAGAAGTCCAAACATCTCTCTCCACAGAAAGGGGAAAAAAGCCTTAAAAATTGATCATTTTATTTAATATGGGAAGGCCTTGGAATCTCTGCTTTGTATGTTAGTCAAAGTAGCTATTTTCCCAGCCGTATGCTGTACAAGAATTGCATAGACCTTTTCCTTTGAAGCCTACAGCCTAAAGGAAATGAGAAAACTGTAAAGCAAACCAAAGAACTTCTATCTCTTGTAGAGTTCTGGAAGCTCTAGGCTGTATGGTTTACTAATGGACAATTAAATTTTAAACACTTCACAGCAGGTCTTGTTACTTATATGTTATATAGGTTGATGGTTGGACTTGGTGATCTTGGAGAGTTTTTCCAACTTTAACAGTTCTATGATCAGTCATTTCCATGGCTGTGTTTTGGTTAGTGTTGGGATGCTGACTGAGCAGTATAGCAAATGGACAGGGCTCAAAGAAGTATAATTGTGTTATTATTTGAAAATGCCATCTACTGTAAACTCTTAATTGGTGCACAGAAATCAACACAAAATTCTGTAAATCATTTGAGTGATTAGTACTTAGGAATTAATTTCTTTAATGTGAGGATTGTTTAATTTACCTCTCTGCATTTACACATCTGTTGAGAAATCCAGGACTTCAGTCAGGCTTCTGGTCCACTGCTGCAACTCTGGTTGGGTATTCAAGGAACTGTGGACACTACAGGATGCAGCACTGTGTGAATCAACAATTCATGTTGATAAGGAAAAAAACTAAATCCAAGACTAATCTCAGACCTTAGATTTAGGCCTCAGTGTTATGTATTTTCATTCTGCCTACCTATAGTGGAAAGATTAGTCTTTAATTTTCAGTTGTATCTTTTAGTGCAGCTCTATGTAGTCAGTGAAAGCCACCTGAATGTTCAGGTCAGGTTTTCTAGCTGCCACCTGAGAGTATTTTGTATGCTGCTTCAAGGAAAATGTCATTTATCCTAGGAGTTATTGTTAGCTGTGAATCTCAAAGCAAAAGATGGAAGCTCACTCAACATCTCAAACAGAAGTTTGAGATCCTGGTTTTAACCTTGCATTACACCATGTCCTTAGATGTCATGAGAAAGATGGTGATAATCTTTCACATTTCTGGATAATGTTTTATCAGTGGATCTTGAAGCATGTGCATACGAGAAACTGCTTTGCTGATTAGTGCACCACTGTTATGTTCTGTATCTTGAGAGATCAGTGACATTTCTGTATGTATTTTGCTAAAGGATAAGCTAAGACAAAGGAAAAACAATTGTGAAAGACCACGTATGAGCCATTAGTATGGTTGAGAATAGGAACTTGTGTGTTTTGTCTTGCAGTTCTCCATTTCTGCTGCTAGGCTGTGTTCCCATACAGTAAGCTGATCTCCCATCCTGTGGATGCACTTCAGCAGGCTTTTATTTTCTTGCATTTGATGTTCTTTCTTCTTTTCCTTTAGTAACAGTTTTTCTGCTCAGTAATATTAGAGGAAATCACAGCTACTTGAACAGAGTTTTACAGAAGCCACATCAAAGTGTGCAATGCACATTTCTGTATCTTTACTTCAGTGGCGAATCCAGAAATGTTGCCTCTCCCTTCTAGGGAATTGTTCAGTTGTGTACTATGTGTAGAAAACACACTACACACCAGATAATGCTGCCCACATAACTGATCAAATGCCTGAGTAGCCTTTGTGAGAAGGTAGCAGCATTTTCTCTGCTTTAGCATGCTGGATGCCTCTCTTTACCTAGCAAAGGATTTGCTCAGGGCGTTGTAAAACAAAATGGGCTGAGCCTACCTAACAGCTTTGCCAGTGGTAGGAAGATGTTTTGGATCCCTGATTCTCATCCTAGGGTCCAGCCCTGTGCTAGGTCTGTGGCCAACAGGACCACAATGGTAGGCCAAGTCAGTTTATTAGACTGGAAGGAGCATATTCTCTTCCTGCTGGATTAGTTTGCTCTGAGTTACACTATTTGAGCAAACTGCAACCAATACAAGAGGGGGCAGAACCAACAGCAACCTTTTTCCTAGCAGTTACCCTGGGATTGATTAGGCATTTCATGTAGCTATGTGGTAGAAGCACAGAAAGAATTGAAAAAACACAGCCAAATCAACAACAGGTATAAGAAATGAGCTGGTAACCTAAGAAAGTGTATCCTGTACTGATAGTGTATCTGACAATTGCTGGCTGTCCCTTGTAAAGGAGCATTATTTCACACTGGATTAAAATGTCAGATAGCAAAGCTGAAAGAGTTTTAACTGGACTCCTTTTTGTTAATTCAGATGCCATCATTAAAATATTTCTTTCTGGTGTATTTCAGGTCTGCATATCTTCAGGAGAGCTTCATTTTTTCCTGTTGGGTAACTACTGTCATGTGGTAAATTGCATTGTCTTAGGAGTTAGTAAGAAAGTAATGCAGTCATACCATTGTACCCAGTTTACAAATTCTTATCATTGACAATTACAAGAAACTGGATGTGCTCATGGGACCAGACACTTGCAAAGAAATCTGTCCCTTGTAAAGATGTGTTAACTATCAGTTTACTCATTGCTGCTCAGGCTCTTCAGTGCTAGGTCTTTCTTTTGGAATTACCAATAATTTTACATTCCCCTCTCTTTTATGCTGAGGTCTGAGGCGTGCCATGTACGGCACACTGGTTTCCTTACAGAGTCACAGGTTGTGTCAGTCCAGCCTTTCCCATGTTGGTCACTGTTTGCAAATGCAAGTGCTGGCAGGAGGGTGCTGAACATGAAACCTTCAGCACAGAGGATGGCTAAGCATTTCTGATATGTGTGCTACCTTACTGGAAAAGGATTTAAGGACACGGGTCTCAAAATCTTTGGTCGGTGTTGATGGTCTTTGACTGACTTGGTGAGTCCAGAGTTGTGATTGGGCAAATGGAGTATTTTTTGATGAATTGTCATACTGATTTAATGTTGCCTGCTTTCATTGTATGCACACCTATCTTACTCTGGCCCTGAGAGGTTAGAATGTATTCCCACTAGGAAAGTCATCCTATAGTTGTAAGAATTTTTGGAATCATCAACTATCCCACCAAGAGGAATTTTTGTAGCAAAGTGAAGTGCATTGTTTTAAAACAAATTGCCATTAGTCTAAACAGACAATACAGGTTTTGAAAACCACAGAGTATTTAAGTTGCTCTGTCTGTGTCTTTACATTGCTGGCTAAATGTCTTGTGTATGTAGTGTACCTTTCTAAATGCTACATTCTTGTTTATTTCTAAATAACTTCTAGATAAGCAAAAACCTCTACATTTCATCTGCTTGTGAACATAAATCGTATGTGCAACCACAGTTCTTTTCCTTTCCCTTTATTTAGTGATAGGACATACAGAGCTGTGATTATCCCATTTGTCCTTATTCCAGTGTAACTAATCAAATTTGTGTTTCCCACGATTATTGTTTGCTATGTGGGATGTCTTAAAGATGTAAGTAATTGAATAAGACTAGTGTATCTATAAAATCTGTTTATGGTTCAGTTAACTAGTTCTCACAACTGTTGAAGTATTTCCCCACTGAGTTTTGCAAATTTGTGTTCTATTTTGAGCTTGAAATAGTGAATATATTCAGCTTGACAGTATTCAGACGTGAGAGTATCATCAAGCATCATATTTAGGACTGTAATTTAGAGTTTTGAATAAGTCATCTCATCTGAAAAAGTATGTCGTTTTGGTCCTTATGTAAGTATTGTCTCATAATTTATTATTCCAGATGGAACATACTTGCATGAAAGTGGAGTTTGATGCACTTCAGTTCTGTGTGTTTTTAGTTGCTTTAGTGATGTTTTTCCTATTTGTGTTAAATTGTTTTGCTTCTATTTGGCGTTGTTGTTAAAATCTTTATGTTTCTGAGAAATAGCTATTGAAACAGAAGATAGTAAAAGGATTTATCCACATTCAAGTACATTATGGTGACTGACTTATATATGAAATATTGAAATATCTTACAAAAATAGGCAAGAACTATGTGTCTTTCTCTGTCAAACAAGGGAGTTGATGCTTGTAATTTCCCTGAGTTCCAGATGTCAAATCAATAACAAGATTAGAAGTAAATATTCCTATTCCCCTGCTACATCCAGTAGATAACACTTTCTTCCACGTGAGGTTGCATTTTAATGCAAAGATGCTGCTTACAGATTTGATTTTAACTCCAAAGCGTGAAATGGCCTAATTTTTTAATGTTGTGTAATAATTCCTTACTGCCCACAATACAAGTTTCCTTCACTGTTTCATGCTCTGTAATTTCTGATTGTGCAATAAAGCAATCTTTGTTTCACAGTGGAGGTGGAGAGCCTACTAATTTGCAGCTGGTTGTTTCTTTTTATTTCCAGATGGTAGGAAGAAAAATTATGGCTCATTTCAATGCGAGAAATTAAGTTTGCAATACTAGATAGGTATTCTTCAGTAACTGGAAATGTGATTAAAACACTGCAGTAAGTGCCACTGCAACACATTCAAAGCTTTTGACACATCCCAGGGTGCATTTGGGATGGTAACAGGTGTGAATTATAAATTTTTAGAAATCTCTTTTCTAGTGAACTGTACCAGTCTTCAAGCAGAGCACTACAGTGCACAGGTGCTGGGTTCAGCAGTAGCACCTGGCACATCCCTGTGGTACACCATGCATACACAAGGTCTTTCAAGTGGTAGAAAGCTGACATAATTGATAGAACTTGAAAACCTGTAACATTAAAATTAGAGGGGCTGTGGAAAGACAAAGTTGCAGCATGGAATGAATCTGTGGTTCCAGACCTTTTCTGTAAAAAGAAAGATCCATCTTCTCTCAGTCTGTTCAGAAAGTGTGTGTCCTCTGAACTTCACTGCCATTTAGATGCTAAATGTGTCTTAGCTGCTAAAAGGAATTTTTCCATAGGTGCAGACTTCTGGAATTACAGACAAAATCTGGATGTGTAAAATCTATTGTGTGAGATATACCACTTCTATGCTGCAGTCAAGGTGAAATCCTCATAGTGTTGTTTTATTGAATCAACATGAGAAATGAGAAGATCAATATCGTGGACAAGCTGCTGGCTAAGTCTAATCATTAATGACATTTTACCTCTGCCAAAACATTGTCCATGTTAAGTTCTTTTTGTCCTACTTTGAATATTTCAGGATGTGAACCTCAGGAAGAACTGTGAAAAGGCTTGTACTCTGCCCTGGTTTCAGCTGGGATAGAGTTCATTTTCTCCTTAGTAGCTGGTACAGTGCTCTGTTCTGTATTGACTATGAGAGGAAGGTTGATAACACACTGAAATTTTAGTTGTTGCTCAGTAGTGCTTACCCCAAGTCAAGGACTTTTCAGTTTCCCATGATCTGCCAGGGAGCAGGTGCACAAGAAGCTGTGAGGGCTCATGGCCCCCTGACCTAAACTGTCCAAAGGGATATTCCATACCATAGAACATCATGCCCGGTGTATGAAGTGGGGGAAGTTGGCTGGTAGAGACCAATTGCTGCATGGGGATGGCATGGACATCAGCCAGCAGGTGATGAGCAACTGTGTGTGCTTCTTTTGTCTGTCTTGGCTTTTATTCCTTTCATTCTCCTTTTCATTATAATTATTGTCATTATTATATTATTATTGTATTTCGCTTTGTTTCAATCGCTAAAATTTATTATCTCAACCTGTAAGTTTTACTTTTTGTTCCTAATTCTCCTCCCCACCATGAGGGAGGAGTGAGCAAACAGCTGTATGGTACCTAGCTGCCACCTGGGATTAAACCAGAACAACCCTTTTCAATAGTTGGTATTGAAGTTCTTAGGAAGGTTTTTCAAGAACTTGTTTCTTTGACTGCTTGTTAATCTTGATGATCAGTGGCTTTGAAAATCCATTAATATGGGAATGCTGCTGCACACACATATCTGAACATTCCAGTGCAAAAATCTCATCTTGTTTTCTAATGTTTCAGAGGACTACAAGTTAAACTTTCCTAATAAAACTCACTCACATTTCTCTTTTAGCAAATACAAGTTTCTGAGACTTAGGTAGTTTGTTCTATTAGGACACCTTAATAATAAAGTAGTCTGTTGGAGCCCCTACTGTGATACAGATTTTTGACCATCTGTTGCCTAGCAGGCAAGTAAACCAATAAAAGAATAATTGGAATTTTCCTGGCTGGATTCTCAGAGTAGCCCTCAGGAAGTCTCACCTTGCTTTTGACCTGTTGGTTGAGTTTTATTCAATTTTGTAATTTTTACTTCTTTCTCCATTGGAAAATGAATCTGAGATAACAGAATTGTTGAAACAAGATAAGAGTTTGTTTATTTATGCTAAATCTTTGCTAGAGGCAGATCTAAAGATGTGATGTTTGTGTTTTGGATAGGTATTTTGAGAAATGTGCTGTTATTAAGAGTTCTCTGGGGGAAAAATAGCCCAACACCAGATGGATCCTGGTTGGATTGCAACTAAACCCTTACAGGATCTTAAATCCAGGATGACACTAAGAGGAACCAATTTCCAGTATAAAGATTCTGAGCTTTAAAAAAAGGAAAAGTGCTGTTAGCTTAAAAAAAAAAAAAAAAGAAAAGAAGAAACACAAACCCAAATGGCAAACCTGGAAATTCATGCATACCTCTTGACTATCATCCGTGATAGAAGTTAAGCCTGAATGCTTTGGCACAGAGGTTTAGCAGACCTCTGCCTGCTGAAGCCACTCACATTTAGTCTTTGCTCCTGCCCTGCAGCTCACTGTGAAGCTCACAGAAGACAGGAAATCTTTAATGACATGTCCAAAAAACATGACTGAAGTTGTCAGGGCTCTGTGGAGCATGGGTCCAGACCACACAGACTGCACGACAGGCTGGAAGTTTAGCATATCCCAACAAGAAGGAGTTTCTCAACAGGCAGTCTGATGGGAGCCATGTAGCTGACAGGCAGGGTTTGAAAATACCTTCTCTTGCAGGGAAAGTGGGAAAGCTTTGCCTGCTGCTGTCTGAGTGCCTGGAGAGCACAAGCTCTTCCTGCAGGGAACATGTTTTTTATACAGGCATATTTACTAGCCCTGGAATGGCAAATGTGCCTCACCTGGAGCCCTGTCTCACACATGGTAGACATCTTTCTGGTGGCAAGGAATGTGTGTTTTCATGTAGGCTCTACTGGAAGGGTGTAACAGTTCCCTTGGCTCGATAATACCCGTTTTGGTCATACATAATCTATCCAGGCAGGATGAGCAAAACCCGGTGTCGGGTGGCGTCAGGAAAGAGTGCTATCATTTTCCAGTTAAAGTTACTGTCTTTTGAGCTATGTTTTCCTCTGATACTTTTGTTGAGAAGAGATAATACTGCACCAAACACTCATAATAATCATCTCAGATGTGGGGGGGAGATACTGATTTTTGTACTTAATCTTATGTCTGCATTTGGTTCCTGTGCAGTGGATTCCATCTGCTGTTATGCTGCTCTAGTAACAAGTCCTTCCTTGTACACACCCCCCACATCTTAACTGCTGATATGGGAATCACTTCATCATTAGCATCACTGCTGTAGGGTTGTGATGTTTTTCACTTACTTGCTGTGGGCAAATACTGTCTAAAACAGCAGTGAGTGTAAATGGACAAAATAGTACAGCTTGCTGCCATTTGCAATTCCCATCAGACTGTAGGTGTGCCTTTCCTTGCGTGGTGGTGTGAGAGAGACAAGGATGGTCTTTCTGATGACAGAAAATGAGAGTTGGGAAATACTAGCAATTTGTTTGGTTTGGCTCAGAGTTGTATTTAGTTTCCCTTTAATTAACAGAGTGTTCTTGTGCGTTATCAGGTGACCTGGGGTTCAGGTAGCCTCACAGACGTTTAATACTGTTGTTGTTCGTCTTACTGAGCTATGATGGAAATTCAGAAACAATAACTGAAAGTCTTTCCTCCAAAAATCTGGAGCCCATCAGGGAAGTATGGGGAGCTGTGAAATTAAGCCGGTCTGGCATAGCTCTGCTGTGGATTACCATTGGAGGAGCTGATGTTAGGGAAGCACTGAATTCAGCTTCAAATTCTGAAGACAGCTGAAGTCTGCCTATTTCTTGGCCCTCTGCTTGGGTTCAGATCAAGAGTGCGCTGCAGATCATTTCGACTTCCTGCTTTGGTTCACGCTTGTGGAACAGTTTTGGAGTGTGTAGACTGGACTTCTTTCTAATTAAACAACATGAAGCAGTAAAGAGTACCTCAGCTATTATTGGGCTTACAGTACTTGTGAACAGAGTAGAGCAAATCTGAAGTAAACCCTGGCTTCCCTAAATATAATCTTGAATTTAGGTACATGCTACCAAGTGTTCTGCACTGTGGATCAACACTTACTGTGCTACAATACTAATGTTAACAAGGTGATCATGCAAATTTTTTTGTTCCTTTTTTTCTTTTTTCCTGTGCCTATACTTTGCATTCCAGTGGTCAAAATAATTGATTTTGGGCAGGAATTTGCAGATATCTGATCTCTTAAGTAATATGATCAAATACTGCTTTTTTTCATGACATTCAGATATAAGATCTAAGCTCCTGTTGCAACCAAACTATTTTCATGTTTTAAAGTTTTGCTCACAAGCCCAATACAAAAACATTTTCTTTATCATGGCATCTTACAGTTTCTCCTGCTGCCTTGCTGGTATGTGAAGAGTATCAAGATGATCATGTTTTGAATAGTAAATTACCATCTATAAATATGTAGTGTCCAGGAATCCTCCTGCACTGACTGCAGATTTTCTCTTGCTGATTGAAATGACAGCATGTATCTCTCTAGAAAAATGTAAATGATCTTACAATAGCAAAAAAGTTACAGGACTTCTTGTTGTAAATAAATGGTTCAGTAATTTTTCTCTAGTTAAGAAAATTATTGATACATAATGTATGGCCTTATTCTGATCCTACTTCTTTGACTCATTTGAAAAGACTTAAAGCACTTTCAGTTTTCATTGCATAATTAATAGGGGCACGTGAGCCAGCAGCACGCCCAGATGGCAGAGAGGGCTGATGTTATCCTGGGCTGCACCAGGAGTGCTGCCAGCAGGCTGAGAGAGATGATCCTTCCCCTCTACTCAGCACTGGTGAGGCCACTCCTGAAGGGCTGGCTCCCGTTCTGCACTCCCCCCCCCCTCCAAAAAAAAAAAAAAAAACCCATGGAGCTACTGGAGAGTCCACCCAAGAGCTACTAAGGGATGAAGGGACTGGAGTGGAGCATCTCTCCTGTGAGGGTTGGGAGAGACTGGGACTGCTGAGCCTGGAGAAGAAAGGTTTTGTGGGGAGCTGACCAGTGTATATGCAGGTGGCATATGGATGCTGCTGTGTTGCACACTGCCCCTGTCAGATCATTCTTTTCCACCTTTCCATTCATGTTCGCTGGCTGGCTAGTATTTGTTTACTTAAGCTGAACATTTTGAGGACAAGGAAATATTTTCATTCTGCTTTGGTAGCACAATAAGTATTAAATAACTGAATTTTTAGAGGATACAAAAAAATACTTTCACATTTGTTTTAGTTTAGTTTTAAATACTTACATGTTAAATTCTATGGGCTTACTACATTTATCTAAAAATCATATATACACAAATTATTTGCTAAATTTTTAATGTATTTTTATATGGGTAATTATTTTCCACCAGAAGTGCCACTCTGTTCAAAGGTCCAAGTCAATGAGAACCTTTGTTGTCTCTTCATGTAGGACTCCCCAGGAAGTCAGAGGTGGGATGGGCTTATTGCACGAAGGCTTTTCAGGCAACTATGAACATACTCAGTAGGAAATTGGAAGTATTACTATTCTTGCTTCCAGCATAATATTTTGGGGTTTTTTATTATTATTACTGATCACCATGATTTCTGAATGAATGTCCATACACAGTAAACCCATTTTCACACCAGTTTTTTAAGCCAACGCAAAATGTATAAGAACAGGAAGTGAACATCAGTGGTTTGCTAGCACTGGTACAAATCCACAGGCAGTTTAAACAATGCCAAGCATAAGACTGTAGAGCAACCTGTTCTTTTTCATGTTAATATGAATAAAGTGTGAAAGTATTCCTTGTCCTCATACAAACATTCTCCCCAGTTTGATTCATTAGCATCCCCCTTTCCCAGCATCTGTGGATGCAGTTTCTTTGGGCAGGTGAAATATGGCTTCTTGTGCAGGAACAGACAAGGCAGATTTTGAATGCTTTGCAAGATAAAAATGTTCTGACATACAGCTGTTCTGGTAGACACTGGTTTTGAAACTGGCTTGGACCATAGAAGCAAATATATCCACGCCTTGTTTCTTTGGTTCAGATATTTCTGACAGTCAGCCAAATTGCTCATATGAGTATTTATTTAGTATATAGTATTTATTACTAAACTGACTGTGTTAAAAGCTATTTCAGCTTTTCTTGGTGCAGCACGTGACCTTTGTGAGTTGATTATATGAACACAGTCCTTTCCAGGGTCCAAACCTAGCTGCACGACATTGGCTCTGAGGAGTTAGCAGTCTTTGGCTTTGATAACTAGTGGCAGCAGAGAACAGCCTCAGAAGGAATCAAAACAACATAGGAGATGCATGTAAATCAGTGTGTTGGAATCTCTTTGGAGTCTTGGTTGCTTGGTGGGAACTTTCGGAAGAAGACCCTTTTTCTAGAAATTAACAAAACAATTCTATACTGAGAAGTGATGAGGTGAGATACTGCTGTGAGGAAGATGTAATCTTCATGGTTACATTAGTTTAAATACTGTTTTGCTACTTTTATTCTAGTGAGGTTTGAGGGGTATATTATTATTCAAGACTGCTGGATCAGCACCATACTAAATTACCTCAGCTTGAAGTCTAAATCACTTTTAAATCACGCTTACTGGTGCTGTGTGAGAATGAACTGAATGACTGTTTTCTTTAGTGGCAAAACTGGTTTTAGAAGTTTTTGCCACACCCTTCATCAGGTCTACTAATTGTGCCAGTGCTTTGAGAGCTGCATAGGAAGCTTTTATTAGTGAAATGGACTAGGTTTCAAAATCTCCTCCCCTTCTCCTTCTCCTTCTCCTTCTCCTTCTCCTTCTCCTTCTCCTTCTCCTTCTCCTTCTCCTTCTCCTTCTCCTTCTCCTTCTCCTTCTCCTTCTCCTTCTCCTCCTTCTCCTTCTCCTTCTCTTCTCTGTCCTGTCATATCCTTCCCCTTCCCTCCCTGATTATTTCATCAATTTTGGTTTACAGCACTTCTTCCTCTTCCCTCTTCTAATGCACACAAAATCAGTTTCATTAACTCAACGGAGGAGATAGCAAAATGTAATTTCCAAATGGATTTCCTCTGCTTAGAAATGCCTGTCACAGTGGAATTTTCCCTCCTCATTTCTGCAATGTAGGGTGGCGTATTTCAGCCTGGCTAGAAATCCAGGTTCCCTGATTTGTTTAGCAAAACGGTGTTAGGGAACTTTTCCAAAGTGTTTCCAGTTTGGTAGCCCAATAAGTTTAACAATGAAATACATCTTTCTTCATAAAACTAGGTCTCAAACTATTATTTTCTATTGCAAGGAAGAGCATAGCAGCAACCAAGGTGATCTCTCTTACTGCACAGATCTACCATCACCTGACATTTCCTTTTCATCTTGGAAGATAATTGACCAGTTATAAAGAAGGATGTATTTCACTGTTAAACACAGTGGAAAATGTCAAAGGCTTATAAAATGAAAGTCTAGAAATTATGTAAATATTATCAATGACCATCTTCATCATATTCCAGTGAGTCATGTTATGCTTGGGATGAATTAAAGATTTTTGCATAACTTAAAAATACATAGTACATGATGCACTTAATTTATTGGGGCATTTTGAGATTATGAGCTGATTTAAAGGTCTGACTTCTCTTCAAGGACACTGACTCAGACCAGCAAAAGGATGGGCACACCTACTGTGTTACGCTGCATGGTGTGATTCTGCCATCTGAATGGGTGTGTTGGGGAGGACACTGGATGTGCTGAACATAACCCTCTCCGTGCCCTGACAATCTCAGGGTGCTGCACAGGGCTGGTGGTGTTGCAGCAGGTCACTTGGGGCTAGAGGGAGCTGTGGCTTGACAAAACCTCTTGTAGAAGGAATAGTACCTCTAAACTATGAATAGACAATGGAAGAGAGAGGCAGTGCTGCAACCTGGCACACACCTGCCAGGTTTCTTCCCCATAGCCTGGGAGAGGCTGGCTGGGGGAAGCTTTCTGTGGGCTGTAGCAGTTCTGTTTGTCTATTACTTGCCTCACTTGATGTAAGATCCATCTCCACCATTCAAACATCCACCCTTTGGGGCACCATCTGGGCATTTGTGTGGAAGTCTAGGCTGGGTTATTACAACACAGAACCATGGCACCTCTGCACTCTGGCACTAATTGCTTAGTTTGGGGTCCTGAAAAACCTGTAACACAGCCACTGCCTCTTAACACAGAGAAGAGCTCATTAATGAGCTACAGGAGAGACTGAACTATAAAGAGACAAAGCAGTGATGATACACAACTGCTTAGATTGGTCAAAGCAGTGTCTGAGAAGGATGGAAGGGAAAAACACCCACTGCCAACAAGTGCCAAGCTAACAGAGGTTGGAAGAGTGTGAAATGCTCAAAGGCAGTGCTAGGTTTGACACCGGTTGTTATGAATTGGACATTGTTGGAAGCTACCTGGAGACTCTGGAAAACAAAAGTCTCATGGTGTGTATAAAAATGGAGGGAGAAAATAAACCTTACCTGGAATATAATGGCCAATTCTATGTATTGACCTACAGAGTGATCTAACAGGAGCAACTAGTCAAAGCTAAGACAGAAGACAAAATAACTGAAAATTGGAGCTTGCACAAGAGGGATGCAACATACTGAGAAGTGTAGAAAAGTCATGACTGAGCCTTTTTAGAAAGATGTAAGAGCAGAAGTTTAACTTGAAGTACAGCAAGAGGAAAATTTTTTATTGAATACGTCATTGATGTGTATAACTCAGCACCAAAGTAAATGTAAAAAGATATAAGTATTTTAAATTATTTCTAAAAACAAACACTTTTGTATGTATGTTTTTACTTTTGTGACAACCTTCAGAATTACATCAGAACTGCTAAAGACATTTTCTATATTTATATAAGCATATAATAGTAGAAATCCTCCAAGCCATAAGAGATTTTTAAGGAAAAAATCCCCACATGTGAACAGAACTGAAACTCAACTGTCAACATCTTGTGGAGTTTTACTCTTTGTGTAATCAATCCAGTATGGTCCATCTCAACACATTGAGCTAGATAGATCATTGGTCTTACTTACTTGGCAAATTCTGCTGAATTCTTTTCCTTTTTTTTTTTTTGAGTGATATCCTTTATCTCTAGTGTCACTGTGAGTAGCAGTGCTTGGCCAGGTTTTCTGAGGGTTTGATTTTTCAATGGTCAATGCTTTTAAATGGGTGATTGTTATCTGGTATTTTCATTATACTGTATGAAAATATAGCATTCAATAAATCTTGTTTTCTTCATAATCAGTAATACAATTATCAGACAGGTTGCATTGATGATTTAATTCTGGTCAACCATAGCAAGTGCACTGGATAGAATAAAAAAATACCTTTGTAAGTAGTGCCCTTTTCTCATAGCAAAAATAATACCTTGGGATTGCAACTGTAATGCTTCTGATCATGGTTGTTTCCACTGAAAAAGGCTAATGGGCGCACACACCTCCCTGAAGAGGACACAGTCTGAAGTACAAACAGGTGCAGGAGCAGGAGCAGAGATGGGAGGCAATAGAGCACAAGTGTCTGAGAGCAAACAGTGGAGTAACTTGGGCCTTGGATCTGTAATTTCCTCTCTTTTAAAGTGTAGCTGTGTTGGTTTGGGGTGTTTTAATGACTTTTGTACAGTGATAACTAAGATTATAGGCAACTTTCTTGACACTCAGGATTGTTAAGAAATGTTACATAAAAGCAGTTGCATACTGGGAAAAAATAGAAATCCTTTTCTTCTCCACTTGTCATAGCCTGAGATATGTAAAGGTAGCAAACAGAGTAGGAGAAGTGGTTAGTTCTTGAAGGACTGGTTTGTTCATTCCCCTAGGGATTGTCACAGTTCTACAAGGAACAATCTACAAGGATTGTTAAGGCAGTAAGGATGGTGGAAGAGCCCTATGGCACCTGGGCAGTAATGTGTCACATGAAAATGAGTGTGGATAAAATCATGCTCTGTCATAGTTTCAAACATTAAGTGATGGGATATGCCCTGGTGGATGTAAGATCCAAGACTTCTGATAGGCAGGGCCAAGAAAGCCTCAGCTTGGCAGTAGTCAGAAATGCCAGTCAAACCTCCAGCATTATTAGGCACAGAGTAGAATACTTGTCTACAATTTCATAAATCTGATTGAACTACTCTGTGCAGTTCTGATCCTCTTATCTCAAAGCAGATAAAGCTAACAGAAGGTGAGCAGGAAAAAAGCCATTAATTAATACAATTTACTGGGACTCAAAAGACTGAGCTTGGGTAAATTATTCATAATATCATTAAAATTCAAGTACAACTGAAATTTCCTGTTGGGTTAGCTAACACAGAGAAATTACACCTCATGTGTTTCTTCTACAAGACTTTGAACATTGTAGTGATAAGACATTTTGTCTGTCTCTCATTGTCTGGAAGTGTCTTTGTACATCTTAAGAAAAGGAAATGTTATTTTTTATTTAGTCCCCTGGAAAAATTAAAAAGTAATGATTCTATTATTAAATCCATCAAAGTAGAGAAGAAATCTCTTTTGTTCGTATAAAACTTGAAGGGACTTGCAGAACAGCCAGTTTCACAGGAGAGCAGGCAGAGAGTTCCCAGGGGGCCTCATGGAATGTCTGCCTGGTCTAGTGCTGCACTGGGCAGACTGGAGTGCAGAGTGCACTTCAGAAATCAGAAGCAGCATCACCCTGAATTCACTGTGTGTTCTGCCTGGGCTGCTCAAGATAACTAGTTGCAGTAGCTCTGCTCTGGAAAATGCCTTGCTGTACAGCAGTAATGTAACCCAAATGAGCTGGCTGATCTGGGGTTGCAGAATTGGGAGGGCCTGTCTGCACTTGCTTGGTTTGATAGCAGTGTAAAGGGTGCCCAGACTAAATTTCAAGGGATTTCCTAGCTGCAAGGAAAACAAAATACCTTTTTTTTTTTTCTTTTTTCTTTTATTGGTTGGCAAACAGAAGAAAGCATTCCTGGTTTAGGTTGGATTTGCTGTTCCCTTCTGTGATAATGACTCACATTTAGAACCAAATGCTGTCTGTCAGGGTGTACTTTGGCAGTGTGGCCACTTGCCCTGGGTACAAGTACAATTGCACAGGTTTGTGACATTGGGATTGCTGGCACCAGCAGGGGATCTATTCCTGTACTCTGAATGCAGCACTATTCATCCTCCTGGTGTGTAAATGGTGAGGTAAAAATCTAGCCACAGTGGCTAAATCCTTGGAGTTTTGCTGTGAAAAATGTTTGTTCTGCTTTTAGATACCTTTTGATGGATTATAATCTGTGGAGACATGGAATTAGATAGCTTTGAATGTTGCTTATAGCACTTCTATGTAATTTAAATGATTTTCACAAAAGGTGTTAGTGTGTTACTACTGTAGATGTAGGAACATTTTTCTGAAGTATGTATTATTCCAGTTTACAAGGTGGGTAGAAAAGTTACATCACTTTGTAATACTAAATAAAAAGTTGAGCAGGAAAACCCAGAATCAAATACAAATTTCCTGGCATAAGCTTCCACTCCTGACTAGGCCTTTCTTCCTTCTCTGAAATAAGCATTTATACAATGATGATCACAATTTTGGAATATAAAAATATTTGGATTTACTTGCTCGTGGCTAGTACTGAGTTTTGTTTGCCAGCTTAAAACAGACCATTGAACAGCATTTGTCAAGAGTAGCAGAATTCAGAATTACTGATAGTGCATTTTACTCTTCTCACTCAATACAGCCAATATCAGCCTGGCAGCTGAGCTCCTAACTTTCACTCAGCCCATGCCTGCTGTGCTTTGTTGCAGGTTATGGACACACAGTGCCTTTATCTGATGGGGGAAAGGCCTTCTGCATCATCTACTCGGTCATTGGGATCCCGTTCACGCTGCTGTTCCTGACAGCCGTGGTGCAGCGCATCATTGTGTACGTCACCCGGCGCCCTGTGCTCTACTTCCACATCCGATGGGGCTTCTCCAAGCAGGTCGTTGCAATCATCCATGCGATGGTCCTCGGCTTCATCACTGTCTCCTGCTTCTTCTTAATCCCAGCAGCAATATTTTCTGTCCTGGAAGATGACTGGAATTTTTTGGAGTCATTTTATTTTTGTTTCATTTCCCTGAGCACCATTGGTCTTGGAGACTATGTGCCAGGAGAAGGCTACAATCAAAAATTCCGAGAGCTGTATAAAATTGGAATTACATGTAAGTGTCAAACTAACCAGCTAAGTAAAAGGCATTTTATATTAAAAATAAAAAAAAATCACCATCAAACTGACAATCAGACTTCTCTCCATTCTGTGAATAATGATCATTTGTCAGCTGGCAAACTGGGCGTTAATTTAGGTAGCTCTGTAAAGAGGAAACTGTTCAGTAAGGTCAGTTTTTATAGTTAAGGAAGAAAACGCTAAAACAAGAATTCCATTTTTCTAACCATAGATATTTACTCTCTTATTAATAGTAGGAAAAAAACAAAACTCATGTAACTGTTATGAAAATGGTTAAGAGCATCTTGGGCTAACATTTCAGTGCATCGCAGGGCCAAGATGATCTGTGCAACCCAAGGCCATCCCATAAGGTTAGATGACAGGTGGACAGAAATGAGTCAAGAAGCCATGGAAAACGAGGTGGAATAGCAAAGCTTCTGACTCCAGTTGTAACAGAAGGTAGCTGAAGCTGGCACTGGTACATACCAGCTGTCAAAGACAGACAAGTAGACTGAGATGGTAGAAAAGAAAGACCATGAATGCTAAATTTAAATTGTTTCATTATATTTGACACAGAAGAAATCATAGTGATCAGTGATTTTAAGAAAGTGAAGATTTTAAGAAGAAAATTACCTTCATTTTGGTATACTGAGTAAATGTATGCTGAGGGCAATATTTTCCAGTGACATTGTTTTGAAACATGGCAGTTTCTCATATAGCTTCAACCTGAGCAGTCTTTGGGTCATCAAGGGCATCAGTTAAAAGATCTAAACACCCAAAGCAAACCTTTCCTGTCAGGTTCTTTTCTTAGGCTGGTCTGCATTCAGCTATGCTTCTTTGCATGATCCAGCAATCATAATGTAGGCAGAGAGTCTGTTAACTTGGTTTTGTGTTTTACCTGAAGAGAGATTTTTTCATTCTTTGAAGCAGGGCCTTGAACTAGCCAATAGAACACTTTGTTGTATTATCCTGCCAGGACTGTGGCTGTTGCAGATTTCCTTCTCTCCCTGTCATGTTTATCTTATGAATGGTATTTTTAAATTATAACCTGCTGATCTGCAGAGTTGGTTTGTGGATGCTGAGTGGTTAAGTGAATGGAAAGTCACACACGGCAAAGGCCTTGTTACAGGCTTGCTGTTCAGAAAATTCAAAATCTGAAGAAAACATTATGGCTCAGATTAAAGGTTTTTCAAGCTGTACAACAATTAGGAAATAAATTGCAGGAAATGCTATAGAAAATACTAAAAGGAAAAGGTAGCTTTTAGGCAAAGTTATGACCTTAGAATATCGAATTTCAATATATTTTAAGGTTATAACTTTTAAATTATTCTTTTTCCTTTCATGTGAGCAATTCAAGGAACCAAATAAAATGTTTTCTCCTGAACCTAAATTTTCTATAAGATATTTTGGACTTCTGCATCAGAAAATGCTTAATTGAGTACTAGAGGCTTTTCAAGAATTTTTAGAAGAACACAAGTCCTGTTCTAAATCAAGTGACAGTTAGCTGGACTGAGGCTCAGAGATAATTACAAATTCTCAGTGCAGATTTTTAGATGCTTTTAAATTGATACAGCTTTGTCAGTTCTTCCTTGTGTTAATGCATAGCTTCCATTTGATGTTATGATATAAAGTTTAAAAACAATTAATAAATTTTAGCAGTAGTGCTGATTTAGATGAGTATTCAGTATTAAAAAATTGATTAATGGTTGTCCTGGAAGGAAAAGGAGAGTGTTCCTGTCAGTGAATAATCTGTAACTACAGGTGAGATATTTATGCCTTTAGGTAACAGAACAGTGACCATATGGAAATTATAATCATTAATCTGTGTTGATTTTTTCACCACACTTGTGTTGAAAAATGTCCAATGTGCAGCCCTTGGACAAGTGCATTCTGCTAATGGTTATACACTTAGCTTCTGCTTCATTTACTTCATTGAAATTATAAAATAAATAAGTAGTCATGCTCCTCATTGAATTGTAATGATCGGAAGTAGGGATCTAATGAAACACTGAGATTAATAAATATTTATTTTAATACCTTCCTTTAAACTATACACATTTATGTTTGGAGAATAAAAAATAAAAAAAAAAACCTCAGTGTACTGCTGGTCATAGAGATCTCCATTTGCAAAAGTCTCAGTCTGTGAGAGCTGACCATTACCTCTAAAATAAGTCAGTCAGTACATGGCTAAAGTCATCTGTAATACATTTTAGATAAGACTTCCAGGTTTTGGGTAATCTGTGTACCTTAGTAAAACATTGCAAATGCACCCAAAAGATGGAGTAACTGTGTCAGGTTTTTCCAATTCCAGGAGTAATTTTACAATAATTTTTCATTTTGGTTTTATTGGGTTTGTACACATTCCTAGTTGCTTTTTTTCTCCAGGTATTTCAGTGTGTTGTATGCCTAATAATTTTAGAGGAAAATAATTCCAACGTTTTTATGAAGTAGTAAGTGATTTGTCCTGCTAAACTGATACAAATAACCAATGACCATAATTAGCTCCCATATTTTTACTTCTGCTTGTAATATATAGGAATATTGTGGTAAAAGTTTATTTTCCATCTTTTGATCAAAAATCTTTTGAAGGCCACTTAATCATGGAAGTCATAAGTAAGGCAGTGTGCGTGTTGTAAATTTTTATTACTGTGGTTTTTTTAATACCTGTACATGGGTTTTTTTTTTCTCACACCGTTGTAAGGGATTTGAAGCCACTAGTATTACTCTTTCTGTTTATGTGGGGTCTTCTGGTTGTAGAATTAGTAAAGGGAAAAAACCAAGGATATCACAGTTCAAAGCTCTGAAATTATGTCATAAAGAAAATTAACGTAATGGTCAGAGATGACAGGGGTGAGAAAAGTCACAAGCTCGAAACTGGTCCAGCCCTACCTCGTTTGCTAATATAATTAATTTTTAAATTTTTTTTTTTTTTGCACTCAGGTTATCTGTTGATGGGCCTTATCGCAATGTTGGTGGTACTTGAGACTTTCTGTGAACTCCATGAACTCAAAAAGTTTAGGAAGTTGTTTTATGTGAAGAAGGACAAGGAGGAGGACCAAGTGCATATAATGGAACATGACCAGCTCTCCTTCTCTTCCATCTCAGACCAAGCAGCCTCCATGAAGGACGATCAGAAGGCAAACGAGCCTTTTGTGAATTCCCAGTCCCCAACTTCCAATGACAGCTCTCTAAACAATTAATACACGGGTATCCATACCAGTGTTTTGGTGCATTTATGCTACTTACCATAAGAAATAGAAAGCCTCATATTTTTTTCTCAAATTATAAAAGCTGGAAGACTGTGCTACTTTAACAAGAATTTATCACTTCTGACATAGAAAAGACTTCTGGGAAAAATGTGGGAGCCACCCTGGGAAGAGGGAATAAATGTAAGATGTGGCTGGGAACATAAGGCCATTTTGGTTGAGGGATAAGGATTTAGGTGTACCACATTCAGAGATGCCAGAAAGAAAGGCTTGCAGGAGCAACTTTGTTGAACATCTTTAGGAGACTAGGCCTTCACTGACATCCAGCTCATTGAGTTAAATGCCCCATCTTGCAACTGGTTGACAGCAGATTTTGGGATGTGCACTTATGATAGTCACAGTTTTAATCCAATAAACATCTTAATCTGGAAAACATTTTCAGAGCAGTATCTCTAGATCTGATGGAGGGGGGAATATCTAGTTGATCTCTCTATTACTTGCAGGTGTGAACAATTATTCCAGGAAGGAAAAAATAATACTGCAATCCCTCCTTTGCCCATGCCATTTACATCTTAATTTCCTACTTCCTTAAAAGGGTCTCCAATCACCAGAAAAAAATGTTGTCCTGAAGAGACTGTGCCTTGGGTCTTCTATGCTGTTTGTTTTTTGTATGAAATACTTTTCTGAGAGATAGCAAAAGCAATTCAAAGCTCTGGATGAGGTGAGATGGTAGGGAAGGAAGACAGATGCATTTCAGTCTTCTGAAATGGGCAGGAGTGGGTATTTAGCTGCCTGGAATGGAATGGAAATGAGTCAGCATGTGCCACACATGACTGGCACAGTCATGTGTTTGTGGCATTCTCCTACTAGATGGTTGAAACCTGCTCAGCTGGTTGAAACCAGCTCAGAACTCCGGGCTGTTCCTCCCACAGTCCAGCCCAGTGTGTGCTCTGCTGAGCTTGCGGGTACACGGAGGAACAGAAACAGCATCACCTTGAACATAGCTCCTGTTTCTTCTTTTGCTTTTCTAACCAGTACTCGGAACACTTTGGAGGAGAAGGGAATGTTTCAGGGCAAAACAATTTTTCAGTTTTTCGTATGGCAAGAAAAAAGGAAAAATGTCACATTTGGTTCGGATGGAACCGAATTTTTTTCCCCTTGGGAAAAGTCACTAAAAAGTCAAGATCTTGCTCAACTTCTGAAACTGGAACCTCTTTGACTGTAACAGCAGAGGTGTTTTAGTCCAGCTACCAGTCACTGTGCTGAATGCAGGGACCTCAGTGAATTTCAGTGAGCACGAGACGAGATTTAAGTGGTTGTAGTACTTTCTCTTCTGGCCTTAAGAATCTTATGATAGGGGAATCTTGATAGTGCTTTGCAATGAACAAAAGATCTGGAGCACAAATAGCCATAATAGGACAGCCTCCCACATAGGAAAAGTGTAGAGGAGAGCCTTTTACCTGCAGTGCAAGCATGCCAGATTGCCTGTAATTTGGCTTTTAGTGTTTAGAGCTGAATAATAATTTACTGTAAAGAAAACAGATGCAGCGTGTCTAGATTTAGCGCACGTGGGAAAAATACTTGAAAGTAAATAACCCAAAATATACTGTGTTTGAGCTTAATTATAGCTAGCATCAAACAAATTTTTATATCTTTACTGGAAAAACTTACTTTATGGTTAAATCAGCTGAAAGTCTTCAATTGAAATTTATATTTGTAGAAAATCAGAGCTAAAGGTTTTGGTTGTTTTGAGTTTTATAGATTAGGTGAGAGCATATTGTGTTTGCATGTTCCCAGGAAAGTGGCTATTTTTATACTGCTTAGGTTAACACAGTTCTATTTATAATGAATGTTAACCAATATATATGTACATATATACATAAATATATTTATATACTGTACATATATCATAAATCACCAGAGTCTAACAGACTTAGGAAAAGCATTTTAGATAATTTTTTCCCCTAGTCTTCTCTTTATACAGTCAATATTTGAAAACTATGTCATTAAAATGACACTGACATAAAATTATGAGTACTGTACTATAAGAAACATTTATACTATTTTTTTTCCATGGGACTTTATTGATTGTTTTCGGTACCTTAAAATTCAAAATTTCTTTTAATTTCCGTGTAATATTAAGCTCTAAAGGATATGCACAGATGTTAAATGATATACAAAGTTACTTTTGCAGCGTGTACACAAATGCAAAATGTAGACACGTGAAATGAAAGCACAGAATTCAAAGCAGAAGCGATAAACTAAGCAGTATACTGTGATTGTAGGTCAATATTTGTTATTTTAAACTTAAATAAAAAGTCTGGCTTTTGCCTGCCTGCACTATGAAGTGGGAGTATTTTCTTTAGTGGCATGTGTGCCTTGAAGAAATCTTGTCTGCGTTTGTGCGTCCTTTAGTTAGCCTTCTTCAGCTCAAGGAGGCTCTGTTAATGCCAGTGTTGTACCTAACCTTGATATTAATTGTGGCTTAGTATTGTTATTCCTTTTAAAAAAAAAAAAAAAGAAGAGCTTGTTTGGTTTTGTTTCAGATGCTGACTGATTATAGCAAATAAAAAATAGAGACATAGCATTTATCCTGTCCTTATGAACCAGCTGCTCCACTCTGAGAAATCTGAAAAACTGGTTTCATTTCATACAGCTTTTTCATCTTCACATGAAGCCAGCATGTAAGATGAGTTGAAACTGGAATCCAGATCAGAAGAAGAAAGATTATCATGCAAGAACTTCAGTATAAAGTGCATCCCTTACCTAGAGGCAAACTGTGAAGCAGGTGCATGTAAACCCAGATGGAGAGCATGGCTTATAAAGCAATGGTGCTGAAAAAAAGTCACAAGAGAGAGATAGAAATGCAAGCAAATTACTTGTACACATAAAAGAATTGCCTGGGTTCTGTCCTCACTCTCCTGTCTTCAATTGTTCCAGGCATATATCCCATTAATAGCTTTATTCCTGTGCTACAGCTGACATTTGCCATCTTCTGGTTGTCTCTGAGTCATTAAATATAAACTTGCTTTATTGTTATTACAAGGGAAAGGACTGGCAGGATATTCATTGTGTTGGAGGAAAGAAAATGGAAAAGCCCACTTGAGTTTTGATTTTGGAGCTGAGTTACAGCCATGTTGTCCCTTAATGAACATGTTCTCTTCACAAAGTTTCTTCGTGATGTCCACCAGTGGCACCTTGTGTGGGTGCTGAAGACTTGCTGGAGGTTGAAATGAGTTATTTTCTAAGTAGATAATTCCAGAGACTGGGGTGGTTTGCAGCTTTAATGTCAGCACTGCAAAACCTCCCTAGCTGGGTGCTTATGTCAGAGGACTTGCATAAGACCAGCAGTTCTGGATTGCATTAAATATTTTTCTAGCCCAGTGTTTGGTCTCTGGCAATGGCCAGGAGCAGGATGTGAACTTGTGTAAGGAAGGAGCAAGTGTGTATCAACCATGGCCCAGGATGTTCTAGCTCCCAGCAGTGTGCAGCTCTGGATCCATGACAGTGTCTAGGAGGGATGGGAAGTCAATGTAGGTGTGGTGTGTGGAAGAGATTCTACACTGAGATGTCTGCTCTCTGCTTTGGCCAGTGAGAGATTGTCCTGCACAGGATCAAATGGAGATTTCCCACAAAGCTGTTTCAAGTTAGGTGCTTTGCAGTCAGCAGGTAACTTGCATGGAATGGGCTCTTGAAAAAGGGAAGGAAGAGAAAAAGGGGAAAGGGGAAAGCCTTTTATGTGCTGCTTCTTGGACAGTGCTGTTCTTTAGGTAGATAGGAACTTGCACAGAACCTGTTTGCTAATAGCAAATCTTGAATTTACATGTTAAAATTTGCTTTGTAAACAGTTGCCACAAATATAGTGAGGTAAGTTGTTAAAAATACCACTGCCCTAATGTTACTCCATTATTCATTCTTCTAGATTCTGCTTTCTACTGAAGCAAAATAAAGCAAAAAAAATACTATAATGGGAAGCAGTGTTATTCCAAGTGTGCACCATTACAAGAAAATGGGGTTTCTCTTCTCTGCACTACCATCAGTATTGCTGCATATATCAAAAAGCTTCTAGGTAGCAAAAAAAGTTTCTTGTTGCTTGTTTCAAACAGCAACCATATTTTTGAGATTCTGGAGACTGCTTCTGCAAAGCTACGTCTTGCTTAATGCAGATTAGGTACTTGGTGTCTGTAATTTTAATGCCTACCGTGTCAGTCTCATTGCTTCCATAGTTACCATTCTGCTTACTTTTTATCACAGAGTTCTTACCACAATTATCTTCAAAGGTCATCATGTTACCAGTGAGTGTGAGGACTGTGATGCAGTTATTTTGCTGGTGATGGTGCAGGTTTGCCAGGGCCATTGCCTTAGCTGATAACAAGACGATCTCACTCGTGGCAGTGAGATCATTTGGGACCAAATGACAGGTTTAGGTAATGAGGAGGGACAGTGTGGCTGGGAGCAGGTGCACGGGCTGACAGCCAGTGTCAGGGAGAAATCATCCTGCCAAACTGCTAAGTGACCACACAGTTTTCACTGGGCTTTATTGCCTGTCACTAGGAGTTACAGGAAGGAAGAGCAAGGACATTGCCAAAAGTCATCTGAAATGAAGTTCAATGGACGTTTTTCACCATTTATCTACATTTATCTGCAGCTCTCTGTTACTTCAGTTGCACCATATATTCTATGAATCAGGATAATGGTTTGGCATTTCCACAATGTATATGGTTCCTGTGGCCCCTGAGGCAAGCTATGCTTGTTATCCTAACAAGCTTTTCTGTCTTAAGTTTACTTGGTGTTCAGCCCCATGAGCAGGAGCATAGGTCAGTGTCACTGCTGAAACTTTCCAAGAGCAAATGTGGCTCAAGGCACTGCCTGGCCTTGGGTCAGCCTTTAATTTTAGTGCCTAGCCTGTCTGGAAAGATAGTAATGAACTCTCTACCTTAAGAAGAGAGAAACCCACTCTTCTGGGAGCTCAAAACTCCCCAAATCCATTTGGTGCTGATCCCAGGGATTTCATACCCTTGTGTGTATAGTGCATAGGTGCAAGTATCTGGAGGAGCACATAGAACTGCCACTTCTCTATACCTGATTTTTTTTTTGAGACTGGTTTACCCCCTTAACCTTCTGAATTTCTCTTCTCCATTCAGGAAGATGGCTCACAGTATTCTCTGACTGTCCTTAAGCTCTCACTAGTACCTAGCTGGGCCATCTCAATAGGTGGCAAGGTGAGATTCAGAGAGTAGAAAGGGACTTCATCATCTGCCCTAATGATGGGGACTAAGTGAGGGGACAGGAAAGCCCCATCCCCACCCATTAGCTTTAGCTGCAGCCACCAGTTTATTTCTAAAACCATTTCCACAATGTCTGGCACAAAAGGACTGTATTATTCACTCATCTGTACTGCATGTCGGCCAGTGCTTGTCCTAATGGTAACATAATGACATAAAAACTAATAGCTCATCTAGAAGAAATAAATTGGTTTATTTTTCTTTTTGAGTGTATTACTGCTTTGCTTATGAGCATTAGACTGATTGAATCCTGGCCTGCAATATTATATCTGGACATATTATCCTACAACTGTAAAGCTTCCATCTCAACCCCACGTGGCAAAAATTAATTAGCATGTTTGCATAAACAGAAGACAGCAAACTGTAGTGTCAGTTTAACTAGGAATTAGCAAATCCTAATTCTGCATTTCTGGGCTGGTTTCCTGATTATGGGCAAAGATCTGCTAAATTTGTTTAGCAATTGCCAGCTGTGATTTGAGGCATGCTTTCTGAAGAGAGATGCAAAAAATATCATTGCCCAGTAATGAAGTACAACATCACCTTTGGGATAAAGTCCCTCAAATGTTTAGTAGGCTACTTTTGCAGATTAATGCTATTTCCATGGAATAATGAAGCCCTGTTTGAAATTTATTGTGCAAAAATGAAAATCCACACTCCATTTAACTCAAATTCCTGCTTCATGTTCAGTGGAGGGAAGAATCAATATGAAAGAAGAAAATGACCCTCATTTTGTATCCCCCTCTTCTGAGGAGCTTGACTTGCTCTTGCTGACCCTGCTGAGAGCTGAGAAAATGCCCTGGTTTTCCATGCAGAGTGTGGAGTCAGGCAGTCTGCCCTGGGAAGGTTTGCAAACAGCATCAGCCTCAAGAAGGTGGAGTGGTGCAGGGAGAGCAGCTTCATGGGGCACAAGAGCAGAGACCAGAGCTGCTCTGAGGCCAAAGGTAAGTAGCAAAGTTGGCCCGTGCAGGGGGGCCATGGTGGGACTTGGAGGGTCAGGGGCAGTCAGCCTGCTCCAGCCCAGCCCCTGGGAGGAGCCAGTGCCTAAGGCACTGTGAAGAGGGGAGGGCAATAATTTGACAGCAGGATTATCAAAGAGGTGGTGTCACTAGAACAAAACTAGTCAATCTGTTACAAGTAGGAGGAGTGGAGGGAAAAGATTAATTTCTGTCTTTTAAAGGCAGAAAGGACCCTTTTGATGCTCTTCTGTGGCCTCTTACAGCAATCAAGACACATCTGCAGTGTTAGAGCGGAGAGGATTTACAGGTCTGACAGAAACAGTCCCAGCTCTCATCCTCTGTCCCTGATGCTAATTACCTTCCCTGTTAAAAAATTCCTGTCTTCTTTGGCTAATTGCACAATTTCTAATTAATTGTTCCAAACCCAGCATTGCTATAGGACTTTATTACGTGCTTGTCTGCTAAGTGACAGACCACATTATATTAGTTACCAGCTTGCCCTGAAAAGATGAGCATCCTTCAAATGTCCTCTTTAGTAGGTGAAGGAGGCCATGCTCCTCTGAGTGCTGAACATGAGCATCTTGTCAAAAGCTCAGCTCATTCCCAGTCCAGTTTTTCAACATGCATTTTTCAGCACACCACTGAAACCACAGTGCCACACTTATGCCAATACCCAGGGTGGTAGCTCTGCAGAGGGGCTGTGCTGTGGCCAGGGAGTAGAAAAGGGAGATGGTGTTAGCCACCATGCCCCATCCTCCATGCTTTCCCTCTTTTTGAGGACCTCCAGGTTTCCCTTCATCCCTCTCCCCACCCGTGGAGCACACCTGATGCTTGTCTCTACCCCTGCTAACCTAGGGGAGATGCATGGGGACAGAGAATCTGTGGCAGCATCTCTGCCCTAAATGCTCCTAAGTGTCTGACACAGAGACATTGATTTTAAACACAGTCTGCTGCACCCTACAAGAGCCAGGAGCTTTGTAAATGCCTCCTAGTCCATCTGCCCAGCCTGCTGTGCAGAAGCTGTTTGCCTCTCGTGCAGACCCTTGGGATACAAGAGCTTGTCAGAGCTCAGAAGAAACGTGGGCAGACCTGCCAGAAGGGTCAACTGCACATTTACTAAAGGCAGTCTCAGAGCACTTCATTTTGGGCAATAGGGCTATCTCATCAATCCTCCTGCCCTCCTGGCTGTGCCTCAGGCATCAACAAGGTGCTGAGAGCAAATATGAATGTATAAATGACCCTTGGTCAGTGAAGCCCCTTGCAGGGAGGGCCTTGCACAGAGTAGGAAGATGTATTTTTATTAACTTCAGGGTACAGGTCAAAAAAAAAAAATCTTACATGCACTGGAGCTGCTCCAGGGCTGTAGCATCCCCCTGTGATAGACAGTGCCCCTGTGGTGTTCTTGGGGACACTCGCACTGTGACCCCCTTGGTGAGCTTTAGTTGTTATTAAAATGCAACTGAGGCTGCAATTTCCTATTCAAGATGAGGCAAGAGACTTAACTCCATGGTACTGAGGTAAGGCAATGTCCTGAGTCAGGCAGTGAGGTCCCTAAACAATCCAAACAATCCAATCACCTCTAAACAATCCAAAACCCTCTGAGTATCTGCCAAGCTATTGATAATTTTGATGGTGCAAGTATTGCTACCTCATCTTCTCACAAAGGAGGCTAATAAGAGTAACAGTTTTTGATTTGCACGTCATGCATTGAAAGATAAACCAATCTCAACATGAAAATAGCTTTTTTGAGAAGTTGTAGTCCTGAATGCCCTTAGATGGGAGCTTGGTGATGAAACAGAATAAATAATGATTGGTACACGGACAGCAGACTGACCCTGAAAGCTTGGACAAAAATAGATCCTCATGGCAAATAGTTACCTAGCACTTTCTTTCCCAGCTGCAAAATGTAAGCCTGGATGAAACTCACAGAGCTGGTAGCCGGAGCAGAGAAGCAGGGATGAATGGAAAGCACACAGCCCTGGTTCAGCAAGACCCCCAGTAAGATAATTTCATTGAATTCCAAGATACAAGATGATGTGTTTGCACCAAACTAATCTAGCAGACAGCTAAGAGAACAATTTGCTTCTGCTGTATTTCTGCCTTTATGTCACTGTCACTCTTTGCACCATCCTGTAATCCAGAAAGTGTCACCCTTCTTGAATGCAATACAGGCTTGGTTTAAAATGTTTTCAGGGATGTTACATCAGCAGCACCACAGTGTGCTAATGCTGTCATGTTGGCAGCTCCATGAGGCATTCCCTGAGGTCATGTGGTCAGTCTGGCAATTTTAATTGCATCTCATCATTTAACCTCACCTCTTGTTAGATGTGAGATATAAAATCAGTGGAAAAACTATGTGTCAAGTATTGCAAGGAATTACCATTCCAATTTCAGCCTGTATTTTTGCACCTCTCTCAGAAAGAACCCAGTTTATCTTGTTTAATGATTTTATAAACCCTTCTGCTTGGTAGACCATGGCTCTATCACACTTTAAAAATGCAACCAGATTTTGGCAATGCAACAAATACAACCTTTGTATTTGTGCTGCTATTTTACCAGAGATTAAAGCTTTGACACGTTTATCCAAGAATCAGAAGCATGTATGAGACCTGGAGCTTCTCCCTCAATCTCAAGAGTCCAAATTCGTCTCTGTATTGACAAAATGGTCTCTAAAGGACTATGAGGAAGCAAGAACAGGCAGTGAGATCAGAGGTGATTTTCAGTTCCTGTCTTGCTTGGATTCAATTCATATTCTTGCCCTGATGCAGCAGCCACAGTGCACATTCCCATGGAATTTAGCAAACTTTACATAAATTTGGCCTATTTTGCAGCCAAACTTCAAGGCCGTGCACAAATCAGAACATTAACTTCTATTCTTCTGTGTGGTATTGTTTAGCCTCAAACCCAGCTAAGTGGATTACAGGAAGTTAATTGTGACAATTCAATTTGATGGACAAATTCAAAACAAACAGAGAGTTGGGCTTCATACCAGCTGCAGGTATGCATTTAAGCTATGGCAGAAAATATGTTTTTAACAGGTTTAAGTCTTACTCAGTTATCAGTCCTCTGAAAGATGCTGCTGTCAAATGGTTTAGGCTAAGCACATCCAGCATGTTTAATGGCTGCCAAGACTGGTTCTGAAGGAGATTTTCACTAAATAGTACTCCTGCTGAGGAAAGAAGATTTCATGCTTATTTAGATTATAGACTAGCAGCTGGGAAATATTCCTGGGTTAAAAATGTGCACTTTAAATACCAGCTCTGTTGGTTATGTGTAAATGGGTTGTACCTTTTCAGGCGTTTATATGCAACATTTTCAATTTGTTGTCACTTAATAGAATTTGGTTCTCTTGTTCTAATAAAACAAGAAAACCTGGATGAGTGTTCATCTTGGGAAGGGTACAGACTGAAAGCTGTACTTTACAAATAGTCATGGTTTCTGTGGGCAAACTTTCCCCAAAATGAGAGGATCTCTCCCAGCCCAGGTCTACTGATGTGCAGAAATCTTTGCAGGACTGGGCTCTCTTTAGATCAGAGGGAAAAGCCCCTCAGTTGCAAAGACATCTCAATTGCAAATGGCAGTGCCTTTTTTCATCATATTCTGTTTCAGTTTCATGCTCTGCCAGCTGCCAGACATGAAAGCCTTCCCCCATTTTATCTAATGCCACTTAAAATTTCATGGAAAAGAGCAGGCAAAATTGCTTGCTGCACTGCTTTGAGGCCAGTGGGAATGCAAATTGGTGCACTGCTGAAAAGTTGTCCCTGTGCCACTGAGGCATCCACACACCTGGACCAACATCCTGGTGCTGGCTGAAAAAGCTGTAGTACCCTAAAGAAAGTTTGAACAAACCCAAAACAAACAGAATCAAGCACAGAAAAGAAAATTTGTCCTGGCACCAGGGGATAACCAGGAACCTGGCCTAGGATGAGATTCAGCAGCCAAATCTTGTGTCACAAACACATGGGACTAAGTCTCCTTTCAAAGGGAATTCTGAATTCAAATGGAATTCTAAAGCAATTGAAACCCCATCTATTACACCATCATTTCTAAACCCAAGAACCATCCCAGTGTTCACACAATCTCTTCTGTAAATTAATCCAAGGCTATCTTGTAACAGTCAAATACCTTTTCACAGCATCCCTGTTCAAAGGCTGCTCTGGCACTTTATTTCTGAAAGTTAAATATCTCCTTCTTTCCAAGCCAAATTCTTTCAGGGTCAGTGTACAGCTGCTTAATCTTGTAGCAGCTTTTATCTAAATGGAAATAATTCCTCTCTTCCTGTATTTATTGCTCAAATGTAATCCAACCTTCTCTCAGTCTTCTGTTACACAAGACAGGCTATTTGATCTACCCTTCAGAAACAGAGGGACTCAACTCGTGAGAGCCCTTTTCCCATTTGTCTGTTTAAAATCCTCTTTTTGAAAGGCAGCTGATGAGAAGTGCACACTGACAGCTCAGTGAGGCTGTTGTGGTGACTTAGCCAGTGCCAGGACCTTCCATGACACCGTGGACAGCTTCCCACGTGACCCTTCCTGGATCCACTATCACATCTTTCCTGGCTGGGGCACTTAGCCTAAGCAGCAGTGTAGGGTTTTGCAGCGAACCAGATCCTCCTCCTCTTCAGCATCCCTTGAAAACATCTCAGCACAAGGCAACACACCTTGTTCTTTGGTCCCAGCTGAATTATGCCACACTTTTTTCCCATCACATTCCATACTTTTTCTAGCTCCAGGAGTACCTAGTTCTTCCTATGACAGAATCCAGTCATCCATTATAAATACAGGCATTGTCTTGCACCATAGGTATGAAGGGAGATGGGCTAATTTGTGATTTGAGACACCTCTGTGGGCTGGTAATTGATCTTTTTATACTGTCCTGTTTGCCCAAGTCCTTAGGTTGTTTGTAATTCTTGAAGTACATCCCAACTTTGCAAACAAACTCTTGTGACTCACAGTACTAAACTCTCCTGTAGAGACAAGGCCAACCAATCTGTGTTTTCTTCACAGCCCTTCCCATCTGTCTGTATTTGTATGTAACAGCCAGATATTTCTATGATCAGGTATTCTTTTCAGTGAGCATGATGGGTTTTGCTATCTCCCAGCTTTACCCCTGCTCATTGATAAAATGTCACAAAGGAGATGAAAAATACTTGCCATGTGTGCTTGAAAGAAAAAAGGAAGTGCCTTGTGTCTTGATGGATACCAAAACACTGGCTGGACATATGAAATACAAGACCTGAAAAGGTTTAATCCATTGGGTGTTTCTGCTGGCTATCCTTCCCTTTCTCCCAGTAAGAGGTGGTCACAGAGAGCCCAGATCTGCCTCTGCTCAAGTGAGCAGTGCCTTTTGTTTGTGCAATTTCCAACAGGTCCCCAGGTGCTCAAGAGTTAAATGAGATTCCCTGCACACGGGAAGTGGGGAGAAGCCTGTCTCACCTTCCCTTGCCTGTGAGGAGGAATGCTGGCCAGGGCCTGGGCTGGCTGGTGCCTTCCCCTTGCTTGGCAGGCGGATCGCAGATGGTCCGGAAATCAAGCCTCCTTCCAGGCCACTCTTCTCCCTGCCATGGTCATTAGTGAAGGTGCTTATGCCACTTTTCTCAGAAAGGTCAAACATATGCTGGCTAGCAGCTCTCACCAATCCATTTTTCCCCAGTAATGCAGAGTTGCCATTTGTGGCCTTTCGTAGTCTGCAGGCTCTCTGCAGAATTTGCTTCCCACAGAAGACGGCTGCAGCTCCACGTTCATGCTGCTTTAATAATTTCCTCCTTGGGGTGAGGGCTTGCTTGTTTGTTTGTTTGTTTGTTTGTTTAATCATCTCCTGCTCTGTTGTGCTGAGCTCTTTCTCAGTGCCTCACACTCCCCCACTCTGTTGCAGTGCCTGCTGTTATTCTTGGCACAGGAATCAATGCTAACTGGTATATAATCAGCCTGTGTTTCACCGACCAACATTTGTTCCACTGTCAGCTTTCATTTCAGCTTCTGCTCTCATGCCAGTTACTGTTTTCTGCTCTCTGGTGTGGAGCTCTGATTGCTCTGTGGGGTGCTCTACACCACTCTTTTGGCCTCTTCTCATCAAGTTCTTGTCTGTACCAGGGAAGCTTGTAGCCAAGTGTCCCACTCTCACTTCTTCCTTGTCTGTATACTTGGTCCACTTCTACTCTAGCTCCATGTCCCATCCTCTTGTATTTGCAGGTTCATGTGATCCTGTGCAAATCTGCACAGAATATTTCTTAATTTTAAGCCTAATATGGTAAAATATTAAATAAATGGCTCTTGAGAGGCACATGTAGATTATAAGATGACTCTTTGGGTGTCGTGGTATAGAACTACTTTATTACATTCTGTCAGTGGTAATGAAAATGCTAAAAACCTATTTTACTTGACCCCCACTTTCCCAAATTTGTGTTCTGTTGATCACTGGATGCATGTGTTGTGCTGAACCAATAGAAATGTAGCTACCTAGACATTTATCTATATATATGTGTATACATATATATATATATATATATATTTGTTATATATATTTGTTATATATATATATTTGTTATATATATATATTTGTTATATATATATATCTATATATCTATATCTATATATCTATATATCTATATATCTATATATATATATATAGCCCATCCTGTGTGGGACTAGATTGTGTAAATCAGACTTTGATTTTTGTGAGTAAGAGGCTGCAATAAAAATAAAGGAAATTGGTGTATACAGGAAAGGGCCATGGTGTTTGGGCTGGTGAGGAAGGGCACAGGGACCAGGACATTATATCTGTGGTTGATGAAGCAGGAGAAATGGAATAATGCAGACAGAACAGCTGGGCTTGTGCATCACCTGTTCTAGACTCCAGGAGTCTTTCTTCTCCAGCATCACTGAGCTGATAAGTTCCAGGCAAACTGGAAGGAGAACACAGCATTTGATCATCCAGAATGTGAGAAAGGTCTGCTGGGAAGAGCTGAGCAGCCAGGAAGGGCACTCACACTAGAGAGCCAGAATATAAAAGGAAGCTGAATATATATTTTTTTAAAGTTTCCTCAATTTAAGAAGCAATGAAGCAAAACACCAATAATCAAGTAAAATGAATTACAATTCTTTGCTTTTATGAATAAGGAAGAGATAGAAGAGTGACCAGGGGATAAAATATTCTGATAAAGATGTGGCAGTTCATTTTAAAATAATTAAAGATGACAGCCTGGATCCCAAGATAAGGAAAACGATGATACAAAAAGGAATCATCAGCTCAGTAAGAGCCTGGCAGCTCTTTTGTGTGGCCTGATGTGTTTTCAAAACTAGACAATACTGTCTGTTGGGCAAATACCAACAGAGGGTAAACAAAGCTGTATTTTTTTTTCAATAGATAAAGCAGATATTACCTCAAAGGGTGAGTTAATATTCCTCAGTAGACCAAATCCTGCCCCCAAATCATACTCAATGCTATCTTTAAGACGTTATCATTTTCTTTTAGCTGAACATATTTGCTAACTTTTCTGCATTAACATGAGTGTACAGGCACAGAGTGATCTGTGGAGCTCCTTAAAGAAAAAAAGTGTCCTCTGGGGTTCAGGCAGCTCCACCTGTAAGTGGCCTCAATGAAGCCAGGCAGCTGATGTAGGTGATGGCAATCAGTGGCTGGGTGGGGAGAGGCTGGTTTGAAGAGCAAGAGTTTCTCCTCTGTGGAGAGATTAAAAGGAATATCATGAAAATGTAAGGAAAAAAATCCAGCTGGTAAAACAAATCCTGACTGCCTTAGCTGTGGAGTGAGGGCTTGCAGCAGAGAGTGATGGTGGCTCTTGTCAGTGCTGGCAGGGGCAGGGGGTGTGAGCAGCTTTGCAGGCAGACTATCCAGGTCAGTGCATCCATGGATGTTCAACGGCTCTGGCCTCACTCCTGGAAAAAGGTAAGACCCAAATGTGCATCTCTTGCTCACTTGTACCTTTCTCCAGTCCAGGGTCAGAGCTGAGGAGCATCCTGGCCTGATCCAGGGGTGCCAGGGCTGGTTGCAACTGGTGCCTGGGGTGGGTGCAGCTGTGAAGGACTGAGGGTGATGCTGGGGAGTGAGGACAGAGACTAGAAAGGAATCAGAGGACTGTGCTGGAAGCAAGTGTAAGGTAGAAGATCAATTTTCTTTTTAGATTCTCACAAGTACTGTTTGGAGACCTAGACAAAAAGGCTAAACTGCCCTGGGACTAAAGGATGAGTTTCCTATCTGAGGGAAATAGCAAGGCAAGGATAAAGCCCTTGTTTTGAGAATAGCCAAATATATTCTTTTGATCTAGCTGGGTTTAAACCTCATTCATATGTTTATTAGCTCCCTCTTATCTGAGCCATATGCCTTCTTGCAGCTGCATTTCCCTTATCACACAGTAGTGGAAAAGACTCAAAATGCCTAAAAACCATGTCTCTCTTTCAAATGCTTCATAAAATCCCAGCTGTCACCCATATCACTGTCATAAGTGATCCCTCATCAATGTCTGTAACTGCCTTAAGTCCTCCTTGCTTTCCCCTTGACTGCCCATTCCTTTCTTCTCCCAGTCTTCCCTTCACCCCTGTCACCATTCTCCTCTGACCACCTCCTGCTGAACCGTCCTGTTCTGGGGAGCCCTGGGGCTCTTCTTTCCTCTGTCCCTGCCCAATTCACAAAAAAAAAAAACCAAAAACCCAAAAAAAACCAAAAAAAAAAAAAAACCAAACAAAAACCAACCAACCAACCAAACAAAAAATCCAAAACAAAAAAACCAAACCAAAAAAAACCCCCAAAAAACAAAAAAAACACCCAAAAAACCAAAAACCAACCAAAAAACCACTATTTAAAACCTATTGGGATGCAAAAGTGCCTCCATGGTGAGTCTCTGGTACCGTTACAAGCCCAGCTGCTCCAGACACTTCCCAGGAGAAAAAATGTCTCCATTGTGATGCCAAGTGAATACCGAAGAGCTGACTGCCATGGGGTGTCAGGCATTAGGGTTAAATGCTCATGAAGTTCCAAAAAATGAAACAACCTTCAGCAAAATGTAAGCTGTCAGAGACTGGAAATCTGATGTGTCTCTACTATGCGTATTTGTGAGAGATTTTTGCATGGGGCATCCCCTTGTGGGAAGGTGGCAGTATATATTTCCCTAAAGCACACCTGTGATGCTATGACCTCTGCCCAATCTCCTCCTAAGGCCAGCACTTGGCTGTGTTTAGGTTGAGTGAAATTTCCCACAGAAAATGTCTTTCCCACATGCACCAGCTCAGGTGCATTTCCTGCTTGGTGCTAACCTGTAGGATATGGGACAGCAGGATACTTGTGCTGAGCCTGTGAGAAGAAGATGATCCCCTAGGGCTGAGGCACAGCAGTGTACGCAGGAGCTGGACAGCCAGGTTGGGGCTGGGCTGGTATGAAACCCTCACCCACACTGTGGCTTGTGGAGCATATGGACATGTCCTGAGGCTCTGCTTGACCCCACAGCAGAGGAGGCAGGACCTATAGCTGCCACCTATAGTGGAGGGGACACAGCACCTGAGCACCCCAGGAAGTGGGAGCTGAAGGACCCCCCTCTTCTTTCCTGCATAAATTGCATGTCTCTTGGCCCAAGGTGCTTGTCACTACCTTCAGACTGAGGGTGTCCTCTCAAGACAAAGCACCAAGCCCAGACCCTGGTGCTGCTCCTGGAGGACCAACACAGGGCACTATGAAAAAGCCCACGTGGAATGGGGGTTTGAGCCTTTCTGAAGGTACCCTGCAGGGAAGTAGTTTGGGCTCCTGCAGCTGCAGTCACAGGCCTCCATGTGCCTGTAGCTCTTCTCCTTGGTTTGTTTTCCTTAAGGGAGGTTCATGCTCTGCCTGCATCTCACACAGCCCCAGCTGAGGGAGCTGTGGCCTGCAGGAAGCCGTGATGTTGGCAGGGCTCTTCTCTGCCCACAAGGCCAGGATGTCCCAGTGGCATCCCACACCAAACAACATGGCAGAGGAGGCAGGGGGTTTCAGTTTTGTTTTGTTTGGGTTTTTTTATTGTTGTGCCAAGCTTTACTGATGGAATTGCCTGAGATGTGCAGAATTACAGCTTTTGTATGACTAGATTGTGAAAAACCACCCTGCATGGCTGCAGCCTGCCAGAGCTCTTGCTTCTGAGTTTATCTTTAGCTGACTGTCAGCTACAAACACATCTATTTTATCGGGGGTTTTTCCCACTAAAGGATTTTTTTCTCTCCCTAACTTTCTTTGTGGGATAATTAGCAAAGTCAGCCGCTGGCTCAAAAGAGACTGCACCCCCAGGATTTTTCTGTGCTGCTAAAGTTTCATTTCTGCTCTGCTGACCAGGGAAGATACCTGACAGGGAATGAAGGAGGAAGAGGACAAGGGGACACATACAAGACAGACTGACACAAGCTCCCATGTACTTCTTTACTGAGGCAGCTCCAGAAACTGCCCAGCTTTGCTGAGCAGTGTATTAATAAAGGAGAACAAGTGTGACAGGGTAAAGGCAGAGCACCAAGGTATGGTTGGAGCACAGACATCATTCTCATGGCCATGCTAAGCCAAGGGCTGCTATAAAGAACAGTGTGGCAGGAGAGTGTACACAGGCTTGGAGCAGTGTTCTGCCTCAACAGAGCTACTTCTAAACACTTCTTGTGCCAAATCTTCATTAAAACAAAAGTAAATAACAAAGTTAGGTTGGTTAGGAAGATTTCTTAGGACCCTTGATGTTAAGGGGGTGTTTTTTCCATCCTCCAAACCCATCCAGCCTGACATTTGAGTTCACCCTCTTGCCCCCTCTGACAGGGGAAGGAAGCCAGATGCACAGAGCATGGTTACAACAGCAGGTTTATTATCCTGCTCCAGGCTGTGTTGAGATGTTGCTGCATGGATGTTTGATAAGTAATCCACAGAGCCCAAATCACATGGGTTGTTTCACCTAGCAATCCCTTTTAACACCTTCCCTTTCCCAAATAACCAACCTGCCTCTATTTAATTTTCACCTACAGGGCTCGGTTTTGTTGATTTGACCTCAGTGACAGCATCTCCCTATCTCTTGGGGTTTCACCTAAAGGGAGTTTCCAATGCTCCTGTTTCACTTGCTGAAATGCCTGCTAGTTTTTTCCAGTTCTTGTTGGATTACTGAGTCCCAGGTGTGGCTGACCAGTTGTTTTCTCTCTTCTCTTCTGGCAATATTTGGTGCTTTTCTACACTGTTCTCCTGTTAGTTCAGCCTAAGGTCTGGTCACCTGTGCACAAACCTTAACAGCTGATGCTTCCTTCTAAAGACTGCAGAGTATAAAGCCTTTTTGGCTGTATTTAAGTTTGTTTCTTTCAAAAAATGATGGTTTCAATTCTCTATTCTACCAAAACACTAAGGCTGAGTGAAAGGAAAAAAGGAAAAATACTGAATCCTGTGAACCCTGTGTGTGGAATGCCAGTGTCTCCCAAGCTGTTCAGCTGGCATTAACAGTACACCCAGATTCAAGGTTTCACACATTTGCAAATTATTTTAGTTAAAAAATACTGCCTTCAAACCCAGACCAGATTTCATAATAAATATCTGGTGTTCACTGGAAGAAGTAATGCTTTTTCAGACACTGTCAGCTCTAAGCTTTCATCAACTCAGCAGCTGGGCAATTTGCTTTTTATACTCTCTGTGGCCTCACTTGCTCTCTGTGCTCTGTGTTTGCTGTGGGACCAATTGAACATCATTTGACAGAGAGATGGCCAGGGCTCTTGGGCAGAAGAATCCATTGCTCTGATTGTTGGTCTTGAAGACAGCAAAAGAGAAACCACTCTCTTTGGACTTTCTGCCCATGTCTGTAGCAGCCTGGAATGCTGATTTACTTTCTGATATGTTTGGGAAAAAGCACTGCACCAAGATTTGGCAGAGCTGGGTGAGGTCCTGTGGGAGCAGATGGTGGAGCAGGAGTTTTGAAAGCTGAGCTTACAAGCTGAGGGAAGCAGGAGAGGAGAAGTGCAACACAGGATGGGACACCAAGGGAAGGAAGAAAGACCAGAAATAGGGACCATGCCAAAAGGGACCACAAAGAAGCAAGACACAGAGAGAAGGGGCAATAATTTGAACTTTTGTAGATCACATGGACAGAAAGACTTTAATTCTCTACAATTTACTTTTGCCAGTGACAGCTTCTGGAAGAAAAGTGCATTGTTGGTTTTCTTCATAGGAAGATGCAGTTTTGAGGGTCAAACCTTGCAAAACCCGTGTTCTAAGCCTCTATGAGAGGGAGCTCTCTGGCAATTAAATGCTGACATCAGGCAAAACTGCCTTCAGGCACTGAGCTCCCACCTGAATCACTGCTTAGACACTGTGACAGCTCTTGGGAACAGACAAAGAGTGGCCTCATTTTAGAATTACCTTGTATAACCACCTAGGAAGTGTGGTGCATTTGCTTCTAAAAGCCACAAACAGAACTAGAAATAAAAAGTTTTGCCTGAGTACATGGGCCATGAGCAGTGAACATGCACCACCACCTGGGTCCTTCCCTGTGTGACACAGCCTGCTTGAGTCTCCTTCTCCCACAGCATGAGCTGCACTCAGCTGTTTGTGCGGAAGCCAAAACACCTCATGTTGCTGTGCGGACAAATCCTGTAATTTATTCCCCCTATTTTCTGGTTTAAGACTTCCAAAGGCACTCAACACCCCAACATACCACTACTAAGTAGCCAGGAACTGGGCTTCAGGGCTGGAGGTGGTGCCTAGGTGAGGTGGCACCGGGTTATGAGCGGGCTGGTGCTCCCAATGCAGATCCTGCAATCCTTTGCTGCTCTCACTGCTGGTTCACCTACAATGCCTGAACTAGTCCAAGTGTCACCATGCCCACAGCACATCTGCTGTTACAGAACTCTCTCATTATCATGTGTTACAAGTTTGTATAATGTTAGTGCTCTGTAAGGAGAAATCTCACCCATCTGATACTGACCATGCCATGAATGGATGCTCTGACATTTCAATTTTTCTTTATTCTCCACCTAGAAAGGAGGAGAAAGCAAAATTCCCTTGACACCAGATTTCTGTGGCAGTAAATGTACACCCAGCCATTAGTGTGAGTGTGCAGAAAAACACAAAAGAAGCAACAGATTTCCTTTCTTTAAAAAAAACTATCAGAAATAGTGTGGCCAGACAAAACAATGAAGGTGAGATAAAATACTGAATAGCTGTATCAAGCAAGTTCCTACTTTGTTCAGTGTACAAATGAGTCCCACAGGAAAAGCAAAACAAAAGCAAGTGGAAACCTGTAATTCAATACACTGTTTGAAAAAATGACCTCAGCTGTAGTGTTTCCTAGCATCCAGATAGTTCAACCAATATTACAAGACCATTAATGTCACAGGCTGTGTTTTATTTTACTCATAATCCAAGAAAAGGAAAGGAGAGAAGAGATTTGTTGCAGGTGTGTTGAGTAGAAATTCTCTACAAAGGTAAATGGCTGATATGCCAGGAGATGGTCAGACTTTAATTTATAACGCTCCCCCTAGAGCTGTAGGGCTGGATAATGCCTGCACTGCCAATGCCATGCAGTTTGCTGCACATTTGGCACAATGGGTAAAAGAAAGAAAGATTGTATGTAGAAGTGATGCAGCTGACGCAACAGCTAAACAGCATTTTGGAAACTACTTTCAGTGTGGGAAATCACAGGGTTTGAGTGACAGGACTGGGTCAGCAGAAGGGCTAGGGGAAGAGGCATGGAGAGGTTCCATGTGGGTCTGGTTTGTCTGTTCATGCCTTGCCTGCTCTGTACAGTCAGCATCACACAAGGCAGTCTCTAACACAGCAGATTATTCTCTGCTGCCTACCCTTGGGGTGGTATTGCTAATGGAATGGAGTTCTTTCTCCTGGTTTGGTGACTGAGCAGAAAAGAAAAGAATGAAGTACTTTAATCTGAAAGGAAAAGTTCAGCTTTGTGAGTTTTTGACAAGATAGTTTGGTATGAAAAGTAATTCTGTTGAGAGGGAAAACTTTTAATCACCTCTTTCTTTATTAAATATTAACAACAGATTAGTACAACTATCAATTGGATATTTTAAAATTAATTAAAGGAATTTGAAAGTATACACAATTCAAAGAAACCGTTTCTGATTAAACCGTTTCTGATTTAAAAAATGATATTTCAGTGTGTTCAAAACTAACCACCTAATTTGACCAAAACTCATTGATGAAGTTCTCCTGAGGCATCTTTGAACACTGGAAGGGCTATGTGAGGTATCAAATAGCAGTGGCCAGCTTCATTCCTGGCCCACCTGACTAAAAAAATGAGTATGAGTGCCTCTTCTCTGGATACAAATACTTCTTTTTCCTTCTTTTTGCAGTAAGACCAAGGAAGGACATTAACTGAGCATGGCCACACTCGTGAGGGAGGGTGTTGTCACCAGTCTCATGTCTTCTGCCACCTTTCCATTGCACCAGTGTTAGCAGGTATTACCCAAGTCTTACCTGATCTCTTTCAACACTTTGCTGTTCCCTGCCCTTGTCCTCAAAAGGTGACACCTGCAGAGGATGGAGGTTTGGTTCTGCATCTTACCTGAGTGCTTTCATCCTCCAGCAGGTCCTCAGTACCAGCCTGGGACCAGGGCCTTCACACCCTGACTTCTCTCAATTAGTTGAGCATAAATGATGCCACAACTTGCTTTCCAGGTAGATGGTTTTACTTACTTATGAAAAAAATAGTTGTGCTGTCCTCATCACTTTGGAGGGAAGGTGTGCATTCACCTTCACTTAGCCCAAGTGTTGTACACATTTTCTTATATAAATGGGTTTTTATCTTCAAGTAATTGATAGGCTGAAGTTTTCAGATTCTTTTATCCTATTGACCTTTACCAGACACATAAGTTACCTTTTAGTTTGAATATTGGAAGGATGATTCTTGTCAAAATGTTGCTGGACTGCTCATTGACCGCTCAAGCCAGCACTATCCTGGTTTCACTTTCAGAGGCCCTCTGTCCCTCCAATGCTTGGGTCATGTACCTCAGTGCTCTTCTTCAATCTTAGCATGGATTTTTGCATTCTGTTTGACCTGCCAGCAGGTGTTTCCATCCTTTAATAGCAGCTAAGACACTCTTCTTCTCAGGCTCACACACAAGCCCCAGTTCCCACACCTGTTTCTCACAGGCAGACTGAGCAGCCACCTTAAGTTTCTGTTTCCAGAAGAGCATGGCTCAAAGTCTATGGGATATGGAAGTAACCTGGAGATCAGTGGAAGTCATATATTATCTCTACTTGTTTTCTGTGTTACTTAATATTCATAGATGATTTGCATCTACCTAATAATCATGAAGAAGTTCTACTGGGGTAAAAAAGGAGATCAAAGCATGCAGCTGATGTAAAAGTCTGGAAATAAATAGTCAGAAACTGGGCTTATGTGTTTATGGTGTATAAAAGTGGCATGTGAAAATAGGATTTATAAATCCCATTAGCTCTTGAGAAGTAGACCTTCTGGGATTGCACTTTCCATTGCAAATTTCATTTTTTTATGTCTACATATCACAAAAAGATATTTTCAAGTGCCTCAAGTGAGAAAGCAGCCTTGGGTTCAGAAGCTGCAAACCACTTGTGGTTTTTCAGAAGTCTAAATTATCTGTTTTGTGTCTAATGAAGATTTGGAATAAAAAACTCTGACAATTTGATCTATGTAATATGTGGAAACTCTTTCACAAACCCCCTTTCCACTGATATTTAAAAAAAAAGTCATAACACGCTGGGATATCATTTTTAGTTTGCCATAAATCTGGATCTCTTCATGTGTTGGGATTTCTTTTTTTTTTTTTTTCTTTAATTGACACTCTTGAAATTAAAAGGAAAAAGGTGGGCCTTGACTGAGCCACCAGCTGGTGAAAGGCAGACCAGATCAGCACTTTGCACAGGTGTGATGTTATCTGCTGTAATTACTGACAAACAGAAGGGGGAGGATGGTGTGTGCCTGGTTCACTGATGGGACTTCCTGCAGGGTGTCTGCAATCCTGCCCAAATCAAGGGAAGGATGGAGATAAGCAGCTCCTTTGTGTACAGAAAGGATCTGCATTGTCACAGGGAATTTCAGGTCACATACCATAGGGCTGTCCCTGCCTACGGCAAAACTCCTGTCAAATCTCTAAATATTACTTTTCCAAACAAGGTGTTGCCACTGGCTCAGGATTATTCTGTGTCTGCTAGACAGAATTATCTCTAAAAACATGTTTCTGCTTTAAAAATTAATTTCTACAGGTGCCTACGAGCAAAGCATGATCACACTATGGTTTTGTGGAGGAGGAGAATGTGATTCTGGAAAAGAACAAAAAGAGCACAGGGGTAACACTGAAAAGGCAAATGTGCTACAGGAAACTGAGTGAGGGGGGATTATGCCACAAAACCCCCCGTATTCATAAGTATTTTTAAAATAATTCCTTTGACATTTAAATATTGTGTTTTAGAATGGTTATGCCTACAAATATTTATTTAACATATTGATATCCCTATTAACACACATATATTACATATATGTATAAATATAGATGTCATTGTTATTTTTTACTTTCTATTTTTAGTACACTTTACTTATTTAGAATCTAAAGACATTTGCATAATAGAAGTATGAACAGAGTATTTAGTCAAGATACTAAACTGGCTGTTACAGTTATGGACCTGTTTCATATTCTGTAAATAATATTTAATTTTTAAAAAACGAGAACAACAGTCCATGATCAATGAATATTAAAGACAAAGAGAGACATCTGATTCATTAATGAATTTGTATTTTTTCTCCTGAGGGAAGAGGAATAACACAGTACTTTGCTCTGATGTGCATTATAGCATTCTTCAAATACCTGTTTGTGACAGTAAAGAAACCGCCTGGTCCTGGACCAAAGGATCTATAAGCAGAGAAATATCACATGAGCAGAAAGGACATGCTCTTTCTGTACATAATAATACCACCACTGGTATAATAAAACAACCTGCTCTAGAGCTAATCCTCTTTTGTACTATGCTTTGCTCAAAATAGTTTAAGAAAAAAAATTAAATGGTGGGAAAAAGATATAAAATTTAATCTATTTACTTATTGCAGTTGAAGGTTGAGAGGTAACTTGATCATGGTCCACAGGTATGTGAAAAAGAAAGGGATTTGAATACTTAGGGAGAAAAGCTCACACAAAAAAAAGAAAAATCTTTGGTGGTTTAGTGATAAACTATCACATCTCTATTTCCTTACAAACTGGAAGTCAGAGAACTTGTGCAACTTAGCCTGTAATCTACTAATATAGATGTGAAGCAATTCTGAAATTCTCTTCTTATCTCATGATTGTTCAAAGAAATATTAAGTTGTTAAACTAATGACACCAGGTATAATGTAAACAGGAGCATCCAAGTATAAAAATCATTTATCTCTCCAGCTTAAAGCAGAGTCTCCAAAGACAGTCCTTTAATTCTTGCTCTTGTTCAACCATAAATCAGGGTAATTTCTGGACTAAGCTAAGCTGTCATTCTTCTGGCTGAGGTGTTTCCCTACACTTCCAAAACCTGCATTTCAGGGATTCGTGAGAAGCACTGGAGGCCAGGAGAAATCTTAGTATAGAAAGGCACAAGAACATTTGTGAGCTTCATCAAGTAGCATTTTCAGAAATCTGTTTGGGTCATAAAGAGCTCTTGTTTACAGTCTCTTTTGGAGCTGTGTACTCAAACAAACAACATACAGATGAAAATCTGGGTTTATTTATTCTCCTGCAGGCTGGTGGCTGAGGAGAAGTCCCTAGATGCTAGTAGATTCCATCTATGCTAGTAGATTCTGTAACAACTGAATAAAGAAGAAATGTGTGTTCCCTAACTGGTGTCTCATTTGTATGGAAATGGGATTGCTTATATACATTTAACTCTCCCTGGCACCAGCATCTTTCCCATGATCAACCCATCACTGTCTTTTCTCTCTTCTTGGCACAAGAAGTCAAGCAGCTTTAAAACCTATAGCTGTTAATATAGCTCTACAAAATTGTTCCCCAAATGTACTAGTAAAGATCTGAAACATGACATGTCTTCATCTTAGTCAGATGGATGGGAAATAAATCCAAGCAACTCAAAAACATACTGTAGGTTGTTTTCATCAAATGTAAATTGCACATGGGCAAGGTCTGGCAGAAAGATTTTTTCCTATCATATACAAACTACAGCCTCACTGAATGTGTACTTTAAGATGTTTTATGCCCAAAGTCATCCTCTATGCAGGTTTGCAGCAGTCAGTTTGTGATTATTTGTGGCCAGGATGATTTCTCTACATATTTTCTGAAAGTACAGATTATCAGCCTAGTCTTCTGTAGAAGTGCCACCTATGTATGACACATTTTCAGTCAGATACATACAATCTGAGACTAATTAAACACCTGCTATCTGTACTTCTGTTAAAAGTGACTCCCTGATGTTTCTTGCTGCCTTTCACTTGCAATCATGTGAACTCAAAGGAATTGGCTTTTTCTCTTTCTTTGATATCATACAATTTATATTCGAATCTTGCAGAACGATTATCTGCAGAATTGACATGATTGCTCTGAAAATTGCACCTAACTCATGAATGCTGCAATTGATTTTAAAATGGTGACTATTCTCACAGTGATCTCTGATCAGGCTTGAATACACTGAATTTTGTCTAAATTTGCTGGGCATCTCTGTAAAAGTGTTTCACCAATGGGAAGCTACAGTTACCATTTCCAAATTTTAATGGGCTATGACCTCCCATGATACCACTTTGGATCACCTCTGGAAACTAATGGGAATTGCTTTGAGAGAATGAGATGCTTCCTAAGAGTCTCTGCAGAGACTTTCATGCAGCTTGTTAAGATGGCTCTGAGTTGTATTAACACCCACAGTGCACAAATAAATACTGTTCAGATAGAGTGTTTCTGCACAAATTGGCTATAATCTCCACCAGAGGCAGTCATTGCCTGCTGTATTTCACATCTTCAGCCTCCTTTGTCCTACTCTTGCCTCTAGCATCAGCAGCTACATACACCTGTGAGAGAGCAAAATGTATTAATCTAAGCCCACCTGAATCTTGAGTCTTGAACAATCTTGAAGAGTTTTTCAGAAGACCTGAAGCCAACAGAAACCAGTTCAACATAACTGTGATGTCTTGCAGAGAACCTAACCAGCAGAGTGAAGTCTGCCTGCCTGGAAGCCCTGTGAAATCTTCTTATTTTGTTATCTTGTGCTTCAGGACCCTGAACTGGGGGTGAGGGAGCAATTAAAAAGGGCCTTACTACTTACTGGCCTTACTACTCAGCACAGGCTTGACCAAAACCTCCTGGCAAGCCTGGCTTCCCTATCAGTGCGTGGCAAATGACTCCTCAGTGCTTTAGCTTTGCCTCAGGCCTAGGGTTTCTCTGGTGAATGTTATGCTGCAGTTGTTGTGAGCTGAAAATGCAGTGAGTGCTCTGGCTGGTATGGCTGGCATCTCTACTCCAGTGAGTTGCAGTGATATTTCACAGTGCAAATATGCAGTGTTATGTTGGTTGTTGCCTTCTTGCTGGTTGTAGGTTTTCTGGGGTGTTCTGGGTTTTTCTTTTGGCCAGCACCTCCACATAAGTCAACATAGCTTTTCTCACACTCCTTTCAGAGCTTGCCATGGCTTTGTGGCAGTAGCCATCCATGTGAATACTCTCTTTGCAGTGACTGTGATCCTATTGCTAGCCCTAAACTGCTACAAACTGTTGGCTATGGGCATTCTGTGTTTGGGACAATCAAATCCCAGGTGTGCTTGTAATGGAATGGATGCATCTGGAAAATTCTCTCTCCTTTAGTGATAATTTGAGTTGCGGTGTCGACTCTTGTGCATAAATTTGCTGCAATAGGGCCCAAACATTATAATGTTACCTTCTCTTGCAATGTAGGTAACATGGGAGGTCACCCTCCAGAAATGTGGGGTAGTCCAGAGAGGCTGGTGATACCTGGACACTCAGAGATGTAAAACTATTGCTGCAGTGAGAACTTTGGTTGTTCTGCAGATCTTTTCTCTTAAGGTTATCAAACATACAGTGAATGGACAACCAAGGTACTGCATGGACTTGAAATAAAAAACAAAAAAACAACCACAACTTATATAATACATTAATTACCAGGAACACTAATTGTTAGCAACACAAAGGAACTGTTTGCCTGGTGAATTTGCACCTTCCAAAACAAAAAAATATTGACAGTTAGCCTAAGTCTGTAAAGATTTCCGTTAATATTATACATAAAATATTCTTCAAGAATCATGTAGCTATAGGAGAAACAATATTTTTAAAGTGTTTATTGAATTACAGTGTTTGAATTTAAAACTTACTTTAAAATTGTAACATAATTCCTAGCTTTTATGAACAGACTGAAGTGAAACCATGCTGTATCTCAGATTTCTGCTCTTCCCATTAATGAATATTACTGATAAGCATTTCACAAATGGTAGACTGCAATGTGTGTGTTTTAGAGCTCTGTCCCTTTGCTAGAGCATTCTTCAGCAGCACAGACTTTGGACAGTTAACTTAGTTTCATCACCAGTAAACTAATTGAGTCTTGCCTGAAACTGTTGAGTGATTTGAAACAGAGGACAAAAATGTTCCATAAATCTATTGTGATTATTACAAAAGTAATGTAGTCAGTATCATAATATTGGACTCAATATTTTTGTGTTTACAGTTTTGGGGTTTTTTTTGTTTAAATGAGCATTGTTTTCTGAATTAAAGCAGAATGAGAATGCTCACATTAGATACTTAGGTCCAAAGAGATAAGTAAGGAATTGTGGACTCCATTTGCTTAACCAGGTTTTTAGATAGCTTTCATATCTTCCTCTCTTTACTTGTCTTTAAAATAAGATCATTGCCTCCCATTGTCTTAAAAGGCCTGTTGGTCTTGGAAATGTGAAGGATTGCATTCAGGAGAGCTGGAGAATGTGCAGTCTCAAAAAGACTTAGGAGAGAGCAGTACTAGAAATAGAGGCATAATCTTTCTTTGGTATTCAGGTTAAAGCTGGCCAAAAAGCTGCAAATGCAGTTTATTTTTACCCAGATGCCAGTTTGATTTACAGTTTATACAAACATACCTTACCCACTGAAGGCAGTGGAGATTGGCACGGAGCTTTGTGTGGATCAGGGGATCATGGAATAAAAGTTCTTATCTGACATGAGTTTGCCAGGTGAGCACTAAAGATCTTCTAGCCTGCAAAATCTGTATGCAATTTGTTGTTGTACAGTCTTTCTATTTCCAGCCAAAGTCCCATTTAAATGAAGGCTATGTTAAGGCATCCATAGACAACACAATATTGCAATTTCATGGTCTGTCACAGTGTCCAGGCTTCCTATATGATGGTGTTTGGTTTGCAAAAGTAATACTGTCTGAATGCATTTTTTTTAGCAGCACAGAGGCTACTGATGCTGCAAAATCATCTTCAGGGTGGTTTTCATTCTACTGCTGGTTCCAGGCTAGATTAGAGTTTGGAGTGTTTTGGGGCAAAGCAAAATGGTTAGCAACTCTTGCAGCTCCTCCATACTGCACACACCAGTGCCTCCAAAGTGGAAATTCATATTTCTGTGGCATTAGAGAGCTCTAAACCATTAAGTTTTTCATGTTCACAGTATTAGCCAGATGAACCATGTGGGAGGGCAATCCTGAATACAGAGGACCTGTGCTCACTGTTACCTGCTGTCCACTGTTCCAGTGGGAAGGAGCAGCTGGGTCACAAGGACTAGCCTGGGTTTTTGAGAGCAGTCATTGCTGTGTGTGAAAACACCCACTGCTTGGACAAATCCAACCCTGGATCTCATCAAATGCAGCTTATTAGTGCATTACAGTAGGTGACTTGCAGCATTTGACAGTCATCTGAGACTGAGGCAGTGACAGGAAAGCTGTATCCTCTGCAGCATTAATCTGCTTGAGCCATGAGCTCATCCTTTCTGACTCATCTGTTGAGTACTTTCCAGTTCCTACAACAGGCACAGGAGTTAGTTTAGCAACTTGCACAGCCTTGGCTCACTCTGCAAGCAGGTTCATCCCATGATCTGAAGGAGGAAGGTCCTGAGCAGAGCACAGCCTATAAGCACCCACAAGAGAGTGTGCAGTAAGCACAGCATGGTAAAGCTGCAAGAGGAATAATAGCTCTCTCCCTTCTTGATTTCCAAACACTTTTCTTTCCAACCCCCTATTGTACTCTGGTATATAATAATTTTAAGTGCAACATCTCCCCTCACCATACTGAACAGCCACTGCTACACAAGTAACCCAAAAGTTAATTAAATTGTGCTAAATCAAAAAGTAAAACCTCACTGTCGAAGATAAACCAGTCATCTGCTCCATCTATTCCATTTATTGCTTGGAAGACTGCAGTGTCTCCAAATTCCTGCTCCAGAGTACCATGAAGAAAGGCAATAAAATTCATCCAGGTATCATATTCTGTGCTATAGGCAGATGATTACCATTATACTTTTAAATATCTTTTTGTCTTTATACAGAACACATTAAACTCAAAATTAAGCATTATTTTTATATGATGAAAATCAATAAAAACATGGTGAAAATATGGGCTTATACTGGCATGAAATAACTGAATGAGTCACACAAGACTCCTTTTGATAATACAAGTTTTTAAATTCTTTACTTCACTCCATCACAGCTCTTTAACTTCATCCTCCCTCAGATAATGCTATTTGAGTAAAGGGCTGTTTTCATGAAAGATCTTGTGACAAGGAAGAGTTGTATTAAAATGACACCACTGACAGAAAGGCAGCATAGTCCTTTCTTTTGCATGGGATGTTTGCAGTTCAAAACCTATGAGCTGGTTATATACTTTGGAACTGGTTTCTTTCATGGCTTAAAAATCACAGTGTTTTGCTTTCTAATACCTTATAATAGTCAGAATATTAGACAGAATAATAGAATATTTAGCTTAATGATCCCTCAGAGGCTGATGAGTATTCAGTTAGACTCAAAGCTATATCCCAACAAATTTTAGGGGAAAGTGGGCTGGCATGTTCACTATTCAGAGAGAAGCTGGCATACCCTTCCAAGGAATTTGCATGACCCAACACTCAACTGGGATAGCCTTGAGGAAAAAAACCCTTTCTTGAAGTTGCAAATGGACCTGTAGAAGAGAAGTGCTGAAAAGCAGGACTCTCCTGAAAAAAGTAACCAGGATTCAATCTAGGCAGAAGGGGGAACACTGCATAAAAAGATGCTTACTGCACCCATCAATTCTGATTCATCCCACAGAAATGTGGAGAGACATTTTAACAGGTATTATTAGGATTTGTCTTGGTTTGCAGACCTAACCACAGTCCAACCACTAGGAGGGCACTGGTTTTATTTCAGGCAGTAAGGAGAACTTGACAGGTATGATAGAGATCATGTATATTGAAAAATATTTTCATGAATCCTAGTATGAGCAAGTAAGAGTCATCAAATGAAAATAAGCTATTTTCTCAGAAATAAATCTTATCTCTGTCTATTTCCCAGGATTTCTATGCATATCAGTGTGAACATCATATTATGAATGGTCATTGAGAACCTATCCATCCATTTTATTATTGTAAGTGAATTACAAGTATAGTGATGTTTCTTATATACAGAAAACATACACACCTTCTGCAGTGTCTTTTTTTTTAGGAGATGAAAAATTTTCACATGTATTCCAGTTAAAAAAATTCCGAGAAAATATAATTCTTTAGCTTATTTTATGGAGTCCAACACAAAAGATGTTGAAGCTGGAAAATCTAAAGTCTTAGGACATAGCAAACTGTGTGAAAAAACAAATGGACACTGTAGGCTTTAGTCTTCATACCAGTTTTCCACTGGTTTCAGTTTTCATGGGTTTTTATGTTGTTATGTACCTGGGTTCAAATACCAAAAAGGTGCATTGGAATAGACTAAAACCTTGCACATTGCCAGCTTAGAAACAAGTAGCATGCGGGGGATTTGGCATATTTGGAAGTAATAAGCAAAATCATGACAGAAATTATAGTTTCTGTGAGGTGATGTAAATGTGATTGTCAGTTTCTGAGCATTATCTTGAAAACTCTGAGGAGAAAAATACCTAAAGCAAGGACAAATAGTTACAAATTATCTTAAAGTTATTCCCAATACTTTAGGGCTGCAAAATCACCTCTCTCTGCAGAGCTATTTGGCTCCATGTGTAGGAGCCATGACATAGACATCTGTCATATCCACAGGTGTTCCTCCCATGAATAGAACTACTTTTTTTGTTTTGCTTCCCAGTTTACTAAACACTGATTATGACACGTTTTGCTTGCCCAGATTAATAGTACTGTCAGAGCACAAGTGAAAGTATTATTTACAGAATACAAACCACAAAAAATCATGGAGTACATTGTACTTGAACTGCTTCTTTGCCACAGTTCAGGTTCTCTCTGTGTTCAAGGATTATAAGTTTAAAACAAGTGATTAGCAATAGTGAAAAGGTTAATATTCCATTACTAATGCTTATTCACAGGTTTTATGCAACGTTTTTCAAGTTGGTAAAAATCTGTAAGTTTATCTATGCGTGTATCTGTTCAGATAAGTCAACCAACAACTATGGATACTGAAAACTTGAGCCTAACAGAAGCTTATCAGTGTTTGAGGAGGAGATGGGATATCAGAGGATTCTGTATCCTATTGACAGATCTCCTAAACCCTCCTGATAAGCCACATCAGCTTTTGCTCTCTCTGTTCCAGATCCCTGTTGGAGCAGAAAGAGGCACAACAGCCCTGGGGCCACTGGAGTGCAGCCATGAGGTCCCACAGCAGCACAGAGCACATCTGCCAGAGCTCTGCTGCTCACTTTGCAGCCTGCTGGGTGTTTGTTACCTCTTCCCAGGTAATGAGGAGCGTTGTGTTTTCCCTAGTGACTCCTGCACATCCTGTGTAATATCTCTGTGTGTCTCTCCTTGCCTCCCACTCTCTGACAAGCTTCTGTCCCTGTGGCCAGCACTGCATAAAATGAGCATGTCTAAAAAGAACCCTTGGCCTGGTCTTACAGCTTTGAGATGCATGGGAATATTTCTGCAGAAAGTTACAGGCAAGGCAAAACATAACCCCCTCCAGTCACAGGATGGTTGAGGTTGGAAGGCGTGGATGAAACAGCCTGGTCAGAGAGCAAGAAAACGGGCTTTGTTTTCTCACAGTGAAACTTGTGAGACTTTTTAGGGAGTTGTAGAGAAATTATGATAACTTGTTAGTATAAACAACCTGCAGGTGGTGTTTTCCTACTCTGTTTTTCTGTTTTTCTCAAGGACTGTTTGTGAGAATGATGTTTTTGTTAATCAGCCAATCAAGTAGAATGTGTTGAATCTGTCTATAAAAGAGAGGATGTTCGTATTAAAATCTCCTTCTCCTGCAAACCAGCCTTTGAGTGAATTTGTGTCATTTCTGGTTCAATGGTGACAGGAAGGCACCTCTGGGGATTATCCAGTCTAGTTGAACCTCCAGCTCAACAAGGCTTTTGCTAGAGCAGGTTGCCCAGGACCATGTCCAGATTTGGGACAGTTTTTAAAATAAACAAATAAAGGCCAGAATAGTAGTCTCCACCACCTTTTAGAATGGAAGGGACAGTCTACAGAACCCTAAGAGTGTACCAGAACATGCTCTGCAAGGACACAGAGTGTCACATAAATCTAACTCCTATATTCTGGGTAGTTAACCTGTACTGACCTATAAACTCACCTGAAAATAAGATGGTCCAGTATGGATTCTGCCCTAAAGATCTCTTTAGACGTGGAGAAAAAACATGGAGCTCATATTTAGAAAAAATAATGGGAAGAATTAAAGACTCTGTTCTCAACAAGCTAATTTCAGCACAATGCAAAGAGATACTGAAACACACTGATCCTTCTGAAAGTGTAGAGGACCCCTTGCAAAGAGCCAGCATGAAGGAATTGCATTGTGTCATTTTTCTGTTGTCAGGCAAATACAAAACAAAAAGTCCAAGTGTTTCTGGAAATTCAAACAGTTTTTCTATCACATTGTCATAAAAATACATGTTCCGAAGTGTTTGTACAAAGACACCTGCAAAAAAGACAAGTGTGTCTCAAAACCTGCATCCTATGAAAAGATACTGCATGGTATTCTGGAGTGTATAGGATGGTTTAATTTTGAACTGAAAGGATTGTGTTTTAGAAAAAAACACCTTTACCTTCTTTCTCGTCATGAGACATTGCCCTGCTCTACAAAATGAAAAGACCACTTCATTCATCCTTTTCAGCATATTTCACAGATATTCCTCCCATGCTTAGTTATTTTGGGGTGGGGAAGGGCTGGTTTGGGGTGTTTGTTTGCATTATAAAATTGTAAAAATATCCTATTTTAGTAATATTAAATGTCAGTCAGTGTGTTCTTTAATTTTGGTTGTTCTTTATAAATGAAGAAACAATCTGCTTTCTGTGGAGAAGATGCTTTAAATTCCAAACATTGTAAAGCTCCAAAGAATTATTACCAGGAGATAAACCAACAAATTCTTCTGAGGACATTATTGTTACTATAGAAACATGCCTACATCCAGAACTTCACTGTGAGGTAAGAAGGGAGAATTTGCTTCATTAATCAATTTTACTCTCCTGTCACAGCTTGGTTGATGGGGACGATGGTAACCACGGGGCAGAGAAGCACAGAGGTAAAAGCATTTCCTGCCCTGTTCAGTAAAAACAGACTGAGCAAGATGCAAGTTTTTGTTCAGAGCTGGCACTGAGGGGTCTTTTCCTTCAGCCACTCGGTTGTGTGTTACAGAACCCGACGCCAAAACTGTCTCAGTCATCTCCTGCTAAAAGACATCTACAGTTGTGTAGTTATAGCTTCAAGACAAAAAGTGTCATCCTGTAGCCCTTGTGAACCTGCAGTGTTCACAAGACCTGTCATGTCTCTGCCTTCTGGAATCCTCATTCCAAAAATATTTTTTTAAAATTTGATGTTTCTTTAAGCAGACTTTCATTAGCTGGTGGGTTGCGCTGCTGCAGGAAGCCACTGGGACAAGTACTGCAGCATGAATTTTTGAAGCGAATGGACAACATTATTACTAAAGTTTTATCTAATATAGGAACACAAAGATGTAACAAAATCCCAGGCTTCAGAGAGTATGGATGTTTTCCTCTGGCATCCCACCACTGTTCTCTTTTAGGTTTTAATAACATCGCACATATGCTTCCACCTTCCCTGTTGTAATTTTCTCAAGAGCCATTGAAGGCCACCCTCTACGTAGGCAAACAGCCCCCATGAGCCAGAGCTGGGCTGTTATTTCCCTTAGCTACCAGTTCAGTGATTTAGTTCCAGAACAACAGGTTATGAGGCAGGTTGTTGGCCAAACAGAACCCAGAAAGGCAGGACGTGCCTGGGGTGGCATGGAGACTTCCAGTGGTTTTACTTCTGTCTCTCTATGGCAGTTCCCAGAAGCACACCATGCCAACATGAACATCGATGGAGTTGGTACCCATGGCATTCCTTGCTGGGAGCAAAAGCTGTCTTGCTGAGATGACAGTCATGCTCTCTGGCCACAACATCCATAGATTGTTGGATTTAGAAGTCAGGGAGAAGCTAAACACCCAAAAACTTGCTAGTTGAACTTTCCATTAAGTTTCTCATGCTCCCTGCAAAGTACCACAGAAAATCTCACAGGAAGGTAGGGAAGGACCTTTATGTACAGATCCTTCAGGCTAAATAAGAAAGGAGAGGGCACTTGCAGTAGCCATTTCTGACCCAGGGCTCTCCCAGAAGTAGCCAGGCCACATCCATACACTCATGACTTCATTCCAAAGACAGACACACAGCAGCAGTGCTGTGGAAGAGATGTGCACTGCACTCCATCCAGCGTGTCCCCAGCCTGGCGGGGCAGGAGGCCAGTATGGTAACATTCAGGGCTCACCAAATGTGATGGTGCTCACAGGGGTCCCAGAATGAGGGAAGAGATGAGAATCTTGAGTCCATGTTTCAGAAGGCTGATTTGTTATTTTATGATATACTATATTAAAGGAAAATAATAAACTATACTAAAGGAATAGAAAAAAAGGATTTCATCAGAAGGCTAGCAAGGAATAGAAAGGAATGGAATGATAATAAAATCTTGTGACTGACCAGAGAGTCCAAGACAGCTGGACTGTGATTGGCCATCAATTAAAAACAACCACATGAGACCAATTCAGATGCATCCCTGGACATCTGTTTCATTCCACAGCAGCAGATAATTATTGTTTACATTTTGTTTCTGAGGCCTCTCAGCTTCTCAGGAGAAAAATCCTACCAAAAGGATTTTTCATAAAATATGTCTGTGACAGGCCAGGGTTCCCCTTGGACCTGCTCAGCCAAGGCACATCTCCACCCCAGTATCACCTGTACCACCAAGGGCAGCACAATGCTCCAGAGGGAGGCAAGCTAAGCTGCTGGCTCCTCTCCACACATCATGAAGAAGGTAAAATTATGTAAAATTATTCAAAAGCTAACACAATTTCAACCACAGTTAAACTTTCTTGGAAGGCTCTTTACAGGGTTTAATAAAGATTAAAGCAGAAGATTGCTTGAAAAACTATTGTCACAACTACAGAAGTTAATACAGAATACGTTCTCTACTGAGATATGTCAAGAACATCAATTTAAAATGCAATTGGAAGGATGATTTAAGTTCCCTGTGGATATTCAGGAAACTTTCTGAGGAGATCTGCTACGGAGAAAACCCATTAACTTTTATATCAGACTCTCTAGGAATCTCCCATAAATTGATTAATATCCAAACCAGAAAGTACATGACTTTGCCTCTATTTCCTCTGAGGAGTTTATTTCTAGCCCTCCCCTGCCTCTCAGTCCTAAAATGCCTTTAGAAACTTATGATCCTTCCAAAAAAAGATACTGAAAGTTGGGTTTCTGCCAAAGTCATAATTAATAGTCAAGCAACCAGACTCACGTACTTGCCTCATTTTTTCTGTGTTAAATAAATATATATTCTAATCTGGATAACAATTTTTATTGATGACACAGAGGTATAATGGTTTTTAAATTATAAAGAAAAAAAAAGTAATACCAAATTATAACCTCTGAAAAAAATGAAGATAAAAAACAAAAAGAGGAATACATTCATTTGCTCCATGGGTGGCTTCCTGAAAGTTAAATTGCATGCAAAGCTAAAACATGGGCTTTCTCATTTGAAATTTTTTATAGTTTTGGATTACATAGATAATTACTACAGGGGTTTGTTTCCTTTTTCTATGCAGACAGCTGTGTACTATAGGCAATACTCTTAGGCTCACTGTTGAAAAAATAAATGAACTACATTTTAAAATCTTTCCCTGTGAGGAATTTGCTTCAGCCCTTTAATCACTTCACAACAATTCTCTGCACTCATTTGATTTTGTAACAGCCTTAAAAAAATGGAGTAGGTAAGGACAATGCTCTACTGCAATATCAGCCTCACCAGCCCACAAAGGGTTCCCCTGGCTTCTGTACCTTTACCCCTGGACATCAGATCCTCCCACTTTCCAATACAATTACTTTAACACCTCATAACCCACGTGGAGGTACAAGCACCCATTTCTTTCCACTGTTCTTTCCAGCAGCCTGGAAAGAGTTAAAAGAAGCCTGCTTCTTCCTCTTGCCCAAATTGCCTATTAGGCAGGATTGCTCTAGAAGGAAGCTTCTCAAGACAGTCCTGGAAAGGGTGAAAAATGAGAAAGGTTTATAAGAGATCTACATGTAGGAAATGAATAAGAGAACCCTTTGCAGGATCACATGGGAAGGGTGAGGGATCTTATTTTAAACAAAACTCCCCATGTCCCTTGTACCAACAAAAATGAGGTCCAGAGTCCATCTGCTGGTATGGAATTCTCCCCCACTATTGCTGTAGGATCAATGGTGCTAATTTGTGGTCTCTTATTTGGGGCTAGGTAGGGTAGGTGTCTGTGCCCCAGGCACCGTGGGTCAGAGGGAGCCCTCAAAAGCCCTTACCTGGGGCTTCTGCAGGTGGCTGTGGGAAGAGGGAGATGCTCGTGCTGGGCAGCCCAGCAGGTGAAGGCTACTGGAGGAGGTGCAGTGTGACCTCAGCTGGGAGATGTCAGCTCAAAGTCCCTCTTCAGAAGCAGTGTAATTGGCACAACTGTGCTTCAGGGAGCTGCCAGCTGCTGACAACTGGTGAGCATGGAATGAACAATTACTGGTGTGGGTCCTTCAGCCTGCCCCTGCATGCAATCTCTTCCTCTGGTTTGGTCTAGTAGCCCAGAACAGCTCCCTGCTTCCTCTCCTCCCAAAACTTGGTAGTTGGCACTTAGTGGTTCAGCGTGTGGGGGACTGTGACTGACTTTCCCTGTTTTGTCTGTATGTAATGTACAATGTAAACTTTGCTTCTTGGGGTTTTGGATATCAGGAACACACTGGTGGAAGGTTGGATGGGAAAAGAAATGACTCACAGCAATTGTCAGTTGAAACTTATACTTCATTATGAATCCCTGTTTCCTACACAATCTTATTATTGCAAAGTTCCTACAATAATTGGAATCACAACTTGAAAGCAGCAAATTTTAAAATAATCAGAATAAACAATTTCTCAAGCTGTCTTTTAAATAAATATTACATTACTTGTTTAATAGATTTTTTTTTCAATAATGAGGTTTAGGTTTTTTTAAAATACCATTAAGTGCAATCTTGCTTTCACCAGGGAGACTGTGTTTTGTCAGAAAGACAATTGTTCTTCTGGAAGTGTTACGCTGTGAAATTTGTAGAAAGTGTTTGCATGGATCCTTGAGATCTAAACTCATCACACAGAGCTTATACTACATAAAGCATTAGGGTTTGTTTTTTTGTTTTGTCCTTCATAAAGCTCTAAAATGGTCCATGTTACAAATAATGGCACAGATCTAGGAAAAAAGACAAAATTGATTTTCATGACAAAGAAGAAAATTGTATTAAGCTAACTGATATCTTTCTTACTTTCCTACACTTTCCACCTAATATTTTATGGGCATTGTGTGAATAGATTTATGCAAAGTATGTTCCCATAGGCTTGCTTTAAGACTGCCAACCGCTCATGCTAAGTTTGTTTGGACTCTATCATTTTATGTCATTCATAGCAGAAATAAAAAGGAGATGTGTTTGCTACTGAAGAACACACCTATAAATTCACACAAGGAAACAAGGAAAAAACTGTGAAGGAACAGGAAAGGGAAGAACTAGATTTTACCTGACTGGACTGTATAAGACAGCAGGTCAGGCCCCTCTCGTAGTAGTTACTCCTCCATTGCACAGCAGGAAGCAATGAAGTGGGATTTTGAAATAGTGTGAATAAAAGAATTGGTCTCACAAGGTTTGAGGGAGGCAACTTCAGATATTTGGGCATCAAGGAATAAATATTCTTGCCTGAGTATATGTTTTGCTTCTGTTAAATTGTTTTGCTAATTTATTTTTTTTAACAGCCTGACAGACCACAGGCAGCACATTTGTCTTTTGAAATTAGTCTAGAGGTGGCTAGTCTTTCTTGGCCTTATGTTGCACAGTCCATAGACCCAGAATGCCTGCAGATGAAGGTTTGGGTGCACAGAATACATTGGTCAGTGTCTGCTCTTCTGGGCAAAATGAAGACAAAGCCATCCTTGGAACTACACCCAAGTGACACCATGGAGAAAGGGTTTTTTTCTGCCTCCCCAGCCACCCGCTCCACCTGCCACATATTTAATGAGGTGCATGCACCTCATTATCAGGTGCACAACTCAGTTAGAAGCTGTTGTTAGTATAGGTAAATTGGTACATGCTCCCTCTCCTACCCAAAGAGGCAATAAGGAGCTGCAAAATAGGGTACATAGTAGATATTTGTATTATAATTTGCCTTTGATGTTTGTGTCAAATATTTCAGCATTGGTTTTAAGCTTGATTTAATTCCCTAAATGTGTTAACAGCTAACAACCATCAAGTTTTTTTCTAATGCAACTTTGTAAATGCAGAGTATAAAATACAGTGAGGATTGAATTACACGGGTATGTGATTATGCTCACAAAAATGAGCAATGAGCTTTTCCATTTATAGGCAGGAAATGAAGCTCTGTAATTATATGACAACATAACATCAGAGCAGTGAAACTGGAATCTAGTTCTTTCTATTTCTTGGTCTACTGTCAGCAGATCCATGAGCTTGATCCATTCTCCCTTCCATGTGGCTCAAAAGAGATTCCTGGTGAGAATCCAGTGCAAAACTGGTAATTTAGATACTTGAGAAGTGAGACCTTGCCCAAAGCATGCAGGGGTATCTTGCCCCAGTGCTGGTGAGCAACAGGGCAATGCCCCACAGTTCCTCAGCTCCCTCACTCAAATGTAAGGTCTTTTAGAATTTAACACATATTTTAATCACAATGAAGCACCCCTCAGCACAGAACAATTAAAACTGGTTTTGGAATATGCTCTGTTCTGAGGTTCAATCGTGCCATAAGATATACTTGTTTGAGGGAAAAGGACAAGCTCCACAACCCTCCCTGTCCCACACAGAACAAGACTTCACATTTAAGTCACAGAGGATGAACATGTTGAACCTCTGATGCTGCTTAATTGTGAAAATATGATTTACAAAATACAGTACTGATACCAAGATGACATGATAATGCCAGTTCATATAATGCTTTGTATAAAATATTTGACAGAAAGGCTACAAGAAAACCAAATTGATACTTTCTGAGTAAGGGATTCATTCTTATTTTGGAAAAAACATATTGAATAAGTATTGCACACACAGTATAATGAGCTCTTCATAACAGTGATACTTTCTGAAGTAAACTTGAAATTAAATAATTACAATTAGCTCTATGTTTCCACAAATACAGTGTGGACGTGGACCTACTGCATCTGTATGAATGCTTACTACTGAAGTGTATGACCCTCAGCATAGGAAGAGCTGTGTCTGAATACTCTCATTAGGAATTCTGCTTCAGCTGAAGTAATCTGTGGTTACTTTTGTGATCATCTAACTGCAGAGACTGGAAGACAGAAGGAAACAAATGGAATAAGGTCTTTGCTGGTAAGGGTTGAGACAGGCTGGAGCTTCAGCCTGAAAAGGGCTGCTGAAGGACAGGCTGAGCTGCCAGAGGAGCTATTCCTTGAAAAACTTGCTTCTGGGCAATGGCTGGGCATTTTATGCCAAAGATCAGGTAGGTACGTGCTGAGAAATAGGGATAATGAATCTAGGACTGGGATTTCTCAAGGAAAGAAGAGAAACACTTGTTAATTGCTAGGAAATCCACAACACTCAGGTCTTCATTTTAAAGTAGCTCTCCTTAAAGTACTTCTAGTGACCTCCCCCCTCAGAAGCTGATGCACTTCAGGCACACTTCCATCTCTACAGATGATGTTTTATGTGATCACTGAATATTAATTGACTTTTGTACAGAACTGCAGAACTTAAACATAATGTAGATCAATGCTGATTCCTACTTTCAGTTACATAGTTCTTATATGAAATTTCTTTGTACTTGTATAATTGTTTTCAGTACTGTGAGAATAGAGAGTATTTGTGATCTAAGCAGTTAATCTTGATTAAGCTGGAAGGGGAAGCCACTTATTGCTTACATAATGCATTAACTGTGTTAGAAAAGCTTTTGAATCAGTGATCTCTAGTAGGTACATTCTGTGTTAGGCTGCTGTTATGGTATGCTGCTGTGTTATGGTTTACTTGACTTAATTGAAGGAATATGTTATAACAATTTTTTAACAATCTTAACAAGAAATATAAATACTCTGTTTTTTCTCTTAATGATCATAGGACCTATCACAAGTTGCTAGTGGAATACAAATATTCATTGTGTTAACAAGAAGTAGGATATGTATCTTTGTAATACGGAACACTGAACATTGAAGTATAGATTTTTAGTGTGGGAAAATAGATATTGCATAATCTGTGTTAGTAAAGACAAACTTCCCAGGTGTTTCACACTGTATTGCATAGGAGAGTAGAGTACAGGTCTCTTGCTTACTCTAATGTCTTTGTTTCCTCTTTGCTTGAGAGGATTGATATTCATGGAGGAAAAGTGGGACTGAGGAAATGATGTATATCTCACTAACACCATCAGGTGATTGTCTGAGTTTTTACTCCTATCCAGAGTGAAAGGGAAGACTAACATAAAGCTGGCATTAATGCCTGCTCTGGCATGTGATCTATGTGCTCAGCAGGTTTCTATTATCACTGTTGAAGGACCTATTTAAACCCATCCTCACTCTGTTTCAAAGTGTCTGTTTGGGTAAGCTGGGTTTGATCTTCAGTTTGGTTGGAAAATAAATATTATTGCTGCATCTTACAGACTGATGTATAAAGTCAACAAGATCTCTGCAATAGTTAATGCTGATCTGATGGAACTGCAAAATTAAGATATTGGTCTTGTGGAGCTATGAAAACCATAATTAAAGCTCAGTAAAGGGAACCTCTATAAACATCTTCATGTATTTTGCTGTGCACACTGGTTTTTCAGATTGCCCTCTCTTCCCATGCTTCAAGAAAAGCAGGAAGTGAAATTTCCCATCTCATTGATATTGATTTAATAGTTCTTTTTTTTCTTGCTCCTAAAGACAGATAATCTATAAGAAATTATCCTGAAAACCCTCTGAATCCTGTTGAATGAGTTGGAGCTGAATTATCTTCTCAATGATCTCAGAGAAGATGCCTGACTTCACATCACAGTAATGGTATCTGGCACTGAGGATGCTTACAGGGGGTGGTGACACCCTCAATCAGCTTGGGACTTCAGATAGCATTAAAAACATGATGATGAAGTACTGAGCTCTTCCCTACATGCCTTCCCTACCTGCCTCCTGAAACTATTGTATTCAGACTACTGCTGAATACAATAGCTCATCTTCTAAGGTAGTCCTAAATAGGCAGTAGTAGAGGTACAAACTCAACTATTAATATTTGCATAACCACAGCACCTGCCCAAATTCTTCTCCAGATTTTTTGATCTCCTATTTCATATGAAGAGTAGACAAACACTTTAATACTAGAATAGAGTTTGATTCTACTGTACTCTAAAAGGGCTCTTTGATTAAAAATAACAATTGAGCTGTTAAGGTAAAACAAAGGTTTGTTGGTTTGGGGTTTTCTAATAAAAAAACCCCAATGAGGTGGGAAAAGACCTCTGAGATCATTGAGTCCAACCTATGACCAAACACCACTTGCAAACTAGACCATGGCACTGTCACGTCCAGGCTTTCATTAAACACCTGCAGGGATGCTGGCTCCACCACTGCCCTGGGCAGCCCATGCCCATATTTAATTACCCTTTCTGTGAGGAATTTTTTTTTTCATGTTCAACCTAAACCTCCCCTAGCACAACATAAGACTAAGTCCTCTCATCCTATCACTGGTTGCCTGGGAGAGCAGCCCCCACCTGGGTAAAACCTTCTTTCAAGAAGTTGTGCCCCTGAGCTCCTTTTCTCCAGGCTAAACATCTCTCCCTCAGCTGCTCCTCACAGGAGTTATGCTCCAGACCCTTTACAAGCTCCATTGCCCTTCTCTGGACACACTCCAGCACCTCAATGTCCTTCCTGAACAGAGGAGCTCAGAACAGGACTGTTAACTTGTTAGGCTAATATGCTTTAAAAATCAAAACCTGGATGCAATCTTTCTACCTGCAGATTAATGATATTTAAATTTCCAATTCAGGCCAGGCCAGTGAAAAGTTATGTGGTCCTGTTAGGAAAAAGAATTCTCTACAGGTTGAGTTTTGAAAATTAGAACAATTTTTCTACTTAATATCTCTGACATTTACTGATATTACTAAATGCCAACTGAAAAAAGTTTACATGGAGAAAGATGATGTTCTGGACTGCTTGAATGGTCAAGCAAATGTTTTCAGAGGTGTTAATTGCAACATTCATCTCAATAGGATTCTGGTGCTAAGGCCGAATAGTGACAGCCTTTTTAATTTCCTCACAACTGATCAAAGCAGGCAAGAGGAGAAAAATGCTGTTAAATTTTTTTTATAAGATCTTGATAAAAGCTTATCTAGTCAAGGCAAATGGATGGTATTTTGGAAAGTATTGCAAAGTCTGATCTGCTTTCCCTTCTGTTCAAATGCATTTTCTCCCTGTAAATGAAGAGTATGCATGTGTCAGTGTCAGCCTTGACATTCTAGCAAGCAAAACAGTTCTTAAAATTCAAGTAGCTCAATAGTTTTCAGTAACAAAACTCTTTTGTGTTGATAGCTAAGTAGAGAAATGTGGTGGGTTGGTACTGGCAGGACACCAGGTGCCCACCACCAGAGCTGCTCTGTCACTCCCCTCACAGCTGGGAAGGGGGAGAAAAAGCATAACGAAAGGCTCCTGGGTTGCAATCAGGACAGGGAGGAATCACTCAACAATTACTGCAAGAGGCAAAGTAGACTTGATTTGGGGAAATCAGTTTTCATTTACTACAGCCCCCATCAGAGTACAATCCTGAGAAAAAAACCTTCAGTCTTAAGACACCTTCCCCTCACCCCTCCCTTCTTCCTGGGCTTAATTTTTACCTAATTTTCTCTACCTCCTTCCTCATGAGCAGCACCAAGGGACAGGGAATGGGGGCTGTGGAAGACTTCATCATGTTTTCTCTGCTGCACTTTCCTCAGGGGAAGGAGTCCTCACACTCTTCTCCTGATCCAGCATGGGTTGCCTCCCATGGAGGAAAGTTCTCTGTGAATTTCTTTAGTGGGAGTCTTTCTAATGGGCTGCATCTTTTTACACACTTCTCCAGCACGAGTCCCTGCTGGGGACTGCCAACAAACCTGCTCAATGAAAAGCACCTCCTCCCCTTCCTTCTCTGACCTTGGTGTCTGCAGGGCTGTTATTCCCACATATTCTCATTCCTCTCTCCAGCTGTAATTGCTCCTGCACAGCAACTTTCCCCTTTTTAACTAATTATGTTATCCCAGAAGTGTTAACATGACAGAGTTTTCATATGTCTGCCCATAGCAATCCTCAAGGGAAACTGGTGCATCTTCACTGGCCACAGAAAATAGATTATCTCTGACTTTGACTTTAGCTCTATAATCTGACCAAGGGTCAGTTCTGAAGCTCTTATTGAATTTCTGTGATGGATAAAGATCATGATTAAAGTCTTGAATATGCACGAAAAAGAGACACTGAAGTATTCTAGAAGCTGCCATTATTAAGCTGGTGAGTGTTCCTTTGGTCAGAAATCTCAGCTGTATGACTCAGAACCTCTTTGGAATCCAGAAGAAATACTGGTCTTCTAAACAAGGCCAATAGTAACATTTTAAGAACTTTGCCAGCAGACTTTAGTCCCTCTAGAAAATACAAATCTGGCCACTGACTTAAAAATGTCAGGATGGAGATGATGCCAGTATAAAACCAGTGCAAGTTGAAGACTTATTTCCACATCAAATGAGTGCTGGAGGATGTTCAATTTCACTTTTTTCCCCAGGTCAGTGCTATAGCCATGTCTCAGATATTTAGGAAGACCAAAGCTCATTCAATCAAGAGGTCATTATTAGGTTTTTTATTCAGGCAGGGTCAGTGAGCCATTAAGGGAGAGAAGTGAAAGGAGAAGAACACGTAATCCTGAAGTTCTACACTGTCTCATTAGTGATTAGGCTAATCACATATAAATGATTTCATTAGGATTTCTTCAGGAAACAGGACAGGTGGACACGCACCTGTGTCCTGTTCTTGTTAAGAGAAAAATGTTGAAAGAGTCCTGGTAAAAGCTGCAGACAGGGTCATCAGAAAAGTGGCTGGATATAAGTGACTGAGATAATAAGTCATTTAATAATAAGTCACTTAATAAGTCACTTCACATTTATGAAGTGTTGATGAAAGGCACATTCATTCATGTTTAAAAAGCATCATCTTCATGTCAGAATGAAGGCATGAGGTATTCTGCTGTTTTATGGTGTTTTTGTTGTTCCTGGTGTGGAGTGTTAACATAAAAATTCAGTGCTTCCACAAGTGCTCAAGAGCTAAAGAAGCCAATCTAATTTTTTACACCATCATGTCAGTAAAAAAGCTCTGGTGGCCTTCTATCTAGCAGTGCTGGAGGTACTAGATGAACACCACCATCAGCATGGAAAAAGACATGTGACAGTCCAGCCAGCCTGGGAATCCTAGGATTTAATTCATCTTCTGCAATCTTTGTCTTCCTTTCTTAGAGCTTTTTTTAATCCATAATTTTTGGTTTGGTTTTTTGGTTTTCTGTTTAGAATTTACCTTTGCCTGTCCTCTTTGAACTGTTTTGCTCTAAGATAGTGCAGCCTATAATGAACTCTGCAATTAATAATCAATATGCACTGCATTCAACTTTCATGTTCACCAAATCAAAGGCCAGCAAGCACTATTATTTTCTATCAAATATTTCCAAAATGCGTGGTAGAATGTTATTTTAAAAAAGCTCCAATGAAAGCAGATGATGTCCATGTGATTAAAGTTACAAACAGCTGTCATGTTTAGGGGCAGTAGTGCTTATGCTACTGCACTTTGTAAGCCACTGGGCCAAAGCATTGGCTGTTTCAGGAGATTACTCAGATAAAATGTTGGGTACTGAGATGCACAAGTACACTGGTTTTTGGTTCTGCTCCAAAGTTCTTGCTCTTTGATTCCTGCAAGTTTTCATAGTACTAGAGGTAAAAATTGCTCAATTAGTAAGCTCAGAGTTTGCTTTGGCATAAGCATGGAATGCTGGCTTTTAGAATTGTTGGAGTTATTTGATCTGTATCTTCATAGACTCTGTCATGTTTCTAATTTACTCTAAAAAGAGGGCTCAGTTTCTTTTAGCTTGAAGTATAGAGATCAGTGCCCACAAGCAGCTCCCTTGACACATCAGCTAGGTTATTAGTATGCAGGGCTTTTCCACAGCAGAGCTATATTGTAGTTTTGTATGTGTAGACATGAGAAAATCAATACACTCATTGTAATCTTCAAGGCAGTGGAAAGCTACAAATGCATGAACAATGGAAAACAAAGCTACTGTTATTCTAACAAGCATGCACCTGGTGGAATGAAGAGGTTTGTGTTAGTGCGGTCTTGTTGATTTTCATTCTAATGCTGAACCTTGTAGATATGTTTTATTAAGCTAATATTATCACATCTTAAACAAATTAATACATTACATTGCATGGACAAGAAGTGCTAGTAATAGAGTGTGACAAAATTTGGCAGCAGCAGAACCTTCTGCATGGAGCTTTGCACTGAATTCACCCATTTGAAGCCTTGCTTTTGCACCACCTGGAGGCTGTAGGCTTCTCTGAAATTAACCTCTCCAAACTCAAAAGAAATCCCATTTTTCACTTATGTCTACTGAGACAGCTTTGTGTCTTGATGCTATGTAGCACCAAAACTTATTCCACTGGGAATTCCCTTATGGTGCTTGTGCCTGTTGTCACCACAAATAATGCTTTACAGAAACTCACCATAAATTTGCCGATACTATACCTAAAATAAGGCTCTTGTCTATTTTCCCCCACCCCATTCTTCCTGACAGCAAACTCTTGTGCTCTTGTTTGACATTTAAGAATGTCAAACTATTCTTATCTCCAAGGTGAGCTCACCTGACTTGACTGTTACTTATGGATTTTTGGGTGGGTTTTTTCCGTTGGGAAAAGTCATGCCAGGTGACTCTATAGTGAAGTGTATTACAGGGTTTCTGTCAGCTCCTGTAAAAAGTGTATGCTTGAAGCTTCATTATCATTTACTGGGTGTTGTGGGTTAGATGTTAGAACTAGGAACTGGGTTTTCATTTCCATGTCAACCATAAGGTTTTGGTGATACTAACTAAATCTCTGTCTTAAGCTCTACTGTCATAATTGAAAAGAAAGTTGAAGCTACCTACAGCACTGAAAATGCTATTTTGATAGAAGTAATTCTTGGCTAGACACTGCTGTAGAAGAATTGGTGACATGCAGGTTGAGGTCAATTCCACCACCTTCTGCCATAAACGATCCAGTGCTGCACCTCAGGGATCTCTTTATCTCCAAGTGGGATAGAAATTTAAGAATCGCTTCAGTTCAACTTGAAATACATATTGCTAAACATTGTTTTTCAGTTTTAACCAGGTCCTTGATTACCCATTTGTATTGCTTGACAGTCTAGAACCAAGCAATCAATATGAAGGATTATTGCACGTCACAATCATGGAGCTGTCGCTGGAAAGGATTTATGACTTTGAGTGCCACAAGTTGTTATCTTGTTGCAGATAAGCTGAGAGTATTAATTCATCTTGATAATGTTTATAATTGCCTAGAAATTATTAAACACGGTTTAAACATCTAGGAGAAATAGAAAACTTTTCTTATATGACTCCCCAACCACCACTTTCCACTAATAATATGTTTAGAAAAGGAAGATCTAACTTAAGTGCTTATGCATAAATGACTCTCAAATTTTGAACCAAGCTCATTACAGTTGCATCTAATCATGGTCCATAGAGTTGGGGTGGCAGAGGGAAGAGAGGAAAGAAGACAATCATTTACAGAAGCTTTTCTAGCTTGACAATTAGAGCAGAAGATGCAGACTAGCCGGAACTAGAAGCTGCACAATTAATTACCAAAGCCTGCAAAACTTCATCTCTTCCCAGGAGACAAGCAGAGCTGAAAGTGTCCAGTTGTTCTGTCAAGCACAGAGTGCCCTCACTTCTTGTTTGGTCCTTTTCCATGTTCCTGGCTCACTGCTGCAGAGAACAGCCTCCAAACAAAGGCTGTGTCACCTGCCCACCACTCTGCAGCACTTGTCAGTCTCATTTTAAGTGATGGTACAGCTTAGCATCCCTACTTAATGTTGTTATGGTGACTGTGGGAACCTAATGCTGAGCGCTGCATCTGTCTGCTTCTCTACTGCTAATGATCCTGCTGTGTACAACTTCAAAAGGAACAGAACCAATGGGTTGTTTTTTTAAAGCCTCAATGATCAAAGAGGCCAGCGACTACAAAACTGCTCTTCTATTAAAAAATTTATGCTTGAGTTGGATCCCAGGTAGAGGAAGGGAGGGTAGATAAATCTCTTGGTACACCTCTACAGCTAGATCCTTTGTGCATTTAGGGCCTGACCATGCTCCTGCAGAAGATGGCAAAAATGCCCCATGTGAGCTGCATCCAGTGGGGCCCACAACTGGTACAGCAGCTTGGAGAATGAGCTGGTCAATGCCGTGGTCTGGAGCTAAGTGTGTGTGTTCATCCCTGTGTGTGTGTGTGTGTGTGTGCAGACTTTATTGGGAAGGCACTAACAGAGGATAAAAACATGTTTATGCTGGCACATATGTGGGCAGTTTCATATTACAGATTTGCACAGTTCTCAGGGGATATTTTCCTGTCATCCCCTCAGCTCTTTGTTAAGCCTTTTGCTTAACACTGGCAATTGAATCCATGTAGATACGTAACTTAAAACCAAATAAAATCAACAGGTGCTCAGGAAAAGTATAGAAATGAAGTGTGGGTTTTAAAAAGTTTTTAAACTCAAGTAAAAAATACAATTGATCAGTGAACAGCATAATAGTTACCTTTTTATCCTCAGCCACAGCCATATGAGAGGTCTTATTAACCTCCTTTATATCCCAGGAACTTTCTGTAAATCAGATTAGTTTGCCTCTCCCTGACCTTCCCACTATATATTTGCTTGTCTTGTTGGTCTGTGTCAAGAAATACCACAACACAGACAGCAAAAGGTGCAAACTCCTGCAGTAAGATGGACCTCAGGTGATAAGCAGGTGCTCCACAGCCTTCCTGCCTATTCTAGAGCAAGGTAAGAAAAGGTATTCTGAACTTCAGAAGAAAATGGCATGCTGATAATTGTTATCACTGGTGGACAACTATGGGCCCTCTTGTATGATGCTCAGCTATTTAGATTCCATCTTAATGAGTTCTCAAGGATGTTCACAATTTTTTCATCCCTAAATTTCCTTTTTCTGCTTCTGAGTAATGGGAAGAGATTCTGGGTTTTTTTCGTGGTGCTGTTTACTCTTCCCTTGTGATTTGGCTGTTTCTGTTTTTTCATTTTGGTGACTGCCCCACTCATGTGCCTGCCTGAGTTCAAGAAGCATTGGGACAACACTCTCAGGCAAATGGTGTGATTCCTGAGGATGGTGCTGTGTAGGGCCAGGAGTGAGACTTTGATGATCCTTGTGGGTCCCTTCCAACTCCATTTATTCTATGATTCCATGTGGTGAAATTGGAACCATGGAAGCAGGCAAGCAGTGCTCCTCCTAACACCCCTCTGCATGGCAGGCTGCATGGAAATCTCTTTTTTGCTTCATTTTTATCTTTACAAAATGTGACCAAAGAACTTTCTGAAAGTTAGTGCTACAAACTGCATTTCTGAAAGGTATGACACAGATAACACTCTGCAGCTCTGAGCTGGCTCATAGGCCAGAGAGCTGATGAGTATTCATGAGTAAAGCATAAGAATCAAGAATAATTAAATTTCATCAGATAAAATGATAACTCTGGAGGGGGGTGAAAAAAGCCTTCATACTTCACCAGAGAATGGGCATTCAGAAATGGGAAAACAAGTCATTACACAAGCCCCAGGATTTATTTCCTTTCAATCTTGTTTGACAACTAAAATGTAATAAAATGGAAAAAACAAGGAGGCTGCAAATAAAGAGGTAGCTATTGACTAATGCAATACAAAACATTAAATGGTATAATAGCAGCAGCAGCAGCAACACTTCCCTCAAAATCTAATATTGAGTCTGTGTTTTTACTGGTGTGATTTTTGCCTGGCACATGAAATAGCTGCTGCCAGTGAGCAATGGAGATTGATGTCTCTGCTGAGGAGATGGACAAGACTGAATCCATGCTCTGACGTGTGTGCCCTGCTACTTCCGTAATGCTCATGGAGGCTGCAGCAAACACGCTTCAGCAAAGCGCTTTATTGTTTTGGGATGGAAAACTGCTGTTGCTAAAGCGCATGTGTGTTGTATATCTCTTCAAAGTCATGAGCAGACCTGCACATTACTGCTGAGTTTTTGTAAAATTTGGCTGTTAAAATTAGGCTTTAAAAATGGCTTCTGTATACTGCAGTATCTCTGTTTGTGTATGATATTGGAGAATATCACACCAGGTTGAGCAAAGAGCATCCACAGGTACTGGAGGAGGGAGGGAAGGGAGCATGACTTGGCTTTGCAAGGACCAGGTTGTTTTTTATGGACTAATGCAGCCTAAGTGAATTAGAGGCATAGAACAGCCACCTTTGTAACTGCATTGTGTGGGTGGGCTTTTGTCTTGAATGGTATCATAGTAACTCACAATTCAGCAGGTGGGAGGAGAAGCCACAAAAAAGGGCTCTTTTATTTATGACAACAAAAGGAATAAATAAAATTTTCTCCCTAAGAGATGTCAAAAGCCAGGCTAAAATATGTTGTGATGAGAATTTGTTTTGGTTTAGTAGAGAAATACATTTGAGGTTACAAGACAATAATTTTAGTAGTAGCTGAGGGTTAAAACCCTTGTCACAAATGTGTATCAGTACTGAAAGGATTGCAAAACACTATCTGTAGATCAGTGTTCAGGAAGTAACAGTGGTTGTGTTTTATTTGGGCTCCTTTATTTCTTTTTTAATGTTTATGAAAGTGCATCCAAGGCAATAGTAAAATCCCATGTGAGATACAGAAGGTGCAAATTACATCTTCATTGCACTGTAAAGCATAAAAAGTTGCTGGTTTTCAACGTTTAATGTGTGAAATCTCAACTGCAGGAGAACAATAAAAGAAAAATTATTTATTCTATTTATTTCTCTTTTTAGCTATTTGATATGACTAAAATTTTTATTTCTGACAGGCAATAAAAAAATCCAGTTAGGGAGGTTTGCAATATCCTTGTTTTCTCTATTTATTACAGATTCTAAATTCAAGGCTAACATTTTTACTTATTTCTAAAGCCAAATACTCAATTAAAAAAAACCAAAAAAACCAAAAACTCAAAGTGACCTGAAGAAGTCTGTGGGGGAGATACATTCTTACAGATCCTCTGTTTCAAACAGCACTGTCATTTCCTGAAGTGCATGGAGTTCTTTGTCTTAGGAATTGTAATTTTTGTCTTTGGATTACTCTTTCAAGGACAATATTTGTATTGCAAGACAGATAAGGGGAGTGTCCCTTTTCTAATGAAGATATGTAAGCATAATGTGATCTCTTCCTTACCTACATGTATGGTGTTAGTTTGCTTTCCTCATATTTATCATGTTGTTAAAAGGGTTCAATTTTTCTTTTAATTTTCTCACATTCCCCATTTTTACTTTAACAGGAATTTTGCAAGGGCCAGAAAAGGAAAACCTTTATACAAGGAATACCTTTAGCTCAAAACCAATAAAGGTAGCCTAGAAAAAGGAATATAAAAATGCACTTTAGAAGAAACATTACCGAGAGAGGAGCACAAGGTTCTATGAACTTTTAAGACACTCTTATGTGTTTAGCTTAAGCAAAAATAGAAGTTAAGATATTTGCAATAAAATTTTCTTGTGGTCACATTTCTTTTGAAAATACATTAAAGTGATTGATCACAAAAATCACGTCACCCTTCACAATGAGAGTCTACCTGTTGGTTCAAAGACTAGACATTGGAAGCAACTCTACTAAGTTTGAAGTTTCACTGGTATGAAGTAGGTTAATTAAGCTTAGAGAATAACTTTGCCATAAATTTTAATGTCTTGAAACTAGTGTGCTAGTGTTGAGAAATGCAGTTGCTTGTGTCTATATAGAAAAAAACTATTTCCACCTAGGTGACCAAATATAAAGAATGTTTTAACTACCTGGGACATTCGCTTTACATATTTAAGTAAATAATCTAAACACTGTTTCCAAAACAGAAAGTTGAGATCTGTTTTATAAGCTGTTGTGTATTAGGATTATAATGCAATCTACTTGACAATAAATTTTTCTATAGTTATTGTGCCACAGATGAATGATTTTAAACAACAATGATGTCAGTAATCTTGATCTTTGTGATGTTTTGATAGGCATGATTATGTACCCATGCTTTTCATCCCCTTTGTCCATGTCTTTCTGAGCTCTATTTGCTTATACAGATTGTGAGGCAATAGTTACAGTGGTGTGGTACATCTGTATCAATTCTTGTAAATTAAAATGTACCTTTAGACCATCAAGTGATGCTAGCATACTTCCAGCTACCAAAAAAGAGAAAAAGAACAGCTAAAACACAAACACCCTGCTAGAGGACATTGGCATATGTGGCTTTTTCAAAACTAAGCTTTTGTATCTAGTTTTCCAATCAGCGTGCACAGCAAAATAAAGTCTGATGCATTGAATTGCATATGGAGAAAGCATACTATTTAACATATTGTTCTGTGCAGTAAGCAGCTCTAGCATGAATGGGCAGAAGGGAAGTCTGCACAGTTAGGACTACAGCTTTTGCAAGGTCATCTTCTCCTGACTCAACCTTTAAGAATATGATTTAAAAGCTTTTTGACTTTCTTCAGCAAATGGCCTTTGGCAGGATTAAGCTGTGCTGCTGCCAATCCAGCTCAATACCAAGCATGTTAATGAGGTGTCTTGGCCTTTTTATTAATTCTACAAGCAGGGTAGTCCATTCAGCAGTGACTGAGAAAGTTTAATCAAATAATCTCATTGTTCCAAATTTATCACCACAATAAAAGAATCTACTAAGGAAATACAAGATGAAAGAACTCATTTTTAATGCTATATCATTTTCCACTAAGAAGCAGTGCAGCCTTGAAGCTCACAGCAGTGCTAATGTCTGCCTCTGTGGGTATGCACTGTATAGGGGTGTAGGAACCTGCAGGAACGACCTGCATAGCAAACTCTGCCCCTGATTCTTACTGTTGCTCTCAGTAAAAAATTATACTCTTAAGAGATTTACTTTTTCTAATGAAGTCTTTTGATTTCAAAGAACATATGGGAAAAAGTGTAGTGAGATACAGTCTTTATTCATGACAGGATGAAATCTATCCATTGTAGGAGACCAAAGGTGAAGAAAGGACACTTTTTTGTATATTGAGGGGAGAAGTGAGGTCTGAGTAGGTGCAACAGAATAGTTACAGTAGCTTGCAAAATTAATTCCAAGTCTGGAAAAATAAGTATGGTTAACTTACAAATAGGACTTAAAATGCATACATAGAAGTAAGCAGCTTTGCCCCACACTTTGGAACCATTTGGCAAAAGGGTAATGCTTTTTTGATCTTCTATGCTTCCAGATCAAAAATTTAGCTGTGGGTTTTTTAATGTTTCAGACACATGTGCAGCTTCAAACAGCTACCATTAATTTTATACAGTAAAAATTGCCTGTCAAATCAGTTTCCAAGTGTTTCTTTCCCTTCAGAAATCTCTCCTGTTGAGAAATCTGTGCAGTCCAAGGCTAGTGGCACATTTTTTTGCATTAAAAAAATCCAACTTTAAAAACACCTTCAAAACTAGAAAACAGCCCATAAGTTTATCTGAAGGGTGTGAATTATTAGGTTTTTCTTGGGGCTAGCACAACTTCCAGATAAGCAACTTTAAACATAACATGAATATTGTGCTCTAGTTTGCTAAAGCAACTTCCTTCCCTGAGCACAAATCCAATAAAAGTTTTCTTTCATGTTCTTTCTGGAGTCCTTAATTCTCTTTCCTATATCTTTCCCCCTCATTCCCTGGTTGTTTGGCTCACCTTTCAGCAAACCTGTGGGACAAGGGGGAACTAGGAGTCATGCACAGCTAAATAGAGAAAACTTGCAGTACCAGTATCCAGCCTTTCCTTAACCTGGGTTTTGTAGCCTGCTATTTCTAGCACAAACAAATAATGTGAAATGGCAGAACATGAAGGGATATCAAGGCTACATAGTATATACCAATGGACTTTGAGCTTCACGCTTCTGGCATTTCTCAAGATACGGGATATTGAAGAAGTCTGTTCTGCATTCTCTCATTAACACCTCCTTTTGGGGCTCTTGCTGGAGGAAGGAAATGTTACTATTTTTCTCTCTTTTCAATTCAGTTTTTGATCGGAACTTGGAAGAGAGGCACTGGCAGGGCTCGTACGCCACTAAGACATGATGAGTTGTCCTAATTTTTTTATGCACTTCTCATCTAACAATGGATATCAAAACAAAAAATAGGTCTATTTTCCATCCCAAATATAAAGAACTTCTATTTTCCACTGTGTCTGTCAAAGAAAGAAAGTGAACAGTTTATATTCAACCACTTCAAAGTAGCAGATTAAAATCAGCTTTCTATAAAGCAGTGTACTTCCCAGGAACTGGGACACTAACTGTGTATGGCCCTTCCTAACTATAACAGGCAGCTAGATTGTCATTTCCAGAGCTTTCCAGTTGCTTTCAGCAAGGTGTCATGACAAAAATTCTGATGCTTATTTGGTTTTGCCATGCATTGCATGGGGATCAGAGCAATGCGAGAGCTCATGTGAAAAATTTGCTCTCACTTGTCTTAAATTCATCTGACTGCTCTCTCAAGCACAGTGTTGGTTTCTCTGCTTGAGAGAGCAAGGGTGATTCTGTTGGAGGTGGTCAGGCTGACTTTTGCTTCTCATTCAGTCTTCATTTGGCCATTCTCTGACTGCTGTATCAGTTTTTCTTGGTTCTCTGGGTTTATTTCAACCGCTTCAAGATGGTATTAAGTATTTTAAAAACATGAATGTAAGCAAATAACTAGGATGGACTAGACAGTTTCTGCTTTTTTTGTTGTTGTTGCTGATTCAAAATATTTTGTACGTGAAAAGCATTATGTTCAAAGTTGCATTCCTGTTCAATCTGAACATGCTACAATTAGTCCCATGGATAGAGCTGGAGTCATTTGGGTTATGTAGCAGCATTATATTCATGTGGATGTCAAATTTGACCCCAGCTGGAGAAAATGATTAGCTTTGCCATACAGCATTTCCATATATTATATAGGACTTTTATCATATATATTGTATTTCTGTCCAACACCCAAATACCCTGGGACAGGAACAAGTTATTAATAGCTTGGGCTTATACCTTCAGTACTAAATATAAAAATACTAAGAAGCAGGACTATGCATCAAATGAAGAATAATTGGTGAGAAGGGCACTTAAGTCTTTCCTTGCTTAAGAAGGGAGCTCATTTGTCTTCTAAAGACTCAGGTTCTAAGGCTGACTTTTATGAACTGGGAAAGAAGGACCACATCAACTTCATGCTGGCTGGTGTTTATACAGTAGTGATTGGTTTGTCGCCTGATGAAATATTGTTGCTATCTTAGTCTAGTATGTCAGAGAATCTTTTAAATATAAAATTCTTATCTTGGGGTGGGGGTTGGGAGAAATAAAAAAATGCACTTACCTTTCTCATGAAAAGAGTAGTATTTTGATAAATGTAAACTTCCATCCCAGAGAATCTTCTGGCAAGCTAGTATTGATGGGAGGTGAAAATAAATACAGTTTAAGTTATATTTTCCTTTGATATGGCATCACACTGTAGACAACAATGCTAATATATCTTAATGGCTGTGCCTTTTAAGAGCTGAATATCAGTCAAGCATATAATTTCATGTTGTCTGGAAAAACATAAAAAGGAGTATCTAACAGGACAGGATAAGGCACCACACTCTAGAATAATTAGATATTGTTCCCTTGCTATAGCATTCTTCCTTTTAGAAAAACACAGTTTCCTAACCCTTCTGTGTTTGAATGATTGCAGGTGTTTTACTAAAGTAATAAACTCTCACTAGTAAGAGGTTCAGAAAGTTGTTCTTAGTGGCTCCAGCTTGGTGCTGCATACCATTTTGCCCACTATTCCTAGAGTAGGTATATTCTGCTTAGCTAATTTTTTTCCTTACACTTTGTGGAATTGCTAGAATACCACAAGATTTTCTTCTCCTTTTATTAAAAATCTTAAACAGCTCCATAAATCTACAAATTCCACGTCATGGGGAATCCAATACTTTATGCTTTATTGTCCAATGCCATATAGCCATAGTTTTAGCTACAATGCTTGAACATAATTAAAATAATATACATAAGAATTTTTACTTGCATGTCTCCAGCAACTGCTATTTTTAAAAAAGAAACATCCCTTACAGCAAGGTTTGGTAAGATCCTAAGAGGTAGCTGTTGGTAGACGTTGCTGTTGCAGCTTATAAAATTTTGAAATGTCATCTTTATTAAATGTTTTAGTGAACTTTAAGATGTTCACTCCCATGCATTTTTTCCTCTCTTGCAAGAGGCATGCTTACTTCAAGTTTGTCAGTGCTGCCACCCAAGCTGTTCAAAGTCACTTGTGTGTGTGAGAAGAAACCCATCCGTCATTTCATTTGCACCCTGGAATGACAGCAGCTGGGGAGGAACAAAACAGCTGAAAAAATTTTACTGGACAGAAGAACAAGATGGTTCTGGCATATCAAAGTGGATATGTGTGTACTAGGGTCTCTGACTTCCACAACTACTCTCTGGTGCTATAGAAGATGAGCAGCCAAACACATCAGTGATGAAGGCACAATTTCTAGCAGGGCTGAAGCAGCCTGTGCTAGTTTGCAGCAGCCTATGCCAAGAGGCAGGTGAGTGCTCAGCAGGTGTCAGTCACTATTGGCTGGTCAACAATGTTTGGCTTCCTTCGGTATTGGAGCCTTTACTGGCTCTGAGACTATGTTTTATTTCTGGACGTATAATCATAGAGGAATTTTACACTAGATACATGCAGTATTATGGGAAATTCTCAGAATAAATCCTATCCTTGTCCACCACGTAGAGCCAGAGAGAGCATGGACTGTGCATACCGAGTGATGATGGTCCAGTGACGGCCTTGGGAGGCCTGACTGAAATGATTAATCCTATTCGTGCCTTTCATCACCATTCCTGCCCTAAGTGCCCTAAAAAGACTTAAATCATGACAGTGATCAGTATCCTTAGATTTAATGAGCATGGTGTTTTTATCCCCTCATCTTAACCAAAATCATCCTTCTGCATTGATTTGTGCACCCTGCAAGAGTTTCTGTCATTACTGGCAGGCAGCATCAAGCACATGCACAATTACCCTCTGTTTGCACTGTTGGACCACTGCTGTTCATCTGTAGTGGATTTTGGAACCGGCTTCCTCAACAGCAAACATTTTCCCCCTTCACAGGCTCAAAATAAGGGTTGTAGAGGAAATAAAATAAAGTTAGTGCTTTATTCAATACATGTGCATTTAGGATGATAATTAGTTTGATTTTCATTTGCTGGCTATTTTTTATACTTTCCCTTTCTGACAATGGTGCAGTGATGCTGTAATGTTCCCTTCAGTGACAGTGAAAGGTTGCATTTCACTGATCCAGCTCACATCCACATTTGATATCTTGGTGGTTTAATGTTCCAAGTAAACTGAGCTAGTGAAGTGGTGAAAGGTAACAACCTTTTCTCCTTGGACTTAATTTTTACCCGCTTCCAAATATATATGGATACATCTATACAAAACACTCTTTGGCTTCAACTGTCTATATTTCTAGGTGACCAAGTTTTGCCCAAGAATCTATTATCAGATTTTAATCTTATTTGTCTGTGAATTAATTCTTTGTATAAGGTAACATCTATGCTCACATGTTCATTTAAGCTTAACTGCATGTTTGCCACTTAAACTTGGAGGTGTATTTAAAAAAAAAAAAAAAAAAAAAGTAAAGGTGAGTTGGTAGAAGGCTGCGTGACTCCGGAGCTGGTTCGGCGGCCTTACGGGGGTAGCCAGGTGTGGCCCCTCGTCAGATGGGCTCCTCGGTCACTTCAGAGCCGGCCCTGCCCGGGCTGTCCGGGCCCCCCGCGCCGTTCCGAACTTGTTGCCACCGAGCAGAGGTGGGAACGGCTTGGCTGCTCAGCCAGGCGGGCACACCTAGGGGGGCTGAAGCCGCCCAGGGCTGTCAGGCGGCCCCTGGAGGGCGAGGCCGCCCCGCCCCGCCCCGCCCGAGGGCCGCTAGTGGCGGCGGCGGCGGGCCCGGGGGCTCCCCCTGCCGGCGGCCGGCGGGAGCGCGCGGGGTGGGGGGCGCGGAGCGCGCCCTGCCCTGCCCGGCCCCCGCCGCCGGCGCTCGGCGCTCCGGAGGCGGCAGCGGCTTGCAGGCGGCAGCGCTGGCCCGCCCGTCTCCGTCCCTCCATCCCTGCCCGCCTCTCTCCCTGCCTGCCTCTCCCGCCGGGGCCAGCGCCAGCCCGGGGACCCTCTGCCACGGGGGCGCCGCCTTCCCCCGCTCGCTCCTTTCCTTCCTTTCCGCCTGTTACCCGGCCGGTGAGAGCCGCCGGCTCGCCCCGCCGGGAAGCCTGGGCGCCCCCCAGCCATCGCTGCTGCTCCCCATGGGGATCCGGGAGTTCCCCAACGGCTCCGCGCGGGGCAAAGCCGCCACGCTGTGAGTACCCGCGGGGCCGGGCGGGCGGGCCGGGGGGACGGGGACACCGCACACCTCACCTCACCTTACCTCAGCCTGGCCGGCGGCGCCGCCCGCTCCCGGGGGTCGCTCCGGTGGAGGGCGGCGAGGAAAGTTGTGGGTGCCGCGGGCCCGGGCCGGCTGCCCTGCCGGCGGGGGTCCCGCCGCACGCCGCCAACTTCGCCCGAGGGCGGCGGCGCTGGCGGCGCGGCCCCGGGCTGACGCCCCTCTCCCGACCCGCAGCGGCATGCGGCGCTCCCCCGATGTCAGCCCCCGGCGGCTGTCCGACATCAGCCCGCAGCTGCGGCAGCTCAAGTACCTGGTGGTGGACGAGGCCATTAAAGAGGACTTGAAGTGGTCCCGCTCCGTGGAAGACCTCACCAGCGCGTCCGTGGGGCTCACCTCCATCGAGGAGCGCATCCTCCGCATCACCGGCTACTACGGCTACCAGCCCTGGGCAGCCAGCTACAAACGTGAGTCCCCGGCACGGACGGGCGCGGGGGGTTTGCCAGGACCAGGGAGAGCGGGCGCAGCCTGAAACCGGCAGAGGGATGGGGGTTCGAGGGGCCGAGCGCTTTAGCGCTGGAACAAACCTCGCTCCGTGGAAGGAAGCGCTCTCACTCTCGGCGAAGAATTCTATGCCCGTGTTGCCTTAGTCCTTTGGCAGTGGCTGGTTCACGAGAGCGTGGTGCTAAGAATGATGAATTCTGCTAAGAAAATAGGTCAAATATTTGTCTTCACGTTGCAGGCACACTTAGCGACGGTGATTACCGTGGGTTGACAGCTGTGTAAAAGCCCCTGCACGCTCATGCACATACCATTTCCACATGTAGCGCGTTATCAGTGTGTGTTTCTGTTGTTTTAGGAGAAATTTTCTGTCAAATTTTCACAGCACTTGAGCTGAATGATCTGTCTTTTCCTATGTCGAGTGGAGCTGTTTCTTCCGTATGCATACACTTGAGAAAGAAACTTCAAATGATAACGATATGAAGAGAGGTGTAGCTGTATTCTGTCACATACATGATTTACAAAGGAAGCATTACCTCGAGTCATTGTAATATATCAACTAGTACTTTTTGAGTATTTTTTTGTCCATCTTTCATCATGTTTATGTCAGTTGTATGCATTAAAAATTTACAGAATAGTTTACCAATTAATTGAAGTCATAACATTATTTTGGTTATCTTAAGGTCGTTTGAAATATCACAGGGGTTTTTGTTGATAATAGGATTCTTCTGCAACAGAAATCATTGCTTTGCTGGAAACACTGGCTCTGATAAAGTAGTTGTTTTCATATTGTACTTCCTTACATATTAAGTGCAAATGTTCTGAAATATTTACTACTAGATTATCTGTTTGGGAGTGTGCTTAATAATGGAATAGAATGATACAAGAATGCATGGCATACAGTACGAGTTCAGTTTTTCTTTGAGGGAGAGCTGGTCCTGGTTGCCTGAAAATAGGACTTTACTAATAAATATTCTAATACTCTTCTGTGAGACCCTTTTTTTATTTTTTCCTTTGATTGCAATTATGACAGAGATATCAGATATTTGCTACTTTACTCACTAGGAATGTGTTGTTTCTATAAGAGCAATTCCAGTGCCTGGATTGGGGCTGTTCTTGAGAGTAAAGCTTATTCAGGCCAGTTTTAAGGATCAGATCATATGTGGATGCCAGACTGAGTTGGATGTTAATGGTTCTATCTGACAGAGTGACTAATAGTCTAGCTGAAGTCACACTGAGCTGCTATGGCTGAACCTTCTGAAATAATAAAGGTCATGCTGGCTCCTCAATTATAACCTATTAGTTGAAATTTATAACTCTGTCTGAAAAAGTTAATAGCAAGCCTAAGCCTACTATTCTAGTTACATTTTCTCTCCTAATTCGATCTGAATAACAAAATTACATACTTGAGTTATAATGATGGGCAATAAATATACTAAGTGCCTGAGTTTCATAAATGTGTGTCTAAAAATAATAGGTTATGTGAATGTGTTGCCAATTTAAAATCTGAGTTACTAGGAACGTAGAAGGACACATAGAAGGAAAGATACATCTCTACAGCATGGTTTAAGGAGAGCCATGTTGATCAGCATCAGCTGAATAGCTGACTGAATAGGGTATATCATCTAAAGTGAGAAGACAACTTTGTCACAGCTGCTTTGAAACATCTTTGAATACTCCTTCAAGTTGGGCTGATGTCTAGTTTTGGGATATGGACTTTCCTTGAGACTTTGCAGTTAGAAAATTTATTTGGCCGAAGTACTGCGAACAAATTATTGTCGTTAAGCTTAAATTGCAACCTGGATTTTTGTCATCTTATTTTGCATCCTTGTTGACAATTGAATGCACTGTGATTATAATTATGGAGTGCATTAATAATGGACCTGCTTTGCAGAAAATAAGTCCATATTGTGGTATGATCTAGATTTATTTAGTCTATCTCTCTTGGTGACATTCTTTTTATTGTAACTAAATTGCCTATAGGGTCAGATCTACCTCTTTTGCACTGCAGTGCATTCCTTTTGTGCTTCATTTAGACCGTTTATATATATATAGCTGTATGGATGGATGTGTAAAATTGTTTGAGAGATTCAGAAAGCTTTTGCTTATTTCATTGTTTTTGTTTTAGCAAAACTCCATTAGGGAAACTACCACTGATAAACTGAGGTAGTGTTACCATGACCGCAAAACTTGCTTGGAGAACAATTTGAAACATACCGGGATGCCTCAAGGTTATGTAGCAACTCCGGTATTTAATATTCTTATAAATTCATTGGAAACAGAGGAGGAAGAAGTGAAAATGTGCGTAAGGCACAAACTGGATTGGACACCATGAGAAAGGACTTGTAACATTACCCTAGGGAGACCTGTTCCAGCCAGGTGACTCGCTGAAATGTCAATAAATGTCATTCAGTTAGCACAAACAGAAGCCTCACATTTCCTGAAAATGCTACAATTACCTGCCAACTAGCACATTACATTGGCTGGTAATTTTGGGACCATACACAGCTCAGGGAAGACCTCTGCTGTTGGACTGCACTTGCAAACCAGATTTTCGGAGCTGGAATAATTTAATGTAGTTCCTGTGTGTTAGGATGCCTTCAGCAAATTTAGGGTAATTATGGTTATCTGCTCTCAAAAAAATATTACTGGAGGCTCTGAGATGAGCAAGGAGAAAAAGTACAGGCAATCTGTAGAGAGCCTTAAGAGTTTTTGCTGTTTACCTTAAAGAGGTTGAAATAAAAGTGTTGGAAAGTACTGGCACATGTTGCTTAGGCAGGTAGAGAGGTTTTCTTCTTACTGTGGTCATAAGAGAAAAAGGTAGACAGGAAAAGAAACTGAAAGGCCATCAATTAAAGACTGATAGAAAAAGAAATAATATTGAAGAAAACATGTAATTTATTCTTGAGACAAAGATTTTTAGTAATTATAATAGCAGTGATAGGATCTAGAATTGTGATAAAATGGGAAATGCTGGAGATAACATTAAACTTCATTATCCAGAATTTGAATTAGCCCCTCCTTAGGCTGTGAGGAGACTTCTCTTGAGGGTTTCTTGTGCTTCCCTCCATAGCATCTGCCAACCTTTAGAAAGAGGAGTGTTCTAATCTGGTAGTTCTTATTTTTCTGAATTCTTTGATTTCCAGGGTAACTAATTATGTGGTTAACTGCTCTCCAGTCTAAATCAAATATTCATATGTGTCCCATGGGGAATATTTTGCAGAATGTGATTTGATTTTTCAAATAAAAAGGCAGAGGGGAAGAAACAGATAAGATGCGGTCAGATTGCAGAATCATACCCTTATGCAGCTACAGATGTAACAGAGCTCAATATTTGTGAAATTCTCATTATCAGTAAGAGGTGAGTTGACTTTCATTTTTTTTCTTTTAGTTAGAACATAGGGATCAAAGGCTTTAATAAAAAGCCCCCAAAACAATGCCATGAGATTTGCAGATCCTACTGACAGTCTTCTTGTTGTAGGGAGATGAAGCTGTTGTTAGAGCTGTATTGGCACTGCTGTTCTCTTCCATGAAGGTTATGTGAATTCTCATGATTGCTGCCTCTGGAAGCCTGGGACTTCAGTTGAAGAGCAGAGGCAAGTTTGGAGGTGAACAGCCATATTTTAAGTTTCCATTTCACAGCATTGTCAGTTGGATTTAGTTTTCTAAATATTTTTTGATAGTTCCCTAGGAGCTTTTCTGTACTTGAGAAATACAGGTGTCACAAAACTCTTGGACTGCCCTTCTGGTCAGTATGGAAGACTCATCTATTTTAATGATTGTAGCAATTGGCAGAGTGCTCGTTTCCACAGGAAATGTTCACAACTATCACCTTTGCCAAACATTCATTTTTCTCTAACTAGGTCTATTTTCTGGTGATTCAATATCACAGTGTGTCATTATGTGATTAGTATTTTAAATACATTCACGTGGGCTTGAGCCAGCTATCCCTATTTTGCAATCTTCTTCCTACAGATCACCTGCTTCCACTCCTTGTTTAAGATTAGGGTCTTGCTTTTAAAGCAGGGACTTTCATGTATCCTTAGCATGTGTTCATAAATACAGACTTATTATGGACAAATCAGGATTGTATGGGCCTTGGCCTTCCTCATTTATTCACGTAAATTTTTTGTGTGCTTACAGACATTTCCATACCTGCAGAAAGAAGAGAATGGTATGTAGTTTTAACTCCTCTTAGTTCTGTTTTTTAGGAATTGACCACTGTCTGTGGATTACTGCTTGTGAAATTACATTTCTCTGAGACTTCCACCTTGTGGCTAATTCCAGGTTGTCCCAGTGATAACTTGTAAGAGACATGATGTTCAGGTGAAAGGGAAAGATTGTGTCACCTAAATGAAGTTCTCTGGCTTTGCTTCTCCCTGCTACTTTAAATATTAATTTTCATATTTTTTCATGTTTAGTCATAGTTATTTCAGCAGCAACAAAATAAACCATATAATTTTAATGCACAAAATTTCAATATAGTACTCATCCAGTGTGTAGCACATTAGGTCTTGACCTGAATGTGGAATTTAAGTGCTGTCACCAATCAGTAACATACTAGAACACATTGGCTGAATAGCCTGAAGATTGCTCAGAAAGCATAATTTTCTGAGTATGTCAACCACAGAATTATACCATAGAATGATTTGGGTAAGAAGGGACCTTAAAAGTCATCTGGTTTCAACCACCCTGCCATGGACACATTCACTGGACCAGCTGGCTCAAATCCTAATCCAGGTTTGCCTTGAATACTTCCAGAGATGGGGTACTCCTAACTCCTCTGGGCAGACTGTTCCCAGTTACAGATTTTGACAGCCTTTCAAGGTAAGAGTTTGGTGTTGGTTTTAGCTAATTAAATGTAGGAGCACTTGTAAATATTAGAGTATCAGTTACACAGCTAAAGACCAGTGTTTCCAGCTGATCCCCAGCATTCCTCCTTGTGATTTTCTTTTCATGCTCCATTGAATGCTGAAATTTCACAGTTGCTAAAAGCAAATCCAGTGAGGATATGAATCAAGAGGAATTTGTGCAAATACCATTTTCATGTATTTGCATCCGAGGGAGAATTTAACTTACTTTTTGAGGTGATATACTCCAGAAGTTCAAAGACATAAGATGAAGATTATAATTTTCTCTGGGGAAAACTATTTTCAGGCCAACTGTAAGCAATTAATTTAAACTGCTTGCTTGCTTTCCAATTCATAAATACTGAATGTAATAAGTTTAAGACTTGGTGGTATCATTCATGTTGCTGTTTCTGAGGTCAAATGATTATGAGAGAATCTTCCTTCTCAGGTGAAAACATGGAGTAACCTCTAGGTGCTGGTAACCTCTTGCTTGTTGCAGCTATCCAAGTTTCTCTTCCCAGGTTCAATCTATAGGTCAACAGCCCTTCTACAGCACCCAGTCTGTAGGTCAGCACTGAAGATTAGAAGATGAATAAAATATGTGCTTTATATATATATATATATTTAATATAGGCTTGTGGTGTCTGAGGCCTGATTTACTTTTTAATCAATGCTCTTCAACTCTTCATTGTCAGTACTGACATCAGTAATTTTTTTTGTTACCAAGAAAACCAAAGAAAATATGGGAGCACCTACAGGTGAAAGAAAGCAATGGTGCTGAATTGCATTGCTGATTTAAAGGCACTGTAGCATTGTTGTTTCTAATGTCAGTTGCAGTTCTCTGCTGCAAGCTAAACCTACCTGGTGATACGTGAACCAGGGATATTTCTGACTTGTGTCCACATGACAGCTCACACAAAATCTTCTTAGGCAGTTCCCTCATTATGTAGTAGTCACTGTGACTGAGAAGAGCTGTCCCCAGAAATAGTCTCTTTAAGTATTTCAGAGACCTAATCACATGTCTGTTTGTATCCCAAATACTACAGGATCTGTTTCTCTTTTGAAAGAGAACCTGCTGGGTCTCCTGGGTTTTAGCTCTCTGGGTGGTCTTGCAACTGAGAATGAGCACAATCTGGCCACCCGAGGCAGGCCAGAGCAGTACAGGTGCTGAATACTGAGCAGCTGCAAAGATACCAGGTGAATGTTTTTTAAAAAAGCCTTTCAGAATCTTCTTTTTCAGGACAATTCCAATAGAGAAGAAACATGGGGGTTCTTAGGCTTTTGAAAATTGGTAAAACTTTTTTGGCTAGTACTTAATAACCAGAAAACTGGTTCCTGTTACAATATAGAGCTTAATTAATCACAGACTTTAAGTCTTAAATTTCTTGCTGGCAAGCCAAGCAAATTCTCATTTAAACTGGTTTGCTAAACATTTTTGATTGATTAATAAATATTTAGTAAATAATAAATGCTTAGAGAATTACTTGTTTACTTAACAGTTTTAATTGTGTAGTGTTAAGTAGCCACCACTTTTAACTAGGCAGATAAGTAAACATTTTGTGTTTTGTATCTTGTTTTCATAGGGAAAAAACTAAAAAATTACTGCCTGCAGAATGGGCCATCTTCTTTTTGTTTGTTTGTTTGTTTGCTGTTTAAACAAATTAATTCATTGCTTTCAGCTTTTTTTCAGTGCAGCTTTAATTACATGTCATCTTCAGCCATTTATGCAAAACAGTTCATGGGACAGCAATTAAGAATCTGTTGATTTCCAGCATTCATTTTAAACCCTTAATGAATGCTATCATTGAATGCTGCTGTGTTAGAAAACACCACTGAAGTCTCCACCATGAAAACCTAGCTGTACATCTTTGCAATGTCAGGGCCTGTGTTAACAGTTTTGAAGAGTGTTACCTGGCATTTGAGAATCCTTCCACTGGAAAACTGCATTTATTTCTTTTATTTTTTTAATAAAAGTGAAAAATTAGTGAACATATTCACTAATCAATAATAACAGATTGTTGCTAAATATACATACTACTCTGAATTGATATGGAATAATGAGGGAGCAAGTTAATTTTGAAAAACTAATTTGGAAACTATCAAGAATTATGAATGAATACTTATTTTTGGAACTATTTTTATTGCAGACCCTTCCTCTGGGTAAATTTCTGTAATAGTTCTGGAGTGCACTGTGTGATGGACCTTTGCAACTTTAAATAATTATTTTTTAATAGAGACAATTAATTGCACAAGATAATAGTATTGAAATGAGACTACAAAGCCTGTGTTGTTGATATCCTACTGTGGTATCAGACACTGTTGTGTTACTGGAGTGTTACTGAAACACAAAGCCACAAAAGGACAACAACCAGCAATGCTCATTAGCTTAATAGCTAATTTTACTAGATTCTAGCTCATGTCAGGGCTTTCTTCAAGGTGAGTTTTTGTGCCATAATCTCTCTTCTGTATAATGAGGCATTTGTGTTTCATATTCTCTGTGTAAATTGGTGATAATTTCTGCCATTTACTTGAGATAAAATAAGCCTCAAGAGAAAGAGAGAGATGGCAATGAGGTATAGTTGAATCAGGTGATCCTTAAGGTCCTTTCCAACTGGCATTGTTCTACGATTCGACAGAAAAGTTATATAAAAGTCACTTTGGCCCTTTGGCAGGCACCATCCTTTGGAAGACAAAGGTGTAGTTCTGTCCCTCTTGCAGTTTTGGAAGCTGAAGCCATAGACTTTCCACTGTTGCTTGTGAATGATGACTACTCTGAGAACAGAGATAAAATGAGCACTTATGTTCATAGAAATTTATCTGCAGATCATGGCTCCTACCTAGGCAATAGCTTGCCTTCATGTGGTACATCTTATTGTAAAAACCACTTCCCTGAGTATTTATGATTCCCTGCTTCTCTTCACTAGGCACATATTCTTTCATCCCTCAGTGTATCCTTGGAAGAAAAAAAGATGCTGTGATTGTGTGGAAGACCACAGAGAAATATTTTCTTTATGAACTACTACTTGAATTAGTCCTTAGACAGAAGGGATGCAGCAGAGATATCCCAGATTTCATTTTCTTCAGAATGTGAGAAGCTTGTTCTCCACTCAGTCATCTTCCCTTATAAAAAACTGCATCTGAATGGTTTCAGATGCTTCTATTTTTCTCTGGAACTTGAGGATCTAATAAGGTTAATTTTTTTACCAAATGTTTCCTATCATTTTGTTTCCATGAGTTTATCTGGCCAATATAGGAGTTGGGTTGTTTTTCTGAGAAAAGCTCTTCCAGCAGTGTTGGAATTTACATAGCGTCACATTTAGGAAAACAACAGTGACATCACACAGCTGATAGGCTCTGTTAACTCAGCAAGCCAATCATCTGAGGCAGGGAAATTTGAATATTTGAGCCTCTCCAGGAAAAGGGAATGTAACTGGCTTCTAGTGAAATTATAAGGTCTTAATCTTGCAATTAAAGTTTCTTTTTGCGTTGCTGTAACTGGCCTCTGTCAGATAATTCATGAAAATTATTTATGCCTCATACGTCTAAAGGAAACAACCAGATTTTCATTTCTGAACACTGGTGCAGAGTCCTATTGATCCCATTGCAATATAAATATTGTGCCAAAGCTGATCCAATAGTGACAACCCAAAGGTTTGGTTTTTTTTCCTTGACTCTTACATCAGAAATCCCACAAATTTGGTGCTTTTCCTCGCTATCTCTTCACACCAGCCAAGGTAAAAAGAAGCATGGAAATCGACCTGCTTGTCCACTCTCCCAAGTTGAGCAGGCCAAGTCATTGCACCCTTAAGCTCACTGTTGTGCTGTTTGTAGCCCTGTGGCAGCCTGGGGGCTCTGCCTTCTCCAGGACATCTTGCTTTGGCTTTGCCAGATCTGAGCAGTTGTGTGAACAGAGCACAGGTTTGTGCTCAGGTGGGAAGCGAAGCAAGGACCTGCTCCTTCAGAACTGATGAGCTTGTGTGAGGATGCTGATGGTGTATTCATGGTCCTGTCCTGAAAGCCTGGAGTTGTCTTTCCATTTTCAAACAGTAGCTGCTTTCCAGACAGTCTGGTTCCTTGGGTGTTCACTAGAGATTTTCTGCTTGCAAAATTTTGCCCTAGTTGAAATATGCAGTGCCAGGATTAATATCAAATGTGCAGTGTTTGCAATATGAAACAGGAAACAGAACTTCATGGCTTTATGATTATGTTGTCTCTCCTGCTCACTTTGTGCAATGTTTTTTGGCAACTTTAAGACTGATTTCATTAACATGCAGCCATTTATTTGAACGAGCGAAGATGGTAATCATGTTTACTTTTTAAGCTTAGATGCTAGCTACTGCTTATGGGTTTGGTTAGCACTTTCCATGGAACAGAAATTACTGACAGAAACCATACTTCCTTGTATTTCTGCTGAAATAATTTTTTGCTGCATAGCATTTAGTGTTCTACTGGCCTGGTAACTTCTCAGATGTGGGTCTTTCTTCGCTTCAGAAACAAGACATTTATAATGAAAAGAAATGTGTTTAGGCTTGATTACCAGAGGCTAGTTAAAGAGAAGAAATTACAAAATAATGTAGAAAAAGGTAGAAAAAGGCAGTCAAGAAACACACCCCTTAAAGTCAGTGGAGGCATGGAAAATGTCTTTAATTAAATCAGGAGATTTGATTACTTTCAAGTTGAGCAAGAGTAGTGAGAAAAGAGCAGAAAGGCTATTTTTTTCCACAGATTTGGCTTCCTGACACTTCTACATCATATGTGGTGACTAGAGGCCTCTGTTTTTCAGGATTTATATTTCAGCTATTTCTTACATACATTGCAAGTGTATTCCATGGGCCTGAATTTGGGAGCTTGGGTTTCATGCAAGCCAGAGATTATGCCCAGACAAGGTGAATTCTGGTGCATTCAGGAGTTCAAATATTATTTAAGTTTTTTCGATAGACATGAGAATGACAGATAGGTCCTGAGTTGGAAATGAGCATAAGCCCACATTCAGTTATTATTGTAGTTATAATGTGAGACTCCTACATACAGCCACGTGAACTCGTGAACTTTCTTCCAATATATGGGAAGTAAAGTCCTCTTTATCACTCTGGGAAATTACATGAGTTGGAATGAAAACTAGGTTAACATGAAGGAATAGAGTACTGTGTGCATGGCTTCAGGGATTTCAGGAGGATACATGGCTCCTGCCTGGTTTTTCCAGTTTGCCAGGTTATCTTGAGAGAATAGATGAAGGAAGCAAAAAAACACCTTAAATGACTGCCTTCCTGCGGTTGTTGGTTTGTAAGACTTAGGAAGATCCTCTTGGAGGGTGCAGCATGGAATTGGATCTCTGGTTCTGTTCATAAAATTACTTTACAGTCTTTGGGAAGTGTTATTTGATAAGCAACTTATTTAATAAACAACTTCTGTATTTGATTTATTTGATTTTCTTGTTCCAATTACAACTTGCTTTCAAACTTTACAGCTTAGTAATGTGTAGTTTAATATCTGTAGGAAATTCCTTGTCTTTTGCAAATAGTGATTTCAAGAGGTAGAGGGCTGTATATGTGTTCTGACTTCACCCAGGGTGAGAAGTGGTTTTGTGTCTTATAATATTTCTTCAAATGGAAACAGAAATGAGAGTAAGTCATAGAAGCACAGATGAGTAATTTCTTTGTAGAGAAATGCACGGACAAGAAACACACCTTGTACCGGGAGCAATACTTTGTGCCTTCTGTGGCTGCTATGTGCATAGTAAAAACTGCATCTCACTGGAAATCTTTCTGGCAAACATTATTAGGCATTCTGTATTTATTTCTACAAAATGAAAAGATTTTTGCATAGCATCTTTATAGGAATCTTTGTGATTAATATTGCTTTAAAATGATACTCATATACCAGGCAGTGTTTTATCTCTGCATGTCAAATTCTTTTGGACCCTACAATAACATTTCTCTAAAGGCACAATATCTCATGTCTATATAATGAAAATACACTGGAAATGGTATTGAAACTAGAATCTTAAGAGTATAAGCCTAAACTATGACTCTCTAGGTAGTTTTTGCTTCATGATAAGCTTACTGAACAAGGGAAACAGGTAAATGCATCTCCAGTACAGCACATTTTAATGTATTGTTTAGTTCTGCACTGATAATAATGAGAGAATTAAAAAAGCTTTTGGGATGAATCCCTGACTCCAGCCAAGTACCAAAAGTACCAGACATGGTACTTTTCTCAGTAACTTCAGTCAAGCCAGGTTTCAGCTACGAGGCTTAAGTCTTTGAGTTTGCCTTTTAAGCAGGGCTTCCTGCTCTGTGTGCTGAACATTTGTTCCTAAGGCAACTGCATCCAATTACACCTACCCATACATGGTCTTTATTATATGTTCCTGAGCACTACTGAGGAGCTCAATTTAAATTACAGAATAATTATTTCTTTTAATAGATGTGCAATTTTAAATTTCTTTAAACTTGGTGTTTAGTTAGTACTTAATAGCTTGTCCCAACATAAGTAGAAATCATCTACAGGAATTAAGAAGAGGCTACTCTTTCTTCCCATTGCCTAGAAAACTGACTACCAGAGCCCAGGTGCTGAAAGGAAAATGAATACATATACAATTGTTTAAAGCTTTAGGTTAGGAGTAAAGGATTGAGGCTTCTAACAGGGTATGCTATAGAAGCAGCAGTATAGGAAAAAAGTCTCAAACAGGTCTGTTACCAGTAGAAAATTTTGTATTGCCCTAAGCTCAAACTTACATTTTTACTAAATAATAAAACATAGTTCATGTCTTTCCACTTCAGATGTAGACAAACAATCTGCCTGTACTAGAGTGGGTGTCACTGAATGAGTCTGAGGCAGAAGCCTTTTAAAACAGTAAAAGAAAGGCATTCTAGTTCATCATTTGTATAAGCAGCACTTTGGAAGCCAGTTAGTTTTTGACAGCCTTGGCTCAGTCAGGTAAGGAATAAGAACATATACACCCAGAACTCTTTGCAAATGTAAACAAGGGACAGTGTGTGTTGGGATGAAATTAGAGTGTTCTTGGAGAAATCTGAAATGGTAGATATAACAGAATGTTGTACATCCATCTTCGGTTTTTGGTTTTGTTGCTGTTTTTGTTAAATTATCCCACCACAAAGCCATACGTGTGATGGGCAGCATGTGGCTTGGAGAAACTCCCTGGTAAAGTTTAAAATTTATCTAATGAAGCTGTTTGAGTTAGTGCATTAACCTCTTATCTCTTTATTTTCAAAGGCCAGAATTGTTCCATCTTCATGTTGGTAAAACTGATAGAAGCCAAGAGGAATTTTGCCTGACACCAGTAACTAATGGCACAAAGGAATACTGCAGTCCTGAAGGGAATTGAGGGTTCTGGTCTGACCCTATACTAGGTTAGTGAAAACTGTGCAGTTTGGCAAGCTTGGATACTCTTAAACATCCAGAGAGCCCCAGAGCATGCTCACCAAAGTATTTTTACAAATAAAATCTGCTATATCACAAGGCTAGAGTTTCCTCTGCTATTAGAACTTGTTCTGCACTTTTCAAATGGAGGTGCAGAGTGACTGGATCTGGTCCCATCTTCCAGCTGAGAGCATTTGTGTTGCAGCTGTCTATTGATGTAAACACGTATACAAAATTCCCTTCCACCAAGAGCATTCCCCTAGTGAATGTCTAGTGAATTTTTGTTTCCTTCACTTTTTTCCCATGCAGAAGGCAATTAGACAGTTGTTATTTTTGATCCTCCAATTATCTATAACAAAATGATCCTTCTTATTTATGTTAGGTGGGAACAGTATGGGAACAAGTCAAGCAAACTGCCTTTCTCTCTGAAGCAGTTCAAAGCAGGAAGAGGTAAAACAATCTCAAATGTTGAGGTAATTAGGATCTTGAAACACTTTTTTGGAGGGAGGTTTGTAGAACCTATGCAAAGTTGCGTGCCCATTTGTAGGAATTGTACCAGAGAAATAAGAGATCAAGAGGCATAAAATACCTTGGATATTAACTGCTCTAGCTAAATTACTTGCATTGTGGAATAATTGGGCAGTAGAACAGAATCAGCACCTTGCAAAAAGGCTTCTTCTACTGGAGATGTATAGCTCTCAGTTCAAGGTTAAAATGGTTGCGCAGTAATCTGCTTTGTGTAACGGCAGCTGATTTTACTAAAAGGTAAGTGGTTATATAAATCTCAGCTCAGTGTTGAAGCTGATGAATTTCACTCACATATTTCAATAACCAACCTTGCAAGTCTGATCTTTCTTGAGTATTTTGTTACTGTTGATTTATTTCCCAATAGGGTGAATTATTGTCATCTCATAAAGATGATTTCATTAGATTTTTTTTTAGTGTTAAAATTAGAGCAATTCTCAACCATTACATAATACAAATAATATAGCTCAAATAATTTTGCATTTATAAGCTTTTGGAACTAACTAATGAATGAAATTTAAACATTAAAGTAGTTATTATATGGTAAAATTTCATGCATGTCAGTGTTGAAGAAGCATTTGGACAAAGCCAGTAATAATATGCATCAACTTTTGGTCAGCCCTGAAGCTGGCAGTTGGATGAGATGATCATGGTAGGTCCTGTCCAGCTGAATTTGTTCAATTTTTTCATACTCTTCATCTCTCATAATTTTTAATGCTAATGTTACACCATTAAAAAATTAAGGGCCTTATCCAGTGACCAAAATAATAGCTGAAAACACCCATGGGTGTAATTACAGAATCATGCATCTGCTTTGCAATTGGAAAATAGGTGTTTAGTGGTTTTATTCAGTGAAATAATGAGGAAGCTGTATTTCATTGGAGTTACTGAGTTGTGAGGAAATGTCACTGCAACTATTTGATACTTAAGTTTCAAGCCTGCAAAATTACATATGAGTAACTTAAACTGTGCAGAAGCTGTGTGGCTAAAATTGTTTGTTTGTATATATTAGCTTTGAGAATGTTAATTATTTATATTGCCCTAGGCAGTTGGTTTTAGCCAACAGTGAATGTAAAATTGTTTTAAAAATACTAATATAATATTCTTCACATCATAAAATATAATTTTTATTTGTCTATGCCAAATATAGCTATCTAGAAGATTGCATCTTTGCTCTCATATATAAATTCTAAGTCAATTTGTGTGTGAATAGACCAAATTTTTTTTTTTGGTGCAAACATAAATAATTCCATGCACTGTCAAAATATTTGAGTTCTCTTAGTCATTTTTTCCTTTTCAATGTAATCACTGATCTATGCTTTAATTTTTTTCAACAGTCTGACCTTGTCATTTTTTCAGAATGTAATATATCATTTTTTCAGAATGTAATATAATCCAAAGTAATTGGCATGTACTGAGCAATTTAGCTTGACACAAAGGTCTGTCTGTATGGAAAAATCCTTGTGATGGGGTATCTTTGTGGTTATTTAATGCAAATTAAAACCTGTATAAATTAGTGTTCTGATGGTTGTTTGACTTATTTCAGAAAAAAATATTTCTTCAGGTAATAAATCTGAGTGAGCAATTAGGCATTGTTGCAACATGTTGAGAACTTGAGTCTTTGATACCTTGTTTGCAAGAAGCACCATTTCCAGAAGCATAAAATCCTCTTCAAACCAAATACATCATTCATTTTATTTAAATTGGTTCTCTGTTGACTTTAATGAAATAAAGCACTAATTAAGCAGTGCAAGCTTGTAGAATACAGCTTAAAATAAGCTTGGAAAAGACAAGTAAAGGCAATTATCAGTTGTAGGGTTTGGGGAAAACAACATTCAATTTTCAGATTTCTCTCTGAAATGAAACTACAGTTCAAATGCCTTGGATCCCAAATGCAGCCTGTGAGAAGAAACTGTAGCTACCTCTTTCTGGTGTTTTTGTACTGTTTGTTTGGTTGCTTTTTTTAATTTGTTTTCTTTTGAGCTTTTTTGTTTGTTTGGGGTTTTCCTATGTGTTCACATTTAACTTGGGTCAGGTTTTTGGAAAGAGATTTTGTTACACACAAGTCTTACAGACTTGTAGACTGTACAAGATTTATAGTCTCTTATGTAGAGCACAACTCTTCTTGTTCCATATAAACATCACTTAAGGGACAGCCATCTTTAAGTAGCCACACTTCATTTGCAAGTGATTAGCTGCAATTTGAACAAAGAGAGTGTGGGGAGAGGAAGAGAAATTAATCTCACCTGCTGGGAGATGGCATGTGAGAAGCCATACTGTTGCTTTCTGTTCTCCAGCCAGGTCACTCTCTTACTCAGAGACCTCAGCTTCTTCCTTTCTGCACTCTTTACCCCGTTTACCACTTTAATTGTCTTTCCTCTCAACTACTGATGATTTTTTTCCCCTCTCCTGTTTAGGTTTCTTATCTGTCATGGTGAGATCTCCTTCATTTTCTAACAGCCAGCTGCACTTCCAGCTGGAGTACTGGTCATTTATAGATGAACACCAGACCTAAAAGAAAAGGAAATTCAGAAACCCTAACAACATTCTAGACACTGATGTGCAAAAAAAAAAAAACCTTGCTAAAATGTTCTGAATTTTCTGTGGGAAACCCAAAGAGAGAAGGTGTCCAGTGCTAGAAAGGCAACTCTCAAAGCAGTTGGGGAAAAATGACAAAGGGGGAGGCTGGTAAATAATGAGTTATACCAGTTAATTTTAACATTTAAAATGAGTGAACTTAGGTTTCTAAATAGACATGGTGTTTCAAGTTGCTTTGTGATAGGATCTGTACAACTCCTGGGAACCAGTACAATTATTATGAATGCAAAGTAGTATCTGTCCTGCAGAAGAATATATTTCCCAACCTGTTTGTGTGTAGCCAGTCATCTCTAAGAATGAAATGTTAGTAAATTGTATTGAAGCTCTCTGCCTCCTTTAAACCAGTGTTTTCTGAAGAGCTGGACAAACTGTCTGACCTTCCCTCATAGCTCCTGCAGGCAAAATGAGAAATGTCAGTTCAGCAAATGTCACATAACTCACCTGAGTTCTGGTTTTGATAGTCATGATGTGCTGGACTATCCATATTCATATATATGGCAGTTAACAAAAATGATTTTGGCAGTAACAGAGCAACAGGGATAAAATATGGAAATCTGAGGAAAACACTGAATCAATTCACTAAGTAAAAAATTAAAAGCAAAATAAAACACAAAGTGGAAGAGATTTTTATGGAAGTGTAAAAGTATGTGGGTGAGATGCCATATGGAACATTGGGTTGTGGGCAGCCAAATTTGCATCTTATGTGAGCTCTATGAAAACTTGTAAGGAAATAAATAGGATAAGAAAAAACGTTGAAGAATAGCAAAGGCACAGGAGAGGTCATGAAAGTTTCAAACAGGTCTGAAGAGCTAGAACTGGGAAGAAAACTAGGCTTCTCTTCTGTTGAAAATCTCAGAAGTGTCAAGGTTTCTGGTATCTTCATAAATTTGTTATACTCTTATTTAAATGCCTAATGAGCTCGAACATTAACACATGAACTGATTGCACTCTGAACAAGTTTTCTTAGAAGGTGAGTACTAGCAGGGCTATTTTGCAATTGTAGTCTTTTATTTTGTATTTAGGCCAAAAGAAAAGAGCAACTTTGTCTGAAATAACCAAATGAAAAAATCCACACGGTCTAGTATCAGTCCAAAATTAACTTTGCATATAGCTGGATAAATACTTAAAGAGAATGTTAAGAAGATTCCTTCAGTTTAAACATTTCCTTCTCTCTGTACTAGATCCTAAGCATCCATAATAAACAAAAATAGTGGCCAGATCTTGGTTATGCTTTTTCTCACCTAGTATTCTTTCCTGACTTAGAAATTTGTTAGCCAGCAAACTCAACTGTTCCTGATAAGGGACAGAGAAGAGAGACATCATCCATGGAACGTAGACTTTGGGGGCAATGAGGTACAATTGGGTGATCTCAGAACAAGCAGCAGGGTCTACCTGTTATTTTCTACAGACATTGTTTAGACTTGTATCAGTCCAGGATAACAGGGATGCAGGGAATGGAGTAACATATTGAAGTGGTCTGTGCTCTAGAAGTGGTTTGTACTGGGAAGTTGTCTGAGAAAGATACCCTTCCTCCCCAGATAAATTGGTTTTGGCAAAGTAACACTGGAATCCACAGTTCTCTCTCCCTCCTTTGCTTGGTGGCTGAGTCTGTCCATATGCAGTATTCCAGACATCCAAATGAAGATTTTAATCCTGATGTTACAGTGCTCTGTGCTTGCCATTGATTTAAATATTAATATGATTTTCACACATGCAAACCAAATGCATGTATGTGCAGTGTTAGCAGCCAGTGCCGTTGGGTTTTTAGTGTTACCTTGGTGAAATGTGTCCCTGAACAGAAACAGCTAAGTTTTATCAGAACAAGTGCCACAAGAGAACCATCCCCACTGACATGTTTGGATGGTTTCTTTATGTTGACTGATTGTTCTTGAAATTAATTTTCCCCCTCCGTTTCTAATAGTTTAATTTGTTCACTTGGATAAAGCCCATTAGTTTCGCACTGAATTTATTGTCTCTATCCCAGCTATGGATTTGTTCATCTAAGGCATTTTGCAAAAGTCCTAATTTAGCTTTTTCTACTGTTGCAGCAATGAATATTGTAGTTTGACAACCAGTTATTTCAACCTGCATAGAGCACTCCTTGAGTGGTGTTCATGGAGAAATGGAAAAGTTAGTAAGGGAGTTTGGAAAAAACTCTATGAACTATGCTTTTTTCCTGGCCAGGAGAAACAATCAAATCTCTTTAAGGAAAAACAGAGGGAAGACATTAGGAAATAAATTTGTGCCATTTTCCTATGACTAAGCTGTTCTTCTAAGTCTGTAAGTACCCACAGTGTACTAAGATCCTTGTTTTGGGTGCTCAGTGGAATTCAGAGGCAGAATTACATGTTTGAATTTTTTTTTTTTACTTAGAAATTGGAATGAGCATTGAAAATTTATTTCAGAATACTGGAAGTTTCTGTGTTGTCCATGATACATAATGTTGAGCAGGTGATGGATAAAAGTATAATTTGAAATAATATGACAATACAGTTATAATGAGAAAGTTTGAATTTTTTTAGTGGCTTCTTATTCAGTAAGGTTTAGGATCCACAGACAGGGTAGTGTAACCAGAAAACACCACAATTACATTGCCAAGCCCCAAATCAGATGTGTTTATTTGGGGCTGGTACAGTCCTTTTCATTTAGACTTTCTAACACCTAGATATAGCCCATTAGCTCTTTTAACACTTCTTTCCAATAACTCCTGTTACTTGAGGATAGAAATACTGGAATTGCCATGGTTGCTCTGAGTTAAATTCCATCTAATTGTTATTTAGCTTTCAAGAGAAAGCAAGCCTGAGAAGGTATTATGAGAGAACCTGTCCAGAAAGTTGCTGTTAGTTTGGTGTGGTTTTGTTGGGGATCTTTTTGGTTTTTCTTCCCTGATCCCTTTCAGTTAGCTGGTAAAAATAGGAGTTCACATATTTAAATTCAGGTTTTGAATCTTTTGGCAGGTGGTATCTTACAGGTTCAGATAGCATCTTAAAATAATTTAACAGCTTCCCTATGTATATTTAAACTGCAAAATAGGATATATTGTGCTAGTTATGATAAATGGTATGGAATAATTATCTTTGGCCATGCAAATAGTGGTGGATTTATTGATTTGATTGTCACTGATTTACTGCATAATTCTCAAATACCTGACAAGGTGGAACAGGATTGAAAGATAACAACAAGCTGATCATGAAATCATGCTTTGCTAAGCAGTATAAAAAGCCTAGCTACCGAAGTAACAGTGAAAAAATATCAGAACATTATGTCATCCCCCCTTATGCCATGTGTCTTAGGAAACAAACTTGTCTGAAATGGGAACACAAGCAGGTGAACCAGATAAAGGAGTATAACCTAAAATATTTCTGTGTCTTAAAAGTATAAAAAGTAGCTGCACTGATGTCTAGACATTCCATACAGTTTTAGTAAAGAAGAGGAAGATGAAAAAAAATTTTAATTTTCAAAAGTATCATCAGAAGATAGACTTATTTTCTTCTTGGTCTGTTTCTCAAATTAAACTATGTGTATTTTTTTCTGAAACCAGGAGGCATTTACAGAAGTGTAAGTACAGTTCAATTACAGGGGCATTCATCCCTGTTAAGTAAAAAGCAAGTTGATCACATACTTAAACTGCTGAAAAATGCAAAAGATCTTTAAATGTAAAGTGTAAGTAAAAATTCACTTATTTTGTTTTACAATATCACTCTTGTGAAAATTTGCCTTGTTCTTTAATGGAGTTCAGATTTTCTGTTACTGTTATGTTTTCCAATGTATTTAGCATGTTATACATAAACCCGGTCTCTCATGCTAGGTTTTTTCACATTCTGGAACTACCTTTTGAAAGTTTCTCCCACATGGTATCCAAAAAGACCTGTAACCTGGTAACAGGTATTACTTTTGAATATTGCTCCAGCTTGTCCAGGCATGAGGTGTATTTTGTGATTTTTGCCACTGTGTTTCCTCCCATGACCAGTTTTGTTTGTCCTCTTTTATACTCTCATTGATCCTCTTTATTCTGTAGTACTGGGAGGAAAGTGCTCTATATAATAATTCTGTTACTGATACCGATGGTTCCAGTTTAGCTGGATTCTGAATGTCACCATAATATAAATATTTGTAAGTTATGCCCACTGATTGTACTGCCAAGGTTTGGTGAGTTTCTTGTCTGACATGGGGAGGCTGCAGCCCTGCAAGCGTGTCAAATGGCGTATGTTGTGACACAGCTAGGAAGGAGGGATTGTGTGTGGTTTATTATTCAATGGGAACTAGCTCATGGAGTCAGACAAAGCATTTGGGTTCTCCAGGTTTTGCTGGAAAAAAGACATCTGTATCAGTTGCATAAATGTTTTTCTTTTCTTTAATAGAAAAAGGTAATTGAGAGAACTTTCCTGTTTATAACATCTATAAATATGAGATGGGGTGTTTGGATTTGCTGTAGAAGTTTGTTAGAAAATGACTTGAAGAGGAATACTATTCTCTTTTCACATGTGTCCTGCAGGATAGTTTTGGACCTTTACATGTCTTCTTAGGTGACTGTAATAATCACTCTGGGAGGTGAGTGACCTCAGACTGAGGGCAGCCTCAATCTTTCGGATGTGTGCTGCTCCACAACTTGAATCTTTTACAGATTTTAAAAAATGTCTTTTTCACCAATTCCAAGGTGACTAATGCATTCAGAAAGATTACATCATGTTAATTACCAAGAAGTATTTGACAAGTTATGTTCTTTCCCAGGGTGGAAGTGTGAAGTGCAGGAACATAAATCAAGCCTTGTGCAGAACAGGCTGAGATAGGAAGTGACTAGAGATGGGATAGACAATAGTCTTATTTTGTTCTAAGCAAACTGGAGTCATCTCTGCATGTAGCTTCAGGAGGAACAGAATGACATTCAGCACTATTCTTGGCAGGGACTTTTCTCAACACCTGGTGAGTTGACCTGTCAACAGTTATGTGAAGGAAACAGTGACAACCCAATGAGGGAAGTGAACAGCATGAGTGATGCCCTCTTCCCTCCCTGGTTACTGTGGCTGATAGCTCCCTCCCTGGTTACTGTGGCTGATAGCTCCCTCCTGGATGGTTTTCCCCAATATTTAATTCTTTTTATGCATTGCACAGGAAAAGGAGCATAAAATTATTTTATGCACTGCACCAGGAATGAACCTCTGAGAAAATTGCTGGTTTTGATGTTGATGCTTCTGCAATGTGATGGCATCCGCAAGGAAAGTGTTCTCCCTTGTTCTGCCAGGCTTAATTATCCTCTCTGTGATACAGTTGAAAAAGATATTTTTCACTTCATGGTGGTCTTTTTTTGGGGAGGGATATGTTTGGTGAAGCAGTTTATAAAGTGATGAAATTATGTTTCAATTGAGAAGTATTTTGATGTAACAACAGAAGGTAGGAGAGTCCAGTGATCTGGACAAAGTGAGCAGACTTGTTTGATTAGAAGGCTAGCATTTCCTATTTTTTTTTTTTTGAGGCTGTGTATTAGGCATCTCACTTGTGCCTTTGAAAGTTTACTAAATTGCCTCACATTCTTAAATGAAATCAAACCATTCCTCAACTCTGGCAGAGTGGGCTTTTGTTTCAGTCTTAGATTTGTTAGTGATGGACATGGTAAACTGCAGTATATTTTCTTTATTCTATATAGATAAATAAATATATAACATTATTTAAAGGGCTACAAAAAAGTGTCATAAGTAAAACCTAATTTTAAAAATTTAGGGGACCTTATGCCTAAGTAAATACATTATAATCTATTCAGATAATTTGAAATCAGTGTCTAAAAGTGATTGGTGTAACAGCTTTGTTTGCTGCTAAAGTGTTAAGAAATGTCAAAAGTGAAAGAGGTAGCAGTCCCTCCCTGATTGTTTAACCAGGACTGCATTTTTTGAATGGCTGAGCCCACTTTTGGTATTTGTAATCTATTCTGGAGGAGTGGAAACAATTTCCTTTTGATCGAATAAATCAAATGAGTAAGCTTGGAAGCTGAAGTACATATTACAATAAGAAGCTTCTTTTCTGCTCTGTGAATGAGGATGCAGTACGTGATTTTGATTTTGTTGGTATTTTTTATTTTTAAAGGATATACTAGCTCTCTAGATTCCTCTGGAGCCTCCTTTTCTTCAGTCTAAAGAATCCCAGTTCCCTCATCCTCTTCTTATAAGGCTTGTTCGCTAGATCCTTCACCAGCTGAGAATCTTCTGAAGTACTACAAGAATTTTTTCACAGTGTGAGCTTATTCCATCCATTTTCATGAGTTCAGATTAAACAAGTTTAAGGAGAAATGAGAAATAAATAAAGAATTTAAAATAACCGGACTTGGCATCCTTTCTCTTTACTGAGAACACCCCAAGTCAGAAGACACTGTGCTTTATTCTGTCATGATTCCACATGTTCATTATTTTTCAGTTATCCATCAAAACCTGAGGAATCTACAGTTACTGAACATGAGGAGGAGCAATCTTCATATCTTTTATTTAACATTTCCTTCTAAGCATCCTTCATTCTTTGTACAGAGAGAAAAAAAGATACCAGGTTTTTTTTTTATTTGTTTGCTTTTTGCCGTGTTAGTCATCTTTTTAGGTTCTTGTCACTATCTGAAAATGTTTTCCTTTCATTCCAACTTGTGCAGGTGATTTCTTTTTTATTGGTAATATTTTTATTTTTCGTTCCTTTGGTAAGAGTAGTTCTGTAGGTAAGTGTGGATAGAATTCAATGCTGTTTTTCAGGTCAAATACCTTATTTCATTCTGGCTTTGTCTGGAATTTTGAGACCCTACTAATTTTCTTAGTTGGCTAAAGCAGCAAACTCAGAAATTGCCCTTATTTGGACACATCACTGCAATGCTTTGTGGACAGTTAGACAAGTTTGGATTCTGTTGAAAGGAATGTTTCTATTTGGATGAAGTTATCAATATTTCTGGTGATTGCTTAAGTATATTTAACCATGTGGCTTGTCTTCAGTTTTTCTCTACTGCTTAGGTATAAATTATTACATTATTGTATTTATTGGAAAAGAAAAAATGTCACAGAACAGTTGTATCTAGTTAACTTCTAGAATTTCTCATTAAATTATTTGTTGTTTGTTGCCTTGCTTGCTATGATAAATTAACTGTAAGTAGGCTTATCTGAAGTAGTTTTTTTCTTTTTTCCTTTTTTAATATTTCTGCTCTGTTGATATATTTGGTATTTTTCCTAGCACCTCGTCTTTGACTGCCTCTGCATGTTTCCATCTTACGTAAAGTATCTGTAATTTCATTTTCATTAGACCTAGGATACAAGGTCTCTTTTTAATTAACAGGGGAAGACATAATCATCTCTAATTCTGACAGAATTTTTAGGTGACCTTTTAATCACTGAAACAAAAATAGACTTTCATTTAGACTTTTACCTAGAAGTTCCTATCTATTGCTTTTTCTTACTTTTCTCTTAGAATAACCTCAGTTAGTTCTTCCTTATGTTTTTCCTTTAATGCTTAAAACTTACTAGATAGTTGTTTTGACGTTGTTGTTTTGGGGAGGGTTTATTCCACAGCCAATGTTATATGCATAAAGCAATTTTCTTGTGGAAGCTGTTAGGTATGTGCCTAAATTAGTGCTCTTGATCTAGTGGATCTTATGCATTATGTCCACTCTTCTTTTGCAGTCTTCTTGCTTGTCTTTCCTTCAGAACCTGCATCTGGCTTGGGAGTGTTGTAACCTGTAGTCACAGTACATCTCTGCTGTTAATGCAGCCAGAAAGTCTGACCAGCATGTCAAGTGCTGGATTCTAAATGACATTTGCTGCATAGCAGTGCTGGTACTGCTGTGCTTTCCCAGCACTGCTGTTCCTCACAAGTGATTTCGGGTTTTAATAACATTGCTTAATTGAATATTTATCAGATGCCCACGCAAACTATTGTGTAGAACTTCTGTAATTAAGTTTTAGAACTGATTAAATCATCTGCTTCAAATAGTGTAAAGGAATTGTTTATTTTTTCATAACTTAACGTGCTTTTAATATGAATAGGCCAAGGAAATGTGGAGGATATAGTTCTGTGGCACAGCCAGGTTACATTATTGACAAATTGGGTCTTGCTGGATTTTTTTATGGTTTTTTGTTTATTCAGAATTTTGTTGGTTTTTTGTGTTTTTTATCATTATTCCATTTTAATCTTATTACAGTCATTGGTACCTGTGAAGATGATATTCTAATTAGCTAACAAAATACAATTCATGCTGTAACAGCCGTGTTTTGAAAGAGCAACAGTGTTAGTTGTTCTCTGGTTGACATGTTACTAAAAGATAGGAAATTCTCTCTTAAAAATGAATGGTATCTTTTAATTAATCTGAAAATTACCTCAGAATCTCTGCTTAAATGGGGAGAAGAATTATTGGAGGAAGTAATATACTACTAATGCAGCTACACTTTTAACACTAAATCTACAGAATATTGGTAGAAACAGTAAGTAATGTAAAAATACCAAAACATTTTAAAAATATGGACAGGTGCAAAAGCTGTATTTTAAAAATTGCTCAGTCACATCCACACTTGTGAGACTTTTTCTTTGTGCAGTTTAAAAAAAAAAATTCAACGTAAATATTTGTTAGAAAGAGAAAATGCCTGCAACGCAGCAGCACTGAGGGCTGTCTGACAGATGGAAAAATACCACAGACATGAATTTATCATGGGATATATATGGAGGAAAAGTGTGGCTTTTCATGCATCATCATCCCATCCTGGCAAAAAGGCAATTGAAGCAATGAGGGAATTGAACTGCATATATACTTAGTTTGGTTCTGAGCACCACCTCCTTGGTATATTGTCAAAACTTGAGTGAACCCAAAAGAAATAATGTATTTTGTATTAGATGGCTGGAGGGGGCCATGTTGTAGGAGAAGAATTGTAGAAATTAATACAATATTTAGCTTGCTTAAGAAATAAAAGGGACAGAAACACAACACATGCCGAATTTAGCATTCGGGTCTCTGAAATTAGTAAATGGACAATGATTCTGCTGTTTTCTACACAGATTATTGGAATAAGTATTGCCTGAGACAAACACACTCAGGAGTGGATTTGAAGTGCTTTTCTGGCTGTGAAGCATCAAACCTTCTGGAAGAAATTGCTTGAGGAGGTCCTACTGGAGTTGTACATCTTTGGTTTGTTAGCAGTCACCACATTAGTTGTAATGCATCTACTGAAACTTCATTGGGCAGGAAACTACCTTAAGGAGTTCATGGGTACTACCAATGGCGTGTTTGAAAAATAGGTCCTGCTCTGTTTGCAGGCACATAAATAAGTTGTACCTTTTTGCAGGATCTTTTAAGTTATTAAAAGGCACTGTAAGGAGTAGAAGCTGGAAGAGATTTATATCCAGGTGTCATGGGCTGAGACAAAGTAAATGGATCAAGGACATTGAAAGCCTGAGCAACTCAAGCAATGAGTGAGTCTCCCTACACACTTGCTGCAAATAGCTAAGCTTACCTTGTTTTCCAGGTAATTTAGGTTAATTAATAATGAATTTTTACCGATAATCATGACTAATGGCATATCTCTTTGTCCTGAGGTTGACACGAGATATTATTTCCACTGCAACACTGCAGAGACTCACAATCACTTTAGCTCACTTCCTAATAGAATAATATTGCTGTTTTGTAACTGGACCAGGGAGTCCAGTTACTCTTAAGATATTCAAGTATTCTGTCAAAGATGTCATAATCTCTAATCTTGTGAGTTGCATCAGAAATCATTGCTTAGAAAAATTAAGGACATAGTCAAAAACATTCATGAGGGGTTTTTTCTGAGGTAGTCTCTGTGTCTAGCAGACTTACTCCTTTATTAAGAAGAATTTTTAAAATAAAATGCTTAGTTTTTAGCTAAAACATATTTCTTATCAATGCGTGTAGTTTCTAATGTAATATCAAAGCTGAACTTTTAGTTATGTTTTAAAATGTCAGCTTTGCTTTAAAAGAGAATCTGTTGTGCATGATTAGAATGAAATACAATAGTGGAGAATTCTAAGGTCAATCAAATGAGATCACATAGAACTCACTTTTTCATGCAGTCATTTCATATGCCTATTTTTTATCTTGCTATTCAATTAGATTTTCTACTTTTAAAATGATTTGGAAATAATTTTAAGAAATATTTTGCTTGAATCTTACTCCATTTGTTTCTGTTTCTCTTAAGGTCAACCTATCTTCCTTTGGTAAGGTTTTGGTGTACTGATGTTTCATGTAGGTCAATGAGGTCACATCCTTTTTTTTCTCTTATTCCCTATATGAGATGTTTTTGAAACATTTGCTTTGTCATTATCTTTTGTGGATTGTCTGAATATGACTTATTGTGCACTACAGTGGGCTTGTAGGAAGAAGACCTGTCATATACTACACAACATGGCAGGGAAAATGTCCAGAAGCTTTTGTGTCCTGTAGCATCTTGAAAAACTTAACAGGGAAGATGATGGTTCTTACAGTTTCTTACTTTGATCTACTTTTGTTCCCATAAGTGTCAGTGGTAGAATTCTCCTGATTTCAGAGCAGCCAACACCAACTATGAATGTGCAGAAAGAATGTTTATTTTTTTATTCAAAAAAATAAACACAATTTGATTAGCTAAGTCCACAGTAGCCCTGAGGGAAGCAACAAAACCTGTACTTCCTTACCTTCTACTCACTCCTTCAAACCAGTGAAGTTGTAACATTGCTGAGCAGCTGTGAGAGGCATATTATGTGCACAAGATTTAGGTGCTGTCACCCATAGCCTCGTACCCTGTGGCAGGAGTTGCTAGTATGAAAGCCCCTCAGCACAGTCCCATTTGCAGTGCACCTTCTTTGCTCAAACCCAGTGTCACCTCAGCTTTCAGCTGTTTCAGCTCAGATACTTAAAACCAAAGCTTTGCATGGAAACCAGTGAGCCATAGGTGCCAATTCTCTTCTGCTGCTGTGTAGCAGGTAGGGCAGGCAGCACAGTGGAAAAAAGAGCTGGAAATAGTGACCTCATGCACTCCCACAGCCAGATTGCCACAAAACTTCTGTTAGTACTTTGACAGGTTGTGGAGGAGCTGGATCATTTACTGTATTTTTGGTGAGATTATTGATAGTGTGTAACACTGCAACTGATAATGGAGGCCATGTAGTGGTAGAAGTATCCATCCACATGGTTATTAATTGGGCTTGTCTGCTTTTTTCAAGAGAGGCTGGGATATACTAAACATGATGGAAATTATGCATGCCCTACAGTGCCAATAATTTTAATAATAACTGTTACATCAGTAAGATATCCTTTATGTTTATTAATCTCTTGTACACGTTTTCCCAATAGAAAGAGAATAACTTAAGCATGCAGAAGAATTCTATGTATTTATCTAAGAATTCCCATTCTGGGAAGTGCCATTGTGATACAGGCTTGATCCATCTGAGGATGAAGAATGAACAGCATGTCAGTTCCCTTTCAAATGATGCCCAACATGTGGTTTTTTTCCTACTGTTGTTTCATCTACTGTAATTTCAACCTTACTACCAACTCCAGAGACATACACTACAGTTCAAAGCTTAATTATAGCCATCTGAAGAAAAGTGACGATGAATCAGCTCTTCACCAGGCTGAATATTAAAATGACTCAAAATAAGATATTTGCAGCATTTACAGATGTAAAAGATTCTGTGGTTGCTGAGCAACCAGGGAAGAAAAAGCAAACAGAGAACACTTTTCTTCAGTAGTGATGGGGAGCACTGACACTTCCTTGTCACTGGCAGTAGTCTGAAATGGAAGGCCACCTCCTACTAATGTAGGTTTCTGCTCAGATGAACACCTCCACCTCCTTCTAGACTTCTTGACCTTCACAGAAGGTCATTAGTTAGAAGATCAATCAGCTGTGGAAGCACTTGCACAAATTGTTGGTTGTGTAGCCAGCCTTGCTAAGGAAAGTGTGCAAAGGGGAGTCACCTCTGTAGGAACTTAATTGGACTTTGAGTCAATGCCTCTAAACATTAACTCAGCTATGCCTGTGCTTGCTGTTGTGTCATTAGACACCTGTCAGGGTGATGAATAGTTCATCACAAACATCAAACCTGGATTCATCTGGCTGTGACTGAAGCTCACTTTTTATTCTTCCCTCCATGGATTGCAGACCATTATTCCCTTCCCCCTTACAGCACCTTTTCATGTTTTGTTAGGGTGTTAATATCCTTGTCTCCTCTGTGTATTTTACATGCCTTTGACTTCTGTTTGTAGGTCATTGTTGCCTGACTTCTGATGGTCTGATTGTGTCCAGGTGCCTGCATTGTGGTTGGCAGCTCCTCCAGCTGTGGCCTTACCTGTGCTCAGTGTTTGGAGCTCCCTTCCCAGGTGCTGCTCAGGCTGCAGAACTGCATGCCCATGTGGCACTTCAAGCAGCAGTGATGTGCCTGCTGGTTGCTGTGCTTAGCTCACACCTCATGTGGGGGTCCAGGTGCTGGAGGAGGCTGCAGGGGGGTCCCTCCCTGTGCCTGGGGCACTCTCCTGGCCATAGCCTCACCATAAGGGAAATCACTTAGAGTGCATCGTACCAGTGAGTGTCCAGGCTTCTCCTCTTCAGGCATCCCAGACAGCAGTGTGGCCTCAGTAACTTCTGTTCAACTGATGATCCACAGCAGCCTGCATTTCTACAGAAATACTACTTACTCCATAATAGCACTACTGGGTTTTCCCACCAGCACTCAGGACCTTGCAGTTATGCTTGTTGAACAGCGTCCAGCCTTCCCATCAAGGGGTTGGCGAGACAGCACAAACTCAGGGGGTGTTTGGGCAGCTGGTTCTGCTTTCCCTAGTGTAGCAAATAATGTATTAGATGCCAAGTGAATCAGGAAAGAAAAGTACATAATCACATAGGGAAATTATGGCAATGCATAGGGCTGGATTGAGAGTGAACTTTAGCAGATGCCCAGTGATTCACAGGAGTAATGCCAGATTCCTCTGCTTTGGATTTAATCCCAAGGAGAAATCTGAGTGATGAGACGATGAAAAAATAATGGAAATTCATGAAATTATTCTCTCACAAAGAAAATGAAAATGATAGTTTCTTAATGTAGGAAAATTCAATATTGAAAATACATTTTGCTGTAGTTCTGTAGTGTGTGGAGAAAAGCTTTGGTGCAGTTGCTATTTGATGCTACCATCAACCACTCCTTCTTCCCTTTTGAAAATATATTAAGATTGGTTTTACTTTTCTTTGTGGCAGAGTAAGACAAAAATCGTACCATTTTTTTTTTTTCCTTTGTGAGAGTTCTGCTGGTAAGAAGAACTATACAGGGCAGTGTAATTTACCTCATATTCTGGCTGGTGCTTAACAACCATCTTCTCAAATGGGTACTTATCCCTGGCCCCACAAAACAGTAATTTCCATAAGTCTGTGCTTCATCACTGGCCTTTGTATTTTCCCAGTGAATTCCTTCCACACACTTTTGCAGTCTGGATAAAACTGTGATTAAAAAATGAGAATCTTGCAGGTTCATTATTTTCTGTATTTTGTAAACTGAAATGTGTAATGTCTATAAATTAACTTTTCTAATTGTGAAAGCCTCAGATTGTATAGGTTTTTCTAAAGTTTCAGATTGTCAGAATATTTTTTCTTACTAAGGTTAGGTTTTAAATGCTTGTCTCAGCCACAAAATGCAGTTCCAGGGCTTCACAAGTATCAGTGCACATTATAGGCAAAGCTGGGAAGTAAAAAGTGTGGGTGATATTTTTAACCACTATTGCTATGTAGTGTCCTGCACTTCTGCATGCCTGGGTGAGGGTTCTGGGGCTTGTGCTTCCATGTCACTTGTGCTTCTGTGTCACTTAAATGCTTTTGGAAATTTTCCTCGATGTGTTTGAGCATGAATTCAGCAGTCACTCAAAGGTTCTTAAATCTGTCTGTATTTCAGAAGTTCACCATAACTGTGCTGAAAGTCTAAAAATCAAAATTACTCTCCTTTCTTAAGGCTGTACTGTTTTGTTGTGATGGAACTAAATCTTGTGAAATTAAAAAATAAAAAGCTTAGCTCCTGATTCTGCAGTAATTATACACATGTTAAATTTCAAGTACAAAAACATTTTGTGAAAGATTTTAGGAATAACAATGTGCAGTGTGTGTTTTGCCCACAGAGATTGGGGGTTTTATTGTAAATTGGAAAGCCATTTTCATTTTCCTTTATTTCAACTGGAGGAGCCTTTTCAATTTCCTTTATTGTAGAAGTTTATCTAGAATTGGAACAGTACAATTGTTCATATAATTTAAGACTATGAAAAAAAAATTGATAAATTATTTTTTAAAACCAAAGTCATTTCAAAAGGCAGGTGCAATCATTGCTCTTTGGGGTTTTTTTCAGCCATTTCTCTCCTCTCTTTTGTTTTCTTTGCTGCTCAGCTACCTCCAGGGCATCTTTTTCTTCATCCACCCATTCCTTGTTGCTGTATTCTTTCCTATCTTTGTTTTACTGTTCTGTTGCTGTGTGATGCAGCATTTCCAGCTCCTTTGATTTTCTTAAACTGCACTGCAAAAACAGTACCTATGTGCTGCAGATTTGATTTGAAGTCTGAGACCTCTCTGAGACCCCATTGTCCTTCAGCATCAAGAACAGCAAATATTTTAAGGACATGCTGCTCAGCAGCTGTAGCATTTTCTCTCTTATGACTGGTCAGCAGGATTTTCCCTCTAGACTTGAGTCTGGAGGCTCAAAAATTGTTTTATAAAGTGCCTGGCATCTGCTCGCAGGAAGGTGATTCAGGGATAAGCAAAACTGGTGTTGCTAAATGAGATTATTCATAGGTGGGTTTAATAAATGACCTTGTATGTCGAACAGCAGATGTAATTAATTGTGCTTTTCCTAACAGTGGAAATATTTCAGCAGCAGAAATAATCTGTTCACATCCACACGAGTGCAGACATACTCGGGGTGCTGCTGCTAATTTTCAATCAGAGCAGTTTCCCTGGTAATTTTAATAACATTGCCATAGAGCTCATGGGAGATTCAAGGTGAACAAGCAGATCTGCACATGCAGAAGCTGCAGCATATCCCAGCACAGCTCCTTGCCTTGGCTCTGGAAGCAAGCAGGGGACACAGGCCAGAGTAATCTATTACCTGTCAGAGACCAGATGTTGCCCAGGACCTGCCGCTGCCAGACAGGCCAGAGGGGGTTTGTGCATGTGTGAGGAAGAGGAAGGCTGAGCAAAGCAGTGGAGCTGGGCACCTCAGGTCCAAGAGCCCCAGGATCTGTGTGAAGTGCCCTTCTGTGGTTGAGACGAGGTGTCATGTTTACTGTGCTTCTGCCAAAAGTTTGAAGGGCCTCTTCCAGGAGATGATCCATCAGGAGGGACTGTGGGATGAAGTGAAAACATTTTTCTAGCATCCTGTAGATACTTATTCTGGTTACCTCCCTCTTGCTGTGCCTTTGCTTTCAGATGTAGTATTAACAATGGCAGTAATATTGGACTTGTCTGGCAGTGGGGAATGCACACAGTCCCAGTGTCTTAAAGCAATTTGATTCAACAAAATTGGGCAGGCTGTGCCATTGGCAAGCTGAATCGAGTGGGATTGACATCCAGTTTGTCTGCAGCCAGTGTGGCTTGATGGTTCCTGCAGACCTGACCTTTGCTGCAGGAAATACTGAACAATGGCCATTTGTCCTGAGGGGATTAGGCTTTGCAGAGGTGGCCACCTTGCAAAACCTAATACAAGGAAGTTTTAGCAATTCTTTGGATGACACAGAGAAGCAGTACTGGTTTATATATTTGCATATGAAGATAACTTTGGACTAATCTGTGTATAAAAGCAGCAGTCATGCAAAATGCAGAATGTAGCTTGAATTAAGCTTAAAAGCCACCAAATCCAGCAAGCAAGGAGAAAAAGAAATGGTGGGGATTTTATGGTCAAAAAGCCAATTAAAGCTTTACAGAGCTTATAGAAGAGATTTAAGCTTAAAGCCTCCATAAAAGCTTGCAGAACATATGCCAAAGCAGAAAATTAGCAACAGCTTGCAATAGGTAATTCTTTTATCTAGAGTGAGCTCTGTCATCTTAAATTGTTAGTGTTTTTAATCTGAATTGACCATACTTGTTTGAAAGGAAAAGCCAAGGTGGGGTAGATAATGGAGAAATACAAAAATACCTGCATGTGACCAAGTAGCCATAATGAGTAATCCAGTTTTATTCCTCTTTATGCACAGCAAAAGCACGTTTAATATTAATAGCAGTAACAGTATGTGGCAAATAGTAGCATTTAGTAACCAAGTCTATTGGAAAAGAAAGTGTCTCAGGAACCTTGCACTGTATCTATGATACACTGTAAATTTTTCTAATATTTGAATTCTGAATATTCTTAGTTATGCAGCTGGAATAACACAGGGACAACAGTTCATGTGGATTCTGACAAATACAGGTTTATATGTATCTGGGTCAAATTGATCTCCTGCTGGTTTGTTAGGATGGATCAGTAATACAGACTCTGTGTTGAAACTGGCATTGATCTACAGGAGTTGGGGAAAGTTTTTCTGAAATGCTTTCCATTTGCTCCTAATACCTTTTCTTATCATCATTACAAAACCTCAGATGATAAGGCCAGAATTATTATCTCAGTACTGTCTTATTCCATTTTATCTGATTCTGCCATTCACTTTTATCTTTTTATTACTAAAATACTTGACTATTCTCAGGAGCTAAATGTTTAAAATTGGATGTACTTTTAAATGTTTGTTTCTATTTGCCAGCTGAATTTAACTTTTAAGTAATCCATTAAAAAAAATCCCTTGATTCATACTAGTTCTATTGACTTTGGTGGGAGATAGACTTACAAGCTTACTTTCTAATTATTTCAGTTATTGCTTTTAGAAGGAAAAGGAAAGACTAGGATTCAGAAAATGATTTAACAGAACTGTGACTGAGATAGCACAGCCAAGAATGAGTCTGGTATCTAGAGACAGTTATGAATGGCCTAGACTATGGAAGGTCAGACATCAAGGCTCTTCTTGAGGAAAAAACAAAACAAACAACCCAGCAGAAAAGTCTGGTTCTGCTAAAATATTCTCCCTTTTAGAGCTGAAAATGTGGTCCAGGATTCCTGAATCTCGGTATTCCTTAAAGTTAACAAACAACTATGAAAACCTGTGTTTCATGCTTATTAGACTATGCTAACCACATCTGGTGTCGATTATTCCCTTAGTTCAAGTAACAGAAAGATAGTGCACCTGGAAATATTTCACTTGGTGTGAGTAAAGTTTCAGTAGGATGTTGTGAGATTATTTTTTTCTCCTTGGTTTCACTTTAGAAGTAGCAAAATCTAGAGAAATTCTCATTTAAAATAAAATTACAAAGATAGAAAAGTGGAGTAATTTGCAAATGCTAGAATTTAAGTTGCTGTAGAACCTGAATGTGACCCAGTTTGTGTAGGTGGAGCCATCAGAGTTTCTGAATCCAGGCCACTGCAGCCTCTGTGGCCAGTCAGTAGCTGGTTAGGTCAATCTTCTCTATGTGCTTTTACTCACCACTGGCCATAAAAAAACTTTTGATCCTGTATTGACCCTCAAAAAAAATTGAAAAGGATGCTGCTCATGTTTTAGGTTCTGCAGTTGCTAAAAATTTGTTAGCTACATCTTCCCTAAACTCTTGGGGTTTCTAGCTGGTCAGAGTGACCCTGAGAAATGTTAAAAAGTCTCTTTTCCCTGCCTGGCGGTCGAAGAAGGAGTCAGAGCTCTTCATTTCTCGGTCTCAAGGTTGTTTATTGTATCTTATCTATAAAATTCTTTCTCCTGGCCTGGTGAGGTCTGCTCAGCAAGACAGTCAGAGGCACTCTGGCTGCCCCGGGGGCGGTGTTATGTCTTTATACTAAAAACTACATTTACAATGTTTACAATCACTTTCCAATACCTATCACCTATGTTAGACAGTGAACTTCTACTCTAAACCAATCTAAAAATGCCAACATCACAGCAGAAGATTAGGGCCAAGAAGAAGAAGGAGAAAGGCTGGACATGCTCAGATTCCTCCATCTTGCCCCCTGAACCCCCATTCTAAAATCCCCAAAATCTACTTTTTCACCCCCTGATAAATTCACTATCCTTCTACTTAAACTTTCGTGGCTTGTAATCCTTCATATAAAGGTTGGTAATTGTTTTTTCCAAGGGCTAAATCAAAGGCACAGGGGTCTTTGGCTCTGTGCCAAGGTCTCCAAGCCCCCTGACAGGGTCCCAAGCCCTCCAGGGCAGTCAGAGGAATTTTCTGGGTTCCCACACTAAACCATACCACAAAGGGGGGACAAAACTGCATTGTTATTCTGGACACAGAGTGTGGCATGTCAGAAGACACATCACTCAGCCAAGTGAGAGATTCAAGGGTTGCTGGGAATGCCCATGCTCCACCCAGCTATATAGAAGGTTTGGTCTATAACCATTCTCAAAGGAAATGGGAGTGAACCCTGTTAGACTTGCCAGGAGGAGAACAATCAGCTAAACTAGGAGAGACTTGGAGCAGAGCTCTGCTAGCACCCACCACACAGCCCTTTGTTAACCTCTGCCTGTTGCTCCAGGACAGGAATAAACTGCAGCCACCATTGCAAATGCTCCAGGAAGGAGGTTTAACAGTGTCATTGTACCTACTGAAGAGGTGCCTGACTTTCTCACCACCCACTTGGCCACCTGCAGGATGGAAAGCTGAGCAGCTCTGTGGGGCCTGCAGGCCTGCTTTCAGAAGAAGGTGACTCATGGCATTTATACAGGAATGGATATAAATTTGTATCTCTATCCCAAGGTGCCGCTACAGCTGTGAGCTCTGGGAGGAGCTGACACTGCAGCAGACTTCCAGCAGCATCCTTATCCCTTCTGCTTTATATTCCTCTGTGGTTATCTGGTACTGATAGAGCTGTTGCTGCAGGGTCACTGTAACAAAATGGAGTTTCTCTTATGTGGCGCTGCTTGAAGATTGCTTACATCTCTGTACTGACTGCTGCATTGTTATATTATTTTTATCCACAATTACATGATTTTTTTACAAATAGACATAAGAACATGCGTTCTTATTTATGTATCTTTGTGTGTAGAGCCAGTTTTCAGACTTACAATTAATCTTCAGCCTAATGTGTTCATAGTAATACTGTTACCTTGCATGCGAACCAAATGTTGATAATTCAGATTTTTACTTCCTCTTTGGCAGGCAATTTTAGAACTTTCCATGTCGCTTTGTTGTCTTTTCCAAAGTCAAGCTAGGGGTTTTCTAAGTCTAACTAGGTTTTATACAAGTTGTAGGGAGTGATTTTGTGGCTAGAGATGATTTTAAATGCAACTTGTTCGTTTAAGACCACAGCTGGAATTCAAAAATCCTTCTGATACTCCATGTGATCCTGTTAGGAAAAGGAATGTATTGTGTAGAAGTCAAGCAATATATGTGAACTGTCATAAACTCAAACTTGAAGGTGCAGTTCCTCAGAAGATTTTTTAAACTGAGGCTTCTTCCTGCCTTATGGTTGTCAAAGTAGGAATTGTTCTATAAGTGTAATAGTTGAGTAATACTTGGAACAATTATACATTTGTGAAGTTTGAGATTGTCACTAAAGAAGTAACTGAATACACAATGGTGTGGTTTTGTATTTAAAGAAGAGAATCTATGAACTTCTTTTCTCATGCTGAATAATTACTTTTTCATGTGTATATATGGGTAGAAAGGAGAACAAAAAAACCTCTGAAAAACATATCCCTCTCTTGCAACTTATTAATTTCACTTTGCAGACAAATTTCTTAGGTTTTCTTGTCACAGAAGAAATTTCAAACAAAGATAATACAGAAATCGAGGGCTTTTTAAAGAGGTAAAACTTTATTATCTTGCTGAATAAGAGGAGGGTGAGTACTGTGTCTGTGAACATATAGATGATGTAGGGTTATGAATTATTATGAGGAGAGAGAAATGGATAGGAGTGAAAAAAGCAAAATCCTCTTTGAAAAATGCAGGGCAATACAATGAGGAGTTTAAAGATGAATGAGGTAGAAGCTGTAATTTATCAGACGAGATTAAGGTGTTTACTCATGGGCACATCTGTGAATATGTTGCATTAGTCAGAACATGCCTGAAGCTTTTATGGCCTCTTAAGACAAGAAAAGTATTATGAATATTTTTCTAGATTACAGGTATTTTGATGTTTTATGAGGAAATTATTACCACCATGTTTTCTTAAATGCGTGTGAATGATAATATGAGTACAGACACACTGGTAAATAGCAGAGTTTATGCTCCAGATTATCTCAGTTTTCCTTGCCTGGGATTCAGTCTGGAATAAATCACAACTGGAGAGAGTCTGGGGCTCTCATATTAGCATTCCTTAAACCACTGCATGTGTTGCAAAAGCAATATAGACTGCAATATGTTTATGCTGTGTTTGCAGCCCTCATCTGGAAAGCTCCAGGAACAAAAACCAGACTTTAGATCCACTGTTTGCCCATTCCAGACAGTGTTGTGAAGAAGCTGGGGGTGATGGCTCCAGTATGAAACCTCTGTTTATGCAGCACCCCACCCACACTGGGTCTGACTCTTCTCTTGTACTAGTGTTCATAAACATCCCTACTTACAAGATTCTCCAACAAAATATTTTAAAGAGTAGCAGACTTATACTGTGCATCTCATCTCAACCTCCAGTGAAACTTCCATTTAGTGTAAACATCAGCCAAGTATGACAGCCTTCTTCCTGTGAAGATGATGATAAATTCTGACTTCAGGGGCAAATACAACTCAGTTACAGTCAATGGCAAAACTCCAACTGACTTGAGCGGAACTACTATTTGGCCCTTGGTGTTCATCACATTTTTAGCTAGCTAAGGACAGAGTAAAACCTGGAAATCCATGTGTTTATACTTTGCAGTTGTTCCTCAGATAATTTTCTTTCAGCTCCTTAAAGGTCTCTGTGGTTTTTTCAGCTCAGGAACTTGAATTGCTGCCACATTCATGCTTGGAAAATCTCAAGACTTTCAGTGTAGTCCTACCTACATTGAAAAATGAGTATGTGGCTCAGATTGGTACAGCCATGGGTGTTTATTTTAGAAGTTAAAGCATGTTCTTAATTTTTCTTGCTCCTACTTGCCTTGCAGAGTGTATTCACAATAGAGGAGGTATGCATCCTTCCCCCTGTTGCTGTCATCAATATCTTTCCTTTTCCTCTTCTGTAAAACCTCACACAGAACTTCAGTTGATGGATCACAAGCACCTTTAAACTGCATGAGGTAATGACAAGGACATTGTACTATGTCACTGTGGCTCAGGCTTTGCCAGCAGAACCTTGGAAGGGAGACAGACACATGGGATGCTCCCCGCCACCACTGTCTTCACTTCAGGACTGCAAAAGCAGGTCTGTCTGAGCTAGGACTCGAGGAGGTCGTGTGCGAACTTTGGAACTCCTGTTCTCGCACTCTGCATCTGCACGTGGCTCAGAGCAAACCACGCCATGCATGGAATCAGGGGGCTGGAAACAGACTTTGAGAGGAGAACTGCAGACTTCACTTTTACCACAGGAGTTCAGAAACTAGGGCACTAAGCATACCGAGTGAAATGAGAGACACAATTCCTTTGTTTCAGGTTGAGTTTTGGATGCTAGCAGCTGGAAATTGTTTTTCATTAGCAAGCCAGGTAGCCTCCATTGCATCTGTACAGAATGCAGCTTGTTACCTTTCACTTTTAAAAATTACCTTAAACATTATTGCTAAATGATTTTCATAAAAAGATTTTAATAGCAACCTATACAGGAATGTGACTGACAAGACTGTCATCTTTAAATGCCATTAGAGATGCTTGCAAAGAACCCATTTTATTCTGACTACTTGGATGTAGGTAGGAAGAAATTAAGATTTTGTTTCCTTCAGAGAGTGTATTTTTTTGAAGATCGTAAATAAATTAAGAAATTCCCATTTAATCCTGGTTGGCTTCAATGATGTAGGTCTCCTGATTTGCAAACTGAGAAAGCCATGTTTTGTTTATCAATGTTTCTCAAATTACCATCCCTAATTTGGAAGCACAACTTGATAAAAAAACAAACTAACAAAATCCCTCCATGCAACAAGCAAACCCCAAACATAAACAAAACCCACACAAAACAAGCAAACAAAATCCCAAATTTTTGTCCTATCTTTGTGTGGTCCATTTGCCTCTGACTTGCATTTATAACTTGATTTTTCCAGAAATTGGAGCGTATAAGGAAGGACCATTTAAATAGTGGATATCATTATGACCTCTGCTAGAAAGTCTGAAGAGACCAAATATCAATTAAGGGAGGAATAATACGGCAGCAAATGCTTAGGATTTTGAAGTATTGCAAATAGCTGAAAGAATCCTGTTTTTCTAAACTGACTCTGGGGAAAAAAAAGAAGAAAAGCTTGAAAGAAAGAGGCCTAAAGACACCTTTTGACATAAGTTTACCCTTATTTGAAATACTTTCTGCCTTGGGTATATTATTTCCAAATCTTCCCATCTTCTCCTCTTTCAAACCAGTCCACTGGACTACCAGCCATGCTGAGTCTTACTGTCAAATTTCTGAAAAGTGTACACAGTGGATTTCCATAAATGTTGGCTGTGCTTGTTACAGGATGAACTTGTGGGATGGTAAAAAGAATTGAGTGAAAGCGTAAGCAGGGAGAGGGTTTCAATAGGTGAAAGTATGTATGAATGGAAATTTTTGGTTGGAAGTGAACACTAAAGGGAAGTGAGAGGATAAGAACTAGATAGATGCATAGCAGTACAACAGGAAAACTGTTGAGGTGAAAATGCAGTAAAGGGGTCTTGATTACTGTAATTCTTGTTGGATAGCAGTGAAGCTGAGAATGAAAAAAAATTCCTCCAATTTATGGAAGAAAATACTCTGGTTTCTACCCCCATGTTGTCTCCTCTTGCTCTCAGTCTCTGTGACACCACCAGTGTCTGTAAGACACTGTTAAAGCAGGGCAGGAGCTGGGCCCAGAAAATGTATTGGAAATGCAGCTCCCACCCTGACATTTAGGTATAATTTCTAGAGAGCTTTGAGATTAAGAAAACTGAAAGTGTTCAGTTCAGTGGAAGCTGTCGAATCAGTGGAGGAATTAATTGGAAATTAAGAGAGAGGTAGATGAGAAAAGTTATTTGTAGGCAAGTCATGCATTAATCTAGCCATGCTTCAGTTTTGGATGATAGTTTGAAATCTGTGAGGAAACAGCAGGAAGAGAATCTTCCAAGTAAGTGTTTGACTTAGCACCAGTAATGAAGAAGCTTTGTAAATTGTTAGCCCAAAGATGGGGCACTTGCAGATTAAAGGCTGAATTACAGATTTTGGGGAAGTTCACAGGGAAAGGAGACACATCAAAGTTTACTCATGATTAGATCAGTGATTTTAAGCATTATAGTTCGGTCAGCTGTCATTGGCAGACATCAGGTTGGTTTATGATTCTTCATTTGATGGGCACTCCAGTGGTAAGCACCACTAGGACAGGTTTACTATCTCTCTTTATCCACATGTTCTCATACAGAGGAGCTACGTAAGCATCATTTTTGTATGCTAATTCATTTTAAAATTTTGCTAAAATCTTAAGGTGCCAGAATGTAAAATACTATTTGTTTGAATAACTGAAGATTTTGAACATAGAATTATGGATTACTTCAGTCTTTTTGCATAATACTGTTTATATTTGTTCCATTTCTGGATAAGTCTTACTAAATGAGTTTCTTTCAAGACCTGACAGTGATAGATATATCATATATGTGAACATAGACAAATGATAAATGTATTAAGAACAAACTATTTTTCAGTAGGGATCTGTCTTCCCGAGAGTATTTCTCATGTACCTGTCTATCCAAGATTTTCAATTCTCCTTAACCTTTTTTAAATAATCTTGTTTATATGGTGTCCTTTGAGTGCTTTATTTCTCCTTCTCCTTTCTTTTTTTTTTTTTTTTTTTTTTAGACTGATGTCTTTGAATGCTTTGGCAATCTTTGCAATCTTTGTTCATCTGTTGGCCTGTTTGCCATAACTCTAAAGTTGTATTGCTGTAGCAATACAGAGGGAGAGAGATATTGTAGGTTGTGCAAACCTGTCAACTTTTTTCTGACTCACTGTAAGACCATAGGTCAATCTAATTCTAACGTGTTATTTCTTGGAGTGGTTATTATCAGATATTTTGAGAATAAGGTAAGAACAGGACACATAAAATAGGGGTTTCCTGGTAAGGAATTACTTCCCTGTTCTTGGAATTAATTTGCTTAGGGTCTTAGGATTTCACAGTGAAGAAGAAGAGTACACCAGTATCCCACCTACATAATATAGACTGTATTTTTTATTATCTCACTCCTTGTGGGATTTTTGTTAATTTTGTCAGGCTTTTTTTCTCTCTACTTGAAATAGAGAGACTCCTTGGAGACTTCCAAGAGGCATTCTTCTTCCTGTCACATTTCTCTTGCCGTCGATTTGTTCTCTTGCTTCCAGTAGAGGCAAAATTTCAACCAATTTTGTAGTTCTTTCCTTCCATATAATAACTGATGCAGCAAACAATGTTCACACAGCTCTGAGAGTATGTTTTAAGTTGCATGACTGCAAAGATTTTCAGAAATGGAAGTTCGTGTATTGTAGCTATAATTTAAACACTGTTTTCTTCAGATTTTATTTTTCTGTTTCCTGGCAACAGACTGGGTTTTTGCCTTCATCTCTCGTTAGAAGGTACTAAGTTTTGGGAATACATTTCCAATCATTAAACAGGAGAAATTTCGTGCAAAAAATGCCTATACATTCTTTTTAGAACATTATATTCTTAAATTAATTTGTTCTCTTTCTTGTGTAACTTTGCATCTATCGTACTTCTTTTGTGATGTAGCTTCCATATCTTTAGCCAAAGGCAAAAGCCTTACTGATGTCTTGAGAATAAATAATTGCTGCTCTCTGGATTAACTACATCTCATCAGGAAATTGGCTCAAATACTGGTAGATAATAAATGTAAATGCTCCTGGATAATAAATGTATATAAAGGAATAAACCAAAGTAACTCAGAATTTAGCTTCTGGGAAAAACATTAAAACATTCATTTTATTGTATAGGATATGTCTGAATGTGTTTGATGTCTTGCTTCTTTAAATGTTGACTTGGGCTTTCTTCTTTTTTCTTTTTTTTTTTTTTTTTTTTTATGTTCAGTAGTTCTGTGTTAGCCCAGATTTGAGGGAGTGAAAGCATATGCATGCAATGCAGAGTATAATGATCCTTGAGGAAGTGTGTTGAGTACAAGAAGAGCTACATGAGGTCATATCAAAGGCCCAGGTGCTTCAGCACCTTCACTTCATCAGTGCCTGTGAACTGTTTTCTAATGAGGACTAAGATCAGGACAAGCCCATCCCGACACCTGTTTCTAATACTGCATCCAATATCTGCAGCTCAGTGACTTCCTCAGCAAGATGTTGCTCCACTCAGCGTAATGAAGGCTTAAAATAAACATAGATGTAATTTGAAGCCCTTTTTATTTAACCAGTATTGTTTAAAATGCTTTTAATATAAGGGATAATCAGCATCCTTATTTTGAACATAAATATTTTTATTTTATCTGTGGCTGAAAAACAAAAAGCATAAACTATAATTGTGTTATTAAGCACAATCTGAGGCCATTTCAAAATGAAGACTGCATTACCATAAAAGAAGTACTGCTATTCCTTTGTCTAGAGTATACTCTTTTGTTGGATGTATCATTGGAAGTTGGGCAAACTGAACATAAAAATCTTCTTCCCCTTAGAATATATTTCAGCACAGACTATTTCACATTTCCACTCTTTGTTTTGCTGTATCTGTACAAGTGTGAATTACTGTGAAGTAGCTGACCACATCTGTGAGTAGTTTTCAAGATTTGAACTCTCCCAGACCTCTTCATGTATTAGTTGCATTCAGATTTGCCATACTGATTTTATTTTTGTATGCTGGTGCACAACATCTTTAAAAAACCCCAAACAAATCCTTAATGTCCTTTGATGAACTGCTGGGTTGTCTTTTGTTATGAAGTTTGCCTTGAAAGAAAAGGATGAAAAACATGTATTAACCTTTCCTGATGAAAAGCAACGGAGACCATACAGTATTTCCCCTCTTATGCCCAAGTAGCTAGGCACATCAATATGACCTTGCATCCTCCTTGCTTTCATAGGTCTAAACATCAAAGTAAAGCTACTCACCTCTGCTTCCAGGACTGCTTGTTTTTTAGTATTAAACACCCCAGTGTAGGTTGGAACATTTTGTATGTTTGGGAGGAAGAAGAAAAAATTGAATTTCATTAATCTCTGGAATCCTGGTATCTGTCCTCCTGCATGAGTGAACTGGCTTCTCTAGCCATCTTTCTTCTGCATTTCAAGGATACACAGCTCTGTTTCCCACAAGATGTTCCCTTTTTACAAGTAGGAATGGCAAATCCACACCTCGACTCCAGATCTGTCCGTAAGTCAAGGTCAGGGCACTCCACTAGGCTGTGTCCTGGGGAGCCATCTCACCCTGGCAGTGCTAAGTGCAGTAACAGGAGCCACTGGGAGCCAGTGCCAGCTCCTGATGTGTCCTCTACTCCCTTGCAGTTGCTGAGCTGCCTAATTTCAGGGCCTGTGCTAACCTCTGTGCCCCATTCTGTTTCTCCTCTGCCTCTCTATGGACAGGGGCTGGATTCTGCACTGAAAGCCCAGCATCATCCTATCTAGCATCTTTTTGTGAAGCAAGCCCTAACTTTATCAACTCTATTTCAGCTCTTAAAGCAGAGAAATGCAAGTTAAAGATATTTTAAAGCCTCTTTACAATGTCAAACGTGTTGCTGTGATTAAGTGAACTATTTGTGCCAACGTATGGTATCTCATGAATCATTCAAATAGCTGATAATGGACAATCTGTATTCTGTAGTTTGATCACAGATTTATTTTTTAGCAACTCTTAGGGATGAAATGTGAACTCTACTGGTACAGACTGTGTCTCATCCTTGTCGATAATAAAGGAGCTAAAAAAACTTCAGACATCTCATTAATTTAAATTTCCAGGAATCAAAAATAAGGTGAAGCCTTTTCATTATGCATGAAGAAAACTTTGTAGGTATCCATCTCTCATCCAGTTGATTTGTCTTTTTTGTGGTTGCACACCAGGAATCCATCAAAACCACTCTATTACTACCCCTCCTGAGCTGACAAGGAAGAGTGTTACTAAGTTGTTGTACACATCCTAGGCTGCCAAAATTAAAAAAAAAAAAAATTAAAAAAGGCAAAAAAAAAAAAGGCAAATAACATCTGGACAGTATTTTTTTGTTGGTTGGAGAGTTTAGTCAAAACAGGAGGCACGAGGAACTGTGCTGTGTGCAGTTACAGACCCTTTTCTAGTGCCCACCCCAGCCACAAAATTCCCTCCCAAGAAGTGAGGGCCCTGGGAGATACTGCTTTGAATTCTATACAAAATCCTTTTTACTGTCATTTCCACACAAAATGCACAATTATGTCAGAATAAAACTGCAAGAAGCTGTTCCATGTATAACTTTATATGTATCAAGTAACTGTGCTCCTTCCCAGCTGATACAGTTGAGTTCCTGTTAAGCCCAGGTTTGTTGCTTCCTCCATTTATGTCCACAGGGCAGTCTGGCTTGCACCTCCCTGGGCAGTCGTGCTCAGGGAAAGAGGGCAGAGAATCATGATTCACTTTGACAGTGCCATAAAACTGAAACAATTGTTCTGTACACACAGAGGATACCTGATTTACATCATGCTTTTAGGTTCATAACTCAGGAATCTCTAAAATTTGCTTCCGAATGTTATACATAGACCAATTTACTTTGTTGATCAATTTGTATTTTGTGAAAGTACAGCCAAGACTGTACAATGCCTGCATAATCCTCTTAATTTGGAATGCCACTATGAATTCAGAGGTTTAATATTCAGTAGCATCATTTAGCTACACTCAAAGCTATGTAATCATATATTACTCTAAGTTTCATTTTACTATGGGAAACTGTTTCTACAGACAGCTGAATTTTAATAACTAAAAATAGTAATAAAAAATATATATCTTTAGTTAGACTTGTCTGGATAATTATGATTTATACCAAAGAGGTATAAATCACAATTATGGGGTATCTCATTCAGCGCAGAAGTTAAATCATGGTGTACATTTTACTCCAGTGGGCTAATTCCCGTTTTTAAAGCAAGTCACTCATGGCAGTATAATTCAGAAGATCCTACTGTGCTGTTTATAAGACTATTCCTAAGCATGTTCCTAATAGTTAATTCCTAATTGTTCAGATCATTTTCACAGAGGAACTTCTGCACTGGATTTTCGTCTGTGTTTTCCCTGCAATGCTGTAGAGAAGCACAAAAATCATCTCATGGGTTTCCTCTTGAGTATGATCTTCTTTCAAATTGCAGCAGTTGCAACAAGTATGTAAGAGTTGGTGTAAGCTCTGTATATTCTCTCAATATTGACCTTCGTGCAATTGCTGGAATTTTTAGTAAATTTTAAAAATAATATGGGGATAAAAAGCATGACAAACCCCAAGCTAGAAGTTGCTGGAGTCCACCTCTTAGTGACATCCATCTTGAGTTATCATACTTCTTACTAGGGACTAGGAATGTGTCTTCGTGTTTCTGCTGCTGTTCCAGTTGCCAGTGATAGCATAGTCCATTGACCTTCCTCTTTTTTTCTCAGCCCTTTGGATCAGAGTGAAACATGACTGGAAATTACAAAAGTTTAAAAAAAGCCTTGATCCTTCTTTTCTCTCCATGTTTCTATTGTATAAGATCTTGTCTAAGATAATATCCTTTCCTCCTCTGTGAACTACCTTTGTGTCTCTGAGGATACACTAATATTAATACTCACCTGTTTCTTAGTGAGCAAGAAGGCCCAAGTTTGTAATTCTTTGCTAATCTAAGTGCCAGTTCTTAGTTTTATTTTATCTCCTATTATTATTGTAAATGCATTAGAGTATTTTTTTTTGATCTTTGTCCTGTATTGGCATTTTAAATGTTGATGTAAAGATACTGAGAGGGGAAACCTCTGGTGCTTGGTGAACTGACTCTTCACAGCAAAATTCTTAACAAAAAAAAATCTGCACTCTCCTTTCTTACCCTGGGAAGAAATCAGTAGTTTTTATTTGTGCAGGAAAAGTGGCCAAGTGTCCTCAGCACAAGAGTTAAGCACCCTTTAATCTACTCAGGAGTGCATTCTTGAGGTCAAGAGAAGTTTGCTTCAGCTATTGTTGACTAAATTTCATCTTTGAGGTCATAGAAAAGGAAGATCTTTACTGGAGTGGTTGGGATCATGAGATTTATCCTGTATCAATTGTGTACCTGAAAAATTATGTGGGAAGTTTCTTGCTACAGTTAATTTGGTCCAAGAATTTAATTTCCAGCCAGATGGCCAAAGTTATTCCACCCGTTAGTGTGATAACCATGAAGTAACACTTCCCTACCCATTCTGCATGATGGCTCTTTTATCACCAATCTCCTGAAACTTGAATTACTTATTCTTTAAATCTGTGATTGTATGTATAAGCTTGCTTAATATCTTGCTTGATGCATGGTTTACCTGTTCCTCCCAAGTTAGGAGAATCCTTATGAGCTCCACTGGGATACCCCAACAACATTAACAGCTGAAGGTCATAGTGCAGAAATGAAGCTCAGAGTGGAAAAAATAACGACCCTGTCCCCACTTCACTCTTTTCCTCAATACTTCTGTGACAATTAAGGGTCTACTTAATTAACTTCTGTGTCAAACAGCCTCCAAACCCCTTATTTCATAACATACTGAAGTAGCAGAGAGCTGTCTCTTAATTTATATTGTTATTCAACACATATTCACTTTCAGATTACATTAAAGTGAATTTATTAGTGAAATTAGTGTTCTGAAATGTGAGTCCAGGAGGTACAACCTTCAAGTGGGTTGGCTTGATATCAAGCAAAATAATTTCTTTAAGCTGTAAAAGTATTTAAGCTGTCAGCTTCCAAACCAATGTACGCAGTTATCCACTTCGAGCTGTGGGAAAGGTGTGGGTAAAGAAATCATCTCTCTTAGAAGAAGCAGTTGTGTAACTGGATTTTTAATTTTTACTGGAAAATGAAAACACCAGTGCTTGTAGGAAATGCCCTTCATTTTGATAATTTGGGTTTTTCTTGGGCCATCAGAAAGTTATTCTGTGTCACAATGTAGTATCAGAACCTTCAGCTGCTCAAAGCTATAAGAAAATGCTTAATACTTCACAGTATTTTCAAACTTTTCTTAAAATATTTTCTTTTTGCATACACACTTCATTGTCTCAATACAAAATATTTGAAAAGCAGCTTAAAAATACTAAATTGTTTTACTGGGGCTTGTTGAATTGTTGATAATAGTTGCTAATACCGTGATTGGTAATTTTACTTGGAGGGTAATGTCATTATTCCAATTTACTTAACAAGACAACTTTGTAATGGTGAAAGTTAATTTTTGATCCTGGTTTATCTTAGACTACTGCCTGATATTTAGAAAATAACTGTCATGGTTTGACACTGGCACAATGCCAGTGCCCCCATGAGAATACCCTCTCCCTGGTTTCTGCTGTGAGATGTGAACATGAATAAGCAAAGCAGGCTCCCACATAGAAAAAAAAAATAACTAAACTACAAGGGAAAGGAAAAAAGAAAAAAAAAAAAAGAAACACACAAGGAAAATGAAAACTTCACAAATATATCTCCTCCTCCTCCCCACCAAATTCCCAATACAATCCATCCCTCAAATCATTGACTCTCAGTCCGGCACCACCCTTCAGAATACTCAATCCTCAGTTCATCAGGAGGAGAAGGATTCCTCCTTGTGCCAATGGTGACCTCTTCCTTTCATGTCCAGTGCTCTCACCACTGAACACGGACCAGAGCTGCTTCTAGGGTCGACTTTTAAGGATGCTTCGTCCCACTCCAAAAAGGCACAGTCTCAACTTTGGGACACCTGTCCCCCCCATATTTTTCCACCCCCTGGGGCTGAGGGGTACCCACACCAAACCCTCTTGGTCCTGAGGCATTGCCTCCCCCTAGAATGCAGTCTCTGTATCACAAGGAACATGGTTCTGTCCATGGCTATGCAAAAAGAGTCCAGCAAAAGCCACTCCATCATCTCTTCCCACTAGGATTCTCTATTCTTCCAACATCTCTCACTTGCCCAGACCTCTCTCACACTTGCCCATTTACTTCTTCATCTTCCACTCTATCTCTCTTCCAGGAAAGGTCAATGATCTGTAAAGTTCTCATTCTCCAAAAAGGGGTTAAAAGCTCCTACAAGTGGCCGGCTGAACCCCCCCTTCATCTCCGTCCCAGCCGTGCTGCCGGCACAGGCCCATGTTTATCCAGTCTCAAGGTTACAGTCCCAGGCAGCGTCTCTCTCTCTCTCTCTCTCTCTCTCTCTCTCTCTCTCTCTCTCTCTTTCTCTCTCTCTCTGTCTCTCAGGGGGGGCTGCCCGATGCCTCCCGGTGTCTCTCTCTCTCTCTCTCTCTCTCTCCCACCCTTCCACCCCGGGGCTCAGGCCTACCTCTCCCGGCCACATGGCTTTTCCCTCCCCCTGCCCAGCCAGCAGCTGGGCCGGGGCACAGACCCGAACTCTTTCCCTGACCGGAACCCAAGAGAGCCTCCAGGGGAGAGCCCTGCTTTAACCCCGTGTTCTCAGAGGCAGATCCAATGTCCCAATGGCCACATTAGGTGCCAATATTAAAATCTGAGCATCCATTGGCCTGACCACAGCATCCCAGAAAACATATTTCCTGTCAAACCACCACAATAACCCATTGAAATGTCTGAAGGTTTTCTCCGTAGCTATATAATATATGTTTATTTCTTTCAAGTGACTGAATTAAAGAAAAAAGTAACTTAAGTGAATTTTTAGAATGTCTGTGTACTTTTTAAGCTCTTCTATGAATTTGGCTTGTTCTAGATAAAATTAAAAAAACAGAAGTAAAAAAACCCCACTTCTCTTGATAATTTTACTTTCATCTGGCTCTACTTTGGAGAAATTATATTAGCTTAAAAGCTGTATTTCTTTGCAAAAAAATACAAATTTTCCTACAAGTAGGGATTTCCTAAATACTTTTAATCTTAGAAGTAGATGATATGCAACTTTGCAGTCTGTCATGTTTTTCTCAATTTGCTAATGTCACAAGTTCTAACTAACAATGAAGGTCACTTGTAATCAAAGGTAATGAAGGAGAAAATTTACTTCTCTTTTATTCAGAATATGCCTTCTTTTATATATGGTTTACAAGAAGATTACTATGCACATTCAATCTTTTCCATTATGATTTATGGTATATTTTTACAAAATAAATGGGGAAGAGGGAGAAAAAGATAAAATAAATAGTATAACTATAGATACTACCCAGAGGAATTAGACTTATATTGTAGCTAGAGGGGTTTTTTTGTGTTTCTCTTTCTTTCTAGAAATATCAGTAAGATTTCAAAATCCCCTTTCCTTTAAAACTAGTTTATATTTCAACATTTTTACCTGTTCTTCCAAAAGATTTTTCTTCTTGTTCATTTTTTATTTCAAAAGCTTGCCAGAATGTGTTCATGTATTTTGTAATGGTTGTACATTCTGCAGGATGAGCAAGTTGAGTGTGTGATGAACCTGGATACATGTTCCTATGGATGTCCCAACCTTTATCCAGTTAATAATGGATCAGAGGAAGATATCTTTCCAGTGCATAGCACAAGTACATGTTGCTTAACTATGCAGGTTTGGGTAGTTTTTCAACCAGAGTTTTGTTGAGGAGGAGCTGGCTACATCCTACCTTGAAAGCTACTGAGTGGCTACTTCTAGGCCATACAAAAATCAGTAGAAATTGTGCTGTACCTTTTGAATGAAAAGCTGAAGTAATACTTTTTTCTCAGGCTGATGATTTAGGCAGTTTCTAATCTCTGTGAGCTCATAAATATGATTTCTCTAGGTGCCATGTGGCACAGGAGCATCTGGTCTTTGCAGTGTTCGTGGTGTACGAGTCTGTGGCTGTTGTTTAAATTTCAGCTGTACCCTTTGCCTTGGAGGTGGGGTTGTGTGTATGTGTGCAGGTGCGGTTTTGAAGTTGGGACAGAGAAGGGGAGAGCTCAGTTAATCTTTTTGACTCTCCTGCTGTGGATGGCATGTTGCTGACACCTTGGTGGTTCAGCTTACCTAGGCAGTAGCCTTATAAACTCCTAGGGAACTTTCTGAAAAGTTTTTCAGAAAACAGAAAAGTAAAAAAACCTGAAAAGTAGGACTAAAGCAGAAACCCCATTTCTGCTTTTTTCTACCTGTTTTTGGTTTCTAACTGGCCATCCACTGCATCAAACTGGTTCAATGGTCTGAAGCTAGAAATGAAATTTTAGTGTGCTACCTTTTCCAAAATTTGCAATGCTAAAGCCAAACAGAGCTGAAGAGGAATATTTTTCTGACCTAAAATGCCTTTTGAAAAATGCCTGCATTGAAGTGTTAGAATAAGTCCTTGTCACAATGGATTAGTGAGCATGGAATATATCAAGCTGTCACCAGGGTGTTAGGACTCAAGAATGGCTGTGACAGTCCAGCCCAGAGATCTGTACAGCATGGTTTCTTATCTCAAACAGTGCCAGCAGCAGGCTTTGAGGGCAGAGTCACAGACAGGGCAGGAATGCAGCTATAGCTCCCCAGAGTATTCTCCCCAGCACCTATGGTTTGTGGCTTAGGGATTTTTTGAGTATCAATGTCATTGGTTGCCTCTGGTAGGCACTGTAAATGTGTCATTAAGTGCTCCCTGGGCATCTGCCCTACAAGGAGGCTTGCAAGTGTATCAGGATGCAGCTGGTTACTCAGCCTGGTGTGCCCTGCAGGGAAACATGCATGTGTACGTAGGTTAGGAGGCAGCAGGTCACTGAGCCTGGCCAACCACTGTGGGGTCTGCATGCCCTGGCACTACTGGCTTTGCTGACACTGGTGTGATGATTCATGCTCATTGCTGAATTTTTAAGAAAAACTATAGGTTAAAAAAAAAAAAAAGAAAATCGTATGTATCTATGTCACAGCTTTGTTTCCAGGACTTGAATCCTGGACCTTATTTACTTTTTTAGATTCCGGTTGCTTGAACTTTGAGTGCCTCCAGAATGGCTCACTGTCCTCAGTTCGCAGTATTGCACCCAGCAGTGGGACAAAACACTGTGGGATGCTTGGCCCCATAACTTGCTGCAAACCTAGTGAAAAGGAAAGCCCTGTGGAAGCTGAGCCATAGCAGGGTGAGAGGCAGCTGGCTGACTGGAAATGCCTGTATTGCTGAATTCACATTAGCTGCTGCATGTGCACTGCTTGCAGGGACAGCCCGCATGGGTAGACAAGTTCACAGCTGGCTTTCTCCTTCCCTAGCAGGGAGGCTGTGCAAGGGGGAGGATTTGCTTTAGGCTTTTCAATGTAAACAACAACAACTACAACAACAACAATATTTTATTGATATTTATTATTTTTATCTCTGAGATACTTGGGAACCACTGATCTTGCTTTCCTTTTTGTCAACTGCATGTCTGAATTCCATTTTGTGTTCTCTGAATTGGTGGGAAACATATTTTGAGTCTAATAGGCAATGTGAATAGGAAGATTCTGCCCTGGTATTCTTCTAGTTGTACCTTCTCTCTTAAACATAAAGGAATTTACCATCTTTATATGCTATGTGCACACAGAAAGAAACTTGACCTTAGATACTTTATGAATCTGTGCAAAAAGTGTGCTCAGAACATGACATAAATGTTACATTCAGTTTTCAGGATGGGTATAAACCGTTTTCAGTGGTAAAGCACAAAGGTGTCAAAAATCAGAACTTAAAAATATGAAAAACTAAACAAGAAACAATTAACCAAGTCTACATGTAGGTACAGGTGCTTCCATGTTGAAAGTCTTCCTCTCAGAAGTAATGATGGAGCCAGAAACATCTTTAAAAACCAGAAAGTCTTCTCTAAATGTAGTCATGCTGCATTCACTTAATGTATGTGACATTTCTTTCTTTTCATGGCTCACTTGAATCCTAACCCTTACACTGTACATTCATTTCTTGCTAATCAGGGTCTGACAAATCACTGGTTTTTACCATTTCACATTATTTTGGTCGAAAGGTCATGCATGCTGTGACTTATTGCTCAACCAAATCATGCTCACGATGTCTCACCTATGCAGTACATAATTTTATTGATTTCCACCCCCCCAGCAGCATAACAGCTTAATAGATTGACAGGAAACCTTCAAGGCAGGGTTTCTTACAGGGTCATTCCAGCAGTAATTTAAAAAGAAAATAAAGCAGCTTTTCTGTCATGATAAAGAGCATTCAGGAGGAGGAACAGAAGGAGGGAAAGAAACAGGAAAGTAGTTGTTGCTTACATGAGGAAACAAAAGGAGTGGTTGATGAGAGAGCTAGCACAAGTAGTAATTACTCACAGAGCTATGGGATTTTTCATACAGGCTTCAATGATTAAAATCTAAGATGTGAAATAGGAGTGGGGGGTGAATTTTGAAGAACAGAGTCCAAAGTCATACATTTGAAAATACTTTGGTTTGGGTGGTTGGTTGGTTTGGCTTGGTTTTTAAAGAAAAGGCATAGTGATAGCTTGTTTCCTTCCTGACAATACCCTGATTTGTGAGTTTCTCTCTTTTTATAACTATATGTCATTTATTTCTTTTCAACTGTCTGCAGATGACTGATAAATGTCTTTATTTCTTTTCAGCTGGTTTTAGATGACTGTCTAAAAGAATGAGGATAAATGTTGCATAATTGCAATACATTTTATCACAAACACACACACACATATATATATAAAATTCTGGGTGTGAGCAAGAAGTAAACTCTTTGGCATTACAAAGCCCTTTGAGGCTTTGAGCAGTTGCATGGCTAAAGCAGAATTGAAGGTTGCATATCTCTTGATCAGACAATAGAGATCTGACCACTAACCCTAGGACAGTGACACCTCCACAAAAGTGTTTCATATGAGCTCTGCTGGGTTTTTAAAACATGTAGCTTGCTAAAACTGTTTGCCAGATAAAAGGATCCTGACCATTTCTATCACATAATGCCAAAACCATTTTTCAGCTAACCATATCTATTTTCAACTGTATATTTTATAATTTCAACATTTTGTGAAAGTTTGGCTGTATGTTCAGCACCTGAAAAGGTGCTGAAACAAATTTAAGGCCACAGAGGCACCAGTGGGATTTGAAAACAGTTAAGGAAAGAAAGCACCACCTCTGTTTGAAGTCAAGTCCTTTTGTAAATTTCCCTGCATTTATCTTTGCTCTTTTTCATGTGCCAGTTCCTTCTGCAGATCTCATCTTACACTGCCCTCAAAAGACCATGAATCAGTAAATCACAGTCCTTTACAAGGCCTGTGCTCTCTGAGAGTTTGAGTCTACTATGGGAGTAGTAAAAACAGCAGGTTGCCTCACTTGCAGGCCCCTGTTTGAAAAATGGCATTGTTACACAGTGGGCAGAACTATCAATCTTCATCTGGAGCTTTCAATGTGAGTAACTTATGAAACAGAAAAATTGGTCTTGCTGTTTGAGCCACAGGGTGCTCAAGCAGTCAAAAAATTTTATGAATAATTGGGCAATATACTACTAATGTGATCTGCATTTAATGAATATCCTGATGTATGTAGTTCATGCATGCTTAGCTGAAGAACCTGAGTGTGCTTTTGCACTTGGGCACACATACCTTTTGCATATTCCATCACAGGTACCAATTTTCCCAGAAAAAAGGGACTAAAAAGTACAGAAGGAGTGTGGTCAATTAAAGCTAAAAAATTTCACACACTTCAGATTGGTGAAACCACTGTATGTGAGACAAAATCATAGAAGGGCCCAGGCTGGAAAGGACCTCAAAAGATCATCTGGGATTACCTAGCACCCTGTTCCATTACATGTTGAACACCTCCAGTGATGGAGACTCCTCTCACCACATCCTTGGGGAGGATTTTTTTTGATATGTGAATGACAGCTTAGTACCAGGATATGAATAGCCTGGAGAGGAAGCATTCAAGAAGAAATGCTAAAAATTGCCTTAATGGGGAAGTAAGAGTGATTTTTCCTTGTTCATTTTATGTGTTAGAAGCACCTAAGTGGACCAGATATGAGTTGTCTTGTTACCTTTTAAGTACAGAAAGAATATTTTTAAATCATAAGCTAGACTTCACATCAGGCAGTCAATGGGGTAACAAAAGCTGATAAAGTACCATCACATCACAACAGAGCAGGAGTCAAATGGCTGCAGGTAACTTCAAGGAGGTTATGAACTTCAAGGCTGCATTATACATGTTTATTTTTTAATGCAATAACTTACAGTGAAAAGAGGAAACTAATTGTACATGGTCTTGATTTTAGCAGGATTCCACTGAGAAAACATCCTGCTGTAGACATCAAATTAGGCTGGTTTGACTTGCTAGAATGTGTCTTTTCAGATTACATGGAGATGCTTCTGAGAGACAAGAAGTGTTGCTAAGGCAAAATGCATTAAGAATTACATTCAGTGCTTCAGAGCACTGAATAGACTTTTTTTACCCTTAGAATTTACTTGCTTGTCTGCACTTTTCACAAATTGCACTCAGCTCCCAGGTAGAGCTGGTGGTGGAGAAAATAGCCAGATTCATGTAAATTCTTCAAGTAAAGAGTTGATCTTTCTGAAACATGGAAATTAGTTTATCATCATTAGAAAGGAAACTCTGTGCTGAATCTGATATGAAAAGTCTATTGTGAAAATAAATTTGTATCTTCTATTCATAGTCTTAGTTTGGTCATAATAGCTACAAGTTCATCAGCTAGATTTCAGAACAGCTCCTCTGAAGATGAAGTCATGGACAGTTTTTTCCTAGAAACCACATTTCAGATTATGTCAGTTAGTGAAGAAAAACCTGCAGCAGGGCTTAGGAACCTCCTTGATGACTCTGTGGTGCTGAAGCTCACCCAAGAGGAGAAGGCTTAAAAAGATTTATTATCTCTCAAGCTTAGCAGATTTCAAGGGTCTCAAGGAGGTGAAGGGCCTCTCTAGACAGAGAACTTCTCTGTCTGGAATGTATTACTTCTTATGCCTTGAAGGGCTCAATTGTGACATTTGAGATCTAATTTTGCACTGAAACTCAGCTGCTTCTTGTGTTGGATTGGGCTTCTTTTAAGAAAATGAATTGCCTTAGGCTGTCTTCCTTAAAATATGACTCTTCCAGATGCCAGTTTTTCTTAAAGGAAAAAAAGCCTAGTACTGGCTATATTTAGCAAATGCTTCTCCCAAGAATTTCTGCAAAAGCACTTACTGCAGATCTGACCAGTTTTGTCCCGAGGCTTGTGGGAGATTTGCTTAGCACTTGTCTGGAGATTTGAGCTATTTATTAGCTCAGCATTGCTTTCTATTGTGAAAATATAAAGCCCACAGTGTTAATGAAGGCAAGTAAAAATACAGATGTATTTAGTGTAATATCCAGAGTCAAAATGTGGATAGCATGGCTCTCTTGATAATGAGGCATCTCTATAAGGTTTTGTATTAGGTGAGAACAGTAATATTATGAAACAGAATCCCATGTGCTTCTTGGTATTTAGTGGCTATTTCTACCCCAAGTCAGCTGCAGATGCCAGCCATCCACCCACTGCTTACATTGTTCAGACAAACACTTCAGAAGAGATTCCCAGTAATGTTTGTGGTTGTTCTCATGAGGAGCAGAGGGTACATTCACTTTCCTAGTATGATTCCTCAATTTTCTGTGTTTCTTTAAACAGTTCTAACAAAAAATGTCTCTCTGTTTATGTTGCAGAGGGATTATGTATGAATAAGCCTTGTTGCCATTATCAGCCTTGAGACAAATAGGTTGTGTCCAATGCATGGATCAGCAAGCTTTGAAAAAAATAAATGCCTAACGTGAAACCTCCTGCAATTCTTCTTCCCTTGAGCATTTCAGCTACTTTGGCTTCTCTTATGAATATCTTGAGTCTCCATCCTTTGAGAAAAGCTGTAAATTGCTCCACTGAGAGCAGTATTCATGTGGTTTGAATGTTTCCTGGTCTTCAGGCCCTCTCTGTAGACTAAGGGCTGTAGAGCTGTGTTCTGTAACAGTGACAGCTCACAAGCAGAACCGCCAGCTTCTACAAGAAAAGCAGTAACACCATTAGAAAAAATGTAAATTTTTGCAAGTGACATCTTCCTCCTGTGATGGTGATACATACTGTTATCAAGAAGATATTTTTCACTCCTTAGAAATCAGACAAGATTTTTCCTATCTCTGCTTTACTGAAAAAACAGTGGAAGTTTCCCAAACTCCTTTAGGTGATTTCTTATGGACTTTTACTTTTGTAACATGAACAGGTAAAAATACATTTCTCTGTCTTTAGAAATCTCACATGCATTCAGTGGATAAAAATGCTTCTGCTGGGACCTTTTACCATCTAGTCAGAAAGAACAGCAGGAAAACTTCTTCCTAACAGAGCAAAGACTTAGGGATTTCTTTGCTGCCTTGCTTTGGGTGGCAAGAATCTCTTTGTGGTGGTGTATACCCTGAGGTCTCTGGTTTTGCACAAGCCATTAAGGGGCCTCTCAAATACTTTCTTAAGAATCATCCCATAACACACTGAAAAAACCCTGATTTTAACTTGTGACTTTAGACAAATGTGTTGACCATCAAGGTCTTCCATATCCAACTTCTTAACATTTCTAAAGAATACCTAGCATGGAGGAAATTCAGAGTTCTCTGCTATATAAACATGCAACCATGGAAAGATTTTTATACAAGTCTGCTTATTTCAGAGGATCCCTTGAGAGCCCAACTCAGAGAAGCCCATCAAGGAGTTCTGGATGGTTTCAAATTGCCTCAGATGTCATCATTGTTAGAGGCTTCTTCTGGCAAGCCTGAGCTATTGCCTCTATCAATTGCAAGTAAAAGGGGATTTTTCATCTTATCAACCAATTTTGCTAACAAGTGTGGCTTGACAGCTCCATTCAGGGTGCTGATAACTTTTATTCCAGGCTTCAGAATACAGTGCCCAAGGGAACACTCAGTGAGCTACAGCAATTACAACTTTTAGCTGGGCTTTCTTCACTGCTTATTTTCAAGCAGAGGGATAATCTGATGTAAGTTTAACCCTGTCATCAGCTGACATATTTGTTTCCCAGGGTCTCAGGGAACTGCTGTTGGCACACTGGTGCACACGTCAGATTTCGTGGTATACGTGAGTCAGACTATATCTTTGTGGCTTAAACCAAATTATGTATAAGCACTGCAGTTCATTGCAGGCTCTCACAGACCTCAGACAGCAATGTTTTCAGAGTGCTCCATCAAGGCTAGTTTACCCTGTCTCTCAGACAGGCTGCTAGGCTTAGATGCCATAAGAAATGCCATTAAAGCCAATGCAATGCCCAGGACCCAGTTTAACTAATTAAGAATTAGTTTGTATGCCTTCACTAAACTCCATCATGCAAGGTAGAAATTAACATGACTCCTGTATGGGTTTTGTGAGACAGAATTGCTTATTTTGTATTGCTTATTAAAATGATTATAGGAATGTTCCTTTCTGCAATGCTTGATATGGGCATGCATCTGCAAGCCAATGGGAACTTCTTAACTGAAAGTTTTCTCTCATCATGAATTGTCACAAGTTGCTAAGTAATATGTTTTGTTCATATTTTTCCTTTCATTCAAGAGTATTGGATAATTTTGACTTTTCTGTTCTTTTCTGACAGTGAATGGATTTAGTAATGGCACTTGCATGAGAAGGAAGTTGTTCAGATTTGTTAGAAATTGCTGCTTTTTGAGGCCAGTGGGTTTTGTATTAAGTTTAGCTACCATTGTTCCTGCCTGGCTGGAGATTTCAATTACAGACACACAGCAGGGTCAGTGATCATGAAGTATTTGCCCACTGTGGAGTCCTGCATTCACATTTCAAGCACAAGTCCATAGCCATAACATATAGGAGGTAATACACATGGGTTGGATCTGAAAGGAAATAATGTTCTCTCACAAGGAGGCACTTTTATCTGGAGATGAATATTCTGTACTTCCAGATTACTCCTGAGAAACATTGTCACTATCCAAATTAATAGTAGAGACTTTCCTACTAAATGCAAGTGTTGTGCAGGTGAAAAGCATTACTTTCTCTCTTAGCAGTTCTATTAATGACATTGCTCTGGGGTTTTCACACTGTATTAAGTCTCTCAAACCTTCCTTTTGATGTCAGCTAAATAGTAACCATTTTTCAACTATAACCTAATTCTGAATTTCTTTCCCTGCTGCCTTCAGAGAATTCTCTGACACTGGGAGTTTTCCTAGAAGTCTGGTTTTAATTTTGGTCCCTTTTTCTTTTGCTGTTTGATGCTTACCAAGGTGACGTGGCCTGGTTGTAAATTTGGGAATACTACATTCAATCTGCAAATAAACCAACTTTAATATATCTTAATCCTGATAACATACAGCAAGGGAGAAAATGGTTAAAAGTTTGTGAAGGTGTGCTCCATACCCTGGAGCACACAGGGAAGGTCATACAGGGCAATCCAGTTCTATGTGGAAGAACACACAGTTGCCCTGAATGAGCCTGCTCTAGAGTCAGGAGCTCTGAAATTTCAGCAGTGCTAGGCTCAGCCTGTGTGATACCATGGATCTGATAATCAGCCTAATGACACAGCAGTCTTTGGTGTCATCAGACACCAATCTGTGCAGAAGTCCCTGCCATTTGTGTAGTTAGCAGCCCACATGGACATTCCCAAAGCAGTGCTCACCAAGCTGTTGAGATATACCCACAGAGAGCTTTCAGGTTAGTCCTTTGCTACCTACACAGCAAAGCAGTACATGACTTTGTGGTCTCTTACATATGTGATGAAAGTTAAGCATTAAGTTCACCAAAGTCCCTCCTTTGGTTTTCCATGCAGTGTTTGCAGGGAAGTAGCACACACAGTCTGCTTGCAGATGACTCGTGAAGTGAGTACAGGGCTGCAATACTTTAAAGACTATGCTGATTTGTCTCATATCTCTTTGATCTTTACTTTCCTTTTACTCTGTAATTTCACAGTAGTGCGCTCAAAATGAGTGGTGACAGGGGCATGAAAAATCAGAATGAGGAACTAAGCGTATTGGGTACTACCAAAAGGCACATATAACTTATTTTAGGCAGCCTGAGTGTTGTTCTCATTTGCATTGAAACCTCTTTCTATAATTCTAATGATGTGAAGAAATATTAGAAGGTATATTTACTTGTAGTTTATACCCAGAGAAATATAAAGGGGTGAAGGCACCTGTCATGAATATAATTAAGACTTTCAGTGAAGGAATGTTTTAAGCTCTAATGAGAGGAAGGCTTCATAGACCAATGTAGAGCACTGGTACCAACTTACTAAATTCTCTCACCATAAAGACAAGTTGGGAGCTCAAGCTGTCTCCCCCAGAGGGGTGATAGCAGCAGTGTTAAGAAAAATCTTCCTTCTGTTTTCAAGCCTTCTATTTTCATGTTTCCTGTCAGGATTTTGAAAGCAATAAGGCAGCTGCCAGGGCTGGAAGAAGGCCACTGCTGCAGGCCAGTGTGTCAGACTGCTTGGGCAAAGCTGTGTGAGGTGATGGCAGGAAGGATGGAGAAGAAGCAGCAGTAAGGAGGTGTCCCAGTTTAGGGCAAGTTTGGGAGAAAAAATGTCACCCTAGGACAGGACGAGATAAGTAGGAGAAGCCAATGAGAAGAGGCTTGAAGACTCTGGTTAAGAGGAATTAAGAATACATTTTTAGCATATTGCTGTTGCTCAGTATTGAGCTTGTTGCTTTAATATTGAAAGGTGGATAAATACAAGATTCAGTAGTCCCAGGAAAAGTAGTTTGATATAGCCCATTGAGATTTATACTGAGATGACTTCATAGCATCCTTATGGTTTCAGAAGCTCCTTAAAATTGATGAGACATCACTCTTGTTAATCATTATACTTTTTTACCCTACCAGAGCACTGGGAGAAGAGCTCAGTGTGACTCAGGAGCAAGTATGTTTCTCCATATCCAGAGCTGGCAGCCAAATGGGTCATGTGTAAGCTGGCACTGACTGTGCAGGTTCTTGTTTCTATTCCTGGGCACCAGCTGGGGAAGAAGCAGACTTTTCTCTCTTCTGAGGACAGCAGCACTGAATACTGGCAAATGTTACTGTGCAAATCAGGATCAAAATATTATCAAAACTTTCAAAGCTCAAATCCTTTCTTTCATTCTGAAAAAAACCTGGCTTTGAGTGCTGTTTCGTGACAAGATGCTCACCATGTCCCCAACAATCCTTGCAATGGAATTGTTGCATGGTTTCTGTTAATAATCACCTTCCCAGTCAAAGTATGTGAAAAAAGGGGCTAGTGCATGTACTATAAGACTTACACACCTGGTGATGCATAATTTGCTATTATTTTCCAACCAGCTCATAGCTGTACAACTGAGTGAGCTAAGAGATGAAATATTAATGGGGGACTGAGAAGAAGTGGGATTTGTTAGTGTTGCTGAGAAGACTGAGACCGAGTGAGAACCTTGCTCTTATCGTGCTGTTGGCTTTTCTTGGAACTTACCAGCTTGAATGCTGGGAATGCCACTAATGAGGGAGTCTGTGCACTGCCTGGAGGGTCCATGTTTCATTTCATTTTCTGACTAACTAGTTCTCTGAGGAACTTGAAGCTCCCACATCTTTTGATTTGCCATGAAACAGGACATGTAAATTTTTGTTTTCTTTACTCATTCTCTCTGTTGGAAGGCAGAAGCCCTTCTAGTCACTTGTTGGTTCAATCCCAGATTTTTGTGATTGTATACCCAGGCCTTCTTTTCACTTTATACTGCACTAGTAAATTCAGTAGCTGCATCTGCTGGGTTTTGGGATGTTCAGTATTTTAATCACTAAGCTTTCCAGAAATGCACAAGGGAAGGTTTGAAAAGCAGCGATGTAGTAGTAGTAGTAGTAGTAGTAGTAGTAGTAGTAGTATTAATAATAATAATAATAATAATAATAACAACAACAACAACAACAATGTAGTAACATTTTATTGCTCTTACCTATTTGTTTTTGTCACCTTGTGACTGAATCCCAGAGTGCATGTGCATCACGTTTTTGACCATACTTCCCTAGGCAACAAGAACTAGGAATATTTTTAAAGGTATTTCAGATTCTCACAGGGACACATCCACAGTTGTGGTAGATGCAGAATAGCAGGTGTCTTGAGAATCTTCATGAAATTGGGAGAATTGACAATGCTATAGATTTCCATCAAAGTCTGACCTTAATGAAACTGATATGATTCTTTGCACAAATATTTCATTGTGTTTATTGCTGCACTGGGACTTTTTGCAGCCAAAAGCATATGCTTCTTTTTAGTAGTGTCACAATACCCATAGATACAGCAATACTTTCCTCTCCTGTGTAAACTAGCTGGGGGGTAGTAGTTTCCTTTTTGTCTTAAAAATCTGCAATTTCAAAAGGTACACCTCACAGACCCCCACATACTGTAAGCAAGAGCATTCCCATAGGATGCTCTTCTTGCTCTGCTGTACCCTGCATGTCTCCTTTCTTACCCAACATGACAATTGAATGCCTTCTCGTCCCTGACACAATGTGGTTTTGAGCTTATGACAACAGAGTGGGAGTCAAGCCTTCCAGATTGCAGAAGACCAAAGAAATTCAAGCAGCTGTGAAGTTGCTCTGCCTGGGGTCAGAAGGCAGCAAATGGGAGATGGCTCAGTTTGTAAACTGTGGCCATGCTCAGGGGTCTGCACCCAGCCCTGAGCTTAAAGCCCCAAGTTTGTCCTGCCAGCCCTGTCACTGATGCAGTCTGGCCAAGATCCCTGCAGTGTCTTTGGTGTTGTATTGTCCCCACCTGCTAAAGAGAGATTTCCTTCCTTCTTTGTAAAGGGATAGAAATGTTCACTCTCGTTTTAGATGTGGTAAAACACACATATGCATGCATGAATACCTATAGATGCAATACATGTATATACATATATTTACATGTAAATTCTCTAGTGAACCAGAATTTGTTTTCATCGAGGATTGAAAGTCATAACTTCAGGTTGGGGAATTTTTTTTTGTATTTCTGAAGTAACCATAAATCCTGCCTGATTTTGAACTCTTATTTTTCAGGCCTTAAATCACCATCCATTTATCTTCAGATTTCATGCATTCTGTGATGAGGAGTGTTCTGAATTTCCAAACAGCTTCCATAAATTATTTAGAACTGAAAATGCCATGTTAAAAAAAAAAAAAAGTAGAAGTAAATAAACTGAGCATCTTTGCTGGTGATGGAGCCCTGTGAATAAAAGCAGAGGGACTTGTGCTCCCTCTTTTGACCATGGCCTGGTCTGAACATCCTGAAGCTTGGGACATCAAGATCTTTGGTATGACAGAATGTGAAGAGAACACATATGGCAAGAGATTTTTCCTACTTCAGGAATGAAGCTGATTTTGCAGCTGCAGTATGAAGTTAGGGAGAGAGAAGGAGGCAGCTATCTTGCAAAGAGTTTGGGAGCCTTTGGATTGCTCTGCCTAAGGAGCAGTCACTGTGTACAAATGTTTAGTTCAACAAATCCAGATAAGCACATATTAATGGAATTCTACCATTTGCAATGGGAGTCTGCAAAACACAGGCTCAAATTAGCTGAAATGTCAAAGTCTTTTGTCTTACATCTGCTCTGTTTCTCATCTTGCTTTTTGAACTGTGTTTTATTGAAACTCACAGTTCTTTAATGTCATGGTATTTGGTGAAATAAAAGCTCACACATTCACACTTCCAATATTAAAGTCCTCTCAAAACTCAAAAAGTAAGTTGCTCTCTAGAGTGGAGGGCAGCTGGGACTGTCAAGAATTGTCTCAGCTGCTTGGTCTGGGAATGCTCCCTCCACTCTGGCAGAGGTGGTAAAGGTCCTAGAGAACCACAGTGGGGCTTTATGGTGAACACTGACACAAGTTGCCCAGAGAGGTTGTGGAGCCTCCATCCCTGGAGATATTAAAGATATATGGATATGGTCCTAGGAAACTGGCTCTGGCTGACCCTGCTTGAGCAGGGGTTGAACCAGATGATTTCTAGAGCTCCCATCCTCCCTCAGCCCTTCTGTCAGTCTTTATTGAAAGTGGCTTTTCATATCTTGGAATTAATGATTGAAATCTTGCTGGCATGAAATGGCACTGGACAGACTTGTCACTGAAGTGAGGACAGTGTGTGGGCCCAGAGGTGCTGACACACAGCAGCAGCTCAGCACTTAGCAGCGTCCAGCAACATTGTTCCTGTGCCTGGTTACAGTCCAAGTGGGTCTGGTGCTGGTGCTGCTCACGGCCCTGCGTCGTGCTGCCATCTCCTGGGATAGCCCCTCCATAGCTCCTCCTGCCTCAAGCTACATGGAACCTCCTGGTGTCTCTGCTGTCCCTCCTGGTTCTCACTAAACCACAGCGTGCCTCGGTGAGATCAGCAGTGTCACAGAGGATGCTGCCAGGCTGTGGGAGGTGTTTCAGGGTGTGCTCTTTCGGAAGGTCAGTGGCAGGGAAGGTGCTTGTGAGTTGGGTAAAATATGAGGTTTAGAAATCTCATCTGCATCAATGTTCCATGATTCATTCCCCAGGACAATGACTGCATGGCTTCAGCACCCTGGAAGGGATTACTCTTGCTGGCTCCCTTCTCTGGAGCAGCCTCCCAAAGCTGTGCAGGAGCGAGCTCTGCCTCCCAGCGCTCTGTAGGAAGAGTGCAGCAGTGCAGGTTACTGAACCAGCTCAGCTTTTCTGATCCTAGGCTAGCACCAAGTGGTGCTGCATGTTTGATATTCACACCACAAGGGATGAAACAGAGCCACATGTCCAGCTAAACTCCTGTGTGCACCCTAAATTCCTCAAATCTGCACAGTAGGTGCAGATGTATCTCCTATTCATAAATTCTGGTTTACATGCCCCATTGGTGTCTCTGCTGTATCTGGAAACCTTATATAACCAGGAAATCCTTGAACTGGAGTCATTAAACTTCTTTAATAGTATGTCTAGATGTAAAAAACATACATTCATAAACAAATAAATCTGCTGCTTTGGGGGTTTGAGTACAGCATCTAGTTTCTTGTGATGTTGTTGAAATGACCATAATATGCTGAACTTCAGCAGAATTCCTTCACCTGTGCTACTAGTTTTGGGAGAAATTTCAGGGGGTTTTGATAATTATTATGTACACTTTCCTCACTGTGCTACCCTGGAATTCTGCAAGTTTTCTCTAACAGAATAGAAGTGACCAACTTTAGTGATATACTGCACGTAGAATGACTGCTTGTGTTTTTTCACCAGTTTTTTGCTGTTAGAAGTGAGTTGCTGGTAAATAAAAAAAAAAACTCCTCTGTGTGGAGAGAGATGAAATCTGGACCTATACTTGTACATAGATCTTTGTGGCCTGTTGTAGTCAGGTTAATGCTATTTGCTTGAATTTTTTTTTGCAAAAACTTTTGCTTGAAAGTTCCAAAATGCAGCAATTTCATTCATTCTCCAGGGAGTTTTCCTGTTTCCCAGTTTGTCAGGGAAAGCCCTAACTGCCAGGTACTGCAGGGGCTTCGGGAATATCCCAGCTCTAGAAGAATCTGGGTTTTGAACTGAGGTCTCTGGAAGGAGTTTAATGATAAAACATGTAAAAAACAGGTTCTCCAGTGTCCAGGGAGATGTTAAACTAGTCTTGGGGTGAATCAGTTCCCAGGGCTGGAAGGCTTCATTGGCACAAATAAATGGTTGAGGGGTTGAAAAGATTAGAAAACGTATCTGAACACAAGGTGGCACTGTCGGAATTAATTTTACAATGTTTAATTCATTTTCTGAGTTAATGGTTTTTTTTGTGGTGCTCTTAATAGGCCCACAGAGAGTATTCTTGTTTCCACATCTATGTTTTCAGGAATTTGTAAGGGCATCTTTACTGTAAAATTAATAGGAATCAACCTCAGCAGTGTGGCTTAGCTGATCACAGGCTCTGCAATTTTTGCTCTGAAAAAACTGAACAAACACAATGCAAATACTAAACCCTTCCCCACCCTGTTCACAAAAATGTGAAAATTGAGAGCCTGAGGGGCATCCCTGGTGTTGACTAACTTACTGACTTGCTGAGATGGGCTTGATGTGTATCATCCATCTCCTGTTCCTCTCTTGGTTGCTTTGCCCTGTGTGTAAAGTGTATGATCATTGGGCCAGTGGCATTACTTTCATTCTACTTTGCATGTTGCCTCACAGGGCTATCCAGTATGTAATCAAATTTCTAGCATCTATTAAAATATACATCAATTTCAAGTTAAAAGCCATGCTTTTAGCTATTGCCAGTCTCAAGAAGTTTATCTCAAGGAGTCTTTGTCTCAATATCTTCAAGTTGTGATAGACACTTAAAAAATCTCTAAGTTGAAGTCAAACTTACTTTATTGCTGACTCGGGTCTGGTGATTTCACATCTCATTGGTTACAAATGTAGTGGAACAAGATGTTCTATTGAATTTACAGAAGATTTTCTGAAGTGTTTCTCATTCTTTCATTGCTCTTTCATTTTCATAGGCCTGAAAACGTTTATAAAAGCACAACTGGTCACTGTTTGCCTTGGATGTCATAAAATACACCGTGCACATACAGCATTTGGTCTGAGGAGGTGTCCAGTATTTTTTTAAAATGTGTTCAGAAATACTTCTCCAATTATTAGAACTTGGAATCTTATCATCAGCCACAAACACTCAGAAGGTGTGAATTGCTCTTCACAGCCAAGGCATTATTTCACAAAACACAATATGCTTGTTTCTTCTTATGGTCCCAAACATAAATGTTGTCACTGTGTTTTTCAAGCTTGTTTTATAAGGACACAAAATTGTACTTAGATGATTGGTTCAGATCTTCTTTTGACAGTGTCATGATCTGTAAGCATTTTTATTGAAAAACCTTAAAATGTGATCCATTATCCAAGGCTGGAACTTTAGCAGAAGAAAATATGTGATAAAACAATAACTGCTGCAAACACATTCAAATTTTTTCACACGACTGCCATGGCACTAAAGTGTGGAGCTGTGAGTTTCTCTGTACATTTTTAACAAGATTATTTAGCTATGAATTATTGCCTTCATACAATTAGAAGGTATTTTCTTTTTCTGTAGTTTTTTAGCCCCAGAACTTCCTGCACTGCCTGCCATGGTATCACACAATGCTGATATGACAATGGTTAAAAGCAACACCCCTTGTCATGTGGTGCCTGCCAGGGAATAACACCTCCAACTTACTGCTGGGAAAGATCAGGGTCCAGCTACTAACCTAAACTAAAAATTTTGGTCTTACTTTTATTTGTGATTCCATCATGTGTCAATGAGTCCATGTCAGATAATTGTATCAGTCAAGTTTTATATGAGTTTCAAATAAAAGCTTGCATATAAATGCTGTATGGTAGCCCCAAGGAAGTTTGAAGGCTGACCACTGATGCAGAAGGCTTGGAGTCATCTGGTATTCACTGCTTTTCCTTTAAAACATCTCTAGTTTGCACAATACTTCATAATCTAGAAAGAGAGAAATTATATTTGAAAAAGAGAAGTTATATAAGGAGCTGCTGAAACCTCCCAGCTCAGTGCTAGTGCATTGCTTAACCAATTTTCTGTGTCCACCAGCACTCTGAGATTGTCTCATAGCTGGAAAGAAGTGGAGAGACTAGTGTCAAGAAATAATCTTGGGTCCTGGGGAGATGTAAAGTTTAGCCCACGTTGGATCTCTGAGCAGTTAATTTGCTCTCAGGTGACACTGGTCCTGAGGATGCCTTGTGCTCAGCTCAAGGTCCGGGGACAGCAGTTTTGGTACCACTGCCACCTTTTTGAAAGTGGTAGTGGTACCAAACTGGTGTATAAGCACCTTCTGTGTTCCTTTTAGTTTTATGATCCAGGTCTCAGTTCCTCGGAAAACATTTGTCCTGCAGATGTCAGCTGGGTGACACATGCTGGAAGGTTTGGCTTAGGTCTACTTTATGAGGAGGATATGGGTTTGGCAGTGATTCATAACTGAATAGTTGCAAGCCTTTATTTTCAAACTGCTTTGAAATGTAACAGCAGCAGAACTAAAAATAAATAAAAGCCTTTATTTCTGTTTTTCAATTTTTCAAAAAATTTCATTTTACTATTTCTTAATATGTGAAAATTAAGCCTGGGTGAATATATGCGTATTTATTAAAACACTTAACTAGGAAATTCCTGGTGAAATGAATAATCTTGTCTCTGGGCAGGGGGGATTGTATAACTAGGTAATCTTGAAGGTCCCTTTTAACTGAAACCATTCTATGATTCTGTAGTATCAATAGCTGAAAGTGTCTTTGACTGTATCATGTTGAGTATAGAACATATTCACAAGTTGTTTTTCTTATTTACCTAACAAATTAAGGAAGTATTCCAATTATTTACACTTTATCCTGTTAATTACTGTCTAATTTTACTGTTGGTTGTAGTAACCACCCAGTTAAATTAATATGTTGTGTATGCTAATCACAGCAATGATCAGTGTAAGACATTTTTGGTGATATTATATTTACTCTTTGATACTACCTAGAGCAGGTACAAATTTCACATGGCATTCATTTCAATCTGCAGCCTCTGCTCTACAAGAAGACACCTGGTTATTAAATAATAAAACTCAAAAATTAGTAATGGTAGGCTTAATTTTCAGATTTTTTTAAAATCCTAAATAAAACGTCAGCAATCAGAACTTCTCAAAAAGTGAGAGTACCAGAATGGAAAACAACAGAAAAAATTGTCACTGCAAAGGGCTGAATTCCCATTTTTCCCTAGTTTGGGCTAGCAGGTGTGGTAGGGGATGGGCAACAAGAGAAGCATATTATTGTGGCTTAACAAATCAGTGCCAACGAGCCAAGCTGCACTGAGCACCATGGGCACAGCTGCTCAGTACAGCAGCTGGACAGAGGTCCAAGCATTTGGCATTTTGTCAGCCTTTTGGAGTGGGTGAGCACCCAGAAGGTGCAGGGCTGTGACTGTGTGCTGGGGAGGCACAGCTGGTGAGCCTTGGGAGCAAATATCCCTCACACTCAGGTGGTACCCAGGCCTGGTACCTGTGATTGCACTGGAGGCACTCTGGCCTGGAGCATTCCTAGTTACCAGGAACAGGAAAAGGTAATGAAAATGAGGAGTTTGTTGATGATAATTCGGTGGATCTCAGCTTTTTCTAAATACAAGTAAAGACCAGCAGTGTAAATGGCATAGATTCATTTCACAGGAACAAAGGCTTTTAAAAATAAATATTTACAGTTACTTCTTGAAAGCTTGTATTACGTATCTGAAGGAGAAGGATCAGCCTGATTTTTTTTTTTTTTTTTTGTAGACAGAATAAAGTCTACCAATGCCTCTGTTGACATACACAAGTAGATACTGTCAGCTCTTATCTGAAATGCTCAGTGATATAAAGATTTCTTTGTGTTAGTCTACAATGTTAGAGGAAAATGATCAAATGTAAGCCCAAGCCTCATTCCTCAATGATAGATTTCCTCCTCTTTGTTCATAGCAAATTAAAAAGACATTTGAAAGCAGTAAGGTTTGAGATTTGATTTGGAAGAAGTAGAACTCTAGTCTATAAATAATAATTTCAATTGATCTATAATAGTTATCTGTTCATGGAACATTGCTTCAAAAGAAGACAACAGAAGTGCAGGTTAGAAAAATCTCAATGTTGCAATAAATAAGCCAGTCACTTTTTGATGAGACAAAATTTCTCTTTTAGTCAGGAACTTCTGCAGATGTCCTAAATGACCTTGGTGAGACATCCCTCTGTAACCTGTTGCACTGCCACTATACAGAACCTGGGCTCCTTTCTGGGAGGTAGGTACTGGCTCAAATGTCAGCTACTGTGGAGTGCTCCTCACCAAAGGACCTTGGAGCTGGACCCCAGGGTGCTGACTTCCCCCAAGTCCTCCCTTAAGCCTGAACCTTTGTGTCTGTACTGTGTTTAAGTAAAGCAGGTGATGCTTTTCAGGATCTTGACATCAGTATTTAAACTGAAGTATAGCAGTTCCATCCCTGTGCTTCAAGGAGACTGTTTCCTGCTCTCTTTCTTTTAGGCATTTCTGCCTTGGCTTCTCTGCCACAGGTTTCTGTATCCTAGGAGGATGGAGCAAGGTTTGCTTCTCACTTGGGCATGCTGCAGCTTAGAAAAAAATAAAAAAAAATCCAAAAAACAAACCAAAGGGAAATCAGGGAAAAGAACTATGAAATTTAGAGATTTCTTAAAACAATAAGAAGCTTTGTTCAGGAAGACTGAGAAGTTCACATTCAGTGTAACATGGTCATGGTTGATGCCAAACATTTCCCTTAGAAAGTGCTTATTGGAGCGAGTATAGAAGTCAAAATACCTATCTTGTATCACATACTTACATAATTTTAAAAAAGCTCTATCATCTAAAAATGCTGTTGTTCATATTTTTTTGTTTTAAGTACTCCTGCAAGGAGCAGGGTGTTGGAATCTCTGATCCTTATGGGTCACTTCCAACTCGAGATATTCCATGATTCTATATGTAACTGGAAACCTAATGAATTTACAGCTGGAAAGGAACTGCTAAGCAAAGAGAGGAAGGTAGCTTCTCTTTCACAAAGCTCTCTGGCTGCAAGCTGCTGGAAGGCATAAGGACACAACCAGAGATACCACTGTATATTCCCTCTCTCCTTCACTCCTCCAAGCTCCTGCACAGTGTGCCCCCAAACACACCCACACGTGGGGACACTCATAGACACTGAACAGTTTCATTAGGGTTCTTGTTTCTGTTTTTCACATGTCTAACACAGCCACAGACACCCATTTCCCTACAAGCTCCTCTGCCTGACAGCAATGGCAATGTTTTAATTGTACAAATAGTAATAATATGTAAGGTTTTGCAAAGAGGCTTCCTAAACTCATGGCACATTCATATTCTAAATTCGAAGTGGAAAGCCATGAAATGGTATCTAAAATGAAAATGAATGAGATTCCTACTTTAAATAGTTAAATTATTGCAAAATTTCCTGAAGAGATTTTATTTCAGTTATGATCAAAAAAACCCTAATGTTTCTCAGTAATTGCACTGCATTTGTGATTTCTCATTAGCACTGTGCCTATGGTGAGTGATGCAGGGTGATGCTGTTTCTCTTCTAATGGGAGACACAAGGTCTTAATACTTTGTATTTCTCAGTAAAGAAAATACTATGGGTTGGTTTTCCTTTTGAAAGAATTTCTATTCACTGGAATGACACAAAGGATCACAACCTGTTAATGTATTCCCACCATTTATTGAACATCTCATTAGTGAAAGTCTCTGGGTATTTGAAATCTTACTTTACTGTAAGAAAAGAGATGGAGCTATCAAGTTGTTTCATAAAAGTCTCATAGGAGATAATCTTCCAGGAAGCTAATACAGGGCCATTTTGTGAGCAATTTGCCATTGGAAGAACTTGCAACCCTGAAAAACTGATTCACAGTAGTAGAAGCTGTTTTTGATTATCTTCACTGGCACTATTGGCTTTTATCATCCCTTGCAAACCAGAGAAAACAAATAGGAATTTACAAAGATGAGAGTCTAGACACTCCAAACCTTTCGTGACATCAGCCTTATCTGGGCATCATGTGCATGCATTGGGACACAGGAGATAGAGGAGAAGATCATTCTAAGGTCCTGAACTTACCCTTTTTCAGGTGAGTTGCTGCCAGAGACTTTGAAAGTTTTAGATTAATAAAGTCTACAAGTATTTTTAACAGCACCAGTTTCAAGCAATGAGGCCAGCTCCAAGGCAATACCATTTGCAGCAACTATACCACCTGCATCAAAATGAAACAAAATGTTTCCAACTTTGTTGGCTGTAGCTGGCATCTTAGAGCTATATTATAGAATCACAGAACACCTAGGACACAGGATAGAAATGGTAATAGAATTATGAAGCAAGGTTCGGTAGCAACTCACATTATTCATATCTGATCAAAACCAAAACCATGGTTTTAAACACATTATGTTTGCAAAGAGAAAATGCTTGCCTTATAATTAAAATGGCAGCTAAAATATCTATGTATCTATTGTCTATCTAGCAAAACCTAGAAATGGCAACATCTTATCATAGGATCACAAATGGGTGTGGTGTATGAGCAAGGGTGAACCAGAGCAAGGCAAAGTTCTGTTTTAAACATCTATTTTTGTTTAATAACTATGGTAAAGGTTCCTTTGTAAAGGTCTGACAGCTACTTGCTGATGGTGGCAATGTCATCCTTTTTTCTAGTTGAAAGGAAGCTCTGTGGATACAGTCAGAAACCTTTTCAATTTCTTGATGTTGGTGGTCCCAATGTAATAGTTTAACATGCAAAATTTTTCATTATTAAGGAGTTAGATTTTGCAAATTTAGAACATTCTAGCATGCCTGTGTTGTAAGATTATATTGTAATCATCAAACTCTCTTTTGTTCCCAAGACATTGACATCCTGCTTTATTTTCAATTTAAAGTGTAAATGTTTTTCCACCACTCCCACTGGCACAAGCACACAGATCGATGTATTTGTATACTAGCTGTTTAGGCCCAATGGAATTGTAATGAAAGAAGAGCAGGTACATGGATCTGAATATTCCATCTCAGTTGGCAGGGAAGAAGAGTCATGATTGTCATGTAAGTCCATTCAGATTTTCCAAAGTACATAGAGAGCAGTATCTTTTCTGTTATTGACATGGAGATAAAGATTTGATTAGAGAAACTGGCCCATAGCAGGCAACTGAGAAGGGAAAATAGCAAGGGAAAGTGAGAAAAGAAAAAATTAGAGACTGGCCCAAAACTCTACAGCTTCAGGAGCTAGTGTGCAATATTTACTTTTGCTTGATCATTTTAAAGGACAAGTTGGCACTTGTTCCAGTATATTTGCTTTAATCTTCAAAGTACTGAGTTGAGAAGGAGGTGTGGCAGGATTAAAGAATTTGAATTAGAAACTCTTGAGAAGCCTGTTAGAGAGGTTTACAAGATATATTTGAATTTCTCTGCTCTAGAACTCTCTCTTTGAGTGTCTTGCTTTCTTTTCTCTCACAGTCGGCCTTAGAAGCTATTCTGTTAATTAGGTAAAATGTTAACCTTTTTAATGCTGTACTGCTCTTGTTCTTATAGGTCATTACTCTTTCCATATCACCTAATTTACACTATTTAAATTTCTTTTTAATATTGATTCTTGCAAATATGTAATAGTCCTTTCCCCACATAACATCAATTTTAGAAGGCTCGTCTTAGCTCCAACTGTTCTCATTATTCTTTTACATCTGACTCCAGTGGAGTTGTCTCTCACTTTTAAGGAGCTCATTCTCCAGGGATCATGTTTTCTGAGGGACAAGCCACCCGGATGTATTCACAAAACCAACTCAGTAGGTAAACATCAGTAGCCAAACATTTCCCCCCTGAGAGCTGGCATCTTGTGCACCTCCGCTGTTCCGCCCACAGCTGGGTGTGTTTGTGTGTTTGCAGGGTTTATGTCCTGTTGCAGCCTTGGTGATGAGTTTGTGATGTTGGCAGCCAAAAAGTCAAAAGGAGATACAGGAGTGGAGGGCTTCCGAAGCATCTCAAAAAACAAAACAACATCTGAACTCTTTTCTGCACTCTCCAGGCAGGTGAAGGGCTGGCAGATGTGCAGGAATTGTTAGGCAGCTGTGGAAGCTTCCACATCAAGGGCTGTCCTTGAAAAGCACAATTGGGGTGGAGGGTTTCACTCAAACTACAGGATGTCTGATTTAAAAATAAAATTACATACAAATGTAGAGTAATTTGAAATCTCTTTGAAATCTCTTTGAAAATCTCTTTGAAATTCAGATTGTGATTACTTACTTCCATAAATCTAATTGCTTTTTAGAAAACCCTTCCCTTGTAGTTTAAGTTTTGAAAGTTTACCAACAATAGGAGATAATTTCAGTGACACAATTTATGCCATATTTAAATGTTTCATCTGTTTTTATGAGAGATAATAAGCAAATACTTTGTGTTTGAATACTGTACCTTGGAAAAGTCACTGACAAAATTAGTAAGTTTATTAATATGTTTTTCAGAAAGGACAGCAGGAATTAATTTATTTTCCAGAATGCACATTAATTTCTGATGAGTAATGCTTCATATGGAGTGATTAGTCCTATTTTTATATCCCCCACAATTTATCATTATTAAAATCACCACTGCATGCCATATGTATTCATATTACAGCAGCTTTTGTTTGAGAGATCTGTCCACAAAGCACTGTATACCTTTGATTGACTCTAATCTACTAATGAGATTTTCAGATAATTCTTTCCATTGCTTTGGAAGACGTTTCAGCATTCCATTGCTTCACTTTATTCGAAATCTTAAGGAACTTTTTAACAATATAAGACACAGATAACAATGCTACCATTTAGGAGTTCTTCTAAAGTTGTACAGACCTTCTTTGTGTGACCCCATAAGAATGAATTCAGAGCAAGTGTTTAGCATAAAACCTACAAGAAATGGGAATATGTGGGAAGTGCAGCCTCCTGTGATTTGTGGGGTGTGCTAGAACAGTGCTGTGAGGAGCCTTTGCAGAACAAGGATTAGCTGGGATGCAGCAGGGTTCTGGACAGCACTCTGGATATCTGCTACCATCCTAATGGCAGCTGGTCAGCTGAGAACATCTGATAAAATCACTTCTTGTCACAAAACCAAAACATTTTATGGGATGTATATAGAACTGAATGTATGTACTTCCAGAATATACATACTTCTATCTAGAATAAAAATATTGCTTTATTAATAGGGAAGTGTTTCCTTTGATTTTGATTTTGCTCTTAAATTTAGTGTCTTTTTTACTACAGTTATTGTCTTGGGTGATGAGACTGTTTAATCCAAATTTGTATCATTAAATTACTTCCCAATGTGAGTTCAATACTGTTGGTTTGGAATTGTTTCATTCCCTTTCTCCGAGCTTCAGAGTGTATGATCCTTCATTCATTTGGGCATTCATACTTCTTGACCTCCTTTCACTGTCTGTAGTTGCAGGATGAAGTTGCTTCATTACTTGTCTTGTGCTGACCCAAATACAGTCTGAGTTACAGACTCCAAAACTTTTCATATCAGGCTGTTTATCAGGTTGACAGCAATACACAGTAATTTTCCTTACCTACTTAAATTTTTAATATTTAATAAATCATATTGAAATGCTAAAAATAGTTCAGAATCTTAATGGCCATTTGAAGACAGAAAGAACACTGGGAGAGACATTTCACTTAAGGCCATCTGACTTTCATAAAATGTTAATCATATGGGGTAGGACCCAGCTTGCATCTACATACTGCAACTCTGCATCTGACTGTCTGTCTAGCTTGGATCTGAATTTTAGATGTCTAGTGGAGAAAGCCTCCTAAAATAAGCACCTGCCTTCCGTGTCAAATGAATGGAAATCTCTAAAGTGCTCCAGAGACCTGTCTGCTTGAATTCAAGCATCTCAGTAGGTATTTATCTCTCAGCTCAGTGGTGAAATTGAAAAGGTAAATTTTGCTTCAGTAACTCAATAGGTAATCTCTCACCAGGTGCAAAAATGAAATGGGCAAGTAAAGATCTGCTTATGCAACAGTCTCACAACTGGCATGTGTAGAAAAGAAGGTATGATTTAATCTGCTCATAATTCTACCTAGAAACACTACCAAGGGCATTTTATCTGTGCCTTTTTTGTCATAGTTCAAAAATGGTTATTTGTGAAAGCTTGCTTTAGCTGGAAACTAGATAAACCAGGGTAATTTCATCTTAGAAAACATGTTAGCCTCACTTCAAAGGTACCTTTAAAGGATATATTTTTAAAGTATTACTTATAACAATTAAACTATGGGCTAGTTTATCAGCAATGCCTGTGCACGTGACTTTCACCTTAAAGATGTGGAGTTTTTTTGTAATGGTCCAAATGCAACACTGTCAGCAATCAGTTTCTTGGTTTTGTTATAACCTTGTAATTTAAAAGTAACCTTTCTGCAATATTTTCCAATAAGAGATATGAGAGTCCATCATCAACAAGTAACAAGGAAAAACTTAGGTAAACTTTAAAAATAAAAAGGTGAATTTTAGTAGAATTTCACATTGTGGTGGTATGAGGCAAATCTGTGTTTCCAAAGGGAGTGGACAACATCGCTTCCTAAGACAGTTATTTTGAATAGGTTTCAGTTTGACATGGGCTAGCATTACTGATTTCAATATGAAGTGGAAAAGGTTGAGTCCAAAGAACAAATTTGAGTTTTAAAATAAATAAAAGGAGAATAGCCATGATCAGAATTTGACTGATGTGTTCCTGTTGCTTTGAACAGGTTTTGATATACAATTTTGCTGGAGTAGTTCTCAATTCTAAAGAAGGCTGTCATTATATACAAGTCCAGAGCAAAGCAGAAGATGAAAGGTTCTAAGATGTGACCAGTGCTACAGCAGCAAAGCCCTGTGGGAAGGACAGACACCCTCCCTGGCCATGGCCAGCTGGCTGCTTGTCACTGTAGGCTTTGTGAACTACTTTGGTTGTTTCCTGGGAAGAGAGCAAGGGTTGATTGGTTCAGCACTGGGAGCTTGCTTCTGTCTCTTCCTTAATGCCTTCAGACTGAAAGGAGAAAGTATTTGACTGAGTTGCAGATATCAGCAGGGGCTGATACAGGCCAGAAATGTGCTGCTGTCTGTCCAGAAGCCTCACAGTTGAGAGAGGAGGGGGCAGAAACATCCCCTCCCAGCCCAGTGCATCCCTTTCCCTGCTTGCCTCTTCCCCACACGGGCAGAGGTATCTGTGCTGGTCAGCAGTGCTGAGGCTGGAAAGTGCATGGACATATGGACCACAGTATTATCAAAATAATCGAAAGAATTTATGTTGTTTTTACTATTCCCGCTGTGCTCATGAATGTTGTCCATATCGCAATTTCATGTTGCTTTCATGTAAAAGTAACAAATTTTAATCTATTTACAAGATGAAATCAGCATTTCTTTTACTTCATTAATTCTATATTTCTTTTAAAATGTCTGTGTTTGGAACTTTTTTCATGAGTAAAATACAATTTTGCAAGAAGCATATTAGGTCTATGGAAATGTGCATCAGATCTATAGTCAGTTAAGATGATACATATAAAGCTTAAAACTATTGATTTAAAATGTTTATTGGGAAAGAAGCTATGTGGATGTTTATAAATTATGGATGTTTTCCATAGCTAAATATTGCCAGCAAGCTTAATGTTTCCTCTTTTACATTTATTTCAGTTTTTTTGTCTGTTGTAACACATCCTAGGATTTAAATAACCTGAGTAATTTCTAAACAGGGTGTCACCGGTGTACTCAGTTCTGAGCTAAATGTCAATTCAAGTGCAGAAAGCAGCAGCTGTTAAAGGGGATTACAAAAGTCAATATTTAGACTATTACCAGTGTCTAATAAAGCTGATTATTGAACACATTCACTGGGTATATGAAGTCTATAGAAGGAAGGGCCTATTTGTCTTCAAAACACTGGAAAAAATAATATTGCTGGCAAACATTGTTAGAATAAATAGCCTTATGGCAGTACCTTCTGCTTGAGGAGTGTGTGTGTTTAATCAAATCATGTTGATCTTTCCCATTTTAATAGTTTTAAAACCAATTCTAATAATTCTTCAATAAGCACCTGCCTATTCCTTATGTACCCTTGAAAACCTTGCCCTTCAGTTATTGTAACTATAAAAGAATCTTTGGCTCCTGAATTAGTCAAGGAATATTTCACAATGTGTTTCTTTGTAATTTTTGAATTATTTTTGTAAGATTTTTTAAAAGCTTTTGTATGTATCTCACATGTGGTAGTAACAGCTGAAAGATGGATTTTTGGTCTGGCATTTAAAGTTAGTGAAGCACCTGAAGCTGCAGAGAGACACCTATTGTTACAGATGGCATTTTAGGGACCTAAGCCTCTTTGATTTCCATTAATTTCAGTGGAAATTTGACATATTATCAGCTTCTGAACTTCCTCATGTATACATACCAGTACCTTCAGGCTTCTGACCTTCACATATGTGACCCTCAAGGTACACCATCTTCAGTAAACTCACCCTTGTAATTTTCTCCTTGAACTTAGGCACCCTAAATTCTTTTTTGGGAAGATCAGCATTATGGTTGCAATCACTTGATCTTACATTTCCCAATGGGAAGATAAAATATGAAGTAAGACAACAATACTGGGATTTTCTCCTGCATGTCCTTCTTGGTCCCGTGTGGTACAGTGCTGACTTAGGTCCCACAAGGATGCTGTGCCCTGAACAAAGCAGTCTGGGGTATGAAGGGTTTGCAGGAGCAGAGGTTCAGGAGCAGCTCCTGCCCTTGGGAAGCAGCCTGCACCTCTGGGGGAGGGAAGGGTGGGTGAGTGGGGATCACAGGCTGCAGCCCCAGAAGTGAGAGGAAAAGATGACAGCCTGAGTGGTGTAGAAATTAATAAAAATGGGTGAAATATACTTTCTGCCTAAGGGGCATTTGCATTCTACACAGAGCACATAGTGGCATGCCTCAGCCCACTGCTACCACCAGTGGCAATTTCAACAGCCTTCCATCTCTTCTTCACTGCAGCTGCAGAGCATCCCTGTGCCATACCCATGTGCTGAGAAGGAAAATGTACTTTTTATGTTTTCTACTGTAAAACAGAATTTCATTCAGTCACTTGTTTCTGTTGAATTGTCCCCCAAAATTGTCCCGCTTTCACTTTGGAAGCCAAATTTAGAGATGTCTTGGTTTGGCCTTCCATCTGTAGGCTGGGGATTTGGCCTTTTCCTATTACTAACTAAACAGCAAGCCATTTTCAGTAGTTCATAGAGCAGAGCCCAAGTCATATATGGTCTCCCCCAGCTCCAAAAAAAAAACTGAAAAGAGAAGAAAAGAGAAGAAAAGAAAAAAGGTATTTGATTTATTACTTTCACACAAATCTGTGAAATCAGAAAAAGTAACTTGGCGCAAGAACAATTTTAAATAATAAATTTCTAGGCTCAAAATAGTCTTCTCATAACATCTAGGAAGTGCTGCTGCAGCTCAGTTCTTGAGTGTCTGTAAAATTCCAGTGAATTTAAAATCAGTAAGGGGAGGGAGAAATGTTCCTTCAGCAAACTGGGTTAAAGGGAGGATCTCATTTAAAAAATCAGGATACTTTGGCAGTTGCCTTTTAAGATTAAAACCAAAACTAGTTAAGTTAATAGGATTCTGCCAACTCAGAAGTTACAATAAATAGTAATAGCTAAACTATTTGTGGCAATAAAATGATCCTAAAACAACATATTTTAAGTCTCATGGAGAGCACTGGAATTCACTCTATAGACTTTAAGATCCCTGCAGATAGATTGCACCTCAGCTGTTAATCATGGAGCAGATTTTTGTCTAAAAGTGACTTGATACTGCATCAGACCCAAAGAGTGTGTGTGTCACCACCAGTAGATCACAGTGGTAGTGCTGAGTTTGAAGTATCTGGTTATGGATTGCTGTCAGGAACTTCAGAAAGAAATGTAACCAGTAGGTTCAGGCTGTGCAACTTCTCAGCACATTTGCAGAGAGGAAGGAGCACACTGTTGTGGTTTAAGCACAGGTCTGGGAGCCAGGAGGTCTGGATCTATTCGTGGCCATGTGCTGTGACCTTGGATAAGTCGGGTTATCCTTTCTGGGCTCCTGCACATCCGGTATTATATCTGTGCTTAGGTAAACACATTGCAAAGTGTTTCTATTGTGGTCACTACACTTCTCTTCTGAGGGCATCTTGGCCTTCAAGGCAATGGGAATGGTAGGGGAGGAGCAGGAGAAAGTTTGGGGGTTTTTTCCAGGTTGAGTCAGTAACTTCTCCAAGTTCACATGTGATTAATTTCATTGTTACATGTGTCCTTCCTCCAAGAGCTAAGTGTCACTCTGTGTGCCCCAGTCAACTTTGGTGGGACTTAGGTGGCACTTGGCTGTTCTCCCCATGCAGTGAAACAGATGGGAATAAGTAGTGCATGTCTCATATTTAATAATTTGAACTCCTTGCATGCTCTTCAGCAGCATGTAAGGCTGTAAACTTCCCTGCCAAAAGGAATGCCAAGACAAAGCAGTAGCAAGAATCCCTCTGATTTGTGGACACTAGAGGGCATTAGAGGAATATTTTACTAATACATATATGTTAAAAAAAAATAGAGGGCAAAATAGTTCCCTAAATCTCAATAGTACCACTAGTAACACTTGCAGCTGTAGGAGCTGACATTTTTAGGTGCTTGCCTGAATTGTTAGCAATCCATCCATTACTATTCATACAACATTGCTAATCAAACATAACATATCTCAGGTGTTAGCTACAAAGGACATTCTAGGTTCCAAGATATATGACTAAGTAACATAATTGTGGCTGAACAAGGGAAAAAAAGGGGATCACGAATTTGGTTGTTCATATTGTGGCTGATCATATTCCCAACCACTTCTGCACTGTGCTTCCACATCAGGTGGTGGAGGAGAATTTGCAGAGGTGACTGCATCTTTCCCTTCTAGTCACAGAGCACGTAGAAGTTGATATTTTGCTTTGTCTCTAGCCATGCACTGGATACTAATAGTGATGTAGAAAACAAACAAATAACCAAAAACCCAAAACAAACAAAAAAACCCAAACAAAATAAGTCAGAAAAGCTGGATCACTAAAGCCACTGGAAGAAGAAAGTGTTCTGTGTGCAGCTCTGGGGGGTGGCTTTTGTGCAGAAGGTGGTGGGTGGTTCAGATTTTGTGCTACCCTGTGACAATGGGAAAATAATAGTTGGAATGTGAAAAATAAGAGCTGTTTTCTTTACTGTCTGAGACAGGGAGCTGTGAAACTGTGTCAGTAATAATATCTCAAAAGGTAGAGCAATATTTTCATTAGTCTGTTCTGCTAGTTTTTCTTTCCTACAGCAGTTCTGACAGATAGAGCAGCAGCAGGAGAGAGTAAAATAAAAGGAATTAGTCTGAATTTTTACTGCAGGCTTTTCATCACAGAACACGAGTGGGAGGCAAAAATAATAGGAGCGTACTGCCATCAGGTAGAAAATTAATAATGTAGAAAACTGCATAAGAACACACAGGTTTGATGTCAGATGCTGTGTAATGGGGTTTGGCTCTCACTGGTGCTCATGGTTTTCAAAGAACAGCTGAGAAGAGTCCCTAATGCCCGAGCTTGTTGCAAACACTGACTACTGAACCTGAAGCAAGTTCTGGAATTGCTATATGAGTCACATATTTTGAGTACATTTAGCTTATGAATGCATGAAACACCTGTGCTGAGACACAGAAAGCACTTCACCTCAGAAAGCTTCTGTCTGGTTGTCTTGACATCGCCATCAATATATTTGTCTCCACGTCACTGTCATGACAGACTGATCTTAGCTGGAGTTCTCAGCTGTTGCTATAATCCAGAGACTAAATCCTGCCTCCCAGCAACCATGCCTGCTACTGTCTCTGTTTCAGGAGATTTAAAACTTGGGCAGTTCACAAGTCTGTGACCAGTGGGCTGGATGGACTTATTTTACTTGGAATTTAAAAGCAGGTCTTGATCATTCTTTGTTGTGACAGTGTTGACAAACTCATCCTTTGCCTCTACAAAAGGAGGTTTGACCTTCTTTAGATGGGTGTGCTGATGTGGCTGCACAGCAGAGTACAACCCTCCTAAATTTACTCTTTACCAGGAGTGATTTTTTGCCTGTGCAGGTTAATCCAGAACGAGATTGGGTAGGTCAGCAGAAGTGTTTCCTGCCAGCATGGCAGCCACACTGGGCCATTTTCTGGGAAAATTGCATCCTTTATGGACTAGATATTGTTTGGCTGTGTGGACTGGTGCAATCACTCTGGTGAAGCCTCTGGTGTTTAGGTGGGGTCTCACTGATGCCAGGGGCTGTACTGAGTGGTAGCAGATTTCCTCACTTGACTGGGGCCTGGAAAGGAGAGACAGCTGGTTCCTGGCATTCCTTTTGGAAGTCAGGGGAAGGAACAAGTTCCACATTTTTCAGATACCAGAGCCCATGCTTAATAAACAGGGGGACATGTCCATGCATAAAACAAAAGTGTGATACTAGCTCCTTTTCACCAGCTTTCTCCAGCTAGTTCTGAGGACACAGATTTTAGCAAACAACCTGCCTACCTAACCCCAGAGGCTCCTGCTCCCATCTTTAGCTCGTGCAGAAGCACTCACTGCTGCCATCCCTCCCCTGCCGTGGTTCCCCCAGTTAGCATGGCTGACCTGGCCCTGGCACTGACCAGGCCTGCCCTTGCTCTGAGGTGCCAGCAAGCCCTCAGTATCCTGCACAGAGGTGGCTCCACCTGTGCAGTGCTGTGACTTTTAACTTCTGGGTCTGTGTGTTTGAAAGATTTGAGAACTCACACTGTGCCCCTGGATAGCTTTTCCTTACATTACCTTGCATTTCATTGTAGCCAGGCAGTGTTGTTTGAGTTCTCTTTCTTTCTCATACAGAAGGCCAAATGGTGATAAGCTCCCTCTCCCCTGCCTTGCCATCAAAGTCTGCTAGATATTTACCTACCCCTCAAATTGTAGTTCAAGTGGGCTTTTTTCATCCTTAGGTTGTTAATAAGTTCCAAGCTGAAGCCTTTTCTCAGATGGCATTGCAAATGTTATTTCAATCACACACTATTGCATTCGTGGCACTTCCAGTGGGATGAGATTGCCTGCCCCAGAAATAAAGTGTGATTTACAGTAAAGACACTTAATGGATGCTGGCATATGTGTCTTTGTAATGTCATATCTGCATGAGTGACAGAATGCCAAAGAGAGCAGCAAAGGTTTCTTTCCTACCTTGGACTCTCCCACTGTTTGGCAGAGGACAGCAGACAGCCTAGCTCTCAGAAATACTATTTTTGTATTGCACAGAAACAAGGGAATGAGACTTTCAGCTGGCATGTGCACTTGATGCCCATTTTTTATCTACTTGAACATGTGCAGGAAGAAAAACCATGGTAACAGAAACTAGCTATGGATGAAACGTTCTGGTGAGTATTTTTTGAAAACAGTATTCTGAACTGTCTGAGTAATTTCAGTTCCTCCTCTCTGTGGTGCTTTCATCAGGTCATGTTCTGCAGTGTGGTTTTGCCACTGTGCATTACTGATTTAATTCCTATCACAAAAGAGGTGCCAATTCATTTCCAAAGATGCACAGAGACTGGCAGTAATTTAGACAGGAAAACTGAGGTGACAAACCCAAACTAAGCAATGCAGTCACCAATAGATTAAAAAAATCAATGGTGACATGGCAAATCTCATCCAGACATGAATATTTTGAGAGCTTCAACTGCATGAAGTTTATTCAGGTCACTATTTCGAATTAATTTTCCTCTAAACAATTAGAGTGGGAACAGGATGTTACCTACAGTTATATTGAGAGTTTTGTACAGTGGATCATCGTAAAAGACCTAAAGTTGGAATTCATATTGAAAGCAATTGGAATTGAAAGTAATTGGAAGTAAAACAGTAGAGTAGTGGGCCATATGGAAGCAGTTGTGAGTGTTATGAACAACTGATAGGATACAAATGTCTAATTTTGTCTCTTCCTCTAGTAAACACTTACAGAAGGAATCCAGCTTCAAATTGTACACTTGCTTTGTGTTAGCAATAAACAGCCATTTGTTAACAATGATCTGTTTTGATAACTCTGTTCTTTGACATTTCAGGATTTCTATCTTTGAAAATGTTCGTCTGTCCTACCCAAACTGCAGTTAACCCTTCTCAAGTCACTTACAGAAGAGCTAGAAGCTCATCTCCTCAAATTCACTCATGCTGCTTCATAACCAGAATATTTAATAATCTAAGTTTTAACATCTGCTACCCCAGGGTGGTTCCCAGCACACTCAGCAGTGCCTCTGTATGGCTCAGGTATAAGGAAATGGGGCTTCTCAGCCCTTTAAAACCTCAGAAGGACTGGAGGAAGAGAGGGTCAAGATGCAAAAGCATTGATGTGAAATTAAAGGAGAGAAATATGGTAGAAGAATGGGACAGGAATGAAGGGCATTCATGTTTGTTCATTTGGCTGAGGCAGAAAGGGGTCACCCAGCAAACACCAGGCTCCTGCTTGACTTGTTGACTGGGTCAAAAATCAGGGATGAAGGCCAGAAAGGGCAGACAAAAGACAGGATATAGGGAACTGTAATGCATAAATCCACCAGTGTGACACAGTTATGTGTTATGGGCAGTGAGGCGGATGCTTCCTTGTTTCTCTCATGGCTCATTCTCTGGAAGGCAAAGCCTGCTGCTGACTGTAACTGAAGGCAGCAGCTAATGCCAGAAGATGGTTCAGGACTTACAGCCTCCAGTGTTTAGTACTTGTGTAGCAATATTCCAGAGAAAACACGTAGATGCATTTTAGAATTTTTTGGCACCTTCCTCATACTTGCAAGGTGACCAGAGATAGATAGCAGGGCCACCTCAAGCATTCTGTGTTTTCATACTGGAAGTTACCCCACTGTTGTAACTTTTAACAATGCTTTGCACTTGCATGAACACTCACCTGATTCAAAGTTCCACAAAATAGTTAAGGAATCAGGGATTTATATTTATTTCTGGTTGAAGGGCGAAATCATGAACAGAACAACAGTTACTTCCTCTGTTTAAATTTCAGTTGCTTTGTTTGAAACTGAAGCTCAAGGCAGAAGGCTTTGAAGCTTACCTTTGGCTAGTTATTTTAAGCAACTTGTGGGCTGCAGCAGAGTAGGAGGGTATCACTGGCAAATAAGCTTTGTATTTTTGACAGGGAGACTTCTGGCATTTCAGTAAGTTGGATCCTTTTGCAGAAGACTGATATGTGTGGCAGCATTTCTGATGTGTGAGGTTTTTCATCTGGAAAAGAAACCCCTTCCCTTTGTAGTAAGGCATCTTTTGCATCATTCTTGCAGGATGAGAGAGGGAGACTTAATGGTTCAGCTCCTGTGCAGGCTGACATCAGATAGCATGTCCAAAACATTCCATAGGTTCTGCCTAATGATTTGTTGGCAATGTTTAAAAATGTAGGTTGGTGTAAGTTAATTGTTGAAGGAGACTTTAAAATAAAAACAGGCTTGACACTGCTGGGCAAAGCTTTAACCTAACATAACTGGCTTTTAGGGTATCCATGAACTTCAGCATGTCAGGACAAATTATTCATTTGCACAATTGAAGTGTCCTCTTCCCCCTCCTCTCCAAAATACAGAAAGTCTAAAAGGGAGCCAGCTTCCATTAGTCTGTCCATGTGTCTTCCCCACAAGGTCTGCAGAGGTTTCAGCTCAAAACACACATGGAGGGTGTATGAATACTCAGTAAATTTACAGGAAAAACATGTCATTGTTTACTTCCTGAAATATAAAGTCACTTGGGACCTTAGGCAGGAAAGATTTTAACAAAATTACATGTAATACAATTATTCATACAAAAGATTTTAAAGTGGAAATTACCTGGAAAAGTTTGTTGATGATGTGCAAGGCAGAAGACTCAATCTCAAATGTCTGCCCTTAAAACTGTGCCAGCTCTGTAGAGCTAAGACAAATAAAAATTTAGATTGTGGTTTTCACCTGAAATGGATGAATAATAGGGCACAAATAAGTATTTTAATAATCACTTTGCTATGACTCAGTAGCACTGGATAAGGAAAGTTAGAGATGCACTTGAATTCCAGACTTGGCAGTGTACCATGGCCTGGAGATGTGGAACAAGATGAAGGACACTTAGAAAACATTGAGGGTTTGACATAGTTGCACTCAAGTGCCACAAAAATTAAGAGTCAAGGGCACTCACTTCTAAAAACAGAACTTGGTTTAGGAACATATGCATTTTGGGGAATGTAAGATTAAGAAAATGATGACAGAAAAGGATACCATAGTGTATTTAAAATATCACAAATGTAACCCAGGGCGGTATTTGATAGACTTTATCCTACAAACTTCATAGCCCAGTTGAAACACTTTCTTCTTGAAATCTTTCTTACTTGCTTAGGCATCAAATGATATGAGGCAAAATATATTATTAGCTGGTCATTAGGCAGTTTGGGGGCTTTACTCCTATCCCACACAGATATTTTTTCATGTTAAATATTCTTTCTACCTTATCAAAGCTGACAAACTTATGAATGGGGCTACTAAAATTACTTTTACTTCATGCTTCTACAAATACTTTATTTTTAAATATACGAAGATGGATGAGTAGTCCTTATTTTAAGGAGTGGAAGGAGAGGCTGCACATTTCAGACTGTTTTCTCACTGACTTAGCATAACCATACTGCAGGTGTGCACATCCTGTCACTCCTAAGAAATGTCCTTATTTACAAGATGTTCAGGTAAAGCTCCTGATACGTCTGAGAGAAAACAAGGAGGAATGCATGGGGAACAGAAAGGAGATGTGTTGCTCTTGTCTGAAGTGCTCACTGGGTGTAACCCTTTCATTGGATGAAATCCTCCCCCCACAACTAAAGCATTTCATCTTCACTTCAGTGCAGACACAAATTTTACCCAGGAGCTTTTTACACTGATGCTAATTACCTTTGGATCATTCTCTCTGCATGAAAATATTGTCTGGGGAGTCAGTAGCAAGGTAATTTCCACTGCTAACAGCTCTTCAGAACAACTAAAACTCAAATCCCAATTTACAGTGTTTGTCTTTTGATGTTTTTAATAATGTCAGCAATGGAAGTGCTTCTACACTTTGCTGCCACATACCCTACTTTCAAACTAATTGATGTACCCTGTACAGTTCAGAATAACTAAACTCTGCTTCTCTTTCCTCTTGTAGGGAGAGATTACTCATTTATCTTCCAGCCTTACAAGTTTCTCCCCTTTTTCAGGTTTCTGGAATATATGTATCTTTCCATACTTTTGTTAACCTGAGGGTCACCCAAGGTGCTAAATGAACAATTCCTTACATACCTTTAACTGTGAGGAGAAATCAGGGCTGATTTCTCCCTAACACTTGGTCATAAGAACCTCCAGGGCTTTTGGGTCTCCTCATAGATACCAAGCTGCAGACACAGTGGGGTTCTGCACTCTGCTTTTGGTCTGGATTCTTGCCTACCCAGGAAGTAGGAAAACCCAGGGGCATTAGGTTGTCTCAAATCTTTTTCAATATTAACCTAAAATGCAAACCCCCCAAGTTTATTCTGGTGAAGAGTGGTGCTCCAATAATGTAAAACAAAACCAAAATGAGAAGTGGAAAACAGCAGCCTGCACTGTCAGAGTACCCATCTGCATGGCAGCCAGGGCTCTGAGTGTGGACTTGGCAGTGGTAACCAAGTGTCCTTTTGGCAGCAATCTCCTGCCCATGGAGTGAGTCTCCAAATCTACCTAGCACAACGGGCAACTTAGTTTGCCACGTTGATTTGCTTTGGGAGTTCTCCTACTTTTTTGAATCTACCCTGTTCCTCTTTTTAGGATGGATTCCCATCTTCTGTCATCTCAGTCTTGCCGCCCACCATCAGGTAGATTTTGTGCTTATAAGCAAATGACTGTGATGAAGCAGCCTTTTACCTTCCTATCTGGCACCAAGCTCTGAATAAAATGATGCTAATATAGCAAGTGGGGCCTTTCTCTCCACTGTGTTGCCTAATTAGCACATTCTTTCAAGTTTGAATGGTCGCTGCATCTTGTGAAATAATAACTGTGCTAGTTACTCGTTGTAACTACATTTCCAGGACTGTATCATATTTATAAATCATGTATCTAAAATATTCCCTTTGCTTGTACTCACAGACTCTCAGCTTTCTGTTTGCTTTGAGTTATGCAAAGAGAGCACACACAATGTGCAGCAGTACAGATGATGCTCTTACCAGTACTCTCTCCATGCACCATCCTCCCCCCACTTTCCATGGGGGTTTGTTCCCATCACAGCGCTGTCGCTGCTTATGTGGCTCCACACTAACAACAGCCACACACAACTGCAGCAAATGGCAAATACACCTGGTAATACTGCAAGCAGAATGTCTTGTGTCAGCTCTAAAACACATAACAAAGCCAAATCAGAACAATCTCAAGGTGATTGTAACAACCAGCCAAAATGGCTGAGTGAGGAGGAAAAGCCGTATCACTCTTTGTATGAAAGTCTAAATCATTTTGGTGACTTAGAGTTCAATTGTAGTGCTTTTAAAAAGATCTTTTATAAAAAGCAAAGCAGCAGTTTCTGCTGCCTTTATAGGGAGGCTCAAACTGAAGAGAAGTATTTGACATAAGACAATCTTAATTGCAAAATAAGTCACTATACAGTGTACTGTGGGTATAAAATACAAAATTTTCAAGATTTTTTCTCTCTTGCCTTCTAGGTCAAGTGAGTTTTCTATAAATAGTGTGTCTACATGAAGATTATTTTACAATGCACTTTAAGATGACATATGTACAGGTTATAAACATGATGTTCTGAATACCTACACAATTTTTCTATACTTCTCATAATGTTCTTTCATCTGGAAACCTGATGTCTGATAGCTGTTCACAGATGAGGCGTGCCTGGTGTAAATCCTTTGCTGTGTTTCTTTCAATCTCCACTGAAAACCTTCTACACTTTCCAGCACCCCCAATGGTCCAGTTTACTGCTGGAAAGGTTGTGATTCACTGAATGCTTCCTTCTTTGGGACTTCTTTTCTTCTACAGTTCCATGGACTTCAGCAGAACAGGCCAACTGTGCACTTGGTGAGTTACCAGAGTTGCCCAGGAATAAGTTTTCCAGAGATAGCAGCAGCAGCTTTTCCGTTGACTCCTGTGGAATTTGGATCTTATCTTCAAGACCAGGCTGCAGATACCTTTCTCCTGGAGGGTCAATAGACATGGTTCACACAGTCAGCTTGTACAGATAGGCTCAGGAAAGTCAGGACATCTCCTCATACAAATAGCAAGCTAGCTCCTGAAAGGGAACACAGAGCCTTTCTGCTTTACTAAAGCTCTTTGAACACATCTTTAACCTTATATGATCTGAAGAGAAACCAGAGTATACATCCACAGAAGTAGTAGAGAGGGAAGTACTGTGACAAATTTTGCCTAAAATCACTGTCAAATGCTGCAGGAGCTTTGAGGTCTTCACCCAGGATGGCTGGGGAAGACCTTGTAGTCCCAGAGCTCCTGGGTGTCTGGGTGCTGTCATCTGCTCTCCCCAAATGCCTTGCAAGAGGCTGTGCCTGTGCAGAACACTTGTGCTTGGCCTGGGGGGCTGGGGGCACCTGGCTCTGTCACAAATGGGTTTCCACATGCAGCACTTCATCCACAGCAGTGCACACTGCCCTCAGCTGCTGCTGCTTGGAAGTCCAAGGTGTGACTTAGTCTGCTGGCATCCACAGCCTGACTGTAGCACTGCTTCATTTCATCCTTTTGCTTCTGAAGAAGTAATTTATCTGTCTCAGGAGATTTAAATGATGGGCAGGCATAAAGTGAATGAAAATAAGTCTTGTCTAGCAAAGCAATAGGCTCCATTCTTGATCATAAATATAAAAACATAGTTATAAATAAGAATGTTGAAAAAGGAAGATTAGATAAAATCATATATATATATATACATCTATGTGAAACTTTGAAAAAGTTTAGACATCACTTAGCTGCTACAGCTGAGGGTTAATCAAGAGATCAGCATGCTGCATTGTAGAGTGTAATAAATCGTGGGCTCTCCTTGCACAGTCTCTGCTTGGATTTTCTCTAATACTTAACAGTTGTCAGGATTACAATGTGTATAAATGATATGTCAGAGCAATTCTAGGACCTCTGCTTTCCTATTAATCCACTTAAGGAAATGTATTGTATTTGCAGCCTGGGTTGGCTGCAAATGTGCTTGAGACATTATAATGGATATAATGAATGTTCTTGTACTATTGTTCAAGCCTGTCTAGGTTGGACTGTGCAAAGCCTCTCTTCATACGAGAGATGACCTTTTACAACAGACATATCTTCCTGCTAATTACATTGCAGTCTCTTTCTGTCCCAGACAGAATGACTGTAATGTAAACATTCCTCCTTTCTGTAGGTAAATGCAGGTAAATGATTTACATGTTATGGAAGGCAATACCTGTGCAGCATTTCGGTCTCACGAATTCACTTACAGGAAAGACAGACATGTAGCCAGTTCTCTTTCTCCCTTAACATTCAAAACATTAAAATGTGACTTTGTATTTTCAGTTCCTTCTTTTCTTCCTCTGACTTCTGTCAAAGTTGTTGGCAGGATTAATCCCATTAAATCAGACCACTAAATTTAAAGAAACACAAGCCTTCCAGTCTTTCTGGTTGCACACTGAAGTAGCATAGTTCCCCATAAGTATAAATTCCTTATTTTTTACATTAAATTTATCTGTTGTCCTCAGTTTTAACCAACTGTTCATGGACCAGCTTCAGCAGGAATAGGAGAAAACATGAGAAGGGGAAAAGACCAGAATCACAGAGAAGGTCCAGAATGAAGAGACGATAGAAAGACAGAGTTATTTCATTTAGAGAAGGGTTAAATAGGAGAGAGCAAAGTGAGTGCAGACAAAATAAAAAAATGGTCGAGGAATCATGTTTCAGTCCTCTCCTGTTTGAATTTTCTCATAAAACAAGAAAAAAAGAATTGTTTTGGATTACTTAGCCAGTAAAACAGATAGGCAGCAGCTGTGAAACTGAGCAATGTTTTTCACATGGGGCAAAACTGACCTGTAGGACTCCTGCAGTGAAAAATATACTGAGACTGTGAGTTCAGCAGGACTCAGGAGAGGGTGGGGCTTTTTGGGTGGAGTTCAATGTAGTCCCAGCAACATCAAATGAAAGTGTTGAGGGTTAAATATATGACATGGAGGGAAGGAGGTGAATCAGCATCAGTAAAGCACTGATGCACATTTTTAGCTTTAAATATCTACTTAAAGCCACTCAGCAAATCACTTTGTAAGCAGCTACAGAGCTCTGAAGATCTGCTCAAGTTGGTTAAGTTGAAGCTTCATTATTTGGTGTTTTGATTATATGCCTGGGCACTTTTCCATAGTATGGAGCTTGAAATTTAAATGTGCTGAGGGGTAATGTCAACAGCAAGCATAATAAGCATGAAATCATGAACCGTGCAGTACAGCAGAAAAACACAAACTTCAAATGTATCAAAGGGTGTAATATTTGGAAGCAGTCCTCCTATTGCCATTGCTCTGGCTTCAGCTGAGATGTAGAGCCTGCTTAATATATATGGCTTTTGTCAGGAATCATGGCATGTTACTGACGTGACAGATAAAAGTGTATGACTTACAATATGCTATTTTATATGATTATAATAGAAATTATTTTGTTCTGTGCTCACTTTCCTTTGTTCTTGTGAATCTGAGACTCAGTTCAAGTCATTATTGGGATCCATGGCAAATTCCTAAGGCTCCTTCACATTAAAATATGTACTGAGTAAGGAAGGTCTGAAAAGAAAAATGAGAACAAATTAAAATAAGCTCTTGGTTGAGATTTATATTAAACCATTCTGACACACTCTTTTCTCTCATGTATTATCCACAGTTGCTTTCCGTTTCTCCTCCAGACATATTAGCCTACTCCTTCTTATTCAGCTTCTTCCTTACTTAGGCTTTGGATTCTCATAATCATCCTCAGTGCTGAACAGCAAAAAAAATTTCCTGTGAGCCTGGAGGACCTTCTCTGTTCCCTTTCATCCATCTGTATTATCTGCAACAGAAGTAGCAGTGATTCTAATTATGGAATTTCTGTAATCACTAACATTTTATAAATAATCTGTTTCTTCTTGAGATGGTCCTATTCCAGCAGCAGATATTCTGCTCATATTCTCCTCTGTTACTGGCAAATTGTTGAGGATTTGGCATTCTTCAACCTGCAAATAAGCTCCCTTCCCCCATTTGCTACATTCATGGGTACCATTTTCTGTTAATCTCTTTTTAAAATGAAGTTTGTTAATACTCATGTGCAGCATATAAGCAGGCAGGAGAATATCAGAATGTTAGCAGATATGTGACAAGGGAAGCATTAATGATTTCTGTTTGCTCTTCAATACATTTCACCTCAAAGCCATGCAACTATTAAAAAAAAAAACCAACCAAACACGACCAAAGCCAAAAACAAAACAAAACAAAGAACACTCCCCCCCCCGCCCAAAAAAAAAGCCAACCCAACAAACAAACAAAGAAACCCCCCAAACAATACCAGAATACCTGAAGGCCATCACTCTCAGCACTGATCAGGCAATCATTGGCAGTCCCTTTGGGTAGCAATTTCATCACACCCAATAGAATACATTGTACTTGTTTCGAGTTGGAAATAAAAAAGAAAACATAATTTCTCTAGGTGATACACAGAAAAAAATAGAGCAGATTAAAGAACTTTCCCAAAGCTCCTGCTGATGGGGTTAAAGGAATAGAAGGGAGGTATGAAAGGCAGAACATAATGGCCCTGGTTGTTGCCAATATATAATGACATCACACTACCTTTTATAGCAAGGTTTTCAGTGAGTTTCAGTGACTACCCTTGAAGCAGATAAAGCAATTTTGAAACTACAAGCTGTCTGGAAGTGAGACCTATCTGGCTGAACTTCTTATACATCTCTGCACACTGAAATGTAGTCATTTTACTGGTAATACAATAGGATGTGGTGTCTCTTCAGTTAAAGACTTTTTCTGTTAAAAAAAAATCAGCAAACCAAAAAAAAAATCCAATTAATAGTAGGAGGAGTAGAAATCACTGTGAAGTAAAATGTACAAGGGTTTTTTGCTTGTTTTTTTTTTTTTTCCACTGCAGTGACCCAGGAAATAAATGCTAGGAAGAAAGAGGATATCCACACCAGAGATAAAAGACTTTTCCAATGAATGTAAGATGCTCTTCACTATTTCTGGTGGTATTCAATGATTACAGCACATGATAAACAGATGATTCTACCATTAAGGGTGAATTGTTTAGGATTAGCAATTACATATGACAAAGTTATGTTTGATAAGATAGTGGGGAGGTAGGGATATAGCAAGATAAAAACAAATAGCTTGGCTCAATACTAAAGTACTTAAAATGATCAGATAGAGTGCAATATCTAGGTGTTGGCTGCATTGAAAAATAACCTCTGTTGAAGCAGCTGTATTGTTATATACAAGATAGAGAAGACTTTAAGTAAAAGGACTTAAACCAATCCTGCTCCTTAGGGATTTAGACAGTTTGCAGTCAGGCATGAACTGGCAGCTAAATTGGGTGAAGCTTGATGTGGGTGGTATGGATTGACTAAAATGTAAACACCTTATTTTCTTATCTTTGTCTGCATTATACACTGACAGGGGAGGAAGAGCAGGCTCAAAACTCTTCGAGTAGCATTAACCTATATTAAGCATTATTATTATTATTATTATTATTATTATTATTACTGTATGACACAGACTGAAGCATAGAAATTAAGGGCCAGTTTTCATCTAAATGTATTTGCCTAAAAGCTAGACCTTATTTTACACAGTGATTATAAGAGTAGCTCTTAAATATAAGAATTAAAAAACTGTTCTGAGATCCTGATTAACAAGCCCAAGAGTGTTTTCTGCTGTTTGATGGACAAGAAGTTATCTCAAGCTTAGTCATGCAATGGTCTTAACTCCTTGTGGATTTAAAGCTGTGTTTTTACTCTTTCATCTATCTCACACAAGCCTTCCAGGCATAGTTCTTCAATCTCTCTTGTTCATCCAAACAATCAGGAACAGAGCACAAGATAAGCTTTTCTGATGGGCAAAAAGAAACCAAGAAAATCTTGGTTTCCCATATAAAAATCTTATGTCAAGGGAGTACATATGCTTTTTTGATTAGGGTTTCTAAGTTCCTTTAAATGCACCAGTTATGTCCTATACAGTGATTAAGGGCTTCAGCAAATAGGGCCTGAGAGGCCTTATAACCTTCCATATATATGCATTTGCTTCCTTCCTATAAATGCATTTGCTTACTGGTTTTCTCTTCTCTATGTGTCTGTTGTCGTTGTCATTTTAATCTGCTCTAGAAGGTCAGTCCTAGAGAAATGCCATTAGTGGGGGAAAGACTGAGCTAACAGCAAGTCTTATGCTTATTTCTGGTGAAGTGCTGCCTTGTTCCTAGTGGTGTCTGAAAGAGCCAGAGAGCCTGGGCTGGGTCTAAAGCTTTATTTTTTTAGATCTCAGTACTGAGCAGTACTCAGTTTGTAATTACGTTTTGCATTAGAAATGCCAATATCCAAGCCAGGTGTAAATTGACACTGAAGAGTTATTTCTTTCCAGTGAGTTACTACATGAAATAAGTATAAGTTATTTGCAAGGTGTTTTGTACTTAGTTAATCAGGAATACATTGCTTGGCTTTTGTGCAATTTATTTCCATCAGGTGGTATGGGATCTTGATTTATGTTTTGAAGCATTGAGGGACTGTGTATTGTGTTGGTGAAGGCTTTAGACTGTTATGTGAAAGAAAAGCAGTTGAAAAAATACATGCTGCTGCCTGAATTATTACACATATCTAAATAATAAAGCCTCAGCCATGTTTGCCTCCTGTCTGTAACTGCAACAAAAAGTACTTGTGATTTTAATTACTTAGAGCAAAATTCAAGTGGTTTATTAATACCAACATAACCCTAGGACAGAATTATAGTAATATTTTATATACACTTGGGGGGATGCTGTTGGAAATAACATGCAAGGTATAAATCTGCTCTCCTGCTGCTTCCCAGTGGAAATTTAACCTGAGATCCAGACCTTCATCTGCTGGGAGTAGGAGAGGGAAGAAGAGCATTAACAGTCAACTCAGGGGGAGTTTCCTTGTTCCAGATCTCAGGAGAACGTTTCTGCCAAGGGTGCAGAGGCTGGAGCCTGTCTGATGGAGGTTCAGTGCAATTGAGAGGGACATGGATAGGCTGTCTCTGGCCCTCAGGTCCCTTGTGCTATGACCATCCAGGCATCTGTCCAGCTCCTAGCAGAGATCAGAGCACGCCTCATCCTAGTCTAAGTGTGACCAGAAGCTGATGCTGCCCCAGGGTTATGCTAAGACCATTGGGTGCCAGCCAAGGGAGCCTCTGATGGAGGGCAGCTGTCTCCCCATTACTCCTACTTCATATCTATGTGCCACACAGTGGATACTCCTGTGGAAATATCTGACAAGGCTGCTTTGCATGACAGGAAGGACACAAGTCAGCTGGATTCTCCAAAGGATTTGTCCTGGTGACCACAGTGAAGGGATCAAACTGCAGCTGAAGAATGAGTCTGAAGTCTCTTTGCTCAAGGACACATTAACCCCTAACAACACATTATAGGACAAGAAGCCTTCTTTTAATAGAAAACTGCATTTTTAGTAGTATATTTTTTACTCTACTTGAAAGGAATGGGATCTGATGAGTTCTACTGCTCTATTCAAAGCACACAGGGACTTTTCTCACATTAGGCAGTTCCTTCTGTTTTTCTGGATTAACCTAACAGTCTTATTATTTCTTATTCCAATTATGTTTTGTGTTTGTGTTCTGATGTTTTTCTTTGGCCTGTCCTATCTGGCAGTCCTCACTTTCCTTCTTTATCTTGGATTTTTCTACCTGATGTTTTGCCCTCTTTTAGTTTTGCTGTGGATTCCTAGTTTAACATGACCCTCCCTCCAACTACTCTAGAAGCTAATATTTTTTGTTTGTCTGCATTCTAAATCTGTTTTCCTTTTAACTGTTTTATTATTACAGTTTTATCAGCATTGACAGTTCCAACACAGAGTGCATTGAATGCAATAACAAAGTTCTCATTAGTTCAAAGGAAAATCAACTGAGTCATGGGAACGTAAAACCATGTGTGTAATCTTATTACAGATATCCCTGGTACTGTTAATTAATCATCCAGATTCATTCCCCAAAAGCATTAACCAAATCCAAGTCTAGAAGTTGGGGGATTAAGGATAAGCAGTAAGAAGGCTTTCTAGAGAGTTGTCCTGTTATTGTGTGAAAGTCAGGGCTTATAGCTTAGAGTGACACATCTTTGGTGCTCACAGCCATTGTCACACAAGCATGGAACTTGGAGTTTCTACTCCAGCATGCTTAAAAATTGCTATGACTATTTTAACAAGATCTGTAAAGATTTTGCAGTTTCTGCTTGCAAGAGACAGCATGAACCCGCTATAACTTCTTTCATATCTTACTGAAGAAAAAAAGACAAGATCCACCAATGGATAATCACATCCCAAGGAAGGTTGTAGAAACTGTTGCTTTTTTGAAACACTATGTAAATTGCAAACTCCTAAATTCTGGCAGGGATCAAGCTGACAAAGGATAAAAGCATAGCTTTAAAAGCATACAGAACCTCCACAAACAGCACATATATATTGTGCCCAGGTGGGTGGGGAAAAAATAAGGTAGTAAATGTATTTAATTACTGTAGTAAATTTATGTGCCATAGTACAGTACCAGCTGAAAATAGGGAGGAGTATGAGAGTGACTAAGAGAAACCATACTTTTCTTCCTGTTTCTTTCCTGACCTCCTTCACAGATCCTAAGGCTGTGGTTCCTCTATATCTGCTGAAACCTAAGGCAGTGTGTAAAACCTTCTCTCCAATATCTGACCAGTATGTACAAAATATTTTAGAGCTAAGCTGAATTTCCTATCTGAAGAATTAAACATGCAAAGTTTTTGCTTATTTTAGATTAAATTCATCAAATAAAAAATATAATGTTACAATCCTGCCTTGTTATCCAAAGTAAACTGCTGGAAAAAAGCCTCCTGTTTTCCTTAGCCTCGGCCCTCTCTTGAAGGCTTCAATTAACACAATGTTACAGTCTAAGTAAAAGATTGAATTTAATCAAAAATATTTGAGCTAGATGATACTCTTTGCTGCCCATGCATTCATCTGATATGGCTACACTCAAATCTGTGGGATTATTCTAATTTTGCATTGTTATGAATCTCCTGACTATATCCATGGTCCTTCATATAAAGTACCTTCTTTCTGAAGGGACAGAGCAGCCCTCCTAACTTTCCAGCCACAACCTCAAGCTAGTTTCCTGTCTTTAAGCCTGCTCTTTTAATCAAAACTCCCATGGCCTTGAACCAGCACAAAGGACTTATTCTTTATCTGTGGTGTTGGCCTTGAATATCAGTCACTATACCTTTGCTGTAGGCATTCATCTGACATTGCATTGTTCAGCAATGCACTTGTGAGGTTAAAATAATTCACTTTGTAAAGATATATAAGATTGTGAATCAATTTATGAAGATCTAGAGTATTAAGAGAGATACTTCTTAGTCTACAAAGCACTGTTTCACTGTCATTTCAAAAATTCATATTTTACATGTGACCAAAAGATTTTAATTATTCTTGCACTAGTGATAAACAGCAGTAATAATGTACTCATCCTCTGCACTAATAATAAAAGGCATCCTCTTCATTAAGAAAGGGTAATAGATTACAAATATTAAGCCTGTTAGATAAACTCTGAGTGCTGAATAACAATAATGCTTGGATGTTCTCAGGGCTTTTCAGCATAGGATCTCAAATGCACATGGGGAAAGTAGCCAAGTTTTATCCCAAGGTACTTGTGAGTACCTGGTGGCAGCAGCTTCTCTTAGGCCTGGTGCCACAATGATGGCAGAGCCTGACAAGGAGTGGGAGGGTTGCACTGCCACTGCTCACTGCACACACTAGTGTGCTTTTAGATTTTACAATAGGCATTTCCACCCCAGCATTTTCTCCCTTTTCCTTTTCCCAGTGTCTGAAGGCAGATACTCATCTAGAAAACAGGCTTATATTGCTGTCTCATAATAAGATAGCTGGGACCCAACTATGTTAATATGTGCCCTAATGGCAGCTGAAAGAAGTAAAAGGAAAAGCTCCTCCCGAAAAAGAGAAATAGCCAGTGGGCTCAAGAAAAACAATTGGCCTCAGTGAGAGTGGGAGACTGGAGTGATTAGGATAGCAGGATAGGGAGGATATAATTACAAAGCACGTGGTGCCAAAAGGCTCATCCTATATAATTTCTTTTAAATAATATCTGTGCTTGAAGGGGGAACTCATTGTGCCAAACTGATTGGTCTCTTTGAGGGCAATCAGCACAGCCACTTGCTTTAAGCATTTCAGCAAGAGTTCCCAGGAAAATTAACCTGTTTGCTTCCAGAGATCTGACTTGCTGCTTCCTGAGAATTAACCCAGAAGCCCAGTCTGCTGAACCTCACTTGGCAGGGCAAACCTGGAAAATCTGGGGAGATGTTGTGCCTAGGACATTGTTTTTAATCCTCATCTTGAATTCTTCTGGACATAGCACCATTATTGTGCAGTCAGAAATTAAGTCATAGAGCAAAGGGTCTGAGAGCTTGAGAGGTGCAGAGCTTCTGGACAGCTACAGCAAATTTACTTTGAAGCCATAAATCGTGAGGTCCAGGACACTTCCAAAAGTCCCAGCACTAACTATGAAGGGTTGTGATGGACATGAACAGTTAAAAAAGAAGGCACAATTGAATGGATTTTTCTGTTTGTCTGTGTAACTTTATAAGTGGATGTGGCGTCCAGTTCATTCTGCAAGCTCTTTAGTATTGGCACTGGGAGGAATTTGATAAAGGAAAGACATGAAAGAGAAAAGACAATGCAAAGGAAAAAAAGAACCAAGGAAATACTGACAACAGAAAATAAGAAGAAAGACAGAGTGCAGAGTATACACAGGGAACAGGAAAGAATGTAGTTATTTAAAGTGTTTAAAATCAGTCTTCCTGGTAAAAGGGGAACACAGGAATCAGTCTGGATCTTCTTGCTCTTACACATCCTTGTATTTTAAATAGGCAGCAATTTTCTTCCTGGCAAATACCTGGCGAGTTATTTATGTAGGTTGAAACCCTCTCCATTTCACAGGCCATTGGGAGTGCTTAAATCCTACCTAATCTTTGGTTCAAGCAGCTGGCAGCAAAACTTAAATTGGACAGATTTTGTGATTTTCATCCTAGAACACTGTCTGTAAAACCAGTGGCTTGAAATACGGAATATGTGTCCTCAGAAGTATCTCTACTGTTACTTTCTGAAAGATCTTTGGATGCCCCTTTTTCATCTCATCTCTTGTTCCTGTCCTGCCTAATACAAATTGGGAGGGCAGTGCATAGTTCTGTAAATATTCAGGTGAGAAGATGAAAAGAAATGTGATTCTGTCTTCAGTTCCTGTGGTCTGTTTTTGGATGTTTGAGGCCAGGAGCATGTACTTATTTGCTCAGACAGTTCTGAAAGAACTTTTTTTTGAGGACAAAAGATCCCCTCACAGACTGAATGAATTTCTTTTCTTTCTGAGTCACAGTTTGAACAACATATTTTTTTTTTAATCGTGTTTTTTGGTTTTAGATATTTTCATTCTGTATTCATATATTCCAACTTTAGATGTTTTTCACCTACTAATCCTTCAGTGCTCAAAGTGTGGTCTTGTGCCCTTTGTGTCTTTGTTAGAAGTCCTCCTGAACTGGGGTGTTTCAGGAGTAGAGGTTTAACTCAGATCATACAATGTTTATGAGGGCAGAAAATGTGCACAACTACATTGAAAACGCATTTCACATCCAGTGCTTTACAAAAACAACTGGCCAGGAGCAGGCTGGTGGAGAATGTAGAGGTGATGCTCAGTTATTTTTAATACTGTAGGGGTTAAGAAGTTATTGTTGCTGCACTGTTGATGTTCATGGTGTAACAATGTATTTTTTTGTGATTTGAGAAGATTTAGGTCTTGTAGTCAGACAGTGTCCCATATACAAATCCGCAAGGAAAAGCTATTGCCAGATAAACCCAGGAGGGTGTTAAAACTCTGAGATTAAATCTAGCTTTTTTCTTACATTTTGCAGAATTCACTAGTCTTATTTGAAATGCAGCTGATCTGTATGCACAAAACCAGGAGAGCTTCTCATAAAATATTGGAAATAGTTAATATTTTATGAGACTTGGAAATAAAATCCAGCAGTGCCTTCTCCTCCAGTAATGCTTACAGCAGTTATAAACAGAAGGTAAAAAAAAAAAAAGAGAGGAAGATATTCTCACCAGGACTTTGCATCTATGTCTAGGAACTGTTGGATATATATTGTCATGTAGACAGTGTGCAGCCCTTATGGGCACCTCACATGTCACTGTTATCTGCAGCACTCTCTCTCCTGATCACATTGGAAGAGAAGGCATTCAGGTATAGATAGCAGTGACTCTACAGCAGAGTCTGTGTGGTGCAGTCTACTGAGCACCTTTGGCCAGGGAGGTTTGAATCCCTCCTCTTCCTTTCTCCTTCCTTTCACAGCCTTGTTCTGTGAATTCAAGCATGATGCTAAAAGTAACTGAACTATTTTGGAAGAGGGAAAATTGGAAAGACATTGTCTTTACAGCTAGGTTAATATTGCAGAGAAAAACTGTATGTAAATTTTGATGAAAATGTGAATTTGTTCTGAGTGGAGGTTGTGAATGTAGGAGGCTGCAAACAGAATAGTGGTGGATGGTCACCAGAGAGAGCATCTCAATGCAGATTTCAGAATGATTGCAGGACAGAAACCATTACTTCCAAAATAGCTAATATTTTTGTTGGAAATGTGCTTTTGACATCTGTGGTTTTGGAGCTTCGAAAGAGAAACAGATTATAAAGTTATTAGCTATTGTAGCCAAGCAAAAGTAACACAGCAGTCAAGTAAAACAAGCTCCTCATAAAGAGACTGATAATTATTTGTGGACAATATTCACAAATTACTTCAAATATACTAGAGGAAAAGATAGTTTTTTCCTGGAAGGTTGTGGCCAGTGTTGGTATTATGCATGTGTTTGACTCCTAGCACATGAATTCATTCTGGTATGAGATGGAGCCTATTAGGAAATTGGCTACATGAGTAAAAGTCCACACTCCATTTCCTTTAAGGTTGCTAAGCACAACAATTATTGCCCTCAGTGGTAAGGCAAGCACATAAATTAATAAATGTCCTATTAATGAGTACACTAAACATGAAAATGTCTGAACTGGGAAAATACCAACTGTGCCTGTTAGGAACAGGGCATTGTGCTTCATGTTAGTTAAACAAACTAGCTAACAGGATAAATCAAAGGCTGTAGCACACATAACTGAGAATTTAGTTTTGTCTTGAATCTACCTTCCTGTGTAAATAAAGAATCTTTAAGGAAAGGGGTTATGATCCATAGGTTTAAAAGCAGTGTGATGCTGAGTGCTAGCACACTTGCATAAAGGTTTATATGTACAAAACCAACCCAATTACTATGATTTTTTAATCCAAAATGACAAAGGGTAGCCAACTCTAACAAAACTAGTTCCATCAAGCTACAATGTCTACAAATTCTTCAACCTGGGCAAATTCTGACTGCCTTATCCTGAATTTTTAATCTGACATTCCCTTTTTCACATCCTTGCTCTTGATTTGTAATGAAAATCTGCCTTCTCCAGTTTGCAAGGTTTGAGAGCTTCTCTCCACATTTGTAAGCTGTCCACAGCCCAGACATCCACCAGTTTTTAGCCTCCTGAATACAGGAGTGGTGTTTTAAAGGTTAAAAAGCCATAAATTTGACTTGAAAATTTACCTCATGTGAATCAATTTTGCATTGCTTATACTGTAAGATGCTTATGGTAAATGAATTAAATGTAATCCAGCAGTAAATGTGTTAAACCTTGGGGAGGTGGGGATGCTGCAGCTACAGAAGTAACAAGCCTGCTGCCAAATGCAGCTTTCACAGAAGAGTCCCTGGAACACAGTCCTCAGACACCCTAGTCTTCATTAAATAAACTCAACATTTTTTTTATTGTGATATGTGGCTGGTATTTTTATGCACAGTGTAAGACAGGGGCCTAGTGTGGATCTCTGGTGTAAGTGTGTGTGCCTGTAAGGGCAGCAAGAGAAACCAGAGACTGTTAAAATGCTCAGGGGTTGGAGCTGAGCAGAGCTGTATGTGAATCAGCTGTACTTCACACATACATTGGGCAAAAGGGTTCCAAGAGCCCACAAGTGGTTGGATGTCCTCTCCCATGGTTGAAATCAGCCTTAGCTGGATACTGAATGTCCTCAAGGGCTTTGAAACCTTCTCAGGGTGACTAAACTGAACACTGAGGAGCAGAAGCTTGAGTGCTGTGGCTGTGCAAGGCATCAGCAGAGGAGGAAGGAGAACAAGATGTGTCTTAGCTCTCCTCAGCACCAGCTGCAGAGGGGCCAGGCAGCCCCAGGAGAGGCTGGCTGCCATACACGTCTTTGACGTTTGGAGTTCTGGGCTTAAATAAAACACTGGGAGCCTGAAATGTGTTACACTGGGAGCCTGAAATGTGTTAACAACTCTGCAAACCCTGAAATATTACACGTGGTTAAAGTAACACGTCATCCAAAACCCCGTTTTTACTCTGTGACATTCTATGTGAGCAGCACCACCCTCCAAGTAAAGGAATGTACTCACTGTGTCTTTCCTTTAACAAAGAAGACAGTATAAGCCTATTAGAAGGAAAGAATATAAGTGCTCAGCAACAAAGACTTTTTAATGAATATACTTTTAATTCTTATGACCATCCCATTGATTATAAGTACAACCAGAAGAGAAGTCTGATTATCCTTAGGCAGCCATTTACTTCTTGGAAAAACTGATGGCATTTGGATGTAAAGTGCTGATTTAGTGTTTTCCTCCATATATAGCAGAGGCTGAGATGATCCTGGAAGACCGGCTCAGAGCAGAAGCCAGACAGAGTTTTCCAGGTTCTGGTGTTACTTGTCACCTTAATCTAAGGGAGTCTCTTAAATGATGTGGCTGTATTTTAACCACCAGTGAGCCTGAAGTTTCTTCCCAAAGGCAGTGTAAAATAAGTTAATATTTTATAATGTGCTTTGAAATCCTCAGATAACAGGCACTGCAACATTGCAAAATATTTCATGGACAGAACCATCTGAGGTGAAATCTGCCTCTCTTTATGTAACTTCTTTCAATAAGCAGAAACCAATTGGACTCTGTGACTAAATAGTGCAACGAAACAAGATGGACCCATGGTTGTCAAATGCTTATGATTTGTAACATCCCAGGAAGCTGAATTGGTCAGACAATTCTACTAAAAAGTCTTGTAAATAACCATGAAAATCAGTAACCATCATTTGACCAAGCTGATATTGTGTAGTCTTAGCAGTAAGTACGTGCTTTTTTTTTTTTCTAGAAGAAACACTTCAAAAGTAGCCTAATGATTTTTGTATAAGGTTCATCCCAAAGGTTGCAGAGAAGAGGCATAGGAAGTGCAAAACATCCTTCATCAGACTGCAGATCAACTGATGAGACCTATGCAAACTAACAGTATGGCTCGGACCCCTTGAGAAAGCTCACCTCTTAAATATGAAGAACATTCTAGCCAGCAGAAGTAAGGTGGTGTTTTCCCACGGTTTCCTGAAAAGTCTGTCAGGACTGATTTTCAATAGCTACTATTTATATAATTAAAGAATGCTTTGGAATGTTTGTGGAGTATTGATGGCTGCCCAGTCTTGTTTGCAAAGTACACTCATTTTAATTTGACCAGATCTTAAGAAATGTTGAGTATTTGCGCCCTGTCTGCTGACGCATCTCAGTTTGGAACCTGGTAAATCTGCAGAGTATTTTCATATCCACAGAAAAAATCACAAGGAGCAAAGGGTGCTAAGGTCACTGTACTCAGCATCTTGTGAATTCTGGTGCTCTGCTTACAGCGATATAAATCTGTTTTACATCTTTCATATTCATTATGATTTCTCTCCTGAATCCACTTGCATTGTCTCATTAATTAATGCCAGTTAGATTTTTGTGCTCTGACAGAGGGGTAGCTCTAATCACATGTTGTTGATATGTCATGATTGGGGATCTTAAAATTACTGCTGAAAAAACCAAAAACACCATAAAAGGTTGCTACATACCAGCAGCATCCAGATGTGACATATGACATTTTGTTTAACATGTGTGGGTATGGACATACGTTTTGTGCCTTTTTGTGCCAAAATGAAGTTGTTGGATTATGTTAAGAAAGCTGTAGAGTATGTGACTGCAGGTGTTGGAGTATTATTGGTAAATCCATGGAGTATTTCATCTTGGCTGCTGGGTCCAGTTTTGGTCTCCCTCCAAAAGGATACAGCAGGGACAGAAAGGCTGTGGCTAGGATGGCAGAAATTACTAAAGGCACGGATGAAAATTGACCCAGAATAGTGTCTGGACTTGAAGGAAAACAAAGGAGGGATAATACTGAGTAAATAACGAATTGCTTGGGAGAGTGTAAATTCTCCTTTTCCCTAGACAGCGCCAAGAGAGCTGGGCAGAGCGCGATGAGCCAGGAGCCCTTTCCGTGCGGTGCAGGAGCCCAGCGCCAGCAGCCGCGGCCGGGGCCGGGATCGCGGCCGGCTCCGGGATCCCTGGCGCACCGGCGGGAGCGGGAGCGGTGTCCGCAGCCGCATTACGGTCCGGCTCCCTGCGACCTCCGCCGAGCCGGACCGCGGGGCCGGCGCCGTCCGGGGGCTCCGCAGCGCCTCTGGCCGCGGCGTCCGGCGCCTCCCCCGCCCCGACCCGGGGGGCGGCCCCGGGAGCCCTGGGGGCGGGCGGGGGGGGCCGTGCCGGTGACGTCGGGTTTGCAGCAGCTCCGAGCGGCAGCGGGCGGGCGGGCGAGCCCCAGCCCCCGCCGCCCGGTGCTGCGGCAGAGGGCGGCGGGCCGGGAGCCGAAGCGGGGAGCGCCGCCGAAGAGGGCTCCGGCGGCGCCAGGATGTAGGCGCGGGGCGGCGGGGAGCTGCCGCCGGCGACGGGCTCGCCATGAAGAAGCATTCGGCCAGGGTGGCCCCGCTCAGCGCCTGCAACAGCCCCGTCCTCACCCTCACCAAAGTGGAAGGTAAACGACGTCGCGGCGAGCGGGACGAGGGTATCCCGGGGAGACCGGGTACCGCGACCGGGGATGCTCCGGGGCGACCGAGCGCGGTGCTGGGGCGATGCCGGCGGCGGGGACTGCGCGACTCCTGAGCGGGCGGTGCGAACCCACGGGGCGCGCAGCTCCCCCGCCGCCCGGCATCGCCGGCGCTTACCCCTGCCCACTGCCCTGCTCAGCCCCGGGGCTTTCCTCGCCCTTACTCCAGAGGCAGAGCATCTCTCCGGACCTCCCCTCGGGACGCGGGAGCAGCCCCCAAACCCGTGGGCAAGGATCTGCCATGCAGGACCCTTGGCAGGAGGGAAGGAAGATGCTCGGCAGATTTGTTCTCCCGATGTGAGGAACGCAGCCCCGTGTTCCAACCATCTGTCCTCACCTCTGTTTGCTAATCCAGCTGCGTGGTAGCCGTGGAGTTGGAGTCTTACGGCCAGGAGGGATATAAGAGCCAAGGAGCAGTGGGGGCTGGCAGACCTTTAGGGGCCACTGGGACCTTTGAAGACTTTCAGGGATCATGGCCGGGGGCCTTGAAAAGGACACTGATGTGCTCAGAAGGGTTCCCTGGAGAAATCTGAGGGTGAGGAGCTGTTTTCTTGGGTAGAGACCTGTAAGCCTTGTCCTGGAGATGGAGGGGTGATGCAAAGGCAGGGCGCAGGTCAGGGAGAGGAGCCTGTCTGAAGGATGGATACAGAGCTCTGTTCCTGAAGGAAGAGCAAAGGGAAAGCTGCTGGTTTGGGGGATACCACTGGGGTATGTCGTTGGTTGAGAAAATGGTGTTGGTGGAAGGAGAAGGTTGGCCAGGGGGAGTGGAAGGAGGAGAGGCAGAAAAGGGGATAAGAAGAGTGAAGCAAAGAGGAAGAAAAGCTAAAAAAAGGGAATGATTGAATGGCAAGACATAAAATGTGAATGTGAGACTCCAGGGAAAGCTCATGAAAAAGAAAAAACTAATACTGAAAAGCTGAGAAATTAATAAAGGAAAAGAAAAAATGGTAGCAAAAGCTCTGTGGAGCAGAAAGTGAGAAAATGCAGAAATGTACAAGAGGAGGAAAGGAACTAAAAGCAGCAAGAGTGGAAATTAAGGGGTACCTGAAGGTTCTTATTTCAGTTCACAGAATATTCAGCTGTTGCATTCCCATAACATAAAAAACACCTGCTGCAGAGGTAGGAAACGAGATCCCAGTTTTCTGATGGAAAGAGCAGGCCTGATCTTCATTATACTATAATCAGAATTTTAAAAAGCCCTTGGAGTTGACCCCATGCACAGTAGAGTGTTTCTCTCGAGGTTTGCATTGGAGGCTCCTCTGGGCTAGGAGCTCGCCTCCCTTTCTTTTGGTGCACTGCACAAGCTTTATGAATCATAAATAATAATAACCTACCAGGTTCCAGCTTTGAAATGTGGGTCATCTCATTCCTCTTTTACCAGTTCAAATACAGTTTATTACCTACCTTATATAGAAACAGAAAGAGAGACAATCTTTCACTGTGCCATAAAATTGAATCCTTTCAAGCATTTCCATGTCTGCTCTGCATACCAGCTCTCAGATACCCTATTGCTGCCCACCAGGGACTTTGTTGACCTAGTTGGACTTTCCCTTCTTTACTTCAGATTCCTTTTTCCTTTACCATCAGTGGCAAAAATCTAAATTGCCTTGATGGTGCCTGGAGTTTCTTTCCTTCTCTTTAACAAAATAGACTGGCTCCGTTTGAGAGCTTCCTTTTCCAAACCAATTGACAGCATTTCCTTTCAGGCTAACATTGACTAATTTTGCCAGCTGGTGTTAAAGCCATATAAAAAAAATTTGTAGTTATGGGCAAAAATAAAGTGAGACAGCTGGCACACTGTGGACTGCTGACTTCCCTTGGCCTGGCTGCCGTACCTCTGGCAAAGATTTGCCTTCCTCTGGTAGTCCAAGTCCATTGCAAAGGCATAGACAACGCTAAGAGCAAGACAACAAAAACTTTAATCTGCTTCACAGTTAGGATTATTTTCTCCCCTATCAACCACCATCAAAGCATTTCAAGGACCTTTGGCAGAACCACTAGGAATATGTTTCATTCTGGGATGGTTAGCCAAGAGGAGCCTTTCATTGATACGCATTGCTGTAAAGCCCTCTAGCATTCCTTGTATTTTCCTGACGGTGCAGCGACTTCTTTGCTTTAAAAGGAAGATAAGGACTTTGTGCCTTCAGAAGCGTGACTGCCATTTCGAATTATTTCGGAGATTGAATCATCAGTATGCTCGGAGCCTGCTGTACCAGCACTTTTAAAGACAACTGTGTCTACATGCATTGCTCAGGCAGGCAGTAACCATACCATGTGTTTTCTGTGCCTGGTACCATTGTACACCCTCCATATTTTGAGAAATGTATGCTTGGTGCCTGATTAGTGCTTGTTCTTCCTTCTGTTGTTGTTTTTCTCACCAATTTCTGTCCACACTGCAGTGGCCGTTCCTCTCAGACCAGCCAATTGACTGGTTTCACCCTATTTGTACATGAAAGCACAGTGTGCTTTGAGGACTGACTTCTCTTCCCCAGGAAGATAAATATCTCCATTCTTGCTCTACATCTTAAGATCTTCCAGAGACAGGTAGCATCAGCTTTGACAAAGAACTGCAGAACAATCATCACACCAGAGAAAACACATCCTCCACTTAATTAGCCCCTACTAGGAGCTGCTTATTCTCAGGCTTTCAGTACCAAGGAAATGCTATTGCAGCCTCCCCTGTAGCACATTTCCTCTGCACTGTTCTGTCAGGAATGAGTGACTGGTGATATTCCAAACTGAGTTGCCGTGGAACCAGATGAACCACATGTTCAGCTGGAGTAACCCTGCCCGTGTTGCTGGAGTTGCAGGGAACTTGTATAAGTATGAATGAGAAATAAATTTGGCCTTTAGTACCTTTGCATGCCTGCAGGGAATTCATCACAAGCATATCAACACTATAATTGCTTTAATAATAAATCTTTTTCACTTCTTTAGCGAGCACAAACCAAAGATCCCAAGCATAGCAAAAACTTCCATGAGAAGCAGTCAGCTTCTTTAAGAGAGGAGATTCTTATTATCCTCATTTTGCAGATGGAGCAGCTGAGAAACTGCAGAATGAAGCAACTTGCCTAAAAACAAGCAGCACATCTTTTGACAGAACAGGCAAGAAAAGACCTGCAGCAGATAGGAATGGACCCCCAAACTTTCCACACATATCTTTGTGGCCATGAGAAGGCTATGAATGGATGCAACAGGGGACAGAGAAGCCTTAGTTTATTGAAATCAGTGACTAAAGCTTTCTTTTTGGGAAATAAGCTCAAATGCTGCATAAATACATTTCTGAATAAATACTGTGTAACTATTAGCAGCATTCTGCTGGTGGCATCCAAAGGTTTTGGTAGACAGGCAATGCTTGTACGACTGAGCACCAAGGCAGGCTGTGTAAACATCTCACCCAGGACTTCACAACTGTAGAAGCAAGGTTTGGTGGCCATTGGTCTTTTTCTCATGAAAGCCATACATGACAGACTATGCAGTGCTCATGCATCCTAGAAAACAGAAGCAGCTGGTGAACAAGAGAGGCTGGTGTGGCTCAGCCAGGGCCGTGGGTTTGGTGGCTCAGCCAGGGCTGTGGGTTTGGGTGTGCTTCCCCACTGAAGCAGCCTTGGCAAGGAGTTTGTGTTGGCTTCTGCATGGAGGACTTAACTTTGAAAGTGTTCACTTATGTTCAGTGTGAGCAGTCAGGGCACCTTAACCCACCCAGTTCTTGCTCCTTAGCTATGGTAGCAGTTTTCTCCTTCTCCTGACCAGAACTGGTGAAGGTGATGGTGACAAATTCACATGGATAGGAGTTTTAGGTTTGCTGTGTGTCTGCTTGTCCCTTGGACCTACCAGCATGCGCCCCATTACCGCAGGATAATGTCACTTACTCAGCTGACAGAAAAGCAGTGCCTTCTTCCGTGGGTACTGAGTGTTAAGTACACATGGACAGTAATTACACTCTGGCTTTGGCCCAAGGCAGCTTTTGCTCAATTTTTGTATTCCTTGCAGTATTTTCAGTTAGTACAACAGCATATTTGAGCAGATAGCCAAGATCTTGTTCCAAAGGCGTGAGGAGTTTCTTGTTGCATAACACCTGGCTCACTTCCCAAATGGCACCATGCTTTCTTAGGCTTTAAGCAGCTTCAAAATGAGCTGCTCTTAGCTGTGCTAGCTTACTCACTGGGGAGTCCCTCTAGCTGATCATGTCCCCCTGGTTATTTTGTCTACTATCTCACCTGTGCAAACTCATGAGTTATAGGTTTGGAGGCGACTCATTACTTCTGCACTGTGTCCCCTCCTCAAATGATACAAAAATAAAATAAGACCATTTTGATGTTACTAAACTAATGCCAGAGCAGGAATTTTAATGCATCACAAAGCAGAAAGAGAAGTTATTAAAGATTTATGTAAGCTTCCTTACTTTAGTGGCTGAAATGAGATAGTATGTACACACAATGGACAAACTGTAGTTTCACTTACAATGATGGAACTTAAGAATGACAGCATCCATTGGATCATCTTCTCAGTCCTTCCATAGATCACAGACCATTACATTTCACCCACTTATCCCTAAATGAAGTAAGGTGCCTTTTGTAGTCATCTTGAATCAATTTAGGCATTTGCTTTCAAAAAATAAGCAGATTACTAATCCACCTATTTAATTATAGGCTTCTCCCTTGAGAAGTTGGAACAAGAACCAGTAAAAAATAAATATGAAGTCACCAGAATGCGTTATTCACTGTTTCCTGTATTTTAATTTTATAAATCTTGTAAAAGGAATTTTGTCCTTCTTTCCTGATGGCTGACAATCATAAACAGTAGGATTTGTAGCTCAGTGTAAGAGCCAGAGTTCCAAAAAGACTCCTAGTTCAACATAAAAGTCTAAGTTAGCTCAACATGTATTCCCCAGCAATTTCCCAGCAACAAGGCTCGTGTATAGGATTATTTATGTTGTTGCTTTCCTAGCACATTATACTCAGTACAGCACATTCACTTATGTAGTAAGCAGCTCTCTCCGCTTGGCTGGAGCACCACTGCCAACCTTTAGTCCACAGCCTAGTTAATCTTTGTTAATTATAAACTGTGAGATGTCACTGCAGACCTGGATAGCATCCTGCAGAAGCAGGAATTTGGCCAATGAAAGAGTAGGTTCACTTTGTAATCTTCACTGAGCTTTGCTGACAGCCACTGCGGCATAAGATCAAAGGCAACAGGAAACAAGGTGTTTTCAGCAGTGCAGAGCTGGCTTGCCTCTAGGCAGAGTTGCCCACCATCTATTGGAGAAATCAGGTATCTGATCTCCCTTGGAACTGCCTGGTTCCAAACAAATGGATCTCCTCTATCTGGACATAATGCAGGGGTACCCAGCCTGGGAATTTTGTGAGCTCTACTCAGGGCATGAATTTTGACACGAGATCAAGCACCCTTTGGTTATACAAAAGTTGTATGTTGGCTCTTCTGGAAGTATTAGGTATACATTTAGTTCAGTTTCACTACTTCTGACCCTAAGCCTCCTCAAACTCAAACAAGTGTGAACCCTGTAAATCTTGTCATTCAGTCATGAAAAGTACAGAAGTGAGGAGGTAAGAGCTCGAAATGCCTTTTCCACAATCACCTCAAATTCCCTAGCACAACTCTCAGTAAGGGTAATATTTAATTTGTGACTGAAAAAGGCATAAGTCTGTCTTCTGTAGCTGACTGAAACAAGTGAGGAATGGTGGGTTGCAAAAGCCTTTCTCACTGCAAAGAGGATGAGGCAAGTATCAGAGAGAAAATAGAAACTAGAATTTTTGTGTGCAATGTATTTTTGCATGGAGTTACACTGAGTACCTCAGTGCCCACAGGGGCCTAGCCAAACCTGTCTTTTTTTTAAAGGAGACTCAGCTTTTGATGAGTGTGCTGCTGAGAGGTGAGGAGGCATCTCTTCTTCCTTCCAGGGGATCACTGAGTATCATGTGGGGTCTTCTGTGGATATATATGCATTACTCCAACCAGTATGAGCATGCTCAAGTCCATGTCAAGTCCCCACTAGTATCTAGTTATTGGTTGACAGAGAACAGACTATCTATGACTACTCCAACTATCTTGATCTGAACTTAGGACCTAACAAATGCATTATGTTTGATGTTCAATAGCAGGTTAAACCATTAGCTTCTAGGGGAGAAATCAGGTGGAGTTGGAATTTACTATGGAGGAAACCAATGGGCTACAGGAAAGTCTTCTGTCTAAAACTGTGCTTACTTGAAAGCCAGGCAGCTCTGAGTTTTTGAAAGCTCCTCAAGAGTGAAAGAACATTGGCTTGTTTTTGATAAAGTGCAGTCAGCAGTGCCTCCACAGTTAGCATGAATTCATTTATCTCCTGTATATATGCACTGATATAAATGTGCTCTTTATATTAGTATGTAAGTAATTGAATTCCCTTGGAGATAAAACTATTACTCAAGAAAGATATGTAGCACTCAAATGCCTGGATAATTATTGCAGTAGCTTCCTACAGAGAATCCAGACTGGTTTTTTACCATCTCTCAACCCTTTGTTCAGTCTGAAATTGGAACAGACTGATCAAAATTTGCCCAGAATACAGTTTTGCTCATATCTGATTTTTGTTCTAATAGCAGTTCTGCTTCCATAACCCCTCAAAGTAAGTGATGAAACTCCCAGTGACCTCGCTAGGTGACTCACTGTAAGATTCAATCCAATTTTTATTCAAGAATGGAATGCAGAATAATATCAAGAAAACGTAACTTATAATCAGGGTTACTCCTTGCACATGGTTACTTTCCAGTCCCACAATGCTGCTACTGTAAAAAGCACCCAGTATCTTCCATTTTCACTCTGGATTCTGGTCATGAATTCTGATTAATAATAAGAAGAACAGTATTTAGGGGAACTCCTCACCTCATAAAATTCAATGTAGAATATCATAATCAGGCCCATTTGAATGCAGTACTTCTACTGGAATTTCAAGGCAGTGCCTCTGAAGATGAATTAAATGGATTAAAGTCCAAATTGCTGCAGTATGAAGTTGATAACTTTTTGGTCCTCTTTATATATCACTAACAGGAATTAGAATATATTGCAGAAAGCCTTGCTGGCACATTTGACAGAGGCAGAAGGGCATATGTATGCTAGGGAGGAGAATTTGGCATGTCTTCAAAAATATGTGGAGATTATTTAATTCCAGCTCTTAGTAGGTTTAGATATAATATTTAGCACAGGATAAAACAGGAATTAATATATATTAACCATCAGTGATAATACCCACTCTATCTGTGAATTATACTTCAGGATATGAGAATACCTGCTACAAGAAATTTAGGCTTATTTGATACAAATCAAGCTATATGGATGATCTGGTGATATCAGTAATATGGGACAGATTTCCACAGATGAGAATCAGCTTGATTGTCAATGAACCAAAAGTCCTATTTTCTACCCTGCTGGAATTAAAGAAAGAGGATCGGACAAGTTCGAGTAGCCTGCACAGATTATTGTAACACTTTAATGATCGGACAAGTTTGAGTAGCCTGCACAGATTATTGTAACACTTTAATAATTAGTTAATTTATACTAAGAATTTCAATAGCAGAAGAGGGTCTGAACTCAGAATGCTTTTTTCTTGGTTTGAGTTTTTGTTCATGCAATTTTCCCTATTTTCATATACCTATATCCCTTATTCTGCAGCCTCAAGCAAATTCAAACCTTCTGACCTAATAGGTTAATATCCTAGGTTTGTTCTTTAAAATAGTTCTATTGTGGACTTTAAAACTATTTTCTGTATTAATTTATTCTAAATTTAGTAATTCTATTTCATGATCAAATTAAGTAAAATTATTTTTATCTCATACTATAAGAGTGAAGTATTTAAAGAAAGCACTTTAAGCTTTTCTCAAATAGCATCTGAAAATCCATTTCTGCAATGCTTTGTTGACCAAATATTCTAATTTAAAAACTGATTTAATAAGGTTTGATGGGGTTTTGTCATTTCTCCATTGTGATGCATTAATTGGTATTCAATAAAAAACAGAGTACTGATCTTCTAGACCTTCAGCCCCAACCATGGTTGGAAAACTGGGGAACTGTGAGCAAACCCAAAGTCGTTCTAGTGCTGTGTTACAGTCCCACACACCAGCCACCCACAGGGACTCACAGCTTTCCTGTAGGAATCCAGGAGCAGCTTCCTCAAAACTCCCACGCAGCTGCCATATGGGCCTGACCAAAAGTGCATCGGGTCCTGCCTCCAGCTTGGTGGAATTGAACAAGAACATGTATTTTCTAGCCATTCATCTCTCACAGTGTGGGTGTGCTGAGAGCTGCAGCTTGCCCAGATGTAGAAAAACATTTTTTCTGCTTTGTTGCTAGCAATTTTTGGCAGTTATTTTGTTTTTTTCACTTCTCTTGAGCACTGAGTTGCCCTTTTCTACGGAGCATCCAGTGAAGGGCTCACAATCCCTGGTGACCAGAGCCCATCACCGAGGTGCAGCATGTGGGTTTGTTTACTCCCACCTGCACCTCTTTATCAGCACACTTCTCCATCTGCCCATGTGTGACCCAGTCACATTGTCCCTCATCCCTGCAGCTGGCCACTGCCCTTGCTGACCTGCCTGGCTTCACATCATTAGGAGACTTGGTCACCTTTGTCACCTGACTCACTCCCGTGGTGAGGTAGCCGTGGTTAGTGGTGAAGAGTGCAGCTCCCACCACAAACTTCTGCAGAGTTTTGGCCGCCTCCCCCACTGCTGTGTATACTCCTCACTGGCTTCCTATCCTGTACTGAGCCTTTTATCAATTCCAGAACTTTCCCTGTCAGCGTATTTTCTGTAAGGCTCTTTGGAGTAGGATTTTTTCAGGATCCTCTTCAAAACCTGGAAAGGGTTTTGAAGGAGCTGTCTCTCCTTTACCCATGTGCCTGTTGACCACTGTCAGAGAGCACTGGTGAGGCTGCAGGATGAATCATCCAGTCTGCCCAGCACATAATGCTGTCCTTTATGCTGTCTAAGATGTCCATCCTAACTATTGCTCACTCTCTTAAGCACTTACCACTCTGTTTCAAAGCTGAGTTGGCAGGTAAGTGGCTGAAACCTTTCCTTCAAAAACTGGAGGTGGAGTGTGTGCCCCTCTTCAGTAGCTCAGTGCATAAAGCAGCCTTCCACCCCTCTGCTAGGAGCAGGAAATTCATCTGCCAGAGTGTCCACAGGCCCTCCAAGGCTGGGGGAACCCAGCTAGCAGCAAAAAACTGGTTGACTCAGAATAGAAAACATCCTTACTTATTAGGAAAGCATAAATTCAGGAGGTTATTTGCCCAGAGGAGAAAAAGTGAGGCCCTAGCCTTGTTCCAGTGGCTACTTCAAATACAGAATGGAGATATTTCCTGGAGATGACTCCTAAGATGAGAGATGGGACCTCTCAAATGTGTCTTTGAATCCTGACAGAGTCTGGGTTTAAGAGGGGCACATGGGTGTTAGGAGTCATGGTCCTTTGGTGTGCCCATGAACAGATTCTTTGGCATCTGATGAGCTCTAGTGGGATTGTGAGGAGGTTACAGCTGCTACAAGCAGCTTTGGCAAAGCTAGAGCTAATTTGGAAAATGAGGGAATGTCCCTTGATGCAGAAGTTGGTCTGTGCGTGCCCTCATTACAACTGTGCAGGAAGGTTGATACATGGAGATGACTGGCTTCAGAAATAAAATATTAACAGTTTCTCAAAACCAGACACCAGGATGACCTGTGAAAGGAGAGGCCATCACTGACAATGGCACAAGAAAAGGTGCACTAGGTACTGGGTGGTCTGCCAGTCCCTGAGACCTCACTCTTTCACCTGACTGACTGCGAAGAAAATGCCTGGGAAACAGATCTGAACAAATATCAACATTTCAGGTTTAGACAGCTAATTAGTAGTAATTAGAGAGGTAAATCACTTAATGAATTTGGTATTTCATCTTTTCTTCACAGGATGATGCCTCAGCTGGTTTTTAACAACTTGGTTCAAAAATCTTGAACACCTAAATAATACATGGTTAGTGTGGTAGGAACAGGGTAGAAACTGTGGTAGACAGGAAGGGGATAAAAACAAAATTTGAGGAGTTTGTGAGTCTGCTATTGAGGCAAATAATATTGGGTATCCAGGAGACCACCATCAGGAGCCATCATGTGTGTTCTCTTGTGATGTTGGCACTAATTGTCTCCTACTGATCCCTCCATGTAGTAAATACTGGGTGAAGAAGTTGCACAGCATTCAAGGCTGTGAGAATATGCTTTGGGAGTATCTGGCCCTGATCCCTCTGCATGTCACAGATTTCTAGAGCTCTAACCATGCTGAGGATCAGGCACTGTCTCACAGGACTTCCCTCAGCTCCTTCTCCCCTCTTTATGATAAGCATATATTTTTGCAAGCTTTACAAACTTGTTCTGCGCAATGCTCAAGCAGTTATAAAACATTTGACAGGCTGGCAAAATGGAAATACCTTCAGAATGTCTCATTTATAATTGCCAGCAAGACCTGTGAGGGTTGTTTTTTTTTATCAGAACTTTTTTCCAGAAGCCTGATTTAAAGAACTGTTTAAGAATATGCTTACTTTACATTCCTGGCCTGGGAAACCTGGAAGAGTTGAGCATTATCATTAGGTCCATGTTTTGGTCCCTAGTAGGCAGGACCTTAGTCTGTAAGGGTCACTTTCTCACTCTGAAGGGTTGGAAAGGGCACCCAGTACTTGTGTAATGCTTCCTTGCCTGATTTGCTGACTAGCTGACAGCTGCTAAAGCAGGTCATTGATGACAGCTGAGTATGTTCCTGTGCACTGCACAGCTCTGAGTCCACCAGCGCTGTCTGTGGTGGCTTTACCCTCTGTTCCTGACAGCAGTGGTGGAGAGGTGGGACTCATCTCACCCAGCTTCAGACACCCACACCAGAGACACCTACTTCCAGCTTGTCTCCCCAGACTGTTTGGAGCTGGTGGAGAGAAATAAGCACTCAGAGGGAGTGATTCATCTGGCTCGTTTTAATCATCCACTTTAGGAGGAGATAAATCGTGCTATGGAAATGTCTTTTTTCTGTCTACTAACTATGCAGAAAGTGTAAATCACTGTCTCAGATACACAGGTCGGCATGGCAGATGTCTCAAACTAAGAAGATGAATGCCACCCTTAGTTTTTATCAGTATTGTATTTTTAATACACACATTTAGGCACAGTGTGGTCCTACAGTAAGACCGTAGCTGTCTACCTGTGCACAGGAGTCTTAAGACTCTTGTACAGACTTTAGAAGAGGCCTGGACAGCCTATTTAAAGGTGTTACTTTTAATGGTTTAAATGCAGTGCTTTTCCATGCCTCCTTTACTTCATGGCCTTTGGCTGGGTCTTTGGAGTAAATAGCTTGGGTGTAGATGGCCCTTGCTACAGGTATCCAAAGCCACCTGAGGGGGGTCTTAGCCATAATAGAAGAAACAGAAGGACATCTGTTTATCTGTTTTCTGAGGCTGATGGCATTGGCAGAAGCTTTGGACATTATTTCCTTCCTTTGTTTCTGAATGCCATGGGACAGAGGTTGGACTGAAGGGGAGGGAGGAGGAATGGTTCCATTTGAGATTTATGAGAAAGGAAAATGCATAAGCAAGAGGGACATGAAAAACCAAAATGAATGAAGGGAAGATAGGCATTTTTCCTCTACCTCAGTATCTTAATTTGTTCTTTTGGGGGATACAGTAGCATACAGAGCAGTTTGCTGCAGGAGGCAATGGAAAAAACCCATTAAAAGTCTGCAGAACTAAAATTCTTCAATGTCCTGCCTCATTGATTCTAAAACAACATTTTACCATCTTTAAATTCATGTGCACTCTGCTGCCAGCTGACCCTTGTGCAGTGTTAGAGAGAGAGAGAAGCTTTTCAGCCACGTGTGGATTTAGTGTCACCCCATCTGTGCACCTGTGGTTTGGGTGAAGAAAATGTCTCCAGGAGAGACACAGGGACTAGACAAGGCAAACTACAGCTCTGGATTTTGTGTTTGCCAGCTGGCAGGCAAGAGCCCTCCACAGTAAATGAGAGGATGAGGCCACATGATTGTATATCATCTGTAGGGTCCACCCTCTCCAAAGAAAATCTGGTTTTGGGGGCCAGATTATATCACAGATATCCTTCAGGTCAGTGGTGCATCCATTGGAAAAGTCTGTGCCCATTTGGCATCTAACTCTCCAGCAGCACAAGCAATCATGAGGAGACAATAAAGTTTCACTTACAGATACTACTGATACTGATAGATATTACAAATCTCATCTTGTAGCTGTTAATCATCAGACAGTGATTTTTACCCCTATCATCATGAAATCCATCGTGCCTGGGATAAGTTTTTAGTACCTCCAGTCTGTAAATGCATCAAAAGAATGAACATCCCTAGAAAGTTAACCTTTCAAGTACAAGTTCATTTTAGAAGTTATACATGCAGTATTGTCTATTGCTGAAAGCAAATGTTTCTGTTGGTATGTTTAACACAAAATTAAAGATACTTGGACAAGTAATTTTGCCTGTGTAGCAGAGAAAACATCAGTAACTTCAGCTTTAGGGAGCAATTGCTGTGGAACAGAGTGGAAGGCAGTGATATTCCTGCAAGCTGTCCAGATGAACTGCTGACTCTTGTGTACGTGCACAGCACAGTGGGGACCTGGGCAGGTGGCTTCAGCCCTTCATGGGGGAAAGATCTTCACCCCAGTGTCTGTACTGGGCTGTCTGTCAGCACTGTGTTACCAGATGTTGAGTGGCTGGTGCATCAGACACTTGTGTTTGATTCTGATTTTAGAAAAAAATAACACAGCTCCAGTGTTGTGATTCAGAGCACCTACTCATCTTAAAATCTCATATATCCTAGTGGCTTTAGACACATTCCCTAATGTTAAATATCTTCAGCAGGAGTGGTTTAAATCCTGGTTTCCCCAGGGAGTAACTGCAGAAAGATGTGAACTGCAGATGCCCTACTGGCTGTCTCAAGAAGGAGGACCATTTTTGCCTACCTCTCTGTAAAAAAACATAACCTCTGGGTGAAGCTGAGTTGACACAAAGGCACAAACTCCTCTTAAGCTCTCATTTGGCATGCTGGCTTCCTGAATTTGTTTTTTCTGTGTGCAGAAACCCAGTGATCAAAGGGAAGAAGGATGCTGGAGTTTGTTAGGGTGTCTGAAGTGTTTGGTGTTGCAGTGAAAATGCCCAGAAGAAAATCTTGAGTGGAAAGGAAAAAATTGGTGATCATTCTAGGACCTGTGTGGTGGACAGCAAAGAGGTGTTGGCAAATGCCCATTACATGGTGAAGTTAAAAGAAATGAGTGTACCCTTGTTTGATATAAACTGAACCCTGACACTGGTCTGTGCAGCAAGTGAGGCAAGAAGTATTAGTTACAAACAATGTATTACTAAGAAAATGTTTTAGAATTATTTTGAATGAGCTGAGCATTCACAGGCAGTCTGTTTTTCAATTCAAACTTTCGGCAGGTGGCTTGTAACCTTTCCATTATGTGTTTAATACAAGGTCATATTAACTTTGGGCAATTCACTGGCTTGCTGGTGCATTTCTTGTTATGTGGGAGGCTGCCCACACAATCTTCTATTGAAAAGTGAAAAAACTGGAGAGATCAGATCTCTGGAAACCACACAAAAAGCCTAGAAGTTTATATCTTTGCTGCTGTACATTCTTGTTAGATATCAGGCCATCAAACAGAGGCCACAATCCTTCTTATTATAAAACACAGCTTTACCAGGCAATCTAATGATACTTTTAGCTCTGATCATGCATTTCTTATCTGTAGGGAAATAACTAAATAGTTGTTTCCATAGAAAGAAACATTTTCTTTCATAATGTATTAGGTCATATAAATACAAATTTAGGTTAGCTTGAAATAAGAGATTTTCCATTCCACATATGAATTCACACCAGGATAAGGAAGAATTTTTAATTATTTTTTTTAATGTGGACCTCTCTTAGTCTGCCTTGAATACTTATAAATGTTTGGAAATGATACAGTCTTTCATTTTCCTGGCTTTACTTACGTTTTCACCTTTCAATGCTCACAGTAAATTCTGGACAGTTTTGAAGTTGTAAATTCCAGAATTTCAATATGAACTACTGTTACTTCCTGCTTTAGGTAAATGGATCAACTAAACTGCAGTCAGCCTCTTAGAGAAACCACTGCTGAGTGTTGTGTGTGGGTGACTGACAACTCCAGCAGATGTTGAATGGGGTAAATTCAAGAAAGGCAGGTAGAAAGCCCTGAAGGCAATGGCCTGCTGCTGAGGTCTGCCAGCATGTTTTGATCTCTCTGGAACTCAACCAGCTAACCCTTCCTTATTCCCTCACAAGCTGGATACATTATCGACTGACAGCTGTTGGATGGCAGGGCTATAACAATTCATGTTTGAGGGTTGAAGGGGTAAGGTTTTTAGGTGAAAAATTTCCAGCACCTTGCTAGGCTTAGTTATAATGGGACAAAGCTCCAGTCCAGTCTTTGTGCACGACTCAAAAAAAGTTAGGCTTGCCTGGTCAGAGATGGATTTCAGGACAGCATGTGGTTTGATCTAGTTTTTGCTATTTGGCTACAGCCACAGGAGACCTGTTTTTCCAGGGATCACTGAAGTGCCTGGTGATCCAATTCAGTATTAATCATGCTATTTATGTTGCAATGATTTTGCTTAACTTCAAGATTAAATATGTTGCCCTCCTTCTCTTCTAAGAAACACCATATTCCATAAACTGGCCATTTCTGCATTTTCCGAGACAATAACAATTTCAAGTGTTGTTATAATTCCCTTTGCTGCTTTATCAAACTCAATACCACATTTTTCATTCATTTACACATCCTAACAGCACGAGTTTAAGTGGTGTGTTAAGCCTTTCTATGTACATCAAAGCAACATGTAATTTTCACTTCCATTTTACCCAAGGCTTCTAAATCTAGAGGCGATAATTGTTATTTGCCTTCTAATTATGCCTCAGTTCAACCAGAGGCTTTGCAATGATCTAAAAACAAAGGGCATTTTGTGGCAAGATCCGGTGGATTCCTTTGCACCTGGCTTCAGAGGGGCCTGAGATTTGAAAACTAAAATGCAGGATGGATTTCCTTAGTAAGGCATGTGTTTTCTTCTCCTCAGGGGATGAGCGCTCCCGGGAGTCCCCAGCCCCAGCCGAAGCACAGATGCAAGCTGGGGCGGAAGGCAGTGGAAGGGTGAGCCGCTGCTGCTGGAAATGTTCCGTGACGCAACTCAAGAAGATTTTCTGGGGTGTGGCCGTGGTCCTGGGTGTCTGCTCCTCTTGGTCGGGCTCAACCCAGCTAGCAAAACTGACCTTTAAGAAATTCGATGCACCCTTCACTCTAACGTGGTTTGCAACAAACTGGAACTTTTTATTCTTTCCTTTGTATTATCTTGGACATGTTTTTAAGTCAGCTGAAAAGCAGTCTCCAAAGCAAAGATACAGGTATGGGAGCTTTTGTTTTAATCCCGTGGCTCTTGCATGCTGCTCTGCGTTTCACAGACATTTTGTTCAAATCAAACTTGTGTTTGCTTTCCTCTCAAGGTTTGTTAAAGGATGGTCTGAGTTCATTGTGTGTCCAGTGTTAGGCGCTGTTATTATTCCTAATATAATTTCCAACATATGCAAGTCCTGTAATGAAAGTCTGCATTTTCTGCAATTACTTATCAAGACATTTCTGCAAACATATTTTTTTTTTCTTGATATCTCTCTCCCCTACCCATGGCTGACTTCTGTGTCAGTCTCCGAGTAAGCTAAGTAAGCTTTTCTTTTCCAAGCTGAGGACTAGAGCAGAGCCTTGAATAGCTGAGTAAAAAGTCCTGCAGTATTTTCCTGGCACTACGCCCTTGACATCAAAGGCCAAGCTCTGATCCCAGTTAAACTTGAGCTGTTCTGTTTATTTCCGGGAGGAAGCGCAGTCATAACCAAAGGCAGCACTTTGTCTTCAGCACACCTTGTCTTCATAGCGAGCCAAACCCGCAGAGCCTGAGCCCTGAGTGCCCTGAGTGCCTCCAGGAGAGGCTGAGGATGCTCGGGCTGCTTGAAGGACTGCCTCTCCCTGAGCACTCCCTCAGCTCTGCTCTGCTCTGCTCATTTTGGCCTGAGAGGTGGCTGGGACAGATGGGATGACTCAGCCATCAAGATGTCCCATGTCAGAGAGCTTCCCTGATATGTGGAAGGATGTGAACAACCTTTTCCCCTTCTGTTACACAGTGGGGCTCATAGACTTTTAATGAAGTAGCTCAGAAAAGTAAACAGTAAGAAGTACACATTTCTCAGCTCCCAGCTGCGCAGCAGCAAGGTGGAAACTTACTACAAGAAAAATCTAAGAAACCAGGTTACTCAGGAAATGCTCTACCTCCGATGACTAGGGTTGAGATATTTTACTGCTTAGCCATCATTACAGTGTCTTCATCTTTTAAATAATGTGGGGGCTGCAGATAATGGATATGACCATTCACTGCAGGTTCTAGAGCAGGATCCAGAAGTTCTAAAGGCATTTTCATAAGTGTCATGTTTCCTGAGCTTCAGTCTTCAGGTTGTATTTGTTCACAGCAAATACAGAGATAAGAGGAATATGGAGGTTAGAGAAAGCCGCAGCTCAATCTAAAACCAGCAACAAATGCTAGCCTAAAAGCAAGTACCTTTTCATTTCATTGGTTTTAAGTATTTTTCTTCCCAGCTGCTCTCAGATAATGTTTTAAATACCACTGAATTCTGGGGTGAGCTGTTGTGGTTTGCCAAATCCCTGGGGTTAAAAACCCAGAGCACTGTACTCATTGCTGCAGTAAATTGATACAGTTGGTAGTTTCATGTCTTTTATTAATTAAATGATGGCTGAGTTGAAGAGCAGGTGCCAGCCCTGCAGCTGTTTAGGATGCAGGGGGACATCATTAGCAGTAGGCTTGCCCAGGCTTCATAAAGTGTGTGTGTTTGTGTGTCTGACAAGCAGACTGAACAGGGTTAAATTAGAGAGGTTTTTCTCTAGGTGTCAGAGAAGATGTGTTCCTTTCAAGATGCAGCTGTGGCTCCCACAGCTCTGCTTGCAGATTTGTTCTGTGGTTTGGAGCAAGTCACTGCAGCCCTCTGATTTCCTTGTCCTCCCTATTGTTTTGGAGGAGCCAGTCCTTCAGGGAGGGGGGAGGACTCCTCCTTGCCATGTGTTCACAGTGTCTGCCTCAGCATGTCCCCTATCTCCACTGAGGCCTTTTGGTGCTGCTGCCCCAAGAGTTACTGTGAAATTATTTACTGTTCACCTGCTTGCTCCATTACAGCTGAGGTGTCACATGTGTGTACGTCAGTAAACCCGAGCATTACAGTCCAGCCTCCCCTCCTAATTATTCCTTTTTTTCCATGTTATATATGTGTGCAGATATATAAAGAGATGCACAGGGACTTTGCAGCTCCATATGAGGCATCACCATCCTCAGGAAAGCTTGCAGTCCAGGCATGTTTGGACGCATTAGGGAGATATTTCACAGATTTCTGGGTAGTTAAAAGAAGACAATTCTGACCTAGAACTGTAAAGAAATTGGCATAATCACTTTCTACTTCTTTTATCCTTTACTTTCATCTATATTTTACATCTTATCTGAGCTCTCTGGCAAGAATTTGGAACAAGATAAATTAAAAGGCAATAGTGGGAAAAGGTGGAAATATGATATCTAAGTCATCTTAGCAGTGAAGTAGAAAAGGAAGGGGTTCTCAGATCTTGCCTACACAGGCTGCTAAAATCCACAGGTGCCTAATGCTTTTTGGCAGCAAACCTCCCCCAGGACACCTGCCCATCCACCTCAGCAGGACTGGGCTGCTCAGCCTCCCCTCCCCCTGGCACAGGCACTGCTTTCACACTGCCCCTTCCTGAGGGCACCAGAGGCAGCATGTGTGCTTTGGGTACCTCCCTGCACAGTCAGAGGGCATGTAAAAACAGCAACCACCAGGAAAAATACACAAAAGGGGGATCGTAAAATGTAGTAACAGTGAATAGATGTATAGTCCCTTCTGCACAGATTATATATGGTTTATTACTGTTTTTTAATTCATGTTGAATTATACCAGTATGTATGCTATGCTGTAAATACATGAATTTTTATGTTTTGTAGTCTCACAAGAAGAACATACCTGTCATGGACAGAAACCAGTTTTTAGCTGGTTTATGACAGAAAACCAGATTTTTTTCCTTTTTTATAGCATGTATAATAGTAGTGAATTTGCCACCAAAATTTTGTAGTGAGAATTGAATGTTAGAGCAGGTTTATTCAGTTTCTGTATCAGATTTTGAGTATTAAGCCACAATGTGAAGTATTAAGGACTTACGATTGAAACATATTGCATGATAAGGAACTTGTGGTTTTAGCTGAAGTAGACTATCAGTGTGTCCACACTGTGGGGAGACAGTCACTCTTCCCAGCAAACCAGAACTCATGCATTCACTTCCAGCTGCTCTACACTCCCTAATCAGCTCCATCAGATGCTGCCAGGGTTGTGCCCAGGTGTAGACTGCTCTGGGAGAACTTCTCCCATGGCTGCCACCAAGGATGTCATGGCGCAGAACTGCGTGCATGGAAGTGATACAGAGAGCTCTGGAAGGGCACAGAAGAGCATGCCAGCATCACTCTCCTACTTCTTGTGCAAGTGCTCAGTAGCTTAAAATAAAATTACTGTAACTAAATGATTATTCATTTCAACCATTGTCCAGTCCAGAAATAACACATGCAATGATTTGTGCACCTAATGCATCATTTAAGAGTACTTCATACTTCTTGCTTCCAAACTCCTTTATAAAATGACACATTTAATCTGATGAGCTATCCTCCATCATACCTACATTATTAATTTATGACGTAACATAAATTAAAAGCACTAGGGCTTAAAACTCCCTGGCTACATGAAAGATTAAATTAAAATCTCTGCAAGATATTGCTTAGCTTTGTGTATCTCTAGGCAGAAAATATGCCTTTTATAAAGATTTGCCCTCTGTGTTCCAGCTGGGAGCAATAATAGAGGGGTTTGTTCACATTTTAGAAAAATTCCTCATTAACCTTGTTTATTTGGATGGTATAGTCCTATCTAATGACTTTTTTGAGAGGGAAAGAAAGGAATTTGCAAGAATGATTTACTGGATTATTTATTTATTTATAATTTAGATCTTGATTTTTTTTTATTTCATAAAGATTTAGGACTAAAGAAAACACCAGAAGCTTGAACTAAAACTCTTCTGAAACCTTGAATGCACCTGATGTGTTGGGTGAATGAAAGAATCATCACAGTGCAGCCCCTGCACTGATCTGCAACCATATTTGAACATGGTTTAGAATGTTCTTTTTCACTGATTCAGAGTTTTGTCTCTATATTGCCCCCAAATTATCTGCCACTAATCCTTCAGAATTTGAAGATTTTTTTTTTTTGAAAATACAGAAAAGGTTACAGGTAACACTGAAGTATTGTTGTGTCTTTGAAAATGAATCAAAATGCTGGCGCAACAACGGTAGAAGACGAGCGTAGTAGATCTCACTTACTCTTATATACCAACATATTGAGTTCACAAAAGTCACTTTTGGTCTATATGCCCACGGGCTCAGAATTGAGATTTGGTTCTGCAGGGGCCACAAAGTTTCAGTGCCATAGCTTCACTTGAGGTTCAGAAGAATGTGGGCCAGTTTCTAGATGTGTTTCACAGGTATTTCTGCTGTGATGGAAAAGATGAGACTCCAGCCATCACCCCCAGCAGTACAAGGAGCTGAGTCCATTAGTGTGATCCTGACTCATATGAAGTGCAATTCACTGCACCATGGGTACTGCCCTCCTTTTCTGCAGCAGGCACAGAACCCCACTGCTAACCAAACCCCTGGCCATGAGGAAGCTCAAAGGGGAAAGAAGGTCAGAGCCATTTGGCATGACTGGATGCTGTTTTACTATCGATTTTTCAGTGGTTTGTGTTCGTGAGTCTCTCTTACCCAGCAACATTAAAATGTTGCAGTGTGGTTAACTTTTGGCATCCTGCTGATTTATATTACTACTTAGATGGGAGCTTCGCCACCAGAGCAGACAGCATTAAGAGAGTCATAAATAAGCTGTGGAGGCATCAAGACATGACAAATGCAAGTGTTTTTAGCAAATGTCATCCAATGAAGCATGTTTTCTTTCAAAAAACTTCAGTTTATAAACGCTATTTGTCTAATTCAGAACATTATCCTTAAAATAATACCTATTTACTTTGTGCTCCTGAAAATAAAATTACTTCACATTTCAAGTTCACATTAGCTTCTTGGGGAAAATAAAAATAATAATAAAAAAACAATGAAGAAACAAAATAAACCATTGAAATTAAAAGATAAAGCATCTGATTCTTACCCGAGTTTGACAGAGACCAGTTAGGAGTAACTTCAGATTAAATCAGTTTGATGTCTACAGCAAGAGCTCAGCTTGATGTCTACAGTCATCGGTCACCTTTGTGCTTGGTATCAAAACAATTAATTAAAAGAAGATGTGGATATTGTACAAGAGGTTTATGATACTTGTAGTCATCTTTATCTCTGCTACAGATATCTGAGAGGTGCTGGAGGTGTTGTGTTATTGATGGATCACTGTATCACTTCTCAGACTGTTTCCAGTGAATATGCACTTTTCTGCCAGAGGTCCTGGCTGAAGAAAAGGCCAAATTCTACAAAGAGCAAGCAGCAGTAGTAGTGAAGCCTTCTGCTGGAGCAGCATGGCATTTGTGGTAGTGGTGATGCTGGTGGATGTGTGTCCAGTGTCCAACCTGCTGTCCATCTGGCATCTAGCTGTCCACAATCTGTCCATCATGGAGCATCCATTTGGGCTTAGCTCAGCTGAAGCCCAAGCCACAGAGCTCAGGGTGATGCTGTTGTTAACTTCTGTTTCTCAAGTCAAGTAGCTACCACTTCCTGATGAAACCTACAGAAGCTGCTTTTCTTGCCTTTTGAAGAGGAAAGTGTGTCCCCATGGGAGGTGGGATTGGTGTGCTGTCACCCCACAGGGGTTCTGGAGGTGGCTTCTTGCTGCTGCCTTGACATAATACAGCTGTGCTGTACCATGGCCAGGTGATTGCATGAGTCGTGGTTTCAGCTGCTTTGGGCAGACTTGTGTTCTTAGGTGATTGAAATTAATGTCATGGTCTCTTGGTCTCTATACCCCCTGAAAAATTTTCTCAGCCAGCTCTCAAAAATATGCTCTACAGGCTGCCTGTTCCTGAGAAAATAACAGCTCCAGAGTTTTTCTAGAGGAGCCTCCCATTCACATCAGTGTCTTCTGAAGACAGTACCAAGGGTTGGATTAGGGAGGAAATGTGACACAGCTGGCTTCTCAGTGTTGCACTGCATATTCCAGCACTGCCAGCTTGGAGCTGAATATCTGGTTTTTCCTACAGAACTCAGAGGGAGAGCAAAACCTACAGCAGAAACACAAATGTGAGGTGTGTAAGGTAAACAGCAGGAAAGGGTGAGGAGAAAGAGAAAAGGCTGTGGTCAAACTGGCAGCTAGTGGGAGCCCTCCACCATCGCAGATTTAGGTACCTAACTAGAATTGAGATACTACTCCTCTCAATGTCTTCCATTGAAAAGCTTAAAATCTGCTCCTGGACCATGGTGAAGGTGATAGTTTTTCTCTCCCTCAAATGCATGGTGTGGAGCTTGGTACCTGCATCAGACTCTTGATGTGAGTGGCTGGCAGAAAGCCACAAAAAGAATGGCCCAATCCTATCTTCTCTGGAGGTAGCTTCGCTATGGTAAGCCTGCATGGTGAGCCCAGGAACATAAGGTGGCATTTATATGCTTACTTTCCTTTCTAAACCTCCTGGAAATACCTTTTGAGAGATTTCTTTTAAAATTCTGTTTGACTAATTTGGTAATTCCTTCTATTCAGGTAGCTAACACTGTCTCTGAGAACTCATGTTTTAGCTTTTGTGAGAAAATGATCATGACTCCTTCCTTAGGACACCAGTCTTTTCTAATTTAACCTCACAGATTCTACTTGAAGTTCATTTGTTTTTCAGACCGTGATGTTCTGAAAAGAGCTAAACATTTGTGTCCTGTGAAAAGCTTTCCCTTAATCTGAAGAGCCTTCATCTCTTCAGAATCACCTCTTCTGGGCTTTTGGACTTCAGTGAAGTGCTAAGTGAGAATAAAAATTGGCTACTGCCTGATCTGGACAGACCCACATTCTTTAATCTTGAGCCTGGTTTGCAAAATCATTCCAAGGATGATTGAATTAACTAATGTCCTGTAATTTTGTCTTGTTGTTCCATTACTTTTGTCTCCTCTGCTGTGGCTTGAACAGATGCTTCAAAATAATTATATTATCTGCCTCCTATGAGGTAACAGTGCTTGAGGCAAGGACTAGAAGGAGAAATAATTGTTCTTGTTACCTGCAGACAGGGCATGTGCTATGAAGAAATATATTTGTGTAATGGTTTTTGCTTGGAAAAAAATGTTGTGTCTTGCAGCACCAAATGCTCTCTCTGGTCAGTAGTTAAACTGCATTTCATTATCACTGCCTCTGGTTAGTTAAGCAAGCTGCTAAGCTCCCACACCGCTAGGGCTTTTCTCAGGAGACCTCAAGAGCAAATCTGCCTCTGCTGGTCCCACCCAAGATGATCTGACCTCTGCACTCACTGAGACCTTGGCACAAAAGCAAGACAGGCTGAAGGGACCTCAGGTCACCTCCTCCCTTTCCTGCCTCCAGGTATGACCTGCACACACAGACAGAAAAGTAGGTGTATTTTATGGCTGACAAAGCAAAAAAAAAAAGGACTGGGACAAGAGCGTGATACCGTGTTTACTGCATAGAGGAAGGAGCAGAAAACTGAGGTGAGCATGGATTTGCTGTTTTTCCAATCATCATACATGGGAGAAGGTTTCACAGGTGGCCTTTTTGCAGAATGTTGTTTACCTTAGTCACCACACCAAGTATCCTGACCCCCAGTGCACAAACTCATGAAATAGGGACTGTCCTAGATAGATTCTCCACAATGTTTACAGCAGCAACAAAAATAACTACAAAAACCAAGAAAGAATGATAAGGAATTCTGCTTTTATTTTTTCTAGCCCAGATTTGTGTCAAAATACCTTGAAGGCATCTACCTTTAAAGCTGCTTTAAAAAAGGAAAGTGCATGTATGGCAACACTTTGTAGCTATAATTAACAGCTCTCAATAAAGACGGATGGTACAGTGAGAAGTGTTGGAGGCTGACAGTACTACAGAAGTGGAAAAAACCTATTTGTCCAGCTGCCTAGTGGTTATGGACTGTGTCCAGATTTCCCAGGATTGTTTGTGTTTGTATGAAAAGGCAGCCTCATAGAAATGCACACGTACCTGACTGAGGATCCTGTTCAGTCCAGGTCTCCAGAAGCTGGCCACCCTTTCTTGCTAGACAAAGCTATAAATGGTAAAAAAGAACAAATAGCCAAAGGTGGAGGCTGACAGCAACAGAGATATATGAACAGGGCATCATAAACTGAAAAACCCTGCAGCTACACAATGTTGTCTGTGAACATCATAAGGGCTTTTGGAGGGAAATAATGTTAAGGTATGAGCTGATGGGCAGACAGGTTCATATATGGTGTTCACACACTCATACACAACCATTTTTGGTTTTCCAGTGCTAAAATAGCTTTCCAAATAGTAACTTTTTTCCAGAGAATCTGGTTCAGAAATGGGGAAGGCAAACAACATATGGTTTTGTTACCTTGTTCACCTGCCTTGGATGACAGTGAAGACTGCTTCTCTTCATCCTGGCTGTAGAAAAGGAAAAAACCCTCCTGTTGGTTTGTTTGCCAGTCTTTGGGGTCAGGGCTACAACTCAGTGAGTTTAAAGAAAAGAACCTCATTTACTTTATGGCTTCATGGTCACTGCCATATCATTTGGGTCTCTTGGCTAAGCAAGAAGTCTCCTGTGGCAGCCTCATCTCTTCCCTGTTCTTCATATCTCTGACTGAGATATGAGCTGACTGAGCTCTTCCTCACCTAGAGCTGGTGTTGGTTGCTTTTGGTTTGTTATTTTATAAATTGTGTCCCTTCTCTTTGGAGCTGGGAGCTGTTTACTCATTTACTGAAGCTTTTCATTTCACAAGCAGTTAGAGACTGCTGCAATGTTCGCTTCATATCTTCACAAACTTCCACTGCCTGAGTGAAACATTCAGATTCCCACTGGGGGAGTGAGCCTCTGGAAGTCTTATGTGGAGGATGGCATCCCCCATCTCTTTCAGCATCCTCAGCTGTTAAGCCTCAGGGATCTCAAGTCCCTTCAAGCACCTGAGTGCCCCTTCAGGGACAGAGTATTAGTAACCTTCATGTAGTACATTGCTAAGATGAGGCACCTTGGATGGTATGAATCCAAGTCCATTTGCTAGAGGAGGACTCTATGTACAGAAAGATAATTCTTCCAATATGAAAACCTCCTATTCAATAGGACACTAGAAAATAGCAGGAATCTCACCTCTACTTTCAGTACCTCTGAAGAGTGACTGGAATAAAAATGAAGCCACAGCTCTGTAACATTGTCTGTAATGATATTTTTTCCATCTAACAAGTGGTGGTCTTGTTAGACCATCTCACTGTGATCCTTGAACATCAGGTCATAGAATCATGGTGTAATTCCAGCTGCTGGGGACCTGGGGAGGCAGCTCTAGGCCAACCTGCCTAGATGTGCAGAGCCACATCAGATCCACCTTTTAATTTTGTCAGTGGTTAGTGGTCTGTAGACACTGAAAGAGGCATAAATGTTATTAAATTTAGGTGTGCTTCATTGCATCTTTTATTGTGCTGTCCCTAGGATATCCCAAAGTTACACATACCAGAACATATTGCTGTGAATGTACCCGTTCTGCTTCTGCTTGCCACTTTTTGCCAGAGGCTTCTTAAATGTTTTACTGTCCTCAGGCAAAGAGATGTTGATTCAAACAAGGAGCATTTGATTTATTTTTTATTAACCTTGAAATTTAAAAAGAAATTGTATTAATCCACTAAAATGAGAACTTAGCTTATTTTTAATAATCAAATTTTCATCTAGCATTTTCAGTTTTAATGAAGTTCTCTATATTAAATGCGATGGGTGCAGGCAGCACTTGACCCTATCTAGAACAATTCCACTGAGTCCCATAACAGAATGCTAATTTTGTCACAGAATGGCAGAGATCTTAAAGATCATCTAGTTCCAACTCCCCCACCATGGGCAGGGACACCTCCTACTAGACCAGATTGCTCAAATCCCCATCCAGCCTGACCTTAAACACTTCCAGGGAAGTGGCATCACAGCTTCTCTGGACACCCTGTTCTAGTGCCTCACCACCCTCACAGTAACTAATTTCTTCCTAATTTCTATCAGAAAGTGCCTGGCTGAGTGAATATTAAAAATATCAAGTTAATGATATTTAGATGTATTTTGACTTGCAGAGGGGAACTCAGGTTTTGACCAGCCTGAAATTCACCCTGAAATTCATCTCCACATTACTTTTTTTTAAGTGTCTTTTGATTCTGGAGAAGTGAAATAGAAAAACTTAGTGTTTAAAAATAGTGTGCCAGAAGAGGACATAGTGACATACAGACACATGATCAGCTGCTTTCTGTTAATATGTATGCAGTCCTGCCCTTGCTCATGAAATTTTTAACAATTAAGGCCAACCATCTGAAAGTCTTACAGCATTTAACAAAGAGCTCTATTGATTTCACAGGTTTTCCAGAGAATTTACAAAACCATGCTCTTCTGTAGTTCCAGATAGATCCTGCCATAATTTTCTGCTTTACCAAGTTCCACGTGTATTTTTTTAGCAGAGTTGTACTCTTGATCATGCAAGACAGATAACTGTATGGGAATATGATAAAGATCAGCTAAACCATGGATTGAGGAAGGTGAGGAAAGAGCTCAGTGACATCAAGCAGAATAAGGGGGGTAATTGAAACAAGGAAGGTGGTTTCTCTCAGTGTGCTAGTGGGCTGTCAGCAGTCTGAAAAGCAACAAGAACCTCAAAGAGTGGTTAGTGCATGCTTGGGAATCAGAGATGGTGGGCCAAATGTTGTGTGTTGTGGAAGCAGAGTGCATGAGCTCTGCTGAAATGTAACATTTACATGAGTGATAGTACTTATAGCTGCTCTGTGAGCTAAGAGGGCTCAATAAATCCTGTGGGATTTCAGTCTGCTTCTCATAGCATTGCTCATGTATAGGGTGCTGTGGCTGGCTGCTGGCTCTTAGCATAGGATGTACCAGGTTTGGCTTGGTTTGGCTCATCAGCCATCCAAGTTACAGAGGTCCAAATAAGTCACTCAGAACCACCTAGGGGAAGATATAATCATACCATCAAGAGTTATTTCATGTGTTAATGGATTTGTTTCTCAACAAGAATGAATGTGCAACTAAAATGTGCCAAACTGCTAAAGATATCTTCTTGCAGTCTTTTCAAAAGTAAGCAGTGAATTGGCTTTATTTTCAGGTGAACAGGAGTCATAATTAAGAAATTGCTCTTGAAAATTTTGCCAGTTATATGTATAGTTAATTGTGAACTTTACTTTTGGCTGGCAAGTTGCAAACTAACTTGTTTGCTGCTTTATATTTCTTGATCTTTGCTTTGTTTTAAGGATTAAAACAAAACAAAACAAAAAACAGCTGGCTTCCCGGATGTGTTTGCTGCAAGAAACCAGACACAAGTGGTTTCGAGAAACTGGAGACAAGTGTGTTTCCTCCATAGCAATTGTGCTAAAAACAAACTGTTCTCTTTGTCAGTGTGGCCTCAGACACTTTCCACTATTATGCTGCTGGTATCTGGAGTCTCAAAAAGCTTTTTTCTAGCTCAGAACAGTAAATAACCACAGGTTTTGGGGACACGTAGAAACATCTCATTAGGGATATCTGAGAGATGACAAAATCTTGTTATCAATCTCATGTCGTGATCTGAGTGTGCAACAACAAATTATCCTTCCTCAAGCAACTCAGCTACCAAAGGCTACAGATGGGTTTGTCTTCAAAAAAAGCTCAGCTGTTACAAGCCTTTGGGCTAACAGCCATGACCGTGCAGTTCTTCCACATGAAGCATGCTGATGGCATCTACTAGATGTTGTGCAGCTGACAGGAAAAAGATGCAATAGTTCATTAGTTTTTTCATTCCCTTTAATTCAGACATTTTCAAAAGAAATGGCACTGAAAGCTTTGTAGTACTGAAGGTGCATAATAATTGCATCAAAATTGCCCATCTGCGGCTAAAGCAAGATAATTGCCTAGGCGTGTTCACATTTGCAGAAGAGATTTTGAATAATAAATGTTTATAAAGCCCTTCTGTCATCATGTTATCCAATCCTCACCCATGAGCCAAACTCTCAGTTCATTTATACTCTTTTCAAACCAAAAATATCTCATGTTGGCACAGCTCTGGTGAAGATGAGAATCTGGACTAGTGTAAGTTACCTGAAACTGTCTTCCAGCTCCCCAGCAACATTTAGGAACCAAATAGAAAGAGGATAATCAGCAAACCCTGGTGATTCCCTGCTAGTGTTATTTTCTGTATCTTTAATAATTAATTGGACTAATTACTAAAATTTAGGAGTGCCAGTTCTGATGTTCAGTGATGCTGAATGGCACTCCTTCCTGAGGAGCAAAGCTTGTCAAAGGGTCAGAGGCACAAAAAGGCTAGGACATGTGTCCCATCCTGCAAACAGCCCTAAACATCTATGTGTGGCTTCCAGCAGACATTTCCTCCTCCTCAGGGGCCTCTCTTCTCTGCCAGAGGTAGGGTGTAAGCAGATCCATCCCCACAAGCACAGACAAGCTGAAGATACAGTGGCACTGGTAGCAGCAGGTGAGATGCAAGCCATCTTAATTTGGCTTCTCATGGCTGATTTAACCTACTCCAGCAGATAAGCTCCTTAGCACACACTCAGCTTACCCAAGCCTTTGAACACAGTCCCTCCATGCTCAACAATGTTCAGACAGCTGAAAGACATGTCCTGGTTTAAGTGCATGCTTACCTGGTCAATCCCTCCTCCGCTGGGACTCAGTTTATAGCTGCCTCTTTGTTCTGATGTTCTCCCCTTTTCTGGCAATTAAAGATGTAAATAGCACTGACCAGAGAAGATTTGTTAATGCAGCTTTGTTTCTTCTTCAAGAATGAATTAATTGATTTTTCCATTAGACTTGGTACAAATCACGCTGGTGTGCCCGTAGTCCTCGGTGTGCCTGAGTGATTCCCGATAGCTGTGTCACAGTCTTCACAACACATCTCATGCCTCTCCCTGCTCACACTGAGCTGTTCATTCCAGGCCACCACTACACAACAAACAAGAGAAGGTGATTTGCAGTGAGATGGAAAATGTGTCCCGCTGAATGCCAGGTTCACCTGCTTTCTGCCACTGCATGCCACTGGTCTTTCTGCTTGAACGGGAACTGCCATTCCTGCTATGGGATCCTTTCAGTAAAATATCCACCTGCCTCCCCAGTGATGAGCCAGCTGTGCAGCTCTTCAGCTCATCCTTGGTGTTGTAGTGAGATTTCAGCAGGCTGTACCTCCTGGGTAACCCCCACATGGCCATGGCAAAGCTGCCCTGCTCTCCAGCACTGGGAAGGTAGCCAGGTACCCTAGGAGATAAACAAACTGGTGTCCCCAGCTACTTGGAGCCCTGTGCATCTCACAGTGCTTTGCCCACCTGCCATAGTGAGATGCTTTAGAACCCTTCCCTGCAGTAGCAGGGGCCTGCCAGAGGAGCAGCACCTCACTGCTAGGGATCCAGCAGAGATTAGGGTAGCAAAACAAGCATTGCCTCTGCCAGGTTTCTGAACAGATAGCTGAAACCACATTGCTACTTTTGTCACTCTTCCCGGGAAACAATCTGTAAAGAAAGTCAGACTAAAATTAGTAACAATATGAACTACTGTTCAGTACATTTTTCTGTCTCTCAAGGGCTTAAGCTTATTGAGTAACCTCCCTTTCTCTCAGTTTCATCACAGCGCATCAAGTTTTGAGAAGGGCTGAGTTCAAACACTGAAGCTCTTTATTCAAGTTGTGTAGGTGCAGTATTGATAGAGCCAAATTTAGCAGATTCCCTAGTGCACATTTACAGTAAATTGAGCCAGATTTTGTGTTAGGTACCTTGGGGGAAGAGGGGGAAGGGAATGACAGATAAGGATATCGCAGGGCACTGTGACTCTGAATGACTCCGTTGCTGAGATTAAGTGAGGTGTCAGGATATTTTGGGTAGCATTTTTTGAGGTTCTGCTGCTGGATTTTCCATTCTTGCTGAAGGTTGTGGTGGAACTGTAAAGATTCAGTTGGAAGGAGTGGTGAACCAGTAGTAAAAGCTGTTGAAAATGTCTCCTTGTGATGTTGTACATATGTGTGTGTTATATACGTGTGTATATAGGCACTGTTTGATATCAGGTACACATTGAGCCCCTTTATCCTGCAAGAGCAGGGATTTCCTAGGGAGGTAACAGGCTGGTTTACTTTTGACAGTCTTCATAGAACATCCTGCAGATCAGGAGCTCTCCTGTAAACTGCAAACTGGTGAAAGGAAAGTGAAGCCACAGATTTTGTGCTTTCTAGCTCCAGGATCAATGCGGGGTCATGCTCTTGAATGGGTGGAAAAATTCCCTTGTGCAACAGGTATCTTGCCCTGGGGGTCTGGACAGAAAAGCACAGTTTTCCTCCAGTATCAGGCCCGAGTTTGTTTGCTGAGGGAGCTGGCACCTGCCTTCCCCCAGCAGGAAGAAGGCTGCTCATTTTCAAGCATCTGTCTGCAAAGCACTGCCTGGTGCTGCACCCAAAGCCCCTTCCTCCCTGCCTGCAGGCAGAGCTGAAGCCCCAGAAAGAGGACAAGGCACCCCCAGCACTCACCTGCCTACAATCCTTCCAAAAGAGAAAACTCTCCTTCAGCAAAGTTTTTTGACTCTTTTTTGAAATCCCACCATGGCTGATACCCTGTGTGAGAGACACTGCACTTAACCTTCCTACATCTATTTTAAGATCCAAATTGATCACCCATAATTCCTTTTGAAGTCTATGGGTAGTGACAATCTTCAGCCCACTGGAGAAGTCAGTGCATTAGTACCTGAATATGAATTGATGTTTTTAATTTGGTATGATCCTCCTAGGATTTCAGTGTGAAGGTGGCGTAATCAAGTAATTTCTTGCAGTTTGCTCATTTATGCTGTCTGTGGATTATTTGTCAAATTCTTTTTGTATTTTCTTGATGAGAAATTTGATCAATCTTACCAACACCAAATAATTTGTGTTAAATAATTGGTGTACTTTTTAGGATGATTTATGCATACATTAAGTGTGATTGTGAGCCATTTCCTAACACATGTAAACTTCAATTGTCAAAGATCTCCAGGGATGCTCTAAGTTTCAATATCAGCCTCACATAAAATGCAATTACCCCATTCTGGCAATGAACATGAGTAAAGATGGATATGGGGAGTTACTAAAATAATAGTTTACTTGTTATTTCACAAATCACAATTATTGAAAACTCCCTTCTAAGTGCATTGACCACATACCCTAAACTTGGTATATTCACCCTTGTTACATATGCTATTGATAATGAAGAAAAAAGGCTAAATATATTTTTACTGAACAAGCATAGCAATAAAATAAAATTCATACCAAAGGGCAAGCATTTACTATGTAAGTTTTGGAGATATTATTCCATGTTTTCTTTTTGGACAGTTGACATTGTTTGCTTCCATCTCCTGTATAATCTTGAAGCTGCCTGCTCATCCTCTCTCACATGCTGGGATTATTTTAGTTTATGGCTCAGCCCACCTACCAACTATTTCAGCTCCTGAGATGCAGTGAGCTAATTAATGCATCCGTCATCTTACATGTTCTTCAGATGCCACGAGCAATAAGGAGACTCAGCCTTAATCTTTGATCTCTCACTTTTTCTCCCAGGCTCAGGGCTCTTATGGCTTAACTCAAGCCACACACATTTTTGTTGCTGAACAGTTCATTCATGTATTTTTGTTCTCTATTTATTGACTTCTAATTCCCTTCCTCTCCTAGAGACATGCTATATTAAATCTCCATTATCCAAGACCATGTCTGCTTTTCCTAGCTCACACAGTCATGCGAGTATCACTATTGCTTAATATTTGTATGAAATTAGCATCCAGGAAATCCTGATCCGGACCAGCTTGTGCAGGGTGCTTTTTCAGCAGAGAAAAAACCACAGCACTGTGCCACAGAGTTTGCCATCAAGGCTGAGGCACATACCTGCTGAAACCTGCCATTTTTCATTGAACTGTTGAGGGCTGACTTCTTGGCTGCTGCTCAGCAACCTGTGGAGGGCCTTTGGTCCCACAGTACCTGCCAAGGGAAGGCCATGTCCAGGGAAGGGCAACAAAGCTGGGAAAGGGTCTGGAGCACAAGTCTCATAAGGAGCTGGGGTCGTTTAGCCTGGAGAAAAGGAGGTTTGGGGGGGACGTTATCACTCTCTATGAGTACATGAAAGGTTGTAGTGAGGTGATGTCAGTCTCTTCTCCCAGCTAACAAGTGACAGAAGGAAATGAAATGGCCTCAAGTTGTGCCAGAGGAGGTTTAGATCAGTTGTTAGGAAAAATTTCTTCATGGAAAAGGTTGTCAAACATTGGAACAGGATGTCCAGAGAAGTGGTGGAGTCACCATTCCTGGAAATATTCAAAAAATACGTGGCTGTGGCACTTGAGGACATGGCTTATTTGTGAACATGGCAATGGTGCTAAGTTGATGGTTGGACTTAGTAATCTTAGAGGCCTTTTTTGACCTTAGTGATTCTATGATTCTTTGACTCTAAGGCTGGACAAAAGGGACATGAGGGAAATGCTTTTCTCATCTCTTCATGGACCTCACAATGAACCTAAGGAATACAACATGTGATGCAGTAGCAGAACCTGGCAGGTGAACAGGAAGGGAAATAATTGCAAACATCCTTGTAGATGCAAATAAACCCAGGATTTTCAAAAGGCCCAGTTCCTCTTCTGTCTGAGATCTGCTTTCTCTCAACATAATGCCTCAATCTCCCCCAGTTCATGTCAGAATGTGACATAAGGTGTCCAGATCTTACTAATGACAGTGACAGAGGAAGCCCTATGTGAGAAGCAGGCAAATGACGAGTCTCACTGCAAAGCTCTCCCAGAAGGCTTGCAACACTGAGCTCAGCCTGGCTGAGCTTAACCAAAAGTAGTTTATGAAATAAAAGGTTGAAAGAAATCTCGGACTCTTAGAAAGATGTAAACGTGTTTTTCCAGATAAAGCCAACAAGTTATTTGGTTAAATTCATCTATGTCTGAACTTAAACTGAGGTAAGTGCTTACAGGGTATGTAGGCTGTGATAAATCCCCAGCAGTAATTCTGTTAAATTTTTCAACACCCCCTGCTGTGCATGTGTAAGGATTCACAGGCACACTGAAACAGGCCTGTGCTTGTCTCCTCTGCTTTTATCCACTCTCAGAACAGCCCTGTGCCTCCTCCTCTCATGCTTTCTGCTATAAACCCAACCGTTTTCATTTCCCAGGCAATCCAGTGTACATGGCTGCAATTGCACTAACCATAACTGCAACCAAAGGGTATCTGATCCAAATTATGTAGCACGTTCTGATGTTGGCCTCTGGAGCCACAGATCTGGGAGAGGGCCAGAAAAGCCATTTTACAATTATAGTCTATTACAGACCTTTAAAAATTGTTATTAAAATGAAGACAGAGCAGGCACAGCCACAGGGCAGGCATTAATCGTGGCTAGATAAGGTCCAATTCTTTCCTAGGTGGCAAGCTGCAAGGTTTCAGCAGGAGCTGGCTCCTGCTGCAAGGACACCCTGTGCTTCCTTCCCTCATAGTGCTTTTACCCTTAATAGCAAGGAGCAGATTTTTCACTGCTCTCTGTGCAGCTGCTCTGGAAATAGTGTGATGCTGGAAGCAAGGATCACAAGGTCATTTTCTAAAATGAAGGAAGGAATAAGCATGTCACGGGAGTAGAAGGTAGAAGACAAATGAGCCCGGTAATTTCGTATCTGGCAAATACTTGGCTCTCCTCACTGCAGCTCAGCTCTCAGAACCAGCAAGCAGGAGGGAGGCCCTTCCAGTCTCACTCAGAAAATCACAGACCCTGTTCTCCTTCTACCTCTGAAATCCAAGAAGATGCCATAAACTGCAGCTGTGTGTCACAAAGCTATTTCATTTTAGCCAAAAGTGAGTGCTATAAGAATGGATATGCTGCATGCTTCACTGATGTAGATTAGAAGGAGCTTTACTCCTCTAGTTATAAATAGTCAAAGAACAGAAATTACTTTTGTGACTTTAAATCAGGTTGTAGTACATGAGGGTCTTCCCTAATATTCTTACATTTTATTTTAGAAATCTTCTGTCATAAAATGAAGATGTTCATCTGTGCTACAGTTAATCCCATGGTATCTGAGCATCTAAATCTAAGAAAACTCTTTAACAGGCTCTATTCCAGACATTTTATTAAAGCCATTACCAGAGGCACATCAAAATGTAATAGCACAGAAGCAGATAACAGCCAGAACATTTCCAGCATGAAATGCATGATCTATTCCGATTAAGGGAAATCCATGTTAAAAGTTGTCATTTCCATTTGACACTTTCAAATGTCACAGTCATATTTCTGTGACAAATCCAGATACCATGTTTCTGAGTCACCTCAAGTTTACTGTCATCAGTCAGTCTCTGCCACTTGAAAGCAAGGGCTGTCTTTGCAAATCTTCCAGGAGCTCTTGCTAGACAGTGTACCTGCTGCACCTGGAATAATCTGTATTCTTCCTCTATCTGCTCTGCTAATTCCCAACAGGTAATGATACTGTTTTCTCTCCAGAGATGTAGTCTTAGTGAATCCCAATCGCCCTGCACCATCACAACATGCAGTATGGATGGTTTCTTGTCACAGGAAATCCCAAATTTGTCAGACCAAGCACATGCAGTGTATTCTAGAGGGTGGCAAAGTCCTGGCTGATCTGTGCAGATAATCAGGAGCTTACAACAGTGACTCATAAAGGCAATAGAGAAGTACTTTGGCTTTGTACTTACACCTGAGTGGTTCAGACTGCTTTAACTAATGAAACTTTAATTCATTTTTAGCTCCTGAACTGCTGGGAGCCACACTTGTGTTACAGGCTGAGTGAAGGTACATGGCTAATGCATCCAAGGTGGATTAAGCAGGAGAGCAGGAAGAGAAAGACAAGAAAGTGGCAGCTTGTCCTGGGGGACAGGTTTCTCCACGTGTGCCATGTCCCTGGTGCCTCTGCCATCAGCAGCTCTACACAGGCTGGTAATTCTTGTGGGGTCCAGGTCCAGGACAGGGTTTGGCTGACACAGGCTGGTAATTCTTGTGGGGTCCAGGTCCAGGACAGGGTTTGGCTGACACAGGCTGGTAATTCTTGTGGGGTCCAGGTCCATCTCTTCGGAGGCACCTCTGAGTGAATGCCTCACTGACACAGATTGGGCAGAGAAGGGAGGGAGAGTTGATGCTGTATTAGTCTTTCAGTAATTTTGTTCCCAAAAAGACAAGTATGGCATTTGGACCAGCAGATGGGTCTTCCAGTTTATTACCTCAGGAGTTCTGCATCGTATGCCAAAAAATTCCTATGTTATTACCATTACAAATAAGATAATAACAAATTTCTGGTTTTCAGTCTTTCACGAAGTAAATGGGTATGTTCAGCAATGACAGGGTTGAAATCCTTGTTTGTGGGTTCACAGCCAAGAGCAGGATGGTGCTAGCCATCATATGCTAGCAAGGCACGAGCTCACTCCTCCTCAGGGCAGTTTGCAAAGTGCTTCTCTAAACAGAACTGTTCTCTTTGCACTGAGGTTCACACAAAGCAGAGCCAAAAGAAACCATTTAGTATGCAATAAAAAATATAAAATAAAAAAAAACCAAGTACATAAAAAACGTCACTAGGAAGGAGAGCAGTGTGTGCTGTAACAGCCTTATCCAAACCACACTGACATTCCCTCCACACATGCAGGGCAATGACAAGATGCAACTGCTTTGTATTTCCTTACTTCTGTGGAACCAGACTCTGGCCAAAGACTTTTGGTGCTTCACAACCTCTTATCATGTAAGAGGAAAACCTTAAATATATAAAATATTTCATATAAATAATATAACATTTTAAAACACACAGATGAGCACTCTGAAGCATTGTATCTGAGGAAGGCTTCAGACTCTAAACAAATTTCTGCATGGCCTCTGAAGAACAGCTGTGTATTCCATCCAAACACATAAATAATAATGGTTAGCATCCTATTCAGAGGGACTTTCCTAGCTTCCAGCAATTTTTAGTCACAAGCACCATTTAACTCCACCATCTCAAATTCAAGTCTTTTTTTTCTAAATATCGCAAATCTGAATCTACCTTAAGTATCCCCCACCACGGTTCTCATTTCTGTTTTTTTTCAGGGACTTCAAATAGATCTCATTTTCTTAGAACCTCTAAGCAGTGTAATCACCTCAGTGCCATAATCCTTTTGCTTACTTGTAGAATGAATTAATTTCTATCTGATCTCTCTCTTATATTTCTTCTCTGTTCTTTTTAATATCACCCTTGCTGTACTCCATTCTGAATGAAGCAATTGAAGGCTAATAACCCCATTAGGTATTTATGTTACTATTTTTGGTCTAAGGAGGATGTTGATTGTAAAGTCCAGAGTGGGACATTGACAGCAGCTGGAAGAAAAGTCAGCACCAAAGGTGGCTGCTCTAATATCCAACAGTGGAGGCACAAGGGTTACCCACACATGTACCACTCCACACTTCCAGTAGGAACCAGGGAGGTAAATAAAGCTACACCACTCAGGAATTCCAGGGAGCTTGAGACTAAATAGCCATGGCAGCTGACATCTGCTTTAACTGGTCCTGATCCAGCTGGTGCGACGATACGCGCAACAGGGGCATCGCAGCTCTTTGGATCTGTGGCATGTGTTTACTGTTTCTCCTGGTGCTGGACCCCAGGTTCACACCAGCATCATCAGGCAAGGCTCTGATGCAGTTTGTCCTTCCTGACACTGCTGGAGGACATCTGCATCTGCCACAGTCTATGGAGTGCTTTGTAGCTCTCCTGTGTCAGTGGCCACGTGCAGAGAGGATGCAGATGGGAATGTGGCTGCTCATGGCAGACCTTGGGAGATTCCTTTTCGACCCTGTGCTTTCCCAGCCCACAGGAAGCCCTTTCTCCCATGTAGATGATACATCTCTCAAGGAGAGAACCAGTTGTAGTTTCTTTGGAATTGGAGACTGCTGGCTTGAGCAGAGCAGGAAAGGGAAGGGTTACCACTTCCACAGCTCTGAAAGGGGCTTTTCACCTTGGGTGTCTGGGGAGTTTCAAGGAGCTGATGGAAGGAGCTGGAAATTTTCTGAGCTGCAAAAGTAGGCAAAAATCATGTTCAAAGAACTGTTCTGCAGTAGCTCAGCTTCCTCTCTGGAGGGAGAATTTATCACAAAACTCAGCACCCTGCTCACCTCTTTGGAGTGTACAAAGGAGAAAAGTTCACAGCCTGCAGATTTATGGATCAGGAAACTGATTCAGCTTCTGAACCATGTAAGAATGAGTGGCCCATCAATCCATAAGCATAAAAAGAGCTCGAGAGAATTATGAAGATGCCAACACCTCAGAGTGCAAAAAGATTGAAAGACAACTGTATCTTGTATTTATCCTGTAGACCTGCCTCTCATGCTCAGAAACAAAATGAAGCTGATGCTCTGTACGCTTGTGTCCTGAGAAGAGCCTTTAGAGAATATTTGTTTTTTATATAGGATCCTCATAATACTGCATGTAATTTTACAGATTCCTTTACAACTCTGAAAAGTAGGGAGGAGAAAATTCCTTGGAGTAAAAACTTTTGAACTGGCAGGTGCATGATCAGGTTTATTACTTCTTTTTAATATTTCCTCTGCAGGTCTTATTATGAAGATAACTATAAGGCTATGGAGGGTAAAATTGCCCTCCCTCTCTTCTTGTCTGTGAAGCTTGGGTCAGCAGTGCCTTTTATGCAGTCACAGAGAAGAGTTGTTAAGGGATAATATAAAGGGTCATTATAGACTTTGCTTTCTAGGATGCATTCTGAAATTTTAAAAGAAATCTTGTTCTAAATGGATGACAGGCAAAATCCAAGAGCATGCAGAGGTGAGAAATGAGAATAAAACCACCTTTCAAGTACAATACAATCTGGGCTATTTTTTGTTATCATTTTCTGCTGATTTTGTGCACTTCCATTATTTTCCACTATAGACTTAGTTGATATTTATTAGGAATTAAAAAAACAAATTACACTTAAATTGTTCAAATCAAAAAATTTCAAAACTTATTTTAGAATTTTTGTAAGTCTTTTTGTTAACCTGTATCCTTCTTCAGAAGCTTCTGATTCAGCGAATGGGCATTTTATTTCACTGACAATGGAATGAAAATAAACATGTACAACTTTTCAACCAACATTTGTAGAACAATATTGTAGAGGAGATGTTACCCTCAAAAATCCAAACCACACAACTTCCTGCAGCTCTTCACTGGAGTTATCGCTGCCTAATCCTTCATGAGCACATTCTCTTGGCATTTCAGCTACTGTGGCTCCATTTCTGTGCTATCTGGTCCTTTAAAAACACAGTCAGTTTCAGTATTTTTTAATTTGCATGTTTACTTTCAAGCAACAAAATGCTTATACGGGGAGTGGAAAATTTCATGTTTCCCTTGGACAGCAGGAAATTGATTTCAAGCCATTCTCAGTTATTGTATGCCACTTGAGAGACCTTAATGTTCCAGTAGCAGAGATGAAAGCCATTCAATTTCTGTTACATATTGCTCTGGTTTTGCCTCTTATACTAAGGACTTACACAAATTTAATGCAACTAGCAACATCAATGTTTTTAAGGATCAGCCTATGGGGAGAAAGGTCAAAACAAGTAAAGCTGCTTAAAAATCTCAATCTCAGAAGCAATGGACATCATATTTTCTAACACCCCTCCCTTTTGGCTCCAAACTCATTAGCTGTACTCGTTCACCTCACGTGACTGCTCAGTCTTTCAGAGGCCGCTTGTCAAAGATTGCTGTGCTCTGAAAGGTGCTGTTCAATCAGGCTCTGGGATGAGGGTAAATATCATCAAAGAGTCTTGAAATCTCCTCACTCCACTTCCATGGTCCCCTCCTTGCTCTGCTTCCGTGGGCAAGATAGGGATGACTCTGCTGAAGAACAGAAAGTAAGGGAGTGCAGGGCAGAGAGTGCTCTGGTTTTGTGTTAAATGAACATCAGCAGTGCAACTAAAAAGGCAAACAAACTTCAAACAGAAAAGAGTCACCTGTTCTTGAGAGGAGGTACTCTAAAAATGACCACAAATACAAGTATTTAGGAAAGATTATTTCCTTTCTATGTCCCGTTTACTTAATGCATCTAGGGGCAAGTTGTGCATCATATCAGCTTCTCTGTTATGTCAGCAAACTCTCAGCTTTCTTCTTTGTATAACTTTCTTTCTTTTCACAGACTAGCTGCCAAGTTAATGGTGAGTCTTTTGGTATCTCCTGACTCATGTGCCTTCCTGTCTCCCGAGTATCCTGTCGTGGTGCTGAACAATTACTGCTTAGGCTATGAAGTTGATTAGTTTGTGCCCTTGGCCCAAGGCTGTGTGCCAGCAGCAAGGGCTGACAGGGCTTTGCCCAGCTGGAGTCAAATCTCCACACTAAGTCTCTCTGACAATCCACAGGCATAAAGGTGTAAATTACCTATGTGTGTGAGGGTATATCTATGTGTTTCAGTAACAGCTGTCTCAGGGTGTTTGCACAGCCAGTTTCATCACTGAGATATTTCTCTCCTCTGTTTTGCCTCTTGTCTTGTTCCTTCTCCCAAGACACAGCAGCACTGCTCCCTCTTCTATTGGCACTGTACTTCTACATCAGCAGAGCACAGAAGCCAAGACAGCAACTATTAGAAAAACATTTTATTCTTGCATGCTTTTTTGGTCTGCCTATGCCAACCACTACAAAAATCTAATTTGCAGAAGGCCAGCTGGCCAGTTTCTCCTCAAAGTTTCATTCTGACCCTTCCAAAAAGTACTAAGTGGTTCAGGTCACAGCTAAAGAGGACAAGCTGGTTTTAAATCACATCAGGCCATGCTTAAGATATCCACAAGCAATTGCTGCACAGTTTCAGAGTCTGCAGGCCTTTCACACCCAGAACATCCACTGACGTCAATGGAAATTTTGGATGGTGATGGAGAGCAGTGATGCTGTTGACTCCGGCAGTCAAAGCCTCGAGAGTCGAATGTTTGGGTTTTCTCTGCCTCAGTTTGTATTTGCTGTCCCTCAGCACACGCTGAATGCAGCACAAATGCTTGGCTGCATTTACCTCAGCACAGCCCTGGGAAATAACAGCGGGCCTGTACCCTCACACCCCACTGCCAAGGGGGGACAGGCTGCCTGGGGGACTTGTCCAAGCTCTCGCTGAAAATTTGTGAGAAACCATCACTATGGACCTCAAATTCAGCCTCATGGTGCCCTTTCCAAGTGCTTTCCATGGAAGGCTTTCCATGCTTTTAATCTTTTCAGTAAATGAAGCACTGAAGCATTGCATAAAGTGCCTCTCCAAACTGCTGGGACCTGCAGGGAATTGCCTAATCCACTTGGCTTACATTAAAAATAATGTGGGTTTGTGGTTCAGGTTTCCTTCCAAAAACCAGTTTGATTAACTAACCTTTAAAAGGCCAACATTAGCAAATCCATTCATACTGGGCCATGCAGGACACAGTTTAGTTGTGACTTTGGTGCCAGTGCATCTTCCAAGCCACCCAAAACACAGTCTCTGCTCTTTAATGCAACACACACCTGCAGTGGGCAAGGAAAAAAAGACTCTGAAGCAGATCTGACAGCTGCTACCCCAGCTGGGCCCAGGAGGAGGGTGATGCTGAGGAGCTGTGGTGATGCTCAGGCTGGTGATGCTCCCTGTCCAGGAGAAGCTGCACCTGCAGGGGTGAGAGTTCTTCCCTTCAGGCAGGCAGAGCCCCAGGGGTTTTGCTAGTTGCAGCTGCAGAGGATAAAAGTGAGGAGCAAGAGACTTTAGGGGAATGGTCTCTCTGGAGACCCAGCAGCCCCACGCCACTTCCATGTGACCGGTGCAGCGGGAGATCCTCAGGAAGGTCTGAATTCATCAGCACTAAGTTGCTGCCACTGTCAGCATCCTGGTTTGGAGAATGGCAGCAGTCATTAGTTGCATGGTACAAGCAGGAGCATTCCTGCTGGGCTTAGGCATTAAGGACATCTGCTCACCAGCCAATCTCCTGGGATGAAAATACCTGCAAGTGCCTGCAACACCTGGCTGTGCCAGCATGCTCCTTGAACCAGGCATCCCCTGTCCTTGTTGCTCCTTGATGAAGCCAGGAGGATGAAGAGGTGCACAGTTTAACTAGCAATCAATGGTTATCTTCAAATTTTATGGCCAGCCATAGTCACTGCACAAATTTGATTTAAAGAATCAATGTGACATTTGCTTTGGGCAAGAAAGCTGTTTTAAAGGAATTACAGAGCCCTGTTATGAATTCCCTATTTCATTCTTGGGCTTTTTTGAACTCTTGAGTAAATGCTGTCTGATGATGTGGTGCTGCTCATTTTCTCAGCTTGCTCTGTAGCTCCCTAAGGATTGTCATTAGCTTCCATACATATCATTAACTGCTCCTCACACCCTGCCCTGCCTGTGCCTGTGCCTGTGCCTGGCTGTCCGTGGTGCTGCTGGAGCTGGCAGTCCAGCCTGTACTCCTTTTGGGCATGGTTCTGGGTCCCAGCATACTCTTCATCACAGCCCACTGTGCAAATGGGTCAGTTGCCTCCAGCTCATCTTCCAGCCCTGGCTCAAACACCAGCAGGAGCTGTCCCTCTGCTTGCACTGTGGGCATGCCAGTAACCCCCAGGAACCTTGGAGGCTTTCATTCCCCTCCTGCCCCTTTCAGCTTCAGGCCCTGCTGCTGTGGAGGGGAATGTGCAGTGGGAGCACCTCCTGGCCTGTGCTCTGGTGGCCTCTAACAAAGATTTGAGGCCAATCCTGAGTGCTTCACCGGATCAAGTCAAGGGCTGCATTTCTCATGGGCTCAGAAAAGAAAAGGTGCTTCACAAAGCAATCTTTGAGTGTAACTAAAAAGCTCATTTCTGTGTTCAAGTGTGATGCCTGCCTGGTCTGTGGGTGTTTGGAGCTTGCACATAGCAACAGTCTTACATTTTATTTGTATAATGCTGGTTGTCTAGACGAGCATAAAGTACTTCAGGCTCTGGGTACCTCTGGGGTCTAAAGGCAGAAAATGTTGGATAATTCATGATAATTTCAGCTGCCTGACTGCTGAAGGAATCTTGTCACATTAAAAGCTTCTTCTTGCCAGGAATGCTTGCTGCATTTTCTGAAATGTGGTATGGTCTTGTTCTTTTAAAGCTTTTTTATTTAAATGTTAGTTTAAACACTCTCTCATTAAGGTTTCTGAGTCTGTTCTAAGACTTGTCTTGAAAATGTGTAATCAGGTGGTTTGTAAGATTTGTATTATTTGCTTCTTTTGGAGCCATTCTGTCTATTATGTAAATCCATAGCTAAGCATTTCCTGGGACCATTTGTTGTGCAAATGTCTAGTATGGCACGTGTGCAGTGCTGAGCAAAACCAATTGCTTCTGTCTCTCTAGTTCAGAGAAGGTCAGTCTATGGATTTTTTATTTAATTTATTTTTTTTCTTTCATTTAAGAGAAGACAATTTTCTCATTCCATTGCCTATCAGAATGTATTTTCTGCAAATGAGCTGGAAACTCCCAGAACAGACAAAAGTTTAAAGGCAGAACACCAGCCCCAAACCAAGTAATCAAGTCAGTCTCAGACACAGACATTTAAAAGTGGCAGCTGGATGCTTGATTGACTTCTGTGGTAATTTCTTGCATTTAATAATGTGCTTACAGAAAAATGTGCATGTGATGATGGGCATTAAAAAGCCATTAGAGTATTTTAGATAAAGCCACCCTTTGTATCCATCTCCAGAAACCAGGGCTGTCACTGGGGCTGATGTTACCTCCGGGGCTGCAGTGCTGCCATTCCCATTAAGAAGGGTATAGGGAGGCTGAAGGGCCAGGGTTTGCAGCCCTAGCTCAGTGTGCAGCCCCAGCACGGACAGACTGGCTAAGTACAGACAGACTGGCTAAGTACAGACACCTCTGAGGAGGCACAGGTCATGGCCATGGGCTGCAGCATTCCTCAGTGGGCACTGCAGGCAGCACGGCAGGCAGGGCACAGCAGCACACTCAGGGCAGCTCTCAGACCTCTGTCACATGGAAGCTGAGCAGAAACTTGTGCCCTCCCAGCACCTAGAGGCAGTTTTCCTGAGGAAGAACACAGGTACCCAGGTTTTGTGGTAGGAGCCTCAGACCAGCGGGGCAATAAAAGCCATGGCAGGAGTCCCGGGCATCTCTCTGCAAAGTGCTGAGGCCAGCAGGTTTATTCACAGCATTTATGATCTGGGACACTCCACAGGAGCCTCCGTGCAACTGTTCTGCTGGCATGTGAACCTGTGGTGACTCAGGAAAAAGCGCTCAGGGACTGTCTTGATAAGGAACAGGAGCTGGCTCTAAAATGAACATGCAGGAAAAGCAAATCCCCATCTCTCTGATGGTGCAATCAACAGGCAGCCCTCATCCTGCCACTTTAAAGCACCCTGGGACTTTGCTTCTCTGTGCCCCAGCTTGCACATCTGTAAAATGGGTTTCATGAGCTCACTCTTTTCTTGCACTGCTTTGAAATCCACCCATCTGACCTGGGGATCCACAGGTCCAGGGCACACCTTATTTTGTCATGGCTACCCTTTGGGTCAGTGCTGGCTCAAAGGGGAAAGAAGCAAAGCTGGAGACATGATCCTTTTTTCTGCAAAACACATCTTTACTTTCCTGGAGAGCATTCTTGAAGAATATATTGAGTTAACTTGCATTTTATCTGTACAGCAGTCATATTCACCTCCACTTGTGAGCTTAATGCATGAGAGATGCTGTGATCCTAACAGGATGAATTACAAAAAATGTCCTTGTGGGGTTTTTTCACTGGGAGAAATTAAATTTGAGTCTAGTTTCCTTCTCTCCTATTACTGTCAACACATCTTGTCTGTCTGCTATTCTTTTGCTCCTACAACTGGCTTGCAAGTCCTCCCAGAAGACATGGCATGACATTTTAGTCCATGTCTTTTTTTTTTGTACATTGAACAGAAAATATAAGACTGTTGCACATCTGCAGATTATTTATCCATGCAGGCCTAATTGGTGCAGGGATTAGCAAAACACGTTTTGCCTGCCAATCTCTAGTCAAGAAGAAGGATTCACTGGCACAGTGGTGGCTTTGCTGTGCTCCAGGGAGGTGATGCTCACTCTGCTAAAAATCAGAAGCAATTTAGCCAAATTCAATTTGCAGGTACAGACCTTGCAAGGTCAAAGAAAGAAGCACAGTCTACAAAGAAATAATATTATCCTCTAAGAGCAACAGCAGATCCAAATCCGGTTGGGAGGAAGGGGCTCCAGTATGAGCACTGAGACAATGAAAAAATTCTAGCAAAGGTTAACAGTCTGGAAAGGAGAAATAACTGGCTTGTGGAAAGTATTCCCTTAGGATGTGTATTACTCCCAGAAATTTTCTACTTTACTGCAGATTTTCCAAAGATGTAATGGCAGTTTCAGTGGCTTACAACCCTTTTTGGCATAGGTTTGTCCTGCAGGGAGTACCAACAGACCAAACCCCTGGCCTGGGGTAGCACACAGTACTTTTTCTCGTTCTTGTCTACCTTTTCTCTTCATAGGTAGGATTTTCAATTTTCAGAATAGGGGGGAAAGCATTCATTCCAGTGTTGGCAAGATTTTATAAATCCATTTGCACAAGGTTCAGAGAAGTGGGGAAGCATCACAACTGCCTTGCAATGGTTAAAGACAAAACAGGCAATGGAAGGTGAATAGTGTTAAATATATAATTGTTAACTCAGTGGGGAAAAAGTGGAGCTTTGCTGTCATATTTCATTTGCAAGTTTTATTTGAATGCAGCACCTGCTTTCAATATAATTAACTCTTACTTAGCACAGGATTTTGGCACTGATGACTTCTGATTTACTTCACTGGGGATGCTTGATTCCAGTGACAGTTATTCTGCAAGTATTGTGCTGGAGACTTGCCTAATGGAGTAGAGCTAATTTGCCATTTACTGGGTTAATGAAGATATACACTAAAAAGAGTGTGAAGAACAAGACCTAGTACATGAAAGCTAAAGAAACCAGCAAACAATTTAGAGTTAAGACACAAGCAAAAGATTGCTGTGCCTCAGGCTTTTCTGTAGCATCTTTTATACTACAGAATTCCAGTATCCTGAATACAGAATATCCAATATCCAGAATATCCAATTCCTGTAGTACTGTAGCAGCCTTCAGGTTGTCTGAACATGGATGTGGCACCTGTAGGTGGAAGCAAACTTTTCTGTATTGCTGCTGGGGCAATTAAGCCGGCACATTTCCCTTCCAGTCTCCTTCCTCTGACATTCCATTCCAGTCTAACACAGACCATAACAAATACTGTTGCCTTTGTTAATGCCTTCCGTTTATATTTTAAACCAATTGCTGTGAATACAATGGAGTGCCAGCTCATGATGGCAGAACTGAGGAAAATAATGCAGGAAGATGTTTTATCTAAAAAATGCAGCATTACACCCTGCAATGCCACAGCTCCCTGCTGTGTGCTGCCACCCTACCTGCACACAGCTCCACACTTGCAGGAATTTACTCCTCACATAGAAGATTACAGGGGAGACCACCTCAGCAGAGGGGCTCTGCAGGGCAGCTTCTCTGCCAAAGAGAAGCCATGCTCAGCATCACCTGGGGATCCACAGGGCCAGGGCACACCTGAGCTTTACATCTACTTTCTCCTGTAGCCTTTCTGGCTGTTGTCCATGCCCAAAGTCCCACTGTTCCATGGGCAAAGCAGGGTGTTCCCAGCAAGCAAAAGTGTATCATCAAGAGAGTACCAAAGCAGCCTTTGGGTTGAGGAGGAAGGGGAGAGCAGCAGGTGCAGGATTTCTGGTGATGTGACCAGGAATAGGTTTGGTCAGTCTAAGATGGCAATTTCTCTTTTAACCCAGTGTGGGGGTTAACACAGCGGATGTGCCTGTGTCTGTGCTGGTCCAGAAATTAGTGGACAGCAGGAACAGCTGTGTTCAAATGTTCTGTCCAAATATTTAAGCAGAAGGTTGCTTTTTCTGGAGTCATCCCTGACTGTTTTGAGCTTACAGTGTAGCTTATACCACAGTCCTGCCTTGCTTCCCATAACTATTTATGTACCATTACTCACTGAAAACTCTCTTCATCAAACTCTTCCTGGTATGGCTTCACAAGCTGTGCTACAGCACCAAGGAAAAATCAGCTTTCCCAGTAAGCAGTGGCAAACCTAGAGAGACAGTTACTTGTGAGAGGTTTATTGCATGACACATAGTCATTCTGGTGCACAAAATGTGCCACATTCTCCCAGATGCTCCTCATGCTTTGCTGAAGGTGCCAGGTCCAAGGCAGCCATCTAAGCCATCTGCTGGAGTGCCCCTGTTTGGAACAACAGGGTGCATGGCTGGCAGCACCCTCCACAGCCCTAGGAGTCCTCTGTGGTGGGTAAGGAAATCCCTGCCCTAGGGAGGTCTCCTTTGAAAGCTGGAGCCAGCCTATGAGAAGTAATTCACACTTGGTGAAGCCAGCCAGAACAGCTAAAAGGAAGCTGTACATTATTATTGTACAGGGCAAAGAGAGACTCCCAAAGTGGGCACTGCACTCAGGGGCATGATCCATGTCAGGGCAAGGCTGTCCTTTGGGACACTACACTGGATGCTTCAGGGATCCAGGCTGTGATACCATAGGAATCCAGTGGTATTTACTAAACAAGAATCAGGCCCACAAGGCAGTAAAAGCACATGCTTCTGCTGTATAGGAAATAGTGATAGCCAATTCCATATGTGGGGAACAGATTTTTGGCGGGAGGAATATTTTTTCCCAACATAAATTCCATTTTTGATGAATCCCAACATAAATTCCATTTTTGTCCTTTCATTTGAGTACAGCCTTCCTGTTCCTCTCATACTACTTTTGCTTCATGTCATTTAATTGTAACTGTGCCTGTGTTTCTTTGTTTTCAGAGCATGAGGCTGGCTGCCTATGACACCCTGGCAGTGAAACCCTCCATGGTGTCTTAGGAAGCAGGTTAAAGCCTCTAATGAAGTTTGGGACTGGCTTTTTCAGTGTGCCTCTGCTTCCTTTTGCACTCCCTGTGTCCCTTGAGGCAGGTGTCTGGTACAGTCAGTGCTGTGCAGGACTGAAGGCCAGACCTGAAGTGGGTGTAGGGTTTGTGGAAGGGGAGAATGGATCCTGCTGAGCACAGGCAGCATCTGTCAGGGTCATGAGCATCCCTGAACAGGCCAGCACAGCTCCAGCAGGTGGGAAGTCAGGCTGTGGTTTGCAGTGCAGATGGGCAGCTCTTCTACTGATTCAGAGAGGCAGTTAACAGGTTTGGCAGGGAATAGGCTGCTGCCAGCAGGCAATCTTGCAGAGGACAAGGGACACTGAGGGACACAATGCAGAACCAGCAGCTCAAATGAAAGAGTCCATGTACAGCAGCCAAAGTACAGGGTCATCACATCCAGAGATGGGCAAGTTCTGCATAGCTATGATTTGATACGAAGGACTGGCAGGCAACAAAACCCAATAAACACAAAGAATGTGTTTCCTCTACCTTGCAGTCTTGCTGTAGCAGATGTAGACCTGTGGATGCAGAGATATGAACAGGCTCAAAGAATGGATGGGGTTTTTTTAGGTATTCATCTGGTACAGCCCTGTCTTCTGGGAAAGTGGATCAAAACAATGCTTTCATCAGTATCCAAATAATGATCTTTACATGCCCAGTCTCAGGAAACAAACAGCTTGAAATTCATGACAGCAGTGAAAAACTATTTGTCCATCATTGTCAGCAGGAAATTTAATTCTGGTCAGGTTTTGTCAGAACACCCCAATAAAGAACTTCAGGGTCCCGGGGAGGTTGCAGGTTTGAAAGTGAGCAATGGCAGGGCAGGCCAGGACACTGCTGGCTGCCCCACACACACCTTGCAGGCTGCTGGCCACAGCCCCAGCCCCCAGGCTGATTCATCCCTTCTTTGTGTTCCTGAATTTCCATGCAGCTGGCAGCTTGCAGCTCTGCTGCCAGGCAGGCACAGGCTGCAGGCAGGTTCCCCCCAGCCCTGCAGCCCCATTCCAGCCCTGCCAGCAGGGCCAAGCTGCACCCCATCACCTCCTGTGTCCTGTTGCTGCATTTGAGACACAGACAAACTGCTGGTGCTTCTGCTCTTTGTGCCACGGCTGAAGCTGCCCAGGCTGCCTCCTGCTCAGGGATTCACAGCACCCCAGCCTGGACTGCACACGTGAGCTCCTGACTCCCCACGGCTGCTCCAGCATGTCCCCAGCTGCTACCATGCCATGTTCTCAGCTCACACAGAATCACACAGAATAATGAGGATGGAAGAGACCTCTAAGATCATTGAGTCCAACCTATGCCCTAACACCTCAACTAAACTGTAGCACCAAGTGCCATGTTTACTTTTTGTAAACACCTCCAGAGATAGTGATTCTACCACCTCCCTGGGAAGAGCATTCCAGTACTTTATTATTCCTTTGGTGAAACATTTCTTCCTAATATCCAACCTATACCTGACATAGCTTGAGACTGTGTCTTCAGGCAGCTGCCTGCCACCCCTTCCTGCTCCTGCCCTGATGCTGTTGGAGATTTGAGCCAGGTCCCTCCCCTTGGGTGGAAAAACCCCAGACCAGGCTCCTGCAAGGCTTCTTCCAAGCCCCACACAGCAGATCAGGTGGGCACCAGCTTCCCATGGCTTCAGCAGGAGCAGGGAGCTAGGGGCTTTGCTGCCAACCCTGGACCCTCAGCATCCTGGTGCCCACAGGGGTGAAAGGAGGAGGATGGCCCCACACTGCTTCAAGATGTTCACTGTGAAGGGGCTGGTGGGAAGAGTGAGATTTCACCTCCTGCTGTCACTTTTCCCTTTGCTCTTTCTTTGCAGCCCCCTCCCTTGTATGCATCCCCTGCCTGTTTGTATCTTGTGCAGGTGCTGGCTGTTGCAGCAGAAGCTGAAACTTGTTTTTTTTTCTCCTCTTTAAGGTGTGTGCCTCTCTTTCCCCAAAGGAAAAGAAGAGGAGCAAAAAAAAAAGCCATATATTTGCTGCAGACTGTGACTGGCTTATGTAATAACACTGCCTTTCTCTCCTTGTTTTAGGGAGTGCTGCCGATTTTTTGGAGACAATGGCTTGACTTTGAAGGTGTTTTTTACCAAGGCAGCACCCTTTGGTGTTCTTTGGACACTCACAAACTACCTTTACTTACATGCAATAAAGAAAATAAACACTACGGATGTCTCCGTGTTGTTCTGCTGCAACAAAGCTTTTGTGTTCTTGCTTTCATGGATCGTTCTGAGGGACAGGTTCATGGGAGTGAGGGTAAGTGACTCCTTATCTCTGTCTCCCCTCTTCCCCCTCACCCTTGTGTCTTTCCTTTACCCCTTGCCTCCTGCCAGCTGAGTCAAGCAGCACCCATGCAGACAGAAGTCCTTGTGGAGCAGGGCTGCATCCTTCCCTGCAGCCTTCCCTGGTGCCTGTGAGCTCCTGGAGCCCCTGGCTTGCCCAGCCTAATGCCTTTGGGCACATTCCTTCAGGAAAGAGGTGACTTGCTCCAGAGTGGGTCACAAAGGATATGTGCTGTCTCCATGCTGCTGTGGATGTGTGTCAGCCCTTGCCAATGCCCTCCAAGTGACCATTCCCAGGTGCCACCAGACCTGGGTGTTTCTAACTGCGCGTTCTCGCAAGCCCTGCCTACACACTTCTGGTCCCATCCTGGGAATTCACCAGGCCCCTCACCTTCCCACGTGTGACAGCAGGCTTGCAGGGTGGGACACTTGTCTTCTGCATCTCCTGTGTCAGGTGCAGCAGCTGCAGGCAGGAGAGGAGAGGAGAGCTGGGCTGCGCTCGCCCACCCGTGGCCCAGAGGTGTCTGCACGTGTCACTGCTGGAAGGTTGGTGTCCACAGGGACTTGCACCTGGCCAGCAGCTGTAGGCTGCTCTTCTGGTGGCACCCCAAATGTTTGCTTGCACCTTTAGTTCTGCACCCCACACGAATGCTTCTGCAGCAGCAGCAGCAGTGCCACGTGCAGAGGGTTTATCAGAAACCCCCAGGTCCCTGCTGACCCTGCTGCCATTCCAGCAGCCCTCAGCACGTCACATCCTTGGGCAGCAGAGTGGGTGGGTGGGTAACCCACCACCCCAGAGCCAAGGAGCTCCTGCCAGGGCCAGGAGCAACTGCAAGGAAAAGGCACCAGTGGGTCCCTCTTTCCTTGCTTCACCAATTAATCTTAATTAATAATCAAGATCAACAGCAATAACTGTAATTATTCCTGTCTCCTGCCCACTGCGTGAGGAGCTCCCTGCTCACTCACCTAGGCTGGTGGTACTAAGAAGAGGTTGTTGCATGGAATAGCTGAGAGTTAACTTTTCAAGAAGTATTCCTCTCTGGCAGGAGAATTTGGCAGGAGACCTTGGCCAGCCTTTCAGTGGTGGCAGCCAAGAGGCTGCTCAGGGGATGGTTGCAAAATGTACCTGCCAAAAGCTCAGCGTGGCCAGCTGGTGTCTGCCCACCCCTCTGCCCAAGGAGCCCTACCCTAAAAACAAATTAACTGTGATTTTTGAGTGCAGAAGCAAGGCTATCCTGAAATGATCCTGGAGCTAGGGAAGTCTCATTGTTATCAAAGCTGGATGTGCTGATCATATTGATAAATGAAAATAAAAAAAAGGTATTTTTGTGTCTTCATCTCTCTTGTGGCACTCTCAGCTGTAGCACTGGTGGGACACCAGGAGAGATGTGGAGGGGTGACCACTGCAGTCTGCACCTGCAGCTTGCTCCTCAGTCTGAATGTGCCACCTCCCACCATGGGATATGGCTGTGGTGTGGAGGGAAAGAAGCCAACCTGTGTGTGCAGGGATACCTACATGGGCACATACATGCTGGAGTACAGGTGCTTCTTGGGCTCTCCTGAGTTTATGGCCATGATGGAAAAGCCAGGATGGTCAGGGACTTTGCAGCAGCTTCTTGGGAAGGTTGTCTTGTGCCATGGCAGGGGACAGGCACTGGGGGATGAATCCTGTTTGTGTGCCTCCCTTCTCAAAGGGGCAGAAGGAGGGGAAGGAGCAGAGAAGCAGACCCAAGTGCTGGTCCAGGCCATGTCCAGCTGTCTTTTGTTTCCTATCTGCACTACTTTGGGGAAGCAACAGTGAAGCAGAGAAGCAGAACAGGGGCCAGAGCAGTGGTGGCTGTGTGATATCACTGCCTCCCCCTGTGGAACCTGGCATTGGTGAGATTGTGGCAGGGGGACTTCCTGAGAAGGAACCCAGCTGTCTCCTGAATCCAAGAAGGACCTGGGTGCAGGGAGAAGGGGTTTGCAGACAGACTGGGCTATTTGCTCTTAAGCACTTGTGGCATCCTGACCTGTGGCAATATGAGAGTGAGGAGGCACTTGTCCTTGGAGATTGGAAGGGCCCATGGCAGCACAGCAGTTCTACCACCCAGCTTCGTGTGGCACAGTGGGAGTGCCAGGGCACTCCTGTCTGCAGAGGACATAGCATGGAGTCTTTGGAGAGAATCATTTTCTTCCCTCTTTCCTCTCTTTTCTGTCCAGCCCATGTGAAAAGCAACAGGCAGAAAGAGTGTCACTGCTGGGGGACAGCTTCAGGATGACCCCAATACACTGCCTTCTTCCTGGACTAGCAACCAGCAGGAAAGACAGCTGCTAGGGCTTCTCTGGGGGTGACCTAGGGCTGCAGCCACCACACAGCCCAGCCCCAAAGCACATGCTGCCTCGGGGCCACACTGTGTCAGGGTCAGAGCTGCTGACCCTCTCAGAAGAACCCTTTGAGAGGGTATTTGGCAGACAAGGCTGCAAGGGGGAGAGTGCCTTCCCACACTCCTGCTCCATCCCCACACCAGTGCAGCAGGATGGACATGCCACAGCAAAGCTCTGACTGCACATTTGGGTGTCCCTGTTCATGCCCACTGACAGAGGCAAGGTGAGAGAGGCAGCTACTCAGTGGGGTTAAAGCAAGTACAATTATCCTACTTGGCCTTCAGAAGGGCTGCTACTAGCTCTCTAAGCATATACATCACAATTTAAATGGAATTTAAAGTAAGAACAATTACAAGTTCCCATCCTTGCCATTCAGGTACTTTTAAGTGCCTTCATCTCCCCTAATGAAGTTGAGCTTTTCCCCCTTGCCCTTCACTGTTCCCAGAGAATGACTGGCTGGGCTGGGTGCTGTCAAAGACACAGAGATAATGAAGCTGTGAGTGCCTGCAGCACTGCCTCTGCAAACCCTGCAGTGCTGAGACATCTGTGGCACTGTGGTGTGAGCAGCCTGTCACCACCACTAACAATGTGCTGGATAGAAAGGCTGAAAGGCTTTCAGAGAAGGTGTCTGTGGCACCGCTGGCAGGTCAACAGGACACTGCAAAGGGAGGCCAAGACCCATCTGACACTTGTGACACACTTGATGGAAGAGGCAAGGACCTCTGCCCCAGCAGAACTGTTTGCAGACTGCATTTATTTGCTTTGATTTTGACTTTGGTGTTTCCCTCCATGCTACGGTGAATAAAACAGCTCAGGATCCAAGCGAGCCATCACCTGCAAGTGCCTCCTGTGTACTTAACACACAGACAAGCACATCTGCCTGTGGGACTTGGAAATGCATCTCCTAGCAAATCTCAAACACAGCCTCTTGGAAGGTGCTCTGAAGCTGATCAGCTCCTGATGTCAAAAGCAAAGCTGGAGACTTTTCATTCTGCAGTTCATGCATGCACCCCCCAGGTTTCACAGCTGCCTTAGGGGGATGAGGCAGGCTTCCTCCACCCACACACCTGGAGCTGCCAGCTGGGTGCCACAGCCTGGAATGTGGTTGTGGTTCTCTTCAGCCCTCCGGTGAAGGGTGGACAAGCCCCACACAGTTCACAGGAGAACAGCCACACCTGCAGCAGATGGTACAGGAAATGCTGCATCTTCCACTCTTTGTCAACTCATCTGTAACACAGGTGATGTTGAAGGAAGGCACAGAGTTGCCATCTTTCAGCTAAGCCTGAGCCATGTACCTTGCAGCTCTCCCAAGAGCCACAGTGAGTCAGAGCAAAGGTGCCTCTGCCCCAGAAGCCTGCCTGCACCAGCTACCTGTAGTAGAAAAATCTGTCTAAATAGGAAAAGCCTGTCATGATATTTCCTCATGAGACTTTCCAGCCTCCAACAATTTGAGGCTCAAGGACTTCCTGAGATGGAAGCAGTGTTTCTATAGCTAATAGTCTTTGATGGATTTTTTTTTCTTCCATTTATCCTTGTAAACTTTTACCCTTGTAAACTTTTCACATCCACAGGGTGCAACGGCAAAGCTTTCCTTCACCTAATTATGTGTTGGGTGAAGGCAAATCTCTTTTTCCTTGTTCTCCACCTACCTCATGCTAGTCTCATGCAATGACCTTTTTTCTTGTGCTTCTGAAATTTTATTTGACAAGCACCAGCACAGTGGTGAGAGAACTACAGCACACTGCTGAAGAGCCATGCAGGGGGGTTCTCTCTTTGCCTTACAAAGAAGCCTGTCCAGGACCATAGGGCTCAGTTACACCACCACAAAACTTCACTTTAGAAATGATGTCCCACAGCTGTGCATGGAGAGACCAGATGCCAACAGGGCAGCAAGCCAAGATGCTGTATCTAAACCTCTCCAAACCTGCAGTGTAGATACCCAGCTTTTGCAGTTGGTGCTGGGCTCCACCCTGGTCAAGCCATAAATCAGTATTCTGTCTTATGCCATCCTGCCATTATACAGCAACCCCTGTGAAGAAATTGATACGGTTTTGTTTGCAAAAATGGGCCATTTTTGTTAGGGGAAATTGAAGGTGTTGATGTCAGTGTGAGGGAAGGATCTGCTGGGTGATTGTCTGGTGTATGGGTGTCCCCTGGCACCAGCCCCAACTCAGCCCAGGGAAGAGGCTGCTGGTGCTGCAGGGGTTGGGACGTGCAGCTGGCAAAGAGGTACCTCACCACACCTTGCTGCTCAGGCAGCAGCAGAGCTTGGCACACAGACATTCCCCCTGCATCTCCACAGCAGCCCTGGTATCTCTGGTGGGAAGCAGGAAAGATGAGAGGAGGCTCATGGATGTGTAGGCAGCTGCAGCCTGTGGATGGGGCTTAAAACCCCAGTCTGGAACTGCCAGAGGGGACAGCTGACCTGCACTTACCCATCTGGGGATCAAAATAAACTACTGTCTCAGTCATCTTGGAGGCATCACCTTGAGTGTGCAGCCAAAAGGCATGTGCTGTAAGCAGGGCATCCCCCACAGCCCTGCAGAGCTAGGAAGCATGAGCATACAGAAAGCTCTATTCACCCCAGAATTAACACCCTGAGAGGCTGAAGGACAATTCCAGAGAAGCCAGGGCTTTCTTATGGCTTTCTGGCACACCCTGGTAAATCGGGGCAGCGCCTCCCCTGCCTTTGTGAATGTTCCTTCTATTTGGGAGACACCCCTCAGGCATTGCAGTGTGCATAGCTGCTGGAAAAAAAACTCCTTCTACTCCTCAAATTACTCGTCTAGACTGGAAAGCAGTTGTATGAATTTTATTCCCCTGTTTATTTCTATAACCTTTTTGCTCCAAAACTTCAACAGGACTCAAAGCCTTTTCTGCAAGCTGCAGGGAATTATTACTTGTGTATTATTGTCATGCACAGGGACCCACTGATGGGGAAGCTCAGTGACAGAGATTAAATCCCCACTTGGAGGCACTGAGCCCTGCAGTCTGGCCTGTCACACATGCCCAGAGCAGCCTCTCCTTTGCAGCTCTGCCTGCAGCTTCCCTGCAGCCAGGGAAACCACGAGGCCAGGCAGCATCTTCTCCCTGGGTATTGGCCCAGGCTTGCTACTATTTTCTACATAAGCAGATGATGCAGAAGTACTGTGCTCACATGTAAGTCTGCATTGCCTGTTTCTCCACCGTGGGGGTTGTCTAGTAACACTTTCTTGCTTTCTTTCTTTGTCTCCAACCAGATTGTGGCTGCTATATTTGCTATTGCAGGGATAGTTATGATGACGTATGCCGATGGGTTTCACAGCCACTCCGTCATTGGGATAGCCCTGGTGGTGGGCTCTGCCTCAATGTCTGCTCTCTACAAGGTAAGCACACCTGGCTCTTTCCCCTCAGAGATATGCCTGTCACCCTCATCACTCACTTTGGCTGTTCCTGTCATATTTGCAAACCTCTGTGCAGTTCAGTGCCATGTGCCCTTCTTTGAGAGCTCTGCCATAAACACACTGCTCTGCAGCACTGCATTCAGGTGTTCCCTTGGTTTGATGTCTGCTCTCTCTTAGGATAAAAACTCCTATTTCCTTGGAATAGTCTTCTCCAGTGCTCCTCCAGCAGGGGGAGGATTTACAGACGTCCCACCTTCATAAAAAATGAAGGCGCTTTTCCACAGATTCTGGATTCAAGCACTCATTCTGGAAGCACCCTGCAGAGATTTAGCTTCTTTGAGTCACTTGGTTAGTTCCCCTTGCCAGTCCTTCTTCAGTAACATATGTAGCCTGTGTTGGGCTTAAAGCACTGCTTATCATGGAAGCAATTGCATCCTTAACATGCAGAACACGTGCCTATGAATCAAGACCTCATCCTGAGCAGCTGGATCAGCTGCACTATGTGTAAGATGCAGCCTTCTCTGCTGAGCAGAGCCATTTCACTCAGCCTGGGACACTTCTGGGCACTTGCCTGTGTGCTGTTCATAGTGCTCAGAGTCACAGTCCACAGTGAGGAATAAGCATTTGTAAGTGTGGTTTGCCCACCCTGGCTCGGATGTGTAGATCAGGAGGACGTGTAGACAGCTTCATTTGGTCTAATGAATTGCACTGTACCAGTCATCCAACAGGAATTGGCCAGGAGAGCCCTGCAGCCCTAACACCAGCAGTCCAGGGAAACTTGCCAAACTGAGAAGCATCTGTCTGTGCCCCTCAGCACAGTGCTGCAATGCTTTTTGCTCACATTTTTAAGATCAGACCATCTCTTACATTAGGAAAGTCAGGAAGTTTCATACAGCTCATTACTCTAATAGACCCTTTCCTTGCAGGACCAGAGACATGGCCCACCAGACTGGAGAAAATAAAGGCTAGAGCCTAGGTGTGTTCCCTTTCCCATGACACTGCCACTCTTTTTGGGAATGGGAGTCTCAGGGCTGCTCCACCAGAGCCCGTGCACAGAGGGTGGTGGTGGCAGTGCCAGCAGGGTGTTACTCTGCAGTGTGCTCTGCATGCCAGGACAGGTGAAGCTCTGCAGCTTGTTGTGCAGCACATGCTGCTGCCACTGCTGCTGCTGCTGCTGCCACCCTGCTCTTGCTTTCCAGAGTCCGGCTGGGTTCCCATGAGCTGTGTGTGCCAAAGGGGCAGGCAGATCTGCAGGCAGACAGATCTCACCACGTGCAGCAGAGCCCATCTGGGGTAGGAGGATAGGTCGAGGTGGCCCTGCTGGATGCAGCACAACACCTGTCCTCAGGTGGCACATGAGGAGTAAGTGGCTTTTGGGACATTTTGCTCCATAATGCAGAGCAGCAACCCAGCTGCACTAGCCAGTGATGGGATGGGGGGAGTGGCAGAGCCCTGCTAGCACGGCAGCCCTGCAGCCCTGCCTGCTCTGTGTAGGCAAAGGAGAGAACTGACACTGGTGAGGGGGACTGCCTGTGCTGCACAAACCACTCAGTCACAGTCCATTGGCTGTCCTGGGCTGCAGCCAGCAGCAGAGGAAAACTGTTCCCAAACCATGGTATCCAAGAGAATCTCTGCAGCTCTGTGGTGAAAACCAGTGCAGACTCCAGACAGGACCTGTCCACAGGCAGTCCCCAGCCACAGATGGGCTGCTCACAGCCTTCATTTCTACTGGGTGTTTTTTTTTTTTCCTTTTCCCACTAACAAACCAAAGCTTTTAAATCCCTCCCTGCAGTCTCATTGCCCAGGTTGCATCTGCAGTCTGGGCTGTGGGGCTGCTGCTCTGCTATCTGCCTCCTGGAGATGAGTTCCCAGGAGAAGGTGGAAGGACAGCCAGTCAGCATGGACTGTGCTTGTCCAAAGGCCTGGACCAGTGATGTCTCATGCAGGGAGATTCTTCATCTGGACTTCTTCATCTCCTCCCTGTGCCCTGCTCCACAGTCTTCTTAATGTCAAGTTTTCTGGAGGTGAAAGACTGAAGGGTCTAAGCTAGGGCTGAAGGGTCTAAGTTAGGGTTAGTGACCTTTCCTTTCAGGACAGGCACAGACAAAGGTGCTGAATGCCCTTTCTGCATGGGCTCAGTTGGCAGCTGCTCCTGCCTGTGTTCCAGGGGTGCCAGGAGCATGAAGGCTGGGCCACACAAGCTGCTCACCACAGTTCCACGAGCTGCCATCCCAAGTGTCTGGAAAGCATCACTGCATAGATGCCAGAACAGAACACCAGCCCTCCAGGGATGCTGGTGCAAGAAAGTTAAACCCATGTCTTTTCCTCTTTTAGGTTTTATTCAAACTTCTTTTGGGCAGTGCTAAATTTGGAGAAGCTGCCTTATTCCTGTCTGTGTTAGCTGTCTTCAATGTCCTCTTCGTTACCTGTATTCCTGTCATCCTTTATTTTACCAAAGTGGAGTACTGGAGCTCTTTTGACATCATTCCTTGGGGGAACCTCTGCGGATTTTCAATTCTCTTATTGAGTGAGTAGATGGGGGAGGTCTCACACTGCTGGGGGTGGAGGAGGGTGCCAGAAACTGGCCATTGGTGGAAACTGCAAGCCTCTCCTGTATTGGAGCTGTTTTCCCTTCTCAACTTAATTATTAACTTGAGAAGGCCCATTCCTAGGGCCAAGGTAGACCTTGCTGCTGCTACTATTACCACACCAAAACACAGTGGATCTCTTTAGAAGGGACTGTGGAACTAAACTGTAAAGCTTGTCCTAACTGCTACTCATGAACTCTGTGTGACAGAGACAGGTAACACTTGCCTGGGCTGTGATGGAAGCAGCCCTGCTGGGAGGGCATTATCTGGGGCTCATCAGCATCCCCACAGCAAGGAGCTTAGGCCAGGCCTGACAAGGCCAGACTCCAATGCCTCTGCTGCCTGGACTAATTGCTACTCCTAAAGAGGAGGAAACTTTTGAAAATGTAGTGTTGCACAGAGGTGGAAATTTTGATAGGTGGCAATCCTTTCTTCTGCTGCCACTGCTGTGTCACCAAAGGAGCCCAGAGGGGAGGGATGCCAATCTAAGTTTTAAAGGTTACCAGAAACATGATGTTGTCCATTGTTAAATTGATGTGTTGACTTGCTGCCACAGTTGGTCCCTACACTGGATGATGGAATCCCCTCTCCTAAAACATTATTTTCCACTGGAAATAGCGCTTCTCTACCCCTGTCTTGAGTCCCAGCTCCTTTTACCCTGAACAATCACAACTCCAGAAATACCTCCAGGTTACTTATCAGTGGACTCAGAGGAAGTTGTAAGAAAGTGGTGCAGAACTTGGCAAGCAATCCCTGGTGTGTGCAATACTTGGGTACTACTGGAAGACAGTCAAAGCTCCAGCTCCCAACAAGCTCAGTATTGGCAAGGCTCTCCTGACTCTGCTAAAGCTGATCACCTTAAAACAAGGGTGAATTTGATCCAAAGCAATTATTAATTTGTCATGAAACACCCCACAAACTGTGTATGGTATTACAATGGACTGATATTATAATCATTCCGTAGTAATGATAGTATAATTTCATTGTATGAAATTATATTTAGCAAGTTCCTGCCTGGAAGAGGGTTAGATTTACAGCATCTTCCACCTGCATCTTCCAACTGCTTTTCTACAGAAAAGCACCCAGACAGAAGCTCCTGTTCAGCTGAAATCTCCCAGATGAAGAGTGTTAAGTCTTTCAGCAGGGCCAAGGGGATCACTGGATCAGTATGAAGAGTGAGAATTATTGCACATGATGCTGAGAGACAGGCTGTACCCAAAATCCAGCCTGATCCTGCCACTGGACTCCAGAGGGATACAGAGCTCCCCAGAAACAGCAATGTCTCAGGCAGGTGGCCATGCAGCAGACTGAGCTTTGTCCTCTTCAGGATAAACAACAGAAGCTGATGTACCCTTCATTTGAACAACAGAATAATAAAGGATAAGTGTTTCAAGTGACATTCCATCTGCCTAATTTCACTGTACTAAAAGACATTTTTCTTTCCTTCACCAGCATTCAATATTCTACTAAATTTTGGGATTGCTATTACCTACCCCACCTTGATTTCTCTTGGAATTGTACTGAGTGTCCCAGTGAATGCAGGTAAGATTTTCTGTCTTCTGCATCTTAATTAATACATTAAATCTGTGGCCTTTCAAATACACAGCAGGGATGAAAGAAAATAGATTTATTAAACATGTTTTGCAACTTCTCTCAAAGACTTACAGAGATGACTGATTAAAAATTTATTCTTTATGTGTTAATTATGTGTTGTGTAATATTATATGAATATTCATAATCCGTAAAATTGGTTTTTAAATTACTGTCCGAAGAAGACTGCATACTGAAAAACAAAGTCGATTTGAAGACATTCATCTCTGGGCTGGAATAAAAACCCCTGAATAAAGCAGAAATCAGTTCTTAATGATGTCTTCAAGACAGGCTTAACACTAAATTCAAACAAATATAATTTCTTACATTTTAGAGCAGATAAGTATTAGTAACTCTGCTTGCCTTGGTAAATAACACTGTGGGTGTTTACCAAGAACACTGGACAGTTCAGTTTTGGACATGGCCTGGTACATTTTTCTGACAGTTTTTCTGAAATTTAGTGAAAGCCAAGAGACTGCAGAGTCTGAGAGGGCTGAGCAGGGGATGGCAGACACAATCCCAACATAAAGCAGCTCCTAAAACCCAGCATGCTCAGCTGATGCCACGGTGCAGGTGACAGCTCCCAGCTTCACACTGACTAAGTACACACAGAGCTGGGCACAGCTACGGTAGATTTGCTAACCAAAGGTGTGATCCCTCCAGAGTGTGTGGATGGCTCAGCTTGGGCAGGGTCTCTTACTTCACAGGGCACTCAGGGTAACAAGAAAAATTTGCAATCAGGAGCTGCTGTGCAGGGAAGGGAAATGCCCTTTTCTCTGTGTCCCTGCACCTCAGCAGGAGTTCATGTGCTGTCGGTGGACGTACCCTGCTGTGTGCTCAACCAGCAGGAAAGAGTGCCCTTGCCATCACTGCCTCCATGGCCATGCTCTCCTGCCACAGCCAGCCCTCAGAGCTGGGGAGGTGAGGGGCAGGGAAGGGGATACTGTCCTAATGCCTTTTCCCATGTAATAACACCCGTTCAATATCCCACACAGTTGTTGATCACTACACCAGTGAAATTGTCTTCAATAGTGTCCGAGTCATCGCCATCATCATTATTGGCCTGGGCTTCCTCCTGCTGCTCTTGCCAGAGGAATGGGATGTCTGGGTAATAAAGCTCCTCACACGTCTTAAAGTCCGGAAGAAGGAAGAAATTCCCGAAGGGAATGGAGACATTGCTTCAGGACTGCCTAATAAAAGCCGGAGAACTCGCCCTTCCATGTCATCCTTTGCTCATTAAATGCTCTTTTTACCAAAACTTTGTGGTTAACGTTATATATGATGATGCAAAGGTCTTTTCTTGGGAAGAAGCACACCTGTCCAACACGGTGTACATATCTGTACAGTTTTGATATGATCACCATCTAAAGCATCAAGTCTTGGCATGTCCAGTTTGCTTGTACTTTTTCACATCTGACCTTTCACTTAAGTAGTACACTGAAAAAAACTGCAAACCAAGAACCTCTCTTCTCTTTTTAAATGAATGTAATATATAGTCAAAATATATTTGCATAGGTTATTTTAAAGAATGACTTTCATGAAAAGCAGGGCAGACATTTTGAGCATTAGGTACTGAATGATGCATTGCACACTGTGATTTAAAAGAAACAAATGCTATGCTACATCACATGTTTATTTTTGACCAGAGCTGTACTTTGAAAGTTTTCAAGGAGCAAAAAAAAGGGATTTTTTTTGGGGATGGGAAGAGGGGGGGGAAGAGCGGAAGGAAGATTTAGAAATCACTCTATGTAGATGAGCGCATGTTGCGCTGCAAACAGGGAAAATCCAAGCGCAAAAAATGCTTGCACTAAAGCATAGAGAGAAAGCAGTCTAGAGCCCAAATCTCCTTATTCTGCGAATGACTGTAGTCCACGTTTAAAATCATGCAAGAGAAATCCAGTGCCTTCTACAGAACTCTTGTCTTTATCCACGCAGAACCAGGTCCTGCTGCGAGGCACTTGCAAAGGCAGGGCTCAGGTTTGTGGCCCCGAAGGACCCCAAATTCCCACCGCCACCGGGACGTGCCTCCCACGCACGCCGTGGCTCCTGTGGGAGCGTGGGGCCCAGGGCACTGCAAGGTCGGGCGCAGGAGACCTGGTTCTCTTCTCACTTCACAGGTGTTACCCCTGTGCGGAGCTGCGCTTGATCAATGCCAATGTGGGGAAGGGGAAATTTCGGTCACGTGTGGGACAACCGACGGAAAATGATCCAAGGGGCTGGCAAGAGCGTGGTTGCTGATGTACAGTCTGAGAGCATGGACTAAGGGGGTGAATCGCCAGTTGCTTTTACTCCATAATTGTGAGTGTTAAGAGTTAAAAATGTAAGATATTTACATCAAATGTAACACTTTTTATGAAACTTGTAAGCACCAGGATGTTTACTTACGCGATTTTGGTTCGCCATTAAATTTCTATCTGTGATAGATCACATGCTATGTAAAAAGGGGGGGAAAGGTTATAGTTTACTATTTTTGAAGTTTACATTGTTGCATACAAAATTAAAAGTGTTCTTTTGAACTGCTGCCATAGCCTAAGGTCCCTGCTGCCACTGAGGTCCTCTTTGTCTCAGGCAGGGGTGGCATCCACTTCAAAACATTTTAGCAAATCAACTTCAGATTCCATTATCTGTTTGGCAAAGCTAAATAATAAAAGATTTTAAACTCAGCCTCAGTCAATGCTATTCTTTTCCTTCTCTTGACTAAACCTTTACTGCGGTTCTCCTGTCGCTGGTATTTGGCCAAAGAGATCAAAAGGGAGAGACACAATCAGCAAAGCAACCGAGGCTGCATCTCATGGCACTGCCAGCCTGTCTGCCCAAGACAGCAAAGTCTGCTCTACGCTACCTGGACAAAGCCATCCAGAGGGATGCTGTTAGGCATCAGCCAGGAAACAGACATTCAGCAGAAGTAGACCAAATGAAAAATTGATCTTTGAATGCATCAGTGAGCAGCCACATGTCCATATGCTAACAGGTACTTGGGGCAGCGTGTGGGACATGAATTTGTACATTAATAACCAGGCCCTAGTCCAGGCTGTATGCTTGTACCCACCATTTTGCTTGATGACCAGACATTAAAGACTTGCTAGCAGAGATTGCACCCCTGAATTTTTATATTTCTTTGGAAAGAGGAGGGTAAAGGCACAAGACAGGAGCACAGGTACAAATCCAATAACTGTACTGAAGGGCACACATAGAGACTTGACCTCAGAACTCCCAGATTTAAGTTTATTCCATCTTCAGACAAATTACTTTGTCATTCTTGAGGATGTCATCCTCCTCAAGCCTCCTCTCAGAGCAAGGCCTGAGAAGAATATATAAACAGTCCTTCCATTTTCCATAGTTCCAGAAAGTGGCATCTACCGTGATCTCCACACTTCATTTTGTTGTATGTTTGATGCAGTCTGTAAGTATTCAAAAGGGTCCAAATGCCCAAACTGCAACTAATATGTGTTTTTAAACAAAAGGGAAGCAGGTTTTTTAGCATTCAGTATGGACTGTGGGGGAATTTATGCACCAGAATGGATAGCAGCATTAGTAAAACTCTGATTTACCAAATGCAACTAAGTCATTGCTTCTGTTGGCTCATCCTTCCTGAGGACAGGCTAAACACATGCAAGGGCTGGGACTTCAAACAGCACTTCATGAACCATCTCTCTTCTGAGTGGGAACTGTGCAAACTGGATTTCCGCATGTGAAACAATTCTGAGCAAGCCATGTTAACCAGACGGAAGGAGCTACATTTCTTCAGGCAACACCTTGCCCTAAGCATAAACACCTGACTTGACACTAAGCCACTGGGTAGAAAAACCTTCCAGACAGTGAAGTCCAGGATGTGATTAGGAGAACAAGAATGCAGCATGTCCATATGGTATGTGTGCACATCTCTAAGTGCCAAAGCATCCTCAGGCCTGAAGCTGAGGAATGAAAGAAACTGGAGTTGTTGTCTTTCACCAGAAGGACAAGCCAGAGCAAACCCCTCTGAAAAGGCATTAGATGTAACTGGGCAACCCTTCAGGTGAAGACAAGATTGAGCTCCTGATCACAGACTGTGAAAGGATGCTCAGGACAAATTCAGTGCCTTGGAGAGGAGGGCTGAGCTGTGGCAGACTCTCCTGCTTGCCCTCAGAAGCCAAAGCACTGTGTGCAATCCCTGCAGCAGCCTGTGAGTCAGACCCCACACTGCCCTGCAGGGCTGTACCTGCTCAGCAGCACAGAGCCACACAAAGCCTGGAATTAGCACTTTCAGCCCACCATTGGCCACCTTGAACCTCCTCCTTAGGTAGAAGTGCAGGTCCCTCCAGCATGAGGCTTCTTCAGGTGTCTCTGAAGCTGGTCTCCTGCATCATCACTGTGCATCTCCTGCCCTGACAGAGCACCGCTCGCCACAAGTGTGCACATTTGTTCAAGGACTGACCTGGACTGGCAACTGCCTGCCCCAGCTTAGGGCTCAAAGTATCCAGTAACAAGTGTCCAGTGGGCTTGTTATAACAGCAATTTGAGAAAACAAATCTCAGAAAAGCAAATAGCATTAGCAGACCTCACTGCAGCTGCTGGCTTTCAGTGCTGCAGAATACAGCAGTGAGAAGGAACAGAAGTCCCCCTCTTGCCTTCTGTGCCTTTGTCCTTGTCCTGTTGTCTCCTGCTGCTAACTTTATAATAATTTTTAATTGCAACTCTACACAGCAACTGCAGGAGCCTTTTATCAGCACATGGGTCAGAGATGGGCTTACTTTAAAAAGCTTTTCCTGATCTTCTCTCTAGAATGGCTGTGCTCATATCAGTAGTCTTCAGAAAAGAGCCATGAAGGGCAGATCGAACCACAGTAAGCAACAGATGAACAAAAGACACTGAAACCAGTATGTAGCTTAACTGTTTTGGGAGCTGAGGCTAGACTAGCAGGACCTGTAGATCACCAAGTTCTGGGGCTTAACTGATGTTTCCTGTAAGCTCAGGAACAAATTTCCCATCAGAACTGTGAGCTCAGGAAAAAATCTCTCACCCCCAGCTCTCCAGAGCCGTATAAAACAAAACCAGTGCAATATTGAGCTGGTCAGAGTTAATAAAGATACTGTATCTTCAACTTACAGAGAGGGAAACATGACCAGGCTGACACCATTCCTGGTCAAAAACTTGCCTGCTACGGTGTCTGCAGGCCCAAAAAGAAACAGAGAAGTGCAGGTTTCCCTGTGCAGCAAGTGAACATGAAAGCCTAGATGGACATGCATAGCTCTGCATCATATTCCAAATAAACTCACAAATGGGGGCAAGTGAAACAAATGGAAACACCCTCCCCTTCACTGAAAAGGATGTGGACTCTCCAGCCCTTCAGAAGCCCTAGGAACAGCACCAGCCACCTTGCCTTGGCTGTGTGGGCTCAGGCAGCAGCCTGGGACTGGGAATTTCTTCAAGGAAGGGGGAAAGAAAAGCAGCCAGAAACAATGCAGCTCATGTGAAGCAGAAGCACATGAGAGCTGATGATAGAATCAGAAATAAATGCCTCTTGTGAAACTCCTTCCAGGGCCAGATGCCCACCTGCCCATTGCAATGGACAGTTTGAAGAAATGGAATCTGCACATGCTGTAATGCCATAAATACAGCGAGTTCTGCTCCAGGTCCCCTGCTTGTACTGCAGAAAGGATGGAGCCTTCAAGGCCTCCAAACCTGAGCCATTCTTGGTGAAGGCCAAGGCTGAGAAGCTTCTTTCACAGTCCAGTCCTCATGCAAGCCCTCTGCAGAAACTGCCTGCAGAAATGGATTTTGATGGATGAATTTAATTACCTTACAATTATTAAAAGAGAAGCAATCAGATTCTCTTCTTTAACTGGCATATTCTAGGGCATTTCCATAATAATCTGAACTTTATGCAGAAGTCCTGAACATTAAAAAGGAAGTAAGAAAAAAAAGAGCATAAAGATCTTATGACCTGTAGCCTAAAAACCTTCTAAGGGGAAATCAAAGTATTAAGGACAGGACCAGTAGCTCAAAGTAGTGTTTCTGAAAATAATAAACCTTATACTTTTCTTTTCTACCTGAAACTCTGTTGGGGGGTCTTCATATATGCAGAAGATCATTTTAAAGGGGTCAATTAGTATTTATCTGGGTATTTACAGATATACTAGGAAACAAACAACCTCTCAGAAGTGAAGAGTGGAACTTCTAAGCAGAGTTGCAATTCTGGAAAAGGCTTAAACAAGGGAGGTTGTGGGGCTCACATTAGCAATGTACTTAGGAACCTGTCATACACAATTTTTCTACAATGACCTAGAGACAGTTCTTTAATCCTACTGCTGAAGCCGATGATCCCTTCAGAAGAGAATTTTCCAGCACTTTATCCACAGGTTTCCCTCCTCTAGATTCAGTCCCCCTAACTCCTCAAGATAGCCATCAGTGCATTGATTGGGAACAACAGCAATCAAAGAGCTATTTTGCTGTTTGGCTACATGACAGTGACAGATCCCCTCTCAGTGTTAGTTTCTTGAGTCAGTAAAAAAGTATTATCAGTAAAGGGATTTTTGACCAATCATTTGACAAATCAGTGACCAAGAAGACTGACCTCAGCACAGCTCCTTTGGTAATCTCCTTTTGAACAGCAATTTTTTCCTGCTATTTTCTGCCTGACTACTCAGTTATTAAGCCACAAGAAAATGTCCTTTTCTCTACAGTAGCATCATTTCTTTTGTAAGGAGCATCATTAAAAACACTTCAAAAATCTAAGTGTAGTGTTTCCAATTATCTCAAAATTATCTCAAAAAAAAAAAAAAAAGGCCAAAATAAGTCTGCAGAAAGTCATCCATTCTTCAGACTCTTTTTGACATGAAAGGACAACATAACTGAGAGACTGAGACTTCAGCAACATTTTGCCTTTCCTTAAGGGAGGGCTTTCTTGCCTACCTTCCACAGAATATTACACAAAAACCACAGCTTCTGTACATACCCACAACTGACCCAGACACTTAGAAGATTCTTGAATTAAGACCTGGATTCCTGTGAGTTCCAAGCAGCAGGATTCGTAAATACTTCAAAAATGTGAACTTGTCTTTCCTGGCTATGAGCATATATTATGGGCCAGTGAATGTGGCTTTCCAGTCTCCCAGCAATAGGTCTCACTGCCCCTTTGGCTTCTGAAGCTGCCAAGTTTTTAATGACTGCAGCCTAGAAGGCAGAGTAAGCTGCATAATGGTCTCCAGCTGATTTTTGGCCAATTATACATTTTAAATACCTCCCTGACTTGTACAACAAGCATCACTCTTTCATTGTGTGATTTTGGATTTGGTCAAAGGCATGTCACTTGCTAACTTGGCTACTAAGAAAATTGATATTGATCTTGGCAGCAAATCCCACGTTTGAGAACGATGCTGCCTTTGTGCACGTGTAAGCAATCCCATCTGGTACAGTACACCTACACTGCAGACAATGTTTATAGTGCACATAAGGTAATTGGTGCAGCTGATGAGTTAATAAATACAATACCTGAATGCAAGAATGCAAATGGGTAGTTTATAAAAAATTTTAGGATGTGCTTCAGTCTCAGAGAGAACTAGGAATCACTTCCTTTCTCTAGTACATAACATGTCACAGAAATTTAAAGACATCCAGTTAAATGCAAAAGATGAGTTTTTCTCTTCTAGCTACATAGCTTTGAAAACTGAAGTCTGCTTGTAGAACAGGCAGATTTCCAGTTTCCCATCTAGCTCTCTTGCAAAAAGCTGAGCATCAACATTGCTGCAAAGCAAACTTGTCTCATCCTTGGCTGGCTTGGAGAATTGCTAAGCAGGAGCCAATAGAAGAGTGAGAATTAGTCAGTCTTCCCACCAGCGCCCGCTTTTCCCAAAATACTTCTTTTTCTGTTCTCTTCTCTTCTCTTCTTTCTTAATGAAAAGAAGTGCTTTGCATAAGGGTGTAGAAAGTACAGTATACACTTCTTAAATGTTTCCAATCTAAGATTACTGTATGCAGTTAATGAGGCTTCTTTGCTTAATTTACTCCTTTTAATAATAAAACCAGGTACAATTAATCATTGTAATGACTTTGCTTTTTTATAATTATTTTCTTTCACCAAGCATAGCAAGGAACACTGTATAGCCAAAGAAGTCAGAGTTACATCCTTAATAGACATTTAAGAAGGAAGTTGTGAAGGAGGGAAAGAATCTAAATATATACCATATATCTCATCTATTGAACTACTCATTTTTTAATTTTATAAAAAAATTCTTGTTATTCCATAATAGAAGAAAATGCCCCAGGCTACCTCAGGTAAGGTTTCTTTATCATTTCCAGCAAAATAAATAGTTAAACAAAGGGCTATATTGCTTAAAAAATTAATTTTTAAATTCAGTTCCCTGAAAATCTGTCATGCATAAGGATCATACATCAGAATATTTCAATGAAGGAAAACAAATTAACTGAACTCCTTGTATAAGCACACAGCTACAGTACATCAAGGATTGCTTCTATTACTGGTCATGGGGACACCAATAACGTGCTAATTGCTTCCAAAGTAAAAGGAGAAATCATTATAGTTACAAATGAAGAATCTGCTGGGCAAATTTCAATTAAATCCGGGGTTAGTAAGGCTGTAGGTGAGGAGTGAGCTGTTAGGCATTAACTGGAAGGCAAAGCAGACATAATGCCCTATCCCAATTAGCAAGAACAGGCACAAAAGAGCTTGAGAGCTGAACCACTGTATAAACACCACATGATTCACTTTAACACACTGCTGGCAAGAGTTTCAGTGGGAAACTGGCATCTACTTCTTTAACATCTATCTCACTAACTGCTAAATGGAAATGTAACTCAAAGGCGTCAACTGTGGCAACCAGCACACCTAACAAATCTGGAATTTTTCCTCCCATCTTATAAATACTTAGAATTGGCCAACTAACAACAAAAAACCTTCACCCTCTTATAGACAGCAGTTTAACCAAATGGAAATATTGCCATTAAAATTTTAGTATCTGAATCGGTGTATTTTTTAATGCACTTTCGAAAACCATATCACTAAATTTCCTTAATATCCATTACACAGAGTTATTTACAATTGTCTCCAGTGACTACTTTTTGGGTTACAGGTCATTAAAGAATAAACTATTTATAACAAATATCCCAGATGTGCTATCTGGGCTTTGTGATTAATTATATATAATCACATTATCCCCTCTGTTTCATAAATGCAGTAACTAAACAACTTTACACACATCATAAATTTTGAAATCTAAAACACAACTGGCATTTCCTATTATTACATTCCATTATCACATGTTCCGGTCTCGAGACTTAACATTAATTTTCTTTTCAATATTAATGCTTGTAAAGCCTTGCTTCTCAAAAGCCTGAGTGCAAAAGGGTCCTAAGTGAGCTACAACACAAATTTACTTCTGCATTCATTCTTTGCAACACAAAAGCAACTGAAATTCTATTTTTGCAGTAACTTTAACTCACCTTAAACTCCTTGTTCTATTATTAGAAACAACTATATGACTGCATTTCTGTCTCTTGCCTATCATAGTGTAGCAAAAAGAAGACATTTAAACAGATAGGCAGGGCAGAGAGCAAGGACAAGTGTTATACACCACACAGTGTACAGCAAAAGTCACATTCACATTACTCCAAAAGAGCATCCCTTCCAGTGAAAAATGCATATTTTATGATTGGCTTTTCACAAATATTAAAATGAATATTATATGTGTTATGTTAGAAAGTTATGCTGTATTAAGTTGCTTAAGTAGTGTGTTAAATATAGTTTTAGGTTATGACATAATGTTAAAATAAAAACTATGCTATGTAAGATACTTTTTTTAAAGAAAGAACTCGAACTGAGATAGCAGCCACAGGACACCTGGATCTTTCAGAGAAAAAGAATTTATTGCTCCCTTATCAGAAGAAAAGAAATTCTCCCCGCTTTGCTCAGCTTCCTGACAGTGAAGACACTGTCAGGATTAAGAGGAAGAAGCTGACACTGACCAGACAGAATCCTGTGTTTGAATGGAATTTATGCATCATGTATGGAGTGTATGAATATACAACAGGCTGTTGTTTTTAAGGGTCAATCCTCTGTTAACGTGTGTCCTTTTTGGGGCTAATTTTGCCCCAGAAAAAGGTACCCGGACGTCTGTAACTCTTTGTTTTTATTGTCCCATATTGTCCTAATCCAAATTGTCCAAATTATTATTAGTCTAATTATATTGCTATTTTTATAACCATTTTATTATTATTAAACTTTTAACATTTTAAAAACAAGATATTGGCATTTTTCACACTTCCAAAGGAATGGTTTGGGCATTTCAACAAACAAAATCCCCTCCAGATCTGGCTGTTTTACGAGAGGGCTCTGCTGAAGAAGTGCAAATCTTTGTCTCTCTCCTACACCAGCTTTCATGTACCACGATGGGTGAGCCACCTGCAAGGAGAACCAGGAAAGGATGCCCACCTCCCAGCCAGAATCATTACCAGGTGCTGAGGAGAAAAGCCAGCTGAAGGTGGGTTGACAGCTACAGCCACCCCCTGAACAGGCTGCTGGGTGGCCTCACGCACCAGACAGAGCATCAGCTACAGCAAACTCCCAGGAAAGCTGCTGGACATTCTGGGAGCTGCCAAGGGCTCAGCAGCTGGCAGAGTTAGGCTCTTCCCAGCTGCCCAAATGTCACCTTTCCCAAAACTGCACTATGTTACTATGGGAACGTGTGCCACAGCTTTCAAAACTGAAAAACTGGTCCACGTTTCCAGGTGGAATTGAGGCATAAAAGGAGACCGCCAATTCTTCGGCATGCAGGAAATGCCATCGAGTCCCAAATGAGATAATGAAACAGCGTGTGCCTCTGGATGCTCTATGGCAGTGCTCACCACCTCGCTCACCACCTGGCTGCCCCCAGGCTTCTCTTGCTCTTTTACCACCATGGCTAGGGTACATTTTTCTTTCACTTTCAGCTTGACTCCATGACAGAGTCCGTTCCAAGAAACCTTTCTAGAGTGGTTTGTGCACGCTGAATGAAATCAATGGACCAGCTCTCAGGAGGAACCCTGCTGCAAGGAAAACTGTCAAAAATGCATTATATGTATACGCTATCTTTATCAGCCTTCCACCCAGTCACTTACCTTACTGTCATGCTATTTAAAGCACGGCAAATTTCCAGTGCCGTAAGTGCTCTCAGATGTTTTTTCCCCCTAATTAATTAAATTAACAAAGCCTGAAGTAGCTCAGAGCACTTGCCATTGCTCAGCATTACTGGAACTTGCATTCTAACTCCTATGAGTTGGCTTCATGAATACCACATGGAAACCGGTCCGGCCCCAAACATTTTACACCGTGATTTTATCCAGCTGTCTTTCTCATGCGCCAAAAAGGAAAGCAGAGACACTTCGTTTCTCTGAGCAGACAATCCCCCTAGGGCACTGCACGGGACTCACGAGAAGTTCAGCTGCTTATCGTGCGCTGCACAACAGAGGGCGACACCGGAAAGAAATGAACTACAGAAAAGCACATCAGGCAACTGATACTGTTTTGCGGAGATAAACAAAACTTTACAACTTTTTGAAAGTTGTAAAACCGGTATGTTTATTACAGTGCTGGACGCATGTGGGAATTGTTCTCTTAAAATGACATGCGTACTTCTAGGAACTTTAGGTTTTTTTCTCTCTCTCTCTCAAATACATATGCATACAATTTTGCAATAGGTTCATACATATTCATTTTTAGGAATTCTGCGTGACATTTGTCGCTAGTTCTTCTTTATCAGAAAGAATTCCTAGGTCAGGTTGACGTGCTTTCACAGCAGTCTTTTTGTCTTTCATTATTACTGGTGTCACTAACTGGGGCTTTCTTCACTCGAGAGTGATGGATCTAGGCATTCTGCTTCTTGATCTTGATTGCCGTGAAGGTGGTGAGAAGCACCTGGAACGGTCCCTCTTACTGTGGTTTTAGAGTGTTCTCTGTAAGAGACTTAACATATACATAATCTCTAGGCTGTATGTTATGTACTGGCTCATCTAACTTTCTGCTCTGAGTTCCAGCTACATGGTTTTTCAATTTCGCTGAGCTGTTTGCTTAAAGCCACCATGTAGGTTGCCAGTGTTACTTCTTAAAGTGGGTGGACATTCTCTTTTGTATTCTGTATGGTGTTCCATAAAGCATTTCAAAAGGACTCAGCTTTTCTTTAGCTTGAGGTTTAGTTCGAATTCGCACTAGTGCTAGTGGAGAAGAGCTTGGGCCAGAGTAGATTAACTTCTTGCCCGAGTCTTACAATCTGCTGCTCAATCAAATGATTTATTTTCTTCAAATGATTCATTTTCTCCGAGCATCTTCTGCGACCGAGAGGCTACAGCAGCCCTGGCGGGGCCGGGACCGGGGAGAGCCAAGCGGCCGGGATGTCCGTGCCGGCACCGCGGGGCGGGACCGGCGGCGGGGCGGGACACGCCGGGGAAAGGGCGGGGATCGCTTCCGGAGCGCGACCTTGGCGGGCGGGCGGGTGAGTGCGGGGCTGTGCGGAGCTGTCCCGGGCTGTCCCAGCGGCGGCAGCGCTTTCCCCCGCAGCCGCGGCACGGCGGGCAGCGCTCGGACAGCGGCCTCGGTGTGTTCAGGGATGGCGGCGCCGACGAAGGCGGAGAGGAAGGCGTGCTGGGGGGCCCGGGACGAGTTCTGGCAGTGCCTGGACAGCCACGGGGATGACGCCGCCAAGTGCGAGAAGCTGCGCCGGGCCTTCGAGTCGCGCTGCCCGCAGCAGTGGGTGAGCTCCGGGCAGTGGGATGCTCCGTGGGGACGGCAGCTCCAGCTGCCCGCAGTGCCCAGCCCGGGCAGCCTGGGCTTGCCGTGCTGCCAGGCGGAGCTTGGTTCGCACACTTCTGGCTGGGCGGGAAAGGACGGCTCCTGACTGGCCCGGGAACTAAGAAAAGCAGTGTTAAGGGTATAATACAAAGAGAAAGGAAAATACTGTCTCAAAACTTTCAGATAAACACAGAGGGATATTGTTTTAATTAAAAAAAAAAAATGTTTTAGAAGATATTTGAAAACTTGTAGAAGTATGCAGAAATTCCTGTTTAAAGGCCAGTGCAGAAGAGAGCTGCTACGCAGGCTGTGCAGTGCATGGCATTTTAAGACTGGCATCTGATACCTTTTGCATAAAAATACCTTTTTTTCCTGCAGTGTAATTTCACAGTAAGGCATCTGCCTGCAATGTAATCCATTCATGTTGTGTTTTTTAGTTTCCTGAGCTCAAGCTGTAATTCGTTTTTAATAGACACTGCCCTTTGGTACCAGTGGTGTTTGAGGGTCTGAACAGTTCCTGTTGCAGGTAGTAGACTGAAGGCAGCTAAAAAGCCTGAGTACCTTCACAGCTGCTGCACTGACACTTTGAACAATGCATTTCTGGTGTTTGTTATCTCTAGGGATGATGGTCTCATCTGCAGGGCTTTGCACATCAGTGGTTCTAGACACAACTCAGAGGTTATGCAGGCTGCTATACCATAGAAAAGCTGCTCGACTTACCTTTGCATCACAAATAATTTTTGTTCAGAGCAGTGAAAAGAGAAAAGCATGTAAGATCCTTATGAAGTAACAGGTGGTGAACTTAAAAAAAACAGAAGTTCGATTTCAAAATGGTAAAGAACTCTCAAAAACGAACCACGCCACTCTTTAGTCTTCAACAGAAGAAACTCCTAACTAGTGTATTAAAATCCTCCTTCAGTTTAGTGATCAAAGACTGCTTACACAAAACCCCTTCCTGTTGCTAGTTTCTTATAATGAACATTGTTTCTCTTTTTAAACAGGTTAAACACTTTGACAAAAGAAGAGACTTTTTAAAATATAAAAAGAAGCTTGAAACAGAAGGATATAGTCCTCCAGAAGCTGCTGGAAAGTCTTAGGAACTCTGCTCTCAAATCAAGTCAGACTAACTATAGGAGGAAGAAGCCAGAGAAAGCAACAGAAGCTGCTTGAGTGCAAGAACTGCTAATGTAGCAGTCTCCCTGAAATGCAGACTGCTCTTCTTGTTGCCAGGTCTCACATGTCTGCTAAAAAAGGGGTCATGGACAGCTTTTTGATGAGTTTAAGTCAAAGAAATATGGTGCAAGGCTGTTCACAGATTTAAGGGTTTGAATGTATAATTAGTAAAATTGTTTCACAGGAATAAGTGATTATTTAATATTGCTATGTACATATTCTAAAGAGAAAATGAAATTGTTTTTCCGTAAGTGACCCACCCTCTTCCTAAATTAAAAAAGTCCATTCCAACTTGCCTTTCTTGTCGAAAACAGTGGGTTGTATAATAAAATTTGTATTTGTCATTTACCAAGTATTTCAAAGTGTTTTAAAATACAGTTTAAGTCAGATATTAACTTATACAACAGTGGTCACTAGAAGACCTAAAGCATCCTGTGCATATGATATGTAACTCACTGTTTGGAGGATGCTCTTTTTTTTTAAGCAATAGGAATTTTTACACTGGTGATAGGTTTTCAGTCAGTATCTCTACTAGAAGTATGTCCACTTATTTATGACAATTCTCACATTATGGCCTTTTGTAGAATTAGATTTACCTTAGTGATGCAGCTTTATTTAAAGGTACAGACTGTTTACAGCAGGATTAATACTTGTGACTGTAGAAGGCATTTAAACAAGGAGCAGGATTGAATGCAATTATGTAAGTGGAGTTACCTTCCAAAAATCATATAACCTAGTATATCTAGGTGCTGGAATCATTGAATACTATGGTTAAAGGCACAACTTCAATTTCAAGCACAGTCACCACAACTGAAGTTCCTGCAGTAAAAATCCTGTGTTCTGAATTCGAGATTGTACACAGTACTGTGCTGACATTCAGCAGAAAAAACACACACACCACTTGCAATATAAATAGTATTTATTTCCAATACAACAATTTAAGGAGGTAAAGTATTAAGGCATTTAAAAGTCACTCTGAACACTGGAGAGAACAGAACATGCAAAGTTAAGAATCCTCGTTCACCCTGAGTTTGTATCTCATCTATCCAGAACTTCATGTGGTAGCACCGTAGGAAGCCATCCAGCTGTACAGTAAGGCACCAGACTCTGGGCAGTCATTGCTGCTGTTTTTGCTTGATCACTTGTTGTCTTGTGTACTCCCAGATCAGCAGAGCCCCGCTCACATGGACATTGAGGGACCGGATAATGCCCTGCTGAGGAATTTCCACACAGACATCCAGGTGGTGAATCAGGTTGGCTGGGATTCCCTCATGTTCGTTTCTAGGGAAGAAGAAACAGTAACTCGTATCTGAGAGAGGGCATGTGTGTTTCAGAAAGCAAAAAATACAAATGTCAAAACAGCATCCAAACACCTCTTGATAAATGCCACATCTGCCTACGGGGTAAGGCACAATTTCTTGTCACTTCTGATGACAAGAAATTAATTGTTTAAAAACAGTAATACATTACAAAGAAAACACGGAGAGAGCTGACTTAACTTTTGATGTAAAAAACCTGGTGGAAGACTCAGTTTTCAGTTCACTGGTCAAGCAGTAGCTGAGCACCCAGCATAAAGACTCTCTGCTTTTGTTTTTAAACCATATATAGTGAAATCAACATAGTATGAAGCTGCTGGCACAGCAGGAAAATTCAACTGCCCACTTTACATTCCAGTCTTGGCAGAAAGGAATGTCCAAACTGAGCACACCAGAGAATACTGAAGTTTACTGGTAATTAAAACTGTTATTTTTAATTAGAATAGAACAAAGTGATTATGAGCACTCCATTCTGAAGACAAGCTACATGTAAAGAAGTTGGAAAAAAATCTTTGTCCTAAGAGGATAGCCAGGCCCTTCTTCCTGGTCTCACTCAATAGCCCTGCAATGCCAGGAGCTTTCTCACTGCTATGTGCTTTACTGCAGATTTCTTTTGAATAGCCTCCCCACCTTTGTATCACATCTGAGGCTTGTCTGCTTATACAACCTGAGAACTGCTTTTCTCTGAAGTTGTCCCATGTTCTGCTTGTACTGCAAAAACTTGCTACTTCACCTTGTGCCTCTCATCCTGACCTTTTAAATCACCTCCCAGCCATGCACACTCAGTCTGCTCCAGCCCTCCTCACCGAGCTCAGCAGAACAAACGCAGCCTCCTCCTCCTCACTGAGCTCACAACCCACAGCCCACACAGACAGGGCCCTACACAACTAAACTGAACAGATGGTGTCTCCAGCACTCCCAGAAAAATACAACCCATGCTGTTGCTACCTTTGCCCCTTATTAAAAGGTGGTACAGTGTATGCATAGGTTATTAAATATGAGAAGGGTCATTCAGTAGATAGCAATACTTGGTGGTCTTTGGCACACAAAGCCAAGGACTGCTCTTTCCATGATCATTTCCCATTCCAGAATCACCTTCACTGGTGTCACTTGGTTTTCATGTGATAAAACTCTGACTAGAGAAAGGGATGGACTGCAAGAGGTGGGTTTACAAAACAGTGTGTGCTCTTACCCCAGCAATAATAGTGATTTCTCTGGGAAGCAATATTCTGTAAGATCAAAACTTTTAGCTGTTTGCTCCACACCAATAATAGTGTAGCCTTCTGTTTTTTTCTGCTGTAAATAATCAACAAGCTGAGATGGTTTCACCTGTGCATTAAAAGTAGAGAGAAATATGAAAATATATAAATATCACCTTTTGTAAACTTCTGAAATTATTGTAAAAAAAAAAAAACCAAAACAATTTACTTGGACACTTTTTAAGATAAATGACTTTCATCCCCAAAGACTCTGTCCATATAAATAGCTTAACATTTTAAAAGCTCTTCAGCAGTAGCACAAAAATTTAATGGCAAAAATACCCCCACCAATACAATGAAGAAAGATGTAACAATTACAACTCACACAATCAGTTTACCACAGCAATAAGAAGTTGCAAATATTTTCTAAATTCTTTTTTATAAGTTTGACCCCAAACATGCAAGATTAAGTGTCAGAGATAACAGCAGGAGCTTCCATTAAACAAAAAGATATTTTTTTCAAGACAAAAAATGTAAGGCTCTGAATTATGCATCTGACAAACTGAAGATTCTGAGCACATTTTTTAGCTATTAAAACATTTCCATTCACCTCGACAAGGGGGAGCCACTGCTCTGCAGAAACACTCAGATGCTGAAACTGCTTATCCTGTACATAATGAAGACTGCCAACAACTAGTGCAGATGCCCCAAATATTTCACTTGTACGACATAAACCTACAAAAACAAGAAATAAAGTGATTTTTGTGTAGAAAATGAACACCAAGCCAGAACACTGAGTGAAAATGACAGAGAATGCAAATGAGAAATGGCTACTTTAGTCATCTATTTTTAATTAGTTTCAGGTCTTCCAAGCCACATCTTGTTCCATATAAATTACAGGAAAAAAGTGTTTTGTAATTTAGCAGAAAGATAAAAATTAGAAAAGCGCTGTGTCTTGCCAACATGCTTTTACAATACTAATTATACAAAGTAAGGAGTCAAGTGTCCAAGCCTTAGCAAGGATGGATGGTTTGACACATCCACACACCTGTTAAATGACAGAGGATGACACATCACAGCATTACAGTGCAGACAGCAATAGCCTGTGGGCTTTTCATTACTCACTGCAGTTACTGAAACTGCTAACATCAAACACAAATGGCAATAAAGTATTTGCAGGATTTATTATGTCACAGCTGACACATCGTGAAGGCAGTTCTTAATGGGGAAATGGGACCCTGCTGTCCAACAGACATGAGAATCTTGTACATTTACAAGATTTGGCTTAATTGTTACAGAAAAAAAATGCAAAAGCAAGTAATTTCTTCTAATTGCATACACAGTTGAAAAACTCAACTGTAGCAAATACAGAATTAGCAAGAAACTGAGCATGTTTGTTTAAAAACAGTAATACATTACAAAGAAAGCATGGAGAGAGCTGACTTAACTTAGTAGCAAAATTCTACTTCGTTAATGCATGCTATGTGCAAGTTCTTCTTTTTTTTTCCTTAAAATGTAACTGTAGAAGGCCCCTTTCTTTGGCTACCAGTTTCTTTTAGGATAATGATCTATTCTTCTGAGCAGTACTTAGATAATTTTCTAATTATCAACATAAAATGAAATTAACTTCTATTCTCTAAGTGTGCTCCAAGGTCTAAAATAAAAGTTTGACTATGTGCAATCAACCTTACCTCCTAAATTGGTAGGTTTATCAATAAGTGAAGCCACCACAATCAATCTGCTGTTTGATTTGCCAAGTTTAGCAGCACGATCCTGAAATGCCATTTCCAAGTCTAAACTAGGAGTACTGTTCTTCCAGGGTATAATCTTCTTCTGAACATCAGTCCACTCTGTCTGGCTGTCTGCTTCAGCCAAATGTGAACCTGTAACAACAAACTGTATGTTCATACGGATATGCAAGTGGGAGTGAAACTAGTGCTTCAATAAAGAAGATAATCCAAATGGTAATACTCAAAATTCATGATCTACTGTTATTTTATGGGACATGTTCTGCTCACATAGATGCAAGTTTACTTCAGCTGAAAACCAGAGGTCAGACTGAATACAGATGTGCACAGCTACCCCATACAAATAATTAAATTACTACAGATGGGCTATATGTTACCCATGTCTTGCTGAGCCCAGTCACTTGGTTTCAGCTCACGAAGCTCTGTTCGGGAGTGGCACCACTGAAACGCTGCTGGCAAAGGAATGTCAGTGAATCTGCCAAATCTAGAGAGGGAGATCCATTCATCCTCAGCCAGTTCCGAAAGGCGGGGAAGAATGTAAAATATTGTCTGCAATGGAACACAGTGTTATCAGCAGGGAGTCACTAAAGCAAACAAAAATAGATAATTAATGGAACATGTCTACTATCTAGCCTCCTGTGTGTTAATACTTGTTTTTTCTTGGTACTTAATACAGCTTACCAGTATATCTCTCAATATTCATAACCTTGCTTAGAGTGCTATCCAAAACTTCCATAAATCTAGACTTATTGTCTAACTAAACTTTTCCTGAGGATCTGCACTGATTACTGTACTGAAATTCTAGAATTCCAAAGAATTAACACTATGCTTCTCAGCACAAGGGTCTAGAGAAAATCTTGTATGTGTAACACTGAAGAGTTGCCAAGCACTCTTAGGACTTTCTAGTAAAGGATGCAGATTTATTTAATGTCAAAAGAAAAACAGTTGAAAGCATTAAGATCTAATGGTAAAATCCAGCTCAGCACAACCAATACATCTAGCTAACCACGATTTATCAAGGAGGAAAAAGCACACATTCCAAGGGAAAGACTGAGGAAGTCAAAGAATTTAAAATCCAGATTTTGTTTATCCCAATGTGCCCTTCAAGACAAAGGTGAAGATGTCCTTTGTCTTGAATACATTTAAATGCTTCACAAGTATTAGTCTTGCTTTGTTGGGTTTTTTCCTCCTGTTAAGGACTTTTACTTTCAACTGTTCAGCATATTTGTGTTCACAAAAATATTTCACAGAACAACAGCTAAAAGAAGAAAAAATTTCTTCTGTTAAAGATGGCACTGTTTCTGCAAAAACATATACCCCATTCATATCCATGAATAACCTGTATTTTGACCTTAGTTCTTCTGTCTCTTCTATTGATCTGCACCCTTATTTTTGCCTTCCTTCCATTTTCAATGATGAAAACGTTTATTCAGCTGTTAGTTATTTGAGCTGTATCAGAAAAGGTGGCTGAAAAAGGTGCTCTGGAAGTGATGTATCTCTATCCCATTTGCATCAAACAATCCAGCTAAGCAACCTCAAGTAACTTCTGGGAACAGATGCCTTAAAAATCCTAATAAACTACCTCAACTAAGTAGATGTTCTTCAGTTACTAGAATGAACCTTTCCAGTCACAAATATAAAACCTGATTAATTCCCACAGATAGGCACATTCATCACCCATATCTCTTCCTAACTGACCTGGGTTTTTAACACAGTATCAAGTAGGAAAACTAAGATGCAATCTCAGTCTAAAGCCCATCACAATCTGGGTGAAGTAATTTTTTGGGGGTTTAAATGAATAATAGTTGATAATTTCATCCCACATTAGAAGATACCAAAAAAGATAAAAATACAATTGCAAAACTAGACAAATAGTGTGGTCTTGCCTCTAGACTATAATCCTCAACTGGATGAAATGTTGCAAAGAAGAAGTGATCTTGGATTCGCTGCCAGTTCCTTCTGGCATTCCTGCAAGTGCAGAAAGTAATGTAAGATACATTTAAAAAGCAAGGTAAATTAAATTTAAAAATTCAATCATAAAATTGGCATAAGGGAACCTAATTTATTTACTGTATCCTGTACAGGAAAGAAAATACTTCAACAATTAAGTAAGGGCCCATTTTTAAAAAATTACAGCATTCAGAAAATAAGCTTTACTCATGTTTCAAGAAAGGCCCAAAAGAAAGACACATCTCCAAATTCTATTATCAAAAGGAGTGAGTTTGGCAAGAAGTATCCCATGGAAATTGGATACTAGCTTATGGTTCAGTGTCAGATTTTAGCTGTTAAAAAAAACCAACTAAGTCAAGACTCTTCCCTTTGCTGCTTTTTTTCCGTATCATCTCTCCCCATACCAACTTCTTTTTAAATAGTAATAAAAACCCCCATAAAAATTATCAAGTGCCAATTTAGAAAATGTAACTTGCTGCAAATGGCTCAGAAGAACAATGTTAAGCCGTAAACAATGTTACTAACCCTGTGCCGTGCATGTTTTCCACTTGTTGAAGGCTAGATTCAATAACTGGTGTCAGAGCTTCAAATTCTTCCACATGCAGCATTCTGCACATAGCCCAGATTTTTTTAAGGGCAATTAATGCATAAAGTCGAACGCTGAAATTATGGCTGAAACACCACTGCAGAACAACTATGAGGGCTTTCTTCAAAGCTGGCTTCTAAAGAAGCAAAGACAAAGAAGCTTCTTTCATGTTAAGTTTTAATGTACAGTTCAGAAGTTATGAGTGGCCCAAGAAAAAGTTCCTCAAAAGATATCCTTTTGGAAATCACAAAGCTTTAAAATTATATTAATTTCCTTCTTTCCATCTCATCAGGACAAAACCTACAGCCTCACTTGTTCTTTGAAAAGGTATTCGTTTGCTCTAAAAATCATTATTCTGCCTACAAGGAAACCTCTACTTACTTTGATTAAAAGAGCAGCAAGAACAACAAACCCAGGTGCATCCACATGTTTATGTAAAACTGGGGTAGCTATTCTAGAAAAGTTCACAGGTAATCAGGCTCTATGTATCCAGAACACCTGCCAAGTTAGCTAATTTTCCAAAGTCCAATATTTTACAGATGTGACAGGAAGAGTTGGTGTTTTGCATAACAAAGGATACCTTAGTAGGAAGTAGGTATTAAAGAGATACTTAACCATTTTGGCAGCCTATTTTCAATTCTGAACTCTGTATAAGCACTGGAAGTGAATAAAGAATGAACATTCTTTGAGAAATGTACCTTCTCTGGGGTATTTTGAAGAATGATGTCAAAGTGGGCCAACACTGATAAAAATGTGCAGATGCTTTTTTTAAGCTTGTCTTCATCCTAAAGTAAAAGTATGTAGTACGTAAAAAAGAATGTAACAAGAGATATGCATATATAAAATGGTTTTATACTGTATGCATTTTCACACCATGTTCTGCACATGCAATAATAATGACACTATTAAAAATCTACTTGTTTCCACAGCCAAATTTCTGATGATACAAGGTCAATATTATTAGGATTTAATTCTTCCTACCATGTTATTTGCTTTTTCTTAACACATCAATCAGAATGAAGTATATAGTGGTATAAGTGAGCTAAAATTGAAGCCAAGTTCACTGTATTCCCCCAGGAATGCAAAAGATCAGCACCATTCCACAGCCTCTTGCCTGGGGCTCCCACTACCCAGAGCTCAATCTGCAGCACACACTGCAGTTGCACACAGAGCCACCTGCACTAAATGTATTCCTCAACACCAAGAGAGCCTCTGAAAATGCAATCTGTATTCCTTTCTCATAAATCTATGTGTTTTCTGCCTGCCTTGATGGTTTGAATGGGCCCACTGTGATAGTACATTTGTTATTATCAGCATGAAATCACTTTGATCCAACAAATTATCATCTGCTAAAAGGACAGCAATTCCAACAGCCCGAGCTTTTGGAAGGAACTCTGAAACAGTCAGCTCTCCTCAGTCAACCTTTTCACAACTTTTGGGTATCATCACTCAAACCCTGCTCCAGTTCTAAAATCTCATTACAGAACTCCACTGTGAGAGAAGTCCATATTAAAAACTGTAAATTGAATATGTGTTATACAAGTCATGTTCTCACTGACAAAGAATATGGGACAAAAAAAAAAAAAGGTGGGCTGTGGAAACCACAAGTAACTCAGACCTCCAGACCCAGGATCTACAGTGTCCATGTGGTCCTGATGGCTCTTATATTGGACTAGTCTTGACTCACTATACCAGCTCCACTCTGCCCAGAATAAAACATCATAAAAGGAAATCTCTCAACAGGAAGAAGTGACTTTTCTTTGGCCAATTTTAGGTGTCTCAGATTATTGCTCAGACTCACAAGCTAAACTGCTCAGCAGCCCTCTGCTTTTAAAGGAAGACTGGAACACACAAAAAATAAGGTATGGGGTTACAAACTGTACCCTCTTTGTTCAAATTACTCTCCAAATGAATGCCAAAGGTCTTACTTACATAGCAAAAGCAATCCCAGAATTTATCAAGGAATTGGGGATATTTATGTAGAGTCAAGATAACAATCCATTCTATGAAGTATTTCACAGATGCCTGATTATTACTGAATCCAGCCTGAAAAACTCTGTCAAGAGTTCCACTCAAAAAATTCTGAGAAAACAAAATCAGGCAATCCTTTAGTATATTACTACAGTTATTTCCATGAAGAAAAATAAATAAAAGAACATTCTCACCTTTATCAAAATATTAGCTAAATTTTTCAAGCTGCAAATTACAACATCTTAAAACCATCTAATTTCTTTATTATACTTTGCAAATATTTTCTTATGAAGCAGCATTTGATGAAAGTAACACTTGCCAATTTCTTGACTGCTCATAAACTAGCAACGTTTTTACTAAATGAAAAGCTTTCAATCAGATAGTCAGCACAAACATTTAGTTAGCTTTAACAGGAACAATCTGGCCTCCTAAAACTCACAAATCTAAGAATCAGTTTGCAATGTCCTCTAGAAATGCATGATAAATCCATGATTTCAGAAAAAGAATTAAACTACACAAAATTTCTACAACACAGAACTTCCACATCAGCCACAGGTTACATGCCTTTTATACCCTGCTGTAATTTAACATGTGCAGCTTGCATGACACCAAATTAGGTCTTGAAAGTAGGTATGTATTTATTTATTTAAAAATTAATTGTAAAGAGCAATACCTGGTTAAGCTTTGGGAGAAGAACGAGGAGTGTCTGCCATACCCGGTTTTTAATTCTATGCTGCAAAGAGTTTGCATAATAGCGTGTTCTAGACCTAGACACCAGCTCATCCTGAAAGAGAATTGAAAGGTTTATTGCCTATTCTTCCTTTAGATTTGAATACATGTAAATACACTTTTCTGTACTAAGAAAGCAGCATCTACTACACAGATAGGATCAGCACTGAACATAAGCTTAGGAAAATATATTTACTTAATTTATTAAGAATTAAATTCTGAAGCTTATAATTAAACAATAAAGTAAGCAAATAGCTACTAAAGCTCACTTTTCCCTGCTTGGTGGGGAACACATCTCACAACACAAATATTAATCATTTCTCTGCAGTACTTAATTGAGAGGAATGAGGGACCCACACATTCCTAGTTCTTCAGACAAAAGCAGGATTCAACAGTACCAGAACGTATGGGTGATGTTCTAATAGCAGCTGCAGTAATTTTGACTTCAGACTCCTGCCACTGCATAAGTAGCTATGATATAAACAAAAATTGGACTCCAACCTTCTCCATCATTTCTATATATAAAGGTATTCTATGGAGACAGTAGCTCTCTCAATTTAAGAGGTAGTCTGCAATAGTTAAAGTGAAATGCAGTGCTTCAGAATGCAGCCTAAAGGAAGATTCTTAATGGAACACTGGTTACAATTTGGATAATGTTCCAGAAAGCCAAAATATCCCCTAAAAAGAGTGAAATAAATGCAAAAGGCAATTTTTATTTGTTCTGGTTGAATTAACTTCTCATAACAAAGAAAAGCATATTACTTGGCAAATCTAGAGTCTACACAAACAACCATAAATGCATCCTGGCAACGGTAAATATTTTGCATTTTACCAGTTGTACTAACAGTGCATTTATATACCAAGAGAAATTTTACCTTATCAAGTAGTTTGATGAAAATGTCTTCCATAAACCTCTTATGCAAGATATTTGTTCCATCCAACAAGCACAGAAATTTAACAGCACAAATGCGAACAAAGTGATCATCTCGATTTGTACTGTAAAATATTAATAAAAATAAAAATCAAACTCTACTTGTTTAGACATAAAGATAATTTCTAAATTATAAAAAAGCACCAAATATCATCTGGAACATACAGCCATCAATTTGTCTACAGTGAGACAACATGAAAATACCCAGAACTGGCATTTTAAAATCTGTTCATCATTGGTGATGAAAAAAATTAGTGAGTTCAAAACCTGACCCCCTGACCCTGACCCTATCTAGAGTTCTTTAGTAACATCTAGGTGTTTAAAAAACTTTTCTATAGAAAAAGCTGCATCAGAAAGTTTTTTAAATTTTGTGCCTGTAAACTGTAATCTTCTAACAACTAATTTATGCTTACAGTTTGGTCAAATATCTAGTCCCAAACAACACTTCATTCCTATTAGCTAAGTACAGGCATCCAGAATAATTCATGGCAAGAGTAAAATTAATGACATTATAGGCTGTGACAGCTGCAGAGCATCACAAGAAAATACATGATTACCAAAAAAGCTCTTGGAGAAAATACAGAGTAGTGAACTTTTGCAGCAGATTATTTTTAGAAGTTCAGGTTTTATAAACCACTAACATTTCTGAAAACAAGGTGAAATAACTTTTTCTCTGAATTTCTTCCACTGAATAAAAATGGGAGTGAAACTATAAAAAAAAAATCGAAAAAATCAACAATCCAGTAGCAAACATCCCCATTTCAAAGGCTGGAGGCAGAACCTTTGGGCAGTACACAGTAGAAAAGGGCTTGCAAACAATGGTAAAAAGGTGGCTCAAAATCTGGTTGCATTAAAACCTGAGTTTTTTAACTGTCTTTCTTAAAATGACAAGGTATGTATTAGCTCAGCATCCTAAAAATATTACTTTATTGAGGTGAGACAATGAGGAAGTAGTTATTTCAGCCACAGTAAGATTAAAAGTGAAAAATATTTTTCTGAAAATCCATTTTTCTACAGTTTGTATTTGAATTATCAATATAATGTGATATACAACCCTTTTCCCAGTCTTTTAAAAGGTTATGAATATATTCCTTGTGAATCCCCTTCAACCCATGATATCCTATGACTATATGATAAGCCTGACTTCAAAATCAGCATCTTTACTCTCAGAGCCAAAGACAACCAGGACAAAGACACAGTTCACACCAAATACTGTAAGATGTATCCTCAAAAGCATTACCTTTCTGTAACAACATTTGCTGCACATTTTTCTCCAAGGTTTTCTATGAAGGCATGCACATCCTGAATGTGTCTTCAGAGATGAAAGAAGACATAGCAACAAAATTAGCAGAGTAACATACAAAATCTGTTTTCAGTTTTTCAATAGTCATCTCAAAGTTGAAAAGAAAAAAAAAAACACACAAAATTTTAAAATAGAAATCACAAGTATGTTTTTGTATACCTTTGATCTTTCCTAAATACAGTTCCAAAGACACAAGCCTCAGTGATAAGTTCACTATAATTTCCAGCATTTAAGAAAGCATTTGTCAAGGCACTTCTCTCATCAACAGTGGGAAATATCCAAGACTGACAACAATGACTAAGGATTACATTGAAGACTCCAGTCTTTGTAGTGGACAGATCTATGAGCTTGAAAATTATCTGAAAATAAGAAATAAAAGATTCAAAATCTAGTTTTCAGAAGTGCCAGATCTATTAGAAAAAAATTGCAGTGATATTATTTTAATAGGTCTCATGGTCTTTTGCATCCTATCTCTGCTCAGGTAAATGCTGTCTTCAACCTGTTTATAATTCCCTGATATAAGAGCAGGTGAATGGGCAACAATTGGCCCAGTATATACTTATAAACCAGAACTGATCTTTGCTTAAACAGATAAAATGCCAGATGCTTTAATCAAATCTCCTGGTAAGTGGAACAAATGAGCCAGGGCTTATGTCATGAGAACAAACCTAGTGTTTTAATCAATCCTTATACCAATTTACAAAAAAAAAATTAAACATAAAGCAAAATTTCTTATATAAGTTGCCATATCACTAGTTCTGTTCTTTAAGGAGGATTACATTCATGTTCATATTTAAGTTAAAAGTTCATATTTAAGTTAAAGTGCAAAAGTGTCTTTGTACCATTTATTTTTTGTTTTTAAGGAGGGCATATTTATGATATTTGAAACTGCTATCTAAAGCTTCTCCAAAAAAAAAACCAAGAAAAACAAAACAAGAAAAATGGCCCCAAAACATTTCTTTCCCTTCCTTAGGGTAAGTGCAAGAGTAAATTTCACATACAAAATAAATTTTGTTTCTAAGAAATTGCAAGCATCTGGGAGAGGGCAGGGAGATAGAGAATGAACAGGTAAGGCTTTCTAAGAATTCCTTTTTAGACATCAGTTAGAGCTGTCCATGAAAATCATTTTTCAGAAGCTCCTAATAGACAAAGCTGCTTTGCTTCCCTGCACTGAAATGACAGTCTTGATAATGTGAAAATTCTTTGTCAGTAATGCTGATTTCATAGAGAAAGTTGTTCTGAATTGTTAAGCATTAAAGCACCAAGAAGCTCATGAAGAACTTAAAACTGAAATACTGCAATGCAGTCTGGAGGAACACTTGCTGGAAAGAAAGCTCTACCCTAGTAGCATATAGGGTTTTTACCAAGATTTCAAACCTATTTTCCAGTGCAAAGACAGGTATTGTAACTTTCCTAGTAATTCCAAAACTGAGTTATTGTTTCACCTGTAGGGAAGCAGCACAGCATTTACTATGTGTTTCTCAATCCTGAAATTTTTTTCAGCTGTTTCACTAATATAGTAGAAGTTCAGGACACACAAAAGAAATTTAAGGTATTTAAGTTCTAGCATAATTAACATAAGAATAATCACAAAGAAAAAAGAAGAGTGTGGCAGAAGAAATTAATCTAAAGATGACAGTGCTCTGGGCACCTTCTGTGGAAGCCCTTCTCAGTATTACCATAGCAATATTCCCTTTTTTGACTGAAAAATACCCCTTTGTTCCACCCCTTCCAACTATTAAAAAGACAGAGTGCACTGTGGTAAACAAAATTAAAATTGTGCTTCTGTGACAAATCAACATCAGGCAGGTCCATATTTTCTTCTCTTTAGCTACAATTGCACAGTGGGTCAATGGCACAGGGACTGTCGAGGGCTGGAATAAGAATATACATAAGTAGGCACTTGCTTGGGAACTTTATCTTCATTTTCTTATGAAGGGGCAGAAGGTGGCTCGACCAGAAGCCCTTTGTTGAGTATAGGAGACCTTCATTAGCTCCTTGATGCCTGCTGCCATGGTATGTCCCACTGCAGACAATGGGATAGCTGTCACATGGACTCAACACTCTCAACATTGGCAAAACACACCTTACATAATGCTTGAAATACTAATGCTGAAGTTAAGGCAGTAATTGTAAGAATTTAAACAGGTTTTACGATCAAGAAAAATAAAATACTAACTATAGCTCATTAGTTATTGCAACACTGAGCATACAATTAGCTGTTACAGATATTCATGAAAAGTAAAAGCCAACCAACTTCTACAACAGAAGAGATAATTTATCATCTTTACATACATTTCTTATTTTGGCCTGGGTCCAGAGGGAGACTGCAAATGCAAAGTGTTTAAAATAAAGAATTGTAACATTCATTTGAATCAAGTTTTCAAAAAAAAAACAAAGAAAATAATTGGGGCTACATTTCAAGGTAATGAAGACTAATACAGATATATCACAGCAGTTTTAAACAGCTAGAAAGTGTCAATTTCTGTATTTTATTAAAAGCAATTTTGCTGCGTCTGGGCTGAAAATAAATTTGAGACATTTGCTATTACTTACAGTTATGAGTGTGACACCAGGGCAGGGCTACTTATGGTGGCTTCAAAGGAAAAGTGCAACCCCTCCCAGTGTGATTTTTGTGCTAAGAGCAAAGCAGCACATGTGGTTCTAAATCTAACAGACAAATACACTGGTAGATAGCTCACAATGTATTACTAAAGTCTTGCACTCACTGTGGACTGTTCTGTACAAATATTTAATTAATACTTAGAGGGAAAAAAAAAAGAAAAAATCCCCAGGAAAGATTATGTAAAAAGAAACAGCTAACAACTTTGCAGTGTATAAAGCCAATAGGAACCAACATCCCAGTACTGAATATGGTTTTCTGGACTTAATCAAAAAAAGAACACCACGACACATGCAAGAACTCTTGGAGTTCTGGCAGCTGCATAAATCTTAAAAAAGAAGAATAAAGATTGCATTTTTCTCCTTAACTCTGGAAGCAGGTCTCCCATGCAGTATTAAACTGAACTCTAAGGTGACTGTGTGGTTTTTTTTTCCTACACTTGGACTAACAGAGGAAAAGAAACCTTTAAAGAAGCAGTAAAAATGCTTTATTCAAGAGCATCTACAAAATTTTGAACTGTTCTAGCTTTTCATCTAAGACACCATTTTCATAAAGAGTAAACTATTAGAAAAAGGCATCATTTTCCCAGAATATTAATAGTTTATGACAGTTCAGGTGTCAAATCCGAAACAAAATAGTCAAGAGGAAGGGGAAGTTTATTTTTATGTAAAAATAAAATAAATGAAAAAAACTAATTTTACTGCATGCAGAAGATAGGGAACAGTCTAAAAAAAATCAAAGACACAGTACTTTTCATTTTCTGTGCCACAAGATGAAACAATATCTTTGTTTATCTTCAATCTTATTCTAAGGTCTTTTATCTTAACACTCTCAACCCTGGGCCTTTCCAGAAATGAAAAATTCACAACAATAGCTGAAGGGAAAATAAAGCATAAAATACATTTTTACATCCACACAAAATTTATGTTCCCTTCTCAAAAAAAAAAGAATTCTTGAAACTGACCTCTTTTATTTTGGTATATGCTTGACCTTTTGCACTTGCAGCAACAGCTAGAACCTCAGTATCAAAGATGAACTGAACAAAAGCTTTTAGATTGGCCCAAAATATTAGCTGTGTGTTGCTCAAAGAGGATATAATTTTCCAAGCCAAATCAAATGCTTCTATGCAGAGAGCCTCTGATGAGTCCAGAAGCTGTAAATAAGGAGATAAAAAATTGTTACATTTAACAAAAAAAAACTACCCAAAAACTATTAAAACTGTGCAGGTTAATATTTTACCTTGGGAACAAGGACTTTCATGCAGTCAAACACAGGTGAAACTTGGTCTGAAGGAAGAATAGACAGGGCTTCCAATGCAGACTGTATAATTTCTTTTGACCTTTCAGCCATGGACAGTGACATTACTGAAGTTTCTTCACACCCTTGAGCCAGAGTTGCAAATGAATTTAAAACAAAACGGAGGCAAATCCACTGGTCATGAACATAGCGCGCAACAATTTTCCCCCATCCTTGAGATGTCTTTTCTTCACATAAGCTGTGAAAAAAATACTTTTCTTAAATAAATATTGTGTTAAGTTTATCCTGCACATTCCTACTCCACCAGGAAGTGCTTAACTGTACAAACTCACTGCACTACGTCAAGGTGCTAAGATTTATACAGCTCACGTGGACAAGTACATGGAAAAGAAAATCTAAAAATTAAGTGGTTTTTAAAAGAGAAAAATCAATTATGGGCTTGTCTTACCCTGTGAGAGTATTCACTGGAAACATCACTATGTGCTGGCTGTGGTTTTTTGTTACCCAAGTATTTGGGGTTTGGCTCTCTGGCTTCCTCTGGTTTCCCTTCCCAACAGTAAATAATTTACATTTAAACTTGCTTGTGTACATGTCATGGCTTTCTGCAGTGTACATATATTTAATCTGGCCTAAGGGTAAGCAGTGTTCATAGCTAGCTCTGGCTTCACAAAACTAGAGGACTTAACAAAAGAACCTTTGGTCTAATCAATTATGGCTGCTTTAATGTTCCAAAACCTGGATGTTAAGACAAAAGAGCAACTGAGCGAACAATTTGTGTACAGAATTCTTCCTTTTTATCTTGGCAAGAAGTTGTCAAAGAACAGGAAAAGCCAACATCTTAACCACTGCTTCACATTAATCAAGTTTCTTCTAGAGAATTACTGAAACTTTAGCAGACATACCTATTTTTTTCTTCAATATAAGATGGCTTCTTTAATACTTCATTGAATTGAGAAAAGGAAATTAATTTCTTCAGGGCATCCACAGAAGGCAGAGATTCCAGGTGCACTTGCAGCTCCCCATCCATTATCTCACATACAGCTGCCAGTGAAGCCATGCTAGCTACTTTTCTAATTTGATCCTTAAGCTTCAGCTCCTAAGAAACCAAATCATACATGAAAAAACACATACCAACTTCTCATATGATACAAATAACCTACTAATAACATACTTCTAATGATTCTCCTCTTGGCATCACCACAGACATCATAAGGCAGCAACTCTGCATCCTTCTACTTCTGTATTTTCTTCCCCTGAGCCTAAGGCAGCCTGGCTTGGGCTGGGGCAGCACAAACACTCACAAGTTACAAGCACTGACAGAAACATAAATATTCTAAATTCCAGTCACTTGGGCATGAAGTGCAGGCAGTGTGGCTGTGATGGAACACTCCTATCTTGCCAGGTAACAGTTCACACACATTGCTGGAGAGCAATTAGAAAAAAGGATTTCCAGTTATTCAGAAATCCAACACAACAGCTGAAATTTGGAATACAACACACTAGCTGCTCCAAGCACCTAAAAAATCACAACCATGCCCTGGCTATTTTGTATGATAAACACATATATTCAAAAGAGGGATGAAATTAAAAGTCTCATTTTAAAAAATGCCAAGAAGCATATAATGCCTGTATAGTAAGAAAATTTTGATGTTATTTAAATATCTCCAAGTTACTTTGGCTGTCTAGAGCACAGGAAAGACTTTTTTCATCTGTTATTACTCAGCATTTTCTTCTTCTGAAACTGAAGCAGCTGAAGAAACCATAACGAAAATATAATTCCCCTAAATTCAAAATAAGTTGGTAAAGGCCCCCAGTGAACACTGAGTTTGAACCAGAAAATGTTTACTTTGAAACTACTGGAAAAAGTATATAATTCACATAAATGAAGGAAAAAAATAAAATTAATTAAGTATTGTTCTTTGTTCCCTTAAAACACAAACCTAGCTAATTAAATACTAACAATCTTTTAACGTTGTTATTACCTGTTCTTGAACAAAACAGTAATACCAATTAATAAGAGCAAAGTTTATATTGACCAACAAACCTTAATTTAAATCTCCTTTTTGTCATGGAAGTCATTAATGTTTCTTTACCCTTTGAAAATTTATCTATTTCAGATACAGTAGCCTAACACATAGAACAATGGGACAATCAACATAACTATATGAAAATGCCAAAGCAATGCTCCGTTCTGGAGTTTCTTTTTCTCTGTATGTTCCAGGTTTGAAGTCAACAAGCACAAATTTTCATTTAACAGTTATTTGATCAGTAAGATTAGTTCATATTTGAGGAAAAAAAATCTTTGAGTACATAGTTCATGATTACAGTACGAATTTTACTTTAGCTATATAGACTTCTAAATAATTCAATATAAAAAAACCAAAGTACTAAAAATCTTAGCTACAAATATTATACATTCATATTACGCTGCCAAATAAAGACGTGTGTTAAGGAATATATATGCACATACACACAATAGTCACACAAACTACTATTTAACTTCACATTAGATATAATGTTATGCATTATAAACATCACAATACAAATAAGCAATTGTATGTTAACTTATGTTTAAAGTATGTCTATATAATTATTAATACAGAATCCAAATTCTGCATATTAGCAGAATTATTAGAATATGTTTTAATTACTACTTCTTAGCTTGTTTTATATTAATATTTATTGTTGTAAATAATGTTAAATTACCTTCTCAGAACTTCTCTCCTGAAGATTACGAATAGATGCACTTATCAGGGATGAAAGGAAATTCTTGATAGATGACATTTTCTTCAAGTTGACTTTCAAGCACAAATTCATTATCTCTGGAATTAAAGCCAAGTACAGATCACAACGATCCAGGTCGCCAACCTAAATGTGAGGAAACAAATGCAATCCAAATCAGTAAGAGGGGGAAATGAAACTGAAAATCAGAAAGAAAACTACTGACATGACTACTACATGACAAAACTGCTAATGACAGCAGAAGGAAAACTACAACTGTCATTGCAATTGAAAAACTTTTAATTTTGGGGTTTGTTTGGGGGAGGTTATTAACTTCTAAATCTTTAAAACTGACTTTCAGATGCCATTCTCTTGATGCAACTCTAACTTTTGCTTTGCTTAAAAAGTCTTAGGTTTCTTTGGGGTAGAAACTTAGAAAACACCGGGCACAGCAATGACCAAACAGTGCAAGATAGTCAAGTAATATGTACTAAAAGCCTCCAAACACCTAACAACTTACATCCACAGCTAAACTAGTAGATATTAAGCAGTACATGCTACTCAGGATTTCTTATGATATGATTTCTTACGATTTAAGAAGAAATAAGAAATGCAGACTACAGACACTAAACAATACTTGTAAAGAAACTTCTTTTTTCTTTCTTATTGTGTCCATTCAAAAAGTTAACAGAAGTGTGTCTATGCAAATTGACTTTCTAGGTGTTCAACAATTTTATATGAACTTTAGGAACACTGGTAAATCAAACTAACAAGCAAAACCACACCAAAGTTTGTTTCATAATCATTACTCACAGTGCTTAACTCATTGGTAATAAGCCGCCGGAGAACAAATTCAAGAATACTCTCCACAGGTGTCACAAGAGATTTCCAGATAAAGAACAGTACTTCATCTGTGTGGAGGGAAAAAAAAGTATATACACAGAAATACAATTCCCTTAAGAATTTTATTCTATCATGCAGATTTGCTTATGTTACAAAGTTATACAGGAACAGTACTCAAATAGCTAAAAACAACTTGAAACACCTCCGTACTCTTTCATAGTGTAAGCCATAAGGCTGAAAGAATCAAACCAGACTACATTATTATTATATTATTTCCTGAGATTCACAGTATTTTAGTGAACCAAAACCCACACAAGACCAGAAGACCACAGTCCAACTTTCCAATTTTTAATGCACACTTTTGTTCTACTCCTAATCCTCTGCACAAACAGCTTATTATTGAACTTAGTCTTAAATAAATACCAAAAGCTTTCATATGCAACAATTAACTTTATGTGAGAAAAATATACTTGTTCATTCCTAATATTTTTTTACTTGAAAACTGGTTTTGGGGGCTTGCTGGTTGTTGGTCTGGTTTTTTTGATGTTTAGGAAAAATTCATCTTTGGAAATGCTGTAACCTTACAAGATTTTAGCTGAGTAGCTTCCAGGCTTAACATTGGAAATGAAAATACAAAATTATGACACAAAATGTGGTATTGTCCACAAGAAAAGGCTAGGCTACCAAGTATACCACATGTACATAGCATTTCACAAACAAAGACACAAGTTTATACACAAGGGAGGTAGGTCACTCTTGTAAAACATATTTAACCACAAACACACTGCAGTCTGTGTTTCAAGGGTAAGGGCTAGCTGAAAGCCAAGGAAATAACATGTCAGTATGAAAACAGAGTAAAATACTCTGCATGGCCACCTTGTTTTAAAAATAGCAGTCATTAGTTTCAGTGTTTAGGAGAATTACCCAGAGGCTACAGCTGCTGTTTCTTTCTGGAGCTGACCCTAAGTACCATTTCAGAATAAGTTGGCTACATGAAGTGTAAGGTCTTCAAAAAGCAAAAATACAAAGGGAAATATTTCCAGAAGTTCCAAATCCATACTGTACTTACTTTCAACATTCCCTACTATAAATGGCTCATTGGACTACATTTCTAATGCTTAAATTGTTTAGTACCAACAGCTCAATTATGTCAGATTATCATCATGTTTCATCATGAAAATATCACATCACTAAAACATCATCTGCACTTATAAAACAAAATCTTCAGTTAAGCATGTTGGACATAAAACCCAATTCCTTACCAGTGGCTCTGTGACACTAGCAGAAGATAATAATTACCAAATCTTACTGTTTAAAATAATGAATCTAACAACAGTTTAGACAGCAAGAACTGCAGAAGAATGCTGATGATTTTAGCATGCATTTCAGGCATGTCTATCCTCATAAAAATATTCTTAAATAAAACACTTCCCACTTGTAATTATTTTTGTTTTACAAGGTTAAATTCCTTTATTACTCCCTACCATTTTACTGTTTTGCATTTGACAAACAAGACTTTTCACCTCCCACTTAATCAACACAGAAACATAACTTTAGTATTGCACAGCATTAATCTTCCCACCCCACACCTCAGTCAATTCACAGCAGCACAAAAAAAATATATTTATTACTTGGTTCTCCTGTGCAGAAGGAAGAAGCACAAAAACACTGTAGAAAATAATTTTAAGAAAAGCAATCATTGCTTAACATAAAACTACAATGCAATTCAGAAAGCCTCTCAAAAGACTGATAATGGGCTGTACTGGAGCACCTCTAGGGACCTTCAAAAGGATGGGGACACTGCAGGGCTCAGCCTTGCCATACCTTTGGAACTCTGTTAGCAGAGCTCAACATGCCATGTCAGGTGTCAAAATTCCCACAGCAGGAGCAATCCATTGCAGGTACATTAGCAAGCACAAGAAAAAAGGCACAAGGAACTTATTTATTATTGATACTAAAAAATTAGCATGGGCTTGTATGTGTTTTGTAGGGTTCTGTTTCAGGCTTGTTCTATCCTTGTGCTGTAGGCTGAATGCACAGTGGTAGCTTAGTGGACACTTCCAGTTTAGTTTATTTCAAGGGATCCACTTCACCAGTCAGAGAGACCATGGCCCAACATGAAATTTAACAGCCTGCATAATCAGTGCTCAGGATTTCACACAAACAGCTAAAATTTAAGGGGGGAGGGAGTTGAATGCATACAGCACTTGTTAAAATGAGGGTGGCATTTATTTTGGGACTGCACTTAGACATGTATATGAAACCTGGATATATAACCTAAAACTATTTTTGTTACAAATAAGAGCCTAGATATGGAACCTCCCCACTCCAAAACTACTCTTCTATTCCACATTATAAACACCCTGAAAAAAAATCCCAAAATATTCTGGAAGAGCAGAAATCAAACACCAAGATCCCTTCTATTCCCATTCAGCATCCCAAAATTCAATGAAAATAATATGCAATTTTTCATTTGCTCTCAGGAAAAACATTCAGGTCTATTCTGGTTACAAACAGACCAAGTCCTCTCAAAAGGACTAGTAAGGACTCCATAGTTTTTGTTCAAACTCTCCTGAAAGACCTACAAGTTAAAGTGCTCCATCTGTGGGGGGCAACAGTCCCAGACAGACAGATCACCAGGCTCATATTTCAAAGGGCACCCCTTAGCCTACCAGTCAACTCAGAAAATAGGATGTGCAGCAGGATCACTTTATGCACTCAGGGAATACTCTGGCTGAACCTGTGGCATCTGAGCAGGTTAGGCTGGGATTCTGTAGTTACTTCTTTCTGAAGTGTCTAAATGATTCATGGAATCCACTCATTTGCCTATAAATATTTGCAATACAGTCACACTCTTCAAATTTTAACTGATAATCTAATCCTAATGGACAACAATTACTTTCTCAGAAGGTTTCCACATTCTCAATTTCCAGTCCTTAGGACACCTGTAAGACTGGACCCACAGCTCAAGTTTTATAACAGACATGCCAGATTGCCAAGTTTTGCATTTACCACTTCTAGGCTAGTATTAGTTTGAGACTATAGCCATGAAACAGTGAAGTAGCTTAGCTGCAGTTAAGACTGTAATGAACAGAAGACACAGTAGACTGAAGATGTCACTAACCATCTTGTGCATTGGAACATTTTAACCAACGGGTCTGCAATAACTTCAAGAGAAGCTGAAGGCTTTTATCTGTTTTCAGTGTTGGTATGTAAGCATTACTGCCAAGTTTCATCAAGACATCCAGAAGAGGGTTCAAGAAAGCCTCTAGTTCAATCCACTCTATGTTGCTTTTTCCACTACACAAAAACAAAAATTAAAAAGAAAGTCTTCTTCCGAGTATCTGCCTTAAGTGCTGAAGTTACTTATGGAAATAAAGAGGACACGTTTCCAAGACACTTAAGTATCTTTAGAATGTTACCCAGTAAGTCTGCAGCAACAGTTGGACAAGGCCTAAGGAATGATCAGGCTGATGGAAAGTCTACAGAGAAAAGAGGACAGCTTCCCAGCTTCATCAGGCTTCAGTGGATCCTTCAGGAGTGAGGGGATTGAAAAAGACAGAAATGTAAAACGAGGTATTTCATACTTACCTGCATTTATTCTTCATCTGCTCCACATCAGCAGCCAACAGAATCATTGTTGAGACAAGCTTAGCTTCAAACCAGTCAGGCATAAAGCAATTTTCTCCTGATTAAAGATATTTTAAGGTTTCCACAGTAACTAAAAAATACCTTTGCATTAACTTCTAAAATTCGGGGTTTGTAACTTATTTTAATAAATTCACAGTAGAAAAAACAATGCTAACATAAGTATTACTACTAATTTTTGGCATTTTTTATCTAGATCTGAATTTAAATCTATTAGTCTTTATGCTTACATAAATTTTAGGCAATATGTTACGTAGCAGTTCACAACAGACTTTTCCATTACTTTAAAAAATACATTAGCATATTCAAATTAATTTAATGAAGAACATAATTCCACTACACTTCATCTGAAACATCAGCTGTGATTCTGACCACAGAGCTAACCACATAAAGAACCAGAACTATTCTGTAAAGAGGAAATTATAAAAAACCTAAGTTTCTCTTTTTATTGATCTTTTATACAGAACTTCATCATCATACTAATAAAATGATTCTTAAATAGCAGTATGTAAGTTTGTTTCAGGGTTTTTTTTAACTGATATGTTTCTGGCTTTGGGAATTTAGAAAACAAAACACACTTGGGAGGTCCAATTCAAGCAGCTGGACATGATTCATTTTTTTTTTCCCCTCTAAAGAGCTTCCTATTAGTTAAGTTTCATATAAAACTGGAATTACAAACATCACTTTTTACAAGTGAAATCCAGATGCTTGCCATGGAATTGCAGGTAATATAGATCAAGGACTAAACAAACATGTCAGGAAGAAGGTCTGCCAAAATTTTTAGCAAATTTACCCTGAAGCATGAACAGAGAGAATTTGCTTACTACTTCTCTAACAGTAAGACAATCCAGTCAAGTTTCCTGGTCTGCAGGAAGTTTCTGAAGCTATTTATGATCACTAAATTCTGATCTAGCTTTTTTATCTCCTCTACGTATAGTATGTAGAAGTGTTCAGTTTTGACTTTTTGACAATATATAACTATGTAAAATTCACTATGACTGCAAATGCCACACAAAAGCTGAAGTATTTTTAAAAAAATCAATTTGCCATTCTTTTCAATGTGTCTGAAAGAAGATACTAAGCTGGCATTGTAAATAATTCAAAATGTGGCAGTGAACAAGGAAGGCCCTTTTCCCGCTATAAAAACACCTGGTCATTTTACAAAGCTCTGCTGAGAAAGGTGACAGAACCTGTGTGGGTTCACACTCCCTTGTGCTTTCCTCTGCCCCCTGCAGTCCAGAATTTTCAGACACCATCAAAAGAGTGACAGAATAAATCTAATGGGACAAGCATCAGAGCAGCATTAAAACTGAACATTAAGACTTAATGTTCAATTCATACTGCAGGACTTTAATTTATGGAGGAAAGGAAATAAATATAAATTTTATTTATGGAATTAAAAAATAAGGTTCAATCTTAAAAACTGTGAATACACAGGTAGGGTAGAACTTTAACAGGTGCAATTAAAAAAAAAAAGACATTTTTCTAAAATCTAAGGGAATGTTGTACATTTTTTTTAAATTCTCTTTAAAATGGTGGTTTTTATTAATCCCCATTTAACTTACTTTCAGATGCAGGTGTCTTAAGGTACTCTCCCACAAGACTGCGCACATACTGACATAATGATGATGTCTCCTGACATCCAAAATCAGAGGTTACAGACTTCCTGAAGCACCTGTCATTCACTTCCAACCAACTGCAAAGCTGAATGAAGAACAGTATGTTATCCTTGAGCAGGTCTGGCAGCTGTGCACTGACATCACTGATTTAGCAGCAGCACACCAGAGCACACAACACAAACTCTCACATCAGCAAACCCACGCACTGCAAGAGGTGTTCAGTGCACAAGCAACCTCCAGCCCTAGCAGACTATTCCCTTTTAACTAGACACAGAAAAATGTTCTTCCAGAGGGTAGCTCAGAGCACCCCCAAAAAGTCAGTGGTACCAATATAAGAAAAACAACAAGTCTTAAAATTAAGCAACACTGGTAAAAATTCCCTTATGTCAAAAGAGTTTCTTCCAATCAAGTGCTATCTAGTGAGACCAGCTTTTTTTTTTTTTAACTTGTATGCCAAAGATGAAATGTACAGCATACATGACAAGAAGACGCTACGCAAAAAATCACTTTATCATTATATGGCTGTACAAGTAACCCAAAGTTATGGCTACATGATCAGCTGGCTCTAGCATATACTACATAAAAATTATTTCATCTTTGAACTTTCATTCACAGCATTTTACATCTCGCAAAGACATAAAATACATATCCTGTGAAAACTTACGATTTACAATCTCACTCCACATGGTATGCACATTTTTTTCCTTTGAGATTATCCTGCCAGTGATATTATTTCTACCAGTGATGGGCTTGATGAACATAAAACCAGCTTCAGTTCTCACCTCTGTCCATAACAAAGTATCTCTCCTTAGGGACTCCTCTGGTCTAAGGGACAGAAGAAAGCTTGAAACTTCTGAGAAGGACACTTTCTCCTGAAGAAATTAATCAAGATACAATAGCTGCCAACAAAATATACAATAAATAATACCTGTATGACAACTCAAGAAGTTTGCCTTTATCTGGCAAGTTTCAGTAAAAGAAATTAATTTTCTTTTTCATGATTCAGACTCATTTCTGCCACTTTGGGACCAATTTATCAGTACCAAGGAACAAAACTTAATTTTCCCAAGTATTAAAGTCTATCTGAAAAGAAATGAATTACTGTAAGAATAGTGCTATTCACCGGTGACACCTTTTAAATTAATGTAGGTAAGAGTCACTCATAAGTACTAGTTCTGCATTTCTAAAGATAAAATCAGACAGGTTTATAGCCACAACACACAACATGGAAGACTACTCATTTACAAAGCCAGCTATAAAACAAACAAAACATGAATACTTTGACCACTGAATAAGTACAGTCCTGCTATTTTGACAGTAATGGTAGTTTTATCATTCTGGTATCACAAATACTTTTATTATTAGGAACTACAGGAAAGTCTATTTAGTTTCTATCTGTTAAAACCTGAGTTTATAGTGGAATAATATCCTGTTAGGATAACTACCACATGAAAACCCTACAATAAAACATCAACTAATAAAAACTAATGGAAAAGAATATTTCTTATGGAAAACCAAAGGTAACAGAAGCATACCACACTTACATAGTACAATTTAGACAGTCACTAAAAAAAATTGCAAATCCAGCAAAATCAGTATAAATACTGTATTTAGCAATTTTTTGAATACTGTTGGTCCTGTAAAAGTGTCACTGTCTTTCTATTACATCAAGGGAAAAGCAAAAACAAAAAATAAAACAAACACAAAGCCCCAAACTGACCACATCTGTCAAATGCATAGTTGTTTGAAGAAGATAGCACTGAGCAGCTCCACGCAATAAAATCTGATGTGTAATCATAGTACACTGGAGGACATCTCTGTAAAGAGGAAAAATACACACTGTATAAATCACACACGTAAAAATGTAAACATTTTCATGTATTTTCTAATTATTAACCATTTAAAACACATTAGATTGCACGTAACAGACATATTCTATTAAGTGTGGCACAAATACTGCCTGATCAGACCACAAACAATCCAGTACCAACATTACTATCACATGTACTTTCAAAAACTGATAATAAAACTTGGATGAGCACAAACCTGAAAAAACAGGGGGAGAAGAAAGAACAAAACAAAAACTAAAGGAACAATCCCCATGATCACATCAGTTCAGACTGGTAATTTAATATTAACATTTCTATCTGTAACAAGTTACAATGTTTCCCATCAAAATCTCACTCAAGCAAAACCTGAAACTTTCAGTGCTCTTTTATCAGCAAAGGTATATCTAATATATTTTTCTTTTCTTTGTAAACTGCTTCTATTCAGTATTCCTTCAACCACCAGTAAGATTTTATTTAAATGCTCCAATTTGATTAAACTGGAATGCCAAATGATTTTTTGCAGCTCTAGGAAGTGAAAGCAGGCATTTAGGAAATATCAGTGTGATTAAGGTCCATAGTGAGGCCAAGAACTTTTAACTAGACTTTTATTTAGAAATCATTCCATTTCCAGCATTGTGGGCTGTCCCCTGATACAGCCTCAATTGCTATTAAACCAGGCTGTAATGTAACTAGAAAAAAAAGGAAGTGTGATATATATCAACCAGGAATTGTGGAAGACCAGGAAAAAATTATTCTAAAAAAGTAGAAACTATGAAGATCTAAAATGCAAAAACTCTGGTATTTTTAACTTCCTACAGAGATATAAATACACTGGTTCTTGAATTGCTTTCCTCTGCAAATTAGACATAAAAGAGACAGAGCCTTTAATTCCCATGCACAACCATCCCTTCAGAAGTAACAACCATGAATCAAATTCTGTCTCTGCAGACTGTGAGCACATTTCTTTGGAAAAAGGCTGTAAGAACACAATGCAGTATATATTTTACCTTAAAGCATGAAGTCCTTCAGCACCAAGTACTTTACACGCAGGAATAGATGCCAAAGCCATAGAAAGAAACAAAATAGGAACAGCACACCAATGCCTACTTGTCATCCTCTGAATAAATTTTAACAGGAAGCTGCCTTAAAATAAAAGTAAACAAAATAACCCTGAGTGATTTTGTGTTTTCCAATGCTTTTAAATAACATGAACTCCAGCAGAAGAGTGTTATTGTAATTTCTGACAATTAGATGAAAGACAACAGAATAATTTCCTATTTATTTCAATTTAAAAAATCACATTCCAAAGATGTCTGCCAGTAAGGTGATATGAGACAGACAAACAGAGAAAAACAGAAATAAACCTAATTTTGACTCTGGCCATCTGCACTAATGACCACGTTCAAGTATGTAATTTTAACTCAATTATTTTGAGTATTAAACAATGCCTTTTTTAAGATGATATTGAGCTTGTGATATGGCTGTCCATAGTGATTCAACCAGTTAAAGGATGCTGGAAAGAGCAGAGCAATTCTCAACACGCCACCACATCCATAGTTTGTGGAAGCAGACTACCCATTTCAGGATTCCCCACCACAGACCCCTGTTTAGTGATAAAATACATGCCTTGGGACAGGGCAGAGAAATAGGATATCTATGGCAGAACAAATACATACCAGGATATACCTGTAGACATGGGGTGCTGCAGAGAGCTGATTCTACCCTGATTTGACCCAATTAGACCAGGTATTAACTTCTGGTCAGCTTCATATTAGCATACCCTAGCATCAAAATTTGGAACAGTCTCAGAAATCTTCCTCCACCCAAGCTCACAATGAAAGAATCCTTACTCTGTTTCAGCCCTTGGACTGGCCCTTTTGGATGTGTCACTACACAAGTCATGACTAAAAAAGTCTGGCAGATGAAGAAAAAAGAATCTCCAAGTACTATTCACTTAAGATCTCAGGAGCTTGTTTGGGCTTTTTATATTTCCATTAATAAGCAAATCTGTTTCATTTTGCCCCTAGAACAATTCTGTAGCTTTGTACTGCTAGGTATCTCAAAGTCTCTGAAGATCTTTTCTCTGGAAACTCCACTGTCAGGGCAACTATTCATTTTTTCTCTCAAGTAAACACTCACATGACATACCAAAAGCAGCTCCATAGTTTTTGTTTGGTTTCTTTATTTAAAAAAAGATAAAGGTGAATCTGAAACGTACCTTTTTCTTCTTCTGGAAGAAGAGTGAGATAAGTAGCCAAAAACTTCTGTAACTTCATTCCCAAAGGAGGACAGGCTCCTATTGATTGACCTGGCATCCTGTTGGGTTTTAAAACATTAGTTACACCACTGGCATGTTAACAGCTTCAGGATTAGACATAACAGGTTTAATCTAAAATCTAATAGATTTTGAATATTTAGAATTGCCTCTAAACAAAAACAAAAGTCATTCAGTGACACTCCATGAGAGAGAGACTGTCACCAAGAGAGACAACCTATGCCTCATGAGAAGTCTCAGGATCCTGGCTGTTAAGGATGAGCATCAGTCAAGAGATTCTACAGCTTTCCCTCAGCTTGATTGAAACTGCAGCAACTTTGTATATTCTTGGTATACTCAAACATGCACCCTCCTCTACACATGCCAACTTGTTGCACCATAAATACAGAGCTAAGAGAGGAAACTAAGATTATGAAGTATTGATTCAACACAGCTCTAACATACTGAAACACTTGGTATTTGCTTTACCTTCTGAAATCCCATCCATGTATGTCCATGGAAAGATACTGCAGACTGAGAAGAGAAATGCTTAACTGGATGCAGGAGCCTGCAGAGCTCACATTTGTCCTGCTATGTTTAAATAAAACAACCTATTTTGACTACACTTTATCCATAATCACCTAATCCAAACTATCACCAGTGACAGTCAGTTTTATCCCCCCCAAAATGAACCTATTAATCCACTGAACTCTGTTTCATGGGCTTCCCCCACCAGATCAAGACTGTGACCATCAATTTGACCAAGGACCACTGAAAATTGCAAAAATCAAGTCTTGTCACTATATCCATACTTCATTTGTTCACAGCCACCCATCTTTCCTGAGAAACTCTCCCTGTCAGTAAGTTTAACAGCACCATTTTTTATTAATGTGTTTTGCTTTAGCTAAAATTTTACCAACATACATAAGCCAGTATTATTAGAACACATTTGCAGCAATCAAAAAATTAAATAAATAACTGATTAATTAAACCAGTGGTTTACCTGCTGTACAGGGAACTTTCTGAGAGGGCATCCATTAGTGGTCCAATAACAAACTGAAAAAAGAAACAAGAACAATGGTGAAATATACAGTTCCAAGGCACTGTTACATAGAAGCTAACTAGACTTATCTCACCAGACTTTACAGGACAGAGCCAGAAATTAGAGGATGCTCTTGTTGGCGGGAAATAGTAGAAACAAAAAGGGGAAGAAACTAAAGAGAAGGGGGACCAGGACAGTAAACAAGAAAAGAGATTTTTCCACTAAATACATTTCACAGAGTATTGCAAAAAGATGCAGGCAAGTAAAAAATCATTTTGGGAAACAGACAGAGAAAATAGATTTAAACATGAAACAGAAGAACAACAAAGAGCCAACACAGCTAAAAAGACTTAGGGTGCATTGTAAGGTTGACTATTTCAAGTTACTTATCAAGAGGCTGACTTAATTTGTAAAAATCAGGAATGTTAACCTCTGACAGGAATGCTCCTATGAAGCTTAAATAGTATAATGTAGATAATGCCTTACTAAAGTGTAGGCTGGTTGGACAGTCAATACATGTGACAGTAATAAAAAAAACCTTTAAGCTTTAATATTTCTTCCCACTTAGAAAATATTTTAAAATGTGGGGTTTTTTTGTTTTATGGATACAATAATACACTGATTATGCTACAATCATAGAATTTGTCCAATTCCAACTACTGAAGCAATTAGTTGGAACTGGACAAATTCCAACTAATTGCTTCAGTTAAGATCTGTTACAAATTAGAACATCTGTTTCTTGTGGCAAGTGACAGTAACACCCTTACCTCTGAAAAAACAAATGAATTTGGAAGATGCTTTGTTTCATAAAGCTCCAGAAAATGAAGAATTCCTTCCTTTGTCAGTGTTTTATTCTCACTCTCAAACATTCGTCTGTAAATGCACACATGCCACGATGGGTGAAACAGCCAACAACCTGTTTACAAAACAGAAATTCTTCAGAACTGACACAGAAATGACAGTGACACGCTAACACATAACATAGTGACATTCTGGACAATGTTATAGTCTATTCACATTTCAAAAAGGTGACTACAGCTGTTAGTTTTATAAAAACACCCTGCTAAATCCAATTTAAAAATTATCAGTTCTCCAAAGTTCCTCTTTACTTTATTAGTTACAAATTAAAATTACTAAAAAGTGCCACATCCTTCTTCCTGCAACTCCATTTATACCAATGTATTTACTCACACAAGTTTCACATCAATAGTCTTTCAACTTCACAAATCTCTAACATCTTTCACTACCTAGTTACATGTGCTCGTATGCCCTAGACACACTGCCTCAGCACTCGTTTTATTTATCCTCTCCCCACTTCTAACAAATTAAGTTGGGGTTTTTTTTCCCCTTTTACAAAGTTGTGCAGGTGAATTGTCTCCTACAACCCCAAAAAGCTCTGGCTTTATTTTCACGTTAACTTAAGTCAAGCAAAATACAGTGGGAAATGACCATTTACTTGGATTTCCTGACAGAAAAATAGTATTTCAAGACAATATAGTAAGCAATAAATATATGCTAGAATTTCTTCTCAGAGCAGAGTGGCCACTGCCAATGCATGTTTGCCAAACAACCTACATATAGAGCAAACCCACAAAAACTGGAACGGCCACCCAGAAGACACCTAATTTGAGAAACAAAACATTACAGAAAGCTGCTACTGAAACAGAAGGAGAAAACAGAGAAGTGTGACTTAACTGACTAATATTTAAGAGGTTAAGTAGAAAAAGTTCCATCTTACCTTTATCCCCTGATATGGCAAGCTCATATAAACTGTTTAGTTTTGGTAATACTGGCTTTATGACGTGGATCTGAAACGTAAATCAAGTATAAATAGTTTATACCTCAAACCTAGGAGCTGTCAGTTACTCGGACTGGAATTTACTACCAATAGCATTAATATAGCAATTGACAATAAAAATACATTTTAAAAAAACCTGCAAAGCCTGTGGTACACAACACTCAGTTGCAGTTTAGCACTGAAAAAAACTTCAATGATACCATATTTTAAGAAAAATACTTACTAATAACCATTCTGTTCCTCAGAATGGTTATTAGTAAGAATTAACAGCACATCTAAACTTAAATATTTAAATTAATAGTATCTCAGTTACAGGACGATCATGTCCAAATAGCATAAAATAACTACAGGGAGTTAGGCACACTACTAACAGTTAACATCACAATACTATACAATTATGGCAGCGTCAACTCAACAGGAATCTTTCTGCCGAGTACACTGGACTCACAAAACGGTTTTAATCCAAGGTACTCCACCATACAGAGTCCCCTCTACCAAAGAGAGGCTATTAAGTGCAATCACCAGATTTTTCACTAGGCTGGTTACCTTGGTCTTGCAATTACCTGCAAGACCAGGTAATTGCAAGACTCCAGGTTTCTGTCACTGCATTAACCAGATGTATCCAGATGACAGAGAAGAGCTCTGAATTTACTCCCAATGAATGACACAAGCTGTGTTTTAAGTATTTAAGAGTTGAAACAAAACTATTCCAGTTAACGCTGACTTAGACATCCTCCATCACCGTAACTGGAAATACTCTGCCCTACACAAACATTCACACATGCCAAAGTGAGGCAGCACGTCTGTCCAGGATGGGCACAGACTTTACAGCGCTCCTACCTGGTTTCCTTCCAAAGTTTCCATTATCAAAATGTAAGTTTCCCAAAACTGTAGGAGTTGCTCGTTCTTCTCAGCAGACCACCAGAACAGACTCGGTTCTAAGGAGAGAAGCCAAAGACAGGGGTTTCTCGCGGCCCCGCACGCCGGGCCGCGCTGCCCGTTCCCTCCGCCCGCCCGCCGGTCCGTACCGTGTCCGCCGTCCGGGGCGCAGCGCAGCTCGGCGCGCTGCCCGCCGCTCAGGTCCAGCGCTCGCTTCAGCAGGTAGCGGGCCCGCTTGCGGCACAGCCCGTCCCGCTCCGTCAGGCCCTCCTGCACCAGCCGCCAGAACCGCGGGCACAGCCGCGCGTCCAGCCCCGGCGCGGCCGGGCCCCGCGGCAGCAGCGAGTCCGCCAGGGCGCTCAGCGCCAGCAGAGCCCGCCCGGCCCGCGCCGCGCCGCCCGAGCCCAGGAGCCCCTCCCAGACGCGCGGCAGCGCCGCCCCGTTCGCGCCCAGCGCCGGCAGCAGCCGCCCGGCCACCAGCGCCGCCGCCGCCTCGCCCTCGCCCTCCTCCCGCACCAGCGCCAGCGCCGCCGCCGCGCACCGCGACAGCAGCTCCGGCTCCTCCAGCCGCGGCGCCGCCGCCACCAGCGCCTCCACCGCCGCCTCCTGCGCGGCCGCCCCGCCGCCCGCCGCCAGCTCGCCCAGCGCGTCGCGGGCCAGGCGCGCCGCCAGCGGCGCCCCGCAGAGCTGCACGCAGTACCGCAGCGCGCCCCGCGCCGCCCGCGCCGCCCGCAGCCGCTCCGCGCTCCCCCCAGCAGCGCCCTCCCCGCCCCGCAGCAGCGGCCGGCACCGCTCCAGCGCCACCTCCCAGGCCGCCCGCCGCAGCGCCTCCGCCTCGCCCGCCGCCGCCGGCCCGCTCGCCGCCAGGCGCTGCAGCAGCAGGCGCAGCGCCTCCGCCCGCTCGGCCGAGAGCGGCGCGCTGAGCGCCCGCAGCAGCGCGGCGCGGTCCCCGCAGCGGGACAGCAGCGTGTCCGCCAGCACCACCTCCATCGCCGGGGGGAGGCGGAGGAGGAGCGGCGGCTGCGCAGGCGGGGGCGGGCGGGGCCCACGAGGGGCGGCGGGAGGCGAAAACACGGTGTGATTGACTGGTTTGGCTGGGTGTGTGTGTGCGTTTCAAATATTCTACATCTTTGGGTCATAATCCGCCGCCGTGAGCGTTCCCAGCCTGGTGGCTGCTCAGCACAACCTGGCCCAGCATGGGAGGCATAGTGGAGATACCCCAGGTGCGAGCCTCTTGCTTGGGAGGGTGAAATTCCATCCTTGTGTGCCATAAAAACACTCTCTATTCTTCATGTGCATTACAACACAACATCAGGCAGCAGTAATACACAAAATGCCCAGTTTTCCCACCCGTCAAATTTGTTCTAACCATTTATGCCAAAAGAAGTTGCTGAACAGTGTTCTCATCAGAGCCTACCAGAGGTTTGCCTGAGTGCCTTGCATCTGCCTCAGGTCAGAGGCATTCCTGGATGCTGGCTCCATGCTGTTGGCTTGTCAGAAGGGCCCAAGTCAGCAGCACTGAGGCCAGAGAACAGCTCCTGCGCAGTTCAGTGTACCGGTGCAGCCAAAGCCTAACTCAGAAAATGAACCTGATTTCCAGTAAGTGTAATTCACCACGGGAGATTACAATTCCCATGAAAAATAAACTTAGAGATCTGCACATCAAAAGTGGTGGCAGACTACTCTCCTGGAAGATGTGGTCATAGGAAAAGGCAAACCTGGAACCTTCTGTTCCTGTGAAAGCAATGGGTAGCAAATTCCTGGTACAGCGCAACGGGCTTTCTAATGGGTGTGGGCATTACTTTGGCCAAGATGTGGTTGATTATAATCTAATGAACAAGAAATGCTTGCTGCAAGTTTTCCAAGTGAAGTTCCACTTAATCACTCCTCTCCAAATCACATGAGTAGTCTCTCCTTTTCCTGGCTATCCATTATCTCCAATTTTTTTTAGAATTTTTTTAATCTTTGAGATCCTACTGATTGCAAAGTCACTGAATTTTCTTATTAGAATTGAGCCTGTACTGTGACAATATATGTAATATATTCTGGAAAAAAAGGTGGAAATTAATTCTTTTAAACCCTCCAGCTAAAATGGTTTCCATGCACCTTACTACTCTGCATGTGTTCTGTTACACATAAATTACAGAATCTGGTAAAAGCTCAAGAAAACAGCTCAAATTATACATTTTACTCAAATGTAAAGTAAAACTTGGTACTTTGTTTCACACACACAGAAACATGTTTCATAGGAGGAATTGTTACAATGTGCTTTAGTAATCAGGATGCTTACAGTTGAAATCTGTTACATGCCATAATATATTTTGTTTTTCTATTTGTTCTTTAGTAATTTTTCCATTTCCACTTATAGCATGCAGTCTGATTAATTATGGGAGTTCCTTTTACCAGGCTTGAAACAGTGCTAAGCAGGGGATCCCTTCTTACAATAGGTTTACTCTTCCCTTCCTGGCATCTGTAACTAAAAGAAGACAGGTTTCTGTCACTACATTCACAGACAGGTTTCTCTGTCACACCATTTCTTTATTGGTCTGCACAACCACTAGTAATCAAAACAGAATCAAATATATTATGTGTTGTGCTGTTTCTTCATTATTGTCTGAATTCTGCTCTGCCTTTAGTTTTATCCCAGCAGGGTGCCAAATCTAAAGTCTTATTACACCAATTTAAACAACAACATTTAAATTTGAACTGTCCCTCTGTAGATTTTCTTATGAGACAAAAAGGGAAATCGGGCTTGGGGAGCTTCTGAGAGGAACATTATGACAACAAAACAAACAAAAACAAGCCAGAAAGGTGGATATGGAGTTAAGAGAGAGAAAATGAGCAAGCATTTTGTAATTTTCAGCAGAGTTTTGTAATTTTCAGGTGTCAAGAACCACACCATTCACACCCTCATATCACGGTTGTTAAGTGCCTTGATGGTAGCACCCTAAATTTGTGCTTTTCAACTCTACAATTCCAACGCATACCCCTACATCACCCAAGACCCTGTCTTATTCTGTTTTCTCCACTTTTCAGGCTTATCCCAACCACTTCTGCCTTGTTCCTAAGCCAGCCCTGCTCCCAGGCCCCCACCCTGCCAGCTGCAGGCACCTGTAGGGTGTCCCAAAGCCCTTTCAGCCTTGGTTTGCTACACTCAGAATGTCCCACACCTCCCCATCTATCATGTACTCTGCACTCCTATTTATAAGGTATCCTGTATTCCCTGACTGCTCCAGGTGCCCTACAAACTCAGCATATGGCCTAGATCAAAGGCTGAAATACCCTGATTTTTTTTTTCTTGAGAGGACATCTTGTATGTGCTTTCTTTATTTCTGTCATACCAAGTATTCTCCCTCAATCAGATTAGTCTATCTTAAAAATGTAAGACTGAGGAATTGCCTGAAACATCAAAGGCAGTCCACCACAATTGCAGACGGCCCTGAAATAAATGGCCAGTCTGAACATGTCTCTTTCATGGGCCACTTCTATCTATAGGCCACAAAATGCTTCTCAGCTCCTTGTAACCCCGGATGTAGAGCTTACTTCACACTCTGCTTCCTTAGCCAGGGTCTCTCTGTGTCATTTAATACTATTACTGAGCCAATGAGAGGCAGGACAATGATGAGAAATGTATTATTGTTGATTTTTATCTGAACTTTGTAACAGTACCTTTGCTGATGGTGTGGGTTTCCAGCACATGATAACAAGTTGACCAAATTTGGGTTGATTTTATAATTTAAAGGCTTTACAGTAGTAGTTTATTGGTTTTCATCAGGGCCCATAATTCTACACTAATTTAGCAATACAAGAGGACTGAGGTTCTTTCCTCAGACTCGTAGTTAAAAAATCAGTGCCTTTAGTTACCTACATATTCTTTTGGACAAATGTATACTTGTTCTTATGTATTTGCTTTCCCCTGTCATCACACAAACAAGCAATTCTGTACTAGGAAAAATTTCTGGATTATCACTCTAGTGGCTGGTTACCTTAGAAAAGGATTATGGACAAAACCACAGTAGAAACTACAGAAAATTACAGGTCCTGGAAATCCCCACTTCCAGTTTTAGAAGGATGTGTTATGCTGTTGCCATAAAGCGACTGCTGAGGTACTGAGGCACCACAGAATATTAGAACCCAGGCCAAGTCTATGTCTTTAAAAAGTTTCATTTCAATTATGGTTTTAGATCGCACAATGTCCATTTGTTCTCATGAAAGTCCCATACTACCACCTGCACATTTACAGGTAATTCTGCACAGTGCATAAGGAGGAAGGCTCAGCTCACCCTGCACCATGACTTTTTTTCCTTACAGGAGTCTGTGGGAGTGTGTTTGCACAGTGTAAGGTCTCCAGGGGACCAGGTACGTAACACAGCCTTTTCTTCCCTCTCCCACTGCATGCAGGAGAAGGAAATGGGAAATTTCTGAAAGTTATGCAGAAAATTTCCCACCACATCTCTCCCACACAATAATAACATTAAAAGCCCAGATGTGCTCCATGCAATAAACCTTACCAGTTATTATGGTTACATATATTCTTGTTCTCTTCTAGATTTCTCAGTGCTGTTTTGCAGAAAACCAGCAGCACACATAGCTTTTATACGACTCTCACGCTGACACAGCACTTCCCCTCTCTGCCAGGAGAAAGGAAAAAAGAAATTTACAGGAGGTGAGAAAGGGAAATAAGTAAATTTCCTAATTTTTGACAGTTTTCCCTAAAGTCCTTGAACTCTTTTGCTAAGACAGATAGAGGCAGAAGTGTTCTAACTGAAAGAGGAAATCATTGATATGCAGCAGGAAAGCTGGTCACAACAATTTCCACAAGGTGGTTGTGCTGTTATCTCCTCATCCTCCAGTGCTTGTTTCCTTTGCCTCCCCAGCCCCACAAATGATTCTTCCAGCTCTTTCACATCACAGTGCAAATATATATTAATCTTCATAACTTTAAAATGAGATTCAGCTTCTCTCTCCAGCTAGTCCCTTCAGCCATCACCTTCTCTCCCTCCTCCCTTTCATTTCTGAACTTACTACCCACATCCAGTGAGCCTGGAGTTTGTCCTCTGCGGCATCCCAGTCTGATTCATATATCCCAACCTGACTATCCTGTCTGCTGTTATTACAGTAGATCAGCTGTGATTGCTCACAAGCTACCTGTTGAGTTACTAGCTCCACATTTCTATCCCCAAACTGCTTTATGAAAGATGAATAAACCCTTTATATTGCAAAGTCTGTATGCAGAATTTCCCCAAAACAGGCACATTCCTATCTACTCACATATTTAAAAATTACTCTCTGATCTGTTGGTGTATCACATCCACATCCCCTTTCCTGGCTTAACAAAAGCAATCTTACCCTAATTAGATCTTGCTGTTGTGAAGATCTGTTTCTTAACCTGCCATTTTGACCTTGCCACCTCTCCCTTTATGTCCCTCTGCTGCTTCCCTCTTCTGTGCTACATCAAACACATGCTGTTTCTTTTCCCTTTCCATTTCCAGACCCATTAGTCTATCCTTCCTCATCCTCTCATCTAATACCAAGACACTGACTCACACTGACCTACCCATGCTGCCAGTCTGAGTTGTCCATGCATTAGTCTTTCAAGTAAGACTTAATGTTTATCTTGTGCTAACTCCCACCTCATTTTCCTCTATTATACCCCAAACATCCCTTTGTTGTCTCAGTGGCACAAATTTGAGGCAGCACGTGTTCTGTGACCTTCTGTGATCCATGGCCTTCTGTGTGGACTGATAAGCTGATCCCCTCTCTGTGTGCATCTTGTCACCTATTGGTGCTGCATATTTTCCCTGCTGACAATTAGTACAGTACTATTGGTAGAGAGTAAGGGTAACACTAATTGAGATAAATAAATAAATTAACAAACCCAGAAACCATCAATGTGTCAAGCTGCAGGCAAAAGGAGCCCAATGTTTGCAAATGAACTTTTGTGAGGAGAGGAGTAAAAGGCAAATGTAAAGGTGTCTCACAGAGAGAAGTGCTATGAGAACTCTTTGTTGTCTTTCATGCACACATACTGCCCCACATACATTCAGAGCTGTTCAGACATTGAAACTCGTGAAAAGTTAGTTCAGGTCCAGCAGTAGCTCCAGATTTTTCAATCAGACTCACGTCTGAAGCACTCAGACACAAGAGTGAAGCCATCATGATCTCTGCAGAACAGGAGATGGTGCTGTTGTCACTGACATGTGCCTCTCAGGTTTTTTTCTGGTGAAAAGAAAGCAAGTGATAGCGAAGAAAAGGAGACGAGAGAAACTAAAAGGAAAGGTACAGGAAGAAAAGTAACTGCCATTTCTTGGATTTTTTTTCCACTGGAGAAATTTAGAAACTCAAAGGGAAGAATGATAAATCCACAGAAAACCAAAAGGACTATCTAAAAGAGCAGTTGGGAGGAGTGGAGAGGGCAGCATAGATCAGTCATATACTGGATACACTCTTCATTTCTCTGAAGATACTGTAAACTACACTCAGGAAGGTGCTGAATGCCAGCAGTTCCCCAGTGACTCCGTAAGGAGCTACCATTGATTGCCAGCACCTGGGATCTTCAGGGTCAGCGTGTCTCAAGCCAGTGGTTTGAAAACCAAGACATCAAAAAACAGTGGGAATTTTATAAACTAGCACTAAGTAATGGAGTGGAGAAGAAGAAAGAGCAGGATCAGGCAGGCAGGGAGGAGCTGGGAGTGCAGCACAGACCCTCTCACACTGAATCATGGGCTGCACGCTTCCAGCCTTATCAGGGCTATGCTACGTGGCTTCCTTGCTTTATCTGCATGGGGAAAATCAGCACATGAAAGAAACAGCAAGGTGTCTTAAGGACACTGCTCTTAGTGTTGTGAGATTGTGCACATCTGTGTAAGAGATTCCAGCGTGAAATTCTTCTTTGACTAAGCAGGACAGCTACATTCACCAGAAACACTACAATATTCCTGGGCTTTTTAGGATGTTTACTTTAAAAATAAAGCCAGAGTTCAACTGTTGTAATGCTGTAAACATCCTGTGTTCGGAAGCAGCATTTAAAGACAGCTGATGAAAAGCAGTAGTGTCCAATTAAACATTCCTAATGATGGGAAGTTACAAATCTACTATGTGGTTTGTCACTGTAAGCTACAGAGGGAAAGTTAAGCTGGTAAATCTCTCCAGTTAGACTGAGTGCAGTGGAATGGTCAGGAAAAGATGAATTAGGAAAAAGAATTAAATATAATCCTTTGCCATCTGTCTTTATTTTGCAAACCTACTTGACAGGATACTACTGAAATCTGCAAACATTTTTTATCTGCTTCATGTAGCTGAAGAGCATTTGTTGTACAGACTGGAATTAAAGTGCTTCCCAATAACAGTCAGCCATCCCACTTATTATCCTTGTTTGCTTTCCTTTTTAAAAAAACCAAACACTTAGTATTTTGGCTTCAGCTTAAGCTGCACCATTAATTTTTGACCTCTCTCCTTCACTAGGACTCAGAGCTGGGTGTTAAAGGCTAAATAGATTTCACTATTGGTTTTGCAGGGAAGCAAAAGGGCTGTTGAAATGTATGTAGTACATTCTTCTCCAGCTTTCAGTCTGAAGAGCATATGTAGATGTGGAAGCAGTGTGACAATTGAGAGAATGTCCATATGGTATCACAGTTTCTCCACAACAGTTTTTGTCTATAGGTCTTCATCTAGCAAACCATGTCAGTATGAGCTTATCTGTAAGCACATGCCTGAGTATTTTGCTGCCTCTGGATTTTGGTGTACAGGGGATTCTGCTGATAATGAACCAGATAAGAGGATCTACTACAGTGGGGAAAATATGCTGTAGCTTCTGCATGAAAATTTACCAGTGGCAACCCTGGGAGCCTTTAGTCTTTTTTAAGTCCTGGTGTTATTAGTGAGAATAATACTACAGGAAGGGAGATTAAAAAAACCCCAAACATAAACAAAGCACACCACAAGGACCAGTCTGGTTCTTACTTATTTCCTTTAGAATACAGCAAAATGCCACCTCTTTTTTTATTGTTGTTTTTTAGCAGTGAGGGAGGGAGGAAAGGAGGAAGGAAGAGAGGACAGAGGCAGGGAGGAAGCTTTCATTTTATTTCCAACTCCTATGTATTTTTCTCTGCAAATGTGAAGGTTGGCATGTCAGTGTCCTTTCAGAATGCACAATATGAAGAGCTTCATAGCTCCTTGGCTTCAGAAAATAGAGCACTGATGATTAGCTGATTAGCTTTTCACAGATGAGCTAAAGTTAATTTGTCCCTTCTGGAAGGGTAGAGATAGCCTGCTAGGTACAAAGAAGTTATCTTTGGTTTTCAGATCAGTGGAGGAATTCATCAGGCGCTGGTTGAGACCAAGGTTATTTCCTCAGACGGAATTCAGATTATGAAAGACCCACACCACTGCTGCCTTCCTTCTCTCACAGTCTTTCACATCAATGGGGAGCAAGGGAAAACAGCTTTAAAATATTCTCCTTCATCCTGTACTTTAGATTACACTAGCTTAACTAACCTCACAAGGAAAAAAGCAGAAATCTGTTGTGCTAAGATGCAATTTTCACATTTTGACTTGTGCATCTCACTTTAAAGAACTTCTTCCAAGTTTATTTTGAGTTTCCCCTGCTAAAAATAAAGACACAGAACAAATCAGTTCAGTTTAGCTGAGAACAGCAGTTTTAGAAGCATTAGGGAAGAAGAAGCTCTAGTGTTTTCAAAACAGCACTAATGCTGTTGTCTTTAATGGGGATGGCTAATCCTCCCTGTTTTCTCATATTCCAAATGATTCTCTCTAAGTGGAAGCCCGCCAGTTATTCTGCAAAACTCCTGACTCATTCCAACCTCATTTAGGGCCTTCCTAATTGATTGCAGGATATCTTCAAAGTCAGAAGAGGGCTCTTGTTTGATGCTGTAAAAGGTTTGCCAAAAGGTTATAATCTCTTCTGTTTCTGTAATTTACTTTAAAGATACTGGAATTGAAGGAAAAACTTCCAGATCAGCAAATTTTTAGAAATATCTCACTTTTACAATTTTGTTATAAAGACAGTGGGTGTTACTTAAAATAATTAACCTGGATCTTGCAGGTTTACTTTGAGTTCTTTTCCTGCTGCTCCTACATGAACAGTAAAAATAAGCACTTGTCATATTGCCACAACTGGTTTTTTTTCCTTCACCCCTTAAATCTCAATCTTGTAAAAAATGATAATTGTACTCTTTTACACATTTATGACATCTTCCATTAAAGTCTATTTGAAGCATTTTATAGACAATAATGTATGCAACCTCAAAGCACACTGCTGAGGTATTTATTACCAGGTTTTTACACTCAGGAGAATGTACCACAATAATCACGAAATTCCAAGACCACAGTAACTAGTTGTCAAGTTTTGAGCGAAAATAAATACTTCAGTGGAACCCAGTATTCAGAAGCTGAAACATTTTCTAAAAGTGTGGCTCTCCTCTAGTAGCTGCCCAAATATGAAGGCATCCAAAATAACTCTCCATCTTCAGGAATCTCAACATTAAGATGTTTTCTTCGACCTCCGCCTCCTGTCACTGCATCTAATTAGTTCTTTTTTTTAATCGTGTTGCATAATTCTGAAACTTTCCACTGCAGAGGCATAACACTGTCTTGTAAAAACTTTGCTTCCTTCAGAAAAAAAAAAAAAAAAAAAGAGAAGCCATTTTCCAGAAGCATTTGGGCTTAGCCTAGACCCCCTTCTAGTTTTCACTGAAATGCCTCAATATATATCAATATTGAGCAAAGACATTTCTTGGGAAGTTCTGTAAATTTTTTCATGGAAAACTGGCTTTATACTACATGCTGATATTGGAGTTACATTTATAAGCTCATTCTAGAGATCTTTGACCATCTGTGCTTTTCAAAAAATGGTGTTTTCGGATCATGGTGCAAAGTTTTTCCTCACACAAGCTCCCAGCTTTTGGTTAGCTCTGCAAGGAAGTTCTCAGACAAACTGTCATAATACCTGTTCTAGATTTAGCCAAAATGTGTATTCCTTCTTTATCCTTTACATGAGATCCTCTCACATACCCAAAAAGGCATACTGTTTTTAGCAGTAAATGTATAAATGCTGGCTAGTTCCATATTCTGGACTGTAAGGCATTCTAAAATGTGCTGCAACCGAAAAAAACAAGTCTAAAAATAACACGGAGGTGTGTGTCTGTTTGACTTTGTGTGTGGAAGGGGAATACTGCATTTCTCATCTCTTGATAATTCTATGTAAATATACCCAGTTTATATTACAGAAATACTTTCTCCACCTAAATGGTACTGAGGCAGATTCATCCTGGACTCTTAAAAAAAAGAAACGTTTGTGTAGATTCTAATTTGTGAATCACTGTTAATAAATAACTTGTTGCAGGAGCTACTTGGTTAGTCATTGCTTATGGTATGAAGTCCAAGCCAAATTCCTGTTCATCCTGTTAAGATCTGTAACACAGAATTCAAGCAGAGTCTGTTCAGTACAGGAAACAACCTACTTTTGTCATCAAGATGTTCTTTCACTTTAGAAATAAAATTAACCCAAAATGGGGTTTGGCTTTTTTTTTTTTTTTTTAATCTTTACTAAATCAGAGGAAACCTTTCTTTTATCTCAAAAAAAGAGCTCATCTGATCATAAATCTGGTAGATGCATTTCAGTAAGGATTAGCAATACTGCTTCATTCAGGGCCTCATAAGTAACAAAATAAACATGAGAGATGAAGGATAGGGGGAAGGTTAAAATAAGTAATCTTGTTCTTAGAAAAGAACCTGACTTTTAACTCCTGCAGTAGCAAAGGAGGCCCGGCAGATGGTGGAAGGAGACCACAGTGCTAAAGGAAAGCCCTTTGCATTGTGCTTGTTACAGACATTAGCTCTTAAAGGAAGTTACTGATTTATTTTTCATAATGCTATCTAAGTGTTTAAAACAAAAATAGGACAACAATTGTTTTGGATATGCATTTTATGTCCAAAAATCTTGTGATTTTGACCAGCATGGCAAACATATTCTTTTTCACTATGGAGCTGAGGCTTTGTTTTAAAGCCAATGGATATCAATGACAGTAAAAAATCACTTAACCAATAAAAATGCTGCTGGCTGCCTGTATTTTGTGTTGCAGAGGTAATGCATTGTAATTTTTTTTGTTGTTGTTATTTTGGGGTCGTTATTTTTGGTTGGTTGTTTGGTGGGGGGTTTTTTGTTTTGTTGGGGTTTTTTTTGTTTGGTTGGTTTGTTGTTTTTGTTTTTGTTTGTTTGGGTTTTTTTGATGGGGGGAGTTTTTATTTTGTCAGCATTTTGATTTATTATTCAGGTGCTGCTGAAGATCATATCTGCATTACCCAAAGCCACAACAAGAAGAGAAAGACATTAGGCTTTTCAGACCATATTTGTACTCTGAGTGACAAGACCCTGCAGAGCTCCCTATCTGCAGCAGCTTTCTGTCATGAGTGCCAGTGAAGACCTGGAATCCAGCAATATGTCTGCTCTAATCCTAAGAAATGTACAATTGGAGGCTGACATCTTGTTTTATCTGGTTCATTTGTTAAATATTCTCTCTCTCTCTCTAACTTCTATGTCTGGCTTATGTCATATCAAGATAGACATTAAACACCTGAGAGATGATCCAGATCAAAGACATCCCGAATTTTCTCTGTAAAGGATCAACACTATTTAAAAAAAAACCCATCAGTGTTACTGCAATTTTGGTGACACTTTCAGTAATTAGAATGGGCTTCGGATATGTGAGGAAAGAAATGCTAGCAATAGGGAACCCCTTCTGAGGAGTGCTAGTGCAGAAGCACTGGATGACAGGCAGTAGCTCTGTCATCAGTAACAGCATGGCACACCTTTCCTAGTCATCATTTTGGCATCTAAATCCCACAAGCACCTCAAGCATTTCTTGGCCTTAGCAGAAGACCCATAAAAATACATTCCCCAAATATTTTTCGAAGAGCCAGGCTTATTTTATTACAGCAGGTAGAAAATAAAACTGTTTAGACCCTTTTTTGATCAGTAGGCATCCTATTGTGTTTTGAGGGGCGCAGGGGAGAGGACATGTATATCTTGCTGAGTGATGCTAAGTGGGCTCATTTTTTCAGATGCCTTTTGCAGACTTGGTGGCCAGGTGCTCAAGTGCTCAAGCTTGAAAAGGTTGCTGTAGGCACACTGTCTTTTAGGGTCTTCAGAATGAAGAGCAGTTGCTTATTCCTGCCCTCAGTACAGTTCCCTAAAATGATGTGTTTGTAAGGTGCACTGCCAGGGCCAGCAGAAATGTCACTTCTCCTGTGCTCTGCGGCAGGCACAGAAACCTGACTGCCCAGGGCTGTGCTCCCCTAGGGACTCTGCTGCTCCCTGCTCCCCTCTGCCTCCCACCCAGACTGCAGCTGCCTGCTACCTGCAGCTCAGCTTTCCATGCTGCAGGTTCATCCCTCCCTCTGTGCCTCCTGTGCTTCTCACTCACCCCTGGCTAAGGTGACATTATCCTCTGCCAGAATATCCAAGTCCCAAATGGGCTCTTCAGTTCTGCAGCTTTAGTCACATTTGAGACCACAGCATTAAACATGAACAGCATAACCTGTGAGAACCTTTACATGTACAATCTTAATATGTCGCATTTTATAGCTAATGTACTGGGCTGGGGGTTTTTGCTTGTTTTTTTTCTCTTCACTTCTTTTGGGAGGAAGGCTATTTTCCTCTGTGTCTGAAGAGGCTGTTCTTTCATGCCAGGGTACTGTACTGCCTTGTGTAAATGCCTGGAAGCAGCCTTCATGTTGGAGTTGGTGTATTGTTCACTTGTGAGCACAGATGACTGCATTCTGCTTGAGCTCTTCAGCAATGTATTTCTGGGGTATCACATCTGTCCCCACAGTTACTGCTCTTTTGCTTTGATCCGTGCCCTCTCAGTCAGGTCTGCAGAGTGCATAATTCACTGTTATCTCTGTGTCTTCTGTGCATTTCAGGGAAATGCATATTTTAAAATGCTATATTACATGAAACAAGACTTATGTGTTCAATAAAATCATTTGCATCCCAGAACCTGTTATGTCCAGCAGAAATAATCTGATAAAAATACCTTGTCCTACAGGTAGTTCTGTGAGGTCTTTATTTCATCAGTCATGGGAGGCTTTGGTTTTCATGTTTTTCTGTACGTGATTGCTTCCATTGCTGTTAGTCACATTAGTGATGCCACAGCTCACGGTACCAGACGAGGGAAGCAGATTGAGCTGGGTTTTCTGTGAGATTGTTTCTCCATTCAAGAACAGAAATGCTATGTGTTCTTTGGCATTAATAAAATTTCAGGCATTTTAAGTGCTAATTTGACTTTGCCATTTGGTGGCAATGCTGTGGTGGTAACAGAAGGGAGTCCATTTGAGGATGGATTGCAAGGAAACAGATGTGCTCCCACTGCATAGGGTATTCTGCCTATTAAAGTACTTCATTGCTTTAAACTCACCCAGTTGACTAGATGTCTGAGTAGCAGCCCAAAGAGCCACATTTGGGACTGGGAAGCAAATCTCTGCTCTCCTACAGATGGTGGAAAGAGCAGTGTGCTTCCACTTCTCATTGCTGTTGCCCTAAACGTGGCACAACAGACCACCAGATGTTGGCTAGCCTCTGTCTTATTTGGCCAGGACAGAGTATTTCTGGCTTCCTCTGCACAGACTGCAGTTCCAGAGGAGAGCTGGAGAATTCCCAAAGAAAATGTCCATTCCCTTCAATCTGGGTATTGTGATTATCCATTTCAGTAGATCCAGTACTCCTGAAAATGTAGTCATTTCCCCCTGCTTTCTGACCTTTCCTGTAGGAAAAAAAATTCTGTTTGGAGCTATCTCCCTGTTCTGCTGGAGATACCAATATTAAGCTGCAGGTTAGCAAGAGGAACATATCCCTTTCTAAGGTGTAGAACTGCTCACTAGCAATAGGTTATGTATGTGCCTATTTATTAAAAGTGAGATAATTAGATGTCTGTTTTTTCACATGGGGAACTGGGTAACTGGTGTATTCTCTGATGATACCAGTTGTCCATATTGCATCACTGCTCAGGAGCTGTATCAATGACTTGCACATATGTGAAAGCTGTGGGAGAAAAGTAGTCAGATAGGTTGCAAATCCCAACAGACTGGAGGGAGTGTGTGCATCTGGGAGCAGGAGGCTTCAGTATGCTCTGAATTGCAGAGGCTGGTCCCGGCTCTTGGGAGACCAACAGATGTGTTAGACAGGATACTGTAAACAGTCCCCACACCAGGATGGTTTAATTCAGCTCTAGGTCTGTTCCCTGACTCTCTCTAACTGACAGATGAAGGTGGGCTCATGGTGTGTCACAGCTGCTGCCACACGATCTCCGTGTCCATCCCCAGAGCACAGCAGCCATTGCACTGATCCCTCAGGGTCCTTTTGATGTGTCCTGCTGACAGCACGGACACTCCACCACTTCACATCTGATCCCAGCACTGCTCACTACCATGTGCATATGCTCTTCTCCTGGATGTGGAGAGGTAGTTTCTTTCTCTCTTTCCCCAAAAGTTTTTGTCAATACGCTGTGTACTATTAATGTCTTTGTTCTCACCAAGCTGGATATGCCCTCATTTGTAGGAATTCAGTTGAACAGCTTTTCCTGCTTGTTGAAGGTGCTTCAGGTTTCAGAAAGGGGTAGGCTGTCTGGAGTCTCAGCATCCATACTGCTTGTGTGACTTGCTGCTTAACATTACTTAAAAATGTCCTTCTTTTCCGTTTCCTCTACTGCTCCAATTATTTTTTCTTTTTATTCTGTAGTCATTCCTGGAGGCACAAATTGAAAAGATAGAAATAGATGAAGGCAATTGTATGCCTGGAAGACATCCTCCCCTTCGAACACTTCTTGATTTGCCTCCCAACAGCTTCATTGCAAGGATGCTAGTGAATATTGCCAGCTCGGTACATGTAATTATTTTTTTTAATTTGTTCTGCCTCCATTGCCTGCATGAATTGTTTGTTTCAAACTTAAAGCCCCTGTGTGGTGACAATTTACTGTCTGCAGCCAGAAGTAGAGGATTTGTTGTTGCCAGCATCACTGATTCAACCTGCAATTTACTTTGCCTAATGGCATGGGGTCATTCCATTGCTTTAATTCAGCTTTGCATGGTTACAATTCCTTTCCCTCCTTGGCATAGCTGCAAGGAAGCCCTTGCATCCTAACACATTTAGTAATGTCCCACTGTCTCTGTGGCATTCATTTTTCTAACTAAGTGCTGCTGCTCTTTCTTGGCACATAGCTCAGAGTTTTGTTTTTGCTCTTTTGCACCATATTAATGTCATTGCTGTGCATTCTATCATGTGCACATTTTTCTCACAGCACTAAAGGTCTTCCCTGATGTCTTCTGCTTCATATTCATGCATTTGCTTTTGATATTATTTTATGCTTTTCAGTTCTACCTTCTGAACTATCCATGTCTTCCCCACCTACACTCTGCTTTGCAGCAGCTTTAAACACTGCTATAGTATACTATCAGTGAGGACAGCTTTTCTTTCAGCAGTCTCATTGCACTTTTTTCCCACTTATGAATCTAACACTAATTATTTCAGGTTTAAGATTGCGTACTCGCATGAGTCAGCCATTTTCTGCACAGTTTGGCTGCATACCAATGTATTGTTTCTCCAGCTTCTTGATTACACAACTGTGGGGAAGATACCTTCCCTATGTGCCATTTTTCTGAGGACTGGAAATGCTTCTGAGACATTTCTAGGATTTTGCATGGAGTTCTTCCAGTTTGCAGTTGGTATGCATCCAGATACTGCAGAAACACATGGGAGTTATAGCCCAGTATAGCTAAGAGCAGGAATGGGCTTCTTTTGGCTTCCTGTTTACCCAGCCCCACAGCAATGGGTTACAAACCCCATGTCACTCTAAGAAAGGGCTAGCAGAGCTAATGCCAATACTTCCTCTTTTATTTTCTGCAGCTTTGGGGCAAGACCCTGCTATGAACCCATGATGTCTTCTCTGTACTTCTGAGTTTTGGGGAAGTGTAGTCTTGCCTCTTTTTTCTAAGTCTTCACAACTGTCTGTGACACATGGCTGCCTAATCTCTTTTGCCACAATATCCAAAGTCCACTCTGGCACTGAATATGAACCTGAAGGAGAGCCAGGGAGCCAGTGCTGGTCGATCGTTCTTCTCCCCTTTACCTCCTGCTCTGGGAGTGCTTTGATGGCAAGGAGCTCCCCTGCTTTCCAGCAGAGCTACTTTCTCTTCTGGAGCTCACACAGCCTGTCCCAAAAGGAAATTGCTGGGTCTTCCTTTGTTGTGCCAGGACAGACTTAAGTAGTCAACTAGGGAAGGACTGCTGTAATGGAGACTGTGGATTTTGTACAGGAGTCAAAGCAAGAGACAGCTGTGCAGCCTGAAAGATGATCAGAAGATAAAATGACAAAGGCTGAATTTCTAAAGACATTATACTGCCAATTAAAAGTCTGAAATCTTCCTGGCTTGCTCTGCCCCAGAAATTCAGATCAAATCATTCACTGAGCTGTTCCTACAAAAGGAACTGGAAATTCAATAGGTCACATTGTCAGCTAGAATAAGTCCACTGACTCCAGGGGAACTACTCCACTTTCTGTCATCAGAGAACCTGGCCCCATGACCACGAGCTTCAGATTTTCCACATGGCTGTTTCCTTGGGACTTACATCATCACCCTGAACAACAAGAAGAGTTCAAGGTCACAGTGAAGAAAGATTTTTAAAGAAGCAAAACAAGAGACCCAAAAAAAGCTCAAGTTCATGCTGTGCCTCATAATACCACCTGGTTTAGTGGACCTGTGGATCAGTATCTTCCTCAGGTTCCATGTGATTGGTGCCATATGTTAGTGCTGAGTCCTTCAACTCAGGACCATAAATGGTGGAGGTCAAGGACCCACAGGGCAGCTGTGCTATGACTTTGCTTCTTGCCAGTCCCATCCCATCTACAATACAGTACTTGTGGCATCATGGTACAGATAAGGAAGGCCTTCAAAGTGTTAGTTTCCTTTACTGTTGTCTCCTAATCTGCTGTCCACCAACATAGAAAGGAATATCTTTTATCTCAGTTTTACAGTAAGAACCCAAATCATAAAAGAACATGTAGGATTTCCAGGATGAGCAATGCCAATGAAAACAAGCTTTAAAAATTCTGCCTGAAATTTCCAAAGCATGACATTCTCCCCTAGGCAGAAAGCCTGCAGACGGTTCTGTGTATCAATTAAGAGGTGCTAAGTCACTTCTTCAGCCTCACATGGGCTGCTCCATCAGTTAGATTCAGCTAAAAATCAGTTAGGAAGAAGAACTCAGTGCTGCTATGAAGAAGAATGATCATTACCTAACACATCTTTCCTTGCAAAGGCATGAGTTCAGTAATTTACAGGTTCTTTCCTATTTCTGACTACTGTGATCTTATATGCTGTATATCATCTTAACAAAATAAGAGCTTTGGTGTTATCCCTTCCTGTCCTCTGCTGTCACCCCAAACCTTTTATGTGAGGACTGAAAATCTAAACTGTTTGTTTCAAAATTGTCAGAACAGCAGGGGTAAAAACTCTCTAAAACGAGATACTAATTATTAATGTGTATGCTTTTCACATCCATCTCCTACTCAATGGAATGATTCAGTTGAACATTGCTCAGTGAGAAGATCCATTTCTCATACTTCTTTAATTTTTTATCCATTCGTAAAGTTTCCCAAGACCTAGACAGCAATAAGACAGCAAAGAAATTGCCCAAGGCATCCTCTTAAAGAAGCAGTATGGGCTGGGTTCTGTTCTGCCACAGATTAGTCTAAATTGGTAGTTATTCCATTATGTCAGTGAAACTGAACTGCTGAAATGCAGAGGCGAATCTGGCCCCATGATCTAATTCCATGATGAAATTGCTAGTGTAAATAAATGACTGCTGCTGTTCAGTGCTTCCCCCCTCACTCCCCAAAGTGCCCTAATGAATAATGAGTTTTATGAATAAGCTTTAATGAATGACTGAACACATTTTAACTGTAAGTTAGAACACTTTCCTTCACACTTTCCTCCGCTGCTTTCCTTTGCTTCCTTGAACCAGAGAATTGCCCTCTTAAACTACCTGTCAATCACACATACAATTACCATGTCTCAAAAGGTGTTACCAAACAGCAAAAGTGTCCAGTTTTTAATTCCAAGAAAAACATTCCATATTTGTTTTAAACATCTAACTCAGGTTTCAAAATGCAAGTGCTGAAACAGAAGAAACCTCTAAGCATTTATTCCTTCCTTCCCTCCGCCCCCCAAGATTAAAATCCATTCATTTCAATCAAGTCATTCAGAGGAAGGCTGTAAAATGAATGACATAATTAGCCACTTAATATACCGCATATGGAATTTTAATTTCAGATGAAAATCAGAGAGGCTTTTCTAAAGCTCTTCACTGAGAGAAAAAAAATAGTGGTATGTGAAGACAGCTAATGCTTTACAGTTTAGTGCTAATTTTTTGTCTGAGTTCCCTAATACTCTCGGCATTACTTAATAAATTTACTGAATTTACTGAAATTTACTCAGGTTTACTGAATAAACCTTCTTGAGTTCCATCAGAAGGGGCAAATATACCTTTACAGAGTGAAGAAGTCAGGAAGATGGTGAGACTAAGGACCTACTTTTGCCAGGTTACAATGCAATCACAAAGAATGAAGTGACTGCTTCCTCTGACTGAATCCTGTGGGAACCAGTTTGGGGACAATTTTCTGAAATGTCTTCCAAGAGGCTGAAGCACAAAAGTCAAAAATTAAGGCACATCCAAATAGGTCTGTACTTCTGAAAACACTCATTCTCATGACTCCCAAAGTCATATGAGTAATATGTATCTGATCCAGAAACAGTTTTAACCAAACTCCTGCTGACCAACACTGTGGGATTTTATGGCTACAGCCTAAATATTTATCAAAATTAAATCAATATTAATCAAAATTAAAAAAAAAAAACCAAAAACAACAAAACAAAAAAACAAAACAACCACCCCACAAGAGAGCTAGAAGGCAATTGGACAGTTCACTATCTGATGAACTTCACTGTCTCTGTAACCAGTCCATCCTGTTCAATCCTGCTGGCCACTCATTTCTGTCCTGCTTGTATTGACATATTCTGCAGGCTTTTAACCACATTACTGAGTCAGGCAACACCAGAAGATGACCCATTAGCCTATTAGATTAAACAAGATATACTAAACAGGAGATAATAGTCAAAGGGGAGGGAATGGGAACAAGTCAACATTACTCAAGGGTTAGAAAGATGTTCCAAAATGTAATCTGTGCTCATTACCTTGAGTAAATATACAGTCAACCTCCATTTGCACAAGCCTTCATCACATGAAGTGATAATTTCAGGGAGAAAAAAACACATTCCAGCAGTGTGGAATTTGTGCAATGAAATACTCTTCCCCCCATGTGCTCCTCCCAGACTTTGGGAGCAATTTCATTTACCTGCATTACTTTCACTGCTCGCTGATGACTTTCAGATCCATCTGCCCATACCACAGGGAATGCAGCAAGAAGTACAATGCTTCTTCTGTGGAAAAAAAAAAAAAAGTCCCAAGAAAACTTTGGAGACAGAAGGAAAGGTTAAAAAATTCGTGATTAAAGTATTGAAATCCTTTGGCATTGATCTACATCCCAGATTACCTCAATTGTACTACCCTCTTTCTTTTTTTGTTTTGTTTTGTTTTGTTCTTTTTGTAAAAGTCAAAACAACTGTATTAAAATATGCTTATCAGTATAAGTCCATAATATTTCTGTTCTTTTTTTTATTTGGATTTTTTTTTCAATGATTAAAATAAACTTTCTAAACCTCATTTGCTCTTTGCATGTGAGATTTTTTCTTATTTTGGTCTGAGAGAGAGTTTAAGGAGGAACCTCCTGATCCTAATGGAAGCCTTTCAGGGTTCCCTCATACCACATCATGCCAATCCCATGCACTTTTCTAGATGCATAATTCAAGTCACTGTGACATTATTCTCAGCTAGGCTGGCATATGTCACTGATGGTGAAAAAATCAAAAGTGAACCTGCCAAAGGAAGCAGAAGAAAACCTTTATGGAAATTTGCAGCATCTAAACACTAAAAGGTTGTGGGACTGTTTTCCTGAAGAATTGTTCTTGTTGAACAGGAGGAGCATGAAGTCTTGTACCACAACTGGCACACACGAGATGAAGATGTGCACCAAAAGCTTGGGTCTTTCTCCCATGTCCCACTGGCCATCAGAAACAACAGGGTTGTCAGCTCTTTGGGGAAAAGGTAAGGGCCCTGCAAGACCACTGAAAGCCCCTTCCCAGAACACTTGTCAAGGAGCTTAGGCCAGCAGCTTAGAGTCACATGCCATTCTTTCACTTTGATTGCCACAGAGGATTGATTGAGAAAGAGAAGGGATCTGTCCGGTTTTTCCAGTATTCCAGCTCTCAGCCTCTTGGGGACCTGATGCTGAGGCAAAAGCCATTGCTCTGATCCTTTGTGTAACCAGGCTGCTGGCCTTGGACCCTGGCACCCTGTTAAACTCTGGAGCCCCACCACCTCTCCCCTGGCTGCTCTGCATACAGCCCTCAGATGTTAACCACCAGACCTCACACAGAAATGCAAATGTTTCACTTTTAGATGTTTATGAAGGTCCCCTCACAACACCTCTGGCTTCATATAATGCACAACAAAACACAATGGCAAAGGCCTGCAGATAGTTAAGTCATCTCACTGCAGAGCTAAGTTGTATAAGACCTCCAAAATCATCTTTTCCAGCCTGAGCCAACACAGAGCCTGGCATTACACTCCAACAGCCAGCATATTTGGAAGCAAATGAAGGACCCACCACTGATGCCTGGCAATTTTGAAAGTGTAATATTACAAAAACTTATTAAAATCCATCTCAGAGTGTCTTGTTTCCACACACCACTTTTTTCCTCCTTTAATTATTTGATGTTCTCAGCTTCAGGAAACACCCCCCTGCCCTTGGAACTGGAGCAACTGTGTCACAGAGATCACAGTCCCTTTAAACTTCATGTGGTTACAACATTGCTGTCCCACTTCTATCACAAACAGTGTCACTGCACATCTGGTCTGGCTGTGCCTGTTTTCTGCATGCCCTTTCCTGCCTAGGGATCACCTTGAGCAGATGTCGCTCTCCATCCAGCGGCTGGTGAGCAGCCATGGTGGCAGCGATCCAACGGAGGAAACTGATGAGCCATCATGTTTCCCCATCCAATGCCAGCAGGGTCCTGGCTTGATTGCCCTCTTTAAAATGCTGCTTCCAGATGGAAATTCCCACTTGGAGAGAACTCTCTAAAATGCACGTACCCATAGGACATTACTAGGCAAAAACAAGAAGAGGAGTCTGTTTATGTCTGTAAAGCCTACATCCGCACTAATCGGACTCCAGGCCTGGTTATTCCTGTTGTGCTCCCTGCAATAGCTTACTTACACTGTCAACAGGAGGATGTATCAGGCCAGCCAAGCACTGACTGACTCAGCACAGTCAGAGCTTAAGAATTCCCTGAGGATGGATGGACAGAAGTCAGCATGGAGGACAGAGTCAACAGTGTTCAGCTCAAAAAGGCTTCAGGGGGAAGATCTCCTACAAAATACAACAGCAGCAAGCTAATTTAAACCCCTTTTCCCAGCTACAACCTTTCTCTCCTTCTAGACAAAGATTAGAGGCTGTTTCAGTCTGACTAGTGTTTAGTATTCCCTGGCCCACGGTGGGAGATGCAAGAGACATGCACCATGGCAACATGAAGGTTCAACATGCTGCTTTTCCACAGCACCGAGTCTTGAACTACAGACCACGCTTTCCACATTTGCACCACATTTTCTGCGTAGTTCAGACACACAGACCTTCTCTGCTCCCCTCCACACTACAGACCTGCAACAATGCCCCAGTGCTCCTGCTGGAGAAGTCAATAAATGAAAAAACTTGTGGTGTATGCTTTACGATAGACACACTTCTCATAATGGCAGATGTGGAGAAAAGATGGAGAGAAGGTGGATGAAGTTCTTTGAACACTGCTTAGCTGCGAGGACATTATTTCTGCATATTTTCTTGAGCTGTCATTTCAAAGATGATGCTTTGAGTGGGATTTGTCTCACTCTGTTTTAGCTATCTACATCTGAGCAAGTCACCTTTCATATTCAATGCAGAGAAATAGGCATGTCTGGGGTGTGAATCATCTGATTTACTTTATGCATCTCCTTTAGACTAAGATGAATCACACTCCAGAAGTGCTTATTTTTCTCTATTGACTATAAAGGGAATCAAGATGAATACTCAGATAGAGTATAGACACCTACATTTGCAGGGTCAGATGACTCTTACCCTGCACCTGCTGAGACACATCTTGGGGTAACATCCTCCACACAGGCAATCATTACTCTCACTCTATCACTCATCCATGCCAAAGCCTACAACCAAGACAGCAGTTCACTTAAGATCCCTCTCCAAAATCTGCTACACATCCAGAGCCAGTACAGGGATCTGAACATCAGCCTGCTACAGAAATTAATAAGGGAAATAAGTGGGAAATGTATTACTGTATTGAAGGAAGCCTCAGAATGGAAGGGTAGAATTGGAGTAACTTGCCTGGAAGGAATTACCATTATTGGCATAGGAAATGGGATCCCATTAAAGACACTTAGTCCAGGGTGGGGTCTGGGGAACACAACCATTTCCATTGGCAACTGCAACAGCAGGAATCACAAATGAAAAAAAAAAAAAAAAAAAAAAAAAAAAAAAAAAAAAAAAAAGAGAGAGAGAGAGAGAGAGAAATTATCAACTATGACTAGCTTTTGAGTTTTTCACAAAACCCAAGAAACAGGCAAGCAAGCTGGTTGGAAGATTTCATTGAGAACCAGCTTGTCTCATGAACATGACACCTGGCACATACTGTGGTTTTTTAGTGAAATCAGTTAGAAACATTACCTTGCTTGACAGGACACTCATTACCCACAGTAATGTTTCCTTGACCCACCAGGACAAGTTCATAGACATCCTATCTGGATGTCCTCAAGGTTCAGAAATCTTGTCCTGTTCACATCCATACCCCCAAGAGCACTCATGGCTGTCAGAGGTGTCCAAAAATACAGCATACACTTCTCACATGAGGCAGATACTAGCCAGAAATAACCAGTGTTTCCATTCAGCGTGGCTATCTACCCTTTGGTCTCCCAAGCATTCACTATACCCACATTCTGCAGCTACGCAAGGAAACATTCATTTGTCCTGGCCCAAGTCTCTAGCAAGAGATTTCCTAAGTCAGGGCATGGGAGGACAAGCTGGGTTCCTGCAATTGACGTGTGGAGTCATAGCGCTGTTGATATCCATTAGCACAGACCTATGAAATGTCCAGGACAAATATGAATTTTGGATAAACACAAACAGAGCATATTTTTATAACATGGATGAAGTATTAAAAGATCCTTTTATTTTTATAAAGACAATTCAAAACATCTGGAATCTCAAGTAAGTCTCTGTACACACTGTTTTAACTCAAACTCCCTGATATTTATGGAATTTCCCTTGCACTGCACTCTGAGCAGAGCTGACTGGCTGAGTTGAACCAGGCTTCTTTCCTGTGTTGGGAGAAACAGATGAACACAGAGCACCTGCTTTGGGTGGACAAACACAGTTAGCTGACAAGCCATTTTTTAATGGGAATATTTGGCTGAGTATCCATCCCAAAACGAGGCCTGAGTTTCTAAATACTCTGGCATCACAAAAGGACATGTGATTCCTTTCTTTATGGGCCCGGCATAGCTCCTCCTCTACTACCATAGCATCTGTCACCCTCTCCATGCAGCTCAAGAGTTGACTCAGCTGTAGGTGACTCATTTCAAACTCTGCTCTGAAAACAAAAGGCTCAGTGCTGGGTCTTTAGATATGCTAGTTGTTGCCGGGTGCTATCTTTCCATAACAGAGGAAAAAAAATGAAGCCAAAGCAACAATGTCCTTCAAATTGCAACCTGAGGACCGCTATTTACCATCAGAAAGCCACACTTTCCTAACTCAGTATTTCCTCGGGGCTGCCACTGACTTTCTCTGCTTACCACAGCAGGAAGTTGCACCATATGACACCTGCCCAGAATACAGAGCATTTGGCTTAAAAAGTACAAAGTCATGGGGAAACAATGATTAACTGTAAATCGCCATGGAATCCAGTCCCCAGGGGAATACCTCCAGACAACCTAGCAAATTGGTATGGATGTACATCGGCTTGCCAGACTGCATCCAAGGCTAATTTAATGGAGTAATGCTGCAGCACAAACAGAGGCAAGATACTGCCTAGTCCTCCAGCAAGTTTCAGTGCTCTCTTTCAGAATATCATGGATCAAAACTACTCCTATTAAGCTGGCATGCTTAAATGAGGCAAAAGAACATGATGTGTCAAATCTGTGCCAGCCTCTGAGGATCACTTTCTTCAGACAGATATTAAAGCTGGTCAGCACAGCCTCTGAAGCTTTTCATCCTGGATCATGCATGGGAAGAGGACATAAAAAGTTGAACTTATTTGGGGCTTTGTAGATCATTATCAGTGCCGTGAGGGTACTTCTACATTCAGTGAGGTCAATGGCAAGGCTCCCACTGCCTTCTTGGGGTGCATAGGCAGGGAGTGTTGAACTGCACCCAGAAGCAGGGAGGAAATGTTATTGGAAAGCTGATAGAAAGTGCAGAGCTCAAGGGCAAGCTGGCACCCACCACCTTCAGCTGCAGCTACTTGGTGACTGTAAGCAGTACTCTTGAGGGACAGAAGTTTTATAGATTCAGATATCACTGGGATTTTCAAAGGCTAGCTGTCAGTGGTGCAAAAGACCTCAACTTGCAGCTTTCTGGGACTAGGGAAAGGTAATTCACAGAAACATAAAAATTCAAACCTGCTTAAGAGATGACCTTCATTCAACAATCTTTTTTGAGTAACGACACAAGCAGTCAGGATAGACCAATTGTGCTATCAAGGCTCTGTTTCTAAAGGTTTTGCTATGTATTTAACTTTACCTCAGAAAACACCCTTTGCAGCAGACAGGAGCCTTGTGTTATATATAGAAATATGTGATAGCAATAGACAGAGAGGAGCCACAGGGCTGACAGTAGGAAGGGTCAGGGCTTTGAAGTCACATCCGGGGCTCATCTCACTTGGTAAGAAATCTGGGGTCCATAGCAGGAGAATGGAGGCAAGGAGGCAATCCTTGGAGGGGTGAATTACAAGCTCTGTCTCAGAGAAGGAAATTTTTCTCTGTCCTTTGCCTTCCCCACAGTGCTGATCCTACTGTGGGGGCTTCTTCTACCTCAGCCTCTTGTCCCTGCAGCACAAAGGCAACCTCCCCCAAGAAAGCAACCACAGACCTGTACACAGACCTCTCTGCAGCAGCCAAGAGGCAAAAGCAGCTACAGCTGGGATCAGTTCTGCTTCTGGCATCTGTGTTCAAGCCCAGCTGCTCAGCTGGGGCCTTGCTCCTGCCTCTTGCCAGGCTGGTAACCTACAGCCAAATACCCCCGGGTTTGAACATCAGCATTCTCCACCTGCCTCCAGCACATGACCCTGTCCCAGTTTTGGATCACCCTCGTGAGTCACATTTTTCCTACCTCCCTCTTCCAGCTCTCCCAGCGGAGTGGCAGCGTGGGGCCAAGAGTAGAACTCATCATTATGAGCACCAGGCTCTGTGAGGGAAGCTGGGGTGCAGACCAAGGAGCTGAGCTTGGTTATCTCTATGTGGGATTCAGGTGTCCTGGGGTTAAGGGGAAAGCCAGTTCTGCCAGCACTCTGGGACAGCATGGCCGCTCCTCCTGAGGGATGCTGCTGTAGTGGGCACTCCATGTTCTCCCACTGAACTGAGTCACTCATCACCTGCCTGTCAAGGGTAAAGCTGGCCACGAGAATTGGAGACCAAAGTGTAAGGACAAACAGCACAGGGCTCAGGCAGGAGCATCAGTTCCCTCACAAGTGTCTGTGCACGGGCCTGTGCAAACGCCCTCCCTGAAGGCCCCAGCCCCTTCCTCGCTGCTAACACAGGCTGTCGGGCCGGGGTGCTGGGGAAGGCCCCTCCTGCCCTGCCTGTCTCTAACCCTCCCTGAAGGGCTCAGGCCCTTCCTCGCTGCTAACACAGGCTGTCGGGCCGGGGTGCTCGGGAATGCCCCTCCTGCCCTGCTTGTCTCTAGCCCCCGCCAGCGCCTCCCTCCCCGCGCCGCCGGCCCACGGCTGCGGAAGGAAACTGCTCGCCATGGGGGGCTACGCAGGAGACGAATTCCAGCGCTGGGGTCAAATTCCTCCAGCAAGGAATCTGGAAGTCCTTCAGTACTGGCTAAAGACTGCTCTCTGTCCCCTTAGCAGAACTGAGTTTCAACCAGCAGAGTGTTTTTCTGCTCTGTCAGTGGGTTGCGTGAAATGCATACAACAGTGATAAATTATCATGAGCATTTTGTAGTGCTCCTTGACCAAACTTAAGCTCCTCACGAAGTGATTTCTTAGAATTACTTCTTTGCTCTCTCTTCCCGAACTATTAAGTTACAAGTCTGTGGTTAATTACTACAGCAAACTTTGGGCTGTCACCTAAGAACAAAAGGTCTTTTTGATAGCAGATGTTTACTTTCAGCTGAAAGGGCATATGCTCAAATTTTGTGCAGTGTATCTTACTTGCATTTTAATTCTTCAAGATGAAAATATCATTTGGCTGCACGGAGAAGCAGAAAGGTGAAAATGTCATTGGATAAAACCTCGGACTTTTTCTCAAAATTGGCACTTACAAATGTCTTCCGGAAGTTGGAGGTCACTGCCCACACAGTCCCACAGCTTTCGGGCATTAACCCGAAGTTATTGTGTGGAACTGGAATTCCTACAGCAAGGTCAGATAGTTTATCCCGAATGTTAGCAAATTCCAGCAACTGATCTAACACAGATGCTTTCACTCCCTCCAGTGGGATGCTCCGGAGGCAGAGGAGTGGTTTTGAACAGGGCTGCCGCTTCCTCCGTGCATCCAAACGGCAACCCTGCTGCAGATGGGCTTTGTGCTTCACCCAGATCTGACTGTAACTGCTATGACCCTCCCCCAAAAGGTATTAAGCCTCATCTCCATAGGTATATAATTTTTTAATACATAGGGCAGCAGGAGACACTAGCTACACTGTCACCTAAGTGTTTCTGGAAGAGGAAAAAGAGCTATTCAGCATTAAAGATTCAGGAATGTCTGTTGACATATTAAGGAAACAACCTCGGGGGACAGCTGACACGGCTCCAAGAAGCATTACCAAGGGAACAGTGACGCAAATGTCTTCCATTTTTACAGGCTGGCAGCTCGCCAGGTTCCCTCGCCTGATGGCTGATGTAATGCTAATCCCTATCTGGGTTAGTGCTCGGATATCAACCACAGCAGCTCACTGAGCTGCAATCAATATAGCACACTTTTTATAGAAGAGCGTACAAAAAAAATTCTGCTCTAATCTACTAGGAATATGTACAGTAGAGTAATAGCAGGGGAAATTTAATGGCTAGCCTGGAGCTCACCCAGCGTGTGCTTTTGCAAGCGTGCACGTGTGTGCGCAGGCTTGTACACAAACCCATCTACACCTCAAATAATGGCAAGTCCAGGCGAGGGCCACACATTGAGAAAGGGCTGGCTGTTCATCACGTACAAGAAGAGTCTTCCAATTCCTTTACTAAGGGAGGTATTGGCAGAGGAAAACAAGTAAAATGGGACCGGAAAATAAAACAGGTTATCAGTCCTAGCATGGAATGAAATGGATGTTTCTGCTTTAATGGCAACATTTTGCAGTTCTGTGAGTACCAGAGGGCTCTGTGGGGATTAAGGTAGCTTTACAGCACCCCTCTGCAGGGAAGGCAGCACTGAGTCAGAGTGAAGAATGCACAGTGGGTCAGTAGCTGTCAAAACCCACCAGCCCTTCCGTCAATGTGTAAATTCCTTCATAGTGCCACCAGCACCGGCACCTTAAGACAAGATATGACCAGGAAAGGAGTCCAGAGATCCTGAATTACCATTCAATTATCTGAGGAGCAATCTGGCTTCCTCATAAAAGAAGAATTTTGAAATACTGAGTAATTTCCAGTTAATATAGTCCTGGCTCTATACCATCTACCATGGAAAACCTTTCCACTGCTTGACTGCACCTAAACCACTCAAGAGCACTGGTTTGCTGTGAGCTGATTGTGCAGCTTCCTGCTTCAGCACACCATTTCCTGTAAGGGATAAACCCCTGTCAGTTTATTTCACAGGATACTGGTGTCGTAGCTGGGAAAGTATCTAAGGGTGTTCTTGTCCCAGATAAAATTTTAAGATGAAATCCATGTGTAACAAAGTAGATGAATGTCAGCCTTATCCCATGCTTACACTGTTTCCTTCTATTCCCCCTTTACAAGGTAATATTTAAGGGAAACTTTGGAAAAACGCTACTTAAAAGTAGAAGCTGATATTCCAGTAGTATTATTGGTCCTTGGGTTGACTCCTTGCAGATGTGAGAAGAATATTAACCACATCATTCAGGATTTCCAAAGAGGGTCAGTTCACAGACAGCCCAAGAGCTGGGCTGGTATTTTGGGAAAATCCAGTTACATGGCCTATGGAGATTAAAAGGCAATACTCTCAATCACGTCTTTCCCCAGGCCACACTCAAGGCAATCTTTCTACAGCAGCTGGTGTTGGCTGGACTGAGTAACTGACCCTTCCTTTCACTGCAGCAAAAATGAAGGAAATCCATGTCCATTCATGTTAGGCCATACCTACTCAAGCAGCACATGGCATAAAGCTCCCCTGAGATGCTCACCAGCACCCAGCTGAGCCTTGCATATCTGTCAGGCATTCCCTTGTATTTCTGCCTCCCTTTTGCCAGGAGCTGCCAGGGCACAGTGCTGCCTGTGGCCATCCCTCTCTCCTCTGCCCTTTATTCTCCACCAGCAGAGTCCTGCACACAGCAGCAGTAGCTTCAGGAAGGGCTGACTGTGGCAGTGGTGTGGAGGTAGTGGTCTGCAAAAGGGTTTTCTGGATCCCTCCAGTAGGCAAAAAGAAAGGAGCAAAACAGGGAAGAAGAATAAGGCAGGAATTACCAAAAAAATCAGGGCAGGTGTGGCAAAACAAAAGCAAGAAGAGGACAGCATTTGGCTTCATAACTTCTTCCTTCATTTCTACACCATTGGTCACCAGAAGCCATGGCCCTCTTCCATCCACCCATCCTGCTCAGTGCTTCCTGGCACAACATTGGCTCCTCTGCCTTTAGTTCCCAAAATACACTCTAAGCAAATGGATAGTCTTGTTACAACAGCCTCATAAAACAGACTAGTTGAGAGCATTAATATAATCATATTGCCCTCTCTCTGATTTGTGAAGAGGTAAAATGTTTGAGCACCAAAGAGCTCTGTTCTCCTGCAAAGGACTTAGCTGAGGTTGCTCACATGTCATTATGGGAGGAGAAAGCTTATTTCCCTTTCAAAAAAAAAAAAAAGAGCAAGGAAGAGGCAAATAGCTCACATAAAGATACATTTCAACACACTTTATACATGTCAGTGCTCCAGACTTTCCCTCCCTTTGCAGCACACACACACGTAACAGGGAGGGAATTATAAGCCCAGTCCTCCTCGCAGACAAAGCAAAGATCACCTCATGGAATTATGATGCAATACCAATGTGAAAGGAAGCTCCAAGTCCTTCCTATGCAATCTATAGGACATTGGCACAATTTTTTAACAGATGTGTTTATATTTCCTTAATATTTAATGAAATTGTTACGAAAAACATATTCTAAAAATTTTGATGTAAATACAGTTGGTTGTGCTTGAGTTCTGAGTGAAGAACAGTCTCCATTATTTTTTCCACATGCTCATGCTATATTATAATAAAAGCATACTCTGTTCTGACAGACATGTTGTGTGTGCTTTATAAATAATTTGCACAGTTGGAAACATTGATGTTTAGCAAAAATCCCAGTGCCAGCAAATGCAATGTGGAGAACCTCCTTTGTAGCAAACTATCTGCATGCTGACCATGGGAGGTGATCTCCAGATCATGCATGAAGGACCTACTCTGTATCTCCATGCAGCTCAGCAGGGCTCCTCAGAGTCCAGCACTGCTCCAGTGGAGCACTCACCTCTCTGGAGGACACAAACCCGAGCGAGAAGACTCCAGACAAGCTAATAGTCTGGTCTAGGTGGAGTTTGAAATATTGTATTTTAAAATCCAAGATACATATCAGTTAGCACCAGTGCCCTGCAAGGTTCATTGCCTTCCCAGCATCTCTCTCACTTATGGAAGGGTCCAGTAGTCTCTGACAATCCAATTGATGTGACTCAAGCATTATCACACAATCTTTCTGACTCTAAACACCCTACTTCATTGCAGTACTCCTAGAAATAGTCAGAGAGCTCCAAAAAGATCCTTCTGGTATTTTGTTTTAGAATGTCAATGCAAAGCTGATATTTATAATCTCTTGTGACCAATCATTTAAAACTAGGTGGTTTTCAGGGAAAAAGTATGAGACAAAATTCACAGGAACAAGAAAATGTCATCTTTACAAAGGCAGAGCAAATATGGTTCTGTGTTTTCAGTGCAGGAATCATTCTTATCCAGGCCAGCAGCATCTGGGGATTTCTACATTTTTCCTATATATAAACAAAATAAACTTGGGGTGTGGATCAGTCTCAAGTTCCAAAAACCTCTGATTCCCTGCCAAAATGAAGGGTCAGGTGCAAAACTGACTCCAGTTCCCAGCTGGAATAATACACACACCCCTGTGTGCAGGGCTGGAGTCAGTGTGTTCGTGGATGGATTTGTGTCCATCCCATATTAATGGCAGGGTCAGAAGGAATATCTGAATGAACAATGCATTTTACACAGCTTCCCTGTATGATGCATCATCCTGCACCACATCAATATACGTTGGCAGCAAGTGAGGACTGCAGAACACAAAAATTCTATTCCTAAAGGTAGAGGAGACTCTGCTTTAGCCCAGAGCACAGGGGCCTGGGTTTCTTCTCACACTCCTGCACAAGCATGAATTAGCAAGAGAGGGACTTGCCTGTTCTGTTGTAACAAGTGTCACACAAAAGTAGATGAATAATCTTGGTCTTAACAGCAGCATCGGCCTTTGTAGATGCATTTCTTAGTGGCAAGACACCCATCAAAGGTGAACATTTGGCCTTCTGCCTTAAAATGAAGGCACAGCTGGCTGAAGAGCTGAGCTGAGACCTGGCCTGGTGAACATTGCCCAGTGGTAAGTTTGAGGAGGCCAAAGAGAATGACACTTCTTTGTCCTACCCGTTAGGCACTCGTGCCCTGTCCGGCTGTGTGCAGCTGCGCCACTGAGTCTGTGACCATCAGAGGAGCCATGCTCCGATCTGAGTAGCTGGAATCGCTTCACCCCTGGGTCATTACGATATTCAATTATGGCTCTGTACTTAAGTGACACAATAGGTACGGGAATTGAAAGCACAAGAACTCCTAACCTCTGATCCCAACTCTACAACAGAATCCCTCACTGGCTTTAGGCAAGGTACTTAACATCTCCGCCTCAGTTTTCCCATTTGCAGAAGGGGGCTAATAATACTCAGCTACCTACTCCACAGGGAAGTCCTGAGGATTCATTACTTAATGTAAAGCAGCTGAAGATGAAAACCTGCATGTAAGTGCCAAGCATTATTACAGTTACCAGGTTTAGCTTCAATTTTTTCAGACTTGCTTTCCTCTTTGAAATGAGAAAAAGTGTTCCTTTTAGTTGACCAAGATGGGTGTTCTGCACTACATTTCCTATAGAAGTGGTAAGGCGCCCTGGGAATATGAAAGGAAAGGAGAAAAATGTGTCCCTTTGGATCCCAATCTATCTTTCACATCCTCTCAGGAAATTGTTTTGAAAGTGTCCAACACTTGGTGCAATATGCTGCAAAGGCAAAAAATTTTACTCTTTCGAGAATGTTTTATGAGCCCCAAGAATAAATCATCTCTAGCAGGGATGGTGAAGCATAATGTTAAGAGTCTGTGATTTTCCTCAGAGGTAAAGAAATTATTCTAAGCTTTTCCCCAATTTGTTCATGAAACTTTAACAAGAAAATACCGAGAGGCATTCTGGCACATCGCTGGGATATGTACATCAAGAAAAACCGAGGGGAGTGTTTCAATTGACCAAATTATTTCCTTCAGTCTCAAATTATTTAAATGTTTGACTTTAAGCAACAGTTCTGGTATGGCAAACTGCTTTCATGGCAAGGCAGTCAATATAATGCTTGGTCAGCATCTTTAAACAGACTGGCATAATTGTGTGATGGAAGGCGGGGGGGCTGGTCATCCTAACATGAGCTGTGCTGAAACTACAATCTGCAATAAATGGACACAGCAAACAAAAGGACCAATTCAGTATTTTCAAATGCTGAGATTATTGGAAACAAAGGAAACAATTTTGTCACCCCAGGAAAAAAAAAAGTCCTTTTATGATTGTTCTGAAAAAGCCCCCTGCCATGAACGGCTGCCACTCCTAAGAATTCAAAACATGCAGCTAATGCACATGGCTCTGCTTCCAGCTTCATTAATATGAGATTTTTGGCACTGCAGGAGCACCTCCTGTGTGTACTGGATCTGTATCTGGCATAAGCACACCAGTATGTTTCTGTTGAATTAGTCAGAGCACATGATGTGGTGTTTATGCCAGTTTTATGCTGACTGGAGAACGGACATTACCTGATTCAGTTCAGTGTCTACCAGTGTGTCAAACATATCTGAACCAGCATAGTAAGTTGTGCTTGTCCAGTGCTTGGCTGCACATGGCTATGATGTCCTGGTCCAGCACAGAATGCTTTTTAGGCCAGATTTTTATTTTTTAAATGAAACTATGATTTCAGACACACAGTGCAGTTACATGCCTTGCTTATGTTAGCTACGATGTTCTGCCCCTTTACTGTAAGGTGTTGTTTAGTTACAATATTACCATAATAGAGATTATATAATTCCAGAGAAAAAGCTCTTCTTTGATGCTCACTTCCAGGCTTCAGGTTCCTTAGTGAATGCAGGAATTGTTGAGTGCCTCCTGAATGTAAAACACTTATGTGTCTCTTCAATAAGTAAATGAAAGTCACCAAGTTATCGTGAGCAAAGCATGTAAAGAAAAGGAGTATTAAATCAGAAGAGAAATCTACAATCTGCTTCTGCTTTTCTCACTTCCCATTGACTGGGGACTAGGACCAACCACCCAGCACTCTGAGTTGCTCCACTTTCAACAAATATTGGTCAAATCCTGCAGGATCAGAGCCAGCTTTGAGACATGCTGGCAAGATGATTCTGCTAGGATCCTCCCTTCCTCATCATCCCTCCCAAGCAGAACAGAGTAATTTGCAGCAAAGTGGGTGGGGAGGGTTCAGAAATCTTTGAGCTCCTACAGCGTACCCAGGCGACACAGAGGCCAGCCACATGTATGCTGGGGATGTCAGCATCCCAGCTATTTTCTAGAAACAATTCCCTCTGAAGGGAGCAGTCCTTCAGACAAAGCCTCATGACACATCCGGGTGACTTTTAGGCTTTTTTCCTTTTCTTCTAATTACTTAGTCATGGAACCCAGAATAATTAGCATAAATGGTCAAAAGAGCCACAGAAACAAAATGCCTCTTGGGACATTGCAACACAATGCTGAACTAGTGAAAAGAAACTTCATTAACCTAAAAACAGTGTGAGGCTCCTTGTTTCACCTGCTTTTTCCTGCATCTCTGTCTTATTATTCCTCCTTCCACCTCTGACTTTTTCTGTTTTCTCCACATAATTCTCTCCTGTCTTGGTTTGCATTCCCTCTTCCAAAACCAATTTTCTTCTCTTGTTCATTATGTCATGCCTTTTCTTTGCACTATGGTTTTACCTACATCTCTCATTTTTTCTCTGATCGTTCCCATTTATTCCTGGCCATTGTCAGCCTCAGTTTCCTTGGTCTGGCTCTTTAGGTCTCCACTGCTCTTCTCTTCACTTCACTTCTCTCTGTCTGATGTTTTCTCTTCTTTCATATTCGTATCCCTGAGGAAATTAAGTTCTTTCGCCTTGAATCTTACACATTCTTATTCCCCATTCTTGCAGTCCTTCCCTTTTTTACACTGTGTGTTATTCTTATTCCCTCACACCCCACTGCCCTGAAAACTTGCTGTATCTTTACCCATTAGCTACTTGGCAAAACGTCATTGACAAGCTATGGATGTCACTACAGCCACAGGAGCCACAGCCATAGGAGTGATGTTTACAGAAGCAAGACTGGGCTGAAAAGAAGCTCTGCTTGTGCACAAGCTAACCCATGGAGAGTTATTAGTTTGGCTTATCAGAGGGTGGGTCAGCAGACAGGAAAATCCCAAGCTTATCTGTTTGTCCTTTGCATAGCTATGCCTGTTTTGTCATTGTTACTAATCCTTCCCCACTTTCCCAAAGAATGTTGTGGGTGCTGCAAGGATCAAGGGCTGCTGGTTGCCCCTTCCCTTGTCCCTCTTGGAAGTGGGGAGGTTACTGTAGCCAAAAGCATGCAGCGGCAGAGCCAGATCTCCTCTTCCACTTATGTTGGTGTGCAGCTTGGAGTCGCGTCAGCTCTTTGGATGAGATGTTCTTTCTGTGGCTGGAAATTGCATCAGAAGTTCATTGCAGAGGACAGCTGAGCCACCAGGCAGCAGCCAGCAGTGCCTGTTAGGGTACTTTTGCACTCCCTTTCTGAGCTTTACCCAGGTAGTTCCCTGCTGCACTGCCAGCTGATCTCCAGGAAGGACAGCCATGAGTGACTTGGGTGCTAGAGCTGGTCACTGGCCATGTAGAAATAGTGCACAATGTGCTTGTAGGTTGCTGTGATGAATCCCCTCTGCTCATGGCCAGCCTTCACACTAAATTCTCTTTTCACAGTGAAAAAGCCTAGAAACTACCCCGACTAACTCCTTCCCAAGGGTACCATCACTAAGTCAACAAAGTTGCAGTATAAATGTATGTGTCCCATTGTTAGGGGTGGGAGAGGCAAAACTGACAGGGGTTTGTCAGGAACACCCACAAAGATCCCTAGACACAAAGCAACCAAGTTTAAAGATCCAAAGGCCAGTGTCTTGCAACAGCAGCAGCCAAGTGCAGTCAAGCAACAAATGAACATTTGCTTTTCTGCTTCACATCCTTCCCAGTTCTTTCCTTAAGAAACGCGAGGATTAATAATTTTGGCCGCGGAGCCTGAGTTCACACAAACACATATGAAACCGGCAAACAATACCCCCATTAAACGCACCGAGAAGCTTAGAGACGGGAACAACTCACCTCCAAGAGCTTCACCCAAGTCCCACAGGAAGGCTACAGCGGAGCCAGAAATAGAGCCCAGACCTCCTGACTCCAAGCCCTGGGCCCTAACAAAAACACCAGCTTCCCTCCACCAACCCTCTCTTCATACACTACATTGACCAGACTGGAAAAGGCATTCAAAATAAATAAAACCCGCTTCTCGGGCCAAGTTTTAAAAAACATTTTCTTGTCATGGCTGGTTGTTTTTCTCCTGCTAGACATTAGGCAGTCTCCACGAGTGAGACAGCTCTCCTTTCTTCTCCAGGAAACACAGTTGTCTCCCACATGTTGCACTCAATGTAGCTCCAAGAAATGTTTTAGGAAATTCCCCCTAATTCGGTGAAATTGTTAGCTTGGCAGTGGCATGCTGGAAACAGGACTGAAAGGTTGCCTTGGAGCTTTTTTTTCATTTTTCCTTTTTAAAGTGTACAGGAGAGCTCAAGCTTCAGACGGGCTGCTGAGGAAGACAGAAACTCATGTTACATAGGAAGGATTTGGCAGGCCTGAACAGAGAAATTTCCAGAAGTGTTTGCGTGGCAAGAGCTCTGTGCCAATCCACATTTTTTAGCTATTCTGGCTGCATGCCCAGCCGAAAAGAAAGTCTTGTATCTCCATGCAGTTCACTGGCTTCCCTGAGGAGTTTCCATACTGCATGGCAACATTGGATAATCTCATTTGCGGGCCAGAAAAACTCCTGCTACTTACACTGTTACTAAATACCAGATGTGCTTAATAAAGAGTAAGTGGAGCCAAACCTAGGGTAATCACATAACCTATCATTAACATTTTCTAAAAACAAAAAAATGCCATTGGAACAGCAGATTACTGTTTTGCTTTGTTTGCTTTACGCCCTGTTACGGGAACCCCTGGGGTGCTGGGAAGGGAGCACGGCAGGAGCAGACAGCTCTGGCACGGCCGATGACATTGTTTACAATCACACCCCTGCACATCTGAAACATGTGTGAGAAAGTAAAGGCTAAGCAGATTTTGCTGTGCTGGCGAGGGAGAGGAGGATTGCAACAGGAAGTCTACGCCACCAAGAAAGTACTGGAGTCTCATGTTTCTTCATTCTGGGGAGGTGGCTGGGAAGGGGGGATGCAGCAAGGGCGGTGTGAGTTTGGTCTTTCATGATACGTACATCCCCTGGTCCCTGGTGCACGGCAATACAGGAGTGGACCTTGTTCCTTGAAATTTAATGATGGCCCAAATCCTCCAAGCCCATTTAAAATACATTTTTGTATGAGTCAGGGGGCCAGTCACCACACAAAATGTGTGTGCACATTTATTATGGATTTAAATGGATGTTGCACATGTGCATGTCTGATGCTGAACAGACCCCTGAGGGAAATAGCTAAATCTCAGCGATCGTAAGTGAATTCTGCTGTTAAGAGGAGGGAGACAGATGCACTGTGGTATCTGGAGCCCTGTGTGCCCTGGGCAGGGGAGGTACAGAGAGCAGGGAGTCACCCAGGTGTGAGACAGGCAAGCCCTCCCAAAATAAGACATGGGTGAAAATTCTTGCTTCTCCTACAGCTGTCTCTGCAACTGACAGGGGAGAATGGGCTTAAATGACTAGAAAAAGAGGTCTTTTCTTTATTTCAGTGTCCACTAAGTGGAAGAGAAGCCTGGCAAATGTGTGCAGACCAGGTCCTTGCAAGGCCACCCTTCACAGGTCTGCTTGCTTCACAGGCTGTGTGGAAAGCCAGATAAGGGGATGGGAACTGGGACAAGTCCAGGCCTTGCTTGTTTTGTACGTGAAGGGGAAGGCAGGGAGCGGGAGCAGTGAGTCACTCTCATCACACAACAGCCCCAAGCAGTGCCACTGCTCTAGGCCCTCCAGGTAAACTCTGACCCAAGTCAGTAGGAGTTGCAACCATGCAAAGCTGGGATATCTGATGCCAGGAGCTGTGCCAAGTGCACGAGGTGAGGAGGTCACAGTAGGTATCAGCCTGCCATAGTCCAGGAGCAGGAGGGTGGCCACAGCCCAGTGCTCACATGGCTCCCAGTGTGATTGAACCCCAGTGTTTTCCAAAGCCTGGATACAAGGAGAGAAAAGCCAGCAGGCCAGGGAAATACAGTGGGCTTGCTGCTGTGAGCCCACTGCTTGTGCTGTCCCTGCTTGGCCCCATTCATTGCAGCCCTGTGCAAGGTGGTGCCCACACTGCGCGTGTCCCCAGGAGCCCAGCAGCGCTGCTCCCAAAGGCTGTGCAGTGTGACAGCGAGTAGCACGGTTGCCTGTGCTGCCCCTGGGCCAAACAGATGGCACAGTCCTGCTTCCCAGCACAGGAGCCAGCTGCACAGTGGTGGTGATGGAGCAGCTGGTCATGCTCAGGCCAGGCTTTTGCCTGATGTAGGTGTTGCTTGGCTGGCCCTTAGCCAGAGGCTCAGGGCAGCAGATGACTCAGGGCACCAAAACAGCCATGTCCCCACCAGCTATTCTGTCTGCTCTGCAGTCCTGGGTCCTGGGCTTGCTGCTGCCACCACTCAGAGGTCAGGCTGAGCTGGATGTGGTTAGCCTGCTGAGGGGGTGAAACTCCAGGACACTTGGGTCCTGCCACACATCTTCTAGCCCCACACTTCCCCTTGTCCCATGGCCAGAGTGGTCCTGGCTGCTCAGCCTCCACATGGAAAGACATGGTTTCACCCATGCTACTGAGCAGCCCCAAAACATCCTGCACTATTCCAATCTTGTTGCTGGCACCTTTCCTGTCTTTGTCACCATAATGTCTTGGGCGCTTCTGGAGCATTGGGGGAGCAGTCTGTTACTTGGCAGACAGAACAGGACCAAGAGGCCTCCTTCACCCACTGGTGCAGGCAGAGTGGCCAGATTTCCCAAACTAAAAACCTTAGACAGAAGTGATGTAGCCAGCAGCTTGCTCCCTCAGCCTGCCCACTCAAAGACAGAAGATTTTGTATCAGTGCAGCTGCAGGATCAGGGAAGCCTCACCCCACCAGCTGTGGGTGGTGCGCAAGACAGCCAGGAGAAAATTAGATAGCTGCTGCCCAATCCTGTATCACTGTTTCCACTTGAAGCTTTAAGGATCTTTTAAAGTCGGGAAACAGCAGAGAGGAACAGCTAATCAGCTGCATAAAGCCACTCCCTCCTTCCCTCACTGCTGTCAGGGTCTCCCAGCCCTTGCCCACCCTGCTAGGTGCCTCCAGCTGGCTGCTCCCCTCTTTGCCTCCCCCCAGGAGGCTGAGGGAATACTCAGGCAAGGCTCCTTGACTGCGAGGGTCCAGGCACCTCCACACACCCCACCAGGTCAGTCCCCTTCCTCACTGCATTGCATAGGCCGCTCCAGTTTGTGGACAAAGCCACATGTTCTCCCGCAGCTGCTTCCAGGAGTTCAGCAACTGCACTGCTCTTTGGAATTTGGTTTGATTGTTGGGTTCTGGAGGGGTGCCCGTCAGATGATCCTGGAAATGAACACCTAACCCTATTCCTATCTGGCAGCAGGAAGGAAAGGCTCCTGCCAAACAGTCACAAGGCACAAACAGCTCACTTCACTGCCCCGCCAGGTGACAAAGTCAATCGCCAGTAGGAGACTTGAGTCTGCAAAGGGGAGCTCAGGAGCTTCATAGCATTGGGATGCACGTGAGGTCTCCATTGTCTGCTGCAGCCAAGCAGAACTGGAGCAACACTTGGCAAGGCATTGCAAAGGTCTGAACTGTGGGGCAGTCCTTGACCTGAAGAGCTATCTCAAGAGAGACAATAAAGACAATAAAAGGAACAAGGAAGCAGAGGGGACAAAAAAAGGACTTGTAAATATCACAGTAGTGGCATGATCAGCGTGAAGAGATGGGGTTTAAGGTCTTAATTAGGAAAGAGCTAATGAAGAGGTATGAGAAGGACAAGAGCAGGAAAGAGCAGGGAAGACAGATGAAATGAGACTGAGAAGAAGGCAAAGGAGAAAGGGAAGGAAATTCTGGCAGGTCCTATCACACCTTCTCTGTTCACCAGCAGGTAAGATATAGGGAAAGGGACATGAAACACCACATGCAGTAAAGGTGCAGAGGGTGACTCCTTCACCCTTCATTTCTTACACTGGTAAGCCTAAGCTGACCCTGTCTTTCCCCATGTCACGGTGCTGCCATGTCTGTTAAAACAACCTCTCCTAGTTCCCATCAACCAGAGACAAATTTGGACAAGTGGGCAACACAATGTCAGGGAGCAAGCACAACGTAATGCACACAGGAAAGATCTGTTAGGGCTCTCCAACACATTGACAGGTTTTATCTTATCTGTTGCCAGGAGGGACAAAGAGCTGGAGGGACAGTGAAGGTCAATCAGGCACTTAGGGGAGCTCAGAACAAGGGAATAACTGATTACATTGAAGGACATCACATTTGCAATTAAGGCTGAGCTCCAAAAGTGTGGGGGAAGTAAGCTGCTTCTCTTCCCTACTTCAGCATAAGGAAAACTCCCCAGCTACCACAACCAACAAGTGTGTGGAACTGTTGCCACCCTTCCTACATGCCCTCCAGGTTCTGAATGAGGGAGGGTGAACAATAAGGCTGTGGGTATTTACAAGAAATAGACTTACTGCAGAGTGCTTCTGGGCACAGCTCTATTGCCAGTAAAAAGCATGATGAGAAGCATACTTTCTTTGATGAAGCCTCATTCGATTGGTTTATGGATAAAGGTGAAACTAATATATATATATCATATTTGTCCGATGGCAAACAGAGTGCATTTGTGAAATCCATCTGACTAGATATTTGAGAAAATCTTCATTAAATGTCTTTGAATCATTCCATTGTTGTCAGGGTTTCAGCTGAAAATTGTTCTGGATGCAAAGGAATGGAAGGTCACTAACAGCTTTTTTTTTATTAAATGCTTTGGGGTTAGGAACTTAAAGAATATGCAGATACTTTTCTCATTTGCAACTTCATGTGAAGCAAAAGACTAGATGAAGATAAATAACCAAAGCACCTTGCCTTTTGCTTGAGAAGTAAAGACACAGCTTATTGCTATGTTAAAAAAATGTGTGAAAATATGTGAGAAGTGCTTTTGACTCTCTGTAAGAGAATTGCTCTACCACTGATCCACATTAGCAGGCCTTGAAATGCAACTGCTGTGGGCCAAAGAGAAAGGTATGTACCAGAGAGCTTATGTCACAGAGAGAGACTCACCATATCTGCCTTAACCACCCAACTCTCTGTTGCTCATGTCCTATCGTTTTATCCATCTTTCTTGGTTTAGCACAGCAATTTCAGAGCATCAAAACAAATTGATTGCTTGTGGGTTTAGAGTTGGGTCCTCTGCTGGATGGCCCTTAAATCCTCTCATCAAAAATGGCAAGCATAAGATGCCCTTCCTGACAGCTTCAGCCTGCAAAGAGCAGTTTCATGCTCCAGGGAGCTGCTGAAAAGATACAAAGGCTGTATCCGCTGGACACCTCTCTGTCACCTTATGAGCAAAGCTTTGCAAGTTATCTCCCAGCTTTCACCAGAGGGGAAAAAAGTAATCACAGCTTTCTGGATTTAGTTCCCCCCCCAGTGGACTTTCATCTGCATAGGGCCACATGACAGTGTCCCTGCTACCCCAGCCTGCTGTCAGTTCAGCCTTCTCTCACCTCATTTTCTTGGCTGCTAAATGATGCTGAAGTCACATTCAGAACACGAGTTGCAGTGAAACAGGGGACTAATACACTGAAATGAGAACCTCTATGGAAACACCTACCAAAATAATGAAAGGTGTGATGTAAAACTGGCTTAGGTGTTTGATAGCTGTGTCTGCATGTCACATAACTGTGATGTTGGCATACAGCCAGTGGTAGGAAACTTGACAGTGCAAGCTACACTAGATCAGGTCCAGACCCCCCCAAGACCCCTCCCATACCTCCAGGTGCAGGTTAAGCTCTTCATCCCTGCTGCATCCCAGGCAGTTCTTGTCTTTTCCCTTGCACATGTGACTTTTAAGATGACCAGGAACAAGCAGGGAGATGCCACAGCCATTGTTCCTGTCCCCCAGCTCTCTGTCTCAGCCACACTTGCCACTCTGCACTCAGAGGAAGCGAGGTCTGATCACAGTGGGCATTTTGGGGGTAATGTGTTAAAAAAGCTGCTTCACCATTTTCACCTGGGGCTTCCCTTGCCACCTGCCTCACCTGCAGTTAGGACTGCAGTGACTGTGACTCCCTGGGAGATGGCTGCTAGTGCCAGAGTGACAGCAGACACAAGTCCTCAGCTACCCATGTCCCTTCAGCATCCTGTTGGGAGGCTCAGCAGCTTCATCTCATCAGTGGGGCTCCTCTTCCCTTCCCCACCTTTCCCCCACAGTCTCTCAACTATAACACTGCTACAAAAAATTTTGTCCAGGCATCATGAGATAAGCTCCTTGCAGCTTTCCAGAGCATTAATGGTGAGTGGCAATTCTGCAAGACTTGGTGCAGGTATAGGCAGCTGTTCTCAACTGGCCACATGGCTATGGCTGAAGCCCAGACAGGGAGCAAAGTATCTGACACCGAGCAAGCTGTTGGAGGTACAGCAAGGGACCACCCAAGCCCTCAGCTTTTTAACATGAGAGGATCATGACCCTGGGGGAAAGGAGGAGGTGATTTTCCAGTGTTACTGAGAGGAATGGAGGCAGACAGCTGTTGGGATCTCCTGATATCATACAAAAAAGGCATTACATGATCAGGAATAAATGCACATTTACTAATTCCCAGACCCATGGCAGCCATTGTACTGTTTCCTGCCCAGTATGGATCATCAGGCTTCATTCAGCCCTTGGAAATGACAGCTAACTATTTATAGATGCTGCCTACATTACTCCAAGGAGCAGCATCTTTCTATATTTTACAAACTCACTCCAAGTTTCCTTCAGTATCGTGCCAACACAGGGTGAATTTCTGAGAGTAATCTTCTCTCCTTTTTCCCAGAACACAGAACATCTGGGACTATTGAGATATCATCTTGTGGCATTGGCTGACTCTTTTTTTTTTCTTATTTTTATTTTTTATGAGTTTCTGTGTAACAACTTCATGATGTTTTTCCTGGGAGGACAACTGTCTCATCTAAAACCTTGTCTCACATATTCCTTTATGGAGGACATTTTATGCTAAAGTTCTTGAAAGAATTTCCTTTTGTGCTCTGTCCCCACCTTTCTCTGTTAAATTCCTCTCAAATGTCTCTCTGATGCTTAACCTCTAGGTCACCCTATTCAACAAACCAAAGCAAAATGCTGGTTTGAATAAGCTCAGGATACACTGATGTCATTTCTGAATATTAGCAGGCCACATGATACTACCAACTTTATTTGATCCCATTTGCTGAGGCAGCCTGAATTTCTCAGGGGCAGGTTTTTTTAATCCTGATTCATTATTGTTCAAGCCCATCAAGTAAATGGCTGTGGAGCGGAAGCTTGAATGGGCTTGTTTAATAGGAAAAGTCATTCATCTGCAGCACAGCAGCTCTGCAGCAAGGCTGTCTCTCCTCTTCTGCTTCTCACTGGTCTGCATCAGCAGCAGTGATGCTGAAGCCTGGTAGGGAAACACTGGGGAGAGATCTTTGACTTCACACTAACTGCTTTTGTTCACTGCAAGAAATCCTTTCTGAAGTAAACAGACTGATTGTTTCTATGGGTCAGCCAGCTATTTTAAATTTATTTCTCATGTATGACTTGGTACTGCTGACGCCCCATGGCAAGCTGTGCTCTTTATCTGAGGCAACCTCCCACTCAGGCCCCAAATTGTAACCTTGGGATCTGTTGATGCTACATTTGCAGCTCCCTACAGGTCCTGTCTCTGCTACTATGGAAAGCCAAAATAGGCTGTGGAGCCATAGCACCTGCCAGCTTAGGAAAACTAGCCCTAAGGTGTTGGGATGAGCAGGACCCTGTGAGCTAGGAGCTGTACTGGTCTTCTTTACCCTCCTGACTTCTGCCATGCTTGAATTAAGAATCAGACCCTGAAATGGCCTGAACCGGTGCATGGAAATTCAGTGGAGCCCTGCCAGGTAATGGTAGATGAAGTTCTGGCACTCAAATCTATATTTTTATGCATAAAACTTGTTATTTTTTCCCAGTCCTTGGTTCGCAGCAAAGCCAGGAAAATGCCCTGGCTGCATTTCCCCTGTGAAAGCACAAATGTAAGGTTTTTGCTGGAGACTTGCACTGAAGACGTGTTCAAGGCAGATAACTGCTGGTATTTATTGGTCACAGTGCCATTTGTGCACCCACCAATGCACGTGGGACCCGGCCTGTCCCCTGCTCCCTGCCTGCTAAAACCCGACTGAAACTCATTACATACCAGGAATACCAGCATCCCCACAAAGCCTGTGCTGGGTGGAGGAGGAGGCTCTCCCTCTCTCCCTGCTTTCCTTTCCGCCCAGCTTGGCTAGTTCTTTGGCAGAGCCCCAGGACCTGGAAGGGGGGAGGAGAGGGGGGCTTGGGAGGGCAGCAACTTCTCGAGCTTACCCACGGCCTCATTTTGATCTGCTGTACTGCCTGCTCATTTCCACTTCACAGATGCTGCTGAGCTCTGCCACGGAGAGACAAATCCCAGAAGGGGAAGGGAGCGTGGTGGGGAGGGAAGAGATGAAAGCAGAAAAGAGCTGCATTTATTAAGCTGTTTTTCTTTCAGTGAAAAGAAGCATTTATCAGTGATTTCATATGTCATGTGAGATGTGGCTCCCTGCCAATTTCTAAGGATGCAAACAAGGCGCCTGACATCATACACTAAATATAGAGCAGTTCTTGCTTTAGGTGAATAAATAATGCAGATGCAAAAGCCCAGGTTTTCAGTTACACATTCATTACCATCCGTCTGTCAGGTTCTCATCATCAGGAGAAAAACGTCTGACTCCAGCAAGGAGTGACAGGTGAAGAATGCAAAACAACTTCAGACAATAGGTGATTAAGCAGAATTTCCTTGTTCTCAGTTTTTTTTCCCCTTACAGCTACATTTCATTTCAGCAGTAATCCATGGTGCAGCTTTTCTAGCACAGCTCTGCTGCCTCCCTCCCTTTCCCTTCAAGCCAAGCTGGAGTGACAAGCCTGGGTGGGGAGAGCCTGAACAATGAACACAGCCAAAATGTGGAAACTTCCCCAGGCACTTAGCAAGGGAAAAAAAGCAGAAGAAAGAAAATGGCCAAAAAGAAAAAAAGCCTCTGATCAGACTGTGCAAGCAGTAAAGCAGCAGCATCCCCCAGCAAAGCAGTTTTCCGTGCTCCGTCAGAGAGTGATTTTAATTATGGCCTTTCAATGCTAATCATTCTTGACTCCTCTGTTGGTTGGGGTTTTTTTAAGGCACCCATTTTAACAACCACACAAGCAAACCTGTAACTGGTTCCATGGCATATTATTTTAGCTCTCAGAAAGCCCTCCAGGAAGGATTACAATTGGTAATAAAGCTGAATCGATGACTTTCTCCCTTCTCCTCCTTCAGATCAAAGGCCCCGAGCAGGAGGAAGCATCCCCAGCCCACCCTTTCTGGGGAAGAACAGAGACAGGAGAGTGGGAAACAAGAAGACAATGCGCCATCAAAGCTGCCGCAAGGTGTTGGATCAATGACAACATCTGCATGAGGGTCTGGGCTACAATAGAAGCTGTTACCATGGAAACAGGTGCAAAAGCATCAGGCGGGAAGAAGCAGGCGATGATGAAAGGTGAGAAAGAGGGAGAGAGTATTTTTAGCTCCCTTAGGAGGAATGCTATACAATGACATCACCCTATCTCATTATTTGCACCCGTGCTGTACAACACATTGTGGCACCTGCCCCAGACTGCTAAATGGGAAAATGTTATTATGGATGTGCATTATAAATACTGCAGTGAAACTTGAGCTTGGGAGTTATTAGACATCACTATTCTGTAATAAAGGAGAGCATTTAATACATTGTGCTGTAGAGATTCACTGTACGGTGTAAGACGCATCATGTCTAGAATTTTAATATTCTCAGAAAGTAATTATGACTCATCCTTTTATTGTTATTAAGAAGCAGAGTGAAAATAATTTTACACATTTGATATCCCACACACCAACAAGCCTTTTACACTGGAGAAACATGGCCTAATTTTCCAGAGCTCTGTGTGCCAACATGCTCTGAGTGAATGTGGTAGTAGTCATAGGTGCTCAGCACTGCCAAAAATCCAGCCATCTGTGTCACATGTGAACGAAGCCTCATTAATCTCAAAAAAACAAAGTGTACGTTCTACTGCCTGTGTTCAGCTCCTTTGGAAGGGCCAGACCCCTTTTGCAGTTAAGGACCAGTAGATACCCATAACATCTGCTGAAGCCCTGATTCCAGGCAGGGAAAAAATTCTGGCTGTCAGACATTGCTCCCGGCTGCCAAACAGAGGGGAAAACCTCCAGCCTGGGGAGCTGAAACAATCTGGGGCTCATCTGCCTTGCGCCAAGGGGTGGGTGCCCGCAGCTCACCACACCAGAGAGGATGGAATCACCATTCCTGTCACGCTGCTCACAGTGAAGTGGGAAGGATAAACCCAGAGGAATGTGTGTTCCTTGTGACTGCAGAACTGTGAGCCCCAGAGCTCCCAGCCCTGGAATAACTAGCAATAAATGCCGCACTCAGCCAGAGCATGTCGGGGACACTGGGGCCTGTCACTGGAGATAGGCAGGGACTGAAATTCCCAACCCGTGCTGATACCCACCGGTGCTGCCAAACAGCGGCGGGTGAGTGACAGGGCTTGCCCTGGCTCTTGCCCTGTGCTCAGCGGAGCATGTGGGCACTCAGCCATTTGTTTTCGCAGTTTGGCCGGATCCTGCGTCAGCAGGCCGGAGCGGGAGCGGGTGACTGGGGTGGCGCCAGGCGCCGGTGCCAAGGGTGTAGGGCAGGCGGTGGAACATGGCCTGGCTGAAGGAGCCAGCCAGGCTGATGTCATGCTGTAGCCCTCCTCCTTGGCGAGCTAAATATACTCTCCCTGTGCCCCACCGCCTGGCCCAGGAGCAGCGAGAGGCTGGGGGCACAGCTGAAGGCCTGGCCTCGCCTGCCCTGCCATAAAAGGCACTGGTGCACAACCCAGCCAGCTGGGGAAACAGAGCAAGAAATAGCACAGGGACCATGGTGGGTGACAGGAAACACGAGCAAGCCAGGGAGTTACCACCTAACGGCAGTCACAGGGGGCTTACAAGCAAGGACAACTGGTAGCAAAACCTGATTTTCTTTTTGGTTTGTTTTTTTTTCACCATGCAATCACGATATGCACTCTTTCTCTGTTTGAGCTATCTTTCCTACCAGAAGATCTGACTCTTTAAGTATATAATAAATAGTTCAATGTACAGAACATATGAATGCTACTTCTGACCCATCTTTAGGGGAAGAAGATGAAGGTTATCCAACACAGCACAGCTCAGGCTGCCAAAGGTCCCATTGGGTACATCTACAAAGAAAGGTAGGAAAGGTGAGTGAATTTAGCTGAACCTGAAATTACAACACCTGAAAACATTTTTTTCCCTAGTCTAAACGCAGCTTCCTTGCTCCAACATCCCTGAGTCTATTGTACCTAATCCTCATGATGATTAACCAGACCATGCCTGAAACAGCAGCCTTTCTTTACTATATCACTGGCTAACTTGAACTATTCTGAACATCAGCTTCACTCAGCTTAACCTCACCCCCATTTCCTAGTTTAGCTAATGCCCAGCACAATGCTGAAGTGCTTCTGCTTTCTTCCTGGCACCTCTTTTTTGGCATTTCTCATTTTATTTTTGAGGAAGGAGGTTACTGTTCTACATCTTACAGTATTAGTGCTGGATATAGATGAAACAATATTTCATGTGACTTATCATACAATTTGTCTTATATGTTAGCTTTGGCACTGCCAGCATTGTAGTTATGCCAGTAGAGAAACTTTGATCTGAATGTAAAACTCAGCCAGGCTTGATGTAGGGTTGTAGAAAATAATTTCAAATATGAAAAATCTGACCTGTGCTTTTGGGGATACAAATGCTGTTGATACCCTAAATATCACATTTTATAGGAGGTATGACCTCTCTGCTAAAATCAAGTACCATTTTAGGACAACATTAAGAGTCACTCTGAGCACGTGTGGAATTCACCAGACACATTTTGGGCACTGTCCCAATCTGAATCACAGCAGTCGTGGACATGTATGGCTCAAGAGACCATCCAGCTCCTCTTTCCCTCCCCTTCCCTCTCTTTCTAGCTGATATTCCCGACTGATGTGTGTTTAACCTTTTGAGAATATCTTTGGTGACAGGAACAGCCCTCAGTCGGGGCTCACCTCACTTGCTGGTTACAGCATGTTTTTCTCTAGCTGTAACCCAGCTCACTCTGACTGGGAAAGACTCAACTTCTCTGCCTACCTGAAAACTAGTTAGTCTAATGGCAGTCCTTAGATATTGGACATGCTACCACATCTGCCCTCATCCTCCAGTTATCCACCCTGAATAAACCAGTTCTTTCAATGTCTCCTTGTTAGCCAGCTCTTCCAGACTACCACCATGCCCCTCTCTGTTCCACGTTCACCAGCATCATCAAGCAGAAGGCTGTTCTCTGCCCAGCTCTGTCTTGATGAGGGAAAAATGGTGATTTCCCCAAACCCACATCTGGCATGGCCTCTGGCACCTCCCACTTGGCCCCTTCCCCATTCCATGCCTCTGTGTTCTGTGTATCTGCCTTGCCACTTCTCAGACCCACCCTGCTCTGCTGCTGCCAGCCTGGCACTTTTCCACAGCATCATTCTGTGTTTGAGTCCTCCTTCTAAGTGTGTGCTGAGCACTCCCCTGTATTGAATTTCACTTTATTGATCTCAGATAGTTTCTCCCATTTGCCAAGACCACTTTGACTTCCAGCCCTACAAAGTGCTTGCAAATTGTGTGCTTCCCCACCTGGAGGAACTCACAGATTTTACAGTGTACTTTCTCTTCCATTATGCTCCTCAATAACAATATAAATAATAGCAGCACTATCCAGCACTGTCTGCTTGCTTGCTGCTCTCCCTTCCCTTCAATCTCTCTAGGTACCAGGGCAGTGAGCACTCTTGCCCAAGAGACAGAAAAGACATGGACTTGCACCTGGGTGGCACCTGGGTAACAGCAGTGCCCTGAAAAAAAGGGGGTAATGCACATTGTCCCATGCTCAGCCTCTTGTTGCTACCAGCACCAGGCATTAGGGCCTCTTGCCTCCATCCTCAGCCAAAAAGCTGCTCCCGTGTGCAATGTGCACTCATGGGAGTGTTGAACCACAAGCTTGCAGCTAGAAGACAAGAGGGGATTGGTTTGGCTCAGCAGGGCTGCTGAAGGTCAGACTACTAGAAATGTTTACTGAGTGAGTTTGTGCAGCTTCAGCTCAGGCTCGCCAGGGACCCAGCTGAACAATTAAAGGAAATATCAGTTCAGTCGCAGGTTGCAGCACACTCACAGCCCTGCCTTCAATGAATAAAATAAATCATTCACACTGATTCTCTAATCAACCCAATCCTCAGAGGTGTGAATTATGCTGGCAGGTGTATAATCAGTGAAGTTTCCAAATTAACCTAAAAAAACCCAAAGAACCCTCTGAGTCTCTCAGCATTGGCTGAGCTGAGCAAGGGCTGTCTAAAATAAGTGCAACACAAAACTGGGTGGCAGTGACTGTGCCTTGCAAAACCTGATGGAACCTAGAGCTTTGGTTCGAAAGGATGATGCTCCAACCTGGGCTGTGCTTTCATCACTGACCCTGCCCAGATGCTCAGGGCATGCCTTGTTTGCATGGAAATCCCATCAGGATCCTACACCTCTGCAGGAGCATCTTAACAAAGGTCCTAATCCTTTCAGCCAGCAGCCCTGTAGGCAGGAAACACACCATAGCACATGACTAGGAATAAACACAGAGTGCAGGGGTATGGCCATCAGTTGGTGTCTCCCTCTGGTAAATGCACCCCTGATAGCAGCCTCAGTTGTGCTGCTGGGTGGAAAGGGACATCAGCTTGACAGTCTCAGCTTGATTTTGTCTTCTCACTGCTTCTGTGGTGGGAAACGCCACTGTTCCTTGAAGAAGTGAAGGTGGTTGCTGTGTGACAGCACCCAGCAGACAGCCAATGTTGTTCACCCAGGTCTGCAAAGGAATGTGGAACCACTTTATTTATTCTCTTTAGAGATGTGGATTGAAATAATTTACTGGTGTGGACTGAGTAACAAAAAAGAGATGTCAGGATTCTAAATGCTGCATTTGGAGCTGTTATAGGAAAGCAGTGAAACAAAGCAGCAAAACCTGAGTTAAAAGCATATTTCCTTTTCAACATGGGGGAGACAAAAAGTGTTTGGATGGGCCCCAGCCTACTGCTTTATGTAGCCATTGTTTTATTGTGTAAAATAAAAATAAAATGGATTCCAGCAAATAATGATAAATATTTGATGATATAATTATGTCTTATTAATGCAATGTTCTTTCTTTTGCAAATTAAATTTTCACAAGAATTCATCACCCATTTAATTTTTATTATTTAGGCCGTGAGTATGTCACAGATGTTTGTTATGTACTTTCATAACCATTTGATTAATATTAAATGTTTAAAATAAAAACTCCATTTATATTTCAGTTATAATGGCCCTATGAAAATATTACAAATACAAGTTGGTATTTATGGCCCACATTAGCTCTTAGTACTACTTTTGATATTTTTATTGCTGTGCAGGACATGCACAGTTCATTACATATGAAAAATCGTTTAATTTTCAGGAGCTTTGTAATGATCTGTAAACTGAAGAATTTTCCTTGCCATGCCACAGTAACCCTCTCAGTTCTCCTGATTGCACCTCTTTTATCCTGAAGAAGGCAGACCCGAGGAAGGCACAAATCTACCCTATTTATATGTATGGCTATAAGAGAGGATCTCTTAAAAAGCATGAATGCAGGAGATACAAGGTTTGAACATCCTCAAATACAAAGCTCCTCTTCATCCAAATGTACAGATATGAACTATGACTGGGCAGGAATTGGGGGAGAGCATTAACCATCAGGAGTTTTAACCCATTAACCCATCTCCTGGGTTTGCAGGGCACCTGTCACACCTGTAGGATGTGGCAATGAACTGAACCCTCTCTGTCTGGCAGTTACAGCACACACAGGAAAGCTCCTTCAGGCATTTAAAGTGTGTGGCTGCTGTGGATTTCAGTCTCCAAAAAGGCCCAGGACCAGGCTCCCCTGCAGCACCAGGAGCAGCATTAGGTTTTCTACTCCAGTAGCTCAGGGAATTTCAAGTGCATCAGCTTTTTTCAGAAGGATTAAAAGCATCACAGTTGTTAGTGTGCCTGTGTAGAATGTTAGACCTAAACCTATGAAGGCCTTACTTTCCTTTAGCTACACCAGGTTGGTGCTCCATCAGCTTTGACAATACCCTAGGGATTTAAAGTGTCGCTGTATCTCCTGCCAACCACAGGCTCCTCCTACAGAGCATCTTCCCAGCTCCATTTAAGCTGGATTTCACCTACATGGTCATCTGTTACCTGCTGGAAGAAAATTAGATCCCAGGATTGCTAAGCATCCTAATGCCATCAGGAAACAGAGCTGCAGATAACAGCATCCATGACCACCACCACTTCCACTGGAAAATGACAGGATGACCAGGCACAACAAGGCTTCCTTTGCCCAGCTTTCTCTTAGCAACTTGGAAGAAGCATGCTTACATCCAGCTGCACTGGGCTTTTATGAGGTGTGGTGGACTTCTGCCACTCACCTCGTGCTCATTTATAGGGGTTCATGGTGAACGCAAAACCCCTCCTGTCTGTCCTGATCTTCTCCTATATGCATTTCCTTGCTACAACTGACTAGCCAAGGCAAGTACAAGAAAGACAAGGAGGATCTGGAGAAGATCCAGCAGAGGACCAAAGATAATGAGGGGTCTGGAGCATTTCTCTGAGATGAGGCTGCAGGAGCTGGACTTGTTTAGTCTGGAGTAGAGAAGGCTGAGAGGGGACCTCACTAATGCATATAAATATCTCACAGGTGGGTATCAAAAGGAAGGTGCCAAACTCTTTTCAGTGATGCCCAGTGACAGGGCAAGGAGCAAAGGCCATAAACTGAAAAACAAGAAGTTCCACCTCAACATGCGGGAGAACTTCTTTATGTAGAGGATGGCAGAGCACTGGAACAGGCTGCCCAGGGAGATCGTGGAGTCTCCTTGTCTGGAGACATTCAAAACCCACCAGGATGCATTCCTGTGTGACCTGCTCAAGGTGACACTGCTGTGACAGGAGAGTTGGACGAGATGATGGACCAGAGGTCCCTTCCAACCCACACAATTCTGTGATTCTGTGATGTTGCTGCAATGGTGGGTCCATGCAGCAGCAGCATGTGCCTCACCTGGGTGAAACCAACTAATGGTGCCAGGCTTTAGGAAGCTAAACAGTCCCTCTAAATATTCTCTGCTCCTCTGTTTCTGAAAGGCTACCAGACAGCCATCCTATCTCTGGGGTGAGTAGTGCCCCCTGCCATTTGGAGTTTGCTAGGCAGAGTGAGCAGACACAGCTACCAACAAAAGGTGTGAATTCTCAGAGGCTGCTGAAGTGACATTTCAAACAAGCACAGAAAGTGCTCCCAAAGGTATAGTGGTTTCAGTACCAGAGGTAAAAGCAGTAGTCCCCTCCTGCACCACCAGCATCTCCAGAGCTCATCCTGGTTCTCATTTTAGTTCCCCAGTTTCTGGGTGTGTATCAGGCATGGCTTTTCACTGAACTGAAACTTCTCATTTCAGGTGATGTTTAGCAAAACATTTTCCTCCTGAGTCTGGTTTGGGAACTTTTGGGCTGTGATCAGTGGCCTTCATGTGCTGTTTCCACCCCTTCCCTCTCTCAGCCACACACCCATGCTGTCTGCCTCCACATATGAAGATCACTGGAGGAGCACAAGTGTGTGTGGCCATGTCCTTGTCATTGCAGCCCACTGTGGGCTGCTAGGTCTGAGGAAGTGAATTCAGACCTGAGGTACAGGAGTCAGGACCCCATTTCTAAGTGCTGTTGAAACCCCTGCTGGGAGAAGGGACATTTTCTTACTGCCAGAACAGGATGTGCTTTGTTTTCTTCCAAAACTGCCATGGTGGTGCAGCACTGGCTGGTGGCTGCAACCTGGCTAGCAGGGCACCTGGAAGGAGGTTTGTGTCCCCTCACCCCCAACACTGCTCTCCACTCACTGGGCTGCTGTTTCCATTTAGTGCAAAGCACTCCATGTTTCTCAGCCACCATCATAAAATTTGTTAGAGGGTGTCAAAGTGGGAGACTTGATTAATTTGGTTCGTAGGTAACAGCTGCCATGGAACATAGAAGGCCCTTTGGCCCCTGTCCCATTGTGCATCTGGTCTGTCCCATTGTGCATCTCTGCTAAATTGAAGGGAAGCCTTCCTCCCTTCAAAAACTGTGCTTCCCTTCAGCTGTTGGGTTTTGGAATCTTTGGAAAGAAACACAGCTGTGGCATGAGAGCCATCAGCAAGAGCCTGGGACAACACAAACTACACTGTTAAAAATACTCAGTGCTTTGAATGAACTGAAAACATTTTTTCTTACACATTAGGAGCAAAGATGCAGCTGCATTATCAGCTTCAGTGAGGGCTAGGCACAGGCACAAGGTGCACAGACAAGAGCAGGGGGAATGAAGCCCATTGAGTCTCTTTGCCCTGCATCATTCCCAAAGTGCAGAGCCCGGCTGTTTCTGGAGGTGCTGCCATGCTGGGCTCTGCAGCAGCCAGGGCCATTGGGCTGCCTCCTGGGAGCTTTGTTTGTTTCTGGAAACTGAAATGCCTCAGCTTCCAAATCATGACAGGAGATGATGCTTTACTTAGGGTTGAAATCTGAGCCAAAATCTATTCCTGGCAATGACTTGAAGGTCATGCACCAGTAAAGAGTTCCTACCCCGATGGTATGTGCTATTAGACAGAAGCGGCTGTTGCTCTTTCTCTGACAGTGACAGATTCTAGGCCAACCTTTCATGGGTGTGTTTGTTTTCTCCTCCAGTCTGCATTGCTCTCCTAATCTGTGCCCCCAACTCAAGTTTCACTCGCTTGTGCCCTCCCCAAAGGGATGTGATTAAGCACAGCTAGTGCAGAACTTTACAGTAGCAGCAAATTCCTTTGTGCCTGCAGAGTTCACCAGCAATGAGAAGGCAATGTGACTTTGCAAGCATGCCTTGCATAGCTTCTTGTCTTCATATCCCCTGAGGTGAGCGATGCGGTTCACACACAGCCCTTGCACCTGTCACAGGAGCTGGGGACAGCCTAGGGGACTCAGAGGTGGAAGCCAGTCAGCAAAGTGTCCATGGAGACATGTCCTACCGCTGCCTTTCCCAGCTGGTGGGATGCAGCACTGCACACTAACCTCTGAGGTGGCTGTGAGGAGCACAGTTCAGGTTTGCAGCACTAAAGATCTGGCTCCCTTTCTTGAGAACATAACAGATATCCTTTACAGGGCTTGGTCTTCACACTGCAGAGGAGTTCAGGCTCTCACAATAAAGAGGTAGTTTATTGCCAAATCCCATTCCTCCTCACTCTTCTCTGGAGTAACACATCCATCATGCAGAACAGAGAGGCATAAAGCTCCCAAAAGGGCTGCACTGATTCCCTCAGCCGCCCCACACCACTCTGGTGCCTCTGCCTCTCAAGATGTTTTTTTTTAAGGCAGCTCTCTGTGGGTGTTTGGCATATAAGGAGACATCAGTAAGAAATGAAGAAAGCTGAGTATTATGAATGGTAGCCACGGGATGGGCAAGTCAATCAGGGATAAATTTGGAGTAAGGAAAGAGGAGCCTGGTGTACTACTTATCCCTATGGTCAAAGCTGGATTAGAGCAAACAGTTGCTTGTATTTATAAACTTCCCAACACCCTGCTGTGCCTGAATAAGAGGAGAGAGGAAGGATCACAAGACCCTCTCTGGCTGGGGCTTGGGAAAGGAAGTCTCTGAAATATGAATGCTGGACATTCTCTTCCCCTCCCCCCAGGGTGAAGATTTTCCACAGTGTCACTCCTGCTGTCACTCACAGTGGGAGCACCCTGGTGATCTGATCCTTACTCCCCGAGCCTCAGGAGAGTTTTTCTTGTGCCCAGAGACCCAACCTGAAGCGAGGCAGGGAGAAACCTGCTCCTCTGGGCCCTGCCCCTCACCCCCTGCTGCCTCCAAGGGCTGATGGAGCTAATTAATTTACTATTAGTACAGTCCTTTTTCAGTGTGGGTCTGTGTTTATGTTTACTTTCAGGAGCTAGAGATGGTACAGATGGCTAATTTGTTTGTTCGGTATTGTTCTTTCTAGCTGCCTAGAGCTGTTTTTGTACTTCTGTATTTGTCATGGTTACTGCATACTCAAAATCTCAAGTGCCTCTTTTCCTGTGTGATGGAAAGCTTACTGAGTATCAGCTGAAAAGTCATGACTGTTTAGAAGGATTCTCTCTTTTGTCCCTTTGTCCGGCACTACCCCCCATTGCCTTTGTTTAGGTGGGTGTTCTGGAAGGCAGAGAGCCAGCTGCAGCCCGGAGGTTTCCCAGAACATCCAGAAAACCTGGACAATGGGCTTTTCCCTGGCTCTGAGAGACTCCAAAGTGGGTCACCTTCCGTGCTGGTTAGCAAGGAACATGGGCAGGACAGCAAGTGCTGCTGCCAAGGGAAATGGTGGTGGTGGGGAGGGAAGCAGCTGCATTTGATCACACAGTATTGCTGCCCAGTTGCTGCTAGTGGGAAGAACAAGCCTGCTGATTAGCATTCCCAAGAATACAATTAGGAGACAAGGCTATTTTCAGCAGCGTCCCCTCTCAAGGCTTGTAAAGACACAAGCGCAAAGAAGCCCGGAGTCGGCGCTTCCTCCACCGCAGGCACTGGATGGCTTATATTAGCACAATGCTCCAAATCCCCTGTAAGTCCTCCCAGAAAGGGAGAGTAAATATAGTTTGTCAAACAGTTATCTTTAGCACACTGTCTCGTCTGCCAGCATGGATCTTTCTGCATGACCTCTTGCTAAGTCAGGGCAATTTCTTCTCGTTCGCTTACTCCTGCCTGCAATGCCATTCCTGGAGGGGAACCAGGGCTCCCTGGGGCTGGGGGGAGACTGTTTCCACCCCCCCTTGCTGACCAGCCTCTGTACAGACATAGCAGGGTTATTGACCTCTAAACCCAGTTTTTCCCATCTGCTTTAAAGGGAAAAAAAAAGGGGGATGGAAGAGCACACAAAAGGAGGATGAAGGGAAAGCAAGCTGGCTCTGCTGGGGATCCCCTCTGAACTCCAGCAGGCAAGGGACATGCTGAGTCCACACCTCTACAACAGATCCTCTGTGATGGTGGGCTGGTGATGGAAGAAACACAGGGAGGTTTTGCAGGCTCTGAAACCAGCCTTACCTCGCATTTTTGCTTAGACAGCAGTCTCTCCCTGCCTGGCCTCACTTTGGCACCACTTATTATTTCTCTTGTGCCACTGCTCATGCACACACACTTTCCTTGTGCCACTGCTCATGCACACACACACTTCTCTTGTGCCACTGCTCATGCACACACACACAGACTCCACTGGGCCAAGCTGCCTCTGAGTGCCACCTGCACCAGCAGTAGTGTAAGCACAACAAGGACTGTGGGCAAGTGCCACCTTTGGAGGTTTGCTCAGCCTGGGATGACTGTGGCTGGCTCATGGGCCATGAGTGGGGTTCTGGCAAGGCTGGCATTTCACAAGGCAGCAGCCCTTTTGAGCTGAAAAGGGGGTATGTGGGAAACGGGGCCCCACACTAGTAGGCACCTTGCCTGAAAGATGAAGAGCATCTTTTTTTGTAGCAAAGAAAAAAGAGTGAAGGACCAGAGCTGACTGCAGCTCTGGCCACCCACCAGCTGCTCCTAAAACTGGGGCACTGCAGCAGGGAGAGCCCCCTGCCCCTGGGCCTCTAGTCCCTGCCCCACTACAAGGCAGCCCCCTCACAGCAAGCAGCTCTCTGGAAAACTTGATAGCATCCAGCAGCCAAAAAAGCCTGATCCAGGACAGGTCATGGCTATACCAGAAAGTCAGGCAGCGTTTGCCTTCCCCAGGGAAGCTGGAGCAGGGAGGAGGCAGGCAGCCATAGCGTGCTGTGTCCATAGGAGCACTGGGTTTCACAGCAGGTCTCCTGTGCCCATTGCAGTGGGCAGTGATGTGCCTCTGCACAAAACTCCATATGTCTGAGCCACTAATTTTCCAACAAATCATTTCCTTTTTATTAATCTCAGTGGAGTCTCATCTCTTCAGGATACTGCCACAGGCAAATGGTGTAACACAAAGCTCAGAGAGTCTGCTGTAATGAAAAGGAGGAGATTAGAGAGTTAATGGCCCCAGCTGCTACTATAAGCTTTACTCTCCAGGCTGCACTCAGTTGGAGAGGCATCATATTGCAGCTCCATCCCCTGTGCCACTCTCTACATGGTTGGGGAACTCTCCAGAACAAGAACAACATCGTTTTGTTGCTGTCTGCCAGACGGAGAAACCGAACCGCGCTCTTTTGTCAGGAGGCCCCTGCCTCCTCCTGCATGACTGAACAGAGCTGTTCTAACTCTCCAAGGTCCCCATCTCTGCTGTGCTGCTGTACATGCACAGCCCCTTCAGCTTGAGGGAAAGGAGACCAGTGTGGGGCCTGGTGAGCTGCTGCTTATCCCACAGGTGATATCCATGGGGTGGCTGTGTTTAATAGTGCTCTGGGGATGGAGAGTGAGCCCAGATCTGGCTGAGCACCAGCAAGGGGAGAGAAGAGGAGATGTCACCAGCATCCAACTGCCTCCTGCAGAGGATCACATCCAACAAACCTTCCTCTCCTGGCAATAACCAAGGGTAGCTCCATTAAACATGAAAGAAGAACAAGAAACCTGCATGCTGGGGTGCCCTGGGTGACTACAGCCAAAGCAAAGTCAGACAGCTGCATGGCAGGCATGTGGCACACAGCAGCATGTATCGTGTGGCCAAGGCAATGCAGGGGCACCACAACCACCTCCTACAACACAGGCTGCATGACAGGCTCCAATCCATGTGCTCTTTCCCTCTCAGCTCCATCTTTTCCTCCATTAACTTTGAGTGAGGGAGGAAGGAAGAACTGGTAGGAGCCTGTGCTGCAGGGATGCCACTCACCTCTCTGCATGCAGGACATTTCTCAGCCCTCCTCTCTCTGAAAAGGCCTTTTCCATGCACCTCGTGGTGCCTCCTGATGGAGGTGCCAGTGTGTGCCCAGTGTGTGCCAAAATGTGCTGCCTTGGCCCTCTGGTGCTTCCCTACCTCCCCCCAGTAGGAAAATGATATTAAGACCAGCCACAGGACTCCTTCATCCAACATAGCTATAACAAGGTCAGCCTATTTCCGCATGGTTTCCTTAGATGCCAGCGCACACATTCAGCACAGACATGCCAGCAGCCAGAAAACCTCCTGGAGAGCATATCCAATGATTCAAATGAAGCTCACTACTGCAGCTCAGTTCTCCAGCTTATTCTTTTCCTTAACTTTGAAGGAATTCCTGAGTCTATCGTAACTTCCATGTGCCTGACCCAGCTATGCTTGCCCCAGTTCCTGCCTTCACCAGCTCTCCAGTGGGCTTGAGGATAACAGAGGAGCCCAGCTGCCCCCACCCCTGATCCTGACATTGTTTGCATCCAAGAACTCACAAAACTCCCATTAAGACACTGCTAAGGAGACAGCAACAGAAATAAATGGCTTCAAGAAATTCTCCCAGCCTTTCTTATTTATTATAAAACAGTGAGATGCCAGCACCAATGAACAAAATCTTAAAATACTTGTGAGATTCTGCTTGGAAACATGATGTTTTCCTCTTGTTATTCATGAACAAGGATTGTATTTCCCAGGTAAATTGACTTGAAAAACATTTCTAAAGTTAGTTTAAGTGTGAATTTTTCAACAACATTTCCTGCTTGTTTTTCAAAAGGCTAATTAAACTTGCAGTGACAACATAATCACTTTTGCTTTTACTTGAAGGGAAACAAATGCTGTGGAGCAAAGCCAGACCAGTGGATCAAGTCCTTCACTCCTTCAATTCTGCATTTCCTTCTGATTATTCTGAAAAGTAGCCAAGATTTGCCCAGCATGGAGACAAAGCCCTGCAATGCTGGGGACGGGACCCAGCATTTTATCTGGCCAATCATTAGCCAAATGCCAAAACCCCCTGCCCATTTCCTTCCCAGTTTTTCTGAAGGCATGGTTGTGAAAAAGTTGAGGATGGAGCAATCTCTTCTGCCTTATCTGAACATATAAAGTACCCTGAAAGAACCAACATTTCTTCTGAATTATTTATAGTTTATGGAAATTAAAATAACATAGAAATCTGCAATGATTTAATTAATTATGGATAAGTAACAAGGTAATGCTAGCAATACATTTAACTGAAAAACCTATTTATAATAAAATGATTTCTTATAAATAATTAAAGCAGAACTGTCTGTGTTGTAACTCATAATTTACATTTAAGTCCTGATTCTTCTCGCACTTCTGATGAAACTTTACTCATTGGAATGCTCCCATGGAGCTGATGAAGTCAATGACAGAGCTGTTGGCAGGATGGAATCCAGTTTAGAATTAGAAGAACAGATTACAAAAGAAAAACTTTTCCTTTTTCTGTTTTGTTTTTTAAAGCAAGGGTCAGCATTTCAGTCCCTAAGAGATGAACTTTGCTTTTTCCTTGGCAAAGAAATTCACCTTAATTTGCCTTTCTTAACCCCATTTTAAAAGCAAATGAAGCCCAGATGACACCATTTAACAAGTTATGCTCACCATTTCCTTAAACCACTCTTGCCCAACAGCAATTTAGACCCTGACTGATACACTTGTGGGTACCATGGCAAAGCCCAAAAATTGGTTACTGAGCAGTGATGGGAGGAAGGGCACCTGGAGGAGCACGCCATGTATCAGCTAAACAAGAGGGATCAAATTCAGGCTGCCTTCACCAGCCTCTCCCTGGTGAGTATTTCAGTGAACTTGAGGATTACAAGATGTTCCTATTCCATTTTGTCCCTTTTCAAGAAGGTGACAGTATGGAACCATCCTTTCTATTTACTGCAAGTTCAGTGAAACGCTCACTTCAAGTATCTTGGCATGTCTCAACAGGCAAGGGGTGAGCCTCAAAGAGTGCAGGGTTTCAGTCCAGGCCCTGTTGTCAGCTTTCCTTGATGGTCCTCAGAACTTTGCAAACTTGAGGGTCTGTGAACTCCAAAAGGTGTCCCACGCAGTGAGATATTGGTGACATCCTGCTGGAGTCCAGATGAGCTCCAAGGGCCTTACACTGGACCGCTGTCCATAGGGCTGTGAGATGACTGCCTTCAGTAATCAACAAATTTCCATCCTGGACACAATCTGGGTCAGTAATTACTAGAATTTTCTAAAGTCCAGTAATAATGATAGCATTCCATACTGGCTACTATTCAGGTAAGGAAAGTTCCAAGGCAGTCAGGGAATGACTGGTTATTCCTGCTCTTTTCACACCCTGGCCATGCAAGGGTTCCTGGTACAATTAAGGGATGCTTCATTGGCCAGCTCTTTATACAGAGCCCAAGGCCTGATAGAGATCCCTAAGATCACAAAGTGCTCAGAGGAATGGGGTGAATGCACCATCACAGTCAGGAAGAAATGGGCACAGGATGTCTTTAGAGCTCCTTGGAGAGAGCTCAAACAAACCCTGAGGCTGCACACAGTGAGAAAGGTCAATACAGGTGACACCCAGCCCTCCTGGACAGGCACCTCTCCAGGCTCTCCCACCAGGAAGGTGCCCCTGGCAGCAGGGGAAGGGAGAAGGGGAGGCTGGCAGGGCTGGTGCTCCTGTCCCTCTGCAGCCAAGGAGAAGCTAAAAAGGGAACCCGGAAGCTTTCCTACACAAACCACATTTATTGGTGTTGTTCCAGCTCTTCATGGACTGTTATCCATCAAAAGCACCACTGAAATTGGCGCCCTTCACAGAAAAGGAAGGGATCCACCCCAGAACACTAAATGTCAGGAAACTTTTGTGACACAGGGTAAAGAAACACACACTGCTGCAGCAATTCAAAATGTTCCTGCTCGGAAGATAACCGGGAAGCAGCACGGCTGGTTCACACCTTCCACCAGAGCTAGGAGCACACAAAACCCCCAGAGCCCTTGCTGTAAGCCCTCCCAGAGGGGTGGCCAGAGGCCAAATGACTAACCACCCAGAGTGCACCACCATTCCAGAAAGTCTTAGTAGCTGGAGAGACTCCCCATTAATAAGCAGACTTCAGGAAATACCCCAGTTGTGCAGGAAAGGAGCTGAAATCAGACATTCACCTTCACAAGTCATGGTCAGACAAAGAAGTCTGGACAAAGGGCCACAGTAACCCAAAGAAGCAGAGCTGGTAATATAAAATAACCATTTGGATTATAAAAATATTATTTGGGAGCATAAAGGAGCTGATTCAGTTAAGGGCACAGATTATTTGTCTCTCCAAAGCAAAGCAGAGGGCTTACACAAATGGAAGAGCTCTCAAGTATGAAAATAAATATCAAAATACTAATTAAAAAGCACATCTAAACATGTTTATCACGGCTTGTATCCTCCAAGAAAAGTAGAATGGATGTCTAAGCAGAATTTTTGAATGAATTAGGGCAAGTTAAAGCCCCAGCTGGGCCAATCCAGCCCCCTTCTTTCCAGGTACAGGGAAGCCCATACCCACAGCCATTACTGCATGATGTGTTGTGTTGCCCAGAGTAATAAAGACAACATGGTACTTTCTGCAAGGAAAATAACACCTTCGCTCTGTAAGTTCTGTAGGGTAGGTTGCCCTAATTGTATTCTCATGGGGAAGATGGATAGAATCCTATTTAATCACCACCACAAAATCACTGGGAACACAGTATTTGGATTTTTTAAATTATTACAGTATGAATAGTTATGAAAGTGTGATGGAAAAAGTCGTCCTTATGCTGGTTTGTCTTCACTGCAATTTCTGAAGTAGGATCTACAAAGGCATGAGTCAGTGTGCAGAAGCTGATTTATTTCCCAATTTTTGTGAAGTGAAAGAAACATGATGTTCAGCATCACCTTCCTCTGCTTACATTGAAGTCTTTCATCAGTACCCTGATTTTAGATTTTTCTAACTATCAGCTGAGGGGTGAGACATCTAAAAAGAGAAAATTAATTGTTCTTAGTGTTTAGCAGCACCTGAATAAGGTAGACAGAAAAAAACCAAAACTTGTAAGTAGTCCGGAAAAACAAAATTAAATGCCTCATTCTGTTATGCAGTTTTTGTCTAATATCTGTAAGTCCCTTTCTACATACAGTTGGAGAATATGACACACCTATAAAAAAGGATTAGAAAATTATTGGAGAAAACAATAATTGAAAAAAATTAAGGGTATCTACTCAAACTGTGCTCCCTCCCCCTCAAAAAAAAAAAAAAAAAAAATCAGACCTCCTTCAGCTCACAAAGATGCAAAAAGAAGGAAAAAAATCCCAAAACCGGGTGAGGAAGAAGGGGAAGGTCCAGTTGCTCTCTCGTGCCCCTGGCTGAGTGGGTGGCAGGGTGAGGCCCCCATTGCAGCTGGAGCTCCCCCAAAGCCCCCACCTGCACACTTCCCCCAGCAGCCCCATTCCCACCCAGCCATGTGGGAACAGGTGGACTTGCTGTCCCTGCAAGGAAGCAACCTGGTGAACCAATATCCCTTTCAATCTCTGGGTACTTATTTCCTGGTTGTTTTAAAGGGTTGCTAAAGAAAAGAAGGAAACAGCACGAGGCTTCTCTGGGCTGGCAGTGGGTGGGGGAAATAAGTGTTTTATAGTGAAAGAGGGCAAAAGACAATGCAGACTTGGCATTTTGGCAGTGAAGAGTGAATGTCCTCCTTCCCAGAGGCAGCAGCTGAAAATCATAGACTCAGAGAATGGTTTGGGTTGAAAGAGGACATTGAAGACCATCTCATTTCAACTCCCTGCCATGGGCAGGGACATTTTCCACTAGATCTGGTTGCTCAGAGCCCCATATAACCTGGCCTTGAACACTTCCAAGGTGCCTCCAAATTGGAGGCTCCCCATGATTTATTTCTCAGGGAAGCCACAGCCCCCCATCCAGAAGGACATCCCCAGCCCTGGACACGGCACCCCAGGATGGAATGAGGGACCACCAGGGCAGGAGGCAGCAGGTTGGGGGGCAGCCAGGGGGACCCTGAGACGGGGGTATGGATGGGTGCTGTGCCAGGCAGGGCAGGTTCTCACACTTGGCCCAGTGCTGCTGCAGATGGGAGCTAATGGGCAAGGGTGTTTCTTGTGGTGTTTGCTGAGTCAGAGGTGATGAGATGAAGAAACACCTATAAGCAGCTTCTATGAGCACTTCTGGTTTCTCTGTAAGTTTGTTTTATAGGGGTTTTCAATTTGATGCAACATTTTGGGGCTTAGCATGCACTCTTCTATTCCAGTCTCTACAAAACCAGCTCTGGAGCGGCAGAAAGAAAAGCAAAGCTAGGTGATGTCTAAAAATACCTGCAGAGCTGTCACCCCATCTTCGGTGTACCTGTGCCAGCCAGCAAGACAGCCATATGGGCACTAACATGCACTTGGGAGCTTTCTATGGGAGATGTCAGGGTGCCTGCTTTCCCAGGAGGGAGAGTTCAGCCTCTCAGGGAGTTCCATGAGAATTTGGAGCCATTCCATTGAAGTTGAACCCCACAGTTAGTGCTCAAAGCCTGTGGCATGCTGCAGAGGCTGTCTGGAGGCAGTGAAAGAGTTACCTCTGGAGCAGAGCTGCAGCTCTGGGTGATGAAGTGGATAAGCAGGCACTTCATTCATCTGCTTCTAGCACTGCCTGACCTTGGCCTTGGCAGAGGAAAGGCATCTGCTCCTGGGAACAAAGGGCAGGGGAAGGAGGACGGCTCAGGAATACTGCTGGCCTACATGGGATCAGGGCAGAGCAGCTGGGCTGATCCATGGCCATGCCTGGCAAATGGCAAGGGTCACTGGCTGCAATGCACCTACTGCAGGAGCTGCAGCCATACACTGCCCAAGCCCATCTTCTGTTTTAACAGGGAAAAAAATCTCTTTTTTCTCTCTTTCTTTCTCTCTCTTTTTCTTTCTTTCTTTCTTTCTTTCTTTCTTTCTTTCTTTCTTTCTTTCTTTCTTTCTTTCTTTCTTTCTTTCTTTCTTTCTTTTCTTTCTTTCTTTCTTTCTTTTTCTTTCTTTCTTTCTTTCTTTCTTTTTCTTTCTTTCTTTTCTTTTTTCTTTCTTTTTCTTTCTTCCTTTCCTTTCTTTCTTTTCTTTCCTTTTTCCTTTCCTTTCTTTTCTTTCTCTTTTCTTTTTTCCTTTCCTTTCCTTTCCTTTCCTTTCCTTTCCTTTCCTTTCCTTTCCTTTCTTTTCCTTTCCTTTCCTTTCCTTTCCTTTCCTTTCCTTTTTCATTTGCCTCACTATGCGAGCATATACTGGAGGTAGTTTATACTGGGCTGAACCTACAGTGTCTATAGAGACAAGAGCCCACTTGAGGAAAGGTGGTGGTTGAGTTTGGGTGGTTTTTTTCAATTTTTCAAAAGATGCAGCTGCAGCTACCTAAATGCAAATGCTCAAGGAGGAGAAACATGGAATGCTGAGGGCTGAGCCTTTTCAAGCCTAATGACTGGACATAGCTCTGTTGGAGTGAAGCGGGAGAGTCAGGGCTCCAAGCAGCTCAGCCACCCCTGGTGCCATTCATTTCCGCACGGTCCAGTGTTTGTTTTCTCCTCCCTCCTGAGGAGAGGCTGTGTTGGTGTGGGTGCTGCAGCTGCACATGGGGTGTCCCACACTGCTCTGGGGGCAGGCTGGACACATGGAATGGGTGGGTGGCTGCAGGTGGGCGGGTGGCTGGGTGTCCCCAGAGCAGTGTTCCATCCTGTGCCACTGAGAGCCACCACCCTGCCAGCTGGACAGACAGGCAAGCAGGGCTTGGCCCGGGTGCAGAAGGAAAGGATCCAGGGGCTCTGTTGACATAACAAGCCACTAGAGAGCACTCTCAAATGTATTTATACCCTTTGCCTAAGTGCTAGTTCATAAAAACACGCGGTTGCCATGGCCTGGTTTACAGCACGTCTAAAAAGAGAGCTCCCAAACATACCAGGTTTCCTGAGGCCACTGCAAAGGCGGTCAAAGCCTCCCTTGTGTGGCACCTTTCCCACCCCCTGGGACCCAGGCACAGGGCAGCACCCACGAGCTCCATGTATCCCTTCTCGTCCCATACTGCTGTCTGTTTACAAATAAATGTCAGGACAGTATTTTTAAAAAAAATTAAAATAATATTGTACAACTATAGCTTTTTCAAGTTTTCTTTCTTCCTTTTTTTATATATACAAAAAATGCAGTAAGTATTTGAAGTTCCTAGTTTCCTTACGCTTAGTATCAGGAAAAAAAAAAAAAAAAAAAAAGAGAACCCATAAAATGCCAAACTGGCAGCAGGTTAGTTCAGCAGCTATCATCAAAAGCACTGTGTAGTTGAAAAAAAATCTGCCAGGAAAAAGTATCTTTGAAAAAAAAGTAATGGAAGTGTGTTGGAAAAAAAATTAGTAATCACACATTCTTCATTAAAACACTTTTAATACTACACAAGTTACAGTATCACCTTTTAAAAAGTTTAAAAAGGAATATTAACAGTAGCACTGTTGCAGCTAAAGCACTTCAAAATAATAGGGAAAAAAAAATAAAAAAGCTTGTAGCCCAGGAAGTAGTAACAAAGGAAGAATCCACTGGAGTATTATTGTAATTGAGCAAAGAAACCAAAAGGAAAAAGCAACATTCAATGTGAGAAAAATGAGCTATGTATGAACACCCTCAATTTTTTAAAAAAATTCTTTTGGTTTTTTTTCTTTTCTTTTTTTTTTTTTTTTTTTTTGTTTGTTTGATTTTGTTTGTTTTTCTTTAGCAGTTCTGAAGTTTTATGGTGGAGATCAGACTTGGCTGGGGGCTCAAAGTCAGCTGAGTGAGCATAGCCACCGTGTGCCATTTCTTTTCCATCTATGTTGTTTCTGGGCCACTGCCTGGCATCACTGGCTGGGGAGTTTCCATCCTCTCCAGGAGTCCCAGAGCTGCAGGAGAGGGCGGCTGGCAGGAGAAGGAGGAGGAGGAGGAGGAGGAAGGTGTGCTTCCCTACAGGCCTCTCACACCAGCGTCCCTCGGCCCCAAAACAAGGGTGTACTTTGTCAGGAGCAGGTCTCACCCTCGGCACGCTCACAGCTGGGACACCTGATGACACAAAAGGGGGGGCTCTTTTAGGCAGGCTTTGGAATTCAGTTTGGCTTCCTTTTTAAGTGCAGGGAAGCCGCCTTAATCAAAAACATGAACTTCATCCCATGTAAGGTATTATGCCAAGCAACTTTGAAGAACTTGTTACCATCTATCAGCTCAAATTTCATTTTTTTTAATAAAGTGCCTAAATACACATTTACACAGATCATAGTGGTTCCAAAGAATCCTTTACAGTTGGCATTTTTTTATATATAGGTATATATATAGGTATATATATATAATGTGCGTTTTCTTCAAATTGGCTAAATGTGTTTACATAAGACACCAATCTTGACTATAAGTTTTAAAGCGTAATATTGACTCAATGAATTTGTTTATCATGCAAGTCTTATCTAATATTACATTGACCTGTAATATGGAACACAATGTAGTGGGTGTGCTCATTAAACACTTCATAGAAAATTACTGTGCATGTGCAGTTCTGATCTTCAAATACTAATAATGACCATTTCTTTTCTTTTTAAAAAAAAGTAGTCTTCCCCAAAAAAAAAACTTCTCTGCATTAAATTGCAGTTTGAACATTATCACAATAAGAACAGTTGAGTAAAAAGCACCCAAAAATCTTCAATTTTATAGTTGGCTGAACAACTATAGATTTTTCCTCCTTCTCTTCTGATACTGGAAGTGTTTATTAGCTGGTCCCTGGGAAGGGACGACCTCGCCACCCTTTTGCTCAGAAACAACCGCACATAACCGAGTTATAAACACCTCGACAGAAGGGCTCGTACAGCTGCAGCGTTGCCAATGAACTATAAACAGCACAAAAACATCACTATTAGACTTGAACTATTTCTAGTAACCAATGATTTATTGATTTTAGAAGTCTGCTTGGTGATGCAGAAGCGTGATCAAAAGAAGTGGCTTTACAAAAGAGTTCTCCAAAGTAGCTTAAAAGGCAGGGCCAGGGCCATTATGTGCAGCCCTAATTGCTTTCATTTCAACCAGTTTATATTTTCATTTTCAAAGAATAGCAGTAGGTTTGTTTCAAGCATACGTAATAAGGAAATTACAGGTTTCCTCCACCCACATTTGGGCTGTCACTGATATGCCCGCGGGCAATTTGGCAGAGCCTCAGTCACTGCTGTCACTGTACCACACCGTACCTGCCACTACTTGGAAATACCGGGTCAGCGATAGTAACAATAGCAACAGCACCAGAGGTGACTGGTAAGCAAAATCAAAATCCATATGCACTATCTGAAAATTAAAGTAAAATAAAATAAAGTCTCTTCCCCACATCCCCAGCTTTGTCCAAAGACACAAAAGCCCCACAAGTGACACTGAAGACCTTCAGAAATGGCAGTGCTACATTGGCACCTTTGCCAATCGTGTAACTAAGTTCGTTATCAAAATTCCATATTATGGTATGCAACTGGTGAATAAATGCAGTTTTGTAATCTTAGAACTGATCACGAAAATTGCGGTCAACTTTGCCTTAAAAAAAAACAAAACAAAACAAAACACCAAACCAAAAACAAACAAACCCAGAAATCCCTAACTCAACAGCGCCTCTTGGACACCTCTCCACATCCTACTCTGGTGGCAACTTCCCTTGAGAAACAGTGAGCAATCAGGGACTGGATCTGGAGGACTTTCCATCGCAACCCGAGCCACGCGCTTCTGGGAGAAAGCCCTCGTGCTCCCTAAGCTCGCCCGGCCAGAGGGATGGCAAAGGGCACGCCTGCCTTGGCTAGCCACTCTTGTCCCCAGCTGCCTCAGACCAAGCCTGCATGCGACCAGCTCTACAGGACAGGGGCCAGGAATAAGGAATCACAGACAGTAAGGCAATCTTTACAATGTCAGAAAGTGTATTTGGCATTTAAAAAAAAAAAAAAAAAAGAAAAGAAAAGAAAAAACAGAAGAAACAAGTGCATACAAATACAGCTAGAAGCATTTCTGGTTTGCCAAGTGCTCTCTAAAAAAAGCAGCGCAAGTCACAGCCTACATTGAACAGTAACTGTCACCAGGGAAGCACAACAAATAGTTGCTATAACAAAAGGGAAAAAAAGAAAAAACGAAACAGAAAAAAAAAAGAGAAGAATTAGAAGAAATGCCTTTATAATAAGTACATACCTTTTGTCTTCAAAAAATATAGAAACACAATGTATTCAAAAAAATCAAAATTATACAGCCATGTTTATGAAGTCTACATTTCCCTTGTCTTGGAGATATATATATATATTTATATATATATATTTATAGATATATACAGAATTCGAGCAGTTCGAGTTCAAGGTGACGTCGGGCAGCGAGCGCAGGCGAGTCACGAGTCCCTCTCCTTTTTCACTTTCACATCTCCGGCCAGGATGGTGGCGATCTCCCCTTGCATGAAGGCCCAGGGGACGTTGGAGCCGACCAGGGGACACTTCTCCCCGCTGGGGCAATACACCTCCCCGCTGGCTCCCTGCTGCTTGATGCTCTGCCGGGAGCAGGGGAAGCAGAACTTGTGCGAGGGGACGGAGGGGCACTGCACGAAGTGGGTGTCTTCCAGGCGCTCGTGGCAGAGGGTACAACACAACGGGACGCTGGCGGCGAGGGACGAGTCCGGCAGGCTGGCGGGGTGCACGGGCTCCAGCCCGCCCGCCGCCGCCGCGTTGGCCCCCTGGCCCGGCACCTCCCTGCCGGGGCCCAGCCTTCTTTGGTTCATGGCGGAGGGCGAGGGGGGGCTGCTGCTGTTCCTCCGCGTGGTGGAGTGGACCTGGTTGGCGTCTTTGGAGGCGTGGTTGCCCCCGGCATTGTCCGCCACCAGAATGAGGGCGGCCATGGGGGACTGGCCGTTCTGTGCCGCCTCGGGCGGCGTGGTCCGGTTGGAGTGGGGCGAGGCGGTGGGCGGCGGGGGCGACATGAAGGGGGTGGCCGTCAGCGGCAGCTTCATCCCTTCCGACGGGGTGGGCAGCCAGGGCTGCACCTCCCCGTTGATCTTCGGGGGTCCAGCCTCGCCCTCGGGCTCGGGGGAAGGCTTCCTCTTCCGGGCGGCCCGGGCCCCTGCAGAGGCAGAGGAGGGGGGGCAAGGAGGAGGGTAAGAAGGCAGCGCAGTCACAACGCATCGCCGAGCAACCGCGGAAACGGCTGGCCCCGGCCACCCCCCGGGCACCAGGCCACCCAAGCGGCCGGGCCGCCGCCCCGCACGCCCAAACCCGCCCGGCATCCCCCGCCCCGCATATCCCTGGAGAGCCACCCCTCCCGCCCCGCCGTCCCCTGCCGCCCCCCGGTCCCCGACTCCTCACCTGGCTTGGCCACGGAGCCGTTGGTCTCGTAGCCCAGCAGCCTGCCGCCCGCCATGCCCGGCTCCTTCTTGAATTTGCTGTCGAAGGGAGCCACGGTGTGGCTCCCGTGCTGGTGCAGGGCCAGCAGCGTGTCCCGCACTGTTTTGGGCTTGGCCAGCCACTCCTGCTCGGAGCCCGGCCGACCCTTGCCCTCCGCGGCCAGCTCCGCCGCCGCCGCCGCCGGCAGGCTCTCGGCGGAGCCGCGCTTCTCTTTGGCGCCGCTGTCGTGCTCCCCCGCCGCGCCGCCGCCGCCACCCGAGGAGGAGGAGGAGGAGACGGAGCCGGGGCGCTTGTGTCCCAGCTCGCCGGGCTGCCCGGCCGCCTGCGCCGCCGCCTGCGCCGCCGCCGCCGGCTGCTGGGGCACGGGCACGGCCATGGGGGCGGGCGCGGCGGAGATGGCGGCCAGCGAGGCGGCGGCCGCGGCGGCGGCGCGGCTGCCCAGACCGCCGATGGCGGCGGGGAGCCCGGCGCCGTTCACCAGCGGCACCAGGGTGGGCGGCACGGCGTGCGTCCGCCGCGGGTTCGGGCTCTGCCGGTTGAGCTCGGGCGGCTCCTCGGGCTTGGGGAAGCCGTTGGGCACCAGGATCCCGTTGACCTGCCGGCCGCCGCCGTACTCGGCGCCCAGGCGGGGCGGCGGCCGCTCGGCCGCCAGCGAGTAGCGCTCCAGGGGCTGCGGCGGGGGCCGCGCCGCCGCCTCCGCCGCCGAGGGGTGGCCGAGCTGCTGCTGCTGCGCCAGGAGCTCCTTGGCGGAGAGCGGAGGCTGCTTGGCGTGGGGCGGTGGCGGGGCCCGGCCCTCGGGGAAGCAGCCGTGCGCCCGCTTCAGCTGCCGCGCCGTGTCGATGACGAACTCCACGCGGTCGGCGCCCTCGTAGTTGACGCAGCCCCGGCAGACGGGCTCGGTGAAGTCCCAGATCATGGCCCAGGGCATGCGGGGCAGATCGCACAGGTAGCACGACTGCCTGCGGGAAGCAGCCGCCACCGCCGCCGACGACATGTCCCGGCCCCGGGGCAGCGGCGAGCGCCCCCCGCTCCGGCTTCGGCCGCTGCCTCCTCCGCCCCTCGTCACCGGAGTCCCGACGGGCAGGCTCGGGAGCCGCGGCCGCAGCGGGACCGTCCGCCGGGCCCCCTCCCCCTCGCCTTCCTCTTCCGTGCGCTGGAGCGGGGCGCGGCGGGCGCCCCGGCAGGCAGAGCCGCTGCGGGGAACGCCGCTCCCGTCGCCGTCTCCGCCGGCGGCGCTCACAGGGCGGCGGGGACGCGCATCTCCGCCGCGCGGCTGGCGCAGGGCTGCGGCCGCTGCCGCCCGCACGGCTCCCCCGCTCTCTGGCTACTACGGGGCGGCGCGGGGCGGCGGGGGCCGGCGCGGCGCGGCGGGGCGGACGGGGCGGGGACTGCCACGGGGGCCGGGGCCGGGGCCGGGGCTGGCGGCGGCGCCGTGCCGTGCCGGGCTCCAGCCGCCACCGCCGCCTCTGCGCGCCGCCGCTACGATTCTTCGACAGTGCCGGCCGCGCCTGCGCGATGGGCGCCCCCGCCCCGCCGCCGCCGCCGCCGCGATCCCAGCCCCGGCCCCTGCCCGCGCCACCGGCACCGGGGGTTCCTCCTGCCGCCGGGGGGCCGCCGCGCCCCCGCCCCGCATAGCCCCCGGGGAGGGCTGTGGGAGCGGAGAGGGAGAAGACGAGGGGCGGGGGTGCCCTGCAGCTCCCTCCTTCTTTTCTGATTTTATTTTTATTATTGTTGAGTGTATTACTATTTCCCTCACCGCCGAGGGGCTTTGGCGAAACCTCCCAGCCGTGGGCGCAGCGGTGCGCGGGGCGCCTCCCGCAGTGCGGGATTCGGTGCACCCCCTCCCCCGTGACCTTGGACGCGGCGCCCCGGGCGCGCCCCGCAGCTGCGAGGTCCCCCCCGCCGGGCCGGTCATCGCCACCTCCGGGCAGGGGCCGGCGCCCTGCCGAGCGGTGCTCGGCTTTGTTCTCCCCGCCGGAGCAGGAGGCACCATCAGAAATAAATGTAACGATTACCCAGCTTTTTTTTTTTTTTTTTTTCTTAACTGTTGTCATTTGTGCACAGGAAATAGGACGTTCTAGATTTCCTGTCATTTTAAACCACAAACCAGCAGTTCTCTAATGCAGATTAGCGAAATTCACACAGACTAAGCACACGCCGTCTCGTTCCCAAAAAAGAAAAACCTGTTTCCCCGACCCCCTTCCACGCTGTGAATCGCTCATCCGCCACCTGCACCCTCACTGACACACAGGATGGGGGCAAGGGAGGGAGCAAGAGAGGGTGTTCGCTCTCCTCGTGTGCCACGGGAGGTGAAGCAGCCCTCACCGGGCGCATCCCGGCACGTACGGTCGGCCGCACGCCTTTGCCCGTGCAGGGTGAACACGGCGGAGGCTGCTCCCCCCGACAGCCGTGCTCCAGCCGCCCTTCCCACGGCGTTATGTAGGTTACGGAGGAGGGAGGGAAAGAGGGCGGGAGGCGGCAGCCGGCCGGGGCTGGGGAAGCTCTGACGTCCGTGGCCGCCGCCGGGAGGTGCCTCCCCGCGGCTGGGGGCCGCCCGACGGCGCTGCGGGGCTGGCCCCGCCACCAGCGCCGCCGCTGCGCTGCCCCTGCTCGGCCAGGCTGCCGAGGGGCGTCGGGCGGACACCGGGGGCAGAATGTCCCCGTCGGGCGGACACGGGGGCAGAGCCGCTCCCTCTCGCCCTGCGCCGCCCGCCGGGCCCGGGGACTGCGTGTGGCGGCCGCCCGTGCGCCCCGGGGCTGTGGGGAGCCCTTGCTTCCCCCTGCCTCGGCCTCCTGCTCGCTCTGGCGCTGGCTACAGCGCCGGCCCCCGTGCCAGGCTGGGTGACTTTGCAACTGCACGGCCGGCCGGGCGCCCTGGAGGCGCCGGGTCGTACATAAGCGAAATAAAAGTCAGCCCCGGCCCCCAGTCCGGCCCCGCACGCCGTTGCGGCGGCCGGGGCTGCTAAGCCGGGAGCCACCCCCGGAGCCCTCACAGCTCCTGGCAGCCCTGCGGCGGCCGGCCGGGGCCGGAGGGCAGGAGCAAGGAGAAGGGGCAGCCCTGCCGTGAATCCCGGAGAGCCAAGGGTTAACATCGGCTCGCTTTTCCCGAGCAGCCCTCCTTTCACATTGCATCAAAGTCCTTTAAAGCTGTTTCTCTTCCCTCCTCCCCTCCCCGGCTGGAAAGACGATTTATCCATGCAAGCTAAGTAAACAGATCTTTGTTTTCGTCTTCCACCCACTGCCCTCTTTCTCCAGCCCGAAGCTGGAGCCTCGCCAAGCCGGCTGCAGCGATCGCTGCCTCCACACACACACTCACACACACGGGGCGGGGGAAGAAGCCGGGTTTCTCGGGTGAGGCAATGCGCCTGCAATTGGCAGGGACAAGGCAGGAATTGTAATTGCACTTCATCATGTGATGGCTTATGAAAGAGGAAGTTTGGATGTTTTAGTCACGTACTCCTTTGCCCTCTTGCTTTAGCCTCCAGGTTCTCCGAAGGAAAAAATTACATATATTTATATATACTGGTGGAAAGCCAAGAAACAGTGTGTTTGCGCATTTCAGATCATGAGCAGAGCTGGAGTGCTAGCTGAGCCAGGCTGCAGGGTAAGAAGAAAGCAAAGCTTTGAGCTGTGGCAGGCTTTTAACTGCAGGACAGAAAATGTGATCTGTATTTATTTTCCTTTATTTTTAATGAAAACTAGCTGCGTGGAAAAGTCAAGATGAGCAGTATTCTGGTTTTGCCACATTTGCTGCCTTTGAATTCATTCTGGTGGAAAAGGAAAAAAAAAAAACAACAAAATCATGTTGCCAAGCTCAATGTCAAAAACCTGATAAAAAAATAGTGGCAGTGCTACATAGGAAATGCGGTTTATGTATCAAATCACACAAAAAAATACCTCAAAGCTGCTGACTGTTACAGCAGTAACTGCACAGGAACTGAACAAATAATGCATTTGTCTCTTGTTCTTTTTTTCTCTTTTTTGAAACAGAAGCCATCCCTTTGTGCCGGATCTCTGCGAAACGCCCCTTGCTGCAACACACCAAGGCTATAGATAGGAGCAGTGAGTGCTGGACAATGTCTTATGGGGTGCAGGGCTGTGAAGGTCTGGGGCAGTCCCTGAGCAAGGAGCACCATGATGGCATGGATGAGGGTCTAGCACAGTGTGAAAGGCTTTCGTCTTGTTCTGGTGTGCCCAGTGTCATGGGTGAGGGAAGGAGGGGACAGGGAAGGTTATAATGGGGCAGCTCTTTGAGATGAACTCTGTTCGCCACCCCCAAATCAATGCCATGCCCCTTGTCACAATGTGGTTTTTTGCTTTTGTCAATGAACCACACCGAGATCTTGCTGTGTTTCTCTTCCTCCCTGCAGGGTTTTATCCTTTCCCTCTTATCCTCTGCACTGGCAGCAGTGATTGCGTGCAGACCCTTGTCTCAGAACTGTGCCCCCAGCCTGCACTTCACCCACATACCTATCCCCCATGGGGCCTGCCCTTCCTCTGTGTCCAAACCAGTGCTCCTCACTTGATCACCTCTGCCCTTGGCATTCTTCTTTCCCTTCTGATTGAGGGCTGTCTCACATCCTTCTCCAGCAGATACACACTGCTTCCTCCATAGCTCTTATTTGCATCCTCCTGTTGTGGCAGAAGTCCTGCAGGGTAATATCAAAATGGCCAGAGCCAAGAAAGGAAGGGTAATTATGCTGAAGGATGCTACCACCTCTCCTTCATTGATTAATAATGAATTATGGAGGTTGCTCTCTCAGAACTGAGAGAGGAGAGTCTGGGAATAGTCCTTGAAGTTTTGGATTGAGTCAGATGCAGGTGACTCTGGGCCAACAATGTTTAATCTAGTGCTATGGGGGGGAAAAAAGACACTGGTGCAAATGAGGGTGTCATCAGGCACAGCGTGTTGACATAAATAGGGTTTGGACAGGCTCATGGTACGCCACTGCTCCTGCAGATGTTTACGACCAGCTACAACTTTATTCACAGGAGCATCACTATGAATGTAAGGCTATGTGCACTTCTGGGCTTGCAGGATGAGAGCATGCTTCCCCAAGAGCTGCTCGTCAGCAGCGTGCTGACGGCTGCCCTGCAGCCTGGAGCTGACTGCTGATGGCAGGAGCTGACAGAGCCACTGGCACAAAAATACTCCACCGAGGCCGGAGAGAGGTCAGTGCACTCGCTCAGTGTGAGGCAGGACGTGCCAGAGGATCGAGAGGGACTTGAGCAGCTACTCAGTGTCTGCTGTTTCCCATACATGGGGCCTTTTATTAACTCCTTGAGGACAGCTGCACTGAATGCTGCTGTTTGGTGTTAACTTCTGAAGATCTGCGAGGCACCTAAGCAGAGCCTGCCTAGAAGAGGAAACAGCAATAGGAAAATCATTTACCATTCATTCACGGATATGTCCCAAAATATGGAGATGCTGCTATTCTGCTCCAGTGCTTTGCTCTAGACAGCCTGGCCAGGGCGAGCTACCAGGGACTCGCACTGTGAGCAAGAGCCTGTGTGCTACAGCTTCTGCTCCATTGGTGGGCTCTGCTCTAGGCAGTTTGGAGAAAAATTTGCATGCTTTCTTTAAAAAAGGAGACAATTCTGTTTTTAACAGCGCAGTTGACTTTATGCCCTTTTTTCAAGTAGAAGTAGAAAAAAAAGCAGCGAGGAAAAGATCATGGAAATACTTGAGAAATTCAGAGGTTACTACCCTCCGAAGAGAACGAAAAACTTCAGAGAGACACCTCCAGATACCAGAAGAAAGGGCAATTGATGTGAAAAAGCTTCCGCCCCTTATCCCCAGGCTGAGTAAATAGGCATGTCGGGTTATCCCATTTACACCCCGCCTTGGTGCTCTGCATTTCGAGCCACAGTCAGCAATTGTCTGCAGCCCCGGGCGAGGGGGGCAGGAATGTGGTGGCCGGGGGCTTCCCGGGGCGCAGGCAGAACGGCCGGCTGGCCGGGTGACCCCTTCCCAAAATAAACAGGAAGCCCAGGAAGCAGTGACCCCTCCGTGACACCGCGCTGGCTCTGCTCCCTGCCTTCTGTGCGGGAGTCGACAGGCTTCCAAATACCCTCAGAAAAATTGGACAGGGGCGAGGACTCCACAGGAAACGTTACAAAATAAGAGCAGAAACAGATCGTCTGTTGAAAAAATTACAGAGGGCTTTAAAGCTCCTTCTTCTTAGGCTTCTGGATAGTTGTGTTCCTTGTCTGTGCTTCATTCCCCTGAGCCCATGTCGATGCAGTTTGTGGAGCCCCGAGGAGCTGCAGAGGGGCAGAGCTTCCCTCTCTGCGTGTGTGGAAGTGCTGGTGTGCGTGAGCAAAGCACAAAGAGGAGCCCCAAGGAGGCTCTGCCAAAGGCTTTCTCAGATGGGCTGGGGAGTTCGGGCTGGGAAATGCTTTTTCCCTGCTTGTGGGAGTTGGCAGTAGGGTCCTCACACAAAATAAAAGTCAAAACCGAGGACCAGACCTTCTCAAAGTGTGGGCCAAGGGTATTAATGCTGTTTCCAACATGGGAGTTCCTGCATTACCCAAACATCCCCCTGAAGCAGCAAACTGGCGCTTGCTGACAGCTCCAGCTGGCAAATCACCTCCCGGGCCTGCCAGAAGAACTCGCCGTCCCAAAAGCCTCCCCTCCTCGATGGCTGGTGGCCCCACAGTTTGGGGCAGGACAGGACCACCACCAGTGGGGCAGGCAGCCCAGCTGAAGGGAGGCTGTGCTGCTGCTGATATCCAGGCTTCCTAGCAGTGCCGGCCATTTCGCAATCCCATTTTTCTCCTCTCGCAGCAGCAGTTGTCTCCTCCTTCCTGAAGGGCACGGACACCTGGAGGGGCTGGGGCCTCCGGGGGGGCAGGTGCCCATGGGCTTGGCCTCCGCACAGATCAGCTAGTACAAAAAGACTCAGGGGAGAGCAAAGGGGAGATGGATTCCCTCTCTGATTCCCTACCAATTGCTAGGATTGTGTAGCTACCAAACCCTGGGTAGCAAGATGTACTCTGTTGGTGTGCTCCCCTATCCCCCCTCTTCAGAGGGGTCGCTCTTTAGGGAAAGGACTATAATACAGGGAATGGTGGGCAGCTGCTACAGCAGAGTCCCTTGAACAGACCAGTTTTCCTTCAGGAGGAATTTTAATCATTGGCATACAAAAGCTGCAAAATGGTTCATTAGGCTGCAGCCTTGGTTTGTTCTAGGCACATTGAGATATTGTTGGGGTGCCCATGTTTCTGCTAGTCATTGCAGCTATACCATTTCAATTTTGCAACGAGACAAGAGTTAACAGAGGGGTGCCCAAATCTGAGAAAGCACAGAATGGAAACAAAATTTCGTTTTGGCCTCCCAGCACTTCCTCTCATTCTCTCCCTTTCTCTCTTCCTGATGCTCAGGCAGTGCCCCTCCTCTGCAGGGAACCCCTTAGGGAGCATTCTGGGCAGGCAGAGCAAGGAGGAAATGCTCCTCTCTGTGCTTCAGACCATAGCCTTGTCTTTTTGCTGACTGCAGTCTAATATGCTAAGTAAAAACAAGTCAAAAAGGATATTTTTATCCTGTACATTCTGTCATATGAGTAGTATGTGTATGTGTAGCAATGCTGAGGAGCAATACTTACAAGTTTAGACATTAATGATGTATTTGTAAACTTAAACAGCAGAGTTGTATTGGATTACTTCATTCTGTCCATGTGTACTTTTGGGCAAAGAAAATCACACACATCCCTTTTCCAGGCACCCACATCCCTTCTGCTCATGCTGAGCTCCAGAAGGAGGTGCCTGCTAGGAAGTACAGTTGAGTTCATATTCGATTAAAAGAACACCAGCAGCATTACTAACTGGTAGACCTGTGCTGGAACTGGCAATTAAACTCAGTCTCCTCCTGCAAATTCCAGTCATTAAAGGAGCTTGCCAAAAGCTGGGGCTAGCATATCGCTTACTCTCCCAAACAGGACTGGATGAGGACCAGTCATCTTCAATAATGGGTCCTGTGAAGGACCTCGTGTCTTCCTTGAGGAATGGCCATGCCAGTGAGCTTGCTGGGGCAGCCACAGAGGCTGCTTGCACAGCTGCCACTTGCTGCTGATTCAGGGATTGCATGTGCTCTTGGAAGGTGTCACACAGGCATCCTTCAGTGAGCCTCCCCCTAACACATCTCACCAGTTTCCACCCACAGTCCATCACAATAAGGAGCACCAAGGAGCTGCCTCTTTGCTCTGCTTGCACTTCCCATATGCCTCGTGCAGGCTCAGAGGTGAATGACTTTTGAAAAGTGCAGATCTGGGATGGGTTTCAGTGGCTGATCCAGAGGCAAGAGGACGATCATCTTGTTCATCCATTTTCCCTCTGCCAGTTACTATTATTGCTAACTGCTGTTCCACACACATTATAATTAAGTGAAAAAAATACAGACCAAATGAAAAAGAGAACAAGCCTCTCAAAAACATCTCTGCTTTAGCTGCAGCCTGACTCAGCCTTCAATTAACATTCTTACTTAAAATAGTTTTGTTATACAGCTTTTGTTGAATCTTACATAATAGCAGACCAAATCACCACCCCAGAGCGCCATGCTGAAGAGAGGAGCTTGGCCCTGGTTTCCGGAGCAGTGTCTCATCCTGTCTTTGATCCAGATGGCCTTGGGCGTGAGCTGGGTGAGCTACCAGAGGAGAGCATGCAGCACACCTGCAGCTCTGCTTGGGAGGGCACGGTGAGCTGGTGCTGTCAGCAGAAGTGGTCCCATTCTCCCCCACCCCTGCTCTCGGTTCTGCCGGCGCTGCCCTCGGCACTTTGCTTATGTGGCTGCTGGAGCAAATCTGGCAGCACCAACAGCTGCAGTGCAACTAAACCTGCCCTAGTGCCACCATCCTGCTGCACCAGGGGTGCTTCTGCAGAGAAGGAATCAGGTCAGGATGGGTGACTGGGAAGGGAGCTCAGCAGCAGCATCAGTTTGGAGCTGCTGCAGAACCCCCTCATGCTGCACCCACAGGTGTCTTCCCACCACCCACCAACAGCTGTGACAACCCTCCCCGGGCTGCCAGAGTACACAGTGAAGAGGAGGGAGGGATACATGGACCAGCTGGGCTTCCCAGGGGCCCAGGGCCACACTGGAGATGGGTCTGATTTCCTGCCAGGACCTGAGGAGTTTAAAGGCTGGGCTCCATATCCTGCAGAGCAAGATCACAGCCCTGCCTCCATCACCAATAATGATAATGTGGAGAAACCACTGCACAGGACTTCACTGTAGAGGGATGTCCTTATCACTCAGTAGCACTAAAAAAACTACCAGCATGATTTTTTCTTTGTTGTTCTTTTCGGGCCTCTGTCTAACAGGTACAAAACTAGAATAAAACACGTACCTGCATGTGTGTGTATGTAAATGAAATGGGAGTTTGTATTACAATCTCAAAAAAAGGTACATGCAATGCAGGCATGAGGTGAGGAAGGTACTCCCATGTCTGCTTCAGTATGGGGGCCTACTTTCCATTTGAAGCTATTGCTGTCAAGTTTATGGCTCCACAAATGCTCTCTGGGATTGTGAGAATCTTACCCTGGGACTCCACTGTGCTCATGAACCAGGATGGTGTTTCAAATGGAGAGAGAGCTCGGAAAAGAAGAAGACAGGCACATCTAAACCTAGATTCACTCAGCACTGCCAGCCTCAGTGAGCCAGTGATCACAGGGGAATCATAGTTCCTGCTGGGGGCAGCTCTGCTAAGTCACTGCATTTTCACCAGAGCAGCATTTGGCCTGAGGTGATGTTGCACTGCACCGCTTCATGCGAGGTCAGGCAGCCCTGCAGCTGACAGCTCACTGCTGCCTCATCCACAGGACCACTGCATCTGCTTGGCTTAACTCAGAGTCCCAGCCTGGCCCACCCGCAGAGCTGAAGCAGGGCTGCTCCTGCCAGTGTCCCCCTCTGCCAAGGAGCTGGGAAAATTCCTAGGGAGGACAGCAAAGTCACAAAATAGGCTCAACTCCTCTTCCTCTGGGAGATCCCGCAGTGGCACGCAACCTGGAAAGAAGTAGGTTAATGCAAGAGAGGCCCTTTCTTGTGAATTTTGCTTTAGACCAAGAGTTACGTGTTTTGGCAGACTTTTTGATGAATAGGTCAGCAGGGTGTGGAAACATATTCTAAAGCTTTCTGCATCCTTGCACATGCTTCTAGTTGCCGGGGGTTTTGCCTACTGCTTCACTTGGAAAGGTTTAAAAGAAAATGCAAATCATAGGCAAAGAGTAGAGATAGATTTTTGTGCATACTTTTGGCACAGATTTTAGCCATTCCTTTGTCATTTACAAAACAACAGTAAGAAAACTTACTCAGCTGTATATGGTAAGAAAATACCAGTTTCTCTATTTACAAATGGAAAAAATATCACATCACAACCTGCTACATGCACCTACAGGTAACATGCATAAATGTCCTTAGAACTTTCTTTGTCTCAAAATGAATACAGGACAAGTGGGAAGAATCTGGACTTTTTCACATCTTCTTCCAGAACCAGCATTGGTAATAAAAAGATATTGTTTCATACACTTCAAAAAGATGTGAATGCTTCTGCATGCTAGGCTCTCAGAGTCAAACTCCTACACTTGAAATATGAGAAAAATCATATGAGCAAAAGACTAAGAAACTCTTTTCAGATGTAATCAGATACACTGTCCGACAGACTGAAATACTTAAAATCATTTTCAACCAATGGCATGTCAAGACATGCCTGCTTCGGACACTGTTAAGACATCCAGCCCCCATATTTTACATACCCTCCTAATTGCATTCATATGTTCAGTTTCATATTTGACCTCTCTCTTGCAAAAGAGTGCCAAGTAAAGTACTCCACCTCCTAGGTCTCGTATAGGAATTAAGCTGGGGGTGTGGAGGATTCATGATTGTTTTGTTCCTCAAACATACACCAATAAGGAGTAAACTAAATAAAAACATTTTTTGAAAACTCACTACAAATGTGCACTTTTAAATTTAAAATACACTCTGGGTTCTTTCTCTTGGCCTTGTATTTTGGATCACTTTGGTGTTCACACCTCTAATGCTTCCTCCTTCATCTGGCAGCTCACCAGCTATCAGGTTTCAGCTTCTCTTTATTTGGAGGAAAAGACTATTTGCACAAAAATTGCAACATTCCAGAGTGAGAAAGTGGCTCATCTCAGTTGTTAGGACTTCTGTCACTGAATCCAATAGGTTCAGGTTTCCAGTGCACTGGGAATGCTTTACATGAAACCCCATGGAAACACTGACCAGGAGACACCCGCTGAGAGAAATACACAGTTTTCTTCCCTTCCCTAAATTCCCTAAGAAGCCAAAGCCAAAAATCACATCACTGTCAGCAAGAAGAGGATTGGAAAATCTGATAAATGTGATTGGTTGGTGTGAAATGCACATGCTTTAAAAGCATGCTATCAAAGAGAAAAAGATCTGAAGGCACAGTGATCCTAAATGTGGCCTTTGGACCATTGCTGTTGTTTTGGTGAAGGACAGTGCAATGGTGCCAGAAAGAGCAAGGTGAGTGGCAGCCTGAACCAGAGTGCATTTCACTCCCAGCTTATTCTCAGGCAAGACAAGGCTGGATCACAGGCCCTCAGCCTTCAGCACATCAATATTTACAAAGTCAAAACAATACATCTGCGATATTTTGGGTGAACTGTGCCTCCTGTATATTTTGCTTGGGCAGTCAGGTTTAAGTACCATGCTGCCCTACTCTCCTTTAGCAGTTTTTTGCAACCTTTTTCGTGGAGAAAGAAGAGTAATCCTCATGCAAAAATAATAGCATTGCAGACCTAGAGAGCAGATGGTGTTATTAAATACCTGGGCAAAGTCTAAGGTCATAATGCTCTAACAATTAACAAGTTATATTGTCTAACACTTTAATAGGTAACCTCCTGGTGTGGGATGTTTGCAAGCTGAGCAGACTGGCAAGTGGTATCTTGTCCAAGACCAGATAACTCTTCCAGTTAAACAAATATTTGACAACCATTCTCTTGCCTAAATTTGTTGCTACCAATGTGTCAGATAAAAATAATATGATTCTATTTAATCTCCTAAATGATCCCTTCTTCAACTGACTGCATTAGGTTTTAACTAGATGGTAACAATATGAGTGCTTATTGATAGTTGCCTGGCATATAAGATAATTTATAGGAGCACAGAGACAAATCCTTAGGGAATGTAAATCACAGTGATTCTCCTGCAAAGTATGTCTCTGACTGGGTCCCCAAGGCACTGTGCCCATGAGGTGTGGTGGCCAGCCATCTTTTGTTGTCCACAGAGGTCTCCCACCATGGCACATGTTTTTCCCTTCTCATGGGTCCATTGTCCTAGGGATTCACACATTTATCTGCAGTGATAAAGTTGAAATGGAACCTTTGTAATATGTGTCAAGACTGTTCTCATTGCATGATCTAATAAAATTTTCAGGCAGAGCTCCATTAAGGATTAATTTCATATTGTAACAACTGCACTTTATCACTGTTTCCCTTGATATTTGCCAAGCCTTCTCTGAACTTTACCTCTCAGCTGATGGGTGACAATTTCACTTCTTTAATGGCACTCCCAGGTGTGAGAGAAACATTGTCTATCTTCTCATTTACCTATTTCTTCCTCAGATGTTTCTTTTGTGCCAGTACCTCTTAGGAAGTTTGCCCAGGCCAGCTGCCCAGGCCACCCTGTTAAACAGCCACAGCCATTCCTGCCAATCCAGACTGTATTTTTGCTTGAGCAGAGCAGCTGTTGGCATGCCTGACTCTCAGTAAGGCTGCTCCCCTGAAGTGCAGCCTTCTCTTCTGTCATTGCCTTCTTTTAGAAGCATGGGCAAGAGCGCCTGCATCACATTCAGAGGTGCAGAGCCCTCCATCATCTCTTCTGGCCCTTCAAAGAAACCATGCATCGCTCTTTGGGCTGGACCCTGGCTTTCATTTGATTCATTTGATTTGTGTAGTGGCAAGATGGGAGGCTAAAGAAGAGTCCTGTCACTGCCAATAGTTTCACACAGTACTTTTCCTCAACAGCAATTGCTCTCCTGCTAGGATCCATGAACTTGAGAACAAAGTACATTTTATTATTTACAAGGGTTAGATGACAAATACAAACAGATGGTGTGAAGATGACTCCTAATGCATAGTGATCAAGGAATTTAATATTCATGGGTAAAGGCCTAGAAGATTAAGTAAACAGATTCAAATGTGCAGGGGAAAGTATCTCCTAACAATGCATAAAGTCAGCATGGCCTTTTTTGCCCTTTTACCGCTTGGCTCAGGGCAGTTAACATAAGGGAAAAGACTGGCCAATTTTCCAGTTTTCTTCAAGCATCCAACTTGAGCAGCTCTTTCTTCCTTTATAAGGAAGCTCTCAGCAGGAATTTTTTCAGGGCCAAGAAAAAACCCTTCTATTTTGCTGTTGAAGATGGCTGCAAAGGCTGAGCATGCTCCAGTGTGCTGCAGCTGCCCTTATGTAAAGCAGTTTTACCTGAATGACAGTGCTGTTTTAGCTGGGACAGGTCGGATGACTTACAATTAGTCACCCTCATCTGGGCAAGGGTTGTGCCACTGGAGTCTCACCACACCACTTTGCTGCTAATGATACTTCTTGTGGCAGAAGCTGGGATTTTGCTGATGCTGTTTTCACATGCAGTCATCTTGCAGAGGCAATTTCAACACTGATGAATATTACGAGTCAGGTCCTCAGTATGAATCATCCTGTCCTTCCAGATGACTTTTTCTTTCTGTTGTTTACATCAGAGACAGGGAATTTTGATGCTTTTTTGTGCCTGTGACTAAAGGAGTGTTTCATATGGGAAGCGATTTCCAAACTCTCTTAAGTCATCCCTCTGTATATTTCCTTTTGTTGTTGTTTTTTGTCCTTTTGAGCATAGGCAGATAGTGAGAGTTTCTAAGGTACTACTGACTGAGTGCTAAATGCACTTTAAGAAAGTGTTTAAAGCAGGGGGAAAGGTTTATTGATCCATGTTTGGGCTGGATTGTGCCCAAAAGTTTGCTTTGAAACTTTGATTTTCCTTATCCAGATCAGCTTGTTGAACAAACAGATTCTGTGGGATTTGGTCATCCCATTGACTTAGATAATCACTCAGCCCCAGACCCAGAAAGGTGTGCCCATGGAGTCAGGAGCAGGACAGCAGCTCTGAGGTATCTGTCCCCCTGCCTTCTCTTGAAAAAGCCCCTTGCCAGTGCAATAGTCAGCCTGCAGAGAGATGGGGGAAACTAAGGGATGGGGTAGGGCTGGGGAACGTCTGAGCTCCAAGCTGTAGCATGCAAAGGGTAGTGGAAAGCTGCCCTTGAATGTGGAGGTGATCTCTGCCCCTGGCACTCCACCACTCTAGCTCCAGGAGGAAAAATGATACCCCAGACTCAAAAAAAGGAACTGCTGTTTGTCTGCTCTATTTTCATCCTCCTTCAGTAGCTGTAGCTACCACAACTATTCTTATGGCAGCCTACCAAATTTCTGAAGACATCAGGCACCTCTTTCTTATGATCTTGCTGCTCTGCCATGCTTTCTCCACAGCACCTGGCAGCATCCTGGAAATGGTATCTGGTACCTGAATCCTTTTAAAGGCTGTCACGTGAGGAAAGGCGTGTTTATTGCCATGACTCCAAGGCTCATATTCCCAGAGGGGCCAAACTGCTGCAAAGTAAGTCAAAGTAAGTCAAGCTGTTCACAGCAGCAGGGGCACAGCATTTCTGTGTCTGGTGTCCTCTCAGAAATTTGCCTGGCTCTGTGGATGCATTTGGTTGATATGGTTATGCAAGCTGGGATACGGCCCAAGATACGCCACAGAGAAACCTGCCCTGTGAATGAGAGCCTTTGTTAAGATGGATCCCATCTGTACATGATTTCATCAACTCCATGAAATGTACACGACATTCATATGGTGAAATAGGCAGTGTCCCTGTTCCAAGAGAGAAAAGCCCTTCTGTCTGCTTTTCCACAGGAGACTGTTGCCATATGAGGAGGTGAAACCTTCTGTAGGGCTGTTGTGCTCTTAACCACAGGATGGGACAAGCACTGTGACCATACTAATATTGTCAGGAAAATAATGTGCATAGGGAGGCATCAAAAGCACACCCAAAAAATTGGCATTGCCCTCTCCTTTGCCTTCTTTTCCTTAAATATGGAGCTGCTTAAAGCAGCATAAATACAATTCAGGCCAGCTAACAAGCAGTCCACAGTGCTGAAACACTCCTGCCGTCCAAGCCAGCTCCCTGCCAGCGATTTCATTTACCATATGTTTGGTGTGGTTTTTGGCAGAGTCAGCCTGAGGATTTTTTTGGGCAGGCCTGCAAAACAGTTTTTCCCTGCCTCCACCCAAACGTGAGCAGGTCCTGTCTGCCACTGTCATACTGCTGTGCAGGGTCAGCCCGGCTGTTTTGGACAAAATTAGTCAGAGGGGCCTCTGGAAAAAAGCCCAAAGAGGGCTGATTCATTTTCCATAAAGTATTTGTATTAAGGACACAGTAGGAAGATGACTTCTTCAGCATCACGCCCAGCCGCTGCTGTAGCTGCTTTTCCCATCGTGCAGTAATATCCCCAGGGACCACTGCCAGTGATCACTGTGTGCTTCTTGCTGGAGAGGCAGCTCCAGGAGGCTGCAAACGGCAGCAAAGGCAGATCCCGACAGGAACAGGAGCCCCTGCAGAACCAGCAGTACCCAGCAGCAGTCCACCAACAAAGCATTTCTGCAGACACCTCATTTTTCCGCTTTGGTTTCTGTTTCTTTGCTGTGAGCATCTGTTAGGTTTGCAGAGGAAGCTGCTGAGGTGTGAGCCAGGGCAGCCCCTGGTGCTGGGCTGTCTCTGCAGCCTGAGAGCCCAGGTCACAGCAGGGGTGCCTCCTGCTCTCCCCATGGGTGGCAGCTCAGTGCCCAGTGCAGTGCTGCCAGGTGAGAAGGCCAACAGCTTTCCCAGGGAAGGAAATGGGAGGGTTGGGTACACGCTGGGAAGGATTAGCTCACGTGGATGCCAGTAAGGAGCAAACCTGGCAGGATTAGGACACTTTTCTCTGGGCATTGGCTCTAGCATCAGGGCTGGCTTGCTGCAGCCTGTCTGCACATCACGCTTCTGCTGCCTGCGGCAGGGCTGCCCAGCTGGGGCACAACCAAAGCAAACTGTGGCATGGGGAAGGCTGCTCTGGAAAGCCTGCCCTGCTGCTAATGCACCTGAACAGGCCAGCTGCAGCAGTGCAGTCCTGCCAGGTGGGATGGAGGTGCTGGGCAATGCTGGAGGACCACACTGGGGTACAGTGCTCATTATCCCAGGATGCACTATCCAGGCATACAATCTGGTTGGTGTCATCCAGCTAGGACCCAGGATGAGTCTAGCTGACCCAGAGATAAATAAAAGGGAATTTAAACACACTTCCCTGTCCTTTTTTAAGCAGATCCCAGAAGATGGCAAGGTGTATCTGCCTCTTTCTTTCCTGCCCCATGCTCAGAGCACATATTCCCAGGGGAATAGCAGTATTTGACAGAGGCAAGACATGTTCACCCAGCAGAGGAGCTTTGCAAAAGAGTCACAGGTTGTCTGTTCAACAGACACTGTTCTTTAACTTGCTGACCTCAGGGAACAGCCTTGCCAGGTAAGCCCTCCGAGCAAAGATGAAAAAAATCCAATAGCCTGCAGGGCTACGATTCCTCCCTCCCTTTCTGCTGAATTAATTAGCCAGGCACTCCATCCCCTCTGGAGGAAGGCACTGGGATTTGGTCTTACTTCTGCGTTTCTGTTCTGTGAAGCAGCGTGTCTGATCATCCTGATTCACCCTGGAACTGAGATGTGGAATTTGGCTTGATACCCATTGGAAGGAAATTTAAATATTCATGCCTATAGCAATTTCTTTTGCAGACTACTCCAGCAAGCAAATGTGTCCCTGCTGGGATACCTGCTGTGCACAGCATGGGCAGGAGCATCTCTTTCCCTGCCCGCCTCATCTTGTCCCGCTCTGGCCCATCCCGGGGCTGCTCCTGAAGGCACCAGACCTACACGCCGTAGGACTGGCATATGTGCCAAGGAAGCTCCGTGTACCCACAGCAGGGCTGGGGGCCCTCCCCGTGCGGGGACCTGCGGGGGCAGTTCTGGCTGAGTCAGCCGGAGGAGCGCTGGGGCTGCCCTGGGCACCAGCCCCTTCTCGCCCTCCTCCTGCCCCGGAGACACAGGCTGGCCTTTAATCAGCGCTAGCTGTGCACTGGAGCTGTCAGCATCGCTTTTGCTGCGCTGATGGGTCCGTGCTGCGTTGGGGCCGGTGCGCTGAGCCCGGGCGGTGACTCAGCGCGCCCAGCCCGGCGCACACCCCCGCCTCCAGCGGAGGGAGCGCTGCGGGCACGCCGGGCCATGGACGGATGGATGGATGGATGGATGGATGGATGGATGGATGGATGGATGGAGGGGTGACCCGCGCTGCCACGTGCGGGATGCAGGGCTTCTCTCTTCCCTGCTCTCATTTAGGGAGAAACTGTTGCGAATTTCACGGACCTTTCTAGCTAAGGCAAACAAAAGGGAAATGAATTCTGAGTGGGGGAACTGACATCAGTAAATAGCGAGGGCATTGCTGAATGCGAGTGGCTGGTTGTTTTCCTGCAGAAGCAGGGGTGGGCAAGGGCAAGCTTAGAAAAGAAGGGAAAAGCGGCAGGGCAAGGGCAGGGATCTCTGCAGAGAGAACTCGGCAGATAAAAGGCAAAAGAACAAAGGGAGAGACGCTGGGGAAATATGACTGAGCAGATGCATTGCTTATCTGCTCCTGCATCAAACACAATTCCTGTGTGTAAACCAAAAGCAATGACTAACCCAGAGCCTAGGACTGGCCTGTGGGAAGGGGTTGTGCTGCTCTAATCAAAGGGCCGAAGTTAAACCATGTTAGTGAAAGCATTGCACACGTGAGCTGCTGATAGAAGAAAAAAAATCTGCCTTTATGGCTTCCAATATCACAAACACGGTGGCTTCCTGGTGCAAAGTGCTGATCCTGTACAAATGCATGCTTCCATTTGTTCAGAAATTGTTGACAAGTGTGCTGGCTGCCTTTATGCTGGATAAGGCACGGTTTGTCTTCCAACAGGTGGTTTAATGCCAGGAAAAAAAAAAGAAATGAGAGCCAGAATAGGCACATGGTACAGAAATTTGGCTCTTCCAGCAGAAATGTGCCTGGGAGTTCACAAATAATCCTGATCAATCTTATCCTGGGTACTACCACTTGTCTGAATTTTCACTTAAATCAAAGCAATTTTAGTTTAATTGGCTATTTCAGTTAAATATATGTCAGTACAAATGTTTCTAGCTCTTGGGTCCCAATATAACTAATTTTCCAAGGCAGTGCAAATGGCAAGAGAACTGGTGCTCATGATTCTTAGAGCATTAACACATGCATTTGACAAACACTTGCCCCTGTTTTAGGTGTTAGAGGACCCCTGTGGTGTGTGGGGTGAGCAGAGAGACCTTTCCATGAGGTGCTGGGGCCAGGCAAGGGGTTTGGGCGGGGCAGATGAGAGAGCTATGGCAGGGAGCTGGCAGGCAGAGCAGCAGACATCTTCCAGCCCCTGAGTGGGGTGGAAATCTCCTTCCCCGGGTTTATTGCTGCAAGGTGTGTGCTCACCTGCTCACTACCCTAACCTGCCCTCACCTGGGGTTTGAACTAGCACGTCTGGCCGAATTTTTGGGATGACTGTATGAATGTTTGTTTCTGCCACCTCCGGGAGAGGAGCAGTGCAGACAGATGTAGGCGGCAACATCTTCAAATTACAACTTAATCCACAGCAGCTCATGAGTCAGGGCTGTGACTCACAGGCAGAGACAACTTGGCATGAGGGGCACGCAGCTCCTGCCCCAGGAAGTGCCTGCACTGAGGCTGCACACACCCGCCCGCCCCGCAGCAGCCCTGCAGGGCTGCCAGGCCAGCCAGCAGTGCCAGGCAGCTGTGCTGCTGCAGGAGCCAGCTGCTGCAGGCTGGGCACTGCAGCCTCCTGCTACAGCCAGGGTACAACAGCAGTGCAGGCCGTGGGGACATGTGTCACTTCTGAGGCCACCCCTGTATAAATTACTGACAGTGTGGCCTGGAGACCCACGTGTCCTCTAAATCCTCTAAACTCTCTTTCCAGAGCAAAAGGAGGGTGGACATGTGTTTTTATACCGCTGTGTTGGTTCAAATAACTGTTTAGATATAAAAATTAACTCCCACACATCCTTCAGCTTCTTGAGGTTTTACTTTTTCTTTCACTCTGAGAGAGATTAGCCTTTGGTGACTGAAGATCGAGAATGTTTCTACCCGTACAAATAAGTCTGTTGGTGCTCGGAGGAAATGGGGTTTCTGTGAAGGTCTGATTTTAGGTGAACCAATGATTTCAGCTGCATCAGTGTTCCACACATTAAAGGCAACCCTGCATTTTAAATGTGTTGCATGCTCAAAAAAACTGTCTACCCTAGGCCAGTCCCAAGGCATGAATATTAATGAAAGAGTTTCCCCACATGAACAACATGTACTGTCACATGCCTTATGCCTGCCTCGAATTTAAAATAGCCTGGTGCAGCCATAGGGAAGTGTCATGTCAGTGTAACTCCACATCAACCGCAGGTAAATGCTGTGGGTGATACTGCTCTGCTGGGATGCATTTCCAAGTAGCTTCCAGAACAGCTCTCCTGTGGGGAATGGACTTGATCTGGGCTGAGTACAACTGGACTTTGAGGACTCCAGGCATGCTGGCTTGGGTGCACAGGGCAGAGCTGTTTGTCTCACTGTTTCCACAGGGCTGCTTTATTTTTAACGGTCAGGACTGAATTTCCCAAAAGGACTGCATCCTCACAGACAACAGGATATTACATTATAGTGACAGATTTCCCCAGTGGTCACTTTTTTTATAAAATCCACAGAGAGCAGGGTGGCTGTTAGAGAAATGTGCTGAGAATGGGTGCTGCATGTAGCACATCTCCTGTCCCAGGTGCCCATGTCCCTTCCCTGTCCTCCCCTGGGAGGAGAAGGGCAGGCCAATCAAAGAAGCCTCTCTGGCATTTTGTCTGAGTTACAAAAAGCTGATAGCTGGAAAGATTCTTCTGAGTTTTGTCCTTTGAAGGGACATGTTTAGTGTCACTGCCTTGCTTCAGACACCTGCCATATGTGGTGTTGAGAGCAGCTCTAAGTGGGACAGCGAGGTTTCGTTTGCGTCTCTGAGGAAACCTGTCTTTTATTCCTAGCACACTGCTCTCCCCTGAGCTCTGACTTGCAAACCTGCCCATGGCTCCCTGCATGTCTGCACTTCACAGGCATCATAGCTTTTAACCAGGGAGGGCTGGCCATCAGCAGGGTGGGAGCAAGCCTGGTGCTGGGGCATTTCTCAAGGCATTCTTGCCTTGTCCCTTTCCCATAGGCATTTGCCCCAAGCTGGTTATCACTTCTTTGAAGACTGACATACACTAAGTGTGTTTAATTAGAACAGGGAAGTAGAAAAACACTAATGGTGAGCCAACTGACTGGGGAGGCAAACATCACCACTTCTCCTTTTTGGATGTTTTCCCAGCTCATAGAAGTATCTCGTTGAGCCTGACTCAGCCTGTGGTGACAGATCAGCAACGACCCGCAGAGACGTCCCCCATCACCTCTGCCTCCACCAGTCCCCCTCTCCTGTGCCAGCCTGCAGTGGCTGGAGGCAGGGGGGGTCTGGCTGGGGTGGTTCCTGCTTCCCTGCTTCCCTGCAGGGGTGTCTGGCTGGTTCCTGCTTCCCTCAACACAACGAACACCCTGGCCCCAACAAGAAGGGTGAGGCTGCCCTGTGATTCTGTGGCATGCAGCGAGTGACTGGCATTGCCACACTTTCATTACCTCTTTTGTATGCTGTAATATGAATATCCCTTCCTCTTCTCCTCCCTCTGCCCTCCAAAGGTTCACCAAATGTGGGAACAAGCAGTGAAGGGAGTTGTGCCCTTTGCTGCTGCTGCCCTGTCCTTTCCTGCCCCCCCTACCTACCCTTGGTGGAGTACAGGCAGCAGCTGTGGGGTGGGTAGGCAGCCAGTGGTTGTGCCTGGGGTCTGCTCCCATGGGGGCACCAGGCCTCCTTCCACACAGCTGCTTCTTTCAGACTGCTTCTGAAGTTTCAGATGGGCTTGGAGGAATTGCAACCAAAGTACTTGGGAGATATTGCAAGGGGACATTTTGTTATAGTGAAAACTGCCTTCCTTCTTCCCCTCTCAAACTTCTTGCTCATGCCCAGCCCTGTTCAGGGGTGGTATGGAAGCTCATATCTGGGACCAAATTAAAAATAATTTACATTTTGGGTTATTTTCCAGCCACTTAATTTCCTTGATCCCCTTCAAGTGAAAGCACTGCATGGAAGGGAGCAGGAGTGGGGCACTCATGGCATGGGTGGCCCCCAGAGGAGATGTGGGTATGCTCCCACAGATGCCCACTCATAAAACCAGTCCTTGGAGGTTTTTAAGGCAGGCTGCAAGAGGCTGAGATCACACCCATTAATTGTTCCCTTTGCCTGCTCTTCCCTTGCCTGATTACAGGTTGTCTAGACTGGGAAGTGCAGGTTTTGCTCTTGGAGCATGATCAGAATAAGGTGTGACATGCCATCCTCCCTGTGGTGGAAAAGGGATGTCAGTGCCTGCTCAAGGAGGCTTTCTTTCTCCTTTGGCTTCGGCTGGCTCTAGATCTGCCATCTCCTGGTGCAGGGAGAGGATGGGGCAGTCCCAGCCTGCACAGCGCCCGCTTCACAGGTAGGGCTTGGATCTCCAGGCCCTGAAAAGTGACTCAGTGTGCATCAGACTCAGTGGTGGTGTTAAGCATCAGTCACTTCAAAGCTGTTGTCAGTTGGTAAGAAAATAATTTAAAATTAAACCAGTTCTGAAACTCTCTACCGCAAGTGGTTACAAGCCTGAGTGTTGTAAAACTGGACCGTTTCCTCTTTTCCTCACAACGACTGTGTCCTTGATTCCTCCTTTAGGCTGCTTTGGCAATTCTTGCACAGTAATAAAAAGGCATGACACAGCATATGTTTTGTGGCTCACCTTGCCAAACAAAATTACAATGTTAGTGTAGCTTCTTTGCCTTTGCATAATGAACTCTACAAAGAACCTGGAGAGAGGGTAAGCATCTGTGCCAAGATAAAAGTAAAAACAAGAAGTACAAAGGTCTGGTTTTAAAGCAGTCAGTTTAAAGTAATTCTTTTTTGAATGACTTATCTTGAAACTGTTACAGACAGTTAGGGAAAGTCATAGAGTTTCTAAATGGCTGTTATGTTCTAAGTCTGTAGCTTCATTGCTTAGATTAAGAAAAATAGATGCAACTTTGAGAGCTCACAAACATGTCACAGCAGAGCATCATCTGCACAACACATGCTTGGGCCAGGAGGATGTGGGCTGCTAAGGAACTGCTTATTCACCATTCCTCACAGGCTGAACAGACATTATTTGCATTTTTAATAGCGTTCAGGACAATGTTTATATCATGGTAATTACACTGACTGACAACAGGGGGAATTTGGTGTGTGGGTTGTTTGAGAGAGAGTGGTGCCCAGTCATGCCACCTTTTTCATCACCTTACGGTCACCCCTCAGGGAACAGAAATGGGAACATGGACCTCACTGGGAAGTCCAATGGAAGGGAAGGATTTCCTTGCAGAGTACTCTGATGACAGAGTAAAGGGGAAATCTTTCAGCCTGTGGATCTGCTAAATCTGTTTCACAAAAAAGGCAAAAAGCTGCCCCAACAAGTGCACTGCATTTATGCCACTACATACCTCTGTCAATATTGGATTCAGGCAAAGTGAGTGGTTCAAATACTGTACATTTAAGATCAGTACCTCAATAATGACAAAGATAAAACTCCCAGCAAAAGATCCAGCATGTAGTTGCAGGAAATCCAACTAAGGGGAATTAAGGGGAAATTAAGAGGAAAAAGAAGAAAAAAAAAATGGATGAAGAAAATTTTATCGTCGGCTCTGGCAGGGCACCCAAATCTTGCCTATCATAAATGAGAACCAGTTATTTGACAGGTATTAGATCTGTTCATGATTTAATCACACTGAAATATCACCTGCTTATCCCAACCCTTTTTTGCCTACATCACCTCTGTGTTCATTATGATATACTATGGATGACTTTTAATAGCATTTGCTAACAACGTGAGTTGAATCAACAACTCTTTTCTTGCTAAGAAATAGCATCAAGGAAAATAATTTAGTTCATTTTAGATAACAAAGACAAGGGAAATCTCCAAATACAGTGGCAAGATAAGTTAGTGTTTGAAGAACAGCAAGAGGTGGAATCAGTGTGGATGGAAATGTTACCAAATCTGTAAAGCAGCTCTGTGTCTGACAATACTCATCTTGCATAGAGCACCCTGAGGTGCCCTTCCAGCTCTCTGTAGGCACAATTTCCATGGGATACATCAAAACCAGATTCATTCCCAGGCCATCTCACCACAGTCCACGTGTCCTTGGAGGCTGAGGGAGCACATCCATGGCCCTGGCCCTGGAGCAGCACAGCCAGGAGGTGGCCAGACCCCAGCAGGCATCTCTGGAAAGAGTCAGAGATGCTGCACACTGAGACATGCTCAGCTCATTCCCTGCACAAAGCAAAGCAGACCCAAACACCAACCCCTAGCCCTCAGCCCAGCACAGCTCTGCGGGTGAGCACATCTCCTTGGAGGCAGGATGGCTTTCAGGATGCTCTCTGGGGTCCACATAGAATTCATGGGTCAACTTCAATGCTTCTGGGCATCAGTGCCCCAGTTTGGATGGTTACTGCTATTTTTGTGGTGGCGGGTGTCTGGCAGTGGCGGCTCTGAACCAGCTCAGTGTGCTCTGCACCCTGAGTGCAGGGCTGGCTGCTGAGCTGCAATTGATGGCATAAAGCTTCCAGTAAATCAAGTGGCTCACAAAAGCATGAGTGACTGCTTTCACAATGTGATTAAAATTACCAAGGGTAAACATTTCAAATGTTCAATAATTTACATCACCACCTGTACTTTAAAGTGCCTTTCCCCATTTCACTCCCTTAACCTTATGGGATTCTTCCCATGTTCTTGAAGCCGTTTCCTTCCTCACTTCAGCTGTCATTGCAGCTGAACACTCACGTAATAAATAAAAGTACTGTATGGCTGGAGACTGTGCTGGGGATGAAAAACGTAATGCCATTTATTATAAAATCGTCTGGGCAGGCAGCTGATCTTAGCATGCACTCTGCATCCTTTCAAAATCCAGACAATTTGTAAAGTACTATTGCAAAATTTGGTTTATCTTCCAGCTCACTTCTTATAATTCTTATTTTTATGAAAGCATTTTCAAATGCAATTTCAGTTAGGTTTTTTCCATGCTGGCTTTTCACTCTAATCAATGTTACTGAAGTTAGGCCCCACCTTCATGGTTAATTTGACAGGTTCTAAATGTAAATTTGGAACTCGTATTGCACATTACTGAGATGTTTGTTTTTATATTTGTTAACTAGGACTTTTTTTCTCTCTAGCATTCTTCAGTTCCCTACAAGGTAAGCTCTTTGGTGAACTAATTCTTCAGGATGGACATGAACTGAATTATTGGAACAAAAAAAAGCAGTAGGGAGAGGTGGGGTAAATTGTCCCTCCAGCTACTTCTGCAAGCCTGTTAATAGCAGGATGAGTTCTGGGACTGACCTGTGGCTTTCAGTCCTCTCCTGGCAAAGCAGGAGATCTGATCTGAGTGGGGGATAGGTGCAGGGCTTTGGGCCACTGGCTGTTCAGAGCAGCAGTGGAAAGGCTATCTGTTACAACATGCTTTTCCCTCAGGTGAGTTACTTTTAATAGATGCTTTGTTTTAGGAAACGATGAGCTGGCACTGCTACTTTTGATTTTACTTCAGGGAAGATGAGCGATAGGTTCAGGGGAGTTCTCTGCTTCCAGTAGTGTGATTTCTTTTAATAAGAGTAGGCTGATGCAAATACACCAGTTGTCTAAGCCTCTAGGTATGTATTTAGAAAATAAATACATTATCCATCCATGTCTTTACAGGGAAGTCTTTCAAATCTTCCCACCTTTTTTACAGTGTTTTTAAGCATTGTACAGTCTGATCCAAAGACCAAGAGCATGACCAGGAGTGTTCTTCAACTGATGAGAATTGATTCTGAGTTAATCATAAAAGAAGCATGCACTGTGACAGCATTTTGTAAATTTGGGCTTTTTTTTCTTTTTCCTGAGAAACCGGTTTTTGAGACCCGTCCTAGTAGGAGAATGTGCAGCGCTGGCACCGTGGGTTCACCCAGTCAAACACTTGGGATCAGTTTATTCTCCCTGAGGTCTGAAGGCCTCTGCACTTTCCCAAGGAGCTTCCTATGACTCAAAGAGCAGCCATTGGAGGACATGTCACATCAACAATTGCTAGACAAAGAACAGAAATCAGACTGCTTGCATGGATACCAGCTGTGGATGTATCATCACAGCTCTTCTACAATAGTTTCCTTTTTATATGATTATATCAAGAGGAATCAGTTACAAAGTTGGGCTCACATGGTTGTTTGGAGCATTAAAATCAACAGCTCCTTTAGCAACCATCCCAGCTTCTGGGCAGATATCCATGGGAGCTTTGGGAGCTCTCTTTAGTTCAGGATGCTCCAGAAAGAAGCATCATTTATACTGCATTAACTACTGCTACTTCACCCCTAATACCAAGACTTGACGTAGTGAAGCAAAACTACAGTGCAGTGATGAAATCAATAATGTTATTAAAATAACTTGCAGCAGACACCCAATCTCTCATACCTAAAGGGATGTCAGCAGGAGCATGCCAGGGCCACAGATAACAGCAAAAGCCAACTTGCCTTCACCCCACTCAGGGAAGCTTTTCTAGAACAGCACAGGGGCAGGCACCCAGGGACAGTCCCAGGATGGATGAGGGTCAGCTTGGGTGGGATGGTAGCAGAGAAGAGAGGATAAGCAGCTCCAGAAAGGTAGTTTTTGGCTTGGAGTTTTGTGTAAGAAAGCTTTTCTAGCACTAGTGCAGCTAGAGTGAGACATTACCAGGAGCAGTGCACACTGTGCACGGGAAAAAGCTGTCTGGAAAAGATTAATCTGGTCTTGAAGGCCAGATGTGTCTTGGTTGGCCATTGAGAGGCTGGAGGGTCTGGCTCATTGATGAATGCAATGAAGACAAAACAGCTCTGCTTGGCCTGAATTTCTGTGTTTAAAACCACATTTTATTGTCAATGCATAACTGAATAAAGAAGATTAACTGTATGCTAGTAAGGCCTAAGCCTTCTTACTGTGCAAAGACCATAAAACCATCCTAACACAGACAAACAGAACTGAGAAAGTATTTTAATAACACACTTTTACTGGTCATGTTTTACACAAATAACACAAATACTTCCACCACTATTAGCCACATCTCCTGGAAACAAGTTCATAGGCAAGTAATTTTAAGTGCTAAATATGCAGGGTCCTCTCTGTCTGGCTCTATTCTGGTACTCTGTCTATGCCCTTCCCTGAACTGACTGCAGCTGCCATCTGTCTAGCTTCTTCCTGGGCATCTTCTCTGAAAGTTTTTATTCTAATTAAAACAGGGGAACTGATTTTGCAGGTGATGGTGACAAGCAAGTGGTGTAAGAGTTATCTTGAAGTATTAGAAGTCATGATTTCAAGAAAAGGAGGCAGAAAACAAAACCCCACAAAGACAAAACAGTGACCTTTGAGACAGACTTTAGCTAACTCACAGCGTTAGTACACACAAGCCCAGAGGAATAAATCCAAGGCAGAAAGAGCATTTGGGAAGTTGGCAGTGCCCTAAGGAAGTCATATGAAAGGCACATAACTACTGTGAACCTCTCTACTGGGGCAACTTAGCACAAGTGGAGAGGGAAGATAGTAAGGTATCAACTGGCTAAGTCATGAGTGCTTCATTAGTTTCAAAAGTGCAGAGGAAGCACACAGAAAGTGGAACTAGGTCACGTTAGTGAGTATGAAAGAGCAGCATAAGCGTGAAAGAACAACATGAAGATGCAAGTGATGCAACAAACAGTGGGCGTGAAGTGTATGCACTTATAGCAGCAGGAGAGCCAAAGAAAGAGCTGGGTTTCACAAAGGGAAGCAGACACTGAGCTGATGATGTCAAATATCAAAAGTGTTTGATATTTTTTCCTTCAGTTTTTGCTTAAAAGTGACTCGTTTAAGACAACCAGCATAAGCAGTCCAAGGGTAAGAATACTGGCTTCAAGAAAGAACAAAGAGGTCAGATTCAGACAGTGTCTAAACAAGTCAGACATATTCCAACTGGCAAGCCCTAAAAGTCTTCTGCCATGTCAGGTAAAGCAGCTGAAGCCCACTCAGCACCATCAGCACAGAAGCCAGGGATGGGGGTGTTTCTGCACTCTGGGAAGGGCAAATCTAGCACCTACCACAGAAAGGGAAGGACAGACAGGAGGAACCAGGAATCAGAGACCAGACAGATTAATTTCAATTCCTGGAAAATTACTGGAAGTGGTTATTGGATAAACTATTTTCCAGCACCCAGAAGACAGCAAGCAGATGAAGAACAGTGAGTACTGATTTGACAAGAACAAATCACATCAAATCAGTCTAATTTCCTTCTACAGTAGGTCTTAGATCTTGATTTTAGTGCAGCTTTTGCCTTTGTCTCACCTGACACTTTCATAAACCAAGCAAAGAAGCACAGCTTTGAAGAACCTGCTATTAGAAGAGTGTACAGCTGGTTGGAAAACCAGACTAAGAGCAGTTATAAATGTTTCACTGTCAAACAGGCAGTACGTAGCAAATGAAGTCTGAAGCCATCTGTTTTGTGTCTGGCAGCACACAGTATTTTCATTAATATCTTAAAAAAAAAAAAGAAACGAGCAGAGAACACTTATCAAATTAGCTCAGGACACTATGAAGAACAAGCATTTTGGAGAACAGGAGGAGAATGCAAAACAATCCTGACCATTGAGGTAGAGGGATGGGAAGCTAAGCACCATTCAGAACGGACAAATGGAGCTCTGGGTTTTTGTAGGCGTCATCATGGACTACAAGATCAGCTGGGGAGCAACCAGCACAGCAGCAGTTCTGAGAAGAAGAAGATCTAGGAATGTCAGCTCAACATGAATGAGTATGGTCATGCTGCAGTAAAAAATGAAAGTGCTCTAATGAGGTGAACAAACAGAAGTGCAGCTGGTGACAAACAGGAAACCATTCTCTCCCTGGTGTCTGTGTTATGAAGGCTTCGTTTGAAGTAAGCTCTGCAGTTTTGGCCACTGTAGTTCAGGGAGAATGAGCTGATTGCAGAAAGTGCAAAGGAGAGCAATGGCAATGGTCCAGAAATGGTGCTGAGTGGAAAAGGCCGAATAGTCTAAACCCAAAAAAGTCTGTTAGTCTGTACCACAGTGTAGGGGCTAGGAAGACATGATAGTGATTATCTAGTATATAAACCAGGAAGGGAATAATCTCCTTTTTAAGTCCATCTGGGCTACTTCTCTGGTCTTAGAGCACCAGAGAAGACTGCCCAGAGTTGAAGAATACCCAGTGTTAGACGGTTTTGAGGACTAATGCAAAATCCCACATGGGCTTGGGGAGGAGCAGTCAGGCCAGACAGTGATTCTGCCAGCCCCACCTCTAACAATTTCCAGGAGTGGAAAGTCTTTGGGATTCAACTCACTGCTTGCCTCTGAACATCTCCAATACTGAAGGCCATTTTTCAGTGAGGACAACTGAACCAATTAGAGTAATTGTATCTTTAATGAAATAGTTTTGGTCAGAAGAAGGAGGGCAACAGGAAGACATAAACTCAGTGTCAATTGAGCCAGTGTAATACAATGGAGTGATATTAGAATCTGCTTGCAGCCTACCTGGTGTTGTGCCATGGACAAAAGTCATATTTTGTTGAAGATTTTGGGAATCTGCTGCTACAGATGTCCTCTTGCAGCTTACTGAGTGACACCATGGCTCTGAATACTCACACTCACTCTTTGTCCTCTGTTACCTTGATAATATCCTCCTTTCTGGTGTCTTTTAGGGACTGTCCTAGTGTTGCAAGTGCTTCTTGCTCTTAGAAGAAGTCCCTGCCAAAGGCCTCTTTGGCTGTAATACCCCCAACCCCCACAGTTCCCTGCCCTCCCTTAGATGTCTAGAAATGCAGCTCTGCTGTCCTCCAATTCACATTAGCCCTCTCCTTAAAACCCTTCCCAGGGTTTTATATCATGTAGTTTTGTAGCCCTCTCTGCTTACTAATGTCTTCCCCTCTGGCCTTGGTCTCTTCCCAGGACTCTCAATTTGCCACTCTAGACTTCCACACTTCATCACCCAAAATCAGTGTTGTACATTTCCTGGCTGCCCACAAAGCTGAGCACTCCACACAGGAAAAGGAAACTACCTCTCAACTCAAATAAAATGCAAAGCATCAGCTCTGGTAGTCCTCAGCAATCCCATTTGAATCCTTGGCATTCCTTTCTTCCTTCACCAGATTAATTAATTTCTGTCTTCTCATGATCCAGTCTTCTACTGGTACAGCAGAATAGGTGGCTAGAAAGGTGCCTCCTGACCTTAAACACCCAAAGATAGTGGCACAGGGGTAGTGGCACAGGCAAAAACCACATACCACATTTTTAAATAAATGCTGCAGGCTGGATGCCTTGAACTTATGCCTATATGATGATGCACTGTGTAGAAGATTCTGACTCGGGTATGTTCCCTTGTTTTACCATTTGCTGGGCTCTTGTTAACTGTGTGCTGATTTGACACTGAGCTCCTTGCTGCAGTGTGCATTGTCATATATGTCAGATATATAAACCATTGCCTAGCTGTGCTTTTGTTGGCTGAGATCTCGCACACCCCCACACAAGGCGGTGTGCCCTGCAGAAAATGCTGCAGCATCCCCAGCCAGGAAGCTCTGGCAGGAGAAATGTTATGACAGTGCAAACATTTACCTCCGTCGCAGGCGTGATAGGAAGTGACACTGCAAACAGACGTGTTTGAGCAACCTGGTCTCAAAGGTGGGGAAGGTGCTCCTGCTCCTGGCACAGGGGGCTGGAACTGGATGATCTTAAAGATCCCTTCCAGCCCAAAGCAGCCTATGATTCTATGATTCTTCGCAACTGGTCAGGGCCTCAGCCTTGGGCACATCAGTTTGTCTTTTAACCAAAAGCAGCCCTGAAGCTCTCTGCTCCCCAAAGCCTGAAGGCATCTGCACACAGCCAATGTCCTAAATGAAACCTGCATCAGCTGTCTGAAATCCCCCAAAAAAGCCAGCCCAGAAGCTCTGACCCTGTCTGCATGTGCATGTTGATCCTAATTGCATCCAGTGAATATAAAAGCCTCCAGTGCCAGTGCAGGCATTGCAGTGCCATGGTGGAAAACATTAGAGAGAATTAACAGAAGGTCCCAAAGAAATAAAAGTGTAGCTAAAGGAAGCTATACTGAGGAGCACAGCATTTGACTTGTAAGTGTTGTGGCCTGAACCATAATCCAAAACAGTCCTGAGTTTCAGGTTTCAAAAAGTTGAAATTAAAATAATGAAAACTTGTCATTAAAATAATAATTTTGCTGAAGTATTCTTTACCAAGGGCAATCCTCACAGACTTGTGTTGATTAAGGCAAAATCTATAGATGCTGGCCTGGTGCTGCAGGAGCTTTTAAGGTTGTCATTTTCCCCTCTCACACCATGTTATCTCTCTCTTCCAAGCTTGCTTCCCACCAGTTTTGTTCCTCCGCCACCTCATCCCTCACAGACATTCCTTTTCTAAAAAACAGTGTACAAATATGCTCTCTGAGAGATGGGAGCAGAAACCACTCCACAGCTCAGGGCTGTTTCCCCATGCAGGTACCCCCTTGCATCCCTCTGCAGAGCTGTAGGGTCTCAGCCAGCTCCTCACCTTTGCTCTTCACTTCCAGCACCCTGTTTACAAAACTCAGTAACACCCCTCAAGGCTAAGGACTGAAACTTTGACTCTGGGGGAGAGAGTTATTCATCCTCCACAGCTGGTAAGTGTGCCCACTGACCTACATCATGCCAGCAGCCTCAAAGATGGGCAGCAGGTCTGAAAGGCTCAGCACAGACACTTGGCCTTTTCTCCAGGAAAAGCACAGGCTGTAAATATGCCTCCAGGAAGGTGTCAGTGGCAGGGACACTGGCTAGCACCTATGTGTGCCCCAAGGCAGCCTCTGCTGTTATTCTAGCACTAGGGAAATGATGTAACAGCAGTACTTTTTTGGAATCCATCAGCATCCACCCATCAGGCTGCATTGGATGCTCACATGCAAGGCTGCAGGCTGGGGTTCCTCTTCTGCTTCTGCTACCAGCACAAAAAAAATTGAGATGGAAACCAGCAGGAGATAAAACACAAACAAAGGACTGCTGAAAAGTATCAGTTGTAGTAACTCTTAGGACTAACCTTAGGTGTCAGATGAGTCGATGCCTCTCTGGAATATATGAACCATTCTGTGGGTATAACAGCAATACACTCCATAATCCCTTCTGTATTTGGCTTTATTGGCTTATTGTGCAGAGCCATTAGGATCAGGATCATCTCTTATGAAGCTGTTAATGGGATGCAAATTGCATGAAAGATTTCTCTGCATCAATAGAAAACAACCTAGCAATACATTCTTGCATAAAAATCTGCATAAAAATCTGCTACAAAAGACATACTTTGAAAGAAGCAAAAATCCTGTATGACTAAGGAAGAAATATGCTCTTCACAGGAAAAGGAATATCAGGATTGGAACTAGACATGACCTGTCTTAGAGCTGCTTGGTACCAAAGAACAAATGTGCCTTTAACTACTGAGGTATCCTGAAGATGTGATTCACACCATATCGTGAGTAGAGCCAGGTAAAGAAAGTGCAATTAATATTTTATGCACTGAAAAATGTTGTTTCAGTCCGACAAAGCCTGAATCTGTGCTGAATTTAGCAAAGAGCTGTGGCCAAAATCTGCTATATATATGCTGTAAATATGCAATATATATGCTATTTGAATTAAATTAGAAGTCTAAGCATCTTGCTCTATGCACTGCATTTCTACTTTTCATGCTAAAGTGATGATTCAAGACTGAAATTTGACTTGTAGTAAGGTAGAAACACCTAAAACTAAATAGCATGGAGTGCCAAGCAGTAAGTCAAGAGAAATTATGTGCTTTATCTGCTGTATGACTTTGGGATTTTTTTCTTTTTGGTGTGGACATCAGTGTGGCTGGATTTCAGTCCATTGTTTCCAGCAAGCACTCAGCTGGAATGAACCTGTTATTAGTGCTCAGCCTGTGCCACCCAGGCTGGCTGCCTTGTCCACGTGGCATAAGTGGCAGAGTCCCCAGCACCTCCGTGCACATCGTGCCACGGATCTGCCTGTTCTCTCCCCAGTCATGTGCAGCCAAAAATGTCTGGCACCAGAGCACTGAGAAATACCAGGCCAGGCAGAGCTGCAGATGTGAAGCCCCTCAAACTTGTCACAGTGGCAGTGGGCAGCCCTGGGGATACCTGCTACAATGAGTCAGGAAGACAGAAAAGAAAAGCGGCATTGCTGAAATTCCTTGACCTTTTTCTGCTCAAAACACCCAGCATTTCCCTCCAGGGACAGTACTCTGTCTCAAGCATGAAAGACCTGGCTTCTCCTGAAATAACATCCAGCTCTGGCTTTGTCTCCTGCTGGGCTCAGCTGATATACATGGGGGAGCCTAAATAAAGAAGTGCTGAACTCCTTGCCCAAGCTTTTTCTCACCGCTATCTGCATTCTTTTGCATTCATTAAAAAACAAACAAACCTGTTTCCTGGTAGCAGGGAGGAAAATCACAGGCCTGGGTTATTTGGTTGTTTTTTGGTTTTGGTTTGGTTTTTTTTTTTTTTTTCCACTTGCAAAAGGCACTTGAATATTGTGGAGAGAAGCAGCTCTGCAGGAAAATAGACAGGGAGAGTCAAGTGGTTGGTAATAGACAAATGTGATGCAAAAGCAGAACAAACAAGAAATCCACTATCTCCATATCTCAGGAATAGAAGGATGGAAAAAAAGATGGGAAAAAGAAAAAAGAATTGGCACTGCTCTACCAGCCAGGTCTTAGAGAGGACCCAGCACACTCCCAGTCTGGCCTAGCGAGCTGCTTTGGACAGGGTGAGTGGATGTCAGCCAGAAAGGTTGCGAAAAACAGTCCCCTTGTTTTGCAGTGACAGTTAGATCTCTGAGGGAGAGCTGAAAGAAACAACGAGTGTAGAAACCCACAGCCAACAGCAACAGCCGCCTCCAGAGGATGACAGGGGACAAAGATAGCACTGGAGGCTGCGGCACTCCTTGGCACAGGGCTGGCCAGAGGCGGGAAGTGCCTCACATCCTCTTCTCCGCATTGTTCTCCCAGCTCCTCCGGTGGCTGGGAAAGTTTCTTCCAGCAATTTACCCCATCCTCACCCTGCAGCTGGCCAGCCTGCCGCTATTGATTCACTTCCCCAGGCATTTCTCTTACTGTCATGCTCTTGTGGCATCAAAGCAGCCACTGGGCTCAGGCAGGGGGGTGGCCCAGACTTCTCACTGTCAGAGGAAACTTTTCCTACATACCAACATTTTTTAACCACAGGGAATGGCAGTGGTGAGAGCAAGGGCAAATGAACACTCAACCAAGATACAGGTGGATTTAGGAAGCATTACTGCTGCTTTATGTGAGAGGCGACACCTTTCAGAACCCAGCACCACTCTATTATGTGTAAAGTCGTTTTCCTTCTCAGCACAAAAGAAAAATCATCAAACAAAGAGTCCTGGGTTCAGATGTGTAATCGGATCAAATTGTTGTTAATGACCTTCTTTGGTCTATTGTGCCTTTGTTTTCCACCCCAGCTTGCACCAGAGCAGGTAGTGTGTTTAACACTGCCATCAGGATGACGTGTCTTGGAGCCATCCTGGTTTTAGTCTTCTCTTCATGAAAAGAGTGGTGGAAGAGGGCTGACATCCTGTAGGACAAGTCTGGGTCTCACTGCCAGGGAGCTATGGATGATTGCTAAGGTGTCATGTCAAGATAAGTACAGGCTGTGGTGTGGTGGACTGGAGGCTCTGAGAGAACGGCGTGCAAGCACAGAGCTTTAACGCTAAGGTTACAGCAAAACATCACCTGGGGCTGGCTGCTTAAGTAAGGCAAGTCTTGTTTAACTGCAGGAAATAACATCTTGTAATAGCAATCTAATTACAATGAACAGTACCCAATGTAAAGGTTATAGTTCATGGATTAACAGCAAGAACTGACGCTGAGAACTGGGAGCTCATCTGGAACTGGCTGAAGGGGAAAAGGACATGCTGGTAGTTAATTATTTTGGGCAACAATAGGATGCAGTTATGGAAAGACAAGCATGATCCCAGGATGTGCTGGAGAGTGTGTTCAGCAGAGGAGGTGGAAAACAGAGATGCTGACATGCACAGATAGGTACTGAGATGCTGAGTGCCATGGGGAGTCGCCCAAGGGAACCTCTCTCCCTTCATCCCCATGTACAGGAGAAAGCTACAAATCCACAATAACATTTTTCTGTATGGCACAAGAGAAACTGATTTGCTCATGACTGTGAAGCAAAAGGTCCCTCTCTGGCAGAGCAGTTCTGGACCAGCCCAACGATCAGAGCACTGGGTAGAAGAGCCACAGTGAGCTTTGTGACAGCCAGGTTGGATCAGGACAAAAGCAGTGAGAGGCACTGTCTTACACAGAAGAAGCCAAGATTCAGAGGGCATTCATCTTCATCCCGTGAACCTAGGGAAAAAATAGAAGCTGAAAATGGAAAATTTGTGTGGCTGTTTGAACTGGAAGAAAAAAAAAAAAAAAGTCCTACTAATGTGTCACTGCAACCCTTCTAGTGCTGGATGTAGCCAGCCTTTGATCCCAGGCCTTTCATGCACTTGATAAAAGGCACAATGGCTGCAAGCCCTCTCTTGTGCTATTGCTTACTTGGCTTAAGGGTGCATGGCAGGGTAAAGGGTATGTCTTGATGGCAACAAGGGGGAAGGAAGAAAGAAAGAAAATAAAAGATTTCAGGCAAAGACCACCAAGTGCCCTGAAGGGCAGGCAGGTGGCAGACACTGGTACTGGATGTGGGCATACTGTGGAGGTGACCTTGTGTGGCATGTTTAAAAATAGCAGATGCCACTGTACTTCCCACTCCGCAGGCTTTACGCTCCCTCCTTTGACACATCCCCTACAGCACTACATAGGTTGTAAGTAATTCAAAAACACAACTAATTACTTCAGGGAGATGTTTAAGTACCTGAGTCTTCAACAGATACAGGACACTTACAACGCTGCAGGCATTGTAATGCAAGAGCAGAAAGTCTCCTGGTGGATGCCTGTGCCAGAGGAACCAGCAGCCCATCACCGGTGGCACAGGGAGGTCACCCGGCAGCAATCCCCACAATCAGGCTCTTGTGTGGGACGTGTGAGAAAGCTCTCCCTTTCCTGTCGCACGCTGCTGAGTGCTCTGGCAGCTGCAGGCCCCCTCCAACACCCTGGCAGGCCTGAATGGACAGAGCTGCCCCAGAAACACCCAGATGTGTGCTGAGCTTCTCGGGCTTTGCTGGCACACCATGTGCGAGATCAGCATCGGGCCAGGGCAGTGCTGCTTAGTTAATTTGGTTTTGTGATCTAATTTCCTTACTTTAACTCTTTTTGTCCCGCCAGCATCTTGAAAGGAAAGAAAGAAGAGATTCAAGATGCCAACATCTTCAACTCCTTTACAGTGTCTCTGTTTGATATTCGCTCCCTGACCTGTGTTCCTTGCTGTAAAAGCTCCCCATTCCCGTGATTTAATGCACATGCCAAAACAAGCTGCTAGTCACACTGGTCTTAATGCAAGGTGGCTCCAAAGTCACTGCCTGCCAGAAGAATCTGGCCCTCCATGGCAAAGAGGTTGCTGTGCAAACCCAGAGATGAGCAGTATTGCCTGACTTATGACATCTCAGCCATTTAATCCATCTTGCTCCCTCACTCCAGAGCAGGAGCACACCTTTGCAAGCCACAAGTCTCTGCAGCAAGGTCCACACACGCCAGTTGTTGGGATTCAGTTCCTGTGGCTTTTAGGAAGGACCACAGACTGGAAAAACAACTGGGCTGTGAACAGTGTGGACCCCTCTGCTAATGAGAGCTTATGAAGGACCTATTTATTTCCCCTTCACTGAAAGACCCTGACAAAGCTATGGAAGGTGACTTCAGGCAAGCCACGGAGCATGGCTTTTTGACCCTGGATACACCGCATCCATCTAGTTCACTGCTCCTCTGATTCAGACCCAGCTTCAAGCACTGAGGGATTTTCCCAAGAATGTGGAATTTTTATGGCTCTGTCACATTTTGCTACAGGCCTCCAGCTTGTCTAAGATTCCCCTGTCAAGTTCCATTTTTCAGGCTCTTTGTGCAAAAGTGATACTTAATGGAGGAGCCTCTCCAGTGTGTGCACAAGCAAGGAGTAAAGAATACACAACATACAATCCATAAATAGAGACACTTTAGGGGCTTTTTAAACATTCATGCTTTTTGCATAATTGATGACTTTCCATAACAGATATGGATGATAAACAGCTTTAAATAAAATGAAAATTTATCGTTGTCGTATCATTTATCAGCATTATGTTAAACTGTAAAGTATGAGAAGAATATTGCCATGTTCTCAAATGAAACTGATGGAAGTGAGAATTATTCAGGAGCTGCATCTTTGCATTCATCAGGGTTTTTGATGAGATTGCCAACAGCCAAGAAGCTGTGCTAGAAGCTAGGAGCCAGAGAAAGAATTGTGTCATTGCATCGCCACCCTAAGTCACCGAGCACCTCCTCTGCAGCTCCAAAGAACCAAAAATCCGCCTGTTTTCCAGGGCAGAACGTGCCATTTAGTGCTCCTCTTCTCTAAATTGGACAGCTATGGATAACCAAAACTCCTGTGTGAGATGCCTGTTGCTCCTTATGCTGTGAGAGAAGAGAAAGGATGATTAGATTGGATCATTGTGTGACTTTCACACTTCTACAGTCAGCTGAGATGAATCCCACCTCTGAGAAAGACAGAGATTTGCCAAGGGATTTTAAGTCACTCCAAATTCCTTCAAAGCGGGGAGGTCCTGTGTCAGGAAAGTAAAAAAATTTCTTAGTTGTGATGGCAATGGGTGTCCCGAGGCACTTCAACATCTCAGCACAAGCTGCTGAGGAACCTCCTGTGCCCTCAAGCTTCATGTTTCCCGTGATTTTTCAAAAATAATTGGCAGAGGCTCAGCAGGTCAGCTAACTCTCACAGGGTCCACCCTACTGCAGCCTGCTCGTGCAGATAGGCTTGATTTTTCCAAGTATTCCCATATCATCTCTTTGCTGATATCTTTGTTGACAAGGTCAACAAAGACAGACCATACAACCAAACATAACAAACCCGGCTTCAAAAAAGTTGGGAACCATTAAAAAAAAAAGGTTGTTTTTTTTACTACTCGCCTGCAGCTTGTTTAAACCTTTGGAGCAAGGATTTCACATCACAAGCTTGAGAGTCAAGGGGTAGTAAGTGCCTTCCCTCACCAAAGGCCAGCCAGACTGTGAACCCCAGCCCTGAACCAAGGGCAGGAGGTTCGGGATCCTGGACACAATCACAGCTGTCACCATCTCACCCCCTACCACCTCACCCCCTTTGGCTCAGAGGAAGCAATTTCAGCTTGTCAAACCCTTCCTCACCACTCAGAGCCTGGCTCCTCTACAACAGCCAGTACAGCTTTTACTGCCCAGCCCCAGTGTGACACTGCAACAAGAATTTTTATACCTGAAAGAAGCTGGGTTTACCATCAATCCGCATGGTTTTAACAAAGAGCAAAGCGTCCTAAACAAACTTGCTCTCTTTTATTTTATTTTATTTTTTTTAACTGAATTTGCAAAGCCTGTCCCTGACCTTACAGGACTGCTGCTCTGGCTCCTCCCAGCCAGGCAGCCCGTGAAGCATCCTGCTGACTCCGCTTTGGCGGGAGCTCATGCCAGCAGGTCCTCCAGCAGGACCGGGGCCGAGAGAACAAAACATCCAGCCCAGCAGGCCTGGCTCTGAGCACCAGCCCTGAACTCTTGTGCAATCTTCCTTGAAAGGAATTCAACTTGGCCAAGAGCAGAGCATTTGCGCATGGCCTGAGAGCTGGATTGAGTACCATAAACAAAAGGAAACAAAAAGAGAGGAAGAGCGCTGGGTCCCAGGGCGAGGAGGAATGCAGGCATCTGACCCAGGCCAAGCTGTGCTGAGCACTGTGACAGTGAATGCCTGCGGCACAGGGTGTGCAGTGTGCGAGGGGACGCAAGGAGCCGGTGGGGAGCCGGGACCGGGACTCGCTCCTGCTGCGGTTGGGAGCACAGGGCGGAGGCGCTCATGGCCCCTTTGGCTCCCTACCAAGGAGCTGCAAGTACAGGGACACAAAAGAAGGGAAATGGGGTGAGAGGACAAAAAGGGACTTGGAATGTGACCACAAAAATGTATTTCTCTGGGGTCAGTTCAAGGTGGTGGGTGAGGAACAGGGACACCCCTGCACCGCCAAACAGAGGACAATCAGAGAATCAGCTGCAGATTGTAACTTCCATGAAAGACAAGGGGTGTTCACACAGTTCTGTGAATGTGGTGGAGGAAAAGAGACTGCTTTACATGAGGTACCCTCAGGGATATAACTTGGGCCAATACAGCTATTTTGACTACACAGGAAGTTTTTGCTCCATCCAGCTCAGGCACCCAGCTGGGTGTAAGGCATCCTGTAACTGCACTGGTGATGCCCCTCGGGGGGACAGGATCGAGCACACCCTGCTCAAACTGACCGGGCTGCTTGCCCTTTGGGAGTTGCACTGAGAAGTTCCTTCACCCAAACCTCTCTCCTGCTCCTATGCAGGGAGCATGGCCAGGGAAAAGGCTCCCTGTAGCCAGGGTGTTTCTATGCCTCAGCAGTCCTACTTGGCCAGAACAACCCCTTCAGGCCATTAGTAGTTGGTGTTAAATAGAGCATCCCTCCAGCTGTGTTTTTCTGTGCCAGCCACTGAGCTCACCCTCCCTGGCCCAGGGCTGGAGAAGCACATAACTCTCAGGCAGCCACTGCCATCGCAGCTCATGGAGCCTCAGCCCAGCACCAGGGAGGCCTTCTCCACCTAGAGACACTTTGCCCATGTATGGCAGAACCAGGCCAGTGTGGGGCAGATGGCAGCAAGAAGAGGAAAAGCAGTAAATTATTAAAGGATTAAGACTGACCTACAGAGATAGAGAAGTGAATCCAAGACATCTAGTTTGCCTAGAGGAATCAGGAGCCCACAAGCAGCTGGCACATTGGGAAGCAAGCCTAGAGCCTAGAGACAAGCTGCTGAAGCCAAATGCAGGGCAAGATGCACTTCCTAACAGCAAAGTGCATTAGGCAGTGACGAAGTTTCCCAAAGGAAGCCCCATCACTTGAATCACTGGAAATAAGGCTGGACAAAATACTGGATCACGTCCAAGAGGGGATAACTCTTCATCAGCAAGAAGAGAGTAGTGAATAAGATGAATACTTGAGTGTTTTCCATCTCCATGAATCTATGTATCTAATGCACTCAGGGCTTTTTCAATGTCTGAAAAAAATGTAAGTGCCTTTCCTGTGCCATCAGCACATCTCAGCATGGAGCCAGGATGGGGAGAGGCCTGGGTGGGAGCACACAACCATCTTCTTTGGTGTCTAAGAACAGAGGAGGCTCTTGGGGTTTTTTGCAAGCAGGCAGGGAATGTGAGCAGCACTCTGGTTTCTCTGCCCTCCAGCATTGCAGCAAGCCCCTTCCCCACAGCCAAAGCCCCAGCCCTGCTCTGCAAAGCACTCCAGGAGCTTCGTCCTGCACATGGCTGGCTCTTGCCTTGCTCCCTCAAAGAAGGGAGCCAGAGGAGCCCACCAGAGACAGCCCAGCCTCTTCATCTGGAGTGGGCAGGTGAGGGTCACCTCTGCACGGGGGTTAAGGTGTCAGGATTGAGGTACATCCGTTTTGTTTCTTGGTGCCTTCTGCTTACCATGAAATCTCTGCCTTGGGAAATCTGTGCTTCCCTGGGGAAGCCCCCCCTCCAGCACTGGTCCCTCTGCAGCCAGGCTTACACACCCAGTGGAGGGCAGTGCCCATCATGGGAAAGCCACTCACAGCATCATGGCCTCTCTCCTGACAGCTGATTCTGTAATTATTTGGGTGCTGTTAATTGCTAATTAATTCCAGAATTATGTTATTAACAGGTGGACCAGGGTGGCATGGCAGCAGCACCTGGTAAGATCACGTACTTCATCATGGGGAAGGGCACTACAGAATTTTTTAGGCCATTGACTAGTTAACCATTAACAACTGGTAAAATCCCAGGTCCCTGCACAACAAGACGAGTCCTCTTGGCGCTGCTAGAAAATCCTATTTCTAGTGGGTTATGAAACAGAGGTTTTGATGTGCTGCCAGGTTTGATGTGGAGCTCTGGGAGCCGAACACTTGCTGCACTGTCAGCTGCCGGCCGAGAGCCGCTTACATAAAGCTTTCCTAGCAACCCCACTCTGCCGTCTACATTTGTCTGTCCATCTGTCTGTCTGTCCACCTCTGCAGTGGAAAAACTGAACGACCCAATGAGGAACTGGACCAACCAGCTCTTCCCATGCTGACTAACATGCAGTGGTCTGCGGCAAGCCTTGAGCTGGGGAGCTTTTCCATCACTGAGCAACACTTCATGCAAAGCCCACCATCCCCTTTGGGCCCCTTCCCTGCGTCTGCATCAACAGGAGGAAACAAGCATCACATCCTGTGGCCTGCGCCAAGGAAAACAGGAGCGCTGCCGGGAGGGAAGGAGGTGCGGGACTGGGGGGGCAGCCCTGCTGCCCCAGCTGGCCTCGGCCTCCCTGCCAAGGGCTGCTGCCCACCTCCTGCTGGGGGGAGATGCTGGCACCCCTTGGGGCTCCCTTGGGAATGGGGACATGACTCTGTTGTTTGACTGGCAAAGAGACCAGGGGGAAAGAAGAAAATGCCCAGGACAGAAGATGTCCAGAAGGCAGAAAACCAAACGGTTTCTCCCGTACACCTTTGTCCCCACTCCCCGTGGCTAGCAGCAACTAAAAACTCTCCCGAGCAAAGTCCTTCCTTTACAGACAGGGCTTGCCTCCTGCACTACCCCACAGCAGCTCCGTGGGCCCCCTTGCACCCCTGCACCCCAGGCTGGGTGGTCACAGCCGTGCAATTTTGGGGGACTAGCAGGGGCTGCATCCCACTCCAGGGCCCTTTAAATCGGCGCCCAAGCCAAGAAGATTTCTCTGTGGAATTTCATAAGGAAGCACATGACGAGGGCAGTTGGAAACCACAGCTCTTGGAGCACTGATTACAGCCTACTGAGGAAAAGGAGATTTTTATCTTGCAGGAATTCAATTATGAGACCAGAAAAAAAAAAAAAGAAAAAAAAAAAAGGAAAAAAATGCAGTGCATCTGGCTTGGTTAGCCTGAGATTTCTGCACTTTGGGGGCTTTAATTTAACAAGAAGGGTGTGCAAGCATTACCTAAATCATCGTGCTTGCTCGTGTGTGTGCGGTGGTGTTTTTTTTAACAGGGAAAAAAAAAAAAATCCACCCCCAAAGTCACCCTGCTGGCAGCTGAATGCAGCAGGGATGATGTCATTGGAACAGTTGGAGGAGAAAAGAGAAAAACAAGTCTGTGTGTGCTAATCCTGTTTGCTGCCCTAAAGGGAATGGAAAGCCGCCAAGGCGAGGAGTTCTGGGAAACCATATAAGGGTGCCAAACAAGCGCCGCCGCCAACACGGGGAACTGACATCTTTGTTCTCCCCAGCTCGGCAGCCGGCCAAAGGCCTCATTTCGGCGCTGCAGCATGATTACACTGGACATCTGCCAGCTGAGCGCTGAGCCCCTTTTCTTCTCCGTAAGCTTTTTGCCAAACATGTAACAGTTGCCATGGCAGTCGCAAGTAAAGTAGGAAAAAAAATAAAAAAAGAAATATCGCGCACGTATAGATAGAGAGGGAGATAAAAAACCCAGCAAGAAAGAGGGAGGCACGCCTTGCTCCAGATGCGCCACATGTGTGGGTATAAAAAGCAAGCAAACTTATTAATCAGAGATTTCGGGGACGGAGGGAGGGAGGGAGGGAGGGAGGGCAGCACGGGCTGAAAGGTGACGTGAGGATAAAACAATAAGTTCACACAGGCACACGCACACCGCAGCGGCCGGGCGGGCGGCGGTGGGCTGACCCAGTGGTCTCCTCCCCTGCCTGCATCCGAAACTGCAGGCAAACAGGGTTTAAAATAGAACAACATGGTGGCACTTTCACTATTCCCTGCCTGCCTGCCTTTTTTTTTTTCCTCCTTCTCATGTGTAAAAAAAAAAAAAAAAGAGAAGAAGCTGTTCTGAGGATGAGAAGGGGGTTATTTATAAGCTCTGCATAGCAGAGGGAAGCAGACAACCCAGATCTGGTGGCGTCTTAAGGCGGAAAATCCCATTTCAGCCTCTGGCTCAGGCCAAATGCTGTTATTTCAAGTTGTGCTCTAAACAGTTAACAACCAGCCACCCAGCAGTCCAACGTTTATAGCAAGCATTTTATATAATATGCAAGTGCTGCCAGACCCTGATGGGCAGATCCACGCACATAATAGAAGAGGTGTGGTCCTCACTCGCTTTCTTTTTCCACCCTGAGAGGCATGGGCTAGTTTCAGTTTACAAAGAGGCTATATACAAAAAAGTTCACTGCCCAGTGAGCTGGAGTTCATCTGACTATTTATAATCATCTCTTCTCCCCACACCCACCCTTCAGGCACTGGGGCAGTTGCTGGTGAGTGGTGGCCGTGTTTGCAGCCAGCCCAGCCGCCGGTATGGTCGCAGTGTATCTGCAGGTGAGACTGCAGGGAAAAGCCAGATAACACTGCCCAGGATGGGCTGCAGTGCCCAACCCATTCCCAGTGGGCCATCCTCTGCAAACCCCTGGACAGGCTACCCACCTGCCCTGAGGACATTTACAGAGTGTAGGACATCACTGCACTAAGACGGCATCCCCAAAATGCAGGAACTGCTGAGCAAACCTGCTCCGAGCAGTCCTGAGCAGCTGCTGCCATTCAAGGACCAGCTGACCTCGAGCAAGCAAGCACTGGGAAGGCAAACAGCCGCCAAAACAGAACTGTGAGCAAGTTGGGTCTGGCCCCCAAGACCCTGCAGCCATTCCTCTGATGGCACCACTGCAGCATTGTGGGCATGGGGAAGAGGTTGGCTGAAATGCAGAAAAAGGCAGCCAGGCACAGTCACAGGCAGTAATGAAGGAGACTGGACTCTCACCCTGCCTCACTGCTGCCTTCCTGCATGGCAATAAGTCAGTTAGCTACAGCTTGCTTCAGCTTCCCATTTGTAAAAAGAAAGGATGGTTTTCCTCCCTATCTCAGAGATGGGCTAAGCATCTTGAATCATTAATGTCTGTAAAGTGCATTCATTTCCTCAGATGGAAGCTCCTACTGATGTGTGAAGTATTATTAGGATTGTTATTGCTAATAAATAAGGAAGGCAGGGCAATTTTATTTCTTGATAGGCTTACACAGGGCACAGGAATGCAGAAACTGGGGGAGATGTTAATTTGTACCAAAGATGACCCCCTTGCCAGTGCTAAGCTTAAAGGCAGCATCTGTAAAACACAGAGATAAACTCCCTGGGATCCTGGTGGGTTACTAGCCCACTGAAGACCTCCCCAGGAGTTCTGACCCCCTGGCAGCTCCTGTGGGGGCAGTGGCAGGAGCTCTTGGCCACCGGCAAGTGGAGGCCTGCTCTGCAGCCCTGTCCTGAACTCCACCAAATATTGTGGGTGGCCCAGAGGGGGAAACCTGTGCAGGAGGTGATTTCTGCCTCTCCTTGGATGCCTGATGTTTTTCCTGGGGTGCATCTTATCTAAAGAAAGGGTGGGCATTGAGGCATCATACCCAGCAGTCTGAGCAAATGCGCCCCCAGTTTTGCAGAACTGAGCCATAGCAATTGCTGAGCCAAGAGAAACTGTTTTCCTACACAGGCAAGGGAGAGAGGGAGGGAGGCACCTCTCCAGAGCAGTTCACTCCTGTGGGCTAAAGCCAGTGCCTACTGTTTCCCAGTGACCACCAAAGCTCCTCAGGCACCTGCATCCCTCACTTAAAACATGATGAGCCACCAGGGCTTTCCCCAAGGTGGCAGAGCAAGCACCAGGGGAAACCATCACTTGTTTCCTTGGTGCTCGGGTGGGCTGTGTGGGGCTCCACACTGCATCTCAGCCCCCATCTAAGGGATAACCCTCCCACCGTGTGGGTGTTGCTAATTGGAGGGTTGTAACCTACAGAAAATTGTGCCAGCACATTTTCATATATTAGAGCATGGCTGTAAAAAAAGAAATTTCAGGGTGGTGGATTAATGTTACTTGGTTCTGGCCAAGTTAATAAAATATGGCCTGAGTTACTGCCAGGCTGCTTAATTCACTTTTATTCAAAGTGGCTGGGTAATTTCCCTGAGGTTGGCTCAGCAGGAAGCAGAGTCAGCTCTGGCTTTGTCTGCTCCTGCGTGTCACCTTCCTGGCTGGCAACAGTGGCTGTGTCCCCACAGAGCTGGGAGAATGGGGAGCAGGGGGACTTCCCTCCAGCAAGACATCATGTGCTGGGGGCTGCAGGGTGACATCCATCTTGTCCTGAACCTGGAGGGAGCATGGACTGGGAGCACGTCCTTGCACAGCCTGCCAGCTGCTTGCAGTGTTATGAATGGCACCAAAGGTGGTTTCCTCATGGCTTCCCTTCCTGCAGGTTGGTCCAGGATGGCCAGTGCAGCCATCAGCCCCACCAGCATTTGGAAGCATCAAACTGTCACCCCAAAAGGCAAGCCTCATCTGTGCAGCTGGTCAGAGGCACTCTGGCACTGGGCTGGGCAGCAGGGGCACTGCAGCCTCCTGCAGCTCCTCCCTGCCCAGCAGGGATGAGAGGAAGGGCTGAGCATCTTTCCTCAAGGGTTGAGCAGCACCAGCAACCTCCATGCTTTAAAGCAAACCTTTCACATCTCCCCACCTTGCACTTCAGCTCCAGTGGAAGTGATGTTTGCAAAGGCAGTGCTCTGCCTGTGCAAGCTCACTTTCTCTCTGACATCCCCCAGCTGATTAGTTGTCCCCTTGTTTCTAAACCAAATTTTGTTCCTTTGCCCACCTGCCTGGCAGAACTAATCACTGGCACACACTGTGGTACCTGGCACTAAAAATCAGTGTAGAGGTGCATTCCTGGATGTGCTCTGAATCATCATGAGGTTCCCAAGCTTTGAATGGGAAGCAGAACACGTTGCTTTCTAGATGGACAAATGAAATTTTACGCAGTCCACTTGCTTCTGAAACGAGCTCTGAATCATGCAGAGGGCAAGGTGCCAGGAGTGGCTCTGCTCTCATCCTGGCTCCACTACTTGCTTACTGTGTGGCCTCCAAAAAACCTCTAAGGGGGAAAATCCTGGTCCTTCCTCCTCCTCACCAACATCCCCAAAGCAGGGGACACATTGGGGGTGCCACAAGGCTTCATGCACAGGGCAGCAGAGGAAGGAAATACTTCTAATAAGCTCTCATACCAGCTCCCCAGAAGAACACAGCTTTTCTGCTTTCCCTGCCTTTTGCCCCCCTCCTGGGCTCCTGGAAGAGGAGGATGCTCCCAGTGCCAGAGGGTGCCACAGGGTGCTGAGCAGTGGGGCTGGGAGCCACAAAATGAACCCTGTATGGCTGCACAAATCTTTTTTTTTGAGCTCAGAGAGGTAGATCCTCCTGCTGCACTGATAAAAGCCTGGATTCCTAGGTAAATAGAGTGCATTAATATTTATTTTAAAAAGCCTGGAATCATGATTTAATATTGTAGAAAGGGCTATTCTTACACGGCGTTTGCAGAGCTTCTTCTAATACAATATTTTCTAACTTCAGACATGGTAACCCAGTAAGCTCCATTACCATGCTAATACTATATAAAAATGATCCTTTATTATAAATCATAGTGCACACCAAAAAGGATATAAATAGAGCCCCAGTGCGGCATTGGCATGCCTCATATTTCTCCTGGTTCACATTAAATGAGCCACTAAATTACAGTGTCCTTCTTTATAATATCATCCTCTAAAGCTGAGCATTTTGTGTGTTACACAGGGCTGCTGCAACAAGAGAAATTAGCATGGCTGGTTTAATTCAGCAAGTCTGCCATGCATGTTAGAGGCAGAGTGTTAAAATGAGCTAGAATGAGAAATTTCATTGTCCTTTCAAAAAGCTCACCACTCAGAACGTGTGCTTTGTGTGGGGCTTTGCTAAGGCCTGACCCACAGGCTCTCTGCAGGGGTTTAGCTGCTCCCTCAGCTCCAGCAGCAGAGAGGTGAGGGAAAAGGAAGGACACCCCCACCCCATTGTCCTGCTGCTGATCTGAGCCTCCTGGTCCTTGGATGCCCTCGGGGGAGCCTGGGGAAATTTGGTTACCAGAGAGAGGCACCAGCAGGGCAGAGGGGAAGGAGCACTGCAGGGGCTGGAGCAGCCACCTTCAGATTGGGGTCCTGGTTTTGGTGTGCTGCTGGTTTGTCTGCTAACAGATCTGGAGTACTCCTGATTTATCTGAATCCAGGTGCAGGCAGATTCAGGCCCTTGCTAAGTGATGCTGGCAATTTTTTTTTACTTTTCCGGTTCTCACCTGCAGAAACAGGGAGATATTTTGCCCACAGGATTGATGCCTGCCTGTTTGTAGCAGCCCAATCTTCTCCCTAACAGCCAGTGCTACAGAAATTCAGGGGGTTATTGTTTGTATTGCAAAATAAAAATACAGTGTTCAGACTGGGGGGGGAATCCAGCTTGACTGTCATCTCTAATGATGGTGTCTGACTGCACTGTAGAAGAAAACCCTCCTGCAGTCCAAGGAGCTGCATATGCCTTCAGGGACACATAAAGTAATTCAGGTCAAAAATGTAGGTTGTTTTATTTAGCAGACAAAGAGGTGGGGAAAGCAAAGAAGGAGAAGGAAAGAGGAAACAGGCTGCTGCAAAAATACAATCTCCATAAAGAGGTTTTCAGGATTTCCCCCCAAAATTTAAAGTGAAATGGAGATATCTGAGTTTCAACACTTCCTTGCTGGCCTTGCTAGGTCCCAGCAGAGACCCAGATCAGTTCCCTGCAGGGCAGAGATCAGGATTAGCAAATGGAGTTCATGGCTGGATGCAAGGAGGCAAAGTCGTGGCATAAACGGGCTACCAAACCCTCTCAGGGCAGCAGCTGGGCCAGAGGAATCCAGGAGGCCCAGAGTTGGCAGGAGCATTTGGTAAGGAATGAACCCAAGTCAAAGTTACCCAAGTCTTCATTATCTGCAGAGCTGAAACACTTCAGGGAAATGTTCAAGCCAACTTGTCTGTGGCAAGGAAATGTGTCCCCTCACCCATGCTGGGAGGCTGCAGGCTCTGTGGCCTATGAGGATGCCTAGCAAAGCAAACTGTGCTGTGAATAATCAATGGAAACTGAAGGTTTCTATTACCTGCAGTGCTCCATGACCATGTGAGATAATATAGAAATAGCATACAGCCTCCTGGAAGTGAAATAAACCCTCTAGAGTGCAGCCCTTGGCATCATATCCCCTCAGCAAAAATCCCAAAGCAAATTGGGGTTATGCAAGCTGTGAAAGACCCAGCTTCAGTGCTGAATTGAGGAAGCTGCCAGGACCACATCTTGCTGCTTACAGAAATATCTGTCTCCTCTTGGCAGGGCAGGTTAGAAATCCCCTTGGAGTTCAGTGTACAGACTCCATCAGTGGGGAGGTAAAAGCAGCAAACCTCAGCTGAAAGGCTGAAGCCTGAGCACAGGGCGGCCCTAGGGCGACTCTGCCTGCTCCTCCCACCTCTCCCAAAACACAGGAGCTGCCCCGTGGACAGCACAGCCTTTGACCTGCTACCAGCTGCTCAGGCACCTTTCCAGTGTGGATCCTCTTTGAGCTGTACATCCCCGGCTGGTGGCTGGTGCACATTCACCAAAATATTGCTGCTGTCAGCAGAGTGCCACGTTCAGGAGTGCTTGCAGGGCAAGGAGAGAAAAGGTGAGACTGATAGTGAAATCTTCAGCCCCTTCCATCTCTGTCCTCCAGAGCCCCTGGAGAAAGGCTCTCACAGAGAGTCAATAATTTCAAGACCTTGGGTTTAAAATTGGTCTTGCACAGTAGAGATCACATGTGAGGCAGCAATGGGCTCACAAGGGACAGGCTGAAATGGGATGTCTTTAGCTATTCCCAGGGCAAAACAGGCTATGACCTGCACAGCCTGGACCAGAGTTCCCACTCTCTTAAAGCCTGGAGAGTTTTGATTAGCCCATGACAGTGACAAAGGAGCACACGGGAAAACAAATGATGGTGTTTGGATCTTGTAATTCAATACAAACCCACTTCTGTAATTTAAGAAACATTTTATAATGGTAAAAAAAAAGAAAAAAGAAAGAAAAAGAAATGATGACTTATCATTTATCACAAGGAGACAGTGGTATGCTGCAGTATCCCTTAGCAAAGGATGGTGCTGTCATCATTACGGTGGTGAGCTAGCATCTCTTACAAGCCCAATTTTTTTTTTTCCTCCTTAAAAATCTATATGCAAAAGCAGAAAGTTAGCTATAACATTGATAAAGGAGGTCTAGTCCCAAGGTGGAATTTTTGGTGAGATTTAAAGTAAATCAAATATAACACCTTAAAAATAGCATTCTTCAGCAAAGCCCAGAAGCCTCAGTGATTTCTTTCTACTTTGCAACCAGAAAGACGACCAGGGTAGAGAGGAGGAGCAGAGAAAGAGATTAAAACAGCTTTAATTTTAGCTTTAGCTCTTGTCTCATCAAGAGATAGTATGTGACACCAAAAATGAGTCCAATTAAAAATGTTTATTACTTAAAGTTATTTAATTAGCACCTTCAGAAGTTTCTCAATGTTTCCCCACTAACTTCCTCTCTCCTGATGTGCATACATGCAGTGGCAGCTGGTCCTGGAGGGGGAGGGTCAGGGCTGCTCCAACCATATCCCAAGCCTGGATTTTAGTCTTTTGAGGGCACTAAAAGGAACTTTGACCTCATGGCAAAACCTTGGTGATGAAGGGTCTGCAGAGGCTTCCAGAGGTGCTGGAGGATGCCCCTTTCACTGTCTCTGATTTTACAAACAAACAAACAAACAAACAAATGAGATGAGAGACCCAACCCCATCAGCCTGGGCTAAGAAACTTGCCCTGCAGGAGCATGTGCTTCTCTCCTGGAACCCCGTGCTGGTGCTGGCTCTCTCCTTTGAGCTGTGTTTTCCACCAGTGCTGCAGTGTTGATGGCAGGCACAAGGCTGACCTCAGCCTTTGTGTCCTGTGTGCAGCACCTGTGCCACGCTGGCCCACGTATGGGAAAAGAGAAAGAAGCCTCCCCTCCATCCTCTGGCCTGTTGTACACCCTGGACAGTTAATGAGAGGTGCACATTCTGCTTCCTGCTGGGAAACTCAGCCCCAGACAGGTCCCCTCCAGGGCCACTCCCTGTACCAGTGCCAGAGATGCTCCCACAGACGCAAACTGGGGATGGTCAGGAGAACAAATCTTGCCCAGCTCCTGTATTTTGGTTGCCATGGCAATATGCTCATCCCTGTTGGAGTCGTTTGAGGAGCACAGAGGTTCAGAAAATGACAGGGAGAAACGTGAGGGCACAGCACACTGTGACAGTCACAGGGTGGGGAGCCTGACTAAGCAAGAAGGTGAAGCAGGTTTCTTTTGGCTCTGTCCCTGTGGGAGCCCCAGCCAGCCAGCCCCAGCATGGCTTTTGGTGGCAGGTTACCATGAACCAGGGGCTGCTTAGCTGCTGCAGGGGCACAAGCACCATTTGTGGGACCTTGCACGGAACAGTCACTGCAAACAACAACCCATTTTAAAATGTTTTTTCCCTCCAAGTCTTTTACAGATGTAGGAGGAATCAGGAATATAAGTTAGGGCATTTCCCAGCACACAAGATCTCCTCTGGCCTGAAAGAATAATGTAAAGTACTAACTGAATTTCACAGAATTGCAGAATGGTTTGGGTTGGAAGGAAACTTAAAGATCTTTTAGTTCCAAACCTCCTGCAAGGGGCAGGGACACCTTCAATTAGACCACATTGCTCGAAGCCCCATCCAACCTGGTCTTGAACACTTCCAGGGATGCGGCATCCACAGCTTCTCTGTGCAGCTTGTTCCAGTGCCTCACCACCCTCACAGTAAAGAAGTCCTTCCTAATATCCAATTTAACCCTGCCCTCTTTCAGTATTAAGTAGTTACCCATGTCCTATCACCTCATGCTCTTGTAAAAAGTCCCTCTACAGCTCTCTTGTGGCTTCCCTTCAGGTACTGGAAGTCTGGAAGTTTCCCCTAGAACTTTCATGGAGCCCTGGATCTTCCTCAGCCATAATTCCTAGCCCTTTTGTGAAGTTCAGACAGAATAGAATTTTTATTCACATCAATTTGACAACAACCCAAAATTTGAAGATGTAGTGTCCAAACTACCACCTCATCTGGCTGACTGAACATCCATCTGTAAAGGTATAGAGAGTATATAAAAGATATCCATGCTGGATTAAACAGAACACCTCACATATTAGTCTCTTTCTAACACCTTTGGGCCCTGTATGTACATTGTGTCTTGTGTATGAATGTGTATTCTTAGGTCCTAAAAATAAAAATAATTTACTTATTCATTATAAATTTCTGTTTATAGGCTATACCTACAAGAGATACAGTGCCAACCCATTAGACATCAAAGGCTCCACATTGCAAGCAATCTCAAAAGAGAAGTCAACATGATTTTTCCAGGAGCTCATTTCTCTATAACAACAGTAATCCTGAATTTACTTTGTGCCTTTGATCCAGACTGCCAAAGCACTTTGTTCTCTGATGGAGAAACGACATACAAGTTAGGATTCAATTTGCTCATCATTGGCATGGGTTGGGAGGGTCAGTCTTCAAAAACATTCAGCAACTCAAACAACAGTTTATACTCATAAAACAAAAGGGGAATTTAAAGTTCGGCAAAGGAAATGTACGATCATCTTAGAGAGGATTTTGCTAAAATAAATGGAGCTAATGGTCCTACTGTGAAGGTCAAGATTCACCTTGGAAATCAGCTCTGTGGCAATGCTGACCAGGGACAGTGAAAGGTTGTTCTGGCTTCTAACAACCAAGCCCAGGACTGTTCTGTAACCTCACCACTTTATATTTTCCCTCCATTGTTACTCAGACATTAGTGAAAAATTAGCACAGCCTTGGTTCGGGGCAGGGATATTAAGCAGAAAAACATGAGAGATAGGCACAAGTTGGTTCTCAGTAGAAAGCCAGCCTCACATCCTTGGTCAGTCACAGAAGAGAGGCTAGACACTCTGGCCTTCCTGATGATCACACCATAACCAAGACAGTTCCTTTGATGGGTCCTTCTGAAGTATAAATTAACCACTTCTGATCTTGGGAAACAAGAGACATTCAAGTATTTTGTTTGACACAGTCACAGGAGGTAAGGGCTCATCAGTCTTAGCAAGTAAAGCGTCTCAAGAGCAGTGCTGGTGTGCTGTCAGTCCCTTTTACCTGTGACTGAGCAGCCACAGGTTGGAGCACCTCAGGTGCACACCTGCATCTCCTCTCCCAGCACAGTGTCATCCAAGAGGAGCCCAGCTTGAATGCTGCAATCCTCTTTCCTGGTATGAATCATCAAACCAGTTGTGTGGCCTGACTAGGAGATGTTTCTTTCATCCCAACTAAAATGCTAGTGAGAGGCACCTTATGTGTCCTGGTCCTGCCTCCCAGGCTCCAGCTTTGGTTGTACTCTCACTAAAACCAGGTTCCAATGTGGACCACACTTCCCAAGCTGCAAGGCCGAAGTCTTCACAGGCAACAAGGGAGCAGAGTAGTGATGTCTGTGCTTTGAGGAGAGCAAACACCCCAGGCTGGTCTCACTGGGGCAAAGTGAAGCAAGGTAAGCAAAATCTCCCTCAGCTGTGCACTGCTGTGAATGTGGACCCTGCTTCTGCACCAGGGCAGACTCCTACAGCACTCACAGAGAGCCCTGTGTTGTGACAGTGGCTTTCCAGAAGCATTTGGCCTTAAACCTCTGTAAATGCCCTATACTTTGGGTTTAAAGCTGCATTGAAAAAAGCCCTTTCCTGCAAGATTCAAGAGATTACCAGTCTGCAGGGTAAACAATGGCTTCTATTTTGCTGCAAACTGATGTTCTTTTCTGGAAGTGGTTAACTCCAAAACGATGCAAATACTATTGTCAGCCTCTTTGACTTTCCCTGCTGACAATCTTATCATTCAGCTAAAATCCCTCTCCCACAAACCCACACTGCCTCTCAAAGAGCCAAGAGTGCTTGTTATCCCCTTCCCAGCTGCCAAAACCCTCCAGCTGCCTTATAATTACCCCTGTAATGTGCTTCTGCATATCCAATACATAGATCTGCAGCACACTAAAGATTTAAGGACAATGTAAAATAAAGAAACAACAAATTAAGGAGCACGAGGGGTGCTGGAGCAACGACATTGTTAATTTTTCTGTTTACTTCACTGATAATAGCTATTTCTGATCCAAAAGTGCTGTACAATAAAGTGGCACACTTGAGCACAGCTGAATGTCAGGGATTCATTGCTTAAGGTCAGGAGAGACCATTATGATCATCAAGTGTAACCTATTGCATAAGAGACCCACAGTACCACCCCAGTAATTTCTGAGGCTGGCCTGCAAGGTCTTTCAGATTTGCAGATGCATCTGTTAGAATGTAACCTAGTCTTGGCATAAAGACTGAAAGGTCTGGAGAGTTAACTAGGATACTAGGATGTTATAAAAGCCTTTTTTTGTCACAGTTTTTTTTTTGTTTTGTTTTTTGTTTTGTTTTGGTGTTGGGTTATTTTGGTTTGGGTTTTTTTTTTGGGGGGGGGTTGTTTGTTTGTTTGTTACCCTCATATAACATTTAGCCCATCTTTTTCTCCCCTGCATCTGTTTTGCCTCTGCTTCTAGCAGATTCTACATTTTCCCTAAATGGAAGCACTGCAGCACTGTTACCAAGTTGTCTTATAATTTCTGAGTTATGTGAAGTAGATCACTCTGTAGTCTCCCATCACAGGGAGTGCTTTGTGGCCCTTATACATTCTCACATATTCCCTCCATGTGCTGTCATTTAGCCAAGCTCACTTGCAGGGTAAGGGCTCTGCACAAAGCCCTGTTCCCCCACAAAAGTCATCAGAGTAGACAGTCCATGTCCTGTGTACTTGAAGGCCCTTGGAAGCAGTGTGCTCTCATCTCTAAAAGGAGAAGAGATGTCCATGTCACTCAGAGGTTTTGACCATTCTCTAATTATTTTCCCCCAGCTCTTCTGGCAGGTGGATGAGGGTGCCTGGGTGAATGGGGACAGCACCTTGCTGGAGGCAGGTGAAGAAGACATTTTGCATGTGTGGGTCACAGCTCCTGCTTGCCTCCAGCTATCACTAATAGGCACTGTGAGCCTTGCACTCCTTCCTGCCCTTCTCCCAGCCAGCTTGAGGGGCCACCTGCCTGCCTGAATCACACTGGCTTTTGCCAGTTGCTCAAGTTGCTATTTTCCCCTTCCACATCACTGTACAAAAGCAAGCCAAATGTGTGCAGCTTCTAGGATATCTTAACAACACATCAGGAACAGGCTCTTTGCACATATTTATTTTTGGCCCACTGATCCTAGTGCCATGCACAGTGTGGAATGGGTGAAGGAATGTGCAAAGATGGTAATTAACTGCAGAACAGAGAGCCAAAGAAACAACTGGAGCATGGCTCTAGGGTCTGGATGTCAGGCTGGTGAGGCATCTGAGAAGGGTTTCCATTTGCCAGGCCTGTTCACCCAACCCTACTTGTAATGCCATCTGGTTTCCAGGGGTATTTTATCAAACCTGAAAATGCAGAATGAGCCCCATGGATATAGTGGGAAATGAACCTCCATCCTTAGAGTTCCATGGAAAAACACCAAGCAGCAGGTAGGTATTGCTGATTCAGCAACCCTTTCTGGGTTATGCTCACTCTGCTACAGGACATCATTAGAAGAGGCTGAGATATTTTATTTTTATGGCTTTTTAACCTTTTCCTTCCCAAAACAGTGTTTGTATTTATTTTGGCACCTTGAATGTTTTGAAGAGAGGATCAATTTTAATTTGTTTAAGCATTTTTCCCCCCTAATCCCATTAAGTCAGCCTTAATTCTTTCCAGGGCTCCCTTCTGTGGAGCTATTTCCTCTTGGAATCATTTACTTTCTGTGGATTGGGGGAATTAATGAGGCAGATGCTGCTTTCATTCTCATCACTGTAAGCCCAAAACAACTTCAGCAGTTTGCTGGCACAGGTCCAGATTTTACTGGTGTAAATGAGGTCAGAATTTGGCTCACTGTGCTTACTTTTGCTAAGAGATAAGGAGGTTACCGAAAACAAGAAGTCTTGTGCAGCTTGGGAAAGTGCAGTTGAAAGTGGGCGAAGCTCATCATTTCATTGAAAGTCTGAGTTTCTGCATTTCCCCACTGAGAGGCTGTGCTGAGCACCACAGATATGCAGGCAACACAGCACACTGGTAAGCAGGCACTCAGGGAAATAAGGACCAAGACTTTTGGGAATGTCAGAATTGTCTACAGGAGCAAATTGCAATGGCCCAAACCTAAGTCACGCTGAGGCAAAATTGGAAGTTAAGAAACATGGAGAAAGATCAAGTGGCTGTGTCAGTCAGTTTTCAGGGGTCCCACAGGGAGGGAGGAAGCAAACAGAAAAACTGAGATACATGCAGTCAGCTCAGGGCTGACATCAAAGGTTAGCATGTACTGTGGTGGATAAAATCGAGAAAGACGTAAAGGAAACATAACTAGCACAGGACAGGGAAGCAGGGAGCAGGGATCCATTCTGGCCATAGATTGGTGGTCAGAGGAAGGCTGAGAAAGCATTGGTCTGATGGCTTTGCAGCAGTACCCACACAAGGGTCAGCCCAGGCTGGGACCCTCCATGAACCCTCAGCAGCAGCACAGGGCAGTGGGGCTCCCTGCAGAGCAGCACCCTGCCTGGCTGCAGAAAGGGGAAATGAGGAGCGAGGCAGCTACAGCCAGTCAGCTCTATTTCGGTTCCTGGAAATGCACTAGAACAAATAATTAAACAAATTAATCATCAGCACCTAGGAAACAACCAGGAGAAGAGGAACAGCCAGTGCTGATTTGCCAGGCGCAAATCATGTCAAATCAGCCTAATTTAATCCTGCAACAGGTCTTGTGGATAGAGATGAAGCAGGATACTTCTTGTATCTTGATTTTGGTACATCTCTGGTACCATCTCATTTCATGTTACAAGAGGTAAATTTAAGGAAACATGCCCTATAGAAATTACCTTAAGTAAGGAGTGCAAAACAGGTTGGAAAAAACGTGCTCAGAAAGAAAGTGTCTTTGTAAAAATACAAGAAAGGGTTGAGTAGGGTTCGACAGTGGTCCAGCCACTGGATTATGAGACAGTGGGCATCCTTATCAGATATGTAGATGACACCAATCTGAGAGGAACTGCAAAGGCCTGAAAGAGGACTAGAAGCAAAAATCATCCTGGCATGTTAGAGAAAAGGTCTGAAAAAAAAGGAGAGAAGCAAAGTTGTGCACAGAGGTAGGTATAGTCAGCTGCACAGGGACAAAATGAGAGACAGATGATTAGGCAGGTGTGGAGCAGTGCAGCAATGCAGGAACCTGAAATGAATAAAAAGTGCCATTTGTCATACACAAGGCACTCACCGTATCAGTGCACTCAGAGACAAGCTCTGCCTGTAAAATACACAGCTGTGCCCCAGTGCTGCCACAGCACTTGTTCAGTTCAAGAAAGTCTGGAAGGAAGTGGGATGAGAGGTCTAGAAAAGAGGAATTGGAAAGAAACACTTACTCATAGGCATTGTTTCCTCCAGAAAGAAGGAAACCAGGGGAGAGACAATACTATTTCTAGAGAAGGAGGGAATAAACGTCCTCCTGACAGTTCTCTATATCCATTGGGAGTGTGGTAGGAAACAAAGTGCCTGGATTGCTGCGAGAGAGGTTAAAGTTTGATGCTTGGCAAAGGGAAAGGCTAACCAACACTAAACCCACCTGCCCAGCAAGGATATAAAACCTGTATCCTTGCCTGTGTTTAAAAGCAGGCTGGAAGCTTCTGGAATATTTCTGAAATCAGCCTCTTGAGGTCCTTTCTAGCCATGTTTTTCTCCAATTTAGTGATGAATGGTGTTAAATGAATATAAATTACCTCACACGGGGACACTGACGTTCAGGCTTGGTGATGAATAGTGATCAGCGACAAAGCTGTCAGCTTGTGGGGAGGCATCCAGTAGGGTTATTACTAGAAACTGGTGTTAACTCCACTTTTATTTACCATCTTCATTAATGATCTAGAAAAAGCATTAGACAGTGCGTTTATTAAAACTGCAACTGATACTACAGTGGGGAGGAGATGCAATCACCAGCCAGGAGTGGAAAATAACACAAAAGGACAAAAAAAAAGATATGTGGCATGGGGAGAAAATGACCTAGCTCAAAGGACATGCAGAATAATACGTCTAGGAAAGAAATGGTCCAAAATTGAGACCCTCTGTGGGAGAAGGAGACCCAAATGCAAGGAAACACTTTGCAGGGTTAGCATACAGGAAATTGAACAGGAGTTTACAATTTGTCACATCAACAGAAAAAGTCTCAGTGTGGCTTTGGGCTGCATGACATACCCCAGGGCAGAGAGATAAGCAACTGTCTGATCAGTGTTGTGCAAGCTTTCTTTCTGGGTGCCTCCTGACCAGCGGGGCTGTCAGGCTCCAGGAGGAGCTGGGAAAACCAGCATAAAATAATTGAAAGCTGAGAATATTGGCTTATGGACAGAGAATTACATAGGTACTCTGTGGCAAAGCAACACCAGGCTCACGCTTCTAAGGTGTAGATAAGTATGACAGGAAAGGTGCCCTTTCTACCAGGCCCAATTATGGCAGAAAAATTGGGCATTGTATCGATATGAGACATGTTACACTAGCATTGCACGTTTTGGGTAGCCACAAAGCAGTTTCAGTGATACAGGAGCCTCCTGGGCTTGTCCACTGCTGGCTGCCATGGTCCAGCCTAGCACTGAGCTGTGCAAGAGCTGAGGCATCACCCCAGCACCTGCCTGTGGAGGAGGCTCCTGGGAAGGGCTTTTGCTGCCAGGCCCTGGCAAAGCAAAGGATAACACACCCACTTTGTGTGACCAGAGCCACACCGACATTCATTGATAACAGGGTTGCATATGCAAATCAACATGATGGGCAGTGTCATTGGAGAGGGAGAAATCTGTGCTGCTCAGGGGGACAAATCAGCAGAGAAAGAGATGCTATTTCCAGGCTTCTAGAGAGTGTTACTAACAGAAAGAAAGCACAGATATAAAACTGTACTCGGCAGAGTCCTTTAGAGAGAAGATAAAGGTAAATGCTTTTCTAACTTGTGATTTTGAGCCTTTTCACTCTTTGTCCAGCTGGCTTTTGAGATGGAGGTCTGAGAGTGCAATGGTGTGTTTGTCCCAGCTGATACTGGAGCGCACAGGCTTTGAACAATAAGGCTTTGTTCTTTTGCCAAATACAGCAATGCCTCTGCTGTTGCTTGGAGAAAAAAAGGAGCAAACACATTAGGAAGTCACCGAAAATGAAATGATGGCTCACTTCAAGGCATTCAGTAGCACACTGCAGAGATGAATGAGCTCTGCATGGCATGTGAGTCCATGAGGAGGAGAAATCTTCAGAAAGACACCCCTCAGTTCCCACCACACTTGCAATATGGCAGAGGAGATGACCTTCAGATATATCCCCAGGATCAACAGGCCCCTGAAATGCTTTTCAGGAGAGCCTTGTTGCCCACAGCTTTTGCAGGGACTGTGGGCATTGCCAGCAGAGCATTGTGTGTACTTTGCCTTTGAGGAGCAGTCCCCACAAAGCAGATCTGGTAGCTCTTTCCAGCAGAGGACTTGAAACGAGACTCAGCAGCATGGCTGACAGGCCAGCACTGCCAGCTGTGGGACCACAGCGAGGTGCAGGGCCACCAAAGGCTGAGGCTTGCCAAGGGCAGGTGGCTCAGCTCCTGTCTCACAGCCCAGTGCCACCAGCAACACGGACAGAGCAGGTGGGAAATGAATTCACAAATAAACTCAAGGGGAAGATAGGAAGGTGGAACAAGCACAGTGGTCCAGAAGAATAAATTCACTGAACATACATCCTTGATTTTAATGGGGCTTCTAATAGCAGGGTGAGCCCAGCAGAGTTGGTTATCTTCCAGGAAATGCTCCCAGAAATGTGGAACTCTGGCAAAGCCATTCCTTTCACTTGCTTGACAATGGGAACCAAGGGACCCCCAGTACAAACACAAGCAACATAAAGCTGAGCAGATGTTACCTTGAACTTGTCCTCAACTCATGAGGGAGAATTAAGTGATATGAAACCACTGGAGCAGCCCAGGTGGGAAAGATTACTTCACTTGGGTATGAGCTCTTATTGGAGTTAGGGGAAAGAGCTTATAGTTGTGTGTTATATGCTGGGACCAATTACACTGAAAAATGCAGAATACAGTGAAGGGGAGGTTTGGGGAATGAGAAGAGATTAAAACTACATGGCTGTGTTAAAGCCCAGAAAAGAAGAGAGAGAGGCAGAAAGGCAGGAAGAAAACAAAGATAAAGTTGTGCAGGGTGTCTTAATACAGGGTCCAGGCAAGTTTCACATGAGCTCATCCAAACGCATCTCAGGCCAGGCCAGGCTTCTCAGGCCAGAAAATGTACAACAATCACCCTGTGCCTGTGCTTGCAAGAACAGCAAGAACAAAGGGTGGGCTCTTCAGCTCTTTAATTCTCCACCTTATTTTGCAGAATTGCCACATGCTGAAATAGCAAATGATGTATGAAATGAAAAATCACTCCCCAACCAATGCATATAGATGATGCAGAGAGTATTTGGCCATTACTTCTTTGCAGTAATATTTATCTGCATTAATGCCTCATTCAGAGGTAGCTGGAAATACCCAGAATGTGAGAGTAAGGGGATCGGAAGAGAGATCAGGGAGAGAGGCAAAGCAGCAAGGCAGGCACTTAAGGAGGCAGATAAAAAGCCTTTCCTGAATAAATCACCAGCTCAGTTCTGACCCACATTATTAGCAACCACAAGGCAATATTCTAGGTCCCAATGCAAACCAGTTATCTGTAAAGAGCAAATTCCTTTAGTGGGCTTCAGAGGAGTCATTGCCATTTGGAGATGACTTTGAGACCAGTGAGGAGCTTGCTGGTGGCCCCAGACCAGCAACTGTCAGGGAGGTGTTTTTCTGGTGAGAGAAACCCTCCCTGGCTGGCATGGCAGTGGGGTGGGGGAGCCAGCCCAGCCATGAATGGGGACAGAAGCAGGGGATTCTCCCTGTGACAGCCTCAGGCAGAGGCACATGGCCAGGACTTGCACCAAGGGGAACATAGGCAGCCCCAGCTCTCTAGTTTGCAATCCCCATGCAGAGGATTGAGCCCCAGAAGCTGCTGGGCAAGCACAGCACTGGTGTTTAGCAGAGAGCATTTAGTAGCGCTGACTCACCGGTGTTTGCACTAGGATTACATTTGGAAATGCCTTCCTGAAACTGGGAGGGAGGAGATGCACCCAGCTGAATGCCTCTTGCAAGCACCCCTGTCCTGGCACAGGAGTGTCACCCAGCAAGATGGACCCAACAGAAAAAGTCAGTAGCAAAAACAAAACCTGTGCACCCAGTCAAAGACATGGCTGGGCTCAGTGTTGGCAAAAAAGGAAGAGCTGAGCACAAATTATAAGGTAAGAGCAAAATACCTTGCACTTTAACAGCTAGAAGCCAAGGGATCATAGAATCCTATGAGATGCATTTGGGATGTTCCCTTTGCCTCCTCTTACTCATGTTTTACCTCCCCACCACCAGAAAAAAGGAAGTGGAAACCACCAATAACTACTTTTGTCCACTTTTGTCCTCCTAAAACTTCTTTGGCTTTGACTTAACGCTTCAGTCTGGGTCCAACTTGACCTTCAGATAACATGGAGTCAAGAGGAATTGCAAATATTCATCCAAGGACAGGTTTTGGCTCTCTGCCTAGTGTCTGAAGGCACTTTGTGTTGTCTCTGAGTGATAACACACTTAAAGGACACCAAAATATATTTCAAGATAACAGTAAAGATGTGACCCACAGAAATTTAGCTATGAAAAATGTTGATGGGAAGGTCTGGAAAACTAATCTATTGGAGGTATTGGCTAGCTTGGTGGGATTCATTAGCATGCAAGATGGGATGATGCTGCTGAATTTGGAGTTACCCTCCCATGCTGCTGTTAACCTGAGAGACCTCACTGACCTTCTGGCTACCTCAGGGTCAGGCCCACAGCCTTTTAGCTGATCATTTGGTATATTCTATTGGTGGACAAGAATAGCTGCTATTTAATGAAGAAATTTAACTGCAAGGGAACCTCAGGTAAAGATTCTGCCTTTATGTGTTTTTTCCAAGTCATGCACATGCATGACACAATTGTGTGGGATACACATCCAAGACTCACTAGCACATTCACTCTGAGAGCTCTGCAGAAGTACTGTGGACCATGACTGTCCATAAGAGTCAACAGAAACCTCTAGGAGAATATTCAAACTTTTCACAAAATCGGTCCTGTAAAGAATTCATGTCTGATTGGCTAAAATCACCTGGCAAGAATACCTGACTACAAAGGGGCCAAAAAGCCCTGGACTAGATTAATTGGTATCTGTACAGCCAGCATGGGACACTGAAAATGTGTTTAATTAGCTGGAATCTTCAGCTTTAAGTCACTTATGCAATGTGGAGACTCCTAATCAAGCCACTTTTGGAAAAAATACCCTTGTAAAACATGTGATTTTTTTTCTCTACCAAGATGATGAAAACCATGGAGACTACTTAGACTGTATCTCCACACCTTTTCCTCAGAAAATCCCCACATGCTTGACTCTGGGAATGTTTTTACATTAACCAAAAAAGAAAATAACTTTCACAGGTTCCATAAGTACTAGAAATTGTGAAGTCTCTTCCACACCCAAAATAGGACATCCAAATTTTACTGGCACTCCTTGAAGGGGCAGCTTGTTAAAAGAAAATTGGATAATACAACAGTAGCATTTGATTCAGCCCTCACCCTTCCAAAGGCTTCTAAAATATTCTTGATTTGGACATGGTTGGGTGAAACAGAGCCCCACACGTGGCCAACCCTTTGAGTGGAGGCAGCCTGAGCCCTGGAAGGGGGCTGAGCACTCAGGAAGGCCAGAAATGGGTGCTCACCCCCCTGCAAAGCAAAGGAGGGCTCTTGCTTGGCACCCTCCTGGCTGTCCCTTCCTGCTGCCTTGGGAGACACTTTTGGGATGCACAGAGCCCACGCATCAGACACGTGCCTGCAGTGTCTGGAAGCAGCACACACAGACACACGGACACACACACACACCCCATCTTGCTTGCTGTTTATGTTGGAAATGCCTGGGTTGCTAATAATATACTTAGATGAGGTATCCAATGGCCACTAGGTGACTAAATAATATGAGTGAGAACTTCTTTATTTATTCCTCCTCCTGCAGCTCTTTTTCCTAAGAGTTACCACACTCCAGCAGCAAGGAGAAACCAGAAATTTTGGCAGCGGGCAAGGGTCTCTTTATCTAGGAAAACAGAGCAACTTTAATTCAGATGGAAGTTCTGATGCACCAAGCTGGAGGCAGAGTGTGGCTGCTCCTTGGTGCAGGGCACCCAGGGCTGTGCAGAGCTGTGCCTCTCTCACACTCAACCCTTGTGTTGCCACTGCTTTTCTGGCAATCATGCCTGCTACTGGGGTGTGGGAGCAGGCAGGCTCCCACCAGGACTGACTGCACAGACTTTCAGTCTGCAATGGCACTGCAGCCATGCATATTGCATCCCTCCAAAATGCCTTTTCTCCACAAATGCCTACAAAACAGCACTGGGTGGCTCGGGATGTTTGCAGGCCATTTCTTGGTTTCCAATTGTTCCTCCAAGGTCTGAAGTGGTGGGTTGGGCAGCTTCACACCCTGTTGGCCACCTCAGCATGGAATCCAGGAGCTGTGGTGGTGACACTGGGTGTAGATCATGCAAAGGACTTCCAGCATCTGATTTATGCTGCACAGTTGCTTTCATTTTGCATTTCAGTCAGCTTGGACACTGAGGAGAGATGAACAAGAGATTAAGAATCACAGGCTGTCATCACCCTTCTCCCACTGCCATTGTCCTGGTCCAATGCTCCTAAAAAAGCATCCAGACTACCTTTGGGAGCAGAAGCCTCTCTGCTACTTGCCTTCAGACCTTTTTCTGTGCTACCTCCTACTATTGTGCTTTCACAAAAATTTGCAACGAACACAGGTGGAAAGACACATTTGCTCTCAGCCAGTGCAGCAGCAGATGTCAGTGTGTGGACTACATATTCCCTGACTCCTTTTCCCATGCATTCCTCGTGCTGCACGCTTCTCCTTTGCGTGCAACATGTCCTGTAAGGGGCTCTGAGTGGAAAAGTCCTGCACAAGACAAATTCCCAGGCAGCTGCAGAAATTTAGAGTCATCATCCTGAGAGACTTTTTAATATGCACAGCAATGCTGGGCAGCACAGTGGATTGGAAGTGCCAGCCAACTCTGCCAACCCTTGTAGCGGCACAAGCGAGGGGCAGCAAACTGTGGCCAGGGGAGGGTGGGCTTCAGCCTGGAAGCCCATCTCCTGTGAACCTATGTCTTCTGGCTCCTTGACTCTGAGTGATCACTGAACAACACAGCCCCCTCTTTGTTTTGACAGTCTAAATCCCTATAAACAGAGCTCTTGTTCTTTTTTCTTTAACATCCTTTGTGGTTTCATGAAAACGCCGGATGCTGCAGAAGCTGAAGCCTGAAAGGTTCCTCTCTCTATCCTGTCCTCCCTGTCCAGCAACCACACTAAAAAGAAACCACCAAAGAAAGTGCTTGCAAATACCTGAACTGACAGCCCTGGTGATGGAAAGCTCTCCAGTTATTCACAGCCCAAACTGAGCCCGGGCAGCAGCTGTGCAAGTTTCCGAGCTGGCCCTGCCAGCGCCGATGGAAGCTGACCCAAAGGGCCCCACCTCACCACACACTTTTCTCTCTCTTTCCAGCCCTTGGCAGCTTGCTGGGGGTGCAGCCATGAGGCAATGTGGGGGGTCACAGCTGCAGCTACCCCAGTCATGAGACCAGGGAGGAGGAAATCATCGTCTTCTCAAAAACATTCCCAAGCCAATGCTGCAAGCAGCTCTGTGGGTGAAAGTTAAAGCTTTTCATCGCTGAAACCTTGGGTTCCTGTTTACCAAACATTTGTTCAGTCTTTATGCATTTGAGTGAATGAGGAAACGAACCACAAAGCTGGGCACAAATGCCAAAACCTTGCTCAAGTACATAAATCACCCTAGTGCCACTTTCTGTGCCTACTACAGTCTTGAAAAACGAATCCTTCTCCTTAGATTTGTTGTTTGTCATGAGCTCCTGACACTTCCTGGTTCCCCATCCAGCCACCGTGAGCACAGCCTGTGCTTTCCTGGAAGCTCCATCGTGTCCTTCACAAAGGCAGAGTTGCTAGAAAGCCATGCTCTCTCCTCCCTGCCCAGCGCTCCCACTGCTGGTCCCACCCTATGCATGGCACACACTCCCCGGGGCAGTAAAGGGAGAAAGACCTAAATCCTTTCCAGTCTAAAGGTTGGGCTTACTGCCATCCTGTCCCAGTCCCACACCCTCTAAATAAGCTCCCAGACCTCAAATTCTCTTTAACTGAAGAGGTGATCCTTTCACCATCCTAGACCTGTTTGTTACACCCAGTTCAATCTCCTTGCTCATCAGTTCCTCCAACAGCTTACTCTTTCCCTCTCAGGAGCAGCCTTTTCAGCCATCTCTTTTCAGTACCTTTGTGGTCAGAGCTGAGCAAACCCCCTGAAACCCAGAAAAAGCTCAAATCCCAGAGAGGGAAGGAGGAACAGATTGTGCAGCTGGGTATAACAGAGAAGAGAGGCCACTCTGCTCATGCTGCAGCCACCCAGGCTCAGCTTCTGGATGCCATGTGGTGCTGCAAAGCCACAAGGGCACTGGCCTCACTGCAGGCAGGGGGAGTTATCTGGGGACAGCATCTCTGTTCCACCTGATACAGCTTTCCCTGAATGTCCAGATGAGGGACAGTCATAAGACAAACAATCCTGGCTATTTTCTCAAGCTGATAGCACACGAGCAGGGAGAAAGAACACAGCTGTTCAGCTTCCAGCAGTTCTCAGCCCCAGGAGGTCAGACCCTCCCTCTCAGGAGGAGAGCAGACTTTCAGCTGTCTCTGACCACTGTTCCCTCTCCCTCAAAGCCCTGTTGCCTCTTTTTTGTCTCTGCCCAGCCTCCTTGCCTCCTGAGAGCACTATTGGTCCACCTCCCAGACAAGCTCAAGAAATTTAATACACCCACCAGCTGAGGAGAAGGGACTTGATGAGACAGACAACCATATCCAAGGTAGGGGCAGGTAGGTGAGAGGGATTTTCCAAATCCAGCACCCAGCACCACTTCACCTTCTCACCTCATCCCTGGGGTATAGGGGCATTGAAACTCCCTCTGCCTGCAGCACACCTGAGGTCTTCATCCCTCTCTGCTGAGAGTGACTTACCCTCCTGTTGAAATTCAAGCTGCGTTATCTGACATGCTTTAAAAATTCAGGATGGTGCTTGATGCTCCTTGAATTCATCAGTGGACAGTTATGGTTTGGGTAGACATTTTCATTCTTTATTTTCTGCTTTCTCACTCCACAGAGTACTTTGCAAGTTACACCATCCTCTTGCTTAGGAAATGAAGATGCCCAGGACAACTCCACACCCTGCCGTGTGCCTAGAAATCCCTAGAGGATACTCCTGTCTCCCTTATCATATTCTGTTGCTGTCCTTGGCCCAGGTAGGATTTCTTATCAGGCTCAGCAGAGTAATGCCATGGTTGCTCACAGAGGAGCTCCAGGCCCCTCTCTCTGCAAGCACTTCCTCACCCAGGCTGAAGTCTTTTGTGCCAGTGCTGTGGCTGTGCCCTCCCCAGTCACCTGGAGGAGTCACTGGGAGGTACCTGATCTTCGTGATCCTACGTACACCACCTCTACCATAGGCTACACAACTGAAATCCAGAAGGATCTGGTCCAAAGCACTAAGTGCCCTCTTGCCTCATGCATGAATAAATACAGCAAAGAGGATGAGATGGTTTGCTGATGAGCACAGTTTGCAAGGTCCATGTCCTTGAAATTTGCACACAAATGTTCCCTTCCATAACTATTTCTTACTTTTTTTCTTAATCAGTGTCAAGACTAGGATTAGTTTATGCCCTGCCTCAGAGCAGGATTCTTGCACTGCAAGTATGTGCTGTGTCCTGCTGGTTACCAGAGAACAAGAGTGCTTTGCAGCCACAACTAGCAAATAACAATGATACTTTTTAATAGGGAGCACATTTAAATGCAGCAACCACCCACAGAGAAAAGCAATGCGTGCTACATCCTCCCTTTCCAGCACTGGGAGAGAAAAACAGTTGTAACAATCGTCACGCCGAAGTGACAACCCACTCACTGCTCACTGAGGCTGCCTTTGTGGGAAGGATCCCCCACAAGGCAGCTGGCTTGGCTCCACTCTGGATTGCTGGAGTATGAGCAAGGCCCAGCACATCAGCCTGAGCCATCTTCCCCAGGCATTATCCTGGGCATATGCTAATATTAAAAACAATCAGGGTTGTCCACGTCCATTTCTAAGAGCCCCACTTCACTTTGAGCCTGCCCCCAGCTCTGGATGAATGGCACTTGGTGGGAGCAAGTGCTACACCAGGAGCTCTGTAGCTGTAATTTCCCCAGCTCTGCCCACAGGTATAAATGTAAAAAAACAAAAGCTGCATGGCTGACACAGCTAGAATGCATCTCGGTTCACACTGAATATTCATTCCCCAGCTTTTGCAGAAGGCTTTTAAAAACAGTGCTTGCCAGAACAGTCCCTGCCTCCTGTGTTATTTCATTTTAGAAGAGCTTGCCCTGTAGAAGATTAAGTAACTTCATGAAGTATATAACTAACAGGTCACTTGGCTAAATAGACCAAGCCTGCTGTCCTATAGTCTCCTTCACATTTTCATTAAATCTAAAATCAGTTAATATTATGTAATATAAATGCAGTGGTTTCAGAGACTCTAAGCTGAATGAGAATTTTGAATTAAGAGTACAGAACAACCTGAAACTGTCTTTGCAAAAAAAAGCCAAAATTGGAGCACCCAAGGGCTCTGTCTGGCCTCATAGAGGCATGGCATTTCCATGAAATGGCTGTGAGCTGAATAAGAACTCTAGGTATTAATATTCAAAGCAGGGCATCACATATGGCTTATGAAACACCTCTTTATGTGGATTAAAGACCTGCTCACAATGCAGCAAGCTTCCCACTCCAACTGGAGCCACTAGGCTCCAAATTCATTACCATAGCACACTTACTGGATAAAAAAAAATTGGAAGGCTTCCCTTTCTATTAGCCTTCCTCTCTAACTATTAAGATTCAGCCTCATACCTGACTTGGCTAATGATGAGTCCCCAGAGAGTGAACCCAGACTTCAGAGCAGCACAATGACTTTGAGTAACCTCTGGCTCAAGGTGAGAAGCTCCTGTGGGATTAGTCCAAGTCGCAGCCAGGTGGAAATATTAAATGGCCATCATTACGGGAGGCATGGAGGGGTTTTTCTCAACCAGTGAGGACAGCAGCTTCTTTCCAAGAACCATGTCAGCTGGTTTGTACTCTTTGCTTCTGTTTACCCACACAGGCTGCTGCATGGTCCCCAGGCAGGTTCTACTGACCAGGACAACACGCTAGCATCCCGCTGGCATTGCTAGAACTCAAATGGGATTGTAGACATTATGGACCTAATTGCACTTAGAGAAAGACCTTAATGCAGGAGAACGAAACCCTCTGTGGATGCTTTCTGTGGAATGGAAGTCAGTTTCTGATGGAATAGATGTGATAGATAGATAGATAGATAGATAGATAGATAGATAGATAAAGCAAGCATACACATATACACAAGTTTGATTTGGTAACAGTTTTCCTGAGCTGAAGCATCATCTCACACTGCAGTGCAAGTCTTTCTGCCCATGTTCTACTGCTGAAAAGTGAACACCTCCCAGACAAGACAGTGGATTTGTGACTATGGTATCACTCAATATGCAAGAAGTGACACAGAGCACCTGTTGGGTTTATTTGCCCAGCATGTGGATCCTCCAGTTGCTAGCTGTGCTCAGTGCTCCAGAAGAAAAGCAGAGGTTTGGGTCTGTTCCAGTGTATCTGTCCTTATTTTCAGAAAACATTTTCCTAAGTAGGCCAAAAATGTCTCTTAAATCTTGAGCTTTAAAGGATACATTTGTAAGTCAACAAACACACGAAAAGGGTGACCAGCTGTTCTACTTTTGGAGGCACTGTCCTAGTTCTCAGAAGCCAATCTGCACTGCACCTCCCATAGAGGAGAGAGGCCAAGTGTCCTACTTTCTTGGTGGCCTATTTGTCCTACCATGAGAAAGTAAGGTGTGTGAGTCCACACATGAGAACAGAAGTCCTCCCCTCTGTATGCCCACACAGAAAGCTAACAGAGATGCAAAACATCCAGAGCACTTCCAAGCTGAGTCTCAGAGTCCTACTTTTTCAGCTCAGACTCCCGTCTTGCAGCAATGTCAAGGTGCAGCGGATGCTATTAAAAACTGGTTTCCCTGTCCTCTAATGTCACTTCCACTCTGAAATCTCACCTTGTTAACACATGCAGTTCACTGCTCTGTCTCAGCTAGTGAGAGCATATTATCACTTAGCTCTGATTCAGCAAGACACCTACATTTACACATTGCCGGTGCCTGTTCAGTAGGGCAGCAAGGAACACTCTTGAAGCTCCTTTTAACTCTATTAGGCATGCATTTACACTTAAGCATGGATGTAAGTGCTTGGCTAGACTAATGCCATGATGAAAAAACATCAAGAGGGCTAAGCTTTGAACTGAAAATAATTTTTTTCATAAACTCCAGGGGAAAAAAATCTTAAAATACAAATAATTATTTCTGGAAATGCTTGACAAGCACAAAAGTAATATTCTGAGTAAGTATCCTGCTCCTCAGCAATGCTAGTAGCAGGCTGCTGTGAAAATCCAGGCTTCAGCAAGGTAGTGGATGAATACAGCAGTTTTCGGCATAGTCTCCACTGAGCTTTAGCCAAACAATGTGCACTGAATCCCTAAATTAGAGAGAAAAGAGGTAAAATTAGAGAGCAAGAGTAAAATTAGAGAGCATCCCTAAATAAAAACCACCACCCACTTTTTCTCCTGCAGCATTTACTGTCAGTCTCAATCATCCTCTGCTCCTCAGTAAGGCAACCTGGGTAAGAGGCATGGAGGAGCTTCATGTTTGCTTAAAAAACTTTAGCACCAGATCCACTCTGTCAGTCACGTAGATAGCAGGAGGTGGGGAGGGGGTGAGACCATCCATGAGCTTCATCCTTCAAACATCTACAGCCATCCACAAAAGCTGTGTTCATGAATAAGGACAAAACTTGGGCTTCTCAGGCTGTGTTCAGCCTCACAGAAGTAGTTGTCTCTGCTAGCAGGGTTTCACATGCAGACAGTTCCCTCTTTCTCTGGGTATCCATCTCATACAGGCCTTTTTAAAATCTTCTCAGGCTCAAATCTTGTATGGAAGAGTTGCCTGATCTTTTGTGGGTTACAGCTCAGTAGAGAGAGAAAGCTAACCTGGCAGATCAGATCTGCTGTTTCACACCCTCGGTTTCACACCTCTCCATTCACAAGCTGTTTTGCATTTCTCTTTACTCTGCAGTTTCAAACTTTGTAAACTTTGATCACAAGTTTGATCATAGGGTGGCTGGGATTTGGGGGCAGAAACAAGAACCTCCCCTCTTTCTTCAAAGCATCTATCCATTAATATCAGTGACTGGTTTTTATAAAAAAGGGTAACACACTGTCAGAGAAGATATAGCGCCTTCTATGTTTTGACATTTTGGTTTTAGTTAAAGCATAATCAAACTTCTCAAAAATAAGAGGTTTGAAAACACTATCTTACTGCTTACAAGCTGGGTGAGAAAAATCCAACAACATTTCAGCATTTGCTTCTGAAAGTAGATGCCACTTGTCCTTCACTTTCTGTACAGACAATAACAGTGGGCTTATCCATCTTGTTACTGTAGCCACGAATAGCTGAGAATGGAAAAATCAACATCTGAAACTGGGTGAGCTTCTGACGCTCCCTCCATATGAGAGCTTTAACAAGACTCCTACCCCGAGTGAGTCACTAGCTCTCCCTACAAACCCTGTCTGGGATGGGAAGCATGAGCATGCATTTTGCACACAGCAAACCCTCTGTCAGCGTTAAGCTTTCACCTGGGGCTGTGTGATGCTGCCTCTGACTCTGCCACATCCCACCTTCGGTCTGCAGCACATCTGCAGGCTCCCCAAAGCATCTGCTGGAACTCCTGCTGAAATGCCTTTGCATTTCCTGCTAACTTGGGGCTTCTTCAAACGTGAAGGATGCTTGAAAAGGAGCAAGTGAGCATGTAGCACCATTGGAGGGGCGGGAAGGCTGTGATAAAGGTCAGTTAGTCCAATTCTTGTCAGAGTCCCCTGGCTCTGTGGGAACAGTGCAGTTAATGCACTTTTATGATGAAGCAGCAGTTATTAACCAAAAGACACATTCAGTCGCTAAGGGTGGGAGACTTTCAGAGCCCTGGACCATATGGTAAGGAAAAAATGCCCCCAGAAATTCAGACTTCAGAGCAAAATGTTGTCTTTTGTGAAAAAGGCACTTGATAACATCAGGGAAAGAAGGTCACACCCCCCACACCTCCCTTGCTTATCAGCTGATGCAGGAATGCTATGTGCTTCCAAAGGTGAGGTGCCGCCAAGTGTGGGTGACAGGCAGGAGGGGAGGGATGTGGTGGAGCCGGGCCAGGAGCCCCTCGGGGCAGCCGGGAGCCAGGGCAGCACCCAGCCCAGCCCCGGCTGGCACCGAGAGCAGCAGAGACTGCCTCCGCCTGCCCTCACGCTGTCAGGATGAGCCCCGCAGAGCATGGCTTTTATTTGCTTTAAAGAAGGCATTTTTGGCACCCAGTGTACAATATGTTGCTGTTGCCCTCGTGACAACTCCATAATCTCTTCTTTCGCTTCCAGTGTTATTGTCCCAGTTTCCAAGGAGCGCCAGAATTTACTCTTCTGGAGTGGGATAATTCCTCATCAGGAAAGAAATGAGTAGAGACAGACTTGGGAAATTCTTCACTTGTCTATTTTTATTTACAGCGGAGTTCCTGTTATTACCTTGAACAAAAATAGCACAACAGCAAGGCTGCAGCCCAGTTCCTTTGCCTTTCTGCAGGAGCCCATCAACACCAGCCCTTGGCCACTGCTCCAGGCCACAACCTCCTCCCACCTCCCCTCCTCTTGGTCACCAGCAGCCCCAAGGATGGGCACCAGCAGTAGCCCCACACCTCCCATGCTGGCCTGGTGGCTCCTCACTCTGAGCAGGCTTGGCCAAAACAGCACCTAGAGCACCCATCAAGCTGGGAGCCTGAGCTGTCTGCAGGTCAGGCTCCCAAGAGAGCCTGGTAGCAGTCATTTGGCATCAACACTGGCAGCAGTGAGAAGATCCCAAAAGTGCACGCTGCAAATTCCCCCTCCAGGCTGTCATGAGTTAAACCACAGAGGTTTAATGTTCAGCAGCAAAAGCAAACGATTGGCGATACCCTTGTCAAAAAGTAACAAAGTACTAAAGTACTGCTGAAAGGTGACACCAAGAGAGGCAGAGAAGTGGCACTACCTGCACAGGTAACAGCCTCCATGGTGAGAGGATTCCAGCAAGGTTACACAATGCCCGCAGTGATGCGGAGGGAGAGAAAGTAGCAGCACCTCAGTTATCAACAGATACCATCTTTTGTATCAGGCCAAGTCACAGGCTGGTTTTAGATCCTTCATCTTTAAAAAACAGTTGGAAGTTTTCATGGCAAACTTGAGTTTTGGACATAATTTTCAAATCCATCATGTTTTACCTTCAGAAAAAAAGGCAAGATCTGCCTTTTATAAAGTCAAGGAGCTGCCAGCTGCTTCTCATTCCTCCCCAGCAAGGATGTACACATGAGACAAAATTTTCAAAGCACCTCCAGGGATTAAGCACCCATCTCCCCATCTCCTCTTGACCATCAATGGGACAAACGCACCCAACTCCCTTAAGCTCTTCTGGAAATCTCATCCTTTGATGTAATTTCAAAGGCTTCAAAGCTGAGGTTTGTCTCTTTGAGGCAGGGAGAGAAGGAGGAATGTGGAAGCATTAAAGCAATTCATCTGAAAGCCCTTTGCCTGGTTCTGCCAGGGTGCAGAGCATCACCAGGGATATCACATGGGATAGCTCAAGGCAGGAACTCTCCCTGGCTGACCCTGCTGCTGGGATGCCCATGACTTCCCTCTCCTAGGTGGTGGAGCCAGTGCCTTCGCCTGGGGTTTGAAGGAAGGAGGGAATGATGTCTCATACCCACCAAGACCAAAGCAGTCCACAGCCTGAATGCCCACGTCCCTCATGCTCATCCTGCCTATGGCCAGGCCCTGGAGTTACAAGCAGCATGTGTGCCTTGCTCATGGTAGGAGAGAGGACCTCCTTCACCTGGCCTTGCTTCAAGCATAAGCCCTTTCTTCCCTGCACATCTCCCCACCTTTCCCACATCTGTTTTCCTTGACACCAACCAGAAAATCCTCTTTGAAACATTTTGGCCTCTGAGATAGGAAGTTGCTGCTACAAGCTTGACGAAAATGTGCAAATGGACAGGGTCTCTACAAATCCTCTTTCAAAGGGAAAGAATTTTTACACATTACTGAGCATCAGAGAATTCAGTCTTCAGCTCATGGCCTGCTCTTATATAGAGTGGCTGGGTTTGAATGCAACTCTATGCAATGCAAACGATAAAGTTTTTTCCTATGATTGTGCTATTCACAGCACTGCTGGTCTGAGTAGATTCTCCAGGTGCTCATTTTCTTCAGTACTATGACAGTTCAGTCAGTCAGCCCTTAGCACTGTGAGAGCCATATAAATCCACAGGAAAAAACCCAATAGTTTTAAATGGTTCTACTACTCATTGAAATAGACTAGGAAGCCAAAATGAAAAGTTGTGTATTGTGATTTGCACAGGGAGGGGAGAGACAGAGGGTTGGGGGTTCCCTTGTCAATTTGTGATAGGCCGAACCAGAACATCATCCCACTCTCCCTTTTCTCTCATTAGGAATACTACCCAGCAGTTGTTTGCTTTAGTTTGGCCAGCAGATCAGTTTCCCTGTCGTGCACAGTATTTCATCCATGCCAAGCTGGGAGGCTGGCCCCAAAAAGGAGAGCCCTGCTCAGGACATGTGGTGGCTGCAGCTGCCTGGAGCTGATCCTCCAGCCTCCCATCCCACTCCTCACAGTGATGCCATTCTCACAAAATGTGCCTGTTTCTGTTTCCATTGCAGTATTGCCACGAGCCACGATAAGGATGATTTATTTTGGTTACAATACGCAGGCACTCCAGTGGAACAGGCAGGCCCCCTGCGTGCCAGATACAGGGCAAAACAAGAAACGCTGAAGGTCACCTCCCTCCTCCCCAGTGAACTTGCCGTCTGGGAGAGAGCCCCTGCGAATGCCTTAGCTATGTAAATACCATCCTACGGCTCACTAATGACTTCAATGAATCAAGAGGAGGCCTTGTTTACCTTATGAAAACTTCCCGAAATAGCACAGCAAACAGAAACATTGCCTATGCCTCCGGGGTCCATAAGCAGCTTGCTGTCCCCACTGGTCCCACCTCTGGAGAGGGACAGCAAGGAGAAGCCCCCGGAGGCAGCTTTGCCCTGCAAGGGTGCTGAAGGGAGCTCCCGCTGCTCCATCCTTCCTCCATCAGCAGCACAGCTTTCACACTTCCTCAGGGTCAAGAGAGGGAAGCAAAAAGCCTGTGTAAGGAAATGGGGATTAGCCAGCCCTGCTGCTTGCTCCACTGTGCTTTGGTGGCCTCCACACAGCAAATCCACCAGAGGTGTCACAGCTTCCACTGCCCCATGGCAGAGATGCCGTGCATCCCCCCTCCCTGGGCAGGGACGTGTGCTTCTCCTACCTCCTGCGGGCTGCTGCCCTGCAGCTGTGGCTACAAAACATCTGCTTAGCCTGGAAATCACCCTGAAGCCACTGGAAGGGCTCACATCACCTGATAGGGCTCACAGCCTAGGGAGCGACTGGAGCAGCAGGAGAACAGAGTGAGGGGCTAAGGGAGATGAATGGGTGTATTATTTCTGCCTCCCTGCCTGCAGTTTTATTAAGTGCAACATCTTTCATAAGATGCTAGAGCTGGTTGACATTTCTCAGCAAACGGTTTAAAAAACAATTCAGCCAAAAGTTGCTTTCAGAAGATCTTCTGATTCGAGTAAAAAGGCACCAACTTTATCTATTTTTTTTGTTTTCACAGAAAAAGTGTTTGGGTTTTTTTACTCTTTCTTATTCTTCGTCATTCCTTCAGCTCAAAAAACCCCCACAAAAATAGGAGATTAAATCTATCATTGGGCAGTAGGTTTTGGATTAATGTTGACAATCATTCAACAATACTTTACTCAGCAGGATTTTTTGTAAAGGTCCTGAACTGCTTTCAAACTCTTCAAGCAACACTGAAAAAAGACAGGTCTCAATTCTTAGAGAACTCTATAATCAAACCTGGGATCTGGACCCAAAGTTTGCCAAAGCCTGGGTGAGGTTAATTTGGGTTTTTCTCTAGCACTAGATGTACCCAATGCTGACATGGACAGGACTCAGCCAGGCAGGAGGGGAACCCCAAAGCACAGCCCAGCAGGAGGGGGCAGGGCAGCAGCTCCAGCCTGTGTGTCACAGGGATCCTTGAGGTGGAAGAAGGAAGGTGTTTGTGGCAGCAGAGGCAGGGAGGGGATGCCAAGGAAGGAGAAGGTACAGGTGTGCCCAGGGCTGCAGCTGCACACCCTGCAGGCCGGCTCCCTGCGGGCCAGACCCTGGCTCCGGGCCCAGGGTGGGACCACAGCACCAGCACGAGCCAGAGGGACACTCAGGCAACACACTGGCCAGCCAGAGCATGGAAAGCATGGCTGAAAATCTCTGCATGGTAGCACTGAGTCAGTACCACTCCCTTCCCAAAATCCTTGCTCAGGCAGCTGTTCCCAGGGCTGGAAAAACAAAAGGCATGAGATGAGATGACATGAGATGAGATGAGATGAGATGAGATGAGAAGGAGGCCCAGGAAAAAATAAGTTACAGCTATAGAGTGTGACTATCATAAACAGCTAATTTAAAGAGCTTAACACAAGTCTTCTTGTGGGCATCATAATGGCACGCTGGCTGCATCCATTATGTATGGAAACAGAAATGTGCTGATTCAGCTGTGAGGGCTTTTGAAGTGATGGCAGCTGAATTTGCACTGAGCCTTCGTCTGTCAATTCATCCTTTTAACTGTTTTTAACAAGCTGATGCTTCTTCAGCCTGACAAATGGTTTCTAAGACATCCCTTCTCCTTCAGCTGTTTGTCATTCACTCATGTTTCTTCAGGTACAGACCTTTTTTTTTTTTCTTTCACAGCAGAGCACTTCCTCTTCCTCTCCAGCCCATCTGGCTGTGCAGCATCACACTGCAGAAACTCTTATGCAGCACCAGAAGAAAAGAAAACAGCTGGGGAAAGGTTACCACATCACATGCCCTCCTCCACAGATGCTATAAGCTGGTATGTTCAGCTCTCAGTATCAGGGTAATGAGGGCAAAGAAAGAAAAGCAAAACTGATAATACAAAATGTATGTAAATAAGGCCCCCAGTTTAATACTTTACCTTTGAAAAAAAAAAGTTTAAGATGCAGCATGAAGTTATAAACAAAGAGAAAAAAACATTGTACATTATACTTTATAATGGCTCTGAAAGAGTTCTGCATTTTTTAAACATGGCACATCTAATCTGCAGCTCAGAGAATGCACCCACAGATAATCGAGAGTTGACTGTAAAAAATCTTTTTTTGAATGACAGCTTGAAAAGTTCATGCACATTTCTCATGACAAATCCCCTAATTATCATTTCCATCAATAGACTGTTAAAATATATTCTGGGCACTACAGGCAGAAGAAAAAAACCCAAGTGGGAAGCACCTGAGATTTATCATTCACATTATAAAGAGCCAAATTTCAAGCAGAGTTGCAAAAGGCCAGCAGTCAGCTTGGACGAGGATGGAATTTCTACATACACACCAAGGCTGCCTACTGGTGTCAGTGTTACATGTCATGATAAGACAGTTTGTAGAAGTGGCCCTTAAGCTTCATGGCTTAAGCTGAACTCTAATTAGTAACAGGTAGGAAAGGGGAGAGCCAGTAAGGCAGAGCCTTTCTGGGGTGCTCACGCTCTCCCAAAGGCTCACCAGCTGGCATGGAAGAAAAAACCTGCCCCAAGCTCTCCCTGTCAGTGCTTGTACGCCTAATAAGATGTGTGAACATAGCCATAAAATAAAACTGAAGTGCATTTTTCACCACCACCCCCTCAATGAGGAGCCCACCCAATGTGCTGTGCATAGGCAATGCTGTTGGCAATTTCTCTTCAGAGGTGGAGCTTTACAAGGTGGACAATTTCGATTTCAGGAGCACATGGCCCAGCCAGCCACTAAGATAGAACCAGTCACAAAATTTAGATCCAGACCTGTCAAAGTCTTCAAGACCTGACAAAGTCTTCAAGCACATCCATATTTAAGCCTGTGTTGCAATATGGGGTTTGGCTCTGCCCATCATGAAAATAATTGCCTCCAGCACAGTGTTTTCACAGCCTGAGCATGGCATTTTCCCACCACTCTGAGTCACAGAGACCACTTTCAATGGCCTGTGTGTTACTGCTGCACAGGCGGGGTGGTTTCTCAGCTCCTGCAGGCTGAACATTCAGCTAGAAGCCAGTAACACAGCAGAGGAGTGTCTTAGTAAGGTTCTTCACAGAAGTTTATTTCATGCAGAATGCATGATGGTTTCCCAGTCTGGTCCAGCCTCACAGGCCACAGGACCCAGAAAGGCAAATGATGATTTGGAAACAAAATATTTACCTAGCAGAGCAGGGTAAAGTGCAGTAAACCTTATGAAATCCAATACTAAACTCCATATCCCGATCTCATCTAAGGTCTGGAAAGACCTTTGGCTTTCTCATGACAGAGAAAATCCAAAAGTGGAGGGATCTTCTAACCAAGTTCCAGCGCGATTTTGTCACTGGCAGCCACTGGGTCGAAAGGAACAGGCTGCTTCTCACAGTGACCTGTTTACTTTTTCTATTCATGGCCATGCCTTTCTCTTTTAGGAGATTAGTTTGCTTTTGCCAGATGGAGTCAAAGTCACCACTGTGAATCCAGCTTTTTTTTTCCTTGTTTCTTGGAAAGCACCAGTCAGTACCATGTCAAGAAAAACAAACAGAGAGGTTTGCTTAGGATCTATTTAAAGCGAGGCATCAGTGGTAGCTTCAACACAACCCCAGGGCCAGCACTGGTATTTGTGACAAAACCAGGCTGCTGCACGTGAGCAGGGCTGGATCATTGCAAAGCTTTTGCAGACCCCATCTTCCACCCAAGGAGGTCAGAGCCATGCACAATGCAAGCAAGAGAGCTCCTCTCCAGCATCTCCACTATCCCACACTGGCCACGTAGGAAAAGTCCAGGACCTCAGCCACTGCAAGCTGACATAAGGTCCTGAAATGTAGCAGACATGTTTAGTGATTTGAGAGAAGGATCTGAATTTTGTGTCCCTGCCAACAGGCATTGAGTGGTGGAAGATTGCTCCGACCCAGGAGAAAGCCTGTGCTAGCAGGGGGGTGACATGGCAGCATGCTTGCCACCATTGGACCAAGAGTCAGAAACTGTCTGGAGAGGGAGTGGTGGAGCAGACCAAGGGCTGCAGAAGGTCCCATCCCAGCGAGGTGTTTACTGCTAGAAAGTGCAGGCATGAGCACCCCACACTGCTGGTGTAGATGGGAATCCTACACCACACACACGCTGAGCCCAGGGAAAGGGCGAATAACACATCCCCACCTCGGCAGAGCATCATGAAACTAATTTCATTAGCGTCTATAAAACACTCTGACACTGTCCGTGTGCAGCTCAAAGCATTATTAAACAGCCCTGTGGAGCAAAGCCAACAGTGCTTAGCTTTTGTTTATGTAAGGTATTCTGCTGATACTATACCCCTGGGAAATAGTAACAGCTATAACCATAGGGTTACAACAGGGGATTCAGTACCGCCTCAACTCGCTGCAGCAATACTGACTGTACCTCTAAAAGCAATCTCACAAATGTCTGGTCCACAGGGAACCTTGCTCTGTCCCACTTACAAGCATGCCAGTGCTGCCTTTTCCTTCTGCAGCTCATTTCTGTAAAAGACACATTCATAACTCCGAGCTCCTTACCAGTGAACCTAATCCAGCAAGTATCCAAGACATTCAGGAAAAGAGACTTTCAGAGCATTGGAATTTTTCCATGCCAGCACTTTTTCAGCCTTAGATAAATGGCTTTTACTTACAAGGCTAAAGGCTCTATTCTTTTCAAAATACTCCTCAGCTTCAAAGCAGCAATGGAAATTGGCCGTGCACCTGGCCAGTTTATCCAGCCTGGAGTCAACCAAACAGCAAGAGGCGTCTTTCTTCCCTGCAGCACTAAGAGGTGCTGGGCAGTGGACAAGCAGGCTGGAGGGCTGATGTAAATAGGCTAACACTTTATAAATCAGAATGTATTTAGGCAGGGCCTAGTCAGCACAGCATGCTGAATTTCCAGACTGGGGGCTGGAGCCTGGGATGCACCTGCTGTGTTGGATGCCGGGTCTCGGAAAAGCCTTCTCTGGAAAGATTTCTTTAGACACCCAACTGCTGCACAGGGGCAAAGCCTCCCTGAGCCCTGTCATCTATCCAGTTCACTGGAGCAGGCACTGAAGGATAAAACTCTGCAGCAACTTGGGTACAGGCCAGACCTGAAAACAGCTACACCAAACCCCCTCCACTCACAGATTCCCTCACATGTGAGTGAGCTCTCCTGCAGATAGTGGATGGAAGTGGATTTTATTTTTATCACATGGGGGAACAAAGGCTCCAGCTGATGAGACATGTTTGTCTTTCTCATGAGACAAGTGTAGCAAACACCTTGCTGAAAGCAGTCTTGACCCAATTGCTCCCGGCCTTGGACAGCAGAGAAAAGTACAGAGGAGGAGGAAGGGGGGAGGAAGGACGCTGCTGGGGGAGCTGGGCATTGTACACAGAAAACCTCATGTTTGCATGCACAGCAGCTTGTCTGAAGTCCAGCCAAGAGCAGCTCCCAGTTCTCTGCAGGGCTTGTGGGGGGGGAGGTGGTGGGGGGACGCCGACACCCAGCCAGAGATATCTAGAAAGTCCCAGGAGATCTGTGCCTTCCTCCAAAACCCTTCCTTTGACAGCTCCCCAAAGCTGGCACCACCCATTTCTCCCCACCTTGCCCTCTGTCCCCAGCAAGTCTCTCCTGGCTGGGCTCCTGGCTGTTCAGCACTGAGTCCATCTGCAGAAGGTTGCACAATTCTTGGCCACATGCAGCCTGACCCGAGCAGGGGCTGTTGCTCTCGCTTTCAAGAGCCACAGCCATAAAAAGAGACGGAATTTGCTGGCCCAGGAGAAGCCAGGGCAAGCTGATGCAGTGCAGGCTCCTGAGGTCAGTGGCTGTAGCTCTGTGCCGGGGGAGGACATGCAATGCCTAATGTGGAAATGTTTGTGTTTGGAGCAATATATAGTTACATTTAGCCCCTAGCAGCTGCAGAGGCTGTTTACTGTAGCACACAGACCTCAGCCTATTAGCTGAAGGCCTGACAGTGACCAGATGTGGAGAGGAGTGACTGTGGAGCCTGCAGTCGTATTTATCTCTTTGCCAAGATCCCAACAATATCTTGCCTAATAAGTCTGGCACAGAAATAATCATTTAAAGAGCTAAAAAACACAACATCCACAGCCCATCTTTACAGCCAGAAGGGGATTTTTGTGAGGCTTACAGTCTAATCTTCCCCGTCCCAAGTGCTTCCCTCCTACTTCACAAACAGCGGGTGATTTATTTCCCAAATGGCTGGACTCAAGCCTCCCCCATGCAATCACTCAACAGGGAGGCCGCACCTCTACAGCCAAACTTGGCCACTTGCAGCAGCTGCACAAGGAGGCAGAAAGGTGCAGAAGCCACCACTCCCCAGCTGAGGTGCCAACGGGCTCCTCTGGCAGGGGGGATGCCAAAGCCTCCAGGGCCTTTCCCCCTGCCCCAGGTCGAGATTCCAGGTGGAGAGCTGGTCCCTGGGGCGGGCAGCCCCAGCCCTGCCGCTGCCCTGCAGAGCGCACACGGGAGGGACAGGCTGTACTGTCACCCTGTGTGTCCCAGCAACACCCAGCACGCCGCAGATTAGCCTTAATTTGCTGAATTACGAACAAAACAAAGCAAAACAAAGCAACTCTTTAGGTGCTTTCTGAAGACCTGGAGCACTGTATCTTTGCTGGCAGAAGAACTGGATGTTGGATCAACATCAACACCACGAAACATAAGTTGCACTCCGCTGATTCACGCAGTTTATGACCTTGGCTGGCAGATAAGGCCATGTAGTATGATTTTCTGTGCTTTGCAGGCTGCAGGTACCAGGTGTCGTTGAAGGTCAGAGTTGAGGAAAGGGCTCTCCCACAGTCAGGAGAAAGTTAGAGAACGATTTTTATGCAACATAAGCTTGTAGATGATTAACAATTTTCTTTCAGTTAACCGAGAAGTTAATAGTTATTCAAAGCACTCCATTGTAATGGGAGTGGAGATGGGGAGATGTACTACATTAACCTTTAATCTTGGACTGTGCAATAAAAATTAAAATGGAATATGGCACATAAGCATGATTAATTCTGCTTGCAAAGGGAGAGGGTGTCAGTGTATGCTTTGTGCAGGAGTGTTTCCTTCTAACAGCAGGGTGCCTTGATGCAGGTGAGGATGTGCAACAGAAAGATTACACTCAGTGATCAATCCTGTGTTTTCTGCTTTTTTTCAAGCTCAGAATCCATTTTATTTCAACTTCCACCTTGTTAACTCTGCACCTCCCAGAAAACTCTAAACTTTAGGAAGTAGATGGACTTTTTTTTTCTTTAGTTTTGAAGGAGAGAAGAGAGAAAGAGGGGCAGAACTTGGTGATTTGAAATTGTGGAAAGACTATTGTAAATACAGCATCTGCTAGCCTGCTCCCACTGCATCAGACAGCACCAGGGAGAAGGACAGATGATTTCTCAAAAAGCAATTTCTTTCTGAAGCCCCCCTTGCCCCACCCTGTCTGCCACTCTAGTGGGCAGCCATGGGTTGAGCTTGGCACTAAAGACAGCCAGGGGGTTACCCTGCCCAGGGCTCACTAGTGCCTCCCAGCCTCAGCCTATCCCAGAGCCACTTTTCCTGGGCACTGCAGTCCTGTTGATGCTCATGGGACCATTGCCACATGCACAGAGACTTGCTGAAGTCAATGACATTGAGTTTATTTTCTGTTTGCAAGCTCAGTGGCAACCCTTTGGAGAGAAAGAGCACTGTGGGAGACAGGCCCAAGAGGCAGACTGTGCTCATGGTATTCCCCAGCTTAGCCATGGCTCTGGGGTTTGGTGGGGTTTCTCAAAAGTGTTGCAAAATCTGGGTCTGGATTTGTCTTTCCCCTTTTGTTCTTACTACTCTCCCAAGTGTGCCAAAAGTCCCTTGCCTGATGTCATCGATGGGTTTGACCTGGGCCAGCATGAGGGCTGAGGGACTGTGTTTAGGAGGCTGAATCAGAAATGTTTTCAAGGCAAATTCCTCCCACAGTTCAGACATACCTGAGTGAGCCTGCCCACTTTCTTTCCTGAGGAGCTGGCACTTCCCTGTTCCAGCCAGAAGTGGAAGTGTTAAGCTAGAGTGAGTGGCTGGTTGCTTTTATGAGTATTTTCTCAGCTATGGGTGTTTCTGTGAACCACACTATATCTCCAGCTGTCTGTAAGTCAACATGCATTTCCCAGCACCTTCTGCATTCATTCAACAGCCATGCCAATATAATGTGTGCATTAAGAGGGAAATCAGCCAGCTCGTGAGAAGGCACTGGAAGCAGCTCTGCAGGCTGAAGTGCACTGGTTTTCCTGACAGCCAAGAGGAATGACCCCACACACCAGCACATCCCTGGCCCCCTTGTGGGGCCAGAATTTACCCCTGCTCCCGACTGCCTGCAGCAAGCCAGGCCTCTCAAGAGCAGGCATGGCAGCCAGAGAGCAGGGAGGAGAGGTGGCTATTCCCCTTGTCAAGCCAAGATGCATGGCATGCACACAGCCTGCCAGACCACAGATGAAGGGGAATCTAAATACCTCCATGGTGTGCCCACAGATCCCCACACCACACTCTGCCTGCCTTTTGTGCAGGGGGCCTCCATGGGGAGGATGCAAGGACCCAGGCTTCACCCTGCTCTCCCTCTGCCCAGGGGTTGTTTACTCCTTCTTCCTCCATAGTCAGTGCTCAGCAGTTTCAAGACAGTGTCTGTTCTCGTGCCTTCCTTCCTGACACCAAGCTGTATTTTGGTTTCAACAAGCCCCAGTGGAGCTGAGCCCCTGTGACCAGCAGGGGTGGCAGCTCTCAGCTGAGCTCGCAGGGAGCACAGAAGTGTGTGGTGCTTGCAGGCAGCACAAACAAGGCCCTCTTCTTCCACAGCCCATGCCCAGCAGCTCAGTCCCAGTCATCCTGCTGAGACCCAGGATGGATCAGCAGATAGGCAGGGTGGGCAGGAGGGCACATCTCATTTGGAAGTAAGGCAGGTCACACAAAGGCTGAGTGAGCCCAGGCTGAGAAAACTCCACACATTCAGTGTATTTGCCTTTGAGAAATAGGGTTAAGAAAGAATGAAGTCATAAACATAAGGATATACATAATGGCATATCTATAATGGCTCTGTAATTGCCTGGCTTTTGTGCACAGTTAATCTACAACCTGGCTAACCTGCCTCAAGGTAATCGAGAGGCAGTGACAAATGTGTGCCACACAAGCCACTGCCTCCAAACATTATACAGAAAGTTATAAAGACAGAGTTACCTGCTGGTAACTCATCCTGAGGCAAGCAGGATGAGACCTTTTATATTTGCCGGGGCCAAGGTGCACCATGATAGCGGGAGTTGCATCACCGCAGGGTAAAGCTGAACCAACAATGCCCCACGGAGCCACGCGGCACAGGACACTGCACCCAGGGAGAAGGAGACCTTGTGCTATCACTCAGCCCAATTGTGGGACCAAATTTTGGCAGGGCCATTTTACAAAATGCTCCTATTTGAAATTTGTTTCCAGTGAGAACCAAACATCTGGGAGAATATACATTCCAGAGCAGACTGGGAATGGGAGCAGCCCTAGAGCAGCTGACTCTCATCTGACTGATGACAGAACTAAAGGTCCAAGTTGTGTTCCTGGAGAAAAAACAAACATTGCATTTGCTCTGCATATGTGTAGAAAGCACCTGGACATGGTATTTGGAGGGAGGACGTTTAGGAACATGCCACAGCCAGAGGAAAAGACAACAAAGTGTTGCAGCTCCCAAAGCTAGTATGTTGCAAATTACTGCGAAGTCACACTTAGATTCAGGTCTTAGCCCCAAGCTGGACCAGCAACTATTTAGTAACTGTATGTAACAAAGCACAGCCATGCCTCATGAGGCAGAGATGAGGACCTAAAAGGAGAGACTCATTTAGGTCTCTCCTCAACCTCCATTTTCTGTCAAAAGTCTCAGAAGGAGCTGTACATTTTTTGGAAAGGAAAGTACAGCAGCAATAACAACACACTGTGAACGAGGTGGGCTCTCTGTGAAGTCCATCCAGGTTCCCTTCAGACCCAGGGATGCTGAGGGGCAGAGCTGAGTGCCCACTCAGACACACTCTGGCCACTGTCATCAGGTACCAGTGGGCACTTGGAATGCATTTTGCCATGCCATGGGAAGCAGCTGCCTCTGTGCAAGTCTCTCCTCAAGACTCCCCACATCGACTTTCTCTTCCCTGCACCTTCTAAGAGTGCAACTTTGCATCATGAGTCATGGATCCATCCTCTCCACTCTCCTGCTCTGCCCACATAGATGGTTGTGCATCCTAAAGCCCTGGGAGCCCCCACAGCAAGCACAACAGCGGGGCTGAGAAGTCAAGGGCATCCACACAACCATATCTCCCTGCAGCAACACTGACACAACTCCCCTGCACCCAGTCAGGCCTCCACAGGGTGCTTGCTGCACCTGCTCTGTGGACAGACTTATCAGCCTCCAAGGCTGTGAAACTGGTAATCTATAAAAAGTATGAGTCACTGCAAAAAAACCTCATATCCTTCTCTAGTTCAAAGTCTTTCCTAGAACTGCACCAACTGTGAGGCCTTGAAGACAAAATTGTTTACTGAAATTAAAAATTCCCTGCTCTTGTCTTTTGCAGCACCTCTTGAAATGTCAGCATTTTGCTGGGTGTCTCGCATCTAAAAAGTTTCTCAGCAGAAAAGGGACACTAACAACAGAGGAAATGGGAAAAGGGGAGCTGTGGCAGCTGAAAAGTTCATCTATTATAACACAAAGTGCACTCTTGGCTCTTGGAAAAACAGCTTCTACTCTATGTGGATAAACAGACAACAGAAAAAAGGGCAAGGGAAGCCAGATGCTTTGTATGCTTTCAGTCCACTGAGGGTAAGAAAGCAATGCCAGCATCATCTGAGCTTGAAACAGTGACTGAAGAGACATACAACACTTGTAACATCTTCAAAAAGAGGAAATTTTTGCCTCCACAGCCCAAGGGGAGCTCCATCTTCCTGGCAAAGGAGTGCACAAAGCCAGTTTGTCAGCCTGAGGTGCAAAAAGTTACCAGTAATGAGCCCAGGAAACAGGCCACAGGCATCCTGGGCTGTGGGCAGCAAAGATGTTGGGCATAAGCAGTCCCCTGAGGGGCACCTGCTTGGAGCTGGATGCCAACAAAAGCATCTGAGCCCTGCAGGCTCATGGGCCCCTTAGGAGAGAGAGGGGAGAGCTGAGGATGGGCTGGGCTGTTCTACAGCCTGCCATGGGCTCCTGCTGCCTGGGAACTGAACACTGCTGGTGGTCTTGGAGGTATAGCATTGATGTTGGGAGAAATTATTGCCAGGTCAGAGCTTTGCATGGCTGTCACATGCCTAACCAGCAAGTTGTATCTGTAGTAACCTGTTCCATCAATTTCTGCTCTGCTGGAAAGTCAATAAAAATTGACAATACCCCATGGGGTTTTTGTTTTTTGGTCACGTATACATGAAATGTTTATTTCCCTGGGAAAAGAAAGATAAAGTCAAGAACTTCATTCTCTACATGTATGTGAAAAAGGCTATTAAGAAAAGCTTTTGTCAGGCAGGACACCCACTCAGCTAGCACTGTGCTTGATGAGATCCTTGGAGGCCCTGGTGTACCAAAGGGAGAGGAGATGCCTAATGCATGCATCTTCATCGCTGCCTCTCTTGGGAGAGGAGCTGAATTCTCCTTCTCTTTCTCCCTGGGCTTATCTGTTGATGGATTACACCAAAAAAGCCCTTTCATAAAGCTCCATTAGAATGCCAGTGCATGCATCAAGGGCCACTGAAATATTCCCAAAGCCACAGACAAAGCTGACAATCTGCAATATTTTAGCATAAGCTCTGACCCAGTATACAGCAAAACAGATGAATGGCACTTCCCCTAGGGCAGGAATCGCTTCTGAAGCTGCTGACAACTCACTGTTTATCTCATTTCAGTCCCATTCTTAATCACTGCTTGAGATGAAACTTTTTCTAACCCAGATTCCAGCTTGAAGATCTCCAGAAGAAAGACCCTTGACCTGCCTCCTGGTAGCCTTCTCAGCTGCAGGCAAAGCTGCCTGTCAGAGGCTGCAGTGTTGCTCCATGCTCACAGGGCAGGAGGGGCGATGGGGCCGAGCCAGGCTCTGTTCCCACTGCCCCATGTGGAGCCTCCTGCGGGCCGGCAGCACAGCCTCCAGCCAGGAAAGGAGCTCACTGCAGCAGTGGGAGCTCGGGGCCGGCCAGACTCTTCAGCTTCTTCAAAGTTCACCTCTGCTTGCTCCTGTTGTCAGCTCCAAAGAAGGAACAAAACAGCAGATGCACCATTTAGTCAGTTTTGGTATTGCACAACTGAAAGAGAATAGGAAAGCACCCCCAGGAACTGAGCCAAGTCAATAATGGAGACAGATTAAGCAATACATACACCTGGCTGTCAGAAGTGTAAGATACTCTCTCTTTAGTAATTACAGAGCAATTATGAAGTTAACAGCAATTCCAATAAGGACATGTATTTCACAATACGATTTTGTTCACCATCCATCAGGATCAGTCACACCAAGGAGATAGAACTCTGAAACCAAACTGTCCTCACCCCTGCAGGCATAATCCTTTAAATGCCAGTCCTTGGTGGGGTGGGATCTTGCACTAAGTAGCAATTAAATTATTAGTTATCAACAGGATGTAATTGAAGCTCTTCTTCAATGTGACTTTTTAAAAAACCCCACTTTTAAGACAGGTAATAGAAACCAAGATGAGGTGCAGAGTTTGTGTATTGAGTTTATGCAAGATCAGTTAATGTGTATTATGATTCTGAAAAACCATAAACAGATTAAAGCTGGGGTTCAACATATCTGAAGTCATCAGTCTGTTCTGCATGGTCTGGATGAAAATCTTAGATTTTGTGACTCTTTATAGTGGTAAAATCACAAGGATCTCAGTTCATCTTATCCATCCAAAGAGTCAACAAGAAACAGAAACCATTCTAAGGTCCAGAACTGATCCATGCCTGAATTTGAGATACGAAATCAAACTCAGATCTGCTGAAGTTCGCATAGTCTGGCTTGCACTGAAAACCAGTGTTGCTTCAAAGTTCTGAGCCGTGCCTGTTCTAAGAGAACAAACAGCCTACCTTGCTCCAAGTGCTGCACGGCAGCACAAGGTGGAGGTCACCTGTGGTGGCACTGCACTGCCATGGCTTGCAGCCAGGAGGAACGCTGCACCATCACCATTTGCTGAAATTATTGAGCAAGTGACCCAGGCTGGCTGCTTCCCCAGGCAGCCTGACCTGTGCCTGGACCTGCTGCCTGGGCACACGTGGCAGCAGTGCCCGCGGGATGTCCCTCGGTGCCACTGAACTGGATTTCTGAGTGCTGCAGATTCCTGTGCAGGCTCTGAGCCTTCCAACAGCCAAACACCCATCCAGACAGCAGTGACATCTGGTATTGTCTGCTTCCCCCACCTTGCTACCTTTGCAGTACATTGCAGACGAGCCCATCAGCACAGACACAAAAGAAAGGGTGGCCCAGGCAACAAAACTGTGAACATGAAGCATGGACAACCACAAGAGGAAGTGAGCACAGAGAACATGGATGGCATTGGATGAAGAAATGTTACTAATGTTTGCATGAAACCCACTAATTCTATTCTCTAAGGGACTTTCTGGGCAACAGCAGCCAGCCAGGAAGTCTTCCATCAAGACTTGCATTAGATTTCATTGTCTCTTTCTCATATCTCCTTTCAGGCTTTATTTCATTCAAGTAGTGAAACCTGTTGTGGTTTACTTTGATAAAGGTAGAGCCAGTCACTCAGTGTGTTCAGGCATTGGGGATGTTTTACTATCTCTAGCTGCATCGCCAGCAGGGCTGAAAAGGTGCTATTGTGGTTTGACAGCTAAGGGAATATGTGATTCTGTCAAGAGGTATCCAAATATCTAAGTGCTCCAGAAAGATTAAATAATTAATTATCAGAACTCCTGACAGAAATATAGGCAAGCATTATCCCGATTCTCTAGATAGCAAGAATACTTTTGTAACGAGTCATGGTTACAAGAGTTACCCAAGGTTTGTTCTGAGCTAGTGAACCAAAGCACAGACATTGGGAAAGCCAAAGATCTACATGTCCCAGGCAGAATTTTTACCATCACTACAACTAATGCCCTCTAACAAACTGGTAGAGACAGGGGTTTGAGCTCCTGGAAGAGATGCAAGAGTATGTGGGAGTTGCAATTTTAATACACAGAGCTCAGCAGCATTTGGAAGGTTCAGAGGGGAAACAAGGCAGTCATGGAAAACTCTTACACTTCTATCCTCTTCTCATCTTCATCCCCTTTGATCACTATGTATCACTAAGGCCTTTTTTACTTCAAATCGTTTATGAGCCGAATTTTTAGCAACTAGAGCTAAAGTAATGGTTGCAAATACACATATGCACATGTGTGTATACATGCACACACACACAGAATTGCATCACTGTTCTCCATAAACTTAGCAAAGGCTGCAATACCCCAGATATAACATCTCAGTGCCTTTCCCTCTAGTCTCCTGTTATGTCATCCTTTTGCTTATGCTTTATCTATGTTTAGATCATATCTCTGGGGCAAAGACTACATCCTTTATACATTTCTCTGATGTACTTTTGAGATTAGAGACACTGAGTCGAAAAAACTTGACTCTCCATGAAGAGCATGCTACATTTTTGTGTTTTGTGGTGGGTCCCTGGCAGTGAGAAGCTTTAAAAGCAAAGAACTAGAAGGACAAGCCATAGATCACCTTTAAATGGCAACATTTCAGTGCCTTGCACTTGCTGTCCTGTTGCCTTAGAAGGAGCTGCACGGCACAGAACAGACATAAGCAGAGTAAGGCAGGGGAGAGCTCAGCAGTCAGATCACCCCAAACCCATCTCTGGAAGCAAGTATCCCCTGCTGCTGATGTGTGGGTACAGCTCTGCACCAAATTCCTGCAGGCCAAGGGGCTGGACACAGAGCCCCTGCACAGCCCTTGGGAGGCTCAAAGGCCATCAGACTGACAGCCCTGCACACAATGTTTTCTTCTCATTCCCTGCTACTGCATTTATTTCCCTAGTGGCTCCCTTTCTTCTAGGAGTTTTCTTTAGCAAGCTTAGAGTTAGCCTTTTCCTCTTGCCTCAGTCTAGATCCACTAGCATTACCTTTTTCTTAAAAAACAGAAAATTAGCTTGCCTTGGGTATCGCCTTTTTTACAGGCAGCTTAACAAAACCAGGTGCAGCTGATGTTGTCTCCACACCATCTGGGAGAACCCTGCCAGTGCTATCTGCCCAGGCTTACAGAAATCCATCCTGGTTTGATGGCTAAGATAGGGCCTAGGTGTGACCAGTGAACCCTTTGTGTCACAAGGACCATGCACTGTGCCAGGGACGAGACCCTGGCAGTCCATCCTGCCACCATTGGATCAGCTCTGCAGGCCCTCAGTGCTGCTCCTTCCAAGTGGGTGTCATTTGTTTCCTCTCCCTATCACATTTAAAGGCAGCATTCATCTTGTCATATCTTGCAGCAGTTTCTCTGTGGCACGTTGCCGAGGATGATGCTGGGATGTTTATTTCACCCTTTTGTTAAAAAGGATGACAGCTTTTTGGATGAGCTTGCTGCGGTTTATAGAAGCAGAAAGGGAAAAACAAGTTGGTCCAAGGTGGAGGAAAAGAGGTATAGGCTGAGAACATTTCTGAGGCACCTGGACTTGCACTAGGAAGGATTTTCTCCCTTGTGTGAGCACAGCTCCTGTCATCAATAGTTTTGACACCATTGCCTCCCATTTTGACAGCACTGGCTCGCTTACCAAATCACTCTGCAATCCCTGTGCACACAACCTTCTGGAAATCTGTCTTCATATCTTGATGCAAACTGACATAAATGGGCTTTTCTTCACCCTAGTTTGTTTTCTTTTAATATGATACCATTGCTCAATGGAAGTTCTGGGGATTTGGGTTCACTTGGGTGTCTTCTGTTGAAAGAGAAAAGAGGCATCCAGTGGCACTGATGAAATCTGCTCTGGAACAAAGAGAGTATTAACAGGGAAGGGCTGATATCTCCTGGCACTGCATGGGTCTAAAAGGATGCAGTAGCTTATTTACAGTGTGGTGGCTCCCCCTGCTCTGAGGAAGGAGTTTATGCTGCCTGAATAGGCCCCAAAATGGGTGGGACCTCCCATCCTCTTCCTCCTCCTCCCAGCAAGCATGAAGCTCACATTAGCCTAGTGCACCCAGCACTTGTCATCCCCACATTTCCCGGAATGAAGGGAGTGTTGGCAACCCAACACAGACCTAATACAGCATCACTGCTGCAAGCTTACAGTCTTATCCTGCCTCTCACCCCTGCTCCTACCTTTCTGCCATCTGCCTGTGTGAGACCAAGGGCTCCTGAAGCTGTGGGGTGAATTGCCTCTGCTCATCCACCCTGTGGAGACTGAGCACTGCCCCACTAAGTCACACACTTCCACCTGGAACAACAAACTGTTCCTGCACACAGTGTGGCTGCAGTGCTCACATCACACTCTGTGGCACATGAACCAGGGAAAAGCCAGAAAGATCCTCTGGTGATGGCAGTGTGGTTTTAAGTGAGCCCAATGGCAGCCCAGCACTGCAGCCTAAGGTCTGTACATGGCAAAGGATGCCCTGCCCTGCTGCAGTGGTGCAGCTCCAGATCTGGGTGGTGCATGGCCTTGCAGACTTATAAAGTGTGCTTAATTTCCAGTAAAATCCACACTGCCACGATTGCAGAAAATGTAAAAATACAATTTTGATCCAGTTAAAGTGCTTAGCCTTGATCTGCTTTTCAGACAAGTTTCTCAGGGGAATAGGTCAAGGATAGGTGCCAGGGGATGTTGGGAACAGGGACATGGGAGCATGGAAAAGAGCTGAGTGACAGCAGTTATAAGGTAGAAGTCAACCAAAAGTTAGAGGAATACAGAGACATGGGAAGGAGCTGACAGTACTAAATGGTGGAGAAAGCTATGGGGGATATGGTAGAGCAAATATATTTCAGTGGGGGTGCAGAACACCAAGGACACAAACATATAACAAAAAGGGGGTTTTAAATTCCGTAGCTCATGGAACAAAGGACTTCTGAAATCTAGGTAGTTTATACATAAATGCACTGGATGAATCCAGCTACTGCCCAAAACTGCAGGAACCAGATTTATCATGTAAAGTCAGCTCTCCACTTAAAACAACTGGTCACTGCCTCTCAACATGAGTCCAAACCAAATCCACAGATCTAAAATACCCTGAATCTTGGGAAATTGTAGTCTGCAGCTGGGGCCTCCTGTCAACAATGCAAACATCAGCATTTCAGACCAGCCAGCCAGCTGCAGGAGCCAAATGAAGACTATTTCCCAAGACATCAGACTATTTGTCTGGCAGTGGGCTACACTCTCACACAGCTCATGTGAAGCAGAGAGTGTTGCACTGTTCACCCCAGATCATCCTACCAATACCTCAGCATAAGGAGAAGCAGGAATAAATTATTTATTCCCACCATCCGTGGAGAAGATGGGAACCAGCCACCAGCTGGTCCAGCAGCCTGAGCAGGGACGTGGACCCAGTGAGCAGTGTTCAGAACGGAGTATTCTCTGCTCCCACAGTTGTTAGTGTTGGCATTTGCAAGTTGGGCAGTTTACAAGACTGGGGCTGCATGCACACTGTGGGAAACAGCAACAGCTTTGGAGAGCCCAAGTAAGCAGCAAGATGCAGGTGGGAGGAAATTCCATATCTTGATGGGGGTACACATGATTAGCAGTTGCCTCTGACGCAGCTCTCCTTGCTGCTGAACTCGCTGGCACCGCAGGATAAGCATCGCTGATGCTCCCTGTGTCGGTCTCCCACTGATCTCAGTAAAACCGAGAAAAAGTTCAGCTTCTTTTAACTCCCAGGGAAGCAGTGGAGAGCTGTGTGGTTTGCAATACTCCGTCAGTGGGAGGAACGCTCCAACACCCCCACCAACAGCCACAAGGAGCCAGTTTCCCGGTATCTGCAGTGCGAGGAGGGTGGGAGCAGGGATGAACCACTGCAGGCACTGGGGTGCATCATGCTGGCTGTGGCAAACAGCTGCCAGCGTGCAGAGCCAGTGACATCCTGCCTCAAACGCTTCAGCCCAACTCTGCCTTTTTTACCCGCTGCTGCAGTGCTGCCCCTGTGCCCCCAGGCAGGGATGGGCCGCTCATCGCCAAGGGTGAGGCATCCGGGACAGAGAGGATGGGGAGACTGGGCCATCCTGAATGTTGTCAGCTGGGCACACAGACTGGCTGTCGGCACACACCTCACCTGGGTCACTCATCCTGGAAAGGCGACCTGAGCATTCGCGTGCCTTTACTGCCACTTACTAAGAGGTCACCCAGCTCTTCCAAATGCAGGGAGAGGGGGTGCAGCAGTGCACTTAAAGCAAATGCGGGGCTAGGACGTGTCGCTCTGCATGAGTGAGTTGCATCATAACACTACAGTCTCGGTGCTCTTTCTAAGACACCTTTCCAAGAGATCTGAGAGTGCACGGCTCCAGTTGCCCTTTTGATCCCATGCGAGAGCTATAAGCCTTGTCAGGGTTGTAGCTCCTCTCGACAAGCACACTGAATTCCTATCCTGCCTGAAAAAGGGGTGGTTTGCTATAATTTTCACAAGGTGCTGACTTAGCAACAGAGCCTTTGGGCAGATTATAGTAAACTCACTGCACTTCTCAAAGACTATTTCCTTAAGTGCAGCGAGCTGTCTGCAGAGGTATTGACAGTTCCTGTGCCTTTTCTCCTCTCTACCAGCCAATTTGCATTGTGAGAAAGATGAGATCTTAAAAACGGACAATTAGCACCCTTAGTAATTACCCATACTAAGCATCTCAATTAGAGGAGTGCCCGAGGGGGTCTTAACCAAAGCTGGAGCTCTGCCGTGCCAAGCTTCATGTGGTGCTGTTCCTGCCCCCCAGAAGCACACGTGTGCTGCGAGGGGTTATCCGAGACACGCAGTGCTAACCTGACCTGGTTTGGCTTTCAAAAGGGAAAATTGAAGAACAGTGATCATCAGCTATCACCTGGGAAGCAGAGCCAGTGTCATTGCAACTCTTCTAGGAATTTACTTTACATGCTCATCAGGTTCATTTTGGGTTTGCCCTGCATGGGGCTTTGCCATTAAATGCCTTGGGAATTACTCTGTATTATGTGAAGCGCACTTCCCCCAGGTTTGGTCCCACTTTGCTCCATATCTTTCTTTCTCTCTCACTGGGCAAAACTGAGATTCCTGGATTTTATATGGAGATGACAAAAACGAGGAGGTGACTCTCTGAGTCTGAACACATGAGCAGAGGGAAACAATCATCCCATTCTTCAGGAGCAAAAGAACAAAAGCTAAGATAGGATGATGTCATAGCACACATCAGTGGAGGACCTACAGTTAAAGTGAATGGGATTATGGAAAACTTGGAAGCAGCACCTGAGAGAAGGGCTAGGAACCATGCAAAGGACCAGGCTTTGGTACAAGAGTAGATTGGAAAGACACTAAGCGTGTTTGAAACTAAAGAAGGCAACAAAATATTAATGAATTGGCACCAACCAGCAACAAAGAAATCCATTATTTATAGGCAAGACAAATAATTATACATGCAAGGTCAAAGAAGACATTCACACTGAAGTTTCTTAAGAGAGTAATTGACTGTCTAGACACAGCCACTGCTGGAACACTGAAATCCTATGATATGGATGAGTAGGAACAAATGGGCCATATTGGTCAAACACAGCTGGTTCATGCAGTGAGCTCCAAAAGCACATCCACAGAGCGAGATGGGTCTTGGTGGCACCAGGGTCCATACTGTGGACACCAGGCTGAGAAGTCCTGAAACCAAGTCCTGAAACTTTTCCAAGGGGATCAAGAAGATTTTCACATCAAAGGCTGGGATTCAGCCAACTTAAGGAAAGCTACATTTGCTGTATGGATCCATACTGGTTCTCCAATAAACTCTGCTTTATCAGATAGATTATTGTGTTTGCCACAGCATACTATGGTCCCAACCAGTAGAGGCAGGCAGCCTTGAGCATCCAAGGACACCAGCAGGAGGCAGCTCCATAGCCAGGCTCTCTGGGCACAGGCCCCTTTCTCACCAGCCCCAGGAACTCAGGAGGAGCACAGCACACTGGATTTGGGGATCAGAGGGAGCTAGGGAAGTGCTAGAGTCCAAGGGTGCACGTAGAGCTTGAATGAAGCAGCACAATCCCTCTGGCTCATCTGACAAAAGATGACACTGCCTTCGTTCTGAATTTGACATATTTAGGTGCCACCAGTGCAAATACACTTAATAAGTACTCAGAAGAAAAACAAAGAGGCACAAGGATGGGGACAGTATATAAGGACAGTCCCTTACATAGCAAAAGAGATGCATTTGCTCCAACAAACTTCTTGCTGAGTTTGTTTAAAGCCGCTTTGCTTGCCGCTGCTGCCAGCAAGCCTGCTGCTGTCACTGGAAGTGCTGGCACGGCCACCCTGCTCTGTTCCCACCCAAGCACCCCAAATGGCACGGGGTGAGGTCAGGCTTGGTGCTTGTGCCTGGAGACTCTCCCTTCCTCTTCTCACACCCTCCTGCAGGCACCCTGAGCAAACAGCAAAAATCCCTCACACTGGCCATTTTCCTCTCTGCTAAACCTCGTCAGTCTTTAAAAAGAGACACACACCCACAAATATGAGAACCCAAGTTCCCAAATTTCTGCAGGAAGATCTGATGAGTGTTTGTTTTGGTTTTCAGTGTGGTATGCATGCTCTTTGTGGAACCAGAGGGCATTTTCCCACTGAGGAAAGCATTTACTTTAAAGCCAGAAGGGCCCACAGTTACTACTGCTCTCACAGTTATGAAATACTTCCACATTGGAGAGGAGAGAGAAAAAATTACCCTCAAGAATGAAAATCAAGTACACATTGACAGTTTAGGTAAAAGTGTGTTATTAATGATGCTGCGCCAGTATATTACCTTCATAAGGACTGCATGGATTTCCTTCACTTAACACTGGTTTGAAACACTGGAGGTGATTTGCTTGACATCTAAAAGTGGGTCAAAGACTCATCTCTAATCTAAATTAGATACACAAGGACAGACTTTACAGTGTTCCCTCACTGGGAACTGAGAGCTAGTGGGCAAGCACACAATATTTCCTAAAACTCCAGCCCCTCCGGCAGCACAGAATTAACTGCTCCATGAATAATAGGCTCATGATGGCACACACACCTCCATGTAAAAATGCAGGATAGGGAAAGGAAACCATACGGGAAAAACTACACACTGAAAGGAAATGGATCTGAGTATACTGTGAGCACTTTTATATCATGTAAAGCAATTTGCAGCTGCAAGAATGAGTGCAGTTAAAGGACACAGCACAGGGTGGATGCCGTGCTGGAAATGGATGGAGAAATCAGGACTAGTGAGCTCTTGCTGTGACTCCCACTGTGAAACAGCATATGAGATGCTGTTATGACAAGTGCAGCCTATTGGCCATCACTACCAACCTTTCACACAGCTCATTAGGGAAAGGTCACGGGTTATTTTTATTTTAATTCCCAAGGATATACTTGGTTTGCTTCACACACTTCCACACAGGATTTCAATCTACACACCCAGATCTCTTCACTCCTATAAACACAGCCATACATAGCGTGTATTCCTTCCTGCTCTTTACTTATAAAGCAAAACACAAAGCCATAAAAAGCCTTCTCAAACTCCAGCTGTGCCACTTTATGGAAGCATTTGAAAACTATTACTTTTAGTGAATACACCAAAGGTCTCTGGCATATTATTCCTGTTCTGAAGATTGATTTAGGAGGAGATTCTTACCACCCAGTACCTCTGGAGTGGTGCTGTGCTCCAGGGGCAGTAGCAGTGTCCATGGGACTTCTTGTGGAGGACAATTCAATAGCACAGGGAGACTCAAACTGGGATTAGGAAGCCTATCAGAATGCTGAACCAGTGGACTTTATCTTCAGACCAGTCTTAGTTGACAGTTGCCCAGGCAAATTCACAGATAGTGTCCTTGGTAACGCTTTGGTCTCTGTCTTTTTATTATTTCACCTCCTCTTTATTACACAGACCATCACTGTAATGCTTCTGTCCTGGAGGAGGTCACTCTCTTGTAATAACAGGGTATTTTACTTGTTGTAGCCAATTCTGGATCTGGGTATTAACATACTGTCTAACATGTGCTTCAGGATACTTTATCCCTTCTGCAGAGAGGATAAAAGGACAGTATTGGTAAGTGACTTGTTCAAGGTGGTGCAGTAAAGCAGTGGCAGACCTGTGGTGAGGCACTGGGACATTCTGGATTCTTCCATATCGCTCATCAGGACTTTGCATAGAAGAAAAGTTTCCTTGTTTTTCCTTTTTTTAAGTTAATTCCACATGAAGAGAAGAAAGGACTTGAATAATTTAAAAAATATGTATGTCTGATTGCCTATCCCTCCCATAATGTAAGAATTTTTCCTTTTATGACAAAAAAAGCCTATAGCTTGCCAAAGCAGACTCCCCAACAATTGTCCTAGCATTATAGTAAGTGGCAGCACTTTGGACCATTGCTGGAGATAAATTCACATTGTTCAGAAAGATAATGGTTGCTTGCATCTGGTTACAGTTAATTCCAGCACTGGTTTCCTCCCAGGCAACTTTCTTTCCTATTTAATGTTTGTTTAAACCTTCATTCTGTGGATGAAGTGGTTTTTGTTAATATGATACTAATTTATTGATTTCATCACTTTTGTCATGTCTCTATTTTTCCTTCTTCAAAACACTTCAGATATATTGTTATAAGGAAGAAAATACATTGGGCAGAAAGTTTCTGTCTGTACATTTTCTTAATGTTCTCTGAGCTATGGCCTTAGAAGGTCACAGACAGGCATTCTTTCACCTCAAATAATGTCCTTCTCAATCTTCCCAACCTCCACAGATCGCTAGGACAACACTAAATACCATTTGACACCACTAAACCCCAAAGACCCCATAAACAGAAACACACAGCAATGAAAAAACTCCCCCAAATATCTCAGAGCCTTCTCCAAAGGCCAAGAGATGCCTCATTTCACAGATGGGAAGATGATGAGCAGAGACACTGGGGGCAGGGGAGAGCCCAAATCATACTGAGAACTTCAAGGTAGCACACCCTGCTGCTGCTGCTGCTCAACATGTTCATGGGTCTCACACTCACCCTTCTCTATGCCCAAGAAGGTCCCAGTGATATCAGGGTGTACCAAGGCCTGAAAACCAGCACAGGATGGATGAAAGAGATCCATGTATATTTTGTTTCCTCTTCAATTGCCTAAGGAATGTTACAAGAGTGTTTTCTGCCACTCCTACATCCAAGATGAAGCAGAGGGGAATGATTTTTTGCATTAAAAGGTATGAAATAGTGAAGACCACTCCAATATTTCAAGGAGCAGAGAAATATGACCTGTGAGGGTTCCTCTGGAGTGCAATCAGCTGCATCATGTAGCCACTTCCTGTGCACAACTGTCCAGACTCCCTAGGATAATATTGACCTGGAGACCAGCTAGCAAAGCAGTGAGGACAGGCCACATCCTTGGAGAGTGTGAATCAGCAGAGCAACGTGGACTTGCACAAGGTTTGCCTCAGCTGATGCTGTAGCTGCTTGCAGAGAGGGAAGGGAGGAGGTGAAGGATGCTGCCCTGAGCAGATGCTGCATGTGGGTCCCCTGTCCACAGTGCTTGGTAACAACACCATGGGTGGGACCCCAGTGGTGCTGGGTGTCTTTTGGGTGCAAGGTCCTTAAAAGTGACCCTCAAGCCCAAGTGCTGCTTTGCTCTGCTATTTGTTTGGATGGGCACACTGCAGAAAGGTTTATAATGGGAAGCCTGTTGAGAAGCGTGCCTCGAATGAAAGGAAGCTCGTGAGCTTATGCCTTGCTAACTTTGATGTGCATGGCTCACACAGCCCTTGGTTTCCTTTTCTGTGCATTTTAACTGGTCCCCCCAGCTGTCTGGTTACACCTTCCCCTTCCCTCCAGCCTGCCTTGTAGGCAGAAGCCAGGGAGAGATTTCTCATTCCCAGTAAGCCTGGATATTTCAGATCCCACAGCAAGGACCTGGGCTACTCCCTGCTTAACCTTGTTTCCAGGGCAAAGAAGTGGCATCTTCCCCATTAGGGATCCTGCAAGGTGAGCAAAGCAATCAAAACCAGCCAGTTGTTTGCCCTAAGCTTGGGTCGTTGCTGTGGGACCACAACATCTTGCATGGCTTGGAGAGCAATGGGGCCATAAGAGGGGCCAAGGCTATATGTTTATATAATGTCTGTTCCTTTAATTTGTGGATGGAAATTTGCCTGTAGAGGTATGTAAGTATGCAAGTAAGGCGTGATGGCTGACAGTTTTCACCAACTGTTCAGACATTTAAGGCTTTTTTAAATCTATCATCTCCATCCCTTGAAGAGAGACACAAACCTCTCTCTTCCTACTGTTATCTATTCCGCTCCTTCCCTAGGCACTCCCTCGAGGCCCTGTGTCTCAGATTTATTTCATCTATTTTTGAAGAAGAACAAGGGGCAGGTGGTGCCTGCAGAAGCTGAAAGAGAAAAGATGGACATATCTAGCACATGCCAAGAAAACAAACATGAAATCTCTGGAGCCGCCCGATCCTCTGGAACACTGAGCAACTTGCCACTTTTTTCTTCTTGATGCACTTATTTTTATGAGCTCAAAGAATAAAGTATTGGATGTTACACAGCAGCTGCCCCAGGAAATAATTCACTCATTCCATTGCTGCAGACTTCAAGGAAAAAAAAAAGAGCAGTGAAGGGAGGGGGAAAGCCAGTTCCTTTGCAAAATATCCAGTTTCCCAGCAGCTCTAACAGCGTAAATGAGAAGAATGTTTGGGTTTGGTGTTCCTCCAATTCTCATGGCTTCACTGAGGATTTTGGAGAATGCATTTACTCCTTTGCTAACTGCAAGAACAGATTTATCCTGCAGCCATGTGCTGAATGAATATACAGGCCTAAAAGGAGTCAGAAAGCATAAACATTTACTTCATAAAAGAGATTCTGCAGACAGGAGGCCAGAGACAGTTGACTCTGGATAAGCATCTGTGCTCCATTGTAAAAAAAAGTCCAGCAGCCAGAAGGAGACGTGCACACATTTCACACACTGGCCTTTGCCACAGTGGACAGTGATCCAAAGGGGCCCGGGAATAGGCTGTCTCTTGACTGTCTCTTGACTGGCTGTGTCCCACTGAAGTGCAGAGGTTCCAGCATTTCCATCTTTACTGCAGACAGGAAACCAGCCCCAGCTCCGCCTCATGCTGTGCAGTTCTTCACCTGGACTTGTGTGGGGAAATGAAAAAATAGCTCCATAACAAGGGAAAACGCTGGAGCTTTGTGTCTCCCATCCAGATGCTGTAAGGAGATACAAGCTCATACATTAGCCTTTCCCACAATAGGAATATCAATGAGGACTTGTCTCCTCTTTACCTGGCTGTTTATTTTCACAAAACTTGTTAAGAGAGCATAAAGTTGCTGAGATCTCCACCCTCCTGATGAATTTGATTGAAATCTGCCAAATGTTGAAAGATGTTGTCAGGGACTTTCTTTCACACATATGTGAAGCAAGACCCCGTGAGCATTGCTCTCTTGAGAAGCCAGGCTGCAAGTGCAGCAGAAGGGAAGCACTATTCCAAGGGGAATGTGGTCACACTGGCAGTCTGAGAGAGGTTCACCAGCCACCCAGCAACCTGTATTCATCCATGGAATTTTAGGAGTAACCTGTACCCCACTAGCTTTGAGTGACCCGCATTGTTTTCCAACAAAGTGGCAGCACATTTTGATTTTTCATTTCAAATCCCAACATGGAGCAAAGGACAGAGTTGCACACAAAGAGTTGCACACAAAATGAAACATCCTGCACACTATTTATGTTTTTCCTTCAAAATGAATAGTTAGGAGGTTCAGTCCTATCTGCCAGGAAAACTTAAGCACAGATGAAATTTAAAGAGGATGTAGCAAACACTTCTGCAACATCCTCCCAGCCAGGAGCTTGCCCAGGATGGAGGGGTCTGAACCACAGCTGGGCAGCACACCACCTGACAGGTCAGTGACAATCCTCAAGCAGAGCATCATGCCTGCATATGAAAGCAAAATTCTGAGAAAACTTCTGGCATTTTTTTTCAAGTCATGTTATAGAATTGATGGAGTTGTGCTTGTTCTAGACAATTGTAATGTTTTTGGTTTTCCCTATCTAATGTAAATGCTGCTTAGCTGTTCAGACCGCAGCTCCTGGCACTGAGGAAGAGACTTTAGGAGCCCACCCACTGAGAATGCTTTTCCTCTGCTACCTGCCAAGATCTGACTATGTGGGGACTGGGGGCACAGAGTAGCAAGTCTTTTAGCTGATCACCAGTCTGCTTTTCCCTAAATGTGTGGATGTATTTGATGGGCTGTTTTGAGATCCTAACCATCAATACATTTGTATTTGTAGAGGAAAGCCACCAGGTTTAAAGACAGTAGATTTGGTTTGGGACTTCGACCATGAAATCCTTTATAAGACCCAGACTTTCCAGCTCCCAGGTGATGAAAAACAGTGGCTGATCTCAAATGCTGCTCTACCTCAACAAATTCCCAAGTCATTTGAAGGACAGTGATAAGGAGCTGAAGGGCAGATGAATCATCAGCATTATCATTACTTGTATACCAAGCTTCAAGCAATCTGTTGAATCAATGCCCTTCAGCAGCACCTCTCTCCCTTTTGCCTTTTCTGATCTCCTCAGTTTTCCATCCAGATGAAGGAAGAAGGGTGCAAATTCCAGGTTTGATGGTAGAAGGGCTGGTGCATAGCGGATGCACATAGGAAGCAAGGGGGAAACTAATCTTCCTACATGCCTGCCCTTATCAGTGAAGACAGGCCAGCACTTCTTGAGGGCATTTCAAAAGAGAAGCTTCAGAGAGGTGCTCTGAACTATTCCCTGAAGGATCCTCTTTCTCTCTGCCAGGTAGCCTGAGGCTTGCCTTTGTGGAAACCTCTTTGGATCCAGTTTCTTGGGGCTGATACTGAGGTTTGCTGTCAAGCCAAGAAAATCTTCCTTCATCTGCTTCTACTCAAGCAGCCCAAGCCTGCCCCAAAGGCAATGAATAGCAGCATCCTCTGTTGTAAGGCCTAAAACCTGGATCAGCACCAATCACTTAAAATCATAAAGAAGGATCATCCTACTTGATGAAGCAGGCCTACAGCCCAAGGAAGTTGTGAAATCTCCATCCTTGGAGACATGCAGAATGTGCCTGAGCAAAGCCCTGCAAAACCTGATCTCCCTGTGAAGCTCTGAGCAGGAGTTTGGACAAGAGACCTCCAGAGCTTCCAGGTACTCCACAGTGCAGTCTTAAGCAAGAAGCTCTAAGGAAGCAGAGCACCATATGGTACAGCCTCCTCCCCATGAAGAGAGGCCTAGAACAGCACAGGACAGATACTGGTGGTATATAACACACCTAAGGAAGGCATCAATCAGCTACCACAGAGATGTGTGCAATGTGAAACCTGCCCAAAGCAGAGCCCTTAAGCAAACAGCCCACTGCCCTCAGCACTTTCTGCAGCCTCTGTGGCTGCTGTTGAAATGAAGGCTGCTATCACAGCTAACTACTGGTTCACAAGCTGTCATGTGGCCAGCAGTGAGTCTGGGGACTTAAAACAGGCAAGAATATGCAAGACCTGAAAAGAAAATGGTCCTCGTGGGGCTGCCACTCTCCAACAGTTAACTCTGAAAATTATTAATTTCAGGAATCCCGGGTTTACAAGCGCCAGGCTTCATGGTTATTTTCAGTCACTGCCAAAATAAAACTCAGTTTCCACATGCATACATTTTCCTCATACTCTCCCCCCTACTGGCCTCATCAACATTTTTTATCAGGAAACTCATTATTTATACTCTTCTGGCAAGGACATTATATTTCATCAGTGTTGCCAGCAATGCCAATTTCCCTCCTTACAGTTCTATCCCAAACTGCTTTCATTTATCTCACCTTGTATTTCTCAGTAAACCAATAAAGCACAAATTCTAAGCCTTCCAGTTTCCCTCTTTTCCCTCCCACAATAGTCATTGATGTCTAACCACAGACGTCTGTGCTTCTTTTCAATAACTGCATGCAGTTGCCTATAAAATATGCACATGATAGCGCAGGGAAATTCCACACACGTTTTCTCCATCTGAAGATATACTGGTTCATACGTTACATTTATATTGGGTCTGGATCATGTCCTGCCATCATTCTGCAGGGAGAAATCCCAAGGCAGTCAACAGAGGCTTTTCAAGCAGATAAATGACAGAACTTGGCCCTACAAGCGGAATATTGTATGATATATTTCCTTTTCTCTTTGCCAAATTGATGTTAAGAAGGGGTTATGCACTTAGACAGTCATCATAAGTTTCAGAAATAATCAGCAGACATTTTTACTGAAACCCCAGAAAACAGAGCAATTAATCAGAATATCACTGCTTTTTCTATGAAGTTGCAGTTGCTTTTATTTTACTGGCATTGCATCACATAGCAGTTTTTCCACCATGGGAGCTTTGAGGTCACTATTAATTTATGGGGGAAAACCTTTTTTACTCTGGGTTTTCTGAAAATACACAAACAAGCACCACTCAGACATGACATAACTGAAGCACAGATCCAAACCCCTCTCAGGTTGCAGTGTCCCCTGTGGTCCCCGCCAGATGTGGTGCACCCATGGAGAATGACCAGGGACGATGCAAGCACATTGGACAAGCTGTTCCGTGGGGGCAGGTGGGCTGAAACAAAAGGCAGATAAGATTGACACTTTGATGTATGCATGCTCTGTGCAGGAGCAAAGTCAAATTAACAGCCTGAGCTCCCCAACAGCAACGGCATTGAAGGGGAATATTAATGCAGTTACCACATCTGCATCTCATTTTCCTTCAGTGTTTCCTAGTCATACTGAGCTCACCCACTGGAGAGTGACATAACAGCATGAGCTGATGGGAAAGTGTCTTGAGATGTATTATGAGGAAAAAATATGCAGAATACACAAATACAGCAGGGACAGAGGGAGGTGAGCTGACCAAACCCTGCATTTTCCATTTATGAAAGATGAGCGGAGGCATTTTTAGGACATCTCCTGTCTCACACACGCCTGAAACAGCAGCATTGCCAGGCCCGCTCCTCAGCCATGCTCCTCTGTTACAGTCCAGCATTGTTTCCATGGGCTTGCTGTGGCACAGGCATACACACATACACCTCCTGCCGAGGTGTTAAAGCACTAAAGGACACCATTAGCCCCTGTGGAGGATCCCAAAGTGGGCACTGCTCACAGGTCTGCACAGCACCCAGCGAGCGAGCATCCCTGCATGGTCCCAGCACAGCACTTCTTCCAGCTCCTTTGGGCATCTCCTGGAACACATCCACACAGACAAGTTCTGTGCCTTCAGGTAGGATTGAAATGGAGAGGATTGAAGCCACCTTATTCTCAATGACTGGAGTTCAGTGCTCCTTAGATTCATGGTGATAGGTGAATTGCCTTTACTTGCTTGAGGGCATCCGTGCTATCAGGCCCTAAGTCTGTGTGTGTCAAAAGTTCACAAGTGCTGACCCAATTACCTGTCTGTAGCAGTGGGGCTGTGGTATCTGGCAGGCAGATCATGCAATACCTTAGCACTTAGGTCAAGGCACTAAGCCTTCTTGAATTGCATGAGATGTATCTGGTTTCCTAGAGAAGTCACGGACAAAAAATTAACTGCAGCACTGGAGGTAATCTGGGGAGTTTTAAAGATTTCTGTTGGATTTTATCACACTCAACATTGTGTCTGCTTGAGTTGCAATTAACAGCAAAGCTGCCCCTGAGTTCGACAGAGCAGGTCCATGGAAATGTGAAAAAAGCATGAAGTCTTATTTCCTAGCCTACTTCCCTCCCACTTAGAAGCAAATCAAAAGAAATGCTGCTGGATCTGAGGAAATGACAAGCTTGTGGTCCCAGTGCAAGTGAGAGGGGTATTGTCTTTTCTGTCCCCAGGGGAGCACCATAACAGCCCATCAGAGCTACCTGTCCACGATGGGAATGAGCCCCAACAGGAACCCCAAATCCTACTCCACGTCAGCCATTCCCCTGAGCTGTGGGATATCTCACAGTCAGATCTAATCCGTGCTTGAGCATGCTGGCATGGCTCCACCTACATCGGGAAGCAATGTTGCTTTCAGAAAGTGACACTTCACACCATCCTCCACGACTGGCATCCTTCATCTGGCATCTCTGGCTCCCCCCAGAAAAGTAGACCACCAAGGACTTCTCCAAGACCAGATACACCCAGTGCTGATTTGCAGCCTGCCTGTGTCACCAGCCTGCAAGTGCCACTGGTACATTTGTTCAAATTGTGGCTGCAGACCTGACTGCCCCCAGCATTTTGCCCTCAAGAAGCAGGGTGCAGCTCTCATAGGTGGGTGGGGGCCACACTCAGAAGTGGTGCCTGGGGCTGCGTCTGAATGTGAGGTCAGGTACAGTGTCCACTGCAGCAGGAGTCAAAAAAGATGCCAGTCTAAAACTCAGTCTAAAATTTCCTTGTTGGTAGTTAAACAAAATTGGTAGCTCTGCAGCATGCTTTTTTTTCCTTTCATGCTTTTCTAGCTCAGTAGAGGGAGAGAGAGGTGCCACACAAAGATTATGAGTGACAGGTTGATACAATGACTAAACAAGTTTGGCTTATTTTCATTGTTAGACCAATTAAGCATAGCTAGCACATAATAAATCTGAGCTGCAATTAAAGGTCTGCAGCATTTTTACTAGATGGAAGTTCAAATTCCCAAACCTAATTCCTGTTTTAGACTTTGGTATCATTTTAGCAGTGTGACATTTTATTCTTCCCTTTTTCATCACAGATGACAGGAGCTGCACTGGAGGCAGTGATCAGATGGCCTTCCTGCCACATGACAGCATGAACCTCAATAGCAGCAGCAGCAGCAGCTCTGTCACTTAAGGGGTATGTACGTTTTGATCCTGGTGGCTCCAACACAGACTTTATCCTAACCCTGAAGGCTGGTCTAAGCTTTGTCTGGAGCTCAGAAAGTTGGTCTGTCAAATGGCAAAGTACCCCTTAGCTCCATTCCTGGTGATTTCTTCAAAGATGCAAGGGTAGCTCTTTATAAGTTTTAAATCCTGATGCAAGGGAAATTAGACATTGTTTTCCTTCAGGGTCCCTGATTCACAACTATTAGCATTCAAAAATAAAATAAAGTTATGGCCAGCTGTAAAAATACTAGCTAAAGAAGTTGCAGATGTTCCTAGGGGAGCTACTGAAATATTTTGACACCTTTACTCTGTCATTAAAAACAAAATGCGATCATTGGTTAGGGCTTCAGTGAGAGTTCAAGTGGGCAGAGAGAAACAGGAAAGTATTTCACAGTGCTCACAGTGAATGTGGGTTCAGCCCTGCAAAACCTTCACAAAAGCACTGGCGGGACTCCAGCTCCCAAGCCCCACACTTTGCCCTGCCTGTGGCATTTAGGTCCTGGAGCATCAGCGGGTGGCTGCAGAGAAGTCAGGATTGCAGCTTTGCTGCACGGACAGTCCCGAGTGTGGGCTAGAGACAGCTTAAAACAGGGCTTGGCACAGGATAAGGGATCACAGCAGGCAGGTAAAATGGTCTGACAAATACACTGCTGTGGGTAAACTACTTCTAACAGCTAAACTTCTTCAGCCTAGCTCAACTATCTCCACAAGGCACTACCCCACTTCAAGTTAGCTCCAATATTGACAATGGGGATATAGCCTGAAACTCAAAGGAGACCAAATACTTTATAAAAATACAAATAGGGGCCCCCTCAGGCACCCTTGAAATGTTTACTCCTAAGAGCACAGCCTAGGCCATTGTGTATTTTGCAGAAAAGTGTAAATTGCTCTGCCTTAGGCCAGCCAGGAGGAAGCTTCATTCCAAGAGTGTATAGTTCCCGCCTCCAAATTCCTACATCTTTCTCTGCATGACTCTTTCTGGCTCATCTCTGGTTTTCCTCTTCTTTCCAGAGGCTGTGGGGAAACTCTAAGGATTGCAGGATTCTGCCCTAATTCCCCCTGGGGGAAAGAAACAAGATACATAGCCAAGCTGGTGAGGAAGATGCAATCAAAGCAAGTGGTATGGCCCAGAGATAAGGTGAGTCAATCAGTCACTGTGTGACATGGTAGCACTGGGAAAAAAATGGGACTTAGCCATTCATAAAAGCCTGCCTTGGAAAAGGAGGCAGAGCCAAGAAGCAGCAACTGGTCCAGTGCACACTATCACCTTACTGGGAAAGGGGGAGCTCAGGCAATGCTTTGTGAAGAAGGTCCAGGTAGCAATATACACATGAACTGTGACCACAGAAATATCTGTAGGAGCTGTCTTGTGCTACCACTCACTGGTATTCTGCAAGTTAACAGCTGGGCTGACATTAATTAGAAACATTTTTCCCCCTTTCTAATCTCTAATCGGTCACCTAATCCATGCCAACTGAATTGCAGGGTTTTTCAGAAAAACAGATTGTCAAAAGCTCTTTCGTCTGCTGGAGAGGTTTGAATAATTGGACATTTCTATTGGAAAATTAATCTCTGATCTAATAGACAGCACATAGCTGAGATTTTCCTCAGTGTTCATTTCTGCCCAGACAACTGAGCACCATGCTGTATTCTCCACAAACAAAATGTCCATCCAAGAAAAAGAGGTTACTGCACTCAGTACAGTACTCAGAATCTTGATATGCCACCAACTATGCATGACAAATGCTGGAGAGGAGCAAAGCCTACAGGAGGAAAAGAGTGTGCATGCTCTGGAGAGGCAGAAGGGTCCCAGCCCACAATATTTAAGCCCAGTTCCAAATTTTCTCAGCGTTTCTGCCTTTTTGGATGGGAGTTTGTGTCTGTGTGCATTTCTGTGAAGGAGACAAGGAGGAAGGGAGGGAGCCTTTTCTTTGTTCCCAAACAACATTTCAGCCTGTCACAGGCTCACACACCAACATCTAACAAGCAAAGACAAACAACATCACAGCTCCACAATGCTTAGGCTTGATTGAATGACGACAATTCCACGTTAAAATGAAAAAGAACATCAGAGCTTTCCACAGCTGCATCAACATTATCTATTAAAAAAAGCATGACACTACATGAAGCTTTGGCTGTGCAAGCCAAGAACCTAAATCAGCCATGGTTTGGAACGAGGCCATTGCTGAATTCTCGTGTAAAGCGATGCTGCCATATTGCTTACTTTCCACTGAGGTTTTCCACAAATTAACAGCTGTAGCAGACTCCCAGAAAACAGCAACTCTTTCCAAGTCTTTCTTCTCTGAAAATGTTGTTTCTTCACTTTATTCTTCCCCATATGGAAGGGGAGAGGAGGGTAAAAAAAAACTCAACAGCCCTATGAAACAAACCCAAAAAAACTCCAGACAGACTGTGAGAAAAATTAATCACAAAGATTGCCTGGAAAGAGAGCGGTTATCTGTAAAATTAAACCAGTGGTGGGCCCAATTTTTCTTTTTATTATACCAGCATGGTGGGATTGAGAATCAAACCCAGGAAAAATATTTCTGGAGCAGCCCTTCTGATTTATGACCATCTCAGCTACTCTGACAAGATCAGAAAACTGCTGGATTCTTTCCAGTTGAGCACCACCAAAGGACAAATCATTCCTATTTAGGGAAAAACAAAACTTCCCTCTGGTTCAGCAAGAATAGTGTTTGGCACTAAGCACAGAGAAAACTGCCTCATTTCAGCTGGCTTGCTGAAGTGCAGCTGAGATGGAAAGGTGATACCAGGCTGGTGTGGGTGGCTTCAGATCATACTCTTTCCTCCTGATTGCATCTTGGACATCACTAGGTCCCACACAGGGTGATGCAGAGGGATTCATTATAAATGACAAAAAAACCTCTTAAAGCAAAAGTTATTTGATTTCTAGCATGCACAGATGGCTGTTGACTCACTTGTGAGAGGAGGGATGGAACTAACAGTCTGGCAGAAGCATTGGGCCTTGCAGCATTAGAAAATATGGATTCACAGAACTGGTCGACTTCTGAAGATCTGTGAGCTATGGTGTAGTAAAAGGCAATCCTAGAGAAGGGGCTTTCCAGCTGGTGGAGTCCTGGCTTTTGCCTCCTTGTGCTTACCAGCATGATGCAAAGATGTGGGTGTCCATGGGTTCTTGGGTGCACCCACTGACAGCAGCACAGGATGCTTTGCATGAACACTAATATGAGGTCATCCAGGGCACTGTGCCCTTCAGAACCTCCTGACCCCAGGGTCACCTCTGTGCAGCTATGCTACAGACAGACTCCTCAAAACCTCTGCCAAAGGCAAGTCCTTTTTGGGGATGGCTGGGAGGTTGATAGCGCTGTGAGCTATCATGGAGAGAAGCTTAGAACCTTGGAAAACCAACTCAGATGAACCAGGATCACTGGTTGATGCTGTTACTGACTCCTAGGTGGTTTACCCTGTGTAGAGGCAGTAGCAGCCCCAAGGCCAAGGGCCATCAGGGGGCTGTGCTGGCTCCTCTTCCCCATGTGCTGCTGGCACGCTCTGCAGGTCGCAGAGCCACTCATCGCAGGCAGGAAACAACTACTGCAAAGCCAAACTTCCTAATTTCAGCCAGAGCAGGATGTGATGGCTTGGGGTCAAATGGCAAACTGCACCACGTGGCAACTCTCCCAAGTGCACAGCTCTCTGGGAGGGAACTCATCTTGCTGCCAGTCCCCTGCCCTGAGAAGTCTTTCTTGTCCCTGTTTTGCTCAGTTTGGCATCTGAAGGCTTGCATATTATACTGCTGATGCAGACCAAGTACAAAAGGAGCTATCAACAGCCGGTTCTCTATTCAGGGAAATCTCTCTTCAGATAGATTTTTTCCAAAGTATGAAATTAATCAGCCTGCTGGAGCACAGGATGCTGCTTCAGCTTCAAGTTCAAAAGCCTCTACAGTCCAGGCAGTCCAGGTCGCTACTGATACAATTCCTTAGATTTTCATGTCCATCTCACACCTCTGTGATACCACTGTATTAGCCAGGTCTCATGTGATCAGCGCTCACTTCACAACACAAGCTCAAAAAATAAATATACCTATCTTATCTTTCAAGTATAGCCACTGCCTATGAGTTCCCAGAAACATTCCAAAACTGAAAACTGACACAAACCTACAAGTAATGCTGGAGAACAAAAGACCTGATAATTTCTCCTGACCCAAATTTTAAAAAAACATTAAAATATCCATTTACTAGTGAGGGGTTCTGTCCTCAGCACACTCCCAAGCCTCGGAGATGTTCTGTCATACTGTTCACTAATTGTTTTCAGTGTTTGATGTGAGTATTTTTGGCAGTCAGTTTGTCATGAATTGACACTTATTTTGTCAACCTATCTTCAGCAAAACTGCACACCCTCCCTCCTCGTAGACCTGTCAGAAACATAAAGATTACTCATTGCATATTTCTAAGAAGCTCCTGAAGCCAGCACTTGGAGTTTGCATAACAACCATTGTCGACAATCCACCTACAGCAGCTTAAAAATACAGATTTGAATGGGTGAGGAGAGGCTGGGAGTTCTCAGAAGGACAAGTCAGATTCAGGATTTTATTAATAGAACTGGAGGTGTTCTCATGAAGGCAAAAAAAAAAACCCAAAACCCACTCTCTTGTTATCTTAGCTGTCATCAGCAGTCACCTTTTCAAAAACAGGCAGGCGAGATGCAGAGTATTCCTGTAGATGAGCAAACAGAAAGCGGCTGCAGAAAAACATTGAGAGCAAGATGGAGAGCAGCAAGCACCACAGATCCTCTCCCAGGTCCTCCTTGGGAAGTGCTGGGTGTCCACTGGCCTTGAAGAAGGGACTTCATTTTTTTTTTTTTCAGTCTGGTGCTACACATGGAGGGTTAAATGCCAAACAAAGGGAACCCACCAGAAAAACACTCACAGAGCTCTTTGTGGCATGGGCTCCAGCGCTCTCTCCAGCAAAATAAAGGGCAATTCTATTAATTGGAGTGCACAGCAGGCACTCACCAAAACAGCAGATGAATTGATGCAGATCAGCAGTGGCTGTTGGTGAGGGCAGGGCATTGGACAGGGAGGACATTGGTGGCTGGCTGTATTTCTGCCATGCTGCCACAGCAGCACCCTGGCCAGCCCTGCCTCCAGAGCTCATCAAGGGGCAGTGCAGAAACCTGGCCACCTCCTAAGCCAGGGCTTGCTCCTGGAGGATGACAGGCTATGGCACAGCAGAGAAGGTGCTGCCCTGCCTGAAGGGTTTCCCATGCACTGGGAAGGTGCCACCTTCTCTCAGGTCTTGGAGGAAAGGAGGGACATTGGGGGTGGCCACAAGAGTGAGAGGCATGGGCAGGAGAGCCCAGGGAACAACAGCGACATCAGAGGCATCATCCAGCCGAGTTAAAAACCTCCGCTCCAAAAAAAGTCAACACTCACAGTCTTTTCCAAGCCAAATCTCCAGCCTGTTAGGTTCACCATTAACAATAATCCCTGCAACTTTCTCAGCCTTGCTGTTTACACAAGCTAGAGCTTTCATACATAAAACTCTTAAATGAAAACATTAAAGAGCAGCTGGCGCCTCTTGGAAAACTCATAAAAAGTCTGTTTCCAAACAGTGTCGCTTCTATACCATAAATTTCTATATTTCTCACTCCCCTCATTCCTTATTTCTAAAGACATTTGCATGAAAACAGGAACTTTGTTTATTAAAGAGTTCATCTGCTCCTGCTGTTAACTTTCCACCTGAAGCCAGAATCCCCTGGGTATGACATCATTAGCACAGCTCTGGAAATGATCATGAAGTCACAAACAGAGGGTTAGGGCTCCACTCAGAGAATAAACAGTGAGAAGACAGAACCTCTGTCACTGCCAAACCCCAGATCCTTATCCAGTTTTTCCTGGAGCAACATCCCATTGACTTCAGTGGGATATTGGCCAAAATAAGGCTGTCAGCAATTCCTGTTTCAACCATTCCTCCCTTCCTGTTCCTGCCTCCAGGGCATTAGGGATTTGCCCTGTGCAGCAGGTCTAGGTCAGGAGAAGCCCTGCCCTGGCATGATGCTGGTCCTCCCAGTACCACATCCTCCCATTGCTCCCTGCAGGCAGGGGCAGTCCGAGGGGGGCACCACCTCATCCCTATATCAGTTTTCAAGCATTCCCCTTTCCAGCTGTGCACCATGACACGTCCTGCTTGCATGAAGCCCATCATGTGGGGATCTCATGCAGTGCAGGAGAGCAGCTGCTGGGATGCTGGAGACCAGAAGGGAGCCCTGCTCCAGCTGCACATGGGGCTGGCTGTGGGGGAGAGGGGCTGCCCCATGCACAGACATGGATAGGAACAGCTGTCTAACAGTGCTGGGGTCTGGAGATGACTAAGGGCAACTGCAGATCAAGAATAAATACCTTTACAGGGAGACCTATAGGAGGGAGAGACATGGTTTGTGTGCAGAGGCAGAAAAAAGAAACAGAGGAGCTAATATGTCTCCTTGTGTGAGGATGGGAAGACAAAGTAAGGATGTCTTTTATTAGAACAGATCCATCAATACTAATCAAATCTACATTTTCACCTCCTGCTCCATGAAAAGCACAAGAAAATGACGTGAGCTTAGAGAGCTTCATTAAATCTCTTTTCACATACAAAATCTCTGACACAGTTGAAGCCCTTCCCTCCCATCACCAGGCAAGCACAGCTAGTATGTAATTGCTCAGGCCAAACAGTTTTTAATCTGACACCTATGCATGCAAGGGGCGTATTTGTCATGTGATAGCTCTCTGCATGAAGCGTGACGTGCCCGTGATGGCTCTCTGCATGAGTGCCACAGTGCTGGGTTGCTGCAGCAGCAAATAGAATCTAGCTGTACACAAACAGCACTCTCCATCCAGCAGCCTGTGGTGAGCTTGTCTCCCTGCCTCCCCACCCTGGGCCACATCAGCAGCTAGTCTGGCTGCTCAATACCACTGCTATGGAACGGACACCTGAGCACAGAGGACTGAAAATCTACATACCTGTGAGAATGGGATGTGGCTGACTGGGACAGAGACAGTCTGGTTTGAAACAAGGTTATTAATATTGCATGGGGAAGGTGGAGGCAGAATATCAGATTGATCAGATACAGCTCTTAAAGGATTTCTTCAGTTTATCCTTGAACTCTAAGCTTTAAAACTTTTGCATACATATTGCTACATCTTTATCCAATGCTGGTGCTGGGATCCTGAACAGTGTTTCAGAGACATTGACTATTTGTTGAATATCAGCAGGTAATATTTAGTACAGCAGAGGGGAAAGGAAAAAATACATATTTACTCTTGCAAATAAAGCCTAAGTTTTTCCCTCAGTGAAATCACTGTGATTTGATTGATCACCACAAAACTGCTGCATGGTGGCGGTGCTCTGTTTTCATGACCTGATTTGGGCTTGGCTGCTGGGAGACGCTGTCTGGAAGAGAGTGAGCCAGCGAGTGCTGCAGATGCATGGCACAGCAGGACCACCACGTGCCTCCCCTCCCTCGGCTCTGCCACCAGGTCCCCCTGCTCCCAGCTCCCTCCAGAACAGCCCACAGGCACCACAGCCTCCCATTTCCTTCAGTTTGGGCCATTGTTACAGCAAGTCCAAGTGTTTTCCTTGGCATGGGCCAGTAGTCCCATAGCACTGTACTTCCTCCACGCAGAATAAGTGTTATTTAACAGCTTTGATTATTTTGGAGAGTTGTTCAGCCTCTTTTTTTGAAAAAAAAGGAGAATACATTGAAACTGATTGTATTGGCTGCTTGTGCCTATTTTTTCTGGATGGTCCTCACTCTCTTTGTATAAAATGTGGGATGCAGATCCAGGCAACTTTTCAAGAAGGCATACTGCCACTGTCATGTGTGCCTTGTTTAAAGGAGTTGTCACCTCTGTCAAGATAAGCATGCAAAAAAGGGAAACGCAGGCACACTGGGAAGAGGTGTCCAGTCTCTGCTCCTGGTCACCCCAGTACGCACCCAACTGAGTCAACAGGAATTTGGTCCAAAGCAAGTAACAACAGGAAGAGCTGATAAAGCTCCTCTGGGTGCTGTTATTTATCCCCTTAGCACACCTCCTGATAGCATAACTCTAACCTGTCAAAGAAGGGTTGCCCTCATTTCTTGATGTGGATACAGGCAGACAAAGAGTAAATATTTCAGTGCAACTGAAAGTGTGTCTGACTCATCATATCATCATCATTTTTCTGGAAGCCACTGGCTGCATTCTCTTCCCCCAGCCCTTCCCTTAGGACAGTTTACTCCAGGACTTCTGCATTTTCTCAGAAACTCCCCAATGTTCTCTTTGAGAGTCAGCATTGTTAATTTTAAAGAGCAATCAGGAGACGAGCCCTCCCTTGCTCTGCCTTCCAACCCTTGTTTTACCATTTCCTTACTTTCAAGTCCCAGTGTAATAAATGTTCAAGGTCTTCCTCCCACCTGCTTCTCCAAGGCAGTTTTAAATTAGCCATGATTTCCTTCTCTCCTCAGCTTCTCATTTTTTCCGAAGTCTGTACTATCAAATCCTAACGCCCTCCTTTCCTCTTTGTTATTTGAGGCAGCCCTGCTTCGTGCTCCTCATTCATGAGGACACTTCCACCCACTCCACTGAGCCAATATTCCCCACCTCTGCTCTGCATAAATGCTTTCATCCCCACATTAGTCTAGCTCTCACTTCCAGCAGCTGCTTTTTATTTCAGAGAGGGGGGGTGTGGGTGGTTTTTTGTTGTTGTTGTTGTTGTTGGTTGGTTGTGGTGTTTTGCTTTGTTGGGGTTTTTTTGTTTGCATGTGTGTGTGTCTGTCTGTTTTATGGGTAGCCCTTCACACTCTGCAGGACTGCAGAGTCTTTCTGAAGTGAGTACTTTCTTGGGAGGAGGGCAGATCACGGCAACAGAAGTGAAGGTTGCTTGCTGGAAAGATCATTTGTTCTCTTGAGTATGAAAAAACCCCCTATTGCTGCTAACTTCAAGTGGGCCCACCCTCTGCTCCAGGCATCTTTACAGCCATGAAAATTACAATGTCACTGGTATTAGCAGCATGAAATGGCAGCAGCTCACTCCACTACAACTCCGGGCTCCTGCAGGGATAACAACTGAAACTTCAAATTTAATTGAGAAGTTGCCCCTCCAGCCAATGCCTCCAGCAATCTTCCCCAGAGGAAAGTGGGGCCACAGGGCTTGAGTGGAGAGATAGTGAACCTCCAGGCTGCTGGAGTCCATGGGGGAGTTAGTCCCAGCATTATTTTTTTTACAATGAGGATGGTGAAACATTGCAATGTGTTGCCCAGAGAAGTTGGGGATGCCCCATCCCTGGAGACATTCAAGGTCAGGTTGGACAGGACTCTGGACAACCTGATCTAATTGAAGATACCCCTGGTTACTGCAGAGGGTTGAACTAGATGACCTTTGAATGTCCTTTCCAACCCAAACTATTCCATGATTCTCTGAAATCTGGCAAGCATTCCCATGGGCCATTCCTATGGCCCCAATGCACAAGGAGAGAGACCCACGGAGAGCTGGCACAGGCCAAACAAACTCCTGTAAGCTGAGTGGGAGGGCTGGTCAGCCAGGCCATGGGCACACCCCATCACAGCTCTGCTGGCGTGACATGGCCAAAGCTACCTCCAGAAAGCAGCCTGGGCTGGAACTGGGCTGGGGTGGGTGCTGGGCTCACCCATGGCTTTTCTCCTCCTGGCCTGGAGGTGGTCTCATCAGTTTGACAATGTCATCTCACCCCAGCCTTTTGGCTTCCCTTCCCTGAACTGCTCTGCACCACCACCACAGAGGCTCGCAGATGCGTCTCACCTCCTGCTCCCTCTCACTTCTCTGGGCTTTCATTCTCCAGACTCTTCTCAAGTTCTCACTTTATTTCTTCTGTTCCCACACAAGGATCCAGGAGCCATAAATGGATCAAGCTGTGGCAAGATCTAAAACTGTCCCATCTTTAAAAAGCCAGAAGTACCCTGCAATCTGTGAGAATTAGCCAGTCCAGCCACAGCAGTGACATATCCAGGCCTGGGATAAAACGGTTAAACTTGCCTGGCTTCTAAAATCCCATAATACTTGTGTGCACAGAGCTGTTACACTGCAATTTACTCTAAATTGATACTCCATTTATCTGTCCATAGCTTTGGCATCTTGCTGCCCCTGCACTCCTAAATCACCCTTCTTAGACTCTCCTTATTTAATTTTCCAGCTCTTCAGGCGAACCCTTCAACTAACAGTCCCTGAATACCTCTGCATCCTCACCTTTGAAAATGCTGCCCCTGTCTCACTTTCCATGCAAACATGTTAAGGCATGGAGCTGAAATGTCATGCCAGAAAAAGCAACCCAGGTTGTTTTGGTACATGCAGTGGTCAGCATGCCCTGCTGGAGAGCCTACCAACATGTAACTAATATCCTGAGTTTTGGAGCCAGGCAAGTCCTATTCATTCTCCTGCCCAAACCACAGAGACAAGAACATCCAGCCTCTCCAGCATCTCACAAATCCTGGGATCGACGTGGACATACAGAGAGGGAAAAGCTGAAAAGCCACCAAGCTGCCCAGCGATGCCAGCATTATGATCTGGGACCTTCTCACGCTTGTAGAAGCAGTCATGCCCCTTACTGGAGTGGGGAGGCTGTGACATTTGACTGAAAGTATTTTATCTAGATGCAGTTGAGACCTCCCTCTTGAACATACAAATGAGTTTGACCCACTTCTGCTGAGATAAAGAAATCAGAGGAAAGCCTGGGGAAAATGGAATCTGAACAGAGTAAAAAGAGACATTTACATACAAGGAATAGCTGTAGCACCACACATCTTTTTTTTTTTTTTTTTTTTCTCCTGCTAGCCTGCCACACCACTTTGAAAAATCCTTCTCCTGCAGGCTTTAGTCCTGTGGTCAGGGGAGCAAAGACATGCAGCACTGCATATTAAGTATCCCCTGATGCTCCAGTGGTGACAGTACATTTCAAACCTATGGGGTTTGAAAGCCCCTCTCAGACACCAAGGCAACCCTTGCTTTGCCGTTCTTCTTCATGGGCACCAGAATCAGCACAGAAACCCATCTGCCTAGGGATGGCATCTTTGATTTATCGATTTATTTTGAATATGCTGTTCCTCTTGCACATCTAACTCCCCCTTCCAAGGGCACAAGACCTTTGCACTTTTCTGATGACTTCATCCTTTGTACTCCGCTCCCACAAGCTATAGGTCAGGGATCAGATGACGGACTTGACCCAAAGTGGCTGACAAAGGCTTCTCATCTGCTTGGCATGGCATTCAGAGAAATCGATTCACTGAGGTGTCAGTGCTGCATTGCATTCAGCAGCAGTTTCTAGGCATGCCATGAAAGGCACCAGCACATCAGTGGGCTTATTGACCCATTCAGTAGAAACTCCAGTGCTGAGCATTCTTCGCTGTTCCCCATGGTCTGAGGGCAAACCTTCCTCCAACCACGTGTGTTATACTGAGTATAAAGAATAAAAGTTTCAATTTTGCAGAGTGGCCTTCCCAACACTTTTCACAGGCACTCCTGATATTCCTTCTGAATGAGAGGAATGCCATGTCTTCCCAATATCAATGGATATTTAATCCTTTCTGCCGTGCAAGTTAGTGTTCAAGGAGATACTGGTCAGCGTGGAGACAGGAGCAGGTACAAATAGAAGAAATGTGCCACTGATATTTTTAATAGACAAAGCACAAGGGAAAAGCATCTTCAGGTAAGTCACCTTTCCCTCCAGGTCGTGTCATCTTCAGGCACACAGGTCAGACCTGAACTTTCTTTCTAATCTTGCTCCATCTTGCCACTGAACCAGATTTTATCCCTCCACAGAGTCCATCCACATCATCTTCTCTCATTACCAATACTTCCCTGAGCATCTGTGTTCTCTATTTCCCTTCTCAACTCCTTAGGAACTCATTTCGCACTTTTGCTGGTTTGCCTTGTTAATAGTTGTCAATTCCTCTATTCTCTCTCACTTTTTTCCAGGCAGAAGGAGGGAACATGCCTTCCCAGAATTAGCAGCACTGTCCAGGAGTGTCTCATCAGTGGGCAAGTGTTAATGTCCTGCTGGTGTCCTTACCCCTTTGCCCTCAAACACCACCTACTGGGCAATGCAGCACTTTATAAGACCACCTCACAGTGGAAACCAGGTGCCATAACAGTAACACAAATTTTCCCAATTCCAAAAATTTGCAAAAGATTACGCTCCAGTTTTGGGCTTTTTTTTTTCATTAGCTGCCTGGTGTAGTAAAATTAAAGACCCACTTATGATAGATGACAGTAGATCAACAGAGCTCAAATGGAAGTCTACAGATGTTTTTGCCAATGGTGTCTGAATAAAACAGGGACTCCAACAAGGCTATAGTTTGGCTAAGGATCAACCAAAGATATCAGAACTTCTTGAGTACTTGAATGTTTTAAGGCACATCCATCAATAACTGAAGACAGAGTTAGTTCGTTTCTTGAGATATATTTGAAGTAATTTGCAAAAGCAAGCATGAAAACTGAAAGCACCATGGAAATGTGCTCTGAATGGTTACACTACGCTGACTGTGGAAGGAATTCAGCACAGATGAGGGAATATATATGTATTATATGTGTATATATATACACACACACACACGTAAAATTCAGTTTGGAGCTGGCTGGCTGCTTCCAGCTCAGCTGTGGTGCCCCAAATGCCCCATTCTGCAGCCTTCTAAAATGACAGGCTGTCTGTTATGAAAATCACTTTGAACTTTCGTATTTCTGGTCCAGAGTCTCCCTCTAGAATTCTCCTATGTATTAACTGCTTTTGCAGATGATAACTGTTTTCAAAGCCGAGTCACACACTCAGCATATCTTCACTTCGTGGTTTCACTATGCAAAGTGTCTATGCTCCTCTCTTCTAGGTACTGTATTTGATGCATCCCCCTGCCTTTTTACCTCATGGGGGGCCCTGTCAGGGCTTGCCTCCCAGCTCCAAGAGCATAACTGAACATGAGCCCACCCAACTAAACTGGCTGCTTGCATGGAGAAATGCCTCCCAGTTTGAGATGGAGCCTTGTCAGGTTACTGGATAAAAAAAGCCCTACATTCATTTCTCTCGCTCACAGGCTCGCTGCTTAGTCAGCTGTTACACCGCCGCATAAAACCTTTGCTAAAAGAGCTGTGGTAGAAAATAGCTGATCAGTAAGTCTGAAGTGTCAGAGCTGTCTGGGTAGGTGGAGGCACTAACAGGAAAGCAGGAAACCCAGTCTGTAAGCTTAGGGCTGGGAGAGAGGAAACCGTTTCCATTCAGAACAGAGATTGCAGGGCAGCATTGATGGGAGGGCTCAGCCTCGGCCAAAAAGCCATTTTTTTTCTCCTCTGTTTTAATAATTCCTGATTGCTGGAACTCAGCACCCCAGGGAGGAAGTGTGGGCCAGCCTACACTGAATGCTGCTCCTTGCTCCTACCCTTGCAGCCGTGGGGAGGGGAGGCAGAGGATCTATAAACATATTTCACACAAGTGTGTGTGAAATAACCCACATAAATCACCCTGCGAGACTTTTTTAAAATGCCTGCTACCTGTAACACCAGCCACAATTAGCACACCAACTTATTTACATGTCATAAATCTGTGGCTCACAAAGACCTGTTGTACTGACTTTTCACCACAAACCTGTGAGCTTTGGTAAATTCGTTAAATCAGACTCACTCCTTTCTTATAAAGGGTTTCAAGGAGCTCACAGCAGCATAAAGGTAAATCACAAAGGGCTGCCTTGTCCTCCCAGACTCCGATCACAGCTCTAGCATTCACCCCTTTGCAATTCCAAATCCTGATTAGATCAGGGAATAGATCCTGCACATGGATCTAAGTGTGGGGAAAACAATGCACCAAAGATCTGGAGTTCGCTAAACCCTTCAGAGCCCCACCGACATCTCCGAGCCTGGCAGCTGTTCCAAGGCAGCTTTCAGTTTTGATCACAAATTATTATCCTGACAGCCCACAGTAAAATTAAAGCAAGCAACACAAGACAAAGAGGCTCGACTTTGGTTTACGAATTTCATGCAGGACCCTTTGGGGGTTCTAGCTTGATTCTAGGAAGAGCAAACCAGCCCCCCCAGATGCAGCAGCTGGGCCCAGAGTGCCCCGAGGCCGTGGTGCCGATGGGTCCTCGCACCCTGCGGTATCTGACAGTGGTTCCTGCTCTTGTCAGCACCTCTGGCCAGACCCACTGGTGGGTTACGCTTTGCTGCGCCCAAGTACACACTGCCATGGATGTCACCACACAAGGTTCATTCCTTCTCCTCCTTACCGACCAGGCCCAGGAAGGAAATACATCTCTTACAAGCAGTGGGAACCAGAATCTCTCATACCAGGTGTGTGTTGTGTGAGGGAAATCAAAAGCAAGTTATGTTTGAACCTGCAGTGACCACACAGCTTGACCAAGCCATAAAAAGGGAGCTGTGTCAGTACAGAGACACCCAGAAGTGTCCATTTGCTCCTGTGTGAGCAGACATGTGCTTGCAGCGTGGTCTGAGCACTGCCTGGCACACTGAACCCTCACTGCAAATTAGGGATGAGGGATTATTTTTCAGTTTCCCAACTGCAAACTAAGGATTTACCCATCTGTCCCACAGAGGTCTTGTGAGGATAAACTGAGTTATTTGAACATTTTGAAGGCTGGAAGTGCTAAGAGCCAGACGGGAGGGAGTGGTCCAGAGAAGCAAGGAAGCAGAGCGTACATTCAGTGGAGGAGGTGTTCCAGCTAACGCACAGAGAGCTCCCTCGCTCCCTGAAAAGCCACTCCAGACAATGCCTGACAGAGTGCACATATTGCAGAGCCTCATGTATTCCTTTTCCCTAGAAAAGCACAGAGCAGCAGTAGTTTCAGCTCTGCCTGGGCTCTGACCACTCGGAGCACCACACCACCTCCAATGCATGCCCATTAGCAGAATTTAGGTCCCACTTTGCTCATTCCTTTTCCTGCTCCATTCTTGGTGTCTTCCAAGGGCAGATATTTCCACATCTCTCTTCCCCAAAATAAGGAAAATTGTTCCTTGTCCTTCATGGGACTTATTGTACATCACAATTTATCATCTTTAGTCAATGGGGCACCCAACTCAACTGGCACCATCATACCAGCAGGCAAAACCCCCTAAGAAGTGCAGCAATTCATTTATCTCGCCAGCACCACACTGCCAGTGGGGATGGTAGGAAGAAAATTATCTGTGGGCTCTCACAGCACCCACCGAACCCAACAGCATGTGGAGATACAAATACAGAGCACCCCTGAACTCAGCATGGCGGGCCAGTGGCTGAGAGCAGTGAAAGGGATGGATTTTCACACCCCCGTTCACTGCTGGCTGAATGATCCCCCGTCACACATGGCCACAATCTCCACACAAGCATGAGAAGGGAAAAATCTATGTGCTGCAGCCAGAAAATTCTCTGCAGATGAAATCATGCTACCTTTAGCTAAGGAAGGTGCTAATAACAAGAAGGATTGAATGGAAGAAGCAAAAATTGAGTGTTCAATTGACACTCCAGTAAGATTTCCATCTCTTCCCTAAGCACAGCAGGGCAGAAAGGCTGCAGAGTGGAGCACCAGTATATTGGCATTTTTCCTACTAATTGAAGTTTCCACTCACATAAAACTATCCGGTGATAATACATTGCACTTTCATTAAAATCGTGTCACTTCAGTTCTTTATATTTTTATTGTGGCATATTAATTACACTGTCCAAAAAAAAAAAAAAAAAAAAAAGAAAGAAAGAAAGAAAAGCCATCATAAAATGAAATTCTGAAATTAAGTGTTCCATTCTAACCAGAGAAAAAAAGGAGCATTTTGAACAATATAATTTGGCCCGTATATTTTTCTAAACAAACTGTATCACAACAAATGCAATCCTACAAAGACCATTTGTATTAATAAAATGGTATTTTTGCAATAAAAAAATTGCTGGCAAAGTGTTCAGCTGGGTTTATTAGTGTCATTAAGAATCCTCCCACATTCTCTTATTTTTCAGCAGCTAGCAAAGAGGTATGTTCAGAATTTCATTATTTGAGAATGAGGCAATAGATAAAATAAAAAATAAAGAGCAATTTGTACTCCTATAATGGCTTCCTCTCCAAAGCTTCACAGCAGTTTACAAAAAACTCTGTGATTTAACCTCCTCTCTTGCAATGTAGCTATTCCCCCTTTTTACGGCCGAGAAAAATATCTCTTGAGAGAGCCTCTGTTCATTTCAAACATCTGTATTCTGAGTGCCAAGAGCATGATTTACCACAGTTTACTGTGCTCCAAATCAGTGTCCAGGATAGGAACTCAGTATTTCTAGCAAAAAAGACAACAGGCATCTCGCATCAGCTATCCCAGACTCTTGGAATCTGCTACAGAGCTGGAGTGAATTTGGGACAGCAGGAAACTCAACCTCTGTTCCTTAGCTCTGGGCTTCTTCTCAATTTCCATGCTCCAGGGCACAAGAAGCAGAGCCTTTCACCTTGTTCTAGCCTTTTCCAAAAACACACGGGATATTTCAAATGTTTTGTTAGGCAGGAATAAGCTCTCTGCAGAAACATTGACTGAGTCAATTCTCTTTTGTCCGTTTTACAGCCTCTGCATTCCTGTTGGGCTGACACTTAAAGACACGAAAGAATTCCCAGTATTTAAAAAACTTCTTATTTTTAATGTTTTCTGGTGCCAAGACTGACAGACGTCTGTGCACGTATGGAAAAGGCAGGAAAGCAGGGCTGTTTCTGGGGAAGAAATGCTTCTTTCATTTCCTTCCTTCTTCAACACTGGTTGATATTAATTTTAAACCTGGCTGGCACTCCACAGTAAGGAGAGTGAAAGATCTTGTTATTTCATCCAAAAAAGTATCAAATAGGTGTAGCTGCAATTTTAAAGCAACCCTGCCAAGCCATGAAGTTCCCAAAAGGACGATGTCTTTCCTGGCAGCACCGGGTTTGCCGTATCAGATGCAGCAGACTACCAGATCACAAAGCCTTACTGCTTCGTTCTAGCCATGACCCATATTTCATCCTGTGCTTCAGAAGAAGATGAAAGGCCTTCATAATGCATCCTAAACATTACCATATGGAAAAATCTTGCAGCATTTAAAAAGGATAAGCAAGTAGGGTCCTATAGAAATACTAGGACACTATAGCATTCATTTCTAAAACCCTAGTGGGACAATTATAATGTCTCTAATCTTCTGTGGAGGGGAATTATATTCCTGATATATTCTGTAGGCAATGGTGATGAGAGATTTTCATCACAATAAGCACAGGACAGAATGCAAAAATATCCAGATGACCAAACCTGTGAAAAATCAAATTGCTGAACTCTACCATTTTTAATGCAGATAGGCCAGGATTCAACCCCTACCTTAAAAATTGTATAATGACAGTAACTATAAGACTCAGAACCAGAACAAGGACCAATGAGGCTATTAATAATAGTAATAAATGTGGCTCTGCGTGAGGAAAACAGCCAAGGAATAAAAAAAACTCGTATTTTAGAATATGTTATGTATTCTGTAAAATTGCCACTGCATTTGTACAATGCAGTGGCAATAAAGGAGCAATTCCCTGTCTCGGAAAAGAGGCTGCAAAAATCCAGCCTGTGTTATCAGATGTTGCCTAGGAGGTCAGGAATGCTCCAAATGGCGCTGCTTCTCCCGGGCTCTCCTTGCCCTTGGGGCACAGGCACCAGCCGGGCGTCGGGAGCCGCTCTCTGCCTGGCAGCCGCGGGCGGGGACTGCCCGAGCATCCCTTGCTCCAGGAAGGACAAGGAAAGTCCATGTCTCTGCCAGGCTGCGCAGGGAGAGCAGGAGGAATAAAAACAGGACCTGCCTTGCGGCAGTGTGCACCATGGCATTATCTGCAGCATGATAGCTTTCCCTGGAGAAACGGTCTGTGTGGGAATGGGGGACATGCAGCTAGCACAGGGCTCCTTTTCTAGGCTTCAGTGTCATGAGTCCTGCCTTACTGAGCACCTCTGAGAGCCAGCAACCTTCCAGCCTCCCTCCTTCCTATGCACCTCCAGCTGCCACAGGTCCACAGACATACAGCAGCATTTTGAACAAATACGTTTCCTTTACTTGCACAATTTTTTCTTGGGCAACTCTGGAGAGCAAACTGCACATTTTGGTCCTTGGTTGCACAGCTTCAATGCCCAAATCTTCCCCTCCTCAGGCAGTAAATGCAGCTATTGCTTTGCCAGTTGGTCGAGTTACTCTTTTTATCACCCATGTTGCTGCCAAGGTAATGCACAATGTTACACATTTTAGAAACCAGCCCCGGTTGTGTAATGCTACCCTACCACCACCAAACAGCTTAGGACTGTGTCAGCCCAGGGAAAAAACAAGCCTGGAAGCTAGAGGAGAGAAGATTAAAGCAAAGCAGCAGCATGGTTTTTAATTGTGCCTTAGAATTTCTAATCTAGTTAATGGTCCTTCCAGCCCATCCTGTGTAAAGACACGAGCATGTGGCATGTACTGAAGGAGGATCAACACTGACACACTGACAGATGCGCTTATTGGCACAAGACTAGATTAAGTTTTGGACTGGAATTTTAACTTGTTAGCTAGCCAGCAGCAACTTGCTTTTTTGGAGGGGAAGGGAGGGATCAAACAATTGCTGCAGAGGGATATTAGTTCCCTGGCACTTCATCTTCTTCCATTACAGATTCTCTGCTTGAACATGAGACAATGCTGCCATTCCTTCCCCCTGACTCATTGGCAATTCTTTTATCCATCTCTGGTTTGCTGCTTTGGAGATTTTTTTGGCTGGAATTTGATCACCCCCACTTGCCCTTTTATTCTCTCTCCATATTTTTCAACACTTCTGTCTCCTTCATCACATCCCAAAGCTCTGCTGTGCAGTGGGAGCCTGTAAGTTAACCAGAAGTTCAATACATCCACCTCAATCTCATGCAATTCTGCTTGCCCATTTGAGGAAGATGAGGAGCGAGTGCCTCGCACCGCAGGCATGCCAGCATGCGTGGCAAAGAGCGCAGCACAGAAGGTGGAAAGTGGCTGCCTGCCGAGAGGGACGCAGCTAATGTTTAACAGCACACGTATGAAAGCCAGCTCTGTTCACATTCCTCAGGAGAGCTGTCCCACGGCTTGACAGAGGGCTGTTCACACAAGAGGGCAGGAGTAATTAAGGAGAACCAAATTCTAGATGGTGGGAGAGGTGGGGGATTGCAAAAGTCCTTGGAGCCCGGCCAGGACACGGGTTAGAGGTTGGAAGTGCCATGGGTGCTCTTGTTCTGACAGAAGAGTGCTGCCAGAGGTGTCATGCCCTCCTGACAGACTCACAGCTTCTCGGAATCTGAGCAGCAGCTGAGCAGCTGTGTACACAAACATCTCCCATCCAGCCCATGAGTTCCCAGACCAGCCCCCTTTGCCATCTTGCCATATTCCAACAGCACAGGCAAGTGCAAGGGGGTAGAAATTTGGGACAATGGTGGCACTGTAACTGGACTGCACTTTTTGATAAACCTTCTGTGTTCTTTCACTCTTCCCTACTTTCCCTTCTGCTGAGTCCTGCATTCCATGTGCATGGTCCCCAGCCCATGGGACCCTTGGTCCCACAGGGAGAAGCCACTGCTTGGACACCACATCAGTGCTTCGAGGGTGGTGGGAAAAGGGACTGCGACTTTCATGCAGCACAGCAGAGACAGCACAGCCAGGGCTGCCTGCAGAGGGGTGCTTGTGCCTGGCTGGGTCTGTGGCTCTCCTGCAGCCACCCAGCCCCAAGGCTGAGCCTCTCAAGGAAGCTATTCATGGAGCAAAGGCTCGGGCTGGGACACCACCCCTGCTTGTGGCAGCAATGCCAAGGGACATGCTTCCAGAAGCCAGCAGCAGAGCCCTTGCAAACACCTGGCTCCAAAAGAGGCACGCTGGCAGCTGAGCCTGCACCCTCCCATGGAAGGTGAATGCACACCGCTTCCCTAGAGCAAACAAACAGAAGCACACCAGCCAACTCCCTCCTAGCCCACAGGGGTACCGCCAGGTGAGGAAGAGAACAATTCACCCACCTACAGATGAGACTGCAGCACAAACAACCACATAGGAAAGAGATGAGCCACTTGAAGGGGCCAGTAAGGCAGGCAAGAACAAGGCCTGCCCTGCTTTCAGCCTCCAGAGAGCCACCAGTCCTCAGCCTGGGGGACTGTGCTGTGTGCCCCAGGAAGGAGCCAGAGTAGCTGCCAGGAGCCTCACCATTCCCTCTGAGGGCTTAAATAGCTAGCATGCCTCCAGCATGTCCACACAGAGGAGTCCTGCTGCTTCACTCGGCCAAGCTGCTCCTTCAGTGGTTTTCCAAACACAGTGTATTTACTTTTTAATTGGGTGAGCAGAAACAACTGACCCCAAAGCTAGTGAAGAGCAGGAAGGGGCTCATCAAGTTATATGGCCCCCTTGGGCCAGCGTTAGCACTGCTGCACCCAGCTGTGCTCTGGCTCCATTTTCCATGGGAGGGCTCAGGGTCCCAGCCTGCCCCCAGGGCACAGCAGGCATGTCATGGAAATCTGGCCTGTGCCCATGGAAACTGCAGCCTCCAGTCAGGTTTGTGCTGCAGGCTGTTACTGGCAGAACAGTGCCATTGAGGAGTGTGCAGGGATACAGCCATGCAGCGTGCCAAAGCAGGAGACACCTGCAGCCCCGGGAGCAGTGCAGCTCCCCAAGGAGGATCAGCAGGCATTTATTTCTCAGTCCCACGTCCCAAATGTCATCACATGTGTTTTGCTGAGCACGGAGGTATGAGCAGAGAGATGGCTGGCCCCTGGAATAGGAGGCTGGTGGTGAATCCTCTATCCAAAACTGCAGGTGGCTGGCCCAGGGCACAAATGGCAGCAAAAGCATTGATCCTTCTGCAGTGAGAGCAGAGGGATGCCAGCTCCAAACCTGACCTGCAGTTCTGAACCACGGGTTCAGCTCCCTGTTCAGAGGCAGGACAACCTGTCCTCAGTCACAGCCCTGCTCGAATCCATGCTCTTCAGATCCAAACCAAACAACTCTGAGTTCCTGGTAGGGCTGAGGAGCAAACAGCAGGGCCATCAGCAAGAGCCAGGTGGGAGCTTCTGGCTCTAAGCCTGAGAGAGCTAGGGAGGAGGAGGAGAAAGCAACACAGTGATGGGAACATTGCTCTCCAGAGAAGGGGGGCAGCAGGGGTGGCAGAGAGTCCACAAGTGGGTTCATAACTGCCTGTCAGGGACCCACCTCTGCACTTAGGAGATGTTTTCTTGTGCCAGCTATAGCTCAGCACCTACAGGATCACCAGCATGACAGCAGGAGCAGTAGGCTGCCACTTTCTCCTGGTGACCCAGGGTGTTCACCCATCAGTACACTTGCGCTCACCCACATATAAAAGCCCTAGGCCATCTGCTCTTCTTCAGACTGCAAAATTATGTAGTTTGAAAAGCCCTAAAATGCTGATTCCTCCCTCAGCAGGGACACAGTTCTCCAGAAATACAAAAGCATGAGTCCACTGGGGAAAAAGGATATATTGGAGAGTAAAACACTGTAACGGTCTATCAATGCCATGTGGGATGCTGCTGAAAGAATTTTGGAACAACTGTGAGACTTTTTGGATGCTCAAACACTGAATGAGTCAAAAAATCATCTGTGTCCTACAGAGAAACATTTTAGAAAACAAAGCAATTGGCTTCTAGCAACATGATGTAACCTTGGTTTTTCCTCCCCTTATTGTAAGTGCATCTCTGGGTGTTTGCTTTTAAAGCTGTATCCATTAATAATGTGCCTCTATATTTATTTAGAGATATGTCAAACAAGGAGAGCTTATCCGTAGCTCCAGGCAACCCAACAATTTTAATACATAAACAGCTATATAAATGAGTCTCATAATCGTCCAACAAAAGCTTCAGCAACAAAGAACCCCATAAGCACACCATCTCTGCTCAGGATGCTCAAAATTCGGCATTCACTTCAGCAGCCAAGGAGAATAAATAAGCTTTCCAAGGGAACCAGCTTGGGTTATTACAGATCAAATGGAGGAACAAGTTGTTTGCCTTTCCTTACCTTAAAAAAAAACCAAACCCACAAATGGAAAAACATGGGCCAGTTTTTCAAGCAAGCTCGGCGCATTGCCTGCCTAAATTACACTTACATGCAAGTGCATGCAAATGCGTTGTTTCCCTGGTCATATGCCTGAGCTGCATCCACATTTTCCTCAAATGCCTTCTGGAACGTGACAGGACACGCACGAGCAACCTCCCCAGTCCTTCAGAAACCAGAGCATGTGCATGCTGGTGGGAACAGAGGAAACACCTGCATTCCTCCACAGCACAAATGCAGCCAAAATAATGATGAGTCTGAAAAAAGCCCGACCGAAGGCAAAGGTCAGGTTGCTGGGACTTTGTGGAGCGGAGGGGGCTCGGCTTGGTGCTTGGCAGGAGGGAGCCTTATGCTCTTGTGCTTTTAAATGTATTTTCCTGCAGGAGATGGGGGGGAAAGCCAAATAAAAATAAGCAAACATTTTCAGTTTCTGCTGCAGTTCTGTAGAGGGGTGACTAAATACTGCTGGCAATAGCTCAGCCCCCACCAGAGCCTGCTGCTGCTGGCTGTGTCCCTTCCAGAGAGATGGAGTCTGTCTGCCATTGAGGCAAAGGAGGTGCACAGTGGGGCATAACATGGCACCTCTGTGCCAAAGGCAAGAAACTGTGCCCCTGTGCAGTGCTAGCCACTGCTCCAGTGAAAATCCAACCAATGCACTTGCTGAAACCTTGCAGGACCTATTGTGCACATCCTCCAACATGTAATACCAACAGTGGTGTTTTGGCTGGCCTCGTGGGGAGGTCCTGCTTTTTCCCTGGGGAGGTGCTGCTGATTTCTCAGCTGGGCATCACCCATCACACACGGGACTGAGGGAAGGCATCAAAGACACCATAGAGGTTCAGCTTCCAAACTTGCTTTTCTCTTCCTGCATGGGAGTTACATGCAAAATGTATGAGAGGGCCACAAGAGAGAAGGGTAAGAAAACCCTCAGTAGTTCAGCTTAGACATCTGAGGTTTTTAATCCTCCTCCCTCTGCCTGTCTGATGCCCAAAGGAAAAAATAAAGTGCTTGGACTGGCCAGTTTGGTGTGAGTCCCTGTCCCTCCCTTCCTGCTCCCCCTCACTGCAGCACAAGAGGAAAAACACTTGAAAGGCTAGAGGGGTGGCCTCAAGGATGTCTGCTTTGCCTCCACTCATGCCACTCTTCCTTTTGTATCTTTTCTAACATCCAAAGAGGAAAAAGGCAGGACCATCTCCTGTACTCAGGTGCTTTTCTCACACACACACAGACAAGCACATTCCCATTCAAAACAAGACTGCAGTGCATTGAACTTGTCCCTGAATGTAACCCTTCTGGCTTGAACAGCCCTGCTGGCTCCTGCCTTGGGCAAGGTTTCAGTTTCCCTGTGGCTTGATGACGTGATTTGGGCAGGATTTATGAGGCTTACAAAAAAACACAATTAAATCTAAGGGGCAATGAAGGGGATTTTTTTCTTTCTTTTTTTTTTTTCCTGCCTTTTCATTGCTTGCTTCTAGGACAAAGGCAAAAGTTGAATTGGCAGAAGTCCGCTGTGTTGGCTGGAGCCTGAATTTCTAGCCAAAGATGTTTTCTCCAAGCCTAGTTAAATTAATTTCCTTGAGTTTTTCAAACATTTTCTTTGCTCTAAGTGACTGAGAAGCCATTGACATTTCAGTTGAGGAGCAATCAAAATACAGGACCCAAAGGGCCAAAGCCATCCCTGCTGTAACTGCTGTGGTTGGCACTGCAGCTGTCAGCATTGAGGGAAACAGCTGAGGTGGGCATCCTGGAAGATAAGGCAGGTAGGGAGCAGAAGCCAGGTTGGGACTGAAATATCCCCTTTGCTTCCAGCAGAAGAGTCATCCCTTTGGGAAGAGACCCAGCCAGGTCCCTGTCTGACCCTGAAGGCTCGAAGAATGGATGTACCCAAATCCAACAGAAAGGAGCATGACCTCCACTGGAAACTACACATGCTGGAAAAGAAAAAGCCTGTGTCCTAACTTTGTGCTTTGAGTCCTGTTCAATAAATAATAACAGAGTATGCTGGAACTATGTCACCATGTCATTTCAGGTGAGGAAGGCTGGTGTTTTCTAGGTACCAGCTCTGTAAACCCCCAAGGAGCAGGGTGCCAGGGCAAGCAAGGGTCACACAGTGCTCAGTGAGGCACGTGCACACCCACAGCCACGTGTGCCCAGGCAAATGCATTTCTCTCTCCTGCAGAAACTAAACTTCAGATCTTGTGGACTGATTTTCTTAATCCAAAAGCAAAGGTCAAACAGAAAGTGCGTGGCTTTGGTTTATTTATGGAGAACCTTAGACATCAGACTTTCCAAAAGCATCAGCAAATTCTGCACATCTATGTTTAAACCCCTCAGAAAGGTGTTGTGCCCTGCCTTTCCAAAGGCCCCCCTGTTCAGGTGCTGTGCTGGCGGTGTCAGGAGCCAGGAGTCTGGCACAGCACCAGCCAGCCTGGCACATCCCACAGCAGGGCCACATCCACCGGGAGAGGGGACACGGTGAACTCAGACACAGTGCATCCTCTGAGGATGTCAGCTCTCTTGAATTATTTACTTATTTCTTATTACATTACTGAAAAGGAGAGTGAGGAAAAAACCCTCCCAACTCACCTGAAGAGGAAATGAATAGGGAAACTTTGAGATTTCTCATCCCTCCAAAAAGCCCCTTGGTGAGCATGGCTGCTGCAGCTGCCCCCGAGAGGCCTTGCAGCACCTCAATCCCCATACCAACAAGGAAGAACCAACAAGGCACTTAACCACAGAGCAGTTTCTTCTCTGAACCTTCGGGTTGCCTCAGAAGTTTTTTAAACAAGACGCTTTCCTGTTTTTGAAACCTGTGCATCCGTATGGTTTGCAGGTTACTCAAATAACCTTATCACTTGGAGCAACGCTGGCATGAATTTCAAAACTGCTTACTGCGGTGCTCCCCTCCCCTCTCCACACATATCTATTTACTCATAGGGAGCCTTATTTACAGTATCTTCCTGCCAACTGCTGACACAGAAGAAAAAAAAGCCCTGGGTTACACATTAAGCTTTATCGTTGAAGTATTCATGCCAGACGGTGTCCAAACAGAGTTAACTGACTGACCTTAGCTCAGGGTAAGCCACACAAGGGGGAAATTTCTATCGCAATCTGCTTGCACGGGCAGAGCTCGTTTCACACCACCAGCTTTTTCATCTCCTCCCCCCCTTCATCTGGGCTGAAAAGGCTTTTCAAAGAAAACATGGTTTTGTTTTCAGAAAGCCAAGTAGAGCTGGTTCCTTGTAAGTTCATTAAAGGAGGAATTACCAGAAGGAGACGTTTGCAGGTAAATGTTAAGGCATGGAGAGGGCAGCCTGTACAACAAATCCTGATCTAAAATCCACACAGCCCGCGAGTCAAATTCAATCCTTCTGTCAAAACTGGGAAAATGAAGAGGACTGCCATGCAAGAATATGCCGTCCAGAGGGTCTGGAAAATCCAGAAATCAGCTTCACTGTGCCTGTTTTGCACAGCAGCTTTGCAAAGATCTGCCAAACGTAACAGTTTCATTTGACAGTCATCTTTTGGCTTAACTTCTGAGCTGGCTGGTGGCCATCTCCCATTGCACAATGAATGCCTGCAAAATTAATCATAAACTCCCTGCCTGGAACTCTCAGTGCTGCTCTCCTGAAGGGCACCTGCAGTCTGCTCCAAAACCCTGACAGTACCTCAAACCCTGTGTTCATTAATGGCCCAGCCAGCAAGGGAGGACAAACCATCACAATAACAATCCATGAACTTTATTCTTCCACTCCCACTTCTGCAATCTGCTGGCTGAGCCATTTACCTCTGTGTACACTTCATGACAGCCACACCACAGCCGGGCACAAAGGCACTTATCTCGACCTCACACTTCACATCCTTTCTTCTCACAGCTAACACTTGGCTGGTGAAGAAAGCTGTACAACCTGTCTTGGGAGAAAGAAGAAGTAAGAGCTGCTCTCAGATTAACCGATCCTGATCCTCTCTCCAGTAAATTCTCTAAAACCAATTCGGCAGGGGTGTGGTAAGGTTCCCTTGCTGCAACACTGTCTGCGTGTTGGTTTTGTCAGCAGGGACTCATGGGAATGCAGACAGAGTGGGCTTCTTGTCTGTCAGAAGTGCTGGCTGGCCAGCCCTGCCACCACGGGAGCCTGGGCCATGGGGCGTGGGTGGGACATCACTGCACGGGCTCCCTGAATAAACCACACCCCACTTTACTGCTCCCCATGTCCCCTTCTTGTAAAATACTTTCTCCTGCCAAGCAAGCTGCTCTGAACTGGGGAGGGAAAGCCCCTGCTCCTCACTTCCTACCCTCAGCATGCAGTGCTAGCGCTTGGGGAATGCCTTTCCCCCGAGTTCCTGTCCCACCACAGGGGTGCAGCCCTGGCTCTGACAATGTTGTTAATGGCTGTGCACTTCTGGTTTGCAAGAGAGGTCTCTCCATCTGTGTACTCACCAGAGTGCTCAGGCTCAGGCAGCCCCCAGGCCCCCTGAGAACACTTGGCTCTTGCCCAGATTGCACTGGGCAGCTGCTGTCACACTCCCAGCCCTGGGCTTTCCAGCAAGGATGCGGCCATCAAATCCAGGGTGCCATCTTCTCTTTCCCCTGCCACTCTAATTAAATTGCTCATTTTAAAAAGTAAGTGAATTGCATTCCTGCTAAGTTAATTAGTTCCTCCTATGTAGTTTTCTTCTTGCAATAGACTAAATTGAATTGAGCATACAAACACCCCAGGAAAATAACAAAAAAAATCCAAACCCCAAGCAGGATTTAAACAGCTCCAGAAGGGAGCAAGAATGTATTTCCTAACACATCTAATAACAAAACATAAAGGTATAAAACAAATGTGATTAAAACCAGAGGAGCAAGCAGCACACATTTTATTGCTATGTTTTCACTTTTTATTTCTTTATAACAAGGATAAAAAATAACTTGTGCAACCTCCGCCAGGAAGTGAGTGGATCTTTGAACTCTGCCATCTGGCTAGTGGAATCTGTATTTTTGTTGCCTCAGGTTACAGGTTAATCCTGCCAGTTTTTATTATTTGTAGAACTAGTTGGCCTCTTGGAAGCTTTTATGGTCTCTGTCACAGAGAAGATTGCTGCTGAGCAAAATACACAAAATACTGGGGTCAGTGTGGTGAGGACATTGAGCAGGGAGGGAAAGGGGCGGGGGGAAGGCAGTTCTGGCTAATCTAAAATTATCCTTTTTATTACAAGAGAAGACGTTGCAACATGTGCTGGCGAATTTGCCTCACACTGCAAGTCAGCGCAGACAGGAAGGCTGAGCCTCCCTGCTCATGGTGGAAGTCAAGCCCGAGCATGCCCAGCAGCTGGGGAGACCCATGTGATGACAACAGCATCCAGCTCCATCTGGTGATGTGCTCCCAGCCCCCCCGGGCACTTTTCCATCTAGTCTTGCAAGCAGCTGGATCAATTTACTGTAGCCTACGGTGCACTGCACAGGCACAGACTGAAGTTATTACTCATGGAAATCCCCTCTGCCTCAGTGCTTTGAACAAGGAATCAGGTAGCTTTCAACCTCCTGACAATTAATAGCCTTTGGTCGAGGGAGAGCAGTGCAAAAACGCTGGAAGGGATGGGTTTCAAAACAGCTTGCTTAGTTTCTAGTAAATTAAAGGGAGTGGGTGGTTGAGGTACACAGTAATATTATCCAGCCCAGTGTGGTCTTCACTGACGTCAGCAGGACATTTTTTCCCTTCTTTTCCCTCTGTCTGCCTGTCTCCTGAAAAGAGACACATGGAGGCTAACGCTGTGACAGAAGCATGGCTTGCATACCCGGAGAACCTCCAGCTTTCCATCAACAAAGCCAGAGCGCAGATGCTACTATGTTGCAAATGAGCAGCACCAAAATATATGCAAGTCATTTCAGAGGAGGAAAAAAGCTGTTGGAAACAGAAATCATGAGGACTTGCAGTATGTCTTTCTCTTCGTGTTGCATGATTAACTGTTCTGACTAAGACAATGCTGTTCCTGTGGCTAAGAACACATCCTCATCTCAGATTTTACTTGAAATAGCACATTTGACCGTGACCCCTCCCCACAACTGCTGTGCCCATCCCAGCTGAGCTCTGTGGTGTTTGCAACTGTGTTTTCTCAGTCTCACTGAACACATCATTTTCTTTGAGGCCCCTGTACTGTAGGCTGGAGGCACTATAAAAGAGCTGCCAGCTTTGCATTGAAAATATGCCAATAAGTTCAGCAGAAAAATTTCACTATGCTTTCAGCAAACGTGATTTCTGTGCACCATCATGCACTTGCAGCCTTTTCATGCACTGCTACTTGCATATGGAATAAAAGGTGGTTGGACAGCAAATAAAAAGATGTACAACACTGAGATGCTGAAGGTAGGAAAAATGGACCCTAGGCTTGTAGGCATCACCTTCCAGGTGAAACATAACACTACAGTGCCCACATTTACTGTGTCAAAAATGTGAAACACAGAAAGTGTCCAGGCCAGGACTTTTTTAGGGTTGCAAGAAACAAAGGGGACTTTTTTATAACAAAAATGTGTACTGAAGCTGCTGTGCCAGGTTCTGACTCAACATGCATACTGCTCAAAGTGGAAGATTTTTCCAGTAATTGAGTGGACTGAATGAGCTCATCATGACCCACTGAGCAAGTTTTCTTAGTATTCTTTTTGGGCAAGAGAACAGCTTTGATCAGTGTTTGCACTCATTTGACTTTTCCCCTGTTCCCAAACTTTTGTTCCTTTCATTAAACACCCGTTCCATTCGGCTCCTCTTGGTGAAAGGAGCAATTTTTTCCTAAGTGTAGCCACGGGACTTAAGTAAATATCACTGAAGCATTAAAAATCCAATGTATTAATGAAATTATACTGCAGGCATTGTCAAGTTGCAGGATCACCAGAGCAAGAGCAGAAGAGTACTGTCCACGAAAGCCAAAAGAGACGGTCGTTCCACAGAACACTGCAGACACAGACAGGGCATCTTTGTGCAGGAGGCTGAAGTAGATGTGTGAAAGTGGAAGACCATGAATCACTGCAAACAAATTATGTGATCACTAACTGGCACATTCTTCTTGTCCGTCTGTATCCTGATCTCCTGCTTTTCGTGATGGTCACCCATGCAAATTGATGGCATTCTGCCTGCTGTCCTGAAGAGCATTTTTGCTGCTTGTTATTAAGGTGTGAAACTTTGCATGGTGTGAAGGTTGAGGAAAAGGTCTTGAACCAGGTAATTTTTGGCAAGAGTCAGCTACAATTCCCTCAGGGCCACAGCTATAGACTGGGCTTTGCTGCAAACACCCCACATCTCTGTGCGCCTGCCTTTGGAGAACAAGTCAGAGATTTTTACAAGTATCACCTGTTTGCCTTTTCTGCAAGTTGCCTACTGAGGCCCCTTTGACAGCAGTGTCTTTCAGGATTGATTTGCAACTTTCATTAGGGCATTTTGGAGAAAAAATAAAGAAGGAATTAATAGCTATCTGTAATTACAACTCAGCGTGGCAGTGCCTGTGGGTTAATGGAGCTCATATCTCCAAGTTGCCACTCCTGAGTTCTAGCGACCAACCTCTGCTCCCTTCTTCCTGCAAATAGAAAGTTCCTATTGCTTTACACAGTAGACAAAGACAATCACCCTCTGGACTTTGAAAGAAAAGGAACTTTGATGAATACATAACTCGGCTAAGCAACACTTTTCATTTAAAAGAAAACACTCTTCCATTTTCATATCCAACAGGTGCAGCCCAGATGGTAGCCTGCTTTCTTCCAAGGTCTCACCGAAGAGTAGGAACGGCACCCCAGAGCCCTACCTACACAGCTTCAGGCTCTCTGACTGAGCATTTCAATAGCTCAGCTGTGGCCACAGCAGCCTGCAGCCCAGTGTGCCAGGCCATGGCAGGTGAGGTTGAAAGGAAATCCACAGGCTTCTCCAGTTCTCTTTTTCAGCTATTTTTGGAGATGTTGTCGAGTCCAGGCCACACTGATCTCACAGCTATCTTCAGACAGCCTTTGGCCACCCTGCCATGTGAGAGCAGAGCTTGAGCCTGGGTTTTAAGTTCCACGCATGGTGGGCCTGATGGTGAGAAACATAGCCCAGATTGCTCAGCTTCGACTGAGGCTGTCAATGTACACTGGTTTTGTAGCAGAGGATCGATGGCAGCTGTGTCACCCTGGCCACCAAACAGCTGTGGGCTGGTCATGGATCTGAGCCACTCATGCTGCAGGTAAGGCTGAAGGTGGACCTGAAGGTGCACTTGCCTGAAGGTGGAAACAAGACCACCATACAGAGCAATGCCCCATCACCCCTAAACAAATGTAAGCAAAAATATTAACCATCCCATGAGATAGGCCCCTGGAAAATATCTTATGTGGTTGCTTCTCACTAGCCCTGGTGAAAGGCGTACAAAGACGGCTGCACATCTCAAGTGGCAGGCAAAGAGTCCTTTACAGGGACACCCGTGAATTATTATTACCACCACTCTCCTTTACAAAGCCTTCAGAAATCTTTCTGAGATGGTATTTTTGTGACCAGACAAAGGTCAGAGTCCCTGCTATGATAAATCAGGCCTGATTCGGAGGCAGGTTCAGCTGACAGAGTCATCTGACCAGGGCAGCTGTGCACAGACCCTGAACCAGTTCCTTTCTTGTGTCTCTGTCAGGCTGGGCATGAAGCTCAGACATCTGCTAGTTCCTGAATTACAGCGAGCACGCAATAACGGACGTGCCCCGCTCGGGGAAGCTTGTGTTTATTATTTTCCAAGATTTGCATCAACTACACACACAACCAGACCGCAGCATCCGGTCACCAAATCTGCTGTGTGCAGCTGCATTGGCTGCTAAAATGAATGGTGACTTCGTAAGGCTGTGGCTTCCCTAGGAAAAAAAAAGAAAAAAACAAAACTAAAGGAAAAATTTTGCATTTCCCCTTTTCTGTCTTGCCAAATCCTTCTCTTCAAGAAACTATGCAAAGTCCCCCTAAGTAGCATCGTACTTGTAAGGAGGACAGCAGGCCCAGCCATATCGCCCACAGCTTTGTTCATGCCCAGCAAAAATGTTTGGGGATAGTTCACAGCCACCCACTGGGGGCTGGCACAGCCACGTATTCCCTGGGGTCTCGGGAGGATCAATGTCAACCCCAAGCCAGCGCAAGGGCAAGTGGCCCCACAGGACTCCTCAGCATGTTCCGGGTGTCCTGCTGAGCACCACCACAACTGGCTCCTGCTATCATGCCAGCCTAGGCCCCAGTGCACCCCCTGCCCTGTTCCCACTCCGCGCCTGCCTTCTGAGGTGCTGTTTGTGCTCCCCATGAAAAAATGCTGCCCCGCTGAGTGGCCCTGGGTCATTCCCTGTGCCACCACCTGCCCCAGCAGGAAACTGCAGCTGCCAGGCCCCCAGCAACCTGTGCGGAATGCTGGGGCACCCCTCTAGACCCAAAATGCCCATGTTGGGGTAAGTGGCAGCTGGGGTCCCCCATAGGCATCACCAGCGTTCAGAGTGAGCTCCCAGCCCATAGCTGTTGTCCAAAAAGGACACTGAAATCCCCTTCCTCCATTCCCCTGCCAGCACCACTGAGCTGCACTGCTTTGACCTTTTCAGGGAAATCTGCCTGGATGTTTTGGCTCTGACCCCTGGCAGCTGCATCAGAGGAGGAGCTGAGCCCACTGTAAAGGTCAGAGAGGCACAGCCTGCCCCTCAGGGGGCTGCTGGGCCTGCCAACTCAGCTGTTGTCTTCCCATGACTACAGCTGCCATCGCTGCTTGGAAAGGGCATGAGTGCGAGCCTGTTCTTACAGTCTGGAAATCACAAGGCCTTGGTCTCAGATGGGCTCTCAGAAACAGGAGAGGCAGGATGCTCTGAGCTGGCTCCCTGTCAGGGAAAACTGAGAAGGGTCCTCACAAGAAGCTGCTTTTAGGGTTGATCAATTCTCAGAGCTACTTAGTTGTGCACTCAAAGGGCCAAACCTTGTGCTTCACATAAGGCATTTGTGTCTGCTTGAAAAAAAACTGTAAAAAGCCCCTGAGGCTGAGAAATTTTAAAGACGCAGCAAAAAACCCCAAAGCTTCAAGCCTGCAAGTACCTCTTCTAGCCATATACAAATCACTTCCATATTTTACAAGTTTTGAAGAGTGTGTGTATGTGCTTTGTAAATCAGCAAGCCTGACCCTGAAGCCATCCAAAACTCATGATCAAAAACTTCTGAGTATTTGAGGTGCAGATGACATCATTCTCCAAAGGGCTCCTTCATCTAAGTAAGAAAAAAAAGGAATTTTTGAAGCAGAACAACAGAAGCTCTGAAAACTTGCTTTCTGTGCCAGGAAACATGATGCATAATGGGGACACACACAGTCCCATCAGTACAACTGAGAAGCAAACAGGACCTATTTTCTGTACTTATAGGACTAAAATGACCTCCAGACAAATACCCCACGACCTGTGACATTTGAATGTTCAGAAACAAAAATTTGTCCTGTGACCTCTGCACCTTCTGTCTGCTCTTCTGCATCTCTACATCCAGTCTGGGGAGCACAGGCAGGGCATGGGGACATGGCTGAGGGGTGCTGCCACCCACATAATTCCGTAGTGCCTTCACTGTAGTGCCCCTGGGTTTCTGCCAACACTGTTGAACAGCTATGATTCACCACGTTGCTGTGTCAATGTTTCTTGGTACCAATTTCAGGGTAGCATAACATCCCAGAAGGATGGGCTGTGGCCACTACCAAAATAGCTCAGGTTAGCTCCCTTACCCCAGTAGCAGTCCCAAGGGCTGTGGCTGTGAGACAAAGTCATGCAATCCAATAGGAGCATAGCATATCTGTAGGGCAAAGCGCTGGGGTTTCCATCCATGTAGTACACATTTTAGAAGGCTTGCATAAGACTAGCTGCAGTCTGGCTCTATGAACTCAGCTAGGAAGCAGACGGGGAGCTCCCAGAGAGCACTTTCCAGTTTAGTTTCTTCCACCAGAAACCCAGCCTATGTATTGCAAGGTCACCCCGCAAGGTGGAAAGTTGTGTGGGAGTAACAAGGGTGTTTGTCCAAAAGTCATCCCCAGCCTGAGCTGAGCCAGTAATGCAGGCACTTCCAGCTCATCTGCCTGCCCTGGGTGCAGGAATGGGAGAGCCCCAGTGCCACTGCCCACCAGATGCTGAGTGATTTGTATGAGCAACCTAGGTCGACCCAGGCAACCTGACACAAGGCACAAGCACAAAGGACACTGGCTGAGAAGGTGAAGGAGGGGAGATATGTTTAGGAAAACAGTGCTGCAGAGGAGGATGGATGCAGTTACAGCCCCTGCCTGTGTACACTGGGATCCAGCGGGACAGGACAGGGTTTTTTGGGCCATCCCATCTCATCTCCATTTCCATCCTCAGCCCACACTGTGCTCCTGCAGACTGTGGTGAGAGAGGAAGGTGCTCCTCAATGTCCTCGATGCACTCTGAGTGAGGGCCTGGACATGGGGGTGGGGGCAGTGGGGCAGGGGCATCCAGCTCAGCCCAGCCTCCTCCGGGAAAAGGCAGTTGGGCGGGCTGGCCTGCAGCCCAGGCCTTCAGAAAGGATACGAAACCTCATTATTGTGAAAGCAGGAGGTGACAGTTCATGCTAAGGCAAGGGACTCCAGGGTGACTTCACTGCCAGCATGAGGTACAGCTCGCTGTGTGCCACCACTCTGCAGCTCCTCAGAGCTCCCCTCCAGCACAGCAGCCTCAGCGAGCCTCCAGGAGCATTGTCCCTCATCCACCAGCCAGGGCAGCTCACAGTGTGGCCAAGGACAACCCTTTTGCTTTGAGATACCCACAGGACTTGTCATACCTATGTCTTTATAGGGAAGAACAAAGACAAGAAGATAAAGGCAAACATTTGTGACAAAAAAGAGGTGTAAAATCACAAAGGTGCCAGGTAGTTTGGAGTTCCATGGCAAGGCAGGGCCATCTCAAACAGCCAGATGCCCATGAAATGTTATTTCTGGGCACCACTTCAGAACTGACTTGGAGGGAAGTGTGACATTTACTGAGTCACCTCCACCACTTCCTGCAGCACCTGGCGCTTAGTTCAAGGGCTCTCATTTAGATACTGAGAACTTGCTTGCTGTTCAGGCTGAAAATAACACCATTTACTTTCATTTTTTTTTCTGAAAAGCTTTGCTGAAATCATGATCTGTAATGCAACAGCCTCCAGTGCAGCCCCATGTGCAGTTCACAAGCAGGATGAAAGAGCAGCTTAAAAGCTGTCAGTCACCTAGTACTTCTCCCAGGAGGCAGTCAGCCACACATAGCTGCTTTCTCCTTGAATCCAGTAACCAGCAACAAGACTTCCGTTTTCCAAGCCACCCAAACCATGCAGCATCCTGAGCACTGATGGAGGTTTTTGCCACTTCCCCTGACTGCCCCAGTAAGCTGTGGCCTCCTCAGCCTCAAACATGGGCTGCAGCAGCCACACCATGAACAGAAATAATTTTGAAGGACAGCTCTGAATCTCTGCCTTTATGAAAAGTCATTCAGGGATCCTGTGTCCCTGCTTGCTCCTGTCAGAGCCCTCCAGGGCTCAGGATGCACAGTCTCAAAGTGCAAACAATTTCTGAGAAGAGGAATTGAAAAGAAAAGCTAAATCTAATTTAAAAAAACCCAAACCACAAAACCAACAACCAAACACCGACAAGTATTTCTTTAGTTTCATATCTAAATTATTTTCACACATTTCTTCTGCTTTTAAGTACTCCCCTTGCTGAGGATCTAAAACTCTGATTAATTAATTGTGTATACACATTAAGCCTCCCTGTTTTGATATCCCATTTGTTAATAAGAAAATGACAGATTTTCCACCTTGGTATTACAGAATTTACACAACATTTCACATTCAATCAAAAAACATTCGTGGTATTTCTTTCAAAAGTTGAAGCTGGATGAAGAACATTTTGTCCTTATGAAGACAAAACCTTTCATTAAGGCCACTACAATCACAGAGGATCAGCCACCTAAACCCAAGTGTCTTTGTTGGCAGCACATCCATTAAAACAACTACTCGAACAGGATATGACATGTGAATGTTTAGTCTGTGGAACAAAAAAAGAAGAAAAAAGAAAAAAAAAGTATCAAATGTAGAAATGTAGAAATGTCAAGGGTGAAAGAGGAACTGGGGTTGTTTGCTGTTAGAAATGTCGCCACTTGCATCACACTGGCCTGTGAGAGCCATGCATGCAGAAGCACCATGGAAGTTCTAGGAAAGGATGAAAAAGCTCCCTTTCTTGTGAAATACACTGTTTTCCCAGAGACCATTCCAATTCAGAGTCAGACAGGAGTAAATGTGCAAAGCTGTCTGAGAAGAGCTGCAAACCCACGTTGTTCTTCCCGTGCATTTGGATGTCACGGCTCCCGGGACATGCTGTACAGCGGCTCCGCAGTGCCTGGGAGAACAGTGCTCGCCCAGCAAAGAGCAAACCCTCCCACTCTGCTGATGCTCTGCTTGCTCCCTTGCTCTGGGCATACTCTAAGGGAATAGTTCATTTGTTTTCAACCTCTCCTTGGTTTCTCTGGTCTGGGATATTGACCAAAAGGCACATAAAAATGTCATGTGGACAATAAACTCCCTATTTAAAAGAATTAATATTGCTGCATTAAGCCTTCAGGGTCTGGGAGGATTCATACAGGTATACAACTGGACATTCAGCTCCAAAAAATGAGGCTGGACAGAGTAAGACAAAATTATGTTCTCTCCAGCTGGACATATTTTATAGCCTGACAGTCTGCCACATTAAATGGAAGAGAGGAAAGACCAGTTGGGACGTGCACCCAAACTGAGATCTTCTGATCATTCCTCTTTTTTCCCTCTTTCTGCTCATATACCCGGAGACTTTGAAAACTAGGTGCAGGCTGGGGCTGGTTATGAACCAAAACAAGGAGAGGTCTATTGTAGACATCTGTGCTTGCTTTCTTGTGGGACTTGTCAGAAAAAGAGGCAGGCTGCATTTTTTTTACTGGAAGGGGAGATTAATCATCTAGGAAATGCAAACACAAGAGAAAAGAAATAGAGTCTGTAGAGACACTTCCAGATACATCATGCCCCTTGTCCTGGCCTTGAAGGCAGGCTCAGCACCCAAAGCTCTCCAGGCTCTGAAAGAGTAGAGCTGCAGGGGAATGGCTGTGTGCCAGAGACAGGCACCTCCCATGCCACTGCCAAGGCAGCAAGATCCTGCACACAGCCACATTCTTCATAAAATTACAGAAAATGTTAATTTATGGCAAATCCTTCCCAATTAAAGACCATAAAGCTCCACAGTTAATCAAGCTGATTAAATGAATTAAACTTGTTAAGAACAGTTTTATCAAAACATTTACATTTCTGCTGAGCAGAGATTCATGTGACTTTGAGCTGCAAAGTACACAGTTGCCATGAGAGGACTGAAAAGAGGATTTGGAACATTAACCATGTAAAAAATCAAGCCTATCACTGCTTCTCCTCACATTCATTTAAACAAAGGAGTTCCCTGCTCCATTAATTTCATAACCATGTCAGGTATCTCCTACTTTCTGGAAAGAGAGGCATTGTTTACCCACAGTGGTAGAAAACTGGGTCCAGAGGTGAGGCATTCATCCCCACCTTAAGAAACATCTCCAAGCCAAAGTGCTGCCAGAGGTCCTGGAAGAGCAGCACCCCTCATCCAACCCATGGTGTAGACCCATGGCACTTGTCCAGGAAAAATGATGGCCTGGGTCCGAGAGCACCCATAAAGAAACGTGTCCATAAGAGTACACAACACACACATGTCCACAGCTGTCTGAAAGATTAAAGTAACTGAGCAGGGGAGTTTTTCCTTGTATATAAGTCTGCTCAGCTCCAGACCCCACAGACATGGGTCCAATAAAGGCCTTATATGTCTAACGTCTCAATTTAGACACTTGTCTTCAGTGTCACCCATCCAAGGAGTGGTGTACTGCTGAGAGGAACTGGACATTCAGCCAGCATCCTACATATTTCAGAAGAGAGGTTGGTGGTGACATCACATTTACCTGTGCCACACCATGACCCACCAGCCCCATGTGTTCCCAGAGCCTCACTTGATGGGGCTGAGCTGGGAGCAGATAGACCTGTAATGGCTGGACACAGGCTGAGCTGGTATTGAGGGTTTTCTCTGCTTATGCAGAGAGAGAGGCACCCTCTCACAACACTCCACATCTCTTTTAGGATAAATAACATGTGAGGTTTGCTGTCTATCTGCTCACTGTAGAGCAAATCATGATGCTAGGACTTACACTGAATGCCTCACTCCTGCATAGCTCAAACACAACAAACCATGGCCAGGAACAGGGTATCTAACCACACAGCAGCAGGCTGTCACAAATGGGTAGCCCACATGCATGTAGAAGGCAGGTTAGTGTGGGCTTGGGATCCTTTTCAAATATTTAGCCCACCTCATTGATGGGTTTTCTTTGCTGCTGCAACATGCACTGCTCTCCACAGCAGGCAGTTGAATGTAGCACTGTGTGTCTGCCCAGCTCTGCATCCAGAGTAATGTCCTGCCAACTGAGGATTTAAACAGTGAGACTGCACAATTCCAGCTAAGAAGGCAGTGAAGTGGGAACAAGCATGTTTAGAAGATCTGCAGGTTCAGCATTTTGCAGTGAGTTCTGCTAAGGCAAAGACAAACTTGGCATTGGTACTTCATCTTCTGTGCCATATGCTTTATTCATCTGAGAGTTGTTTTTTTCCTGCAGGGCAGGGTGGATTGGCAGGTATGGAAAGAAATTCATTAAAATTACTTTGGTTGGTTCTTTGTGCTGGCCACCATCTCCATTTTGGTTTTTATTTCTCATGCCCAGAACAATCCTGAAACAAAGACATCCTCTCCTGGAGCACAATAAATACTCTCAAAAGGAGTGCCTGAAAGGCCATGCTCCTTGGATGAGCCTGTAAAGGCTACAAGTTGTGGGCTGGAGTATTTATAAAGAGTGGTAGAAACCAAGAGACTAATAATAAAAGTAACACACATTAAGAACCCAAATATACTTACATTCCATGCAACACCTGGGTATTGGCAAAGGTACCATCTGCTTATGTGCAAGCCACTTGCCTGGTTTTGCAACAGCAGGTTTCTCAGATGATGCTTGAACTGAGCTACCTATTCAGTTTTGCACTACTTGTCTGATAAATGGCAGCCTTTTTAGTGGAAAGACAGACATTTGATTATTTTAGATTCAGGGATTCTGGCCAATTCCTTCCCAAAAGTGGCTGGGGTTGAATAGCCAAAGAAAATTTATGCATTTAAACTTGATGATGCTTAAACGCTGCAAGTAAGAACACAGAAATGGACAGAAGCCTGAGGGATACCAGAAATCTCCAGGAAAGTTACTTTTCTGTTCAGAGAAACTGCCAGCAGCTCCTGATAGTGGCCATTACAAATGTATTTCCATGTTCTACCCTTTTAAAGTATATATTATTTTCAGTTAAAAAGAAGTCTCCATTCGTTCTTGAAGTCCTGTGATATTTCTGCACCTAATAGTTTCCAGGTCTGTCCATAGGCTGTAGCAAGCTTTTGTTTATCCATATAGACAAAGCTTTGAAGGGTTCAGACCACAAAAGCAGAAATCAACTAACTCATGAGCCACAGACAGACAGGGTGGGACATCTGGCTCCCACGGCTTTGGAGAAGCTTCCAGTTCACTGCCAGTTTGACGCAATGATATTGAGTAGCCACACAGACAAAGCTCTTTGCCTCTCTCCTTTCCTTAATTGTGAGGTTAGGTACAAACCCCTTCCTATTTCCACCTCTAATGCCTACAGGGAAGAAATAGTCCAAAAAGTTTCTTAAGAAAGATGAAGACTGCATAGGCATCCTAGTAAATGCTCTTCAGGTAGTGCATGTTTCACAGGTTGGGCTTAGGTGTCATTTACAAATTATGTTGAAATTGAGTCGTTTCATATTCTAATCCACATTGAATATAAAAATGAAGTGTCTCCTGCACATACAAAGTTCATATACCATTCCAAAGCTTTTACGTGTCAAAACAATCTGCCTGTTAAAACCTCTGCCTGAGTTTCAGCAGAATGTGTTAGTGCTGAGAATAACCAAGGGCTGGATTTGTCCAGAAGGGCCTTGCTCACCACTTTAATGCCCTTCCCTTTCCATATACTCAAACTGTCAGCCTGCCCAGACCCCAGGGAGTGCCCAGTGTGACTATCAATGGAGATGAATCATTTCCCAAGCTGGGGACTTAAAAACCTGTAAAGCATTTCTTTCTCTTTCTGTTAAAGGATTGTTTTGGATGTAGGAGGAGGAGCATGAGGAGGAGCATGACACGTTTGGTTTCTAGTTATGATCTCACAAAAAAATTGCTTCTGAAATGGGGGACTGGGAAGGAAAACAGCATCTAACAGCTCCTGCTGGGACATGGGCAATGCAAGGAAACATTTGGAAAAATAATCCATAGCAGTTGCTGAAAAGGGCTTAACAAATGGAAAAGAAGTATCAAACTAAATGCTGGTTTATAAAATAATAGGGCCTCATTTGGACATGTAGAGAGGTGAAGAACATTGTGTCACTGAGCAGAAGAGAGGTGGCTTTTCTCTGCAGTGTGCTGTTGGGTCTGTTGGGTTTTGGCCATCCTCAAAACAGATAAAGCAACTGTAGGCACTTGTTTGTCAAAGAGGTGTTGGCATACTGGAAAGAATTCAACTATGAACAACAATCAAATAACTAAAGGGAAGATTAAATAACTAAATATTACAGTTTGCATAAGTAAATCCCTAAGAGGAAGATAAAATCATTTGAAGATATCAACAACATCAAGGAGAGAGCACTGTTTACAGAGCTCCAGATGAGGTGTAACAAGAAAGGAAGATACTTCTTCCTGCAGAAAGGGAAAATGCAGACTGGAAGTTTGAGCTACCAACCCCCTGCTGGTGACCTTCACAGCCCTCTCAACACCCTACCAAAACCTCAGTTGGTGCAGAGGTTGCTGAGTGAGTTCCCTGGGCCACTCACAGCCATGATGGCAACACCCTTCTGCAAAGCAACCTGCCACACACGCCATGTGTGCTGCACACCACCATGCTCCTGTCCCCCCATGCCTGCCCCTCCCACATGGAAAAAGAAAGCCAAAGTTTCCAAAGGCATTTTCCCATCACTAAAATGCCATTTCTCCCCAGCATTTGATTCAACAGCAGAGCACAAAGCACCTGGTAGGTCTGCAAAACAGCAAGTCCACCTCTGGAGCCTGCAAATGCCACATTACAAGCACAGGTCAGTACTTGCCTGTAGCAATCGGATAACCAGATGCGTAGCAGCAGGATTTCACACACACCCCTACATGTTTTCTGGTGGGGCCATCCACAGAGCCAGTTTCTAATTTCCCCCTGTGAGCTCTGTCTGGAGTTAAAGTTGCTTAACTTTTCCCATTAGTGATGCCTTGCTCAAGCTCAAACACACCATGCTGGATGTCTGCCTCAGGCAGACTCTCCTGGTAATTTTTAGCTAAAATAATTCAACTGTCTCCTAGAATGAGATTAGAAAGATACATGTTAGCTTGCTCTGTTCAAATCAAGAGATCAAGCGTGTCTGGCTTCAGAGGCGGGTACTGGTATTCAGCCAGGGAAGGGGGAAGTGCCTTTGCAGGGGTCCTAAGTTCCCCCACCTGTGGTCAGGTTACAAGTTATACAAAGCCTCACTCTGCATGTGCCTCATGGGGGCTTGTTTGAGTTTGGTAGATAATTTATCTGAAGCCCCCTCTGTTTTGGTCTTGCTGCAGGCCAGGGACACAGGTCTGAGGGCTGCCATCAGCTGTGGCCTTGAAGGTGAAGTAGGGATCCTCTCATCCTGCACAGCTGCAATTAAGCAGGACAAAGACCCTTCCCCTGGGAACTGTCTGCCCTAGGCATCAAAAGATATAGAGTTGTTGTTGGGAAAAAAAAGTTTTTACATATGGATTTTAATCCTGTAGCTAAAAGCAACACTATCACGGCTCCTGTACAGATGGGACTCAGTCAGCAAGTGTTACATCAATCATTTCTAACTGCTGACTGCTTGACCCTACAAGCTTCCCATACTTTCAGTCTATGTTGGGTTTGTGTAATTTCCTTGATTTACATGGCAAACTGAAACAAAAATACAGGAATCCCATCATGTGACATCACACTGGCTACTGCATGATTCACCAGCAGGGCTGGCTCTGTTCTCAGATGTTAACTCCATCATGCTTGAAAAGCGGAATAACTGGGAATACTGATAGCCCAACAACCTCTGCTGAGGGAGCAGGCAGAAATGACTCAGCCTGTGCCAGCCACTTCCCCAGGTATTTGATGACAACAGTTACTGCACAGCAGAAATCCCTGGGTTTGCTGTACCCCAGGTTCTGCAGGAGGTATGATCTGGTGACTGACTATCCCAAATCTGACTTCTTCTGCTCTTCCTGGTGCTTCCAGCCTGTCTTCTGCCTTGGTCCTGCTCCCATATCCACCTCCACATGTGACATCAGTTCCCCTCTCCGGGCAGGGGGCCCTCAGCCTTTGCACTGCAGTAGGGTTCCCTCCCTCCTTCCCTCCCACCCCCATCCAGGTCCTAGCCCTAGTCAGCATCAGCCTTCCTGCATGTTCACCTCAGTATCAGCAAAGGAGCACAGCTGGGAGCACCTCCAGGCTCTGGTGCACAGCACTGCAGTGACCCTGTCAGCACAGAAAAAAAATGTCCAAGAGCTGCTGCACTTACAGCTAGAGGCTGCCATATCATCATCTGATTTAGCTGCCAGACTTGAACAAGTATCCACTGAGCAAGTGTCTTCAGAGAATTCATATTCTAACTCTTAAGTTTCTGTTGAGTGGCTGAGATCTGAGACCCTCTTTTCCCTATGGTTTCTTAGTTCAACTTATTTCCTTTTTCCCCCATGAAAAACAACCAAAGGTGCATTCCTGATATTGCCAAATTTCAAGCCTCTCCTGTAGAGGTAAAAATTGCTACAGTTCATCAACAGATCACCTTAAGAACATGTTTGAATATGAAGGGAAAAATATTGTTTCTCTCATCTCTTTCTTGTAAGCAAACAAAAACATTTTTTGCTGAAGCTTCCCAGATGCATTCAGCCTGAGACAGGTACCCAGAACAGCTAAGTGGTAGATAGATAAAGTTTTCAGGGTTTTACAAGCAACTGAAGACTTTGTCTTATAAGAAACATTAGACAGTCTTAAAAACAGACAGAGCCCACATCAAAGTCATCAAGTACATGTAATTTTAACTGAGCTTCTGCTGAGTCAGTAGTAAAGATGAACAGAAAATGCATGAATTTTATGGTAAATTCCCCAGATTTGTAACTGCTTTTGTACTTTCTAAGAGGACCATGGTGAAGAGACTTGTTTCCTTCAGAAGTGCCTGTGTTCTGCCACAAGCTGCCTAAGCAGAGACTGTCTGGGATCTAAATTATCTTGATGAGTGATTCTCCCCAGGACCTCCACTGGCTCTCCAGGAGCCCACTCTGGAACCTGGAGCTGTATCTTCCCACTTTCCCAGCACTCACAGACCTCCAGGGCAGGCTACTCATTCTGGAGGGGGCACCACGAGGAAGCAGGTGCCAAGCACATGTGTTGCATTGGTCAGTGCTTGACTGGGAGCTAGACACAGAGAGCTGCTGAGCTGGGCAGGGGAGCAAGGGCCTGGGATTTTTGGATTGACTGTGTAAGTGTGGATTATTTAGAGCCTGGAGTAATGGGCACCCTCAGTGAAGGATGCTGCCAAACAGAGGGAAAGCTGTGGGTTGTTATTTTGGATCAGGCCAGAAAGGTGGCATTATTTTGCAATCATGTTATGGCATGAACTAACAAAAGCCTCGGCCCATCTCCCAGTCTGTCACTGCTGAGCATTTCCATCTCTACATGACACACACACACACACACATGCACACAGTCTCTCTGCACAGGGCCATCCCATCAATACCCATTATGGCACCATACCCTAAATCAGGCTGCTCTTGCTCATGAAGCATGTGTACAGAATGTGCAATCCTCTGCCACCTCATTTTTAAAGCACAGGCAAAGCCTATTCCCCATTTATTTATGCAGACATGAGTAGGAGGCAGGTAGCAGGTCTGCAGACAGATGGGCTCAACCTGTCCTTCCTTCCTTCCTTCCTCTTGCCTCCCACCTTTTCCCAAGAATCCCCGTTGCATGCTTGCACCTGGGGTGGTGCCACAGCACTTGCTGAAACACCTCTCCCCCTGTTTCAGAGATGGTTTCACCTGTGACCAACAAGCTGGTGCTGCTGTTTCACAGTGCTGCTCTTCAAGCCCCTCTTTCATAGCCAAACCACGATTCCTCATCCTTGCAACTGGGAACCTGCTTATTTATTAATCTTTGCTGACAGAAACAGAAAGGAGTGGAGGTGGGGGACAGGAGGCAAGAGAGAAGTGTGTTTTCGTTATTGTGCTTTTGATTTCATCTGGGCAGTCTAGAAAAGTTGCCCTTACACCAATGGTGTGGCCACTGCTGGGGCAGCAAGGGTGTTAACAAGAGGGCCCGTGAGCCCTGCAGTGCTGCATGAGGTGTAGTGGTAATGCTCCGTAAAGGGAAACCCATGCACAAGTTTTCATGCGAATAATGAAAACCCAAGCCTCCTCACTCTTCTCCACATTCCAATCCCTCCTCCTGTTTTCGCTATAATTCCATTTTCATCTCTCTCACTTCTTTGTACCCCTGTTTTACAGATATTGCTCCTTTGGCAAAGAGCATCCCTGTGCTGACATGAGGAGTTTATAAGGCAGAGGGCTGCAACAAATGCCTTGTGAAGCCCAGCCAGCAGCCCCCAGCCCCCTTCTTCCCCTCCTCAAAGTTCACACGGTTTAGTATGCAAGCTTCCTGCTGCCTGCCCAGCCAGCTCACTATTCACAGGCAAACTGCGCTCCTCCGCTTGGCTCCCGAAGAAGAATAAGTATAAAAAGCCCTGAAAGTCTTGCTGCTGAGCCAGCAGGAAACTCAAACTGCTCTGAGCATGGGAACCAAGAGAAATGCTGTGGCCAGCACAACAGGTATTGTTTGGGAGGAAATCCCAGCAGCAGACACGATTGCCTACGCACACACAGATATATATGTATATGTTTAGTGTGTGCTTGGCAAAAGGGAGGGTTGGGGAAGTGTACAAGGAGAGAAGAATAGATTAGCAGATATATTCAAGAAAGAATAAGAAAGCTGCTCAGGTAAGATAAACAGCTGTATCACTAGCCAAAGAACCAACCTGTTTGCCACGCATTTGAACCATGTGGGACCTCAAGGTAAAGTGATGAGCCTTGGCCTTGGTCTCTTGACCTTGGGTTTTTGACAAATCTTTCTATGTCCTGGATTTTGTTCACGTCATGAGTGAGTTTATGGGGCAAATAGCATGTTTCTCCCACTTGCTGCTTTGATTTATGTCAGGGAACATTTTTTTATCTGGATTCCCTTTGAGTGAAAGGAAATGGGGAGATGGACTCCAGGAGCACAGCTCCTGTGCACTCCAACCTCTAATGAGCATCCAGTCCCTGGGAACCAGAGCTGAGGCAGTCTGATGTAAATCCCCTGACACAGCAAGTGTTCAGCACCAAACAGCCACCTCTGTGAATCTGCTTCCTGAGGCACCACACCAGCTGCTAAATATTGACACAGTCTATCTGCAAATACGGCAAATTTAAGTGCAAAAGGAGAAGGGAAAAGGAAAAACTTGAATTACATAACTTCTTTTTTCAGTGAATAAAAAAAAGTGAACAAAAGCTGTGGTAAATGAGCTCACAAATGTCACATTCACAGGGATCACAGTAAGAAGTTTGACAAGACAATATCTAAAAGTATTTTAATTATGATGTCTTACAGTCTTTCTTGACAGAGATGCTCCAAAGAAATAAACATGAGAGCAACAGGTCATCCCACCCAACTACCCAACTCAGCACCCCTTGCAATCATTCCAAGGAGAAGCAGCTGTGAAAAGCCCCCATAAGAGAATGTGTGGCCCCAAGTCTTTGGATAAACACCAAAAAGCAGTTTGGAAACCTGGCTGAAACAAGCTGATTCTCCAGAATCTGTAACACCAGTGGAAAATGTGGCTAAGAGCTTACTTCTGCTATTCACAGCTTTCCTGTAATAGGTTTTTCCTGTGCTATCTGGGAATTCCAGGCTACTCAAGACTTCTGCAGTGCTCCTACCCCTGAAAGTCCTACCCCAGAGTCATGGCTGAAGGAAAGAGAGCTGAACTCTTACTTCCTAGGCTCCCAAATAAAAAGTCCTCCGAAAATAGAGGTATCTTAAAACTCAGCTAACTGCCTTAGTGACCCTGGCATGGGCGCTGAGCAGAGATGAAGGCCTGGAGAGCCAAGCAGTAGGAAAGGCAGCTGGTGGGTGCAGAGATAACCTGGGATGTTCAGAGCAGCCACATGGAGCCAAGAATGGAAAACGTGACCAGTCCTTTGTGGTGGAAGGGACAAGACTCACGTGCAGGAGATTTTAGTCAGCATTGCATTTTGTCAGCATTAGAAGCTCAGAGATTCCAACCAGCACTTCTCCCTGCTACGACCACCTGGCAGAAAACAAAGCAGTCCCCTGGGGAGCAGCAGCCCCTCAGCCCCTGGAGCTGCCCAGTTTCCATCCTGCAGGGTGGTGACATGAAGCAGAGACACTCACTCCTCTCCTCAGCTGTCCCCACTCAAAGAGTACATTGAGGAAAGGGAATTAAACTGCAGTACAGCATTCCTGTACAGCAGATGGACTGCATTGTGGATCACTCCTGCCCCAGGAGTGTTGTATGTACACTGCATCCACAGGCACAGCAGCATGGCTTCCCCATGCCCTTGCACATTTGTAAATGCAGTGCTGTTCACGGGGAGCAAACGAGCAGCCCAGAGCCTGCCAGGTCTCTGCGGGATGAGCAGAGAACAGCCCGTACCACTGCAAGTGCAAAGGTCACCGAGTCATCCATGTTCTCCCCTATGAAGCACAGGGACTGAAGGTGCAGGATAAGACAGGAAAGATAACCCACCTCCCCAGGGCTCAGGAGCAGAGGCAAAGAGGTGAAACCCTCCCAGCAGCGGGCTCTCACACACAGCCTTGGCACTGTGCCTCCCTGCCGACCAGGAAAACTGGCTGCCACTACACAGAGCCCCATTCAGCCTCACAGGCCCATTGAGGCAGTGCTGGGCTGGGCTGCCAGCGAGGGGACACCCATTGACAGGCTCGGTGAGCGCTGCACACACAGTCCCTGCCCGCCGCCTGCGACATCCGCCAGTGGCTTCATGGAGAAAAGCCCTGTGGGTTTGCCCGTGTTTGTTATGGGAGCCCAAAGAGGAGAACAAAACTGTAAAGACAATACTTCTAAGTTGAAGGGGAACATTTCTTCCTGCATTAATTATTTCCCATGCTATTCCTGGCACTGACCTTCACCAGGAAGGAAAAAAAATCAGATTTGTTTTTATATCTTTTATCCGACTTCCTATACTAAAGCCTCTGGCTAGAATGACTCACATTTATATCAGCCATCACATTATATTACGGTGTATCAGTGCTGTGACCTGTCTTGTCTTCCTCAGCATTTGGGTTTGTTAGAATTAAACCTGGCAATTTGCAGCTATATTTAAAGACTACCTGCCTCAGTGGCAGTGTCCATAATACCTTTGTTTCATCTTTGGAAGTAATACCATGAGGATTACATTCGAGACTGCTAGCAATCTGCCCCAGATTGAAAGGAAATTTTTCTGGTTCTGTGCAGAGAAGTGTTTGCCTGTTGCAGAGCAGGCACCCCTTCTCCAACCACTTATGATGAAATCACTGTTGTGCATCACTGGCCTGTTACGTACCACTTGCCCTGTTAGAGATTCCTAGCATTATTTCTGCTCCCTGGGTGCAACAGAGTTGCATGCTGAAACCACAGCCCTGTGGGGGGAATGACCCTCATGGTTCCTCATCAGTCATTGGCCCAGCTTCTCCTGTCCTCAATTTGAAGGGTTGAGTAGAAACTCCACTAGAGGAGTTTCAGAGACTTGTGCCCCTCGCATAGAACCTCCCAAAGACAGCAGCAGGCTGGTCCTTGTTCTCTCATTCCATTTACACTGGGTTTCTTCCTCTGCTTTACAAACTCTGTGCTCACAAAGCATCACCTTTGTCATGAAAGGAGCATAGGCAAGCAGGTTACCTCCCAGACTTACCTTTTTTTTTTAAAGGCATTTAGATTGTAGCAATGGCCTGTCTGCTGCCAGAACTGAAGCTGTGCCATGCCAGGAGCTGTGTGAGAGCACAGGGAGCATCCTAGCCCTCAGCTGCTTCCAGCCTAAAACTGAAGTGGTCTAAAGGTTAAAAGAAAAATGTCATACTAGAGGTTCTAACATAATAATATACCTGAAAAGAAGTTTGATCTTCATCCTACATAATCCCAAGGAAAATGAGTGAAAATGTAACCATCCCACAGAGTCTGGACACTTTTCCCTGCCACAGAAACGCTGTTATGTGTCCACCATTGCTGAAAAACCCCTGACCTGCAGTGTGAGGATGGAACAAATGCTGGCTGCTGGCTGTGCAGGGGCCCTCTTCCATCTCTGAGCTGTGTGCCTCATGGCATGTCGGCAGGGCCAGTGCAGAATGTACCAACCTCTTTTATAAACAAAACAGCACCATGAACCTTGGTGTGAAATCAACTAATTTAAGGCAAATTGCAGCAAGTGTGACAAACAGCAGGAGGTAAGGAAGGCTTAAGGGTACTTCTAAAAGTGTTTATTTCACTGACAGCCCCAGAAGAGGTCATAGTCTGGAACTGGCAGAATGTTTTCAGCAGTCATTGTTCTTTCCAGTGCAGGTCTATCTGATTTTCCATGACACAAGACCTAACCACTGGGCTCAAGGCTGTACCACAGAATTTTAGTTCAAAAAACCCAAGAGACTTTAAAAACAAACAAACAAACAAACAAAAAAACCTGACCCATGGAAATAAATAGTATTTTTCTTTAAATTTGCTGTCGCTTTCATTCATTTACTGCTGCATGGAATATATTCAATGGCTTACTGTCATCCTGAAATAATAGTTATGCATTAATATCCATTGCAAAACTCTCTTCATTTTTGTAGGGTTTGTTGATAGAGGAGAGGAAGCACACAGGCCCTCCCAGGCAAGCTCTTATTCACAGGTACAAACCTTTTTTTTCAGTGATGAATGAATCCTTTCAGAAATGCTAATATCAGCATTTATACATGGTGGCCAATGTAAACAGTAACTGCTGGTTCATTATTCTTTTTGTATCCTTTGCCAATTTACAAATCTTCAGGGTTAGTGTTGAAACAGGTACTGTTTATTATTGGAAAACAGCAAAAATGTATTTAGTAACCAAAATCTACTGATGGGAATAGATGACATAACCTCAAGGAAGGGCTTTCCTGTGAACCCCACCAGTGTGAGAGAGGAGGAGAGAGAGTAAGAAGATGAGGATTTTGATACTTGGATCATATCTCACTGCTTGCATTTCCCCAGGAGATTTAGTACTACTTCTAAAAGCAGCAGCCAAAAATATGCTTTGATGTATCTTTCATCTAAGGCTATCTGTATTGATAAACTATGTTTGTACGGGTGAAGCACTGAATCAGATAGGACTTTGTTCCCACTTCTACCACAAGTCCTTAGGGTGTCCTTGGAAAAGCAAAGAGAGTTTGTGTGCCTGACCCCAACCTCTCTCAGCCAAGCAAAGGAGGAACCACTTACACACACAGCAGCATGGAAAAAAGTTCTGTGCATCATGAGATGGACAGCTCCCACTGTACTGAGTCCTCCTGAAAGAAGAGAAAACAAATTGACACTGGTCAGATTCAGGCTGCTCTAAAATTAATCATATGATTCATTAGGAAGCAAATTCTTCAGTTCAGAAATTACCAGTAACAATTTTTTCTTCTGGGATTATTGCTCACACAGATGGTGAAATAAAGGACCATTTCAAAGGTTGTGATTAATTTCAGCGCAAAGACACTGGCTTTGCTTTGATTGCAGGGGAATGTGACTTAAATTAGGCCAGCTGACTTTGTCCTGAAGAGGACTACAGTTTCTCACATGATCTGTAGCATAGCACAATGGTGGATGGTGACCTCTCTGGCCAAAGCCGCCGGGCATTCAATTCTGCCCTAGGACATTTGCCCCAATAAAGAGAAAATAGGCTGGATGGAAGTGGAGTTGTCAGAAACTGTTGAGGGCAGCTATAGATTCCAGAAAAAAAGCACTTCCTCAGATCACAGGGGATGACCATTTCTCCTACTTGCACTCTGCTCTCCCAAGTAACTGAGCACTCCTTGATTAAGCTGGGGAGACGGGGATGGAGGAGCAAGAAGCAATCTTTTTTGGTAAGGGAACATGTGTAGTAAATAACAGCTGCAAAGGCTCCCTCATGTATTGAAGTCATTATGATTCAGTGTTTTCCTTCCCAAAATCAGGCTTTAATGGGAAGCAAGTTTCAACCTTTCTAAAGGAGTACTCTACAATAAGCTTGTTAAGCTTGAAAAGTACTTTGGGAGCCCCTGGGATGAAAGGCGCTCTAGGAATGAAAGCTGATATTTACGATTATTGCTTGAAAGGAACAGAGAGGAACAGTAATGTAAAATATGAATGGCTGCTGGTGCTAAAAAACATATAATTGACTTGGTGCCAAAGAAGATAGTCCTAGCTCTCAAACCTGGATGACAAGGATTTAAGAGATGCAAAAGGTGGAAGAGACTCCTGCAAATAACAGCAAAAGCCAACCTGATTGCAGGGCAAATAGGTGTCTTGTGGGTTTTTCTTTTCTTCCTCCTAAATTGCAGGCCATATGATCTGATCTCTCTCATCCCAGCTCTGCCAGCCAAAACAGATGCTTGTTAACCACAGTAAGTACTGCTGCTTTGTACGCAACAGAGGAACCTACAGATCCCTTTGGACATCAGGGGGAAAAATCCTTGGTAAGTGATCATATGTTATGGAGTGGCCTAAGTAGATTCATATCTTATCTCACTCAAAGGACTAAGAGCAGAAGCACTTGAGGCTAATGCAAATTAAACTTCTCTATTTTAGAAAGCTATAAGAGAAGAGATCAGGCTGACAGGCTCTGCTCCTGCAAACACCTACCTGCATACTTTCAGCCTGTAAAATGCCTGCTATTGATTTTACACTGGGCATCTGGCCCCCTAATGTGGCACTCCACAGCTCCTAGAGAAGATGTTTCTCTATCCAGACCTGCTATTGAGACATCTTTATGTTGGTCTTTTGCTCTTCCGCTTCTCCCTGAGAAGAGCTAAAAGAAAATCCTTTGAGAGAAAGAATTATGAATCTTGACTTTTTCAAAAACAAGCTTGAAAGTAAATCTAGTGCATAAGAAATCTTCCCTATAAAAACCCACAGGATCTCAGGAAATGATTTTTTTTTAATATAGCAGAGAATAACACAGCATGTAGCACAGGCTGAATGCTAATATCATACACATTTAAATTAGATATAAGGTTATTATTTTTTTAATGAGCTACTGCAATGAATTAACAAAAAAGCCTGTGCACTCCAATTCACAGGCTCCAAATGAAGACAGGATACCTTTCACAGGCATGCATCAAGCAGATGTAGGTTAGTGGGCTAGAAGAATTGGAGTGGCTCAAGGGACAAGGATTTTGCTAATGAACACCCCACCAGGTTAGCAGCCCTCTGTGTCTCTCAGAGCAAGCCTTGCAACCTCTCTGCAGGCCAGTCTCCCATATTTCAAATGTGCCCCACATCAGCCAGGAGAGCAGTATGATTGTGCTCTCTGGGTTGCTGAAGGCTGAGCAGAGCCCTGGCCTCACCTCAGACTCTGGATTAATTTCATTGAATGGACACTGACAGGGCTGCTTGGCACTGCAGCTGCAAGCACTGGCACACTGTAAGGGGAAGAAGGTCCCCTGGCAGCTTGTGCTGCTGGGGCTGGGGTGTGGAGTGTGCTCCTGCAAGGTCCTTTCCATCAGCCCTCCTTTCTCTTCCTGGCAGAGTCTAATGCGGATGGATCTGCATTGGAAATAACAGAAAGTCCTTGGCCTTTTTTCCCCCCCTTTATTTCTTTTTTCCTTCCCTTTAGCTATTTAGGCCAACTCTGGCTAATCACGCTCTCTAACTTATACTCAGTCACTGCCATGGCAACCATTTCAACATGCAGTTCATAGACTGCCTCTGAAACACACACACCTTGATGCTTCGGGAGAGGCATTAGGAGAGGAGAACTATCATCTGCTACACTGACACATTTTTCTACAGAATTACCTCTGGCAGCATGAATCTCTTCTTTTAGCTCTGAATAGCTCATCACTTATTCTGTCCCTTTTTCCTCCCACCAAAATAGGTTCTTTAAAAACTGACACAGATTTATGGAGATGAAAAAGAAATGGTGTAGGAAGAGAAATGCATTTAGAAATTCCACTCTCTGCCATCTGAATTCACTCTTGTAAGAATCCTGAAAGCCTATGCTGTTACTGCTGCACAGGAAATCCTGAGACCTGGTTATAACATGGTGTTAATAATGCCAAGGTTGTGGGTTCAATCCTCTATATGGGCCATTCACTTAGGAGTTAAACTCAATTATTCCTGTGGGTCCCTTCCAACTCAGAAATTCTTTTTTGCTCTGTTGTGCCTCAGTAGAAGAGGAGAAAGCTTTGGGGGCTTGCTTTCTGGTTTTCTCAGACCCCAGGAGAGAGGCAGCAGCTCAGGAACAGGGTAGGTGCTTCTCCTTCCTCCTTTGCAAAATGGCTGCTCTTCAGAAGTGCAGCTGCTCCGCATGTGCAAAACCAGGTCTGCCTTCATCCAAGTATAGAGAGCAAGATTTGAACAGCAGTGAAAAAAGATCTACCTGGAGCATGTAGGTGCATTTTTCCAACAGCCACCTCTGAGGATCTTGCTCAAGGTCTGCTGTAATTAGGTTTGCTTTTGTCTAGTCATGATGCCTGGCACTCGGGCAGCAGTGAGGTGCTGCACAGGTGTCTGCCATGCTGCCTACAAAAGGACCATTTATTCTGCTCACACTTAACACAGTCTGCTCCCAGACAGTCAGAGGGGAGGCTCTGACTGCCAGCACCACAGCATTAAAAAGATCCTTTTTAGTTTCTTTATGTAATTATAGCTGCTGTGTGGCAGAACCTGATTCCATGTCTTGAATGTTTTATGTGTTTATGTGTGTAGGTTTCTAATGTGTATATATCACATGTAGTGTCATGCTGATCCTTATCAGGTGTAATTACACTATCCATTCCTTTCTTCCCATCTTCTTCTGTGTTTCTATCATTGTCAGCCGGCCACTAGCCACAAACAAGGCCTGCCCCACCACTACCACCTACTTGACATCAATAAGAAAAACGTTTCTGCTGCTGACCAAGGGAGAAGCAAAATTCAGATCCACCCATCTAAAGTAACCTGTGTGGAACATTTGATTTCAGTTTAAACTCAGCCCTCCTAGCCATAGTAGAGCACCCTCAAACACAGTTCTTCAAACCGAAATGTTTCCTAGGAACAAAATCTGAGAGACAAGAGGCAGGAGTCCCTAAGGCAAGTGGATATATCTCAGCCAGCAGGTAAATAATATACAGCAGTCACCTTTGCCCTGTTATTTTAGTACAGGCACATGCAGACATGCACACTGCTTTATAAGAACTGCATATGTACTTTCCAGCCAGCATCATCTATGCAAACTATCTTCCACTGAAATCAAGACTCTGAGACTGCTGAAGTCAGGAAACATTGTGTGTTCAGAAAGAAACATCATGTACAGTCTATCAAATCTCTAGGACTCCTTGACTATGTATAGCATGCTTGGGGGGACCTAGATCCTCAGCTGTCCTTTCTAATCTGCAACCTAAAGTCAAGACAAAAGCTGGCAAGAGGAGAATATAGGACATAGCTGACTGCTTTTAGGCCAGATACTTTAATGCTAATGCATTTCTGTAACTGTATAATAATCATGGACAAAATTACAATACATCTGTGAATGGGGAATACCATCTTCATGGCACGACTACCATACACCCAACTCTTCGGTGAATCAAATTTCTATAAACCACTGTCCTGAATTTAGACTGTCACCACACCTTCCTTTCCCAATGTATCCATCCTAATGTGTCAGTCTCCCTTGGCCTGTAGGCAAGGATGCACTCTCACCCCATGTGAGAGGGGGCATGGAGTGACAAAGGCCAGAAATTAAACTGGAAGTCTTTTCCTTCTTATGTCATTCATTAGCTAACACCAGCCAGACTGGCAGCATCTGGAGCAGAAAATCAAGCCAGTGAATCAGGACACGAGTAGGGGAGCTCAATCATCCACCCCCAAGCTCTTGATGTGGTCCTGGGTACATTTTTGGCCCAGGCCAAACAGTGTTCTACCAAACTGTTCCCAAGCATAGTCCAGGAGTTAGCATGGCCCAGGATTGTTCCCAATAGGTAGGATTGTTCCCAACAGGAAGTCTGTATGTGACCACGTGGTTTTGGAGGGCAAGAGGGTTTAAACATCTGTCACACCAGGGCCAGACTGTTACCCAGCCACAGAGCAGAACACAGCTGCTGCCTGGTTTATTAGCACAGACATGGGCCATGCCACACAAGCCTGTGCCTCAGGCTTTTGCCAGAGACAGTGTCCCCTGCCTTTGCTGATCAGGACACACCTCTGAGCCAGCTGTGCTGGTCCTCTCCCCCACTTTTTTCCAGGGCAGTGTCAAACTAACTTTGGCTAAAGCTGCTTTGAACCATCACATCTGACACTGAAGAGGCTGAGCAGAGCAGAGCTGATGCAGCCAGTGCCATGTTCCAGCTGGGAGCTGAGCCTATCCCCAGGAGCATCTCACCCTGCTACGTTCCACCCTACCAAATCCCACCAGGTGAGCACCTGGGCATGCCTGAGTTGTAGTCAGGGGGAAAGATGATGCCATGGTTGCTTGTTTCTCCACTGGAAGGGCTTCATTTTGACATCACACCACAGGCAAGCAGAAAAGGTGCCTCACTGGCTGGCATCATAATGGCAGCAGCAGCAGCAGCAGCAGCAGCCCAGCCCCTGGCATGTGGCCTCTGCAAGGCACTCCCGACCCAGCCCCAGCCTGATGTGTCTTCCCTCACTGCTCCAGCCAAGGAGGGCCTCAGATTTAACCAAGGGGGTGCCACAGACCAGCCAAGAACTTTAATTGCCCAAACAGGCAGTGCATGAACATAGAGTAGGCTCAAACCTGGGCTAAGCAATTGCTACAGACATACCCTCATCAAGTCTGGCACAACCATGAAATAAAGCTGGATGTCCTGAGGCCACCAGTCCTCCCTTCCTTGGCATTGTATTCCTGGGAATAGAAACCAAACCTTGCAGGGGCAGGAGAGCAGCAGCAGTCAGTGATTCTGATCAGTTTTTGTTTGATAAAAATGAAAATATGAAGGTGCCTGCACATCTGATCTCCTGAATTTTCTCTCCTGCATTTTCCATCAGAGAAACTGACCTCTTGGGAGGTTGCATTAGCTAGCACCTCTCATTCCTCCACCCCTGCCTGGGTGGCACAATATCTCTTCACAGAACTGAGCTGAGGAAAGCTGACAGTTTACAGGCAGAGCAGAAACCTGTACTGTGCACTCTCATCTCCTTTGGAATCCAGCATTAGGCGGTGTCTTGCTTTCCAAAGAGATGTGAAAGAGATTAGGAAGAAAGTAAAAATATGTTTTTTATATTTTCTTAAGAAACATTCAGGTCTTGTTGTGTTCTAAGGGAGGGCGCTGGCATAGGACAGAGATCAGAACTGGCCTAATTTGTATGTTCCCAGGCAGGTCAGGAGAGATTGCAGAGAAAAGCAAACATTGCAAAAACCTTTTGCAATGCAAAACTCTACAAACAATTGCAAATTGTTTGAGTTAAAGCAGAGAAATTGCTTGACTGGGTTTTGAACCCTTTTCCTCCTTCCTAATAACAAGCGTTTTCTCTTTTGCAAGCATGATCCTGGAATGAGAAGTCTCATAGTTTGGGGATATGTTCACACTGGGAACGTTCACGTGACCTTTCAGATCACATTCCTCCTATTTATAAGAGTATTAGTCATCCACTCAGAGAGCAGAACTAATACCATGTTTGTTAAATGACTAAATGCATGCTATGAATAACCAGCAGAGGGTACTTAAAACCACAGTTACATCCAAGAGCACACAGAGAAGCCCTGGCCAGCTAACACTCAGATGGGACACAAAAAATACTACTGCATGTAAAATACATTTGAAAAACAACTTGAAGACAGTTCATTCATAGGAAGGAAGGACTAAATTAATCGCGTAGATTCTTTTCCAGAGAGAGTTCACCTAGTTATTTAGACATATAGGAGACATGACAGCTGAAGACTAAAATTTGACAAAAGTCCAGGCAGAACTAACTGTAAGACTAAGAGGGTGGATCACAACTCTGCTGGACCTTGGCCTTTACACTACAGAGAAAACGTCAGGGTTGTCGTACTGTTTGCAACTTTGTCACTGGCAAAACACGAGGCTTAGGAGCTCTGAGTAATGTCTCATATGTTGCTTAACTTAGCTTCAGGGCAAGCACAATACAAACCATGCACGTTATTAGCCCCAACACGTTTGTGAGTCTCAGCCAACATGAGCAAACCTTCTGTGCCTCAGATCTTACCAGTGGCCAACAAACTGTCACAAGCAGTATCAGTTCCTGGGTCAGGAAAAAATGGTGCTTCCCAGGCTCTGAGGACTTCCCTGCTGCGTATGCAGTAGTATCAGCACTTTTGGAAGCATTTAGCAGAACGAAATAGTTGTAGTCAGTACACTCAGAACATTTTTGTAAAACCATATGAGTGCATGCATCTGTCAGGAGAGGATCTGGAGGAGAGGAGAGGAAGAGTGAAAGACAAAAAGGTGGGTGGAGCAGGAAGAAGGGAAGTGTAGACAGCAGACTATGTGCCCCTCTACAAAAGAAACACAGAAGCAGTCTGGGCCGTGTGAGGTGCACATTTCTGACAGCAGGGAAAATGGAAATGGGAACAGCTCTGCAAAGAATTTACAAGAGTTTTGAATAATGATGTGCAAATTATGGGCTGGAATGCAGAGTATTAAAGGGCTTTGAGTTCCCACCTGCCCCTCAGTTTAGCATTAAAGTCCAGTGATGTGCTTTCACACTGCAGAGGATGGTGTTGGGGGGACACTGAGATGCCTGGCTGCACTACGCTTTGGCAAAACCTTCTGAGGGTGAGGTTGGGCATTGCTGGCAGGAAGTGCCCAGCTGTAGTCACCTGGCACATCAGGGAGCTGCCCCTGCCAGCACCTTCCCAGTGCCAGCCTGCCCAGAGGGAGACCAGCGCCACACCGCAGGCAGCTGCTGAAAGGTTCAGTGAGAAGGTGGCAGCTAAAGGTGCAAACATCACTTCCTCATTGCAGCCTCTGTGAATGGCCCTGCCTGTGCAACACAGAGGATGTTTTGAATGGCAGAGCACAGGCAGTGAATCATCATATAATCACTGCTGGTGTGTCCCAGCCTCAGTGTATCATCAAGCCTTCCTTTGGGTCAAGTAACCATCTGAGTCTGACTCACCGCCACCGCACAGGTTTCTCCTGGCGCAGGCTGGCGTGGTCAGTGAACAGAGCTAATTGAATGTGCTCTCACTGCTCCACCTGTGGCCCGGGAGGGCTGGCAAGGCTGGGTGCAGCTTTGCGTGCAGACCCTGCTAGCACAGAGGGTTCCCACAGATCACGTAGTCTGTTGGGCACAAAAGTCAGGTAGCTAATTGTTAACCATGTAAGTTATTGCTGTTTCCTTAAAAACTCCTTATGGGTCAAAGGGTTAGCACTTTCACGGGCTAGAGCTATGTCAGTAGCAAGACAAGTCCTCCAAAACACAGAATAATTGAAGCTGACAGGGACCTCAGGAGGTCATCTGGTCTGACATCCCTACAAAGCCAGGCTTAACACTCCCCTCCTAGTCCTCAGAGTCTGAGCTGTCAACATAGAGGAAGGAGAAATCCCATATAAGCCAAGGAGCACTTGTGCTGCTGAAGCCCCACCCAGACCACAGTTAAGAAATAAAAATGATGGGAAAATCCAGCAACATCAGGTAGTAGCAGAAGGCCACTGGAAAGACAGAGTAAACTGAGGGAAAGACCAGCAAAACTAGCGTAGGAGAGAGAGAAAGCATGTTTGCTTCCTTTGCTGACAAGATGGAGGCAAGAAGGGTGGTATGGAGACATATCTCCTTTCTCTCAGTTTGCTGCGTATGGAAAGAAGCCACCTCCTGACACCATGAAGGCAAAGAGTCAAGGTTGTTGCAGCTGGAAGAGGGAGCAGAGTCCGGGCTCCACCCTGCCTGCACAGTTCTTCCTTTGCAGGCCTTGAGAGGGGTGGAGGGAAGGGGCAACCCTCATTCCTCTCTAGGCCAGATGGGAGCAGGGTTCACCAGGTCTCACCTCCACCCTGTCACTAATATCAAATAATAATAGTATTTAGCACTTCCATAATTACCTTTGCACTCTGATATCACAGACACAGCTGAATTGGAAGTCATTAAGATCATCATAATAAGCTTCAGTGGATCCTTTCAGTCAGAGGCATTATTTAGCCAGCCCTCATTTTCGTGGTTACATCTGAATAAGCACTCTGCATTGAGGTGAGGTTTGCCGATGAGACACTTTGGCTTAAAGGCAGTCTCCTACTTGCAAAGGCAGAATAAGTGTCATTATGCATCATGTTTCACCAGACTTCAAAATGCCAAGGAAGGTAAGTCAGCCTACAGCTGACTCCACCTTCAATTTGTAAGAGCTGCGAAACTCTTCCCATGGACTGGCACGTGGGGAAGGTCTGCCATGACCCCCAGTTATGGAAGCTGCCGTTCTGGAGGCCTTCAATGCTCAGTACAAGCAGCCACCACAACCTCTCACTGCAGGGGTCAATTCAGCAAGAATTGTTACTAAAGCAGAGAGGGCAGAAGGCCAGAAGTTCTGGGAGCACCTTGCACTGGGAACAGGAGCACCGTGCTGACCTAGTGAAGGGCTGGGCTGCTGGCCAGAGCTCGGGCGGGCGGACACGTGGACAAATGGCTGTTGCTTGGCTGAGCATTGTTGGGGCCTGTGAGCAGAACTGAGTCCAGAGCCATCTGCAGAACAGGGATCTGCTGATCCTGGGTCTACTTACAGTCTCATTGAAGATTTCTTCCTTTGGCCTTTCACTAAGAAAGAATTAAGTGGCCCTTTAATTGTGGTTACTTCAGTTCCCTATTCATAAATGCAAATAAAGGCACTTATTTCTCCCATTTTTGTTTGCCCTTTGTGTTTGAGCTGTGAATCCCTTGGGAATCCACAGCCCACATACCAAGACCTTCTAGGTGTACCTGTCTTATTAACAACAAAAGTAATGTGCTGCTTTTGTTACTGAAGTAGGAGGAAATGTAGGCACACGGAACAAACCCTTGTAATGCTATTTCTTATGTTTAAAAAAAAGAACAAAAAGGTAATAGAGTGTATACTTTGACCAAGAGCAAAGGTAAAATCACAGCAGCTGACTCAGTGTAACATAAAGAACTTAATAGAGTTGGCAACATTTCAGCTGGCCTTCTCAGGAACATGAACATGGGAACGTGTTAAGAGTAGCATAACATATCCAGAACAGTGTCTGAATGAAAGAAAGGAGTTAGTGTTGGGCAAAAGCATTATTTTCAGCAGCAAGAAAGTTATGCCGGCAAAGCATGAGCACAAACTTGTGTTTATTTCTTGGTGCTCAGTTACTGCCAACATTACGAATAAACCCAATCAAGGCAGAGAATCTAAGCCTGCATTACTGGCCCCAAATAAAGCTGAAACACTCTCCCAAAGTGCTTGTGACCTAACCATTCAATATATCCTCCAGAAGCAGGTTAAAACAGAAGACTTGGGCAAGAACCAAACAAGCTTCAGTGCAGCTTAGAAATACAATTAAGACACAAAGCTGTTTCTCTACTTCAAGACAAACTGGCTGTTATAAAAAATATTGAGGAGCAATGACACTTCCTGAGCTCTGGCTGTATCTGCAGTGGAAAGGAGTTTCCCATGCCATTTCCTTAATTAGCACAAATATGCTGACAACCTTCTCCATGCTGAAATCAAGCCATAGGTCACTAAAAAGTTGATCTATCTACGCAGCTAAATTCACCACATGCTGAGCCAACATGTTGCAAAGCCGTAATCAGTACCCAGATTATAACATGGCTTTGTCATGTATCCAGCTGCTGAAACAAACTTGGATGTCCCAATATGAAACCTATTTGTCCTGCAGTCAGCAAACAAGAAAAGTGCCAATATAGACATTCAATGTTTTGCAAGTGCTAGGATTGTGTGCTAGCATTTATTGGATCATTTTGACCATTACATGAATTTATAAATATGACCAGTTGAATTAGAGAAATAACATGATCTGAAGATCAGATTCTAAGCTTGCTTAAACTGAAATAAACAGGGAATAACTCATTCAGCATCCAATAATTTACTTTGGTTTCAACATGGAGAGATCAAGGCCACAGTTACCTCTTTACACAGCTTGATCTGAGCTTTAGTCCTTGTCAACAGCACGTGCTATAGTACAATCATGCAGCAGTTGAACAGAAAAGACAGCATGCCAATACAGTAAATAGCGTAGTACCAGCCCTAGGGAAAAGTTCAGCAACCTTATGACAGGTATGGTTTAAGCGTGTGAACCTGAGCCTTGTTCCTCAGACAGTTTTTGCCTTGCTGGTAACACAGCTGGCAGAACAAACCCCAAACACAATTTATGCCTGACCAGCTCCTGGCCAGCTCACAGCTAATTCTGAATGGAAGCTGTGATGTCTAAGCTGTTTCCTCCTGGCCAAGCAGCCCATTTTCCGTGACTGGTTCAGTAAGGTCGCTGCCTGCTGTGCGGATAGGGCACTGCAGCGTGCCAGTGTGACTGTCCGACCCCTTCTCCCACATTCCAGTTGTCCCTAAAGTAGTGCATCCCACAGTATGCTGCACCAGGGGCTGCTGCTCTCGGAAGGCTTCTTCCAGGAATCCACCTCCATCGTTCCTGGTCTATGGCGTCACTGCCCACATTTTCCCAGAATCACTTGGCACCAGTGTGGCTCGACAGCATGGCAGGTAGCCCTGCCAGCATAGCTGCTGCTTGGAAAATCTGCCCTGTGGATGTAAGCTGAGCATTTCACTGGGTACCCGCTATAACTCTTTTAGCTGGATACAAGGTCACAGTTGTGAGTAACAAGAATGTCTCTTTGAGGACATTGACATAAATTACCTGTACTTTCTTGCCAAATAAAAATAATAAAAAAAGAACACCAGAAAGTGATGTCCCATGAAGAACAAATTAGATCCCATTTTGTGTCCCTTCACCTGTAGAGACAGGTTTGAATGTCACTGAATTCTAAACTTGTGACTGTCACCCAGCCCAAAATGAATGAAACCAGGCTGATGGCTAAGTCTGTAACTTTCCTCTTGAGCTGTTTTCTTTCCTGAATTTTATTTTGCTATATTTATTTATTCATTTCCGTAATTGCCCTTCAGTACCACATCTTTAAGACACAAATGCACTGTCATCTGCCAAAACAATTTTTCCTTAGGCACTGTCAGTAAAAGCACATCCTTCAAATTTATCATGACTCGATGGGACTCCTCCTGAGCTGGTGAGGCCAGAGAGAAAACTATGCCAAGGGCCAGAAATTGCAAGCTCTCACAACTGGCCTTGTCTTCCATTTGAGGTACATGCAGCTGAGCCCTCATAGGGGCAGCTGGACACTTCAGTGGTTACCGAATAGGGAAAGCAGACAGATGTCCCTGCCTGCTTGCAGAAGGACAAGAAACTGACAGGAAGCAAAAGTGCTTCCTACTGCTCAGACTGCACCCTGAACCCTTGTTGCTGTTAGACAACCTTAGTCTCCCAGGGAGAAGGGGAGGGATGGACTGAAAGTAAGTCTGACCTTCCTGCAAGAATGGACTTACTGATGCTGTGCTGGGCTGAAATATGAAACCACTGAAACTCGAGGCCTAGAGAGTGGGAATTACCAAACCAAGCCCAGCACAATTCAATAAAACAAACTAAGTCTCACACAGCAGCTTCCTCTTCCTATTCCTTCTCTCTGAAAGACAGTCTGCACATTTTAACCACATGGCAGCAGTGATCTAGATGCCAAGAAAGCTGACAATGTCCGGCTGTGCGTCAGCACAAGCCAGAAGGACATAAATCAGGCAAGGTACAGGTAGTCAACTGACTCTCCATTGTGCTCAAGCAGGGGCAAAAGCCCCCATCCACACAAAGATTGACACACCTTTGTCTCCCACTGATCTCAATATAAAATTCATATTTGGAGAACAGAACCCCATGATCCTGGCCTCATTTACACCAGTTTCACACAGTTATGTCCTTGGGAATACCCCATCTTTGCACAAGTGATCCCAAGACCAAACCTGTCTCACTCAGCATCTCTGAGAACCACTAATATCTAGGTCTTTCTTCACTGAGGGAAAAGAAAAACAAACAAAAGCTTGACATGGCTGGAAAGCTGCTTTTAATCTCCCCAAGTTACCATTGAAGACAGATCAAGGAGCTCACAAACAGGAGGGCAGCTTGGAGCCTGCAGATCCTTCACTGAATACATGAGCAAGCACCACACAAACCTTCCCTGCAGTCCCACAGCTGCTGGGCCCTGGCCAGGAGGCACCACCAACACAAGGCAAATTTCCACAGTAATCTTTCTCTGGAGAGTTTCTGCTGCACTGGCATGGCTGAGCTGCTGGTTTAGAATGTCAAAGTCCTCCCTGCTGGAAATGAGAGCACCACTCGCAGCATACACCTCACTTGAGCTGGCATTGGTTTCTTCCCATTTTCTAGCCTTTGCCATGATAGTTTAAAAGTTTGGGTCTATGCCTTGTTTACAAACTCGGCTCAGGACAAAAACCCCAGGTTTTAGTTTGCTGAGCAAAGGCTAACAGGCCTGACCTCAGTCATTCGCTGATCAGGGGACTTACTGAAGAATTAGGAAGTGCTAATCCAGAAAATGCCCAATATTGATGGCCCAAGAGGAGTCTTGCCACTTTTCTCACCTCATAGACAGCACTCTGCCCAATGAACATACCACAGCACACTACACAGAAAAAATTATCTCTATCCTAGACATTGTAAAATACTGTACTGAGTTACTAGCTGGAGCAAGGATGTGGTGCTTGCAAGAAGTCCCAGACAGCCTTGGAGGCAGGATTACTCATGTATCACAAAACTCAGATGAAGCTGTGCTACTTCCATTGCTATAGGGCAAGGTGGAGGGAGAGACAGACTTTAACATTTCCAGAAGACTTGTTTTAGCAACTGATGACATATGGGGACAGGATTCACCAAACCTCCCTTGGCTCAAGAATACAAAATCCTATTTCCCCATATGCCATTTGCTAGCCACCTAGTCAAGTGCTGTTTTAAAGCCCTAGGCTTTAAATTCTTCCTGGCTAATTCATTGTATTGACCTCTGCCCTGCCAGAGGGGCAAAGACCCTTGCTTTGGGAAACCATTTTCCCACAAAGTTATCTGAGCTGGCTCTGCCCTTCCCCCAGAGGTTAGTTGTGTCTACAACCAGCATCTTGAATTGATGAGATCACAAAGAAATAAGTGGCTTACACAGGTGGAATTCAGTACAAATAATAGAAGTAAACACCAGCTTGATATTTGAGGAGTTTCTGTGGACAGTTTCATTTGTGCCTACTAGCCTACAGGTGTCCTACAAGCTAAGGATGCTTCAGCTGACTCGTTTTTTCACACCACCCTCGCCTGTTTCTAAAAGCATCTCTCCTTTTGATCACATGGCAGCAGGTACTCACTTGCTTACACACACAGCAGTGTTACAAGTGACTGTGCTGAACACATGCTGCACTGGTGAGCTCTGCAATATTATCTGTGGCTATAGGGCCACCACCCCTCCCACAATGTCTCATTTTTCTCAGTGTAACCCCAGGTTTGGCCACTTTTCAGAGGGAAGCTTGCTCTTCCTCTCCTCCACCCCTCTGAGCTCAGCAATCAGGAACACAGAGGAAAACTTCTGCTCATTTGCGCTTGGGATGAGCAAACAGCCAGCCCACACTCTGTCCAGCAGCATGAATGCCAGGTTATGTGAGGACATGCCAGCAGAGCCCACATACCACTGCTGGGCCATGAGCACTTCAGATATGACTCTGCTCAGGAGACTGAAATATAAACAGCAATTTCTGGGAGGAGTGGCTCCATACAAATACTCCCCCATCTTAGTCACAGGCTGAAATAAATAAATAAATTATCAAAGCCATATAATCTCCCAGTTGGCATGCTAAGAGTCATGTGACTGGTGCCAGCCCTCATCCCAAGGTGAAACATGGATCCAAAGAATGGGTCCTGGCTTGTGGTGCTCCAATGGCACAAAGGGGACAGGCAGCAGCCCCTAACTGGGAAGGCACAGACTTCACCCACCTGACAGACAGCAGAGCCCAGCTGTGTGCCACCTGCTCCCAGCTCCAGCATGCTTACATAAGGGAAAAACTGAGGGGGCAAGACCACATTTAACCCAGCAATCCCCACGTGACCAAGTGGATCCAAAGTGAATCCATCCCACCCAAAACCACATCTAGGAGGCAAAACAAACAAGGGCTACTGCACAGGAGGGACCTGAAGTGGCTGGGGAACAGGCCTAAGAAGTAGTTTCCTCTTTCCCTGTGCTTTGGTGAATGGGAATAGTTATGCAGGGAGCCAAGAGGGCACACTGGGGCAGAATCAGTCTAGACTTGCTCTGCTTCTTGTCCTCCTTCCCGCAGCATCTGCTGCTGGCCCCTGTCAGAGGCAGGATAAAGAGCTAAGCAGACCTTGCATCTGGCACAGCACAGCCATTTGTACTCCCCTGCCTTGTGAGCCTGGCCAAAGCTCCTGCGTGTGCATGAAAGATGATCCCAGCGTTAAATATATTCCTCCTCTTTGTCCAAACTAGAAATGGCTCCTCAGCCTACAACATCACCAGGCTAAAATGTTAAAACATCTAAGTATAATCAGGAATGCAGATGGAGGTCCAAGCATGGGTAAGCAACGATGAGACTATTTTAACAGGAACTATCCCAATGGGCTCTGAAAGCTACCAAAAGTGTATCTGCACGTTGCTAATTATATTTACTGGTGGTAGTTGGCATTTTTTTTCAAGCTGAAGATGAGTCAGAAAAAGGAAAAAAAAGTCCTTTATGTTGTGGTAGCAGAAGGATGTCTCCTGAGGGTGTATGTAATGCACTACTGTCACGGCATGACAATGGAAAAACTGACTGCTGAGCCAACCAAACCCCCATAAATACCTAATGATATCTCTCTTGGCCCAGATTTTCTACAAGTCGGTGCCTGAACTGCATACAAAATGACAATCGATATGAACGGATCTCTTTTCTCAACAGAGCCAGAATTTAAGAGCCCAGCTGAGCATTATATTCTAGTTCATACAAAGACATCCTTTTAAAGGTCTGTCACAATAACTTAAAGGTGGTGATCCAGCAGAAAAACTGCTAGGCCTCTCCTCACGATCTCCCCCATGCTCCAGCCATGAGCACAAAGAACAGCTGGCCTTAGCACACAGACAGTATTATTAATTACAACATGGTGACACAAACAATGACTGCCTAGGTATGTTATTGGGTCTGCATTCATGTGGGGAAAGAACAATATTTTCTTCCTTTTCTCCTTCTCCTCCTCCTGGCTTGAGTAGCTCTGCCACCTCGTGTACTCGGCTGGGGAGGCAGCTGTGCCAAGCACCTGGCCCAGTTACAGGTATGTGCACAGACACAGGGAGCCCGTTGTGAGAAAACCCAGCCTTAGCAAATTTCTCGGGCCATCGTCCAGCCTCTGCACATTGGGCAAGAGACTCTCCCTGGCCGCGGTTACATCAGTCACCACCACCTCCCTCAATGTCATGGCACGGGAAGAGGCTGCCAGGGGAGGGGAGGGGGGGGGCGGGGGGAGGCGGTGGAGAGAGAGAGAGAGTGTGTGAGAGAGAGAGAGGCAGTCGCTGTTTTTTTGAAACGGGCTGTCCAAAAAACATTACAACACCCTTGCCGGTTTCCAGTGGGTTTGCTCAGTTCCTCCCTTCCCGTGAAGACCACACAGGCTTCGCGAGGGCGTTCCGCCCTGCCGCAGAAAGGCGGTCTCTGGGGCCCACCGCTCCCGGCAGCCGCTGCGCAGCAGCGTGATTCCCCCCACTTCCTCCAGACGATCTCCCACTTTCCATCGAGGGCCAGAACCAAACTCAAAAGCTGATATTTAGAGAGGAAAACATAAGCATTTTCTTTCTTTCTTTCTTTCTTTCTTCTTTTTTTTTTTTTTCCCCCTCAGAGGGATATTTTTCATGCTGCTCCGCCCCCAGCAGAAGGGGAGGGGGGCAGGGCTGGAACTCGGAGCATTTGAAGCCCCTCACGCTTGCGCTCGCCCCTCTCACCTGCCTCTCCTCTGCCTGCTCCAGTCCCTCGCACCCTGCCGGCCATGCACGCTCTGGGCACAGAGGCTGCCCGAGGCAGCCCTCGGGATCCCGGGACTCCCTGCCTTCCCAAGCCGGCAGCAGGTCACAGGGGCCCAGGCTGGGACTGCCAGCGCCGGCAGGCTGGAGCACCGCTGTCGGCAGGGCCATCAGCCAGATCCCCAGCTCCCACTCTTGGCTACTGCCAAGGGTAAATTTAGAATGATCCTCCCAGCAGTGACTGGGAATCTTTGCAAGGCCTCAGAGCAGACCCCGGACAAGGGATGGCGCTTCAAAACAGTCATCTGGGGCGTGGTGTAAGCAAAATCACCGTATAAAATAGAGCAAAACTGGCAAACGTATTGCTCCTGGCATGAATGTACTTCCATATTGATTCAACACTTAAAAAGGCAGTGAATGAGAATGAGGATGTCCTTTCTTCAAACCCTCCAGCAAATTCACTTTCACTTTTGGCAACCTGCTGTTTTCTCACCCCTCAGCTCCTTCAACCCTGACCGCAGCAGCACCTTCCTCCACCGCCAAACCCTCTGTGCTGCCTCCCCTCGCTGCCTCCTCTGCTCAGCCTCTTGCCTGAAGTCCTCCTAGAGGAGGAACTGAAATTTTTGCCTGCCTTGGCAAAAGCAGGGAGACATTGCTGAAGTCCACTGGGAAGCCATCACCCATGCGGGGAGCACAGCTGAGCCCCGGGCTGTGAACCTGCCCCTCAGCCCTGCCTCTCCTGGGACAGGAGCCCGTGCGGGTTTGCGAGCTGGCCAGATTGGGGTAGCTTTTCTCAGTCAGAGGCTCTGGAAGGATTATTTGGCTGCAACATATCATATGACTTTGTTCTTAGAGTTACATTTTAACTGAGAAAGTTTAACAAGTATGACTTATGGGCTTCTAAAATTGGCAGCAGAAAAATGAGCTGAGGAAGTCATGGAAAAAAACCACAAGCGAGGCCATTCCATGTTATGCACAATTTCTGGGCTCTTTTTCCAATCTTCTGGTTTTTTTGGATGGTGGAAAATATTTTCCAGCTACACTGGCCTGGCTTCACTGAGTATGTATTTATGCCAAGTTTATAAAAAGCAGCTGCAGACATGGTTGAATGAAAGGATTACACTGCTGTCTGTCTTCCAGAAGGTGCTTCAGTTCACACCCTGTCCCATAGAGCAAGGCTCACTTCTCAAATTTCCATGAATTTATGTAAGGAAGGACAAAATTTGAACCACACAATACAAACAGCCATGGCTGTCCATGCCAGTGGGCACGCATGTGTGTACACACAGCTCTCTGGATAGCTACTAGCAGTTCCTAGCCACTGCTAACGCTGGCTTTTAGCACTTCAAGTTTACCACCATTCCTCCAGCATCTCCCCACCCTACAGCTTGGTCCATCTTCCACGAATACAAAAATGGGGAGAGGGCTTTCAGGGTCGAGACCCCGGTCTCAGTGTATTTCTGCTCCCTTCTTCATGCATACCTGCTCTCCAGCTGCTCCCACTGAAATTCAGGCTTCACCAACCTCACGTATTTTCAGGCTGCCAGCCTTTAAGGCTAGGAGGGATCACTGGAAGCATGCAGCCTGATCCCCTCTGCAGCACACAACACTGAATTTCAATCAGGAACCCAGGCATCAGAGGCATAACCTTAATTTTCAGCCATGCCTTGTCACAGTCTTGGCCTGATACACTAGTCACAAGAGGAGAGTCACAAATAATTCTTCACTCTCCAAAACAGAATAGCTCCAGGGGGTGGGGGGAGGATACAAACTGAAAGCAAATGTATATAAAAAGGTAAGGTAGGTGGTAAGCTGCAGATCATGCATTACAGATCTGTATCCTGCTGTTTTTTCAGTCGACTATGTTAGAATAACAGTACTGAGAACGACAGTGTTAATCAGGAATATCGGTCAAGACAATATTTCCTGGCAATTGTTTGAGAAATGCTTTTCTCACAGCTAATTTCTCCCAAGAGGCTGTGTTTTCTCTGTTTTTAGAAGGAGAGTGATTAAGAAGGAAGGTTTTTAAACCTCTGCACCCTGCTGGGGGACAAAGAACTGTGGGGGAAAGAAAGGAAAAAAGAAAGAAAAGAAAAAGGCACAACAGCTGTAATGTTCTATGAAATGATTTTGTTCTGTTCTCTTGCCGAGGTGGTGGGTGCAATCATCAGTTTGGCAGAGATAAATACAGGAAGAGAAGCAAGCCCTTTTTCAGGAGCCGCAGCTGCAGGAGTGCCACATTGCCATCTAGCGACACGGGCTCTGCAAGCCGAAGTAGCGGGGCTCCGCCGGCTCCCCGAGCCTCCTGCACCGGTGCCACCGCTGGCCAGCACACGTGGACACGGGAGCCCCTTTCCTTCCCGTGATTGACAGCCAGGCTTGAAAACTGCAAAACTGCTTGGTCTATTAAAGACAGGTGTAGGAAGGCAAGGGAAAAAGGGAAAAATTCCTCCATAAAGAAGTTTAAGATGAACTTGGCTTTGCTAGGAAAAGCTGGGTTTTACACTGAGGCCCGGACAGATTCTCAGCTTCCATTGCTGCTGCTACTGCTGCTGCACACAAAGCTACCACAGCTTCGTCATCTTCTGCAGTTATCACACGGATGTCTGTGGCAAAATGATGGGCTGGCAGAAACAGTGAGCACTACCTTGTCCCATGGAGACAGGTCTGAATCTAGACCTGATGCCCTGTTCCCAGTCATGTTGGACCAAACAGCTGTGTGCCCTGATGCTATCTGCAGTGCCAACCCTGAAAATTTGACTCCACTGTGTACATCTGCAATGTACCTTTTCAGAATACAAATGGTAACCTTTCAACACTTTAAAAAACAAAAGCCCAAGTGCTAAGCCCTTTAGACAGCAAAAGGCACTCAGTCTTCAGAAGATGCCCAGCAAAGGGCAGCATACAAATTCTTTTGTATGATCTTCACACAGCAAGTTAAAAAGTGCAAAGAGCTTTGGTGTATGAGAATTCTGACACTCACTGAAAGCTGTTAAATTGAAAGATACTGGCTACAGCAGACTTACATTTACTCAGAAAACAAAAACACTCCCAGTGCCTAAACCCTGCCAGAAGACACCCTCATTTTGGGAAGCAATGAAAGAAGCTTTGCATCAGGCATCTAAGACAGCCCACAAAGCTCTGCTTCATGGCACATGCCCTTTCCACTGAAATAAATGAGCAGTCTCACACCTTAAAGGCATTGAAAGGTGATTAGCAGCAGACTGTATTGTCTTTGGGGCAAAGGATGATGTGTCTAGCTAATCATTAACTCTGTGTCTCTGGTCCCTGATTCTGGTGAAGCCTCACAAGAGCACAGCTACACTGCATCTGCAGGCATGTCACAAAGGGTGATATTTTTTGGTATTAACAAAAAATAATGTGGTCTTCCAAGAAAAAAGGAAAATGCACTTAAGTTCCCTCAAATGAAGATAATCAATGCTGCTCCAGAGAACTACTCTTTCAGCAGAATGTCTTCAAAAACCCAGTGATAGTCTCTAAAAATTCTTTGGTGACTACATATACTATGAGAACCTACAAATACTTTGAAGTTTCAAAACTACTCCTGCAACAATTGATGACAGAGTTTGCAGTGTCACCCCCTGAAACCCACATCCCCTGCAACATTATCAGGAGCTGGGCAGGCAGAATTTGAACACTCAGATTTTGAAAAAGGGAAGGGCATGAAGATTCCTGAGTCTGAGCCATTGCTGGTTCTGTCAGACTGCAATCTGTTTCTTTTTTTCTTTAAATCAGAGTGAGATCACTGTTTTTCTTGAAAATGTGCTGCCAAAGGTAGGGGATACCTATCTTTGAAAAGATCTAAAGTCTAATGACAAATATTGTCAGGCCTGCTGAAGATCTTCAAGGGCAACGCAGCAGAGAAAACACTGCTCCCAGCTGACAAGGTCCTAACACCATTCTGGAAACAACCAAAATAAGAGAGGGATTCTACAAAGGAGTCTTTTTTTTTTTTTCCTTGCTTCACATTTTATGACCAAAAGCATGGGGAGAGCACTGCCCCAGTATCAATACATTCCATCTCAGGGGATGTGTTCCCTTTAGAAAATCAACATAACTTATGAGCACTCACTTTCATAGTTGCCCAGAGAAGCCAAGGTGCCCAAGCGGTGTTCAAACTTAGTGCTCAAGCTCCCACTAAGAAACAGACAATCCATTGGTTCTTGAGCATGGCAGGGCACACCAGTCTCATCATCTGACTTCCTGAACATATGGTTTACCACATAACCTGCCAGGCATGTCCTCCTCTGCTTTCTGGAAACCAGCTCCAAAATAGAAAAAGGAGGATAGAGTCAAGAGAACTGCTCTAAACACCAAGACATGGAGGGTCAAAAGCATGCTTTAGAAGGCTGCATTGTTTTTAAGGATGGGGCAGCTGTCCAAAACTGGACTACAACTTTCTCTCTGTAAAGTACCTCTCCAATTTGCAACCGTTTTATCCAGTTGTCAAGCATTCACAGTTTGCAATCCAACATTTAAGATGGACACTGACTCACTGCATTGCCTTCTAGGCTGTTTCCCTTATTTATGCCTGCTTTAATACCTATGACCCAGCTTTCTTATTTGCATCATGGTATCACTGAATTTCAGGCACTACAGTTTGGGCTGATTACAAAGTCTTGACAGAACAGAGTTCCTTTTAAAGTTGCTATCCAACAGCAATCTAGACTTCTGAAAGATTGCTTCTTAGATTTTCAATGCAGAAGGCATTTACAAACTGCAGGACTGCCAGCAGAGCAATTAACCCAGTGCTTGACAGCTCATGTTATTGCTTTCAGTTGGGGGGGAAGTTGTGCCTCAAATCTATTCAGTTATAAAGCCTATAATACTTCTTTCTTTTGGTAGGTTTAATTATTTATAGGCAGATCTATGGTTGGTTGAAGTCTGATTTTTCCTGATTACACTAGTAACTAGCACTGATTAGCCAACTAGTCTAAAATTAATGTGATGTAGAAAAGAAGCAAGCTTCAGAGCTTCAAACAAATTTCAGATAAAACACCCACCCAGTTACTACCAAAACAATCATACTATCCCAAACCTTACCTTTTCCCTTCCTGTGTCACTGTCCCAATGTCCTGCTCTTGACTGCTTGGGTTTCCATGAGGAAAGGACCATGCAGAGTAAATTATGGGATCAGGACTGCAGGCTGTGAGTTTGCAGAAGCAGAGACTTCATCTTGACAGATTCTTCAGAGTGCCACACACATTTCTGCTGATACAGAAGTAATAATAATTTCATGCTAAGAATTCTGCCAGTGTCAATGGCCAGTAAATAACATCCCTACAAAGAAGTAAAAAAGGGCCCTTAGTTGTGTCAGATGACTTCTAACAAGCCAAGGAACCTGATGTTAAAGCTCAAACCTTTAAATGGAGAGATAAATGAAACATAAACCAAATAGCAACCCCTCATGGTTATGCAAATTCAGGTGTCATTATAGCAAACACTCTGACTAGAACTCAATAAATATGGAGGCTGTAACCTGGGGTCAGATGGGGCTTCCCTTCTTTATATAGGCAAAAACTTCCACCTCCTCAGTGCAAGGAGCTGGCAGTCTTCCTCATGGTAACTTACAGGACCAGGCTGTATTATACCAGGTCAGTGTGTGGTGAAAGTAAATCTTCATCAAAACCAGACTGTTCCCAGCAGTAATGAAATACTGCTATGAATTGATTAGGTGTGTACTATCAATTAGAAACAACAAGGGAGAGTTTCTCAAAGAACATGCTTGCTCAAGAATCCCTTTTCTTCATTTCTCCATTTAATTAGTCATTGCATTATAATTCAAAAATTCATGCAATAATCATTGTCATTTTAATCATCAAAGCTGAATGTACATTCTTTCTCATTAAATAATATTAAATACAACAAGAGATGCTAACCAGCTAATGTTTCAGAGCTCCAGGGAAATTCTCTTTTACATACATGCCAAAACAGGCAAATACTGTTTTTTACAGCAAATTTCTGTATCTTCCAGGCTATATTACAAGGTGTAACATGGCCAGAGTGACCTAAGGAAAGAGAAGCAGCATGGTTTTCACACAGTATCTTTTATTAAACAGCTTTCTCTAGATGTTGTCATGTGTTAGGCAGACTGAAGAATTTTACTAAAAAGTTCAATGTTTGGAAAAATGCTGATTGATGGCTCCAAGGGTGGAAAATTTCCATTTACTTGTATAGCATACATACATTTTACCCCCCCACAAGCAAAGACCAGGGAGCAGAGAAAAAACACTTGTGAGATGTAGGAGTAAAGATTCAGTTTTGAGCCAGGGTGCCACTACAATGCGAACAGGCATGAGAGAGACAAAGTATGAGATCAGCTCACTTCATGGCAGCTGCAGGATCACAACGGGGTGAGTAGATTTTGTCAGCATCAGCTGAAATTCAACCAGCATTGAAAATGCATCCTGTCACCAACCTATAATATCTTGCTTCTTTATTTTTTTGGTTGGCTCTCCTCCCATGGCCCATCACAGGCAGAGTCCAACTCCAGGTAAAATCTCAAGATGCAGATTTCACTTCCACCCCTCCTGCAGTTAACTGTGAAAAGTGCATTCCTTTCACTCCAGCTAGCAAAGCTCACCCAGAATAATCACGGCTGGGCAGGGGAAAACTTTTCTTGCATGCCTGGCAATCAGATCCTGGTGCACTTTGTTGCAGAGTTTAAATTGTACAATGCAGCTGGCTTATCTATTTACCTGGTTTGTACTGAGAGATGGAGAGAAAGAGGGAAATCCTCCTAATCATGACATCACATCAATTTAAACACACAGGTTTTTAAAAAGACAAAATTAGGTATTATCAGTTGAAACACATTCCACTGCTGCTCCACTGAGCCTGTCTTATACACTGTACCAAATCTGTCTGGACAAAATGCTGCATTGCATCACCTCACCAGACAGGAAGATTCTAAAAATTAGGATTTTGCAGGGCGAGCTTGCACAAAATGTGTGTGCAAAGCTGCCCTCTGCTGTTTAGATTGAGACCTGCTCAAGTAAATAATTGTGTGACCAAATCAGTTTTTAGCTGTAAGGGTCCAACATGCAAAGGGGCAGAACCATCTGACTTCATCTGTTTTCTGCCTCCATGCACACTAGAAATTTCATACACAAAAGCCACTCACAACTGCTTTGCAGCATGGACCATCCCAAGAGATCCATAGGCTGCAGCAACACTGTGCCAGCTGCAACACTCACTCTGTTAAGCAACTTTCCCACCATGGGTGAGCACCACCAGACACGCTCTCATCCCAAAGATGAGTCAAGAACATCTCAAGGTGCAAGGGAAATGATGAAATTGTGAGTGAGCCCTGCAGGACATCCATCTGTCAACCTGCTAAAGACAGACCTGACCTTTTTGAAGCAGGACAGGAACTGTATGCCTGGAGTCAAAAGCTTATAGTTCAGAGGCCTTTAGGAGTTAAGGACTATTAAGTTACAGGAATGATTGGAAAGCAGGGTAGTGAGCTCATCAAAAGATATCCAGTAAATATTCTTTAAAACTAGCCCCTCCTGCAGGGAAAGAAGAGAGAAGCTGGATTTTCTTTTCAAGAACACATGGAAACCATTGTACTTTGAAAAAGCTGCCCATTATCTAGTGCCAGCATGTTGGACAATTTGGTACAAAAAACAACACAGAAGGGCCAGCTGTTTTCTACAGCTTCACCCACACATTCATACACCAGATGTAGCAAACTCTGCTCTGTGAGAACAGCATTAGACATCCACATTTTCTTTGGGAAGTTTGAGTTTGGTACAAATGCAAAAAACAAGTACTGTTACCCAGACTAGTTCAGTTTCTGGAGAGGCTCTGATGAAACCTGGCCCAGTCCTCATGAATTAAGCACAAATTTCAGCTCTTTGCAACAGGCTTTGGTCAGTGCACAGAGAATGCTGTAAGCTATGCTGGTCAGTGTAAACACACTAACTAAAAACCAAACCAAAACTTGGGTACAAGAGAAACCTTGAAGATTTTTTTTGTTCTTTTTACATCAGCCCTTTTTATGTCCATACATTTAAAAACACAGAAGCATGGGTGTGCAGCACAACATGCCTTTGAAACAATCACTAAAAGCACTTAGTGACCACTTCAAAGATTCCCTTGATGTTTAACTCATGTTAACTGTAACACAACAGTCATGTAGGGCCACTGTTCAGCCTAAGGGATTTTAAACACACCATCAACAGATGTACAAATGAAACTTTAGAAAGATTCTTCTGAGTGCATAAATAGCTGGAGCTTTACTTTGATGATGGCTGGCTGGCCTCCTACACAGCAGGGCTGGGACTTCTCCATTTTTCATGTTAAGGGCAACAATAATATTGTGTCAGCCCCCAGGGAAAGGAAATTAGTGCCAGATGATTCAGTGTGTGCCTGACCACTCTGGTTTTGGATTTGATTCCACTATCTAGAAAACTTAAATGTGAGACATCAAAGGTAGTCCTGCATGATAATGAAACTAGCTGGGTGGGTTTTTTTCTATAAAAGCTGCCTAAGAAACTTTTAACTTTGAGGACAGAAGACTTACCAACATATAACTAACAGACCTCTCCGTTTCTTTATAAGAAATCCTTTTCGTGCTGTAAACAAGTGCCTTTTTCTTGGAGAAGCACAGAAGGAAGATGGTTCTTTCTGGGAGAAAGACTAGTAGTTTGACCTGCAGTAAAGTAAGATTACCAATTCATTCTCCAGCAGCTGTGAGCTCCATAGCAGCAATTACTTCCACACGTTTTTCATTTGTACAAGTGAAAAGAAATATACAGCACTATGCACAGCTAATGCAATGGCATTACTACTGCTGATGCAGAAACATCCATCATTACCACCACGTTTCTGATGACCTGCACTTTACTGTGTCTGAAAGCAGTGTCTTTGCTGAGTCTGAAACATCTGTGGACTGTGTGAGCTTAGCTACACCTCTGTCAGCCTGCTGCTCTTGGAGCAACAGCAAATTTGCATTCTAGACAATAGCTTCCAACTCTTCACAATTGTACAGTGTTAGCTTCACTGGGAAACTTGGGGAGAAGAAAAAAATTCAAGTCTTATTAAAAGGATTCAGCATTCCACTCTATTAGTCCAAGGCACTCAAAACAGGTATCAGAGCTTGCTCTAGCTCTTACTACCTAGGTACTTCTGGGTTATCAGATATGAGAATAAATTTGCATTTAAGGCTACATTTAAACCTATGCTGTCTTAAATTTTGTTCGCATCTAACTTTGCAGGCTCAAGAAAATGAAAAATGTTAGAGCAATATGTGTGTCTATGATGCTTATTACAGCAAATACCATTTATAGATATAATCAGACTGTCACCAAATCTTCCATCAAAATCAGAATTGACACACAGGTTTGCTGAAACACAGTTCAGGAGAGCTTTGCTGTAAGCTAAAATGTGAATTCAAATTGTCATTATACCAGAGTGTAGAAAAATGCTCAGGTTTGACAGAAGGGTGCTACTTTTGTCTTGTGCTGTTTGGGTTTGTTTTTCAAGGCAGGATGGAAGATTTATTCACCTTAAAACAATGTTAAAAGCTGGACTAAAAAGATAGGCTGAAGTTACCAGCAAAACAGAAGGTAAATATGCTAACAGTTCTGTCAGCATAACCTACGAATTCCTACTTTTTACTCTTAAGGGTTAGAATGGAAAAGAAAAACTCCTTCAAAAAGCCTCATTAAAATCAGAACCTTCTGTACTTTCACAGTATTTTTATTAAGTGCAAAATAACTTTATCCCTGTAAAATAAATTAAAAGAGCACGCTGGCCACTGTCCCCTGAAGAATATGGCTGCTATGCTTTACTTTTACCTTATGCTACCTGAACAATTCAAGCACAAAGATTAAACTACATCCAGTTGTTTAAGACATGTTTGTTGATACCAGCCATTAACTTCAGTATTATCACATTACAGAAAATTTCAATAGCACCTCAAATCTTTGGAAATAATGTTTTCAAGGGCTTAAGGGGAAAATTCCATAGCAAACCATCTCAGCAGAATGACTCAGTAAAAGCCATTTCTATTCCCAAACCCAGGAACTGCCTGCTAGGTCACTATCAACCATACACTTAACCTCTCAAAAATCCTGTGTGAGGCAATTTCTGAACCACTGAGGAGAATATGCCTTTGAAGAAACTTGCACCAGGCTGAAATGAGACAGAGCTGGCTAGAGTGCTCTCAGTGGATCTCACTTCTACAAGATTATGCCACCTAATACCTTACTCTAGCAGTATCATCAACACTGTCAGCTGGTCTGAAAGACACCTCAAAGCATTCTCCTCAAGTTAAAAATGAGTCACTGTGCCAAAAAGATAAAGTTGTTTTTAATTGTTTCTTCTGCCACCTGAGTGCTGATAGCACAAACTCAGAGAATAGCAGAAGCCAGTCTGTTTTGACATTTAGAAGATCCTACCCATTAAAAACTTGCTTTCATAAGTACACTTCTACTCACTTGAGCCTGCTGTATATTATTTGCCTTCTTTTCATTGGCAAAGGAAAATTCACCACACCATATCGAAATTGTACATCTAATTGTATTAGCTTTTGCTAATTACGGGATATCATTGTCTTACCTTAGCAGTGTAATTTTCTTCTTAAGGCAAATGCCTTTAAAAGACTGTTAACAACCATTTGCTGTGGTCTTAAAGACTACAGACTGAAATATGTGAACTATCTTGCAACATTTCAAGCTTTCCAAAAAAAAACCCTACTTTAGTGCTCTCAAAATGTGCCCAGGTTCTATTCCAAACAGCTTTGTTTCAGACACCTGTATTAATAGCGCTTTCAAGTTTGCCAGTAATTTTGAACTGACCACTTTACATGTTTTTGTTCCTGACAGAAATAGATTTGTCATTCTTTCTGCAGCCAGTCATGTCTTACCATTGTGATCTGCATCTCCTTCTAAGGTGATCTGTTACTGTTTAAATGATCATATATTTATTTTCTCAGGAAATTACACAAAGTTTTAAACTTAATTAAAAGTATTGGAAGACCAGCCATAACATTAAAAATAAATTTTAATGTTGTCACTTTTAGATCATTTGTTTTGACGCCCAAATATTCTGAATTTTAAAGTAGTACTATAGGGACACACAAGTGCAGATAAATCTTTATTGCCATAACTTTGTTTTTTCAAAAATGAGCATTGGGTTTTTAATAGGTCGTAGTTTTATGTCTGTATATGTACAACATTACAACTGCGTATTTTAATAATAATGAAGTTAGTGATACTTTGATAACTCAACACAGTGTATTTATAAAATGAATTCTTATCAAAATACACTTTTCACTGGGATAATAAATAAAATCCTGCGAAACCCACCTACACAAAGTTAATTTTAACTCTGGTAGAACCCGATGTGGTACACAGTCCATTAACTACTATGTTTGCCCCTTTATCCCCCTACTGATGCTCATCTTCTGGGGTAACAAAACTTTTTCCCCCCGTTGTGGTGTGACCTCATTCAACATCATCTTCAGCCAAGCACTGTGCATTTACAATTCTCTGTAAGAAGGAGAAAAACTCATTCACAATTACATAAAATTGACAGTAGGCAACTGATTATCAAGCAATGTAATTTTACACTGAACATTAAGCAGTGTAATTACTGAACAAACTGATTAAAGTTAAAAATGGCAATCTATTTGAATAAAGTTTTGAAGTCAGTTCCACAGAAATTACAAACAGTGCAATACCTAACAAAGTCAGATAAACAATATTCTATCAACCTCAAGTGATGACCTCTGTGTGGTTTCTGGCACTGTTCTCTTGAGAAACATTTTTGTTCAATCATTTTCCCAACTCTTACATCTTGCATACCTGACACTTTCCAGTGTTACCACTGAGTATATGGACCTTTACCTGAAATGTAACCATGCCTGAGCTGTAAGAAGAGCCAAGTGATACCCAGCACTGAGTCTCTGCTTTATGTCAGGTAACACTGTTAGGGAGTCCCCTTGTACTTCCAAGAACATAAAACATACCATTTATTTCACAACAGACTCACTGCGAGCACATTAACATCATCACCCACTCTGTACTCAGACTGAAACAGAAGGGTATTTTATACACAAAGCTACTAATGCTTTATCATCAGGGAAACTCCCAAGCTTCCAGAATTGGCACAGATTCTGGAGCTAGTTAACATCTTGTGTCTAAAGCTGTCCCCAGAAGCAACAGATTCATTTTTATGAACTTCCATAGCATTTACACACACTTGTAGAAATGCAAATTTAAAAAAACCCTCTCAAGACCCAGTGCAATAAAGTTACTGTTTTTCCAATCCTCCCAACTTGTTTTTGGGAAACACTGGATCCACTTATAGTACCAGAGCTGTGGTCAGATGCCTCTGCTTCAAGAACTTAGCATACCCTATACACAAGAGAAGTTTTGTATTTCTATTTTATGCTGATTGCTATTAATGCTACATGATGATTTTCATAATCACTTTTTAATATCTAAGGTGAAAAAAAAAAAAGCTTCTTTTAATCTAACTGAACATATTAAAAAACCAACAGATTACAAAACCTGATACTCAATACTAGTGCAGTGGATAAAGTAAGTAATTAATTTTTTTTCCAAACCAGAGCAACAGGGAATGCTTCACATACCTGGCTTATTGTAGGGAGCTTAGTTAGAAGCATTTGAAACACTGGTGGTGGAAGAGTCTGCTGTAGAACTTGTAGTAGCTGCTGTGGCTGCCCACACACAGCAATGGCATTGGTCAAGTGATCAACACCCTTTTCATATTCACCTGTATGACAAATTACAATGTTTTGAAATCAACCATCTTCCACACTGTAACACATTTACATAAAACATCCACTAAGAGTGGATTAAATTACGGTGAGTCAACCCACATGAAGCTCTTCACCTTCCCTGACGGACTTTCTGAACACATAAGGTTAGAAACAAATAAGCAGATTTTCTTAGATGAATTTGACTCCCCAGAATTTCTTGGTGTATAAAAATCATCTTCTAACAAAGGTAGAGAAAAATTATTTTACAATTTACCCTTTGGAAAAAGAATATTATTACCTTGAGCTAATAATTCCTCTCCAAGCTGAATCTCCTCAAGGAAAAACTTCTGAACTGCTTCAGCATCTTTCAGATCAGGCAACTATAAACACACAGAGTAAAACTTAAATCAGCCCTTAAACACCAGCTAATAAAAAGTTAGCAGAAAATAATCTCAACTGAAATTTAACATGCACACAACCCTATTGTTACAGTGACACTGGCAAAAAAACAAGTGTCACCACTAAGTTACATATACTCAGAATGATTCTGAAAATCAGACTCAGGTCTTATAACACTACATCAAAAATCTGTAGAGAGAGAGAGCCTGAAATATCTCTTCTCAGTTTATTAAGTATATCTTTTAGGAGCAAATATAAATTCTAAGGTGTATTATGTTTATAACAACTGTATTCCTTGCAATTGTTTAAGAGAAATCTTATATTTTCTTTCTGGATCCATTGGTAATAATGAAAAAGAAATAAAATACTTATGGCAAAACAATCTATCAAGTTCAGTTATAAGAGTATCCCATCAATAATTTTAAGTCTGAAAAGTCGTTGTTCATATTACAAAGAGAGAAAACACCATCAAATCAGACAGTGAATGTTGTACTTTCTTATATAACTCCTCTATCTGACACAAAAATGAAACAACCATACAATTACTTCTGAGCATTAAAAAAACCTAAAGACTGCGTATTTGCAGGACTGTTTGTAATCCTGCAAATTTGTTTGTAAAACAAATCCTTAAGCAAATCTTACAAATAATACAAGTGAAACATCTTTCAAAACATCCCTGCATTATTGAACACAGAATTACCTTGGAAAGTCCTGCTCTCTCTTTGGCAAGCTTCTGTTTCTTCCTTCCTGTAAGGATAAAAACATCTTTTATTTTCAATTTGCAATTAAAAAGCCCTTCAGTTTATAGTCTGAAACCATGAACAAATCAAAGTCCTTTTCCAAAGAAGAAACTGGTAATGGATTCAAAATATTGAAGATTGAGCAGAAGACTGCAACCCACTCACTACAACAGAGCATCATTTAGAGGTCTAATGAGGGCTGGCAGTAGCACCAGCCCAAAATGGCAACTCTTCTCCTGAGGGCTACAGCAAACAGCACAGCACACCTCCTGAACTGCAGGCACACAGAAGCAAAGAGAATTAGAGTAATAGAGGAATTATCCACGTGGCTTCTAACAATAAGCCACAGAAGAACTGTCTGGAAGTCAAGCTATCTAGTTTTGAACTGCATGGTGCACCACCAAGGAAGGGGAACTTCAGCAGGTGACAGCAGATACACACAGTGCACTTTCTCAGCTACTTTATAGCAAGACTTGGGAACTAGTTAATAAGTGGCAGCGTCTCACCATCCCTCAGCAAGAGCAATACCAAAGCATACATTTCTGAAACCTGAGGAAAGCAAACATTTACAGATGGAACAAACATTTACAGATTTAACTGCCTACCTAAAGGCAAAAAGTTGGTCTGCTACATGAAGTTGTACCACTTCAGCAAAACTAATGTAACTAAAATTCAAGTTGCTTTTAAAGCAGCTAGACAGGTATAAAAAGGTATCTTTATAGTAGCACTTCTCCATACAAGAAAGAATAATTATACTAATTATACTGCCCATTTCCTTGGAATAATCATTTATGTAAATCTTCAGTTCATCAACTGAAATAGTTACACCACTAAAACCTCTGAATACAGCCTGTGGTTAAGCTGTCCTTCCACTCTTTGTCCTCAGTGTCTGCTCAGAAAACTCCTATACTGACAAAGAACAACTGTCACACAGCCCTGATTTTTCTTTTGATACAATTTTACAAGCTGGAAATACTTCCAAATTTGATCAGCAGTTTTACAAGGTAATTAAAAATTTTCACTTGTCCACATGGTGAAGAAGGTCAGGAATACTATTCCCTAGTACAGTGATAACCTAACATGTGGCATTTACTGACAAGATTGTGTTCTTTGCAGAAAGGGAGTTCACATTCTAACTAGATGGAACACCCTTTTACCTTAATACACCATCTTAATAACACTTAGCACCTAGATTTCTACAACTAACTGACCTGTGTATGTTAATTTGTACTATAGATGGAAAAACGTGTTGGATAGAACTGTAGTCTACTACAATTTTATAATTTTGGAGGGTTTCAATAGTAAAGAATTTCTCCCGAAAGTTACTGCTTCAATTAGCTCGCTCCAACTTTTCAGAAGCATTAATTTGCACAGAACTTTAGCTTGCACTACTAGGCAAACAAGTTTTGATCATAGATAAAATTGTAAAGATTAAATTTAAAAAAAAAATAATATTTGAAATTATTTACTATCTAAACAAGCCACATTGCAGCTGTAGTGCATTCAGCAAAAACACCAAAAAGAAATACAGAGAGTAACAGCTTAACATGTGTATATCATTTTGAGGAGAAAATTGTGGGTTTTGGCATGACTATGATACCTTCTTCTTAAAATGTGATAAAAATTCACCAGGTTAAGCATTCTGAAATAAAGAACAAAAGACATGCTGGTCACTTGGACTAATGAAAGCTTTTGACCACTGATCATACAGATTTGAAATAATATACTTCAACCTGAAAATAGTGAAGGAATACAAAGAATCACCAAGATTTTAAAACTGAAAAATGATCTACCAAATCCTTCAAGCCTGACTACTACGGAACTTTGTTTTCATCTTCTTAATACTTTTTTTACAGGCTCTTAAAAAGTTTACTAGCTAAAACAAATTAAAAACTCAAGTAACTCTAAAGGATATTTATGAATTCTTCCCATAGTGGTTGAGAAGAATTACTAGTTTCAAAGTATCTTTGAAATAACAACCAAAAGCTACATTTGTAGTATGAAAAGCAAAAAAGCAATGGCTTTGAGGGGTAAAAAAACCTCAAAAACAAACAAACAAACAAACCCCCCCCAGTTTGTTTTTTCTCAGGGACCTTCATGAAAATGAAACACTTCCTTCTATTCTAAAGAGATAATCACATTTTGAAAAGGGAAAGGCAATCTTTTTGAATCAGTGGATCTTTATTACCACAGAAATGCTGTGCATGCATCCAAAGCACAAAGCTGAACTGCAGCTGTCACAGTGCAGGTCCCCCAGGCACAGATCTTGTACAGGGTACAAGTTCCAAAAGAGAACCAATGGATGACCTGTCCTGCTGGCATGGGTTGCAAAGGCCCCTGAGCAGCCCCAGCAGCTTCCCACAAAGGAGCAGAAAACCCAAAAAGCCATCTGTATTTTCAGCTCTCATCAGTGAATCTGCCTACTGCCCTCTCCTCTCACCAGGCAGAAATTCTGGCTGTCTCTGAACAAAAACATGTGTGTCTGTATTTTAAAGCAGAGCACTTCTGTTTTATTCATTCAAGAAGGCAAACAGTAAACATACCTGAACTATTTTATTAATAAAATACAGCCTGGGAAGCTCAGCACCTACACATGTTTATAGCATTGCTATCTTTTTTTCCCAAGACTAAATATGGACATGCCCCCCAAACTAGCAACAACAAGACCTAAAAAGCCACCCAATAAAAAAGTCCACCCACAAAACCTGCTAGGTAAGATTAAAACATGTGGAAAATCAAATACCAGTAGTTCTATACACCTTCCAGAAACTTCCAAGAAATCTTTTCCCCAGAAACCTAGATCTGCCCACCTCATTTTTATGGCATTTTTATGACAGGCCTTTGCAGTGTAAACTTTGGCCCAAACACAGCACACAGAGATGGCAAAAAACCCAACTGGTTCGTTGTTTTTAAGCATGTGCTTGACAAAATACAACAGGCAATCCACTGACACGTTAGGTCTCTTGTCCTTCCCAAATTCTGGTGACACTGCATCACAGAGGCTGAAAAAGGATCTTACCCTAAGGAGGTTACTGGAAAAGATGTGCTGCAAAGGTGGTTTCTCCAGCTTTCCATCCCACACCCCCACTATTGCACAGCACATGGAGCATCTTTACATAAAGAACTGCAGCTGGCTGCTGCACTGAACCTTTCCTGGCCAAGTACTTTACAGCCCAAGCCTTCCTGGCTACCCAACAGTAAAAATGCTGTAATACCCCAATCCCTGGCACCACTGCTGAAGCATCCATACTGAATAACCTGTCACACTACCAAAACCAACCAAACCAAATTAACTAAACTTACAACTAAATGCAGACCAGTACATCACATGCAAGGACTGTAACTCCTACAATGAAGTCCCCCAAATGACAACTGTAACCTCCTACCAAACCAAAATGCATTTGTTTTCCACTTCAAAGTTAATGTCAATTCTTAATCAGAGCAGTTCTAAGGTTTATTCAGAACATGACCGGATAGAGGCTCAGATTATGGAAACCTGGAATCCAAAAATAATTTTTGGTGCTTCTGCAGTAACCTTACATAATTCAGTGCTTCTCCTGCTGCACATCTGGCATCATAGAAAAACCCCATGGCTAATTATGTTGCTGGAAATCAAAGTGTGCAAACCAAGCACATACTAGTTAACTGCACTCCAATTTCCCAATTAATGACTTGCACTGCAGGGAAAAAAAGGACTTGGAACACACACACACACACAAGAGGTATGTGTGTGTATGCCCAAAATCCTACACACAGGAGCAAGGGCTTGAAGCTGAAATGTTTGACAGACATCATTTGCTGTGGTGGAAGTTTTGGAAAGCAGAATTAATGCACCACTAAGTGACAACAGTGGCCAGGCAAATCCAGTCCATGAAGGCAGAACCAAAGCTGTTAAACTACATTTTAATGCCATCAGGTAAATACTCATTTTTAACTAGTCTGGTTATTGACTTTTCCATCCATGAAACTGCTGATCACATCATGTTTACTTGCCAGGAAAATTTACCTTAATGATAACTTCTTATCTTCAGATTAGTTACCAAAGGAATAATATACATATTACCTTGACAGAAATAACTCAGTATAAAAAGTATCACCTTACTGCTTATGATTCATTTGTGTTCCTTCAGTACTCATGCCTACAATTGCATTTAAAACCCTCACTGATTATTAGAAGGTTTAAATAAATGTTGAAGACGTGAAATAATGAGGAGCCATGGGAGAAGAGCTCTACATTTTGGATTAATCAACAGTTTTCTCTGGCATTCAGTCTTATCCTGGAAGTCAATGGCAGGGCTGCCAGGAGGGTTTAGAATGCAGCTGATGAAATACCTGAGAGCTGCCACCGACCCCCTCTTCACCAGAGCAACTTCACTGTAAGAGATCACACTGTTTTACCTGCTTGTGTTCCAAACACAAAAAAAGATTTTAAAAAGTGGTAGATGTGGTGGCTACAATAGCACTGCTGGGCCTGCAGGAGAGCAAGACTGGACAAGAAAAAAGGCGGGGGGGGGGAGGTGAATTGGAACCACATTCCATTTGGACGGAACCCACAGGCTCCCCAACACCCACAGCAAACGCTCTCCCATGGGATGACCCTGCTTAGAACCTCCTGAATGAAAGAAGGCTGTAGTGAGCTGGGGTCAGTCTCTTCTGCCATGCCTGCAGTGAGAGGACCAGAGAAAACGCCCTTAACATGAGACATGGGAGCCTGAGATGAGACAATAGAAAAAATCTCTGCCACCGGGAGGGTGGGCGGGCACTGGTTGCCCAGGGAGGTGCTGGAGCCCCGATCCCCGCGGCTGCTCCAGAGGGGACGGACTGTGTGTGTGTGGCGCCGGGCGATGCTGCTGAGCGCCGCAGGGGTTGCATTGGCAGTGCTGGGCGGATGGCTGGTGGGAATTGGAAGGCATCTCCCACCAGTGTTGGCGGTTCTGTGACCCCGTGTCCCGGCCCCTGGTTCCGGTGAGGGGACGGCGAGAGGCCGCAGAGCCGCAGGGCCGCCGGGCCTGGGGCAGAGCGGGGGGCGGAGGTCTGGCCGGGCCCGGGGGCGGCGCTGCGGCCACAGCACGTGCGGCGTTCCCGCGGCCCGGCCGGGCGGGAGAGCGAAGCACAGACGCGGGGGGACCGCGGAGGGAAGCGCGCGGCGGCGGCAACGGACGGGACGGGAGGAAAGGGGAGGGGGCGCCCCGGGACACTCACGCTCCCGCAGCCGGTTCTTGAAATTGGGGTCGCTCCGCCTCTTGCGGTCGAAGTAGATGCAGTATCCGATGAAGAGCGCCCCGCAGAGCCCCGCGGCGATGGCGCTGGTCCTGCCCACCATCATGGCGCTGCCGCCGCCCCCGCGCCGCTCCCGCCGCGCGGCCCGCGCCGAGCTCCGCAGGCACCTTGGGGCGAGCGGGCACGGCCAAAGGACCCCTCCTCGCTTCCGCTCACGTCATCAGCCCGCGGCGGCTCAGGGCGCCTCCCGCAGTGCCTGCGCCGAGGCCAGGGCGCACGCGCGGGAGGAGAGGCGTGGCCGAGCGCAGTGAGAGGCCTGGGGCGGGAAACGGGATCCTGGGAAAGGGCCCTGGGATCATCACGTCCAGCCCGTGACCCAACACCAGCAGGTCAACTAGACCATAGCACTCAGTGCCACGGCCAGGCTTCCCTTAAACACCCCCAGGGATGGTGACTCCACCCCCGCCCTGCCCTGGCCAGCCCATCCCGATGTCTCATCGCCCTTTCTGTGAAGAAATTTCTCCTGATGTCCAACCTAAACCTCCCCTGGAACAGCTCGAGGCTACGTCCTCTCATCCTGTCCCTTGCTGCATGGGAGAAGAGACGGGCCCCCACCTGGCTCCTTTCAGGTGGCTGCAGAGTGATATGGGCACCCCTGAGCTTCCTTTTCTCCAGGCTAAAAGTCCCCAGCTCCCCCTGATAAGACCTGTGCTCCCAGACCCTTCACCAGCTCCACTGCCCTTCTCTGCACAACAAAAAAGCCCCCCAAATCAAGGCAACGATTTCTATTTCATCACAGACCCAGTCTGAATGTGAGTCAGGTTTTTCTACAGCCATTGTGGGTAATCCTACACAACTCCAAAAAAAAGAATTCACAGTTAGCCTCTGCAGCAAGACCTCAGGGGGAGACAGATTCCTGGAACACAGGGATAAAAACATGCAGCACCTCCTGCTGCCTTCTAGAAGCCAAATGCCCCAGAATAAACACCACGAAGGACAACAGCTGTATTAGCAAACAAAATTTATGACACTCTCACATATTAAAAAATATTCTCATATACATCCATCTTCATAACACTAGTCAGCATTTTTTCTGGATTTTTTTTTATCAAAGGATTGTTTGTTTTTCCCAGCTTTACTCTTAGGAGTAGTTTTTAGTCTTTTTGGTTTTGTGCTCTTCTTTAATGGGTTTGCTTTTTCACCAACAAAAGAATCGTTAGAGAAGCTCTTTTCTTTTTTCTTCTTCTTATCAGCTCTGTCCTTGGGAGCACGAGACTGGTCTGGACCTTTCTGTTCTTTCTTCTTGTCCGTCACGCGCTGCACTCGTATCTTTCTTCCCATCAGAACAGAGTTGTTGAGTTTCAGAGCAAGATGTACAGCATCTGTGTTCTACAAAAGCAGACAGCCACTTTAAATGCAGCTTTACTTCCAGCTGAGTGCTTTCAAACAAAGAGTTACCTGTCTTTAAAACTGGTAAGCAGAATTTTACAGTGCAGAGCACTCACACCACTCTATTTAAGGAATGACACAACATCTCTGCTCGGAACACCAGCACCCCCACACAGCCCACACACTGAGGCACAGACACTTGAAAACAGGCTGTGAAACAGCCTACAATGAGACACCAACGTCTGAGGCAGAGAGAGACAGGGAAAAATTGGGAAAAAAAAGGCATTTCCTGGGCTGCAGGAAATGAACTAAGGGAAAATGAGGCTGGGAGACTGGCATGAGGAAGGAAGTCAGACTGAATCAAAAGTGGAGAGCTGGTATGCAAACCAGCTGCAGGAAAGAAGTCCACTCACATTTTGACACATAAGAAATGGAAGAACATTGAAGTTACACCAAACTAACTCATCTGTCCCTCTGTTCAGTCTTTACCCCAGTGTATACAACACCTTGGGGTTGTATACAAAATATTGTGTTTTGTATCTGCTTCCACAGAACCAGTCTTCCAAGCTGCTTCCACCTTACACAACAACGCTACCATTTCACTTCCTACCTACACACACACAGACCTCAAAGAATTACTAAAATGAAAACAAAAATGCTCCAAGGGCAGATCCCAATGCAGGTTTTGAAGAGCTCCCTGTGTCCTGGAGCATGTACCTCAAAGGCCCACACCTACCCCAGGGGCTCACACACACCTACCCCAGGGGCTCACACACACGTACCCCAAGGGCTCACACACACGTACCCCAAGGGCTCACATACACGTACCCCAGGGGCTCACACACCTACCCCAGGGGCTCACACACACCTACCCCAGGGGCTCACACACACCTACCCCAGGGGCTCACACACACCTACCCCAGGGGCTCACATACCTACCCCAAAGGCTCACACACACCTACCCCAAGGGCTCACACACACCTACCCCAAGGGCTCACACACACGTACCCCAGGGGCTCACACACGTACCCCAAAGGCTCACACACACGTACCCCAGGGGCTCACACACGAACCCCAGGGGCTCACACACACCTAACCCCAAAGGCTCACACACGTACCCCAAAGTCTCACACACGTACCCCAAAGGCTCACATACGTACCCCAAAGGCTCACACACACGTACCCCAGGGGCTCACACACGTACCCCAGGGGCTCACACACGTACCCCAGGGGCTCACACACGTACCTCAAAGAGGACGTAGCCGAAGCCTTTCCCCAGGCCCGTCATCCTGTCTCTCACCACTCGCACTCCCACGACGTCTCCACAGTCCTGGAAGTGCTCCCGCACGGCATCATCACGGATGTCTGCGGGCAACACAACGGAACAGAGGCCCCTTCAGGGAGACACACAGCCTTGGAAGCCTGGCCCACACCCAGTTATTTCCCATTTACCCATTCAGGGACACAAAGAATACGGAATAAGGAGAGGTAGACAAATATCAGTGGTTCAGAAAAACCCCAGCAAGTTGACAATGCAAACTTTATGAAGGGCTATTTGCTCTGACAGTTACTGCTTCTCCAGCTTGGAATAGTGTGACGTAAATCCTAAAGAATTAAGGCAAAGACTGAAATAGATTTTTCATATTAGTTCATTTATGCTTGGAACACGGTAGAAATTGAGAATTCTGCTATACATTTTTGTAGCTCCTCCTTATGCCAGAATTTCTTTCTAAGAATTAATGCTGATGATAATGAGCTTGAGCTGGCAGTTCTTCAACTCTTCATTCACTGAGCCATGACTTTGAGCTGAATGGGGAAGAAGGGATTTGCAGTTTCCAACCACAGCCTCTACACAATTATTCTGATAATGGCTGGGTGTATGAGCCTTTCTCCATCTCACGCCTAGGCAGACAAATGTGATGTGCCATCGCAAAAATGCAGGTTATTTTCTTTTTTTGTATGGGTATGCTTCATGGAATCCCCTGACATAGACATAAACATCTCTCTGCTGAGGTTAAACCTGAACTCAACTGTACAGGTTTAACTACAGCAATGGGACCTCAACATGCTGAGAAAGGTCCAAACTGCTGAAGTAATTTCAGAGCATAGCAAATCACAGAATTTATTCTCAGTTGAAACTGCCCCACAAGGATCATCAAATCTCACTTTTAGCCCCGCCTGGACAGAGTCACTCAGCCTGCAGTTCACAGAAAGCACAAAAAGGAGAAGCCATCACTATCCATCACTGGAATTGGTTCACCAACAGGTACTGGTAACCCTTGAACAGTTTATAGAGCCATGGCCTATAGAACTTAGTCATATTTATTTAAAAAACACGAAGCAACAACAAGAACTAAAAGCACTTGTAGTGCTGCCTACAATAAAGGAAACAATCAAGGTGCAGAACTGGACAGAAACTTACAACCTCTTCAGGTGTTCCAATTAACAAATAAAAATTACCTCCAGCGAAAGGTATTTATTCCACCTAATACCAAGAAATAAAAAGCCTCACGTCAACCATTCCACAAATGCAAATTAATGATGCATAACAGTCCATTTCAGGCTTACCATATGAAAGATTTCCCAAGAATACAGATCGTTTACTGTCGTGCTAAAGGAAACAAGAGAGACGGGACAGTAAGTTATTTGTTACAGAAAATAATGAAAACCCCATAACCAAACCAGAAAAGGGAATTTCTAGCCACACATGTTACTTACCGAACTGGTCTTAGATGCAGTGTCAACTCTGATGTGAAATCCACTAGCAATTTCTGTTCCATTCCTTTTGTGGTCAAAAACAAAAGGTTTTAAAAATGAAATAAACATTACTTAATTGGCAATGTCACTGCATAGCAGTATTCCAAAAGCAAAGTTACTTTTACTTTTAAGTTTGAACAACATTTTATTCTGATTCAAGCAAAAGAGGGGAGGTTGTTTAAATTTAGTTATAAATCTATGTGAACTACCTCTTTAACAGGGTATGAGGAACAAAACTGAGACTTACTCCTTCAGAGCCTCCTGGGCATGACATTCTTCCTTAAAGACCACGTAAGCATTGATAGACTTTGCATTCGGGTGCACCTTATGCCTGGAACGGGAAAAGGACCCGTTACTGCTGAAATCCTGCTGATGCTGTGCAGTGCACAGGCACTTCTTGCTGAACACATTCATGCCTCTGCTTGTTCTGGCACAATAACAACTTCATTTCCCTTGCAGGTCAAGCTACCCCTGTACAGGCAAGGGAGTCCCACTGTTGTTTAGCTCTTATATGCACCCCACATCTTGTTTAGCTCTTATATGCACCCTGAGCAAGCTTCCTCAGCTCATAAACACATCCAAAGAAATTAAAGACTTTTAGAATCTTCCTCCTTCCTAAAATATAAGAAATGCAACCTCGGGTAACAAATTACAAGGATACATGGCATATAATTCTTTATAACTTTTTGAGAAAACTTAATACACACAAAGGTAATGACAAAAGACAAAGAAACACAAAATACATAGAAAAAACCTAATAGAGACAAACTTTTAATTACCAACACTTAAACATTGTTTAGGCCTTGAAAAATACACAAAAGTCACAAGGGAACCTACTTGATTGCTGCTACCTTTTTGGATACAGTATCTTCTGCTGGAATCTTAAAGATAAAAAGAGCTTGAGTTAGGTGGGCCTAGTGTTAACTTATCACAAAGAGTTTTCCCTAAGACAAAGATGAATTCAAGCAGGGGCTACCCAAAGCAACACAGCCAGTACAGTGAGCAAATGACAGAAGTGGCTGGACCTAGAGATGGTCTAAAAAACCCTCAGAGTTAAAGAGCTTGCCTTGACTTTGTCTGATATATTTCTTGAGTTCCAAGAGGGTTATTGTCAACTATTTTAGTAAGTACCCTGATTTACAGTAATGTGTCTTTGCTATATGATTTAAAAACAGGTGAGCAATGCCTCAGCCAAACCAGCAATAACAAAGGCATTCCACTTCCAGAGAACATAAAGCTCTGATCCTGGATCAGCTGGTGCTACAGAAAAAATGCATCTGTGGTGCTCCTGGGGTAACATCTCCAAGGCTTCTTTTAATAGCAAAACCCACATACCCCAAACCACTTCTGAATTAATGAGGGTACAAGCCTTACAAATACTACTGCCCTTCAACATCAACGAATAATTTTGTTATATAACATCTAAGGGAAAAACATACCAGAGACCGGAAGCGAATGGATTGGATTGGTCCATACTTCTTAAAAAGAGATGTCAATACCTAAACAGATGATATTGCAAACACTCAGTACACTTTTCAACCTGGTAATGAGAATATTTTTCAGTATTTGTAGGTAATACTGTTCTTACACTATTTTCCTCTTACTTATAGGAGGTCCCTTAACGGGCTACTAACAAAATGCAAGTAATTTGTAACTATTTCTGTGGGTTTTGTGGCTCCTTCTTCTACAGATTGCCAAAATGGAAATTGTGCCTTTTACTATGGAAGAAAGTATAAATTTAACATGTTTTATGTAACAATCTGAAGCACTGTTTGCAGATAAAATTAAAAGCAGAGTAACTTTTTTGTAAATGCAGCTCTTATTTTTTCAGTCATTTTTTTCATTGACAAGGAACTGACCAATTCTACTCAGGAAAGAGTTGCTATATCCACTGCTGCAGGAACTCCAGGAAACCAGAGATTGTCTCTAATGGTTTCTAAGAACAAGCATCATTTCCTACATCCCCAAAAGCAGCTCCAATCACAAGTGTGTGTGACTTCCCAGCTGGAAATATCCCCTTAAACTGAGGACTGCTGCAACTCCTTTCATTCCTTTAGCAGACAGAACCCACCCACGTACCTGAATAGTGCAGCTGACAGGCAAGTTTCCAACAAACACCGTTCTTCTGTCTGCTGCTTTATCAGCCACCCATTTTCTCTTTTGCTGTTTTGCAGTAGCACCCGTGGCTGAATTAACAGCAGTTTTGGTGATGGCTTGAGAAGCCTTTTTCTTTTGCTTCACTTTGCTCTGAAACAATTTTTGATCCTCCTCTTCATCTGCCTGCTCCAAAGCATTCTCCCTGACCAGAAATGAACAGGCAGGTTACAACTGATGGAAAAAAACCTGGGGATTTGGGGTCAAAGAACTGGAGCCTCCAAGATACTTTAAATTACATTTGAGAGCATTATGTTAAACTCTAAAATCTCAAACATTATTTTGTTTATTCTGCATTAAAAAATGTATCTAACTATTCAGTAACATGAAAAACTATTTGCTATCCCCAGGACACTGCATTCACTATTTACCAGTAATAATACAGAAATACTTCACAATTAAACAATTTGATAGCCTCTAAAATTGAAGGGGAAAAAACCATCTTTGTGTTATGTTGGAACTTAGAACAGATTTAATCATTTTCATTATGCAGGAGACAGAACAAACCCCTGGAACACTGCCATGCACTAACAAGTCTTGCTCTATCCAAACCTGCCCTAAGAGCATGAACAAGGGGCAGATCTGAAGGAGCCTCTGGAAGGCTACAGAGACAAACACAGCAAACGGGTTCCGTGGGCCCAGGGACGGGATGAGGTAGGTTAGCCTTGTGCTACAATCAAGTTCCCTTCTTTATCCAAAGTGCATTGTAGAGTGAGCAGCTTCCAGCCTGCTCTGAAGCACCTCACTTCAAGTATTTAAGAGAACAGACAGAGTGACAGAGAGGTTCTGTGTCACTGCAGAGGCCCAGCAGGACACAGACAGCTCTGTGCCTGGCACCTCGCTCCTGCTGGAACCACCTCTGCTGGATAAAGCCAAGGACAGCTAGAGATCATCTCCCCGAGCCAGAGAGAACTAGACCCACGTGTCTCCATCTCCAGCCGCTGGACCTGATGGCTCTCTAGCAAGGCATTTGCATTTCACAGACCTAGCGTTTCAAGAAGTTGCACTACCTTCCTCCTTCAGGGGAAAACTACAGAAAACTTGCACAATCTTAAAAATAATCTTAAACACCAAGCTGAAGATGAGTAGTAGACGAGAAGCTGCACTACCTTCCTCCTTCAGGGGAACACCACAGAAAATTTGCATTATCCTAAAAATAATCTTAAACACCAAGTTGAAGATGAGTAGTAGACGAGACCTTCGTTGTTTCATCGAACTCATATTACGATTAATGTAGATGCTTTAACTTTACTATAAAATGGTGTCACTCACCTCTGTGACAGTTTTTTCTCTGCCTCTGAATGTTCCTTTTTTCTGGCCTTCTTTGCTTTTACCGGAGCTTCTTCTATGTTGGATAAACTCTGGTCTTCTGACACTTTCTCCCCTTCTTCTGTGCGCTTCCTTTTCTTCTTTTCCTTAAAAAAATGATGAGAGAAACAGACTTGAAGGAGAAAATTCCAGGAACGCCCTGAAGTTACTTCACAAACTTATTCGGAGCGCCGCTGCCCGAAGCGCACCGCTGCTGGGCTCACGCAGCCCCGGCCAGGCGGGCGTGCTGCCCCCCGGCGCTGGCTCACTCACCGCCGGCACAGCCACCAGCACCGGCGGGGCGGCGGAGCTGAAGAGGCGAGCGAGGGGCGCGGCGGGGGCGGCGGCCGCCCCGAGGCTGCCCGACACCTGCCCCACCACGTACGGCTCCTTCCGCTCCTCCTGGCCCTCGGCCGCCGCTCGCTGCCGCGGCCCCGCGCCGCCCCGGCGGGCCCGCATGGCGGGCACCGAGCGCGGAGGGAGCGGAGCGAGCGCGTCACTTCCGATGCGCGGGGCCGGGAGGCGCTCCCGGCCCGCCCCCGCTCCCTCCTGCCCGCCCCCTGCAGCCGCGGGCCGGGAGCTGCTCCCGGCCGCCACGGGAAACATCCAACATCGGGACCAGATGGACACGGTCTGAAGCTGGGCCAGGGGAGGCTGAGGTTGAACATGAGGAGGAATTTCTTCACAGAAAGGATGATTAGATATTGGAACGGATTGCCAAGGAGGTGGTGGAGTCACCAAGCCTGGGTTTAAGAAAAGACTGGATGTGGTCCTTAGTACCATGTCTGGTTGACGTGGTGGTGTTTGGTCATAGATTGGACTTGATTTCCCACCACTCTCAGTTCCAAGGGGAGCTGAAGCAAACCTGACAGCACTTTGGCTGTCTCATTACACATTTGATGCACTTTTTGAGCTGCCACTATAAGCAGATCTGTTGGCACCAGCATCCATCCGAAGGCTAAACAAGCATCCCAGCTGTTGAATACAAGTCTTGGTGTTGACACATGCACCAGGTATCACTCTTGCCTTGCCTGCTGGATGCCAGGAAAGGTAGTGACCCTCATGGATGGGGTCGGTCCAAGAGAATACACAAATCCTTGAAAAGGGGCAGGTGGCTTTTCCAATCTGCTTTCACACAGAAGAGCAGCACTGTAGTGACACAGAAGGGGCAGAACAGGCTCAGCCATCATCCAGTGCATTTCAGAGACTCGTGGCCACTGAAACTCGGCAAGAGGCATACAGCCCCCAGGAACTCTGCCTGAGAGAGAGTTCAATCCCTGTGCCAACAGGAAAATTCCACAGTGTGATGGGAACTACCCAGTCATAAGTATGGACAGGTTTCAGTGGAAACTGCCAATAAGGGGCAGTGGGAGCACTGCAGAGCCTTCAAATAAAGCATGTTTTCCCTCAGCATATGCCCATCTCAGCTATCCCCAACACAATCAATTGTGGGACACACAAACCTGAGTCTGTCCCTCAGCCAAGGTGTGGAGAGCACAGCAGAGGATGTCTGCCTTGCTTTGCCTTTGGGATCATGGTCCAAGCAGGTGCTCAGGAGTACGGGCACAAACCAGCAGGCAGTGCTAGTGGCAAACTGCCTCAGCTGCAAGCAGAGCGCCCGTGCCAGGCAGGGAATGCACCCACATGTAAAGCTGCGTACAGTACGTGCCCTGAAAATCAACTCAGATTTGACCCACTGGAACATGGGATAAAACTGTCTGGCTAACAGTCTGCCAAAGGTATCTTCCTTTGTTACTTACGGAGAGACAAGTGGTTCCATGAATCTGGAGAGCACCATTTACAGACAAACTTCACAGGAGAGGTGCAATGTAACACATTCAGACAAATGTTTTGAGTAGCCACTAAACTGCATCAGAAATATTATGAAAATTAAATAATCTCTGTATCACAGAAAATCAAAAATCTTATTTATGTAAAAACTTGACTTGGGAGCAGGAAGCTAACTAATGATCCCTGTTTTAAAAAGGTAAACAAAACCCTCCAGCAGATCATAGAGTCAGTAATTGTTACATCAAAGCAAATATGCTGGCACTAAAACTGAAAGCTGATCAAGAACTAGTAGTGAGTGAAGAGCTATATTTGAATCTTGCTTGCCAGATGTAGTTCCCAGTTACATCCATTCCCCTTATGTCTACTAAAACTGAAAAGCAGAACTGAACTACCATGACTCTGATTCCACTAAACAGATGAAAATATCCTCTTAGTAGCTTCACTGAAAATATTAAAATTACCCCTGTAGTCTTGGATCATCATAATTTTTAACACAGTCAATGTTTCCAAAGCTTATTTATCGTGGGTTGTTACTGTCAGTCTCATCAGTAATCTGTCACTTTGCAGGTGTATTTTGGTCACCTGAACTACAGCCAGTAGTTTGTTTCAACTGGCTCTGCCTTAATAATGGGCCATGCTTTCGCCTTCTGCTGAAAAAGAGGATGGATTTGAATTATTCACTAGGAAGAAAATAAGGCAAATGCATGTGCTCTATCTTACCTTTCTATGTCCATTACAGCATACCAAAGATCATTTGCTGAACTGATTCTGCAGCTCGATGTAACTTTCATGAACACGCTACAGTTGCTTAATTAAACTGTTAGAAACAAAATCAGGGATTCACAAACTATGGCATTTTATTTCAGAGGCCTTTGCTTACATTTGTACAATATATTACATAACTCTCCATTTTCTGCAGAACCTAATATATATTTTATAGCTTTTTTCTATAAGCTTTTCCTTCAATGTCTGTCAACAAATTTTTACAGTCCTGTACAATTCTGAATACTTTGAAACCATTTTCAATAAAATCAGTTATAACCTTAAGCGCACACTACGAAGACTGAAAATGCTTTTCTTAGAAAAGTCAAATGAAAAGGATTCTGACACTCTAGCATCTACAAACAAAATGCTTCAAATTCTTACATGTTGTATTGCCAGAAAACAAAGAAAAACATGCCAGCCCCTATTTCCCCAGGCAAAAGAAGTACACAGAACTACAATTAAAACAGTAAAACAATCTGTACAATAAAGTACTGTGTATTAACAGTGCCAGGTATTAAATAGCTCGAATGAACACTTCCGCAATATACAAATGTCTTACAAAGGTATAGAATTGACAGGAGAGAGCTTGGGATCCATTCAACATAAAATCAATACAAGTGAAAACATTTTGAAGTTGGTTTTGGAATTTGTACAAGGCATTTAAAAAATTAAACATCTACCACTCGGCTAGCTAGTCATTTTAAAAACAACTACCCTTTTGTGGCAGTGTTGGTATCAGCAACCACAAATTATAACCTTACACCTTGCTCCCTCTTGAAGTCCTCTCCTAGAAGCTCGTAACAAAATAAGCATTACAAATGAAATATTTGTTGCTTTAAGGGGAAAAGAAACATTTACAAGAAAACACAAAAATATACCTGTTATAATCCATTATGAATAAATATACACTTTAAACTGGCTGAATACAATCTTTATACATTAAGATTTAATACAGTTTGTTAGCCATTTTCTTTCTTTTTCATAATGTATTTTATCAAAATTAAAAAAAAATACTGTTTTATAGAAAAATGGCAAAGTACAGTAGTTTCATTCCAATTAACGGGTTCTTAAAACCCAGAGTAACCTACTTAAGCCTAATTCAAACCTGTAAACATTAGTCAGTCTTTTTTTTTTTTTTCTTTTAAAAGGAATCCTCATATTTGGTTATCAGGACTGATGTCAGACATCCTACTAACTGCAGGTTTTGAATAGATGTGCTTGACGTATACAATTAAAGCCACTATAAGGTGACTTAGCAGTTAAAAAACAATTAGCTTGTACAAATGAAAATATTTTCAATATTTGTCATAAATAAATGGAAAAATATCAAATGTTCCAGCTTTAACAAAATACCAGGGAATACAGTAAGCCTTACCACATTGATTTAGATCACCCCAACAACTATATACTTATTGTCCTGTCTCTACAGGCAGTGAACAGCCTCCATTTGCCACAGTGGAAGGCCTTCGAGTCACTGGACTTACAATTCCCAGACAAGTTGGAAACAATTATTGCTTGAGGAAAAGCAGTTTGTTGTACTTTTTCTTCATAAAAGTGCACTTAAGTGCAAAGTTAGCTTGTCAAGAAACAACTTTAAATACAAAATAGTGCTTGTCTGAATTTTGTGCCACTGTGCAGTATAAAAACAAAAAAGGAAAAAAAAAAGAGTGGCCCTCAGCAGCCATTAAGTGCAAAGTGCTTTGGCAAGTCCTGCTGTCACCTGCACTCAACTGACATTCCATTCTGTGATGAACTTGACATAGATGGTTCTGCTAACGTTAACATAACTGCAGCCGTAATGGAACTAGAGGAAGGTGATGAGGAGGAAGATGATGTAGTAGCAGCACCTGCGCAGGAAAAGGAAAACACAGGTTATAGAGATTCATAAATGAAGCAATAAACATATTTTCCTGCTCAGCAGCAGGCACTGGTACATACTGACTCCAGCAACCAATGCCTTGCAATGGAAAAGACTGGTTTCTTTTCTACTGCCCGGTTTGTGTAGCAAGCACTCAACTTAACTGGTATCCCCTAAAGTCATGGAATAAATCCCTTATCTCAAGGGGAAAGCACTAACTAGGCCCGCAAGCAACACTTCAGTACATTTATCTGTAACTTGAGGAAAAATTAGAAGTTATTAATACCCTTTGTTCACTGCTCAGAAAAGTTTATTTTCTGTACATTTTTTCCTGTATGAAGTGGTTATTCCTCAAGAGCATCCAACGGAATGTACACCTTGGTAATGCTCTTCCCTCTCCACAGTCACTGGGTATCTGATCCTCCTAATGGCTCTAAAATACCCACACACAGCATCTCCCAAAACCCAAACAAAACCACACTCCTAAATGACACACATCTCCCAGCAAATTATCCAGTACCTTAACACAACACGCAATTAAGCCCTCTAAAAGCAGAATTTAGTTTCCAGCACTCACTTTCCCGCTCTTTTTTCTTTAAGCGCTTTCTTCTTCGGTCAATGGAAGCCACCTCAGATTTCAAGGACAGGTAATGTTTCCTGATTTCTTGCAATTTTTCTTGGAGAACTGTTATGCGCTCAGCACTAGTCAGATTTTCCAAGTCAGCTGCAAGTTAAACAATCTCTGTTAATTATTGTATTGAAGCATTTCCGAACACTTCTGGATGTCAGTGAAGTAGAAGATACTCCAATTTTAGTGAAGTGCTTTGGGCTAGCAGACAGCAAAGCTAAGAAACAACAGCAGCAGCAGCTGCTCTTTATCACGCCAAATTTGTTCACTTTTTATTATTCTTTACAAGATACTCCCATACGCTTTTTGGGGACTTTTTAAGGAGCTGGGAGAGGAAAAAAGAGGCATTCCCTTCCCCATCAGGAGGAAAAGGATAAAAAAAATAAGACAAGGGATGAAAACATCACCAAAACTAGCTCTGAGCCTGTTGCTTTCAGTCCTTGCTGGATCTCAGCTTGGCCCCAGACAATGGGAAGGTCAGCCTGGCCTGACTTGTCTTGGTACAAAACAAGCAGGTTTCAACAGCAATGTGCACAGCTGTGGGGTGGTTCTGGTGGAGCCCCTGGCATACGTGCCATAAGGAAAAACCATACAGGACAACCAGGCTGGACATGGCCAGCACAGGAGCTGCCCCTCTGGCTGTTTCCAGCTGGGAGATCTCCACAGCACGGCACACAGCAGTGGGTATCACAGCCAGGAGAAACTCCTGCTTCATCCAGGGAAGCCACACAGGAGACACTCCATTCAAAAGCATTTAAGAATCATTTAAACTGTTGTGAGGTGCAAAATGCGCTACATCAACCTGTAATGAAGGCAGCACTAAGGGACCAAAAGTCACAACTATGTTAGGCTGTGGGAAAATGAGGAAAGCTCAAGTGTCTGATTCAGCTACAGCAGGAAATGTGTCAAAGAGCACTCCATAGACCAACTTCTGTCAAGCAACTTTAGCATGTGGAGTGTAGCCAAGGTAAAAAGAAAGGAAGGAGCAAAAGCCCCTAAGATGTGTTGCACCAGGAAAGTGTTCAATGAATCTCAACAGGGCAGTAAGTGACAATAAAGACCTTTTACATTACATACTCCTGAAAAGCACCAGAATGCAACTTGATTGTGAAGAACTACTGGGAAAAATACATTTAAAAGGAGACTAATGCTGAAATTCAGGGCTGGGGAGGAAATTAAAAAAAAAACCCCAAAACAGCAAAGTCAGATTTAATTGTAAGTTGCACTAATATGAGGGAATTGATAAGCCACTGATCTGTTTTTCAGACAGGCAGACAGATAGGGTCATACAGGGTTAGGAAGGATCCCTTCCACACTGCTCACCCCTAGCTGGACCAGTAGCTTGACTGAAACAGAGTGGAAGTTCTTAATCCTAGAAATAGCAAACATGTGCTGGTGCAATAATGCCAAATGGATGGAGAAAAATTACAAATCAATCACCCAAGTGTCTGAACTAGAACTAGGTATGTTTTCAAGAAAATACTTACACATCTGAAAACTCCACTTGTAAACTTTGGGCAAACGATTATTCTGTTCTTTGAGATCAGACTCCTTCTCTCCATTTTTGCCACATTTTCCTGGAGACTGTGTTCTTGTGAGTGATTTGGTTTGGTGAGATTTCATACCAGTAGAAACCGATTTTGCTGACTGAGACTTGGACACACTTTCACCAGCAGATAGTTCATCACTGTCGCTGCTGTTTGCTGAAGAAACAAGAAGATACTGTTACAAAACAAAGCCCAAACTAAAGCTTGCCAGAAGCAATCTCTGTGCTGATTTTCATACAATGGGAATTTATTTGACCCAAATCCGTTAAAACAACAGACTCCATCCTGGTGTGGCAGCTTGGCTTGATGCTCTTTGCATCACTGAAGCACATGCAGGTATATAATGGGGACAAAATGAATCACATCTGCCTGCTCATGGGGCTGCACTTTTTCTAGGAGTTCACAAGACTGATTGTTATGGTCCATCTCCTGTTTACCTCTTTCTGACATTAATTTCTAATGCAGTATTCAATATATAAACTTCTATTCCATTTTAGAGCTAACAGTTACAGACAGACCTTTGATTGTATTTTTAGGACATGTATAGCAGAAATCAGAGCAAGCCTTTTCTTAGCCTTATGTCACCCTAATTTTAATTTACCTCTACTAAAATCACTATCAGTAATATGAACATCTGTGATGTACTCTACAAATTTCTCAGACATGATGATACAATTTTTTAATTTTGGAAAAAGATCTTTCGCTGGCCCAAAACAGAAAAACTTTACCTCATGCTGAAAAAACTTTAAAGCAACAGGCTGAACTGAACACGGGTTTTTCATCAAATCACTCAAAGGGTGATTTGATTAAATAAGAATACATTTATTTAAAAAGTTATCAAGACCTACTGGGACAAAAAAAATGTTTTTAGAAGTTTGCTTTACTTGAAAGCTGCGAGTAACAAAATAATCTATCTAAAAGACAAGGTTTATGAGTAATGATTGAAAGGCTGAAGTTTTTTAGCATTACTAAAATAAAACTAAGGTGAAAGCAGGTACAAGTGACTAATTTAACACAAGTCTAGCAAAGCAGTGGAATAAAATGTCTAGGAATTCTGCAGAACCTCAATTGTTATGGTTGTTTTTAAAAACATATTGAATTTATATTTATTAAGAAAAATGTATGCCACAGTTGTACCTGCCCCAGGTGATGACAAAATAAGCCCTGAACCTTTTGGCCTTTATGATCTGGTGATATACACAGGAGAAACTGAATACTCAAGACATGTAGTGTGACAGAGCTTGGCCAGTTGCTTGTTGGTGTTGGTTTAATGTGGCATTCACATTCTCTGAACAGAGAAAGAGATAATTCTCTCTCTCAGTTTTTTTCCTGGGGAAGCACAGAGAGGAGAAAACAATTCTTATCTCTATTTGCTGTGCCTGTTGTTTTGCACATGTGGAATGTGTTAGGATGATTGTTTACCTGAAGTGATTTGTCAATTGGATTCTGCTGAGGATTGTTTTGTTTCCTTGGCCAATCACTCAAACCTGTGTCCTGGCTGTCTTGGGACAGTCATGGGTTTTCTTTAGTATTCTTTGTAGTATAGTATTCTCTTTAATATAGTATAGTATTAATGTAATATAATATAGTTTTAATAAAGCAATTATTCAGCATTCTGAATCAATGGAGTCAGATGCCAATCACTCCCTGCATTGGGGGCACCCTGAATTCAATAGTTTAATGCAAAGGCAAAAGCTGAAGCTGCCACAAAAGCAGGTTAACAGATACACTGGAATTTTGCCAAAAGCTTCTTTTTTTTCTTCAGCTGAATCACATTTTATCTATTCATTTTCCTTATTATATCCAGTAGTGCCTGAAATCTAACAAAAAGAGCACACAGCAATGACTACAAGGTAGTAGCTTTGAAGTGTCACATACTGATGAAGACAGAGGTTGAGGAAAAGGGGTAAATACACCAAATCCAGGGGAATAAAGGCAAGGCTTAAAATGGTGTATTGGTTCTGCAAATTCAGTTTGTTTGGTTACTTTAATTTCTGGGGTGAGGGTAGGAATAAGGATCATGAAAGGAGAAGACCAGTAAAATGGAATAAAAAAGGATGAGAAAATATGAAGAGAGATCAATGAACATAAAAGACAAATGGGGTGGAAGCAAATACCAGACTAGCAAGTACAGACTTTTAGTAAAAGCTGTTAATAGAAAGAGGGGAGGGAAGCTGGGGGAGAGAGAGGAAAAAAGGCATGGCATATGTGTGTTATCCTTTCTTTAACTCCATTTTTTACAGTTATCCTTCCAGGCTTCAGTCTCTAGCTGTTTCCAGGTATTTTTTTATTAACAGTGAAATTAAGCAGTAATTGTTCTTGTTGTCTCCCAAACACCTGTGCCTACAACCCCTAACACACCGCTGCTTTTATTAAGCTTCCCTTATCCAGTACTGTAGTTTCTATTCCAATTAGCTTCTACAACTACAAAAAACTGCAAAACCTGAATTTTTTACTGCAGATGTAACAGACAGCACAGGAAGAAAATAAGAATCTATATTCTTCTGGAATTATTCTCATATTTGCTACAGAGTAGAGATACTAACCTCCAAAAACTCATCTTGCAGAAAATACAGAGTATAATTTCCTTCAAGTCCCAGTCTCCCCGCTAAAGCAGGCAGCTATCATGATACAGACATACCTGTCCCAATTCTGCCATATGTGAAATACTCACTCTTCTTGGTTTTCTTGAATTACAAAATATTAAGGAGCTCTTAGAAATAAGCCCAGAAATAATACAAGCCATTTAAAAACACTCTGGTGTTTAGGTAAAGCAGCTTCTTCATTTAAACAGTGTTAAGAATTCCCTGATGCGAACATTTTGTCCTAATGCATTTTTTATTAACTGACTTCATCTCCTACAATCAGTTGAACAAATGACATGCAACTTTCACACCTTTTACTTCATACTAAGCTGTACTTACTAGTTTTACTCTTCTTTTTGCTGCTCACAGATGTTTTGTGGCTTCTTTTCTGCTTTTTTGAAGAGCTGCCTCCTCCCTGAGCATCTTTAAGTCTTTTTTGGCCTGTACAGACTATAATTGGGAAAAGGAAAAAAAAAAGAAAGAAAACAAAATAAAATAAATGCTTGCACTCCTCTCACAAAACACTTCAAGCCTTAAGTTTGTAGACAACAATGCAACTGTTCCTGCCTATCCTTAATGCAGCTCAGTTTTCCACTTATATTGACAAGAGGAGGTGGAAGACAATGGAAGGCAGATGAAGTTTCTTTGCACAGAGTGCACATGTATGATGATTCCAAATTACTTTCCCATATGCATCACCAGAATTTCTCTTAAACTACATGGGTTTACTATTTTTTAATACTGTAAATTAAATAAGAATACATTTATTTAAAGAGTTATCGAGACCTACTGAGACAAAAAAATCTTTTTAAAAGTTTGCTTTACTTGAAAGCTGTGAGAAAAAAACCAAAGCCATAAACTGTGATCAGTAATTACACTGATTGAAGGTCTTAAAAAAGATCTTAGATAATGTTAAAAAAAACCCCAAAAAACAACAAGAAAATAAAGGGAAAAATTCTACTGGTAATTGTGACTACAAGTGGAAAAAGTTGAAAAGGAACATGGAAGGATTCTAGTACACCTGCTAAAAGAGAGTGTTTCAGAACTTCTTCAAATGTTGTTTCACAACCATGTGACTTACAGATTAAAAATGACCCCCTGAATAAAACAATTTAAATTAAGGAACCTAATTTTCTGAAACAGGCAACATGCTGACAAAATCAGAGAGGAACTTAAAGTCCAATGCATGCAAAATACTCTTTTACAATTGTGTAATTGTTCTTTCAAGTGGCAATATAAAAAACCCCAAGCAACTTAAGTTCTAAACCTACACAGCTGTAATTAGCAAAGCAATACAGGTGTATTTATCGAGAGGAACACATTGACCTCTTCCAAACTCTCCCCTTTAAGGAAACACATTTTGTTGCATACTTTCAGAACATCATTTCCAACAGAACACTGAAGGTGACACACCTTTAAAGGCATTTTGAAAAAAAATAGCTAATTGCTAGCCGAAATCCACTGAGCTAAGAAAACCCACTTCTGTCTCAGGTTTGTATACAAAATGTATTTTCTTCCTTCGTGTTCATACTTTTTAGCCACTACAACACAGTGAAAGTAGCTGTACTTTTGATGTACTGCAAAACAGCCAGTCACTTTCAGGAAAAAGCTTTTGGATCTTGCCTTGCCAGCAGTTAAAAAGCAGGCAGCAGTACAGCGACATCATGTGCTCAAGTGTTTATTATCCCCCACTCTCTAATGGTTTCAGGAAAGGAACTTCAATCCAAAAAATCGCATATGAAAGTGAAACATAGCTGAAAAGGTCAATGCTTTTATCAGCTTGACTTGAATCTTAAGAAGTTAATGTTCTAGAAAAATACAAATTAGAAATGACTGCCTAAGCATCCTAGCAGCAAGAGGGCTTTCTCCCCCAAAACAAACAACTTACAGAGAATCAAATTTTATGCAAGAAAAGCATCTCCTGCTCCTAAGGACAGTGCTGAAAACGCTTCCATCTTGCTACAATAAGTGTTCCTTAAACAAGCTATTACAGTTTGCTTTGGGCTTTTTTGCCATATCCAGTATAAACTTCATTCTTTTATCCTTTGTCCCTCGGTGAAACCACCACAATTTCAAATGAAAAGCCAATAAACTTCCTGGCAGATTACATTTTACTCACGAGATGATTATGCCATTTCCACACATCTGAAATGGACAGCAGGCTACTACTTCCTGCAACAACTAACTTCCCTGCACTATAATCAAAACAGAATGAAAACACATCAGCAATGTAAGTAATTAAGAGCTGGTTAGGTTGGAGACAGCTCTGTTTACCCTTTCCTTTACCTTTTTCAGCATGCTCTGGCTCTGGTTGATTACTACTACTGGAGCTCACGCTGGCATCAAAACCTGTTGGAGAAATATTTCCCTCAGACTGGAGGTCTTGCAGCTCCCCCGCCACACTGTCCACCTCTATTGTGCTATCTGTTTCACTTTTGATGCTTCGTATCTCTTCTTGATTTGGTGGCAGTGTCTCAGAGACAGTGACACTGGACTGATGTCTACTGGACTCTGTCACAGTTACAGAGGAAGGTGACTCAGGAGTTGTAGGAGGCGTATTTAGCACGGAATTGCTGCCGCTGCTTGGAAATTCAACCTTCTTCTCACCCACTTCAGTTGGTTTTTCCTCAACAGGTTTAACATCCACACTTGCTGGCAAAGATTTTTCAAGTTCACAGTTAGGCAAAGAAATGCCTTCTTCTGCAAGAGTCTGAAGCTGCTCCTCTCTCACAGCATCCTCAGGAGCAGCGTGTGGAGGAGAAGCAGCAGCCTCAGTGTCAGAGTCTGAGAACAGCTCCTTCAGCGTCTTCTTCGGCCACTGCCCTTGGATACTTGACCACACATCTTTTCGATCCTTTGCTCTGGTGTTCTGAAGTCTTTCATCAGAGTTGTTTAGAAGCTTTATTCTTTTCTCTCCCACTTCAGAAAATCCAGAGTAGAAAGTACTTGTCCGTAACGATTTCCTTTTCTCCTCTAGTCCATTGTACTTTTTCGTTGGAGTGATTTTCAGTTTAGATTTGTCTTCCTCATCTTCATCCGAGGAGCTGTTACTGCTGTTTTCTAAACTAAGGGAGTCTTTGTTTTTGGACTTGTCATCCTTTCTGTTAGGTGACACGGTCTTTAAGGACTCCTCTGCAACACAGTGTCTTCGCTTACCACGCTTCACTTGTGGTTTTGCTGTTTTATCCACCATCTCCTTCTTTCCATCCTTTCTCTTCTTTGTGGCTTCATCTTCTCCATCGGAGTCACTATCCTCAGATAACTCTTCCATCTCTTTCCGCAATCTTTCAGGAGACTTGGATACAGATTTGGGCAGCACTGCATCTGTAAGAGCTTTAGTTTCTTCTGGGAGGGATGAACCGCTCTGTTCTTTTAGACGGAGTTCATTTTTATCTTGGCTGACGGCTTCGGGCTGAGATTCCTCCTTGCCATCGGCATGAACATTCGGGGCACTTTGGTCATCTTCTTGCTCACTGTCATCAGAACTTTCAGAAGCTAATTAAAAATAAATCCAAACAAAACAAAAACAAAACAAGAAAAGTTTGTCTTGACTCTGATTACAAAGAATTACTGAAAAACACAAAACCAAAAAAACAACTAAAGAAAACTGTACAGATATGAAGATATGCTACAGGGATCTCTAGCAGTCTCTCTCTTAAATGGTACTTCTGAAGAGTTCAAAAACTCATGGTATAATGGCTAGATTAGAAACTAGGAAGATTCTCTGTTATACAGTACATCTCCAGGAATTTCTGAACAGGTAGAGAAAGTATAGAGTGCATTAATCCATAAAATATGAGCTTCTGCACCCAAATCAGTAACTGAAGATGCCCTTACATATTTCTTATGGGTGACAAATACTACCATTATCTGCCTTTTTTCCAAAGGTCATAACACAGACATAATTTTCCGTGGAAAATCCAGAGTCTAAAGGACAGAACACCACCACACACATTGGATATTGTCTAACAAACCAACCAACCAATCTGATGATCAGCCTGGAAAAAAGGAAGTGAAAGCAATAAAGAAAGGCACTTAGGGAAACAAACGGACAAGAAGAATGTAGGACAACTGCAAGAAAATTCAGGGTCAGCAACAAAGAAACCGAGAGAAGAACAAAGATATATAATCCCAAAGGAATCAACAGCAATCTCATCCAATGCAAAAAGATACAGATTCAAGGAGAAACACAGGAATTGGCTCAAATATATATATATATAACTCCTTGATTTGTAAAGTTAAATACAGATTAATTATCACACTAATAGTATCATCACTAATTGGTTTTTGTTTCTCATTTCCTAAGGAAATGAAGCATTATAGATTATGTTGATTGTTATTCTACCTACAGTTTTGGAACTCAGTGGCCATTGCCATCCAAGTTCAAATAAGTTGGAATGATAATTAAATTCACACAGCTTCCACAAAAGTTTGTGGTACTCAAACTACCTATAGCATACATGATTTCCTTCTCTAGAAGCATGCTCTAAACTAAGAATGAAGAGATGCAAGTAGGTATTAAAATGCTGCTGTAAATGAGTGGGCAGGGGAACACAGTGCTAGCAACAGACATGCAGATATGAATAATGGGTCCTATAGCTTAGGTAAATCAAAATTAAACATTTAGAAGTTAGATAGGAAGCAAAAAGCTCCATATCAAACAAAAAAAAAAGGATGGCAACACAAAATGTAATGACCATTGTCACACTGAATTCACAGAAACTTCCAACACTGCTTTTGTCCAAGGGTTATTTCTGAAGATGTTATAATTAGCCACACAGACTCAAGCATTTAGTTGCGCCAGTTATTCTATGTTGTCATTTACTCCTGTTTAAAGGCCATTTACAGAATTAGAAAAAGCTTTAAAGTACAATACCTTGTAGCCCATTAATGATAGAAGTAATTTCTATTGATTTAACTGGAGCTTGTTCAGTATTTTTGGCTTCAGTGCTGTCAAGTTTGGACCCAGTCTCTGGTGATGTGCTGGTGTGAAAGGGGGGTTTTGACAAACGTCGCAATTTACAAGGTTTAGGAGAATACTTCTCTTCCTTCTCTCTGTCAGTTTTATTCTAGGTGAAAAAAAGATACAAAAACTCTTCTGATTGGAGCACACATCTTAAAATGGATTACAATTAAACAATGCTTACAGTTATCTTAAACATTCAATCTGTAGAGGAAAGCTCTCCTCTTTGTTTCAAGGACTACAAACACCTTCCTACACTTCATGCCAAGACCTTTCTATGGAAGGTCGACTTTGTCAACAATAAAACAAATGGGAAACAAACACAACCAGTGCTCGAGAAGTGGCACTGCAGCATGCCAGGAAAGGAAGGAAAAGCTTCCTTGCAGCCCACTGTCCAAGAAATATGTCATCATCTAAGCTTAAATATCAGTTGTGGAAGAATTAATGTTGAAAAAAATCTTGGCAATAAAATTATAGAGTCCCGTGCACATGGACTAGTCCACAGATTGCCACTGCAGAATCAGAGATATCTCAAATTTCACCCCACTCAAGCTGGCTCCCAACACTGACAATAATTTGTATCCTCCTCATTTGATTTCTGTACATTTAATTAAAAATTCAGGAAAGAAGGAAAGAGAAGCTTCCCCTCCTCACCTCAAGGAGAAAAGCCAAACTCATGATGAAAAGAGTATCCATGTTTAAAAGGCTATGAAGTTGCTTTGCCTGATAAGCATTTGTAGGCCAATCAAAAGGTCAGGAAGGGAGGCAAGGATTACTTAACTATGTATCAAACTAACACAGGGAGCAACAAGAGAGACAAGGGAGAAAAACTACCTTTATTTTCTTTCGATGCTTAATTTTTGGTACATTTTTGTCAGCTGGTCTCACTATCTTGTCTGCCTTTATCCACTCATCGTACCTAAAGAGAAAAAGAAATCATACACATTTATCATTTTAAGCAGATAATCACATCACAGTAGAAATTTAACTGAGGAAAATGAGAATTAGCAGCCATATAAAAACTGAATTGGAATTTGAATCAAGTAATTTGTGGAATTCTCAAGTCTGTGACATTTCAGTTAAGGTTCAGAGGATTAATGTCTTTTTACACTGAGGGCCAAATGCAAAACCTACGTTTCAGTCTGCACAGAACAGCAGAAATCCATGTCTGCAGGTAAAAAAACCACCTGAATGGTGTGGTGAATCTGTACTGACCTCTAAAAGGTATACTTCCTATTTATACACTGTAAAACCTTAACAATGAAATAAACGACAATAAAATAAATCCTTTCAACTACATAAAATGTGACCAGTTAATAAAAATAATCTCTTTTGATCCTGAGGGACTGCAAAAAGTTATCTGGAGAGAGTAACCCTTTGGAGTCACCAGCTTTGAGGCACTGACTTCACAGGGACATTTATCAGTTCCTTTTCTGTTAAAGGTTTCCACTTAGCATCACAGTGATACAAGACAAAAATATACTAAATAGCACCAAGATATTAACAACAGGCATCTTGTTATTCAAGACTGGACCTGTTAAGTACAAATCCAAGACTAAAGAAGTACATTCTTAGTAAGAATATACTGTAACTTTGGTACTGTGCTTGCCAGATTGTGTATTTCTGAAAAAGTCAAGAGTCATTTAAATCAATTTTTTTCCTCCTGATAACAATAAGCTGCTTTGCTAGTTAAACTGTAAATTCAAGAACCATATGCATAAGAAACAGTTCAGTTAAAAATTAGTTGGTATTAACTTTGACCTGAATGTACATACAAACAAATTTTGATCCTCCTAGGTAAACATAAAAATAGAGGGGGAAAAATCAACTTAAAAAAGCCAAAACCACACTCTTCAAAAAAACTCGTACAAGATGGATTTGAGCACAATCACCATGCTGGCTTTCCAGCTGGGCTTACTTAATCATAATTTTGATATATGACTACTGACACAGTCCTAATTCAGCTTCTTTGCAACCACTGTCAATTATATTCACAATATTGACATAAATTAAAGATATTTAGGGAGAAACATGAAAGTTTCCAACATACTTTCCTACATATTATAAGTTATGATCTATACAAGAGATTTCAGAAGCTAAATACTGTATTCTACTAACTTAAATGTGACATGATAATGGGTGAAAAATGAAGTAGCAGCAGTCTGAAACACAGCTTTCCAAAACAATTTTTTTCTGCTTTTTCACCTCCATGTGACAAAAACCACAAAATCTCACAGCAGACCATGCAGACTATGATATACCAAGACTGCCTACACTGCTGCAGACACCACTGCCATTGTACTATTACACTGTCATTAGCAGGTGAAACGTCAGTAAACAGGTTCAAAACTGAAATACAATTCTGCAGAGTACTTGCTCATATGGAAAAATCCCATATTCTGTGAGACTGGGAAATCTTATTTGAAGCAATCTTTCTTCAAGACAAAGACATGTTTTGCCTAAGGAATACCATGAAGTGCCTGCCAAATGGACTTTGTGACCCAGAGAAATGCAGGAGTATTTTATTAGATCTAAATACATGCAGGAAAACAGCACTAGGACCTGACAAACACATGGAGAAAAGTGAGGATTCTGACAGTGTCCTTTCTGCCTCAACCACATTGCTAGAATACCAAATTTGTATTCACTCATTCTTATGCATCTCCAATAAGAAATTAATCTTCCTCCTATGCAAAGTCTGTGCACAGCCCACACTGTCTGAGATTCACAGCAACTGCAGTGCCTGCTGGGGCAAGAGCTGACAGACATGGGGGCACACTGAACCAAAGGAGAGAAGTGCAGCATCTGAAGAGAACACCTCTCAATAGTACAGAGTCCTAAACATCATGGACTAGAAACAGTGGTCATGCAAGCCCTCATCCCAAGGCGCACAAATTGGAACACAAATGTGTGACAGTCACAGTTGCTGGCCAGAGCACATCCTGCTTTATTCCTGACTGCACCCAAACCAGCAGGCAGACCCTGCAAGGAGGCCACAGAAATCTCCCATCTTCTCCAGGGACTCAGCTGCCCCACACTTCACACCTTTGCATCACACTGCTCCTTTCACTACTCACATATCAGATACATATGGTTTGCCTAAACCTGGGACAACTGGACCCCAGACTCAAACAGATTCTGCAAAAAAGATATATTCCAAGCCACAGCTGACAACCTGACCCTAAATTACATTCTCCTCCCCTGCAAGAAGGAGAAGCACCCTGAAAGCTGCATCTAAAATGGGGTGTGTGACTCAGACTTGAGCCTCTTTTCAGAACTGCACCTGCTAACACATGAACACTTACTTCATCACTAATCTTACTTTGGACAGTCTGTTCACAAAACAAAATTAACCCAAAAATATTAGCAAAGAAGTTCTTCAGCTCTCATTACAAGAAGCATGTACTTTCAGAGGACCTGGGTTGTTTTACTGCAGTGCTGTCTTTCACATGTACTAGCTTCACCACCCTAAAGTGAGCAGATGAGAGTGAGGAGGAAGGAGAAAATATGGGGAGCTGCTCCTAAAAGAGGTGACAGATGTCTTTGAAAATCAAGATGGGGGATTTAATAAGAAATTATTATTTACTTATTTTTTTAAATCAGGTTTCATATGAAATCCTGGAATGCTTTCATAAAGAAAATCCCCTTGCCTTACCAAAATGAAGACAAGGAAAAGCACCTTGCATTAGAGTATGTACTGATACTGTTAGATTCACAGGCACTACTTGCAAGATAAAATGCACCACAACACACTCTCAGAGACTGCACAGCCGATCTTCCACACCAGTACTAGAGGAGAAACAAGGAAGAAAGCACACTTGTCCAGACTAGATTTATACTAGCAAAGGTAGCCCTTTTCTCAGAAGGACAAGTGACCTCAACGAGATAGCAAGTCTTGGCAAATTCACTGAAAATGTCCGGTATACTATCTGTAGCTGCTAAAAAGGGAGAACTATTTTTTTTTTCTGTGATCAAAGACAGGAGAAAAACTAGTCTGATACTCAAATACTGAGATATTAGATGGTGATTCTTGCTTGCCTAATTTCTTTTTTGTTTTTTTTTTTTAATAATCCCTTCCTTGTCCCCCAATGACATACATTACTCTCCAAGACCAGAAATTTTGCTGCACATTTAATTTCAGTGGTTGACAGCAAAGTAGAAAATTTGTATATGAAATAATCTTTGAACAAACTTAGACAGAAATTAGTATTTTCACATGCAGATTTCTGAAGGAAAGAAGTGTTGAAAATAGTAAGTCTTAGCTTTAAACATTTGAAACATTCAAGAATAACATGTCTTGTGATATTGTACCATAATGACAAACAGTTTCATCAATCTAAATGCTTTTTAAATATGCACCCTCTAATTACTGGGATTACACTGCAGAAGAAAGTCACCTCAAACACACAATGAACTGTTCTTTGCACTGGGAGCTGAAGATTAAAATTACAACAGAAGGAACTGGCACCATAAACCTCAAAGAAGTTTAAGTTACATATAAAGCAAATATGTATTACACGTAATTCAGAACATCACTGGTCAGAAGAAGTTTCTCTGTATTTCTCTGCTTTTTCTGGTAATATGTGGTAACATAAACAGGTCCCTGTATAAGAGGGTAGAGATTTCTACCATTCCCTTTGACTACAAGTCCACTGAACACTACCATTCAGAGACCTTTATCAGGCACACACATCACCTGAATCTCAGAAGGTAACAATATCCTTTAGCATAATGCTGTACAACTTCTCCACTTTCTATTTGCTCTTAAAAAAAAAGTTCCACAGTTCTTAATGTCACTGTTCCAGAACATTTAAAAAAAAACCCAAAACCCCAACTAATGAGGATGAGTATCAAGTTTACCCAACATCATTCCAAGTACCCTAAGGAATGTGAGCATGCCCACACAAACTGGTTACTCTGAATTCCTGAATACTGAATTCCTGATACTGAAATTACCTTGTGATAAGAACCATTAGTAGCTATTTAGGATTTCTGCTCCAACTTATGAGTTTAAAGAACAGGCCATTAAATGGCATACCTGACCAAAAGGGGAAACAGGAAAGTCAACTTTAAGGAGCAGAAGAATGACAGAATTAAAAAAAACTCTGGATGATTAGCAAATCCTAGTTCAGTACATCCCCTTACTGTACATAGTAGAGTATTTGTCCCTGCTAAGTAATCTACAATGAAAAAAGAGAGGAGGGAATTGCTTCCTACCCAGCTAAGGCAGTTGCTTTTCCAGGTTGTCACTTACTGAAAGCCAAATCAAGCTGTTACAGCCTACAAGACTAATCTTCACAATACTAAACTGTCAAAGTGTTTAGATGCTGGCTAAAGCTTACACACTATCTGTCAAATCCATAAATTTAAGTAATTTTACATGTATGAAAAAAAAATAGGCACATTTAGCAGGGTCCATGCACAGTCCCACAGCTAAACCTCAATCACCGACGTATTTCTCAGTGAAGAATCCTACTCCCCCCAAAACCTTTTCAGAGGGCTCTTTTGAAACACCAGGTAAAAATATAAACTCAAGTCCTGCTGCCAGAAAGACCAAACAATCAACACTCCTTACTTCTCAAATGAGTTCAAGTAAACTGAAAATGCTTTTATTGTCAAACATATCCTAGTCACAGAAATAATGCCTCTGACATCAATCTGCAGATTTGCTTAAAATGCAGCGTTAAAAATTTAGAATCTTGATTTCTCCTTTAAGAACTGGGGTGCTGGAATCTCCAAGGTGAAGAAGACTCATTTCTGACTTCTCATTTCTTCAGATTTGAAGCAGTACTGCTCAAGTAAAATTCTGATCATCTCACCTCACAGCACGGATAACAGCATGATATTTGCTCCAAAGAAAAATAACTTCTATGCTTATACGTGAATTCCAAAACAAGAGTTTAAAAGCAAGAAACCTCTTGGAATGGTACACACAGTAGTCTTCAGTTAGTAGGATGAAAATTTCAGCAAACTGCACTCCAAGGGAGTCGTCCTCGGTAAGAACTGGACCAGAATGCAAGTCACACCCCAGTCCCACCTTCAGCAGGCTGCATCTCCCCTCATCTCGTGACTTCACAGCCCACTATGCTGACAGACTTTGCCTGAGGACAGCGTACATCAGATCCTATTCCTGTAGATCAATGTTGATCAAAATTCTACAGAAGATCGGTACCAAAACTGGCAAGAGCGAGATTCCTCCTCGGCAGCAGCACCTGGAAATCACCAGGCCTTGATGCAAAGAGGTGAATTCAAGACAGCAAGAGAAGCACTGCACTTCTCTGTTACCTCTGCTAGCAGATCTTGCTAGAACTGAATAAATGGCATTTGTCCTACCCTCTTGGCCAGAGGCAGGATGGCAGATGAAGGTTATGAGAATCTCAGCTTTCCCAGAAAAGGAAAAATAAGAAAAAAGTACCTCAGACTTGTCTCAGACTTGTAGGTTTTTTTTTTTTCAGACAGTAATAAAGTTTAAAAGGTAATATTTAAGGACAATGAGCAATTGCATGGAAACTGAGGAAAGGAGCAGACATGTTTAAAAGCTGCTCAAAAATTTTAGTTTCCTTCACTGTTTTAAAAGTTGCTTCAAGTTTCAAATAGCAAAAACAATGTCCGAAATAGCAACAGAAATACTTCAACTTATTTCTATTAATGCTAGACTAAAGACAAAAAACCCCATATGCTCCTCCTCCTATTAAAGAATGCATAAGAAGCCACTAGGCTAAGAAGAGTCTGGCTGGGAGAGGAGGTGGGGTAGGGAGGATAGATATAAGATCAGATGAAATGCAGTTACTTGCTGTGCACTTATTTGCCACTAAGAATCTTGTTGTTTTCCAGCTAAATATCCTGTACACCAGCAACAGAGTGCTACTGCTGTGCTTCCCTGACAAGAGTGAGCTCCCTCAGCTAAATGCACTACTCAAATACTGAATCAGTGAAAATCGGCTTAAGAGAGCCAGAGGAGGAACCTGAAAAGAGTGATGTGTCACTTGCATGGGAAGATCTAAAAGTAAGATGGGGAACAAATGAAGCCTTCTTTGAACAAGTGATTTTAAGATGATTTTCAAAGTAACTAAAGCCCTGCGTTTATATAGTGTTAAAAATCTAAGTTCATACAGTACAATGACCTTCACAGAACACCAATACTGAAAGTTTAGGACTCCAGATGTCTATCAATTTAGTTTTTAAAATTCATAAGTGTATTTGAGAAGTAATTCAAGAAGTAATCACTAACTAAAACTCAAGTTACCTCACGTTCCATCCACAGTAGTGCACCAAGTAAAGGACTTCTCCACCTTCGATGTCAGAATCTTTAATACTAGCTTCATACATTTTTTGATTTTTCCCTCTTCCATACCGCACTTGGACTTTCATGCCTGGTGGATAGCATTCAAACTCTTCTTCCTCATTGTTATTGTTGTCTTCTTCCTCCTCCTCCTCTTCCTCCTCCTCTGCTTCTTCTTCATCTTCATCTTCTTCCTTATTCGTGTCATCTCTTGAAAGGTTTAAAAAATTGTAGAGTTAATATGAGATACTTCATAAGCTTTTCAGTTCCAAACCACATATATTGATAAATATTGTGGATGCATTAGAGAGTGGGAAACAGGAGGCTCCAAATATGAGTACTACAGCTGAGTAATATCAGCAAAATAGGATATAGCAACACACACAAAATCCAGTGACTGTAAGGTGCAAAAGTGACTAAAAGAAAAAAAATCCATCAAAATCTTTATGAGTAGAAGTTGTTCAAACTCATCTTTATATGATTCTTGCATGCAGTCTCTTTGTTTAAATATAATTTTCCCACTTAAAAATTAATTCTTTTCAATATAGAGAAAATTTCCGAAATTCCCTTTTTTAACGTACGAGTTTTACAAATGCTTCTTGAAACTTGCTTCTCAAAAAAATCCTTCTTTTATTACAATACATGAACTCTATCTGAACAGCTTGAAATTACTGCGTCCATAACCAGATTTTGGACAAAAAAACCCCAGCACCTTATGTGACTGTATTAGCAAATTAAACAACCTGTGCTAATTTATGACCTTGTCACTCCTTACCAATTACACCAGAAGTATTCTAAACATGTCAAACTTGCATTTAATTACTATATAAATACACAGGCAGGTGTTCACTGCTTTCAGAAGTAAGCTTATTTTGAACACATTTTTAGAGATTTTGGACCAATTTTCAGAAGCAGTAAGAACCTACAAATCTTGCTACTTTCAGTCAATGGTAGCTACAGGCTGCTCAGTTATCTGAAATTATCTGCAATCAACTTAAAGAGGCAGACTAGATTAAAGAAGTTAATGGGGGAAAAATCTTCTAATCTTAATTAGACTTATAAAGCAGCATTATTGGCCCTTGTACCATTCTAATCACACACTCTGTGCAACACAGAACAGACTTAGTTGCTAGCTAAATTCACAACAACTGCAGACTGCCAACACCTGATAGATGGAACAGGTATGTTTGGATATCTGGATAAGAAAGAACATAAGTACTGCTCCAAGTCTGATTCATACCAGTATTTTAGTTAAGCTTACAAACAGAGAAGTTTGTATTAATAATCTAAATCTTTCCATAACATTTTCAGTAGAAAATACTCAGATAAGCCAAGTCACCTCTTCTCTGAGAAAGGATGCTCCTTTGCAGAAGTAAAACTGCAGTATTACTACCTAATGAGCTGGCAAAAGGTAATTCAGAACAATATGCTAAATTCAACTGTAGTATAACCACACTGATTTAATAAAATTACTTCAGAAATGAATGTTGTCACATATATATATATAATATATATGCAGAAACACACTAAATATACGAATACATATATGTATATACATACATGTGGCTACACACTGAGACAAAGGCTAAAAAAATCCATCTTTGTCTAGTACACCAAGTCCCAGAAGACATATCTATTCAGGTATACATGGCATGAACTGTACAGTATAATTCTAGAAGGCAAATATTTTAATTTTATTTTTTTATGTATATATATATATGTGTATGTATAAATACACACACACACAAAGTCTCAGCCTTCCAGGAGATATATAGACAGACAGATAGATATAGAACTATATACTTTTAGTGAACTACTTTGCTAATGAAGTTAAAACCATCAGGGTTAAAAATGCAACAGGAACAAACAAGCTTTGAAAGCTCACTTATGGCAAAATTTACTTCCCAAAGAAATCTGGAAAAAAGGTACCCAAAGATTCAGATGAAAAATCCCTGAACAGAATTCCATAGCTAACAACAAAAAGCACCAACTAATTTAAATTAAGTTATACTCTCTGCTGCACTAAACAAAAACCCCTGGCCAATTTCAGTACAACAGGTATTATAATACAAAAGCTAAAAAAATGGGATCAGAAGCAGAGCCACCACTGCTCCAAGAACAAGAAGAGCTTTTCATTTTCCATTACTAAGCACACTTCAAAACTGCAGTGAACCAAATTCTGCCTTTTTACTTTTTTCTCTCCAAGATCTAAGGGCACAATCCTTGAATGCTGTCTGCAAAGTAAAGTATGCCTATGCTGGAGATTCAGGGTTTTCCAGACACTGGTAATTATGGTATCAGTGGCTTTTCGAAAGTTGAACAAATTTGCAGTCTCTCCCATCTTGGTGTCCCAACATATCCTACAAAGATTCCATGAAAATACCAGAAATTGGTTCCTTCTGGAAGAGATGTATGAAACCATCATAGTGAGTAACTTGGATGGTTAAGGAGATAGGAACAGCAGGCTGAACATATGTGGAGGGCATGTCAGGAAGCAAAAGCAAAATGGCAGCAGAGATGGCTGCAATTAAAAAGTGCTCTAAGGAGTGACTTGGTTAGCAATCATAAGCTTGAGGTTTTTGGAAACCAAACAGAAGCAAAGAACATTCATCATTTTGGAGCAGAAAAATCCAACACACTCATAGAGCTCCTGGAACAAAAAAAAAGCCACAAAAAAACCCCAACACAAACCCCAAGAACACATACCAATGGTTGCAAGGAAGATATTGTCTTATAATGCCATAAATAGTTCAAATCTGGCAGTGCAGACAAAGGAGAAGCTGTGACTGCCACAAAAGTGAGGTTTCTAAGAGGAAATTGTGATTGTAGGCATCCAGTATGCACAGTCATAACTTCATTAGTCCATGTATGTATGCATGAGATCATTGGATTTTCTTCAAAGCTGTTTGTTTAAAATCCCATTTGCGGGAAGGGCAAAAAAAGAGAAAAGAAAAAAGAAACAAACCTCTTGGCAGCAGACAGTAATTGTCAACTTAAATCCAGTACCAAGCAATATCTACCACAAAGCTGCAACAATTTGAACAACCCCAGCAGCAGCTGATGAAACAAGGCAGCAGCAGATGTGCATACGCAGTGTACAGGAGACACAGCAATACAAGTGTAACTCTGTTCCTGAATCCAAAGTATTACCAGAAAGCTTATCAGGACTCAAAAGCATTACAAATTACAACCACAGACTAAAAAGAATACCCTCACCCCATCTCACAAGGACTGGGAACATAAACATTCAGAAGCAAGAAATGAATGAATTAAAATGCAAAACTATTCATTAATAAAGTAAAACCATTAAAATGTTTAGAGCATACAAATATTGCTTATCATTAGTTTCAAAGGACAAGGCAACATCCTCAAAAGGCTAAAACCACACACAGTACACCACCCTCAGTCAATATAAAGATTTAACACCAACAAGCCCATGATTAAGTGTATTAACAACCGGACGTAGTTAATAAATGAAACACTGCTGCTCTTACACCACTCAAGAAAATGCAGCATCATGCAAATCTCCTTCAGCCCACATTCTCTGGCACTAAACACGAGCTGTTACAAAGCCCAGGTGAAACCTATGAAACAGTGTGATTTGGAACATTGTATCTGCCTCCCAGAATTCCTGTTTTGCAGCAAACCTAACCCTACTCCAGCACACTTCCCCTGATGCACCAAACTGGTACACACAGCAGGTGAGATGGCACATGCAAGATTATTTTTCCAGGGGTTATTCTAAAATTTGAGGAAGCAAGATTATTTCAATTATTGGCTTAATTAAGTCATTACAGTTAATTGAATCACTAGCAGAAATAAACTCTAGTATAATTGATACTTCAAGTTTAGGAATTAGCTTCTATTTTTGTTTCCTGCTTATTTTTTTTCCCTTTTCTCATCCTAGAGCATAATTTAACCTCTACTTCTCATAATATAGAGCTGAAAGATGTTCAGTCTCTTTTCAAATTGCCAGTCACAGATGTGATCGTGAGGTCACCAAGTGACCTTAAGTTTTAAGGCAGAGAGGTCACTGAGACCTTTACTCATGCCATGATAATGGAATCTCATCTTTAATTCCACAAAATAACATGTCTCCAAAAATCACCAGTATTTGTCTTGCCTCTTGGTCTGGTTTCGGCTGGGATAGAGATTTTCTCTCCTTGGTAGCACAGTGCTCTGTTTTGGATGCACCAGGATGGGAGGAGAGAGCCAGCGGTTGCATGGTACATGACTGCCAGTTGGGTTGAACCACAGCACCTCTGAAGTTACAAAGAAAATCTGAAAATAAAAGTCCCAGGGACTTCTGTCTGCACACAAAGTTGGAATAAATGCAGTTGGGGTCCCTTGTCCCAAAGCAAGGGGAAGGCACTGCCTTGATCTGAGTCACACCTGAGTGTAGTACAGTCCACTTCAATCATGCAAGCACGTTGGCTGTGATCAGCGTGTTCCTCTGCGGCCAGACAGGTGACAGGACCTCCCGTGATCACTTCTCATCATTCAGCCACGTGCTGAAACATTCCTCAAAAGGATAAAAAGTGGTTCCAAAGTCTGACTGAAGAGTACAGCTCTTCCTGTTTTTATAGCACTGGTTCACATTCGCCTTGGAAGCATCCAGTATCTGATGAGTGTTTAAAGACTCTCCCAACACATGTAAGCCTTGGTGACAGCCACCATGGTTAATAACCTGCACAGTGACCATTTGCTATGTGAAATATGATGGCAGAACCACTTCTCCCAAATCAGATGTCTCCCTTCCATTCAATATAAAGAGCCAGTACATTTACACTGCCACTCTACACTTCATTATTGTAGTGTAGAGCTCATCTGCAGCTTATTGCTTTATCAAAAGCAGTCATTACATGTATGTATGTATCAGTCTGGATTCTATATTAAGAAAAAAACAATCAATTAGACTGTTTCTGAAAACATGACTATGCAATAAACTTCTTTCCTCATACAAAGCCAGTTGAATACATAAATAGAACACACATCACAAATAAGAGCATTGAAATATATTCCTATAAATAAAACTACTAAGTATGGTTCTTATAGGCATTTTCCTTTAGCATACACACCAACAATTTAAAATTCTGAGCATACGTTTACACTACACAAGCACTGAACATGGCACATTGTTCTCCATTCTCCCAAGCTAATCAATTCCACATAAATTTGAATCAAACTGGAGAAAGCTATCTCAATATATAGTTCTCAACTCTTCAGAAGCTAAGAGATATGCCTTTTATATCAAATATTCTACACTCCAAAAGATTCTAACCTTCTTGCTACCATTTCAGATCCACCACCACAATGATGTGTCATTTCAAGAGATAAGGACCTGAAGAAAACATTGCCTCTAACAATGTCTTTCTCCCATACCTGAAATGAAGCTTCTGACTATTATATAAGCCCACCTGTAAACTGCTTTCAGAAAATCCCTAACTGGTGTTATCAGAAAATTTAACTCTTGTACAGAAAGTTTCAGCTGAAGCACAGGCACAGCAAGTAGAACTCTTACTCCACAGAGGCAATACCCCTCAGTAAAATCCTTCACATGAAACCATGCCCATCTTGACTTAGTTTCCAATTACTGCTTTTATTATTCCTAGTCCCCTCCCACTGCTTACAGGAGGGGAAATGTTACTACTGCATGAAAGATGCATGTAACAGCTTTAAGATTAAGATTTTCCCCTTGCACGTGAATGAATGGCTGATAGTCTTGAACAGAATTAAACCAAAGACTAAATGTTCAGCATTTTCACCCTGTGATATTGTCATACATGATAGTACCAGCTACCAGAAAACCACACTATAAAGACCTAAACCATCAGTATCAGACAACCAGAAGTGTTTAGGTTTCTTAAATTCCTTAAGGACATTTGTTCGTGCATTCCTTGGAGAAAACAAAAAAAATTAAACCATTTTCAAGAGCAAGAAACAAATAAATTCAAGAAGTTTCTAAGGCCAAAGAAGGAGTAGTGAAAATGAGTCTGATGAGCAAGAACAAGGTAAGATCCAGAGATGGCAGCCCTTCCTGGTGTTAAGGCAGCACCTCAGCCACAAGAAAAATACAAGAACAAAACCTCTTGCTATATCTATGTGCTGGAATTGGGATTCCTAAAAGAATTTTGCCCAGGCACCTCAAAAATCCAAAGATTACCCATATATAAGTCTGCTGCCAATTTTTGTTGAGAAGCAAAAATTACCCAGATTCTCAGCATTTAAACTTTCCTTTCAGTATTAAGTTTCTGTGCCTCAGAGCAAAGTGTTGAAACCAAAATAAAACACAAAACCAACAAAAAAAAAATTCTCAATAAAAACTTCAAAACCAACACAGAAACATAGAATTAACTATCTGGGGGGAAAAATTTTACTAATATTGGTTATACAGCAATTAACCTACACTTTCATTTCCAAACTGCACCTACTATGAAATTTTTAAAGATTTACCTTTCATTTTATTAGCCTGTACTAAAAAACCCACACCTTCTAAAATCTCCACTAGGCTCCTGGCCTCAATCTCCTTGGAACATATTCAATTGTCTACACTGTTCATTGTGTAGAAAAACAGTTCTGTTCCCCATTTGTTGGCTTAGACTCAAGTGTTTGACAAGTTAAAACAGTTGATATTATTGGATGTTACAAAGGAAACAGCACACCAACCATGCAATGCTACATTTGAAGATCATGACTTCCACAACATCAAGTTTGTAGGAACTTCTGAAGAAGAAGGCTTTTGAACTTTTTTCTTTATTCATTGGCCAAGTATAACTACTTTTCTGGATGTTATGGAAAAGGATGATTTACAAAGTCAGTTTTGTAAAGGACCCTCTGGGACAGACACATTACTGGCTTTTTTTAAAAACTTGTTTTAATGATCACAAGTTGTACAACCTGTATTGAGCACAGGTACCTTCCACTAGTCACAGAAAAAAAAAAAAAAAAAAAAAAAAAAAACAAAGAAAAAAGCGAACAAGAGAAGCATGTACAGAATAAAGGGCAAAGTACCCTTTGAGTCTCTACTCTCAGTGCTCACAGATACACAAGCAGGCAAGAAAATGGCACTCTGGGGAAGAAAGGAAGAGAAAGTTCAGTTTTTCTTCCTCTTCATCATGTTGTTAAAGTCTGTGGAGGTGGAACCAAACAATTCAAGTGGTAGCAATCTCAAAAGTTTGAGATGCATGGGATTGCACTGAGAAACAAAACTTGGAGAAAATAAACAACCCTGGCTTCCAGCAGTATTTCCTGAGATTTGGAAGCTGAGAATTACATCCAGTCCTCCCATAAGAAAGTCAGCAAGAAGAAACCCAGAAGTTTTTCTATCCTAATGGTTCCTTGTGTCTATAGACAAGTAAGCTACATGAAGATGTCCAAAGTCCTACAGATATAAAAACAAACGGAAAACTCTAAAAGTTTGCCTAATATAACATTAGATTTAATTTGTTTAGCTATTTTGTTAGGACTGTGAAGGACAAATGGTCCATAACTTAAAAAAAAATATAGGAAGACATTTTAAATACATCAAATAACAAAATTTCAGTCTGAATTTCACACTGATCTATTTTGATTACATTTCAGGTATTGGTGTGTGTGATTCGTTTTCTACCAAAAAAATGCCTGTTTTCATTTTGCATTTCAGTTCAACAAATACCTCCAACCACAGCATTTCCACCTTTGTATAAGTTCTGCCACTTCTAATCCATGAAGTTGGGTATAGGGAAGTACAACATCTAATACAATGCCCCATAAATTTCCTTTAAGCTTTTATGTTAGCACTTAGGATGACAGTGACATTTTTAAAAGCTCTTTAAAGCTGATACAAGTGCATTTTGTACTCCCTATCAATCTGAGAGGGTAGAAGGGAAAGGTAATCATGCTAACAGTGCTACTACAGTAACACTGCGTATAAATACTTACAATTACCTGCTATAAGCGTTCAACTTTTGTAATTTAAATTATCCCTTCAAACACAGCATACCTCCCAGCAATGACCACATCACCACCTACACCCCTTTTTAGAGTTATTCTTTCCATTCTAAGCAACTCATTACAATCTTCCATGAGTCATAATAGCAAAAATACTAGTTGGAAGACTTTTCCACTGGGATGAGTAAGGAGGAGCAGAGGGAAAAGAATTCACTCAATTGCTATCAGGTGAATTGGGAAAACTTAAAAGGAAATTCTCTACAGATTTTTGTTGTATTCATAAATAAAAAAATAGGAACACTAATAACATTTTTTATGTAATAAATAATGCAAATTGACATGAATTGGGATTAAAAACAACCCAACTTAAAAAAAATTAAAATAAAGGATTACTGAAAAGCAAATGCAGCTTCTAACTTTTCATGTACCATTTACTGCTGCAGCATGGTAAGCATGAAGCCACCATACTCTTCAGGTATATAAATAAATATAAAGTAACATCACAAGCATACACACATACAAATCCAGAATTTAGAGAACTTTAAAAACTGCTATTCTCTGAGCATTGCAAAGTTTTCCATCTATTTAGTTCCATATTTTGAAAGCAGCATTGTAAAATCAGTCTTTAATAATTCTTAAAATCTTGCAAACCCGTTAAAGTACAACTCATCTAGTTCACATTAAAAATAGCAAATGCAACAAAGTCTAGCAATTAGTATTTTAAAAAAGAAAAGTTTACATAGGATACAAACAAAATCACATCCATAAAGAAAAGGCTCTTGAACTGAATTCAGGTAAACTTGTTTTTTCTGTATTCTGCATTTTTGAGTTACAGAAATTGCCAATGAAATCTCACTGAAAATATTCAGGAGGAGAAAAACTTCTTACAAAAGGATCATCCCAGAATCCACTAAAAAAATCAAAATTAAAACAAAATAAAATAACTACTACCAATGAATCAGAAATCAATATACTAAACCGTGACATTCTGGCCACAACTTTTAATGGGCCAGAAGAAGCATTAAGATCTAATGATATTTAGACAGAAGATCAAGACAAAACAGCAGATCTATTAATCAACAAAATTGCTGGAATGAACAAAGGAATTACTGGTCAGGCAACAGATGGTATTAACTACAAAAAACCCAACAAAACCCAACACATCCTTGATAAACAGATTGCTGCGAAAGTATAAGGAGGTGTCATTATCTGCTTTCCCTCTTGTAACAGCTTCTCCCTTAAGCATCTGTTATTGGGTTTTATTGAAGATAAATACTGTATTAAAAGAGATCTATCTGACCTCTAAGGGGAATTGTTGTGTTCTTAATACTAGAAATCATACTGTATGAGAGTTTTAATTGTAAGAATACAAATTGTTAACACACTGGGGATTAATGAGGACTATATTCTGGTTGTAATTTTTTTGTGTGGCTGCTAAAAAACACTTGTGAGGTTTTCCTGCACTGAAACAGGAAAACCTGCCCATTCCATGAACCAAATGATTCACACAGACTCACTGATTAGATGGCCCTGAGCATCCCTATTATTTCCATCTCCTACTTTCAAAACACCTGTCTGAAGGTCTGCACAAGACTCCTGCCACAACCAGGCCTATTCAACAGCAACGCTGTTAACTGAGCAATGCAAGGTACTTCCATCTTTTCCCATGTTACATGCCCCTGTCCAAAAGCAAAAGCTTGTGGCAAACCACAAGTTTGCCTTATACTTGTATCAAAATCAAGCATAAAAATACTCCTGGCAATGACTGCAATATTTTTGTATTAAATCAAATAGTAACCTATGCTTTGTATATTCTGCTCTCACTAGCTTACATTTAGGTCTGGAACCTGTAAAACTTAAGGTGCCTTTTCCTTTAAAAAGAGATCAATGAACTTGAATGCCCTAACCATGACCAAGTTATGAACACACTGGTCTCTGGAAGATACAAGTCTAGTTAACAACGGCATGTCTAATTTGAAGTTCAAATTAGAAGACTAAAATTTAAAAAACACCTATGTCTCATCTGATTAGAAACAGCATAACTTACCCTGATTTTTCCTTTTCTTCAGCATCTGCATTTACTGTAGGATTTTCCATTTCTTTGATCTTCTCCTCCTCTTTATCCTCCAATTTGATTTCATCTTCAGTTTTGATTACATTTAAGTCCTTTTCTTGATCAGGCTGAATAAACACAGAATCTGGCAAATTTTTTTTGTTTCCCTAGGATAACAAAACCTTTAGTTAACTCACAAGGTGAAAACAAAGGATTTAAGAAAAGACAGGCAAAACACACTGAAGTCATAAGAACAAAACAATGCTATTGTGGGGCTTGTCCTAAAATTACAGCACCTCTGCTGCTTTTCCTTTTGAAAGTCTTAAGCTAAACCAAGCAGTTTAAAGTTGCAGCCAGTGTCCTGGCCTGTTTTATCACAATGATATAGGCCTGCAGCTCTTAGACCTGGACTGCAAAGCAATCCCAAAGACAAACATTTCACAAAGCATGTTTTTACTTAGAATGCAGAAATACCCATACTGGTCTGTGTGAGATTCCTCCCAGAGAACAGCAGCCCACATTACAGCTGTGCTGCACACTGACTTGAGGAGCCACACTGCTTCCACTGCAAACTCTGAGGCCTGTACAGTGTAGCACATCCATTTATGGCCCTGAACTTCTTCTGCTAAAGCCACTGAGTCAACAGTGGATTGTGAAAAGCTATAAACATTTGTTTCTCTGGACCACTAAGCTACATTAGACTATGTGTACATAATATGGCCCAGGTCTTTGCAGAGCTTCACTGGTTTCATGGGAACAAAAAAGTAACAGCAGTTACTTTTCATGAGTATTATTATGAGTATTTACAAGCATAGCTAAATGGATAATGAAAATATCAGCAATACAGCTGTGAGCATGCAGTACCCAGATAAGGATAAAGATGGACACTAATTAGTCTCCATTTCACCCAGGAGGCCCTCAAACAAGTGGAACGTTCGAGCTGTTTTCTAACAAGTCAGACATTTTGACATCATGACCCCCTAAAACAGGCACCTAGGATAAATACAGCTCAAATGTCTTGTTCTGAATTAGGTTTACAGTGAGTTTTTGTCTTAGTTTAAATCCCTCATGGAATTTTCAATCTTTATATTATTCATGGTTATTAACACATCAATAGACTTTATAAACAAGATACAAGACGAACTTTAAAATATATTACCAGAACAGAGGGCTTATCATTTTCTTTACTTTCATTATCATTCTCAGCTGAGTTTTTTTCTTCTGGTTGTACTACTGCTACTTCTTCCTGCTTGCGCTCATCCTTGTCCACTTTTATCTCTTTTGCATCCTGCTCTGGTTCTTCACGCATCTTCAATTCTTTTTCTTTTTCACAGTCTTTACAAGGCTTGTTCGTCACTTTCTCTGGCAATGCCATTTGAAATTCAATGTTAGCTGATGTACAATATTCTTCAAAACCATAGAGATATCTAAAAAAAAAAAAATTGTTTTGTGATAAGCAAGTTTGACTAAAGAAGGAAAATCCAACCTAGAGAAGCTAAACATGGCCAGTAGGTTTAAAGCCTTAAAACTGTATTATAAACAAAGAGTTATATAAACAAAGAGTTCATGTATATTACCCCTAACACAGCATCACTTCAGTTCACTGTAGTTTTAGAATAAACTACATGGCTTTATTACTTACTTTCTGTATGCACATTTAACATTATATCCTGCAGCTGAATTTAATACAGGGATTCCAAGATCTTGATAAACTTGCTTCCATACTGCTCCACTTTCAATCTGTTAAAGACAACAAAGTCATTGTTTTTGAATTAATTCACTGACAAAAAACCTAAATTGATAAAGTTTACAGCTTCAGAAAATAAATATAAGTAATTTCCTCTGATCTATAAAATTACTATTTATCACATAGGCAGTATTTCACTGTAATGCAAACTGCAGTCTAATGTAATCACTTTAAGCAATTTAGCATTTCTGCAATGCAACAAGCCACAGCAGGCTTTCCTCTCCAGGTGGCAATAAAACAGAGGAAAGAAAATATAGCTACCAGAAAAATCAGTACATCATTTTTTCTTTTTATTTTATATTTAAATTCTTAACTATCAGAGCTAGAATTTTAATTAAATTGGAAAGAAAAAAAGAAGTCAAAGCATTAACAATACTGAGCCCTGGTAGTACTGCACCAGTCATAGTGCCTACCAGTCTTTCATTATGTCCTTAGCATGCCCTTTGGTGACAAAGATCCGTGACGTGCTCATTTCTAACCATCTGTGAAGGTAAAGCAGATGTACTGCAATACCCCAGTACCACATCCTGTCCTGCCTGTCAGAAAGGCATCACTGCACAAACAGACCTCCTCAGCTGTCAGGCTACATTCATGGGAAGCAGTTCAAAGCACAAACAGAATCTGCTTGGCCATGAATTCAATGTATTTCAATTACTCCTCCCAAGACCAGTCTCAAATTCTTCTTTACACTGCTCAGAATAAATAGAAATGAAGGGCCTCACATCAGGCCACTAAATTGGTTGTCTTTGAGATTTTACTGAGCAGTGACTCCTTTCACATGGAGGTAACAACTTTATCAGACAAATGTTTCTTGAAGTATTACAAAAACACACGTGCTGGCTGATTTTTTCTTGCAGCAATAATTAAACATGCTGAGTAGATGTGTAATTTGTTTAGCTTCTAACTAGTTCTGGTTCATGTTAAAACATCGTTTTTAGAGCTACAAGGTGTCTTATGCAGTCATAGTAGAAAACTTATACATCTAATGGTCCTGTGTTATTTATCAGTACTTCACAGAGTAATAAATTATTTCACAATAATAAACAGCATCCTCAGGTTTTATGGCTCTGGAGTACTCATCATACTAATACTCACGTTATCAAATCCTCCAAGCTTGTGTACAAGTCTGAATAATTTGAAGAGATTCAAATTTCTATATCCTAATACAGGTCGTTTGTTAATGGGAGTCCCTGGGTAACAAAAACAGTTGTTAGGGTGTTTTGAAATATTTTTTTCAGAATAACATGAAATTCACATCACATGCACTACTATTAAATACAGTATTTTAAACTCCATCTCCTGCATCTGGTACTTTTTTCCATGAAACTTAAACTCTACAGTCTTACTGAACTAGAGAGAAAATGGGTTATGTTATTTAATGCATATATATAATGTTATTTAATGCATATATATACACATTCTTCCATACATTACTGAACATGCAGAAATGATGCAAATTTTCTTGCTAACTATATTGTACATATTTTTATTTCATCCACTGAAACAATTACATCTGAAACTACAATAGTCCTTTCACTGATTTAAAAAAACCCAAACCAACTCTCAACAGGAGCAGGCCCATAATGCTTCAAGAGCTGAAACTTCCTATGCTACTGTACTAGCAGTAGCTACCACATTGTTATCTTTTGTGAACAGTTTAACTCATTTCATATGGCAATAAGAAGATACTAATTTAACCAGTTATAATAGTAATTTAAATACAGATACCCTCACTCCTGCCTTTTCTTGCAATATATAAAAACCTGGTAAATATTTAACATAATGACTGGCTTTCAAGAACATCTCAGTCTATGGATAATGTTCATGCACTTAAGTTATCAGGATTCACGAAAGAAAATTAGCACAAAGTAAATGTATTTTTCCATAAGATGTATGTGTCAGTATTTTAAAGTTATTAAACTGAGAATATAAATTAATATGATTGAAATTATTAAATGCTTGATTATACACACTATAAGTACACTATAGCAAACACAGTACAATATATGCAAAACATAATAGGATAGATATTTATATATATCCATTTATTTCTGAAAGCAGAAATCTGGGACTGCATTTTAGGAGATGAGTCAAGTGACAGACTCATCTTCCAAATAAAAGGGAAGACAGAAGGCATAAAATACAATTTCCCTGTTTCCAAAACTGTACTGCAAAGCACCACTAGTTTACAGGCTCAGTTTTTCAAATTACTACTCATTAAGATGCCTACCTCTGTCTTCCATGAACTTGTACAATTGCTGAAGAAAGTTCTCTCGTTCTTCAGGAAATGGCTCTATTTCCTCCTGTTTAAAGCAATGCATGCAAGAAAACTGTCACCATTTTGAGTTACACTCCTTCATTAAGAAATATAAGGCAGTGATAATTTAGGTTTAAATGTTTAAGTTTGTTTTACTATAGTCAGAAACAGGATATGGCACAGAGAGATACATGCTCTCAGTGCTATGCCACATGAAACCAAGTTTTATAAACTACAGTGTTTCAAAATACATAAAACATTGACTGTAAACATACATCGAGATTGGATTTCTGACTGATCACTGAAGTATCGTAAGTGATACCATAGATCAAGAGGTGTTCTCAATTTCGTCCTTTTATGCAGAAAGTCTGGGAGACAGTGCTATTAATGATCAAGAGATTCTATCAGAAATCTCAGCTCTATTTCTACTGCAGTTAAGTGACTCCTTGGTTCCTGGACAGACTACGTCACTTCCAGAGATGAAGTCAAAGAGCAAATGGTGCTTGCACTTTCTTAGGAGTTCTAATCCACTGCACTGGCAAACCGCAGCCAATGGCACTGCATGCGAACTGCCATGGGGCACCAGCTGGGCGCGTGCTGAGCAGGATCAATCCCAGAACTGAAATAACAATGGATATTTTGGAAGTTCAGTTCATGGCACTAATAAACCTTTGTATTAGATTTACTTAGATTAATAAACAGTGGAGTTTCATAACAAAGCACTATGGCTTACTTTCTAACATCTCATAATTTCTTTTGGAAATGGGGCTTGCCACAACTAGTAGCAATAAGATATTAATATTTCAAATTCTGATGACTGAGCTACTGCAAAACAATACACCAAATATGAGTTGATTAATTTTTAATACTACCCATAGAGTTTCCAAAAATAACTAGTTATTCAGTAATCTAAAGTAAATTATTTTTCTTTGGTGTATTTGCATTCCATGTTTCTAATTTCCATTCTTCAACAGTCTCCTTGTGCTAAATATTAAAGCTTCACCTACCCTGAAGCAAGGGGAAAAAACATACTGTCTTTAAAGTCACACCAAGACAGCTGAAAAAAACAACTGAAACAGAATATCATTACTAAACAGAACTGGGAAAAACAAACACACACAAACAAAAACAAACCTCAAGCCCTCCAACATCTACTGAATCTATTTAATATAGAGATGTACAGCTGAAAATAAGGCCAGGAAAGGCTGTAACTGTTATCAAGGAGTAGGGTTTTTTTCTTATTCTGCACTTCCTCTTACCCATTAAATGCACTTGGATAACATCAGAGCAAACAGGCAAAAAAATTAAGAACCAGCATTCACAATATGCTGCAACAGTTGCCCTTCAGGTATAATTACCAACAGAAATGCAAGGAAAATACTCCAATCTTGCAAAGGCAATGCAAGAGGAAAGGCTCTGCGAGGGGCATTACATGATGGGCATTTGACATCCAGTGTGCCAGCAGAGCTCAGAGCAGGCAGCTTTGATGGGCTGGGTAGAGAACTGCAACCAATATACTAGAGAGCCTTTTCACAGGGCAGGGGCACCAGAGATTGGCACATCTAGCCCAATTCTTCTCTGACAGGTACAAGGTGGTGCTGCAGCTCTGCATGTAGTTCAGATAAAAGCACATTAAGAATATTCATATTCCCCAGGCCATGGAGAACAAATTACTTGGGGAATAAAATTCCAAAACTGCATAATTCTTTTAATTATTTTTTTTTCTCAACTCCCACAGCAGGTACTTGGAACAGACTTTTACCAGCATTTGCTGGATCATGGAAAATAGATCATGAGCAGCTACTTGGGTTTCTCATGTTCCTCATCAACAAGAAGAAACTTGCCATAAGACATTAGTCTTGCAGAACATTCAGGGGAGGGGTGACAGGTGTCACTGAACAAAACCTTCAGGAAACCCAACAATATTTTGAGGAAGGAATGTTTTCTTTTTAAATACAGGGGGAAATAAGGTAAAGGTGATGAAGAGGCTGAATAAAACACTCCTTTCCCACTATACAATCCAATGCCTGAAGGGTACTCCTACATCTCTAATGTGATAATTCACAGAGGTGCCAGAATGGCAAGTCAATGAACACTCCTTAATTATTTTTCCAGTAGAGAACAAAGTAACTTTCTACGAAGTGTGCTAACATGGAAAGCCTAGGACCCTGCATGCCTCTGAAAAGCATTTACACTTTCTCAGAATCTCTACAGAGTCAGTATGTATTATACTATACTAATAGTATCTGTTAATAATCTCTCCATCCACTTAGACAACAGGGTTTCCTAGATAATGCTTTGAAGCAGGCATATCACACTGTCATATTTGCTTATTTTCAAGTTACACAACCAGAGTGCTAGCGGGTCACTCTGCAGTCCCTAATGTATCTGTCTATGCTACAAGTTAAAACAAAGTGGCTTCTACATAGGATAATAAAATCCAGGAAAACAAAAACATGTTTTTTGCAACACAAATTAACACAGTACCATAGCACAGCACTGGGAGAGAGGGTCTTTGACAACTCTTTTACCTACCGTCAGATTTTGGAAAGCAAAGGAAGGCCATTTTCCAGTCTCTTCCATTAGGGGAAAAAAAAAAAAACAAAAAGGCAACTACTTTTCTCAGAAGATAAGTACAGAGGATTTGCATGTCAACTCCTATCTATATAGGATGGAAGCATGTATATAGATATGAGATATAGAAGAGCATCTATGTATGTATATACAGAATGGAGTGAACATACATATGGGACAGATGTATCTATTTTTGAAGTCCGTGGTGACATCTTTAAGAGCTTGGGTTTTCTGTTTTGTTTTGTTCTGGTTTACAGGTAGTAGGACCACAAGGATGGGCTGGGGGAAGCCATCATGTCCTGGGAAGCAGTAAAACAACCTGCAGGTGGCTAAAGTCCCAAGAGCAGGCCCACAGGTCCTGTTTGGGAAGAGATGCTGCTTGACAACCAGGAGGATACAGGCACAAAATAACAAAAACAAGAGAAGAAGCTGCAGAAACTGCTCAAATATGGGTGGAGAGGAGACACACATGCCACTGACCACCAAGGAGAGCAAAGAAGAAAAAAGAGAAGTGAAAAAAAAATATTTTGCCTCTGTTTTAGAAACTTCCTAGTTCAACAAATGACTGAAATCACTGTTTACTGGAAAAGATTATCACAAGAGGTGATACAGTAAATTCCAAAATATTTGTCTGAGATGAAATCCATGTCTAGCACATGGAAAGATTAGCTCAAACAAACAAACATGCAGCTAAGAGGAGCTCAGGAGAAGGTGTTGAAAGAGTACAAGGTCAAATGTTTACAAATGCTGTAGCTAAAGGCTCTGTATTTTTCACCTAAAAGTAGTGCAGGAATGATCACTATAAAGATGATGCATCCTTCTGCATAGATACAAACCTGCCTCCATGCATCATGTTCATGGCTGAACATGAACCTGCTGACAAAGTTCAGAAATTGTATTGAGCCCAAGGAACTATTCCTTGCTTCTCAAAATACTAAGCAAAGGACTGCCTGCCCCTTGCAAACTTTTGATCAGAGCTGGATAATCTTCTGAGAGCTTAAAGAGGAGGCAGAAAGAAATTATAAGCATGGACAGGTGGCAAAGTCATAGCTTCACACTTTTGCAGTCTCCCAACATATTTTAAAGAAATGAATGACTAGAAGATGAAACACTATTTTCTGGTATGCCAGAGCCACAGTATCCACAGAGGATGGACTGAGGGAAGGACCCTAACAACCATTTAAGACCCAAACTAGTTCAGTTTCTTCTTCACAATTCCCCTACTAATAGGAAATTAAGTCTGCTGCACTACTGGTACTTGCTTGAAAATTAAGAGAACAGCTCTCAAACCCTAGTGAGACAAAAAAGTGATTATGGCAGATAGAGATTTAGAGTACCACGGGAAGGTACAGAGAAGTAAAAGGCTCAAAAGTCTCTCTTTCAGCCTCTCAGCCAGCTGTGAAATGAAGTTCTTTCCTGGTCTTGATTTTTTTTTTCTGGACAAAAGGCTGGGGGTAAAGAATAGATGATCAGAAAACCAAGCATTAGGTGGGGACTCCATACTTGCAGGACAAAAAAAAAGAAGAAAGGTGGAAGTGGAGTGCATGGGGGCTAATGTCTTGATTGAAAGTTCTGCTTCATTACACAGGGTAGCCAGAGAGATAGCATGGAGTGGAGCAGTTCCTCGGCAGATCAGGGAAAGAGCCAGTTACTCAATAATGCCTACGTTAACAGGGTTGCCTATGTTAACATGTTAGATGTCCCCTAATGTTAAAAAGGCCTGCTTAAATATGTATATCCCTGCTAATTTTTATCAGCTGTGTAACTATGCCCTTTACTAACTTCACTTGCCTCTTCCTCACTGCTGTTATCCTCTTTTTCTTTTTCATCCTCTTCTTCTTCTTCAGCTTCACTGCTGGAGCTGTCTTCTTTCAATTCTGTTTTCCAGTTACTAGGAACAGTTCTGGTTTTACGGAATTCAAGTGCTTGGTCAAAAGCTGTAAAAGAACCAGCCTCTGTTAGCACTGCAGGAAGTATCAAGTTTGCACAAATATTTCAATTAAAAAAACAGTAATGAGGGGTGATAGGGAAAAGGAGAAGGAAAGACTGCTAACTAACAACTCCTCTCCACATTCAAAGATCCTCAACAACCACTCCATGTTGTCCATCCTTATTTGTCTTATCCAGTCAACTGGCCTAGTGTTCTCTGTACATCAAGGCACTCAGAGACATTACTAGTATTTTTACCTTGTTAGTTTCTACAGACACAAACAAGATCTTCTGCACAGGGCATATATGAAAATTTAACTGAGGAAACCCCTATCCAAGAGGTTTACACTGCAGTTTATATATATCAAAAATGGAGGGCAAGAAGGAAGAAATAATCACAAGCTAACTCTTAAGAGTTTCATCACACAAGCTTAAACTTTCAAATGCACCCACAATTCCAGATTTTCAAAGCTCATAAAGGCAACTTACAATTATTAGGGGCACTACTGTGAGAATAATTCTAAAAAGTTCTAAAGCAAAAGGAAAAATACAATGTATAGAACCAATGTGTGCATGTTTGGCATGTCTTCACTTAAAGCCAGTGCAGAGCAAGTGGGGTGCTGTTTTGGGGGCTTTTATTTAGTTAAGTTTTATTTGTTTGAAAAAAGTTTCTCTAACTTTCCGTAAGTGCTCTCCTTCAATCTATTATTCTGTAACAGAAGATACTAGTTTAGGATCTTTAAGACACGAATCAATCTGCCATAGATTTAGTGATTCATGTAACTAAGCAAATACATACAAGTGTTTCTCACAGAAAGTTATTTTTACCTTGTTTTAACAAAGCGTCAGGCTTTGGTGAAGTTTCACTGATTTCTCGGACATCTTTTCTTGGCACAGAAACACTGGAGAATTTAGAAAGTGTTAAAAACATTTAAAATATTTTAAAGGTAAACTAACTATACAATACAAAGCTCCCGTTAAGATTATAATACACTTACTAAACACACATAAGAAGCATACAAAGTATATCTTGACAATTCTATAGTGTTACTCTGGTACAGTGTTAGTGGATTAAAACCAAAACTTTTACATTAAAATGATTAAACTATATGAATTCACTGCATGTTAAAGAAAGCATGCTACTTCCACAAACAGGTAGTTTCTGGAATCTCCCATATATGTAATACTTTAAACCCTCACATTAATTTAACATTAATTAGAACCCTACCTTGCTTAAATGAGTATTAGTGTAAATTGTCAATATGAAATTAAAGACTTTCAAATTGAAAGAACAAAGCACTTTCTGATTTCTACTTTGTCTACAACCAAGGAAGCAAATCTGAATTGCAGCTCTGGAGGACAGGGGGGTGGGTAAGTGCTTGTGTGCATACATTTTATGTGTGTTCCTTGGGTGATGCGCACTGATGCCTGAAAAACTATCAAATGGTAAAGCAATACCCTAGACTTAATAAGTAATTAAACCACAACAAAACTGTTAAATATTTAAATATCCTTCTTGCAAAACATTGTGTTGAACTGAACCAATCACAATAAATAGCTGCAACTTTTGAAATAAAAACTAAAACCTAGAAAAAGAATTCTACTGTTGTGAGTTTAAGAACACAAAGTTCTTTATTTTGTTGCAAATACCAGACAGTCTGGTTTTCTATGTTTCTCTATCCTTTTTCCTACTTTGAGTAGCATTAGAGCTCTTTGCAAGGAGCACGATAAGATGCAGTTGCAGTCTAGACTGAGATAAACATATGCCTTAGTACCTTCCAACAAGAAAGAGGATTTCTGTGTGTGCACGTGGTGTACGTGCAGGCATGCACACATCCCCACCGACCCTTCTGGAGCTGGATAAGCTTACAGCCATGTCCCTGAAAAGCACTGCTCTATTCCAACCTCAGCAGGAAAGAGTTTCAGGCCATTCTTGAAGTCACGTAATACTGCTGGGTTTCCCACAATTTTAACAATGGAAGTAAAACTAAGACAGATAGATTTATGCATGCCATTAGTAATAATGACAAAGTTCAAGACTAATTTCATCACCATGTAGGCTGTTAACAGTTTTTTAAACATTAGAAAAATCTTGGCAGGAATTCACTGAGCTTACTGATGTTATTAATACTTTAACCAACACATCTCATATTACATTTCACTTGAGGTATAAATTTTGTTCAATTATCAAACTCAATATTCCTACTCACAATTTGCCATCCTTGAATGAGCGAACAAGAATATTGTCTTTTTTCACTGCAATATCATCACTACAATCTGGACAAACCACCTGCAAAGATATTACAATTGCAAAGTTTAGAGAGAAAAAGCTAAAACAAGAGAGTAATAGTAAATAGCAGTGCTTCTCTAAAAGCTTTTGTGCTCATTTCTCATTGGCAACCTTGAGATGAGAGCAAGTGAGATCCCCTAAAACACAGGAGTGATGACCTCCTGAAATTACTGAATGCATGAGGTCATGCTTACTCCTAGAGGGAAACCGATGGCTGCTGCCAGAAACATAAGAACAGCATTCTGACAAAATGTCAATCTGTCATGTCTCTATAGCTTATTATACTCCTCATCCCAAAAGGACGGAAATTTCACCAACTGCTGTCACCTTACTTAGAGACTTCTTCTGAAAACTTCTGGAAATGGCAAAGATGTGATCACACACAGTGTCAAAACCAAAAGCTAACAGGATTTATGAAATGTAATTTTATAAGGGAAGACTTACAAGTAATCTGCCTGGGAGAGAAGAGCACCTCAAGTGCAAGTATTATGATAGGTTCTTTAACTCAAGAAGTAGACTAATCAAGTCTAGCACTGAGACAACATATTATTTGTTGCAATTTTAAAAGCTATTTCAGTTTTGTTAAACCAGGATACAAGTCACTAATCAAAAAGCATCAAGAATTTAATTAACAATTATATAAATAAATATATATATTGAATTGCCAGAGATGACACAGAAAAGCAACCCCTCTCCATCACTCATCTGATATCTCATACTGTACATAGTTCCCTGAAGTCAGGAAAATTCTGGCTGCTACAAAACCTCAAGGAGCAGCAAATGACTGTAGCCCTAAGTTATACCAGGTAAGTACATCTTCTCTCTTATACTACCTTTTGCCTTTCAGTCCTAATTTTCCACCAAAGACAAAGATACTAAATGGCAAAAGTTGAGTTTTTTCCCCCCTCCTTACATATGTCACTGCCTATGCAGCATTTAGGAGCTAAAGTCAAAAGTTCCAAGTGATTTGGAAATAGATATCAATACAGATATAGATATAAATATAGATATAAATACATATCACAAAGCATAGGCTAAATATGGTCCTCAAGACAAATAAAGTTCAACAGACCAAGGTGCAAAATTCAATGCATTCTACAGCCTACAAAAAAATTACTTGAGGAAACAACAACTTTCTAACTGGAATTACGCTTGAGATTCAGCTTGCAATGTCAGGATAAAAGACAATGATTATCAACCTCTGTTTTAAACTGACAAGTGCAAACTCCGAGCTCCTTAAAGATGGAGAAAGGCTCTTCAGGCTTTAGCTACTGGTTTTCTAGAAGCATCAAGATTTTAGTAGTTAGAAATCCATTCAGAGGTTGGAAAACACCTTACCATCACCTCATCTAGTGCCTTTACATCAAGCAACATCACCACAATTTTGCCTGAATCAAGTTCTCAATTTCCTTGCAAAACAAACTCCACTGGAGTCAGAGGATGAAAGAGATGATCCTATGTAAACTCAATTTTCTGAAAATGCTGCAGGCAGATTTTCTCACTGCACCTTTCAAAAGCCCTTAAGTACACATTAAAACTAAACAATGCTATGAGGCTTTGAATAAGACTGAATCACACTCTTTGACATAAGGAACAACTGTCAGACCCTTTTACAATTCTAGTTAGTCACTGTACTCCCCCCTTCCTCACAGAACTTACAAAAACAAGTGAGCAAACAAAAGCCCCACCAACCCAGACATGTATGCAGGGTTAAAACAATGCAGTCAATCACTTGAGTCCTCACAGTAATTTTAACCAAATTTAGACTTCTAAAGTTCTAAATTTGTAAGGGATAATCAATTTGGTTATAGGCATGATCTCCAAAGTACTTTGTTTCCACTACTAATCTTAATTGTTACCTGCTGTAAAGGTTTAGACTAATCCCTGAACTTGTTTTCACATAATAAACTTACACAATGTCCTCTGTGCTTATACACAAAGTATCTGTACATAATATTATTAATAAGAAATAATGCTGAGATACACATTCTTCTGCATATTAAACCTGAATTTTCATTACATTTTTCATGAAATTACCATAACACATAGTTAATGCAAAATTTAACAGTAATAAGATAAGATTACTTTGTTGACACAGTAGAGGTAACCTGCTTACAAGGTAAAAAAATCAAGAGGCATAGCTATTGGAAAGGGTATTATAACAAAAAAAAAAAACCCAAGCCAAATGAAAAAAGGCAGTTATTTGAGGTATAAATCTACTCTTTGGCACAGCTTTTCTGGTTAAATGCAGTATGATGTTTGTTTGCAGAGCTATAAACCTAATTACTAAAGTAAGAGTTAATCTAGGATAAGCTATTTCAGAGTTAACAAGCTTCACCCTCAAACTTTATCCCCCTACTGCTTTTCATTTGTTGCAGGAAGCTTTCCATGAAGAAGAAGCTATTCCAATTTTCAAAAGAAATCCAAAGAAACAATGTGTATCTTCAGTACATCTTTGGAGCAGAAGCACCAATTCAACTCCTCTTTAGGGTCTGACCCAGGGCTGTCCTGAGCAGCACTACAGGAGCCACAGGCAAGCCCAACCCCTCTCAGAGAGCAGGCCATGGAAACTGGTATCTGGCATGGCAGAAAGGCAAACCCAGCAGTGTGACATAAAACTGCTCAAGCCACTTGCACTGCCCACTTCTCTGAGTGAACTGTGAGGCAGGTAATAGTGCATCTTCCTGATGACAGCTTTCAGCAAAGAAACATCTCAATTTTTCTTGTTTATCACCGAAAACTTCTCTTAAAGCTATCTCCTGCAAACATGGTCCATCCTTGCTGTACATTCTGCCCTCTCCCTTGTAAAAAATACTTCAGTGACTCTTTCTCTTCCACAAACGTCACCAAAAGAATTCCTACTGGAAAGCTGCTGGACTGCATTACAAGACACAGCAGGTGACAAGCAGAAAGCTGCAATTGAGAGCTATTGCACATACCAAGAGGAATTAAATGCTACTCTACGGCATGGTTTCAAAAGCAGAGCACAAGTCTCCCTCAAATTAGATAAATGTTAAGCTTTCATTGCCAGGGAGGAATTAATCAAATATTAAAAATAAAGTAAAAATTAAAAAGCATGGTACTAGAAGATACCACATATGGAAATATATTCATTTTCAAATCAATCAGTGAGCCTACATGCAATCACTAGACTAGCTGTGATATTTTTTTAGAAGTTGATTTCTTAAAAAGTGTCTTTAAGCCAGAATAAAGGAAGAGAAAAATACTGGTACTAAAAGGCTACAATTTAATTTTAAAGTAAATTTATTGTCAATATTTCACTACCTACTGTAATGACCAAGAAAAACACATTTGATTTTATTATCCAGTGTGTTTATACTGAATGTTGAAAAATCATGTCTATGTAATCACTAAACTTCCCCTCTCTCCGTACTTTATATTTCCTTCCTTGATAAAACTCAGTTATTTGGAAAATTGATATACAATAGCCTAGGAAAAAAGCCCTGAAATTCTAGTCCAATAGTGATCACTGAACACACTGCCGAGCTAGAATTAGGTCAACAAGCTCTGGCTGTTTGGAAAAACTAAGGCCATGTTAGCAATCCCTTTTTTTAAACAAACACATCTAGATATATTTCCTTTGACTGTTTTTGTACAGTCCAATTTGAAAAAACACATTCTAAAATTCGAACAAAAACCACCAAAATGAAAAAACCCCACACCTCTTTCAGTGCCTAGAAAAAGATAAAAGCTGTACAAAATTATAATAAAGATGAAACTCTTACCAAAGCTGGAAACCACTGAGCTTTCTTTTTATCCACACTGAAGCAGTCCACACACACAACTTTTCCTAGTAACTCATCACTTTGTTTCCTATCATCTTCATCTTCATCGCTGGAAGAGGATGAAGATTCTTCTTCAGGACTAAACAACAGAAAGAGACTTAAAACCCAACTATTCAAAACTTGCTTATTGTAATTACAGGAGATCCAAAGCAAATTATCAAAGAGATACAAATAACAGCGACTTGAATTGTCTGTTAGGTGTTTTGGCACAAAAATGAATATTTATAATATATTATAGTAACAATTCAAACATTACAAACTCAGAAATGCACATTTACTAGACATACATGTAAAACCCAAACAAAACACCACCATGCACCCGCAGGGAGAAAGACAGGGTATTCAAAGTGAAACCATTCTACCCTACAAAAACACTTGTTCAAAAATACTGTTGCAGTTGTAGTTTTGGACCAATGTTAAGCTAAACTGTTTTAGTTTTCCCTCTTAATCTCTCTATGCTTTTACTTTAACAACCACACAGAATGGAAAGCTATTTTGAGAGAGGACAAATCTCTGAAGAAGAAACATCAGATACAAAGATAAACAGCAAAGACAAAGTCTGTTTATCCTTAAACAGTTCTTTAAAGATGTGCAGTGAACCATTTCTATGACTTTCTACTTCACATTGAATGAAGTGTTGGAATGTAAATAGATGGGCCAAGATGCAAATGCATTTTCAATTAAAAGGGTTCTGGCTCATTGTTTTGACTGTTCAAGTACAAAGTTGCAGCTGGTTTTAACCATATGAGGAGTCTAAATACACAAGCTAGTCCAACTAAAATTACTTGCAACCAAAAAAAAAGAGAAAACCCTCTCTTGATGCTCTCTATATATCCTTTTTTAATAGTCACTTCAAAGGTTAATCCTCAGAAAATATACAGCATCTTCAATGAGCACAACCACCATTACTTCAAAAGCTATCTTTCATTTGTCACATAACTGCTTTTGAGTACAAAATTCAGTACAAACAAAAAACTCAGTTACCATTTGTGTAACAGAAGGCAACTGATGTACAGTTTAAGGAGAATTTCTTTTTCCCCCATCTTGAATTTATGTTATTTCCAGTTATGATAATTATTTTGGTTTAGCATTGTTTTATTTTTTCTCTCAAAATTCCTTTTTTTTTAAGTAATGGCTTCTTTTAAAATGTATTAAATTCTTTCAGGCTGCTTTCTGGGGCTCAAGAATCTCTTGTAGGAAGAGAAAAAAGACTAAAGAGAAAATCAGAACTATTTTGGAGAGACTACTTCCTAACTCAAATTGCACAGATACTGGTATAAGTGTCTTTAAACTCAGTCAACTCAGTTTTAACAAGATAAAGATAAGTGTGTTGCTTCTGACATAATAATATCCTGTACAACCCTGTACAATATCCTGTACAACCCTGTACAATATCCTGTACCATCAGAGACATCAAGGATGCTACAATGACACTCTCTGTGGTAATACCAGCTTTTTTCAGCTTTTTCCTTCACTACCTCACAAATTAGTAACTCAACAATTTTCTGAGTAAATTTACAGCTCCTCTACATATACAGGGCAACATTTATTTCAAGCTACTAGAAAGTGCAAAAACCCAAGCATGAAAACCACTACACCTAAAAACTTCAAGCAAACAAGCAAACAAACCCCACATAAACCCACACATAGACACAAAAACCTCACAACCCACTCACAAACAATAAAGAATAGGCACTGGACTACATAATACTGGTTTATCAAGACCACAGCTACCAAGAATTTCAGCACCTAAAAATTCTTGAACTTTGTTTTTAAATCAGTAAGCTTTGTTGCAAACTATACTAGAAGCAGTGGGAAAAAACTGATGTACAGGAAGTTCCACCTGGATATGAGGAAGAACTTCTTGATTGTGCAGGTGACTGCACACTGGAACAGACTGTCCTGAGAGGTTGTGGAATCTCCTTCACTGGAAATGTTCAAGAACCATTGGACTCAATCCTGTGCCAGGTGCTCTAGGATGGCTGCACCAGCTGCCCCACTGTGGTCCCTTCCAACCTGACCCATTCTGTGACTCAGTAATACTGTTCATCTATTTCTAAAAGCCCTTCAGAGACCGACAAACCAAAGGTCTACAGGAGGATTCTGGGACCCTCCACAAAGACTTCCTATCAGCTGGACAAAGACTGCATTGTAATTATTTTAGCTTGAGTCCAACATATTTACAACACTATAGAGATGTCTGTCAATACAATTCACTGTCACATTTCCATTTGGGATGCCACCTTATTCTTCAAAAAAAAAAAAAACCAAGAAAAAGCTCTTGCCTATACCTGGTGCTATTTAAAATACTGATTACATGAAGACTTGAAATGCTTGTATGCAACAACAGACATGAACCTGAGTTTCAAACTGAATGCTAAACAACATTGTTCATCCAGCCTCCTGTTTTTATATAAGAGAAGCCTGAACATACAAATAATAAAACTCGACACACACTGAAAGCTTCAGAATTGATTACACACAGCACAGATATCAAAATATTTAACTTACATATGATTGGATCTCCTTCCCCTGTTTGTTTTCTTTCCTATAACAGGAGTCCCAAAGTGTTCAGGATTGGTGAGTGGAAGCTGATCTAATGTCTGTTGAAATGAAAAAATACATATGCATATACATAAGAAAAAGCTGGCATAAATTATTCTCCAAACCACCTGCTTCACTGAAGCAATTTTTGTCAACAGAGACTTTCTCATTATGAAAGAAATACACAAGTACATCATATATGTCACACTTAGATTTTATAAAAGGAACATGTTTTGTTTTGCAGGTTTTTTCAACACTTCCTCTGCACCTCTGAATAATTAATTTTTGTTGAACACACACAAACAATTCTTCCCAGAATTCCTGCCTCTGGATCATCAAAACACAGAGAAATAAGTATCAGGTATTCTGCTCACCTGGCATATTCCATCTCTACCAGATTAATTTTCTGCCTATCCTATAATTAGGCTAAATACTGAATCATCTATTAAAAAATGAACAAAGGTCCCCTTTAAAATGAAACAGCAAGATCACTCAACAGCAGCAAACATGACAACTTACTTTCATTTTTTGTTAGCAATTCATACTTTGATATGTGAGAGAGATTCTAAAACAATTCTAACGAGGCTGCTATATTGATAATCGGGAGGGTGCTAATTGATGCTTTATCAGCCACAAAACAAAAAGAGAGGGAGAGAAAGAACTTCCCCTCTTCAGGAAGAATCCTTCAACAGACGGAGTTCATGGACACGCAGAATCTTCTCTCCTTAAGCCTGCTGTTACCTGTTTAAATGATAACCCTTCCTGATTTGAAGGCAGCTGGTACACAATAATTTTTTGTACAGCCACTTATTATTGTTCTTTGAAAGAAGGCAGAAAGCCTTCCAAATTAAATTTAGTCCTCTGACTTCAACTTCTTTGTCATGTATGAATTTTACAATGTGTAACACCAACAAGCACCTCAGAAGTATTCTGTCTCAGACAGAATTGACTGAGGGACAATAAAACTGGCTTTTTAGAATCTAAAAATAAATGCATGACTACTTCTGAGTGTGGTGGACATCCTAAAAGATTCTACACCACACACCTGGGAAACAGTATCAGAACAAGACAACTGTGGGGCACTGGCCTAATTACAAAAGAAATTTGAGATGTAATTTTCCCTGCTGTGTAGCTGTGCAATCACAAGGTAATTATTAGAAATGTACAACATGTTTCATTCAGAGCTGGTGACAGTGAATTGCAAATCAGTGACTTCTGGCAAAACATCAAAAGCTTAGATGAAAAAAAAGATGATAAAAATTAGAAGTACCAGTCATCTGAATGTAAGGTTTCTCTGAATGTGACAAAACAATCTGAATTACTCTCATTCAGCCAAACAGGTCACAAAATTTTGTGACCATGCACTCTAAGGTAATACTCCTGAAACCATACTAAAATACTATTTATGGAACAGAAGAAATCTTATCTTCAGTTGTGCTGATCATTAATAACAAACAATTAGTTGAAGGAATACCACAATCCTTAAAACTATAGCATTTCTATAGGAATCTAGATTTAGGCATCTAATTAGGCTCCCACCTTTTAACATATGTTTAATTCTGATTTAGGATTCTAGAAGATACCTGAATCTTCACAAGAATGCAGTATGCAAACAACAAACTCAGCTGACTGCAGTAACAGCACACTTGTGTAGAACAAAAAAAACCATCTTCAGCAGCTGTCCAGTAAACAAACGTGTTTACATAAATCTGCCCATGCGTCCAGATTGTCTTACATAATATGAAGGAAGAACCCTCACTCTGAAATTCCAATTATTTGGAATGTACTACAAATGTTTGCATACTTTAATGTGTAAATCACCTCTAAGACATGAGCCAGCTTCAAAATACTGGTAGCTGTTGTCAAATAAACAAGTAACAGCAATTTATTATTATTCGCCATTTGAAAGAAAAGCTTTTCTGTTTCATTAAGTGTCACAAATTGGGTTTGACTATCAAATATGCAGCAGAACTTTACTATGCAGAAACATCTACATTAGTTTTTTGTGTTATAAATTATATTACTTTTCATGTTATAAGTATACTGTGATTTTTTTCATCACTAATACAGGTAATTTTTTATACAATGCAAAGTAGTTGCATGGTGTTTGTGTGATCTACAATCTACAAATTTTTAATAATATAAAAATGAAAAAGATAAAATGCTGATTTTGTTTCTAAACTTACGTAGTTTGGTGAAATCTAACTGTATTTCTTGTTTTTAAAAAAGAATAAGTCAGACCCTGTGGACCGCACTTTGCATAATCCCCACTTTTAGTAGCATGGATACACATAGCATACTAAAAACTGAGGTAATAGAAGTATCACTTTTAAAATTTTCTATATAAAAAGCTGCAATATAAAAACTCTTCAATTACCTCACTCTCAGCAAAATGTCTTTCTCCTTTTAAACACAGGGAAGAGCGTCTCAGGGTCTTCTCATCACCATCATCAAATACTGCCACCAGACAAGAAGTGAGGAAAGAAAACATTTCTTTTTAACTCAGGATAGTAATAAGCAATTCATTTACATGTCAGAAAGAATGAGATATATATTCCTGTAGTCAACCCTTGGAACAAACCTATGCCCAGATAATGCTGCAGGCCCAATAAAGCATTTCACAGACTGACCAAATACAAATACATAATCTGCTCTCTCACCATAGCTACTTTACACTTGCATACCTTGAGTAATCAGTAGTTGAGCAGACAATTCATGGTGTCATTAAATGAAATTCAACACACTAGAATTCAAAATCTATTTTTTCTAACATTCAAAAACTATTTTTTCTAACATTAACTATTTTTAAAGAATTTAATTACACAACTCCTGTGATATTCAAGTGGAAGCTCTGCTTACCATGGAGAAACATAACTGGATATTTACAGAAAAAGCTGCAATTTAACATTGTATGGAAGTTCAATGTCTTTCTCTACTGACTTCATGCAACTAAGCTACAGAACAACAGCGATACCACCCTAAGAAGATGACAATAGTCAAAGTGCTGACAATCACCAAACCCTGGTCCACTGACAGAACTGTGCAGCTCCCAGTTTCTAGACTTTTTGCTATCTCTGCTATCACTAGGTCAACTGGAAACAAGCTCATAATGCAGTTCATTCAGCTACATCCTTTAAAATCCTGAAATGCACTGCACACGTTTAAGGTGGGGTCTTCAGAACCTGAACTGGTCGCATAAAAAGTATGCTTTTGTCAAGTCTTCTGCAGGTACTTAGAAGATGGAAACCTGATGACAGATTTAACTCTTAGGTTTTGCTTGTACTGTTCAGTGAGACAAGAATTTATCTCTTCTCCCCTCTTGAGCAATGATAATAATTATACTCTTGCCCCCACACAGCAGTGAACTCAAAGAATTTGTGGGCACAGAAACAACCCCAAAGTAACATTAAAATATTTCATTAAAAAAAAAGTTTCAGCAACTTCTTAACAAGTCTTTTTCACTTCATTAATTCTTTTAAACATCCTCTTCTCTCCATCAACAGATCAAAGTTAAAGCAGAATGGCTGTTGACCAGCAAGATTAAGGAGATTAATTTCTTGCTTTCCAATGGAGGGTGCTCTGTTCTTCGACGTTCACTAATTCAAATGAAAATATACAAAAAGCAACAAGGTACATCAAAATTCTTGACTAATATTTACTTGATACTAAAGAACTTTTTATTTAGTTCTGTGAATTTTTCATCTCTATATAAAATTGAGTACTTTCGATGAAGAAACTTTCCCTTGTAACTACAATTCCCCAGCTTGGACTACAGTAATTGTTGAACACAGTTCAATTGTGATACAGTATCAGTTAGAGATGCACATCCCTCACTTCAACATTTGTTGAAAAGTATCAATGGCAAGAACTGCACACAAACCACTTAGATTTGGAACTGCATCTCAAATGGTCAACGCATAATTAAGCCCCCCTTTGGTTAAGTGAAGCAGAAGTCAGCAGGTTCCTAATCCACTTTGTGTTAATTAACAAAACAGTCTCCTTACATAATGAGAGATTAAAAAAAAAAATCTATCCACTTCAAGAGATAAGCTGACTACAGCAGAGGTAAACCTATTCTGAGCTAGGCAGGTAGCCACATAATGTGTCCTATGTGGTAATCTGCTTGTGGCCTCTTCCCTGCCAGAAGGAATCTTAATCTTGTTCCATAACATGAATACTTTCAGAGGAAAAGCTTGACCTCTCTGAAAGACTTATGTGGCCAGCATGACACATATGGCTTAATGACTCTGACATTCTGATCTATGGGAACATCCTGAAAACAATCTACTGAGCAGGCATCAGGAGTGTAATGTATTTAAAATCACATATTCTGAAATTGCACAAGAAAAGCCAGGGAAGAAAAGATACAACTTAATGCAACCAAAATCACTTTGAATTCTAATGACAAACTGTAATGACAAAAAAATGCAGAAGGGAGTAAGACTACTTTTGAACATGCATAGTTCTGCATTTTCAGTAAAGCAAATAATCCTGCCATTTTCTTTCCCCCCTCATAGTAAACACAGACTTTAAGAAACATTTATATGAATGACAAAACAGTATCTAGTTACCTGGACTTTAACACCTTGAGTTCTTTGAGGATTTTTCACAGGGCAGACAAAACTAAGGACACTTATGCATGTATATATGTTTGTGCATTTGTACATATATATATATATATATATATATATACACACACATATATGCCTATTAAATTTACAAGTTTTATGCATATATATATATACACATATATATACACACACACACTGTGCTATACTTGTTTTAAAAGACTATACTAGTTGGATTTTTATAAAAATTTAAATTTAGTTTTTGCTGTTCTTTGGTAGGAAAGCAGTAGCACAAAAAAAAACATGTAAGCAAATTAATGTACAATTTCTATTCAGACAACACCTTAATACAAGACACACAGGGACATTCAAAGCAACTTTGCCCATTCTTCAGTGTTAAAAGAGGTCTCAAGCAGCCCTCAAAGCATTATTCCTCTCCAGATAATGCTGCAATGGCATATGTGGTCTTATGTCACTTTTGGAAAGGTACTACTTCAGATGGATCTATGCCTTCACAAAGTTTTTCACCAAATCATAGGAATATTATTCACAAAATCATTAACAGTGCAAATAATTAGAAGCTTCTCAGCAAGTGCTAGGACAACATTAGGTAACTGCTAGTTAAGATAAGTGCCAACTCTGGCACCTGGTAAATGGCAACTATATCCTACAGTAGGACTTTCACTCAGATCTGCAAAGTCACCACTGTCAGTAAAGGCAATTCTCGTCTCATTCCAATCACCCTCCTGACAAAGATTATTCTAATCATCCACAGCTAGAGTCAGTTCTCCATCAAAATGCATTACACTGCCAGCAGCTGTGCTGCTTTTACCAATTCTGCAAGGTCAACATGCTTTTGTCTGCTTTTATCAACAAAACACAAGAATTGAGACTGAAACCCATACTTCTTCCTATTTCCCAAATTCAGGATTTTTGACAGACATCTCCTTTGACTGCAACTCTGTGACATCTACCTTCAAAATTTAATATGCACAGCTTCCTATCTTATTCTTCTTGCTCAGCTGCTAACCTCACACTTTCTCAGAAACATAAACAGAGACATACAACACAGCTCTAACACCAGCTATACCATTTGCTTCTTAAAAGCTCTCATATCTGATCCACTTCTGTATTAATTACCAAAACACTATCTATAATGTTAATTCTTGTCTTTGTACATTATGTTTCATCCCATCCTAACCCAATCTCACCTATACTAATAGATTCTACTTCTCCAACAGAAAAACAGACATATTTTCTTCAACACTTATCTGTAAGGTCTTATCTAAATTTAGAGCTCCATTCCCTTCTGAAAGGACTATGACTAGGGAAAATAAAGTCTTTCTCTAGTTGCTCAGCATCACCTCATTAACAATAACCCATACTTCAAAAGTACTAAATCTCACTAAAGTCCTTTCAAGTTCTAGTCTTCAACTTCCCATATCTACCCAGGAAAGGGCTATGTAGTTTTTCAAAAATCAATACATTTCCTGTATGTAAATTAAAAAAAACCTCCACCCTCTACTGGCTATAGAGTATGTGGTATATTATCAAACATCTGAAATATCATATTATAATAAGCCATGTGTATTTTTACAGCAGCTGTTGTAAGGGCTAAGTCTGGGAGTGGGGAAAATTAGGTGTTGCAGCTTGTGTTTTAAAAGCAGTTCTTCGCCATTTTTTTAAGGACCTGTGACAGCATACTTTGCTTCAAAATGTTTAACAAGTGTACTTAATATCTAAGGAGCAGTCACCAGTTATAGAGCAATTCATTACATCTTTATTTGGTGTCCCAGTTTCAGATCATAAAGGGCACAGTTTCTTATAAAAACCCAAAAGAAGAAGTTTATCTTTAAAGGTTTTTCATGGAAACTCTGAATACCTAAGTATCTCCAAAAAATCTCTCTCACCATGCTTAGGACATGTCCAGGTCACAGGCTTATTTTTAAGTCAGAAGTTTAAGTCAAATACATAAATCTTTCTCTTACCTACAGTATACCAACTTGCATCTGTTAATTTGTTGATAACTGCTTCCTGGTATGTTCCATCTGGATTCTTCACTTCCACAACAGTTCCTACCTAAAATAGAGAACTCACTTAGCACTGGAGAGTTTCTAACACAGGCAATGAAATCAACACTTCTGTGTCAGCAAACAGAGATAATTTCTAGCCTATTCCATGTCAACTATAAAATGTTTTTCCCGTTTCACTTGAATATACTTGTATCCCTCAAACTTCTTTTTTCATTCCTTTAAAATAAGCCAACTAACTGAGCTGATTATTTCCTGCCAGCAGGTGGGGAACAAGAACCAATTTGAGTGATGTCATTCTCTTGTATAAGAGCTTTCCCATCAAATCCTCCTGCCGAGTTCTCCAAAGGAATGGTGACTAAAAACCAGTGCCAGCCATACTTCATAGCTTTAAGGCAAAAAGAACAAAGAGGCTTTTACCAGCCTGTGCTGCATCCCCTTTAACTACAAAGAAAAAAATCTAACATAAAGAGTATACTACCTCTAACTTTGTAGCATCACCTTTTATGCTTTGTGATCCTATCTAGCCTGTGTAATAAGTTCAATCTTCTTCTCTCACCCCATACGGTATATGCACATTTATGTCAAATATTGAAAAGAAAAATGTTTTTCAAAGCATTAGCAAGATATAAACCAAATTTATTACCTTTAAGGGACCCTTAATGTGGTCATCTTGCACTTCCACTGTTGAAGAATCGTGCCTAAAGGTTACCTAAAAAATATAATTCAACTGACAATCACTTGATATAATTGAGCAGCATAAGCACATGCAAACGTCAATAGCCCTTCTCTTACTCTCATTTTACAGTTAATCACCATAATCATCCCACTTGCTGAAAGCTGTCTTATTCATATATTATAGAAATATGAGGGGCTAATTCCTTAGTTATCAGATCTCCTAAAATATTTTTCTCTTTCACAATAGAATCATTATCTCTAAAGGAAATAACAGTCAAGAGTATAACAAAATTGTCTTATAGTCAAAATTATCTCTGGAGTTCTCTTAAGTATTTGAATGTCTCTAGTACCACAGCAAGAAAGGAGAAAACTTCAAGACTTCGGAGTACAACTTTAAAGAAACACTTATATTTCAATGCTTTGAAATCAAACAGTTTTAGCACCTTTATCTTTTGCTGATAAAAGTGAATTTTTCACCTCATGGTTGAAAAGACTCACAAAAGTACAGGACACTGCTGTCGACTAAACAAAATGAACAACTCAGACAGGATTTCAGTTAATGTCAGTCTAGCCTACACACAGAGTTAATTGGAAGAAAATGTAAAACCAGCTAACTTTTCAGTCCTTCAAAACTGGAGTTAGTAAATCCTGTAAACATATTAAATTATTTTCCCCTGACATTTCCATAAAGATACAAAGGCTGTTGTCTTTAATCCTACATACTATGTCCTCAGGAAAAAAAAAAGGTCTGGAAATTCAAATGTATGATTAAGTTATCTGTACCAGGTGCTACGGACATTCACCTTTTGTTTCATTCACAATTAACTTGGTTACACTGAAAGTCATAGGATTAATTGCATCTGAAGTTTTATTTCTACTCAGGTTTTAAAATTGCAGGAAACTGAGAAAATTCTAGAATTACATTTTATGTACTTATGTACCTTTATTAACACACAAATGATGTTCTGATGTTCACCAGAACAGACTCTCTTGGTATATTGATGTTGAAGTGTATGATGTTTTACTGAATATTTGAAATAAGTAAGAATGTAACATGAGCTCCAGCTGTGTAACACTCAACTACAGCAATCCTATATCAAAAGTCTGGACTTGTTTCACAAGCGTACCCACCAGCACGCTCACACTGTTGTTGAGAGTTTCACTGTAGCACACAGGAACAGCAAAATTTCCTTCAGAACCACACTGTTCTCTAACATCAACTCTCCTACACAGCCTACTCAGAGAGGAGATTTTAAGGAGTTTTGCCAAGAACAGCACCTACAACCAGGACTAAGGACAATCTATCTTGACCAATTGGAAAACAAATGCACTAAAATGCTACACTGCCCCTTCCAGGTGTTACTTCAATGAAATAGTCATCAATCCTTCTTCTAGTCAGAACTACAGCAACACATACAGTTGTCAGAGTGTGTTCTTTTTAGACCTGCACATCTCACTTGCTGATGGCAAATATTTTGTCCGTCACACAGACAAAATCATATCTTGTAACCAAAAGGCAGACAAAGGATTCAGGCTAGGAATTAACTGAGCAAGGACTACTCTTCTGAACTTCATCCTGACAGATACAGGTATTTAATTCCCTCTATGCAGGAATTTATCTAGAAAGCCAAAACTCAGTTAAGATGCAAAATAATCTGAAACCAAGGGTCACCAGTGGCTCGTGTGAAATACCCAGTAAACCAGTTCTGATTAAGAGACATCTGGTTTTATTTACTTTCTGTAATTATCTTAAATGTATTTTGCAGCAAAAAGGAACTCTAGCCAGAACAGGAGTTGGCCACAATGTACTCTATGAAAGGTAAACAAAGCAAATTGCTATTGTGTATTACAGAATGGTTTGTCTTTTTAAAGATGTCTTGGGGCTTTGACTCTTTGGGGGGGAGAGTTTTGATACCAACAGTTTTTGCTTCTTGAGATATTCGTATGTGCTCAAAAAATACTGGTTATTAACATAAATATTCAAACTCCAAACTCAGTGTGACACTGTTGGCCTTTCTTGAAGAAAAGTGATGTCAGTAGGTACTAGTTGTGGGTTTTAATTCTCACAATAGTTAGCAGTATGGAAACTTTCTGTCTCAGGCAAAAGATTAAGACATTCAGCACATCATCAACTTGGTTAGGCTCAGCTGGAATTTCTTTTTTCTGCACTATCCTTAAAAGACAGACCTAGTAAGTCCTATTACAGCAGCAGCTTTACTTATTTCTGTTTAATAAAGACCTACACAGAAAACAGTTTCTTCTGAAACTTCTGTGCAGGGTGCCCAAATGCAAGTGGTGGTGGATGATTTTGCTAATTGTTTTAGGAGATGCTGCCAAAATAAACTGGCTTAAATAACTCTCTAAATAAACCTGTAATAAATCTGATAAAGTAGAGACTCCTGTAACACCCAGAGTCTTGCCCTTGAATCAAATTTGTACTGCCTTCAACACTTTTGAAAAGTCCAGGCAAATCTGAAGTTCTGCTTTCCATAAGCAAGTGTGCAATGCTGTTATATGTTACCGTAGAATTCTGCACTGTGTACAGAATTTGCCAAAGACTACTAAACTGCCAAATGCAGTCCCTTATTGATATTGACATTATAAGTACATAGCACCTGCATTAAACTGAATGAAGTTTTTAAATTATGCTGTAATGGGAAAGTTGACATAAAGGTATCTCCTCAAAATATTCTAGGAAGCAGAATTCAACAGAAGAAAGCACATAAAAGGAGACACAATTAAACATATTTTACTTGTCTGAAGATTACAATACTCATATCAAAAGAATTTTGTTGCAATTCTACTGTCTCAGCAGAACATCTAGTTATAAACTTAAATTACTGCTTTACACTAAAATCGACAGTATGAAGTTAACTGACTTTCCTTCTGCTCTAGTAGTTCTAGAAGACTAAGGCATAAAATATAAACTGGGGCCAAAAGAAACCCATTCAGCAAGAATAAAATAATGCAGCAGATAAACTACCAAAATTTCAGACAAAGCACACCTGCTAATGAGAATCTTTGTTAGAGCTAATATTAGGGAAAGTATGCATGTGCCAGGAAGAGCAAAACAGATTTTCAGAGAAAATCAGAGAGCCACTGTTAAGTTTAAGAACTACACATTCTTGGTGGAGAAAAAACAATGTAAACAGATATTGTTACAGTACTTACAAACATCTCAACCACATTACTCTAGAAAGCAACAATAGTACTGGGGCCAAACTGCTCTAAACAATACAGTAACAGTGAGCACACACACACAAAACTGAACCCAGAGGGCTTTGTACAAAATCTCCACACACAATTCACAGAAAAATTCAATTTCATGTCAAGATCTTTCTGTAAATCTTGCAGTGACCAAACTTAAAGTGATAAACCCATAAGAAAATACTTAGCACTGAATAATAAATAGCAAGTGGCCATCTACGGAGGTGGGCTGAAAGTCCCCCAAAGAATTGAAATGAGTCAAGATTTCACTCATCTAGGCACAACAAAATTCCTGTACTTAAATACTGATGCTTAACAGCCCAAATAGCAATACTTAATCACTTAAGCCCAACGGTACTGTAAAGCATAGACCAGCTGATGCTATTAAGAGTTTTGAATAATGAAATGTAAAGACCACTGATTTGCTCTTCTGGCAGATTTAAGACTAAAATCTTCATGTTGTATTTAACATTATTATCAAATAAGTGACAATAGACCTTCCCACAAGGGTTTATGGAGAGTGCCTGCACACTCCCTCAGACACACTATAGGCAAAAATCAGCCACAGCATGAGGGCAGAGTCAAATAATGCACACTAGTTTATAGTGTGCAATAGCGTTCAATAACAGGTTATTGCCACTCACATTTCACACATTTTTCATTTAAATTTACAGTAGATATAAGAAAAATATTCTGCCACTCTAACTCTTGCAGAGCAACAATCTAACTTGTATTTTCTAGGTGGTTTTGATCCTTGTTCTGCAATGTTTCCATATGAGGTTAAGAGGCAAAGCAGAAAAATAGGACCTCCTCCCAAATCAGTTTTTAGGGCAACATTATCCCAACAGAAATATACAGCCATTTTGCAGGGTATTGCTCTCCTTATTTCTACAAATGATACTTTAATTTTTCAAGGAATGTTAAAATGTGTATCTTGCAATCTCTTTGCAGAATTTTTAGTTGTCCTACATGTGGCTTATATTGATTCAGTCATTAACTAGTTATCATAAATCTTAGGTGAGATCCCTGGCTTGCTATTCTGTAAGACTCGATGTGCCAAGTGGCTTTTGGAAGGCAGAAACATTTCAGCTTATTCCTGAAGCATTACCTAGTTGCCAAGGCTAAATGGCAGTGACCTGTACTCCTCAAGTAAAAGATACCCTATTAAAGCCTACTTTGAGTAGTCTTACCTATTTTCTGGCAATATTGGCCCATATACCGTATATAAGCCTACATTTGTCACATTTTAATCAATTACTTTAAGGTCAGCCTATGGCATTGAAGGTGAAAAACATGCAGATAATAAAGCAGTGACAGAAACAGAACATACTTATTTGTGTGGGAGTGGGGGAATCCCTCCCATCCCAACAACAAGAAACTTACTGTTATTTCAAAGACTATAATACCAGCTTCCAAGGACAGGATAGCCTCTTAGCTGTCCTGAGACTAAAAAGAAGTTTCACATTGCACCATTATGAACATTAATCACTTTTTTACCCCTCCTCAAAAAAGTGCTTGCAGGAAAACCGCATACCTTAACTTTGACAAGCCTTTTTGCTGTCTTGATCTTGGCTTCACAGAAGGCTCCTCTATACTTTGCACTCACATCAGTGCCCACTGTGAGATAGGGAGGCTCATCAATTGCCTGGAACAGAAAGGAAAACAACTGCTTTTTAATACTGACCACTGGCAATACAGCTACCATAGTCTCACCAATTTCTGTGGACAAAGAATTTCCAAACAGCCCAATAAAACTTAAATTGACAGCAGTAGGAACAAAGAACACAACACTAAGCTAATACGATGTAAATCAATAATACAAAAATACAATCTTATAATATACAAATATAATCTCCTGATATAAGGTCATAAATACAATAAACTTTGTATTTATGTTATCTACAACAAGCACCACATAGGTTTTTATGTTATCCACAGTTATCTATAACAAGCACCACATAGGTTTGTATTTGTATTTATGTTATGTGTATTTATGTATACATAAATTTTATACAAATTTATGTATTTGTATTTATGTTATCCACAGTTATCTACAACAAGCACCACATAGGTTTCCAGCTGCTGCACCATCTGAAGACTTAGCAGGTGATGAATTCTACTGCAATGGTGAAGACCAACCAAGTGTTCTACTGTCTCCTCAATTGCCGCAAGACCTGATTAAGTCGCATGAAGACACCAATGTTTATTTCCCTCACATAATTAAGGTTCATTTTTCATTAGTAAATAGAATAACTCTGAGGAGATTTTGCCTTTTTTTTTTTTTAATAAAGTAAATGATAAAGGTGATGCTCAACAGGAGAGTAGCCCACGGGCAAGGTAAAGAAGGAGACTGACAGAGACTAAACACAAAATGAAGGTTAAGGGTCCAGACAAAAGACAAGGTTTTGTGGCATGAAACATAGAACAGGTGACACCCAAACAGGGAAATAAGAAACAGAAGAGGTGGGAAATAAGAGAACATAGGTCAAGTCAGTATACTGAGTGAGATCATGAAGGTACAATTCCTTCAAAGGAAGTCCATCTTCTCTCACATAACCTCTCATAACATAACCTGGGTGAGGAGATTCCAGATAACTGAACCACTTATGAAGTATCACTTCATAGACTCTGGGTCAGAAGAGGGAAGGCAGAGGGCGACACACAAGAGGAGTGAGGTTTGTTTTCAAGAGCTTCAAGCCTCCATAGAGACCCAGACAAGAGCAAAGCAAAGAGATTTAAGCCCTTATCGAAGCTGAATTGTGTTTCTGTGCCCCTACAGATTCAAACACAGCTTACAAGGGGCATCTCTGGCACATACAGATTCTCTGTAGGGAAAATATAGAGATAAATCATCACAGGCATCAGAGACTATTTGAGACTGAGGTGCTTGCACTCCACATCAGATAATTCCTACTAGCTGCTCCCAGTTCCAATACATCAGAAGGCCTGGAAGTGTGTACTTGAATGCTTCAATGCACCATTTTTCAGACATTTAAGTTCCACAAAACTTGAAATTGAGAAACATTAGATGCTACAGGGTTAACTCCTTACTAATGATACTTTTTACAGTGACTCTGTTCCAGCCTCTCTCTCTCTCTCTCTCTCTGGCAGGCAATAGAATATATTTCTGAGTAGTATAAAATGGTTATCAATCTGCACTTTCTAGGATCACCAGAAGCATGAATGCACTAATGAACCCTCCTCTCTCTCTCCCTGTGTGTGTGGTACGTGACTGCATGCAGACTAGTAGGATATATTACTCTGGTGGTAGTATATCCATGAACACCTATCCTTTCCTAATCCAGGCTTAATACCAATAAAACTCCGCTGAGATTAACAAGGAATCTGTTAAGCGTGTTGGGATTCTGAAATTCATTCCCCCCTTGCTTGCCCAACAGTAGGTGCCTTTGAGGCAAGCTGCCATGCCTTCCTCTTGCTGCACTTGGATGGGTGTTGAAAGAGGGTCTCAGGTGGTGATAAATTTGATTTTGGTCAGCACTTGCACTGAAGTGAACTAAGAAGTGGCTGTTTCCCACAATATGAATCTGAGCAGAGGAAAGCAGCAATGCATTCTCCTGCAAAGACAGTAAAGCTCTGAAAGGGGAGCATCCCTCCTGCCCCACTGCACTCTGTAGTGTAGAAACTCATTCACCACTACAGGGGTGATAGCATTTCATGACAGTTCATCTTCCAAAGTTAAAAGGAATTGTAAAGTACTGAGATGACTTTAACAAGAGCGACAGACCCCAGATGGGTCCACACAGATGCACACACTACTATAAACAAAACTTAAAGAGCTGGTTTGTCAGTGTAGGTCTATACTTCCTATACAGACAAAAGAATTCTCAGAAAGACCAATCCACAATGTCAAGATGAACTTACAGAAAAATATAGAATAGTTTTTCTTCACTGCTATTGACACTAACTAAAACAAAAAAATAAATTTTGAGCACCAAGATAATCTGAAGCTCTGGTCTTTGCTTGAAAATTTATGGCAGAGGAACAGGCAAGTCAACAACCAAACTTTAGGCAGGACTTTAAATTCTCATAAAGATTGTACTTATCAGTATTGTGATTACTTTATCACTACTCTAATTTAACAACTTCTTCCAGAAAGAATATTCATTCAGAAAAACCCAATATCTGTAAGAATTTCTCTTACTAACACACAAGTTAATTTCAATCACTAGCCTAAATCCTTTGAAATTACTCTTATTCCTTTCACTGAAATTAGTTAATATTTACTGCCCCAAAGAACTAAAGAATAGCAACATATGGACTATTTGTTTACCAATGTAGGTATGTTTACTAGACATACAGTATTACAGTGGCTTTTGAGAGAAAAATTATGAAATTAATTTCTTTAACTACCACTATAAATCATTATATACTCTAAAACAGTATCTGAAATCTTCAACAGATACATACTGGATTTTTTCCTGCAATTTCATTGTTCCATTGAAAGACAAATCACATGGGCCTTCTCCCCACCCAAATCACTTAACTGAAATTTCCAACATACTTCTCTCATTGTGACAGAGTAACAACTGAAAGTGGCAAGTTAAAATAATTAGCAAAATGTGATGCATCATAATGAATGCAAACTAAAAAATAAAAGTAATTATCAGAGTCTGGCATCAATTTAAGATAATTGGCTTTGTCATTCTCACCAACTCTGAGTCACCTGTTCTCAAGTAGGTTTTATTCAATTCCACCAACATCAAAGAGATTAAAAATTAGTATACAGCTATTTTTACCTTTCTGTTATCCCTTCCCTGCTTTGTGCTTACGTCATTTATTAGATGCCCTTATGCTCAGACGGAATGCATCTTTGCCTATTTAATTTTGACATGTTTTATCAGGATCTGGTTTTATTCTTTTTTTAGGCTTTTCAGAGCAGGTTTCCAGAAAATAAAAAAAACAACCAGTATGCCAAAATACAGCTAGAATTTGACAGTTCCCTAATCCTGGAAAAGGTATTGCAAGCATACTGAAAATATTTTAACAAGAATAATTGCAGTGCTATTTAAACAGAGATGGGGGGGGGGGGGGGGGGGGGTCTACCCTGTAATACAAAAAGTTCTGGGCTTCCTAAAATTCTTGAAGGCCTCTTAAAATAAAACTGTAGTAGTTTAATTCGTTGCTGTCTCGGCCTTTATTTTACTTAAAAAGATAAAGTGAATTGGCATTTACATTTTATATGTGAACATAATCACCTACAGTTTATAATTTAAAGATAAGAATCATCATTTCAGGAGCTTACATCAGTAAACTTTTGTCAACAATCATCAAACTTCTTACAATCAGTTTACAATCAGTAAACTTCTGTCAACACCAAAACTGAAACTATGCCCAGCACACACCATCACTCATGTATTAATGAGATCGTGAACTTCTTTCATTCCGAGCAGCTTCAATACACACCCCAGGATATCCTGTCAATGTTTCTATGTCTCTAAATGCACTCTTTCGAAAATCTCAGAGTTCGCACTGGAAGGAGGAAAGTGAAGCTGATGGCAGTATCTCGGTTTGTTCGTTTCCTTCTTTAACTAGTGCCAGAAGACTGGCATTGAAGGTCTTCGCTGACAGACGGTTCCCAGAGGAATCAGTATTTGTCTGCATGAACGACCGAGGCCAGGCTACCGAAGGGGTGACACCGGGAGCCGGCCACCCGTGCGCACACGGACGCCAGGGGAGCGCTGTACCCCGCGGCCGCAGCCAGGCGGGGGCCACGGAGAGGCTGTTTGGGAATGAGATCGTGATGAGCCCTTCACCAGCATCCCCTGCAGGGGTGCTGAGCGCTGCCAGGGCGGTTCGAGCAGCGCCCCGAGGAGCTGGGGACAGCCGGGCCGATGCTCCAGCCTCGGCAAGGCCGCCGGAGGAAGACGCTCCCGGGTGAGCTGGTCGGCCCCTTGGGCGGGGGGGGGCAGGCGGGCAGCAGCGATTCTCCGGGGAGCTGCCGCTTTAAGGGGAGGGGCCGGGGCCGGGAAGCTGCCAGAAGTTTCTGGCCGCCCGCCCTCGCCCTCTCCCCGAAGGCGCCCACGCCTCCGGCAGATTAAGCGCGGATTGCCGTAAACTAAATTTGTCCCCTTAAGGCGATTGCCGGGTAAATCTGCACGCAGAGCTTCCCGGGAGCCTGTCGCTGCTGCAGCCGGGCACGGAGCACCAGCAGCGCCAGCTCCAGGGATCCGGCCGGGAAATCGTGCGAGCGCTGCCCGCGGCCCTGCAGTGCAGCTCCTCCGGAGGGAGCGCCGCTGGAATGCGCCTGGCCTTGAGTAGCCTAAATCATCGGCCAAATCACTATAAAAAAAAAAAAGTTCCGGCGCTGTCTTGGGTGAGCAAGAAGGGATAAAAAGAAAAGCATTTCCTGCAGTTTTGCACTTTCCATCAGGAAATTCAAACTAATGGACAACCGCCACGCTACTACTAGCACTTAATTTTGTTTTATTAATGGGAGTAGGATGAATAGTTTCTCTGCTATCTCAATTCACAACTGCTGGGCGCGCAGAGGAGTTGCAGCACGGGCTGCCGCAGCTGAAAAGCTGGTTTACCACTTAAATAAGAAGCAGTCTCTAGGTGACCAGTCAGCAATTTCCACCAATTCAGTGGCGGAATTTTCTTTGGCAGGAAAAGCAGGCTGCTGGAAGGGTGCTGCTCCAGCCTTCGAGCTGATTATACCTGGAAGGATAGATAGATGGCTAGATGCCCACATCATAAAACATCCTGCACATCTTCTGAATTTGGATATTTACATGGGTATAAATAGTTCTGGTCTTCCATGTATGAGGGAGAAAACACATAGAGACCTCTCCCAGAAATACCCATGTGAAATACCCATTTGAACACTGCAATCTAAAACGGTAGCATCATGCTTTAACATACATTTTAAAACTGTAAAGAAGTTGGTTTTCCAGCATTTTTCTTACACAAATACATTTTTCCATCTACGTGGGATGAAATCATCCTCACATCTCTTCTTTCAACTGTGCTGCATTACTATATTCAAATTGCTTTGTAGAGTCTGTCATGCCATCCAGCAGCTGATAAAATTGCATTACATTGTGCTTTGCCCATAAGCAGATCTACTACAGTGTATGTGTGAATGTATTATTTCTATCTCCTCATCTGTATTCTTCTGCACCGTGCACAGGATGTTCCAAGTAAACCACATGAAAACAAGATTAAGTATTCAATCTAGAAACGTAGCAGACGTGGTTACTAGGAAAGCCTGCAGGACTGCTTTTGGAGTAATATACAAAGAGAAAAACCTTCCCTCAGTCTTTCATGTATGTGAAGTCTGAAGAGCCAAGATTTTAGTTTGCATTAAACATTCAAAATTCAGCATTTATCTACTCTACAAGACTCTTGAGTCAAGACACTATATTTTCAACAAGCAAAAACCACGCTAACTATTGCGCAATGAATGAAAAGAAAGGGCTGGTTTTCAGAATTTAAGATTTGCTTCATTTCACTAACCAAGGTTCAGGGAAAGCATGTTAAAGACTCAAGACCCTCTCCTCCTGACCCTTCCTGGCATCCAAATTATTACTGACTTTCAAAAAGAAACATCACAAGGCTCAAAATCTTATTTTTTTGCTCACCCACAGTAAGCATGAGGAGCAGTGGCAAAACTTTTTTCCTACTGCCTATGGTATTTTGAAGTTATTTTTCCAAGGCAAGTATTTTCTCGTTGGTTGTCTGTAGTCCATAATTCAAGATGGAAACAGAGTTTGCAAGCAGAATTGTTAGAGACATACTTGACTATTCCATCTACAGTCATCCCAGTCCCATCATTTAGTAGGAAAACCCACCAATAATACCCCACTACTTCAATCCAGAACCAAGCCAAATCTTAAAGTCTTCTAATGAAGAGCAAATATTTCACATAGCTGGAACCTTAAATTCCCTTTCCATCCTGCAGAATTAGTAGCTACCTCAAAGTCATTCAACAGGCTTTCAGAAGCTTCTGGGGCAATGAAGGCTTGAAAAATCTCAGTTTTAAAAAACTTTTTTTTTTAACAAGAGTAAATTCAACATCTCCTAGACAAGTTCTGAAAAAAACATTTTCATTAACACAGGTGAAAAAAACAAACACATAAGAAATTTCCTCCCCCAATACTAATGCATTTAACTTACAGATTATTACCTTACATACTTTCAAACTGCAGTAAGTTCCAGCCAACAGCAGAGATCCACCTACACACTGCAGAATCAATCCTTTAATAAGCAAAATCACAGTGTAATTAGGAGTGCAAGATTTTGCTTACAGTTCAATCTGCTGTAGTTCAGAGGATGTTTGACTTTATAGTAATAGCAGACATCTTCAGGAAAAACTATTATTATAACACTTCTAATATACTCAATTTTGCAGATAATATCTTTATACTTGAATTCAAATACATTTCTCATGTATTTTCAGAGCAGCAAAGCTAAGAAACCTCTAAAACCTTCCTACAAGCCGTATCACCAAGGCACACAATTCCTCAAAGGCAAATGAAGTATTCAAAACAAAGACTGAAGCCCAGAGAATAAAAATTTCCTTTAAAAAAAGGAAATCAATTGGCCCATCATCCACCTTCCAGAAATGAGAACACCACAACAGGAAGCAGGAGGAATTTTTCAGAAACTTGCAAACTACAAAATAGAATAAAAGGCAGTGATGTTTTCCACATGAAAAGGCTACTACATGAAAGCCCAAGAGCAAGAGTGTGCTTTGAGCATATTTTCTTCTGGCTGAAAAATCAGATTTTTAGTTACTTTTTGGTTTTGTTACTGTTGTACATGCCATAGAAAGGCAGAACTACTAATGTATATATATATAAATTTATGAAGGAAAATGGTTCAATTTTATCAATATTTGCCCACAAATCAAAATTATGGTAGGAAACATCCTGACCAAACCTAACATTTACAAGTTAAAGAAGGAGGGAGGGGAGTTCTTGTAATGAAACCTATTTCCAGTTTCAATTTAAAATCTACAGGAAGTTTCAAGTAACACCTCACCAATCTTGTAAGCAAACATTATACAGCACGTAACTGTGGCAAAATATCATTGTTGTCTACCCCCTCGACCAAGCTGGAAATTACCAGAGCTTAGTGCACTAATGTCTGGAAGCATTAAGCCAACTTCTGACAGCTTTAGCCTTCCCTACAGGTGCAAAGCAGGTATTTTCTTTTATTTCAAATTATTAAGTTTGATCAGTCCAGGGCCAAGCTTATTTAAAGTTCTTAAAGACTTGAAAGGGTTCAAAAGCTGATTTTCCTCCCCAAATAAAAGTGAGCTGTGGAAAGGATTTACAGGTTCTAAGATCATGAAGGACCAAGAGACTCCAAACAAGAAATTCAATTCAGTAATCACAAGTAACACTTCTTTTATTAAATACAGAATGAATTTACATTCTCTTTACTTACCCATGTAAAGTTGAATTTTTATGGAACTAATTCCTTTTTTTTTTGAACTATAAGTTGATGAATAAAACTATAAAAATATTTTAACTCTACTAAGAAAATGAGAAGTAACAATTTAAAGATTTTAAAAGTTAGTCTATCCTCATCACTGCCAAAGAGCAGCTCAATTCTCCATCCAGAAATTTACTGAGTAGTGTAATTTCCAAACATCTAAACTGTAATTACTTCATTTTCTATTCAAGATGGCAAATCCAGAAAGGTGACTATGCTTTAAAAATTATAGCATTTGGGGTTTTTCCCCCCTACCATACTGAATAAAACCCAGTGAATTCTGATTCTGTTCCTAATTTGGTCACAGACTTGCTGCACCATGATGTGGCCCAGCAGGCTTGTACCAACTTTCAAGTCTGCAGAATGGGGGTAATGCACACCTTACTCAAAGGCAAGTAGGTATTTGATGTTTCTCTATAGTACTTTCAGACCTAAGAATGGAAATCTGTATTCTTTCTATCAGTATAGCATATCACTTTATAAATTTTTTTATTTAATAAAAACACTCCAGAACTGCTGATCAAGCTCTAAAAATAATGCCAATTCTTTACAGTTCCTTCTATAGGTCTCTTGTTCTGTATTGCTGAAAGACTATATAAGAAAAGATATTTTGAATGCCTACTCCTGCTGTTTATCCCCCTAAATATAAAATCTTTCTTGAAGTCAATTATTGCCATAGCTACCAGATTGCAATTTTTTTTCTGTAAGGTTTAGCTAAATATTAAACTATTTAACATTATAGCTTAGTAGTGTAAAACAGTACAACTTCATTAATTTTGGCCAGACTCTTTTGTACATTTCAAGCTTAAACAGTTTCTACATACATACAGATTAAAAAAGTAACAATTAATTTGAAATAAGGAGCTTCTCAATGACGACTTTTAATCACAAATATTTTAAAGAACTTCTTTCACATTTTTTGTGTTTTGCTCAAGAACCAAAATTCATTCTAGCATGGAGAAATGTATGTCAAAAAAAGGAAGCAATCAGTAAAGTGTTTGTTGTTAGAGGGTAAAATAATTCAGCAAAAATATGTTCTTGATGCCTGTTTAACACCTTAACTAAGTTAAATTCAATTTTTACCTTGATAAGCATCCTTTTGCCAACTAAAAGCATCTGATGTTGCTTAGGAGCATTATTTAAATTATTAGGTCTGGAAAACTTGCCTCATTTTTTTTAAAATGTGCCATAGTTCTGTCTAGAGTTGCTGCTATGAAAAACTTGGGATGTTTCAAAGCACTGAAAAGAATGATACACTAATGATATGCTTGCATTCCAAATGGATTGGAACAAAGATCATTTGATAGTTTAATCAAACAGACCAGTCCAGGCTGTTCCTGAGCAAAATGATCAAGTGACTATGTAAAGTCTGAAAAAACAACAGTCAATGAAATCTCAAGAGAAAAAAAAACCCAAATAAACCTATTTTTAAAACAATTTGATAATTCTTGGGCATTATTTCTATTTCCAGTCAAAGACAATGTAATTATTGTTTTCTTTTTAAGAAGTTAGTTGCACAGTAAATTCAGTATAACAATATACAGAACAGGAAACTCTATGTATGTGAAATGACTTGTCTGTATTCTAGGTAACTGATAATGCTGGCATTTTAGTTGACAGAAATATTTTTAGATAGTAAAACTAGCAAGAGCAAGATCAGCGAACAGATATTAAATCAGATAATTACCTAAGAATGGTGGGGTTTTATTCACTGAAAGTGCGGCATTTTAAGATTCTGTTTATTATCATAGATTTTAAAAACTATTTTCTGTTGTGTAAAACTTTAGAAACAAATTAGTGCTAAATTGAAAAATTGAACCTTAAAAAAAACCACCACCAAAACTCAAAACCAACACCCAAAAAACCCCAACCATAAACCATGACTTCTTTTTCTGCAGATACAAATAAAACTTCTTGCCTTGGTTTATTTCCATTGTTTGTACAACACTTTCTAAACTGGATATGAGGAAGGAAAAGGGGGGAGGAGTTATTTTTGTTCCTAAGTCAGAACAGAAAGGGAAAGCTGAAGGAATGATATACAATTCAAAATCCCTGAGCAGAATGAGATTTCTGAAACACTGACCCAAGTCAATTCACTAAACACAGTTATGATTTTATTTGTCTGACAATGTTTAAATATGTACTGATAAAGTTATATTCCAAAATTCTAAGCATTTAAGATGTTATTTTGTATATTTGTATGAAATCAGGACTGCAGCTGATTTGCAATTAAATATTAAGTACTTTTTAGAATAGCATGTTAAAACTTCAACAGAGTAACACATTAAATCACAACATTAGTCTGGTAAAAAATTAATGTGTAGTCTCTGGATTTGGTTTTCGCCATTGTTGCTAGCTAGGAGAATGATGGGGGAGTACACAAAAATAATGCCAAACCTACACACAACTGTCAGACAATACAAAACAAAAAACATAAATACAAAACAAAGTGAAAAAAGAGAACTTTTCTTACTGAGAATCAATTCTTCCTCAAGACACATTATTTAGTAAGTTAAGCCCAACCAATGTGCACATGAAGGCTATGCACAAATCCAGGCATTCGGGAACTAAGAACTTGTGCACTGTGCTTCTGGAGACAAAATGAATTTGCAGCAGAGAGCCAACTGTACACAAGAGTGTACCTAAAGTAGGGTAGTATAAAATGACAAATGTCACAGCAACACAAGAACTTTCAGACAAGTGAGTGGATTTTACATCTGCCATGCTCCCTCCAATACTGGGTAGTAATTCGGTGTAAAACTGCTCCCCAGGGACAAGACACTTAGAAAAGAACCGTGAAAATTAGTTTAGGAAATATCTACAGAGAGACTGAAATAACTTTATCTAACCACTTTATTAAATGTTAAGTTTCAATGGATGAGATTGTTGGGAAAAACAAACAAAAACTTAATTATACATAAAAGGTTATCAAGGTTGTTCCTCTCAGCAGGATCATTTCAGCTGTATTATTCGTAACAGGTGTCTGTAACACCCATTCTTACATTTAGGCATGAATATCCTGCACTCTGCAGTGCTTACAGGCTTTTCTCATCTAAACACTCCTCACTACTGTTATTTCTTGTCTTAACAATATTGCAAATGGAGACAAGTGTACTTCAGCCTAGCAACTTTCAAGAGATGCAACTTCTTAGAGTAATCCTATTTCTAAAGGAAAACAACTTATGGTGTAAATTTTATGTAAAAAAGAAGTATTTATATTTACCTATAGGCCCTGTATTTTGAGCTGTCCCTCTGGAGTTTGATTTAATTACCTCACATATTTCTCCTAGCTGGCGCCTAAAATTGGACACAGGTATGGCCTAGTTAACTGCAAGAGAAGCAAATACAATTTCACACAATTTTCAAGTAATACTTTAACATTCCAGTACGGCATTTGCCTTTTTGGCAGAAGTATGACATTGCCTCATGTTCCATTTATTTTTTGGCTATTTTTCTGAGGACTGCCCCCTCAGGAGGCGGGGATAGCACACAGCAGGTTCCATTTTCAAAGGCAGTGAACTACAAATGTGGCACGTAGCACACCATGAAACTGGCAAGTACTGATGGCTCCCCAGCCCAGCCTGCTGGCTGCCTTCAGCCCCAGACACTGAAACCTTACGTGAGAAGGCAGCAGAGTTCTCCATGTGCTGGGAGCCTTGACTCATTGAATAAAGCACCAGCCTCGGTCCTCCAGAGGACCTGAGCTACTGCAAATTCATGACATGAAGCACGTTAGAGGAAATGAGATGCCTGAACGAGTCAGGAGTGCTTGCAGATAGGTTCTGAGCCAACCATCCAACAGAATCTACCCTATTTTACAAAGCACTATTACCAAATTCTTTCTGCCCTGGGGACAGAGCAGCCAGTGCCACATGCCCACATTTATAATACAAAGGAGACTTTCACAGTGCCATCACTTGCACTGAGAAGTATCACAAACACCCACAGGTTAGCTAGAGTCCTTCACTGGATTTGGCCTAGTGTCAGACTCAAGTGCTCTTCCATTGCAAAGCAAAAAAACAAACAATATTGCAGGGACCTTTAATCTTATAGTCTAGAGCATTAAAAATCCCATAGCTTCAGGATGAACAGAGTTTATAGGTTAAGAAAAGGATGTTAATATGCTGTGTAACTAGTTGCTTGAAGAGATCATAAGATCAATTAAAATACTCCGTCACTTCGAACCTTTAAATCAACAGTCTTACAAAATACACCCTAAAAGGATGATCAAGCAGCTTTTGAGGTAGCAGTTCAAACTAAGCCTAAGATGGCTATAGGTATTCACACTCAAATTCTGAATCAACAAGGAACTCCCACAGCTAAAACAAACTATTTTCATAAAAGGCAGCTACAGAACATGAAGTCTTCTAAACAATTACCTGTGCTTTTCAAGATTCTGTGAATTGCCCCATACACAAAACAGCCTATCCAAGTAATCAGAAAAATCACTCAGTCAAAGAAATACCAGCTTTACCACTTCTGATTTGTGCTGATGTATGTCAAAACTCATTTTGCCACCCCCAGGCACTTGTGCGATGTCTCAGACAGACAGGAAGTATGCACATGGTTTCATCTCCCGTTGGAGCTCAACTTACCACAATACTAATTTTAAAAATACTCTGTACACAACTCCACTCAGCAACAATCTGTTCACTTCTTTAGTTTTAAAAGCTCAACTGTTGCAGTCAGTCCCCACTTCCTCTCAACAAATTATGTAGGCCAAAGCTGGCTGCCTTGCCTTGTACTTATATTCATTGCTCTGAAATCCTGCAATCTTGTGGCTATTATAGCTGTGTGGTTTTTAGCCTCAAAGACATCCCACTATAATGGCTTAGAATTTCATAATGCATTTTTCTTAGTGCTTACAAAAACCTGGTAACATAGCTTGTATTTAATGCAGTTTCTTACTAGATTTCTGAAAAGGCAATTGTCATAATGTTTTATCTCTGCAAAGGAACAGGTGGAATAGGCCCTTTAGTTAAATTCAGGAGGGGAAGAAGAAAAATGGGGACTACTAAAAGAAAAAAAATATCTTATTTTAAGTGAGAAATTACTAACAGAGTTTCTGCTGTATTTGCAACCAAAATACACAACTACCTGTACAAGAATCAAAGTATGAATGATTTGTGTAGAATTATGAGCTGACAAGTGGCAAGAAGCAAAACAGCCCGATTGCTACAGAACTGGCAGGAAACTTCTAAAAATGTAAGCGCTTTAAAACCTAACTGGTGCAAAAGTATATACCTTCTTTATGGTAGAAATCTAATCAAACAGAACTGTTCTAAATGCAAGTCACACTCATTTATTTTTTTTTTCCTGGTTCCTCTGAATAATCATCAAGATGGAGTTTTGGTCATTATGCAAAGTAAGAAAATCAGTTTAGTAAAAAGCCTTGAACCTATTCACTCCTCTGAGAAAGCCAGGAATGCTAAGATAAATATTCTAAAATCTCTGTCTAACAGCAGAAAACAAAAAAAAAAAAATGTAGTGACCAAAAAATAAATCCAATAAAATGAGTTTAAATAATCCAAGTTGGTGACACACACTACCTACTGCTAACAGGAGTTCTTAATTTCTGAAACTAGGAAAGGTGGGGGGAGATGTGTACTGCTAGATGCTCACCACCAGCAGTTAAAACAGATGGTGTGTTCTTTCATACTTCTTTTGTGAGTTAAATTAACAACTCACAAGTGTAAAAGGGGAAAACCTGGGCCCTACAAACTCCAATCCAATGAATGAAGATGCCTCTCTCTGTGCATCCTTCCTTTTGCATCTCTTCTGATACACGTTCGATTAGGGACTAAAGTGCTTCAACTCATGAATTCACTTGTTTCTGTTACTTTTGCTAAATTGCTATTCTTTTACTTTAGTACATTGTATCATTTCACTGCAAGATCACACAGCACCATTAACAAAGTAGGAGCAGATAACTCAATGGGCAAATTGGCAGCCTGCCCCGAACGGTAAAATGAAGCAGTATTCCACAATAATTTAGAACTCGTAAGATTCTTGCAAAAAAACCACAGAAATTTCAAAACTTAGAAAATAATCCTCTTCTTTTCCTGTGGGTGTTTGATAGCATTTTCTATATTTACCTTTTCATTGCACACTCTAGCACTTAAATTTCTTTTTTTGCCAAATTGCAAAAATTGAATGTATGAGGCCCTTAGCTGGATGGGAAAGATGACATTTACCATCCTACCTTTTTTCTTTAATATCTTGATAGTCAAGCTGTCTCGTCTTCAAATGATCTGAGTGTCAAACAAACAGCTTTCGGTCAAACATCTCCAATAAAACCCTGAAGTGGCTTTAAACTGGCTGAAAGCACTTCAGCACTGGAGTATATGCAAGGTCAAACACAAGTTTGTATTCAAAGTCTAATCTACTTGGATAGCACTCAAAAAACCAGTTAATGTTAAGTTTTATATCCAGCACACATTATTTGCAAACAAAGCAGATTAACTGAGCATTCGCTAGGAATGCTCTAACTTCTGATTTTTATAGAGAACTAGTAAAATACCATTAGATCACAGAACAAAACAATTTTTAATTAATCTGTGTTTGTAAAATAAGAAGTCCAGTTGTAAACTGAGAACTAATTAACTAATTTCAAGATTAATTTCAGCATTTACCTCAAAAGAGGCACTTTACTTAATTCAATTTATAAATGGGATCAGTCCTGTCAAAAATCACTGCTTGGTTTGACTTTCCTAGAAAATGTGATATTTAATGTGACTGGACTACAGATAACTTGTATCAAGATGATGATCCAGTGCTGAGACAGTCTTTACAAGTCCTTCAAGGAGCAGAGATCTACAGTAGAACAAGAAAATTAACCAGAGCCGTACAGCTGGACAAGCAAGATTTCTCACATGTCACTGCCTTGCACAGGGCAGCCCCATTAGGTTTAATAGTAATAACAGACACTAGGGTACACTTTAATCAGAAAAACTGTTTCAGCTTACACCACACTGGCAAAGAGATCAAAATATGAGAAAACATTCTTTCAGTCCTCTCATGGTCTTACATGGATATAACCCAAGGATCCCTTTAGCACTGTTTGACACAGCACATGCACCTGGAAGCACAGCAGTGACAGGAATATGAATATGGAGACTTTCTCCCCCTTCACAGAGCCTGACATTGCCATTAAAAACATCAACTGAAGGAAGGGTCAATATCACTGCAAAGATAATTTCTTTCAATTACACCTCGGGCATCTAGTTTCTTCTGATAAATTCAGACTTGGTGGAGATACAGTCATCTAAGTCTCCATTTCAGACTATATTCAATTAATAGCATGTAGCACAAAGATACCTGACCTACAGAAAAAACTCCAGTTCGCTCTACCAACTTGCCTTTTGCTTTTCTCCTGGTTTCTCCAAACAGGTTGTTTTCATCTCAGACAAAATATGAATGCAAGGCTCAGATTCACTAAGATATTAAATACAAGCAACAGAACCTGAAGATGCACTTTAGAACAGGCAAAGGAGGTTATCCTCTGCTTTCCAGTGACTTGCTCTGAAAAAATATCCTCAGTTTCTCCACTGGCTTCAGGAGATTAAGCATGCACAGACCAACAGTCTTGTCTTCCTTTCTAGGTCAGTGCCAGCAATAACTTTTAAGACTCTCATTTTGTAAACTAGCCAAACTAAAAATACTTTTCACTTGTTTTGGGTTTTGACAATGTTTGACTTCAACTAGATACACACCAATCCCTACACTTCTCCTTAGTTTTCAGCGTTAAGGGAATCCTTCTTTGGAACATTTTGACAGATCTTCACTCCTGGTCTAAACTAGCTATTTATTCCTCATCAGTAACCTGCAATGCTATTCTTGAGTCTCCAAGGGAAACATTACACAAGAGCTAACAAAACACATCTCAATTGGATAAAACAACTAATACACCAAGAGTGCAATATTTTTGGCTTTAAAACAGTAAGCCCTTATATTTGGCTTTCCTCGAATTCCTGATGCCACAATTACGCTTTTGAAACATCTAATAGAATAGAATTGTAATGATATTCAAAGTCAAGCTAGCCAACAAACTGAAACTTTTAAAGAACTGCAGGTAAATTCTAGATATTAAAATATATACATATGTGTTCATGTGTGTCTAAAATTAAGTGTAAACTTGTCCATTATTACCTTCACCGCATAAATTTTTGGAAGTAAAAATGACAAGTATTACCATTTACAGGTATATCTGTCCTGGTCAGTTTGATGATACAGTCTAGATGTATTTTTTTGGTGTCATGATGATAATAATTTCCTTTGTGGTTTTTTTTTTCTCCCCTTTGCATTTAACAAATACTCATTTTTCTCTCCAAACTTCCTGTGAATAAGATTCTACTTTCTAATAAAAAATTATTTTACATTACATTAGCTAAGATACAAATAGCATACAATAACTACATGCATGCAAAGTATCAAGAGTGCTTCCACCTTAGTCCATGCAGAGGCTGTATTTTCTAACAATTGAAGTACAGTCTTACAATCTTTGAATTGACAGTAAATTATACCACAATACAAATATCTATCTGCATACTATCTTTCTTTTATGGAAATATGGAGTTCTATCTTTCTATAAAGGTATTACACCTTTCAAAATAGTAAAAACAATTCTTCAGCTTCCTCTTCCAGGAAAAAAAAGGAAAAGGGGAAAAAAACCTCTGGCAAAAATTTAAAGCAACCACAACTATTGTATGTGCAAAGAAAAAGGTGACTATATATACACAGATAAGTAAGATTACATAAGAGTTGCATTAGGCAAAGTTTTTCAATGTTCTGATTTCCCCCTAATATTCTAGTAAAGCTAGAGGTCCCTGGATAATGAACAGGACTATTAACAACAAGATTTCTTAACTCTATCATCAAATCTCCTTAGAAACAGGCTACAGAACCTATGGCACTACATTAAAGACAATGAGAGACAAGACACAAACAGGGTTAAAGAGAAGTGAAGTATTAACATTACTATATGCACACTTGCACTATTTAGGAGCAGCCAAGCAGCACAAAAAACAATTAAAAATAGGTTTGGTCTGCCACTACAGTAAAATAGTTGGTTAATAGTACAGATAGCTTCCAGTCAAGAGCAGACTGGTTAAGATTTTAGCTATATAACCAATTACAATCACATAACCAATTATCTGGGTTTGAAAGAGAAAAAAGCCCCACTTTATTTTCTGTTAAATTTCACATTTCTTACCAGCACCTATTGGACCACTGCTGTCAGGTGAAATATACACATCCTTGCAGAACACAGATGTCTTAACTAAGCTGGACACTGGTTAGCTGGGGCAGCAAAGAAATTAGCACCACAAATAATTTGCCAAGGAAAACTGCACTAAATTATAATAATGCTCACAAGCAGACTACTTCTACTATTGAATAAACTTGATTTTCACTTAGGTAGTCCTCTTCCAAAAAAATGTAAACATTATTTTCCAGAATACACTTGTCTTTCAAATGGACAATTCCTCAAACTATTGAGTGAACTGTAAATCCTTCCCCTACCCTCCATGTTGAAAAAACCAACAACTTATTTGTATATCCCACTTTCCACAGATTAATAGAAATAAATGCCTCTCCTGGAGTAAGGCATATGTAACTCAGTACAATTCCATATGGGTTGGAAAAAAGTGAGGACTAAAGTTTCAAGTCCACAGGTTTTATTTATCTTTTTTCATCATAAACATGATAGTGTTTCTTTAATAATATTCTTCTGTGAGCTATTTTTACAAGTATCCTAACTTGTAGGAATACAATTCCTAACTTATATAAATTTAACAAACATAAGCACACATGCAAACTTCTATCTCACTTCATTTTTGGAGAATACTACTGGCCAAATACTCTTGCATAGTCAGTAGCAAGCATATTAAAAGAAAATTAATAATTTCTCTTTCTCATTCCTCTCCCCAACAGCATTCATCTTGCAGACTAAGAGTTCAGTATTTAAGTTTGTGAAAGGAGGTTTGGGGGGAAACTGCAAAATGTAGTCAATGTGGCAACTATTCAGGACAGTGATGCAAGATTTTCCATCAGAAAATACCCACAGCCAACCAAGCTTGCAAGCATTAAAAATAAAACGGATATTAAGAAAACAGAAATACCCAGCTGAAGACAAGTTTGGAGAAGATTTGTCAAGTGCTGCATAATTATGAAGACATATTTTAGATGCATGCTACACAGAAAGTTTAAGTGCCACTGTAGAAATATAGGGAGAAAGACCAATATAAATGCAGTTAGTATGTAGCTAGGCTATCTTTCAGACTTCAAGGAATTAAAGAATCTAAACTACTTATTTCATACCTTTTATCCAATTTATCCACCCAGAATACTTCTGTTTCTTTGGCTACTCATTGCTGCACCTGTTTCCAAAACATCTTCAGCTGGCTTAGCCTGTGACTAATGGCAGCCATTTCCAGGGAGTGACTATTTAAAGAAAGATCCTTGCTCAGATTCCACAAAACTCTTCAACATATTAAAGAACATAGAATAAAATTTTTGAAGTTGCATAGGTAGTGTAAGAGTCTGTTCACTGCTTTCAAGTGTGCTGAAGCTATTATGTAAAGCCCATTTTTTTTCTTGAAAGTCTTTAAGCCTCTTATACTAAAACCTTCATTTTTTTAGCCTCTTTCCAAAAACTAACATTTAGGATTACTCAAGTGAAAGAGAAAAAGTCTACCTTAAGTTTTACTTGATAGTCTTTTGGTATGTCAACAATTCTAATGTTACTTTCCACATGAAACCTTGTTCCATTCTCTAAAGCTGAACAAGAGGCACCTCAAGAGGTCTTCAATTCCAAGACACAATGCAGGAATCTCAATGCCTCTCAATAAAATAGCAGTATCTCCATCAAATCACCAGGTTACAGTATCAACTTTATATGCCAATGAAATTCTAATTATGTGTTTATGATCACTGTTTTTTCCCTAAGTCTAAGAAGATAATTGAAGAGAAATTATGAAATACTTGTCTTAAAGGATAAATCTAATCTTCCAGTACTACCATATGCCAAATCAGCCCAATGTAATGTTTATTTTCACAGAAATACTGTGCATCACCCTGCTAGAGGAGGAATACCCAATAAAAGCATTCACACTGGCCTTACTAAGCAACTGATGTGCCCACGTACTACTTGGCTGGAATGTTGTTTCAGTGGACACAAAAGCTGTTTGAAGAGAAACTGCCAGAAAAAAAAGGGAAAGATGGTGCAGTTCCTTTAAGACTAAGGAGTTTTTTTGTAAACACAAGTCCCATCTGCACATCACATTCAATTATTGGAGTGGTTTGGGGGTTTTTCCCAAGTTCAGCTCTGAGCAAACATAGTAAGGATATGCAGCTACAGCAGTAAGATAGCAAAGTTCTCAAAATGTATCTGGATTTGTCTGCAATCAAGTACCTTGGAAGGAAATTTACCATTTCCTTTTGGGTTTTTGTTTGTTTGTTTTAATAAATATGTGTATTTATATAAAGATCTTAAAAGCTGATTTGTTTCCTCAAAACTCCAACTAAGTAAATAAAATACACATAACTAGAGAAACTTGATGAGACCGGCTTAAGTATCATGGATCATTTTTATTCCACATAATGAATGCTATGTTTAATATTTATTGTCAGACCATAATTAGGATTTCATTACACCATTTCAAATGTTCAAATAAGTGCAGTTGCAAAGGAAGTTACTCCCATGACAAAAAGGAAGATTGCTCTCTATTTAAGTGTAAAAAAGAGTACACATAATTTTACTGAACTGAAATCAGTGTTACTTGAGCCACAAATAAAAACATTTCACCAATTCAAAGTTGACCTACTACCACTTGAGTTGCTCTCTAGATGCTACCAATGCCACATACAACACCAGTGAAAAAGTCTGCCATAGCAGGACATACACCTATCTCTCTCATATGTATTATTATTACTATCCTCTCACCGAAGGAGTATTTGTCTTACAATACAGAATGTAACAAAAGCAGCTTATTCACTTTACTTGCATCTAAAAAACCTAAATCACCCTACACTGGGCAAGTGTACATATAAGTATGTACTTTTTAAATGTACAATGTATGAAATAGAAGATTTTTTTAATAAAATGCTTATGAAATGTTTATAAATGAAATATGTTAACCTTATCAATCCAACATTTTGGCTTGTATCAGGCAAAGTAAAATGAAATCAGAATATTAGCTCAACAGCCAAAGAGCTACTAGCAAAGAAAAACTAAATTAGTGTAGACAGGCATCTAATATACATACTAATACTTTCTGGAACTTCATGGTAAATTATTCCAGGGAACACACTTGGCAGGAGCCTTGGCAGTCCAATTCCAAAATGGATCAAGAATATCAGAATATGTTTGAAGAGTGACTGTGCAGGTTTCAACCCATGTATCCAATACAGTATGTCACCATGTAAATACTGCCCTAGTAATCTGTGAGTAAAGAAAAGAATCCAAGATTTAATGTCTTTTAAACTGTCCAACATTGCAGGAAAATAGGCAGGAAATTCTGCAAAGAAGACAAAGACACCACACGGTTACCTAAATCATGTCTTACGTGTAAAGGTATGTGGATTGTCATTGTAAAATTCTGGAAGAGCACCTCAGGATGAATCTGCATTTAGAAAATGGAAATTTCTCAAAGTTGAATTATTGTCTCCATTTTTGTCTCTGTTCTAGGCAGCAAGGTATTGGTACATATCTAACTCTCATTTTCAAACAGTACTGCAGTCTTACTTATGCTTAAGTATTTCACTACCTCCCTTGATGCCCATCTAGCAGGGCAACCTTCTAAAGAAACTGAAGTGGATATTTATAAAATTATTGCTATGTTTTCAAAAATCTTTTACAAAGATTAAGAAGGCTATATATTTTATTTTTAAGTTTAGTGATGTAAGTTGAAGTTACATTCATTTAATATTGCAGCAATATCTATTTTTCAATAAGCAGAGCAGTAAAATAATTTCAAAAAGTGAAAACACATTTTCCATTACAAATTCCTGAATTCTGAAATGCTGGTATAACATGTACTGATTTAAAAAAATGTCTCAATCCCTTATTATTTCTCCCAGGAAAAGAAGTTATGCCAACTTAAGTGTCACAGCATTAACAAAAAGATTAACTTAACACGCTTTCACTTAAATGCTCATAAAGCACATTGGAAAGTCTCTTCCACCATTTTAAATTAATTTAAAGTATTCTTTGAAATCTTAGAAGAATGTATTCCACATTTATTTTAAAGAAAACATGGAGTGGACTATTTTAAATGTACAAATGAGATTTAGCACTTGCAATCTGCTGTTGAGAGGACAGCTGAAAATAGGAAGGAAAAAAATTATCACAGTGGATCAGGTTGCCCTGCCACAACCTGAGTTTGTTTTTTTTTTTTTTCAAATCAGAAGAGAACATGAAAAAACAAATTACTCTCTACTACATTATTTATTACAGCTGAAACCTTGCATCAGATACACTTGGATCTGAATATTGCTGAAGTCAAATCCCATTTCCCAAATCCCATTTAAAAGGATTGTCTTAAATGATGAGGAATACTAAGTTAGAAGGACACATAAGAGGGAAAAGGATCACAGATAAAAGCTGAGCTAGAACACCAGTTCTTAGAAAGGAAAATAACATATCATCCAAATATCTGCATCAAGTTTGTGGTAATAAGCAGAAAATGTCACACACCTCACTCTACCATCTCCAACTGGCATTAACACCCAACTGTCACCAAGTCTCCACTTATCTACCCATAAATATACAGGCCTTCTTAACACATACAAAAAAAATTTGAAAGTTTTACATTGATTCCCTTCAACTTCTGTATCAGAGTGATGTAGTTTCTCCCCAGATTATCATTCCCTACTGGTTTAGTTTGGGATAAAGGTAGCACAATTGCTTACATCTTCCATCCATTGGTAAAAGTAGCTATTGTCAAAATGGCATATAGAGATTGTCACATTTATAGGATAGAAATCTAATATTTATAAATATCTTTCTACAGAAAATTATAATATCAACTGTTTCTCTAATTTAAGTAGAAAGAAACATAATTGTTATTAATGGTATTCTTTCCAAATGCTGAAGAAGAACTTGAAGGAGGAGGGAAAGCAAAGCTTATACTGGCCTCAAAAAATGAGGTTTTTCGTCTGATACCATCTTTTTTTTAAGACCTCTCAATTTTTTGAAATCAATGTTTATCATATTGAAAATTGCATTTTATTCATTCCCTTCAAGACACAGTATCAATTCAATTAGATCTTTTCACTCAATATCTTTTAGAAAATATGGACTGCAAACCTGCAAAGAAGTCTGGTGTTCTAGGTCTCAAGAAAGCACAAAAAACTTTCTATGACAAATTCACCTGTAGAGAGTTTACAAAATGTTTAGCCTAATGCCTGTAAACTGCTAATCTGGCAGAGGGATGGGGAAGGATGTGTGTTCACATGCAGTTTAAATCAATCCTAATCAGTCTTGGTGCACTTCTGCTTTTGTGCCCTTTCTTCCTCTGCCAGGCATCAGTCGGGGCAGAAACAGTCTGCAAGTGAAGACTACATGTATCTGATTGTTTCTAATTTCAGCCTAGTTCCGCGTACTCTGGCACCACACAAATGGACTGCTAGCACGGAAGACAATGAGAATAAACAGCCAAGAGTGGAAGAAGGAGACAAGACTGCATTCTTCCATGACCATAAAATACCTTAATTTGACAAACTACTTATGAAAAAAAATCCTTTGCTTCAAGTTGTTGGGGGACAAACCAACAGATTAAACAGTAAGAACAGCAAACTCCTCTGCCCAAGAACACTGTTATTCACGTTAGTCCAACCTGGGTGATCTGTTCTGCTACAAAGCTCTGTAGATGTCTGCATTCACACTTAGTTTAAATGACAACTGATGAATGCTGTCTCTAGCCACTCCTTAAGGAGCTCTGTGTAAGTCACAATCACAAGAAACAACTACTTAAACTGGGAGTTCTGGATGCTAAAAGTCTTTTCTTTGGTGTACCGACCACCATCTCCACTCTAGAGCAAATATAGGCTCACAGACAACAGCAATGTGAGCAAGTAACTCAGTATTAACTGGAATGATGCCTTTTCCCACTGCTTTCACTCACAGTAAGAAAAATGTCTTTTCATAGTTAAGCACAATTTTCTTCATAGTGAAGACAGGTTCAGGTACCCCAAAATAGTACTGCACATTCAATTAATTAATAGATACTCACTCAGGAAGTCACTGTCACACAAGCAGTCGCACATAAAGCTGCTGGCTCATCTCAGTCCTAATTTTCTACAGGTAACTCAGCAACACCCTCCACCACCCTGCTCTGACATTCTCACAACTGGCTTTCAGAGCTTGCTTACAAACACTTCTTGCTAAACAGGTCATGACTGCTTTATAGTCTGCCAAGCCAAAAAAAAAAAAAAAAAAACCAAACCAAAACACAATAGTGCTCTCTTTATTGAATTTCTCTCCTGGTTCAAACTAATCTTCAGAAGGAAAATAGATGTCTTGTCAAGTATTGAATATCAAAGTGGCTTGCTGTCTTTTCCTTACTTGAATTCCCTGAAATATCCCCTCATCTGGTCACCCCATGTTAACAGAAAAAAAGAACAAAAAACCCAACTACCCAGATTTATGACTTTCCATCAAAACCTTTTAAAATAATTATGGTAACACATATTAAATCACTAACATTTAGTTTATGCATAGGGCTAAACAATTTTTCTCAGTTCCCTGGAGGCCTTTTGAAGTCTTCTAGAAGTCTTTAAAAACCCATTTCATGCACAAATCCAAGCAAGACAGCAAGCACAGTAACTGGACAATACTAAGTGCTAAGTGGAAAAGGCAAAAAGCAGTATTTTTTACCAAAGCACATCAATTAAAAAGCAAACAGCCACAATACCTGACTTCTCAACATTTCTCAACTGTGACCTGAATCACATTTAAGGCAGACATAGTCTGAGATCCATGGTTTTCAGCTTTGTACATTTCAGTAAAAACAGCTGAAGGGCCTATTAAGTAGAAATGCAGAGAATCCAACTGTTGCATTTCACAACAGGTAGTGAACAGAAAGTAGGTTAACTACTTTCAACTAAGTATGAACTGATAAATAATCAAGCATTTGGATGGCTGTGTATAACGTTAGGGTGCCAGATAAAGTTAAGCCTAGGTTTTTCTGTAAAATTTGTTCCCTTTTTCAATGAGGTCACCTCAAACTCCCTTTTATTCTTTAGCCTATTATAAAAGTATATATTTCTAAGGAAAATGTGTATATCTCTAGGATTTAAACAAAAAATTTGAAACCAATTTGTGACAACAGTATCATTTCCACCTTCTCAAAGTTAGCACTATTTTTTCGATTTACTCAATCAGCAAAGCATTCAGATTAAGTATTTGATACTGACAGTAAAGCTTAATATATCAAAACCTTCGCGTTTTGTTTCAAAGGGCTTTTCAAGTACAACGCAGAATTTCTTTGAAAACAGACATGCAATGTGTATCACAGCATGCTTCTGCTCTGCATGTATACAATACTTGTTTTGGATTACAAAGTGAACTGAATAACCATCCCAAAGTGTTCCAATGAAGATATGCACATTCATTATTCTGCCTACTAACATTTTTCTTAGACAGTATGCTCATACAATAGTTATGCTGCCGTGAGAGCACTGATCCAAAAATCCTTCACCAACTTTGAAGATAATAATACAGGCAACTTAACTGTACTCATGCTCATCGTTTATTACAACTTCAGTCTTCTCAGTGTAAGACAGCCTTTTTTCCACTATGTGGTCTAATTAACTTCAAGCCCTTATAAACCAATACAACCATTCAACAGCCACATACTACCCATGCAGATTTGAGTTCAAGATTTCCATGCTGTTTAGCCACTGTAAAGTATACAAAGACTAGCATTTAAAAAGTGCAAATAAACAATTTCAAAATAACATAGATTATTCCAACGTGACTTGTAATTGCTTGGTGCAAGTGGTGTTTGCTTTCCTTTCTACATAATTATGCAAGCACAAGGAAGTCAATAACTGCCTCTGATCACTTGTTCAAACTGGAACATCAGGAAAGAATTTAAGAAAAACATTTTTCACAATGTAAAAACAAGTTATAGAGTAAAACCACCTCTTAAGACTTACCCATTCTCTTGCCTCCATCACAGAAACTATTCTAACAGTACTCTTCCCTTAGCAATCTCCATTTCTGCCGTAATTCAAATAGTTAACCAGAAAGTGAAAGGTCACTACATTCCACAACTGGTTTCCAGCCTGCATAACACCAATGGGATTTTCAATTGACTTGTGCTCAAAGTTGGAAATTAGTGGCTGATAAGTTTACTAAATGTTTCACTTTTGTCTTCACTGGCAGAGAATATGAGGAATGGTCTGGCACACATTAAGGGAAAGCAGCTACAGCATCAGTGTGCACAAGTGATCTCTCTGGGTAGCTGGAGAGGTCACTAGGACAGACTACTGAAACAAAAACGTAAATTCAGGAAGAATTAAAACCAAACCAAAACAAAAAATCTACCATAAACTATAGGCATGGCTTTCTTAATTTGTTAGCGTGGCAACTTTGAGCAAGCATCCAGGAACATCTAGGATTACCAAAGACAAGTAGCAACAACCATTAAACAGTATGCACTTTACAGAATGAAAAACATTAACATGCAAATAGTATCAAAACATTTAAACAATCATTTCAGATCTCTTAATTCATAGAACACTGCTCTAGCTTCTGGGACATTTACTCTTTTGATCTCCACTCATCAGTGAACTTTTTAACTACAGTGGGTATATTAACTTCATTCACATATTTATATATCAAACAAATGCCATGATACATATTAAAAATCTCATGAGCATTTGCAGCAGTTCTTAGTACAAATCATTGGTGAAACCAAGCTTTTGTTTATTTCTCTCTTTAAAAGCAGACACTTTTCTTTCAGGGAGTTTATTTCCTGAGTCTGGAGCTAAAAAAAAAGCACTCTATAAGAACGCTTTTACATATATTGCTACCTACTTAGTAAGTAGTCATTTGATGGCATGCAAATACTTTTTAAATCATCAAACAGATTTTACATTCTTCTGACACATACTTAATGCAAAAAGGCCTTATACAAAAGGTGCTAAATAAACAACAAAAAAACTTTGCAACATGCAAGCAATCCTAGCCATTATCTACACAACTGTACTATCAGAGGTCAATCAACACAGGAAAAAGCCTGATTTAGTAGAACATCACAAAAACAAGCATAATTCTATTAAGACTTGAACACTTCTTTTAAGATGTATTTCAAAAGTCTTTATTAAGTGGTCTTAGCAGTCCATGGGAAGACTACTTGATAGGCTAGAGTTACTGGTTTATATGAGGGGCTTTATTTCCTTGGATTAAGTTGGGTTATTACAAGGAGAGCAATTATACCAACAGCTTTAGTAATCTCTTAGTAGGCAGCATACCTCTCTTGTGTCAAAGCGTTGCGAAATGCAAGAACACAAGTGACTTACGGTTTTGTGTCAATACAATTGTTGGTGCTGTTCCTAAATATACCTCACTGTGTTTTACAAAGAAAGATCAACATTTTATCCATACGACACAGGTGGGAGAAAGGAGTCAGTAAAGCTAATTGAATTGTTCAAGTTCACATAAAGAGACAAGGTACTGACAAGGAATCCAGTTCTAAGGCTCTGTGCACCAGAATCCACAACGCTCTGCACTTGAAAGAATCACCAAGGCATAAATCAAAACAGAGGCCTCTATCGTGCAGTCAGAAGCAAGTCTGCATCAGCAGACCCTAAGCAAGACTAGGTCTTAAAGCATTAAATCCTCTGCATGCTGAAGTGTCCTTGAGTATCCAAAGAGCTTGCTCTTTGGAGAACTTAAAAAATAAATGCACAGAAATATACAGTCAAATTTAACAGTATCTTGATCTAATATAGTCAATGTTACCTTGAAGCGATACAAACAGAAAGCTAATAATTCTCTTAAGCATTCTCCCTTACTGCTTCTTATTGGACTGGCTTGTATCCTTGTAAGCTTAACTAATAAATTACAAATTTAAGCCAGCCAGAAGGACTGATCCACTGTATAACTCCTATAATCTTGGTTAAGTTGTTGAATCTTAGAAATTTCTTTGGAACCACAATACTGTTAAAAGTTTCCTTGTAATAACTAAAGCTTCAAAGTAATGACTTACAGATTAACCTCCCTTAACACTACAGGGCACAGTAAATACAGTACTGGAGTTATTTCAAGCATATATAAGTTTAACACTAGACACACGCAAATTGCAAAAGCTACAGACTTAAACTTAACACCTGAACACTCTGACAGAATTTATCCTAACTTTAAAAATAAACATGCAAGAGTAGCACAAACCTTACTGAAGACTAAGTAAGCTCTGAGGGTTTTTAAAAAAATACAGGTCTATTAACAGATTTTTGTATTTGTTACTCTAAGTTTAGTCATCTGTTATACATTCAATTCAGCCTGAAGTGGATCTGTATCACTGTTTCACAGAACACTTTGTGTTCTACTTGTGATCTGACCTCCTCATGCTCCCAGCTGTCTATCTACATATTAATATGGCTCTAAAACCTCAGTATCTGAACCTAATCTCTATGGTAACCGTAAGATTTGTTTACATTGAAAAAGAATATTAGAAACATATGTAAATTTAACTGTCATTTAAATAAGTGTTTTTTCCTTCTGGGGAAAAAAGCTCCCTATACTGCCTCCTATTTATCTTGCTTCCATCTCCAGTATCCCCACCAGGCAACGAGCCACATTTGGAAAGCTCCCTATCATACAACTTCAACAGCCTATTGTTGTAAATTCATAAATAGTTTACTTTTAATAAGACAGATGTGTGCAGTATTTTATATCTTGGCACTTGCTAAAGAAAAATCAAAGAGCAATTAAAACGTGATTTTGAAAAAACACTGCCATAAAGTCACCAAAGTAAAAAAAAACATGCTAAACCTTTAACAGCTATACAGAAAGACTTCACTGCTCAGCAAGTCAGATCAATCTAGAAATGAAGAGAGTGTATTTCATTTACAATTTCTAGCAGTGTATACAGTACTGGGTACACACTTTACATAATACTTATTCCCAGACAGTAGGCAAAAACTCTTGATAGTAGAAGAACCCACATACAGACTGCTCTTTTATATTAACAAATACTAAGGAATTGATGCATCACAGGTTTGGAACAATTGTTTTTTCTAAGATTTATAGTATTTTGAAATGAGATTTACTGCTTCCCAGCACGACCGGGAGCTGAATTACGCAGGGGTGACGGTAACACAAACGGCAGTTTGAGCGAGACATATCAGCAAAATGGTAAAAAAAAAACCCTAACAAACACAGTTATTAAAAACTACTTTTAGGTACACAGTTCTTGCCCACACACAGAAGAAATCATTCAATTCCACCAAGACGATCTTTTTAGCTATTTAGCTTGCATAATATACCAAACATAAATAGTCTAGAAAGGTCCAAGAGAAGAAAAATGCATGACAGTGAGGTACATGAATACTACACAGCACTGAGAGGAAATTAGAACCTGTTTGAAAATCTTTCTGCACCTTACAGCAATCATTTCACTGCGGAGAATAGCTTACTTGCACCCTCCCCGCTCTCATCAAGATTACTCATTCAACAAAACTCCTATTGACGAATAGAAAGTAAGTAAATCTACCCTCTATTCAAGTAAACAATGTTGTAGAGCCAGCATTTCCCCCACACGTTACTTTCTCGAGCAGGGTGACTGTGCCCTGCTCCTCCATGAAGCAAGCTCAGCCTAGGCAGCCATGTCCTTATTCTCCTACAAACAATGTTTCTGAAGGAGAACAGCCCCTGCTCGGGGAACTTACAGCTTCCCCCAGCATAACGCGGCGGAGCAAAGCCCGCCCCACGATCAGCAAACAAGCCAAGGCACCGAAACACGGCAGTGGGGGCGAAGCTGCCCGCAGTCTGGATCTGCACCAGCACCGAGCCTCGCACCGGGGTCGGGACAGATGGACTGACAGATAGGACAGCATTTTTCCATGCAACCCTCCCTCCCTTCCCCTCCCAGGCACACAAGCGAGTGTTTTACCTTCATGATGAGCTCAGGCTGCGGTAAAAGCCTCGATCGTGGCTGAGCGGCCGAGGCTGGACCTGGAATTTAAAACAAAGCGCTAAGGCACCGCACCAGCCGCTCGCACCGGGCGGGGGGAGGGGAGCCAAACATCGGGTGGGGGCGCTGGGCTCCTCCCGATACTCCCCCTTTCCTTCCCCGGGTCCCCCCTTCTCCCGCGGCTCACCCCCTTCCCTCTTTGCTCGGCCGCCGTTTCCCCCCCGCGGCTCCCACACGCCGCGGCTTCCCCTACACTCGCTGCCACTGACGCCATTTCTGTCAGAGGAGGAGAAACTTGCCACAACAACAACCCACCCCCGGCTGCCGCGGGAGGGGGAGGCGCCCCGGCCGCCTCCCCGGGGCGCTGCGCCCCCTCCCCGGGCACCGGGCGGCGGGAGGGCACCCGCGGGGGTCCCAGCGCAGAGAACACCCCCCGGCTCGCTTTACCGCGGGGAGAGGGAGAGCGGAGAGAAGGAGGGAGAGAGGGAGGGAGGCTCTTCCTCCATTGTACGAGGAAGAGTGCCCGTGTGCACCGCGGTGGAGCGGGGTGTCGGGAGCAGTCCCCCCACCCCGACACACACACACGCTTTTGAAGGGGCTGCGGCTCCGGATCGCGGCGGCTCCTCCTCCCTCCGTCTCCCCCCCTAAATAAAGGAAAGCGCTGACTCCGCCGCAGGAGTTTCGGCAGCAACAGCCGCAACTCCCCGGCTCGGCGCAGCGGGTCCGGGCGGGGGGAGGGAGGGAGGGAGAGCAGGCAGGAGGCGGCGGAGGAGGGGAAGAAAAGGAAGAAGAAGAAGAAAAGAAGGGAGCGAGGACGGGGAGGGAGGAAGGGAGGGGGGCGGGGAGAAAGGGGCCCGACCTGCTCGGCGGGGACACGGAGCGTGTGTCTGTACGAGTGTGGAGGAGGGGGCTCCGTCCCTCCCGGCAGAGGGGCTGGAGGAGAAGCCACCGGTCCCTCCTCCTGGCCCGCCACTGGGTGTTTGGGGTGGGGGGGGAAGACGAAGCATCGGCGAGTCCCGCCGCAGTCTCGCTACCAGGAGAAAAACAAGCGCCCCCCTCCCTCCCTCCCTCGCCGCCGCACGCCCGGCCCCGCGCCCCCACGGGGCCCCCCGCCGCCTCCCCGCCCGCCGCCGGCGGGGCATGGGGGCTCCTTCTCCGGCTCGGCGCCCTCACCTTTGTTCCGCTGCGACCGCCCGCCCGCCCGCTACTCCCCCGGCCCGAGGCGGGGGGCACGGAAGGGAACTGGGCGAAGGCTCCTCTCAGCTTCGGGCACCCCCGGCCCCGCTCAACGCTGCTGCAGCGGCTCTGCTGGCGGCGGCCCCGCACGGCGCGCGGAGGGGCCGATCCGTCCTGCGCGGCCCCGGCGGCGGTGACTGCACGGCTCGGTCCCCCTCCCCCTCCCGCACCGATGACTGACTGACGGGCAAACGGGAACGGCCACGCCCCCTTCTCCACCTCCCCCATTGGGCCGTGTCTCGCAGGGCCCGCCTACCCCGCGGCCCGATTGGCCTTCGTGTCGGAAATACTGACATCATTCTTCTCCACTTCTATGGAAACTGAGACTCGGTGCCGAGGGTGTTCATGGGGAACGCTGTTCCTGCTCGTTGTTAGTAGCGTTTTCGGCAGGCAGCGCTACGCAGCTCAGTGGACAACAACTCCCAGAGTGCACCGCGCACGGGGGGCGGGGCACTCCGGAGAAAGCTAGCGAGCCGAGGGGCGGGGCCTGCGCGTGCGCGGGGGGCGCTCGGTGGCGCATTTTCCCCCCAGGAGGGGAAGGTGGCGTCCGGCGGGGCGGAAGGAAGGAGGGGGGCGGCGCTCCGCTCTGGGCTCTGCCGCCGCCAGCGCCGCCACTCCCGGAGCGGCGGCTGCTCAGGGGCGGGGTTCCGGCTGCCGGCGGTGGAGGAGCGAGGCAGCGGTGAGGCGAGGTTGGCTGCCCTGTTAGCTGGCTGTGGGTTGGGGGGGGGACACTGGGGTCCGGGCGGTGGAGAGAGAGGGGGCGCCCTTCTCGGAGAGGCTGGTCCGAGCCCGGCTGCGGGGGAGCGGGTCCTGCGGCTGCCCCGCCCAGGAGGGGCTTGTAGGCTGCCCGGGAAGGGGCCGGGGGAAAGGGAGCTGCCGGTAGTGCTGGGCGGTGCCGGCGGTCGCCGGGGCGGGCGGAGTGACTGACAGAGCGCTCCGGGGCTGGGGCAGCGCTGGGCTGGCGGCGGGCGGCGCTTCCCGGCCCTCCCTGGCGGCCGAGCCCGACAGCGCCGATCAGAAAATGGGGGTGGACGGCGGGCGGGGGGAGCGATGCGTCCTCGGCTCTCGATCTCCTAAAATGGCGCTGAGGAGCTGGGCCCGCTCGTCCTGGAGTTCTGGAGGCAGCTGAGGAGGCTGCGCCTGTCGCGATGAACTCCGAAAAAAATGAACCTTATTCCGTCGGTCCGGCTGTGGCGGGAGTTTGGCGGCAGCAGCTTCGTGTTCTCTGTGAAATGTGAGTTTTAACGGAGCGCTCCAGCTGCGGGTTTTGCCGACTCATGTTCTGTCTGCGGGTCAGGCCGCAGCTCAGAGACCCTCCCTGTCTGCGGGCCGGGACTTCGGCGGCCAAGGTATTGTTCTCGGGCTTCTGCAGCATTCCTGCTCAATTTTTCTTGGAATTCCCCATTAAAACGGAGCCACGATCACAGGAGTAGGGTGCTCGTGTCGTTCTAACGTTAGTGTTGGAATGGCACTATGGAAAGCTGTTGTTTACTCAGCTGCATCTTCGGGGAAAACGTGTGGTCTGCCACTGCCCTTCCACCTGCGGGAAGCGAGGTGTTGTTCGGTGTCAGCCTGGGAGGGGATATAAACAGGACTCTGCTAATTAGAATGGGAATGTGGACTGGTGTCCCAGTGGCATTTGGATTAAGACTTCTGGTAGTCTGTGTTTGAAACAGTAGATATTCATTCACTAAGTTTTCTGTGTATTCTTTTTGAAACTTTGCTTCTCACTCCTACTTGCTCCCCCTATCTGGGGCTTCCCCCCCCCCACTGGTTACAACGAAGCCAGTGTCTCAGTGCACTAAATTCCGTGATGGAGCTGATTTGAGAACCTTCTGAATGGTTCATTTTATACTGGAGCTCTTTGCTTTTTTTGGTAGCTGTCTCTTATTTTCTCTGTAATTACACTATGACTGCAGCCCCTGAGATGATGATACTTTTTAAAATACCATCTGTATATTTAAGACTATTCTCCCTATTTGGGAGGAGGGGAAGAAAGGTCTGCGGAGTGGAATGGAACAGGGCAACATGAGAGGCTGTTTTACAAAATTCCGAAGGGAGACTTTTTCTTGACATTTGGCCTGGAATTAATCATCAACTTTCATCCTCTCTAGAAAGGTTCTAGACACAGATCACAGCTTCAAGTATAACTTTAGAGTAGTTCCACATTATGGAGACCCACGTCACCATCTTATCCTAGTGTCATGTGTGTTTTCAAAGAGGTCATCAGAGATAAGCTTTGATGCAGTCCAAAAGGCAGCTCTTTGGGCTCTCTGTTGTGTGTGGCTGTTCTTTTTGCCTTGTGAAGATAAGAAATAACTGGAAAATTGACTTTGTCATGCATACGAATTGAAATGCAGTAAGTTAGTGTGCTGGTTTATAAGGTAAAATGGCCTTAACTGCTTTAATCCTATGAATAAGCATAGATGTAATCAATTCTTGCACTTTCACTAACAAAAGGCTTTTGGTAGCCTTTCATTTATTGTTTAACTGCTGGTTTTTACTTTTTAGTGGGGTATGGTGACTTGAGATCTTGTGTGTAAATCACTGAGAAGTGTAACTTCCATAATAAATCGGTCAGTCACCTCAGCAGGAAACCCTTAATATCAGGCATTTCCCAAGTGTGCTGTATGTGATAATTTTGTGCAAAGAGCAATAATATTACACATGTGGTATCATGGTATTTTTGCTTAGAGGCTTTTGTAATGAATTTCATTTACACGTTTCTTTATCAAGGGTCCCTTTCTATGTATAAGTTTGGGGGAGGTTCTGTTCGCTGTTTATGTGCCAGTGGGTGTGTTAAATGTGTAGCTGTCTGATGAATAATCAGACTTTTTATTTTTTTCCCTTGGTAAATCCCTGGTGGGGATTTACCTAGAATTTCATTTAATGGTAGAATAGTAGTATAGAAAATTTTAATTATATTGATTTGAGATTAGTTACTTTTGTTCATTACATCTTTTTTGCCTTTTATTAAAAGAAAAAAAAAAGTAAGAATCTCTGTACTTGTGGCAGAAGTACCTGACTAATTTTCTGCTGATATTTAGTATTTCAGGTGAACTCCTATTAGTTATGTGCAGAAAGATGCAAATATTTACGTTGATGCTGTACAATACTAATGAATTTCAAGTTAGTTGGGGATTCTGAATATTGGCTTACTGCCTTACAGGTGAGCAACAGACCTAATTCCCTGGGGGAAGAGGAAGAGCTTTAACATTTACTTCTAAGCAAGAACTTTTCTAGGAGAACACTTCCAATCCTAATGTCTCTTCTCAGCCTAGCTGGATAGCTATGCACTTTCAATTCTGTCACTGTCTGTGTGGCTTTTTGACAAATAATGGTCACACGGGAGTTGTTAGGTTGATAGTATATCCTTATATCTATCTCCACCAGATTCTTTCTGCTTAAAACATCTGGGGGTAGAATCTGAAAATCTTTGATTTTACCTCCTCACTGAAGTCCTTTGAGACTTAGTCTTTATATGTGAGGGTACAGTTTGACAGCTGCCTCTCAGTGGCAGTGCTGGTTGAAAGCACTTCAGTTACAGCAACAAGCTGGCAACAAAATAAGGAGTCAAGGATGTCAAATCTGATTTTGATTAGTGTGTGGCCTGACCTCTGGTTATGCTGGCACATGGATAGGATGGAGAGGCTGTAGTTCTTACCACAGCGTCACTGCAAGAAAATACGTGAAGCTTTCCCAAAAGGTGCAGCCTTACGAGCATTTTGTTAACAACTATATTTGGTTAAATTCTTGCCCCTGAAGTGCCAATACATTTGATGAACACACAGAGTGAAGCAAATAAAGGAGTTGATCTACACTTAAACTTGGAAAATAGTTATTAACACAGATCAGTTCCCCAAGCACAGACTGCTACAAATGCTTGTGGGTGTGGAAGGTGGCAATAGGAATAGACAGGAATTGATTGAGCTATACTCTCCCAGCTACTTGTGCACCTGCTCCATGGCAGAGCTTGGGAAACTGAAACCTCCTTCACTTACAGTGAGCATTATTTAGCAACAGCTGAAACATTAGTGTGTTATCAACCGTATTCTCACACAGAGTCCAAAACACAGCGCTGCAGCAGCTACTAGGAAGAAAATTAGCTCTATTCTAGCCAAAATTGGGACATTAATTTACATAACTATTCACTTTCTCCAGGAGGAAAGAAATAAATCCTTTGCAGGATACTAGCAAAGTATCTGAGAAGTAGCATGAGACTTTATGCTACTGCTGCAGTTCCTGTCTTAAAACTACATGAGAAGTATTGTTTTGAGTTGCTGCATCTGCAGTGCAGTAAGGAAGGCTAGAGGTGAAAGGATAGTAAATCTATCACAGAAAGCAGTCTGAAAAAAAATGCAGATGGAGATGACCTGAAGTATGCAACTTGAAGCTAATCAATAAAAAATTGTTGAGCTCTGTAGGCCCTGGATCCTAAAAGATTATTCATAAAAGTCTATTATATTTATGGTGTATGGGAAGTGTGTAGAGCTCTCTATGCTTGAACAGTGGTAGAAAAATGGTATATTTCTATTTTGACTTATAACGAAAGATTGAGGAATTATATCAAAAGACTGAAGCTAGTATTCTTCTTCTTTAGGTTGCCTTGGTCTGAGTTGTGTTTTCTGCTCTTTTGAAATGTCAGATGTATGGAGAAAGCATTTAGCAGATTAGCTGTGTGAGGTTTTGTATGAGTGTCTTTAAAGATTTGCAGTGGAGCTTTGAATGGTAAAGTTTTAAATACTTCATCACCTAAGCAATCTACTACGTACAAAAAAGTAAACAAAGTCTAGGAGTTGGCTTAAGCTTCATGATTAATTAAACTGTATTTAGCATATATTATATTTTTTTTGTGTTTCCTTGGTAAATGACATATGGAAACCATTGGAATATTTGTGCCTAACCTGCAAGTCAGCTGACGTTTTAGTTGTATGCATCTACTGCTTACTTACAAATTTTTAAATCTAAATAGTGTTAATAACATTTCTTTAACAGTGAACTACATCTTCGGAAAGAAAGAAATGGATGGGATGGATGAAACATCTAAAAGAATCCTAGAGCCATACCAGTATTTGCTTCAACTACCAGGCAAGTTTCTTTGTATTGTGTTGTTTTAAGTATCAAAATTGTTCTTATAGCAGCTTTCGTCTTGGGAAGCACAAGCCAAGAAGTTTTTCTATTCTTGATTTGTGGATTTAAGAATAATAAAAAGTAATACTTTTCCGTGTTTCTATTTTACTTGTTCTTTTCTTCCTCTTATGAAACCCCCTTTTTTTTTTGTGAGATTGGTATAATACCTCTTGTGTCTGTAGTAATATTGCCACATTAATATTGCAATTGTAAGTAATATTGCAGTTACTCTGTTCTCCAGAGTAGCTGACTTAAAAATGGATAAAGGCAGGTACTGAAGACTTGATCCTGGTTTTAAACTCAGCGCTGACAATATTTTGTTCTTTACTTGCTTCCTGTACTAAACTCAGTGGGTTGTGGCTTTTCTTTTGGTTGAGGGGGAGAGGTGGTGTTTGAAGGGTTTTTGTTTGGTTAGGGTTCTTTGGGAGATTTTTTGGGTTTTTTTGATTTGTTTTGGTTTTTGTTTGGTTTTGTTCTGGGTTGTTTTTTGGGGGTTTTCATTAACCTGTTCCTCTCGTGTAATTTATTCTCCTTGGTGCCTGTAGAGACGGGTGCTCTTATGGCCAATTTCAGCTGTCCCTATTCATGGCTTATTTCACCTGTCAGAGGTTCAGCCAGTCCTTGTGTACTATCAGGTCACCAGCAATACATTCACATGAAGTTTTCAGTCTTGCACAGTATAGCAGAATTCAGGAGGCAGTTTGAAAGCAAGCTGCTGTATGGATATGCCCCATGTAAGCCTCTTTGACTAAACAATCAGGTTGCTGTGACTTTTAATTGTACACCTAAAGGGTAACAAAGACCATACAGGCTATCAAAGTGACTAATTTTGTAAAAATAGTGGCAGAACAACTTTGTCATTGGAACTACTGCATAAATGCCTGGTTGCCCTCTGTCCAGCTTATATTGCCTGCTGAAGGAGTTAAGGAAGATAGAAAATTTGGGTAAATATTAAGGAAATATTTCTGATGAAAATTATATCTGACCAGGGTAGAAGACCTTCTGCCTAGACAGACAGAGTACTAAGTGGCTTTTGCCCATCTCTAGCAAGAGCTGTATATCAGTAGGGTGGGTCCTCAGAGTCCTAATTCATTATACCTGAGTATAATGAATTTCATTATTAACCTCTACAAATATCCAGGATTTTCTTGCCAACATTAGTGATTTCATTTAACTTGGCAGTTAGCACCAAGTTGAAAACTAAGAAAAGCAAAGAATTTGGCAGTTGCATGCCTTTTTAATGCCAGAAGGCCTGTTTCCCATTTCCTCATGTGTACTCCTTTTGGCTATGTTGAACTGGGTGGTGGTCTTTCTAGAGAACTACCTTGAGAGTGAGTCTGTGATATTACAGAGAGCTTTCTAAGCCCTGGTCCTGAAAAAATTTGCTTTCCTCAAACATAATCTTTAAGTCTACATTTTATATTATTAGATTATCTCATTAACCAAGGAATGTTGCAACACCTCTGCATCTTTAGTTGCTAATTATTTTTACAGCTATTGTAGATACCAGGAAGAAAAGCTCAGCTTCCTAGTAGGAAATATACAACACCCAATAAGTGCCCAAAAAATCTTCTATAGGGAGAAGTGCTTGATTAAAAGCTCTTCAGTTACCTTTCACTTTAAATGATGCATCTGCAATATGTTTACCCTTCCCACCTTGATTCCTGTGGCTAAATTCCTTCGCTTTGAGAGTTCAACTATAATAACTCTCTACTGGTGGCTTATGTAACACTACACTCACTGACAGTACAGGTGTGTTAGATCCTGTCCTCCTAAAGAGTCATAAATCTGATAGCCCACTTTACCATGTCGACTTCTTTTTAATTTAGTGTATGTTTTGGGGAAGGCAAGAGATAAGATACACTGCTCTCTGTGCAGTAGTGGTGGTGTGATTCAGAAGAGAAAACTTCTCTTAAACTAGGCAGGTGAAAGTGGTGTACCTGTGGGAAGCTTGTACTGAGGAACAGGTGAAGCAGTGAGGGTTCCCAGTCATAAATAAACTGTGTTTACTGTGTTTGAAGCGCTGGCTTTGCCTAAGGTCAGCTATGCCAAGTACAGATCAGTGGGAGCCAGTTACATGTGTGAATCTTGGAGTCAGTGAGTACCAGTGCTCGGTAAGGGTGGAAAAAATGGGCTTACAGATGCTGTTTCTACCTAGAGTGGAGCTCAAATGAGATGCCTGAGCTAATACAAGAGGCTCTTGTTGAAAGAGGCAGTTTCATTCGATCCTCTTAGTCTCTGGCAGTGTTCTTCTGCTGCTTAACTTGTGCCAGTTCTGAGCCTGCTAATCAAATTGTTAGGTAGTATCAATCACTAACCTGTTAAAAACTTGCCTGGTTAATCTCTTGTCTTGTTAGTGAGCAGGCACAGCAACAGGAACAAGAAGCTGTTTCTCTGTTGGATCAGTTTGAGCTCAGAGGGGCTTTGCAGAAAGCTTGGCTGAGTGTCAAATATGTACACTATGGCTCTACAGCAGTCCACTTCCTTATCTTGAAAGACGAGTTAAACTCTCCAAGCAGTTTAGTAACCTATGGTTGAATGAATGTAGATACATATCAAAGTTTGCTTGCATAAAAAGGGATTGTATAACTGTATTCACGTTGGTAGCAGAGAAGGGAAAAAGCCTGCTAATGTTGTCAATAGTGTAAGAACACAATTTTTATAACTGTGAAGTATTAACCGCTTAGTACAGGAAGTTGATTACTCTGTTTCCCTTGCTGAAATAAGACTTTTGATGGTAACATTCTTGGGGTGATACTTAAAGTAACCTTGTATATTTCTTTGACTTCAAACAGTGCTAGGATAGGGAAGCTATGAGGCTTAAGGGATTTTTAGTATGGTGCTATTTTAACTACTAGTATGGTAATTAATGTTTAGTGTGGTAATTAATGTTTTTTCCTTCTTGAGCAGAAATTATTGCTTGGGAGAAGAACATAGATTCCAAAACAGTAACTTTTCTTGTAAAATTTCATTGCAGTGGAACATTGCCATACTAGTTTTTAGCAATGTTCTGCTTAATCTAGAATTTTGTCACTTAGTATCATAAAGTACAGGACTGACTTTCAAAGATTCTGTTGAGGTTTGTTCCAAAAATGTCTTAATTCACACACATGGTGAATCTTTTCTTTTTAAGGGTCTGAGTTAACAACAGTAGGTGATATTGCAGCACTAAGGAATATATAGAATTTCAGTTGTCATAAAACTGATATGGTTAATAGCTTGCTGTTGAAAAGGGCAGATTCTGATCCCATTCATGACTGTGCATCTTCCCATTCTTGTCCTGCTGGTCTTGGCTGCAGTCTTTCCTGCTTTTGTTCAGCAAGCTAAACAGTCAAGACTGGCTTTGTTGTTCAGCTTTTTCTGCTGGGTTGTTGAACTTGATCAGCCTGGTGAAGGAGTTAAGCACCACAGGCCATGATCCCTACCACTGGCACAACTACCCTTGGCAGATCAGAGGCCTCTGCTTGGGCCAAGTTCCTGAGGGAGGCTGCACCTCTCTAGACTGTGAGCTGCAGGGATGCCTGGGGGCACCCACTAGCTGGAATCAAGTGATGTCCCTGCTCCTAAAGGTGTGTAGTTGTGGAAAACCTATGTCACCAAGCAAAGGAATGGTGGAAAGGGGTCAGCAGGCTTGCACAGCATCATAAATAACAAAAATTACAGGACTCTACAGATTCAAGAATCTGAAACCTCCAGGTATATTGACAGGGGGGCAGAAATAGTCTCTGCATATCAGGTTGGGAGATAGATACTCCCGCCATGGTGAAGGCTGGTGGCCTCTGACACCGGAGAGAGATTCCTGTTCCTTGAACAGATGTGCAATTGCCAAATAGGTTCAGTGCACTGAAAGAAGACACATGGCTGGAAGCTCTTTATAGGCCTTTTATAACCTGAATGATTCTATGGTTTTCTACAACAAACATCAAAACATCACCTAGGGCAGCAGCAAGTGGTGAGACTGAGCAGATAGTGGAGAGACTGACTCCTGTAGAGGAATAGAGGCTTGTGGTTTTGTTTTAGGGAGGTTTGCTGCTTCTAGATACTCCTGATAGGGATATGAGGGAAGGACTGCCAAGGTGTGTTTCACCTTTAAATACTTAACCTTACAGCTTAAAATACTTAACCTTACGGCTCTTCTACTTGAACAATAATGGGTATAGCACGGGGGGTGCCTGAAGCTTATCAAGCAAGACTATGTGGCCTTTGGAATGAGGGCCAAGGCCACAGGAAGCCAGGTGGGTCTTCTCTGTGATCCTCAACCCCCTTCTTACCATCAGGGGGAATAAACAGATACTGCCTAAACTATTAACAGATAGTTAATTTCACAGCTCATGCTGATAGAAGAGCTTTGGCTCTTACAGACTTGAGACCTCCTTTGCAGAGCAAGGACTATCAGGAGGAGATAGCATCCACCTGTCCAAGTTGGGGCAAAAGTGGAGCTTATAGTAAAAGAAAATGACTGCACACAGTCAAGTAAGGAATTAGTGAACTTGCAAACAAAGTGTAGAGGCTGATTTGAACAAGACACTTAGTAATCTACAGATCAGATCTGAAGGCAAATCATCCCAGCACTCCAAAAAGGAAGTACAAACAGAACTTGATAGGGTAAGCTCTTCCTTTTTCTGGGGATCTGCAGGATAGCATGCTTCTGTGAAGTGTCTTTATACAGATGCATACATTATTGGGAGTAAAAGGGAGAAGGTAGAGATTGGATGCAGCTGTAGGGCAACAATTTTATTGTGGTATAAACACACAGCTAGAGTGCTGCAATGGATGCATGTGGATGGCCTAGGAAGATAATCTGAGGTAGCAAGGAATGGAAGTTGCATTTTATGTGAAAGAACAGTTGAATTGCATGGAGTTTGACCTTCAGTCAGATGAGCCTGTTGAGAGTTTATGGGATAAGTTTTGAGGGCAGATCAATAGGAGTGACATTATAGTGGGTGTTTGCTACAGACCCCCTAAGAGGGAAGAAGCAGATCAGACCTTCAGACAACTGCAAAATGCTTCATATTTACAGGTGCTGATTCTTATGAGAGACTTCAGTTACCTCACAGTGTGGTAGAAGAAGCATCACAGCAGGACACAGGCAGTCCAGGAGGTCTCTGGAATGAATTGATGATCTCTTGCTAACACAGGTGACCATGGTGCTGATGTAGGAAGTCATTATGCTTGGCTTCCACTTAAATAGAAGGGAAAAGTGGTTAGGACATTGAGACTGGAGGCAGCCTTAGTTGCAGTAACCGTGGGATAGTGACATTCAGGATTGTGAGAAGGAGCAAGGCACAAATCAGGATCACAATGCTGGGCTAGTTAACCCTATTTTGAGCAGAGGAGTTATGCTAGAGAATTCTGTCAATGACCTCAATCACAAGTAGCTGCACAGGTTAAAAGTGTATGTGCCTGCTCTCTGCTTCTCTTCATGCAGTTCACTTATGCTGTTTGTAGTGTTCTTGTAGCTGCTGGGAGAGGTCTGCCTGGAGACTTTATCCATTTAGTTTTAATCCATCAGAGGATGCAGCTAAATGTGCAAGTGTACAATACAGTTCAGGTAATACAAGAGCTTTCTTCCTCCAGAAGGGCAATGCCCCTTCCCCTGATCCTCATCATCCCCTGCTCACCTTGTACTGATTGTGGCAGATCCACTGCATGAGCTGACTCGGTACATAAAGCTGGCAGAAAGCTAACCTAGCAAAAAGCTGCGTTCTCTGCTGGGCTAATGAGTTGAATTAGCTGTAATGGGGGCTAGGTTAATAGTCCTTCTGCTCTTTCCCATGCTGTTCTAGCCCTTTAATGAGCCTTCTCTGTAAGTGGGGTGCTGCCTTAAGGGCAAAATTTGTGGTTACTTGAATACAGCAAAAGTGAAGCAATACTAACCAGGAGCCTGTCCAGAATGGAGGTCTCTAGTTTTTGGGTCTGTGCCCTATCATAAGAACAAGTGTGTATATAAAGAGTAAGTAGGTTGATTTTTTTCCTTTAGATGAGAAGCATCTCATCTGAAGAGGAGGAGGGAGTGTCCTCAATACAATATCTTTAATCTAACTTGATATTTGTTTGGAGGATAAAGCTTTAACATTCTTAGCTGTAGAAGGAATTTCTCAGTGTTTTCCTCACCTTTTCCACCCAGTATTACTAAGGAGAAAAGCTTTCCATAGTTGCTGTTTGATTTGGGTAATAATTTGGGATCTTAGGCAGATCCAACCAAATGCATTTAGCAGAGCTTTGATAAAAGCTTGGTGCAGTAATGTCTATTATTATAGCTCTATACAGTAGGTAGAGCTTCTAATTTTCGGTGTTAGACCTCTATTCTTCCATTTTACAATAGCCTGCTTAGAATAATTAACAGAGCAGTGGAATGTGACGGTGAAGAAACTGGATAATTCTGGCAGTGCTCCTTTTAATGTCCTAGTGTCCCTGTATTGTTGTCTTGTCTAGTCTGGGGAGAGGAGGGATGTGGCAAGGAACGGAATCTTCTGCATCCAGGCTTTAGAGACAGGTATTGGAGGGGTTTGGTCTTTCGCCACCACAATATGGCTGCAGGCATAAATTGTGTGTACAGAAAATTGCTGTACTATTGCATAGACCGGGTGAGAGTGACTTCAGAATCAGATAAAATAGCATTTATGTAGCCATAATGTTCCTTTAGAAGACAAGCAAATCTGCATCTATAAAAGGAACAATAGATGTCTCACTATACAGGTAGTGTTTTTTCCTTGAATAATCAGTGTCTAGGAAACCTTGCTAGTCAGGGTAGACAAGTCTAACAATTCAAATGCTGCCTGTACCAAGGAACTTAAGTGACTTAATCCTTTGTGCATGTTATAATCCATTTAGAGTGCGTGCTAGTAGTCAAGTTCCTCATGATGAAATAATGCTTGTTGCTGAACATCCAGCATTCTTTAAGTGTATTTTCTAGGAGACACATTCAGAAAAACAGGATTAAGCTGCCTAGTATAAAAAGAAAAAGCAGGTGTTGTCTGTATGCAAGTAATTTAGAAGAGAATAAACAGCTATAGATAAGGTATAGATTAGGTACAGTTCCTTAATGTGATATTCTTTGACTGATTTTCGTTATGAATGTGGTGAAATACTTGTTAATCCTTAACTGGTAGGCCATACAGTTTGGCGAATATTTATAACAGTTACTCTCAAGGAAAGACAAAACAATCCTTCCCTTCTGCAGAAAACTGTTAGTGTTTAAAACCAAGCACAGACAACAAAAATGGAGAAAACAAGCCAATGGCAGTGTATGTCCAGGTCAGAATGCCTGTTCACATGTGGCAGAAACAGAGGACAGAGCTCCTGGGGGGAAAAAAGGACCATTTTGTTAATCTTGTCTAGTGAGAACCAGAAGATGGTGGTGACAGGAAGCAGTGGAAATCATGGAGAACTGAGACAATAAGTGCAGACCTCTGATCCAGGGAGGAAGGTTATCACCCTTGCTACAGAGCCCAACCCACAAAGCTGTTGCTTACCTGGTGGGGACTTAATTAGGAGGGGAAAAATTCTCAGTCCAGTTTCTCCAGGGTCTATCACTGCAAGTGAATTTACCCATACTTATTATTCTGTTCTGTATGTGCTGGCTACACAGTCATAGAGAAGCCTTAGGGAGAGATTCAAATGTTGACATTTCTTTGGTGCTATGGGCAAGATGGAATTATCAACATGAGGACTAGTATTGCAGAATGTCTCAGTTATGTCTCAGTACATCTTGAGTCAAGTAATATGGGTTCCTTGCTTTGAAGTTTATTTTAAAGCTTTTTCCAAATGCTTGTTTATGTGAGCTATATATACAAATATACAGGGCTGTTTTTGTAAACCTTCTTGCAGTTATTCCAAGAAATTATACATAGCTGAGCTTCTCAAAGTTCAGAGCAGAATTGTCTCAGTGTGGATAGGGGAAACTTTATTTCATATTGAACATGACTAGATGCTGAATAGATATTTGTACATGAAAACCAGCAAATTACTAAAGAAAGTAGACATCAGTAATGTATAGGCATAAGGTTAGCTTCTATTGAAATTCACTCTGTCATGTAGAAAGTATCTGGATTGAACAAAACAACATGTTTTAACACTAAACTTGGTCATTTGATGTTGTCTTTAATTCCTATGAAACAGGATGACTGTCTGGCTCCAACAAAGTAGATTTTACCAAAGCAGACCAAATCCTATTTGTAGGTAGATTTCTTGTGTATAAGATAAATATCTGAATTCTTGGAAAGTTCTATTCTGTTCACAATGTTCTGTTCAGATTTTTGTTTAGTGTTATTTAGTAAGTATTTGAAATGTCACTTTGCTGTTTTACAAATTTACAGTAACAAGTAAAGAATAATACTACAGGAGAAAGACCTAAAAATTGACAGAAACAGCTATCCAACAAATAGCCATACTTTCAACTAAGAATGAATCATAATTGGAACTTTTAAATCTTAAAATTAACATGCCCTGCAAACTAGCTGATCTGTACAGGCTACCAACATGGTCAGGATCCCTTACTAATTAAATTGTGAAAACTAAATATAGTAACCTGTAAATAGGTGCTTTAAATATTCCTGAGAAGTGTTTAAAACTGAAACTGCTGCTACTTGATGTTTATTCAATGAGGAAACAAGTCATGCACTGATATATTTTCCATTTTTGTGTCATCACACTGATGAGTTTTTTAATCAGGTCTCGAATCAGCTATAGTTGCTAAGACAAACTGTTGTGCCTAATTATGAACTCTATCATTTTTATAAATGCCTATAATATTTTTATTGTAGGTAAGCAAGTGAGAACCAAACTGTCACAGGCCTTTAATCACTGGCTGAATGTTCCGGAAGATAAAATACAGGTACTGGCTAATTATTTTTAAATTTTTTTTTAATTTTTTTTTTTTTCTTTCCAAGACCATTGGTAACAGATTATTCTCTTACATAGCATAAATTATCAGAAATCTTAAATGCACTAATTTCTGAATATGAAGTGAACTTTCAGGAAAACAACTTCAGTGCAAAGCTTTTACTGTGATACAACACTAAAGAAATTATTTCCATGTCTTACTAGAATAGTTACTTCCTTCCAAGTGTTCAACCTTTGAAGGTGTAGATAAGTAGCTATCATTGTTACCCACTTAACTCAGTTTTTAACACTGAGTTTTTAATAACTTACGAAACAAGCTAGACAGTTACCTGGTAGACTTCACAAAAATAGTGTTTGAAAATAAAATCTTGAGATTTTGATACAAGAATATCAAAGGCAGCAATTAAATCAACTTTAAAAACCTAAAACTGAGAGGGATGTATCATATAGTCTGCAATCCTTACTTTCTAATGGGAAGGATTGTCTAGGAATTCTCATTGTCTTTTCTCTTGGACAAAGTGTGCAAGATGCATGGCTGTGTATTTAAACACTGTGGCTTTTCAAATGAAATGTTATCCACCTTTTTAGGTTAGACTGCAGTTTTGTTACATGCTACAGAGTGTGCAAAATATTTTTTGTCCAAAGCAATATAAGGAATTTATATAATTGGTTGTGGTTTTTGACATCCCGCTGGTCCTTTGTTAATTTCATTAATTGTTGGCAGAAGTATCTTTAGCATTTGTGAAGGAGTCATTTTTAGGGTGCCTTAAAAGTGACACTTCGTAGCTCTTAGGCAGCAAAGTGATTTGAGTGGTTTAAGAGGCTGCATTTCATAATCTAGCAACTCTTCCATTTTTCAGCCTATTTGTGTAACTGTCTAGCAAAATTTATTCTGTCTTTCAGCTAGACACATCTTACCCTTGTGTTCAGACAAACATCCAAATAAAACAAATAATATAGCAGCCTGTGTATTGCATGTATGGGTTTAATCTAATATCATAGATCAGAACTCAGATTGGAAGAAGCCTCTGGAAGTTATCTAGCACAACCCTGTACTTAAAGCAGAGCTTGCTCTGTAGCTACTTATGGCTTCTGGGAGCCCTGTTGAGTTTTGAAAATCTGGTGATGGGGTTTCTGCAGCTTCCCAAAGCCTGTCTTCTCATGCTGACCCCCTCTCATTATAACAAAACCTTCCATTCTATTCAACTAGCGGGTTTTTATGTTGCAATCTGACTGTTGCTTCCTGCTCTTTTGCTGGGCACCCATGATGTTGTGGTCCATTTTTGTTTAGTGCTAATAATAAACTAAAGCAGCAGTGCCTCTGTGTGAACAGAAGTTAGCAGTTCTGTCACTTCAAACTGATGATCATGTAACTGCTATTGAAAACTTGGATCACTTGTTTTGATTGTCTTTATGAAGAAAACCAATGCTTTAATGTCTCCTTTACTACTTAAGTTGGTTGTAGTGGCAGGAAAAAACAAGACCCTGTCATCTTTAGTCTTCATCATGATGCAGTTAATGCAGCTTCTGTGCATTTTAGTACTAATTATAATAACTAAGGATGGTTGAAGTCTGGAGGACCACCTCTGGTCATCTTTTTGACCTCTCTCATGATCTCAATAAGATGTCCCTTGTGTCTAACAGCCTGATTAATTTCCAGCTATTTGTATTTCCTATATTAAAAATCTTAATTCTGGCATTCTTTCTGGGGCTTTTTTCTTACCTTAGATTATTTGTCTTTGTGTAGTTTATTTAGATTATAGAATTGAGGCTACTACAATTGAGGTTCCTAGGTAGTTTATTTTACTGTTAACTGCCACTGTTTCACCTTTTGCCCCAACCAAGTGATCTTTTCTCCCGACACTTAATGAATTTCTAGTTCCCTTTTGGTGCTGCACTGAAACACTTCAACTTCTCAAATTAGAGAACGCTGGGTTTGTCAGGTGAACTTCTCCCTGAGAAGGCACTGAAATGGCCTAGCAAGTGTCAAGCAAGTTCTAAAGCTATTGCAAATAAGGAGGTGGAAGAAACCTGTGTGTTGGACTGATAGTGCAGCAGATACTGATTAGATAGGTGTAGGTTGTAAGAAAACATACCACTCTCTACTGGGTCTTCAGCTTTCATTATGGAGACCAGTCTTTTCATTTCCTCAGGCTACTTCCTGATGTCTTCTAAAATAATCTTTTTATGATATCTGAACTGTTGAGAAATACTAGAATAGGCTTATCCAGTCAACTCACAGAAAACACAGGGAAATGTTCCTGATAGTACTGAGAATGAGATAATGGACCAAAAGTTTATTCAAACAAATAGGTGTGTAAAGTTGCCTTCAATAAGTACTCTATCCTTTGATTTCATGAGTGTTTAAATAGGCTGTTCTTGCAATTGTATCTTGGGAAAGGGATTAAATTCCTGGAGTGTGAGTTTTTAATCTTTGGGACAATGTTCACTGAACACCAGGTGGCTTGGTGCTCAAGAAAATGCTTACAGTAAAGTCTTTATTTTGTCCTACAGCACTCACCAAATAGGACCATACTAGATATTTGCTGCCATTTTATGGTGGTCTTAGTGTTTTTTAACAGTTGTTTTGATGAATTTTGACTGAATGCAATGTTCGTAGCTAAGGAGTATAATTGGTTCATTAGCTCTAAAATCATATCTTAATCAGATGTGTTTTGCCATGAGTTTATACAGTGTGCAGTTTTATGTGCTTAAATTTATTTCCATTTAAGCAGGTGCTGAATGTACCTATTGCTTGCGTGGCAGCTATGGAATAAAAGCAGCCTATAGTGTTAAAACTCTTCTTTTTTTGATGAATTGTTAAGGTTCTGTTCTGCTCAAATGTAGTCAGCTACAAGCCTAATGTTGTGAACAGTTTATTGCACACCTCAGGTGGTGTGTGATACTGGTCTACCTAGGAACAAGCAGAGTGTAGGAAGCTTCTCAGAAGAAATTATGGCTGTTGTCTTTCTGCCAAGAATTTTCCAAATGATGTTTCAGAGGGAATAGTCTGTACTTTAAGAGCTCAGTACTGAATATAACCACACAAAGTGTGGGAAAAGAAACATGAACTCTCCACTTATCAAAACATGGTTCACAAGAGAAATGTGATAATGGATGACACCTGACACTCAAGAACTGACTTTGGGAGATTTCAGGTTTGTAAATCTAAACATTTAAAAACACTGTTTATTTAATTTTCCCCTAGTCATGTTTCTAATAACAGCTATTCCATGACTCCTAGCCAATGGCTTCTTTTAGAACTGTAGCAACAGTGAAGATCATGCAAGTGGAAGCACTTCAGGGAGTAACTTTGAATCTGAAAACATTACACATAAGACTATGTGATCCAGGACTTAGAGCAAACTGGATGTTGAGAGAAGCATAAATCTGTACTAACAGTAAAGGCAAGTTGCCTGAAGAGGAACCTCAGTGACAGAGAATATAGTTATTTAAAACATTATCCATTTCAAGTATAGTCTCACAAAAGTCATGGTTAAATTACAGTGACAGACTTAACACTTGTCTCTTCTTGTCATAGGTTATCATTGAAGTGACAGAGATGTTGCACAATGCAAGCCTCCTTGTGGATGATATTGAAGATAACTCAAAGCTACGACGGGGCTTTCCAGTGGCACACAGTATCTATGGAATTCCATCTGTAATCAACTGTGCTAATTATGTTTATTTTCTTGGCTTAGAGAAGGTTTTAACCCTTGATCATCCAGATGCTGTTAAAGTTTTTACTCGTCAACTTCTGGAACTCCATAAAGGTCAAGGCTTGGATATTTACTGGAGGGATACGTACACCTGTCCTACAGAGGCTGAGTACAAAGCCATGGTACTGCAAAAGACAGGAGGTCTCTTCGGATTAGCTGTAGGCCTCATGCAGCTCTTCTCAAATTATAAAAAGGACTTAAAGCCGCTCCTTAACACACTTGGTCTCTTCTTCCAAATAAGAGATGACTATGCCAACTTGCACTCCAAAGAATATAGCGAGAACAAGAGCTTTTGTGAAGACTTAACTGAGGGCAAGTTCTCATTCCCAACCATTCATGCAATTTGGTCAAGACCTGAAAGTACTCAGGTGCAAAACATTTTACGTCAAAGGACGGAGAACATAGATATAAAAAAATACTGTGTACATTACCTTGAAAATGTTGGTTCCTTTGAGTACACTCGGAATACATTGAAAGAGCTTGAATCTGAAGCCTATAAGCAAATTGAATCACTTGGGGGAAACCCTGAGCTTGTAGCACTAGTTCAACAGCTGAGCAAAATGTTCAAAGAAACGGAAAATTAAGAAATTAACTTCTGTGTGTCTTTTGAAAATGGGAGAATAACCAGATGGAGAGTTGTGATAATCAGTCTTATGTAAAACTTCCTCTTGTAGCCATGTTACAGAAATTACTGTTAAAAATAACTAGTCATTGAGTTTTGAAATATATACCTTATTATCTCTAAAGTCTTAACTGTAACTGCTTACAGTTGATTTTGTTGAAGCAGATGTACTAGAACTAAAACATGTTTTGAACCTAAGTGTAATAGTCTTGACAGAATCACAGGCATTATTTCATACCTAAAACTCTCATGCCCCTAACCAGGCTATGAAAGGATTTTGGTTGAAATTCTGTGTTAAATTAAATCAAAGGTTAACATGTATATAAATTATATAACATGTATATAAATTATATAACATGCATATAAATTAAATCATACGTTGACATGTATATATTATGCATTTTAAACAATGCTTTTGTAAACCAAAATTTGTGTTAAAAAAAAGACGGTACTTCAACCACAATGCACATAACATTGTGTGATATTTCTAAGTTTGACTTGTGAAGATCAGGGGGATCAGTTTACTATGTCCGAGGTTGAATATGCTATCCAGCCTCTGTGGATATTTTCAGGGGAATGTGAATTATGAAAGATACTATTTCATATGCAAATAAGACATGCTCAGTCTGAAATTGTGACTTGATAAAGATTTTGCAGTACCTTAGAGAAAAGATTTCATCACATCAACAAAGTGTAAATTTGCTGCTGATTCCAGCTCTGTAGTGAGTAATTTTGCTCACCTGGTTTTAGATTTTGAAATTGTCAAGCATTCTATAGCCAGAAACTTAAATCTGTGCATTAGAGCTCATATATGTAAGTGCAAATAGCAACATAATGAGCTGCTATTAGAAATGGAAAGGGATTCATTCCAGGTAACTTTAGGACACCATAATTGGTGCTGGTCTCTTTAATCTCTGCTTATAATTGAGGGGCTCCTCCAAGACTTTATTCATAATTCATATTTCATTCCTATCCTGAATTGCTGTCTAGAGGCATGTTCTGTATCTCTTCAAAGAGACAAGAGCTGTAATTTTTTTCTTAAAGTACAGTATCTTGTTTTACAAGCTACAATACTACTTCAGTTTTGTTAATTGCTTAAACAGAGCTTTAAAATTATAGACATACCAAAATAGAACTGGGACTGAGAGCAAGATTTAGGGGTAGGGCTGATAAGCAACTAAGTTCTCTGCTCAGAGATATATATAAAGTATAAATATATATATATATATAAATGTTAATAAAATGTAAGCAGATATGTTTGGTTTTTTTCTTGCTGGGACTGGCTTTAATCAGGTTCAGTTCCCTTAGTATTCACAGGTATATTAAGCTTTGCCTTGGGGTAGGAAGGTAATGGTTTGGATCAAAGGTAGGACTGGTGCTATAAGCTGTGGTGTTAGCTCAAGCATACTCTGAAATGGACAGAAGTGCTTGGCTTCTGATGGCTAAAGGATAGTTTTATGCAGGTGTTCATTTATTGCACCTGGAAAACAGGGAGAGCTATGATCTCGGCCCACTGAGAAAACTAACTGAAGAAGGTTGCTGTAATGTCTTTCCTGGGCAGCCTTAATATCTTTCTGAAAGTGATCAAACATGGCAAAATTGGGGATGACTACTTTCAGGCTGAAATATTATGTAGTTATGGATGATAGCCTGTCCCTTTCATCTGCATGCTGAGGAGAAATCTTTGATTAGACACTGAATAATAGGCTTTTCAGTGAATGGAATTGGTTGCGAGGACTGAATAGCTTAAAGTTGGTGAAAGGTGTCTTTAATGTTAATCAAAGAGAATTGTTATTTTTCATAACTTGCAGTGCTTAGTAAGCCTGTAAGTTTTTAATGTGTTATGTGAAAATACTATCTGCAGCAAATTACATTTATTTTGTGCCATGTCTTGGAAGTTTCTAAGCACTGTTGCAGTTAATGTTGAATAGGGGAAAGCATTGAAAAGATTATTGTTGTCAGGAGAATCTCCTAGTCTTACTGTGAAATGTATCCTTGTGCCTGTTGGGATATTGTTACTGCAACACAATGCAAAGTGCACTTAGTGCCATTTCATTTCTGTTCTGTTGCTGGATGTAAACAGTTCTGTACAATCAGACTTCCATAATGAAGTAGCTTTTCTTACTGTTTGTATAAAGCTTTTCTACCATCTGAGATTTCTGCTATGTCATTGCTCCTTTTTTTCATTCTGGCAATTCACCCCAGTATTTATTCTAATTCTCTATCTTGTGGCATGTGCCTTCATTAGGAGTAGGTACATAGCTGTTTTCCAGTTGCACACCATTTAAACCACAAATGGGTAAGAAGGGAACAGTTGGTCTAGCTTTCTTTTCCCAGGTTACAAGAGGCCATGCAGCTCCCTCTTCTGCCTTCAAGGCGTTTGATGTCAGCATTCAAAGCATATGCTGAAGGCATATCTGGAAAGGCCCACATTGTTGCTCTTCACTTAGGTTAGGATAAACAGGATTGTGAGAGCTGTTCTTGATGTATTCGGGAGTCAGAAGAGGCTGGGATATTTCCCCTTCATCTGTTAAGCTGGTAGAGCATCTTTAAGTACTAAATGCCAGTAGAAATGATGTCTCTTAGTCAAGGTAGATTTTATATTTGGTGCCGTAAGATCAGTCTGCGCATTTCCATCGATATCCTCCAAGGTTATCACTGGTTAAGTGTTAACTTAACGATGTTATCACTATTAAGTGATGCTCCTGAGGTTAAGTAGTGTTAAGAAAAACCCTTCTTTAAAGCAGCATGGGAGTTCTTGTGACTGCACAGTTGTGTGAGTGCCCCTCTGTTGCTATGCCTCCCACAACACAGGGAGTAGGGATTTTTCCTGATCTTCATAAAATATGCACTGTTGTAGAATGGCAATCCAAGTTGCAAGTGGAGATGCCCACGGGGAAACAAAGGGGATGCTGGTTTCAATGTCAGTCCCTTTGAGCCAGAATCATTCCCCTTATCTTCCTACCATTGCCAGCAAGTTGCACTTTGATCAGGTTATCAGTGCATTTCCTGGGGATTTAGTTCTTGCAGTTCATATTAAGAGAAATGCAAATACTCATCAGTCTGGAGCATTGCCCACTACCTCAGTCTGTTTTCTGATTTTGTGCTTGCTTGGATGTAAATGAGTACTGTCATCTGTCTTAGAGTAGCCAGCCATTGGATGGGACATCTCTGTCTTTGCTTTTTCGTAGGTTTATGTTTATACATATACCCCATCAATTATGATGAAAATTGCATCATGTCAAGACCTTCTTGAGAAGATAGCTTTCTCCTCTCCTTTTGAACTCAGGCTGTTCAGGTACCCACTCAGAGCAAATTTGTATGTATCAGCCAGTTCTTGATATAAACAATATAGAATGTTAATGGGAAAAAAACTGTTGGCTGTTCTTCATTTCTGTTTTTTTGTTAATTTTGCTAATCTGGCTGCATGTGCTATAGAAATTTCCTATATTAATGGCTGTTTTCCTCAATTATTGTTAAAATGCTAGTAAGGTATAAAAATGTGAGGTTTGTGAGATGGTTTGCATTTCTAATGTAAAAATTGGTTTGAACTTTAATACACCTTTACCACTGAATTGCACCAGGCTTTTATTCATGTGCAAGAGCCATGTGGGCATCTGTTGCTCTTCTTTGTCCCATCTTCATCATTTTACATTTCAGGTTTGGTATTTACTATGCTCTTTGTATTATTTGCTCAGTACTTCCACTGTAATTCTTCTTTCAGCTATATTTCTATTCTGCTGTTAATACCAAGCACACATAATACCATCAAACTCAGTTTTGATCCTGGACAAACATACTAGTCTGGGACTACTTTTGAAATATTGAATCTTGGCTCATAATTTGTCTTCACAAAAGTAATCCAAGATTGATCCAAGATTTTCTGCAACTTTGAAATGCCCTAAATTTTTTTCCAGGAAGCTGAAGCCTGTAACATCTTATATGACCATAAATTATTTTTGTCTCATATAGGTTGAGCTACTTTCCTTGCCCTACCTGTCTGCTTTCAAGATCCATTTTGCTTTGGTGGTAATGCCTGTTAGGTCTTCTTATGAATGAGCTTAACTAACTAGCCCTGCGGGAGGGAAGTTAATTTTTGTCCAGGTTAATGAATTATCCCGCTCAGCAAGAGCCTGATGAATGCCAGAGCTGGCAGGTGGACAAAGGCCAAGGAAAGGATTTCAGAATAAGAAAACTCATTTTGGCCTCCTAAGGCTGCCTCATGTAATTTTGCCTTCTTTTACAGAATTTACTTGGCTTAGTTAGGAAAAGCTAAAGTGTGTGGTTAGTTTCCCTGAGCATCCCAAACAGACTGTGAGAGATACTTAAGTTAAAAATTATTTATTCTGACAATTATTTATGTAACTTGCATATATCATCTAAAGATTTTATTAAAGGTACAGATAAAACAGAGTACATTGTTTCATTACTTTATTTTTTCTTCTCTTAACAATTTTTCTGTTCTTGAAGTCAGGGAAACATAATCTGCCATGTGCCTGTTTGAGTTGATTTCTACCTCACACTAACACCCTTCCTGAAAAAGTTTTATCACAGCTGAGCATCAGCATTCAACCTTTTTTGCAGCACTTTTTAAAAATTACTTCAGAGGCACCTTGTTGAGGTGTGGCTAGGAATAATCCATGATTCATTAACTCACTTCAAGCATATAATCTGCAAAACTTCTAATAAAGATGCAGGTTAAACCACATTAACCCTGCTGGTGTTCCTCACCTGTGTACCCCATGGACCAAGTGCATTCTCAGTTAACCTACTGAAAGGTCTTTACTGATTATCTGTTTAGTACAGCATAGAGAACCATGGGAGATACACCAAGAAGGCCTAACGTGACACTTGCAGGGAAAGCACTACACAACCTGACATGAATTTGTGTAGAAGACTAACTCTGAGGTGAAGGGAAATCATAGATAATTATCTGCTTTTGAGCTCCTGGAAAATGCTCTACTCATTGCTATATGAATTACATGCTGACAGTTAAGCAGCTGCATCATCTCTTGCACACAGTAGGTCATTTACACTCTCTTCATAATGCTTCAGTTGCTATTTCTAGAGCATATAGTGTAAGCTTCTTAATCACTCAGTAATTACTGAAGTCTCTAGAATGGCAAATGCATACATTTTGTTTATGTATTTTGAAATACCTAAAACCTCTTTTATTCTCTTGGGATCTGTGTTACTCTACAGAGAACTTCTGTTGGCTGAGGGAGGCATAACCTTTCACTGACTGGAGTTACTAAAACCAGGCTGACACCAAGCCTGTGAACAGATTGGAGTGGAAAAAAGGTTTGCAAGGAAAAAAAACCCAAAGTTCTTTAAAAATAGAATTTCCTATAATTGCAGAGCTACTATATGAAGCATGGAACTAACTCAAACAGTTTTTCTGTGGTTTTGACTGAAGAACCTATAGCTAACTGCTTTCTTTTGGGGTGGGATGGAATGTACAGGTCAAAGTAAAAGCCATACAGAGGAATTGTCATTGCTACTCACAGATTGTATTATAAACCTAATCTCTTACCTTTTACACCAACCAGCCTGAATGTTCAAGTTCAGAAGCTAAATCCATTTTTACTTAAGTGTTTATAAAATACTGAAGTTGTAATTGAAGGTAATGATGTGAAAATGTTAAATTGGTCTAGTTTCATTGGCATTGGGACTGTCCTGTTCCTTGTCAAGCAGATCATGAGCTATGGCTGTTTGTTGATTACCAAACTGAAACAAGACGTACAAAGAAGCAGAAAGAACAAGCAGTAAGTTTTGCTATTCTCATTATCACTTTAGAAATAAATTTGACAACATGCATGTAGATTGTGAGAATGGCTACATCACCTGTCAAAGTAGGGATAAAACAAGGGCAGCTGGGGTTAGAAAGAGCAAAAAGAAGTATTTTCTTGGTTTTAGTGCCTTTCCTGACAGGCAGTACACAAAGTGGAGGATGCTCTCAACTTTGACCTTGGGAACAGTGGGGGAGTCAAGAGGAGAGCAAGAGACCTCACTGCTCTCACTTGTACCACTTCCATGTACCTTCAGCTACATGGCTTGAAACTGGAATAGATCGTTCCAAGAGTGCCCTCTGTGGGAGATGAGTGGGCTTAGGAACCCAGATGAGACAGCAGCCCCACAAAAATGTGGAAGAAGGACTAGGGTATCTATCTATTTTTTCCCCCAGTTCTATTAGTTGGCCTGAAATAACACACTACCTATGGCAAGGGAGGACTATGAAATAAAGGGACAGAGTTCTTTGCTGGGCTGTCCCCTTTGTGCAAGAGAGTAAAGTGCACCCTTAAAGCCTTTTAATTGAAGATGCAAGCTATCAGCATGCTAAAGAATATACACGTTATCCAGATTGTTTTGATTGGAATGTAGTAGTGTTACCAAATACCCATATCTGATTTCTGTAGTCAGTATCGCAGCCTCAGAGTAAAGAGTACTAATATGCTGCCTGCCAAAAGGACAGACAGATTTAATGTAATGGAGCTGTAGGACTGAAAGAGCTGATGTTGATTATTTACTGTCATGATTGCTTCAGTCTTGGTGGTGCCAACATTCAAATGATATTGTTTGCACTAAGCTGTTATGAGACACTGAACTATGAAACACAAGAGATTAAAAAAGGTGAAAAACATCAATTAGGATACTTTGATTTTTTACAAACACAGCTCTTAGATCTTGCCATACCTATCTCTGTCAAACTGAAGAGCTCTCACTCAATTTCTGTTCCTCACCGACTGGTACTAGAACGCAGTCAAGTCTTTCATTTTTTGCTGTTAATCTTACGCACAGTGGACACCATGGTTTTCCTGGATCCCCCCCGGAATATTTCCCCCAAATACTGAATGTTGAACTAAACGCAGCAGCAAATGTAGCAGCGTACAGAGGAATACAACCGTGTGGGAGTCCGCCAGGCCCGGGGGTGCTCCGGGGGAGCTCTGCTGCTCGGCGAGCCGCCCACGTTCTCCTCAGCTGCTGCTCCCGGGACAGCGCCCCAGCCTTCAGCTACGGACTCGGAGCCATCACCGGTGCCGCAGCGCTTTGCCCACCCCGTGCTGCTTTACAGCACAGCAGCGCTTCCCCGGTACATCTTTCCTCTTTCCTCACTGCTCGCCGCAACTCTGCGGCCACTCCCAGGGAGGCGCAATTCTCGGGGACGGGCGGGACACCCGGCACCGCCCCGCGGGCCCCGCTCGCCCAATCAGAACACTCGCCTCTCACTCCGCGGCATGCTGGGAGCTGTAGTCCGGAGCCGGCAAGCCCGCGCAGCGGAGCCACCCTGGTGAACACCATTACCCAGAAAGCTCCACGGCGGCGACGCCCCGGGCCGATTTGCCCCTGAAGGCGGTGTCTCGAGCAGAGTAGAAGGCGGGGCGGGCCAATAGTGGGCCAGGGCAGGGCTGGCCCGGGGTTCGTGACCAATCGGAACGCTTCGAGAGCCGGGCGGGGTGGGGCGGGGCGGGGCGGTGGGTGCCGCGCGGGGCGGAAGTGCGGCAGCGGAGTGGCCCCGCCGGTGCGTGAGCGGCGGCCGCGGCCCTGCGCGTGTGGGGCGGGGGCTGAGGGCGGCCCACAGAAGCCGGCTCTGCTCTGCTCTGCTCTGCTCTGCTCGGGGAGCGGGGAGCGGCACCGGCACCGGCACCGGGTGGCGCCGGGAGGCAAAAGAGAAGCTCAAGGTAGGGGCGTTGTGAGAGCAGTGGCTTGCGCGTGTTTGAAGGGCGTTTCTCCTGTGCCTGCAGGTCCGGGAGCAGCCCGGTTCCCGCGGCCCCGGGATGGATACCGGGCTGCCTCCCGACGCGCTGGGTCGGCGGGTCGCCTGTGGCACCGACTACGGGACTGTGCGCTATGTGGGCAGCGTGTCTCCTACTGCAGGTAAGTGCCACACAAGTAATAATCTTCACATTTTATGGCTCTTCTCGAGGTTCTACTCATGTTGTTCTTAATTAAAAAAAAACCACTGTCGAGTAAAACGAGGCAATTTACAACTTGATTTTTCCTCATTGTTCTTTTGTAAATATAATGAGTTCTAATCTCTGTGAGGGTTTTGGGTGTTTTTTTTTAAAGTCAGAGTTGTCAAAAAGAGTGTAAGAAGAACTTCACAGTCTTTTCCCTGATCTCTGTGCAGACAGAGTCAGGGAAGGTAAGAGGCAGCAGCAGCAGATCCCCAGACCAGGTGTTCCTTTGATAACATATTGTGTTGGGTTTGTGTGACAAGGCTCTAAGAATGGCAGGGGCTACAGGGGTGGTATCTGCCACCAGAGAAGCTGCCAGAATCTTTCTCTATGTCCTACAGAGCTGCTGCCAGCTGGCTCCAGGGTGGACCTGCCACTGGCCAAGGCTGAGCCTGTCAGTAATGGTAGTTGCACCTCAGTGAAACCTTCTTTAAGAAGGGGAAGGAAAAGAGACTCTTTGCACGAAGGTAGCTGTGGCCATAGAAGAGCTGAGTGAGAATATGTGTGAGGAGCAGCCCTGCAGACACAAAGGTCCATGAAGAAGGAGGGGAAAGACATACTCCCCACTCTGGAGAGGAGATTCCTCTGCAGATCTACTGAGACAGACAGGCTGTTTCCTGGCAGCCCAGGGGGATCAGCAGGGATTCAGAGATCCACCTGCTGCCCGTGGAAGAGGCACACACAGGTGGATGCCTGAAAGGAAGTGGTGACCACAGCAGAGCAGGCTCCTGGTAGACCTGAGAGATAAGCCCTGCTGGAACAGGTTTCCTGGTAGGTCTTTTGTCCTGGAGTAGCCTTTTCCTGAAGGACTACACCCCATGAACAAAGGGTTCCACATTGGAGCAGTTCCAAAGGAAGCATGCTGTAGCCTGTAGGGAGGAGTTGTGTTGGACCACTCCATGGAGACTGTCTTCTATGGGAGGAACCTGCAGTGGAGCAGGGGAAAGACCACCCTCTTTGAGGAGGAAGCAGCAGAAATAAGGTGTGATGAACTGACTGTAACCCCCATTCTCCACCTCTCTGTACCTCTCAGGGAGGAGGTAGAGCCCAGGAAAGAGGGAGAGCTGAGGTGGGGGTATTTTTAAGATTTGTTTACTTCTCATTAGGCTACTCTGATTCTGGTTGATAATAAATTCAATTGCTTTCCCCAAGTCGTGTTTTGCCCATAACAGTAATCAGTGGGTGATCTCTCCCTGTCCTAATCTCAGCTCACGAGCCTTTTGTTGTATTTTTTCTCCCCTGCTCAGCTGAGGAGGGGAGTGACAGAGTGGCTTTGGGTGGGCACCTGGTATCTAGCCTGGGTCAACCCACTATAGATGTTCCAATTTATGGGAAGATTCCTGGTGCTTGGAAGAAGACCAGCCTTGCATACAGTTCTAGAAGAGGCAAGAAGAATGACCAGGAAATGTAGACTCATGAGCCTCACTTCAGTTTCGGGAAAGATGACATAGCATGTTTCCTTGGAATCCATTTCCAAGCCTGTGAAGGACAGGATGGTAGTTGGGAGTATTTGGTACTTGTAAATAAGAAGAAGTTGTGCTTGGCAAATGTCATTACTTTCTATGATGATATGACTGTGAATGTGGATGAAGGGAGAACAAGTCAATATTCCTTGACTTCAGTAAGTCTTTGAATAATGTCTTCGTAAAGAATTTTATTTGGAAGCTGAAGAAATACAAGGTAGGTGAATGGACTGTTAAATGATTCTAAAGTTGTCAAGTGACAAAGTAATTAATGACTTGACATCTGGTAATGAGTGGGTACTACAAAGGTAAATGCTGGAGTGTGTATTGTTTCATGTATTCCTCAGTGACTTGGGTGATGAACAGTGTTCACCCTCAAATGGCTGCTGTGATACAAGATAGAATTGCAGTCCAGGTCAAGGTTTATGAACTTTAGGTTTGAGCCCAAGAGATTTAAGGAGGATAAATTTCTCTGTGTAATTTCACTTCTCTGTGACCAGGAAGTATTAGTGACTCAGAGAGCCTGTTGTAAAGGGCTTGGGAGCTAAGTTGGATACTGTTATTTATATGAGCCAGCAGTGACCCCTGTAACAAGCCAAGATACATGTTGTACTGGGTTACCTTAGAGGGAAGTGAGGAACATGGCCTGCAAGTTAAAGGAAGAGGTTATCCCTCTCTGGGTGCAGGGGTTCTTGACAAGGTTACACTTGGAACAATGTAAAAATCTGCTGTAGAACTATTCCAGTTCAAGAGGGAGGCAGACAAAACTTGATAGGATCTCAAAGATCTCCTCTCTTGAGGAGTCTTGGAAGGTTACCAGGATGGTAAAGGGCACAGACCATCACATGTGTTGTGGAGAGGTTGAGTTATCTAGGCTTGGTTAATGTGGTGAAGAGAAGAAAAAGTGCCATCCAATGGCTTCCTGCAGCTGTTTGACAGCTGGGTACAAAGATGGCAGAGCCTAACTCTTCTTACAAGTACTAGATTATACAGTAAAGGATAATGGCCACAGCAGGAAAACCTTTCCCATTACATTGCTACATTACAATGCAGCACTGGAATATGCTCACCAGATGTGTTGCAATCTTTCTCTCCTTAGAAATTTTCAGGGTCTGGCTTGGTAACAAATTACCTGACTTTTTTTGGTGCTGGTGATAATCTCCTACTTTGAGAGAGAAGGTTAGGCTAAGTGAACTGCAGAGGTTCTTTCCAGCCGTGATTTCTATGGATATGATGCTGTAAATTTAAAAAAGTATCAACCATTTTTTTCAGGAATTTGGCTGGGCGTGGAATGGGATGATCCTCAGAGGGGAAAGCATGATGGCAGCTATGAAGGAACACAGTATTTTAAGTGCAGGTGAGTTGGTTCACAGCATTGGCAGGTCATATGTGCTGACAAGATGCTCATGGGAAAAGGCCCTTTGGCAATTTTTAGGGCAAACCCTTCTGTTATCAGTTGGCCAATATTAAAAAGATCATAATTCTGAGTGCTCTGACTAGCTAACCCATAGAGGCTTCTGCACTGATATTTATCCAGTTATAGGTATTAGGGTATAGTAAATATTTAGAAAAAACAAGTCATGTTGGTATGTTATAAAATGAGACTTTTGGATGTTATTACTATTCTTAGTAGGTTTTAGGTCTTTTGCTTTAGTTAGGAAATCAATATTTCCTAGTGACTTTCATTAAGTAATTCTGAACTGAAATATTGGTCCATATTAAGTGTCTCAAATACAGTTTGTATTTGAATTTAAGCTGACTTGCATGTATCTTGTTAAGGGAAAATGCCAAAATCCTGTGAATGATTTGGGTTATATTTGTATCACTAAGGAATTGTTAAATATATTCATTGGATTTAGTACATGCAAAACATAGTGCAGCTGTGTGGGGTTTTTAAATATATGCATGCATTACTTTTAAGTGAAAGGGTTTGAGCACTTAACATGTTTGAAATTGTGGAATACAGGACTCTAAGATGGATATTAACTGCAGCAAGTCATTGATATCTATGTCAGGACACATGAAACAGCTAAAAGTTTGTAAGTTAAATAGTAACTGGATGAGTTCATAGAAAGAAGTCATCAATAGCTCTTAAATGCTACAGACTGCTAGCTCAGTAAGTTCCTAAGCATAGAAGTGGTGAAAGATGAGAGAACAAAATCTATTCTGCAGAAAAATAAGAAGAAAACACCCACCTGTGAGGACTGGATATTTTTTTCCTTGTATCAAATAATAATAAAACAAGGCTTGAGGAGGCTAAACACAATACAAGAAAAAAATCAACATTGCTGGATTTTTTGTTTCAGCTAAAGAATTGGAAATCATGTTTTTAGCACAATCATGTCTTTTAAATTAATATATTGGTGGAAGTTGCTTCCTAAATGTTTTGAATTTACTTGAAACAGTTTCCAAGTTGAAGCTAGCTATGTTCTGCTGCAGGAGGAAAAAGTAGAAACAATTGTCTGACCATTCCAAATCTCTCTGGACAGAAAAGGCAATTGAACATTTCATGAATGTTTTTTCAGATACTTGAGTGCTTTACATTTGTGTGTATATAATATTTATATATCAGTGTATAGACTCTTGGGTTTTAAGCAGCCATTAGTGTGCTTCCAGGAGATGAGACAGACACCTTCATTCTTGATGTAAAAATCAATATTTTGAGTGAAGCTCAATACCTATAACAAATGTAAATGTTGTGGTCTTTAAACATGTTGTTCTTTCAATACTTGGCTAGTTTCCAATCAGAAGAGGTCCTGCTGGATTCTAAGAGAATACATGGTTCCAGCAGCCCACCAAGACACAGACATAACTTCCTGTGGGCAGACACATTTGTAGTTCTTCTATTGACTATTGGGAAAATGTAGGCAAACTTAAGTAAGAAATAGTTACCTTATTTTAGCAAAATGGTGCTGAAAAACAAAACCCTCCCACAACTTAAAACATCACTTCTTTACTACTACTGATTAGGAGGGAATAATGTTTCTTTGTAGATGAATATACACATCTAAAAAAAATGCTGTATTTTTCCCCTTATCATGAGTATCCTCTGCCTACAAGCCTACTTTGCTCACTCCTTGAATTCTGATAAGCAGAAGCAGCTGATCAAGTAGCTTGTGCTGTAAACAAATGCAGTGAAAGTGTTTTTAAGGCAATTTTGAAAATAACTGCTTTAAAAAATACATCTTTCAGAGTGACATTTGAAAATAAGACCATAAGAGGAAAATAAAACGGATTTTGAGATTCTCATTACCAGAGAATCTTCTTTTTTTTCAAGTCCTTACTTGAAACAGTAGGTCTGCTTGCAGCTCTATGTAGGTTTTTTGAAAATATGATGTAAACTTTTATGTTTCATAAACAGTGGCAGTATTTTTATCTGGGTCATTATATGGTGATAATTGAACTTCTTAAGAATATGAATACCAAGGAACAAAACAGCCATGCTTCAAATTATGCTGACATCATGAGCATGTTCATCAACCCAGTATCAGCTAGAAATGGCAATGGACAATCTAGTGGTGGTTTTGTGTTCAATTTTTCCCTGATAATAGGATCTTGTTTCTTAATAACTGAGGAAGCTACTATTTTAGCTGTCAGTTGCAGTAGTGTATTATATAATTAAATTATGTTCACAGTCCTTCAAGAGAAATGAGTAATCAAGCCTTAAAACAGTGTTAAAATTTGTATACAGCTTTTGAAACACGAGTGTGCTTTCCAACATGTCCCACAGACCCACTGACACATTTGTATGCGTGTGTTCCCCTGGGAAATGTGGGTTTCAAGCACACCTTCCTCCCCTGGTTGTCCTATACTTGTTGCATGATGATCTGCTCCATGAGGATTCAAGATTATCTGCTCCATGAAAGATCTGTTTATATTAAATTAGGGCTATTTTTTCTTCAAGGGTGACACATTCACCTCCAGGAATATCTACTTAGAGCAGAAACAAACTCTTCAAATACAGGAAAAGATATCATTTTAGTGTCCATGAAAAAAAAAATTATTTCCATTTTGCAGAGGCAGAAAGCATTCCTAAGATTCCTGAGAAGGTTTCAGTTAAGAAGTTTTGTTCATCAGAAACTCGTGCTCTTTGCTGCCAGTAGAACTGTGTTGAAACAAAAGGCTGTCCCTAACCACTGCTCAAGCATGTACTGTGCACCAGCAGAACCCCAGGATACCATCTAAAACTACAGATGTCTGTCTGTCTTTCCTTGTTTTTTGAAAGCCCAGAGTCAAGTTTCATGTCTGTCTGTCTGTAAACTTTCAAGAACTTGAAGTACTTGCTCATGCTTGCAAAGCTTCTGCTGTTCAATCAGAAATTTAATACACCATGGCAGGTTAGTGTCAGGTGGCATTTATAAGCATTGTTTGGTGCCATGGCCTCTTTCTAAAACTTGAAAGATTTTCTTTACTGCTGTGTGTAGATTCTTCTAATAGAAGTTTTGTCTGTTGAACACCTTCCCCTAGAGGGAAGAGATCTGTTCAGATCTGTGTAGAAAAGACATGCATGGATTCAAACAGCTCTACTTTATGACACATTGTGAGCCTTGTAGTGCATTTGCTGCAGTCATGGTGGTAATTATCTGGAGTTGATCATTTCAAACAGTCTCTTCTGGGCAAAGAAGCCCTTTGATCCATGTTTACTGCCTAGGCTGATAAAGCTGACATCTCTCTCCATGGCTCAGAGCTTCTGCATTCAGACAGCTCAAGTGTGTAGCTGTTATGATTTATGTACTCCTGATTTTTCTTCAGTACTGAGAAATGTGTGTGTGTGATATTTCCCTAGCATATGAAGAGCCATCATGTACCTGTAATGATAAGCAGTGCCATCACTTTGTTTTACATTAGCAAAGAATGATGCCAGATTTCCTCCTTACTCAGTGGAAGCTGACAGCTAATCTCAATTTTAATGAATATCCTTGAAGCACCCTGGGCATGCGAACAGATGGGTTGGATGCTTCAGGCTACTGAATCATGAATAGGAAGTGTCCTAGAAGATGACTTCTAAGATTGGGGTCAACCTCTCTATTTTAAAAGTCAGTAGGAAGTGTCAGTATTAACTAGAGCCAGCCACTTGCCAGAGCCCCACTTGTGCATATTCCACATTTTCTGCTTAAGGAAATTGGGCCATATCTTCTACCACTCTATTTCCTTACAGTGTTTTGTTCTGGCTGCAAGACAATTTGCATACATGACAACAAAATCCCTGTTCTCAGACTTCTGAGTGTTCATCTTAAGTGAGGTTGATCAGTAATCCATAGGTTCTTCCATCTCATAATATGCATGCTGGATGACTCTTTGGATTATGATTTATCTGTTTAGTTCCCAGTTATGGAGACTGATGGCTAATAGGTGTGGTTTTGCTTTAGTTCATGTGCCGTACATTATTTGTTTGATATGTACATGCAGCTTGTACAGTTCATATGTCCTCATGTGAAATTAATTACAGGCAATGTGTTTTAGGGAAAATGAATTACAGTGACCTCTCTCCTTGAATGCGCAATAATTTTGCCTGAAAATAGGTTCCTATTGCAGTTTCCTTTCCTGTCTTTTGTGACAGCTCCTAAAAAAGTAGATCAAATAAATAGACTGGAACTGAAAAAGAAGCTTAGGCTTTGGAATGGATTTAAATATACATTAGTTAACTTATAATAGTGTGCAGAGTAATGGAAAGTGATACCAACAAGAGAGAGAAAACCTATGACCTTTTGATCAGGACAAAAAGAGAAGGGTCTTGAGAGATAAATACACTAAAATTTTCCTATAGCTTTATAATACAGGGGACAGGGTAGCTAGGTTCCTCTGCTTTTTTTTTGGTTTTTTTTTTTCCCCTAAGGATAGAACTGGTTCCTGCACAGAAAATGAAGAAGGAGATGCCAGTAGAGTGTAGAGGGATGGTGATGACAAAATCATGGTGATAGGAAATTGGATAGTTGTTGTCAGAATAAATTTACAGCAGGTACCGAGTGTGAATTACAGATAGACAGGAGTACAAGGATTTTTTCCAGAGCCCCAAGCAGAATCCTGTACTATCTGCCATCTATGAAGCTGTTTGACTTAATTAAATGCAGAAGTGATATATTTGGAGGCAAGAGATGTTCTCGTTCAGGTCATAAAAAGGCAATTTACTGTTTTAAGAAGAGGTATTAAGAAAGAATCACATCATTTTTACACTTGAGAAAGTTCAATATTTAAATCAGTCAAGTGTTTGCAAGCTATGAAGAATTTCAAAGGAATGGAAGAAATTACTTAAGGTTACTGGATTAAAAATGTATTAAAAATGCTTACTAAACATGAAAAGTTCATACCAGATTTATATTCTTTTCTACATTATTTGCCTTTCTGCTTCTTTTGTAATCATTGCACTCTAAGCATAGTCATTACAAAACTAGACTGAAAATAGTTTGAAAGTAAATATTATCGAGTTTCTACCTAGGTCCTTCTTAAGGATATGAGAGTAGAAAGGCTAATGAATGAAACTGGCACAGGAAATTTCCAGCACTGATTTTTTAACAAAAATGAGAATACATGGTGTCAAACTATTCCATCTACTTGTAATAGGTTCATAAGATTTGGGGCCTTTAGTTACTGATTTTTTTGTATGAGAATTTTGAACTTTGTAGCACTGGTGGTTTATATTATGGTTTGCTAATTAGACACTTGATGCTCACATGCTGTTTTGAGAAGTTTTATTTACATAAGTGATGTCTTCCTCCTGATACTTTCCTACCAAAGCCTGTTGTCTTCTCAGCTTGATGGCAGACAGATATTCATAGCTACCAATTTTCTTCCCAATGTTTTCTGGCTGATGCTCCTATCAGATCCTCACCTGCTCTGTGACCATTCCCATAACTTGTCTCTGCTAGTTCTTCCCCGATACTGTGTTTCCTCACTAACTTTGCTAGAAAATGTCAAAGCAATTGCATGGTAAGACACGGGAATGCAACAAAGTTTTTTCAGTGCTCAAGAAAAGCCAAGGAACTCCACTGAACTGACTTAAAGATGCATTATTGGTTGGATATTTCTGTTGAATATTCAAAATTGTTACCAAGTTGGTATCAAGATTTTTCAAAGTTTGTGTTTGTATAAGAGTTCTGAGTGCTACAATTTGTATGTTGTGTCATTTGTGTGAATTAATAGTGAATTATGCAAGTCAAATACAGTGTAGCATTCACTAGGCTGAGTATTCCTCAGGCTTTGATAAAACTCCAGGCACATTTATTGTATGATTTAGGTAGCTTTTGTGTCTATCCTTAGGTAGAAACTTCTTTTTCTGGAGAACCTGACTTCATAATGAGTTTGGAAATAACAGAGCAGTTATTTTTTGTCACAGACATATTCTATGAAAAATCTTTTGCCAGGATCTTTTCTCCTGAGAAGCTGGGAAGCTTCAGCTTCTCCATGTTTTGCTACTTTGGAATGTGATTTGGAGAATTGTTTACCCAGCATGTGAAATTGTTTTTACTTGATGACCAATGACAGCCACCTGTGTCGAGGCTGTGAGCAGCCACAAGATTTTATTATTCATTCCATTCCTTTCTTTGCTAGCCTTCTGATGAAATCCTTTTTTTTTTTTCTATTCTTTTAGTATAGTTTTAATATATCATTTTCTTTTAATATAATATATATCATAAAATAATAAATCAGCCTTCTGAAACATGGAGTCAACATTCTCGTCTCTTCCTTCGTCCTGGGACCCCTGCGAACACCACCACAATTTTTAATAATGGTACTGACACTGTAATTTTGATGTGTGAGTAGATTTTAGGGAGCTGGTGCTCCAGTTCTCATGGTATCTCACTATGTGAACTTCTATCAAGTACTATCAGAGATACTCTGAGAGTCTTACCTGGCTCGCTGGGAACAGCGATGTTTACAATTAGCCTGTAGAATTGCCTTTTGACTGCTTTGCTCTCAGTACTTCTGTTTAAAGCAGTAATTAACTAGTCAATGTTAAGATAACAGTTTATATTTCAATTTTTCCTGACTGCTCTATTCTAGGCATCCTAAAGGAGGATCGTTCATCCGGCCAAACAAGGCAAATTTTGGAGTAGATTTTCTTACTGCAGTAAAGGATCGGTATGGATTGAATGATAACCAGGATGTTCAATGTGGCACAGGGAATACCGTAGTATTTGGAACGAAGACTGTGGAATTTGTTGGCATGGATTCGGTTGCAGAACAGCAAAGGCAAGTGTTATATATGAAAATCTAAGATACATTATTAGTGATTGATCAATCAAGGTATTTAAACTGTAAGGACTGCAATGCACATTAAATTGTTGTGTCTAAAAGCAAGCCAGACTGCACTGTGGTGGAGACAAGAAATCCTCCAATTGTGGCTTCCTAATTTACAGGTTTTACAAATACAAACTGGGATTATGTCATGTTTAAGTGCTAACAATCCTCATTCAGGTTTCATAAAGAAGCAGATGATGATATCTGATGAGAAATGAGCAATAAATTATCATCATGTTGGCAGTCATCATACACATGCATGGTCTTTTTAAAATAGATGTATTTTAATGTTTTCTAAATATTGTACAGTGTTTTGTAGTCTTTGTTTACTCATATCACAAATTAATTTCTAACCAAGAGAGGGAAGACAGAAAGTCACTGTACTGCTAGTGAAGAAGTTTTTCAATCAGTTGATGTCATGTTTATGTACCTAGAAGGATAAGAAAAGAAGTAACTTAATGATGTGTTATAAATTGCAGTTCTAATGGCCTCCAGCAGAAGAGATGTATTAGTTCAGTAGGTGGCAGTCACCTTCTGAGCTGATATTCCACAACTATTCTCCTTTTCTCCCAGAGCATACTAAGCAGTCAAAAATAATTCTGATGGGTGATACAAAGACTGCCCAAATAACTCTGAACCTCTTGAAAAACATGTTACAAGAAACCTTTTTAACTCAGAATCTCTAATTAAATTCCAATTTGCACAGCTATATTTAATCTGTTTTACCAACTCTTTATTTCAGTTGGAACTATGGTTCAACCAGACTTATTTTAGTAGTGATGTAAAGGCGAAAAATAGAGATGTATCTCTTTTTGAGTGCGAATGACACTGCAGTGTGGTAATCTGCACATTGCTAATTCCAAAGGAGATACACATGAAAAGGATGTTATGGAGTTGTAAAAACCAGGCATTTATGTAACATACCTATTTCTGTTTGAAGATTACCTAACAGAATGTTCTTTCTCACATAGACAACTGAACAAACTGGTGAATATCTCAGTGCGTGAGTGTGCAGTGAGCCATGCTGGTCAGGAAGAGGAAATCAGCAGAACATGTGCCAGTATCCTTTTCTTGCTGTATTGTATGATGCCACAAATAAAGTACATACTTTAGCATTCCAAGTGTTCACATCACTGAATGATGCTTGTATCCTTTTATTTAAAAAAAAAGAAAAAATTAAACCTGAAGTTTATATTTAAAAGTTTAATGTAGTGTTAAAAAGTTAAACAGCCAGGCGCCTACAATTTTTAAGAAGAAATGCAAATTGTGCATAAAAATAGAAGTGTAGTCATAGGTTGTTATTGTGACTGCAGTTTCAGAAGGCTCCAGCAATAGTTTTTTTAAAAATTCCCTAGAATAGATAACCATATAGAAGTAGAACTGATATGTTCTGTAGACACCAGAGGTTTCCAATATATAGCAAATAATGTGTTTAGTACACTGCATGCGGTGGCAGTGTTACAAAACTACAAAGCAGTTTTTATTTGTTAATTTTTAAGGACTTATAAGAGTTCCTGTCAGTATAGAAATTAATCCATTTGAGGATTTGTGTGGTTAAGCTCTTCTATAAAACTATAAGCCATTTCCCTATCAGAAATCAAAATAGAATTTTCTCTAACTGAGCAGTACCATCCCTTAGTGTAATCTATTTCTCTTTGATTCAAAATGAAACCCTAATTCTAATTCTGAAAAAAGGAAGTTCAGTTTTGAGATAAGTTTATTTTTCTTAACAAGAAATTTCAGATATGAGGCATATAAACCTATCAAAAAATCTGATATCATCTTGGGAGACAGTAGTAGCTATTGCTTCACAAGTTCAAAATCTGGAAACACTTAATGTCAGGTATAAATATTCATATTTGGGTTTCTCTTCCTTTGGGGTAGGAACAAAAACCAAGAGGCTCAGGATTCAGCTTTCTAAATGTAACTGGATACAACAAGACTCATTCTAATGGGAGCTAGGGTTTTTTTTTGGTTTTTTTAAATCTTGTTTTTAAGCAACTGCTGAAGTTGTGGGCTGTAGTGTGGACTATATTTTTCTGACATCTGTATTCAAGAAGAACCCTAGGAGTTCAGCTTCTGTGTAAAACTAAGTTCTGGACAACATTTTCTTCAAAGTTTTAAGATTTGATCTTTGGGTTTTTTTATTCTTGATACATTCTGGCTGCTCAGGCAGGTCTGCGTTTAAGAACCCACTTTTGTTTAGCCAACCGTGTCTTGACACTAAACTTAATTATCCATAATGCTTTGACTAAACCTTAATTATCTGAAACCTTTGTCTATTTCTGTCCTAAAATGATGCTGATAAGAAACTGTTGAGACCATGGTGACAGATCTAGGGGAAAATTTCCTGTACAATGATGACATTGGAAAAGGAAGGAGGATGTTGTTAAATAAAGCTCCAATTGTATTGAAACAAGAAAATTCATAAAATAATTCCAAAATAAAGAACATTTCTAGTACACACCTATACACTGTAATTGGCACATGCCGCAATAATTTTCTGGTGTGAAGTAACACAATGGATTAAGTAGCCTAAATCACCAGATTTTTTTATTTATTCTTACCGTTATTGTGACAAAAATGTATTTTTAAAGTAGTTATAGGTGTTCTATTTTCTTCAATATTTAGCAATGAACAGCTGTTTGCAACCTGGGTGCTATTTGTAAATCTATCTTTGCCTGGAGCATATAATGATTTATTGTTATCAGCGTGCATCAGAATACAGAGAAATTTATTTTAATTCACCTGGAATAATTTTTTTCAGTTTTTCATTGTTGAGAAGCGTACTCCAGACTGAAGGGTCTTCAGAAGTTTTTTGTAAAAAAATGGAAAACAAAATGAGATTGATGCTGGAATCTGATGCTTACAACTACAAACTGATATAGTCTGAATCAGTTTTGTATTGTTTTGACCTTCTGTTTGCTTTAAAAAAGAAAGAAGGTAAATCAGTTACTGATTTTTTTGTGCATGGAATGTTGGAAGAAGAATAAAAGTGATTAACCATCCACCTGCTTTTATGTGGAAATTTTACCCATAAGTGTGTAACTATAAACTACATTGAACAGTTTTTATGAGAATATGCAGGTAGATTATGCCTTAGGAAAGAAATAAAAACTTCTCTTTCAGGGTGAATAATGAAAACTGATTTGAAGACTGCAGATTTGAGGATCTTTATCTTTTCTTCTTTGTAGTGATACTTGCCTATTGAGAGGGGATTTTACATACTTTTGTTTTGCTGGGGTCTGGATAGTCTTGTGGGCTCTTCATTTTCAGTCAACACTAAGGAGTTTAAGCCCAAGCTCTGGCTTTGTTTCATTTAATATTAATGAAAATCATTCTTTTCATGTTGAAAACTTAGTGAAAGAGGCCACAGAGGAATAAATATGCATTCTTGAATAAATATGCATTCTGGAAGCAGGAAAATAAATCAGGAAAGAGTATGTTTGAATATAACTAGAAATATATTTTATTATATTTTAAAATATGTGACATCTTGGCAGTGATTTTAATTTTTGGAGTGTGTAAATTTCTCTTTCTTTAATATGTAGCTCCAAACTAATTACTTAAATAAATGTGATTATTCATTATGCAATTTTTTTTTTTTTGTAATGCAGTGAAAACAAAATGAAGTTTCCATCTACATCAACTTTTACATCCAGTGCATTTTCAAACTTGAAGATTCTGGCCCTTAATCAAACTGAAATAACATGGACAGAGGTAATAGCCTTTCCTGATTTTTTTAAAATTTAATATCATTAAGTTTCTGAGGCAAGGGAAATACAATAAATATTTGTGCATTGTATTGTTCTACTGAAATCAAATCATCCTTAGAAAAGTGCTGTGGGGTAACTGTGTTGGTTACATGTTGACTAATGTACTTCCTACATAATGAAGGAAGTAATATTGGCATAGGAGTCTAATAAGAAACATTTTACTTCATCTAGATCTGTAAATTGCCAAATCAAAAGAAAGCAGTTGGAGTACAATATAGCTTTGTGTCCCAAAGTTTTTTTTAAGTGAAAACCTTTTGGTTTGTGGTAGCTGTTGATAATTTACGTGTACTTGTCTGCATGCAATAGAACAAATGCAAAGAGAAAGAAAATATTTCCTTACGATGAGAAAAACTTTGTTTTGGCCTCACTTTGCATCAGCAGGAGACTGATTGGTATCTTTGCCCATACTGATGGTTCTTGAACCACGTGATGCCTGGTTATTGGCAGCAGAGAGCAGAGGATAAACAAAGCTCTGACTTGTTTAAGGCACTGAAACATGTGCACACTTAAATGACTCTCTCCTGGTGTGGTGGCTTATTAGGAATGAAGTCCTGTTGTCAACTATAGTTAGCAGTGGGCCTTTTTTCAGAGATGGGGCTTAGGACGTGCATCTCAGTGTCCTGGTACTTAGAATAGCTTCTAAATTCCAAACTGTTATTTGGATTTCTCAGGGTCAGATTTTATAGTACTGCATTGTAAAGTTACATGACTTTTCAGATTTCAGCTGCTAGCTGCTATCCAGTAAAAGAGCATTTAACAAAACTGGGGCTTGAATAGAAAAAAGCTTCTTCATTCTCTTGTCTTGCAGCAGGACTAGAGGAAGGTCACTGCTGTGTTTTTGTTTACTGTCCATTCACTGTACTCTTAAGATTGCCTGTGGGATTTATGGCAGGAGAGTCCATAATCCTTCCATAGTAGCAGCAACATGAATGGTGAAGGGAATGGAAGAATTAAGTGGCTGCAAACACTTTAAATGTCACCTAGTGCTCATCAGAGTAAATCTGTGCATTGTGGTGTTTAAAATGTTGGTACCTGCCAGCAGCTGTCCTTCATCCCTCCATGGGGTGACTGAAAGGCTGGTTGGAGCCATGGCTGCAGATTAGAGTTCTCCAGGGCTAACTCAATTGCAGTGAGAAAGCCCCAGCTTAGCCAGAGCAATTTAAAATGATGCAGCTTTTGGGTTTTTCTTTTTTTGAAACTCTGTTTTAGCTGATGATTCATCATTGGCCATAAAGACATCTTTGGTTCCAAAATCTGTTTTATAAATTTGTTCCAGTTCATTCCATTTAAGTTAGGAGACATAAGCCTGTGCTTGAAAGTGGTGTTCCAGGGCAGTCAAACAAAAGGGGAAAAATAAAGGCATGTGCCTGACATCAGTACTCTGTGAATAAATTACTTGAAAATGTCACTGCTTAAGCTCTGAGGGGAGTTACTTGAAAATTCAACTTTCAAATAGAAAATAGTCATGAATATAATCCAAGCAAATGAGAAATAAATTTAAATCGTTGATGGCAATATAAGCAAAAGTCTTAGGAGTGTTTTAATTTTAATTAAAACAATTTACGGTGAACAGCATTTCAAGATTACTTGTTGTTATATGTAAGAATATATGGCATTGAGATAGTTATAATTGGATTTTTTTAGTTTGTTCCTCTGTTTTGAAGTATTTTTCACAGGAGAGGGACATGCTTAACAGTTATGCAGTAATGCATAGCTCCACATTCACATGCCTTGAGCATCTGTTTTCAGAAAGAATTCTTTCATTAGTATATGATTTGCATATATCTAAATACTTCTGAGATTATTAGTATATCAGTAAAAGAGCTTATTACTGTAGAATTGTTGATTGATTGTTCAAAACATAACATATAACTTTCAAGGGGGGAAAAATGTCCTGTAAAATGACTTAAAGTTAGCAGCCATTGACTTAGAAATTGAATTAATGCATTTGAGTGTAATGAATTTGTATTTATGGCTCCAAACCCTTTCTTTCTTATTCAGCTTTTAAATCATAATGTTATATTTGTGAATCTGTTTTCAAACTAAGATTTTGTATTTATAATATAATCTACTATTATACAGGGTAAAAGAAAAATCTGGGTTAGAACAGAAGTGCAGGATCATGCTTCTGACACTAGCAAGTAGCAGCAGGTAGTTGGGAAAAATTCTAGGCAAAGGGTAAGCACATGGTAAGAGCTTCTTAGAAAGTAATCTGGAATTGTGTGGCTTTGTGAGCTCAAGACTATATACCTCTAATTAATATTTGTGAATATTTTTGTTTCATGATTTATCTAACTGTATTAAGGACCCATTTGAAAATTTTGCTGTGCATAGCATTTAGCATAAATTCAACCTTTTTTGGGTTCTGATATTGCTGCCTGGTAATTTCATTTAGGAAGTCCCAATGGTTTATATGAAAGTAACTGAGAACAGCTATTCTCCATTTCATAGTTTTAATTCCTGTTTAGCTTCTTTGTGCCTTTCCCAATCATTTTATTTGCTTCCTGGGATAAACAGACTGAAGATACAGGAACATCATGAACTTACATGGTGACAATTGTTTCTTGTTCTCATTTTTATTTCTTTTGCAATGGCTCTTGCATTTCCATTCTTCTGGTTTGAGAGCATCAGTGACTCTCTTCTGGGTATTTGTTGCCTCCCCATCAGCTTTCCACAATTAGGCCCCAGTCTTTCCTGAAGGTTAATTCACAGTGTCAGATCTGTGAACTTTTGTTTCTGAGGAAGCTATTTTAAGCAGTAGCTGGAAATTTGGCAATTTGAGTTTTTTGGAATTGTGCTGTGACCTATAATTTAGCAATTTTCTAGTCATATTGAAAAATCTTCAGATATTTCAGGTTTGTGCAGATATTTCAGGTTTGTGCAGTTTTTTTATTCCATCCATCCCAATGCTGGGCTGTTGTGGGGCAATCTCTGTTACTGAACATGCACCTCATTTCTCTTGACTCTGCAGGTTTCTTGTCATGCTTCTTCATCATCAGTGGATACCTATTTTGGTCTATCTTGTTGATATGGGGGAACACTATCAGATTAAAGAGATGAAATATCTGTTCCCTACTCTTGCTTTAGAACAGGAAAAGTTGTTATATCTAAGTTTGTGTTTGTGTGTTACAGATATGACAGGAAGTTGGTTTTTTCATATTTTTGGGGGTGAAACAGTTGAGCTCCAAATCATAGGCTGCCTCTGGAGGAGATCTCAGTGTTTACCCTTGGCATGGTGCCTCTTATGAGTTAGTTATATGGATCTGCAGCTGGATGGATTCATGCTGTGTAAAGTTAAATAAAACTGTGTAAAGTAAAATAATATCTTTTATGCAATTTCAGGGCATAAGATCTAAACCAAAAGTATCTTTGTTCATTTTGTAGACTTTTTTGAATGAATTTATTTTCTTTAGAGAACTTGAAAACTTCAGGATGTGTTGAATTCATGCAATTCTTGGCTTCTAGTGAGTTATAGGCTGGCACAGTCCCAAGACAGACAAGGCTTCAAGCTCTGAAAAATTAACATATTAAAATATACTATCAGATGTGTTATGTGTATTGGCTATACACATATATACTATACATAGTTTCTGGAACTTCTGCACATGTATAGAGTTTGTACAGCCAATTCCTCACCTCATCATAGGGAATACCTGGTCACTCCAACTCACTGAATGAATTCACTCAGTTTCCAGTCTCAGCTGTGAGCGTGGCCACAAGCCTGGGACTTAGAGTTCTGTGACTGCAGAACCCCTTTGATGTCATCTGTGCTGGCAGATCCAGACACAGGAGAGCCATCTGGAAGAAAGGGAAGACTAGGAAATCTTTAATAATTGTTCTTCTGGTTTGGGGAGCCATAGCTTGTTCTGAACACATTCAGAGCAAATTTGCATGAAATATAATTTCTGAAATATTCCCATCTTTTGTAATATTAAATAAAGTTTTGCTCTTAGGTTCTTCTTTGTGCTCAAGGATGGCCAGTACTTGAAGAGTTGTACCTTTCTTCTAATAATATTACAGTTTTGGAACGGTGAGTAACATGAGTCAGTCAGTTGTTAGCCACTGGTGTACCACAAAGTTACACAGCACATAAAGTTACATTCCTGTAGCATTTACATCACCAAAACAATAATTGATGCAAATTTCACATGATGTATTTCAGAACATTTATAAATGTGCACAATTGTGTGCATGCAATTATATACCTAGGAAAATAGTGTTTTCATTGGCCAATAACTTTAAATACTCTGGTTTTGTGTTTGTTTTTTCCAATATATCAGGCCTGATAATGTCCTGCAGACCCTGAAGTTGTTAGACCTTTCAGATAACCAGCTACTGGATGGAAATCAGCTGCATCTCATAGCACAGCTCCCCAGGTAGCTGTAAACAAACTTGCTGGAAATTCTTTGTCCTAGATATTCATCTCCATAGTCCTTGTTGGCTGAAATATGATAGTATTGATGTTGCATGAAAGATTCATGAGATCTTGAAATAAAGGCATTTTGCCCTCTTGAGGATAGTAACTGCATTATTTTGTTGAGCTATTTTAATATAATCTTGCTTTTGTTGTATAATAACACATTCTTCAGCTGTGTGTTATTAGGTTTTCATTATACATCTATGAAATGAAAGTGATTTACCACACTTTGCTAATTTGCAGAATTATCATCTTACCCTGTACACCAAAACAGCAGCCATGATTTTCAATAGCCACAAGCTATTTAAAAAAAAATCATTTAGAAAAGCACACATTTTAAATCCAGGAGCCATTCTGAAAGTTTGAAATTGTTGCACTTACTCACTGAAAATTTTATTCCCTGAACATGGCTGAAGTCTGGGTACTGCCTGTGAGGCTGCTTTTCATTTGTCAGTGATGCTGCACCACATCAAAAGCTGCTGATCTTTATTAAAAAAGAAAAAAAGAAACAGGTTGTATCTCTTTGCAAATAACTTCCTGTGCCACATACAGTGATCATTGTGTCTATTAAATTTCAGATTAGAACAGCTAATACTTAGAAACACTGGGATATCTTCTATACACTTTCCTGATGCTGGATTTGGTATGTAAAAGAAATAATTTATTTATAGTTTTAAAATTCTGTTTATTTAAAGTTTTCACTGTTTTCCTGTTACTCTTTTCCTAGGATGCAAAACTAAAATGTTTCCTTCGCTAAAACGCCTTGCAATAAATGACAATAAAATATCACAGGTAGGTTAGATTGTGATGGTTTCACATTTTGTAAATAAATGCATTTTTGTTTAAGAGTAACTTTAAGTTTGCTTTTTAAAATTTTATTTTATGTGTAAGATTCTGAGGTAACTCTTCAACACTTTGGTCAATACAGAGGCATAGTTTAAGAATGTAAAAATATTTCTTAACGTTAAAAAACACGTTTATGTTATGGCAGCTACCTTATAATTTCTCTCACAGAATTCTAATGATCTACAGTTTGAATTTCTTGTTTTGGTTTGTTTTTTAATTAAATGGAGTGCAGTTCTTTCCTTAGCTACACGGACAGGATCCAAGTATTTGGTTCAGATGATCAAAAGAATTTTTCCAGTCACATTTGTTGTTCAGGAAAAGTCAGTGTTACCAGGTATTGTTCTGAAATGAAGTTTTATATTTCCTCAAAAGACTCTTCCCTTCCATTTCAGTGGTCATCTATCAATGAGCTTGATAAACTGCCAAGTTTGCGGGCACTGCAGTGTAACAATAACCCCTTCGTGGACACAGAGAAGAACCCAGAGACCCTGAAACAGCTCATTATTGCCAAGATAAGCCAGTTGGAGGTTTTGAACAACTGTGAGGTGTGTGATACTTCAACAAATTGCATGAGTCTGGCAAAAACTTTAAATTACTGCCTGAGGAATTGTTTTCAGTTTCTTTTAAGATTATTGATTGTTTGGGTGCAGGAAAAGTAAAGTGCCAACTAATCCATCCCCTTGTCAGTGGGGCAGTCACAAGCTCAGTACAAGACTGAGCCTTCTTTGTGAGTATTGCTAACTCAGTGGGGACTTGGACCAGATGGGTCAATGGTGGTTTTTTATCAGTGCCTGAATTGTGTTGAAGTTGCAGGACTGTTAACAAAAAACCATACTCTTAAAAGAAAGAAAAAATAGAAAAAGCAGCATAGTCCGATCTGTTTCAGTGACAGCAATACCAACATTTGCCTTCTGCAATAGGAAATATCATAATCCACACCAAATCAAACTTTCAGCAAATGTTTATCATAAAGGAGAGCAGAAGCAGCATCTGACCCATTGCTATACAAGGCATCCTTGCATCACCATATACAGCAAAATCTTTGCTTAGGTATTAATTTATGGTTCAGTGAGTACACAGAGGGGCTTAATGGCTCTAAAATATACTGAATATATGGATCACTCAGTATTTGGAGACATGGTTTGTAAGATTCTTGGGAGCATTGAAACATACTGAACATCAAGTAAGACCAGGGAGTCTGTGGCACTGATTAGATTTTGTTCTCTGGAAAGTTATATAATTATAAGTTATATAATTATATTATGTGCCATTCCTGTGTCAGTACAGATCCTTCCTGCTGAAAGAAGAGGAGCAGAGCTTGATTATCGCAAAATATTTGGAAAGGACTGGCTAGAAGCTGGTGGGCATTGGAACCCAGAGAAAAACAAACCAAGTGAAGAATTTCTTGCTGCCCATCCTAGATATCCAGCACTTTGTCTTAGTAAGTACAAGCAGAGTACAATAGCATTTCCTCACCTCTGGCATTGTGGCAGCACTGGTTTGGTCTGTTTTCAATTTCTCTTCCCCTTGGGTGTTTTTCCCATGTGCTGCTACAGCCTTAGGAAAGCCCATGCATTGGCAAGCCTGTGTGCCAGTGGGCTTCTGCACAGAACTGCATCCTTTGGGGCATTGATGCCTCAGGAACTCTGGCTCCTGGCCTCAGAGACCCGAGAATGTGTGTCCATCCATCCATCCATCCATCCATCCATCCATCCATCCATCCGTTCTCCCACACTCCTGTCCTGGATGCTGCAGCAGCTGGACAAGGCTCGTGTCCGCAGCACTGTGTGGTGCAGGGGCCACCATGGCTGTGCCGAGGGAACTCCTGCCTGATCCTGCACCACAGTGGTCCTAGGTCTTCAGTTTTAGTCTTTGAAGGGTTCTACTACTTTTCTATTTTTTTTACTTCTTCTATTTTTCTTCCAACAGAATATGGAGCACCGGAAGAAGGAGAACTGAAGGGACAACAGCCCTTGACTCTGAAAAATCAGCTCCTGAGTAAGAGGCCAGAAATGGTCAAAATTGTTCCTTCTGCATTTAGAATATTTTGTGAGCTTAGTGTCTCCTAGGTGTAGATGGAGAACAAAAAGTTCCAGCTTGTAATTTTGATTTTCTGAACTGTCTCAGTGAGTTTGACTGGAAAGCTGATTCTGTGTACTCTCATTTTCCCCCTCAACCCAAGCCAAATGATTTTCTCAACTGAGATTTAATGGAGAACAAAGGTTATTGATACTCCATTCTGACAGTGTGAATGGCTTCTTTACAGAAGACATCTCAGGCTTTAATCTCAGCTGCTCTGTTTCGTATTTTACCTTTTTTATAACTTCTTTAGGACAGACAAGAAAAACATGGGTAGCTTTGGTATTTGGGGCTGTCTACATATTTAATCTAGGTTACATCCTCGACTTGCAAATTCACGTAGCTGTGTTTCCCAGCTGATAGAGTAACTGAAAATTTTTACTTCATGGGCAAAATAGTATTTTAAGGCATTACATTCTAATGCATTTAAGTGGAAGACTAAATAGAACAAGGAGTCTTATTGGCTAGACATAAAATAAACCTTTGTTTAAGAATAAGTCTTTTAATCTCTGTAAAATAATTAGGCTAATTATGTCCTTTGAAAGTCTTTGTATGGTGCTTTTGAGAGGAACAAAAGCCTGTTTTAAACTGAATAAGCAATTTCCATTCTACTGCAGGTTATTTTTTTAAAAATTAAATAGAAATTAAGCATTTTTAAGTAAATACTCATTTTGACCAAAAAATCTTTAATCTTTAAGCATTTAGGGAGTCACCTCTACAATAATTTACCAAAGATGAATAAAAACTTGGTTATTTTCATTCATTAATTTTTCAGATAATGACTAAATGTTATCTTAACTGCTGAGATGCAGGCTACCTCCTAATTTTTGAGAGACCAGGCTGAGCTAAGGGAAACAATTTGTAATAAAAAGAGACAGAAAGACTATGCTTCTGCCAGAACAAGGCTTATTGTTCTTTCACTAAGGCCTCACCCTTCTTCTTTAAGCTCTGACAATTAAGTGTCCTGAGAAACCTGAACAGAAGCCAGTGGAGAAAAAACTACCAGGTAAGAAGTCTTGGCTTATGTTCAAGTAGTTGTTTCATTGCTCCTTTTCAAACAACTGTATTAAATAATGGCAGCTGCCTCTGGCTTTGTCAGCTCCTGAAAGCTTTTCCTCTGTCATATAAAGAAATGAAAAAGACAGAAATTATTTGAAAAGTCGTAATTCTTCTGGCCTTCATACTTACTTTCAGTCCAGTTCAAAGATGTAAAGTTGATGCTTTGTTGTAAAGTTGATGCTCTGCTGCTGGTGTCATGTTTAATAGTCTGAGGCAATTAAAGGTCTATTAACAAGGATGAAATCTGGTGGATGTGTTAACCAAGTAACCAGAACATGAAGTCCTAAGAGGCAACCACACAGTGTGTAAATCTAGATATTGAGGTCTAGTATCTAATCCATGAAGTTAGAAGTCTAGTTCTGACCTCCATCAAATTCATTCTTTGAAGTTTTAGTGTCTGTGGTGATACTAGAATGAATAAGACCATTCTAAATTAAGCTGATGTTTTGGAAAGATGTGTCAGAATGAAGTCTGAGAGAAGAGAAGAATTCAAGCTTTATTCTAAAATAAAAATCACATTTATTATCACAACTTGCATAAAATCAGATAGATACAGCTTTTACAAAAATGTTTGATAGAAAAATATTTGTCTAAGTACAATGTGTGGTATTACAGGAGTAACTCGCTATTGCTGTGCCTTTAGATAAAGCTTCAAAAGAAGTGAAAGTTCAACCAAAATACTGAGTTTATCTATTGCAAACACAGGTATCACCTCTGGAACAAACTACATCTACTCATTCAAGATCCATTACAAAAAAATACCCCTTCCTATAACTGACTTCATAATATAAACAATTCTGCTGACAATGTGTTTGGAACTAATAAGTCAATACCATTCCTAAGAATGTCACTAGTTCCACAGTGCCATTTCCTTACTTGTGCTGGGAAAGCCAATTCCTGGTAATGAAAACTGCAAGGAACAGTTGCCAGCTGCAAGTAGTCAGAACCTGGCTAGTGTGTGTCCCAAAGGTCACTTAGTTTAGCATGTAGAAATATAAACTCAAAAAAGGTAAATTATGAAGCTGTAACACTTTAACTTGATGTATGGGATCAAAGTGCTTACTCTGTAGCAGCACATCCTGCCCTATCCACCACAGGTGAAACCATTTTCCACTTGACAGTGGCAGATATGGTTTCAGGTACCTTAGACATTATTGCAGTGTTAGAACTGAAGCAGCAATACAGCCTTTCACTGTTGCTGGAAGCAAGTAAAGTGAAACACTGGTACTTTGCTACAGCTCAGTGGCAGCAGCATTTTTCCAATAACTTTTCTTTCTCTCCCCTCAACAGAGTCTATGACTATTCAGAAGGTCAAAGGACTGCTGTATCGCCTGTTTAAAATTCCTGGTTCAGACCTGAAACTGTCCTACAAAAGTTCTAAAGTGAGTTAAAAACAGATATTGAAAAACAAAATATTTCATGCTGCTAAAGGTCCATAGCATGTTCTAAAATACTATATAAAGACATTAATTTTGCTTGAGGAGAGCTGTCTTCATGCTGTCATTTAGGACCTAATTCCATTCCTGTAATAGGACAGATTCTCCCTGACTGCAACTGCCTGCTATTTGGTTTACATGAAGGGATTTCAGTGTAAGTCTGATTAGGTTTTTTTTTTTGCTTTCTCATTCTAGCTGGAAGGAAAAGAAGTTGAACTAGACAATGACTTAAAGCCTTTGCAGTTTTACTCAATAGAAAGTGGAGACTGTGTGTTAGTACGGTGGTAAAGAAGGGACTCTCTTTCTGGACTGAAGGAAAAGCTGACACAAAAACTGCAGAAGAGAGACAGACACATGGACAGGCTGTGCCTAAACAGACATACAGGTGAATATGTGTTTCACACACGTGGAACCAAAGGGCTGTACAATTCAACTCCTCAACTTGATCATCAGCCTCCATGAAAACATCTGCTCATTTGTCCTACTGGAGAGATACCAAACAGTGCTTAAATGCTTCAATTAAATAAAACTCAAGGTCATCCTTTTGCCAGAATTTTATACTGCCTTCCCCCAGCAGCAGTGAGAATTTGTTTTACTGAACCGAGTACAGGGTTGAGTTGTGATCTCTCTGCTATCAAGACAAGATCAGTGCTGCACTGAGAGGCCACTTCCTCTTTGTTTTCACCTACATCCAACAACCTTATAGTGAACAAAATCCAGTAGTAATTTTAGAAGTATCTACCTTAGATGATTAAGGTCAAAATCTGCCAGACCTTTCTTCTACCCTACAGTGTTAACATACCACATTATAAATAAGTTCTCAGTACACTGCAAGGCATTGCTATTTATTTTACAATCTTTAGCGTGCTGTTCCTCAAGCTTATTTTACTTTCACTTGTGTAACCTCAGATTCATATCTAGTCAGAATGAGCTCTCAGAAATCCCTCCTAAATCAGGCCAAGTTTGCAGTACTTGAAGATTTGGTATAAGCAAACCTTGATTTTATTTTTATCTAAAATGACAATGATATAAACAAACTAATCACAAATCCTAGCCCCCATTGCTGTCCCTGTCCCTGCACAGATGAGGGCAGCCCCTCAGACAGCACAGAATGCGCTGCAGCAAGACTTACCAGCTGCCCTGGTGCTGAGCACAACTCTCACAGGAGCCTGGAACAGCCCCATACTGAATCAAATCAGTAGTGCTTCAATTTACAAAAGACAGGCTAGTTGGCATTCTTATGTGCATTTATTAATTACAAGTAGGTCTTTGACTTTATCTAAAAAGGATTTTTTTTTTTTTAATCTTGAACATTTTGGTTTTTGTCTGATCAACATCTATACTATAGAAAATGAATAGTATCGGTCCACTTGAAATTATCAAAAGGGATGTGCAAATATTGTTATACTTCCGTTGAAACCCAGCATTAAAAGGTACCTTAGTATTTCTTATTGTTCCAGGAATGAATCCAAATGTACACTTTTCCATGATCATTATACACTACCCTGTTTTCCAAGGCAAGTCCATCATCTTTCCTCACATCTACATGGATCTCCACACAGTTCCTTTAATCTCCAGAGCTCTTCCAGCTCCTGGGGCGAGTACTGGGGGGAAGACAGCATGCCACTCTCACATGTCTTTTCACACAACCAGAGACCATCCTGTTAAGAGAGAGAGAGAAACATTTCAATAGTTTTTCTTATAAAGTATATAGTCTCCAACAATCTTCACTTCCAAGAATCAGGTGTTTATTGTTTCTAGCAACAAACATTGCACACAAAGATCCCAAACTCATCTTCTAGACCTATCCAGAGAACTTGGGGGTAGGGATGGAGTCTGCAGGTGGTTTGTGGCAGTTTTGTGGTTTTTCTTTTAAATACATCTTTAAAATACTCTTTTCCCTCTGGATTTTAATTCAATGGTTATTTCAATTCCTTTTTAAAGAAAAAAAAACCACCATTTCTCCTGTTTTATGCTACTTGGAACAGCAGCCATCTCCTCTTTCTGTAAGGTCAGACACTTCCTTCAGACTTACTTGATATCGCTTGGGTCCTACAGCTGCCATCCAGATGCCCATGCTCACATCTTCACCCTGCGATGAAAATAAAAAATACAGATATGAGCACCAAGAAAGCATAAAGCATGACTGTGACCTGGAATGAGTTGCATCATCTACCAGCAGTAAAGAATGGTAACTACAAAAACCTATGCCAGACTACTGCAGAGGTGTTAAAATAATCCTTCCACCTTTCCCATAACAATACACTGTTCTTACAAAAACAGTACAAAAAACAAGATTACAGCTCCAGAGGTTTTCAGTCCCAAACATCTGTGCTTTGACTTAGAACAGGCACTAAACCTAGCAACGAAAAACATGGCAAAAGCCCACATGAGGCAGGAGAACCCAACACTAACACTTAAGCAATGTTCTTTCTGACTCATCCAGTACATGCTGTTCCTCAGACCACTTCAACACAGAAAAACTGAACTAATCTTTATTACCTGGTACGTTTTTAATCTTTCAGAGTTGCTTGCCAGCCAATGCACAATGTCTTTGGAGATGACATAGCCAGACCCACAAGCAAAGGCTGGATATGCAGGACTTGGATACTCCAGTTCTTGCCATTTCCCAGTTCGATCAACTGCCCAATTTAGTCTGAAACTGAAGACATGTTAGACATGAGATGTTTATAGAGAGTCCTCTGTGGAACCTATGAACACTGATAACTGAAGTAATACTGATAAACAACTGAAAGAAAGAAGAAAGAAGTAGGTGATCCTAATTATAGCTCCTAGTCTTATTTCTCTAGGGCACAAAGCTGAAATTGTAACTGTTGTTTGGTCTCAATCTTGGATAATAAGAGAAAGTTTTCAAAACAGAAACCAAAGCAACATTGACAGTCACATCCTCAGCATCTATGCCTTGCTGTTGGGTTTTGAACTAGGTAAGCACACACATCCTTACCTATTTTGTAACAGGCACATCTGTCTCCTGCTAATTAACCCCTCTGGTGAATCAACATGACACAAAGGCAGTGCCTCCAGCAGGCATGCAGACAGTGATGTTATGCAACCCATTTTCCTGTTAAAGCTAGCGGCTGCTTAAAAATCAGGAAGCAGTACTACCTTCTCTAAGCTGTTTTCCAAATGAAGCTCAACAAAGGAGATGTTCAAAGGCTGCCATCACTGAATTACAAAAGAACTCTTCCTGGCAGTGGTGTTCTCTTAGGAAGGCTTTATTCACTCCAGAGGCCTGCAGGAAGCAGTCTCTGTCTGCAGAGTCTCCCCAGACGCTCCCAGCGTGGCAGAGCTCGCTGCGGCGCTGTGCAGCGCTATGGACCCTGCCAAACTGCCAAGTGAAAAGCATCCTGCTTTCCTGTTTGGGAACAAGCTGCTATTGCACTCCTCTGGCCTCACAAGTGCTTCATGCAACCACAGCTAAGAGACATAACTGTGTCAATGCAGCAGGGTCTCCCCCTGTTTCACAAAGAGGTTCAGCATTGCTGATTTCCAGTCACAAGCACAAACAGCTGAAAGCTTCAGTGAGCTACTAAGAACTGTCACCTCAGACAACAGCCCCAAAAGGGAGGAATTACAGCTGAGTGGCAGGTATGTTATCAGATTCTGCCCATTCTCAACTGAAGCTGACATATTAAAGCACAAAGTAAATGAAAGTCTCATCTGATACCTGAATTCACTTTAGGCACAGTACCTTCCACTCCCCTGAATCACAGCACGAAGGGTTCAGACTGAGAAGCATCTGCTTTGATAATCATTTTATACTTCCATAGTTATTTCAGTGTTGCTCCCTACATATCACACTTGCCTGACCTGAAGACTGTGACTATTAAAGAATTTACACTGAAAGATGCCACTCCTACAGATCTTTGAGATAATCACAAGATAACCAACTATTTCACACACTTGACCACACACCTTATTAAATTGCTTTATAAGCAACAGGCAGGATCAGATTTGTGAAGCAAAGCAGCAAAGGCCTGTTTTTCTTGAATGAGCAGAGGGCAACAGGAAGGCACAGTGTACCATTATGCTATATTGAATGCTGTAATAGCATGGAGGTCCTGGTATATTGGATTTCATACCAGAGCTGCAATGCATTCCGTGGATGGAAGGGAAGATAGTGACATTACAAAAAGTAGGATGGAAGGGAAGATAGTGACAGTACAAAAAGTAGTATTTATAGTTCTGTACTATGTACCTTTAACTTCGCTATATTGCTGGAAAATTCTTATTTACTTAAGTACCGTGACAAAGATGTCTACACATTTTAAAACCAGGCAAGATATTCAGCAAGTTTAAATCACTGTAAAGGCATACTCTGGAAAGTTACTGTAAAGGACTGATTTCTGATTCTGAGATTCAAAGTTTAACACATACAGAAGTCCTGCTTTTTACATGTTGGCTTCTTTAGGCATAGGAGGGGAACCCACATGAAAACAGACTTAAATCCCTAAACCATTCATAAAGAAATGGTAACTATCTCTTAAAGGTAATTTTAAAAAACAACTTACTTTCCCCACCAAATGTTTGGCCTGTCCAATTTTTTCTGCATTATCCTGTTAAAAACACCTTCCAAATCAATGTAACAGTCATCATCCGTCTTCAGCAACAGGTCAAAACTCGTTGATTCCACTGTCCTGTAGCCAAAAAGGAAAGTGATGAGATGCTGAGCTGCACACCACAAACTCCAGACAGCATGCTCTGCAAGGGGTTTTTGGGATGTAGGGGGGAGCAAGAGGGAAGGAACATCTTTTCTACCCTTGACTTTTAAATGTTTTCTCTATCAACCAAAGCTGACTGCTTGTCCTTCAAAGGAGATGCAGCTGTGTCCTATGATGATCCTACAACATGGACTTGTGTATGAGCGGAAGAAAACAAATTTGAAGTTTTGTTCTCCAGGACAGATAGTGGATTTACTAATGAAACCATCTTAAGCAGTATTGACCTCAGAAGGACATGAATCCCTGATGCTGATGGTAGCACAGATGTTAAAAGCCACTGGCTACATGTCAGTAGCCTACTTTCAGGATGAGACAGTCAGTTCAAGGGCAATGAGAAGGCTGTAGGTGGTAAAAAACATCTGTGGAAACAACTCTGTCTGTACTCTTTCTCTGTAAATGCACCCTTCAAACATGAAAATGTTGTCTTTACCTGTCTGAAATAGTTGAACATGACACACATAAAATAACCAAAACAACTTAAGATTCTAGGGATCATGGCTAGGTTGGTTACAAACATTTGTAAGGGTAACTTCTTACAACAAGAAGGGTATTTTTAAAAGCCTTTTATTACTAAATCTTGAAAAATTGCTAATCTGTAAGAAATTATCACAAAGATCTAAGTCTTGACATGCAAACCTCCTTTTAGAACTGAAAGCATGGTTCAGTTTTTCAGTTACATTCATAGCCATGGACTTTGTGACATAAATGCATAATCTTGCAAGCAACTAAAGTGATTTTGGATAAAGTACAACTGTCAACTGTATTTCTTACTCCACAGCAGCATCAATTAACTGAAACAGTTATCTCAGAGTAATGGAAATCATTGCAAATTTAGAGGTAGAAACTTACTGGATTAACACAGACAATGCACTTCACTATGAAAACTCCTCCTATCAGCCTTCTATCCCTGCTGTACACATGCTCCCAAATCCTTCCCCTCCACTCAGCACTGGTGTGGCCACATCTGGACTATATGTGCAGTCTTAGACTCCTCAGTACAAGAGGGACATGGCCATACTGGGCAGAGAGTCCAGCAAAGGCCCATCAAGATGATTATGGGACTGGAGCAACAGCCACAAACTGAAACACTGAATAAGAACACAAACTGGCCAAAAGCCATCCTTTAAAATATTAAAACTGCTAGTTTTCAGATAGATACAAATGAAAAGAAATTACAAAGAGAAATGAAAATTTTTACACCTGGACTCTTAGAGCAGAAGCCTGTCTTGCCAGCTTGTGCAGATTTGAGGCACCAAGGGTCAGCATTCAAAAACTATAGGCACTGCTGTTTTACTCACTACATGCATCCAAAATGTTGAGACAGAAATACACCTTAATGAAGTAAATCACGTAAGGCATGTATTTCATGGAACCTATCAAGTAACATAATCTGCTAGATCATCTTGCACTACAAACAGCACCATTCCTAAGAGAAAATAAGAAAATACTTTATTTTCTACTTACCATCGGTAGAAGTTCAGCAGTTTGGAGGGAACGTTTCTGTAAGTGTCAATCACATCTACAAAAACAATGTCATCATACATACTGCTTTCTTCCTTCAATAAAGCATCTTCCTTCTCAAGGTTTTTTATGTGACTTGCAAACCTTTCTGGGCGAGTATGGAGGCTTTTTAAAAGAGCATCACCTTCTGAAAGAAACAGCACCCATTATTAAACAAAGATGCATATAATTTCACATTTCTCTTGGATCATACAGGGCACACATTGACAAAATGAATCTGAAGAAGCATTCAAATTAATGGGGTTATGAAAATCCTGCAATTAATTTTAAAATTTCTACAAAATTGTTTAAGTTGCAGAACAACAAGTATTTTTTGTATAAGGCCTGACACTAAAAGCTTAAAGTAAAAAAGTATTCTCTTCCTCTTCAGTAATAAAAGAATTCAACTTTCTAAGGTTCCTTAATATAAAGAACAGTCTGGGACTTCACTATTTCTTTTCCTGTAGAGTAAAAAGGCCACTGTCAGTTCCTCCTAAGTATATGTATTTAGCATAAAAAATAAACACAAACAATGCTATGCTAAATATAACCAAATAGGCATTGCTTTGATGTAGCACAGATTATCCCTGCTGAACCACATCACGTAACTGCAGGTAAAAGCTAAAAATATATTGCAGATAAGGAGGAGTTTGTAGTACTGAAGAAAAGTTTGTCAAACAAAATGGAAGGGCTTTAGCACACACCTCAATTCAGGCTCCTACACAGCAGAGAAGACAAGAGGACTGCCCAATTGTATCTGCCAGGCCTAGCTACAAAACCACAGCAATAACACTATCAATGCTTATGTTGGACCAATAAGAACACATTGGTTCCAGTACTATGTGGTCAAAATCTTAGAAATTGGAAAGGCCTCCTCTAAAATCTCTCAACATTCTGCTGAAATAGGTGTAAAAGGGCAACAACAGGGATGGAAACTGTTTGTCCATACTGTTAAACATTGTGATACTCTAACTGCAGCAGAACTGGAAAAAAATGTGAAAAATATCAGGGAAAGATTTCAGTGCATGTCATTTTTTAACTTGATTTTGGGTAACAAAAAACAAGAAGAGAGTCTAGATAAAAAGACAAAGGAATGAAACTCAACTGGAGTGGCTGACAAAAGACAAGCAAAGGAACCACATCAGAACATTGATTTAAAGCATAAAAGAGCCAGGAAGAAAATGTTTCTGCTAAAAGAAAACCTAGAGTGACTAAGTTCATGAAGACAGCAGAAATCATACTCAGAAGTGTAATTTAAATGACCTGTTTTACCATCACATCAAATGTCATGCTACGTTTTGTGGACTTACCTTGAATAGTGTAGATAAAACCACCTGCTATTCCCTCCACACCTTCTGTGAGTTCATGTGGCAGGGACCCTTCCCCTGCCTGTTAGGAACAGATTAATTGAAATTAATAGATTAATTCATCTCTCATTATTGATGTGTTTTCCCTCTGATTTTAAGGTGTGAAGTTTTCTGGCAACTAAGAATGAAATTAATTTAAAGCTCTGCTGGTCAGCACTTGCATAATCACAGAACCACAGAACATCCTGAGTTGGAAGGGACCCACAACAATTATTGATGTCCAACTCCTGGTCCTGCACAGAACCACCCCAAGAATCACACCATGTGCCATGAAAGACCAAGATTAAGATTTTTAACTAAAGTTTTGTGGCATTTTTTTAAGTTTCACCCAAAACTAGCAGTACCACTGAAACTTTCAGGAAACTAGTTTCAAAGTTGACAGCAAAATGCAAAATTATTCTGGCTAAATTACAATGACACAGGATGTTTAGGCAAGCAACAATCTGACATGAAAAGAGACACTGCTAAAAAGCAAATACCCAGACTTTATCCCATCAGTTGGGATTTTAGCACAGGATTTTTGACCCACATTTTGCCATCTCTGATATACTGATACTGCTTCACATTCTCACAAAAACAATGAGAGTTTTACTCCTCTCAAAATAAAATGCCACTTACAAGTGCAATTTTTTTGCAAGAAGGATAAGCAAAACTTCTCTTCTGAGACAAAAGGAGAAGCCCAACTAAATTGATGATTTACACAGAGAAACACAGGAAAATAAAATGCTAAATTCTCAACAATTATAGGAAAAATAGAAGCATGGTGGAAAGGAAGGTGAGGGGACTCACTGTAATGACTCTGAAAACACCTCCTCCATCATTCACCATCACTTTATTAAGGTTTCTTGAAACCAAGCCCTGAAGATCCTGGCTCTCCCACACAATGGTACCTTCAAAACTCTGGTAAGAGAGCAAAATACAGTTATGCAGGTATACAAAGACTTTAAAAAAAATGGAAGTCAAACAGTTTGGGCTCATTAAAATTATTTTAAAACAGTCAACTTCACACAAGATTCAGCTTGAGTGCATAACATAAATGTTTTACTTACACTTCAATAAAAATAAATTACACATAAATGAAACACATCCATGAAACTCAGTAACATGTAATCATTCTTTTAAGACTAATCATTAAGACTATATTAAACTTTTAACTGAAGCATAGCATAAAAGACTTTGGCTTTCTACAATCATCAAAATAGCATTTAAAGGTGACCTGAAGTGAGTTTTCAAAAATCAAATATAAAATCTGCGTTACAAAGAGAATACATTAAAACAGATTTGGAAACAAGCTCAGCTTTTATCGTTATCTGCCAAACAGAGATCAGAGACTGGATCCTGACACCAGCAAAACTCAAAGAAAAATACGGCCACCTTAATGGCAGTAAAGGCGTCACAAGCTACTGTAGGACTCACAGAAGTCTTACCTCACATCTTGGCTAGTAAGAAAGAAAAAGACAAGTGAATAACTTCAAAATTTTCTGGTTTTAAGAGTCAAATTCAGCTATGCCACTCCATATTATACACACAGTGTGTGTGTGTGTGTGTGTGTGTGTTTGTGCGTGTAAATTCTTGCATTTGAAAGGACTTAATTTCAACTTTAAAATGAAAGACCCTTGAGAACATGCAAAGGAACAGGAGGTAAGTGGTACAAGTAAGAGTATTGGTAGAATTTTATTTTTAAAATATTTTAAAGCAATTTCTCCCTTATGAAAAGGTAGGGTTGTTATACTCCTGACTCCTAGATGAACACATTCCATTTTGTCTCTCCCACTTTCATAGGAAACACACTGGTTGTTAGTGTGGGTGTTGGAACAGAAAAACAACTTGTTTGTACATGCATCTCTATTGCTGTAGGAAGTCTGTTTACTTATACCAACCTCTAATCTCTTCCCCATTTTATCTTCCTTGTACACTAGAAACCTTCTATAAAAATCCTCCAGCTACTGAAACACCTTTAAGTCTAGATTATAGTTCAGCTTACTTTATTGCTTTCCTCTAGAAGTAGGTCTTAGGATCTGCAGCAGCCTCAGTGTTTAATGACAGCTCTGTGTGTACTTCAGAAGTCTCTCATCTATTATTTAAAATGCCAGGTTTATAAGCTAATAATGGAGCTAGCCAGTGTTTATTCAAGCCTGACTTCCATGCTCAATACCTTCCCCTTGTTTCACAGAATCACAGAATAAGCTGAATTGGAAAGGACCCATAAGGATCATCCTTTCCAACTCCTGACCCTGCAGGACCATTCCCAAACCACACCCTCTGCCTGCAAGCATTGACAAAACTCTTCTTGAACTCTTGGCTTGATGCTGTGACCACTTCCCTGGGGAGCCTATTCCAGTGCCCAACTACCCTCTGGGTGAAGAATCTTTTTCTAATATCCAGCCTAAAACTTCCCTAATGCAGCTTCAGGCCATTTCCTGTCCTTGTTCACCACAGAGAAGAGATCAATACCTGCCCCTCCTCTTCCTCTCATGAGAAAGTTGTAACTGCAGAGAGATCTCCTTTCAGTCTTCTCCAGGCCGAACAGACCAAGTGACCTCAGCTGCTCCTCAAATTCCTTCCCCTCAAGGCCCTTCACCATCTTCATTGCCCTCCTTTGGGCACTCCCTAACAGTTCAATGTCTTTCTTATATTGAAACTGCCCCCAGCACTCGAGGTGAGGCTGCTCAGAGCAGGACAATCCCCTCCCTGCCCAGCTGAGGATGCTGTGCCTGAATGCAGCATCAGGACACGGCTGGGCCTCATGGCTGCCAAGGCACTGCTGACTCATACTCAGCTTTCTGTTGTTTGCTTAATTATTTCTCACTTATCAAAATAAATGGACCAATATTAAGACTTTTTCTAGTGGCTCAATTTCTCTTTTTGCAGTGACTGTCATCTCCCATTCCAATGTTTTTTGCTGTAGGGATTGGGCTCTAATCACACTTCAGTGTCCTCTTTATAGACACAACCTCTGGAAAGTTATTTAGTGAACAGGAGAGTCCTTTAGGAGCAAGAGAGTCCTTCCATGCCTCAGCAAGCAGAAACATTACAATTCTCACCACTGACTATTAGTGATACTGACTTCAAATGTACCAGGAGTCTTAATCAGTTACTACCAGTGAACCTCAGTGTAAGGTGTCCTAAGGCTGCAAGCTATCATTATTTTCTAGGTTGAGAGACTCATAAGCAAATTTTCTAATTACTCTAGCCCTCAGCTATCCTTACTCTAAGCCAGTTAATGAAAGCTAAGGCCTGAAAATGCTTCAAGCAAAAACATTAGTGGCACACCTGAGACTACATCATCTGTTTTTCCCCATTTAAATTCCAGCCTTGTTGCTGCTAGAGCGCACTGGCATTTACAGTGAATACCGAACAAGTGAACTGACATAATGCAGCCCTGCCAAACTCCTTTCCTAATGTTAAACAGTGCTGTGCTTTTTGTTCCTCCAACTACTCCCCATTAGCAATACAGAATATGTGCAGTAGAGTCCCATCTTCATGCAAATGGCCCAAGGCTTTTTGACAAAATAAGTGCACTGCTAAGACTCGTCTGTAAGAGCCCTGTTTGTTTTAGTTATCTGCTGGTGCTTCTGCTGTTCTGCGCTTTCAGTCATTCCAAAGCTGAATGATCGATTCTGTCTCTCACAATCTGGCCTGCCAGATGCTTATTCTAATGCTGCATTTCCTTTCCCTTCCCCAAGACAAGCAGAAAGAGCAGCACTTCAGCTGCAACGTGAATGAAGCTCTTCAGCAGTCTGTACAATCCATTACTTCTTCAAGGTGGAAAGACAGAGAATAGACGCTGTCTCAGACAGCATCCTATGACAATTAAACAGTTCACTAAATTTAGTGCTCTCAAACAAGCAGACAGGAACACGTGGGCATTGCCACCTCTTCTGAATCATCGTGTATGCCTTAGCATCCTGAGCATCACAGGAGACTGAATGCTGTGCCTAAGCCCTATTAATCTACATTAGAAACATCGTGTTACCCTGTAAGCATTCAGTGCATGACACACATCAGATTAAGGAAGCCCACACAAAGAAATATATGAATACTAATATTCTCTCTCTCAAGGAAGTATTTCCCATCTGCCTCTCAGGGAAACTGCAACCATTTGTAGCAAAATTACAACTGCCTGGAATTTTAGCATCTCAAAACAAAGTCTTACAGGGAAAAGGCTCACGTGATAGACTACCAAATTACTGGGTAACTAATATTCCCTTTAAAAACATAAAATAAACCCTTAATTATTTTAGTATGAAATTAGATTGCCAAAGCATATGCACAAAATACTGCAAGTGGTCTGCTCACCTGAAAGGTCTCCTGCCAGCATAACAACTTGCACAGTATTCAGTAAATACTGTCTAAGATGATAAATCAATCAGTCAGCTGCAGATTCCCCTTAAAATTAATAGATTTCCAAATGCATTCATTAGTATAGAGCCAGGGGAATAAATCAGGGAATAAACTGGCCCAAATTGTCCTCTCTTCCCTCTTCAGTCTTCTATTGCTTCATTCTTTCATAACACAATTTCTTTAGTAATAAAACAACCCAGACCTAAAGACAACTTACAGAAACAGCAGCAAGAGTCCAGGAAAATATTTAAATTAAGGGAAACTGTCTAAAATGGTAGCTGAGATATCTAGTGAGAGATCACTGGTCCACTGAGAACAATTCTTTGTACCTGAGAGGGTCTGCTAACTAGAATTCTCCTTCTGAGCCAACCTTTATTCATTAAACCTTCACTGTAAAATCATCAGGGTATTTTCCTATGATATTCTGTTCCATTTGTGTTTAATCCCATTCCTTCCTATGCAGCCACAAGTAGGTTCCATATCCCTATACCTAAAACAACCCTGTCACTGCAAATATAACACACAATATGGTGATGTTATGTTCAAGACATCAGATGCAGAAAACTCTTTTCCAGCTGTTCCCTAGAAACCTGTGCCATTCTCCCCTTCCTATCTTGAGTGCTAATGTCTGATAAAGCAGAAGGGAAAAGAAGCACCACATGTTCTGGTAAACTCTCCCACAGAATCCAAGCAGGTGCAGTTTGCAATCAGAAATAGGTAAGTTTTCTGAAGTTGCTACTATTTGACAAAGTAATTTTTTATCAATTTGTATTTTCCAGGCTCATGCTCTGTAACTACCTGTGATAACAAGATGCTGTAAAACGAACACTGGATTTCAGCATATCCCTGCAACTGCTTACCCATTCTGGGATTCTGAGAACTAACACTCTAGAGGTTTTCACTTGCCCTTTTCTGCCTCAAGCAAAGGCCAGTTTTATCAGTCAGTCTGCCCAGATGACTTAAAAGAACTGCTGACAGTTCTGGTACTGCACATACCTCTGGCAAAATAAACTGCTCTACTGGCTTGTACCACAATCTGTTCACCTGCACTCCACAGCTCGGTGGACTAAAGCGAGCACTGAAGATGGCTTCCTGTGAACAATGGGAAAAAACCAAAATTAAAAAAAACACAACACACATTAAAAGTGCTACTGTATTACAAAGGCCACAAAATGGCTCTTAGATAATAACAAATTACATAAAGATTCCGCATTTACGAATTCCAATCTTCAGAAAACAGTTTCCAAGTTTCCAAGCTCTCTTATGATACCAACTTTTCTCCTTCACTGGAACTAAAACGCTAATGCAGATAAAATTATCAGACATTGAACATTTAGGAATTCTACAGTTTAGGAAATGTGAACTTGATTACAGTATAACTTTACTTTTATTATGGCTATTATGAACCAAACTCCTTGGAGGTCCATCATCAAAGTCATAGTTACAATTCTTTCTACTGTAGCACAGGCAGAAGTTTTGAAATTGGCCTATCAAGTCATTGGTTGAGATAAATGTCATCTATCAAATGCAACAATCTTGCTCAAAATTTTTTTTCCCTCCAAATCACAAAGCTATACTATCAAGCCCATAACAGCTTGGGACTGGGGGAAATTATCAATGAAGTCTGACTATTACCAGTAAATTGTAACAGTTTCTAGAAATCTTATATATCTTGCCAGAAGACAGACAAGAAAAAAATTACAGCTGTCCTGCATCTCTGCTTGAAGACACCAAATATATGTTTCTGCAAGCATTTAAAATATATTAGATAGCTTAATTTTTATTCCTTAATAACTATCAATATTTAGAACCCCAAATACAAACAAAAAATTGCTCATTGGAATTAGATGTAAGTGCTCTTTCATAACAGCATCTGGATTAACACACAGCATTTGGGGAATTTCATCTTTTCTTCATCCAGGATGTGCATCTGTATACATAAGTGAGAATTTAAAATGCAACAGAAGAAAAATATAATTCATAAACTTGTCAGTTTAGTATTTCTCTTCTAATTCACCAATACAGCATGTCACTTTCTTTAAGAACTTCATGCACAAAAAAGAGACATCATGCTTTCAAAAAATGACTACAATACTCTACCTCATGTTCTGCCTGGTACAGCTTTACAGTGATGTTCCTCTGGAATCCCACCCCATCAGCCTCATAAAATACCCCAAGGCTGGTAATGACAATGGGGTAAAGCACACGGAAGTTCACACTGACAATTCTGTCTTCAGACAGCACAGAAGGGATGTCCTCAGGGAGACTGAATGCTTCAATTTCCTGATTCAAAACTGAATGAAAAAGAAAGGCCAGAGGTAAGGGGAGAAAAGTTCATAGTTCCTGGACACACACAAAGCACACTGCCTACATGCAAAGCATTCTGGTTAATTAGCATGGCTAACAAGTGCACAAGGATAATCAAACACTGGAGTAAAAGAAAACACAATGGGCTGCAGATTGCAGCAAGTAAAATTTCAGTGATACAGCAATCTGCAAGCTAATATCAATTGCAACTCAATGCCTACATATCCACAGGGCAAAGATTAGAAACACAATAAATCCAGAGCAGGAAGACAAAAATGCTATTTTACTGCATGAATACATGTATATTAGCATAATAAAATAATTATTCATGTATCAAAATGACACACACCTCCACTTAATTCAGCTGTCTGCTTTTTGGCATTATCGCCTACCTAAGCCCTGAGGTACCATTTATACTTGGGAACAGTGGATATTGTCATTCAAAGAGAAAGTAACAGAAGTTACATTTTGTGTTGAATCATGGCTCAGGTACCTAGCAGTACTTACCTAGGCAATCCTTACTTAACTTGTATTAAAGAGCAAGAATGAAATAAAATCCAAAAGGAGAGAGGAAAAATTTACTATTTTAGTTAGGAATTTTTGTATGGCATTTAATTTTTTCCCTCCATTTTGCATTTCTTAATTGTTTTCTCTCTAAAGCAGAATCTGAAAAACCAATCAGCCAGACTTGCTTAGAGAATTCACTTTGTCACCAGAGAAGTCCATCTGACACTCAAGACTGTCACCTTGCTACTTTCTTCACATTTGACACTATGCCAGGTCATTTTGTCTCTCTCCAACTTCATTTAACACATACATCAAATAAAAATGTATTGTATATGGGAGAGACTGTCTGGCGGCTCAAGAAAAATGCAAATCCATTAGAAGTCAACGGACTGCCCTTCAAATGCCCAAAAATCTCTCCCTTTCTGGCCTGCACACGGTACTTACAGGAAGGTTATGCAACAAGTTCTAGGAGGTGTTTGTTTTCAAGACTAGCTGTCTCAATGAAACTCCCCAAACCACTCTCAGGAAAGATGACTAGCTCTAGTTCAGACTGCAGAATTTGTAGAAGTTAACTTCTTTACCTGGGTTGCTGATGTTCAGAAGCTTGCAGGAGTAGGGGTCTTCTCTGTCCTTCACTGGCACAGCACAACCATGCGCACCTATTATAAACTTCACAAGGACACTAAAATAATTTGCTTTTATTAACACCAGTTCTCTTCCCTCCTCCCTCCATCTTCAATAAACTTAATTTTATCACTGTGACTTGTCTTTCACAGGGTTAAGATTTTGAACCTCTTAAAAATCAGCAATGACAGTTGGTATGCAGAGCAACCACATGAATCCCCTCATAGGAGTTCAATTCCAAATCCACATTAACATTTTACATGATGAGGTCACAAGAAGATTGGCAGCTAGAAATGAGATACAAGACAGCCAGCACACTAAACAGAAAAAAGACCTAAGGCAACACTGAAAGATCCCAGAGACCTGCCCCTGCTAGCCCGGGTTTGTTACTTAATTCAAGATTGTTTAAATACTACGCATTCAAACGTCAATGAAAAAAATAGCAAGAAAAAAGACACATAAGCATCAAAGGAGGAACAAGGATTCCAGGCTGTCTGTTACAGTGAAATATTTCAACTTTGGGCTGTAGCAAAACAAGAGGTTCCTCTCCAGCTCCAATCATGGTTATTCCATAGTAGGAAGACATCAAGTAAGTACAAAGAGCAAGGGTCCACCTTTGCCTATCTTTTCACCTAGCAGCTAAATGTCCTCCCAGAACTCCATATAAGCTATGAGAGGTCACAATTTTAGATGACTGAGATGGGTATGCTGTACTCCAGGCTGCGTGCTGACACAAATCTGGGAACAGCAAAATGGTGTCAGTGCAAGGCAGGTACCAAGGTGTGAGTATGGCAGCATTTCTGGGGATGAACTGCTGCAGACCTTCTCAGCAAAAACAGACCTGTCTGTAGACTGTCAGGTCTATGCAAGCAATCAGGAAGGGCCACACACACTGCAGCAGTTTGGTGCACCTGGTTCAGTGGGAAATAAACCTGAACTTTACAGTTGAGGCTGTTTACAAGAGCTTTTGTGGTTCTCTCACCAAATGCAATCCTGCCTGCTTTCAAAAATCCTGGATTACCAAGGATTCAAGCTGCACACCATACATTGCAACACAAAAAACAGAAAGGCTTATACAACACTAATAAACAGGGGCAAGTAATTGCAAAAGCAAACAGCAGTGTATAAAAAGTAGTTACAGCCCCAGGCAAGAAGTATTCTTATATACTATTAAGCAGACTTTTAAAAAATCTATCAGAATACAAGATGCTAAAAAACAAACAAACAAATTAGGAAACACTTTAAAACAAAAATTATTAAATCAAGACATTTCAGCATGACAGTCCTGCCCCCCTGCCCAAACCACAGAACAGTAAAGGTTACCGTTGGTTCAGGGCAGGATGTTGTTTCAGGTGCTTGAACCAAGTGCTCCTTATAACATTGCGGAGCTCATGGTTGTGTCGAGCTGACAAAACACCTACAATAACATCATAATGCTTCAGCTTCCATTGAGGAAAGAAGGACAGCGGACCTAGAAGTAGAAAGTGACAAATATTTACTTTGTGCACATATTACCACAAGCCTGAGTTGCAAGCAATAATTAATTCCAGCCTTCCAGTACTTCAAGGGAGCTTACAAAAACGAGGGGGAGCAATGCAGATAGTGATAGGACAAGGGAAAAGGGTTTTAAACTAAAATAGGGGAGATTAGATGTTGGGAAGAAATTCTTTACTCAGAGGGTGGCAAAACAGTGGCAAAGGTTGCCCAGAGAAGTTGTGGCTCACTCAATCCTGCCAAGTGTTGAAGGTCAGGTAGGATGGGGCTTTGGGCAATCAGGTCTGGTGGGAGTCATCCCTGCCCATGGCATGGGGAGTTGAAATTAGATATCTTTAAGGTCCCTTCAACCCAAACCATTCTGAAATTAAAGGACATCTCAAAAGCAAGAGAACTAAAACACTAAAAACAAGCAGAATTACTTTTGCATTCTTGGTTCAGAATCAGAGAAACATTTTCAATACGCCAAAACCTTCATTCACATGCCCATTTTCCCTCTGCTTTCTAAAGTTGCTGGGACCACCTATCTGCCTCACAATTTCAGTGTGGGATCTCAAGGACTATTGTTTCTAACCTTTTGAAGTGGAATACCACTCTGCCTTCACACAGGGGAATGCTCTGGCTTTATTCAAGGCTGGATGCCACTGCCAATACTTGTAATCCAGGATTTAGCTTGTGCTGCTTTAATTTAGAGATCATGAAACCTGAACTTGATTTCAAGCAGGATTATGACCTCCTCAGACAGAGATCTGAGAAGCTCTGATTTAGAGCCTGTAAACAGTCAGTCAAGTAGCTAAAGTGAATTTGCTTCATTTAATCTATCTGACATCCTAGAGTTAAGACAGATTTGTATTTAACTTTAGCAAAGGATTACTTCCCTCTCATCTCACTATGTTTTTCATTGGGCTGCAGATAAAGAAAACAAATGTGAGTGCATTTTTAACAACTGCCTATAGCACAGACATGATTTTTTAGAATCTAATTAAGAGACCAAAAATACTGCCAAGTCTGTATTGTGAACTCCCACTAGAAGGAGTTGAATTATTATCCAGACTCTGCCTTCTGTACTAGCATCCCCTTTCTCCACTTTGAAGTTGAATAGATGGGTTCTTTTACACTGCTCACTAACCTAGGACCCCACAGCATCTGCCACAAAAACTGCTGTGCCAAATCCCAGCAGGCATCCATCTAGCCTTATATCCCACTGTCAGTGTTCAGCATGCAATGGAGAGGCCTTGGCCTTGCTCTGTTCCATGCTGAATCAACATCAAGATTTCAGAACTTGTGTTATTGTTCTTTAGGACTATTTCCAAAAGCCAAATAAAACTGCTCTGGAATTGATTCTCAGAACAATGCAAAAGCAGAAAAACTACAGAGTGATGTTTCCACACGTAAACCTTTCCCATTCTATTTCCCACTAAATATTTTAGTTCTAAGTATGCAAACACTGATTTTCTTTAAGAAGGTTAAGTTCCACCATTATTTAAATGAAAGCAGCTACAAGATTATCAATTACTTAAGCTGATCATTAACCTATTAAGAGAAGCTTCCATCAACTTAGGCTCAGAACAACTTAAAATCCCAAGCAATGAGCCATTAGTTACAGTCTTCATTTTTTCACTGAAGTTACCTGTTGCACATCTTACAACCACCATAACTGAGTTGATGGCAAGGTTTAGGAATATTATTTGTTTGCTACAGAGCAGCAAATCTAGTGCCCTATATAACACCTGAAGAAACTTGTAAATCAAACACACTGTTCAATCAAAATACCAATTTACTTTTCCTCTATGCAGGTAAATATAATTTATCCAGAGGCTCTGCATGTCCTCATAGGTCATTACATAGCCAAGAATTACCAACTCTCCAAGACAGCAGAGATACATGAGACAGACATATGTTTATAAAGTATAACATCAGAGCAAATTCCTGCTTACACATCCCTTTTTCCCCTTGTTCTCCATCCATCCTTTGATTATTCTTCAGCCTTAATTTCAAGCCTTCCACTATTAAGTTCATAGGTCTAATATGCTTGTAGACTGTAGATGAGGTACAGTTTACAGATTTTTTTTTTTAAGAATCACTTTTAATAAGAAGCAGAACCACTCCATTAAATCAAAATTAAAGAAAAATAAAACTAAGGGCACAAGTCTATGGGGTGACTTGACTCAGAATAGCATAAATTAGCTTGAATGAATTAAAAAAAAAAAACAAACTAAAAATAAGTTACTCAAATCAAATATACTTTTAATTAGTTTATGTTTTAAAATGAGTGAAGCTTTTCCTTATGAACCATCCACATGGGAATAATGTTAATGTAGCAGATGCTTCAGAATTAATATCCTATTGCTTTTAGAACAGCATTGCAGTGGTCTATATTCAGAAGATTGTCTGTCTTCTCTGTCCCAAGAGTTATGTAATTTTACTTTTAAAACCACTGAAAATGAAAAAAAAAGCTTACTTTGAGAAAACGTTTTTTTGCTTGTTAGTAAAGATTTCTACTTCCTATGGAAAAGTAGGAATAATGCTAAAATTTCAGGAAAATAGACTCATATGTTTTTCTCTGAACTTGCACTGTTTAAAAAAAGGGAGATAAAGTGAGAAGTACAGGGGAAAAATACTAAGGCTATTATTAATTTATAAAGATAATTCCAATACGAGCATAAATATTCTCTGACACAGCATAATTTAAAAGAAGACATTGCTGACCTCAAAGTCAATAGTGACAATTTAGACAAGCAATCAACACTTGCCACTGAGGACCAAAGCTATTTATCTTCCATTCTATTATTGTGCAATTTTAGGCCAAAATTTTATTTGTTGGATTGTATCATATCATAAACATTGCTCTCACCTGGAACTGCTTTTGCAAGACAGTTACGTCCCTAGACAATTACGTCCCCCTACGTTCTGATTTCAAAGACAAGAAAAAACATTATAATTTTTGTAGTTTGTGAAGGGGGTGAAAAAAAGAAGAAGAAAAAAGCTACACACTACATTCCAATATAAACCCTAAAAGTGTTGCAGATCAAAGGTATGGAGAAGGACAGGAAACTTTTCAACCCAAAGGTCACACTACCACTGCCTATCTTGCTTTTGAACTCTTACTTACTCAAAGTTGCACCTTGGTTGCATTACTTAGCCCAAGACTTCTCAGCAGAACCTGAGACAAATACACAAAGCTTACCTGTTAATCCACAGCAAACCTACAAAAACATGCTAAAAAACATGCTAAAAACAACCTACAAAAAAAGCTGCTTGCTTTCCTGAGAGAAAGCAAGCAGCCCTCCCTCAGCTGCTGAGGTTCATTTAATTCTCTGCAGCAGCTGTCAGAGTACTTCTGTCAGCTCTAAGTCTACCAAGTCCAGTCTGCCAGTACCTTGTGTCACATTGTTCATGGTGAGCTCCTGCTGAAGCTCTGATATTTGTAAGGACTGGCTTCCACACAATTCTCTGACATCTGACCATACTTGTACTTTTATTAGTAAAGATTTTCACCTCAGTACCAGCTTCAGGAAGCTTTCACAGGATTCTCAGCCACCAATTTTCATGAAATGGGTGAAAGTGCTGGTCAGGCTTGACTGAGAACCAGCAGCAGACCAAAGTTTGGGAGAGATACAGGAAAAAGTCAACAAGTGCATATGTAGAGTACAAAGCTGTGCCATTAGAAGACACGACTGAAGATGCAGAGGTGTGTGTCCTGCTGAGCTGGCCATGGAAAGAGGGCATCACTGACAGGCAGTCAGTTGATCCTGCTCAGATTTTAACCACCTCAGCAGCAGCCAACAGCTCTTGAAGTTTTTCAAAACCCCAACTACAAAGATGAACATGCACCTCTTCTTCCCATGAGACTGAATCTCAATAAAATGTCCAATTAGGCTGCTAATTATATTTGCTTCATTATAAGGAGATGAAGAGTGAGAGATCATTTAGCTTGATTTTGTCAACAAACAGTCTTGCTAAACATATTCCTATTGATAAGTCCCCAATCAACAACTAAATTTGCCAGTCATTTTCAGTGAAATTTGACATAATATGCAGTCCACAAAGTGATTAAGTCTCCACATTTCATGCAACTGGAGTGGACAAAGGAAAGACTCATTAGTGTCTGCACTGAGAACACAGCAGTGTAGGCTTACTTGCAATATCAGGCACCAGAGCACCTCCACTGGACACAGCTAAAATAAGTGAGCTTCACAGAAAGCTGGGCTTTGTATCTTCTGCTACCAATGCAGCTTTTTTCTTTCTTTTTCTTCCTGAATAAATCAATGAATGGAACTAAGTAGGCCAAGCAGAAGTTATTTAGAATATTCTCAACTAATCCACTTCATAAGATAAGCAACACTCCTCCAAAATAAAAAAACTCACACATTTTTATCTCTGCCTATTCCTGTGATTTTGCAATCATATTCCTGAGGTTTAATACTTTTTTTCTTCTCTTCTGCTTTGTGAAAGATCCAAACAAACACGATGGAAGGAATTAACTCAATATAAAGATTTGTATTCACAGAATGCTGACACACACAGAAAAAGAACAAACCAAAGAGCAGAAACAGCTCTCTCCCCCTTTTAATCTACTTCACTTAAAGTAATCTGCCACAGCTCATCTGCATTACATGTTTTGCTACAAGCAGAGCTACCTGACCTCCCTGCAGTACCTACTTCACCCCAGAGCTAGAAATTGCCAAGATGTGCACCCCTGGTCACTGCAGTACTCTGTGAGGCAGGCAAGCTTTTAGACAAGATTTACAGATTCAAAGAACAAAACCTCTGCAGGCAGAGGTTTCTGTTTGTTTTACATCAACAGCATCCCTTGGAAGAAATAGGACAGCAAGGTCCTTCTGAATTTCCAAGTGGCAGTAGTAACAGTGGTGGAGTGATGATACCCTAAAACACCTTAATTATATAATACTTGCACATTTCTAGACAAAACTGGGAACAATGGCCAAAGTATCAGTAGAAAAGTCAAAAGAAACAAAGAAAAATCTTTTTTCAACACAAACTGATGCCTCCTTTTCTTTTTTTATTTTGTGGAGGGAAGGGGTGGGGTTGTGGTAGGGCAGGGGAAGCAGAGTATAGCACCTTTATCTGATGAAAACTGGCCCCCAATCCCTGCTGCCATGAAACAAAAGTCTGCATCCAGGGAAGGCTACTTGCTCTCTTCTGGCTGTTCAACTCAGTGGGCAATTTAGAAGTGTTGAAAACCTTAATTCAGCCAACTCTGGCCAACTCTTTGCCCCCTGCTCCAGCGCCAAAATACAAAAATACAGTGCCAGCGCCACTCATCAGTAGTTTGCAATGACTCAGACATCTGTCTACAGAATAACTGAAAACCCTAAAAAAACCTCAATTAATTTGGAAAATACCATCAGCTTATTTTGTGTCCATCAAAAGTTAGGGGATTGTTTTATGTTGGGGGTAGCCTATCCATGAAAAACCATGTCATACTAAGATCTTACAGATAAAGGGTGGGGGACAACTGGCATTTGAGGCAGGACTGCACATCTACTGCCAATGCCAAACCTGACCTGATGAGTTTCAGTTTCCAAGGCCCCCAGCCTTTAAGTCTTTACATACCTACAAAAGATGAAATAACTTTGTGACCAAGCAGGCTACTCCCTGACAGACAGGACTACCAGATATTAGACAACATCCTCTCTTAAGAAAGTCCCATATTTTAGCAAAACTTCACCTCATAGCCTGTTCCCATATTTTGGTTCCATTAGGCCAGTGCCTGAAGAAGTACATGCTGTGCCACAGGACAGCAGATGGCATACAAGCAGACTCTAGAAAATGCTGGGTTTTAATCTGTTGCATAATTGTTCACTAGTAGAAGACTGACTCTCACAAATCCAAATGGGTCAATTTTTAGCTGCCACCCCCCCTCAGAAATGTAACAGGAATAACAACTTAAAGGGCATCAGCAAAGTAGCAGAAGATTACCCAGAATGTGTGGGGCTTTCTGATTAGTCCCTGTAGCTGAAGCCCGACACTGAGTAACTTCCTACTCAATAAGATTTGTGCCATCAATTAAAAGACACAATTAGCAATGAATCCACCTGGAGTGCTAAAAGCAGGTCTGTCTGTTCCTTCTCAAGTTTCTGAGGTCATTTTATAATTAGCATTTATCTAAGACTTTTACAAAAAATTAACTAAGCTTCCTACTCATGAACTTTCTTTGGATAGCACTTGTTTGTAACCAGTTAGACAAGGATTTCAATTAAACCTAAAAGCATGTTCCTGCACAAATCTTGTTCAGAAGTGTGAATTACAGTCTCATTAACTGATGAACAAAAAAAAAGCAGGAAGCCACTGAAATCAGGACACTAAAACAAAGGCCTTTGGTCTCAGGATTGATCCTATTTATTTTTTTCAAATTACTAAGTAGTGCCTACAAGAAGTGTACTCTATCTTCTGTGACACCAAGGTAAATGTGATCATGAGCACAGAGAAAGTCTGAATACTGCACAGGGAGAGACACAACTGAGGGCCAAGAATGCAGGCAAACTACAGGCCTTTCACAAGGGGTAGTTAAAAGGAAGACTTTATTACAGAAGGTACTTCCTAGAGAGGAAGAAAATGGAATGAGTGAAGACTGGAACACTGTTTACATTTAAAGCCATCTGACCAAAAGATAAAAAACCAAACTGTTTTCTAGAAATGTTTTCTATTTCTAGAACTGTTTTCTATTTTCCACTACAAGTTAGAAGTACCTGAAGTGCTCAACTTAAGAAAGCAAAGGTTTAAAACAGACACCTTTGACCTCTATGGTTACATGCTGAAGACATACTTGAAGGAGGACAAAGACCCTTTTGACTGAAAGGCTTAAGAATTAAAGGGCATAAACCAGGTGCAAGTAAGGCTAGAAATGAGAACATAATTTTAATCAGGACAACAAGCCTCTGGAACAGCCTCTTCCTATGACTGCCAGGAATCCAAGTGAACAGACAAAAAGCCACCCCGAGCGCTCACTAAATAAATGCAGGCTGCCCACCTGCCATTCTATGACAGAAACCAAGAGCTGCTTAATAGAAATAGTAAGCACAACTGATGGCTGGGAATGTCTATTCCAATCTTGCGTGAGTGAGTCAATGAAGCCAAGGTAAATAATCACTAAAACAGGTTATCAACTTTTTGACAGATTTCCATTTGAATGTGTGGTGATGATTATTTGGGAGGGTAATTAAACTCCTCAAATAGAGAATTGCTGTTCACTCTGTCTTTGACCTCTACTGGTAGCTAATTCTGCAGCTGTTGAGATAGCACACAACTATTGTACACAACTACACAGAAATACCAGAGAATATACAAATTACACATTTTTATGTCACAGCTATTGCAAAACATTGCTCCATGATAAGATTTACTTTTTATTCACACCAGGGATTCCAGGTGATAGGTAGTAAAGAGCAGCTGGAGTAGTAAACAAGGAAAAAAAATTACTCAAGAGAAACAAGACTGGCTTTATCAGGCACTACCAGATCCTCTTAAGTAGTTTCAGATTCAAGAAGCCTTTTAACAAATTTAATAAATTTTAAAAAAATTTTTTCTTTTGTATACAAAGTCACTAATGTTCCTAAAACACTCTGAATAATAAAAAAAATACAACACAGAAGACACCTGAGGTCCCTTGGCTCATCCTTCTTTCTTCTGCCAAGGCAGCCATACCTACACCTTGTACATTTTGTGGTACTTTGAAGGCTAAGAGACAGATTCTTCCTTAAATACCATGCAAGGATTGGGCCTACAAAAAGACAACACATTTTCCTACGGATGACATATGTTCTCATTTTGGAGGAGGCATCGTTATTCCTCCCCTCAGCATGAGTACATTACTCAATAGTAACTTTACAATAGCATTTATTTACAACTAAATAACCCTGCACAGAAACCATACACTTGCTCTTTCAATGTTAAAAAACCCACTTCTTAAAAATCCTAGTTATCCTAACCTTATCCAATGCAGCATGGTTTTACAGTAATGACCATCAACTCCAATAATAACTGCTTGAAACAGGGAAACTCTGAAGAGCAAAGCTACTTCTCTCGTTTCCCAGCTTCCCAGTGGTGCATTCCTCCCTCTCCTCAGGGCTGCTCTACCTCAGAAATTCCCACAGGCCTTTCTGTAATGAGCTGGGCAGTGAAGTGTCCCTTGACTGGACCAGGAACCAGCCCCACCATGGTTAAGGTGAGGGTGACACTGACCATGGGAAAGAACTCATGTTGCCTGACCAAGGAGGGAATGACAGTAGCAGTAATCAGTCATCCCCTGACAGGCCTGGAACATTCCTTACCTGAACTGCACCCTGAGTGGAACAGACTCCACAGTTACTGGATTTTTGAAAATTCCAGCAGTCACCAACCAAGGCTCAGGGTTGAAATTAATGGATGACTAAAGCCAAACATCTGAAAAACCCTAAGAACTAGTCCTCAGAGAAGCCCTTTGGCTCTCCTGGACTACAGCAGGCTATGCAGGATGTCAGTGACTCCCTGAGTAGGATGTCTCTTGGAGCTCACAGATGCTCCAGTTTGCAAAGTTCTGAGGATCAGCACCCAAAATTGATGAGAGGTCCTGGGCTGAAACCTTACATTCCTTGAGGCTCAACTCTTTCTCACTGAGAAATGCCAAGATATTTGAAGTGAGTGTTTCACTAAACTCCAGGGGAATTTTTAACAGGTATATTTCTATACATTGATACCCATAAACCCCTGTATATAAATATATCTCTTTGTGTCAGTGTGCATGCATGTGTGGGCTGACTTAGATACTCTTCTGCCAGTATAGCATGAATGTTGTTATCTGGGATGTATAACGAAGTCACTGTAGCAATTACAGTAAATCCTATCACTTTGTAAATGTTAAATTAGTCAATGATTAAGTGCTGCTAAATCCTTTAGATATTGATCATTGACCAAGTCTGAGACTAAGACTGGACCTAGCTGCACCTCAGCTCCATGAGGAGTTTAGAAAGTAAGGGGGTCCACTCTGAATCTCATGACTCAACAGGAGGGTCTCCCTTACCCTTTTGCATCTTCAGCCTCTGTGTAAATCATTCTAAATGAATTCTAACTTGATTCTTCCTTTCTCAATCCATGAGGGTTTTTTCCTTTTTTTATTTCTCCCCGTGATCCTCCTCCCCATCCCACTGCAGGAGTGGGGGGCAGCAGGAAATAAGTGAGTTGGCTGCAAGGTGCTTAGTTGTGAGCTCAGGTTAAATTCAGCTGATACCCGGTTTTGCCACAACCTTTGATGGTAATTCTTTAAGCAACCTAAACCACTCATTTGTGACAAATTGGCATATTTGACTGGATGTCAAATAGAAGCACAGATTACTTAGGAAAGCACAGAGTAAGTCCAAGTTCCAAATTCTCAGAAGAACAGGGTTGTGTTAACTGGCATGATTGTACAGCTGTGAAACGACAGCTAAAGGTGGCTGGAGCCAGATAAAGATGGAAAAGGAATTATTTGCAAAATGCTAGGAACCTGGTTAGAAGCTGCTTATCAAGATAGCAAGAATAACAATAAAAGGGTACTATACCTAAATGAAGAAATAAAACTCCTAAAGGCAACTGAATTAATACTGCCTTTGAAAATGGAGCAGCTGCAAAATCAGTTAAAGCAAGAAAATGAGAAAAAAAAGTTGGAGGAAAACATCAGATTTATGTTTATGTGGGCTTTCCATCCTCCTGACATTGTATAGGTTAAGAAATCAATTGTATCCCCTGAAGAATGGGATGGGAACATATGGGATGACCCTGATGGCAGCAAACTGAGGAAAGCTGATTCTTTGCTTCCCTCAGATTCCTATGAACATGAGATCAGACCCATCACTAAAGCGAATCCTGTTGGCCATCAACAACTGACAAAATTCCACACAGATACAGGAGCACAAATTTCAATATTAATGCAACAGGATGCTGAGAAGCTGGGTGTACAGTTTGGACAGCACAGAGTTAAAACCACTGCAGTGAATGGAACAAGTGTTATTCACCAAACCAAAAGTTTGGTGAATAACACTTAATTTATTAAGTTAAAAGAGTTGATTTATGGCTCTGGGCGAGAAGCGAATGTTGTCTACTTGCTTTGCAGTGGAAGATCACAGTGGAACTACTTTGGCTTTTGATATTTTGAATATCCAAGCTTGGCGCCTGGTAGTCGGCTGTGTGTGGTCCTTCAGTTCAAATCTTGCCCCTAAACCTGACAGAAACCAGGGGGTACAATGCGTGTACGTCATGCAGTCCCTGCACTCCCAGTCCAAAGACTACCAAAACAAAAAAGAATAACAGCAGTTTATGGATACTTTGAGGTACTGGAGGAAACATATACCTAGATTTCCTATCATTTCTCACCCTCCGTACTCACATTTAGGAAAGGAAAATCACTTTGTTAAATTAGTCATTGATTAAGTGCTGCTAATTCATTTAGATGCAAACCTCTGATGAAGCTGGAGACCAAGATTGGACTTAGCTGCACCTAAGCTCCATCAGGAGTTTAAAAAGCAAGGGGATCCACCCTGAACGTTGCGACTCAACCAGAGTCAACCCTTATCCTTTTGAGTCTTTGGTCTCTGTGTAAATCATTCTAAATTAATTCTAGCTGGAGTTTCCTTGGGATGCTTCATCCATGCAGTAAGCAACAGAGAGAACCTCAATATACAAGTTTCTTAGGCTGCTCTTTTACAAATTTGTGTCACTCCTACTTTTGCTAATACCTTTAACAGTGATTATTTAAGTGACTTAAACCACTCATTCACACCAACACCAACTGAGAAACTTCTGGATTTTCTTTAGAAATGTTTGTTAGTGAAAAACACATTTAAATGGGGAAGGCCATCACGAGATTCCACACTGCCACTTGTAACTCCAAATTAATGCTCTGAAGCTCCAAAACAGCACCGTGAAAGATGAGCAAAACCAACCAGGCAATTCAAACGTGCATCAGGCTAGAAGTTCAACAACTATATCTCCCTTTCTTTTATAACTCAAGTGTGACAGATGCTGACGTGATATGCAAAAGCCAGAATACAGACAGACACCTATACAACCCTGCAGCTTCAGACTATGCAATAGTGCAATTGCTTCTTGCTTATTTGCACTATTAATTGCCACTGGCAATCAGAAGACTCTCGTTTCCTCACAGCTGTGCACACCCTGCATGGAAACAGGCACCAGTTGCAGAGTGTGGGTCCATTAGTGAACAGGCTACTGGGTCACTAAGCTCTTCTAAGCACACTCCAAGTAAAAAAAAACACCATTACGTGTTCATGTACAGTATTTTCCAATATCGTCAAGCAGCACCTGTGGGCAGCTGACAAAAGTTTCTGTTCCAACAGATGCCCCCTTCCTCAGGCATGAGGATTTGTGGCCTGAAAACTACACCTCATTTTATAAGGAGCACAAGGTAAGCCCTCAAGGATCGGATTTCACTTGTGTTGGATGATACCCGCTCCTATGAATAGCTTTTTACAGCACAGGGGTTTTAAATCCCGCTGAGGCAAACACAGCGCAGTGCGAAGAGCTATTCCTAGGACCGGGAATGACGCGACATGAGCGGGATCGGTGGGAATTTCTTCCCCACGTGCCTCGGTGGGAGCGGGCGGGCACCGGTGGCGCAGGAGGCGCTCGGAAGCGGCAGCTGCTGCCCCGCACCCGCGGCAGCCCCGCACCGCCAGGCGCCCGGTGCCTCCGCTTCGGGCGGCGGAGCCTGCGCTGCTCTCCGCCGCTCCACCATACGAGACGCTCCCTCCCCGCCCGACGAACCCCGCCAGCACAGCATCCCCACGGCTCTCCCCTCGCCTCCCGCCCCGTTACCTGCCCCGCCAGCCCCGACCTCTCCTCGTCAGGGGAGTGAGGGTGGAGGAGCCCAGCCCGCCTCGATGCCCCAGGCATCCGCCGCCGCCCGCCCCTCTCCTACCTGCCGGGTGGCTCCCGGGGCAGCTCAGCAGCAGCCAGAGGTGCAGCGCGACCCCGACCACACAGGGGCACAGCAGCACCAGCCAGTTTCGCATTGGCCGCCGCAGCCGCCGGCCCCTTCCCCTTCGCGCCGGCCTCTCCCAGCGGCGCCGGCGCGACGGCCCGGCTCGGCCGCCCGCGGCTCCTCCCCGCTCGGCCGGGCCGGGCTCGGCTGCCCCGCGGCCGCCGGGAGCTGCAGTCCCGCCCCGGCCCGGGCGGGCGGCGGCGGCGCGGGCGGCGGCGGCGGCCGCCTACAGCCCCCACAATGCCGCGGGGCGCCGAGGGAGCACGGCGGCTCCGCGCGTCTCACATGGCGGGGGCGCGGGAGAGGGGCCAGAGGCGGCGGCGCTCCCCCCTCACGGAGTGCGCTTCTCCGAGACCGCCTGGCTACCCCCGGCTGCGGGGGAAACCCTCCCCGGGAAATCGCTATTCGATAATCCGCTGAATGCCCCTTCTCAAAGTCGCTGCGTTAGGAACAAAATAGCTTTCCAGAACAATCCTTTACTTATTCAATAAAGAGGAGAGAGCGCTTCGCCTTGGCAAAGACCTGCTGCGGCGCTCGCCAACTGTTTGTGGAGTATTTTATTCCAGCAAGTAACATGTTCTTGGGTTGAAATTCCGGAAAGGGGGGGGGTGTGTTAGACAATCAAAGTGTCCTTAACTGCGGCTGGATCACGGCCAAGAATCCTTAAATTCGTTACGAGATGTCAATAATCCGAGCTCGGCTTCGCCTGTTACCTTCACCCACCGCTCTGAGAAATTGGGTGCCTAAGGTCTGACTGCAGAGCTCTGTCCTGGCTAGCAGGGTTTAAATACGATCAGAAGAAGGAGAGCACACACACTATTATCAGCATCTTGAGAATTTACTTGTCTCTGGTCTCCTGTACACAGGTAACAAGGAGAAATTTGTTTCCTCAGACTGCCTCAGGATAAATCTACCTGGAAAAGTGATGTGGATAAATAAGCACGTGGCTTCTCAGAATGAGAGTCACAGAACGGGTCACGTTGGAAGGGACCACAGTGGGTCATCTGGTCCAAACCTCCCTGCTCAGGCAGGGTCATCCTAGAGTGCATGGCACAGGGTCGTGTCCAGATGGTTCTTGAACATCTCCAGAGAGGGAGACTCCACAACCTCTCCAGAAAATCTGTTCCAGTATGCAATCACGTGCACAGTAAATCATTTCTTCCTCAAGTTCAGGTGAAACATAACATTTTGTACATAATTTTCTGCTTTTTGCCTCTTGTTAATATACAAACTAGAAGATTATGTATAATAGCTGTAAGGCCTAAATGAATGACTGCTGGTGCTAGTCTATTAGAAACACATTTAATTAGTAACAGAAACTGATCTGTATGAAGTAGAATGGAAATAAATGATTTTTTTTTTTTACAAAAAGAAGACTATTTTTTTTTAATACCCAAGCCATGAAAAGTGGTTGGAAAATGCCTACAGTCCTTTCAAACTGCTTAGTTAAGATTAATTTTTCATCAAGTGGAGTGAGATACTAGAAGGCAAACCAATGATTTCAACCTTTATATATTAGGTTTACAAGCAGAACTAAAATGTCTTGGAAATACATCAGTTTTAGTTTGCTTCATACTTAAAACATATTTAATATGCAACTGAGTACTTGTCAGCAAATAGTAGTACTAGGGGAAGAATTTACACAAAACATGCTATAATTAATCACTATTTACATTTTACTTGCCTTTCAGCATGTTCAGCTGCAGAAATAAAAACTGGTCCATCTATTAATACTTACTTATATTTGGCTACATTCCTTGTACCCAATATGTTAGGTTCTCCCCCCATGCCAGGTGATCTGATGGGGATTGATCTTATACCTGGGAGTAATTATTTCTTTGCAGGCAAAACAGAGCACCCAATCCTTTAATATCTTATTTTCCCTATGGCATTACCTACTATCTTCAAGGATAAGTAACTGTATTACACACAAACCAGGAGAAACCTGTTTCTCCATATTATACAAACAGGATATCCAGGTCAAAAGGATGATACCTATGCATTTTTGTTAGTCAGGTAGGAAATGGTTACTAACACAGTTTAGTTGTAGAAGATCAGTCTTTCTTATTCCATTTTTCTTTTGCATCTCTACAAGATTTTTAAAGCCAAAGATTTTACCTAAGCCTCCCACTTTCACCACAATCTGTATGATACTGTGTGCTCCTGTATGTAAATCGTGAGATGATCAGACCCAACTATTAACCCAATTTCCAGAAGCTCCCATAAGTAAAGAAGTTTCAATTTGCATTCTTGAAGGCTTTTATGAGGACTAGCATTTTGGCAAAGCAAGCTGATATTGGAGTATCTAAACATGGCTTCAAGGCACTGAGTTTTAAGCATACTTTTTAAAAATTGCCCATATAAAAATCAGATTTTTTTCCAAGATTTAAGAATCATGAATATGTATACTATGAAAAGAAAACTTGATCTGGAATATAACTTCTAGATAATGTTAAATTACTTTTCTGAAAACCTGAAAAATTTGAGTTTGGTTATGTTTTGATTTGAGTTATAAGAACTCTATAAAAAATACACCATTTTCATTATGCTCTTTCTGAGCATATTTCCTCTTCTGACAGTACAAGCTCAGAGGGTATTTCTGGCACACAAACTATAGTACAGGCACAATATGTTGGGCACAAGAGCTGGAGACAGAAGAAATTTTATTCCCCAGGCTGCTTGCAAACTTAAGATGCTTCTGTTAAATTTGCAGAGTCCCTCTGGATAAGCATCTCATGTCTGAGACAGAGAAGACATGATGGACACCAGAGCTGCACTCATGTACCTAAGCCAGTTAGTCCATAGCATTCTGGGGTTTTTTAAATGTTTGTTTGCCTAATTGTTGCCCTGAGTGGGCAGCTGGGATATTTTTAGGACAGCAGCAGCAGAACAGAAGAACAAGAATCAGTGTGGAGCTGTGTACATTTTAGCAGAGTTCATCCCCAAGGAGTTGTGTTTTATGGATCTCTGCCCGCTTCATCTGAAAGCACAGGAAGGTCTCATGAGAGACTCCCTTTTAGGGGTTTGGGGCTTAACTTTCTCTCCAGGTAGCAGTAACACTGATATATTACTTTTCACAAAATCTTTATGCCTTTAGTTTTTTAAAGAAAAAAATATTAAAAGAGATTACAGATCAGGGCATGAAGGGCTTTATTAGTTTAAAGGGTTATAAATTTGCATCCCAAGAATGTGTTTTATTCTTTTTCCAGTGTTCATAATCTAAACAGATTCACTATCCATATTGAGGTTTTATCAATCCTTTCCTTACCTTGCTTGGGGTCTTTACAAGGAATAGATTTTGCTTATCTTCCCAAAGAGAAGAAATGTCTTACTGCTTCCCTTTTCAGCTTTCTGATTCAATGAAGTGCAGATGCAGAGGAGTTCCCAGATTCCTTTGGGAGTGCCTAGGAAGTGCCTTACTCCATCCCAGGTGCAGGATCTGCCATTTCACTTGTTAAATTTTGTCCCATTAATCACTTCCAGTCTATCTAGATTCTTCTGTAAAGCCTCCTACAGAGTCAGCAGAACCTCCCAGTTTGGTGTCACCAGCAGATCTGTTAATGGTGGGCTCAGCTCCTGCATCCAGATCACTGATAAATATATTGAACAGAACTGGCTCTAGACATGAGCCCTGAGAAACTTCCTTGCTCACCAGCCAGATGTGGCCCCTTTCACAGCAGCTCTTTGAGCTCTGCCTGCTCTTCAGCCAGTCCTTCACCCAATACATCATGAACCTGCTCATCCCACTGTCAGACACCTTGTCCAGAAGGGTGCTGTGAGAGACAATATCAAAAGCCTCACTAAAATCCAGAAAAACTACATCCACATCCTTCCCTTCATCCAGCAGGCAGTGGCCTTATCACAGAAGCAGATCAAATTAATTAAACAGAACTTTCCTTTTGAGAACCCATATTGACTGTGTCTGATGACTGCATTATTCTATAAAAGCTTTTCAGTAGTACCCAGTATAATCTTCTTCATTTTTCCACTTAACATTTTATGAATTAACTTCCAGTTAAGGAAGTTTTGTTTAAAATGATATGTCTATTATTTTGCTGAGCCCTTTATTCTTTTAATTAAGTTTTTGCATTTTCTTGTCTGTTTGGAGGAGTAGCCTTAAGTTTTGCTGAATTAGGTCCCAGTTATCCAAACTTACCAATATAGTAATAATAAATTTTACAGTCTAAGTTGACTCCTTGACATCTTTATGACAATCAAAAGTAGAAATGGACTCAAAAACAGCCCATATGGCAGCAGCTAAATCTTGACAAGCACATCTCAGAGAGCAAACAGGAATGTGGAACATCAAATATCCAATAATCAGGTAGCAGCCAGCTGGTGGGGTTAGCTACTTCATGTGCAGCTAGAATACACTTCTTTTAACAAGTGGCACAAAGACTTCAGGATGCATGTACAGAAGAGAATAAGGTTTGTAGAAAGTCCTACAGAGATCTACAACAGCAAATATACTTTTTAATCACATGCCTGGTAAAGAGATAAGATGTTGGGGGATTGCAAAGCAAATTTGCCACAATATGTTTTATCATTTCATTATCTATCACTGGATAGATAATATTCAGGCTGTATTTAATTTAAAATAATTTACATGATCTCTTGCTATTTTCCCATCATTGTGCTTACCTTACCCTAGGATGGATGAGCTCTGCTGGAGAAAGCACCAGGTGGCTGCTTCATTTGTTGCAGCAAGTGCAAGGTCAGTGAGGTGGGAGCACAAAATAGGGGTTACAAGGCTAAGGGTCATTGCTGCCTGGGAGAACTGACAAGACCAGGAAAATCATAAAGCCAAATCTTTCATGTTAATTTTCTCCCCCCCATAGTTTCTTTGTGTTTGATGTACAAAAGGCATTCCAGTTTGTAGAGCTGAGGACTCAGAGCTGATGGCGGAGCAAGTGGGAACATTGAGTGAGATGGTGAAAGAGCTAACTCTGGAGCAGCAGGTACTCACAATCTGTGCAGGCTCTGCCTCAGCTTCCCACTGTAAGATGCAAATAGTTCCACCCTCATATTCCGCCAGGATACTGTGGAGATACTTTGTGAAGAACCTGTGATGAGCACCGCAGAGGAGCTCATCAGGGAACAGCTCTACATGGAAAGCAGAATTTGTGAGTAAATCAGGCCCGGGGCTACGCAATGAATAACAACACCAAAATAGTACTGACTAACTGCTCATTAATTGAGCACTGCCTATACTGTGCCTTGTGGGAATTCCTGCAGTGGCGAGCTGGGATAGTAGTACATACAAATGAGAGAAGCAAATGGAAAATGCATAAACAAGTGCTTAACTTGGCCTCTTTAATGATCTTTTAATGTACTTTTTTTCATTTATCCAGATTCTGTTTATATATTCACACCCCTGCTACAAGTATTTGTTTAGCTGGTATGGACAGAACTATAAACAAATGTAATCACTTTTATGGCACTCTAATTTGTATTTCATAGTTGCTTTTTGAAGTAATTTTCCAGAGTGTAAAGCAAACTCTCAATACAAAAAGAGCGTCTGAAGGGTGAGAAAGAAGACATCAGAAAGGCTGCTATCTATAACATTCTTTATGTTCTCAATGTTTCTGTAAAGGAATTTTTTCTCGAGAATCTTAGCACCTGAAGTTTTGTCACTTGATCTTTTAAGGGTTTGAGTGACATGTTCATATCAGCACTGCAGGTATATATAGTGGAAGTCTATTTATGTGTATTCTGTTCTGATGAGTAGGATAAAAGCTGGTATGCTCTCCAGGGAAGAGCCTCTCAGACAAGAATCCAAGGTAGTGAACAGTTTTATCCAAGAAAGTTATGGATAAAAAGTCTTGTGAGCCACACTTGCCAGAGACAGATTACACAATCAATATCTTTAGAGTTATTGCTACTTGAAAGGTTTTTAAAAAGTCACAAAAGTGGCTCTTTTCTATAAAGTATGGCTTATTCCATCCTTTTGCTGAACATCTGTGCATGTCTTTAGAGTATGCCATGAAGAGAGTGAAGGGCTCAAGGATGCCACCTAAAGCTCAAGGACACAAGAGGGTACGGTGCAGAGAAGCTACAGGACAAATACATTTTGTGGAATGGGTTATCTTTTGAAACACATCCTTATGCCATGCCTAGTGTATTTTCCCTAAAATGCCATTCTTAGCATAAGCAGTGGCTTAAGCTCTGTTCTGGCTGTATTATTATGCTGTGGCATAGGAGGAAGTATTTGGCCCAAACTCCAGTAATTGGAGAACAGCCCCCACCCCCAAAATAAAAAACCAACAGGCAGGAGTGAAGTTTGAGTGTGAAGGAACAGAGCAGCAGTCAGTGGGAGCTGTTGGGTGCTCTCTGGGCTGAGGACTCACTCTGGCCTAGAGCTGAGCCTTTCTGCTGTTAGCAGCCACCTCACCTGCTCCAGGGAGCAAAGGGCACAACTGGTGTCTCAGCAGCACTGAGGAACAGGCATCTGAGTTAATCTGGAAAATGAGCTCCAGCTGATACACACAACGATTTCTCCAGCTTTTGTGTGGGATCTCAGCACATCGTTCCCGATGTCCAGAGATGCCAGGAGAACCCTTGGGGGGTCTCGAAAATCCTGGAATGTTGCCAAGAGTGTTTGGTGGCTTGATTTTGATCCATCCACAGAAGTAACAAGAGTCTGAGGACAAGAGAATCACTTTAGAGTAAAAGGTGTAAAAGAGACACATTTAGAGGGTGAAATACAGACTTTAAGGTTTTTGGTACAGGGGGGTTATGGAGACAAGATGGAGGGATCAGGGCGTGTCTTGTCCTTCTTCTTTCTTCTTCTTGTCCTCCATCTCCTGTGATGATGTTGGCACTTGGGGATTGGTTTATGGTGAAGGTGCACTTGCTAACATGGGTGAAGAGCATTGGGAAATAAAGGTAAATATTGTGTACGTAGATTTTAGTATAAAAAGACATGACCGCCCCGTGGGTGGTCAGAGAGTGCCTGTGACTGCTTGCAGATCAGACCTCTGTTGGGCAGACAGAAAAATTTTGTAGATAAGAAATAATAAACAACCTGAAGATCGAAAAGCTGAAGAGTCCAGACTCGTCCTTTGCATCGCGTGCCACCCAAGAACCACTCTACCGTGTCGGGGCAGAGACAGACAGCCGGACCCGACACTTTTGAAGGCATTTTTAGCCAGACACCTGACCTATTTTGCCAAATAATATATTTGCCTTTTGTGTTTTCCTAAACTGAGCAGTCTGGAACTGAAGCATGAGGTCTAACTGCACCCCAGCAGTGCAGCACTGCCCCAGTGCAGGTGAAATCTTACACAATGCAGCCCACGAAAACAGGAGTGCTGGCTCTCTGTTCCAGATAGTTTGTGTATTAATTCAGAATCCCTCTTTTGGCCATTACCAGTTGGTATTGGTACTTTTTCATCTCAGTCGGCTGCTTATCACTTTATCAGTAGGTGGCAGTAATAGACAAGCCTATGCAGTTCCTGCTTGTACTAGGAATTTGGGAAAGAAAAGACCCAATTTTAGGGTAGAGCTGCTCATTTGTTTGTTCACAAGCGTGAGTGGTGTAAATGTACTTGACAAACTCAGAAGTACATCTTCCTCTAACAGACAGAAAAGTTGTTCTCATACCAGTTCTGGTATTTATGGCTGTACTTAATTTAATAGTGCTATAAAGCTGGATTCAGTTAGATGCAAATGTACATTATTTACCTAAAGATTAAATGTGCAGGTGCCTGTAAAATTTTATGTAACACTTATTCTGCTAAGTTTGCACACTATTTTTCACACATTACTATTTAAGTCAGTCTAATGACTTTAAGTATTACTTTTCAGTAAAAGAAGCCTGTATTTCCTAGGAACCACTCCTCCTCCAAGTTTTCTTTAGTCTTCTTGAAGAACCAATTCCATATTCTGATGCAGACCCAAAGGACAGCCATAATTATGGCATTTTCTAGGAAAATTATGTCTACAGATTTTTATCCCTATATAATGAAGAGATAGGAAAAACTGTATAATCAGGTCCTCTCAAAGAACATACTTTGTTACTCCTTTGATATCAGAAATCCAGCTGGGTAAATGACTGCCTTGTTGAAGTTTAGGCTTTAATATGCACCTTCACAGACTGTTGTTCCCAAAGTGTTCTTTCCTTCTGTTGGAGCTAATCCTGCTGCAAGTCACTGCAAAAATGCCTGATTACAACATCCTAATGAATAATTGTTTACCTTAGTGACACTGACAGCAAAGCCTGTATTTGTTTTAACCTTTGGTGTGATGTAGAATAGCTTACTTTAAACTTCCCTCCATATTTTTCTCCTCCTTTGGCCATAATTCCATAGAGGTTAGCTTGAAAAATTTGCCTATCAGCACCAGCCAAGCACCCTGCTACTAGTTTAATACATGATAAAGGAAGCAAAGAAGGGGAATTTAGTATATAATAGAGAGGAGGGAAATAGTTTTTAGGGTTGAAATGGTGGCATCTTAAATTCAAAGTAAGCCAAGGAGATTAATCTCATGGAGGCAAAACAGCCAGCCCCACATGTGCTACTGAGACATTACAATTTACCACCAATCTATTGGGAACTCTCATTTCATCAGAGCAGCAAGAATTGGGATATGAAGAAAGGATTACTTATAACATGTCAAAAACCCCCTTGAAGCCAATTCTGTTCTGAAGTTCTTGCTCTGTGAGATGACAGCCCCAACTCACACAGTAAAGAGAGAGCACCCACTACTTTCTGGGCATGAACTACAAATAAACAAGCCTAATGGCATATGAGATGAAACAGAGAGAGAGCAGTACAGCATTAGGATGGCAGCAGGTCTGGTTTTGTTTTCATTAAAATTGGTAGGAATCAAATCAGACCATTTGATGAAAATATAAACTCATTGCTTCAGCCTACAAGCAACCATTCTATTAGCTAAACCCATGTTTTGGAGAGGTTTTTTTCTATCATTTTATAGTTCATGATATAATATGTATTCATTATTTAGAAAAATGTACAAAATCATTTGGATATTTTTGTGTAGAGCTGAGGCAAGATGTTTAAGCATGAAACTCAAGTATCAAGAGCAGATTATCCAAACTACCTCAAAGGTCAAGGCAGCACAAAATATAACAATGACAAAGACATCTTATGGTTTGCTGGCATTGGAGGAAAATATATTCTTTTAAATGTTGATTTGTGGATCAAGCTGGCATTAAAAAAAAATTGAACCAGATGATGCCATTCTCTTCCAGAGAGTCAATTTTTTGATGGTGTTCTTAAGGAAAGTAATATATTTGTATGCAATCCAAAGCCGTTACAATTTTATTTGAAGTGCTGATCTTCCAAGTTCACCTCACCCTCTTCCCCTTCAAATTACTAATTTGCCAATAGTGTATCTTTATTTGAGGAACTGGTAAATAAGGCCCAAAGACATGAGAGAAAGATGTTCTGTTTTCCAGTAGGGAATTATGCTTCTACAGTTTAACCTCTTCAAACACATTATAGACATCTGCTAACGTAAATATGCACTTTATGGTATTCCATGTATTTCTTTTTTTATAAATTAGAAGCATGAAATCATCTTAGTAGATGCATTTTATTTTTTTTTAACATAATGAAATTTAGGAATTGATGAAAGAAACCACAAACATGGGAACCATCTATTTAAAACATAACTCCAACACATTCACAACTCCTTGAAGAAAGATTTTGGAGAAAAAACTGAAGATCAAAAGAATTCCATTCTCCCCTTGTGAATAATAATTCTGGATTTTTGTAAAGGAATCTTGTAGAACCAGAGACCCTCAAAAGCAATGAAATGTTTCAGTCTCAGGATATCAGACACTAACCCTAATTGGAAACAGAAAGCAAGCTGTTTGCAATACTGTAATAAGCCGTGGCAATTTTGTTATTTTAGATGGGAATGTTAATGATGAGCCACAAATGCAAGTTGTTACAAAGCCTTTGAGAATAAAGCTGGATGCCCTATATTCTCCTCCCATGCTGTTCCAGTTAAAACCATACACGCGGAAGGACAAATGAAAATGTTGCCATGGTGATCAGAGCAGTTACCAAATCATGTACGCTGTAGGAAGGATTCCCTAAAGAACCTTATCAAGCATTTTGTTGCTCTTTTTAAATAAGTATGTTCAGAAAGCCTTTTTTTTATTTTGCTGTCAATAAAATAGCTACTGGGTTAGCTAAACCCTATTTCTCTACCCTCAAGATAAAAACACACCATACATTAAGAAATAGTTTTGTTAAAAATTAGGAATGGGATTCTTAAGCTGAAAACTTTGAAATAGGTATGTCAACACTGCTAAGATACTGGTGTCTCCAGCTGCCCAGTCCAAAAACCAAATATTTGAATGAAAGACATCCCAAAAGCCTACTGGTTAAAAGGAATATGGGTATGTAGGGGTTTTTACAATAACATTGCATGTGAGACATGAGCAGCAGAAGCACCATCCAAAGCCCCCTGTCCTGTGTGCCCAGACTAGTAGTGAGCACAGCGGGGTGAGGCCCATTATCCAAGCCAAACAGCAAAGAAAACAAAACCTGTACAATGCAGACATCTTGTATTTCCACTGCACAAAACAGTACAACAGACATCGATGGAAATTGATAAAAATAAGCTAGAGAAGGTACATGCACTTTGGGGGAAATGCATGTGGCTTTGTTCACCAAGCAGCACATTTCAGCATCTAAATTCAGCATTTAAGAATACCCCTAGGCCCTCGATTCCTCAGCTAGTTTTTTTGCCTTGCAGGTATTTAAGATGTTGATGGAATAAAGTTTGTGCAGAGGAAGGGAGGAAGCTTGATCTCGTATGGGTGGCTGTTCAGAGTCTCAGCTCAGACTGGTGCAGTTCTCCAACTAAATTGACTCCTGCCTTATGGGGCTGGCTGATACACTGGACATATCAGGTACTGCACTGAGACAACTGTACTAATGCATCAGATTGAAAAAGAGCTTTTATTTTTTTTAATAAGGAGAAGAACAACAACAAAAAAAAGTGTCTAAAGTAACAGTTGCTTCCATCAGGTGCCTTGTAGGAGCTTAATTTTACTTCATGAAGAAGGCAGTCTTATTTCACATCTCATTCTTTTCTTCTCACTGCACTTTAAAATTGAAACAAAGAAACATTCCAGAACCTCCACAAATTACTTGCTGACAACTCAACTAATCTGTGGCCACAAAATGTACAAACATAGTGGCTGTCAACAGCACAGTGGTCTTGCTGCATATCCTAGAACAACATTTATTTACCATTAATCTACATCCCCATAAAGTCCTACTCTCACAGGCAAAAGCATGCAGAGGGCTGCTCAGAAAATGTAATTCCCCTCTCTGTGCTGTTCAGGGCAGTTTTACACCTCCCACTAAAACTCTCAGGAACAGTTACTTCACAGTTCAGTTTACTTTCTAAATAATTTAAATCATTACCATTCAAAATAAGATACAAGCAACCACAGTTTTCTACATTTTTATTGATGCAATCCTGATGGGTAACTATACATCTTCATTCTGCTCGTAGCTACAATGGCACTTTACTAAGATTGTTTTTGTAGTCAAGAAAAAACAGTCTTCAGAAAACATATTTACAGACACCACTTACTGTATAAGACCAATCACTGTAAACATTGTAAATCACTGGGACTTTTTCCTAAAAAGTGCTACTTGAGGAAAAGGTCACACTACTCTCTTTAGATAGAAATTTGTAAAGGCAATTGAATTGAATTCACCTTCCAAAGAAAATAAGAATGTTAAAAATAGCTTCAAGAATTGATATGACTCATTTAGATCCCAGAAAAATCTATCACTGGCAAAGATACCTACAATTTGATACTGTACTTGGTATTTTCACTAAGACCAAAAGAATATTTATGAAGTACTGAAATTAAACTTGTACATTGCTCTGAAAGATAAGCATTACCTTGAATTTTTCTTTTTTTATTTTTTTTTTAATTTTAAGGGGGTTTTTAGCTAAAATTGCACTAAAATATTGTAGTTATGGGGTAAGTGTTGACATCTGAGGAAAAAAATGCTAAAAGCATGCAACACTGATACCAAGTTTTAGCAGATTACATTTTTAATTGAAAACTGACTCAAAGGATAGTACAAAAGAGTTTCTTCTCCCTAAAGGGATTTTCAGATGCAGGTACAGGAATAATAAGGGGATCTTCTCCAATGTGTGCATCACAATAGGCCAATAAATCTGCTGCAGCCTTGGATACCTAATAGAAGAGAAGAGAGAACTACTGTAACACTTAATTCGAAACCAATCTGAATTGCAGAAATATTTTTCAGAGAACAAATGATAATGAAAGCTATCGTAAAACAGGGAGTAGATTGCTTTATTCTTTAAATATTAGACACATCTCTCAATTTGTTCTTCCCAGGCTTAGTAATCCTTACACACATTTTATCTAACATAGTGGCATAGGTGGTATTGATTGTTATCATCCATGTCGAGCTGTTCCTCTGCATCAGAAGGAGGTCAGGAGCACACAGTCATTAAAACATTTATATGATAACCACCCATAAGCAATAAGGATTCTCCTTGAAGTGTCTGTTTCTGTAGAGAAACCTGCTTCAGCTCTTACTCCCATTCATTGGTTTTAAGGTTTTCCATACACACTCTCTCTACCCTCTGCTCCTCTGATTGCAAAATAAAAAGTTCTTTAGGCACATGACCATGGGATTGAAAAGAAATAATAAATCAGGAACAAAACTTGAACATCATGTGTCATAGTTCTCATTTAAATAAAATACTGCTCATTTCAATGAAGCAAGACTAATGTCTTCTGCTTAGTAAATTACTGTAAGTAGTCCTTTATTCACAGCATTCATTTAAATTTTAGCGCTATATTAATATTTTTTAACATAATATTTTTATACTTCTAAAACAAATAATTCTCAGGTCTCCAAATTCAGAACATGAGTTTATGCTTACTGAAAAGTCTATAAAAATACAAACACATGCAAAAATGTAGCAATGTGTTGAATATTTGCAATGCAAGCTATTTTGCAGTAAATGAAAAATGAAATATTAAACCTTGTAATTTTTGCAGCTTCATGTCATAAGAATATTGGTGGCAGTAGGCCGTAGTGACTCACTTATTTTTTCAAGAATTTAGAAGGTATATACAATTATTTTTGTTCTGATCAGTCAGTAAGATATTCACAGCTATCTGTATCTCTTTGCTTTGGTGAATTATTGGGTTTTCAATATTCTGATAGTTGACAAAATGAATCTGGAGTCTTTACAAAGAAGTCTTTTCTCTGAGCACTGTGACAGCTTGTCCCTCATCAAACACCAGGGTCAGCATGTTTGCACAACCAGAGTGAATAGAAGAAACAAATTCCCATCTCTGGTATTTTTCTAGCAGGTGTGTCCCCAGTTTTGCTTTAAGCTTCCCCACGCCCTGCTTGCTTTGACATGAACCCAGCCTATTGTAGGCTTCAGGTTAGATCTATGAAGTCAATGGGTATTGAATCAGAATTTGCATGAAATTTGAATGAACTTCTGAAGATTGTTAATTTTCTTTATTTTTAATTTCTGTATGTCTTTGTAGAATGCTTAAACCTATGGAGAACCTGTGGTTGGCACCCCAGTATAGACTATTCCCCCAATGGAGGAAATGAGTGTTAAGGTTATTTAAAATCAGCTTGTCTATGAATTGGCCTGTAAGACAAAAGGGTGGCAGAGACACTACATATGAAAAGAAGGCTGCTGGGCACAGGTGAAAAAGAAAACTGAAAAAAGTCAGAAGAGATGTTCAAAGACCAGTGTTTCTCAAGAAAGAAGCAGGTAAAACAAAAATGCGTTGAAAGTTACAGACCTTAAAGTACAAAGGATTGTAATGATTTTCCTGTAATGATCTTGTTAGTTTTATGCACGGATAAGCAACATCAGCCCAAGTATATTGCTTTTCATTCAATGGAAGAGAAGTACAATTGCAGACCACATTCTTAGGAGGGAGAAACCCAATAATACAATTTCCTGTTTCTCACATATTACTGTGCTTTGATATGATATAACAAAAAAAAAAGGATGTTTCACTAGTCAAAGCTCAGCATACATTTTTGTGTCTAACTTGTCCTGTAATGCTGGTAAGAATGTTGTGAAGCAGAGTAACACATTCACAGAATCATCTGGGTTGGAAAAGACCTTTGAAATGATCAAGTCCAGCCTTTGACCTAATGCCACCTTGTCAACTAGACCATGGCACTTGGTGCCACACCCAGTCTCTTCTTAACTCCAGGGATGGCAACTCCACCACCTCCCTGGGCACCCCACTCCAATGCCCCATCACCCCTTTCTGTGAAGAGAAAGCCTTCCTTCAATGTCACACTGTTTAAGTCACATTTTAGTTTGCTTTTAAACAAACCATAGTACAATTTATTTAAAAACCAACCTGCAACAAGAAACTGAGGAATATGATCTTTGTCACAATCTAAACCTGCACAGACCATATATTTTCATCCCTTAAACAAATAAAAGGTTTTGAGAGGAAAAACCCTCCCACTGGGATTACAGTAGTCATCAAAAAAAGTGAATTATAACCACTTCTTCACTAAAAGTAGAGTAACTTAGGCCTGCACAGTGGAATAATGGCCATTCACAACAGGGAGTTAAATGAGCTGATCACAGTCGAGGAGCAATGAAAACACGAGTTCCTGCGGCTGTGAGCGGCGTTGGCAAAGCCAGGCCCAAAAAAGAGCAAAATACAATATTGCCTCCAGCAAATTTCCTTCTCAGAGTCATTATTGGGAAGAGCAGGAAGGCCTGTGCCCTGAGCATGGCACAAGGCTCCAGCAGGGATAGTGCTTTGGCACAGGCAGCCCCCAGAGGTGCCCCACGGCCGGGGCTGTGCTCTACACACTGATGTGCTGATCGTCCCATTGTGCCACGGAAGGAGTGAAATGCAGCCCAATCTATCCTAGCTGTTACTTGCCTTCAGGGTTATTTGTAGCTCAATGTTGTTGGACAGCTTCAAAATAGCTTTTCCTAAGAATTAAAATAAATGCATGGGATTTGAATATTCAAATGCAGTGAACACATTTATCATGTCACCTTTCCTACGCAATACGGCTTGGTCTGCAAATTCAAAGTAATTTATACATATTGCAGAAGTGGCTAAAGAGAAAAAATCAGACTCCAGTTTGATTGATGAATTCTATCAGAAAGTTAACATCTCATTTTTAAAAAATCTTTTAAGGTGTATGGATTAAAAGATGGAATATATATGTATCACACTGAACTCACATTTTGTAGAACTACTTTTACTCCCACAAAAAACACATCTGGTTATCAAATTAACAATAGGGAAAAAATCCAACAAATCACTCAATCTTGATGCTTTAAAGAATTAGTCTCAGGAGGACTGTGAAATTTTACCATTATATTTCAGAATAGCAGAGGTGATAAAAACTGCCAGAGTTAGTACATCCTGTTAGCTGCACTAATAATTACAAGCTTCAGTGACAGGGCAAAATGCTGCAATTACAATGTCTTCTGCCTTGTCATGGATTGTGACTAATTACCATCCTTGCTACAACACCCGTTTTGCTTATCCTTTACATCTAAAACAAAGACATTCACAAACAATTATTGGCATTCTCACTGTTCATCTTCCAACACTATTCAGGACCAGTTAGGAATACTTCCTATCTTCCTTAGGAAAAAGAAAATGGAATGATAGCTGATATGCCAAGGGTCTTAAATGTCAGAGCACTGCTTGCAAAGAAAAGGTTAAGTAGTGCTTTATTTGAGGACAACTCTGATAAACACTAATACTAACTTTGCTTTCTCAATTTTGCTGCTAGCATCTTGAGAAGACATATTATTCTACTAGGCACAAGGCCACTGTTCACCTGATTTACTTTGGTGTTTCCTAGCTTGGAATCTGCATTTCCAGCTTCCTACTTACTTCTCCTTTATAACTCTAGCTGTTCCTTTGCCAGGTAAGACAGGTTCAAATATGATCCTTCTGGCATTCTTGTGGTTCACAAAAAACCCACAGTAATCCTCCTTCCAGCTACTGATCAATACACCAATAACTCCATCCTCCTCTTTCGAGTTGTCCTGCTTCTTTCACACCTCAGCAGCGAGTTGTCTTTGTGGAACCTCAGAACACAGCCCTTCTTTGCTGCTCTGACTGGCTAGAGGACTTAATAGGACTTCTTAAATTAGTTGAAAAATCCAGAACACAGTGGGGAGTCAGCATCTATCAACATACATTTTAATTGTGTAGACCCAACTCTTGCTGGTTACGGCAGCTACTGTGCATTGGAAACAAAGTGCCTCTGTAGTAGAAAAATAAACTGGAACTTCTGATTTTCCCAGTCAATACACAGACACCTCTTCCATGTTAGCAATGTGGTCTTGCCTATTGTGGCAATAACAACTTGGCTATAGCTATTTGCAAAAGAGGCTTTAATTAAATCATTTGGAAAGCCCTGGTGTTTTGTTAAATTTCTAACTAGTTTAATCAGATGCAAAACACTAGGAAAAAAGGAAGTAAGTTCATTTATCTACCTTTACAGTAATGATCTGAGAACTTAAAATCAAAATCTCCAGTTGAAACCACTGGAAAGTCCCTTAATAAAATTTGACTGTGCTGAAACACACACTTAACGGATTGAAGATTAAAAAGCCAAGCAGATTTTGAAGGAATAAAAAGCCCATCAACCGCTTCTCACAATCCCTCATATGCTTGTTCAGAGAAATTCTTGAAATTAGAGCAATTTGAAAAGTTATATTTGTTTTATGTTAGTGTAGGAGCCCTCATAATTCTGAAACATGCCAAATTTTCTTTGGTGTGTTTTTGGTCCCAGGCTATTTCAAAAAGTGAAATAATTGCACTTTCAAGCTACCTGTTTTTTAGGTCTGCCACATTTGTAATAACTGTGTTCATTTTAATTAAACTGACTGTAAAAATAACCTGTGTCTTTCTTGCACATGTAATTAAGAATGTTATACACCTAACTAATGGAGCTATTTGCAAAACTGACCTAATGATGTGGGACGTGACAGTTACCACTGCATATATAGAAGCAAGTTTAAGGCAATCTACTAAGAATCAGCAATTTCAAATGCCAGTAAACTGGGACAATTTCAAATGCCAAACGACTTTGATTTTGATCTTTCCAACCCTTTCCTCTGCCACCCACACCCTCCCTTGTCAGTTCTGTTCATGCAGCTGCAACATGACCTGAGCTGGGACTAACCAAGGCAGACCTTTTTCGACTGCAGGAAGCAAACACCTGTCCCTGTGAACAGGTTATGTGATGAATTTGTGACACACTATGAAATAGAGAAACTACTTTTGCAAATTCAGTGGTCTTACAAGACATCATTAAAAACTGCCACAAAACACAGTGACTGAAATGTCTTTTTTCATATGAGCAAGATTGACCTCTCATGTGAATTGCACTAACATTTCTGAATTCTAAATATTACTTCTCCAGCTGGTGAGTCTCTGATCTGAGACTATTTTAAAAATCATAACTATATACTACTGTCCCCATGCTGACTACATGCAGACTTTCAGCACACAGGATGGATGGACAAACAGGCTGAGTTAAGACTACGTGAAGATTTCAATGTACAACATTTTTAAATTGTCCTACTGAATTAATAGTGTCAGTTACAGTTTGTAACAACTCAGTTACAGTTGTTTGTAGAGAACTGGGTAATTTCAATGCATTACTTTTTAAAGATGGAAAGACTAAAAACTTCTTCCTTGTAGACACTGGATTTTTTATCAAAATAATTATTCCCTATTTTCAGAGGAAAAGAGCAAAATAAATGAGCATTGCTTTCTTAAAAAGTTCTACGGCATTTTTAGCTTCAGGTCCTTGATATTTCACAAAGTTTTAGCCTAGTGGAAAGCAGAATGACACGCAAGAATAATCCACAGGATTTTTTGGTTAAAAAACCTGAAATGCTCTGTTTAATAGCGCCTTTAATGATTATATTTAATCCACAAGAGGCATGATGGAACCAAATCTTCACATACAACATGTTATCAACTGTGAAGAATCATAACTGCACATTGCAATCGTACACTTTCTTGTGCAATGGCGTCTGCACTAAAACAAAACAAAGCAAAGCAATTCAGCTTGTCTCATCATTATCCAAAAATTTTGCAATATCTTAAAGACTTATTCCAAATCTTAAAGGAGAAAAACCAAGAAACCATAGCTGCACTTCTATTCAGCTACAGGTGGCAAAGAAGAGCACCTGTGCACCCACCAGCTGATTTTAAGCATTTCACAAAATACCACTTTTGACAAATGTAACAGACACTCACACAGAAGCAGACTTGAAGCCAGGCTTTGGAAATCTCTACACTAGAATCCACCAGTCGGTCTGTAACTCACTCACAGTACTGAATATTGTTTTATTGCTCAACACAGATTCTTGATTTCTGCATTATTAAGGGCATGCTGTTCACCAGACTAGTCAGTGAATTCAAAATATCAACAATAAGTCTAACTTTACCTTTATTCTATCCATGTATGCTTCCATTTTTAATTGCTCCACAGCTTTCCTGGCTTGAGAAATACTGGTTGTACTGTTTGACACTAGTTCCTTCATTCTGCTTTTCCTGGAAGAGATGAAGTTGAGACCATTTAAAGAGCAGGTAGCAAATGCAGCAATCACTGAGAGGACAATTGTCTGAACTCTAACCAGCCCTTGCCCACCACATCAACACTGCCAGGCTGTTTGTCATGAATACAAAGCAGACACCATTTATTTCTGTCCTCTTGCAACATGGCAGTTTATTGCATTATATATTTGCATCCTTGATCATCAGCATTCTGCCTGAATCCTGCAAATGACATACAAATGCAGAGCACATGACCATGACTTCAGCGTGAAAATGGTTGCCCTGGTTCACGTTGCCAACGCAGAACAGCTGCTCACAAACAGACTTTGCAGGCATTGCACAGTTTGGCTCCACGCCCCAGTTACACCTAGGAACATCAAAACAACCTCAGAAATGTGTGCAGTGGAAATTAATGCCACACCACTCTCACCAAGCATCAGAGAGAAATTCTAAGATAGAGAATGAGTCAGAATTCTGACTATCAATAAAAGAAGTTTAGAAATGAGGTAACAGATTAAGAAGAAATAATGCAGAGGTTTCCAACTTTTTGCTTAGACACCCCAGCAAAGTCTAAAGATGATTAAACCCAGTACAGTATGCTGTACAGTACAGGATGCTTTATTTTTAAGAGACCTGCAGCTCTTGGGAAGGGACATCTAGGTAAGACATGGCAGCCTTTGGTTCTGTTGCATTGCTCCTCCCTGAGGGATTAAATCAGCTCAATATCCAGCAGTCCTCAGCACTGTTACCAAATGAGTCAAGACATCCACATTCAGACCCTGACTTACAATATCTGTGCCAGAGGTGGTCTGCAGGTTAGACCCCCTTGTGCTGACACCTCTATGCAGCACTGGCCCAGCACAAGGAACAGTCACTGTTGGAAGTCACTGAAGGTTGGACTAAGGCCACATGGAAAGATGATGGGGTACAGACAACCTAGACAGGTCCCAGACTAGCTGTAGTACCTAGTAATGGATGCTGAGGTTTCAATCAGGCAACATTCCCCCATAAGGGCCACCTGCAGCCAGATTAGTCTGGCACCAAGCCTCAGAAACCAACACAAAGTTCAGCAAAATGCAAAGGACACAGAGTGTGAGAGGCAGACACAGGAGAAAAACACACACACAAGGAGGCATTTTGCACTGCTGCCAAAGCACTTTTAGGCTCAGGCCCTTCAAAATGAATATTTCCAGCCTATTTCTGGATAAGAAGCAAACACCTAGAACCACACAAATTTCCCTTCTTGAACCTTGATAGCTTACCTGATCCAGCCACTGGGGTGTGAGATACAAACAGGAAATAAAGTAGGACACTGGAAATGCTCTTACAAAAAAACCTGTATGTACAGTGAATGCCCCTGTTAGACTCAAGAGAAGTACCCAATCCATAGTACAGAAAGAATGGAGGAATAATTTTTTAACTGCTTTGATTTTGCAAAACACAAATGCTCAGAGACAAGGCAAAGACAGCTGTTTCTTCTCACAGCCTGGTATGAAACAAATTGTTTCTAAAAATCAGTAACCTGTGCTGTAAAATAGATGGTGTAATACAAATGCCATGGTGAGCCATGCTCAACACTAATTTGAAGAAACAATAGAATCCTTTTCTCTCAGGTCTAGTATAAGTCAAGGCAGGGAAATGCTACTTGAAAATATATCAAAACAAGACAAACAAAACAAGAGCTTTAGCATATGCCAAGACAAAGAACAGGTTTTCTGCATATACATGTGTCATTTGAATGGAACACAAGTTTCCCCCTTGTGTGCTCTGATGAAATAAAATCGTGTCAGAACACAGCATGTTCTTTGTCTTAATCTTTGTTTACAATTTTTTAAACTCATATTCCTTACAAGGCACAGGACTGAATACATGTGGAGGAACTGGCTTTGCACAAAATGCCACGTACTGTATGAAAATCCACAACCAAGCCACAGCCTCCAATCCATTCTGAGATGTGTTTTGACTTGCAGTGGAAAGTCAAACAGCAGAAAGGATACAAGACATTCACAAAAGGAAAAGGCTCTGAATTACAGCACATCTCTGGACTTTTTGTTTGACTCAACCTCCTCACTTTTAAGTACCAACCTATCCATAAAAATTAGAATAAACACATTTAGCTTTGTTTACAAAATGATACCTCCATAAGAGTGAATAATTTAAATTTTATCATCTCCACATCTATGTTACTAGTGATCACAAAGTCAAAAATATCAAAGCTAAATCAAGTCAGAGGCCTTTCTACATTTGCCACAAAAATTTAAATTAAACTGAATTAAGCAACTGCAACTCCCTGAACAGTCCAGAGAATTCCAGATCTCCCACACTTTTCTGGCAATTCACTCACTCATACTGTAAAAGCTATAAACATTAGAGTAAGACAATTTGAATTGTCACTAGCTACAACAATGTTGGCAAGAACAGTGTTCACAGTACTTCCAGCCAGTGTTTAAGCATTAACAGAATAAGGATTGAGTTAAGTCCATAGTATAATGTTGAAAAGGCTATTAGGCATAAAAATGCTTCTAAAAATTCAAAGCATGTTTCTAAAGCAGATAATATATCCTTACCTATATTCTGAAATACCAAATAGGAAAATTTAAAAAAAGAAAATATGTATCTTGACTAGTAAAGCATTTCACAGTATCAAAAACCAACCAGAATGTGAGGCTTCATAAAAAAAAAAGAACTTCAAAACTAAAAAAAAAGTCTGGCACTAGGCATTTCAGACATGGGAGAAAATTTCCACTTATCCCCAGCAAGAGGTTTCTTTATACTCTGAAGCACAAACATTTGTTCTGTTCCAAATCCTGCTCCAACCTTGGCCTTTACATGCATTTAAATATTTAACTACTATATTTCTGGAAGTGTTTAGCATCCATTTAAGTATTTAATTTTCTACAGACAGATATGGTTCCATAACTTTGTGGGACTGACTTCTCCTCACATACCAAGCTACACAGACCTCCACCTTCTCTCACTCTCTGCAAACACTGTACATACCTGTGCATCATTTAAGGCCCTGTTACATATGGTGTGATGTTGAAAATGAGAATTGTACCCACTTTCAAACCAGGCTGTGATAAAGATCCGTGTTGCAGACAAAACTTTGTATGACACTTGATTCTATTCTCCTTAGGACCTATGACAATAACCTTAAGCTTAATAGTCTTTAATGAAATAAAATTGTTACTTAGAAATACAGCTCTGGAGAGAACAGAAATTTTAATTACAAGAGAATCTATTACACACCCATCCCCTGGAATGAGGAAGCCTCTCCTTCAAACACCCTCTCACAGGATGTGTTTCATCTGACGTTGCAGCCGGACAAATGGATCTGATCCTCTCTCTTAAGATGACTCCTCTTAAACTGTCCAAGTATTCTCTAGGCCTTCAGTCCCACAGAAAGGCACATTTATCTTTATATTGTACCTGGCTGAGCAGTCTACAGGATCATGGAATGGCTTATGTTGGAAGGCACCTTTAAACATCACCTGGTTCAAGGCCCCTGCAATGAGCAGGAGCATCTTCTACTGTAACAAGTTGCTCAGGGCCCTATCCAAGCTGACCTGGAATGTTTCCAGGGATGGAGCATCCACCACTTCTCTGGGTAACCTGTTACAGTGTTTCACCACACTCACAGTAAAGTTTTTTTCCTTACATCTGGTCTTAATCAGCCCTCTCTAGCTTAAAACCATTACCCTTTGTCCTTTCACAACTAACCCTGCTAAAAATTTTGTCCCAGTTTTTCTTTTAAGCCTCTTTTTATTACTGGCTGCAGTAAGGTCTCCCTGGAGCCTTTGCTTCCCTAGGATGAACAATTCCAACTATTTCAGATATTCCTCATACGAGAGGTGCTCCAGCCCCTCGATATCCTGGTGTCCCTCTCCTGGACTGGCTCCAACAGGTCAATGTGCTTGCCGTGCTGGGGACCCCAGAGCTGGGTGCTGTGTGGATGCAGTGCTACCAGAGCTGAGCAGAGGGGCACAATCACCTCCCTTGACCAGCTGACCACATTGCTTTTGATGTTTAAAAGGAGCAGCTTCTCCCCATCATTTGAATTACCTAAAACCCCTGGAACCAGAAATTCTCCACTGGGTTTGCTGCTGCTCTTTCCTGGCTGTTTTTAGGTTGGATCAATGCAGGCACACACAGGCCCTGATAATCACTGTAGTTACAGTAACTGTGCTAAGGAGCAGCCTTCATGCAGCCTACATGTCACTGCTGCAGGCAGCAGACCTGGATTGTAGAGGAGCTCATTTATCCAGAGTATTTTTATGCAGCACACGAGTTCATTGACCTGGTCTCTATTGATTCCTTTCTTTTAGGGGAACACTGGTGGGGCTAATGAAGAGCAGTGACAGCAGCTACACAGCCTTTTTTAGCCAAACAGTTTCTGCTGACTGGCACCCCACAGCAGACAGCCCTTTCCTAAAGCATCACTCCTGAGAGCTGCACAGCGACAGCCTCCCAGCCAGCTGCATTTTCTGGTGTTTTGTTTTGTTTTGCTTACCTTACCTCATCCTTTTTCTGGGTGCACGTAACTCATGTGTGCCAAAGTTCTTAATTTCCCAGGCTCCTAAAAATGCTTGTGAAGAGCAGCTTTTCCTTTTTTGTTTTACAATGAATGATTGTACCCAACAGAGCTTCAAAGGCAAATTTATCTTATTATAATGCATAAAGCTGCATAAAGATTTGCAGGTATAGCTTGATGCTGCATTGGGGTAAGGAGTGCAACCTTCGCTTACTAAACATTACAAATACTTGTTAGTAAAATGCAGAAAAAGTCTAAAAACTTGAGTAACATAGAAGCAAAATTGACTTTTCAAGCTCTTCAAGATGGATTTCTATAAGAAACAGGGATGAAATGCTGCAATGTCCCCCCCCTCTAGCTCCAAGTACAATCTTACAATGCCATACCATAAAAGTGACCTCTGGAACTCAATCTGAAAAGTCCTAAACCAAATTGCTGCCTTAACCTAAAGTCATGGACCTGAAATTACTAGATTAGAAAACCTGAGGTTGACAACTCCAAAGAACACCTTCCACACAAGCTCTATACTTTGTGGACCACACAGCCCAGTAGGAAAGTTGAGCCAATCAATCATTCAACTAAGTCCCAGTGACATTAGTGGGAATCATCCCTGGATATCACATCCTAAATTGAGGAAAGATCACCACATTTAATTATCCCCTTGCAGGAACATAAACAGGAAAATTTACAGCCTCACAGCTGTTCGATGCCAAACTGGTATACTAAAGAAATTAAAAGAAAAAAAACCAAAGAAAAAGAAATGGAAAGAAACCCAACTTCCCCTGCTACCTCAGTTCTTACTCTACGATTTACAGCAACTGATGTAGCTCTGTAAAGAGAGAGGCAGAGTAAGGAATCCTTTTCTTTTTCTATCTCATGGCTGCACAAAGAAATACAAGAAAATTACTGCAGCTTTTCACTCCATCTCCTAAAAAGAAGCTTAGTAGTACAAGCAGAAATTATTAGATTAAAAGCAATGTGAACTATTGTTCACAATAAGGAACGAATGCAATTTTCATACCATAAACGTGCTGACTTTGAAAATAACTTCTCTTCATGTGACTGCAAATCAGTGGAACTCCAGCAGCTTAGTCTAACATATCCAGTACTATATCCAGTCCAATTGTCAAGTTCCAAAAATTCTTGCCGTCATACCCAAATTTTTGCTCAAAATTATAATCTTGCTTCTCAACATTAAAAAAAAACAAAGGAAACAAGGGCTGAACTAATGTGATATTTCCCAAGGACAATCTTTTTGTGCAATATTATTTATCATCAGCATACAGGTTATGTGAACATATAGCCCAGCAAACCATCAGAGATTTCAAAAGTCTTGAGGCAGAAAGATTTTTCCTGGCTACTGTTTTACCTCTTTAGCTAATTTTGAAAGATAGCTGTGAGCTTTCAAAGAAATACACAGGAAATTTTGATTCTTCCTCTTAAACCCCGCTTAAAAGGCATTTGAACAGAATTGTAACCTACAATGCAGGGAGAGCTTCTCCGGGAAACCCGGCACTGCATTACCAGCAGGGTAGAAGCGTTTTTTAAGTTGTTATTCCGAGTTTTCTGTCTGACTGCACTGCCCTAATGGCTCTGCTGTGCAGCAGCTCCCAGCAGCTCACATCAGTGGTTACCGCCAGCAGCAGCCGGGCAGCGGGAGCTGTTCCTCCGGCAGGGCAGCCAGCCAGCAGGAAAAGCGGCCACTTCCTTCAGCCTTCGCCCCAGGCAGAGAGGAGGAGGAAGGAGCAGCCGGCAGAGACCCCCTCCCCGCCGCCCGCAGGATACCTGGCTCGGGGCGGGCTCTCCAGAGGATGCTCCCGCCGGTGCCGCCGACAACGGAGCCCAAAGCCCGGCGCCGACTCCTGCGGATAACCGGGAAACTCCGGCTCGCCGCCGGTCCTCGCCTACCCGCAGCTGCCCACGGGAGCACCGGGATGCCGGGCGGAGCGGCCAAGGGATTCCCAGGACACCAGCGCCGACAAGAGAACCCCGCGGAAACCGCGACCCGCCCTGCGCCCCTCCCGGCACCTTCTCCCGCCCGGGCCCCCGGGCACTCCCTCCCTCTCTCCCTCCCTCCTTCCTTCCCTCCCGCCGTCCCTCCCTCGCCGTGAGGGCGCGGAGGCCGCGGGCAGCCCGGCCGGGGCACATGGCGCGGCGGGGCGGGGCGGCCGCGGCCCCGGTGCCGCCGCCCTCACGCTCCGCCTGCCTCTGTCCCTCCCGGCTCCTGCTGCAGCCGCCTCCTGCCCCGGCTCCAGCCGGCGCTAGGGATCAAGCGATCGTCCAGGTATTCTCAAACAGAATCACAGAGCACAGAAACAAAATCAATTAGGTTGGAAAAGACCTCTGAGATCATCGAGTCCAACCTCTGATCGAACACCACTCTCTCAACTAGACCGTGGCAGTAAGTGCCATATTCAGTCTTCCCTTAAACGCGTCCGGGAACAGTGACTCCACCACGTCCCTCAGCATATTTTCCCATTCCATCATAATTGAGCAGAATTCCCAAGTAACATTTGTTTTCTAGAACAAGGAAGAGTCCTATTTCTAAATGTGCTTTGGAGCAAGGGCAGCCTCTTCTGAGAGAGTCAATGGCTTTTGGGGTAGCGGCTTGGCAGAAGGAGATGCAACAGGAAGAAGGCAAACATCACTAAATATAATTAGGTAAGTTCACAGGCTTCCCATAACTAGAGTTCCAGAAACTGATGGAGACTTCGTTGGCCTGTGCTGCTGCTCTTTGATTCATGTTCAACCACATCATCAATCTACAAAAGGCCCCATTCCACACACAAAGGATTTACATGCTCATGCTGTTAGACAAAGAGCACATTAAATAGTTCTAATCATGAGGCCATTGTCATCAGAATATTTTTACCACTGGATTATAACAATGTTGACTTAAGCTAAAATATAAAGGTGGGAAATGGCTGTTTTAAAAACATATTTTCATAATATATTGCACAGTTATTTACTTTCAATTGCCTCCTTTTAAATCTGCAAACTCTTAACCTTCCACCACAATCAGGAGTCTCCCCTACAGGTTCTGAAAACAATACCGATACAGCCAACACAAATTTCTATTCCTTAAATCTACATGAACTTGGCCCTAATGAGCCTTACATGGGTTTCAGTCAATTGCATTAGAGAATAAGGATTTTAATTTTTTTTTTTCCCTTGGAATGCTAGCTTAAGGCTGGAAACAGTAAGCAAGCTCCTGTTTTACTCAATTACATTCTGTTGTGTAGTCCAGAACAGCTTAGGGGCCGAATCAGAGCAGCCACATTTAATTTTTAATCTTTTTTCAAAATTATGAAATATACAACAGAGCCTATTACAGAAACTCCAATGGAAAATCAGTGCCTTTCTGACCCCACTCCAGAGCAGTAATGGCAAATAAATCTCCAAACAGCAGTCAGTAGTTTGTAACTTAATACAGCAGCAAAATAAAAAAGGTGTCTTTATGTAAAGAGGCTTAAATATTCCAGTGGATATTTTTCAAGCCAAGCAGAGCTTTTAAATAGTAATTGTTTGATTGTTTTTTGATATAGGAGAAGCATACAGAAGTGTGACTTCCATTTTCATATGCAAGGAAAAAACCCAATACAGCTTTAAGCAAAAAGAGGCATGAAGAAATTAAAAGGTAAACTAAAAATTTATTAGTAGCAAGCCAGGTGATGTTTTCCCCACCACTCCATTGTTATTTTTTACTATTATATTTTTGCTTAATTCAGTTCAGGCTATTTTTTTTTCCTTCTGTTCATTGTCATGGGTTTGTCTAAGCAGTGGATCTCTAAATGCAAGATCAGGGTTCCCTTTCAGTAATGGGCTGGAGACTCCCTCTCCCACCACAAGTGAACATCCAGCTATTGCCTCCTCTTCCCTTTCTCACCATGTCTCTCCACTATCAGAGCAGAAAGGTTGGGATTTACCACAGGATCCTGCAATCAGGTAGATAGGCCTTGCCCCATGAACATCTCCCAAACTCTGGCTGGCAGCAGAACGAGCCTCACATCCTTTCAGATGCCTCCCCAAGATCCCAGTCTTCCAATTTCCACCCATCTTCCTGAGAATCCAGAGAGAATTTGCTTTTCTGCCTTTGCTGCTCAGACAGGTTTTCAGTGAGAAGGCAGATGGAAGGAAGGGGAATGTCTCTGCTTTGAGAGCCATCGTTTCATCCAAATTCTAGTCATGCATCCTATGGGAAGGAAGGACACATGCACACATGTGCAAAGTGATACAGATAGTTTCCCACTTCCCATCTTACACTCACCACCTTCAGTTTGACAGACACAGGATGTAGTCCATAAATGGAACCTTCCCACTTAATGATTTTTAAAATATGAAAGACAGGGGAATCAGCAAAAACTGATCTGGAGCAAGGCATGAAAGATTCCCTAAAAGAAGAAACTTGCAACTAAGCCAAAAACATGTTTCTAATTATCTCAAAATGGTTTGATACAAAGATCTGTTTATTACCCAACAATGTGACAGTGTATATACAAATACAGTGTGGAATGTGACATTTACAGGAAATTTAAGTACATCATGCACAGACACTATTGCAATGTTATTTTAATAGTTCCAGAATGTTAAGCTGAATAAATATTCCTTGCTTCAAAAATCATTTTTACTTTTACATAAAAATATATAATATTGCACTCTTTACAAGGCCAGCAGTTTTGCATATTGGTTTGTAACAAGTGGAATTCTACTTTATAAAAAAATAAGCCTTTGTGAGCAACACCCCAAAACAGGGAGCACAAAAGCACCCCAAAACCACAATGTTTGTCTTTTTTCTCTTAAACAAAGCACATCACATCAACATGAGCCAGGAAGCTTTTCAGTCAGTACTTGGACTTTACATTAACATTCAGACAGAGAAAAATAGGACTAAAGCCATCCCATACAATGCTGCTACAATAATATGCAGTTTAAAACTCAATCCATACAGTATGCAGCCACTTGCTTAATTGAACCAATTGTGTCATGAACTATGAGAACATTTTTCTTAAGTTTTTCTAGTTTGAAAAGTTCTTAAACTGGGAAATCTCAAGAGTTTCTGAAGACTATTTGGAATTTTCAAAAGAAATGTAAAGATTGCTTGTGTGTGTGTGTGTGTGACCTTTGTCACAACCTGACAACTTCATGTGAAGTGTTCTGAAAGCAGATGAGCCTTTAACATGAGAAGACACAGCAGTTTGAATGGCAATAGCAGAACATGTCAGTGATAAAAAAGCAAAGCAATTTAAAAGGAAAATGTAACTACATCAGACTTGTGTAGCATTTTTGCTTTACCGTTCGCATGACTAGTAGGCACTCAGTCATGGTGCCAGGTTTAGAGGTCTTCAAATCCATCAACTGAAATACTAATTTGTCATGTGGCCTAAGATTTCCAATTTTTTAAGCCATTCACAACAGAGGCTTATTTTTTCCCCCTCATAAAATAGCACCCAGGAATACACAACAAATTTGCACAGTGTATCTGTGTGAACCTTTCCGAATAATCTGATGCTTATGAACATTGATTATTCAAGCAGTTAGATTCAAACATTTTACAGTGTATTGAACCTCAATGACACTGGAACAGGAGCACATCTGTTCCTTCTTTAACACCTCTTTTTAGAGCTCTGGAAGATAAGCTGTGTGTGTACATAATAGATGTTCTGCCACAGAACTGCGATAGCCAACTAGCACAAAGTTAGGGAGCTCACACTGCATTGCGATCTAACCACTGTTTCATGATGCCATGAGGTATCTACCCATCACTAAGACAAATATTTTATTGTTGTCTGTTGCAAAGACTATTACAGTAACAGAGAAGATGGCAAAAATTACAAATATAAAGATAGCAGAAATTCTATTTTTAGCATTACAATACCGTAAGATGGTGCAAAAAGCACCTACTAAGTTCTTTGCTTCTCAAAAAAAGCAATTTTAAGTGGTCATTGATTTTTAAGTTTTGGACTGCTTATCCCAGAGCTAACCATACCACATTCAACTAATCAGATATACATATGCTGACATTTGAATAGATATTTACAGAACTTGATGCTGCTGATATTTTACATACTAAGAGGGGGAATAAGCATAATTAATTTTTTTAAATACTTCTGTCCAAGAAGTGATTTAAAAAAATACCATTGGTGTTTTATATTGCAGCATTGAGCATTTCTTAGTCACTTTGCTGGCATTGGATAATATGACCAGAGCTTCCTGCTGACCTGGGTATGCTTCAAGTTTGTGCATGCACATATGCAATCTTACAACCACCTTAGGCTGCTCTTTTTAAAAAACCCACCTATTCAGTCATTCTAGAGACATTCAAAGTACTTCAAAGTCCAGTTAAAGAAGAGCTCCTGTAGCCTATTCGGATTAAAGTGCATCAGAGATACGAGTCAGCAGCAGGCCCTGCCGTCACCCAGCCGCGTAGCTGCTGAGGAAGGAGTAGAACATGGGCAGCTTCAGGCGCTGCTGGTCCTTGCGGCACCAGGCGATGACATTCCCATCGCTGTTAGCTGTGAACAAGTGATGGCCGTCGCAGGAAAATGTAAGGCTGCAAAACAAGGAGAGAGTCTATCTTTATACCAAATGGGACTATTTATAATGCTAGAAGGCATTAAAAGCCTGTGAGAGTTCAGCCAACAGAGATGAGCTGTCAGGGGAGGCCCAGTGCCTACGCTAACACAGCCATATGTTTGCATATATCTGCTTATCCACCTGTACCCAAACAGGCTGAACTGCAGCTTTGGCCAGCACTTCAACATCCTCTGCAGTTTAATACTCATTTCTTTGCAGTGTCACAGCAAAGGGCAAGATTAGTAGCAAAATCCTACCCTCTTCCCTTCTGTTTCTGAAAAGAAAGGTTTTCAGCAACAGAGCTCAGTGCCCTCTGAACTTGCACTGCTGACAAAGGCAGAAACTAAATCCATCAGATTCCATGGCACAGCACAGGACTTTTGTTCAGATGGGCATTTTTTGAGCAGTAACAGGGGTAGTAAAGCCTTTCAGTCATGCTGTGAGTAATGCTAGAGAGCATGAAGGTCAGCATCCATTTACTGCCACATTTAAGCAGGAAACTTTAAATTATTCAATAGCTACTAAATCGTTATCTACAAGCTTTGTGAAATATGCTGCTTAAAGGAGGTAACAAAGACAATAACTGCTACCAGACAATCTTTTTAATTTCTAAAAAAAATGGTAGTTTGGATTTTAAAGGGTATTTTAACAACAGTCAAAACAAAATTTTTCAGAGTAATTTGTTACAATGCTAACATTAAGATAAAATTTTGGCATAACTCTAAGACCTTTTACAGACTACTGTACCACTGGGGATATCAAAGAGTCAATCCTTTGACCACCTTCTGAAAACACTTTGGCACAAGAACTCTGCTCATCTAAATCAAGGGGACTCTGAGAAAACTAACTACACAAGCACTCCAAAATGGCAGCTTCCAGGCTACTCTGAGTTTGCCTCTTTCTTCACCATTTTCCTCCACCATCAGAAAAAATGGAAAAGGCAGTATTTTAATTTAATTTTGAGGAAGAAAAACTGTATATTTAAGTCTGGCATAGTTAAGATTATCTCGTTTTAACTCAGATTCTGAGGAAAAAAATTAAATTTTAAAATAAGAGGAGGAGTTACTGTTCCGTTTTCAAGGGAATCCTGCTAATTCCCATCTGCCAGCAGCAGAATGTAGTTATTACTGTCATTACCAATACAGCACACTTGTGCTCACTTTGCTTTCATGAATAATTAGTAGGTTTGCACTGCTCTTTTTAGGCACAAGCATTTGCCTCTTATTTTCATGTTCAATACTCAAGACTATTTTGTTGTGGTTTTGTTTGTTGGTTTGGGGTTTTTTTTCCTAAAGATAAAAATGCATTCATTGTACACTTAAGATCCTTTTACCTTACAATAGGTTTGGCTGACTTCGAAAATGTTATTTCGCGTACCGGCTTCAAATCCCACGTACTCCACAGTCTGAAAGAAAGAGCCATTTTTCTTCACACTTGCTTTTACAAATACTTCAGTGATAAACAATCTATTTAGCAACTGTTAAGACTGGGAGCTGAGTAACAGCTTGTCCACCTTCTTTAAAGCCAAATATCAGCATGATGTTTGGCTACATGCTCTCAAACTGTAAGCCTAAGTGATAGAGCATTTTAATAAATAAAAATTTCAAATGCTTACCTTACAACTCCATTTTCAAGGCCCCCTGCAATCACATTGACAGACACACCTTCAGGCTGGTTAGAGAAAGCAACAGAGCAAATACTTTCCCTGCAGTGCACATGTCCAACAAGATCACCATTAACTGTCCAAAGTCTCAAATCACTGCCTCCTCCAACTGTAACAGAACATAGCATGGGAATATTAAGAAAATAAGTCTAGATCACAGTTAAGTTAATAATATTTAAATATTCCATGGTAAAGAATTCAACTTCTTGAGAGTTCATAAGTTTTAAATGACTGAGTAATCTCTGCAATTACTTCTCCCTCTCTCTCTCCGAGACAGGAAGCACACAAACCACCAAGCCACTGCAGCGATTTAGAAGCCATCACATCCTATTTATGGAACTGCAGTGATTTAGAAGCCATCACATCCTATTTATGGAACATTTTACTTACAAAACACTACGTGAATTTACTTTTAATGACCACTAACAGGGAAGGCACTAAGATGGAATTCATACTAGCTATCTAAGCAGCTAGTTCTCATACCTTAACTTGCATTTTAAGCAAAATACTTAAATAGCAAGCACAGTTCTCTTACCTGATTATCTGGCATTATTTGATTATATCAACAAACTAACAACCCAATGACTGCTTTTGTCTTGAAAGGCATTGTCTTAAAAGGAAATATTATGTCCCTTACACTAATTAACAAATAAAATGCTTTGCAGAAAAAAAAAGGTTTTGTGAGCTATAGAAATGGACCTGAAAGTCTCCAAGTAAAAAAATCTAAATATTAGTTTTTTGAAACTGCCACAATAACATCCCCTTGTCCTTTAATACCCCTTGCCTGTACTGTGTAGTACATGGTACTTCCCCAAAGAATTGTACTTTTGACAAAAAAAACCTCTCTCAAAATGAAAGCAGCCAACATCACAAAATGGGAGTCTCCCAGGCACCTTTGAAATTTCACGTCTTTTTATAAAGAGACCAAGTTGTTGGCCTTCATACCTCTACATTACATTCAAACACCTGTCTAATCACTCCTGGAGAAATTTGTATGTTACCATGTAAAAAAAAGCAAAATGTTGCCTCCTGTATGACTGAATGCATCCTCAGATGATTAATACATACTCAGTAACTAATTTAATTACAACTCTCATGATTTATTTCATCTGCAAGTCAAAACAGCTTTCTTGACCGACAGACATACCTGAATCACAAACTGTTGCAATATCACCAGTGGTTTCACTTGCTGAAACTGCAGTCACAGGACTCTTGTGTCCAGCCAGACTCTGGACATAGCACAGCCTGAAGAAAACAAAGGGAAGAAGCCTAAATTTCAGACTCAAATGCAAAAAAGGTCCTTCGAGGAAAATCTTAAAAATAATGACATTAATTTCAATCAACATTTTGCTCAATTATGGTATTTTTCATATTCACAATAAAATTATAGCACCTTTTAAGAGAAAAAAACTGTAAGGGTTTGACTTCCCAATAAGATATACACAGGACAAATTCAACTAACTTCAAAGGCGTAAAGCTACCCAAGAGTGGGAAAACCTGTATTTATAAGAAAGCTATGGGAAAAAGTTATATATATACTTGTACCTGTTCAAATCCCATATTATGCAGGTTCCATCTTTGCTGACACTGATCATTATACTGTATGGTTTGCACACAAATAAGCTTGTTATTTCTGCTGTGTGTCCATACAGATGGACTTGTGACTCCATTTCTATCTCTGAAGGCTGAAAAATAGCAAGATAAGAAACTCTCATGAAAAAGAAAATTAAGGTCTCTTTTTCTAAAAAAGATAAGCCTAGTTAAAGTCTTAGATTTCAAAGAACGGTTCCCATTGCTTTTAATTTTAGCATCTATGTTCATGCTTTATAATGTTTAACACTTTATAATGTGATAAAACATAGCTATCATTGATGTTCAACTTTTTTCTTCCAATGCTTTAGCCTCAGCAAATATATTGATGTGATCTGATGAACCAGAATGAAAAACTACTGTAGCTCTGTCTCAATTACACACTTTGAAGTCAGCTGATTTGTTTTCTGCAAGACTGCTCTTTCCATATAACACTGAAATGACAGTTCTCAATATTTTAGCATCTAGTGAAGACACTTGGAAACATAAAAGGAAAGCCCAGCTTGGAAGTTGTCACTCTCCATACAGCAAGTTACTAGGAATTTCTCAAGTTGGTGCCAAGTTCTTCAATGATAAAGTTGGAAAAACATGCAGGAAGTCAAGTTTAAATACAGAAATGGCTAGGTAAAAATTAAAGTAGCAAAATTTAACACCAAACAACAATTTTTATTCAAGTTATATAATTTGAAATGACTCAGACTTCCTGAAAACTGGCAAAGTTGAAGGATCTTAATCAGAATGCTAATGCTTTATTTAAGACAACTTGCTGTACAGAGATTAGAATAATCTTGGTAAAGGAAGAGAACAATTTTCTGCTGGTTTCCTCACCCATGCCAGAGCATATCACCTGCATTTTTGTATGAGGGTACAGGATGCCTACCTATAGCAGGTCTACAAAAAAAACCCTTGAAAGGTCAAACAGACAAGTACACACATGCTTAAGTCATAGGTTGTAGAAAATGTACATTTGTGCACTAAAAGAGACAATCTAATCTATGTAGTACTGCAAAAGGCAACGCACAGTCTGACAACAGAAAGACCTGCTAGTTTGCTCTTGCTATTGAGCATCTTATCCATATAAAAGACATTTAAGAAAGTACCCAGGTATTCTCAGTGACACCTCACAGATAAAAATCCTTCTTTAATGCTTTCTCAGTTAAGAGAAAAGAAAATTATACCAAAATTTTCTATAACAGCAACAAACAAGACTTGTGTTTTTATGAAGAACTGATTTTGATAACCTTTTTACTGTGGTTCTCCCACTTCCTTTGAAGTGTTTCCTCTTAATCTGCATTTCAACACTTGAACCAAAAGCAGCACCCACCTTTTGCAGCTTCTCCCTACCACACTAATAGCAATGGTTTATTGATTTTTATCGTAATAATACTGTAACAAGACAAACTGGAATTCTAATACCAAGGGTATTAAGTTATATTAAGTTCTAATAAGTCATGAAATAGGTACTTCTCACTGAAATGTCTTCCCCTTCTTACTTCCCCCCCGCTTTTAGGTGACAAGCCCTAAAATGGTATCTAGATATGGGAAAACGTGCATTTACATATCTATCTTTAAACAGCAGCTCTTTCTGCCTACAGGACTCAAGAGAGGAATTGAAATTCTTCCCAGTTTTACCCAAACAGGTCCTCCAAGTGTACTCTCTGTTTGCAAGACACCTCTAACAATGAGCAAGTGAAGGCTGAAATAATGTGTACAACCTGTGGCTCGGGCTCATGCAGGTGTGACTTATTGTCAGCACAGATCAGAGTCAAAGCAGTACTTCATGGGGTTTTCACCATTGTAAGGCAAGGAAAAACAGAGCACCTGGAGCACAACATGGAGCCATTTTTGAATTCTGATAGCATGCCTTTGAGTTCCCACAGCCAATTAATAACACTATGTACTTCATGCCCATGCACTGCATTTATACAAACGTGAAACAGGGCAAAATATTCACATTTCAAGTACTGCATTATAACAAACAGTTCACTTTATTGCTGATCAGCTTACAAGATAGATACAGAGCAGATGTCAGGAAGCACATTTGCATTCCCTGCAGCCCTGACTTGGGTAACTGACTCAACCACAGGAGCTACAAAATTGACACAATGTCCCTCTGCCTGGGGCATGTAAAACTGTCAGTGCTGAGAAATTCAGCAAAGATGGTCTCAAAGAACATCATCTGTGCAGATGAACAAAAATCACTTTTTTCTAGGAAACAGAAGGAACTCAAGAACCATAACCCCACTAACTAAAGTTTCTTTTCAGCTTTGCAGAAGGCAAGTATATTCAATTTCTAGTTAAAAAAATAACTGGAATTCAAGTCTCAGTACAGGTTATTTACAAGTTACTATTCTGGGAAGCAGTTAAGGTGCCTGACTTATGATCCAACTAAGTAAAGCTTGCAGGCTTGAAGCTCTGCTTCATTTCCTGAACTCAAAGTGCTGCTGAGCTTAGGATGTATGAGTGGCAGACCACAAGAAACTGGAAGAAAGCCAAGGGGAAAAAAATTCTAAAAATCACTTTGTTTATGTTCTTCCTAGTCTAAGCATCTGCTGTTTGCCACTACTGAAAACAGCAAACTGGGTAGGCATAGCAGACCATACCAACGTTCTCTCCAGCTCATGCTAATGTAGGGATTCAAGAGCATCAAGGAGTACAACACCAAATATGTTTGCCAATACCTGTGTTAAGCTACAACTAGGAAACCACTTCAGTTCAGTTGTTGCTATGGGTAATACTAAAGACACACCTAAAATGAGCTGGTAGGAAAATTGTCTACTCTTTGTTAAAACTATGGAGAATAGAAGTTACTGCTAAAGAAAGAATGGAAGATTCAGATGGAAGCTTCAAAACTCAGTCAGAATTAGATTTTTAATTTTGAGTTCGATTTATGCTATTTTTATTAGCAAACAGCATCAAGGGACTTTCTACTACTCTCAGTATTTCCACTGAAAATTAAGTAATGCAAGCTACTTTCTGCCTTCCCTACTCACAACTTTGCCCCTTGGAGAATATGACAAAATAGAGGCTTGGTGGTTAGTATATACACAGTCTGAGAATTCATTCTGGCTCTCTGTAGTTTAAGTGCCTTCTGCACTTGAATTATTGTTTGCTTTGGGGAATTGCATTCCACAGCTTCAGTTAAAGCACTGAAAGGCTCTGTCTCCCACACAGAAGTTACTCCTTAATGCAGGGAGCTTCACTGTGCCAGAGAGCTTCAGTTCCAGCCCTGTCCTGAACACAGTCAGAGCTGTACATGTTGCACACTCAGGTGATGAGGACTGACTAAAGCCTAGCTGTATGTAAACAGCAGCTTAAGAAAAACAGGCAAACAAACATGCTGAGATGTCAGAGGAGCCTTCAAAATAAATACTAAAAACACATGTAAGTTTTTAGTCATTATCCAGAATATGGCTTTTTCTCATTTTTCCTGTTAAAAAAAAGACTGTAATACTGAGTACACGAAATCCTTTATTTATGAATTATTTCCAATGTAACTTACTGTATTGCTGGTGAATCTGTTCATATATGCTGTGATGACACCAGATTTACTACCTGTGAACAGCTGACAACTGTCTGGCACCCAAGCACAACTTGTTACCTTGAAAAGACAAAACAATTCCAGGAAAAAATTAGAACAGAAAAACTATTCTAACTGCTGTTCTCATTATGCCACAGCATTTGGTCAAACCGATTCTTTATTAGTTATTCTATGAAAAGACATGTAAAACATCTAAGCTAAAGAAATCCAAGAGCTAAAATATAGCTATTCTAGGTTGTATTTGTTACTATGTCAGAAACAGAGTAAAGAGGGAGTTTTATGTAGCCTGGAATTCATAGCTAAAGAGCAGTGCAGACTAGTGCAGACTTCAAGATCATCCACCAAAATCTTTTTGCAAGATCTTACCAGTCACTGGATTCTGACAGAAATTATGTAGCTTTCCCTAAAAATCTTTAAGAAAATCTTCTTCAAATGGATCCTAAACTAGAGTGGAGTTGTTCTTCCAACATGAAGCACCTATACTTTTTTTCTGTATTGATTTTTCTTGGGACAAAGCTTAAAACTTTATTACATTCACAGCAATATTCTATAAGAAGGAAAACCTACAAAAATCAAATTAATTCAAAAGGAATCTTTATCTAGTACAGGAAAACAACAAGGAACAAGATAAAACAGTGGAGCACATTCCAAAGCAAATCAAAAAGATTAAAATGAGTTGTGACTGGATGCTTGTCTCCAGAAAAGGCTAAAGCAAGAGTACCCCACTGCCAAGTCAAGCCAGCACTTAAACTACCAATATTAAATTGAAGAGCAAGAGACTGATTTCATTTTACCTGATGGAGCTGTGAGCTCTGTATAAAATTGACTGGAGGTTCACTTTGCTTGCTTTTCAGCCGTAAGATGTTATCGGCATAGCCCCAGCTCAGGATGGCTGACCACTGAATGTCAGTGCTGTGCATGCTCCTCACGCCTGAAGGAAGGCACACAGCATTGTATCAGGTGCACAGCAAAATGCAACCACTTACACAGTCAACAACTAAAGTCTCAGGTTCATGTTTTATCACAAATTAAATATAACAAATATATTTTATCACAAATAAAATATAACCTCCCCAAAGTTTCAAAAGAAGGTATTGTCTGCAACATATTATAAACAGTTTTCAGAGACCAAATGAACATTCCATCTTCTCCAAAGACAATTTGCAACCTGGACAAAACTTTTTTGAAGAAGAGATGCATTCTTTTGAGAACAGAGAAAAAGGGCAGACAATACCACCTAGAGAAAGAAGTGCTTGTAACTTCAAGGAGAATGTTACTTATTTTTGTTGACTAAATGTCATTTATTTTTAGAAAGCCTGCACTAGTATATGCCACCAAGAAAACAAAAGATTGTGAGAACTTGTTTGTACATTCTCAATAAGAATCCCTCCAAGAAGTTTAACTGAAAGCAGAAGATTCTTCACCTCTGCTTTTATACTGTTAACTTTTCTCATTGTCTTCCTCTAAAATCCATTTCTTAAGTTTTCCTTTCTGTTGCCACATACGTTTTTTCATCTCTTCTTCAGTTCTTGGACCCAATCTGCTGGCAAGTTCTAAAGTTAAATTCTCATGCTTCAGCCGCTCCAATGAAAAATATGAATTACAGAATGCCTCTATTGTAGTTTTGAAAATTATAAGGAAAATCCACCCTCCAGTAAAGATACCACACATGTGGAAGCTGCTTATGGAATTATAAATTAATCTTTGGCAAAAGCAACTAAACTTGGGAAGTTTGCTGAAGAACAATAGTAGGATTAGATTTAATTTTTTTATGGCTCATTTCACATATATTGAGCATGTAGAGAATAAAGCACAAATTCATACCTTGCTCCTTGCTATATATCATCAAAAGGCAGAACTTGCTGGACAAGCCACAGATAGCCTTAGTTGGTAAAGCTTGAAGAGAGCCAAACCTTTCTCCATGTGGTTGGCTAAAGCAGACAACAGGGTCTGGAGCACTTGGGGAACCAACATATTCTCCCCACTTCAAGCCCTTTATCCATGGTAATGGACTCTAAAACAAGCACAGACAAGGTTCAAATTATAGAACTTTCAGAAAAACAATTTCATTAGTAATGTAGAATGATTCATGTCAGTTTCCTGTAAGCAATCACATGGTAAGGACAGCTGAAGTCTTTACTCTAAAACCACTAGAGAGAAGTTCAAAGCACTTTAGTACCATCAGTTAAACTGTTGACTTTAAGGTAGTTCTACTGCTTCTTTAAAGGCATAGGCTGCAAGCTTCTAGTTCAGGTAGTTTAGTGAAAAATACAGATCTCTAAATCCAAGGACACAGTTTCTGACTGGACTTCAGGGAAAAAAAGTGCTTGAAGTGAAGAAAGTTTAATTGTCCTACAGGCGGTAAAAAAGCTGAGGATGGAATGGAAGAAAGCACAGTATGTGTTTGCTGGCTATAGGTCTGCACACAGATTCCACAATTCATCATGGAAACTATAAAACTGGTTAACTGAAATGCTTTCCAACACCTATTTCCCAAAACCAAGACAAACTCAGATCTTAGTTTACACAAAATATCACCAAAGCATGAAAGTAATTTTCACTATCACTTCCTAATTTTATGTATCTTCTTTACAGTACAATATAGCAAGTAGCACTTTTAGGAAGAAAATTCTAAACCAAGGGTACAGGGTACAACAATTACAGCACATGGATATTAATTAAACCATCTTGCAATTGAAAATTACATACTGGGTAAATGATTTCTTTAGTGTGTTCTCTGGTTTCTCTGAAAGCAAACTGCACTAGTAATCCCATGGCAGCAGGAAGTTCTCCTTCCATGATAAGCCTGGATCCAGGTCTACTAACATGTGCTGTATGAAACAGCTGGCGGGGTGTTTGTCCATATGTTTTTATCATTGTTTCAAGGGCTCTTCTCTGAACAGGATCTTCAACAGCAGAAACATCCATCCCAAAATAGGTCTATAGGCAAAAAAGAAAGGAGAAGGGCAAGAATAAGCTCATCGGGTTTGTCTTTGGGAAAGATTTTGCAATACATACACACAAATGCAGAGGCAGACTCTTCAGCTGTTTGCTTAAGGTGTGGACCAGAAGAGATCCCACAATGACTGTGCTGACTTAAGAGCCACTGAGAGCATAACCTTGTCACCTCCTCTTTATTGGAATAAACTACCACTTTAAGGATACTCATGTGAGCTGCTCCTTCATCTGTCCCATGACTAATTTCTGTTGAAGGTTTTTTTTTTGAGACCTGTACCAATCTGTGCAAAACTGGAAGGGTTGCTGATGATAAACAAAAGAATTAGAAAGAACTGGAGAAGTTTATTTTCTTTACCATTTTTTAATGAGCATATTAAAGCTCTCTTTTGGGGTAGGGAAGGAGAAAGAAACCTCACACTTCAAGAGAGTGCAAATTATTTCCTTCTATTTGTCTTTTTCCAGCCTCTCCAACTGTGCATCACACACTTTTTCTCAGTCACAAAGGTCTTGACTTTTCACTTTAAAAAATAATGAATATACAAACTTAATATTTGAAGCTCACGGTACTAACAAAATCAATACTGAAGCCCAAAAAGAGTAAAAGAAAGGAAAGTATTTGGATGGCTACTTGACAAAGGCATCATTGCCACACACTACCATTTTATTAGCTTTTCCAGTCACAGAACAAACACTAAAACCAGGAAGCATTTGAATGCATTTACAACCAGAACTACCTGCTGAGCAAACCTTGTGATAGTAAGGATTGAAGCTAAGAATGCAATTCAAGATATCCATGTTGCAATTATGCAGTAAAACTCTGCAAGTCCTAACATTAAACGAAGACTTATTTGAAATTAAATTTACTGTAGAGAAAAGTGCTCATTAGAGGGACAGGACACAGGACGTGTATGAAGGAAAACACCATGAGCTCAGGACACACAGAACTATTTCAATCCTATCAAAAGCTGCAGCAGCACCTGCCTAAATTAAAAGCTTTTGAATTAGGCAGAAGCAGATATACACAGTTACAACAATCAGTACTGCAAGCCATTGCAAACAATTATCCACAAGGTCTAAGCCCCAGATCTGATCATGCCCCACACCTAGCCCAAGGCAAGAAAGAGGAACAAAAATTCACTAAGTATCACAATAGATCACTGGGATCTTAGAGTTCAATGCTGAAATTGTAAAGCCTTTTCTTATTCTTCAACACTCCATGAGCAAGGGATCTTGTTTCATGCTTGATGTTGTCCAAGCCAGTCAAACCAAACTTTGCCCCATTAAGTTACTAAGGACAATGAACAAACATGCTGCTTAACAAATACTTACTGCAGGATGAAAGACATTAATAGCCTGAACAGAGGCCTTGCCTTTTTGCTTATAACCAAACACCAAGTCAATCCAGTGACAGATTGTCTGGGAAACATGATCAGACTCCAAGGCCTGACGATGAATCAAGATGAACAGACGAGGATCGTTACGGGCCCAGGGTGGAAGATTGACGTGGTTAACTCTGTCACCATTTTGACGCACTCCAAAATCAAAGCCTAAAAACAGGGGAGTGAATATTCCAACATTTTAGTTCATAGTAACTTCAAAAAGGTCTGTAGGGTTCTACAGACCTCAATGATTAAGCATGGTGATTAACAATCAACAAAGCAGCATCATTAACAAGTCTCTCCAAAACATATTCAGCTGTACATATGCATTTGAATGGAAAAATGAGAAAACAGCAAACTCTTTTGCCCTGCTGACAAAATTAGGGAAAAACTCATCTTAACTCCTACATAACAGCTTTTTTAGCATACCCCACAAATTTGTGCCAGATTTCTCCCATACATCAACTACTTAGCATATTCAGGCAAGGCATATAAATGTTCTCAGTTTCAACCCATTAGCTCAATCATACAACTCTTTTGGGTATATAGTTCTGTTGTCCTTTTAGTATACCTTCTCTGTTAACTAGAAAGTCGGGAAGGTAGAAAAATTCTGGTATAAGCTCCTTTACGTCAGTCATTGATTCATACGAAGAGAGGCGCCAGGTTGTATTGGTAGAGTGAAAAGTTCTGTCTGGGATGTCAAAACTTTGATCTGTAAAGAAATCCAAACTCAGTAGTTACATTGATGATGGACTAACAGCTGCATATCTGCAACTTCACGCTGTTAACTGCTCTCTAGTCAGCTGAGAACATTTAGAATTCTCTTATCTCAATTGCTATGTGTTACACATCGAATGCAAGTCAAATAGAGGTCAGCTTTTTATGCTACAGAAACTAAGGTATAAACATCAGATGACCAGATTTATGGTCTAGCTTGATAATTTCAATAATAGATCTACTGTTAAAGCATACCAGATTAAATTTTACCAGGCTTAGCTATCTGGAATTGGAAAACCTATGCTAAATAGGGTAACATATAGCATTCCTGAGTTATTGGAAAAAGGCCCAGATGTAAAAGGCAAGTAAAAGCAAATGCAACCTTACCTTGATAAGCTAAAAACATTTTAGTGAAAGGTGGCAGCCTAACCAGGAAATGAAGTACAGTTCCACTGTTAGAATAATGAGATCCATAGTGATATGGTTGTACAGGGGGCATTGGATCATCCTCTCGTGCTCCTTTACGGTACTCTTCTTCTAAATACTAGAAACACAGGAGAGAATTAAAAAGAAAATCACAAACCTTCTCCTTAGATGCATTCAACAAAAAAAAATAAATGCTTGCCTAAATTGTTTAGGAATAAACACTCCAACTTTTCAGAAACATACATTCACAAGCGATCTGGAATCAAATACACTTAAGTGTCTAAAGACACACAATCACTTTTACAATCCAGTTAGATATTGAAGTCTTCAGCCAATTTAAATTACCTACTTTCCAAACTTTCCATTATTTATTACTTTTGCTTTTCCCCACTCCCCTGTCTTGTTTTCTAACACAGCATTCCCATAGAAAACACAGTATTTGCAAATAATATAGTAGACCATGGCGACACAGACAAGTTTGAAAGTCCAGATGCAGATGCTTTAATTCCCCAGTATGCTGCTATTTCCTACAGCCTTTAAAATATCTTAAGGAGAAAAAAATTAAAAAGCACCTACTATTTTCATAGTAGGGCATGTTAAAATAAAGTGCTTGAGTAAAAACAGCTCTTCTGTTATCAAACAGAAGAAATAGCTACAAATTCCACCAAAGTAATGTCAACTACACAGCAGTAAATTATCTTCCTGATCTTTAGGGATCTTTAAATATATACAACTTCCCATCTAAGGTGGTATCCATTTAAATTCCTCAACAGTATCACATGGATGGGCTAAAGTGATTTGACATTTCAGGAAAAAACACAAGTTCCAAGCATGTTATAAAACAATTCCTAAGAAATGTTTCCTGGAAAATACACTGGAAGTAAGAGCTCTGTAGCCATGAAATACTGTATTTGTGGTTTCTTCTTCCCCAACAGATATATGTTATAAAAACTAAAGCCATGGTGTCATTTATACATGGGACAAAGGCAAGAAGAGAAAGCTATCTAAATTACCTTGTAAGTATCCACATAACGATCCTCTTTTTCTTTAGACTGCACAGCTATTGGTTTGACCAGATTCCTGCAACAAAAGCAATACTGATATGTTGTAATTTTTATTACAATATTGATTCACATCATTAAGAATAACACTCATATAATGAAAAGGCCAAGGAAAATGTAGCATTTTTCAAGAAAGTTCAGAAAATAAAAAAACAACTTTTAGTTAGTGCTAAAGGCAGACTCAGATCCACAGCACACTAACAGGCAAGCAAATGCCAAGCACCTCAGTCAAATCAGAGACATCCTATAAAGGCAAAGACAGTGCACACAAATGTTAAATTAGCACAACAGAAATTTATTAGGGTGGGACAATTCACTCAGATCCATCCAGATGAAGATTTTGTGACTGGCTAAGTAATTTTCGATATTATTTTCTTTTCCAGGCTAATTGGCCTGGAAGTCTGTAATCATATGAATTTAAACATACAGCTTCTATTTAATTCTGTGAATTATACACAGCCTATTAAGACAGTCTAATACACTGCATTTGAATCTACACACCTGTTTTATTTAAATGTCCCAGGCAAAGCAGCCATTTACTATAAAAACCCAAGTTATTAGAGATGAGGCTTGTCCCTAAATAGTTCCATTTGTGGGTGTGTGTGCAGTTTAGTACAACAAAGTTAAAAAGCTATATAAGGAACATCAGTTCAAGTATTTGAAAAAAAGAGTTTCAAGCATTTCATATTACCTATATACCGAGGGATCATTTAGGTCCAGCGTTTCATTGGTGTAGTCAGAAAGTATAAAAGGAAATACTGGATATTGCATGAGATCATTGAAGGAACGACCTGCGTGTTTGTTTAAATGAGTCAGATATTCAAAGTTAGTAATCTGTCCTGTGCACCACAGGTGGGTCAAAGCAGTAATGTTTCCATATTCCAAAAGGTTAGGCAAATTGTTAGTCAAGATGTTGTGGTACACATCATCACGGACCTAGAAGAAAACACCATAGATTTAATCATACAATTTAGAAGTTTAAAACTACCAAGAGTAAGTTTCTCTCATTTTGTATATTTCCAGATATCTGCTGTAATCGAATAATGCCTAGTATCACTAAGATTCTTTAATGTCTTACTATATCAGAGATGTGTCTTACAACATGCCTATGATCATCCAGAAGGATCATCTTTCAAAGGTATTAATCAGAATTTAATTAGTCCATGCAACAGGTGTCCTTAAAAACCTAATGCATGAATATAAATGTTATAAAGACACAGCAAAATGCTTTGGTGTATTACTCTGCATTGGTGCCACAGTACCTTTGTATTATCGAAAGCCAAGAGTAAAGTTCTGCCATTTGTTAAGAAGATTTCCACAGCATTGTCTCTTAACTGCCACCAGCGCTTATGAACTTCCTTAATTTCCTCATAGGTCCAAGAAAATGATGCTGGTTCAGTTTCTCCATGAAAACTCTGTAGGATTTGCAATTTGGAAATTAATTTTAAATGGTGGATTTTCCAAACAAGAAACCCTTCAATGCAGCCAGCTTATAACAATACAGCATATCCTAAGGCAAACTTTAATTTTAATGCAATGCTTTAATAAGTTGTTGTGATTTTCTTTAGCTGCTTTCCCCATCATCTACTCTCCTCAACAAAGTAGGTAGAACAGGACACATGCTCCTGAGCTGGTCCAGTTCCCTACCCAGAAATAGCAAGCACTGCCGCATTTTCAATGGCTCTTAAGCTAAAAATATTGGAAAGCCAATCAGAACAAGCAAAGCTTTGTTTTGAATCCCAGCTCTGACAGTCCTGTGAAGGACAAAGCAGCTGGTAGCATCCTAAACCACAGGAACTGTCTGTTCAGTAGATGCAAGGAAGAGCTCCATAAAATCAGTTTAAAGCTTTCAGTCATATCTTAATTATCTTTACATGTTTGTTGGGTATATAAACAATTTAGACATTAGTCTTTGTGTATCAGAAGGATTAGCTCAGTTCCCACTTCTTCATAAAACAATCCTCTTGTATAGGAAAAGGGAGGAGCTAGAACATCATATATAATGTAAAATTCAAGAATGAGATGCTGTGGAGCACAGCACAATTCATACACCTGTGACTTTCTGCACTTCAGTGTCCCAGTTTCCACTAAGGCAAGTTCTCAGACACAGATCAAAGCAAATTTCATGTACTTTGGTGATGAACAAAGATCAAAGCAATGCACTGCAATGTGCAGAAGCCTCTCACATCACCTGTTCCTCATTCCCTCCCAACCCCATGCCCACATCTTTCCTGTTTTCTTCTATCACCACCAATTCCATAGCCAGGGTCAACAGAAGCAACACAAACCAAACTAATCAGTTTGGCTAGCTTTGTCCAGAGATCTCTAACTCTAGCACTACTGCCACAAATTGCTGAAGAAGAAAGTTACTCATGGCCATAATTTGGAAAAATTAAAGCTGGACAATATATTCTAACACTTACCGAATTTTCAATTGTGTCTGAAGCATTGTCTTCAACAAAATACATGCCACATTTTCCTACAGCAAGAAATAGTTATGAAAAGGTACATGATAACAGTAGTAATGAGCTAAGATCGCTAAGAATAGTACCTGACAGTACTTGACAGAAATAGAATTTATGATTCCACATCTTTTAGCAAGTGGTCTGCAGATCTTAAAACTTACTGGCAGTTCAAACAGCACTCATGAAAACAGCAGAGAAAGCAAAATTGATCTATAAAGTATGTAATCCACAAAGTCAGGAAACATATCAATTACTTATTAAAATTAGCCAGGTTAATATATACAGCAGACTCTTACTGTATTTATACAGTAAATACACCAAAAATGTATTTATAAAGAATGAAAATTCTACTTACCTAGCAACAGTTCACCAGCAGTCTCTCTAGAAGGTGCTACACTTATACATCTTCGATTAACTCTGAAATATTTCAAAGTGGAAATGCTTATGGATCATGGAAATGCCTATCCTTATGGATTTATGTACCTTTTAGCCGACCTAAAACCAACCTAAACCAAACAGCCTCCAAAGTTCAAGGTTTCTCCAAGCTGTAGCTGAAGAAAAACTGTCCAAGAGCATGACTAATGGTTCATATCCCAAAGAGGGAAAGAAACAGAACCTCAACTTTCTAGACTTGCTTATGAGTGTATTTCTACTTATTTCTTTGCATGTTCTCTGCAGTTATTTTACGCTGTATTAGTGCCTGTAACAGGTGGCAAATTGATATAACTGCAGAGCTGAGTAATGCAGTGATAAAAGCAGAGAGGATGGAAAGACAATTTGCTTTTGAACTCTGATGGAAAGACCTACCAGATCTTAGATATCTAGGACAGACAGTGCTACTAAGCAAAAATAAGAGATCTCATCAGGTTATCCCACAGGTCCTATCCACAGCACACCAGATGGTATTTGGTAGCTGTTATCTTTTGCTTTTGAGTGAAGCAAAATGCCTAGTATTTTTGACACTGGTCTCATTTCCCACTTGCTTTTTTAAAAAATGTTTTTAAGACAAAATATGTTTTTTAGACAGCTGTTTCATTTGACTGGGAAAAGACAGGAAAGAGAAGCATGTGTTATCCAAAACAAACCTTATATGTTCACTTGCAGCTTTGTCCTTTACAGTAGAGGAGTGAGAAGAATGTGTTTTGTCTTCAAATAAGTAAGACAATGGAGTTTTTATCACACCTATAAAGACATCACAAATAATAGGGCAGTAACAGTCATTACAAATCAGATCTTAGGCTACATTAAACACTGAAGATTTTTTAATTACCTTCCTGTTTTTGCCTGTCTGGGAGAAGGTATTTGTTTGGAATAGTTAGGTAGCACCTCTGCAAGCGGCGCCTCTCTCTGTTGGGGCCCTCTGTTGGATCCAGTTGCCAAGAAGTTGGGTAATAGACTGGGTCATACCAGAGTGCTCTGACAAAAAAAAAAAAATTAGGAGCTTGGCAGCAGAGGCAGTATATGTGCTTGTAAATTCTGCTCTTTAACAAGTAGAAAGACAGAAGTTGCACAGAAGTACACTGGGCAATCATTTCTGAAAAAGTATTAAAAGACTGAATTCTCTAGTTTATTTTCATGAGCTATTTCACTGAATGACTTTTCACAAGCTGCTACTGTAAGACTGTTCTTGAAATTACTCACTCTAATGAAAACAGCAATACAATGCATCCAATACTATTTTGAAAACTCTGCTGCTGCAAACATGAGATAATACTAGTTCTGCAGTGGTGAAGATATCCTAGTTTGGTTTCTTATCAACATTAACATCCTTTGTTCTACACTATTTAGTGAACAGAGTATCTAGATGCTAATGTGAGTACCATTACACCAAAAATGTGTTTTTACTCCATCTATGTTGTGCAAGATATGAAAATTTTAGGACACACTTCATTGTATTAGGCACAGCAAAATGTATATACTGACAAAACCTGTCTAAATGGGATAGAAATATTACTTGGCTACTGACCCTAAAAGATAGGGTAAAAAAATAAGTCAAGTCTTTCACAAGTCTAACTATCAGATGGTTAGCAAAAGTAATTCTAATTTTAGTATAATCTCCATTTCATACGCCTCTGATTAGAATGAGAAGCACATGTCAGGGCATCAAGTCTCTCTCACTTTTCCCCCGAGATGAGAAAACTCACCGATCGTGCGTAAGCTGCTGAACAAGTTCCTGCCAATGTCTGCTGGCACTCAGCTCTGCCTTATACATCCCCCTGATGTGCTGGATTACTTTCTTCCTTTCCATTCCTTGTGACAGTGACACAGCTTGTGTGATGTCTCCAGCTATTTTAGAAATGTCTTTAGACTTGGTATCTAGACGCTGAAAGAGACTGAGGAGAAGAGTTGTGTTTTAAAATGCGAAATAAACACACTGAAAAGGGAAAGACCAAAACCCCTCATAAAATACAATCAGTTTGGCAGTAGATATGTAGAGTTCTTGTTACAGCAGATGCAGAATAACTTAGCCTACATAATAAGATTCATGAATACAGTCTGCTTCTTAGCCATCAAAAAACCTATTACTTTTGGCCAAAGACAAGCCAGTCAGAAGATCAATGGCTATGTGTTAACGTGCTTGACTAATTAATGTATACTCGTTACAATAAAAATCTGGGGTAAGGACATTAGTTTACCGCTGATTAAATCTCCTAAATCATTCAACATAACAAAGTCTTAATACTTGTCTGCATGAACTTGACTAAGCTCACCTTTACAGCTAATGCACTTGCCTACTTTAAAGCACATTGTGTGTATGTCTTAAATCTGATTTCATAGCAAAGCCTGAAATTAAATAAATGGAAAACTCAATCTAACACGATGTACTGAAATTTACAATTATGTCAAGGAGCAGTAGTCTACATAGTGCACAGAAATATTCAAATTGTATACTGAATACAGTATTTCATTTGTTGAAAATCAGGGTTAGTTGCAGGGACATTTAATTGCACAGACCACAGCAACAGGAGAGGTGATTATGGCAATAGTCATAAAATTAAGGGTGAAATGGCAAATGTGCAAAAAACTAAATCAGTATTGAGGTTCACAAAATGCCATTTATTATACAACCTACCAAAATGCATATGCCTTTAATATAGTAGCATACTTTAAAAGCCTGAAAGCTAGTGATGCTGGTAATTTGAAATAAACCTCATCCACAATAACATAGGCAACTTTGCAATGGGAAGTGCTGAACAGGGAACATTTCTTAAAGTTCTTGCAGCCCCTCTAAGGTACTTACTTCTGCCGATTATTAGCCATTGTTTTCTCCCAAGCAGCTTTGTTTACACCTTCTTCCATCTCATATTTCTTCTGATCCTGAATGGAAGTTTAACACATTATTTTCTTTTCTCAGATGGACAAAATAAGGAAGGGGAGGCTAAAGGGTACGCCAGTTTTAAAAAGGAAGAGCGACAGCACTGTTCAACTGATATCTTCACAGCATTTAAAGCCAGCAAGGCTTCATTTCAGTTACTGCCATTTTATTATATTTATGTATAACTCTTCTCTTCACAAGAAATCAAAAATTATTTTCTTGAAAATAAGAGATACTAGTAGCTTATTATGAACTCTCATTTTCCTCTGGATTAAATCTGTTTAACCAAGAAGCTTGTGAGCTTGCTGTGAAGAGTTGAGAGTATGTGATAGAAATATTGAGAACCCAAATAGAATTCCAAAAGCATAAGCCATCCACCAAAGAACACCACAATCTGCAGTTAAACTCTGATCCTATATAAGACAATTGTCTCAAATACACCCAGTTTTTAAAGCAAAGTTTTTATTCACAAACCTCTTTCAAAGCTTTTATTAAATCTGGTTTTGGTCGTGGGCTCAGGGGAATGCATTTATAGCCACAACTTTTCAGCATATTCATTAAGTCTCCTGCTGCTCTTTGTTGTTCTTTGGTCATTCCATCTCTGTGATTGTGCATTAATTCATACAAATAGAGCACTAATTTAGGCCCATGCTAGAAGGAAAAGAGGAAATTTTATTGTCATGCTCATTTCCACAACACTGAGCAATATTTTTCCCTCTACTTTTATTCCCTTTTCTAGTCAGACTGTGCAGATTTCTTCTAATTATTCACTAATTTAAAGAAAAAGACAGCTTTAATGGTTAAAGATAAACTTTTATAAAACTAGAAAAACATGCTGAATTTTATCCTCACATAGTAAAATTTGCCCCAGCATCTTGTGACTTTTCAAATGGCTTGCAAGAAAACTGTTTCTTTCCCCAGTGCTCAGCTCCTGCAGCCTTATACTTCAGGAAATACGTGCCAGAGACTTCTAATTTTGCATGCCAAGAACAGTACAGCTCATTTGATTAATCAAATTAGATATGACAGATAATGAAGTTAAGCAGACATAAGTCATAAATGCACTCAACATGACGCTCCCCACAGAAGCCACTGCTAGTGCATCAGCTCTTTTCTACCTGATAAAACTTATTTATTTGAATAATGTATACCTGATCAGAAATATGTGAGTGCCATAAACTAATCCAATAAATACTTTCTCTCCTTAGTATACAGTGACTCAAACTGAGGCATGTCTTTTATTTCATTCTTTCAGTTCCTGAAGATCTCCAACTGCAATATTTCTTCCTGATTTCTCCTTGTGACTCAAAGAAATGACAGCTTTCAAGCTTGCACTAACATAGCACCATTAAAAGCTTTCCTCTGACAAACTCAGAAAAGCAGGGAGAGCCTATTCAGCTTTTTAACTTAAGAACATGAAATACATAATCCCACTTGAAGATCTAATAAAGCCCAAGCAAGAAAAGAGAGAGTACTGCTTTGGTTGAGAATTGACTGCTTCTTAAAATCTAGTTGAAATCAATTCTTACAAGCTTCAGAAAGTCTGCAGTAAAGAGTTTCAAAGCAAGGATAATTCCTTCCTTAATTTGCTTTTTTAGGGCATTCCTAACTTCCTGAGTAAAATCCTTCATGTTAAAATTAGTATCACCTTTTGTCTCTGCACAGCACAGGGGATATGTTTGATGCAGAACAGCACCAACATACCCAGACTTAATTTTATCTGTCCTCAGGATAGTACAGCAATTGCATAGGTACACCAGGTGTTTTGTATGACAATTGTCAGTCACTAAACATTGCACAAGTATCAGTGAACAACTTGCCATATACAGTTCTAAATAATCATACAATCTAGTCAAAAATTGAATATAGGTTTTAGAAACTTCTCTCAAAAACTCTTGAGCTTACTTGCAAAGTTGAGCTGAGACAGTCTCGCAAAATCTCTTGCTGGTTTACTTCGTGTGCCATCTCCAAAGCCTGCTTCCTCTCCTGCAGGGGACTTACAGGAGACAAGCTATGCACAAGAAGCCTCCCAAGCTGCGTACGGAATGTGTCCTTACATAACAAAAGGATTCTGTTCCACTGCTGTTTTGGAGTGCTCATTCTGCTGGTGCCCTAAGTAATGGGGACAACTTTTTAATATTACAGGATTAGGACTTTCTTCTATCAATTTTTTCAGATTATTATGATCAAAATGCAAGACAAAATTTTATCTACCAAAAGAAGTGTTTTGGTTTTCTATAGTGATTATTATTATGGGTTAAAAAGCATTCTACTAAAACAATCCAGAAAGTGAAAATTGTGATGTAGAGAATTTAAAAACCAGAGGGTTTCTTTATTGCTCATTTTAATCAACAGCCCTTTTACATTAATCACCAGTTTTCTGAATGGATTACCTCAAAAGATTAGAAAACCAGTATTAGAAGGAAGTGTGTTTTCACAAGAAAGAACTTGCCATCTTTGAAAAGTAGCACAAATATGGCACAATGGAAAGATAATACACCTATCAAATGTAATTTTTCTGAGCTAGAAAGAAAATTAGGTAGAACTGCTTTCACCAAGATGACCTAAGGAAGAGTAATAACACACTTTATATTATCCAAGCAAAAACTGATTGCCTTGGAAATGCTGACAAGCTAACACCTGTATGTTAGAAGATTTTCACCACTTTATTAAGAATTGAAAAAAGAGAAAGCTCTCCTTCCCAATTCTAAAATATACTATAAACATATTGCTCAAAAAATCCCTACCACCTGTGGATGCACAGAAGATCTGGTTTTATAGGCTTCAGCAAACCTAAATATTGAAGTTTAAAGGGACCAAGCAAGTTTTCATAGTACAAGAAAGTCTATTTAAGTTCTGTATTCTTGTTCAAGAATAATTTTGCCAAAATTAAAGGAAAAATCAGAACAGATCCATTTTTTATTTTATAACTGCAAAGTAACTGGGAAGCCACAGTTTTTAATGCCACAGTTGGATGGACAAAGGCAGTAAGAAAAGCATTTATGAACAGAATACACTATGAATGAAAGTTCCTAATAAAGGAACCTTATGAATAAAATATGCTTTAACATGAACAGCATCTAATTACTTACAATGGATACTTTGATTCCTTCCACCAACATTTTGACCATTTCTTTAAGAAAAGGATTTATTCTGCTAGTCAGTTCTTGCTGGCTTTCCTCTTCAGGAACTTCCAGCTGGGATGCCGAAAGTCTGCTTTGACTTGTATTTTCTGTTATACCCAGTACATCAAGGCACTCTTCGGTAGAGGCTTAAAATTTAAGAGGTACATATTGATCAGTACCATGTCAAGCAAGATAATCCTACAAACCTTTAGCTGGCATTATATCAAATACTGCCTTTACTGATATATTTACTATACTTACACTCTCTCTTGCTTTTGCAGAATATGTACGAGCTCTCAAGTCATCAAGTCTTGCTAACCAATGTAGCCATTTTATAGAAAAATTGCATTTTAAGAGAGCAGATGCTCCCTTTGGCAGTTAAATCTTCATGCAATAATTAATGCAGTTAACACATGAATGGACTGATGTAGAAATAAAACAACTTGTTCAGTTCATTCAGATAAAAACACTAGCCAGATTGCCAGTTACATAATACTGAGAGACAAATCATAGAGAACGACATGTCAATGGAACAACTTTCCTCTCTAACACTTCAGCATTCCAAAAGCAAGAATTAATCTTTCCTCAAAACAGAAACAAACAAAAAGAAATCCTACCTAAATAAATGAGCCTGTTAACAGCCAAAACAGTCAGCCTCTGTAACCTTTGTGCAAACTCAGACTCAGTGGCTTGGACAGGATTTTCTTGGCTCATTCTCCGCTGCATCATCATGTTGAATTCCTCACTTGCTAGTGAGCGCATTTTCACCAGCAGAGCATCAGACTGAGCAAGTGAAAACTTCCTGGAACCTGAAAGGAGAGAAGCATGAATAGAATTCTACTAAAATGCACAAAAACTCCATCACTCAGCAACTACTTTAATCCAAAGATTTCACATCATTTAATGAAACAAACATTTGAAATGTATCAGTATCAAAGGGAACATAAGTGTCATTGGGTGTTTGTCCTTCTTATTTTTAGTTTTTAAGGCTTTTTGAGAATAAATACATAAATTTCAAATAATAAGTAATACTGTGAAATGAGTTAATCTCAAGATAAGCTTTATTGTAGGACTTCGATATTTTTTTTGCTAAACATTCAAACCCACTACTTTTTTCCTGCTTTTATTGTATAAATGGAATAAAGGATTAAAAATTAGTGATAGAACAAAATATTGCATATTGCAGAGTGGGTTCATCAGCACAAATGATGAGCCAGACATTATCAGCAAACACATTTTGTACCATACCTATTGGCACTAATAGAAGCACAGTATCTAACTCACAAGAATATTCTTCAGAATTTTCTTGAAATGAACTGGGAGGCCTTGACTGTACTTCCTTCTTTTGGAAATAACTATTTTTATTTACCTTTAGTGCTTTACCAAGTTCACTTGTATAAAAACATTTTCACTCTACTGAACATATATATAAAATATTTCACTAGGTTGATGGAGAGGGGGTCTCAAAAGCTGACCATCAAGACAAACATTCCCATAGTAAACAGGAAATATTAAGTGTTTGTCAGGTTATTAAACTGTATCTTTTGTGAAGTCTTTAATGCATTTGTAAGAGACATACAAAATCAACTTACATCCAACTCCAAAACTTTTACAGAACAACTGATTAGCTATCAAATACAGGGAAAGTATTACTGCTAAAGCTAGAACCCAACACAGGTTTTAAAAACACAACCACAGTGGCACTTCCAAGTATAAATTTGGAGTGGCAGGTATTTATTTCAGGATGGTCTCTAATGAAAAGTTGTGCAACAAAGCAATCCCCGCATCATAGCTGTGTTAAGTTACAAGCACTACCTTGATTTTGGCATTAACTTACTGTGAGCTTGGCTATTACAGGCATTACAAATTACTTTAAAAACATCTTTACTGAGCAACTTGTGAATTTAAGAGAATCTCCAAAGGTGGTAATACCATGGAATCATCAAGCAATACATACAGGAAGGAGCAAGCACAAGAATGCCACACCTCTGCTACTCACCCGCGATGCCTTTGCGCTTTTGAAACATTGTGCGATGTGGTGCTGAGGGTGCCGGGGCTGAACTGGCCTGCTCCTGAGCATCTTGGCTTGCTGTGGTCCTTATCAACTCAATGGCTGCTTGAAGAACTCTTAACTGCAGAACAACTGCCATATCTAGGGAGAGAGGCATACAAAGTGTATATGACATCTTCAGGAATTTTTACCAGATATTTGTAATAAGTCAAACCGCAACATGTGTCAAGAGCTACAAAACTCTAGATTCCACAGGAGTCACACAAAGTCTCTTTGCTATGCCACAGATACAGACACTACAGAAATTAGTTGTCATAGAAAAGCCATTGAATTTGATCACTCTAAAACAAGCTAAATGAAACTGTACAGAATGTTTTCTTTTAAATATCCTTAAGGAACTTTTACAGTCACTATTTTTTCAGATTAGCAGTACACAATTCTTGACCACAAGGCAGGCTCGTAAGGGAAACTACTAATTTGAGAACCACTTAGAAGAGAAAGATTCATCACCAGAAAACTCCCCCTTCTCCCTCAGCAGGAATATTAAACAGAAAACTGGGGAAGGGATTTACTTTTCCAGTCCCATGACCCCAAAAATTAGCAGACAACTTACTTTGCATCCTTGCATTTTTACTATTTTGTAGATGACCCAGCAGCACAATGAGGTCTTCAATAACACGAAAATATTGAGAACCTGAGGAGCTGCAGGCATGAATTGCAACTGCTACCAGCAGCTGTTGTATATCGCATGCAAGTAACTTGTAGTCATTCAAGGGAATGCTGCAAACAAAGTTGTAGTTACCAGAAACATGACAATTCTAGTAGATTGTAACTCTTAACAAGACCCATTATTATTCCCCTTGCTACTTCTGCCAACTGTACCTAATATTTTGTTGTACTTCATATAAAAGTGTCACTGCTGAAGACTAGAACATTCTAATTCAAGACATTTCTTTAAGGTTAACTTTGGCAGATTGGATGCCTGCAAATTTTTGAGACATTCTAATGTTGAGTGCAGCACAGTTTTATTGGAAAAGCAATGATGTATTACTATCAGATTTTTAAGTTAAAGAACGAGTCTGAGATCCTATATTTCTCAAAAAAGTATCAGGACAATCTATTTTATAATCATGCTGAACAAAAACTATATTGAGGTAAAAAGGAAACCTTTCCATTTCTTCAGGATACCAACTAATGAAATAAAATAACAAAACCCTGTCTTCTCCTTTGTTCCCTGTATAATATTTTTTAAAGTACAGAATCTTTATCTCTAATAAAGTCATTGAAAAATCTCAAATATTAAATCATAGGCAGTACAGGAGAGACTTTTCTTCAGTTTTGATATTGGCCATAGAGACAGTAGAACGTACCATTTCCTGGGCCTTTATCTTACTGTTCAGGTTTATTAAGAAAAGCATTGAAAGTGCAGACAGTGTGACAAACTCGCATTTTAAAATGTCATTTCACTTGAATGTTTAAAGTATGGAAAGAACACTTTATATTCCACTATTTGAACTGACTAAAACATTAACTTACAGGTATAAAGTTGAAAACCTCAAGCCCAGTATTTTGTACACGTTCTCTAATAATTTCAAAAAGTAGAAAAAATACAATACAGTAATTTCTTGCTAGCCTTAAGGCTGTGCCTAGAACATTTGATAGCAACAGAAACAATACTCACTTTGTTTCCAGTCCGTTGAGAGCAGCCAGTGTATTACACAACACATAGAGCAAACCATTATCAAGCAGCAGGTCTGCAACTTTTGAGCAGGAATTTATGATTTGCAGGAGGAGACAGAAGCAGTTATGCAGCAGAACGTTATCATAGAGGGAATTCTCTATTAGACCCAGAACAGGAATGACACACCATTTTCGAAAGAGTCCAACATTCTTGACGTCTTCCAGATCAAATCTGTTAATAGAAATATGAGTAAATGGCACCCTAAAGAACACTGTGATAACAAAAACAGTACAGACAACTGTAATACCAGTTATGTATCATATGCTTGTATTTTGGCAAAGATGTCCATGGTAATTTCCTACATTTCATTGTAGGAACAATAGCTATCTACTAAAAAAATCCAATAAGAGAAAAATAAACTTTTCATTTCAGCCACAAAGAAATGACATGCCTAAAAAGTAAATCTGATGCTTTAGCTAACTACTGTCTACAATACAGACTTCATGAAAATGGAGGAGTTTTTAATCAGTGTAGAAAAATGTTGCATTACCCGTCCAATGTCGCTATTATAACTACTGTAGACACTATCAAGAGAACAGATACAGCTTGTCATCACTGTAACAATAACACTGACTGGCAGCAGGTTTGATATCCCATATCCATTACTGCTGAGGTTTAATTAAGTTTGGGACCTGGCTTATAGTGATTGCAGAATTCAAAGCAGTGCTTCAGACCTTGTTTTATTTATGCACTAAGAAACCACATTACTCTCATAAGGTCATCAGCCCTATAAAATGACTATTATATACAATCCTAAAAACCTGAGACATTAGAATTATCTTTCCAGCCCCATAATAAATCCTGAAGAAGTAACAGTTCTCTGCCTTTGGACAAATTAAGCAGCCATGACTAAATATTGCACTTAAACAAGAACAGTTTTTGAGTGGTGAAGATCAGGTCAAGAGGCAAAAGTAATTTGGCTACAAATCCTGCAGAGGCAGCAATTGATAAGAAACTTTTTGCAAGATTTTTCCAATGAGTATATTTACTCAGGTGATTTCTGTACAAGCATTAAGTAGTCAGATTAATTCTAAAAAATATCATTTACTTATATAGCTGTCTGCTTAAAGGTAATCTCCTTTTCTGTCAATATAAGGTGGCTCTTCAGTTCATGAAAATGGTATATCTCTGGGATTTTTCCCTAGAAGAGACAGCCATTTAAATTTGGAGCCAAGATAAGGAAGCAGCTGTGGCATCAAGATTTTTCCTTAATTACCTACCAAAATCCAAGAGAAGTCTAGTGACAGAGAGAGTTAAACTGATTACACAACATTTGAGTTCAAGGCCTCTGAGGCACTCAGAAAGTCTGAGTGTTTACAAGATCCCTGCTGAGAGCCTCCCTCAGATGAAGTTGCTTACAAACAGCTTAAGGGCCGCACAATAGCCCTAAGGATTTTATTACATTTCAACGTTAAACAAGCAAAACCTACCAGAATAGTCTTGAATAGTTTTTTTATGGTTGTTGACCAGCAAAGTGCACTGCTTCTAACTCACATATTGTTACAGGACATAAAAGCACAGCATTACTTACTCTTCATCCAAGCCAACAGAGCGGCCAAAAAGCATTTCCAAAAAGCATTCTACAACTTCCTGAGTCCCCTGATGAAGATACAGCTGATTGGCTAGCAAAGAAAAGCCACGGTTCTTTAAGAATTTTTCCTTCTGCTCCCTTCTTGCTCTGTTGAAATATGCATCCAACAACTAAAAATAAATGCATAATTACAGTGTAAGAATGAAACATTTAATATAACTGCCCTGAAAGTGAAATTGTTGTCTTTGTCTGTCATTGAAATTTTTTAAAATTCAAGATTTCAAACATCAATTATACTATCAATTATATATTTGATAATATATTTTTGATCTGAACACACATTTTTCATTAAGTTTGGGGAAGATGAAATCAGACACAACAGTTAGCAAATACAAACATAAATACTCAAACTTTTTATATTTGTTCAATCTTACAGTTCAGTGTGTGTGCTAATGCATGCATGACATTCGTTCTCAATAAAACCATACAGTCCTACTCTTTCTCAAATTAAAATAGAAATCTACTCAAAGTTTTTTAACTACATTATATAATCATACAGAAACATTGTCCATAATACCACAAAAATCTCTGAAAACATTTTGAAGCCTCAAGTCCATCTTCAGTCCACAAAGGTGTGGACGACTCCTTAGAATAACTCAAAGTCAACTCTTTTACAAGTCAAACCAAGGTGCAAGTACTGTTACACACTGCATCATGTTTTGTGTCCCTGACTTTCTGCATTGTTGCTTCCATTTACAATGGTAATGCTATCAATAAGCTCTTAAGGCCTTTGGCTTACATTAGGGATTATATTTATCTATTCAAAGAGTCTGTGTTTATGTTGCTTTGTAATTTGCTTTGTTTTGTTGGTTGTTTTTTTTTTTTTTTAATCCATAGGCTGAAAACTTATCTTAAATGTAGAAAACTGAAGAAAGGTAAACAAAAATAGTAAAACCCCACCACATTTCCAACGTATTAACCATACTGGTTGACATCTTTTTAGGAGAAAACATTTGATATAGGCCTACTTTAATGACTCCTTGTTGTATGAGAGGAGATGGGTGGTTCACCAGAACTATAAGATAATCAGGTTGGATAAGTTTGTCCATCACATCTTCTAGCATGATATCAGGTAGGATTAGGAGAACTCCACGCAAGAGATCGTATAACCCACAACAGATAAGCACAAGATAGTCTTCTGCACATCTGAAAACAGAGGAATGTGTTTCACCATAGCAGGAAAGATTAAAAAATGCAAAATTGAAATTCTTGAGGGACAGAAAGAGGGTTCAGGTTAGAAATTTGGAAGACAACATTTCTTCAATACTCCTAGCCACCATCTTCATTAACACTTGTTTTTAGATGGCAGATAGTAAAAAGGATAATCTGACCAGAACGACTTTCTTTTGTGAGCAGTTCGCACTTTTACCGTACATAGCAAAAATCCTGATTTTTAAAATTTTTTATGTAAATACAGCAAAAACTGAAACAACAGAACATTCTATACACTAAAAGCTTAATAAATTTGTGTATGACAGCCATTGAAAACATTCCATTAGTTTTCAGAATTTGAATTTTTATAGAATATTAATCAAGAGCGAGAACTGTAAAATTAAAGCTCATGTTAAATTATTATTTTCCGTGCTTACCTATCATCAGGGCTTTCAGATGGCTTTGGGGTATTCTCATTAGGTGAAGAAAAAGCAAGACTGTCCCAGTCTTCAGGAAGAACATTCTTGTCAGCAAAGCTTGGCCAGCGAGCAATGGCTGATGATGCTCCAAGAACAGAGAATGCCAACCCCAGCCCTGCAAAGTGACCCTGTCCCTTCTGAAATGAAGGCAGTCCTTTCAGATGGTCTGGACGCCGCAGCGATGCCTCAGCTGCACCACCAGCAGCAGCTTCACTACATTTCAGGTCTGTATCAGCTTCTTTACTCTCTAATGCACTTTCTGATAACTCTACTTCTTTTGCAATATCCTCAAATGTTTCGGCAGATGTTAGCTCTGAGTCACAAACTGTTTTTGCAGACTCACAGCTGCTAAGGAAGAGTTCTTCCTGTACTCTCTTAATAGTTTCAGAACTTTCTACAAAACCAATTCTACCCTGAAGATCAACGTAGTCACGCTCACCAAGGATCTGCAGGTCATCAACACTGCTTCCCATTCTTTCAGTCAGTCTTCTTCGATGAACTTGGGGTGAGGAAGTAGGTGATGCTGGTAAGCTTTTAGAAAGCCTTCTAGGTGCCTGAGAGCTTATCTTCTGCTGTACACTAGCCTTGGAAGTGCTCCCTAGAGAAATAAGGACATCTTAAGCATTCCTTTCACACTAAAACCCAGCTTTTCTAATAATGATACACTCTTCACCTACTTAAAATTGTTGTGACCCAAGTTAATTTTATGTGCAAAACTGATTCAATGCCTAACATAACTCAGATTTGGTTAATCAAAGTAGAGATACTAAACTATTATGCAGCCATATATTTAGCAAGTCACAAATGTGGAAGAAACAATATGCAAAGTAATTTTTTCCAATATACAGGAGTTTTTAGATTTAAGTTACGATCCCTTCACCTAACCCTCAGCAGGAACTGTTACAGAATCACAGAGGGTGGAGGGCACATCTGGAGGTGTCTACACCAGAATTCTTGCTCAAAGCAGTGTCAAATAAAGCAGCTTGTTCTATTTGGAGCTCTGTGTAAGAGGTCTAATCTGCAGTGTTTCAGTGGACATCAAATTTCTACTCAGCAACTCTTCTGCACCAAGGTTTTACATATACTTCAAATTTAGAACAAATAACTATATGTTTTAATTAACAGTGCTTGCTTTTAACTGCACATTATGACCTGAAACAGTCAAGCTTTCAGAGCATATTACAAGTCTCGAACAAAATATAGTTTTGAAAGAGAAAATGTCTGTATACAAGACTGGTAGAAGCAGTTACCTGTTAGACTAGGAAAATGAGAATTTTTTCATTCTCAAATATTTTGAAAACTGTGCATCAGTTAGTACTAAGGCAATGACAATGCATTAGGAATGTATTTTTTATGAGACATCTATGAAATATATGAAAGAAATACATGAATATACATACACACATACATGTACCAACACAGCCAGACCCAAGCTGGCCTTCACACAACAAGGGAGATCTACACAGATGCAGAAATCTTACAGTCAAGCTTTCACACACATCAGTGGGTAGTACAACAAAAAATTGCAAATCCACATGCAGATAGCAGTTACCTAACACACATACAAGTTCTGCTATTTTAGAGAACCATACAGTGTTAAGGTGTTGGAATGCATTTTTAAAATCTTCTAGTCCCAGCACCTCCTGCAACTAGACCAGGTGCTCAGAGCTTCATCCAACCTGGTCTTGAGCACTGCCAGGGTTGGGGCATCCACAGCCTCCCCAGGCAACTTGCTCCAGTGTCTTGCCACCCTCATAGTAAAAAATTCTTCCTACTACCTAACCTAAACTTCCCCTCTTAATTTGTATCCATTACTCCTTGTCCTATCACTATTATAGTCCCTGATAAAATATAAGAGTACATAAATTATACATTTACTTATATAAATTTGGAAATTCAAATTAAGAATTACAATCACGCAAACATTTTCACATAAAATTATGTTGAGTATTCCTCTGGTAGACATGAACAATCTCTGTTCAAAACGAATAATTTGGTAATATTGACATTAAAAAAGTACTAAAAGTACTTATTTAGAGGAATGAGTTTTCATATGTTTTCCATATGGGGAAAAGGACTGATTCCATACACAGTTTAGTGCTGTGACATGTTCTTCTTACCACTTCTTTACTGAAAAACCAAAAAAATTTGAATAAAGTTGTTTCAACTGAAGTAGTGCTTGACAATCCAATTTCCTTTTCCTAAACAAAGTAGCAACAAGATATCAATTGTAAAAGGTATTATATTGTGATACCCAGAACATAGCCAGCCACACATGATCTGAAATATATGGGTGGATGTTAGGGATTATGCACAAAGAAAGAAAAGTATCAGCTTAGAGCTCTCTGCCCAGATAAGATAGCTGCTTATGGCTGACTACTTCAGCTGCTGCCTGGTCAGGGCACTCTCTTACATCTCTAGCAGGTCTGTTTAACAAATGAAATGCTTCTGCTTATCTGGTGTGTTTCACTGCCTGAGCCATCAGCCTGGCAATTTGTTTCAACTTAAGAATGAAGAGCAATTTAGGTAGCATGTTCTGTTCCATCCTTCTTACTCGGCTGTTCAGGCATCAAGCTCCCAGGGACAGGGGGAGCTTTGTAAGAAAGATCTGTGAGAAAGTAACATTTTAGGGCACACCAGTCATTTGGCAAAGGATTGTGTCTTAACATCCTTGTTTTTCCAGTATTGTTTTACCTTCCAGTGGTAAAGCTGTAAATCCAGTTGGAGATGTAATCACAAACGCAGAATTGTCTACTGACTTCCCACCACTGCTGGAATTTCTCAGGTACCTAAGTGATTCAACTTTCTCCTGGAAAATTTTACCATCTAGAAAGAAAAGGGTGAAAAGTTACAAAGCTTTTTATTTTTGCATTGCTGACAAATTAGACTCACAGTACTGAGTGGTGGTTACATTTGGAGCTGATAACTGGTGGCTAATGAGAAGTTCTCAAGTCCAAAAAACTGAGAAAAAACACTTTTTGGTTTAGAGATGACTTCAAAATTTACTTTAGAACAATAAAAATATTATGATATACTAAAACAACTATATTTAAAGACAGTCCTTGCAGTCATACAAGTAGTGACAACTGACTTCTTGTCATGTCAAAAACAGGTGGCTGTTCTCAAACAGCCTAAAAAGGCTTCAGGTCTCAAAATAAGCATTCTCCCCTTACTCAGAATCTTACAATAGTTAATATTAGAGACAACAACACAGATAAACACAACTGTGCTGCCTTTTAAATTGATCACTAAAACTTGAGGTACACAGGCATTTGCAAAAGGAGAAAATATTTCAAACTTGGATGATGCTTTCCATGTTTACCTAAGTTATAGCTTAGGTTGTACAATGCTAATATAAAAGCATGAACTATACATTGTTTCACATTTTTAAGAAGACAAAAAAAATATTTTTTAAAGCTCACATCCATCATTTTGCCAACATGACCATCCAGTATAGATATATTAAAGTAGATGTTGTTCTAGGTCTGCACCCCTCAAAGCCCACAAGCACTGCCAGGAGCTTGTCTGCAATAAACTGATGGTGCCTGACAATGATGCCTTGCAGTGCAAATCATCAATTACAAAAAATGCTCCATGGGTCCTTTATTTTTCTTGGAATTCAGTTAGGGGAAGAAAGAAAGAAAGTTGAAATGGAGAAAGGACCAAATACAGATTTCTGAAGAAGCTCCATTTACAAGTAAGTTAGATGTTTTTTTCTATATTTGCCCACAGACAAATATCCACACAGGCAGCTAAACTTAAGCATACCATTTAGCAGCATCAGACTTCAAGAAAGTTAAAGGCATAACCATCAGAGAAATTATCTATGGCTACAGACAGAAGAAAGCTCTCCAAGTAAACAAAGTCTAACTGTAACCTGTTTCAGAAAAGTAAAAGTAGTTACAGTATTAAGTTCCAAGAGTTCAGTAATTTTTAATATATACTCATTAAAATACAGGGAAGTTTTTTTTAAAAAATTAGTTTATTCCCAGATTTTTATCTTATTGTTTATCTAACTGTGGCATATTTACCTATGTGCAGGGAAAAGTAGAAGTTGGTAGGGTTGTGACAAACATATGTATTAGTGGGAGGGTGAACTGCTAAGAGGAAATTGAAGACCAGTGTCAGCAATTCCAGATCTGGGGGAGAACCAAGTACTTCTTCAATTATTTTCACAAATGACCTGCAAACCTCTTGAGGCAGGGATGCAAGGTGTCCCTCTTTATGCTCCTAGAAAGAAAGAGTAGTACAACTGTAAGCTACTTGCAATTTTAATTTGACAAACTGTCTTTTTTTTTTTAAATTGTCTTGCTGTAGTAGAATACACAAGAAAAGAAGCTCAGCTAATAAAGAGCTAATAAAGCTGTATTCTTTAATTATGAGAGAAGCTACTGTATGTCCTGGATGTTATCTCAGTCCATCATGAACCAAATATTACATATGTTATGCAAGTTGATTTTTAAGAAAATGAGCATACTATGCTGCCCTGCTATGAAATGCTGGAACTTTAGAACATGAATCACTATTGAAAGTACAGTTTATTGTCATTGGATTACATATTTGTAGAGAAATTAATAGTTGCCAATACCAATAATTCAAATATATTAATAAATTTCTGAGCAGGACCACACTGAGTCATCTGTATTTCCACTTCAGTAGCCAGTTTTATGAACGTACACATTTGAAATTAATTTATTATTATATTTATCATTTCAGCTTAATAAGCATTCTATATAGTTCAATAACAGCTACCTGAAAAAAATTATTAAAATAATACAGATTTTAGACCAAAACTTCAAGAAACTTGTGGGAAACCCTGTCAAAAGGTGAGCATGGTGATTATCCTCTTCCTTTGCAACTTCTCTAAATTTACCTCCTTTTTTGATACACAAGCACCTTAAATGAGACTGCTATGAGAAAAGATTAAATGAAGTTAATTTAAGTAAGTTTTTTCCAAAGAGAATGGCTTATATAGTTTCACCTTCGTTCCATCAGTCCCCACAAAATTGCCAAATCATTGACCAATGTGAGTGTTTTTTTAATCAAGAAAATAACTTTTTCCCCAATATGCAAAATGACAGGAGAAATGTTATGAAACATTCTGTATCTAGGCATTTGTATTAATATACAATTTGAGAAGTTAACTATACCACTAACAAGTTTCAAAAGTAAGGAACACCACATAAAAATGAAGAAACTAAAAATTTACAGATACTAAAATGAAGAAAATATTTCCGTAAAAAAATCATTAAAAGAGGAAAAAACCCAATAAATAAATTTTATGTGCTGAAGTGAGAAACTCAGAGTAAAAAAGAATGTAAGGTAGAAAATAAGAGTACAGGAAAAAGTGATTACAATACTTATTTTCACAAATGGATACATGTACTATAAACAGGAAACCATTTCAAAATCATCTTCTTAATAAGTATCTATCAAAGGCCTGAAGAATTTCTCTGAAGTCCTTTCTGGCATAGCTATTTCCATGCCAGGGAGGAAGCTACTACTGTACCATAATTTTGAGATGAGTGCTCAGACTGAGCACAGCAGTCAGGCTGCTCCATTAGGTCTGATGAGATGCAGCACAGACAGCTTCACTACCTGCTCAGTGTCTGGCTTTCAGTAACAAAGACAAGAACCAGCAAGAGACATCTCAGGTACTTCTGTATAAAAGGGACAGTTCATTTCAGCTCCTGCTGGTGTATGGCTATGCAAGCAACCTAGAGCCTAGATACCCAAATCACACCAGATGGTTCAAGCTCTTGTTCCTCCTGCCCAGCAGTAAATGGAGCACCCAGCAGGGAACTGAACCAGTTTACAGCAACAATACCTGTAGAAGATGCAAGTAGTCTGGAAGCACAGAGGACAGTCTACTCAACTTTTGCTACAGAATTTAGTCCCTTCTACCCCACCCTCCCCAAATAAAAACGAGTATTTGCCAAGCACAAAGTAGGATTTCAGAGTGGAAGTACCTGCAGGACCTGACAAGTTAACAGGAAGTGATGGACCACTTGAGCTTTCAATAGCTGTTTAATGTTAAACATCTGTTGGTGATGGTTAGCTCTGATAAGGATTTCTAGAGCTGCTAACAGGGTTTCCCAAACACCTTGCTGAAAAACAAAAAACAGGAACACAGCTTCAAAAATATATTTGTGAGTCTAGATACTGAGAAAAAAACCAACAAACACAAAGTCAAGTTAGTCTTACATCTAAGATGATGACTAAATGAGTGCAAGTGGTCAGGTCAGAACAAGTTAGAAAGTAATCAGAAAAGTCACGCTTGTACAAAGTTAAGCATGCTTTAATGATTAAGCTACAAAAAAATTTACTTGTCTAAAATTAGTTTTTTACATTCTTAGCTATATTAACCCTAAACAGTTATTTTCAACAGTTTAACTCCAAGAGAAAAAAGGTCCTCCTTAGTTTCTCCACAAAAAAAATTATAAATTCAATTAAGAAGTCATATGCATGCAGCACTTTCACAGAATTTCATACACTAGGGCTACTTCCATCATTAATCATAGGAGACTGATATTATAAACAGCTATTCAAAGAAAAACAAGGAACATTAATTTTAGAAAATCATAGTAATTAACTACAACTACTCTTCCAGTTACTAACATGTAACTGGAGAGATAATTTCAGATATGACAATACTTTATTTTTTTTTAAATACTAACTTTTAGATCTGAAGTATTTACCTTTGCTTTAGACCATATCTTCCAGTCAAGCAGCAGCTTTTCTAGCAACTGGACATCTTGAATAACTGCAGTAGAATCCGGGTCAAGCTGGAATTGCCCATTTTCATTTACATAGAGAATCTCATCACTGCAGCATCCTTCAAGGAGAGTCTTAAAGAGGGGGGAATTTTTTTTGAGTATCAAAACAAAGCAGTACAATTGTTCTATCCCATTTATAAAAATTAAAATATTTAAAGAGACAGCATACTCTTGATACACATATCTACCAGGGAATGCATATCTACCAGGTCAACACTAATCTTGCTTCAAATCACTGTTCTGTCTTTGTAAAAGCAGCGCCAAATTTATAATTAAAATCTCAGAAGTTTCTAGATTTGTCCTAATATTGAACAAAATATCAGGTTTAGAAGAAGACTTTACCTTCAGCATGCAAAATCCAACAATGCATTTTGGTTTGATCAACACCCGACGAATCATAGAATAACCATTACAGTTGTCCATCTCCTGTATTCTCTGTTGATTGTATTTTGTTAAAGATAGTATAAGTTGTAGTGCTAAAGCTTGAGTGTCTTCACAGCTGCTAATCTCTACTACCTGAGGAAAAGGCAAATTTAATAAGACAGTTTAAGTGGGAAACATCTAGAAAAAAGCTTTGTTGCACTCCTAAGTAACTTAATCCCTAAGTAACTACTTATGGATTAAGTCTCTTCTAAATCATTTGAGATTATGTACATAACCTTCATTTTGTCTGTGTTCACATTCAGATATTATACTTGAAGTGATAATTTCTACTGTGCTAAATTATGATCTACTAAGGAGATACAAGTCCCATTACAAGAATCCCTTTCAAAGAAAAAATCTGTTCTAAATAAATTTTAAGTAGAAGGTACTTGCCATACTACAAAGTCACAAGGTTGTGAAATACATGAGCCACTAATAAGAATCAACTGTTTGCCCTGAAAAAGGTATTTTTTGAAGTGGTTAAGCTATGAAAAAAGGTTCCTGAAATTCTGAACTAAGTCTAGGTGTAAATGTCTAACATTGAAGTTTTATTTTATCCATAAAGAGACCAGCAAATTTATAGATGAAGACCATGAATCCTTTCCCCCTCTTTGCTTTCTACAATTCTTGAAGTCCAAGAGCAACTAGTATTTTTACAAAAAAAATACAAGAATGAAATCTCACAGTAATGAGATTTCAGGTCCTATAGGTTCTCTTGACATGTACCTGTTAATTCTGCTGCACTTACACATTTATACACCTGGATTATAAGACCTGTATTGTCTCACAGTTGATCTATCCTCTGCTTGCCTTACTGATGCAAACAGTCTTCAGCAGGATCTATAGCAGATACTCAGCATAACTTTACATAATAAAATAACATGGATTAGGATTTTCACCTCAGAGTTCACTATCAGTGCTGAAATTACAACAGCCAGTTTTTTATAACCATTATCTAATGTGCATTTGTTACTATTCTCACCATATCTCTCAGAGCAATACCAGAGGCATATAAATCAGGCAAGTCTTAGGCCTACAGTAGTATTTTCAATTAATTGTAGCACTTCAGAGACTGCTAGCACAAACATCAGCCTCTCCATGTACAGGTCACAGTTAAGCAGTAACTAAGTTAAGGCCTTACTATTTTTCAAATAGCCATTTTTCTTAGGATAAGCCTTTGAAGACAGGTGAACAGTTATCACCAAAAAGCTCTCACAATTCACTAAAAGAAAATAAAGCTTTGTGCACCATGTCGTTTCATATTTATTCATGCTTGCATTGTGAATATCCTGTGGTTAGAGATATGCAATGAATTTCTCAAAATGAGAGAAAAAATATAATCAGTTCTAAAGCATCCCTCAAGATAATCTCTTCTGATATTTAAAAGCCCCATTTCTAAATCATAATATAACTCCATCTTGCATACTGGCAATATTATAAAAGCCATAATACAACAGAATTATAATTACATTTCCAGTTTAAGACAGCCTGCATGATGCAGTCTTATGCTGCAGGTATTTTTCACAATTTTTCTTTAACAGAAAAGCATCACATAAAGAATAGAGCAAGGCAGCTAGAATAATGTGATTTTCTACACAAGATACAAGGAAAATTTTATATGGGAGAACACATACACACACCCTACTCCTCCAGCCCCCTTACCCTAGCAAAGAGGAAAACAAATGCACCAGTTCCTCCAATTTCATGTAGTATGCTCTGAAGAGTTTTATATTCAACTGGCTGAAGTGCTTTTAGGTGATGAGAGTCCAACGCATTGCTCTGAACTTCTTTCAAACTGAAAGGTCTCTGAGAAGGTACAGTTTTCACTTGACCTTTCAGTCTAATGACAGGCTCATATATGGTGTACTGACCAGGGCAGCTTGTGGTATAAACAACAGCAAGACTCTCCTGAAAAGAAAGGAATTTAATTTTTTTCTAGAAATTTAAAACAACCCCCCCCCACCCTGCCACCAAGGACACAAAAAGCCCAACACAAAAGTAACCTAACAGCAAGTAGTAACAACTTTGGCTGTTCATTTCTACTTTACCATTAACGTGCACTGAGGTTGCATGTAGATGCATGTACACTAAAATGCAGCAGGATTCCCAAATCTTAGCAAATGCATGCAATAGCTAAAGAAAATTAAGAAAACACTAAGGAATTTCACCAAGGATCCCCCTCTCATCACCTTAAGAATTACATAACTGTTTTGCATAAAAAAATAAGTTACTCACAAATTTAAAATAAAATGAGCATATTGAGGTATTGAGTAGAGACTTTCCTTTTCTAAAATGGCAAGTTCAAAATATGGGTGTTTTTTAAAATCTTCTCCAGCTTTTTGTTTTAATTCTATTCTTTAATCAGTTTTGTCATAAGAGAAACTCAACACAAATTTCATTAATGAAGAGACTTAAACCAAAACCAAAGCTCCTTTGGAAAGTAGCTAACTTTTTTCACAGAAATGTAAAATTATCTTTTTTGGAAGGTTATTTAAAATAGAGAAATAATTTCATTTTAGGAGTCTTGCACTCTATGCAAATGTGCAATGATCGATTTATCACTTGAGCACAGGGCTCTTCCCTCTGCCTAGCTGGTTTTCCTTAAGGCAAAATAAGCTTATAAGTTGCATGACTGATTTGTTAAGCTATTATCCAATTCATTTCTTCTTAAACCTACTCAAAATTTAGTACCATTGTCTACAGGGATCACATCCAGACAGAATGAGCCTTTGCCTACAGCTACAAAAGGAAATCAGAAAAATCCCTCTAGTGGGAACAATTCATACAGCAAGAACTACTAGTGTATGAATTCCCAGAATATAGCAGCCTTGACTGATAAGCAAGTTTTATTTTATTGTTCTGCTAGCAATAAGTATATTTACACCTGCATCTGGCAGGGCTGTTTTAGGCAGGAAAGATGAGAAAAGCAGTACCTCCCAGCTGGAAAATTACTTTTCAGCCAAACGTGATGCAAACTTAATTCCTCCAAAACCTTCAAGGAATTTGGATTAATTCTTTTGCTTCCTTAAAGCCAGATAAATCCTCATTTCTCCTCTCAGTTTTAATCTTAAAAGGTTAATTTAGCATTCCTTGGCTACTTTTGCACTTAATGGAGGGAAGAGCTATGTATCCATCCTAAAGCTTTTGGAGGCACCTGTTTATCCACTATGATTTAATGTGTATGAATTAATGATTTAATGTGTGTGATTTAAATTAGTTATAGATGCTGGAACATCTAGAAATTTTCAGAACCCAACCTAAAGCAAGATGAAATGGTCATCCTGTGTGGAGGTCAGCTCCCATTAAAATAATTAGGAAGAGCCCCACAATGATCTTAATGAGAAGAGGATTTGATCATCTCTGTTTTGATCAAATTAAGCACTTTGCGAAACAGCAGGAAACACATTCCTACTTTCTTAAAAAGATTAAGGACCATTTTAAAGTAGAAACTTACAATTAGAGGCCCAACATCCACTTCCTTTTTTGTCATGAAGAGCTCCTTAATTTGTTCACATTGTAGAATCTCTTTACTTATGTACTTTGAGCAGTCAGTCAATGTTTTGCCATATTTACAAGGCATTACCGATGTGAAGTCTGGGCCACATGTGTATAAGTAAAATGCTTCCTCTGGTCCAATATTTGCACCTAAAATCCAGAAAATAATCTTTTAACTCTTTACTATACAGTAAAGCAAAATTCATACATTGGCTAATAGGATCAGAGACTTTACTAAGAATGTCACCAATTGGATTTTTTAGGCTCTGATGATGAAACAATCAGTGCAGCCTAATGACTGCTATTAGCTACAGTAGATCAGTGACTTCTGACACATCACAGGCCAGATTAATTCAGTGGCAAAGGCAACTGAAACCAAGTCAGGAAAACTACCTGCATGAACTGAAGATCAACATCTCTGAATAATTTCACTTTTTAGAATTAAAAAGTCATCTATCCAAGCCTCCTCAAAGCTTTCAAAGCATAGCAAGATTTCAGATAGCAACAAAATGCTGCATTGTCTTGGAGACTTGGGCAGTGACTGAGCAGGATGCAATAACAGCTCACTACAACTGACAGAAGTGGAAAAAATCCCATAGGAAGTAGGAGACCAAATAAACCTTCCTCCCCTTTCTGTGCAGCAAATCTTGGGTCATCTGTGATCTGAGAGCACAAACTCAAAAGAAGCATCCAGGAGGAATCAGGTCTGATGTGTGGGTGCGTGACAACTCTAAAGCAGCAAATCCAGGGCTGTCTGGATGCACCAGTTACGCAGGTGGCAGGCAGGTGGCAACCAGACCATGTAGATTCTACAGGTTACATTTATGACAAGTTTCTCACCTCTAGCACACAAATGCACATCTGCACACACAGGACCTGCATGCACCACACATCCTGGGCAAACTGATCTCACTTGTGGAGCAGTCCTGACTGGGACACATCATCTGAAATGCCAGGTGACAAAGCAGCAGGGTTCCAGCCTTCAGCATTAAGCAAACACCCAGAAGTACTAGATAAGACTTCCCAAGGAAGGAGGAGAATTATACATCTAAGAAATCTCTAAAGTATCACTACAAGTTCCAGAAATAAGCTTGCTTAACTCCAAGCATTCAGTGGTTCAGATTTTGTTAGCTTTTTAATATGCTTTATGCAATTTGAAGCTAGCAGGTTAGCAGCAGGAAAGTGAAATCAATTTTCCAGGTAAGAGACTGAGTGCTTTAAGAAAAAAAAAACAATAGAGCAAATATCACTATCTCTCTATCACCTACTCCAAGGTATTATTTTAAAAAATTCTAAGAAATTTGCCAATTATGGCACTAAACAGGAAGCAAGAGAATATGGCAGAAGGACACATTAGGAAGTATCCAATACTGAAACATTTGTCTACATTCTCCCTGATATATTATGCTGCTAAAGGTTGTACTGTTGTTTTTACTGTAAAAACTTGGCATGTTAAAAAAGACATTAAAATAAGCAATTGATTTTGGAGGGGAAAGAGGAAATGAGCACTCATTCAAGGAAAAAGCATACAAAAGTACCATTAAATAGAAGCAGATTTCCAAGATCCCATCTACCCGACAATCGAAGCAGATCTTCTTGGGATGATGTGCAATGGCCAATCATGCAAAATGTTTTGTTGCTGTCAGATGATAAGCTTGTTTTCCTTGGTAGTGCAAAATCTAAATTAATCTCACATTGCCTAAAAATACATATAAACAAACAAGTTGAAATATTAAGAACTGATCAAAATTGCTATCTAAGATATTCAGCTGAAGTTTAAAATTCATTTTAATATTCAGTAGGTGAGAAGACATGCTGTCTGTCATCAACAATAATTTACTGAAGTCCTCTTCAACATCCAGGCACCTTGACACTCAGTAACATAAGATATATGCACTCCAATATTGCACAGAACAGATGAATAGAGTCCCAGCTAGGGTTGCCATGAAATCAAGTTTTCCTAGCTCTGAAGTACTTTTCTTCTTTCCTCTGACCTCAAAGAGGAAATAGTATGTAACACTCTACACACTTCTAAAATACCACAATTTTTCAATCATTTCTACTACTCCTAACAAGTCAAAGTCCTTTGAGCAGGCTAATACACATTGTGAAAACTGTGGTTCCCAAATGCTGGAAAACACCATGTTGAGGATTTGCTTGGACCAGGAAACATTGTCAGAACTGGTGAGCTGCACAGCCACAGGCAATAAGCCTGATGCTTTCAGAAAGCATCCAATTAACTTTATGTGCCTTTACATAAACATAAGACTGATTAGACTGTAAAGGTCATTCAAAGCTTCCTGAAAGAGCCTATTAGCAAACTAGCAACTAAAATCTATATATAGAGAGGCCTCAACAACTACACATGGGGAGAACACTATAGTATTTTTAGCTTTCCCCTATATGTCCATATTTGGACTCTATTGAACACCAGCATGCACAGACTTAACATAGCCTTCATAGACTGGACTTTAGGAAGAAAGGCTAAAGACTGTGATATTTAATAAATTCCTATTTCTCTAACCAGTGAATAATTCATGCAGGCACAGGCTCACTCAACCTAGTATCAGGTACCTCATTTAGGAGCATGGACCTCAGCTTTGCAGTGGAAGTAGTACTTCTCACCATCAGTTCTTGTCTGAAATATTTTTTTATCTTCTTCCCTATACATTTTTCTCAGTGGAACAAAGTGACTACCTTTTCTCCTACTCCTCTTAATTCCTACTTCCTACAGTATTGCCTGACTTACACCTCCTTAATTTGGATTCAAACAGATACATTATACCTACTGCTAACTTTATGCCATATCTTATTTTGGATCTTACTCAAAATCTTGTAGTACTTGCCTCTTTCACTTATTTGTAATGAAGAAAAACTAATGTCTACACCAGTCCGTGGTATAAACTGACAATTCTCAAAGTAATCCATGAATATTCTGGATATCTCTAATATTCCAAAGAATTCCTAACAGCGTAACGTACTCCCTCTCCTATCCTACTAGAAGATTACTCAACCTTAACTGCAGCTTGCACCAAAGTAATGCAATGTTTTCTTAACAGAAAATATCTTTAAAAGAAGATAAATATCTAGGTACAACTTATGTGTTCTTTACCTCTGACCAGAAACCCAGAGCAACAGCTTTCCATGGAAATTTTTCTTGCCTTCTGGCTTCTGCAAGTATTTTAATGCCAAATGCTGCCACCTGCCCACAAGGAAAACATTCCCTGGGGATTCAGCCTGTGCCAGCAGACCAGCTTTCATCTCGTCATTTGGATCCATGCACATACTATGTAAACAACAAAAAAGAAAAAATGAGGGTGTGTGTTTTCATATTTTCATTTAGAGTCCAAATCTGCACATTTTGACATCAGTTAATTTGAGATTGTGTTCCTTAACTTTGACAGGTAATTTTTTTGATCACAGTTCTATTTTTAGAGTACTCAGCATAAGGTAGGGAAATCATCACAACACTTTCACCTTTATTATTTAACTTGTCTGCATAAATCTGCTTACATTTAAGATAAAAATATCTCTATTTTAGAGAAAAGTTGAATTCAATTTACTGAAAAAATGCAGGTGCTTTGAACACGGAAATAAAGGGTTCTAAAATTTCAGTTTTAGACACATTTCAAGGATACTTAAGGATTATTTACGAGAACTAAATTAGTGCTAAAATGTGCTCAGAAGATTAAAATCAAGACTGTCCCAGTAAGTATTACACAGCAGCAATTTTCACAGCTGAAGTGTGAAAACCTACAGCTGCAAAAAACTTCTCCATCTTCTCACCTTTATTGTGTCATTTCATTAGAACTCGAATTGCTACTTTGTGGGCAGTTATTTATAAATGACTACATGAAACATGCAAGACCAGAGCTTAACAGTTGAAGCTGATAAACCTACAGATTTGTATCCAACACACTTACTTGATGTGTGCAAGATGTCTCTACTATAGAAATTAGTTCTCTACTCTCCACCAGTACTCTCTGCAAGTTGCTACTACAGGTTACAATACAATATGTCCACAGGACTGCTTCTGGACTAATACACCATACCGAAAAATGAATGCTCCAGTGTTCAAGTCTGCCCAAACTTGTATCATCAGAGCTTTGGAACCCAGTGAAATGATGTGAATACAGCCATCTTCAACAAGTTTGTCTCCCAGGGTTACATATTCCATTCCTACAGACTTTGTTTCTTCTAGAAATATAAACATGTTGCAATTACAATATAATACAACAACAATGCCTTTTACAGCATGTATCAAGGGTGAAAAGAAACCGTTCAGGTACTGCATAGAATTGGGTTTTGTTTGGTTGAGGTGGTTTGGTTTTCTAAGTGGGTTGACTAATAAGCATTATTCTCTTTAGAAACCTAGGTCTCAAACAGAAATAGAGGAACTTAGCACTAACTCAGCAGTTTATATGTTTCTGTTTGTAACATATAAATCCACTGAACTGAATACACTCTAACAATGATGCTTTTGACATAACAGATTACATTCCTATGTTGAACTATCAGTGTGCACCAAGAAATCTTCAGATTTTTCTTCACAAATCATCCTACTCTTTAAGCATGATCAGTATTCTTACTTTACCAAGCAAAAGCACAGACCTAACAAAAGGAACTCTAGTGATTTTCAAGGTTCAGGGTTGGGTTTTTCCTCCTTCTCTTTAAATACAAAAAGAAGGAAAAAAGAGTAAAGGTATTCTAAGTGTTGTGAATGGAACACATTTTAAATAAGGAACATTCCCTTTACAAATTATAATCCAAAAGATTCTGCTTAGAACAGTTTGACAGCAGTTGAGTCCCTACAAAAGTATAAACAGAAAATTATTTTACATCTGTTGGTATTTACATGGTGCACACACAAGGAAAGTTAAGAGGAGTTATACTGAGTCAGCTTGAGGCTTGATCATCAATACATGAAATCAAATAAACTCAAGCAGCTGTTTTCTATAACTACAGCTGCAGCATTTATTATTTTCATCATAACATGAAGTAGCATAAATATTACTGAGGTTACAAATTCAATGAGAATACTACATTTCTTAGGAAGCAGGCATTAATCTAATTCAAGAACTAGGGTTGGAAATGCTCTATCTCTAAGTATATAGTACAGTAGTCAAAAAAAATCAGAAATACTACCATTGCTTTTCAATATCGATCATAAAATTTCAAACTTTTGTGTACAGTACATAGATTGGAATATTTGTAACCAGAATCCTTTAATGCTACCTAAATAAAAACAAAATACTATATCCTCACCTGTGCTGTCAAAACTGTTCTCTCTTACAGCTATGAGTCTGCTTCTCCTCTTGACTTTTTTCCCCTTTTCGGTTGAATTTTCTGCTTCATGAGCATACTCCAGACGAAACCACAGGGAGACACTGAAGCCATCGGACATGTGTGGCCAACAATTTTGCCCAACTAAAGGCAAGTGAATTGGGGCTACATGCCAAGAAGAAAGTAGCTGGTGACTCAAGTTTTCACCATCTGCCTCTTTCTTACTCTGTGACAATTTTGCTCTTTTTAGTAGTCCAGCACTTTTATTGTTGGAAGTGCCAGCACATTTTTGTGAGGAATTGCTGCTCAAATTTGTGCCATTCAGCAAAGGAAAGGCAAGGTATTGTAATGGATTCATATAAATATTAGTGTCTACAATCTTCAATACACCCTTGAGTAGTACCTCCTAGAAGACATAAAATAAATAAATGAGAAGAAAAAATAAACTGTTTACACCATGTAGTCAAGTATCATGCAACTAAATAGACGCCTACTCCTCATTTAAACCTGGACTTATGTTTTACCAAGAGAAGTGAGTTTGCATATCCAAACCTAAACACATTGGCAAAGCGTTAGGTAGCAACTTCAACAGACTGTGGCCCAACAAAGCTTTGGGGATTTAGTCTGGGCAGAAGAGACTTCAAGTTACCATGCTTAGATATCTGCTGAAATGCAGCAGGTGGTCATTGCACAGTCTTAGCTCACTCCTGTTATGTGCAGCATAAAAAGACATCACCTTTTACCCTGTGTTTTAAGGCTGGTTAAGAAAGCACACACAGGCCATGACTTTGTTATTGCATAACCAGTAACAAAACTAGCTGAGCCCTTAAGCCAAGAAGTTTCTCCTGTTATTTGGCTGATAATTACACACTAGCATTGAAAAATTGACTTGTGACTCTTTTGTTTGGTTTGGTATTATTTCACACTGCCCAGTATTTTTTTTTCTTTTCTTCCACTTATTTTTCTACAGACTCTCACAGAAACCAACAGAGTTTGGTTTCAGCACTATATCCCACACAAGCAGTAGATTCCAGCATCCCACCAACCAACTGAGGACACGTTTGAAAGTAATTCCTGCTGCTAAAGCATTCTCAAAATAGTGAGATGCCTCATAACTTTAAAGGAATTGCTCCTAATTTTACAGTATTATTGTTTTGTCATCCATAACCACAATGTCAGTCTCCTTGAGAGGATTCTTGGTTTCTTGTGCTGAAGAGAGTTTCCAGGACCAACACACCCTTCAAAACCCTTCTCTTCTCATTTCCTCTTTCTTTTTCCAGTTTTGAGAAGGAACTATTTCTACAACCAAATTTTATTTGCTCTGATCAGTTCAAACATTGCTGTGCATCTCCTTATTTCCCCAAATTCTTGGACACAAAAAGATTTTCTTTTTGCTTCATTTTTCTCATTAGACCTCTGAATTTTGCTATGTGTTACTCCATACATACCGTACAAGGTGTCTTCTCCAAAAATATCCTCAGAAGAAGAGTTAGCTCTTCTGAACAAGTCTGTGAACTCATCAAGGAAACCAGCAGATCTACCAGCACCATCTGACATGCTAAAAATAAGGAGACAATAATATTGTTGAAATGGATTTTTTTAAGTTTTAAAGACTCATATTCTATACTATTATGAGGAAAGATTAATTTGGAATTGAAAGTGTTTTTCAAAACCATTTCAGATTAAGGAACCAATAAAAATTACAAGATGAATTCTAAAGAGGTCCAACAGTACTTCCTGACATTATAATTCAAAATTTTATTGAATCAATCAGTGCTATGCTAAATTTTGTCCCAGGTCTGCAAAATAGAGTGAAAGTCTGAGAACCAAGTGTCTGCCTGGCAAAGGCTCTCCCCACAAAGTCACCATGGATCCAAATCCTGGGATGGGTTTACATCACCTCCTGTTGTGAAGCACCCTCAATACATAAATCTACCTGAGGGCAAACATTTCACCTGCTTCCACATTCTTGGATTAGCTAGCTGCTTTCCAGTTAGAAATAAAACTCAAGGCATTATCAAGATCTGGGTTACAAAGAAATTGGAAATACAGGCTTACATTGTGATGGAATGAGAATTAATCAGCTGCTATTTTTTCCCAGCAGTGTTTAACACTGTCACACTAGTGTTTATGGTTTCAATTGTCATTTTCACATCTGCCAGTATTTCTTTATTTCCACTACCTCAGAAATAACCCTATATTTACACTAAACTTTCTTGCAAGTTAAAAAAGCAGCTGCATAAATTCACACGCCAATGAATTTCCTTTGTCAGTTTTGCATTGGCACTGTTTGACTGTGTATACATTAGATTTTAAAAACCAATATTTAAGTTACTTGGAGCTTTAACTCACCATGAAAACTAGATTCTGTTTGTGTCAATATATTCAGAAATCCTCCCAAAAGGTGTTTAACAGCTCCCTGTACAAAAGAATAGGAAAAATCAATATCTGAAGAATATCCCCCAGCTCAAAGAACTAAGAAATAAATTCTTCTAATCAATTCCTGCCTGCTATTGATTTCAATGATAATTTAGATTATTTGAAATTATGGACTGTTTTTATATTTGCCAGTGAACAATCTTTTGTGCTGTGTACAGTTCAGTTGCAGAAGAGAGACTTTGAATGTCATATCATTATCTTTTGCAGGAAGGATACTCAATTTAGTAAAAAAAGGCAACTAAAAGAAACTCCAAAGGATCACGAGGGCATGACCATTTGCACAACTGACTTCTCATACAAAGTTATGAAGAAAAAAAGCATGGAATATTTTTCAGGTACATGATTCACGGTTTCGAAAAGTACATATTCAATAAAAAGTTTAGAATGCTTACATATACATACAAGCAGATATCTGCCCTTTTTTCCTTAAGGCCCTGACAATCATAAAATCTATCTGTAGGGATTGAACAGTCTTGATAAAAGAAAGACACCTGAAAAACTCAAAAGCTTTGAAGGACAGATACCTTTCAGTAAATTACTTAGCTCCTGGTAACTTAAATGCAATGCAGTTGACAATATCAGTCATTTACACTGTTTCACATCTTATAAAATCCCATAAAAAGTGAGAATATTCAAGATCACTCTATTAGGTATGATAAAATTAAAAATACACAACTGCTTAACTGCCACCTCTGGTAATAACATTTTTACCTGTTCTATAAGGACAGTGGCATTTCTCTCCTTCTGATTGATGATATTCAGGCAGCTTTGGAATACATGAGCAAGCACATCTAAACTTGCATTACCAGCTGAGAGCAAGTTTAATTCTAACATGCAAATTTCAGGATACATTAATTCTCCTTGATTGATGTTTTCAGCCAGGCCATTAAAATAACCCGAAGCACCAGCACATCCTGATTCCGCCTTTGTGTCTGCTCCTAAAAAGAAACCACATGTGTCTTACTGAAACTTACTCAGCTGAATACAGTTTGCATATTTAAGCAGGACATCCAAGGACATATCTCCAACCTTCTCACAGGTACAAAACAAAAAAAATCACTAGGTTATAAGCAATTTTCAGAGATTAGCATAGTTTTATATTCTGCTTCAGATTTTTCTATTTTCCTGCCAACACAGAAGGGCAAGGATGCAGTTTCTCCCATTACATAGTCTTAAACTATCTGGCTTCATTTCCTGGGAATTGGACACATACAGAAATGGCAAAATATGCAGTTCATGAAACACAACAGCAAAATCATTGCAACAAAGCCCCAAACTTCTACACAAACTTTGAGCTTGCCAAGAAAGGAGACAAATTTAAATAATTTCATATTAAAAGGCCGGATGAAGCAATTTGTTATTTAACTCTGAAAATGCACATGACAGAATAGCTGCATGATAATCAAAGAAAAAGCCCCAAATATGTAAGCCTCCCTGTTACATTTTGGAGAGATTTTAAATTATTTAAAATTATTTGGTACAGACACATGTTACATGCAAGTGTATCATGGAAGTTTTTCAGATTAACTTTTTAATTCAGAAATGCTTTAAAAATATTATAAATCTATTGATAAAGCCTAGTCACGCAGGTAAACAGCAGCAGTTTGATGCAGTTCTATTAAAGGCTGTTGCTGCTCATGCTGATCTCATACCAGAACATAAGCACCCAGGTGTGCTCAGCACAAAGGAAAAAAATTAAAGCAAATTCATGTTTAAAATTAATTACACAAACAGAATACAGCAAGATACGCGCACATCAATTGTTTAGAATAATGAGATATGTTGTATAACAAGGGGGCTATCAAGTCAAATGAAGCATGTGATTGGGAAAAGCCAAATTGTGCTTGACAAACCTGATTGCCTTCCACAAGCCAGAAACCTGCTGGGTTGATATGGAATGAGCAGTGGATGTCTACCTGGATTTCTCCAAGGCTTTCCAAAGTTTCCCACAGGCTCCTCCCAGATAAACTGATGCATTAGGGTGGAGACAAGGGGTCTGTGCAGTGGGTGGGCACTGACTGCCTGGCTGCACCCAGAGGGGGTGGTAAATCCTTTTTAAACTGGACAACTGGGGTCCAAACTGTCACAAGTGGGGTCCCCAGGGACTGATATTGGGCCCAATGAAGTTCAATATCTTCATGAGTGATCTGGGTGATGGGATCAATCCACCCTGATGGAGTTTGCCAATGATACCAAACTGAGTGGGGAAGTGGGCACTTGGGAAGGGAGAGCCACCCTGCAGGAAGACCTGGATAGGCTGTAAGAGTGGGCTAATAAGAACATTATAAAGTTCAGCAAGGACAAATGTAATGTTCACATGGGAAAATAGAAACCAGGAGTGCAGCACAGACTGGGATCTGCCTGGCTGGAGAGCTGGGGTCCAGTGGGCAGCAAGCTCAGCATAGTGAACGTGTGCTGCTGTGGCAAGGAAAGCCAATGGGATGCTGGCCTGCATCAACAAGGACATCATCAACAGGGATTAAAAAACCTTTATCCTACTCTATTCAGTGCTTGTCAGGCCACATCTGGATTGCTGTGTTTGGTTATGTCACCACTACACAAAAAAGACAGGAGGGAAGGTTGAGAAATCTGGGCTTGCTCAGCCTTGAGAAAAGGCAGTTTAGAGGACATCTTATCACCATTTAAAAGCTGTCTACAAAGAAGGTAGACTCCTTTTTTACAAGAAGTCACATGGACAAAGCAAAGGGTAACAGGTACATGTTACTTCTGGGGAAATTCCACATAGACACAATGAGAAAGTTTTCCCTAATGACAAATCAGACATTGGAAAATATCTCCCCAGAAAAGTGGCACATTGGGTACTTTAGATCCAGATGGACAAGGTGCCAGGCTACCTTGTCTAGATTGTGCTTTTGGGAAAAAAGGTTGGACCAGATGATCCTTGGGGTCCCTTTCAATCTAGTATTCTATAACATAATTAGACTATTTAATTTTCTTTACAATCCTAAAGAAAAAATTTTGAGCACTGATCTTCAGAAAAACTACTGGTACATATCTCTGGAGTTTCTAGATCACAATAACACACTTGAGCCACATCACTTTGGAGCAAGAGTCACATATACCAAAACAACCAAGACAGAACAATTTCTGTAACACTCAGAATACTTATCTCTCCATTTGTAACTCCATCCTACTGGAAGTAAATAAAGTTAATTATTTCTATCTATTAAAGGTGCTTGCACTGTTTTGGTACATCTCAAAAGACAAACAAACTTTGCTATATCAAAAAGACAGCTTTGTATATTCAGAAAGTTCCCATTTACCTTCATTCTTGGTTTCACTATCATCAGGATTACTTTCACTATCTGCTTCATATCCTTCCTCTTCAGCAAAAAGCTTAAGACTACAGCATTGTGATTCTTCAGTTTCTTCAGAAATTTCTCCAGGTTGTGACACAGGCTCCTTCTCAGTGTAATGGGTCTGTACAATACAACCAAATAGACTGTCATTGGTCAGAAAAAATATCTTTGGATCAGAAAAGCAAATAATATAGAAATGTCCAAGTGCCTATTTTCTCCAATCCCACTGGGGAAAGAAACAAATTAATCATACACTTCCAAGAAACCTGAGATATGTTAAAAATCCTTCATTATTCTGTAAAAAACTGAATCTGCAAAGAGAGATTTTTCTTACTAACTACCAGATCAAAGTTTTAGGAAACAGAATTAAAACTGTTTCTAAATCACTATCACCATCATCATGCACCTTGACATTCACTGAAAGGTGAAGAGGTGAAGATGTCTACAGCCACTAAGGTCACTCAACATTCCCATTTGAAGCCCTTCCTTTAAGAGTTCATCACACTGTTGTGAGATGAAAAAGCATGACTCATTTCTGAGCAGTAATTGTGGGGACTAAATCAATAAACAGCATTCCACTTTGGTATGAGAAGCAGAGATTTCATCTTCAACTGTCACAATAATCAAATACATCTAAACATTTCCTATCAGGTTTAAAAAGACCCAGAGAACAAATCTGAGAAAATCTTGCATTATTCAGAATGAGACTGTTTAGCTGGTGTTTCATACCTTTTCAATTTTTTCTTCAGAATGATCCAGATCAGCAGAAAAAGTGCCCAATGCAACACGAAGCAGTGAATCAAAGAGAGGCTTTGCCAAGTCAGTTTCTATCACTTTTGACTGAGCAAGCTGCTCTCTTATTTCAAGTAAGATATCATCCACACAGGTATTCTGTGTTTTGGGGGAGAAAAACATTTTGATTTGAGTTACTTTTTCAAGCTAAAAGAAATAGTTTAGCTCCTTCATTTAAGAGTTTCTCCTTTGACCTACACTAATCTGACTTTTCATCTAAAACCACCAGGTTTCATCCAGTCTCTTGAAATAAGAAAGATTCATCCTATATGTCATGACAAATTTAATTGGAACCTGCACACTGAAAAAATCTGGCAAAATGCTGCTATTTAAAATTTGCAGGTGAAAGTGCTGTTTCAAAAATAAACATTTTTGAAACAGCTTCAGGTACACTGTGCATTCAAACCACACCACATTACTAACAGTTGACAGAGTGTGACATGTCCAAGATCATAAAAACAATGAATGTTCAAGACAGAACTCCAGTTTCCAGGTCTTTCCTGCACTCAATACCTCCTGCTTTGCAATAAATTGTCAAGTAAAATTCAAGACAGTAATTAAACATTAAAGAAAAGTGAATGTGTCTTCTGTGAATTAACAACTTCTTGTGGAATACTGAATTATTCCACCTCTAAGGCTTAAGGAATAATTTTTTCAGGTGTCCTTTCAGTATCTGTACCCTTCAGTAGTTTTTTGTCAAGCACCACGGTCTGCTCAGAACCATCCTCAAAAAACAACATGAGTCACTAGGTACAGTGGTCACATCTTGCCTGCACAGCTTTCCTGCAGCATCCCTTTCACACACATTCTCCACTAAATACTCTTTCTGAAAAGAGTCCTACTCAAGCAGACCACTACTCTGACTACTAAGCTCATTATTTAGCTGTACACTTCCAGTACTATACAAAAAATGGTATAAAAAACTGCATAAAGTTTTTACCTCCCTAGAAGAACTTTTCACTAAATTACTGTTAAAATAATATGAAACAAATAGGAGCAAAGGAAGGTAGACAAAGTTGCACAGTACCTGGTGAAACATCTCCGCTTCTGTCTTCTGCTGCATGGTGCTTGCACTGTGTAGGCAGATGGTCAGCAGAGCTTCTAGAAGTCTGATACCTTGGAGTGCCCACTCAGTCTCTTCTCTTGCAGAAGTCCTTATCCCTTCAAGATTGGCAACTGAAGTACCCAAAGTGTGTTCCATACTCACAGGGCTGTCACAGGAGCCAGAGTCAGGCACCAGCTGCTCAGCACCAGCAGGACTGCCAGAACTATCAAGCTCCAATTGCGTCACCTCTCTGCTTTTAGCCAGCTGAACAGAGTCATCCTTGCTGAGAAGCTCAGTTCGAGGACTCCCATGTGAACTTCTGCTGCTTTCACTCAATACTCTCTCCCTCTTTTCTTGCTCCTTTTCTTTATTTTTTGCAAGTTTCTGAATTATCAGGATTAGTAATCTCTGGCATGCTTCAAAGCCTCCAAGTCTATGGAACTGTCTCTGGAAAACTGAACTATACAAATAGATGCAACGACACATGGACCAAATATCTGCAGCCCTATGAATATGTTCCAGAGAGGGCAAAGTAAGGCTTTCCAGGGACAGATATGGTAATTTGTGGCCTAATGGCTCACTGGCTGTACTATCATATCCTGATGTATCTTCACACTCATTAGCTGAATCCAGATCACCATCTGCTTCTTTACTTATACATAAAAAAGCAACACAGAGGAACAGGTTTATTGTGTTGACGTGAATGTCTTGGCTGACAAACTTTTTCTTTTTTGGGTAAGCCTCCTTCAAGCCAGCATAAAACTTGCTCAGGCTTTGAGGAACTTCTGAAACAGCATGCTGGCTACAAAGAGAAGTGGGCAAGTCAGACATGGATTCCTTTTGTTCACTGTTCAGGCCTTCCAGTTCTGGTGTTGCTTGGTCTTCCTGCTGATCATCAAGGCAGAGTATCAATGTCTCCAACACCTTCAAAGAATGGCTTCTTAATGTATCTAAGTAATTTAACTCAATAATTTGATTCACTCCATTACAACTCAGAAACAAGTCTCTAATTACTCTGCAAAAGAAAGCATAAGAAAGTTACTTTATAAAGTACCTAAAACCTCATGTAAGTCAGCAATTGCTATAAATCACTGTAAATTAAAGAGAAAAGGAACTTGTCTGCAGCACTCTAGGATCCCAACTCAGCATTGTCCAGCTTGTAGTGGAAAATTCAACTTTTTTGTGAGATATAATGGAGGAAATATCTCCCTCTAAAATGCAGACCACAAAAATATATGATGCTCAAAACACTAAAGGTGGTTAATTAACTCTATTTATGACATTTACTCTTTAGTGGTATTTCCTTGCCCAAATATTTTATTAGAAAATGAAGCTATTTCCCTGTTTGGTGATTTCACCAGAAAGCAGTGATTCCTTCTCAAATAAACTTGATGGCATATTCCTAACTGTCGACTAGGTGCATGGATGATGAATTTCAGATAAATTCTGGAATACCTTTCAAGAATAAGTTTTTGTGCAATTGTTATGTCAGCATGTCCAATATCAAAAAAAACTTTCCATATATTTGCTTCCAAGTCTATTTTTCCCTTCTTCTACTCTCCAAGTATTATACTAAGTTCATACAAAATTTAGGGTAAGGAACTGTGAGGTTTTTAGCATGCTATATTTGCTTGTAGATATCCACCTTACTTACCTCCCATCCCCTTCCCACAGGATCAGATTTACTCTGATCAAGTTACTCTAGAATGAAATGGATCATTTACTTATTTATTCCCACCTTTAAGCCAGTAAAAATAAAAGGACATTTTAAACTTTTCTCTTCATCTAAGATTTATTTCTCTTACCTCTTTGCCACTAAGTACATTTTTAAAAATTAAAGCTTCTGATACTGTTTAGGTTAGAAGTTAAAACAGTATTAGATAATCCCTTTACATAAACTGGAGTACTAGCCTACTTTTTGTCTTGGATAAACTCACTAAATTGACTTCAGGACTCCAAGAGAAATAAAATCAATCTTTCCTGGACAAAAAAACACATTCATATTCTGAAAAAAGTTCCATACATTTATTAAACAATTATTTAATCAATTTAACAATAAATAAAAAGTATCTATTGTATGCCTTGGGAGAATGTTTGTGCCTTTTTTGTGTTTTGGGGTTGTTTTGGTTCCTGTTCTTAAACTGTGCTTAAATGAACAGGATATTCTAAGTTAAAAAACAGTTATTACAGGAAAAGTAAACATCAAGCCTTATTTTTGAAAGGTGGTTTCTATAGTGACCATTCTAGAAGGAAAAGGGAAACAGATCAGAAAACTGTGTATTCTAATTCTCACAGAAAAATGACATATCAATGTGTTAAACATTCCTGACTAATTTTAGAACCAAGAACGAGGAGGCAGAGAGCATGTCACACTGGACAAAGATTTTATTTGTTGCTACAGAGTTTGGCTTGTTAAAGACCATAATTCATGAGTAGAGAGCCCTCACTTCCTATAGTTTATGAATCTAGGCTTGTATCCTGTTACTCAAGCATTTATCTTGTTGCCACCTGCAATAGGCAAACACCACCTACAGTCCAAATAAAACTTACATTCCAATCAGTAACAAATATACAAAGCTCTGTACCAAATTAGCATGTTTCCCAATAATAAACAGAAAATCAACCAACCTGGATTTTAGCAACAGAGGGAGCATCTGCAAATAAACCTGAAGCACTTCAGAAGGCAAATCCTGGCTATGGTAACTGCACATGAGTTTATCAGCGGTACTCAGTCCAAGCTGCTGCTGAGCATGGCAAGCTAGCTCCACTCCTCTCTGCAGTACGGGATTATAGATACAGTTATACAGTTTCCACTGGACCACTACATTTCCCTTTTGAATTAAGTGGCAAATATGGCTTGCAATTTGTGCGCCACGTAGTTTGTCTTCTTCAAAAATGACGTCCTGATAAGCCTCCAGTGCATGCCATCTCAACAACATATCTTCAGATCCAGTGCTAGGCAGAATTCCCTGAACTCTGCAAGAGGAACTAGATGTGGGACTGGCATCACTGGAGTTGCCCTGCAAGGCATCTTCCAGCTGAGCGAGCTGATCACAGTCAACAGTACATATATTGCATGATGCCTGTATAATTTTTGGAGAGACTTCTGCTCCACCCAGTTGATCCAATATAAATTTGTTAAGGATGTTTAGTATGTGCTGTTGAAAATTTTTTAATATTGGCAACTTGGAAGCATGGAGCAATGGGACAATCACAGACTTTGGGTCCATACAACAACATATTCCTACATTATGTACACCTGAGAGAATCTCAGAACAGGTACTGCTCAAAGAAACTTTCTGCAACAAGTGCAAACACTGGTGTGCACAAACAGCAATGCAACAGCATCTCTCAGGATAATCAACTTCTCCATCAGCAGTTTCAAAAGGATTTTTGGAAGCTTGGTTCTTAAAAGCAGATACAGAGAGTCCAGAGAGATCTCTGTGGTGATTCATGAAGTGAGAATACTCACATCGTCTGTGCCGCTTTCTTGTACACATTGATTGATGGAGCTGCTCTGATTTCACTTTTTTGACAGTGCTGATTATTTTCATGATGCTGTTGATCAGGGCTTTCAGATGCTCTGAGGCTTCCCCAGGTACTCCCTCATTCTTCATACACAGCCATTCCATTTGAAGCACCGTTACTTCAAACAGCTTAAATCCCTGCTGCTGTATGAACTCATGAACCAGATCTATAGCTTGACTAAAGTAGAATGGATTGGAGGCTGCACTTTGTAGGCAGCAGATCAAAATCTGCAAGACCCCTTCTATAGCCTCAGGTAAAAGCAAGGCTCTGTGACGATATCTAGAAAATATATAGTCCTCCTGAACCAGCTGCTGTAGTGTTTTCTTGTATCCTGGAGCAAAAGGACCAGGCTGCTTTTCCAAGGAAATTCTGATTTTTAATGCTGCTTTAAGTAAGTCTGTTAAATTTCTTCGTAAATTGTCCGGCATTGTTTCTGTATTGCTGATGTCTAAAGACATAAGATGGAGAACTGTTCGAAAGAGCATCCTCTGGATCAGAGCCACAGGTTCTTCTGTCCACCCTGCAGAAACTACTTCATTTTCTGTGTTACTACTTACATTACAGGAGTCCCCAAATCCTGATAAGAACTCTGTCAATGTGGGCACAACACTCGCTGAAAGAGCAGAGCTGTGATTCAAAGCAATATCAAATTTGCACACTTTCTCTAGGAGAGACAGTAAGACATGGCATAAGTCAAAAGGAGAGTTATTCATGGTGCTCTCAGACGTTCCTGCAGCTGGCTCATTCAAAATTTCATGTGCTGGAATAACTTTGCTGGAACCTTCTAGATTAGGGGCATTGGTATTAGAACCTGGTACCACTTCGGGAGGCTGGCAATCACTTCTACTCCCAGGGCAGCTGTCCCTAACAGAAGAGGTTAAAAAGGGCTGCAGTAACTGGGAGCGTCTGTGTTTTGTTATTACAGCAGTCTTTTCATCAGAATTGCCTTCGGAATCCGAGGTGGACAGCTGGGACCTCCTCGCATCCCGCACGGAGTAGCGGTGGGTGGTTTTGCGGAGACGGCCGCTTTTACGGGATCGAAGACTGACTTTTACAGAGGTCTGAAGAGATGAATGAGTGCTTCCATCTAAGTTTAGTTTTTCCTGAGTAGATTTCACAGAACTTGTATTATTCTCTTTGGTCAGGCATATGTCTACTGTAAAGGGTATATTAAAATCTATTGAAACAGAAAGATAACAAAGGAACATTAGAATATGTAAAGCATTTTCCCTTATTTTATAGTTAAATACTTCCAGATTTAAAATACACAGCAAATTTGTATCTTAATAGGTCATGGTTTTGCATGCACCTGTATCAGACATTTTCAGTATAAAACAGGCAGCAACAACTCATGTTTAGGGTTGGTTATTTTTAAAGCCTAGAAGAATTATTTCATTTTCTATTTAGGGTTAAACAAAAGCGTGCTAAAAGGTTTCCTAAAACTTTTTGTTGGCACAACTATTCTCAAAAAACCATTCTCAAAAAATATGTCACCAAAGTAGGTGAAAGGACTTTTTGGTAAGCAAACTAAAGGGAGGAAAAGGTCTTTTTGACTTGATGCTCCATTGTCACTTTTTGCAACTCAGCTGGGTGTGTTAGCTCACAGCCCTCTTAGGATGCATAATGACATTACCAGTGTACTAGTAATAGTAGGAAAAAAAAATAATTTCTACTTATTATCAGTGCAAATATTCAAGTATACAGACCTCAGTCTTTTTACTTCAGCATTAATTATTCCCAATACAAGCAGCAGAAATAAAAGTATGGGATTTTAAAATAGTCAGGGACAAAAGAGAGACAGAAAGGAATAATGTTTAGCGTCCTGAATATTCGTACAAAAGCCAAGACAAAAACCCCAACTTTCAAGTATGCAGTATAAAATTCAAATCTGAGTCAAAGGGCAAGCACATTTTGAAGAATAAAACAGAAGTACTACTGCTTCATTTCTACCAGTAAGCTCCAATTAAGCTATCAAAAAAGCAAGCAGAGAAACAACCGTGAATGTTCTTGGATTAAGTCCGTTGTTATTTTTAAGAAGTGACAGAACTGTAACTGGATGCTTTGGGCAGTAAAATAGCTACCATAAAACAACTGCAAGTATCCTCTACCCCATAAATTTATTACTTAGAAAAATGTCATAGTTAACAACAACAGCCCCCACCACCACAAAGCCCCAGAAGCCCACACAATAGCTATAAACTTCATTTAAGCTGAAAGAAAAGATGCTTCCATGTACAAGCACGACTGTGTCATGCTGTTTAAACAAGTCATTGTTGTGATACTTAAGAAACTAACAATCTACTTTGAAAGCAGGAAACTAATCAGGAATACTTTATCAAACAAAGGATATTACCTGCACTGAAAGAAAAAAGCTGCCTAATAGAGGGGAACTTACTTCAATTGAAGAAAAACCCTGACTTAGTGCACAACTGGATACATCATGCTTACTCTTTCTGTACTGAGAGGGTAATTTGTAGAAGTAAAAGCTGTGCATTATGTAGTGTATAAACCACAAGACCTTAAAACCTATTTACACAACAGCTTTTTAAACAAACCCTGGAAAAGCCACTAAGCTGTCACAGAATAACCAAGACATTTCTTTAATTCCATCATGATTACAGGAGCACAAAAGAATGATGCATCTCAGCAAGCAGGAAAGCTTATTATATAAAACCTCTATGAAACTGACCCTTTAAAGACTCCAAGTCTACAAACATTAACAAAAGCCTTCAATTTGGAGGAGTTGCAAATAGCAAAAAAAAAAAGCCCTGGAAGAGTTTTGGGTATGAGTCCTTAGAAACTCTCTCAAACAGTCAGGTAACTTCATTTACTTCATTCTCTTTGTTTTACCCTCTGGGAGGGAAAAGAATACATCTGACAAATATACGAGCCCAAATCAAAACAAAAAAATCTGACTCAGATCACTGCCATTTCCTTGTTCAGTTTTTACACAGCAACAAAAGCATTGCCTTTCACACTGACCAAAAGCCTTTACATTCTCTGCACAATTTTTTGGCATTTTTAAAATTTAAATTCTCTGCAGATTCCACATCTTCATTTCATGTCAGAGGATATGTACTACAATAAACTACTCTTTAGCACAGAGTCCTCAGCTCTGTAGTAAAACTTCAAGAGTAGTAGTTTTACTACATTGCTCTGTAGTAAAACTAGAAATCACTTCCTTTAAGTGTTGAATACTCTAAGTGATAAAACATACCTATTGCTTTTTCTTCCTGGACAGGGATTTTCCACACCAAGGGCAGAAGGGACAGGAGGAGGGTCAGAAGTTCCTCTCGACATGTCAGCTCCTATGTCAGGAAAAAAATAAAAGATCTTGTACTTTTAAAACACAGATTAACCTTCTTTATTTTACCAAGCCATTCAGCATTCAGCTCCCTATGTCTTTTTGCTATTTTAAGCACTGAAAAAACAGTATCATTGACTAGAGCCAGTCAGAAAGAATGATAAGTAATAATTATAGAATGATAGATAATAAATATCCAAGATATTTCTTACACCTCTAAACTGTTTCTATACAAATGCTCACCTAATCCCCCTTGTAAAAAGAATTACTCAAAAAAGAAAATCAGAAAAGTCAAAAGCACAAAACAGTGATTTTAAAAAGTCAACAGGAAGCCCCAGGCAAGTTCGAAACTTTGTTCTAAAAATGTAACAGCAAAAAAATCAAAACCACAGAATAACCACCAAAAAACCTCCACTCCTACTAGGATTCTAACATTTACATATCAAGAGTTTCAGAGCAGAGAACTGTAGAAAGCACAGAATTCAAACACAATTGTTTTGTGGAATGTTTTGCAGCACTATCAGAATGGTTTCACTCCTAAAGATCAATAACTTTCAAACACAGAAACCTGACTCAAGCATTTTAACACTTCACATGATTCTGGGACATGCAGCTGAAGTCTCCTTCCACTCAGCCTGCACTTGAGCTTCACACATGCCTTAGTCAAATATGAGCTTGCAAACAGGTCTATGATTATCTAGTTTTCCATTTTCTGCTCCTGCTGAAGGACAGAATGCAACTACAACATACCTTTTTGAATTTCTAGTCTTCCCAATTAACTCACACACTCTCCACAAAAAGGAAAGAAAACCAGCACCAAGAACAACCAACGTGAGCCAGACAAATCCACACAGTCAAAGCTCAATACAAAAACTATAACCACTTAAGAGAAGCTACTACCTGATCAATTATTGAGTTCAGAGTGGTAAGCAAAATAAACCCACGGCCTTGAACTAAGTATTGTCCCAGTGCTGCCATATGAGTTTCTTCTTCTTCATCCTCCTTGGCTTCTGTCCTTTGTACCACGGCATTGCACAGTCTGTTGACATCAGTCAAGAATTCCCGTGCCAGTGAGTTACTGGCACTGCTCATGTCTGAGCTGTAAGTAGAGGAAAGGACAGAAATTAACTCCATCAGAAAATACATTCCTTATAGACAAAGGACTGGGGGGAAAAAAGGAAAGATACAGGAAAGATTCTTCCCTGTATCTCACCCCCTCCAAAAGACAGTGTCTGCTGAACTGAGCAATCAATATACCCATGTAGGGTAGAAAGGAAAGAAAAGAACAAACATACAGAATTTCAGTGAAACTTTAGCTAACAGCCCAGGACCCCAAACACTGATTTCATAGATCTAACAAGTAAAAGCCTGCAACAGAGCATTCCCTCACACTGCATAAATGAAAGTTAACGACATTGTTCCAGCTTTTCTTTGTAATCCCTATGCAAGCTTCAACATTTGTCTGCTACTAAAAGGTCCTTGACTTGAAGCATAAGGGCAAAGCACATAGCACTTACACAACATTATACAGAAATCCTATTCTTTAATAGTTTATTTGAACAATACCATGTTATGTATTCCAACAGTATGCAGATTGTTTCAAGGGGAAAATAAAAAAACTACTAAGTTCAAATAATTTTGGGAGTTGCAAAAGTACAATGCTTTAAATTTACAACTAAACCAGACAGTGTATTCCTTCTGGCACAACTAAGCAGGTAGCAGTCACTACCAGTGTGTGCTTAATTCAAGAGACAATTCTGCTGCCATTGTTCCAGAAAAAATACCAAAAATATTGGCTCTGCTTCCCAGACTGATTAATTTTGCTTTGGATGCTCAGCAGTAGTACATGGAGAAACATTTAACTCAAACAAGACACGAAATGCAAGACTCAGCTGTAGAAAACTCTCAAGAGGATCACAGAAAAAAGGAAAACAAAAACAATAATCAGTGATGGCAGCTATGGAAACAAGATCATTTAATCCACATAAACCTCACTTAATGAGTGCTACAGTACATTTAACTCCTTCTATTTATGTATAAACAGCTGCAGTAAAAGCTTCAAAAGTCAAATACTTTCATCAGATCCAAGCACAGAAAGTGAAACCAAAAAAAAAGGGCCAAATAATTTTCAATGTAACATTTAAACATAACAGATGGATTAATATGTAAATATTAGGTTAAAAATAAGACCCTGGAACTAAAAGCAAGTTTGATTGCACTAATGCTACATTAAGCTCCTTCCAGCAGCAAAACTGCAAACACTTATACATATAATGACATTCACTGTAGAAGTAGTGAAAAAATTCTTACCAGAATCACTTTGCCAGCTTAACACATTTATCTCCTATCTGGAAGAACAAGCAAATATATTCTGGAAATATCACTCTTGGATCACCTGTTTATAAAAAAGAAAAATATCATGGTTAATATGATTCTTTAAAAGTCATTTTATGACAGCTATTTGAAATTTAGGAAGAGTCCTTGAGGGTTCTTTTGAGCTTTAAAGCCCCGGTTTTCACTTTTAGTTTAAGACCATAATAGGATTTCAGCTGTGCACAGCGAAAATAATTGGCATACATGAGATAAGCTAACATAATAAAATCCATCAGTTTGCAAAATGAGCTAGGTACACAAGTTTAAATAATTCTCTCTAGAAACAGTATGAGGTTTTAGCAATCACTACCTGCATATATAATATTTGAAGAACTTGCAGCTCCAGGTACAAGTGAGGGACAGAAGGAGAACTGAATTATGCAGTCAGGTGCTGATGTAAATGCATTTTAAATCTGTCCTGCTCGGTCCTGACAGAATACCAATTCTCTATTACGCTCAGCACTGGGGAAGATGTAGTTAATAAATATTGAAAATTTGTCAATGGGAAACTCATCAATTGGAAATTTGTCACTGGGAATGCAAAGGGTAGTAACCAAGAAAAGCCTCAGAAACATTTAACTACTAAAGGTCTCTAGGTGAGCACTCAAAAGACATTTATTACATCCACAGTTACATTTATTACACCCTAGTTGTGAGAAAAAAAAACCCAAAACACAACAGATGGGGACAGGAAAAAAAAGGAAAGGAAAACACTAAATTAATTGGTTTAGTATTCTCAGATGGCAAGTAAATAAAAACTTCAGCTTAAAGTTATGATGAGAATGAACATTACATGACAGACTTCCTTAAGGAAAGAGGCAAACACTATAGGTTACCCAGGCAAGCACCTAATAATTGGCCTCCCTTTGACCACTAGGAAACATGTTTCACCCACAGCCTCACAAAAAACTAACTTACCCATTCAGCTAATTGTCAGAACTTACTGAAATAGAATAGTTTAAGCAGCTAGTGGTTCTGCAGTTGCACCAGAGTAAAAAATGTAGAGATAAGCTGTCCATCATGTTTTTGTGTCCTTCCAGCTGAAGCTTCAGTCTCCAGGTTTTCTGCACTGCTTCCTTGCTTACATGGATTTAACATACATTGCCATATTCTATCAAAAGGGTGGATTCCCAATATCAGTAGCCAGATCAAGTAAGATTTTGTTGCCATTAACATAAAAAGACATTAGGCATATATTCTTACCACAATTATTTAATATAGGATGGGTAAGGAATTAAGATGCTCTGATTCTACAGTGCAGAAAAAAATTGCAGAGAGATACCATGCCAGATAATGGGGCACTTCTTTTAGGATTTGTTTCAACAAGTGCTAACTAGTACTGAGTGGTACCTATTTCTTTTTCTGCAATGAAGCTTTGAAACAGACTGACAGCACAAACATATCTTTGGAAGCAGTTCATGATAAAACTTAACTAAACTGTATGAGAGCAGAAAGAAACCCACTAGAACATTGTACACAGTGAGATGTTAACAGTGTAACAGTGTCAGGGCTTCACATAGCCAGCTCTTAGAAAAAAAAAGAGCATTTTCATTCGCTAGAAGAATATGACTATCATATTTCATAAAAAACACCTCTACTACATAGTATTTATTTATAAAAGGAAAAACCCACTTAACTGTAAATAATCTGATATTCTCCTGCCCTTTTGATGCCCATTTTTGCATCATGCTCATAATTCAACTTGTATTATGTCTGCCTTCTGGCCCCTTTCTGCCCCACCTCTCAAGAGAGTAATTTCCTATGTACTGTTGTGGTAGAAATCAATTTCTTGTACCTGAAAATTTTATTTTCTGAACTTCTTTCCATTTCTATGAAGTTGCTAATCAACTGAGCATCTTAAAGTGTAAGACAGTCTTGTACTTCAGTGGACCTTGAAAGAAAATATCAAAATTGTCCTTACAAGGATGGAACTCTTAAGACAAATTTAGCAATCTTGAATACTGAATCATTAACATACTAAATTTGCATTGTGCTACTTTTTAGATGATATCTCTAACAACAGTAGAATTTGTGGAAAGAAAATGCAACAAAAGCACAGAGTCAGAACTAATACTCTCTATACTAAAGTGAACTGGGCCTTTGCCTTGGTTATGTTTTCAACAATATGTTTCCCAGAAAGGCCTGAAATGACAGTTAACCGCAGCATGATAATAAAATACCGTACTAATTCAAAAACCCATAATACTAGTTTATTACTTTCAGAAACTGTTGCCCAACAGCTACAGCACGAGTGAAAGAGAACAATATAACATACAGGAAGTTGTTAATTTACCTTCCCTAGTTTTCTGTTTCAGGTAAGAGAGAAACATTGATCGGGCACGGCATGGCTACAAGTCCTTTTAAGTACAGACTGCAATGAAGCTGCTTTTTCAGCAGCTATTAAAAGCAATGCTTTGAAAAAGCCCTTGGTTTCTATGAGACATTGTGCAATCAAGTTTTTTCTGGCCTCCTGTTCAAACCTTGTAGCCTTTTCACCTATTCTCTAGAATAAAGTACATACATACATATACATACATATATATATATATAAACACACACATATATATATATAAATATACACACACACATATATATATTTCATATAGACATACACACACAAGTAACCTCTGGCCAAGAAACACTACATTTAGTTTATACAGTATTCATTTCAAGTAGCAAATGCTTATTCCAGCCTCATTGCTTGTACCTAATGTTTATGCTCTGGAGAGTATAATTGTTACCTTTTCAAGGATTTAAACATTTATATATCTATCATTATTTAGTAAAATTTAGTCTGGAGTTAAACTTTCAACTTAAGCTCAAGCTTCTGTTAGCAGAGGACACATACATAATGAAGAGCAACAGCATGTTATTAACACTAAGACACTCCACAAGAGGCTTCTGCTATTGTAGCAAAGATTGTCGGGGTTATTGCAGAAAGTAAGTTTAGCTTGTTAGTAGCAGACAGCAATTTTGATTATCTGGTTAAAGAAAATAACTAACAGACTAAGAATGAAATCCTCTGTGCAAACTGGGGAGGAAAAGAAAGTGCATGAGAGCATGCAACAGAGTGACCTGGAATGAAATAGGAAGTATAGTGCTGCCTTGAAATCTGTACACAGTGGGAAAATGAAGTGAAGGCTCAAAGTAATGTGTCACCGAAATCAGCATTCTTCCTTTTCTGTTCTTTTGGAATGATTCACAACTTTACACAAGCTGGAAAGAAATACCCAGCTGATATTGCCAAAATAGGTTACACAGCAGGAGCAACACACAAAAAACTGCAGTTTAAGCAGAGCACCTCAGAAAGGCTGAGACACTTTGATGCCTTGCATTACTGATGCAGGCAATCGGCCAAAAGAATAGCTTACAAAACACAGCAAACATTTGCTAACCACCCAACAACTCGGTCAAAAATATAAGCAAACAAGAGCAAAACCAGGATCTTTTAAGTTTGATTCATTCTCAAAACAGACATACCAGGCAACACTCCAGGTCCACCTCCTGCTTAATATTTTCAACCACTTTCTGCTCTGCACTCTGCTATTATTTATTAACTAGTTGCAGTTACAGAAGCAGAAAACCTATTACATACTAAGGCAGTGCTGCTCCAATCACGACATTGCACATGAAAAAAACAACTTCTTAACATACAGAATTTATTATAAGGCTGCAGGTATCTGTCAGTCTTTTTGGCACAGTGCTATTTCTGACCAAGTTCTTGATTTCATCAAGGAGTTCAGTAACTAGCTTTTAGACTTATGCATAATTAACTAGATCAATATTATTTCTGAACAAGTTATTCAGAGTCTCTCCCCCCAAAACAAAGAAAAAGGTGAAAACCAAAAATGCTTGGTATGTTTGGATAAATAACACATGCACTGTCCTTTCTACAAGCCAGGGAAGTATGTCAAGTGCACAAGACAGTAAACAAGTATTATTTTAATGAACCCTCAAAAGTATGGTGAGACCATCAGAGTAATGATGTTTCAGAATACACAAGTGTGTTTATATCTGTATAATCTTCACATTGCCACTTTATGTACTAACTCCCATCTCATTTGAGAAGGATGTTTGTCTTGCAATACCTGAAGCTTGAGAGTCCTGCTTCTCCAAGTATTATAATCCTTCTATAAGTATGTTGTTTACTTGTGTTCTACTGCCATGGTATTAAAAATTTAATCCATGAAGCTCAGTGCTTATACAACCTGAGAATTAGGAAATTTCTACCTCTTGTGGATGTGCAAGCATTGTATCTTACACTGAAAAAAAAAAGCTTTAAAGGAATTATCTGTGCTTACTGAAAAAATAGTCCATAAAAATTAAAAATATGCATTTCTATATTGTGTGTGGTTAGGGAACACTGACACGATAGCTAAACCAGCCATTCCCCATAGAATAGGAATGACAAGGGAGGAAACCAAATGAGATTAGACAAATAATAAGCCAGGTTTGTTCAAATAAAAGAAACAGCTGCTTTCCAAAATACCTATCATATATATATATATATCTTTATAAAATCAAGTCAGCAAACATATCCAAGGCTACAGACACTTTGAGATACACAGAGGCCTTACAGCAGGTGCAGGCAGGTCACCTCAGAAACAGTTTCAGAGCTGTCATCCCTCTGAGCAAGACCCACACCTGTGGTGTACCACGCAGTGACATAAAGAAAAAGCCAAACCCTTGCTTACTCACAAATTATAATTTCCCATGGATTTTCAGGCCTCAGGTTTTTGATAGCTTGAAATCAAACTCATGGGTAATGTCTTTGGGCACAAAGATTGTTTCAAACAGCACTTCCAAAATTTGGTCAATGTATTCTTTCAAAATGTAACCTATAAGGTATTTGCTAGCATTTAATCAGCTTCCTGTGATATATTCTGACCTGTGTTTATGTCTGCTCTCCCCAGCATGACTGTTTCAAGACTTTCAATTGTCTAGCATAACTATTGGTGAAACCAGCTCTAAATAATAGAAATATAACTCAGAGGTATCTCAGATTAACATGTATACATTATTCTTGTCTACATACAACAAAACACACACAGACCCCCACCCCCCGCAGTGTTCAACAGTTTCAAAGTGTCATCTTTGGATGACACTTTGGAAACATTTTTTTATAGGGACATTTTTTATTGCTAAAATTCAGCAGGTTCTCATGTTCTGCCCTGAGTTATGAAGAACAATATTCCTTTACAATTTAACATATTATCAATAATTTCATCCTTTTGAATCTGGGGGAAATACCACTGAGACAGAGCTAATGGCAAGGAATCCCACAGGCTAGCTGCATATTAGACAAGTGCTTTGAGACAGTTTCTCAACTTCATGTGGAATTTTATTTAGTCATCAAACAATATGAAACATCTGTGAATACATTCTTGTCAAGCCTGAAATGAAGCAAAAAAATGAGAAATGACTCATCTAACAAGATAAAAAGTACAACACTAATGAAAGACAGGCTCTCAAACAACCACCTACACTCAAGTTACACATTAGCCCTGTACATATGCTATACTCAAGCTTATGCTAAGATTGTGGTCTTATACTATCCAAAGTCATTAACTACAACATAGTTGTTAGCCAAATTAAATCCATACCAGTTCATTTCTAATTTTCATATTTCAGGCCACTGCATACAGGCATGGAGAGCAAGCATTCCTTAGAAGAGGCATGGGCAAAGCTGGAGGCCTTCAAAGATAATCATTGCAGCACTGACTCTGTCAAAAACAAATACACCTGCTATCAAGGACATCAGCTAAAAAGCACTAAAGAATACAATGCTTCTACCAATACCACAAAATGTTAGCAGGTTGAAGACTAGGATTTCTTTCAGATCTTATCTAAAGTGTCAGAGGCCAACACCTCTGCAGACATATGATACTAAAGGAAGGAACTGACAAATATTCCACCACAAGGTAAAATCTATGAAAGACCAGTAAGTTCCTACAAAAGAAAAATGAAAGATGAAGATCATCTGTAAAATATTTGTCAGTGGCAAGGCAATGCTCCTAAGTGAGCCTTGTTCTGAACACTAGTCAGAGTTCTAACAAGCTTTTCCCTAAATTAAAATATTTACAAGTAATACTTCTAAATACCCTCTTCTATACTTTAGGTTTGATACTCTAATCACAGACCAGACTACAAACAAGCCTCAACAGTCATGGCTGCACAGTAACAACTAAATCTAAAGATGAAGACTAACTTCCATAGACTCTGCAAATTGAAAGGAAAGCAGCAGTCTACCATGGCAGGTAAGTCAAAGTTCAGTGCCACTGTCTCCAGTACTGAGCCCACGAAGACCAGCCCTGCATGACCAGGCAGACTTTGTGATATGCTCATACATTAATCCACAGTACTGGAGATAGTATGGCCTCTGTGACTGTAGCTGGGGCAACACTACAAGCATGCAGATCACCCTGCATTTCAAACAACAAATGTGTGCTCAAATCGTGATCCAGAGGATCATACAAAACTTTTTGTAACTTATAATCTTACACACTTTGATTGTACCAATACATGGAGAAAGAGAAGTAAAGATCTGAGCACTCTTGAGTGCTTGAGGCACTCTTGTTGAAGCAATATGAATGAGTAAAGACTATCCTAAATGAAAGCTTAGTAGTGAGAGGATTAAAACTACAAAGTGCTTAAGATAAGCTTTGACATTGTGACTAAAGTACCCAGTAAGAGCAATTAAATAAGAGGGGAAGATCAATTATCAGAGGTATTTTTTTAAGCCATTATTGGGCTGAAGACTAATTCCACTTCTGAAGCTTTAAAACTGAGCAGTGAAGTTGGTATTTTCTATTAGCTGTCAGATGCAGACAAAACAGCAGGTAAAACTTCTAAAAGTGGCAATTTAAAAAGTTACCCAAATATCTGAGAGTAACATATACTGCTATTCCTGTTAAACTCAGTATGCCAGCTTCTTTACAAAGTGAAAACAGCTTTGGTGATGTTAGGGAAGCAGACCCTGTATTTCTTCCAGGCTTCACAGCAAAGAGGCATTTGTTTCAGCTGCCCCTCTCGCACTGAACTGGACTCAGACAACCCAGTCAACATTCCAGATAACTACAGGCAAAATGACTCACATCATCTCACTTTACATAGCTTTTCTCCAATGGAATGCAAATAAGGAACAACTAGGATTTTTAACTTATTTTTGAAGTTTAAACAGTACTCCAAATTAGTCAAGGAGTACAGACTCTAACAGAAAAACTATAATTAATAATTATACTTTACTACATATAATAATGACCAAAAAAACGATGTTTCCCAGTATACCTATTACTAGATAGGCAAACATTTAACAAAATGCTGAATCACGAGAGTAAACCTTTAATCCATCCACAATGCAAAGAAAAAAATAGTGCCAAACTAGGAAGTCCCCAATTATAAATGGGTATGACTCATGAATAGACCAAAGAAAGATTTTACACTACTGAGATGCATGAAGTACACCAGATGAAGGTGCATATGTAGCCAAGTAGTATTTTCAGTAAGCAAACATCATATGATAATTTTTGTTGCAAATGCTAAGGACTTAGCGGGCCTCCAATAATGAAATTGGCTTTGTAACTGATGTAATTTAGGCTTCTAAAAATAGTTCTAGAGTAATTAGGAGTACCTTCTGGAGTGGAAAATACACCCACACATTCCCCTCAGCATTTCCTCTGGATATTCAGACACATGAATTCAGAAAACTTCTGCTTTCCTTTGATCTTTCTTTAATTGAAACATGCAAATAAAAAATGAAACTACACATTCCTCACTGGCTCAAATCTCCCCGTATCATTGAAAGATGCAAGTAATACAAAGAAAAGTGGTAATAATCATGCATCACAGTTTCACACTGGAGGGATTTTGCTTTGTTTGCTCTACAGCAAACCATAAGAACGTTTGATCTCAGTTCTTGGAAACTAGGATTGTTAAACTCTCTTGCCTTCCAACAGAAAGACTAGCACTTCTTTGGTTAATTTTAAGACTATTTCAGTGTCTGTTTAAACTGGTGAATCAAAACTGGACAGAGGTCAACTTTTGAAATCTTGTAACAATTACTATAGTGCTGGATTTTTACCAGGTGCTGCAGCAGAATTATAAACTATCCAGAACATTTCTTGCTCTAAATCTTAAATATTTTCCTAACTAATTCACATTTTTCCAGAATTAAGGCATTGAGAGCTATTCATCTCTTCAGATTGCTGTTTCCATTACTCATTCCCCATCTTTCAGTTAATACACTAAGGTCTATCAAATCAGTAGCTTACTGAAGTTAACACATCTAGTTAGATACTTTTTGTCATTTATTCCCCCAAAGAACATCAATCTTCGGTAAATGCCTCCACAATACTACAGAGGAATAGATGGTGTCAAGTGTTTGCTGAAATAAAACTGCACAGAGTTAACATCAGTTTTAATACTTCCAACAAACCCTTGCATTTGGCACTACTTGACAGTAATTCCTCCTAATATTTCATTTTCTCAGTTTTCTCTTGGGAAAACAGAAAGGTTTTTCTCCACCATCAAAAACTGAAAAAAATCAGAAACTCCCTCCTCCCACCTCACGGTTAGTACTTCATGCTCCCGTACTTCTCCATGGAGCATGGTGGTAACTCGAACTGAAGCCAAGGAGCTCAACTTTCAGGTGCAGGAAAAGAGAGCAAAGAATTCATAAACATGAGAATTAGCTGAGATTATCACAGTGGTTGAGCAGGCATCTGACAGACACAGTCTAACAGGCACGAGTCTTCCACCATTTTTCATAAACCACTATTCATGACCTGCCTTCCACTTCCCACCTTTTAAATTATCCAGGAAATGCAGAAAAGCTCTTCCATAATGTAAGTGAGAGTAATTCCCACAGTGCCTCTGCACCACATGGCTCAACAACCCCATACAAACACAAGTGTCACAGGGCAAGCCCCAGGTGCCCGCAGGAAGCTGCACAAGCTGAGATGTGCAGAAGAAAACCCTTTCAGTGCTTCTCACAGCATGGTCACTGCAAAACCTCACCCCACAGTAAGAGCAGGCAGTAGAGACTTATTTATGGGTGAGGAGCTGACTAAGAAACAGAAGACAGAGAAGTAGAAGAATAGATGCCCTGGCTCCTTTGTAACACCCCAAAATCACAAAATCCATGAGGTACAGAATATGGAGGAAGATTAAATGTGCAGTAGTGAAAAAAAAAAAAAAAAAGCTAGGGGAACTTTAGAGAAATATCCAAAACAAAGATACAATAGAAGTTGCAGCAGGTACATGCACCAAAATACAGCACTATTCCAGGACTTCACCATCACATGGATGACAGGTTTACACACCTATCCCTTCTTCAACATATATAAGCTAAGTCATTTCACAGCGTTTTTTCCATCTTGCTCTCTTACTCAGCATCAGATTTAATCTGTATCTTCACACAACATAGTTACCAAAAAACCACACTGAGAAGATTCACACTTCTACTTAAATAAATCGGTACAAAAAAACCTGACTTCCTAGAAAAAGAGATTTTAATCAGACCCCAGGCTACAAACATGAATCAAAGAGCTAATAGCTTACAGCAAGGAAAAACTCAAGACTACACATAGCCTTTTCCTTTCCCATCACACATTCCAGTAACACTTCTGTACAGAATACTCCATCTGGAAGCAAGGCTTCACCTTGCACTAATTTCCAAGTCCCTGAGAGAAATGATCAAATGCAAGATCTGCATGTAAACAGAGGAAAAGAAAACCTGATCTGGCATACCACGCTGCTTTATTAGTTCTTCTCAACAGACCATGACAGCTGAATCAAAACACTGTTGAACCTCAGTAAAAGCCCCCATCTCCCAAAATGCAGCTAGGGTAGAGTTATACAAGACAGCTCAGCCCACCTGATGACATATGACTAGCAAAAAGGTGCTTCTGTTCTTCCCCAGCAACTCCTCTCTTCCTTTTATCTCCACCACTGCACTCATCCAGTTCCTGCTTGATGTGGCCCACCCTGACAGCTTTGCAGAACACTAGCTTTTTCAGCTGGATTTGTTGCTGTTGAATTACCATACTGAGGGATCAGGCAGTTGCCACTGTCAGTGAAGGGAAGGCTGCAGAAGGGAGATTGCCTCCTTCAGCAGTAACAAGCTGCTCAATCAGCTTAGCAAGCTCAGACAAACCAGTCCAAATCACACAACAGAAGGAACCTCAAGTCTCTTCTACCTGATCTTGTCCCAGGTGTACCATCCCCAGATCAGAGCTGCCACAGGAACCAACAGCTGCAATGACACCAGCTAATACTATCTAAAGGCCCATGAACCTTCAGCAAGCAATAATTTGCGAAAGTACCTGATAATCTCACAACCATCTCTGAACTGGAAAAGAAAGCAAAACCCAAAGGAACCCAAAGGAACCAGGCATATATGCATAAAGACCTCCCTCCACTGCACACTACAATCCTTTTCTAACAATATAATCCAATTTTCCAACAAACATAGCAAAAAAGATGGGAGTAGGGACATCTCATGCAATAGCTACTACAGTTCTTAGCTAAGGAGGCCAACAGAGCTTGACAACTCCTCACAAAGGAATAAAACAAGTACTAGTTTGGTCTTGTCAATGACAGCTCCACTGAAAAGAAATGAAATTCACCCCCAGAAGACAAGCAGGTGTGTTCTGGACAGCACTTCTGGGTGCAGGGGAATCCTCTTACAAAATAATCATTTCACCCTACATTCCCTCTGCTCTTTTCTGCCCTTAAAAGACAAGTATCAAAATAGTTTTGCTTCAGATCTCCTCCATGGGCAATATTATCTCATTTGAAAAGAGACCACCATGGCAATGGCAAAATTCTGCAAATACAAAGGAAATATTAAATGACCAGCTGTAAGGGTGTACAATTTCTTGCTAATAAGGAAGCACCATGGTCTATTTCAGAAATCACTGACAGGAGAAATACAGAGCTGAGCTTCCTGGAGTGCTTGTGGACAGAATCACAGTATTTGCTTATGCTCTTTGAGCTTGACTGTAAAGAAAACTAGATGAAAACAGCGACTTACTGAAAGTAAGTGTTAAGAATGGAGTTTCTCTTTTCCAGTGTTTACCTATCCAGTGTCTAACTTTCCAACACATCCCATACTATTGTTCAAAGTACTCACAGATTCTTTCCCTACTATTTTAAACTGCATTAACAACTGATGTGGTGACACATGAAAAACCTAGCAGGGACTATGAGAAAGGAGGAAGCAAAAGAAGCATCAAAGGAGAATCATAATTAAATGGTTATTAACCTTACAGAAGAACTTCTTACAATCAAACATTTTTGACAAAAAGCTGTCTTTGAGTATGGTTAAAAAAATTCACAGGGCAAGGAGAAAGGGAAGGCAGGAAGTGAGTGACATCAAAAAAGCTCCTCTTAAGAAATCTGTATACAATCTTATAAACCAAGTGACAACTGACTTCCTTTGGCAACTGCCTTTGATTTTAGAAGTAAAGCATTCTAAACTATATGCTTTTAGCTTGCAAGAGTCCCTGTCCAAAGGACAACAAGTAGGAACAATTAAATTAAAGCCCCCTAGGAAAAAAAATTATTTTTTTTCCTTACCTATGATAATACATGAAAACAATATTTTTCATTCACTCTATTCAAAACATCCACCAGAAACTTTCAGAGCCAGTAAAGCACAAATTTCCTAAAGCACCTGAGAGGATGCTTTCTCCTTTGCACTACTGGTCTGGAAGCCTACAATACAGGCCAAAAGGAGACTCAAGAATATTTTCCCAAGTCTTTATCACACTGTAGCTCCATTACGATAAAAGTTCTATGCAGGCATGGTCTCTTGTCCAAGCAAGCAAAATCTGATCCTTCCTTCAGGATAGGTTAAATGTTCCAGACACCTCTTTTCTGCTACTGGGCACAAGATTATGATACATATGACTAAAACAGATAATTATCCCACCACCTCATCAGCAACAGTACACAAGCTTGTGTCACTAGCTCCAAGTTCCCTGTAGACCCTTATAATGAAGTCTTACTGATTCACATGGCACTACAAGCAAGAAGGAAAAGAAAAAAGAAGAAAAAAGTCTGCCATCCAGATTTTCTTCTTTAGCAAGTCCCACTTATAACCACATTAGATGCTTTTCAAACTCCTAGGACATGACATTCAGTCATCTGATCTTCTTTCTGAATTTCTTCAATTGCTCTGCTTTCTCTTATTGTATAAGTTTTATTTTCACTTCCAGTGATGCACTTGCTTTTCCCTTCTCCCTTCACTGCAGATGTCAGTAAAACGTAGCTCTTTCGTTCCTCTGGGGATATCAAGCAATATCTAATTCTTAGATTTTTGCTTTTCTCTCAGAGAAGCATCTTTGAATATTCTCCCCACAGTCAGAGAACATGTAGAAGAGTTTCCATCGCGCCTCTGTCCACCCATTTTGATGCATGTTTTTGAAAATGGGCAGTTCAGGTGCTGAAACGCTACGACTCCTGTGTATTCCACGTCCGCCAGCGCTATCGCGTTTCCGTGCACAGCCCTCATTTGCTTTTCTTCAATTCTTATCTGCAACAAACGCCTCGCTGACAGCACAGGCTTTGTGTTCGCGCTTTGCGCCAGCAGCTCGCACCGCGCTGCCCACGGCAGGCAGCGCACACGGAGCGGGCCGGGCTGGAAGGGACCACAGTGGGGCATCTGCTCCAAGCTCCCTGCTCAGGCAGGGTCAGCCTAGAGCGCGTGGCACAGGACTGAGTCCAGACGGTTCTTGAACACCTCCAGGGAGGTGCACAACCTCTCTGGGCAATCTGTTCCAGTGCTCGGTCACCGCACAGCATCCCGGTAACACGGGAGGGGGCGGAGGAGAACCCGCACGCCCCGTCTGGACACGCACACGGGCTATTAAACGTCGCCTTTCGGCAAAGGCCGAGGCCTCACGTCAGCAGGGATCGCTCAGGGCCGCCGAGCGCCCGCCGCCCGCCCCGGGAGCACTCGGGCCCCGAGCCCGCGGCGCCCCTCCCGCCGCCGGCGGCCGCCGCTGCCCGGGAGCCCCGGGGCGGGCTGGGCCCCGCCCGCGCCACCTCCGGCGGCTCCTTCCGCCTACTCCTGCCGCCGCCGCCGGGCTGCCCGAGCCGCCAGCGGCATCTCCAGGCGACGGAGGCGGCAGCGCCACTGACAGCCCGCTCCGGCGCCGCGGCTGCCGGCCTCGGCCCGCCGAAACCCGCCAGCAGGGCCTGTGCTGAGCGCCCTGCCACGGCCCCGTGCCGCCAGGCGAGTCCCCCGCGGTGGCGGTGCCCGTCCCGCCCTTACCCGCTCCTCTCCCCGCCAGAGCCGACGCGCCCGGCCGCCCGCTCCGCTCTTGTGCCGCTGACAGCGTCCCGGCAGCCCATGGCGGGAGGTTCCTGCCCGGCCCCGCCGCGCCGCCCGCCCCCGTCTCCCCGGCAACACAGCGCCCGCCCCGCCCCGCGCCCGCCGCCGCGCCTCCGCCAGGCCGGCCGGGCCGCCGGGGCAAGGGCGCCCCTGGAAGTGCCGCGGCGAGCCTGGGACTGCCGGCTCCGCCTGCTGCTGTGGCCGGGCCGTGACAGCGCCCGGCAGTGCCACACGGGCAGCCGGCCGGCCTGCAGCTCCTGCTGGGGAGCCAAACGGGCTGGAGGTCCCCCCTAATCCGGTTCACTCCACTGCCGCCACCGCCACCACCCTGCCCGGCTTTAACGTGAACATTAAAAACGTCCTTAACATGCGTGTCACGTATCCGTGGCCATCCGCCCGCTGCCGGGCTGCTGCCAGCCGCTGTCACTGCAGCGCTGCGTTGGCTCACGGAGGGCTCCGGAGGGCTTGCGCTCTGCTTCGGTGTTTGCTCAGAGCAAATCCTTGGAGCAGGTTTACGGCTGCGGAGCTGGGCTTTGGCACTTGGCTGGAATGCCCAGAAGAAACGGTTGTCCTGAATGCTGTTCGATCTGACAGAACAGGTTCGCGTAGGCAAATAAATAAATAGTGAGTCTTGACTGAATGCCACTGTTCTCGCCTGCTTCAGGAATTCACCTTGCACGGCCACGGCACTTCAGTAATTTTATGAAAGTGAGAGCAATACGGTACAGGAGATGTTAATAAGAATATGCTTCATATATTCATGCATGCCTAAGTTTGTGTAGGCATGAATTGAAATCTTGGTTCTTGAAATCACAAAAAATTGTACATACAGAGGGTGAGCAAGTGTATCCTTCTCACCATCCTTATGCCTCTCCCTGGTGCATTGGCCTCCTACTCCCTGACCTTTGCTGCCTTTTCTGGTGAGGACTGTGTAATTGCATTTTGCTTATCATCCCAGGGCCTGCTGGCTACCTTGGTGTCATATTGGCCTTGTAAAACTTAAGCCAAGCTGCCTACAAGGATTACACGGATGGACAGAGGCAGATCTTGGGAATGCTTCAAACAGCAGGATCCCAGGGCCCACCTGCCAAAGTAAGTTTAGATACACACGAGGTAACAGCAGTTAAGTCTTGCAAATATAAACTTCAATCTGCCTGTACACCCCGCTTCTCATGCTTTTTCCCATGGCATCTACTTATGGCCACCTTTCATCTTTTTTTCCCTTGGCACCTGCTTTTGGCTGTTGTCCATGTTTGCGCTCATCTTATTGACAGGGAGCAAGCAATCTCTGTCAGATGGGTACTGGGCTAAACAGATCTCTATTTCAAGCCAAGACAGCAACTTCCCTGCAAGGACCAGCTGTGCAGACCCCAAAACTGTGCCTTTCTCTGGGAATTAAGCACCTAGGCAACACTTCTGCACTCAAAAATTGCTTAAATCCCTCAAGAAAAGCAGTCCTAGGCAAGCACCACCATTATTCCAATAGGACAGGAAGGAAAGGAGAGGAGCATGGCACTGCTTTGCTGCTAAGCAAGGTTACACAGCAGAGTCACACAGCTGCAGGAGTGGGAGCCCCAGTGACACCCCATATCCCTGCTTAGGTACCCACCCACCTTTGAGAAGCTCAGAGAGATAAGTGGCTTTCAAAGGCACCCGAGCCTCTTCAGTGGCCACAGAGAACTTAAAGGAAAAGTGGTTCAATCGATGTCCTGGAGTTGCTAATTCAGGCAGACTAAATCCTACTTTTAAGCCAGTTTATTTTAAACTGCTGGAGAATTTAGTAGGATTCAATCCAACCCATCCCATCTGGCACTGCAGCTACTGGAGAGGAAAGTGAGCCAAGATTCCCAGACCCAGGCTCAGGAAGTCCTTGCCCTAATAATGCTCACACAAATCCTCTCTACTTCCTGCAGCTGAGAAGAAAGAGAAGTCTCTTCTACCTCAGAACCAGGACTTCCTGTTTACTGAAAAGTAGAGATACCACTACTTTATCTTTCCTTCAGATCTTACAGTTGCCAGATGATGAATGCATGTGTGTGTCCCTTCTCACTGCGGGCAGCATCCTGAAGACAGAGGTTTCTATTGACCTCTCCCACAAAACTCCTGTGTGCCAGCACCTCCAAGGCTCTTTGCTGTTCCCTCTGCTGCTGCCCAGTTTTCCACAGAAGCAGATCTAGGACAGGACAAATGCAGTGCTTGACATTTGCACATTATCTATGGTTTCTCAAGGAGACCAGTGAAGCTAAGCAAGCTGTACACTGCCTTGTGTGATTGTACAGCAAAACTGTCACAGCAGCAAGGAAAATGAAGTCAATGGCCAACAGCACATCAACTCACCCTTGGAATATTAATTTTTATAGTGCAAAGAATATGAACATTTCAGATTGGTAACATAAATTTTACTGAAAATAAGAGTTTTCAGGAGAGAATTGGCCATCACATACAAACATCTGAGTAAATCTTCACAAGGTATTTACTAAAATCTTTAGAAGGGAAGTACGCCATAGGCTGAGTAGAACTACACTGAACAGTTGTCATGTGTGTTAAAAAAAGATTATAAACTGTTTGGACTAAAAATATTGTTGAGAAAGATAAGTAGGGGCAATTACAGATTTTATCAGAATGATAATGTTTTTCTCACTTGAATGCTTCGAAGTACAACCTTTCAGCCATGCAGATTTTTTTATAATTACAATAATTAAAGATCCTACACAGATACAACACTATGCTTGCTCTTCAATTTCAAATCAGAGTTTTTCAGTAAAGAACCAAGCATTCTGAATTCATTTACATCAACATAAACTTGCAGCACCTCCATGAAAGTGAGTAGAATGACACCAGTTCATATTAGAATAACTTCAAATGAGGTCAGGTTCTTCTTAGTGTCACTGGTTCACTGATGATTCTCTCTATCCTACAAACAGTATCTGAATCTCATTTCAGCCTCATTCTTCATGGATTTATACTATAATTCTTTCTCTTCTGCATAAATGGAGACAATAGTAAGACGGAAAACAAGCAAGGAGCAAGAATACAAGTGGTATTTCCCTACTGTTCTCCTGAGCAGTAGAACAAGTCCACAGCATTGAGACCTGCACAGATCACACTGGTACTCAAATTCTTCATTGTGTTGTACTAATGTTCACAGAGAGTGGATTGAGGTCAATAGTTCCAAAATTTTAGTGTTCAGTGAGCCACTGTCCATTCCTGGAATTTCTTAAGTATCCACTAGACATTTTTCAATAAAGGTCCATCTACTCTCATCATAAAGGTTTCAGCTGAAAGCCTTGCAAAGATAATGTAATATAAGGCCTAGATTTTGTTAGCCACTTTTACAGTCTCATTTTCTCTACTTTCCAATGAGTATGTACCTGTCTTGGAAAATTTACCAGTGTTTTAATGACATAATAAAAATAATATTTAAAACTACGGAGTAATTAATATAATATGTGATCTGTCTTAAGTCCAGGAATTTATATTGGAGTGCTTTGTGGAAAGGGCATCTTTTGTCAGCTGAGATGAGCAGCCTTGCAGCAGGGAATGAATAAGAGTCTGTTTTCCCAAGGAAGCACATTACTCTTTTATTCCTATACTACTTTTAAAAAATCACAAGAGTGAACAAAGTACAAAACCAGTTTTGCACTTAGGGAATCAAGAAATGGTTTTTAAAAACATTAAAAAACATACTAGTCTATGTGTGGGTCTATCTATACCATGGGGAGAAACAGTCTGTGAATATCTACTCACTTCCAGATCAGTGTTGGAGGAGTAAGCTGTTGAATGAATTCAAGGACAAAGAAATACAGGCTGAACACTCTTCATGTTTACATTTTTCATGTTTAGCTACAGTGATATAGAAAGACCAGAGACAAAAGAAAAACATTATCTAGTAGGTAGAAAGCAAAGGTGAAATTAAATGCTTCCAAAAGTGGCTTAAAGCACAGGAGTTGTGGAAAGTCTTCCCTAGTTGTTTATAATCCTTGTTTAGGTTTACCTACTGCAAGCATGACTTGATTTCCAGTCATGCTTGATTTTTCATTGCAGTTATTCCTGGTCAGCACACTCTGACATCAGGATGTTTTTACTCATGGTTCTAGGGCCTATTTCCTAAACAGAACAGGACGTAGCCAGATAGCCTGGTAGAAACACATTGTATGATCCCTAAACTTGTTCAATATCTAATCTAGATGAAAGAATTAAAAACTACTTGCATTATCAGTTTCTAATCAGTAAGTCTACTTTGACCAGCCTTGGCTTTTCCATTTAGAAGGAATTAATCCAGTTTAAAGTTTACTCAAAAACAGCTGAGGTAAATCACTGGTTACAATGTATGTTGAACTAGAATTAAATTGCCTTTAGTGAAGTGAGTTTGGATGATGTAAGAAAACTTGATTTATGCAGAAATGGTTGAAGCTAGAATAATTCCCACTACAAAGGAGAGAAGCCTTATAAGAAATGCAAATGGTTTAAAAACATAGACAGGACTTTGAGTCTCAATTTGCACCTACTCATGGCTTGTAAATGCATGAATTACACCAGATCATAGTCTCTTACAGTTACACATTGTCATGTGTCTAAAAACTCACATCTGTTCTGCAGTAAACAGTCAGGCAAAGGATGTGTTCTTGAAGTGAGTCAGTTCAAGAGGTGAAACTGAGATGAAATCTCATTAAAAACATGTCAGACTGCAGTTTTCACATGTCCTTGTTAGGCCTACCATTGTCTTTAGCTGGATCTACAACCCATGGGAAAATACTGTCTTCCTCATCCATTGCAAAAAGCATATCTGCAGTTCTCAATAACACACATACTTTACAGTATATTTTCCCAATCAATGAAATTGTGTAATTCATAGGAAGTAGTATTATTTTTTAAAAACCTCTTTTCAGTAGTGGAAAAGTTCTAGCAGATTTTAATTTTCACCTGTTATGCACAATTTCTGAGTTTTTGCTCTGCTCTTCTTGAAAAATTAAAATTGTACTTCGGAGTTTAGAATGGGTAGATATTTTATAAAGAGCAAACAATACAAAAATAGGAAATTCAGAAAAGCATGCAGAGGCCCCTGAAGGTGATCTTGTTTCCAGATGTGTATTTCTGTCATAATTTGCTTATCCATTCATATCCTAATAGAGGTTATCCCCAAGAATTTTTTAAGATAAAAATCTGTTTTTTAAAGGAGCAAATCATCAGAATGGTAGTTCTGGGAACTGCAGGTCCAAACCCCATCAACTAGGGGTGATAGGTATATATATAGTAGCTTGTCTAAGCTTTATCCAAACAAATAGTATATATTTGTTTGGATAAAGCTTAGACAAGCTTTCATGTAGAATTCTTTCACCCTGTTTCTCACACTTCCAGTGTATCTCTCCTTTTCCTACTTACAAAAAAGAAAACCCTATTTATTTTGCCTGGACACAGTTGGAATAATCTGATACTGCTCACTATTCTAGTGACAGTTAAACTTTCTTCATTGCTGTTTGTTTTGACACACGGGGACAGTTTCTGGTTTTGTTTCAATGCAAATACCCCCAGTGTCATTTTCACTGTTTCAGTTTCCTGATGGATTCCAGTCTCACCTTCAAAAGAGCCAGTCTGGGTCACAGCAGACCTGTTCAGCCCAGCATCAGCTGCCTGCAGAAGGCTGCACAAACAGGACATGTATACAGTGACAGTACCTGTTCCAGTTTGCAGCAGTCTGCAGTTCAAGAGCATCCTGGGACAGATGGGGTGTCTTCATGGTTTATAGACTTTGATTCATTTTTGTTCCATTGGTTTGCCCAGTAGCTCTGTGACACCCCAAAAGCTTCTGGCACCCACCAAGTCCTGCAGTATCCTAAAGCTGAATTACATGTCTGGTTAAAAAGCACCTCTTTAATTTGTTTGGGACATTTTACCCACCCATTTCTCTTAGTTTCGTCTAGTTCTTCTGCTTTGTGAAGGAGGGAATAATGACCCTGTGGTTCTTCTCTCTACATTGCTCATGTTTTAAGACTCCTTGTCAAATCTCCCATCTGCTTCTTTTTTTCCACACTGGAGTCCCTGGCTATTTAATCATTCACTGTGTACCATTTGTTCAGCTTTCTTGCCCTTTATAAAACTGTTTGTCGTAACTCAGCAATCTCTTCTGCCAGAGTAATGGGACTTCTCTCTCCAGCACTTCTCTCTCTGGACACAATGCTAGGATTCTTTTGTTAACATTGATTTTTTTCTACCATTTTAACCCAATAATTCATAGCATGAAATCCCTTTTTTCCTGGCTGACTTTCATTTTTGCTACCTAGAGGAATTTGCCATCTCTCACCTCAGACTATGCTTTTTTTTTCCAGATAACTTCTATGTCAAACAAAACAATTCCAGGGGCAGATTTCTGAGACTTCACTGGGGACTTCCATCTCCTTCCTCTGCCCAAAAAACTCCATTGAGCTGTGGGATTTTATTCCTATAAAAGTTATATCAATTTTTCTTCATAATATCACATGTATTTATATACCTGCTAAGTACATTATATATTACATTTTTCTAGCAATTTGTTAAATATTTATGCAACTTTTTTTTAAGGCTTGGCCCCTTTAAATATCATGAGTTTCAGTGTCATCAATGTGACATTAGAAAGACTCAGCAGCAATTTTGTCTTTCACAAAAATAGTCACTCCATATTGATTAGTTTTTGTTGATTTTTTTAAAGAAAAGTACATAATGCAGGTCAACCACATAAACCTATTAATCACAAGACTATGAATAAATTATGAGGCAAATATTAGAATTTTTTGGCAAACTGACTCTTTTACCGACGTATTAATGCTACATAAAAACAAACAAAGAGAGCTGTTTAAAATATTTCTGTATAAGGCTGACACTGCATTTCTCTCTGTGATTTCTGATTGTCAATCTAATAGTTCTGTTTCCAGTTCAGCAAATATTTTCTTAGTGACTTTCCTTTGTTGGAAAAGAAAAGGTAATTCAGCAAAGATAAATGTTCAATATTTGCAAACACTTTTTTCCTGAACATCAAGTATCTCCATCTTCAGAAGATGTAACCCACCTCCACGCACAGAATGCTAAGCAGCCTTCAGGGTGCTGGTAAAGCAGACACAGAGCAATCACAAGAGTGCTCCTCTGGTGCTGGGATGGCTCATGGCTGCCTGTTCCCCATGGAGGAGGTGCAGGTGTGGTGTCAGGGGAGGTGGGGGGCTGGTTCAGTGCCTGTTCCCCAGCAGTCAGTGTTTGTGGGTGCTCATGTCAGCACTGCAAACAGGACATTTCCCTAGAGCTGCTTTAATGAGGACAGACTGTTCCCCCCAGCCCAGCAGCTCCAGATATTTGGAGATGTTTGGTTCCCCATTGGTACATATGCCAGCTTCACATTATCCATGAATGTCAAACACGTGCTGCAATCAAGCAGCCCAAGTGGGTAAAGTCTCTTAGGTGTAGTGGATGATGGATGAAATGTAAGTATGGGGAGGCCTGGCAGATTGTCTGTATCACACTTGCCTAATCCCATGATGGCAAGTGCCATGTGCTTATGATGGTGGCAGCAACCACAGGAAAGCTGCAAACACACCCTGTGTCCCATGCCACCACTGGAATGCTATCCTAGGCCTTGGAAAGCAAGTCTTATGGCAACATGGTACTCCAGAGAGGGCTGAATCAGACAATGGAACTCATTTCCTAGACAGCCTTAGAGACACTTGGGCCAAAGAACATGACAGTAAGTGGTTGTATCACATTCCCTGTCATGCACCAGTCTCTGGAAAGATCCAATGATGTAATGGTCTGTTAAAGACTACACTGACAGCAATCATTGGGGTACACACTCAGTAAAAGCCACCTTGTTAGTCAGCACCAGAGGGCCAATTGGGATGGCCCTGCCCAATCAAAACATTTTACATACTGTAGAAGTGGATAAAATTCTTGCAGTACATATTAAAGACATGCTGGGGAAAACCTGGAGTAGTCCTGACTCAGGCAAAGGCAAACCTGACCATGGGACTACTTTTGCCAAAAAATCCTGGATGCACTTGGTGGGTGATGTGGCAGGATGAAGAAATAGATTTGACTTTGGGTGAAAATAAACAATTACACTGTGTTGTAACTACCCAATGGTAATATTATATATATGGTGGCTGTGTGAGCATTACCTCACTGAGCATCTCATGGCATCAATCTCAGCCACAAGCATTTTAGGGATCTGAGCCTGACTTCCCTCTGACTACCACGTTCACACCAATGAAGACTGGACTTCGATAAAACAGAGCAAGTGCAGCAGGCTGGAATGAGAACTGACTCAAACGTGCACCATGCAACAATCCAACACCTCACATCATGTTTCCTGCTTGAAGAACTGTTATCAAAGATGAAGGCCAAAGTCATGGAGTAAAAGAATTCCATAACTTCTTTTTTTTTGGGTGTGTGTGGACATTTTATGAACATTTGTCAGAGGCATTTCATAGACTAAGAGAATGATGTCTGTATGTATACCTATCAAAACAGATGAATAGGGAAGGTGATGGGATATTGGGCAGTGTGAAACTTGATATAATGATATGGGAAAAGGGTTTCAGTTTAGGTAGAGTTAACTTCTTCTCAGTAGCTATTACAGTGCTGTGTTTTGGATTTGTAATGAGAATGGTGTTGATAACACACTGATGTTTTGGTTTTTTCTAAGTGGTTTATCCCTAGTCAAGGACTTTTCCCTTCTGTCTTGCTCTGCCAGTGAGGAGGTAAGCAAAAAAACTGGGAGGGAGCACAGCTGGGACAGGTGATCCACACCATAGAATGTCATGTGTGGTATGTAAACTGGGGGAGTTACCTGGAAGGACAGCTGACCTGGGTTCAGGAAGGGGGGTCTGGCATTGCTCAGCAGATGGTGAGCAATTACATTGTGCATTTCTTTGGGGTTTTTTCCATTATTATTATTATTATTATTATTATTATTATTATTATTATTATTATTATTATTAAATTTCTTTTCAATTATTAAAATGTTCCTATCTCAAGAGAAAAGTTTTACTTGCATTCTCCCCATTCCTTTGGGTGTTAAGAGAGAGGGTGTGTGGTGTTTCATCTCCAGCTGGACTTAAAACCATGACACAGCTTCAGCTCTGGCACAGTGGAGGAATCTGACAAGAAGAATGATGATGCTGGCAAGTGAAAGGGTACAAGAGAGCCAGCATGGATGGTATGCAGGGTTTGCATTGCCTGTTTTGGAATAAACCCAGTACATGAAGTAGCCTCCTTACAACACTCAGCCATTGTGCTTTTCTGCTTGTCTGTCTCCAGATTAGCATTTTTGGACAGGCACTAGCTCTGAAGACACAACAGGGCACAAAACATGCTCTATTTCAGACACTGTCACTCTCTCACAAGGAGCAGGAGACTGTTCCTCAGCAAGAACCTCTTACAGTGTTCTGTCAGTTCACCTCCACACTCCTCTTACTACATTTTCAGCTCTCCCTCCAAGTGTGTTAAGCATTGCCTCAAGCCACGGATTTACTACTATAATGTACTGATCAGAAAGAGACAATACTATTGATTCAAGTCAAGGGGGTGAGCCAGTTTTGCAGTTTTATGCAACTCACTGGAGCTCTGTAGCTATTTAGTTGCATTGAATAATTCAGAGGGTAGGCTGTCTGAAGTGCAGCAGCCTCTTTGTTTCCTGTGAAGGGAAGGGTGACGCATGCTTGTAGGGCTTCAGACACCTCTCCAGCAATCGGCACAGACTTTTTCAGAGACACACACATTCAGAGACTACCTCCCAGCACCCATCTAGGCCCTCTGCCAAATCTTCTCGTTTTCACACTATAGGGCAAAATCCTGTTCACAGTTTTGTCAGTATTACTCTACTGCTGTCAGCAGAGTCATTCCAGAGTCACACAGGTGCAAATGGGTTTGATACAATCTTTAGTGTTTTCCTGACCCAGCACACACCATCCTAAACTTTGTGCCCTACTTGATCAGTGTTTCTCCCCTGACCTAGCATACAAGCTGATGCACAGATGCCAAACCACAAATATCAGTTCCTGGGCAAACACCAAAACATGTGTGACTCAGGTGCTAATCCTCCCTGAGTCCTCACGCCAGACCTCACCAGAGACTTCCCTGCTAACCTGCACCCCAGGCAAATGCCCCAGCCACCTCCACTCAGGTTGATTTTCCTGCCCACCCTCACACACCACTACCACCACTCCATAGCAAGAAGAATGACCCTCATTGGGGAGGTTTCTTCATCTCAACCATCTTCCCCATTTCCTTGCAGCTTCCCTTTCCCTTAGAAATTAGACATCACCATAAGGAATAAAAGCCATTTAAAAACCTGTAGAGCATACCTGGTTTCCTCAGAGACTTGCTACTAAAAAGCAAAAGGATAGCAACACAGAATTACATGGGCATCCACCTCCTGGGCACTCCTCTGCTAGCATTTGACATGGACCCAGCCAGAGGGAGGCTGCTGCATCTGCACAAACTGCTGCAGTGGAACCTTGGATTTTCTGTCAGACTGCTGGATGAAATCACAGCTTCCTTGCTGGTATGCTCTGGCTCCTTTTCAGCTTCACACAAGCAGCCTGTCCTGCAGAGGTTTGGAATTCAAAAGTCTCTTTGGTTTGTTTTTCTTTGAGTTGGTTCTGCTGCTGTGTCTGCAGTGCTGCTGGAGGAAAAAAAAAAGCATATAGGAAAGGAAGGAAAGAAAAAGGATTCCTGCAGGCTTTTGCTGTCAGTGGTGCAGGAAGATGAGTAAACAGTGCAGACAGCTACAAAGACTGTGCTAAATGGTGCAAGAGTCTAAATGCTTTCCAATGTGCCATTGTGTTTGCATGAGTATTGTATATAGGCTATAAAGAGGGAACAGTGTGGCCTTAAGGCCACATTAATGAACTGAGACTGCTGAGTGAAAAAACTCTGTCCTGTTCTGCCAAAAAGACTGTCAATAAGCAATCTGAGCTGATCTGCAAAAATTGTTTCTGGTCTCCAAGATGTCATTTCTCCAAGCACAACAATAACAAAAAAAGAAAAAAAAAGGGAAAAGGGTGCTCAAACCACACAATTCAAAGTCTACATACACCTTTCAGAGTGTACAGTTTTAGATGTCTCCTTTTGAATTTCCAACTGCAAGGATGGCAAGGCCAGGATCCCCTTATTCTAGTCACACTAAAGAAATTATATTTGTTATAAAATACCAAATCACTTGATCTAAATGTGTGTAATTCCAACTGCATAGGCATCAACCCTCTTAGGGCTAATACTTGTGAGCAGATTTCAGCAAAACGTGAAGAGACCCAGAGCCACAAACCCTTTAAGACAGTGATCTGCCTCAGCACTGTGAGTGTGCTAAGGTTTCAAAAACACTAAAGTCACTAAATCTTGATCCACCTCCCTGAAGCTGTCAGTGTAATATTTGTGGGTTTTATGAAGAATTGATGGTTGTGACTGCTTCTTTGAGCTTTCCTGACACATATGACCATGCTGATCTACCTACTAGTCTTAATTCAATGAATTACCTTTATGGCTTCTCCTGTATAATATGGACTTGGGATTTGCCTCAAGTATTTGCTGGGCATATTAGTTTTTTTACTTTCTGCATAGCCACAGCTACATCTCAGGGCACAGTTTCACTAAGCCCAGGTGCTGGAACAGGAATGCTCATGCTTGTCTGAACTTGCAGTCAGCTGGATCAGCCCACTGACCCAGATGAAAAACAATCTGCTGGTTTTCTAGGGCAAGTTTTCCACTGGATCAGCTTGTTGATCTCTTTGATGGCACAGTCACGAGTACTTTGCCAGCACAAGGCAGGAGGGGGACTTGCACCTGCAAGATGAAGGATGGTGCCATTCCTTTTGAGTTCAGTCTGCATGAACACCTCTTAAGCCTCACCATGAAGGCAAAGTTCACCACACACTCAAACAGTACAGATCCTGGCCAAGTGCAGTTCTGTCATGCTTGAGTCTGTATTTATAGTCACCAGATATACCACCTTAACTGCAGAGGATTTACTACAAAATTATAGTTGTCTGAGTGGTAACTCAGGCAATTCCTGTACAAGGAGCAGCTGGTATGAAGGAAGACACAGGTCACTGCCGGTGCAATGTTGTTGAAAACATGTAATCACTATTTAATTTGACTTCTCAGCATTGCTAAGCTTTTGGAAATTTTCCAGATGTAAAAGTCCTTTCTTTTCTTATACCAAGAGGAAGCTTCTTCTGAATTTCAAGGAGACACAATGCAGCACAGGACACTGAAATACTACAGCAAAATTTTCTGTCTGACACAGAGACCTAAAGCAATTCCTGAATTGGTCCTCTAGTACCTTCAGGTGACCAGGAAATCTGTTTGCACATCTGGACATTTCTAAATCATTTGGTGGCATTTAGAGTTTTGCTTGGAAATCAGACATCTGCAGTAGATAAATGGATCTTGATCTTTTTCTTAACTAACTTCTCCTTACTATAAATTAGACATGCAGTTGAAATAAAAATTCTTATATGGTAAGTGGGGAGAGATAGTAACTTCCAGAAGGCAACTCAGTCCATCCAGCAGATATGCATATAAGGGGTGAACTGAACCCTGAAAATGCCCCTCTCCCCTCCTTACCACTGAAGGTAAAAGACAAAGCCTTAAACTGAAGAAGGAAAAAAACTCCTCTAGACTCACTAAAGGATGGATCTGAACCTAAGAAAACTCAGATTCATGAGGATGAAGTGGGCTGTGAGGGTAATCTAGAGCTATGTGTGTCAGGTGCTGTCTAAGCAAGGCTCAGGTCCATCAGAAACTTGTGCAAGCCTGTTTTATTCTATCTTCTTGAGCTGTTATTAGCCTGTGGAACTGAGGCTTGAGGTTGTATGGGGGTGTGGAGAGGGGTCTCTTTTCTCGGGTGGGTGACTGTTGTGGGCAGAGGAGGCACAGTCTGAGCAGGAGTGCAGAGGTCCAAAGCCCAGGGTAGAGTTGAAATCCTGCTCACCCTGAGCTTGTGTCCACCACACTGGAAGACAAGCACAAGCACTTGAAAAGGTCCAGAAGTCTGCAGGACTTGAAAGTCTGGAAATGCTCTTCTGGCTGAGAGTGAGAGTATCAGGCTTGCAAGTCTTTATGCATCTTGTACAAAGTCAATTTGTCACTTGCTGGCTCCAGGCCAGGTAGGACATAAATCTTACCGTGAGTACAATTTTAAACAGACATTTCTGCTCAGCCAAGAAGGCAGGTGTGTGTAATTTGGGAGCAGAGAAGCCTCAGTGCTGCCTGCACTCAGTGCTGAAGCAGTACCATTTCCAGGGCCCCTGTGTGTCACCACTGACGGCAGCGGAGCCTGAGTGATGGAAATGGCTTCCTCCAGGCACAGCAGGTTTGTTGCTATGCTATTTCTGAGCCCTCTGCTTACTTCTGTTACTGGAAAGGACTTACGTTTGTTTCTAAATCTGTGTCTATTGATTAGCTCTTGGCAACTGGCTGCACAGCTTAATATAATGATCATAGCTCCTGCTTCTTTTGTTATTCCTGATGCACAGAAAACTGTTCTTTCTTTTTTTAGTTGCAGGGCATTCTTGTTAGCTCAGCTTAGCACTGTGCATACTTCACAATCCAGGGTATTTGGGATTTTCTTTTGAAGCGTTTTATACTGGCAATGAAGAGAAAACAAAGTACATAATATTCATTTTGAATGAAGTTGTGACTATATATCAAAACATTATTGAGGTGTAAAATACCATATAACTTGTCTGTTTTTCTGCACTAAGTATTTGGTTGGCTCTCTCTATTACAGAAATACTTGGTTTTCCCACAAGTGTATTAATTACATTTCTATGTGTATGTTTTGACTGAAAAATAAAATTAATCAGAGGAGTCTGTTAAGATTTGCCTTTAAAAGATACTCATTGCAAATATCACATTATAAGATTACCATTACCTGATCAGCTACCAGATCTTCTCTGTACTGGTTTCTTGACTGCAGCATTACACTATTTGTGATTATATCTCTAAATAACTTCTACTTAGCTCATGCATTCCAGCTCCTTTCCTGAGGAAGTATCCTTTCCTGAGGTATCAGATGTTAGTTATTGGTTACAGTAATTTGTTCATGCATTTTCTTCAGCAATTTCTACTAACTTTCATCCTGGTAAGAGAGTTAATCAAAACCACAAGTAATATTACATGTGGTTACACAAGTGGTCAGAAGAAATTCTTGCCAATGTTTGCTGTAGATGTTCAGTCAGATGCTCAGCAAGACAGCAACAATAGCTCCAGTGTAGTTCAGTAGAAAAAGATTATTTGGACCATTACTGTATGCAGTGTGTCCCCTCATGTGATATTCATGCCCCAGCCCTACATGTCTCTAACATCCGCTTTACCACAGATCAGGTTAGGTTATGGTTCTTCAGGACTTGATGGGGAAGAGGAACAGACTAAGTTCCTGTTGAGGTTTCTTGGGGACCTCATCTATCAGCATTTCCAGGAGTGCTGCTGTACCATTCACCTCTGCTTCCAAACACTGCAGCAATCCCCTCTGCAGGTCTCCCAGCCACCAGCCACTGTCTGGGCGACACTGCCTAGAATAAACTAGAAGTTTCCAGATGGCCACCACTCTGATCCTTTTCAAACTGGCAGAGCTGAGGTGCAGTGGTGCCAAATTCCTGATGAAGACTCAGATAGACTCATTTCCCCCTCCAGCAGTTCTACAGTTGCTAATCTTCTTCAAGACCCAAGAACATCAGGTTTTGGTCAGAGTCTGTATGTAAAAGAGGTCACAAAGAATTGTTTCAGGTGCAGCATGGAGCCATCGCAGCAGGCTGCTGCTCGAAGGTGTCTGATGACAACATCATGAATTTTAGGAGTGGTCTTTGAGGCTTTGGTTCCTCCTACACAGTCCTGTCATGTCCTGAAATTAACTCAGACATCTCTCAGCTATTCATGACCAGTAGGAAATGAAAGCTGGTCATCACCTTCATCTGTCTTCTAAAAAAATAAACTGGTGTTGGCAATAGGGGACTGAGTGGAGTAGCCCAGCAGACTATATATGCCATCCTCTCCCACTGTACAAAAGGGTCCCTGTTTGAAAACTTTGAAAAAGCTGCTGCTTCAGGGGCCTGACACTGGTGACCAAGTCACCATGACTGTAGACAGAACTCATATGGACACCATGGAGACAGAAGAAAGACCCCTGCATCTGGAATGATGCCTCTACAGTGCACAAGTGAGATCAGCTTTTCTTACACTGCTGATGCCTTACCAGCTCAGCTCTTGAATACATATTTTTCACAAGGTGATGCTGGAGACCAGAGACTCTCCCCTGTGGCATGCACTCTACATACCAGCTGCTTTAACACATCCTGCTTGTACTGAACATGCTCAGGAAATCCTGCTCTTATACTTTGGATGTCCCCAGAAGCCTCATCTCAGTAGCACTAATGCTGTCCCAGCCAGCCATAGCAATGCTAGGCCCTTTAAGAAAGCTAGATGTCTGTTCCTGTTAACACAAAATCTTTAAGAGATGAATGAGAAAGATTACAAAAATTAGAAGATAACACTAATGTAGACAGCTGATGCTTTTTTAGCAGCAACATACAACAACTTTTAGTCATCATTCAAAGGATTTTAATCTTTATCTTGGCAGGATGGTAAACAAAACCACAATCACAGGATATACAAATGACTCATCCCAGGGGGTTCTGCTTCTTCAGCTCCAGTGTAATGCTCCACCTAACACACAAAAATACAGAATGTAATTTAGGAGTCAAGAAAGGCTGGGAATGGTACCTTTGGCTCTGTGCTCCAGTGCTCTCACCACAGCCTCCCTCCCAACCCTGTGTACAGTGTAACAGCTCCTACAATCTGCTTGCACAGCTGTAAGAGAAACACAGTGCAACTCAGTCACAGATGGAGGCTGTCATTGCCATAAAATGGCCAGAATCAAACCGTGTTGATGATCATGCCTACATTCAGGGAGATAGCCATTTTAAAAGAAGGTGCTAAGAAAGTTCCTTAACTCCTCTGTGACCTAAAATAATAACAAACAGCAACACATATCCTTAATATTTAAACATTTTCCAACAAAAGAGAGACATTTTTGTCTCATTTCAGACTGATTTTGTTGCTGCTTTTTATTACTTAAACAGAAGAAAGGATGGTCTTGTGATTATAATCAAAGGCTACAAGTCAGGAGATCAACATTAAGCTTTTCAAAATTTTTCTCAGTAGTTTTGGTCTCTCCTTGCCCTAGGAAAGAGTGAGTGATGTGCTTTCTTAGCTTACAGGATTGTAAAAAACTTCTAAGAATAAAACAAAAAAATGCTGGATTTAAAGTCTGGTGCTTAGATCAAATTTTAGTTAACTAGGGCTAGTTACATTTCCAACAGAAAACCTGACTAAATGAATGCTCTGCATGTGTCTAAATCAGTGTGGCTGCTTGTCTTAAAAGCAAGCTTGCAGTAAGCATTCAGTGCTGTAGTGATTGACCCAAGGCTCACCTACGAGATGCTGTTTTCAGGTCATGGCAAAACAAACACAAAAAAAGCCCACTGGCAAAATACATTACAGACTGAGATTTTCTGTAGCAATGTGACACAGAAACATCATGTAGCATGACTCATGCAATCTTTCAATCTGTTACATTTACAGTGCAGTACTGCCTCAAGTTTGGCCTTGGCTCAGGGTCCCATTGGGCCAGGTGGTACAAATAAATTATCTTCTTTCTTAAAACAGGATTTGAAGGCAGAGAAGATCTTGCTGCACTCATTGCAGAATTGTGTGCTTCGTCTGACAGTGTGGGAATTGTAGAATCATAGGGTTGGAATTGGACCTTAAAGATCATCTTGTTCCACTCCCACTACCACCGCCTTTCACTTTGCGAGGAGAAGTTTACTGGAAGAGAAACAAATACAGCAAGATAAAGCAGAAAAGGCTGCTGCTTATAAACAGCAGTGCTGGTCAGAAAGTAGACAGCCCTAAGAATGAATTCTGGCTGCCTCAAGCTGTTGGAAACTTCTGAGAGGGCAGGCCGTGGCAGGAAATAAAAAAAGCACATTGAATAAATCACTTGATGCTCTGATTAAGAGGCATGGGACTGTGTATCATGTGATAGTTAAAGCCATAAGCTCCAGCCTTTAAGATATTATTTGGTACACGAGCAGTCTGAATGGGCAGATGGCATTCATGAGCAGGATTACTATTTCTGGCAAAACAGGTCAAACCAAGTCACTTAGAAATGGAATTAAAATGCAGATTGTTATCTCTCAATATCTTCACAAAGGTGTGTGACTTAAAAGAGAGCTAATGAATTGAGCTTATTCTAGTTGTATCATTTTCATCAACAAAAACATTCTGTGTAGTAAAGTTTTGCCTTTGTTTCCTTTCTGTCAGCTAACTACACACTCATTTTACAGCATGAAATTTGCCTCCAAATAGGAATGGACCAGCTGACTACTACTGACCAAAAGTATTCATTTTCCTACACTACAGAATAAGGCCAGAGACTGAGTGACATCATGTTGTGAGTGGGAGCAAATGCTGCATGCAAAGTGTGGTTCACTGACAATAATGTCTATCCTTATAAATAGTAGTCAGACTCACTTCTCCATGGCCCTTCTGTTAGCAGGCACCTTCATGAGCTGCTGACTGCTCTGATCCAGGGCTTGATGCAGGTTCCATAGGCAGCTCAGAGATGAAGCTCTGCCTCGCAAAGGCACAGAATCACAAAGATCAACCACGTGGTAGAAGTGCCCACATTACTTCCTATGGCAACCTCTGATTGCTGGCTAGACTGAAGCAGAGGGGAGGAGGAGCTGCCTTTGCAAACAGAGGCTCCAGAAGCCTTTCAAAACTCCTGTCTCCTCACAGTGAGGGAGGAGAAGTGACAGTGATTGCTGGGTAACTGCAACAGCCATGCAGCTGCTTGCAGGGGTAGGATGGCAAGCTGGAGCAAGATCCCTGCAAAGGACCTGCAGAAGGTGCTTTGTAAAGGGCCTATGGGAAAGAGACATCCCTCTGCCTTTTCTACATGAGCATCAGCTCTCTGGGACCATTTCTCACAGACCCGTTCCCAGCATTCTTTTTTTGCCATAAGACCTCCCCAAATCCCAACACATTAACAGTGTATTAGCAGGAAAACATTATCTAGCTTGACTTAATGGACATGGAACACATGGGAATTTCAAATGCTCTGCTTTGTCTTCCTGAGCTTGAGTGGTGAGACCCTGCTCAGCTCCCTACAATGTGGCCAGATGCCTCTTCATCCCTGGGGCAGCCTCCAAATCTCCTCAGCTGATGCTGGGCTCCCAAGCAAACCTGGGAAGTCTCACTGGTGCCCGTGCTTTGCCCAGACAAAGAGCAGCAGCCCATGGCAGCACATGGTGCTGGGTGGAGAGCGGCAGCCCTGCAGCTCGCAGGCGCGGGGAAGGCGCTGCCAGCCCGGGTCTCCCAGGGCTGCTCTGGCAAGCTGGGCTGGCTGGGGCTGTTGGAGGAGACAGGCAGCTCCCTCACCTCAGGCAGGGGAGGAGGCAGCAGGCAACAACCTCACAAGCCAGAGCAGAGAGAGGCCACCAGCCTGGGACAGCTCTGCCTGCCTGTGAGAAACGGGGCGTCTCTTCCCTGCTCCACCTATGCCACCTCAGCATCACCACTCCTAGGAGTGTGAGGAAATTATACCTGAGGCTTCCACCAAGCCTGTAAAGGCATGGACAAGAAAATACACAGTACCTAGCCTCCACTGGCTGTTGGAGCTGCAGGGTGGAAAAGCCATGGAGCTACAGAAGAGTGAGAGGGTAAAAGAGAGAGGCGAAGACTTCAGGAAGTTTGTCACAGAATTAATTACTCCTTGAAGATGATGCTCACCATCAGGCAGCTCCCATATGAGATATGACTTCAGCTGGGCCTTCAAAGAGAATAGGGGCCAAAACCACCTTGTTACATCCCCAGGATAGAGGGCAGGCCTCTCCTCATACAGTGGCTGGGCTGGCTAAGCAACACCAAAAGGGCTCAGATTGCATTGGGACGTTTGTGTGGTGGACACTGCACAAACTCACAGTGAGGCAGTCTTTGCTGCAAGGGGCTTGCACTGCAGGTGTGTCCACTTGTAAAAAGTAGAACAAGAGAGGAGAAAACAGGCCATCACAATTTTATCTGGGGGAGGAAACCAAAGATGAAGAAGGTAAAGCATGGACAAGGAGAAAGAACAGGCAGTGAAACTGGCTGGAACTGAAGGAACTGGGAAAAAGGAACGGTAAGAGGTTGGGCTTGATAGCCAATCTGCAGAGGAGGTAGTCAGGGACACAGTACAGTCCAGGAGCAATGCTAGCCAGCTTTGCCTCCCTGCTTTTGCTCTAAATGCACTCTCTGCATCAGCCAGCTCTGCCTGTGGGGTCAGAGAGGCTGCTATGTGCAGAGCAGATGTTGAGCTGTGTGATCCTGAAGAGAAAGATTGTGTAGAATCAAGAGCATACCAATGTCTGTGCCAGAAGGTGCAAAAGCAAGCAACTATTTTGGCTGACTGCTTGATACATAAAAGATGCAATCTTGGTCACAAAGTAGGGGTATAACAAATTTTGCAGTGACACTTTTATTCCAAGCCTCAGACTCTACTGCAACTAACCAAAATGTGCTTTGTGTTTCTTCTACCCATAAATTATATGGGTAGAAGTATAAATTTAATATGTGTGATCAGAACACTTGTGAGAAATGCCAAAATGAGGACTTTGGAAAGTAAAACTGTATCTTTAAGCACAGGACAAACCCAGCATAAGCAGGGCCTTTAATGTGCCTCATTCAGGTGCAGGGGCTGCAGAGATGGGGGCAGAGGGGCTGCACCAGTTTGTCTCTCACAGGCACCTGCTCCTTCCTCTCTGGGTTCAGTCTTTCAGCCACGCTGGCAATTCCTGGCAGCTGTGGTGGTGTCTGTGCACTGGCCAATGGCTGCCCTTTTTAAAGTCTCACCTAAAGGATAATTATTGATTCTATATTTTTTTGTTTTGTTTTGTTTTGTTTAAATTTTATTTTAATAGATTGGAAAGCAAGGTATGGAAAGCAAGAAACACAGGGAAATCAGTGACATTCCTTTCTGGGTCATGGAAACCAGAAAGGTTGCCAGCTTGTTGGCAAATATGCAAAGAACTGAATCTAAGCACATTCATTTGATGTTGCAAACAGGATTTAAATGCTGCATTAGGCTTGTGACTTCTCTTTTGACTTCTACCATCCATAATTCATTATTTGTTGCATGTGACTCATTCATTAAATCATATGCATTATTTCTGCTATGCAGTGAGTTTATACAAAACTGGTCTGTTAAAAAAATCTCCCAGAAATATCAGCAAAATGAAACACCTTTTGCAAATGCTGGTAGAAATAAAAGAAAAACAAAAGTAGGGTAAGTTGAGCAAGGATGGTTCTTGTATAGATAAAATATCTGAAAATATTTTATTTTCTTTTTCACTCACATCCTGTCAAGCTATGCCAATTCAGCAGAGAGAGACTAGCCACAAGGGATGCAAAGGTTATGTCTGATACAGATAAACTTCTCTTTTATCTCTTTATGGTCTCAGTTTCTGAGCTGTAATTTGAACTGGAGATCAAGTCAATGTAACAAAGACACAAAACATTAGTCAGACTTCAGTAGGCACAGGTCCTGAGATTCAGTTTCCAAACTTTCCAGTTTGTTGCTAGCATCAGATGTCATAAGCTGTACCTCTATTCTTTTAAAAGGGTTCAGTGGTCTCAAGGGAACATAAGAATACCAGTGACAAATTACAGTATGCAGGTAGTTAGGTTTTCTTGCTCTTTTTTGCCTCCTTCCTCCATTTATCAGATTTTTTTGTAAATTCAAGCTTGTGTCTTCACAAGCACCCTTATTTGCTAGTGCACAGCAGAGAAGCAGCATTTGACAGTTTGGCAGAGAAGCAGCATTTGACAGCCTTTCAGAAAGAGAGGGAGAGAGGGAAGGGGGGTGGGAAGAGAGGGAGACAGAGAGGGAGGGAGGGAAAGAAAGTAGTTTGGGCTTTGCAGACCATATATTCACCACACAGGTGCAACTTCACATAGACTGAGTGTCATCACCACACCTTAACAGTGGAGTGATCCAGGGAAGCCTTACCTTAGTGTAAGTATGCACCAGGAACCATTCAGCAAGACTGCCAACATGCAAATGAAAGATAAATAAATGACAAACTGCTACAGCTTCAGCTTGCAGAGTGTCAAGTAGCTCCTGGAAAGTCTTTAGAACTTTCCACTTCAGGTAGTTTCCATGGAGGCTGAGAGATTTCAACATGGGCAGAGCAGGTCTGTCACTTTGCCGAGATCAAGGGGAGTGAGGAGCTGCAGAGCCCCTGGGCTGTGGGAGCTTTGCCCATGTGACAGCTACACACTCAGTAGACTTGGCTGTGGCAGTGACTCCTGCAGCCCATTGTTTTTCTGTGGCAGATAAATGGAGCTCCCAGGCACTCTAGAAGCATTCCTGAAAAAATCCAAGGTCATCTCTGTCATGCTTAAGGACTGAATTCCCATTTTTAACTTTAGCTGTCCTGAGGAAAACCTTCCTCTCCTCCATCTCCACAGTGCAAGCAGTGTGAGATGCAAGCAGTCTAGAGACCACTTATGGTATAGATAACAGTGTCATGCCAATACAGTTAAGTTTGTTGACATCTACTGTGACACACAAAAGGAAAAATTTCTACTTGTTACCCCTGCTTTTAATATCTGTACTATGTTATACCAGATGGACAGGTTTCATTGGGGAGACATTTATTAAAGCTGGTGTATTTATCTTAGTAAATATTTACATCTATGTGCTTCCATAGAAGCTATGTACATGACAGAGTAAATTCAGTTTAAAAGCCCAAACAGAGCACAAGAGGCAGCAAAAATAATTCTCCAGGCCTCAGCAGAACCCACATCTCTCCCCTTTGCCACTCTGATACCCAGTCACTTTCTAGCTTCATTATACAAACGTATTACGCAGATGTTGGTGCTTTTATGTTGCTTCTCTTCAAAAGGTTTATATGAGTGTCTCTCAGGTTAGGCCTTAACCATGTCCTGCCTGCAGACCCCCGGGGATGTGCAAAGCTTCCAGTGTCCAGGCTTGCCATTTACTTGTGTAGGGGCCACAGTGGGATCTGGACTCCTGTACAAGAGCAGAGGGCTGTGGGGTCAGCCTGTGACAAGGACACTCCTCTCCCCTGCACTGCTGCAGGCTGTGGCACTGACTGTGTGCAACACTTTGGGTTGAGAAGCTTGGGAGTTCACTAAATGGAGTTGCAGAGAAAGGAGAAAGCAGTCACTAAGTCTGAGGAGTGCTGAGAGAGAGAGAGATTTAACAGTGCCCAGTGGAGATGCTTTACTAAACTAATACAAACCTAATAAACAGAAGAGCTGCTAAATATCAAAAGGAGTTAAGCAATGAAAAGTGGCAGGAGCCAAGCAGCAATACTGAGCCTCTTAATGCAAAGAGAAAGTACTCAGCAAACACACAGTTTGAAATACAAAACAAAGGGACAGATCATATTTTAATAAGATTTGCATTGTATTAATAACCTTCTGTGCATTTTTTTCTGACTGAAGGTATTTATGTACATCCAGTGCATGAAGGATGATCAGAGAAGTGATGTTGTCTTAAATATATTCTTTGAAGCCTAGTATTTCTCCCTTGGAAATAAAAAACAGCCTCTAAAATTATTTTAAAATGCAAGGGAAACTCCTTTCCATAAATCTGAACTCCAGGGCTATTGTATGAGGAGAACATGAAGTTATTTTCAGGAAAAAGAGAAGGTGCCACAGAAGAGAAATGCTGCACAGGCACTTGCATCTCTAGCTCCTGAACTCCAGGATACTGGGCCCAAGGCACTGGTCACCATGGTTACAGACAGATGTGAAAGCTCCCTTTGAACAGACCAGCAGCTGCTGTTGTCAGTGAGGCCCCCAGAGAGGCAGTGAAAGGTGGGAGACAGTGGCAGCCTTTCCCCAGCCTGGAGAGGAGGATGCCCATGGTGGTTCAGGGCATCCTGAACCATCCTCAAAACCATGATCTGATGCAGCAGAAACTCTGCTGCAATGCACAGGCTGAGGCAGGGCGAGCACAAAAGTGGCACAGGGAGTGGGATTGTCCCTGAGAAGCTGGTCTCATGCAAAGGCAGGGAACAAAGGAGGCATTAATATGCAGCCACTGGCACTTTAGGCAGCATCCATAAGCAAAGAAGCCATTTCCCTCAGAGGTGGGGCTGAAATGGAGGAGATGACTGAGCGCCATAGGGCCACATCCCAGTGCAAACCAGTTCTCTTTTTTGCCTGTACTCCACATCGTTTAGTGTTTGCATAACAAAAGTGTCCAATCAGCACAGCAACATGCAGGAACCTGGGTGCTCCTGAGTCAAAGACTCTTTGGCACAAGTTATTGCTCTGCTCCCAAGTGTGGGCAGAAAAATGAAATGAACTTCACCACAACTGGAGTGAATTTTACCCCTATACAATGCTGGTTTTTGGAAAGAATAATTTGAAGTGATACTCCCCTGATTGTATTATTTGCCCTGTGAGTCAGGAAGCTTGCACTCTACTCATGACACTCTGCCCATTTTTCCCTGGGATATGCCTGTGTATTCATGTGGATATCATACCTCATTTTGCAAATTGCTCTAGCTGCACTTTTGGGTAAATATATCATTAGCAGTTTTCCCAGTCTTATTGCTGACTTGGCTAACCATTGACAAAATCATCCTTCTTACAAAAGCCATAAAAACTCCTTGTCTTCAAAGATGCAGGTGATGAGTTGAAGACTCCTGGAACGTTGTTCCATTTGCACATGAGAACTAGAAATACTTAACCCGTTTCTTTATGCAAGATTTCCGTACTTCGGGGGCAACTCTTTTTGTACCCCTACATAAACCCTTAGTAGGTAGAGAGGGGCTTTGGGTACCATTTTTATAAAATGTATTTGGGCTTCTCCAGCTTCCTGTGTACTGCTGGACAGGGAAGAGGTCAGAAATCAGTTGATCACTAGCTTTCACTGTAGAAAGCAAACTATGGCAAGCAGCACCAAGGGCAGGCAGGCTGGTATGAAGAGATCTGTCAAGAGATAACTGGGCTGTTTTCCTAAGGGGAAAACCATCATGATGGAAATAACAGAAGGTCCAATAACTAAGAAGTGATTTCAGTAATTCAAATTTTAAAGGAACATACCATGGTAAGCAAAGATGTATAAGAAGACACATCTAGAGGGAGGGACAGCAGCAGGATATTTTCTGGGAAAAGCAAAGTCTGTTGCATGGGTACTCCTGCACCTGTAGACATAATTTGAATTTTGACTCAGCCCTGTAATCAAAGGGCACTGCCAACTATGTCCAGTGAACTAACAAATGTTGGCTTGTCTGGAAGGAAGAGCTGCATCACTACAATTATTTCTGATGGCACTATTTACCTAGAAGGTATGCACCTTAAAAAAGGCTCCTTGGCATGTCAATGGAAATGAGTAAGAGCTTGACTCATGGACCTTGTCTTGAGGACCCACCTCATGAAGAAGCTGCATTCTGTCTTGCTTAAGGGTGTATTTGGGGAGACTGTTTTGAGAAAAAAACCTGTGACTACTTCCTCCCTGAGGAGGAACCAGTACAGGCTTTCATATCTCATGATCATCCAGATCCATTTCCCAAATCCTCAAAAAATGTTTTTCTGTATTGTGTGGCAATGACTCACGGACTAACCACCCAGGGAAGGGAAAAGTCAAACTTTGGGAGAATCTGCACACCTTATGGCTGTGGCACTAACATCAAAAGGGAGTGGAATCTTCTTCTTTGCTCCAGCCTTCTCATCCTTCCTCCTCTTTCTGGCTCTCAGGGCTGGCCCAGCTCCCTGACCAGTCACACAAGCAGTGGACAGCAGAATGGAGAGCAGGGGACTGGGCAGTTGGAGGGGCATGGAGAGGAAGGAAGTCCTGTCCTTCTGCTGGCAGGGAGGTGTTGTAACAGCTTAGTCGCCATGTACAGCTTAGGGTGCCGAGAAATGTGCAAACACTTTCGTAAACATTGGTGTGAAACAAATAGTTGGGGTCACAGGGAAATCACTTCTGTCTCTACCTACCCTCAGTTGCCAGACTCCAAAGTAGCATACCAATTGTGCAAGAACATTGACTTTCAAGCTGCAGGCTGTGTTTCAAGTTCAAGATGACAAAGTTCCATAAATGTACTTGTAATTTGCCTTCAAGAGAGAAGGATGCTCTGCCACTGAGCGACTGTACCACATATGGTTCCTGACCCTGTCTCTCTCTCTCTCAGAGGGAAAGCAGGTGCCTTTCTCATACAATATGTGTTCCTAGCCATAAAACAGGCGAGGCAATTGTCATTCAGAAAAAAAAATGAAGAAGGTTGAAGTCAAGAAAAGAAAGCCCAAGTGATAAAGGTCCATTTTACATCTGGAAGATGCAGGCAATAAAGTCATGAGTCACCGTTAACAAATTTGTCTGCAATTTTGTGACTAATGCGTTAAATGATATAATTCACAAATGTCCAGCCCTTTAGGATTTTACTAAAGCTATTTGCTGATTTAGAGAAAGAGATAGCAAAATGAAGTGAAAAAGCAGGGCCTTTTGGAGAAGGGGAAGTGATCAGCACTAATGGATTTATTGTGCAAAAGCCCACGTGGTTGAAGAACTGTGCACGTACACACACATCTGGCTGCTTCGGCTGTCAGTAATCATGAATGCAGCTTGCTGATGCCAAACAAAAATCTCCATCAATACAACAAGTTATCTGTTTATTTTTATAATCTAGATCTCAATATATTAGCCACAACTGTCGCAAAAACAGAAAACAGTTAGGTTTTCCAGGAGAAAGTTAAATTTGTACAAAGTTAATCAAAGTCCACACCAAACAACTCAGGTAATAGGTTGGCAGAGCTTACCTACTGAAGTCACAGAGGCACTGCTTCAACATTTGCAATGAAAACACCTGGGATATCACTGCCAAAACAGAGGAGAAGCTCGTTCTCTTTCTGATCCACATCTCTGGCCCCTGAATATAAGTCAGAAGCATGTGTACTTTTGTTACTGCATATACTCAACACATTGCAATGCCAACAGCATTTAAACAAAATGTAACCTCAGATTTAGAGGTGCATAAGGACCAAATTTCTATCTTAAAACACCAATAAAAACTAAAGTTGTGAGGAGGACAGATGTGGTAAGTGGGTAGAAATCACCAAATAGTTTCACCTTAGGTATATAAGCTAAATCTATAAGCACAGCAATATAGACAAGTGCATGTAAGAAAACCTTTGTCTGATGCCCGCAAGGGAAAGGAAAAATTAGGCTGAACTCTGGATGCAGGTACTTGGTTGTTGGGACACAATGCCAGGATTCAGAATTATTTATCTTCCCTTCTCTCTTGTTCATTAGCATCCAGTATTTTTCATGCTCTAGGGCTGTTGTCTCAGCCATGTCTATTTGGATTGGTTCACCCCTGGTTTCATAATATTTAATTATCTTTCATAAAACCCAGCTCTTGCATTTATGTGGTCAGTGAAGAAACTCCACTTCCCCTTTAAAAGTTAGTCATATCCTCAGAGTTGCAGATTGAAACACAGAAAATGAAAGTGCTAAAGTCTCAGAAAACAGAAGGCTAAAAAATAAATTAATAGTCAGTATTTTCAGAAACATTATGAGTTTTAAAGCATTTCTTTTAATAGGAAGACTGATTAATGGCTTTTGGGTCCCTGGTATGATAAGCATAATTTTACATAGCCTTCTTTCCATGGCAGTGAACAGGAGCTAAATAATTCTCAGTGTTCTGAGGCTGGTTAATATCACACACAATACAGCAGAATTTTACACCAGAAAGACAGCTGATTAATCATATCTCTTTTATAAAAAATGAGAGTTTACCATAAGTATTTGATTCCTTAAAAATTCTGCTTTGAAGATTTTAACCTTTGGTTAGTGATTCTAAAATATAACACTCTGTCTTTAAAAATCACACTCTTAAAATGCAATTTTGAGAAAGCTCTTAGAAAAAAATAGTATGTTTCAAAAATTTATGTTAAGAAGGCATCCCGTTTAGCAATTATTAAAAACAATGATTTTGAACTAATTAAAAAAATTCCTTACATATTGCACTTTTCTTTCTTGATTATAATCTTACTATGAATAAACCAGGAAATGCTACAGAAAAAAATAATAATACACTGTCAATTTTAACAGGGAAATTGTATTTTCAGTTGATTATTTGCAAGGAATAGAATAAATGGATTAGAAACCTGTTTTTAAAAGAGAAGTGAGGTCATTTTACACAATTCTTTTTCTTCTTAGTAGAGGCACTCTGTGGAGGCATGTCTTGCAAGCGTGCAGCGTCTGGTTCTGATAACAACCCTGGGCACCCACAGAATCTGCCATTTTTAGATCAGTGTGGTACATTTAACACAACAGGACACATCAAATGAGAAGCAGGATATATTCATCTCAGCACAGAGTGAGTAGGTTGAGATGAGTTAAATGAAGCTCGGATTCTATGCACGGTACATTTAAGCTACGTGTTGTGCTTTGAATATAAAAGAAGACCTGGTTTACCCAACATTTATGTAACAGTTTTCCTCATTAAGAATTTATTAACAATTTCATCAGCACTGACATCACAAGAAGGAGTGGCAAAAAAACACCCAAGTCCATTTAAAACCATTAATTAGTTGGGCAATCTGATTGTTCATTCACAACAGCTGTTGCCTCCTTGGGGTTTCAGTGATCAGCTGTGGAAACAAATGCACACTGGAAAATACTAAAATAAGAGAAAACTGGGTTTCGATTTTTTGTTGGTTTTGTTTGTTTTTGGTTTTGTTTTTTAAGGAAACAATCACAAACAGTCCTCAAAGGTGGAAAAATTCCATGAAGGCATCAGGTACATAAATCTGCACAGTCAAAATTGAGTTTAGTTTTCCTGAGGAGCATTTAGAATGCTGAAGATGTATCCTGCTGCTGCATGATTTACTTCCCTCATAAAGACCATGGAGTACTTTTCTGAACCATAGCCATGTAGAGCTTTACTGCATACTGCAACTCATTGTTTGATTCATAATTATCCGATAGGATTTTCAGCTTTGGCCTCTGTTCCCCCTGAAAGCAATGGGAGCCATGTTATTGATTTCAAGGAGGTGCAAGTGTCAGCAGCTTTTCCATCCACAGCCACTAGATACATGCAAGAACATGCCACTTTGGGCTCCAGTTACTTAGAAGTTAAATGTACCAGAAAATAGTGCATCTTTATCTACTCTTTACTTCCTGCTGCCAGTGAGGGCAGGCACTGACAACACTGACTGCAATTCCCCTTTTTGTCTTAAGACACCAGCTCCTACATGGCTGCTACCTCTACAGAGAACCAGGAGCTGTTATAGGCCCTGTGCTACTGCCTAGGTTGAGGGGACTTTTGAACCAAGAAGGTTTCAAATCTGAAGTCCCTTGAAGGATAATGACCTTCATTTTCCCTTGAACAGAGGCTGACTCACTCAATTCTTTTGCACACCATGACTGAGTTATAGTGGTAATTTCAGCCAAAAACCATTAGCCAGCTAGTGTAAATCACACAATGTCAATGACATATCTTGCTTTTAATGTAATTTTAGAAGTGGTCTGCTCATGCAGTCTTTGCAGTCATGTCTTAGCTGGTGCAGGATGTATTGATGAGAATAGATTTTTTCATGTCTGTTCCAGAGGGACGGTGAGTCACTATAATAAAATCCAAGGCTATCCTTCCCTCCCCTCACATGATCACAATTCCAGGAAATCTTTTTTGTCATGCCTCAGTCGTAACTGCAGATCAACCACTGAAAACCTCTGAAATCGCATCTCTTCAGACAAGGCCATATAGCTGGTGAGTCACATTTTCTTCAAGTGCCCCTAATGAGCAGGGTTAGAATACAGTCAACATATTTAAAAATAAAGTAAGTTCCAAAATCACAACTCTTACTACTGACCTAATTTCTGTGACAACTTCCACAGGGAAAATGTGTCCACTTATTCCTCCTTCATCACAGAGCAGACAGAAAGAACTGTTTCAGCCTTCAAAGGACCAATGACTTATCCCCAGAGTTATGGACTGAAGCTTTTAAAAGCAAGCTTGTGAAAGATGTTTGCTGATATTACCTAATTTTTACCTAATCAGAGGCTTAGAGAGCTTGTCAGTTGGTGGCTTTTATGAACTCTTAGTTTTAAATTACCCCTCATCCTACAGGCTGAAAAATTTTCAACTAGTAATTTTTAATATAAAAATGTTCCTAATTATTTTGAGAATTAAAGTATAAGAGCTGACTGTACTATTTTGTTTCTTTTTAAACAGAGAAATACCCATGAGCACGATTATACATCCTCTTCCTGATTCCTGTCTAATAACGTACATTGACTTTGATCTCTCCTAGCTTCTACAGGTAGCTCTTCAGGGGAGGATATTGGGTGTTTTTACCAATTCTGTATGAAATCTGTGAGTTTGCTTTCTGCAAAAACGAAATCAGTTAATTATGATTTTACTGCTTTTTGTATTTACATGAGCTTTCAATTCTGAATTTTCAAATTTACTTGGAATGAAACACCTAGTGATACACCTATTGTGTACAAGAAAAACCCACCACCTCCCTTGTAGATCCCTGTCCTGATTCTGAGACTGTCTAGAAAAACTGCATCATCTTTAGTCCCATTATTTTTCTGTATTACAAAGAGAAAGGAGACCTACTTTTTCTTCTTAAAAAGGAAAATTAAATGCACTTAAATGCACTTAAATTAATCTTAATACACTGTTGCTACTCTGTTGTGAAGAACAGGAGGTTATTACAGTTTTTTCACATGCTCTGATACAACAGCTTATGTTGCTACCATGATTCTGTTACACACTCAGCAGACTTGGGGTTTGTTTTACAAATACATTTGCTTCCAGTAGCTAGCCTAACCCCTGAAATAGATATTCTACAAGTGCAAGTTGCAAAGAAAGCAAAGAAAGTTAGCATTTTACTCTCAAGCAAACAAATAATGTTAGGCATTAACTAGTGTGAGAAATTTTATCTTGTAAAAACCATTTAGCTATTCAAAGTAAAAAAGAATAACATGTAATCACAAGAGAGCATCACAAGAGAATCACAATTCTTTGGGATATTGAAGAGAAGGAACTAGACCTATAATTTTTCCAAGAATATTTTCTTCTGATAGTGCCCAGTAACCTTTTGCCAGTGAAGGTGTCTAGGGAGCGTTAACTGTACATGCACACACAGGTACATTGACAAGTCATGCTGTGCATTAATATTTGAACTTTCACTGTTTATCTCTTCAATAATATGTGAATCCTGCCTAGGTCATCTGAGGCCAGTGTAGCCAATGAGACTACAGAAGTTGCTCAGGCAGGCATTTAAATCTTGTTATCCAAGTCAAAACCCCCAAAGTTTGAATCCAAACCTGGTCAACAACAATAGCTTGGAGTGAACTCCTACCTAAGGTCCTTAGGAGGAAGAATAAAGCAGAGCTGAAAACAAAGACCCTTCTAAGATACTGAGAGGAAACCTAGTCAGTAAGAGACAAAGTGTGAGCTTTTCTTTTCCTTAAACATTCACTTCTGCAAAGATTTTAGTATATCCCCTTGCAGGGATAAATACAACCCCTAGTATTTCAGTGGAGGGGGAAAAAAAAGACAACCAGAACAGTTTTCAATGAATGATGCCAAGAATAAACATCTACTCCAGGTATGCAACCCTGTAATAGTGCAATCTCCCATTGAGTTTGTTGTTAACTGGGTAGAGGGAAAAAGAAAAGGAGGAAAGACTGAGCACAAGATTTTGTCAACCAGGTTTCTAGAAAATAGTTGATGAGGTAGGAAGACCTTTGACTGTGAATTGTGCCTTTAAGCCCAGCATGTGGGCAATTCTTTTCTCCTGTACACCAGCTAAACAGAAAGTCACTCACTTCATTTCATTTGACTGATTTAGACAGCCTCTGCAGAGAGCAGGAGTTGATCAAATGTGACTCAGTGTGTTTGCCTGCTGCTGTCAGCCCCAGAGGAAAAGTCTCACAGCTGCTGCATTTCCTGGAGCTTCTGAAGAGCTGTGGTTGGTAAAAAGCGACCAGCCCTAGAGATGAACACAAGATGACTTATTCTGGGATTTCACAAAAGACAGTGCAAGAGAGGGAGTACAGTCCAGAGGGGCCAGTGATAAGCAGAGATACAGATGTGCTTGGAATGCTCTTCTAACAGGTACAGGAACAGCCCAACAGCACAGAATATAGCAGCTCATCTTGCAGCTACCTATGAGTTCCCAGGCCTGTCCTCACAGACCTAGCAGGCAGTTGTTCCATCACCAAAAGATCCAGCTGAAGAGGTTTCCTGCACCCAGAGAGTCATCCCTTCCTCTCCTGTAGAAGGTGATGCTGTCACCCATACAGGTTCTCTCAGACACAGTTCAGAGTCCAGTCACACAACCCATTGAATCAGCTACAGCAGGGAGGGAGAGAGGAAAATTTTAAGGCAGATTTGTCATCACATGTTTGCAACATGAGGGTACAAACTGAGCTGCTCTGCACTGCAAATCTGTGCAGCTCTGGAGTCTTACTGTGTTGACATTCACATTTGACAAGCTAACTCAAGATGAGTTCTCGTGGACAGCAGTTTATTTGGATTAGTGCTGCGATGGAAGCAGGCTCTGCAGTGCTCTCACTGAGCTTTCATTCTTGAGCATGAAGGACATTGTGGGGATGACACCTATTTTAATAAAGCCTAAGATTTCTTCTTTCTCTTCCCATATTCAGTGAAAAGTGGTTGCTTTATCCACAGGCTCTGGACTCCATTTTTATTTACTGTGAACTATTAACTCTTCAGGTTTTAGACATTGCACAACAGATGATCATATTAAATGTGTTATGCGCAACACCCTGAGCACTGTTAAAAGAAATTATGAAGGTCCCAGGCAAAAAAATAATGGTTAAAAACATGGTGGTAGGTCATGCTAGTAAACTTTTGGACATGGGCTGATCACTACACGTGGAGTTATACAGAACATTTAAGGAAGCAGAATAATAACCTGATTCTGCTAATCAGTCAATTTCTGTGATGTATGGAGAGGCTGCAGCCTTATACTCTTGCTTTATAAAAGAATCACTTTGCAAGATGTACTGAAACCAAAGATGTCATACATATTGATGCAAAAGAGGAAAGTATCATGATATATGACCCATGGCACCATGTATAACTCGACATGCATTGGAAAATGTGGTCTGTATCTAAAATGAAGAGCCTCTATGCTTGACTCCTGAGAACAGCACTTGAAATCACGACACTGACGGATTCAATGTACATGGAATCCACCACCAGATCCTAAGAGTTGCCTTCTGTCTCTTTTCAAATGTCAAACCATTAGAAATCAGTGTTCTCCTGTTCTAGTGGAAGCACACAGGGGCTGTGGCTCACAAAAAGAGGAAAGCTTCTTCAAGCCCTCAACCATACATTGTAACATAAATGGAAAAAAAATTAAAATGCTGAAAAAATATAAACAAAACCTTGAAATGCTCAGAAAACTTGGCTTTCACAGGTGAGACGTGTTATACCTGTAAACACAGCCCCCAGGCCTTAGCCAGACTTCTGTGAGAAGGTGCAGTGACAATGGAGAGGAAGTCCAGTGGCTCTAGGCAGGTCACAAGGGCTAAAGGTGCCATTATTTATCTGGTCTTAGGGGTGTCTAAATTGAGAAGTAGTAATCTAGCTCTGCTTTATCTAATTACTGCATCTAAATTACTGCTTAGACGTTGAATAAGTCCTCCCCAGCAAAGAAAAAAAAAATTTTTGTGGGTTTTTTTCATACAGAGAAACAAGCTCCCTCCAGCTCAGAAGAGTTTGATGCATAATTTTCTTCTGGCCGTGATATTTCTGTGGCGTGTACTTCTGCATGTTGACCATGAACTCGTTTTCTGTCATTGAACAGCAAAAAGGGGGTAACAGCCCTCTCCTTTTTCACATTTTATCTCTAGTAATGGGCACACAGAGTTGGGCTATCTGTGAGCCAGCTTGCTCTCAGGCACAAGAGGAAGCAGAAGGAGCAGTCTAATACTCTAAAGCAGGAACAGAGAAGATATAGATAGTCAACTTCTCACAGCCACTATAGGCAATTTGTGCCTTGATACAGGCACATGTTGCTGAAGAAATCCCCCAAGACCACTTTTTAAATAAAAGTGTGGGAGTTCATAGCTAGCAACTCTTTTCTTCATCTCTTTGTTTGCCCCATACCTGGGTATACCACCACTGACATCTCCTCACTACCTGCAAGTAGATTTGCATGCACTTTTAAATTGAGGTTGCAGTTTAATATCATAATAAATGTGAATTTTTAGATTTGAGGCAATATATGAAAAATCCTGAAACTTCAGCTACTGGCAAAGCATGATACTGCTCAGGAAGGAAGTTTTTTCCATAAGGTACTGAGCCAAATTTTTAATGACATACATAAATGAAGGAAAGAACCCTGTGATTCAGCACATCATTATTAAATGCATATCTGACAGCATGAATACAGACAGACATGTTATATATATTGTTCAAACCCATGTTTTCAGTTCAATATCATGGTTTTCTCCAAGAAAGAATGAACTCTAAGATATGTGATACCTGCTGCAGACTCAAATGATGAATAATTTCAGTTAGTAAAAGTCATCCAAAGCCAATAAAAGCCATTCACCGTTTTCCTCCCTAAAGATAATAAGCATTCTATTAATATTTGGGACAGTACAAGGTAAATATCTGTTTTCTTTTAAATATTAGAAGGCTATCCAAATCTCTGAAGATTTCTCTTTTAAAGATGGTGATGACTAAATTCCTGAATTTTTTAATCACTTTGCAGATTTTATTAGAGACAAAGTCTCTTTCCATAAGTGATATGACAGTGAGCAGCAACATGACCAATCCACACCCCTGGCTGCAGCACAGCAGACTGTAAACAGAGGAAGCTGTTGACAGTGGCTGACCTGACCTGAGGAGAAAACTTGTGAGTCATGGAGCCTTTGTTCATTTGAAGATTAAGTTTGTACTCTCCGTGAGAAGGATTCTCCCCCATCCTTTGCCTCAGGAGGAAAAATGAAACATGAGCCTGTTGGAGCATGAGCGTGAGAGAGGTCCTCGTGCTAATGGTTGTTTTAAGAAGAAATTATACCATGTGAAAATGGTTGATTGCAACCTTTCTTTTTTTCATCTAGAAATTGCTTTTTATTGCTCATTTGACATCTCCATATGCTTTTTGCAACATGGAGATTTAAATTTTCACTCTTGCATTCTACGTCTTGATCAATGGCTGCTTGGCTATTTTGTACTAAAAGTTCCCCAGTTTCATTCTCACTGAAAATGACAAGCTCAGTAAATTATCTGAATCACCACTAAGGTTTAGAAGGCAGAACAGAAGAGCTTTCTGATCCCTCCCAGCCTGTGGGAATTTTGTTCTTTCTGAGAGTTCGCTATCACGCTGGCCTGGGGGTCAGTAGCTCTTACAGACAAAACCAGCACAAGGAAAATGCTGAATTACCCAGACTAAGAAGTGGTGAAGCTTTTTACCCTTTCCAGAATTTTACTGTTAAATAAAAGCATTTAGAGTAAGACAGCGGAAAGGAAGTGGTCACTGCAAGTCCCTTCAAAGACAGTCAGTGACTGTATGTGTAGCCTGCCTAGAGACACAAGTCTTTACAACATGTGTCCTTCCCACAGCAGGAGAGAGTGCTGTGGGATTTACCTGCTGTCAGGTCTTAGGATGGAAATTTAGTAACAGGGGTAATCTTGTTTCTATACAGACAACAAATACCTGGTGATACTTCCACAACTGTTAAAGGTTTCCCAGTACCCCAAAGCGTACGTTTTTGGCTGCTTCTCTCTATCACTGGATGACTTCAGAAATGTTGTGTCATGGGTAAGCAGATTTTTATTGTACTACCTTTAAAGTCAATTTTAACACTTCCAATTTTCTCTGTGTAGAAATTACAAATAGTAAATTTCTACTAAAGTGTTTCATCCCCTCCAAGTTGAATTAAAAAAAAAATAAATTCCAGAAGGTAAAAAGATCAAAAGCCCCCCATGTTTTAGGAGCTAAACCAGTCCTAGTTCCTAATGCTTAGGAGAGAAGATGGTAATAGAAATTAGTTACCCCCATCTATCTATTGCTGCTCCCCACTGTCAGGGATGGAATAAAGGAATAAAGGGGCAACAGGGTTGCACTCAGTAGGGCAACATTTAGGAGAGGCTTTGTGAATGCCTCTCCATATTGCCATGTGAATTATGGTTTCACTAAGAACTGGTGCAAATCAGTGTCAGTGACATCACAGAGCCCTAAACGATGTCCATCAGGCTGCCTGCTCTCCTGCAGACACACCATCTGTTCCAGCCCAGGGTGCTAGAGGCTCGAGTCAAAGCCTATTGAAGCTACTGGAAAGATTCCCGTGAATCTTTGCCTCTGTGACTCATCCAGAGCTTATACAATGCACAAAATGTCAGGCTCACAAACTGCACTGTGCAAACATGACAGCTAAAACCTAAACAAAATACAGTGAGAGCAGTCAGCTCTCTCACACCAACATATGCCAGGATCTGGCCTGCTAAAACCAACCCAGCTGCAGTCCTGTATAGCAGAAGTACACAAGAGGAGGATGAAACTCTGAACTGCTGCCTGTTACTTAGAGGACTTTAGGAGACAAGAAAAGTCTCTTACAGACAGAGCCAAAGGAATCAATTCTGCCTCTTGAGTGATGCTGCCATCAGAGGGGACGATGTGCATAAAAGGAAAACACGGGTCACAGTGCCTGAGTAGATCAAACACCACAGGAGAGGTGGGAGGAAGGAATCTCTGAAAGAGCAATAAGGCCAGGCAGAATTCAATGGCAGTGGGTAAAACAGGAGGATGACATAAAAATAGTCAGCTGTATCTATAGATTTAGCTTGTCTTCTCTAAGTAGGGATGACAGTGTTTTTCTTTCTCAAGATTACATAAAGGCACCCACTTCCCTGCACAGCGCTTCCACTGAAGTCAGTGTGACTCATTTGTGCAGGCTGCTGAGAAATACATTCCCAGGAGAGCTAATTATTGCATATATCATAACGAGCTTGCAGAAGAGGCTTTGTAAACATCTGCCACTGTTTCATTAGCTCCAGTTGAGGAAACAGAATAACTGTCAGCCTAAATGACATGGCTTGGTATTTTCCACAAATTCCAAAAATAGGGCAGTGAAGGGCAATTCCTGATAACACATTGAGCTTTCAAATTAATTTCAGGTAAAATGTGTATTTTAAAAAGCATGCTAATTTTATCTCCAGTCCCCCATCGCAACATGCAGTTGTTAGGATCTCTTCTATACTTTATGTACAAGAAAAAAAGACAACCAAAAGGCCCCCCCCCAAGCCCTGATTTACTCTTGGACCTGCACAAAACAAAACACTCTACCTGTGCTAATTGTTCAGCAGAACTCAATGAGGTGAAAACCTTAAAATTTGAATGTATAAATCCTGCAAAACAGAAATGAGGTTTTATTAAGGAAAATGCTTATGTGGTGCTCTCTGTAGATTATGAAGTCTGTTGGGCTAAAATTTATGGCCTAAAATTTTATGACTAGAACCTGTCCTGTCTGAAAAGACTTACCTTTATTATACTTACAAACCTATAAAGCATGAGTCTGCTTGTGATTTAGTCAAGATCTTTAAGTGATCAAATCCTTTTATTGATCAAGTACTGAGCATGAGCCTTATGTATGGCAACTGAGATGTCTGTCCCATCATTAGCAACAGTAGAAGTTCTATGGCAATTCCAAGCATTTAGATCATAGAATAGATGCAAAGTTTGTTCTTCTTTCTCATTCCAGGAGGAAGAATGAGAGACTGCAGGCAGGGAAAAGGAAAATTACTTCAGAAATCAGAGAGATGGAAAATGAGGGCAAAATGTCAAGCAGAACACCTAATCCTGAAACTAAACTCTGGGATTTGCAGCAGAATCTTTCAGGGTTAGTGGTTCTTTATATGTCTCATACTCAAGAAATCCCTTCTCCTGGGGGACTTTCCTTGGTGGGTGAGAAAAGTAGTTTCACATGACACTTTCCCCATATGGTTTGCAACATACTGAGGCAATAACATCTCTCACTAGGTACAGCCTAGAGAAAAATAGGGTTCTGATAAAAACTTGTACTCATCTTTATTATCTTGTACCAGACAGTGACGGTTCAATAAAAATTAGTAATTAATAAATATTTAGCAAAAAATGAGAAAGGGAATGAGGATTATGCGATTTTTCCCAGGCTGGCAATGTTTCTCTCAGTTGATCAGTTTACTGATGAAGGCCTTCCTTGTACATACTTTCCTGATAATTTTTCTGAGGAGTTTGCCTTTTAGGCAGTGTAGCCTAGTGAAGTAGCCCTTATTCAGCAGAGCAAGGCAGCAGAACAGATTGACTGGCTCAACAGCTATTTTAAAAAATTATCAAGCTGATCTATTTAGCTGTCATGAGCTTCAGCATCTGGACAGCTTTTTATCATTTTAACACTTCATTGACTTTTATAAAGTAACAAAACAATTCAAGAAAGAAATGCAGCAAATCTGGAATATGGTACTTAGAACAGAAAATAGACTCAAGGACTAAAAATGGCTCTGGATGCCATATTTTACTGATAATTGCTTTGGACTGAGCCACATTATCTTGAAAAAAACATGGAACTGAAAAAAATATACTATTTGGTTTTTGTTTTGTAAAAACACTCTCTGGAGTCCTTTCCATATCCCTGTATTCTGACTGTGTACCAGTGTAAGTGAGAAGTTACTCCAAAGGAGCCAACCAATATTAACTGGAATAGAAAAAATGAGAATTAAGTTCAAAAAAGCAGTAGCTGTATCTATCCCGCATCTCTAACACAAGAATTTATGGTGTTCTTCCAAACACTCTTCATGGGTGAGAATTCCACTCTACTTTCATTTTGTCACAAACTAAGAATCCAGCAAATACAGAAAGGCATTTTCCCAGTTCCAGGAAGATTTCTAAGCTGGAGCAGGTTTGGGCACAACTCAGATATGGCTTTCTCCTTTAAATAACATTAATAGGCCTAAAATATTCTCATTTAAAAAAAAATCTGAATAAAAAGTATCATGGAATAAATTTTATCTGGAATAAAATGATATCTGCACTGTGTAGCAGGTATCTGGGACCCTTTGATATATTTTTTACTGGTTACCAATCAACACGCCTCAAAATTACTTGGGAAAACCTTGTCATCAGACATTATCTGGCCACATTTGAAGAACTCCATATCCTATCAAATATATACCACAGGCTGCACCACTGTATTTATAGAACTGGGATATAGAAAGATTTAATCAGGGAAAAAACCCCACACTCTTATTATGGCTTGACCAATTCAGAAATGACAAAGTCTATACTCACACTGCTCAAAGGATTGTCTGATGTGTCCTTTTTAAGGGAAGATGCTGCAAGATGAATTTCCCTTTTTGCACCAGTTTTTAATTTTTTTTCCCCTGCAGTTTGCTTTCTCAGCTGAAGGAATGTAAAGACATAGGACACTCAACTGAGCTGGGCATGCCTGTGATGATGGATGAAGGGACTGGGTGCCAAAAGCTCGTACGCAGTGCAGCACTCTTGGAGAAAACCCTGTGTGAGAGTGCCACGCTGTGAGGCACTGCCTGGGTGAGGCTTTTTCAGGACAAGGCAGAGCATAGTGGATCCCCATGTTCAGAAAAAAACCCAACTCATGTTGGAAGGAATGCAGAGAAAGATGCTGGGGGTTTAAAACTATCTTATAAGAGGAGAGTAAACCAGCTAAGCTTGTTTCATTTTAAAAAGTCTGTGAGGGCATATGATTGATTTTTGTAAAAACACTGGAAAGGGACACAAAGAGGGGGAAAGAAAGGCTTAAAAATGGCATAATATTGGCACAAGAACACATGGCTGTAAACCAGTCACATACAAATTCAGGCTGGAGTTTGGGGATTATTTCTACTCATCAATAAAGTGATGCACTGGAACAGACTTCCTGTCAGGAACGGTAACTGGAGAAGGCCTAATCAGTTTTAAGATGAAGCTTAATAAATCCTTTAAAAGGATAATATGACAAGGCTGCCTGCAATGGTAGACAATTGGATTCAGTTTTGGAAGATTTCTCCAAGTACTAAGCTCCCAGACAATTGCTAAATGCTATATCAAATTTGCTAAAGTCCATGCAATATAAAGCCTAGAAATGCGTACTTAATTCAGTTCGTGGCTTAAAAACATTGCTATTTCAAAGTGTCATATATAAAAATTATTTTGCACAGAGAAGGAAATTGAATGGTACAATAGTGTAGAGATAATCTAAAAAAACTCTGATATTCTCAATTTGTATCATCCCTTATTTCCAAATACTTAGATGATCCTATTATTGTAGTGAAACCTTACATCATTATTTTTTGCAAGGTACTAGTAACTATCCTCATTATTTTGTGACTATAATAGAAAACATAGAGGGCTCAATTAATTCATTAATTAATAAAGCATGTTGTAATGCCCTGAGCTACTCCATGAGAAAGTTCTTTTAAATCACTATGCTCAGAATTTGGAACCTCTCCCTGAAACACTGGAGTGGAAAAACAGCTAGGCCATCTACCTCAGAGTTATTCAAACCCTGGCTCAAGGACCAGGCATGACCCTCCAGAAGAAGATGTTTTCAAATATTTTGGGTTTTTTTAACCACATTGCCATTCAATTGGCTCAGCTACATCAACAACCTGACAATCCCTGCTTGATGAAGGAAGGTGGATGAAAATCCTGGGAGACTTGAAAGGCAAAGGCTCTCTAAAGGTGGGACAACATTCATTACAACAGCTTCTTGATAGGCACAGTGGTCAGTCCTGAAAAGGTAGCCTAAGGAAGATTTTGGAGTTTTTTCCCCCTATGACTGGAAAAAATAATAGGGGGATAAACCCAAGAAAAATACATTTTACAAAGTTTCAGTGATATCAGATGAGTCACAGACCTGAACCTTCTCCCACAGTCCATTCCAATGGCTCCACTGTGGTGTGGCTGGCTGATGGGCAGGTGCTCTAGGCTCTGCCAAGGATGGGGACACATTGGTAACCCAGGACACTGGTGGCCTTACATGGCAGCTGGTCCCAATGGGCAGCCAGGCAGATGGACTGACTGACAGTCAGGAGAGTGTGCTAGGAGAAAAATCAACATTTTGGGGTTTGTTGAGCATTTACTGGAATCCATTTTCACAACAATTTGCTTTGTTGGAGCTTTGTTTCCACAGGGAGCTAGTTAATGAGAGGATCACTGACTAGTCCCAATGTTACTGTTGGCAGTGGCCAGTGTAGAGCAAAACAAAGTTTTTTTTCACAGGTCTGAGCTCCTTTCTGTCTGAGTCTCTCAGATTGTCAATGTTGAGGTTCATTTGTAACATCTTTGTTCAAGAAAACTAACAGCAAGTGCTGCAATATATATTACTGATAGAAATGAACTAAACTTTAATTCAGTTCAGCTTTTCAGAAGACTTTTTGTGAAGCACAGGGACCCATAAAGACTGCATAGGGCCTAGATGCCTTAATGCAGAGTCATCTCAGTAGCTTGATAGCTGCTGAGAGCTCTAAGACAGATTAATAAACTGATAGCAGCTTCCTCAGAACAGCTTTTTTGCAACCACCCACAAAGTCTGTTTGGGACAGTGCCAACCCAAGGGGTGCCTCATCAGCATCTTCGGCCAGATTATGGCTTGTCTCTTTTTTCTGCTGCTCTTTTATTGGCAATGGGAAGAAAAAAAAATAATTCCCAGCTGGTAGTTAATCTTTCTTTTGTTCCATATTCTACTAACATTTTACTTTCTGAACCCGCTGTACTTCCCGATGTTACCATTCAAACTCACGATCACCACAGGTTCTGCAGAGAACGTGCAAAGTTACATTCCTTTGCAGTCGAGGAACCACAGCAGAAGCTCTGCGGGTGCAAAGCCTGCCCAGCTTCTCCCTGCTCCAAGCTCAGCCTGGCTGCCCCTGCTGCAGGTTTGGCAGGATCCCAGCTGCGGAAGGCATTCTGTGTCCATACGCTACCACCTAGTGGTACCTATGCTCCCGCACAGAGTGCCGTGGGACAAACCCCCGGCAGCCTGCTGGGCTCCCAAACTTCATCTCACGGCTTCTGGGCAAGTCTGGAGCAAAGGCACTGCTCGTGCTCTACCCAGGCATGGCTCCTGCAGCACCTTCGGGCTGACAGCAATGTTTCCCTAGGCCGCTATGAACAGCGGCATCGATTCTCACCATTGCTCTTTTATTCAAATTGGCTGTCTGTCCCATGGAGAGCTCTGCCCAAACCATCCATCCCTCCTGCAGCACACAGGGCTAAATCTGTGTCTGAGCAGAGACCTTGAAGGACTGCCTCAGTAGAACTTGCTACTCTCTGGACCTCAGCTGCCCTTTCCAGGGTTAAGTAGCCAGCTGTGCTGTTGATCTGTGAGACAGATCCAAATTTCAAAGTGGCTCAGGTCCTTTTGGGCAAACTACAGCTGTGGCCATCAGCTGCCTAGGCAGACACCCTGTGCCTGCCCTCAGGAGCAGGACCCTTCAGCCACTGTACACAACCAACACAACCCAGCTTGGGGAAAGGAAAGAAGGAAGGGAAAAGCAGACACTAGGGCACAGCTTCAGCTGAAGGGTTTCTTGTTTAACACAGCACCATCAAAGTTGTTCTACCTCTGTTCTTATTTTCAGGCCCTGGACTAGAAGGTGTGGAAAACATATTAGGCTAAAGACACTAACATTTTAACCAATACACATTTTTGAAGATTTGAGAATGTTACATTTTACTCTGATGCTATGCTTGCCCTGAGAAACCAGACAACAGGAGGTGCTTAAAAATATTCCCCAAAACACAGAGATGAAGAACATCCCACAAAAAGTGCTTGCTGTAAGACAAAATATTACATCTGATTCTGCTCCCTGGTTTATCAGTGTGAATATTTATCAGTGTGAATATGTGTTGTCATCATATTGCAAAGCTCCCAAACCTTCTTGGTGATTTCTCACAGGCAGCTCCTCACAGCTCTGACTCCTTCTTCCTCACAGCACAACCAACAAACTCCAACTCTCCCCTCACCCAGCTAACCCACTCTTTTGTAGCACTCCTCTTCTTATTGGACACAGCTGTAGCCTATTAAGGGCAGGCCTGCTCCTAATCTTTGGTGATTGGTACAGCTGCAACTCCTCAGGTGTGAGACTACCTTCTGCACTGTCTCTATTTTCTTACATTCTATCCCACCACAAATATGCCATTGCAGAGCACTCATATTTCATGCTGAGATGAGGCATGTGAGTACTGACCTTAAATATTTCTCTGACTGAAATTCCCCCTTTGCTTTTTGTTTGCTAGTTAGCAGATTTTACAGTTGAAAGTACAAAAGAAATGTTAATTACCCCACCAGCTTAAATATGTAGTAAAAATGTGCAATAGTGCAAAACTCTATCTAACCTCAACTTTCTTTGGAAGAAAAGTAGACAATTCTTTGCAAAAACTCTTGACATTTTGTTTCAGCTGATTTTGCAACTTAGCAGCTTTTCACCAACAAAGGATCACAGCCCACTAGCTGGGGATTGTAGTGAGGTATGGGATGATTACTGTTTAGCAGTTCTTTATGTAATGTATTTCTAAAACTTCCTGTTGCCTCTCCTACGTATTTCTTGTCCTTGCTCCAAAAACATTCACAGGCTAGTTCTATCCTAGAAGAAGACTGATTTCCTACTTCTCTTCTGGTACTTTCACACTGCCTCCCAGGTTACCTCAGAAAAACCTTCCTCTTGCAAGTCACCAAACTCACCACTGGTACAATTTAAAAGAAGGCTGTTCCCTAATGCATCCTGCTAACTCTGACCCAATAACAGAGATCTAAGCACCAAAGACAAGGGACACAATTTTTACCTGGTTTCTGTTCATCTGGCCCAGCTCCAGCCTGCTGTATGATACCTACCTATCATACATCTTGTTTAAGCCTGTAACCCTCCATGGATGATGCTGTAATTTTTCTGATGTATTTATCTTACATTCATATGGGCTAGAATTTAAATCAAACCACATCAGACAAAGCTCCTCATTGCCTTAAGTTTGAAAACCTTTTTTTAGGCAGCAAAGGTATGCTGACAAAGCCTTTCCCCAATCATTAGTTTAGAGAAGGGCTGTGAAGGGTCCCATTTTTTTAAAATGCAGAAGTGCCCAAAAATTTCCCATCTCCTGCTCCTCCATCTTCATGAGTCAGGACTTAGCCCCAAAACCTGTGTGAGAGCTTGTTCATTCAGGAGTCTCTTGTGTCTAAGTGAGGAACAGACAGACTCACTGAGCAGGCAGCAGAGCTGTGGCTCATGACTCTCCCTGCCAGTGGAGCAGCCATCATGGGCAGGTTTATGCAGCCTTTCTCCTCCTGCACCTCCTCACATAAGACCAAGGCTGCATCTGCCCTGTTTCTGACAATTGGCAATTCTGTAGCCCTTCTCATACTCATGGTCTAAATTTGATCTTGGCAACAAACCCATGGGGTGAGGAGCTCTTATTTTCCCAATTTCTGAGCAAAATAAATGAGCAAGTCACATTGTCTTTCTGTCTCAAAACTATCAACAGAAAAGGTTTGAATGCAGAGCCTTGTGCTTAAGCTTGGAACGTGGCATGCTCAGCAGTCTCTTTCACACTTGACTTGCATAAGAACTAAGATAATATTTCTGAAACTGCCAATTATTTCTTTTCAAGCCTGTAAAAGTTTCACCATGCACAGCTTGCAATTCTGCACACCATTCAAGCAGAAAATGCACCCACAGGAGACCACAGAGCAGAGAGATCAGACAGATCCTTATCCAATCCCCAACAAATGCTGCAAAACTTTAACCCACGTGATGACCCCCTGACCTCTAACTCTAATAGGCACTAACCACCAAACCTTTCTCCTCTCTAACAACTTCTGCTCAGTCGGTGCTAATACTCTTAAATTCAGAGTGGCTACTTTTAATCCATAATTAAAATATGCTACTCATATTTCACACCTGTGCCTTAAAACTGTTTCCCCAGGGCTGTTAGCTCTATCAAATCACAGCTTCCCACAAATCTGAGTTCTTTCAAAAAACAGGGAATGCCAGCAATTGGGCTTCTCAGCCAAAAGCAGCATCAAAGACAACTTTGCTAGAGCTGCACAAAACCAGGCAGCTGCCAGTGAGATTATGAAGGGAGGATGGGTTTGGGGCAAGCTTCCTGGGCTGGAAAGAGAGAGAGATGGTGGTGGCTGGGTGTGTGAAAACCTGCAGCTGTGTAAGACTGCTGGTGTATTGACACTTCCCAAGAATGTAGAAAAGGTCATTCAAAGTGCTGGCAGCAAGTCTGGGCACAGTGCTGATGTGGCCCTGGGTGGTCCTGCAAGGACTGGCTGAGGATGGGCTTTCACAGGTGCCTTGGGAAAAAGTGAAGGAGGAAAAAATTCAACAGTGGGATGTTTAATACTTGATGCTGCAGATATTTTGTTCCTAGTGCTAATGGGACTGATTAAACCATTTGTGTTTCCTGTGTAAAGGAATGTAAAGCTATGTTTTAAGGCTTGGAATTTTTAAAGTTATGCTTGAGCTATACTTCATAAAGGTTTTAAATTTACTTCACGAGCTACATAGATCTCAATTTTACTTGTGGTTCATTTGAGACCCTGGATAAAGCAGGACTACATCTACTGGGATTTCTCATACAGGATTGTTGAAGCAAGATCCCTCATTCCTTCTGCTTTTATGTGCATAACCTGCCTAAAACATTTACTTCAAGACAGAGGTTAGTGTCTCAAATTTTCTGTGCAAAGCCTAAAGCTCTGGTAGAAGTTAAGGGTCTTTTCATAAAAGAGAATGAGATCCAGCTGTGAAGTTTCAAATTTCAGCTCCTCTTCAAACATGGTATTTGGACTGGAGTTCACAGTTCCTAAATTGCACTTCCCTGTTTGGATGGTCTGAATTAGCTGGTCTGTTCTTTAGGACAGCTCTTTTTTGTTCTCAGCAGTTTTGCTATTAAATGCCAATTTAAGACATTTACAAGCAGTGACCTTGCCTTTCACTTAGGTCTTGAAGAGAAAAGGATTGTCATAGAACGAAGTCAAGGAAATACATTGCTAACAGGCAACATCTATTTCTGTTGGGAGACGGGTCCAGTGAGAAAGGCACAGACTTTGTATCAGCTTCCTGTGCTTGCAAGAAATACATATTTTAGAGAGGAAAGGGATGAGTTTCAATTTTACTATTCTTCAGTTTTACCTTATTTTGACAAATATTTATCCCTGAGACCTTGCAGATCTCAAGAGAAGAAAGTACTAAGTTCTCAGCTTTAGTAACTACTAGCAGTACATTACAACTCAATAATGAAGGCTGAGATTTGTTCTCTATTCTTAAATTAGGCTTTATTATGCTACAAACAAACCAAGAAAAGGAATCTACACTATCAGCCAAGAACCTCCACAACTCATCCATCATGCTGTGCTAGCCAACAGAAAATGAGTTACTCAATATCTTATTTGCAGTGTAGAAGAAGAAAAAAAAAATAGTATTTTGTTTACAAAAAATGGGGAAATGGCACTAAAGCCTTAACAAATGTTTGCTTGCATAAACCATATCCAAAATAAACACTGAATTGTCTTTTGCTGTTTTAAGACACTGCACTCTCCAATAACCTCAGAACAACCAATACATGAAGTTTTAAGCAAATATTAGGTTAAACACGTGTTGCAAATACTAAGCAGTATTTCCTTGCCAAGTTGCTCTAAATACTGCACTCAAATAGTTCATGCTTTTAAATCGGAACTGACAAAAGGAAAAAAAACCAAAACCCCACACCAAACCCAACACCCAACTCACACCCAAATAAAAATCCTATGCACACTTAGGAACAAACTGGTTTTAAATGCTATACTGAATTCCACACATTGGACTACTCCTAATCAAGATATGGATTGATCACATGCACTAGAAAATCATTTCAAATGGTAAATACCCTCTTGAGGGCTGCAAATTACTAATAGATTATTTGACAAGAAACTGACATTTAATTTCCTGAGTTTTTGAGTCAGTACAACAAGGAAATTTTTTGTCTGTGGACACAAAGATCTTCAGAAAGAACCTTCAGAGCGCTGTAAGCATTTGAATAAACCCCAGAGGAGGGATCGACGTGATTGTAATCAGATTATTTTTGATGTTCTGCCACTAGATGGTGTCCGGTTACCCGAGCTGCAACCACAGCTGCATTAATCAAAAAACAAACTTCAGACTCACTGAATTCTCAAGCTTACAAGCTTTTGCTGATGTTTTGGGTAAGGTATTTTCAAAGGAGGTTTGGCTTTTCAAGTCTTAGTTTTGATCTCTGTATGGTCTTTTAAATGGGAAAAGATGAAGTCTTTGATGAGGATTCTTGCATAAACAGAAACAACAAACTACAGAGCACCTTGACTGCAACCAAGGGAATGTGAGCCAGGCTTGAGCAATGCAAAATATCTTTCCTAAAAGTAAGGGGGAGAACAAAAAGGAGAGCAATGCAAAGTCCAGAGGGCAAAAACCAGCACCACTGTCCAACTTAGCAAGCATCAAAGGACCATAAAAGTCAGTTTGAAGAAAAATGAAACCCTTCCTGTGTGTGCTGTGCAGCTTGGTATTTGTGGTGTTTTACCTCTCCTTTGAGAGCTACTTCAGAGTTGTTGAGAGGAAAGCTGCAAGAAAAGGAAAGGGTATGAGGGCACGGAAGAAATGTGGGGTCCAGGCTTGAATGTGTAGTGGCAAAGAGCATTATCTGTTTTACCCATGTAATTAAACACAAGGACAGAGAGCTGCAATGCTTCTCTCTGCTCCCAGATCTGCTAATAAAAAAGGCACCAGGGGGCCTCAGTCATTCACGGGCAAGGAAACCACATTAACTCTTTACTTGCTGAATTAATACACTTCAAAGACTTCATTTAAGCACGAGAGAAGTAACAGAAAAGGAGCATTAAAATTCAGCTACGTGGAAAATTGCAGTAAAATGACTAGAAAAGTGATTTGAGCTCGGTCCTTATCTGTGCATTGCAAGTTTCAAAGTATGGTTTCATGGTGGAAAAATAACAAATCCCCCTTACTGCTATCAAAATGGGGGGTGGAGGGATTTAAAATTGAGTTTCTAAAAAGTGTATTTGAGACTCTTTAATCAGCTCAAGTGTTGAGGGTGTTGGGAGCTACCTGTGCTGTGTGTGAAGGAAATCTAGTCAGTGATGAAACTCATGAGTTCAGGGATGTTTAGCCATAATTTAAGAGAGCCCTCTTTGAGCTTTTCCTCAGTGATACTGCACATACAAGCACAAAGCAGACTCTTATTCTACGAGAATATTACAAATCAGTGCACTCACCACAATTTCTTTTCACTGATGTCAGTCAGGTTGCATGTAGTCTCTCCCACACATCTGGAGCTTGTAACTTAGCACACTTGAAACCATTCAACAGCTGCCTGGCAATAAGATTAATTCAAAGTAACATTTTCTACAGAATGACTTGAATTTTGCTTTCTTTTTTTTTTTTTTTCTCTAAAACACAAGAATTACAGCCATTTGAGCACTGTAAGGAGACTGCCCAGCAAAGTAATAGGGTTGTGGGATCCAATTACAAGCAGCCTAAAAAAACCCCAAACCTTCTCTGATGTCCAATCTATTTTCCATTTGAGGCAGCTGCAGCTGGCTGCATCTTGGGAGTTCAAGGCAGCACACAGATCCAAGATACAAAGAATAAAACATTGTTCTCTTGCACAACTCTGGGAAGCTTCTCAAGTCATGAAAACAAACAGAAAACTGTACTTGAAGGCTCTCCCTTTGGAATTAGTGACTTGCCTAACCACCTGAAATGCTGAATCAGAAATTATTGTAATTTAAGTGATACTGGGCAGTTTTGCATTAAGAAAATTATACCTGAGCCATGTGCAATGTTATAGCTAACTTGAATATAATAAACTGTAGTTAGATGGCTATTAACTAATTATACTAATACAGTACTTAAACTTTAAAACATTAGTCATGTTTTACAACTAGATGGTATACATTGGCAGTAAGGAATAAATTCTGAGGTTTGCCAGAAGGTATACTGCACTCAGAAGTATTTTGCTGCTGAATATTTCAGCATCTCATGACTGGACTCACTGTCTTTTAAACATTCCACGAGACCAATGGCAACCTAGAGCAGAACAAATGCAGAATCTGAAATACAGTGAGATACAGAATATAAGAGATCTCATCTCCAGCATAGCCTGCTGTGATACAGCAGCAGTTCTTCATTTTCCAAACCCATGATTATCATTCAGATTTCTATATTAAAATCATTATTTTATTCATATTATGCCTTGTTAGTAATTAAAATGAATATTTAATTTATATGTTTCATAAGGCTCCCTTTCCTATGAAAACATTAATCCCGACTTCAACATAATATCAATCATTTTGATGAAGGTCCTTCTTGTCCTACTGATTTAGTCCCCATCCTGCATTTGCAGCACCTGTAACTTGCAGCAAATTCTGAGGGCTGTGCTTTTGAACTTCATGATTCAAGACTGTGGCCTGACAGGTGAGCTGCTCACCTGATACCTATGTCAATAGCCTTGCTTTTAAACCACCTAAATTATGGAAATTTTCACATCCTACCAGTGAGCTTAAAGCTGCTGATATCGCCTTGTACCAAATATTTATAAGCAGACAGTAATTTGGCACAGAATGTCTCTTGACACTGAATAATGCTGTTAGCCATCAGTGCTCAGCAAATTGCACAAAAGGAATGAGGAGCAGATCCAGAAGGGGTCTTACTCATCATAGCTGTGGCATTGAGACCTTCATATCCCCTCCTGCACAGTCAGTCACTACAAGGTCCAAATTTCACCTGGTGCATACGCAGCTCAATAGTTTGACCCTGTCTAGGGCCCAGCAGAACTTCAGAACAATCACCTGTTTGTGTGTCTCACAGCACCCATCCCAGTGAAGCTCTCTCTAAGTACTCCTGCCTTCCTGTATCCAGAAGCCTTTCAGCTGCAGTTTGACACTGGGAAAACTCCTGTGTTTGTGTCAGTCCTTCTAAAGTTGAAGTTTGGTGGATTAATTCCCCTCTCATATGGGGTATGAATACAGCTCTCATTTTTCAAGGCTTCTCCCAGTCCTAGGGCTTTCAGGGGACAGGGGTTGTAGTTCAAAGAATTCAGTCGAGGACCAGCAAATGCACAAATAGCTATTTTGTGTGCTGGAATAGGGCTCATACAAGACAGAAATGCCAACAGCCATGAAGAATAACATACTTTCAAAATGACCAGGAAAAGAAAGGACACCAACTCTCCCAGCTTCCAACACACATACTCCCTAAAGGCAAGCTTGGTGTAGTCTTCTTACCACCTAAAGAAAGGGCCTAGAACCAAACCCTTTTGGGGAAATGACAAGCAATGGCCACTAGTCACATTAAAGGAATTTCCCATTGGACTTGGACTGAAGTGGTTCAGGGCTGAAATGCTGCTCAGAGAGGCTGTTGCATCTCCATCTTTGGGGATTTCAGCAGCTGACTGGACAAGGTCCTAAGCAATCTGCTCTTACATGGAAGTTGTACCAGCTTTGAGCTGAAGACTTGACATGCTCCTTACAAAGCTGCCTTACAAGCAAAATTTCTCCATGAATTTTCTAAGAATGTGTATAGTTAACAAACTGGAGAAATAGTACCATGTGTATTGGTAATTTTATTTGCCTTTTGAAGCCAAGGTTATTGAGGGTCATGTGTATAAAAGCTATGGTTCTAGAAGAAAAAAATATTCTGGATAAAAATTTGTGAAAGAAACTCTTCCTGTGTGTTTAACTGTTGTACATTTGTTGCTTATTAAAACAACGTCTGAAGAAGGGCTTTTTATATAAGAACATGCTCATTCTCCTTTTATGATTCTTCATTAAAGTAAAAACCAAGCTCAAAATGAAAGAAATAAGAATTGCATAACTGCAGGAACATAAATTTGTCACAGCACCAGAGAATGAAAAAGAAGCTAAATTTTCTTGCTCCACGAGTAATAGAATAATATTTCAGAACAAATGTGCAGTCTACAGAGGTTTTGGGACCCTAATGTCATTTCTCACAGGCAGTCAATCTAACAGACAAAGTAAGAAACAGACAGACAAATATGAGTACCACCAAGCTGTCCTTGAAAAGCTTGGATTCCAGGGAACACCCAGTGAGGACTGAACTTTCACAGGGAGCACATAAATCCCACAAGAGAAGCAATTACCTCCTTTCTATCTTAATCAATGGGTAACATTAAAAACATTTACTGGCATATTCCAGGCTCCAGGTCCATAAAATTAATCAGCAAAACGTAGCAGAGAGATGGGTACCACAGGCAGCTAGGGTGAAGCACATGAAGAACACAGACATCTGTCATTACTGAAAGTTTGCCTGCCATGACAGAGCACAGACATGTCTGTCTGGAGGAGATACATCATGCCAAATGTTTTTGGCCCAGATCCAAATTCACTTTATTTAATAGATACAAGAGACCATATCAGAAGTCATCCTCTGACTTATTAGCTGTGTTAACAGTACAGAATCTAGCAGACACGTCAGGATTTAGGCTGAAACACCTATAAAGCAAAACCCATGGGTTCTTCAGGTTAAGGTCAAATAAAAATGCCAGTGTGGCCTGTCAGTACAGAAATCTATCTACAGAAATCATATAAGCACAGAAATAGATTGCAGTATATCAGCCTTGTACTGTTTTCAAGAAATCAGTGCCATGGTCACATTGTCAGTTGGGAAGCAAAATCCTGGCAGGATACTCTGCCTAGAAGAGGATGAAATGTGTGGCTTGCCATCTCCCATACGCGTATGCTTGAAATTACAACAGACCACTAACAATAAATTATCAATTACAGTGCCATCCCTTAAAAATACACGAGATGCATTTTCTCAAATATTAATCACTAATAAGACTGCTGTAATTCAACACAAGGGGATGAATCTCATGCTTACAAATGCATCAATGGGGACCTCTGGATTCAAGCTGCTGGATAGGTTTACCAGCTTCTTAGCACACTGGTACTTTGCTGCTGTTTGGTATTAAAGGAGGTCCCTGTAACACAGTTGCTGTACAGTTAATATGCACAGACACTCATAGCTAGAGGACCTAGTCCTAGAAAAGGTGGTGCAGGTGGGTATTAGTTGGGAGTACCAACTTGAGAGAGCAGCTGCACCATGAAATGCCAACAGTGGCTCACTAGGGTTATCTGGGGCTGTGTCAGAAATGAGGGAAGTTATGCTCAGTATCCTGCTCTCCCCCTCTGGTTGGGAGCTGGATAGACTATTACTGTCTTCTGGCTTATCTAGTTAGGTGTCTTATCTGCAGAGAACAGAGATGTGAAAACAACACCTCCTGCTCTTGGTTTTGCCTTCAAACAGAAGGGTCTGAAATCAACAGTGCCTGAAGTGCCTGGGATAGTATGGTTCTAGTGGGAAAGGAAGAAACTGAAAAGGTTTCTGAAATCCAGTGTAACACAGTTACTCTGCATCTGAGTTTCCCACCCAGCTGAACTGACTGAAAACCTCAAGTACACAGTACAACCATTATCTTGCTAATTGCTTACCCAATCTCCCAAACTTCACACACTTCTGCATCCACTGCCATAAAACCTTCAGCTGCCTTCCACAACATTTTCCCCTTCACTATAACCCTGGGAAGATTTCCCCAATGCTGCTGTGCAAGTTACTGGGTAAGATCCAGAAGCACCGTGTGCCACAGCCCACTGACATCCGTACAGCTGACCAATTTCCTCATGCCGAAGGCCCTGCACTACACAGCTCCTCTGTGTGCTTCCTGTGTGTTCCAGAGACCCCATGGAGTAGGAAACACTGCCTGCTTGGAGTGAGCAACACCACCACAAACCAAATGGATTCTGGTGAATACTGAAGACTCAGAAGCCAAAGGCTGAAACACAGCATATCCTAGTTATTTGTGGGAATGGCAGTTTGTCCCCATTCATCAGCTCCAGAATCCTGGTCAAAACCCCCATTAAGTTACTGCAGTCCCATCTGCTTTGCCACAAAGCAGCAGGGAAGCTCGTTCACTGCATTCCACTGCCAGCTGAGCCTTTTGTGTGTCAAGCAAAACTCCAGTCTCATCAGTATCATCAATATGTACATTTGTAGGATGCAATACACTGACCTTTCACCAATTTTACTGCCATGCTGTCCTAAACTTATAAATAAGATAAAGGACAGACTTCAATTAGACTAGAATTTAAACAAAGAAAGTGATTCAATCAGCTCATAAACAATCTCCTGCCACGCTGGGCACTCAGGTTCTGGAGGTAATATTTCATTCATACAGACAGGGTAAGCAGGAGTCTTCTCACAACTGTATTCCCTATATCCATACCTGTTTCACATCCTGTTGGCTTTTTTTTGTTTTTGTTGTTGGCTTTTTTTGTTAGTTTTGGGGCTTTTTGTTTTGTTTTTTGTTTTTTTCCTTCCCAGCAAATTCTCCAAGGAATACATTATTAAATACTACACAAAAGCCCCCAGTTTGCATTTAACCATAGGTTAAACTGATGCATTGTGACACTGCCATGGAGGGACCATTATCCTTTAGTAATCATCTGTCATTCTTAATCATATGCAGGCAAGTTAAAAATCTAATATGTTGTGACAAAACTGTACTAGTGGATAACTGCAGACTAAGCTGTTTGTCAGCCTGGTACAACACACTGGTCAGGATGCTGAGCTTCAGAAAGCCACACTGAATTTTCACCATGAGGAAGGTTATTTGCAAGTTAAAAAGTGAGTTAAATTGGGGTTTTCAAACACCCTTCAGATGGAAAGGTAACCAAACCATCCAATTAAGCCATAATGAAGCCACCCCTACTTTCAGTAGCTTCCACTATTTCTACTATTTTCTATTATTAGAAGATTGGTAAACATCATTAATAATCTTATCAGTAAGTGTTTTCATGTGTGCTGGAAGATCTGAACAGATGCATTCAAGAAAACATTTAACTTACCTCTGGAATAGCTCTAGGAAGTATTTTGTCTTTTCTTTAAACATTGAAGGAATTGTTCTTCATTCCTGGAAAACCTGGGAATCTACAGATTTTTGTAGCAAAAAACCCATGAACTGCAGTCACACAGAATCTTTTCTTCAACCAGAGACCGATATGACTACCAGTCCCAGCCTATCAGAATAATAATAAAAATAATAATAAAATATAACATCATAGTTTCCATTATCTCTTTAACCTCAAACAAAATGTAAAAATACATCTGAAATCGACTTGCTCCTGAGGCAAGTCTAGCAACAGTTAGAAAAAGGACAGAGTAGGTGAATTAGACCCAGGTCAGCAGGAGAAAACCCTGTCTTATAGAAAGATACCATTAAGTCTCTGGGGTTAGAAGAAGGAAACCAAAACTTCAGTATTTTCAGCATCCAAAATACTTTTGAACTTTGAAGTGGAAAAACATGATAGACACAGGAAGAGTATCCTCAAGTGGATAATGCTAAATATGTCATCAAAAATTGACATTCTTGGCCAGACTGATTAAAATAAGGAACTCAACACCACTGATCATTTTCAGAGGCCAAAGATTTAGCAAGATTCACTGAGAAAGCAAACAGATAGAGGAATAGAGAACTCTGGAGTGCCAGCACACAGAGACCACCCAAGCACCACCTGCATAGCTGGCTATTCAAGGCCCACCAGTTAACAAAAGGTGTGAAGAAAACTTGAGGGAACTTCAGCAGACACCCATCCTCAAACAGTTCTGTTGGGAGTTCTCAGCAAAGGCAATCCTTTTTCTCTGCTGTTAAACACTGCTTTAAAGCTGGGGCTCTCACCCTGGTACTTGCCTGAGCCATGCCACAGCCAGGAGCTCCATTGATTCAGGTCCTGGCCAACTTCCCAGTGTGGCTGTGGCCCTTTCTCACCACAGTGCACTTGGCTGGCAATCACAGATCCTGGTCACTATGCCCAAACCTGATTATGATCTATGATCCTGACTCAGTTTCCCAGCTTGACATCAGACCTACCCTTTCCACTGCAGATTTGCTTGGTGTTCTGGCCCCTGGCTGAACCCAGCTACTGGCAATGTCAGCCACACTTGGAGTACAGTGGACTGGTCCATGACTGGAAAGGCCACAGCTACTACTGGCCTCCCCTCCCTGAAGGAACAGCTTTACCCTTGCTGCACACTGGCATTGAGCTACACAGTTGAATTTAACAGAAGCATTAGCTGAGAAACAAAACATCATGCTAGAGTTTTTAAAAGTTCCTCATTTCTAGGGACTGGAATGCTGAATTTGTGCAAACTTTGAAGTTTTGCAAACTGCCACAGCTACACCACTGACATGGATCTGCTGAAGCTTCCCCTCGTTTAGTGCTATCTACTCCCAGATATGATACCTGAGGCTAAAAAACTCACTCCACAGTAATACTGTTTCTCTCTTTGTGCTACAGACTGCTCAGAGGCTCGCACAACAACACTAGAAGTTCTGCTGATGTATATTTTCCTTGGCATCTTTGTCATTGCTGATTGATTTGCATAGCATTAGTTGAGTAGTGTTTAGGAAGTTAACAACCATCATAATGCAAGAAGAAGCATAAATTAAAAGAAAAAAAATCAATGCATACAGTCCAATTCCATGTGCAGTCCCCAGAAAAGATCACCAACAATCTCCTGCTGTAACTCCAAATGCCACCCTTTGGATCCCATAATATTCTCCTTGCAAAGCACCCTATCACCCAGAAACCCAGTACCATTTGAGCATAGGGATAAATTCTACCCCTTTTTATTCTCCTCTTTGTTCTATGTTTTCACTGTTAAAAGTCTGAAGTATGGGATAACTGAATTATGCTTACTTGACCAAAAAGGTTAACAAGAATTTACAACCAGCAAAAAGATTCAGCCAAAACAATCTGAATTGAAGGCCCTATATTCTTCAAGCACTCTCATATGTGTTTGTTTTGAAGTATCCTACTGCTTCCAGAATACAAAGCCCCAAAAGCAGTTTTTTTCCAAGTGTGATGCTGCATCTTGGAAGAGAATTACCATATGAGTTAGCTAAAACCCAGAACACAACAAGAAAATATATTTGAGACACCGTATATCACTTCCTTCTGCAAGCACAACATTATTTTGTAGAGAAAATAAAAACCAACCATTTTTATTGACTGTACTGCAGATACCTGTACAGAGTGTAAACTTTAATATTTCACCAGATATGTGAATACTTCTGGAGAAAGAGTTATCAAGCACCTTCATTTCAACAAATTTTTGATATTTACAGTAAGACATACCTGATTAAGTGTATGAATAGAATGAATTAAGAGTTATAAAAAGTTATACAAAAAGATCTTTAAAATGTTTATATGTTTTGTTATTTTATGATAAATATACAATTAAAGAGGAAGATGTCACACAGTTAAGACCCAGAATTGGCTCTGTTTAAAACTGTCACCATTGTGTCTGAAGAGAGAGTGAGGAAATGGGGATGGTTAGCTTACTGCTCTGATCATGACACACAGTGAAATGTGCTCTGGCAGAAGCCTCACAAGCCTGTTTTGCTCTGCTACAGGTTGGTTTGCAGGCAAGCTTCCTTCCCAACACAGTGGGGAAACCAAACTTCACCTCCAGATTTGTTCTGCTAATTTGACATATAAGAGTGCATTTAGATTTTCCCTCTCCAAACTTACTGGTGATGACGAAAACATCAACTTGACTTTGATTTTCAGATCACCATTTTTGCTGTTACTGAACACTGGCACATAAATGGGGCATCAGCATCTCTTTTTCTTTTAAGCACCAAACCAGAGGTGAGCTTTTTGAAAATCAGATTTTAACTGCCATGGTTTCTTATGGTCCATAAAAAGGCATGGCATGGTTTGCTAAAGAAGAAAGATTACTAAGATAGAATTCAGAGACCACTTTGAGGCTTATAGGATCAAACATAGAAATACTATTTTAAAACCTCTCAGAAAACAAATGTGACTATCTCTTTAAAACCCCTTGTCTCCCAATGAATCAACATCCATTCTTTGATGACCTATCAGCAATTATTCAAAATATGTAAATTTTGTTTAGTGGATTTTAGGGAACTACTCAGGAATCCACCTCAAACAGAAGAAAGATAAATCTCTTAAAATCTAACAGAAACTTCAAATATATCCACTAAACTGCGTTGATTATCTATAACAAATCATGTGCTATAGAAAAGGATCACATGAGCCAGGGTGAGAATTATAATCCTTACAACACATGGATAAAATACTTCTGTAGTAGGGAAGTCAAAAGTTGAGATTCAGGTTTTAGAAGTGGAAGGACTGGTAGTGAGACGGAATGTGGTTGGGCAGTAAATATGTGCTATTGCTGGGTATTCCCCCTCATCTGTTCAACCTTGTGACCCCCCTGATTACTTCTCAGCTAGAGATAATCCCAGCCACAAATATGATGGGCCAACCATATCACTTCTGCAGAAAACTGCTGCTCACTCCAAGGTACAATTTAGTCTCAGGATTTGAGTAGTTCCATTCTCGTTACTCTGTTCTGTGTTTATTTACTTCAATTTTGCCAAGAGACACATCCTCCTTGTCTGGAGCAGATGCAACTATGGCCTCCACATTTACCTTTAAAAGCAAAGAGATAATTTTAGAAGAAATAAGGTGATTTTGGATCCAATATGGGCAGCTCTGTCTTACTTAACAGCTACAAAAAACAGCCTCTGTGTGTGCGTGTGTGTCTGCATATGTGCATAGTGGCTTGCTGTCAGCAGCATGGAGCACTTATCTTTAGGGCCTAATTGTGTTGATAGGAGTGAATTGTTTACAGCACATTTCCAAAAGGTGTCTGCTGCTCTAAAGCTTATTTTAATGCTCAGTTTCTTTCTATACAATCTACTCCAACTGTGTTGTCAGGGCAGCGGCAAGTGCGGCCTCCTGGGGTAGCCAAGCAGAGGTGAGTACAACCACCATTATTCACAGTACAGTAGTTATGTCCTGGAAAAAAAACAGAGATGCAAAACCTTAGAGAAAAGCAAATGCACGCCCACAATAAAATCTGAAAAAGACATGCTCAAGAGACGTTAAGGTTTATGGCTATGCTAGGGAAACAAGCCATAATGAGATTAGGAGTAGAAGAAAACTTTGCTTTGGGGAGATAAGAGTCACCGTATCCCTTGTGTCAACTTGACATTCACATGAAAGAAAGATCAAGATATCAGAGTGAAAGAGGCAGCATGAATCAAGTGGGCTGTTCCTAAAATACCCCTCATAAACTGACCACATGGTCACAGATATTAGAATGAAAAGAAGTGAGTGAGTAAATAGAGAAGCGCAATGTGGGGACAAAGTCCAAAATGCTACAGAACATCATCCTCAGATACCAATCGTACAAAGACAGAGGAATGATCCATGAAAACAAACACAAATGAATTGGGTGGTTGGGAAAGTGTTAACATTAAAGAGTGAAATGAAAGAGAAGCCAGAGCCAGAAGCAGTGGATCAGAGAGGAAAGGCATCCATCCAGAAAACCACTTGAAACAGACGTAAGACAGAGAAAGAAATTACACCAAGATTTTGAATATTATAGGTATAAGCATATACTCAGAGCACACAATATTGTTAAATTTTACACTCCCTACCAAAATGGATCAGTGAATTAACTAGTAATAACAATATAACTGATTTCTTAATTATGACATTTGTATCTATTTTTAAGCCCTGAGCCAAAACCTCCACTAAATTGTTTTTTACTGCATATACCGAGTAATTTGAAGAGAAACTATCCTAAGGGGTTTTTATAGTCCCAAAGTAAAAATAGTACAACTCCTATAATTCCAGCCATATTGCAATAAAAAACAGCAAATGCTTTCTCTTGCGATTTGCTAAGAGCAACATAACTGCACAGTGATACTTCTTCATAAAAACCAAGTTATATTTCAAGGGTATCAGTTTCCTCTCTTCCTCTTTTCAATAGCCTATCTGGAAAACTTCACATTCAACAGAGCAGAAGGGCCAGCTCAGTCCAGCCACTCTACCACCTGCTGTTTTCTGAACATTCCATTTTGAAAAACACTGGATCTTATTAAGGACATCTGGAAGACCATAATATTTCAGTAGTTTAAACTTAATAAGTGAATAAGGCCCTAGCCACGAATATAGCATTCAGTTTAGAAGATGATACATTAGCATTTCTGCCAGGTCAGATGCCCACCTTAATCATACACATCCTTTGACAAAGGGTAGAACAGGCCCCTTCTGCCCCTCCAGTCCTGGTTTCATGTGGGAACTACAACTGCTTTTATGGAAAAGAAACTTTTAATTTCTTACTAAATAGAAATCTAAGCACTAACCTAAATCTTCACTACCCAAATCAGTTCACAGCTTGTAATGGGAGCTGCTACTAAGCTCATTTATACAGTAAAGTGTTACACAGCTGTAAAAACTCAAGAATCATCTGGATTACCTCCTGGGCACTGAGCAAAGGCTGTGGTGATTCCATACAGTCGTGAGCGCTTGTGAGGCTGGAAGTTATCATTTTCTAATGAAATGGTGCGATCCACTGCTACAACAGCATCCCTGCCATGTGCAGAAGAAAATATACAGAAGTGAGATGAAGGTGAAAGTATAGGGGAAAACAAAACAACACAAAAGAAAGCCCCCCCCCAAACCAACAAAACCCCCAACCAACCAGACAAAAAAAACAAAACAGAATGTGGAGAAAAATTTGAAGTTGCTTTTTTTTTACAATTAGGAAGAGATACCAGAAGTAAAATCCCCCAGGACATCACCTTTCCTGGACAAACCTAGTATGTTATGACCGTCACTCTAGGCAGAAATTTATCAGGGAGACACCTTAATAATTTTGAAGGTATTTCCAGTACAGCACAATGTACCTCTACAGGAGGGATGCATGTGTTAGTAGTTTTGGCACACTTTTCACATTCTGCTCCTCTGACAAGTATTGTGGTATAGCTGACATTGCAGCTATTAAGCATAACAATTATGGAAAACAATGAGTTTTAGGTGGAGCCTGATCTCCAGAAGGAATATAGCTAGTCATAAGCAATCCTTCCTTCCTAAGTATAAAAGGTTAGTCAAATGACAGACCTGTAGCATACGGTTCTTCAAGCCTGTTCTAGAATAGAAACTAACATCTGGGAAATTCTCCCACAGTAATAGCTACTGCTTCTGCAATTGATAGAGGCATTTGGGTAAGTTTTCTGATAGAGCCCATAAAACCATTTATATCAAGTAAAAATATTTATTTTGAAATGCAGGGACTGGATTTTTTTTTTCAGAAGTTAAAGTAAACCTCTAAGTCTTGTTCATATGGCAACATTTTAGAGCATTTGCAATAAAGTGTCATCAAGATAGTGAACACTTTTTTTCCCTTAGTTTTGATTGAACATTCATATAATAAAGGGCATAGAAAGCTGAGAGTGATGAAATATCTGCCCTCTACAATGCAGCTGCTGTAAGAGAAACAAGTTACTGCCCACTCCTTTCCCAAGAATGTTCAGTGTTAAAAGCATTTTCTTCAAGGACAAATCACTATGCTAAAAAGCGAAAACTCAGTTAACTGGCAGCATCAATAGGTCAGCTCTACATATCCACTCCACCCTGCATCAGCTATTGCCAGGAAAGCAACAAAACAGGAATGTGTGAGAGGTCAGGCATGAGAAATGCAGTATATACTTCAGTTTCTACCAGGGAGAAAAAAAAAAATTATAAAAGTACTCCATAATCTCTTTAGCAGATAACGTACCTTCTCCAGTCTGTATAGTATAAATTCTTCCCATAGCTTGTAACACCAAAAGGATACTGAATCCCTTCAACAATCTTTCGTCTACCAAGCTGATTAGGGTTCATGCATTCCAGCCTCTTGGTACCTGGATGTAGTGAAACAATTAAGCCTTTGAATCAGAACAAGAGAGCTCTCATCAGGGATGAAAGACAAGCACAAATATGCAAGCATGAACAGCGTGGAAAGTCCTGGAAATCTTTCAGTGCGCTGCTTAGTCAAAGCCTTCCTCCGTGTCACATGTGTGCATGTGCCAAAAACTGAATGGATAAATACTCCAGTGCTAATGCTACTCAGCACATCACTGAAGTTAAAGAAACACAGATGTCCCATGCAGCCATGGCCAATGCTCACAAGCTGAGATTCCTTCTATGGATTCCAGAATCCTCGGGTTGGTGTGGAAGCTGACAGAAGGCTTCCTCCATTCTGGAGGGATACTTCAACCATTTACTTGGTTCCCCTCCTCTGGAAGACATTTTTGAGAAGTTTGGTGAGCATGTTCCTGAAATACTTGTTGGGTTGGGCATGAAGGTGAGACTGCAGGAAGAACATCTAACTCATAGATGCAAATAGGGTGCAAAAAGGTCTAGCTGCAAAGCCACTGCAGCCTGGGAACACTGCTAATGAATGTAAACACCTGGAGGTTTTTCCTAAGTAAAGTGTTTCAGAATTAGACAAAAAAGGAGAAGATGCAAATGTGAGAACAAGACTGGAAGAGAGAGAAAGTAACTAGAGATAGCAGAAGGTTGAAGGTTGGAGAAAGTGTTTTACAGTGAGAAAGAGAGCCTGGCCATTTTAATTCATCCAAAATTTGAAAGGTGACCTGAAGTGTAAAAGCACCTCCACAGGAAGGCATCCCTGCCAGAGTCTACAGGGCGAAAGACAGCAAGATCCCAAAAGATAAAAATTAAATGACAATTAAAAGCACACTTCCCCTCTACTCACTGTCACAAAACTAACAATGGGTTTGTGGCAGAACTTTGATCCCTTGATCTTTTGTGTGCATTGCTTTTTCAAGACTTGCTTCAGTCAAATATAAGCCAGACTTGGCCTCAGGTTACAGGCCTTAAAACAATAGTGCCAGGATGACATTCTGGAAGGCAGATTAGATAAATCTATGGTTTTCCCTAGTCTTAAACTAAGAACTTCTACAAAGCCCTAAGCACTACGTAAAAAAAATAGCCACATACAAGACATAAAGACATAGATCTGTTGCATTCCTAGAAAGTTTTGTGATCAGAATTGAAATCCTTCAGCTTGCACACACTCTCATGTGAACAGCAATGAATAAATTATTAAAGCCAGAAGCTATGACTGTGCATAATTTCAGGATTGGATATGCTTACACTACTACTATTACAAAGAAATATTTTAGCCCTCCTTTACCTGCATCTACCCAGCACAGCATTGAGGAATAAGGATCAAATGTCAGTCCATTTGGTAACCCAAGATCATCTTTAACAAGAATTCTTCTATTTGTGCCATCCATGTATGAAGTTTCAATTTTAGGAGCTTCTCTGTTCCAGTCAGTCCAGTACAAGTTTCTTAGGAAGAAGAAAAAGGCTAGAGTTAAGACAGGGACTTATCTCAAAAGATTGGTGTAATTAAGAAAGTGCTAAGAACACATAACTAACATACAGCCCCTAAATCATTTAAATAAGAAGGGCCATATTGCACTTTGATATAGAAGTCAAAAAAGTGTAGTAAAAGCGTAGCAAAAATACTTCCCTCAAAAACAAAAGGAGCAAGCACTGACATAGGAAGAAATGCTTTCCTTCCATTGTTTAGCTTATGATCAAAATGCCAGCCAAAAAGACTTGAAACATTTCTGAGGGCCGTTCAAAATGTACATCCACATTTCAAGTTCTTCATCTCACTTCCCATCATGTCTGCTCAGGCTAAAGAAAGAATATTTGGCATACATTTGGGACCCATTTGAAACAATATTTTTCTTTTCAGTGTACCAAGTAAGCAACAATGGAATCAGAATAGTTTATCCTCAGCAGAGATCCCCAGAGAGGGCCACTAACTCTCTGATGTTTTACTATTAATAGCCATTTTTTAATGGTAGGATGTTTTTCCCTGGGATGTACGTTCTGTGCCTAAGAATATGCACGGCTCCTCAATGGCGTCTTTGTTGTTTACTCCTTAACACTCACACAATTTACTATAAGATGGAAGTCCCTGATGCTTGACCTGAACCCAGAGCCTTACTCCATCACTCATCACCATCCTCACTCCATTATTTAATGACCTGGGTTCTGCATGGAACACCGGTCATTAAATAACCAGATAAATAAAATCAAGCTTTGCACATGTTTCTTGACAACACATCCATACCCTCTCACAGGATCCACAACAATTGCTCTGGGGTTCACCAAACCAGTGTCGAAAAGGATGCGACGCTGCCGCCCGTCCAGCCTGGCCACTTCTATTCTATCCAGCTGAGAGTCAGTCCAGAAGATGTTGCGACCTAGATGATCTACAGCTATCCCTTCAGGGCTTCCCAAGTCTGCAGGAGAACAGAGAAAAACATTCCTAGGTATTATATTTATTCCCAATACACTCTGTCAGCCTCAATGCTGCATAAGGATAACCTTTAGAAGAAATAAGTTTTCTTCAGCGTTCTGGCTATGGTCCGACAAAAGCTACTTTATATCAATTGGAAGAGGAGCATGCATTTTACCTGAAAGTTTAAATACACAAAACTATCATAAAGACATAAAATGAGAAGTTCCATGCGGAACAAACTTGCCACACAAAGAAATTGTACTTGGAGGGGCAAACATAGGAGTTTATAACAGAGAAAGGAACAGCAGATGCTGTCAAAATCTTATTCTACCATACTTAGAAGGCCATAAAATGGATTTTATAACCCTTAATATTTCTCCTTCTTTAGTACCAGCATACATGACACCCCTCTGACAACTGAATTTATGCTAAGTGATGCAGCAATTAAACAAATCAAACTCTAAACACTAGAGACAATGTTATTAACTAACTGATGCAATCTAGCTCCAGTTCTTTGTTTTTGCAGAGCTATTCTTTTTGGAACACATTTTAGCACAGTATGAGCACAGTTTTTCTTGGACAGTTAGTTGTTCCAAAAGCAACAGGAAATAGCAGATAATGACCTTACTGCTCTAGCATCAGTAATTTCTAACTTGGATGCAGAAAAAAATTATAAAGCTTAATTCAGCCACTATGAGAAACTGCTCTGTTTTTTTCAAGGTTCCATTGAAAAAGAGCAGGCAGGCTGTGAGGAATTTAAGGAAGTCAAAGACAAGTTTAAAAAAAAGAAGAAAGTCTATTTTCATTCAATTTCACTTCCAAAAAAAAGCAAAGAATTTTACATGGTCACTTCCCAAAAGAGGCAAAGTGACCCTTTATACCAGCCAGCTGTTTAAAAAAAAAGCACCTTTCAAATGCTGATCTACACACTGAATGGAATGTAGCCCATTAGCCTTCTTTTAATTCTTAGGTTTATTCACTGACAGCCATTAAACAAACATTATGTGACACAAGCAACCTTTCTGGAGAAAAGGCACTTGGCCCAGAACATCGGAACCTAGGGCTCTCTAGACTTCGCTACTGTGATGTTGCTGTGAGTAACAGTTGCACAATAGTTCAAGCATCCTCTGCTCTCCCACTCAAGTGGATTGCACTTTATCTGCACACATGACATTTTAAGTTTATATTAATTGCTGAAGAAGTGGAAAGGAACAAACAAGATGTATCTTTGGTTCTGACTCACAGCTCATGGCCAGAGGGGGAAGGGTGACGGGCAAGAAAGTAAATTTTAATCAGGCATTTCTTTACTTCTCCTGAGGGCTCTTGGGCACACTTTAACTCAGTTATACTGAGTTCACATTGATGGTCTTTATTTCTCTAAGTGCTTCTGTGGAGCTAAACCTATCAGCCACAAGAAACCACCTCACATATACTTCAGACCCTCAAATGATCCTACTTCTTTCCTTGCTAATAGCAGAGTCTGCTGAGGGTGGCCTCATTTTGAGTACAACAGTCCCCAGTGTCTGGGATCAGAAAATTACTGACTAATTGGTAATGGAGGAGCTCCCAGACTCTTTTAGGAAACAGGAGACAGTAGCAGGCAAAAGATTTGCAGTCACTGATTCCCAGGAGCCCCTGCTCCCTGAGTAGTTTCCTTGTTTCAATTTCCTTATGTCAGCTATATGTAGGAGATTTAGAGAAGTCTTAAAGTAAATGTCTCTTCTGTGTGGTTGATAATGAGCCAGAAAAAAACTATCCCCCATGGAGGGAGGGGTAAGGGAATATTTCAAAGCTTCATTTATCACCAGTGTTTCCAGAGGCACAAATATGTTCCTGCTATATTGTCATCAAGCCTGATACAGTCACAGGCTCTGTCCCTGAGGGCACGTTTGTACAGACATGCACAGCTGATAAGACTTTAAGCAATTACTGCAAAGGAAAGCTCTGCTTCCTAACCTGCTGCCACAGCTGCAGAGCTGAGAAAGCCTCCACAGCTGCAGGGATAAAGGAGAACTGGATGGGGCTCCACAATTAAACAGTGTTTCTGCAAAGCAGCACAACTTGGATCACAAGAGCTAAAAAAACCAAGCAAAAATGTAGTACATTCCACAGAAATACTCATTAACTGAAGAAAGCAGCTGGAGCTCACAGGAGGAAGAAGGCAAAGATCAAAACAAAACAAAAAAATTCTCATAAGTCTTCTGAGGGGGAGGCATTTTCCTATTTCATGAAATTTGCAAGTTTCAGTTTTGGCCTGCATAGAAGATATGCATTTGAATGCTGAATATCAATACTTTTTGATCTGAATCCTTATTGAAATGTCCATTAACATACAAAAACTAAAGTGCAACATCTCTCCTGGTCTCTTCAAGAAAAGTATCCACATCCTATGCAACCAACAGAACAACAGAATTCGTGAGAAAGCTTCATACACACAATATTTTTTGTAGCAGATAAAACTCATGAGGTTTCCATGTGGCATTGAAACATCTTGAATTACCTTAAATAATCAATCAAATTTAGCTGAAAACCTTCACAAATAATTTTCAACATTTTACACCAGAATTTTAATTCCTACACACACTCTCATTAGACAGACATCCATATCCATATAAAGTTGTTTGCAATAGTACCTTTCCTCATTTTTAAAAGTGCAGATTCTGAAACAAAAATCATTAAAGCAAAAATCTCTTCCCTGCAGAGTTTCTAAGTTGCACAGGCAAGCATAGGATTGCACTGCCGGTTAGAGTCCCTTTCATATTAAATACTTTGGGAAGGAAAAAGAAGTCTTACAAAATACCTCAGCCATCAAGTGGTATAGAAATATGAAGCTCCATAACTGCTGGAATGGTTAGGGATGGCCTTAAGCTCTCCCTTTTTCCTTCCTAGGACAATGCTAGGATCCAAACCATCCCCATCTATCTGCTGTCCCTAAGAGCCTGACTGGAATCTCACAAACTGACTATTCCAAAGCACAAAGTCTGGATGTGTAGAGAATCACTGTCTAAAGAAAACGAAATCAAATTAATTGCAGACCTTTATAACTGGCTGATCATTTTTCTAAAATAATTTCATATGTTTTTTAACAATGTCTGCAAAGAATTCAAAGCAAAGGTGACCTCTTCCAGTACCTTGACTTCACAGGTGTTCTAGGATCTTGAGGACACTAGTTTTTAAAATGTGCCTCCAGCAACTTTTGCTGTTGTTTTTTCTTTATTAAAAAAACACCTCCCCCCAACCACTCACTTTTTTCTCTAAACCTGTCCTTCCCCTTAGCCCTTTCCACTCAATAACAGGGTTTAACATCCAAGATGCATGGGCTTGCACTTACCCCTAATGAAAATGAACATGGACTACAGTGAGCAGGAGTCTTGAAGGAAAGAATGCAAGAACAAGACAAAAACTGGATAAGCACTAACTCCACAATACCCTCTAGTCTAATTCTCAACTCCTTGAACAACTACAAAGGGTAAAAACCAAACAAGGTGGCTTTACTCACTTTCCATGCTCACTTGAGTAGCAGGTATGGGAAAACCACAGCTGAAATGATTTCTAAGAATTTTTCAGCTGTTTGATCCCCAAGCCAAGGAAGAGAGAGCAGGAGTTCTTTTCAGCCTCCATGCTCACCAGCCCTTTCTCAGCAGAGCAGGCAGCTAACAGGTAGAGTTCAGGAGAGAAAAATAATACTACATGTCATAAAATCTCAGCTATCCAGCACCTACCTAGCTTGCCAGAACAAAAATCAAAGACACTGTCTGATGATATTCCATGTTAATGAATAAACCAAACTCTTAGTCAGCTCAGGCAACACCTAGGAAGTACATATTACTAAATTCAAGTCCAATACCATTCCTAGAGAAAGAATTTTCTGCGGTTACCTGTTTTGATTATGGTTGTTGGCTCCCCACCATGCAGGCTGGCCCTGCTGATGGAGGGGCCACTGATGTCTGTCCAATAAACCATCTTGTCCACGCAGTCATAAGCAACTCCAATAACAACTCTGTCCTGTTGGACAACAGGCAAATTAGATCAGCTTAGGATAAACAACAGTTACTCAGCAGCAGCATTAATTAATGCTTTTAAGTCTCAAGCCTGAAAAAAAAACTTCTTGAGGAAAGGTGGGAAATGGGGAGGAAAGGGCAAGTAAATAATTGGGCAACATTGTCAAATATCTTTAAAAAATACTTCAAGTTAAGGTCCCTTTTAACTATCAGACATCATTCACCATTATTTCAAAGAAGCATTGGAGATACACTGAAAAGTTAGTTTGACATCTACAGCTTCACCTGCATACCCATCTAAAAAAAGTTCACGTTGACATTTTACTGTGTCACCCCTTCCTGTACCTTTTTCCTCTCATTCTTTCCCTTTAAGGGGGAATAATGACTTCCATCAAATCTGGCTTGCACTAACATCAAAGTCATGCATTATGGCTATGCTTCCTATGTAGCACCATTGGACTCAAAAAGTTCTAGCAAAGTAAGGGTTTAAAATCAAAGTTAGCTTAAATAAGTACTACATAAATCATTGTGGTGGAAACAATATTCTAAGTAACAAGAAACATTTATATGCAGTTTTTTAGGCAGAAAGAAGGTAGGACTAGAGTTTGAGTTTAGAGTTCAAACTCCCTTCCCCAGGCAAATCAAAGGGACTATCAGGGTAAAGCAACAACTGCACATGGATTCCCAAGTCTGTCACTGCTGCTGCTTTTTATACACAGCTTCTTAGAAAGATGTCCCAAACCCATGAATTAAACCAGATGCACTTATTCATCACTGTACATAAATTCTGTGGGTTGCAAAACAGTATAAACACCTCTGGTACCACTTTGCAAATACACAACACAGACAACACAAAGTCAACAGTGCTAGCACAGACCTAAAGTTTCTTTTCAATCCAAAGTTTCAAGAAAGAATTGCAACTTATGCCTTGGAAGTTCTTTTGCCAACATACTTCTAAGTAATTAATTTAAGTTAGATCGAGTAAATAATGAGACTAGGTAACAAGTATTCAGAATCATGTCACCTTCAGCCTTATTACACCATTTTTTATACTGCTTTTAAATTTTTTTAATGTTACTGCAGCAGAACTTTACATAAGGGACAAAACCGTGATTTTGACCTTACCTCACAGCAATTTATGGTGCTATTTAATGAAGTGAATCTGTGCAATTTAGCCAGTATTTGATTTACTAACTACTCGGTATAATATATAAGGAAAAAAAGAAAGAGATCAGTATGTTACTTTATATTGCCATTTATTATAAATAAAGCAACACTGGAATGAAAAAAATCCTAGGCCTTGGGCAAAACAAATGAATGCGATGAAACTGCCAGTGAAAAGGGCTTGCATGTGACACAGGTGGTGGAAAAGAGAGATTCTCAGCATCAGGAATTCATTTTCTAGGAAAAAAGATCTCAAGATGGTAGTAACAAGCACGGGAAAAAGATCTACCACCCACTGGGCTTACACATGGGGAAGGAAGCAAGAAAAAGAGGAAAGAAAAATATATGTGTAGCCAAGAAGTGGAGACAACTGACTTAAAAAACCCAGGAATAGATTAAGACTTAGGAAAAAACTTTGACCGAGTAGGAATGGAAAAAAGAGCCTTCTCCACCTACTGATACTGTAGGTCTCCTAAACTTTTATACGGGAGTCAGAAAGTCAATAGAAGTGTGAATAAACAGTAGTTTATATGAAGGCATGTGAGATTAGATTTTTGTCTTGTCATCTTGTCATCTAAATTGTTAGCCATTCTTTAAAAGGAAATTATTTTTTTCTATACCTTAGGTTTAAGATTTTTAACTAGTCAGATCAGGAAATTTCAGTATCAAATTGGCAGGATACTGAAATTTTAATGAAGAGTAAAAATTGTGTTTTCAACTTATATTATTGAGATATGCAGACAAACAGTAGCTTTCATCTTTGTCAGGAAATTTTCTAAAAAATATGGACTTAGTATAATAAATTACTTACTGGAATATGCAAGAGTGCTTTTGCACCATTTTTCTTCATATTGTTTCCCTCTAGTGGAACATGTTCAATTTTACCACTTTGGGCAAAAAGCAAGTGCGTTCCTGGTGGCAGAGGTACCGTGTCTGGTCTAACAGAGGGCCCAACAACAACAGGGGGAGCGGCTGTGCTCAGACCTTGTTAACAGAGAAGGAAACAGATGGGCAAAAAGTTAGTCTGTACAGCACAACAAGGTTCCTTATTATTTGCAGAGACGCAATTACAGTCAGACTTCTAAGAAGGAAACAGCCCTATAAGCAGACATTAATAACTATAATCAGATGCAGAAAGCTTCTGAAATTTTCCCCTTGGCTGACAGAGAAGGAGCAATTGACATAATAGGTCTTTTCATGTTTGCCTCTGTAATTGCTCTTTGCTTCAAATGTTTAGAAAAATCTATCTTATTTTGCAGCTGAAGTGAGGAAGACGTAGGAAGAAACATCCTTCATTTCCTGAGGACAGTCAGCCATTACAGCTCCCAGAGGGCCTCTCACTGTTTCAAGGCAAGGAAGAAGCTGGAAAACCTTATTCAGAAGCTTACCACAGCTTCCAGATAGCCTGGCTGAAGGAAAAGTGTGTGTTGGGGTCACTGAAGGGCATGAGGCCTACCACAATGGGACAGCAGAAATGTGCATTGCTCCAAGCCAGTGCTCTATCTCGGGAAAGGACTAAGCCCCGCCTTTGGGAGACAGTGCACTCAGATGAAGAGATACTCTCAAGAAAGAACTGCTTCAGCCACTTACATGGTGGTCGGACTCCTGGACCGCTTCTGGTGCCATCAATCTCATTTCCATCCCTATCCACACACCAGCAATATCCACTGCCAGCATGGCACTGTGTGGGTAGGTAATTCCCATGCTCATCACACTGGGGAATGAAGTGACCAACTCTTACATCCCTTGGGAAAAAAGCACCTCCACTGCCAAGAGCTACTTCCCGTTCATGCTGGCATTTGGTCTTTTCTACTTCTGGGGAAAAAACCAAGAGAACAAAACAAACCCCAGTGAATATTTCTGTTTTAGTTAATAATTACAGTCCATTAACAGTTAGCATACACTGACCACCTACACACAAGAATTCTTACCTCTAGTGGAACATGACACTGTTACAAACCTTGAAGGCATGTGACTTCAGAAGAGCTTCAACCAGTCTGCCCTACGTAAGTGTGACACATTTGCTTTAAACTTATTTTATCTTTCACTGCCTAGTTTGAAAGAGAACAAACAGGTCACCTGCATCTTCCTTCATTGAAGGGTCATAAACAGAAGTTGGAAAACACCTTGAAGCAGATGAGCAAGAACATTCTGTCTGACTTTTGACCCTGCTGTCTACTCACTGGCAATTGTCCATGGGCCCTAAAATGTGACTAATTAGATAGACCCTACAGTGGCTGAAGGTTTTTTTGTAATGCTAAAAGTCGAGATTCCCTTCAAAGCCACAAGAGAAAACCACAACATGAGGCAGATGCCAAACTCTCTACAGATCTTAGGAGATGAAGCAATTAATTGCTATGATGTATATTAGGTTTTTAAAGTTCGGTTATGAAGTTCGAGCACTCATTTGATTCTTCTGGATCTAAGAAAGAAACTGGAGGGAAAGGTTGTCCGCTCCCTGGCGAAGCACAGAGAAACATACCATAGACATTGGCTACAGCACATACATATATATTACTGCAGAGACTACAAAGGAAAGAAAGTTTTCAGATGTCAAATCAGGACATTCAGGGATCTGGCTCTTTATGTTTCAATTTTACAAAATAGTCTGAACTAAAATTTACACCTTCTTATTATATTATCTATCATGCAGTAGGGAAAGTCATCTGGATCAATATATCTTCTAGAAGCCAAAGAACTTAATGAAATTAAAAGAATACAATGAAAATAATATATATCCTTCTCCAGACAAAGAAATCTGGCTTGGTTTTACCACACACTTGAGATCCCTGGGAGAGAAAGACATAATTACGGGAGAGTATCCTTTGCCTGTCAATGATTTCTACAGACATTTAGAAATACTTAGTCCAAACTGTCTGCTGAAGTGTCTTTAACACTACAATTCCATTTACTCCTTTACTTGTTTTTACACTGCCAGGATTAGGACAGGATTATTTTTTTGTGGCTCAGACTAGACTGACCCCAGCTGAGCAAAAAGCTAATCCCATGCATCTACAGACTGTTGTGGTGTAAATCTCTGTCCTGTAAAAAAGAAGGGAGGTTTTTATTGATATTTAAACCAGTTATGCAAGCAAAAGCTTTGGACAAGTTTCATGCACCTGGACATAATTAGAGAAACATAAATGACTGGAGAACAGCTCACTGAACAACTGCAATATTTGGCATCAGTTTTAATGTGGGTGGTGGAGAGCCTTGAATCAACCTACAAAACCAGGCCCTGTGGGAAAGCCTCCATTATCTGTCTCAGATTTTGTTTTCATGTATTCAGTGTCCTGTGCAGTATGCAGGTAAAGGAAATGTTGATTCCAAGTAAACAGATGGCTTTGCACAGTTTTTTTTATTCTAAACTTTCATTAAAGGCAGTGTTCACAGAAGAAAACAGGAGGAACACTGAGTATTGGTAAACTACTCCCCATGCATATTTTGTCCAGTGCAGAAAAAAAAAAATCCTAATTTCATTCCAATCAGCTTTGAGAAACACTATTAACTCCTGCTCAGTAGGATATTTAAAAAAAAGTAGAAATTATTCCTTTTCTTCTTTGCATCAGAAACCCATAAAAATAGGGTATATATCAACAGGTTACAATTTGTTACTCAATATTCTATGTGAATTATGGAAAGGAGGGTGTATACAATCCCAGGTAGGACCCAGTGGTTACACATAAAATATATTAGTGTTATCAGCAACTTGAAATACCAATATCTGTTCTAATTTAAAGACAATGGTCTTGATCACTGCAAGTTCTCTTAAAAAATACAATCAGAATTCCTGAGTAAAATCTGCAGATATTAATGTGAACAATCTCACAAATGGTCTGCTTATGCACTTAACAACACCAAAGTCAAGACACTTGTCAAACAAAATAATTTTCAAAATTAGTATTGAATTTCTAGAAGGCAGAGCATATAGTTGGTTCTTTATAAAAACCAGTCAATGCTGAATTTTTACTTACATAAAAATATTTGCAAATACCCTATTGTCACTCACTTTTAGGAATAAAGGTGTATTTTACTACTTTTTGGCTCATGAAAATCCCTTATACTAGTGATCACTTTATTAACAGTATCAAGTACAAAAAGTAATCAATGTCAAACAGATATTCTGAAATGAAAGAAAGCCAGGGTTACCATGTTCATCTATGCTGAGTCAATAATTTTAACACATCTTTCAACATTTTGTTTTGACTCCCTAATAAGAATTTAACCAGTATTAAAACTTATAAATCAAACAAGTGACTAAATTAAATGATAGTTCAACCAAGCATTTGGAATCCATTCTCCATTTTTTTTCTTCTTATCTCTGGATCATGGCCGGGATTACTATGCTTACAGCTAAGAGGCACCTAAAGAAATGTGAGTTGAAACCCAATCCAGTGTTGTAGCCTGTGCAACAACGAAGGCACAATAATATTGGATACAGATGACAGTGGGCTGGGATAAATAGTCTGCTTACACTGCTTATACTGTCATACCTTTTACTCAGTGATGGTAGGAGAAGATACTCTGATTTTGCAAGTTTTAAATAGCATTAAATAACTCTCTGAAATTAGTCTAGCTATGACAGAGTTTGAAAGATGAGATTGACATGACAAATAAAGCACATTTCCTGCTTTGATGAGCTAACAGCAGAAGCTAGACAAAATGAGTAACAAGAAAGGACACATATTTAGGTAGCACCAGGGCTACTTCTTAAGCCAGCATCCAGACACAAACCTAAGAGCCAGTGAATTTCCTTCACTAGAGCAGCCTAAATGTTGTTTCTTCATGAGCCTGCCTTTAACATAAGTACTGTTGTATTGCATCCAGTCAAGAGTCTTTAAAGATACAGAACAATTAGGATTAGGAGAGTTCTCTGACCTCATGATTGGCATGAAGAAAAAGTCCATTAAATACAACTAGTAGTGCCAAGAGCAAATATCACCTATCTGGTGTAATGGTGCTGTTACACCTACTGCACCTGACTCTAGCAAATGGAAAACAAGCCACAGCTGTTTCAAGGCTCCATATACAGGGATAACTAGCCCTGATTTTCAGGAGGTTCTTACCATTCTTGAAACCCATATTTGAAATGCAAGGCAAATGATTATGTCAGTGATGATAAAAATGGTTACACCAGGACTAGTTCATTCTGCTAGAGATGAAACAACCAGTAAAAGCAGGACCTAGGTAATCGTTGGTGATGAAAAAAAGCAGGGGGACCATCAGCTTTTCATTAACAGCAGGATCAAGTTACAGTATTTTTCAGTGTATAAATTTAAACATTACCAATCAGTATCTGCTGTAAAATTAAGTAAAACCCCATTCTCCCTGTGTTTTGCTGCAGTCGATGCTTGACTGCTGAAGGTAATACATTGACCTAATAGCTTTGTGTTTTCCTATGGTGCACTATTTATGCCCATACGAGTGTATAATTTTTGAAACTAAGCACTTAATTTGGCAAATAATTAAAAACTGAAAGAAATCATCTGAGTCAGAAGTCAAGAGTCATGAACTAGTGATATCTTCGGTAAATTCCCATATTGCCTTAGTATTGCTTGTAAATTTCCCTATTAAGAAATTTAATTCCATCATTTGGATTCCAGAGGAAGATATACAACCATAGCTTGCATCATTTGTAGACATGAAACAGGCCACATGAGAACGACAGGATGTAAATGTAGAGTTACGCTTCTTGGAATAAACTGTGTAGACAAGCCGCTAAAGATTAATCTATCTTTGAAATTACAACCCAAAAAAGCTATCAGCAGATCACAGCTCGGTGGTGTAAGGATTGTGAGAGGGTATAGAAAATAATTCAGCATATACACAGGGAATATACAGGCACAGAGAAGAGTAATAGGTTGGGGAGGTGATTAAAGAAATACTGCATCCAGCTCTGGCAACCACAGCTCAAAATAACAGCGAGAAATTGAATGAGTGTACAGAAAAATGCTCCTAAGACAGAAGCTGTAGAGCAGAACAGAGAATTAAGGTGCAATGAATAATTTGTGTCCCGTGGAACACGGTACAAGTCAGACTAAACACATAGAATGGTGCATCCTGAACCTCAGCTAAATGATCAATTTTCAAAAGAATCAATTTGTATTTTATGAGTATTAAACTTTTTTTTAAGTTGATTAATGAATTACCAAAAGAAATCTGGAATTTAAAAGTCACTGAAATAGATTAAGGATAAAAATGAAAATGGAAGTAGCATGAATATGGAAAATGAGATGAAAAACATACATGTACATATTTCTCACATATGTGAAGAAAGAAACAGAATGGAGAAAAAACCAAATTAATAAAGCCATAAACAAATATTCAGCGAATTTTTTAGCCATAGATGATTGCTCTTGTAGCAGCCATGTAGAAAATTACTTATGAACTTCTCTTGTAAAGATGGAAGCTGAATAAAAGGATGAGAAACTGAGATGTATGGACTTCTCTTATTCAAATACTTATACTGACATTTTTAATTGCTGTCCTCAGATACTGGAGAAAAAAAAAATTAAAAACTCGAATGAAAAAGCTTCCCTTTGTCCCTTCATTTTCCTTTGTAATTCCTCACTTACAGTTTTGTCCTGGTAAGTGTGTTTCTCATGTGAAACTAGTTGCACACAGATGATCAGACAACAGCTCTTAACAGTTCCTAGTTCCAAGAATCCAGGCTTGTTTCTGTTTAGTAAACAGTGTCTGGGGTCTGCAGGGGTAGAAACACTCAGACATCTGGTTTTTTTGAAATGGAAAAATGAAGCGTGAGGAAATAATGAAGTACAGGCTTCCTTAATAGCTGGGAGCAGCAGGACATTCCAGCATCATTAACTCTTTCATTAACATGCCCGTTCACTCCTACAGACATTCCCATGTCTGTGACTCAAATCCAGTTTTCTTGTTAGTCTACTTGTTTCAAGAGTTGCCATTGAGACTTAACAGTAGGTTTCATACAATAATAAAGACACCAAACAAGCAAGTAATTGTACACATGGGTTGGAACTGAGAACAGCAAAAAGAACTGAGTATTTGGATGAATGAAACTTTCCATGATATAAACAACCAGGAAAAACTTCAGTTACTACACTGAAGCTTATTAGATCAAAACCTCAAAACCTTAGTGCGTAAAAAGGGGGAGAAAGGGTCTCTAATTACAGCTGAATACAATACAGCCTTCTCTGCAATCTCCATTCTGAAGCAACTCCAATGCTAGAGTAAACTAAACTACTTCTGTGAGGCTTCAGAAAGTATAGCTTGTTCCTGTCCCTGGCAATGATTAACTGATGGATCTATCCATTCTAGAAGCACTAAAACTTTAGCAACAGATGACACCCCAAGGGCAGCTATTGTTCTATTAACTCTAAGAAGGGAGCAGTCGCTAAGTTGTAAACATTGCCATTGCTGCAGACTAGCTCAGCAACACAAATACTTTATACTTCAGTCACAATTCAGCAAAAGTGGGACTTCTTATCTACTGAGATTTTTGATTTTTTTTTTAATGCTCAGAACATTTAATGAGCAAAGATAATTGATACTGTGTTTCTAAAAGCCTGTCTTCTACTGGTAATACAAAACTGTATTAAGAAGAATATCAGTGAGGCATATATAAAGACTAACAAAGCCTGACAGATCTCCACTCATTAAAACAGTAGAGACAAAACTCTTAAAAATATTTTGTTACTGTTATTAAAATTGTGACATGGAAAAATCCCTATTCAAGACAATTGTGTTAAGCACAGAATGTGAAAAAGTGTACAGGATAAATAGGAAATAAAGTAACTACAAAATAATACCATGTGCTTAGCAGTTGAGTAGACACACTAACTACTACATAAGAAAAGGTTTTAAGAATAACAAAACAACCCCCTACTTAAGCAAATCATCACATACACTCAGAAGAAATTAATTGTGTGCCTGTAATAAAGTTAATTGGTTGATTGCAAATATCAGTCTACCAAACCACCTGTTTCATCTACAAAGGCATGTGGCAGACATGAAAGTAATGTTTTTACCTCTACATTTCTGCCTGAAGAACCGGAAGCTTTAAGGTTTGATTTGCTTCAAGTTATTCACATCAAGTTTCTTCTCTAGTAGAAATCATTTTGTTTTTATCAGCTGGATAGTTAGCTAAATATTTTGACACAGGTCATAAACACCAGTTAATTCCTCATTCATCTAGCACTAAAATGAAAATACACATGGGTAATTGTGTATGAAATGTTAGTTAAAAATTATATTAAAAGATGGACAAAGTGGTGAAAGCTATGTCTCAGAATTAAACACCAGAAATCCTCCTGAAATTTATCTATGATATAAAAATCTACAAGGACTGGGTGATTTCACATAACGTGTTACTATGCACATGGTGAACTGTCATGTAAATATGATTTAAAACTAGAATCAGCTTTGTGATGTTTTTTTCTCTCCTCCATACAATCCTTTGCCTTTTGATTTCAAAAGCTGAGCATCCAATTGTGGGGGGAAAAAAAAGTCAGAAATTCAGAATTAGGGAATATAGAAGCAAAATAAAAATATTAAGTCTCAGGTAGTAACATCATACCACACTGACAAGCACGTTGAAGCAAGCACCTCCACTATTAAAAAATAACAGAACAACCCAACCAAGACACCCAAACCCTTTCTTTCCTTCTGGCTCTAGGATATTCTTGTGACTCTTGTCTGCACAGTTTGAGTTTCAGTCTCTTGAGAAATGCCCACCAGCAAGAATTTTAGAGGAAGAAGAATTTGGTTTGAATATACTGAGAAGTTAGGGTTTATTTCCTGGCTGAAAGATTCACCATCTACAAAACCTGAGTGCTGTCCCATTGGTTTGCCATGCTTTTGAATTAAAGTAAAATAACACTATCTTGTGCTACAATGTTCCTTCCTCTTTCTTTTTTTTTTTTTTTAGCACACCTTCAAGATGAGTTTTATACTTCAAGCTTCAAAGTACAATGGAGAAACAGAAGTGTGAGGGTAAAGAACTTCCTCCTAAATAGAGAATAATCTGGATAAATACAGAAACAAGTAAGTGCCAGCTGGAAACTGTAGTCTTTTTAGACCACAGGCTGATGCTACGTATGTGGCACGTAGGCATCTAGATCTTACTGCAGACAAGAGCCTCGTGACTTTGGTCTCATTTTTCACTTTTCTCTTGTAAATATTGCATTCATTTGCATTGCCAACAATTCCAGATATTTTATGGTAAGTGATTACTGAGTATGCAAACCAAATCATCCCCACAGTCAAACCTTTACACAAGGCAACTTCAAAAGATAGTATCAGCTTGGGGCTGAAAACTGCTGGGGATAGAATAAACAAAGCATAAAATGGGACATTGAACAGGACATCGTGAAAAAGCGATAGCAGTCAAGATACAGTTTTGACACAAGCTTGGTAAAGTCCTTAACTTGAAAGACTTGAGAAGAACAAAGGCAGCAATGTGGAAGTAGGCACTGTGTTTCAGAAGGGAACAAAATTAAGATATATATCCTCCAAATCCCAAATTATATTTCTGGTCCAACTTTCAAGAACTATAGAATTTTACCTCCTAACACACATCGGAAACCATCCCCACGATAACCTGCCTTGCAGTGGCAGCTGAAGGACCCGGGAGTGTTGTAGCAGAAAGCATCTGGATGACAGCGGCCCTGTTGACATTCATCTACATCTGTAAAAGAAAAGATCAATCTCAGGTGACTGCTCCTTCTGATGGACAAATCAGAGTGATGAAATAAAGTACAAACCTGTCACATTTTCAGGCTCCTATTTTAGGGTAACTGATTAGACATACAGACAGTTCTTGGGAAATACATCTAGTACAGAAATGCAAGGGAGATAAAAAAAGGGGGCCAAAGAAGGGGAAGGGGAAGCATGCCTGTATTTTAGGTTCTCCATCCCAGCAAATCCCAAGATTCCCTTATTCTAAAGGGTAATAGGCAATATTAACTCACACAGTATTTTAGACATACATATCCATATTTCGTGAAGAAATGACTTAACACAGCAAGAGAAATAGGATTTGGTTAGCCATGTTTCCAACAGGTAATTAGGTAAAGCTCCCCCACTGCACTCAGACTGACATGAAACAGAATGCAATTTTTTTTACATAATCAGAGTATTATGTTTCACCATGTTTGTAATTTAAACCAATACAGTGCAAACAGTTGCAGCAGACAAAGGTCTGCAGCTGCAGATTCCTGCAGTTGTCTATCTTGGACCTTCTATGAATCAAACATTGAAGAGAAAGAGAAATCCTTAATAAAAATTTCTGCCTCAGGGACTCAGACTAAGAAATTTCTTACTTGAAATGACAAGTAGATATAGGACACAGCAAATACCAGCCCAGGAGTGCAATGCAGAGTATCAAAGTGCCACAATAAATGGTGCTACCCACCCTCACAGGCTCGCCCATCTCCAGAGAAGCCAGGGAGGCAGGTGCAGATGTAGGCAGACCCTCCAGTGTACACACACTGAGCACGCTGAGGAATGTCACAGTTGTGTGTGCCCCTCTGGCAGTGGTTTACCTCATGCTCCACAGCTGCAGGTTAAATGTGTAAGAGAGGAGATGAAAATCCAAACTTTCCTTCACAAAGTCTAAGCCTCATAGTAAGTTCATACAAGAGAACAACATCTGTGAAAGATTACAGGAGAGAAAGGAAACAAGGAACTGAGGGGTTTTTGCTCTGGGGATTTGGATTTCTTTCTTTTTTTTTTTTTTCCTCTGAAATCTCCCCTTTCAGTGGTGTTAAATCTTATTAATGTTTTACAATGAATTGACTGTCCTCAGCACCTCACAGGTGCTTGTTAATATAGAATGGGGCAGAAAAGCTACCATAGTGACAGATCCCAATATCCATATCAGTTTTGGTTGTGAAAAGGAGTCCTGAATGAAGAAATGTAAGGCATCACACTGAGCTAACTCACATGTTAGCTAAGTGGCCAGTTCCCTGCACTGGCAATTATTTAGATGACCTGCTACACTAACCTAGTACTGACCCAGGGCTGCAGTCACTTGGCAACAAATAGGAGCTGTGACTCACTCAGTGGGAGATAAAAACATTTGTCAACTGCTGGAGAGATCTGGGACCAGACCTGCAGCTTTTCATCACTTTCTCATGTTGACAGCTGTGGCTCTGAAAGCACTGCACTACTTTGCACATAAATTGTTTTACGAAGTTGCTGGAGCTCTGCCTATGCTTACCTATAACATCAGAGAACAGGGAAGGAAATCATGGTACTTGAAATAGGAAGAGGTAAAATACTACAAAAATTTTGGGCCTGAAAATAGGGTGTCCAGTGTGTACATCTAGGAACAGAGTTCCAGCTGCTCTAACACTGAGGCTGTCTTTACACAATTATGACAAGGATTTGAAAGGGGGCCAAGACATGAGTCTACAATGTTCATTTCATCACAGCACACAGATGGAAACTACCACAGTGTCAGCAGGGAAATAACAAAAATCTTCTATCAGAGCCATATCTGAAAACACTCATTTTGTCTGTTTCTCTGGAGGAAATGACATCATTGTTAGAATCATTAATATCTTTATTTGATGAAGTAAGTTTCAGATTAAAAAGAAATTCATTAAAAACAGTATTATAAATACATAAGGTAAGAGTTGGACCTCAGAGGGAGTCTCCAAGTCTTTCTGTTTCTGATCCTACAAAAAGGAGGACAAGATTTATTTACAACTCTCTTATAAAGCTACTTAGTGAATCACACAGCTGGTATGAAAATAAAAGGCTGGTTCCAAAGGAGCTGAGTCAGAGCTGCTATCCCAGAGAAAATTGCAAAAGCACAGAGGGTTGCTGTTGCCCCTTTTGGGGTTCAAATTCTTGGTAGGTTATAAGACCCTCCACCATGAAAAGATTATCATGACATTTATTTTCAATCTCTTGGGAAACTAGAGTTTATCTTCCCTCTCTTCAGCCTTAAAAATGCAATTTGTTTTTGGTTGAAGGAAGGGATCAAACTGAAATCCTTCAAGCTGGGCAAGTAATTACTTAGCACTTGCTAAAAGTGGAACATCAGCTTCATGGGAAAGTGGTAGAGTGAAGCTGGTGAGGTCATGGCTGGAGGGAAGAATGTTCCCTTTCAGGTCCAAGTCACAAAACTTCGGTTGGACATAATGGAAGGAACATAAAGCTGCTCTTCCACATCTCACCCTATCCCTTCCAGTGGCCTTGGTAGAAGGAGCTGCTTTTTCTGACTGTTCTGTGAGAAAGAGAATTAGGGTGCACTGTGACTTAGGGAACAGACATGAATTGTAATTCATACTGGAGCAGAGAAATTTGGCTTGTGAGAGAGTGTAATACACAGCATGCAAAGTCACAAACTCCGGGAAAGTAATGCTTCTCTCTGCTGTAAGATGAAGGCTCCTCACTCTTTGCTGAAGAGCAGTCTTTGCAATAATGAGCAATGACCTGGATGCATTAGCTGATCAAAGGGTAGCTAAACTTCCACCACAAAGCTGTCACAACAGAAGCAAAAAATCCTCAGCTGTTATCACTTCTTTCCAAAAGAAAGAGGAATTTCCAGCCATACTGGTAGTATAAAGTTTCCAGCCATACTGGAAGAGTGTGTATAGATTTTTTTTGGTACAGAATTACAGATTGCAACGAAAAATTCTAACAAGCAAAAAAAAAAAATCTCCATCCTATCCTGACAGTTGCAGCTCTAGAGGTAGAGTCATTATTCCTTTTTTGTTATTTGTCATTATCTCTCTTTTATCTACCATTTGTGGATTCCTTTTTCCAAAAGGAATTTCTACAACTTGAGTGAAAAATGGGGCAAAGAGGAAAAAGAAAATATATCCCTTTTTAGGAGAACCTTAGTCTAGCAAATAGAGATTAACTCAGGCTTCCTCCAGAAAAAGTTGTTAAATTACAGAAAAATAAACTAGTTTAGGTGACAACTACTGAATTCGATATTTAATGCTCCATTTAAAAAGCTAAGAGCCAAATTGCAAATATTTTAACAGTGAAGTGATCTGAAGCTACAACTCTTTTTCATCATGATAAATTATCACTTTGGAATAAGTCTGCAATAGCCAAGACACATTGGTTTAGAGCTGTACACTATCTTGTCCAAGGGATGAATTTGTAACTGAAATCTCATCTGTTAAATTGAACTCTGGATTAGACATTAGCAGCAAAACACAAATCCCCAAAAAGTCCAAAGCACAGCACCTAGAAAATGCAGGAAAACCCAGTAATCATGAGCTGCAGCACAAAGTCCTGAACCCCACTCATGCTAAAAATCAGCACAGATCATGAAGCAGAGTTTTCTATCCCTGTGAGATGGATCACAGCCCAAAGGCTGGTGGGCAATGCTTTTCAGAAACATGAAACTCACCAACACAAGTCTGCCCATCTGCTGCAAACTGGTATCCCCCAACACACTCGCAGCGGTAGGTTCCCGGCTGGTTGTTGCAGTCTGCATTGCTGCCACACAGCCCTGGCTGTTCTGAACACTCATCAATATCTAGGGTGTTAAAAGGATCTCAGTTATTACAAAAATGCATTTAATATGGATGCCAGAAAAACAGAAACTGGGGAACTCCAGGTTAATAGCCGTCTTCTGTACTTCTGTCTATCCATGGCTTGGATAGACCATACCTCTTAAGAGATATTAATAACCTGAAAATAAGTTTTGAGGTAACTGTGACCTCAGTTAGTCTGCACCAAAAAGAAGAAAACAAACCAGGAGAAGTTCTATCATGGAGTAATAAGGGCATGCCACAGGAAATTGCAGAAGAAAGAGAAGCCAAAGAAAATGCAACCTTAGGTGATCAGAAGCAATGATAACTACTGCAGGAGCATGTACTCTAAGAAAGGCTTCCCCCTTCATTATCCATAGACATCTCTAATCCACTGCTGCCCAGCTCACAGCATCAGAGGTCTGGAAGGGACAGAGTGATGCCATTGTTTTCACTAGCAAGTTGATTAAAAGGTTGGAGTGGAAGGAGAGTTGTGCTTTGGGTTTTAAAAGCCCCAAAACTTTTTTAGGTAATAGGAATAACACGTTTCATTAACACACATTTTTTCTTGAAAACACTTATTAGTGCTGTGATTTGATTGCAAGGCAAAAACCAAACACACTAGGAATACAGAGTAGAACGAACTGGGAAATATGAGTCTTTTGGAACAGAAATGGATTTTCAAAGTAGATTGTGAAAAAGATAATTTCAATGAATTGCACATATCTGTGCTCTGTCGCATGTGCATTTCCTATTTCTCATCTCTCTTGAGAACTTTTAACCTAGCTGACTCATTTTAACCAGAACTTACAATACAGTAAAGTTCTCACAACTAAGTTCCCACATATTTTATAAAAAGATGAACTGGGTGGGAAAGATGCTTTGCAAGATAGGAAAACATACTCTTCAAGACAGACAAACCTGCTTACTTTGATTATTGAGATACATAGCCCAGCAACCCTCTAACCTTAAAATCAGCCTCTCAGGGCAGTTCATTTTGCTGGAATGGCTAGTCCTGAGGGTCAATATACCCCAAGCAACATAAATTCTACACTAGCTTTCATTTTGCAATGTGTTGAAGTGTTTCGATACCGTAACAAACGTTTCCATCTCCGCGGAAGCCAATCGAACATTCGCAGAAAAAACGATTCCCAGTTCCTGGACGGCACACAGCATTGGTGTCACAGTTATGAGTGCCAGTGTAGCAAGGGTTCCGGTTAATATCAGCTGAACCATCTGGCAAGAGAGACCATATTTAGCCTTGATGACTCTTGTCCAAGTAATAGCACCCAGTTAAGGCCAGGAATGAGATTCCAGGTTTAATGTGTTTCCAGGTTTAATGTGCTCATAATGCACATTAAACAAGGAAACACATTTTTTGCATCAGGAAGAAAGGGCCTTGCAGGTGATATCTTAGATATGTATTTAATAGCACCTGTATTCCTTTTTACTTGTACAGAGGACTACTGAGTTTAAAAAGAGCCACAAAAACCTCGCTAAAGAACAAGATAGAAAGAAAATTCATTTTCCAGTCACTGACACAAGACTCAAAACATGATTCCCAGCAGCTTGGTTTATTCATTTAATTAGCAGAACTTTATTTTATAACAAACAAAAGTGAACACAACCTGGTTTTATACTCATCTGGTGTGCATTTTCAAATAATCTCCTTTCTTTCTTTCTGATATTAGTGGAAGCTTGGACAGCTCATCTAAAAAATACCTTTCAAAAGCAGCCTACAATTCAAAGATAAAATGCTATGTTTCAAGATAAATTATAGAAACTCATCCATGGTAAATCTCATTCCCCTCTTTTGCTCTCTTCTCTCTTTTAGGGAGGGACAGTGTCCCCCCAGAAAAAATGAATAGAGGAACTACAAATAAGGTAAAGATGACCAACACACTCCATGCTTCCAAGTGTAAATAGATTCAAGGTGGTGTATTGAGAGTATTTCAAGGAATTAAACATAAACCCCAGTGACTTCCAACAACACAGCATCACTTAAATTCTCTTTCTCAAGTAAAAATACAAATTTTCAATAATTCCGTTTCTCTCCTTCACTGGTGGATCTGGACTGCTACTAAATAATGAAATTAATTCATGTAACTCATTAACACCTATCTAGGGCAGGCTAAAAAAAAATGGATGACTGCTTTTAATTGCTTACAAAAGAGAAAAGGCAAAATTTGTATACCTATCTAAAATACGTACCACTGATGGGGCCAATGGAATTGCTCATGGCGTATCGCAGGATCTGCTCATCCCTGTTGTACAGGACAAACACACTGTCCACCGAGAGCTGCTGAGTGGCAGGAGCAGAATGGGGGGAGTCATCATGGATGCATTCATCAAAGGAGATGGTCTGGCGCCACTGATAGGCACCCATGTAGGTGGCAGCCACTCCATCCCTTTCTGGCTCTGTCACCGTGTACTCCCTCGAGGACGATGAAGTGATCACTGTGACATGACAGCAAACACACTGATCAGAGCAGAGACTAAAAGCACCCTGTCAAATGCTATGCAAATGGGAATTTCAAAGGCTAGAAGCTGTGAAAGGGGATGCATTTCCATGTAAAGGAACGAGCACTGGAGTATACTTTGTTCTCAGGATCACAGTTTTTAGAAATGAGTAATTTGATATATTTTGACATATTTAAAAAATTCAACTTGGTGGATTTCTACGTAATGAAAGGAAAATTCAACTCAGCAAACTCAGATTGCTTTAGGTTCCTTTTCAGATCCCCAAGCTAAGGACAGTCATCTCACCAGCCTAAACTACATCCACTTTTTAGTTCGTTGTAGGCTACTAGCCTTGGATTTTAACAGAGCCCTGAAGAAGCTGCATGTCTGAGAGCTCCTGCATGCTTCACAGTAGTTTTCTATACTAGGAAAAATTGTGAACAAAACTCTTCAAAAAGATCTGGGCTTGTGGATCTTCCCACTGTAGGAAGGGTCCTCAGAACACCAGTATTCTTTGTTTGGACACCAGAACACACCTATATCCATCCACTTGCAGCAGCTGGCTAAAGCTGGATTTCTGCTAAGTCCATTAGATATGCCATGGGACAGCAGATTTGCAGCTGTTTGAGTCATCTCCCTCCAGCCCCTAACTTTACCTCCATGGGAACAGCATTTCTGCCAAGTAGACAACTGTTCTGTAAAGCAGATACTGTCCAAACTCTCAAGCTGTTCAGCACAAAGCAGAAGCTTCCTGCTGCTTCCACTTCCTCCTCCTCCCAGTCCAAAACAACAGGCAAAGCACAAGCAGGTTCATTACTGACTACCAAACTCAGACATTAGTGAAAATAAGGCAGTGATGATGTAACCACAATATTTTCTAGCTCTAGCAACCAAAAGTGCACCCTTGGAGAAAAGTGCAGTATCTCCAGAATTTATGTGCACGTGGGTGCACCACAGGCTGCTTCATCTGTAGTATTCATCTCTTTGATGGCTGGCTGGCCAGCAGGAAAACTCCAACCTCACTTCTCCACTTTCTGTATTGAAACACCCACCATTTTATCCAGGAAGAGGAAAGCAAAATAATTAAGCAAAACAAGATTGTCCTGTAAATAGTGAATGAAGAATGGTTCTCTTAGGAAACCTAGGATCTGTGAGAAAGCAATTGAGAGAGAGGAGTACTGAAGAGAAAATGCAGGAAACTGATAAGGGAATTAAGAGGTAATTTCCAATTGGTTGTTAAAATTCAGCTCAAATAATACTGATAAATGCTTGTAGAGTCATTGTAATGAAGTTCACGTGAGACACAGTGGTAAACAATGGGTTTAGTCTCAAAGATCACAGCTCACTTAATGACATTACCACAAAAAGCTATACACCAGTACAGGGCTAAAGGGCTGTGGATTTACAAAGAAAACTTTTATTCCTTGTACACTGCCATCAACAGCATAAAAAAAGGGTCAGCAAAAAGGGAAATCAAGAGTGTTTTGCAAACAACAGTTCAGAGAAAGTTAAACCTGTATGTTTTTGATGAAAATATTAGAAATATTTGCACTGTCCCACTCAAAACCCACCTTCTTTTGATACCTTTTCCTAAGGGACAAAATGCAACTTTCTAAAAGTCAAAGGGTCCTAAATACACTTGTTAAAAAAGTAATAAAAGAATGTTTTTCAGATTGCACGAAGCAGAGATTAGGACACTTTCTCATCATTTCATCCTTATGGAACCTTACCAGAGCTAGAGGTGTGGTAGAGTTCGGTGTAGGGCTCTATATGGACTGATGCCCCAGATGGGATCTCAGGTATTCTGCCCTCCATTTCTGTGCTGATGGTGAGGTGACCATGTTCATCAATGCCACTGAACTTCTGCTTTACAACCAGCTTCTCATTGTTGCCAAGAAAAGTTACTTCTGTTTGCCGTGTAAACTCACCACCTAAAGAAAGATAATTGGTTTAACACTAAACTTAATAGAGGTTTCCAATTCCTTCTATTCCAAATATGGCTTCTAATAGATAAAATATAAATTACTATTGTCTGCAAGTGTTGATGTTAATTGCTAATATCTTGTGATTGTAATGAAATAACTTTCAGAGGCATACTGATAATATACTTGGATACTGCAAGCAAATTTTTTTAAGCACTGCACATAATAAATCATAAATCCTTGCCCTGAGGCATTCTTTTTAATAAAATTAAAAAGAAGTTCTGACTAAGCTAATAGCAGTAGGCCTTATCCTACCATTTAAAAGGACATTTTAGAGAAAATTTCCATTAGGAGTACAGAGAGTTAAAAAAAAAATCAAAATCCAGTACATCTGTTTCCAAATCAAAACCAAGTGGAATGTATGTTGCAAATTTCAGAACAAGCTTCAAACATACCAAATCCAAGAAAATCCCAAACCAAAAAGTTGTGTTCAACTGAATTTATATTACAAGTCTGTAAAGGATCAAATTTTCAAGAGAAACACATGTTCTGCTAGAACAGATTGAATCTACAGCTTGAATTCACAGCAGCATAACCAACCAGTTTTGGCCTTAATCTCTTATGAAAAGCTCAAATTGTGAGCAGGGGTTTCCCTCAAACTAGCTAACAGAGTTATTTGCATGTCATGCAGCAGCTGTTTCTGTAAAGTGCTTCAGACCCTCAGGAGGTGAGGTTACTATTTCTCTTTTGCTGGGTTGGGACAATCAGATTTAACAAGTTAAAGCTCTTGAAGACTTAGGAGAAGCTTTTTATAGTAACTATGCACACTCTAGTAACAATTCCCCCAACAGATCTTTTTTAAAAATCACTTTCTTGAAGAGAAACTGCCAAGTCAATCTTCTCTCTAACACAGTTGTTGTACACTGAGAGTAAATTAAAAGGTCCATTGTCTATGTATTGTAAACAAGAAAAACAGTGAGAAATTTGATTACAAAAAACACATTTTGCAGCTCAGAATAGATGTGTGTTTTCACCCTATATTGATTCTAAATACAGATTTCTTTTCTATCAAGATAGAGGAAAGCATAGCAATTTTGAACATTATTTTAATTTAGAAGTTACCAGTAATGCTGAATCCATTTTTATATCCTTGCTGTTCCACAGCAAACATCCATCCTATGATACCTCCAATAGAGGCAAGAGGTAGTAAAGAATACCCCAAAGTCTCTGGGATTGTGCTGATAGCAGTGTAGGCACGTCCTTGGTTCATCACAACATAGGAGTGGAGATCAGTGTTCTCAAATACAATTGGGACAGGGTTGTTTCCTACAAAGATTCTTCCTCTGACCTTGCCGTTGACTCTCTGAGGAGAACCTGGCAAATAATACAACACATCAGAACCAAATAACAGCATTCTCATACTCTCCAAGGAACATGTCCAGAGTGTTTGCAATGTTCAGTGCTTAGTGTTGAAATAAATGGCAAACAAATACTCAGAGTTCAGACAAGAAATTGCCACGTGCTCACTTGCTTATGTAGTCACATGCAAGTGTCTTGTCTTATGTGGATGATTAAATGGTCAAATTTGCCTCAAGAGATGGTCTTTATCATCGTTGAAAGTTCTGTCTGCAAAGATACACTGTAACACTGTTATGAAGTTATCTGGCAATAAGTGGCAGACAAACTCCTTAGGATCACACTTCATATCAATATACACTGAATACAAATTTGTTCATTCCCTATCAAGAGACTAATGTCATTAGGCATTAGAATAATTTACCTGTTATTCTAATCTATTACATTTCTTGGCTCTGAACTACTGGCCATTTTGAAGACTGTCAGTGTTATACAGAAGTAGCTATTTTGGATTGCTAATTTTCTCCTGTTTATAATTTCCTACATGGAACTTTTAATTTCACTATTATCAGATCCTTCTTTTCTTTCTATGGAAAATCCAATTTTATGAACTGACAGCTAAGTATTAGGTTTTGCTTTCCTGGTTTATAAAACACAGTCTTGCAGTAAACTATTTGAGTTGCTGAAACGCATCTGTGCTCTGAGCCAAATCACTATGAGGATTACAAGTGTATACATAAGAAATTCCTTTATGGATTTTACATGGGAACAAAGTTTAAATGGGTATTTAACAGAAATCTGGCAGATCACCCTTTAGTAAAGCAGCTTAAGAATCAAAGAGGAGCCATGCTCTTTGGTTCAATGATCAAAGTTAATTTGCTCATCACTTTGAACTGCCCATTTCTAGAGTGAGGACCATATCAGATTATAACACGTTGGAACTTCATGACTAATTCTAGGAAATACCACTGGATGTTATGTTTTCTTTTAAATAATGTCAGTTACAGAAGAAGTTTATTTTTTCCAGAAAGTCACATTAAAATGCATAAAGCCTATAATTGACCACTCAAAATAATTTGCTTCACTCAAAAAAACATTTTAAAAAATAGAGCTCACTGATTCAAATGCCTTTCACTATATCCCAGTGATAAGTCTTTTCTGGAATTGAATACAGGTCACCTCATTCAAGACCTCCATATGTAATTGTTGCTTATGTTTCTAAATTTCAAACCAGTTACCTTCTGCTACACACTGTCTGCCATTTCCTTTGTAGCCAGCAATACAACTGCAACAAAACCCACTGGGATAATCCTTGCAAAGAGCGTGAACAGAGCACTGGTGACGGTTGTTAGCACAGGTCTCTTGGACATCTGTGTGGTAGCGAAACACTGTGGAAAATAAGACCAGACATTTATATTTCATGCAGTTACTGTGGTATTCACATATCACTGGACTAGTTTAAAAGTATCTCTGGGCTTACTTGATCAGATTTTTATTTTCTCTTTAAGGAAAGCAAACTATTGCAATTGATATTAGTTAACCTTGCAATAGGCAGACAACTTCCCACTATTTTGTAGTAAACCTCAGGGCTTCAGCTGTCTTTTGTTGAATTATTGTCTATTGTTGAATTATTTAGTTGGAAAACTGTTTAATTCTGACTTCAGCAGATCTATATTTACACAGATCAGTTAAAATTCCTGTCAAAGCTAAACACATAATTTTTATTTGTCCTTGTTTCTGAATCAAAACAAAAAGGGGACTTTTTAACTTTAGAACAAAACATATCAGTACAGTACCCAGGACCATGCAGCAACTGATGCACCCTATAATCCTAACTGTTTTACCTTGTTATTTAATGAAGATCGCAATTCTCACACCTGCTTCAGGAAACAATTAACATCTGGGCTGTCAGTCACACTCCTCTGAAATTTCTAGAAACGCTTTATTAGAACTTAGAATTGCTAGTTCCACCCTTCTAAGACTTGAGGCCATGAAAGCCTAGCCAAAAAAAATTATGACAGCTTCTATTCCCAACCTCTATTAAGTCATCTGTATTCAGCAACATATCTGAGAAAGGTCTGTGAGCTTAACTAGGGGACTAGTTTACTAAACCGGCAAAAACTGCATCCGAGGTGACATCCAAATTAACTACCTCAATAAATAACACAAACAAATGACAGGTGTCCAGATTTTCAGATATTAAGCAAATGCGAAGGAAACATTGCTTTTTTGGTAATTCAATTTCCTTCATGTGTCTTTTTTGCAGCCTGTCCAGGTTAGAAGAAGCTCAACTGTACCAAAGACCTTACCTATTCCAGTTTCATCAAATTCTTCCACATCTATGACTTGAGGTGGCTGTGGGGGGAACTGCTGGATCCGAAAGTGGCGAGGTGGAGCTTTTGCTGTCGGGAAATTTTGAGGACTGTAAAAAGTCTCAGTTGAAGGTGTTCCTGTTACATCTTGGTATGAAGTCAGAAAGTCTTCTGCAGCTAGCTGAGGAACACTGTATGTGACAAGGTGCTGATCCTCTTCAGTGCTGTCTGTGCTACTTGTGATATACTGCTGTGTTATTTCAGTGGAACCATAGTCAGACATAAAGGGCTTAGAAGTCATCTCCTGGTCTTCTTCGTTGGGCTCTACGCTCTCCAAAATATTGCTGATGTTGGCAGGCATGATACTGTCAGATGAGCTACCAACCTCGAACACCCAAACGCCCTGCTTCCCAGCATTGCTGCTTCTGTCAAAGAGAAGCACAGGCCAAATAAAACAAGCTGTGTGGTATTTCTAGCCTACACACAATGTTAGCCTTCACTGCAAAGTGTCAGGACAAAGCTGTCTAATTATCTTATCTACATTACATACTTACCTACAGGTACAGTTTATTCAGCTGTGGAAAACCCCTGACAGTTTGGGTAACTTTTTTTCTCCTCATCCAAAACACTGTTGAGAATTTCTAACTTTCTTGTCTCCAAAGAAGACGAGATCAGGAGAAGATTTTAGGGCCACAAAGATCTTGCTACCACTTACTAAAACTTTCTAGCTCATTCCCTTTCCTGATAGTTCACTCTTTCTTTAAAAACACAACTCACAAAAACAACCTGCCCAGGATAGATTATGAAGAGTTGAAGTCTAAGTGATACTACTTATAGAAGAACTAAGTATACTGGAATTCCTACCAGTAACAATGGGAATATGGACTTTTAACAAATTCCACCGAAGTCCTCAAGGGGGTGGATATTTATCACTGGCAGATCTTGTGACTTCCCATGCAATGGCTAATGGGATCTTATTAGTTCTCATAGATTCATGCTACATTTAAGAAAACCATGGAACTCTGATGTTTTCTTGAGGTGTTTAAACAAAGAAAAAAGCATACTTGACAAGCTTTCTAATGCTGTCTTCATCTTCAGCAATGACATTGTAGGATCCTGGGTTTTCCCAAAAGTAGTAGTTTGTAGAGGCTTGACTAAAGCCAACGATAGCAGGAATATTTTCATTGTCCTTCTTGGAGTACGTGCTATAGAACTGCAAGCTATCTTCTGGATAAAGGAAAATAGCATAGGAACTGGAATCAGAAGAGGCTAAGACAGCCTGGAATGTGTTTCTCTGTGGAAAAAAAAAAATTAACACACTTTTACTCACATCAAAATAGTTAAGAAAAAGTAATTTTTTCTTTTTAAATGCAAAATGAAAATCAGAATTTTCATTAAAAAGAAAAATTTATCAAAAATAAATTAAATCTGTAGGAAATAGTCAGATAGGCTGCCCAAAGCATAACAACTTTAAGTTCTGCAGTGCCATAGGATGCTATTTCATTTCCTTAAAATAACAGATGTGCTAGACTAAATAAAAAAATCTGTAAACAGAATGTTTGAAGTTCAAGCTTCATGTTGCTCAAGTAATTTCCCACAGGAACCCTACTGCCTGCTGTAGGAACCACTGGGACAGCACCTCAGACATCAGCTGTTCATTGCTATCAGGGTGCAGTATTATTACTATAAACACAATGCTTGTGCCAAGTTCAGCAAAAGAAATTGGATGTTGACATAAAAAAATGTTTTAAGTAATGTTCTCATCAACTTTGATAACTATAATACAGACTTTATAATCAACTTTTATAATGGTATACAAAGTTACATATCCTTGCAGGATAGTACCTGCATGGTTTAAAAAGGGGAAAATGATTTGTGAATAATAACAAAAATAACCTTTAGCTGTTTCTTAACCCAATACTAACTAAAAAACATGAGCTTTTGCTAAATGCAATATCATCTGTTCAAAATGGGCTTAAGTTCCTACTAGTCCATATAGTTATCTGATTTTACATAGTTTGATGTCAAAATTACTTAAGAGTCTTTTGAAAAATGCATGCCAGCAGGATTACATTTCACAGAGAGAGGTCAGGATATTCTGGTTCAGTTATTATCACAACACATTTAACATTCAAATAAGAGTCATTAGGAAACAACTAAATCAGCTATGTAGTTTCAAGCATTATCTTTTGAATTAATAAAACATTATTAAAATAAATCTCAAGTAAAAGTTGTGGAAACTTCTATTTTGCTGCAGCCTTTTCGATGATGATGTACATTCTTAGGGCCGCAGAATTAATTTAAACACACAGAACTTCAAGCCTTCAAAGCAAAAGGTTACAGTGTTACAACAGTGTAACACTTTAGCTGAGCATGTGTCCAGCATGACTTAAAGCTCTGATTAACATTCACCTTTTCTTCCAAAGCATGATCTTCTCCTGGTGCCTGGAAAGGAGCCACAAGCTTCCAGGTAACAATAACAACACTGCTGGGATCAAAAGCAGTCTCAGGAAAACCTCTTTTGATATAGTCTGATGCAAGTTGCAAGACATCTGAGGATGAATCTTCTCTGTAGTACACATTTCCACGTCCATCTGTTGTGTCCAGATCAGCCATAAAAGGAGCAATAGCCCCAAAACTCACTGGGAATTGACCAAGGTATTTTTCTTCACTTGAGGGTTCATTCACTGCAATAATCCCATTAGTGGTAATCTAATAAAAAGATGAAAATTATAACACAAATACTGTTCATACAACTGTCTCCCACACATGTGCTCCAGATCACAATATTTTCATTTTAATTCCAACAGAAATTGAATCAAAAGTCAGCTTTGTATTTAAAAAGTAACTGTGGTTTTTAAGCTTGTGTGTTTTTTATCCCATGTCCGGAGTCCTGAGATTTCAGTTGCCCAAAATCAGAGGTCGACTACACAGATGGAACAGCCTTTTTTCCCTAGATAAAGATTTTAGCTATTTAAATTTCAGACACCTATTGTCTCTTCTAACAGGGACATACATAATCCTCCCACCAATGCTTCAGAAGCTGATAGAATTTCTGAGCAAAGAATAAATTCACACATAGGTGCCAACCCAAAAAAACTGCTCCATGCTTACATATTGTAATAGCCTGGGTGAAAGTCTTTTGGGAAGACATACAGATTTCTCTTTGCCTGGCCAAGGCTGCTTTGGTTTTCACTTCACTACAGCCACCCTCCTAGGAACTTCTCTGCTACTGTGCAAGGATTACAAGCTGCTGCTCCCTCTGAAGATATGATGAGAGCACAGCTCTTATACCAGAGGCTACAGAGCCTAAGAGACAGAATTTCCACAGCAGATATAGGCCACACGATAAATTCCTTTACAGCTGAGTGCCCTGACACAGTCTGATAGGAAAATGGGTCTAATACTTGAAGGGGGTTGGGGGAAGGAATTTACATATGTAAGTGAAACTCTTGGTCTGCAAATGCATAGGTACTGACTCAGGGAGATGCAACCCATCATTGAGATGAGGATTCACAGTCAGCCACCTCTGATTAAAATTGAGATAATTACATACATATATAGGTGCTAGGGCACATCCAAGTGTGACAGCCAAACTCCACTGGCAAACCAGAGCTGGCTCTCACACACAGAAGCAGTGAGCAAGACCTTGAGGGTCTGCACAAAATGCTCACACACAGCTTTTTGTGCCTAGCCCTTCCACCAGCTGTGCTTGGCACTGACTCAGCCACATACAAATCCACCTCCAAGTCTTGGACTACCTGCTAACAGGACACATCTGGCTACCTGCAGGCAGCCAGGTGCTCACTCTAGAGCTGCTGCCACATACACAAGTGACTCAAAATGTCACAGAGGTCCCAGAACTATCATTATAAGCTATGAAATTAAAACTGCAATCTCCCACAGAAAGGATTCTTCTAAGTCCAAGAAGAACAAACTGTTGCTGGATCTCTTTACACAGTCAAGATACTGTCAACATGATAAAATCTTTACAAATGCCTAGAAGTGGGTCAGAATGGCTGCTGACTCAAACTCCAAGGCCACCTAGCCCAGTAGCCTGCCAGCTTAGAGATTCAGCAAAAGAAGACATGCACATACTTCTCCAGTGTGCCTCCAATTGCATCTACTTCCAGGGATTCCCTGTGGTTTGACTGTTTTTCCTCAGTGGATGTCTTTCTCATATTTGTTGAGTCTTCCCTTAACACATACAAACTCTAGGTATCCACAAAATCCATAAAAAGGAACTCCATGAATTTGTGACTCAGGTCTCTCCTACTTTTGTTTGTTTTCAGTCTGGCTTCCACCTACATTTGATGGCCCTAATTTTTGTATTGGGACATACAAAAATCCTACCCAGTCTCTCCCGCTATGTAATTTCTCCTCCAGAATGACGACCCCCAGTCTACTCATGCACTCCCTGGCTAAGAGCTGCTCTCTGTCTTGAATCACTCTTCATTGTCTCCACATATTTCTTCACCCTTTTCCACTCAAATTTGTAAACAAGGAGGCCAGTGGGAACCCCACATATTCTTCACAGAGAAATTGTGGTCTATGCAAGCCCATCAAGGATGCTGGCTACTAGTGCCTTGGCAACATCTTTAAAATCTGGACCACCACTGCTGCTACACACAGTAAATCAGAAAAAAGTGTAGTACAATCATGATACAGAGCACTCCTCCGGACACAAGAAACACTTATGCCTTGAACTCTCCTTTGGCTATCCAGAGGGTCAGAGCATGTCATAGACCAGTGGTCAGTCAGCTTGGTGTATAACTGGATAATGCTTATCACAAACCATTAGCTAAACTTGGCAAAATAGTTCCCACAGTAGATCAGAATTTATTTTAAAAGTGCCTCAACATATGCCGACTGTATTTTCTGCAGACGTACAATTTCATTTGTAGCTAGAGCGTAAAATACTAAAAAGTTAAGATTGTGTAAAAAAATAGGTGAGTTGGCTTTATGCATGAACAGTATCTCTAAGGTATATAAGCAGTAAATAATCTGTGCAAACACGTTGGGAAAGCAGGTCATGTTAGAAAGGGGGAGAAGAAGCTGAATGTGAAAATTTTTATCTACTCATTCATGACTTGACAGTGACCAAAGACCCTAAGGTGAGCTATAGATCTGAGGAATAAAGAACTAAAAAGACAGCATGGATTACCTAATTACAGACCCTGCAACTGGAGTTGGATATATAAGAGAAATCTAGTCCAGAAAAGTTCCCAGAACTCCTACAACATCTGTACGCACTAGAAAAGGCTTCATATTCCTGTAAAACAAAGCTAGAACATGACCTGAAAATAAAAACCCACCAATTATACTATACAACTACTGGAAGACAGGATGGAGAGTGGTGGACATTTAAATCTGTTTGCCAAGAACTTTTAGCAAAGAGATGCACTCCATCTTTAAAGTTATAAATTTAGTGGAAGTTAAAATTTTCCTTCTGCTTTCTTACATTTTTTTTTGTACACAAACAGCCCTATCCTCTCCTAAATCCTCTTGTGAGAGATGACTGGAGTTTGAAGTATTTTAAACAAATTCCATGGTGTTCATAAGATCTGGTGTGTGTAGATTTTGCAGCTTCATGATCCCCCATTTATGGCAGGGATTAAAATAGCATTAAGAGAAAACACAATCAGGAATAGTTAATACTGCAGAATAAAGAAGAAGCCAGAAGAAATGGCCCTCCTCTTTTCACCTCCTAGTGGCATGCATCTAGCTATACCTTTCCTATTTGCTAAAAAATCTAGTGTAAATTTATTAAGGAGATGCAAACCTCATTTTTTAAAGGAGGTTTTTAAGTGAGACAGTTCAGCTTTAAGGGAATGTTTCTATAACCCAGAAAACATTTGCAAGCCATCACATGAAAATAAATAAACAAGCTGCTCAATTTGTGCAGTGATTTTTAAAGCAAAAAAAGAAACTCACCAATAATGAAAAAAAAAGGTTTTATCTTTCAGATTCAACAACACGTTTATATTGACAAATACAGTGAATACTCCTTTAACTTCACCCTGCTTCTTTCAAGGTCACAAACATAGGTTTAAGTGTGAATCCCAAAATAAAAAGAAGTAATTTTGGGTAAGTACTGGGTTTCATCAAAGCATCATTCCTGTCAAAAGGGAGAGGGGGGAAAAGAGGCCTCAGGTGGGCGTTGTCTAAAGACAAGCTTTAGAGTAGTCTTTCCTTTTAGGGTATAACACTATTTAAATTGACAGGAACTAACATAGATGTATTTTTAGCATGGTAAACTTCTGGATTACACACATAGTTAACATACATTTGTGGTTTGTAGCAGAACCAATAACACACACACACACAATTATAGGTCCACCTCAAAAAACAAGTGAGAAGAAGAATTCAAAGTAAGGAGTATTTCTGTTAAAAGAAAAATTGTATCTCTGTATGTACAACAAAAAATTAAAGTTTCTAACAAATGAGGCACTTTCTCCCTGTTCAATGAAGAGGCATGTTATGGACTTGAATATTTCTGAATAAAAAAATGTTTAGAAAATTCGAATTTATTTTTATAATGAAGTGACAGTTGACTTAAAGCAACAAAGCTTTCCAATATAAACATTACCAACTATTAATTTAAGGAGTTAATAAAAGTAAGGATTAAAAAAATTGAACCAAGCTTGCATTAGAGGTGTCTCAATTCTTTTCTAAATGGAGGTAACCCCTAATCCTTCAATTTTTCCACACCAGTGAGTTTTAGCGTAAACTGAAAAAGCCTTAATAGAAGTGTGCTATTAAAACAAAACAAATGGAATAGTACTGGTTAGTGATAGAGTTCAATGCTATAAATTTTACAAGCAAAAGCACCATATTGAAGATTACAATATGTGAAAGTCTGTTTCCACTTATATGAAATAAAAGTGTTCTCTTCTGTCTGTGAGGGAAGATTTTGTTGCCAGGGATTTTATGACAACTTGGTACTAAACAATCACTTCACAGAACGCCTTGCCTTTCTATTCATGTGTGCAGCTAACTTAGCTTCTCAACTGTCAAAAAAGATAGAAAGAGAATCCACATAAAATTTCTACATAAAATCATGTGCACTAAATGTTAATTGTATCAGCTTGATAATATTTACTACCAACTAGGAATACATCGGATACTCCAGCCAAGCAAGATTGTAGAGCTTCATAAATACACATTGCAAATATACAATAAAGACATGTATTGTGAAAATGCATTAAAAACTGCTCAGTACATTTCCTTAACAGGTATGCTTCTCTTCTCCCTACCCCCATGAAGTCTGTACTGTGCTTCTGCTCTGCAATGCTTGCACATTGTTCAGTGCAAGAAAAAGCCTCTGCATAGTGTATAGACTGATACTGAAATGCCATTCATTAAAAGTGCCCATTCTTAGTACTGAGAGATGCTGGCAGAGCCCTGGAAGGGATTTGGAAATAGACACTTCATGGGTATTCTTTCAGGCAAAAACTAATTAGAACTGTTCCTGTTTGAGGGCAGGGCAAGTAACAGGTCATTAAACTAAAGAAACCTAGACTGGTAAGTCAATTTACTGCTCTTTGAAAACTCTGTCCTGTCTCTGTGGCTTACCTGACATACTACTTGTCATCTTTGCTTCTCTGTGGCTGAATATACCGTCCACTATGTTTCAAGAATATTTTTGTGCTTTTAAAGGCATATTTTTTACTTGGTTTGACTAATCAGTGACCAAATTAGAGTACAGAAAGCAAGACAATGAACTAAGGGTCAAACTGAAGTCTGAACTCCACCTAATACTTCATCTCAGTCAGCTTCAGTGAACAACACCCATTTTCCACACAAGCATAACCCAAATCCCTCAAAATTTTAGATTTCAGATATGATGTCAGGATTTATCTAAGTAGTGGCAGTATGGACAATGAAAAGGAGTGTAACTTAAGTGTCAGCACTATTACACCTCAGTGTAGCATAAGCAAGTTATATCTTGAGTGAGTACCCATGAAACAGACTCAAGTGCATGGGAATTACATCAAATTTTGAATGACTGCAATCACATGGAGCTCTAGTTTCCCAAGTGTCTCCATGTAGGTTAATCCACTGAGTTGCCTCTTAGATCCATGATACTAAACCACACTGCTTTATCTGGCCAGGGAGGTGAGATGACATTTACCAGATTAATACACTAAACACATTGTGCCTTCTCTACAAAAACCTTTCTAAACGTGCTACTCAGCATGTTCAATTGCTAGCATAGGTGGGGCTTAAGGGGAAAGAGGCAATGATAAAGTGTGCAGTACCCTTGCAGTATTCTGAAGACATGCTGCCATTTTAAACTGTTCTCCTTATGGCTGCTTTTGAGCAGCTCTGCCCCAGACAATCTGTTTTCAATCCCACCTCCAAATACTGAACACCCTTCCCACCAGCTATACACATGCACACAGCACTCTGGGATGCAGATTCAGCTGTGAGACATGCACACAAGGCTGAGATATGCTTGCAGCCCAAAGCCTGCAGTTACTATGGATATGGACTTCCTCCTCTTTGATCACTCTTATTGTCTCCACATATTTATTCAACCTTTTCCACTCTATAAATTTGTAAACAAGGAGGCCACACATATTCTTCACAGAGAAATTATGGCCTGTACAAGACCATCAAGGATGCTTTAAGACACTCAAAGCAACGAATGCCTGAGAGTGCCCAAGACATTGAGGAACAGAAACATCTCCCAGTGCTTAGAGGTGCAAGTCTTCGACAGGTTAGGCTGCTGGTTGGACACCCCATTTCAGTTTTGTGACTCTGGCATGCTGAAACACACAAAGCAGACCACAACGAGGATGTTTCTGAGCTGAACACTCTGTATGAGTGCAGAAAACGCCTGGGGATGGCACTCACTCCGGCTAATCGAGTGCATTTTCTTTGCGCTCCTACTATCTGTTGAATTGTCTCCCAGCGGAGGCTGTGCACCTAGAAAAATCTGCCCAAGCCATAGTGTGAGAAGGGAATTAACACGGCCCCGATATCTGACTGAACACAACTGGAACAATTAAGTTCTTTGGGCCGACCTCTGACCTCGGCATTCACGCAACCCACACGGAACCCACAAGCACCACGGCGCACCCACCCAAAGCTCCCCGAGGAGTGCCCAGGAGCGGTCCCGACCCGCGGGCAGCCAAAGGGGGCCCCACACTCACAAAGAGGGAGCGCACAGCCGCGCCGTAGAAGTGCAGCGCCGTGCCCAGCTCCAGCGCCGCCGAGTGCACATCGTCCCCGGGCTCCAGCGCGGCATCGCCGCGCTCCTCGCCATGGGGCAGCAGCTCCAGCGGCTCTGCGGGCAGCGCCAGGACGGGCAGCGCCAGGGCCAGCAGCGCCCAGCGCGGGCAGCTCGGCGGGGCGCGCATCCCGGCGGCTCCCGGCGCCCGCGGCAGCGCCGTCCCGCCGCTATAAGCGCGGGCAGCGGGGCCGGCGGAGCGGGGGGGCCGCCGCCAATGGCAGCGCGGGGCGGGCGGAGCGGCGGCCCCGGGACCCCGCGGCCGCTCCCACAGCCCAAGCGGGGCTCTGCCGCGGGATCCGCCACGGGGATCGCCCCCAGGAGCAGAGCGGGGTCCGCGCAGCCCGCGGGGACCGACCCTCGGAGCGCTCCGGGGGCGCGGGGATGGGAACGCTCAGCCGCTCTCGGGATCAGTGTCACCTCTGGGGCGCGAAACTCGCGGAGTGAAGTCGGTGCGGGGTCGTAGGCATCCGGCAGATGCTTTCAAAGCACCGCGGCTCTCCGTCAGAGCCAGTGGGGTTTCCTGCGTTAGCTTGGAAAATGTGTGCTCAAAGCGACTCCAGCAGCCGCAGTACTTCCCAACAGCCAGAGCACCGAGACCAAATACCAAAACCAACATGAATCAAAAATAGGAATCCCCATGCTATCTTCTGAAATAGTTTTGATACCAGGTGCTCATTGTCGGGGGAAATGAATAAATGAATTGGAACGTGTTTCATAAATTTACACCATCCATGTCAGAATTGCTTTTGGTTGTAAGACAAAACTAAAAAATAAGTAAAACAAATCTACAAACAAAAAAAATTGCTGATGATATGAAATACAGAGAAAATAAATATGGTATATGTAAATATTTTACTTCTGACTATGTCTTCTTGTTTTACAGCGTAGTCCTGCTCCCTTGGAACACTCAGAAGCAAGTGAAGAATGGTTATATTTCATATATTTTTCCTAAAGCTACCAAGTGAGGACAGCAGTATTTAGGGATTAAATCTTGGCCAGTAAAGAATATGCTGTGATATGTCCATAGAAGGCTTACAGCAGATAACCATCTGAAGAAAGGCAGCTGAAATGCTACCCACATGCTTTTTGCATGGCTTTTTACTTTAAATGTCTGCGCTTTTTTTTTCTTTGTAAGAAAGCGTGATTTTGCATTTGGCAAATTGCAACAGCACAAGACACTCCTGGGTAGAGCTATAACCATGCCAGCCTAAAGGGGAAACACATCTAGTCACCATTATTACTAACATCTATTTACTACTGGGTTCTGTATGTCAGTGAAAACAGTCACTGAGACAAAGTAGCATGGAGGTCCGGGAGGAAGACAAGTCTGCTCTCCTTGACATACTCACTGTACTTTGACCTGCAACTTCCTTCCATGTTTTCAGAGCTTCTAAGACAGTAACTGGTGGACTCATGGAATCCATGGCTTTATACATCCAGGAATATGTGGCTAACCACTGCCACGAGAGCAGCCTTTTGGCTGGATCACCTCCATATGTGAGCATAGACATACCTTAGCTGGATGTTGAGTCATCTTTGTCTGTATCTTTCTCCTCATTTGACAAAGCAATGCTTAACCACAAGACCACTGTAAGTTCTTACGTTGTATGTGTGCACTGGCATACCACCAGCTGCCTTCACTACAAAATCATCTTCCTATTACAAACCTGCCCCCCCATCATAAGCCCATTTCCAAATTTGCAGAACCCATTCTTGTGCAACACAGTTCCATAGCAAAGAGAAAGCCTAAATTAACCCCCATGGTAACATATACACATTTACAAGAGAATAATTTCTGTTAGGCTTAATGTTTCCACAGCCACATTTACTACAACAGTGAGACTCAACAAAAGGAAAACATAACCAAAACAAGAAGAAAATTCTGAGGGGGTAACATTTTCCTGTCAGATTTACTTGATTTCCTAGTATTATGTCCAGAAGTTGAAGGACAGGGACTACTGAGAAGCTAGAAACTCAGTGTAGTAAATTTGAAGGCTCAAGAGTTAAGTATCTTCATCTGCATGTTTAAAACATGGGGTAATAGCCATGTTAGGGTAAACCCTTTGTCCATTAGTCAGCATATTGAGATTGTTTAGTCTATACTTACCTTAAGAGGATTTCAATGTTTCTCTTGTAGTTGCAAGTTTACCTTCTATACAGCACCCACTGTGAGCAGTTTTAAGCATTGTTAGTTCTAAGACAAGTAAATAAAAGTCCCGTTGTCCTTTCGAGCATCTTCAAGTAAGGACCTAAAAAGGGGGATGGAAAAGCATGTTTGCTTATATTGTAATTAATTGGGAGATACTGATTGGTAACTCCAAACAGAGTGGAGAATGCAAAGGACTCCAGCAAGATTTAAAAACAGAGGGAAAATATTTAAATGCAAACTGGAATGTTCCAATTGAGAAAGACCTTCCGGAAAGTCTTTCATAGCTGTTAAATACCAAGAACTCCACATTTCCATTGGATATTAAATCAGATATGGCAGCAGTTTACAAAGCAACAGTAGTCCCTGAGCAGCCACTGAGAACCTGTACAACAAACAAGCTGAGTTCATTTTGTTACAAGGAGGCGACATTTTCTAAAGGTGTATAATGACACTGCTTTTCCAGAGATTGCTTGTGAGATCAGAGGTGTCACAGAAAATTCACCACTGGAAAGAACTGAGACTGAAACTAAAAATAAAGATCAGGGGACAAAAGAAAATTGCTAAAGAACTGAACATATGTACTCGATTAAATTATAATGAGGAGATTTGATTGAGATCATGCTTCAAAGATACGTATCATCTTCAACTTAAATATCTGAAGAGGGGTACCAAACAGATGGAGGAATTAAATGGGTGAGTTTGAGGATTAAAGGTAACTAGGACACTGAAATAACTAAAAGAAATAACTAAAGAAACCATGTATCAGCAAATGCTTCCTTACCATGGGGTCTATTTTCAGATAAATCATAGATGAGGCATAGTGGAAGCAGAATGATAGAAATCTTTGAGAAGTCCACCCTAGGTTGATCAGATCACTAAGCAATAGACCTTAAGGAATAATTCTGCATTTAACAACAAATTGAGACAGTCCAACAGATCTGACTTAAGCTTCTATGTCCATACAGTACTAACATAGCTCACAGATATACATACATGTTGTCATATTGCAAAAGTTCCATACCTTCTCAGTGATTTCTCATGGGCATCTCCTCACAACACTAACTCTTCCCACAGCACAACCAACAAACTCCATCCCTCTCCTCACCCACCTAACCCACTCTTTTGTAGCACTCATCTTTTTATTGGACACAGCTGTAGCCTATTAAGGGCAGGCCTGCTCCTAATCTTTGGTGATTGGTACAGCTGCAACTCCTCAGGTGTGAGACTACCTTCTGCACTATCTTTATTTTCTTACATTCTATCCCTCCACACATGCACGCATATATTTGAGCATTTCACTGTCTAAATGTGAGGAGATTTGGAAAAGGGGGTGCAGATATGGAGAAGCCTGACCTTCTCAAGCCCCTCCCTAGGTTTCATTAACAGAGAAAACAGAGCTAGCCTTCCATTTGCTGGCATGACTGGAGTAAGGAAAGTAATGCCCTGGGTCTCCCATGATGATATTCTGCTGTCCAATGACAACAAAGTATTTCAGTGGATAGATTAAAGGACAGAGTAACCATATGGTCATAAACTGGAGAGAACTGAGTATTTGGGATACTGGCAGGAAAGAATAGTACTGAGGTCTGCTCAGAAGGAGCATTTTTTAGAGGGACAAGGTAATGGGAATCAGAGAGTCACAAGCAAAGGCAAAGCTCACAGGAAGATCCTGGAGTGCACATCATAAATTTAAATCGCTCTGTTTTAGAACTTAATGTTCATTGTTCACTAGAGATTCCTTCTGTAACTCTACATGAGCACAATGAGATTCCTTCTGTAACTCTACATGAGCCAGTATCACCAGGCAGGGCACATAACTCTGGAGCATCTTCAAAAAAAGTGCATTTTGCAGCAGAACTCTCTACAGAAAGAAACTAATTCTGAGTACTCTTAGATGCTTTTGAGAAGAGGTTCACATGAATGACGATATTAATTCTTGGCCTCTGCATTAGAGCAGAGTATAGCAGATTGTAGAATCCCTTCTTTTTCTCTCATGCAGAACTATTGCAGAGCAACAAAAGAGCAGCATTTCTGCAGGACAATCTTCTTGGAAACTCATATCCTGTTCTGGAGAAGAGCTGGGCAAGAATGGGAATGTGTTAACACTTGGCCAGTGACCTGGTCAGTACAGGAGAGCCACGCTGCTGTAATACAATGGTACATAGCAGCAGCAGATTCCTGCCCTGGAGCAGGGCAAGGAGCATGGGAGAAACAGAAGTTCTTAGACCCTTCCTAGGTCTGGTGCAAGGAGACACTTTGTATTTCTGGGGTTCTCTTAATTTATTTCTATCTCTCATTATTAGAGCTGGTAACTATAGTAATAGGGGACAGAAAAAAACCTCAAAGAGGAAGTAATACTTGTACAGAGTCACGAACTCTTTTTTCATCCCAATTTAATATTTATGGGATATATATAAATATTATATATATATATATATATATAAAATATTTAATTCCATTTAATATGGAAAAATTAGATGGAAAATGGAACAGAAAAATATCAGCACTGTAAAATGGCTAGACAAAAAAAATAGTCTTACAATCCTCCCACCTGACATGTAGTCATATGAAAAATATGACTTTTTAATATATATATTTTCAAAATATTCTTCTTACATCCTAATGTTTGATCTCTTTCAAAAACAGATTCTCTAATCCAGTAAGAATTCCAGAACTTCTCTGTAGTAAGAAAGAATTGTAACAGGGCCAGAGAATATATAATTAGTCTCCTATTTAAATATTCAGCTCAGCAGTAACTACTACATCTACTCCAAGTCTTACTGTTTTGTTATTATCTAAAGGTTTTTGCTTTATGCCATAAAAGTCTCCAAACAGACAATAAAAATTACTTCAGAGTTTTAAAAAATGCAGCGAAGACAGGAAGACAAAATGTACAATCATTTTCTCATACACACAAAAACCAGTTACAATATGAAGGAACATTGTTTTTCAAACAATGGGAATGGGATGCGGAAAACCAGTTTGAATGGGACAGGAAGACAGCTATGGAAAAGGTATCATTTACCACCTATCTTCTCCAAGACTAAGGAAATAATTACTCTGACCCACTGATAATTGTGTCAGATTTTGGAGCAGAGATATTACACACAGGTAAAATACATATCCTTGTAGTCTGGCAAAGTATTTAGTATTGTACTAGTATTCAATACATCTCAAGTTAAACACTGCTTCAGATTGAATGTGCACCCAAACCAAAGGCAATGATAAATGTTGTATTCTCTTTTATGTGGCATCCAGATTTTGACTGTGAATTTCAGGTGCAGATGTAACACATAAAAAATAAATGCCACATTGAGTATCAACAGCAAATCTTCTAAATGACAATCAGAAAGTAAAGAGAGGCCAAGCACTCTGATGCTTGTGGAGGCTGAAAATTCTCTAACAAATGGTTACATCCTCAGCTTTTCTACAAACATTCAGAAAGGCTACTAAAGTCTGAAACACTGACACAGTCTTTCCTGTGACAGCCAAGCTATTCTCTCACATCAGCTTCTTGTGTCTGCAGAGCAGCCAGCCAGCCTCACAGAGCCTGGCTCTGCCTGGATTCTCTGCCTGCTAGAATAATATATCTTGCAACAGTTGTCATTTAGAAAGAATATATGATTTCTCAGATGGGTCTAAATGTTCACAACAATTCAGACAAGACAACCTGTTTTCCCCCATGATTATTAAATAACATTTTTTACAAGGAAAACATCTTATATGTGAAACTGATCTTTCTGGAGTGGAAACCATTGCCCAAGTTAGTGAAATTCACTCAGGAGAATCTATCATTACCTTAAGTGACTGTGAGTAAAACACAGAAATTGACTTTCATTCAGGATAGGTGGTGCAGTGGTGCAGCAAAGGTCAACAGTTTTAATTACTGCTTTTTACAAAAGGACCAAATTAGGGAAGAAATATTTAATCAATATAACACCTATTCTCATAAACTGCATGGTCTCAAAATTAGGTTGTGGTTTATCCTTACATGTAGATATATTTGTGAAAGCCTCACAGAGAGGAAGAACAAAGTTCCCCACAACTCCATGCTTGGCTAGATTGAACACTAGATATTAATATTTCCTTTAATGAGGCTGCTTGTAAATGTTTTCATTTTTGGTCAAGGTCTACTGGGAAAGAATATTCCTCCATCCAAAGAAGAGGATGTAAACATTTCCTGATGTCTCCTGGTCAGCTGCTCAAGGTTGGCTACACCAAAGGCTTTTTGCCTTCAGGAATCCAGTCAGCACACCCCAAAGCTTCCTATAAGTTACTGAGATTTAGCTGTGAGCTTAACATAATTTTCTGAGGGGGGGGTGAGGGGGTGGATGTCTGTGCTTAAAGACAAAACTTGCCTGAGAATGGCTGAATCATAACCTTTGACTCCAAGAACATTGTCATCGGGCAAAATTTTGGAGCGACAATTCTGTCAATCACTCCACACAAAATGGTAAAAAATTGGTGGATATCAATTCAGTAGTTTCATGCTTTATTTTTTAAATTATTTTTCTTCTTTTTTTCATCTTCATAGGTTTTCCAGTGTCTTGAACTGAAATTTTAGCTATGAGGTGGCATAAGTGTAATAATTTATTCTTAGATTAGACATGTGTGAATTCAAGAACTGACTGTACATTTTCAACCGGAAGACCTAATTTGTGTGCTTGGGGGCAAGTTATGTTTAAAATGTTGGACATAGCACATGTAGATGGCTGTAACACACCAAACATTTCAATGCTGAAAGATTTTTTTTTGCTCCTTTTTAAAACTGTGTAAAGACTGTGAACTTTACCCTGACTTGAAACAGTCCAGATTCAAAAAGACCCAGGAGTAATTCCATGAATTACAGCTATTTATTCTTTCTGACCCAAGGATTTATACTGCTGTTCACTTCACTTGGAATCTGCAGACTAATTGAAGCAATGGCCCACTCACTTCTTCCCAGAGTTTAGTGATTTAGAGTAGGATGTAACACTATAGTTTTGCCACAAAGCAACAATAAAACATGGGGATCTGCACTAAAGTCACTCAGCACAGAAACAATTGCATTGCCCTAGGGAAAAAAACAGGCTTGATTCACAAACCCTGGGATTGATAACTTATTCACTGGAGAAGTGACAGGGTGAGAGGACGATAAGTCTTTTCTACAAGAGGTTGCTGGAAACAAAGTCCTTGTGTATCTACACTCCCAGCTGAGAGAGAGACAGAGGGTACTCCCTGAGGTCAAGCAGCAAGGACTGGATTGTGTCCAAGCTACTAACCCCAGACCTTACTGGAGTGTCCACCCTGCAGAGTGTTTAGCCCTCAATCTCTGCTGGGCTACTGCAGCCATAAGACACATCTTTTTTCATTCTTCCCCCTCTTGCCCACTTGTGTTCAATGTGTCTGAAATGAAATGAACCATTATGGAGACCAGCAGTGGTTTAGTTAAAGCACAAAACCAAGGGTGTTAAAGCACAAAACAAAGCCAGTGACATGAGGGAATGTGCAGGTATTTGAAGTCGCAAAGCCTTTGAGCTAGCTCTGGAGGATGAGAAAGGACAAGAATAAAGTCTGGTTGTGGCTTGTGTCTGCCTTTTGAGCATGGTCCTTGGAGCAAACTGTTGCCAGACCACTCTGTGTTTTGTCATGGAAAGAGCCTTTTGGGGCAGGCAGGAGATCAGCTTGCACTTGGGCAGATATTCAGATGTTCAGTGCATGAGGGAGATCCTTGTCCATCTCTCATTTAGGGGTACAGAGGTACCTGTGTACCTACATCAGGGGTGGGTTTCTCACCTTGTCAAGGGGGAGAGACAGCAAGACTGTCACAAAAAAAATGTAACAGCTACATCAAACCAGAAAAAAATGTAAAAGCTACACTAGCATATGAAAGGTTACCAAAGCCTTTTCAGGCAATTACTGGTTCTTGCTCTGCGGTCATTATTGGACCCCCAACTAGATGACCTCACCTGTCCCACCTTCTCTCCCTTGAGCTCTCTGAACCCACTGTCAACTTCCTTCTCCTTTACCTTTTCCCCACAAGGGCCTTAAACACTGTTAAACTGTTGTTATCTGTATCTTAGTTTCCTTCTTTATCTTTTTTCAGAAGAGTCTTTTAATTAACCTTATGGGATCTTAGGGCTGACCCTCTTTATGGCTCATTGGCCAGTTCTCATTCCTTGAGTTCTTTCGCAGAGGAACTCATGCCTGTTTCCCTTTAATTGTAAATCTTTTATGAGTCCCTCAAACTTCCTGTATGAAAAACATTTGAATGTTTTCCAGCAGCACAGCTCTTTCCAAGTTACTCAGTTGCACAGTTCTGCCAGCATGGGTTATACTTATTTACAAGTAAGGCCACTATACTTGAGGAAATAACTTAGGAAAGAAAAGGTATTATTCAAAACAAAACCATGTCTGGTCCTTAATTCTCTATTTTTCTTTGAAATAGATAATAATTGTTGATTATGATTTTATGTATTTGATGCATTTGTCCCTTAAAATGCTCATCCTATCCAGCAACACATTCATCTTTAGAGCCATTAAATACAATACAAAATTCTCATTTAGACACCCTTATTGAACTTGTCACAGCTGGTATAGTCTGAAAATAATTGGAGATTAAATTGTTGAAAACGAATAATTGGGAAAAAATATGTACTATATTGGACAGAAGTTTTAACAAAATTATTGATTTTCTGGTGGATATTAACCTTTTTATCATCTGAGGAGGAAGAATAACTTCTGAAGAATGAGCCACGGCATTTGAAGAAACAAGAGCATTGCGCTCTTTCTGAGGGAAATCTGCTGTTCTTTGCTTCTTCCATTTAGTAAATAAAATTCAGTTATTTAAGTACTCAGAACAGAACTTTGTTTTATCCAAAATATTTTTTTTCCTGTGGCTTATTTCCTGCAACAGTGCTAAAACATAAAGCAGATTTTTCACACAGCAATCACGGTACAATATTCTCAAAATCATGGTGTAATAGTTTCAACAGCACTTTCCATTTGTCAGATCTCCACTCTTCCAAATTTCAAAACCTTTTTTGATGATTTAAGAAACATTTATTGTTTTTCCACTTTCCAAAGAGAAAAATTCAGGTATCAAAGAAACACAGTTTGTCCACCTGGCAAATCAGAAGACACATAGGAAAAACTCAGTGAAGATTTCCTAGCAAACAGAAGCAGCAGATTAAAGTGGAGCAGATTATGTTTCTACCCAAGAAAATTCAATTTCAGCTAATTACCCTCTCTATGGGTGTGGACTTGTGTAGTTATTCCTAAAGCTCACAAGCCTTCACAGAAAAAGCTCACCAACTTGAGATCCTCTGTGGGCTACCACATGGCAAAAATTAATGAAAAAACCATCCCAAAGAAAAATCAGGAGTCAAGTTTTTTACAGTGAATATGTAACAAATGATTCTGTTGCTGGCTGCCAAATTCAGCCCCATTGGGGAGGATATGACTGACAAATTACAGTTTAGTAAGCAGGGAAAGATACAAACACTTATGCAACAATTTTCATTCTGTGTGGTGGAGGAATTATCTGCAAGCTGTTTCTCTTCTCTGTAAATTGTGCCATTACTTTGGAAACAGGATGTATGCTTCAGAGTAAAGTAAAACAAATAGATTAATTCAACAGCATAAAGCCACCCCTGACAGCGCAGTATTGTTCAAACAACCCTCTTCTTCAAGGACAGCAAAATACAAAGGTAGGACAATTAGAGAGGAAATTCTGTTTAGTATGATTCTTGTCTGAATAAAACCTTACCTTTGAAGTTTCCAGAGCATCGTGTCCATTTTGCTTGGCAAACTATGACCAAGAATAAATTAGTTTTCTTTCTTGCTGATGCTTCTTTCCAGATATTCATCAGCATGCCCTGCATGTTTCATGCATCTAAGTGTTCTCCAAAACTTGGGAACATTTCTGCCCAAGTATTTGCAACCGTGGGGCTTATATTCAACTGCATATAAGTTACATGTACAGAAGAACTTACAAGTACATTGTCCTTATTATTTCACTGCCACTAATGGTAATAACTTTCCTACTTTCTAAGATTTCTGAGCATTCCCTACAGTGTATTAGAGTTTTCAGACTGACTTAAACAGCAATCTCTCCAGACTGCTCAGCCTTGCCTGAGGTCAGGACATTTTTCATTTCCAAATAGCCGATCTTCTCTGAACATGCTTTCCCCTCTTGGTACCAGACATAAATATTTGTTGCATGTGCTGTTTCAGCAGAGTAACAACTCAGTTACTGTCCCAGTATCTGAACCAGCTGCTCTCAGCTGCTCCTGCTGTGGCAGAGCCAGACCCAGGACTAAGAGGAAGCCTGTTGGACTCGGTAATCTCACCCCATACTTTCAGAGTGTCTTTTTTTCAATTATGAAGGAACAACCAGGGAGAAGAGAACCTGGATTTCAAAAAGGAGTCAAATGAGAGAAGAATGGTGGGAAAGCAAAAGAGAATTTGAGTCTTTTAAGTCAGAGGATACAAATATTAGGCCTGTCACAACCAGCATTTGTTTGTGCAAGTTGCCCCAATGACTTCAAGAAGGGGGCTGGTAATGAAGAAAAGCACAACTTGGGCGATCCAGTCCTGCAGGCAAAGAAGCAAGAGGTGGACTGCTGCCCAACCATGTGTGCACTCCCAGCCATGCCAAATGAAAGCCAGGGTCTGCTGATCCTGCTGGTCTTGGCAGCCTGCAGGATAAAATGGATCTCCTCTTTGATCAAAGATTTCTCTTACTTACCTCCCGCAGTGCTCGGCTAAGACAAGTGAACTCTCTGAATGAGCATCTGCTGGTTTTAAATAAAAGAGAAATGCTGCCACTCAGTAATAAGGAAGGATGTTTGAAGAGATGAAAGGTATAGGCAGGACTGTCTTGCTAGAACAAGAAGGGCACTGGTATTGGTGCAAGGAGCAAAAACTGGGTGAAGTTAGTTCCAATCAAAAAGAGAACAGCACAAGAACAGCACAGATGCTAAGAGGATTAAATACTGTATTTAGAAGTTATCCCTTGTCGAGCTTGACTCCTGCTTCCTATGTCTAGTAGTTTATTTCTGTCTTCAGATTCTATTCAGTGAGAGTTAAAGACTTGGTGTTGCAGGCTTTCACAGCTGGTAAACTGCAGCTATAGCAAAGCAGAAGCTGAGGGCTCCAGCAGCTTTTTCCCTGGCAGAGGTCTCCTAGCTGTAAAGCCAACCAGTAAAGATTCAAGCATATGCTGTTCAACACGAGTGGGATACAGTACAGGACACTTTTATTACTGCATACTTTGCAACCTCCAAAAGGTGACTTTTCAATCCTGATCCTTGGCATTAGGATTGCTTGTGAATAGCCAAGAATCTACAGTATCACAGGGGAAGTGAAAATTCACCACAAAGGATGCACCATGCAGCCAATGCCTGGAGAAGACTGAGTGGAAATCTCATTGTGGTCTTCAACATTCTCATGAGGGAAAGAGGAGGGGCAGGGACCAATCTCCTCACACTGGTGATCAGTGACAGCACCCAAGGAAACAGGATGAAGCTGAGTCAGGGAAGGCTAAGGTTACATATCAGGAAAAACTTTTTCACCCAAAGGGTGTTTGGGCACTGGAAAAGGCTCCCCAAGGAAGTGGTCACAGCACCAGCCTGACACAGTCCAAGAAGCATTTGAGGAACACTCTCAGGAACAAGATGTGATTATTGGGATTTCCTGTGCAGGGCCAGGAGTTGGACTTGATGATCCTGATAGGCCCCTTTCAACTCAGCATGTTCTATGACTCTATGCTAAAGCATGTAAACCTCTGTTGCGCAGTTCCACAAAGATATTTCAAAATAGAAACAAGCAAACTGAACCCCCTGCCATGACAGAGTGAGTGCTGTGGCTGTGTCTGCCAGCGTGTCAAGCCTTACACTTGGAAAGTGAGACACACCACAGCCTACCCCCCAGCCTTTTGGAGCACTCTGCTGCAGGCTCCCTCTCTAGGGAAGCTGTTCCCCTCACGCTCCCAACCTCCTGCGGTTAGAGACGGTGCTCACTATCACTCATCATTAACCATTTCACAGATTTTCGGGGTGTGGCGGGCGGCAGCTCGCACAGCCTGTGCCGGGAAGGAGCCACAGGACCCCAAGCCGGCACAGGGTACTCCCAGCACAATGCTGCCCTCGGGTTTGTATTTTTTTTTCCATCGTGCTCTGGTGCAGAACAGTAACAGCAGCACCCTCCGCTGGCCCCTGCCATGAAGGCACCCGCAGGGAAGGGGCTGATCAGAGCTGCTGCTAGACCTGTTACGGTAAATCTAGAGAAACACACCTTTTTACCAGACTCATTAATAGGTCATGCCCTCTGTAAGCGGCCCCCAGCTGCCTCCAGTCACTAGGCACACACACGACGTAAAAGCAAGGTCAGGGACTGTAAACCTTATGCACAGAAAGAGCACTTAATTTTAGTGTTAATTACAAGACTCTCAAACAATGTTACAATATATGAAAATATGTAACCCCCAAACAGACTAATCTTAATTAGAACTTTATTTAAATTACCAATCTTATTTTGGTGCTTGTAATGAAAAGTTAATATCTTTAAATTTTTTATTTAATTATTAAAATTATTATAAATTATTGCCATTTATTTTCCTCCAAGATCTCTGGACATTGGATATGTGCAAAATTCAATAAAAAAAAAAGGCACAACCTATGCCAGTGCACCTGTGGAAGACCTGGTGTCTGTGTGCATGGCAGCTTGCAAAAATATCTTTTAGAAGTAGTGACTGATTAAGCACATACAACATATTTTAACTTGTTCTCTTTTTCTTTTAAGATCACCTGTGTAATCACATCAGTGATTTAAAAACTTTTATTCTGTGTAGTTACAGAAACTCTACTTATATTGAGGTGTCCAATAATAAAACCATAAAGGTCCATGTTGAAAATTATGGTCTACCTAAATCAGTTCATAATCTGGTATATGATATCACTCCCACCCCCTCAAATAATTATTTGAGGGGGTGGGAGTGATGTTTGCTTTCTGTTTAGCATATGTGCATTCATGCAGAGAAGCAGTGGTTCCAAGAGCTGGCTGATATGGATATTTTATTCTGATTACTCTTACACAATTGTGTAACCAAAACCACCTTGACTGAAACAGGGAAAGGTCATTAATATTTTCTTACTGTAACTACATGGATGTGGATATTTATATGGAATTTGAATGGATAGACAGCATTTGAAATACTCTCTCCAAGTTCATGTGAGTAGGTAGATACTAAATACATCTGCAGTGACTGGAGTAATTCTTAGCACAAATTTCTGGACACCATAACCATGTGTAAGAATTCTCATTGGATTAGATCTTTAGCCAGTATATCGTAGAAAAATGAGTGAGATAGGTATATAAAGTGACTTCAACAAAGAATGGAGTCATATTTTCCAAGACAGAAATATGTCCCTAAGTGGGGGGATAAAATCAACATTAAGTGTCTCTGCCCAAAAAGACAAGTGGTGGCACTGTTAATAAAGTTACTTACTTCCATTTTGGTAATGTTCAAGCTTTCTTTTTAACAAATTGTCAGTGTGTGGGTTCCTAGGAGTTTAAAAATGTACTGATCTAGTATTAGCAAGGCAAATTTTTTAAAAATCCTCATAAAATTGCTTAACTGTAAAAACTGTTAAAAATTAGGTTGATGGTAATAGGAGCATAGAATATATAATGAAAGCTAACACACTCAGACTGCTAAGTTTATATCAGTGAAATCCCTCTGAAAGGTTAGAATTTGTTACTACTGAGTGTTCAGGATTTTCAATTACTTTGCATATATAGCTGTCTATCTCAAAATTTCACAGAAACATTTATATGTCCTTAGTAATCTCAGGTTTTATGGTGAATTTCAAAAGGCTGATATTTTTCCATGTTCTCTGTCTTGCAGGAGAAAGCACAGAAAGCACATTTTGGGTTTTTTCCAAAATATATCTCATGCCTTCTACCATTTAAATAATTTTTTATATACTGCTATAAGGGTTTTATAAAGAGGATGCAGTGTGAAAACTAGCTTCATGTTTTCATTTTGCTTTAAATAGAAATTACTCTTCTCTATAAAGTTCTGTAAACTTAATAAATAAAAACTATTTAGATTTAGTCTGTCTTCTGAAAATACTTGGAAGACTGAATTTTTCTTGTGTTACTCACTGACAGAGCCCTGTGGGGGAAACTGACCATGCATCTTCCCTACTGTCTTCTGACTACCAAATTACACTCTTTTTTAAATGCAAACATTCTCTGACATTACTATTTTGCTACTCTTAATTAACAATTATTGAGAAACATAATAAAACAGATAGGTGGTTAGAACAGATTTGGTAAGATTGTAACCAAATTATAACCAAAGCTGCCTGCTGAGAGACCGAGGCTTGCATAGCCTGCCTTTGAAGATGCAGTCCTGGATATGAGCCAACCTTCCTTTCTTTCTTTCCCTCTCTCTCTCTTTCTCTCCTTCATGTCTTTAATTTTTTTAGCACAGAACAACAGGACACACAGCAATGTAAAATAAATGGCCAAGTGCCATATACCTTGAAGGACTAAAATTTTATACCTGTAGTTCTCAAAGCCCCCAATACTTAGCAGGATATATGCTGGGACAAGCAGTCCCAAGAAGAACTGCCAATTCCTTTTGCCCCAGCTTTTGATTTTAGCTGTCATTGACGCTGTTGGCTGAGGCCTCTTTAGTACATACACCTCTTGCATTTAAAACTATAAATTATCTTATGCAAATCTGAAAACATTTCATACCAGTTAGTAAAACTCAAATTCAGCTGCTCAGTTTCTTTCATTAAGGTAGATTGAAATTCTGTAGATTTTTTCTATTTATTAATCACATGGCTGTACCACCTTTCCTTAGCTCAGATTGAGATTAGTCATTACTTCTTAAAAAAATATGGGGCAACAAAATGTGAAAAATAGCCCAAAACCCAGCAGTTTCTGATGAAACATTCCCTGCAATGACATGGTTAAGAAGCAAATACAGCTGCATGCAGGAATACACCTCTTAGAACATTTTAATAGCAAACACGATTGAAGGCATTTTACTGCAAAGTTGTCCATTCTATAAAAGGATTGGAAATCTGCCATTGGGCTATTCTGTATTTTACTCAAAAATAAACTACAGTCAGCACAGCTGGAGGTGATAGAAGTATGTCCAGGCCAAATACTCCCTGCTCTCCATGCCAGCTGTTAAATCTTTCCTTTCACAGCATGTACCACTCCTCTCTGCAGAATTTCTCAGCTCCCCCCGTACTTACAAAGAGCTGATATGATTTGATGCAAACCCTCATTTTACCAAACCTCAGCTCACATATATGTTAAACCTTACAACCAACCATATCACATTTTAACAACCCTGGCTCCTCCTAAAACATTTGTTGCATTACCATTTTGTCCTCCTAAGCAAGGACCCTGCAGGAAAAACTTTCACTAAGGTAAAACTACAAAACACTTGCAAAGGTGTCCTAAACCTCACATCAACAACCTTAATTCCATCATGCCCTAATATTTAAATAGTTAATATCTTGTTACTTAATGCTATGACATTATAAATTATTACCTAATTATAATTTAAATTATATTTAGCAATATATCAAGAATAATATTAATATAGCTATATAATGTGTTTTTCTTTTATAATTATAATTTATTATAAATTTATTGTCAAATATTATTATTAAGAAATTATAATTGTAGTTGTGCTGGTTTTGGATGGGATGGAGTACATTTTCTTCTGAGCTGATAGAGTGCTGTATTTTGGATTTAGTACAATAATGCTGATTAATTGTTTGCTGGGGTTAAGCCACAATAATGGCCAAGATGCTTATTTAATATAATAAACTTACATAGACACAGTTTTATGAAAAGAAATGAAAAAGACAGAGTTTTTGCTATCCACATGATGGTATCATCAAACAACTTGCTTGTGAGAATTTTACAAAAAACCCCAAAGGTTACAAAATGTCACTTACTGTCTCCAAGCAGAATTTTTCTTTAATGTCGTTCCTGTAAAAACATCTGCAACTCTCTTTCTTCAAACGTTCTCATTTCTCTTTTCTTTTTTCTTTACTTTTGATTATTTTCTCTTTTTTACACTTTTACCGCTCTGCTCCACCCACTAAGGCAATTTTTTCAGCTGGGCCATTTGAAGTCTAACGCACCTAATGTTCTGCATGATAAAACAAACATAAATTGCTGGCATGATTATTGCACTCATGAAAAGATCATATTTTATTTTACTGTGTTTGAAACAAATGCAGTTCCGTTTATGGACATACAATATTACCTTGGCACTTTTCCCCCAATAAAACCAACATTTTTTTAAGCCAGATACTATTTTTTCCACATAAATGTATTTTAATTATGTTAAGGAGGAGGAGATAAAGCTCAGTCGATTTCTGCCACTGAGGCACAGTTCACAAGCAAGTAAACCCTGCAGAATAAATCAGGACGGTGCTGGTTACTGCTTTGCAACAGGGGTAAATACAGAAAAGCTGCCGGTCGGGACAGGAAACCGCCTGGCTCAACGCAGCTGGCTGGGGGACATGAACCTGTGTAAGAACCTCTGTTCCTCTTCCAGGGGAGCTTTATGGAGAAAACAGGCTGGCACTGCGGAAAAGCAGATGCCCTCAGCACACACAAAGCTGGAGGGGAAAGCAAGCAGCTGCAATCTCTGTGTCCATCTCAGGTGAACAGAAGAAAAAGAAGCAGAAGGAAAAAGAGAAAGAAAAAAATAAACTAACTAAACAAAACCCCAAACCAAAAACCCCCACCCTAACAAAGCCGGAATTCAAGCCCATCACCGAGCGGCCGATGAAGCTGTTCCCGTCTCTCCTCACCCACGAGGGGGCGCGGTGGCGCCGGCAGGCCGGGAGGGGGCCGGGGGAGGGCCCCGGGCGGGCCGGGGGAGGGCCCCGGGGGGCGGTGGCTGCGCCCGCCCCGCTGTGAGGGAAGGGGTGCGCAGGAGCCGCCTCACCGCTCCCCGCATTCCTTGTCCTGCTCCTGGGACAGGGTCTGCCCTCCTGCCGACACTTCTGGCCCTGTCCCCGCGGCCCCGGGCCACACGGGGCGGCTCCCGGAGTGAGGGGCTCTGAGCCAGCCTTCTCTGTCCTTTCCTGTTGGCAGACGGGGACAGAGGGACGGTGGCTTGAGGCGAGAGCCTCCTCCGTAGTGTCCTCACCTCCTCTCCGCTGACAGAGATGCCCCTCGGAGCGGGTGGGGACGCAGGAGGTGGCAGCCTCTGGCAGATTAGGTGCCAGCTCTGTCTCCTTCGTCTAATGGGAGCTGGAAGTGCTACCGGAGTGCTCTGCACTGGCAGCTCAGACAAGTCTCCTGCCGGCAGGGAAGTGCTAGCACAAACACACGAGGGTGACACATGGGGTACGGCATCCAAAGGATCCATGTGCAAGGCAAGGAAGGGCACTGTTGGCTCAATCTGACTTAACAAAAGTTGAATGCAAATTTGCTTGCAAAAGGTTTGTTTACTACTTGGTTTCAGCCCAGGAAATACAAATGTATCTCAGGTCTTCCCAGATACGCTTAAGTATCAGATTCACTAATGATCAAAGAGCTCATCTTGTAGGAATGCATCTCTGAGCTGTGAACTTGACACTATCTCAGGAATTCTGTTCTTCTGCTCAGTTACATCACCTTGCAGTGGCAGACAAGATCCTTTGCTTCCAGCTACAGTAGCTATCCCTTTCCACCCTGTTTTTATATCCCAGAAAGGCTAGACCAACAAACTTGTCTTCATCAATACTCCAAGGACAGCTGAGTAGCTGACAAGTTTCTCCAGCAGCCACATTCAGAGCACAGCCGTGGCAACGCAGTTTCAGAAACTGAAGGAGCACCAAGCTGCTCAGGCCTGTCTGTGAGCACTTCCCAACATAACCCTCATTTTCCTCCGAGCTAGCCTGGCTGTCAGCACTAACTGGCATAGATTTAGGACACTGGAGTTAAAAACCCTCTTGAGACATTAAACTGAGAAGGCTTAATCAAGATTCTTGACTTTTGCTTCCACAGCTGAATTCTCAGCTGCTTGAATGAACAGATAATCAGAGATGAATCAGGTGATTTCTAACATGGAGGGGTTTGTTAGCTGTGAGCCAGAGGCTTTGTATTGTCTCAGAAGCCAAGGGAAGAAAATTAATTAACTCACTTTCCTGGATGTGGCTAAAACAATCCCTTTTCAAATGGACTTTTGTTATTTACCTGTCAAGAGTCTTGTGAAAAGAAGAAAGAAGACATGTTCCCTGCTAGAAAATGTCACAGGTAGTATGAAATGCCCAGCGCTGGGCCAAGTAACCTTTAGCACTCAAATCTTCCTTCCTCTGTTATCAGTACACATCTAATCCACATCTTTTTTCCAGCCAGCTCATACACAACTGACAGATCTGTCTAAGGGAATCCCCAGTGAAGGGAAATGCCCAACTGCTTCAGTTCCCTTTTGATGGGTTTTTCCAGTGGAGGCTGGGGATGGGTGCAAAGGAGTAAGTACAGTGTAAACTGTGAGTCAAGGAAAGCAGAAGAAGGCTAGCAAAGGAGAGGATATATTCTGCTTGAGCTAACAAGGATTCAAAGTGTCTTTCTGGGTTATGGAGACATCCAGAAAACTGAAAGCTGCAAAGAATGATTTAAACAGTGAAAAGCAACAAATCATTTTTGATTCTTTTCAATGTTAGATCTCAGTTTGCTGAGTCTTGCTTTAAATCCCAAGGAACATGCAACACAGACAGAAATTTCAGGATGTCCAGGACTTTCTTAACCAGTCTAGAATCCAAACTACAACTCCAAGCTTCACACTGCTCCTATTGCATAATGCACAATGGAGAAGCCTGCAGGACAGCCTGAAATCAACATTCAATCAGCCTAATAGTGACAAAGCTCAAAAATGAAACACGGGCACTTGTATCCAGATGCTTCTGTTTTCAGAATTTGTCTCTTTCAATCTTCTATTCACTGAGTTGTGTATTTTGGAAAATTTTCTTCTGGTCAAGTATAGGCTGAAATTATGAAACCACACTTTTCTTGCTTTAAAGGTATTTGCATTACTCTGATTAGTTTGTGTGGTGAGCTCTTGCCCTCAAAGTGTAAGTATTACTTTATGTGAAGCCAATGAAAGCTTTGGCTGCCTTAAGGATTATGGGTTAAGGCCCTGAATTTGTACTGTTTTACGCCACTGTATGACCTAAATGAGATTAGAATAATAAATCCTGATTTTTTATGAGGGTTTTATTTAGACATGTTTTGAGTATGAGGTCTGTGTCAGGATTAATAGTGAAATGTAACATGCCCAGGCACAGAGAAAGCCCAGCAATGAAATGACATTTTTTTCCCTTGAGAAAACTGGTTCCCAGCCCTCTGTTTGGCTTTTAACAGAGTTACTAAATGTTGAATGGCAGAGAGACGCTGGATCCCAAAGATGGTGACGTAGACCATGACTTGGAGATGAGCCCATTCCAAATGAAGGACAGAAGTATCCCATCAGCAGTATTTTGCAAGCCTAACTACGTATGCTCTGCAATGCAGTAGCAGTGAAAAAGCTTCCAACAAGGTTCTCAGAAACCAAAGACAAACGAGAAATTACAGGTTAGGATTTATTAGCTAATTCATCCGTCATGTTGAGCAGGCACTGGTTTAGGTGCTTGCCCGGTAGTGAAATCAGATTGCTGAACCCGTTCAAAGAAAATGTCCATTTTTTTCAGCATCCTGGCCACCGTGTCTCATCAAGAAATGTGACATCTTGTCATGTAGTGCACCACGTTGCATTGGCCTAAGTTTTAGATGCAGAAGGTGTGTGCTTACACCACATAGTTAAATTTCTCTGTTCTAATGGTCACATTACACAAGGCTTCTGAGGAATTTGTATATTCAAAAGATTATTTAAAGTGAAATGAGACGAGTGCACGGAATTGAGCTTATACTTTTGTGGGGCACAAAATGAAAAAGGAGGAGGTGTAAGTGTTGTGACAAACTTGAGAGAATTAAATAATCATGAATTCTGTGGTACCTCTACCCTTTGCCTGATTCAGAGTATTAATACTCCCACTCCCCACCAGATACTTGGCAGATCTTGTTCAGCATCAGATTTCTGTCCCACTTGGGTTTTTTTTTGTGTAGAAATAGGAAGAATTATTTACTTCAAAATGATGTTGTTGAGCTTTGTAATCATAGGTCTCATGGGGTGCAGAGCAAAAGAAAATGTTGAACCAGAATACCAGTTTATTTTTGTTTGGTTTGGCAAGAGGCCTGTCTATCTGACAACCTCTACTGGTATGTCTCAGCTGGGGTGGAACCGAATAGAAAGGCCTCACAATTTTCCAGATAACTTTGGGAGAAAGCAACCTTTGAAGGACGGACTTTAAGGTCCAGCCATGATACTTTCTTTAGTACTTCAGGTTTGAACCATGAGAGCCTGAGGGTAGTTATAAGAAACACAACCCTTCCAAGAAGTCATGAAGCCTCAAAAGAATTTAAAAACTTGCCCATGTAACTAAGGAGGACAATTCATTAACTGCAAGTGACATCATAGGTGAGAACTCAGACCTCTTTGCACAGGAGCAGGGGCAGAAGTTCAACTTGCAGAACCCAGACACTTTATGTTAATTACTTTTGCTCATTTCAAGTCAAATAGCAGTGGGACCGCCTAGATAAGCAACTTTTTGAACACAGGCAGTTTAGTGAAGTTTCTTTCTGTGACCATGGTCACAAGGGTTTTCAGGATGAAGAAGAGACGAGAATGTTGACTCTATTATTAGAAGGTTTGATTTATTATTTTATGATATATGTTACATTAAGACTATACTAAAAAGAAATAGAAAGGAAAAGGTTTCTTCAGAAGCTAGCTAAGCTAAGAATAGAAAAGAATGAATAACAAAGATTTGTGTCTCAGACAGAGAGCAAGAGCCAGCTCTGCTATGAGTGGTTAGTAAATCTAAACATTCACAGGAGACCAGTCACGGGTCTACCTGTTGCATTCTACAGCAGCAGATAACTATTGTTTACTTTTGGTTGCTGAAACTGCAGCTTCTCACAAGGAAAAATCTTAAGAAAGGATTTTTCATGAAAGATGTCTGTGACATCTTTCTTTGACCAATGGCTCTTAGAAAGAAAATAACACAAACAGATCATTTGGAATTGCCCAACATCCACAGACAGCAGCAGGGCTGCCGAAGACCAAGAAGTGGATGAACTTCCTGAGCACTGAAGAGCTGCATGGGAAGATGGGCCTATTAAGAAGTTTCTTATAATGCTGCAATGCAGAGTTGCACAAGCAACCTTTGCTCACCTATGTCAAGGACACTTGTCTGGGGCATAATCTGTGTGACCACTGCTTTTGCTGTCCCTTGGCAACACCTGTCTGAGGCAGCAGCTTCTTCTTTAGCTGTTTACAACACACAAAGCATGAGCTGGCAATCACATCCAAAGGGCACTAAACCAGCAGACTGTTGAGTGGAAATGGATTCCTGCTCCTCTGTACATTTTATAGAATAGTTCAGGCATGTGGCAGTGTTAAAATCCTAGCGGCTCTTGCTGAAGGAATGCAATGGAAGCCTTTACCCCATGTAGCAGGTTAAAGTCCTACAGCACAAGCTGTGAAGAGCTGTTATAGGTCACTGATAAAAAGCAGTAGAGTGCTTCTGGTCACTGTGGGTTAATGATGGCCACAAGCACAATCAGAAAGCTTGTGCTGAGAGCAGAGAGGTGGTGTATAACCCACTTAATTTGTTATTGCTGTACTCTGGCCTCTCAATAGTGTATGTATGCACTGGGGTTGTGAAGACTGACAGACATACAAGGCTGGCCTACTAGTGAAACTAGGAAGGCTAGGAGGTTGTTTTCCTTGTCTGCTAGGAGGAAGTATGTTTCAATATATGGGAGATGTTTTCCCTGATCTGGGAGATGGAGCATTCTGTAGTATGTATTGAAATATAATTTATTGTGTCTTATTTGTTATAAATATTTTACATATTTTCTAAACTCTTGTTCAGGCCTTTTACCTCCCACCATCTATTCCTAATGAACATTACAGCCTGAGTACAGACAGCTTCTCTGAAAAACTTGCTTCAGCAACTGTCAGTTTTCTGTGTCCTACCCTGGTATTGAGTAAATTTACTCTTTATTTTACCCTTTCCTTTCCTTTCCTTTCCTTTCCTTTCCTTTCCTTTCCTTTCCTTTCCTTTCCTTTCCTTTCCTTTCCTTTCCTTTCCTTTCCTTTCCTTTCCTTTCCTTTCCTTTCCTTTCCTTTCCTTTCCTTACCTTTCCTTTCCTTTCCTTTTTTTTTTTCCCCAGGAATTATGCAGGATCTAGGAGCATGTGGTAGTTCAAAACTAAGTCCAAGTTTATTTGCACTGAAGCCATATAATTCTTTTTCTGCAAGCTCTAACCTCTGTACATGTACAAGATTTTTAATGCCTAGGCATTTCTTAGCCTCTCTCATCTCTCCTATGTTCACTCTGTGTTCTGTACATTTCTGTATGTAGTCAAATCAACCAGCACCCAGTGCTGTGTATCACCCTGCTTCTGTAAGCTGTTTTTCTGGGATTTTCAAGGCTGCCTGCTCCTGGTAAGAGTCTTAAAATCATATCTAGAAACTTTTATCAATGACTAGATTTACAGAAGCATTGAGAACCCACAAATCCTTTTGCAGTCAATGGAACCTGAGTTTACTCAGCACCTTGAAAATCAAACTGCTGAAGTTTCAGTACCTAACCTTGGATTTTGGAACAGAGCTTTAAGGCTTGAGGATGGCTATTTCTGGGGCAGAATGGGGTTCACTTTGAGATATTTTTAAATAGATATGCAAACTTTTATATATTTTATTATATTAATAAGCACAATTATGATAACTGTCTTTTTCAACAAAATAGTAGTTTTGAACTCCTCTTAGTGCAAGGCATTAATAATGGAAATCACTATTTTTGTTGATAGTGTCAATTTCTGCATATCATGTACAGTGTGTTAGTTTATTACATGGACCCTTCCACTACAGAAATCTTTTTTCATTGCTCACCAGACATATGGGGTCTTCCCTGGGGATTGGTCCAGGTAATAAGCACTTCTTGCAATCAGCTTACAATAAATGATAGAGAAAAACGTGTCAGTGCTACAGTCATAACCAAAGTAGCTTTTAAAATCTTGTTGTTGTATGGTACATGGCGCTGTACATGACCTAGAGATATATGAAGCATTTTGACCACACTACAAATGTCTAAACCGCTCAGTTTCAGTTCTCAGTTCTCACCCCCATGAGTCAAACCCATCAGCCTGCCATAGCACCTATTAATTTATAGATTTCATCCCAAGGGCATATCTGCACACTTGTGAGAAGGTGTGGCCGGTCAGCTGTTTCCAGAGTGATGGTACAAAAGCAACCAAGAAGAAAAGAACCTGTAACTGCATGTATGCTTTGGTGAATTTAGATCTCTAGGAGGTTTTATTTTGTTCCTATATATGCTAGGTTTGGAAGTCCTGATGTACCTTTTCTCCTATTCTAATGAAGCATCTTATAAGAAAAAGAAGAAACTGAATATATTAGATTTGCTGTGCCAATTGTGTAACTCTTTATAAACACAAAGCTTTCTGCAATGGCAAGCTGAGCTGTTGCAGCTTAATACAGCAGTTTGAGTTTCAGGAGTATTTGAAGGTGTTTAAAATGATTTCTAACAAAATGCAGCTAAATGAAGTACTTGTTAAACAGGAAACAAGAAAAAAAATCCTACAAAGATATTATGTGTCTGCCACTGGGAAAGTGTCAGGTACTTGTTTCTTGTAAAAAATAGAACATTACTTAACTAATTTAAAATCCAGATAATTTTCCTTAGGAAAAAAATTAGCAGCAAACCGTTCAGGGGCTGGTGGATTTCTTTGTTTCTTAAGGATGGCAAAGATTTGTGCAGAGACATCAGCAAAGAGCAGCTTTCTGAGCTGTTCCCTGCCAATTGCTGACAAAGGCAGTCCTAATGAATCATTCTGAATTGTGATCATGTGCTACCAGCCCACAGTGAGCTGCCAAAGAGGAAGTGCAGCTTGTTTTCTTTCATTTTCTTGATTCCTATGCTGTAGGAAGATGAAAGGAGAAGGAGGAGGAGGCAACAGCGGCAGCCAAACTTAAATAATTCTGACGATTCCCGATATCAAATGGAGGCCCCTGAGTGGGACCCACTGAAAAATGACACCCTTCCGCCGACCCTGACGCCAGCTGTCCCTCCGTATGTGAAGCTGGGCCTGACCATTGTATATACTGTTTTTTATTCACTGCTTTTTGTGTTCATCTACGTCCAGCTCTGGCTGGTCCTTCACTACAGGCACAAGAGGTTCAGTTACCAAACTGTCTTTCTGTTTCTGTGCCTGTTTTGGGCCTCTCTTAGGACAGTGCTCTTTTCATTTTACTTCAAAGACTTTGTCACAGCAAATTCTCTCAGCCCCTTCATCTTCTGGCTTCTTTATTGCTTCCCAGTCTGCCTCCAGTTTTTCACCCTGACCCTGATGAATCTTTACTTCACACAGGTAAGCAATAGATATTTAGTTGATTAAATCTAGCTGAATGGTAAAGTCTTATTATGTGAACGTGATGAGAAAAATGTAATTTACAAATGTACCTTGGCAATGCAAAAAGCAAATTTCAATTGTTTATTTGGGTACTTTAACTTCTGGTCTATATGCCAGTGATCAGTGTTATAATGAAACCAGAGCCTGAAGTGATCACTGCGAGAATATAAATTAACACGTCTACTGTCTATAAAAATAATTCAGAGATTGGAGAAAAAATGGGAGAGCTTAGAATTTGGACACCCAAAATGTCATTTTATTATTATGCTCTATTATTGTTATTAGACTTTAGGAACCCCCTATCTTACCAGACTTGATCTCTGTGTGCAGTCAGAATTGTAATGTCTGATTTTGCCTGCAACAAACCCCCAGTTCCAGTTTTTTCATAAGTTGGCCGACATTTCTCAGTGAGGTTTCTATTATGTGTATAACAATCGAAACTGTTGATGGAAAACTACTGTGGGCCTAAATTCCTGTTAGGATCTGTATTACAAACAGCTTTGACTCTGTTCAATAACTGCTAAGTGTTGTGCACAGATACACTCTCTATTTCAAGGACTCTCTGATGTAAAGGTAAATTCACTGTATATTGGAGTAAAGGAAATAGTGTCTCCTTTTCAGGAAGAGGTCTTTAGAGTGTATCTGTGCCATGGACATCTAAGAAGTCAGATGAGTCAAGCTGCACAGGGCTCCAGGTTGCTGCAGCTAGAATTGCTTGGAAATATTTATGGTGAGCATGGTGATCTTGCTGAAGGACAGGATATTGGCATGTTGAGACAAAAAAAAGGCTGCTGGGCTTGCCTAAGATCTCACAGGAAACTTGCAGGAAGGCAGAGACTGATTCTTTACCTCCTCAATCCCACTGCAGTACCTGGAGCAGGATACCAAGCCTGCACTCATGTGGCCCTGACCAAAGTCCACTTTCCCAGTGCAGGAGCAGTTAGTCAGGAGAGCATCAGCCAGCCCTGAAGCACACCAGGCACTGCTCAGGATGCTTTGGGTGTTGCTGTGTGCTCCACTTGGAACCAGCTGGGTGCCTGGGGCTGGTGCTTCTGTAGTCCCCATGGCGTTTAACAGTGCTCTGTAGTGATGACAGGCCTTATCAATTCTGAACAGCCTGACTGGAGACATCAGGCTGCATGCAAGGGCTGCTATCCCAGAGCTGGAAAAGCAGCAATGGTAAGCATGACAGCTGTAAGAAGATCACTTGAGTTGTAGAGGGTATTAAATACTTAGAACCACATACCCAGTTTTGTGCTTAGGTTTGCTTTCATGGATTCAGTGTCTGAAATGCCTGCTAACTCACCCTGCTCCACTCCCTGGTACTTGAGATATATTAAGGGATTACAAGAACCTTTCATCTGCATACTACTCAAATCCAGCTCAAGCATATGGTTACCTATGCTTTATCCCATAGCTATTGTGAGAGTCATTTGATAACTGTGCAGCTTTGCAGGGTCAAATGTCCATCAGCACACAGTCCACCCCATCACAGTGCTGGGGCTAAGTCACAGCCTGGGGTCAGACTCTTCCCTCAGACACGCATGTGGGGCTGCTGTGGAAGCCTGGAGGCAGAATGCAGCATCCTGGCTCTTGGCCAAGAGAAGCCTGGGCTGGAGCACAGGGGGGGCACAGCAGTCTGTGCAGTAGTGTCAGCACTCAGGAGGCTTAGTGCTGCAGGTAGCATTCCTTTTGTCTGAAGAAGATCTGAAAAGGCAGCACACAGAATGCAGACATTTGTCCTTTTCACTTATTTTTAGCATTGTTGTCTGATAGCGTGCAGGAAGTACAAGTCAGTGGTTGAAAACAGAAAAAAGCTAAGGCTGTTGGTTCTGCCTTTGAGACAGAATTCCTGCTTTGTCATTCTGAGTTCTCCTGATCTTCCTCTGAGCCCCTCTGAGAAAGAGTGGAATAGTTACCTGTCTTGAAGAGCTGCTGTGAGGCTTTTGAAACAATATTTGCAAGGGACTTTCAGAGTTTGTGATGTGCGTCATAAACTTTAAATACCTTGGGCCACTGTAGAAAGACTTAAGAATAGTATTGTTGTTTGCTCTAGAGCTAGTTGCAGTCAGTGAAATTTAATCTCAAATATCTCCCCACCTGAAACAAAGGTTTAAGAAATACAAGCACAGCCATTCTACGAACGCATGACAAAATAAGTGCATGTATTTTTAATTCACTGTTATTAATTCTTTACTTCTAACCATTAAAAGGTGGTTTGGCTTGAAATTCAGCATCTTGTATATAATGTACATCTAGCTTTCCACAGTAGACAAGCAAGAACTAGTGTGAAAGGGGTGGAGAGAGAAAATTTTGTTTTCAGTAATGGCTTAAAACTTCACAGACCTGTTTAGAAACAGCTTTTATCCTTTTATTCTCTAGAAGACAGGCAAGAAGGGTCTGCAGCTGTGTCTCATTGCATGAAACCCCTGCTATTTCACTGGTGCTTAGCTAGAGGGAAAGAAATGTATAGTATAGGTACAGAGCACTGGAAGAGATCCCATGGGTCTCTGGAATTTGTAGGTTTTATTATCTGCTGTAGAGCACCTACCATTCCTAAATGTAGCACCGCTAGGGAAACTGATAAATGTAGATGTGAGAGGAAAAAAAGTGGTTAAAAAATATTGCAAATCCTCCTGGCCAAACAAAAAGCTCATTTGGCAAGTGCCAGAGGGCATTTTTCAAATAACAAGCACCTTTGAACTTGATGGAAAGTTAGCCACAACTATTCTCTTTTTTAATAGGTATCCCAAAGCCATAGGGAATTTCAGGGGTGTTTCATGTGTAGCTGGACAATTGAACCCTGATGACATCAGCACAGCAGAGTTTTGTCCCCAGACTTGAGCATCAGCAGCTGCAGCAGAAGAACCTCTAGTGTGTTGGAGCAGGTTGCTAAAGCAGGGAAACTATGAACAAAAGAGAAGTTAGAATCAAAATAGTTTTGACTCAAAATGGGATCTTTGGGTTAAGAGCCAAGTTCAGTGTCCTTTGATGCAGTTGTAATACCCTACTTAGGGCATGTAGAAAGGGTGCTGCAGATAAGGCTTATAGAATATTGGTTACTCTCAGAGATTCCATACTGGAGAAAATGAATATGATTTTTAATGGAATAAGTAAATGTATTAGAATTTATTAATCCTGTGTCTGTATTGATTTCCTTCTAAAGAAAAATAATAGTGTGATCTACGCTCTCAGGAGGGGAAGCCCTCTGCCTACTTGGGAATCATTAAAATAAATCTCAAATGAAGATGAGATCCAGTGACACTTTTGTAAAACAGTAGCACAACGCCAGCAAGTAACAGCACTGTAACAGGACAGCCCCCTGATCCTGATCCACCACACAGGGAGCCAAGGTGTATTTCCACCTCCAGACCAAAAATCTCATAGAGATATTTGCCTCACACATGCAGCTTCAAATGTTTTATTTTCTGATAAATAACATATTTTCCACTTTAAAGGGAAAGAAGTGGAGGATCCCACAGTGAGGCATCCCAGGCTAATGAAAAATGTGAGGATTTCAGGACTTGGACACTTCTTTATTTATATCCTCAAATCTTCCCTGTCCCTGACAAGGGGACACTGAGATGAGTCCTCAGGCTTTACAGTTAGTGCTGTGAGTGAAAGAGTAAAGAGGCTCTGGGAAAAAAAATAAGTTGCCTTTTCTGGTGCATGTGAGGGGTGGGAGAGAAGGACTTGCTTCACTTTGTCCTGTTTGCTCAGGCTTTGCATTTCCCTGGGGAACAGAAAACAAATGAAGCAGGAGAGAGGCTAGGATGGAGGGTTACAGTCTCAAAGAACAAGGTCAGGGCCAAAGACCATGAGCTATAAATTTCCCTGAAAATCCCAGGCATCCCTTGTGGCCAGGCACAGAAAACAGTTGTGTGGGCTCTAGGTTTTGTCATCAGGTTGGGAACTTCTCCAGGATCAAGGACAAGTAGTGCTGAGCTAAAGAGCTGTGAGACAGTATGGGTGGAGAAGGCTGGTAGGCAGATTTTACCTCTCCTTCCTCCTCCCTAACCATCTTCCCTTTTCTTTGGCATCTGGATTGAGAAACTTACCCTGCCTCCCAGGCAGTGCTGATAAAATCAGGGACTTTCAAATGAAGAGAAGTTGTACAGAGTAAGAGAGTTCTGAGGGGAGCTGGCCATGCCTGGCAGGGTAAGGTAAAAACAGCACAAGGCTTTCAGAAAGTTTTCATGTATTTCAGTGGAACCAGAGTAAATGGTAGCTCTGGGAGGAGAAAATTCCTCATTCTCTAATTACTGAGGATAGCATTTCAAAAGTTCTCACCAGTCAGAGAACAGAGAGGGCTTTTTATTTTGGATTATTTTTTTAGCCAAAATTAATAAATCATATCTTATAAAGCTTATTATTAATTTAAAACAAGATTTAGATGTATATAGAACTACACAGGAGTCTAACTACATATGGTAAAGCATTAGCAAATATGTTTGCTGTAAAATGTTGCCCTTACTATTGTATCTACAGAAGACAAATTGCAATTGCAGGTTGGCTGGCTGTCAGTATCTGACATGAAGGATGAGGTCATTTGACTTAGAAAATAATTTGATAGGAAAGCTACTCTTGGAAGTTTACTGTAGCTGTCAGCCCCCACAATCATCCCTGTCCTTTTAGGACTATTTTTACCAATTTGTGGAAGACTGAGGATGGTAGTGAGTCACATTGCCCATGTCTGTAGGCCTTACAAGCTGTGTAGAATTTAGAGAGTAGAGGGAAAACTTGCCTGTTTTGGGAAATCTGATCCAAATAAAAGAATGAACATGGAAGAAGGAGAGGAAGGGGAAGGTGGGCCTGGGACTGAAAGATACACAGCTGAAGAAAGGTACATGTGCTGATGATGAGATTGTGGCATTATTTTCAGGTTTCAAAGGGAAGTTTGCATGGAGTGTGACAGAAGGAGAGAGGGACTGTGATGAAAAGAACTGGGAAGGAAAAATGCATGATATTGTTCTTATAGGGTTTTTGAAGTGAGAAGTGGTAAATAAAGCTGAACTTCATTCCTGTGCCGAGGGCCAGCTTGAGACATACGCAAGCATTTACCACATATCTGAGGCTTTTTGGTAAGCTGAGCTGCAGCTCCTGTAAAAGTGAATTGATCAGCTAGCACAGGAGAGGTTTGTGCCAGTCATCACATCAGTTCAGCTAAATCAGAGCACAGACAGGAAAATTGCTCCAGGGAGATTTTATTTTCCTTTTGCTTTGGGAATATCTGTCTTGGCTTTGACAGCTGTTTCACTGATACTTATAGAGCCAAAGTGGCTCCCGATTAGCTGGAACCCCCATCACCTACAACAGCCTGGCCCAGTCTGCCTGCTCTGCTGCCCAGCAGCTCTCCAGAGCTGTCTGCAGCCAAGCTGCTGATGGATCCCATGCCATCCCCACTCCTGGGGCCTGGTAAAATGTCTCTAAGGTCAGCTGTTTACATCAGTTCGTGCAATGGGAATTTTCTCTGGCTGTCTGAAGGGATTTTTGGAGTCCTTTTGAACTGCTGCAGTTTTATATGCCAGACATATACCTCAGGGGAGTGGAGGAGGGAGTGTGAGAATCTCATTTGAGGTTTCCAACCCTTTGGCAGAAACAGAGAGTCAAAACAGGATATTTCTCCTTCAAAGAACAAGCAGAAGGGGAAATACTTTTACGTCTAAAAAGTAACCCTTTAGACATAAGAAAATTAGCAAGGACTTTCACTGCGTTTTCCATGTTCATCTTGGGCCTCTCTGAAAGATCTTTTTAAAACAGCCTGCTCTCTGTTTGCTGTTTAGTCTATTCTTAGGAATAGTCTGGTTTGCTCTGGTTTGCTGGAAGACTTACTTAGATGACTCAGATATTGACTGGAAGTTTTCTCAACACTGCTGCGAGGAGGGGCCATTGAGCAACCAGGCTCTTGAGCTAAATGCTAAAAGCAAAAAGCTGCACCCACACATGTGAGGTATATTGAGATCAGCTCCTGACATCCTTACTCCCACTGAACAACCCTTTATTCTGTGACAATCCCATTGCTTACAGCAGGGCTACTCATGAACTAAAGCCTCATCAGTTTTTAAGCAAAGGTGGCAGAATCTGGCTGCCTGTGCTCCTGCCTAGCAGTGAATTGGTAAGAATTCTCCATGCCTTAAAGTGTAGCTTTCATTCTATGTAGCATCCTCTTGCTTTGGTTTGGTTGTTTTTGTAGGGTTTTTTTGGTTTGTTTGGATTTTTTTTTGTTTTTTTTTTTTGTTTTGGTTTTTTTTTTTTTTTTTGGTACAGCACTTATTTCTTTTTCTTAATGGTCATTTTGCTCTGAAAATTTCAGAACATGTATCACCTGGAACAGGTTCACCAAATGCAGAACCACAGTAACAGCTGCTTTGGTGATCTTGAATCTTGAGATCCCATTGGATCTGCAACAGGAACATCACATTTGGTTTTACCTGTTATCCATGGAGATTTTGCTGGACAGTGGTCTTGGATTGGTTTATGTGGCAGTACCTTGTGACTTAAGAGGGATGAGCAGATAATTTTTGGGGAGCCACTGGAGATGGTATTTAGGAACTTGACATTTGCTAGGTTTTGTGAAACCAGAACAACTCCTTGCCCACTGGAAATTGCTTGTCTTGTGAAGTTCTTTGCAGAGGCTCTGAACTCTTGTGTTCAGTGCAACTCCTGAAAGGTGTCATAATTAATGGTAGAATGTGTATAAGTGATACTCACAATAGGTGAGGATTGTGGAATGACCCTAGAGACAAGGATTACTCGTTTAGTTTCATTGAGGTCAGGAATCTGCTTCCTCCCTCCCTTCCAGAATAAGCAGGGTAGGCAATAAATCTTGTACAAAATGTATCTGAGAAGTATTTTGAACCTCATCCCTTCTCTGAAAGTGACAGCTACTCTTTATGCACAGCAGAAGTGCAGAATATTTGCAAGCCCCTTGTACCTTTCCTTTCAAAAGCAAGTAAATAAAACAACCTAAAACTTCTTCCTGAACTCCTGTGAGATTTCACGATCCAGGAATTTGGAGAATGAATCACAAAACTCCTCAATAAGGGATACTATCAGAGATGTTATCTATTTGAAAACAATATCAATGGTTGCAGAATATTTTTACAGACTTTTTTCTCCCAAGTTTTCAATTTTATTCTCAGTTTGCTGAAAAACTCCGTGTTCTCTGCTGCTTCAGCTAATGCTAAGCAAGCTGATGCATCACAAAAATAATTTCCATGTCAAGGCAGCTGTTTATGGTGAATAGGAGTTAAATGACAAGTTGTTCCAGGAGATCTGGAACAAGTTGAGCCTGATTTTCTCCAGATCTATGTCTCATGATTGACTCTCAGTTGTTCCCATAACTGGAGAATTTTTTACAATATTTTGCTATGCAGACTCTCTCCTACTGGGTGATGTGTAGAATCATTATGTAGGCTTGTCCTGACAGAGGACATATATTAGATATATTTATAGAGTTCCTTTTTTCCTTTAAGTAATTGATTTTTAGAAGGATGATAAAGGATACTTCAAGCATTTTCCCATCAGTTTTCTGAAGTATTTTAAGATTAGTAGAGGCCAGATAAAGAGACTGACAGGCAGACACATGTCTACAGTCATATTGTGATCATTTAAGTCCTATTTCCTTGGGAAAGCATAATCATCATAGAATATATTATGCAAACATAACTAAAGGGCATGCAAAACCAAGGTAAATGGATAAGATAGCAGAACTTGAGGAGAAAATGATTGGGAAACTACCCAGAATAAGTCATACATCATGAGGTTTTTATAGTACTTGTAACCAGTGTGCTTTGTTGTTGGTGTAAATGAACATTTGTAAACTAAGTTTTTGTTTTGCAACATTTGTAAACTAAGCTTTTGTTTGGAAACCATGTTAGCTTGTAAAAAAGCAGTGGTACTTTCAAGTGATTTTTTAATAAATAAGATACAAAACATGGTAATATATTTTTGTATAATTTCTGATGATGGTTAAACAACTATGACTGATGGCTCCTAGCTACATTACAGAAAACTTTGTCAGTATTTGATCTTTTCTGGTACAGCAAGCCAGCTGCTGGGCATGAGCTATCCCTCTGTAAAAGCACGTATTGTTGTACAGAGAAGAGACAGTCAGCAGATGCCAAATAATACCTCAGAGTAAAATAATGAGTTTGGCTCTCAATGGTATCTTTTTGGCAATGCAACATGAATGTGAAAGTATATATCTAATTTCAGGCCAGGTTACTATGATAGGCTCTTCAGGGGAACATTTGGCCTGGTGTGAGCTGGTCTGTGTGAGAGACATGTACTGTCAGGTCATGCAAGAGCCCTACAATAGTTTCCCTGTATGGTTATGCTGGCATTGGTCCTTTTGTTAATACTGGTATAAAGGACCTTATTCCTAAACCATTCCTAAACCAGAATAAGTGAAAATAATAGTGTAGGCAGTTTGTATACAAGTGCATCTGATCACCTGCTGAGTGGTTCTAGTACTTTGCTTAGAGCTTGCCTGCCATGGGCAAGCAATCCATGCAAATCCGTTATGTAATGAAACCTGTCATGACATATCTTGTGGCCTGTGAGACAGAATTGCTGTGACTCACACTGTCTTTCTTTGCTGACATGTATACTGTGTTTGATGCAATATTTTTTTGTTTTGCAGGTGATTTTCAAAGCTAAGTCAAAATATTCCCCAGAGCTACTGAAATACAGGTAAGAACTTTGCAAACATTCAATGTGGGAGGGAAGAGCCCTACTGTTTGAGAAACATAGTTTCTAATTTGTGATGCTCATATTTCAGCTATTCATATTTGTATACCAATGTTTGATGATGATGGCTCTGAAGCCACCTTCTTCCTATGACCTTTAGGGGACTGTGTCCTTTCTCAACACAGGGATCATTTTTAGACAGTCACATATTTCAAAAGCAAATATTTCAAATGCAAGTGGAAAACACCCACCCTGGGGATTTGCTTATTGGTTCTTAACATTTGTTTTACTAGGTAAATTCAGATCCAGTGCTGAAGAAGCAGAGTGATGTTTTGGTTTTTTTGACAGGAATGAGTGGGAGTGGATAGTTTTAACCTGTGAGGTCAATGTAATAGAAGTCTTAAAAGTTTTGGGAAGATGACAGACAAATTGTGAAGAGAAAGAGCTAGGGAGAATGGACTCAATTTCATGATGTGTTTGATAGCTTACAGATAGCCTCCCCTGATTCCATAGAGCTGAGGTTATGGTAGATTTACATTTAGGTGGAGAGATTCATTTGGCATCTTGTTGTGGACGAGAAGCTGTCAGGATGTATTTGAAAGAACCCCAAAGGGCAGTAATGTCCAGAAAGCTCAGGAAGAGCTCAATAAATTAATATTGGTTGTGCCAATGCTTAAAAGTTGGGCAATGCTGTTTAGAAGGAGGAGAGAGAGAGTGGTTGTCTCCATTCTAAAGAAAGAATTTACAATATGAATTCAGGATAGGAAAACAGAATAATTTAAACTGCAATCTGAATTGTCACTTGCTGACTGTTAGGAGAACATAGTACTGTATGAACAGGGCAAATATTATCACTGTCCTTCTCTAGAAATTTGTTATCCTACTGTTTTTTCATACAGCTTGTGAGGCAATCATCTGTACAAGTGCTTTGGGAACTGTGTTTGGTATAAGGGCAGTACAGTAAGAGCAGGCTTGAGGTGGGCTGGGGAGGACATGGGAAATGCAGAGTGTGATGGCTGGCTCAGGAATGTGGACTCCAGGCTGAACCGCAGCTTTGAACCCCCCTTTTGCACTCTGGTTCCTGTGAGAAGAAAATCCAGGAGTATGGGCTGGCAGACAAGCAGAGCACACCCCAGGCAGGTCCCCCAGGGCAGATGAGGCTGCCCCTGATGGGGCACATGGGCAAGAGAGACAAAGAGGATTGCTGTGCACAGAGCCAGCTCAGGGTGGTGGAGGGCTGTCTGTGGACAGGTTCCTGCATGGCTTTGGAGGTGAGAGCTAGAAGCTTTGAACCTCATCTCTTACTGATGCTTGTGGCAAGGCTTTATTCCTGAACACTGCTTGAAAATGTCTTTCTTGAAGCACAGGAGCTCGTGATATTTAGTCAATGCCTATGAAGTGACTGCATTAGCAACCTGCATGTAGCTTTTGGAGCATTTTGTTCCTAAATACAAATGTACTGTGGCTAGAATTACTCATGCACAGACTACCCTCCTCATGAGAGCTCCACGTCCACCCTGACTCTTCCCCACTGGATTTCTAAGACAAATCACTCTTGGATCTGGCCTAGTTTTTTCTTTCTTGTTCAGCTCTGTTGGTAAGGGATTTCAGTTGTATTTTAACATCTCAATTGCAGCATGAGTGTGGTTAGTTTGTCTAAAAGAGCTACATTAATCAAGCTGACCTCATTTCCTATCTTACACAGGGCAATTGAAATTATGTAATATGTGCACAACCACAGATGAATTAATTGTAATAAGCTAGTGAAAGAACACAGACTTTCATAGTAGCTTGTGTTGGAAAGGACTTTTAAAGATTATCTAGTCCAACCCATGTCCCATGGGCAGGGACATCTTTCATTATATCAGGTTGCTTAGATTCTGAGGGAGAGATAAATGATGGAAAGATGAAAGGCCTACAGACAGGTCTGGAATCTGCACTTACTGAATCTGATTTTTCTTCATTACTGAATGTTCACTTTTTCATTTTTTTCCTCCATTTTCTTTATTAAGTGTGAGAGCCTATTACCTGGTATTGCCATTTTTGCAACAGATTATGGCAACATAAATGGGGCAACTGAGAGGTAGGACTTCTGTCTGTGTACTGACACAGGTCTCAGAAATCGAAATCATTTCAGATGCCAAAAAAAATCCTATAAATCCTATTGGGGATCCAGAATCTTAAGCAAACTTTATTCAGAACAGCCTTTATAATATTAGTAAAAGAGCTCAAGGTGAAGTCTCTGTCCAATTTCATATTTAAACAGTACTTCTGCCTGTCTCCCTGGACATGGGCATGTCTTACTGTCACCAGGTTTTTGGATGAGGCTTACTGTGCTGTGTGTGCATGTCTTGTTACACACAAGCCTCAAACACTGCATACAAAATACAGTAATTTCAAACAGATTTTCTTGTTAAACGAGGCAAATCTCACTGCATTTATCTGAGGTTTTGTTTTCAGCTCAAAGAAAAACTTATGGGTGCATTCAGCCTGACACAGAAGGAACAGAACAGCCTGACATGTGTCTTCCCCAGCCAAACCAGATTACACAAGGCTCCTTTAAAGACTAGTCCCAAAGTGGGGATTAGGCACAATACGCCTTTGAACTTTCACTTGCACTTTCACTGATGCAATCTGGAAACACCTTTCCTGCCCTGCTTTTCTGTTTTCTATAAAACTCCATGTGCTTCTTCATGCCTTGTAGGTGCTCTTGTAGTTGAATTGTAAAGATACTTTCTGCCTTTAATCTGCTGAGATCCTAAAACCCTTCCCCTAGAGAGACAGTCTGCATCTCTATCAGTGCATTTCCATAAATTCAGCAACAATGCTTCTATTGCATTGCAAATCAGGCAGCCATTTCCCCAGCCACATCATGGGGGCTGGAAGATCCTCGTGTGAAGAGCTACACAGCTGACTGGCCACGACAGCTCACCCTGGCACATATGGGAGTGTGTGGGCATGGGAGTGTGAAAGCACCGGGATTTTTTTGTTGCTGTTTTTTGGTTTTGGGTTTTTTTTTGCTGAAGTCTGCAGAGGAGGAGCCTGGCCTGGAAGCCTCTCAGCCTTGCTGGTTGCAAGCCAGCTTGATGCTGCATGCCAGCATGCAGGCTGTGCTGCAGCAGAGGGTCCTTCTGCCCAAGGTGAGCAAGAGGAAGGCATGTACTTTCTGTCCCACAAGCAAGGCAGATGTAAGAGTGTGCCCTTCCTCACAAGCCCCCCACAAGGGGACTGGAGATGGGACTTTGGGAGAGGAAGGAAAGGAAGACATGTGACCACTATTTAAAGTAGCTTCTGAGCTACTAATAAAAGCTGTAAATGTACCACCATTGCAGAGGAAATCGTGTGAGAGAGGAGCTTCAGGAGTGCAGTGCTTCCTGCATTAGACTATGAGGTTTAAAGGAGCTACCTCCAGCTGCTTATCCTAAAAACAGAGCCCTGCCCTGGGAAGTTAAGAATGAGCACAATCTTCCTGCTGAGAGGGAATTTCCGTGCCTGGCAAGGAAAAAACAGCATCCTTACTCACTGCCAGATATAGCTGGAAAGAAAGGCTTTGATTCACAAGCTTTTAGGCTCTCAGTTCTCCCTGTAACACAGTTAAAATACCTCAAAGATGTATTCCTCCTTTCTTGCCCTCTGAAAGGAAGCCAGCTATGCTTCAGCTTTGTAGCTGCACTGATGCTAACCCAAAAGAATATGAATCTGTGAAAGGAAAAGATCCCCATTGGGTAAAGTATTGTTAAACAATTGGAACTGGATTCCTCAGGGACAGTCTGTATGTTTGTTTTCAGCCAAATTCAAAGTTCCCAACAGGCATGAAAAGCTTGGGCCAAAACCTCTTGTTCAGTGACTGCAGATTATGCATCTTATCAGTAGTTTCCTTGGTCAGCAATGATAATGAACTAAGCAAATGCTTTAAATGGAAACATACTCTTTTTTTTTTTTTCCTAATGGAAAGCCCCACAGGTTTGTGTAGGCATAAAGAGGAACTACAACCAGTAATAAATTAAAAAATTACATACCATGTAATACCTTGATTACATGGTATGCTTATATTGTACGTATCAGTGCCGGGTAGGTTGGAAAAGAACCAGATGGATAAAAACAGTCCAACTCCTGGGCTTCTGTCTGTCACATTTCGGTTCCAGGTCTGCTTCTGTGGTGGTGTAAACGCGTTTTTCCCGGCCTAGATGGCAAGATGCCAACCCAGAATCAATATGCATAGTTAAATTTCTTGATGTTTCTTTCAAGAGGTTCACCATGACCAAATTGTTTAGAAAAAGAGACAGAGATGGGAACCAGTAATCTGGAGATTTTTCCTGCTGTTAGACACTTCCCTAATTTGATATCTGATGATATAAATTAACAGTCAGTGATGCTTTACATGGCAGTGGTGGTATAGTAAAACCAGGGTCAAAACCAGTCCATTCCAGGCAGAGGTTTTTTTCTGGGAGTGATTAGGCAGAGGGTTTGTGCTGTGTATGAAGCGCACGGTCTAAGAAGGTGCATGTATTTTTTAAGTTGTTTTTGAGAACTGTGCTGTTCAATTTCTGCTGCAGTCTTCTGTGTTTTGCTGCTTGATATTAGTTGTTTTACTTAGAGCTTGTTGTGTAACTGTAAAAACAGGTTTGAAATGGGCTAGGTTAATCTCTCCAGCAATCTGGAGCACTTTGATTTTGGCTCAGGCACCTGGTTACTCTGTCAGCTGTGGCAGCCCAACAGAGGCAGATTTCATTTCCCAGAGTGCAACTTCCAGCTCATGATTGACACTTGCTGAACAATGTTGCTAAAACTGTTTTCTTCTCACTCTCCCAGGTTGCCCCTCTACCTGGCTTCTTTTTTCATAAGTCTCCTCTTCCTCTTGGTGAATTTAACATGTGCAGTATTGGTGAGGACACAGAATTCAGAGAGAAAAATCATTGTCTCTGTCCGGGTGGCAATTAATGACACATTGTTTGTGCTGTGCGCTGTTTCACTCTCCATCTGCCTGTATAAGATCTCCAAGATGTCTTTAGCCAACATTTACTTGGAGTCCAAGGTAAGGTACATTTTCAGTTCTTTTCAAGTATCTTCTGAGATACAAGGGCAGTACAAGGCAAAGCCACAAAGCCTGAGAGCTGGAGGCCTTAAACTTCACAGCCTGCGCTTGGCTGGCCATTGTGCTCAGTACATGAATTAAATATTAAATGTTAGCAAGGGAGCTTTTGGTTAGAACCAGTGATCCCAAATATGTGGTTTTGGGACAGATTTTGCATAACTTTTTGGCTGGAGTTTCTCACAGCTCTTTTCAAGCAGACACTGCTTTCTCTGGGTCCCTTGTCTGAAGACCACTTCATTTCAGTACTGCAACATAGAAGTGGCCTGTACTTCAAAATCCTTCAGCTTGTCAAATCATTGACTAAGCTAACTGTTTGAGGTAGCAGCATGCTGAAGATAAGCCAGACAGAGAAATATTAATCTCCCTTTATATACTTGCATATTCTTGTATATATTCCTATAGATAATGAGAATGTGTTTTAAAAGACAATACATTATAACTTAGCCAGCTGGGGAAAAGGGTTAAAAGGTGTCTCCTATTACTCTACAGGATGTTCTTTAAAGAAATATTGGTAGGTTTTTATCTTTGGACACATTCAGTGGTCAAGGAGCTGGATGGGATCACATAAGCATGCAGTGTTTATTATAAAATAAGTGAAGATGTTTTGTATCTATAAATAATGAAACAGGGCTTTCAAAAGTCCTTGCACTTGCAGAAGACAGTTAAATCTTGAATTATCAGTTTAACCAATAACATATTGCTGTTACCACAACAAAGCCTTTAAAAGTTTAAGGTTCAACTGCTATTAAGAAAACCTTAACATAGAATTCCTCTCTACATTTACCTAATCAGATGAAATAAGTACATTTCCTGTTTAATCAAATCCGGCCATGCTGCACAACAACTAAAAGTTCAGGACTGAATAGAAGATTTAAAAACACAGCTCAGTTTTGTTTCTTTCAAGCCTGTCATTTGCTGGCCAAAGGGCACTGGCAATGGATTATTTTTATTAGCAAGAAAAGTTTTTCTTGTGCTGCAAATCAGAGAGGCATAAATCTCTGTAACAAAGCAGTGTTAACCTAAAGGAGGCTTTGGTTCTGTTTTAGTTTGGTTTTGGTTTTGGTGTGTTTTCTCCTTCTGTGGGAAACCCAACCTTCCTTACTCCAAACTATTTCACAAAGCCCAAAGGATCTCTAACATTACTGCAGACAGGAAAGGACAGAACACTCAGCTGATGAAAGTTTGAATGTGGAAATGGGAGTTGAAGAGTGATTTGCTCCTCCTTTCTGCTGACCTGAGATGGGAGTTCCTCTGAGGACTTCCAGTAGGGTTTGACTGCACATAATTTCGGGATACAGATGACTGAAACTAGCTGTGACTAAAACATCCTGGTTTTATCTGCTACTGTTATGCCAAAAAACTATTTAGAGAAGAAAAATCCATTCTCTGCAGTGATATGACAGAATACTGTTGAGATAATGCATGCTCTGTGGTGCATGTAGGAAGGCATCAGTACTGGCAGCCTTTTATTTGCATTTCCCATTTGCTGGTATATATCTTCTGACCACATGTGAAAACAGATTCATCTCCATGACCTGGCATGGGGAACCATCATGGTGCCCTGTGCCAGGGCTGTGCCAGTGCCAAGGAGGTGCACAGCCCTGCCCTTGGGCTGGTTCTCTGGTGGGACACACTACCAGCTTGGGGCTCCCCTTCTTTTCTGTAGGGGTCTGTGACAGAAAAATGATTCCTCTGGATTTACTTTCACTGCTTCCTTCTCCCTTCACCGACCCACTAAGTTTACTTGAAGCATTTGAAGTGAATGGAAGCAAAACCAGGACACTTTTATCTGCTTTTTTGTATTTGGGGTGGTAATTTGTTAAATCTCTACACATTTAACTATTAACTGTTAAAGAATGACAGCTATGTAGGGAAATCTATACAGGGAAATACCAGCCCCGTTCTGCTCTTTGCTTCTGCTGTCTGCAATCTGTAAATGCCACCGAGCTGGGCTATGGTATGTGCCAGTCAGCAGCTTCTCTCTGCTCTCTCTCCCTCAGTTTCCATGACAGCACCACTGACTTGTTAGTATCGAAGGAGAACAGAGAAGTGCCTAGCAAACATTTCCTCTTTAAAGCATTTCCTGCTTGCTGGTATTGCCACAGCTTTCACCCCTGCCTGCTATGGATCTGGCTTCAGTTCCTGAGTAGCTGCAGTCTCTTGGCTCACTCCTGACATGGCTGCAGGTTATGGCCTGGTGAACGGTGGTGTTTCCAGGCTGTTATCAGCTGGAATTCAGAGACATTGACTGCAGTGGGTATTTTCGGAGCCTGGCTGTTCACTGAACCAATGCTATTTTGCTGGGAAGACAGGCAAGCTTATTTTCCACAGACTTTTTCATACTCCCTGATACTCCCTGAGCTTCTCTTAGCTTATGCTCACCGGGGAGGGCAGACTGAGGAGCTGGGTCAATAAAGCTGCAGGGCTAATACTCAACAGCGTGGGTGAGCAGCACTGCAGCCCTGGTAGTCTCCTGAAGTCCAGGAATTCAGGACATGGTGGCTTGATGACTTCCCCTGATACTCCTTTAGCCCTTCTGCTGTGTCTGCTCTGCCAACCACAGTGCTTTGAACCTCTGACCCTCAGCTGCAAACCTGGAAGCAGTGTGTGGGCAGAGGGAATAAGATGCAGACTTTCCAGTCTCCTACACTGATTTAAAAGGTCCTGTGGCAGGGAAAAGCAGCTTCTCTCTCAGCCTGTCTCTCTCACATAGATGAAAGGAAACCATCCTCCTGGTGTGAATCTCTGCCAGGAGAGGGAGAGGACAGGGCTAGAGAAGCAAATGACTGCAAATGGACACAGCACATTTACCCATCTCTCCCTCCTTTAGCTGTGCAAAGCACTATTCCAGAGCCATCTACAAAGAATTTACTTGGAGTTTCTTTCAAAGCCAGTCCCATTTTTGTACATCTGCCTGCCTCTCTGATCAGACTCACACAGATCCCTGCAGCCATGGCTCCTGAATTCCTTCCTTCCATGCTTCCTTCCTACTACAACTCCTGTGCTGATGTCTCAGCCCCTCTCAGTGACCTTGTCCACTTGACATAGTGGCAAGTCAGGCACTTAATCCTCCCACTGGATCAAGGTCTTTCCCCTGCTTTGTCCAGTCTTCTCTCTAGGGCTTAGGAACTGTTCCAATTTCACCCTGCAGTCTCATTCCTCCCCTTGTGCTCAAGCTGCCACTCTGACTGCCCTGCCATGGTTGCTCAGCTCATAGGCTGTGCTTCCACTTTGTCTCCTCTGTGTTGACATTAGCTGAGGCAGGATGTTCTGTTCCTGTCTGTGCTGTGTTTAAGTGCTGACTGTTATGACCTGCTCTGTACTTTTGAAATTGGTGCAAAGCAAGCAGTTGTAAAAAGATGCAAGGTTGCATCATGCTAGCCAGCATCTGATACAGGATGCTCTGTAGCTCGTGCAGAGCTGAAGGCTGAATTCTGTTGCTCCACCTCATGCCAAGTGTGGGTCTTCTGTGTTTTCACTGCTCTGAAAATAGCACTTGTTCAATAAAATGTAAAAATTAGTCACAGCCCATCTTGCTAAGGGCTGGAACTGCTACTGTTGCCTGGAAACCACTGTGCTGATAAAATACAGGAATATACATAAAACAGGATATATTAGCCAAAGAAGGAAAGACAAAAAGTCAATCGCATGAGACAGACTAGCATGACAACTCTCAAAGTCCATGCAAAGCAAAGTTGTTCTCAACTTCCCTTATGAATAACAACCTGTGCTTAAATCTCTTCCAGGGCTCATCTGTCTGTCAGGTGACAAGCATAGGAGTGACTGTTATACTACTTTATACCTCACGAGCCTGCTACAACTTGTTCATCTTATCGTTTTCCCAAACCAAGAAAGTCAACTCTTTTGATTACGATTGGTACAACGTGTCAGATCAGGCAAGTATGAAAATATTTGCTAATGAGAAAACCTAATTCTCTAGCTGTTGATTGACTTCCTAAATGCTATCACAAGAGGAATAAATATATTCAAACCCTATTTTATTTCTTTTATTCAAGGCATGAAGATTGTTTTGCTCCAGAGATACAAATATCTGATCATTTTGGCATAAGGATAAAAAATCCAGCTCTGTGCTAAAAGAAAAAAGTAACCACAAGACTAATAATTTTTAAAAATCAATCTTTTATTTACCTTGATTTTGTTGTCAAAAGAAAGAGCATCTTTTCTTAAAACATGTATTGTGTCCACTGTAAAGACTGTAATGTACTTAGAGAATCAGAAAAACAGTACTTGATTCCACTGAAATGCTCAGTTCTAAGACATCATGACATCTCCCACCACCATCCAGGGCTGTGGGGTTATTTACTTTAATTCTGGAATTAGCATGATAATTTCTGTTGTTTTAGGATAAGGCTCTGACTCTTCCCAACCTTTAATTGCAAGTGACAATTTACACTTCAAACTAACAGTAATAAAAACTCTAAAGGAAATAGCGGGGGATTCTTTGTTGAATTCTAATAAATTTCAGTATCTAGCTCTTTTCTTTGCTTTGAAGAGTGTATTTAGGTCCCAGTATTTTTTCAGCTCTGGGCCAGGGTCTGGATCGTGTGTATCTTTTTTTTTTGGTCTCAAAATCCCTTGTCTCCCCTGCAATCAGCAAGCACCTGCAGACCCAAAGCAGTCTTCCCAGCCATGCAAGGACCTTGTATTGCCCAGGTGGCCAAGCAAACCTGCAGCCATTAACAAATTTCTGTTGAGCAGTAGGTAAAACTCTAATTAAGAAGTAGGTAAAGAGTAGGATAGGATTGCCCTGAGGACCTTGTTATGAGTAAGTTGAGTAGGGTCTGTCAAGGGACCTTTAATCAGCCCTCTGCTGCAGTGCAGAGAAGAGGACTGCAGGTGTTGCCAGTGGAATTAGAGCACAGAGGTTACAGCAGAAGGGCATTGGGCTCTGACTTTCTCCTGAATCAAACAATTTCCCTCTTGTTAAGCCCTGAGGAGTTGCTGCTGCTCCTGCTGACCCCTTGCAGGGGACAACTTGTTCTCTGACTCCTGCAGTCTGGAGTAACAGGGGCTGGTATGGCCAGACTTCCTTGATCCTGTTTGCCCTCTGGAGGCAGAGGTTGTTCACTGGGAGCTCACTGGAATGCTTTTTAGCCCTTGAGTTACTACTACATGTTTTGAACATCTATTCTGGCTTGTGATGTTAGGGTTGCATGGATTTTGGGGTAAGTTGTTTGAACTATATGTAAAGGGCCTGGAATGAAGGAGTGGGCACTCAATTTGGTACCAGGCTCAAAAGACACATTTAATATTACAGCCCAATAAATGTACTGTAATATTGCTCAGGTCACCGGTCAGAAGCATCCTTTTCTCTCCTTTACAAAACACATGAAAGGACAAGATTTGCCCTCTGTAGCTACAGGCAATGGTGGAGATCTAGAGAGAAGATCACAGCTAATGTTGCAGTGCCAGCAGAGTTATTCAGCCTTAGAATGTGCACCAATTTGAACAGACCCAAGCCTTTCATTTTTAAAAGCAATGCCCTTGACCATTGATTGTTCCTTTACAATTATTTCCAGCCGGAAAGGGACTGGAAAACTAGTTTCTCATCACCTGAATTTGATCACTTCATCAAGTGATTGCTTGCCAGGCTTTTAAGCTGAGAAGATCCCTGCATTAAACTGATATTTCTGAAGGAAAGATAGCAAGAGGAGGAAAGGGAAATCATGTACCCAAGATAGCATATTGATTTTTTTAGTATGCCTTTAATCATTAGCCAGGTTGATCTGGCTCTACAGACTGGTATTTCTGGCATTGCCCCCTGCACCTTCAAATGAGCTGCCATCTTTATTTTTAAACACTTTACTCTTTTTCTTTTCAACAGGCAGATCTGAAATGTCAGCTGGGAGATGCAGGTTACATAGTGTTTGGAGTGATCCTTTTCATCTGGGAGCTCCTGCCTACTTCCTTGGTTGTGTATTTCTTCCGTGTTCGAAACCCTACAAAAGACCTAGTAAGTGGAATTTGTTAGTGTATTTGCTAGTGTAATGTCCAGGCAAGTCTGAGGGGCTCAGCTGCTGAGGGATCTTTTGCTTCTTTACATTCTGACTTCTCTTTTTCAATGTGTCCTCGGCAGAATAAGAGCAACCAAAACTTCCCACTTCTTTATGCTAACTCCTCCTGAAAGAAATTCATCAGGTTTATCCAGAAAGAAAGGCCAGGTTCTCAGGCAGGTTATCTAGAAAACCAGGAGCTTTCTTAAGCATAGGGACAACTTCCCTTTGAGTTAATGCAGCATTTTATTGGAATTGGTGGAAAAGCTGTTTGTTATCCAAACTTGGCATCTTTCATCACATAGCAGTGAAAATGCTTGTGTGCTAACAGCTCAACAGGGTTATGAAATAATAGTTGAATTTTTTCCAAGTCAAAGACCAGTGGCCATAATAAGCACTTGCTGACTTGTTGGCTATTTCAGAAGACCAGAAATTAAAGTGTGAGTTGTAAGGATAATTCCCCATAAATGTCCTTAATATCTATGGAGGTAATAGATGGACAAGCATTTTTTTGTAGTTGTAGGCAATGTCTCCAGGTCAGCTGGTTGACAGGCACACAGGCAATACCAGCCCTCACTAGGATTACTGAGGTAATGTCTCTGTTTCTGTAGGCCAAATAAAACCAAAGCTAATATTATTCAAAAGGGGTGTAAATGGTAAATACACAAGTAAAAGAAACAACAGAATAACCTAGACAAGGTGATGGGCTTTATCCTCATTGATAAATAAATAAATCCTCATGCACATTTCAGAGACAATGATAAAGCCAAGATGAACAAGGAAGCAATACCTGACATTGCACTAAGAAACCCCATGGATCCCAGTGCCTATGACAAAACCATCTCAGACTCACTCCTGCTTAGGAGTTAACCAGGACAACTGCAAAGAGAAGAAATGTTTTTAAGTATAGGCCAGAGGTCCTGTTCTTCTAAAAAGTGACCACAGAGAGATCTCATTTAATTTAAAGTGGGCTTAATAAGACTAGACCTGGTGGCCAAGTTTGGATAGTGTGCGGGAGATTCAGAGAGAATGAAAATAATGGAAGTGATCTAATCACTCATTTTGAAAAGCTAATCCCATGAAGGCTTGGAATCCTAAGCAAACAAGAGCTCAAATGGAGTCAAACAGGCAGTATTCCCTCACAAGAGCATGGCAGTAACATGTATAACATATTTTTGCATTGTAATTTGCAGAAAGCCTTAAATCTCCATAAAGATGCAGTTCAGAAGAGGCAATCAGTGATCCTGCCTCAGTATCTGCAATTGTACACTGCAATCAGTATCACTTCTTTTATGGATAACTTTTTTAGGGTAAACATTATTTGTCACATGGGTTAGGTCATATATAGATTTTTTTTTTTCACATGGGACAAATATTTCTTGGAAGACCAGAAATAAGTAGAACTGAACAAAAAATGAAGGGATTGTAGCAAAAGAAAACTGAACTTCAGTGTGAGGTTGCCACAAGAGGGAGATCAAGGGCCGCAGGATTTTAGGCTAATGTATTCAGTAGGTTGCTACTTGGCCAGAAAGCACGGGGTTAGAATTAAAGCTAACCCTCCTTTAGTTAAAAAAATCATAACAACCAGTCTGATTAGGTAAAAATCAAAATTATTCTTTAATTTTTAATAAACGATCCTGAGAAATAGTTCTTTGGTTTCAAGGTTCATTTGGGATTTCAGAAACAAAAAGTTTGAGTAGAGGCATCTTGCATTCAGCATTACTTAAATATGAAATAATTCAGTGAACATGAAATAATTCACTGAAATAATCAGTGCTTATAGCCTGGAATTAGCTGTCTGTTGGCTCTGGTGCTTACACAGGTTTACAGCAGAATGTGGCCCTACGCCTTGCCAGACAAATGTTGGAAATGGGGGCATGACAGAGATGCACTTAATCCTCATTTCATCTTTGAACGGTCAAAGTTATTTAGCACATAAAATAAAGGGGGAGACCAAACTGCTCTCCTTTTTAAGAGAGAAGATGTCATCCTGGCTTATTCACAGGCACAGCAAACCCCTCTTCCCTGGGGATGGGAGCAGTGGATCAGTGGTTGAGGCTCAGTGGGTTCTTAGATGTCCCTCTGTGCTATTTCTGGAATCAAACAAATTTCTTGCATCATGTATGTTTTCTGTTTTGATTCACAGGGGAAAAAAAGTGAAAATGCTTTGTAAATGAAAGAGGTACATGTACACTCCTTTCCCTGTTTTGTCAAAGGACCTGACCTCAGGATTTGACCGTCACAGCACATTTGAACCTCACTATAGATTAGATACTGAAATTGCTTGGTGAGGGCCTAAGGGACTTTTCACATGTGGGTTCACTAAGCAGGATGCCAAGCTTCAACATGATCAGTTCCTGTGGTAAGGGAGTTAAGGCACCAGAAGAGAGTGTTAGCAATGTGGGAGGTAAAAATCAAATCTCTTTAGATATTCCATACCTTTCCAGCTCCTCAGCTGCTTCCTATTGCTCACTTCAGGTCAGCTGCCTGAAAGCATGAAGTGTCCTGGATGGACAGGAATTCAGCAGAAAGGTTGAATGCAGACTGGTGGCTTCAGAAGAAGGTCAGGTGTTAGCTATGAAATAAGGATAAATAAAAAGCTGTTGAGATGAATATCATTGTGCTGGTAGACATGAACAGTAAATGCAAAACTATTTCAGTTGTCTTCAGCAAATGCAAAACTGCGTGTTTTATTTTGGAAACCGTGAGGTAAGTTGGCAGCAACTTCTTCTGGAAGTCAGGCACCAGGCAATTGATAAACAGCTATTTGATACATATTGCAAATACTGACTGAGGTTTCCCTTCCCTCAGGCCAATGCAGGAATGGTCCCAAGCCACGGCTTCAGTCCCAGGTCTTACTTCTTTGACAATCCCCGTAGATACGACAGTGACGATGATCTGGCCTGGAATATTGCACCACAGGGGGCACAGGGCAGGTGAGACACAACAGTGAACTTCTTGCTGCCCAAAACAGAAACTGGAGGAGCAGGAACTCTGACACACCACAGAAGACGGATGTGAATTGTCCAGCTGCAATTGCTGTGTAAATCCCAGCAGGGTGAGGGGAAGCAAAAGGGGAAGCTGAAGTGGACAGGCAGCACTGAGTGAATGTGAGGGTCCAAGGGCACTGTAGACACCATAAAGACACAAGAATGAAAATTGTTACATAATTTAAGAATTGTACAAATATACTGCTCATCGAAAAACTCAGGTCAGAACTTTGTTTCATCCTCTATTTCTTCCAAGAATGGCTTCAGAAATTCCATTTACTCATTCAAATTTGAGAGCAAGACTGCCTAGAAAAACAGCTGTCTCCCTGCTCAGGCAGAGCAGGGAAAAGCTGGACAGCACAGGTTTCAACTTAGGCTGCCCTGTAACATGGTTAAATATCTTGAGGGCGACCTGAAATGAAGGGAGCATCAGTGTTCCCAGATGGTGAAAGCTTAGAAAAGTCCATCAAACTGCTGAAATCCCACACAACCCAGAACTGGCACAAAAATTCTGTCTTCTCTGCACAGGTGTGATGTTTGGGAAAGGATTCCAGTCCAGGAAGGAGCAGTTCACATGAAAAATGGTAGCACCCAATTCAGAGAAGGAAAGGCACTGACAGGACTCTATCCTGCCCTGAAAGGAGTCTCAGTTGTGTTTTCCCTTTGCTGTTGCTGTAGCTACACTATGATATGAATAGATTAATGTAACCCAGATCTAGTTCTTGTCACTCATTCAGGTGAGACAGTGTAGTCACTGTCTGTGAGCCTAGACCATGGCTCAGTAAAGTTGCACACTCACTATTTACAGTTATCAGTCATCCTATTCCTGCATTAGTTAGTTTTTCACATAGTAACTAGGCCCATGGAGAATGCTAGAGGTGGCTTTGAGCCAGCCTGGTATCACCCTGTCTTCCACACTGAGCCATCAGGGAGCCAGCCACACTGGTAACACATGCACAGCTCCCAGTGGAAGCCAAACCAGCCACATGCACTGTGTCATGCTGCTCATGGGAGAAAAGACAGCATGGCAGAGCTGCAAACCATGTCCTGGGCTCTGGGACACAGACACGGGAGATTTAGATCTCTGACAGGGCCCTTGCAGTGCCAGGACTTGGCAGGGATAAGCAGCACCATTTCTGGGATTTTCCAACACCTTCTGGAACAGCAAATCAGAAAGAAGGGGGTCTTTAGTGAACTGAGAGAATCAGGAAATAGATAATGAATACTTGGGCCAAAATAATTGACAGATCAGAAAAATAGATAGCTGTCTGTACCTCTGGTTGGGGGCTTATTTTATTTTTGCACTTCAGCATGAGAACTATCTCTGCATAATTGCATTTTCCCCATATTCTCTAAGTAGGTGCTTAAAGAATCAATCTGCCAGTCACTAATTCTTCTATTTTCTTTCTCAGTTTCTCTCCAGACTACTATGACTGGAGCCATCAGAACAACAGCTTCATGGCTTACATAGGATCCCTCCAACAAGATCCAGCCCTGGACACAGACCGGCCGAGCCCTATTTAACTTCAATAAACTACAGCGTTCTAGGACATTCCAATGTTAAAGCCAATGTTCCGAAAAACAAAGCTTAGCAACTTTTCTTCACCTTTTGGTTTTTAGAAATTTTCCTATGCACACATAAATGAAGAACCTTACCATGAGCTTTTCATAGTTCAAGGAGAAGTATAAGCTAATGATTTAAACTTTGAAGACTGTTCCAATTAATACCTTGTTCTAAGCCATGGTATTTTGGCTTTGAATAGAGTTGTTAGAAGGTATAATTTAATCATTTTTATGCTCAATTTAAAAGAGCAAATTTCATGAAGTGAAATGGCATAATTATTTTCTAAGTATTTTTATTTTTACACTGTGTATAGTTAGAAATACATGATTATGATCAATATACTGTAAACACATGAATAGATTTTTCAAATGCATGACAGTTGCAATTTTTATGTGCACATAAAAGCCTGTAAGAAAACAATATCAACCCAATTAAATACTGTCTTTTCAAGTTATTGCTATGTTCTCAGAGCACAATTTACTCTTTGGATGTCACTGCTTACTCAGTGTGGTGTGATAGTTGGAGGCAAGAAGTTACCTGTACCCTATATTTTTCTAAGAAAGTAAGAAAATTGTATTTTCTCAGCAGCTTAGGGACAGTCTCATAAGAGTGGAGATGGGCATCTGCTGCAACTGGAGCACTGTGAAGTGCAAAACAAGCTGAAAATTTGTATGCTTGAAAAAGTAAAGCTATGCAATCGTGTCCATCAATTAGATCTATATATATTACATGGAAGAGTCAGTCAAATACCTCACCAGGGAGAGGGATACATAGAACAGTATAAAAAAACAGACTTGTTTATTTATAAAGAACCTGGGAATTGCAGTGTGGGAATAGAGCAAGAGCCGGAAGTACATAAAGCAGTAGAATCTCAAAAGTGCCTTTCTGCATACCAAGCAAGCAGAAAAGCTGTGCTTCAGCCTTTTATCTTCAGGGATAAATGTAGTGAGCTTTGAGGGGGGTAATGGTGGATAAATAATGTTCCAGGATGTGACGTAGCAGAGAGTAAGCCTAAAAGTAATTATTAGTAATCTAAGGCAAACAGGAACCCTGTCTATACTTCAGGTCTTTTTATTATGCCCAGTTCTCAGCAGTGAAGAACTCTGTACACCCTCAGCATCTCTTTCTGCTTATCTAAGTGGAACAAATACTGTAACTCAATCCACATTTTCCCAGGAGATAAATATACTACTTCCAATAATTTTACTTCTATAAAAATATTCCATTTTGAGGTGTACTAAAGCATTCCCAAATGATGGACAAGCCTCATGTTTTCCTCATGCTCGACTTCAGGAAGTACAAGTAGTTGAGAATTCTTATGCACATTTCACAGAGAATACAAAGAGTAAAAAAATACAGGACGGGGAGTAGATCTGATCAGATCTGCTTGAAAGCCAAAGTGCCATACTCCCACATCAAGACTTCCACAGCATCTTTGGGTTTTGGGGTCTTTGTAGGAAAGCCAAAGCACAAGCCTTGCCTCCAGCAGAGGTAAACTATTTGCTGTCCCAAAACTTACATTACATTCTTCACATATATTCATGGAAGAAAAAAAGCCAATTAAAGTATCAGTCAGATTAAAAGAAATAACCCAGGGTTGGGAGAACTGAAATTTTATTAAACACTTTGGAGGTCTACAATCATGTTTGTACAAAACTGCCTGAAGACCCAGTGCAAGAGAAGTCTGCAGCAATTTCATTTTGTTCACAGCAGTTACAGCTGCACAGTAAAAATGTAAGAGAATTCTCCACTTAGAACAAACTTCAGCCCTATGCCCAGTATGCACACAAAAAAAGTGGAACTGCAAATGACTGTAACCAACCATAGTGATGAACTAAATACTCTAAAACACAGGAAATTTGAACAACAATGTGAGAGGTACGATCTAAAATTTAATTTATCATCACCTGTGTAACAGGCACTTACTCACCTAAGCTGGGGATGAAATATGTCTATCAAATTTCAGTAAGATAATTTGTTAAAAATGCATACATGGAAGTAAAAAGAGAATTCTTTTCCTTTCAGAGAAATAATTTCAACATGAAGACCCCCATTGCATGAACAAACAAACAAACAAAAAAAATTCACAAAATTGTTTTTATAAGATATTCTGAGAAAGGGACAGAAGAGACTTAATTTCTAAATAAGCCTTTTTGTATCTTAAAACAATTTGACTGAAACTGGGGCTATATTTGGCAATATCCATACAGAAACGTATTGTAGTTCTACAATGGATTCCTGATGTGCACACACACCACAGTGCAATGTTATCAGCAAGAAATATACAGGTTACCTTCATCTTTTGAACGAAATTTAAGTGAGAGTGAAAATCTGCTCATAATTTTAATCTTACATGACTATTACAAAAGGAATTTATGTAATAGCTGCCAAGTGTCATTGAAAGGTAAATGAAAAGCAAAAAATATATTTTCAAATGAAATACCAAAAAATTACATCCAGAAAAAGAAGGTGTAGCAGAAAATACTTTAATTTGCATTTTGTAGATTCAAACATAGCAAAGATTCAGAAGTGTTTAGATCTCAATAAGCAGTTCCAACATTGATTCTGATTTTAATAAATATTACATTTTAATAGGATAGCTATATGGAGAAATTGTGAAGCGATGAATTGCTGATTGCTACTTTATAAACATGAGCATCAAGATTATTTACAACATATTACAGGTCATTTCCCAGAAAAGCACAAAGCAAGGTCAGATAAAGGCAACCCAACCATCAAACACAACTCAAGAAAATGTGGCACAGTGTATTTCATGCACATACAATGACAGCACAGATCATCAGCTGAAAACTAGGAAAACACTTATTATTCCAGCTTACACAAGTCTCTATATTTCATTGTTTTAAATTTATATTCTGACCTACCTTCTCAGGCACTGAAGAACAAGTTATTCAGCAAGTGCCCTACTTTTTACCTATGTAGTTTGCACCAAGTCTTTTTTCACCATTTCACGCAAGTCTTCATGACTTGGGAACAATTAAACATTTTTGTCTTTGTCTTCTCACTACCTCTGGGATTACAATCATTGTGTCATTTGTACAAGAAAATGTACTGCTACTCTGAAATGAATGGCAGACAGTGTTGACAAGCTGATCTCCAACAGGGAGCTGGAATTTAAAATAGTTTACAGATCATGGACGGTGTAACTAACCTTATTCTTTAGTATAAAAAAAGAGCTGTAAATTTTTAAAATTTAATTTAACATATAAAGAACTAAGTCATCCAACTCACACAGCAAAACTTCATAGGCAGCATAGTCACAGAATGTACATCAAATACAGTAAAAAAGATGGTGACAGGAAAATTGTTTCAACTAGATTTGTTACAGGAAAAATCTTATGTCCTATCTCTACAATGACAGTGAAGTGAAATGCCTTCCATATTTGATCATCAAGAGATATGTACCTTCAGGTGCAACAGAACTTGCACACCCAATTTGCTGTTCAGTTGCATTCCTGTGTTCCCATGACACAAAGGAAAAGAAGAAAAGCTTCACATCTCTTTATGTCCTTACCCTACAGTATTTGCCTTGTGCCAACGAGGGCTGCAAGGACCAGGTGTCCAGGATCTGCATGCCTGAATCTCTCACCTGTCCCATGAGCAAGTGCATGATTCTGCTTCAGTGTCTGTTGATTTTAACCAGGCACAGGTGGAAAAAGAAAAAAAATAGCAAGTTGCATCCCCAGGAGGAGGCTGGAAGCAATTCACTTTCCCCACACAGCAAGGGGAGAAAAGGAAGAAACGTTTCTGAGACTTAGGTCCTTCCTGGGGCAATGCAGTCATACAGTTTTGTTTTTTATTTTAACTAGAAAATCCTGCCTAAAGCTTTAGGCACTATAATATATAACAATACAGATAAATCCCAGTTATAGGGCACTCTTCACACAAGTGAGCCTACAGTTCTAGCCCTTGCAGGTCTATCCAAAAGGCAAAGAATTAACAGCCAATTAAAAATTACACTCTTTCAATATATACAATTACTCAGAAGATTTGGATACTCTGTATAACTCATCTACCAAACACAGCTGTTCACATCTGAGCTACTTACCTAGATTCCCACTTCAATTTAATAGAGAAAAATAAACTTTGAGGGTGCAAATACAGAGCTTGGAAGAGGCCAGATGAATGCACCTAGAACCCTCCTGCTCCTCTACCTAACTAGAAAACAAAAGCCTGTGATGACTTGCTCAGACACAGGTGCCCACAGGCCAGAGAGGCTACCAGGAAAAAACATAACATCCCCAAACTGGCATCAGCTTCCCCTAACACCATGTCCAATTACCTATAAGATTAAACAGAAACTTCCACTGGGATACCAGTTCACTGCCAATTTGTGCAACTATCACCAAAACTTCGTAAGGGCGGTTTGGATTTTTTTTTTTTTTTTTTTTTTTTTTTTTTTTTGTTTTGTTTTATTTCCCTTTCTATTCTTTTAAATTTCATTTAGCATATCCCAGTTTGACACAAAGGGGTTAACTTTCTTAAGCAACAGCATTTTTTATAAAAGCCAAGTGTCAGCAGAATAGCCTATTTCATTTCCAGTCAGGTAGAAATTTGAGGCTAGTCTGGAAACAAAGGACAGAGTGTATTCCAGCCTTCAGAAAATTTCAGCTGTAAAGGAACACAGTATGGAAGCCAATACAATTACAATCAATTATATAAATAGGTCACTCAGTATCTAAGAGGGTGAAAAATGTTTAAGAGCACTTAATTTTGTGAAGACTTGGTTTTAAAAACAAGAGATGTATCTACACTGCACCAGCACTTCCTACATTCATAACACCTAACTTCAATTTTAAACATGCTGGTTTAAAAGAAATTATTACTTCATTTTAAATTTAAACCAATATTTGGTTGCTACTAACAATAATGCTGTTTCTGAATTCTGTTTTGACACTGGTAAGTTATCACTGACATTTGTGGACAATGATACATGAGTAATTTCTTATTTTATGAAAGTAATGTTATTAACATACCCGTTTTTTATGCTGAATATCCTTTTAAAGAAGATACAGTATGGGTTTGCATAGATAGAGTATGTGGCATTAAATGTCAGTATGATTATGAATTTTAAAAAGCATCTTTTTTAAAAGTGACTACAAAAGCAAGTTATTTTTACACTGACCTTTTAACATAGCACTCAAACATAACCCATAAAGAGCAAATTTATTTCCATGGCTCAAAGACCAAGTGTGCTATTTTAACATTTAAGACACTAAAAAGACAACTTTTGGAAACTGAACTTGTGATTACAATCTAGAAAAATAATATGGAGTAAACAGAAATTTGATTGACTGAGGTTTTTCAGCTAGCAGCACTCCACTAACCATTTCCCCTGTCCTGATCTCTACCTCCAAGTAAATGCAGGTAAAAGGCAGCAGCAAGGGGCTACAGAAAAGTCACTTTCAACTCTGCTGCTTCAGAGACAAAGTAATAATTAAAAAAAAAAAGTGCTGAAAAGCACAAGACAAGGGTAAAAAAAAATGGTATCATCATGATGCAAAGAAGCCCAGCATGAAAAAATTTCTGCTCGGTAAATTTGCTATTTTTAAGTAAGTTTCATTATTACAGCAAGAAGCTAAAACTCAGCAAGAGCCTTATTTCCTTTTTGTGGTTAGTTTTTTTTGTTGTTATTTTTTTCTTTGTTTGTTTGGAGGTTCCCCCCGCTTCCTTTTGACAGTCAGAACTAACATACCAAATCCTCAGAATACACTGAAGTTCAGTAAATGGGGAGACACAGAAGTGATCCCCCCCTTTCCAGACAGGCCAAGTCAGGGTGGAGGTACATTTGTTTTCATATAAAACAGCTGTCTCAGAAAGACAAGGAAATAAGAAAATTTATGAAGTTTCAGTACAACAGAACTGTGAGCAGAAAACTTACAAAATAAACAGATCAGCATAATTTACACATTTAAAAACTATATATTCCATTCATAAATATATTTTCTAATTAATAACCATTCCTAGTTTAAACATAAATATTCAAGTTGGGATTTGATTTTACTTTTTATCAGTTCATGTGAGTCCTGTAAGGATCAGTTCCTTCTGCTCAATGCAGTCATGTAAATGATCTTCACTATCGGGCTGTGCAAAGACCTTCATTACCTAGTTTGTTGTAATAAAACTTTAAAATTCTGCAACTCTTTTATACTTGTGGAAAGCCTGTAAAATAAAAACCATCAAAGTGTTACCAATTCAGCAAAAGAGAAGTACAAATTATCACAATCATTTTCCTTTAGATTTTTCCTCAGACACAATTCTGTTCTCAAAAAGTCTATTGACTCTCCATTTTACATTAACATAATATATGACAGGGATTAAAGTTTATATATAATGTTTAATCATCTCAGCTTCATTAAACTTCTAAAAATCCCTAACCACAGGTAGTAAAGTTTATTACATTGTTTTATCAGATTGTTTAAATAGATTGTTTAAACAGGAACAGATTGTTATATTCAAGATCTGAAGAATCAACATAATGAGCAAAGCATGCTCTATGTAAACTTCTTTTAAAGCTGTTAAAATGTTTCATCATTTGAAGGAGATAAATTTGATTAATTTTTTTAAAATGTAAGAGACTTAAGTTTCATCTTGCAGAAAGTAGATTTATGAGACTTGAGACAGAGAGGATGAATTAGATCCAAACGTAAAATGAAGACTAAGGCTAATACTCAGTTTGAAGGCATTAAGTTTATCAATATTACTGGTAGTAATTCAGCCTTTCAAAACCTACAGCTATGTGTACAATACCTTCTTTCCACAGAAACTGAGTATTGGCACTGAAGTTTTATATTTTTCTTCTATAAATTTATAACATTTTACCTTCCAAAGGCATTTACAAGAGCAACTATTTCTTGCCGTGTGAGCTGAAAACCTTTTGATGGGCTATTCTCAGGAAGGCTCTGTATTTCCTTCTCAGAAAACAAGATCTTCAGAGCAGTTCCTAAGCCTTGAGTCTATAAGAAAAGTCCAATATTTTAACATCAGTAAAATCATTCCTTCAATTACTCATAAAACCATTAAAAAATAAAACCACACTAATCTAGGCAAACTTTAGTACCAATTCTTATACACTGACCCTCAACCCAAATAACTGTACAAAAACCAGGGCACTAATACAATTGCATGACAGCAATTGTGTACCAGGTTTGCATTTGTTTGCTCAAGTATACTTGCTCTTCACCCTTGCCTTCTTCATCTCTTCTTTTCTCATCTCTTTTCTTCTTGGTTATGCATATGAAAATATGTCCATTACATAGCTTCCAGTTCCTTCCTGTCCCTCACTTATAGATGCCCCAACTCCTGCAGGAGCACATCTCCCCTTTCCCTTTGAAGTCAAACTAAGTTTTTTATGAGGTATCACAACACATGCACTTTTTTCCACCTTCAATTCTAGTGGCAAACAATGCAGCTTCAATTTCAACCCCTATTTTCTACGCAGGAATAGAACAGAAGTAGATTTTCTTATTTTCACTTTTAGTTGGGCTACATAAACAACCACTGGCTTTGACAAGAAGTGGTTGAAGCTGGCTGCAAGAGAATTTTATAGGTCAGGAAATTTGGCCTTCTTCAGTTCTTAGTGAGGAGGAACAATAACAACAGATCAGAAGTATTAACTAGGACAGGATAAGCAGAACTCCAGAAATTCAGCAGAGACCAACAAATTTTTGATGCTGCAAACTCTTTGAAAATTGCACTCTGATAAGTTTAATGTGGTATAGTGGTATAGTACAACAGGCACTCCAAAATAAGTTTTCTCAGTCTGGACTTAACATTAGTCTTGAGGTTTAAAATACTGTTGTCAGTAAAAAAAAAATAGTAGGAGCCAAGAAAATGGAACTGGCTTTCAACTTTCAGCTTTACTGGGCAACTTTGCATTCATTTGCTGTCCTTTGCATAAACTGTGAAAATCTGTATTCTTTCTTTTTCTTACACCTCAATTTGTGGAGTTAAATATCACACTGGATTCCCTAACAAGTAAGTGCTGTGTTTAAAAGAAGGTTTCCCATAAGTGATTCTACAAGGCTCCTCTGATCACTGAATATAGGTAAGATACTGACTGTTAGTAATATCTCACCATGAAGCATCTGCTTTAAAAGTAACTTTTAGAACACAAACTCTACCTTTTAGTAAGCTACACAGCTGTTGACTAAACAAAATAAACAATTTGAAAAAAAATTTAAATGTTAAATAGATACATGTTTAATGGTAAATTAAACATGTATCTATTTTTAATATATAGGTAAGGATACCAAGGACCAAGCATGTGCAGAAAGCCTGAATGCTAAGGTAAGAGGTGTCCTGCCAAAATGAAATAGATGCTTATCTTGGGACCTGCCCCTGCCAGAACACACAGACCTACACAAAATAAACTGTACCTGCAGCTTGCCCCACAGCCTGCATTTGTCACATCCAACACAGTCCATTATGCGGGAGATGTTCTTGAAATGCAATCTGAATTCTTCCTATCAGTTAAAAACAAAATAAGAAAGCTTAAGCTAATGTACATCTTAGCTTTGCAAAAACAGAACATTAATGAATGTGGTATCATTAGAAATCTAGTACCATTAGAATATCAATTCTCTAACCAAAACTGAACAAAACTATTGTTTTATGTAGTCAGGCCATAACAAAGATCCATGAAAATCCAGAATCTGATTTCCAAGTCACTTCTAACAGTTAATTCTTTAAAAAATCCCCCAAAAATACAGAATATGCAGGGTAATGCCTGGATTCTATACACTGATTTCCTACCAACTTTCTCCAAATTTTCTGAGGTATAAGTACTGTATCTGTATCCCATTTTTTTTCCATTATTCAAATCCTTTTTGAACAAACCATCTTTTTGACAACAAGTTACAATTCACAAAAAATATTTTCAAAACTATGGGTAGATTGTTGCTGTGCAACTTTAGACAGAGCAGGAGCAAGCAACAGTGCAGAACTCACCAAGCTGATCTCAATTTTTTAAGGTCCAAAAACACTGGCTGGGCTGATAAAACACTGCCACTTTTCTAATAGCATTTTTTGTAATGCTGATGACATTCCAAACCATTACTGAATAAGTGTTGTAAGTGTTAATAAATATTAAAACAGAACTTCATTACCAACTATGGAATTGCAATTTACACCAGTGGCATGTTAACACCAGAAGCTGATGGTAGGTACAGCATTCCCATTAGGTTCCCATGTCTAGGAACTATGCTTTCTAATGTTAAATATCATATTTCTGAGACTATACTGTATATTGTGTTCTATTACATAAGTCATCATTTTGTAAAGCAAACATGACTGGGTGGGTTCTTTTTATCCAGATATTTATGAAACAGTTACTTTACTTGAAAATAAGCATCACTGCATTTACTGGTAATACTCATGTGCCCCACCACAGTCCTGATGCCAGACTCAAGGCACAAAGCCAGAGATTTCAGTCTTCTTGGAACAGGACAGCACCTCTAAGTTGATTAAAAGGCCTCATATACAGCTCTAGCAAAGGCAGGGATAAAATCTTACTCCCAGCAGTGTGTTTGTGGTAGGCAGAAGGGCTTTCCAAAGTAACACAGCCTAACTCCAAAAACTAGCTTTACCTTTAGTGATTTGGCTCCTTTTTTATCTCCAGCAAACATGGACTTTTCATCAAAGTGCATATGGAAGGACCTAATAAAGACAAAATGCAATCAAAACAAATGCTAGCATAAACTACAGTGCTCAATTAAGCTTGGTAAGCAGCTGATTCCATCAGTGTAAGATATTTTTCAGAGTTCCTAGTCCTTGCAGATTAGGCCTTAAAAAATACTCAGTGGTATTGGTTTTACTGTGCAATCACTGTAACTTGATATCTGTTATTCAGAGTTTTGTTCAAATTAATACTGAAACTGGCCTAATGTTTGCCTTCCAACTGATAATTGCCTGGCTACATCTCAATTACCTAGCAAGACCACGATTAGGGACAGCAATGAAACCACACAACATGTTACCAATCACAAAAACTAGCAAAAAGGAGAGCAATGAAACGGAACTTGATGATATTATGGAATAAATAGAAGGAAGAGGGGATGGCCAAACTACCAGAGGTTAAGTCTGTGATAACAGCAGAATTACTCAGTGGGCCATTAAAAGACTGTATGTACTACTTTCCTTTTCAAAATAAATCATGTGCATCTTATACTGAAGAATCAGAAAAAGCAACATACAGGAAGTAGCCGAGGGTGTTGATTTGTTTGGGGTTTTTTGGGTGCTTTTTGTTTGTTTTTAAAGAATGGTATATTCAAACTATTAATCTGTCCTATCAAATGTACAAATTCCACTTTAAGCCCTCCCATTACTTAAATTTTATTTCTTCATTCCACTCTCCTTCCTGTCCTATCCTATCAAGGATATTCTCACTTCCAAATATAACTAAAAATGTCAAACTGCTGATAAAAACCCCTCCTGCCTTACTTGGTGTCCCTGAAGATATCTAGTAGGAGAGCTTTAGATTCAGCATCCTCGTGGCCGTTGCCAGTGTAAAGGTCGACAACGGCACGCTCAAAGTACGGAGCAACCTTGGACAAGGCACGCAGCTCTATCAGGTACAAGAAATACAAGTTCTTCAGCCTCCTTGGGCCTTCTCCTTTCGTTTCAGCAGGGTCAAAGCGGCGAGTGAACTCTTTCACATTTGGTCCCCAGCGGGGCTTCCCCCACGTTTCTACACAGAGAAAGAAAAAGGGGGGGGCAGGGGTAGTAAAAGAGACACATTTAGAACATAAAGTAACTAAGCGTACCCCAACAACTTTCAGAAAAAACAAGATACATACTACAGATATTGTAGAATTCCATTCAGCAATTTTACCTAGACATACCTTCAAGAAGGTAATTTGCACACAGATGCAGGTTGATGCTAGCATGAAGTCCAGAAATGAGTTTATAAAACACTCTTTTCTCAAGGCACAGACCTGTCCAGGAAAAATGACAAACAGATACCAAACTAAATACTGGAAATAATTCATTAAAATGAATATACCCTGACATTTTAATGATGCAAATCTGCATTGTTGGCTTTCAAGAATTACAATTACAGCACTTGAGTATTGTTAATAAGCCCTTATAGCCATCATAGGAAAAGCTTACCTCCTATTTTTTATCTAAGTAATACTATTAATGACATTTGACATTTTTGCTTGCTATTTTTGTGTTCTAGTAAACACAGTCAAATAAGGATCTGTTCAATTGGCACAGATAAATTGTTACACAAAAATAAGATGCCTACACTGTTTGAGCAATAAATTTGAATTGATGTTGAATTTTTACAGTCTGGAAATCAGAAATATACTGTGACCCATCTTAATTACGATTAAAGCTACCACTGAATTAGAGGAATGGCTCTAAAGAAAAATACCAAAAGGCCCAGAAAACCTTACAGCACTGGAAAACAGCAAAAATACCTCCTTACAGCTGTACTACAAAGTCACTGAAGATTTAAATGCACAGGACAAAACCTTGGAAAATATCACTCGATCAATACAGACTTCTACAGCATCAACAGAAATACAGTAGCATTGAGATGTCAGAATACAATTTATATGCAGAAATTACTTATAATTCCAATTAGAACCAAAGTTAGAGACTACACTTGAAATTTAAAGAGTTTGTTCCTCTCAAAAATATGTTTGGGCAACTTTCCTGCCACTCCAGTCTCCACAAATGGAAGCAGGAAGAGCTGATGGTGAAGGCTACCTGTGAGGCTGACACGTGTCGTCACTTAGACATTACATTTTTAAAGGCATGTAAATTTATATGCTTTCCTATAATACCACCAGACAAGGACAGGCTTAGAAAAGCCAGAATGAACTAATTTTAAAATTAAGTACATTTGACTTACTTAATTTTCAGCACACCTCCAAAATGGGATTTTGATTGCTACTACTGCAATAATAATTTCCATTTCAACATGAATGAAATGAAAAGATTATAAGCTGGGAATAGAGCCACCAAAATCTTTAATTTTCTTTAAAGATGTTTCCAAATAATGATGCTTACCAATATTACTACTAATAATGCCTCTGCTTAAATGCCTAAAATAACCAGAAAATTCAAAGTAACTGGCAATGAAGTGAATTCCCTCTTTATGAAAGATAAAACACTGAAACGTTTAAGGCGTATGCTGTCTAAGTAAATGAGAAGATTTGTAAAGACCCTCAAGGTAAGAGGTATTTGAACAACACTTGAAAGCTCTGCACAATTTACAAAAAAGCCTATGCTATGAAAAATATTTGAGGAGATTAAAAAAGTGCTACAGTGTTCCTTCTAGTGAATATAACACTACATTAACTCATCCAAGAGCCTTTACCTTCTAGCCATGTGTAGAAAGATTCTCCTGTAAATACAAAGTACATAGTTAAATGAAGAATATTCATTTTCAACATTACAGCATCTTTATATTACTATGCATACAACATCAGCTGCCATCTAATTTAACATGAAGTTAAATAATTTAGCTATTAAAATGAGAATAGGCACTGAAGCAGCTAACTTGGAGGCTGGTTTAAATCTGTTGGGGACAGAATAGGAGAAATACAGGAACAAGCATGCCTAAGCTACTGGTCAGGGCATTCAGCAGTGTATGGAAGCACAAGTTTGATTATTTGCACTGCTGGTGAAAGACATGATGGCAGAGTGCAATTCTGACAGCCTTCACTGTAATCTGCCTAAAGGTTTCCTTCAGACTTAGATCTTTTGCCCAATAGCTTTCGGTTGGCTGAAAAATCTTTAAGTCTGCCTCACTGTAGGCAGATCAAATACTTTCTCCCCACTCTCTCCCAGTCTTCCCAAAAGGAAGGGCATTCAAGAAAATACACAAGAAATTGTCCCTCTTTTAAGACACCTGACATCAGTATCAATCGGGTTCTGGAAGAACTAATAACATTATTACAACACATTCTGTTACAAGAATAAGAACCAAGAAGAGAATTGTGTTTTGTTGTTATCCACTCCTCTTACTCCAAAAGAAAATATGAGTTCATTAAAAACATTTTCTTATTAATAACCTGCATAAAAACATAACTTTCCTGCTCTCTTATTTAATAACAGAAACATAACTTTCCTGCTGTCTAATTCGATAACAGTAAAGTGAATAAATCCAAAAATCCAAAACTCTCTAATGCTTACTTCATTTCTGCAGGTCAAGGAAAATAAGATGACTTACCATCATCTCCTCCTTAGAGGGAAAAAGAAAAAGAAATACATAAGCATTAAAAAGATAATTTCCACAGCAAAGCAGTAATGAAACACAGACTTTAATACAAACACTCAAAAAGTGCAAGAAATCTTATTTAATTTATAAAAAATAGGCTACTTTCCTTCCTTAATTCCATTCTTGCTGCTCAAGACCACACAAGACTTAACACATTGTATTAATGAAAGTCACTAAGAAATTTAAATCTTAATAGCAGCTGATTCACATATTCTTGAAAGCTGTACTTTAGCTTCAGAAAAATGGTTGAGAAGCCACAGTCTTTAGTTTGCATTGTTCAACAATCAGTCCAGTGTTCCTTCCTGAAATTCTGATCTCTGAATTAAACAATTCTCACAATTCTTTTGATTTGTGTGTATCAGCTTTTAGTAATTATAAATATTGAGGTATCTTGATTTTCTAGTGGATGGTGATTTTTTAACTGAATCTATTGTCTAATAGTTAATTTTTAAGGGAAATGAGACACACTGATAGAGGAAAGCTGATTCATTTGAAACACCAGGTTATAGCTTTCAACCTAAATTTGAAAACAAATCCCAAGCTATTAGAATACTTTTTTTAAACAATTTTGCACATAACTGATTCTTCATAAGTGTACAGTCCTTCAAATTATTTGTACACTTGCAATACATTGAGCACTATGGATGAAAAATGTACAACTACATTACACCAGGGTAAGCATGAACTGAAGTGACTAAATTAAATGCTTTTTGAAAAAAGAAACAAGAATACAAAAGTGCATTCAAAGTGGAAAACTAGCGTGACACTTCATAAACAGTTTGAGACTTACAATTTAGTTTTCATATCAGCTCATCTGATAATAATGAGCCTATTAATAGGGATAAGATTAGACATGTATGTAATAAAGTATCACACGCTTTAGTCTAAATATAAAAATGTACAGCTATCTCTACAGAAGAAATTTAAAAAGCAGAAAGCACACCTACAGACTGAAGATTGCTATCTGTATTCCTTGTACTGCAACAGTCACTATGTTAAAAGAAGTGCATTGGAAAATAAAACAGGCAGGACCCACCCCTACTAGGCGCCAGTGGATTTAAAGGACGATAGACAGATCGAGGCCTAAAAAATAAGTTGGAAAACACAAAGATCAGTTTTTAGCTAAACTGAGGTACAAGTATAAAAAAATAGGCTTCCTCTCCCTCCCAATTACTTGAAGCAGTTTTCTTCATAAATGCTGTTCCATACTCTCCAAGCAGAAGGCCCCTTGTATCCAGTGTAACGTTCTGGATTGAGCAGCAAATCCACATACTGTGCATCTGGAGATCTCTCATCTAAATAGGAAACATGTTGTTACATATGCCAAGTGATCAATTGAAAAAGATTTAACCAGTCCCACAGAACTAAATATAAACAAGGGGTCTCATATAATACTATTCTGTCTTCCAGTTGGATTTTAAGTGCCATGTATGTAAAAATGCAGCAATATACACACTAAATACAAAGCTCAAAAGCACATAATCTATTCCAAAGTCTCCTGTGTGTCTCTAATTTCTATAATGTCTGATGATCATCTATGTCGCTTCTTTAAATCTACCATAAACACTTGACATGCACTATAGTCCCTTACCCTAGGCTAAGACATAAACAGTGTTTTGTTTTAAATGGCCTCCAAATTTAGGGCTTGTCTGGCAGTATTTGCTTGGGGGTGTTGCTTTTATGAAATGGATATACTGCATACAGCAGGTTGTTAATAAAGACAAGATCAAAGTAGTACATCTTGAAGCTGGTACATACTGTAAATTGATTAGCTAAATCCATTTTTCCTCCAAATACCCTCGTATACTGGCAGAAAAGTCTGAATCACATTGCTTAACTGTACAAAACTTTCAGCATATTGCAGAACATATCTCTTGGTTACCACAGAAAGCATGTTACTTAAGCAGCCTTTCAACAAGCTATACCCTCATCTCAGAAGTTCACTACAAACTTCAGGTAATTTATCCAAAGAAAATTGTTAAACAAGACTCCCTCTGCTTAAAAACATTGTAGAAACAGAAATTGTTTCAAGCTACAACAATTTCTTACAAGTAAAAAGCAGGAGGAATTCACCACTCTGAAATTCTAGGTCAGGATCAACTCATGCTTAAACAAACCCCACATACAATACAAGCCGAAAGTCCAGAGACTTATTCATAGGAATAGGCCAAGAAGTGCCACGTAGTACTTCCTCAGATATCAAAAATCCCCACAGAAACAGAGAGTGAAACTGCTCTAAAAAAAGAGATGATTCTGCATGAGCAGTTAAGCATTGCTTCAGCAGCAGCAAAAACAAAGAAAGGACACTGATACAAGACAGACAACAATGAGTGCCAAATGAGAGAAAGTCAAATTACAGCTTTACTTATTTATTTGACAGTGTGGCTAACCTAAGCAGTTCCTACACTCCCTGATCACTTCAGGGTCCATTTTTCTTCTTGTCATCCACATACTGAGTTTATGTTCTCTGCTGGGCCATGCAACAGAAAGATGGAAAGGTGACCCAGGTTAGTAAGTTTTTTCAGCTAGATCAATTCTCTTATCTAGTTTATGATTAAGCCCAACAGGAAGAGAGGAGAAGAGAGCAAGGGTTTCTGCTTCGTCCCCATGACTCCCAGTAGTTATTCTCTCTCACTCTCCCTGCCCCAGATGACAAACTCACCTCACAAGCCAGTTCATCACAACAGCGTGGGAGGTGGCAGGGAGATGGCAACTTACTTTCCCGCTATTTAGGTAAGCCTAATCAGTTTACCATGCAGAAAGATGCACACCAGAGCCAGTGCAAAAAAAAACCACACTGGAAGAACACAGCTGGGGACAGCCTCCTCCAGCAGGGCATGATATAAGGAGAGATGGAGGTAGAATCAGGAAATACTTAAGTTAGTATTATATCTAAAAGAAATGCTCCTCAACTATACCTTTCACAGCTCAGTATTACTAAAACATGCATGTAGACAACTTGAAGATAGTAGAGACAAGAGCAGATAATTCCACACAACAGTTAAGATCTACAGTAATGCTCATCAGCTGTTACAGAAACAGCTCATATAGAAAGCATTCAGATCAGACACAGAAGTACTGAAAGAGAAGTCCACTGCTAAGTCCACTGCAGCAGCTACTCTCTCAAATGACACCAAACACAAGCCTAAAGGTAGATGAAAACATCTAGCATTATGCCCTAAATATTCCTTGCATAGGAAGCTTTCTAAGGTATTTATTAAAAAGGATTTCAGTAGTCAATCCTGAAGATGGCAATTCCCACACTTACCTGAAAAACACTCCTTTGAACTTTGATTGTTACAAGCAAATAAAAAGACACACACACGTGAAGGAGAGGAAAGACACAATCTAGTATCCTCATGTTTTAACAATAAGAAAGTCCTTTCAAATGAGGATGCAGAAATCATTTGGAAATAGCAAGGCTGGAAGAGGAACAAACTCAATCTAAGCATAGTAAAATAGCAACAAAACAATATAGTAGTAAGAAACAACCAGCTGCAAGCCATTTGTCTTATATTTGTGCTAGATGCAATTTTTTTGTGAGAAGCTTTCTAAAAAAGTGTTAGCCCTCTCCCATTTACCATCTTTTTTATTTACATAAATATCTCCTGTTCAATATACTAAAAGGAGGTAACAGTAAATGTACACTGTGTAGGTTACCAAACACTCCTTGTAAAATTGCAAAAATTTGCACTTTGTGTGTATGATACGAGCTATCACATTTCTGTCACTTAGAACAAAATTAAAACTTCTTAAAAATGGCTATTTGTACAGAAAACACGATCTTTTGCATTTTTCATGAGACAGCAAATAAAACAAACACTATGAAAAAGCTTAAACATTTTACCATCAAGTTCACAAAAATGATCCTGTGAATCGTCGTATCTTGCCCAGTCAATGAAAGCCTCCTTACTTTGGTTACTGAAGGGAAAAAAAAATTGATCTTAAATTTTTTAATAAACAATGTCAATAAGAGCTTCTGAAAGAAATATAACCTACATATAGCTTGGAGGTGGATTCTGAGTCAGTATATCTGAAACTTGAGAATATATGGAGCTACTCCTTGTTAACTGCAATGAGATTCAAGCAAGCATCAACTGCAATACTTTCAAAAGTCAATTTGATGTTGAGACAAAGATTTCACCATTATCTGAACAAACTGCAGTGGCTTCTCTTCTTCAATAAGAGCTTGGTAAAATATGTTCATAGTACATTTATAACACATTTCAAATACTACTTTAGCAGCTGTCACTTTGAGGGTGGGGAAGGAAGGAATCACCCTATTTTCATAACCTGTACTTTCAATGAAAGCTACAATTGTTAGTGACTTACTTTTTACTGGGAGACTAGATGTCTAAATGCCTCTTCTAAGCTAAAGTACTCAATGAATATGATCTGTCCTAAGCCATTTTAATAATAATGGCATTCCACTCACACTAGTATTTTCAAAGGTGCACTGTACTAGAGAGACAAATGGTTTGAAGCTCCCACACTATGAAACACAAACAGTGCCAAAACCTTCCTTCTGTGACTGTGCAGCACAGAACTGCTGATGCCACACTACTGACAGCAAAATGTAAGCAAAGTTAAGATTGGGAACTCTGCTCCGGGGTGCAGGGAAGTGCCTTGAAATAACAAAAACAACCTATTCTGTTTGATCAAATTAGCACCAGCTCAACGCTACAAACAGAGGCAATTCTACAAGATTAACTTCTAACCTTCTGCCAAATCACAATAGGAGACATACTTGGCATTAGGTGAGGAAATTCTCTGCTAATTACCAAGAGACAAGATTTGATAACCACAAGAAATACAACTTGTAGAGGAAAACAACTCAAAACCAAGAGGATAATGCACTGCTAGATAGAGAACATGGAGGTTTTCCTGCAAAGCACAAACTCGTCCTCCACTTGCAGGATCCATTACCTGCTCTCTTCCAACTTTAATTATCTATCCTACTTCCATAAAGGCATTTTCTCTAGCTCTCCATTTACACTGTCACATTCTTTTGCCTTACAGAAATGGAACAGAATTAATAATTTCTTACTTCCCCTAAAATACCACACACCTGGCAGAAACTGTCATTTTTTTTATGGCACAAGAAAGAGTTTCAAAATCTTTACCAGGTAGAACTGCTGAAATTTGTGGGCAAAGACACCATATCCTTCCATTAACAGTGAAAAATTGATTTTTCTATTTCTGCTTTTCAAAAGTGAGGAATCCAGTAGACTGCTATGTTTTCTAGATGCTATTCCACAGACTTCTGTGCCTAGAGGTAGCACCATCCTGAAGAATTCCTCCCACCCAACCTTGACAGTGCCATGCAATAAGCAAGATCACAGAATTGATCCAAGTTAAAAATAACTTTACCAACAACAAAAGTAACTCAACTCCCTGATCTGGTTCACTGAATGATCACAAATAGGCACATCAGTGCAACAGTGGGACAAAGCAGGACCAAACCCCTTAATCCAGCACAGTTGCTGAGAAAAAAGATTAGAGAAAAGGTGGTTTTATTTGCAAGTTTCTTCTCACTCTTGATGCTGTAGGATACCTCTTTTAAACAACACAAAGTCTACTTATCATTTAATACCTTTACCTTCAGATGTTCTTGCATCATTTCTCATTTACTTTCTAATGGGAAGAATGAAGAACAAAAACCACCACATCAGACAGAAAAAAATTGTTCCTATCTTACTATTTTTGTACTGTTGATGTAAATCCCAGCATACCTTAAGGTACTGTTAACTGCTCCCAGCTTGTTAGCTTGCTCGCAGTCTTCCAATTCTTTGGAATTATTTGCTGCTTTTGAATACTGTAAAAAAAGTAATATTTAATATGGAAATGAATTACTGAAATCCTCAAGAACGGGTGTTGCGAAAGGTCTTTCTAAGTTTAGCAGCGAGTTCCCTAGTATTAGGGAAAATCCTCTAATTCTAGAAGCAGTCTATGGTTCTGGAACATTTCTTACTTTGATTTTTTTTTCACTTAAGTTCATTGGACTGATTTCACTCTGAATTTAACTGCTACAGGGAATTCAGCTAAAGATGTGAAAATTTTGTTTTGCCTTTTGATTGAGTTCTTTTGTTATGAAACCCCCTACATGGAGTGTTTCAGATACTTATTTACCATCTTTTTTTTTTTGCAAGTATAATCATATGCCAAGTTTAATTTCATTTTAGTAGGCATATTTACTACTTTTGGCCATTTTCCCTTCACGTTTCCTTTAATCCAATTCATCAGCCCACTTCAGATGTGCATGGGTCTGGAAGACAAGCTTTTTCAGCTGAACTCAAATTTTGCTTATTTTAAAGACAAAATGGAAATGTATAAGCTGAACTTTGATTCTGAAGAATTTTTTAAAAAGTAATCACTAAAATACTTACATCTAAGGAAAACATTTGAAGAATTAAAGATTATATTCCACTATTCTATAATAATATGGTTATGTAAGCAGGGAATTTAAGTCTGCCAGCTTAAAGCTCAGAAAGTTCTTCTATGTTTAGGAACACAAAAGGTAGTAACAATGCTGTCTTAAAAGATAAACTCAATTTCCTCCTTTTGGGGGTTTTTGGATTGGGGGGGGGGGGGGGGGGGGGTAAGTGTATTTTTTCCAGACTAAACCTTAGGTCAATTATTAAAACAAATAAATTATAAATTTTAAAAGAAAGAGTAATTTATTTCTGTGGACAGCTTTGTGATCAAGATGCCAGAGGCAAAGTACCACCACAATATGTATCACTAAAAAAGAAATTTCATTAAAACTGTTCAGATGAGTAAGCAAAATTATTTGCTTTTTAAAAATGCATTTGCCTGGACCAACACAAGGAAAAACAGCAGAAGACCTAAGACACAAAGGAGATTAGAAAAAACAAATAATTTAAATCTTGTTAGGGACCTTGCCCACATATGCTTACTCCAGAAAGAATTTCTCACTCAATTTTCTTGTATTTGGCAGGCATTCTTCAGCATTGTATAGATGTTAAAAGGAAAAATGGGAACAAGGAATGGCCTTAACCTAGACTGAAACAGATACTGCTGATGAAATAACATACGGAGATGCTGAAGCAAATATTCTGCGTGTCTAGAGTTGCAAACCAATCCCTACCCTGAAGTGAAAAAAGGTTACTGCCAAGATTAGAATCCTAAATTTAAAGTTTCTAACAAAATGAACATTCAGGTCTCAAAACATGTTTCCAGGCTTTCCTATTCTCCAGTATTTAATAGCAACAGTTGTTGGATCAGTGCTCTGTGACCCCTGACAAGATCAGGACAAAATATCTGTTCTTGCCAACCAGGATCTCCTAAGGCCAGTTACTGGAAAAAAAAAAACAAAAAAACAAAAAAACAAAAAAACCCCAAACAAACAGAAAAGAAGGGCAGGAAGTAAATTACGAAGTTGAATGTTGTAACCTGGAGTTACTGTATCCTGTCCTTTGCTTTAAAGATTAATACAGCTTTAATGTCTAGCCACAAAATATGCATTCACCACTCAAATGCAACAGAACTATAGAAAAGGAAATTACTGTGTGCCTCTACAGCACTATTTCAAAAGGCTTATGGTGATGTCAAGAATTAAAAAGACATCCTCTGTTTCTAGCTGCACTCTGTGGGGAAGCTTTACAAGTGTAACCTTGGTCTTTGCAGCTAGATGGGCATTCAAAAGAACTGTTTTTTTCATTGCTCAACAAACCAAAAAATCCCCACAAAAACCTAAATAACGCTAGAAGTTTACAAGCTCCTTTACTTTAAGGGAGAAAGGCAATGGAAAACTGGACAGAAGCCACAGAAAACCTCTCCACAGGATTCTACTGTGGGTGTATCTATTCAAGAGATTGTAAGTGTCATTATTAAAAACATGCCTTTGGTTATTTTCAGCTTCCTAAGACTGACACTATCAGGATGAAAGACAGAAACTGGACATGCATGTGTTCTCAGGGAAAAAAAACATCCTTTTTTTAAATCCAGTACTTTACATATAAGCCATAAGGTGTAAGACTTCCCCAAATGGGAAATTAGCACAGGCTAATAGCACAGTACTTGCACAGTCCTTGAAACAAAACATTCATACTAAAATGAATTTGATATTTCCTTAAAAGGGATATTAAATGAGATTGTAAATTTTTAATTGGCTCTACGAAAGATCACTTAACTGAACCATAAGAAGTAAGAAAATGGTGTAGGTAAGATTCATGTCCATTCTGATGACAAATTTCACCCAGAAAAGCAGCACATATTAATGTCTTCTACTACAGATTAAAGGTACAGAATTGCTTAACTTTCAGTACTGTAGCTGGTTTCAACAACCTGCAAGGCAACTCAAAGGAAAACACTGTAGCGAACATACAGCAAATGACAGCTTCCCAAAGAATCTATCCAACTTTCTTTATTGTGGTGAAAGCAAAAGGCATCCATTTTTTCACTTCCTAAATCCAATTTGATATGCTCATGTGAATTATCCAAAGAACAGCATACTCTTTGGTTACTATTTAACACCTTATTTATGGCTCTCAGGATTAATCAATCAGGAAGCTCAAATTCAGAAAGAACCCTTTCTGAAGCAGTTTTTAAAGTTTACAGTCCCTCTCTTTAGGAGGCATTCCAGGAGTCATTTTCTCTACAATCAAGCTTGGAAGATAAAAGAGTCAATGAAAAAGAGAACTGGCAACACATTATTCAGCTAAAACACAAAATCTGCTGCCCAGAGATAGTGTCAGCTTTTCAGAAAAACTACTGCTGCTTGTGCTGGAATGGCAAACAACTGACATTTAGGTCATGTCAGTGAGAAAGATTTTTCTTTACTGATTACCAGGAACCTTTAAATGAAGAGGCAGTCTTTACTTCAAAGTGAGTTAACAATGTATGTGTAAAAGAAACAAGACTTCTTCCTCTTGAGCTAAAGCTTGGACAGATTTGCCTGCTCTTTTCCAGACAGCAGCACACAAGTCATCAATTCACAATGAAGTATTCATCTCAGCTATCTCTGATAATGCTTCTTGGCATGAGATCTCAACCTAATGCCAAAAGTCCCGTTCATAAGTCCTTTATAATCTGGTGAACTACACCCAGTCTGCACTGTGAGGTAGAAAGCACTGGGCACAATGGAGATATGATAGTTAATCAAGAGGTAAGTGCCTACAAAACAGTCAAGGCACTCAATGGGAAGATCTCTCATTTGGGCACCATTAACCCATCAACTGCTAAAATCCTCATTCTTGGGCACCCTGTTTCAGATTTGTGGGTAATCCTCCTGCTCTGACCTCTTTTCCTATGCATATATAGCCTCTTAACTTTTTAGCTTTGCTAAGATCACTTGGTGATCTAGAAAGGATGGCTTGGAGAGATGCAAGCAAAAGCCAACAGCACAGACTGACTGCTTAAGTTTGCACTGGCCACTTTGGCCTAAACTGTCTTTAGACTAATGACCAAATAATCTCTGGACTAATGACCTCTTGAAAATAAGGCATAGCAGAACTCCATGCAATCACTTGGGTTCTTTTAATATTTGATGTTGTGATTACTTATGATTGTTAAAAAAGATTGCGCTGCTACTGCCTCTGTGCATCTTAGCCTGTAGCTTTTTAAAAGGTGACCTGTACTCAGAAATGAAGCAACAATTCTGCATCAGGCATTCTGTGGCCATGCACTGCTGTCCCTTGTCATTCATTGATTCAGTCTGCAGCAGCTCTCCAGCAATGACAGACTCAAAATGACACAACAGTACCAGCTATGTCAGAAACACTGCTATACATAAAGGCAGAAAGGTTAAGTCACATACAGGAAATGATCAGTTAACTACTTCATCAGTGTAAGAACACTGAAGGTTTACACTAAAAAGTCACATAGATGTTCTAAATTTAAGATTAAAAAAAAATTAGAAAGAACTTTAAAAATTAAGGAGTACTTACCTTATTAGAGCTCCCAGCCTTAATTCCAACAGGTATTTTGCTCTAGAAACAAAAAATAAATCATAGCTTTTACACTGCTCATAGAAATACTTGATTAAAATCTACAAATTAGGTATCATTCCTATAGAGGTCAAAGCAAACTTGTTTTTTGAAAAATTAACTTTTTCCTTTACCTTATCAACATGCTATATGCAAAACAGTGCTAGAGCTTAGAAGATATTTACTCTTGAAGCTATCTGCTTTCTCCGTAAAATGACTAAGACCTTAAAATATTTTGGTTGTATTTATACTTTTGGAATAGAAAAGAAATTGGTCACTTTTACTTAAATTTAAGTTCTCACTAAAAAGTATTTCTAGTAGTGCTTGTATCATTAGCTAGTACTATAGTACTAGCCACTGCAAATTAGCAAATTTTTAGCCAAAACCCCTTTTTCTATTATATATTATTCAATCCATACCTCAGGACAAGGCTCTACATGACAATCTTTGATTGAACAATGGCCATCATCAGCCCAAAATGGGCATGGTCTCTTCAGGTTGACCTAAACATACAAAACCAGAAATTTACAATCCACACTGACATAAGGCAACTGTAGAAAAAAAGCTCTCAGTATCAGGAAATCCTTTAAATTCTTTTAATTAGTTTCTCTAACTACATAAGATGAAGCTTTGTGCAGTAAAACTGTTAATGATAATGGTCTCCAGTGAATGAACACAAACACATAATATATTAAAGCAGAAATTAAATCTCTCGCTATTAAATTGAAATTTACTAATTTAAATAAGTGAAAGTGAAATTTACTAATTTAAATAAGATTTTGGATTTCAAAATCAAACTAAAAACAGATTATTATTTTTAAATGTTAAAGATATTCCTCAGTCAAAAAAACCCCGACAAGACATTTAGCAGATGGTATGACTTCTTAGAAGTGATGACAAATATCTTCTCATTACAGCTCAAACCTTGCAAGCTCAGATACAATAAAAGCAGAGATTTTAGGTTGCCTCCCCCATTTCCTCTACTCAACACACAAACACCATTCCCAGAAAAAAATAATGCAAAAATATTTTTTGTACTTGTTCACTCATATCTTCTCAAATAAAGCAAGAAATAGTTTTACATTCTACATCACCTTCACAATAAGGCCCACCATATAAAACTTTCACCTCCCACCAATTTCTATCAAAAAAGATCAGCTAAAATAGTTAAATTACAGCCTTCTTCAAAGCAAACTCTCACAATAAAAAATGCTTACACACTGAGGAAGATATAAGTAACTAGGCAGTCACTGTTTTTGCACAGAGGAATGCTGTAAATATAATAAAAAAATAATCTGCTGCCTAAACTGCAGATTAATTCAGAAAGAACACATGGGAATCAATATGTACTAGTCCAAGAATGACTGAAGAGCACTGAAAACCAGTACACACAAACTGAGGTTGTATAGCACTTGTACTTTTATCAAACCAATCATGTACTGTCTACATAGAAGATCCGATAATCTTCAGGGTATGAGGCATTGGATTTCATTATTATCACTCAGAGTATTATTCAGTCCTTTCACAAATTAAAAAACATTCTTGATCGTGAGGCTTCCACAGTTGGTGTGCTTTGATGTATAAAATTAGAGACACAAATGTTTATTTCTTTCACTGGGAAGTGTTCTACTATTTAGAAACCACCTAGCACAATTTCTGCAAGACTTCATGAAGTTTTTTCTGGCCTTTAAATAAAAACTACCTCATCCATTCAGTATTAAGGTTTGAGTTATTCTATACCACCACATATCATTGCCAGGGGCAGGGAAAACTACTTTCTTCCAGGGAGAAGGGGTTCTTTCCAGTGGAGAAAATGTGGCAGAAGGAGTCATCTGATATTGTCTATTATTGTTTTCACCTCTGTGTGAATCACTTCTTTTCTTATGCCCTCTGTCATTAGTACTGTTGCTATTACTGTTCATTTTCTTATCTCACTGCTGTTTCCAGAAAACTGTTCTTATCTCAACCCATGATCTTTACCTTTTGTGCCTCCAATTCTCACCTCCATCATGGAGAGGGAGAAGAAAACAGGGGAAGAGAGTGAGTGGTGCGTGGTTTGGTGGGGAGTACCATTCCTAAACCACAACACCTACCTTCACAATTTCCACATCCATTTATGTACTTAAAAGCACTTCCATCATTCTGCACAGGGATATCAATTGAGCTGTTGCTTACTGAAACAGCAAAGGGTGAAGAATGTTCTGACTGACTTATTCAGTTTGTTTGTTCAACACAAATTCTTCCCTGCCACCAGTGAAAGTACTAAGTGAAGTGTGGTGCTGGGTGGGCTGCACACAGGCCCTTGGAACTGCTCATCTATTACGAAGATCAGTATAAAAGATGAGGCAGGACTGAAACACACCTTTAGAGTATGATCTGCAGAACTGCTGTTGAAATGAACATTAGCTCTAAATTTGCAAGATGAAGTTACTGTGTTATGAAGTCTCATATACCTGTTGCTCCTCATCTTCATATACTTTGTTTTCTATCTTTCTGTTACCTCTGGAGAATCTCATTACCACTACTACGTGATATATTAGTACTGAAGTTGCACATATCCTGTTTCTCCTGAAAAGTGAATTTAGAACTGTATCATGTAGAAGGAGATTCAAGGTGCAGTTGAATGTACATTACACTGCTTGCTCAAAGTAGAAAAGTTAAAGTCTAGTGCTTTCTTCTCCTTCTGCTCACTCATAAGGCCATCTTGCCTGAGTTTAGTATTTGCCTGACTCCAGATCGGCTAGATGGCTTCTTACATCCTGAGGAGAAAAAAACCCAAAACCAACAAAAAAACCCCAACAAAATCAACAAAACTTTACCAACAAAACCCCCTACCAAATGACAAATGGAAACACCCTAAGTAAATATCTACCAGGTTAAAGAGATGCATTCTTCTAACTGAGAGGTAAAAGTAGCAAAGGGGCAGGATGCTGCCCTAGAGGAGTGTGAACTCCCTTTTCCAGTGGCAGGCAGCCACCCGATTAGCTCAGTCAAAATGCAACTTCACTTTCAGGTTAAGCATATCTGAAAACAGAAGTATCAGGCTTCAAATCTTCATTTGCACCTCAGATAGTAACACAGACAAAAAAATGCTTCAAGTAATAAGAAGTGATATTACACACTACTTGAAAAAGGAACAGTTTTATCTATTTTTCAAAAGAATAACAAACACTAAAATCAGAAATAAGACAGTAACTTTTTAGAAAAGTAAATCATGCCAATATTTTCATTTCAAATTACACACATTTCTTAGAAGATAAGCACTTCATGCTTTCATAAAATTGCTAAAATATCATCCTTTTCCAGTGCCTTTTGCAAAGACCCTATCTTTAAAATTACCACTTATCAATTGAATGAAAGCAGTCATAATTTACTGTCACTGACTCCAGGATGAACATAGCAAACAAGACTTACTACCAACATAACTGTCAGGGACTAAAAACCTGCTTCAGCCAAATTAAAAAGCTGTGGGCTTCTAATAGGCAGCTTAACACTGGCAAGTTGATTTGATATGCAATCCTTCCTATATTTTCTGCATTTTATTTAAATTATTCAGAAAAATACCATTCTAAGTATACCTTGTAATATCTGAAGTAATCACGTTCTTGCAGTTTCTGTATTTTGGGAAAGATCTTGAAAGTATTGAAGTCATCGATGCTTTCTATGTCACATAAACAATCATCTAGGACTCCTGTGAGCTATTGAAAAATACATAAACACTTATTTTAATATAGAAATAGAATACTAGCTGCAGAAAAAACTATTAAAGAGAAAAAGATGGTAATTGAAAAAAATACTAGTGAAATGCAGTTCCATAGCAAATATTTCTCATCACAAAATACTCTGTAACACACCTCATAAAGTAAAACTGTAGCACTTTGAGCTTAAGCCCACCTCCAAATGCATTGCTAAATCAATGTTAGCAAGATTAATTTCACCCCTGAAATTTGTTGACACTTTCAGCACATAGAACTTTTTGAAGAATGAGCAACAAGAATTTCCAAATTACAAATACATGGTATATTAGCAAAGTTCCATATCAACTGTTCTCCTACCAAATGCTCACAAGTCAAATTGCCTAAAAAAACCCTACAATCACACACTGTCATCTTATTTTCATATTTCTTCTCAAAGTGTGAAAACACTCCATCTAGTTTCCTTAGAGGCATGGGGAAAAGGACTGTAGGTTCTTCTGCACCCAAGAAGTTTGCAATTTCACAAATAAATTCAACAAACAAATACAAGGAAAACCAGGCACGGGGATCTATATTTCAATGTTGTGAATCTACCATGAAACTGACTATGACTTTTCCAGGCCTCATCCCTCTTCTTTTGCCCGGACAGCAGGCTGTACTGCCACTGCACTAGGTTAGGAGCACCTCTAGGAAAATCAGCACACGCTGCAAGTGCAGAAGTTCTACTGCCAGCACAGAAAGGGAAGGCAGGACTGTGCATGTAGCAGAGAGGGCAGCTCCAACTAACATCCCCAACTAGGCTATGGAAACACTTGCTGAGAGCCTGGTGGTCTTATTGAAAGGTGGAAATACCGAAAGTGTGATTCTATGCACAGTTATATAATAAATTTCAATAAATCTAAACTAACTCTCTTAGGCATAGCTTCTTAAACTACTACAAACATGTCAGAAGGCTTCAGACATGTTTAAAAGGGAATGGAACCAAACACTGGTGCTTACTGCTTCTGTTCTTCATTGACATCCATTATGGCCTAGAAATTATTTAAAATAGAAATGCCCACACATCTTATATCTTGCATGGGATTAGAAGAACTTCTAACTATTGAAATGTTATGTGGAAAAGGAGACAAAAAATATTTTATGCCTTTTTTTTCTTCCACAGATTTCACACAGATGAGATTATTAAATCATCTAATCTGTTTTATGCATGATAAATCACTCCTGTACTTTACAGAACAGATACCCTTATATAACCAAGCTTGATGTAAAAGAGCCACTAGAAAACAAATTGTAGGCTTATGCTCCTTTATAAAGCATAAAGGAGGCCTGGAAAATGGATTTCCCCCAACTCTCTGTGCGAATAAAGAGGTGAGGATATGGCAATAAAGCACTTAAGTGGAAAATTCACCTTATGTAGATCCTACTTTTCCTGAGGCACTAAATAGGCTGTCACAATTCTGTAGAGCAGATATGGCAATGAAGTAAAGCTAATTTAAGGAAAGATACTTTAAACAAATTTTTTTTCCTGCTGTTATGCTTGCCTTGTTAATCAAACCTGGGCAAACAACTGTCAAAGAGCCAATGTGTAATTACAGGTTTTTCACAGTCCACACAACGTCAACTTCAAAGTCAGAAGAAGAAGCTTGTTATTAATGATGCTTACAGAGAGAAAACCCCCATACACTTTAGTCTATAATAATTTCATTTAAAACTTGAAATTTTCTTATTGATCACACACAGGCAGAAATCTGTAAAGGTGCAGCCCTTACAGGTAACGCTATACCACAAAGCAAACAGCCCAATATTTCATTATAATATAAAAAGGCAAAGAGATAACTCTGAACATTTTACTCAAATATTACTGAACTGTATAAATAGGATAATACACGGAAGGTTTTTTGGACTGAGAAGATAAAGAGCAGGAAACTATTTTGATGACCAGCCTGTAAGACTATCCACTGCTTACAAAAATAATTTTACCATCTATGCAAAATGGAAAATGCTTTTCCAGGGGAAAAATGTCCCAGGTAAATGCAATAGTTACATTCAGTGTCTAATCCTCATGGAAGAATAAAAAGCTGCAGCCATTTTATTTAACTAAGACCTCAATTCTAAGAACAACTTTGAAAATGCAGTACAGAGATCAATGAAGTTTCAGAAATAAATCCTCAAAAACTAGAACTGATCTAGGAAATTATGAAGAGAAAAATTAATTCAGAGTAGTAGAGCAAGCAAACTAACTTTTCCATTTTTTTTCCTCACAACTTTTTCAGAACTGGAACAGTTAGCTCCCTGTGTACATAAAATGGCAAAATCAATGTTTCCTTGGAAAGGATGCTCTAAAATTAAACTAAGCTGTATCTGTACCAAACCACAAATTATAACATATTTTAACAGCATGCATGAAACACTAATACTGCACAGCAGTGGAGTCAGTTCACAGCACAGTGATGCAACAGCAACCCTGGCTTCAAGTACCCCAGTCAGAGGTTTTTTAATTAGTCTAAGTGCAGGCTTCAGTGCTCTCACTCACAGTGCAACACTCCAAGAACATGCAGGAAATAGTTTCAATTTTGTCAGCATCTGGATCTTCCAATTAATTTGCTTTTTCAAATTGGAAATACCAAAATAAGAACAGTGTACTACACAGTTAAAACTACGTATTGCAAGACCTACTTTGTTATTCACACAATTGGTACTTTGCCTTTTTTTAATTGAACTACACTAGTTAAGTTAGTCTACAAATATAAAGTCAAATTCTAAGTACTCTAAATTTTATTATGGTGGACAACTATCATGGTTTCTTTTCATCTGTTAATTACTTTGAGCTCTAAATAAACTCTAAAAGCATTAGCCTACTATCATTTGTGTTCAAGAAGTCATCTGAAATGGTGCAGCTGCTATTTTTTCTACCTTTCCAATATGCTTATCAAAGTACTTCCATTGTTGTCAAGCCTAGTTTAGTTCTTGAACAGGTATCAGAGCTCTACTGGAGAAGTGAAACTTTTAACTTATCTTCTCCAAGATAAATCAGCCTTTCAGAAGGTCAATGTCCAACCTGCATCAACTTCTCCTTATAAAATCTAGAAAGAAAAACACAGTCACCACTTTAATATTAAGGAAAAAAAGCTAAATAAACACATATAATAATAAGCAATCTATTCATATAAACAACCTTATTAGTGTTATCAGGTTGTTGTACTTTAATTGCTTCGACACTTAGAAGACCACCTGGGACACCTTGTTTTGTTCCTCAGACATTTCACTTTGCCATGGCTGCGGAATGAGAGAACAGCCTCAGGTAACATGACTCCAGGAACTATTGGTTAGCTTACCATTCCCTGCACAAGCCAAACTCTGAACTCAATACGCTAACAATTGCATGAAACAGCAACAACCAATTTCTCTGCCAAGCATCACAAAAAACCCCATGCCACTTTATTAAGTGCTTCTTTAAGAACCCCATTTCAATTAGCATTTAGTTATGCTAAAATATAGTTACTGAAATAATGTCAATCAGAGAAAACTTCAACTTCCAACAAGCTGCAATAAAAGCTATCTATGATACTGTCATCACCACCTTGGGTAGCCACTTACACTACAGCATATTATGCAACACAGAAATTTAGAAACTATAAGAAAAATAATAATCCAGAGGACAAGCTTTGCTCCGTGTGGACGGTGTATTCCTCAATAAACTCTCTCCAACATCTCTGGCCCAGCTGAAAGCCTCTCCTACTTGGCACCAGCGATCTTATCAGTCACGGTCACACAGTGGATGAACAGCGAGCTCCAAACTACAGACACATGTCCTCCTAAAGCTGGGAACGCAGCTTACAGAAGGGAGGACTGGGTGTTCTCATCCTTGTCGCTAATGTGGGCAAACAGACACGACCTAAGCACAAGCCAAGCCCGGGCACTGGCATCACCATTGGAACATATGGCTTCTCACAGACTTTATCAGGGCACCGAAGTTTCTGCCTGAAGCCACGGGCATGATCCAATCCGGAGCTCCCCGACATATCCCACTGACTGATGCTACCTTTGGTTCCCAGGCCAACCAACTTCTCCCGGCGGCACCGGCCCCGGGCTGGATCCCGGCAAGTGCCAGCCGCAGGGTGTGGAAGGGGAAGGACGTGGGCTGCAGACTCGAATTAGACATTCCCCGACTTCTCCGCGGGGAGCCGACCCATGACACGGCCCAAAGCTGCCCTCTCCCCTATGACTCCCCGAAGTGCCCTCGCCTCCCGCCTCAGCCCTGCTGCCGCTCCGGGAGGGCTCCGCAGCCCTGCCCACAGCCGGCGGGCATCCCTGCCCGGCCACGCTCCCTGCCGTGCCACTCCGCCGCACCGTCCCGCCGGTTCCTACCTGGGCCTCCGCTGTCAGCACGCAGCCGAGCACCGCCAGCAGCCGCGCCGCCGGCCGTGCCCTCGCCGCCGCGTTCCGCCCGCCACTGCCGCCGCTCATGCTGCTGCTGCTGCTGCTGCCGCCGCCGCCGCGACTGACGGAGGAGGGGGCAGCCCTCGCCCCGCCGCCGCCGGCACAGGAAGGAGAGGGACGCGCCGCGGGTCGGCGGCGGCAGCGTCTCCTCCCGGCGCGGCCGCTCCTGTGGGCGGCGGGACCCGTCGGGCGGGGGCGCCGCTCTCACCGCGACCTGTCCGCGGCACTGCCGCGCGCGCCGGGATCCTCTCGCGAAGCCGCGGCACCGCCGCCGCCGCCACCACCCCGCTCCACTACCCGCCACTCCCGGGCCGCCGGCGCGCGGCACGCCGGGAGATGTAGTTCCCCTGGCGGTCCCCGGGCCGGGCCGGGCCGGGGCGGGGCGGGGCGGCGGTGCCCAATCGGAGAGGACCACGCGCGCCTCCAAAACAAGTGGTGGCGGCGGCGCGCGAGGGGCCGGCTGGGCGCGTGCGCGCGGCGGCGGGAGGGCCGCGTGAGGAGGGGCGCGCGAGGGGCGGTGGTGGAGCGGACCCGTGCGGCCCGGCCGGACCCGCATGAGCTATTCGGGCCCAGTAGGTCCCAGTATTTCCCTGTTCACCCCAGCCTAAACTGAGTCCAGGCCAGTATATCGCTGTTCATCCCAGTATAGCCCAGTCCAGGCCAGTATCAACTCGTTTAGCCCAGTATCACAGAATCCCCTGAGTTGGAAGGGATCCACGAGGATCATCAAGTCTAGCTCCCAGCGCTACACAGCACCATTCCCAAGAGTAACGCCACATGCCTAAGAGTGTTGTCCAAGCACTTCCGGAACTCTCTCAGGCTTGGTGCTGTGACCACTTCCCTGGGGAGTCTGTTCCAATGCCCAAGCACCCTCTGGGTGAGGAATCTTGTCCTGATATCCAACCTAAACCTCCCCTGACTCAGCCTCAAGCCATTTCCTTGAGTCCTTTCGCTCGTCGTGAGAGTGAAGAGATCGGTGTCTGCCCCCTGCTTCCCTTTGTGAGGATGCTGAAGACCACCATGAGGTCTCCCCTCACTCTCCTCTTCTCTAGGCTGAACAAACCAAGCATGTCCCAGCATATCTCCCTACAAGCCCAGTCTAAGCCTGGTCCAATCTGTCCAACCCAGTCCAGACCTGTACAAACCAGTTTGGCCCACTATATCCCAGGGCACTCCAGTATAACCCAGTGGGCTAGGGCCAGTGCTACAGAGGTGAGTTGGGCAGGGCCACAGGACCCCCGCCCTACTGTTGGGGCAGCTCAGAACCAATCCTTTGCTCCCAACAGTTAAATGTTTATCTGTTAAATGTTTATTTCCCGAATTGCAAAAAGTCATATTTCTGTGAAAAACTTGAGGGTTGCACTGGTTTAATGTGCAGGGTTGCTGAAATTAGGATTTTATTTTCAATTCAGATGCTAACTCAGGTTCTTCTTACACCCTTTCATTTGGAGAATCCCCCTTTACTGGAGTGTGGAGACAAGCTTTAAGTCTAGGGTAACTATGTTAGAGGGCTTAAAAGTTTTTAAACTGACTTTTGTTACTTACAAATTAATTCAAATAGTTTAAATTTTCCATTACATTGGTCCTTAAGGGGCCAGTGTGTTACAGATTTTTGCATTGCTGAAAATGTCTCAAAGGGATGCTGTCTAGGAATTACAGAGACCATAAAATGAAGTAGGCAGTAGTTAGTCTGGTTCCAGAGAGATGATGTAAGTGCTCCTTTCTTTCCTCTCTGGAGTATGGGCAGTACAGCTATAATTTGGGAACACACGACTAAATGAGAACCTAGTCCTACTTTCAGCACCAGTGGAGCAATACATTAGCTAGATACTTGAGAAGAAATTAGCAGAGCAGCTAATGTTAATGTTTACATTGCCATAGTTTGCTCTCAGTATCAGTACTCCATACTTTATCACAAGTGGCTTGTGCTTCTCACAAAGAAACTGTTTCTGTTCAGCAGATTAAGGTGAATTCATTGTATCTGTTTACATTTTGTACCTTTGATTCTGGAAAAAAGTTTCCGTCATGAGTATTTAGAAAAACCCTAAAACCTTGGAAGAATCAAGCACTGTCACACACTTGGGCTACATAAAGAACTCTAAAAGTTGGAAGTAAACAATCATATTTTTAAGTCTTAGTGTTCACTGAGTTTTCAGTTCAGAACACTTTATGTTAGTTACAGGGGGTACTTTATTTCTTCACCACTGAAATACTTGTACCAGAAGGCAGTTGTGGTTTAGCTTTTTACTGCCAGGTGAGAAGGATAAGGAATTGGCTGTAAAAATATATAATGGATCATTTTAAGAGGCAGTAAAAAAATTATTCCTTTTATATGTAAGTATTATCTAAGACAGCAGAGCTGAATGTAGCTTGACACAGTTTTCTAAATTCTAGGGTATTTTCAATCTTATTTTATATTTTAGTGTAGATTTAAATCTATGAATGCTACTTTGCTAGTGGTATAAACATGTCTAAAAAACCCCAACCATAAAAATCCTAATATAGGATTTCTGTGTGAAATCAGTTTCAGGAAAGATCTGCAGAAGAAGTAGTGTTACAATCGCAACCAAAACCCAACAGCATATTACAAAGCTGTGAGTGTCTACTAAGCCTCTTTCTTTTAAAGAAATTTGCCACAATGTTATAACATTTTAGCAAGGGCTGAGGACAAGCTCTTACTGGGGACAGGGATAATCACAGTTTACAGGTTGCTGGGGTCATGAAGAGTCTGGCCTATATATTTAATTTTTCAGTGTGGTTGTCATAGGAACAAACATCTGTGATTTCATAATATGCATTGTTGTTACACATGTTGACAGTTTCATTTACAAGCACAAATGTTTTCTTTGTATGTGCAAGCAAAGAAAGCCTCGAACACAGGAACTAGAAACATTATTCTTAAATAAGAATTAAGTAAAGAACATCAGAGTCACCTCCTCTTCATGTCTCTGTTATGTCCTCCAGCATAGGCACAGATCTGGGTGCATGAGAGAGAGACAGTCTTTTACTGGATGCAGCAAATCTGCAATTACCAAACTTGCCTCTGGCCTGAAACTGATCAAGTCCTGCAAGTTTTATTGTATTACCTCCAGTGGTGCTCTTTAGCCAGCTCTTATTTGCCAGAATTGAGCTTATGGACTCTGGTTGTAGACAGAAATAATGATCTATGGGCATCAACTGTGGAATCTAAAAATGGATCTTAGAGATCATTATGGACTGATTTAAGTGAACATGCATGATAAAAAAGTGTGGCTTCACATTTCCCATTAGGAGAAACTTGATAAATCCCAGCTGCTTTTTCAAGTTCTTGAGCTAGATTTCAGTAATGTGAAATGTGGATTTGTAGGGGGATAAAATATAAGAAAATAAAGATAGTGCAGAAAGTAATCTTACTCCTAAGGAGTTGCAGCTAGGCCAATTATCAGAGATTAGGAACAGGCCTGACATCAACAGGCCACAGCTGTAAGTAATGAGAAGAAGAGTGCTATAAAAGAGTGGGTTGGTTGGTTGAGAAGGGAATTGGAGTCTGTCGGCTGCTTTGTGAAGAAGAGTCAGTGCTCTGAAGAGTTGCCCATGAGAAAACACCAAGAAGGTATGAAACTTTTGCAATAGGAGACAACAGTATGGAACCCCTGCAGTTAGGTGACAACATGGATTTTTATTTTGAAACTTTTTGCCCTTGAAACATTTGCCTTTATTTATTTTTCTTTATTTATTTTTTGCCTTTATTGATTTTTCCAAATTATCTTTTGAACGAGTCCTTCCTAAACTTAGGCGAGTAAACCAGAGGAATCAATATGTCACAAATTTCTGTTTAAATCTGGCAAACAGCAGCAGTGGGAGAGCAGTGCCTGTTGAGCAGTGGAACATCTTGTGGTAGTCTAGATTTAAATGATACAGCAAGGCACAGCTGTGGGTGAGAACTTTCAGTAAACCACCTAACACAAGTACAGAAAGCAGCCAAGGCCACGAGTTCTGTGGTCTGTCAGGCCTTCTGCTCTGAAGAGCTTGTACACCCTGTTCTGTCCTACTCTCATTAGGCCTGATACAAGTTATGTTTCCTTGCAAGTCATGCCTCACTGACATCTTGTTCCCCACCTACTGATGTCTGCCTTAAAACCACAACCCGTGCTCATGTCTGCAGCAACGGGTGCAAATATCTTTTGAAAAGTACCTATGGATGTCTAGGGTTATCTCAGGAGCATGGCCTGCGAATGGCAGAACAGTATGTCAAATTCAGTATAGTGGTAAAAAAGGTAAAATTTTAATAAGAAAATACAGCAATATTTTCACAGTGACTATGAGGAAAAAAAGCAAGAATGATAGAATGCAGTAAAAAATAAAGAATAGCAAACTACAGGGAGGAAGTGCATTTTTAGGAAGTTTTTGTAGGTGGTGAAAAACTAACTACAAATCTTAGCTGTAGATGTGTATTCTCATTTCCATGTTTCACGTGTGTATGTGTTGCAGGTGGATGTTAACAAAGTGCTTTGTGTAGTCTATAACAGCACGATCTGAGTGAAGAGTAGAAGTAATCTATAGAGTTTTATTGTCATTCCTGTAGTACCTATACTCTTTTTAAGGAGTGCCAACATAGGAATGAGTCTACTAGCTCTGTCAAACTTCTGAGTATAGTGAGTGTGTTGAAAATACATAATCTTATTTTAAAAAAACATCTAAGATTTGTGCACTTGCTCTTTCAGTGTGTGTGCTTATCTGTCAGCAAATCTGACCATAAGGCCATGAGGTATAGATCTCATATAAATTGTACATTTATGGAAACAAGCAGCCAGGCAGGGGGACTGGGCTCATGTTCCTGCAGAGCCATAAGCTGCAGCCTGAAATCAATCGTGTTAGGCTCGGTTTCAACATGTCAATCTAGAGGAAGCAAGGTTTCACTGTTTCTGTGGTGCGTGTTTGACTTGGACCCAGCACAACTCCTGGAGCGGTGGGAACATTCCCATATCATGCAGTCCTGTCAGGCAAACAAATTTTGCACAGGGTTATATAAGATGGTCTAGGTATGTGTCATTTCTTATGTTTTCTCCATCTAGTGCTGTTTCTGTCAATTAAATGTCAAAATCGTGATGTTCCTGTAAAAGAACTATACCAATGTCATTATTGACAAAGAAAGCAGTTTTGACTTTTTAGTTGCTGGTTAATTATCCCTTCTCCAAAGCAGTCTCAGAATGTTCAAGAACTTTTCTAGCAGCAGTCTGAAGCTGTTGACAATTAAAAACTGTCTAGAAGATCCTGGGAGAGAAAATGCAGGGTGGTTTCTTCCTAAATCTCCTGAAATACAGGAGGGGTGAAGAGTTTATGTTGACATAGAGGTATTTTACTCAATGTGAACTTCCTTAAGTGAAAATATTTGAAGTGTAGAAAGCAAGCAGATGACAAAGAATAAACAAGGTTGCCACGTGATTTTGGTAGGCCCGCAGTTACCATGACTATTGGCAACCTGTGTCAAGGCATGGGGAATACCACTGATCCCCTGTGTTATAGTAGCATTTATGATCTGGAACAAAAACTCTCCACATGGAAAAGCTACAGAAGATCAACTGGAAAAAAATGTTTTGGTGGGTTTTTTTAATTTTATTTTTCGTGGGGTTTTTTTCTTCTTTTTTGGGGGGGTGGGGGGTTGTGTGTGTGGTTTTATTTTTCTTTTTGTTGTGGGATGTATATGTTATATTTTTCTGGAGAGGAATATATTGTCCCTGGTTTTGTCTGCGGTCTTGTGTTCAGGAGGTGGGAAGCCCCTCAAGACTGTGTTAATTGCTATTTCAAACAATAAATTCTCCAGCTCTATATTACCAGGTCGTTTGTAGATCTTTGAGAAAAGCCTCTGTCATCAAATATGGCTGGGTTTTTTGATGGGGCCAAGAGGAAAGGAGTGAGAAAAGATTTGCATAGACTTGATTTGTGAAAACGAATTGAAATTATTAATTCTGCATTTGAGGGGAAACTTACAAAATTCTGAACTCTTACCATTATAATTAGCTATGCTGAATTTAGTAGCTTATAGGTTTATATCAAGATAATGTATAGATAGTACTTAGGTTTAGAAATTTGATGAGAAAATTAATCCAGCATTCTATGGAATGCCATTGCTTAAAGTTATCTCATTCTGAACTTGGCTTTTATGATACGGTTGTGTTTAGTTTTGCCAAAATAATTGCTGGCTTTCTGCACTGGTCAGTTGGCTAAGTAACAAAGACTTCAACAACACTCATTAAAGAACGATACAAGAACAGGCATGCAACAGCCAATTTAATCTGTACTGTTATCAGTACTCTAGAGATACTTGTAAGTAATTGCATTCTCCTCCTTCAGTACTATGGAAAAACTGTTAAACTATTATTACTAACCTAAGTTTTAAAGCACTAATATATTCTAGACTATTCATTTCTATTAAATTTAATTATTTTAAAAAGTTCTCTGTAAATAATTTTTTTAAAAAATCTGCTTCAAATTGAAAAGCCAATCTAATTTATAGGTATAAATATTTATATTCTTAAAATACATGGTTTTGAGTAATATTAACCAGTTTTGGCTGCTGGCACAAGTGTTGTTCTACTAAAAAAAATTTGTTATTGTTTACTGAAATATTTTTTTAATCCTCATATAGGAAGATATCAGGTTGTAAGTTATGAGAAGAGTAAATGCCATGTTGATTGTAAAACCTGACTTAGCCCACAGCACCAGTGTTTTGTAGCCTTCTGTTGTTTACAGCCATCTGTGCAACAATAGTACACTAGGGATATTTTGAAGGAAATCAATAGATACATTTTTATATAGGTTGTAAATATATTTTCCAAAAGTTTTCACAGTCACTGTGTCCAGTAGTTTTTGAACAGCACATAGAGGCAATAAATACATGGAGGTCCTCAGGGTAGACATGGCTTTAATTTTATTGAAGGACAAATTTGACAGGTCTGAGTTTAGAACATTCTTAGCTCTACTGTGGCTGTGTCATTCCTCACAGTTATAAAAGAGACTCCAATAATTAGTATAGTATTTGTGCAGATAAGAATACACTTCTGCTCTCAGCCTAATTATCCATCACCAAACCCCTTGTGCTGTAAGGAAATCTAGGGAAACACACAGAATCAGCAGTGTTTGTTCTAATTTGATTTGGTGTTACCTTTTTGAAGTATGCCCTTATTCTTTGAGGATGAGTTTTAATATGAATGTGGAAGAAAGGAGATGCTACTGGCCCCTTGAACAGTTGGACTTCAATGATAGAGCTAAAAAAAGAAAAATCTTTTTCTGCACATGAATTGCAGAAATCGTAGTGATCTGTTAGCTGTGCCTTGGAGATTAAGATATATAGAGATATACGTATGTTTGTGTTTATAATCCAGTGGTGGAGCCTCCATTTATCTCAGATGAAATTCAGTAAGAAAATAAATGAAAAACATCAATATTACTGATGTTAAGCTAAAAAAATAACAGGTGTGGTGGTGCATGCCACATCCCCACCCTTTCCAGGCTGCAGTGTGAGAAATACTTGTTCAGGATGACAGCTACTGTCATCAATTTAAATTGTGGAAACAACAGCAATTTAATCTTGATCACTTTAAAAAAATTATTATTTGGAACATGCACAAGAAATGAAAAATAATCCATGGAAAAGCACTTAATTTAATGCTTAATGGACCAAAGGCTACTTATAGTTGTGCCAGTGGAAGCCAGTTGGCTAAATTGGAGCTCTCTCAGTGTTACAGAACAGAATCTATCTGTAAATTTACCTCTTTAATAAATGAGCCAGGTGGTTCACAGAAGTGATCTTTATAATGGCAGATTCAGTTGTGCCGGCTTCTTTTGCTTCCATTGTAGCAATACATAATATCTCTTATTTAGAGCTTGATTTCATGCACACCCCATTTAAGAAGCCTGTATTACTCTACATGGAAATCATAAGTGAGAGAATTTGCCAGAGATGACAGTGGGGTTCAAAAGCAATTATATCCAAAGATTTGACTTCGTCATGGTATTCGAAGTGCCTGTAGCATAAGAGAACAAACTTTAAATATCTGTGAGAAACCAGTGCAGTCTATGATTGTGGCTCTGCAGTACTTGCTTTTGTAAACTCTCCCTGTACACGTTGAGCCACCTGCAAATGCACCTTAAGCCCTAATGGAGACCGCCTTTCTCTGTCGGAAAGCGGTGATTTAGGCTCGTAAATGTTCGCAAGAACAGGACAGCGAACACTTGATTTCATACTGCTGAAGTGGCCCATTTTTAAATCCGAACTAGCACTACTTGACGAGCGGTACGTGCACTCCATGTCTGTGGTCTCAGCGAAACACGGCGTTTTCACTCAGGGGAGCACCTGAGTTAGGGAGGACTTAAACCGACGTATCCGCGGTATTTCCCGCTGGGAAATGCGGGCTCCCGGCAGACGCGCTTCCCTACCGCGCCGGCCATGGGTGGGACCGACCTGCGTGGCTCCGTCCCTGCCGGAGCGCCCTACCTGCGGCGGGGCGGCGCAGGAAGGGGGCGGCACGGCAGGGCGGCGGTTCCGGGCACGTCGCGTTCCTCGCCGCGGGAGCGCCGCGCCCCATGGCCGCTCCGCAGGACCCGCTGCCCCCAGGTGAGGCTGGGGCGCCGCGGGGAGCCGGGCGGGCGGGCGGGGATGCCCCGAGGGGCGGTGGCCGCAGCCGGGGCCCGCGGGGGTCCGGGACGGGCGGTGCGCGGGGGGCGGCCCGCGGCGCCCATCCCGGGCCGGGCGGAGCCGGGGCCGCGGCTCCTGGGGGCCAGGTGAGGAGCGCACACCCGGCCGGGCTGAAAAGGGTTTTTAAGTTGCTCCCTTCCCCCTCCGCACACGCCAGTTAAGTACGGTAATAATTTATCATGTGCTCTGCTGATGTGATTTAACGTAACTTGTCTTGTCAAGCCTGCTCCAGTATTTAGCGTCTAAGTTAGTTTGCGCTAGTTAAGAGCAGGTTCAAAATACCTTTTTAAAAGGCGTTTTCTTAGGAGCCCAGAGCTCGGGTGGCTACGAAGTCCACGTGCCTTAATTTACATAGTAATGGTAATGGTGTAAATGACTTTTAACGCCTCACCTGTGGTGTGCCAGCATCACAGACTTTTCCATGAGCTATCTGCTCAGACAGGGACAAAGTTTTGAGTAATTGACAGTAAACAAAAATACACAAGTGCTGATGGACTTGGGCTTTTCAGGGTACTGAATATTCTAGTATAATTTGCCATATCTTCTCCTCCTATTCAAATCTAAATTCATGTGCCCCTAGTCAAAGCAACATTTTTTATTTGGGTTTAGTCAAAGAATTCATCTTTGTGAGCAACATTAGTATTAGAGTGATTACTTGTTAAAGTTGTGCTAAGTTAAAGTATTAATGTGTATGCCAGCCTTGGTGTGGAAATGTGCATGGTTGAACTATGTAACTACAGCTGATTTCAGGGGCTTCACTCACTACTGTCGGTGTCAAGACTGTGTTGCAGAGTAAAACTGTAAAAGAGGAGAAGACTGTCTCTGCTCCTTGGTGCTTTTTGAAACCCCTTCTGCTTAAAGGTCAAAATCCTGAGGTCCCTAAAACTCGCTTTTAGACTTCCTTCCAATGCAAGGGTGAAAGGCAGAAAAACTGTTCGCACTGGTAAGTGCAGAGCATTGCATCCCAATAATAGCAGCGGTATTGGACAGAATGAAAAGGTGGGCATCGGTACAAGTCTGCTGCTCTTCTTGCAGACTGGTCATACTGGGGGGGCCCTGGCAGAGCTGTGGCAGCTGCTGAGCAGCATGCAGGTGCAGAAATGAACCTCAGGAGCAACCACTGAATCTGATTTGTGTCTGTCCGAGTCAATGTGCACATGCTGATTTACATCCATCTGAGTCAACTCACTTATGGCTCCCTGCAGAAGATTGGGGAAGTAAATGGTCCAGTGTCTGTATCCTGTTGGGGTGAGTACAGGGTAGTGATTTTGTAAGGGATCCCATGTAACGTTGTTATGAAGCTGTCTGTCAAAGTAACCATGAAATCAGACAGTCAATCAGATGATACCCTCAGTTCCTGTTGGCCTTTCAGCATGCAAAACTGTGGATAGTTTACATCTGAGATAAACACAGAACTTTCCTCTCTACTGCTTTGTGCACCTGTGTCCAGCTCTATGACATGAGCTGTGGAATGTTGGGGCAGATGCATGTGGGAAAGGGCGAAAGGACATTCAAATTGCCTTATTCACAATAAAATACTAGGTCTGTGGTTTTCAGATTATCTGCCATATGAGTGGTCAACAAGATCCTGGTGAATCATCTGCAGCCCAATATGTGGAGTTTTTAATCTTAGGTGCAAATATTTATACACATACATGCCACTTACAAAAAAACTGGAGACTTAATAGTAGTCTGCAACCTAAACAAAACAATGAAAATTACTATTCTTCATAAAGAACTGTTAAATAAAGGAAAGCAATTGAGGTATAGGAAATGAAATACAATTTTAAAATACTTTTCAGGATGAATGCCAAGCAAGAAAGATGCAGATTCTCATGACTGTGTTTATGTGTGAGACCTAGAAAGCAGGAGTGAGAGGTACCACCCTTGTACCCCATCACCTCTTGTAAAGATACCCTTGGGTCTATCAAGTCCTTGTTTCAAATGCCTGTTTTCTCTGAGCTTCTCCAATTTTTTCAGTGCTTCCCACTGGGTTGTGGGAAGTGAGTTACCAATGTCAAAATGTACCTTGGTGGTCAGGGAGATGTAACAGAGAATAGAGGACAGAGCCCTTTTATAGCTACAGTAGCCGGTGAGGTTCACCAAGGCTTGGACATTCTGTGGGGTCTGCCTTCACCTGCCTCAAGGCTCATCTTACATGGGAAAAAGAAAGTTCTGGGGGTTGTTTTGTTGGTTTGGCTGGTTGCCTTTTTTTTTTTTTTTAAAATTCATCTAAGAATCTGTAAGGAGGAGCTGAAAGGCTTCCAGAATAAACAACAGTAAGGTGCATGCTTTGCCACTGGTTTTGAGTGGAAAAACAGTGAGACTAGGGATGCCTGGGCTGGCCTTCTTCCCTGGAGCCTTTCTTTGGCTCCCAGTGCCTCGTTTTTCAGCTTTCCTTTACTGGGTGGGCTTCTATTTGCCCAGCTCCCCTGCAACTTTCCACTGCAATTCCCACTAGGAGCTTCTATTTTTGGTCCTACCCTCAAACAATGTCTTATGCCAGCTTATTGTATTTTCCCATGTCCCAGCGACTCTCAACTTCTCTGCATTTGAGAGTTTGTGCTGACTGTTGCTATCAAGGCAGGCTTTATCCAGAATATTTTGTTAATTCCATGTTTCTGGAGCAGGGATTTATTATATACAAAAAAAGACATATGACAAGAACATGGGGTTTAGGTTGTTTGTTTGTCTTCCTCTTCTGCATATGGCTTTCTAATTTGCAGTGTGAACAATGCTCAATGGCATTTTCATAGGCCCCTGCCTTTTTTGTGCCTTTGAATGTTTACATTCAGTGTGCAAAGAGTGTGCTCAGCCCTTGTCATCTACCCCTCTGATCATGTGCCACCTGCCTGGACAATGCCTGTGGGTTTCCTGGGGGCTCTAGCACTGAGAAAGGCTTTACATGGAATCTTAGGGACACCCAGGAACTGCTGGTGGTGGGGCTGCCTCACAGAAGCAGGAGGGAGAACAACTCTGTCCCACTGCTGCCTCCTTTTTTATTTTCAGTTTACTGTGCTGTCTTGCACTGGTTATTGCTGTAGCTCGTTCTGTTGTATTGAGTGGATTGGTAGGAGTGGGTCCCCAAATAAGCAATTATGTTAAATTTGAGCTCTTTAGAATAGTGTCTGTGTAACTTCTGTTCTGTTTTGGGGCTCAGTGTTTATGATGTGTGCTTTGTAGTTAATTTCTGTGACTCTGTTCTAAATCTACTGGTTTTTATATTCCAAAGAAGGTAATCACCAAATACTGATTACAATCATGTCTTTCTTGTTGCTGCTGAAAACTTAATGTGTACTTGCAGTAAGTGACTTTTAGAGCAAGAGTGACAAGAATGAAGATCTTAGCACATAATTTAAAATGTTTTTCAATTTTTGAAAACATTTATTCTTATCAACAGAAGAGATTTCTGAAAAATATGGCAGGATGATGTTAAATTATAGGAGTAATTTTGTGAATCCTGTCTTCTGTACGAGATTTCAGATTTTCTGTGCACTTTTGGTCAGTATCCCACTAGTATTTGTCAATTTAGCTATTGATGCAGAGGGGTTAACATTTCATGACTCACCTGCAGGTACTTTGAAGATTCATGCTTTGATTCTCTTGATATTAATATAATAGATTTTTACTGTTCTATTGTATACAAATAATTAATATTTTGCTCAAATATTTTTAAATGAGTGTTTTCAATTTTCTGTTGTAATCTGATGTTCAATCTAGTATTTTTTGTTGTAGTGGGTATGTTCGTTTCCTGTTTGAATTATTTCTTTGAGGAAAACTTTCAATGCTGTCAATAGGAGAACAGAACTTAGCTTTTAGAAAATTTACTGAATTTTAGTATTTATTGCTGACATGTTTTGTGATTTTTTTTTTCAATAAAGATAGACTTCAACTAAAATCTCTAACTAGAGTTAGGTGTCCTGATTACATGTAGTTTCTAATGTCTGTGCTAGTAGTTCTGACATTTTCCAGTTTGTCATGTTTTCTTGTGGAAATATGACATAACGCATGTAATGGCTGTACAGTTGTGTTTTACGTTGAAGCAAAATAGCAAAGAAGCAAAATATGAATTGGCAGAAATATTTTAATGACTATGCAGTGATAAAGTTTTCTTTTTTCCAGCAGATCATGCAGCAAAAGAGCCAGTGGAGGATACAGATCCAAGCACTCTTTCCTTAACAATGGTATGTGTTTCTAGTCTAGTGCAGTTGAAATCATTATAACTCTGTATGGTTATGTGATGCCACAGTGAGAGAAAACATTCAAGGATGCTAACTCACACTGTCAGTGTATATAAAAGATTTGAGTGCACAAAAAGCCTTAATAAATTAACCTGTGCAGTCAAAGTGTAAATAAAAATACCAACATGTGTATCAGCTGAACTGGATGGTATTATCAGTGAAGCTGCCCATGGGATAACCTCCAAAGGCTCTGGCAGTGACATCTCTTTAGTTTAAGAAAGTCCCAGCAACTGAGAAAAATTAGTGCTGACATTCTTTTGTCTACATAGTTTGAACGGATAAAATAACCCACCTAGGGCTTAAAAGTTCAACACTCCTAAGCTGTTATTACTTCCTGTAGCTGATTTGGAGTCATGGAAAGGCAGAATCCAAGAGCAGTGCCTTAGGCAGGCCCGGCTGAGCCTCGGGAGGGACCAAACCGCGCCCTCTGGTGCTCGCTGGCACACGAGCGCCGCTTGTGTCTCTCTTGGATCTCAAACATCCCGGGCTCCTGCCCACGTGGGAATAATATGAAATTCTGTGACAACTTTTTAAAATGTGCCTTTCTGTAAAAGGCAGACCTGCTTTCATATAAGGGCGAGAGGCATAGGGAAGGAGGTAAGTGTCAGATATAATGATAAGTTATGTTATGCCTGGGAATCAGTAGCTGCCTCCTTAAACTCAGTAATAACCACTTCCTATTCCCTCTTAATCAGCTATGTAAGTTTAGAGCAGAAGGGAAAATATTTCTTTTTCTTTCAATGCAGTAACATTTTATTAAAAGCTTAATCTCCTAAAAGACAATTTGAAGTCATGTCTGTTCTTTCTGACATGCGTTACCTTTTCAAGATTATCTTGCTACTTCAGTACAAAATTTCTTTCCTAAACTCTGCTTTTTCACTAAAAATAGCTTTAAAAATACCGTAGCAAAGCAGCAATCTCTATTACTTCTTCAAGTGCTAATGAGCAGTTTTAGTAACATCTCAGTTTCCAGAGAAGAGTGTTGCTGTATTTGATGGTGAACAGATCAACTAGTAGCAACTTGAGAGATACTACTATAATTGTGCACTTACAAAAGTACATAAAGAAAGAGTATATAACTGCTCTTTCCCCAGCACAATTGCACTCAAAATAACAAACATCTGTGTTTCTTGCCTTTTTGTAACAGACAGAAAAATATCCTGTCCAAGACACAGGAGTACCTAAAGGTAAGTATTGTGAATTCTCTCTATTCAGATATCATTGATCTGTTGCTATCTGCAATAAAACCAGTGGTGTTACCCAACAGATTAAAATACTCATGCTTTTTCTACATATTTGTGCTTTAAATGTAATGCCCTCTTTATTTTTGAGGTCAGTTTGGTGTGTTTATCTAACTTTTGAAATTTCCTTCTCAAGTTTAGTTTTCATCTTAAAGTCACTCTAAAAATATCATCAGAAGACCTGAGTTCTTGGTCTGAAAGGAAAATACAGTGGTGCCATTGAAAGACAGGGTTCAGACAACAGATGGTAGGGACATCATAATGTTGGGTAGTGACTTCGAAGGGACTACCAGTGCCTTCATGCTGTTAGAAATAAAATCAAGAAATACTTTCCAGGTCTTTTGCCTCTGACTGCATTCCCAGCCTTATAAGCTGTCAACTCTTCATGCCATCTTTTACCTTTAGCTGGTTTAATACCATCTACTGGGGAACCTACTATTAGGTCTACTCTGCACAAGTTCCTGCCCCTCCTTGCTGAAAAAGGAGAGAGGGAGTGCAGGTTCTGAAGAAAAATACATGGATTATACAGAGTGAATATCCTCCTTATGTTTCCTTGATGTGTGGGGTGGTTTTTTTTGTTGTCATCCCAGGCTTGGCCATTGACTTTTGTCCAGAGAATGCCCTGGCAGGGGCTTGCCTGAGGAGCACTCTGCAGGTAGTGTGTTCTCCATCCTGTATTGCAATTGCACAGCAGGTCTGCAGTGGGACAAGCACAGGAAACCAGGCTTGTCGTGATGGAAACTTGTGCTGAGGAGTGGGAGGGGTATATGGCTGGGGTTAAAGAAAAATTGGAGATTATTCTGGAGCTTGAGAAAGCCAGGCAGAAGAGATGAGCACTCTTCAGAAGTGCTGCTCAGCAGGGAAGGATCATGTGGGATGAAGACTCTTGAAGTTACAAACTAGTTTCTGTTTATTTGCAGGCAGGTCCTTCAAAATTGTTTATTAGCACCAAAGCAATTACACTAGAACATTATTTTCCATGTTCTGTTTTTTATTTCACCTGTGACATTAGATCCTCCTCAAAATTAATTAGATAAATTCCTAAATTTCAAATTTGCCATGGCTGTTTAAAATCCAAAATTGCATATTCTAAATGCATCTAATTTAAAAAGGAAAGCTAAGACATAAGTAAAAAGGTCATCACTTTCTGTAAAAAGGAAGTGCACTTGGTTTATATTTAATTTTCATTTTTATTTCCTCTTATTAATTGTAAGAAGATGTAATTACTTGTATAGCTTGACATTTCCCCTTTGAAGTTGAATGTAATACAAATACCTCTTAGTATTCTGTTCATTACTGTAAATTTCATTATTTCTTTAAGAATGGCTTTTCATAGTTATTTCTATAAAACATACAAACTTAGAAGTATGAGTCTGTCAACTAAAAATTGTGACAGATATGCCAGTCTGATTTTGTATAACACACAATTATATCTGTTTCAGATTTAATGTTTGAACAGACAGTACATTGGTGAGAGGGGCTGTCTGTATCTTTTATTGGTCAATTAATTAATGGACTGTTTTGGAGCCATAACTTGTTAAAGTTCTTGGCACCCTTTGCTGATTATGAGAGAAGATGGAGTTGAGGGAACTTCTTATCTTGCAGAGGTCGCCTTAGTGTTTATCATTATTTGATAATAATTCTATTTCCACCCAACTATAGAACAAATTTCATGCATATTATTTTCACAGGTTTGATGCCCATGCTTTGCATTTTCAGACAGGCTTTTTTTGCCTTTTTTTGGGGTGGGTTTTTTAGGTTTTTTTTTTTGGTTGGTTGGTTTTTTTTGCTGTTTTGGTTTTTTTGTTGTTGTTGTATCTGGACCTACAGTCATAAAGAATAATGATGGTCCTCTACCAAACACTGACATCACTGGGGATGAAGTATCTTCCATCTGTCTTACAAAACCAGAAAAAGAAGAGTGATTTTTGGTTTTCTTTTTCTTGTAAGTGTAAGGATGAATTATTTGATTCAGATCAGTTTCTTGAGTGAGTTAAGAAAATATTGCTTCTTTCTGTTATGTGATGATTCATAAAGGATTCAATGAGATCTTGCCACTAAACAAACAATAAATGGAAACATTCCAGTGCTACAAATGTAGTCACCCTCATGCAGGGTTCTTGTGTGTAAAAACATGTAGAATATAACCCTTTTTAACCTTGTGTTAATGGGTTAGGTCTCCACCTGACTCAGGAGAATCATGCAAATAGTTTGATGAAGAGGACCTTACTAATCATGCAGAGTGTACAAGGTCCACAAAGGGTTTATGTATCCTTTGTATCCCATTTTGAGGGCCGAAGTGATGCTTGAGAAGTTAGTAGAATTTGTGCTGTATTAGGGAATGCTGTGCTCTTCAGTGGACTCCCAGGGCTGTTGATAAACACACTTTGAAATGGATTATTTCAGTGCTTCAGCACATTCCTGTGTAGTAGGAATCACTAGGATGAGTCTAGTTCACAAAGGGGCAGAATAAAAGATAAATATTTATGCAGTATTTATTTTAACTGTCATTTTAAGTGTGATGAGAAAAAGAAAACAAAAATTAGAGCGACTTGTGACATCTTCAGCCTACTTTGTTGTATTGGTGGAGTTAATATTCTGTAGTCAGCTTTCTGAAAGAACAACATGACTCTTGCTTTAAAAATAGTGTGATGTTTGTTTAGAAAACAACTGCTACTTTAGTATCTAATCTCTGCAAGGATTATATTTCTTCTCACGGTCATGCTCTGCATGACTGTTACAGCCTCTGCTGACTTAACATTTTGGGCTTTTAATCTAGCAATTCCCAGCATTTGATCATGATATGGAGTTAAATCTTTTGTTAGGCAACTATACTGTAATTTGTTTGATAACATAAATTACTTACTATTTAAATTTGTGAGTGGAAGACTAGTGTTTCACACTCTTTGCCTTAGATGAGGAATACCTAACAGATCAAGTTACTTTGGAAATTGCATCTGTGAACATCAAGACCCTTACATCAGATTCTGGCCTAATACAACAGGTAAGAAAAATGATGCTTGAATGTGAACTAAGTTACTGCTGTTAAGTCAGTAAGTATGTTAACGAATAAGTATATTTTCAGACTGTATCTGGAGAGCAGAAAATTATTCAGTAAAACAGACCAGAAATTTGCTTTCTTTTCAAGAGTTCAATGAAGGGAGCTTTTGTGGAGAAGAGCAAAAAAAAAAAAGATTATTTTATGATTAACATGTACTTTTTAGTTTAAATAGGTTTTGATCAATGTATAGATGTTCTGAAGAAGAGCCAGCAAAGTGTTAAAGCTTTGTCATGCATGCTGTCCCTCTGATGAAAATATTTCCTGGTGAAAATAAAGCCAGGCAGTGAAGAAGTAAGAAAACCTAGATTTTGTCTTTAGGGAGGCATTGGATGGTTTTGCTTTGATTTTGGGATACTGCTCTTCCCATAGCTGAAACATTGTCTGCTTTTTGTGACATCTTGCATTGCCATAGGAAGGGCAATGCTGAGTGACTCCCATGCTCCATGGTTATCATCTTTCAAGTGAATGTTTTTTGCTGAATTTCAAATTGATTCTCTTTGGGTTGAGCAGAAACTTGGAGAAGAGAAATGAATGAGCATTTTCCAGCAAGATGAAGAATTAAAAGGAGTTCCTAATGCCAGAGTCCCAGCTGAATTCCATCAGAAACAAACATGGGTTTGGTATGCATTTCACAGATGATGGAGGTAACTGTTCCTTGCCATCATCAAGAAGAGAGCATTTGTTGGCAACTTAGAATCACCATAAAGATAATTCAGTGTATTAGGGTGGTAATGGTTCCACAGAGCTGGAAAATTTTCTGCTTACCTGCAGACTGCACATAAGTTTATGGCTTTGATTTGACCTGTAGAGGATGATTGGATCTTCACTTATTGCAATTACATTACAAGAAAATGATCTTGAATAAACTTGAGTGCATCTGACATGATAATTTGGATTATGACTGATCAGTAAAAATATGAATTTTGAAAACATGTGTGGCACAGGTAAGTATTGCTGCTTTTCTTTGTACTTTTTGCAGTACTACCCACTCTTATTTTTTATGCCTCATAAGGCATGTATAATGACACAAGGGCACTTAGGCATTGGCTTTCACAGTAAGGTTTGAACTTCAATGAATTGATAAAGTCTGAGAAATGAGGTTCAGTACAGCAGTTAAGTGAACAGTATCTGCTTTTCCTTTTTTTTTTTTTTGTTTTTTTTTAGTGTGGATTTTTTTTGTTTTGTTCAGTTTGTTTTTGTTTTTTTTAAATTTGCTTATTTATTTTCTTTTGAAGTAGATGTCTGGGGAGGCTGAGCTGTCCTGGGAAGTTCCTCATTCTCCCCAATGACTTAATCTTCTGGGAATTTGCTCCTTGAGGCTCAGTATGGCATTTGTTGGAGTGGAGACAATTACTATAATCAGAAACTGCAGATTTAATTTTTTTAAATTTGTGTGCTCACATGTTGCCGTGAAGGCCAACTTTGTGTTTAAAAAGCGTTGTCCAGATAAAGCTGTCGTGGTAGAAAAGTAAACTGCTAGAAGATAATGGCAAGGCTTATTCAGTTGCAATTGACATCTCTCTTAGATAGAGAGATGATCTCTCTTGAGCAGACATTTTGATGAGGTTGCATGTGTGGTCTTGCAGTTTTCAGGGAGTAAAGAAATACTGAAAACAGTATGCAAATTTTTCCTTTCTTAACAAAGTCTGTAAATATTTTGGAGAGAGTTCACCTTCTTTATAATTAGATCATGAATGCATGCAAGTTCACCACAGCAACTGAAATTGCCTGTATTCTATTTTTAGTGGATTTCTTAGTAAAGAAGGTGTAGCAGGTTGGACTAGAGTATCTTATTACACTATATTGTTACCCATATATTGACTTCTGTTTGTATGCACAACTTGCAAAATTAAGAAGCCTGCTGTTTCAGAAGAATGACACAATACAAAAAGATCAACAATACTTCATTGCAGCTATCTAAAGGGAAAATCCCCTCTACTTTCATCTTTAAATCCTCAACAGAAGAAAGCTATTTCACCTGGCTCCACACCTGCATAGTTAAAGTAAGGGCAGCTGCAGTTTCCCCACAGTTCTACAGTCAAGGGGCTGTCCTTCCAGTTATTAGAGGTTGCTAACTAGTAGAATTTAAATGTTACAACGTGTGTTACAGTCTCGGGCTGCTAAGTTATTTCATTATGTTTAATTAGCAGATGAAACATCATTGAGGGAATGTTAACTTCAAATAGGGAGAGGGGTAGATGTGATCTGCAAAAATATTCACCTCCACCTGTTGTCTGTAAAAGCTTCCCATGTATGTAAAGAAGTTCGTAAAAAAAATTTCTCCCCTTTGCCTAAATCCATAAAACAATCCCTTATTGCTGCTTGTTACAAAATTCTTGGTTTTTACATTGCAAAACATTTTAAAAATCTTTTAAATCAAAACATATGGCTTGTTAAATAACTTTTGGGTGTTTAATAGAGAGTTAGTCACAAGATGCAATGCTATAGCATATCATTAATAAAAATGCTGTTGTTCAGTGCATACAACCGACAGAGCAGTTTCATGAGCCAAAGCATGGAAATGCTGCCTGAAAAGACTCCAGATTGTTAGCAATTCCTCAAAACTATATGTCTATTTCCTGTCTGATTTTACAAGTAGCTTGGGATTCTTCTAAGTAATCTCCTGCTGGTTGTAAATTAGTCAAATACTTATTCTGTTGTTCAGTTACATTGTTTTATTTTTACTTTATATTTGTTTTCTGCTTTGTAGCCAGAAGACAAAGACACACAAAACCATACTGACGAATCGCTTTCAGGTAATATGTCAACTTTATTGTTCTTCCTATTTTATTCCTAGGTTTTATTAGAAAGTGCTTTTTTAAAATCTGCTATTTGTCACAACAAATAACTGCCTGGATAATTAGTGCTTATGGAGCTCATTTCCTTACCAGTGTCATTTACAGCTTCCTCTTTGTTCTAGGAGGATGGTGATCAATAACGCAGACCATACAAAATATGTAACTTGGGCTTTCCAAATACTTTTAGTACTTCTGCCTTTGGAAGTGACATGCAAATAGCTGTCAGGAGAGAGCAGAAGCTGGCAGTAGGCTGTGAGTGCTTATCCCACCATTTGTGTGAGTTCTGCTGGGGAGGGGTGTATGATATACAGTTCTCTTAGTCTAACAGTAAGAAACTGAGAGTTTCCTATTAGTAAGGCAGCTTGTCCTATCAGGTAGCATTAGGATCATGCCGTTAGTTGGGTAGTGCTTGTCAGTGTCTAGGACAGGACCACCTTAGAAAAGCAGGGTTCTTTATGATGCTTTTGATAGTCTTCCAGATGGTATAGCACAAGAAGCAGGTTCGTTTAGTTTTGTTTACTTATATCTCTGCCCTTTTACAGAGGTGTTTTCTTTACCCCTTCTTCCCTGTTTCTATTGGAAGAAAAACTTTCCCTGTCAACCCTGCCAGAGTAAATAAGATGAAATTCAGATAGGGTGCTCTCCTGCCCCATGCGCTCAGCCAGAAATTTGCTTGGATTATATTATATTCATTTTGCCTTGTTGGTATAAGTAAAGGTTGGCATGAATGAAGCAAGAAAGTTTTGTCTCACTTCAGCAAGTTTAGAGAAGAACAGAAGAGTTAACATACATATTCCTGTAGAGAGCAGCTGCAAGGCCTGTGGAATACTTGTTAGCTAAGATGTCACCAGAACATGTTTCCCTTTAACAGGGAATCTATGCCTTTCTATGAAGTTATGTCTCCGCAGCGGTGTTGTTGCTGCACGTCCTGACTTGTTGAAAACTTCAGAAGTTGTCCTTGGCCTGCTAAAAAAACAATCTGATGAGCAATGTTACAAACTAACAATAGCCTGTTCTTTCTTTAAAAATAAATAGAACATGCATGCAGACATTATATTCTGGAATTTTCACACAATCTGACAATAATTACTGAAAATAAATAATTGATGTTAAAAAAAGAGCCACAAAATCCCACAAACAAACAGCCTGAACAGATGCTGTTGTCCTTATGAGTAGGTGGCACTAACTACCAGATTTTTCCTTTGCCAGAGATACAGTTCAGGCCTCTGATACAGCACTTGTAAATTGTGTGTCACTGTTTTCTATTGTTTTTAATAAATCTTTTGATTACTATCAGCCCCTTTTTCAGAGTTTCATCTGAAGTAGGACTAGCTACTTCCCTATTTCAAGCTGTGCACTGAGGCTGGAGCACAGAAACTTTATGAAAAGCTTCTAGGCTGTGTCCATTATATACTATTTGGAGATACCAGATTCTCCCTGCTTTCAAAAAGGAGCAGGGAGAGTGAAGGTCATGTCTGCAGCCAAAATGCTCAGGCCATGTCCTGAAGTGTTGCAGTGTTAAAGGTCTTGGTATTAGACTTGGACTAGAGGTACGACTCGAACTGGTTTCTATGTGGTTTAAGGGGTATTAATATATAATATAGCCTGATAGCACCACATTTTTCCCAATTTTGGGGGAGATGCTGACTGTGGTGTGTAGGAGATATCTAAATGGCAATTTTCAGTATTTGATGCAGATTTTAGAACATATCACCACTTTTTTTCACCAACTTGGTATTTTTCTTTTTCTCGCGTGTGGAGGAGTATGCACTTTATTCCTTTTCTGATGTACCTTTAAAATAGGTCTTGTTGGCAAAACAGAGACAGTTTTTATTGCAAGAGCCCTTAAAAAGCAAAGGAACATATCTACTTTTTCATTGTGATAAAGTACTAGATATTAGTTGTATTTGGATCTGTCAGCAGAGATTCTCCTGGTGCATGTATTTCATGTTGTTTTGAAGGTAGCAGCTCATAAATGCAAAGCCTTTTCCTTCATTCTACAACACAGGCACACAAGAAGCACAGAATGCACACATAATCCTGTTGGTGATGTAAGTGGGTATTATGGTAGATTCAAGGAAGAGACGTTGTTCCAAAACAAAAAAAGGGGACTATACTAGCTCATATACTGCATTGAACCCTGTGTCTTTTCTGTACAAGTATAAATAACTTTTCCAAGTAATGTACTGTCTTTAAAAACTACTGTCTTTTTGATTAAAGCCACTTTTGATTAGAGTGTAGTGAAGAGAGAAGTTTTAGAAAGTAATTTAATGAGGTCTTCATGAGAAGAGGCATTACATATCACTATTCTGACTTTTTCAGAAGCAATTCAAAGAAATATAATACTCCTCAACCCTATATGCTTTTAACTTTTTGTTCCTGGTGATACCACAGCAATAGATCCTAATTTCTTCCCACGTAATTATTTTCACTGCAGATCTCAAGAAAACCTGCAAGGAAAATGTCACCTGCTCCTTGTGCTTATTCCGTGCACCAACCATCAGTGACATGCTCGATGATGAGGACTTGTTGTACACAGTGAGGCTAAAGCTGGATCCCTGCCATCCAACAGTGAAAAACTGGAGAAATTTAGCAAGCAAGTGGGGGATGACTTATGATGAATTGTGTTTCCTTGAGCAAAAGCCCCAAAGTCCCACCTTGGAATTCTTGCTACGGAATAGTGACCGGACTGTGGAGCAGCTGATTGATCTCTGTAAATTTTATAAGAGAATTGATGTTGTGAAAGTGCTGCTGAAATGGGTGGAGGAGGAATGGCCCAAGAGAGGGAACAGAACTTACCAGAATGATTTCTAGGTCAAAGTTGTTATTCTGTACGTGTTAAATGCTAGCTACCACTGATACATTGGAAGTTTCCCTTGCAAGAGAGAGAAAGCCTGTACTGAGGGTTTGTATACTGTGTAAGCTTTATCTACTGTATACACAATGTAAGCTTTATGCCCTCAGGGTTGCAAAGATAACCTTCCAAAGTGGATGGAATCATCCAGGTTGAGTTCTTGAGTCTGCAAATACCTTCAGTTTCTTTGCTGCTGTTCACAGCCTTCCTAAATAGAAAAGGAATGAAAAAGCCAGACTGCTTGTTTTACTGCAGCACTTGTGAACCACATTAGTTGTGTGCTGTTGTTATTGGGAAAGCCACAGTTAGAAGGCAAGTTTCTAGGCCTTACTGGTAGCCCTTCCACAATTTTGTATGTTCTACCTAGTGGAACATGAGGTGGAATCTTTTTTCTTCCTTTTTAGTTGTTTTTTTAAGCTTTGTGACACTGTTTTTGGCACAGGAACACCTCAGTGTTCCAGGCAGCAGTTTGGATCTGAATGTTGCAATTAACTGAATATTCAACATCACAGTTGAAAAAATTAAGTCTCTTATGAACAAGAGTAGACATTAACCAATAACAGCTGTTAAACAAAATAATTACATGCTACTACATCATAGTGTATATATTTACTCTTAAGAGAAATCATGCAATTCAGAGAGACTTTTCAACCCATAACCTTCAGGGGCAAAAAAAATCCAATTAAAAGGCTCTGTGCTTAAAACTACTTTCCAAAGGTTTAAAGACTGTGTACACTGTGAGTGCAGGTATCAAATCCCTCTCACTTTGTAGTGTGGGATGATGGCACCACAGGGTATTGTTAGTATTGACTGTAACTTCCCTTTTCACAGGCTGTGGTTTTCTTTACAGTTCTGTGGGTTGGCCTACTTTCTGTCCCACACCAAGGCAGTTGCAGTCTTGTGTGAAACTAGCACTATATATTGATTAGAACCACTCTAATGGAAAATGAACAGCTGAGTTCACCTACAGCCCAGGTGGATGGCTATTAAAGCACTTACAGTAGTTTAGACTGATTTTTTTAAAGGATTCTGATTGTCTGAATTACACTGTTTACATTTTAAATGTTTCAGAATTGGCCTTTCTCCTACCATTCTTCTGACATCTCAGACATGTAGTATGTATATAGGTGTATATACCCAAGCACTGGTCAAGCTGTAGGGCAAAACTAGAATGGGGTGCAGGTTGATACACTGTTTACTTTTCTCGAGTAGATATAATAATTAGTAGTGAAGCTGAGGGAAGTCTAATGCTGTATGCTGAGTTTCTTACTGTAAGAGTTTGAAAAGGGACCTCTAGTAATACTTTACTATAGATACTGAGTGATATGGTTACAGAGGAGCTAGAAGTAAAGACTAACATTTTCAAGTCAGGCACTTGTTCTGGACTGACATAAAATTAGCTTTATTTTAGTGATTTCAAGAAGCTGAAAGTCTTGTTTCAGGGTAAAGAAATTGACCTAAATTTGAGGTTTGAATTTTAATTTTTTTAGAAAAGACTGGATTTTGTGATGAATTTTTTTAACCATTCCTCAAAAAAGCTGCTACTCTTTAGAACTCTAGTTTTCTAGCTGTATTTTAAGGAGAAAATTTTACTGCTCTGTCTTCTTGGGGCTGGAGTTTAAGTGTTTAATGGTTCTCTTCTAAGAGTGGGTGTGTCACAACAGGTGTCTGTCAGCTCATAACTTTTGCAAATAATCTGTCTTGAGTTAGATGCTCTAGATTCAGCTTTGGGGACTATGGCTGTGGCTGGGCTGCCTGCTGCTTTCAGGTCCTGCACAGGCATCCACTGCTGATGTGCAAATAGCTCATAATGCAGCTTGTCCAACATAATTCCCATACCTTGGGCTGTCTGCATGCAGGATTTAGGTTCATATGTCTCTGTGTTTATTGTTATAGAGCACAACAAAGTACAAAAATACACAACTCCATCAAAAGGGTGCAAGAGAGAGATTTATTACAGCAACATTACTTTTACACATCTTCAAGATATTTACACCCATCCAACATACACATTCAGTGCCCATTGGTCATAAGAGAGAAACAAAATTCCCAGTAGGTGATCAGGGAGCCACATCACTCTGTGAGCCAGCCAGAGCCCATATCTCTTAACTTTCTCTCCTTCCTCTGGTCTCCATGGTAACAACCTTGGTCTTCCTTCAGGAGAGATATGGGGCTTCTCCTTATCTTCAGGAGGCCCTTGCTAGCTCACAAGGACAGCACAGAATCTTTCCTGCATGTGTTAAGTTGTTCTTCTGAGTGATGAGTGCTGGCATGTATGCACACAGCTTTTGCCTCCCATAACATACCACAGGTATATCTTGTGTGGTATTTTTAACATGCTGTGCTTTGGTAGATCCAGACCAGCTAGGAGCTGGAATCCTCATCTAAGAATCAGAATGGGAATATGAAATGATGCAGTAACATTCCTGAATCAAGGTGTTCAACTGAAATATACCCACTTTTGAGGAAACTCTGTTGTCTTGTGAAGATGAGTTTGATCCCTTGAACTTCTTCAAAAGTCAATGTCATATGCAAGAGTTCATGTTAGATGGAAATAAAGCTGCTTCTGAGAGTTCATAGGTGGATTCAGTATAAATTCAGCTCTGAAGGTTGAAAATGTTAGCCTTAAACTTCACCACACACTGGATTACTCATAACTATACTTGAAATACTTTTTTTTCCTCCTTGTATGGCATAAATGGAGATGTACACACTCTTTTTCTAGTTTTATATCTGTTTACAAGATATTGGTCTTGAGTGTTCAATTTATTCTTATGTCTTCTGTTATAATGTGTACTATTTTAGAAGAAATATAGTTGTCGATGTTTGACTTTATTGTATTTGTTTTTATTACAGCTGGGAAAACAGCTGTTTTCCTTCTCACCAGACCCCTTGGAATTACTGAACTATCAATTAGTTGTTCTGTGTAAAAAATATCTTGTATTGAAATTCATGATGCCTTAAGGCACTTTCGTTTGCAACACATACTGCTGTTGAAGAAAGGAACATACATTTTTTTAAAAATGTTTTCTGTATGAAATATTAGTTAATTTTGATAAGATGAACAAAAATATTTATCTAGAAACTTGTAGCTGAGTTACTGACTAAGAGAGGTAAGAAACCTATATGGGGTGAACTTTTCCTGAATTAATACCCAATCTGATACTGTACACTAAAAAGGTTCTACTAGGCTATCAGTTTTGTTCCATTATATCCTTCTCCTATTCCTGTGAAAGACCTGCTCTCCCTTCAGGGATTTCCAGTTTTTTGCTTGCTGTCTCTGTGCCTGCAGGATGATCAGTGGCCTTTGCCACCCATTTTGGCTTCTATGAAGCTGGTCAAACCACTGTATTATTTCATTCCTGCAAGCTTATCTAAGATAAAGTGAGTTTAATTACTGTTCTTCAATGACAAAGTTGTAGTCCTGTGCTCCAGGAGAACCTAGTTTTCCTGTGAGAAACTAGTTTTCAGCCTGTTTTGTCCTGTGAGGACAACTATGGTTATCCCCAGCAAAATGGTGAGAGTGTCCAGTTGCTTTACTCTCCATGCACTTCCCTTGGATCTGTGGAGAGGAATGCAGGATAGGTTTGGGACTGTCTTTTGGAACCTACCATAAAGGATAGGCATAGTCAGTGTGGTCCCAGATGCTTGCTTCAAAATTGGTTTACAGTTTCTGTACAAGTTAAGGTTATTCCTGAACCAGTACTGAAAAATGGAGATCTGCAGCTTGGCCTGGGCAATGCTTTGTGCAACAGACTACATGTTTTTCACTGTCTCAAAAGGCCTCCCACAGTTCCAAGTCAAGCTGTTAGCAAGAGGAGAGAAATGTAAATTCTGTCTTATGATTCTTTAATCTAGGGTAGCACTCTTGACTTGTGGCCAGACATAGCTGGAAATTATTTGTCAGACAGAAGAACTGTTTAAACAAGGTCAAAGGAAGTGCATGGCATTTATAATAACTTAAAGAGCAGCCTACTTGTGTAATTTTTGCAGCAGATCATGTTCTTCTGTCCATGAAGGCAAAGCAATTAGTTATTCATAATTACTTTCAATATATCTTGTAAATTTTAAATTTTGGTTCAGTTTTGGACAGAAGGGCAGAGCACCATTAAATGAGGATGTGAGCTTGTTGCCTCTTTTTTTCTGACAGAAAAGTGTTTTTCCTAGTCTGAATTCAGCTAGTCTTGATTCCATGTCTATGGTCAGTTGGCCTTAAGTGGATAGGGAAGGTATGGATCTACGGGTTGAACAGGCTGAATATCAGCAGCACTAAAAGAACTTACTTTGAGAGGTGCAGTCAGTAGTATTTGCCTGTATTTTGGCCAAGGACTGGGACTGACTCCATCTTACAAGAAACTAACAGCAAAGAGAAGTAGACAGCCTTGGGAAAGGGTTGCTGTACCCTCTGTTAGGGGCAGAGGGGCAATTAACAGCTGGGCATACTTACTAGCTTGATCTCTGTGTTTTGCCTTTGTAAAACAGTGATTCTTGAGTTCAAAGGCAGGTCATTTGAGGAAATGTATATTTGTTATTGTGGTAATGAGAGTTGCCCGAGATTCTTAAATGAGAAAGATCAGCGCAAGTAACTTGGATAATAAATGTGTTCTGTGTATCTATGTACAGCAAGGAATGGATACACAACTTTACACATGAATGTGAAATTATTCTTTTTTTATTATGAGTTTGTTTCAAAATTACCCCCCCAATATTTAATTTGGGAATGTTTTTTGTCTCAAAAAAAAAAATCCCAAACCCTGAAGTTTCATATTGTTGATGACATAAAAAAAATTTACATAACTAAAAAGTTCTTTAATGGAAAAAGCTATGATAAGAAAGGGGCACACAAATCCTTACAGTAGTAAAAATATCTTGAGTCTAAGCTGAGAATTTATTTTTGTCTTTGCACCCAATATATGTGAGCTTCCCCTACTTCATTCACAATCCTGCAACCAGTGGGTGGTTTTTTTGGTCCTTATTTACTTTTGCCTCTGCTTTCTCTGAAGCAGAGAAGTTCACCATCTCAAAGGTCTTTTAAAAGCCTGATTGTCTCTAACCATCAGGAAACAGCTACCATCTCGTGGTGAGAGGTGATACTACACCCTCGCACGTCTCCCTTGAAAATGCAGCAGAGCTGAGGGCAGGTGAGCTCATCTATAACTGCAGAGACCCACCAGGGATATCCAGGAGCAACTGCAAGGAGGATAATGAAGGTGTGAAGGTGAAGTTCTAGGGATCTTGGGCTTGGTCACGGTCCCTAGTTTGAAGAACATCACACAGTCTTTCCTTTGGCACAGATATGTGATATTTCCTAGTTTTTATGTCCCTAGGTAGGCAGGGATTGAATCACTGTGCAGACTGTGGCACAAGCGCCCGGGGGTGGGGGTGTGCTGGGTGTGCAGACAGGGCAAGCACAGCACAGGTTTGCTCTCCCAGCTATTGCAATGCAAATGAAGGCGTGATCCTGACTTTCAGGAAACCTGGAGTGTTGTGTCACTGATTTAAGAAAGAAGGGGTGAGTATGTTTTAAGGGTTATATGGCCTGTAATTGGTTTTCAAAAGGTCTAGTGACTTGGTATCTTCTTTATCCTTTGGCCCACATATCTATTCTGTAGCTTGTTTGCTCTTATGCTTCTCTTCAGTGTTTTGCTTTAAAAAGCAGGCATTGCAACAAAAAAATAGAATACTTGGTAGTTGCTGAAGCAGCTGTTGCATTTTAAGCTTTTGAATCTGTAAGCCCATTTAAAAAAAACATTACTTTTTGTTTCCTGTGATTTGCAACTTTAAACTGAAACCTGGAAAATCTGAATGATCACTGAAGCTAAATAGTGACATGTCAAGGAAGAGTTATGGAAGGCCACTGATTAACTCATAGATAAGTAAAAACTGAGCCAGCTGGGCTGTCAACTGAAATTTTAATGTTGGTGTACCAAGAGGTGGTGACTTATGTCCTCCTTGAGTCTAAAGCTTTTCAAAGAAGCTAGGGGAATAATTTCCATCAGAAAATGCTGTAATGTACAAACAACTCCACTAAAACTACAGAAGACACAACAATGTCAGTCTTTTGAGATCATGTGAAGTCCTTAAGCACAAAATGTCTGCTGAACAGTCCAATGTGCTAGAGGCTTTACCCCTGTGGCCTGTAGTATTGTATAAACTAGGGAAAATTAGTTATTATATACAACAACAATTTAAAAACATTAGTCAAGAGTAACTTCCATGGGCAGGTTTCTTAATGGAGACTAGTGTTAATTTATGTCAAGTCTAGGCAATTCCATTATTGATGGAAATTTTATAATTTGAACTGTGCATAAAATACCAGGCCAAGTAAGTGAGTGTGACTATGTTTGTTTTCACCTTGACTTTGGGACCATGGCTTGCTATCCTGAGAGACACAAGGTTACAGGCTTGGAATCAAGGACAGGAGAGGCAGGTAAAATTTCTTAGGGGTAACAGGGTCCTCAGTTAAAGGCCTTTTGGCCAAGAATAGCTGCTATATTAACTTCAGCTGAAATTGGCTGCATCTGTTTTGACAAAGCATTTCTGTTTTTCCAGCAAGCAAAATTCTGCCAGAACATGAGAAGTCTCTGCTGACAGGATTACACACAGTCCCAGCAATGGTTGAATGCACATCAAATTTGGAAGAAAAAGCCTGAATTAGGACTTGGACTGTGGAAATAAGGGAAGACTTTGTTATTTGCTGCCAAGACTGCCATTAGTAAATGGTGCTAAAAATAGCAGTCACAAGAAATCAGCAGAAGACTGACAGTCTATGAACAAAGCAACAGCACTGTAGCTAGCACAAAGCTGCTGAAGCTGTAACCCAACTGACTCATTGTCAACCCTGCATCAGGTTTGGGAGCTGGAATAGGGGCTTCCCTGCAAATTTCATAAACTGCCTATGACAGCCTAAAATCACATGAATCAAGCAGCTGTTCTGCTTCAGAAAAGAACTGGTGCATAACTCAAATCACTTTATTTCCTCTGGTTTGTTTCTTCCCAAAAGTAGAAGAGCCCTGAGCAAGAAGTAGTAAAGTAGTAAAACTTTATTTTCCGTGGTTCTAGAAACATTTCCACCTATTGCTCTTCCTTTCTGCATCATATTTTTTTATTCCAACCTTTCAGCATATTTTCTGTCTTTGCTGTTTGGCCTGAACTTTCAAACCTACTTTGAGGTTGCAGTCTAATACTGACAATTGAGTGTATTTCATGTACTTCTGTCAGTCTGGTTTTATTAAAGTGTTTTACTTTTTCAACTAGAGTGCCTAGAAAAATAGCTTCAAAGAAAAACTAAGTGGTAGTTCAGACCTTTTATTTGTTCTCTTTTTAAGTAGTGCTGTGGAATAATTCCCGCTGTGGAATTATGTAGAACAGTTGAATAGCAGGCTTTTTGCTAGCACCTGACTACACACAATAGTTGTCAGTCCTCTCTCACAACCATTCATGATTCTAAGGTACCTTTCCCCAGGCAATCTGCTCTGCTGCTCTTTTATCTGAGTACCTCATTTCTGCAATTCTCTTCAAAAGAAGTGTTATTGTACCTTTCTGTGAATGAATCCTTCCAATCTTATTTAGCTAAGCTGAGGTACCCATTAAAGCAGCAGTCCTACAGCTATCAGCAGAACTCTAGCAAGTAGATAGATGATTTGAGATGGGGCTTTTGTGTTGGTTAATTGTGGAATAAAAGACTGGATATTATCTAGCTAAGATACTCTAGTGGTCTTTGTGATAAGTGGCTGAATGCCATTCTAAATTCTCTACAGCCACATACACTGCTTTTTGCAAGGTAGAGGAATACTGAATGCCTCTAATTGAATAGGAGATGGTGATTTAAGCTTGTGAGCCTTTTATATTGCACTCTTTATTTTTGTGCTCATCTTTTCCCCATCCAGCATATTAACAGGGGAACCTGAAGTAGTGCTTCTCTGAGCAGACTGTTGTTACACATCATGAGCTGTGAAACTGCAAGGGACTTCATTGGCCATCCTGCTGACCTTACCAATACTGCCAAAATCACTCTTACTGGGGCCTGCAAGGGAACAGGAGGATGGAAGTGCAGCCTTGGGGCGGTGGTTTTAAAGATTGGGTTGGGTATAAGATTTCCATGTTTTCAGAAACACAAAGGTTCTGAGGCAGCCAATGACCCAGTCTGAGCTTTGAAACTGTGTTTGGGTCTGGTGACATGAAGATGGTCACAGAAATGACCACAGTCATCGTGGGCCATTGGAGAGCCTGGAGAGTTGAGCGGAGAGAAACCTAATGAGGTTCAACAAGGGCCAGTGCAGGGTCCTGCACCTGGGAAGAATAATCCCAAGTACCAGCACAGGCTGAGGGCTGATCTACTAGACAGCAGCTTGGCAGAGAAGGACCTGGGAGTGTTGGTGGTTGAAAGCTGACCACAAGTTGGCAGTGTCCTTGCAGCCAAGAGGGCCAATGCTATCCTGGGGTGCCTTGGGAAGAGTGTGGCCAGCAGGCTGAGGGATGTGATCCTGCCCCTCTACTCCACCCTACAGAGGCCACATCTGGAGCACTGTGTCCAGTTCTGGGCTCCTCAGTACAAGACAAGGAGCTCCTGGAGACCGTCCAGTGGAAGCGACAAAGATGATTTGGTGTCTGGAGTATCTCTTAGGAGGACAGACTGTGAGAGCTGGGCCTGCTCAGACTGGAGAAGGGAAGGCTGAGAGGGGATCTCATTAATGCATAGATCTCAAAGGTGAGTTCAAGAGGATGGTTCCAAACTCTTTTCAGTGATGCCTAGTGATAGGGTGAGGAGAAATGGCCATAAACTAAAACTCAGGAATATAAGGGAGAACTTCTTTATGTAGAGAGAGGATGGCAGAGCACTGGGAATAGGCTGCCCAGGGAGGTCGTGGAGCCTCCCTGTCTGGAGCCCTTCAAAATCTATCTGGCCGCATTCTTGCGTCACCTGCTCGAGGTGACCCTGCCTTCGCAGGCTGATGGGACTTGGTCACCAGAGGGTTGGAAAAGACCTAACAATTCTGTAACTCGGTGTGAGATGTGCCTCGTGAGGAGATGGGGCTGCGCTGTAACACGGGGCGTCCAGAGGAGAAGCGCAACACACATAGGAAGCGAACGGTTCGCAGGGAAGGGAGCGCAATGTAGATCACAAAGTTCAAGCCTGGCCTCCATAGCTGCCGCCTCAGCCCAGCCCCGCCGGCCGCAGGGGGAGGCGCCTGCGCGCGCCGGGGCCAGCAGGCCGCGCCGGGCACGCGCCGCAGTCCCCGCGCGGGCGGCGCCGCGGTGACGTCACGGCGGTGAGGGCCGGAGCGGGCGCGGGGCTGGGAGCGGCGGCGATGGCGGCAGCGGTGGGCGGGCGCGTCCCGCGGGTGAGCGGGCGCTGCTGATCGCCGCGCTGCCTCCTGCAGGTAAGAGACGGAGCGGAGAATGCAGGGGCACTCCCCCTGCCCGCCCCTGTGCGTGTCGGGGAGAGGGGCTGCTCCCGGCGGGGCTATGGGAAGCCGGGACTGCCTCGGTTCGCTGTAAAGCTGAAGTCACCGCGGTTGCTTGGTCCTGTGTCCTTCCAGTGTTCGAGAGTCTTGGGTTTATAGCGGGGGACGAGGGGGCATCGCCAGTGTTTTGTACTTTAATTGCTTGCAGATATCCAGAAAGCATCTCGGTAATTCTCTTTGCAGAAGCCTTGTTCGCACTGGTACAAAATCTCGCTTTAATTGTAAGGGCTGGCCGGAGTTACCGTCGTGAAGGTAACTCGTGAAGGACACATTTTCTCTGTGTCACAGTGGGAAGCATAATAGCTGCTTATTATTATTTTTTTGGTCTCTATGGTTTCATGTTTGTCTGTGGGGGATACTTCCAGCCCCTTGGAATATGTGAGATAACAGGGCAGCCAGGGAACCTTAACTTGCCGCGTTGCAGCTTTGGTGTAACACGTACCCTGGTAGTGGTTGCTCTGGCAGAAGGATACAGGAGAGCTTTGCAGTTGCATGTCCTGCTTTTAACAAACAGAGCCTGAATTGCAGCTTTCCTTCATCATTGCGACCTTGTCAATAAAATAGTAATAGGCAAACAAGAAAACCCCCAACTCATCACTTTGTCATAGTGCCACCTGCCCTGCCAAGATCCTGTGCCAGGATCCTCTCCTAGCAGGATCTAGATTGCTTTTGCAGGCACAGGAAGTTCACATAGCAGGCTGCTGGGTTGTAGGCTTCATTTTCGTGGGGTCTGCTGTTGGACCATACAACCATAAAGGCAAAATTATTGTTTGATTTGGTCTTCATTTTCTTCTTTTAAAAATGAAATTGATAAAATTTGCCTGCACAGGTAAAAGCGAATTTACGGTAGTATCTGTTGAGAAGGTCAAAGGGCAAATTAGTTTTGCAGTGTTTAATTAAAGTACGTTATGCTCTCTGAACTGTATTCTAGATACTGGTCTTAAGTGGGAGAGGTAATATCCATCTGGTCCAAATCTCCAACAAGTTAAGTCAGGTGTTGCAAAATGGACCACTCTATTGTTTAATCATTGCAGAAGATTAATCCCTGTGGAACAAGCCACAGACCTTGGAGTTTTGGTTTTGTGTTGTTTTGGAGTTTTTTTCTGTGGTTTTATTTTTTTGGGGTCTTTTTGTTTGGTTGGTTATTTTTTTTTCCTTCTTCATAACATTGCTTGCTGTTGTCACACAATAATGTGGCTAGAGCCCTCACCTTTGACTTCTTCCCTGTCTGCTTGTCATCACCACATAGCTTACATGCTACCTCTCTCCAGAATATGCCAGAAATAATAACACTTCTGTTTCTCTTGTTTTTGCCTATTATTTCTTAACTTTTATGTAAGATAAAGGTGGAAAAGGCAAGGTCACCTGCTAAGGCTTGACTGCCATGGGAAATCTGGGGATAGCACCCTGCTGCTGACACTATTTACCAGTGGGGCATCTCCGTGCTCTATGCAAGCCTTTTAATTTCATATTTCAAAACTCCAGCAGATTTACTGGAAAGATGTTTGCATCATTCTTGTGCTCTTTACCTTGGAGGTACTGAGGGTTTCACTTCATGTTGTGTCACCTTGTTTCTCTTTAACTAAAGTTTTTGGACTTTTTTTTAAGGGATCACTCCTTTAGTGTTGCCTGATCAGTGAGTTCTTTACATACACTCCAGCAGTGGCCACAGAGAACTGACAAACTTCGGCTGGAGGAGGGAAGATGACATCCTTAGGTGCACCACAGGAGGAAATGCATAAACTGACCTTGGATACGCCACAGAAAGAAATACATGAACTGCCCTTGGATACATCACAGAAGACAATCAGTAACCCGGTAACTCCTCTGGCATTTCAACAATGTGTCCCCTGGGAGGGGGGACTTTGCTGTTTTATATCAACAGCACTGTTGTGCACAGTGAGGGATGCTGCTGAGAGCTCTGCATCACTCAGGTTTTTGAGGGAGAATGTCGCAGGTGACACGAAGAGCTGATGGTGTTTAGAAATTGTGCTGTAAACAAATGGACAGGACTTCCAAAAGAGGACGGATGTTCTGTCAGCCTTGGAGGATAATCCTGTTTCATGTACAGTTTATGTAGATGTCTGGCATTTTTGCAGAATATGCTGGAAAGTGAAAGTGCTTTCACTTCTTATTCTCTGTAAATATGGGTGGTGCTTGGCAGCTCTCATGGAATGTTTTTTTTGTGGTGCCTGTAACTTCAGTCTGAACAACTGAACTTGGAATCTTTTTTCATAGTTCATATTTTAATTCATAATAAATTCTGTTTTCTACAGAAGACTTGAGCTGATGTGATTCAGCAATTGCAAAGACTGGATTTGACAGAATTTTGTTTGCCTAGCTCAGAGTCTGAAAACTTTCTCTGACAAGTTCTAGCATTCTCATGGTTTGTGATAGCAACCTGACTTTGGCTTACCCTGAAGGGGTGACCTGAAGCTGTGTTTTCTGTTGTGTCTTAAAAAAGGTTGTTCATTTGAACCTGCAGGAAATAGTATTTTTACCATTCTGTGCTAGACCCCTTTACAAGTACTAAAATGTGTGAAGTATTTATGGGGAGTGTGCAGTAGCACAGGCCTGCACACTTCCTTATCTGTTGCAGCTTTCCACTGTCACTCTCTTGGGCCCTCAGAGAATCTGATTGTTTATTCCCAGTGTATGGTCACTGCTTGCAGAGTGAATAGAGTTAGGGGTGAGGGGGGAACAATTTCAACCTCCTTCACAAGAACCCAGCTGGAAGAGGAAGGAAATGTATGATTAACTAGAAGGTGGAAGGACTGAAGTGCAAAAGGAGAAGGGAGGATGAAAGTTGATAGATGGAGATCTTGGTGGGAGAGGAGGTGTGAAGAGAAGGTCTAGGGGATGTTTAGGACAAATGAGTAGTGTCAGAGAGAGACTAAGAGCAAAATTGGGTGGACTGACCAGTATGATGGCTGAAAAGACCTAGCAGGAGAATTCAACTAGAGCTTAGGGGTCAAGAGTCTCTTGTGGGAAAAAGAATGAGTATTTGGGATTGGAATGTGGAGGCAGAGTTGGGAAAGATTGTGCCAGATGACTTTGGGGCAGCCTCCAGACAAGGCAGTGAGCAACCTGCTCTGTCTGACCTTGCTTTGAGCAAGGCATTTCGTTAGAGAGACCAGAGGTGTCTTCCAGCCTCAGCCCTTCTGTAGCAGGGCAGGCTATGAAAATGTCATTGTTTCAGTACATCGTTCCATTAGCAGCAAAACTTCCTAACTTTATTATAGGTTTGAGTCTGAGATGTATTTTTTCCTTACTGTACTGTTCTCAAACATGCAGAAAATCTGCTTTGCTCCTTTATGCCCTTTACTCCACCCATCTGACAAGAAATGATGTCATGTCCCATCTGGTGGGGCAGCTGTCTGATATCCAGCATGCTGGATAAAAGCTTTTGTCGCAGTCCTTTCCTCTGTAAGATCATAATTCTGCTCTTGTTTTATGAAAATTGGCATTTTCTTTTAGGAAGAACATCATCTTTGAGACCTCTCAAACTCAGTTGATATTGACCAGTTGGCTTTAGAGCAGCGTTTTGGAGATCTGGAAGAAAGGCAGGATGATGGTTGATCATGTCATGTGACAAGCACTATTCTTGATAAATGAGGAAAAAGTAGAACAGCATCTTGAGACATACGGAAATTACAGGCACATTCTGTGATGACAAAGTCAGTAGTATTGCACCCAGAAAATTCTCTATTATGGTCTTGTGGGTTCCACATCTGAGCTTCTGAAGAGTTGATGGGCCACCTTTTCTTTTAAATGAATGCATCCTTTTGAATATAAAGAAGTGCTTTTGCCACAGTTCCATTTCATGAGTATAGAACTTTGCTTCACTAAAGTGGTCAAGTACCAGTATCCCTGACTTGTGTGTGCTTCTTTGGTTTGTCTTTGGAGAATGAACCAGTAACTTACTACTTTATTGCAGTAGAGCTACTGCCCCTCAGGAGCAGAGTGTAAGAATGAGAACAATCAAGATACACTTTTAATTTTTTATCATTATTGTTTGAATAAAAATTATCTTCTGGTATGCAGCTTATATTTTAAGGAACCAAGCCACTACTAGTAAGCAAAGGGATTTCACTTTTCTTATACTTTTAACACTTAATTTCTCATTTTGGTCCTCCTCTATGGCACCTGCTAAAGCCAATAAACATGATGAAACTTAAAAATCCTACCAATTTGCTTGAGAAGCAAGTCCTATTTTTTTCCCCAGTGCAGAAGATGACTCTGAATTCGGTTTTATGCAGTGGGTGGGTAGCTGAGAAGGAAAGTGGAGAACAGGCAGAAGAGGATGTGTATCTACTGGCAGAAATGATCAACACTCTGGATTTAGACGATTTCTGTTGTTGTTGTTCCTTTTTCCTCACAGATTAACAAAAATGTGTCAACAAACACATATCCTTATATCTGCCTGTTTCATGCAATGATCTATATATTTTAAAAATAAAAATCTCAACTTGTTGTTTTATGGTCCAATATTCCATTCAAGAGTAGTATTACAATGTGTTTGTTATTTTTGTTGTTAAATTACTGAAACTCTTGTTTGCAGTTGATATTTCATTTCAGGAGTATCCTAAAATCTTTTAAACTACCAAAACCATCCTTGGCAGAATTTCCTTTTTGTTAACCAGAGCAAATGCAACATTTTCTACCATTTACTTCCGTTTTTAATCTGGGGCACATCACACATGTGATGAGATGTAGACTTACTGCTTTGCTCTTGGGCCAGGCACCTGGGAACTTTCACAGTTTAATGTTAAGGTGCTTCCCATCCCTTTTGGAAATGCTGGATGATCAGGGTAGGTCTTCTGTGAGCACGTCTGAGTCTTTGCCAGTGAGCTGTGCTGGGGTGTTTGGGGCTTTTATCCTAAAGGACACACCCCTCCCTATGGCTTATCAACTCTCACCGTGCTGCCATTTCAGTTCAGTGTAACATCCATATGTTACCTTCTCCAGCTATTGATAAGGAAGAAGACATAGTGAGGCTTTGAGCCAGTCTGCATACTGTAGGCACCTTAAAATCCGAGACTCCTGGACAGGGCTGTTTTAGTGCATTTTGCAGTTCTTAGCTCATTAGGATGAGGTATTTTGTTGTGTTTGTGTAGGTTTTACTAAGACACTCTGTGACAATCTCTTCCTATCACTGTTTTCCCTAATGGAGCAAGAGCAAGCAAAAAGGCAGCTCCTGTAGTCTGGGGTCAGAGGAGTTGTGGAAGTTCCCTTCTGGTACCAGCAAGGGGCAGATAATAGTCAACTTTTGGGAATGACCTACTTTGAAGTGAATCCTCTTTATGCTTTATGAATAGTGAGGCAATAAAATATTATGACTCTTCATTTGAGAGCTAAGAATGGAGGATGGAAATTTTAGTTTTATCTGAAAATCTTGGTTTTCATAGGGGAAAATATGCCAGGTTTTCCCTTCCTGTTGTGTATTCTTTTATATTAAAAGCTAGTTGTGTTTCTTCTAATGTTGTAGAGCATCATATAATTAAGAATTAGAATACTAATTTTTGAACTGGTTTGGGGTTTCTTGCCTCCATCACAAAATGGTATTGGAATATTTTTTCCTTCTTTTTTTGTTCTTCCCTCTTCTAGATCATTCCATATGTTGGGACAATACATGGTGGCCTTGTTCCTGGAGAGCTGATTGTGATACATGGGACTGTTCCTGATGATGCAGACAGGTAGAGGCTATGTTGTCATGTTTTGCAGTGTCACCATGTGAGCAAGACTGTAAAGGTTGAAATGTTTCCAGGGATCCTTCTTAGGACAGCACACAAAGGCTTGATCTAAATCCTTTTGATAACATCAGATTGAATGCAGGCTTAAAGGGTAATCTGACACTAACAAAATTGGTAACTGAATGTGTTGTATGTAGGAGTTAAGTGCCCAGTAAGGGAGTTCTGTTCCCTGACCTTATCCAAGGTTCATTTGATATGTTCTGCTGAAGGTGTTGGGAGGGAAGGTGATGAACACAGTAAGTGAGGAGTTTACATGATATGAATGATAACCATTAAATAAATTTAAACATTTATATTCACTGCAAGTAGATCATGGGAGAACTTTTCACATCTATGTAGGAAGAGAGGAGGACAAATGTTTCTTTGAGGGTTTTTTCTTATCCAGTGACATTCATTGTGTCTGCCTGTTCTGAGGCTCCACAGTAAAACACAATGAACCAAACCTTTAGGTGAGTTCTTGAGAGACTGAGATGAATGTGGTTTGTCTTATTTTTGTGATTAGGTTCCAGGTGGATTTACAGTGTGGCAGCAGCATAAAGCCTCGAGCTGATGTGGCATTCCATTTCAACCCCCGCTTCAAAAGGTCTGGCTGCATTGTTTGCAACACATTGGAGAGGGAGAAGTGGGGCTGGGAGGAGATCACTTATGAGATGCCCTTTGCAAAAGGAAAGTCATTTGAGATTGTCATCATGATTTTAAAGGATAAATTCCAGGTGAGTCTGGGTTGATTCTTTATCTGCAGCCATTTTCTGGCCAATAAAGTAGAGGTATTTTGTATAATTGAAATAAATATTGGAGGTCTAGGTGTCTCTGTTACCTAGGTATAGTCTAACTACAAAAAAGTTTAGAGCTTTTCTTTAAAGAGGTGCTAATTAAATCAGACCTTTAATTTTGTATTGCTTCCCTCCAAATTGGATGAGTAGGCAAGGAACTTCCTGCCACAGCTAATGGCTGCTCCACCCTTCCCTGTGTATGTTCAAAGGGCTAATCTTGGGATAAACCTGTTCTGTGGCTAGTACCGGACAATCCTCTTGGAGGGGACATGTGAGGTGTATTTGTCTTGCTCTGTTAGACTGCAGTAATATATTCTGTTGTATTGATAGTACCGCATTGATAAATGATCAGGTGTTAGAAACAAAGGTGTGAAGTGCAAATTTTAGTGTAGATAAATGAATCTCCCTCACAGTGATGGAAAGAGTGACTGAATCATGGATGAGCTGAAATTAGTTGATCTGATATTTCTAGGACACTCCTAGGAGTGTTTTGTACCAAATTGTTTCTGTACCAAACCAGTGTAAACCAGATGTGTGCATACAGTTTGATACATGGCTGGTGGAATGCATATTTAATACAGTTTTTCTGTTTGGTTTCCCATCTCTTTAGGTGACTGTAAACAAAAAGCACTTGCTGCTCTACAACCACAGAATTAGCCTTGAAAAAATAGATACTCTTGGAATATATGGCAAAGTGCAGATCAAAACCATAGAGTTTGTTTCTAAGGTAAGATGTATAGATAGCTGACTTGTTTGATTCATTTCCTCTGTCCTGCTAAGCTGCATAGTGGGATTTATGGTGAAAAGGAAGGAGAAGCAGCTACACAGTCCAACATTAGTAAGAAGATTTTGGTTTCCCCACATTTCAGCATGTGACTCTCATGAGGATTTGTATCTTCCTGTTTCAGTATTGCAGTTTAGGGGCAAGAATGTGACAAAAGTTTACAGCTTATAAGGTTAACAGGGCAAATAGTATAAGAATTGATTGGATAGTTAGTCTACAAGTGGATTAGACTTTCCAAATATTGCAGGGCTTCAGAATAAACTCTTGAGTATTCAGTGCTTCTGAGAGACAAGTGTAGCCACGGCTGTAACTTGTTTCTTGCATTTGAAATGCCAATGTTGGCCACAGCTGGAGCTCCTTGTGCACATAGCCCTGTTTTTTCTGACTGATTTGTTGACTGAAGTCAGAAGTGTACATTTATGGGAAAGAGAAGAAGTATTCTTTCTCAGACTTTGTAGTGGACCAAACTGCAGTGAATTTGAAGTGAAGGCTGTGCTGTGCCTCCTCTCAGCTGCCAGCTCTGCTGCTGATAGTAAACTAACAGGGAGTTTTTCCCTGTGGAGAAGATCCTTTTGTTCTGAATGAGTTAGATTTTTAGAACAGAAACTGAAGGTGATAAATTCCAGGGAGACTGAGAAGGTGAATGTCTTTTCCCTTTTCTGCCATTCACTAAGATAGCCTACCTTCTCCTGTGAGATACTCTGGGTCTCTTCAGCACAATCTTCACTACATTGTGGGTGAAGCTTTTGACTCTTGCTGCCAAACACCAGGTCTAACTCAGGTCAGCAGACTAATAATTGTTTTAGTAGAAGGCAAAGCTGAGCATAATGAAGTCTAAGCTTTAAACATAGGTCTGCTGCGTTTAAAGATCATTTGCAAAGACAGTAAACAGATCTTCATGGGTCCCATCACTTGGCCTTGGGCATGTTGCCAGAATAATATTCCTGCAAAAGCTGTCTGCATCCTAATCTTGGAGGACTTGACTCCAAGAAGAGCTTGAGGGCAAGCAGGTGCTGTAGGTTGGTTTCTGACCCAAGCACAAAACATACACTTAGTTTAATCTGTACCAGCTGATGCTGTATGCTTTGTGGAAGAAAGGAATGGAGAAAGGCAATTCTTTCCTTTTAATCTTTGCTTCTAATACACTTTTCTGAGGAGGAAGTTGTAAGTTTGTATTGAAATAACCAACCTGAAGACACAATCTGCTAGGGCTAAGCTGGAACTGTCTCTGCCATGGCCATGTTGCTCATCTGTCCTTCCCGTGAGAAGGGACAGTGATGTAGAGCGCTGATTAGAGTCCCAAGAACCCTGCTGTCTGGACTTGCTACACTATGAGGAAAAGTCTATGGGTACCCTCTGATCCTGAGGGTTTGACAGTGCTCTGACTGTTAAACAAAGATTGAAATTGTAATGAGGTGATCTTCAGAAATCATCAGAACTTTTCTGTAGTTTGTAAGGGTTTTGCTAACTTTTTCATTAACATAGCCCTAGATTTCCATCTTAACAGTTCACCATTCAAAGCATGATGATCCTTACATTGCTCTAAACCAACTTTATGCTAAAGTTATATGACATTAGCAATGACACCTAAATATCTCTCTTTCTGCAGTCTTTACAAGGCTCTCAGCCATCATCTCTAGGAGTAACAAAGATAAGCACAGAAAATGTACGTATGTTTGTAAAAGGTTGAATGAATCTCCCTGTTGTCTGATAAGCTAGATAATGTTGTTTTCTTCTCTTGTAGGGGGAAATGCCAAATGGTTCACAATTGGTAAGTGCTTCCTGTAGATTTGTGGCAAATGTAGAATAAAAAACAATCAAAAATACTTCAGTTATTTATGAAAAGACATGCACAAAAGACAAGAAGAAAGGAATTGACAATCAACTGCAGAAAGATCATCAGTGAGGTTTTGTGGAGGGTAATGCTCTGCTGCAAGTACAAATGAGATATTGTTAAATCATTTAGAAAACCCAAAAGATAAACGCAGCATCCACAATCATAAACAAATTTAAAGTGAAGTATCTGAAGTTTTAACAGACCAAGTCACTTTTTTTTTCAAATAGGCATACTTTTTTTCTCTGCCTTAGGGAATACCTGCAAAACAAAAGTATTCTGCAGTCATATTATGTTAACGTGTGGAACCTGTCTGCCACATCTTCCTCTTGTTGACAGATCTCTGTGTGCACTTCAGGTAGCTGGATGCAAGTATTGCACCTCAAGGGTGGAACTTGTACTCAGCTAACATGGGGTGTAGATGGAGTGAGTGCTCATCTTTTTGCAAAAACCTGTGCAGGTGAACTGTATCCCCCCTGGAGCAAGGACTGCACTCAAACTGAAAAGGGGCTGAAGCCAGGAATATATACAGATAGAATTTGTGGAGAAAGTGAAGTTGCAGTGAGTGCCATAATTTTAGATGCTTTGTCACTTGACAGCCTGCCTTCTCCAGTCTTTTTTCTAAACCAAGTAACACACAATATTGTAATTTGCAAGTGGTGGACTTCAGCAAAAACATAAAAGTGAAGTGCTTCTCCATTCCCTTCTTTTCCCTGGTAAAAATAACTCCTAACACTGCTAAAAATGAAAAAGTAAAGATGAATAAAATACTTGCACTGTCATTATGAACTGCTGCCTGGATCTCAGAACGCTTAGTGACTCTACTTCTAATACATATGTGACCATGGGACAACAACACACCTTAACATGAGTCTTACTCTTTAAAGCAAAACTGATATTTCCAGAGATGAGAAGGCAGGTATATGTCTGAATAATTATGTGATATGAATTTGAACTATTACAGGGAGTTTCATAATTACTTTCTTCTTTTTTTTTTTCTCTTCTTTCCCTTCCTCCCCTCCTTCCACCATTAGTAGTGGCAGAAGTAGTTGTAAATAAGGTTTGTTTTGAACCCAAGGTAGAAGTCTAAATTAAAACCCAGTACACTGATGTATTTATCTCAGTGTAAGTTTTCCACTGTACTGTCAGGATCCTGCAATATAACTTAGGAATAATATAATATAATATATTCCTATAATATAGGAATAACTTTAGCTGTAAGTGCAGGTTTGCAATTGTAGGCCAAAATTTCATCATGCCATAGTAAAGCTCAGCTTGTGTAAAAAAATCGAAAAAAGTAAGTCACAGTCAAGATTTTTACTGGGGGTGTACTTCCAGGGTGTTCCTTACGTTGGGAAACTTGATACTGCAGTTCGTCCAGGATGCACAATTGCTATTAAAGGAGAAGTGAATAAAAACCCAAAGAGGTATGTGTAATGATGGGCTTTTTTTCTGTTATTTAACGGAGGTGCTCTTGAGAATGAGTAGGCCTTTCCATTGCCTTTGTATATCCTTACTCACTAACAACTTAGCATCTGGAATCACCTGAAACTACAGTGCAGTTTCCTCAGGAACCAGCAGGATTACCGCTTTAGAGAGGACTTGAATGAGCAGCTCCGTTGTGAAAAGTGAAGGTAAAACCTGAGTGTCTTACCTACTAAATCTGTGTCACTCACAAATTTGTGTGTTTGTTCAGGGCTTTCCATTGTTCAGGAAGTGTGAGCAGATGTACTGTACAGAGACAGCTTTTATTCTAAAGAGATCCAGGAGTAAGGATGTGTCAGAAATAGGTGCAACATAAGTGAGGCGAGTTGCTGGTGTGCTCAAATGCTGCATGTTACAATATTTCTCTGACAAACCTCCTTGGGATAAGCATGAAGGTGCCTAATTGACAATAACTGAGTGATGAAAGTGATTAAATGAGTGATTAAGAAGGATGGAGCACCTCTCCAAAGAGGAAAGGCTAAGAGAATTGGGATTGTTCAGCCTGGGAAAAAAAGTGCTTCAAGAAGACCTAACTGTGGCTTTCCAGTACACAAAGGGTGCCTATAAGAAACCTGGAGAGAGACTTTTTAGAGGAGCATGTCATGACAGAAAAGGGGGAATGGCTTCCAACTGAGAGTAGGTTTAGGTTAGAAATGAGGAAGAAATTCATTACGGTGAGGATAGTGAGACACATAGGAATAGGGTTTCCAGAGAAATTGTGGATGTCCCATGTCTGGCAAGTGTTCAGGGCCAGGTTGGATGGAGCCCTGAGCAACCAGGTCTGGTGAAAAGTGTCCCTGCTCATGGCAGAGGGGTTGGAATGAGATGAGCTTTAAGGTCCCTCTCAACCCAGGGCATTCTGTGACTCCATGAAAGCTGATAGGGGAGTATCAGCAATAATTTTGATACCAAACTAGGAACTAAGAGTTGCAAAGAACACATTTTCCAAACATGAAATAAAGCTCAGGGAGTAGGGGAGCATAATGCAGTCAAAATGGAGCTGAGCAAATGTCTGTGCTTCAGCATGCCCTTTACCTGAGGGGTAGGTTTGGCTCTGCAAAAACATGCCTAAAAATGAAGCAACTAATGAAAAATGAAAATGATGGGAAGCATGTTTTCACATTTTGTGTGTGTATTGCACTCCTGCTTCCTCAGGGCATGTTTCTTACCTGCAGTTGAACAGCATTCAGAGTTCATACTGGAATCCAAGGTCTGGAATCTTATCCACAAAGTTTGGATTGACTTCAGATTGAATAGGATAATTAATACTTAGAGAGTAGCATTTCTTTCCCTTCTTTTAGCTTGAAAAGTTTATTAGCACTTTTCAAGTACTGAATGTGCTCAGATGCATGAAGAGGCTTTTGGCTGTTAAAGCATGCAGGTTGTCTGCTTTTTATGTCTATGCTTTTAAACTATATATTGAGTTTATAAGTTATTCAGTGTCTTTAGATCAGTTCACACAGCTTTAGATGTTTCTTTTTCTTGGTGAAAAAGAGAACTTCACAGCTTGGAAGTGTTACAATATTTCCTGTCTGGACTGAATAATTCTCAAGAGAGGGCAACAATCTGATAGCTGGAGCTAATTTGGTTGGGGAAGAAATATTTTTTTCCTTCAAATGCAGTAAGGTCTTTGCCACAGATTGAAGTATTCATTTGAATTTGAATGGCTGTTCCCTCTGATCACCCTTTTCCAGAGCTCCCCTTTAAGAACCCTGTTTGGTGGGCATGTGAGATGAAAGAGTATTCACTCAGCCTGGGCAGAGCTTTGCTGCCTACAAAATAATGTTTGTATGCATGGCATCCCAGCAGTCTTAAATGTATGGAGAGAATCCTTAAACTTTTCCTTAGAGTCCAGCCAGTTTGTTGGCAGAAAGGATATGATATCTTCAGGTAAAAGAAAGGCTCCCACTCCCCATTGCCTGAGTGAGGGGTGGGGAAGCAGGCAGCTCTGTGTGTTCCTGTGAGAATGCTGCTTCCTAGTGCACTATGGGAGCTGCTCTTGGCTCAATAGCTTCTTGCTGAGACATGTACAGAAAGCTGTGAATGATGAAGTGGATCTAGCAGGGTCATGTCCTACATTTGCTGCCTCCAGCAAAGGTTTCTGTGCAAAGATGAGTGCATGCTCGCTGGCTGCCTGCTTGGATCTTCAGGCGAATCACAGCCCTGGCTCCCAAACCGCCTCAATATTGGCTGAGGACTTGGTAAATGGCCTTGACTGCTCTTGTCATGTCTGTAAACCCTTGGTGCAATAAACTTTAAAAAATATCTTACAGCTTTGCAGTCAATCTGAAACCAAGTGACTCAAAGGACATTGCTTTACATCTGAATCCCCGAATGAAAAATAAAGTTTTTGTAAGAAATTCCTACCTTCATGACAGCTGGGGAGAAGAAGAAAAGGAAGTTGCTAACTTTCCTTTCAGTCCAGGGATGTATTTTGAGGTAAGATGAACTAAAAGAGCATCAAACTGAAAAAATCTGCCAAATGGATTAACATTGGTGCTTAAATGTCTTATTAATAATACAGATTTAAATAAAACTGCTATTCTTGCTTTTCATGTCTTGCAAATACTTCAAATTAAATGGGACCATAGAGACCAGAGATTTGTCTTTATTTAGTAACTGTTTTCTTTTTAAGTAGTTGCAGAAATTCAACCTGTGCTAAGAGTAAATTTAAATAAATTGAGTTGAACTTGATGATCCTTATGGGTCCATTGCAATTTAAGTTATTCTATGATTCTGTTAATTTTATTGATGCCCCATTTTTGTTTTTGAATGTTGCTTTTGCATGAAACATTCTTTGTAACCGAAACATGTCTAGCCCAAGTCTATACTACGACATCAGATTGTTTTTCACATCTTACCTGAGCTTAAATCTTAGCTGTTTCTCTTCTTGCTTTCCAGCTGATTATTTTCTGTGATGCCTACCAGTTCAAAGTTGCTGTTAATGGTGTTCACACTCTGCAGTACAAGCATCGTTTTAAACAACTTGAAAAGATCAACATAGTGGAAGTCACAGGAGATGTTCACTTGTTGGATGTGAGGAGCTGGTAGTTCTTTTCAATCAGTACTGAAATAATTTAACCTCTTCTAATGACAGTGCCTCCTTGTCAAGTACAAACAGGTGCTGACTCATGCTGAGCCTGCCTTTAACCTATCTAGGCTTTGCATTTGCCTCTGTGAGTTAGGCAAGTACCAGAAATGCTAACTGCAAATTTAAATCCTTCTCTAGTCTTCAGTTTCCTGGCAAGCTGTTAGTGTTTGCTCAGATAAATCTCCTGCATTACTGAACCTAGCAATATGAAAATGCTGCATCATACTGTGTCCAACAATTGCACTCTGTATGTTATGTTTAACTACCATTTAGCATTCCTCGACATCACACATTCAATATTGTGAAGTAGAAATGAGACTGAAATAGAATCCAAAGATAGTTATCCACCTCAAAAGGGATGTTTATAATTTATTTAATATAGAACTACGGATTATAATTTTATATGTCTTAATTTTATGTTAGACCAATAACCTTTACAGTGAGGCTTCAACTAACAGTTGATCCTTTACTTCTGGCAAAAGGCAAGAAGTTTGATCTTACCTCTTAGCCTGCTGCTGCAATAGCACCTTCTCTGACATCTATGGTTATGTCACCTCCTGCTTACAAGGGCCCAAGATTTCTAGCTTTTAGTTTTCCAAAGTGAAACACGGGAAAGGGATTTAGCTGGTTTCAATTCAACATGAACTTCGCACAGCTTGTTTGATCTGAAGTGGCTCCTAACTGGCTTAAGAATCCTTGGGGTTTGAAGTAGAATAAAATAATTTTTAGAATATGTCTGAATCCAGGTGGTCCAGGTAGAGTTTCAGCTGAGATGGCACTCAGTGGACTAGAGAAGGAATCCTTTTTCAGTCTTGTATTGCAATACTATCTATGTGTAATAAACTGTTCCTATTCATTTTCCATACAAATGTCAGTCTTTTTATATCCTTTTTAAAAATAAGTTACTATTTGTTGTCAATACATGCCTGAAGGATGTCCCTGTATATCTTAAGACTGCTAATACCGAAGCAATTTCCAGAATAAGATGTACACTAAAAGACTTTAAATGAGCAAATTTAATGTATAAAAAGCATCAATAAAAACATATGTGAACCCTGCTTTTCTTCAAGTGTAACTAAGTAGCTATGATCCCTTTTCGGTTTATTATCTTGTTTTGTTTTGTTATTGTCTTACCAGTATCTCTAAGTTGGCAAAGTGACCCTGACTGGAGAACCATTTCTACATCAAGGAATTAGTAATGCAGAGAGCAGTTAACCTGAGCAGGCACTGGGGCTGGGCTGTGGCTGTGCTGGGGTGGCCCTCAGGGCAATGTGGTGCTGTGCTGTGCTGTACAGACCCCTTGGCTGCAGCATAAACTCATTGGAACACGAGAGCTGGTAGGCAGCTCTTTATGGCAGTAACAGCACTTGTGTGTCCTTGCCTTTAGCTGAGAGTTCAGCAGATGTTCTCATGGGAATAGCCTTTTTGTTTGACACCAAACACAATTGACAGTTTTAAGAAAATCCCGTAAGAGCTTGATGTGGTAATCTTTCCACATATGGGACCTACATGTCATGCTGCACCCTGGACAGAGGCTCATTCCCAGCACCCAATGGGATATAACATTATCCTCTGTATAGTGCCACTTTTACCCTGTTGCATTTTAAACCCTATTTTACAGAGTCTGAATGCCTTTCTTAGTACCAGTTTAATGAACCAGCACCTCATGGTGCAAAACAATTTTTTGGGTAAATCCATTATCATAGCAAGCAATTTATTCTTGAACTTCAGCTAATCAGTAGGAGTCTTTAAAGACTGTAAAATAGATTTAGTTTCTACATGAATCATAGTTTCTTGGAACTTATTTTTCAGTATCTTCAGTGGGTATACTTTTTACTTCCCTACAGATGACAGAAAAAAACCAGATTTTTCAGGATTGCAGTGCATTGGTCCAGTGAGGACCAGGCTTGGAGCATGACAGCCCCTCCACTGGGACAGTAACTACGCCCTGAGCACAGTGGAATTCAGTAAGTCTCACATGTTGTCATTCAGGATTTGTTTATAGCCTGTGCCAATTTCCCACTGATAAGAAAAGAGCAGTTAAGGAAAAGTCATAAGAAAAGTCCCCAGTCCATCCAGAAATGATAAAGCCAGATTCTTAAAATATTTTATTAAAAAGTTAAAATCTGGTCTCTGATAAAAACTGTTATGACAGTTTGCCTGTAACACCTGAATGTGTAAAGCTAACACAATTCAGACAAAATTTGAAAATTAAGGGCATAAAATTAGAAGTAGCTTTGGAGTGGTTCTCCCAAAATGACTTCCAGTTGTTGAATTGTCTTCTGACATTGCTGTTCAACTTCTTCACATTCATCTAGAAAAAGAAATTGAGAAGGAATTACAAGGCTACCCAAGGAAGGCTTCAGCATCAGGGTTAGAACCATCCTCAAACACTGTATTTGAAATTATTATTCAGGAATATTTTGTCACTGAACTAGGCAAACTCCTTCTACTAACAGTGATCTAAAACTTGCACATGGGGAGATGTGCAAAGGCTACAACACTGAAGAAGCCACCATAATTTAACTGAACTTCATGAGTGTTTGACATAATCCATTTTAGTTTGCATTTTGCACAGTATAAGCTACCGTATACAAATTCATAAGATTTATAGCAGTTACAACAATGAGCTTGTCTGAATCTGAAATGAGTCACTAATGCCAGTTTAGAACATTACCTTCCATAAGCTCAGCTAAGAATGGAATAGATTCTGGTAGCAGGACCAGGTAGTTCTCCTTCAGTTTTTGTGCAACTTCTATCAACGCAAGCAGGGCGGCAAATCGGACCTAAACCAAAACAATTACGTAAGGAAACAAACATGACAGTATAGTTCCCTGTTTTCCCCCACCCCTGCCTTCCTTCCGTTCATTGTGGAAGATTATAATCTTTCATTACTGAAGGGAAGTAGTTTTAAGCTAATTTGAATACTAACATCTTGGTTAACATAATGGCAAATACAAAACAGATTGTAAGAAGCAGGTAATGTTGCTGGAAGTTATTTGATACAATGGATTTTAACTTCCTGTCACAATGCCACTTCCACTCTATCAGAGCTTAGCTCAGCACTGTGAAAAATCCAAGTACACTCCCTTGATTTCTGTAACCAATAGGAGAATCTTGACAAAACTCTGAACAGGTCTGAAAGCTGATAACTGTCTTCCCGTTACCCCTCTGAAGTGCCCCTGTCTTCGTACACAAACAAATATCTCTTATTCCAACAGATACCAAATCTTTAAAAAGCCCAAACCTCACAGCACAAAAGACATGTAATATTAACTGCTTACAGCTAGAGCATGTTGCAGTGTGATTTCCTGTTTCACCTATCCCAATCCCTCAGGTGTGCCAACCTTTCCCATCCACCTTTTGCCCTCCTGCTAAGAGCTGTCCATCAATTTTAACATTCCAGCAAGGCGTCGTGTGGTTGGCAGAAGTTCAAAAGATGCCCTCAGGTCTGGGCTCATTGGCCCGTCCTAGCGTCTGTATCCCTTGAGCCTTCCCCTCCTCACACCTGGTTGGCCCTCACCTGTCCCTTCCCTCCCCCTGTCCCGGGGCTTAAAAGGGGATGAGACCATGCGGCCAGGGTTCTATTGGGAGCTGTTTCAGAGGTCTACCATGCTGCAATAAAACTCTGGATTAAGACTCTACGATAGAATCTGCTCTTTTCACTGTCGCCTGAACCTTTTCCACCAGAGGTAAACTGAGTTCCTACTTTGCCTGGATTTGTTGCGAGTGCCCAGCTGCAGCACCCAGCTGGCCAAAGGTGTCTCTGAGGTGAAAACACCACAGCTGCAGCCTTTGGTCCAGCAGCTAGGGTCAGACGCGGCCAGGCACAACACACCCGGAAACATCAGGATTAATATTCTATAAGAGAAGAAGAGCATGTTGCACCCATCTCTACAACTTGGAAATACTGTTGTACAGCACCAGTATTTTAATTTAGGCTACTATTTCAGCAATGACTTGGTTAATTCACTTCTGATTTTGGGAGCACTGTTCCCATTTTCTAGCACGACAAAGAAAACCAGTTCAAATTCTGATGGCTCCCAACCTTAGGAGAACTGTGCCTTGTCTTCAGCAGGATCTGGTAGTTCAGTGGTTTCCAAAGAGAATCATCTGCCATTGCCACTGAAAACTGAGCTATGCAGGGTATCAGGTGTGCTGTCACTCTTTCCTGGAACTTCTCATCTCCTCCAAGCACATTTTCTAGCTGTGGAAGTAAAACAGATCCAGTCTCAGATAAACCAGCCAAAAACACAAGCTCTATAGCTGTGGCTTGTAGGTACTCAAGAATTAAGTCAAAGCTCATCAGTGGGAGTGCACTGGTCTGCAAGAGCTCAGTAAACATGCATGAACCTTAATGAATGAAGACATTTAAAAAAAGGATACAAAAAGTCAGTAATTCAGAGCCTTAGGCAAAGAAATCAATACTGTCTGTGGCCCAAAAGTGATGAACTAATGCCCCCTTTTTTGTTAAGGGAGAGGACTGACATCTGATTTTTTTTGTTAACTATGGAAAAAAAAAATCAGCTATGAATTGTTTCTATTGTTTGTCAATACCTGATCGACCAGAGGCTGCATCAAGGTTTCTGCTCTTTCTTTACTCAAGAACTTCTGGGTGTCAAACAGGAAGAGCTTGTGCAGACAGTCCATGGTGAACTGCAAGAGTAGACAGCTCTTTTCTGTGTTATTGTCTGAGTCAAAGAAAGCTTCATCTACACACGAGTCAAGGAGAAGAAAAAAGTATCATCAATATGATATGAAAACACAAAACTTTGCACAAAACTGCAGGACAGAAACATTGCTAGTCTGTCAATGTAGCTACAGGATGTACTCCATAGCAATTATGTACTTATCACTCAGAACAATCAAGTGGATGTGATACATTATCTGCCTTTGAGCTACTGCCCCAGCAGGTCTGCTACTGAGGGAAATAAAAGAGAATAGCCACTGGCTACAGAAGTGCTTGGCCATACCTGTGGATATGGAGAATTTCTTCAGGTCACGACAACCGGGATGGGCAAAATTTCCCACAGAAAAAAATAACACCTATTTTTGCCCAAGAAAGCAGAGGAGTATAGATACACCAGGCCGCATATAAGAGAAGTCAATGAATGAAAAATAAAAAAGTAAAAAGAGAAACCCTCTTTCTTTACAATTTCATAGTCAGGGAACTCATTGGGGCTGACACAGAAAATTTTCATTTGGTCACAACATTGTAATAGCAGCCCCATGCCCATGGATGAAAAACATCCTTTGGTTCCATCAGAGAAAGATTTCTCATTTACCACAGGAAGAAAAAAGAGAGAAATGAATTATGTGTGCTGTGAAATAAATCCTGTAAGATTAAAATTTCTGCAATTAAAATTAGCCTCTCAGCAATCAAGACTAAGCCTCTCTGTAGCCAGTAATTGACAACTTACCAGTTTTAGAAATGTTGACCTGGTTCAGTGTCTCAGCAAACGGCTTCACTAAGTGACCAGCAAAGAGGGTGAAGAGCCCCTTGAGCTTGTCTGCAATGCAGTCTGCTATTCGGTGGAATGTCAGCAGCCTGTCTCTTAGGGTAGCCTCTGTTTTGGACCAATCAAAGAGCTGAAAGTGAAAGGCAGATTAGCTGTTTCCTGTGTCTGTGCACTGGAAAACACAAACATGCTGATGCAGATGAATTATATTTAGACTTCTTACCTTGAAGAAGAGGGGCCTGAAAGAAGCCTCGGAAAGTTTCATAACCATACTGATTAGACAGTCAATAATGTAAGCCTCTATCTTACCAACTTCCTCTAAATCATCCTAGAAAAATCAGAAAACATAATTCTAAGTTTGAAATGCAAGAATTTGAGCTTTCAAAGCACATTTTCATTTTGTCTATTTCAGACTAAATACTTAACTACCATGTTTTCCACCATAAAACCAATGTGGAACAGAATATCTGATACCCAGAATTTCAGAGCACGTGTACCCAATAGAATCTACAAATCTTTTCTTAAACAAGTGATGCACTTGGCATGTAGAGAGGTGCCGCTGCTGCTCATCCTCCCAATCAAGCTACCTCGGCATGCTCTGTTCGGAAGTCCAAGACTTTCATGAAAAATGCTGTCAGTTCAGGCTGATGGGAGATCAGGTGCTCCTTCTCCATACCAGTAATGTGCTCCTTCAAAATGTTCATAAGAGGACCCAGGCAGTTCTGCCAAAACAAAAGCAAAGCAATGCAAAGGCAACTGTGATATTGACAGTAACTGAAAAACATAACTAGGGAATTGGATTTATATACTTCATGCATTTACTCACTGAAATACTGTTGATAAAATAAATAAGCTTTTTCCCTGTACTTTTGGGGGCTTAAGTTAGTAGGATTCCTGAAAAACATACTGGAGAAAATTCTCACTCACTTACATTCCTACCACATAAATGAAGTCCTTTATGAATAGGATGATCTCCCAAGCATTCATCATCTAACATGCAAAAGACATTAAACTGCTGGATCTCTTCCCAATCTACCTTTCCTGAATCACTGCAGCAGTACAGAAAACCCCAGAGATCATAATATAAAGCCTATGGCATATTTGGCTGGGATGGAGTCAGTTCTCTTCAGAGCAGCTCACATGGTGCTGTGCTTTAGATCTGTGACCAAAGCAATGCTGATTACACAGCGGTGTTTTAGCTATTGCTGAACCACAACACCAGCAGGCTGGTGGTGGCCAAAGTGCTGGGAGAGGACACAGCTGAACCAAATTTTGGCCTGCTTGTTTGTTTGTTTTTCCTCCTTCTTTATCACAGTACTGAAGGATGAAAAAAGCCCTTACCTTGCGGGTATGCAGCACTTCACTGTAACACTTGGTGACCGCAGGCAGGAGTATTCGGGGAGCCAGCCTCGTCGCTAGGATGGATTTCAGTGCTGCTACACGGACACTGATCTGGGAAGTGGGACCGAACTCGGCCACAATCTTTTCCAAGCGGACAACCTGTGAGGAATTCCAACAAAAGTTAGGCCTACTTAGCAACTTAAGAACTTACTTTATAGTAGTTGTCTGCTTCAAATGTCAGACAGGAATTTTGCTGTTTGCACCACTTGGAACACCTTATGCTAAGGTCTCTGTACAAAGCCTCACTGTCTTCAGAAGACAAACACTGAAAAATGCCCATGTCAGCAGCAGAGGGTTAGAATGATTCCAACAAGAGTGTCAGATACAAGTTTGAGGAGACTGAATATTACAGAATGATTTATTGTGATTCATCTCCCTTTTCAAAGAGGAAAAATACAACCTATCTGAGGGAGGAGAAAAAAAAGGAGATGCTTTTAGGTTCTGTATCTGAGTTACCTGCATAAGAAAGTGAGTAGAAGAGTGGTTATGAGCTTTCACAAAGTTGGCACATAGCCTTACTTCAGTTTCAGAGAAAAAAAAGTAATCTCTACAGCTTCTTCTGGGATCTGGGAAGGTCCTGTCCCCCCTTTACACACCTGTAGGAGTCACAGAGCTCACCTGCAACAGGCACTCCAAAAGGTAAGGACTAAGGAAGTGTGGCAGTGTTTCTGCAACCTTTAGCAGAGCAGTGATGGCACTCAGCAGGTAAATCTCATTGGAGACCAGCTCCTTCTTACTTTTTAAAGTCTTCAAGAGTGCTGGCATCAGTCTGTGAATAACCAAACATAAACAGAGAAATGTGAAATAACTGACCATTTGGAGGTATGTTTCCAATCCAATAAATCCATCTGTTAAGCCTGCAAGGACAATTTTCACAAGAATTTTTACACGTGTATTCGAGAAAGCTCAGTATTCTGGGCTCACTGTCATATTTTATTTTGAAGCTAATGAAGGATATTAGATTTAGAATAACAGAATGGTTTGATCAGAAGAAATCTTTAAAGATCATCTAGATCAACACCTTTCACTCTATCAGGTTACTCAAAGCCCTGTCTTTAATTTAAAGATTTAATGACAATAAGAGACTTGTATTTGTAAAGAAATGAAAAAGTTTTACAAGGAACAAGTTAGATACTTGGATTCTTCTTGGATAGGGAGAATAAAATAATGTAGCATGAAGGTTTTTCAACTGTACTTGTTCTCATGTTTTTAAATGCAATCTGTTCTACAGAAAAAATACCAACTATGGTCTGATTTTTCTAAAGCCATACAGGTTGCCTCTCTAGTGACAGCAGCAGACTCCATAAGGAACTGTACTGGGCATTATAAAAGTCTTGCAATTTTTCCCACTAGTTTCTTAGTTCTATGACCACAAAACACCTTCAAGCACTAGAAATACTTTTAATCTTGTCTGCACAAAACACACACGGGGCAGACTACTTTCATCAGCTTTCCTTCAGTAATGCATTTTGGTATAACTAATTCCTGCTGCAGTTGGTTCTGTTAAGAAGAACCCAACAGTACCTTGGAAGCTGAGGTATTGCTTGGGCTTTCAGTGTACAGGTGACCTCAGCTATACAGAGCAAAGCACTTCCCATCACATTTTTTTCTTCCTTCTCTGAAGAAATGAGATCAATGGCTGTTTTCAGAACAGGCACAAATGGCGCTGGATTTTCTGTGCCAAAACCTTTGCAGAGCAGCTTGAGGCTGAACAAAGCAGTCTGCCTGTTGATGGCTTGCTCCTCTTCTTCCTCCTTTCTTCTGCACTTGACAATGGCAATGAGCTCAGGAACCAGCTCTAAGAGCTGCAGGATCTGAGAGGACAGGAGAACACACACATCAGACATTCAGTGAGAAACTCAGGACCTGAAAGGTAGCTGTGGGCAGGTAGCCTTCATGTCACCGCTCAAGAGCCCTTGCCAGGCTTGGCACTGGTATGTGCCATCTTTACAGGGGGTCAAGCGCTTGCACATCAATCTCTCTCTGGGTACTTTTGCTAAAGGAACTGGGTTTAACCCCTTTGCCTCACCTGGCTCTTCTGCCACTTGGTGCGCTGCTGCACCTTGTTGTTCAGGAGGTCCATGGCCTTGCGTCTCACCGACGGCAGCTGATTCATCATCAGCCCCCCAATTACAGGGATGAAGGTTTCTGTCGGCAGTAGGGCATTGACCTACGAGAAAACAAACAAAACAGTACCATAAGTGTTTTTGCATGCACTGTGACATGGCAGCCTCCTGATAAGATTCTGTTCAACTCATGGGTTTCAAGAACAAAGAAGAGGGGACAAGCCAGCAATGCTGTATCTGAGGCATGCAAAACAATAAAGCAGGTTCCAGCTAGTCTGTGTTCACTGGCTGCTAAGCAGCCATTATCCACTAGCTCTGAGATTTCCTCAGCAAGTCCTTTTGTCTACCCTCGTGAGCTCTATCCCTCTTTAGCCAAAATAATTCTGCCAATGCCCTCTGCATGTACATAATGAAAACTGGAATATGCTTTACAGAAAACTTCCAGCAAGATAGCCACTCAAATTCTACAAATACATTTCTAATCAGAAAAAATAGTAAGATGAAAAGTGTAAGGATTTAATTTCATGTAGAAATATCCAACAGCGTTAGCTAATAATTTTGTGAGTTAACAGTGAGAAATGCTGCCAAGAGCCATTTTTCTCCACCAGACATAGTGAAATGACTGCTTACAGCCAGTAGAATATTAAACTAGAGGAAACAAGCATTCCTGATTTTTGTTCTGCTTGTCCTAAGAAGCTGTTATCTCTAGTTATTCAGGCTGTTAGCTGTGTTTAAACATTGATGTACCAGGCTGCAGACCCAATGAAATGTAGTACTAATGCAACAAGAAACCCTACAAAGTTTATAATCATATTAACAAGCAAAAGCAGCAATGTCCCAGTGCTAACATGGGGGCTAGTGAGACTTACTTTATCCAGCATATCATAGCACTTGCTAAGCAGAACCCTCCAAAATTTGGCCGTTGGCTTGTCCACATTTCCTTCCACTGAAGATGCCACAGTGTTTATGTACTGAAGAACTTCTTCTAACAGCCTAGACAGAAAGGAAGTAACTTTCAGCAAGTAACACGGAGACTAAAGAAGTCCATTGTTATTACTGGAAAGCATAAAATTTTACAAGGCAACAAAAATACAAGGAAATTAAACAGAAAAATTTTAAAATGAGCATTCATGGAACACAGCATTTAAATAAATCTTACACCCTTTTTCTCTTGGAACAAACATGTAAGTTAGGCCTCTGCAAAAGAAACCCTCAATCTCCCTATCACTGGCTTTTACAGCACAATGGCTACAACTATGATCTTTGATTACACCAATACAGAGGCACCTGTGAACAATGATTAATTTTTTTTTTTCTACCAATGAACCAATATATTTTGCTAAAAATCTGGAATTCCTTTAGTGATTCAGACATGAATAGCATGACAGTTATGGCCAAGCATGCAAATAACCTCTATCAAAAATAGAGAAAAAGAGTGCATATTGGGGAGAGCAATCTTTCAGAAATAAAAAGTTTCACATTCCATTAAAAGAAAAAAACAAACCAAAACCAAGTAACTTGTACATAATAAATACTGCTTGTTACAGAGGACATTTAAACAGTATCATTGGAGTAAAAGATATTCTAATGGCACTACACTTAAAGATATTCCTGAGTTGCAGTGAAAGCTAAAAATAGGATAGGGCATATTTGAAGCATACCTCTGTTCCAACTCCTGCAGCACTTCTGGTTCTTCATATTCAACTATCTGGTTTAAAAAGCAAGAATGAAAATATGAAACTTACCTCCTCTCATTAAACTAAAATGCCAGAATTCACAAATTTGTTTTTTTTGAATCAAATGTCCACTAACATGGTAATTATGAGTCCCTACATTTGTACTTAAGCCATCATTCTAGAAGGAAATCTGAGACCCTTGGGCAATGCAGTCACATTAGCAAATGCATTTCATGCTGGTGGATGATTTTCAGCTGAAAAACTGGGTCTACCTGCTAGAGTCAGAGCCTGAAATTCATAATATTTTGTCTTTTCAATTAACAGCATGAATCCCACACTGAATTTGGAGTTACATAGGCTGTGAGTGAAATCCCAAGCTCCATAAAGCCAGTGGGAATACACTGGGACCAGAATTTCACTTGGTTACCTATGCATCAGTCACATAAATGGAGACTGTCTGGAAAAGCCTTATTAAAAATAAATAACATTACTGAGAGGTTTCAAAACTGTGCCAATAAAGGTGTCAGCACGATACACTGGACAATGCCCCACCTTGAATATTAAGTCATACTAAAAAGTAAATTACACCTCAGCTATTACAATATGGCACAAACACTTACTGTGATCAGTCTAGAAGCAAATTACCTGCCATTATTACCTTTTTCACAAAACTCTGAGAGGACAGAAGTTGTGACATGAAGGAGACTGACAAGAATTTGAAATGCCGGAGTTGTTTGTCGGAGTGAGACTCCACATTAAAGAGCTGCCCCTCCTGATTTTTCGGCTTTGTCTTACACGTTAACTTTTTTGTCCCAGGATCATCTGTTGAAGACATTGACAAAACAAATTTGCATCCAAAAATAAAAGATATTTCATTTCTGATGACAGAAACAAAGTAAAATTACAGTTGTTCAAAGCCCCATCCAGCCTGGCCCTGAACGCTGACAGGGATGGGGCACCCACCACCTCCCTGAGACACTTGTTCCAGTGCTTCACCACTCTCAGAGTAAAAAGTTTCTTCCTTACATCTAGTCTGAATCTATCCCTTTTCAGTTTAAAACCACTACCCATTTTCTCTTCTATTCAGAAGATTTATATGCATTTGCTGTCTGTTTTATGGTTACCTTCTTTATTCTCTGGCAGCTCTGTCAGATACTGGATTATCTTCATCACGCTCTGGAACTGAGAACGTACATTAAATTCGCAGCAGATGGATATCCAAAATTCAGTGTCTGCTTCCAGAACAGCATCCTGTTTATGGTTCAGGAAAAAAAAGAAATATTTCAAGGATTAGGAAATAATATCTCTATCAATACTAATAAAAATACTTGAAAATGCCTCAGTGAGCTTGTGAAAATGCCATGCTGAGCTGGACACTTCCAGGATTAACACCAGTGGTAAAAGCAGCAAGCCCTTGGAGAGAACAAACCTCCAGAGGGTAAAGAGAGAGATTAAACTGCTGCAGCAAAGACTATCTTCTCACCAATGTTCCTTTAATAATTCTTTCTGTTTCCCCCATAAACTATGCTTTCACCTAATCTCAGGGCCTGCCTACACAAAAACCTAATAGGGTTTTCATCTTAGTCTGTAGAGAAAGACCAGTATCATGTTTCACAAACACAACTGAAGGGAAAAAACCAACTTCGTTACTACTGAAGCACTATATAATTAGATTATCAGCTCTTCAGATCAAGGATTGCTATACAATCTGATCTAATCTATTGTTCAGGCCCCAGGACATAACACTATTGAATGTGCAGTACAAGTCACAGCCAACATCACCATCAGGTTCTGCTGTAGCACAAATCCAGAGCTCACTACCTTTTCCAGCATAACCTGGGGCTTATTAGGAACCTTCCTAAAGACAAGACCATGAAGAAAAGAGATCAGGCTCTCAGGGAAAAAGGTGACCCCTCAGCCTGCTAACCTTGTCTGTGCTTGGTGTTGCTGTCACAGTTTTGGTCACGTACTGCTCAAAGAGCAGCACCAGGAGAACCCAGAGGAATTTGTCTACTCCCACTGTAGTGATCAGCTGGGACAGGATGGGCAGGCGCCGGTGCTCCGGCACGTGGGGCAGGGCATCCACAAACACACGAATGATCTTGATCACCACCTCCTCCACGCTTCCTGAGGACTCTGACAAGTCACTGTCTTCAGCCTGGGCACAAACACAGCAGCTCAGACACGTTACTGCAGTAGGTACAAGGCCTTTCTTGCAACTTCAGAAAATAAGAGAAAGCTCTAAGTGCCAGACAACAGCACTGCCAAATGCATAACCTCAAGGAAAACATAAGTGTTCCCAAGTAAAGTTTGTAATCATACAGCTCCTTTGCAGTGTTAAAGGAAGATGCTTCAAATAAAATTTAAAAAAAGGAAGAAAAAAAAAAAAAGAACAAAAAACAGAAAAACTCTACTCGGCATCAGCTGAAACAAACAAGACATTTTCAAGAGAAAGCAAAGCCACGTCCTTCAGAAAACTTTGAGTTAGGGTCTTAGATTCAAGGGCCTAGGAAAAATAATATACATGGGCTACACGGTCTCAAGTAACATTAGTCTCTTCCCACATGAAATAATTGTGTGCAAAAAATAATTTGTCACAGAAACTTGTGTGGGCTGCTAGGAAAGGTTTTAAAGAAAATAATAAAGAAATTAATTTGTCTTTCTTTTTATATAACAGAGAACTATAACTGATGAAGATATAGAAGGATGAAAAATGTGTACACATACAATTAAATGTAGTCTGGGAAATCTTCAGCCCATTATCAAAACCATTTTTTCCTCAATTCATTTTTACATGACATTATTCATCGTGTTTCATGTTTAAATCTAATTATGATCCAGAATCGAGATTTCTTAGGTGCAAGTGAAATCTGACTGAAGAAAATGTTGATTTGAAAAACAAGGATCTAGTTTAGTTTTGGCTGATAGTCATTTATCTAAGAGGTCCAGGCAAAATCAAGAAAGGCCCTACAAACACCAGCAGGAAGAATAAAAGCACTTCCACTTCTTTCAGACCACATCTATTATTCCTATGACCATGACATATTATAGGACTAATAACCAGATTCTTCCTTCCCATGGTTCCTCTACTAAACTTGCCTGCTATTTTTATGACAAAAAGCTTGAACTTAAAGTATGTTTCACGACCTTTCAACGTATAGTTGTGGTAATTTTGGTTAAACCATTTACAAAGTGCAGAAACTCAAAACTGAAAAGAAGCAGCATTCTGATGAACTTGGTCAGAGACAGAGGAGTCTGAATTACATTATATTACATACAATTTATTGTCTATCAAAATAATCCTAGAGTAGGTGAGAATTTATTCTACCACCAATATTCTAAATAAAGTTACTTAATTAATAATCTTTTCATTAAACAGACAAATGTACCTGTATAAGAGCAGGAATAACCATCTGCACTGTCTTGTTAATTACTTGGAAAGTGTAGGTATCATCCAGACGCAGGACATTTGCTCCCATGAATGTAAAAATGGGCATAATGTTGTGAAGAACTTTATCCTGGAAAAGAACAGATGAAATTAGTTCTTGCTGCTGTACCTTGAGATGTTTCTCATTCCCACAAATGACACTAGATTCCTATTAAAAAAAGCCCAAAAATAAAAAAAGAATCATGATTATCTTTCAAAATCTCCCTAAATGAGTTTTAAATGCATATTGTCCCTTAATGCTACTTGTTGTGTGATTGGTAGAGTACCAAACATTATTTAGAAACCAAGACACACATCTAAGCAAGTAATTAGAGAGTAGAAATTGAGAGTTTAGTGTGATAAAACACCTTGTATCCTTCCACTCAGTGCCAGGTGAACACATATAAAACCAGCTATGAGGAAATCTGCAGAAGCACAAATGTGGGTGTGGCACAGATTCCAGTGATTTTCCCACCCACCTTTTTTTGTATCTATAAAACATCTGCAATATCCACAATCATACAGTGTAAACTAACCATGCTAATTTCAATTTTTGGCTTTTTGGGGCCTAGACTGTAATGACAGTAAACAATTTTAAGAAGGCTGGATTAGAGGTGTCACCTAGCTCAAAAGTTAGTTTCCTAGATTTTGCCAGGACTTAGAGCAATAAATTATGGACATATTTTTCATTTAGTTTTAGTGACTGGAAAAAGTGTTTTAGATTTTAAAAGTGAGATTAAATTAATACAAAATGTTTCCTTCTATTCTGCCCTGGAAATTTTTTTAGGAGCCAATATTAATGTAAAATAAATGCCTGGTGATGGCAGAAAGATGGAAACAAAAACCCCAAACAATAAAACCACAAAATCCTCCAAAATATATCAAAGACTTCACAGTTTTGTCTTTCAGAAAACATGCTATAATTCCAAATGTGTGGAGAAAATATTGAGGTGAATATGAAGATGCAAACTGAGTTTGAGACACCTGGATACATTTTGCTGGCTTAGTTTCAAAACAAAAGAATCTTAGAACAGTGTACAGTCAAATTTCAGTCCATACAAGAAAGGCCTGTTTCTTGGTCAATTAAAATCAGAACAACTCAGTTCTATTATCAACTACAATTTCATTTTTCCGTGTTGTACAAGATAGGAACTTGTAAGAATGCATATGCTAACAGGTCAGGTGTTTTCCTTTTTTATATAAAAAAGAAGGCGAAAGAAGAGAAAGGCATGAGAACTCTGACCAGAGTGGAAAGGTCAGGCAGAGCTGGTGTCAGAAAGCTGCTTCCATTTCTGCTGCACTCCACTGTGAGCCACAAATGGCCGGTGACCAAAGCATCAAGACAGAGGTTTGTTTTCAACTAAAATGGAACAGAAAGCCCTAAAAGAGCAGGGAACCTGCCCATTTTGCCTCTGTCTCCTTTTCAGGAAGTTTTTCCCCACAGAACAGATCTGTATGTTCTTCACTCTACCCAATATTTGGAAACCAAAGACAAGAGCCGAATCATAAATTCCAGGTGTTACTTACAGGAAATATTCCAGCAACAGCACCAAGGAGCAGCAGAGCATGGTGGTGTGTCTGGGGCATTTTAGAAATCCTGATGCACTGAACTATCAGTTCCACATTGAATTTTTCTTTGTCCAGGATATCTGCAGGTAAAAATACTCACTGATTAACACATCAATGGTCAGCCATGTAGGAGTAAACAGTACACTCAAGCACTGTTTTCAGCGTGCAAACCATACCTAATGCATCTACAAAAAATGATTGGGAAGGCAAACTTGTATACCCTCATAGAGAAATCCCTCTCTCCTCAACAAAACAGTGTAGACTGAGGAAGAAAAGCAAGTTGAGACCATTGTTTTAATGCTGAGCTGTGAGAGAATTACCAAGAGATGAGTCTGGTGATTTTTACCTGCTGGGACCTTGCTACCATCTGATGACAATTTCTGACAGATGTTCAGCAGGCAGCTGAGGATCAGCTGCTTTGTATATTCCATATTTTCTTCTTTCGATGCCGTGCGTTCCAGACACCTGTACATTCATGGAAAAAAAAAGAGATGCAAAAATAAGTAACCAAACTGTATATTAAAACACAAATAAGAAACAGCAATTTTAATTCCACATAAATTCTAAATGGAGGCTTCCAAAAAGTCTTTGCCAAAAGTTTCTTTTTTTTGTTTTCAAATGCATCAACTGGTCTAATAAAAGACACTTATCAAAGCTCTGCCAAAAACTTATGTATAACCTGGACTATAATTGCTAGTCTATGTACAAGCAAGTCATAAGGAAAAAAAGACAAACACCTAATCTATATAAATTTATCCTAAGTGCCTGGATATAGGGCTGGCAGGAAAAACAATAATTTCCTTAGGTTACACTGGACTAAGACTGTTCCACAATGTATTGGGAGGAATTTCAAAGCTTAGAGAATTATAATAGCTCTGCTGAAGACACAAGTTCTGCCAATTATCCCAGTTTTAGGACAGGTGTCATCTTTCTTGGTAATCCCAAACTCTCTGCCCAATGAAGTTTTCACAAGACAAGCCATGCATCAGGTAAAAATCTTACTGTTTCAAAGAGAAAAAAATCGTAAATTCCCATTCCCCTCGTCCTCCTGACTGGCCTAAAAGAAGTTCAGCTGAAAAAGACAAGCTAAACTACAAGACATGGCAACAAAGCACAGACCCAGTAGCCCATATTTCCATGTTTAGGGTGTCTGCTGCAGCAGAGAGGGGTCCAGGCTCTGTTTTACCTGCTCAGAAGGTTGAAAAGTGCAGGTACCAATGCCTGTGGATGTCGAAGCTTCTTCTTATGCTGCAGTAACTCCAGAATAAGCATCACCCTCTGCCAGCTAGAGTGCCTTGTTTCTGGTGCCAATTCTGCACCTTGAGGCTTTCTAAAAAGACAGGACAAACAATCATGGATTGTCAAAGCAAATGCTACAGTGCTTCAGGAAACACACACACACACACACACACACAACTAAAAAAAGACAATTTTTCTTTCACATAGGATTGTATGTCCTTTACTGCTGCTCCCTGGAGGGGTGGCAGTGTGTGGGCTTTTGATTGAAGCAACACATTTTAAACAAATAACAAAAAAATTTCAGACTGAACTTGAAAAAACAAGTGTTTCTTGGAAACACTTCTGGAAGTGGGGAGGTAAAAAAAAAAACTGTTGCCAGGTAAATGTCCAAATTATGATCTGCTTGCCATCCAGGAAACTTGCTTCTCTGGAAATACTAGTGGTTAACACACTGACTATGCAGGCAATGGGGGGGGTGTATGAGTATGTCTGTTTGTAAACTGTGACAGGTACAGTTTACAGATGCATCAATCTAACTGGTTATGATTATTCAAAATGGTCAAGTGAAGGAAAATTAGAAAAGCTATTCCCGGTCAAATCAGAAAAATTAACTCAATATCCTGTTTCAATATGGCTGAAAGAATGTTTAAAGAGAGTAAGTACAGTGGGTAAAACAGTTCCTTATGAGAACAGAGAGAAGAAACAGGACAAAGATTTAAAAATTAGTGATTATATTACCACCTTACTGGAAACAAAATACTGTTTTTCAGTCAACTAATGAATATTTTGATGAACATCTGTTAGGTTTCAGCCAAGTGTATGTAATTTGTCCATGCATCTATATTTAAAACTAACTTTACCATTAACAAAAAAGAATCTTGGTGAACTGTGTCAAGATTCTATAACAGCAACTGTCAACATTAAATATACTGGATTTTAAAATATATTTTGACTGTATTTCCATCAGCTCTCAAACAGCGATATGAGCTGGTTTTCCCATGCCAAAAGTAGCTTGGATTTATTTTACTGTGAAAAGAAGAAATGCTTGCTTGTGTTTTCAGTGCAAACTATGCAAAGTATTAAGACAATACATTTGGTGTTTTCAAACTGCATGGATAATACTTGTGAGTTTCTAGTTACTTTACCTGTGTTGCTGCATTTTCTGCCTTCTAGTCTGTTGAACAGTGGCCAGACTTTTGGTTTTCTCAGGAGGTTCCAGTTCTTTGACAATCTGCTCAGCACACACTGTAATCTGAAACAAAACAATAACAGTGCAAGCACCAATGAACAATTTGTCACATCACATATCTGTGCCCTGCCTTTCTTAAAAACACATCCCTTTCATGCACATATGGGTATATAATCCACATATTCCTGTCATATTCCCAGAAAATGAAAATCAGTGCAGCAGAAAAGAAGTGACTTCTGCTGCATTCATTCACTTAGTGTAGTAAGTGACTGATAGGTGGCTATTAAAGAAACATCTTTTAAAAGCAGTCATTTAACAAAATTTTCATGCTATTAACACTATTCTTTGACAAAAAGCTTCCCATTCCTTTCCCACTATAAATGACCTAAACAACAAGTGTTACTGAATGTAGGTGACACAAAATCACACTGCAATGGGTTTAAACATATTTCTGGAGGTTGCCACTTACCCCTTTAAACACACTGCTGATTGTCTGGGCACAAAGTGGGTTCTTACAGTCTAAGAGTAAGTCAAACAATACTTTTAGTAGCTTCTGTTGTACCATCCCATCTGACACAGCTGCAAAGAATGGCTTAGTAATCTACAAAAGGGGGAAAAAAAAGATGCAGAGAGGTTTACTTTAAGAGGGTAACAAAATTGCAGGTTGTTGAATTACTATATGTTGGATTCTGTATGACATGCCCCATTCATGCAGTACTGCAAAAAATGCATATTAACTACATATTTGTATATATCCAGGAATGAACATACACAAAAAGATGTAGATCACTGACACATGATATATTCAACAGACAAACTGACTTCTGAAATTTTTCTCATAACTGACTGGTGTGGGGAACAAATTTGCTGTTGCCAGCCTTTGGGAAGGACATACCAACACCTGGCCAATATAGGCCCAAATCTGTAGCTTCCTTCAAATTAAACTATTTCTCACCTCTGTATTTTGTTGACAATTTTTCCTCAGATGAAAAACATTAAGTAAAGCTCTTGCCTGACTGACAAAAGCCTAAAACCTGTGGAACAGTAGTACCTGTAATGATACAGGAACTCATCTGCAAGCAAATACAGTATTGCTATTTTGTGCTTGTCAAAATGCAAAAAATAGAGCAAGCAGCAATATCTCCTTCTGATAATTTTAAGAGATCAAGTTTTTCAGCCTGTTTAGATGTTTCAAAGATAGTATGAAGACACTTGAAATCTTGTAGTGAAAAAAAGACAGGTTGAAAGCTATGGACTCCTCCACACTGAAAGAGCCCTTGTAAATCCAATCTCAAACACTGCTAGCTGCTTTAAGCATAAAATAAATAAAAGGTATTTCATAAAGCCATACCTGCCCAAGTGCTGTGATCTGAAATGGTGGAATTTCTTCATATATTTTCTTGGCAGCATGCAGACTTTTGATAAATAAATCCAGACTCTTCTGATTCTTGCACAGGAGGGTTGCTGAATATTCATTAAACTTTCCAAGGATTAGATGCAGGAGAATGACTTCATCTTTTAACATTTCCTCAGCTTTGTGAAAGACCTTCTCTAGCAGACGGTCTAGTAGAGGCAAGAGGTGAGAGAGAACCATCTGCAAACAGAGAAAATGCATAACAGGAGTTTTTATCCATTCTCAGTTTAACAACTTTCCAGTACCACAGCTTCATTTTACTGCAGCACCCCCTCTCTTGGACCACACTGCACACAGTATTTTAGGCAGCAGCTCTTCACAAGGCATAATATGAGATTACCCCAAGTACTTGCTCATCTGCTCCTTCACTATTGAAATAATAAATACTGTTCTGCAAATGACAAAGTACAGAAGCAAGGTAATTTTCCAACCCATTTATGACTGCTGTTTTCCACAAAACCCAAATGTGAAGCAAAACAACTAACCTCCTCTATGCAGTTCATAATCTTTTCAAGACACATACAACTGAACAGAACATAAAAATTCAAAATTAATTCATTTTTTGAACTTTGAAGTCATATTTTCCAGCACTTCGAGAATTCTGAATATGCTAGATGAGGCTAGGCTAATATATATAAAAGAAATTCACAGTCACTATTTAATACCTTGCAATTCTGTACAGAAAACTCAATGTTCACTCACCAAAGTTATACATTTCTTCTGTAACAATCTCTTCTGAAACAGTATTTTTTTGTAATATCAAAGGAGTTTCCTTAAAAACTCCAATGCAAAATTCTACAGCCATTACATTCCAGAAGGAGCATGCAAACGTTTTATATTTCATTAAACCTTACTTTGCAGCTTTACTGCATATTATTGGAGGTGTCAATACCTAATAATCTAATACATTATGGAATTATTTAACAGCATTATTACTAAATGATATGTGATTTCAGCATTTCACTCAAGTGCAGAATCCATAAAAAAACTCAAAAGGCAGCACTTACTTCACCATGGATTTCATGAAGAATTTTCATTAAGTTTCTTGCAATATATGATGGGAAAATACGGCTCTGTACACAATCAAGTATGTTTTCCAAAGCTTCCAACAATTTTTTCTTCTGGGATTTCTGTTTTGACTGTGTCTCAAGATCCTCAAATAGAGTTCCCATAATCTAGTTCATTAGCAAAGTGAAAATTATTTTCTTGCAATAAAAATGCCTTAAAAGAACAATTATTTGATGCTTTCATAACACTGTCATCTATATATAAGCAGAGTTCTTCATCTGGAAATAAACCACTGTTAATGCCTCTTATGTTCTCAGCTCTCTGCATGTAATAAATCACCTGAATGTTTTTATAGTGCCTAAAAAAATTATAAATCAGTCCACTATAGGATACAAAGACAACTTTCCTGGTTAAATTGATTTCTTTTCTGTGAGATAGAAGCTCACAGCAGCAGACAAAACTTGCATTAATGTATGCCTAAATTAAAAAAATACCTGTGCTATGTATGTAGGGTCAGATACAATCTCTTCTGTCTTTTGCTCCAAATGCTGAAGGACAGGATGAAACAGAGACTCCTTTATTCCTCTCAAGGAATGGAGGCAGTTGAGAGCAGCCCTTCGAACTTCACTCACAGGACTACCCAAGTTAATTAGCAAAGATATCACCACTGCAAGAACAATGAGGAAAGGAGGAAAAAGAACAGAGTAAAGTGAGTGGTGAAAATTTTACTGTAGCTGTCCCTGAAGAGGCATCAACATTACTTTGGAATTAAGAAGTTGTGTCTTTTCACTGTAAACCTTTAAGGTACACAAAACCAATATGAGTCTCACAGATTCATGACTCTGAACTTCATCACAGTCCTTACACTCATGTTTAAGCTCAGAGCTCATATATTGCTACTGACTGTCACACCCTGAGACTGCACAGACAGTAATGTCCTGTAACTGACTCCTTCAGCACAGCCCTGTGCTCCTTTAACGCTTATAAAAATAAAAAAAAAAGTGACTTCACTTACTTCAAGCTTGGACTTACAACTGCACCAGTGAATCAGCGAGAGAACTGTCTCAGCAAAGGAAGCTGAACATAAATAACTTGAGATACCCTTCATGGTATAAAATATTGTATAATTGCACAAAATTAAAAAGTACAGTGATTGAGTTCTAAGATGAGAGACAGACAGACAGACAGATACTCATTTAATTTACCTGGACATGATGGTGATAGCAGTTGTTTCTTTTTCTGGTTTGCTTGTGATTCAAGCAGTGCATAGCCAATATACAGAGCCTGAGTCTGTAGCATTGCACTGACTTCAAAGTTCAGTTGATTTGAAAGGTTATAACTGTAAGTCCATAAAATGGAAAGGAATTTGAAGAGAATATCTGAATCTTCTAGATGCACCTTAAATTTAACACAATGGAAAACAAAAGAAAAGGAAAAAAGCACTTTTTTAATTTATTTGGCAAACTACTCCTGAAAATATTTGATAAACCACCCCACCCACGTCAAAGGAGTACACTGAAAGAGAACTTTGTCTCACAAAAACAGAGAAACAGTGTCTTTTGGGAAGAAAAATTATTGAGTAAATGCTGCATGTATATACAAGGCCAGATGTTATTTACATATGCATGTGAAAAATCATGAGATGATGTAATAAGGAAACACAAAATTTCTCCTAGAAGTTTTCCTTCCAGTTTCTGTATATAAACACTACCAAATTTTACAGAGCAACTTTTGTCTTGCTACCAGATAGAACAAAAACTTTTTGCTCAAACTTAGGCTCTTGATCTTGTCCTGCGAATCAGTGTTGTTTTCATCTTTGCCTCCACTAGTACATTTGTGTTTTGTTTTGTTTTTAACTTTAGCTTTCTATTATTACATTTAATTAGGGTTAAGTAACCCAGGTGAAGCTTACGCTTCCATCTCCTCACAGTACTTGAATGCCACAAGCAGTGTTGCATCAATGTTGACCATTTTTCTCAGTTTTCCTTAAAGGTAATACAATCATGAAATAGTTCATGACTCTGACTCATAATTCAGAGCAACAAATGCAAAAATAATACCTTGAAAAAGAGATTCATCAATGCTCTGTACTGAAGAGCATTGCTTCCCTCACTAGCTCCACTGACAAGCAGGTCAAACAGCCCCAAAAGGAGGTGCAGGTAGTCTCGGCTATCTTGCTTCAGAGATTCAGGATTCCAGCAATATTTCTCTAAAAAATACAGGTTATAATTAAGACACAGCAGGTGCATAGGAACACCCTCAGAAACCAGGAGAAACCAGACATCTCTAGTTAAAAGAGGATAATACATTTAGTTGATTTCATGTTCACAAGTAAGCAATCTTTACATATGTCAGAAACAAAGGAGAAGGTTAGGGAAGCAACATTTCCATGATTCCAACAACTTCGGAAGGAAAAAATACAACCTTTCCTTTTTCACTGGTGTAAACAACAGGCAAAATCTTAACACCTACCTCTTACAAAGGCCAGGGGAGTTTTTAGGCCATTAATAAAGTTTTTCAATAAGAACAGAACCAGAGCTGACTCCTCTGCATGAGCAGTCTCATCACTATTGAGCTTTTCTATATATGCAATTAACAAGTCCTCAGGCACCAAAGTGTCCTCTACTGTTTCAACAGACCAGCTTAGGGGAGTTTCCTGTGAATGAGAATCAATTTTAATGTATTCTGTCACAATTCCATGCAAAAGAAACCAGAAATTTAGCATTAAAATTCAGCAACATTTCATTTCCAACCTTCAAAGAGATATCCTTACGGAGTGAATTACATTTCTGATTTTACATTGCAACTTGCATCTGCAGTTTTAAAACCTATGCTAGCTCTTTCTACCATAATTACAGTGTACATAAATGAGGTAACAGAAGAGTAAAATATTAGTCTCTCTAAAATATCTCTTCAAAGGGATTGGGAATTGCAGCATTTTTGACAGTCAGTTTAACACTTTCATCTAGCTCTGTTCCAGAAAAATAATCTATGTTTCAGATACTTGCATATACAAAAAAAACCATTAATGGAATAACCTGAGGTCAGAATAAATAATTACCATGTGCCATTATGCATTTGTATATGAAGGGATGAACACACAGAAACACAACCCTGCTCACATGGGTTTCTTACACACAGAAAAAAAACCTAGAGCTGTTTCTCAACAAAATAAGTCAAGAAAACTCCAATGGAAACACACATAAAATATTAGAGTAATTCTTAATGGCACTATTTCCAAGTGTGTGATTTTGCTCTGAGAGGAAATGAAGGTGAGATTTTTCATTTCAAGTTTCTGAACCTGGTCTTCAGTAAAAACAATTTAAAAACCTTCTTAATACTGTTTTCAGTACAAAGAAAATGCCCTCTCCACACTGTCTACATCTTACCTCTGCAGGTTCACAAGTTCTGAGATTCTTAATTTTTTTATCCAAGAACCGGAAGACTCTGATAGCCACTGGAAGATAATTTTCCTTTATGTGTGCATTGCAGCAGCGCTGAACAAGCACTGCACCAATTATATGAGTAGTTACTTTCTGTCTCACAGTGTCAGATTCTGTTTCAGCAACGACTATCAGGTCATCAACCTTAGGAAAAAAGAGTGGAGGACAACAAAAATCAGTATAAGAGTGGGACTTCCCTCTGACTAAACTGAACATGTAAATGAAAAATGGTGTGTCCTAGATTGCCAAGCAATATGTATTCTATTTGCCATCTATATGGCAGCTGTCTTCTGTTAAGTGGGCAGTTTACCATATCTCTTCCACAACCAATCCTCCCTCCAGGGAGACATCTGCTGATAACACGCTATTGAATGTCACTGCATGACTGATAAGAACTAGAGCATCTTATTGTGAGATGCTCCACCCAGAGGGAGGAGCCAAGCATTCCTACCTGGATATAGTCTTGAGATTCTGGAACACCAGCACGGCTTCTCCACTGGATTTCCCAGAGGAGCAGCTGCCTTTTCCACTAGACCTTCAGAGGAAGACTACACCCTTTCTACAGGATCACTGCTCCAAGAGAACCACATCTGCCGCACCAGGAGGACTGCAGCCACAATTCCAATTGGACTGCTACCAGCACCCTGACCAACAGGGTGACATGTTGTATTCTAACTCTATCAGTGTTGTTTTGGTTTACTGCATTGTTTATTTTATCTTTTTAAAATTTTCTTCTCCAAGAAAGAACTGTTAAACCTGGTCCCATATTTTTGCTTGAGAGCCCCTTAATTTCAAATTTATGACAATTCGGAGGGAGGGGGTTTACATTTTCCATTTCAGGGGAGGCTCCTGCCTTCCTTAGCAGACACCTGCCTTTCTAAACCAAGACATGTTGTAATACTGTTTAGTTTCTATCATAGGTAAAAAGTTACTGTCTGCTGTAATTGTACTCTTTAAAACCTTGCAATGCACAAACATCAGTTTCTATGAACTACCCAACGGTATACCTGCTTACTCTCTAGAACTTTTCTTTTACTAAAGTAAAAATTCCTCAAATTCAGTTACACTAATCATTTGTCAAAAAAGGTAATCAGTTCTTTTCCTTACGTTAAGGAAGAAATTGGTTTTACATGGATGGTATTATGGTTTGGTATTATATATATATATATATATATATATATGTATATATATACATATATATGTAAATTGTATATAAATACATGAATACATACAGACATAGATAGATATAATTTTTATATATACATGTATTTGCCTAGCAGCTTGACGATAGCATACTAGTGCCTAAAGCAGCCATGCAAAATTCTTCAATATCACATTTGTTTACTTACCTGAAAAGTAATCAGTCACCACCTGAAAAGTAAAACTTCTCTAAGGTTAGGTTGACATGGTATACTTACCATTTGCAATAGTAAGGAAGGGTCCTCTGATGTCAAATTTCCAGAAAGTAGAAGAATCATTTTCTCATTGGCCACTCGAACCAACTCTGCAGGCTCGGTAGATTTAATTGCCTCTTCAAGAGCTACTCCAAGGGAAAAAAAAAATCAAATCAATAGTCTAGGCATAAAATTCACATATTAACATACTGGTGACTCAATAATATTTAGAATGAGTCAGAAACATACTAAACAATTTCTACCTCTTCTCAAAGAGTTTTTCCTAAATCCATTCACAGTTACTGCATGATAGCCTGATAGTGACAGCCTGCCTCCTTCAATATGTGTTTAGGTTCAATAAGGATGAGGTCCTAACTTGCCACAAGTTTTCCCTTATCAAACTAATTACAAGGAATGCTTTACCTTCTGGCCAGCCTTTCAGTAAAGGATGTAAAGAGCAGAGATCAGACTGTGACAAACAAACAGCCATTTTCCAATCTGCAGATTTTGAATTTGCATTAGTGATTATCATAAAAGGTAATAACTGCATTACTGCTGCATCTAGCAGTTCTTTCTTCTCTTTCAAAATCTCCTCTTTGACTAAAATTTTTACTGCTTGCTCCAAAACCTTGTACCTGAAAGAGAACAAATCATGTTGAAAATACATTACTCAAGCACATCAGCAACATTTCTTTGATTTGTTCTCTATTCTCCATGGTGATTTTCTGTATCTAAACAGCAGTAACAACACATAAGGAATTAATGGGAAATGGTATGAAAATAATTGGACATCTCTCTTGTAACTCAGCATAGACAGCATAACAAACAGCATTTGCAGAAAAACACAGTTTTTAAAGTACTCTTTATAGTTACTTTAAAAAAAATTAATTTGTACAGAAAGAATGTAGACTAAAAAAAAAAAGCACAAACATACCACTTTCCATCCTTCGAAAGATCAGCTTTCTGGAAAATGCTCAAAAGACTTGATACTATTACTTCTGGATTGACTTGTTCTCTGAAAATCTGAACGATAATCAAGAAAAATGAATGAAAATACAACAATATACAAAACAGTCGACCACATCACAATGGAAAATGCATCTGCTATAACAAGTGGGAACAAAGGTCAAACATGACTAACTGCATTCCTGCTGATGTTCATAAAATGAAAATACTATCAGGTGAAAAGAAGTAATAAGGCGGCCCAGTATGCCCTCTCGATAGCTAAAGTATGGAGAATTTATTGAATGTGGAAATGTTTGGTAAAATTGATAAACGATATGCAAAATATGTTATAATTAAATAAGAATTGCTTTTACTTTATATTACATCTGGATCACAAAAATAAAAGGCACATTAACAAAAGACACTAAAGTTTAAAGGAGCCCTCACGTGCTTCTATTCCTATTTACTGGTGATCAAGAATGAATGAACACACAAGACCAATTCCACTACTGCTAATAATATTCTCCACTACTACTAGCAGAAGCCATGAAGAGAGACTGTTACTCTAGCTGGAAACAATCAGTACAATGCATACCAGAGTCCTATCCAGTAAACCTGAGCTGGAGCTCAGGACTTTGCCACTATCAACTGACCAAATGACTCGCATATGGAAAAACTCAGCTGAGCACCTCTCACTGGAGTAATGTCTTGTGACTGCAACACTTTCCATCCAAAAGACAGATAGTGCAGCTTGCCTTTTTATAGAAAAACATACAGAATAAGCAGGAAGTGTGCCTCAAATAATAATCAAAGATTTAAGTATGCTTCAGTAGCTACATTAAAAAAAAAAGGAAAAACAAAATTGATAAATTCACTTTAACTGCCTACCCCTTGGTAAGGATCAGGGAGCAGAGATTTGGGGGGAATTTGTGAAATGGCAAACAACACAAGCTTCCTGTATTTGTGCTGCTTTATCCTGTTAAAGGACAAAAGTCATCCAATAGGAACACAAGGACAAGAAAGACAACTACACAGAACACCTTCCAGACACACACATTGGAGACCAGGTAAAATCTCGCATGCCAAAAGACCCACTTACCTCCAAAGAACTGAGAGCAGACATCACAACATCTCTGTTGTCATCCTTGAGCCGTCCAAAAATTGCTTCTTCTATGAAAGCCTGATCAAAACCTTCCTGAAAAAATAAAGGAAAACAGAGTCAAAAGGAAAATAAATAATTTGTCTGTCAAACACTTTACAGGCTTTTAATATCTGAATTCTAGTGTAAGAGAAGTGGTAATATTATCTAAATTAAATCTCACAGGCAGACTAACTTTCAATAACAAAAGAAAGAAAACTAGAAATATTAACTAACTTGGATTTTATGAGAATGTGAGCAGCTTAATCAACAAGAACTATAACCAACTCCAGAATATGGGGAAATGGTGACAGAAGCCTACTGAAAACACCATGAAAAGCAGTAAGGATGAGGTAGGCACAGTTTCACATACCACTCATCTTCAACTGCTAAGTTTGGCAAACAGCTTTTTGAAGACATTCTATGTTAAATCAGTTCTGTAAGGGAGAGGTTCAGACACAAACCTTTGAAGTTTCAATAACATCTTTCAAATGCTGAAGAGCCAGGACCCGCACAGCAGGCTGAGGATGATTCAAACTAAGCAGAAGGGAGGTATCAGAGACGTCCAGAAACTGAAATACAGATTTCACAGTGACCCCAGTGCATGTTAAAAATATTTTAAATATACATGAGGATAATGGGAGACATTCTTATGGCAATTTTTTGTATCAGAAGAAAACCTGCACAATCAAGACCTAGAAAGTTCAACTACAGTACAATGTTATTGTATAACTGTTTTAAATTATTAATTTTCCTCACTGTTGCAGAAAGTTTTTGGAAGATAGCTTGAAAAGTACAGTAGGCCACAGACACCATTATGTCCTTATCTAAGGACGCTTATCTAAGGATTCTGAGAAAGCTCTAGTGACAATGTCAGTGTGACAGAGCACAGACAGAAACTGCTAAAAAGGCATCCCTGCTAGTCCAATTGCGTGCACTTATCTCAGGAACCTTAAAAGCTGGAAGAGAGTCATATGCCTTTGTTCTGCATGCCTTGTGTTTCTGTTAATCCACTGTTACTCTGGCACAGAATCTGTGTCTTTGTTAAATAAGTACAAAAATACGGAAGCGCTTCTTTTTGTAGTTTGTCATGTTTGCTTTCAGTCCTTCAATCATTGCAAACAACAGCCATAATACTAACCAGCTCTTCTAATAAATTCCCAGGCCAGATCTGTTGTAGTAATGGTTATTCTGTGTTAGGCTGAGTTTCAATTGCTCTTCAGAAATGGTACAGGAAGAACTCTGTGGTCACTCTGTTCTTCCCTGTTACCGACTGCAAATGTTCATAAAATCAGTGCAAGGAAAAGGACCAAGCCATCTTCTCTCAACAGTGATAAAGTTGTTTCTCAGCTTTCCCAAAACAGACTCCTCTGCCACTGACAACATCCTTGAGGCCTCGCAGGGCACCACTGTGTTGTCACTATTGACCCCTACAGTGTATGTAGTGGCCACGTGTCTAAGAAAAAAATTATTGGTAGCAATTGGAGCAGGTGGAAATGCAGACATTTTAACCAGGGGAAAAATCTCACGCTTACAAGTCCTTATGAAAAAAAAACTTAAAAGACCTGATAGCTTTTGTTTAACCACAATTTTGGCCAAGCTCCCCCCTCCAAATATTTTATCAAGTTAGGATCCTTTACTTTGGTATTGGGTTGGTTTTTTTTCTTGTTGCTGTTGGTTTTTTTTTTTCTTTTTTTTTCTTTTTTTTGTAGGAACGGCAGATAGCTTGTTCATAAGGAGCAATAGAGAGCAGAACTATGTTAAAAATCAGCCTTCTGATAGTATAACCATATAAGAGTTAGGATCATAATCCTACCTACCTTGTACTTGCCACAGCTTAATGAAAGAGAAATAAATTGATGAAAAAGATTTTGGTCAGCCTCATCTGTGCAATCTTCCAGGTGCTTCTCCAACACAGAGTCTAAGGCTTTAGGATACCTGCCAAAAGACAAAACCATCAATACTTTCTGCAGAGGATTATAGAAAAACGTGTATTTACAGGAGAAATACAGGGAAAACCAAGGAAACTGAAAGCACATGCATTCATCCAAACCAGATAGTTTAAGTGGTTTTGCAAAGGCAATAAACCATTATATCTTAACACAAATGAATGATATGCAGACCACTAGGAGACGTAATGAGCAGAGAAGGTCATGCTACAAAGTAAAGAGCTGTACATCCAGTAGGTCTGTGTCCATGTATTACAGTGATAACAAAATATATAAGGACAATCAGTAAAACAAAATTTGGACAGAGATTAGGAGTCAGTTATTACTTTTGTATCTATTTCAGCAAGACTATTGTGCTTACTACACCCAATAATCCAAGATCATAGTTGATATCACCACTCTACAGACTTGGGTACGTCACAGAAAAATGAAACTTACTTTCTCTCGAGAAGTCTGATGAGAGGAAGGATCTTTTGATTGAGTGCAGCCATTTTGGTGGGACTAGATTCAATCTCTGTGCCACAGGAGATAAACTCTTCAAGAAACTTGCTAAAATTACAAACAAAAGGAAAAGCCACCATGTTTTGCATGGTATCTTTTCATTTCTGTTATAAAGCACAGTACTTAACAGATAAGGATTAATACCCATTATTTACTGCAAGTACAGATTTGCTGCTGGCCTCAAATTTCACTCTGTCCCACAACTATTCCCACAAATGCTAAATGAATGACTCTTCTGGGTTACTGAATGTTTAAATTTCAAAATCCACATCTGGACTTAACTTATGAACTCATAAAAACATACTCATATAATGCTAATGCCATTGTCAGGAATTATTTATAGTTAAACCGGAAGTGACTGCACTACTGCATAGGAAAAAGAACTGAAGTCAACTCACGAAGCCAGCAGGGAATCTAAATCCTTTTCCAGTGGAATACTCTCAAGAATAGCTTGAAGATGCTGGATATAAATGTCATTTTCTATCTCCTCAGATTCTTCTTGCTCTTCTAAGGACAATCATAAAAGATGAACAATAGTTAGAAAACAGCCCCCTCCTACTCATTAAAGCAAACAGCTTCTACAGGCATCATCCTCTGCTGAACCAAGTACACAACTTGAAGACCGCAGCAGCACTAACTCTCTGTGATCCATTAGCAATGCTTTATACCAACATCATTAAAATGCCAAAGCCTGGATTGCTGCCAATAAATTCAAGGATGCTTTGGCATGTTCCAGACCTGCTGCTAAAAGCTATGCCAGCAACTACCCTAGAACATTCCTTGGTGTGAATCTGGACCTTTTTAACAAAACAGCTTTCCCAGTCGTGATTCAGCATTACAAAGCCACAGTGCAAACAGACTCTCTAGCACAGACACAGGCTACAACTGCATGCCAGCCAGCCTTGCTGCCCCAGACTGTTCCCAGGCACATTTAATCACTGGGTAAACACAGCTGTCCCCTAATTAACCACGTATGGAGTACATGCAATCTACCCAAGATTTCATAGTACTACAATACACCTCTAAGAAGAAAAAAAAAAAAAAGAAAATAGAAGAAAAAAAGCAAACACACAAAATCAGGTCTTCACAGATACTGGCACAGTTTCAATGGAAGAAGCAATTACACAGCTGTGACATCTACCACAGTTATCCATCCTAAGGCTGATCCAAGTTTTACAGAGAACCTGTGCTAACTTACCTGTATCACTTTTCATGATGGTGTGAACAAGGTGAGGCAACAGGTAGCGGAGGAGAGGAGAGATATCATAGCCTGCTGACAGGCCTTGCAAAAGCATTACCAGTTCTGGAGTTTTGCACAGATAATTAAACGGCCTGCACAATTAAAAGGGGGGAAAAAAAGGAAAGTATGTATGCTCATCTGGGTTACAAACACTTTCAAAAATATGCAGACTTCATGAGGATTCAATTTTCAGCATCAGGTAACAGCCCCATTATAAACAAACACTGAAAAGATTCAACGGGCTCCACTTAATGCCAGGTGTTTATTGGCAAATTTAATATCCAAGAAGAAATGAGGGTACTGCCAGCCATGTTGAGCACAGCTGCTGCAACAGCACAGTGAACCTACCTACATTTTTTGCAAAGCTGGTAGTAAAAAGAAAAATACTTGTATGAATTACAGAAGATATCCTCACACTGCAAGGAGCATATCTATCCCCCAGAAGCAGCAAAAGGGATGAGAAGTAATCATGCAATGACAGATCCTCTGAGGAGAAGCCATTTCGCTTTTGGCTCACACAAAGCCTCACCTTGTCTCCTTTTACACCCACCTGGCTGGATGCTGCATAACACATCAACCCCATACCTGCACTTTTTAACCTATGACAGTGTTTAAGCAGCTGGAAAGTAATCACTCTATATATCCCTCAGAAGATTTTTCCTATTGGAATACTCCTCTCTGCCAGCAAGCAAATTCCTTGTAGCATGTGGGACTATGTTCAAATGCATGTTACCAGCAGAAGCCAACTGTGCCAGAGCAGGGCAGACAGATGGATGGGAATCTCCCACACAAGCCCCCAGGAGAACACCTCAGCTGAAGTGAAACCAAACAAGGGGTGGTAGAGAAACACTTATGCTTCAGGTGTTAAACTACACCAACTCAAAGCCCTTCCACTGAAGGGGCAGAACTTCTTTGCACTTTCCAGAAAACCTCTTACTGGACAGGGCTCCGTTTTGCACACTGACATCAATCCCTTACTAAGAGAAGTAGCAGAGGCACCAAAAGATGACCAGCTCACACCACTGACACTCCCCTGCTGCAGTGAGCTTACAAATTTTCAAAGTAAGCCAAAGGAGCTTGCAAGCCCTTTGAAATGTCAACTACTATAACTTCTGACAGGGAAGTATCCCTTTCATGATGAGGATATAAAAATTTCAAATTATCAAAGCACAGTTTGGTATTTTAGAAAGAGGGAAAATCTGATTCATGTAGACTTACTTCTTCCCAAGTTTATCTCCTTTCTGAGTTTGCAGAAGTAGGTTTAAGCAAGCTAGCCCATCCCTGATTAATGAGGGCATTTTAAATAATGTCTTGCTTATCTGTACCATCAAGGAATGCACTAAGGAAGTCTCCACTGTCACTTTTACTGTCATCTGACAGATTATCATGTATGTTGCAGCTCTGTAATCCTGTACAGAGGATTTCAAGCCCTAGAAAAAGAGAGAAAGGTGAATTTTTAACACAGAATAACACAGAAGAGTACATTAACATAAAAATAATTTTTATTCTGACATCCACAGATGTTCTTTTCCATGTGTTAACGTTTAAGGTATCTATAAACTCAACTTTCAAAAAAAAGCTGTCATGCAGGGGGTCCACAGATAAAGAAGACACATTTATTAACTACTGCTTTGTTTGTTGACAAAGCAACAGTCATGGACAAGAGAGGATATTAAAGCAGGCTATCTACCCTGACACAATTCCCTCATGGTTTAGTGTGATAAATCTCAAAGCAAAGACACTTTCAAACCGTGTATCCATTTCTCACAGCTCCATTCCTCATGCAGAGTAGAAAACAGTTCTTAAAGTGCTCATCTGAGGTGTGAAAAAGCATTATTTCCCATGGGCCTTCACCTGCCTGAGGTTTCAAATCAGGCTGAGTGGTACAGTATGAATCACACAGGATACCTCCCTCAGAGGTTATCTGCAGATGCACATCTGCAGAACACAGCACACTTCATCACACAGGAGGGAAACAGAGCTTCACCCACCTTTTGGACATAAGGGAGCAGCAGAGACACCATAGTGTCTGTTATCTTCTCTGCAGCTCCAAGAGCTGACACAATGGTGGAAGCATAAAACACAAGGAGAACTCTCAGTTGAGCTGAGTTGCCAGGACACTCTGAAAAGACCTGGATCACAGAAAAAAATTGGTTGTTCAGACATCAGGGCAAGTGGACATGCACATATGGCTTCTCTCAAACCACCAAAATCTTAGAACTCCAGCCTGCAAGCTCCAGCAGCTCCTGCTGGCACAACTGAAGTCATCTCCTCTCACAGCAGCAACCCTCACCAGAGGTTACTGCTCCTCCTCACAGACAGAAATGGGTGCCAATGTGGTTAATCAGAGTAAGGCAGCCAAAATCACTTGTGATCCTGGTGTACTGCTCAAGACTCAGAGCTGGACAGCCAAGAAGCTAAATGGTGTTATGTTTAACACCTCTTTCTACACCTGTGAATGTTACTGTGTCCGCTTTGCTTAGTTTGACAGCAATTGCATCCCAGTTCTCTAAATAACTGGATCTGTCATACATCTTACCCTTCTGAGACTACAGAACTAGCCCTCTATTTGACATTAACTGAAAAAAACAAAAAAAAAATTGCCCACCTTCTAACATTCTCAATTTCAAATTCTCATTAATATTTGAAAATGTGTATTTAAAACACCCATGACAACCCCCAGAAGAGACATGGAAATTCAGAGCACAGTTAAAAGACTAATGGCAGGAATGAGTTTATGGAAGAAATTAAGACAATTAAGTACCCTGAGGCAACACAGTAAATAATACAGTATGGCTAAATTGTTTTGTCATGGCTCATTGGTTCTCAGTCACTTCCCTATAAGAACTTCTGACAGACTGTCATCTTCACAAGTTATAATAAAAGAAGTCCTCATACTGTTTACTGATGAATGAGTTCAAAATACTAAGAAATAGCACATTACTATAAAAACCCAGGAAGACAAAGTGACAGCAAACAATGCTCTAGAATAAATGAACAACCTTCACAGATTTTGCCACCAGCCTGCAGATGAAATCCATGAAATCCAGGTCTTTGTAGCAGTGTGTAATGACAGTACCCCTTGCCAGAGGGACTCCAGGTTTCTTTACACGGTGGAAAAAAAGTAAAGTTAGAACACTCAGAGTAAAGTGAAGCACAAAAAGTAAAAATTACTATAATCTCTAAATTAATCCTACTGATCAGTTAACACCATTGAAACTGAAATATGTAATGGATTGCTACACACTGCTTTAGAATGTCTTGTGTCTACATTAAGACAGATGATGAAGAGAATTATATTTAAACTACATGTGAATAAACCTAAATTTTAGTAATTGATGTATCTTCCTAGCAGTAGCAAATACTTACACCTTAAGTGTGCTTTAACTTAGCCAAAACAAAGAGTAATTACAGTCAAAGCTTTTTAATATCAACTTCACCTTTAAAGAATGATAGCAGCAATAACATGTGGGCATCCAGGCTCCACTCCTGTAATTAAACCTTTCAGTACAGTTCTAAAACTAACCACATAAATTGGTGGACCATATTCATAAGCAGAGTAGAAGTGTCAAGATATTATTAAAAAAAGTCCCTCAAGGTCCTTCTATCTCGCATCTGTTAAGTACTTTACCCGTATTGGATCCATCCAATGCCATTTATGAGTTGGGCTTTTTATATCTAAAAGTTGAATAACTCTCACAAATAGATTAGTCTCATGATATGGCAGAACACAACCGATCAAACTGTCTTGATTGTAGAGATGAATGTGAAATCTAAGGAAAAGAACATACATATGTAGTTTAAAAGTATCTGGAAGCCAAAAAGGAAAAAAGACCCCTCCACATTCTTCTCAGAACACCTTGTTTACTTGCTTTTAAGCAAGACCTGACATGGTTGTCAGACTGACTCAGATCTATGGTCCACCTACAGTCCAGAAACTCAAGGTGGCCTGTATGTGCTAGAAGAAAAAACAGTGCAAGCATATATTTTCCCCTCACTATCAGCAATTTTAGGTCCCTGTACAACAACAATTTCTTCTGCACAGGCTTCAAGAGTAAATCAGATGTTACAAAAATCTAGTAGGAATCTCTCAGTAAATATATGCATAGAACAAATGTGACTCAGAGAAGTATGTTTCAGGAAAATCACACACTCTTTCATGATAAGAAGTACTGCACTTTCTGCATTTGGATAGATTAATTTATATAAATAAATATAACATCACAAAATACTTCATTGTTTTTTTCTTCACACCTTCTTACAAAACCTTGAAATAAGAATAGTTAAGGTTCATGGTTTGTCTTAACATTGAAACTTTGCTATTTTACAAAGCCCACTTCTAAAAACACAATATAGAAGTGCCTCTCTGTGTGCTCTGTAAGATCCCTAGGGCTGGGCAACTTTGGTGAAATTGCTTTTATACAGAATATCATGACAGATCAAAATAATCACAGAAATTTATCAAAAGACAAAAATCTAATTAGCAAAGAAGAGCATCTGGCCCCATAAGGACTAAGTCTAAATGCACATCATTAACATTCTATCCTATTTTCAGAAAGCTGAAGTAAAATTATTCAAAATTTTTCTCACTGGGGAGAAATAAATCTTGCATTTCTAGCCTTATCTACTGACATGTAGGATATTCAGTGGATTACCTCTGAATCAGCCATTCAAGGCACTTCTGGGCTGGCTTAAGCATGAAGTAGGGGGACAGGTGAATGAGGAACAATGAAATACTCTTATCCAGCTGCTGATTTACTGCTTTAGTCTGAACACTGCGTTCAAGGCCTTTGGATGTGGAACTAAACAAACTGGACTGGAACTCTTCAAATGAAGGATCAATGCCCATCAGCTCTTCTAAGCCAGTGCACCCTGTGGGGGAAAAAAAAATTAATGGGAAGAATGCTTTTAACACAATAGTTTTTGTTCTCCAGTCCTACCCATTTACTTCCCCACTGGCTTATCCAACTTTTCTGCTATACTGGTACATGTCATCCTCACCAAGCAAACCAAAACAAAGAGTAAAGAGGGCTAAGATCAAAACCTTTGATATACTTGGAACTATTTCTGAACTGACAAAGAAAAAGAACATTAACAACTATCAGCAGAGTGCTCTTGCAGCAGTGAAGGCCAGCAGGCTGACGGAGGGGGGAACTGCCCCTTCCATTTGTGAGCTGCAGCTGGAGCCCTGTGTGCAATTTGAAGATCATCAGTAGAAGAAAAAACATTTCTGGATGTGAGTTCAGCAGAGGAATGCTGACATGGTCTAGGGGCTGGAAAACAACATAAAAGGGAAAGGAGGAACTGTTCAGCCTGGAGAAGAAGGAGTCAAATGGAAATCTTTCTGCTGTCTGCAGCTACTTAACAGGATATGGTGTTGGTTATCAAGGAGATGGAGCCACTCTTCTCAGAGATGCACAGTGGAAGGATGGGAGGACTACAGATGCAAGCTGAACACAGGAAACTCAAACTCAATGATGTATGGATTTTATTTTTTCTAACAGTGGAATGATCAAATACTGGATCATAGATGCAATATTGGATGAGAGACCATAAAACTCCATCTTCAAACTCAGCCAAGCAGTTCTAGAGTAACTATTTAAGAAACCAAACAAACACACTGTGCTGCATCAAAGATAGAGATCTACAATCCTGTTACTTAAAACGGAAACACGATATCAATCTGCCTGGTTTTAGAAAACAGCTTTCTTATTCAAGAGTATCACATGCCTGGATAAAAATTTATACAAAAATGGAAAGAGATAGAGCATAAAGAGTTTGAAGTGTGCCAACACGGCAAAGGCTACTGCCACTTCACATTATTTGTGACCATAACGTTACCCAAGAGCAGAGCATCAGCAAGTTTTCATGAAACAAGAATTCATGTCAGAAGGCACATTGGGAGATTTCCAGTCCCAGGCTCTGCTCAAAGCAGGGTTAAAAGGGTCTCCAAAATTGGACTAGGTTGCTCAGGGCATTATTCTGTCAAAGTTTTCAAAAAAGTCACTTTTTTTCTTTTCTCAACCACAATCGCCCCAGACAATCCTGTTAAATGCTTGACTGTCCTCACAATGAAAAAGCTTTTCCTTCTATCCAGTTTTAACTCCTATTTTTCCAACTTATTCCCACTGTCTCCTGTCCTCCAGCCATGCATGCCTGGTGCATCTTCTGGGAATATCGTCAAAGGCAATGGCTGGCTCCATGAGACACATCCAAAGCCTTCTCTTCTACAGACGGACTGAGACCAGAGATATTCCTCTCATCAACTTTCCCTTATTGGGCAAATTCTTCAGTCCTTGAGCATCCTGGTGATCCCTGACTCTTCCCCACCACCTTACCCTCAATTGCCTAGAAACATGCTCGTAGAGGAACTGGTTTTCCCGAGGACTGGAGTGATGCTGACCAGCCGGTAGCTTCTTCAACTACTCTTTTGGCCTTTTTTGAATACGGGTTTGCCTCTCCTATTCATCTTCCTCCATCTGTTTTTTTGGAGTGTTTTTAAAACCAGTGGCATCTAAGCAGCCAAACTCACCGATGGCAAAAAACGTGTCCCTGTCAATAGTCGCGGCTTCCTTGCAGGTGAAGAGCAGCGATGCCACCTCGCTGCGGTCCAGGAGGCTGGGATCGGTCTGGGGAAGCGCCAGCCGCTTCAGCTGCTCCGCCAGGGACGTCATGGCTCTGAGTATCGGGAAAGGAACCTCCGGAGAAAACTGGGGGGAGAAAAACACAGCAGGCCCGCCGATGGAGCAGCCGCATGCAACCAGCCGCCTCTCCCGGCCCCGGCGCGGCCCCGCTGCCGCTCGGCCGCGCACGTGTGGCCGGCCCGTCCGGGGAGGAAGGGGACAGAGCCCGGCGGTGACACGCGTCCCTGTCCCTGTACCTATCCCGATCCCGGCCCCGGTCCCCGCCACCGACCTGGCTCCCGCCGGGCCCACGTGGGCTGCGCGCGCCGCTCACCCGGAAGTGGCTGCTCCCGAGGCTCGGGAAGTTCCCGCCCCGGCGGTGAGGGACGGGCCCGGGCACGGCCCCGGCCGGCGAGCGGCCCGGCGGTAAAGGGGCTGCAGCCGCCGGGCGAGAGCTGCGAGATGGCCCCCTGTCCAGCCGGCCGTGGTACCCTGGCCTGTGTCAGGAGTAGTGCGGCCAGAAGGACCAGGGAAAGGATCAGATCCTGTGTCCAGCTCTGTGCCCTGCAGTGCATGAGGCGCTGGAGCGAATCCAGAGAATGGCTACAGAGCTGGTGAAGGGTCTGGTGCACAAGTCCTGTGAGGAGCAGCTGAGGGAGCTGGAGGTGTTTAGCCTGGAGAAAAGGAGGCTCAGGGGGACGTTGTCCTAGACGGTATCCAGGGAGGAGTTGGCCTCTGCTCCAAGAAACAAGTGGCAGGACTAGAGGAAATGGCTTCAAGGTTTGCTGTTTTAGTTTGGATATTTAGAAACATTGTTTCACCATGGGGGTGGTCAGGCATTGGAACTGAAGGGAAGTGATGGAGTCACCCTCCCCGAGGCAGTTAGAATACATGTGAATGTCGGATTTAGGGACATGGTTTAGTGGTGGGCTTGGCAGTGCTGGGATAGTGGTTGGACACAATGAGCCTAGAGGTCTTTTCCAACCCAAATGATTCTATGATTCAGCTGAGTGTGCGCCACCTGCGGGAGGCCATGCCGGCGTGTGGCTGGTGTCCGTGAGGAAAGCAGCTGTTGTGGCCATGGAGGATGGTGTCACCCATCCAGGCAGGTGCCTCGCAGGGCAGTGTCCCGTGGAGGGATCACCCAGGTGCGGGGCAGGCCCAGCAGGGATCACCCAGGTGTGGGGCAGGCCCAGCCTTTTCTCCTGGCAGCAACCAGTCCAGGCACCAGCCAGGGTGGGAAGGCAGCCGCAGTGGAGAGATGGAAACACCTCAGTGTGCCAGGGCTGCTGCTGGCTTTGTGCTGAGCCCAGCGAGGCAACAGCCTGGGCTGGGAGTGGGGATCCACCAAACATCTCTTCACAGTGAAGAGTAACATTTTATTTAAACGGTATGCTCTGTCTCACCCCTCGAAAACGTACGGTTTATTCCAAGCCTGTGATCCTCCCCTGCAGTGTCATGTATCTGTAATCCCATTGGCCCAAGTCCTATTCCGCGCCCACTTTGAATCTCCCTGTTAAGCTGTGTGGGGGAGACCAGGCTCTCTCTTAGCCTTATTTCTCCCTCTCTCCCCCTCCCTCACTTCTCCCTCAGAAACCATGCAGCTCCCGGGGGTAGGATCCCCAATAAACCCTCATCTCATTAGCGTCCTCAGAAGCCGTGTGGAGTCTCCTGCCTGCTGCTGCTATCAGCGAACATGCAGCTTAGGGGGCTCCCCGGAGACTATCCGGGAACCAACAAACCAACAGCAACAAGAGATGGAACAACGAGAACAACCAGAGTTGTTCCACTTTAAGATTTTTCCGTATCTGGAGTGAGTGAAGTTAGGGAAAGTGCAGGACTCCCATGAGCAGAAGGTACTGAAAGCTGCAGTGATTTGTGTGGGCTGGATCGTAGCTGCAGAACCAGAGAACGATACAGACTGGAATAGTCCTCCGATTCAGCCCCAGAGCAGGGCCAGCTTAGAGCATTTTGCTCATGGTTTTGCCCAATTGTGTTTGGAATATCTCCAAGGGTAGAAACTCCATGGCTTCACTGAGCCTCTCATCCGAAATTTGGTTAACCTCAGATTAAAAATAAATTTCTGATATTAAAACCTGTGATGTCTCTCCCATCAGTTTGCATTCAAGATTGCATGGATCTGGACCTGGAAGTTGGTGCATAAAGCCATAAAGGGAACATGGCTTGTGACAAAACCAAGAAAACCCTGGCAAAAAAATCAGAAATAAAATTTATCCCAACTGATGTCAGCAGATGGACAAAATGATGCCAAAGATAACAATTCCAGCACCAGTTCTGTAAAACTATTTCCACATATTGTTGGAAAGCTTCATAGCTATGACAGAAATAACAGATTTGTTTGTAAGACTGCTGTATTTGGCAATCATTTAACATGCAGTAGAAATATGAAATGCTGATAAAAGTCTGGGATTTTTTTAAATAAATCTCTGCAGAGATTTATTTAAATGCCTAATTTTATCCATTGTGAGTGTCCCCAGATTTCAACATTTTGTTATTCCTCTCTGATTTTATTTTGCTTGGGTTAAACCCTTGTAGGTGTGGCAGCAGAGGGAGGAAATGCAGCTGGACGTCCAACTCTGTGCCTGATGATATTTACCAGTGCCTTCTTAGAGAGTGTGTGTTAACTCTGTATCACGTTCCTTCTGACACAGTATGATCTGGATGTAATCACAGCAATTGCTGAGCTGGTAAGAGCTGCTACCACTGCAGTTACAACAGTGTCAGAGTGTTTGGAGGATATAACTGGTTTAACAGGAATTGATATTATTTTTCTGATGGTTCTAACACTTGAGATTCTGATCACTGAGCAAAGGGGCTGGCTGGGAGTGGTGCAAACCAAAAGGCCAGTTTTACTGCACATTTTCACATTCCCTGTGGCTTCTGTGTATCCTTTTCTTTCATGAAACTTTCAAATGACTTTACTTTTAGCATAACTTAAAACGTCCAGAAATATGCATATTTCCATGCCTAAAAATGCCAAACATATTGCAAGGGGCAGAATGTTGGTTCTAAAACAAGAAAACTAGTCTTGTTTGTTGTGTTCAGCAACAGGCTTCATTATTTAAATACTCTAGCCAGAAAGATAAACTGGAAGTTGTAAAAGCTGGAAAGCGTTCAGGTTCTGTTTTTTCCCATGGAGAGATGCAAGACAAAAGTTTTATACCTTTCTGCTTTCTATTCCATCCTTGTTTGGTTTCAGAGGAAAGCTGGGATTTCCCTTGGAAGTTAATTGGAGGAACAGAGACACCTTTTACAGAGAGAAAAATATTTGTTCTTGATTTGATTATAAACAATGTTTTGTGGAAAAATATTAGCTCAGAATGTCTATTAGGAAATATGCTTAGTTGGCATTGTAATTATTCAGTGTTGAAGCTGAGCCTCATGGAGACTTGCTCCATGCTAGACTCTGAAGGGTGCTTTTTTGAACTGACATCCAAACCCATTTCAAGTAGTCTATTTTCTCATGACATAGATGGTCTGTGTAGGTGAAATTCTGATAGCCACACTGCAGCTGAGATCACCGCTGCTGATGGCTGCTATTAAACTACAGGCACACAGTTTGTGGTGATTGGGAGTGGGGCTGTGGCAGAGCCTCATCCCCAATGGGCCCCAGCTGTGAGAAGCAGGTGAGCAGCATTGAAGGCAATGAGCCATGGAGTGCCCAGGGGCACTGACCAACCACCAAAGGGAACAGAGAGCACACAGATGCAATGCATCAACATGAGGGTATAAAAGGTTGGGCTAAATAACAAGAAGAGCAGATGCAGCCTTCTGAAGTGATATGATGGTGTTCTGTATGGGCAGCAACTTGAAGCTGTCTGATGTGGTAAGATGTTACTCTGTTTGGGCAAAAGCATAAAGCCTTCTGAAATGGTGTGGGGATACTCTGTGTATTGTGGCCATCTCAACTGTGACGTTAAATTGCATTTGAAAGAATATATTGCCTGTTAAAGTTCTTAGGGTCTTAGAATATAAACTGTCATATGCTAATTTTTAATTGGGATAAAGGTAATCTGTTTCAAGCATTTTCTGCATGTTATTCACTTGTAAGCATTGGTGTGTTTGAAAAGGTTTGATTGAGAAAGGTAAGTGCTATGAAATTTTAAGTGTCCTTTGCTTTTGTAAAAGTACCACCACTAAGTTTGTGGTATTTCTGGAGAAAATATAATGCATATCTTTATATAGTTAGAGGTCTAGTCTTTATATTCTTGTTTTTTCCAACTCAGCTCATCAGCTGTGCATTGAGCAGAGCTTCATCTACCTTGATAAGTAATGCACCCAGCAGGAGGGGATTTGTAGAATGAAGTGGTGCTGAGGAACCCTCATCACACTATATGCATTTCAGAAGTTTTATGCAGGTCTGATCAAAACCCTGTGAGCTGCACTCTTGGAATGCATCTTTCTGATCTGGCTTCATTTGTAAGCAAGAGGTGGGAGGAATTTCATGTAGAGAGAAAAAAGGATTCTCTTCTGATTAAAAAAAAAAAAAAAGAAGGGACTGTTCAGTAGTGTTCAATTGTAATATGTTAGAATGAATGTGAAGGAATTGAGTGCTACCTATTCAGTGTTTGCATACCAAATTACACAGTAACAAATTACAGTGCTTATATTAAATGCTCTTAAGCGTTCTCAAATTGTTATTAATTTACTAATATGCGACTTCTTTTTTCCTTCTTGCACCACCTTCTGTAATCTTGTGAGCCACCGTGATAAGCAATTCTGAAGGAGAGAGAAGAAAGCCACCTTCCCTGTGCTTCCTATCACTTGCTAATAATCTTGGTATGTTGCCTGACATTTCCCCATGCTATTTCTAATTCTGGTGTTTAAAGTACCATCTGATTGCAGCATAATGAAGTAACATTAAAACCTTTCTAGGATATACAAAGATTGTCACTTTTCCAGAGTGTATGAAGTTCTTTAATGTTTTAAGCAAAAGTAAGTTAACAAATCTGTGTGTTTAATGTGGATTTGTGGCTGCTAACTGAACTGTAAACCAATCTGTGTTTCAGAGTAGTTGCTTGAACATCTTGTTCACCCAAGGTAATCTTGTTGTCAAGGAATATATTGTGTTTTGCTGTTGGTTTTAGGAGCCATGCTGAAGTTTTGTAGTTTGGGAGACTGCTACTCTGAGCTAATCCATGTCCTTTGTTCTTAATTGATGTATGTATATGCTTCCTATTAGAACATTATCATTTATAAGGACACACCTGTCTGAATTTATAGAGTTACTGTGATTATCAGGAAGAACCGTGCTTTATTGTGTTCTTTAGGTTGCATTAATATATTTTTCTCTACTGTCAGTTCTTTCTGTACCCTATGACAACACAGCAATCACCTTTCACTGGTGGGCATTGTGAAATGATGAGGCAGTACCTTTCTGCAGGGCACATGTTGATAAGGCCTTGAGGTCATTATTCCCTTGGCTAGGCTTTTGCTATAAGCAAAGAGATGGGAGCTGTTTTGCCCTATAGCAATGCACGGATCTAAAATGAGGGAGTTAAGATTTCTTTTCCCTTTCTGCTTTCTCCCATAAGGGCTTGATCTTTTTATGCTTGCATCAGTGAAACTCAGGAGTAATTCTGATGAGGTCAGTGAAGCTGTATGAGTGTACAGCTGGACTACCTAGAGGCAGACACAATCAAGCATAATTCATAGAATCACTGAATGGTTTGAGTTGGAAGGGGCCTTATAGATCATCTAGTTCCAACCTCCCCACCATGGGCAGGGACACCTTTCACTAAACCAGGTTACTCAGAGCCACATCCAACTTGGGCCTTTAACACTGCCAAGGTTGAGGCATTTACCACTTCTCTGGGGAGCCTGTCCCAGTGCCTCACCACCCTCACATTAAAGAGTTTCTTCCCAACATCTAATATAAAGCCACTTTCTTTCAGTTTGTAGCCATTCCCTGTGTCCTGTCACTACAGCTCTTGACAAGGAGCCCCTCTCCTCCTTCCCTGTATACTCCCTCAGATAGTGAATAGTTACTGTTACATCTTCACACAACCTTCTCTCCTCCAGGGTGAACAGCACCAACTCTCTCAGCCTGTGTTCATAGAATAGGTGCTTCAATCCTGTTACCAACTTTGTGGCCCCCTCTGGATTTTGTGGTCCCAGCAGTTCCATGTTCTTATGTTGGGAGCACCAGAGCTGGATGCAGCACTCCAGGTGGGGGTCTCACAAGTGCAGACTAGAAGGGCAGAATCCCCTTCCTTGCCATGCTGCTCTGGATGCAGCCTGGGATTCTTTTGGCTTATTGGACTGTGAGCACACATTGCTTGATTGTGTTGAGTTTTTTGTCAACTGTCACCACTCATTGGTGGTTGAGGTTATAGAGAGTTGCAATTCTCACTGCTGGATCAGGCTGAAGGGAGAATGATTCTTGAGTTGAGCTGAAGGACTGGAAGAAGTTTCCTTGCTAGGCAATGCATCCAGCACATCATTGACTTACTGACCACTGTGGGAGGCTGTGTCATGTTTTCCTGGATTTCCTTGAAAATCTACTGTTGCTTCCCCCAGCCATAAATTCTCATGTTAAGCTGCATTCCAGATCTAATAATAAATAGAAATTCTTTAGATCGGGTGGTGGAAGCTGTTTTGGGGATCTTACTGTACTCAAGTCTTTCTGATATGGTAATACAGACTAAAGGCTTCTGAATCAAAATTGCTGTAAAGGAAGCTTTTAAATATATATTTTACATAAGGAGAAATAAGCCCAAAATAAGCAAACTAGCTTCAGCTAGACACATGCAGAGAAAGCATTGTCTTGAAAAGAGTAGGCAATAGTAATTTTTGTAAATCCATTTGGGGTAGTCTAGTTTATCCTAAGAGCATTAGGGAGAGTAAGGAAGACAAATGGAGAAGGTAAAGAATGGAAGAAAAAAAGCTGTTCTTTCAGTGCAGAGCTGCTTGATGAATAGTGACTTTTTTGTTTGTGTAAATAAGGCAGCTAGAAAGTTGGATTACAGAGACTGCATAATAGTTGCAATGAAAAGTAGGAAAAATGTCTCTCATGATTGCTGTGAATGTATAGTCCTTTGTCATGCTCTGATGTTTCTTAGCCTGGGGAGTACAATACTGGAGTGTATAAATTAACTGTTTTTATGAAAAGGTGCCTGTGCCAGGAAATCTGCTGAGAGAGTAGGTGTTATAGATCTGCTGTGTGGTAGTTGTGAGTCACATTGTTTAATGCATTGGGAGAACTTGGAAGTTGGAGTGTAGCAATGTGGCCATTGGGGACTTGGGTGTAATGAACAATAATGACAGTAGCGTGTACTAGACATGTCTCATTGTTCATAGCAGGGCTGTCAACAGGAGGAGAGACAATAAACTGAAGGATGGCAGGAGGAAGAAGTGATCAATAGGGGACATGCTTAACACTTTCCTTACTGCAGTGTATATCTTGCTATCACCTCCTTCAGTTGCCTGTTAATCACAGGTGTTGGCACAGCAGCAGATCTCACTCACCCATTCCTGAGTTGTTCAAACTTCTATTTGCTTGTCAGCCAGCCACTTTTTGTGTCTTTTTAAAAATGTTATGATGAATCACAGCTCTTTCCCTGAAGAAGAAATAGTGTTGTTCCTATCTGGATGCACTAAATACAGATTCCAGCCTTTTTCCCAGGCTGGCCACTGAAGTCTGTGTTGCTTTCATTTCTTCATTTGTCCCAGCCACTGCCAGTCTATGGGCCTTTTCTGCAACTGGTGAATACATGATTTAAACTACGGTGAGCTCACAAATTTATATGACAGTTCCTGAAAACAGGTATGGTCTGCATTCAGTAGCACAATAAAAAATATTTATTTGCTGATTTTGCAGTTATATTCAGTTACATATTTGGTTTATCCACATTCTAAAGTTTAATTATTTTACGTATTTTTTGTGTAGGAATGAGTTATGTGTTCATGTAATGCCTGGCACAGTGGCACTGTAAACACTGCAAGAAACAGAACATTTTTTAATGTTTGTGTATGTATATGTGTGTACATATATGAGAGATATTAATACTGTTATATTTTAAGAATATTAAAGAGTTAGTGCATTCTCATGATACTGAGTCACATAGAGTATCTTCAGTCACAAAAATACCCCAATTTTTTCTGTGTTTCAGTGCCATTTGAAAAAATGGCTTTTGTATTTGCTTTCATTGTGGATTGGAAACTGTTCATGCTCTTATGTATTGTGGGGATTCTTGGAGGGGAAAAAACCCCTGTTTTTAGAAGAAATAGTGTGTTAGATGAGGGTATGTATCTGAGTTTTACTAATAAGCCTATATCTCCAGATTTACTGATTACTAGAGGCATCATGATTTCAGATTTAAAATAGTGGCCCTGCTGTTTCTGTGCCTTGCATGAAGTAGTCTTGACAACTGGCAGCGTTCTAGATAACTGCTAACAGCTCTTACTGACAAGTGTATGTCAGTGGTTTCTCTGCTGTGTCTCTCACTCTCTGACACTCTGCCTGCACTGTCCATATTGGGAACTTAGGGGAGTTCTCTGTAGGGAAACTACTTGAGAGAGAACTTGGAGACCCTGTGACGTCAGAGGCAATTCCTTGGATACACAGAGATGAAGGAACTATTTCTACACAATGCTCGACAGGCACATAGTGTAGGGCCAGGAAGGCAGCCTGGCCTTGAACATGTAGTGGAGGGGAGTGTGGAGCACTGAGCATTAGGTGCTTCTGATGCTGATACTAATGATGACCAATTTAATGAAAAGTCTAGTCTGTGGCAATGTAACACATTTAATGACTCTTGTGTGAACTGCAGACAGATCTGAGATGCAAAACATGATGTTATTTCTTGAGCAGATGCTGTAAGGGTTATGCAGCTGCTGGGCTGCATTAGAAGCCTTTAGTGCTTTTCTTGATGTTGTGTATGAATTGTCTTCCAATTCAGAACCCATTTAAAATAACTTAATTGTGCTATAACTAATTATAAATAAGGTATAAATTATCTTAAAAAAATCAAGATCACAATTTAATTCATGGTGGGTTGTGCCAGAGTTAAGTTTTCCAAGCTGTTTTGCATGTATCAGAATGCAGACTTTATTTGCATAGTCACAAAATTTTTTCCCAGAAATTGTGCTTTTAGTGTACTACATAAGGCGTGCTCAACGCCATTGTGATTTTTCTTCTTTGTTCAGTGAATGTCTGTTGCACTCAGTTGGTGCATGTTCCTAAATATATAATTTATGGTTTTCTGCTCTGGTCATCACAGTATTTGTACTTGTCTTCAAGTATTCCAAATTTATCTGGTATTTGATTTTCACACACTTCCTTATACATCACAGTATTAGTATTATTCCTGGAAATAAGTCTCTAGAAAGAAAACTGAGGGACTTGGTCCAAACTGTATATACTTCCATTTCCCTATACAGTGCATAGTTTTAGGATAATGAATGCTGTTTGTATGGAATTTGTCTTTTTTTTTATGTGCTTTACGGAGTACAGTTGCATACTGCACTTTTCCCCACTGAGTAAGCCTGATGGTTTGAACCTTTAGGCCCATCAGAATTGTAAGTTTTCCTGGTATTTCCATCATGCACTGTTTTAAGCATTCTCTCCTGCAACTGGAAGTGCAGTGACTCTCCTAACTCCCACTACTGGTACTGTCACAGTAAAAAATCAGGCCCTACAAATTTAGAGTCTGAACAGCCTGATCTTCCACAGATCATCTATGTGCCGGGGTTACCAATGAAAGTGGTACAAGAGGAATCACTGAACCATGGGGAACAAATGAAAAAGTGTCATGGTGTTCTAGAAGCACATACATGACAAAATAATTTCCTGTAGAGAAACCTCAAATATATTTGAGTCCATTCATTTGAGTTGCAAAATGAGCTTTCTGCAGAATGTTTTTATCGGGGAAGATGTGTTCAGATTGTATCTACTGAAAAATTAAAGTGGGAGTTTGTATAAATACATGTGGAGCCTTACAGCCTGTAGGGGTAATTCCACCTTTGTTGCTGACTCCACCTCCAGTAACTGTTCATATGAACTGAAAAATTACCTAGAACAGCTTCTGGCTTAGGAAAAAAACCCCACACATGCTGAATTTGGTTCAGCTGTGAAATTCTGGAAGATTACAGGTATTTCAAATTTGACTACAGGACCCAAAAGAGATCTAGACTGCCCTTTAGCCAATTTATTGTAAAAATGAACTAGTTTCAAAGTGAAGAAACATTTAAATGCTTTCCTGTCCTCCTTTGCTTATGCTTAACTGAACTTAGGCAGGGAGAGAGGTTAGCTAGTTAAGAAACAGAGGACTTGTCGACATTCAGAGGGATTGAAAATAGACAAGAACCTTCACCATGAGTAGGTTGTGGCTGGTAGATCTCAAGAGCAGGCCAATACTGGAAAGTGTGTAAAACTGATACTTATTTCTCCTGACGTAAGAATATGTCTGAGGTTGGTGAAAGGGATCATAGCTGAAAGGAAACAATTGTCTTTAAAACCAGAATTGGAAAATTCAGGCCTTGAGCAATGTTCATGCCATGTCTGATGCAAAAGCAGCATTTTCACAGTGCTGGTTCTTAATGCAGCTGAGTGTCAGAGTAAGACTTTGTTGGACAGCATGGAAGGATGACAGTTCTGGAAAACTTGTGCTATCCATAAAGAACATAATTATCCCTGTTTGGCAGTAATTCATGTTGTGCCTAATACTGCTGTATACAAGGATGAATTTGCTGCTTTTATTAATCTCTATCTCTTCTGTGGAATGAATAATAAATAGATAGTATTCCTTTTTGCAAACTGGCCATTTGTTCAACCAGGTTGCCTTCTTGACTGTGTAACTTGAGTATCATTGATGTTAGTGATATTACACTGGTGTATCTGGAAAAAGAAATGAGGGCATTGAGACTGCAACTTGTCAAAGGTCAGTCAGTCAATGTGTACAAATGCTGAGTTTAGAACACAGCAGTGCCTGATGTCCTGTGCCTATAATCTCTACCTCATACCTCAGTGATTTAAAACGTGTGTCCCTTAGATAATTGTTGTCTGGAAGCTAGCTTAGTTGATGGTGTTTGTTTCTAGATAAATAAAGGCATCTTTTCTTTGCACTCCTTGTCTCACACACACCCCTCTCTCATTGTGACCAAAATTATTCCTGAACAATGTGCTGCCATTTTAGATGGCAGTCTCAGTGAAATAATTTAAGGGTCACAGGCTGGCCTACAATGGGATTTTTTAACTGGTTGTATTAATGAATTACAAATCATATCATCAGTTGCAGCTTTCTCATTGCCCTAGTCACACAGGATTTACTTAGTATCTCTGTGTGGTAAAGCTAAGCCAGCATAAAATAGGAACAGAAGCAGTATTCTGGAAACACATGATGTGTGGTTTCTTCAAAAGGTTCGTAACAGGCCATGCTATACCCCTAGTCCTGCCCCTTGCATTCTCGTCACTGAACCATTTTTAAAATCCTGGATCTGTCTCACCATTTTTTCCACTATTACGCCAGCCCTATTTGTAGTTTCCCCACCTGTTACTGTGTGTATTGCTCCATAGCTTCAGTGTGCCAAGACTGACTGCAGCGTGGTATATAAGTTACAATATACTTTTCCCAGTTTTTCCTTTGCCCACTTCTAATCTGTGCAAAGCATCTATCAAAGCTTCTGATTTTATTTAGTCCATGATCCAATCTGTCTTTGTGAGTTGCACCTATCCTGACAAGAACCATTAAATCAAAAAGACATTTGTGAGAGTCTAGCTCAAGGGATATGGGACTGCAGGTGTCATGGTTCCTTATGAATAGAAATGCATCAGAGTGGGAAGTCTGAGGGATCTGATCTTGTGCAGTGGTCCCTGGCAGTGCCATCCTAGAGGGTTTGCCCAGCTATGTTACACCTTTCAGCACTCTCCTTGCAGTTTGTGATTGTTACTATGTATCACAGTACTGCCTAGTGGCTCTGGCAGAGACCAGATGTTGATTGATTCCTACTGCCCTGAGCCCTCTCTGAGAACCAGGGCCATCTGCTGTGCAGGATGCAGGGCTCTAAGCATGGCCCTACAAACAGTGGGAACCATGCCTCCAGGGTATAAGGGACCCTAAATCCCTGCCATTCTAGAATAATGCTGGGCATGTTTGGGTGCAGGCCACACACAGTCAGGAGAGGCGAACACGGAGGGGAAGGATGTGTGATAGGTGAAGCACACTGTAATCATAATTGTTGTGTAGATCCCCCAGGGCTTTGAGACAGACAAAGTCTCTGCTCCTCTGACTTCTTTCCTAGGTGGACATTAGGGGCCAAAGGAAGCATTGCTGATAGTTTCAGAGATGGCAGAGTGCAGCACAATAAGCTCATTTCTCTCAATGAGAGTAATCTGACAAACTAACACTCAGATTTTTGGGAAAATTTTATCTGAATTGATTTGCTCAAGGTCAGATAAGGGCATCTTGAGCTGGCATGGTCACACCACATCTCAGCCCCGTGATTTTCCTTCTGCACAAAGGGTTGGCAAAAGCTGGTGATGTCAGTGCAGTCAGCATTTTCTCCATACCCCTGAAGCCCAAGCTATGCTTTGGTAGTATTTGTTGGTCCCATAAATGTTTCTTGCTACACTTCATCCATGGCTGAATTCCAGGGACAGAGCAAGTAGTCTCTATATATAGCTGATGAAACACTTTGGGGTCTTCTGACAATGACAGTTGTTACTATGAAGCCAGTAGATGAATGTTTTCTGTTCTTTCTTAATTTTTATTTCCAAACCTGTCATTGGAAATAATATACTTTAAAAAAAGGAATTAGCTACTATCTAGTTACTATCACCACATATGACTAGCATGGAAATTTTTCAGAGTCAAAGTTTGTGCCTCTTGGTGCTAAATGTGGGAGGGCTAAATATGCTCAGTGCCCACAGTGCTTTTCCTTAGCTCAGACAAAATTGAGGGTTTTGTTCCCAGATGTATGTCTCTGTTCTCTTCTCTCTTTCTGTTTTTCTTTTTTATGTGTTGGTTTCAAAAACATTAAGTGAATTTAAAATTTATTCATACTACCTTTACAAAATGAATTAAATTCCTTGGTTTTCATCTTACAATATAGTGTATTTTTTACATGGAAGAAGGCAGGTTATATTTATTGTATTGCAAAAAAAAACCAAAACCCAAAACACCTCTAATAAAATATGAATACATTTTATAAAACACCTTAACTTTCTGCTTAGCTTTGTTAGGGAAATTGATGCATAATTTTTAACAGAATCCAACATTTTGGCCCAATCTAAATCATAATTTTCTTAAATAATTCAGATTTTTGTTGGTTAAGCATTAAACTAGTGGATATTTGCTACAAGGAAAAATATATTTTATGTCCAAGTCACAGATATGGCATGCTTTGAAAAGAAAGGGCTTTTTGATCCCTGTTTTAAGATTCTCTTAACAGTTTATACAGAATAATAGTCACTTTGAATTTATTTTCTTTTACCTTTCATTGACTTCTTTCTTGAGAAAGCATCCTACTGTTCTTTTTCACAAAGAAGGAGGCAGTGACTAGGACAAGATGATTACTTAGACTCAATGGCTGATTGAGCTCTCATAAGGTTCTTTTATCTTCCTGTGGCCTTTCTGAGACAGTTTTGGCAGATATGAGCTATTGTGTTCCTACACAGAAGTATTACAGCTGAAAACTGATGGTGACCATTTTGATGTCAATTGATTGTTTCACAGGCAATTATTGAAGTAGAGAAATCTGGCTCATTTCTTATTCTAGATCTCATTAGGTTCAAATAGAAGAATGATCTGGTGAAACACTCTTGCAGTGTTCAGCATTTTTGAACTTTTAATAAAAGTTGTCAGTTTATTCTACAATTCTGTGAGAGGGGAAGTGTAAGAAACGTGTTGAAGGATTGAAAAATCTGAGAAACAGTAAAAATGTGAAGGACAGAGTTCTTGAAAGAATGGTATGATGGCTTTTGACAAGTGTTGAATATAAACTCTGTCAAAACCTTCAGTTTCATTAAGAAGAATGATAGAGATTAATGTCCTTTAGGTAGAAAAGCCTTTTGTTTCTCAAGGAGCTTCATGCAAAGCATACCAGAAGGCTTTCACTTGGGTGGTACTTATGTGAACTCCCAGACCTGCTGCTAGGAAAGATCTGGCCTTTTGGTGTTCCTCATGCATGGGAAGTGATGCCTGCTTGCCACAGTGGGTTTGAAGCACCATTCTCCTGGGTAGGCCCTTACTAGTTTATATGTTAGCATGAACTACAGCTGCACATCTTCTGCCAAATAAAAGACAAAAGTAGTTGACAATTCAGCTCTGCCATCTCTACTCCTGATCTCCCCCTGCCACCTTATTTTTTCTAATCTGTTTGGCAGTCATGAGTATTCTTTTGTCTTGCCTCATTGTAAACAGTCTGTGTCATTTCTGCCTTAAATATACTTGCTGACTTTCAGGTATGTTGCCATGTCAGCTTCAGATTCCCTATTCACATAGTTTGTGTTTCTTTCTTTTTCTCTTTTGGAGACTTTTGTCTATTCTTTCCTGCTCAGGTTACTTATTTCTTTTTTGATTTTATTTTCTTTATTTTAGGCATACATAGTTCATGGCTACGCAACTCTACCAGCTTTATTTGGAATAATCCTAACTTACCTCAGATGTGGGAAGAAGCTTGGTGAAGCAAACTGCTTTATTCATACCACTGTGCTAGGCACAGCTTTCCTATTCTCTTCTTTCCTATTCTCTGAAGTGGAAAGGGAGCAGAAAGAGGCAGCTCCCTTTCCACTTCACATTTGGCTGTCTTTCCACTACAGACCTCCATTCATATGCTTCTCATTACCATCCACACAGTTAGTTTATAAAATTAAATTAAAGTAGTAAACAAAATACCAGATACTACTCCTAAAGCTCCATCTATAAATATCTCCCTTGCCTACTCATGCTGTCTGATTAAGAGACAGTAAGCAGTTAGTTAGAGAACCTAGAACAGGTCAGATTCCATCAAGAGAGGCAGGATTTTTTTAAAAAAATGGGGCTACTCCATTTAGCTTTCTGTTTCATAGGTAAAAAGCCCAATGTTCCCAAAATGCACACTGACAATGTTGAAGCCTCCTATTTTGACATTTTCAGAATTAAAATATTTCAGAATGAAAAATCTTTTTTTGTTCCAAAATGGACTAATATAACATAGACGAAGTAGGTCTTGAGACACTTGATTTTTTTTAATCTCTCCAGCTAGCTGAGAGATACTATGGTTCTGGCTGTTGGTTCCTAGGAACAATGAAGGCATTTTTGTTTTATTTGCTTTGTTATCAAGTGGTGTTTACCTGTGTACAGAGTAAACATAGAAAAATGAACAGTACCTTTGTAGCAGTGGCTAGCTGTATTTTAAGAAAATCCAGTTATTTTATGAAAAACTTAATAACCTTCTTTAATAATTCTAGAAAATTTGGGTAAGATGTCCTTTGATTTCTAGAAATCCAGACATGGGTCTGATTCCAGTCCTAATTCACAGTGTGCTTGGAAACTTTTTCAAAGAAATTCTTTGCCAAAGCACCTCAGCTTTTATTTCATAACTGAGGTGAGCACCCTGGCCCATATTAGAGGGTGAGGATCAAAAAATAAAATGTGGGTTGTAGCTAATGCCTCCCTTTATGAAGCCATCAGTACCTGTAAGGCTCACCTGTACTGCACAGCGGGGACCTGTGCAGAACCATTTCTATCCATGTAGATCCCCAGACACAGCAGTGCCAAGGAAAGGCACAAAGCTGGTTGCAATGGTTCCCCTCTAATGAGGGAGTGCATGGAAGGTCACAGGTTTCATCAGTGCAGGAGAGCTCTTTGCATGGGGGACAGCTTGGGTCACACCATCACAATTTATGTGTGTACTTCTAGGACCTCTCTGCCTTCTTCTTGTATTTCCTTTAGAAACTTCTCCTGTGCTCGATATAGCAAATAAGAAGAAATGGTTTTAGTGACTTTGAAGGCTTGAATTATCATTTAAGTGATTGCAGTTAGACTTGTATTGAATACCAAAGGCGACTACCAAGCTATAAAAATAAACCACACAAGTTGGACCAGCATACATGTTATGTGTACACACATGAATTATGTTGCTTTGTAATTGCTATTTGATCTGGTCTCAGAGTATCCTAAGAGAATGCTTGTTTGTATTTGAGCAAAAAAGGCTAAGCATAGCATTTGCTTTGGTATGTAGATAGAAGTGTAGCAACCTTGAAAGTATTTGCAGTGAGCAGGTGAAGAGCATGTGGTTCTGTCTGGCTGCTTAGATTTGGAATTTCATTTTTAGACTGTTTCTCTCACAGTATGTACATCAGTCTTCAGGAGTTCAGTTTGCTGTTATTGCATGAATTGTTGCAATCCTCTTCTGAATTCCAATTTGCAACCTTGGTGCTGCATTTACCAAGTTTTTTTGAGCTGAGGAGTAGGTATTTTCTGTGCACGTGTGCATATTTTTCTATATTGCTTGGAGTTAAGGGATAGAAAGTGAATTGGAAGAAAACAGAGCTTTAGCTAGCAATATGAAATCGAGGGTATATGCTGTCTAGGTGTAAATTATCCTGGTTATTCATTCCCGTTGGTTTGGAGACCTACTCAGCCTTTAATGAGCACAGTTTTCCCTTACACCTGGTTTCGTAACTTGCGGTTTCCAAAAGCTCAGCTTTGGGTGAGCATTTTCGTTTTCTAGGTGAGGTTGGTATTGTATCCAGTGTGGACACCGCTAGAGAAGATGACCTTGGCTGATGATAGGTGCGGGCACGAATGACAAGCTCCATGAAGAACGTGGTAAACTTGCCAATTCCCAGAAGAAACATTGTTGCCAAAGCAGCTGAAACGAGAGGGCACGGGAGATACCGGACATGCTTGCCAGGATGTTTGATCTCAGCGCTATCCTTTGAGATTTTGCCCTGTGGAACACACGGGCAAATGGCTCCTGCCGCACGCTTGTAAAATTACCGGCTCCGCAGAGCTTTGTATGTGCTTCTTGGTGCCCGCTTTTGGATATACTGAGCGTGGGTTTTGGCGAAAATACATGTGTTGCTTTTTAAAGCTGTGTTTCCATGCTGTCTGGTTAACTCTAGACCCATTTCCACTGGAAAACGTTTCATCACTTGGGTGTCCTTGTTGGGCTGGCTCGTGTAATCCTTAATCTGAAAGTGCCAAGTGGCTCAAGGCGGGACGCGGGCTCAGACTACCGCTGAGCAGTGTCGAACCGCATTAGCAGATCGTAGGCGGCCCTCGGGCAGCAGGAGTAGGTGTCGGTAAGAGAGAAAGAGCCCAAAGCAGAGGCCAGGCAGGTATCAGGCTGGAAGAGCGGGCGGGCGGGCCTTGGGGCCGGGGCGCTGGGCAGCGCTGCCCGCCCGGCGCCCGAGCGCCACGTGACGGCCCGGCGGGGATAATAAGCGGCGGCGCGGAGCCGCGCCGGGCTCCTCCGCAGGGTCAGCCACAGGCACCGACAGCAGCAGCCGGCAGGGACAGGACACAGGGAGGGAGGGAAGGAAGGTCATCACAGGTCAGCGCCTACCTGGCAGTTTCAGCCTCTGCTCTCAGCAAGATTAGTCAATATTCGTTTCCTGTCACCTTGCAAAAAGAAAAAAAGGAAAAAAACAAAAGGAAGAAGGAAAAAAGACACCGATATCTACAACCTCTCAGCAAGTAAACTAAAGTTAAATCGTAGTAGAAGCCAGAGCAGCTGAAGCTGATCCCCGGGCAGCATGAATAGCATGAATCAGATAGAAACAAACATGCAGTACACCTACAACTATGAAGAGGATGAGTACATGACCCAAGAAGAAGAATGGGACAGGGATCTGCTCCTGGACCCAGCATGGGAGAAACAGCAGAGGAAGGTCTGGAAATAATGTGTATCTGTCTGTGTGCTTCTGTGTGGAATGATGCCCTATCTTATTGCCATGCTGTGTCTGGAATTGTCGGGGTTGTACAACCAAGGGACTGCAATAAAATATATTTTATGTTGTATAAACGATTTCTAGAACGTATAGTAGCTATGCCATATTTTTAGTTTAAAGCATTAAATTTTTTAATTCTGAAGTGAAACCTTAAATTGTTATTCATGGGAGCCAGGAGTTTATTTTTGTATTGCACTGCAAATATTATGTCAGTACCTCTAGATTTATGTGTAAGTATTTCAGTAGCTTTCAACTTCACTTCCTGGGTCTTTCCTTTTGGAAAGCAGACTCTGAATTGATGTTTGTGCCTGATTGATTTTCAAAAAAGTAAATTGCAATTGTAGGCAGAGATGAATGAGACTGTTCAAAATAAGTGTGCAGAAAAGTTTGCAATATTTCTGAAAGCAGACTGAGAAGTCACTTCTGAAATTGTGATCTTGCAAGTCAACTCTTATTAGAATTTATTATTTATCTCCATTCTGACTGACTGACCTGACAAGGAAAATATTGCCTAGAAATATATCCAGGCTATATTTGGAAAACTGTATGTCATGATTATTTTCCTATATGCCAGTTCACTGTCTGGGGGAAAAACCCCAACAACATGTCTGTAAACTCCTCAGAATACACAGTTTCAGAAGAAATGCTTTTTGCCTTGTAGGTATAAGAAAACTATTGTGCCACCAAGTACTGCTCATGTTTTATTTTTTAACAGAGGCAGAAATTATGATCCCAGCTGCAGTCATGTCAATGCTTTGTTACTTTAGTAATATTTCCAATATCTAATTTAATGATATTAAGTTTTAAGCAGCACATGGAAAAGAAAGACGAAATAATGCAAAGGATTTATTGCTTTCTAATTTAAAAGGTGATGTTGAAGTCACAGTTGACAGATCTGGGATTAAAAGGTTATCTGCTGGTTACAAGAATGAAAAAAAGGGAGGGAGTGAGAGACAGTGCTCTGGACAATAAGGCTCAATATACATTTTGCCTAGATGAGCAACTTAAGTAGAAGGTGACAATTTAGATCTAATGACAGTCCCACTGTTACAGCTTCTATAAAAGCTATACTGTAAAAGTGTAATTATAGAAGTTAGAGCTGTTAGAATAGTTGAGGCCAGTGAGTTTGCTTTTCCATTAAAATATGTAGAAGCAATATTTTTCTCTCAGATTTAGCTTGTAGCTTCCCTCCTTCTGTTATTTGTAGCTGGTTTTGTTCATTTTCTTACATTCATACCTGTTCAGATCCTGCTCTGTGAGGATAAGGGGAGAAGTTCTGTCCTAAATTGAAGTTCACTTTTCTTGATCTACCAGCTGCTGCAACTCCTAAGGAATAATTAAGTTGTACTCAAAACTGGTGTTTGTATTAATTTGTCACTCTTCAGATGGTGAACTATACTTTCATGTTTTATAATGAGAATGAAAATTATCTTAGTGCTAAAGTGCTTTAGTGATTTGAAACCCCTCAGCTGTAAGGGGTTGTGTTACATCTGATAAGGATTCAATTGTCCATTATTTCAGAGAAGGCTGTTTTCAAAAGAAAATGGGCAGGTTACTAGATGCTAATGCACTCTAATGCAGATAAATGTTAAAAAGTAAAGGGAGTTTGGATTAGGTAGACATTCTTACAAGTCTCTTGATTTTTACAGGAAAGCAGGGAACAATTAAACTGCATTGAAAATTTTATGTTTCCATTCCTCTGAACAAGCAATACTTCAGCAGAAAGTCAAATTTCCACACTGTCAAATGAAAGCAGACTCTGCTTTGCTTCCATGGAGAATGTGGTTTTGCTACTTAATGTTGCCAATTCCCAGGGTTTAGTTTTAATATTAATGTGATGCCATATTCAAATAAAATTTACAAGAGGGGATCCTTATTCTTCATCTTGGAAAGAAATCTGAATTTATTATTACATGAAAAGTAAGTACTCGCATGATAAAGGGCCTGATCAACTTTGTGGAATGTCAAGGCTTCTATCTTTTCCTAATCTTTGCTCAGACAGTTGCAGAAAGTGCTTTAGTTTCCTTATTCATTAGGGGAAGACTGCAAGTACATGAGCACAGATCTTTGTTCTAATTGGTAATACAATATTCAGAAGTGATCTTGGTGGAGCCCTGGCAGTTGGCAGCATATATTTTCTATGAGATGGTCTTGGAACAAACCAAAAATAAATGCCATTGTTTCTATTGTGGGCTGCCCTCTCCAGACTTGCCATTTCAGTGATATGCCTGGTATGAAATCTGTCAACAGATGCTGGTAACACATGATGACGTCCATAGGATTACAATGGAGGAGACGCCTAATTATAACCATAGTTCGTAGAATATTATGGTCTGCTGTAATCCAGGCTCCTTGGTGGTTGCAGATGTCCAAAAATATATGAAGAACACTATAGGAAGGAAAGCTGTGTTGTAGTTCAGCACTATCTCTCTGAATGTGAACAACAATTTCAATGACTTAGTTGAGGTAACAGCCTCAAGCCTGTGTCAGCTCAGGATATCAAAAAAATGCAACAATTTGACCATTTTTGCATTAGACGCTCTTGGCAAAAATTTAAATGTCATTGGGCACTTCAGACAGCAACTTTAAAGAAAGTAAAAATTACATTTTGGGTAGAAATGCTGTCTACTGCAGAAAATAGAGAACCATGGGCTTTGTGTCTTTTGAATATATAGATATGTACCATGAAATAGAAGACTTCTCAAGTCTGCTCCTTGACCCACTACATTTCCACTGCCCATGTGTGCTAAAACAGCAGCTGAAAGATCTATGGAAGTGGCCCCTTGTTTCTTCAGTACTGTACCACACAAAAATAAATAAGTATTGGAAATTAGAAAGCCTGGCCAGAGAGGGTGGGATTTTCTTCATTCTGCTCTGTAACCCTAGACAAGGTCAACTCACCTCTGACCTCAGTTTTCTCATTGGTAGAAAGAGGATGCCAGTGACATTTCTAAGAACTGGTAGAAGTGGTTTGTTCTATGGTCTGTCAGACTAGAGATCAGATGTCTTTTAGTCCCTACCGTGCTGGACTGGAGTGGAAGTGGAAATCATACTAGCTTATAATGGAAGACTTAAAATGTAATTTCTCTTTTCTTCATAGTAAATTTATTTCTTAAGTTTTCTAGAAAAGTTCAACAGACTTCACAAACCTTGTAGTGTCCCCCATATCTCAGTAGAACTAAAAGGAGATCATAAGGAAATGCAGTGTCCCCTAGCTTAGGGAACTAAATGCAACAATGCTACTTGAAATGCACGCACACTGTATTTTTGCAATGTTTTTGATCTGCCAACACTGCTTGGTTAGCCATGTGTTTAACATGGCTCTTGCCTATTTGCAATTTTTGCTGTAAGTAATTATAAGGGTGAGTGTGCTTTTTAAAACTTCGACATGCAATGTGGTTTGTTAGATTTCCAAGGAAGGTTGTGAAACAAGTGTGGTCCCTTTTTCAGGACAGTTGTATTGTATTGTAGGGCATTAAACTGAACTCACATATTTAACATGTGCCTTCAGCAGTCATAAAAATGTGAGTGACACTATTGCCCTAACACATGTAAGGAAAGAACTGGGAAACAAGTTCCTTGCCTTACTGCCATTGTTACAGATGAATGATCTTATTCTGGCTTGCTCTGTAGCCCTGGTACCACTTCTTTGTTAATGCAGAAGGGTTTTAATGTAGATGTCAATGTAAATGATGACCATTTGGCTGGTGTTATTTATACTGGTATAAAATAAACAAGATGATTTAAAATATTTATTTACTTTAATATTGCCCTCTTTATGAATGCAAATCCACTTGATGACACTGAACGTTGTGCATGAGTGAGGACTTTGGAAAAGATTCTTAAGGAAAAAAGCTGTGTCTTTTCAGTCTTCAGCAGTGCATATCAGATTACTTTTCAAGTGTGACCTATAAGGATTTATCTGTATTACCTCCTTTGGCTGGTAATATAACTCCTGTTGTCCTTGCAAGCAAAAAAAAAAAAAACCCAAAAAACCATTTGGAAGTCATGTGTATGGCAAATTATTTGGCAGGGCTATTAGAACTATGGATTATGGACAATGTTCTTATTTTTATGTTGCCGCAGCAACATAAGTTCAGCAGGTTTGTGAGGTTCTCTTTCTGAAAGAGAAATTGACCTTGTGTTCAGTCTGACTTCAGAGTCTATAAATAGAGTTACAGTCAGTATCCCGGATTTACTCTACAGTTTGCTTGGTCTTCTATGGATGGAATTTAAGTTGCTTTCTTATCAGAAACCTCTTCCTGTAAGTGGAGAGGTGGAAAGAAACAACTTCATTCTTCACTGGGCAAGAAAAATCAGCAAGGATAAATGAATGAAAGATAAGTGTAAGGCAGAAAAAGGTTGGCAGGAGAGGCTGGACGCCACCAACAAAATTAAATTCTACAGAACCACTTCTCATGGCTCCAGATTGAAACAGTTGTGGAGAATATAATGACATTTTCAATGTGTAGAGGGCATTCCAGCCTAGGTCTTCCTCTGTTACTGAGATTATCTGGAAATAAAATTGGCTTGGGTTTTGTTTTGTTTGTTTTAAACCATGTAAAATTCTTTCCTTGAATAATGAGCCTTGGTGTTAGGCTCATATGGCAGACACAGAAACCACCACTAGAGGGTTTTTACTGAGGTGGCACTTTTTACCCACTTGGAATACCAGTGGGATTGTTGAGAAGGCATGGATTCCCCTCTGCAAGTGAGCAACATGAGTAGGGCCTGGACATGAATGTAGGAGGTGTGAGGAAGCAAAAGGTCCTCTCCTTTTGAAGAGAGTATGAAAACTTCTCATTACCTATTCCTAGTACTAAACTGTTAACAGTTGCATATTTCTTATAAAGAGGATATTTCTTATGAAGAATTGAGTAGCTTTAGAACTACTTTCAGGAGGGGATTGAATATGTCAGGAGGAAAATCATCCAGAGTCAAAAGCAGAATGATAATGGAAAAAACCATGTGCCACGGTAGCGTATGCTATTTCATATGCTGAGTCCTACACTGCAGTTCTCTCCCTCCCTTACCTTTTATGCAGGTAATTAGGATTATGTAGGTGAATTAGGAATTCTGTTGGCTGAAATGCAGGATTTTCTATTAGTATTAAAAGTTAAAAAGTGCCAACAATTCCACCTTCTTTAGACTTTTTTTCCCCTGGTGTTCAGCAAGTATTTGGCTGTCTTGTATAGAATAGCAATGTCTTGCCAAATGATACATGTTACTGTAAATGCAGAGTGCACCTTATGAACCATAGGTTTCAGCATTCCAAGGCCAAATGCTCCTCTTTTGGGTGCATAAAGAATTTTTTTTTTCAAACAGTGGATGCCAAAAGCTCTAGCATTGAGAACACACAAAGAACATCTCTTGTTCTCTTTTAAATCCTATGTGCATTCTCAGTGGCAGATGGCCCCATAGAAGGTCTGCTGAGAACTTTGTAGTCAATAGACAAACATATATTTTTTCTACACCAGCATGTCTTGATTTCTCAACATACACTGTAACTGTCCCAAGTATTAGACACTGATGCAACAGAAAGTCGTGGAGTGGCAATTTCTTTTATCCTATGAAGAATTGCCATGAGAGCAGGAGGCTCTGTAGAAATAGGGAATGTGCTTATGGCCTGTTCTGTACAATTTGCCTCTTAGAGATTAGTGCTTTTTAAAATAGTAACATGTTAAATTCCTCTTGCTGATGTTACTTGCATGGAATGGTGCTTGAGAGAAGCATGCTGAAAGGATAGTGGAACGGTCACATTTTGTCTAGGAAGCTGTCAATAAGGTGTGCAGCCCTGAATACTGTGGTGCTGGTATATAAAGGAAAAATCAAAGAAAGATATTATGAAATTCACTTTACTAGCCATGATTATGTAGGTACTTTGTTTGAATGGGAAGGTTTTCTTTACCAGTACTAAGTGAGAGAAATCAATATATTACTCAATATTATGTTTTCTATTTAAACTGAAATGAACCTCTCAATGTTGACCCATTCCAGGCTCTGTATGCTTTAAGTGTTGTCAAATTGATAATTCCTACAGTCTCAGTTTAGCTGTTAATTTCCATTGACCCCCAAATATCTGCCAGCAACAGATTATGAAAAGAAATTATCAGAACCATTTTATAATGGGAAGCAAAGGCTACCTGCTTCCTGTACTCATAGATACACACCACAACCTCCCCTGAAATTTGCATAGTACAATGTCTGTCTGTAGATATGCTGATCCAATTAGTAAGACAATAAGGATTGGAAGAAAGTATGCATCTAAGTGGGTTTCCATAAGCTGCAACCAATGTGCTTAAGAGCTAGAGAAAAGCTGTGTGTTAAGCAGTAGACTTTGCAATAATCTCTTGGGGGTGGGATGTCTGTATCTTGCCTGAATCTCTGTTTGGGTCACTGGAGAGCTGAAGAGAGAGGCATGGAAGGTGTTTGCTTGGACAATCTGAGGGTTTTCAGCCCTGGGAACACTGTAAAAGTGAATCCATGCTTATGCAATTTCTAGCCCTGTGCAGACAAAAGCAGAATGGGGTAAATTCTGTAAACGAATGAATTTCAGTAAAAAAGTATCATGACGCTATCATAATTTTCCAATTTAAGCTAAAACAGCTTTACAAAATGAATTTTGACTGCTTTTGCCCAATGAGGCCAGGTCAAAATCTTTCATTAAAACCCATCTGTCCTCTCACAAGACAAAAGACGTCATTATGATGGAAAAATCAGTTGCCAACAAATGCCTCACATGAATTGATCACTGTTGCATAAATTCTCATCTATTTAATGACTTTTAATTTAGCTAGTGATTTCTGAATTGCACTGTGCAGTTCTCCTGATTAATTTCCAAAGGACTGAGCATTAGGATTTTCTTTAGTTTCAGATAGTGATTAATTAGTAGATATTAATAGTATTTTAGAAATTGTACTGCAGACCCTGCTTACAGAAGAATGCATTTGATTTGCAGCTGGAATGCAGGTAGATGTGATGCAGGAAGAAACATGTCAATGAAATAGAATTAGATGGGAATTTGTGCTGCTTTGCTTTGTCCCAAGTCAAAAGATGTCCCTCCTGTTTGTTGTTTTATAGCCTTACAAATAAACAATTATAAAAGTGCTTACACAGTTGGCAAAGTTAAGTTGGTTTCAATGGCTTTACTGCCAAGCATAACTTCTTCTGAGCCATAATTGTTGGGATAAACAATGTGTAGCTGATGTGGAATTCCTCCACTGTGAGCAATGAGAAGTTGCTGACTCTGAGTGAATATCTCCTTTATGGCCATGCATTCTTTACTCTCAGCTGATACCAGAAGGAAAGTGTATTCACACTGAGTACTCAATTTCTCCCTTAATTAAATTTCATTTCTCTAGTCTGGGGTAATTTTCACATCTTCAGTGCTTGGGGAACACCATTTCATGAAATGCTATGATAAGAGTGTGTGATGTTTGTTTTTAGATCACTGGATTTGTTGGTTTGAAATATGCCTCAGGCTGAGAGACTTGATGAATAAATGTTATCATAACTATACAGGTCCTATACAATGCTGTATTTCTACACCATAAAATTTGGCAGGTATTTAAACATAGAAAGTTCCTCTTTTTGCATCATTTAACAGCAAACACAGTGTTATGATCACCCTCTGTGCCTTGTTTCTGTACAGAACCTGTAGTAGCTCTTTCTGCTGGCACTACAAGGAACACTTCAGTATAGATCAAAGCAGCATGGTCTCGTTAATCCTCAAACTGCTGGTGTGAAAGGCTTACAGGGCAGGTGTTACTGCTCTGCAGAAAGAGACCGAGGCAGAAGGCTTAGAAATGCAATGATCTCCTTTTATGAAAGTGTCTCCTACTTGAAATGGTAGCTTGTAGAAATACACTTCATACTTTTAAAGCCTCTCCAGAGGGAAGCAGAAGGTGACAGCTGTCTGGCTGATTTTTAGTTAGTTTCTATAATTGGACCTAAAATTTGAGTGTGCACAGAGGGGAGAAAATAAATCCTAAATTTCTGTCCTAAGTGCAAGAATGGGCACTGCTGCTCCTGTGTCTGGTCCTAGTTTTACCCACTTTTGAGTTATAAGGACACATTGCTTTGTCCATGCCTTCATCTCCAAAAGAGTGGTTGTAATACCTATGTGCTGGCTTGGCAGATGGCAGTGTTAAGTGTTTACTGTACTTGATATGAGTAAGATTTTCCATTTACTTCAAATGCTTCCTCCCAACTGCTCTGAACTGCCAGAATTCCTTCAGCTTGAAATCTGATGTTTGTTTTTATTTCCTTTCAGAAAACTTGTAAATTAAAGAAGTCCAGCCATCCATTACTTCAATAACTTCAATAATTTAGAGCAGACAGATTCTAATCTTAACTGACCCTCTGAAAAGCCTTGCTCACCCCACTACCATAGCAGGAGTCAGTGGAAAGTGACTACCCCAGGCTAAATTTAGTATCCATGATTATTCCTTAAGCATCTAAGGAAACTCATTTTTTTTATAGGTGTTGAACACCCAGGCATTTCCACTGACGTCAGGAGGAACTTCTGTCTATTTTGCACCTTTGAAAATCAGCCTGCTATTTTGGCAGTCACAGAAAGGCTTAGCTATCTAGCATTAAGTGATTTTTTTAAACTCTGTTTTATATTTAATCTTGGCACCAGTGTAGCTTTTCACTGCTGCAAGACTTAAGACATTGCACTCTTTAATGTGAAGAAAACTGGTACCCAGCTGCATTGAATTCAAATTTAAAAAAAAGCAAAAATCCCAAACACCCAACTATAAATGATTGTGTAGCTCTGGGGTTAGAGGAGTTCCTTTGAGCTATGAAAACCTCTATAGTCCAAGCTCATCTCCAGCTCATTTCTGGAGAGTAGTTCCACTACAAGTTTTCTTTGGCAGAGTAGCTGATCATCTTTGACTCTACTACTCTCCATAGGCTTCTAGTCCCCTTCATTTGCTGGTACAATGATCTTTTGCTATATACCAGATCATGGAAGAAATTTGAGGCAACCCTCCCTCTCCTTAATACCTTTTAATCCTAAATAATTTCAGCAATGTGGTTTGCAGTGCAGCCCCACAAGCAGCTGTATCTGTGCATGCACATATTATGTACAATGTACTTGTCACCCATCTGGCATTATAGTAAAAGACAAGCAAAACACCAGACATGAGGCTGAAGTTGGTTTTCTTTCCTTTTGTCTAAGGCCCTCATTTCCATGATGGAGCACAGGTCCCGGAATGGCTCCTGTTGAAAAGAGAGAAGCTATAAACAAATAATTGTTTATTTAATTGATAAAGCAGTTTGCTTATCACAAACTGTCTAAAACTGTTGTTTATGCTTTCTGCAATTACAGTCATCATTGTTTATTTACCCATCTATTCTTAGTTAAGTGCTTGAGAACTGGTTACTTAGTTAAATTTCTTATTCATATATAATCAAGTCATCCCAAGTAATGTTTTGCTATTTAATCTTAAAGAAAATGTAAGTAATTTAGGAACCTGAGCCTCACTAAACGTTATGTTATTTAGCAACTCTGAAATTTTTCTGAATGTCTGCTGTCTTATAGGATATTTTAAATGTTTTAGAAAATGTATTCTATAGATAATGCCTCATAAAAATAATTAAAGCATAAACAAATTAACCCAGTATGTTTAAGTGGTATCTTTAACCACAGAAATAATGAAATTCTTTAAAAATCAGTTTCGTAAACCAAGCATGAAATAAAAATTGAATTTTTTTTTAGTCATCAGTTACAATAGTAAAATAATTCACATGGACAGATAATGTGCTTTGTGTATTTAGAAATACTACATTGAGTAATGTGGCATATAGGCCACAGAAAAGCCTTTTGTTGCATAATTGGGAATTAATGTATGAAGTTTTCCTTTCTCTGTAAGAGTATCAACTGAAACCTTAGTTTAGATTACAAGTGAAACTAGATTTGATTGTCTCCAGATGTGCTACATAACAGAGTGCAAAGACAAGGTTTACTGTGTACATGTTTTGGGATCTGACTATTGACATATTTTCCTACCATTTATTGGTGTCAGAGACCTAAGGATGTGTGTTTTGGTAAGGGTAAAATTGAAAAAACTTTCAGTATCTGTCACAGCCTGCTTTTATGATTATGGAAGTGCTTTAAAGAATGCTGCTAAATTGGATAGGAACATAGTTTTATCCTACTCTGACTGTATTGACAAATTTATACTGTATTTACTTACCTGGCAATGTAGTGTATAATTACTGGATAAAGATGGCATGATGAAGAAAATCAACAGAGAAAGCAAAGGAAAGACATTTAGAAATCCAGTCAACTAAATCCTGCATTAGCCTACTTAAATTAATCCTTCTATTTCCAGAGAACATACCTTTAGTTCCTTCCATACTGTAATGTGTGAATGCTTCTTTCATCTCATCCTAAATAGTATTTAGCCATTAAAATATGTATCTGCTGAAACAAAACTGTTAGCCAGTGCTGTCTGTGATAGTTCATGAGCTCTTGGGAAACCAGGAGGAACACTGTAAGGTACAGCTGGTGGAAGGACCTAAGAATACAATAGGAGATCCTACCTCTTTACTAAGAAGGTTCATTTGGCACTGACAGGGTAGTGACAATGCATGTTCCTTGTTTAATACACTTGAGAGAAAGCCCCAGGCAGTATGAGGGGCATGGATTTCCCCTTTGAAACATACCTGTGGATTTCTCCCTTGAAGATCCACCACAGGATCCTTTTAGGATTACCTGTACTTCATTTTCAACTCTCCACAGTGAGAGACAAATGAAACAGAGATAGTTCTTTTCTTCTGTAATAGTGAAGAAGTGGACAATTGGAAAAGAATATAGAGGGAGAGAGAAAACAGTCAAGTGGCTTGTCTCAAATATTTTATCATTGCTGAAACAGTTCCCTTCAAACCTGTTAGCTTTTTTAATGCAAATCTTTTCCTGAAGAGGCCTTATAGTTTGCTGATACTCTTGTGAAGCAGACATACAGGAAAGGTGGTGCTTGAAAATGAACTCATTCTGAGCCAAGTAGAAATGGGTGAATTTCTTTTGACCTATGACATTTGAACTTTTTGTTGTATGTTTTGGCCCCATGACATATGAAATACCATTTCCTATGTTTTTTTTTTTTAATGGTTTTTCAATATTTAGATGCTTTGTCTAACTAGCATTTCGAGTGAGACTTCCCAAATGTCACTTTGCTCAAAAGTGATCCAGAAAGCACCAGAGTGCAAATAGGTCTCTGCTGCATTAACTGAGCATGCCTTTGAAAATATCAGGAGTTGTCTTAATTTTGTTCGCCCAAGATCTGTATCTAAAAGTCTTGTAGAGAGCAAGAGAGAGGGTGCGTGGAAAAGAGATATTTGGGAGTGTGCATCAGTACTTTGGGGTTTCTGACAGAACCTGCAGACTTTGTGCTCTGCAAGCTCTCTGCTTGGGTCCCTGGTGCCCTGCCTGACTGACTGGGGAGGGGTATTTGGACAGCACTTTATGAGATATGAACATGTACCTCTGTATAAATGCAAAGATGCAGTCTTTATTGCATGGATGACAGAGTCCATTAAAACTCTTATAAAAGTGTGTACATTTCTTTGTGGCACTCAATTTTGTGCAGTGTAGTGGCAAATCTATTTTAATGCCCTGACAACTGAGCAAGAACTAATTTATTTCTAGGCATGCACTGTGAGGTTCTGTGGCATAAAGTGATTGGGAATGCTGTGTAAGATGTTAGTAGCCATACTACTGCAGGTTCTAATGTCAGGCTTGCTTGTTTATAGAGTGTACATGCAAGCTCTGCAAAGTGCAGTGTATCAGACCAGAGAATATTTGGTGAGGGCACTCTAAAGTTAGCTTACCCTTCCAGAGGGAAATACTGTTGTGCCATGCAAATAGCTGGCAGTCCTCAGAGGTTCAGGCTGGATGCTGTGAACTCCTTGCTGTGCTGTGTAGGAGTGCCCTGGTTCTGTCAGAAAGGCACAGGTCCTTGTGGGGGATGCATCTCTATTTCTGCAGATTTCAGTAGGAGGCATTTTGAAGGGCAAAATTTGGCAGTGCTGCATGTAAAAAGAAAGTCTCCAGTGATTTGTTAATTGCTGAATTAATAAATGCTAGAAATAATATGGCAAATTTAAAGACATCAGCATGTTCATAAACTTTTCCTTTGAGGGAAATATAAAATCAACATCTAAAAAGAAAAGATAAAAAAACAATTGACCAAAAATGGGTTATTCAAAACTTTTCATTTGTGTTGTTCCGTTGATTCCTTTTTTTGGTTTGTGTTTGGTTTTGTTTTCAAAGCTTTAGTGCCATTTAAGAACTGTGTTCTGAATATACTTGATTCACTGATAATTTTTTCACCAATATTTGTTTTTTCAGGATTATGAAATACAATTTCTTTCACTTTCTACAGCATTTTATGTTTTCAAAATATACATGAGACCGTGAAATACACTCCATTGTAAAGAGTAACAGCCTGTCTCATCCTGCATTTAGAGGTTTCAGTCCATGGAATGTATTTATACTTCCTTCTACTGTGGGATAAAGGTTTTGGACATGCAAAGAGGTTTTATAACTTGATGGAACTTGTACAGAAAGCTGTGGAAGAGCAAGAACTCCAACACTGAGTCATTCCTCACAGTCTGTCTTTTCACTCTCACTGGAGAATGCAATTTAATATGGGGGCTATTATAACTTGGAAATTTGTTAGTAATTTGAGAACTTTGTTTACTTCACAGACTATACAATTATTTACCATTCTCTAAAGCTAATCTTCCACATTGAGAATGTGCATTGAATAATGGCCTACAATCCAAAATGCAGAGGTATTAATTCTGTTATGATGAGGTATTAACATACCTGTTGGTTTACATAAAAGGCAAAGAGAGCAGAGTCATCAGAAGACTGTTGTGTAACTGTAAATGATGTCATGCATATTGTTACTGAAGTAGAAGGGAAAATGAAGAGCTAACATCATTATAAACAACAAGGGATTGCTCCTCATCACTCCTTCCGGCTACTGTGAATTATCCAGGGCTGACATAATATATCCGGACTTGAGTATTTGAACAAAGGATTCTCATAGAGTATTGTTGTTGGGGACCATCTTTTTTCCAGGGATTCATGCATGTGATGTGAATGAACAAACTGTACTGCAAAAATAGTCATTCACATCCAAGAGAAAGCTGACTTGCACTGCTTAGCAAGGTGGTGACATTAATTAAAAGTCTCAGTATTGCAAACCCTTCCTAGTGGAATATTCTGATAACTCCCACACCCCAGCTCATGATGAAAGATAACCTTGTGCTGAAGATGGACTTTTAATTTATTGGTTGGGAATGTGTGGCTGATGGGAACCTTTCACTTTTAGGTCAGTGTTTTGAACCCAGGCCAGGTGAGTAAGTGACAAGGTTGCTAACACATGCAGACTGTTTGGTAATATCTATGAGGTGAGTTGTAGGCTCAGTTTAGCTCTCAGAGGGACAGGTGTCCCCATCACTTAAACCACCAGAAATGGCAGCTTCATTGGAGGTGCCCAAAACTGACCTTATTAGTGAGAGGTAGGGACAGTGACTTTTCATCCTAGAGGTGAAAGCTAAAAAAATTCCTGTATGTGAAAATACTTTCTCAGATTGCATCTGTGGGGTTACTCACAGTCATTGCTATTCTTAACCATTCCCTGAGCTACTTCTTGCTCCATGCTGGAAAGGCTGGCACATTCACTAAAGAGTTTAAGGAGAGAAGAATAACTAGCATGTAACTAGATTTACAGTAATAGGTAACTGGTTATACTAAAAACCTCAACTTGGTTTTTAAATGCAGAATTAATGTTGGATGACAGTGTACAGATACTGAAGATGTTGGTAGTTATGTATTGTTTTCTGTCTGTTCAGAGTTGGTTCTGGTTTTGATTCATTTTTTCACGGTTCTCTATTTACAAGACATTTATAGTTTTGTCAACTTTCTAATCTCTCTTGCTACTTTTTCTTTATTGGGCTTTTTTTCAGGGTAGTGTTTCAGCATCTCAAAAACAATTATTAATTTCCCCACAAAATAGTGCTGTGGATTATGGAGGGTTTATTATTATCCTTGAATACAGAAGTGGGATGCTGAAAAGCACTCAGCTATGGCTAAATGTTAGCCATAGTTGAGTGCTTTTCAGCATCCCACTTCTGTATTGTTGTGAAAAGGATTATAGTCCCTTGTGAGCAATCATGGGTCATAATTTGCTCAGCATTTAAGACAGTAAAAAAATTTTAAAAATTCCTGTCTTAAGTGCCTTAAAGGCTGTTGCAAAGCTGGGGAGAAAACACAAGTGTCAGGGTCTCTTCTCAAGGATGATAATAGAGACCTCGGGAAAAGTGTGTACCCATAAAACAGATAATGGAATCCACTTTCTTTTTTTTGTTTGTTTGTTTAGTTTCCCATAAACACTCTTTTGCCTATTGACTTTGACTCTCCCTCTACCCTCTATTTCTTCAGCTTTGTTTCATTATTGTTCTCTGTCTTCATCATCTTTTCTTTTTCTTTAATATCACTGACAAGTCTCCAATATTAGGTTTCTTTTTGCTAGGGGAAATTAGAGGGTCATATGAAAATAGAGGATGGAAATGGGGATCACCACTTAAAGAACACCCTGACAGAAACAAAATTTACAGCTACCTTTTGCTTGCCAAGTGCTTGGATTCTTACAAGGGAGTTGCTTTCTGCTGAGTGACTTCTTTTTTTGTAGTCTTTGGATCACTTACCTGGCAGGACACAGTCTGGCAGGAAAAGCTGTCTTCTTGATATTCTCCCTTTTCACAGCTGCAGTGTAGATGTCTGTTAGGATATAAATCTTCCATGAAGATCATAGAAAGTACGATTGGGAGAATCGAGACTTCTTGCTTATCTGAATCTGGCTTTCTTCAAGTTATTTCACTGATTTGTTAAGATTAGTTTGAATTGTAGCTCTGACATGAAACATGCTTGCAGAGCCATCGTTTTTTTGTCTTACTCAAATGTGATAAGCATGCACCCTGTTCTGTTATCCATATGAGTAAGTAAAGGGCTGTATAGGAAATGCTTCAGGGCAGATTCCTACAGAAGTCTGTTTAATAATCCCTTCCACTTAGAGTGGGCTACTACTTACCATTAGTAGGAATAAACACCCTTTTTTTTTTTTTTTCCACTACAGTTTTGTGTTTAGTTTTCCCCTTTGATAAATAGTTGGCTGCTATTTCAACTGATCCAGGTACAAGAAATAAGAGATCTGCTTCTGTAGAGTCTGGGTGGAGGAACTCTAAAATACTTTGGCTTAACCAGTGCAACTAGGACCAATGGCTTGAGTCTAGATAAAGTCATGAGCAGAGGATGTGCGTGTACATAAATGCAGGCTTAGAACTGTAGTACAATGTTAGTTTTGCTTGCTTGTCCTTGGAAGTTTAATTTAATATAAATTGGGTTTAGCAGAAGCTGATGCTTAATTACCTAGTTTCCCACTTTCATGTAAACAAAATATGCCAGACCTTTTGTAGGACTGTGTTTCTCAGTTTTTTATTCAAATTGCCACATGCAAATTTTTCACAAACCATTCTGGTCTGCTTAGATGATAGGAGTGTGTTAAAAAATATTCAGAATTCAGAGAACACATCAGAAGAAGGCAGGAGTGGGGTTTTTTTCCACCTGACAGTTCCTTTGTCGTTCTAATTCCTTCACCTTAACAAATTGGGTAGCTTGCAATTGTTGTAAAGATAAGAATGAGTAAAAAATCTTACTATTTTTATAATGCAAGATAAAACCATACCCATGCTTTTACTAAAGGTTTTCATAGGATCCCTACATCTTTTATTTCTGTGTTATTTTTCTGAGTAGGCATCTCTTACATGCATGATGCTTGAAATTCCAAAAATTAAAAGTAGATTTAGACAAACGTTTTCCTATGGATCCTAAGTACCTTTTAGTTTCAAATGAATTTTTGATATTGCATATCTTCTCACTTCTGAAATATCTTTTTTTTTTGTTTGAAAATATATTTTGAATAAGCAGAATAATTTTAAATTGAAAAAATACTCCAACAGGCAACCCTATGGTACTGCATGTATTTTGAGAAGTCACATAGTTGGATTTCACAGATGCTTTCTCAAACATTTCTTAATGAGCGTCATCAATACTATTGAAAAAGGAAGGGGCTTCCTTCAGAGAATAGAGCTGTTGGAGCATTATATTGATGGTCCATCAAAGCTCTGAGTTGTCTGAACACTTGCCTAAATTTTCACATTTATGCCTGAGGTTTCTCTTTTGCATGTCAAGATGGGCTTATGTGCCTAAAAGCTCTGTGCCTTTTCCATCTATCTCAGGTGATCCAATAAAGATATCTGCCTGCTCCTAATAAACTTTGCAATATTTTAACTGTTTTACCCTCTTTAAAGACCTTGTGAAACCTCTCAGCTTCCTTCCTTTCCTTCCTGTCCTTTTGTTAAAAAAAAGGGCTGAGGTGAGGATAATGCAGCCAGTGATCCATACTAAATTTTCCATGCAACTTGCTACCACCTGAGGGTTTTTATTTTTTTTTGCAGTTTAGACCACTGGGAAAACAAACATTCTCTCTGTTGTCTCCTCTGAAAGAAAGAACTAATGTCACTCACTTTGAAACAAAAGGCTTAATAATCTTGACATTGCTCAGGGTTCAACCTTGCCAAATTATTCTTCAAGGGCTATTTACATGCTCTGGGTGTTTTTTTGGTAATAGTGATCACTGTAAAACAGACGTGCAGTCATTCAGTACTGGAGGGAGTTGCATGTTTTACAGGAAACCCTAGACTCACATGGGATTAGGCCACCTGCTTTGCAAGGACTGAGGGCTCCCCAGGCTCTTCCATGCAAGCAAAATGCAGAGTGCCAATAAGATGTGTGCAAAGTCCTGTGTGATGAATGCATCCCTTTGGTGACTTCTCCTGTGAGTGATAAAACTAAGGGAGTGGAAGGAAGTTCCCTGAGTTAGTAGAGCAAATCTGCTGACAGTGCAGAATGTGCCAGCAGATCATATCTGACACCATCTGTTCAGCTATATGGGTGGATGTGCTGGAGCAGGAAGGGCTTACCCCAGCTTTGGGTTTGGGGTACTTGTGATGGAGCTTCTATTCACTTCCATTGTGAGATGGTTCTGTGCTTATCCTTTCTGGCATTCCCAGGAATTTGGCTTTGACATGGTGCCTGTGATTTAAGGGTTTCCTTTTAATACCATTTTGGAATATGCTAAACATTTCCCCTACCTTAACCTTCATGCCATCCTTCACAATATTTTCCCTCTGCTTCACTTGAATTGTTGCTATGCTCTGGTACATTTGGTGTTAAAATCCCACGTTGCTTCCTGATGTTCTCATGTGATCCAGTTGTACTGGTGAAGCACCTCTGCTGTTAGTTATTCTAGTTATTTCACTAACATATGTCAATGTATTTAGGTTTCCACTGTAAGGGAAAAGTAGAGCAAGGGAACAGTTAATACTGATTAAATCCAACAGCTAAAATAGAAGATTTTATTTCTTTTCAATTCATAAAAATATACTCATGCATGTATACAAGTATAGCTGCTCTAGATGCTCTAGGAACAGCTGAAGATACCCTGTGTAGTTATTGGTTTACATCAAGCTAGTTTAAAAGTGCTGCTTTAAAAATTTTCTGCTGCATTTCACCTTCCAGCCTCCTTTGGTAACAGAATAAACAGTCAAGAGAAGGAGGGCCAACACAGACTGTATCCTAAGTCCAGAGAAAACCCCTGATTCTGCAGCCATCAGAACATGCTGTGGACACAGGAGCTAGGATATCATGTTGCAAGTTCAACTTATATTTTAAAACATGGATAACAGTCAGATGGGAAATTCTTCAAGGGGAAACCTCAGTCTGGCCTACTGGGAATGTTCTGGCAGAGCTCCTTCTGTAACACCCTTGTCATGCACTCAGAGCCCAGTAATGTTCTGTATAATTGCAGAGTGAATCACTGCATCCCATTTAGCCTAGAAGTAATGAAGACCCTCAGCCAACACAAAGAGAGAGGAAAAGCCCTTTAGAAGAAGGGCTGTAAATCAGTTTAAAGAAACAGCTCTATCAGACTGAAATAATTCAGGATAATATGTATGTAAACAGATGTGTTGAATGTTTGTATTTGAAGTTAATTTTAGTCAGGTGAGTTCTCTTGCTCTAGTTATTAGAATTTAAGGTCCAGGAAAAACAAATTGTGCTTCTGTTTTCCTTAGAAAACAGAAAATATTACATTTCCAATTCAAGTAAAACCAAATTATTTCTTTGAGCAAGTAGCCTTTCTTAGGCTACTGATAGGGGTACAGACAAGCAGACACACGGCTTTTGAAATAAATATTAATTTTGAACACTTATAAATACTATAGCAGACAGAAATTGATTTGAGTTGGAGTGAGTGAAAGGCAGAGTTAGCCTTGATATGAGATATATGTACTAAATAGGATACAGGTCCCAGTGCTTCATTAGGCTGGATCTACTTCTGAATTTCAATTCTGAGTGCAAGTGTATCTCCTGTGCACACAAGTTCTGCTGCTGCTTTAGCAATATTCATTATGGACTCGCTGTCAGCGCCAAACTAGAAATTTACTTTATGTCTGCAGGAGGTGGAACAATTGTCTTGACTCACCAGTGTTGGAGGGTGTGGTGACTGTTGCTTTCTCAGTTGTCTTTATCCATATTATTACATGCACGTGTGAAACTTGTTACCATAGCATCTTGTTTTCTGGCTTTGAGCCACTATCAAAAGCAAATTATTATTACACACACATAAAAAGGACACGTGGATGTTCGCAGAGCTGTAGGACAACTCATATCTCAAAGGCACCATTTTTCCCTGCAAAGCGTGTCTTTCATTGTGTCTGTGTAAAAAATATTTGTACAAATTGGGCATACCCTTTTCTTTTTTTGGCATTAATTATTGATTGATAGTTAATTAGGGATATATCCTTTTGCTGCCCCTGGGTTGCAATTTTGTCAGAGAATTGTGAAATTAAGTGGCCTGAGTAAATTACCAGGTAAGGGTTTTTCCCCCATAGATATACACTTTGCCATCACAGATCTGTGAATTGTGGAAAATATGCTATTGGCAGTCTTCACAAGGAGGCTAAGTGGGCATAGAACATAAACTGCATTCTCTTTCCTGGAGTTACTGCTTCCAAAATAGACCTGTGACAGCAGTAGACAATTAATGATGCATTAAGAGAACATTCACCTGTGGGACTGCAAGTTCTTTGGCTTCCTGCCCTGCATCCTCTTTTCTAGGGTCTCTCCTCTCAGAACATTAGCAAACTTTCTTTTGTAATAACAAACTTTGAACAGAGAAAATTTTATTTATTTATATTTTCAATTTATAGAGCCATGTAGGGTAAATAAAACCTAAAAAGAAATGTATAGCTTTGTAGACATTTATTTGTGTTCTTCCTGGTATTTAGCTTGGTGCCTTAAGTCCTGCTTTGTTTCTCTGGGCAATTTGATACTCTGAAATGTTCTGTACAGCTCAGCAGAAAAAGGAATTTGCTTTGTCTAAGTCATTTAATAGCTTTTAAATCCCAATGGATTACAAATTTCCAGGGTACTGTATGCTGGCTGTATCTTGATCTCCAGGACTTGAACGTGCTTTGAATTGTTTCTCAATAACTATGAATAGAATTGTTAGTTAAAGCCAAAGCAGTGAGAACAAGTGGTATTGCAGGGATGAGGGTTAAATAAAATGTGGATTGAGGAAATTGTTAAAATCTATAAGTTAAATTGTGCAGTAGCCTTCATGCAGTCATTAATAAATTGCATCACTGAAACAAAGCTAACACTTCTGTAAGAATCGTTTCTATAAACATGTTTAGTCCAGGAAGAAACAAGCTAGTTTGGAAGGCACCAGGCTTCAGAAGCCACACACCAGGATTCTGCTGTGAAGTGCAGTGGCATTTCCATGAGGCACAGGACAACTGTTGGAAGGGGACAGACAGCACCAAGGCATGGCCTGGGGCACTGGTAAAACAGAAAACTGAGCAACTGTAGTTTAAATAAAAGATGTAACTCTCTTATTCTAGATATAGAAGGTAATCAAAACTATCTAGATACAGATGGTCTAAATAAAGACTCCAATCACAGCAGAGTGCTTCAGCAGAACTTCTTATCTCATTGATGGAGGCCTTGTGGTAATTCCAAGTTTATCCTTCAAAATGCTACAAATGCAATACAAATGGAAAGAATCTTAAATAGCCTGCAAATATAGAAAAGCATAAAAAAATCATAAAAACCACTCTGTCATCAAACTATTTCTTGAAAACAGTTTGACTCAGCAGTAGCAGCATCTTTTCCTTGTCTATATCACAGCAACATAGGCTGATTGTTGTCTGCATAGAAAGAATGACACTAGAAAACCATTTGTCTCTCAGGAAATTCAGTCCCATAAAAATGTCAATTTTCAAAAGAAATTATTTAAATTATTTGAAAATTTTGTGGTCTTTGGATAAAACTTATGTTTTGTATCTATCAGTGCAGCATCAAGTAAGTTAATTCATATATATATATATGTATATATATATATATATATATATATATATATGCATGTATATGAGCTAAGTGCCAAGATCCTTTTCTTCTTAAGAAACTGAGAAGTAACCTTCTTCACAGTAGGCATCAGATTCATATTTTAAGACTTCTCACCCAGTGGGGTTGCTGCCATTAAACTCATAATTAAATGAAAAATGAGGAAAACTCATTTACTTGAGTGGTACAAGGTGAACATTTACCATAAATATCTAAAAGAAGAGATGGAAATGGCTGAGGTTTTTCTCCAGCTTCCTCTCCGAGTTTGTTATGGCGTGCTTGGAACAGTTCTACAAACTGTAATAGCATCTGCAAATAAGCACATGTCCATCACTTAAGCCTAATTAATGAAATGCTAATTTATTTAAAGGTTCAGATTTCTAATATTTATTGCTAAATTGCCATGCAAGGTTCATGTGCATTTACCCTGGAGTGCCTTCAGCTTTTTTTTTTTTCTGTATTGCCATAGTATTATTCCTTCCAAGAAGCTTGTAATAATTTTTAATGTTTGCAAATGACTTAATGTGGTGCTAAACCTTTTGGGATACATACCACCAAAACAAGATACTGCTTGAGGCAGACAAATGAGTCTTGTAAACTGGATCCTAACCCTATAATGATCCAAATGAAATGCCATCCTCACACTCCATCATGTCATGCCCCGATGGCAGAGGTGCCTACAATCTGTGCTGTGAGGATTGGGATGCTCTGGTTTCAGGTCTCTCATGAACTCAGTAAAGCTATTTACCTTAAAATGAGGAGTGTTCTGCCTTCCTGAATGGGAGCTAACATCCCTTTATTAAAATGTGTTTGCAGATATGCTTCCCCTGCAACCTTACTTATCCCTATGTGCACACAGAACAACTCACATTCCTACCTACAATTCATCCTCTGCATGTCAACACGGACCTCTGCCCAGAAACACTTCCAGTATTTCTTCTCTCTCCTCTTTTTTCTGGGTTCCTAGAATTAGGGATTTCACTGCACAGCTCTGCCATATCCATAGCATTTCCTGCTTCCTTTCGATTCAACAGGAGAAGATGACAAAAGGAAGCTGTTCCTTTCAGTGTAGGAGCACTGAGAAAAGAGCCCAGTAAGCTGCCCATCAATTCTTCACAGAAACTGAGTCAAGCCCAACAATAGTCACATAGTTATTCTTAACAAAAAGCTGCTTTTTTAAGATTAGACCACTTGGCGGAGTTCAGTCCATGTTTTATTAAGGTATCAAATCTGTCTAGAATTTGTAGAATTCGATTCCAGGGGAGATCTTTGTCTTAATCTACTGGCCTTCCTTTTTCTGTTTCTGAGAGATCAGAAATTAAATAGTCCAAAGGAAACAGGCAAGAATAAAGAAGGCCAAAGGGAATTTCTTATTTACAACTGGGATATATCTTGTTTCTTTCTAATTATTTGAATTAAATGTTTTTAAAACTGCAAAGTTGATGTAGCAAAAGAAGGGGAATTCCAAATATCTGACAAATTTAAAAAGCTGAGGTCTAATTTACTAAAAATATTCAGTAACAGTGACTTTGTTATATAACTAAACAGCTGCTAAAATACCTAGTAAATACAAACTTGCTTTATGTATTGTAACAAACGCTGAAAAGCAAGGACCATTTGTCAGAAGGCTGAGAGAAGTAATGGATATTTAAAACCAGACTAATTTAACTACTAAGTTTTATAGTAGCCCATGTTTTGACTTCATTCGTACAAAAGGTAACATGTATATGACCTCTGCAATGGAATTAGTTCTGCTTTTCACCTCTGCAAGTAAAAGCAGACTTGGTTACTTGCTATGGACACAAAAATATCCATGGTTGCTTTTGTGGTCATTTTTTCCCTGCAAACTTAAGTATCTGCATTTCTGTCCAAGTTTTGCCTTTATGTGTAGAACTTCTGTCTGGAGATGCATCTGCAAGCAGAATCTAGCACAAAATTGTTTCTATTCAAGAAATTCTTTGCATCTTCATGAACATCTGGGGTAAGAATTTTGTACTTGGCAACATGTATGGAGTGAATGGGAGCTGGACATCCAAATTTCAGATGCAGTATTTACTCAGATGGCTTAGCAGTTGTTTGGAAATAAGTATTGATAAATTGTTGATAAGTATTTTTTTTTTAATTGCTATTACAGACGTTTACAGCTTGGTGCAATTCCCACCTCAGGAAAGCAGGCACACAGATTGAGAACATTGAAGAGGACTTCAGAAATGGCCTCAAACTGATGCTTCTCTTGGAAGTTATCTCAGGTTAGCTAAAATAAAGTTTTCTGTGTATTTACAGCACATGAACTGAAACACTCTTAAATTGCTAATGATTCAAAACCGTGAACAAACTCTAAGTAGACTGAAAAGTGAGAGATGAAACACACTGTAAAGCAAAAAGGAGGGGAAAAGAAGCTCTGCTTTTTGCTTGTCTCCAGAATTTTCTGGTTTGTGCCTGTGTTCCAGGATATCGCAATGTATCAAGGTATCATTGACATCACAGTGGTGCTGGACAAACCAAAAACATTGAGGACCTTGTCTTAGCCCCTAACACTTAAAAACCCTTTACACATAGGTTACAAATGAATTTTATTCTGCTTTTAGCATAAACATTTTGCTTTGCTTTTAATGACTTTATTGGTCGTACCAACGCTTTCAAAAGTGAGCGCCTAAAGCGCGCCTAGATCAATCTTTAGTCACAAATAAAAGGTCTCATTTTTCAAAAGAGTGGAGCATTCAAGAACTTTTGCTAACTGATGTAAACTCACTATGCCCCTTTTGTTATGCATTATTCAGAGGGGCAGTCTCCAAGGTAAGATCAGAATGTCCCTTAATGGGAAGGGAATAGCTCAAGCAACAAATACACAAGACAGTTTAGATTTTTGCTGGAGATTTCAGTGTGGAAAGAAATTCTTTGAATGATCATTCTTCATGAAATGGACAATCCCTTTTGAAATTATTAGTCTTTGTGATCATTTGAAAAGATAAGTTTGTTCAAACACATCAGCCCTGAAATGAGCTCTGCTGTGCTGGATGAGGTTGTTAAAAGCCATCATTCTGGGTCAGATGTGTAAGGATGCTATGGCTGATCTGCTGGATAGAATCCAACCTCTCTTTACAGTCTGGCAGATAAGGATGATGAGCTCTGACAACATTTTGCCTTCTTAATATTCAGCTACTGTAGCAGACAGTAGCAATAAACCAGAAGTGGAGTAGGAAAAAGTACAAATATCTTCCAGATGTTTAGGAAAAACAAAAATTTTACTGTGGTTTTACTGCTATATCAGAAAGATCAAAATCAGATGCTTCAACATTTGAATTTTCTTTTCAGGGTTTGATTCAAACCTCTTTGGCATTTTTTCAGAAAAATACCCATATAAAATAATTGCTGACTTTTAGGTAGTGTTAGGGAACATCCACTCTTGATTTCTAATCACTTTTATGTCTGTAGCAAGGTGTATTTAAGAATAATCACATTAAATTTGTTGTTCTGCAGGGGAAAGGCTACCGAAACCAGACAGAGGGAAGATGCGCTTCCATAAAATTGCTAATGTTAACAAAGCTCTGGATTACATTGCCAGCAAAGGAGTGAAACTTGTGTCTATTGGTGCAGAAGGTATGTGACAGACCTTGACAGTGCACCTTACTTAGGTCACATTACAGAGCAGTCTGGTGGAGACCCTTGGCCACATTATGTTCTCTACATATGGGTGCCTCAATGTTGCTTGCTGGACTGTATCTGTGAAAGGACAAGAGGTGGAAATTTTTGGACTCCTGGAGAGGGACAGGGGTATAAGTGAACACTAAGCTTAGTTTGTCTCTAAGGTTAAATTGAATTGTCTGTGGTTCAGTAGGTGTTCAGATAATGTTTTTTTTTTCCTTACAGGACATTGTGGTTTTCCCATAGATAATTAAAAGTAAGGAACTCCTTTAGAAACCAGGTTGGATTCTGGGGTGTGCCTTATACAGTCTGGCATCTTTAGGAGATATTATTCAGCCAAAACAAAGGCTGACATCATTGCTGAGGGGCTGGAACCTACTCCCACTTTATTATGAGATTTTCTGCAGCTGTGTTTCTAAAATTCAGATGTAGAGTTAAGGGAGTGATCAAAAGAAACTGGTGGCTGGGGAGAGATTGAACGTATGAAGAAAGTGGAGTGGGATGCTATTAACTAAAGCAATTGCTTTTTTATTGTTCTGCTGTTCAGGTAGCTAAGTACCAACATGTGGTTGGCTAGCTAGATTCTGATAGATGTAAACTGAGCTAAAGAAGGCAGTCTCTCACTATAACTGAACCTATGTCTCCCTAGGAGATTCAATTAATTGTTTAAAAATTACAAAGGTTATGTAGAAATTGTTGCTCCATGCAGATATTTGCACACTGGTTTCCATAGCCATTACCATACCAAGACTGATGTGACTAGCATGATATTCAACTATTTTTGATTCCATAGCCTCAAGGATGTGCTTTCTGTGCTTTTCCCCCCCACTCTAACATGTCCTTAGAGCAAAATTTTGTTTGCAACCTCATTATGATGATAATCACTCCTATATTCTATGACATTTTTAGACCTTTTTAGATTGATTTATAAGCCTCTTCTTCTCATTTCCAGATTCCTATAGGCTTATATGTATCCTTATTCTGGCTTCCAAGCCTTGATCCCAGGGAGCTTACTGTAACTGTGGATTGAGCTGGAGATTCATTATGTGGGATAAGGGTATCTGTAGAAATAATGGAGAGATTTGGCAGCGTTCATTGATTTTACTATGGTTTGACCTAGCCCATTTAGTTCGTCAAGTGTTGTTCACCAAATGTGTTCAGGTTCTCAAAAATCCCAAGGAATGTGCTCTGTGGCCAGAGAGTTTGTTTGAACTCCCTCTTTATTTATTTGAGACTGAACTGTGTGAGTCACCTGAGCCCAAATTCATATCATCTGCCTTTAGGCACATAGTAGAGACCTTTTTTAGGGAATGTATCATCAGTGGGGAGAAATGGGCAATTCTTACAGGCACTTCAGATCTCAGAAGAGCTCTACTGCATTTCAGAGGTTCCTGGCTCCCTCCATCACTTGTACAGACTGCTGGGGCACCTGTGCCCTTTCCTCAATTAAATGAAATGGGATGGAAAAATATGCTTCTACCTTAAACCTCTGCAGCAAGGCTCTTCTGAGAGTGACATGGCATTGAATGGACAGCAGAGGGTACTGAAGAGACAATTTATGTGTGGAAATGAAAATTAAGAATAGAGATGCATGTTTGATAGCTGGTGAAGAAATGCTGAGATTACAGAGCACGGAGCAAATGAAAAGTAGCTTCTGTCATGTCGGGCAGAAGACTCTGAGGCTTCCTGGCCAAAACCAGAGCGTAGCAAAACAAATATCTTGTGAGACAGAGTAGTTGTTCTTGCTGATCACTGTTTACACAAGGCTGGAGTATTTAAACTAAGATACATCAGCTCATATCTGCTCCTGAAAGGAGCAAGCCTGCACTCCCATCTCCCTCATTTTGCCCTGTTTATTGCTGGTCACTACTGCCAGGGTACTCAGGCTGGGGAACAGCACTTGAGCACTTTTTGGAGGCAAAGCATCTGGGATAGCTCAGATCAGACATTAAAAACATTTAAACTCTGCTGTTGTCCTTAGCAGCAACTGGCATGGATTCCAATGCTCTGTGATTCAGGTGCTCTGTGATAATTCCCTTTGGAAGGTGGCAGGAAAAAGGGCAGTAATGTCTTCCAGCTTTTCAGGCACTTGCCTGTCCATGCATCCAGTATTTATTCTTGCATGTAGCAGCAGGCCATACCTAGTAACCCAAGAGATTAAGGCGATGGTTTTAGCTATTCCCTGTTTCTGGAATTCTCAATCTGTAAAATGGATGTATTGAAAGCAAAACCAAATTAATTATCATTAAAAAACCCCTAATTTATTAGATGGAAGCATGAGAGAAAAATTCCCAGCCACTCTAATAGCCTAGGAGCAGAGAGGAACCTGTCATGGTAAGACATGATGCTATGTTGAGTGTGGCCTGATGCCCACATTAGATGACATCCATGTGGGCAGGAGCAGATGGATTCACGTGCCTTCCCTCCCACCCTAAAGAGGCTGAGCACAAAGCCAGCTCTGGCACAGACATGCTTAGTGCCCTGTTAAGTTTACTGCATCCCCTCTCTAAATTTGTTACCTAAAGCACAGCTTTGTGCTGATGCAGCAAAGCAGTATCACATCTGACTGGGTATCGTTTCACATTGTGGGACCTCTGGCACCAGGGGGTGTTTAAAGAGTCCCTGTGCCCCCTGGAACTGCATTCCTGCTCCCACACTTCACAGCCCTGCCCTCTCACTTGGGCTGACAACTGTTGCTGTAGCTCTGCTGGAGACTGGATCAGCAATCTGATCTGTTTTTAAAACACACTTCACTTTTCTTTTTCCTTTTGTTGCATTTTTCAGCATTGTTGACCAGGCAGTCATTAATAGTAGGTTGGAGTGAATGCCAGAAAGGAGAGGAGAGCACAGTCTCCTTAAGTTTGTTTCCTTATCAAAGTCTACAATCCCTTAACTCTCTGCCCCTGTGGGTGAGCATGGGGCTCGTGGGCTTGCCCTCACCCATCTGTTTGGGCATTCTCTGAGTTACATGGATGCTTGGAATACTTTTTAATTTCCAAAGCATGAAAGTTTTGTATCTAAATCTGCTGAGGATCATGTTCCATTATCTGACATACTGAATGGTGAAGAGCACGAAGGCCCAAGGGGAACAACTGGCATTTAAAATGGGGCCTCAAAACAGTGGTTCCTGTGGGACATCACAGTACAAAAATAAAATTAGTATTTTAAGGGTCCAGGGATATTCTTTGAAGTCATCAATATTGTTCTGAGCCTGACTTTTCTGAGCTGTCTGTGGAGTGGAGAGAGCTGATCACTTTTAATTGTGATGCTGAGCAGGAGCCAAATTTATTCATGCTGATCTGTTGTGTCAAAGAATATCTCTCTCCACTGGTCATGAAATGAGACTAAAGAGTCAAGAAGCTAAAATTAAAAACTGTGAAAGTAGTCCTTATGAACTATTCGAAGTCCAGGATTTAGAAATTTTCTCTCAAGTTTTAAAAAAGTGCAGTAACTGCATTTGGAAGGCGCTTGCATCCTGAATGAAATCAACTAGATATGGAGAACCCCAAAAGACAAGTATCCTGTTAATAGTATTGGGAAATACTTCTGTACTGCTTTTCTGGGAAATGGGAAAAATGTTAAAGACCAAGTGATCTGTGAATCTGCTACAAGAAGGTTAGAATAAAAAAAAATTAATACATACAACCACAGCAGAATAAAAAAAATGGGACTAAAGCCTTTGAGAAATTGCTTTGCTTTACTTTTTCACTAGACAGTTTTTATTGTTTCTGCTTCATTTTCTCTTTTTTTCTGCCCTCATCCCCAGAAAGCTGTAGCTTTGTGTATGTGAGGGGTAGGAGCTATATTCCAGCCAGAGCCAACAGGTAGTGTGAAAAAATTAATGAAGTCTTCTATTGACCTGTAGAGGAAAATTATCGGAATGAATCTATGCTTTTTTGTCACTGATACTTTTCAATATTTTATCAACTTTGTTTTTCTTCCTTGTCCTGTATAGGAGTCTTTTTTGTTTTGTGCAAGCAGTTTTGTGAGAAACCAAAGCTGGAAAATCACTTGAAAATCCTCCTGAGGCACAACACAGAAAATTCCCTCTCTTGCTCTTTCATTCTGTATGTGTGTACATACAGATATGTAAATCTAAACAACGATGTGGTGATTATGCAAATCTATTAATTGATTGCCTGAGAATCAACAATGCCTCCTGAGTATTTAAATGCATTTATTTTACATTTGAAGAAATTTGTCTTTACTGTATATACATATCAGACAGCTGATCAAAATTGTGAAGTGACTTGATTTCACTCAGGAGGAGGGGAAGAAAGAGAAGTAGCTCCATGCTCTAATTGCCATTTGGTCTTTTTTTTTTTTCTGGAAGGGTTTTGTTTTTAGATTTGAGGTCTTCCAGGGCCAATAAAGCAGGATGCATGGAAGGCAGGCAGCGTAGTGTAAGAAATCTGGAAAATTAGTGCAGGATCTAAAGGGGAAGTGAGAAATTAGCCATTTATATATAAACTTGAATTATCACACTAACAAAATAAATATAGGGCAGTGATGGGTTACATATTTCCCATCACATTTGTTAATTCCATAGGTTCAAATGACAGCTTGTGTCACATCCTACTGCAATTTAACATGTATCTCTAGTCTCAGAGACAGCAGCTGCTCTTGCTCTGTAAAAGTTGCCCCTGGATTCAGGCAATTTTAAGTAGCAGAGTGACTGCATTTTCTGCTGGCACCTCAATTGGCATTTGATGTTAAATTGAGGAAATTCCTCCTGCTGCAAGTTCCTCCTGCTCCTTGCCCAGAACACCAGTGGGCCCCCAGGCAGACACAGCTGCTTACTTTTTGAGAAAGGCTGGAGGTGACTTTTAAGTAGGGGAGCAGCTGGTGCCTTCCCTGCTCCACTCTCCTTTGGTGTGAGGTGACTGGAAAGTCAATCTGCAGCCCCATCTCCTCCCTTCTCAATGCTGCACCCTCCTTATAGTCTCACTATGTTTTTCTGAGTCTCTTGATTCACTTTTGAGAATTATTTAACATTACCAGCACACTGAAGTGATCTGGAAGTACATTTTGGTGTTGAGAAATTTCAGCAGTATCACTTAATTACAGTGTGGGAGCATTGGATTCTGACCCGGCTTGTGGCAGGGATTCCCACATTCCCTGTGTTATAGGTAGTCTCAAGCAGTCTTGAAACAAATTGAAACCCCAGAGGTAAAAAAAACACCCCAACATTTATATTAAAGATAGTTAAATGTGTGTTTGCTTCAGAGCTGTGAGGCATTACAGCCTCGTGGCCGTGGTTCTGAGCAGCTTGGCAGGAAGCTGTGTAGCTCAGTGTCTCTTGAGCTGCTCTTCATGTCTTGTCTGGGCTGGCACTAGAGGTAAATTCTCAAACATAAATAGTACAGGGGAAATTCTGAGTACCATTTTATTAAAAAAACAATATTGTTAATGTCGAGTAGTTTCTTAAAAATTGGGGTAAGACTCCAATGTTTTTTTGATTCTGTTGTATTTGAAAACTGTTAATACTGATACTGTTCAAACTTTGAATATTTCCCTTCATGTTCTCACTAATACATCATCCTAAAAGGTAAAGATTTAAAACTGTTACAACCACCCTGAGAGAAGCCTTTCAGCATGGAAGGACTGAAGTGACCTTGACCTCAGTAACATTCAGTTCTACTGACAGAGTAGCACAAGCATGAGTTTGTTGAAAAATGAACCCAGGTGAACTACGTGTGCATAAAAAATTATAGTAAAAGTAAAATTAGTTTATTAGTTAGAATGTATTATTTATAGAAATGTGTGATTAAATAAGATGACATTGAAAAAAACCCATTTAAAATACTACTACTATATCTGTTTTTCACGTTAGAAATCGTGGACGGCAATGTGAAAATGACACTGGGTATGATCTGGACTATCATCCTTCGTTTTGCTATTCAGGATATTTCAGTGGAAGGTAAGAGTAATACAATTATGTTAAATAATTAAGAAATGTGTTTAAAGGCATTTTAAAATGAGTTGAGTATAAGTGAGAGAAGTATTTTAAAAATAATTTTTCCACAGAAAATGGTACTGTAAGTTCTCTACCTAGTGACAAAATGAATTTCTGGAAGGAAGGAAATTATTTACTCTCCTTATCTTGACAGAGACCTTGAGCCAGCTTTCTAAGTGCAGAAGTTCTGGTCATGTCTCTCAGCTAGAGACAGGAACATCACTATGTTTCTGAGCTTCTGAGATGTACCCTTTGTGTTTGGTTCTATTTCCAACATACATTTTTAGTCCTGTCCATTTGTCACATTTTTTGCAAATAAATATGATCTGATTATATCCTTCTTCTTTCTATCTATGCTTTTTTCCCCTCACTGTTTCAGAATTTTTTTCTTAACTTCCACTTGGTCACTGGCTCCAAAAAGCATGTTGTTACAATACTCTTTAAATCAAGTCTATGCTTTGAAAGTCTAGAATTCTAGAAACTAATCTCAATTTTCAGCAAAAGTAGAATTGTTTCAAGCTCTGCCTGCTTGTTGTCCTGCACACATAATTTGGATATTAAGTGTGGACCTAGTTGTTTATTTAATAATTTCTGACCTTTACTTATGCACTCAGATGCCCACAGGGTTCAGATAATAAATGTGTTTTTTTGGCACTTAAACCTCCCCATAAGCAAATGAACTGAGACTACAAGCATATTTCATTTACATTTCATGGCACCAACACAATCTTTTATGTCTATTTGTGTTATATTTTTATTGGATATTTTTCTCCAGTGTACAGTCTACTGTCCAAAAAAATATAATTCCTTTAATTTCTGACATCCTAGAACATTCTGTACAGGCTGAGACTCTAATCTTAACTGACCTTTGTATTTTAATGAAATGCCAGTAGTGCATTTATATGAACAACCTTTAGGATAAAATGTTGGTTTATGCTATTCGGTTTCAGATGGCCAACCACATTTAAGATGACAGGAAATTAATTACTTGAGCAGTTTTAAAATTTTTCCTTTTTTTTTTACTTCCTTGTGTCTTTTACAGAGACCTCTGCCAAAGAAGGGCTGCTGCTGTGGTGTCAAAGGAAAACTGCTCCTTACAGAAATGTGAACATTCAGAACTTCCATCTTAGGTAATCTTCCATTATTTCAAGAGATAGAAGCAATCTCAAAAATGTTATGTCAAATTTTCCCCACAGTTGTGCAGGTATATATTTGATCAGAGAATTTTGCTCTTCCCTAGACCTTTTTCAAATTCTCCTCCTCTATCTTCAGAGTGTTATTTTGGTTAGCCTTTAGCATTATTTACTATGACTTCCGGAGTTACTATTTAAAAGAAAAAGATCCTGCTATATACAGAATTACCATATTACATCTTTAGAGGTCCTTTGTAGTAATTCCTGAGTACTATAGCATAGTGGCAAATGACTGCTTTCAAATGAGAGCCACAGAGAAGTTCTTCTGGCAAAAAGACCAGTGTGCTGAGCATGTGAATATTTCATGATTATGATGAATCCATCTGTATTGTTTTGCAATGTACATTACTATAAGGAGCATAAAATGCACTCAGTAATACACAACAGCAGCACTGTAAACACATTTGTTTACAAAATCAGGCTCATAACCTAAGTTGGAAAATTTGGTGAAAGCTCCAGCCTTGTGTTTCTGTGTTTTCATTAAGAGCTAGAATGGGAATTCCAGGCCCTATACAGTCTGCCTGGTTTGGGGATTTGGCTAGTTCCTAAATCTCTGCCACTGGCCTACCTCATTAAAGTACATGACTTAGCACGTGCACTGTTTAATCAGGTGATCTTCCCTTCCCTGAGAGCCTTCTAGTATTTAAAACAAGAGCTCTATATTAGTGATTTGAATTCATTCTTTATGTGTAATACCTAAAGCACATTTAGTGGCAGAGAAGATACAGTTCATACATATGTTACAAGATAAGAAAAATTTGTCTGATGTACAGTCCCTGTACTGCCTCTCAGAGATCTGAAATTTTCTCTGTGTTACTTTCCTGGAATATGCAAAGAGCTGTGAGGGGAACTTTTTATGGATTGATGGTATACTGTAAGTTACAGTGTCAGAATCTTAGTGTATTTATGTACATACACTGGTCTGATACATGATATAGGGAAAACATCTTGAATAGAAGTACCTTCATTTATGTTTGTGTGGATTGGCTCTTACAGTACTACTTTGCAGCGGGCTATCCAGATCATTTTATTTTGCACCTTTTGGAAAAAGAAAAATAAATTTTTTGGTGCTCACTTTGATTTGGTTTTACATTCTAGATGATTTTATGTTATACAATGTAGGTATATTCTGCTTGATTTTGTTTTTGTTTGTTTTTTTTTTTTTTTTTGGAGATGGTTCTATTATTTGAAGAACATACCCAGACATCTCAGTGGTAGGGATTTTAACAGTGTTAACATGCTTAGGCTCACACAATTACTGCACAGGACAAGACCTCAAACCCTCAGTCCCTGTGATTGCTTAAAGTCTTTACATAAAGTATCTTACAGAATAATTGCTTCTGGCTGAAAGAAACCTCTCATAATCTTTCCAAAAATATGTTATTTGTAGCTGCATTCATTTCCTGTTCTTGCCATAAAAGGTAGCAGGTTCTGAAGTCAGGCTGAAGTGTAAGAACTCAGATCAACGCTGTCATATGTGTGAAGTGTTTTAAATAAACTGAGCTGATTGACGATTTCTTACTTCTCTAAGCACTTGGTTGTGCCAGTAAAATTCTCAGAAATAACAGAGGAAAAGCCAAATTCAAGTAATTGCAGGTTTGCTCTCCTTTTATTTTTTCACAAATACGCTGTGAGTGTAATGGGAGATGATGCACTTTCATGGATGAATGTGTACTTGAGCTGTCCTAGAACACTGCATGAATTAAGCAATTGAAATCAGGGACTGTTGCACAAAATGTACATTGCCTAGAAAGTATTTGAAGTCTACATGGAGTTTATGGAGTATACCTTAAGTATGTATGGATGGTCGAGTAAGATATGTACTATAGATAGATAGAGTACAGTAACAGAGCAGCTCAGAGAGAGTTGACAGGATCTAAGTTCAGGATTTGACAGAATTCCTGCTTTAATTTAAGCCTTGAGCAAGGATCAAATTGTAAAATGCCATGACTTTATTAACTAATTTTTTTTCCATTTTATTTTTTGCTGTAAAGCTGGAAAGATGGCCTTGGATTATGTGCACTTATCCACAGACACCGACCTGATCTTATTGACTACTCCAAGCTAAATAAGGTCATCAGCCTGGGTGGTACAGCATGGTGTCCTGCAGTGATTTGGCTGGCTTCTGGTTTGCTTAGCATGTTTTCTAAAAGACAGGCTGAGAAGTGCATACTAATTTTGACTGACTTTCTAAAGTCCTTCCCAAAAAAACCTCAGTGACACAAGGGAGAGGACCTCCTGACTGTCCTGTGTCCTTTCCTTCCCATTACAATGACTTGAGCATTTAATTGCAAATAATCTGGCCCTCAGATTCTGACAGTTGATGAAGTCTTTACACTGCCCAGTATGGATGTTAAATCAAATACATGGGAATTATCCATTTACCACTGATAGTATTGTCCATCCTGTTTTTATCTGGTGTAAATAACTGGAGATTGCAGACCAGTAAACAATGACATGACAATCAATCCTAAGATTCCTTAGAAAAAATACTGCTCTTACTAACTAGGAATACACAGTAAATTACTAGTCTTACATATTCAGGAAGTATTCACTGATTTTCAGATCTACTCTTCTACCTGTACTTCCAGACAAGTGGAAGCAAAACCCATAAGCTAACCTCCTTAGGTAGTACCTCATGGGGATTAAAAACTATTTTATTACAGTTTGCTACTTATGGCAAAATGCATGTTTTCTAAAAGATACTTTGGTTTGAGAGGGAGAAATGAAGAATGAGCAGTAATGTCAGAATTTCTTGGTATCATTACTGAAGGAAAAAAAACCTAGAAAGAAGTAGAATGTTCTTGTTTCACATTAGCTCTCAATACAGACACTGTTTTCTCCTCTCTGGAATGAATCTAAACACCAGTCTCATGTAAACACCAGTGCAACAGAAACCTTAATCATGGTTTTAATCTCTTGTGTGCAACTTTGCATTGATGAGAGAGAGTGGTAAAATATCAACTGTCCATGCCCTTTCATTGCAAACTGGTTTACTAGTGGAATCAACTGTTATTAGAAGGTCCTTGGTGAAGAATAGATAAATGAATGAACTGAAACTATTTTAAATCCTAGTCTGCTTTATATGTTTATATGTTCAATTTATGTCAGAGTCCCTGAAATTCGCAGTGATGAAAATTAAAAATTAATTTAGTACTGAGCACAGTACTAAGATTTAAACTTAGGCAGCTGTTAAGACAACTTCAGATCTGAACCAATGGGCAAAATATTAGCCATCAAAACCAGCTTGTTCTCCAATTCTATATGCAACCTTTCCTACAGATAAACAGAGTAATGGAATGACTGAGCTACCTGTCTCTGTGCACGTGTGCTTATTATGCATGGCATGAATAGAAGTGAGTTTGATTGAATCTGTGCTTTGAAAAGTGGTACGTGGTGCTGAAGAACATCACAGTTAACCATCCCATAGATGAGTGCTGAGAAAAGGGAACAGAACATAAGCAGGTCTGCTTCAATGGTACTATTTTCCTCTTAGAGGTTTCCAAAATAAGAACAGGTCAGGTTTCAAATTGAGGCTGAGCTGTTGAACATAAAGCACATGCAGAAAAAAAAATCCTAAAATAGATCTTGCTTTTCTGGCCTGGCTATGTTTGACTGACTCTTCATTTTGGTTACATTAACAGCTGTCTTGGTGTCTTGTTTCTTACCACCTGCATGCTGTCCTTTCCTTTTCTCACCAATATGTTTCATGTGAACCTGTAGCTGGAAAGATGGCCTTGCTTTCAACGCCCTTATCCATAGACACAGGCCTGATCTCCTTGACTATGCCAAGTTAGATGAGGTATTTCTTTAGCTGTAGCAGAGATTTTTAGTTACTGCAGCTTGTAGTTCTGTTTAAAAGGATGGGTGATGGAAATCTCCAATGCTTCAGAAGCTGCTATGATTTTAAAGCATTCCTTTACCAGTGGAGCACTATTTGCTCGTGCACTTAGTACCAAGCACACAAATAGGAGGTGATCATCACTCATTCATGGGCAAAGTGCTTTAACCTAGTCAATAGGTCTCACTTAGATTTACTGTCTTTTAAATTTTCTTTTACAAAATCTGTGTTCCCTATCTGAAGTGTGCTCACAGCTTGCTTTCTCTTTCCTTCAAAAAGCAAAATCTTAAAACCAGAGGAAGTGTTTGAATTTCCACAGACCTAAAATTTTGTTTGTAAAGGAATTACGGATTTTTATTTCCAAGCCCAAACTGGCAAGTTTCACTCCTTCTGGAGAACAATTCTGCCTGTGCTTGCTTCTTCTCATGCATGCACCTAACCAGCAGAGAACTCAGTGGAAGTCATATCCCTCTGATGTACTGTATAGTGGGTATAAAACAGGCAGGGCTAACTCTGTGTTGAACAGTCTCATTTAGCCTGCTGGTCCAGTGGCATTTAGTGTCTGTATAACTGCTGTACTTCATTCAGAATTAGCTCAGAAGTGAGAGTACACTGTTATCTGTGTTCACCTCCAGAGTGCATTTCCAGCAGAGTTCTAGCTGTAGAGAACAGCTTATTAAAGTTTTCTTTTGAAAATATAGCAGCAGATGGACCAAAAGTTTATATACCTAGACTGTTTTTTGAAGAACAATAGTTGTGACTCCAGTTTACAGTTTGGAAAAATAGAAGCTAAGTTTTAGTGTACTTACGCTAGTCTTGCTTCAAAGAAAAACTTCTATCTTTAACTCATTGTATTTTTTTCTTTAATGCAGGATGACCCCATAGGGAATATCAACCTTGCCATGGAAATTGCTGAAAAGCATTTGGATATCCCAAAGATGTTGGATGCAGAAGGTGAGAGTTATACCTTACTGAAGTTTGTGTTGTTTGTAAGCAGGGCACAGTAAAATTTCTTTTTTTGTTGTTTTTTTTTTTCCTAACAGATTTTCAGTATTCCTTCCATATGACTCATAATGTAGCAACTTGCTTCATTTTCAAAAATATATTTTCTTTTCTTTCTGGCATGCATTGGATAATTTCACTCACTTTTTGCTTTATTATTTATTGTTTGTTAATGGTTGCATTTATTATAGTGCTTTGGACCCTAACCTCAGCACATGGTCCCACTGTGTTGAGGTAGAATGCAGGATCAAAAGTTAATCCTTGCTTTTAATAATTCAAATTTAATAAAGGGAAATATAACTGTTAGCAACTTAAAGCATATTCAGTTTTTTAAACATTTAAGCAAGAGGCCAGAAATAGAAAAGTAGAAGTACTTCCAAAGCCTTCAAAATATGCTAACACATGGCTCACCTCTGAAAAAGAGCTAGGTTGAGGAAAGCATTTTTTTTGTTCATTTTAGTTGTAAGCTTTTTGCAGTGATACTTTTAACAAATAATTCATGTGTCTCCAATTATCTTGAGAATTTCCTGAATTTCTTCAAGATAATCAAACTTTCATACTCAGGGCTAAAAAATGCTGCCAACTACTGGAATTTGCCTAAATTAGTTCAAAGCATTCTTCCCCAAGAATGGAGACTCAGCTCTGGTGGCTTCTCAGTAAAGCAGTGATAAGATGGGAATCATCCAGAGCACTCAAACTGACTACACCGGCTCCTCTTGAAGTCTTCATTTGGAAAGTTAGACAGGATGATTTGGAAAGTCCAGGCTGTAATCTCTTCATTGAAGAGTAGTTTCACTTTCATGCTTTAAAACAAATTGTTTTCATCTTTTGAAATGCAATTCACCTTTCAACAACACCACTTAATTATTTTGTTCTGAAATACTGTGCAAGGAATAAACAGAGAAGTGCTGTCCCCTTGCCATTGAGCAGCTTTCTTCATTTTTTTCCTCTTCTCTTCATAATCAATATAAGAAACCTTTTATTTTCCTCACCAAATTTTCTGCACATTCTATTCCTTATCTCACTGTTCTCCTCTTGGCAGGGGAGGAGATAATGAAATGATATTCTTTCTAATACCCTTTAAGTATTTGTGGTCACTTTTTGCCATCTTTATTTCCACTGTGCTCTCCATAGAAACTGCAAAATTTTGTTCACAGCTACATAAAGTAGATGCAAAGTCAGTAAATATATTGATCCTGAACTTAGAAATCTCACTGTTAACATTAGAAATTTTCACTCATTTTAGGGTCTTTTCAAGTCAGTATCTTCCCACTCCTTTCATTGACAGGAATCCATGCAGGTTGCAGTAGAATCATTCATTACTCAGCCATAACTGCTGTAAAAGCACCTTTCCTGCCTTTCTCTGTTAAGTATTGAAAAGGTCCATTTTTACCTATGCATGCATACCTTGGTTGCACCCACTTTATATTTCCACTCTCCTGCCATGGTAGGGACAAAGCTATTAGCCAGCCAAGCCAAACCCTCCTGTGATTTATGCTATTAATGAAAAAGATGGGCTGGCACAGGGATTGCAGAGCTGCTACTGTCCAACTTTTCTTAGCACAAAATGTATTTCTGGCCTGCAGGAGTTGTACAGGTTCCCAGTATATGCCAGTACCCTGTCAGACACAGGGACCCTGTGCTGATACACACTGAGTGCAGTTCTGGTTTGTGACTGTCAGTGGCTGCATTTAGCTCTGCAGTAATTGCAGAGATTCAGATGAAGTTGCTTTGGAGTGGCAGTGAAGCTGAACCCAGCAGATCTGCCAGCCATGCCATCTGCTTGGAAGTTTCCACAAACCAGAAGGTAGCAATACCCTTCTGTACAGTCTCAGCCTTCAGATGTTTTGCCATTTCAGGGAGAATTGTATCTTTTGTGTTTGCTGATTGCTAAAGCTTAGGTGGCTTTGCACTCATATCAGTAAACAGATGCAACCTGAATAATTGTGTATTTATTTGGAATCCTTACAGCACTGAGGTGGCACCATTAGCATAATCAGATGAAAGTACCTTGTGAGAATTTCTGAGCAGTTAACCCTCTTCTCTCCACACAGATGTAGTAAACACTGCCAGACCTGATGAAAGAGCCATTATGACTTATGTTTCCTGTTACTACCATGCATTTGCTGGTGCTCAGAAGGTGAGATTGTAGATGGATCAGATCTCATCCTTCACCTTCTGTCTTGTTTTTTTCAGCAATTTTTCCTTTTCTGATCTTTTTCTCACTAGTTACTAGAACAGCATCTTAGAGCTGAGCTCATTTCCTGTCGCCTCTTTTCTCTGTGAGCTGCTGTTTTGGTAGAGCCAGTAGTAGTCTATCCATTTGTTCCATAGAAACAAACCTTCCTGTCTCATCTTTCTGCATATTTACTAATAATATCCAGTAGGTTTTTGACAGCTAGTTACCAAATGGGAGAGGATGATGTTCCCCTTAAAATGAATTTGTGTGCATTCATCTGAAGCACCATTAAAAATGTAAGATGAAAATAAGCTCAGAGTGAAAAACAATTGTAGAATTCCATCTTTCTTCTCTCTGCTGGATATTATTTCTGCTACAGATGTCAAAATCATCATAACATGCTCAGAAAATAAACCCTTCTCTTATGCTTTCAGGATTGTTTTTAAAATGTTAAATGCTTAATGGTAAGTACAAACAGCAACATCAAATGATGCTACTAAGCAAAACAGAAACATTTATAGACATCTCAGACAAGCTCTGGAATCATGTCCTAAAGAAAAGAAGGAAAATTCTGAAAAGTAAGGCGGTTTGGAGTTGGGCATACTTCAGGTATTGGTAATAGGAAAAATACTGATGCTAAAAATGCTAACATGCAACTTCCAGAGAACATCCCCCTAGACTGAAATGTAGTCTGTCTTTCCTGTGTCTTAGTCAAAACCCCCACAATTTAAGTCACCAGACATGTGTGCTAGTTCTTATGCAGACAGTCCTGGTAAAATTAGGGTCACTTCCCCTATGAAAGTACTGCTGGATTGAGCTTAATGAAAAAAAATCATCATCCTCTTTGTATGAGCTTACACTGAATTTTTAGTGTACTTTTTATTCTGTCAGCACCCCTCAATCTAACAGTAAATTTTTTACAGCTTTGTAGAATTTCTCGGATACAGAGCTAAGGACAAGAAAGCAGTAAGAAGGACGTGAAGTGATGCATTTATTTATTCATCCTGTTTTCTACTTCTCGATTCCTTTTTTTCTTGTTTTATTTTAATTTCTCCCCCCTCTTGTAGACATTGTGAACACTCCCAAACCTGATGAGAGAGCTATCATGACATATGTGTCCTGCTTCTACCATGCTTTTGCTGGAGCAGAGCAGGTATTAATCAACTGTCTCTTCAGGTTGCTGTGTTTTTGACTGGTTGTTTCACATTTCCACTAGTTTATTAAAAAACCAACCTCAACTAATTTAGTACTATGTAGTTTTAATTAACATTTGCAAGTATCACTTGAGCACTAATGTTTGTTTTTAACCAACTCTCAAACCTGTTTTAGTTAAATGTTGTGTAACAAGTTAACCTCTTTAATTCAAATACGCATTCTGTTTCTAATTTTGGGTCTTTATTTGATAATTTTAAGGACTGTTTCGGAAAACGCTGATTTGAAGATATTAAGTGGAGTTGTTGCTTGTTGCTACAACATCTTATGTGTTTGCTACATAACAGAATGTTTGACTTTTGGAGACTGAGACTTACTCATGCTGAGTCGTAATTTAGGGCTAGATTTTCAAAGATGCCTAAAGAGACAGAAAGGCACAGAAGACATCCAACATGGTTTTTGTGCCTGGTTCCCACTGAAGCCAACAGAATTTGTGGATGAAAGTACTAGTATAAAAGGCATGAACATCAGCAGCAGATGTTCATGTAATTAATGGGATACTCACTCATAAATGTGGCACTTCCACTCTTCTCTTTCATGCATTTCTAGCCTACAAATGGGCATAATCCAATTTATGTTACAAAAAAAGCAACAAACCTTTAAAGTAGCTGATATTTTGCCTTCATCCTCAGGACTGAATTTCCCTTCCTGTCTGCTAGGTCCCCTGTACCTTACCACAGCATAGCTATGCTGTTGCGCTCTCTCATTCCTGGGTAGGAGGGTTTTGATATTCATTCAAAAGGGGAATTCCAACTACTCTGTAACATGGGAGTCTACATGGATATTTATTTGATTAGATATATTCCAGAGTCATATTTTAATGAAAGTACTGCTTTGTGGTATCAAACTAGTAAATTTAAAATATGGCAGAGCTACACAGAGCCTTCACATATAAATTTGTTAAGAGGTGTGAAAAGATCTGCTGTCAGTGGTTGAGCTGCACTTAGTCTCAAGGGTTGAACATTTGGTATGCAGATATAGAGTGGTCTGAGACTCCTGCATCACATGTGGTGTCTATCTAGTGTGGCTAACAAATCTAATACTTTTTGGATATGACTTAAAAAAATAACCTAATAGGATATCTTTAAGAATGACCTAAGTTGTTTTTAAAAAGAAAAGATTTATTAGACAACTATATAATAAGGCTTCATTGTACAACAAGGGGACCTCTGTGTTGATCTGTGCCTCATTCTCAGGCCATTGGAATCTATGGCTGCAGAAGGAGGGAAAATGAGTATCTAAGCAACTTAGGAGCATAAATCACCAACTATAAAAAAAGTGATCTTTTATTTGCAGCAGCCACATTCTCTCTCTTTCTCCAAGCCTACACCTTTCTCAGAATGTGTTTATGAATATGTTCTGTTTATTTGCTGTGTGTTACAGGCTGAGACTGCAGCTAACCGGATCTGTAAGGTGCTTGCTGTGAATCAGGAAAATGAGAGGTTGATGGAAGAATATGAGAGACTAGCAAGTGAGGTAAGGATGCTCTATCTGTAATGTGGTGACAACAATGTTCATGAACTATTGAAAGCTGAAAGTTTTGTGCACTCTCTTCAAGACAGAAAAGCAGAGACACTGTGAAGGTAAATCTCTCAGTGGCAGGTTGCAAAGCCCAGCTGCCCAAGACATTGAGTTTCAGGTGAATCATTCACCACAACTTCCTGTGTGACTGAAGGTTGCACAGGAAGTCAGTCAGTCAGTGAACGTGCCCTAGTCAGTCAGACAGTCTTGTTAACGTGCCCAAAAGTGTGTCTTGAGGGTTGCCATCTGTATGCCCCAAGATCAGGCTTCCAGTTTCTCTAATCTTCCAAGACAGCCTACCTTGACCACATGTGGAACATTCCAGATCAAGCAAGCCCCTTGGCTTTGTGTACTGCAGAGCACACCTGGAGGGGGTCTGTCAGGTTGTTCACAATCCATCTGTGAGTGAGGACAGCAGATGAATGTACAGATGAACGTGCTCCTCCTGTCCTTTCTTGTTTAATGGCAAATCTGCCAAGCAGGACTACAGATGTAGAGTGCACAAATGAGCGCTCTCTTATCTTTTATTGCTTAATCTGCAAAAATAAACTGAAATCGCAGCACTACTTTCTGTATCTAAATTTGCACTAATGGCCTTCTGAGTGAAGATTTTAACATGACCTGAGGCTGGTTTCTGTCCTGATCCCATAACTATGACAAACCTGAAACACCAAGACCAATTGTTTTGAAAGTGGCAGTTGATGCTGGGTAACTCAGATTTTGAGTAATTAGAGGAACCTTAGGTGTGTGTTAATCTTTCTGAAAATCAGGTTATTTCTAGAAATACCTGGAATATCTGGGCAAATTTGTTACTTTTATAAAGCAATACAATATAAAAATATTGTTTAGCTTTGAATATTTTGTGCTTACTCACCATTAAGGCATCAGTACCAACTGAAGTCAATAATATTTAATTGGAACAAACTTAATTAAGATTTGTAAGTTCAATATAATATTTTTTGGTTGTTTTTCCATTGCCTTTATTTGACTTGTTTTTGTTGGCTTGAAAGCTTTTGGAATGGATTCGCCGGACAATTCCTTGGCTGGAAAACAGGACCCCAGAAAAAACAATGCAGGCTATGCAGAAGAAATTAGAGGACTTCCGGGACTACCGCCGCAAGCACAAACCTCCCAAAGTCCAGGAGAAATGTCAGCTGGAGATCAATTTCAACACCCTGCAGACAAAACTGAGAATCAGCAACCGGCCTGCTTTCATGCCATCAGAGGGGAAAATGGTTTCAGTAAGTAAAGGAGGCTTTAATATTCTGTTTGTTTTATCAATGATCTCCCAAAAAAGCCAATGTGAGGGATTGAAAAGCCATTCTAAGTCATTCTCAGAAACATCAGTTTGTTGTACTTTTTCAATACCAAACTCCTTTTACACATTCCCTTTTGTTCCAGAATCTTGCTTTCTAATAAGCATGCTCCTGCCTCTTTGAAGGCTTTCCCAAAAGCAAATTATCTGGAGATGCAAGACTATAGAGAGCTTCCTTTGGCAGTGTTATCAATACTTGTGTATCATTGGGCCAATGATTGCTTATTTAAGCAAAACTCAGTTGTTTCACTGACATTTTAATCATCAAACAAACAGACATTGCTCAATACATGTTTCTACATTTTTTCTATTCTGCCTTTTCTCTTATGTCTATGAAGATAAGACAGTCCATACCAAGAATTCTCATCTGCTGATAAATACTGTGGCTTGACTGGGTCAAAACATTTCCTGTGGAATCCAGCAAACCTGTTTCTCTACTCTATTCTATCATTGTGTTTTGTTTTTCATAAACAAAAAAATTGCTCTATCTGGAAAGGGTTATCGTCCACCCTCCATATGCAGAAAATAAGGGCCCCGTTACTTCAGCTTCCCACTCATGTCTTTTGAGTTTGCAAGAAAGCTCACAAAACTTTGTATACCACAGAAAGTGAAATGAATTTGTGTTCCAGGTAAAACATGCACCAAATCCTCTAGATAGTAATTACCTTGCTATTGTCCACTTGTGAAAGCAAAGCACTTTCATTTTGATAACACATAGATATATTATAAAAGAACACACACATTGTAAAATGGGAGGTAAAAGCAATATATTGTGAAGACATTGGACCTGCAGCCATGCTTGGAAACCATTTCTATAGGGGCTCCTTTCATAAATGCCCCTGAACACAACACACTGAGGAGCAGGTGTCCACACTAAAACACAACGCCCTGACAATGTGTTATATAATTCTGTGATTTTACAAAATCTGCACATAAAAACTTCTCTTTTTGAAGCCAAATTGTGAATGAATCAAAAATCTGTAAACGTAGATAAAAAGAGATTATAGTTTCATCCATCTCTCCCATGTATTCTCTTCACAGGATATTGCCGGCGCTTGGCAGAGACTTGAGCAAGCTGAGAAAGGCTATGAAGAGTGGCTGCTGAATGAAATACGACGACTGGAAAGACTGGAACACTTGGCTGAGAAATTTAGGCAGAAGGCTTCCACTCATGAACAGTGGGCATATGGTGAGGAGAGATGGCTTTTTACATTTTTAGTATTCGAATGTTTGAAGTCGACCTGTCAGTGCTGACTATTTGCCAGCTAGAAACTCACTCATAAGTAGTTTGGACAATTTCAGACAATCTAAAATAATAACAGATAAAATGTCAGGTTTTGTTGACTGTAGTAACGGTCCTAACTTGTTGGCATGTTGCTAATGAGATGTAACTGTAAAAATCATGCTTGAGGCAGTGAGTCAAACTTAATGGGAATATTCTGCATTTGAATAGAAGCCATTACTGCTAATGTATTCCTACACAGTTGTACACCAGGAATGCAGTCATACCACTGGCTAAGTGTGGAATTCTTAACAGAAATATTCTGAGTTTATTATTATTTGGTCATCATGATGTTCTGAATAGTCCAGATAAACTACATGATACTGGACTTGTGTCTGCTTTGCTCCAAACTCTTAATTATAAACTATTAATAGTTCTGGCTTCTAATGCTAACCTAACCTTACCTGTAGCTGTGACACCTGTAGGACCTTACAGTGACATTCAGTTTTGTTCGGGCCTATTAAACGTAGGTCTGCTCTATCATCCTGACGACTGTCTTCCTGTTTCTGCCATGCTTCTGGCTTTTCCCAGCTAGATTATTTTGACACTGTGAAAATGAATCAGAGTCCATCCTCTTACAGTTGCTGGAAGCATGCAAGGCTGTAAATGGTTGCCAAGCAGATACTAGAAGGGAAACTACAGCCCTGAGAGCCGATTTTCTGAGCATAAAAACTCCTCATGGTCACAAGTCATAGCTGTTGTGTAGGGAAAACTTCACATAAGCTGGTACACAGCAAGTGGAACAATAGTTGCTTCTGGCTCTAGGATTCACAGAGCTGCAAATGCCATGTGGTGAGTGCAGCTGCAGGGCCTGTCTGTGTGGATTCAGTTGTCCAACATAGGAGCTACTCAGCAGTAATATTTCAGTTTCTACTTAATCTTTGTTTCTCTAGCCTTTTGTAGATGAGTTGGCATTTTCCACTTAAAATTCAGAGTTCAATACAAAAGGCAGTCACACATCTCAGGTTTATTTTTTTTTTAAGTGCTGAAATGACTAATGAATTGAAGACAGAACATAAAAAAAGAATAACAGATCATTAGTAAGAGTGAAGCTGAGCATAGCAGTGTAATTTCTGGGTTTTTAAATCTATTCTACAAAAAATTATCACAGTGGTTTAGAGATACAGTTTTTGCTAATATACCATTTTTATGCCAGTTTCTCCAGCAATGTAGTACTCACTATTTTAGACCTGTATAAGCTGCCTATGCAAAACCCAGGACATTACTGTGAGAGCCTTAAAAATATATGTTTCTAATTAATATGTGCTGACAATTTGCTGCTGATTTCAGTAGGGGTGGGATTTAATCAAATCATATGAAATCATACATTTGATTTTCACCATGCCTCAACTAAAAAGTTGATTAAATTTACAATTTTCCTAACAAATAAATTGCTAAAAAATTAGTAATATTTTTATTTCCTCTTTCAGGCAAAGAGCAGACCTTGCTTCAGAAGGATTACGAGTCTGCCTCTCTGACAGAAGTCCGTGCCATGTTAAGGAAACATGAAGCTTTTGAGAGCGATTTGGCTGCTCACCAGGACAGGGTGGAACAGATCGCTGCCATTGCCCAGGAGCTGAAGTATGTTCCATTTAAAGGCTTGCAGCTGCTGACATTTAACTTTGCGATAAACTCTTTCCAATGAATTTGATAGTGTCATAGGTACCAACGAAGGAATTCCAGGCATAGCTTCATAAGTATATTATCTGAGCTGGTCACTGAGACCTTTCCCTCATCTCCCCCTTACCCCCAACCAAATATAGATATTCAACTGAACAAAACTATTTGAAAAGAAACATTTTAAACTTGACTTTACAGTAATATTTTAGATTAGCTCTACCCATGAGTCCATTATGGGTTGATGGGAATCCTGGAGGTGTTTATTTCTCAGTTCATATGGTCTGCTGAGAGGTATGAGCTATGAGTTGTTTAACTTAGAAAATAATTTCACTTACACAAATTACAGATTAAGTATCTTCACAAGAATATTGGTCCTTTCAAAATGCTTCACATCCCTTTATTATCTCTATAATAGTGGGTAATGCACTGACTTCCTGCAGATTTAACTGTCTCTAATATGCTTATTTTCACAATCTCTTGGTATTATATTTGGAATTGCCATTGTCTCCTTTTTACTGAAGGGACGCTGGAAACGAAATAATTTGCTCTCAGATTCCTGCCCTTGGCTTCCTTGAAGCTCTCCAAGCTACAATTTCTCACCTTGAACTGGCAGAACAGTTACTGCTCAGAAATGAAATCTTAGAAACATGCCCTTTTTTCACTTTGTGAAGGACCATGACTCACAAACAGCTCCATCTTCATTAACAATTAAAAATCAGATACTTGTCTAAAAATGTAGTGTATCATATCTCATAGCAGCAGCACTTACAGTAATTATGGAATTCCAATGGATTTAAAAGAAAAATTCCATCTTCGGGATTATTTAAAGGAAGAAAAATTAAGCATAGTGGGCAGACTAAGTACTGTGCTTTGGTTAATGTGAAAGAAATCAGAAAAAAACGCAGAGAATGGAGATTGCCCTGAATGAGTGAGATTATGAAACACTTTCTGGCATGCCTTGATCTCTGTTGTGGAGTTATTTCATAGGATGGCTTGGGTTGGAAGGGACCTTAATGATCATTTAGTTCCAAGACCCCTACCATGGATGAGGACATCTTCCACTAGATCACATTGTTCAAAGCCCCATACAACCTCGCCCCACACCTCTGGGTATGGGACATCCACAGCTTCTCCAGGCAACCTGTTCCAGTGCCTCACCACCCTCACAGTAAAGAATTTCTTCCTAATATCCAGTCCAAACCTGCCCTCTTCCTGTTTAATGCCATTCCCCCTTGTCGTCATTGAAAGTACCTCTCCAGCTCTCCTGTAAGTCCCCTTTAGGCACTGGAAGGCTGTCGTAAGGTATCCCCAAAACCTCCTTGTCTGGACAGCCCCAAGTCTCTCAGCCTGTCTTCTTAGGACAGATGCTCCACCACTCTGATCATCTTTGTGTCCCTTCTCTGGACCTGCTCCAACAGGTCCATGTCTTCTCTGGGGATTCCAGAGCTGGATGCAGGGTTCCAGGTGGGGTCTCAGCAGAGCAGAGCAGAGGGGCAGAATTCCCTCCCTGGCCCTGCTGTCCACACTGCTTTGGATGCAGCCCAGGACACGTTTGGCTTTCTGGGCTGGGAGTGCCCATGGCTGGGTCATATTAACTTCTTGTCTAGCAACATCCCCAAGTCCTTCCTCCAAGGGCTGCTCTCAATCCATTCTCTACCCAGCCTCTATTTGTGCTTGGGATTGCCCCGAGATTTGTTTCTCTTTATACTAAAGAAAGTTTCTGTAACACCTAATCATTGCTACTTCAGCTTTATGAATTATGAGAAACTTTGGGAATGTAGCATACATAGCACAGCATCTGCTTACCAGTGTTTTGAACCCTCTGTCCTTTACCTCTGGTGACGCCAGTGAGCACTGTATCCTGTCTATTTTGGGATTGTCTCTTCTCAGTTGTTTCAGTAATTTGCTGTGTGAAGTAAAACAAGTTATTTGTGGCCTGGGCTGCAAAGGTGCTGAAAGCTGATTGCATTTAGAGATGCTCTAATTTGACTTCTCTGCTTCTCCATACAATGGTGCTATCAGTGCCTGATTTTTCACTGTGACTGTGTAACTGAATTAGGCTTAATGCCCATGGGGAACACTGAATGAAAGGTCATAAAGGTCAGGTTTTATCACTGGTGCAAGCAAATGGGCAGCTTCTATTTAAATACTGATTTTAATTATTTATACATAATTCCTCCCACAATAAAATTATGGAGGAAAATGCTAATTTCTTTCTTAATCCATATTTTTAAAGAAGGACTAATGTCTGAATGCTAAGAAATGTGCATTGGCATCTTGATACAAAGACTGTTGAAGTCAGTGTGGATATTTATTTCTTGATTTTCATTTGGTTGGTGGGTTGGTTGTTTTTTTTCCTCATCACTGGAGCAGGCCCTTACAGAAAGCATCATCGTCTGTGTCTAAATTCCAAGTCAGTACACCTCCATGTTTTGTTTTAATCATCTCTTGGATGCCTAAAGTTGCAATTTCAAAGGAGAACTATTGCTGTATGACCTTGAACTCTACTAGTTACAGTTTCCTCTCCTGGTATTTCTGCTACAGCTCAGTCCACTGTGTGCTTAAGGTTAAAGTTGCTAAAACTTGTTGATTGATGTTATTTAATAGAGAATTTATGTGTGTATGCAAACAGGCAATTCCAGCCAGGATGCTGCTATAAGATTGTTGTGTTCCCAGCCTATATAAACTTAGATATTCCTTGGCAAAGAGGCATGACAGGGCTTGGATAGGGCTTTATACAAAGCTGAAGGGGAGAGGCATTTCTAAAATGAGATTTGCCATTTATGACATAGTAAATGCTCATTTGAGTAAGCTGTGCCATAAAAACCCATATTAATTTATTATGTGCTAATTTCAATGTTTTCAAACATCAAGACAAAAATTTTGGAAAGTAGTTTCTTGTATATCTGTCACTTGTAGTATAGTGACTGATTTTCAGCCAAGCAGACCATTATCTGTAAGACTGATTTTAGAGTCATTTTGATTCTGGAGACCTGGGCTCAAATTGTGCTTACGTGCATGGTTAACATGAGCCTTGTTCTGAAGCACTGCTAAAACATGTTGCTCAGCAGGTTATTTTTGTGGCACTATCACTGTTCCCAAAGTGAGCTCACACTTAAGTGTTTCTCTGGATCAGGTCAAAATTTGACTGGATTTTTAATTTTTGACAAAGAAGATTGAGTTGCTCATAAGATCAATAGTGGTAACTTAATGACTTTAAATTCCAAAGGCTGTAGGTTTCAAGTGGCCAAACAAATAGAAAGATTGTTCTCTCAGAAAGTCTGTAACACATGAGAAGCAGTACTTCACGCACTGCATTTTTACAAAATGTAAATCTAGTCTCCTCAACATTGAGAAATATACAAAAATTAATAGCACGGGGTATGTAAGCCTGTGTTTTATTTCCAGCTAATTAATCCTTGAGTTATTACTTCATCTGCTCCTGCTTTGAGCAGAAAAATGTTCTTTGATACCTATAATACACTTACTTGAAGTAAACAACAGCAGGCCAGAAAGGTAGTGGAGCTACACTGCTTAATGCCACTTGGTAAACTAACGTAGGATTTAGTTAGCACCATGAGTGCCCTTTTAAAAATTTGTTTTGATATTATTCTCCTACCTATTTGTCTGCAGCACATATCCCTGGAAGGAACAGGATAGTAGAGATCTTGCGGGGAATGACTGAATCTCCCTGGCAGAGCTTGTGGAGGAAGGTGGCGTATCACCTTCCAGGACTTTGACCACAGCTGGTACAATCAGTCCCTCACTTTCATGGAAGGACACCTGCCCTTACCCTTAATTGACAAAAGGAGATAAGTGATCCATTGAAGCAAAAATAAAGTTTGCTCACTCAGGAACATAATCTAATAAACTTAATATGCTCTAAAAAAAAAAACAAACCAACTTTCAGCCAAAAGCTCCTGACAGCAAAATCAATCTCAGCCTGTTTCATCCAAGACTCTATGCTTCTAACTTAAAGTTTCTTAGCAGAGAGGTGACTTTTGTTGTACCCCTTGAAGGCTAATGAAAAGGCTTCCAAAGAAGGAAGTGAGTTTTCCAGTTAAGGAGCCCTTGTACAGTGTGACTTGCTGTCAGTTTTCTCTTTACATATGAGAATTTACTTCCACAATTCTGGGGTTTTTTTTGTTATTTTTAAAACTTGTTTAGAGGATTGGATTAGAGAATACCTAGGCAAACTTGACATCTTACAAGTCTATAGGCTCTGATGGGCTGCGTCCATGAATGCTAAAAGAACTGTTAGATACCATAGTGAGGCTGCTCATGATGATCTTTGAAAGGCCATGGCAGTCAGGAGAGGGGCCTGAGGACTGGAAGAAAGCAAATGTCACCCTAGTCTTCAGCAATGGCAAGAAAGAGGACTCAGGGAGCTACCAGCCTCCAGCCTCATCTCAATCCCTGGCAAGGTGATGGAGTGTCTGATTCTGGAGGCCTTCTTTAGCCAGAGAAGACAGGAAGGTGATCAGGAGTAGTCAGGTAAATCACGCTTGACCAACCTGGTTGCCTTCTACAATGAGTCAACTACCTGGATGGATGTGGGAAGACCAGTGGGTTTTGCGTCTCTTGATTTTAGTGAGGCTTTCAACACCATCTCTCACGACATCCTCATGGGCACAGTCATGAAGTGCAGGCTGGATGAGTAGACAGTGAGGTGGATTCAGAACTGTCTGAATGGCAGATCCCAGAGGGTTGTACCCAGTGGCACATGGTTGAGTTGTCACTTGTGGTGTCCCCCAAGGTCCAGCACTGGGCCCAATGTTGTTCACCTTGTCCATCAATGCCTCAGGTGAAGGGGCAGATGCCTCCTCAGCAGGTTCACTGACAACACAAAGCTGGGAGGAGGGGCCAGTACCCCAGAGGGCTGTGCAGCCCTCCAGAAGGACCTGGGCAGGGAGGGGAGCTGGGCAGAGAAGAACTGACTGAAATTTATCAAAGGCACGAGCAGGGTCCTGCACGTGGGGAGGAAAAGCCCCTGCACCAGCACAGGCTGGGGGCTGAGCTGCTGGAAAGCAGCTCTGTGGAGAAGGACCTGGGGGTCCTGGTGGACAACAAGCTGCCCAAGAGCCAGCAGTGCGTCCTCATGGCCAAGAAGGCCAAAGGTGTCCTGGGATGGATTAGGAAGAGCATTGCCAGCAGCTCAAGGGAGGTGATCCCGCCCCTCTACTCAACCCTGGTGAGGCCACATCTGGAATGCTGGGTCCAGTTCTGGGATTCTCAGTACAAGAGAGACATGGAGCTCCTGGAGCAGGCCAGTGGAGGGATACAGGGATGATGAGGGGACTAGAACATCTCTCTTATGAGGAAAGGCTGAGGGAGCTGGGCCTGTTCAGCCTCGAGCAGAGATGACTGAGAAGGGACCTCATCCATGTCTATCAGTATCTAAAGGGAGGGTGCCAAGAGCCAGGCACTTCTCAGTGGGGCTGAGCAATAGGACAAAAGGCAACAGGCAGAAACTGATGCACAGGAAATTCCATCTGAATATGAGGAAGAACTTCTTCATTGTGAGAGTGACTAAGCACTGGAACAGGTTGTCAGGAGAGGTTGCATAATCTCCCTCACTGAAGATATTTAAGAACTGCCTGGCCTCAATCCTGTAACATATGCTCTAGGATGACCCACTCTAGTCCCTTTCAACCTGACCCACTATGTGATTTTGTAATTCTGTGATTCTGTTATGGTATTTTTTTTACCTGTTTTACTATTCTTTACTTTCAACAGTCAATCTGAAGCTTCTTTTAAATGAGAATGGTTCTCATACTTCTCAGGTTTTTCCCAAACCAGATTGCTCTGACTGGGCTTAGAAGAAACAACATGAACACTGCCCCTGGCCTACAGAGCTGATGGCTTCTGGCCTCTGGCTTCACAGAGGAAAGCTGCCTCTGTTCTCATTTTGTCCTCTGCGATTCTCTGTATTACTGGCAGTGTGATCTGTTCACTCCTCTTGCCAATTGCCTAGAGAAGAATGCTCAAACAAAAAGGGAACAAATTCTATTAGGACTTGCTGTCTTGTTCAAGCCTCAAAGTAAACCTTAGATTCATTATTGCCATGTGTCACATATTTACAGTCCCTGTAACGTTTAGTACTGGGCACAGTGTTCTCAAGGCAAAGCCAAGAGCTAAATTCAATGAATGGTGATGCACCAATAAAAGGGAGTTTCCAAAGTGTCAAACACATGTATTATGGATGATTTTCATTTGCCACTGAGATCAAAAGTTCAGTTTGAAGCAGAGTCAGTCCAGAATCTCAGGACATAACCTCAAAAATTTATTCCAGTCTCAGTCTGAATAGTAAGTTTCTTTCTTCAGGATTATACTAGCCTATTAAGCAGGTGAAAAAGCAATGGTAACTGTTGTCCTTTGTGAATGCACTCATTCATCCTGGTGGCATATGTGGGTCTGGAGATCCCTGTTCTCTGAAGCAGCCAGTTCTGGGGTGTAGATCTGTGAGGAGATCCTGGAGAGGAAGATGAAAATTGTTCTCTGTTCCCCAGATCCTGCGAGCCCCTATTAGTACTGACAGGCTTGTGAGAGGTTATACTTTGAATGCAACCTGATTTGTGTTTCTCAGTTAAATAATTTCAAAGCATATAAGGAAAGGATCATTGGATTATTTAAAACAAAGTGGATATTTCAGACCAATTAATTAAAAAAGGTACCAATCTTTGCAAACTTGTTAAAGACCAAGACTGAAACATTCTGGCCATCAGGGGATCAAATTGCTTGTGTCACAGGAATAACTACGACAAAGATGCTTGGACACCTTAAGTGTGATTAATACCTGGGTGTCACTTGATTTTTCTCAGAACAGAGGGGATTGATCCTGTTCCTGTGCTGTGCTTCTTGAAATGCTGAATGCCTAAACACAATGTCTGTACTGCAACACTTGCTCACCTTAGGAGAAATATTGCAAAGAAGAGGGGAAGAATTATTGAGGGGCAGTGGATGTGTGGACACTGCTCCTGTCTTTCAAAAAGTCACACAGAGTTTTGCCTTTGCTCTTTCCTAGTGAACTGGACTACCACGATGCTGCAAGTGTCAATGATAGATGTCAAAAGATATGTGACCAATGGGACAGTCTGGGAACACTCACCCAGAAAAGGAGAGAGGCACTGGAGGTAAACCATATAATAAGGATCAGCAGCTCAGCTGAGGAAGGGAGAGGGAAATGAACCATTTATTTCAGATCTGGAAATGGTGCATTTGAGCATCCACTTTGGAGTCCAAAGAGCAAAAAGCCTTATCTCAGATAATTTTAATTTTTGTGTGGTTACTCTTGCAAATGGACTGAATTACTCAGAGTAGACTTGACAGTTCTGAGCTGCCACAGACAGTTGTAATGCAGCAACAAATGTCATGTGGTTTGTAGCACCCCTCTGTGGGAATCTGATGTCCAGCAAGGCTAAAAAAAGCTGTTGGTTGGTTACCTTTTCATACCAGTCTGAGTTTGCAGTCTTGCATACCTTTCTGTCCAGCAGTAAGTTAGTTTTTGGTAGTGAGTATTTCAAAGCACTGAGATACTTTGCAAAACCTTGTTCTGTTGGAAAAGAGGAAGTCACACACATAAATGCCAAGGTGAGAAATGTGTAATTCTTCCTTTTTGTACTTAAAAGAAATTGGCAAATCAAAATCAGCAGATTTTAATTCATTTGCAGATAGATCCCAATAAGAAAAATACTTAATATACATGCATATTAAAATACTTAAAATATTAGTATTATACTTCACAAGCATACACCCACTCCTTTTAATGTGTTGCATATGAGAGTACTACTGCAATTAGTCCTATTGCCTCAAGAGGGAATCCTTAAAGCGGGTGGTGAAGTCAATGCAATCAAATGCATTTCAAAAAATGAGGCATGACTTTGTTTCTGGGTGGGTATGTGGTATGTGTGGAGCTAGATTTTGCCCTAATAACAAAAGAATGCACTTTTCCCAACCCGTACAGAGGACAGAGAAACTGCTTGAAACAATTGATCAGCTTCACCTGGAGTTTGCCAAAAGAGCTGCTCCTTTCAACAACTGGATGGAAGGTGCTATGGAAGACCTACAGGACATGTTTATTGTTCATAGCATAGAGGAAATTCAGGTAATTGTATTATTTCCTGCATCTACACCCAGCAGCCAGGATGTTTGAGAGCCTGAAAGAGGAGCTGTGCTTATTTACAGCAGATCTTCCAGATGCTGGAAGAAATGTTAGAGTTTTCATGCTTTCCCTCTCTGTTTCCGATTTTAGAGTTTAATCTCTGCACACGATCAATTTAAAGCTACTTTGCCAGAGGCAGATGGTGAACGACAGGCCATACTGTCAATCCAGAATGAAGTTGAAAAAGTCATCCAGAGTTACAGCATGAGAATAAGTGCAACCAATCCTTACAGCACTGTTACAGTCGAAGAGATTCGTAGCAAGTGGGAAAAGGTAATGTATGCTAAATTGCTAAATACAGAAAGGACATTGTAGCACATTATTCCGCTTGAGAATTACTGAGAATATTCAGAGAACTTTACAATACGTCTCTAAATTATTCTAGATCATCAGATGCCAGAATGAATTTCTACAGTACCTTATGCTCTCCTTTATGCTTGCCCAGCTCACTTCACAATATCCCTTGCTCCTGTCATGCAATATTACCTATGTCCTCTTTGTCTTTCTGCCAGGACAAGAGAAGCATGTGTTGAGGCTGGTGCCTGGCTAGGGGTGCTGTTAAAATACAGGAAATGATTGCATTCTTTCTCTGTAGACTTACTTGTTCTATTTGTTTTTAAACTATTGAATTGTGCCTACTCACCTTTAGTGCCCTCCCACTGTAACAGGTGAAGCAGCTGGTGCCTCAGAGGGATCAATCCTTGCAGGAGGAATTAGCCCGCCAGCATGCCAACGAGCGCCTGCGCCGCCAGTTTGCTGCTCAGGCCAATGTCATCGGGCCATGGATCCAGACCAAGATGGAGGTGAGTGCCAGACCCTCATGCTGAAGCTGATGAACAAAGTGATTTTTAATTTTTTCATCTTTATATACAGGGCAACAGCAAAGTCAATGACAGTTCGCCAGCTGTTTGAGCCTAAACTATTTAGCACCTGTTAAGATTATTCTTAAAACTTTGTGGAACTTTGTACAAGTGGTACCTTAATGGTAGACCAAGAGATTCAGCTTTGAAAAAATCAATCACTAACCAATTACTGTTTAGCTTCTGCTTTTTGTAGAAAAGATACCAGGTTCACTGGGGTCTCAACACTAATTCCAGATATAAATCTGACACGTTTCTTTTGAAATGTGTTTTCTACAGTAAAGTTTCTCATCTCCACTGTATGAAGGTGTTATTACTGTTGCTTTTTAGTATAAAATACAACATATTTATGTGAACATTGGTCAATTAGCACAGCTGAAGCTTAAATTTTGTGGGACTGGGGGGGTGTCTTTTTTTTCTCCTGACAGGAAATTGCCCGCAGTTCTATTGAAATGACAGGGCCTTTGGAGGACCAGATGAATCAGCTGAAGCAATATGAGCACAATATAATTAATTATAAACACAATATTGACAAACTGGAAGGAGATCATCAGCTTATTCAAGAAGCCCTGGTGTTTGACAACAAGCACACCAACTATACCATGGAGGTAGCCATTTACTCCCTTTTCTATTTATTAGTTCATTCTGTCCTCGTGTGCTGTGTAACTACCTGCCCTGATTTAAAGGGACTGCCACAGCAGAGGGAATTTGGCAGGCTTTCTGACAATCTCATAAGACTTGTTTTATTTTCATTTATTTTCATGTTTTAGTGAAGGAATACCCATTTAGTTTCGTATTTTTCTGAAGGCCATTTTTATTTTTAGTGATCGTTGGTCATAATACAGAGTTAGTGGTATGGAAAAAGTATCACATAAATATTTAGAGCTGATTTATTTCTTATTGTACCTTTTACACTCTTAAAAGAATATATTTGCTTCTGTAATAACTCAGAATTTTCTCTCATAGCACATCCGTGTTGGATGGGAGCTCCTGCTTACCACCATTGCTCGAACTATCAATGAGGTTGAGACTCAGATCCTCACAAGAGATGCCAAGGGTATCACCCAGGAACAGATGAATGACTTCAGAGCATCATTCAATCACTTTGACAGGGTACAGTACTCCTGCTTTTTCTCAACTAGCAATATTTATACTTCCCAAAAGCGAGTTTCTTGGCATTCCAAACATAAGCCTTTTAAAAAACCTTCAAATGAGCTAGCAATGGGCTCTTTTTAAAAGAGAAAAAAAGATCAGTTAAGAAAGAATTTATAAAGTCATGGGATGGCTTGGGTTGGAAGGGGCTTCAAAGATCATCTAGTTCCACTCTCCCCACCTTGGGCAGGGGTACCATCCACTAGATCATGTTGCCCAGGGCTCCCCACAGCCCAGTAGCATTGTGCAAATAAATTAAAGATTAATTTTTGCTTTTTAAGTGTAATGCAGAGTTATAGCTCTGCTAATATGATTTAGTATTTGTTCAAATAATAAGCAGAACTGCATAAATTCATGTGTTTTGGAAAATAACATGACTCTTTTATTTTAAGACTGTACAGTATGTTCTAAGTACTTGCTGTTGTTTCTATCTCATTAAATTTAGCTGTAATCTATATCACAGAGGTTTTTTTCCCCTTTGAATCACAACTTGTGTCCCTAGAAATTTATTTGTAGGGAATATAGTTGGGACACTTACAGCTGTCCAGGAATATCTTTTATTTTTCTGGCTGTATGTGGGAAATAAGAGGCTGTTCCTTTTTTTAGTTTTCTAAATATGGATGAATAAAAAAGTAGGAAGGAAAATTGTGCTGTGAAGAAACTTAACTCACTTCTGTGAGTTATGCAGTATTTATGGACAGGGTGTTATAAAGGTAACTATTAATATACACAATAGCAAAATATATGCAGATGGGGATCTGACATTTGCAGTTGGAGAACAATCTGAACATGAATTAATTCTGATGCCTCTGTGCTCACATGAACCCACCTTTAAAACCAAGTTCACAGTTCAAATACTGAAAACATATAATGCAGCACCAGTCTGTCAAGTCAGTCCTTCAAATAATTTCAGGGTACAGCAAAATGCCACTTCCTTTTCACCTACATCCTGTTGGTCCAGCTCAATTCAAATCGGTTGCCCATACATGCACTTTCATTTGATATGCAATGGATGCAGATAGTCAGTTTACTAAGCCTTCTTTAGACTGCACCTAACTATTTAAGAAGAAGACCAGAATTATCAAACCTCTGCTTGCTGAAGAAACATACAAGCAGAGGGAAATGTAGCTACACAGAACTAGGAATGGACTCTATGGAAAAATCTTAATGTGATTCTAGTACAGCATAATTCTTTTTTGTATTTTCTAAGAAAGCAGAATATAACATCACAAAAGCAGAGATAGTTTTCCTGGGGTGGAAGGAAGTAGCATACCAAATGGCTTTCCCAATGCACGGGAGCAAATAATTGAGCAATTAGAGCTATTAAAAGCAGACATAGTACCAGGCCTGGATAAATTACATGCCTGAATTGAGAGACTTCTCTAAGGGAAACCAAGGTGTTTGCACAAAGATTTGACAGTTCCCTAAAGATAAGGAGGCAAAGTGACTGAATCCAAGTCTATTTTATGCTGGATGGGCATCTCTAGCATCCCTGTACCTTTGTAGCTCATAGGTGAGTTCTCTGTCCTACTTGCAGCAAGGCTGGCTCTGTGGCAGAGGAAATATCACAGTCAGCGCTTGGTGCCTCAGGCTGCTTGAAGGGAGAAGCTAAATCCTACACCAACCAGCCCTACTGTCATGGATTTTCAGGCTTTGCAGATGCAGTAAGACACTGAAATACGAAAGCATAACACAGAGCAAGGCCTTAGGAAAGGCTGTATGACCTGAAAGGAGGAGGTTGTGTCACACAGCTGCTAGCACGCTGGAGATGGGCTACAACAATAATGAGCAACACAAAATTGCTGCCCAGCTCTTAGATTCTTACGTGTTCCTGACTGTCTCTTTCCTCAGGCTATAATGGGTCATGGCTTTAGGCTGTGTCCCTTTTGTCCTGGCTCCTGTTGAAGGAAGCCTGAATGGCCAGGTCAGAAGCAGAAGGTGACAGATGTTTTATCTGTCATACATCCTCATCTGTTTCTGTGGCCTCAACAACCTGGGCCTGGTCTGCAAGCTTAGCTGTAGACCCTGCCTTTCCCCATGACAGATATAATCCAATGGCTTAAAAAGAGAGGTCTGAAACGATCACATAAGGAAAGCACCATTTTACAAATGCCCTCTTTAGTATACCCCACCCCTCAGAATCAAACAAGGGAAACTGGTCTAGGTGGACGTTTGCACTGACAGAGTGTAACTATTATTTTCTCAGTAGCATAATGCAAGTTAAAGAAAGGAAGAAGATAAGATCTAAAATGACTCAACCATCAAGCCAGGCTTTTTGCAGGAACAGATAGTAGAAACACTGATAAAAGAGAAGTTTATAAGGATTAAATTACACTGTTATTTAATGGACAGATGCAACTCAATCTACAAAGGCTAGAAGGAGGCTTTGAACAAACATGTTGGAGAAAGACAGGCTTGTTTTTCATTTTTCTATCTTTCCTGTGTCCTTGCACATTTGAATATTTAGTGTTGGTGAATGAAGGCAATTCAGGGTACTTCAGACTTAACTTCAGTGTACATAAAATAATGAAGACTTTATATTTGTTCATCTTTAGAAAGAGAAGGCAGTAATGGATTATTTTATGGTTTTGATTTCCTTAAATAGAAATGAAGATAAAACTGGATTATCTGAACATAAGCACTAGCATGAAAAATACTGTCTTCTTCATGTCAGATGGAATTAACAATATATGTACAAATTTTGTGGCACTTAGCAGTATTTCTGAATGCTTGATATAGTTTAAAATACACTTGAAGGATTGGATTGCTGTTCACCATGATGAATAGCCAGAAAGGATCCCAAAAATTAATACTGTCACTGACAAGGAGGCTTTAAATATCTAAGTACAACAGAATAATTTATGCATGGTATAGCTCTGACTTGTGTGGCATTTCTCACATTTAAGACATTTCTTAATGTCTGACAGTGTGTGTTGAGGATGTCAGCAAAGTACTAATATGCAATTCCTTTCCCCATTTTAAAGTATGTATTTTGGTACACATAAATCTAAAAACTCTTTTTAGGGTGCTTCTAGAAACAACTTCCTTTACTTGTGAATCTGAAAAAGGAACCCCTGTCTTCCTCCCTGAGAAGAATATATTAAAAAAAAATTCTCACAGTGCATGTGAGAATTACAAGGGCAGGAAGAGTCACGCTTCTCTCAGTGCATCCCCAGCAGAGATGTGCTGGCACAGAGAGCTTTGCAAGTCATCCTTGAAAAGGCAAATGGCAAACAGGCTCTCTCCCCTTGCTCATGGGGGCGTGAGCCCTCTTGGCTCTTGTGTTCCCAGCAGGCATGTACACATGCTGGCACCCCAGGGGTTATTCCTGAGGGTGCTGATGCTTACCCTTGCTTACCCCTGCTGCCCCACTCCTTGCTAGAAATTGTGCCTGAAGGCACAGTCTAGTTGTAGTTATAAATATAAATCTTTAGCATTGCTGCTATATTTCCTTCCTTAATGTGACTGCATGGAGAAAAAAAGAGAAAGTGGGACACAATGTCTGAATCACAGAAGCGGTTTAGAAGTGTTCAAAATGGTGCATAGCTGAATAATGGTATGCAGCCAAATCAGGATACCACACAGATAGGTTGTCAGTCACTGGTTTTGACATTTCTTTATGCAGGGATTCCTTTTTCAGATTAAGTATATTTAATAAATTCTAAATAAGATTGCAAAGTACGTGATGAAATATCTGCAGCTGCTCTCCCTGTACTATTTTAATGGCTGCTAATACATTCTACTATTGATTTTTTTGCAAACTCCAGATTTCAAGTAGGAGCTCTGCATGCAGAAAAATAGCGTCATGCCACCCTATATTTTGCTAACAGAAAAACAACAGCTCTCTATTAAAGGAATCATATGTTTAGGCTTATGCAGGTCGATTAGCATTCAGGAAAATTAAGGACATATTTAAGAATGGATTAGTTTGACTCAGAAGTTCACTTGTTTTATAAGGTCACATATAAGTCACAAGAAGAAGGGAAAAGATTTCTGGGGACTAATAATGAAACATGAAGGAGATTTTAGTGTTTTTCTTTGCATTGGAAGGAAAATAAAAACAAGGCAAAGTTATTTATATTTGTTAAAAGATTAATTTCAGCTCCTAATGTTGGTCTGCAAACAATAAAAGTAAATGTCAAGAACCATTTCCAATTGAGAAAGCCTCCACATGGGCTTGATCTATGCTTTAATTGCAAAATGCCATTGAATTCCATGAAACTCTGATATACTTCAAAGATGCTTTTTTTAGGCACCATATGATGAAGATTTGAAAATTTCACTACAAGAATGTGAAAACCTGCTATAGCACTTGGCACTACTACTTGGACCCTCACTGGGGAGTCCCACTTAACCATATGACTGTTCTGAGCTGCAGCACAACCACTGCACTTCTCTCCTAAAGAAAATGGTATTTTGCAGCATGTGCCAGCCCCTCACTCCCATCTGCCCTTCACTGCCTCAGCTCCTGCTGCTGTGTGTGCCTGGCTGGGCAGCTCCTGCACACACTGCCCACCCACCCACCCACCCTCTGTGGATGGGGTGGTAGCTGGTGATCCTCCACCAACACCGACTAGAGGAGATGGTGGGGTAGGATTTGGCTCTTAGCTCTCATTTTTGTATGATTTTGTTTGCAGTCACACAGAAGTATCTTCAGCTTTAGAAATGAGGTAAAATGAATAACTTCACCCCTGGTGGGACCTGCCATAGCCTGTCTCCAGGACAGCTTTTGAAAAGTTTCAAACCAGCCTAGATTAACATTTTGAGAATGATAAAATAAGCCAATTTGAATGCTTTATAGCATCATCATAGCTTTATAGGAATCATCATATAAAATGGAAATATTAAAGGCTAGAAACTACTGTGATTATGGCTCTTAACTAAATGCTGCTCCAGATTTGTAACTTTGCTTTTTTCCTCTTCATTGACTTCCCACTGTTAGTTTTCATCTTTCTTTTATGGGGGTGGTGGATGTTGATGCAGAGGGAGTCAATAACAGCATGATATTTTAAAAATGCATGGTGTTATTAACTTACTAAAGCACCACTTCATCCTATTAGTATATTAAATAAGCCCAGTGCATTTGTTAAACTCTTATAATTTTACCTATGCATAGCTATATAGAAATGTTCAAAAATAAATTATTCATCTAGCAGGCAAGTATGTAGCAGACAGAAAACCTTGGATCTTCTCCAAACTATCTGTAAAATCAATAAGGGTAATAATTTTTCATCTTGGAATATCTCCTTAATTGTATTTATGTTAACTCACTCTAAAGTACCCCTCTGATAGGACACATTTTGTAAGAACAGGAAGAAAAAGACAAGCCAGTCTGTTTTAAAGAAGTTAGTGGGACTTTCTTCACCTGCAAAATAGAAAAATATATTGGTTCAGAACCATGCTCCAGTTTGATGTGGTTTTACTAGGAACCATTTAACCTGGAATTCAATGTATGTTTAAAGTCAGTTTTCAAAGCAAAACCTGACTACATATATTGTTAAAGAAGACTGATAACTGAAAATAAGTTGTCAATTATAAATTTATTTTGTATTTGTCTCCTTTGAGATATGCATATTATATTAAGTAGTATTACCAGATCAAGAATGAAGTAACAGTAATTGAGTGGGGAAACCATGTTTTGCCCGGGTTCTGTGATATTTTTATTGCATCTCACATACACTGAATCACAGAATCACAGAATTACTGGGTTGGAAGAGACCTTCAAGATCATCGAGTCCAACCCATTCCCTGACACCTCAACTAAACCATGGCACTGAGTGCCACATCCAGTCTTTTTTTAAACATATCCAGGGATGGTGACTCCACCTCCTTTCCGGGCAGACCATTCCAGTACTTCCAGTACACTGCATGACAACAGAAAAGGAAGGAAGCAAATGGAAGTTCATAGAATGCAATCTGCCTTGTTAGCAAAGGTATTTTTAAAAAAAGATGGAAGGAATCAGAGTTTTAACTCTGTAGTTGAAGTGAGGACCCTCTTCTACTAAGAAAAAGTCTAAAGAATGAAACTGCAAAAACTGCACACTTTTTAGGTAATTCATTGCATATGTTGACATTACATTTCCATGAAATTCTGGAAGAATGTAATTTTTAATTTGTGAATGGAAGGTTCTTTACTAACCAACTAACCTGATCTGTGACTTTTCTTTCCTTTCCCCTTCCCAAATGCATGGCCTGTGATGGGATGCTAGGACGAATCTGACAATCTACAGTCTGATGAATTTAAAGCCTGCCTCATCAGTCTAGGACAGGTTGGAAATGACTTGCAGGTAGAGGAAACTAAAATAATTCTATTTTCAGATGTAACAATAGCCAAAAAGTTTGCATGTTTAAACTCCAGTCTGTTGGTCATAATGCTTTGAAAAGATCCTGCCTCTGGGAAGACAACTGGTTTAGATGGACTGTCAGCATCACTTTGGGCTATATTTTTTTCATTTTTCAAAGATTCTTCAGTTTGTTTGTTTTACTTGGTTTGAGGTATTTTATTTGGACACTACTAGATGACTAGGAGAGCTCTTATGCTTGTTGCATTCAGACTTTTGTCAATTTTCCTTCCCTCAGGCTCAATACAAGTTCTCTTACGCTCTCTCCTAATACAGGATGACACAATTCTCTCCAAGCCACTGCAATCTATCACAGCACAGAAGAAAGATTTATTTGCCTTCTTACTCTCATGCCATTTTGTGTTTACTTAGCCTCAAGTCTAGAATGTTGCAGATATGTTATTGCCTGGAAAATGAGCAACCTCATTTCATACTAGGTCTTCAACTGATCTCCTAAGTCTTGCAGGTCTCATCCTTTAAGCCATTATGCACATCTCTGCTGTATTCAGGGTCTTGACAGCCTGCAGTCAGAGGGAAAATCCCTGTACTTATTTCCCATATATCAGCAGACTGCTCTCATAATGTATTTACTTTGGCCTTGGAATGAAGTATTTCATTTTTTTCACTGTAGTTTTGGCTGCTAGAGATTCCACGCAGAACATTTCAAAGATATTTCATATCAGGGAGGCAGCTTGAACATCTACTGAGTTTGACTAATTTAGTAACAAATTTTTCTCCTCGCTCTTCTCTTTGTCTTCTCTGGTTGTGTTCTCTGTATTCTTGTCCCATTCATCTCCTCCCTTATCTCTCCCCTGACCTTTCCTGACGTTACTTTTTTTGTGGTGAAAATGTCTCTTTCCTGTGTGTAATATGTTAGTTACTTCTTCCTCTTTTTTTAAAACTGATGATGGTTCTGGTGACCTGATCGGGCAACATCAATGAATACTGTTCATGCACTGGATCCAATATGCCAATGGTCCAAACTCATCATCTCTCTGGAAATTACCTTGGATTCTTCAAACCCTCCCTTCTATATTCCTTACATTGTTTTGGTCGATAGAGGAAGAATGGATTGATGGACCACGATGATTTCAGAGCTTGCTTAATTTCAATGGGTTATGATTTGGTACGAGCTTTAAGAAAAAATCTCAGCTGATTCTGCTTGCAGCTAAAATGTTAACCACAGCAATACTAAAGCTTATCTAAATAGAGAGGATACTAATGTCATTTACACTAGAGATAATACTTTCTTTGCTTTTTCTTTATTTTCAAATGGTTAAAAGGGAAGTTAAAAGTAAAACAAGACACTTGAAAACCATATTCTATGGTGCACTGCATTGCTCTTTGAATTAATGAAACTTTAAAAATTGAAATTTACAGTTATTAAACTGATGTTTTTGTAATTTTATCCTTTTCTACCTGCATGACGAAGAATGAGTTTGATACTGTTTAATTTTTATAAACTTGCCTTGGGGGTTACATTTTTCTTGCTTCAATTATTTGTTCTAAAAATTTCCTCTGGCGTTCACCTTTTTTATGGAAAAGAAAGAGATTATCCTTAGTTAAGCTGTCCTGTATTTGGCATGAAATTTTCAGAATTGTTTCCCTTCTTAGTTCTGTGGGTCTGTGACTACCCTGCTTGTTGGGCTATTGTTTCACTTCCCTGCATGATGCCTAAATTACAATGGCTTTAGGATGAGATGGAAAATGAAGTGTTAAGTTAGAACAAGCTAAACTGGTACTGTGGGAGGGAGAGAATATGGTGACATTTAATTGAAAGGTACATATTATGTATTCAGGACAAAGGATACACTTTCCAAAAGCACAGTCCTTTTTACAGAAGCGGGGTGGGCATTTAAGGTGCAGATTTAATTGGCTCTGATTGTTGATGTTCCCAAGTCAGGAAGATGCTTTATAAGCTCTATAGCCAGCGGTTCCGACTGGCTCATGAGAGGCTCGGGCTGCTGGAGATCAGTATTATGGTGACCATTTTCTTTGTTTTGGATTTTGTGAAAGGGTGAAGCTGAGTTTGCCCGGATCATGTCTCTGGTTGACCCCAATGGGCAAGGAACTGTCACTTTCCAGTCCTTCATTGACTTCATGACCAGAGAAACGGCAGACACCGACACGGCTGAGCAAGTGATAGCTTCCTTCAGAATCCTGGCTTCAGATAAGGTCAGTCACCATGCTGCTGCTGCTGCAAGGATTCAATTGCTCTCCTGTTTAGCCCTTCTTGTTACAAGCCTTTTAGTAATAGTGAAGCTTTGTTTGCAGTTTGTCAGACTTCAGTGAAAGCATGTGCGTTTTCTTCTTGTTTGGAACCAAGGCTCTTACCTGAAATAGGTGCAGAATAGAAGGCTTGGTCTTTGTATCCTCATATCATAAAGAGCCAACATAAAATTAGACATCTTAGACAAGACTTAGATGGTTGATCTGTATATTTTACATCAGGTTATTTCCACACTACAGCTTTGACTAGTGGGGAACTTGTTCTGCCTTTCATGCTGTTGTCTGGATATTTCAATGCAGTTTTGCCCTCTGGAACATAGCCTAGATCAGGTGCACAAGGCTAACCCTGATTGTGAGCCATGTTGTGACTGGACAGCTCACTCAACAGGATGATGCAATGTGGTGCATCCACATCCTAGAAGGAGCAGCAGGAGGAAGCCTCCTGTAGTTACTGGGTTTGTAGAGAAAGCTCCTGAATTTGGCATACTTTCATCCCCACTGCCAGATGCACTTGTGACTGAGTGGTGTTTGAAGATGTAAGGGAGTATAATGGCAACACAAGAGCTTCTGGAGGAGTCAGGGCCATAAACAATGCTGCCACAAAACCAATCCTCTGCTGTGGAGAAAGGAGAGATCACAGCAGTACAGGTCTATTTGCTCAGGCTCACTCTATTGATTTTCTCATTCCAGCTGCTTGTATTGATTTTGTGATTTCAGTTAATGTGGACCACATTTTAAATTCCAGACATGTTCTCAGTAGCAATTCATGTGGAAGATGGTCTCAGGAAAAAGTGGTTTAATTAGATTGCTATTTTAAGCAATGTCAAGTCTGTTAACAGAGGGTATCCTTCATGTCATAAATGCATGCCATTAAGAAAAATAATGCATCTTTCTTTACACATATATTAGAACCTTGAAACTAAGAGGAACTACCTGCATCTGTCCTGTCACTGCAGAAGGGGCAGTAGTGCACTGCAGAGATACTGACTATCTAGGAATAAGCTGTATCTGTAGCACTCTGCCCATGGCTGCACAGTGCTTGGTAGCTAACATAGGCAGTCACATATCCTGACACTGCATTTTGACCTAATCAGTTTGTTGGTGGAATTCAACTCATAATTTGTGATGGAATTTACAGAGGAAAATATTTGCTCTCAGAAAAATAGGCAAGATGCCCAAATCTATTAGTTACAGAAAATAAATATATTTTGTGATTTTGAAGAACAAATACTGAATTTGTCAATCCTTTTCCCCCTCCCAGCCTTATATCCTGGCAGATGAGTTGCGTCGAGAGCTGCCTCCTGAGCAGGCTCAGTACTGCATCAAGAGAATGCCTCCGTACACTGGCCCAGGCTCTGTTCCTGGGGCTCTGGATTACACCTCTTTTTCATCAGCACTGTATGGAGAGAGCGACCTCTGAGTCAGTAACTGGCTGTATTCATGGTAGACACTAAAAATACCCACCTTATTGCCCAGATTGCTTCTCAAAAGCTTTGACAAGCTGATTTAAAAACAAATTTTACAAATACAGTAGGTACCGTCAGTGTAAAGTGCTAGTAACTGATGTAACCGGTGTATATTAAAGTGTGCAGCACGCTAGATACCTGCCTTGTTGGTTTTAGGTTGTCCGTCCTATGCAATGCTAGAAAATCTATTAAAAAATTGAAAGATATTAATTTTGGAAATATACATTCAGAAAACAGAATGTAAAACCTAAAAACATTGAAACTCACAAAATATTTCTCCATTTTCAAAATGTTTCAATGCCATATGTGCTTCTTTTATGATGTTCAGAAAACTGTTTTAGAAGTCATGCTTTTTTTCTTTCATAGAGCAATATTACTTTCCTCTTATGATTTCTGATTTTGTATGCTTCTATTGGTAGAATTTAATAAAATACTAAAATGCAGATTTTCAGGGAAGAAATATAACAACCACATAAACTACTTAATTGCAAAAAAAATCCAGAATGCTATGCTTTTGTCTCAAAGAGTTGTAATATAAGGGGGAAAAGCTGATTAAAGTGCATTTTTAGAGCTCTGTAAGCAGTTCTTTTCTTTTAGGCCTTTAACTTTTGCAGCTGAGGGAATACAACTTTTATAATCAGAAAAGCTAATTTCATGTGAACTGTTTTGTTATGAAACCCTCATTCTTGTCTATGTTGGACAGTCTTTGTTTCTCAGTATAAAAATGCATTATTATATGTATTAGTGGGCAACATTCATCTCTATCCTGCATAAAGCAAACTCCCATCTGAGCAAATGTAGTATGGTTGTCTTGCAGCTTTAACTGTTCAGCGCTCAGAATTCACTTTGTCTTGAGTTCTGCTGCGTCGCAGGCAGTTCTGTCTGTACCCTGCTCCTGTGCGCGAGACGTTTACTGGTTTTTTCCATCTTGAGAAATGACAGAGAATAAAAGCAGTAACTTTTTTACTTGAATCCTACTGACACTGAGGAAATGCAATGTAATCAAACAAAACCATTTACAAATGGTGAAGCAAGCTGTGCAGCCCAGTGCTATTAAAGCAATGATGTGCCTATTAAATAAAGTCTGCTTTTCAAAACCTTATGAGACTCTGTCGTTGGCAATTAACCTAGTGGCTCCCTCTATGAACTGGAAACATCTCTGAACATCAAAGGAGTTTTCAGATGCAAAAAATTCAAAATCTGTCACACATTTCAATACATTGTGTCTGCATGAACAACAGTCTCTGTGTGCTGGAGGTATAGGTCTGTTTTCATGAAGAGAGATGGAGCTCAGGATGAGTTGGAGACCTTCCATTTAGGTCACCTGAGCACAGATGTCCCTAATTTGGTAGACTCCAAGCTTAGATTGATTTCAGTGGGACAGAGACACTACTGCTTTTGAGGACATTGGCCTTAACTTTTCTGTATGTCACTTTTTCCTCATATGCAAAAAAAGCAGATGTTAAGTATGCAATGGTGCTTTTTCTGGCCATTGTTTGGAAATTTATGGAATGGCAAGCATTAAAATTCTGTGTGTGATTTCAATCCTAAAACAGGCACCCTGCAGGTTAAGGTGGGTGGAGTGGGAGCGTTTTAAAACAATCCCAGAGGAGACAGACAATGACCAAATACCTATTCCTTCTCCCTTGTGTACAAAGGCCAACAGAGGACTTGCTAGGGCTAGGATCTCATCTCCTACAGTGCACATGGAGCCTTGCACACAGCCAGAAGCTGCTACAGCCACTGCTGATAAGGGCATGGTGCAGTGCCATCTCCTTCTGTGATCACAGTGCCTGTACAAACTAAGTCAGGAAGCTCTGCCTTAAAGCAAAGCCATCTCCAGCTGGTCAAGCTGAAAACCTATTAAAAAATAAATCTATCTATCTCTCATTGTCACGGTTTAATGCAACTGGAAGAACAAAACTTCTGAAAAGTGTGGCACAAAAGCAAAATGTCAGTGCTACAGGCAGGATTATGCAAAAAAAAATTGGCACAAAGTTTATATCTTACACCTCTCTCAGGTTCATGTTCTCTATCCACTATTTTTTATATTGTGATATTACTCCTGTTTCTGATAGTATGGACGGGACTTCTAAGCTCCTTTAGCTGCGTTCTGTTGATCAAAGCATGTGAGAGATAATGTTATCAGAAGCAAGAGAAAAACTTGAAAAGTAATTTTTCCAATCTTATATCAGGTTTCTAATTTCTAAAGCAGAATGAACAGAACCAGTGGCTGAGAACTGCAGGGATTAATTATCCATTCACACTTGCCTAAAAATGTTATACCATAATTATTACTTTAACATGACTTGTGTAAAATGAAGATATATCATAAAATGTTTCTCCCAGGATCAATATAAGTAAACTGTGTTATTTTACCCTAGAGAGGGTAATCCTCAAGGTCCTTTAAAATGTTCTGTGATCATGTTCAGGGACTGTGCGTTTTACAGAGAGATTTTCTTTTCCTCTAAGGCTCTGTTTTTAGTAGGTGGCATTTGTATATTTCTGCAGGATCACTCTTTCCACTGGGAATCAACACAGCAATGTTTTCTGTCCACATAATTCTGGCAGCGAACTAGTTTTACTATGAAAAAAGTACAGTAGTTGAGTCAGGGGTAATAAATGTGTTAATCACAGGGGCCAAATCAAGGTTCAGTAGCTGGAGGTATAGCATTATTTTGATGAACATGTGAATGAAGATTGTAGAATAAATTACAGTCCACAAAAGTTGGTAAGGTTTTAAGTTGCTTAAATGACTGTAATACAGATGTCTTCTGTGACTTGACATGAATACAGCAGTTCTTTGAAAAAATCTCCTGCCAAGATAATTTTCATTTCATTGTAATAATTTTCAGACACTGATTTTTAAAAGGTGCTGATACAGGTAGAAATCTGCTGTCAGCTCTATGCTACCTTCACACCTCCCTTCTTTGTACACAGTTTCCATCACTGTTTTTTTATCCACTGACCACAAAAGGCTTGGGTCAGAGCCATTCCTAGAGGCTTGTATTTTCATTAGAACATCCTGTTGTTCCATTTCTGAATTCTTGGAGATCATGTTCTTTTATTCAGGTTGTTCATGGTGTCTGTAAAGGTTTTCCCAGACACAAGTGGTCTCACTGAAGGAGGAATATAGCTCCAGTTAGCAGCTGGATTTGGATGGTAAGCAGTTTCCTTTCTTGATGGAAATAGCTTGTAGTTGAGGCTAATTCTGTAAAGTAGTAATAGTTTGATCATCATTAGTAAATGAACATGCTTTCCTCACTGTAATGATATCAATATTTTTGGTAGGCTTCTACAAATAGTTCCAGTAATATTTAATGAGAAAATAATATCTATTCATTACCTGTGCCACTCTTCCCCAAGTCTCATGGTTAACAACTGGTGCACATACTTCGTTGTGCATAAGTCTACCTTCTGCTTGTGTTCACAGGGTATTTTCTTTGGGAGCCACTTCAGCAGCATTAAGCCTGGACTACAGACAGTTGTTAGCATGTTCTGGTGAGATTCTACTTGTTTTAGATCAATATTTTTATATAGGAAAACTGACTGTTCTAAGCTGGATTTTATTTCACATTAGTCTCTTTTTAAAATGTGTAATTCCTTTCTAATTTTAACCCAAGGTGTGGGCTGCCACCACAAAGGACAAGTCTATCTCTGCTTTTTCCATGATCCCATTAATTTATAAATAGAACAGTTCCCTGGTCTGGTTACCATGCTGGCTGGGAATACATATCTAGAGTGCTTAGAACTGTAGATTATCCCCTGGAGCAGTAGCCTGTATTTACATTACCTTAAAGTGATTGTATAACTGTGGAATTAGGGACCTAGCCACCTACTTTCGCTGAAAGTCCTTTATTATTCCCAACAAAAGAACATTTATGTTCAGACAACAAACCTTGAGCCAGTACCAGGAGTGCCAGTCGTTCCCCTCATTAATTAGGGCAGCTATATTAAACAATAAGCCAAGTCTTTTCCATATATGAGCTTGACTAGGATTTCATATTCTAATCTTTGAAAGAAATTCCTCTGCTAATTTGCTAGGTTTTGGGAAATTGCATTAGCATTTGTAATACTGCTTTTCACAAATTTGTTTATCAGCATATTGCTTTAATTACTTGGAAATCGAGTATGTTGGATGAATGTCCTGAGAAAAAAATGTCCTGAGGCTATTTTAACACCCATCCATCCCTTATCTACTTGCACCTGGCTGTTTTGTTTCAAAACCTGGCTGTTTTATTTGGCCCCAACACATGGAAACTTTCTTCCTTTCAGGATTCCTTTTAATGCTTTGAGTGGAAAATGACCTTGAGCACTGTCCTTGGGAGGAGTGGTTGTCCTGTGTGCTCTCCTGAGCTGGAGCCTTCCAGCTGCATAAGGGATACTTGTGGCAGAAGCCCAGGTATAGAACAGCTCCTCTGGCTCAGACACTGAAGGTCCTGTTTCAGGTTTTAGCTGGTCTGCTGATAAGACTGAAAGAGAAGAAATGTTTGCACAAGTTGCCAGCAAGTCTGGTCTTGATTTGAATGGAACTGTCAGTACAGGCACTGCAAATTCTTATAATTAAGAAAAGGCGCCACAGAAAAGCAAAGAATGGCTGTATCACACATCTTGTTCAGACTTGTATCCTAGCTCTGACCATTATGAACTGGAGGAATAATGGAAAAGTCTGAAAAGGAAATGGTAAGTGGTCATGTGTGACCAATAGAGTCTCCAAGCTGACAGTAATTTGTGGATCACAAACTTGCAGAACTCTGTAGAACACAGTAGAACACTGATGCCAAAAATTTAGTTTATTTTTCTGCCAAAGTAATATATCTGCTTTGAGAGCTCCTGTATTCCTTTCAGTAGGACCTACTGCACCTATAAACCCCCTCCACTAGCCTATTGGATATGCTTGAAAAAAAGATTTACTTTTCATTCCTTTATCTTTTTCAAGCTGTTTCCCAAAGTCTTTTTGGTTGTTCTGGTTATCTCTTTATCTTCTGGTAACCTACCAGAATTAATATGGAAGTGATTCCAGCTTTCCGACTAAATGTTTGCAAAACACAGGCAGTCCAGGAGAGAGGAAATGTTAGCTCCCAGGAAACAAACCTCAGTAACAGTTGTGACAAACTCTTTAGCAAACCTATTTAAATGAAAATCAGACATCCAGTAATGTTTGGGGGGTACCCAGGTGAGTGTGATGAGCATGTATGGCAGATGTGATGTGGTCAAACACCACATCCCTGACATCTTGTCTATTGCTGCTGTCATTAAACCAAAGGCACAGGATCTAACATTGGGTGGTCTTGCTGTGATTTGTGCAGTTCTTGGGACAACCACTCCCTGGCACCTCTAACTTTTACCTTCATTATTTGCCAGTGGAAGCTGACAAGGCCTGATTTGCCACAGCAAGCTGGCAAACACCCATACTACCCTGCAAATAATTTTGGCACTTGGAAATAATAAGTGTCTCATTATCTGAAGTGACTTGTAGGTCACTTCATGGGCTTGAAATGTCAGTTTTTTAATATGTAAATAAAAATGTACAAGTATTATTACATTCTTAAGCCATTGAATTACATTTAACTTTTTTCCCATTTTTCATTTTAGTATAACTGCATATGCAGTTGTAAGAAGTGGAAATTATGCAAAAAGAAAAATGTAAACTTTATATAAAAAAGACAATACATTTTTAAACGTTTTTCATTCTTCTTAACAAAAAATACATTTCTATCAGCTGCCTAAACTTAAGAAGACTTGTCCCAACAGCACTACAAACTAATTGTTTTGATTATGGTTGTGCAAACACCTTCAATCCATCAAAAATTAATAACTAGCTTTTTCATTTTCTTACAGCATGAAAAACTGAAACCATTCAATTATGACCCCACCTGACTGCCCCAACACTCTTGCTCTCCTGGGAGCTAAAGCAGATTTCCTGTAAAACTCATTGTTTCTTCAAGCCAGACCCTTAACCCAGATGGCCTGGCTGGCCTTATTTGCAAGGGACAACTGGAACAGCTATAGTGAAATGAACATTCTGCCTTTTGGAATAAGGCAACATTCCTGATCAGGGTCATTACCCCTTCTTGTAGTGGTGGCCTTTAACTGAAGTGCTGCTCTGCAGACAGGATTGCCTTTAGCAGTCCTGGTCATTAATTTGCCTTTTCTGAGGAGGCATCCCTCTTCCTGCCAGCATTACAGTCTCTGGGCAGATCACTTTCCCTTCTAACTCAGACACCAGCCTCTGTCTGCCACTGCTCTCTTCCCACTTTTAACAACTGTCCCTTAGAGCTTAAATGTTTCTGACTGGAGATGTTGACTCAAATCTAGTTTAATGATTTCAAGGCTCCCTTGAACTGGATTTTAAAGGGAGACACTTTATTTCTGCTTGATCAGAATGCAGTTATTCTTGATTTGTACTAAGGCAATAGAGTGTTCTTCCCTTTGTTTTTATTTAATATCTTTATCTTTACCTGCTACTCCTGAAGTACTTATCAGACCCGTCAATAGACAGGAATTATAGTATGCTCTTCAGTCATCAGCTCTATATGGAAAGATGTTTGTGTACCACACGAAAATTTAAGATATAAACCACAGATTATTCCACCAGCACCTGCTGACATCAAAATCCAAGTGCTTGCAGTGAGTTTTGCTCTACATAGGAAAGAGGGGACAGGAGACTTAAGTGTGATTAACCAACATCCCAGCCTCTACCCTCTTCATACCCTCCTGGAGGTTTTGCCAGCTCCCAATGTACCTGTCCTATCTGCACGTGGGAGAGCAAACAGGAGAGGAGGGAAAGATAATACACAGTATTTGCATGTGCAAGAATATACAGGGAGACTTGGATCTACTTTCTCTTGCAGCTCTCTTATGTTGCCTCCAAGCTCAACTCATTGACAGTGACTCTGCTACATGAGGGGTTGTACAAAGACCACTTTCCTGATCCTGGAAAATATACAAGGAAAATGCTAATACGATGTAGCAATGCTAACAGAGACTTCTGAGGACTTGTCAGCAGATCTTAGATTGCTTAATACATTTTATTATTATGTGCCACCTTAGCACTTTAACAAGTGTTAAGGCCCAAAGTGAAGTCCTTTAGCTTGACAAGGCAAAAAAGAGATACCAAAGGAAAAGAAAAACTCAAATGGAATTATTGTAGACCACAGGCTAACAACAGAAATTTTTCACTTCTATGTTGAGAACTTGCCAAAGAGTAGGACCTGACAGGTATCAGTAACCAACAGGGTGGAAATACTTGGCCTTTAGGATGACAAAGTACACTCTGGGCATTTTTTAAAATGTAAATGTGTATTACTGATAACTAAAGAAAGACTCTGCCCTAGAGCAGCATTCCTGGTCAGTGTCTCTTGCCCATGTTGTTGCTGGTGTAAGAGGCTTGTTTTTCCTCACAATTTTATTTCTGAAGCTTAGGCAAGATTTAGAACCAACATCACCACTGAGTATTTTTTCATGTTTCTTCATTTCTTCATTCATACATACAACTTTCGGCATTAAGGTTCTTTTTTGTCTGATAATTCTATATTGTTGTATCACTTGCATTTTTTTTCATTTAGTATGTTGATTTGACAATAATTTTCTTTAGTCATAGTTAATATCCCTAGCAAAAGAAACTTTCTAGAAGGGTTTATATTTCTGGAAGAGGTTGCTTAAACTTGTTTTCTACCTCAGATCTGGGACTTGAATCCATGCTGCTGTTTCCTTGCTCCTGACCTCATCATCCTTCTCCCCTCTCTATTTCTGCTCTTCTAGAATGAATTGAATGCATGGGAGGGGATAGCATTGCTCAAATCCCTCTCAAGGTAAGGGAGATGGTGCCTGCCTATAGAAAGGGTGGGGAAAATGTCACGGTTAGGTCTGTGCTCATAAGCAGCTTCCACAAAGTTTTGAAACCTAACATGTTAGACTTTAAATCAAACTGAATGAACCATGCAGTTTCAAAGTCCTTTAATGAGAAGAGAACTGTCTATAAAACATGATTTTTAAGAGATTGTTGACAACATACTGGGCTGTTTCTCTGTGTAAGTTAGAGAAAGCCAAGTAGAGCACTGGTCTTTGAAGTTTTTTTACACAGAAAGATTCCCTCTGCCCTTGCAAGAAAAATCTCACAAGTTTTGCTTTTTAATGAAAGAAAGCGACAGAATTGAGGCTGCTTTCTCCCAGCGATGGAGCCATGCCTGACAGCTGGATGCACTGCTGGAAGCTCTCCAGTGCCACTCGCACATCACACAAAAGGGACCTGTGCACGTCCCTTTTCTCTGCCTCATTGTGCCGTGGCGGCACTACCAGGATGCAGATGGCTGGGCTGATTGGCTTTGTTTTTTCATTGTCCACCATTCAGAGCTGCTCAAACCTTTCTATAATCCTCCTCAGCCACCACATTTTCATAGATCTCAAGCTGTGTCGATCACAAACCGTTGTGCTTGTCAGGAGAAGTGTAATCCCATTTACAGTGCACAGGCAGCAAAAGTATGCCTGGGGCTCGTGCTCTGACAGTTCCCTTCAGCTCCTGGAGTCTGTATCTCTGAGCTTGTCTATCGACTGGTATGGCCCAGAGAACACCACCAGCCTCTCTTCTATGATTTTGATGTGTATACCTGAAAGGTGCATACTTAAGAGTTTTAAAAATGCTGCAAAATTTCATAATTAAATAAATACAAAATATTTACAGGCACAAACCTGTAACTAGTTGAAAGCAGTTGATACAATTTGCCAGCAGTATCAATAAGCTCTAAGACTACATCCCCTATTGAATTTCCAGTCCTCTCATGCCTGCATTTTAGTTCTTCCAGGCATTTATACACTCTTTCATCAACAAAGATTCTCTAAAGATGCAAAAGGTTATACTCAGTTCACTCTAAGTGTGTTTGTTTTCACTGTCATGAAGACTTTGGGTTTTTTTTAAGTAGTGAAGTCCAAAATCTTTGGTAAATACGTAGAACAAAGTTGTTGGTTTAATATCTTTAATAGGCTATTCTGACATTTGGAGTGTGCTTAGAACTGATCTCAAAGCACTCAGCTTTCTTTTACCTTCATGTAAGATTTTGATCCTGGAAGAAAAATGTTAAGATCATAATTTAACTTATACAGAACAGATAATTTGTATTTGGATCACAGAAAAATCACCCTCTAAATTGTGGGTCTACAAAATTATTAAAAATAAATAGTAATTCTTAAGCTCAGAGGAAATTCTGAAAATATGAAATAAGTCGTGCAAGTTAGTAATCAAAATTGAGCAAGAATCCAGCTGCAGCAAAACAGCACAAGTGGTAACTTCACAGAAGAGAGTGCCAAGACCTGTACTCTGAAATCAGATTAATCTGCTTTCCACTTCAGACTTCTGCATGGAGTTGTAAATGCTTTGCTTGGATATATTTCTCTAAAATGCAACTCTTCTATAGTAACACAACTAATTCTACTTTCTTGTTTAAATAAGGAGTACTTATGTGAAAAACCCATTAGGAACTGCATCCTCAGAAATAAAGGCAAATAATATGGGAGATGTGTATTTTTGTAGTTAATATTGTGGAGATATTTAAAACAACTCCAAAAGCTAAGAGTGGGCTAAAGACTTGTGTTTGACCTTACACACATGTAAGGTGAGTGTGTTGTTTGAATGCATGGGTGTGCAAGTAGAGTAACAAGCTGGTGAACAGATCCTCAGCACTGAAAAAATAATCAAAATATGAGGATGGCTTTGTTTGCTTCAAACACTGCCTGGTTTAAAAGATCTTTTTGTGAGAGTTTATCTCTGTGTGTGGGAGGAGCTGGGGAAGCAGTGGTTTGAAAACACATTCAAATATACTTGGAATAAACACCAGAACTCGATCTTAGAGTGTTTTTATTTCTTTTGCTAAGGATATTAATTTGGATTTAGTCTTGCTGCAATTAGGAAGACGCTAGCTTCACTAAACCACCACATATAACCCCCTTCAGAAACCAGGATTCTCACCATGATGTGTGAGTGACTCCATGTCTGCGCCTGATGTTTAAATAGGGCTAATTCCCCACAGTGCTAAGGTCAGGTTTCTCACACACAGGAATGATGCCAGCTTTGTGTTCTCACCTGCTTTACTCACTGCTCTGCAACTCTAAGCTGCTCCTGGTATTAAAGGGAATGTATTAAATGGAACAGTATTTTGACAGGCTAATTTAGCAAAATAAGAACAATGCTCCGTAACAGAAAAAAAGCCAAACCAAAACAAAAAAACCAAAAACCACCACATTTCAAGCTTAAGGACATGTTCACTGCAAATGCTTGAATGCTCCCTCCAAACACACCATGTGTTAGAGCATCTCAAAAAAACAGCTCAAAAATCTTGGTAATTGCAGGTGTGTGTCAGCCTTGGGATAGGGACACATATCGGACTCCCAGCACTGTGCAATACTGTCAGCATTGAAACTAAAGCAGGGAATCCCAGGAAAAGGGACCTGGGATTCTCTAACACTGCAAAAAACATTAAGGCTGAAGTTTTGTGTTGTTACTTCTTTGTTGGATGAATGATACCTTTACCACTCATCCACTCATTCCTCTTCAGTGTATCCTGCTACAGTTGTGCTCCTTTGGTTGTTTGTACAACTGTAGTTTCTCAAGCAGACTGAACACAGTCTGAGGCTGGAAGGTTGTTGCCCTCTCTTCCTGCTGCTGTTCCTACATCACCCCTAGAGATCATTCTGCTGCAGATGAATTGGATCAGAGATCTGTTACCACTGATAACTGACTTTTACAGAAGAACTGTGTTCAAGGGCTAGCACCCACACAAGGATAAGGATGGAAACAGAAGGACAGCACAGGGTGGCATTTGGGACTAATCTTTCACAGCATCACACAGTCAAACTGGCTTAATTTGATTGTGAAACTGCAAAGGATCTGGGATATGTGAAATGATCCTTTTCAAAAGCACCCTCAAATCTGCAGCTTTTTTTTTTTTTCCCCACTGACCTACTTTGCAGCAGTTACACAAACAACTGCATCAGCACAAGGACGTGCTGAACTGTGGTACAAAGATCTGTCGCCACAAAGCAACTGTGTAGACAGTGAGCTTTGTAACCTGCATTGCTGCCAGAGGAAATTTTCACTGTGTTATGTCACATGACAAAAAGGGTGGAAGCTGTCAAAAAGTCAAGCAAGGAAATGCACCCCCTAAAATCTCATAACGAGCAGTTTTCAAAGCATTGCCTACCTCTGTAATATATGCAAATTGTGTCTATTAGGGATCAAACTAGGCACTCATTAGGAATACCTAATTTCTGCTTCTGTTTAGTGTATTCCACTTCTCTTGTTAGGATTTTAAAGAGTATGGGTTTCCCAACAACCACATCTTACACTGGAATTTTGGGACACATTTTTGCTTTAGGAGCTCAGGCTGACCACTGCAGTGGTTTGCTGACAGGTAAGGTCTGCTCTCCAATGTCTCCTGTCATTCAAAACTGGAGCATGGCCTCCTACAACTGAAGTTGGACTATTACAAAGTTGATCTGTGGGCTGCCAGCATTTATTCTGAAAATGAATGAGATATATATATTACTTAAACATGACTAATTACATATAAATAAATAAATAAATAAATAAACTTGATTTACTATTCACCAAAGGGACTGTTGATTATGAAAGTTCTTACATCACACTGGACCCAAAGGAGTTTGTAATCACTGTTTCTGTGTCTCAAAAGAAAATTCAAGAGTGAATGTTCAGCTTCCATTTTACAGGCTTCCTTCTTTTCATATTTTCACCATTGAACCTGTTTAGATGACAATGCTCCCCAGGCTTGTTATTGGCACTTGAATTACTAACACGAAATGAGAGGACTGGTTATTCCTTTGAGCTACTCCAACTCTTGGCAGTACATTCTGTACACAGTGTGGTGATTGCAGTGTTGTTCTGTGAATATTTATTTCTTTCAGAAGGTGAGTCCTCACATAGCAGTTGAAAGGATATACCACCAAAAGTCAAACTCTTGTGTAAAAATATGTCACATTTAATTTGGTTTTTTTCATCTGTCAAGAAAACTGTGACTTGATTTTGATTTCTTTAGTATAATTTTGCTTCCAGGTTTACGTGACAGTAACGTGCATCCATACATCACTGGCATGTCCGGCTTGCAGCTTCCCTAAGGCTTATTTACAAGCCTCCTCCCAACACTACATTCGTCTCTAGTGGCAGCACATTTGCTTGAGTTTGAAAGAATCATCCTCCTACACCACATCCCCGCCCCGCTTCTCCTCGCGATGAGAGACAACTCAATTTTACTGAACTCGGCCTGGCTCCAAAATCATCCCTCCCCCCGGGGCATTTAACGCGTCGCCTGGGTTTGTTTGTGCGTCTGTCTCTCTGTCTGTCTATCGGCCAGGAACGACAGACGCCCGCCGCTGCCCTCACGCCAGGGGCAGCGCGCGCTGCCTGCCCCGCGCTCGGGGCGGAGCTCGTGCGTCACGGGCGGCGCGCGGGCCCCCGGCCGCGGGCGGTGACGTCTCGGCAGCAGCGATGGCTCCCACGGGGCCGACGGGTAACGGCCGCGAGCGCCGGGGGGCGCGGGGGCACCGCGGCGGGGGCGGCCGGGCGGGCTGTGAGGGGGCGGCGGCCGCGCCCGCCCTTCACATTCCCTGGTGCTGCCCGCGGCTGGGTGCAGGCAGGGGCGGCACTTACGCACCGCGTCTAACTTTTCTGCAGAAGCTGCGTGTGGCGTGTCGGGAGTGAGTGAGTGAGTGAGTGAGTGAGTGAGTGAGTGAGTGAGAGAGTGAGACAAAGAATGAGTGAGGGCGCTTTTTGGTGCCGGCCGCTTGGAGCAGCTGCATCCTGCCAGGGAAGGGCTGGGAGGGACCTCCAGGGTACTCGCACCGACCCGTCCAGCGGCGTAGCTATGCCGGGAGAGTAGCTGGGTGGGAGGGGCTGGGTGTGCTCCAGATGCTCGGGACTCTTGAGTCAAAAGTGTCATTTCACGGGTTAAACAGAAGTCGTTGGATGGGGAGGATAAGTAAAAGTACAGCTCCTAATTGGCGTTGGTGTTTTAAAATGGACTGGTCTGTCAGTGGCTGCTTTCACTGGTGCTGCGGCCAGCAGAGATCCCAAGAACTTCCCCTTTTAATACTTGTGAGAAGCAACTGCTCACTTTTAAAATTTAAAAAGGTTTATTAAACCTTGACAAAAATACAACAAAAGGACTATATAAGGAAAAATTCGTAGCGCTGGAAACTCTCGTGGGTACCACGTGGCCCGTTTTCTTCAAGATGGATGCTGAGTCTTTTATACCCCTGGGCGGTGCATCCGCCAGCCCTGGCCCCTCCCAAAGTCTGTCAGTCAGCTCTTCCTTGCCATTTATCGGTGGAGACTGCTTTCCTGTAACTTGATTGGAGATGAGGTGTTGCCACCCCTTAAGCAATAAGCTTTTCCATTCCCAACTGTCCCGTGTGTTCCCCCCTCTTCTTTTTACCTGACCTCGACAACCCCGGCTGTCTGATGGTCACAATACAGGGGGAAAAGGGCACTATGGGGAAAACAGAGGACATCTAAACTACAATGACATAACTATACATCACTAAAGCTTTTCTTAATATTCACACAATAGTTATCCCTTAATTTTGAGAGCCAATCATGTCATTATCCATCTGTAACAATACTCATGAGGGAGTGCCTGGTGCTGAGCTTGTGCTTCAGCTCGGGCTGCATCCCTTGGCATGTGAAAACAGGCCTGCAGTCCTGCTCGGCACCCACTCCACAGCCAGCTTCTATGGCCTGAGGTTTCTCCAGGTTCCTCTGGCAAAGAGGATGTTGAAATGACCTGCCCTGCCCTTTCTCTCGTGCCACTTGGGGTCCAGCTGTGGGCTAGTGACTGCCCTGCTGCAGATCCGAATGGGTTTGGCTGAAATGGAAAGTGTGAAGGTGTTGTGGCAGCAGCTTGAGAAGCGGTGGCAGTGGGAGAGAAGTTCTGCATAGAAGCACAAATTGCGTGACGGGCGTATTTGTGGAGCCCCAGTGAGCAGGCATGAGGCAGTAGGTGGTGGTGTGTCCCTCTGGCAGCGAGGCAAAGGACCTGGGTTCAGGAGTGGCTTATGGAGAAGCTGAGCACAGTGTTCCTCACGAGCCTTTGAGGGGCAGGGCGTCCCCCAGAGTGAGGCCATGCAGGTCTGTTTCCCTGTGAGTCCTGCCTATAATGAATATCTGTTGTGGACAGTTTAATGTCAGAAGATGAACAATTGTGGTTCTAACACAGGGAGCTTTCTAAACCTAGGATTTGCATGTTTAGCTGGAGACAGTGGGCACAGCTAACAGGGCACTGCTATTCTGAAAATTCAGTGACTTTTGTAGTGGTTGTTTGCCTCTCAAGCTGACTTTGTAAATGCATTGGGTACATAAGTATCATGTCTGTCTGTTCTGTAAGAACTGAATGGTTCATAAGACAGCTGCTGACATGGAAGTATTAGCAAGGTGCACGTAAGTGCCCAAGGTGAAGTGGTAAGATCCAATACTTCTCTCCTTGGATAGGCTGGGTAACAAATAACATAGCAACAGGGCGCTGCTGCCTACTGTTGCAGAGGACCTGTGTAACATCTGTTGCTACAGTTCATGAAGCTCTTATTGTTGCCAGAGGGCATCCAGTTGAAGACAATTAAATTAATTGAGTAGCAAATAATGCTGAAGTTATCATAAGCTGTCTGTGGCAGGCTGATAGCAAGAGCATTCTTTCTAGGTACTAATACTGTAAATTCTGCATGCTGCACAGTAATTTTTTGAATGATGGGCAGACTTGTGCTTGGAGCTGTTGGGGGGAATGCTGATTTGTTGAATTTGGATGTGCAAATATAGAGAGGCCCTGTTTCCAGTGAAGAGAGGAGCTGGTCAGCCTAGGAAACAGCGGGTCCTGTAAGTGCCTCTCTCTCTGCATAGTTCCTCAGCTTGTGTTCTGGCACATTAATGTGATGAAAACACTTTAATACTGTCACAGTTGGCTTGCTCCCTTAGAAGAGCTTTGGAAACAACTTGTAATCCTTTATTCTCTTCAAAGTACTTCTATACCAGACTATTTTATACTAAAAATAAATTTGTAATGGAAGTGCATCAATAATAAAAAGCAGTACCTTTTGAGAATCATTGCAAGCATCACAAAAGTTTGGTTTAGAGTAAATTGCAATCTTTGAAGTCCTGTTTCTTGTGGAAAACACACATCCCTTCAGTTCTGCACATGTGGTCTGTATGTGATTGAATTGGGATAAGGAGATGAAGGAACATCGTCTTGCCTTGTTCCCTGACTGTTTAGTTGCTTACATTGTGAAAAATGAAAGGTTACAGTTGGGAGAAGTTTATAATTGTTGGTGAATGACTGTAGGGGTGAACAGCTACTCTACAAGGAGTAGAAGTTCTTGTAACTCAGATAATTTCTCTGTTGTAGACAAGTCATTCCCTTGTTCATATGATTTCAAGACAGAGTGTTTACCTTGGGGAAGTGAAGCTGGGAATTAGGATTTTTTATTTTGCATTCTGTATCCCATTGACTTTTAGGCCAGTGCTGTTATTTTTGTTCATTTGGTTTGGTCCTCTAAACTAGTTCCAGCCCTACAGCACTCTGTGGTAATGGGCTCTATGTTTTAAGTTTCAGTAGAGTGTAAAATCAAGGTAATTGGTCCTGGGTCCTGTTACCGCTGCTGGTTTCCTTCTGTTTCTTTTATGGTAAGAGAAGCAGCTTATTTTCCTGGACACTTCTGAATGGAAAAGGATATCCATTTCCCAAAGCTCACCAGTAACCTTCATTAAACAAAATTTTCATCAGCTCCTGGCTGAGCAGCGGTAAGAGCAGGGTACATAAGCAAAATCAGCAAAAAAGAAAAGGCTGACCTGATTTTTCCCTGCTTAGGAATTTGTCCAAACATTTTTTTTCTTTCATTTTGTAATATTCTGTCATACCCTGTTTGTGCTGGAGAGGGGAATTGCTTGAGCTGAATGCTGAATTAAGGTTGTGATACTTGTTGGTAGAACTGACTCCCAGCTTCCTCCCTACTTTTGTTCCAAGGATGGAGTTCAGCACTTCCTAGCATGGCTTTTTGAATCCATCTTCTTTGACTTCTGGAGTGTTTTTGGACCTGTCTGCAAACTTTGCTTTCAGCTTGAAGTTGCACCATCAATATTCCAGGGCATGACAAGTAGTGCATGCTCCTGTTGGAAGAAGAGTCTGTTGTTATCCATAGCCAGGACAGGTAAATTGGGTTTTGGTGGGCTTGGAGCTGTTGCATCCCTCTGTAAAGCACTGATGGCCACCCTCATGATTCCCACCCTGTTTCCTGCAACTTTCTGAGTTGCTGCTGAAGAAGCACAGATCTGAAACTTCAGAGTAAGGTTCTTGCAGCAATGAGGCAGGATCTGTGCTCCTATGAGCAGAAAACCATAGGCTGCTCATTGCTTCTGTTCCATGAGGCAAGCAGTAGAGAAAACGATGGACCAGGGTGAGGTTCAGGATTTCAGCCAAAGGGTAAATCTTTGCTTCTCAGTGTGGGTGAGATAGTTGGGATGCACATAAGTTAAAGCCTATGGAAAACAGGACTGGCTCTGGGAGGACTCCAACAGCCTGTCTCAGCTGCCTGGGATGCAGCTGTCAGGGCCAAGGATTTCGCTTAGGAGGCTTGTTAAAGCACCAGTGAGCTTCAGTGCCTGTGTGTCTCACTGGGCTGTGGCTCTTGGAAGCACATGAGTTACACTCCATTAGGACTCTGCACTGCAGACCTACTTTCAGATACAGTTTTTCGTGTCTTGCTTCTAAAAGCCTTTAGCTCAAGGATTAATTTTATTTTCATGAATAATTTGATGGTTTAATGTGAGTAGATTTAAGCTCTTATGTAAGAACCTGCTGAGCCTGCCTGTGTGGTGTTAAAACTTATAACTTGAAGCAAGGGTGGCTTACTTTTTGGTGTTTTAATCTGCCTTCAAATGCTTCATACTTGTTAGAGAGCACATTTTCTTTGGCTTCTCTTCATGCTGAGCCTACTTCTGATTTTGAGCTGTTTTTCCAGCGTTGGTATAAATGTAACCTTGTAATGCTTTCCTCATGGCCTCAGCTTCTCTCCAGCACATTGCTTTTTTAACAGTACTGATGTCAAAACATCAGAAGATGCATTGCACAAGTGCAGAAGGAAGAAAAGTCAAATCAGTTAGCAGTTGCCAGTGATTTTTAAGTACCATTGTGTATAGTAGTAAGTTATGTTGTAATGAGACGTGTGGATGCTTTTGTGCCTTGGAAATCATTCATTTTTTTACAAGGGCTTTGATGGTAGTTCATAACCTAAACGCAAAACAAGTCTTTAAGAGTAAAATGAAGCTGAATGAATGAAACAGATGAGGAATAGCACATCATTCACATGTTTGTGAAACATCTGTGGGGTCCTACTCTTGTAGTTTGCATTCTTGGTAAAGAGGTTGTTTGGTTATTTTGCTATATGTACAATCTTATCAATGCCTGTAAGTATCTAAAGGGGGGATACCAGGAGGATGGATCCAAGCAATTTTTGATGGTGCCAGCCAACAGGAGAAGAGACAACAGGCAGAAACTGATGCACAGAAAGTTCCACCTGAATGTGAGGAAGAACTTCTTCACTGTGAGGGTGAACAAGCACTGGAATAGGTTGTCCAGAGAGGTTGTGGAGTCTCCCTGTGGAGATGTTTAAGAACTGCCTGGTCTCAATCCTGTGCCATGCGCTCTAGGATGACCCTGCCTGATCAGGGAGGTTGGGATGGATGACCCCCTGTGGTCCCTTCCAACCTGATCCACTCTGTGATTCTGTATGTGTGTTTGCATTCTGAAATGATTCTGTGTATGTTCTAAAGGGGAGAAGCAGAATTACTTTTGCTGTGGTCTTGGAGGTTTTACTGTTTTTTTTTTTTGTTTTTTGTTTAGGTTTTTTGTTTGTTTTCTTAATGCCTCAGATTAAGCTTTTTATTAATGTTTGGGATGGGCTGTGTTTGGGATCTTGAAGCAGTACTGCATATTCATTTCTAATGATAGTGCTGAAATGTCTACAGTGTTTTGTTTCAGTCATGGTTAGATTTACCCTGCTCAATGTCTTAAAATTAACCATGTGATTTGCCTGATCTATTTTCCTCTGGCATTACTTAGGAGGAAAAGAGTATCTTGTTACTTTTGTGCAAAAGAAAGTAAAGCCTGTATAAACAGATACTATCTGTTGGCGTATCTTGATGTTTGTCAAGTTGTCATTTACTACTGTAATCCTGAGGGAATTTAGGACTCAGTTGAAAAATTGTTTTTGTTTGCTCAGTTTATTTCTCTTTCTCATTATGACATAGGCAATTAGAGTAGATGTGGGTATTTGTTTGTTTGTTTGTTTTTTTAATGAAGTTTAGTAATTTCTGCTTTGTGCTTGTGTACCACTTATAGTCTGGTGTCTGGTACCAAGAGGCAGCTCTGTATTGCTGTTCAGACATTGCTGGGGTGGAAATTATCACACTTTTCAGTTTTGGAAACTAGTTTATGTAGAGATTTTCATGTTTGCCCTTGTGAACTTCTGTTAATGTTTTCTGTGGTTGACTGTGTGGGTGACTGTCCTTAGGTAAAGGACCAATTGAGCCTAATTGTATTTAGATAGATGCAGCTGTTACCTCACATCAGGTGATTGGAGCTGCAGGTGAAGTAAACCAGTTACTGTCTGATTTCAGTAGAGGATTACTTTATTCTTGAATGGGAAGAACTCAAGTTGGCCATGTGTATAGATAGGGAATTTCAGAATGACTTAAATATTGGGTTTATCTTTTTCCAGCAGATCCCCAGAAAAGAGTGCAAGATGAAATTGAATCTATTCTGCAGGAGCGGATAATGGTTTTGGATGGGGGTATGGGGACCATGATCCAGCAACATGCGCTGACAGAAGAGGATTTCCGAGGGCATGAATTTAAAGATCATTCCAGGCCTTTGAAAGGCAATAATGACCTTCTGAGTATAACTCAGCCTGATATAATCTGTGACATACACAAGGTAGGTGGTTCTGGTTTCTGTCTCTTGACAAGAGAAAGAGGGAGAGCTTGGCCTCTGCATTCCCATTTTCTGTACCACAGGCTCCTGGCTCTCCACTGTCCTTTGGGGATAGGGAAGAGAGAGCTAGATAGCCATGTGAAAAAGAATGAGCAGATTTGACTGTTCTGGTTGTGTGAGCACAGCATTTTTATCTTGGTTTCTGATGTCACCCAAGCAGTGCTATTTTTAAATCCCTTTTTGACTTATGTCCCTGATGTATTTCTATTAATTGCAGATTCTTTTTTATTTCATTTTTATTTTCTCTTTTTGTTCTCAGCTAGCACTTGAGATGCATCTAAGTAGGACATATCTGAATTCTGGATGTGTTTCTATAATTGTGTATTGAAGGGCTGTTAAATGTGGCAGCCTGAAGCAGGCTTGTGTAGTTAATGAGTATATGTGCTTCCACAGTCTTGTTTTTCCCTAGAATATTAATGTGTGGCCCACAGAATAAAACAGTCTAATCTTCTGATGATTAGGAATTTGCAAACAGATTTCATTGTTTTCCTGTCTTCAATTAGACTTTAAAAAACAACTTCCTAAGTCTATTTATTGAGCTGCAGGTATTCATAGGTCTTACTGTAATAATTGGAATGCTTGAATGGTGTTGCAGCTATTTGTTATTCAGTTGAAGCCTGTATTTCATTGATGAGAATCATATTTGGCTTATGTTGGTTAAACTTGGAAAGTAATCTATAGTTTTTAATTAAGTTTTAACTGCCATTCTTTGGATTTTAAGAGTGATGAGCTGGAAAGAATCAGTCTTCGACCTATAAAAATTTCAGAAGGAAGTATTTGTAGATTGAATTCAACTGAGCAGTAGTGCTCATGAATCTTGGAATTTATAATAGTTTGTGGTTTTAATAATGTAAGCTGCTTTAACAGTTGAATTTAGCAGGTTTAGCAGAGCAATATTGATGTAACTTGAGAATATATGTATTGATTCAAACCAAATAACCTGTTGGTATCTCTGTAATGGCCAGTTATAGGTGCTTTAGGAGGAGTGTTGAAAAACCTGTCTTTTGTGGTCCCCATCCCTGCAGCAACTATTGGGCCAGAGGCCTTCTGGGCAATGGGTAGTGACTTCATATTTTAGAGCTACCAGGGGGTTATTACTTCTGAGAACTGGACAGAAGGAACTTGCAATAATAGATGAAAATATTTCTACAAAGAAATATTTTGTTCAGGTTTTTTATTTTGGTTTTTTTTGTTTTGTTTGTTTGTTTGTTTGGATGAGTTTTTATATTTTTTTATTTTTTGTAAATGACCTAGTGAGTTAGATCTCACAGATATCAGTAGCTTAAAAAGTAAATGTTAGCTGTGCCTTGGCTGGCAAAGTCAGATTCAAAGGTTAGAGATGTGATGTGTTTTCAAAGGCAAAAATTAACTTCCTGCTTTGAATATGTTATTTCCTTCTGTATTTGTAGACAGGAAAGTTGGAGAGCTTTTATAATCTAACATGTTTAGATAATTTTCAGAAAATTAATATATTGTTGATTGACATTTAAGAGCTTGTATATTTTCATATCTCTATTTGTAGGTATTTTTATGTGTTTTCAAGAGGAGTTCAGAGAAAGCATATTTGTTTGCAGCAAAACATGTTTTAAAACAAATTTATTTTCAGCTGTCATTTGGATCAAGACTTTTTTTGCACTGTTGAACTCAATGAGTTCATCTGGTTCTTGTAGGAAAATCTGAGAGGTTTATGTTTAATGGTGGCATCAGCATTTTTGATTAACTAGCAGTTCAAGTGTTTTAATTTCCTTGAATATGATCATGCCAGGGTTTAAAGGGATCAAAAAGATGAGTTAGGGAAAAGGGCAACTGATAAAGGTTATACAAATGCAGGCTAGAATCTGAAAAATTGTTTAAGTTTGCATTGATTTCAGTTTACTTCAGTGGGAATTAGACAACAAAAATGGAGTAGAAGTCTTAAATGTTTTGTGAATCTCTGTCATTAGTTAACCTTTTAATGAGATCTGCATAAAACATAATTCTCCTAAGCTTCTATTTGTTCCCAATGTGCTCTTATCCTGTACAAATCTCTTCAGAACTTCTACATTTTCTAATCTTTTCTGTTGTTTAATTTGGGCCTTTTCTGAGACTGCCCACAGCAGCCCTTGCTTGCTGAAGGTGATTGGACTGTGTCTGACCATATCCCTGTGCAGAAATCTAGAATGTGCTCCAGTGGCAGAGGTGACTCTATAAATGTTACTTGTTAATAGAAAGTGTGACTGGCACTGAAATTCTGAAAATTCTTTACATGGAACACTTCTACTGCTTTGGCCCTCTGCTTTTGAATAAAGCCTTTAAAGTGTGATCAGATTTGAATTGGGAAATTATTTGTGACCTTTTGTCAACTGGATGAGACAAAGTAGTTGGGTTACTTGCATTCCATAGCTCAGGCTTTGTTTCTTTCGTGTCTTGCAGGAATACTTGCTGTCAGGCGCTGACATCATTGAAACCAACACTTTCAGCAGCACCCGAGTTGCACAGGCTGACTACGGCCTTGAGCATTTGGTAAGAATGCTTAACTATTTACACATTAAATATTAATTATGTGCTTGCAGCCAAGATTAGCTTAGTCCCAGGACTCATTGGTGTTGTGCCTCTTGGCTGCATGCTGCCTCTTGAGCCATGTGATGGGATTGTAGCTCCTTTCTGCTGCTGTGGACATTGCACTTGCTGTGTCACAGACATAGTGTGCTTCTTGTTGGCAGAGGTACAGGCAATAATAATCAGTCCTAGATTTTGTTTGAGCATTCGTAGAATCTCTCAGTTCTGTGAACAGGGATGTTTTGCTTCAGTCATTCTAACTTACCAATGCCACAATGGAACTGCTTTTTTCCTGGATATTTCTTATGTGTTGTTTGTGCTGGTGTATGTAGAAGTCCTTTCTAGTTTGTATTTATTGTGCCTATTCTTTGTTTTGTTTTCTGTATTGTTTTGAGAATTCTATGTGAAATATGGAAAGTAAATATTATATGGGAAATATGTGAAAGTAAATACTTGGAAATACACTACTTGAATAAAAAGTGGACTTAAGAGTAGGCTAATTTTGTCATCAAAGTCCTGTCTTTCAGCTTCTGTTGATCTCAGCAGGATTTATTTACTACCTTAAAGAATGAAATTTTATGATTGGCAGCTGTAGGCCGGGGCATGTGCAGGATGAGCCTGCCATGTAACTTTGTTGCTGAGATGTATTGAGCTGTTGCTTTTGAAGCCTCTTGATAGTGCTGATACCTACTTGTGTGGCTTGGCACCTTTGGAGTGTACTTCAAGCTGCGGGATGCAAGTGTCGTGTTTCTTTGAGGATGAGTTACCCTGGACTGAATGAAAGGTTGCTCAGTAATTTTCTGTAATTGTTGCAGGCATATCGATTAAACAGAGTCTCTGCACAGGTGGCCAGAAAAGCAGCAGACACTGTAACTGCTCAGACAGGTTAGTATTATTTTAACTTTTTACTTGTTTGTAGTTTTGACAATGCTGCCGTCTTTGAAATGTCACTAACTAGAGGATAACTTGATGGTTTACATTATGGGGACATAAAATGACACTGTGCATGTTTGCAAGTTATGCACAGTAACAGCAATTTCATATCTCTGTTTATATCACACTAATTTCATTATGTTTGAAGGATCTGGTCCTTAAGAGGTTCAGCACAGCTGTCCTGTGCCTGCCTGGTATAGACTGCAGGTGATACAGATCTTCAGATGTGTTTTAGAGAAAGTAAATTCAGCAGGGACTGTTAGAAGTTCCTTAGATTTGTACAGCAGAAGTCTTTGTACTCCAGAACTAGAATAGCTGATTGTAGGTAAATGTGAATTACCAGTTAATCCTAGTGTTTGTCTAGTAGTTTAACTTTATTTGGCAACTAATAATCTTAGTATTTTCATTTCATTTGTACAGATGCCTTCCAGGCATTATGTGAGAAGGGTTAGAGCTCCTTTACACTGCTGTAGACGATGCTGTCTTTCTAGACTCATTTCTGCTTGTATTCTACAATCAAACTGTATTTCAGGCTAACAGTGCTGCTGCTGTTTAGATAGCACCTTGCTGATGTGATTCATAGTATGCAATAAAAAAGTAAGATTTGGAACATGCTTTTAAAGAGTGGGGCTTTTATGACACATGCCAGAATATTCAAATAAGGTTATGTAGTGAAAAATGCCAGAACAGTTCTATGCTGTGCATTTAGAGTAATTAAATGAAGTTTCTTGTGTTAGAGACAAATGATTCTTAGAAGAAAAATTGAGATAGCTGACCTTTTCAGAAATGTTCTTCTGTCCTGTGAGTATATATTGGACATTCTGTTGGATTGAAACAAAAAAAGTCAGCTGTGCTGGATGATCCTGTGCTGACTAAACTCTAGATTTGAGACAAGAGTTTCCTGTTTTATAGTTCTTCATCCTTGAATGATATGTATGCCTTGGTGTCCTCTGAGATATTTTACATTGACTGTCACGGTAAAGCCAGAGGTTAATAATTTAGGGTTTTTTTCCCCTCCTGTGTCTTGGTCTAGGAATTAGGAGATATGTTGCTGGAGCCATGGGTCCAACAAACAGGACACTCTCTGTGTCACCATCTGTGGAGAGACCAGATTACAGGAACATAAGTAAGTATTTATAACCATCAAGTTATTTGACTTAGGCAGTAGTCTTGAAAGGTTTTTCTCCAGATGAAGTTATCATTCCTGTTTTACAGCTTTTGATGAACTAGTTGAAGCCTATACAGAGCAAGCCAAAGGACTTTTGGATGGAGGAGTTGACATCTTACTGGTGGAAACCATATTTGACACCGCCAATGCTAAGGTGAGACTTCTGGGGAAAAAACCCTACCACACTAATGTAAGTATTTGGTCTACTACCTAAGGAAATTCAGGATAATATTCTTTGAGCTATCAGCTACTGTTTCCTAAATATATGAAAAGACTCTTCAGTTGATAGCAAGTGGGTAGAATTTGAGAAGATGGTTTTTAATCAGCCTTTCCCAGAAGGTTTCGCTTAATATGTGCCATTTGTATCTTTCTGGCTGGCTGTGCCAGCTGTCCTCTTATTCCCAGAAGCTCTACTGTATTGCTCATCATCTCCAAATACTTCTGATTGTATTTTTCACTGTAAGCATGTCTGTCCAAGGGATGCTTGTGATGCCCACTGGAGAGGGAATGTCCAGTGAATCTGGTTTCAGGTGTGGGAGGCTTGTAAGGCAGTTCTATTAAAAGGTGTCTTTTGGGGGAGAACTCTGCCATCAGTTTTAAGAAAGAACAATTTGGAATAGAAGATTAGAAGGGTAAAATAGAAGGAATAAAATGTTGAAATATGCCACAATTCACGGGATTTTAACACCTCTTTCTTTATCTAATAACTGCTCAGCACAGGGGGTGAAGTTGTTAGGGTACTTAAAACTGTCTTACGATTTTATGGGGAAAAGTGGCTGGATGTGTTACACAGTGTTTCTTTAGATTTTTGCCACAGGCTGAATAACATGTGCAGTGACATCACTTGCCATTTGCAGATCTGACCAGTCATCGTGGAGGTTTGCCTAGGAGCCTGTAGGCTTCACATAATGCTAAGGGCATGTTCAGGGGTGACTTTCTTACCCTGAGGAGGGAGGACATTTTCAGGACCTTCAGAGGAGAAATTTGCAGCTCTTACTGTAAAATTTGTGGTGGTTGGAACCCTTTGGAAACTACGTGTCTAACCAGACTCAAGGGCAGTGAATGTGTACTGGGAAGAGTACATACAACCATATTTGGGGTGGGGATTGTGCTGCAGATGAGAGAGGGAACCACATGCTGATGTGATTTGGGTTTCAGGGTAGTCTTGGTCTTACTTGGTTTCCCTGTGATACTTCCTTTCTACTCGTTACCAAAAGAGTATGTGTTGTGGAACATCTGGAAGATGCTGGGGGTAAGGGTAAAACTTACTGAGTGTAGTAACTTCTGGCAGGCAGTATGAGCTAGCAAGTTGCATAAACAGCCATAGAATAAATAAATAAATAAAAAGGGCATCAATCCCATAGAAACAAAAATAAATGAACAATCTGAAGAACTCTCAAAACATCATTAATGTTTTGCAACATATTCTTCTGTAGGCAGCTCTTTTTGCACTCCAGATGTTGTTTGAGGAAGAGTATGCTTCCCGGCCCATATTTGTAAGTATATTTCAATATTTTACATATCCTTAAGCTTCATTTGTGAACTAGCTGAGATGGCAGTTGATTAAACTGCTTTGAAGTGAAGGTAATGAGTTTATTGGAAATGTACTTTTTTCCACATGATTGTGAAAATAAAACCTCTTATAGTTTTGTCAAATCAGCCTTGGATAGCTCTGTTCAGCATATCAAACCATAGTCTAAGGAATGACTTTATTCCAGTGTGCATTCATTCTGTGTATTTCCACAAGAAAAGATCTAATCATGGAGTTTTTTTCAGGCCTGCTGTCTTGAGGGCGATAGGAACCAGTGCTTCAAGGAGGAAATTAAGCAAATTCTGACATATTTTCAAGTAGAACGAGTGGCCATTTGAAGTCAGAAAAGTCTGTCTTACTCCATATTCTTTTTCTGATAGTTGCTGCTCATGAATGCATTGGAAGAAATACAGAAAAGGAATAGTTCTGAATGTATTCTTCCAGTTTTCTACAGTTTGCAGTCCAGGCTTTCTGATTTGCAGTTGATGTCTGTTTGTAGGCTTTTGTTGAATATTTTTACTCCTTCCTTGCATCTGTGTTCAAACCTATGTGGGACCAAGGGATCTACAAAATAATCTGCCGGTAACTTTCACAGCTTATGAATGTGCTGGTTTGAAAATTTGCTTACTTTTGGCCCGTCCACCTGATAACTTCTATTGTGTCTTGTCATTTATCTCTTGAGAATGATAATGAGCAGCTGTTCTGTGTTCCCTTTGCTGCGTAGTCGTGGCATTTCTAGTCCTTTGTGAGAGCCTCCTTTAGTCATCTTTTTTTCAGCCTGATGAGTCCACTTCTATTTAGCTGTTCTATTTGGTTCATTCATTATTGTTGCATTTTTGTTTTCTATTTCCTCAAGTCAGAGTGGAATGACAATAGAGCATAGTATTCAAAGTGCAGACATCAGGGATTATGTGACAGCCTAGTGATGTTCTCTGCCTTTTCCATTTTTTTCTTTGTAGTTTCTGATGTTTTGCTTCACTGCTAGTGAGCTTGGAAATTTCATTCATAAAAGTCTCTTTTGTTACTTAATTTAGCTTCTAGAACAGTAAAGACTGGTTTGGAGGTGTCATTGTGTAGAACTTCTGTGTACACAATTTTATACTTGGCCAGTTAGCACAGGGGGTTTTCTGAGTTGACTTTTTGTCTTCATTGCCCTGAACAGAGAGGTCCTTGAGCCTGGTTCCTTATTCTTTGTTCCCTGTTCAGTTATCCTGGGAAGTTACAACCCTTAGCACAGCTTTCTAAGATTCTGCTGATCACCTTTCTTGACTGAGTACTTTGAAGGCAGGAAGTAGCATCAATATGAAAGCATGCTTTGGAGTAAATAGTGGATTTACTTTTGCATGGAGTCTTCTAAACCCATTCCATCTTCTGGAAAAAAAGGCTTTTATACCTGGTGTTGTGGTGTAGGAATGGTACTCTGCAAGTCAGTGCCCTCACTGAGATTCTCTAAATCATGCGCTGCATTTTTTGCTCCCCCACTTTCTTCCCCTCTCTCTTTCCCTGCGGCAGGAGGGAGAGGAGAATTGGAAGCTCAAAAGGCAAAGATCAGGGCTTGAGGTAGGAACAGTTTACTGGAAACAGAAATAAGAAAAGGAACAGTAACAGCAACAATATTAATAACAGAAGTGTATAAAAGAGTGAGTGACTCACATGCAAAGATGCTCACCTTGGAGCTCAACCTGACTGCAGCCACGCAGGTGCTCCCTCTGGCTTGGGACCGGCATCTCCCAAATCTCCGGCTCAGAGCTGGTGTTACCCCACCGCCCTGTGCCACTGGAAGGAGCCCCTTCTCACTGGAGGGTCTCCCTTCTCCCACACCTGGCAATGATGTGGTATAACTGTTGTCCTGGCCATGTCCCCTCCTGGCTTCTGCAAGAATTAACCTTATCCTGGCCAGAACCAGGACATCTGAGGAGCCTTTCCTGGCTCATCCAGATGCCTCCCGAATTCTTGACTTCATAGTTAGTTGAGGTCAAGATATTATTTGTACATCTCTCTGTATACTGCTGAAGAAGTGTGATTATGCAGGTTAAAACTTATACTTCCACTACTAAGTTGCAACATTTGATGTTCCCTTGTGGTGAAAGGAGTAACTTGTTAAGGTCAGACCCACCTCTCCCACCAACCACCACCAAACAACTTAATAGTAGTCCTGAGGCCTGAAATAACTTAAATGGGGATTAAGTGAGGAGAAGGTGACTACTGAGAGCTGCCAAAACAAAAAACCCCTGTGGATTGGTTCAGAGGCTGCCATCAGAATGATACCATGGTACTCATGCTACCTGGCTGCTGGATGGTTCAGAGTAGTTTTCTCCCTTTTCTTTTGTTTTCTTTCTTCCCCCCTGAGGAAGTGAAACATGGACATAACAACTCTCCAACTAATTAAAGTTGAAAAGAAGGGTATTTATTACAGCTCCAGAAGCATGTGGAATCTTTTCCAAAGACATGCAGGAGGAGTTTGAGGTTCCTGCTCTGTATTTATACAGAAAAGGTTTTACATATCTGAGCGGTTTCTAAGGACGCATAATAAATAATCGTTACCTGCCCATTTTGTTTTATAATCAGCTGAAGATCCATTATGGCCATGCAATTGTCCTCTTTAATTGGATTGGTGGGCTTCTGGGGAGGAAGTAAGACATCTTCCTTATGGTAAACTCTTAACCTATGTCAAGTCAGCTGGGCTCCTTGATTTGCTCATCACAGTCCAAACCTGCTCTCATTTTTAGAAGTCAGTGGTATTTATGGCTTATGCACTCTTACAATACTTCATAAATCACCTGTCATTCCCAACCTTGTTTCAGGTATCCCCACCTGGTATTGACTGATTTTCTTGTTAAGCTCTAATCACAATATATGATCTTTGCTAACTACATTTCTAACTTAACCCCTTGACTCAGAGGAGGGAGAGAGGGAAAGACAAAAACCTTTAACCAATCTTCTTTCTACTAGAAAAATATTTAAACATTTATATGGTGAAAAGGGTTTAATTTTTCTGTTTGAGTTGTGCCTCATCACTTTGAGTGGAGCACAGGTCTCTCTACTTTGAATAACAGCAGTTCATCCGTTTTAATTTTCCATTCTGTTGTGCATTTAATTCTTCTTTCTCTGTGTTCAATTGATATTTAGGTTTCTGGAACTATTGTGGATAAGAGTGGGCGTACCCTCTCTGGCCAGACAGGAGAGGCATTTGTCATTAGTGTTTCCCACAGTAAGCCACTTTGGTAAGGAAATGTATCATTCATTCTCTTAGTTAATTAGTTGTAGATTGAGATTCTTTTCTATTTTAACCCTTGCTTGCAGCTAAATGGAAGCTATACAAATTGTAATCATACGTAATCATGTGCATTGCTAATGTGTTTTTTTAATCATTCCCTCAACAGAAATTATGTTTCCAAAGAAAGCTTAGTTTTTAATTCATTGCTTTAAATAATCTGAGGCTTTGTGTTTACACTGAAATCACAATTAGGTCAAAATCTGAAACTGTAGTTTGCCATCTCCTACTGTCTTGGGCTGTGCCAAGAGCCAATCCCTGGTACAGGCAGGACTTGTCTCTCTTAGAGGGAAGCAGTGCCATCTGAGAGTGTTTTAGAGTGTCTTGAAAGAGCAAAGCATAAAATACTATTGCAATGTTCTTTTTACTGAACTCTTAGAAGAATGTGCCCTGAGTGATTTTCTCAAGGATGTGCATGGTTTTTTTAAGAGCTCCTGATGCCTCAATTTATTTTAATTCTTTTCTCTCCAGGCAGAAAAGTTCAAATAAATGTGAGGTTAAGATCTGTGCAAATGGTTAATGTGTCAGATTTGGTCATTGTGCAAGGTTTTGCATGTTCATTTAAATACCATCCCCTGGTTATCTACTCTTCTATGTTGCTTTACCCTGTTCTACCTCCTTGTCTTCACTTCCTTCTTTACCTTTTTTCACTCTCAGGTTGAGTCTCTTCACACAAAAGCCAGAAATAGATGTTTTTTTATTAGAATATTCTAATTGAAAGCACTTAGTTCGCTGTTAGTAGTGCACACCATTCACATTATGATGAGCCATTGTTTGTTTTTACAACAAAATTTCAGCTAAACCACGCAATCTGTCATCTCAGTGATGCAGAAGCAGAAGACTGCATTCACAGTTTTCCTGACTGCCCTTGAGGCTCCACTTTCCCAGACCAGACGGTGTTCCAGAAGTAACATATGGAGCCTCTTGGAACAGGGTGGTAGTTGACTTCTTCTCTCAGCATCACGGCCTCGTGATCCATATTTGGCATGAGTCTGTCTCAGATAATTTTGCTCTAACTTTCTTGCTTCTGAAGAAGAGAGAAGGGCACTGGAGCAGAAATCAAGAATTTAATAAAGCATATTTCATAAAAGCTGTCTTATGGATCTCAATGTGTAAGGCCTGTTTCTCATTTGTGAAAAGGCTACTATACAGCACTGTAGCAGAAGGGTTTTAGTGGTTGGAACAGATTGCATTTAATGTTGTTTCTGTGGCCAAATTGGTGCAGAGTGGCTTTAGGGTTGTGAAAAAACTGATTAATGGTAGGATCCTAGGAATCGTGTTACACATGTTCATGTATTTCTGTTTGGGTTGTGTATGCCCCAATTAGGGTGATATGTCATACTTAATTCAGTTTGGTTTGGACCCCACCCTTAAAAATGTGTACTTTGTGTCTGGATGAGGGAAGTGGTAGCTGAGAAACTCATGAGCTGTACTTAATAAGTGCTGAAAGAGATGTGTCAAGCTGCTTGCCATGAAAGATGCTCAGATGTGTTGTTTCAGATCCTATGATTATTTCTACTGTGGCAGCATTAAGAAGACATACACTGAATTTTGGGCCATAATGTGGATTTGTTCTGGTCCCAAGGGGCTCTGCAGCCTTATCTTTCACAGGAGTTTATGTATGACTGCTGTGGAGAAATGAGCAAGAGAGGGAGGTGATGTTTAAGATGGGTGTGTGATGCTTATTTACGCTAGGGTAGCAGGGACAGAATATCACTATTTGCCTCAAGGCTGCTTGCTTTTATGACATGCTTAACAGTTGGCTTTTCTCAGATGTTTTCTTGCATGATGTTGAGTGCTGTGAGGAGAATGATACTGGCCACATGAGCTACTTTTTGTTTCTGAATGAATGTGCATGTCTTTGGTACAGTTCTGACAAGTAATGTTTAGATTGTGTCATGCTCATGAATATACTTGTCAGCAACTCCTATAATGGGTAATAATTCAGGCAGTTTGGAGTGTGGGGAGTATGAGCTGGAAGCTAGTAAATTGAGTGACTTAAGAGTAGGAAATACACTGCATTTGTCCTCATTTGATAAGGGCAGGCTTGGTAACTGTTCTGGACTTGCTTTGCTTTGAAAATCTTGAGGGTGGGGGAGCCCATACTTTGAAATGAATTCCAGACCCTCATTGCTGTAATGAATTGCGTATTCCTTGGGCTTGCTATTTGTACCCAGGGAATCTGTATGATGGATTTAAAGATATGTAAACATCAAATCTTGATGTGAGGAAAAAAAAGGTTATTTTCAAAATTTTCTGGCTAGTATAAGATGTATTAGAGTAAGCACTTTGAAGGTGGAGGTTGCTGTTTAAGAAAACATATACCCTCCCCCCTTAAGCACCAAACCAAAAAAACAACCAAATCCTTACTCATCTCATCCCTAAGTTATTTGGAGAAGGGGTTTGTGTGTTATTTGATCTTGATCTGTGACTGTGATATTCAAGATCCTTGATTTGGATGTTGCTGTGAGCCCCTTAGATTTCAACAGTTTTTCATTCTGTTCAACAAGTAAATCTGACTGCAATTGCTACTACTTACGGAGTTACCAATGCCCTGCCTACTCCTTGGAAACAGGAGAAAAGTCAAAAATCATTTTATGCTCCCAGTCTTGTGTGGGACTTTTCTGCTTTTGACCTCTGTGAAACTAAGTGGGCATACAGGCACTTAATTAGCTCGGCTGCCTGTGGAGCTCAGTCAGTTGGGAGATGTGGCTGTTGTGCATTCCTGTTTCTGTGGGTTAGCTTGCATCCTCCCTGAGACTGTTATTCCAGGAAAGGAGAAAGCATTTTTCTTGTCTTCCTCTTCCAGCAGCTCTATGAACACCTTCTGAGTTCTGCAGTGCTCACAAGGGGGTTTCTAGAATGGTGCAGAAAGATCAGGAAACATGTAAAAGATATCTATGTACTTTCTGCAAGAGAAATTTCTGTATTTAATACAAATGGAGATATTTTGAGTGCAAGTCTCATTTATGTATCTGTCATTGAATAAAAGAAAATATTATTATATCTCATATACTGGTAAAATTGTTTAGAAACTTATTAATGGAAAAAATTCTTCTGCTGTAGTGCTGTCATGATTAGTAAGATGTAGCAGATTCAGTTGCTCAAGCTTAGTGATGCCATGAGGCTTCTTGGGGGAGGCACTTGCTCTCTTCCAAAGTTGACGGAATTTATGTATAATTTGTAAAGGAAATTATGAGTTAGCAGCTTGAAGCAGGTCTTGCCTTTTCAACCTTTTTTCATACTTTTTCCTGCAGCACAAGACTCCTTTCCCATCTGCCATTCTCATTCCACTTGTTCTCTCTCTTACCTAGAAAACAGAGTCGTCGTGTTGCTGCAGTTGCTGTCAAAATGCTGCCACTTTCCTCCTGGATTTTGAAATGAAATCTTGATTTATTGTTCCCAGTTCAATTCAGCCCAGCCCCCTTCCCTCTTGTGCTTTTCTTCCATCTGAGGGTTCTCCTTTTGCACAGTCATGCTGTATTGATGATGATGATTAAAGAAATTGGAGATCAGGTTGGTTTTGTTTTAGATGATTGTGGGAGTTAGCAGTTGCCAGCACTAACTTTTATCTGTTCTGTGTGTAAAAGGTGTTTTTACTTCAACATAATTTTTGAAAATTTATTTTCCAGTATTGGCTTAAATTGTGCTTTAGGGGCAGTTGAAATGCGTCCATTCATTGAAACAATTGGAAAATGTACAAGCGCCTACATCATCTGTTACCCCAACGCAGGTGTGTTGGTGCCCATGTTCCTATGCTTACAGGCACATGAAATGTAACTAACCTGTTCCATCTCCTTAGCAATAATAGAGTTGAAGTAGCTTAAAAACATGATTGATTTTACTATTTAAAATAAAGTAAGAATATTTTAAACTGCTGAAAGTAACTGTTGTTAGTTCTGTGACAATGAATCCAGAATGCTTTCTTGCATAATTAATAATCTGCTGAGTAGTGATTGCAAGGGTGATGAGGCATTTTAGTCCTCATACAATTGTAGCTGTTTTAAATGTGCCTTTTATGGAATTAAGTTCTGTTCTTTTGGACTTTAAACAAATTGTAATACTGAAAAAAATTTATGTTTTAAGGTCTTCCCAATACTTTTGGTGGTTATGATGAAACTCCAGAAGTGACTGCCAAGCATATAAAGGTATAAAATACTTCTGATTATGTCACATCTGATCTACTAGTAGATAGGAACTCTGCTTGTATCCTGTGCATACTTGTTACAATATTGGGGATGGATTTTTTTCCTTCAGATAGCTATGTATGTCATTTGGATTGTTTATAGACAATTTGCTCAATGATAGTGATTTGAAGTATCACACTAGGAAAACTACTTAGGAAACTGAAAACCTTAATTACTTCCATGTACTAAGCTAAGGTTTCCTGCTGCTTGATCTGTGCGTGTTACTCATTGCACTCCTGTGTTCTTACTGTTCTATTTGGGAATTGTTCAAAAAGCTGAGTGGTGTTTATGAACTTGGCACAATTTTACAGAGTTGTGTGTACAGGAACTGCTGATGTTGGGGGTGTTACAGAGCAGGGTGTCTTTCCCCATGCCACTGGATCTGTGCAAGACAAAACTGTGGGTCTGAAGCTGCAGTGTGTCAGCAAGAACACAGTATAAATAGGCCAGTTTCAAATGTAGTCTCTTGAAATTGTCTGTTGAAATTGCTGGTTAGCCTTGGGAATCCAATCTCAAAACAAATCCTGAAGAGACAATATAGTGCAAATTGTTTTTTTAATTTCGTATTTTTCTTCTGAGCTCCCTGAATTGCTTCACATGTGGAGAAAAACAAATAAATAAATGTATATATAACATAGCTTTAATAACTCTGAACAAAATGTTCCTTCCTCTTACAGAATTTTGCATTGGATGGTTTGGTCAACATAGTTGGAGGTTGCTGTGGTACCACACCAGCACATATCAGGTACTTCATGTGCTACAGCTCTGGACTGCAAAGTAAATTTAAGTGCTGCTTCTCTGGCACAATATTCCATGGCTTGTCTTAGAGTTTCCTGAAAAGGTGAATCACTTGAATGCCAATAGCAGCAATATATGAAGTGGGAACAACCTGTTCATATCATGAAGAATGAGTTGAGGTGTGGTTCAGACAAGGATTAAACCTCTTTGGTTTTGTCATCTAAAATTGTTCTGGAATTACTTCTCCCTCTCTACTGATGAATAGAATAGACTCTTCATTTCTCTCCTTTATTGTGCTGTATCTTCTTTCTCTTTTTTTGCAATCTTAGCCACAAGGTGAAACTTAAGGTTTCCTTTGATGGTAGATGGAAGGAAGGGATGTGTGTGTGTTTGTTGGGGAAATTCCTAAACAGACGTTCTGTGAATGCTGTACAGCTGGTGCTGGTCCTGACTACTAAGCAGGAGCATTGGATGTCTTTGTCTCTGCAAGTAGGTCAGTGGGAAAGCCTCGTTTTTTCACTTAAACTCAAAAAAGAAAGGGCTGTTGTGATTAATTTTTACCCTGATATAGACTGGGAAGAAGTGCCATGTAAACTTGTGGAGGACACTGTGTGTCAGTCCTGACTAGTGTGAAGAGAAAATGAGTATGAACAGCATGAGTCATTCTGGCATCTGAGAAGTGTGTCTCAGTAGAGAGAAATGTTTGTCCCTTGGGTTTTTGCTTTTGTTTTTTTGTGGAGGGTGATTTTGTTTTTGTTTTTGTTTTGGGATTTTGTTTGATTTGTTTGCATGGGGTTTTGTGGGGTTTTCTTTGGTTGGTTTTGGTATTTCAGTCATTAGCAGTTGCTCAGCAAGTCATGAATATGGTAAGAGTCAGTGTGGTTGAGCACTGATTCTGAAATCCTTCAAGTATCCCATTGTATCTCATTCTGTACTTTAAAAACCTCCAGCATTGTATACTTCCTGCAAAGTTATGTTAGAATCTTCTGGGAGTATGTTTTTGCCTTTGGCCTCACAAAGTGAAACTACATAATTAGTCTTGTCTCTACAGGGCTAAATTGGAAATGTAGCTATATGTCTAGTATATACGCTGTTTGAGTCTTGTCTGGAGTAATTTCATTTTAATTGAAAACTTTCTTATTTCTGTAACTCAGAAAAATTGCTGAAGCTGTGAAATTCTGTAAGCCTCGTGTTCCACCTTCTCTCTCTCAAGGATGCATGCTGCTGTCAGGTAAAGTGTGTAACAGTTTAGTTTCATAACTAATGCAAGTTTCCTTTATAAATTTATTGGCTGTTTTCTGCTGATCAGAACAATGCTGTGAATGTCTGGTTCTACCTGACTCCAGCAAGCTTATGGACGTGTAACCACATCTAGGTCTTACTGTTTTGCTTAAAGGAGTAGTAGAGTATTTTTGCTGCCATCTTGTATAACATAATCGAGCCAGCATATTTACTCTGCAAGTCTCAGGCATGTTGTAATGGTGTATGAGTATCTTTGTCTTCACTTTACAACAGGGAGGGTCAAACACAGAGAGACCAGGTAATTTGGCTACAGTTATTGGCAGAGCTGGGATGAGATCCTTGTATACCAGCTGTGTGAGGGCTGTCCTGTCTCACCTCAGATGCTGATTCAGTCATACTGGGACTGTGTTCCAGCAATATATCCAGGTCTAGAACATGTTTTGTTGGTATGTTCCTCACTTTAGGCATTCTTTTAAGCCTTTGAGCCATATATCTGAATAAAACAGTACCATCTTTTCAGTCAGGCATTTTAACCTCAGGTCACATCAGTTTAGCATAAATAAAATATATCATGGTTGGCTTGGGATGTCATGCCTTAGCTTATTTGGTTCTTATGTAGAGCTTGTTTGCCTCTGCATTGCCTGCTACCCAAGGGCCCAACTGGCCTTGTTTCTCTGAACTAGGGTATGTGGTTATGAGCTGCCCTTGTTGGTCAATGGGCTGTTGCTTCTCGCAGGGTGTCATGCATGAGGTAAAATAGTTGAAAGTTGAGAGGACATGTGCACAGATGTCCAAAGAATCATAGCTTAACTTCTGTATTGTAAAAGGTGGTTGTTATTTTTTGTGGGTCAGGTAAATTATTGACTGTCATTGAGGAAGAACAGAAGATTTGGTATATGTATTGGCAGCTGTTTCATTGCATTGCTTTTCTAGTTACTCATTAGAGCACTGATGTACTGAGAAATCACTATTTGCAGAGATAGAGAGACCTTTATTTTACAGTTCAGAAAAGAGATTTTGTCTTTCTTACGCAGTTTTTTCTTTTCTGTTTTAACAAATATGTTCAAAAATATCTTTTTAAGGTCTGGAGCCATTCAGGATTGGGCCATACACCAACTTCGTTAATATTGGTGAACGCTGCAATGTTGCAGGATCACGGAAGTTTGCTAAACTCATCATGGCAGGCAACTATGAAGTATACATATTAACAATAATCTCATATGAAAAATAAGCTTTATAGCTGATGCTCTGATTTTCTATTGCTCCATTACACTATTACTGTTTGTTTTGCTGGCACAAAGCACTATTCTACACAGGTTACAAGAGTAAGAAAATGTGGAGGATTTATTTTTTCTCTGTTCTTTGTTTCTCTGCTTGCCAGTTACTAATAACTGTGAGAAGGGCTTTACAAGGACTTCTGTTTTTTTTGACAAGTGTTACAGGCAACTTTTAATTTTTAATTTAGTTATACAGCTGGTAATGGATTAGAAAATGTCCTGGTCTGTGCTGCATGTAGGGGGTTGGTTTACGGAGAAGAGGGGAAAAAGGTGGGTGTAATCCCCTATTTCAAGTTATGAGGAACATCTGACTTGGGATAGATTGTGGCACTGTGCAGCTCTCACTCTTTCTCCCCTTCCTCACTTCCCCAGTTCGACTCAGCATTATGATTACATCTAATTGCTACCTACTTTGATCTCTGAGTCCGACATGCTACATGAGCATTGGTACAGAAAAAGATGCTTAGAGGGTAATTGCTTTCTTGAAACTACTGCAGGGCAGAAATGAAGAAGCCGGAAGACTCATTTTTTACTGGAGTGAATTGATGCTGTAACATTGAAACAAATAGCAGAGTGACTTTTCTTGAGAGTTGAGACTCTTTTCCAGAGTATACTCTGATGTTACATCAAATCAGAATTAAAGCCTTAGTTGGTATTTTTGGAAGTCTGACTCTTAGGCTAGTAGAAGTCATGAAGCAGGTTAGGCTTATTAAATGAAGAGACCTTTAAACACAGGTTGTTAGGGACTCTGCAGAATGACAGGACATGGGTGTTCAGATAGTTATCTAGGCTGGGGGAAAAGCTTTAGTTTTCCTTCTTAGCACTTGTGATTATTATGCAGCTTGCAAAAATGTTGAACAGCCTTTAAAAGTTAAGTATCCTGTTGCAAAACACCAGAGCTTGTAATGCAAGGCCTTATTTCATACCATCACAGAGACTGTATTTTCCTGTCATCTTGTGCAGTCACAAGTCCTTGTTACCATGCAAATCTTAAATTATTCAATTAAGCATATGACCAACTTTCTACAGTCAGTGATGCTACCAGCACATCAGGTCTCTGATGTCATGTTCTGTAAACAAATTAAATATAGGTTGTTCTATATCAGCAACTTTTTTGTTTTGTTGTACATGACAGACCATTTCCTTATTTTCTTATAGGATGTCTTACAAATTTTTAAATTTTTGACTGCATGCTTAGTTTGGAGAAATGAAATGTTATCCGGAGAATAACTAGGATTTTTTCTTCTCAATGTTGTTTTGGTTTTTGACTTTCTTGTTTAGGAAGCTCTGAGTGTAGCCAAATTGCAAGTTGAGATGGGGGCCCAGATTCTTGACATAAATATGGATGATGGGATGTTGGACGGCCCCACTGCAATGACCAGATTTTGTAACTTCATTTCTTCGGAACCTGATATTGCCAAGGTTGTAATTGAGTCACAATAATGGACATGTTATTGACTTGTAAATTGCATGCAGGAGATGTTGATACGGTTTCATTTAAAAACCAGTTTATGTGCTTAGGCAGGTGTATTTGTCCCCCGAGAGGAAGTGACACTGTAGTAGGGAAGGCCTTTGGGTGAAACAGAGGCTTTTCTGTCTGTTTTGACATAAATATATGCCAGTCCTTTTCACTGGCTGGAAAAGCTGAATGCAGGTTCATTCTGGAGCAGTTATAAGCCATAATGTATATGTTAGCAGTGCATAATGGTATTGCTTTCCACGAACCTTAAAGTTGCTATGGATATAGAATGGCTTTAAAAAAATAGTTCTCCAATGTGCTTTCTCTAAAAATGAGTATCTAAATCAGAAACACTAGATATTATAGGGAGAAGTAGAGATCTCTATATGATATATGATGGAGCTGCCATTGAAGCTCTTGAAATAAATTTGCTTGGAGTTTTGCATTTAAAGCAAAGTGAATCTCAGAATATAATGTGGAAACATTTTTTCATAAATACTAATGTTGTGTGCATTTTTATGTCCAAATGGACAAACAGCACGTAGAACTGTAATTCATAACTTCTGTGTATTCTCCTGGCTTACTTCTCTCTTATTTACAGGTGCCATTATGCATAGACTCCTCAAATTTTTCAGTGATTGAAGCAGGTTTGAAATGTTGCCAAGGGAAATGCATTGTAAACAGCATCAGTCTAAAGGAAGGTGAGGAAGACTTTCTGGAGAAAGCGAGGAAAATTAAATTGTATGGAGCAGCTGTGGTTGTTATGGCTTTTGATGAAGTGGGGCAGGTGAGTGTCACTTTAAAGGAGAAGTGTTTTTTTCTGAAGTGTAAGGCTTTCTTCCTCTTTTTCAAGACAAATTTGTTTTGTTTCATTTACACGGTTGATTTAGACATGTTCTGTATAACCTAAGCAGTTATGACCTTAGTTTTGACCCTAATTTGTAAGTATTTCTTATGCTGCTCAAATGTTTGAAAAATCCATGTACTTATCTAAGTGGAGCTCTGTTAGTTCAAGAGAATTTCTTGCTATTCAGACATACTGAACTGTTCCTTCATAAAAGATATTTTTAGTTCAGAAACTGTCTCTCATGAGAGTGAAATCTTTGTGAATTAATTTAGTTATGTCAAAAATCACATATTAGGCTTTGCATAGGATGATGAAACATTGGGCAGTGAGATTGCTTTTTATAAACTGAGTGAAAACTCCAGGTATTGGGGTGGTGATATTTTAAGTACAATATTCTTATGTATAATCCTTTTTTAATATTTGTGATGTTCACATTCTGTCTTGAGTCACTGGAGCTGTAAATGATTTCTGGAGAGTTTATTTTTTGTGTGGTCTATAAGTTTCATGTCAGAATTCTTTTTCTTCACTAGGCAACAGAAACAGAAACCAAGATTGCAGTCTGTTCCAGAGCTTATCATCTCCTTGTGGAAAAACTGCACTTCAACCCAAATGATATAATATTTGACCCTAATATTTTGACCATAGGAACTGGAATGGAAGAACATAACCTTTATGCCATAAATTTTATCAATGCTACTAAAACCATAAAAGTGAGTTGTAAGGTTATTTTAAGTTGAAGTGTATTGCTGAGATGACTTAAAACCCTAAACGCCTATAAAACAGAAAAAACACCCCACCCCCCTTCAGACAACAACAAAACACTGCTGAAAAATGTTACACATTTTAGCCTAGTGAGCAGGACTACTCTTCTGAAGTCCAGACATTCCCCAATATTGCTGTATTTCCAGCAGAACAACTTCAGATAGTTCTATAAATATATTTCAGTCCATTTGCTGTACTGTAAATATACTAGCTTAATTAAACGAGGTAATGATCACATTTATGTGCAAGCTAGTAGGACCTCTTTGAAGGTGTGCGAAAAGTGCTTTTTTTCAGTAAAATTCCTTTTTCTGTGGAAGGCATTTGTTTGGCAACCTGACTTTTTATGTAGCCAAAATATGTGTAAAGGAGTATAGCAGTAAGGAACGTCACCTGCATGCAGCCAAGGAAACAGCACTGTTGTGTTTCACAAGACACCCTGATAGATGTGGAGATGCTCTGCCAGTAGCTGTCTGGGGGTGACACCCCACAGGCTGCTTTGTCACCACAGGGCCCCTGGAAGCAGGGCTGCACCCTTGAGTTTGGCTGCTCAGCGTCAGCCTGCTTCTGAGATGTGCAAGCAGGCAAACTGGCTCCTCCTGTTTCCAGAGGAGCGGGGACAGGAAGAGCCAAAAGTAGGTTTGTATGGAGAAAATATGGAGTGCTGCAGTGGGAGAACTGATGTGTTCAGAATAGCACCTGTGACAATGGAAACCACAGTAGCTGTTGGATCTTTCCTTTATTTGTAAATTTTCCTGAAGATTTGAATTGATCTTTATGAATTTGAGTAACTAGAAGGATATAGAACAGGGAAAAGAGAAAGGGTACATAGGCAATGCACTGAACTCAGTGGCCAATTGTTTTATGAACTGAATGCTTTACTTACATTTCCTTTTTGGAAAGCACTTCTCTAAAAATCTGTGTGCAATTCCTATAGGAAACACTGCCAGGAGCCAGGATAAGTGGAGGTCTTTCCAATCTGTCCTTCTCCTTTCGAGGAATGGATGCCATTCGAGAAGCAATGCATGGAGTGTTCCTTTACCACGCAATTAAGGTATGATGTGCTTTTGGCTTCCATAAGTTTGCACTTGGCAGATGTGCAGTGCTATGTCTGACAGCCTTTCTGGAGGATTCTCTATGTTTTTTTCCAGTATGGCATGGACATGGGAATTGTGAATGCTGGGAATCTGCCTGTGTATGATGATATCCACAAGGAATTGCTACAGCTGTGTGAGAATCTAATCTGGAACAAAGATCCTGATGCAACAGAGAAACTTTTACATTATGCTCAGGTAACTTCCAGTTTTAAGCTTTGAACAGTAGTTAGCTTAGCACCTGAGCCTTACCACCTCCCTGCAGGTGATAGGTAAAACAGCCTATAAACTGCATGTGTCAGTATAACTGTGGGTGTAAAAATTTCCGGATGATATTTCAAGTGGTTCAGTTATTAACACAGAATAAAATGAGTAATCTGTGATAAATCAAACCTCTCCAGTTTCATACTGTGGAAGAGCTGGTGCCAGAGCTCTTCATATGCTTCAGGAGACCAAGCTGAATGCATACGCATTCTCTACAGAAAAAAACCAAACCCCCAAAAAATAAGAAGCAAAAATCCCAATCAGACTTTCCCCCCAAAAAAATGCTCACAAACCAACAAATACCAGAAAAAACAGCCAACTCATAAGCAAGCTGATCTTGGTGCTCGAACTTTAATGACAAGTGCGCTGTGGTAGATTAAGAGTAAACCTCTCTCTCTGGTGGTAATGGTTTGCTTGGAGTATATAAAAAAGTGAAATAGTTGCTTGTGATTTGTGGCTCTGCATAGACTTCCAGTTCATGTAATGTGTCAAGATTGAGGATCAGGTATTTAGTGGTTTTGAGATATTTTAATGATGGTGGTGATAAAGGACAAAAGTTACAGTTGTCTGTAAGGTAACTGGTGAAATTCTGTTCTGAATGGGAGATACAGAAAAAAATCTCACTGGGTTAGGTGGCTGTTAGATTTGAATGCACAAGAAGATTTTCATGTCTGTTTTATAGCTCCTGGAGACAGTGTTTCTGTGCAGAGCTTTACTTGGTTTGTATTTTGCCCTGTGGTGGTGCATGGTTTATAGTAACAGTGGTGACATGTTAAAAACTAGTACAGGAAGACTCTCTTTATCCTTTGTGCTTAGGCTATTCCAGATGGTGTTCTTGGTGTCCAAGCAATTCACCTGAGAGGGATCTTGTCTGTTTAAGCTGAGTTGCACCATTGGTGTATTCAAGATTGCCTAAGGAGGAAGAAAAATAAAGGGAGAGTTAGAAAGGGATTACTTGAGCAAGTGTTTCTGCAGAAGGCTGAATGTGAATTTAAATGGAGCCTTAAAAGTAGAAATAAAGTGGATGTTGAATCCTAGGTCTATAAGTTTGGGAAGCCATTGTTGGAAAATCTGCTTTTATTAGTGGTGGTAGTTTTACTGAGGGAGTAAAATAGTCTAGTGGCAAAAAAGAGGAACTTTTTCCTTGCAGATTTAGAGAATCAGTCCTCGTTTGAAGTTTGAGATTAAAAACCATTTTCTATGATGTATGTAACTGCAGACATTCTCGAACACTTTTCCTCCTGCATGTCCATCTTACAGTGTCATGGGTTACTTTTAGGCTGGAGTGGTTCCCTTGTTAAACTTTCTGGCCAGAGGTTGAAGAGCACTTGGTATCATTTCAGTGAATCACATAAGGTGATTCCTGAGGTGGATAGAGACTTCTGGAGATCATCTACTACAAGCCCCCTACTCAAATCAGGGGCCAGCCAAGATCAGGTTACTCAGGGACATGTCCAGTCAGGTTTTTAATATAATTAAGAATTAATATAAGTGTATATTGTCTCCAGGCAGCATTTTATTCCTTCCTTCATTCCTTTTTACAATCTAGACATATGAGGGGAATAAGATTAGGAAACGAGAAGTTGTGAAGTTAGCTAATATTTGTATAAACATGAATGGAAGCTGTTCTGTTTTCTGTTCCCATGAGTGAGGTCTTGTTTCCATGGCTTTATCTTTAAAAACTTGCTGATGAGTACTCAAAAGTATAGGAAGTTCATAAGGCCTGAGAGATGTCAGATTATGTCTAATAACTGAGTAAGGAAAAGAAATTACTTGCCTGAAGTGTGTTGGATAAGGTGCTCTTCCATGAGTCTTCCTGGGGGGGTGCTTGTGAACTTCCTTGCACTATGAAGCCTTTTTGGCCTCTGTGTTCATAGCCAAGGGGAGTGTGAGTGTGAGACAGAGAGGATATGTGGTAGCTTGGGGCAGTCTATGTGTGTGACAAACAGTAGTTTTGTAGGCTGACTGATGAAAACATGTCTGTGATATGGAATAACATAACCTATTCCAGCAGAAACTGAATTAGTGCCAAATTAATTAGAATTTTAAAATTAAATGTAATGTGTGGGCCAGGAATCAATTTAAAATATGTTCCCAGAAGTAAATCCCTTAGGATTAGTCATGTCATCATTTTTATGAGCACAAAATTTGTCAAACTGCTCTCTCTTTTTTAAAAAAAAATATTTTGTTTAAATTTTCATTGAGGTGTATACCTATTGGGATGTAGACACCTTGGGTGCATGTATTACATCACAGGTGTTTGCAACATGATTTGCATGTATATAAACCTTTTGCATAGTCTAAAATTATTTTATGAGTCACTACTTGGAAATATCCTCGGTTTTCTGAATGTGAAGTCCATAATTGTACCTCTTATGCATGCAAGCTCCTATGGATGTCTTTTCAGAATCATGCCCAAGGAGGAAAAAAAGTTGTACAGACTGATGAGTGGCGTAAAGGCTCTGTGGAGGAAAGGCTGGAATATGCTCTCATCAAGGTAATCTCGCTGGAAAACTGTCCTAGCCATCAGAGCTCAGAGCCATGAGCTCAGCTCAGACCTTAAGGGACATATTTGCCTTTAAAAGTTCTTCAGCTACCATTTTTCCACAAGCTATTAATTAACAATGAATAATAAAGGCAACTGATCTATTTAATTTCAATAACAGAGAAAACTAGAGAAAACTTATCGTAGAGGTGTGTCTTTAAGCTTCAGAAGTTGAAGTCTTTGACCTATAATATTTTATTCCACTAGTGTTGGTAGAAACATGCAGCTTTTGCTTTGGAACACACTCCTTTTACTTCCTAGGGCTGTTTTTGGTCCTTCAGTAGTACTGCACTGAGTGGCACCTGGACTGAGGAAGCAGCCTTTTTTGAGTGTTGGGTTTTTCTGATGACAGAGTTAAGAAAAGTGAACAAATCTGTTAATACTGGGGAAATGCTGTGAGTAGCTTTATCTGCCTAAGACCTGCAGTGTTTTGGTTCCTTTGAACCAAAGGAAGAAAGACTATTTTCAATTCACATTTGAGGTATTTTTAAAGACTATCAGTATCTACAGTATCTATTTGTACTTTCATTGTGGGGTTTTTCTGGGGAGAAGGCAACTAAATAAAAGCTGTATTTCTAGCAAGATAAAAGCTTCTCTTTTTTTTTTTTCCCTCAGGGCATTGAGAAGTATGTCATTGCAGATACAGAAGAAGCAAGATTAAACCAGGAAAAATATCCTAGACCTCTAAATGTAATTGAAGGGCCTTTGATGAATGGCATGAAAATTGTTGGTGATCTTTTTGGTGCTGGAAAGATGTTTCTACCTCAGGTAATTAGAAAATAATGTCATATATTTTCCTATTTCCTACAAAAACTAGCATTGTAAAATGTAGGAATTGCAAAAATTCAGGTACTGCTGAGAAGCAGTCACTTTGTTACTTTACTTTGAAACTCGACTTTCTATGCGTATGATTTTGTTTGTTTCTGTTCTTCCTGAGAGCTTTTGCTTTATTTGAAATGCAGTTTTAAGTCTTTGGCCATGAAAAGTGCAAGAGAATAAAAGCCCAAATAAAATTTGCTGTGTTTAGCACCTTCCAAGTCTGGGTCTGTCTGCAGCTTTCAGTTCTATTGTGATTGGTCTGGGAAGCTGCACTGTGGAAGAAATGTTTTGTGTAGAGCCTTAGCCCAGTAAGGTCAGCAGCCTGCAGCCGCAGAGTGATCTGAAAACGGCCTCCTGGGGCTGCAAATGAGGTTTCATTTATTGCCTGAATGAGAAAGCTAAAGTAAAACTGGGTTTATTCCTATACCTTGTCTTTATTGTTTATTCTGCCCCCACCTTTACCTGTGCAGGTGATAAAGTCTGCTCGAGTTATGAAGAAAGCAGTTGGCCACCTTATTCCCTATATGGAAAAAGAAAGAGAGGAAAGGAGAGCCAAGCAAGGCAGCACAGAAGAAGAGGCAAGATACACTCCTTTGTGCTGTATTTCTTTCATAGAGTGCTATGACAAATATAAGAATTATTTGTTGCTATTTATATTTATTATGCTGGAGAGTTGATGCAGTCACATGGAGACTGACAATCTCAGTCAAAATTTGAATTACGTTTGAAATTCATGATTTTGTGGAACTCTGCTTGGTGTGTGCCTAAGTTCACAAAGTTTTCTGAACTATGCCAGTGAGCCTTTTTAAGCCCTTTATGCTAATGTTACTAATTTCTTGTGTTTTTACAGACATTTAATTTTGGTGTTATTTATTCTAACTTTATGGCAGATTTTGCTACTTGCTTGTAATACTTCTGCCCTGGGCGAACTCTCTAATTCTCCTTTAAAATTTTTAATGGTTCCTAATTCTTTCCTTGAAATCTTCTTACAATGTATTTGCTGTGTATCTGTTGTGTGATTGTCCAGCACAAATGTAACAAATACAGGAAATAATTTGGAAAGAAAGATAGCCTGATAATTAAATCTGACTGATCTTCATGAAAGAAGGAAAATGCCTTGTCTCTTCTCCCATGCTCTTTCCAGATATGAAGGTGTCTTCTCTCCTGTATCTCAAGTTAATGTGTTCTCTGGCTGTCACAAATCACCTTTCACTTCATCATCTCTCTCCAGCTCATGCTGTTCTCTTTTAATTCAGACAACAGGGCTGGTATTTCACACCCTCTGTTTTGTTCTGATGCTGTTTGAAGTTGTTTAAAATTGCTACCCCATTGATTCCATGAACAGTGGATTAGGATCTTCTGTGAACCCTCTGGCACTTAATTCTCTGGCTAGAAAGATGTGAAGTGGAATTTGAGATGTTCTAAAAAAGATAGCAAACACTCTAAGAGAGTGAGTTAGGTGCTCTGTGTGGCTGAGGAGAGCAGGACAAAAAGGCAGGGATTCTGTCATCCTGCCTTCTCTACCTTCTGCTGGGCATGGGATGTAGTTCCTTCCTCTTAAAAAGACATGCCCCTATATAGAGAATCAATGAAAGAGATAAAACAGCTGCATCTATTCCCAAAGTACATTGGCTTGAAGGAAAAAGATTTGCAGACTCTGGTAACTGATCTGTCTGATGTTACCCAGGCCACTGTACCCTCCAGGACAGTTTTAGTCACAGACTGCCAGGAAATGCAAAGCGTTGATAGTGACATTTGAGGATAAATAGCTGTGGCTGTGGATCTCTATCGAAGATGAAAAACAATGAAGGCCTGTTGGATGTATGCCCAGAACTTGAGGACCTCCTTGCTTAAGACAGTTGAAATAAGTGTGCCTTAAATAGGGTTTATTTAAAGTGGTATGTGCTGTTTCCCATGTTGTTTGCTATCCAGCAAAGATTTTCCTTCTTATGTGCAAATCCAATTTTTTTTTCTTTTGTATCAATCACTAATGAAATCATCAGTAATTATTAGGTATGATTAGATGTGATACCTAATGTGGGCCAGCATGTTTTGTTCTTCTCCCAGTCCTTGATTAATCTCTTACCCCATTCCCCAGCAGTATATTTTCAGCTGCAAAATTTTCTGTTGATTTACTGAGATGGCTGACTTACAGACCTTCATTTTGCTTCCTCTGTTCTCTGGCCTTGTGTAAAACAGAAGCTCTGGGGAAATACTAGATTTTAGTAAACAGCAACATTGGTGGAAATCCAGGGATTTTATTCAACAAGTGTGTTAGAACCACAGGAAAATACTAATGTCACTCTTGATAATATATCAAGATTTTTTAACCCATAATATTGCAACTACAAAAGCAATGTAGGTTCATGAAATAGAGAGCTGCTCTATGTGTCCAGAAATATAACATGCTTTATAGAAGAGTTCAGTCATCCAGTTCTGCCATGTGCGAAGGAGATGAGATACTGTCTGGAAAAATATTTTATAGTTTCACATACAATATGCTCAGATTTCCACTTTATTTAAATTCTGTGCAATTTTTGTAGTTGCTTACTGGCATCTGATGCTGCAGCAGCTCAGACATACTACTGTTATAGCCTGGAGCTGTTCCAAATGACGGCAGTGATTACACAACTAAAGAGGTATTGCCACGTCCTGTGTCCCGGTGGAGAACTGCTGTGGGAAGTTCCACTGTTGTGCTGCTGGCAGCACCCTTTGTCAGGCTGAATGCCATCTAGCCTAGGACCTGCTTGTGACAGAACAGCTTCCTTTCTTCAAGTTGATCCTTCTTCAGCCTGTTTGTTCAGCTTGGGTAGTCTGAAGTAGCCTGATCACTGCACTGAAAACTCCGTTGTTATTTGCGTTGCATAAAAATGAGCCTCTTCTGCTTTTTCTAATTGCTCTAATTTCTCTTCTAAGTTTGCTAATATCCTGTTTTTCTCAGCATTGCATCAAAAGATTGATCTTGATGCACAAACAGACATGTAATTATAAGTATTCATGCCCTTCTGTTCTAAATATTTAATCTCTTTATTGGCAAGGTGTGTATTTGGAGCAGAAGAACCTCAGGAGTTCAGTTATTGCACTGCAAAAAATGCTATCCAGATCTGAAATGGTTTTATGTGATGTTTTGTTTTTTCAAACACAGATTTTTGAATAACATCCATGCATTTTAAAAGAATAATTCATGTGCACGTTTCTATTACCTGGATCTTTTAAGATGGTTTTTAATACTTACTGTATTATCTGTACTACACTTTGCAGTACTATAATAGAAGTCTGGGTCGTGGATTAGGATTGCAGTGTTGAAGGATGTGTTCAAACATACCAAGGCTTCTGAGTAATTTAACTCTTGCTACTTCAACTTCCAGGATCCTTACCAGGGTACAATAGTTTTGGCAACTGTGAAGGGAGATGTACATGATATCGGCAAGAACATTGTGGGAGTTGTTCTGGGCTGCAACAACTTCAGGTAAAGAGACATCAGGTAGCTGAGAACACAACTGTAGAAGGGTCAGTAATTAGTACCTCTCTGTAGCTGCAGCTGTGGTGATAACAGAACTGGGCATTTCTTGGGAATTTTTCTCTGTTCCCCAGGTTGTCATTGGGAACACAGATCATAGCAGGTATTACTAAATGGGGGGGCAAGAGGGAGTATTGCATTCTCCTTGAGTATTGTTTTTCCTAATAAATTAACATCTGAGGTGATTCTGCAGTTGAACATCAATTGGAATATAGATGAGAACATCAATTTTTGTGTTTGTTTTTTATCAGTTAAATATAATAACTGTGATGTTTTTGTAATGTCTGAAGAAATCAGATATGACAGTTGCAGTAGGCAATACTGTATATGGCTTGTGTTGGGAAAAAATAGTCTTGTAAGATTCAAATGAATCTTGTAGTGTGTTTTTCATGTTGTTTGTTAACTATGAGGTTTTAAAAACTTGCTGAGGTATGTTTTCTTAAATAAGAGATGAGATTCTCATTCTGTTTCTAAACTTCAAAAGTTAGAACTTCAAGAAAAGTCAGGTCTTTCATGGCCTGTGTATGTGCAGAAGGCTTGGCAACAGTGTTGGAATGAATGGTCATGTTCCCATTAGTGTTTTTTTCAAGGGTCTGTCAGACATTGTGCAAAGCTGAATTGGTTTTGGAACTCAGTCTTACTGTTCATTCCTTTAGTTTAGTTTTGACTTTGGGTTGTCATTTGCTCTGGAAAGAGCCAAAATTATCCCTTTTTTTCAAAACACAAAGTGTTGAAGTCAGTAACAGTGCTGTATATATGCAATATATTCCATTGAATTTCCTCTTGAAATTCTGTTGATTGGATTCAGGCTTTCTTGAGCTTTATTTAGATTTACTGAAAGGAAGCCATAGTGTTCTCTGTCACCATGAATATGAGTGAGGCTGAGTGAAATCTGCAGGCTGGGGCGGTTTACTTGAAGAAATAAAAACCTTAGCAATGGCTAGGGTAATAGCAATAAAATGCTAGAAAGGGAAGTTCAGTGTCCTGTTTCATAAAATGTATGCTTTAATAAGGCAAACAAGCTTGGTGTGAATCATCTTATATTCCTGATGTAAGATATAATGTAGTATTTGCAGGGGTCCCCAGGATGAGGTGAGAGATGAGTGAATTTGACTCCATGTTTTTGGAAGGTTAATTTATTATTTTATGTACTTACATTATATAAAATAATGTTATACTAAAACTATACTAAAGAATAGAGAAAGGATACAGACAGAAGGCTTAACAAGAATGATAATGAAAAACATGTGACTGACTCCTCAGAGTCTGACACAGCTGATGGTGATCGGTCATCAAGTAAAAACAAATCACATGAAGCCAATCAAACATGCACCTGTTAGTAAACAATTTCCAGATCACATTCTAAAGCAGTAAAACAGGGAGAAGCAAACAGATAATTATTGTTTTCATTTCTCTCTGAGGCTTCTTAGCTTCTCAGGAGAAGAAATCCTGGAGAAGGGATTTTTCCAAAAAATATGACAGTGACAATACGATGTCCACAAAACATTTTTGTATTATCCAGATGCCTTCAGAAATGCTACTGCTGTGGGTAGCCTATTTGGTGGCTCAGCACCACACAGCATTCATTCACTTCCACCCAGCCAATCTCAGTGAGATGGGAAAAGAGGAAAGGAAGAAAGAAAGCAAGAAAAATTGTGGGTGGAGAAAGAAAGCAAGAAAAATGGTGGGTGGAGAAAAGTAATAACTGAAGACGAAGTGGAAGAAGAGAGAAAGAAAGAAAAAACAAGTGATGCAATCCCCTTATCACCTCCTATGGACAGACTAGGTGCCTATCCAGTTCCTGAGCAAAATATGGCTAACCCCTGCTATGTCCCTTACTCTCCCTTTTATTGCTGAATTTGACTTCATGTGCCATGGAATTTTTCTTTGGTTAGTTTGGGTCATCTGCCTAGCTGTGTCTCCTCACAGTCTGTTTCTTGGGGGGGGTAGAGTAAGAAACAGAAGAGGCCTTGATGCTGTGAAAGTATTGCTCATCAACAGTTAAACTTTAATTTGCAGAATTGTTTTGGCCGCAGATTTAAAATACAGCACCATACCAGCTGCTGTGAAGAAAATTAACTCATCTCATCCAGACTTAGTACAACCACAAAAATTTATTTTAAAGCAAAAGCTCTTCTTACACTTGAATTTTCTTAACTGTTATGCCATCTGGAACTCTTACTGAAAATTTTACCAGACCCAGAGGTATTTCCTATGTAAAGATTCCCCCGTTTCCCATTTCCCAAATAGTCTTAAGAGAAACAAACAAACATCTCAATCTTAATATATATTTTTAGGTCAGTTGTTTACAGCAAGAGGAATGTATTTGCCCTGTAACAGAAATTTGATTTGCTATTTAAAAGATCTTGTGTCATCTCCTTTCTTTCCACAGAGTTATTGATTTAGGAGTCATGACACCATGTGATAAGATATTAAGAGCTGCTGTTGAAAACAAAGCAGGTATAGAGAGACTACATTAGTACTTCTGAATTGTTTGATTTTTAAATCACATTTTTATTGCTGTTTATTGCATACCTGTACTGTCTATGATTTGATCAGATTATCTTCAGAGAAATCAGAACTTCAGCTTTAACCATGTTAATTATTTATCGTTTGGCACTTCTGTGAAACTTAGCCTGAGGAACTGAAACGCTGTATCAGATGGACAACTCTGAGAGAGATAGTGTATTTCTTTTACAGATGGATAAACGGAGCCTTGAAAAGGTCTAACTAACTTCTTTTTGGGTCTCAAATCAGTAAAAAGAACTTGGCATTTGGCCTGCCAGATCAGTGAGTGTGAAATCAGGAATGAATTGTTCTAATAAATAATGAACTTCCTGATACAACTTGCAGTTGCTTTGGAATAGTCTACTACATCTTGGAAAAGATGAATGGTGTGAAACATGGTGAAGATTGAAAGCACTTGCTGTTTCTAAGAGCAGAACTTATAATTATTTTGTCTTATTTCCCTCTTCGGTGCTGAACTTCTGAGACTTGGAGCTTGCTAATCAAAAGTGCTGTTTATTTATTGCTGAAACTAGAGCAGTAGGTGTTCAGCAACTGTGAAGACTGAGAAATATCTTAAACTGGGGATTTGGAATTGCTATCATTCTTGGAAAGCTTTCACTTTCTAATTGGGTCAAACATCCCTTTTAGACTAGTGACTATCATGCTTTTCATCTCATTATTTTCTATCTGATGCATGAGGCTATCTGATGTATAAAATAAACTTTTCTGTAGTAATTTTTGTGTCTTTCTAGAATGGATTGGCTAAAAGTTTTGTGCATGTGTGTTTGTAAATTTGCAATAGATATAATTGGCCTGTCTGGTCTCATCACCCCATCTTTGGATGAGATGATTTTTGTCGCCAAGGAAATGGAGAGATTGGCAATAAAGATTCCTTTGCTCATTGGAGGAGCAACTACTTCTAAGTAAGCTATCTCTGTTGGGAAGATGGGCAGCTTCTATGCAAACAATATTATTACATATAAACAGATGGGCAGCTTCTATGCAAACAGTATTATTATTATATATAAACAGTATTATATTATATATAAACTATTTCACTAGTTAACTAATGAAAAAGAAAATTTATAGCCATTTCTTCCCCCCTTTCTCTCATTTTCCTGCAACACACATACTGATATGTATTCACCCTAACATTGACTGTTATTTCTTGTTTCAGAAGTCCTAGGTTATTGAGGTAAAATCTAGTTAGTACATAACAAATAATGGACATCTTAAATGTTTAATTTTTGCAAGTATATATTATATGTCGAAGTACTGTGTTTTCTCTAAAAGTTTTTGCTCATATGGAAATAAATAAAGTCCTGTTCTTCTGAGGGGTTGGATGATCTATTTTAGTTCACCAAAGCATTTTAAAAATGCAGGATTTTGAGACTAGTTTTGAGAAATAGTTGACATCAGGGAGCTGTTATCTTTAAGGAAGTTACTGTATTTTCCTGGATCACTGTTCAATGTAGTGATGACTGTGTTGAGCCTCCAGTGCTGCTCAGGCAGGCTGGTAGGGGATAAAGCCCCACTGCTTGCTGGTGAAGTACTTATCATGTTGATTTTGATGGACTGAGCTGTTAAAATCTTGTTCTCTCAGATCTGTTCAAATGAAATAATACAGCTGCTGTGATTTCCTGAAGACCACGTTGACAGCTCAGTGACACCTAGTATTAGCATTACTGCACATGTGTATTGGGCACGTATAACAGCCGTGGGTCACGCTTTGCTGACTGATTTGTGTACAATATACTTGAGGGGGTGACAGCTCAGAAGACTGTAGAGGTCATTTTTTGTCTAACTAAAAGCTGTGAGCAGTGTTGCTTTCTTTATCAGAGCAGCACGTCCTGTATTCTGTATTTTTGGCTTTAGCAAATCATCTCATCATTTGACAGACAGTGAGAGTAGGATCACTACCTGCCTTTATTGTTCCTGTATTCCTTTTCTCCTTTTCCATACGAGCCTCTTCCTGCTGCTTCGATACTGACAGCAAATGTGGAGGATTTTTTCTTACAATAACAAAACAAAACAAAACAAAAACCCCACCAAAAATATGGGGAGTCGAGGGGAAGGCTTTATTCTAAGTCGAGGTCTTAGGAGAGCCTTTTCAGTTCTTTTCAGTTTTTTCACCCAGGGCATTTTGGCCTAGTAATTGATGTCAAATAACCAGCATCAAACAGTTCTGCAGAATTTATTAGCAGAGAGGAATGTAGCTAACAGGGAAGCTGCACTACTTTTATCCTTGAATATGGAAATTACTAAAGGATATATGTATACTTTTGAGTACAAAAATTGATTTTATTCATGTGAATTATATATAAATATATACTTGCACATATGCCCAGATACAATGCAGTGTCTATTAAATACTGTCCAGTAAAGGTACTCTTTATGGAAGACTGGATTCTTAATGTATATTTTACGTTACTTTCCTAGTCTTCAATTTAACTTCCCATGTGCATTCTTAAAGGTTGTGTATGTGTCAGAGGTTGCTAATGAAGAAACATCTGCATTTTTTTCACTGTAATAAATAGGCATTGTTATTTGGAATAAGGAGATCATGAGTACTTGGAAGAGTGTATAGTGAGGTTAGTTTGAAAGAGAGAGAGAGGGAGGCTGGATTTAGTCTCCAGAATCCACACAATGAGAGTTTCTTCATAATTTACAGTAATGAGGATTTTTCCATTCATATTATGCTACTTTGGTAAATTCAGGTGCTGAGAAATAATGGTGACATTCTCATTGCCATAAAATTTACTTTAAAAAAATACAAAAGTTAGTATGTAATGGTTGATACAGTGCCATTTTAGGACCATGTCTTCTTTTGTTTCCTCTGTCTGTTCCTATCAAAACAGATGAGATACCTTTTTGTAAAAAATAGAGCTGCCAAGATCAAAAATGCATCTCCTAGAAGCACATTCAGGGGATGCTGGACAGTTGTTTACACAGCTGTGTTGCACAGTCATGAGTAAACCTCCATATCCAAGTGCTTTAAATATTTGACAGAACCTGAAGAAAAGGGGGATCCTTACCTTTGTTAGGGAAGATTGCTTCTTGGGCTCTGATTCAAATTTAATTTTAGAAATGTTATTTGACCTTAGTATATAAAAAAGCAAATTATAAGGCCTATAACATCTTTGCTCCTACGCTTGCTTGCAGAGTTTTGGTAGGACTGAGCAGAGCTCTTTTTGCATCACTAGAAACTGTTAGCAGTGTTGCTTTCTTTATCAGAGCAATGCATATTGTAGTAGATCTATTACAGTCTATATTTTGTAGCTTCAGCAAGTAGTCTCATAATTTGACAGACTTCGAAGAGAAGGGTCTGTCCTCATTGCACTTAATGCAAAGTTCACTGCATCTTCAAGGTGCAAGTTTGTAATATTTATTGGCCACTGGCAGAATTCATTGTTCAGGTGTATAGAGGACTTGTGCCTCTGATACTGAGAAATGGGATAATCATCACTGAATTAGGTTAATGCTAATCCACAGAGCCAAAAATTAGCATGCAGGAGGAAAAAAATGTAAGATGAGCAAAAAGGATTAAAGAAATGGCTAGTTCTTGGTAGGCTTAATTTGGAATATTCTTACTGATTTCTGAGACTCAAAACTAATGAGTTGCTGATTTTCATTCAGCTGGTATGACATTGAGGGAATGTGAGTTGGCACATTATTTATGAAGTGTTCTGATACTCTTTGAAGGAAAATGTTTATACACCTGTTATTAAAAATCTGTGTTTAATGATTCATGGATAGCAGATGGATGAATGAATTTCTTCGTTTGAAGTTCTGGTCTATGCATTAAGTCAGGATTTATTTCCCTGGGGATGTTGTCTGCTTTTTTTGTTGGTGGGTTGCTTGGGGGTGTTTTTGTTTGTTTGTTTGTTTGTTTGTTTGTTGTTGTTTTTGTGGGGTTTTTGTTTGTTTTTGTTTTGTTTTCTTTCTGTTTGGTTTTTTGTTTGGTTTTGTTGTTTTTTTGCTTTAGTTGTAAAATGCTCACTCTTTCTCTTTTTACTGAAGAACACACACAGCTGTTAAAATTGCCCCACGATATAGCGCACCTGTGGTTCACGTCCTGGATGCATCCAAGAGTGTTGTGGTTGTAAGTTCTAAATTCTAGTTTCTTGTCCATGCAAAGATATGTGCCCTGTTTTTCTGTTGTCTCTTTCATCCTTTCCTCTAAGGCTTAGTGTTGTGGCAGAAAATTAAAAGGAGCACATCAGAGACAAGTTTCTAAATTACACTTGTTTCAGCTGTTTTGTGCTGCCACATAGTTCTCAACTGGCTTGTGACAGTTATTGTCACTGGGCACTTTCATTTAAATGTCCATTACTCTAGTGAGGGTGACATTCACTGAGTCCTTGACTGTAGTTTTGTAGTGAAACTGATGGAGTTCTATGTGTACTGCTGTTCTGGCTAATTTAAATATATTTCTGAAGTTAGATAGCAACATTTGTACTGAGAAACATGTGGCTGGAGTTTTTTGGGATGGATTCTCTTTCAGAGAAATGGGTGGTCTTAGCTGGCAAATACATGGTGGTAAAGAGTAGGCCAAGCTGTGTGTTGCTTCTGTGACTAACTTCAGTCTCTGAAGTTTTGGAGTATTTTCCTCTCAGGTCTTTCCAGACTTGGACTTCGCTCTGCTAATGTTACCTGTGTCTTAGGGCAGAGATCTCAGTAATAATTGTAGTCTAAACACAGCTAGTTTGAATGGAGGTTGCGGATTAATGGTAAAGTTTAGTTTAGTGTTGCCAAGAGAGTCCAAAAGACAGGTTGCCTAGTCTGAAACTTACACTGTCTTTCCCATAGTGTGTTACACTAGGTGTAACACTTACTGCTTTTTCCTCCCTGTTCTTTTCAGTGCTCCCAGCTCTTAGATGACAGTATGAAGGATGATTTCTTTGAAGAAATATTAGAGGAATATGAAGAAATTAGACAAGAACACTATGAGTCTCTCAAGGTACAAATATAATTGATTATCTTCTTGTTTGAAGCGGTTGGCACTTGCTGTTCAGTTATTATGAATAACTTGCTGTTCTCTTACTGTTCAGCTCCTTGTGAAGACCTTCAGGTATATTTGTTTTGATTTAAAACTTGCAGTAAAATGGATTGAAAACTTCCAGAAGTGCTTATGAAATCAAATTTTTTAGCCTGTAGGACCTTGCTGCATGACTCTTAATACATGCTTGGCAAATTCTTGGTTGTCCTCAATGGCTAATCAGTGGTATCCAGGACCTCCATGGAGCTGGCAGTCATGTCATCTTAATCAACTTTGGGAGACCAGTGCTTTCCTGGAGCAGTAGCAGGATATGTGGAGTTTCAGCTGGGGTAGGGAAAATGGTACTGGTAGCTTTTGTTGGTTCTGAGCCATACTCTATTGGGAATTTTAAACCACAATGCTTTCCTAATGTCTTAGTCTTGTTACTCTACTTAGGTAGAGTACTCTACTCTACTTAGGTGAGTGATCAGAGCTGTAGGAGAATATAATTTTCTGCTTGTATTTTAGTGTATTGTGAAGTATTAATAGAACTTCTGGTGTAGCTGAGAGGAACCAGAAATCTTGTAGGCCAGTTTCATTAGCCTTTCATTAGCAGTTTCATTAGCATTATACAGGCAAAAGTAATGATCTGCTTGTGATGTAATCTTACTTTACACATGGGAACTCAGAGTTGTTGAAGCTGAAATTATCTGTTGTTGGATTTAGCCTGAATAGTATTTTGAGTAAAACTCTACCATGAAGTCTGCAGTTACAGTTTGAGTCTGAAAGGTGGTGTTCTGAAATGAACCTTTATGTCTATATAGGAAAGAAGATACTTGTCTCTACAGCAAGCTAGAAGAAAAGGTTTCCATCATGATTGGTTATCAGGCCACATACCAGGTCAGCTATATGTTGTTGTTTGTGATTGCTGTGCCTTTATTGTATTTTGTCTGATTATTTTAGTTGTATTTTTAATTCAAATATGCTTTAAACTTCAGAATGTAGCAGTGTAACAGCTTAAGTAAATTGGTATCTGTCTCAACTGAGATTTTTTTGCATTACTTTTAACATTCTGTTTCTGCTTTTTTACAGCTCATTTAAAAAATATATTAATATTCAATAAATGTAACTGAAAAAAATCCCAAAACAATGAGTTACCCATCACAACAGATAATCAAAGAAAACACTAATGACAGCTTTTGAAAATACTGTCTGCCTGGCTCATTACATTGCACACCTTACTGTACCATATTTGGGGAACACATGCTGTAACATGGCATTTTAATCAAATGCCTCATTACACTCTTTCCTACCCCTTCCCCCATCAGTTTTTGTACTTTTTTTTTTTTTAATTATACTAGAAGTATAAACAGCATTCAGGTTGCATCCTGCAGTGACATTAACACTGCTTTCTGTCGTTTCATTTACAAGATGCAACAAGATGCTAATTTTCAATAACTTGCTTAATGCATTACAAAGTATTGTACAGACAAAACAAGTGCAAAGCTTCTGGCTTTATGCAGATAGATCCATCGTGCTTTATCACTTGTGTGTGTGCATCTAAATGTGCAAAAGTTCTTAGAAATTACATAAAAATAAGTTCCAAAGTCCAGCAGCTAAAAGCTGTTTATTTACGTGGAAGAACAAAAGGCCTTAATTTTTCCATTTCAACTTTATATGCCTTTTATACTTTTTTTTTGGGTTCTTTGTAACTGTGGATTATGGTATGGCTTAGGAAAATATGACTATGAGAATTTTAGGACAGTTAGTTTGGAAGAGATCATTTGCAGAGATGGAGGCTGCTGAACATCAGTTATACTGCAAATGTTAAAGCAATTTTAAATTATTTTCATCATGTCCAATTGTACTTCTGTTTCCTACAGTTAAACCAAAATTCATTGGCACAAAAGTCTTTGAAAATTATGACCTGAGGAGGCTGGTAGAATACATTGACTGGAAGCCCTTCTTTGATGTCTGGCAACTTAGGGGAAAGTATCCCAACCGGAGTTTCCCTAAGATCTTTAATGATAAAACTGTAGGTAAGTACTGAAATTGCATTTACTTCATATAACGAATTCTAACAGGCCCAGTGTGCTGCAGTGGGATTCCAAATGTTTAATGAAATACATTAGGAATAGTACAAATACATGCAAAGAATGTCACTGAAATAAGTTGTTCAAAGCAAGGTTTAGTGAACCAACTGTTGCCATGTAAGGCTGAAAAATAAGTGTGGAAAAATGCTTGGTCATCTTATTTAGCATTCACCTGCCAAAGCGCAGGGAAGTATTTTATTAACAGAAAATGTCAGCAGAGCACTTAATGTATCTGTGGGTGAAAATGGCAAGCTCCTTTTGAAGCTATTCAGTAGGCTTTGAAATGGGTGATAAAAATGCCAGGATGACACTGAAAGCAATGTTCTGAGTCTGCTGCACTGTGGTAATGTAGGTACACGCACCGGGTCTCTTGCTCATTTTACTCTGTGTTCTCTTCCTCTACTAGGTGCTGGCTGAAACATTTTGTGTTTTGTTTGGGTTTTTTTATTCCCTAAGATATATGTTGTTACAGCCCTGTGATCACACTGCAATCTTCCTATTTGCTGTAGCTGACAGATCATTGCAGTCATTGGACAATTATGTAGAAAATGAATCAGTCTTCAAACAATTCTTCAACCTATTTAGCCAATTATGAAAGCATGCTTTTTCTAAGGCAATTTCTTTTTTTCTTTTGTTTTTAATAGGTGAAGAAGCAAAGAGAGTTTATAACGATGCTCAAGATCTACTTAAAACATTGATTAATGAAAAGAAATTACAAGCCAGAGGTGTGGTTGGGTTCTGGCCAGCTCGAAGTGTTCAGGATGATATCCACTTGTATGCTGCAGAAGAGGCAGTGGGATCTTCAGAACCAATAGCAAAATTTTATGGTCTGAGGCAACAGGTACAGTGACAGCACATTTGTTAAGGGACTTTTCTTCCCCCTGAATTTCAGGAATGTAATAGAAGTGCCTTATTAAAATCTGTAGAAAATTGTTGTAATTTCTCTGCAGCCATTGTCTTGTCATTTCTTTCAATAATAACAAGATTCTGTTAGTGATGAGCCAGGTCTTTATATTGTAATATTTTGCATTGTAATAATTGTACAAAATGCTTTGTAGGTTTGACATCTTCAGATATGTTGTGCATTTTCTGTTTCAATTTTAAGATGTCCTAAAGCAGTATGTTGTATAAATTAATCACATGAATCTTGTTTCAAGATAAATTAGAACCTAATGAACCTTAGTTCTCTAATATCACTGGATTCTACTTGAATGTGTTAATGCTTAAACCCATGTATTTTAGCTGCATCTCTTCCAGCCTGGTGTATACAGTAACTCAAGAGAGTTTTCAGCAGAGCAAAGTAGAAGAGAATAATTGTCTTCTGTTTCTTATATAAAATGTTCCTTTTAGTACACAGAGTTCTATCCATGACATTGATGCTAATTAAGGATGTGATATAAATTTAAAAGTTAGAGATGCATGTAATATTTTCCTTAGCTCTAAAAATTGCAAATGAACATTAAAATTAATATAAATTTCACCTGTGGGGAAAAAAGATATTTTGTTAATTTTATGGTACTTTCTGTAACTTTGCAGGTTAATAGATTTTTTTGTTGTTGTTTTTCAGGGGTAGGAGTGTTTTATTTGCTTTTAAGATGCAGTTGGGAATGGGTGAAACACACTGCTAAAATATTGTCATAGGTTAAAAAAATTAATCTTCAGCTAAGTGACAGCCATTAAATAACTTTACTCTCTCTGTAAGTTGGGTAGATTTACAAGAACTGTGCCACCTCTTAAATAGCAATCATGCTTCCACAATGAATATACTGCTATGATTCAAGATTTCTTTTTAGGTGCTCAGGTACCTCTTTCTGTTACCTTTCTTCCATTTTGAAAAAGGATCCACTGAGCAGTATAGTTCCCTATTTCACAGAACCAATTAGTTGGAAAAGACCTCTGAGACTGAGTCCAACCTATGATTCAACAACCATATGTCAACTAGACCATGGCACTGAGTGCCATGTTCAGCCATTCCTCAAATATCTCTGGGGACAGTGACTCCACCACCTCCTTGGGCAGTCTATTCCAGCATCTGATCACACTTTCTGTAAAGAAATTCCTCCAAATGTCCAACCTAAACCTTTCCTAGCACAGCTTAGGACTGTGTCGCCTTGTTCTGTCGGTTACCAGGGAGAAGAGACCAGCCCCCACCTGGCTACAGCCTCTGTTCAGGTGGTTGTAGAGAGCAATAAGTTCTCCCCTGAGCCTCGTTTTCCCCAGCTCTCTCAGCCACTTCTCATAGGATGAGTGCTCCAGAACCATTACCAGCTTCATTGCCCTTCTCTGGACTTGCTCCAGCACCTCAGGGTTCTTCCTCAGTTGGGGATCCCAAAACTGAACACAGTATTCAAATGCAGCCTTACCAGTGGCAGGTACAGGAGAAGAATCACTTCCCTGGTCCTTCTGGCCATACTGTTTCTGATGCAGGCCAGGGTGCCATTGGCCTTCTTGGCCACCTGGGCACCCTGCTGATTCCTGTTCAGCTGGATATTGACCAGCACCTCAAGGTCCTTTTCCATTGGGCCCCTTCCCTTTGCATAAACCCACTCGAACTTTGCTTAGGATTCAACTTTCCAGTACTGATACATACATACATTTTGTTTGTGCTTGTGTGTGATTAGAAAAAAGTCTGCATCCTGGGCACTGTTTTGTCTGGATTACTGAGCACATAGCTTGTAGCATAAGGACTGGTTATAAACCCATAACCATTCTACAGTGGGAATTGCTGGAGAATTCTTCAGTTTCCACATCAGCCATCAGTTTTGTTAACAAATGTGGAATCTGTTAAGGGTAGAGATGAAATATTCCTCCTCTTACCCAGCTGTTGGCACAAGACTATTCCTTACTTTGTAATAATTTTTTTGCAGTATAAGCTGTTAAATCTTAGTAGCTGTCAATAGAAGCATCCCAACACTGTGTGTTCAGTGCTGCATCTCTCTTCTTTGGTGTTTGTTCTTCAGTGGTCCAAACATCCTCAGAGTAAGAGAGGTGGTTTTCTTCTAATTTAACTACAGAAAAGCTACCATGGCTCAAAGACTAGTTAGGTGTTTGTCAGAAATGCCCTAGGCCCTTTAGTCTTAAAAATGCTGGTCTTTAGCTTAATACTGCACTAATGATCTATTTTAAAGTGATTTATCGCATTGATTTTGTTACTTTAGGCTGAAAAGGACTCTGCCTGCACAGATCCATATTACTGCCTCTCTGACTTCATAGCACCACTGGATTCTGGCATTTGTGACTACCTAGGCCTGTTTGCAGTGGCCTGCTTTGGTGTAGATGATTTATGCAGTGAATTTAGGAAACAGGAGGATGAATACAACATCATAATGGTGAAGGCTCTTGGTGATCGGTTGGCAGAGGTATGAGGTTTTATCAGGTGTTTCCTTGCAATTTTCAGCAAACTTAGAGCCACTTCAGTACAATGCAAGTGGGGCTAGCTCTAGCTGGGGATTTCAAGCTATAGCAGGGTTTCAGAAATTATGATTATTATTGTTGTTGTTGAAGATATTTACTGAAGTGGAAATTCTTCCTGAAGGGCAACTGGTGCTGGTAAAATCACATAGGTTGCAGAAGCAGTCCAGAAAAGCTGTTGCCCACTTTGAGCTAGAGGAAAAGTCCTCTGCTAAAAGGAGCAGCAGCACATGCTTGTATCTGATTGTAGCATGGAAGCAAGAATGATGTGGCCTTCTATAGCTAGACCTGGGCGAGACACCCAGATAGTCAAGACCTAATGACCTCAGTGCTATAATGAGGTGTCGCTACCATAGGTTAATGAATTTTATCTTTTTGCGTTTCTTGTCCACATCTTTACCTCTTTAAAGCAGGACAATCAAAAAAGCACATCCACCAATAAGAGAAGTAACTAACATACTTGAATTAGCAAAATAAGTGTTTCATGTGAACTTTAATTCTTTCAAATAACACACCTGTGTTAAGAGCTCTCTTAAAAATGAAAATGGGAATGCGAGAAAGCATCTATCATTGTTAATCAATCAGCTATTGCATCAGTCTGTACAAAGTAAAAAATAAAAAAACCCGAACTTTTCATTCTATTCCAAGGCATTTGCTGAGGAGCTTCATGAAAGAGTTCGAAGGGAATTCTGGGCTTACAGTAGTAGCGAGCAGCTGGATCTCTCTGGCCTACGCAAAATTAAATATGAGGGAATTCGCCCTGCCCCTGGATATCCCAGCCAACCTGACCATACAGAAAAACTCACCATGTGGAAACTTGCAAACATTGAGGAAACAACAGGTAACTTGGCTTTGCTAAGATTCTTAAACAGCTTTTTACGTGAAATCAAAATTCCAACCAAAGAACAAATTGGCTGTTGCAGAGTTACATAGAATACTAAACTGAAGTGCTTCTGGGAATTGCTGTCTTCCCCTTTTTATTCCCATTTTTATTTTGCCTCATTCAAGGAAGAATTTGCAAAACATTGCCAGTGCTTTTGGTGGAGGAGTTGTGTCCCCTAATTAGCAGATTGCATGCAAACAGGGTTCTGCTGCACAGAAAAAATTTCTGGCATCCTTATGGTGGTAAGAAGACATTCCAGATAGAAAAAAAGTCAATTCAGCAGAGTATTTCCTGGTCTGCAGGAACCTTGAGATGGTAATTTTTAAAAAGGGATTAAATCCATTTGTTTTCCTCTTACATTTTGCATGTCAGATGTTTCACTGTTTCACTGTACACTGTTACTGTAGTTCACTGATACTGTTTACTGTTACTTCACTGTTACAATTCCAGAAATAATTTTCAGTGCTTCAAAACTTCATTTGCCAAAATGTCCAAGTTTTTTCCTTCAAACCATGGAGTTACTCTACAGTAATGGTAATGAAAGTCTGTGGTATGTTTAAAGTTCTGAAGTTTTCTTAATGATTAAGTGGAAAAAGGGGTTGGTTTCAGCTTTCATCTGAAAGCTGCTTGGTTTTTTTTGAGTTTGCTTGAAGCCACCCAGCATAAAAAAAGGCTCTGAATTTGTGCTTAATCCTAATTCAAAGAATAATAAAATCCTCATTCTCTTTTTCAGGAATTGTTCTAACGGAATCACTAGCAATGATACCTGCTTCTGCAGTTTCTGGCCTTTATTTTTCCAGTCCCAATTCCAAATATTTTGCTGTTGGCAAGATATGTAAAGATCAGGTAACTAACACCATCAATTGTAGCAGTGTTAGAGCATTCAAAATCATCTTATGAGCAGATGTCTTAAAAATTTTGTAAACATTTAAAGCTGGCGTTTCAAAATTTTCATCATATTTTGTGATCCCTTTGCAGGTTGAAGATTATGCACTGAGAAAAAATTTGTCTGTGGCAGAGGTGGAGAAGTGGCTGGAACCCATTTTGGGATATGATACTGAACAACTGTGATATTTGTGGGTGAACTTCCTTTTTTGATGGTCATGTTTGCCAGAAGGAGCAAGAAAATTCTTCCCACTGGAAACAGCTTTCTTCCATCCACCCCAGTAGCTTGTCTGATTGTCTTAAATTTTTTATCAAGGAACTTAATATTTCAAATCAAGTCTGCCTGATGCCCTTGGCTTGGGACCATGAATGTATTTAGTTTCTCAGTCACAGCAGCATACTTTTATTTATTTTTATGTTTTCACAAAGACTCTAGCAGAGAAAGTAGATGTAGGATGAGATGGGGAACTGCAAAGCTTTCCTTTTCTCTGGAAGATTTTGAAATCAGGGGCAAGAATTTCTCTCCCATGGCTGTGGATATGCATAGAACAGAATTTGATTGCTGTTATTTTAGTGTGTTTTGGCAAGTCCAGGGACAGAAATATGATGCAATTCTTCTGCAAAGTCACAAAATGTTTTATACTGAGTGATCAAGAACAACTGAAGTACAACAGATCTCCTTTATAAAAATCATCTGCTCGGTGTTTAGTCTTGTGCTTGGGAATACACATTGTTCTCAATGGTAGAACTATAAGAATAATACAATCTTCTGGAGTAGCATCAGAGATCTGTATTGGGAAATGGGATGACAGAGCCCATGGAGTTGTCTTCTCTGTGCTTCCTCTTCCTTTCAGCAAGTCACAATCTGTCTATTCTGTATAAAGGGTACTGGCACTTCCTACCTTTCAGTTAATGTTGTCAAGCTTAATTAATACATAAACAATCATTTGTACATGAAAATTATGAGAGTAGCATATTTGCTGCTGTAGACAGCTAGAAAGCTTGGAGCTGACTGTTACAAAATTTTAACCTTCTAGAAAACTGGATTTTAAAAGCAAATAGTACTGTCATATGTAACAGCTAATATTGTAGACTATTCTTCAGATTTAACTGAGTGTGCTAATCGTTCATAGCTTTCAATAATTTCTGAAAAGTGTCTCAAGTATTATTTAAATGCTAATTTGTAAAATATTAGGACAGAACCCCCTCATTTTTTGGTCTCTAATTGTAAACAAAAGACCAATATTGTAAGGAAGGTGTTCTTTTAATAGTTTATTGCAGTCTATTAATAGCTACATAATTTTTGTAATGTCTTCATCTAACTTTATGCTGAAAAAATCATCTTGTATCAGCAGTTTAATAAAGATGGTGTTATCCTATTAGAATTCTTTAAATGGCAACAATAAAATGTGTGCAGCAATCTGAACAGATAATGTCAAAATTAATATGTGCTTGTACCATGAACCTGAAATTACAGAGGCTGCTATGGGGTTTTTAAAGTAGTTGTGTGTGTTCTTAACTGAATCTTTTAGAATGGCTCATCCTTTAATGATTTACAAAAATAATTTCTAAATGGATCTCCCCTCCCCCTGCCTCCCTCCATGTCAAGGGACTTGTCACAAGTCCTTGCTGAGCAGCTGATTTTTGTAGTGGGAACAGTTTCTCAGTAGAACACTCATTTAGACTGCCAAAAATAAAGTAAAATGTTCTTAATATAAAAGATTATTTGTTCCTGAAATATGCAGCATATGAAAATTGAAATCCTCTCTGCTGTGTTTTTGGTAATTGCACTTCTGCTGATCATTTTAATGCTTGGACTCTCTCCTCTCCGGCACTCTTCCATATTCTTACATTTGGAAGCAGAGTACCTTATTAGTCTGAAAATTTTATTGTGTGAATGGGGTCAAAGTTTGACTTGCTCAGCTTGGTTTGTTTATTGATTTATTTTCCTGAAATCAGTGGCAGCCAGTTCAGTGAGTACAGCTGGCAGCAGGAGGTCCCTGCTGTTTAACAGTGGTGGTGTTACCTGGTGTACAAGCAGAGGGTTTCAGTGGAGTGCAGTTGCTTTAGCCCTTCACACATGGCATCACACACTGAGAAAACCTTCATGTTTGCCTGAAAAAATTGTCATTGGGAGAATCTGTTTGGAATAATTACTCCTTGTTATTATGCAAATGTTTTTATAAAGAACAATTACTTTAAAGCTTTGTTATTTTAAATTGTCAGTTGACATTTTGGGTAAGACAAATTTTCATTTTTGTCTCCAGAACTAAGTTAAATTGTGAAGCAAAAGAGTCTCATAATTGTACCAGGTAAGGCTGTTTTACTTGAAAGACAAGTTTAGAATGCATAAAATATTTTTGCAGTGCTTTTCTAAATACTACTAACAAAGTTTCTAGATGTAAGAGATGATGGAAAATTTAGAATGCATTGTAAATTACTCTGGTTTAGTTCTTGTGAGTAATAGAGTTTGGATACTGTTTTTTTTTTTTCTTGTAAGTCAGGCCAGCAGCCTGGAGATTAAGTTTCAAAGCACATAAATTTTATGACTGTCAGGAGGGAATACTACCCTTAAACCTGCCCTTTCATCACCAGGTCTGTTTCAGTGCTGCTGTTACTCCTGGGAAGAATCTAGTGCAGCTTATTTTGTCATGAGAGTGCTATCAAGGTCAGTTCATGTCTCAAAAAAATCCCTAAAACTCAGGTGTTTTTTTTTTCTTTGCAAGTATTTCTGCATTTTTTGTGAAGCTTCTGCTTTCTTGTTCAACAGTGTGAAAGTTATGCACCCTTTCAATTAATTTCTGCTTCTTAAAACACAAGTCATGTCCAGAAAATGAGGGGAATAGTGAGAGGCCTGTGAGGGCCTTGCCTTTTCTAAAAGGATTTGTTTACTAGTAATGGTGACTGGGTGTCATTAAACCTTTTTAAATCTTTGTCTGGTTTACCTGAGCATGCCTTGAAAAAGTGGATTCAGGGTCTTAAAATGAAGAACAGGAAAAGAAAAATGGAAAATAATCCATTAATTAGTTCAGGAGGGTGGTTCCCTTAGAGAAACAGTAGCACATGTTCTCAGTCACTGAGAAATGGATTCCTGTGCCCTCAATTTATCATGGTCTTGTCACGGAAAACCTGTTCAGCCCTGCTGCTAAGTTCTTTCATTTGATTGTCAGGCTTCTGTAGGTGCCAGTTTTCAAATGAAGATGGACTGTGAGCAGAATGCAAACACATCCACCCTGCTTTCACCCAGCATTTGTAAACTGTCCAGCTAAAGGCAGCACTGAAAACCCAGTGGAGTTTGCCCCCATGTTTGTTCTAATAACACCAGCATGGCTGAATATTGTGAGTTTCTGACCATGCTGCATGCCTGACGTAAATAGCTGTGCAAAGACCTCAGCTGAGATTACCAAACTTGGTGGTTTGGGTTTGAGATTCAGCTTCAGCCAGGATGGCAAAAGCAAGCTAATAATTATCCTTGCTGGCCTGAAGCTGCCGTGATGACTGTGGGATGAAAGGCGTCGTTTTCTTCCTCACTGCCCTGGTGTGTCCTGTGCCTACAGCTCCTGATCAGGCAAAGGGGAATGATCCCAGGCCAGGGTGGGGTCGTCTCTGCTGTTCCTTCCTACAGAAAGAGCACGAAGTATGTGGAGGGAGTGTGGAAACTCAAACTGACCCCATATTAGTTCTTAGCTCATGGTCTTTCCTGTCCCAGCTTCCTGTCAAATTGGCCTCCTCTTCCTCCTTTTCCAGCAGTCCTCCTCTATAGCTGCATGTCAGGGTTCTCTGTAGGTTCTGCCAAAATGAAGCTGTAGGAGTCTTTTTAAAAAGTTTCTTTTATGTCTGAACGAGTTACTGTTCCAGAAAGAGAGGATTTTTCACCTGGCAAACATTGGATAATATTAATAAATGGTGCTGATAGCTCTGCCTATGGGAGACTTATACTGTGTATGTCAGTCATTCCTAAAATACTAACGAGAAGGCCACACAATGGGATACACTATTCCCTGTGTTTTAACTGCATCTTTAGTTACATGGTGGTTTTCATCTAGATAGCAAAACCAAAATGTGTGTTAATTGCATCCTTTGTCAGTATGCTGTTTTAAGCCCACAATTAATAATAAGCTGCTAGTAAAACTAAATAAAACTAATGTAATTTTCAACGGAAGTATTTTAATGGTATGGACTACTAAGAAGTAAAGAATTTATCTGTGCCTTGCTGTTACAACAAACGCTTTTAAAATTCTTTAGGCAGCTGATGACTTAAATATTTTATGAAGCAAAATTTATCTTGACTAAAAACTCAGGTTACAAAACACTTATAATTTGATTGAAAAGGCTTTATCACTGCTTTCTAGAAATAGCTAATAAAAATGATTTATGAGACTGGAAAGTTTGCTGCACTAGCTGCAGAAATTTCTATGCATGTACTACATATGACAAAAGAAGATAGAGTAGTGTGGGATTCACAGAGGGTAACTTAATTGCAGAAGAACAGGCAGTTCTTCAGGGAAGAACTGAAAGATTAAGTTATGGCGAATGTAAGTCTCTTACAACCAAGATATTCACAATATTAGTAATTGCAGTAAATGAAAATAAGGGAAACATTTTTATGTATACATCAAAGTATAGGAAATGCAATTTGAGAATAATTTTTAAGGAGCTTTCATAAGTCTAATGCATACTTGGGATTGATGAGTTGTATTTGCACATTTAGAATGGGAGAAGGAGGAGGAAATAATAATTAGGTCGTGAACTTGTTCTGGGGTTAAGTAAGAAGCTGTTGAAAAAAAAGGATAGCCCATGTCATAACACCCTTTCCCCCATTTTGAAGTTGTTGGATTCATTACTTACATGATTGTTTCTGAAAGGATTTTCAGTGACACTGGCATTCCTTGACTCTGGAAAAATATTGGGAGAAATGAAAACAAACTAGCCAGTTTTTTCCACCGTTTTCAAAAATTAAAACTCTGCATCAGCTCTGTAGCTGCACATAGGTAGGTGTCAGTGCAATTTTGATCCAAGAATTCCTTCGGTCTAGCAGATAAAATGGCTCTGGGTGTGTAAGTGTAATGGATTTTTTTCCTTACTCAAGGTGTTGAAAAGATAAATTTTTCCTATTGGAGTGCAACTTTTAGGGGATGTTTTGTTCTTACTTTGCTTCTTTATATGCTTGATCTGTACTTGTTTCCCCTTCTCTGGCTTCATAATACAGATGTGGAGATGTGACAGAGTTCTCTAATGGCCTGTGAATGCCATATGTTTGTGGTTTTAACTAAAAATACATATTATTTTCAGGTTTTGTTGAATTTCATCAAGGTTCTTGCCAAATAACTTCTTCCCAGGAAGTGGACAACTGTATTCCTTTTGATCCGGCCATCAGTTGGAAATCTAGGTTGAGGTTCAGAAGTGGAGAGCAAATATGAGGTCTAGAAAAGGTGTCAGTTCTCTGTGGTTGGTGGACTCCTTCTGTACCTCTGTTCCTGCTGTGACCTAGTGAGAGCAGCTGTGTTTGTCTCTCTGTTGATGAGGGCAGCGGTGGGACACCAAGTCAGGGAGATGAAACGCTGCCCTGTACGGCCAAAGGACTCTTTTAGCAGACTGTCCTTTGCAGGTGCATCAGTACAACGTGTGCTCCTGCCTGCCTGCTCAGGGCCTGTTTTCAGCTGCTGTCTCAAGCTCATCTGTACTCAGCTGCTTTTATTTCAGGAAGCTGCTACTCGTGAGATCTCCTGCTAAGCGCTCCACGAGGCCCTCTTTCCATAATCGGTCATTTGTAATGGCTGGCTTCACACTAATTATCTGCTGGTACAGTTTTGGCCTTGTTTAGTTTTTCTGTAACCAAATAGATGGCTTCAGAATACTAATGCAGAGCACATAAACACATTGTTTCTCTCAGGCCCCTAAGACCAGATTTTACTATCACCACTTAACAACTTTACTCATGTGGTCAAGGATTTGCTACTTACAAAAGCATGACTTTGTTTGTGCTTTATTTAGGAAATAAATGTAAGCACTTGGGTTTATTGCTTTTATTTCTTCCAAATATTGTTCCTCACCTCTCAGGGCAGCGAAAGGAATAGAAGTTTTGATTCAGTTGTTATAATACCAGATGTACATGTGATAAGGACTACTAAGAAAGACATTAAAAACTTAACATGATGTAGGAGTGTACAAGGTACACCAATTATCATCTTGTCTAAAGATAAGCATTAGCTGAAAATGCTGTAAGACAGGAGTGAGCAGTCAGCTAGGGGTACATGAAGATTTTAGACTTTGAAGTGTTGGATCAGCAGTATTTCATTAGGCATTGTATTGCATGCTTTGCCTCTTTCTGTGTCACTGTCTCCCTCAACTGGAACCCGCTATTGCGTCCAAATTTCTGGTTATTCCACAAGAAGGATTTGACATGGGTTTTGTTGAAGTTTATGTGCATTTGCAGGATTATTTGTCCAAAAGTTTAAAGTACCACACTGGAGATAAATGATTCAAGTTCTTGAACCATAAAATCCTTGCTTTTCCTCAAAAAGTTCCCAAGTACTGATACATTTTTTATTTCTTAGTGAACAGAACCAAATATCTTGCATTTTCTCAAAGCTACAAGTATGCTGGAAGAGGGAGTGAATATCAGTGAGAGGACTTTTTGTGGTGCTGTTTTATTCTCAGTTCTTGATCAAGCATTGTCTTTTGGGTGTCATATTCATTGCTTGAGAGCTGAAGTGAGCTAGAACACCTCTTAGCAGGTTTTCTAGTGCTGACCCAGCTGCTATTAAAGTGTCAGGAGAAATTACTACCTCTCCAAAACACCAGTTTGATCAGTCCTAGTGCAGTAATCTGGAAAGAATATTCGGTCGAAAATACATGAGAACTAACAGGATGTACTGTTAAACCTCCTTCAGTGCTCAGCTTCATTGAAATAGATGGCTGGGACTATGAAAGTAATTTCTACTCTCATTCTGAAGCACTTACCTGAGAGAAAGTGCTACCCTATCAAGCCAGGAATAGATGAGCTTTCCAGTCCAGTGTGATTAATGGTAGCTATCCATCTCAGGGAAGCTTGAGGGAGATTGCCTAACAGAACCAGCAACATGGGCATTGATTCTATTCCGTACTCTGAGTGATGGAAGGTGTTAGAGTGCCTTGGTTCAGCACATGAAGATTGGCAAATACTCCAAAAATATTTTTGTGTTTTTAAATCTTGTGATTTTTTAAAAAATATTGTTTAATGAGAGTTTGAACTCCAGAGTCTTTGATAGTTGTGAACATACATTGCACTAACTTTCTATGTACTCTTGGAGTTTCACTTGGCCATTTTTTAAACAAGAACTGCCTTTTAGTTTAACTTCCTCCTTAAATATATGTTTCATGTTGTGTAACTCTACAAATATCAGGAAAATCACAGTACTGTCACATATTTCGTGCTGTTCGTGCACACAAAGTGCTGAGCAATGGCAAGGCAGCTGCTGCAGTATGGTTATTGCTAATCAATCTGAATAAATTTGAGAATATTATTGCGGTTTCTCTCCAGAACTGTCAGCATGAAGTATACAAAATCTCTTGCTTTTGTAGCTCAAATGAAGCCTGTAATGAGGTGAAATTCTTAATGTTATATAAGACATGTTATCATGTGGTCTCTTGATCTGTCAGTAAAATATGCCTTGATTATAAGTAAACTGAGAGAGCTTTTTCATTTCCTTATGGTACTTTTATTTGCTCTATACTTCTGTGGAACTTTTTTCTTTTTAATTCATCATATTTCTGCTGCCTCTGCTGCTTCCAGTCTCGCCACTGGAGTTTTTACTTGGCTTCTAGACCATTACAATTCTCTTTCAGTCATGTGTATTTGCCAAGTGTCTTGGATGTCATACTTAGCAGTTTTCATATCTTCTGTAGGAAATGCCACCATGCATTTGCAAAGAGTCCATGCATTGCACTCAGCTTTATTGTACCTGGGAATCTTCCTAAGCCAACTGCTGACTGAGGAGTTGAGGGTGCTGGGAAATTAGGTGGACCAAGTAAGTGTGTGAACAATGTAAATGTTTATCTCTGTACAATTGGGTTACAGGGATTTCTTTTTACCAAAGGAGGCCTGATATTCCAGAGCTTGTAACAGTGTATTCACTGATTGCTTAGAAAAAGAAATGCCTGAACGCTGCTCCTATCTCTTTCCCAGGTAAGAATCACTGAATTTACTACAAAGGTAATAATGACAGGATTTGAGGAAATTAAACATGAGACTGCTGCTAAAGTTAAATGTATTTCTTCACATTAATTTGACTGAAAAGTGCAAAATTAGCTTAAGGAGAAACGTGAGTGGTTTTGGTTTTGTGTCTAAAATAAGTTTTCCATAAGACATTTTGTGGGTGTGGCTGCATGGCTATTTTCTCTGAAGCAAAAACTGAAGCACTTCAAATATTTATGTCACAAACATTACAAGCTTTTTAGTATCTGTGGTGGGAGATATTTTCCCTTGCTGTAAGGAGTACACCTGTTTATGGGTATTGGGTAAAAGCCATTATTTAATCATAGAATCATAGAATATACTGAGTTGGAAGGGACCCTTCAGGATCTTTGAGTCCAGCTCCTGACCCTGTGCAGGACACCCCAAGAATCACACCATATGCCTGAGAACATTGTCCAGACACTTGAACCTCTCCTAAGCTTGATGCTGTGACGGCCATGATTGAAGGACAGCAGGTACCTGCACAGATTATTGTTCAAGTCCTGAAAATCCCACGTTATCAAATGTGAGATTTGTCCAACTCTGCTATTGAACTTTTAGGCACTTTATTTAAGTATACTTGTTTTGGTCATTTGCTAGTTCTACCCAGTACAGCTGACTGGTCCTCTAGTTACACTCTGCTTTGTCAGTCCCTGGAAACAGCCATGTAAATCGGAAAATGTTTCGGATTAAGAAACGTAATCTGTCACTGGATGATACATTTCCATCCTTCATAGCCACAAGAGCCACTTTCTGGGTTTAGTTCTGCAAATATGGTGGAGAGTTCACAACACAACAAGTTCTGATATGTTTTTAATTAATTTTTGAAGACTGCAGTCATTAGGGCCTCTACTTGTACATATTTAAACGGTTGTGAGTCTTGGATTAAGAAATTCAAACAAGCCAACTAAAACAAACACAGAGAACCCAGCAGCAAAAAACTGTAAATTTAAATGCTAATCTCCAGGCTAGTCTGTGGTACTTGAGTCCAGTTAGTATTTCCATTATCTGGTACACTCTTCACATGCACTTATGTAATATACATGGAACTGTAACAGTTGTCTTTGCAAGGGAGTATTTAAAAAAAATCATTCCTAGATGGCTACTGGTAATGACAAGCCAGTATTAACTTATATAAAACACCTATACCTATATTGATTAACATTTTTTGGTACCACTCTGATGGCAGAGATAAGAACAGGAGTCAGCCTGGTTTTAGACCTCAGCATTTTTGCTTTCAGCCAATTAAAAAACTGCAAACAAACAAAAGAATCTATGAATGATAAGACTTTGTTTCAGCCTGTTGAGTGCAAATGGGTCAGCATTTGCCTTGCAACACTGCTGCAAGGGGTGATGGGCTGAGTGTAGACTGCAGGATGCATCAAGATTCTGGTGCACTCAGCTTCAGCATGGCCCTATGCCCAAATGTATGCAGGGAGGAGAGCCAAGTGTGCACTTGGAGAATGATGTAGACTCATCCTGTCTGATGGCTAGGGATCAGTGAAATCCAGTTCCCATATGTCACCTCTTGATTTACTGTGAAGCTACTGTAGAAAATTGTCAGCACACGAAGCAGATTAATTTCTTCTAATAGTTTGTGTGAATTTTATTCTCAATTCTTGAGATTCTTAACCAGCTGTTGCCACAGAGTAGCTGCAATAGTGCATGAAAGCATTCCCTGTAGAAGCAACTAGTGCAGCACAGTGTGGAAGATACCACTGCTTATAGGATTGGGGAATTGACTGCTGGATAACCTTGCAACAGAGCACTTGAGATATGACTTAGCAGCCTGTAATTTGTGTTCCAATTTGAGCTCCAAGATGGTTTTTTAAAACCCATGGATATGGCTCCTTAATGAAAACCCGTAGATAATATAGTTCCTGTAATCTTCTGATTCTTCTGTCAAAACTCAATGATTGGCTCAACTCCAATTTATAATATAAACCTGATCCATCTTAGAATGCAATTGGCCTGACTTTAAAATATATTCTGTTGGTAGAGAGCAACCATGCTGCCTTTTCCCAGTAAAATGAAATGTTGCTGAATACAGTTACCCAGTTACTCTGTAGAAGCCAAATATACTGTACTCAAGGTTGTGCTTTATTAGCCAGCAAAATTCTTACTGATCCCAAAATCTGAAATCTGCTACATACCTTTTTGAATTCTAGAATGTGTGAGCAGTGGGTGTTAGATTATTAGACAAAAAATATTGCTGAGCTTGTTATATTTTCAAAGGCACAATAGTTTTAAGAAATAACTTTTGGCTGGAAAAAATTACGTATAAGCATAAAATATTTCATTCTTCCAGAGAGATAACTGGGCAGTATATATGTAAGCACATGAGGTAAGGACAGCGAACACTCAGGTTGGTTTTCATTCCATAAATATGTATTTAGCAGGTGTGTGCCATCCTACAAGCACAGCCTTATGCTCCATAAAGGAGAGCTGGAGGAGCACAGTGTAGTTAATCATCAATGCTTGTGTGAAGCAGCATGAATAGTCTTTAGAAAGAGTGAGAATTCTATATTCAGCTTGAGAGTTTACAGCTTTTATACAATATTCCTTTTGAGTAAAGCTAAGCACACTTCACATGCTTTGTGGGCAATTATACTCTTTGTTGCATGTGAAATGGAGAGCACCAGCCTCTTCTGCCACAGAAATGTTAAGTGAAGTGATTAATTTTTCTTCTGGAGTGGGAACTTAGTCTCACAACTTTTGATTATGTAAAGGATCCAAGTGCCATATAGGAATGGATAATTACCAAGAGATGCTGTTCACATGGGAAAAACAATATAAACTTTTTATTAAGGTTCTTACTGAAGAATTCTTATCCTCCATCAACCAAATAGATTTGCTTTGAGCTGACAGCAACTGTATATTTTTTTCTTTCATCATTCTTGATGTTGTAATAAATATTACAAATTTATAGGAAGCACTGTGTTATCAGGTACACATTTGAGAAGCTGCTGGGCATCAGCACATCAGAGTGTAAGCAATAAAATAAATGCATGTACCATGCATGTGGAAGTCAGATAAACAGTTTGAACCTCCTCCTAGCTGACTGGAAATAAAGGTTTTGAGATATCCATAGAAAAATTGTGAAGATAAGCACTTTTTTAACACACTTTCACAGATACCCTTTGAATGGTGTTATCTGTACACCTTTGTATTATTTTAGTAGTTACCTCAGAGAAATGCAATATGAGTTCCTTTGTTTCCAAACCTTCTGGTTTTGAGACTGGGTATTTTAATTCCCATGCATGTCATTACTATAGTAGTTTAGTAGGTTCTTTGCACACAGTTTAAAATCACTTATGTTTTCTCTTTCTTAAAACTGGGCATATACGTGTCTTTTGCAACACCATGACTTATAATGGAATTCTGTGAAAGATTGACTTGAAGTTTATTCTTGAGTAGTGGAGACAAACTGTTGGGAGTTTCAAGATTTACTTCTAATACCTAACATGGGACTGAGTTGGATCAGATTGGGTTCAGATTTATATTCTTTTTTGACTGCTTTGACTCCCCTTTTTCTGTTTTTCACTGTATTGTAGTAATCCTGTAGAAAGCAGTGGAGCTGTCAGCAAGGTCTGTCCTCTGAAATCACAACTCTTGAGGCTTCTCTGCACTGTTGCGTCAAGAATTGTGCCTTTCTTTGTTGTTTCCTCCTTGAAAAGGGATGCGCTCAGTGCAGAACTAATGATGACATTAAGGAGCGAGATGCTCTCCTGTGAGGTGTTGTGAGGCTTGCCAAATGCCTATTTAGACTGCACTAATGCACAGTGGGCTGTTCTAAGTGGAAGCCTGCCAGTGACCTACTGGTGCTGTTCGTGCCTGGGAGCTGCTGCTGTCATTGCCTGGCCCCGTCCCCAGCCTCCCCACTCATCCCTGCTGGCTCCAGTGCTCGTGGCTGCAGGAAGGTGCCTCAGCCACCTCAGTGCCTGCAGCTCTGACCCTCTCCCCACACTGCCTGGGAAGCCAAAGCACCTAAATAACGCTGTCTTGTTTCACTATCCAGCTGCTTACTGTGAATGTTCAAGGGAGATGCAGAGACAAGGTGGGCAGGGTGTGAGGACTCCTTTTATTTTGTAGGAGTGTCATCTTAAATATATGTTAATGCATAGCTCATAGCTCAAGTAGTTTGCTAAATGGCAGCCCTGACTCCACAGCAATTAAGGTTAGAAATGTGGGAGAAAGGGCAAAAGAAACCATCATGTTTTGAGGTGGAAGGTATAATGCTACTGACAGGACACCTAGCTTACCCTGCCAGTGTTCATGCTCCTGGTTTGCTGGTGGTGTTCAAACTAATCTGAAGTGCTTACTTGAAAAGAGTGGTAATGACATCTGGCTGAAAAGTCACAGTTCAGACATGCACTCTTCTTTGACTAAAAGGATAATTAACTTAGATTCTTATTGCTCAAGTTTGTTTATTCATGTTGAACCACTGACATCCAAGGACCATGTTTTAAGTTATGGCATTACTATGAATTAAAAAGCATAGTAAAAATACACATGCCAGGCTATAAATTATAAAAGCAAGAAGTGCTGTGCAAAGAAGTATTTTGGGCACTTTCTTGCATTGCACTTATTCTAAGCACTGAAAATGAAAGCCTTCAGAAGCTCTGAAGTATTTGAAGGAGTAAATGTAGAAACAAAAGTTTTGACAGTTTTGCAAAATCTTTTCTTGTGGCAAGAAAGACTTGATAAGATCTAAAATGAAGTCCTGCCCAAATATGGCCATGGAAGAGTGCAGGAGCACAGTGATTTTCACAAGAGCCAAAATGTTAGCAGCAGCCATATTTCAATGGGGACAGCTACATCCTTCCCACGTTCAGCACAAGACTCTGTAACCCTTGTCTTAAATAGCTGTATCATGTTTTTGTGACTTAGCAAACACCAGCTGGGCAGGGCTCTGCTTTGCACAACAGCATAAGAAATTTGCTCTGTATGGCACAAAGAAGCTTTGCCAAGACCAGTGCTGCTTTCCTGGTGCAGCTATGGTTGGAGACAGGGGTTTGTCTCCCAGGCTGTGTCAAAGAGGAGTCTGCTTCCTCCTCCCCATCTTGCAGAGCAAGGCTGGCAAGAGCCTGTGGATCAAACAGGAAATGAAAGACAGACCTTTATTTTTTTTATACTCCGGTAAGTGCCTGATCAACAAGCCACCAAGTCCTGATATACTAAGGATTTTCTAACACAACTAATTTACTGAAAGATATCAGTCTTTTTGTCTGCAATTACTCTGCAAGAGTCACATAGTGAAATCTCTGTTGTGCTATAGAGAAATGACATAATATGGTCAAAATCTGAAACTTGTAACTGGGATGGTGTCTCTGTCAACACTTAATTTTAGGCAAAAACTTGTCCCTTTTTTCCTTATTTTGTCTTAATTGTACTTATTTTTGGCCAGACTAAAGGACTACTACCCCAAAATATCTCTCTGCTCACTTACCAAAGGGCAATCCAAAACTCCCAGGCATGGAGACAAACCATAGGAATTTAAGATGCAGAATAACTGTCTAGAAACAAGAGGAAGGCACCCTAGACTGTACTTTGGAGCATAGTAGAAACCCAGTCATTTCACACCACTTCCCTGACCCTCTTCCCAGTAGCAGCAAAGGGAGAAAGGTATAAATGGCACCCAAATAAAAGGGCAAAAGAACTAAATCTCCCATGAAAGTCCAGGTCACTGACATTTTACTTTGTTCATTAAAAAAAAAAAAAAAAGGGTCCTTTTAGCATAAGGAAGTGGCAGAAGGAAGTGGTGGAAGGAAGTGGCGGAAGGAAGGAAGGAAGTGGCGGAAGGAAGGAAGTGGCGGAAGGAAGTGGCGGAAGGAAGGAAGTGGCAGAAGGAAGGAAGTGGCGGAAGGAAGGAAGGAAGTGGCGGAAGGAAGGAAGGAAGTGGCGGAAGGAAGGAAGGAAGTGGCGGAAGGAAGTGGCGGAAGGAAGTGGCGGAAGGAAGTGGCGGAAGGAAGTGGCGGAAGGAAGTGGCGGAAGGAAGGAAGGAAGGAAGGAAGGAAGGAAGGAAGGAAGGAAGGAAGGAAGGAAGGAAGGAAGGAAGGAAGGAAGGAAGGAAGGAAGGAAGGAAGGAAGGAAGGAAGGAAGGAAGGAAGGAAGGAAGGAAGGAAGGAAATTCTTGGAGGGGGAGAGAGAGGTTAAATAGACAGGGAGGGTCATCTTGGGCTTAAATTCTCTTGGGCAGTGGAGAATGTGTGGGCTACTGCTAGGGGAATCCCTTCCCCAAGCAGCATCTGCTGCTGTTCGGCATACTTTTGAGGGCTGGAAGGACGATTCTCAGTGGCTTTGTGTCCTTACTCCATGGGTCATGCAAAGAGCAGGATTCCCTCCTTGCCATATGCAGAGACACTTAGGAGGACAGGCTGAAGGCAGACTCAGGGGAAGAGAGAATTGATGGAGGGGCTGTATCCAGACTGATCCCCATGCCCTACACCCCATCATCCTGCTCTCATCCAGGAGCTGCCTGAAGCATGGATTATTTCCCTTTTAGGGATTTCCTCACCACAGAAATGAACCAAGGGAAGACTGGGGGGCTGAAATTGGAATATAGACAGAGCCTAGGGTGGAACTCTACAACTGCTCACAGGTCTACTGCTGAAAGTGCAGCCCAGCAAAACAGATCCCTTGTAAAATATTAATCCTTGGTCCTAAATACTATTATTCCCTTTCCTGTATTTTACCTTCTTGATGCTGCTGTCTGGTCTGAGCTCTTTCTCCTCCAGCCTGAAGCTTCCCCTCATACATCATCGTAGGCTGCTTGCAGAGGTGAGAGCTGGGGGAAGAGTGATTTTACAGCACAGTGACATTATCCCAGACATTCTCCATTCTCCTGGAACTGTGTCTTAGGAAAAATAGGTACAGGCACCTTGCTTTGAAGGTGTCTCTCAGCCTACTGCTGCACCTGAACCTTGTATTATCCTAAGAGATGAAGTTTCCCTGGGCTCCCAGCTGGCCATGTAGGGCAAAAGCCATAGAGCACTTTCTGGCAGATGCATGTAGTGCACACAGGTTTCTCCTGAATTAAACTCTGCCAGTGCATGAGAGAAGCCTGCTGGGAGAGTGTGCTCTGCTGTCTGCTTCAAATGGCAAAAGGCTGCCTTGGCTGTGGATGGCAGTGTGTGCTGTGCTGAGCACAGGGCAGTCACGCTGCCTATGGGCACCCAATTTAGCAATGTAGCTGTGCTCGGTTCCCTGTATGGGCTATGGAAAGAAAAATACTTATTTGGAGAGAGATTCAGAACAGCAGCTGAACTGCTCTTCCATTCAGCACAATAAAATGGAGACACTAAAATTTCCAAGCAAATAATTGTTATAAAAGGCCTACGCAACATTAACTGGTCTGGTAAAAGACTACATTTGCTGTCTTGTACCCAGAGCTGTAAGGTCTGTGTTTCTTTACAGCTACTTCAGTCTGTTTTGGATCTTTTAGCAGACTGTGGCATATGGAATGGAAAATTAAAGCTTTTGATTTATATGTTGCTGCTTTCCAACTTTGGCCACGGTAGAAGACTTACAAATGTGAGATGACAACAAATATTTAGTTGTACGAGTTACTGAGATGGTTACATCTGGGAGCAGAGGGAATGGATAATTCATCACTCTAATAGTTTCTATGTGCTGGAAGGGGCTCTGTGGTTTGTAGAGGAGAATAAATAGAGAAACATTCCCAGCCCCCCCAAGCTGCAAAGCTAAAAACTGAACTGCTGCAAAACAAGTTTACATGAGCATTGCCAGCCTGATGGACACACCAAGAATTAGCAAAACAGCAAGTGCAGTCTGAAGAGACAAATGCTGTGCATGAAAAATCTTGTTAATACATTCATCCTCTTACCTAAATTTTCTGTATGGCTAGCTTTTCAATATTTTCTTTTTCTCAAAAGTTTTAGGGAATGTTCTAAATTTTGAAAATCTGTGCAATATCTGTATTATCTTAGGACTTGTCCCAAAAATATCAGGAGGCACTGAACTCTTGATGATCAACTTCAGAAAAAAAAAGCAGGCAAGGCCTTCATGGTTTTTAAGATCAGAAGAGACCATTAAAATCATCAGTTACTCTAATTTCTTTTACAGAATAAGATGAGGGTACCTTATCAGTTAATTCAGCATAATACCTTTACCTCTGATTTAAATTGCATCTTTCTTAGAAAGCCATGTAGGCTGTGGGGTTAAAATATCTGTCTTTAGATGGTGCTTGACTTTGTTTCAGAAATACCTGTTATCTATGGATAGTACGATTCTTCTCATGTGCTTGCAGACAATGACACAGGGGGAAACCTCTGGCTATAATTTTCCTCTCCTGAATTTTGCAATTCCATTCTTTAATATATTCTTGCTGACTTGTGCCCTCTTAGAAAGACAAGATCAGGAAAAACACTACAGGCATTTCTTGCTAGCTTAGTCATCAGAATCTGTTCACTGTCACACTGAGACCTCTGAATAATATTTATAGATATAAGAGGAGAAACTCTTAGATTCATGGAGTTATAAGGAGGCTTCACTTAAGTTTTCTAGGAGGCAAAACTTAATATGCTAAAGTTAGCTTTTGAGAATTAAAGCAATGAGATTTTTCCTTAAGAATTTAGATTTGCAGAGGCTTCCCACTATACATTTATTCATCAGTAGTTGGAAAGTCAAAGACAGGGCATAAAATCCAAACAAATCAAGTTCTGTCTTGGTGAGTGCATGGCTATAATTGTGTTGTCTTTAACAAATTTTGAAGACTAGGCATCCTTACTGTTCAAGACACAGAACCCTCACTTTGGCCTGTTATTAGCAAAAAATCTTGTAAAAGTCAAAACACGATAGGCTAAAAGTGCTGAATATTCTGCCTGGGAAGCTTGGTATTCCTCTTCTCATATAGCCCTTCAAATTTAGGAAAATTACTCTGAAGGCTAACTGGACAGGGTTTAATATGAAAATTGGATATATAGCCAGCCATCTTCTCAATTTCAGACAAACATAGATCTTGCTTCAATATGTGACAAGTTAGTATTTCTAATCAAAATGATATCTAATATAATTTTGAAACAAGTCACTAAAAATACCTGTTCAACTAGATGCAATTCTTATTATATATGGAGTATAACAACCAATTTTTTAGCAGGTGGTGACACATATATGCGTACCACTGACAATTCAGAAACAAAACTAAAGGTCATAAAAACTAAAAATCAATGGCCTTTGTGGTAGAATCAAATTTTGGATAATGATATATTGAGTGGGAGAACAAAACAGGCAATCTGAAACAGCAATTGGTATAAAAATACTAAAGATAGGTAAGCAAAAATTTTACATGGTTATATGGAGCTTCAGAGTGACAATACTAGAAAATGCCTTTTGAAAATGGAAAGGAACACTTTGATAGTCCCTTTACCTAGATAGAATCACTGAGATAGGGGCTATTAATAAGTCCAAATAGAAAAGAAACAGGACAGTCAAACATCTTATTCACAACAGTCTTTTAAATAGGCTCAGACTGTAATTCTCTTTGGGCTGTTAATTGCATGTCCACCTGATATCCAGTTCTGAAATTAGGTCTTTGTGTTCTTGTTAAACTGGTTATTTAAATACTGAATAATATGACTGAAGGAAGTAAGTCTGCTTTGCATTGAAAGGCTTCTTTTAACAGGACTAATTTTTTTTTCATTAAAGCAAAAGAAAAGAGTACATCTCCTTAGAGATTAAGATTTCCTCTGTCAGTCTTCATCCATTCTCAGCTACAAACAAAAACTGTTGTCATTCACCTCATTGTGGAGAGCTCTTAAAAAGAAAGTATCGCTTTATCTCCTGCAGCTTGTTCTCAGGATGCTGCTTTGGCTCAGGTGGCTGTGAAGGGCAGTGGAGAACTAAAGTTTGTGTCTTTTTCACGTTGCTTGAATTTTATCAGAAATTCAAGTGTTTGTGCAGGCATCACTGGATATACCCATCTGAGTTCCAGCATCTTTGTAAAATTTACCAGAGGTCTGGATAGCACTAGTGTATTTATTGTGATTCTTTTCTGCATCTGTTATAGGCTTGGCATGAAATAACATATTTTCTTTTACCAAAAGTTAGCAAATTGCATGTGGATATGAGAAGAAGGCCACTGCTACTTGAGACAAACACAGAAGTAGTCACGGATAAGGAGATGATTTAGAAGATGATAATTTTCCACATCTGTGTTTCTTAAAATCTTTCAAGAAACTTGTCATCTGTCATCTTCTCTACAGTTTTTGTATATTCAAAGATATTTACTGTGTTCCTTTCCTCTTGGCAGTTTTAGTTTGAAAACAGCTACAACATGAGACATTACCTTCAGTTTCAGTATCTCTATTGTTTAGAAAAGTAGAGTCAAGTTACACTTGTCCATGTCACTGTCTGTCCTTAGCTTAACACTGTTTCAAGATAGTGTTGAAATTTTTGTACTAAAAATATCCACTATAGCTGACAACTAAATGGAATCAAACCTATAAGGTTGTTTTATGTAACACTGAAAGGGAAAGCAAATACCAAACCGAGTAGGAAACATTCGGTCAGTTGCATAGCAGACTTTCAGATTTCAGCTCTTCGTTTTATGTCTACTGCCATCCCTAAATACATGTATGAGTGTCTGGAGAAGATGATCAGTCAGGAGGCACACAAATATAAAAGCCTTCTGGTCACCTAAGGGAAATTTTATAGCTCTGTACTTAGCCAGAGCTCTCCCTGGGTGGAGGAGGGCCAGAGAACAGCTTGGAGCTACATTTCAGCCATAACTTTTGGATCTGTGGCTGGGACTATGTAAGCTCCAATGTCTTAAAATTCATATTAAATAAAAATGGGAAATTCATGGGAGTAGGAAAGAAACAGAATGTATTTGTTGAGCAGAAGCCCAGCACATACAGTGTAATGGCCTTTATTTTGAGATGAAATATTAACCATCTGTACAATGAAACTCATCCTGCAAGCAAAATATGTGATCAGATCTAAGTTTCTATGATTTCCTCACCCTTTGAAATTATCAAACCTTCTTTTACTCACTTTTATCTCTCCCATTGTTTTGGTGTCTCTCTAGCCCTACTGTTCCTCCTCTGGCACATGGCATACAGCTCCACAGTCAAACAAGTCATGGTTTCACACTTTCCTGCTGTCAAATACCTCTTGCTTCAAAAACTGCTCTTAGCACCAGGCTCTACTGTTGCTTCCTATGATGCACACACTAAGAGCAATCATTCGAGTTTGTTGGGGCAAGGAACCTCCTCCTGGCTTTGTTGTTAAGTGTTACAAAATTGCATCATCTATATAAACTGTTTTATGAGTTGATCTTTGATCAGTAATGCATTGCCGATATCCTCTTGGGTCTCTTGGTCTTCCTCCCATGACAGTGGGAGTTTTTGAAGTTCTCATCTTGTGATGAAAGTCTTGTTTGTTATAATGGGATTAAGTGTGCTTATGCAGCAATGTTCTTATGGATGCTCCTGTACCAGCTGTTTCCCTTATGGCATTGGTTGTCCTCAGTGGCGATGGCTCTGTTACAGTCATGTGTATCCATGTGCTTCCAACTTACACTGAATGTGTAGTTAAATTTCCTAAATTAACAAAATTTTGCAGTCCAAGCACTGTATGTTTGGGATGCAAAAACAAGTCCCAGGTGTACTGAGTATCCAGGGCTAGAACTGCTCTCCTTGTCACTGCAGACTTCTCTGTGGGAAGGAGCTCTGTGAAGGCACTTGCAGGAACTCTCTGCTGCCACACTGAGACACAGACCTGGCAGGTGTGGCTCCAAGCAGCCCAGAGCAGACCCTGTTGCTTCATTTCCCCACAGGGCACAGCCCTTCATCCCACAGATGTAACCTGCTGCTCCACACCTGCTTGTGCCTGTCACATTGCCTTTTCTCCTCATGGAGTGACTTCTGTTTCACTTTAGAAAATGGGTAGCAGCATTTTTTTGCTGCTAATGTCACCACAGATGGGAGCACAGCTTCCCTGAGAAATCTACACTGGATTTATTCCACTAAATGTAGTGAGAGAGGGCTTTTTCAGGAGTATGCAGTTTGTGTGATTCATATTCTGATCAAAAAGATGGGACTCATGTATTTATATAGTTTTTTTAAAGTCAAATGTCTTGTCTATTCTTGACACGTTCAATTGCTGGGCCATTTTTTCTGCACATGAATTGATCCTTGTATACTTTCAGTTGCATATGAGTGAAAAAGTTGTTCACATATCTTTTGATTTGTCACATTAAAAAGTCTTATTTTTGCAGTCTTATCATAACAAAGCCACCCAGAAGAACATGAGTTGTAGTAACAGGCCCTGTGTGTGCAAACAAAATTCTAATATGCACTCTGCAGAACCCTTAGTAATAATATCCTAAATTATGTATACCTAAAAGGATTGTTTTAGCATACTAAGAAGAATTAATAGCACAAAAATTTATAGATATTTCAGATGGATAACTAGTTTTTAAAATTTCCAATACAGTTTCTATTACATGAATTAATATCCTGAAGGAAGCTGATAGATACAAATAAATCTCAGCAAAATACTAAGGAAGCTGCAACTGGCAATAATACTGGGATGGCTGAAAATCTTTATTATCTCTAGATCTAATCTTTATTATGTCAAGATTCTGTGGGATCAAGAACAAATCAAAGGCAAATCCAATTGGACTTTAAAGAAGTGACTTCTGTGTGCTCAAGGGCAAACCTGATAATCTAAGAAAACCGAGAAAAACAGGCTTTTGTACTTTGAAAAAGGCAGTTACTGAGTGCTGCAGGGTTTAAGGAAATGACACAGTTATCTCAGCTTGTGTTTCCTTTAGTACAATTCCAATGATCTGGTTCCTTTTGCCATGTCTGATTAAGTCTTTTTTCTTCTTTTTGATAATAGGGAGCAGAATATGTAAAATGCTCCATTGTGTAAAAACAAACCAAAATACATCAGTGACGGATCTTTCTAAGACAACTAAACATCGTAAGTACATCCACCATCTTTCCCCCATCATTGGTTCTTTGGGCCAACAGATACTGAAATGAAGGGAAGGGACAGATGAGGCTGATGGACAGTTGTCATCTAATCCTGACAGATCTTCTGCCCACCTCCCCTGAGGAGAGACTGAAGGGTGCTGTCATTCCCCTGAGTTAAGCTAAATCCATGGCACCAAACGGAATCTATGCAATACACAGCAGTTGAGTTTCACCATCACCTCCTATCTCGTTTTCTTTTCTACCCTCCTCTTAGAGGTCTTTTTCTGACCTTTGTGTGTGGGTGTTTTCCTAGGATGTGTGACTTAGCTGATTAAGGCTATGGCATGTCTTGTTTCCCTGCTATGAACCCATGATTAAAAGGGCAGCTAAAAGCAGCATTGTAGTTATCAGATGCTGCTCAGAATTTGCCAGGTTTTGGAGTGGCTGATAAGACCATGTGCTGGGTCTGTCTTTTTCCAAGGGCAAGTGAGTTGAAATAGAAGTTATTTTTCCTTTCTAGTTCCCATGCTTTGCTCCCCTTTGCTGTGGGAGTCTGGTTTGCTGCAAGGAAGTAGTACTGATTTAGCAGTCCTGATTTCAACTAACTGTAATTTTGGTGCTCTCTTTCACAAAAAGTAAAATTTTCCCTTATAAAAACCTAAAGACTGTAGGGAAAGGCAAAGGAAAATCCTTTACTATTCTGCTTAATGTGTTTTATTGTGGTTTTTTCCCCCCCTAGTTAAGAGTCAAAGCATTTTAATTTTTGCTGTAAAACCAAGTGGATAGTTTGAAACTCTTAATCCAGATGTTATAGACTGTCATATTTAAATAAAGACTTTTTTTCCCTCCTTTTCTATCAAACTTAATATACTTCTCTCATCATTTGACAGAATGAAATGTGTTTGGGGAATGACCAAACCACTTGGACATCTGGCTGGTTAGTGTCCTACCCTGGATACTTCATAAAGGTTACTTTGTACCTCTGACTAGCAAGAACAATTTTATTCAATACCAAAAAATGTTACATAACCTTAGACATAAGTCAAATGTGCTTAGAGTAATTTTTGCCCAGCCCTAATCAGAGACCAGGATGTCTTCCACATGCAGGAATCTCCTCTAACATTCATTTTTTAAATTCAGCATACAGTAAGTACGATCTAAGACTTTGCTCTCCACTATTTGGAGCATGGGGCATAAGTATACTACATAAATTTGAGGGATTTTGCTTTTAGTTTGGCAAAAATTAAAGCTGTGCATGTTGCCATATGCAATGAAAGAAATAAACTCAGCTCTGTTGATGCAGCTAGTTTTCTGTGTCAGTTCAAGTGTAACTAAATAGTACTGCACTTGCACTTTGAATGGGCAGAGCTCAGAAGGGGTAGTTTTAAAAGCACCACAAGCTTTTATTTTCCACAAAGGAAAATAAATGAATGGAAGTATCACTACAAATAGCTACCTCCTTGAAATCCAGTATATATTTTGTTCCTAGGTTGTTTCTTTCTTGGACCAGTAGTGAAGGATAAAACTTCAGGCACTGTGGGAACCTGCAAGTGAAACAGAACCGTGATATCTTGCAAAAATAACATTTGAAAGGACAATGGGGAATCACACTTAATGGGAGAGGAACTACCACTACCAATGTGACTATTTGAATGCCAGAACTTTATGTCAAGACTCACTAAATGCCCTCCTTTGTCCTCGGCCAGGACTAATGTTTCATTTGAATGTTTTATCTTGTCTGTGAAAAATTGTATTTATGAACTCTGAGAGCAGATCCAAAGTGCAGGGGCTACTGCATGCAAAAGTCACAGTTCTTTCCCCTGTAGCCAACTGACATCAGAATACAGCTGAAGAACCCAACAACCAACTACTGATTGTACAAGCTGGGGTGAAGAGACTGTAGGCAGCAGCAATATAACTGCAGAAAATACTGATCCTAAAGCTAGTGTTACTTGATTTGGGCAAAAATTGTTAAAACAGTTTCCTCCCTTATAGTCTTGCTTGGATTTAATTAAAATAAGTTCAGCTGTCAGTAGGAAAGATCTGTCTTCTTGAGCAGCAATAAAAGCACATTTCTGCAACAGGAGAAAAGCAGTCTTAGTTCTGTCACCCCTAAAGTCTAATTCAGAGTGGATGTTGCAGTTGGTGCTGCTTTATTTGTACTGAGATCTCCATCCTCACTTAATGCTGATGGGTATACCTACATTCTTATCAGTGTGTATTTGTACTCTCATTATATCTATTCTGTGTGCTAAGATAGGTGAAGAATGTTAACATTATCCTTTAGGATCACTAGGCAGGGACTGAAATGAATTAGCAAATTATGTGTTTCTGTTAGGAGACAAGCAGTGAATCACCAGCAAATTGTTGCCTTCTGCTAAATCAGCAGAAACATGAGTGTCCCATTGTTAATTGTTTATGAGCTCCTAATAGTTTCCTGTAACAGTTAGCTCAAAATCTACCAGTATTATTCCAAAGCATAAAATCCTTATGCTCTGCTGCTTTGTAGTGATATACATCTGGATAATGTGTGTGTGTAAAATGTTATCAGTCTGTTGTGGGGGAGCTTTACACCCACTTTTTTGCTGGTGACTATATATGCTAAGAGGGAAGCATGAAACCAAGCCTTTAAAAAACATTTAATAAGCAGATTAGGCAGAGTTGTCAGAGAAACCGTAGTGCTGCTGTTAATGCTGGAAATCATGATGCATTGCTAAAAAAGAAAATGTTAATTGAACAATTAAAATCTCTACTTATGATATACAGAAAAGCCTGGGGTTCTGCTTTAATGTAAAGCTGCATTTTTCAACTGGAACTATCCATGCCTGCCTTGAAATGACGTGTGGCAATTTACTTATGTATGGTTTATAAATATCTGTACGTTTATGGATTTCTCTAATTTCTAGGTGGGTGACACTGCGGTGCAGTTTCCCTTTCTTGCTGAGGAATATGCTGGCCTGTTAGAAATGTTGGAACTGGATGATGCTTCAGTCATGCCACAGTGTGAGAACACTCACTCTGCTCAGACCGAATCATGCTGCCCTGAGCTGCCCTTTTCACACTGCGATTACCAGGAGGTTAGCCCAACTGCACTGGAGTTATACAATCTCCAAAGCTATTGAAATGACCTCAGTAACCTCGAAGAGAAGATGATTTTAAGTGGATCACCTAAGTGGAGTAAGAGTGATTTTCTTGCTTTTAATGGAGTAAAATCATACTGCTCAGAGTGACTCACTAACACCACTTTTCAATCGTTACTTCATGGATACAGATTTTAGGTGATTATTTTGCTGTATCCCAAGGCACACAATGCAGTGTCATATAAACAGACTTAACAGGCTGCACAGTGTTTATTGAAAAAGAGCTGTGCACTAAAAGGAGTGAAAAGAAAGATACCACAGTACTATGATATTATAATATGATTAATATTAAATAATATTACAATCAAAGAGAGAAAATCAGTAATAAAGATGGAAAATACCTGATATATTACCTAATATTGTCCTTCTGTTTCAGTGACTACAAAATTAGTCTCTGCTGTCAGGAAAGCAGAAGCACCTTAGTTAAGAATTTGAGATGATGCAAAAAGGAAACAGTTCAGCTTGTTTTCACTGGTCACTTGGTGAGATACCCATGCAACTGGCAAGAGTTGTTCTCTTAAAATGCCATGTTCTGGGCAATGTCATGGAACTTTGCCTGTGGAATCAGTCTCAGCTACAAGAAGTACAGCAGAATCCAAGAACTGGGAGGGAGAACTGAACAGGAAGAGTAAGGTCTGGAAGAAGCTGGTTCTTGAAAATTATGTGAGCAGTTCTACCAAATACCAAATAGTCACATCTAAGATTTTCGTGATGGTACAAAATGATCCAATCAAGAGGTAGAAAATATTTTTGAAACAGTTAATGATTTGTGTATTGTTTGACCCAACAAGAGTCATTGGGTTTTAAGTAAGATTAAGTTAGAATTTTGTACACAAAACAGGAAAACCCATTAAAAAATCAACTGAACAAAATATTCAACCAAGATGAAAAATTTATGACTGAAAATGAGGGAAGAACTAGACATTTTCCATTTGCATCAGTTCTTTGCTTGCCACAGAAGCTGACTAGAAAATAGCTCTCACAGATTTTAGGTCCAGTTCAGCATAGCAAAATATATCTGTCTTTAAAATAACAACACAAACCCCCAAATCCTTCCTTTTCAGAATTCAGCACATTCTACTCTATAAATTTTGATTTAGGTACATTTCAGCATATGTCCTTACTTAGTTCAGTGAACAGTCACAAATAGATGGTGTTTCCCGTTTCTAGAGGTGAGGAATTTCTTTAGGGCTATGGGATAAAATCCTAGGTACCTAAACTAAATATTTATGTAAGATAGTTTCCTCACAGAGCTTCAGAAAATGGTTTTCTTTTTAATTATAGAAGTAACTGAACCATAGCAAATAAAAGTTTTGTGCTCTAGCAAGAATGCTGTAAGTACTGTTAATGTCTTAATTTATTCCTGGAGTGTGATACAAGAATCCTATTCAGGAATTCTGCTACTCCTTTATAATAAATATTATTTTTCAAGAATTTAATCTATTTGTTTCTGCTTTACAATTGTGTTAATGACTATTTTCTTTCATGTTAGTGAAACAGACAAGTGAATGTCAGTTATTTACTATATATCATTTCCCAGATACCTTATCCACAACAGTTAAGTGCTTGTTGTGACTGGAATGTAATCTCAGTGGTTTTGGTTCTGTTACCTCCATGGAGCTTTCACTTCTTAATGGCTGCAGAGACTAATCTTGAGTTAAGAGCCAAATATTTTTTCCTCTGCAATAGCGTAATGATGTTTAGATTTGTGGCTTTTAACATCCAAAGGAAATTATAGCTCATGCATGCCTTTCCAAGCAGAATAGCTCATGTAGAGGACATTAGAATAACTTAAAGGAAGGCTGGAATAAACTCATAATAATTAGAAAGAAAAACAAATTATGTAACCTGTGTAATTATCCTATATTAAAGAAATTAATTAACTGTATGTGAAAACTGGGAGCCTGTGTTTATGCTGGCCTGTGGAATAACGGTGGGAAAAAGTAGCCTTGCTACAGATTTCTCTGAGGAGTATGTGGGGAACATCTATTTTTTTCCTCAGTTATCTGCACTGGCATGTGCACAGTGTTATTTGTGCTTACGTACGGTATGTAATGCTTGTCCTTCTGACTCTGTCACCCAGTGAGGCAGCAGAAACAATACTCTGTCACTTACATGACACCACAGACATCACAGAAGCTGTGGGAAGTATTCTAAGGAAAAACCCAAATGTATACCTCTGAAAACTATGGCCCTATATTTTGTTAACAATGCTGAATAACAAATATATTGGTGAATGACTTGGCACAAAATTTTTGATTCAAAAAAAGCTAAATTAGGTTCTTCATGCAGAGGGTGGTTGGGCACTGGAACAGGCTTCCCAGGGAAGAGGTCATAGCACCAGCCTAACTGAGCTCAAGCACTGTTTGGACAAAACTCAGGCACTCTTGGGGTGCCCTGCACAGGTTCAGGAGTTGGACTTGGATGATCCTTCCAATTCAGCATATTCCATGATTCTGATAATTTGTTCACAGTGAATAGTTTGCCTGGTAACAGTTGCAGTTCTGCACTTGTGTTGCCATAATCACAACTCAAATAAGATATTTGCATTATGACCAGCCTAAGTTTTAGTTTTAAATGCTGGATGGTTTTGTGTCTTGTGTGAATATTCAAATCTTGGGCTTTATGTTATGATATACTTGAAGAAGTGCACTAGAAAGGCAGACAGAAGGTGAAAATTAAGATATTACTTTAACAATGTTGTGGTACACAGGTTCAATATTTATGACTGGAAGACCTTAAAAGTTTTCCCTTTCTCTTTCTTTGTTTCCTTTCCCCCCCTTTTTATTCTGGCAGCTTCTCCAGGCTACCACATCATCACCTCACATAATATTTATGAGAAAAATACATTTCACCTGCTGGCATAAAGGATATCCAGTTGGAGAATGGTCAGTCTGAGTTTTGCATTGATTACCAAATTCTTTTACCATTAATTTATAAACATTTTAAGTAATGTAAATATTTCCCCATGGAAGAATATTCTTTTTATTGCCTCTAAAGACAAAAGAATTAGTTGTTTCTCCAGAACCTGCCAAAAACTTTGACCTTTGGTAGCTACTATCTGATTAATAACTGTAATGAATCCTAGCAGCAGTTTCATGTTGTTCCTAGTATTTGTGCTGTCTACCTTCATCCTTCCTCCACCTACAATTGGTTGTCTCAGCAGCCAAGGAAAAAGTATTCTTTATCTCTTTAGAAAAAATGCAAGTCTGCTGAAATTTCATTTTTTGGAAATGAAAGTGGGAATATAATGCCTTCTCAAACAAGTTTGTTTTTTGTTTGTTTGGGTTTTTTTGTTTGTTTGGTTTTTTTTGTTTTGTTTTTTTTTTTGAGAAAGACAAATCTCTTAACTATTATTTGCATTACTCAAGTTTCAGATTAGCCCTATAGCTACTAAAATCTCTCCCAGAAAACTGCCTGTTTCTTTAGAAACAGGGTTGTTAAATATCACAGAACTGTACTTTACAGCAAAGATTGTCATGGTAGGGAGAGGGGATGAAATTTTTCTGGTTTTATAAGTTTACTGGAAAATTGTACAGTGGATTGCTGCATATTAATAAGAAGGAAGGCTTTCCCTGCCTTTGTTGTGCCTTTATAATAATAATGGAATTATTTAAGTCCTCAGATATTAACTCAATGAGAATAAATCAGGAACATGGAGTATCTAAAATATTACTTTAAAAGATTTTGGAAAACCTAGAAGGGCTGATTTTCTCCAACTATTTGCAAAAGCATTGATTTTTGAGACAGACGTATGGTTAACATAAATTATTAACAAAATTAGAATTACCTTCCTATTGATTCCTTTTCACTGGCTAAAAACTGACGGTATTTCATTTGCAAGAATGCAAGCTGAAGAAGGCACCAGAAACATCTCCATTTATCCATAAAAGTGTGAGATAGATATATCCTTATATACATTATAGTCATATAGTACATGTGAATAGTTACATAATAACATAACCTGTTACAAGAGTGAGAAAACCAGGAAACTCTATTCTAAGGATGCTATTTGATGTGTTCTTTTAATTTAAACCAACATTTTTTTTGAAAAATAATATGTTATTGCCCCCAAAACCCAAAATGACCAGAGGGGAAAAAAGGCCACCTTCAAAAAACCACTTCTTCTGGATTTGTGCCACACCATAGATTCCAGTGATTTTATCAGAGAGTACACCAGAAAAAGATTAGAAGAGCAATAAAAACCTAAAAGGATGCAGGAACATGAAAACACAAGCAAACTGTTTTCCCCCAAAAGATAACCAACAAGATCCATAGTTCCCCCTTAATAATCCCTCTCCCTTCCCCCCACAACCCCCCATCAAATAATAAAGAGAGAAATTAAAAGCTTTTAGCTTTGCCATGAAGGGTGCTTCAGACAGTGATGGTTTCTTGTTCTTAGGTGAGAAGTGTAATTTCCAGCCATGTTCCCGACTACACTTAGACATGAGCTCTGTAGCTGCAGAACTGAGGTTTTTATAAAAGGAAAAGCTTTGCTCTCTAAATTTTATTATAGCACTGTATCCCTGTGTAAATCCTTGCATACAGGCTATATATAGAGTACAAAACATGTACCTGATGACAGACATGTAATTAACACTTATACTGTACTTTATGGGTTCAGGATAAACACTAATTGAAGATAATGCAGTATATTATTGAATTCCAGGGTGATCATGACAAGTATATAACTATGTGATCTTAGACATAATTACTCTCACTTAAACTCTGCTTATCTGCAATAAAATCTTATAAATTCTGTGCAGAATTTGGTCTGCTAATTTTACTATTTCTAAGTCACATTTGGGACCTAACTGGCATAGATTTTACATTGACTCAATTTCATTGACCACAGGGTGTTGATTTATGACATGTGGTAGGACATGCCATCTTGCTAGTTTTACAGTTTTTGGAATAACATGTTTGCAAGATTGATATTTGGCTGAAAAGTCTGACATACTGCAAGAAAGAGCAGCACCAAGAAGAAAGGACAGTAACTGCCCCATTTAATTCCTATTGGCATTATCTTATTCTGTGCTCCCAAGAAGAAAAAATAGTGTGGTAGTATATTCTGTTATAAAAAACAAAGAAACACTTGGGAGTTCCCCTCATGTTACTGAATACTGAATGTTCACAATACTTGTTATTATTATAAATAGAAAACATTGTTTGTTTCACATAGATTATTACTTTGAGTGTGTGCACACAAAATTACCTATGAATCTTCTTCTAATATTTAATTTAGATGATTAAAATTTATGAAATGAAAGTGCTAAAATCCTTATAATGGTGCAAATTTATGTTCAGTTCAGAGTCCTGCTGTGATACCTCAGAAGCACTGTCATGCTGGTGCTGCTGTGCTGCCTCTGCAGCACACAAAGAAACCTGGGTTTTTTTGTGAAAATTGCTAAGGGCATGTTATGGATCTTCAGAGTGCTGCTGCCTTGATAATCTAGGCTTGCAGGAACAAGAAGCCCTTGCTGTGCAAAGGGAAAATGCACTAAGTGAAGTATCTGTTGTAGTGACAATTACAGACAGCATGGACATGGGCAGATTTCAAGTGAGATTTTAAGAGGAACATAGCAAGAACAGGACCACAAAAAGTCTACAGCAAGTAGCTCAAGGTCATATTAGGTGGGAGAACTGGACCAAAAATTTGAAAGGCTGCTTCTAGATTGGGTGAAAAAGAAGTAGACATAGTACATGCATGTCATGCAAGACAACTAGATGGCTAACAAAACACAAACTGGAGCTGGAAGGGAACACCAGTTTTCTTGTGAAAACTTTTTTTTAAGCTTCAGAGGTTGTGTTAGAATATTTAAATTCATAAACCAGTACAGGATTGTTTTGGCAGAAGTTGAAAGTTTTGTTCTGCATTTGTTCTATGGAAAGCACAGTTATCAGAGATAAAAATCGTCAGAAAACATTGTGGAAAGTTGTGGAAAACTGTGGGTATGATGAGATGTAATATAGACTAAAAATGATCAAGTAACAGTGGGGAACACAAAGTGAATTGTCATGGGGCTGACTGGCATCTTGAACCTTGGGACTGCCAGTCCTGGAGCAGGGAGCCCTGTTCTTCCTCACCCACACAAAATATGCAATTCTCCTGAATTCCACCTGTAAATATCAGCCATGGAGGATGTTTATTCTTTCATTTTCCCACTAGTTCATCTAAGAAATAATTCTGTGAACTTTACATTACTTCCTGTTATGATAGAAATGATCATGTTTTTCCATTTTTAACTACTATTTTCCATTGTTTTAACAAACCAGTCACTTTTAATTATTCAGTGCAGTTAACCATAACTGCTGATTAAAACCTCACATTAGCTAAAATGCTGGAACTATATTTAATATGTATTTTGCACATGTACATATTCTATGTGTACTGCACATATGAATATTTGTCCTTGATGAGTAATTTAACAAGAAGCTTCCATCTACATTAGGCCTTTATCACCCTGTTCAGAAAGTTTCTAGAAGAATCTTTACTATTTTAACTTTACTTCCTAAGCAAATTATCTAATGTGGCCAGATATGGTGCATGTGTCTCTGTTACTGCATAATATCTTTTGAACTAAGTGGAAAATTCCAGCAATTTCACAGAAGGTTAATAGTATCATACATGCTCCTAGCCATTTCATTAGAACAGATGCATGGGTAAAGAAGATACCAGATAACACTCTTTGGTGTCTGAACAACTGCAGCATGCATTTCATTCATATTAGGCACCAACAAAACTGTGTGTTAAAGAAATATTACTGCCCTAGCATGAAAAAGCTTCAGATGGAGTTTTCGTCTTCATAAACACCAAGGAGTCTAACTATGAGCTCCAAATCTATAAGAAACCAGGTAAGAACTAATTATGAGCTCTAAATCTGCAAGAAACCAGCTATGGTCAGTTCCACAGTTCTTGGAACAACTTCCATGATGTCATAATGTGCTGAAAACTACAAAATGTTTCAGGCACTGATGTTAGAGTGAACTATTTTTTTAAAATTTCCTTTCTCTATAATGTCATTGCTTTCCATGCAGCAAACAAAAAAGGTATCTAATCTGATACTCATCTTCAAAGCCTTATGGAAAGTACCCTGGATGTTCTATGATCCAGAACTTTGACCAGTTGAACTGAAATTTACGACCATATGAAATACATTCAATACAAATACTTGTACTGAAACTGACTTGTGTGCTGAGCAGGAGAAAGAGATAGGATAGTATGATAAAATACATTTGTTTGGGGCCATTTCATGAAACCTATTTTTTTTAAACTTATCCAAATTCAGGACTTTTCTTCATAAGTGGGGTCTATTTCAATAAATTTCTCTCAGTCTAAATAATTTGGAGAAGAGATACTTAAGAGGTTTGAGTGAAATATGAATGAACAACATCAAAAAAAGTCTTTATTTTATCATTCTTAAAAAAAAGTTTTCAGTCAGTATTAATCTTGAGAGGTAAAAGTCACTTGAAAAGTCACTATTAATCTTGAGAGGTAAAAGTCACACTTCAGTACTAACTGAAACCAGGATATTACAGAGGAAAAGCTTAAGCTGTCATAACTCTGGAGTTCATCTTCAAACCTCTATATTAAACATTTGTGCATTACTTGCTCTAGAGGTCTTATGGGTCATGACTGCTCTTGCAGTTTCCAGTCTGTCAGACGAACAGGTTTTCCACTGCTGGAAATAATGATAAAATCTCACACTGCTGCACTTTTTCATTATGTCCTTGAACAGCATAAAGTTACAGATTATGGGTATAACTTCTCTGGAAGCACTTTCCACATATTTTGCTATGCTAGCCACACAGTCTGTTTAGCAAAATAATTGTGATTTCATTATGTTTGCCCGTTTTGGTCCTTGAGAAGCCTTCTGCAGCTATACATCCCGCACACATTTCACTATGTCAATGATCTAGTGTTAATTTTACTCTTTTCTGAGATAGCCTGCTGTCCTCCCCTCATGACCATTGCATTGCATTAACAGAGGCTCTCTGCCATACACGTGTTTCAGAGTGCTGTTGCTGTTAGTGCTCTGGTGGCTCTTTGGCTTGCCAGACTTCTTTCTGGAGGCCAAGCATCCTCCCTGATGGCCATAGGTGCCCTTGTAAACGTATGATCTGCACGAATGCTCATGAAAGATGAACTATTCCCTGGCAACCCTCGACTTCACCCTATGGAAAACACATGGTAGCTATCCTTCAAGGAAATGGTATTTAAAGCCTTACATTTACCCCGGGTTAAGCTCACTCACACGATGGTTCAAGTACAACACCCGCTGAAGCCATGTTGTACCTTCCATCTCTTCTCCCCGACAGTACAGTCGGCTGCCAAAATAACTGGCTCAGAGCCGCTTAGTCCTCCCTCTCCCCGGGCATCTCTCACTGCAGCACATCACGCCTAACTCCTGCGGGACAGCCGTGCCCAGGCAGGCACGCTGCCGGCCGGCCGGCCTTCCCCCTGGCTCCCGGAGGAGCGGAGGCAGCCCGAGGCTGGGGCCGTGAAGGTGACGGCGGGTCGGGCAGCGGCCCCGGGCAAGCCCCGAGCCGGGCGCAGCCGCCTCACCGCGGAGCGCCGGCAAGGGGCGCTGGGCGGCGCCTTTGGAGTGCGGAGGGAGCGGGCTGCGGATCACCTGCAGCGGCGGGGGGGCCGGAGCTCCGCCTCCCCTCCTCCCCCGGTTAATCGCATCCCCCTCCCCGCGGCAGGCACAGGCAGCCGGGCAGCGCTGCCAACCTGCTGCAGGCGCACGGGCACCCGCACCCCGCTCGCAGCCAGGGCCGGGCTGGGGCCGCCGGCTCCGCCGCCCTCGCACTTGCCCCAGCCCGGTGCGGCGCGGCCGTGAGCCTCCTGCCGCCGCCGGCCCGCGGGGAGCGACCGCCGCCGCCGCCGCCCGCCCGGGCACCGGGAGCAGCGCCCGGCAGAAGGAGAGACAGGGGCAGCCATGGCCGAGGGGGGCGAGGGCGAGGACGAGATCCAGTTCCTGCGAACTGTAAGCGCCGCGCTTGCCTCCCTCACCTCCGCGCCGTGGCGGGGCGCCGGGCGGGCCGGGGCTGTGGGGGCGACGCCCGGACCGGCCGGGGTGGGAGCCGGGCGGGGGCAGCTCGGAGCGAGCTCCGGAGCCCCGGCCCCGTCCCTCTCCACCTGGCAGCGTGTGGCTCCGTGGCCGGGCGGGGAGCGATAGCCGGCTGGCCGCGCCGGGAGGAGCGGGAGGGGCGGGCGGCCGTGCTCGGCCCGGGCGGGGGCACCCCGGGCAGGCTGAGGGCCGGGCGGGCGGGGGCGAGCGGCGCCTCCCCAGCAGCAGCCCCTCTCCGCGCTGCCTTCCCAGCGCACCTCTCCGCGCTGCCTTCCCGGCCGCGGGAGATGTGTGTGTCTACTGCAGGGACTAACCGAGCAGCCGTCCCCAGCGCGAAAACTGCAATCACGCTCCCTTGGCAAAAATAGGCTTGGGGAAAAACCCCACCTCTCTCACCCTGTCCCCTCCCCACGGAGGTTCCCACTAACTTGCAGGCGTTCTCCTCGCCGGGCACGGACTAATACGGCTTTTTCTGGCGTGCGCATCCTTTCGTTACTTCGGTCCAGAGCATGTTAAGGCGCTAGAGCGCTTCTTCCTTCCGTTTAATTATTGCATCGGGACTGCTGCATCTAATGCTTATCTGGATTATGTTTCTTCAAGCAATGCTTTTATTTATCTTCACGGCCATCTCCCAAGTGCCTTTTATATGCACAATCCTAGCAAGTTTACAGATAGGTATCTGTAATGGTGGTGTATACAAACCGTGCCACAGTTTGAGGAAAAATTGCTGAGACATTTGTTAAGTAGAGCTGGAAACACTGAGACTGTAGGATAAAGCTTAACTTCCCTTTTATTTAGTACAGTCTGATTTAGAAAACGTTCACGTTCAGTGGCTTGTAAGAAAATACATCTAAATGGGGGTGGAAAGAAAGCAACATAGTGTATGTGAAACATATTCATGTGCTGTTTGCGGCATTAAGAATCCTGGTTCTCAGTTGTCTTCCATTTCTATCAGAAACCGCACAATAGTACATGTATACCTTAGTGTTATTTTTTTTTTTATTTGTTTGAGGATTCTTAGAAAATCTGCTTTTACAGAAAATACAGCTGTTATGCAACGTTGTCATGAAGATCGGCAACTTTTTTTTCCTGTCAGCATTATGTGACTTGTATTGTAGTGTTGCCTAACACCTAAAGACAAAACAGAAAAATATTTCTGTGAAAGAAAATTTGTCATCTAAATTTATGGGTGTTTTTACTTTTCACTGGTAAAGATTTTTGGAAGACTTGTACCATGGCAGCCTTACTGCAGGCGTGAATGTTAAGCTTAGTTCATGTTATCTGAATGCTTAATAGGGAAGGAGAAGCATTGAGCATGCTAATACAGCTCAGCACATCTACAGTGATGTTAAACTCCAGCACCTGACAGCAGCAGCATGTTATGTAAAACAGCACTCCTGATAATGTGTGTCAGGCTTGATACAGATTTGGCAAACCCAGTCTTAGATAATACTTGAAAATGTTTAGCATTTTGCACCAGTGGTAAAATGACCTTGAATATGGTAAACTGAGGCTTTGGGGAGGCATGTTGTGTAGTTTAATCAAAAAGGCCTGAGAAACCCTTATAATCTGTAGGGGTGTGTAAGCAGTGATTTTTACTCTTCTTTTCCTTCCACTTTGTCCAAGTTATGAGCATTACTTGGAAAAGTCAGTGATTTTTTTTTGATGTAGTCTTCCACTTTTATTGTTAGAAGGCTTGGATCAGTGGTCTCTAAAGCTATTAGATGTGTGCAACTTTCTGCATGCCATTGGTAGAAAGCATTGGAAGTTTGATATTACCCTGGTAATTACTGCAGCTTTCCTTTTTATTTATTATTAAAATACTGATTAGGGACAGATGGACTCATAAATGTTTTGTAGATAAATGAGAACTTTTCAAATAACACTGTATGCAAGCAAAAAGCATTCTGTGCTTTCAATACTTTGAGGACGACATCTGTAGGCCTACTACCTGTAAACAGTGCTCTTCATATTTTCGTTTTTTGGTAGGACTTGATAAACTTCCTAAAATCTTTAGAGGCTACTCTGGAATGTAAACACTGAATTTTTTTAATGTTTAAAATTGCACATGAGATTTTACTCAATTAAAAATACCCTTTATTTGCATGAAGCTACTAGACTGAATTTGTATTTTTGCCATATGTTTATTGGAAATTTTGATTTTTCTCTCTTCTTCACACATTCTTATATAGCTAATGATTCCTCTTCTTTACTTGCTTCTTTGTTTTTGTAAAGTGGCATTAAGCATTACCTCCTGCAAATTCTGCTGCTTAGGATAGATTTCTGTTTCTTTTGGGAACAATTTGAGTTTGATATGTCACTTCTGAGACATGAACACAACCTTTTAATGCCCTGTATTTCTGGAAGCATCAGAGCTTACACTCTTTGGGACAACTTTGGACAGACTGGAGCTCAGCTCTCTGCTGTTCAGTTCTCCTCAAGGAGCGCTTTTGTATTCCTGTAAATTACTTGCTTCTCTGGAAACAGGCATGTCCCTCATTAGTTTGCCAAATGCTCCAGGTGGAGGTGACCTTGTATTATGTGTGGCCTTTTTTAGGCTTGGATATACATTCTCCCACGGAATAAACACGTACTGTGCAGGAGAAGTGAAGGGCAACAAGTATCCTGCTGTGTGTTTATTAGTTGTGTGTCCAGGCAGGACCTCTTCCCTGTAGGGGATTTTGTTTTTTATTTTATAATACTAGAAAGATTAAGGGTATATGTAACATAGATTTCACTGTTTGGTCTTTACAGTGAAGAATCTAAAATATTCATAATTAATAGGGAAATCACCTGGGTTTTATTTTTTTATTTTTTTTAATTTTTTTTTTTTTTTTAATTAGGATGTGTAATTTGATGAGAGTGAAAATAATTCCAAGTTCCAGGAGAAAATGGAAAATATTTTCCCCTGAATGCGTGGGCTCCTTCCTTAACATACACGTGCAAGGACTGTTTTTTGTGACACAGAGCCCCCATAAGGGAAGACCTTTGCAAGAAATGGGGTAGCAAGCTGGTGAGAGGATTAAAACCAATTGCAAGATTTCAAAAAAATATTGCCTATATTTGTCCCTTATATTTTTTAAAGGTTTCCTGACTTTGAGGAGCAAGATGTACCTAAAAGTGATGGGAAATGTGTAATTTAGCTATTTGATCTTGTGATGTTCCTGATGCCAGTTTGGTTTTCTAGAGTTGTGGAGTTTCTTAAATTAGAGGCAGGTCTGCTTTCAGCTGTTTATGGTAGGAGACACCAACAGGACATGCTGAAGTAGGGCTGACAGGGTTATGTTTTTTTTCACTGTCTTCTGAGGCAGTGATGACTACCATGCCTGTCAGGAATCAGGGGCGTAATCAGCGTGAGCAGCACATGTTCCCCAGGACCGATGGAGTCATCATCTCTTTGCATCTCTTTATTTTTTTTTTTTTTTTTAAGATTTGAATGCTAGCATTCTATGTTGCACTCTCTTCTAATGCCTTTTTCAATTTTTTTTTTTAATTAGCTTGCAGTAAAACAGAACCTCTTGCTTGTGTGAATGTATTCTGTGGTGCTTTATTTTCTACATTGATTTAATAGTTCTGAGTGTTACTGCCAGTGGAAAGTGTAAGTGTGCTTTGCAACACTGGAAGAGTAGTTTGAAACAAATTTAAACATTACTTATTATTCCTGTTTGACGTGCAAAAGATTTTTATTCACTCAATGCTGGGTTTTAGAATGAAGTTTATGGCAGAGAAGTTTGAAATGAAGAATGCTGTGTTCACATTTCAAGGACAGCAGTTCTGTGATTTCAGAGTCCCTTGTGTTCCAGATATTCCTCATTAGAGCAGCATTTAAACAATGATGTGCCACTTTATATCTGACTAAAAGTTGTATGCTTACATGCCATCCTACATGAAGATTCTATGGAATTAGAGGATATGAAAGGAACCAGAAGAAACAAGATCTGAAGATTATTTTAAGATATGTAACTCAACAGTAGAAGAATTATGCAAGTCTCTCAGTGAAGCAGAAAAGAAAATTTTTTTTTTCTTTTTTTTTAAATCTCTCACTGCTTTTCATGTGCTGCTTATCTTTTAAAGGGGTTTATCAAAATATGTGAGATTCTGGTAGCTGCAGTCATCAAACATACAATTGTCAGAATGCACAAAAAGAAAATGCTCAAAAGCAATCTTGGCTATTAGAAGCTATTTTAGAATTAAAATATGCCAAAACCCACTTTGGAAATCCTTTGTTTATTTAAAAAAGTGTTTCTTGTACTTGTCAGTGTGTGACTTTTGAAGATACACCAGGGACTGGCACATGAGCTGTTTAACAGCTCATGTGAGGATGGCGTGGCTGAGATTGCAGCATTTGTACCTTCCTCTCTAAGGCACTGCACTGCAGTACAGATACTGAATATGATCTCAAATTCTATTTTGGAATTGTGCTGGACAGCTTGTTTGTAGTGAAGGGGTTTTAGCTAGGACATGCAGTCCATTTCTTTTTTGGAGATTACATGTGAACCTCTCAGGTATAATTTTTTTTTATTCCAAAATTGGTTGCCAAACCAATTTTGGAATAAAATTTAAGATTATATTAGTGGATGAAATCACTTGTCTAGTACATGTACTGTCTTGTCCCATGTTCTGCATCTGGAAGTTGTCTGTATTTATGTGTGAGAAGGCAGGTGGGGAAACTCTGTAGCTAATAGTTGGTCCACCAGGGAAGTTTCTTGATAGCCCTGTGAGTTGGCTGACTGATATTCTGAGAGACAGAGCTAATTTCCTGTCAGTCTGAAGATGTTTTGATGCATCCTGCTTTTTGGAATTGTGAAGACCTGAGGAAACTCCATCATAGGAACTTAAAATGTGGACAGACTGTAAAGAGGGAATACCACTTATTTCTGACCCAAGATTTAGGATGGGCATGAGAGCTATGTCTGACTTGTACTTCCCTATTTATGTGCTATATTATTACAGGAATATTTTAAAGGTGGATTTTTCTCTTACATGCTGTGTGCAAAGTGCACAGGATGATTCTAATTCAAGAAAATAAGCTGATCTTTCTTTAGCAGGGATATGGATTTATTGAAGTATTTCTCTGAATCAAGGTAGAAAATTGGAAGCTGCGTGGACAAGTACTGACAGTGGACTGACCTCAGGAAGTATGTGGATTAAAATAAAAAGACAGAAATATTTTTCTTCTGATTTTTGATTTGTGTTGAAAATCTGCATTAGTTTTGGTATTGTTTTCTGAATTACCCCTATGCTCTTGCTTAAATTTCCTGATCTGACTGAAATGAAGCTTTGTGTGGATGTCAGAAGGAAAATCAAGAAGTGCATATATTCCTATACTTCCTAATAAAACTTCAGTGATGTAAATTTATTTCATTTGGTAGTAATACATCCATAACTGAACTGTAAAATGACCACATTTTACCAGGGTGATTGAAATAATTTGAACTTCCTACTGTGTTTGTTTGACACAGTTGTATTCTGGAATTTCTCCCAGTAGCAAAGTTAGGATAACCTGGCATCGTGTTCTGTCTTCAGTTTGTATTCTGCTAGACCTGTACTATGTTTTGCAGGTATATGGCACTTATGCCATGTGTGGCTGTGTTGTCTGTACCAGTCTGGAAATGGAGGGCCTCTGAGTCTGCCTGATGCATCTCAGTGACTGAGGAAAGGCATAAAGGAACTAGTTTTGATAACAGTTTAAGCCCTTTTTTATAGGCACCAACAGCAATATGGAACTTACTGCAATATCCTGTGACCATCAGAGGCACAGCTGTGGTATTTCTTTGTTCTCCTTGTAATAGAGCAGCTTAAGGGCACTGCCTGCACCATCACAAGAGGTCACCCCAGTTTCCTAACAAAGACTAGCAAGAGCTCCCATGTGGCTTTACTGCAGTGTAGTTTTATACTGTAGTCCCTTGTTATTAAGTGTGAGATTCATTAACTAATTATGTATTCAGTTGTTAAAGAACTTTTTTTTTTTAACCTAATAACCATGGAGCAACTTGTGAGGTGAAGGGCTTAAACTCTTCAAATGTGTTGCTGCTTCTTGAGCCCAGTGATGTTACTCAGCTACTATAGGTTGGAACAAATGTTTTTGAGGCATGTGATTTAGTAGAAGCTTTTCATAGCTTCTCAGCATTGCTAAATAAAAACAAACTGCTGTCTAAAGGCCTCCTGTTAGTAAAGTGAAAGATATGATAGGTAAGGTGTCATAACATGAACTTACATGTTAACTTACGTGACAGCTGCAATTCCTCTGTAAATGCAGTGCTGAAATGGTCAGATTTAAAGTAATATTGATGTGTTTATAAGAACTTTCACACTAGCAACTACATAAAATTGTAAATAAAAAGATGATGTCATTCCTTCAGTGTTGTGGCATACTTTAATGTTTATCATAGTCAGGAATGACTTCCTTATAACTGTCATGTACTTGAAAAAAAGTATAAGTATATTAGACTTCCAGAGGGACTTTGGCAAAAATCTACAAGGTACCATTCTGTAAGATGCGTGGGTCAATTAATTTTTAATGTGGATGACATTTTGGTTCAGGACAAGTTTTTTTGTCACTGAGATGGAGTGACAAGATCATTGTGTTTTGTGAGATGGCTTCCCAGAGGATTTGAGTAATAATGCTGCATCACAACAGACCTGTGTTACCTAGTTGTGTTTTACTTGACTGTGGGAAATAATATCTGAAGGATATTAGCTGGCAGAACCAAATGTCAAACACTGGCATGTCTTATCTCTCTACCTCTCTGAAAACCTCTCTGGAATTCTGATGTGAAAACTGGGTGCACTGAATTTGAAGTATATCTCTACTTAAATCCTTTTTTCAAAGGAGTGATGAAAGAAAGCAACACAAAATTTGCATTGGCTGTCTGTGAGTTTTCCTGGAGCTTGCCAGAATGTGGAGTTGTATTAATGGAATCAAGCCAGAAATGGCTGTCTCTTACAGCTATATTTCTTCCTTTTAAGCCAGGCAAAGCTGGAAAAAACAAGTACCTGGGATTTGTGTGGGATGCGTTCTTTGGCTTCAGAAAGAGGAATATATTTTCCTTTGCTGAATATGCCACATAATTTCCCGTGGTGTATGAACATCTTCATTCCTGTGATGGGCAAGCAGAACTCCTTGTATATAAATTTAGGTGGAGGAATGAATGGAATTTGTGGAGTTTTCAGAGTAAGCCTAGGCAATTGGATAGATCTGCAGTAAGACTCAGTGAACTTCTGGATCGTAGGATCCATTCACTGGTAACTGATCCTCATTGTACATCAGGCATGTAGCCATGCTGATAAACATTTGAACATCACTTACTGTGTGTTTATTTCCTAGTTGTGAAACTAGGAAATAATTTAGTTAGAACTAACATGCTAAGCACAAGCCAGATCGTTAAAGCTTTCTCTGCAGACACATGGTCTTCATCCTTAGGCTGCCTTTGTGAAAGCACTTGGTTCCAATGGGGACAGAAGCAACATAAATACCTGTACAGATAGATAAGAATCCTTAGCCCTGCAACAGTCATAAGAATTCTGTGTGCTCCTAACACTGGGGATTTGCCAAAAAATAAGTGTCAATCTTGCGACTTCATATTTTTGTCTATTTTCTGCCCCTTTATGAAGTGGATTTTGCAATGCTAATGCATAGATAGTTATGTGTGTTTGTAGTCTTTATGGCAAGTACCAGGGAGATAGAATGCATATTCCCTTTTCCATGCAACTGGAAAATAAAAATTCACAGTATGTGATGCAGGGAAATACTCAGTAAGTTCTCTCCATCCCCATTTCTTTCTTTCTTCTGGTGTTACGGACAATTTAATAGCTTTTTGTTGCTTAAGAGTTGGATTAATCTTCTCTTAAAAGCTTGTATTAAATAAATGTGGTTTTTATTTTTTTTTTGCTCTACCCCAGCTAACACAGAAAGTGAAGGTTTATCCCATGCCATGCCAAGTCTGCTGGGCTTTGACTTTGTGCCACACCAGCTCCACCAGGCTCTGCTGGGCTCAGCTGCCTATGTCAGCAGTGTGCCTAGTCTATTGTAGTCTTGGAATTATGTAGTCTTGGGTCCTTCAGAAAAGCTTGTAAGTGAAAGAAAAACCACTAGTCTCCTATTTAGTAATTGCAGGAGGGTGATAGCTGCACAGGTAAATCCAGAAAACTCAAATGTCATCGTTAACCGAATTTCAGTAGGGTAAGCTTGTAAATTAATGAGTCAATACCCCAAGATATTTTTCAGTAGGTCTTTACATGATGGTCTGATTGCCTGGTCAGATATGTCAGCCTTATTATTTAGTCTTTAATCAATTCTAATGAGTCTCATGTAATTATGTATTTAAAGAGTTACTACTTTTGCTAGTCATACGTCAATGGCAGAAGAATCAGTGGAGGCCTGGTCTTCATTTTGATCTGACCAGGGTTCTTGTAAAAATATCCTATAAATTTTCTTTGATTTGAGAAGGTTCCTGAAATCCTACAGAAGAAACATTGCATTTTTGGATTGTTTCAGAATATCGTAATGTTTTGCCTCCAAGTCCATTTCTGGAATCTGTTAGCAGTATCTTTTACAAGAAGGGTACTGTGTTTGTTCTCTGCCCTATCTTCTGGTTCATTTTAACTTGCTTTTCTTTTGAGTTTCAAGATCTGAGTCCAAAACTTTGTTTAATCCCTGCCACGACTTTTCCTTGGTCGTGTCAGAGCCAATGAGATCCTTCTCTTCCAGTATTGGGTTTGATGGCTCTTCCTGATTTTAAGTGTGGCACAGCTTCAACCTAAGCATGTGGTAGGACTTGCTATTGTCTATAGTTATGAATTTAAGAAGTCATTCAAAATGATAGAAAGTTATGAGGTTTTTTGTGTTTTTTTTTTTAAGGGGTCTTTTAAATTTGGAATTTCTTTCTGTCTTCTTTTTTTCTTTTTAATTTTACTCTTGGTCTGACAAAGGTCAAGGTTTTGTTCTTTTGCTCTCTCAGAACAAGAAAATAAGTGTTTTAAAAATGTCACACAAAGTTTACTAAGATATCATAAGTTATCACAAGAATTTCAGTAAAATGTATTCAGAACATCATTTGTCTTGATGTATGATTAGTTTGCATTTCCTTTCTCCTTTTCCTTTGCATGCTTCACCTCTGGAACGCTTCATCTTATTGAACTGAAAGACTCTGAAATCTTCAATTTCAACTGAACAGAATTTGTCTAGAAAGGGAGAGGGATGGAGTGTAGGAGGGAGGGATGCCATAATTTGCAGGTGAGCTTTGTCAGCATTTGGAGAGGCATAGTTTGTTGCCTGGCTTTTCAGAAAAAAAAAAGACAAAACCAACAAACCAGCTTTTGCATAAAAAGTGTTATTTAAGTTTAGATGCAAGAAGAAACACTTCAATTTTCCATGAGTGGGAGGTGAAAAATGAGCAATTAGGTAGTGAGAATTAGATGTTCATGTTCCTAAAGGTGAATAGAGGTATCTTTTTCCAGGTGAGATGTGTTGCTCAGTTCAGCAAAATACTGTATAACTGCATTTTAAAATACTGGGATATTTCCACTTGTTTATTGGCTTCAAGCAACTGAAAGCATATTTGATTTTTTTTCACCCATCTGACCTTGGAATTCTCATACCTTGTTTAATCTACTGAAAACTGAATGAATGTGGTTTAAAGGTATACCAAGTTGCACCATTGACTTATTCTGTTGAAAATGTTACAAGCATCACTTTATTCTGATTATGTCAGAAGTAATGTATTGCTGGTTTTTCCTTTGAAATTTCTGGTTGGATTCTATCTCATAATTTGTATGTCAGCTGCAATTGCAGCTGAATTTTCTGAATTTTTTCCTTTCTTATACTAGAAATCTGTTACTGAAGCAGAATTAGATACATTCTATTTTATGCCCATTTTTTATTCTGCTTTCTGTTCTACAGTTTATTTTTCTCTTGACAAGCTGTAAAGATAAAAGAACATCAGTGACAATATTTTTCCCTTCAAAACCAGTTTGTTTTGGGGGGCTGTCCCTCAGACTTGATAAATCAGCTCCACACATCCTGTGCCTGACTTATGGAATAGTTTACTTTGGCCCTCTACACAAAGGTACTTTCTGCTGATGCTAGGAAAACGTCGAGGTGAGAGTTACTATATCAGTTTTCTGAGGCTGTAATCCTGTAAAGTAATCCAATTAATATGGTGTATGAGAAGTGCTCAACCTTCCCAACTCAGTGGGGGACATTTATTTCTTATGCATGGCATTTGCACTTCTGTTTACACAGGAAGGCCTTGCTGCACTTTTTTGATTTACTAACAAAGTAAACTAACATGGGTCAGAACACATATTCAATAAAGGAATGAGGTTAATTGGTGGTGAACTGTGCGGGTTTATCGGTGCTAACAAAATTACTTCTTTATGTACCTCTATAACTTCTGTTGATGAGTGAATTTTTTTATGATGATTTATGTCTGTTACAGAATTACAGTGTGACAATTGGAACCACATCTAGAGCTTGGGAAGCGCACTTTGTTGTAGTAAGTTCTTACTCAAAAGTTACGGTTTGCTATTAGTGGTTGTACCCTAGTAATTTGTTTTATTGGGAGGGGCAGAGAAACAAGGAGTTCTGTGAATGAAATGGATTTGTAACCTTACTGTATACCTTTCAATTACTGAGTAATCAGCTGAAAAAAATAATTATATTCTTTTCAAAATTTCTAGCTGGATCTCATTTTCCTTGCCTAAAGAATAAATCTTTTTAAATGAAAGAAATACATAAAACAGGCAGATTGGTATAACAGGTTGTTAAAGGTTATTCTATTAACAAAAGTCTGGAAGAAAATACTTATGGCACAAATACACTTTTTGGCTAGAAGCCTAAAAACAAATCCTGTATTACAAGACTGCTTCAAATAAAAACCTGTCTCTCTTACCTCTTGCTTAAATGATACTGCAAATCAAATGTAAATTAATTGATTTTAGTATTTGTCTAGCAGAATAATCTACTCTTCATCTGTTAAACATTCCAGTGAATGTTTAAATGAAAATGATTTGTTGGTCTATGACTGTGATGTCTCTATATGGCCATGTATGTTTTTTATAAGTCTGGTTCTGTTCTCACTGATGTTTATGTCAAACCTCCTCTAGATTTTAACCAGAGCTGGATCATACACTAATTGTGTTGTGTGCTGTTGTATGTAATGGCCTAAATGTGTTGAATTCATGTCCTTGTCTGCCATTTTAACACAATTACTATTAATCTTCCTTAGGTGCCAGAAGTGTGTGACCTGGTTTTTGCAAAATTAGTTTAAAATTGTGTGCATGTTGCTAACTGTCTGTCAAAATATTTACATTTAATGGTTAATTGTTCCAATTTTGCCACTCAGATATATCATCTTGTCCAATTCAGTAAAGATAATCCCTCATGTGCTTTTCTTTTCTGAGAAGAAAGTTAGGTTTTTCTTTTTCTACAAATCTCCCTGATGTCTTCGTTAAGAAGATAAATATTCTTGCAGAGTTGCACTTGCGTGTTTTTTTTGTTAACAGTGTGCTTTTGCTGTGTCCAGCATAAGTTTTATTATGTCCACCATGGAGCCTGAAGTCAACTCTAACCTGAATTTGAGATTACAAATACTGTTTCATTTTCTCAGGAAGTTATCTATGCTGTGGGGGAATACTGCTTTTTAGGTACTAGATACATGCAAAAATGATGCTTCTTACTATTTATTTTTTACACTTTCCATGTCATATTTTAATACCTTTAAAAAATATATCTTTTTACTGGGTCTGTATTACAAGGTTGTGAGATCTGTTTGTCTTGAAGCATTTACCACTGCAATTACTTTTGTTTAGTTACTGAGGAAAGTATCAATTATACTTCAAAGTAAGAAATTATCTTGTCACAAAGTTTCTGAAACATCAGCAGTGCACCTGTGGTTTTTATTTGGTGTCTGCAAGCGTAAGGAAAGTCCATTTTAGGAATATCAGCCCTTTGTGGAGCTGAGCTCTTGCTGTGCAACATTGCTTTTTCAGCCTCATGTATTAACGGTGGCAGTGGCGAAATAGCTAAAATTATGTGCACTTTCAAATTCATTGTAGAGATCAGGTAGACATTAAAATGCATCTGCTAGTTTTCTGAGTTCCTCTGAGTGATTTACCTTGCACTTGGATTGGAGCAGAATATATAATGAAAAAATATATAGGCATAGGAATATGCTTTCTGCTCACATTTGTCTAATCTGCCTAGTCCAGCACTTGAGCTTTTGTCTTCCAGTAAAACTGCAAGGTTTAAGTGGAAAGAACTTCAGCCAGTTTTCTTGATTGCACATGGTTTGCATGGCAGTATCTGGTAACAGGCCATTTCCAGCTTCTATCCTGCTGAAATAGTCTGTGAGTTTCTTCATATTTACTGGTTTTTCCATTCACATAACCAAACTTTCTGTGAACCCTTGCATATGTTTTATTCTACAGTTTCCAGCTATCTTGTTCAGAAACTTCTATCAGAAACTAATTACTCCAAACTGTGGCATGGTCTCATGACTGTGCTTACTTGAAATGCTGTATAGCAGTTTGTGGTGTTTTTTTTTTTTTTTCTCCTTAAATGCTGGAGTTAATTTTATCAGAGTTAAGATAACAGTGATACTTGTATAAAAATGTGCCTTGTTTTCTCTTCTGGTTTTCTTGGTGCTTTTTGATTTGTTTATGGGGTTTTTGGAATCTTTTTTTGTGTCTAAACTAACCCATATCTGGAATTAAAACTTTTCTTTCTAAAACATGTATCTCTTTCATTGTGAAGAGCTGGAGTGGTGAGCTCAAAATGGTAGCATTTTGTCTTAAAGAGGATGATTTTGAGAAAAATTGAGGCATGTATAAACAACCTCTTGCTATAAACTGACCTACATTCTTTTCTTCTTCTAACCCAACTCTTGCTGAAGTAAAAGTTAATATACTTCTTGATTTAAATTTAACATTTTTTTAAAGTGTAATATATTTTCATAATAAAGATTTTATACCCTAAAGCGATAAGGGCATTGTCTCAAACTCATAGTAGTTTTATAATTTAACAAATATAGGTTTCTTTTTTTTTTTTCTCCTCAGGGTGGAAAGCAAGTTCTAGTCTGTAATTTGTGTTTCTTGGTAAGGAGCTACAGCATAGTAAAATCATAAATGACTACATTTTTTAAGGCTGGTCATGTTTTTCTGAAAGCTGTACTAAATCTTTCTATTCTCTGACATTAGTTTGTGTCAGAGAATAGAAAAGAATTTGGGTGTACTTCGATACTACGGGTCTAGATTGTAGCCCAAAATACCTACTTTTCCCACACCTTATGAGATGAGGGAGATCTTGTTGCAGATGAGAGTTACATCACTCCTCTCAATCCTGCAGGATGGAAAACAGGTCAGAATTGGACTACACAGATTTGGTGCTGACTTCCAGGAGGAATTTATCCCCCATTTGCTTTTAATTGCAGTAGCTTCAAACTTCTCATCAGGAAGAGAAAGCTCATCAGGAATGGATTGTGCTTCTCCCATGCAACCCTCTGGTCTATGGAAGGCAGTTTTGTCAGGTTCAGCTGGAAACATGAACCTTTTACTTCAGCCCTAACAGAAGGTCCTGAGTTCACAACTCCTGGTGGCCAAGGATTTTTTTTCCTCTGGATGTGCAAGAGAATTCAGATGAGAAAATGAGCAGTGTTAGAATTCACTAGGTTTTCATTGTGTGACTTTGTTTACATCAATAGTAATTCTTTTAATATCCAGTCTAGGGATGGTGACTCCTGCGCTTAGCTGTCGTTTGCCTATTTTGTTTTCAGATTCGTCAGTTGTGCCAAGGACTGGATTTTTACATGCTGTATGTTGAAATAGTTTTAACAACTAGTAGAGGCAAGGAGCATACAAAAGCCAGAGCATTGTGATGAGCCCAATGCTGCAGAATGTTGGTAATTGTAGGGAGGCACATTCCTAGCTGAAGTTAGCACAGAGTCCATCATGAGCTTTTGACAGTCAGAGATGTGTCAATTCAAAATATTGTAATTGATGCAGCACAATGTGGTGCTCATGAGCTGATTCTGGATGTTGACAGAAGGTACTGTTAGGAGATTTGGAGATGATCCAGGGGACAAACAGTATTAGTAGAGATTAGCTGACAGAGGTATCGTTCCCACCTCTTTGGTCAACTTGACATCTATGAAACTGTGGTACAGCTTGCAATGCAGTGTGTAACTCTTCTCTCCAATGTTGTTTTAAACTTAAGACTTTTCTTATGTGGAAGCACTACTTGTAGATTCTGGCTTTGTTTTTGAGGGGTTTTGAGTTCTTTTTTATTTGTTTTAACAGCATGTTATGTTTTTAAGGTTGCTTCAGGGAGCTGTTGAACTGCTGAGCTTCCTGAGAACTGTGGAGTTTTTTGTGTGTGTGTTTAGGTTGTTTTCTTGTTTTGTTTTGTTTTATTCTGCAGACTTTGGCCATTAGAAATCTTATTGCATTTTTCTGATACATTTCAATGCATTAGTTGCACAGCTTAACTGGCATCGTTTTGCTGGAAAACTAGGTTAAACAAAGGAGTGAATCAAGCAATTTTTAACTTTTTGGAGGTTGCAAGATAAAGAATAAAAAGGTGGGTCTTTTTTTTGGAAGATAACTAAATCATGAGCAATGTGATGATTTTTGACTGCTCTCTTAACTAATTCACTTAAATATGGATTGATTTTTAAACAATAAATATTGTGATACTCATTTTTCTCTTGGTTTAGCTTTTTCTTTGTATCAGGGAGGGAAATCTGATTGGAGTGCTTGAAAGATACTGGGGTCCAGGAAACTGAGAAATAAAGTGCCACTTTGTTTAGTTAGAGGCTATAAAGATCACCCGTGGTGCAAGTATTATGGATTCAGGCTACTTATTGCATAAGGAATTTGGGATCTTTGAAATATATTAAAAAATTTAGTCTACAATGAGGTCTCGCCACTATATCCTAATACTTGGCGAAGAATCTCTGTAGAAAGCACCTCTATGACTATCGGTGTTTATGAGTGAAGATTGGGGATACAATGACAAAATATATTTTTACTGCTAGAGACAGTGTGTGGTCTAACTGACAGCACACTGGCTAAGGCAATCTGGCTTCTGTTTTTTGCAAGTTCATCCTCTGAAGAAGCAGCTTAAGTACAGTGTTGTTGAAAAGTAGAACAATCCTCACAACCCTCATTAGGTGTTGAAAACCTCAGCTAAACCAAGACATACAATCATTATTTCCTCTACCTCTGCTGCTAAAACTGGATTTGGTAAAAGGCATATCAATGTGGGAATTCAAGCCCAGATTTCCATCTATAATATGAAGTCACATTCCATTCCCTGTAAATTGTCTGGAGACTGATTGATCAAAACTATCAAGTCCAAATTGATTATAATGATCATTGTTTTCCTGCTGATTTTTGGCTGTTCCAAAGGACTGAGCAGGTGTTTGAACTGAACTGAGGTTGTCCTGGTGATTATTGCAGTCTGAATAGTCAAAATTATTAGTGATGCAACATTTGACATTTTTTGGATTTTTTACAGAACCACTGGGGTTGAGAGGAACTTCTCAAGATCATCTAGTCCATTTTGCTTTTGAGCTCTCCACAAATGCAGTTCACAGTGTCTTGCAACAACTTATTCCAGGGTTTGTAATGTCCACTTAGAGAGGGATAAAAAAAGTAATTTTTGGACTTCAGCCTGTCTCATCTCAAGGCTCACCAATAGTTTTAGAACCTGTGTTGGTCCAAGCAAGACGTCATGAAATGTCTATGACATCATGTACTGAGCCCTATAACATGACTATAGGACTTTTTCATAATGCATAAAAGTACCATTTTAGAAAAACTTAATTAGGAAAAGTTGTTCACATGCAGAATTGAATTGGTCAGTGATTAGAGTACTCTTACAGGGTCAGAATTCCAATTGTCAGTCCATATCTACCCTGTTCCAGTTCTGGACACTGGAGTGAATTACAAGACCTCTTGACACGTGGCTTTTCTTTATTTTCCAGAAACAACACCTAGAAAGCAACAGAAAAAGTGAGTATTTCTCATTAGGAGGCTAACTACATTTTTTTAAGAGCAGTTACTAACTGCTATATATATCCTCAGAAGAGACTTGGTTAGGAGAAGAAAAAGATTACAGGAAAGAACATTTAGAAAATGTAAAATACGTATGTGAAATATTTCATCACTATCAGAGAAATGAAAAGGCACAATTAATCTGATGGCCACAATGAATAAGCAGAATTATTTCTGCAAATATGTAAATAAGAAGATAGAAAATTTAAAGTGCTTAAGTCAGCTTTGATTTGAGAGAAATAAATGTTGGAGTGTCTTTTGCAGAGAAATATTCAGAGTCTTCAGATAGTTGCTGATACATTGCATCACTTTGCATTTGCAAAGCTGGATTTTCCTTCACCATTTGAATGGTCTAAGTCCAGTTTATGAGTTGTCACAATCTGACTTTTAACCTGAAGCAGGGAAGTTTCATGTTTTGGGTTCTAAACTGAAGCAATTTTTGTCAATTTCCTGGGTAAGGATGAGGTCCCAAAGCTGTCAGACAAGCTGTAAAAAATCTGGCTTTGTTTGGCACTGTTTCAGTGCTCAACGTGATACTAAGACAAGTACTAAAACATTAAAACATCTTCATGAGATGTTTTACTGTCTTGCATGGTGTCGTCCTGGTTGACCAAGCAACCAAGTGGTAGTGATGTGATTTGCTAGTGCAGATGACCTGCTTGTGGTTTAACCCAAATTTGACTTATTTTTGCTCAAAGTGTCCTGTTGGTAGTCACTTAAAATAGCACAGGTTGCTTGTGATTTCTCTACATTCATGTCTCTGCTGCATAATGGGAACTCTTAAATAGTCATGTTAGAGATAGTTAGGTGGAAAGAACTTGAATTTTCTGTCTAGCAATAGGTACTCAGTGTTTAAGGGACTGATACACAGAAATTGTTGATGACTGGTGCTGGCACAAAACACTAATTTTCATTTGAGGTTTGTCTTGCCAAAAGAGCTCTGGCTTTGTTGGACTCTTGACTTGCTTGTGTGGGTGTGTATGTGTTTGAGTATGGGTGAAAGTACATGAATGTTTCTTCTGTGCATTTTCCTGTGTTTAATGTCAATAGAAATCTTGAAATAACTTAAACCATTGTCAGAAGGCCCAATCTGTAGTGGAAGATCTGCAGTGGTTTCAGATTTGTACTTGTCACCTGTTAGTTTGATAAGAGATAATATATATATATATATGGAAAAAAACCAATTTTCCATGTAACATTGGTATTTTAATTATAAAACACTTCTTGTAATCGTCTCTTAGTTGTTTAACCTGTAAGTTTGAAGTAGTGCATGCTACCTTAAATTAGTAATGAAAGTTTATCTGAAGGAAATGAATTTTGGGACAGAATTTGAATAAAGAGAACCAATTGCTGTGTTTTTCTTAAAGAATTCAGTATAAGTAGGTCTTATGAGAGGAGAACAATAGATATCTTTCTTAATGGGACAAAACATGAGGAGCTATGATGTATATTCAGTTATCAGAGGAAAGACCAACACAGTTGGATAAAAGAGGAAACAAGGCACAAAATTAATTACTGTTATTGATTGCATTTTGTAGTGCCTGGAGGGCTCAGCTGAGGCAAGGGTTGCCACTGTGCTACTGTACAAATGTGCAGTGTGTCACAATTCCTGCCTCAAAGAGCAGAGGAACTCTGAGATGAGACCAAGGGACAGGGAAATGAAGTAGTGTGCCCAGGAACACTGAGGATATCTTGGGGTTCATTCCAATCTCCTCTGGATTCCTGGTGAATTCGAATATGGAGAATTGGAGGGCTGTGCCTTTGAAGATGAGGACATACAATGCCGACATTATGTGGGAGGATACTGGAGGTCAGTGCATAGAGTCAAGGCCTCCTGGACAGAAGACTGAACCAAAAAAGGTGAATTTATTTGCAACTTATTAAATGGTTGTTACCAGAAACATGATGATGTCTTTGTACAAAATGTGTAATACTTCTAATAGTTGAATAAAAGATACATCACAGTTACTGAGTTGAAAGTTCTAAATTGTGGTTGCCTGATTGGTTTGAGATAGTTCCTGATCTTTAATGGTACTATTTATTTTAAAGTAGAATGCATTGCCTCTGTTCATGGCATAGTGCCTGGTCTTTAATGGTAATATTCAATTTAAAGTAGAATGCATTGCAATTCCTGTGTTCATGGCATAATAGGCTAAAAAGACTAGGAAGAAGTTCTTTTTGAGAAGCTATTCTTAAAGGAAAAAATGAAAGGGGGACATGGCAGTTATTCTGAAAAACTGCATAGCCAAATAATAATTGTAAAACATGCATCCTAGAGACCTGGAAGTGTTGAGCCCTCCTGTACTGGGTGGTGTGGGAGCATATGCATCCTTACATAAAATAATACTTGAGTAGAATGTTTTACATAAATGGGCAGAAACAGCAACCAATTTGTTCATTTAACTATCCAAAGTTTCAAGTGTTAATGGATAAGCTCTGTCTGCTCCATCGATATAGTGTAAAACCTGAAAGGAACTTTGGCATCTGTATAGTGTTTATGAATTTATTTGTCAAAAGTTATTTCTTTTGATTTCATGTAACCATTAGAAGAAGGAAGCTAGGCTAACAAGGTGGAGGGATTTTTTTTGTCTGCTGATTAAAAAAATTGGAATTTCCCGAAGTGTCTAAAAAGAAATTGTAATTAGAATTGAATAAATGTAGGAATTCTCAGATAATGTTTTCAAGGAGATGACTTTGGAGGTAATTTTTAACTCTTATGTTTGTTTTTTGTGTGCACCTACGAAATGTGTTGTGTTCCATGTACATAGAATTGTTTTTTCATCCTGTGTTATATATGTACCAATATTATAGGTGGTCAGTCTGGCTTTTAGTTGTACTTAAAAGTTGGCTTATTTACATGTTATTTCCTTGCTGCTGTATTATGTCAATACATGATACCTTCTGGATGAGAAGTCAAAGCACATTGCAAGTTGCTCTTGGACGTAGGATTGACCATCCTTAGTCATGGTGACATATGCAAGGAAGAAAGGTCCCTAATGCTAGCATAAATTAAATTGTTAATTTGGACTCTAAAATCCTGAATTGTAGTTAGCTATTTGTTTCCCTTGTTGAACTTCAGTATATTATGATTATTGTAGAAAATTCTGGATTAAATATTTCAAGTGAGGGTAATGAATTCTTACAATCTGGTTATTCTGTCTGTTCTGTGAAAACTGTGATATTTCAGTTTGATTTTTTTTTTAAATTTGTTTGAGATTGTGATTTCTTGGTACAAACAAAATAATGAAAGAACAGTGAATTATAAGACCTTACAGGTTTTGGATCTTGTGTTCTGGTAAAGCAGTGAATTTGTAGTTAAAAACTTGAGTAAGAAAAATGTTGAGTGGTTTAGCTCAGTTGATTTGTTTAATTTGTGGAAACTGCCTTTAGTAAGCTTTGAATAGCTCAAGATTTTCACATTTTGTTTCAGTACAGTTCAAGGATGCTCTTCTAGCCAGATCTTCCTCTAGCCAGACTTTATTGTCCTAGTCAAGTTACTACACAGATGTCTTCTCAAGGTATTACTAGGTTGTAAGAAGAACAAAAGATGGTTTTGTTGTTGCCATTAAGTCCGGTTGAGAACCAAGGCTGGCATTTTAACTGGACTTAATGACTCACCTGAAATTGGAATGCAAATCTGTACTAGTGAATAAAAAAGGCAAACAGAAGCAGAGATGTGCAATGTGTAATACATTGTTTCTAAAATGAGCAGAAATACCATATGAAGATGGAGTCTGAAGATTTAAGCAAAACAGGGATGTCAGCATGCAGTACCAACTGTTTTCAGCTTATTTAGTATGCAAGAGCATAGTTGCAGATGACTCACAGTTAAAATGCCTTACATAAAATTGCCAAAGTATTTAGTTCACATCAGGTGATGGAAAGACACTTTAAAAATAGTAGTAACAACTGTATTCAATTACTCTCACTGGTTTATATTTTTGTGGGGTTTTTTTTTTAGTCTTTTTTAAAGATCCCTTCTGTAGTCTTAAAATATAAAAATGATGCCTTAAAAGGAATAATTAAAAGAAATTATGCAAGACTGCATTTTTTACTTGTGATTTAGTGCCAGAAGTTTATCTTACTCAGGAAAAGCAAATTCCAGTCCAAAGCAGACATTGCTATCTGAAAGGAAGGACTATTCTAAAACTCTTGACTCTTGCTATCATATTGTGTTCCAAAAATCTATGTATCTTCTATACACTTCATCAGTGCTCCCAGAGAAATAGGCTAGGCTGCTTTTGTCCTTAATAGCAGTGCTTTGGGGTGCTGTATTTATGTATTTACTACAGATTACATAGCAGCATAAAAATAACTGAAGGAATAATTGAAGGTCAAGGGGTTCATTTAGTTCAGTATTTTATCTCCAGTAGTGGTCAATAACAGAAAGGGAAGAGGACAAGAATATACTTTCCCTGTCTTTGTTGTGTGCTGTCAGCCTGTAGCAATTTGTGTCTCTTGGGGGAATTAGTCTCAGGCTTGGTGACACTGAATTTGGTAGCAAATTGAGTTCCTCAGCTGTAGTGGATGTTAAGGAAGGAAGCATTGCTTTTTGTTTTGAAGCCTCTGTGTGTAATTCTTGATTGATAATCTCTAGTTCTGGTACTAGAAAGGGCCGTGAATCATAACTGAAAATAGTACTACATGTGTTTGCAACTTTTGTGATTTTTTTTTTTTTTTGTAAGCTTGTACAAAAGGTTCAGTACTTTTTTAAATCTGTTGTTCACTCTTGAAACAGAATCAACTGTTGAAAAAACAGTGGGATTTATTTTACCAGTAAGTGTGGTACTTTGTGTTTTTTTTCTGAAATCTCACGTTCCCCATCCACTTTTCCCTTTTTGTAGTTCTTAATTTGTATGTTTGTGGAAGGCTTTGCAGTTCCAGATTTTCTGACTTTTTATAGTCCTAACAGTTGCATTTGTGTGTAGCCTGCATTCTGGGGGCTTCCTGGCCCTTTGTAGCAGCAGCAGCCTCTTTGTCCCTTGTTTGTGGCTATTGGGAAAGGTGTTTGGGGAATTAGGAATATTGTCAAACATGCTTATGATTAACACCTGATTTGAGATAATTGCTACTTGCTTTTGTGCTTTCATTGCTGTACTGAAACATTTTTCCTCATGGATGCAGTGCTGCACACTTTTGTCTCTGCATCCTGAAATGGGGGTTGTGTTGAAAAGCCCACAGAAGCATTTCTGGGAGTGCACAGAGAGGGCCATGGTAGCTGATGCAGCTTGGGCACAGAAATCCAGTCTACTGTAGCAGGGTGAGGGGGTGAGGATCAGAGTGCCTCAAGTGAAATGGTATGGACTAAGCACCAGTATGTTATTTGGGGCTCTAATTGCTGACCCTCTCCTTTGCCCTTTTGAAAAGTTGCTGCTGTCATATATTTGAGAGAGATGTGGTTGAGTTGGAGCTTACGAAACCTGAAGTTGTGGTATGCAGCTCTTTTTAGCAGGACAACATAAGAAGTCAACAGCAGCTGTGTCAGATAGTTGTGGGCAACGTTGTGGCCAGATGGAGGAACAAGGTGTGATCTTCCATGGTTGCACAGGCTGCCTGTTTTGCACAGCAGGAAAAGAGATCCATCCCTTATTATCCCCCTGGCATTCCTGTGTTCTGAGGACTGGCAGGATGAGAAGGAATTCAAAGCCTGACCTTCATGCATGTGTAGGTGAGCAGAGCAAACAGGGAACAGGCGCTGGATTATGTGGTGCTGTGAAGGGACAGGCAATCTGTAATGTGCTACAGCTAAATGCTCACCCTTTAGTCAGGGTGGAGGACAAACTTACAGTCTAAATGCTTTATTATTAAGGGAAAATGGTGAAGTAAAGTCTATTCTTGAATCCTGTATAGTTTTACAGTAATGGTGCTTAGCAATTATATCTTGTCTTTGAGTGTTGGAAAGTATTAGTTACTGCCAGTGCTCAAAGTAAATCTTAGAGGTGAAAAATGATAAAAAATTATTATTCCATTAACTGCAGTTTGTTTAAAAAAGCAACCAAGCAAAACCCAAACAGCAGTATAGATATTTTTAATTTGACTTTTACAGTTCAATACTCTTTACAATAAAGTGGATATTTTTTTCAAAAGGAACCCTGAAAGATTACTGAATTGATTAATGTTCAAAGTGGGCTGCTGTCTTGAATGTAACAACGGTAAGAAATAAGAATTCCATTAAAACTAAACATTAATAATTACTGCTGTTCCACATGCTTAAATTTAATTGTGATGAGAACTTCCTCCCAGTCAAATATTCAAATGAAGGCTCTTGAAGCTCCCAGTGTGAGGTTAGAAACGAGATGAAGAGAATGTCCTCAGGTAGCAAATAAAATGATGTTGCTCCTTCTATTGCTCCTTTTGCATCCAGGCAGCAGACATGGTTTGCAAGTCCCACAGTAAAGATTTAGGGAAGCGAGAAAAATCCAGCTGCTTGTAGTGTTAGCTGTGCATTGCAAATAAGTGTCTGTAAGTACGAGGATGGTAGCTGAGTGGTGAGCATTTCTGGGCTTCTGAAGTTCTAGAGTGGAGGTCACTAATTCTTACCTTTCACTGATGGCCCCTAACACTTGGAGATCCTGAGGGATGAAAACTGAAAAATATAAGGTTGGCTAAAAATAGTGTTAATTTCAGGTGGAAAAAATGGTTAACTTTTAGTTTTCCATTTAGTTTTGATTTTAAGAAAGCTTTGTTTTTAAAGTTTGGTAGTAGATCCTTTATCTTATATAAGGTTTAAAGTTAAGATTCTTCAGAGCACCTCCATTCCATTTTCAAAAGCAGTATTTACTGGAAAGGACATATTTCATTGTAGTTTAGGGGCAAGAAAAAGTGCACATTATTTTTAATTATTAAGGTATAAGAGCAGAAAAGTCTTCAGCTTTGGCCTTGAGGGTGTTATTGCCATTTCAGCTTTGGTTTTTAAAACTAAACTTCTTTATCTGAAACAGAATTATGAGTGGCCCCTAACTTGTTTCCTTTTTTGTTTTTTTTACCCACTGGAATGTATTTTTGTAGATGGGAGGCATATGTCTCTGAGGGATTATAAGTACTCCCCTCCTCCTCAGTAGATGGACTTCTCACGTCCTTAGGCTAATAGGGAGAACGATGCATATACATTATTGCTTCATTTAAACAAGAACTGTTGATAAGAAATAAATACTTCCTTTCCAAATGGCATCTGCAGTATTTAAAGGTTTGGCCAAGTTTTCAGGAGGATAGGCATGAATTCAGCGCTAAACTGCTGCTGCCTCTGTGGAAAACAATGAACTGTGTCATTTGATCAGGGACAAAGTGACTACTGAGCAGGGGTGATTTCGAGGAAGTAGCTTTTAATAATAAAGAAAGAAAACAATTTCCCATGTGAAACCGTACCCATAGCTTGTTTGTAAAGTAAATAATGTAGTTCATGTGTTAGGGTGAACAAACAGAAATACGTTGTAACAAACACAGTCACTATCTGTTTCCCTAGAAATCCTCTTCTGGCTTTTTGCTTCTTGCTGCTGCTGTATACTTGTCCACTGGTTTGTTTTGTTGAAACACCTCCTGTATTCCCTTGCAGTCCTCTTTGCATAAGAAACATAAAACCTTTTTTTTTTCCCCTTTATTTTTCCATGAAGTATTCTGTTGCCTCTGTTGAACTCACGGGAAGAGTGTTGCATGAATGAATGGAGGTCAGTTGCTATTCTGTAAAAGCGTAGACTTTAGTTATCTGTTTTTCTGGTCTGATTTGGCCTGTACTATTCAGTACAGTTCAGTTTTACTTTCTAGTATGTGCTGGTTCTGACCAGGACAGGGACAACTTTTGCAGTAGCCAGGAGGGGACATGACTAGGACCTGGAGGTTTTTTTATACCACCTCACATCATTGCCAGGGGTGGGGAAAAAGTTCTTGTCAGGTTGAATATGTATGATGGAGGGAAGCCAAAAAATCTGGTATTTGTCCATTATCAGGGGGTTTATCTGTGAATTGTTTCTTTGTTATACCCTCTGTCCTCAGCATTTTTGCTGTTACTGTTCATTTTGTTATCTCATTGCTGTTTCCAGTAAATTGTTATTTTCTTAACCTGTAATATTTGCCTTATATGCCTCCAATTCTCCTCTCCATTCCACTGCAGGGGTGAGAGGGAGGGGGGAAGGTGGGGGAGCACGAGAGAGGCAGTGTGGCTTGAACAGTCCTGGTGGGGGCACCGAATTGGAGAGAACCATTCCTAAACCACAACATACTAGGACAGTGTAATAGCTCTGGCAGATTTTGACATATTGCTCTGAACTGGGCTAAGAATGCCTGGATTGCTCACCAGAAGCCTGTGAGACTTGTGCTTTATACCTTGGACAGAAACAGTCTCACACTGAGGCTTTTGCTGTGTTATCTTCTCTGAGATGATGCTATCTCAGAACTGCCTGATGCTGGAGGCTCTCACTGATTTTTACTGGCAGCTGTAGCTACCATTTTTTAAAGTCAAATCCTGAATATGTATGATCTGTCTAAAAGTGGTTATGGTAGGCAGAGTTTGCCATGCCTGCACTCCCTAAACAGCCTCTACTCTCTCTTGAGCTTTTAATTCTTTCTGGGAATGCCATAGCGCCTTTGAATTGAGACACCTCATAGGTTTAGCTGGGGTTGTTGGGGCTTGCAGAGCCGAGCCCACTGTTGCTCTTTGGTCTCACTTCCCATCTTAGCACAAGTCTGTTTTGCCCAGTGATTCCACTGTTCTGTCATAGGTCATCTTATCTGTCTAAGGTTGAATATTCAGTGACTACTCTTAAGTCCACTGGAGAACAGCTAAACTAAGTCACATCTATTTGAAAACAAAGCCCAAACCCCTAAGCAGATAATATTCTGTTATGAATTAGTAATTTCCTTTGACAATATATTCCTGTGGCTATTTACCCTCACAGTTAAAAATCATGCTTTCTTTTCCTGTGACTTTTTACCCCTTATTTGTCCTCTGGTGATGTCTAATTACCAAAAGATAAATTTAGAAGGCATTTATAACCTACAGTGGTATAAATACTTGCAGTCTCTCTGTGAGATATGACAGCAGTCTCATTTGTACCTTCTCAGGTTTAGTTTTATTTCTGTGTGGAGTTGGTTTTTCCACACAGTGGCTTCACCATAAATTATATTTAAATAGACACAATCACTTCCCATATCTTTTATTGTATGTGTATCTCAGCTGCTTCCAGTAAATTTTTCTACCTCAAGATTTTGTAGTAGAGGTAGCTTGTCCTTTAGAACAATCTCTAGTTTTTATTCAGTTGTAAATTGTGGTTTGGGGCATTTTTCCCCCTGTAATTTCTTTATTGTTTCAGTTTTGTTATATAATTCAGTGATGGTTTATCTTAACTTTTCAGTTTCCTCACAAAATAGAATAACTTCTTTCTCATTTAATTGCTGTTATAATTTTTTTTTCTCAAATAAGGATCACTGATGTACTATTTTAAATTTTTAGATATAAGTAAATGGGCTAATATTGGGTTTCTTTTCTTTCCTGGTTTACATCTCTCAGGTTGTTTACATTTTCTCTTTGGAATAATTAAATTATCATCTATGTATTTCAGAAGAAATGCATTATGTGCTTTTTATCTTTAAAAAATCATGTCATCTGTCATGAGTAGGGTGCAACAGTATTTTTGCAGGTGTCAGAATGTGCCAACACAATTCGGGTTATGTAGCATAGTAAAAAAAAGAAAAGGTAGGATTTTTTTCAAGTTGCATGACTATATAAATTTTATTTAGTTATTTGTCCTACAGATCTCTGCAGCAATCAATCAACTGCTGTTAAAGCCTGTGGTATTGATTTTGATTTGTAATATCACAAGCAAGCCTGAAGGCAGTGGTGGTGACATGCTGCATGTGCCCCAGCAGTGCCTGTTAACAGAGGCAAGCACAGCAAGGCTGGAAACTGGTTCAATTTTCAGTTTTTAGGTGCACAGATAGAAAGTGAATGAGCTTATAGGAGTTGGTCTTGCACTGTGTATTTGGGCTTATTAAACCTTAGGACTTTGGTTACATGACAGATTTAATAAATCCATTCAAATTGGAGATTTGTTTTCTGCTGTTGCTTACATAATGGTGATCTCACCTAGTTCATGTCAGTGTGAAGCTCCCAGATGTGCATGAGTGCTTGTGTCAGTTGTGAAAAATGTCTATGGGGGCTGAGTACATCTGCAACTTGCCAGCATGCACTAACTTAAAATTAGGTGCATGCATATGCACAAATGAAATTGTTGAGATTCAAAAATGCACATCAATATGGTCTTCAAGTTTTTATTAGTGAATTAAGCTAGGCTAGGGCTGGAGAAGTGGGTTAAAATCAAGTAATGTAAGGACACCTTTTCAAAAATTGTATTCCTTGCCATGGTCATCTTTGTACTTGTACTGTGCTTGGTTTATCGTTAATTTTTCAATTTCTTTCATTTTCTCTTGTGATCAGGGCACACAGTATAGCTTGAGATCAAAGTGCCAACAGCATTCTGTAGTCATAGAGAGGATCAATAATATGGTGATTTAAATTTTGTGAAACCCTCCAAAAGAGATTGAAGCAGAGAAAATTTTAGACTCTTATGTCTTAAAAGCAATAGTACATTCATAAGCTACTTCAAATTTTACAAAATGTTAACGTTATCAGAGCATCCCTTTGCTGTATCTCATGATGCTGAGTCTTCACCGAGCCTGAAGTTATTTCTCCTTTGCTGCCCAAGTTGTCAACAGCTGTTGTACAAAGTCTGCTCTCCTAGGCTAAACTCAAATGTCCTATGTCATGTGCTTCCTCTCTCTGGGGAGATGAAGACGTGTCTCTTCATTGCAAAGAGCCTTTATTTGCTTAAGTGACAAGCTAGTGCTTTTTAGCATTCTTTACAGTGTGTTTCAGCAAAGGATATGCTTAGTGTGTCTTTTCACCAAGACTGGATAAAATCAGGCTTCTGCCTTCAGGTCTGCTTTCAGTGCAGTTGCATTATGGTTTGTCTAGGTCAGGTGCTGACATAAATGAGGATGGTGTTTTTTCTCCTCCTGTCAACAAATATTAAACCAAGAACGCCAAGATTCTTTTCCAAGCCCTGAGCTTACTTTGCCTTGGTTCCAGGCATTATTGTGGATTGTGATGTTGGAATATACTCTGTTCTGAGACTGGATTTTCCAGTGTTGAATCCCTCAATGACATGAACAGAGGAGGCAAATATACTGCAGCATGGGTTGATACTGTTCAGTTTTGATTCTGAAGTTTGATTTATTCTTAGGTCTATCAAGTCTCCCTCAAGCACTCTGCATAAATTAGCATGCTGAGGGCTTCAGTGGCACTTTCAAAGATTTGTTCTTCTTTCCATAATGAAAGCTATTATCCATTTAACTAGGTGTTAGGTGTTTATTAGGCCTTGTCTTATTGATATCTGGTTGTAAGAAATGAAGAATAATAAAATTAAAAAATTTTATTGATCAACTCTTTTATTGACCAGCTAAGGGCTTAAAGGCTGTCAGATGAGCACTTATCTTTTGATTGTATGTCCTCAATTTGACTTCAAGTCTAACCTATTAATTCCAAAGGAAGATTTTCATATGTTCAATTTCAGGCCCTTGAATCTATTTGAAAAGTTTATTGACATTCTCTGTTGTGACCTCTGTGGGAAGAATAGCAGCATTTAGACTGTGTTGTCTGAATCTGCCCTCTGTAACTCTTGAGCATGCTGTGCTTGCTGAGACATCATGAAATTCAAGAGTAGCAGCATTGATTTGAGTTCTCTCTGCCTTAAAACCCACGACTTCCAAAGCTGTATATTTCTGTTTGTCAGCCATCAGCTGTCCCAAATACACAGTGTAAACAATAAAAATCCAGGGTTCCCATCCTGCACAAAATGGTGATTTTTCTTCAGTTTTAAAACCATGAGTGGCAAGAACAGGGACACTGATAAACTTGGCTTTCTGTCTGCATGTCTGTGAAGCCTGCCTGAAAGCTCTTAAAATTTGTTTTTTAAGTTCTTCTGTCAGTGTTAGAATAGGTTGAGTTATAATCAGATTATTTTAAAAATCATGTAAGTGTGTGCAAAAATTTGTAAATTAATTTTTTTGGTATTTTTTATTTCCCCCTTTCCCAACTAGAATGAAAATACATAGTGGATTTGTAATTTAAATTTCACATCCCTGATAGCAGGAGCTACATTTATATAAGCATAGTTTGCTTTTACATAAACAATATCCTATGGTTTGCTTTGCCATCAGACCAAGTCACAGCTTGCCTGGTAAATTAAAGTTATTGCTAGCCTTTTTTCATACATTCAAAAATTTGGATTAAGTCTCTTCAGCTAGGAAATTTAGGATTAATTATTTGCTTTTTGAATTCAAATTGTACCAGACTGTGTCTTCCATCTTAAATCCTGTCTGTCTCTAGGATGTCCAAGAGCTTGACTGTTTGCTCTGAGTGGAGGCCTGGCCTGAACAGTGGGAATTTTGAAACTGTGCACCATCAGGTTTTGGTAGCTAGAGCTGCTGCTCCTCCACCCCTTCTGTGTAATGCTGAGCACTATTGGACTAACTTTCATAGATGGTTGTGTTTTCTTGATTATCTGATATGAAATACCTGGATCTGAGTTGGAGAAGTACTGAGTGCTCACAGAATCCTGAATGGGATGTGTTTGGAACATGTAAATTGTTATTTAATCATAAGTATTCCAAAAGCACTGCCCCCAGGCAATTCATGTTGGACGCTCAAAATTAGCAGGTCATTTTTACCTTCACTTGGTTTTCCCTGTTTGCAAATTAAGGCAATGACATTTTACCTTGGAGGTCTTCTGCGTGGGATTCTGCAATGCTTGTGAAGCTGTGAGGTGCTGGAGTGCTGTCTGCCTGGCAGGGTAAGAATATGAAATATGAAATACACTGATGGATGGAATAGCGTGCAGTAAAGGTGGCAAGACATCGGCGCACGTACTGAGCACCAGAGGCAAAACAATCTATTGAACATCTTTCACTCTGCACTGTTACAAGACTTCATTCGTGGGGGGGGGGGGGGGGGGGGGAAGATATTTGCTCATAAAATTAATTAACAACTGCTTTGTAGTCCATATCTGTATAAGACAAAGGATGCAGTGATACTAATTGCAGAAAATCCAGAGGGAATTGTCTAATGCTATGGTAATTGTACACATATAGAATGGTCCATTGGAGCAGTTACAGCTATTACGCACAGCTTGGCCCTCTGAGAAGTCTGTGCTTCCTGAATAGGATTAGAAGCTCTTTTCCCTTTCTCTTTCCCTTCAGTTAAATCAGTGCTTGTGCATTGGTCTGGTTTTTCCTTCTTGCTACCTTATCTACAATCCTTTTCTTCATGCTTTTTTAATTTGTGTTTTCAGTTGAAGGCAGGTTCTACATAATTTTCTTGACTATGGGTGAAATATAAAATGTACAGTAACTTGATTTAACTCTGAGAAATAAAGATATCTACAGGAATTGCATCTCCATGTACACTTGGCAATGTAAGATTGACTTGTTAAAATTTCTTTCATTCCCTTTCACCTTGCTGGAGGCATTAGCATAGCAGAAAGTAAGTGTAGAATAAGTGCAGTGTAAGTGTTTCTACTTATTTAGCATAAGTGTAAATTACAATTTACAGGGTGCAGGATAACAGAGATTCAAGATTTGTATCTCTTTTTGTGCAAGTAGCTACACTCTTACATCTGGTATATGGAAGTGTGCCTTGTATTTCCCATTCCTGGTACTAGAAAACTGTGGATTAAGTTGTCCATCATGCTGGTACCCATTTTCTAGTATTACGAGGCATGGATCCAGCAGTTAGGCTTATAGCCCTAACAGAAAGCATAAGTTCCAATACCTATGCTGTGTCAGAGGAAATGAACTTGTTTGCATTTTTTAATTGTGGTGGGTTTTCTAGTAATTAAGCAAGTTAAACATTTGCTGCAAATTAATATGCGAACCCCCTGCCATTTTTAAAGACAGACTTTGCTCTAATGTTTTCTAAGAAATGGTACAATGGGTGAATAAGATGAATATTTGGAAGCATTTTATTACTCTCTAGTATCACTAACATAAATAAAATAACCAATTTTATTTCTAACACAGATTTGGATTAAAAACTAAAGGACATGTGACTCAGTACATGTACTGATTTATGGAGCAACAGACCTTTAGAGATGAAATCAAATCTGTAATATATGCCAAGTGAGATTTTAGGTGTGGAAAAAATAGAAACATTAGATGAATTCTTCAAGCCTTTTGGTAGGGCCTCTCTGCATTGTCTCTTCTAGCAGTCTTTGTCTTCTGGAACATGTGGACCAAGTTTTTGTAAGGGGAAGCTGAGTAAATGGGATGGAATTGAAGACTTTACCTCTTTGTTCATTGGTGCATTTTTTTTTTAGATGACTGCCTAAGAAATAGGTGTTTTTAAGAACAGTTTTTCTGTTTTCTATTCCACACACTTTAGTTTAAGCAAGTATTTGTTGTGTATTGTAACAACATTTTTGCTCGATGAGAGGTTGATAGGTTAAACAGTGAGTCTTACGGGGTTCTTTTTTATACAATTAGCTTAGGTCTTTCTCCTAGGTGTTTAAGATAAAACTCTCAAATTTAAAAGCTGTTGTTCTGTCTACTCCAAAGCAGTACCAGGTGATGGAAAAGAAATTCCAAGGCAAACAAGGAGATTTATAAATTCAATTTTCATTTCTATCTTTTTTTCCCCCACAAACTCCTGGCTACTTTGACTGTCTCTTGGAAGAGATCTTTAGAAATTCTCTGCCTCCAGAGAGCTTGCTTTCATAGCATCTCTAATTTGTCCAAATTGACTCATGTAAAAAAGTTAGTCTTAAAATCTTCTGTCCCATCTGCCAACTTCTCAACATTTTACAGGAAATGCTTCCCAAGAGAATCATTACATTCACCCTAGTGTGCTGGTTAAAAGGACTCTGGCTGTCACTGGGATACTTGCCATCTGGAATGTAGAGAAAATTGCTCTTTCTAATATGGTAACTACTGGGAACCTCACTGAAAGAGTGGGCCCCCTTTGTGCTAGGTGATTCACTTAAAAGCAATGGAAAAAAAAAGCCTAGTTACTGATCTTTAGAGCATGCAATTCACATTTTAGACAGAATGAAATGGATTAAAGATATTAAAAGTAGGGAGGATAAAATAATAAAGCAGAACTAGAAAAACTTAGTTTACCACAGAGTAAGCTACAGTTAAGAGTAGTCAAATGATTTGTTAGATGGACAGCTGTGGTAGGCTTCTTTATCTAATAAATAATGGGAGAAAACCTCTCTAAATTAAGTAGCTTTTGAATAAATTGCTATTTCAGTTTTTCAGATGGTGTTTTTATGTTGTTTTTCTCTTCTGGCCAACCCTGAAGGAATTGTAAAAGCAAAGCTTCCTTTCTGTGAAGTGTGATAGGGGTTTATGGAGTGAACTAGATTCTAAACTCTTTATCTGTTCTTTAGCACTGCCAGCTGCTAGACATTAACTCATCCTACTGTTAAGAGTAGCAGGTCCCTTTATTTGGCACCTGTTTCTGTCCTGGGTTTGAGTCCAGCTGGTACCCAGGCTGCAGGAGAGGACTGACGGAGAGAAGCTGTTGCAGTTGTTAGCAGCAAAAAGAACTGCAGGGCTTCTCTAGAGACTGGACACTTAAGGCGGTGTTGTTTTTCTGGACTCAGTTTTTAAATGGTTTTTGCTTCACTTGATTTCTATGCTGCTAAGTAAAAAACAAGTAGGTAATTGTGTGTTTTATTTCATTAAGCTAGAATTTGAATTCTGTCTTAGATATACGATGGTTAGGATTGATATTAGTTCAGATACCATCCCTACCAGAAAGTTTTCAGGAATGTAGGAAATAGTTACTCTAGTATGTTTTTCCCTAGACAATATTATATTTTCAGGTTTTGAATGATTGAGTAGAGAACATACCCACTAGGACAATAAGGGACACTTCTCATTATTATTGTTCTTTTGTGTTTCCTGGATACTGATTTCAACGAAATATATGAGGTTTGGACTTTTTTTTTTCCAAGAGATTTAATTTTAAATGAAGACAGTTGCTTCATATTCTTTAGCATTGTGTCCAAAAATGGTTGCAAACTTTAAAGACTAAACTGGATGTTAAGTGTCTACTGCTTTTAAAAAATCACTGAGATTTTCACAGCAGGAAGAATTACTTTTTTCCTTAGGAATAAATATTTTGCCAAAATGAACATTTTTCAAAGTTAATTGTAGAGTGAGAAAGCTGACATAAGTGGTATCTTTGGACCTTTGAAATTATTTTACTTACAATAATTTTGGGTTTGATGTAGAAACATGACTAGGTTTTCTTCCAGCCATCCTACCATGGATCCATTTTATCTCTGATACATGGTTTTGTCAGGAGTCTATTCACTGGTAATTATCATATAATACCTTTTCCTTTCCATAGTTCATTTTCTAGGCTTTGTAGCAAACTCATGGAATTGATCACTGATGAAAATTCTGAAGGCTAATATTCCTTAAAAAATCTGATTAACTTCTTTATTTGCTTGTATCGATTTCCTCTACTTTAGAAAAGGGTAGGAAGGAAGATAAATGATTCTGCTTTCAGTACTATGGAGGAAATATATAGTATATAATAAATGTGCATTGACAGCAGAAGCACAGATGTATATTACAGTGGGTGCTGAGAGTGAAATTGAAGCAGCCATTATATTCTGGTAGATTACTTGCCTGCATTCTGGTTCACCTGGAGGACATTAAGTTTTCATCCCAAGTTCTCCCACATAACTTCCATATCTGTGCAGCAAGAAGGAATAAAATCAGTATTTAAATGAGGACTTTATGTGGGAATCTTATTGGTAGAAATGAGCAAAACTTCGCTTGTTCATAAAATCATTTAGAAGGTGTAGCTGCCTGTAGGTGCATCTTTTAAATTTGCAAAACGTGAAAATATCAGAATATATTAGATGATACTGTTATTTTGGGGATGAGTTAAATATTTTATTATTATAGTGAAGTGAAAGTCAATCTTGAATCTAGTAATTTACTTCTTTAAAAATTTTCTCATCCATTGCATGGTATTAGTTTTTGGAGTTAATCAAAGATTGCATGCCACTGAAAAATAAATAGCAGGAGCATGAATAGACTTGAAAAAATGGGAATGGAAGCCTAGAATTAATATCAATCATTCTAACATCTGCCATGTCTCCATTGAATAGAAACATTATTTTGTGTGTTCTTGTGAAATTCTTATTTAATGAGAAAATTGTAATTATTGAAGTACAGTACATCCGTATTGTTTCTTTTGACTTTAGCACTGGACATGAAGACTTTACATCATCTATTTTTAGGGGGACTTTGGAAAAGGTTTTTCCTATTGTGTGAATGCATTTCCAATGGTGTCAATAACATTTTGAAATTTATCTCTAAAATAGCATGATAGAGTGTATGCACAAACTAATATAGGAATATCTTTGTATTGATGACCCCACCCAGTATGTACAGACACACGATGTTCTCACGTGAGCATTTGTTCTTACGAGGATTTTATTGGAGGCTTGTGTCAAGATAATTGTGGACTGATGTAATTACCAGAAAGAATTCTAGTACTCAAGGTATTAAGAAGAGCTGTTCTAGCATTTTTTTATGCCATACATTCAGCCTCTTGCTTAAAATATATTTAACAATCAGATAAATAACTCTATTGTTCTTTTATTAAACCATCCCTTGCCCTTTAAGTTCCAGCAGTGCTTTGACAAAACTGTGGTACAGAATGTTGTATGCAATAGGACTGCTTTATTTTCTGCAAGTTTTCAGGCATTGAGCATTAAAAGAAGTGAGACAATTTGGCCACAGGTGAATTTCTTTCCTAAATGTCCAACAAGAAAGCGTAGCAAACACCTCTGGACTGGGAGAGCTTTGAAAGACAGATGCCCATGAGTTAAAAAAAAAAAAAAAAATGGAAGAGCTGCAGGGTTGGAAGCTTTGCTTTGCTGAATATTTGATGGAACAGACTGCCGATCTCTGCAGTGTGAATCTGGTGAAATCCCTGATGGCAGTTAAGAGTTAGTTGTCCTTTCTGGGATTTGCAGTGATTTGATCTGTCCAACATTCCTGTCTGATAGAGAAGAGGGGGCATAGCAGAGACAGCAGTGAACAAAATGAACAATTACCTTAAACAGCACTCTTTGCATGTGGATCTGTCCAAGTAAAAATAAATTACTGGAAGTTTTCTTAGTTCTTAATCAAGGATATGATTTTTGATTTGTAAATTGAGTAGGCCAGGATCTACAGAAGATGTTGTGATATTTCTGTCAATGAAATCTGTTGTTGGGAACTGTGTTTTGGGAACCTTGCTTCTTGATTCAGAAAACCCACTTAGAATCTTACTCAAGGCCCAGTAGACTTAAGGGAGCTCTTGCTTGAAGCCAGGGTGCACTTCTTGAATAGATGTACTAATGATAATGATTCTATATGATTCTATGAAAAGACAGCTCTGTTTTGAGAGAGAGAGCTGCTTGCTGAGTTTCCAAAGGTAAATTTTAATGAATTTACACCCTTAAGGACTGTTGTACAATAGGGATAAAAAAATGAGATGAGAAAGGCTGAAATGATTCCAGTGTGATTACATCCAAATTATACTGCTCGTTTCTTTCAGAACAAAAAACAATGGCAGGCTAATGAGAGCTCTACTCTTTCTTAATAGAATAAAGCTATTAACTGACTGGTTCTGCAAATTTTTGTTTCTTGCAGTTTACATCTGTTCAAATGGCATTATGGAGATAAAACCAGTTAGATTCTATTAGCTCCTGATGTCACATAAAAGCCTAGAAAACTACTGTGGATGCAGTTATATTTTCAGTGATGCATTACTTCATCCAGCCTTAGGTCAAAAACATAATAAGTCACTATCTGGGTAGTATATCCTTCCTGTTTTTTCAAATCCCATCATAAAATTATTTATGGATTATTTGCAGAATTCGTTTCCTTCTTTCTATCAGGGTTCAGTAAAGATAATAGCAGTCAGATACAAGACAACACTAAATGCCTTCATGCAACATTGCTTTGGAGAAGTAAAATAATCTTATCCCTTCAGGTAAGTGATAAGAAACATCCTTATTACCGAATAGGTTAAATTGTGGGCAGGTAAGCTTGAAGTAGAATGCAGGTATTTATGTGAGTAAGCTCAGTAGTGATTAAAATATTTAAGTCAGCCAGGCTTGTAATCTGAAACTGATGTTTTCCTATTAATATTTAGGAGTGGAGGATAGGGGTGGGCACTAGGAGGTGTCTTTTTCCCCAAGCTGGGAAATGTCAGCATTTCATTGTGAAATGTTCAAATTTTTGTTTCTTCTTTGGTTATAATAAACTATTTCAAGGGACTGCAGAATTAGAAGATAGCTTTTGAGAGAGGCAAAGACTATGTCTTCAGGTGTTTTCCTTTAAACAGAGCTCTGACAATATGCAGGGCTGCAAATCCCAGTGAAGTGCTAGTTCAGTATCCCAAATCCAGTGACTCACTGCTACCTGTCTGTTCTGGTTATCATAGATGAGGAGGAGTACTGGAAATCTTCTGTCAATCTTTACACCTTCGTACTATCCACTCTTAGTGTGTGTATGCCTTGTGCCAGTGAGAGGTTTGGGAAGCAGATGGAATGCAGCCCTCATGACACTGTGGTGCAGCCAGATCAGTCAGTAAAACTGCTGAGTGTTGGATGAGACTGGCATGCGGATGAGAGTGACCTGAATTAAAGCTGAGAAAGCTGAACTTAGAGAAGATGTTAGCTGGCAGTGTGAATTGAATGAGGCCTGCTAGGCATAATACCAGATGCTGTGGCCAAGTACTGAGTGCCCTCTGTCAAGTGTGTTCTGAATCTGGGCCTGTGGTGACTCCTACCTGCTACTGGACTGCAGCAGCAGTGGCCACCAGTGTTCCTGTTTGGCCAAATAGCCTGTGTTACTGCACTTGGGCAGAGCTCTGCACAAGGTCATGCAGTTCTTTTTTTAATGTTTGTTTTCCATGAGTTCATTAGGTTTAATCTACAGTGTAATTACTCTTCAAGTCGGCAGGGTCTGCAACCCGAGTATTCATATTGTAGGAGATAATGGATTATGAATCACTCAATTATTGAAGTACCTATAAAGAAACTATAGGCAAGAACGAATGCTGTTTGTTTTTGACTCTCTTCAGGAGCTCACTCTTCAAGTTCTCATTAGTTTTTCTCCCAAGTATACACTGTATTGGATTTGTTCATTCTCCCGAGACAATCACCAAGAGCTATGTATAACCTAGAAATATATGTGCTATATTTCATGATGGCTTTGTCACAAAGAAACAATTCACATTAGTTCATGACAGTCAGAATCTGTTGGATATTGCCTTTCATTAGGGGAAAAAATGACACCATTGCCAGTTTGTTCCATCTAAAGAATGTGTTTAAAAATAGTAAGTGGTTCTAGAGAATTTCCAGGCTTGCAAATAGCAGATATGCTACAGTTTATCTCAGTTTCTAGAGGAACACCATCTGAGTGCTGAACTGAACTTTGGTCAAGATAACAGGGTGTTAAGATTCAGAATAACTAATGATGAGACATGAGAAATACCAGGAAAGGTTCTGATCATTTTAAGTATCTTGCTGAATGTGTTGGTGGGATTTGTTTTGTTTGTTTTTCAAGACTGACATTGCTGTTACAGTAGGTTCAAAAGCAGTATTCAAGTATTCACAAATTTACTCTAAGTCATAAAGTATCTCTTAGTGATAGAAGAATTTTGTCCCTAAGATACATACATTAAGATCACTAAGGTTTATACAAGGTATGTATCACTAAGATACAAAAGTTGTTTTGTTTTCTAGACATAGTCAGTAATTCAGACCTTTATTACAGTCCTTTTAGTAAGAAACTGGGAAGAGGTATAGAGACTGAAAAGAGTTATTTCATTTTTATTGACTAATTTTAACAGATAAGTAATATTTTGAGTTCCAAATATCACTGATTATTCAATTCATATATGATAATGAGGTAATATTTTCTGAAGCACTGGGCTGCATGATTGGGCTAGGAAATGTTACATACCTTGGCTTCTGTAAATGGAAGGTGGATAGCATGCTCTCAGCTGCAGTGCTTTATAATGCTCTTGATAAATCTGTATTTCTCTTTAATTAGAAAAGTATGGATTGAACTTAATGGTAAGATTTAGTTGATGTTTATGTCAGCATGATCCCTGAGAATTGTGTTTTCTGGATAGACTGTCAGTAGAAATGGAAAGTGGAGCCTGTATGAAACCAGTGGCAGAACAGCTACAAATAGTGGTAACAGAGAGGGACCTATGTGGCCTTTGTGCAGCTCTGGGAAATGCTAAGGCATTGGAATGGTGGAGTTTTGTGAAGCTTTTTCACAGAATCAGTTAGGTTGGAGATTACCTCTGAGATCATCAAGGCCAACCTCTGACTGCTCTGACTGAACACCCCCATGTCAACAGGACCATGGCAGTGATGTGCCACATCCTGTCTTTCCTTGAACGTCTCCAAGGGTGGTGACTCCACCACCTCTCAGGGCAGCCCATTCAAACGCCCATTTTGTAAAAAAGCTTCTCAGTCCTAGTAGGCATTTTGAAATGGCAAAGCAGTCATGACAGTCTCCTTCTGTGGGCATATGGAGGTTTAAATTATTTCTTCTTTAATCTGTTTCTATGAAGGCTATGCAACTTGTGTTCATGTGGATTATTCAACTGTTGTTCAAAATCTTTTGTTTGTTTGTTTGGGGTGGGTTTTTAAATTATTTTCTCTCTCTTAGTCTAGTATAAAAACTTTGCCTAAAAGCCTTGCTGGTGGAAGTGCATAATTGTATATATTAATAATTGCATCTGTTACCAGACTAGAGTCTTGATTAAAGCAATTTCATTTGCCAGAGGGCCTTGTCCTTCTTTATCATACTCAGACATGTTGAATTTGCATTCAGCTGACTACAATCAAAGATTTCTAGTGAAAATAAAGTCCCAAAACAGAATCTTCTCTCTTTTATTAATTAAACATGAAACTAGCTGTTTCTGTTCCCTCCATATTGACTTAAGAGATATAAGCAAGAACACAATAACTTGAAAGCAACATTTTACTCTGACAATCATTATATGCTATGTCTCTGAAGCCTAAGAATATCCAAGAGACAGTGCTGCCTTTGAAAAAGGCAGAATCATCTACTTGAGTAAGATATGTGGTATTTCTGGAATGAGAAATCTTGACAGAGATGTTTATACTTATTAGTAAAGTTTTTGTTCAGTTAAACAGTTTGATATTCTGCACAGCATATGTTAGGTTCATGTGTATGTGCCACATAAATGGGGCATATATTTACTTCTTAAATTTCCTTAGTTCAGCTGTCTTACGTATCCCAATGTGGTGGAGGAATCATCATATTCACTCCCTTCTTTTTTAACATGTCTTGTGGTTAAAACTTGCCTTCAGTCATGACTTTTATTTCTTGGTCCCATTGTACCATAGGCACTGTTCTCTTGAGCAGGGAGAGCCCTTCTGTGACCTGAATATCCTAAAGCTGAAAAGAGAATCAAGCTCAGAGCTTGACAATAATTGTGTTCTTTGGACCACTTTAATATTTTTTTTTCTTTCAAAACTACCTGTTTTTCCATTTCAAACAGAAAGACTAGATGATGACCTAGCTCCCTTGCACCCCTCTTTGAAATAGGACTAATTAATTGACGTCTCTCCTTGCAGCTACATTGGCAAGTTCTGTCAGCATCTTTCCTCCTGCTGAGTTCCTGCTGGGAGAGGCAGGGCTCCTTGCCAGCCTAGCTCAGGATTGTCTCCCTTAAGAATACCTCCAGTAATTCTCTACCCTCGTTAGAAACCCCAGCTTCCTTTTAATTGCAGTATTCAGGAGCTCTGCTGAAATCAAGAGTGTGATGCTGGTGTGCAGACAAATGTGAAGTTCTAAGTGTGGAGTTCTTAGTCATTGCTTGGCTTTAGCCACAGTCTTGACACAGAAAATCAGTACAGCTAAAGGGAAAAGAACATTTGAAAATGAGAGAAGATTGATTTGTACAGAGCCTACCTCTGGAGGCTTAGTGGATTGTGTTCAAGATCCTTCGAAGAAGGGTCTTTGTATTAGAAATTCTCTGTAATATAGTCTAATTAGAATACATTCTGTCTTTACTCCCTTTGCTCTAAAGAGTGAGCAGTAGGAAATTTGGCATTTGTGGCTTCTATAGCTTTGAAAAATTCTAACACTCTTCATAACATACCTTATGTGCATGAGTTAGAAAACTTTAACAGAAATGCACTGATATAGCATTTGTGCTGTAATTTGGTGAATTAGGATTTGTAGTCTGTCACCATTATGAGAGGGATGGTCGTATTAAAAAATCAGAATAGGAAGTTTACCCCTTGGTCATTGAGCATGTGACTCGCTAGGATCTTTCTCACCCCAGACTACAACGATGCAATTGTTTCCTAGATACTTGGAAGGGTTGCCATCAGAACTGCTCTATCTTCCTGGCAGAACTTGCTTAAGTTCACCATGGAATATTAGGAGAAGACAAGCTCAGTGCAGTGTCCCATTGCACGTGTAAAAAGTGTGTCAGGCAAAGCTGTAAAGCTGTGAGGTCATTTGAGGATTATGAAATTACTCCTTGAATAAGAGAGAGCCCTGGATTAGTCCCTTTGAAATATAATGGGAGAAGTATCCCCTTAGCAGCATTTGCATTCAGTAATCAAATGGAGCTTGAATTACAGCCCCTCAGCACACAACTACTGTGAATGCTATAGAAGCAGGTCATGCCTGGGACAGTGCTTATGCTGCTGCTTGTATGCTACCTAGTGAGGTATGTTCTAAATTCTCTAAGTAGAGAGAGAGAAAGAAGCAGCCAGCCTCTTGTCTGGATATTCTTATCCTTATTTAAAGCTTGCCCTGCTGCAGGGACTGTTCTACCCAGCTCCACTTCCCCTCCCCTGCTGGATGTCTGTGACAGTGTAGTGAGAAGATCCAGAGAACAGTGTATCATCAATTTATCATTAGTAAAATGTATAGTGTTTGAGAACTAAATTAATTAATGCCTAGTGAGAGAACTTACTGAATACCCAAGAAAAATGAGAAGACTGTGACAAAAATGCATGTACCTATACATCATTAGTTGCAGTGTTAAGAGTGGAGAAGAAGTAAATTCTGAGAATCTACATGAGTAGAAGATGACTGGATTATGTATGAAGGCATAAATTTTAAAAATAGTGTAATTGTGATAAAAAGGAACTTATGTTGTTGAGATTTCTGTCTTTGGCATTTGCTGAATTTCCAGTAATTTCTTTTAAATTTCTAAATCCTTGTTTACTTGCAACTTTTGGCAGAGGGAATTGATCACTTTCTTTCAGAAATTCTTTTGCAATTCTTGTCCTTTAAAATCAGTAAAAAAAAACCCAACAAAATACAAAACTGTGCAGATGAATTAACTTAGTGGTCCAATCCATTTAGAATCATGGTTGACGAACTTTTCATTCTCCTTCTCTCTGACTCTCAGTGCAGACAGGGAATGAAAGAACTAGAAAACTAGACATCCAAACATTTTCCTCTGTCTTTATGGTCCCTGAATTTTGGACACCATTGTAATGCAAGATGTTGTCAGTGAATAGTAAAGTATGAGGAAAAAGAGATAAAGAAACATGATGAGGATTATCAGCAAGACAGAGATGAGGAGCAGGTAGGCTGAGAAGAACAGGAAAATGTTAAGATTGGAGAAAAATTCTTTGGATGAGGTGCAGGTGAAAAAGGGAAGCAATAGGAAGATAAAGAAAGTGAACAGAGATTGAAAAACAAAAGTTGGAGGAAGCTATTCCAGGACAATAAGTGAGGAAGGCTTTAGAGGATAAGATTCGAACATAGCAGAAAGGGGATAAGGTGGAAGGACTTTCTCTCCTGTAAAGAAATGAATGAAAAGGATCAAGAACCTCCACACTTAGAGAGTGAATGATCCTTCAGTGATTCCACAGCCCGTGTTGTGTAGGAGCCATGTGAATAGTAAAGAGAAACTAAATTAGAGAGAAACCAACACTGCAGAAACAAAAGATCCTCTGCCTTATGAAGAAAAGATCAGGAAGAGTTCAGCTTTTTGAAAACATCCCACCACAAATCCATTCATTTATGTCTGCCTACACTGTAAGGGCCCTGCAGACACTCTCAGACACTGCTGTCCCTGCACAGCCCCTCAGGGCTCCCCTCCCAGCCTGTCCATGTACTGGGACCCCGTGCCAGCCCCCCAGCAGCACTGCAGCAGGGTCAGTCTCCAGCTGTCCCCAGCCCTGCTCTGCCCAGCCTCTGGCCATGCTGAGCCAAGCTCACTGCTGGCCCACATGGGGAGCAGTGCCCAGTGTCTGGGGAGGTGCCCAGTGTCTGGGGCTGGGATGTGGGATGAGTCTTGGCTACCAGACCTAGAGCTACACCCCTGATGAGGATCTCCCACTGCTCCTGGGCCCTGGCAGCCATGGAACTTTGTCTTGGCATTCACATGGTTGGCCTTTGGTAGCCTATTCATTTTTTTGGCTGCTTTAAAACACTGTGAGGTAAGCAATGTTGTTGGCATTCATGAATTATTGGCAAAATGCTGATGGAGTTGCATGGAACATGCAAGGTAGAGGAGCAGTTTGTAGCACCATATATTTATTAGGCTAGCATAATGTTTGGATATAAAGTAGTTTTCCCGGGTCTGCCTTTGCCTCCCAAAGTCCTAAACGCTGTTTGTATTCTCCCAAAACTGGAGGGGAGTTTTCCTAAAGAAGAATACTTTCCACTAGACAGCTGAAAGCTTTTCTTTCTGAGGAAAGTTACTGGAAGCAGTGTTGCTGGTGAGCTATGAGGAGAAAACAGAAGGTTTGCTGGTCATGCGGAATTAATTTATTTGTAGACAAAAAAATCTGTATTTTCTCTCCAAATGGTTTTGTTTTAAACTTTTAGCCTTTAAGTTACTTCTTGCTAGTTGATCAGGAAATTTCTTTACTGTGCTTCCAGTAATACTCAATTTATCAGTGTACTTAAGATGGTAGCTGCAATTATTTTCTTTTAATTCCAGACCTGAGTGTAAATGGTGTTGCACAGTTGAAAGTTTCATAGTTGGAAAAACAGAAATACTTACGGAAGTGGGGAAATATACTGTGCTACATATGCAGAGAAAATTGCATTTCTCTTTTTTTTTTTGTAATGATAAAAATAACAAGAATAAATCTTGAACTACATTCACACACTTGCACATGCAGTGTAGACACTGAAGAAATATTTCAAATTAGATTTTTGTTTTTTGCCAAGCCAGCACAAGGCATGTAAATTGCCTAATTTATAAGACTCAGTATGAACCAGTAATGGAATGTAGTTATGAGGAAGGGAAATGCAAATATAGGATATGTCACAAAAGATATTTCCAGTAGAAAATAATATTCATACTATTGTATTAAGTCACTGATGAGAACTGTTCTGTAATTTTAACTGTAGTTCTTTCCCCTTTTGTTTAAGAGCTGCAAAATTTGACTATAGGCTGGTTATAACAAAGGGAAATTGGCTGGGGACAGCTTGACTTGCGTAGCCTAGGACAATGCAACTTAGATTGTGGCCTTTAAAATGTTGAGGATATAAACATCAGAGAGGAATAAAAATTAGTTAAAGACAGTGTTGACACTAAAACCAAAAGGAATAAACTGACCCTGAATAAACTTAGCCTGAAATTAGAAGATGGTTTCTGATTCTCAGAGGAGTAGGACTTGATGCAGCTTCTGGATACAGAGATGAAGGGAAAAGAAAACTATGGTAAAAGTAGACCTTAGTAGGTTGGTTGATATTCTCAGATGATGTCTGAAGCAAGAATGGAAACAAAGGCTCAGATTGTTAGGGTTATCTGGAGTACTTTGTTTATCATCCTGAAGACAGTTTTTGTGTAAGATTCCTATTTGTTTTATTTTTATTCCAAACTACTGAGGAAATAATGAGATTAGATGACTATGATCCATAATTGTCAGTTGGTGACAAATGCCTCATGGGTGTGCCAACATTTAAAGTGAACTTCAGCAAGCTGAAATACTTAAGCTAGTGCAGGCTCTTCCAAACTTGTGAGTCGGGACTCTGCTCTGGCATTGTCTCCAACAGTGGCAAGAGTAAGGAGATATGGAAGGATGCAAGAAATGCAAACCATTCTATGATTGATGTCTTGATTGCATTCCATCATTTAGTAGGGGCACAGTTGATTTGCTTATTATGCAAACCTTCTAATGAGAAACTCTTTGCTGTAAGCTCTGTAGAGAAAGCAGGATGTTCTTTTATTATTCTTGTGTTCTTTAGAAAATCTCTATTTAATGTGTATTTTACACTTAAATTGTATCTCTGTGCTATGGATGCAGTGCTCATGCATTTGTAGTTGGTTGAGATGGCTGTACTGTGGGCAGTAAAAACTTCACACGGACATGTGCAGTCCCAAAATGACACAAGTTTCCTCAGTGCAGCCTGGGAAGCAGTCCATCCTCAGCTCTCTTAGCATGGACTCACAAACCTGTATAAAAATGACCATATACATCTGACTCTGACTGTTGTAATATATTGATTACTCTGACACTTGTAATATATTGATTACTTTCAACAAGTTATTTTATCAGGGAAAAAACAAAAAAACAAACTAGACTGGCTGGTATATGTGTATGTGTCTTTCCTTTTTTTTTTTCCCTCTGTTCTTGAATGCCTTGCCTTATTTTCCTTAGCATCTCTAAGAAAAACAAAAACCCAACTTTTGTGTAAGACAGTGACAGCCCCTGACCAAATAAGCACCATTTAGGCCTTTCCTTTTCTTTGAGCTCCCCAGCTCTGTTTTTTCCCCTCTTAACCCAAAGTGGAGAGTCTGAAAAAAGAAAATATAATGCAGAATTCATAGAACTCTGTTTCTTATCAGGATATAGGGCTGGAAAAACAGTACAGTGTGTCATGGCTCCTCATGGATGCTGTAAAGTCCTTGAAGAAATCCCATAGATGATAAGGATGTATACGTACACATATCCATGTATACAGAAAATGTCAGAAAGAGACCTGTTGAAAAAGAATGTTGATTTTCAGTTCTTTACTCTTAGGTGTAAGGTCTTGTGTGCCTTTAATAGAATTTGATAAATTAATTTTCGGAGGTTCCTGTGTATTATCTGTTTTGTTTTTTACTCGTGAAGAGTGATCTTCCTGTAAGTAATAATAATAATAATAATAATAATAACAAAGTGACAGTTGTTGGCAAAGGATTTGCTACATTTATTAAAGTATTATGCTAGTCTTTCAGACATAGATATATAAATTAGCATGTCCTGACAATTTATTACTGACAAAATGCTGACAACTTTCAACTCATTTTAAAGGCACAAAAGTGCAGAGGAACAGAGAGAAACAGAATGGTGGTCTCTACAAACTTCTTTTGACTATATGAGGTTAAATCAAGAGTAAACATTATATTGTGTATTCTTTTACAGATCAGCTGAGTAATGTTATGCGTTATATGTGGACTACACAGGTTATGTGTGTGAGCTATTTATAAGGATTTAGTTATTGAAGATTATTACCTTATTTAAAGGGATACTGTCAAGCTTGAAGATAGGAGTATTTTTTCATGTTTTTTTGTGTCACTTTCAAATCACTTTTATTAACAGCTGGTTACTTAAGCTTATGTAAGAATGTGAATGACTTATATAATCTGGTGATTTTCCAGTTTTACAATGTAGAGCTTCTTACTCTTCCTCCCAGAACTATTCTTCTGCTGTATTGCTCTTCAGGAGTTACATTAGAGTGAGCCTTTAGGACAGACTCCAGGAAACAGCAAAACAAGAAGTGACTCTCAGAATGTTGGATGCAGCTGATAGCTGAAAGAGCTCTTCTCAGCCAGTTAACAAGGATGCCATTTTGTAGTCCTTAAAAGGTGATGGAATTTTGCTTGCTGCTGCCTTAGGATGTGTAACTATTAGCTGTGACTAGAGGTTTATCTAGCCATATGAGTGCAAAACCCAAAGAAAGCAGTATAAATATCTATTGAACAGAGTACAGTTATGTAATTGGCACTTAAGGGTTATGACAGAGGACAGTGGTGATAAGCTAACGAATTCATGAAGGGAAAGTTAAGTGTTACCTGAATGTTATTTATTCTTCTTTGGTGAAGGGTAAAATACAACTGATGCTTAGCAATAGTAGATGGAACTGTCTTTTTCTTTAAGTTTCATTAAAAAATGACACCGCTGATAAAAGCTCAGAAAGTTTATTCTGGGGCATTATTATCTGTGTTGATTCAGGGGGAAGAGCGCCATCTGCAGAATCCTTAATCTTCCCTGCCGTAACAGCTCTGTCATGCCAGCAGTGCTCAAATGTTGGTGGACAGGATTTACTCTTAGCTTGTGAGATCTGATGTGCTCAGCCTTTTCTAAGGAAGCCGCCTAAAACCTGCTACAGAGCAGACTGCTTTTCTCTTGTACTAAGAAAACTTCATCTATAAGCTCCTTTCCCCAGTATTGTCCAAAAAAGATTAAGATTCACATCCTTGTTGCTTTTATAATCTTCTCTAGATTAACTGTGAGGAAGCAAGGGAAAAGAGATGAGTATTACGTCAAAGTGTTTTAGAGGGGATGAAAAAAGCAGCTGCTGCAAAGCAAAAGAAGCACACACTCCCAGCCAAAATCCCACCACCCAACCACCCAAAAACCTGCACAGAAAAAAACCTCAGGGAAAACGAGAGAAGTAGGCATTTTAGTTTATTTTTGTGGGTGTTTCTCACCCTACACCCAACCCAGCCCCCTTTCTGGACATTAAACTCAAGTTACGCTATGCTGTGGCTCTCACCACTGTTTGTTAGTTGAGGAGGGACGTGTTCATTTTACTGCCATGAATATAATGGATATTGAAAGTCTCTCTTTGAAGAAGCAGTCATCTAGGGCAAGTTCTGTAGCTACATTTCTGTAGCCTTGTATTTAATATCTAGGCTTCTACTGATGATTTCTCCTTCCAGAATGTGACGAAAAAGTTAAATGAAAGAATGAAAGAGACATTAAATGACATACACATAGACAACTTTTTGACTTAGTAAAGCAAAATGGAAAAACTGTTTTTCACTAGAAAAACAGAATTAAGACACAGTGAAGGAGAAGAATCAGGGGAGCCAGAAAACAAGACTTTGACTGCAGTGGCCAGTGATGTAACACAAGATAGCTCTTCACCTAGCATAGGTTCATGTTGGCAAGATGCAGAGACCTGGTGCATCTTGCCAGGGCTCACATGATGCTCACAAGCACTGCAGACTGTCAGATAGCTGTGACTCTCAGTGGCAAATGCCTGGAAGCTGAGGATTAGAGCACTGTTTCTGTATTTATATAACTATTTCTTCAGTGTCTTTGAAGCATGTAAGAAAGGAAATGTGTCTGAATATTGTCTTTGCATCTCGACAAGAGGGTCAGGGTCATGTAAGAAGTGAGGTTTTCCTTTATGAGGAAAAGAGATATTGCTGAAAGTTTGTAGCTTTCATTGTGACTTGAAATTTAAGCTCTTTCTGGATTCAGAGGAGCTGAAGACAGAATCCCAGAGAATCTGTGTGCCTTGCTGTAAAGCCAGGCAGCTGGCAGAACAAGCCCATGTGACACCATGCTTGGTTGGTGGGTCTGGCAGCCCCATGGACAGAAAAAGGCAGAGACATGCAAGAAGCAGGAATGCTGCCAGCCCAGCATGTTCAGCTGCAAAGTGGTGAGCAAGGGGCTTGGAAAGTCCAGGAATTCATTAGGTTTGGTGAAGGAGTGGGGCAGTTCAGTTGGTGGTGCAGTTGGGAACCAGCATCCCTGGGTGCCTCTAGGCAGAGGGTAGGAAGTTTCTTCAGCTGTCCCAAAGAAAATGGAAAGTTTTTCAAGTAATACCAAAGGCTTTGTGTATGATGATTGTTTATTATTGTTGTTAAGGCAAGAAGGAAGAAATTTTTTGTGATAAGAATGAAACACTGGAACAGGTTGCCCAGAGAGGTGGTAGATGTGGCCAAGATAGTAGATGCCTCCTTCCAACCCAAACCATTCTATGATACTGTTGCTGGTGCTGTTGTTATTATTATTTTTATTATAATACCCCGTTTTCCCCAAAGAAAAGAAAATTGTACTTTAGTGGAAAAATCCTGACCTGAAAGTTGCATGTTTTGATAGCTTGAAAAGAATTGTGTGTATTTTTCCTTAAGCTTTGGAGGGGGTGGATATGCAATGGTACCGATTTTCTTTTATGCACCCCTTTGTTCTCTTCATCTTTCTGGCCCACCTCACCTCCATCTGTAGGTTTGTTCCATCTGATACGCAGATTTGAGCCTTCTGGGATTGAGTTGCTTTTCTGTTGTGCCTTGCCTGGTGCAGTGATATTTATTAGCCAGAATCTGTATCATCTTTGACAGTATTTCAGGTAACCTCTGAGAAGTAAATATGTAGGAGGCGTTTCATATTCTTAGGAAACATATGATCACAGGATAAAATCAATTGAGGCCTTTATTTTTGCATCATAGGCAAAACTTGTCCATATTGTGATTTTAGTGGTCACTAACAGACCCCCCAAAAGCATTTTTCTGAGCTGATTTTTGCTGCTCTATCAACAGTAGTTTCAGTAGTTACAGTGCTGTGTCAATGAGATGGTGGGGAATGCAGAAGAGTGGTGATGAGGCAGGACTTTTAGAAAACCTTATTAGAATGCAATATGATTTCTGGAGTGAAATAATTTAGGAAATTGTAGCTTAAGTAAAATCTGTATGCATAAAGAGATTGTTATTAAAGCAAAGCATAGAAGATCTAGCTGGTATGCTCATTTCACTTGTATCAATTTTCAGTCTTTTAAATTCACAATTTGAATAAAGAATATCCTATGAGTATCGTAATTTTCCAATAAGTAGCTGGAAAATCTTGAGCCTGGAGATTTATACTGCCTGAGCTCATGTGGATGAGATGCCTGTATGCTTTGGATACTTTGTGTGCTGCACAGTATCTGTGAAGTGACTTTCTTCGTGCTGCTTTTTTTAGGTTTGTTTTTTTTTTAAGTTGGATGTACAACACAGTGAATACATAAGTGTGAGAATTAGGCATGTATAAATAAGAATATTAATTGGCAAGACACTGGCTAATGAGTTTCAGTAGTGCAAGAGACATTTCCAGGTGGTCAAATTAGCCTCCAAGAAGTTTTGAAATAAGGATTGATGGATTCCAGAAGAGAACTCAATTGGTAGTTTATTTTTTAACACAGCTTTTCTTACAGTAATGCAGCTTAATTTAGCCAATTGAAGTTTTTTCAGTTATTTAAGTGTAATTTAAATTTATGTGAAAGTATAATTGGAAATGGGTTATTTTTGCCAAGTCATCAATGAAATGTTGCTTTAGTAAAGTATGCAGAAGGTATTCCTGGTGTCTCTATAAAATTTAGCTATGCTGTAGTAAGCAACATGCTTAAACATTAACTACAACTGCAGATAGAAAAATACTATGTGATGTAAAAGAATTGTGGGCAGTGAGGAAATATTTTATATGGCACCTAAGTTCATTGGGTTGGAGAGGAGATACAAAGTCTTACAGTAGCCCTATTAAACTTACTAGACAGGGAGAAAATGAGATTTTGTGTGTACAATCCCTGCTTTTTTTCACTGTTTTCTTTCATTGTATGTGTTCGCCTTACCTTATGTTCTTAGCCAGTTTATAGCTACATCACAGTACTGTTGTGTAACATGTATGTATATTGGTCATTTTTTCAGGTAAATTAAAAAAAATGATCAAACTATGTTGGATAATAATTTTCAGAGTTGTGGGTGGTTTTTTTTGAATTATAATTTTTTATTCTTCTTTTATGTATGTACAGGAGATAAGCTCTTCTGGAGATGTCTTAAAATGAAAAGTTCTGAGTTCTTTTAAGGACTCTGTCCCATTTCAGTTTGAAAGGTGAGACATCCAAAAAAAAGGTGGCCTTTGCCTAAATTAACAAGGTTAAGTTATAAATGGAGTGAATAGTAAAAATCATTTTTTGTGTGTCTTATTTCACAACCTGTGTAATAACCCAGAAATAATCCTAAGTGCTCTGAAAATCCTCAAAGGCAGTTTCCCTCAGCATTATTTTGACTCTTAGTTTTAATTGGAAAAATAGGCATAGGATTTTTAGTCCATAATTTTAGTGCTAATTTTCAAAATATTGCATTTGGTTTTGTAAGTCAGCACTTGGCAAATACTTTTCAGATCTCATAACATAAAAAATAAACCGATAACTGAAGCACTCAGGAAATACAAATTTCGAGTTGGACATCTCGTTTCATTTTTTCTGGGTTCTAAAACTTTGCGTGGTTGTGCTTACTGGGAAGGAATTTTGTTTGTCACCTTTACCTGGGTTTCAGATAATAACACATGGACTTGAATAAATTTTCTTTTCCAAAGCTTTTATTTGTATTTATTGAGACTTGTGGTGATCAGCACCAACACTCTCAAATGCTTTGCTCAGTGTGCAGCAGATGGGAAGTTGACTCTATAATTTCCTTCTTGACATTAAAGCATCTCATCAATTTCAGTGTGCACTCAAGAGCAGCTGTGAGTTGAGCCCAGGATATTGATCTGGCAGACTCTGGAACCCCTCAACTCTTCTGTCATGTTATGTGACTCTCATCCATTTCAAATACAACATATTCATTGTGATGACAGCTTTTACAGTATGGTTTCCCTGAATCTAGCTCTATGGCCACTATATATGTCATATAAATATGACCATGTATAATTGACTACACTTTTTTCTTTTTTTAGTATTTTGACTCATTACAGTGTAAGCCAGTAAGGTTTATAGTATTCAAGGGCAGTCTTTTATTTTAGAGATGCCTCTTAAAATGATGTTATTAAATTTTATAATTTAGTTAGTAAAGACTTTAACCTTCATAAACCTGTGAACCCACAAAAATCCACATAGGCTTCACAGTGAGAAACTAGGGAGCTTTACTTCTCTTGACAACTGTTTTTGTTCATGTATCAGGAGCAGATGTTAAGCCTCAGTGGAACAGGCCGTTTTTAGCCTTACCTCTTAATTTGTGGTAGGGATTTTTTAGTGTTACTTGCCTAGAATGAGACTCTAAAATTGGAGTGTAATTTTAATATGCTTGGTCATAAGACTTCACCTTGTAGCCTTATTTCATAAGAAAAATGATATTTTAAAGCTAAAAAATTTGAAATTGAACTTCATTCTTTTTATGTACAAACAACTAAGTCAAAACTTTAATACAGCTTCATGTGCTGTTTTTCTCTTCCAATATTTTATTACATTCCATAGTTTAAGAATAAATGCCTTGAAAAAGAAACCATCCTTTTTCTTGAAAGTTAAATAGTCATTAAATGTGTGCTCCTTAATTTTCCTGTGCTATGTGTTTGCTTTTCTGGGATGTACAATTATGCTGATAATAAGGTGTTTATTGCAGTATAATTTATTCATAAAATATGAGAGACTCATGGCATTTAAATTTTTTATATAATTTTCTTACTGTAGATAATGACATTAAAGGTAATGTAATTACCTTGATGATGTGAGTAGAGTTGTATTATTTCCCGTGAAAGCTGCAGCCCTTATGGCAGCTGTGTGAGTTAAGTATAGTGATGTACAGTAATGGGGATAAAAGGAGTGAGTTTATCCTGCAAAACAAACATCCATTCGGATCTCTGATCCTTAGACCTTGTGCTCCATGACCCTCTGGTTACTTCATTCCTGCATCCTTGCCTGGTACCATCTTGGTTCTGCAGAAATTTTCATTGTGCTTGACTTCATGCACAAGGGACTTCAGTGTTGCTGTTCAAGCTTCAAACATGTAAGTGCCTTTGTAGAGGTTTGCAGGAAACCTTTACTGGAATTTGCCGCAGCACTCCTTTCTTTTCTTTGAACATTCTTGTTTGAAGCTATGAATCTCCATTTACCAAAAGCTGCAAGTCTTTAGAAGTAAATAAAAAAAAATAATATTGGGTCATGTAAGTTATGCAGACCTAATAGAAGTAACCATGCAATTTTTAGTTGCGTACTTGTCCTGCATAATAGTATATCATCTCTTTATTGGTTTGTGCATGAATTGAGAATGGTACCTAAATTAGATGACCAGCACCTCTAAGAGGGAATCTTAATCTTTTTGGCTGTCAGAAATGAAGTCACTGAACACTGTACATATTGCTGCTTTACTGAAGGTCTTTATATGAGTAGAAAAAGTGTTCCTAAATTAAAGATGTGTTTGTAATAAATACTTAGGCTGCCCTGAATATTAGTATTATTTGATGGTGACTTATATGAATCTGATTCTCTGACAGAATTATATTGATATTACATAATTGTCTTGTTCCTCCCCTTCATAATCTGCAGCCTTAAAATTCTTGCTCTAAAAATTTGTTGTCTAAATATTCATGGGAAATCTTTCAGCTGACTTCTAAGCAAAAGGATTTCTGGGAAGCACTGTTTAACAGGATCAGATATCTGTAGTCTTTAGTAGTGTCTGCTGAAAAATTTTTAATTGTTCAGAGGAAAAATGTCATACAATAGTAATCTGAATGTAAATGCACTGAGAACTAGATACCTTTAATTCTTTTTACATACGCAAAGTTACTGATTGCATTATTGCTTTTAATGGCTGCTTGTGTCCAGTTTAATTCCTAGAAATTGCTTTTCTTGTCCAAATCTGCAGATAAGCAGCTGAAATAGTGAGGACAATGCTTAAATGCTTTTCTTAACTATATCTAATTGCAATAAGGTGGCACCTACATAATTTTTCTGTCCAGCAATATTCAGTTAGAACTTTTTTCAGTAAAGTATATGAATGGTTTTTATCACAGGAAATTCTCTACCTTTCCTTTATTCTTAAGATGAACATCTAAGGAAAGCCCATGTTTTGTCTTGTTTTCTTTTGATTTTCCCTTTTAGAGGGCATATGACCATATCCAAAGTCTGCAGTGAGTGTTCAGCCCCTGAATGTATTTGTGTCAAGCGGCTGCAGTGATAATAGGCTGCGGGTGATGCAGTCTGCATTGTTAAGTCTTCAGGGAGCTTTGCTCTGATAAACCAAGCTTCATTCCACTGCTGCATCTCAAAGAATAAAGCGAGCAGAAATGAGCAATGTTATAAGTCCCAGATTAAGTTAGAGAGATGCACAATGTATGAAAGAGCTTTTTGGTCTGTGGCTAAATTCACAATTTTTCATCTGTGTTGTCTGTGCAAGAAAATAAATGTTATTGTTTTGCAAGTGTCTTACCTCCCCCAGCTCCTTGCAACCTTAATCTGAGTTCAGTAGCAAGCCACAGTGGCTATAGTTTATTTTTTAATGAAACAGAGGGAAATGTATCCTGCCTTTCTTTACGTCTTGTGTATTGAATTTACTTTGAATTCCTATTGCTTTTCTTCATTTTCTACCAACAAGTTGATATAACTTATATAACAAAAAAGTGTAATGCAAATCTCTGCCTAGCTACTAAAATATGGGTAACATTTGGTCTGGAATTAGTTGTCTGTTCCTTTGCTTTTTTGCTGAGTAATTGCCTAGAATTGCTGCCAGCAAGGCTTTGGATTAGCCCCTGGCTATGGCTGTGTCAGATGCTCCCATACTCTTAACAAACCACACAAGTTGGTACGTTAAGAATTAGAGATTTTGACCTTTTCTGGATATTCCCAGTTTGAACAAAATTTGGTGGTGTGATGGTAGAGAGGTATTTTAGTCTGCAGTCTTACAAAAAATGATTCTCAGTTTCTGAATAGGGGCTGGTAACACAAAGTACTGATTGGACTGCAAGCTTTGACTCAGCACTTCCATAGCTCTCCAAAGAAGTGTTTCTACTCTCTTCTTTTAGCTCTCTCAAAAGATGCAGGTTCAAAGCGCAAGTAACAAATAGCAGGAGCTGGGTGCAAGTACTTAGAGTGCCTTTAACAAATGCTAACTTGTTTCAGCCTCAAGTCCTTGATCCTAGGGTTTGCCACAGTGTGTGTGGAGACATTGGTGGTCTTTTTCTGTAATTCCCATCAGCATGAAGGAGCTCAAAGCTGCAGAGGAACCCTTGAATATTTAGCCCTTTGTTAGCAAGGTGTCTTGTTTATCAACAGAAAATATTCATTTGAAAGGCTCAATTTCTCAACAAGTATTAAGAGAACATGATTTTTAGAAGCCTTGATGGTAGTGCCTTTGTTGGAATAAGGATAGAAGTGATATTGGAGAAACAAGCTGTGGCAGTTGTAAAAACTGTAGCACCCATAGACTTTCAGAATTGTATTTCATTTTCAATAAATAAATCTTGAAAGAGTAGTTCTGAAAGTCTATGTGGGATTTTTTGGGGTTTTTTTATGGTTATACTTGAACATTATCTAATTGTTGTTTTCTTATGTTTGAGTTTTGTGCCTGTGTATTTCTTTATATGGAGACTATGAAAATTATGAATAGAGTTTATGTAAATTTAGAAAATTTTGGGTTTCATGTAAATAATTTTATAACACTTCAAAATTTGTTTTGTTTGATATTATTATGTCTGTCAACCTTTTTTCTTGATAATGCCCAGGCTGGTATATCACTGCAGCATACTAGGAAATTTAGCAAGATTTTTTTTTAGGTTGGTTTATGTTATTACAACAAAATGAAACTTACCACATTACTATTCCTTTAGTAAAAAAATTATACAAACACTTGGTGGTATTAAACTTCTAGAGGGGCAGAGTTTCATTTTCCTGTGTGGTCAGAAATGTAGCATAGATAATAAACAGAGATGGCTATTTTGATAGACTTTACACTCTTTAAAAATCTCTCTGTAGCTTTAATATTTAAAAATTGTAATTCTGTTGCCAACTTCAGTCTGTTATCTCCTAATGACAATTCCAGGTGCCCAAATAGCGAATTATATGCTTATATGATGTTCCTTCATAAGAAACAAGTGAGTTCAGCTGCTTTTGTGAAATTGAGATGGAAAGGAGCAGTGGAAACTAAACACATTTGTAGATGTATGTATTGAAAAAGGAGCAAGCTGTTTAGTCATTCAAAAGCTGTGAATACATGTTGCAATATCAGCATAGCAGAGAAGCAGTGAGTGAGTTTGAGGTCCTGGATGGTATTTATCACTACTAGCAAATTGTTACATGTAGGTATTCTTAAATAAACAAGAATGTAGCTAGTAAATGCAAGAGGACTGTGCTAGTTACCTGTAGTTTGGACTATTTGGTGTTTTGCTTAACTTTTTATTGGTTTAATGTGCTAGTGGATGGAGTATGTAGGATTACATTCAACTAGGTGAAATTTTTTTCAATATTTATCTTTACACCCCCCCCCCCCCCCCCCAGTATTTCTTTCTGAAGGACTATTGATAAAGATTCTTATAAGGTATTTGATCAAAAGTGCAATATGTGAAAAAAGCAGAGAGCGTCCAAAATTTTGCGGTAAAGTAGTCAGATTTATTTTTCAATTTTTAAAGGCAATTAGCAATGTAACAAATATTTGGTTTTCACTGCAAGGGATGTAATTTTAGTTGTTAACTGAGGCTCTCTGTTCAGTTGCTCTTCCTTTGGTTTCTTTTTCTGATATTTGTTGCTGTCTTAGCCTGTGTCCTGTGGGCATGGCAGCATCACAGTGAACAATAACAGCATAAAAGGTAGCATAACATATTTTGGGATGTCACAGGCTACATGGCCACGAGGATTTATTGTAATTTTGTTGTCTATCCTTTGGGTTAGCAGAGAATTAAGAACATCAGTCAGTAAATTTAATCCCAAATTGTCTCTAATCTTTGAACAGAATAAAAGTTTCTAATCAAGTATTTTTTCCTAGTCTTATAATAGAGCCCATATAAGGTTATATTTGCATATCAAATATGGATAAATGTTTACACTGAAATTGTTCTTACTAGCATTTAGTATATGTGCTATTTAACTTTAAAATCTCAGAACAATAAAGTTATATGGAAGTCTTTTGCACACTGATGAACTCTATTTTTCCATTATTTATCTGTATTTAATCTGAAGAGCTTCTGTGATTGCTTACTGCTTTTAGGGTTTGTGTTTGTGGGAGTTTTTTGTTTCTTCATTTTTTGTTATTGTTTTGGGTTTTTTTTTTTAGGCATGGTATGCTCTTTTGAGAGTCATCTGATTGCTTAGCATCTGAGATTAGAAACTCAGGAGGGATTTTGAACTGTTGCAATACATTAATTTTTCATAATATGGAAACTGGGAGGATAAAATTGAGGCAGCTGTAATATTTCCTCACCCTTCCTTGAAAGCAATGTCTCTGTTGTGGAGAAAGTAAAATCCAGAGTAGGAGAGGTGATGGCAATATGGATTTGACTGAATCAAGCCTGGAAGGGTGGGAGTATCAGTGCAGAGAGAGAAGAGTTGAGATCTGAGTTTCTCTGCTGATTTTTGGGTCCTGCATCTTATATAGCAAGTTTTTGCTGTTTCCTTGTTCTGGCAAATGCTTTTTGCCTTCTCCTGCTAACCCAGAATTTTCTGAAGTAACACCCAGGCTTTTTGTGAGTGGTATTTATCCTGCACATCACTTAACAACACTAATGTGTTACTGGATTAAACAATGGCTAAAGTGTAAGAAGTCATCTAGGTACAATGATTTTCAGATTAAAGGTGGCAGAATCCATATTAAAAACATTTCATTAATAATGTCAATTTGTGTGAGCAAGAGTTGTTTAAAATTGACTGCAGTGGATTTGGTGTTTACTTACCATTTGATCAAGGTTAATCCACAAAAAGGTTCCGTCTTGTGGTACAAAATCTAGTCTTTATTAAAAATAAATTAGCTGTCATATAGTATTTCCTTTGCTATTTGTATGAATCATCTGTGAAAAGTACATTATGTTCAAGTGTGAAGTTCATCTTGTTATGGTGATCTTGATTTTCTTTTTGTTTTTCTTTGCCTTGGAATGAGGTAAATGCACAAACACTGTTGGAAGGCAGACCTAATAAAATGCTCTATATTCTTTACTAAGAACCATGTATTTCAGATTTCAGTTTAATTAAGGTGAATAAAAAAAGTGGATCTCCAGAAGGGTTAATCCAGCCCAAGAAATTTAGTAGAGTGATGGTAGATGAAAGTTAGCAAAGACACAAGTGAGAGACTGCTTATGATTTAGAGCCTGTATGTTTTTGTACTTTCCTGATCGAGGAGGTTTCATCAGGAAACATTGTTTAGATTTTTAGTTTTAGAAAAGCAATGGGAAACTATAAAAACTATACAGAAAAACAGTTACTGTAGTAAGACTGATTTGCTGTTATCACCACTTCAGTATAGTATTAATGAAAGAAGTTCATGTACAGATACAAAATAAGTACTGTAACCACAGAACTTCAAATGCAGACAGTGTCTGATATATAAAAAGCAATTTGGCAATGATTTAAGGATCCTTCTTTTGCTAACTGTAGTACTGAAGTTTATGTGCATATCATGACCATCCATTAGCACACTTGCATTCTAAGAAATGGCTTGGATGCATTATGCAAAGTAATGAAAGATATGGTAAAGGGTGGTCAGATACTACCCTTGATATGGTTCTTAATGTATGGTAGAGAGGCATGCAATATTACTGCATTGTAAATCTGAAGATAGAAAACCTTGTACAGATGCCATGGGACTGGAGGTGTCTGCAATGTAAAGACTGTTTCATGAACTCCAAATCTCATTGTGTGGCTTAGTTGCTGTCCAGGACCAGCCCAGTCACTTGCTCACTCCCCAACTTAAGTGGGGTAAGGGAGAGAATTGGAAAAGCAAAAACAAGAAAAAAAACTTGAGTCAAACTAGTAGGAGTGTAAAGTAAAGAGGTGGGATACCCTTTCTAGCCCCAGAGATGCAAAAGCCATCTCACCACCTCTCAGATCAGACTGAGGCCTCGTGAGTCTCCAGGCAATGGCTGCTTGAGAGAGGTTATCCCTCAGTTTTTATGGCTGAGTGTGCCATTGCATGAAGTGGAATATGCTTTGGTCAGGTAAGTTCAGCTGGTATGGTTGTGCCCCCTCCAGCTGCTCAGCTGTCCCTGATGTGCCTGTTGTGGTGTCAGAATGAGGAGCAGAGACTCTGTGACACTGTGCAGGCACTGTTCTGCACTGGCTAAAACACTGCTCTGTTGTTCCCACACCAGTTCAGACACAAGTCCAGAACACAGCACTGCATAGGCCACTGTGGAGAGTTAATTCCATCTCAGTGAGACTCACCATAATCACTTCTCTGTCTTAGACATTCCTGAAGCGCACCTTCTGTAGTAAGAAATGCTGAAAATAATAGACTTGTTAACTAAGGTTTTAGTTCTGTATCTGTGTTTGTGAGGAGTAGAGGAGTAGCAAATTCATTTTACTTGTTCAAGTTCTCCATAGGCTGGGACATCTTATAGTGAAAGTCTCAAAATCAGCTTTAGACTGTAAAATTGATCATAATTAGTACCTCTTGTTTCATCTTCTGTGGCAGTGCTGTCTACAAGCTGGGGCTATGAATTGCTCTGAGGCTTAGATAACAAAGTATTTTAAAACTGGATTGATTCTTGGATTAAGGGAGTTTTACAGTTAATTTAAGAAACTGTGAACTTTAAGCAAATGATGTTGTATTTCATATCTGCTCAAGTTTTGTCATATGTTTTTACAACTTACAAAAGGCTGAATTATTTGTGGAAGTAAAATTTTCAGGGAAGCTGTTGCAGTCTAACTATTGCAAATTGCTGTAAGGGGTTAAATGTCCTTGGTTCTCGAATCTGTTTCTCAAATGTTTTGACCTTGCTTAGAAAAGGCATTGCAAAATAGTGCCATTTTTCTTCACCATCAAGGATATATAAAACTGTTATCCTAGTTCTCTTGTACAGAGAGTCTCTTGTGTCTCTGCTGGAGAAAGGAGGGCAAAACCAAGGGACGGTGAAGATCAACCATGTACACAACTGCCTAATTATTTCAGAGAGAAGAGAAAGCTTTAATAAAATGTATGTGTTAACATTATTCTAATATTTGGACCAGGTAATATGCTAATTCGGTTTTAATTACAGATGATTAACTTCTTCAGTCTTGAGCACATGGGATGTCAGGAAAATTGTTTGCCTGAAGCACCTTTGTTTAAATAAGCAATGACATGATGTATCAACATTAATCATGACCTTAACTGAAGGTAATAACATTTTTTCCCTGTTTTGGGCACAATTTTTGGTAGCACTGGAGAATCCAGGCAGCAGAAGAATTAAAGATTTTACTTTCTAGATATTACTCATTTTAACAAGGAATCAAAGTTCTTCTTAGCCTGCTAATTCCTTTTAGCTATTTTTATTAAAATTTTTTTCCTTTTCATGTGTGATGTTCTCTAGGTCCCAAAGAGTTTTAGAGATTTCTATTTCTAATGTAATTTGCAAATGAAAAACTGATTTTTTTCAAAATTTTTACAAGTGCACCCTTCTTTAAGGAGAGTTTAGATGCTAAAATGAAAATTTGTAGTCTACCTACTAAAAGTTACTATCATTTTCCTGAAAATTTGCGGATCACCTTGGGTGGAATTTATCTTACCTTGATGTAGATATTGAAAATCAAACAAATTTCACCCTATATGAAATGTTTTCCTTGTTCCAAATGAGAATGAGCTGCATGTAAATAGGCCAGATATGATACGTAATAGCTGTCTACAAAATATGTTTCATCCCCTTTGATGAAATTCAGGTAGGGGAGATATCTTTCAGAGTTCTTGAGCCAATGTTCATTGTTTTTTAATTTTAAACCTTCAATCATCTTTTTAGAGGAGACTGTTTATAGAGAGTTTTACTGCAAGACATGTATGTACTCTTGTCCTGCCACTTCTTTTATTATCTTTTATTTTATGTTTCTATCTGTTCTTGTTAGGACCCAGGACTATAATGTTTCAGGAGTAAAAAATATAGAGAAAGTGAAGATAGTCCCTCCATCAAAGCGGTCTAAGTTTAAAAATAGGAAAAGAAACAATGGACAAATATGTCAGCATGATAATGATAATCTTGTGCCAGTACTCTGAAAGTGACCTTTAGGTTTTGTGTAGAAGATGGAATTTGCTGAAAGCTTAATTGTAACACATTAGTTATTATGGGGTGACAGAAAATTATTTCATGTCAAAAAAGTGCCTCCTGTTTTGCACTGGAAAGCCTGGTGCTTGTGTGAGTAGTGGCAGTGTTGAGTCACGGCTCACATGGCCACTTTTTGGTCATCTGGTGCGGAGCCCTGCTGAATCCTTACGTGAATAGTGTTGTGTGGCAAGGGAAGCTGTTTGGTGCATTTTACAGTGATTGTCATTATTGGATACAGATAGCAAAGCAAATGTGTACAGATGAGATGGCTTTATAAATTGTAATTTGCTTTCAGGGAAAATTTAGAGCTTTGTGAAGAGGCTGGCAAAAGTCTAATGGTGCAGAAAGTTTTATTAGAAGAGAAGATAGTTGTACCTTTTTAGCATGCTATTTTTTCTTGAGCTTTCATTAGGATTAATTTATTTGAAGCTGCCATTGCATGAGGAAGAAAATTGAACATATTTTGTGGGAGTCTCTGCATTTAGGTTTTAGACCTGCCTACAGCTTCCACTGACATTGGTTGAACCCACATGTGGTCAGTACTTCTGCAAAAGTTTTTCTTGATCTAGCTTAAAGAGTAAACATGTGCCTTGAATCTGGCTTCTACCTTGCTGGAAACAAACAAGACAGAAAAATGTTATCTTTTGACTTGGGAGGGGGAATGGTTGGTGGGCAGTATTTTTATGCTGCCCTAACTGCTTCCTTCCAGCCTCCTTCTGGGGGTTGCTACAAGGATTCAAGTGCCCATGTTGTTGCAGCTGATTAAAGTAGTGGTCACTGAATGCTGTCCCTTGTTTTCCTTCTGTCACTGGGCTGTTTCACCCTGGTGCTCACTGCTCCATGGCTGTGCTGTTTGGGGGCAGTGTGGGTGGGGGTGAGCAGAGGTGGCTGGGGAACTGGAAGAGGGACAGGATGAAGAGGAGCTAAAGCCCAAGGGGAGAATTGGGGCTGCTGGAGGAATTGTTGCTCCTGCTTGTTTTAGTGGCCCAATTTGATGTGAAATCATGTTTTTCATGCCTGTTCTAACACACAGATCTGCTTCTGTTATGATCTCCTGATTCTCAGTTATACTACCAATGTTTGAAGAACTATATGAAAGATATTCTGATGTTATTATTATTGCAGTAAAAAGTATTTTGCCATTGCACTTAAGAATGAAAACTTGGAGCATGGCTATAGCCCTGCACAGATGGGGGAGTGGTTTGATTACCCTCTGATCCCATCAGATTGTGTGTGTTTACTCCCTTGGATATAGAATCGCTCAGGTAATTCAAATGTTGCAGCATTTGCTTCCTGCCTGCAATTAACTAGATTGCAATATGATTATTTCATTATTTGTGAATATTGTCTAAGCTATTTGATTGTGTGGTAGCTGGTTCTCATATTAAAACCAGAAAAGTCACCCATGAATCCTCAATAATTGTGTGGTTGATATTTTATCTAGACAAAAGTAATTTCTCTAACACTTGAAAATTGCAGTTCTCTTGTGTGTAACCCAATCAAAATCAACATAGAATATACTTCAGATAAATTTATCTCAGCTTTGAAACATCTCTATTCTTGTTAGTTTGGAAATGTATGACAAAATATTACCACAGCTCAACCTATTTGTAAGTGTATGGTGTGGCGGGGGGGGACTCAAATTCCAAGCTTTTTGAAGTGTTTTACTGTTATCAATAATTAAACAAGTGTAAATTGAATCCTTGGAATGCAGTAAAACTCTTGGTCACATTATTTTCACATCACTTTTATTTTTGTGCTGAGTGTGGGAATGTATTCACAAAATTTTGCTGTGTCATCTAGCTTTGAAGATCCAGACTGGTAATATAAAAAGAGATTTTCTGTCTGCCTTTTTCTTGAAGAGGAAAGAATTCTGATTCTCTTTCTTCCTTTGCTAGTGTGATAGGCTCAAAGAACTGAAGTATGCACTTTATCTCACAAGGTGAGTTCAAAATGCACAGCAGTGCATATTAGTATCAGAATTTTATAAAATTTGTTAGTGACTGTTCAGTCATAGCCTTTAATGAAAGACACTTAGGTTTTTTAACTGCAGAGTTTGCATTTCAACAGTTTATACTGTGGAACCACTGCTCTTCCCTGTCAGTTGCATACAAGACATCTGGCAATTTTAGCAATTATGTGAGGAATATGTATTTATGTGAGGAATTTATATGCAATATATCCTTTAATGAGCTTTAACTTCATTGGAAGAAGTTACTGCGCAGGCATAAAGTGATTCCCAGAGGTACTGGCTGAAGTTCTCCAGTAGTCCTTAGAACATCTGATTAAGGCTGTAAGAGAGTAAGGAAGGAGTAAGGTATTAATAATAGAGGCTTACAGTGCTCAGCAGAAGATCATGGATTGATTACTGAGTATTTATAATTTTCTACTAAAATCAGGCCATTTCTCAGAACTTGAACATTTGACCTTTTTTCCCAGGTTTCCCCACTTTTTGGCTATAAAAATTGTATTGCCGTTAAATGTAAGGACACTTTTAGGGATTATATTTTCTTTTTGAAATGGATGACAAATTAGAAAATTTATGCAAGTTATTTAATATTAGACCATTACTTTTAGATTCATTTTAGTGGAGAAAACTTTGCATATAAATGGTCAGTGCAACTCTCTGCTGTCTGGGGTGAATAGCAAAAAGACAAATTTTTGATGGGGATGGTGAAATTTATTTGATATGGATGGAGAGGCAATGCACTTCCATCCGTCTTGGTTTGGTTTTTTTAGGATTTGAATTTGATTTGATGCTTGTTGATTATCTCTGTCTATTAGCTTCCTTTATTTCTTGACACTGCTTTTCTGCAGGTTTTCCTTCAACAGGGCTGAATAGTGGTGTCTGTCAGTTTTGTTGTTAAAAAAATATTGGACAGATGTGTGTTTTCTATGCAATGCATAAATGTTGGATACTATAGAAGGGAAATGTGGTAGTTGGTAGTTAGTGTTTCTCGCTTAGTATTCTTTTTTTTTTTTTCACTACATTATAAAAGTTAGTCTGTTCTTGGTGCAGAAAGAATTTCCATGATCATTGACCTGTTTTGCATTTGAAATCAGTTTAATGTTTATGAAAGGCTTCAGGAAGTTATTGCCATGGACAGAAATCTGTCTGAGCATCCTGCAGTGTACATGGATTTTTTTTTTGTCTGTTTCATGGTCCATAGCTCTTTCACTGAGGAACCATATGCATGGATGAAAACTCATAATTGTCATGGTGGTTGGTGTTCTTTTGTTTTGTTTCTTACCTTGTTACTGATTTGTGTAAGGAGATGTTTCTCCCCCCTTTTTCCTTTTTTATAATTTAGTGGTTTTTGACTGCTTGAAGACATGGATGTCTCTAATGGTGTTACTATCAGAAGTACTAATTAAATATAATGATAGTAGTTATTTTCAATTTAATTTGCTAAGCAGAATATGAACAGTGTTAGTTTTCCCTGTAACATCCAGTGAAAGGAAATCTTTGCAGCCACTCTCCAAATTCAGTACTGAAAAGAAATACATATTTTGTGAACTGACAAACAAGCTTACAATGTGCAATAGAATTTTACTTCCTGTGCCTTAGACATTCTGTAGCTACAGAGGACAGAGAATGTACTATCTCTTGGCATTTTATGTAAATTATGCTTTTCCGTAAGGCAATTTGTAATTTTGTACTTAATTTTGATATAATATTTGGAATATTTTATGTGCATTAATTAAGTCAAGGTTACTATGTAGATAATATTTGGAAAGTAACATGATATTTGGAATCTGCCTTTTACCTGGCATGTTTTTTCTCCTGTGAATTGGTTTTGTTTCTGTAGGGCTATAACATATGTCCTGCCTGCTGCTATTATCTGCCCTTATCACCATTTAAAAAAAGACCGTGGGGAACATTAAGCAAATGCTGCTTTGCAGTCACTGCTCCATTTAGATTGAATGGGCAGGATTTATACATAATGCTCTCAAGGTTTATTTGTATATTATGCGTGTCTCTTACATAGCCTTGGAATACATGTAATAATACTAAACCAAGGTGGGGAGCCAAAAATATGAACTATGGAGCCTTTCGTGCCAGACAGAAGGGAATCAGGTTGTGGGTTTGGATTTTTTTTTTTTTTTTTTTTTTGCTAGATAAGGTGAAAAAATACTTCTATAATAGAGCCAAATCTGTTTTTCTTTGAAAGTGCATACACCAGTATCATGTTCTATCAGATAACCTTTAGTATAAACTGAGATGATGTCAGGAAACCATTTTTTTGAAAAATAAACTGATCAATGTGTCAAGGAGAGTTTTTTTTCCTCAGAGATATTGGGAGGAATTGAAGAAATGAAGTGTTCTGCAATCTAAGTGGCTGGATTTTTTAGGTGTTATGAAGGAGGGCAAATAAAATGTTCAAGCTAGTTGCAGCTTAAAGCCTTTAAGAGGCATTAAGAAAAAAAGTTTGATGTATGGAAAAATGTTGTTTCTTGGGATTTTGATTTTCTGAAAAAGAAAACCCCAACAAATTGTAATGTTATTGATATGTGAGGAGTGCTGAATTATCTCTTTTTTTGATTGCAGGTTGTAGCAGAGGAAAAGCAGTATTTGCAGTAACTCAATAAATACATCCAGGGATATGAGAAGGGAAAAAGCTGTGCTAGATGCTTATATCTAAAAACAGTGGGTGTATTGTTTTGTCATTGACCTTCCCGATCTTGTACTTTGGGTTTGGAAACCTGATTACAGATTCAGCCAAGTATCCCAAAGCAGGGAGGTGATAATTGTGATATTAAAGTCATTAATTCAGCTTTTTAATTGTATAATGATATTAAATATTGACATGGATTTCATTTCTCTATGCCATTAAAATGATAGAAGTAGAAAAGATAATTTGCACTTCATCCAGATTTATTTTGCAGTTTTAAACTTGTAAATCCTATATTCTGTGTGTTCCATTCAGAGTATTAATCTCCCAGTAGAGAAATATTAATGCTGTTGTGCAAATTGTTAGCAAAAATCAATCTGTTTAGTGAAACTGCAAGCAAAATGAAGCAGAGAAAGAGGAAAGTATGATGGAGAATTTATTTTATGAGGTAAATAAGAAGACAGCAGCTTCTTAGTGGAGGAAAGTTTTAAGGCCAAAAGTAAATCTAATTGTTCTGAGAGGAATAATACATCAGGGAGGGAAAAAACAGAATTATGGAACCTTGAGAATTTTTTTTTATGTGACCATATATATTATATAAAATTAAATATATTTTTTAATAAATTCCCTAACCTTCATAATTACTAGCTTCTCATTTCAGATCTGTGTAAGAGAAAGTATGTGTGTTTAAGATGGAGAGAATTTAAGGAAGTAATAAGATATGATACAGGCAACACCAGGGGATTTATTCACTGATCCAGGAAATCCCTTGTAGTGCTTTTCCTATTCTATATCCTTGTCTATTACCAGACCTATTGTTTTTTAATGTTACATGATAAAAAGTATGGATTAAGCACTAAAATTCAGTTCTGAAAATATTTTATTAGATTGTTAGCTTTGTGACAGTCTTTCAGTGCTTCATGCAGATATTTCACCCATGCTGAATACCACCATGCAAAATTTTGCTACTCAGCTGTACCATTAAGGCAATGAATTCTGGCCTGACAGAAAGTGAGTGATTTCTGACTGACCCTGACCAGTGCTTCTCTGCAAATTTATAAGGAGAAAGAGTTTATGACTCTTTTGATAAAACCCAAGAGGCAGGTCTGGGTGCTTCTCCTGTAGGTAGGCAATCCATGTGAGGACTTGGACAAAATAGGGCAGTACTCTCTGCAATAAGTTTTCATTGAAAGCTGCATGAAAAGTCAAAAAGCCTCCGATAGAAGCATAAAACAAGTCAGTTGAAAGCATAAAAAACCACCAATACAAGCAGTGGAACCTGTTAAGTGATGGCTCTCTTAGTCTAAGCCTAGCAGGGTGCTGTGGATATTCTTTGTTCATGGAATTCGCAGATAGACCCAGCATTAATTGCTGACTCAGCAGATTTACATTACTCTAAACAGACTTAGTAATAGATTTGCAATCAAGTGTCATTATTTTAATGTAATTCCCAGTACAGGATGATTGAGAGCCTTTATTAGCTTTGTGTCACAAAGTCCCAAACTAAAGATTTTCAGAATGAAAGAAAAGAATGAGTTTAATTACATCCTTTGTATACCTCACTTTTTTATATTACTTATTTGACCAAGCTGATTGAGTTGACAGATGTGAAACATAATCCTGACTTTAGAGGTTTTGGCAAGTTATGGATGGTCTTGGTGGCCCTGTTGTGTCATCTTTTGTAGCAGTGTCATCTTTTAAAATGTTTTATGTATTTGCGAAGACAACAGTGTTATGATGTATTAATGTACTGCGTTCTTATCCCCATAAGATAAGGGGCCAATATTTCTACGGTTAAGGAACTGAGACAGAATATTTGCTGTCATCTGAAAGGAGAAAATAGTCCATTGCCTTAGCCAGAAAGCCATCACTTCTCTGTATGTGTGTTTTCTGTTTCAACTACTGTAGTATTTGAAGAGTTAATTGGCATTCACTCCCTTTTCCTGTGATAGTGTTTGTGAAATAGAAAAAATTCAATTTTTCCTGTTACTTTGTCAAAATACTGAATGAAAAGGGCATCAAGCTGATTAAGGATAGCTGCTGCTTCTGTATGTGTGGCAGCTGTGCTTCTTGTCTGCTGAAGAAGTTGTTTGTTGCTTGGTCAGTGTGAAAAACACCAATCACTTTTAAAATTTCTAAAATTTTAATAGTAATAAAATGGTTAAAAAAATAGTAACACAATTAGAGTAATAACAATTTGGACATTTGGACAAATTGAATTAGGACAATATGAGACAATAAAAACAAAGAGTTACGGATGTCCGGGTACCTTTTTCTGGGCATCATGAGCCTGAAAAAGGACCCCCGTTAACAAAGGATTAACCCTTAAAAGCAACAGCCTGTTGCATATTCATACACTTCATACATGAGGCATAAATTCCATTCAAATACAGGATTCTGTCTGGTCATCGTCAGCTTCTTCCTCCAAATCCTAACAGCGCCTTCGAGGCAGGAAGAAGTTCATTTCTTCTGAAAAGAGGGCAATAAATTCTTTTTCTCTGGAAGATTTAGGTGTCCTGTGGCTGCTATCTCGGTGCAAGTCCTTTCTTTAAAAAAAGTATCCTACATAGCATAGCTTCTATTTTAACAATTTTTATAACCTAAAACTATATCTAACACAGTACTTAAGAGAATTAATACAGCATTACTTTCTAACACAACACATATAATATTAATTTTAATATTTGCGAAAAGCCAATCATAAAATACACGCATTTTTCACAGTCAGGATTGAGACACAGCTTTTATCATGTCCTGGAAAAGGGGCAGCCAAGTTTGTTTTGTTCCCTCCTGGCTGCAGACCATGTTTATGCTGTGGGCTTACACTGTGTGTTTTGTTTTGAGGAGTAGGTTGAATAAAATTACTATTTTGATTTTCCACCAATTTTCTCACAGGGGGAAGGATAGTTAGGGCGGCAGAACAGGAAAAACTAGGTTGAATCTCTTTGTTTCTCATTTTTGGGGGATAAAGGACTGTGATAATTTAGTCCTAAAAGTCCTCTTCCCAGTATGATGAGACATTTCAAATGCTATTAATGTCATGAAAGGTCTTGGTGTATGTAGTTGTACCCTGGGAAATTATAGAGAGGTAGCCCTTGGAGACATTTATCATACTACAGGTCCCCATTGTGTTACACACTGCACAGATGCACAACAAAAATCCAGCTCTTGCTATGTGTTTATGTCCCAAGCATAAGGCAAGATGGATTCCAGAGGCAGCTGGGATGGAGAGATGCACACAGGAAAAGCAGAGACATACACACAAACAGATTTATCTTTATGATCCCTTCACAGACTGCCACGGCTGTCCAGAGAAGGAGCAAACACTGTGGTGGGAGATTATTTTTTTCATCTGTCACCTTTCAAGTGCAATGTGATCAAAGCTAATGCTGGAGCAATGCAGCATGTAAAGGAGTCTGTTTTCATTTAGCTCAGCTGTCTGATTTTGCATTCATTACATAAGGTGAATGTTAATTTTATGACAATAATTCTGGTACTTCTTGCTAGAATAGTTACTTGGTTTCTGGGAAAAATCCTGTATCTCCAGGAACACTGATGCCCTTCTAAGAGAAACTGTCATTTTGAAAATTATTTATAACACAAGTGAAAAAATCGCTTTTATTACTAATCACTTTTATTACTAATGGTCACTTACCCTTCAAATATGTTCCTATGAAGAAGCTGCCTTGGGGACCCTTTTGTTTCCCTTACCACAACTGCATAGCAAACACTAGCAACAATTGCTTACTCATGGAAAAAATTAATGTTAAGTAACAAATACTTGAATTGTGAGTTGTGTAGCATGCTTTTCCACTGCTTTTATTTTTAATGATATTTCCCTGTTCTGATTATTTTGTTCTTTAAATTAATTTTGAATTGACAATGATCTACCACCATTTTTTCTGCCATCTTAGGCCAGAAAAATACACAAAGCTGATTTTTCTCTTCATTAAAAAAAAAAAAAAGCTGAAATCAAGAAAAGAACATTGTTGGATGCATTTCCAAAAACTAGGTAACGAAGTGAAGCTCATTATATCAGGGGCTGGCTTATTATACTCTGAACATAGTAATTGTGACCTCTTAACTTTCAGTCTTCTGTTTTTATGAAGACTCTTAGACTTTTCTGGTTTTATTTTAACATTTTCCTTAAGAAATGTTCTGTTAGGTCAGACCACTGTTCTGTCTACCTGAGGAGCCCTGGAGACTGTGCTCTAGATGGAGACTCCCTAGGGCTGAGTAGAGGGGCAGGATCATCTCCTTTGAGCTGCTGGCCACCCTGTTCCTAATGCACCCCAGGGTACCATTGACCACCTTGGCTGCAAGGGCCATGGTTAACCTGCTCAGCAGGACTCCCAGGTCCTTTTCATCAGAGCTGGTTCCCAGCAGGTCTGCCCTGAACCTGTCCTTGTACATGAGATTATTATTCCTTAGGTTCCTTATATGCCTGTGCAGTATCCTGTGAGAAATTCCAGAAATTATAGACTCTGTTCTCAAAATCAAAAAAAAAAAACCTCAGGAAAAAAAAAAAGAGAGAGAGAAAAAACAATGACCCCAACAACCGCTAAAATGGGTGGGAAGTATTTCTTTTAGTCTGTTGTAAACTTTGCAAGGTTTTCTTAGAATTTTCCTCCACTTTTCCTTTATTTTCAGTATATTTGATCTCTCATGGTTCATGTGCTTTCCTCTCCCTGTTTGTGTGAGTTTTCATGTTTTTTAACTGTTGGCTTTTTCATTGAGATAATCTCTACTTTCGTGTTGAGCCAAGAAGGTCTCTATCTGTTTTGTTTTCTATTAGAAATGTTAGGCAGTTTTATCTGGTCATCTAGCGCATTGTTTTTTGAATAGCTCATGCTTGCATTCTCTCATGCTTTTTTTTTGACCGCTCCTTTTGGATTTTGTTCATTTGCTTTGTCTTCTTGTACCATTTCTATTTGTGTCTTCTCTTGAAATTGAATATCATTATACTCAATTTATTGGAATATTCATTTTTTTTCAGTGTTGTTTTTAATTTTGTTGTGATTACTTTTAAACATTGTGTTTTCCCACTCACAACTTGATACAAGTAATTAGTTTCATTTCTGAATAAAGCCTGAAGAGCTTCTCTTGGGGGATTTAAGATTAATTCTTCTAGAAACCAGTCACTGCATCAAAAAATTGTATTCAACTTGTCCTGATTTGACATTAGTCCAAACTGCATGTGGAGAGATAAAAATTGCTGCATGTGCATATTGAGTTTTTTATGTCTCACATAAAATCTCCTGATCAAAGTCTCCTATCTAAAACATTTCTAGTCTTCTAATACTGTTGTACAAGCACTTACAAATTTTACCTGTACTTTGTTATTCACTATTGCAGGTGCTGATCAGCTGACATTGCAGGAGGTCAGACTTGCTTTTCTGGTTAATCCTGACTTCCCCAGTCCTTTGTATATCTCCTCTTATTCCCCTTTATCTCATGGTTTCATTGAGACAGCCTATTTCTTGGGCCTTGGGCAAGGATTTTTAAGCATTTTGGTGAATGCTGCCATGGAGGTCCTTAGCTTCAGTTTCCAACTAAGAAACAGAATGTAGTCTTCAAATACCCTTCCTACACTCTCCTTCTTCCTAAAGTAGCAAAGAGAATGGTGACGACGATGCCCAATTATAAGTAATCTAACTTTTTGCCTAGTGCTGCGGTCTTTAGACTCAGTGAAGGAATTATTTTTCAGTCCCCTGGGACTTTGCAAACCATCTGTCAAAATCTTCCATTGCCAATACTGGCTTTTGCCTATTGTGGAAATTCCCACAACTGCAGAACACCCTCGGTACGTGGGGTTGCTGCAATACTTCCTCTCAATCCAGCTTTGGCACCACTGCTGCTGCAGCATTTTGAACCATCTCATGTGTGCACCTCTCTCTTTGTGAGGGGTACTCATGCAAAATATGCAAGAGAAAGGACAGGTATCACTTCTTAGGTCAAAATGTCATCTGTGTTTCTGTCAAAGAACCCATATGAACAAGTTTCTTTTTTTTTTGCTTCACAGTAAATTGGAACAATGGCAAATGAAAGTGATCATTGTATAGAAAATGCCTGTGGTCTGAGTGTGTTTTTCATGTAATTCTTTTTGCATAAGTATTCATACAAAGTAAGATGAAGTAGCTCTGTGATTATGCTGAAACATTAGGTTTGGCCTAATACTGATAGTTGGTCATAAATTTGAACTCTTGAATATTTGAAACTTATTCTTTTAATCAATCTCAAAACTTTGATGAATTTGAATAGTACCTTTTAACCTATGCCAGTCTTACTTGTTCTGATTCAATATATTTTCTTTTCATTAAACCCACATAATTGCTTCTATTTATTGCTCCCATATGCTGGTATGTTCTGATATTGAAACAGTGAATCATTATTTTCCATGTCAATAATTCAATATTTTAGCTAATACTTTATATTATTAGTGTAGTACTACTTATTTGGAGCATACATTAGGATTAAATCTAAAACCCAGAAATGGGTAGGAATACAAGTATTAGAATATTTGTACTTGTCTGACAAGGTAAGATGTGAGTTAAATATATCTTCTGTATAGTTTCATTTTAACTCATTATGATTATGAGATGGATATCACTTCTAGAGGAGACTAAAGAAAAAATAATTTGGGTTATTGTAGGAAAAAATACATGTTTTTATTTCCTTCATGTACTCAGAAAAACATTCTTGCACAGTTCAGAATATTGAAAGCTATTGGAATTGTTTTTGTCTGTAGTCAGTATTACAAAGAATTAAATTAATCACAGTCCTTTTTTTGAAAATGAGCTCTGTTTTTCAGCTATCTGCATTAAACAGTGTTTACAATACCGTTTCAAATTTTGTTTCATTGTGTTTATTAGTTGGAAATCATACTTAGTACAGAGGACTTACAACTGGGTGAATTTGGGAATGCATTTCCAATGCCTTGGAAATTGCATTACGAATCAGAGCATTTTATTATGGTGGTTTTGCCAGCTTAAGTATGAGATTTGTTGTTCCTAAGCTATGTCTGAAATCTCATGCAGAAACCACCTAAAGTGTTGATGAACTCTGTTCATAGAACAACAATCATAATAAAAGTTGCTTATTTATTTATTTTATCTCAAGTTGCTTCAGAGAAGAGAGGCAGAAGCCCTTTAACGTGAATGGGAAAAGAGACATGCAGAGAAGCATGATCTTGTGAGGATATATGACTGTGTGCATACTTCATTGAAGTTTGTGTACTGACTTGTTTATATATGGTTTCCCATCAGCCTTGTTCTGTTTTCACCTGTGGTTACACATAGCCCAGTCTCAGCAAAATATTTTTACTAACTTCCCATGTATTTGAAGTGATGTAAACACTGAAGAGCTAAATCCTTCTTTGAACCCAGGCCTCTGGAGTTGTCTTCTTTATTTCAGAATCCTTCAAAGCGACTCAGTATATCACAGACAGGTTGCTCTCTAGAATTATCTAATGAATTGCTGAAGACAAATCAGCTGTCTGGGTTGCTTGGTTGGCATATCAAAATCTTGCAGACTGTTACGCATGTATTGGAAGAAAGACATTTATTTTTGTGTCCTTATTATTGCTCATTTTGTTGCTTAACTAACACAGACATTTACCTAAACAGTTATGTTTAATAGATTTTAATTGTGTCCAGTTATCCAAGCATAGTCCACATATTTCCACAGATAGTCCACTCTCTTGTAAGGAGGAGGGACCATCTCCTAACAGTTTTTAAATTAATGAATCTGCTAATTCAATCAAAAGAAGAGAGGTTCCCACATTTCAGCCATCCTCCATCCAGGTGTCTCATTATGAATTTCTTATACATTGGACTGCTGGATGTCAGGGATTTTCCACTTGGAATTGTGGTTGTTGTCTTCTGAAGAACCAGGATTGTTTCCTCTCCAATTCCACCTCAGCTTTTTTCCTTCTGTACTATTTTAATAATTTATAATATGGTATATGATTTTTCACATAGTTGCAGTTTTAATCTGTACTTGTCCTCTGTCTTTAAGTAGAAGTTTTTATTTTTCTTTGACTTTTTTTAGCATATGAATACTGTTTTGATTTCTGAGAGTTGTCTGTTGTTTGGCAGTTTAATGTTAAATTTGCGTAATATCAAAAATGACTAAAGCACTTTGATTTTGAGGAGGAGGAGGAGATCTGTTTTTTTTCTGTGAGTGAAAGGATGGAAAAAGAAATGGTCTACCATGCTTACATTGGTTCCAGTGTAATTTTCTTTGCCATTTGTAAGAGTTTGCATATTATTGTGCATGTTCTAGAATAGAGAACATGGTTTACCATTAAACTATAACCATGCTTAAAAGCCTGCAGTCATTATTTTAGTTTCCTTTTTGCTGCAAGAGGGTGGTGATTAAAAAAAGGGGGGGAAAAAGCCCTTTCAAAATTAAAATTTTATCTTATTAAGTTGTGAGTTTTTACCCTACCAAAGCAGTAAGTCTTGTCTTGAGTTTCAGCGACTTTCAAGACCTAAATTTATCAAAAGACTCTTCAGATAATTTCCTGCTTTTGTGGCTTTCTGCAAAGAATATATAAATTATTTCTCCATAATCTTTAATTATGCTGAGCCTGAGGAGCTGTTAGAAAGCATACTGGAAAGTCTTCCATAACATGCTTAATTCTGCATAGCCCCTATTTTGTGACTGGGTTGAACGACAAGAAGACAGAAAACACAAAAATATTCTCTCTTTCCTGCATTTTCTTGTTCTGCCACCCTAAATTTCAGTATTCTTAGAATTTCATGGTTTTCTTCCTTTCTTTTTTTTTTTTTGTAAAAGACTTTTTGTGTTATCTTTTAGAATCCTTGATTGTAGGTGGGTCTATAGCATCCTTCTATAGCAAGCCAGGCCTGGGATGTATGGTGTCCTCAGTTAGCTAAGTTGTGTTTGTGACACATTCCTGTAGCTGCTGGATAGTGGTCATGTGGCCACATATCTTAAAGCTTCCAGCTACTGTGCTTTGAAGAATATTTTTCTCCATTGTACTCTCCTTAATCAGTAAGTAGTGTATTAATCCCTGACTTCTATTTCCCATGTTATTGCATCAACAAGGAAAGTTTGTGGATTTTTTTAAAAGAATTTTTACCTCCTGTATGACTTTGGTTGAAGTAAAAAGGGACTCTTTAAACTAGGGCAGTCTGAAATGTAAGGAAGTCCAAGGAAAGTGCCACAACTCTGGTGAATTGCTTTTATTTTTGTGTTTGTTTTGGCTTCTGTGATTGTAGATGTAGGAGTTAGATGGAGGAATATGTCTGGATATTAGTTCCTTTAATTTGAAGAAGCCACCTGTTATTCTACCAGTATACAAGGAGAATTGGAAAATAACTTCTTTTTAATGTGGATTATTTATTACAGTAATATAGCTCATATTTTGTGCTAGAACTAAGGTGTAAAATTCTAAAGGGAGAGACAGTTGGTTTACTCAGAGAACCAGGTCTGGAAGGACTGGACATATTTGTACAAGATTTGCTGTGCAAAGCCTGAGCCCTGACTGATAGGGCCCATTCTGCATGTATTGGAAGAACTGAGGATCAGTGTGAATTCTTTCACTGGCATCTCTGTAGGAGCTATAAGGCCTTGCCTGGAGTTGACAGCTGTAGTGCCTTTGTTTTGAGATGTGAACATTATCTCTGTTTGTTTCTTCTGTGGTTTTGTTTATTTTGGGCTCATAAGGCAGCTATCAGAAGACAGCTGTCATTTACTGTCCCTAGTGACTGGTTTAGATAGGACTGAACAGCTACAGTTTCCTGTCCCCCAAACTACTCTGTATTCTTAATGCCTTCTTGTCTTGTCAGGAGGAAAGGAGGCCTGCCATTAAGGAGTTATTACCATGAAGCTGGCTGCAGGAATGACTGTCACCAGGCTGGTGTCTGATGTCATGTGTACATTAATGAGATGGAAATGAGGGTTTGCCTTTCTGTCCTTTGTAATGAGCGTCTTTGTGGTGACCTAGGGATTTCATTAAAGAGAGAAGAAGATGTATCAATACATTAAGTGACATTTTAGGGCTTCTATCTCACCACCCTTCATTCAGCGTGGAATGGTCTCCCTGTCTTTGACTTTATCTGCTTTTTTTTCCAGCAACTACAAAAAAGAAGGGTCGTATTTTCTTGCCCTTCAGTGCTTTCAGAAGTTTATAACACAGCACAAAGGAGAGGATTTGCAAAGCTGTGTTTCTGAGGTCCAGTGGTAGTCATGAGATCTGAGTTTGAAATAAACACAGTAAGGTTGAGGCAACTCCAATTTGGGGTGTTTGGTGTTGAACAGTGCAGTCATGTTGTGGTGCTTAGCCAGAAGATTCCTTCAGCCTCCAGCGATTAGCAGCCTGTAGAGTCAGAGGGGACATCCTTGTGCTTAACACAGTTCATCTAACAATGTAAGCAGTGTTCAGCTGTCTGCTGGGAGTAATGTCAGGGTGTGCATGGACAAGCCCATTAGCATTTTGTGGACAGAGTCCAGTGTTAACAGAACTGACTTGCCAGTCACCTGAATCCTACATGCAGTGACAGTGAGTTTGCCTGGCTTCCTTCCCCTTCTGAAAATGCTGCATTTCAGCTTTTCAAGTGGCCATATGAGGGTGATATCCTCCCTTTAATTTACTAATTACTAATTTACTTATGGATTATTGCAGTGAAAGGTAATTCATTGCTTTTGCTGGTATCAGTTCAAGTATTTTTCCTGGCTTTTATTTTTTCAATTTTTTTTCCCTCCAGTGTATTCCTGCATAGTTAAAGAACATTGCCAACCCTATGTGGGGCTCTTGGATGAGATTTCCTAACAGTAAAGTCACTTTTAAGAAATACCTGATCTCTGTCTAAAAAGACATTTGAAAAGAGACAACCTACATAATGCTGATTCATATGATTACCACAATTTATGTACAAGCTTAAAGTACAGACATTTGCTTTCAAACTCAACAGAATACTGAGGATCTTGTTACTGTGCAATGATTTAAGTAATTTAATTATAGTTCACCACATTCTTTATTACTGATGGAAGCCAATTTCTCAGGGGCCAAACTTTGAGAGCTGCATGGTTACAGATCAATAATATTTTTATTTTCTTGAGACTCTGTGCATCTTGTTCAGCCAATTAATTCCTCTATTCCAGCATTTTTGCTAATTGTTTATTTACTGCTTTGGATTCCAACTGTCTTACGAAAGCATCAACTTCATTAGTATGATAAAGTGCTTTCTTATCATAGCTCACCACTGATGCAGCTTTTCTTTAGATTCTCATTTTAATGATGTTGAATAAAAGCAAATAAGCTTACCCTAGTAATGTAAGAAATCTGAGACCTTAGCAGATTTTCAGTGCCAATAAGAAAGGACATCACCCTAAGTTTTACACTTAAATAATTTTCATGGTATGAAATCTGGCAGTTGTTTTACTTACAGATTTAAAAGTGAATTGAAGTAGCTCTTTTATGCATATGATCACAACATAGAGGTCATATTGCTGTTAGCATCATCTGGTATGCTGCTTAAGTTCCATTTTTGTTTGGTACACAGATAAAGGTCAAGGCGATTGACTTGGTTTCACGTTTCTGTAGCTCTGAGTAGGGATGCCCATTGCAGCCCCTTGAATTCAGTGTGGATGTTTCTCCAAGATCTGTCAGAGGTGTTTAGTTGTGCACTTGCCACCAATGTTGGTCTGAATAGAAGTGTCCTCACTATGCTGGAGAAAGACCTGTGTTTGAGTAACTCTGATAATGTGAAGATACGGGGTAGCACATAGTTTGAGAGAGCTGCCTGATCCTCAGCAAGGAAGGCGTTCCCCCATCCTGGTTCACAGTGTGAATGGAGAGGAATTAGGATCTTGAATTTTGACTCTGTGAGTAGAAGCATGGAAAAGTGGAACTAAGCAGCTTATCTGTCTTCTGTGCTCTGTGATGGCTATTCATCCTGCCAAGGACTGGAACAGATTGTTAATAGAGCTCCTGAAAATATTTTTTAAAAAAACCCAAACAATGAAACACCATCTTAAAGGTCTCTTGGCAGGTCAGTCAGCTATTGGACCGGAGCAATAGTAAAAATTCTTTCTTGCATTGCTGGTTGCTGTGAATTAAATGCTTCATTATATATGCCTTTGCTGAATGGCTGTGTTCTACAAGTTAAAAAACTGAAGGCATGTAAGAATTTGGCAAAACCTGAACAACTAAATGCAATCATAGTCATTTTCTCTATCTGGAGATCTGAGAGATTTGCTAAATTTAACACATATATAGGAGATTATGCCAAAAGATAGCAGCAGTGGTGAGGCAAAAATGAGTCATCTCCAGCTCTTGAGAAGCAGATGGAATTTTCTTTTTCTTTTAACTGGAGGTCAGTTTTATACCTATAATAGTATCAGAGCTCATCAAAAATATCTCTGAAGACATTTTTACCTCAAAATGGTTAATGTTACAAGGATTTTTCTTTCTGAATGAAATGTTTCAGTTTCCATTAAAATTTATAATTTTTATGCAAGACAGAAAATTATGTATGGGTTTTTAAAAGGCAGGTTTTTTTTAAAAAATGCAGTTTGCGAAACCAAGGATTTTAATGTCTGTTTCTCTTAATAACCTTCAGGAAACGTTACTCACAATAAATTAATTTCTATGGAGTTCTGTAAATTTGTGCTAGGCAACTCTAGGATTAAAAATAAGCTCAATATTGTAATTACTGTAAAGAAAAGGAGAACACCCTGCTTGCCCTACGAAGAAGAAATTTTTGGTTTTATGGTTTCTTTTCTGTACTCTATAGAGAAGGTCTTGTGATTAAACTTTTGGGGGCCTCTGGCTGTGGGATTTAGCAGTAGATAAGACAAAGCTGTTTTATTTTCAGAATAAACAATGTTCACAGGCTGTAGTTTAAAAGCCCCCCACAATTTTTTATAGATTTGGAATTTGCAGAACAGTGGATTAGCAATCTATGGTTTATCCTGGGAACATCAACTTGTTAAAATTGGGAAAATATGAGTCTAATTAAATTTTATGAAGGCAGCAGTAATATTTAGACAATCATAAAAACAAATGAACATTCATACAGAAAAAACCCCACAAAAACCTCTTCCCCTCCAAGCCTATTTTAAGAAAGCAAAAGTAACAAATACTGGTTAAATTCAAAATAAATCTACTCTTTATTTTTGTCAGCTTACTTCTCTCCTATTCCAGGAATACCTAGAAAAAGTGGTCACTTTATTTTTTTTGTCTGAGAAACCATTTTTAGTCATAAATTTTAGGAGGATTTCAGTATCACACTGTATTCATCACACAGGGAAAACATGAGTGTAGTTCCATTAGCCAATCTTGCAGCTGATTTTGTCTCAGCTGTGGTGTGGAAGGCACAAGGATCTTCCCAAGCTCTGGTGTTGCTGGTGCTTTGCAGTGCAGCGTGTTTTTCCTCCCTCCTCGTGTAGTTGCATATGCTCGCTGCCTTCCAGAGACGAGAGAGGCAGACTGGGGTGAAAGGGGGACTTGGAGCAAGACATGAGACGAGAGCTGCAGGCATTGCACTGGTGTAGCTTCCTCCCGTGTCCTTTAGAAATGCCTGAGGGCTTGCCTAGTCTTAATTTGTAATAACAAGTGATCTTTTATTGGCCCTACATCCTTTATGACTGTTTGGGAATCACCTGTCATTCTGGATACATGCTGCTATTTGGTATACGTGAAGGTGATGACTGTGTCTGTGTGGAAAGATCTGCCAAATAGCAAGATCTGCCCAGCAAATTAGAGGTTCTGGAGGGTTTTTTCTCCATCTTTGGATGTGTTTTTTCATATTTAGTTGGAGGTTTAATAGGAATTTTGCATAAGCACAAACCACCCGCTTTTATGTAAATATTTACTTTCGCATTCAAATATCTATTTAAAACTGCTATGGTTCTTAAGGATCTAAATTCCCCCAAAAGGCATCTAACTTGTGTGTAATTACTCTTGGAGAAGTAACTTGTTTTTTGGCTTTGCCAGGGAGATTGCTTAAGCACACTTAGAAAAATTATATAAACTTTTTAAACTGTAAAAGCTTCTTAGGCAGCCACCAGCAATAACAGTAAATAAAATGCTTGGGCTTTATTTGCACATAAACTCTTATTTTTACATAGGAATTAGGAATTTATATTTGATTTTTAATACAAAATGTTTCCAATAAATGCTAAGGATTTCAGTAATGCAGAAAGCTGCTACAAGTGTTTTTTTGAGCACTATGGAATTTTCCTAAAAGCTACATGAAGGCAGTAAAGCGTGAAATTACATGAAGTTTTCTTGAATGTAAAAGTGATTTTACATTTGTCATTTGCTATTTAGCCCTTCTTAGACCCCACTCCCCAATAATTTTCTTATTAACCAGGTACTACATTCCTTGACCATCTCTAATGAATAACAGAATTAGGCTATACATAAAAATTGCCATGAGGAAAAGCAAGAAGGTGATGAAAAAGGTGGCAAAGGCTCAAAGCAAAAGTTTAAGGAAACTCTTATATTTTCATTTTACCAAGTTAGGAGTTGAAGGAGAGTGTGTTTGTTGAGGCGAGAGAAGTGAGTGGTTTGGTAATTCAGATGCAAAGGAGCACAAGCTTGGAGAAACTGGTACAGAAAAAAATGCAGTGGCAGAGACATGTTCCTGAGAAAAGCCAGGACACAGTATCAGTTGGGATGTCTGAGGAGCAAGTGAGGGATCCAAGCTTGACACAAGGAGTCGAGGCTCTGCCTGCCTGGAGAAATCAAGAGTTTGGCACTGTATTGTACAGATTATATGCACAAGCATATACCTTATTTTGGAGAAAGGAACACATCTGATGCAGCAAGATCATTCCAGGTGTTACCTGTTCGAAAATGGTAATTGAATTGATAGTTATGGACAGTTTCTTGGCACTTAGAAAAGTGTATCAATCAAATAAGCAGGACAAAACAAAGGCTTGTATGTTTAGAGTCATTAAGCTTTGTGGCAAGTCATGTAGAGAATCAGTGTGTTTTAGGCAAGGGTGTTCTGCACTAGTTTTTTGTGTTATTTCTTAGTATTTGCTTTATATTAATGTTTATGCTTATTGCCCTTGTACTTCTGGGTAGGTTTGTAAGATCTGTTTTCTTTTTGATCAGCATGCTACAATTAAATATTTAATTCAATGGTGTTACTTAACTCTGTTTCTGGGAAATATTGCTGGTCTCGTATTTTTCTCTGTTTTAGAAACTTTATAGACTGTTATTTCATGACTTGAGAATAGAATGGGAAGGAACATGGAAGAGGGACTTGAAAAAAGTTGATTTTGGTTTTTGGAGATAAGACTGAGAGAGTTGAATCATGTGTTTTGGAGAAGACCATTATAAAGCCTAAAAATATTTTGTTTTGGTTTGTTTTTTTTAACAAAATATTTTGCTTATGGTGCAACTACATAGGTATACACTTCAGGATTTTTGGAAGCATTCTGAATTTGTGTAAATGTTATTACAAGCTGCATTCTGATAAAAAAAATTAGACAGCACATCTAATTGCAAGAATTAAAGGGAATTGAATGTTGAAGGACAATCCTTCCAACCAGCCCTAGCTTAACTGGAAAATGTCAAAACCTAACCAAGTCAAACCAAGAAAAAAAGAAATTATTTCTTTTTTTCTTCCTCCTCTTAAGCTGCAAAGTGGAACTGAACAGATGTGTAGACCTGTCTGGGTAAATTAAACAGATGTGGTCACCAGAGGATAGTCTTCAAGCTGCTAAAATAAATCTAAATAAACATATTACTGTAATCTATGTATCTCTCTTTTCTTTATTATTTTAATAGAATATTTCTTGTAAAGGCACACCTTGATTATTTTCAGTTTGTTATTCCATATTTTAGTAATGATTTAAGTCTGGTTTTGTTAGGCTCTACCTACCATTAGCAATGTGATATAGTGCAATGTGTTTCTGCCAAAAGCAGCACCTTCCAGAAAGCTTCTCAGCATGTCATAAAATAATCAGTCTTACAATGTTATATTATTAATGTTAGTGTTTCTTGAGAAAGCAAAAACTGAGTTGGAGCATCTGAGCAGTTTTTATTTTTGCAATTTGTGATTTTGCCTCACTATTCTTATCATTGCATCAATATAAGCTTTAATTTCCTAGTTAAGTGTGACAGATTTCAGCCTTTCAGGTCCTAAAAAGTCCTCTTAAAATCATCATTACCTTTAAGTAAAGACCAAGTCTGAGCATTTCAGAAAAAAATAATACCCCTTTTAGAACAATTCAAATGCAGACCCTGCATGTTTGAGTCATCAGCAGCAATAAACCATGTAATGGTGATGTCAAAAGTTTGTTTCATATTTTGTGTATTTGTGTTGTCCATAGCAGAAAAGTATTTAGTCAATTAACTTGTAGTTCCTTGGGCAACCATAGCAGCCGTTCCCTTCTGGAGCACTGAGGCTGGAGCACTGAGGTTGTACTGTAGGGTTGTCTATGCTGTGCTAGAGACCTACTGCTTTAAATTGATTTAGTTCTGGCATCCTGTAGTATTGTCAGGTGGTGGGCACTAAGAGGCTGTATAATTTCATTCTATAGGCTTCACTTTCCTTTAATTTTCACCATTTTTCTAGTTCAATAGCAAATGTGGGCTTTAGGGTGAACCTAAAAGGAGGTTGGTATTGAAGTAGAAAATAAGCTGCATTTATGTAAGCAAAGTTTGTGGTTCAAATTATCTGCCCTCGTCTATATATCTTTCTTTCCAAAGAGATTTTTTTTTCATATTTTTTTACCTCTGCAGTATTGAGATCGATGGCCTGTTCAACAAGGGTCAAGAAAATCTCTACCTAGCCATTAATATTCTTAAAATTTATGACAGCATGTGGGGAAAATACAAAATTTTTATGTCTTATCATTACTTAAGATGAATTATTGGGAGCTAGAAGCCAAGTCAAAAAAGAAATCTTGAATTTTAAGTTTTACCTGCTAGCAATACTGATTTGCTAATGATATATGTGTATGTGTGAATGTGTGTGTATGTACATATGCATACTTTAATGTAATTCCATGGTCTATATGCTGTAATCCTACCAGCATGCTCTGTCATGCCTCAGGCTTGCCAGCTTTCATTAAATATCCTTTTCTACTGTGGTACTTACTGTGAAAATTTGTGATTGCTGACCTGTACTTTAGTTCTATTATCTTATTCCTGCCCATAAAAATTGGACATGAGGACAGCTGGTAATGGTGACCTAACATGAGAAGTATAGCAGACTTATGCCAGCTATTCAGTTCAGGTTTTTTTTTGCCTTCACATTGGTTTCTTTCCTAATGGCACTAGCTTGGACAGAGATGCCTAAAGCCTGACTGCAGCAATTCCACTCCTCACCCTGGGACAACCAGTTAGGTGGAAGCTGGACTGCCAAAGCCTCACAAAATTTATATTTTTTTCACAGCATTTTCATATGCTTTTCCTGGTTCATCTAAATGTTTTGGAGCAGCTGACAGAGCACTGGAGAGTTGGCTGGCTCACAGTTTGTACTAGCTGAGGTCTGTAAATCCTGAGTTGCCTCAGGATTTATTCAGGTTGCCATCATGTTGGTTGTGGCCACCCTTTAGCTGTTTGGGGGCTGAAGGCTGCATTGCATGTGCTTTTAAGTTAATACCAGAACTGAGGAGAAAATGACCTTGTGGCCCAGGACTCAGGGGTTGTGAGTAGAGATGGAATAAATGACAGTTTCTTTTGAATATCCAGATTTGCATGTGATTCAAGTTGAACTTAATAAGCCAAGTATTCTTTGCTTGGTCTTTACTTGATTTGGTTGAGGCACTAGGAAACGAAAGAATGTGAAGATCCAGTTCACGCTGTGCTATTTGTTGTTAAGATACAGCTGTAATTTCAATAGTTATGCAAAGCTTGTCTACATTTTTTGCCATTTGATGCCTTCAGCTCTTGTGAGTTAGTTTTCATCCTCCCTCTTTACTGCAAACACAAGAGTCTTCTGCAGAAGGTGAAAGTTTCCCTGTTGCCTCTTAGTGGACTGGCTACTATAAATAAGCATGTTTAGGCTGGGATTCACCTCACTTAAACTGGGACACCTAAGTGTTGGTCATACCAGCCTAAGCTGATCATTGAGACAGTCCAAGGAGAGGAGTAGATACCTGCAGAGGGTGGTTTACCAGGGCTCTCTTTAGTCCTGGTTTCACAAGGTGTCTTGCTTTCTGGAAAACTGATGTCCTGCCATCCACTGCAAAGGAAGCTGAAGCTGAGTAGCTGTGAGTGACAGATGTAGCTAAACAGACTGAGCCGAGTGAATTTTAGGTGCTTTAAGGGTGGTACATCCTAGTCTAAAGGGTTTGCAGGGGCTCAGTGAACCAGATGGACTCAGTAGAGCCAAAAGAAACACATAAGGGCTCATGGTTCTTAGTCTCTTTGGTACACAGATGATTGTCAGCATAGCTTTGCTACCATACTTAAAAGTTGTTAAGGTAAACACTACAGTTAGTGAGTTTAGAGGACAAGCATTGAAATATAATTGTTTCCCAAAATGAACTTACATGAATGTACTGTGTTTGATTATGAAAACTTCCATGAAATTGTGGATTATGTCTTTGTTTTAATAATAGATGCTAAAGCATCAGTTAAAATGAAAGAACAAAAGTAGTAATGAAAAGTGAAATTCTTTGTAATAAGTATATGAGTTATTATGTTGTATTCTGTGAGTTAGACATATCTTACATTGAGAGTTAAAATTTAAAAATATTCCAGCACAGCTCTTGAGCCATGTAACAAATGAAGAAGATTAGAGAAAAACTGCCCAACATTAAAAGATCCAGCCTTGATTTTCTTTGGCTCAGATTGAAGCCATTATTCTAAATCCATTCCCTGGTTAAAATGTTCTTTTCTCTTTCTCAGATGGCTCTGATTTACAACTAATAGTGTGATTTTTAGCAAGCGTGGCACTTGATAAAGAGCAGCCTGTGGGAAAAAAGCTATACATAGAGCCTTATACTAGAAATAAAAATGTTTATTTTTCTATTGTCTTTAGTAGCAATTCTGACATATTCTGGAAGGTTTTCTAGTATTTCAGATACAGCTCCTGTGATAACATGATACTTTTTACTGTCCCAGTATTCTCAAAGTACACTGGAAGCAATGACAGAATTTCTTATTCTAAAGAAAAATGGGAAAAATGGCATTCAGCATATGATCATCAAATCAGTATTTGAGAATTTTTCCTTTTAGCCATTATTAATCTACTTTTTTTTTTTTGTGGGGAAAAGGTAGGGTTTAAAAAAAATGTAATACGGAAATATTATTTCCAATGTATAAACAGACATGGCAAGAATTTTTTGATGTTTGGGTTTTTTGCCCTTTCTCCTAGTTGGGAGCAGAGTGAAGCAGATAATTTATCCCATGTCATGTAAAAAAAAAATATATTTTTATGTATGAAAGAACAAAACATGAATATACAAATATAAACTAATGATTTATAGGTTTAAGTTTGTCCTTGTGCACAATTCTGTGTGTTGAAGCATTTGAAAGAGTTGAAGTAGCTGAAACATACTCCTGCTGTTTCAATATTCTTGATGATAATTTTCCATTTCACTGGCTCATGTACAATAGCTGGTGAGTTTGTTCAAGGGAATAAACAGGAAATAAAATCGAGCTGTCTCTGAATGTTACATTGCAACATGTACACAAGCCTGAAAGGTATTTTTGCACCTGCTTAATAACATATTTTTGGGACTCACAGTTCACTGCAGCCTTCTGTCACTGCACCTGATTAAAATCTGTGAGGAGTTACCTGCTGGCTTGAGAACATGGTGATAGAAAGCCATTTTCCTGTGTGCCTGAAAATTCCTTAATGTTTCTAAGTTAGCAGTATACAGTGTGTTACTTCAATCTTCCAGCTTTTCCTTGAATTGTTCCGCTCCACAGGAAGACTGTGAAGGACTCAAGATAAATGATAAAATAACTGAGTACCCTGAAAACTGTGGTAAAGAAAAATTCTTCTAGGAAACCCTAATTTTTTACTATTTCAAAAGGCAGGATCTGCACAGAATGCATGGGGATCTGCTTGCTATTCTGTTAATACCTTCACAGAGTCTTTAATAACCAAGTCTTCTGCCTCAGGGTGCTTTCATTTCTTATGCAGAAATTGTCAATCCTATGCTACTATTGTACTGAATCTTTCAGTCTTTGAGTACAAAAATTGCTTTTCATTCTATAAGAAAAAATGGAAATGGAATGGCAATGGAATTGCTACAAAATGAACACCGTATCCTTCTCTGGAGGAGGCATTCTATGGTGTTCTCCAGTACTGATCGAAGGGTAGCAAGTTGCAGCACTTGGTAGAGTACAGAGCAATATCCTATGCTCACTAAAAGGCATGGCTATGTGGCTGCTGGATGATCTGGACTGAAATCCTGCCACAGAAATCTGACCTTTGGCAGACCCTGCCTGTCAGCTTTGGTGTAAAATAGAAAATATATTCTGTTTGAGGAGGGAATGCTGCAGATAAGACCTGTTCAGGTGTTTGAATTTTCAAGGTGTTGATGCTGGAGATGTGTCATTTCAGGATGCCACAGATCTGCCTCCTCATCCCCTATTTCACGGCATTTCAGGAGTTGCCAAGAAGTAGCCTATTAATGTCAGAAACAGCAAGCCTAGAGGCCACCTAGAGCACTTGGCTCCTGTCAAAATATTTTGGGATTATTTTCACACCTTGCCTATTACATCTTGTTGCTTCCATGTATCATCTTCCCTACTGCTATTAGGACAGAGTTCTGTCACATTACAGCCCTTATACACTTTTTTAACGTTATACAGAGTAAATGGGTCATAAGTGGTTGAGAAACTGCTGCTGGGGAGAGCTCTTGCCAGGTAAGATATGTGATCATGATATGTCATGATGTCTCAAATAAAACAATGAGTTTTTACTTAATTATATTTTTCCTGGGATATATCAGGGCAATTTTATGGACTATATTGCATTGGTTTGAAATATAATTTTAAAAACAAAATACTATTTTTTCAAGCTTTCTGTTATCATCAAAGTGTGGCAAAAGTAGAGCTGGCAAGTTAAATAAAATGCTCAATTACTATTGTCCAGAGCATCTTTGTTGAAGCAGAGTTCACTAAAACAGGGCTGCAGTGATGTGGCTTGTCATATAACTTGATTAAAGTTGTGAAATAAATACAGCCTAACTACCGTGATTCAAAACTGAGGTAAAGTTAAAAAGAACTGTCAATATGGTCTGAGGTTCCTGGCTGGAAGAATATTTTCCTGATAACACTTTCCTTGTAAAGCTGAGTACCATTACTAGGACTTAAAATGCCTGACAATAAAAAAAGGGCCCTCTCAACCTTGCCTAGCAGGCTTCACATCCTTGGCTATCCCAGTGCTGCTGCCTGGGTTGGCACCTGGTATTATGGGTAGAACATCCTCCCCCCAAAACAAAAATTATTTTATTTTTGTCACAAAATATACATCTAAACTGTAACATCCTAGGTATATATTTATTTCTAAATGAGATCAAGATCAAGCTTCCTCTGTTTGGCATTTTGTCTTTCTTGTAGTGACAACCCTGGGTGTTTGGAAAGGCCAACACTTTTCCTTTTTTTCCAGCTGCTCAGTGTGGTCAATTGTGTGTGCATCATTAGAACTGAGGTAGAGGAAGTATCAGTGGGGCTTTTAAAACTGAAGTTTTAAAGTGGTGGGGTTAGAAAATCAGGGCATAACAGAGTACACCTGAGAAGAATAATTTTTTATGAGATATCTGGAAATCCAGAGGCAAATGCCATGGAATTTTTTTCAGGGATAGTTGGGTAAGAAATTAAAAATTTAATTCATAAAAAGAGTTCCATATTCAGAGGAGGATGGTGGTCTCCTGCTGTTGTGTATCTCTGACTTGAATCACTGGATGTAGTCAATATCACTAATCACTGCTGTTTCAATATATCAGTTCACATTTATCCTGCTACCTCTTTTTACCTTCTTTAATTGTTGAGAAGAGTAGTAAGACTTCAATAATATGATTTTGCAAAATATGAGTACTGTTCAAACCTGATGATAATTGTGCTAAACAGGAAAAATATCTCAGCTGCAGGCCACAGGCAGCCTTGGAACCAAGCCTTTGACCTATTCATTGTTGCCTGGTCCCAGGGTGCTGCAGGTAAGGCCACCAAGCAGACTTCCAGCTGCTTTATTGTGTTGTATATATTTTCCTAGCACTGTACTTATGGAGACTTTTTCTTCTGAGTCCTTTTTTAAAAGGCTAAACACAACCAATAAGTTGGGAAAAAGGTCTTAACCACAGGGGAGTAACTTGACAAATGAGAAGTTCAGTGGGAGATCTGGGAATGAAATTCATCTGCCACTTCTGTCAATTTAGTGTTCTTCCTGTCAGCTGCACTGTTCCTACAAAAGACATTTATTTCCTGGTATCTAGGTGTTATAGTTTCTTAGATATAAAGTTTATAGTGTTGTGTTTTAAGACTGATGCAGTTTTTATTTTGTACATTGATGTTTTGCGAAATAGGTACATTGGGGCAGGTTAAGAAGAGATAAATGTTGAACAGCAGCTCTCTTTAGAGACAGTGGATATTGGTCCCTTTTTTGATGGTACAACCAATATCTTTAATGAGAAAATGGAAATCTGTTTTGCACTTGATTATATAGTGAGGATGTCTAGGAACTGGGTTTTCAGTGTAATGATTGCTTGGGGTTTCATAATATGGTTCAGGTCCAGCTACATGATGGCCCTTGGTGGCATTTTAAGCTGGGTAGAGATGGAATATTGGCAATAGCTCTTTCAGCATGTTCATGGGAGGGTACCACATCTCATCTTAATGATTTTATTAATGGTCTACAGGAAAGAATAGGTATAAATCAAAGATACTCAGAGGAGAAGTTGTGAACTTCTGCAGAGTCTGAGAGAATTTTTAAAAATGGATTTGCTCTAAGAAGAATTCAGAAAGGTGATAGACTTCTCATGGAAATGAAGTATCTTTCAGCAAATGTGTGGAGTGAAAGGGTTAATCTCATAAATTACAGCAGTTTCAGAATTAAAGCAGGGAAAATATTGACAGAGGGTTACATGGCTGAAACAGATGAAGATGGGAATGAATCTTTGCCCCTGCTTCAAAAATAAACAGAATGATAGGTGAGTTTTTGGGAATTGGAGGGGAAAGTCGCATGATTGATTGGGCTGCTGAAAAATATCTGCTTGTCAGAGCACTGAATTGGAACAATTCAAGAAATACTGCCGATGAAAGATGAAGGGAAGAGAAAGTGAACTAGGATGGAATGTGCAGACTCAAGCAGATGGTCATATTACAGACTTAGCTGCCTGAGACTGCTCACAAGATCCAAGACTGGGGGCTGATAAACCTTTTCTCATGTATTCTTGAATGAAAGGGATGGTGTTGAGGGGAAATTTTCAGTCTGAATTGGAGTGAGAGGACCTGGTTCATGAAAGGTGTGTTCCTAGAGCCTTCTTGCTCTGGAACTCATTAGTTTCCATATACAGAAAAAAAAGTGTGTTTGTTCAGTTTGAGTCTCAGTATTTTATGACCTTGAACAAATTATTTACTTTAACAAGTGCCTCTGTTTTTCAGCTGAGATTAATGAGGTATTTCTCAGAAAAGTGTTGTAAAACGAAAACGCTTCAGTGATTATTTTCAGATACAGCATTTTCAGATATTGGTGAGGCTCAGGATTTATTAGCTATTGAGTGCTGTGGGGTTATTAAGTCTTTGATATTTGTTAAAGTCAGTTTTCTACCTTCCTAACTGACTCAGATAATAGAGATAATCTTGTGTTTGCCTGCAGAATATTATGGACACCTTTTCTAGCATGCTCTCACCTCTGTCTTTACTGCTACTGTTATTCACACCAGCAAAATCAAATATAGCATGGAGATCTCCCATGCTGTGATCACACTTTTGAGTGCAGAAGAGGCATAGCCTAGAACTAGTGAGTGAGGGTGGAACACAATACATTCTTACCAAATTCCTAAAATAGGTGAATTACATCAGAGATAAATTTGAAGTACTGAGGCTGTTAGAAGCTGAAATCAGCTCACCAGATGTTTGTGTTTAATTTAGTAGCTACACTTCATTGCAGATGTTTTCCACCACTCCATCAACTTTATCAGATGCAGAGTTAGCCATTGCTAAGTATGGTAACAAACAAATATATTATTAGACATTGACAGCTGAACTTGGCATTTTTTTAAGACTGTAGGACCACAGAAGGTGAGAAATAATAAAATGAACCATCTTATTTGGGAATATGATCATTAGCAGACACGGCAGAAGTCAGTCAAGAACATGCTAGCACATGCACATGAATGCTGAAACTAAATTTGACACTATTTCATGATGACTCAGTGGAAAAAAGAACTGGAGAGGAAGCATTTGGATTATGTGTATATAGAACATCTGCTTTCAGTGTTGTGTGCACGTTGCTATCACTAGTAAGTAGTTTGCTTGAGAAGGTGTCTGGCTAGCATATGCAGCTGAAGGTTACAGTCACCTACAAAACCACAGCAGTGCCCAGCCAGACCAAAGCCAGTGCTATCTATGCTTGTTTCTCCATGGAGCACCTCTCAGAGCACACAAGGTGCATTGTTACCTGGTTGTGCTGGAGCTGTGCATTCTGTTTGTTCATTGCCTTCTGATCATGCCTTTCATTTCCCTTGGGTGGCTGTGGAAGGCACAGACTAGGATGGGCACTGTGTCTGAGACACTCTGCAGTGTTGAAGCACAGCTCCCAGATAAACTCTGCTTTGCCATATAGCATCACACTGTTCATGTGGTGTGTAACAAGTTTTTTCCCTTGTATTTAGTATTTACTTTCAGACAAGCTCTTTGTGTCATTGTACTTCAGTGAAGACTTTTTCTGACAAGTACAGAATAGGAAACTATGTGACTCAATATGGGCTATTTTCTTCAGGTTTAGTTTTCCTTTTTTTTTTTTTCTGCCATGTGTCTTTAGTCCTGCAGATTGCTATGACATTGCTGTAATGTTGCAAATTGTTTTGATGACTAAGTTAGAACTTTTTGGGGAAGGAGGAGGAGGTAACATGGTTATTGTACTAGCAGCCGGCTTCATAGTCCTGTATTGAGAAATACCAGCTAATCTGGTCCTTTGGAATTCCATCTGTTCTGCCTGGGGTTTTCTTTCTCAAAGGAGGATTCCATTGGAATAAGGTTGAATTCTTAGGAAATTACTCCTCCTACAGGATAGAACTAAAACATGTACAATTAAATGTGTTCAGACCATTTAGAATTGCAAGACCAGAAAAGTCATCTCCTCTTCTCATCCTAAGACAAGTTCAGCTATGCATAAATCATCCTGAAAAAAGCTTCCTTGTGCAGTTTTTGCAGTCTTATTAGGCTTCTAAACAGGTCTATAAAAATGCTTTATTTTCTGAAAACTTTGCCCCGACTGTCTAATGCTTATTTCTTTAATTCATTAAGAGCCAGTTTAACCTGTCCCCTCTTCCATGTTTTAGTGACAAAAATACCAGTGTTGCCAAGTTTTCCCACCTCCTAAGCAGACTTCATCCCAGCAGTATTCCTAAATCTTTCTTTTTTTTTTTTCTCCTGTAACTATCATTAGTCTTTTTGCTCTCTGTCCTTCCCTTATGCAAAATGAAGAGTCAAAATGGCTGAACTGCACTATTGCAATGGTGATCTGCAACCAAAGAGATAGTGTAGTTGTGGTTCAGGCTCAGATAGAGTAATCAGAAGTTTGTGGCCTTTTCTTACTTCTGTCACAGTCTTTGTGTTCAGATGCCAGAAGCTTTGGAGTCATTGTCCTAAAGTGGTATTTAAAATTTGGTAGTTTGTTGACTGGCTGATTAGTCAAGAATAGAATTAACAGTAACGCTACTCTCTGAGTGTTCTGTTGCTGTCCTCTGTAGAGTTGTTGAAAAGCTATTTAATCTCTGCAGATCACAGTTCTTGCATGTTATGTACGTGGTGTTTAATAAATCTTGGTTTCTGTTTGTTGTCTGCAGGGACTTGGAGAAGGAAAAACACCATCTTAACTTTTTACTTGACTTCTCTGTTGTAGCTTTTTACCTTCTAAATCACAGAAGGAAAAGGCTCTGGAGCAACCAGTAGGACTTCTGTCAAGACTCAAAGCATGTTATGTATGGGTTTTTTTGTGGGTTTTTTTGGGTTTTTTTTTGGGTTTTTTTTTTTTTTTTTTCTGATCAGATGTCTAGGATCTTGTTAGGGGATTGATTTGTGGACCCTATTATCCTGTTAGCATATAGCATATGGTTTTCTGCAATTGTGTCTTGTGCTTGATGGCCTGTAGCTCTTTCAAACCTTTTATTCTACTCTCTAATCTAGTGTTTATCCCAACAAGACAAAGGGAAGTTGAGGTGAAGTTTGTAAGTCAAGAAGTATTCTACAGTTTCCCTAGGCAGAAAGCAATTTGTACTGGCTAAACTTCTATTTGTAAATCTACAAAATAGATTAAAGTATGTGTGGCACCTATTCCCATTGCACTGTTCAGTTGCACAGCTGAACAGTAAATTGGATGCAGTGAAGCAGAACTCTGCCTCTGTGACCTATTAAAAATTGAGATATTAAAATAAAGTCTGTCCTGAGATCCTGATTTATAGCATATGGAAGTTGAGGAAACCTTCCACTAACTGCAGTATTTGTCATAAAGTACAACAGTATGAATTTGAATGTACAAGCATAACTTACAAAGTTTAATCTTTGAATGTTGAATTTTGTAAACGTGACACTCTCTGTTCTCTATTCAGAATTGATATATTGTCAGGACACAGAAACATAGAGTCAGCATTATATCTTTGAGAGGTAATTATGTATAATCAGATTGTGAAGAGCACAGAAATTTATTTAGATTAGTAATAACTCATGTGTTATTTGTTGCATTCTCTGCAAAGAAGTAAAATATAAAGTATAAAATCTAAAATAAAGGAAAATACTTGGAAAAAGTTGCCTGTTTTTGTCATGAAATGGAAGGGAAACACAAACGTCGTAGTCATGATGTGATGAGTTAAAGCACCTCAGGCTGGAGCATACAGTGTTTCTAAATAAATGTATTATTTGTAATATATTGCTACTTTGTCTTCACCTTTTTCTGCAGAGGATTGTAGCAAGAGTAGAGGCTCCAATACTCTGCTCTTTTTGCATGGATAAAGTAAAACACTTGGAGGTAGTAATGGGATAGTTTGTAAAACAGGAGAATGACATACTGTAGGAAAATGTATTTTGCATTCCCAGAGAATGGTGAAAAAAAAAGAAATTATTCAATCTTTTAACTCCCCACTAAACCATTAGCAGATATGAATGAATTCAGAAGTTATAGAAGTATGTGAAATGATTAAAAGCTTAAAGGACTACAATGTGCAGAATAAAAATAAAATAAAAACAAACATGATGAATGTGGTATTTTAAAAAAAACCAACCAAACAAACCAACAAGTATCAGGTTTCCAGGAAAATGCCACAGCAAGTACTCCAAATCCCAGATACATCCATGTTGAAGAGGTACTAACACTGTAGATGTGCCCACCTGTGGGAATTGCCAGACGCTTGTTCTTTAATGGAACTACATTGAGAAGGTTAAGGATTAGTCAGAACTGACTTTACATGGGAGATGACAATTTTCAGGGTTTAATAGGACACAGTAAGACTATTAAAAGAAAATATATGCATGCATATATGTGTGAACAATATGACGAAAACATATCTACATAGAGATGTTGGAAGGTTGCCATGAGGTCTCCATACAACTTCTCTTCTTCAGGAAGAACAGGCTCAACTTTCCAGTCCTGTCTTCATAGAGATGGTGCTTCAGTCCTCAAACCCGGGGGGGAAAATACCTTTTTGGCTCAGGTTATCAGTCAGCTGGGCAGTGTGAGTGCCAGTTCTGTCTTCCTGTGGGCATGCTCTGTTATTGTAGCTAGATAGTATCCTCTTTGCTCCTCACATCCATATCTTTGGGATGGAGATTAAGTACTGCTCTTCTGAATTCCTTAGTGTCATGAAGCACCTCAGATTGTGAACTGAAGCATGAATGAGAATGGATAGAAGAATCATTCATTGAAGTATCTAAACTAAATGGACAGTTTCCCAAGTTAGATTCACACTTAGATGCAGTAAATGTAATACACCTGGGACTGTGCTCCATTGTTGTTATAGTGACTGACATTTCCTTGTACATTTGATAATTGTGTGCACAGAATTTGTGTGGTTTTTGGGACCTACTTTCCCTTGCTCTTGAGATGCCTCTTCTTTCAGTATCCACACCCTGGAAAAATAGAAGACAAAGCAGTGTCCTTGGACTTATTAGTGAAAGCTGCTATGATGACAGGGAATTGGGATGGAAATAGTAACATTTCAAATTTCTATGGAGGAAAAAGACAGATGTTTACCAAAGTGATGATTAATCAGCAAAACAAGAGTAGTTAAAATACCTGTCAGTGGAAAAGACTGCAGGGATTTTGGGTTTGTGCTACTGCTCTTTCTTCCAAGCTATACTGAAGCTTTTTCAAGACTATGAGAAACTTTGTATAATCTTTATCTGTTGTGGTTGTTTTGAATATGAACTTTAAAATAAATTTGAAGTTCATATAGATACTGGGTTTTATTTGCATTTTAATGAAATCAAGTATATACTAAACTCATTTATTTCAAAATTATTGAGACATGCTATTTTTGTCAAAGTGTGTTATTTTGATCTATTACAAAGACCTATAACTGTACGATAAAAGACTAGGTTTTGTTCTTTTGGCTATGCACTTCATATCATCAGCGCAGCTATGTACAGATATGCACAGACTTCTACATGTCTTGAAACACTCTGTCCAAGAGTTTATATTCCATATGGATAAAAAGTTTGTACAAGTGATTACATTTTAGCATTAGACACCTGTGCTTGAAGTTGGTTTCTTGAACTCTCAGATCTTTTTTTAGTTTACTGCAATATTAAATAATGTTCTCAGATGTGTTTAAAAGCCACCAGCATTATGGTCAGGAACTTTGCATTGCCTTTTACACCTTGAATTTTCAGTCATGTGTGAAGAGAGTTGATGTATTTGCTTAACTTTTGAAGGCTACAGTTACAGCCCTTTGAACTATGAATTATGTTGACCTGACAGGAAAAGCGATGATGATCTAATATCAGAAGATAATAGGAAGGAATGAGCCAGTTTGGGACATCTCATAATTCAAGATGTAAAAATATCTGAAAGATATTTTTCTTTAATAGACATTTAGTATGATGCATATTGTGGTGTTCGTTGTATAAGAACAAGGAGACCTTCAATGAAGGTCTCTTTGGTGGTGTGACTTAAGATAAGGAAATTTAGCTCTCTTGATACTGAAACTGCTTATCATTTCCTGATTTGAAAACAGTTTAGAAAAACACTGATGAGATGGTTGCCCACTTACCAGTCTGCTTTAAAGAAATGTAATGTAATGGAATTATGTATCTTAAAATAATTCTGCAGCGCAGTCAAGTTGAATATCTATAGGAAATCTTCTGAACACATAGTCAGTAAGTGTTGGAAGACTGAATCTAATGTGGAGCCTATATTAGACAATTCCATAATGATTGGCACAGAAATGCAAAGTAACTTAGAGCTCTGTGTGTGTGTGACACTCATTATCTGTAATTACCTTTCATGTGATCTGACAATGGCATCACATCTTTCTTAACCTCTGTGCCAGTTGTTTCAACACTACCTGGACTAGAACAGTAAGTTCCACAACACTGTGACTCTGAGGCCTGAATTAAGAGAACATTTTTTTTGAACATCTCCATAGAAAACAAAGAAAATATAACAGAGTTGAAATTTAGTTTGTTTTAATGAACATGTCCTACCAACCCAGAAACAAACTTTGGAAAATGGTATGAGAGAGTGATTGACTTTCATTAACTTGTAAGCATTTATTAATAAAATGTCTTTTTTTTTTGTTTGCCAAGTATGTAACAAAATAATCTGTGTATGCCATACACTGCGCAGAGTAGGAAGACAAAAACATTTGCAAAATGTATCGAGTAAATTTGTGTGTCAAGAAATTTAGCATTTGCTGTATTCCTGTTCTTTATCCATTGGCAGTCAGCATCTGCATTATACATGTGCGCCTGGTAATTGAACTTAATTGGTTTACAGAGAAGTGTATAATACATTAGATCATTAACTAAAATTAAGTATGTTAGGGACTTGCTCCAAACCAACTTATATTTTTCTGCTGTCAGCATGCAATAATTTTTGTAGATGGGGTATGTCGAGCACTTTTCAGATGTTCTCTAAAAACCTGGCTTACAATGGTAGAAAATGGGGCAATAAAAAACAAAATTAGTGGTTCATTTCAGTAGAAAGTTGCCTTATTATGTTGTTTGCTTCTGGCTGTGGAGGTACAATGTTCAAATCTTCTTTAGCGCTGCTTTGTGGAGACAATTCTAGGACAATGGTGACAGGGTTACTGAAATTTTGATTCTGCTGGGGTGGTTACTTCAGGAAGAAGGGCTAGGAAGAGAAAGAAGAAGGAGAGTGTATTTATATAGCTTCAATCTAACATCATTATTTTTAACCTGAAAAGAAACTTTATTTTAATCAAATGTAATTAAGATTAGGAAATAGTAATTTAGTGCTTTAAAAAGTAAACACAACCAACAACTTGCTCTCCCCCCCCAAATGCTCTGGGTTTTAATAGATGATTTAACTCTACAAAGAGTACACAACAAAGCTGTTAGGTCTGTATGTGTGGTCTTTTCCATCCTTGATATTGGCCTTCAGGGAATTTTCTTTGTTAGCTGTGATTTTACGTTGTGAGCTTCACCAGTAGCGTATGCATGTATTACGTTTTTTGGATTTAATGCCTGACTGGAAGCAGTTATTACTTTTCACCTCTACAATTGACTGTGGATTGCAGCATGGGCACTTCTGCTGGTATACAAGGAAAATTGCTTTACCTACACTTACCTTTTACATATGGGAACAATTAAAAAAGGGTAGCAGAAATTAATTTTTTCGAGTGTCCGATTAAACCCTATGTAAGCTCCTGTTCTTTTCTGATTGAGATACAATTTAATTTAGTCTAGTTAAATTATTTGAGTGAAGTAAATGGAACAAATGAAAAACTAGCTTAATTCAGGATAAATGTTTATGGGTGGCTTCAAATGATTCAGTTCAATTTAAATTCAGGCGTTCATTTAATTTGATGAACTTTTCTGAATGTCCCTCTGTAGTAAACTGCCTATAAGAACAACTCCTTTGGTAAACATTCCTGCTTTAATGCATGCATTTTTCAAGTCATAGCCTGCTTCTAGTTGCACACTTCATCCTGTAGTTTTATTGTTCTATTGAATTTTAGTTACAGTGTTCAATATGTCCTCTTCATAGTAATTAATTTGAAATTTATTATTGGAAACTCATAAATGAATTGGCAGAATGCATAGAGAGATGCTATTTTTTCTATTCTAAAACAAAAAAATCTTTGCTAGAAAATAGATTCATTGCAACACAATTTTCTTTCTTTAACTGGAACCATATTTCTATAGAGATTCTTAAGCTGCTGATTGTGTTACTTAAAAGAACTGTGATTTAAATAAGGGTCTGCCTCTGTTTTTTAGGGCTTGCTGATAAGATCTTTTACTATTACTACACAGTAAATAGTCCTGTAAAATTTTAGTTAATACATATTAAGGACTAAGGAACACACTGTTTGCTTTGCTGTGTACAAGATATCATTGCTTTCTCCTAGACCTTCCTTTCTTTGAAATACTTAGCAGAGCCATGGGACAGCTCTCCCAATAACTTATTTTCCCTTTTAATTCTGAGTATTTCCTGTCTGTCTTTATATGCTTGCACATTAGGATAAGCACAGAGCACTTAATAAAAAAGTTCATAAAGTCTATTAAACTCAGTATAAGATAGTGGTAGTACTTTCTCTGATTAGCTTCAGCACTCTGCTTAGTCATCATACTTTTGTTATCTTCTATCACAGTCTTTCTTGCTTGCAAAGGTCTCAGCAAGTCACCACACCTCCTTCTGTTAAGAAACTGTGGGTAGTTCTCTCCACAGCTTTTACAAGGAGCAGCAGTGAATAGGCACTAGCTTTTTGGAAGTAAAATCTTTTATTTATACAAGATTATGCTTTTCAACTAACTGCAAAAACCACTAATTTATGAACTATTTGTACAAAATGACTCTGAAGATAGGAAGAATATTTTTTTCCTTATTTCCTTTTTTCCTTATTTCTTTATTTCTTTACAACCTTCTAAGCAAGTTGCACTAACTAGAATACATGCAGTATATACACAAACAAGTTAATTCACATGTATATGGTACCCATCGATTAACTGATTTGAAGCTTTTCTACTTCTTTGCATTGTATGGCTGACCTATGAAAGAAATACTAATTCCTGTGTACTTCCTGTGTAGTTAAAATAAAACTCCCGCTCTGACTTTTAATACCAGGATAGGTAAACAGAAAAAATTCTTTTAATTGATTTGCTCACATTTACAATTCAAAATAAAAAAATATGCTGGGGTTTGATTCTGCTTGTGTTAAGGGAAAACAGTTTGTGCATTTAACAATTATTTTCTAAAAGCTTCCATACGTCTTACTGGGTCAGAAACATAACCCTAGTTCTCTTTTTGCTTTTTCTTTTTGGTAGGATGATGAAGTGGTTCTGCAGTGCACTGCAACCGTTCACAAGGAGCAACAGAAATTGTGTCTTGCTGCAGAAGGATTTGGCAACAGGCTTTGCTTTTTGGAATCCACATCAAATTCTAAGGTACCACTGAGTGTTTTAATTGTCATTTCATGTCACAAAGCAACGATAGTTGTAACATTGCTTGCTTTGATGTAATATACACAAATCTGTGGAGGAGAAGGGACAAATCAAGTCTATGAAGAATAAAAGGAATATTTAATGCCCGTTAAATGAATAATTTTTCCGTTGTCCTTTGGCTGGAGTCTAGTGTGGTGTTTTCAATTGATTTTAATTTACTTTAAAACTAGTTAGCTGCAGAAGACCACCCCAAATAATATGCTTGTTATTTTGCTTGTCTGAACTCAGTTGCAGTAAGCCACAGAGCAACTTGTGTATTGCAAATTGAGAGACAAGGTGATTGCTCTGATTCTAACTTCACAGAAAAGAAAGCGATTATTATATTTGTAGCAAGTTTTTATTCTGTGTCATTTATGTTGAAATGGTTATTACTTCGAGACCTGATTCCCTATCTGAGCATAGTGCAACTATCAAAATGACCTCATCTAACACATTTTATCTAAGCCTCCTCTAACTCTGGTATATATGCAGTAGATAGTTTCAAAAATAACTATGCTGTTTATTGCAAAGAAGGGATTGTGTTTCACAATCACATATGCTCAAATAAATACTATGAAGACAAAAATGGGCCTCCTGAGGGCAGAACTGGTTTTGTGGACAAAGAAATGGATATACTTAGACATTTTTTTCATAGAAAGGAAAGAATGTTGTTTAACATACTTTTTTCTTTAGTTAAAATATAAATATTCAGCAAGAAAATATAATAAAGGTAAGGCATCTGAAAAGACATTTAGATTTAGAACAAAAGATTTAGAACAAAAAATGATGGTTATCTTGCCAGCTTTCATAACATCACTTTGATTTTCTCTGATACTTCACAGAGTAATGCTTCATTTTCTGTCTCATCATTTTGAATGCATTATTCATAATAATAAATTTTTCACTAGGATATTAATGATTCATTATAATAGCAGTGATCTTGATGAAGTAATTCATGCTACTCTGTTTTAAATGAATCTTTTTAACAATAAAAATGTCCTAGGATAGAAGTGGTTGTAGTTATAGTTGCCTGTGAGGCCTGAAAGATTTATTTAATGAATTTCTTATCATCCAGTAGGTCTGGATATTAGATCTAGTCTCTCTCTTCCCATATAAAACTCCTGAATATTCCTGTCTTTGAGGAATACAGTGTAGATTTCATATCAGTTTTGTATGCTGGTTTGCTGATGCTGCTTTTTCTCCTTGTTTTATGAAACAATCTGTATTCTTCTCATTCTTCATGAGCTTGGGGCTAAAAAAAACAAACAAAAGAAAGCCCATGCAGCTCATCTGTGTTTTAATTTTTGAGGGCTGACAGTTGCTAGGATGAACTCATCTGAAGTCATTCGTAGATATAAATACTGAGGGAGCCATAAAATTATCAAATCCTTAAAGCAAAGTTGACTATAAATAACAGTAAATAAATTTATTTTTTATCCCTCATGTCTGTATCCGTAGCATGTTACTGTTGCATTATATAAGGAAGAACATAGGAAATATTCAAAGAGGTGTGGTAATCTGAAAATAGTTCTAACAGAATTCTTGAGCCTGTTAAAATGCATGCCTTAGAGACTGTTTTCCAGGTAGAGTGGGATTGTGATGCCCTTTAATGCAAATAGAAGTGGAGCATCTGATTTACAGGCAAGGATCAAGGCTAATAGACTTCAGCTATCATCCTGGACTTGCATTTTTGAGAATGCTTGTTGCTGTGCTGTGCTTTTCTCCAGTGTCTTTCAGGATGTGGGTCCTCACGGTGTAGCTGACGTTTTATTAGCACAACTTCTTTGTGTGCCCTTTCCTGCCCCAGGATCACGAAATAACTCACACTGCTTAAGTAATGGTCAAATTGAAGATATATCTTGATAAAATAATTTGCTAACAGTGGACTATTAATACTTATCTCTGTACAGCAATAACACTGGGAGATAAGGCAGAAGATTAATAGACAAAGTAAAACAAGTTCACTCACCTGTTCCCATGAGCAGCCAGGTGTTCATCCTGAGGAAAGCAAGGCTTTACTGTGAATCATGGTGGCTTGTGAAGACAAATGCTGTCATTCTGATCACTCCCTGCTTCCTTTTTCATCTTCCCTCCTGAGCATGAGGTCATATGGTCTGGAATATCTCTTGGGTTTGTTGGAGTCTGCTGTCCTGGCAGTGTCCCCTCACAACTCCTTGTGACCTCAGCCTGCTTGGTTGAGGACCAGAAAGGTCTTGTCATTGAGCAATTTGCAGCCTTGCACTAATTGACCCCATATACTGAAGAGCAAGATAAGAGATAAACAAGACATCAGGTCTAAATTATGTGTAATTTTACTAAAAGGAGACAGTCCTGCATATAAAACATACAGGCTTGCCCAAGATAGACTCATGACTACCTCATCTGTAGAGGTGTAGTAGCTCAAGAAAAAATATTTCTATATCAATTTCTACCAATTTCAAAGTAAATATGTCTCAAAAGAAATCTTCTAGGAATAGGTTGGAAGTGTCAAGTGTATAACAATATTAGATTTATAAACCATCAAAAATTTTTAGCATTGAAAAAGCTGTAGCAGCAAGAATAAAACCCAAGGAGGACATGCTGAAGACAAAATTTAAAATGCTTACTTTCCTCATCTCATGTGATTATTTCTTCAGCAAGTTTTGTCATATATATAGCATGAATTTTTATTTCATGAAGAAGAAGAAGAAAATAAGGATGGCTGTCTTCAGGAAAAAAAGGCAAAAGTCTCATTGTCATGGTTTGACCCCAGCCAGCAACCAAAGCCCACAGAGAGTGCTCGCTCACTCCCCCAGTGGGGTCAGGGGTGGGACCAGGGAGAGAACCAGAAGGGTAAAACTGAGAAAGCAGAAAAGGCCTTGGCTCTGTGCAAGCCCTGCTCAGCAATAACAAAAACATCTTTATATTATCAACCCCGTGTTCAGCACAAATCCAAAACACAGTCCTGTACCAGCCAGTGGGCAGAAAATTACCTCAACTCCAGCCAAAATCAGCAGACCTGTAGACTTCTGTTTAGGCAATTGTCTATAGGTAATTTTGCTTTATCATTGCTTGCTGTACTTTTAAATTCATCCCTTTTATTAAAACATGAATTAACTTATCTCAAGATCAGTGAGATCTATTTCTTTACATTTGAATGTTGTTGCTTTCTTTATATAAACATATTGGTCATAGGAGGCAGTCTATTCATTAAAAGATGATGTTGTCTTGCTAGTGAAGTGATTTTTCTTTAGACTTAAATAGTGCATAGATTGCTGAAAAGGAAACAAGGTGGAACTGTGTTTTAACAGCTTCTGAAAACTATTCCTGTCCATTGTGCAGAATGAAAAATATGAAGCTCTGGGTCAGTCACAAAGGTGGTGTTGATCCCTTGTGAATGACTGCAGAGCAGAACACTGAAAGCTAAGTTAGGCTTTTCTAAATGGCGTAAGGGTTTGGGTTTTTTTCCTGTTTCTATGGCAGGTGGTAAACTCATATTCATTTCATTATGCCCTGAGGTATGGCCCTACTTTACATCATTAAAAAGTACTGATAAAAACTATGTGTGGGGCTTTTTTCCCCTCTTGAAGTCTCTCTAATTTGAACTTGAGAGAGGGGAGGATAACATAGTGAGGGTTTTTGAAGGTCTAAAAAGGCCACCCAATTTTTTTTGGTGGTTCTTTTTTTTCCCTTCATTTAACTTTTTGAAGAAGGCAAGAAGGCAGTGCAGTGTGTGATCCTATGGTTTGATCTTTTTTACATATACTAAGTTTCAGTGCTGAGAGCAGAGTCCAGAAACTGATAATAATTCTATTTGTAAAGTTAAGGAGGTATTTCATATGGAAGACTTTGGTAACTTATTTTCCATTTTGCTTTTGAAGAATCTCTTCTGTATCAGAGCAGAATGGTTCTTCAGATTTGGTGTATGCCAGTTGGTTGGGAATTCTGACTCCATTATCCAGAGTATGTCAGTGATGCTCTGTTGTTTGTTGGCCCCTAGATGCTACTGTTGTGTAAGGAAGTAGAAAAAAAGCCTGATGGTAAGAGTGACATATTGCTTCTTGTGCTGACAAATAAAAATAATTAGATTTTTATCTTTGCCCTTTTTTTAGTCAAATGAATTGGCTGGAGCTGGACAGGTGGCCATGCTTAAAGGGAAGAGGACAATGTGGGGAGGGGGACTGGAGGCGGTTATACCTGGCACAGACAAGGCTACATGGAAGTATGATTCTTTAGGTATTTATGCAAGCTGTGTCCATGCCAGCAGTCAAATTATGTATGGATGTGTCTGGAGAAGGATGTCATCCTGAATGGTGGGATATTGGCCTGAACTCCTGTACCCTGATTGCCTCTGGGAGAAAAAAATCTTTTCTCTGTTTGTCTTCCAGAGCGTAAGATCTGAAGGCAAAGTTGCCTTATTTTTTTTGTCTTTTACAGCAAACGTATTCTCAGTGGCCAAGACAAATAATCTGTCTCCAGAGAGACTGAGTCTGAAATTCTCTCTGACAGCTGAGAAACAGTACCTGCATTGTGCACAGTTTTTGATTGTGTAAATCCAAATAGATAAAAAAGCATGTGGTGTCTATTAACATATGGATGCAAGCAGATACTTTTTGAGCAGTCAAAAGTTTGGTTTTGTTCTCAGAAATTAGATCAGTGTTGTTTGCTTGTGTTTACATTGGGTCATTCTCTGAATATGTCATTTAGTAAGGCGGTTGGTGGAATTTTTTTTTAATGTAATTGCTGTGATTCATTTCTGTACATGAGTTTCCACTTCATCCTTTTCTAATAAGTAAAAAAATTTGTAGCTGCACCTCTAGGGCCATTTAAATTGCTTTTGTGTCATATTGCCAAAATGATTATTCCCATTTAATGATAAAGATGGCATTTAATCTTATGTTCAGATGACTCCATTTAGCCAACTTTGACTAAAACTGGTGATTTCAATAATTTAAATTGAGAGAATTTATGAATATTTGCACATTACTTGGCCTACTTGACATACATAAATTAGACACAGGTAGATGAAGTCTTCATAGGTGTAGATCAGGCTGGATTTTGTTCAGTGAGTCATTCTTTCTCAGTAAAATGCTCTCTAGGAGTAATGTAAATAAAAACAGTGTGTTTCACAACATTTTATATAGTTTTATGCAACGTAGGATTTACAAATTTTTAAAAATTATCTTTATTATTTATGTATATCCAAATCAGTTTTTACTTCTTGTAACTATTGTATGAATTTTGAGCCTAAATGCAGATTGGTAGTTATATTCATCAGACCTGATTGTGATCCTTGCAATTAGTCCCAGAAACCAACATAAATGTTTATTGAGATGGAAATTAAACAATTTGAAATGAACGTGAAACATTTGGACTGTGAAAAACACTGTCAGATCTCCATGGCTGTAAAGCAGCAATAGAAATATGGCTTTTATGTCAGCTGAATATTGTGGGCATTGGTCCTAGGTACAGTAATATAGAATATTTGTACTGTCACCTGTAACTCAGGTAGTTTTTAAAAAGAAAACAAAATGTGTGATATCAAGCAGGTCACCAAAGACTAAATAGTGTAATAATCATAGATCCGATCTGTGAAACCTTAGTATTTTCATTTTTCATTATATCTCCCATTGAAGCAGATATTTGAAGTTTTAAATTCACATAGGAATCGATTATTTCTGATCTTAAAGAAATGTTTTTTATCAAATCTAGTTTTGCCTGAGATATACATTGAGTTTTAACTTAATAAGGCATTATTTGCTACAAAATTTGAATTTAAAACTCTTCCTATCTTCAAACTACATTCATGAATGGAAAAGGGTTTCTTTTTAAATGATGCTCACTTACTTAATATTTTTAAAAGTAAGACATTATTATAGGCCAGTTTTCTGGTTTTGGGGATAACCCTGAATGCTTAATACTAATTATTTGGAACCCATGGAGTTTTATTATAAAACTTTAAATGTACTTTAATGTATTGTGTACTTGGGATTTTCTAGTCAAAATCTATTTTAGAAATATGTAACACTGTAATTGATAAAGCACCTGGGAAAACACTTCCAAAGGAAAGTTCTGAATTCCTAAATATGCTGGTAGAGTTCATGACATGTAACCTGAACATACAGTGACAAAAACTGAAAGATAGAATCAAAGTAATATTGTAGGTCAGTTTAGTTGATGATAATACTCCAAGTGATGGCACTGAATGAAAGGATAGTATATATGATATCTATGCTTGCATCATGTTTGCTATTGATGAAACAATGCAAGAAAGATTTCAAAATCTCATTTTTTAAAATATTAGTGAGTTGTTTCACATTATTAGTGACATAGGCCATCCATTCAAGAAACTTAGCCCAAAGTTATAAAATTTATGAAATTTAATGAACAAAACATGAGTTGTAGTTTCTCCAGATGAAATGTGGTTTGCAACGTTCATCATTATCTAAATGTATGTTAAAAACAAACAAACCCTAAATGTTTACAAACCCACATATAATGTGGCTGTTTTGGCTGTTTTTTCTTTGTTTGTGTAGGAGGTTTTTTTGTTGTTTTTGTGGTGTTTGTTTTCATTTGTGTGGGTTTTTTTTTTTTTTTTTTGTAGAACAGATGTAGGAATTCCACTTCTGGTCTAAAATAAGTGAAGAAAACCTGAAAAATCCCATTAAATCAATTTTCCTTTATAACTATATATCCCAGTAACTGTTTAGGCATCTTATTACTTAAAGATTAAAATGTAAAAAGAAGTAGATATGATGCTGAAAAATCTTGTCTGAGATATGGCTGTAACACAAACACTGTGATCAAATGAAGTCAGATATGTGGTGTACAGTCCTGTAATTGGTTTGGTAAGTTTCTACAGGCTTCTAAAAGCCTGCCAGTTTGCTGTGATTTATTTTCTGAGTCCTAACATTTTTAGCTCAGTTCCTAGTAAAAAGGAAAGTTGCTGTCATTGCATGATCGGTTTATCTATTTGCATTTTGAACAGTCTGTTCAAAGCAGTGCCTTCATCCAAGTGCACAGTTGATGGCTTCTGATGGTTGGGTTTGTCTTTTTCCCCATATAGTATATAAACCTTGTGACTCTTTAATAATCTTGGGACTATATGTTAAGGACTACAAACAGATTACTCGTCTTCACCAAATGCAGTAACTGTAGTAAAATACAATAAGAAAGTCCTTGAAAGATAAATAAGTGATATATAGAGGAAATCAAAAATATTTTGAGGTAGGAGTTCTTATTTGGGTACATTCATGTCTGATGGGAGTTTGAGTGCTGGTTTTTCAGTGCAAGCTCCCCCCAGAAGCTTCAGGCTTGCTGCCTTACCCTGGGAAACTGAACATCACAAGGTTACACAGCTGGCATGTTCTGCCAAGTCCCCCGGAGCTCAGCATTTTAAATATTTTCTCTGAAGGGTTAGAGTGAAATGTACTTCATTAGTACATGCAGAGTAGTTACAAAGCAGTCATTTGAGTTTTAATTAGACTGATATGTAGCTACACATCTGAAAACCTGAAAAAACATTAATAAATCTGTGTTTCAAGCTAAGAACACATAAAAGTATAAATGCTTATTTTAAGCTTTTCAGATGAACGTTTGTCTAAAACAGCAGTTCCAAATTAGCTTTGTACCGTCTTTGCACTTTAAGTCGTGGTATTGCTACTTTGTACTCAGTATTTTTAAGAACTGTTAGTCTAAATTTGGTCCACCAGACTCTTATGAATAATCTTAGCACAATGGGCTCTCAGAAATTAGGGCAAAGAAATGTGGCCTATTAATGAGTAAATCTGTGTTTGAGGTATCTAATATTGATCATATCCCAAACAAAATGGAAAAAAGAGTATAAAATATTTTTTTGTTTATTTCTTAAGACTTTTTGAGACAAACTTTTTAGGTTGTGATTTTCAAGATTTTAGACTTTACCTCCTGTTTACTTCCCCATGAAAAAGGAGGAAGATTATTTGTGCTTTTGTAGCAACTGACAAATGCTGTAATTTGTTATCATAAAAAGAATATTTTCATCAATAAATTAAGAGTTTTAGTTTATAAATAGTCTGAATTGGATGAGGGAAGTTCGGCCAGTGGAAGTAGTTTGGAGTTTGAAGATGTATGCTTTGTGACCCTGTGTTTGAAACCCAAATGCAAATTGTTTTAGTAACTTTCCTAGTGCTGACTGTTGGGTTACCATATACAAATACAAGATTAACTTTTTATGGTTTCACAAACAAAAGAACAGTTGCTTTATTCTGCATTAAAAAAAACTCAGGCCAGATGGTAAAATAAGTTATTATGCTCCTGAAGATTTTGTGTAAATGCTCAAGGTTACAGTTCAGGCCGCTTTTCCTGAGTGTTTAATTGTTTCTGAATAACTGCTGAATGTCTGCTGTTTGTTTGAAAACCTGTACATAATAGAGATGAATGTGAATATGTGAATAATGCTAATGGATATTATGGAGCTTTAACTCCTTCCAAGTTCTCTTTTTCTTCCCTATGGGATATAAAGAATATATTTAGGAGTGGGACGTTTATTCCATCTTCCAGGTATTTGTACTCTTGTCTTGGCATATTTACGAAGACACCTTGCACAAAAGTGTTGCCTTTTTGTGAGCACTGACTTTTTACATGTGATTAAAAATCAGGAAACTAATGTCACTGATTTCAAACATCTGATACAATCTTCCCTTAATACTTCAAACTCTGCTTCTATCCCACATCTAAATGTCTTTTAATGATAACAGGGATGTAAGAATTTCAGGTTTTCTTGGTGTTTCTCCTAGTATTGACCAATTATATTTGCACAGTACAAAGTTTACAGCTGGTGATAAGGCAATAATTGACAGAACTGCAGATCAAAATCAAGAGTTGTTCAAATGGCTTTAGATAATGTAGGATGAATTAGTTTTGATAGTTTAAGATGCTTTAAACAGCCAAGGTATGTGTTGATCTTTAAAGGAAACAGCAGGGACAAGCTATTTCTACATGAAGGAAAATTGCAAATCCGTGACATTTTGAATACTGCAAGAGAAAAAGAAACAGGGCTAGCACAGGACTTGCATGAGAAGGTTGGACAGAGGTCCCAGAAAGCAAACAAATATTCTGCTCAGTGCAATATGAAATACAAACTGACTTTCTAAGAAACCATTTGAGTGCCCATTATTCAATAAATTAGAAAGCCCGTCAATACAGAATTTCTCTTTCTAGTGTATGTAAGTTGATTGAGTATTAGCAAATAAAAAGGCCAATAGAAATTAAGTCAAATTGCAATAAGGTCTTATTTTTAAATAAGAAACATGCCTAGTTTGATTAGCTGTTTTAAGAATAAAGCTTAATAAGCTTTGAGTGCCATATTTGATATTTGATTTGGTTGGTCCGAAGTACACTAACAATAAATTAAGCCTCTTTAGGCTGATACATTTGAAAAAGGCATCATAGATTAATGACTCTGCAAGTCTTCATTAGCTCAAATTGGCAAAATAATTCCTTTTTGTTTTGCATGTTTCTGTCTAATTTATCATGGAGGTGATACACACAACTGTCTACATAATTCTTACTAAATTTTTTTTTTGTCTATAGAAAGGAGAATTCCTTAGAATAATTAATGAAAAAAATAGGTTATTTTGAAGAACTTACAATTATGTGGATTTTTTTTGGTCTGTTTTTTAGAAAATAAACCAATACCAGAAAATTGAAAGGTTATTTTAAACCCCAGCATAGACAGGGACCTGAGTAAGGGAGTGAAACCTCTTTCCCTGGGTAGTTGAAAGTTAAGTTATTGACAAATTAAAATTAGAACCATCTAGAAAATGATATGTGCTTGTGTGTAATAGGTGTCTGCAAAGTTCTGTAGTTATCTTTTTATCTGATGTCAGAATGTGAAATTTTGAAGAAGATCTTGAGTCTGTGATAAAGGAGGAAACTCCAGGTTGGTCAATGATCTAAACGAATGCCATACTCTCATGTAGGGGTGAAATCTGTGAACTTGTTATACTCCTCCTCATTATACTCCTCACTGAACATGTATTCAAGTGTAGCAGGAAAAAAAAGTCCACAGGTTGTTTAGGTCCTTGAGACTGTCCTTACCATATCTAAATTTTTAAGCCTCTTGCTTTATTGCTTCTTGCATAATTCACTTCTGAGGCAGGTGGGAAATGCGTGTGGGTATTTCTGTCTAGACAGTACTTTGTGGAAGCTGTTTGTTCTGTGTGTTACTGAACGATAAGTAAAAAATTATTTAAAGCAGCAGTTGGTTTTATCTTAACAGCTTAGTAACAATATTTGGGCACCCCAGACCAAGAAAGAACAAAATTTGAATATTAAGGATCAATTACTCTTGCAATTGTTCTATTTGATTTTGTAGTTAATAGGGCTGTATACTAAAACAAGTGTTTGTTTTCATATCATGCAGTGGATGTTCAGATGTAGTGCCATGCCCAGGCAAGCAGGGGCTTTATATACTTAGATATTGATACATAAGCCACAGTTTCTAAGTATGCATGGTTAGCTTTTTTTTTCCAAACAGATATTTATTCCTGAAAGTATTATTGCACTTTTTATCAGCAGTGGAACCTTGTCAGTATAAGCCCTTAATTCCCAGGAATTTTCCTGGCAGGCAGTCTTTGCTTTTAGGACATTTCAAATCCTTCTGTCCCTGGCCCAAATGATCTGCTAGAGTCTCTCTTGAACTGCAAGAACTTCATTATTAAATATAGATTTTTTTTTTTTACTAAAAAACTTTCAATATATGATTCTAATTGATTTGCTTTACACTTCAGAGGTGGATGTATATATCTTCTAAGGTGATGTACTTTTTTAAATATAATTTTAAACTGTCTTGCCCAGGAGAGAGCTGATGATGCATCTCCTTTCCTTCATTTAAGGGCAAGTCAGAGGTGAATCAGAGCATAAACTCCCAGTGCCCCATTGAGCAATATTTGATTTTCTTAGGTACACAGGTTGACCACTGATTTCAGCAACGTACAATGGAAAATATAATAGTTGAAACTTACAACAAAATCCTTAAAAGTTAAAATTTGATGTCTTATGTTTTTTAGTCAACAATTTATGAGATAAATAAGCAGATTTTACTTTTCTTAGACATAGTTTTTCATGTTTACTGCAACATAGATGAATTGCTCTTAACAGTTTGTATTCTGGGAGGACTAGTGTTTATGTTATTTGGATGTACTTTTAAATGTGAAAATTCTACTGTGAAGATTTCAGATATGGGATAAATTTAACAGTAAGAGAATCTCAGCAAATAATGGCCTATTGGTTATTATGCAGGGGCAAGAACTTCCACTGACACAGGTCAGGCTGTTTCACTTATTACAGGCACAAAACATGTGCATGTCTGCCCTATTTGTTTGATCCTGAAAGGTTACAGGGTTGCTACTTAGAAATATGACTGCTGTAATGTGTTTGGCTTATATTAAATCTGGTCAGGGATTAGGAAGATTTTCCTTTTGGCTATCTGGTATGTTTTTCAGAGAGGGACAAAATAGTATTTTATAAAGGTCATCTTTCTGATGCTGCAAAAATTAAGGGTAGAGTGCTTCCTTCCAGGTTCTAAAGCAACAGTACCCTCCCATGATAATAATCATCCTAGATTTTTCCATTATTCATTGCAGTAGCTACAAATACAACATAATCTCTAAGAATAAAAGGGAACATTAAAGTTTTGAATTATACACGTAAGATTAGCATAATAAGATAGAATTTTCAACATTAATATGAAGATAAACAAACCATGTTTTTAATTTGGATGTGTGCCTAGACCTCTGTAGTGCTGTTGATCCTATGAGCTTTTCTTATTTTATTAATCAGCATGAAATTTTCCTAATTACCTTAAAAATTAACACATTTTCACTGCACTAGGGTGATACACTATTAATTAAGTTCATCTAAGCTTCTGGCTACAGCAGCAAATGTTGTGATGGGAGTTGAGCTGACTGACCAAGTTTATCCATCAATGCTGGGGTGTAGTTGTATGGCTCCTTACCTAATATCACTTCTATCTGTTGCAAAGACTTTTAAATTTTCAAAAAGGAGATAAAAAGGAAACAGCTCTCAGTAATGTAGATATGTGGGACTGATGTCCTTAGGTTAGAAAGGAGACTAGAGGGAAGAGATGGAGGGTAAGAGGAAAAAGCCTCTTATCCATTTAAAGATGGAATGTATGCAGCCCTTAATCTATACAGAAAGCAAATACCTTACCAGGAATTACAGCTTCCAAGTGATTAAGATAGTCTGCTCTGTTAATAAAATGGCCTCAAGACCTTTGACAGATTTCAGGATCAAAGCTATTTCCAAAGAGCAAAAACTGAAAAATTGTAAGATGAAACTCTGTTTTCAGCATAAAGGAAAATATTCTAATTGTACTTTAGTAAGAATATCTTAAGTAGAAGTAGATTTCTTAGGGATTTTGAAAGAAGATTGTGAGAAGGAAAAACCCCAAGTAGCAGTTTCCTTCTATGCCTTCAAGTTTGTACAGATTAAGTTTCAGGCACACACAATTTTCTTTGCCAATGAGCTCTGCTACACAGTGACCAGCAGATGACATTTCACTCTCTGAAAATGAAAGTGGGGAAGGAGTTTTGTCTTCACTTCTGTGCAAACTAATAGAGAATAAAAACTAGTAACTCCCTGTAATCATACAAAAACTCCTGTAGAAGAGTGTTTGATGTGTCAACAGAAAGTATGCTCAGTGTATCAAGGTTTCTTCCACTGCTGGTTTTATTAAATAACGCTTCCCTTATGGGAGACTTCTGTACTCAGGGATCTGGACAAGATGGTAAAACTTATATATGTGACCAGAGAGAGTATTTTTAAGAAAATTAAACCAGTCAGTTGTTTAGGTCAGATTAACAAGGAGATCAGCATGTGGCATAGGAAACCAACACAATTCAAGAGAACCACTGAGGACATGGACCTGTCTTGTATTTTAAGATTTGCAAGTAGAATGATTGCAATGTATTTGTGTCTGACTTCAGTTCCACCACTAGCTGGTTTTCCCTGTGTTTGTCTCCTTCTTCCTTTTCTTTTTTTTTTTTTTTTTTTATTTTTTTATTTTTTAATTCTAGACCCTGTTCTGATTTTATCCTCCTGTCATTTTCTAAGTTTTATCTCCTGAAACAGCTGAAACAGTTTTCCTGTGCAAAAAGGACACTTTTGAGCTTTCAGATGTTAACAAGAACTTTGCACTATGTGACAATGTTGTTTTTCAGGAAGTAGAACATGCCCAGATTTTTGAAGTATTTCCTAGAAAAAGTGAAAAGTGTGCTTGTGACAAAAAGCCACTTCCTTGTCAAGCTGCTTTTCCAAAAACATGAGGACATTACAAGTTTTAGGTAGAGTAACATGAAAAGCTTTGAATGCTGAAAATTTCTCTGCTTTTTAGAGAGACAATTGCTTGGGATGGAATGTCCTATAAAAGCCTCATACAGAAACTGATGGTTTCAGACTGAAGTTGTCAGAAGCAGCTGATAGCAACTTTCTGTAGGAGGTGTCCAGGCAACCTTCACAGTCTGCTCATGTTAAACACATGGAAGCTTGACACTGCTCCTGGAGGAGTTCTAGGGAGCGGACAGTGTTATTTGGCACTCTGCAGAACTGAAACTGTAAGGCTCATAATTCATTCTCTGTCTTTTCTGCTTTGGGATTTGATGAATATGGTTCATTCTGTTTGGCTGACGGGACTTGGTTTGTCAGACCCATATATTTCGGTTCTGTGCGCATGTTTCGATGACAAGCTTGAAAACAAGGAAAGCTGGGCCTTCTAGAGTCCTAGAAACAGAAGTTTTTCCTTGGTTATATATTGAGTGTATTTCATCACTGTCACCAGACAGAATCTCATTTAAATAGAAAGGGCTGCCAGAAAGATAGAGATGTATAAATTGAAATGTAACTTGAAAATAGCTAATGGGTTCAGTTTCTTTCAGACTACTCCCACAAATAGGACTACAGATGTTTTGCTTAAATTCTGTACTAAAATGAATTTTCTGAGTCCTCCTACTTGGATTCTTGAGGTTAGGTATCTAGTAAATGTGCTAGCATTAAAAAGAGTTATGAACACTCACATCTCATTTTTTGACATCAGGCTGCTTAATTAGATGATTGATTAGGCACTCTTGTGTGAATTCTCAGTATACAGTTAAAAACAAAATACCTGCAAGTCCATTTAATTGGGAATTCGGTTAGAAAAATAAGAAGCTTGCAAATATCTAGGAAGACAAGTAAAGCTGAGGTGAAGCTGCCTATTCTGAGAGACAGAATTCTGTTTGCTGATGCAATTTATTATCCTTCAGTCTTGTAGTAATATTTATGAGAGGCAGAAGTTCAGTTTACATTCACAAGATTATATGCAACGTATTATTTGAGCAGCTTCTACATTCCAGTGGCTTGTTAGCACTGTGTGATTGTCAGAGTAATGACAACAGCACTGAGTTTTGTGTCTCAGCCTCTTGCTTTCCTTGGAGTGTGTAAATAGAAATTCTCTAGAAAATTAAACTGAGGATAATTAATACATCCAGTACCCATGATTCACCTGTGGGTTGGAATGCAGTTAGGGTTATTTTGAAATATATTTTAAAAGCTTTACTTGAAACACCTTTTTAATAAAGGGTATGATTATCTAATTTGCAAATCTGCCTCCCACAGAGTAAAGAGTAGTTTAATATGCAAATATTACTACAGAAAACTAGTGTCCACAACAAATGTAGTTTTAAATGACAGGAAGAATAAGGAATTCACCAGTTTTCTAAATAATCCAGTAATTACTTCAGTAATGGGTATGCCTTAAAAATTCCAGATGACCGTTACATTTATTTTAACCTCTCTAATTTTCCTGATTGGGCTATATTACAAGACATGATGAAGGAACAATAGAAAAAGCTAATAATAATCTGTTGCTTTTCTCCTAGAGGTACTCCGTGTCCTTTTGAAATGTAATATGCAATTTCTATTTATTTATGTAATAACATTTAAAAAAAATTGAACTACTTGCATATTAGGCTGTAATTATGACTGAGTAGATTTTCTAAAAAGAAAAATTGATAAGAGGGCAAATCTAAACATAAGCTGGCAGCCAAATCAGTAATGCTTTAATTAATACTGAGATAAACTGGAGTTACTACTATTTATCTTATAAGTCAGTGAGTATATTTTATAGTCAAACCCATTTAAGTATGATTGATTTTGCAAATGTGTCAGAAATGAACTGAAAATAAATTATATTAGAGTTTTCCACTGGTCATATGAACTGAAGTGGTACAGATTCCCTGGATTGTCCAAGACCATTATATGCTGTGTCACAGAACAAAACAATCTCCTCTTTGGAATATGAATTAATTTTCTATGTCTTCAATTAATAAGTTACTGCAGCAAATATAAATATGATGAAAATTGGTGGAAAAGAAGGTTGAAGATTGCCAATATGGTTATTTATATCTGATGAGACCTCTGCTTTTGAGCTGATCAGTGTTTGGGGTTATAGTTTGCATTCTGTTATCAAAATAGAGGTGTATTGTTACCATTTAACTGTTAGTAAAACCTGGTAATTTTGATGTTTATTAAAAGTGCATTTGTGGGTTGTTAGATGTGTAGCAAAATATTTTCTTTAAAATTACTAATTATTTAATAGTGTGTTTATAGTCTAGCAAAGCAGTCACTGAAATATCTGCCAACACATTTCACCTGTCCTCAAAAAAGCCTGATGTTGAAAACAAATTCATGCAAGTTTTCCTTGCAGCCTCTAGAATATGCAGTTGCTCTCCAGGCTGAGTCTAAAATGTGCTGTGTACTGTGCATGAAAATAGTTTTCAGTAGAGAATGTTAGACTGCCACAGAATACCTTTATTTTTCATATGCCATACTCTGTCTGTGTGTGAGATAATTTGACAGAAAATAAGATAGATAATCAGAGGTCTGGCAAAGACTCTGGTTTCTTTCCTCATATTTATTTTATGCTTTGAAGAGATGGAAAAGACACTTGTGAATAATTTTTGTTATATTTAAATGACAGCTTTAAAATTACTTGGAATTACTGTCTTTGGAGGGGGCTATTCAAGAGAGGAAACTTCAGTCTGTGTCTGAGGCCCAAAGCCTCATTCTTTAAATCCATAGCGTTAAAAGCATCAGTATTGAAATAAAGCGTAGAGGGATGAGCAGAGCTGTAACTGAGCTAAGTACATTGGCAGTTCTGCATCTGTCTCCTGTTTTTCCATGCTTTGATTGTTGTACGTGCTGGGATTGATGCAGTCATGCCTGTTGGATTTTCAGTAGAGCAGAGCTGGCTGAGGAAGTGCCAGAGAAGAAGGTCTAAATCACATGCTTCCTGCAAGCATCAGTGGGTGCATCTTTCCAAAGCTCTTAAGGGAAGAACATTTCTCTCTGAGGGCCACCAAGTACCCAGGCATTCATGCAACGAAGATGAGGTGGGATAATGTGCTCTCCCTTTTGCCTCATGAAGAAAAGTCTCTAACATTTTGCTAGACTGTAAGAACACAGTACTTCTTTCACTTAATTAAAGCAAAACATCTCATACATTTCTCCTTCTTTACTCCTGAGCAGCAAAAAGTGTTCCTTACTCATCTACAATGAGAATAGCTGAGAAGTGTTCTTTGGGACTTGATGCCTTAGTCTTAACGGGTAGGAAAGGAAGTGCTCATGGCTGTCTTGAACATAAAGGAGAATGAAATGGATGAAGGAAAAGTGTCCTAGATATGTTGGTTTGATGAGTGTTTGGAATGATGCAGGATTTTTGATATTATAGAGTATATAACCTGTGGGGTAGGTTCTATAGTAAAACATTTGATATGTCCAAAATTGTATGTGTGAGACATGTTCTGCCAGCAAAAATGCTACTTTAAATAACAGCAACAACAGTGGGAATATTGTTAAGGAGACTTGGTTTGGTTATAGATGCAGAAAAGTTAGCCTTGACTCATTTCTGAGCACACTTTTCTCTTTTGTTTGTACTCTTGTTTGTCAGTTTAACTGGGCAGACTGGAGGGCGAGCTGCACTCTTAGGCTGTGAGGCTTTCTAGACTGGAAAAATGTCCTTATGTTAACTGAATAGAAGCAGCACCTTGCAGCCTGAGATCTCTGAGTGCTCTCTTTCCTGCTTTGTAACATAAGGGCTTGTGATGGTACTTACATAACAAGGATGTTTTGAAGACAATCTAATTGGTTGTTTGTTGGCCCAGTCTTACCATTAAAAGGACTGTTGTAGTGTCTGACTAGCTACATAAGAAAAATGGTAACAAGAACACTGATAAATAATGAGAGACCTAATTCTGAAGGAGTTGGCTGAAAAAATATTTCATGGCAAAGTATCATTGCATAAGTCAGTCAAAACCCATGCAACAGAAGATGCTTTTAAAACCTTTTCATCTGGCTGAAACTTAAAGTACAATTTTACATTAATTTCATTGAAATATAGGTATTAGAAAATAATGAAATATCTATTATGTATTAAACAGACCTGAATTGCTGTGTTTAGTAGGGATGAACAGAAATATAATAAGCTAGTAAGATTGTGAGGTATTCTGAGAAAACGAACTTTTGTATGGGGGGGAAAGATTTTGCAACTAACTTTTACAGTTTGGCCTTGGAAGTCGCCTGTTCACTTTGTACACAGTTTGAGTAAGTGTGCAGTTTTACAGATTTAGCAGCAAAAGAATTCAGGGTGTAAAAAACTGAATTCCAACAGTCAATAAAAGTATTCCTAAACTAAAATATGCAACTAACATGAAAAGAAAATAGAGAAGGGATGCCAAAGAATTTCTGGAGGCAAGTAAAGGTGCGTAGGAGTTGCATGTTCTATTAACAGAAGAAAAGATCCCCACATAAAATCTAATTTTACTTTGCTACTTTGTAACTAAGACATTGCTATTACAAACTTCTTTCAATTTTATATGAATTTTTATGATAGTCTGGAAAATTAACTTTTCAATAGTTCAATGATATTTATTTCAAGCATGTCAAGTTAACTAATAATTTTTGTAAGACTTTTTAGTTTTATCCCAGTTAGAGCAGCCTGTAGTGAAGTATAGTTCCCCGCAAGGCTTTGAAGCTGCTGACTTGGCCTTGATACTTGGTGTCCACTATTTCTACTATGAAAATTCATCTTGACCTTCATGATAATCATGAGCTCTGGCTAACTACCAGTAGCCTAAAGACTGAATTTGGTTTTCCTCACAATCTGAGCATAATGTCTGGGACACATGTTCCATGTGCTAATGTCCAAGCAGAGCCATCATTGCTTTGCCTAGCAGCCTTTCCACTCCCAGTTTTTTTTTTCTGATTTTCTTTGTACAACTTGTATTGCTGCTCCTATTCCTTCCAAGGACCACATCCAAGAAGAGTCTACTCTATTCCCCTGTAATCACTATTAGATTTTTAAAGAGAATTGCAAGATCCCTCTCCTCCTCTCTGCAGACACACAGGGGGAGTGCACTAGCCCTGACATTCATGGCGATCATCTGCTGAACTTGATGAAATTCGTTGGTTTCTTCTTTTATTAAGAGTTTCTTTCTCTTTTAGAGGGGACCTAAATCTTTTTTAGAGATTCTTTTTTAGAGATTCCCCAGGTATCAGCTTGCACACGCTGAGCAGAGCATTGCTTCCCTTTACTGGCTAAAACTTAACTGTTGCAGCCCAGTTATGTGGGTGGATTTCATAGCCTCAGAGATGTATTAGATCTTTCAGATCCATGGATGGTGAGGCAAAATAGAGCCACTGGAAAGTGTGGCAAATGTGTTACTAATGTGATCTCATGGTTTTCTTTTGCCTAGAATGTTCCACCTGATTTGTCTATCTGCACCTTTGTGCTGGAGCAGTCTCTGTCAGTACGGGCCCTCCAGGAAATGCTGGCTAACACAGAAGAAAAGGCAGAAGGGGTAAGTCATTAAATATTCACCTTTCTTTATCTTGCAAAATAGTACTTTTTTCATATGGGACCACAGGTTTCATGGCTGTCACATGCTTATAGCATGATTGTGCTGAATTTTCCTCCTTTGCTATGGGAATGTCTGTTTTTTTTTGAAATTAAAAGCACTTGCAGTGTCCACTGAAGCTTGCCAGAGTTGTAAATTCGCAATTTCAATGTGCTGTGAGTCAGTATAGAGTTACAACGGTGTTTTAATTTGGCAAATCTCATAATGTGTCATATAAAGCTTGATCACTTCTTCTGAACAAATAAACTTTCTGAGCATTCCTGCCTATATTGGGTGAGACTGTCAAAAGGTCTTAAAATGACTTGGATGTACGCTGGTTGTGTCTGGAAATAATCAAATTCATGTGTATGCCCTGATCTAAAATATGCTGTGGCAGACCTTTAAGCTGAAGATAAAATATTATTGAGCTTGGTGGACAAGAAATAGCAGTCTGGAAAATGAAGGATATAGGAATTACTTAAATCCTATAAGAATTATTATTATTATTTCTAATAGGAATTAATTTTTTGACTAACAAATAGTTATTTACAAATAAATCATAGTAGTGTAATTACTGTTCCCTGCAGTGCAGTTAATTTGATTTGTTATGCTGTAATTGAGTGTTCCATATGCACTTTATAGTGTTCATCTGAATGCTATGCTCTAGCTCAAATCCTGTTAATTTTTGAGGAAGAGTGACTGTAAACATAGGAGTTATACAGGCAAAAGACAAGTAGGTGTTAACCATAAGTCCATCAGTCAAGAAAGCTGGCAGGAGATAAGCGTGACTCTGATATTTATGGGGATGCCTCAAGAAACCGAACTAATGTAAAGTAGTCAGTCCCATGAAATGCCAGGCACTTAGACTGAAAATGGTATTTGGGAAATTAAGTCTGGGAGCAGTCCCATGGATGATCCAGAGGGTGTTCTGCAGTGACAATTTGCTCCAAGAGAATGACAAGCATATCTGAGAGAAGAGGTGGTACCAGAGTAAGCAGATACAGGCTTCTAAATCCCTCTTCCCTTTGTGAATACTGAAACCAGGAGAAGCAAATTCACAGGGAAAAAATAAAATCAAAAGGACAGACATACAAAGGCATAATGTCAAAAATCACAGTCCAATCCCCAGGATGTACAGTGATAACTGTGTATGGCAACATGTGTAAAGTAGAGCAACAGTTTTCTTTATTTTTATTCCCAACAGATGTGAGCAGGGCATGAACTAAAGGAAGTATAGGGGAATGTGTGATAAAGTAATGCTATAGGGTAGAATGCAGTGAATGAAAAAGCATTCAATTTTTGAATATGAAGTACTGAAACTTTTCTTTAAAACATAAAATCAACTTGCAGATTTTCTCTTGCACTGTCTTTAGCAGAGTGCTGGGGCCATGTGTTAGGAGAATATTTGCTTTTAATACAGAGATCACACCTGGAGAACTTTGGAGAATGAACAAACTTCTGCAGAATGATTAGACAATGTGAGCTCAGGTATTCTGCTGGGAACAGGGCAGACTTAAGAGAGCTTTGTAGGGGGTCTTAGGTGGAATATTTGCACTAGTTCTGGACTATTTTGTGCACTTGATGTGAGTAGAAAAAGATTTTTGTAGGACATGCTGACCGATGATTCATACTACGTTTGGTGGTAATCTGGTATTTTCTGGAAAAAATTGCTGATGTTTTCTGTGCATAACCATGAAAGTCAGAATTCTGGACGCTTACACCCCTGCCTAAATAACACTGATGGCAGCTGCTCTGGTTTACAGTGCTCTGTACTCAAAGGTCTTCTGAGATCTGCACAGGAAAGATAAAGCAAAGTTCTGAGTGTGGTCATTATGTGGCTCTTGGCTATTTACAAAGTAGTTTACTGTGCTCTCAGCACCTATTAAATGCCAACACTAGCAGAAGATACAGAGCTACAGCTATACCAACAGAGAGAGATGGTGTTCAGTAAATCATAAATATATTTCTACTGCAACAGCTTCTGTAGAAATGCATTAGGAATCTGCTTGTGTCTCTTGCATATTAATATACTAATATTAGAGGACAACAATCTTGAAAATAATGGTTTGTAGATGAACACAAGGTCATGTTTTCAATGTCTATATTTTTCTTTTTAGTAAGTCTCTGAAAGCCAAAATGGTACTAAAATGAATGACTATGTACTTGCTGATAAATTAATAGAACTGACATTTGGTATCTGTATGTGCTTTCTATGAAAAATACATAAATTTTGCCTTTGCATTTATATTTGTAAGTCATAGGCCAGATACTTATATAGACAGCTTCATATCTGTTTGAAGCAACTGTTAAAAGAAATTTTAAGATACGAAGTAATTTGTCTTGCCTGAAGCACTCTTACCTTCCTAGAGAAGCATCAATTCTTTTTATCAACATAACAGTGCTTCATTTCATTTAGTAGAAGAAAGTACAGAAATTTTTTGAGAAATTGTTGCTATAAACTGGTTTCAGTGTGACCTCAGTGTTTTAGTGGAAAGAATCCTGCAAAAGGAGGTCTTTTCAGTTCTCAGTTACTTTTCATTGCATTAGAAATCATTAAGATGCTGTGCTTATAAGAGTGCTGGTTTGCCTTTTGTGTTGTGTAATCTCTTGAATGATATGTTTATATAATAGGTGTTCTTGTTATATAACAGGTAAGTTAGCAGTAATGTAATGGCTGAGTACTATGAACAAAATCTCACGCTGACTTGAGTCAGAACAATAAGCAGCTTTCTTGTGCCTAAGAAAGAATAACTGTGTGCACTTACTGGATTTACTGCTATTTCTCAATTAGTGTGCATTAAAGGTGCAAGGTTTGCTCTGCAATAAACACCTACATTTTTAGTGCAAGAGTCCCAAAATGAGAATTTCCATACTTTGTGAGATCCGTGATCCATCTATCTGAGTATACCTACTTGACTCTTCTGAACCAGATAAATGCTAGTATCAAAGGCAACAGTGGAAAACGAAGGAAATTTCCTAAGAAAGAATGTGTGAAGTGCTCTGTTTCTTCTAGGCACTGAGTAGTTATTTTGTGCTCTGAGGTTTCATCATTTCCCTGTAAAATAGTATGGTTAGCTCTGACAATTTTTTAAAACACTGACATTCATAGCTTGCTTGAATGGTTTCGGTTTCAAAAATAAAATGACAACCTAGTTTATTTGCTTAGGTAGCATTATTTTCACTTTTCATTTTAAACAGGTATTTTTTTTATATTTTGCTGGGGTGTGGAGTGCTACATGTATGTACCACTTTCATCAGTTCATCAGCAAGAAAGAAAGAAAAAACCAAAAACTAACAAACCAGAAATAGATGAGGAAAAAGGGAGGAATCTTGTGGAGATGGAATAGTAAATAATTGTATAATGAGGAGTATCATCACATAGTTTGGGCTATGGTGTGTTAGGCAAGCAGAATTACAGGTGCACAGTCCTAAACAAGGGCAACCTGCAGCCTAGGTATTATTTTGTAATATTTTTGGCTCATTTTCTTAGTGTAACTTTTTATTATTAGAAAAGCAGATGTAAGATAAAAATGAAAGCCCTTATGTTTTTATAAAGCATTTAAGACCATAAAAAGCATTCAGGCCATCTATTCTTAGCCTGGTTGTTATTTCCAGTGAACCTTCTCTGGACCCAAGTGCCTTGTATTTCACTAAAGCTCATTAGTTGGAGTGATTCACCTGAGAAGGTGAATCCATTGCTTCTGGAGTAATTTAGGAATGGTCATTGCAACTTCTTGGAACTGTGTTTTGCTTTGGATTCTTTTTCCTTTATCTTTTTGGATAGTTTGATTTTTTTATTATTTTTAAATAATTTAAATGACATCTTCCTTTCCTAGATTCAAGACCTCTATCATGTAGTACTTTCTTCTTAAAGTAAAAGTGATTAAATGCCATAATCAAATCAGTTCCTGGAAATTTTCCCTAATTTTCTTAAGAAATGAAGCCTGGCCATCTATCCATTAGTGCTCTTGAATCCAGCAACTTCTGCAATTTCTGGACAATATGAACAATATTAGAAACAGGATTAGATAGTTCTTTCAGATATGATGGATATTGGGTAGGAGAAATGGATCTAACTTTATGTATCCTATAAGAGGAAAGGAAGGCAGAGTTTTCTCTTTTACCATCAGCTTTTACCATCAAAGTTGATGGTAAAAACTTCTGAACAGTTTTTTTTCACTGACAAAAGGTGTCACAAGGACATGGGAAGGAAGTTGCCAGGTTTCAGGTGTGAGGGATGGATTTATAATTTTGTGGCTTCTTTCAGTTTTGAGATTTAAATGACTTTTTCATGAAAGTTAAGCAACAGACCTGTATATTGTATGCTGTTACCTGTCTCACATTTTATGACAAGGAGAATTATTTCCCTTTGTGCTCCTGTATACCCAGTAGAAAAGGGTGTCCAGAAGAAAAGGTATCCAGACATATTTGACATGGAAGAATGCCAGGTATTTACTTAGTCTCAGTTGGTTCAAAAATGATTAAGATTTCGTCTGAAAGGTTTTTCTTTTTAAATAATTCTCAAGCAAACATGCTGCCTGAAAAAGGTATTAAGATAAAAATTTGCCAACACAGTGTGCAAAATAAAATTAAGTGTAAAGTAATCTTCATAAAGCCCATTGCTATTAACTATTATTTGAAATGTATTTCAGAGGGTTTTTCATATGATTAAATATGAATTATTTTTTTCTAATGGGATAATCTGAGTATTCCAAACACCATTACCCTCAGTATTTATATAAAAAGGGGCTAGTTTGAACTTTCATTCTATTCTAATGCTTTTGTTTCTTCAAAGAGATAAAAACCAGTTTTGTGCACAGTGACTAGGTACAGGAAATTAAATTAGTTTGGCATTTAAAGGAAATTTTTCTGTAAGTGGACAAGCACAAAATCATCTATCATCTGTGTTGGCTGGAAAAAAGAATTCTTGTTATTATGCTGAGTTACACTTGGTTTGCCTGTGTTTTCTGAAATATATCAAACAGTTTCATTATATAAATTATATATATATATATATAATAATATATATTTTTTTTTTCCACCTTGTTATGTCTTTTATAGTACCTCATGATAATTGTAATCAGTGATACCACTGAAATGTGAAGATTTTGGATTATATTTTACATGCCATACCTGATGAATAGACTATATACCTATGTGTGTATTTATATATGACATATAAATACAGGTGTACAGGACTTGCTTTCACATGTCAGTGTGTTGTACATCTGTGTGTGGATGGGAGACCTTGTATCCCAAACAGGGGATTGCTCTTAACTGCACCATCCCAATGGAGTGATTGAGAACTCTATTAATAAATTGTCTTTTACAGAGATGTAATTAGTTTTTGTCAGCAGTGGTAAAACATTCTTTTCACTCTGGTCTACCTGAAGACTGGTGAGTGCCAAACCATTCCGATTCTACCGCTGTACCATACATCCACAGGAAAATCTCATATCATTGGGAGGGTGTAGAGTAAGAGACATCTATTTTGGTGAGAGCTTCTGGAGCTGCTGTTTGTTGATCTGTGCTTTGTTCTCCCAACACAAGGTATATGCATGGGCTTTTTTTTTGTTCAGGTATATGTAGGAATATGAGACTCCTCTAGTTTTTTTTTTTTTTGTTTTGTTTTGTTTTTTGGGGTTTTTTTGGGGTTTTTCCCCCCAGTTTTATCAGCAAAGTATTTGGAACAATCAATTCCTTTGCTAATGGCTAGGTTTCATGCTACATGAACTGCTTGCTGGTAAAATCATCTACTCTTGGAGTGTAATGTGTTTCCTTTGGAACTGTGTTTTGATGACTCCAGCAGGACAGATACACCAAACTCACTTATCCTCAATGGAACCCAGTGGATTTCCCTCAGCTGCTTTTGTGGCCTTTCAAGTGTCAGCTTTTTGATTGTTTACTAGAATAGAGTGCAGTAGTGAAATAGGTAAGGATTTCTTTGCATGCCACCTGTAGAAGGAAGGTGAATGTATAAGTAGTTACAATTTCTGTTTTGAATGACATGATAAACTAGGTACTAGAATAGATTAGATGAGCTTAGGACTCTCTAGAATTTATGTTGAAATGATTTTAAGTGCTTATTCAGAAAATCATACTGTATTTGGTATTTTTACTTCTGAGAAAACTTGAAGTATTTTTTTTTGGATTTGTCTTTCTAGACTTCATTATACAGGGGGAAAATTTGCTCTCAGTTGCCTTAGTAAACTTGAAATTTATTTACTTTTAGGCAAAATGAAATGTAGGTTTAAATCCCTTTTCAGTTTCCTGCAAATTGATCTTAGTTGCTGTATTATCTACTGAACACTTCAGTGTGCAGTTTGCTGCATTTTCCCCAATATTTATTTGCCCAGCAGCTGTACTATTCTAATACTGCATGCCATGAAGATTAGCTGTGCCTGGCAGCTCTATCCTGTCCTTGTGGCTGGTAATGAAGATGTGTAACTCTGTCCATGCCCATATCAACTCCTGAGGGCTGGTCTTCCAGAGAGCTGCAGGGTCAGAGCTGGAAGCAGACTTCTTCTGTTTGATACTTTTGGGTGTTCTCCCAGCCCATCTGAAGAAGAACATTGGTTATGGAAGGAAAAATCTGATTGTGGAATGAGTACTCAGTGGAGCACTCCGGCACTGTTGCAGTCTAACTCAGGGAGAACTTTAGCAAATTCAATTCTGCCATTGAAGCAGAATGGAAAAGTGAGGATTAAAACAAGAATTGGTTCAGATTCCATGTGGTCCTAGGGAACAAACTGAAAATAGTTGGACTAAAAGTTGCTGACTGAATAGAAGCAATGTAGAAGTCACTGAAACTGGCATTTCTATGTATTGAGCTCCCATGAGGACAGCTGAGAAATACTGGCAGATAGATTAGGATGAGGAACTCAGGGTGTAGTGTGTCTCTTTCTACCTTGGATGAATAAAGAAGGGGATTGGTTGTTTTTATGTCTTTTACCTATAGGTAAAATTCTAAAGGTATTATCCCTCTGCCATCTATAAGCTATGGCTTGTTAAAATGAAGTATGGCAACATACTGATGCTTTTCAGTAAAGATTCCCAGTTAATTCCTGAAAGAGTTTGAGGGTTTTTTGGGATGAAATTTAAGCACAGCAAATTGAAAATGATACAGTTAAATTTATCTTCAGAATCAAATCCCTTTTTTTTTAATCAGCAGTTGGAATTGATGTACTAAAGGCTATTTAGGCAAAATGATGAAAAGATAAACTCCACCAAATCCTCAGATTCAGATGCTGTTCTAGAATGTTGAAGAGTCTCAGTTTTGCTGCTCAGTCCTCTATAAAGCTGAGATAGTCTCCTAAACCATTAATTTTGTTAATTCTACCAGATGTCTCAACATAGATAGTAACATACTGAGTTTTTAAACCAGGCTAGTATAGATAAGCATTTGGAATCAATAGGCTAAGCAGTGATTGATACTTGCATTTTTTGCTGATTTTGTTAGTCTTCATACCTCAGGACTGATTTATGCATGTGTTTAGGACTGTAGCTGATGAAAACTACACATAAAACAGTGCTAGAAATTGGGTCCTAGTCATATCAGACCAACTTCCCTGCTTTGTGTGTCACATTGATTTTAGATTCTTTAATTCTATTAAATTAGATTCTTTAAATCTATTAGTATGTCATATTGTGACATATCAATATTTCACAATATTGTGAAAATATTTTATTGTGAAAATTGAATTAATATTTGTGAGGTTACCTTTGCAGTAGTGAATATCATAAAATGAATAGGATTTATTTGTTTTGTGTTTGGAAGACTTTTTTAAAATCAATATTTAGTACAATGGTTGCACAACAAGCTGGAATGAAACAATATAGTAAGTGACCACACTCATCTATGTTTTGCATGAGGAAGATTTGATGTTAAAAAGATTATGGACACGTGAAAGGCTGCATCATAAAACAGTGATATTTTTCTGTTTGTCTTAAATTTGTTTACTTCTTTTTTAAAAGTTAGCATAATTTTTTGAAAACATCAAAACCTTAGACTTTAGCTTAGTCAGAAGTGTTTTGAGATACTAAATTGTTCATGGTATATATGATTATTGTCTGCTACAATTCTACTACTACTGATTGTACCAAGTGCAGTTTTACATTAATCTCTCAGCTGAGACAAGGCTTGGAAAAAGTTATACTCAGACTTGGTATTCTCTGTTGTAATGTGCACAGCTGTAAGATGAATTATTTGTAAAGCCCAAGACCTTAAATTAAAGAAAACATAACTTTTACTTTTGACCAGTTATATTGAGATTGGAAGTAATAATTATTCAATGTTTTTAAACCAACTGCTTATACTCAATAAACACCTCATAATATATATGAAAGCTCTCCATATCTCTATTTGTCTTGTAATGGCTTCTTATAAGGGTAGCTTCTGAAATGTTTTGCTAGGTTGGTTCAAAATTTAGAAAAGGAAGGATCCTTTTTTCCAACTCATTGACTTATAATAGCAAATTAAAAGAATATTTTGGTGAGTGGTGTAAAATGTTATCGGTGTAGGAAATGCATAGCAGTGCTACAGAGGCTGGCAGTGTGGAAAACGTTAATTCTGTCTGCACTTATGTGCACCAAGAAACTAGAATCCTATCAGCCAGCTTGGTAGGATCTCAGCAGCTGGAGCTGGGAGATTACACATGGGAGTCTCCCTCTTGAAATGTGCTCAGTGTGCTCAACCTTCAGGAGTTACCAATACCTTCTGTGGTAATTAAAGAAAACAACAGAGCACCCTTATCCTCAAATTCAGTCAAGATTTTTGTAATGGGAGTTTGTTCCCAGCTCTCCTTATCCTGCAGGCTTCAGCACCTTGGGGTGCTTTTGATTCTAATGGTGCTCTATATGCATCATAGACTCCCATATTGTTTAAGTTTGGATGTGAATTGTCCTCCCCAAAGGGGTAACACTTGAGCAACACCAACAAGGGTGGCATTAAAAGAAGAGATAGAGCTGGTGTAGTGAGACTGAGCAGGACTGAACAGACTGGATTCCTGTCTTGAACAGGAAATGGGAAGGATTTGATTTTGGGGTGGGTTCATCTCTATATTGCCTCTGTGGTCTCTGTATTGCCTCTGTGGTGTGTCTGTCAGTTGCTGATAAACATGCACAGTTTGTTGCTGCTGTCAGTGAACTCTGTTGCTGAGCAAGTCTGGATAGGGATGTTCTGCATGAGGATTCATCTGCATGTATGTAATTGCATCTCCTCAGGGCAATAGTAATGTTGAATCCATGGTGGCTGCATCACTGAGAAAATCTATGATATCTTAGCAAAAATAATAGGTTTAGTGAGAACAGGTGTTATTTCACTTCTCCCTGGAACAACCATTAATCTGTGGAGAAATTATTTCTTTTGATGCCCACCTGTTCCTTAGGGACTCTGGTAGTGTTGATTCACCAAGAAGGTTTCTGGTTCTATAATGTTTTGTTGGAGAGTCAGCAAATGGTTTGTTTCAATGATTATAATGAGACGAGCCTTCCAAGCAGGTGAGTGTATGAGTCTTGTATCTAAATACTACTGCAGTGTGAGAGCTACACTATTTCAGGTCTAAAGTTAAAATACCTATGTTTTGTTTCTCTCTTATCATAGAGAATTACCATTTTTAAATTACTTATCAGGATGGTAAGAACTCTTGAGCTGGGGGTGGAGGGAAGGAAAGTGAAAGAAATGAAGAGGTTTAAGACCAGGGGTGTTAACTAAACAGAGAGAGGCTGGGAATGGGGAGCAGCTCTGTAGGCAGAGTTGAGATTCTGTCCCTGGCCTCCAAATGCCTTTTCTGTAGCTGAGTCTGGGACCTGAGCACAGCAGAGAAACCTGAGTGAGCAGTGAACCCCTGCTCTTCACAGGGGCACTGACTTACCTTTTTGAGTGGTAGGATCATCCACCTATAGACCATGAGTTTGCCTCAAGCTCAGGATCACTCAGCTTTTCCTAAACCTGGATTTTAGTTTTTTAGTGTTTGAGTGGCCACTCTTGTGAACAGAGCCTTGTTCTCTCAAGGTTCAGTCAGAACTGCAGGCTCTGGGACAGGGAAGGGAGCTGCCCCTGCCTGCAGCACCCTGTGCATCCAACCTGCTGAGCTGCCTCTGGCTTCTGCGGTGGGGAGTGAGTCCCACGCCAGGAGGATCCATTTTGGACTGTTTGCAGGATCCCAGCAGCAATTAAGGCTCCTGCTGTGTTCCTGCAGGCAGTCTGGATTGACTTCTTCCTCTTCAAAAGCATGCCTGATAAATATACATGTATACACACACACACACGCACATATAAAAAGACAGGATGTGCTCTCTATGATGCTTCCTGACCTCGTTGTATGCACCTGTCCTTCATTTTTCCAGTGAAAATTGAAACCTATTTTTTAGAGTACATGGTAAGTGAGAAAGGGAAGTTTTATCCCCACATAGTTAGGTTTTTGATCTTGATCCATAAATATTTTCTTTTACAAACATGATAATTGCTGAACTCTGAAAATTGTCCTCCCTTTCCCCTACAGTCTCCTCTTTCTGCCTAGGCTACAGTCTTTTTAGCATTTGCTAGTCTAACAGTTAGTTGAACTAATCCTATAGTCTTTTAAATAATAGCCATTCCCTCTGTGTATAAATAGATAAGATGTTGATTTCCTTTTTTATGTGATAGGGGTGAAAGCTCAAGCCTTATTTTTCTTAATGGAAGTGATGTACTTCTAAGTAAACAGAGCAAAGAAAAGAAACTTGACAAGAATAAAGGGTATTCAGGTTTCTGCTAGTAAACCTGTGTTCTAATTACATTGGCTGGTGTCATCTGCTTCAGTCTGGGGAGTCCTGAATTGTTGTATATGACTTTTGTAGGTAATGCTTGTTGCTGCAGATACTGCTGATAGAGTGGATTGTGCTTGTAATGATGGTGGTACATGCAGCTTCCACTCCTGAGGCAGCCTTTGATAGCTGACAGTCTGTTGACAAATATGCAGAACACTCACTTTTTTTGAAAGATGTTTCTATTTAAAAAAATATTGGGATGAGTCACAAGATAACGGTAAGCAAATAGCAGAAGCAAAGTGACAAATTTGGAAGTCCTGTTTTTTCTTACTGGTGATTATTTAATGTAGTAAATTGACATAGTCTAGTGTATATGTAGGTCATTTGGCAACAAACTATTTTAGTTATCTAGGTATTCATGCGTTTTGCTCTTCCTGTAAAATTCCATTTCCAGGTGGTGTTTGTTTGTAAGAATATAAGTGATTTACTGGGTATAGCTTGGCTTCTTTAAAAGAACTTGTGCATTTGCCCAGATTTTAATAATGTCAGTAACTGATTAAATCCTTTGGCTGTTCCAAGAAATTTCAGGTGGGGTTTCATATTCTCTCTCCTCAGCCATATGCCACTATTTTTTAGGTACATTACTTAGGGAAATACAAACCTTTTCTCCTAAAGAAACAGCTTCTTGGTGGGTTTGGAGATCTTCATAGGGACATATGAGGCAGCTGGAATTTGCCTGTGTGCAGAAGACCACAGTTCTCTTTCTGTGTGCTTTCTTGGTGTTACTGCAAGCAATATGAGACTCCAGTGCTTCTTGTGACTCTGAGTATTCCAGGATGCTGCAAAGTATAAAATAAAACATTTTTAGGGAACTGAGAGCTTTGGGTGGAAAAACACAGACTTGCTGAGTTTTGAGACTGCACAACCTTTTTGTACCTCAGATGTCTGACCCTACCCAGTTTGAGTCCTTTCTCAACTCATGTATGCCATGGTATGAGTTGAGAGAAGAAATAGCACATGCAATAAGCTTTCTACTGAGATTTCTTCTTTAATTCCAGTAACTTTTCCAACTTTTCCCAGTGATACTAGAATAATTTTCATAGATCACTTCAAGATTTTATTGTTTTGATGTAAAAAGTGTAAAGAAAAATAATGCCTTAACACAAGTAAAAGCTTAAGCAAGAGATTAATGAAATAATCTGATTTGTGGATCTTCATGGTTAAAATTGATCATTTCTGCTTGATATAGTTTATCAGTGAAGTACAAAAGTTATTTTGTTACATGAAATCTCTCTTATTCTTATTCTCATCTTATTCTTCCGCTTTCTTTTTTTGCCCTAGTGTCTTATACACAATGTCTTTTACCACAGGTCACTCTTTGAAACCTTTTGTAGATAGGATGGGATAGTGTTTAGGGCCTTTCCACGTAACTTGACATGTAAATCTCTTGAGGATTCAAAGCTGCAAATATAGCTGTTGGTTTAAATATAGTAGAGTAGGAAGCATTTTCTATATTCTTTCTTACATGCTTATTCTGCTTGCATTTAAAACAGTTGGGAAATTTTGGTTCATAACGATCTCCTTTTTATAGTCCAACTGCATTCCACAAAGGGAAATTTCCTTTCTTTCGCTTCCTAATTGGAAGGAATCCTAACTGGATTTTTCATTTCCAGCACTTTCTTTTTCTTTTGGCTTATTGGATCACTTCAAACTGAGAGCAAGACTGGACTAATCACGAAGTCAGATTCAGAGAGCCAAAATGGGATTGTCAATGTGATTATTAAAGGGAGTGATGCAAACACATAACATTCACTCATGTCTGAGTGAAGACTTCAGTCTGTGGGAAGTGCTTAGCTAAAGGTTTCATTTGTTCTGCACCTTGGCATAACCAAATAAATGGACTACTATTGAGTTAGTTGTCTTTCTAATATAAACCTGACACTGATTTTTGCACTGATTTTAGAGTACAACATTTAAAAACAGGTATCTGTTTATTTAGTGTCAATATACATTTTTTCCTTTTTTTTTGTTAATTTATTTTAATAGCTTTTACTTCCTTTATTTATACTGTGATTTTTGGCTCTGCTGCATGGTTTTCCTTATCTTGTGAGACTGATTGTTTCTATACATTTTTGTCTCATTCCTGTTACTAACAGGAGAGCTTAAATTTGGTGCAGAGCTGATTGACTTACTGACAGAGCTGTCTGCTTACTGACAATAATATCCATATTTTCTTTCCTTCCTTAGTAACATTACTTCTAGAATGTCTGTATTTTCTTCCAAATATCACAATCTTTGCCTTGCCCTCCCCTTCCCTCTCCTTGTTCTCCAATCCAATTATGTTAGAGAAGCACTGAAACGGATACAAAAATAACTCATATACAACATGAGAAAATAGACATCAAAAATATCTTTTATTTAAAAGTCTCAGTAAGATTATGATAAAGCACTTTAATTAAGGCTAGGAGTTTTTTCAGACTTGTGTACTCATAAATCTATGTCAGATTTTATTAGGAGAATGAAAGCATTTGGTTGCACAGGTTGTGTGTGAATTCAAAGCTGAAGTGTTTCTGTAATATGAAAAAATTTAATTTCACAACCTCTACTCCAATAGTTGACAACTTCATTTTTCAGGAAAATGCTGTCTGCAAAATACCCATTGGTAAGGCAACGTTCTAGCTAAATTGCATCATGAGCTTATTAACTCCCATCTAATCATCCAGTCATGGCTGATTAATCACTCCTCCTGGTGCCTTGTTTTATTAAAATCTGTTTTCTGTGCCACTGGCCAGCAAACTGCTGTCTAATTTCATGTGTAGGATAGTCTTTGCTGTGGATTAAAGTGAAGCCCTTATCCTCTGATCTGAAGGGCTGTGTGAAGGAATCATCACACGCAAGAGTCTTGCATGTATAGTTATCCTTCTGTGTTTAAGGGATGGGGAAAATGTGTGCATCCTCACAGAGCTGAAAAGCTTTCCTGTGCTTCTAAGACAGAATGGAGCCATTTTGGGATAGGAATTCAACTGTAGCTGGTGGATTTTTGAATATTCAAATCACCTATCTCCAACTGTGGAACTCTGAATTCATTAATTACTTTGTATTAGTAAGCAGCAAGATAACACGGAGAGCTGGCAGATTTGTCATTTTCTCAGCATGGGAGGAGGGCAGAAGTAATTTCATCTCTCATGCCAGTGGAAAGAGGTAACACCTCCCATTTCTTTTAATAAGTGTTCTGTATGTTAATGAATAAGCCAAGTTACCAAGGTACTTCCTTAAAAAGAAGTATGAAGATTGGCAGTTAAATGCACTCTTGAAAATTTAAGCTCTCTGATTCACACTACAGTAGCCTAGTTAATAACCTATTTGAAAGCTAACAGCAGCTGTGAATATGACAGGCTGAAAATGTTTTCATTTTCAAATGTTTGCCAGAAGAACCCCCACATGTAGGAAGGAAGAATCAGAAATGAACCAGAGGTTTCTTGATATAACAAACCAGAGCTGTTTTAGTTCCCTATTACTGACCTGAAAATTTTCTTAATCAAACTTTTGGGCAAAAGGGCCAAGTTATAGTTTTTTATTTCTATACTTTGAGTTTTTTTTCATTAGTCTAAGGGTGGGCTACAGGTACCAGTCATAACTCACTTGAAATAACAAAGTTCAGTAATTTTCTTAATAAATGATTTGAGTAACTCTTTATCAGATGGTGGTGTGTTATAAAGAGGGACAGATTTGCTATGTCCAACAACTTTAGCTTGTCTTTAATGCAAGGTTGGCCATCCCAGGCTTTTGAGTTTACATGAACCAAGTGCTTCTTACTGCAATGAAATAAAGTGACAGAAGGAAGAGGAAGGAGAGGAAGAGGATCTTAGTATTTAATGCTGTGTGGGTTTTTGTATCATGTAGATGGACATACATCCTTGATACCACTGGAAAACTTTATGAAAAGATGAGCTAGAGTCTTATTCTACTTAAAATACTGACTACACATTTTAGTGATGCCATACTGCAAACAGGAACTGGAAGTAAAACAGTGGGGAAAAATGCATGGAGCTTTTAAAGAGAAACACATACTGTCATCTCCTCCTCTGTGCACCTTATTTAGCAGCAGAAGTGATTGTTAGCAGGCCATTTCAAATAAGGCACAAAAAGAATATGGCTTGGCTTTGATTAACTGCACTTTGATCAACTGCAAGTACTGGAAAAGATCAAGAATGGCAGGCACAGTGTTTTTGCACTCTGCTCATCCTCAGGGTCAAGCAAGGACAGGAATAAAATCAGCATCTATTTCAAATCACAGAATTGTGACACACAAATACTTCTGCCCTGGCACATGGGCCCGTCTTTAGTGTGTGTACCATGTTTGGGATGAGGATGCCTGGCATGAAATAAAACATTTTTATTATCCTAGACAAGTTTCCTATTTTGGACATAGATAGCAGCAAGCCTTTTTCTGGCCTTACCATGACCCTTGGAGTGCTAATTTGCTCAAAGTTTTCTTTCCAGGGTGATGGTCAGTAGAAAATGATGTTGGGGGGAGAGAAGTTATTTTGTTTCTACCCAGTAACATTTTTTGATCTAAGTTACATGCAGAGAAGGAGTTAAAGCAAATAGACATGAAAGCGCAGCCCTTGCAGTGTCTTGATGACAAAAGCCTACACTGGAAGACAACCTTGGGCTGGAACAGAAGGCATATCATTAATTAGCTTGTTAGATATTAAATTCAGGAAGTCAAGGTGTCGATGAAGCTAATCAAGTGTTGTAATAGAAGTAAAGAATACAATTCAATTTGGAATGTAGTTCAATTCTACTTATTCTCACCTTGCTTATCTTTATTAAAGTTTTAGACAAAGATTTTGCTATATGTTCTCAGTTTCCACAAGAGAGAAATGGAAAAAAAAAGCAACTTTTAAAATAAGAGTTTGGTTAAGATAAATGAGTTTAAGTGCAGGGGAAGGTATAACATCTACTAGTGAATGATATACATTTCTTCATTGAGATTTCAGTCACAATCCCGTGTGTGGATCATGGCAATATATTATAATTATCATGGCAGTCCTCATAAATTGTTGTAGAGAATGTGATTATCCGGAGTCAGCTGAGATTCTCCTATACACTGTGAAATAAAATTCCTTAGTGTTTTTGTGTGCTGCTCAAGGAGATGAAAGAAAACAGAATACAGAATTAGGAATGGGAGGTTGTTTTCATGGCTTAAAGTAGCTTACTTTGTAGCTTGTGCACTCATAATTAATGCCTCTGTATTAGTGGATATTCAGCACATGTTCTGTGATCTTGCTTTCTGTCACATTTAAAAAATGAAAAAAAACTCCTTATAATGCCAGCAAGATCCCTCTTTATTTCTCTGCAGTTAGTTCATGGCTCCTTATGATAAAGAGAAAGTTGGGGGAGCAGAATAACATTTCTGCTCTTTTAACTGGCTTTTATGTCTGGTTAGTGTAGTTCTGGGTATCTGCAGTGCTTGGGAAAAAATGATGAAAAAAACCAGCTTTCTAGTTTGGATTAAATGCATTTAAAATGAAAGGTTGACTGAAAAGATTGGAGCTCTGATGTGCCCCTGAAGAGAAGTCAGCAAGTGCAGATCAATCTGAGTTTTCTGGATTAGCATAGCAGTAAATTATTAGCCAAATAATTGGCTGTATGATGTTCTTACTAAAGCAACCTGAAATTTTAAGGGAAGTATTAAGACTGTAGTATAGTGCTCTCTTCTAGTTCAAGGAGGGAAATTATTTCATCATTCTAAATGCCATCTTTGATCTTTCGCTTGATTCTTAGAACAAAACTTGTAATCCTTGGGTTTATTTTCATGGCACTACTTGTATATTTTAGATGCCCAGATATATGGGTGCTGTACCATTTTATTATCCACTGCTCTCCAGTTTCAAGTGTCATAATTTTTACTCATTAACTTAGGTGGATGGCTACTTGCTAGCAGTAATTCTTTTGAGCTCAAATTAGTAGCTTTCTGTAAAATGATTATTGTATTATAAGTAGCTCACAGTCACTAAATAAATTCCAGACATGATATATCCTTCAGTCTTTTCCTAACTCTCATGTTCTCATGGAAAGATAATAATTCCTGTACTCAGAATTGTCATATGGAAATGTACTCACTAAATTATGATATCCAGTGTTAGATAGGGTCATATTCTTTTTTTTTTTTTTTTTTCCCCAGAAAATCTTTGAGTACTCAGGTGCATGAGGAAAAAAAATTTTCTAAGTAGCACACTGCCTTTGAGGTATATATGTTATAATATATATAACATAGAGGATCCTGCATCCTCTGTTGGAGGAAGTGTTGTAAATCCAAATACTCTTTGGGTAAAGAAAAAGAGAAAAAAATCAGTATATACATACGTAAACGTTTTGTTTTTCCAAAAAATATGACTTAATGGTCAGGAGACAAAATGAGCTGGATGAAAAAAAGTTACTGAATTCCAGGGATCTGGGTGTTTTTTCTGACTAGGCAAAAATTCCTGTGCTTTATTAAATAAATGATGGTACTGTTCTTTTGGACTGTGTCTAATGTAAAGTATGATTGAAATGAAGCAATTACTGTGAGATGCCACAGTGGGAGGTAACTTCAGAAGTGACTGCCAGTCCCTTCATACTATGTCCCCAGCCCATCCTGAATTTTAAAGCATCCTAGACTAGTTGAAAGATCTATACCTCCTAAGAGGTGAACAAGTCAGCAAAACCTGAATTATTTATGTAGAACAGGTAATTTCAAGTCCAAGAAAATTAAGCACTTCAAAAAAGTGAGGTAATAAAATGTGGTCTGGTAGAAGAGAATGTTAGAATTTGTTTACTTGTTTGTTCACTCTCTGGTGTGTATGTGAATTTTCTGTTTGTTTTGTTTTGTTTTGTATGTTGGTTTTTTTTTTCAGTTCTCCCCTTGGATTAATGACCAATGCATATATAGCAACAGAAGCTTTGAATCTTAGTGTTTCCTGAATTTGGATGGGTACTGGGAAATCCAAGGGAAAAGGGTCCCTGTGGCTTCTAGTCTTGAAGGCAGACAAAAGATGGAGGTGTCAGTGTGAAACAGAATCTGTATTTAGATGTGCTGTGAAGCATTTGCTTGCTTGTTTTCTGAATCATAGCTTGGATCTTAGATACATGTGCTAGACTGAGGTATCAGCCATTTAATTTCTGTTTATGTGAGCTTTGCATTTATTTTGTCTACATTAGGACAATTGCTCTTGGATATGAGTAATCTTATTTATCTTTACCTAACCTGTGTTCCTAGAAATTTCCAGATGAGTAAATATAATATTCTAGCATGCCTTTTTCCTCCTCCAAGGGAGATACTAAATGACAAGGTCACAAGTCTTCCAGAATAGGTTCCAAAAGCAGAAAAAATTTTATTTGCGTAAGTTACACAGAAAAGTCTTAGAATTTGTGTCAAAGTGGCCTGTAAGAAAGAAATGTCTTTTTGTGACTTGAGTCACTCAAAGGACTCTCCCACAGATGAAACAGGAGCACAGCAAGACCTGGGAGGGCTCTGACAAAGCTCACAGCAGAAGGCCTATAAAATACAGCTGTAATTACATATGGAGGATCTTATTGTGCTATGTACTGTACCACACTTTCAGAATCAGATCTCTGGATAAATTCATAATCATTCCCATGTAGGTGTCAAACTGTACGCTTTGACAAGTGTACATGCACGATTCAAGTGGCTGTCCTGAGAGACATTCTATTTAAACATGAATTTACCAATGCAGAATTAGTGTGTGCAGTGTATAAATACTTGGAAAATATTGCACATGACTCATTAAGCTATCCAGTGTCCATAAAAATAAAGTAAGTGGACAATTCAGCAATTATAAGGCAATTAAGTGTGAAACTGATAATGGCTGTTGAGCTTTGAGTGGGTTCTCTGATAACAGTTGAGGCTGCCTTGTTCACTTACGCTTTGGGACAGCACTTTCTTCTCAAAGCAGGGCAATAAAGCATGCATCACCTCTTTCTAGCATTGTCACACAGGCAAATTGCTTGCAGTGCTGTTTTCAGAGCGTATAAAATTTTACCAAAACAAAGGATGTATCAAAGGCAGGGTAATAAAAGAAATACTTGTACATAAATCTAACTTGGCTATTCTTTACTCCTTTTTTTTTTTTTAAGACAGTGTAGTTGCTTTTAGGAAAGTGTAGTTGCATTTAGATTTAAATCAATGCTTACTTTTATAACTTGCTGACATCTTATCAAATAATTTTTTATCTTGTATCTGTTTTAATACATTTAGCTGTCTTTGAGGAGGCATTTCTGCAGCTGTGGTTGATAACAAAAGTCACAGTAAAGATTGCTAAGAAAATAAATAGGGGCAAATCAGAATTTTGTGTAGCACTGAACAAAAACATAAAGCTGCTCTTTAATTGAAATGTATATTAAAAGTGAGAAAGTTCACTTTCAATTGAGCTATTTTAACAGATGAGAACTAAATACATTGCCTTTTATTACAGTAATTTCACAAGCAAGTTGACATCCAGATATTACTGGTTTTGAAAATTGCTCCTGCTTTTCTCTAAGCTATCTTAAATTATTTAACTTTTATGTGGCATCTGCTAACAAAAGGTCAGTATGTGAATACTGTAAAACCACTGAAGGCACGATATCATGCAGCATTTTCTGTGCAAAGTCCAGAGAGCAATCTGCTACAGATATACTGCTCTTGGTGCCAACAAAGTATTTAATAGGTAGTGGCATACTAACTGTTCTAGTAGCTGAATTGTGTTCTAGTAGATATTATCAATCCTATCTGAGACTGTAAGATAGTCCAAAGACTTTTTAGAGAGAGTAATTTAAAATCTGTTTCCTTAATGAGTCCTGAAACAGTTTTGGTAATGTAAAACCTTAAGCTTTTGGAGCTATTCTCACTTTCCCTGTAGAAGAAATGGATGACATTTTTATGTGCTGTTCTCTGTTCTTATGCAAGATATTCTCATATGCTGCAGGTTGTAGGGTCACGGTTTTACAGGTACCCCTAATTTTAACTTCAATATTATAACATTCTTTAAAATGACAAACCATGAATAGCAGCAATGAAACCTTTTCAAGTGAATGATGTTCACTAATGGTGGAGCTTTAGTCAAGAGGAAATGTAGAGACAATTTGTAGGATATTCTTCTATATTTGTAGGATACAAATGGTACTGGTTGGTACTGAATACAGTGTGGAAATAATTCAGCATCAGTCTTCCTTTTCTGCCTGTTATCTGATTTTAGAGGGACACTTTTGACTTGTAGAATTTGAAGTGCTTTCCACAAAATAAAGACAGAAATGAGGTATTGGCATTTTAAAGAGAAGATGCCAGGAGAATATCTTCATTACTAGAAGCTATAGAATAGAACACATTTTCTTTCATACTAGATACATTTCTGAAAATATGAAATGTTAACTTCAAAATAGACTTTGATATGCTGTACTTAAGGAAAGAGATTTACTGATTTCTTGCTTTTTCTTTCTACAGCTAGTTGATGTGGAAAAATGGGTATGTGATTCTGTCTTTTATTCACTTGATCCCAAATGTTTCATGTTGCCACTGAGTCTAACCTGTCTGTTTTGATGCCTTGTGTGTTCATGACCCTTCAACTTGCACGGCTCAAAAAAACCAAAAAAAAGAGGCAAATACATGATCATGTAAAATCTGGTCACTCCTGAATTGTCCTACCAAATTTCATGTTACCACAGTGACTTTTATCTCTTTAAATTTGATCACAGAGTCATGTAATATAAATGTATGATTACTGCCTTTCAGTTTTGAGCCCTGCTGTCTAATGTTATAACTCCATTCTGTAACCCACCCTGTCTTTTCCAGTATAGACACTGTAATTTTAAACTGCATGACAGTAAGATAGTTAATACTGATAAATAATGTGTGATGCTGTGTGTAGCTGCAAATATACAAAATATAGCGATGCAGAACACCTGCTACAGAATAAAAGCAGTATTTCCTAGATATTAGCAAATAAAGCACAATTCTCTGCTTAATGTGTTGTTAAGGCCTTTCCTAATGTGTCTGTGTATACCATACATATTTGTTTGGGCATCTGATATAAATCATATAACTCCCCTCCGTGGGACATGTTTATGTGTGTTTTTCTTCAATGTAATCTCTAACACCAGTGTTATGTAAGAGTTAGTGGACGTAAAATGTATGTAGAATTGTTTGTTCACCTTGAAAATATTTGAGGCCTCTCTGAAAGCTTGGACTATAATAGGTCTCCTTGGTTTCATATTACTTAGTTTGGGCTGCACATGCTAGAGGCACCCTCAGGTGTCCTCTGAAATATGGCCAATAACATAACTATAGCACTGGTCTCATTTTATTTCAGCCAGAAATTACAGAATTTTAATCTGTGATTATTACATCTTTGTAGTAAGTAGTGACTCAAGTTAGAGCTTGCCTGAGACTCCTGTAGGTAAGTACATTGTTTAAATAGTGGCTTAGGCTTTTCTGCATTGTTTCTACTGTACTCAAAAATATTTGTGTCATCTCACATAAATAGGTAGATGTTTATAATATTTATTAAACAATAAATGCAGTTAAGTATTAATTTTTGCTAATTGTATCAGTTATGACACCATTATCCATATTGTGGATCTAGTATTTATGACAACCATCAATTGTTATACAATTGATTTTAAGTGTTTTTAAGACATACTGATAGTTAAGTTTTCTTTTCATTTTGTCCAATTTATAATTATGACTGAGAAAGCTTGGTTATGCATCTTTAGATTCTGTTGTTTTATTCCTATGAAGAATTTTGCTATAAAGAGAAAAAACGGCAATAAAAAGCACGCTCAGTACTATACAGGCAGCTCTGCTCATACTCCACAATACATGAAATATTGCCAGTATTTTATTTGTGACACTGATGTGGCTTTTTTTTGACTGAAGCATTCATAATCTGTTAATGGAAAATGTAGTATTACTTGCATAAATAGAAATCAGATCTGCTGTTTTGGTGGTTTGGTTTTGGTTTTTGGTTTGTTTTTTTTTTGGCTGTTTGTTTTTAAATTCAGAACTTAGTAACATCAAAATCTTGCTTCAGAAAGACTGCTTCATCAAAATGTGTCCTTAAACCATTTTTAAAAGAACTGGTTCCCATGAGAGCAAAGCTAAATGTGTCATTCCAAGTTAAATTGGGTAACGACTTTTCCTAATAGACTGATTCTATAATCCAGACAACCTCTCTGGTGGGGGTGGAGTGCATACTGGCTTTACTGTCATACATGAAATTATTCTCTCTGATGAAGCTCCAGTCTGGCCTGTAAAGCAGCTTTTAACTCCCTCTGTAACTCCAGAGTGTTACCAGAGGTCTTATGGTGGACTGGAAGTGCAGTGAATTAATGCAGTAGAAAGCTGGCTGCTGTAAAGCTGCATGCTCACAGGGGCAGACACCTCACTCTAACACATGTATTTCTTGATAAGCCATTTCCCAGCATAGAGCACACAAGGTTAATGCAAGTGTGTTTAGCTATATCTATCTCTGGAAACCTTAAAGCCCAAGCCCAGAGAGAAGCTTCGTGTCAAATTAATGAGCAAATTGCTGTAGGCAGTTTCATGCTGTTCAAAGGATAAGCTAAAGTCGTTCACTTCTGAGCTGTTCTAGCCTATGAAGTGTACTAACAAAAGTTTTAGAAGAAATTACTCCAGTTCCTGTGTACTTCTGTCAAGTGACTATAATTTTTCTTGTGATTTTGTTCCAAAATCATTATTCTACTGAAGGGATGTGCTCTCAGTTGAAGCTGGGTACAAATTAAATAGCTTTAAGATACTTGTTGAACTCTTGGCTTCATCCTTTTGTCTCTGAGCAGGTATGAGTGAAGACTTGTAGATCTGCTTCAGTGCAGACTCAAATAGATTAAAGAATCTTGCCCAATGCAAAACCTAGTGGAAGTAAGGCATCCTGGTTCCCATTTCATATCTGAAAAACGCTTTTCGGCTTTTTATAAAACTACCAAGGTGGGGAACCCCCAGCACTTGATCAAAGGGATTTATTAAATTTGAACCAAAATTTAGAAGACCCTGAATGTATTTTCTTTACAGAGAAAATGACAGTAATGCAGTAAGATGAAACTGAATAACACATAGTGAAAAGAGTTCCTTTAATCTCCCTGACATTTTCTCTCTTTTAATGTATTTATGAAATAAGGGAAATAATTTTATAGTGTCTTTTTCTGTGAATTAGCAATGTGCTTGCAAATTTGTGATCTCAAGGGAGGTGTTGTATACTTGCATACAACAGGACTAATGCACTCATAAAAGCACGGGTGTGTCTGCCTTGCCGTTCAGGATAACTGCTTAGCTCTACAACAGGTATCAGTGTAAGGATAAGAAATTTCCTTGGGTATCTCTGGTGAAGTAATAATTTGGCCTTTTTTACACATTTAACTATATCTAGTTGGTAAATTATTTTGAAAATTTGGCATTAAGAGCCATCCAGAATTATTGTTTTCAGGAGGGATTACTCTGAAGAGCTTTTTACCTGAAAGCAAATGAAGTGTGTTGTTTCTTAAATACAAAGTGCAAGGTACAAGAATTCTCATGTTTATCCTGGCTGATGGCAAAGCTATGCTAGTTACAACATTGTACGATTGTCTTCAGTTTTTGAGACAGAGAAACATCTTCTGCTGAGGGTAATGATAAATTTTTTTCTCTTTTCCTCAAGTAGTAAGTATGTTAGCTCAGCTTTATGCCACTAGTGAAGCTGATTTTCAATTTCTTTGGAGAAAAGAAACTTGCAGAGTAAGAACGCCCACTTTAGACACTTTTCAAAAGAATTGTTTTCATTATAGAGACTTCTAAGCTGAGATGTAGTGAATAAATTCTCACTTTGATAGTGTGGACTGGATAAATATAACAAATGGAATTTGACTAGTGGAAACAACCTAGGGTTCTTGTGGAGGCTGGAGTGAGCCACAAAACAAGGCTTCATCAAGGCAAATTATTCAAGTAACACATCTTCAATTCTATTAAAGTAATTAAGTGCACATCAGTACTTAATAATCAGTATGATTTTCAAGCATTAAGTGAATTATATAAGGACAATTTTTTCTTATAATTTCTTGCTCACACTTTGTTAATTTGCTGAAATATAGATTGACTTTTCATATTGCTGTGGGAAAATACATTATTTGTGCACAAATATTTAATCCTCAAATATAAAGAATTTGCATTCAAATTTTAGATGTAACATAGACTGCAGAGGTGGCTCAGTGTAGGGAGAATATGAGCAGTGTAACTCAGTTTCATATACTGAGAACTCAGTTCTAATACACGTCTTGAAGGAAAATGTGAGATAATACGGTATGATGTTGAAGTGAACAGGCATATCAAAATGGAATGACTATGGAAATGCTACTTAAAATGTCACACCTGCAGTGATAGTTTCAACCAGATCTGTAATTCCATTCTTAGAGTATTGTATATTTTAGCAGATGCTAATTGCAGCCCAAGTCTAATTCACATCAGCAAAATAAACTGATACAAACATTTTCTAATGTACACTATTTAATTTCAAAAGAAATCTATGTGCATATGTATTTAAACTTATCTCAATCAAATGTGACATTTCCAAATGCATGCTAGGGTTTCTTTGGTGTTTCTCCTTCAGTCCATATTACAGAGCTGAGAATTTCAAGCTGTGTTCTAGGTAGCAATAGTAATTTCTGTGAATTACAGCAAAGTGTCTCAGTTTACTTGTTTTCAGTATTTGTTGGATAGGTTTGTGTAAAGATCTAATATTTTTATGGAGCAAATGGAATGCTATAAGAATTCCACAAAAGATATAGTCAGGAGATGATCTTTAAATTAAAGGATTTTGGCAACTTTTCTATTAAAAAAATCTAAATAAAATAGAAATAATATTTTTTCTCTTTGCATCTAGCCAGAAAGTTCAAGAATTAAGGTGAAATTATGATAAATTAGAATAGTAAGTGGTAAGTTACCTGAAAGCTGTCCAAGGAGCCAAGGAATATAATGGCCTCAAACAGCTGTAAATATTTATATTAAAAACACATCCTAAATGTGCTCAGATAAACCTTCAGTAGGCTTTAAATGTCAATTATCTGCTTTATTTTGAGAAGGAGGAAGTAATTAGGAGGATGAATAGAATGATGAGTGTTATGTTTCTCAAATATAATGATTTGAAATTCTGCAAAGGCTTTTCTATTGCTTTTCCTTTTTCAAGTACTGTTCCAAGCCAGTAAGGTATGCCAGCTGCTGAGTGCTCAGTGCATTTTCTTCATGAGGATATTTGTTTGATGCTAAGCACTCACATTTGTCCCTGAAAGGTCAGATAGCATATGCAGCTGAAGACTTAATCAGAGGAATATGATTATCCTGTTGTTGGTTACATTCAATCACCAGTCCTACTTCTCAGGACAACTTCTGAAAAAACTGAACACTGAAGAGATGCATTGCAAATTAGAGGACACTGATTTCTTTAACAAGAGAAGGACAAAGTGGTAATTTCAATGCATCTAGTCATCAAATTTGCATTGGTCTCACTTGTACAGGATTTACTGTACTCACTGCTTACTCACTCCCTTCACCCAGTCACAGTGGAGTGCTCTTGCCACTCATTCCTAGTCAGGCTCACTTCGACCTCCAATACAGTCAATTGTTGGGATCTCCCTGTCTCTCCAGAAATACAAATGGGAATTGAAGGTATTAAAACTGGTGTATACTAATGTATACTAGAGCATTTTATCACTGTGGGTCTGATGAGACAAACCGTTGGATCCACACAGTTCCAGTAAAATCCAGAAAAGTCCAGTTGTCCTTTTCATCCATCTTTCTGTGGGCGAGGTCCTTGTAGTCCTAGCACTAGTTTTGATTACTCACTTGTAAATATGAATCAGAAGTCCCTTCAATTAAGAGTAAGATAAGCCCTTCTGCTCTGGGGAATTTCCCACAGGAAACTGGACCAGCAATTTTCCTGGAAGAACCCCATTTGTGATTGTTTTCCCTTGCAACTCACATATTTGTGCCTCTAGGACTGAAGCAGGTTTTCCTCCTTAGTTCTCCTCTTTGTGGTCACTCAGGTCAAACTTTAGGATGGAGTGTACTCACTGTGTCCTCTCTTTTGAGCAGAGGAAAGCTTACTCCTAATAGTTGAGTTACTGGTCCATACAGGTGGGGAGTTGGATCTCTGTGCTGCTGGACCAATTTTTCCACAGCTGACATGATAAAGGAAAAAAGATTTTCTTCATTTTACTGGAGTTGGCCAGCTAGTTCATCCACCTCCAGCATGAGTAATTTCCTCAGGTACTGGATACCTTTCTCAGTGGTGGTCCACTTGCCTAGGTGGCATATAATATCTTTCTTGAAGGGATACTTTTCTTTCACATCCTATAGAAGTTGCCTTCAGAACCTAAGGACTTGTACCCTTTTTCCAACCACTTTGTTTATCAAAGAAAGGAATCCCAGCTGTTTTGCTTCCTGACCCTCTAATTCTGGGCTGCTGCTCCCGTTTTCCCAACATAGGAGCAGGAAGGTGACAATGGGCTTACCTAGACACTAGACAGCAGCTGAAGTCTTTTCACACATCTCACAGCTCATTCAGGGACAGAGATCAGTGGTCTGCACCTCATTTGCGAGTTTTTGCTCTTTCTTCTCCCTTATCAGTGTCTGCCTCTCTCCCTCATCCTGTTCTTATGGTGGCCCTGCTTTGGGATAGTCTGCCTTGTTCATTTTTTCCTCCTGCTCCCTCTTAGAAGATGCTCTTTCATCCCTTACTAAATGACCTCACTTTTGCTTCCAATATTTCTTTTTGTGTACTGAGAAGACTGACACTGGCATCTGTTGGTTCTTTGGTTCAGCTGCAGTGCCAGTGCTGTGGTAGCTGCAGAGCCTGTCCTTTTGCCATCAGATCCAGAGACCTTCTCTGCCCCTTGAGGGTACTGAATAATGTTAAACAGAGCTCAGTAGGCCTGAGTCAGGCTAAAGTATGTGATTTGTGTCTTTCTGGAATCACCAGGATGACAGAATACCTTTTCCAAATATTTTACTAGTTTCTCAGTATACTGCACTTGTTCAGAGGTGTAATTGCAAAATGTTGGAGGTGACCATTGTCCTAGGCACTTGTGTATTCTATCCCACACACCCTGCCACTCATCACTATCCAGCCTCAACACAGATCTCTGGGTGGTATTCTTAAATAGCTGTTTAACCTTAAACAAGACCTGAAACACATTCAGGAGCTCTAGCAATAGGAACATGCTGGTTCAAACATCCTGAGAATATTCAAAATTCTCAAGCACTGTTGTAATTAGCCTGGAGAAGGGGAAGATGGAAGAAGGTATTTCCCCATAGATTGGCTCTCCTTGAAGTAAAGATAAACGATGTAATTATTAGTAATTTCTAATAGATGGTTCCTGTAATACAGAGGTGGTGGCAATGCTGTGTACAAACCCCAGGTTAGTCTCACGACCCTCAATTTAACCTGTCCTAATGCAGTGTTACAAAATACAACAAAATAATGGCATTAATCCAGCCCCCAGAGCTGATAAACAGCATGCCAGGGAACATATACCACAAGTAAGATATGTTACATAATTCAACTTTGAGAACATGGACAGCAGCTGTAAGAAAGATGGCCTTTTTATCAAGGCTGGTTTTAATAGGATGGGTGTGATAGTTTTAATCTGAAAAAGGGTCATTCTATATTATATATAAAGAAGTTTTTTTTATGATGAGAGTGGTGAGACACTGGAACAGGTTGCCCAAAGAGGTGGTGGATGCCCCATCCCTGGAAACATTCAAGGTGAGATTGGATGAAGCTCTGAGCAACCTGTTCTAGTTGAAGATGTCCCTGCTCATTGTGGGAGTTTGGACTAGATGATCTTTTAAGGTCCTCTACAACCCTAAACTTTCTATGATTCTACATTTCCATGGACTCTGAGAGCAAAGAAGTCAACATTGTGACCAGAGACTAATAAACTAATAAAAGGAATGCTTATAAATAATTTTTATAGCATGCTCTGGTCAGATCTATTCTTATCTCAACCCTTTGTGCCCCATTTTGGGCTCCAGAAAGACTGATGAGTTTAAATCTGCAGGCAGTTAAACACCACACTGCTAGCTCACTGCCTCCCCAACCACCAACAGGATGAGGGCAAGAACTGAGAGAAAAAAAGCAAAGTTTGTGGGTTGAGATAACGACAGCTTAATAGGACATAAAATAATAATAATCTTAATGAAAAAAGAATTAGAATATTCAAAGCAAGTGATGCACAATGCAATTGCTCAGCACTCACCAACTGATGCCCAGCCAGTTCCTGAGCAGTGGCCCCAGGCCAACTTTCTCCTCACTTTGTATATAAAGCATGACTCTATATGGTGTGGAATATCCCTTTGGCCAGTTTGGGCTGGCTGTTCTGGCTACATCTCCTCCCAGCTTCTTGTGCTCTCCAGCCTGCTCCCTGGCAGGGTGATAAAAGAACCTGAAAAGTCCTTGACTTATTATAAACACTGCTTAGAAACAGCTAGAATATGTGTTACTGACACTGTTCTCATCCTAAATTCAAAACACAGCACTGTGCCAGCCACTAGGAAGAAAATTTACTCAGTCCCAGACAAAACCAGGACAGGAAGTTAGAATGACTTTAGAAATTTGAACTTATATGTGTGTTCTATCTGTTTAATTTTCATATATGCATTCTGAATTGCTAGTGTTAGTCCAGAAGCTTATGTGAACAATTGTTCTGAGACACAGAGAACAAGTGTTAAGGAGCAGGAAGTTCTGCCCTCTGCAGAGAATGAGTTGCAAATATTTCTTGTGTAACAGCTTGTTGCATACATAAAGTACATAATTTCTGCTGTTTTTTTTCTTTCTCTCTTTTTTTCTTCCCAAGCTGAGAGTTAAAGTAAGCATTCTCATTTAGCTAGCAAGAGATTTGGTCTAAAAACCTTGGAGAATGTTCTTGCAGAACAGTATGATGGGAGCATGACAGGAGTGTCCAGAACCCTCTGTGCTGGCCATTTGTTTGCAGCTGTGGCCCTCACAGGTCATGATATGTAACTTTTCAGGCTTGGCCTGAACTTTCACAGGGCATTTGCTTTGCATTTGTGGGCATTAGTTATGTTTAAGTATTTGCGATTACATTTCAGAGTATGGTGTTTTTTTAAAGCGATAGATAGACAGACAGACAGAGAGATATGTGTTCAAACTTCCCTAACCCACTCTTGTCTTTCAGTTGTTTCTTGTGGGGCTTATTCATAGCACATTCTAGCTCTAAGAATCATCTGTAAATTATCTTAAAAATTATTAAGGAACCAAAGTAGCTCTAAAGCACATGATATGACTGACCCAAATAGATGACAATTGCTTCTCTTGCATTTGCTATAGTTCATTTAATACTTCAGCTGAAGAGAATGAATTGTTATATCTGGTCCTTCAAAAAATTCAGCACAAGAAGCTGCTGTATCATTTTAGTAATCAATAGAAGATACAAATTATTCACTTTAATTTGAAGGTAGTTAAAAGATTACAATCAAGCATTTAAGTAAATTATCAAAAAGAGAACCAGAAGATTTTACAAGACTGTTGTTTATTGTACTTGTAATGTGAGGAAAAAAACCGGGGTTATGTAATTCACAGAATAAAATTTTATATATGAATGACAGCTGGAAGAAACTGAGGTCTTTTGATAGATCTAATGTCCTTGATAAACTGACAGCATGTTGGCAAGTGAAAGTCTCTATTGACAAATACAGACTTTCACAAATAGGAAAGGATTCATTTGAATTAATCATCTACATAAATTGTTTATGTAGTAATGAATTTACACACATCCCACTGTAATAAGCTCAGCAAAGATTCCTGGTTAGTTTCTGGAACCACCCAGTAAAAGCAGCAAAATTTCTGTGATAACTACAAAGCTATACTGATAACAACCAAATAGCCCTAAAAGAAGAGAAGGAGAGAAGTCTTTGAACATTTTAAGATTATTAGATTATAGGGTTTTTTTTTCTTTTAGCTAGAACATCTTGTACATCTTTGAGAACAGATACTTCTCTTTAAAAAAGCACATACGAAATGAAAGCAGCCAGCCTTGCTTGGAAAGCTCTCCAGCTAGATTATCTTTTCATTTGGGATAGAGACAAACTTCAGTCCTCAGTTTCAACCTTTGTGATATCAGAACATGAACTGATGAGGTCAAAAGGAGAAAGGTGGCCATAAATCTCTGACAAAGAAAAGAAAATCACTGCATGTAACACATCACTCTCCTTTTGTTCTTAAGCAACCTTCATGAAAATTTACCTAAAAATTTCCATAATCTTCTAGCATCAGCCGTGTGGCACTTAATTTTTTTAAACCGGTGCATGAAGTCTTACTAATGTTTAACTTTTCTTAATTTATTTTGCGTTTGCATACAATATGTTACTACAATAATGGTGTTGCTCTTCAGCAGTGCACTTTGAGTGCAGGATTTAACAGTTCTCGTTGTACTTTTTAGGAACTCATCAGAACAAGTTGTTTAAGATGATCAGACATGGCTCCTGTTTTGCTTGTACTGTGTTTAATCTTTAAGCAATAGGAGTCTCATGAGCTATATTATTTCAAGTTAAGAAAAATCTGAAAAAACTATTGTAACAACAAAAAAAGGATAAAGTCTTGTTCAGAGTAGCTGTTTTGCTTTCTAGCATGAGCTATAATTATGTTAATTGCAATGATAAATGTTCCTTTTAAATGTGGTTTCTGGTGAGTGTATCCTACTCACTTTTTCAGGGGAAACAAATCCCATTTTTATGCACCTGAAAGCAAATGTTCATTTCACATTTTCTCTTTTTTTTCCCCTTCTCATGGATCTACAGAAATTTATGATGAAGGTAAGGAAGTTAAACATTTGGTATTATACTTCCTATGTATTCCTACAATTTAATGAATTCTATTTATTAATTTTTAACAACAGCATCAAACTCACTTTCTTGAACATAAAACATACTGAATTAAAAAAAAAATTGAATTTAGAAACTACGATGACTGGTTTGTTTTGGGGTTATGATTGTGAAGGACCAAAGGCAGACTGTGGAGAAAGGACTTTTGTCTGCTTTCTCTAATTTTCACTTCATACTAATCCTTTCAGTGACAGTGTAGCATTACATGGTAAATACAAAATCTTGACACAATGAATAAATAAAAGAAGTTACAGTAAAACATTTTGGAAAGCAGGGACAGCACATTGTTTCTTCTGTCACAGTAATGCTGTTTGGATGGTTTTGTGTCTCACCTGTGGAGTGGCTGGGCATTTGGGATGCCCATTTGGATGCCCATTTTTGGGATGGGGCTGTCACTGGCATTTGCTGGAGCTCAGTTTCTTGGGGCTGTTGTTTGTCTTTTTTTTTGTCTCATTAAAAATATGACAAAGCACTTGAACCTCCAAGCATTTTGGATAACTGGTATTAAACAATTACCTGCAGTTTTCTCCAAAATGTGTTGCTTATCCATTTTCTACTTTAATTACCAGTCTATTCCCAATTCAACATATAAACTGATTTCTTTATTGATTTTCATCCCCTAAGAGTTTTCTTTTCTCTGGTATGGTCTTGCTTCACTGTCACTCTCCAAAAGTGAGCAATTCTCAGCTAGATAAGCAGTTCTATTTTAAGGGCTGGATTTAATGATGTCAGAGGAGTTTTCTTAGCATGATTCCTCTGCTGATCCATCTTTTCTTCCCACTCGGCTCTCTTATTCTTTATCTGTGAGTTTCTTTCTCGAGTGACAAGGATGATTCACATTCCTTGTACTGTTCAACAACAGAAAAAGCTTAGTCACGATCCTTAACCTGCCAAAAATGCCTCCCTCCTCCACTTATTTAGCTCTAAAATAACCAGGAAGATTTTTATTATTTCTTCTATGTTCTATGCAGATAAGGAGGAGGAGAATAGGAGAAGAGAAATCCTCAGTAGGCTAAAGGAGAAATCGATAAATTTTATCTTCCTGGGTGATTTCTTTTCCAAAACACTGGAAGTGCTTGAAAGTAGGCATTTGTAATGGAAGTATTGCCTCACCCATAAATATAAATCTTTGTTTTACATATAAATCTAGAAGCAGACAATCAATATTATTTACTTTTGATTAATTTTTACTGCTGTGTCTGCTATTCATTGTTGTGATGTTTCCCATTGCTAGAAAAGTGAAAACATAAATGTAGTGTCAAAAATATTAATAATGAAGTATATTTGAAGTGTTTCTAATTCTGCCTTCCAACAGGTCAATATTAGCAAAATTGGGATCATTTAGCATGGTGCTGGCACAAGTATTTGTCATAATTTCTAATTATTCCAATCTTTTTAATGTAGATAGTAAAATATTTCTGTGTTCTGTGAATAAGACATGCTTATGGGGTTTTTTTGGCCAGCTGATTTATTCAAATTCAGATTTTTATGTGATATTTATATAGAACAAAATTACATGTTGTGATGCAGCTTTAGATTCAGGCCATTTTTAGGAAACCTATAGTTTAGCTGAAGTCTTTTTTCTAGTTTTTTTTGGTTTTTTGGCCTGCCACAAAATCAGAGGTAACTGCTAATCAAGTTAATAAAAGAAGTTTGTTTTGTTACTTTTTTCTTGCTTTTTTTCTTACTTTTTTTTCTTGTTACAGTGGCCATCATTATCTGGGAGTAGGTATCAGCAGTCATCGATCATACTAATCTCTATGGCTGAATTTTTTCAGCATTTGCTGTTTGATAGTGAATTTCACAGAAAGTCTATAGTGGTTTAAGAGTAAAGTATCAAGACATGAATATGTATAGCATATGTAATGTCTTGAGAGGTTCAACTTCCTGTTTGTTCTCATGTAATGTGGTGTGTAGGCTACAGTGAGACAAAGAAAGGGATTTTAGGCTGTTTGAATTCATCCTTCGATATTGCTCTTATGTGATAGGAGCAAAGTGAGGGAATATTAGCTCAATGCCTCCTGTCAGTGAACTGATTTACTTTGTATCTTTAAACTTTAAGCAACTAAATTCTAGTTGTTTGGTGCCAACTACTGGAAACAGCAACCCGAGAGCACAGTGATTTCAAAAGGGTTAGGATTGTTGTTTTCTTCCATAGAAGAATTCAAGGGTTCTGGGCCTGGATGCTGTAACTTTGGAAAGGAAATTCTGTCTGTTTTGTACCAAGATTTTAAAATACAAATGTATACTTCTATGAGCAAGAAGAAGATGTAAAAATTCTTGGCTTAGTCTCTGTAGCTTTTTAGTCTTTACTGCTTGCAGTATTTTCAAGTTCTCTGATGTTGCTAGAGATTTAATTTCCCAGTGTTAGTATTCCAAGCATCAGTTGTTTAGTTTTGCCTGACTAATCTTGTCTCGCAAGCCTTCTAGCTTTCTTCCAGGGTTACTTCACAAATTCTGCAGTGATTCAGCCTGTTTCCACACACTCTATTTTCACCACTGCTTGGGTTTTCTGGACTCTGCTTGGCACTCATCTGGCAAAACTGAAATGCCAGACTTAGAGCCACGGCTATCCTCAGCTCTCTGTGTAACCACAAGCAGAATGCTCAGATTTTAGGTGGGCTGAATTACTGACCAAAAGGGCCTTTTTTCTATCTGCTGGCTATTTACTTGCCTTCAGCAACATTAATCTGAGTGTTTTGTCATCAAGTGTATTAGGTCTGGCTGAGATGGAGTTTGTTTTCCCCACAGCAGCCCTCACAGTGCTGTGCTTTGCATTGGTGTCGATAGCACACCAGTGTTTTGGCTATTGCTGAGCAGCACTGGCACAGCATCAGCACTGTCTCTCCAACATTCCACCTCTCATCTGTGGGCTGATGTCAGAAAGATCTTGGAATAGGACACACCTAGGACACTAGACCTAAATTTACCAAAGGAGTATTCCATACCATATGATGTCAACTCATATATAAAAGCTACGAAAAGGAGAAAATGGAGGCATTTGTTGTTTACAACATTTGTCTTTTGGAGCAACCATGATGCATGTTGAAGCCCTGCTTCTGGAGAAGTGACCAGACATTTCCTGATGATAGGGAGTAGCAAATAATTATTTTTTTTTCCCCTGTATGCATGCATGACCTCTAACTTCTGCTTTAGTAAACTGCTTTATCTCTCCTGTTTGCCATCTTACTTTTTCTCCCCTGTCCAGCTGAGATGAGGAAGTGACAAAGCAGCTTAGGGGCCATCTGGCATCTAGCCAAAGTCAACCCACCATATCAAAATTTTTTTTTAGCTTCTCATTTCCAACTTTTCATGTAATTGATCATAGTGGTATTAAGAGAACAAGCCTTCCTGTGTTTTCCAGCTGGCTGTTGCTTGGTATCAGAAAGAAGTTCTCATTAGTCATTTGAAGCTGTGTTCAGAGTGAAAGAGTTTAAACAGTATGTACTTGTGGGGAGCAAGAGGTCTCGTTGAACACTTGCCTGTTGTGGCCTCCTATTCTACGCAGCTTGTAGATCTGCATCACTGCTGATTTTAGATAAATACTGCCCTCCATCAATATTGGTCTACAACAGATTGAGAAATTGCACATTAATAATGAAATCAATAGGTGAATAGATATTAAATTGCTATGGAAATATTTTGAGAATCATCTCCTCTACAAAAATTATTGTAGTGTCATTCAGATATTTATGTGTAGAATCATGGTGGGATGGTTTTAAACTGTGGGACATTGTTCCCTCCTATCCCTCCCAGGTCCCTTTATTCATTTCCTGATTCCTTTCACTTCATGACTAATTCTGCCATCTGGGGTTTTCCTTCTTCTAAGTAAGGATTCAAAATTTTCAAGATTTACATGTATTCCACATCCTTTCAATAATTTTTATTTTCTTAAGTTGCTTAAATTTATTTTCTTAAGCAAGTTGCTTAAATAGAAAGCTTTAATTTGCTTAAATGAAGGAAGTTGCAAAGAATTTTATATAAACAAAGCACATTTCTTGTGCAGTCACTGTTTCTTTCTTCAGCATCTTGATAAAGGCATTGATGTCAACAGCCTTACATCTCCGATCATGACACAGGTTGTTTCAGACTGGGAACACCAGTCTGAAATACACTGAAATACACTTTTGCTCAGAATACATGGTTGCTTTTTTTCATGCCACTAAATGTGGTCAGACCTGGGTTTCCTATTTGATTTCTTTCTAATGGATCAAACCCAGAATTTCGGAATGTAATCAATTCTCTTGAATGAAAGAATTCACAGATGCAATGTGGGTCCTGGGGAAGGGACTTGGAAAAGATTTTGTCACTGGAAGAACATTTCCTTTTTTATGTAAATATAATTCTTTAGCATTTCCATCAGTGGTGGGTGCAATATCCTGCTTGGTTTATTTCTGTAGTGGTGGTAGGTTTACATTTAAAAGGGTTCAAAACAGGTAACTGTAGGCTAATCTGTATTTAATTCCATACTTCTGGTTATGCATTTAGTTTAAGTTTCTAGATTTAGAAATAGAAGTATTTTTTGAATAACTTCATGGTTTTCTAACAGTAAAAGCTCCTGAACTACATGAAACTTGAAACATCCTTGTGATGGTGAATATGATGCCTTTTGTATTCATATTTGCAAGTATTTTTATGGAAGTATTGGTGTCACATGTTTAACTTGCTGTTGTCTCCAGCCTCTAAGTTCAAGATGGCCAATGTCAATGTGTTCCATTTTAATGAAGTGTGAGTAGTCAAACCTTTAAAGGACATTGTTTTATTCCAATGTACATATGAAACAACCATTAATAGTCATATTTGAAACTTCTAATGGTGTCTTACAGTAGTTGCCTTGAAAAACACTTGTGAAGAAAAATGGGGCGCATGTCGCTTCTTTTATTTTACCACCACTTTACCATATTCAATGCCATGAAAGCAGTTGTGTAGTATTTTTCAGAAACCCATTAAAAGCAATATTGGTTGGTCATAAGTTCCATCTAGACTGTTAGGGCTGGATCTGGGGCACAGAGGAAATACAAGGCTGTACAGCTGATTGTGGTTAAGGCATGCTATACCATAACTGTAAGTTGTATGGACTGCAGTTTTGAAGGATTTACTGATGTAGTTCATTCTTTCATTTGATTTTTAAAAAATTATTTTTGAAGTCTATCAGAGCTATTTTTCTTCACACGTTAGTCTTTGTACTGTCATTTTCCATATAGCACATCAGTAACTCCATTCTAGTAATATGGATCTCTCATGGAATGAAGCAGGAAAAACCTTTACATTCTTCTTAAAAAACTTGCCATGTTATTTTGTATGAATGTTTCTGGAGTGTGAATCAGTTCCTGTGTGACACATTCAGTATTTTTAAATTGCTTTTGTGGGTGACTAGACTTGTTTGAATAATCATGTGTTAAATGCAATTACTGTCAGGCTTTCTTAAGCATTTTATTTCTGAATAATAGCATTACAGAAGCTTTTTCTTTACATATACAAAACATTTAAATAATTGTCTTATTTAAATACTTCTAAATGCTTTTACATGGTTCTCTCTCTGGTACCTCCCTGAAGATCAGAACTTTTTCCTCTTTTCTCACACATTTGAAGATTGTGCAGACCTGTGAAGAAAATTCAGCTAAAAAATCAGCATTTGCTTGCAGTAGAGTTCTCACTGGTCTAAAGGATGTTTTTGTCTAGTAGAAATAAGGCTGTTAGTATAAAAAGAATGGAAGGGCAATGGCTGACTCAGAATCACGGATGCCACAAGGTTATTCACCATCCTCTAAAAGGTCTCATTGTGAGGTTCCCAAAAGCACAAATGGTTTTAAAACATGTATTCATGTGACCATGGTTAATATCCTGCAGCTTCTCATGTATGTCCAGGAATGCAGCAGTGCAGCCATAGGCACAGTAGTGCAGGTGCTGTTGTGTGAGTCTTTTGGTCTGTGAGGGCATTGATTACATGTCTGTGCCTGTGACAGTCATGTATGTGCAAAGTTGTACTCCTACAAAGGGGTGGTTGAATCAGGTATAACATATCTTACTCCATATTGGGTCGGTATTCGTGGTAAAATTATCTTTTTTTTCTTCTATATTTGCACATTTTACTACATAGCTTTTAGGTTGTAGGTTTTGAGTGCTTTTTGGCATTTTAATCCTCTTTCTATTAAGAAAACATGGAAAATATATTTCCAAATTTTAGCTTATTATTTTTGATTTTGGTTTACAATAACACTCTTTTCATCAAATTAAACAGCTCAGATCTTAATAATCTGTCATCGCCTGGTCTTCCACTGTATTGAATTTGAAAGCTGTTTATATTTTTTGAATGCTAATTTATTCAGCTCTAATTCCTGTTGTTCTGTTCTAAATTGCCTTTTCTTTAGAAATGACTTTTGGGTAATGAGATGACTCCAAATTAATCTTGTATTTCAGCTGCAGAAATATTGCATTAGAGATGGGCAGTTTACATGAAGTTTTCACAAGCAGTGTGAATTTGTCAGTCCCGTATGCTTTCAATCTGAAATGATTATCTTTAGTGTTTGCCATTTCTGAAAACTTTTAAGTATTTTTGTATACCCCACATTCTTGGGGAATAAAATGTGAAGAGTTTTGTGTTAATATAATTGACACTCCTGAATACCATAGCTTGTAGTATTTCAATGGATAAGTTATTCTTTGAAAACAAATGTATTTTTATTCAGCTTGATTTTATTTGAAGAATAACTATGAATGTATTGTTCAACTTGGAAATTACCCTGAAAATTGGAAATTTTGAACATGAAGAAAATAAGACTCATGATAAACAATGTGGTTGTTAGTAACTGCCTTGCATTATAATGCCATTCATACATCTGTGCAAAAATCTATGGGCATTATGGATTGAATTAGTCAGCATTGTGGCTTCCAAGTATTCTTACTTGCAGGGTCTTCTGAAATGTTATTATTGCAATATTACAATAAATTTGGTAAAACTTTAGCATCAGATATCATCTTGAATGTAGCATCTTTGCCACAGAAGTCCAGTTATTAAATTTAATTTTTTTTTAATGTAGAAAATTTAAAAGTTTTCTGCTGGAAATGGAACAGATAATTTTAAAAATCAAAGAGTATTTCAGTAGGCAATCATGGTCCAACAGCTACTTGCTGTGCTGGTTCTGGCATGAAGATAAATGCTGAGTATGTAGTTATGAAATGAGCTGTTAAAATAGGAAATGAACTTAGAGGTATGTACAGTCCTGGAGGACAAGCTCCCAAATGGAAGGCAGTTTCATGGAGCCATCCTTGCTTACTATCCTTTTCTGTATTTTCCTGTTTCATCTTTTCCCTTTGTCTCCAAAAGAATGTTTTTTTTCTCAGAAAAAGGGTTTCTCTCAGAAACCCTTAAGTGGAAAATGCTGAAAATGTTTTTTACATTTAAGAAACAAACTGCAGACTTGGTTGCATTCTTCTAATGGACAAAGTAATACTAATTAAAAAGAATTGCTTTAATCCTCTTGGAAAAAAGAGGATTGGAAAATCCTCCATTTTTCCCAAAAGTGATTGAATTTTTTAGAACCTACCTTTCTTCTGTTCAGCTACAAGTGAGAATTTAACAAAATAGGTGCTAGACAGACAAATCAATATAGCCAAAGTAAAGGCAAGCTAATATTGCTGTGATTTTGTGGGTTATGCTGTTCTCAGCTTTTGTGCAACAGGCAATCAAATCTTTATGTTAGATATCTAATTTATGGGATAATAGAATACTTTTGATAAAAATACTGGTGAAATTTTGACAATTTGTTTGTATTACTGACTTTGTTACTTGGGTACCTATGTGTGCTGTTGATAAAGTTTGCAAGTAAATCTGAAATGCTGGTAGGGCAGTGTGTTCACAGCAGTTTTTTTCTCTCTTCCATAGTGTGTGATGAGTAGCAGACATTCAGTGCTCATCTTTGGCACAGTGGGCCTGGTATTATCAAATGCCTTTTTCTTTCCTTGTGCCTTTGGAAAAAGTGGTGGTGCTAATGGTAGTTCAGAGCTAAGTCTTCATATCTTATTGTCAAGACTGTGCCTGTGACAAACTCCATGACTTTGACTATTTCTTAGCAAAAATTCATGTCATTCAGTCTTCCAAAGAGATTTTTCAATGTGGCTCCCTGCATTTTGGCCATTATGCAGTTTGTTGACAGTCAAAATGTACCTTGTGTCCATCAAGCTGCTCTTTTCTCAATAAACATAAAAGCCAGAAACTCTTGGCAGTTTCTTAAAAATGCTAAAATTGTTACCTTTGAAGTGCTTGGTGCTTCACCACCTGCCCCTCTTGTTTTTTTCCTTGACCAAGTAATTCAAAGTTCAATAAATGCTAATGCATAAAAGATAAAGAAGGACAACAAATAAACAAGGAAGGGAAATAATTGTGTGTTGCTATCATAGCCATTCAGTTAAATTGATCTTCAGCACTGAAATGTAGCTGCCAGAGATGTAAGACAGTATGATTTTTTAAAACGTATTTTGTAATGAATCTGATGTTCCAGTCAAAGAGAAGATCAGTATTCTATGGTAAAAGAAAGGGTATAAATACCATAATAAGAACTTAAACTCTAAATTAAATATAGGATTCCTATACGAAAGAGTAATGCTGCTTATGGAGTTGTCACATTTATAGACTCATAAAATATTTACTTATCACTGCTTCTTGGAGAGTGTGCTGTGCATAATGTTACATGAGTTATTCTGTCAAAGTATGAACTTATGCTCTTGACAATGTCTTGTCAGACAGTCTCTGCTCCTGCCCAGTGCTAGTCATCTGCATTTCAGCATAAGGAATACATAAATCTTCAGAAGAAATTGAAGGCTTACTCATGCCTTAACAAAATTTATTTATTCTTTCATGAGTGATTAAACTGATTATTGATAAATAGAAACTGTAGTAAAAATATTGGGGGAAATGGTTGTAGTTTCTTGGAATACAAGTGAACTTTATCAGTTTAATTTTCTTTTACTCAAGATTTATGCTATTTCTCAAGAGGAAGAATTACTTGGATGTGATTCTGAATTTTCAGAACCCCCAAATACTGTTGAGTTAGCTTGGATGTCTTTGAACATTTACCTATCCTAGCAGATAAAGAATTCTCTCTGATAGTATTAAAGCAGTGTGGGACAAAGCAATTTGCAGGTTGATGGTCTTCAATGTGGTTGAAGACCACATTACTCTGGTAAAATAAGGAGAATATTAAAAAATCTCCCTCTGCATACCATCTGTCTTGGAAAGATATAATTTGTAGGAAAAATGGGTGAATATGAAGACATTTAACAATATCTGAGTTTGTAGAGGGTAGCATGACACACATCAAAGCTGCTCTTAGAGGCAGTTCAGCCTCTAAGCTGAACTCCTTTCAGCACAAGGAAAAAGGATTCAAGATTCTAGAACATATTTTTACCAAACAAGTGATGTCTCAAAGTACAAAGTGTTCTTTCATCTTTCTTTCTTTCTTTCTCAAAAGGCTCCATTTTATTAAAACATACCAGTATATCACTTCTCTTTGCCTTTCAGTCTGCTCAAGGTGGTGGACATCGAACACTGCTCTACGGGCATGCAATCTTGCTGCGCCATTCCTACAGCGGCATGGTATGTAACTGTGTTACATCAGTTGGGAGCAGCAGTGATTTCTTTTTTGTATGAAAATTATGTTTGAAAGTGCCCAGAATATTGCCATTTACTGATAATCTGGAGAATTACTCACATCAGAGGAATTTTGCTGTGGTTTCTAGAAACTTTTATGAAGGATAGGTGCTTAGAAATACAAAACCAAGCTGGTTGTATCTGGCTAAGTGCCAAAACTAAGTCTGGCTCCCATAGTGCTGAATCCTCCATTTGTCAGTCTGAGTTGGTGACTTTTCATTTCTTTCCTCTTGGATTTTCCATTTTGCATAAGCTGTGACTGAATCTACAGCTGGCACCTTGCTGTCAATCTGAGCATGTTAGGGACTGAGTGGAAAAGGAGATTTCTTCTTACATGTATTTTGGACAGAAGTCTTAGTTGGAAATTTTCTGATGAATTATACAGGTTCCAAACTCCTAACCTGAAAGTGAGGCTTCATGGAACTGAAATCTGATGCAACTACATTTTTTCCACTCTTAGTATTCCCATCTCAGTGAAACGATAACCTGGGTAGACTGAGAGGGTATTTTACAACACATATTTTTGTCAAGACTCCTTGAGTGCACTTCAGCTTATCAGGCATACTTGTTCTTGGTAATAACTAATGGGGATAATCTCAGAATATTTAATCATGTGTTAGTAGTTGATGGCTTTTTATATTATTTGAAGTGAGCAGAGAAAGTAATGTATGCTTTTTTCTTTTGGTAGTACCTTTGCTGTCTCTCTACGTCTCGATCATCAATGGATAAGCTGGCATTTGATGTAGGATTGCAAGAGGACACAACAGGTAACCACTAGTTTAAGAGACTATATAATGAAGAATGCTGTCAGTCTAAAAATAAAAGTCTTAAGAATTGCTTAGTTAGATTATTTGCTTGATTTGTAAAGCTTTGCTTTAGATAAGAGTAGTAAAATAACAGCTGCAACAATTTAACAGTTCACAGATGAGTTCTTTTCTGAACAGCATGGTTTTAGTTAAAGAAGCCCATCTGAAAACGAGATTTATCATGGGAACAGAATTTTTGACTTCAGTATTTGCACATGTTCTGGGGGATTAGAGGCACTAACAGTCAGTAAAAGTTGAAGAACATATTTGAGTTTGGATTTATGTGATCGTTCAAATATTATTTTAACTGGTATGTAAATGCTTATTTTCATTGCCCTTAGTTATGGATTGCTCTATATCTTTGTCCAAATTCTCAGTAGACTGTTCTTCAATGTTTTTTCCAGAATCTGTAATGAAAGTGACAGGGAATTGTTTAGCAAAAGTGATCTGGACCAGGTTGCCTAGAGAACACAGAGAGCCATCACCTTCTTCAACTCTGGAAGAAGGAGTCACTGTTTCAGAGTGACTGTTCCAGTTACTCTTTTGCTTATGTGCATTATTTTAGAGCTGAGTTTCCAACAAGGTGATGCAGGAATGATACCAGTTATGGAAAACACATGGACACTTGGTTTAGCCCAGTGAAAACTGGATCAGAACTTTTAAGACTGAAACAAGAGTGACAGTAACATCAGTAACATTGGGCTCTTTCTTTCTTGTTTCATTCTTTGCTGGTACTCGATCCTGACACTAGGTGAGGCTTGCTGGTGGACCATACATCCTGCTTCCAAACAACGATCAGAAGGAGAAAAAGTGCGGGTTGGAGATGATCTGATTTTAGTCAGTGTCTCTTCAGAAAGATATTTGGTAAGTTGTATAAAATGATCTGTACAGTGGTTCTTCTACAGGAAAAAAAAGCAGTTAATGAAAGTTTTACAGTAAAATCTGGCATACATTTCCACCTCCTAAATGTAAAACTTTTGGTTCTTAAACTGTTTTCTTAAATAATATTTTGCAAAACAACATACTGAAGGTCTGGAAAGTGTGATATATGGCTAATGTAATTTTTGTTCATTTCAGTAGTGGAATAGGAGTTTAAAAATTTACTTAGATGAAAAGAAGTGATTACAGAAAAAAGAAATAATTTCCAAATTTCATGATTGAGATGTGTAGAATCCGTGTGAGTGTTCATAGGTTAACAACATTACCATATATTTTAAAACTTTGTACAAAATTTTGGGATACCTAATGTAGGTACATTGGATTTGTGGGCTTAGAAGGTTCATGAAATGATGTACAATGTAATATATAGAACTGACATGTCAAATGAAATATAATTGAAATACTCAATATTTAAATATAATTGAAATATTTTACAAGTTATTGTACTAGCTGCTATCACTGGTTTACACAGCTTTCTTCTTCACAAAAGGATCTCCCATTTGTTCTGTAACGAAGCAGGTCAACACTTTAAGATGTATTTCCTTTTTATTCTTGGTGTAGCAAATGCCTGAACTCCTCTTTATGGCAAAAAAAAGGTGAAAATAAGAAGAAAATAATTTTGCTGAAAGCTTCTGAAAAATCAGCCCCAGTGATTTGGCCCAACAACTTAAAAAAAGATTCTTTATTGAGGACGTGTTTTGAGTTTGTCAGAAATCTGTCTCACATCTAGGAGGGCAATGAAGATGTTGAAGGGCCTTAAGGGAAGGCATTTGAGGAGCAGCTGAAGTCACTTGGTCTGTTCAGCCTGGGGTAGTCTGAGGGGAAACCTCATTGTAATTACAGCTTCCTCAGGAGGGGAAGAGGAGGGACAGGCACTGATCTCTTCTCTCTGGTGACAGGACACATGGGAATGGCCTGAAGCTGAGTCAGGGGGGGTTTAGGTGGTGTCATGATTTGACGCTGGTGCAGTGCCAGTGCCCCCATGAAAATACCCTCTCCCTGCTTTCTGCTGTGAGATATGACCAGGAATAAACAAAGCAGGCCCCCACTTAGAAATAAAGAAAAGAAAACTTTATTACTACAAAAGAAGTAATAAAAACTTTATTACTACAAAACTACACTACAACTATATGTAAAAAGGAACACACAGGAAAAATTAAAACCTTACAAATACATTTCCTTCTCCCCCCACCAAATTTCCAATACGTCTATCCCCCAGATTTCAACTCTCTGTCTAGCACTACCCTTCAGACAATCAATTCTCAGTTCATCAAGAGGAGAGGAGTCTTTCTTGTGCCATAGGCTTCCCCTGGAAACACCATTGAAACCTCGTGTGTTTCCATGTCACTCGTGGCACTGCCCGGAGATCATTGCCATCGTGACCTCTTCCTTTCATGTCCAGCTCTCTCACCACTGAACATGGACCAGAGCTGCTTCTAGGGTCGTCTTTCAAGGATGCTTTGTCCCGTTCCAAAAAGAGTGCAGTCTCACTTTTGGGACATCTCTCCCCCCCAAATTTCACCTCCTGGGGCCGAGGGGTACCAACACTGAACCGTCTTGGTTCTGAGCCATTGCCTCCCCCTGGATGCAGTCTCTGTGTCACAAGGAACATGGTTCTGTCCATGGCTATAACAAGAAGAGTCCAGCTAAGCCACTCCATCTCTTCCCACCCAAGATTCTTCTCTCCCAACATCTTTCACTTGCCCAGACCTTCATCCACTTGCCCATTTCCTTCTTCATCTTCCACTCTCTCTTCTAGGAAAGGTTAATGTTCTGTAAAGTTTTCATTGTCCAAAAAGGGGTTAAAAACTCGGGCTCTGCCTGCCCGGAGACTCCCACAAGGGGCCGGACACCTTCTCGCTGCAACCCCCCTCCCCCCTCGCCCCTTCTCCGCAAGCCGGGCTGCCAGGACATGATATCAAATTTTAAGGCAGCACAGGCTCTTTCTCTCTCTCTCTCTCTCTCTCTCTCTCTCTCTCTGTCTCCTGGTGGGGGCTGCCCGATGCCTCTCGGTGCTCTCTCTCTTCCACCCTTCCACCCTCAGGGCCTGGCCTACCTCTCCCGGCTGCATGGCTTTTCCCCTCCTCCACCCAGCCAGCAGCTGGGCCAGGGGAGGTCTGACCTGCTTCCCTCGCGGAAACCCAAGAGAACTTCCCCTGGGAGTGCTCTGCTTTTTAGCCCCTGTGTTCTCAGAGGCGTATCCATTGTCCCTAGTGGCCACACCAGGTGCCAATATTAAAATCTGAACACCTATTGGTGACTACAGCATATCCCAGAAAACCTACTTCCTGTCAAACCACGACAGGTGGGATATTAGAAAAGGGTTCTTTATCAGAGAGTGGTTGGGCACTGGAATAGGCTCCTCGAGAAGTTGTCACAGCACCAAGCCTGACAGAGTTTGGACATCACTTTTGGGTGCAGGTGCGATTCTTGGGGATGGTGCTGTGCAGGGCAGGAAGTTTGACTCGATGATCCTTGTGGGTCCCATCTGACTCTGGGTACTCTATGATTCTATGAGATGTGCATATAACATTAAAGTCTATTCTCTATTATTCACTTTTTTTAAAATGAGTTTTTAAAAAATTTTTTAAGAAGTATTTAAGAAGAAAGTGAATAGTTTAATAGGATGTCAAGTATAAAATTGAAAATATTCTCCCTTCTATTGGAAACACCTAGGAAAATAAGAATACAATTGTTAGAACAAAATTGTAACTTCTAATTAGAAGCTCAATAGGTCATTTAATTTTTTTTTTGTAATTAGATATTCTGAAAACTTTCTGGTCATCTTTGCATTTAAAATTATTTTAAATAATTACTTTTATGACAATTGTAACTACACATAGTGAAAAAACAACTTCTTGTGGACTGAATTTTTGAGAAATCCAATTAATGGAAAGATTTTATTCAAAGACATTGGATTTCTTTGAATTGCTGAATTGAGTTGCTGAAGTTGAATTTTGGTACAGATTGTGTCTCTGTGTAGGCACATCCTGGCCTCTAATTAGTAATATTCAGCTCAGCCTATTATTTAGGGTTTGTGCCTCAGCTGTTGATTCTGAAAGCTGTCACGTGTACTTTTATACATCAAGAAGCACAATTCTGTCTGCAGAGACTGATTTTCCTTAAGATATGGATTTAATGCATGTACTGCGTGTTCCATGCAAAATATCAATATACTAAAAATAAATATTATTTTCAGTGCAGAGAGAAATAACACTGTATTACATTCTTAAAGTGTTTTAGAGCTAGATTTTAATGAATAGTTATTAAGCCTATTTCAGTTATATAGCTCTGGTTTGACAGTAAGATGGAGCAAGGATTCAGCAGATTAATTTTGCTCTAACATGCACTCACACATTTTTATGATCAGATTGTTTCAAGACTAGATTAAGATCTGGAAAACTATGTAGCTCCACAATCAAAAATATTTGTGGCTTTGCTACCTATGCAGTAATTATATTAGCACTGGCAATAAAGCAGTGAAGTTTTTATGAAAATTGAAATAGTCGATAAAGAATAATCAGTGAGTTACCAATATTTTTCATGAAAGCTGTCTCTCTGTCTTAAACTGTTTGTCTTAATCCATTTGGCTGTTTCCAAAATAACTTCAAAGGATATGTTTGAAAGTATTCACAATTCATTGTTTACACGTTGAGTGCAGTGTCATGTTGTAGCTGCTATTTTGTACAATCCTTAAAAGAGTGTAACAACTGATATCCTTTACAAAAGTTAGGACTGTAGAGAGATGAAGCTATTTTTGTGAATCTGCTCCAATAGTGAAACCAAATAAGCTCTGTTGAATCTAGTTGAGGAGTGCTTTTTCTAAGGGAGTGGAATTCCTCATATGGATTCCTTGACAGAAAATGATGTCCATCAAGATGCTGAGGGTTGGGTTTATGTATGTTGCATACTCTACAATTAAAAGCTTAAGAAAATGTAAGTTCTCCATCAAATGTTTTATGTAAATATGCTCTTAGGAATAGGGCTGGGATGTCACCTTTGTATATTGCAGTATTGCTCTGTTTTCAAGTAATTTGCTAATTCTTTCTGAATGAATTCAAATAGGTTAAGCATCCTGGGGCAAAGATGTGCGTGTAAAAATAACAGATGAAAAGAGTTCATTCACAGGGCATGGCTTTTTCAAAATGTAGTCAGCTCTTAGTTGAATTTGTGTAATGCAAGAGGAGAGAAGAACTATGTCAGCTTCCGAAGTTCATCTTCCAGTTGTTTGGCTTTAGCTTAATTAATTTAACATTGACTTTGACACTTTATGATCTCAGTGTAATCAGTAGATTTTTGTTTAGAACTCATTTGGTTGCCAACACTCTTAAGTATTAGGAAAATATCAAGACTTTGTTGTAGTACCCCTTCTCGTCTTTCCACAAAATGAAATATTTTGGGACAATTGGCTCTAATTTTTTTCCCCAAAGAGTTTTCTTTCTGTTTACACCAACCAAGTACTAAACTGATAGGAAGATCAGTGTTAGAATTACAAGCTGAAGGTCCGGAGAGGTGGATTTTGACTCACAGCAATGTCCCAGGGCAAGTCATTCACTTTCTCTGACCCTCATTATCTACCTAGACAATGGGATTTTGGATCCTTATTATGCTGTGTAGCATTTCTGAAGAGAAGCACTTACATAAGTGCTTGTGGCATTATATAATGTCTGAGCTGTGCTATTGCCAAATACTTCAGAGGGAGAACTTGGCTCTGCTGAACTCTGTTAGCATAGAGCAAAAAGATGTTCTGCTATAAATATTGCCACCATTTAAGCTCAAGCCAGGGTTGCTATGTTTCCTTTCTTGAGGCAGTACAGCCTGACAAAGAACAGATGTGATATTTCCAGCATGTTTCCCCAACTTGTACATAGTAGTATCTACCTCAGCATTGAGCTTTGCCTATGCCTCTTGTTAACTCATATCCTGATTGCTTTCAATATTTCCAATTTTCAATAACTTAGAAGTTCAATTAGCTGCAATTTCTTTCAAATTCATCAAGTCTCTAAATAGCTTTTAAACAAAATTCAAGAAAAAGTCCTTAGACATGAAACTGAAATACAATATGCATAAATGAAGAAAAAACTGAAAATTGTTATCCATCAGGTTGGTGTTATTCTGGCTGAGAAATCAGGTAAGAGAGAAACCCCCCAGCTTTGAATCTACAGTGCACAGATTTCAGTATAATACAACAGTTGTATATACCCTGTGGTTTATATGTAGTTACTGAGTTACTGAGTTACTGTCTCAGTGACTGCAATGCTGACCTGCAACTGCATTATGCAGATCTGTGAACAAGCCTTGGCATTTATTTGATTGATATGACTTTTTTTTTTTTTTTGACTACTGACAACTAATAAGAAACTAATTGGGAACTGATGGCAGAGCTCCCTTTCAAAAATGATAGCATCCAAATTAGATTGAACTATTTTAAAGGTGGAGTTGATATATGCCATTACTCCTGGAAAGGAGGACAGGTTCCTAAATATTGCAAAGGCACCACTTCTGTATCCTTTTGCATCAAATAAATTGTCTATTTTCAGCTCCTAGTTTTATTTCTCTTGTCATCATATGCTTGGAACAGCTTCCAAGTATCTGTATTGCTTCTTGGTGCAGTAGTATCAGGAAACAGCAGTGTATGAGGATTTGTTTTTTGAAACATAAAAAGAAAATTATTCTTCCCTTTCACATTTTTTCTAAAAGCATATAACTCAGTATTGGATTTTACTCTCTTCTGTGTAAGTTCACAATTCCATTGTTTCTCTTTGCTGAAAAAATATAAAAAAGGTTTTTGTGAAGCATAATTTTAATCTGCATAAGCAAACCTGAAATTAGTGGAACCAAGGTAGTGTTGAGCTGCTCTGTTACACTGATCATAATGCAGTTCCCATGGAGTTTTTATACAATGATTTGAAATGTTATTGTGGAGGCTGGTAGGACTTTCCAATAATTAAGGCTGTCAAGCTGCTCTGCCTTATGGAGTCCTGCTTCCAAGTGCTTATAATCAAGTACATGTGATGTAAAAAGTCACTTACTAGAATTAGTAGGATCTATTACTGTTGTTTTTTTTTTCTTTATAATCAGTCTGAGATATTTTTTTTTATTTCATCCAGAAGAGATCAGATGTTATTGAGCTCAAAGACAGGAAAGAAAACAAAGCCACATGATTAAGAAAACTGATGTAATTTCCTTGTGTACTACTTGGTAACTTATAAAAAAACCCCAAAAACCAAAACGAACAAACAAACTAAAAACCCCCCAAACCAAAAACCCAAGAAAACGAATAAAAAGGCAACAAGTCTCTCCCTGGTTCAACTTAGTAAAGAAATGTTCTCCTGAAACACTGGAGCTTGATCATGACCAGCGAAGAGTGTTTAAATTTTCTTTGAGTAGGTAGAAGTCTGATGACTTTGTCTATTTTACATAAGCTAGCACCTCCTGTGTGTTAATGAACTGTTTAAACTCCCTCTACAGTGAATAATTACGTACATGCCAACCCTGGTGGGAGCAGATATTCCTTGAAATGGATTGCTCAAGGCAGGAATGAAGCCAGGCACTGTATTGACAGCTGAGAACTCAGTGTTGTGTGTGCTGCTGGTGATCTGTCATTTAAGATATGTGGAGGAAGAAGCTGTGACAAAGTAGAAGGAACAAAAGGCAGGTGATGTATCAGTGACAGGAGTGGGACTGAATTGGGAAGGAGGGAAACTGAGTGGGACTTGATGAGTGGCTGAAAAGATTGTCAACTGAAGGTAGGCAGGTAGATAGGGACTATCCAAATTGTCTGGGACAAGAAGCTGGTGACAAGGGAAGAGTAGGCACCCACTGGTTGAAGTTGTGCTCAAAATTAAGGATAGAAAAACTGTATTGTTTTGGCAGAGGGAATTGAGAGAAGAACCAGTGGAATGAGAATGGAAATGAAGGATGACAAGAGAGATCTGCAGAGCAATGAACTTTCTGGGGAGAACAAAACTGCTGGACAAAGATCCAGAGAGAAGCCAAGAAATGAAAAGGGGATTGAGGGTTAGGAGAGAGATTGAGATTCTTGTGAGATTCTGGAAAGAAGTCTAATGCTGGCTGATGTGGTGAGGATGAGCTTGAGCAAGAAAAAGAAGCTAAAAGACCCTGCGTAGGCTTTGTAAGTCTAAGGAGAACTTCTTGAAGTAGGTGGAGGTCCTAATTCTGGATGATAATGTGGGCTGTAATTAGGTCAGGAAGCAGGTTTGGCTAAATGGGAGACATAGAATTGTAGATTCTATGTTTGGGTTGGAAAGAGCCTAGAAGATTATCTCATTCCAACCTCCCTCCTGTGGGCAGGTTCACCTTCCACTAGAGCAGGTTGCTCACGGCCCCATTCAACCTGGCCTTGAACATTTCCAGGGATGGGGCAGCCCCAGCCTCTATGGACAACCTGTGCCTGTGCTTCACCATCCTCACACGAATTTCTAGTGAGAATGGGATAAAGATTTGGAAAGGAAAAGAGAGTGAGAGAGGCCTGGACCAATTAAGCTAGATGATAACTACTACCAGCAACTATCCAGGAAACCCATTGTATTAAGGCACAGCACTTGCATGGGGTTTGCTGACAATTCCTGTCATTATTTTTATAGTAGTATAAGAACAAAATGTCTGAAAAAGGGTTTTCAAGTTACCCATGTGGACCACAGGCAAAGAACTGTAATAGTGGAATTTGTTTTTGACCTTTTTTTTCAATTTAGGAAAATTACATATAAATGATAACATAAAAATAATTTTCTTACATTTAAAAAAGTTACAAGCATTCAAAAATGCAGAAGTTTTGGTACTGGTATATTTTTAGGACATCTCCTAAGTATACAGTCACGCTGGCTTTTTATAGAATGCTATTTTGGTGATGATAAAAGTTCAATGGATGTGTCAGGATTGTGTAGCAGGAGAGCTGTGGTATGAAGCAACTTTGAAGATGAAATTTCAAGCTGGGAATTGAATTTGGAGTATTGGTACAATTATTTTCCTGAAGAACTAGATTCTGTACCAGGCTCTGCTGTGGAATTTGCTGAGTAGATGCTCTTGTATACTAGGCTTACTTTCAAGTGGTCAATACTCATCCCTTATTCCGTACTGGAGTTGTGTCTCTTGCATCTCCTCCTTCTAGTAGAGGTTGAAACCTCAGAGTTGCTCAGTATTGATACCTGCAGCTGAGGTGAGTGTTAGATGTGGCTTGACCAATAAACTACATATAATGCAGTCACCTCAACCTCGGCATCCTAGATGAATGAAAATTTCTTAGTTTAATCTCTGTACCTCCCTTCCCCAATGGAAAATGGACTACAATACTACTTCTTTGGGGTTTTGAGAAAATGAAATCATTAATATTTGTTGTGTATTGTGAAATACTATAATTGGTGCAAGAGAAAAGCCTATGTGGAAATTAATAATTCTCTTTTCAAAGCTTTTTAGAATTGACTATATTGAATAAAGCATGCGGCTGCAAATTGAAGATTGAGGGGAAAACAAAGCACTGGTCAGCTGTTGACAAAGTGAGCTCCATTATCCTGTATATACAATGAGGCAGCACATGTGCAAAAACATCATATATCATGCCATTGGAGACTGTAAAGGGGTGTGTTCACTAGAAGCCATTCTTTTTCCATAGGGTACTTTGACATTTCCTAACTTTTAATGCTTGCTTCTGTAAAATTAATGCTTTGTTAATGAAAGCTCTTGTGACTAATCATGCAAATTGTTGTTTGGAAGCACAGTAGCTGATGTGCTTCAGGCTGTTCATGATCCAGTGCAGAAGGAAAGCAATTATGAAGAAGGGAATGCAAACTACCTCCTTCTACCCTCCATGGATCCCTTATGCTTTTCCTGCCATGCATCTGCACTTACCCATGCTCAGCTATGAGGTAGCAGAGTAGATGGTTTTCATTGTAATGGTAAATTTCCAATTATCTGTGGGGTTTAGCTTCTACTCTCCCTTTACTGATGGTAAATTTATGATGAGTGAAGGAGTTGGAATCGTTTAGGACATTGCTGTAATTTTTCTGTCTTTATCAATGAAAAAAATTCCCTCTACTTTTGGGTTTGCGGGCCAGCTGTTTAAGCACTGTGGAGAAACGTAAAGAAGCCAGGATTGTTTTAGTACTTTAAGCCCTTTGAAAATTTCTTGGGCTTTGCCTACTTTGAATCAAAATTTAGATACTATTTTTTTGTTCAGCAGTGTAAGTTTACCCATTTTTATTCAAACTTTTTCAAAGCGTTCATAGATGTTTCAATGAATATAAATATATTGCCAATATAAAACATAAGCACAAACCCCTAATTCTATAAAAATTTCACACAGATGCACTTTTTACTTTTAGTTCTGTCCAATATATTTTTTTCTTGTGAATAAATATTTGTATTTATTTTGAATATTTCTATATAATTCTCTGTAACAGAATAATTTTTAAATTACTCAGGTAATAAATTTTAATAGAAATGACATATCATAAGTAGGAAGTTAAAAAGTGTTTTTGTTTCTAGAGACTGTATTTAGTTAAACCTCTGAATTTTTACTGAAGTTTGCTAATTCATCAGGTTTTTGATGCAATTTTTTTCTCTTTCCTAATTAAAAAAAGAAAAAAAAATTAAAAATGTAAAGGAATATAGTTTGTTTTGTTACTTTTTTGTTTTTCTTTAGTTATAGATACAAGTAGATTCTTGTGCACCTGTTGTGGGAATGGTGTCTGTCCAAGACTTGGAACATCTCAGAGGTTCTTGGGTCAATTGAGGATAGGTGCCTAAATAGTTTGAAACTTCTTTTCTGTTGGGATCAGTGTAGTAATTTTAAGTCAGGAATCAAGAGCTGTCAGAGTGTCTGTGTACAGGAAAGGAAATAGCTTCCATCTATCTCTGCACCAGCTGGTACTAAGAAATCTGAAGGAGTGTGGTTGATGCTGTGGTTGTGCAGTACTTAAGCATTCTGAGAAATGCAATGCTTTATACATAGTTTTCAAAATCTACCAGTAAATGATGTTTTAGCTATTCTTGCTATTTCAAATGGCCTGAGATTGAAGGCAGAGTTATCAAACTGCAGCTAATACTGCTAGATGAACTATCAATATTGGCACACCTTAGCCAAGAGGAAGCCTGAAGCAACAAGTTTTCCATTCTTTATATTTTTGTCTTTTCACACGTGCATGTTTTGGAGAAGAGAAACTTTCTTGCAGACTGTGAAATTTAAAAGCTCTAGTTATTCAGAGCTCTTGTAAGTGCAGCTATGCTGCAGCAATCATTGCTGGAGGGTTCTTGTAGAAATTACCATCTGATTCTCAAGCTCTTCAGTGAGCTTAAAATCACTGTGTTCATTTTGAAGACCCAGGGACAGAGTTATGATTATGTTCCTTTGCTGCAGAGCAGTATAGAGTTTACAATATGTCATTAAATTCAGTTGGGAAACCTGCAGTATTCTGAGAGATGGGTCTTGAACTTTATCCTTGAGTTAAACTGCCTGTGGACCGTAGTGTTAACCCATATTCATAAAATACCATTATTTAAATCTGAAAAGTGATGAAAACCCTATTATGGGTTAAATGTTGGTTTAGGAGATTATCAGTCTATCAGCAGGGAAGATAAATCTACCTCTTTGCTTGAATTTGGACCAGTGCAGAAAGTATATTATTTGGTTGAGACAACCTGCCTGTGGTGGGGAAGACCCATATGAAGATTAGACTGGACAGCAAGATTCCTGAACCCAACATATTTCTGCTTTTCAAATGCTACTACATACCCAAAGACATGCTATGCATGTGGTCTTCATCAACAATGGCAACCTTCTACTCCTGCCAGATGCACGGATATGCCAGCAATCAAATCTCTGTGTAGCACATTTGGAGGCTGTTCAGCACCAGTCTGAGTGTTATGTCCATGACTTGGACATCGTGTTACTTGTTTCATTTTGATAGCTTCATTGTGCTGAAAGTACGAAACAAAGCAGGTAAACTCCAGTAAGTTATCGACAGAGAGCAGATTGCTTTAAAACAACATTGAGATAGTTAGAGTATAGCAGTAAAAGCTTAGGCAATGCCAGGATAAATACTGGCATCTCTAATATTTCGGGATTTTTTCAATACATTTAACATAACTGAGTTCTTGGAAATCCCTTAACAATGTATTTTTTCTACATGGCAAAAGCTTCCTTTTGCCGTTTTCTATGAATGGTTCCAGAATACCACAGTTTATGGAATTGTAAATGGTAGGACCCCTGCTGTCAATTGTAAATTTAAGGATGCTGCAAGGAATCTAGGGAAGTGAGGATAAGAAGGGAATTGCAGAATATACTCTGCTTTGGAAGTCATATGTTGTATCATTTGAACTATATTTTTTAAAGTTATAATTCACTGGTGACTCACCTTGAGACATCTGAATTAGAGTTGGAACTGGAATCCAATAAATGGATAAAAAGTACAAATACTCTGAAGAGAGATGTCAGCAATGTATTTTCTGTTCAGTGTCCTCTCTATAAAAATGTAACACTTATTCAATTGATACTACTATGTGTGAAAATAAGTTAATTAATATGTACAGAGCACACAGTTAGAAGAAGTGCTCTATTGATGCTGTAGATGACAGAGGACTTCTCCTCCTTCTCTTTTGTCTATCCTGAATGAAGTGTTTTCCTTAAAAATAATATTCCTGCTTTGGTTGAATTGCTTGTTGCCACTAACTGGATCTATGTGGTGATCTTAGAAGAACCCTAACAAAATAAAGACCCACAGGGCAAAAATAGAAATGGATCTGTGCTGCAGATCCTAATCTCCCATCATGGCCTGCTGCAGTTATATAACTTATAACCATGTTATAAGTTATATAACTGCAGTAAGTGAAGAATAAAAGGCAAAGAACTTGTTTGTTCAGTAATGTTCTCCATGATGTGCTGAGTGGCACTGGTGCAGTGTAAGCATGGCTTTTGTGAGAACTCTTACTTTGTAGGTCATTAGCTGTTATGGCACCCTTCTAAATGAGCTGATGTGCTATTTCTTGTACTTCTGTACAGCCAGAAGGTGTGCAGTCAGGAAGACAGAACTTTGCACGTGTCATGAGAATCTATGCTCTTCTGACTTCCACCGACATTTTTGTCTTTTGTATCATTAACTAGTTTACCCAGAATTTGTTAATGTTGGTCACAACATTTAGAAACAGAGACCAATACTACTCTATAAACAGAGTTACTTTCCAGTAGTATAAAATAAAATTCTGATAAAAGCATCTAAATATTACTGCACTTGAAAAATTAGTACCTGGTAATATAAGCAGTGTGATTCAAAACAGCTGCTTATTCACAGAATGCTTGGTTCCATAATCCTCCACAAGGTTATGTTGTTTGGCACTGACAATAGAAGTGGCTGATAGTGTGGGAGGGACAAACGCGGGTGCAATACAAGATACTTTGAGATAAGAATCTTTGAGACCATGTCACTGAACTAAGAGGAATTCACACACACGGAATTTCTGAGAAAAGACAGCACCTGTTGCACTTATGGCAAAGATCTGCAACGTTGGCAGAAGGTAGGGAGTAACGCAGCCAAAGAGCACCCATTGAATGCATAGGTAGGAGGTGAGCCTTACAAGCCTTACTTGTTTCAGTTCTGCTTGGATCTTGAGAACTTTGTTCAAGAATGTATTTTGTGAACTGTCTTAAGTGACTTACAAAATCAGTAGTTTATGTAATTTCTTTGACCTAATGGGAGCTTTTAGAAGCCAGTGGCCTGCAAGAAAAATTCAAGTGGTGAGTTACACTTGAAATGCAGATTAGGGTGATATCCCAATATTCAAACCTCATGGAAATTCCCGTTGTATGTAGAAGGAAGATTACTAGAGGAAGAACCCCACAGCATTTAACAATTAGTTCTTCAGAGTCTTCACTAAGTCTACAATGCCCAGCAGCTGACTCTGTTCTGTACTGTTCCTGTAGTTTTTTGAGGCAAATATGCTTTACTATTCTAGCTTTACTTCTAATGTCCCTTGAGGAGTACCCAGGTCGATCTTTGTATTTACTTATACAGCCAATGAGAACAATTAATGTTTGAAAGAAACAAGAGAATGTTTGGTATTATTTTTGTATACTGTAATGAGATTTTCAACTAACCTCAAATAAAAGCCTCCCTCTTTCCTGGTTCTAGCATCTCTCTTATGGCAATGGTAGCTTACATGTTGATGCAGCCTTCCAGCAGACGCTCTGGAGTGTAGCACCAATCAGTTCAGGAAGTGAAGTTGCCCAAGGTAAGATTGACTCAACTTGTATTATTGAAAGACTGATAGTAAATTAAATACTTAAAAAATAAAATTATTACACCAAGTGTTGGAGTGGTTTTGTCCTATGTAAACATTGAATACAATAGCTAAATAAATAAATAAATATTCCCTGAATATTTCTCTGAAAACAGAGGGAAGGTTATACTGAAAGTAACACTGATAGTTTTCTATGTATTTTTGCTGAATCCCAAACAGCTCATTCTAATCTCATTTTGCTAAAGATATGATAACATTCATAATATGTTTTTTGAAATGGCTTTTGGTCCTGGTTTAATATATTATCTCAAATTATTCTGATGTATGCAGTCATGGCTACATGTTTCTGAGACTGAGTAAAAAATGGGCAAGAGGCTTGGAAGCAGGATGTGAAATCCTAAGACTGAATATGGGAAATAGTTTTATGGGTAACATATGGTTGGAAGAAAAACAAGAGGAGGGTAAAGACAGAAAGAGAACAGCTTTCCAGAACTATTTATTTTCTTTAGGAATTAGGAAGGAATTTTAATGTAATTTCTAACATTGAAAGGACAAGGATCCCTGAATTTATGCCATACTGGTTCCACAGACAAGAACAACATTTTTCTGAAAAGTCTGTCACAATGTAAAGCTTAATGATTTCTGCTTTCCTGCAGACCAACTGTTTTGAGTGGGTGTTGTAATAGAATCTAAAGGTTAAAGCTTCAGGTCATTTCATTTTGTGTGATTTTTGGATACTGTTTTTTAAAGAGGCAATACTCTGAAATTTCACATCAATTCTTTTTATCTGGCATATTTTAAAACTCAGTTATGGAATGTTCTTGCAACTTTGCTAATTAAGATATTAGGGAGACCATTGCCATCATCTCTTTTTTATATAGCCATTTGGTTTTTACATATGAGAATCACTCTGCACATACAGATTCTCTGACATGGTTTATAGCACAAACCATTATTAAAAAATAATAGTGCATTGCTTGGCAGTATCCTAAACTTTATGGAGAAAACCTTTCTGTTAATGAGAAGAGAAGACCTTTTCCTTTTGCTCCTTCCTGTTCATTCCATTCTCCTTGTCCTCCCACTGCTGGCAGCACTGGTGTGTTATTCTTGCTAATAATCCCAGCAAGGTTCATGTGCTGAGACCACGATTTCTGCTATGCCACATCTCTGCCTGGTGAACTTCACTACTGAGACCTGCCTGTCTCTTTGAGAAGCAGAAGTCCACAATGACACAGTGGCATATTGTGTACTCATACTCCCAGGAAATAATGAGAAAATTATGTAATACAGTTTTTGTAGCTGTGCATTTATCTGTGTATGTGCCTGCTCTTTGTTGCTATTTTTTCCATTTTCACTTTGCTCAGATACAGACATTATCTTTAAGCTAAGCATGTTTTCTAGAGAAGTTCAGCTGGCTAGTGTCAGAAAGGATTACAGCTAAGGCCTTATTCTTGAAAAAGTGGCAACTGTTCCTGTAATCCAGACAGTCTTGTGAAGGGAAAGTGAATCTCACACTAAGGCCTTATCTCTATGTCCTCTGTAAAACAGCAGCAAAGCCTGAGAAAATTACCCCAAAAAGAAGGAAAAAGGAAATAAACCTATTTCTGTTAGTATCTGTAAAATGCTTTGTCATATTGATAACTAAAATATGAATGTATAGGAATAACTGCTCTGCAATATCCTCTCTTAATCAAAAACTCCCATTAAAATAGATTAATAAATTAAACTATTCAGTTTAATGAAATTATTTTGAAGTGAAAATAATGGATAATTAGTCTGTAAGATGAACTAGGATATTGGAGGTAGTTCAAAGAAAATAATTTGGTTTTACATGCATTTCTGTAAAATTGGCTTATGCAGAAGTCAATTTCTTGTTTCAATCAAAAGAGAGCTTTAGAGTTAAATCAAGTCATTCTGCTAATTCTGTATGATGAAGTAGATGGGGGTCACTTTAAAGACAAAACCTAAATTATAGAATTATATTGACACAGATCCATGTAAAAAGCAATGTATGTAACAACAGTTCCCTGGGAATACCCTGCTGTGTCAAAATCATAAATTTAAAAAATCAGTGCTAAAATTTGCCACATAAATTCCAATTTTATACTGATCTCAAAGGTTTAAAAATTATATCCTCAAATATTACCTGATATACTCAGGTAAAAGATGTAATGTAGTTTCAAAATAAATTCTTGAAAGGTGTTCAGTGTGACTGAAGGGTCTTCAACACCATTTCCTCGTAAAGATCTGTCTTACTTCACAGCATTACTTGTTAGTGTAGACATTGCTTCAAAATATAATTCCAGGTATAACTTTTTAAAAATCTTGTCGCTGTAACACTAAAGCCAAGGATTTATGTTATGACATCCCCCTGAAATGTAGAATTTGATATTAATTGTTTTTAGCAAGAAGAGAAGGAAACAAAGAAATGTTTACATTTAGCTTGTCAGACTAAAAAATACCATGGAATTGTGCTTAAAACCTACTAAGTTTTAGGATTCTTCAGTTGCTGATTATAATACAATAATTGTAGGATAATATAAAATTATATTTCTTTTTAATGTCACATCTCTAATGCAAAAAGACTGATGAAAAAAGATCTATTTTGTTAACGTCTTTACTGATTCAAATTATGGCCATATTTTCAGCTTCTGGCTGCTAAGTCCTGGGACTTCAAATATTGTGATGATGCTGTGTGAATGGTCTATGCCTTAATTTGTGAACACACACACCTGTAGACTGTAAAGCAAAGTGCTTGGCTGTGAACCTCCACATGCAGTGGAAGTATTTGCAATATAGGAGTTTCCCTTTGGCATCCAAATAAATCATGATTATTGGTTTTGAACTTTCTGTCAAGTAGAGTTTGGAGTGGATCTTTCCAGAAATTTTTCTCACAGAGAACTTCCAAATACTCCAAAAAGTGCTTTAAAAATAATGAACTAACTAAATAAGTCTTTGATTTTGTATTTTAACTAGAATTCTTACCTTAAATAAAATGAAAAGTGAGTAGGTAAGATGCAAGAGTTTCCCACTTTTACTGTTGTAATCTGGGAGAGGAGTACTTGATTCCTTGTTTTGGTTGGCTCAGTCTTTTTCTGAGTTGTGGTAACTTTGTAGGATTCCCTGCTTGTGGCTTCTCTTTATCCTGATCCATCCTTCCCAAGCTGCTGACTTGGAGCTTTTTTCACTTGGCAATGTTCTGTGTTCTAATGTAACTGGCTTCACAGAGTATGAGATACCTTCCCCTTCTGGCTCTTTTTTAAAAAAATAATATAAAATTTCAAACAGAAAAAACTGAAATCAACCTGATAGTATTTATTACAGATTGAACTATAGTTGCACATGTTACTGTGTTTAGAGAAATGAACTCGATTTTCTCCCTTTATTCAAGGATACCTGATAGGAGGGGATGTTCTGAGATTATTGCACGGTCACATGGATGAATGTTTGACAGTGCCTTCGGGTGAACACGGAGAAGAACAAAGAAGGTAAGTTTCCAGCTTATAACAGAATCATAGTAATGAATCTTACTGAATTAAGTGTCAGTCATAGTAAAGATGCTTGAGAGATGTTGTGATGATATTTATTACTCATAAGAACAAGAATTGTTGAGATAAACTTTGGATATGAGCCTTTTGTATTTTCTTTTCTATATTGTTCAAGTCTGACTTCACTTACCAGATGTAAAAGGAATAGTGATTTTTTGATAATTTATTGTCCCTTTTCCTGATTTAAAAGCGCTGTGAATTAAATATGTTGGGTTTTTAATTACTGTTTTTTTCTGTAATTACAAAAAATTCCCCAGGACAGGGTATGTAAGAATACTGCCCAATCTTTCAAAGCAATTAATCTGGGATTAATCTCAGGTCTACCTGTCATGGCAGTCTAGAATTAGATTTATGGTTATTTTCTTGACTCAAGGAATCCTAGAGTGGAAGTAGTGATGACAACCTGGTCTGTGTCTCTCTCTGTTAACTAAGAAATCAAAATAGTGAGAAGACTGACTCAGTGAGTGGCATGTCTCAGTGGAGTGATTGCACCAGTCCTCTTTATTTGCTCTAATAACATATGCCCTAAACTTTCCAGTAGGGCAGTGTGGTATAATTTATTTGTACCTTCAGGCTAAATGTTGCTAAATGTTACTAAATGTTATTTTAGAATAGTTTGCTTAATGCAGCATATTAGGTAGCTTCATTTCCATTACAAGGGAAGTGCTATTCATTAACATACTCATCAAAATGAGTTTTCTTGGTTTGCAAATAGAAATGTGTTTTTTATTTTATTTATTCTCATTTTTAAAGATAAGGACAAGATTCTGGAAGCTCTCATCACAAAATTCTTTTATGAATTTTTAGATGTTAATGAGAAAAGAAGTTATCTCAGAGTTTTCTTATAGAGCTGGTGACCGACACTTCATGGATATTTCTTACTTCAGACAAGGGAATAGTTTTTGAATGCATAAGATAGTTTGTAATGCTGATACTTAAAATGTGATCTGTTCAGGTTTTAATTTTAGTTATCATGTGAGAATCATTACCCCTTGATCACTGCTATTATTATCCTCAGCCTGAAACAGGAAAACTTAAGGTGATAAATTAATAGGATGCTATAGTGTTTGCTCTTACATCAGTCTAAATCCTGCAAAATTCCTTTAAAAAATGTAGTTGCAGTGTAACTTCAGATTTATGGGGTGATCAAACACTTCAGTAATGAACTTCAGTGCTTAAGAACACACTAAAAATCTGTCTCTTTTCAACAAGCCTAACATCATATGTAAAACACAATAATGGAGTGTGAAGTTGCAAATTAAGAAAAAAATTGATTTGTTCTACTTGTGCATTCACATGGTGCATTTTTCTGTCCTATAGCATGGGAAGAATATGGTTAAATTCTTAATCTGCAGAGCAGTGCCTGTAAACAAATTAGAAAATTGTATTTCTTTCTGCGGTGTCTGCGGTGTTCTCTATTTCTTTATGCCTTTCCCGTATCTGTCTAAAACCCCAAAAGAAGCAGAGCTACTAGGCAACAAATAGGATGTAGGTCTTTGCCTTTATTTTTCCTCATAGCAATACTGAGAAACATTGCTTCTATGTGCTTCTTAAAAACAGATTTGATCTTCTGAAATGTACTGTTTTTCAGGAACTTTCTTTGATAAACAAGCAAAATAAAAAATAAGTTTGTTTTCCGTAGTCTCATTTCTTTAATTTTTCTATTTTTCTGACGTATTTAAAAGTATTTTTTACTAATAAACCTAGAATATAATCTATGTTTACTTTTAATTATATGGAGTTAGTTATAATCACTCGATGACCCATGTTTTCTCCTCTTGAATTATTATTAATTTTAGCTATTGCTTAAAACATCTCTACTTCTATCTCTAATTAATACTGTTGCCTATTCAAAATAAATTGTGGCTCCTTTCAGTTTTGATTATGTATGCATACATCATTTTGATGGTTGTGATTCAACGTCTGGCAGAATTATGTGTAAATATATGTGTAATTTCGGCAGGTAGGAAATTTTAAGACAAATTATTTTTCTTTAATTTGAGTTTCAGTTCTGTAACATTTGCACATGAGGCATAAAATGATGTGTGATATGTTTGAAGTACAATAGTTTCATATCATCCTGTCATTGCCTCTTGAAGTAGTCTGATTGAAGACAGATTGTGATTTTGTTTGGTTTGTTTTGCTCCAGCATACACCTGAAGAGCAGGTCTGCTCTGCAGAATAACAGCATAAAGGAGCACGGGAAGTACCATCCCTGTTATGACTCACTAATTCCTCTATCTCATTTTTATTTTTCTGCAGAGACTTCCTCTTTATGCCTTTTCAAATAGATAAAAGATCAGACAATCCTAAAATAACAGTTTTATTCTATAATGTCACCTGGTATCTATTTCAGGGAATAAATAAATAGTTTAGACATGAAGTATCCTCCTAGGCAGTGTCCAAAAATAACTATAGTTTTACTCTAGTCTTAGAACATTGATACAATTGCAAAAGTTTCAAGTATAAAAGTGCTTCAATGAGTACCAGGAGTTGAAATTAAAGCATGCATTTTCAAGATGTTTATGCTTTTGTACATATGAGAGTTGATACTCTCACTTGGCACAGTGGAGGCCTATGAAGCAGTGACAGTGCAGGCACTGTCTTCATGATTACAGTACCTAACAAAGCTTCCTCTGAGTCAAGATCATCCAAATCTACACTGGAAGAGGCCTACTACAGTGGCAGAAGGAGTCACATAAAAAGCTTATAAAATAATTTTCTGCATCTCAATTTTTTTTCTGAGTCTGTGCTGTGTTTCCTTGCTTAATTGTTGAGCTTGTGTGTCCCTCCATGTGGCCTTAGATTGTGGTACAGGGATCCTTATAAGGTGGGGTGGACTCATATTGTGGAAGAGGGACTTTGCTGTCAAGTCAGAAACCTAACTTTCCCTTAGGATGCAGGTTTAAGTAGAAGCTCTGTGAAGTTGCTAGATTAAGTTTGCTTTGTAATTAAAGAACATTCTAATTGGAAGCAGTACAAATGAAAAAGTTTGTAATAATATGATGGTTTACTTGATATTACAGTAGAGGAATACAGTGGTATTATTTTAAAAATGCCACAGGCAGGGTGAAATACACCCTGGTAGTCTTCACTCACTGGCCCAGCCAAAGAACAAAAAAAGGAACAGACAAAAGATCAAGTACATGCATTTTCCCTGAATTAAATACAATTTGCTGCATATTCTAGTTAGGTATGTTGCTGTTTTAAGGCAGCTGGTTTAAACCTTATGCACAGAATCCTTAAACTGTGTTTTTATTCTTCAAAGTGTCTCAGTTATGTCTAGCAATCTAGACCAAGTTTTGCAGAGTAGCTCTTAAAGTGAAATTTCAGAAGCATTTCCAGGTAGAGTAAAAAATAAGATACAGTTATAGACAGACCAGAGAAGGCCTTATATTATCAGTTTGGTGTTGTTAAGGTGATTACTTTGATTTCCATCTATCTTCAAAGCCAGGGGAAACTTCTGCAGCAGCACAGTAGCTGGGAATCCATATTTATCTTGACTCCTTTTCCTTTAGTCTCTGTCTGTGTGGTTTGTGATGTAGATCCCATCATAGGAGCTGATATAAGCAGTTTGTCAGTAGGAATGAGGCAAACCCACCACAGTTCCTTGATTTATGAATGGTTTTTAAATTTAAATAAAGGATTGTATAGTCTTCTTTTCCACCTCCCTCCAGTTTTATAGAGGAGAAATTGTTAATTTTTAATACTACCTTTATTTTGGTTGGAGGGTCATATATGATTATCCAGCAGAAGATTTAAATCACTTTTTGTATTACAGGTACCTTGAAATGGTCTTTGCTTTCCTTTGACATATTTTCCTGTTAAAATTCTGACTTTATTTTTTTCTTTTTTAAACCTGTTTGGTAATTATAATGTCAAGCCTTCATTTTGAATTTATAATATCAAAGGAATGAATATATTTATTTTAATTATGATGAGAGTTGTTATTTAGAGCATGTATATATTAAAGTGCTTCTGTGAAGTTGCTTTCCATTGGCTCAATCTCTGAAAAAAATACTAAAAATATTCATAATAAGTTTATCACAATTTAATCAGTCAGCAGTTCCCTCCCCCCCTTTCTTTCTGCAGTTCAATTAAGTGAAATTGTTTTACACTGTTGACATGGTCGTATTATGTGTATTATTTTTAGTTTCCTGTAGAAATGTAAGCTGGTTTTAAATACAGACATGACTGTAGAGTTTTGGATTGCTTTCTTGTGTTGGGGGGATATGTTTTGTAGTTGAGTTGGGGTTATTTTTGTTGTTTGTTTGTTTCTTTTGGTGGTTGGTTGGTTGGTTGGTTTTCTGTGGTTTTTTTTTTCATAGATGTCCCCAAAAAAGCTTATGGCAGGTAGAAGTAGAACTATGTAATAAAAATGATGTGGTGGGTTTTTATTTTTTGATTGGGTTGTGGAGCTTGCTCTTGATTATACCACCATCTTTCATATTCTTTTAGAACTTAAATACTTCACAAAAGTAGGGCTCTTATAGTCATAGTTCCCAGTCTAGAAAGGAACTATGAGGGTTTCCTCTGCAATTAAATTGCATTTTGATTTGCAATATGTGCTTTAAAGTGATGATTGCAGTGCAATTTGGACCCTTCAGAAATATTTTATTATGGACAGAAATTACCTGTGACAGAGAGAAAAGCGCTCCTGGCTTTTCAAAGTATCATTTGGGCTGGAGCAGACTCCAGTTTCTCAAACCATCCATTCAGACTAGGCCTTCATGGAGGAAGGGATAAATGTAGCCCAATTTCAGAAGCAGTTTTACCATTCCTACCTTTGAGACTTTGTTTGGGTGAAAAATATGTTAAGGCTTTTGTAAATTACATTGAACACTTAGTCTCAGGGATGGACAGGCTTTTAAAGTGACAGTCAAAATCAGTATGACTTAGCTAATCCCTTTCTTATTTTCCATGCCATTCTCTGACACCTTTTCTTACAGCATTATGCACTAATGAGGTCTGTTGTATCTCAGAAAATTTGGGATCCAGCATATGTGGAGCATGATCTATCACTAAAATGTGAACTCAGAAAGTTTTCAACCAGTGTTAAGTCAATAACATTTCCCCTGCACCCCAAACAACCCTTGAGCCTTGAATAATGATGGCTGTGCTTTTTAAAATTATTTTGAAAACATACATAGAGATCTTCATGACTGATTTTTCAAACTAAAACCAGGCTTGCCTGTCATTGAGAGGACTGGAAAAAATTCTTTCATTTGAACTTTGACATCTTATTTGGATTTATTAATTTGTGTGTGATCCAGGTACACTGTTGTTCTTTATATTGCCCTGGTTCATTCCAAGCAACTGAGATTTGTTCAATTATTTTCTTGGTGTGGAACTTAGGGTTTTCAGTTTCTTCAACCAAGATTACTTCAGCAGTATCAAAAAACTGTCATTTAATCTAATTTCTTTTAACCTCATTTAATTCCCATTTGTAGTCAGTGAGTTTCGGTGAAATGATTGCCCTCTCTCTGCTGAACAATACTTTAATAAGAATATAAATTCAATAGTGGTACTCTAGGGGGGTTAACATGTGGTAGTCTATTTTAAACCTGTGTAATTAATTCATTATTGAAATTAAAGATGATAGATTCAGATATGGAGCTTTTTTTTGATGTTTACTGTCTCTTTGGTCCTGCATCCCCTCTTGGAGAGCTGGACCAGAGTGCTGAGAGGGTGCCGGGGAGAGCAGGACCCGGTCCCGCCAGGGCCATGGCGCTGTCCATGGTGCTGCACACACAACCCAACCCAGACTCAGGGAGAAAAATGCCATGTCCACTCCCAGCTCTGGTTTGGATAAAGGCAAATTAAATAGATGAACGACATAGTCAGGAAAAGGATGGTGTTTTAAATTCAACTTACAGTCATAGATCAGACCAGAAAATGGCTTAATCATACCAACTAATTAACTAGAATGTTAATAATACAAATTTACTGAAAAGTCTCAAAGGTTCTGAATTGCTTATAGATACTTTATTTTGAAATTAAGGTGGTTAATATCCTTAATCTATACATGTAGAATATATGGATAAAATGCATGGGAAACAATAGAAAAAAATGTCACGAATCAATATGGTGGGTATGGCTCTGAAGATACAAGGTATCCCAAGCTTTGAGGAAAACTGACTCATAGATTGTGTCCTCTCTTATTTTTTTTCATCCTGTCAGTGTAAATCTGTAGTAAATCTAGATAGTCAGAGAATTTTTGTGCATTACTTCATGTCATTAAAAGCAATGTTTCATTTGACCTAGCAGTACCAGTACCTGATATGACCTACTAGTATCAGCTTCCAGAAAAATTGAAATGTTTTGAACCATCCTTCCTTTTCAGCACTGGACTGTCATCAGAAGGATATATATAAAAAAAAAAATTAGGTACATCGCATCAAATAATGATATATTGAGCAAGTACTAAGGAAGTTGGTTTGAGCAATCTCAGAGCAATTTACTACATTTATTTTTATGAAAAGACCTAAAAATGAGCTTCCAATTCCTTAGCATAAAAACTTTTGAGATGGTATGGGTTATAAACCTATGCATCTGCTTTAGGACGATGTTCAGCATGCATGCTGTTATGGTAAAGGCAATGTGACTCGCCCTTCATTGAAGAAATCTTTTATTCATCTTTTCTTTAATCATATTTTCTATAGAAAAGACAGTATCTAGTTAAAAACACAAGGGCTTACACCCCATTCTAATGCTTTGTGCCTTGGTTTTTTTTTTTGTGTGGCATGTATCTTCTTTCCTGTTCTTTCAATGTCTTGCCATTTCATCTTTTATTCTAGTTTTCAGGCTTCTCCTTTTGCTGACTTCTAGTGATTGTTTATCCCTAGCCCTCCAGTCACCAGTTCTCTTTCAGTCGTCCTCCAGATTGCTGTAACTTGTTCTTTTGCTGAGGCTCAGCTTCTGCCTCTTTGGCTTTTGTCTTTAAGGTTCTATTACTGTCTTTTAGCCTTTACTCCCTCTCTTGCTGCCATACCTGGTCATTCATATGGAACTAACTGACAACCTTAGAATCATTTTTATTTCCTCTAGTAAACAGGTCATATGTTTTTATTTAAGATTTCTTCTATCTCTTTCCCATTTTCTCATCTTATTTGACCATTCTAAGACTGATAGCTCCCCTTTGAAGGAAGAAAGTAAAAAAATAATTGGATAGACAGTCATGTAAAAGTAAACTACTTCATCCATGAGAAGCCATTCTTTTAAGGTTAAAACGGGAGGTTTTTTAGATCTTTAGTGTTATAATGACCCAACTATATGTAATCCAAAACTAGCTTCAAAAGGATAATCAAACTGAGAAACTGGTGACAGCTTTGGGATTTCCATTGTGAGAGAGAACTTAACCTCTGAAAAGTAAAAAGGTACCAACTTAGGAATGAAACATTATTATGAATTTAGACCTTTACTTCCACCTGATTTTTCATATAATGAATGACTTGAAAACTGCTGAATAAAATTAAATTTCATATTATGCAATATGCAAGTGCAAGGATTCCAAATGCATTTTTGTGAGTGCAGTTCATATTTAAATAAGCCAGGATGTAATCAGAATGTTTCAGCTTTAAAAAACCAACAACCACCACCCAAGCTACCCAAACAAACAACCTACATCCTCCCACTCTCAATCCAAACCCACCAACCAGCTTGACATCTGATCTATTATTCTTGAGATATTGCCACATAAATCTAGTCTTGGTCTGCTAGCTGCAGAAGAAGAATTTAAACAAATACCTGAAGTGCAAAGAGAATATCTGAACAGAGAAATAGCTAAGTTCAAGGTTCTTTAGCAATTACATTTTACTGTAATAATAAAGGTAAATTTCAATTAAAAATAAGATTGCATTTGAATTTTATTCCCTTCAGTGAGAGGGAAATGACTGACTTGCTAATACTTGCTAGCTGCTCCTAGCATCACAAACCATTGCAGCAAATGGCTGAGATAATACTTGGAGAAAATAGTGGATATAAGGTCAAGGGGTGAATATTGTACATATTTATATTCATCTGTAACTTCTTGCTATGTGAAACATGTGCTGTAGTTTCTATTTATACCTGGGGTCATGAATGTTCAGTGTTTCTGATTCTATAATTTTAATGAGATGTATTTATTTTGTGTTTGGACTAATTTTTGCCCTTGTATGGTTCATCTTTGTTCTTTCACAATGTCTGGGAGTGTTTATTTCCATAATAGTTCATTCAAAGATGAATTTTAGCACATATATACTTTCATGTATGCTTAACAGTTCTGAGAAACATATTTTATTTCTTTTGGTTTTGAACCATTTCTTTCAATGCTGGGTTTTCCTCTGTGTTAAATGTTCAGTCCTTCTGTATTATATCCACTGGAGGACTTTGAAAGGTAAAGCCTAGTAAGTAGTATGTACTTGATTCCAAAACTGTAGTTGTCAAAAATTGCTTTTAGCAAAGAATGGGGAATGCCTACAATTTTGTTATTAATAGTCCCTTAAGTTATGCTGCTGGCTATTTTTGGTGGTGCCTGATCTTGACTGAAGTTCACAACATTTACTCAAAACATTATCTCTTCCAGGATCTATAAAACTAGGCCATTGTTTGGTAGTCTCTGAAATGCTTGATCTGATACGCATAGTGACATCACTTCTTTGCTTAAGTGACTCTTTTATGTATTTTCCCAAAAGGAAAGGCCTAGGCTTTTAAATTCTGTCCATGTCATAGGGCAGAATTATAGGTACAGGCAGGACACAATCCAAAGAATGGCTCCCTAAATTTAGAATGGCAATGCTCACTTTCCTTAGTGTTTATTTTGAAGGAAAACAGGGTTATCTGCTCAGGGCTTTTGGTTACCATAGGTCTTAACCATGTTTTCCATCTAATATAGATGACTTACCTGTGTGTAGAATAATGGAGGAAAAAAAAAATATATCTTTTTTAGCTTAATTGACGTTTTTCTAGAGATACTTAGATTTCTGGTTATATCCAGGAATTTGAGAGGTCATTACATATAAAAGTTTGTAACTAAGAAGCTGTTAACATCTGAGATGTATGAAGACTGTGTCACTGTGGTTGTTATATCGTAGGTGTTTATGGTATTAAAATAAAGTGCTAAATAAGTATATCTTCAAAATTCAGTGTCATAAGTTGCAGTTATTTTAATAGTATAAGCTCTGAAAAAACACTACCTTTCCTGGGAGATACATGCAATGCTCACAAATCTTAATCATTACTTGATACTCAGTTTTTGTTAGAATCTAGAAATGTTGTAATTATCAGGTTAATGGTACTATTTTCTCCCCTGGATTATTTATCCTTAAAACACTAGGAAAAATGTCTAAGCAAATGCTGTATAAACCTTGTTAGTATGAATGTTACAATTATGGATGCTAAGGACAATTAAAACAAAATTTAAATAACCAAGTCTGCAGGTTTAATTGACAAGACTGGGTTTTGAATCTAATAACCTTTGAATCTGACAAATTCAATAATTGTTTTGACAATCTTAAAATGAGAGATGTGGTTAAAAGAACAAACACATATGATGATGAATTCTGCTGAACATTTAGTCTGTGCCATTGCTTGGTTTTCAGAACTGTCCATTATGAAGGTGGTGCTGTGTCCATTCATGCTCGTTCCCTTTGGCGACTAGAGACTCTAAGAGTTGCGTAAGTAAAATCTATCTCAGAAAAAGAAGGATATTTGGCAAGACACTTTTTGAATAGTAAGAGCAATCCTATAAAATCAAAAGCATAATTATAAATCCAGATGCATAAAGCTAAAATAGTCCTTTAAAATGCTTTATATGACTTTCATTGAATATTAAACAAGTTCCTAGAGAGAGAGTGTGTGTTTTGATTATTTTTTAAAGTTGTTAGAGCTGTCAGTGAATTCACAATTTACATTTTTAGCACATAAATGACAAAAACAGGACTGATTTCCTTAAAATAAAAATCACTTGTGACACTCCTCCGCCAGCTTGTTTAAGTCATTTGGAAGACTTTAAAATAAAAAATTTAAAAGAAAAAATTCAATCATGATTTATTGGAAGTGTTGGAGTAATAGTAAGGAATTGTGCCTTGTTTGTTAAGGTAATTGCAGTGTAAAACTGCATTTAAATCATATTAAGATATGTGCTCATGATAAAGTTTCTAGTGAAGAATAAATGATTGCTCTTTAGAGATTAAATCAGAGAAGCTTATGAAAAGGTTACATTCCAATGATGCTGTTTTCTCTGTGTGCATTTTATTAATAGGATGACATTAAATGTCAGTGATAGGGCAGTGAGATTTTTCCTTTGGACTAAAGTGGACCTTGAGACAGTGATGACAACAATGAAACTGGAAGGATCTCTGGCTTTTTGCTTTCCCCATGGCATTTACTTCCCTAATAAGCAGTACAGGAGTTACGTGGGGGTTCAAGTAATGACAGCTTTCTGTTATGACCATCATATATATCACTTTGACAGGCATTGTATACAAACCCTTGAAGGGTAAACATTTGAACATACATGACTGAAAGAAATTGTAAGAATTGTCCTAAGAATTATTACAAAGGGAGTGGTTGTCTTTCTTCTTAAAAACCAGGACTTTCTTACCAGGAAAAAAAAGAACCAAATAAAATCCCAAGAATAACACTCTCTCCCTACACTTCCCTCACCAAACTATTTTCCAGTATGATACTCTAATTGCCATATACGTTCACTGCTGTATTGCAGTCCATTAATATTCAGGCAAATTTGTAGCTTTGTGTATGCATGCCTGAAGTTCTCAATCAGTTGTAGTCCTTCCCAGAATGACTGCAGATATGCTTTGTGGGTTCTGCATATTTCTAAAGGAACAATTTTTTTTTTCCCTCAGCTCTGTTCATTATTAGAGATCTCTCATAAAAAATTGCCTGGGCAGTCTACATGGACGGATGCCCTTGGGATGCCCTGCCATGGGACACCAAATACTATTGCTCAGCATTACTTTCTTTCCCAAAACGTGGCAGAGTTCATGCTCACACACTGCAAAATATATTTTTAGTAGCCAGAAATGGCTTCACAAGATACTTCCTGCTCAAAAGGCTTTTTTGTAAGTGCACATGAATTGGTATTTTTCCTATCCTGCAGGCATGAACTAGAAGCATGGCTCAATTATGCTACCTTTTTTTTTTCTTATGGTCTGTAGCTATTGGGGCCAAAAGAAAATTGAATCAGACAAAAGAAAAGGCAGCTCCCCAGCATGACCTGTAATATAAAAGGTGCAGAACCGATGTAATTTACCAGACTCGGCAACACAATAGCTGAGATTCATGACCTGACATTTTACTGACTGGAGAAACAGAAGTTATGCTAGAACACTGGACTCAGATGTCCTTTTGTGGAGTATATGGACTTTGCTGTGCAGAAAACAGAAAAAGATAAATGTGTTTCTAACATATCAAGCTTTTCTATTTCCTTCTACCTCAAAGCTCCCTCAATTTAAACAGAATAGATTCTAGATTTAAAAAAAAATAAATAGTTGAGGGCAAAAACCTTTTTATTTTTGTGTTCTCTCTAAAACCAATAACTATAAATGTTTAGAAGTTTAATCACTGAAGTGTAATAAATCCTGTTACAAAAAAGAAGCATTTTAAAAAATGCACTTTGAAAATGTTTGCCAAATTGGTTTTGCATACTTTGCATCCAGTATGGCCAACTCTCAAGACACATTTAAACAAGTGGATGTTGGTGTTAAATAGGTAAGTGCTTTAACCTGCTGCATCTGTGTGTCAGGGAAAATGAAAATGAATTTAAGTTAAACCTGTGTAAGTACTAGCTAAAGGGAATTTCAGACTTCCACGTGGATACATACAAAAACATATACATAGATATACAGAATTGATACATGTTTCCTCTCCAAAATGCAGCATTCACATACATCTGAAGTGCAAACTTTTGCAGATATATAACTGAAGAAAATTCTGTGAAGACTAGAAAAAGTTGTGAAAGTTTTCCAATCTGAAAAGCCTTTGTGAAGTACATACTCCTTAGTAACCCCTACACAAGGAATTAAACAGGAAGAGCAGCAGGGCTGAATTTTCAGTTTACAGCAAGAAGTTGGAAAGCTCTGACCTGTAATTTAAGGTGAATAATTTTTGGGGAGCTTAGATAAGATAAGCTTTGCCTTTCTTCCTTCTATAGAATATGAAGAACCTGGGCCATATTTTGCTTAATAACTTATCATATTTATTTTTTTTAGGCATTTTATTTTGCACAACATTTAAAGTGTGCTTAAAATCTGCTGACTGCTAAAAGGTCTCTGGGAGAGTGAAGAATGGCAGCTGCTGTTAGATGAAATGTTGGAGAGGGAACTGGCAGATCTAAACTCTTTGTGTACAGCATAAGCCTCCTTTCCTGTAGGCGGTCTGTACCTTCTCTCAAGAGGAATTCAGTCTGAACAGACAGCTTGTGCTAAGAAGACATTAAGATTATTTATTAGAATGGTTTTATTTGGGATAACCATGAAGTAGCCACTTTCTTGCTGATAATCCAACATGGAAATTTTATATTTTGTAGCAACTAGTTGGCAATATATTTTACTTTAAAATATTATTGCCTGTAGTTAAAAAAAAAACAATTGAAATAAATGTTTCTTTATGGACTCTCTTAGGTGGAGTGGAAGCCACATTAGATGGGGACAGCCATTCAGGCTAAGACATATAACAACAGGAAAATATTTAAGTCTCCTGGATGACAAGAGTCTTCTTCTTACAGACAAAGAGAAGGCAGATGTAAAATCTACAGCATTCTGTTTTCGGTCTTCCAAGGTATGGAATCAGTGCAGCATTGATGTTACTAGTAGTAATTCCAATCTCTTTAGAAAGCAAGATTAAGATACTTTCTGTTTGTTGTGATTGCATTAATTATTAAAAATTAAAAAACTAATTAGAGAATCCAATGTGCAGTATAATGAATAAATAGAAAATTTCTTTTACCTTACATTCTCTATGTATTGTTAGCTGTCTGTGTGTTTGTGGGTTTCTTTTTTTTTTTCTTGTTATATTTTGATGTTTTCTTGTTTTTTCATTGGTTGGGTTGAGGTTTTTCTGTACTGCTTTCCCACTTTTGAGCAGTATACTCATTTCTCATTTGTTGTTCTGATTAACTTCTCTGCTGCTTCACTGTTTATATCTGCTGTCTGACATAGGAAAACTTATAATATTGTGAGTTACTGAAATTAAATGGGAAATTCAGGATTTCTCTCAGCAGATACTTTACTGTAGTCTAATATGAAGTTACCAGAGTTTGACTTCTCATTTTGACAGCTTCAATAAGCATTTTGAGTTTAAACCAGTACTTTTGTAGTGGGTAAATAATACTCTAATAAATTCTTAAATATCCTTTATTTCTCATACTTTTAATCTGTAGCATTTTGTCTGAAAATTTTCCAACAATAATTTTGTTATTGTAAAAACTGTCTTCTAAAATACAAAGTAACAGTAAACAGAATTATACAATAACTTCTCGTACCATTTAATTTATATATATATTTTAATTATTTGCCTGCTTGGAAAGATAAGAAAAGAAAAGATACCCAAAAGAAGGCATATAGCCTTTTGCAATTTGATTACAAAGAACCTCTAGTTTAAGGTGATGATTTTGAGATCCAGACAATATATCTTTTTTGAAACCAATTAGAAAATCATAGAAATGCTTAAATATTTTAGGACAATGCAGTGCAACCATACTGGGAATTTCCTGTTGCAGCTACTATAGATTTCAACACTTGAAAGCAAGAGGAGTAGAATAACTCACTCACTGATGTTTAAGATGGGTTGTCAGCAGGGATTGCTCCAAAAAGAGTGGAACAATATACTATTACATTGTTTATTTAGTCCAAAAAATACTCGAAGGCCAGAATTTTTAGCAATAAAGAATGTCAGTCACCTGTTGAAATGGATAAGGTGGTTTGTCTCTATTTTTTATGTAGCACATACACATGTGCTTTGGAGACTAGGTGATGTTGTATTTGAAGTTTCTTCTTTTTATTCTTTTTTCCCAGTCTGAATTTGGAAGTCTCATTTGAAATTATTTTGAGATTTTATATTTTGAAATGGTTTTGTTCTGCCATTCTCAAAATGAAATGTTAACATTTATTTTGTTTTTAGTGGCCAATCCTATGCTGAGCAGAGCAGAGACAAAAGGCTCTGGGGCAGGTAGAAACTTGTTATGGTAATCAATTCTTTAAGTAATGAGAGAATTTTAAGAGGGGTATATAAGCTAATCAGCACATGACAAATATAATCATACTTCTGTTTAAATATGGATTTTCAAAGAAATTGGAAGTCTGGAAGATCATATTTGATGTAAATGTTGTGGATATCAATATTAATTTTAACAAATGACTTACCTGGAGGAAATTATAGATATACCACAGAGGAGGAGGAGGAGTAAATCTTTTGCTGAAGATGAATTGAGTCTGGATGCATTTCTGTGTCACATGCTTCAGAATGACCCTGCTTAAGCAGGGAAGTTGGACCAGATGACTCAGTGTGGTTCTTTCCAACTGACCCATTCTGCGATTCAGTCTCCTGCTCGGGACTTGCTATAGGAGTGTCATGTTTCACTTTATTAGGCTATCAAAAACTTTAGGTGCCTTCCCTCTCTGGGAAAGAGTATTAAAAAAAAAAAAAAAATCAAATTATAGGAGTGCTAGAAAGGCTTCTGTAAAGAAGGTATGCAGATTTAGGATCTCTTTTCCTCTGAGTATGTTTGAACAAACCATCCAAACTTTCATTTATATTGTTGTATGTGCTTAGCACTCAAAAAAATTAATCATGGATAAGAGGGAGCTCCTAATCATCTTTATTGAGTACAGACCATAAAAACCTGTGGGTGTTTCAAGTAGCTGGGTCTTTCTTATTGAAATTTCATCCCTTTTCTTGCCACAGTCATAATTCTTCCTTGCAGTAGCTGGAAAGAAGTAGGAAGAATTGTGAAGCTCTCAGTTTTTGCACAATAGCAAGTTTGCTTTAAATAGGCAAAAACAAACAAGGGAGAGGAAAGTGTTAAAGAATCAGTTCCTTCAAACATGTGAGTAGATAACTTCAATTTCTGTATGAAAAGCAGCTTTCATGTTTGCAGGGATACTGCTGAAAATGTATCACCTGCAAACCTGAAGATTCACATGCAAGTATAGAGGCTCAACATTTATTTTTATACCCTATTTTTGCAAGGGCTCATCATCTTAAACATTGCCAGTACCTTGCCAGTGCTTCGTTTAAAAAGTAGCCCAGAAGAGAACTAGAAAGCTAAAGGGTTTTAGTTGTTTGTTTGTTTTGTTTTATTTCTTTTTTTATGAAAGCTTGAAAATATCAGAAAGTGTTTCCAAAGAGCACCCAGAAGATAAGGGCTTTCTAAGGAGCTTAATTAACAGTCACTTAATTTTTCTTTCTGGTAATCAGCCTTTGTTCTCTGGTTATCATATATTACCCTAATAATTATCATTAAATGCAAAATATATTAGTGTGACTGTGGTCACAAGAGTTTTCAGGATGAAGAAGAGACGAGAATGTTGACTCCATGATCAGAAGGTTTGATTTATTATTTTATATGTTACATTAAGACTATACTAAAAAGAAATAGAAAGGAAAAAGTTTCTTGAGAAGCTAGCTAAGCTAAGAATAGACAAGAATGAATAACAAAGATTTGTGTCTCAGACAGAGAGCAAGAGCCAGCTCTGCCATGAGTGGTCAGGAAATCCCAACATCCACAGGAGACCAATCACAGGTCTACCTGTTGCATTCCACAGCAGCAGATACCCATTGTTTACTTTTGGTTGCTGAAACTGCAGCTTCTCACAAGGAAAAATCCTAAGAAAGATGTCTGTGACATATTAGCCTTTCAAGAATCTGAAATTCAGAAAATTTTTTTTTCTTTTTTTTTTTCCTCCAGTAGTTCTGCTTCATTCAGCACAGGATGTCCACAGATATATACAATTTATTTCCCAAACATACGGCTCCTTTAATACATTTTGTTTAAAGAGATCAAGTTTTGTGGATTTTTTTTTCTCTTCCGTTTACTCAATATTGATTCTTTTTGATAAAGAACATTGTTTTAATATCACTACTCCACTGAAATAAGGTAATTTTACCAATTTAGTAATGTTTGTACATTCTGTACCAAGTCTGTTTTTCCTGTCTGTATTCTTTTCCAGTGGACAGGAACACATCAATTTTAATAAAATTTTATGGCTCGTATTTTTATGTCTTCAGCTTTTTCTTTCATCTTTTTTCTTCTAAAATTTAATGGAAATTATATTAAATTAAAAAGCAGCCATAAATAAGTTTCTTGCAGTTGGTGAGGTCTTAAAATACCAGTCTTGAATGTGTACCACAGAGAGTATGGGTTAGGTTGGATGACAAGAGGTAAAGTTGAAAGGACAAGCCTTAATCAAGGTAATCCATTTTGGAATGTTATAAGGAATTAAACAGAAACATTAGACTGAAATAGTGGTTAAGGTAAGACTTCATAGAATAATTTTTCAACATTAGAATGAAATAATTTTAAAAAATTGTTCATTTAGCCCCAAACAGAAGTGGGAAGATTGACTTGTGCTCTTGTATGCATGGAATAAACACTGTTTATAAAGAGAACAGCCTTCTGTAGAAAATCTGGCCTATTGTTCAGTAAGCCTGTTAATTTCCAATGCATTCTTGGTTTGCATTACTGAGATGGTTTACAGACTGTTGCAAAACCCATTTGTTGCTGTTTGGTCCGTTGTAATAAATGAAGATTTTTGATTCTTGTTTAGACAAGGCTAGCATCAGAGAATGGATCTAGATTACAAATAAAACTGAAGGTTTTCTTTGTAAAATGTAGGAAGAGTTAGCAGATGGTTCAGTAATGACAGGTTACATATGTGGTAAGAGAGTGGCTGGAAACTTGTACCATGTAATGTCTGTGCCAATGCACCATTACTAATTAGCAACATGGTGATTTCTGATATTTTTCAGATCCTCATTTTCACTGATGAGCTATTGTGCTGTAGCTAATGAGATTGATTCATTGTGTGTACTTTTTCAACTACCTGCTGTTTATTGATGTGAACTGAGCACTCCATTCAAATCTTCCCCTTTATAAACAATTTGTGGTTCCTGTTCGCTCCCACAAAAAGCTCAATTTGTTGAAGCTCCCAAATGACTGGTGTAATGCCTGCTGCCCCCACATCATCCTCTAGTCTTTTGTTTCTCTCCTACATGTAATTCAACTACGACACTATATAATAGCTTTCCTGGCTACTATATTTATTTTGCAGAGCTCATTTTAATGGGATTGATTTCAATCTGGGCTTTAAACATACACGCAGAGATACATCAGTGAGAACAGAGATCTTCTTTGACAAATTGTTGGCACTGCAATTTTTATGCAAATTAAATTTAATTCTAATTTGAATTTATATTTCGGTATCAAACCCCTTCACTTTCTCTTACAGATTTTAACAAAGAATGCAAAAATATGTTAAATGAATAGTCCCTCATCTTATTTACAGTGCTTTATGAGAAAATTTGTGATTTCTTGTATTCACAACTAAAGAAATTAATTGTGAGATCTGAAAAAAAGAAAATCTTACAATGTAGAAGTACAGTATATGTTCACAGTATCTTCTAGCTATAAATGGAATTCAAAAAACTGGAACTTGAAATCAGGATCTAATTTATTTTTTCCCACATCATAATTTGTTTGCAATGTCATATTATAGGTAGCTTTTCCATTTCCTACTGTTAATACATTCAGGTTATTTGTGCTAGCTTTTGAAAGAATTGAATACAACATTTAGAGAAATTATATGAGAAAATAATAGGTTAATAAGGAAATAGAGGCATGCAATAACTCATATTGGCATCAGATTATTAATAAATCAATTACTACAATGTATCAATGGGCAAGACTTTAATAAGAATTTCAGCACTTAAGAAGTGCTGAAAGTCATTTACTAGGTAGTGAAACTAACATCTGTATCCGGAAACAATCAGAAAATAAACTGAATTGGCGACTATATTATATCTGAAAATTTAATATAATGAAAAGGTATAATAAGAATTTCACCTCCATACTATTCTACTTTTTTTTTTCAAATGCTTCAAAATGAGTTCATGACTGTAGGCTGAAAATCTAGTTACAGGACATTTCCCTTTACTTAAAAAATGCTTGAAAAAAACCTTTAATAAGGTAGAGATTGTTGTCTGTTTGCATACATGTAGGGAGAGAGAATATAAGAAAAATAAAGATAGTGTACAAAGTAATCTTACCCCTAAAGGGTTGCAGCCTGGCCAATTATCAGAGACTAGGAACAGGCCTGACTTCAACAGGCCACAGCTGTAACCCATGAGAAGAAGAGTGCTATAAAAGAGTGGGTTGGTTGGTTGAGAAGGGAACTGGAGTCAGTTGGTTGCTTTGTGAAGAAGAGTCAGTGCTCTGAGGAGCTGCCTGGGAGAGATGCCAAGAAGGTATGAAAATTTTGCAATGGGTGACAACAGTATAGAACCCCTGCAATAAGGTGACAACATATACAAACCCCAATCTTTCTTAACTTTTATGTGAAACTGTCTTCCCGCATTGTCAGGGGTAAATGTTTATGAAGTAATCACTTTTCTGGTCTATCCTGATGGTAGACAGGTAGAACAAGAAGTTGTTTTTTTCACACTATTTGTAATGTTACTCTGAGTAGCTGCAGGAAGATGCTTGTCGTCTCCTGCTGATCAGGAGAAGCCCAGAATGTTGAAGCTGTACCTGGTTAAGGGGTTTATGTTGCATACAGAATGTACAGCCAAGAAGGTAAATCTGCCAGTTGAACTTTGTTTTTGGAGAGATTAAATGGATGATCTGCCAGGAAGCAGGATGTGTGGGCTGTATGTCCATACAAGTCTGTTCAGAAGTAGTTTTTGCTTAGGAGAATTAAGCAAAAAGCTGTTTGGGGTACTGCATTTCCTCTCCTGAAACAACTTCTGTCTCTACAGGACACTAGCTGGAATGATGTGCTGTCATGCCATTAATAGTTTGCAGGCCAATCATGCAGAAACGGATTGCTTTTTTCAGGAAGTACTGAGCCCATTGTTGGGCAGTGACAGGTTAAAGGCCATCTCTCAGTGATTGTTGGATGGAGCTCATCTTTTCCAGGCTGGGAAAAACCACAAATGCTCAAGAAAAGTTTGTGGAGATTGTACATCTTGTACATCCCCTTGTACATCTAAGGGGAGTCAATGTGTCTGGGGTTGTTTTGCAAGCTCTTATGTTTCAATAATATCATGTACTATCAATTATGATCCTAATTCTTTCCTGTGCAGGTGAAATGAATACACACAGCCTTTCGAGTTTAACAGGCTAGGTTTTTTCATGATATTTCTCTTTGTCTTTAAAGTCTAAAAGTTACACTTTCCTATTTTTTTTTTTAGTAATATCTTTGAAGAATGATCTCAAATATTCTTTCAGGTCCTGTTCTGGATAATTTTCTAATATTTAATTTTTTATGCAAATATTAACACATTGGTTATTGTTCATGTATACATTTTTTTCTTCATCAGGAAAAGTTGGACATAGGGACAAGAAAGGAGGTGGATGGAATGGGAGCACCTGAAATAAAGTATGGGGATTCAATATGCTTCATACAACATGTAGATACAGGCTTGTGGCTCACGTACCAGTCTGCTGATGCAAAGTCTGTAAGGATGGGTTCTCTGCAGCGAAAGGTAAGGCTGTAAACAGGAATATATTTCATTTACTCATAGGATGGGTGGGGGCTGGGGGGTTGGGAAGTGAAGGAAGCTACCTGAACCAGCTAATTTCTGAATTTCAAGTATTTTAAGCATGCTTGCCAGATGAAAGACTGGGGTTTTCCAGTCACATATTGAAAAGTTAAGTGGTGTACTAAATTCTCAAACTCAAGACCTGAAGAAGGCTGTGTGTTAACATTATCTCAGAAATAATGATAAATCTCGATATATTTGATTTCAAACTAAAATATTAGTAACAATGTATAGAATATGCTAAGATTCTCTTCAGTGTAGCTTGGATTGAGGAGGCTTTTAGTTGAAAGTATATTTTTTTTCACATTGTAAGTGTATTACCTTTTGGGCTAGAATGTTCAAGTCTTGAGTCCTGAGAGATTTCTTTATAGAATAATCACAGCCAAGCTGTATGCTAGCTCAGCATCATAAAGTAGGGAAAAGATTCTTTTGCAACTTAACACTGTAGTGTTTTCCATGTCTATTTTAGGTAGCAGAACTATACAGAAGTTTAAAATATTTATGTGGAATGGATTGAGCTATCTAGTCCATTAGAGCCATGATAACTAGACATGAAAAACCTGTAAGTTATTGGAAATGACTCAAAGCATGATCAGAAAAGACCAGTGGCACCCTTAGAAATCAGGACCAGTAAAGAATATCTGTTGTGACCTTTTCTGCTTTAGGGATTTGCTGCTCTGTAAGGGAAGTGCTTTTAGTGTTGATAAAGGCAAAGAGCAAACAAAAACCCCTCAGTTGTTTTTTTTTTAAACAAAGCATGTTGTTTGCAAAAGCTGTAACTTTGAAATTATTATGGCACTGAACCTGCTGGCTCAGTACAGGTGTGTTCTTGGACATGAGAAACTAAACCATGGAATTATCTGTTTTTAATAAAATTGGTTTGTTTTTTTTTTATGTGACTTCATAATTTCCTAGCCTGCCTTCCTATATGAGTTTTCAGACTTCTTATTTAATCTCTCATTTTGCAGTGACTGCTTCTTGCTTTTGTTTCCAGGCAATAATGCACCATGAAGGGCACATGGATGATGGTTTAACACTGTCCAGATCTCAGAATGAGGAATCCCGTACAGCACGTGTCATCCGTAGTACAGTCTTCCTTTTCAACAGGTTCATAAGGTGTGTTTTTAAAATGATCTGTTCATCACTTTTTTTTCTATTTAGTTTTATTCAAAGTTGCCATTAACACAACAGGGAACAATTTATCCTTCAGAAAAAATAGATCAATGCTTCTCAAACTGGACTTTATGTCAATTCTTTGTGTTATCAGCAGATGAGCACTTCAGCAGATACTATTCAATTTTTTTTCTCTATCTTCTAAAATTAATTTATTGCTCAATCTTAATTTAAATGCATAAACATACTGAAAATACAAACAAACCATAAAGAGGTTTTTCCCTGCCAAAATTTGCTTTAAGTCATGTGGTGCATAAATTAGCTTTTTCTTTTCTAAAGGTTTTTAAAGGTGATCTTCCTTGAAAAACCTGGAAGAGTGAGATAGCTGTGTAACTGCAGATCTGTAAAAACACAAATATACTGAAGAAATTCATAGTATCAAGGAGAAGTTTTATTTAAAATCACACCTTCTTTCTACCAGCAGATTACACTTTGCTTATTTGTTCCTTTTTAATGCTACTTGTTTCTTTAATATTTTGAAACATGAAAATTTTATAGTGATTAGCCACTTAAAAATCCTGTCAGATGTATGCAATTTGCATTTATCTTCCTATTCCTAAATAATGCTGATAAAATGCTAATTCTCAAATGCTTGTGATTTCAGTAATTGATGAAAGGCCCTTTCATCAGTGTAGCTTACATTAGAAAAAGAATGATATGCAGTAAGACTGTATGGAATGATAAGAATTTCATAAAAACTCATTTGCCACAAGAAAAACACAATGTGGGAGATGGTGACCTGAAGCAAACATGTTCTAAATAAGGGCACAGACAAAGACCCAGACATATCAATTTGTTGAAAAACATATAACAAGGTACTTAAAAAAAACAGGACAAAATCACCTGTCAGGAGAATTGTCTACAGTATGACATTTGAAATACAAAGGAAATGTAAGCCGTAGGTCATTTTGTAAATAATACACCTTCATAGAAGCTTCTAAGAATGCTATAAAAGATAAAGATAGAGAAAGGCAATTTAATGATAAGGTTTACAAATCAAGATATTGCTAAATTACAGTGGAGACTTTTGTGGAGTGCACAGGGAGTCCAAGGCAGTGTTTAGCAGTTTAGTTTTGGCAGGATGTTACTTCAAGAAGAAAAAGCTCAATTGAAGAGGATGAAAATTATTCTTTTATGTGTATGCTCCAGTTCTTCCTACTGAAGTCAGTAGAAAAATTGTGCTTTAGATAACATGCTCACAATAAAAAAATTAAGTTTTAAAGGTAACTTTTGTAGCTATCCTTTTGCAACTTTGCATTATTTGCAAAGGGATTCAGCTGAGCAAGGGGCAGGTGCAACCTGGATGACAATAGTCAGCCCTTTACTTCTAAGAGAGAATGTTCATAGACTTCAGCAAGGCTAAGCTTGAATTGGATATCAGGGAAACAAAAATGCTAATGAAGTGCTGAGGTAGTGTGTGTACAAGTGCTTCATCTTTCCATACTGAAAAGGCCTTAAAAACAGGTTACCAGGTTAGAGATGTGTTTGAAAGCCTCCGTGGGCAGCCTGGACCCTCTACAGCACCGCAGGACTGGTCTTTTTAACTTGCATCCATTCCAGTTTCATGATGTTTTGTACTGGTTTACAAACTTCTCTTCATTTTTTGCTCTGCCTCTGAAACTGCTACATCTTTAGGTAGGATATTAAAATGAGTTTTTTGGATTTGAAAAAATATTACCAGAAATAACATTTTTCATGCTTTCACATTTTGTTTGGGAAAGAAAGACTAGGTTGTTAAATGGAGAATGGGCAGATATGAAGAATTTTTGACAAGTTGCTGAAAGAAAGTGAGCTTAGGCATCTAAGCAAACTTTGCTTTTAAATAAATAGTTTGAATGATAAAGTAAATTATTTTCAATTCTCAGGAGAGTTTGCATCTTCTTGCAGGGGCCTTGATTCTCTCAGCAAGAAAGTGAAGTCTTCCACCATTGATTTGCCAATTGAGTCAGTCAGTCTGAGCCTTCAGGACTTGATTGGCTACTTTCACCCCCCTGATGAACATTTGGAGCATGAAAACAAACAAAACAGGCTCCGAGCACTGAAGAATCGCCAGAACCTCTTCCAAGAAGAGGTACTTCTCTCAGTTTTACTCCTGATTTTCTACTACATTGTCTGCAAGTATACTTTCAAGTATCTGTAGTGTTGATGTCTAATATGGATTATGCTTGCAGTGGGGTTTTTTTATCCTATAAGAGTTAAACTATTTGCTAAATTTGTAATCTCTCTAGATCTGGTGTTTTTCCTGCATGTTTGAAGAAATACATTTATGGCCTTACTTCTTTTTCCCTTTTTAATAAGATTAGAATGTGCCTTGAACTCTACCCATAATTTTCTCCTTATGTGTGAATCAATTCTTTCTGTTATAATCTCTTGATGTAGAAGGGTGCTTTGGTTTGCTAAGCATTCTTTAAGCATTTTGTTTAATATTATGTGTTATTTCTCTGGTAATAATAGTTGCCTATACTTTGTCAGATGCCTAAATGTCCTACAGAATAAAGTCTTGCCTAAAATTATGTCGTTAATACTGTTTATTTTTGCTTTAATTTGACCATCCTAAATGGGAGATGTTTATTACCTCCATCAAGGAAAATTTTCTGTTGGGATTGGTAGTTTGACTTCATGCACATACTCTTGAGTTTTGCATATCTGGTCTTTCATGTTTTGTTTTCTTAGATTTTTGAAATCTTTTGTGTTTGCATCTAAAATGACTTTTTTTTCCTCTGATGATATAAGCTTTTTTATTTTTAGGGTATGATCAACCTTGTTCTTGAATGTATTGATCGCTTGAATGTATACAGCAGTGCAGCTCACTTTGCAGATGTAGCTGGGAAGGAGGCTGGAGAAGCATGGAAATCTATTCTGAATTCTTTGTATGAATTACTAGGTAAGACATATTATGGATTACTTGGATATTTTTAACTCAAAATAGTAAAGAATAAAGAATTATTCTTTATACAGAAAAATTTCTATACAGAAAACATTAACATATGTTTTCTATACAGAAAACATATAAACATTTCTATACAGAAAAATTTCCACTGTTTAGAAACTTGGAATACAAATTAAGTAAGATTTTTGAATTTGTAGTTATTTGGTGTATTGACATCAATTAAAGAAGTTGTGTCAAGAATTATAAACATTTTAAAGTATCCAAACTAGGTCCAGAGAGTGAGCATCTCCATTAAATCAAATTATGACCTTTTGGGCTGTAGGTGGTAGATGATGGAGTCTAAAATTCTGTGGTTTGGTTATTCAAAGATGTAGGGTAGAGTTGAATTTTTTTGTTACAGTTCAGTTAATCTCTTGTTACATTAAGCACAATGCAGACTGGAGAGAGTAGTGGCTTGATTTCCAATTGGCAAGGCTAGAAAATTCCTTCTGAGGAGTCTGCCTGTTTTGTGCAAACCATTGCTTCCATGGACTTGTAGTGATGAGACAACACAAGCTTTTGTTGACTTCCCAGTCTTTGTGCCCCTCCTGCCCTCTGATGTTACTTCTCTAACTGCATTATCTTCTGGCAGCTAATGCTCAGGAAGCTTGGCTTTGATCTGGCTATGATGAATTTGTACATTGCTCTGTTCTGAATAGTGCTGGATCTGTACAGTAATTACATGGATGACAAATGGATATTGCTTGCTCAGTCTTGCTTCAGCAAAACAGTACTTTGTTTTTTGAGTCTGTACATAAATAACAATAAACTGTAATGCCAGAATTCATGTCTTTTGTCATGTCATTGACGTTGTGTTGTATTTCACTGTGATGAGAATGAAGGTATTTATAGATGCTGAGACTGGATACTATCACATAAAAATCATATAATCTTAGAATGGTTTGGGTCATAAGAGAGCTCTAAAGATCAGCTAGGCCAGCCACCCTGATTGCCAAAAGATACTTCCTTATATTCAATCTAAGTCTACTGTCTTTCAATTAGAAATAATGGACATATGTCTACTAAAGCATCTGTCCATTCTCTATTACAAATACTTACATTCACTGTGAACTTGTACTTTGCATTACAAAAGAATGTGCAAGAGTATATGCAGTGATGTGATGTTAATGTCTGACTGACCACATCGTGGTTTTTATTTCTTTCAAACTGAATGCAGGTCTTGTTTGGAGTAGTAGGCAATAAGAAAAGCAACTGTATTTTTTGTTTGCAGTTTAAAGTGTCTGTGTGCCTCATTTAATGCATAGCTTTAACCAATGAATACTAAACTTTCACAAACTTGTGCTGAGCAGCATTTATGAAACTATCTGTGTCTCGTTGCTATTAATGAAGTTAAATTTAATGGTGTGTTAAGCACTGAACTGTTACTGCCTTCATTTTATGTTCCTACCTGAAGCACAGTGAGATTATGTGGCTTGCTATAACCAATAAAAAAGTCACTGTCAGAAACAGGTGTTCCTTAGTTCTGGTCTGTGTGTTTTAACAAGATGTTCCCCTTATGATTTCCAAGTATTTTCAAATAACTGTGGTCATGATTACTCAAAGGTATAAGATTACAGGGTGCATATTTTTTTCTATTATATAATACAGCAATAAAATGGATTTTGTTTGTTTTGTTATTAGGTTTTCATTTTCCTCATCAGAAAACTGGTGAGGAAACTGCCAGTTTACAGAACTGTCAGTGCTCCAACATTGCTCTTCCTCTTTGCTGATAGAGACTTACAAGATATATATGACATTAAAATAAGTTTAGCCTGTTATAAATAAAGCAGCATAAAAACATAGTAAAAATATACTACAGTGAGTTTGTGCAACAACAAAACACAGATTTTTAAGAGGCCGTTGTCTCTTAGCCGGACCGGAAGTCTCTGCTGCTGGAAATAATCACAGAAACTTCAGGTTGAAATAATTTGTTGGTGGAACTGGAAAAAAAAGCTTAAGAAAACCAGTTTGTGCTGTTTCACGCACTGAACAGAAATCTTTGTGCCTCAGTCCTTTCTTGAAGTAGAGCAGAGGCTTCTCTGAGAGCCTGTGTGTGCACACATATATCTTGTTTTACTCCTCATTACTCCTGCACAAATGTATTGTAACAGTTGAAAATAATTTGTATTTGTCACCCATGTTGTTGGCTTCTCATGCTCTGCTTTTGCAATGTTTTCTGTCATTACAAGGATACTGTTTTACAGAAACTTGTTTCTATAGTAGCAGCTGACTTCTGTGATGTAAGTATGGGCTTCTTCATGTAGAGCATTTTGTATGGATTATTGAGATGATTGTAGAGCCAAAATAATTCAAATAATTCTCTAAAGGTCAACTTGATATAAAAGGTATTTTTTATGCTGAATTTTATCACTTATATTATTTAAATTTAAATCTAAACATCAGTAATTAGAGCTTAAGACTCTATCTTACTGGATCCTTTCTGACAAGAGAAGACAGGAGGAATTATTTAAATTTAAATGCACTTATAACTTTGATTTAATTTCTCTCTCTCGCTCTGTCTCTTTTCCCAATAGCGGCTCTGATTCGAGGAAATCGTAAAAACTGTGCTCAATTTTCTGGATCTCTTGATTGGTTGATCAGCAGATTAGAAAGACTGGAAGCCTCTTCTGGTATGCTTTTTAGTATTTTAACTTCCTTATTTGACCAGTTCTAAATTCTTTAAAGTTGGCGATATACTTGTTCAGCCTAATTATAATGAAGTTCTTATGAGACCATAAATTATGTTAATAAAGTGAGATTTATATTTGTAACATTTTTTTACATACTGATTTCAATTGTACTTTTACTTTAAGTTCTGGCAGTCTTGCCATTTCCTTGACCAATTGGATATAGTGTTACCTTTTAATTCAGACAAAGCATTTGATAAAATAGCTGTTCAATAGTGTAAGTTAGTATTGAGTTTTTTTCTAATTCTAGTATCTTCCCTTTTTTGCAAGTCTGCTTGTTTTCCAAGATTTGCATCAAACTAAATATGACAGAAGTCATATGGAATGGCTGTAATTTTTTCTGCCTAACAGTGTTTACCTGTTTGTAATACATTTACATTTCCTTTTGAATCACCTCTTTTGCTCCTGAGGTGTAAATTTCTATTTAAAGTTAACAAGAACTGTTTTTTCAGTAGCAGCTGAGTCTGTTTTGCTTTAAATATAGTACTTTTTATAATTTGTTTGGAAGGTAGCTTCTTGAGACCCTTTCAAGACTTCTTTTTTGTAATAGTGCTAGAGTAAGTTGAAAGGCCATGAAGATTTGTAGTCAAACCAGTGGGAAATATAGCTACAATAACAGTGTTACATACCTCTCCAGTTACATATTTGTAACTTCTTCCCATCATCTTCTTGGTTTAGTGTCATGTGTTATTCCATGAACTGGAAGGAACATAATGATTGAATAAAGAGTTGTCCTCAGGAAGTGAAATTGCATTCCCCGTATGATTCTTTCCTGTCCTCAGTCATGTGTCTGCTGCAGATGGATGGTGTGCTCAGGAGTCTTTGAAATATTAAGGCTGGGAAGGAAGTATGTCCCCCATTGCAAAATTTCTTTGTTTTACATTAGAAAATGGTAAACATAAAAAAAAAAAGTCACAGGCAGAGCACAGCCTTTTACAGTGGCATTAATAAATGAAAAATACCCTGCTATTGCTTAGTATTTCACATAGTTCCAGGAGTTGTCTCAGTGCAGGTCACCATTTGGCATGCATTAATAAATTTCTTACCCTGGTTGAATTCAGTGGATCAGCAGCAGTGAGAACAGATGTGTCCTATAGTAAACGAGGTGTTTGTATTCCCCTCAGCTTTGTCATTAAACATTCATGGGCATTTTGTTTACTTGCCATAAATCTGTTCCTGAGATGAACTGACCAACAACATGGGAAAATATTGTCAAATGTCAGTGGCAGGAGTGCTCTCCTTCTCAGAGCTGAGGGTAAACTGGCACAGCATTCACTAGCTGATTGACAAGATCTGCAGTGGTTCATTGCTCTTGTAAAGAGCAGTTACACACTGATGCTTCTCCCCTTGCAGGTTTTTCCCTTTGTCAACTCTTGGGGCAAGCAGAGAGTTTAAAAGTCAGTTATTCCCTGGGCTGAGAGTGGTATAGAGACTTTGAAGCATTTGCCCATGTAAGCCCCTCCAGACAGCAATGTTTTATGGAAGTACTTTTGCAGAGTTTTCTTCCATATTTTAAATGCAGATCTATGGCCTTAGGGCAGGGGACCTGTTTTACTGCAGGATTACTTCCTACTCCTGGCATGCACCTGATCTGTTTCAGCCTGGTTTATTTATGCTCTGAATGCTTGAGCAGCTCAAAAGATGAGGCAACAGAACCACAAGGGTCTTTGCCTGTATCACTACTTTAGTTCTCAGCTAGTGACTCAGACAGATGGCTGCTTATAGCATGGGTGTCTAGTTAGAGGTTTGCAGATTGTCCTGTCATTGCAGCTGGTACACTAGGGTTGGTGATCCTAACTAAACAGATGTCATAACTGAACATAATTTGTGTTGCTTTACATTATTGTTTGGGGAACCTGCTCTGCAGATGATGTCACCTCCTTGCTCTATTGAGCATTTGAGTAACTGAATTTAAACTGAAACAGACATAGGAAAAATGTCAAATTCATAGGTTAAATTATTTTTCCACTATGCTCCACCTTTCATGTGACAGCATTAATTTAAGGAGAATGATCTCACAATTATGGATTTGCATGGGATTTGATTGCAACTTGCTTAATTTCAATGTATATCACAAGATCTTAATGGTGAAACTATTTCCTAAAAGACCAACTTTTACATCTGAAACTCTCAGGGTAAGGGCTTTCAGAAATAATGCAAAACTTTTTGCTCATCTTTTGGAGGTTCAAGATGAAATTTTTTATGACAGCTCTAAAAGTGCTGTGTTACGTAGTTTCTGTTAGGTACATATGTATTTTTAATTTTTAATCTCAAACCACAAAGATTTGAGAATTAAAAACTTTATGATAGTATAGTAAGGTATGAGATGCATTCTGTAAACTGCAGAGTATTCTGACACTAGTTGCTCTGGGTAGTGAACCTCCTGACACGCTACAAGAACTCTGAATGTACTAATATTTGCAATACTCATTTGTTCTGAGTTTTCTTCTAGGAACTAGGCCACTTGTAGTCCATCCCCTTGTGTATTGGTAACATAACTTCCATGTTGCCTCCAAAACTGATTTTATAATAAAGACTTTTTTCTGGTTTTGAGGGAGTCAGTTATAAAAGATGCTAATTAGCCTGTCCTTTTGTTATCTTGAGAGGCACAGTAGGTTTAGCTTTTAGTATGTAAATGTAATTTTCTGATTTTTTTCTTTTTGTGGGATGCTTGCTTGCCAGATTTTAAGCTTTATGGGCTGAGGATATTCACTGTTGTAATTTGCAGTCATAGACCTTCAATAGGGAGAAATACTGGCTTATATTAAACCTTTAAACTAAGAATACTTGGATACATATATTCACATAAAATAATTTTTTTCTAAGATACAGTGTTTATGAGGAAGACCATAACCACGTTCTGTTAATCACATCAAAATGTTCACCTTCAACATTAAAGTTGTCAGCTATGTCTCCTGCATGTGTTTTCTTGAATGTATTGCAATAAAGATTTGATGCTACCAGCTATTATGTATAAAATTCCTGTTTTTCACTTTTAGTCCTGGAACTAAAAGTGTTATGAAAACAGAACAAAGCCATTAAACATATAAACAGCAACAGTGAATTGATTGTACAAATTAGATCAGGAATTGATTCATTTCCCAAGCTTCACTGAAGCAAAACAAGGAAAATTACTATCTGTTCAAGTAGAAATATGTCTGAGAGTAGACCGTGTTAGAAGTGAGATATCACACAGCTGCAATGCAAATGCTTCAATTTTCTCTTCAATCCATAAATTAAGATTAGATTAGTCTTTCACTTTGAAATATATTCTAGATGGGATTAACTAGCCTTACTATAATTTTTACAGGCAGTAAAACACAGGTAAAAAAATAGAATACAGCAGTTAATAATCTAATGTTGAGGAATATATTCAGTGCAGGAGGCTCTGTTTGCAGCATGCAGTTGAGCTGCTGCTTGTGCTCTGGGTGAGGTGAGAAGCCTTGAACTGCTGACTCTTAGCACAGCAAAGTAACCTGTAGCCCAGGCAGCTGACACTCATAGACACAGAAGGAGCCAAGGATTTGCTCCCCAGATTTCTGCATGCTTAGACTGTAAGGGTATAAAAGCTTAGGAGCCCACAGACTCACAGACTGTTCTGAGTTGAAAGGTGCCAAACAGGATCACTGTGTCCAAATCTTACATAAATGATCTGTACAGGGATTGAACCCACAGACTTGGTATTAGCACCCTGCTCTAACCAGTTGAGATAATCTCAGGTTCTGGTGTTGGGGATCTGTTCTTGGTAGCACTCTGCTGGAGTTAGCTTGTTAGTCATTGTACCATAATGAAATTATTTTAAGGATTGGGGCATCTGAGATTCTGCTATGAAAAACTTGGGGTTGAGCTGGCAAGGAAACTTGGTCCAACTGTGTAAGTGTGGGGTGTGTAGCTCTAAAGGGGCTGTGGTGCAAGAGTGGCTGCCAGAGCAGCTCCTGAATGGTTGGACAGGGAAGTATCTCTAACAGAATTATCCTCTAAGTAAAGGTTTTTGGAACCAGATGAAACCAGGTTTTAATGATTTTTTCCAAGTGTGTTTTATTCTAGTATCCTATAGTATGACATTAGAGGAGTCCTGAATATACATGCTTCTTTTCATCTGTTAGTCATTAAGAAAATTTTCACTCTCTTTACTATGAACTCTGCATATCATACTGTATAATTATATTAGATTCAAATGCTTACTGCTTTACTGCCTTGAGTAACTCCAATGAAATTGGAACAAGTCGGATTGTCTTTAATATAGATAATCTAAAAGTGAATCAGTCTGAACAGACACCGTACACTCACATGCAATTTTTTTTTTCTGAAACAGAGGGAACAAAGCATATTTGGTAATTAGCATTCAGATGCTATGGTAATTCAAGAAGGTGCTTGGGCAGCTGGACCTAATTTATAGCATACATTTATTATTGAATGTTTACATCTTCAAAGGATTTTTAATTCTGTTATTGAAAATATTAAGACTACAAAATGAATCCTATGTACTATTTTAAGACAAAAGGTTATGACTCTACCTACAGAAAATTCCAAGGATATGGTTGCCACACTTATGGGTTGTCATTTAATACTGAATTACTATTTATATTGATAAAATATGTTTCAGTGCTAGAATGAGTGGTGGCAAATGTCCAGTTACCATGTTTTGAATGACAATTTTGAATGGTGATTTTTGTGAATTCCCAGATCACTGTCATGCACAAAATTGTTAATCTTGTTCTAGATTACCCCTCTAGGTTAAACATCCTTTTGTAACACTTTTCTCACCTCCCTAGGTTTACCAAGATCAGTGACCCCTGACCTCATCTAGTTTGTAGGCTGGGTGGACTGTGCTACTGCTATGTTGCTACAGAGCATCTGCTCTTTTAGCTGGCTCTCATGACTTTTAGGTTTTTACCCTTTTTAACAATATTGTTACTGACAGTATTCATAGAATCATAGAATGGTGGAGTAATGGAAGTGCACATCTATTGCAACACAGATTATACCGCTGCCAAAATGAAGTTTAGTATGTTATTTTATTTATCATTAAGGCTTCTTGTGCTTAAACCTTCAGGGCTATGGAATCACTTTGGGAGCTCACCCCTAGCTCATTACCCACATGTGCTTTGTCTTTGTATATGCCTTATTTTGTCTACAAATATATTAATCAACACACTTTGTTTGAAACCTGTTAACGGGATGAATCAAATGATCACTTATCTGTTGTCTTTCACCTTTTCTACATTTCAGTCCTTGATTAATCCCTACTGTTTATTAGTGATGACAGCCTATGTCTCTCAGACCTCCGGAAAAACCAATAAATAGTATGGGGATAAATGGTGATGGTAGTGTAGGTTATCTGTAGCAGCTGATGTTCTCTTCCTCACAAGGATCAAAGAAGAGACAGAGCACTCTCACTGAGAACCATCAGACAAAACCACTATTTTTCCCACATGAAGGGGAGTTTGCAGCGCTACAATTTCCTTGAATGGAGAGAGGGCATGGCAAAGAGCACAAGACTCATACTATGGATTTTGTTTGCAAGGATTAAACTGAGTGTTTGGAGATGTGGCTTGAATAAAGGGCTGAAGACAGAATGAGGAGAGCTGTACATTGCTAATAGGCGTTGCATAGCTCTAGATTGAAGGCTGCTTCTCAGCTTTCCTTCAGCTCCTTTGTTTTCTCTCATTGTGGCCTCAAATGTAGCAACAGATAACGATGAACTACATGTACAATGTTTCCCTTCCCCAAAGGCAGAAGATCCCAAAGCAGGTGTTGATTTGGTCCAGTACACACGGGAGTTTGTTTTATTTCCCCATTGCAGAGAAACGTTTTAAGGCTAATGATTCTTCATAGCAGTGACTGCTGCTTTATTGGGTTTGTTTGTCATACACGATGATTTTTGGAACTATTTCATGTTCATGAGCAACAGATTGCTAACTGTTATGTATAGTTATGACATTATATGCAGATTGATGAAATAATTCTTTTTTTTCCCCCCCCAGGAATTCTAGAGGTTTTACACTGTGTGTTGGTAGAAAGCCCAGAAGCTCTCAACATTATTAAGGAAGGACATATTAAATCAATCATCTGTCTTTTGGACAAGCATGGAAGAAACCATAAGGTAGGTAAAGACTAAACAAGTATATTTAGATGAACAAAGCGAACTAATTTTTCTGTGTGGAAGTTAATTTCAAATACTTTAATGCTGTTTTGATAATGAGAAATAAAACTTATCCAAAAATGCATAGAAGCAGTTTGAAGAAGCAAAGAGAAATCTTACCTTCTTTTTGGCAAAAAAACACTGATACATAACAATTTGTGAGGGAAGTGGGAAGATTGTTTTAATGTTAGGGGAATTTCAGAATTGTTCTACAATAAAACCACTGTGTTGGATAAATTACATGTCATTAACAAGGTATAGAGTATTACATTGCCTGAAGTAATTAACCATGACAATGAAAAAGTATTTAAGATTAAAAAAATCTCTTTTTTTCAGGTTTTGGATGTTTTGTGTTCCCTGTGTGTTTGTCATGGAGTAGCTGTGCGGTCTAATCAACATCTAATCTGTGATAATCTTCTGCCAGGAAGAGATCTGCTCTTACAGACACGCCTTGTCAACCATGTGAGCAGGTACAAAGAAAAAGAAAAAAAATCTCTATCTATGAACGAAGAAAAAAACCCCAACTTGAGCTTAAAAGAAATAGTCACTACAGAAAATCTCTTTTACTTCCAAAACTTTTGTTGTGATTTGTTATTCTTTTTAAAATCCTCTTTAAAGGATTTTAAATTCCCTTTGCTGTAGTGAATAAATTTGAAATGTGGCTCAGTGAGAGCTGTCACAAACTATAGCTGCCCTAAACTACTTTAAGCCTGCAAAGCTGTAGTCTTTTCTAAAGATTATGGTCTAGATCTAGTTGTGCATTCAAAGTATTGTCAACTAATGTCCTGTGATTGCCTTTATATTTATGATCTTGAGGTCAAAATTATGATCTTTGGTCAAAGTTAAGAATTTAGTGCTAAATACCGTCGTCACTGCGCAGAATATTTAGAGAGCGCCTTCACCCTTCCTTTCACTTTTGAAGCTACCTTCAAGCAGACATTAATAACAAGATGAAGCTAGTAACATCTTAAATTGGTAAAGTATCATTTACAAGTATTTTTAAGTAAATAATAAATACTCTTTTTCGAGAGTTTTAATTGATGCTGAGGCCAAAGAATGTGGCCTTGTGAGAAGATCTGTGGGATCTTCTATCTCAAACTTGTTTATTTTTAAAAGTCTCAATCATTGATTGAGAATGAAAATGGAAATACAGAAATAGTACTTATAATTCAGAGTGTGTAAGATTTACTAGAGGCTGAAAACCATAAAAAACCTACACTCTATATTATAAGGAGGCTACTTAAAGCTAAAGGATCTGGGGAACTGATTGTCTCTCTTTACTTGGCATTGGTGGGGCCACACCTGGAATACTGGGTTCAGTTTTGAGCCCCTCCCTACAAAGAGGACTGGGAGGTGCTGGAGTGTGTCCGGTGCCCAGCAGTGGAGCTGGGGAAGGATCTGGAGCACAGATCTGGATCTGAGGAGCCTGGTTTTATTACTCTGGAAAAGAGTAGGCTCAGGACAGAGCTGATCACTTACTACAACTCCCTGAAAGGATGCTGTGGCCAGCTGGTGGTCAGCCTCTTCTCCCAAGCAACTAGTGACAGGACCAGAGGACATAGCTCCAAGCTGCACCAGGAGAGGATTGGACATCAGGGAGAAGTTTTTCATGGAAGGGGTGGTTAAGCATTGGAACAGGCTGCCCAGGAAAGTGGTGGAGTCATCATGCCTGATAGTGATCCAGAAATCACGCGACTTAGAGGCACTTAGTGCTGTGGTTTAGTTGTCATGAATATACTTGATCAAAAGTTGGACTTGATGATCATGGAGGTCTTTTGCAGCCTTGGTGATTCTGCAATTAGTGATTGAGCTTCTGGGATGACTTTGGATCTTTTACAAGGAACACAGACTTGTCTTTCCCAAAAAAGGTGATAGAAAAGCATATTAGTTGTTCCATATTTTTGCTTTGCATCAGAAAGGTGTGAATGAGAAGATTATTATTCTTGCAATTATAAAAAAAAAATATTTTCTTCAAAGGTCAATAAGAACAAGGAATCATTGAAGAAATTTAGTGTTAGACAAAGACATGTATACCTTCATCCGAAAATATTTGCAAAAGAACTTTCCAGGGTATTACTGGAACTTTCTAAGATATTGCTTTTTAACATACTTTTTCATGGAAAATTCTATTCACAAGCCTCTTTTGAGCAAGAGGAATTTGGCTGATAAGGTTGATTAAGTTGTGAAGTCTGGGCAAAAGCATAATAAGGTGCTACTCTGTTTAGGCTGAAAAGAGTAATAATTTACAAATAATATTAATTTTCTGTAAGATAGATTTCTCAAACACATTTTGGTTTTAAGTACATTAAATTTTTATCTTGGAACAATGTGAATAGTATCTATACTTAAACATTTGGCAAAAGACAACCCATGTGCTTCTAGAAGGACAGTGTATTGGTCTTACCTGATAAAACTTATTATTTTATAAGCAACCAGATCAGTAGAGTCTGCTTTTACACTGACTTGTATTTAGCTACCCATACCAGCCTTTCTTCCTCCCCCTGCATTCCCTCTACCAGAAAGCACACTGAGACTAGCTTAGAGCTATAATTTTTTTGATTAATCAGCATGAATGGAGAAAGAAAATATTGATACAAGTAATAACCCAATCTAGTGGAGGAATGTGAAGACTACATACACTCAGTCTAGAAATTTAAAAGATTTTTTACAATATGGTTAACCAGCCATTGAAGAAATTGATTAGTATTGATTTTGGATGCTTCTGTGCTCTATGATTTTAATCAAGATTGAATGTCTTAGTACAAAGCTGACACAGAAATGACTGCCTGAAGAGAGATTTTTTTGGTATGTGAGTCTATCTTTAATATTATCCCCAAAATCAGATTAGAAAAGCATAGGTTTCTTTCATTTTTTTTCCTCCCTCATGACCTTATGATATGACTCTACATATTGCTCTTCAGCTAGATATTGAATAAGTACAGTAGTAGCTTGCCTTTTTAAAGTAGTCTTGTGAAGTACTGTTAAACCAGCAGCAGTAAGAGCATAAAATTGATATTAAGGATTTCTACAACCACTGCAAATTACTGAGTTATACAGGACTTGGAACAAAGAAGGAAGGCGTACAAGAGAATTTTCAAATAGAATGACTCTTCACTTTTGTATCTTTTAAAATGTTACTCTCTTGAATGGATAAGTGTTACAGAATGCAGTTTGCTATGTAAAATTAAACCTGCAATGTGTACTTACTACACTTACGTTGGTAACTGGTGAATAGCTGTGGGGTTTTTTTTTCAGGATTTAACATCTACTAATTGTTCAAACACATAAACAAATTACTATTGGCATCTGAGTGAGAATACTGTTTCAGTTACTGAAGCACACATTTTTTAAACTTAAAATGTATAGACCATTTTTTACCAGAAAAAATGAATGAATAAATAACTAAATATACTGCCTTCTGGGAACTAATGTCCAAGATGTTGCCTAGAGGGTGCCTCAGCTTGATCAGAGCACAGATTGCTATCCATTGTTACTCTTCTCAAGGGGGCATAAATGGCACAGCAAGCTGAAACCTGGTAGAATCAAGAAGGACTATACAGATTTGGGAGTGCAAATGAAAAGTATTGGAGCTAAAGCTACCTCTTTTTTTCCATTTTTCCAGTTAGAGGAGCAGGTGCAGCCAGGAGTCACATGGAAAAGCCAAAGGGTAATGGGTACAAGTATCTCCTGAGGAAATTCTGATTGGAGAAAAGAGTAACATTTTTCAGAATGAGAAGAATCATTCATTGGAATAATCTTGCTGGGGAAATGGTGGATTACCCAACATTGGGCACGTATAAAATTCAGCAGGACAGTATGCTGGGCCATCTTGTCCTGACTGTGCTTTCATCAAGAGAGGTTGCACCAGATGCTCCTTGCAGTCTTTTCCAACCTGTGTTTCCATGAAGTAAAATTGCTTCCGTTGTTTTAATTACACAAAACTAGCTTGAAATTTCAGTCAATGAAAAGTACACAGCAGTTCATCTTGTCCATGAGATAAGATTTTAATAACTACTTTTATTCTTTCTGTTTAAGCATGCGACCCAACATCTTCTTGGGGATTAGTGAAGGCTCAGCCCAGTACAGAAAATGGTACTATGAACTTATGGTGGACCATCTAGAGCCCTTTGTGACTGCAGAATCAACTCACCTGCGAGTGGGCTGGGCTTCAACAGAAGGCTACTCACCCTACCCAGGGGGAGGAGCGGAATGGGGAGGAAATGGTGTTGGTGATGACCTATATTCCTATGGCTTTGATGGTCTACATCTGTGGTCAGGTATTCTCTTGGGTATTTTGTGGTTGTTGATTACTTTTGTTTAAACATTATAATTGTGTTTGCAATCCCAGTGAATTTGGTTTTAACAGCAGCAAAGTGAATCATTTATTTCAGCTGACACTTGAAATATACAGAAACAGTACCCTATATCAGAATATGATTTAAACTGACAATGTCCATTGAAAAAAATTGGTTTGTATGAAGTAATGCAGGTAGACTAATAATTTAGATTTCAGCCTGGGATTTTGGGGGGGTGGGTGGATAGGGGGACTGTGTGTTCATGGTAACTATGAAAATCTTATTTAAATCTTCAAAGCTGCAAAAATTGAAGTACAACAAACTGTCATCTGGATTTGTAATTCCTCTGTGGTAGTGTAAGAACAGTCTGAGAGATTTAAGTAACAGGACTCTTCATTTTAGATTTTTTTTTTTTTTCAAGCCAGATTTTTATTATGAGTCTTTCAAAGTTCAGAGATACTTTAGAGGTGAAGAAGATTTTAAAATATGTTTTTTGCCATACATTTAAAATAAGGTATTTTTTATGTAGTGATGTTTTATTTGCATACATTAGGACTGATTACTGCAAAACTTGCAGAATCACATTCCTAGCTTGCATATGATATATTTGCTCAGGTATTCATCTTTAAAATGTTCTTGGCTTACTTTGGATCTAATTGTTAATAGTAATTTATGCATGAAGATTCTAGTGTTAGAGAAAGCCGAACTGAGTATCTAAAGCATTTTTATTTACTCTTGATTCCACAAATACCTTATTCTCTCTTCAGACAAGGTTAGCTTAGCAAAATCAGAATAATGATAGCTTGTTCTCTTTTTTTCTTAATCTTTTTCCCAAGTTTTGACTTTTGTGAAAAGATTCCCAGATATAATTGAGTATAGGTAGTCCTACAGTTGGACAGTCCTGAACTTTCTGAAAGGAGATTTTACTGCGATTTCACCTTGCTGAGAAGATTTTTTTTTTCTTTTGATTTTTGAGAGATTATTGGGTAGTGGTGAACTAGAGAACAGCCTGGAAACTGTGAAAGGCTTTTTGGATTGGCAGTTCTTTCCACTATAAAGTTATGAGCAGGTTTTCTTAAGCACCTTAGCAGACAAGAGAGATAATTTAGAGAGTCAGCTCCCTCATCCAAAGTTTTTGCAGTTTTGAGGCATTGAAGCTTGATACTTGGAAATTAATGTAGTTTTACATTTCAAAAGAACTTTGCAATCAAAATAGCAATGGATTTTATTAATAAATAATAGCATATCAACTGGAGTGGCATCTTAGGCAAGAAGCTGCTACTAAGCCTCGCGTGTGTAGTGAGAATTACTTAGGAACAATGATGCATAATTAATGGTCTCATTACAAGTGTCGTGACTGAGTTTGACAGAAAAAGTATTATTACAGAAGAACCTGAAAATAATGAGCTAACCAAGATAGCTTTTGTACTTAAGGTCACTTTTAGGGAGGAAACAAAGGCTAACTGAAAATCAAAATTATTTTTCTACCCACTGCAAACTTTTCAGTGAGAAATGTAACAACACAAAAAATTATTGTTTGTGGTTCTCAAGTCCTCCCGAAAAAAAATAGGTCAGACCACAAATGTATCTGCAATTTTTTTCATCTGTTATGGATGTGGCTGGTAGGTTTGAAAGGATTTGTGTCTCCTTTCTTTGCTGATAATATTGTGTAACACCTACGTACCTCTCAAACATGGAAGAACTTTAAGTTGTTGCATATTGAAAATAATGGCCTTTTTTTGCTTCCACAATTCAGGCTGCGTCTTGATAATCTCTGCAATGGCATTTTAAGAATAACCTTCTTACCATGAAACATTTACTGTATTAATGAATAGCAACAATAATTTCTGCCCCCAAATTTCTGTTCTGGACCAAGCCTGTACGAGAATCACAAACAATTTACGTTTGGTTCTTCAGTCCTGAAATAACCTATTATGGAGAAGTGGAACTCACAGATCCTTAAAGCCTAGGGCCAGAAAAGACATTTAGATAATTTGCTATACTGTATATTCATCAATGACAAATACGTATTTCTGTTAGCAGTCAGCATGCATTGATTTCCATAGCCTATATTTGCCACAATTTTAGTGTCAAAAAGGCATCTGGTCTCAAGTAGTATTCTTTAAGTGAATGAAATATCCACTCTTCATTGGTAGCTTTTTTTGTGTTTTGTTATCCCTACTATTGATTGTTTCTTTCTGTGATTTATTTTATAGTAACTCTCAGCTGTGATATTTTCATCTGGCAGTATCACAAAGTCATTTTTCATATATAGAGTTTTGAAAGTGTTGGTATTATTTTTTCTTTTTCCTCAGGGGTTAGGGAGATATGTGCATGAAAATTAGCTTGTAGAAAAATTACTAAGATTTCATTATTTCTGCTTCTGATAAAACCACATGCCTTCAGCTTCTTCCTAGAAATGTAGTGCTAGTTAAGTCTTTCATGTTTACAAAAGTTGAATGCCCTAGTTAAAAAGTTAGTGCTCTGTTCTTAGTATGCATCATGGAGTATCTCTTGCAGACAGTGCATAAGTTATTTTTGGAAAACATATGTAGACATGTTTTCAAACAGCTTCCATGTTTTTTCAAAAATTTTGTACTGTAGATGACAGTAAATTTCAGACAAAAAACATTTTCTACTTCTGAATTCTATAGCTTGTTTCTCTTGGGAAGCAGGTGTGCTTGTGTACACTTGATGTAAGATAGAATAATCCTCTAGAATTCATAAAAACTGATAAAAACATACATATATTACTGAACATATGTGCCTTCAAAATGCATCTGTCTTTGTATATTGCTGAAAAATGCTGGTTTGCAGTTTGATGATGAAACTGAATAGCATATATTCTCATAAAAGTTTGGAAGGGTACCATGATATGGCCATTAACAGGGAGTACCTAATTTTCCATAAATAATTCAAAGTGAAATAGTTTTCTTTGTCTAAGTAATGAAGCATTCTCTAGAAAAGTATGCTAGGTTTCATATTAGGTACTAACGGTTGCAATGTGAGGAATAAAATCTAGTTTTCTTGATTTTGACTCTTTATATGGATATCAGTAATTATTCTCACATTAAACGTAATTGAGTTTTATTATTTATTTTATTATTTGTTTTGGTTTGCAAGGATTAAGCTGAGTGTTTGGAGATGTGGCTTGAATAAAGGTCTGAAGACAGAATGATGAGAGCTGTGTTGATATGACTGTATGCTGCTATTCATGATATTGCCAGCTTAAAACCAGGTCTTGGATGTCTTAGGTTAGATATTAGTGTATTAATGTGCTTACGCTCTAAAGTGATGTTTTTCTCTTTTTTGGGCTGCTGTGAAAACCAGTGTGGTTTTCATAAGTTTCACTAAATGTGTCTCTGTTACTTCCATAGGTTGTGTAGCACGATCAGTAAATTCTCCCAACCAACATCTATTAAGAACTGATGATGTTATTAGCTGCTGTTTGGACCTGAGTGCCCCCAGCATCTCTTTCCGAATAAATGGTCAGCCAGTTCAAGGAATGTTTGAAAACTTCAACATAGATGGCCTCTTCTTCCCAGTTGTCAGCTTCTCTGCAGGAATAAAGTTAGCATCCCATGGGGTTGTTTGGTTTTTTTTTTTTGTTGTTGTTTTTTTGGTTTTTTTGGTTTTTTTTTTGTTTGAGATGAATATGCTGAATATTTCCCAGGATGTCTGCTCTCATTTCTCTTTCTGACATGTTTTTTTTTTTTTTTTTTTGGCAAAGTTCCAGATCTTGAATAGTGAGAGCTACAAAGAAGTCCTGAGGACACAGTGCATCTGCTGCTTTTTAGCACACCAGCGTATTCTGGTGGTTTGCAGACATATATTAAAAATATCTTAATAATTTCTTTGCTGATACATTGCTACACATTCACTCCAGGGCAGCATTTTGCATCAGCCTTTGATATTAAAAATATATTTTCCCTAATTCACCTGTTATAAGTTAGTAACTATTATTAAAAGAGGCATTATCTGCACTTACCTTAAGAAATAGTGGTCATACACTTCCTTTTCTGCAGCATGAGTTAAAACTAATTCAATCTGTATTCTGGTTGCTGTATTGGTTTTTTATAAAATTTCAAGTCACACTTGAGGTACCAAACATCTGCTTTCATGTACTGAGCAATTTGAAACTATAATATTAAAAAAGGTTTTGTGCTGTTCCAGTGGGGAGACCAACGTTATTAGGACCTGCAAAGGTGGAGGCTGAAAGTTGATTTCTGTTGGAGGCGGAGCAATGTTCTCTGAGGGATCATTCAAAGGATACTACAGAAGCTAAAAGCTATCACGCAGAGCACACACCCATCCTTTGCTCCAGATGCAGAATACACTCCTTTAGACTTTGATTTTGATAGTACAGGAGAGAAAATGTAGTAAAATCATAGATCTGCATGCTACAAAATGCAAAACTATAAACCTGCATGCTTTATTTCTGTTATCAGAGATATTATTGACAGATATTATTTGTGTGCTGCATACAGTTTTTGAGTGGGTATAGCATTAACAAAAATCATATAAGATACTCAGTAAACAGAAAAGACACAAAATTCTTTTGGTTTAAGGCTAGTCTTTTGGGTGTTTTTTGATTCCTTCTGGATGGCAATGTTCTAGGAAGATTTTTCAGTATTATGCCATGGCTATGTCATATTGGTATTATGTCATTGCTATACCATTATTACCTCATTGATTGCTTTTTGCAGTAATAAAGGGCCATGGCATATTTACCATTTTTCATTAATAAAAGAGTGTTTTCCCCTGAGTCTCTATTAATATGACAAAAGTTTTACGGAAGGAAATTTAGGAGATTTTGTATTGTGTCCTAAAGATTTAGTGTTTTGTGAGAGGAAAAAAAAGAACCACAGGGTTTTAGGTTCATTTCTCAAATGAGTTTGAATGGAGACCTCCTCAATGGGGAGAGAGTTCTGAAGTCCTTGATTGATGACTCTGGGTTTTAATTTCTGCCTTTGGAGACTCAAAAGGCTGCTGCTTACTTTATAGGTGTGCTGAGTAAACTGATTATTCTGTCTCTCAAAGATTATTTGTCTTGTGATTTAAAATGTCTTCGGTGAAGTAAAATTAACTAGAAAAAAGAATCATTTACTTTTTCTGTGTTTTTTCAATCTCCTACATCATAAACCACCAGCAGTTAGAGAAAATTGAACTGTAAACAATGAAAAGAAGCTGCAACATTGGCATTCCCCCCCCCCCCCTTTTTTTTTTCCCTTTTTAAAATAACATTTAATATTCTTTAGGCTTAGAGACTGATTAGGCTTTCCACCAGAAGTGTCTTGGTTATCTAAAGTAATTCTGATGTTTACAGGGTTCGTTTCTTGCTTGGAGGTCGCCATGGAGAGTTCAAGTTCCTTCCTCCACCTGGATATGCTCCATGCTTTGAAGCTGTCCTACCAAAAGAGAAGCTGAAAGTGGAGAACAGCCGAGAGTACAAACAAGATCGTAGCTACACAAGAGACCTATTGGGTCCCACTGTTTCTCTCTCACAAGCAGCTTTCACTCCAGTTCCTGTAGATACTAGCCAGGTATGGCAATGGAAAGATTGCATTCTCCTTTTTAAACACATACATATTACATGCCTATTTTACTTCATTTGTTTGAATTTGCACCTTGTCCCAAACTTGCTTTTTTCCTTGGGATTTATTGAGATCCAGTTTGTATGAAGCTTGTTATGAATGTTGGGATGGCATGTCAAGCAACTTATTTGTAATAGCCTCTTCCTCTCTCTTCTCTATTTAGATTGTTTTGCCTCCTCACCTGGAAAGGATTAGAGAAAAATTAGCAGAGAACATCCATGAACTTTGGGTTATGAATAAGATTGAACTTGGTTGGCAGTATGGACCAGTATGTACCTTCCAACTTAATTTTCTGTTAATTGCATTGTAGGATTTAGTACATTGGTTTCAATGTACTAATGGAACTGCATTTTTCATCATTGCCCCCAAAATTAGTAAGGTTTTAAACACTATCCTACCAAAAGCATGTGGAAACCAATGGGACTTGGGAATTTCTGAACAAACATTCTGGTATTAAAGATATTTGGTGTGACAGTGTTCACAGGGGTCTCAGGTTGAGGGAAGAGACGAGGATTTGACTTCAGGTTTCAGAAGGCTTGATTTATTATTTTATGATATATATTACATTAAAACTATACTAAAAGAATAGAAGAGAAGATTTTCTCAGAAGGCTAGCTAAGAATAGAATACGAAGGAATGGTAACAATGGCCCGTGGCTTGGACTCTCTGTCTGAGCCAGCTGGGCTGTGATTGGCCATTAATTAGAAACAACCAACTTGGGCCAATCAAAGATCCACCTGCTGCATTCCATAGCAGCAGATAACCGTTTTTTACATTTTGTTCCTGAGGCCTTCTCAGCTTCTCTTCATTTTTTCTCAGAAGAAAAAATCCTAAGGAAAGGATTTTTCATAAAAGATGTCTGCGACAATTTGGTGCTGAAATTTTCGGTCTAACTGTCAGCACAGAAAGCACATAATGAATTTTTCACCTCCTATTTGTTCTTGGAGCTAGATGTTCAACTGACTGATGGAATAAGCCAATGAAAACAGCTATTCTTGGTTCTCTTTACATGTGCTGACATGACTCTTTCAAAGTTCCAAATAAGTATTGCCTATAGAAAATTCCATTAAATCTGACTTTTGCTTTCCTTTTCTCCACTTCTTCAGTCTCATGTCTGTATTAGGTGCTGTACATAACTATTTTCTTATCTCTTTCCTACTTTTCGTGGAGTATGAAAAAAAATTTCTTTCAACATTCCATCAGTAAAAAATGATCATGTTATTATGCTCACTATTTATTTCCCAAATGCTGCTTTATGAAGAAATATTGCTGTGAAGAGTATATAGAAACATGCTGTATGTACTAAATATAAGTGTAAAAACATGTATGTATTCTATTTTTGTTACTAAAAAGCTTTTGGGCTTCTGAGGAGTTCACGTTGCAGATTTAAGATAACTGGGCATAGGTGTTTATTTGGTTTAGCATACAGCAGTACTTAAAAATATATGATTACTAGAGAAGATCTCTAGATTTTGTTGTAGTTAATTTCCCCACCAAACCAAATGCAAAACCTCAGTTAAATTAATGTGTGAAAACATTTTAATTGTGGTGTAATCATACCAGCTGTGCAGCAATCTGCAGGAACTCTTAGTGTACCATTACATATTGAGAGTCTAATTGTACAGTTGAACACTATTTAAACCATATATGATAAGTACCAAGTGATAAAGTTAGTTATGTTCAAAATGAAAATAGGTGTTGAACATTTTAAATTACCTTGCTTTAATGCATTGTGGTAGGATGCACTCTCTTTGGGATCCTGATAGAGCATATGCTGATCATTTCTGGAGGTTGATTTCTTAATCATACTGGTTCCTCACAAATGATTTTATCAGTTTCATAGAATACCCAGAGTTGGAAGGGATCCACAACGATCATCAAGTCCAACTCCTGACGCTGCACAGCACATTACCCAGAGTCCCACCCTGTGTCCAAGAGTGTTGTCCAAACACTTCTTTAGGTCTCTCAGGCTTGGCACTGTGACCTCTTCCCTGGGGAGCCTGTCCCAGTGCCCAACCACCCTCTGCATGAAGAACCTTTTTCTAATATCCCACCTAAACCTCCGCTGACACAACTTCAGGCCATTCCTATGGGTCCTGCCACTGACACTACAGAGAAGAGATCAGTGTCTGCCCCCTGCTTCCCCTCCTGAGGAAGCTGTAACTGCAATGAAATCTCCCCTCAGTCTCCTCCAGGGTGAACAGACCAAGTGACCTCAGCTGCTCCTCAAATGCCTTCCCCTCAACATCTTCATTGCCCTCCTTTGGACACTCTCTAACAGTGTCATGACTTTCTGTGGGTTGTGGCACCCAGAACTGACTCTGGCGCTCGAGGTGAGACCACCTCAGTGCAGAGCAGAGGGGACAATCCCCTCCCTTGCCTGGCTGGTGATGCTGTGCCTGATGCCCCCCAGGACAGGGTTGGCCCTGCTGGCTGCCAGGGCACTGATTCATCTCCAACTGATTCATCTGCAGCTTGCCGTCAACCAGGACTCCTAGGTCCCTTTCCCTGGCACTTTCCAGTGTCTCATTCCCTGGTCTGTCCATACATCCAGGGTTGCCCCACCCCAGGTGTAGAATCTGGCACTTTCCTTTGTTGAATTTCATGGGGTTGGTGATTTCCCAGGCCTGTAATTTGTCCAGGCCTCTCTGCAGGGCCTCCCTACCCTCCCAGGTGTCAACAGCTCCTCCCAGTTTTGTATTGGCTGCATTTAAGCCACTGTTGCCAATTCTAGTTATCTGAATTAATGCACTGCAGTTACTAAGTCGTGGGGGAAGGCATGGCACAGAAATTAGCTTGGTTAGATGCACACAAGCCCTCTAATATTAGATTTTGTCTTTTTACTTCAGAGCAAGATGCACTGTATGTAGTAGCTAGTGGTGTTTTTTCACTGTCTAAAAGTTTAAAGGCTAATAGACAGACTTTTAAAATGATCCTCCAGATTATCAAAAATTTCTGCTGTAGCCTTTTATATTCCTCCTACATGTCTGCATCATTAGATCTGTATGTTGTATCACCAAACTGATACCCACTATTGCATGTCCTATTACTACTGCATTCTATGCATGTAACAAAGTAAAATAGCAAGTTAATGTAGAAAAATAATTTAACTCTGAATATGTGTGCTATTGAAATAATCAGATGCATCTGCATATCTTTGTTTCTGTTCAATGTCAATGCACATTTAAAACGAGCCACAGAAATTATGAATTGATGGATGAGTTCTGCCACTAATGTAATTTGTTTGCAAGGCAGTAGAATTTTATTTTGTTCTCATAAAAAAACAGGAAACTACAAGGTAACTGACAAAATATGTTAGCTATATGATAGAATTATTATACATTGTAGTTGTAGGACAGAAATAGTGTCACTAGGGGAAATAAATTAATTTGGATTTCTGAGGAAAATACCTGACATCCAAGACTTAAATTAGCTGTACACAGATCTAAACTCAGAGACTATACTCAATTTTTTAATACACAGATTACCAAAGATTTTAGGAATCTGTAAATAAACATTTTCACTGCTAGTAAAAGACATTTCTCATTTTACCGTCTATTAAATTTTTCAAGTGTTTGACAGTTGAATTGCTTGTGTTGTCTGTCCAAGAACATTAATCCTATCAAATCAAGATAAATACCCCCTGGAGATTGTAAAGATTTTTTAGTCCAAAACATAAATAAATGACTGCTGTTCAATTTGAGAATTATGTGCTTGGATCAAAATGCAAAAACAACGTTACTCAGCAATGTTATAGAGAAATGTGATTTTTTTCATGACATTAAATAAACTAGATTAAGTAGTAGTGTAAATATCAATTTTGAAAAATTATAACAATTAGGCTTTTTCATTTCAACTGTTGGCATTCAGTTTTCCAGCAGAATTATCTGATTGATCAAAAATCAATAATGTTATTTTTCAATGACTTCCACTTTGAACCATTAAAAGTTAGTATAAATGGTGAACTTGTGGTCCTTACAAGATTGACACTAAAATGTTACTGGACAGATGTTAACAATTGCACTGGGGTCTTTTAGTTAATATTTTCAAACTAATGTATTTTATCAAGCCATAGTAGATGTTGTTGGCTAAACTCTAGATATGATGCTAAGTTGATGAGCTATAGAGTGCTTGGTTATCACAGCCTCCGAGGCTGCCTTTCTAGGTTGTGCCTAGTGTTAGATTAAACCTTTGTAAAATAGAGGAGGTTAAAAATGTTTCTAATCATATTTGCATGTTTATAAAATGTAGGATTTTGTAAATTATAGTCTGTATGTCTCTTCTATCACTACACTAAAAGTAAATTCATGTTCCACTCATATGTGACTTCCTAACAGTCATAACATATTCTGCTTCTATGTACTAGAAATAACTCAGAAACAAACATTTTCAGAAGTAAGATATGGGGAAGATTTCTTTTACATTGTTATTTTCATTGGTAAGGATTTCAGTGCTATCTGTATCAACATATTTATACAAACTGGATGTAGAATTTTTGAAACATGGGGTTGAAGATGAGATGCTACTTTATGGCTGTATATTAAAACAATATAGATTGCACTGTAATTGAACTTTGCATATTTCCTGTGAACATCTGTATAATAGCGTGCACAAATTTACATTTATTCCACTTGAGATATGCAAATCTGAAGTTTATTTGCAAATGCAAATTCTGCCTTGTTGAACACTGATCATGCTCTGAGAATACAGAATACTTTCTGTTTTGAGGTGTCATCCAGTTTGAGTACTTCTAACAGGATTAGCTTAAAGTACCTTGTGGATTGGACTGGTTTTAAATTTCTTTTAGTTTTTGAGGCCTGTTAAGCTTATTTTTTTACTTTTTTCTCAGGTTAGAGATGACAACAAAAGACAACACCCATGCTTAGTGGAGTTCTCCAAATTGCCGGAGCAAGAAAGAAATTATAACTTGCAAATGTCACTTGAAACACTGAAGTAAGTTGCTAGAACTTTTGAAATTTATAGTTAGAGTTTTGTAAGAAGATGCAGTTTCCAGAATTATAAATTGAGATGTGAATTAAAATTTGATGTGTAGGAGAGGGTAATAATATGCAAATGAGAGAGTGAGATACATTAATGAATTATGTATTTGGCACTGAAAATGACTTTGATAGTCTTTTTAGAATTATTGTTGTAATGCTGGTTGTGAAATGAAAATTCAGACAGTTTTTATCTAGGATGCAAGAAATAGATCCAAGGTTTGAAAAAAAAATCTTTGCTTCTTTGATTTTATTCAATTTAGTTTAATTATTTCAATTTTCTTTATTGATAAAACACACTTTGACACTCAATAGATATTTAAATTAAGAACTTTGCTTCAGGACCCCTTGCTGCTATTTCTGTGTCAGTGTGCATGTTGCCACAGAATAAACAGCAGCAGGCATTCCCTCCTTTTGTGGATGAGTGGTTAGATGTGTGAATGTCATGGAAGCTCTCCAGTTGGAATGCTAGCAAATTTCAATGGGACATTAAAGGGTGTGTTGAAGTAATCTAGTTTTGTGGTTTATAAGGATACAATTCCTCGCCTCAGCTTTTTCAGTCAAGGAGGTGTGAATTCTTTGCTGTGAATTAATTGAAAAATCTATTGGTGTAAGTAATTTCTCCCATATGTAGGATTGCATGTAGCCAACATGTAGAAATATTTCTCAAACTGATCAACGCTTGATGGTAGATGTGGTTCTCCAGTCAGCCATACTTCTAGTCTATTCTTTATTTTTTTTTCCTGCTAGAATATAGTTGCTTTTTACTATTCAGAGAGATTACAAAGGATGAATGTCTGCATGTGATTTTACTTTTCTGTGAAAAATTGTCCTATATTAAAATCCTTTCCATGTAAACTGATGGTGCAATATACTGTCCTAAGAAAAGGCCTTTATATCCTCATAGTGGAAAGCTATGTAGAATGCTCCTTCTACAACTTCTTGCAAATTTATTTTCAGGCCAGCTTCTCTGCACTATTTACTGATCTACCATTCCCACAGTAAATAAATTACTCAGTGTGAAACTGAGTACTTAGGGTCATATTTATGACCCTAATAGCTTGCCATTATTTAGAGGTAAAGCACTCAGAGAGAAATTGAACTGGAAGCAAGAAAATAAGTTAAAATTTTCTATGGGTAGATATTAGAATTAAAGGGAAGTTTTTGAGCATTTCTCATCAGCAGAGCAATGTGCTAAGGATTCAGAATAGATTATTCCTTTTTAATGTAACTACAAAAGAAGATGTCATTAACTTCCACTATGGTTAGATATTTTCCTAGAACACTCTGTATAATATGGCTCAAACAGCAGAAAAATCATGCCCTCATAATTAAATGCACACTGCTAATGTTCCACTAAGTATTGAACAAATTTAATGACTCCGTAGATGATTATTGGTTCAGGATCCAGTGCTTTTTTAATCTAACCCTGTAAAAAATCCCCAAGTTTTTGTTTTATAAGCATACATGTTATGGATTACTCTTCTTTAATTAATTTTATTGCTTACTCGAGAAAAAGTCTTTCCATTAAATGGATAATATCAAAATATAAAGCATTCAGTCCTTCAGTGGGTTTTAAAATGTGTATGCTTAGTGAACTAAGTCTTCCTTGCCTCCTTGGATTAGTCCTTGTTTTCTGATAAATGAAGTTCTAATTTTGTAGTATTGCGTTGTATTTATCACGTAGACATCTGTTGTGCAGGGATTTAGGACCCTCTTGCTCATTTTGTTTCTACATGCTTGAAAATGTTGAAAAATCAGTGAACTAATCAGTTCTAGGTGATCCATAGATGATGACTTGAATTGTAACCTATTTTGATTATTTCTGTACTAGATGTGTCTAGTCTACTAGCTGTCAATCTTGATGGGGGGGAAAAGGAAAGAAAAAGTTATTTTAAAACTTCTAATCATTTTCTTTACAATTTGCATTAAATTGCATACTTGAAATACTTGCAAAACATGGAGAATAATGCTGACTGTAATCTTGTTTTCCTTTGTGGTTTGTTGTCAGTTTTGCTGCCAGATGAGAGAGTTAGAAACCAAGGAAGATCTAAGTCATATTATCTGATACAACATTTATTTTTCATATACTGGGATCTTTGTTTATTTTAAGTAAGATTGAATACTTTTATGAGCTATAAAAATTACATACTGTAGGAAATGTCAAGATGCAGGAATGAGTTGCCTCTGAAAATGTCATGGGATTAAAATATGCTTGCTCATACTGTTTCTGCACGTGCTCATATATATGTTTTATTGTTTGGTCTTGCATATTTTTCTGGTTGTTCTTGCTTATTTTTTTGGGACTGACTTTCCCATTTTGGTGTGTTTACTCAGTTTTGTGTGACAATTACATCTACCATTGTGATGATGAGAGCTACATTCAGCCACTTTTCATTTTCTTACTTAGGTTTGAAGAGCTTTAATGGTCTTTCAGATTCTGCCAGTACAGTCTGTCATTTTATCCTCCTGTGGCAGTCTTATTTGAATTTGTTTTGTTTGGGTAGAGATAATTCCTGGCTTACATTACAGAAAAATTAGGGTTACCAGAGGTTACCTCCTCTGTACTGCATTTCACTATTAGGTATGTTCTCCTACTTATGCTGGTGATAGCTTTATAGGAATCATGTACTGTTTATGCCAGTTGAAGTCTAGCTGCATGGAGTATTCATAGCAGATAGTGTGTTTTGCAGGAAGGGGCCACTGGATATTTCCTCATTTCTGACTCTACTGTCTAGTTTTAAATCAGGGTTCACAGCCCATAGGAATAGGACTTACTTCATGTAGCTAGCACTAAAAATATGCTGCAAGAATCTCCTTGAAACAGACAATTCATCTGCCAAAAGAAATGTTAGAAGAGTATTTCCCCCCCTGCCCCCCCCGCCCAAAGTCAGTTCAAGAGCAGTAAATATAGTTGAAGTACACTAGAAAATATCATTTTAGCTAGTGGCAAGAACAAATAAAAACCTTGTTTGACACCTTTCTTCCCCTTCAGGAAAATTTGGAATGGAGTCTAAGGTATTTACACCTGTGATTTCATGTGTAATCAGTTTCTTTTGAAAATATGGTTATCACCCTCAGGTTTTGAGAAAATTCTCATCTGACTCCAAAGTTAAGTCTCTGACTTTTGTCTAGGATTTCTATTAATTTTAATGTCAATATTTTATCAATGTACCTAGACTTAAGAAAGACTATAAGCCAACATTGACTATAGATACAGGAACAAATAATTAATAATTTACAGATCAAGTCCTGGAGACAAATGAGATTTTAAAATTTATGCTCCTGAACAGTGTGGCTATAAGGAAAGCAAGAAGTCTGAAGTAATCAGAAACCCAATTAATACTGTTGACCCTGTTTTAAGTTTATATAAATAGTGATTGTTTTGTGAAATGACCTGAATTTTGCAGATTCAGGCCACAATGGGCTGGTTCAGTAGCTCTGTAGTATGAGCTTCATGGTAGGTACAAGACACACTGTCTAGATCAAATAAGATGGCACTTTTGGCCTAATGCTTATCATGCATTCTGCTGTGAATTCTCTCTTCAGAAGTGTGTCCTAAAAAATTCAGATCCAACTGAAATCTCTAAATAATAGCTTCTTCAGAATGAAGACACATTCTAAGGATAAGTGATATTTTATGCCTTTTTTCTTGTTATGACTGTGACATAAGTAACAAAACATATAAATATGTGGGTATGAAGCAGTATGAGTATGTAAGCAGTATGAATAAGTATATAAGGCAGAAATAATATTTCAAGGGCAATCTTCAAACTGATACCTCATAGATTAAAACCTATTATATGATATTACATTTTGCAGTACCTTACTCATATTTTTTGGAACATCTTGTGGCATTTTCTTAACACTATCAGAAAGCTTATTACATATACAAAAAGGCTGGTGTTGATCTTTCCATATTATACTGTAATAATTTCCATTGATCTCATTTGTTTTATATTGCCATTTGTAGGCACTATAGTGTGCCTATAAACAGTAGGAACTCTAAATATCAAAACATTATCAGTAATTAATCTCTGATTTCTGTGCCCTAGAACCCTGCTGGCATTAGGCTGCCATGTTGGAATTGCTGATGAACGTGCTGAAGAAAAAGTGAAAAAAATGAAACTTCCAAAGAAGTAAGTTCAGTGTGTCTTCTTGTTAGGCAGCGTGAATTAAGTGAATTCTATTTTAACAATTCAATATTTACACTTCTACTTTTATTAGTTCTTGGGTATGCATGTACATGCATGAATTCTCAGGAATATTCAGCAATTTTCAGATACCATAATTCACAATTTTTTTTCCAGATATTTGTCACCTAATGTGTAGACAAATTTTAGGGTTTTTTGTGCTATGTTTTAATGTCTGACATTCACAGTTATTTATTTCTTTTATATATGGTGTGTATCACAGAGGCTTTGTAAAGAATTTTTACAGTAAATTTGCCAATGTAGTTTACAGTGCTGCAGATATTTAAAGGTGACCCTTTTGAAAGTTCTCAAATGGCCATGACTTGAGGTGTAGAGAACCAGTACAATCATCTGACTTTTTTCCAAGTGATCTTGGATGTTGGCATCAGCATTGGTAGGACTGGGCTTAGCCTGGTGTGGTATAGTGGCCTCTTCTACCACAGCTCTGAAACCAGCTCTCATGGCCCAGCCAAGTTGCCCTGGCTTTTTAGCACCAGTATACGCACACAGAGTTTGGGAATAAAGAACTTGGGATCTTGGATACAGCTGAGATAATGGAACTTTAGTTTCCTATTCCTATCTGACAGCCTTACTGCCCAGCATACACTTGAGCCCAGGGTATGAAGGAAGATTATATAATATGTAAAAAGTCAGAAAGCTAAATGCCACTGTTTTACTAGGAGAGAACTTCTGCATGGTCTGTTATTCCTGAATTTAAGACAGTAACTTAGTTTCCTTGGTTATGACTCAGAGCAATGGTAAGTGCTAGTTGCTGTGCTCCTGCCACCAGTAGCAACTCATTGCTCTTTGCAGGAATGTGTTCTGTGCAGAAACAGCTGTTCCTCTGATATTGCATATCTCCATTATTCACTGCAATCCTTCACTGACCCATAGCTTTGTGATACATGCAGTCCCTGAGGCCAGTGTAACAACCTCCAGCACGTTTAACTAAAGCACATCTTCTTTCTTCCTTTTGTGAGCCAAAAGCCTGTGCCTCATTCTGGCAAGATCCCTGCAGCCTTCTAGGTAATACTTGAAGAAGAACCTGGACCATCAAGTCTTTGGTATCTACCATAATGCACAGATTTACATACCATTGATATTACAGTTTCAGAATCCCTGATGTGGTGGCTTTGCCAGAATGAATGGGAATAAAAGCAGGGTATTATTTTAAGTTCCCCCCCCTCAAACTGTTCTTCAGTTTCGGTATTCCAAAATAACTGTATATCTCTCAAAGAAGAAAAGATATCTAGGGCCTTCTGTATTTTTGTTCTGAATTTCCTGGGCAGAAATATTTGTACATTTGCAAGATTGTTTAAGTGAATTAAATTTCCTGCTTTTGAAAAACTGCAGCTAAATTTCAAGTCTGAAGAAATTATACTTTCTAATATAAGAAATCCAATAATGTTGAGACTTTTTAATGTCTTTAACCATCATAACTGTAGAAACCTGAAGTCATACCATACATACAAAGTTAGAATTTTGATACCTCACATATAATGGATTGAAAAAACTAGCAAAAAGGAAAGGAAAACATTGTGGCTGTATTCTTAAAAGCTTGTGCAGGGGAGTGTGACTGGAAAGAGCACAGTAATTGCCGACCTGACAAGTGTGCTAATTCCATATGTTTCACTGTTTCCATTACTGTCTTGTTTTACTCATCTCACTGAAGTGACTTCACAGAAATCTGATGAGAGGTAACTGAGGGCAGTGAACTCCTGTGGGGGCTTGCTGTAATAGAAACCTGCAGATTGGAAACTATGTAGAGGGCTGATTTTGGAATGATGTTCTTGAATTGTTGTTTTCTAGCTTAAACTTTTTCTTTTTATTGTGGTAATTTTGAAGGAAGATTCAACATCTTATTTATCCCTCTTAAATACCTGGTTGTTTTAAATTATTATTTTCATCAAATAATTTGTTTAACTGTGTTTTAAGATGGTTGTTACAGAAAAGAATTAATTAAGATTGATAAAGTATTTGAATACTTTAGGATATAAATGGGGATAAATACTGTTTAATTTTATGGGTTCTTCTTTGTCAGTACAAATAAAGAAAATTACAGAATTGTTTAGAAAATAATTGAGCAATTATTTAAACTAACAATTCTTTATACACCCCAGGGTGTAAAATTTCAATGAGAGAATGCTGTTGCTTGTTTTCTAGAGACTCCTTTTGTTTCAACCAAAGTAGTGCTTTGTATGCTGAAGGAGAAATAGAATCATAGAATCACAGAAGTTGGAAAAGACCTTTAATGCTTTATGTCCTCTATTGAAGGTTTGCTCATAAGTAAAGTAGGAGATTTCTATAATTAATGGGAAGGGAATAACTTTATAAAAGTAGCATTCCTAGGAGTGTTAAAAAAAGTGAGGAAGCTGTCTTTCTTTTCTGAAGTCATGCTTCCTATGATTTGAAGGAGAGTTAAGGTATGAATTATTATGAAAACATTTTAAGGTGGATTTCAAAACTGGTCTTGAGTAAGCCATTTGACCTGCTCTGTCTCTTAGCATCCCTTTATGCATCAGGAAGAATATATTTTCTTGTTTCAGTAGGAAGTAGATAGAATTTAATAAGTATTGTCATCTGCTCAGAGGAAGAAATAATATTGTTGATATAAGCATTTAGATAAACAGCATCTTAATCTACTACTTTGAATATGTGGCATTACTAAAATAGTTTAAGAACAATTTTAGTTTAGACCATTTTGCGTAGCTTTCATTACCAGTTACTTCATCCCATCACGATGCAATTAGCTTGAAACAGAATCAAATAAAAAACAAATCAGTAATCAAATTTAAATTATTATTCTTTATGTTCAAAGGCAGATATCGTACTTATATAGATATGTTGCATAGATGTTATTTCTTTCTTTTGTGGTTTCTCTTACTTTTCAGCAAGAAAAAAAAAAATTAACTGCAAGTTCTGTTTTTATTTAACAGCTATCAGTTGTTGAGTGGATACAAGCCAGCACCCATGGATCTGAGTTTTATCAAACTGACCCCCTCTCAAGAAGCTATGGTGGATAAACTAGCAGAGAATGCTCACAATGTGTGGGCAAGGGACCGTATAAGGCAAGGCTGGACATATGGCATCCAGCAGGTAAGTGCTAACTTCAGACACTTAAAACAGCACTTATCTATTGAGATATTTCACAGCCAAATGGAAATAATGGTGACACACAGTCAGGAAAAAACAGCTAGTGAATGCAAGTTTGTCGGTCAAAAAAAACCCCAACATAATTTAAAGCAATCTTGCTAAATAGCAGTATGAGACTCTTTTACAAGCAGTATTAAAAAACTTGGTGGTGTATTCTTGTATGCCTTCTAAATCTCAGGGTGAGAAAATTGCATGCAGGAAGCTAACATGCTCTCCAGTACGTTAGGATATGTAAATATTGACTTTCACTAGGGGAATCATTTAAATGTTTGCAGATCTGAGAATTGAATAATTTTGTTTATCCAGGAAAATAAGAATGTAAACTTCTAGTAATAGCTTTGCTGATATGTTTTATTTTTGGCAGAAGCCTTGAACTGAGAATAGTTAAGTCAGTCTCAAAGTTCCAGTCCTACTTTAGTTGCTCTGCTCCAGTGAATATAAATATTATTTGGTAGTTATCCCAATGTGTTACAATGGAGGAGAGTAAGAATAAAAACATACTGGATTACTAAAAGCAAAACTCAGGTTCTTTGGTTTCTTTAAAAACCATAAAATCAGTCAATTGGGTATACCATGAGCCTAATTTAGTATTTTCTAAGACATCAGTTTTCCCTTAAGATTTTCTAGTCTTTTCGTGATTGGTTGTGAATTTTATATACAGAAAGGTCTCTTCATTTGTGTTAATAAATGTGTGGTAGTATTTCAGAGTGAAATTTTAGGACAATTTACCCCTGGGGAAAAAAAGAGTTTTCATGGTTTTGTGCTGAGAATAAAAGGTCATTATTTTGGCAAAAATGAGTTAGAGCTGTTTTGTAGGTACATACCCTTTTCTTCCTTGTTTTTGACAAAAATTTGAGTTTTACATTTCAGTGCCACATATTTCAAATTTTGTTCTTCTACAGCACCAAAATTCATTTTATTTGCAGAACTTTTGTGTAAAATAATCAAATAATCTGAGTTTTTATATATTAAGTTAAGCACTTCACCTCATCACATACAGGTATGCTTATGTGGCAAAATATGCTGCATATCTGCATTTCAGTATTGTTCATTATAGTATCTTACTATGAAGCTGTCGTGTTACTCTGTAAGCTATTTAGGAAATCTATGTTCTCTATTTGGGTCTAGACAGAAAGTGAGTCAATTCTTCTGTTTGCAGACTGGAATATATGTATATTCTCTACTAGGAAAACACTGAAGATAATTCAGTGTTTGTGCAACTCCCCTGCTTTCCCCAGGATCAATTTTTTCCCTAATACTGCACCTTTAAGTAAGAGGTGGCCTTTTGAAGTGCTGTTAACATTTCTGATGAAGCGTGAATCATGAGAAATGTTGGAAGTGATGGTTTTCTGTTGTCAGGTAGGGGGAGGGGATTAATTGCTTTTGAACTCAAAATTTCAATCCTGTGTTTATGGAGTCAGTGCACAATTCATTTCTAGAATGAAAAACTGTATGTTCAAAAGAAATATTTCTGATATATAGAAGAAGGCACTCAAGAATTTATACCATGTCTCCCATATTTTTTATTCTTCCAGAAGCCAATCATTTTCAATACAGGACCTTGCCAATTGGGAGCTTTGAAAAAATGAAAGTTGGGAAATGGTTACAACTTGGATAGAACTTGATATAGCCCAAAATTAAATTTAATTTTGCAACAGAATTTATTGGTTAAGATAAAGTTAAGAAGTTTCTGGAGTCAAATGCATCTCTTAGCTAATTATATTTCTAACTAGCTTTGGGAAAATTTAATCTTATGACTCACATCTAGCAAATAAATTTTCTTAGATCTTCAAGACAATTTAACCTACCCTTTGTATCGGTATATCTTTGAAAAAACCCACAAATAATTTTGCCATATTTATTGAAGTGAATTTGCAGTTAAATTGCATGTTTTCTGAATTAGTGAGGTATTAGGTAGGAAAGTCATATATATAAGCCATATATAAATGGTGATGTCAAAGACTTTCCCAGTGTTACTGGTTTGGGAATAATACATAAACGATGTGTGGATGGAAATGAAAAAATGTCTCCTTTACATCTTCACAATATTTTTATTATAAACTGCCTTTATGTATGTTTTGGTGTGCCTGTTGATATAGAAGGTTTTGCATTTGACAAGGTATGATGCGATAGCCATAAATCATTAGTTTTATTGTGGTTCCCAAAAGGCAATGGATTTGCTCAAGGCCACAACTTGGGTTTTAAAAAACACCCTAAAACCCCAAAAAACATTAATCAGACAAATCTAGTATGGGATATAACCTAAAATTAAACACTTCAGAAGAATCGTGAAGTCTGTTTTATATTCTCAGTACTGTGCTTAGGGAAAGAGACTAAACTGACTGTTGAACCTAAAATATTGTAGCCCTGTGAGAAGACATTTTTGAGCCCCACCAGGAGAGAGCAGAGGGGAAAAAGGAGAGGACTCTGATCTACTCGCTGAACAGCTCTCTGTATTTTATCTACTGACTCCTAGTAAACTCTGGGGGGGGGAAACTCTGGGAACTCTGGCCTTCCCTAGGCTCCCTTCCTAATAAATGTCCTACTTGCTGGATGATGAAGTTTAACATGAAAATTAAATCTCTGCTCACTTATTAAAATTTATAGTCTGGTGTGAGAAAACTCATGGCAGCTAGAGGTTTTGTTTAAAACCCCTTAGCCTTGTAATTACTGAGTGGTACATTAGCCATTTTTCAAGAGTTTCAAAAGATTGACTGCATAGTTTCAAAGATGTTTGTCTAGACAAATAGGATTTACATATCTACTTCCATTCTGATGGCCAAGACAAGTTTTTTGTATAAAAACGTTATTGGAATGGTAACCCCTAGTTAAGTTTTCAGATATTTTTTAAGCAGTCGGTGTGTATCAAGCTCTGATACACACTCTGATACACACTCTTTTGACTACCAGGTTATGCTCTGAAAGAGTCTTAGGCAAATGCTTCTGCTCTAAATCTTGACTGGGCTTGGGTATATATGATGAATATTTAACTGTTCTTCCTTATCAAGACAAAGACAGGTATGGACATGCTGAGAAGAGTCTGGAGAATTTAAAACTAAAAAGCTTAAGTGCCTATGAAACTGATCACATTTGGAGTTGGAAGGACAATTAATTGGAGGGTTTTGCAGTCCTGAGTGCTTATGCTTTAAACACCCAAGAATTTTTTTACTGACTAAAGACTTTTGCATGCTGAGTTGTGCACTGTTGTTGAGAATGCAGTGTAGTGGTGCAGTGAGCAGTGTCATAGTTAGCTTTCAGCAGAATATGATTGTAAATGTGGACAAGAGCTCAGAAATATTAATGACCTTCAGGAAACAGATTTACAAGGTCAACAGTATACTTTACTCCCTAATTCCTGGCAGACAAGTTACCACAGTCTCATGGATAATTAAACAGGTAGATGATGACCTTTTTCAATAATAGTATGTCTTGCAGAAGGTGCTGTGCTTTGGATATTGATGTTGATTTGTTCTTAATTATGTAATCTTTCTCTTTTCAAATAATTCTTTTTCTTCTGGTAAAAAGACCAATAGCTCAGTTTCAAGAGTGCTTACAATATACAGATAACAAATACCATTTATTAAAACCTATGAGAAGAGAGCAGAAGGGCAAGATGCTCCTTTCTGGGTGCAGTGCAGAGATGCCTCTCATTTAGCTGGCATATATATCACATGGCAAGCTGCTTGCTCTAGGTGTTATCCACACTGCTACGTGCTTCTGCTTGACTCCAATGGGTTTATTTCATGGGCTACATTTTGTCATTCCCTCATATTACTGTGACATGCTTCGGTACTGGAGTGATACAGTGACATGGTGTTGTGCTGTATAATACTATAAACAGATCTTGCAGAGCTGTAAAATAGTTTCTTAGGGGAAAGAAGCTTACAGATGTTTTAAAGTAGATGAATTAATCACTGGGAAATATATTATGAACAGCAATCATGCTGTGGCTGTAGGATGAATTGAATAGTCTAGTAGGTCTGTTCAGTATGAGAGCCTCATCATTTTGGGATTATATAAAATGAAAAAATTAAAGGGATACTCTCACGTAGTTGAAGTACAAACTATTTCTTTCTTTAAAAAGTGTTGAGGAAAATGCCTTCCAACTTCCAGATTTTTGTCCTCTTTCTAAATCCATTGCTGCTTGTCAGGCTTTTTTCTTAACAAGATATAACAAATTACATTTTTTGCATGACTATATACAGTATTTTTGTTCTGCTACTGCAGAGCCAGCCAGGAGAGGGAGCACAAGTTAGCTAACAAATCTTGTTCCCAGAACTGTCCTGGCAGCTGTGATGACACTGATCCTAAACAAGTATTTTTTGGTAGCACAGACTCATAGTTGTTTGTTGCTCCATGAAGGGAGAAAGTAGGAGCGAAACAGGTAGGAAAAACATGTATTTCTGCTTAAAAGAACACATTCAGGAGCGAGAGTAAGTGGAAAAACAGACAGAAAAATCAGTATGAAAATACTTGACAGTGTCCCTTTTAGGGAGAACATGATTACCTGCAAGTTGGTGGTCTTGGAACTGGGGAAATGGTAAATGTACAAGGACAGATACGGGAGTTAGATCCAGGCAAAAAAATAAAGGCAATATAGCCTTGCTGTAAGTGAATTAAAATAATCCCATTTGTGCTATGAGAGAAGGCTTTTTTTTTTTACCTTTATGGATTTTGATATTAAGTCCTGTCGTGACTACATGAGTTTTTTCATTTGGTTACTTTTAAGGAATTTTTCATAACAAGATAATGGAAAACAATCTAATAGAAAATATTCAGAACTCATATAAATTTATCCATGAACTTAGGGTATATTTTGGCATATCCGTGAACTTAGTGTATTTTTTGACATTCATAAAACTGTGATTTTATGCATACAGGAGAATCCCAACATCCATATGAGTAAGGGAAAGACAGAAAAGAAATGAGTCAAGCTTAGAGATCAGAAAGCAAATGACAAAAATTTAAAGTACATTGCCTGCCTCGTCCCTTTTCCTGAATACACGACACCTAGATCTCCCCACTGATTGTAGAGATCACAGGCAAAGATTCTTTCACATTTTGCTTATATACATTGCCACGTATCCTTATAGCTTAATCAAAGGGTATCTTGCTTTTTCTTCATATTGCATTGTGGTCTGGCTAGAAAAGCTAACAGTCAGAAACCCCATTTATACTGAAAAAAGAAAAAGTATTAAAAATCTCACAGCTTTAACAATTGTTTATAAATATTGGCAACTTAAAATTTTCCTTCTGCTCTGTGAAAAACATCTTAAAAAAGATGCTCTGAAGTTCCTGTCCTAGAATAGTCAGTTGGTATTACTAAGCAATTTTATGAAATCTTACTTCTCTTTGGCCCAAAAATGCAAGACATTTTGGTCTCTTAAAGTCAAGATCTTATTTTTTCAGATGTATGGAAAGTATATGGATTCATCAATTAAAACCAGGTGTTGGTCTTCTCAGGCTGCCTAAGCCTGCAATGCAGAAGAGGCATTGTTCTGGAAAGTCAGACTGGGTGAAATATGCATGCATGGGAAAAATCAAGTTGTTGCTTATTTTTTCATTAAATATATATAAAGCCAGCATCTTGTCCTTGTAAAAACCACTTATGCTACCTCACTTTGACATTTTACATGATTTATACTGATATATTAGTTCCTTCCATTTATAGTCAGGGCACATTCTGCCAGGCGTTCCATATGGCTATGGTTCTCAGTGAAGATGGCAGAAGCTGTACATGTATTGCTAAGGATACACATACTTCCAAGGTTAGAACTCAGCTGCTAGTTGTATTCCAGGTGAGGAATACAACCTCTTCTTTGTTTAGGTGCATTTGGATTATTAACATTGTTAAGAATACAGCTTTGTTGGGCTTTCTGGTTCTAATGCTCTGGAGTTTGAAAATTACTTCTGTAGTAAATACCAATTTACAATTGTATTTTTCCTTTTCCCCCATAAGATGTTTTTTTATTTTCATGATTTCTGGTTAAATACAAGCTGCTATGATAGGTGTGGAAAAGCTAGCCCTCTGGCTAGCGAGGCATGAAAGGTATGGTGTGGGTAAATGATCCTGCTGGCAGTGCCCATGCTGCACATGCACATGGTGGCTCACTGGTTTTCTGGCAGCACTGCTGGCAAGCTTGCCCTGTAGCATTTGTTGTGGCAATTGCTCAGAAATCTTTGTCATAGTGAGAGGTGTGGATTTTGGGTGTTGGTGGAGATCTAACAGCAAGCAGAATCAATTCACAGCTGTGGAATGAGGGTTTGCTAATGGTGCAAAGGGAGCTGAGAGAACAGCAGCATGTCTGTCTCACTGGACATGTGCTGAAATACATTTGTTATGTGTTTGTAGTTTAACAGCCTTGCTTATGAGAACAAAATCATTTTAGTACCACACAGAATATGTATCTGTACAGCTTTTATACTTTAAATCACAAAATGTGTGTTCCCAACTAATTATCATATTTTTCCTGCACTCTTCCTACTATATGTTTTAACTTTACAGTCTTTTCCTATCTTTCTTTCTATTTAGCACTTATCTACATATGTTTCTGGTGACTTTTTATTCCCTTTAGTCAAGTGATCTGTGCTGTTCCTGAACTTCTTAGAGATTTGGGAATGTCCAGCAGTGCACAGCATTGCAATACAACAATTATAACTCTGAAAACTACATTATTATTTTCAGATGTCTTTTAGAGGTCTATATGATGCTTTGTTTTTTGTTACTAAATTAATGCTAAAGCACAAAACTGTATTACACTGCATCTCTTAATAGGTTCTTTTAGAACTGTTTGTAGAATTTGACTATGGTTTTCTCTGCTGCTGTAGACGGTATGGGCATTCCTCATTTCATTCTTACATGAGATCTGTCTGTGCAAGTTCCAAGACCAGTTGTAAGTCCAATGCCTCAAGATCAGTTATCAGTTATAGACACGTCACAGACTCATTGAACAAAAGAATGCACTTTACATCTGACATGTGTTTCCTTGGAGCTACTTTGCAGCAGTGTTCTTTACCTGTCATGGAAGTTTTAAGAGGCTTGTTGATATGTTTTGGTGTGTGTGTTTAGGTATTTTTTCTGTAGTTATTTTCCTTTTAAGAGCTACATGTAGTTTAAAAAATTTTTGCAGTTAAATTGGCCCATTGTTGACCAATTATTGCCTAATTGACATCCTTATATACCCTTCGAAAAAGTGTATGAGTGCCCATTCAAATAGTTGTTTGTCTGTCATTTGCTATGTATATCAGAATCTGTCATGTACACTGTGAAAAGTAATACTGACTTTTCATGGTCAGTGCTATATCACTGACATTTAACATTATTACTTCCATCCAGGGCACAATCTGCCAGGCATCCCAACTTTTTATGGTTGCAATGTTTTCCTAAGTAAAGTAAATTAAATTCTAAATTATTAATGGATATTTGTCATGTGAAATGAAGACAAAGCTGTGTAATAAAATTCATAGGCTTTTCCCCTTTTTTTTTCTGTGATATGATAGGTTCTGACTTCAAAACAAAAGAATTATATAAATATCATGTATGCTACCCAACTAAAACCATTAGTCTATTAACAAGTAGTTTCCAGACAAGCTCTCTACCAAATAGTCTTCTGATGAATCATTAGACTGTCAAATCTGGAAAATTCTGGCCAAAAAAAGCTTAAAAAATTAGGTTGAATGTTAAAACTTATTTTAACAGTCTACAATAACATCTTTGTATTGAGTAGGAGGAATTCAGTCTCTGTACTGCTTGGAAATGTACTCAGTAAAAATTACCGCTCTTAGCTAATCAGTTTTCTTGTTGACTTGATTGCGAATGTGCAAAGCTCAATCACTGCACAGGATCATTCTCTACACTTACACCAGAGAGGTGCAGAAGGTCATTAACACTAAAACTTATGATGAATATAACAATAAGAGTGCTTAATCCAGAAATTATTAGCACATTCAAAATTTAAATAGATGTGTAATAAGAAAAAAAAAAAAGAACCAAGTTGTTAAAAGAAATATCTTTTCTCACATTCAAATTTAAAGATGTAGCCACAGTCTTGAATAGGTGAAAAAGGTCACAATGTTATTAGAAAAAAGGTCACAATGTTATTAAATTAGATCCAAGGAAAAAAATCTGTAAAATCAAGTTGGTATAATACATTAAATTTCTGTATTCCTTTTTTTTTTTTCTCTCCTTGCTCTCATTTTGTGCTTAGACATTTTAAAAGCACTTATACTATATTTCATTTTACACATTGGTATCAGCTGATTGCCTTTATGGTAATTTGTGTTAATGGTTGTTATGGCAACTACAAATGCATTAGTCTAACATTATATCATTGATAAGAAGTTACATATTTATTGTTCCAAACTTTCATATTTTTAAAGACAGTATTTCACAATGTTTTTTGGATGTAGAATACTTAATAGGAAATTATTTCTCTTTTTGTGTCCTTTCAATCACAAATAATCAAACTCATAGTGTTGCATCATCTCAGATGATCTGAGGTTAACTCAGATGTTAATTAACATTAACTCAGATGTTAATGTGAATACTCTTATATAAAAAAATAATTTCTCATAACATTTACTTCAGCATTTGCTTGAAGGACACAGCCCTTTTTCACATCTACCAAATTAAACATTGGATAAAGTAGGATGTCAGCTTAAGAATTTGGAGCAAATATGAAAAGTGGATCCCTCAAATGGTATTACTGTTGGCCCTGCCACTGTCCTTTCCACGAAATAGAATTAGAGCTGATACGGTTTTGTAATTTGGGTCACCAGCAATGCGATACCTTTATCTTTCTGTTAGCACTTTTAGCATGTAGGTAATGCCTTAATATTTCTTCTCCTGGAGGCATAACTTGTAGGACCAGATTTCATCAAGCATTGGTTTATAATTAACCTTTCAATATCTGCTCACTATGACAAGGCAAGAGGCAGATAGTCTCGCATCTAAGCATTTAAAGAGTAGCAAAAGATGCCTGCAAGATGTTTTTCAGAATGGATGTTCCATTTCTTCTCTTCTTGAAAAGATTGAATTGAAACCACATATGTTCCTAAAACGAGAACTGTAATGCTGTAAAAGAAGTAAGGTACTTTCACTGTAGACACTGTCTTCTAAAATAATAGGCATTGGTTTTGGACAGCGGCAGCTATTTTTTATATACTATGTCCATCTGTAATTTTTTTAATAAATAAAGATATTAGGAAAAACACAGAGAGTTCTTTGCATGGTTTCTCTTATTGCCAACAAATTCTGACAGGATGTGAGAAGACAATACAGACAAGAAAACAATTCTGTTAGTCACTAAAAATTAGATTAGCCACTTAAATAATCCAGTTAAACATGCTTTCAAATAAGATCATTTTGCAGTAGAGGAAAACCTAATCAATGTTTTCTAATAAACCTAAAATTCAAAGATTAAACATTACCAATATTTTCATTTCAGCTGGAGAGTGATTAGTTCAATTACCTATTGCAAAAGCACTACACATGGAACACATAAAGCATACTCTTGCAAACCCCTTTATTTTTGAAAAATACATGTCTTAAATAGTTGTTATAGTAAGGCATGCATTTATTATCTATTCTGTAATTTATTAATTAGTGTTGCACACCTCTATTTTTTTTAATTAGTGGTATTTTGTTCTTTTGTTTTTATCACATTTACTATTTGGGCATTTTGTATATTTATGGTGCAGTAATGTCAGCTTTAGTTAGAAACAGGTTTCTTCTTAGGGCAGCTGCTTTATAAACAGTTTTTGAAATATAATGCTTTTGACTTTTCTGTCATTCTCTTTGGCTCTGTCCTTGTTTCTGTGGTTTGTATTGTTACTGTATTAAGTAAACTTGACAGAAACTTGCAGCAGGTAAAATAATAAGAGCTTTGTTTATTATGTGTGTCACTCTTTTTAGTGAATTCAGTCTTGTAGTTTCTAGACTATTTTTCTCTGATTCCTTGCCATATTTGAAGTTACATGATTTCAATTGGTATAATGGTAATTTTTATGGTGTTATTGAAGAATAATCTTGTCTGTAAGATAAAAAGCGGAGTTCCTGAAATTGAACTGGTTTTTCATACTAATGCAGGATGTGAAAAACCGACGGAATCCTCGCCTTGTTCCATACGCTCTTTTGGATGATCGAACAAAGAAGTCCAACAAAGACAGTCTTCGGGAAGCAGTCCGCACCCTTCTAGGCTATGGTTACAATTTGGAAGCTCCTGATCAAGATCATGGTAATTAATTTTGAGTTTTTTTCTCAAAAAAAGTTTAGAATTTTCCACTGTGCTATTGAATTTTTTGGTCCAATAAAACATTTTGAATAGATGTTTCCAAATATAATAGGTGCTTTTCTCCATCTTCTCTTCTCTTAGATCTTAATTTCTTTCTTTCCTTTTTGTTTCCTTTCCTTGTCTTGTGGCCTCAAACGAATATTTACAAAATGTAACATTTTTACATTTTAAAGCAATTATTTAAAATTTAAACCAATCAACAAATTTTTTGGGAATAGTTTTATTTAATGCTATATTTGCTATTTCAAGACAAAATAGGAAAAAAACTCTGTAAACTCAGTAGATGTGAATTTTATATTCCTAAAATTTTAACTTCAAATAATGAAGAATTCTACAGTTTTTGTACAGTCTTGTATTTAAACACTTAAAGATACAAGATGAAATTTTCTAAAATGAATGATTGCAAACCAAATTTCTGTGAATGGCAACCTGCAAGTCTATAATTAGATAGTTTGTTAGAGCCTTTAAGTTTCCTGGTCTTCCTCAGGTGTCTAAACCTTATTTTTTTCCTCTTCATATGGTGATAGTGGTTATGTTTTGACCCATTTAGGCCATAGACCTTCAGTAAAGCATTTCTGCAGGAGACAAAACTCATATCTAACTTGTACACAGGGAACCTACCATTTGGAATTTCTTTTCCAAAGCACATGCATGCTCTGATCCTTAGGTTTTATGAGATACTGCCATTAAATTACACTTAAATATGAGGCATTACTGAGACCATGAATGTGTAGCAAGGCTGGATTGCTGAATCGGTAGAACAATGTTCCTCAGTGGAATGGACAGTGTTGGTGGCAAAATGCTGTGGTCTCACTCTTAAATCTGCCAAGACTGGAGAGCGTGACCCTGCTGCATAACCCTAGAATTTCTTCCCCTCCCACTGTTGGAAAGGATATGCTGCAAAGAAAGACTGAGCATGTGTCATGGTTTGACACTGGCACAATGCCAGCGCCCCCATGAGAATACCCTCTCCCTGGTTTCTGCTGTGAGATGTGACCAGGAATAAGCAAAGCAGGCTCCCACTTAGGAAAAAAAATTATTAACTAAACTACAAGGGAAAGGAAAAAAAAAAAGAAACACACAAGGAAAATGAAAACTTCACAAATACATCTCCTCCTCCTCCCCACCAAATTTCCAATACAATACATCCCCCAAATCATCAACTCTCGGTCCGGCACCACCCTTCAGAATACTCAATCCTCAGTCCATCAAGAGGAGAAGGAGTCCTTCCTGTGCCAATGGTGACCTCTTCCTTTCATGTCCAGCGCTCTCACCACTGAACACGGACCAGAGCTGCTTCTAGGGTCGACTTTTAAGGATGCTTTGTCCCACTCCAAAAAGGCACAGTCTCAACTTTGGGACATCTGTCCCCCCCATATTTTTCACCCCCTGGGGCCGAGGGGTACCCACACCGAACTCTCGTGGTCCTGAGGCATTGCCTCCCCCTAGAATGCAGTCCCTGTATCACAAGGAAACATGGCTCTGTCCATGGCTACACAAAAAGAGTCCAGCATAAGCTATTCCATCATCTCTTCCACCTGAGTTCTTCTCTATTTCTCTCGTGGCCCATTTCCTCTTATCTCATCTATATCTCTCTTCTCATTCAGCTCCAGGAGGATTAGCATTTGTAAGGTTTCCATCATCCAAGAAAAGGGTTAAAAATCTGAGGCTCTGTCTGTCCAGAACTCCCACGGCTGCCCAGCCGGGCACCTTCTCACACCCCCCCTTCTCCTTCTCGGCCGGCCAAGCACAGGCACAGGCTCTCTCTCTGTCTCTCCTGGGGAGGGGGTGGCTGCCCGATGCCTCTCAGTGCTCCTCCTCCACCCTTCCACCCTGCAGGGGCCTTCCCCTCCCTTCTGTCCAGGCCCGGCCTACCTCACCCGGCCCCATGGCTGCCCCTGGGCCTACCTCACCCGGCCCCATGGCTGCCCCTGGGCCTACCTCACCCGGCCCCATGGCTGCCCCTGGGCCTACCTCACCCGGCCCCATGGCTGCCCCTGCCCCACCCAGCCCGCAGCCGGGCAGGGGAGCTCTGAACCTTTCCCTGACTGGAACCCAAGAGAGCCTCCCAGGGGAGAGCCCTGCTTTAACCTCGTGTTCTCAGAGGCAGATCCAATGTCCCAATGGCCACATTAGGTGCTAATATTAAAATTTGAGCACCCATTGGCCTGACCACAGCATCCCAGAAAACATATTTCCTGTAAAACCACCACAGCATGACTTCTGCTTGGTTCTGAGAAGGTGGGTTGGCTGGTACAGGGGACCTTTGATTCTTTTGAAAATATAGGGGCTGTCTAATGGTGTAGGGAAGAGGGGGTGAGAACACACTCCTTTTCCACAATCTCTTCCATATCCTGCTGAACAATAGTAATCCTCATTTTCATTTACAGCTCTGAGAACCATATGCTGCTGCCTTTACTTGGGAATGGACTGTTGAAAACCACTCTCTTTTTCCTTAGAATTTTTGAGCTGGTTCTGTGAATGGATTTAGTAATGGAATGTAAAGAACACTAGTGCAATCCCTGAATCTGAAAGATGTGATCAAGGTTGTTGCAAAATTCCCAGAGAAAAGGAACTGCAGAACAGTATCCCATGAACGGGTCTTTCTCCATGACTCAGTCTTCTACAAAGACTGGAATTGTATTCAGCAAAAGATTTTTTTAGTCATTTTGGGAATTTAGATTTTGCATTTTATGAGCTTCTCAAGTTATGGAGATGAATAAAACATGTCAGAAGGGTTGTCGTTCATCAGCCAAAATTCATGCTGTTATTAAGGGATTTAGAGCCCTCTAGTGGTGTTCTGTATCTCCAATCAATTTTTACTTAAACATTAATTTTACAAAGTTCTTAAGTATTAGTTTTTATGGGTTTTTTATTATTATTTTTTACTGGTTTCCCACAGCAGCTGTATTTTTGGGACTGATTAGACTCCAGAAAGCATTTTCTTACTTAGAATCCAAAAAAAAAACAATTTCTCAGGTACCATGCTTTGTAGTGCTTCATCTGTATAGGTGAGGCACTAAGGGTCTTCAGAAGTGTTTTTAAGGCATTAATTGCATAGACTATCAAAGAGAAAATTTTACTGATAAAGAATTATGTGGCAGAGAGATGTGTTGCTTAGAGGAAACTTAATGAACCTCACCTAACTGAAGTCAGGCATGGTGGCATGAGAAGTAATGGTTAATTCTGAAGGATGCGATTTTATAGACCGTCCTAGTGATATTGGAAATGTTCACCTTGATGTGTATGAGAAAATAGAAGAGAAAGGGAGAAGTTCTTAGCATGGCCTAACAAACAAGTGCAAGTAGGTGCAGACAAGTTTGATATTATAACAAAATCAGGGAGAAGTGGAATTGTGGTAATTAAACTGGAATGCTGACTTTTCAAATGTTGCACAGACTTTATTTGATACATTACAAATCTGTGGGAAAAGATCTATGCATTTGGCCTTTTTTTCCCTTAATCTGAGAAAAAGAATTGGAATGATCCTTGAGTCATCTATTTGTAGCTGCATTCAGATTTTCAACTTCTTTCTTTGTCTTATTTTGTTTCTTGTGTTTTGTTTTGTTTTTTTTTTTTTTCCTGATTCCCAGAATGGGCAAGGACACTTGCCCTGCATGGCTGGTCTGCAGGCACATTCTTCTTTTCATGTCTGTAATCAAAGGGATTCCTTTTGCTTTTGCTTTCAATATTTCTTGTCAGTAATTGAAAACAGTACTTTCTGCATTGTTTTTTTTGTCCCTTTGTACCTATTTTTATTTTTTAATCCTTTTAGCAACAAGACTGGATGTGTGCAGTGGAATGATGGAAAAGTTCAGGATCTTCCGTACAGAAAAGACCTATGCAGTGAAGGCTGGGAAGTGGTACTTTGAGTTTGAGGCGGTTACTGCAGGAGACATGAGAGTGGGCTGGACCAGGCCCGGTTGTCTGCCAGATCAGGAACTTGGCTCGGATGAAGAAGCTTTTGTTTTTGATGGCTTTAAGGTTTGTATGTATCTGTAATAAGATGAGTAGCTGCAAAAATTTTAGTTTTTGTGTCTCATTCCATGTATCATTGCCTCTATTGCCTTCTCTGCTTTCATTGATGTTTTATGACATTATTTCTCTGTCTTTGAGGGTCTAGGCAGAATAAATAGAATCAGTGTCACCTGAAAAACTAATTAGCAAGGTCTGGCATTTTTATAATGTTTTTTCACAAATTCACGTGTTTCTTTCTACACTATATATAAAGAATTGATAACCAAAGTGGCTAAATCAAATTCAAAATACTGGCAGACCTCTAATTAGCTATGAATAATTTCTTTTCAAGTTTTACTCTGTTGTTCTCTCTATAAGATGGGCCATTAGGGAATAAATATGGTTAAGATTATTAACACTATGTGTTTGAGGAAAACTTTGAGCCAAAGTAGTTGTAAAAATGTAAGCTTTCCAAAGAGCATAGCTAGGTTTTCCAAGAAATCCTTACAGCTTAAATGAAGTATGTTAGAACCACTAAAATTTGTTCAAATTTAACTCTGCACAAAAAAAAAAAAAGACTGATTTAAATATAGTAGTAAAAATATGTAGGAAAACAAACCTTTATATTACTATCATCAGAATAGATTAAATGACTCATTGAAATTTTTAATTTCAGTATGAGGACAAGTGCAACTGCTGTCTGAACCTTAATTGTTCTTAAGGCTATTGATGACTCATTGTCAAATTATTTCTTGTATCTGGTATTGGAATTAATTTTCCTAATTGCTGTTAAAATATGTAACAGAAATCAACAGAATTCCTGGATATTCCCAGCAAGATAAAGTTCTCCAGATATATTTTATTTATGGTGTGGGAATTTATTTATTTCCTGTTCCTGTGTTGCATGAGAAGATGCCTTGAAATGAGAACTGGAAAGTTTTTTTGTAAAGTGTTTTACGTAAACCACTTGAGTCCTCTATTTTTACTGGAATAGCTGTATAGTTGCCTTCTGAATCTTAGGGTTTGATGTTTAGGTCTCAGTCCATAAAGCTATTTTTGTTGTGTTTGATTTTAATGGGTTCTTTCCTTGGCTGGGAAAAAAAAAAAAGACATTCAAGATATCAAGGAAGGTTCATTGGTTTTGTACAGCTTTTAGGATGGATACAGAACATAAACATCTACTTGTGATGAAATACTTGAATAGGAATCCTATCTGTTATTGGTTATTAACACTTTTTTTTCCTGTGCTTGGTTACGATAGTTCTTAACAAATGTTAATTTATTTGAACTGCAGTCCAAGACCCCATTGAAAGCCTTTGCAGTCTTTGACGTGAAAGTCAGTTAGATGAATCATGCCCTCAGCTACTCTGGAATCTATCAGAAACCCAGTGCTTGTCTCATTCACAGACAGTTCTATTCTTTCCAAAATATGATATAAGAGAAAGATTAATTTATTTTGCACAAAATATTTTAAAAATTATACTTAAGGGAAAAATACAGATTGTTTGCAAGTAATGAATTTTTAGACTGCTAAAGTAAATAAAAGCAATTGCTTAAAAATGGTTTGTGGAGTAGCTATTAAACATTGTAATTGATAGCATATTATTGTGATTAAAAGTCTTTCATGGAGCTTCTGCAGAAAACAAAACCATACTCTTACCTTTTACTAAAATGTTGAAATAGCAATTTTCTCTATCAGCTCTCTTAACAATGTTTTATAGTGCTGGCATGAGGGGTGCTGTCAAGAAGTTAATTGTTGAATTTCCATATTCAGAGTCAGCTTGGAGTACTCACAGACACAGTTTTGGAATGATATTCTGTGAAAGTGTTAATTTTAATGCCATCTTAATTGAGGCAGTTAATTATTAGTTCTACCCATGAAGAGGAGAAGAACACATACATTGTCACTATTTTCCTTTTAAATGCTTCTAATTATTTCAGGCACAGCGGTGGCATCAAGGTAATGAGCATTTTGGCCGCTCTTGGTTGGCAGGAGATGTTGTTGGATGTATGGTTGACATGAATGAGCACACCATGATGTTCACCTTAAATGGTGAAATCCTGCTTGATGACTCAGGCTCAGAACTTGCATTCAAGGACTTTGAGGTTGCTGATGGTAAGTACTGTAATACATCATGCTGTTAACTTGCTAATGCCTGGTTTTTGCTCTGACTTCACTTCAATGTGTTTCTTTTGTGTTTCATCTCCCTGTTCTCATCCCTGACCCTGCCTCCCCTGACTTGTCCTTTTTTCTATGTGATTAGTATTAGTCTTTTGGAAAGGGAATTTGCTGGGTGTGACAATGAGGAAGGGGTTTTTCTGTAGTGATCTTTGTGGCTGTCTTTTGTTGTGAGACCCTTTAACTGTTTTTCAGGGATGTGTCTGATGAGACAGATTCATGACTTTTAATATTTCATCCTCACTGCAGTAGATCACCATATGATGTAATAGAATTATAGAATGTATCATAGAATGGTTTCAGTTGTAAGGGACCTTTTAAGAACACCTAGTCCACCCACCTGCCATGGGGGGCAAGGACATCAGATTTTATCTAGATGAAGTACTGAAATAATACCAAGTGTCTGTCCAATTAGTGAGAAACTGGTAGTGAGTTAAACCATCTTTAAAGTTTTGTTTTAACACTGGGAGGAGAAATGACCCCTGATCCAGTCAGCTTATACAAAACTATCCTCCAAAATATTCTGCTTAATTCTAAACCAGCAGACTGAGCTTTGTGCTTATTTTAGGGGTCTTGGTGCAGGTTTCAGCATCCACAAGCAGGTGCTAGTTTACTGTCAAGACATAACTTAAGAGATTGCTAAAGATGGCGAAGATTGTGAAGGTTTTTCAGGTGGCAGATTGATTCTGTACCAAAGATGTATCTTTGTTTATAAATTTAATTATATACCTGTGTGCAGATAGACACAGAAAAGGAGTAAGAAATTATAAGTTAACTGCCTAAAACTTCTGAACTATGGTAATGTCAAAAAAAATTAAGCTTTAAGCTTTCATTACTTGGAGGTACATATATTCTGCCATAAATATTATACATCTATTAAACAATACAGGTGCAGCTGAGAGATAAAGTTAAATTTTTTGAAAAATCAGAGTTCCACATGCTACTGTTGGGTTACTCATCCCTACCCTACTCCCATGGGTGATATGAATTTCATACTTCTTAATTAGGCAATTCAGTCTTTGAATTTTTACCACTTTATTTTCATCTGGATTTCAGAGTATTTTACTTTCAGGAGTACTTTGGGAGATTTTTTTTTCCTTCCTTTGCGATACATTGGGAATCAGAAATATTTGTATTTTATTTAAAATTACATAATTGCCATTAATTTTCTGGACTGGTTCCTGTTACTTTACTGCCTTTGGATTTCCTTAGATGCTGGGGTAGCATGATGAGGGAAAGGGATATGAGAACTGGCTTGCTGTTAGTGTTGTATGCAAAAAAAAAATCATCTCGGTGCAATTAAATTTTAGTAGCATTCTAGTTATTAGTTAGTATACTCCCATTGAGGAAGAGGGGATTCTGAAAGAAACTCAAATTCCATGAAATTCTGAGGCTGCATTTATTCCAAGCTGGTAAAATCACAGTGGTGTACTTTGTGTGGTGCTTGTTTCTAGCTGCAGGTCCAAATTGAAACAGATCTCTCTGCTAAAGGAGTTCTTGGCTTGGCACAGAGCTTGAAGGCTTTGGTAACCATGTCAGAGACTTTATGTCAAGCATCTCAGGTTTTCCACAATATCCTTGTAACTCACATTAAGTTCCTTTAGTATTGTTTTTGTAGGAAAGAGCTTTGCCTTTGTAATAAGATGTCCGAGTTAATTTTCAAGGGAATGTGCTGATTGATCTTATGTTTAATAACTCCAAAGCTATATTTGAAATTATTATGGGTGTTTAATACATAAATATTGGAGGCAAAAGGAGAGGGGAAGGGAAGACAACTGAATTGTGTATTGAGTGTGTATGTGCAAACACACATGTGAAATACCCAAAATAAATTTATGGAGTTTTTTTTATTTTTTTCTTTTTGGAAGGCTGGCTGTAGTTTGATTTTGTTGCTGGCTCTTGCTTAACAACACTGAGAACTTTCTGAAGGTCACTTCAATCAGTGAATGATGTGCATATTTTATTGCTGCAAAAAGGGACCTTTCCCTTTAGGAAAAAAGTTAGAATTTCTGATGCAGCTGTACAGTAAATCAGTCCTGTAGATTTAATTTACTTAGGAACAATGAGAAGGGGGTATGATGCTCTGCCAGCTTCGTAATACAGCTTGTGCTGTGTGTTGGGTTGTACTACCAACAAGAAGAGCTCTTTGGGATTATGGCAGATGAATTTATTTAAGAGATATCATCTCAGTAGTAGAATGGATAAACATAATGGCATCTTATTACGCATTTGTAGCAGATAAATTTGACTGTAGATATGAACAGGTACACTTGTACAACCCAAATTTTATTTTGTTGAGTCATGATTTCTGAGAGCAGAAACTGTATTGTTTGACAGATTGAATCAGGAGGTTCATGTTGTATTCTTGAAAGCAGGGAGCATTATGGAAAGTGTTATTCTCCTGTGCTTTTGCTATGTGTGAGAGACAGTGCTAGAGGGTTACTTTTCTTGGGGTAGTGTTTAAATCTTTTTACTTGTTTTGCTGTTTCATACAGTGAAATAAAATTTGCTCAATAGCCCAGTTATGTATCTGGAGATTAGGAGCCAGGTTAGGGGTAAATTATATTTTTATGTAGCCTCCAGCTTGCAAGGGTTACATGGTATCTGTGAATAATAATATTTTAAATGGCTGGATACCCATTCAAAGGTTGGCCATTGAAATTCATTTTTATTCTGTAGAAAGATATGTAGCTGTCTTAACAGCACACCCCCTATGAGATGCTCTGTCTTTACCATGTAGAGAAGAGCCCTAAAACACCTAAATAACAACTAAATAATTGGCAAATTGATGCAGAATTTCACCAGAGATGGAAGTAAGGTTTTCATGGTCAGGACTGGGACTGGTGTTTATATTCCATTTATAAAGAGCCACAGTTAGAATTATGTTCAAGAATCAGCTACATGTACAGTGCCTTCTGTTATCAGTGAGAACTGTATTGGTGAGAGGGACTGTCATCTTGATTTCACATTGCCTCCCTTGGCAAATTTCATGGGACACACTACATTGAGTAAAAACATCAATGACAGGTTTACATGTGTAGGAGTGTTTCTTTGTTTTCTTTCAGGGACTCTGTCAAATGCTTTTTATTACATTTTATTTATGTGTGTCTGTTTAAGAGACTTGCTTCACATCTAATCCATCTGGGAGTTTTGGGGCTTTTATGAAACCACAGGTAGGTAGAAGAATCACTGGTTTTTGGGTGATGAAATGAGAATTTTAAGGTTATTGAAAACAATTTTAATTTTGCTCTGCTTAGCAACTTATGCAACAGCTTGTGGATTCCTTTAACTCAACAGTGAGCCTAGTAAGTTGTCCCTGCTAGAGCTGCTAGGCTTTATCATGGCACATATCTCTATATGTAAAACTGATTTTCCTATTTATGTGTTGTTTAATATTTGGAAAATATTTGCATTATTGTCCATCTCTAGATTTGCAGTAGCAGAATTGACATTTATCATGTTGTCTATTATAGCTATGTTATCTGAGGAGTTGATGCCTTGTCGTTTAAGAGCCAAGCTGTGAAGATAAAAATCTGGACTTCAAATTATGGCTAATAGTGTTATTTCATTAAATTTATCACGTCTAATGTAAATACACATGACAACCAGTCTTGTGTACATGTAGTAAAATCTTCCAAAAGTTGTGCTGAAGGCTGATAATTTATCTGATGGACAATGATTCCTGTAGATGGTGCTCTGGAGTTTGCTTTGTCTCTGAAGAACAAACACCAAGAATAGACTTTTTTTTAAATTTGGGCAGCCTAAAGAAAAGTGAGGAACTACTTGGTACTTTTTCCTTATATTTTTCAATACCTGTTATGTTCATGTGACTCAGAATCACTGAACAGAACTTCGTGTTTCTTGTTGATAGAAAAGAAAACATTTTGTTAATGGCTAGGTCACATGAATCTGCATAGTAGTTTATAGCTGTGAAAATTAAAAAGCAGGATGAAAAGAAATAGAAGAAATAAAAGATTTTCTTAGGTTTTTAGACTGTGAAGCTGAAATCAAGACAAAGAAAAATAAAAATGTGCCTGCAGGACAGCTGTATTGGGAAAGTGCCCTTTGCCCATTCTGGGGAATCAGGGACAAAAAAAATTGTAAAAACCATCCACTTCTCATAGTATTTATTTCCCTTCAAAATGGCAGCACATGATTGCAATGCATTAGACTGTTGACACCATGGTGTTGCAGGTTTTGCAAGTCATGGATGTTTATTGTGGAAATAGAAATTGAATATTTACATGGCAGAAAAAGGTAAGACAGAAAAAATAATCCCAAATCAAAATACCTAAAGTTTCATGAAGCTATGGTTTCATATTGTCAGTTCTCATTTTCCAGAACCAGAGTTGTCTGAATTTTAAAAATATATTAATTTTATTTTTAAGGGAAATCTATGACATACACTTTGTGCATGGTTGTAGGTTTTTTCCACTATTATAGCTGCATGGACAAGCACTGTATTACTTTTGAAGTAAGATTCTCTCAAAGTACAATGGATAATGACATTTTAGGAGGAATACCAAAAGTAGTGAGACTTAAAGTAAAATTGGCAATACTATGCTGGCTCAGCAGAGAGATTAATGAAGAGCTGGATGTCTGACTCTGTGGAGTAGGTTGGGTGCTGCCTAAAAATATCCATGACTATTAGAGGGCTTTTATTTTCAGAATTATGTTTAAGATACATTACTTGGTGACATGCAAGATGTGACATGCTGTTGATGATTGCTTACCTTTATAATGTTTGCTCTTAGGGTTTTTGGCTTTTTTTCCCACAAATGGTTTTGTATTCAGTTACGGAAGAGAGCAGTTCACCAATATTCATTCTGTACAACCCATGTGTTCTTTCCTCTTGTTTTAAGGATTTCTACCTGTGTGCAGCCTGGGCCCATCTCAAGTGGGAAGAATGAACTTTGGAAAAGATGTCAGCACTCTAAAATATTTCACTATATGTGGCTTACAGGAAGGGTATGAACCCTTTGCTGTTAATACAAACAGAGACATCACCATATGGCTGAGTAAAAGGCTTCCTCAGTTTCTACCAGTGCCACAGAACCACGAACATATTGAGGTTTGTGATCCTAGTGAAATGTTTCTAGACACTTTATTATGTTTATGTCTCTACTTTTGTACTTCCAAACAAGACTTAAATGTGATATGTTGACCCAATTTTGGATGAATCTTACACCTGTTACAAATTTCTTACATTCAGTGGGGTTGCAAAGAATGTAATTGTTTGATTGGTAGTTTTTCTTCCTACAAAACCTGTGACCTGGGTTAATGTGACAATCTGAGAGACAAATTATACAAGATGTCCTCATTAAGAGCTCGTTGTGCACTGAGAGCTGTGTAAGCAACTTCCAGAAACAGGGCATTTTGAAATAGCAAATACCATGTGTTCTAGTGCACACACTTTTTAATTTTTCCATAGCTAATTGGTTTTGATTATAATAAATATTTATTAGCCAATTGTGTCAACACTTATGTCTCAATCAGTTGTGCATCTTGATGGAACTGAATTCATGCCTTGTAAGTTTGCCATGAAATTCCTCTGAAATGATACAATAAGAACTCTTTTTCAGCTGGTGTGTGGTATTTAAAAAACAGTTTATGTTCTTTCATATGTGCATGCATGATTTTTATTCCTTGGTTTGTATTGTTCTGGGCAGAGTTGGATTTATGTTGCTAAGAGTTATGGTGAGAGGCATAATTTCTTTGTGACTTTTTAAAAATTTTAATAATGGAGCAACAAAACCCATCCACTTCTCATAGTATTTATTTCCCTTCAAAATGGCAGCACATGATTGCAATGCATTAGACTGTTGACACCATGGTGTTGCAGGTTTTGCAAGTCATGGATGTTTATTGTGGAAATAGAAATTGAATATTTACATGGCAGAAAAAGCATCAGCTTTAAAAAAAACTGTATCTTTATGTTTCATAGGTGATGAGAATTGATGGCACCATAGACAGCTGCCCCTGTCTGAAGGTCACACAGAAGTCCTTTGGTTCACAGAACAGTAAAACAGATGTCATGTTTTTTCGATTGAGCATGCCCATTGAATGTGCTGAGGTGTTCTCCAGATCAGCTGCAGGAGGGTTACCAGGATCTGGTCTTTTTGGCCCAAAAAATGACTTGGAGGATTATGATGCTGATTCTGATTTTGAGGTTCTAATGAAAACGGCTCATGGTCATCTAGTTCCTGACCGGACAGAAAGAGAAAAAGATGCCACAAAACCAGAGCTGAATAACCATAAAGATTATGTTCAAGAAAAGCCCTCACGTCTTAAACAAAGGTTAGTAGCTTGCTACCTTTTCCCACTCCTCCCCCTTCTGCTTCTCAAAGTAGAGGAAAATGCCACTCATGTCTGACAAACCAGTCAAGTAACTTTTGAGTATACAGTTTAAGGTCAGAATTAAGTGCTTTTAAGAATAAGCTTGTCTCTTCCTATTTTCTGAATAATTTGCCTTTGTGATTGGGCTTTTAGTAGATATTTTAATTTTAATTTTTTTATTGCAGATTTATGCTCAGGAGGACAAAGCCAGATTATAGCATGAGTCACTCTGCACGGCTTACTGAGGATGTGCTAGCAGATGATAGGGATGACTATGATTATTTGATGCAAACTTCCACGGTATTGTAATATAGGATTGATGTTTTAGCTGTTTGGGGGTTTTTAGTTGTTTAGTTTGAGTTTTTTTAATACTTACTTTTTTTTTGGTTGTTGTAAGAATTCCAGAAACAGTCTAATTTTCAGTTTAAATGTCTGTGATAGTTCTGAACTTCTACTTAAGTTGAGAGTGTTTTGTTTATTTTATTTTGATTTGATTGTCAGACTAAAGCCGTTTCCAAATGAAAACCTATAAACTGGTTTAATCTGTATTTGAAACTACTGTTGATAACACTAGACGTAAAAGAGGACAATTAAACAGTTTTAGAATGATGGAATAAATTGGAAAAGGTACATTAAACTAGTAGGTCAGTGTTCTGGACCATTTGAAAACATCTCTACTAATTCTTCAGAACATTTATTTAATGGAATTCCATAAATTCCATTTATTTAATGGAATTCTATATATTCCATTTATTTAATGGAATTCCTAGTGAAAGTTTTTTGCAGGTTTTTTAGATCTTTCTCTGACAAGATCAGCTCCATAAGCACTGATTCCTCAATGTTCAAAGGAAAACAAATACTCCTTGTCTGAATGTGTTCTTCTCTTGCTAAAAGATATTAGAAAATGAGTTACCTGCAGTATAAAAACTATAGTTGCTGTAGCAATACAGCTTACAATGCTATGATGCAGAAGCCTTCAATAGAAGCATATAAGCTACATATTTAATCTTGTCCATTTTTTTGTTTTACAATGCATATTTTGTTGGCTGTGTTTTGGTTTATGTCTATAGTCTTTGTTGCTTTGCTTGGTGAATTGCACTTGAACAAGCCTACGCTACTTTTAAATAAGATGGCATTTTCAGATTTAGGGCAGCAAATTCTGAATCAAACCGATACACTGGGGAACAAACACTAACATTTGATAATATTATTCTTTTATTAACAGTACTATTACTCTGTGAGAATATTTCCTGGTCAAGAACCTGCTAATGTCTGGGTGGGCTGGATTACATCAGACTTTCACCAGTATGACACAAGCTTTGACTTGGACAGAGTGCGTACCGTCACAGTTACACTGGGAGACGAAAAAGGGAAGGTTCATGAGAGGTTGGTTACAATTTACTTAAAAAGACCTGTATTTTATACACATACAAGCAACTTGCAATTTATAAGGTGTAAATCCACTCCATTTAATGTAATTGGATTGATGTAGAAAGAATAATTAAAACAGCAGTAGTAGGAAAAAGTGTTAATTGTTATGTGCTCTTGCTTGTGAAGAAACAGTGAACTAATAGTCTAGTCAAATCAATAGGTACTGAAAAGTGAAATAGTGCAGCTTTCTATATAGTTTGAAATTATGGTCCTGTAAATATTGACTTGTGAGGCCAAAATCAGTACATGAGCTCGTATCAGCACTTCAGATTATAATGTGTACCAGAAGCTTTTCTTATACTTAACATTAAATGATTTAAAACTTTGACTTACAAAGTCAGTTTCATCTTTGGTATTTTACAAATGATGTGGACTTTTTCATACATTGTCATTTTAAGTTTTTATTTTTCTTTCAGTTATGATGTCCATGTTTCATTGAATTTGGCAGTGGTTAGGATGTGATCCATTGTTTTCAGCCACAAGGCCCTGTATGTTTGCAGCCATGCAAGGTTGTTCTTATATGTTGCAGGAATTTTGCACACCATTCATAAATAAATTTATCTTTTGACATTCAGTATAAAACGCAGCAACTGCTATATGGTGTGCGCAGGAGAGAGCCTGAGCCCTGGACAAGGACGTAATAATAATGGTCTGGAGATTGGTTGCTTGGTTGATGCTGCCAGTGGCCTGCTGACCTTCACAGCTAATGGCAAGGAGCTAGGCACGTACTATCAGGTGAGTATTTTTTAGGATGTATTGCAGCAAGAAGGGGGAAAACTGAATCCTTAGCCTGCAGCATTGGAGGCTTTAGTACAAGATTGTAGAGAAAAAGTAATCATCACTGCTACGGCAGTAATTTTTCCCTTTGTTTAATCTAGGTTGAACCAAGTACGAAGTTGTTTCCTGCTGTATTTGCTCAAGCTACAAGCCCCAATGTTTTCCAGTTTGAATTGGGAAGAATAAAGGTAAATAATGCTGGGTTTTGTGCAGGTTTAGGACTAACAAATCATACAAAATAAGTTTATTTTATTTTTGCCATTTATTTCCTGTGATGTGTTCTTGGTATTTGGGACATTTCTATGATTCCAAATGTTTGCACTATTGCTGTTTTTATTCTTAACTCAGTTTTCAATACTTAATGAATTTAAAATACAGTACATTGAATTAAAAGGGTTGAAACGAATCAGAATTTTCTGAGTCTTGTCTTTCATGGTGAAACAAAATCACTTGGGTTGGTAAAGCAAATCTCTTAGTTTTACAAACAGAGAATGGATGACTGGTGTATCTGAAGAATTTGGTTAGAGTTTTAAAATAATTTTTAAAGTACATTCAGGTAGAGCACAAGAAAACTGAGCTGAATTTTTCTGTCTTTCTTTGGATGCTTGGATGTCTAAGAAATCAGAAGAGGTTAAAAAAAACCCCATGGAGTCCAAGGAAGTAACCACATGTGGCAGTCAAGTTCTTAAAAAACAAATATGGAAAATGCTGTCTTGCTGCTAATCTTCCAACTGTTTCTTATTTTAAAAACTAGTGAAAATGCTGATTTCCTGTTTTACTTGACTTTACTATATGTTGAGTATATTTCTGGAAAAGAAATGCAGTGTTTGGTAAGGATGAGGAAACTGATTGTCTCTTCCATTGGAATTTTCCAGAATGTAATGCCATTATCTGCTGGATTATTCAAAAGTGAACACAAGAACCCAGTCTCTCAATGTCCCCCACGTCTCCATGTCCAGTTTCTGACTCATGTGCTTTGGAGCAGAGTGCCAAACCATTTCTTGAAGGTGGACGTGTCTCGGATCAGTGAACGTCAAGGCTGGATGATACAGTGCTTGAATCCTTTGCAGTTCATGGCCCTTCATATTCCTGAGGAAAACAGGTTGATGTTTGTTTTGTGCTGTACCAGAATTATGTTGGAATTATGAACCTAGTCATACAATTCCATCTATGTAAGAAAGGCCCAAGGTCTTCTCTGTGTTTGTAACACCAGTAAATACAGACAGTGTGTTTTAATTAATGTTAAGAATTATATAAATTTCAGTGTTTTAAAATCTCCCTTCTTTTACTCTGTTTCCAACCTCTCCCAATTTCTCTCCAAACATGTCAATAGTACATGTAGATTTGCAAAGTAAATTAAAGAAACACTGCTTATATATTATTAAAGATAATCTGTAAAATAAGCAAAAATCTGGTTATGTTGAGATTTTTCAAGATTTTTGACTGATTTAATTATTCTGTTCCCTTAATTTTTCTAAATTTAATTGAAACAATTGAAGAATTTAATTCTGTGATTTTCTTGATACCCAAATTTCTGAGCATTTTGCCAGTGCCTAAACTGAAAACAAAGTCACCAAGAACCCCAACCTTCTTCAAATATACTGGTTAGTCTGTTGCCACTTTGCACCCCAGATTTAAAGCCAGTAAATGATATCAATATCTTAACTCCAACTGGTTTTAAAACCCTAATTTTCAGTTACGTGAATTCTTGTTCATAGTATAAAAAAATATTCTGTGTTAAGTAAATAATTTGCATTTTTTTTCCCACTGAAAGTAGTTAAAGTAATGATTTTAGGAGTGACTTGAATAAATTTGATATTAAATTTTTTTATTAGTCTTGATTATTACATTGACAGTATTTCTTACATGAAAGCTGCAATGTAGGAAAAACCCATCCCTGGAACTGATATTCTGCTGTTGTTATCCTTAGGGAGAAGTTTGAATCCCTTAAAAAGACATTTTTGCCTATGTGATTTACTGTGTTGTTTTTTCCTCTCCCCAGAACAATTGATATTTTAGAGCTGACAGAGCAAGAGGAATTGCTGAAATTTCACTACCACACCCTCCGATTGTATTCAGCTGTTTGTGCTTTAGGCAACAACCGAGTGGCCCATGCTCTGTGCAGCCATGTGGATGAATCTCAGCTTCTCTATGCTATTGAGAATAAATACATGCCAGGATTATTACGTGCAGGATATTATGACTTGCTCATTGACATCCATCTCAATACCTATGCAACTGCCAGGCTGATGATGAATAATGAATTTATAGTTCCAATGACAGATGAGACCAAGAGTATTACTTTGTTTCCTGATGAAAACAAAAAACACGGCCTTCCCGGTATAGGACTCAGCACTTCGTTAAGGCCAAGAATGCAGTTTTCCTCTCCAAGTTTTGTAAGCATTAGCAGTGAATGCTTTCAGTTCAGTCCTGAATTCCCTCTGGAAATTTTGAAGGCCAAAACCATAGAGATGCTGACTGAAGCTGTCCAGGAGGGAAGCCTCCACGTCAGAGATCCAGTTGGAGGTTCTACAGAATTTCTGTTTGTTCCTCTCATCAAGCTCTTTTATACCCTCCTAATTATGGGAATCTTCCACAATGAGGATCTGAAACACATCTTGCAGTTGATTGAGCCCCGAGTTTTCAAAGAAGCAATGAACCAAGAGGATGAAATTGATTTCTCAGAGAAAGAGTTCAGTTCAGATGAGCTCAAGTCAGAAGAAGGAGAAGAAGAAACCAGAGGGGAGCAAATGCCAAAGGAAGGACTCCTTCAGATGAAACTTCCAGAACCTGTTAAATTACAGGTAAAAGTACTGTCTTGATAGTGATAGCTCATGTTTTTTTCATGTGGTAATTTATTTATTTTCAAGGAATAAAGCATTTTGAAATTAAAGTTTTCAGTTAAATAGAGATGTAATTTTGTTACAGAAAATGAGAAGACTTAGTATCTTTCTGATGATATAAACTTGCTCACCATAGAACAAGCAACTATGGTTTCATTAAAAAGAATTACTTGCTCAATGCCATTAATAGTGAATTCCTCCTTTTTGTGGATTCAAACAGAAAAGAAATTCCCTAGAAGAAAGAGATAAATCCATTCTCTTGTAGCTTTAGTTATGTCTGAGGCACATGAATCCCTTGCAGATGTCAGATATTCCTGGTGTAAGATTGCTTTACGTGTAGTAAATAACAGTATGAAATGATCCAGACAATTCATTTGATAGTAACTTGCTGTAGGAAATCCATCCTTACTTGCCTAATATGCAGAAGATATTTCTTGGCTTGCCAACTCATGTCTCTTACAACATTGTTTTCTCAGATGTGTCACCTACTCCAGTACCTGTGTGACTGCCAAGTGCGACACCGGATAGAGGCCATTGTTGCATTTTCTGATGATTTTGTGGCCAAGCTCCAAGAGAATCAGCGCTTTCGGTACAATGAAGTGATGCAGGCCTTGAATATGTCTGCTGCCCTGACAGCTAGGAAAACAAAAGAATTCCGATCCCCTCCTCAAGAGCAGGTACAGCTTACAGTGGACAGCTTCTTTCTTGTTGCACTTTATTTGCTTTTTATGTTGCAGAGTTCTGTTTGATTTTAAGGTTTTTCCTTTTGGAGATCAGTGTAATTTGTCTTTTCTTTGTATTCTCTAAGATTAACATGCTGCTGAACTTTAAAGATGATAAAAATGATTGTCCTTGCCCTGAAGAAATTCGGGATCAACTCTTGGATTTCCATGAAGACCTAATGACACACTGTGGTAAGTCTTGTTACTGAATATTTTTACTTTTTAAATTTTATTAGCTTTAGAAGCAATTTTAATAAGAAATTTTATGTAAGAAACATCAATTGAATAGTCTGTAAATTACACTGTAAACATTTTAATTATTATGAAATAAAAATAATTAGCTTTCAGACAAAACCAAGGAAATATTCTTATCCTTATCTGGTTAAACTAGAAGGGAATGTTGTATGTTTTGTTTTATAAGCACCTGTTTTGCTGGCTGGCAAACACAGTTCCTTCATTCTGTCCTTATGGGGCAAGCAGTACAGACATCAATGGGTCATTGTTTGATGCTTTCCAGCTTTTCAATATTTTTCTTGTGTTTGGGAACAAGAAATGCAGATTAAATAAATAATTTAGATGAACATTTGAAAGGAAAACAAGGTTTATCTTTTGATTCTTTGCATTTTTCTTTAGTTGTTTTCCATCATTCTCTGTTCAAATTACTTACCATAATTCTTTTCATTACCTTTTTCTGGTAGGGGATAATAGAAATTTGCATTATCTATGAGTAGAAAATGAATTTTGTGGGTCAGAGGGTGCATCATCATAGAGCAGAACTAATTACTCCATGTATTGCACAATAAGTAAAACAGTTACACATCCTAAGTCCAATGTTTGCTTAGTCAGCCACCACTTGGGGATTCACATTTTGTGGAATGGTTGAGAGACAATATATTGAAAGTTTGCAAATCAAAAAAGCACAACTAGAGCTCAGGGAGTAGCACAACTGTGGAAAAACAGACATTTCATTTGGGTAATTTGAGACCATCCCTGTGTTCCAATTGATAAGGCATTTCAGTGTCTTTACTGTTAATTAGTTTGGTAGAGAAGACTACTATCCAAATATTTTTTTAATATGACTTAGTGTGTAATATGAATTTACTGATGATCATTGAAGTGTAGTGTGGTGCCAATTGCCCTGTTACAACAAACTGTAACAAAATAACTTTTAATATAAATGGAGTTGTATCTAATGCAAAAAAATCAGACTAGAACCAGATGCAATAAATTTAGAAGAATGATGTTATGTCATGAAGACACATCCTATAAAATTAAAGACTGCTAAAGAACTCTACACAAAACCCTTAACTTCAGAAATTATTTTGGAAACTAAAAAATCCAGAAAATGGTTGAATGACATTTTTACTTGGACTTAGTGTGAGTAATAGGTGCGGGTCAAGATTTTGAATTCCTCTGCAATGTATGCATGAATCAATAAGTTTAAGAGAAATGAGCTGATAGGAATCCCATGAAGTTCAGCATTGAGAAGTATAAAGTTCTGCACCTGGGAAGGAATAACTCCTGCAGCAAGGACGGGATAGGAACCAAATTAGAAAGTAGCTTTGCACAAAAGGTGGGGTCTTCAGTACAAGAGAGACATGGCCATACTGGAGTGATGTCAGGAGAAGGCATCAAAGATAGTTAAATTCTTGGACCATCTTTTGTACAAGGAGAGAATGAGAGGACTGGGGTTTAACTTGAAGAACAAGCTCAAAGGGGGGTGGTATCAATGTATATAAATACCTGTTGGGCAGGGGGAGTTTAGAACACTAAGACACACTTTCCTCAGAGATGTCTGGTAACACAAGTTGAAAATCAGAGAATTCTATTTGTTTGTTACTATAGGATGCTGGAACTCAAGGATAGGTTGCCCAGAAAGGTTGTGAAGTCTCTTCACCTTAGGAGATATTCAAAACCTCACTGGACATGGTTCTGGGCAGCTTGCCCTAGTTGGACTTGTTTTGAGCTTGGAGGCTGGAATCTAAAGGCTCACTGCAAACACAACTGTTCTGATTCTCTGAATCCTCACATTAATTCTTTTTACATTTTTATAGCTTGTTATAGTAATGCCATGAAAGAGCACTGTATTGTGAGGGTGGCTACTTTCTTCTGACTGATCACTGGAAAGTATATTTGTTGTAACACTTCTACTTTCACTTCTTTTGTATGTTTTACCTAAAAATCTTTACTACTATCACTTCAATCACACTGTATCTCTAGGGACTTTATCTACACTTTTGGGCTACATATGTCCAAAACACAGGCATTGGTGTTAGTGCGGAAAAGTGTATACCGGGGGACATATATTTATTATATGTTTTATATGTAACATCACACAAGTTATACACTAAATTGCCCAGGTATCTGTACTTTCCTGCTTGGCACATATGTCTGTTCTATACTTGTTCCAAATGCTGGTTAAGCATGTCCCATATAAAACTCAGAGCAGAGCAACAGTTCAGTTTAATTATGTTTGTACAAACAAGAGGTCTGTAGCTTGCTTAATTTTATTCTTTCACTACTTGGTGCATTTATTTAATTTCAGGAATTGAACTAGATGAAGATGGAACCTTGGATGGCAACAGTGATTCAACCATTAGGGGTCGCCTCCTATATCTTATGGAAAAAGTTACATATCTGAAGAAGAAACAAGATGAGAAGACAGTTGATGAGGAGGAGAAGACATCCTGTAAGTAAAATTAAATCAGTTTATTGCAACTTAATTACCAAAAGGAAAAAGAAGCAGACCAGGAAGTTCTTCACACATTTTCTGCCCAAACAACGTGTATTTTTAGTGAAATAGCTGTGCACTTTAAAGTTTGTAGCTTAACTCAAAACAAGCACAGATGGATTTATTAGGCAGATTTGTTTCCCAGTGGGATGTAGAGGAAAATTTCTTTTAGCAGAACTTTTGCCCCATATCCTTTGTCGGCTCATAAATTTCTCAGAATATATCTTGCTTTTAATAGAATGAGTATAGACTTAATAATTGTAGCAAGGTCCTCTTTTATGAGAACTTCCTCAGCTGCAGCAGCTTCAAATCAGTATTTGCATGAAGATTACCATGTGAAATAATCTGCCATTAGACTGCAATTAGCAGAAGCCTCCCCACCCAACCTAAAATTCAAGATTTGCTGACTGTAACTGCTATTCTCATTTTCTGATATTTTCTGCCTTTTTATCTTGATAAGAATCAGTGCCAGTGGCATCCTAGTTCTGCAGTTGGTGCCAACTGACTATTTAAATTTTATATATCTTTTTATTTGTCAGTGTTGCCTTTATTTTTATCTTTTTTCCCCTTTTTTTGTTGTATGTGGCACTTTCAAATGTCCTTATTTTTTATGTGATAATTAGAGGCTAGGTCTGTGCAGAATCTCATGATGAATCTTATCTCTTCCTTTTTTTCCTCATAGTAAGTATAAAAGCTCTATAAAACCTGATTCTCTCTTTCTCATATTAGTAGAAAGACTATTATATTAAACAAATAGACCCACAGTATAACTGAAATACAGTATTGCAGTTATCAAAACAGGAACAAAGTGATTGCCTGCTCCCAGGATTCTTCATTAAAAAAAAAAAAAAAACCAGAACAAACTGACCCACCTAAAAACTGGATTGTGTTGTGTTCTTGCTATTTAATTATTTCAGTCCTTCTGAAGTATCAGCCCAGACACATTATTTTAAAAGTGTTTCTATTCTTAAAAAATGCTATACTCTATATCAATGGAAATACCTATAGTGCAGTGCCTGGACAGTAGCAATGAAATACATTATTACTATTTTTTTTTACTCCTTTCCCTCTATTAGCATGAATTCTCTTTTTTGTTAAACATTCTATTTTCTGTAAGCTCCTATTTCTTCAGTATCTCTCTTTAATTACTTTTCTTTTTGTTTGTTGGTTTGAGTTAACCTGGAATTACCTTAACTGCAATTACACAGCTTGTCTATATCAACATATCTTTCCCAAACATACATATACCCCAACTAATAGAGATTATCAGTGGCACTATCAGATACAGGTTTCTTGTTGCATTGAAGACTGAACTGGGAATATGCAAATGATGATCTCTCATTTATTTAATATTAGAGTCTTTATTTATTTTGAAAGGCCTTTGTCCTTGGCAAAGGAATAAGTTAAATTATTTTGATGTGTACATTATAAAACTTTGAGTGGATACAGAGCTTGGGCATGTAAATAAATATCATTTACATGTGCTACCAGTATAATTTTTCTTATAATTAGCCTTACTGTTATGTTAACTGTTTCTTATAATTAGCCTTACTTCATAATAGGCTAAAAAAGCACTCAGACCTGTATTCATAGAAAAATATTGAAAGCAATATACAGAAATAAATCTAATGACTTTGTGAGCATCCTGTATATCTTCATAAATGTTATGCATTTCATTTTAATTTTTAGTATAGGCTTTTGGTTTTGAGATATTTCTGCTTCTCTCGTGCGGTTTTATTTTTCTTTGATAGACTGCTGAAGAAATGCTAAGAAAAAAATGCTTCTTAGGAATTAAATTAATTCAAATTCAGGTTGCATAGTGGGTTCTGAGGGACTAGCAGTAGGGAGATGAACAATTAATGGTAATTCTGTGCTTTATTTATTTTCTTCCCAGCTACTCTCCAGCAGTTGATTTCAGACACGATGGTGCGTTGGGCCCAGGAGTCAGTGATAGAAGACCCGGAGTTAGTGAGGGCCATGTTTGTGCTGCTCCATCGCCAGTATGATGGTATTGGTGGTCTGGTTCGAGCCCTACCAAAGACCTACACCATAAATAGCGTGTCTGTGGAAGACACCATCAATCTTCTGGCATCCCTTGGCCAAATCCGTTCTTTGCTTAGCGTCAGAATGGGGAAGGAAGAGGAGAAGCTTATGATTCGTGGATTAGGGTAAATAACTGGAGTGTAACTTCTCTTTATTTACAGATTTTGTTATTTGCTGTATGGCTAAGGTTGCACCTGAAGTTTGAATCTGAATATGGGTATAAATGCAGGCACTGCTCTCAGTTATGCAGTATATCCTCAGTAGTAAGATAAAGCCTTTGCAGAATTATAGGTATCATATGAGGGGAAAAGTGGTTGACATCTGTAAGACTTCTGAAAAAAGGTGAAAAGATGTATGTAATATTTCATGATATCAGAATCTATCTTATTAATGCATTTTAAATAGTATGACTCTGAAGAATCCTGTCAAGAATACTACCCATTCTCTATGAATGCACTGGCTATTGGCTCTTGACACGTAGGATTTCCCACAGCAGTCAGTTAATGGAATTGTGCTTATCCATCCTTTGTTGTACATGTGCTGTCCTTTTTATTGCACTAAATGTAGATAATGTGTTTGAGCTGGGAAGTAGTTCACACACTGTTATTCTTCCTAATTGTATGATTAATAATAGTGAAGTATAGGCTAATAAAGAGGTCAATTGGAGGAAATAGTAAAGCAAACATGATAGTCTCTAGCACAAAAGAGGTTAGTTGGTTTTAATCTCTCATGTTTTTCAAAGAGATGTCTTTTGATTTTAAGCATCAGCTGTGATCTATTGAAAATCTCCAGTCAGCAAGAGCAATGAGAACGAAAAACAGCATTATGTAAAGAATGTCAGGAATGCAAACAGAAGCGAAGCTTTTGTTGTGCAAAATACTTTTTTTTCCTGTTCGCTTTTTAGCTTACTGAAACCTCAAATATCCAAAAAATGTCTATACATGATTTTGCATTGTCATTATAAACAATGCCTACTTCTCAGGTTACCAGCAGGTCTCATCAGTGTTTCATCGTTGCCGAAGTCTTTGGCATACTCATGGTAAGGCTTTGGCAAAAGGCAGAGTTTGGCATCAGTCAAGAGACATGAAGTACTGGCATTTCCAAATCTACCTTTTTATACAGATTGAAAATGTTTGATTTCACTCCAGTTTAGGAAGTCTAAAATGAGTGAGTGATTACTGAATTTGGTTTTCATGTCATGTTCTGTGTTTAGTTCTTATACATTTTTTTCCTCAACGTTTTCTACTGTGAATTAAGAACCAAGATTTTCTGAATATATTGAATGTTAATGGTTTTTTTGCTGATACGTGAAAGTCTGGTGTAACTTAAGCCACTGTTGTCACTATCTCTTCCTGTCACCTTTCTTGGTAGTCTCCATAATATCTTGTTTAACTTGTAAGTTACCCAGCTGTGGTATTTTTACCTTTTCTAGGCTAAACTGAGCTCCAATACCTTTTCAGAAATGCCAGGGGTTTTTTTGGTTTTTTGTTTGTTTTTTTGGTTTTTTTTCGCTGTGAGTGGTATTCCTTTCTTTCAGCTGAGAAATTGAAGTGTCACTTAATGCTGCTTTAAAACTCAGTTTCCTCAATAATACGGTTAAGATTTTTTTCCCTAAGCATGACATTTTATAATGCAGTTCACAGTTAAACAGAACACTGAAAGTGGATGTAATTTGCAAAGTAGGGCAATGTTGCTGGCCAGCCCTTGAGGTGACATTTTGACTTTCTGTACTGCTTTCTGTAAAAGAAAGCTGCTGCAGATAACCAAGAGTTTAGAATGTCTTGGAAGATTGATACAATTGAGGTCTTTTTTCAACCCTGAAGCATTAGGGGAGAAAGGAGATGAGACAGCATTTGGAGGCATCATTACTGATGTGAAATTCAGTTTTAGGTTTTAGGGAAAAAATTACTGGAAGTCAAAAAACTCAGTGTCAAATAGTCTTCTTCACATGTCATCTTTTAAGACACTGAATTTTCCCTGCCTGAGAGAAGGAGTTTTAGGTCAGGAAGAAAAAAAATCAAAACTGTTTAAAATGTACAGTGAAATTTGAACAGTTGCCAACAGTATTTTCTCTAGTGACCTGCTAATCCTTTTCTCCCATGGCCTAATTGCTTTCACAGTTATTGATGAGTTTTATTTGATTTCAAGACTAATTATATTTTTTAGAAATTTAATTACTCTTTAAACTGGACATTTTTATTGGCTATACCATGTCAAATAAAATATTGACATTATGATCTTAAAGTCTGATTTTAAATATGAAAATCTGTTCTGATTAAATATGTAGAAGAGTTCTGCTAAACAGTAAATTGTGAATAATATTTGTGCAGCTTCTGGTTTTGACACTTAGAAGATAGCTGGATACCTCTTTCCCCTAGGATTTTTTTATTGCTTTTGATGGCAGATAGCAAATGTCTACACGTTTTAATAATCTAAAAGACATTTTGTGTCAAAAAATATTGCATGATTGAATTTAAAATATAAAATAATATAGCAGTTTTGATGATGCTCTTGTCAGAACATAGTTTTAGATCTGAGCAGAATTTCTAATGAGAGTAGAAAACTCTTCTACTCCAGTGTAATCAAGGGGTAATTAATGCACTAACTATAATATGGGAAAATAAAGGTCACGTTCTTCCATAGTGTGCATAGAAAATAGACAGGCGAGATTGAAACTCAATGGGAAAAGTCCCTGAGGTAATTTTTTACTTCAGGAGGTGGTGAAGAATTGCACAGTAAATCAGCTTTGCAAATAACTTAATAGGTAAACTACTTGTCCATAACGTTTTTTAATTTTGTTTTCCTGTAGAGACATCATGAATAATAAAGTATTTTACCAACATCCAAATCTCATGAGAGCTTTAGGCATGCATGAAACTGTCATGGAAGTGATGGTGAATGTGCTTGGTGGAGGAGAATCCAAGGTAAAGCATTTCACTGTTAGAAGACAGAGGGTTTACAGTAGAGCTGTTCAAAGCTTTTTCCTATAAAGCTCTGACCTGTCACTGGAGGTACTGGGATCATAACTTCTTACTAATTTCCATTAACATAACAGTTGACTAAGTTTTTTAGAAGAATATGTCCTTCCATTCCAGAGGAAGGTATTATTAGCACTGTAATTTTAGATGCTTTAAAGAAAAAACTGTAGCACTTTCTATGTTTATTATGTTTTAAAGGGGAGATCTTTTTATCAACTAATTTAAAAAACAAATCAGTATTACTCTATGAAACTGAGTATACACCTTCTTTCATGTTTGAATTTAGAATCTGTGGGTGATCTCAGCTTTAGTTTTTAAAGCCACCTTGATCTTTGACGCTCAAGGTTTTACTATCTACCTGTGAAAGTCCTGTTGATTCCAATGAGAAACCTAAGCAGTTAATATCCCTGGGGGGCAATGAGTACACCACCTACGTATTAGTATGTTAGAAGGCTTTATATAAAATGATCCTTTGCATGTTGTATGTCTGTATTAGAGTTTGAACTTCAGTCTGCTTTTATTTGCTTCTTAGGAAATCACTTTCCCAAAGATGGTAGCAAACTGCTGTCGTTTTCTATGTTATTTTTGCCGCATCAGCAGGCAGAATCAAAAAGCTATGTTTGATCATCTTAGCTATTTATTGGAAAACAGCAGTGTTGGCCTTGGTAAGTATTAAAATAAAATTTCAAACTTCCTGCTGATTTATATACAAAACCACCTGTATCTTTCTTCATCCCTCTATTTACTCACTGTGTATTGAAATTTCTCGTATTTCTGGTGCAAAATATCTTTATTAACTGTATTGATAGCTCTAAACAGCTCCCTTGACAGTAGCATTAAGTTGAGCTAATTTACTACACTTTGTTGTATATGCCTGAACATTTAGAGAGACTCAGTGGTTAGTTGCTAATGTTGAGTAACAGAATATATTCCTGTTTTTGCTAGGAGAATCATTGATATGGTTTGGCAGCATTTCCTTAAAGAAATGCTGCCAAACCATATCAATGATACCTCTCACTGCACAAGCTTGCAGCCCTACACTTTTTTTCTGTATACTGGTCAGTATACAGCTATTGCAGTAGGAGAAACACAGAGCTCATTTGCTTGATTAGATGCATGATTTGATGCCCAGAAATGAACCTTGAAACTTTCTTAACATGTTTGCTTCCCTTTGCTCACCTGAAATGTTGTAGAGGAAATTTATTTATCCTTATGTAATTTTGTAATTGAAATTGACAATATAATTGTATTTAGGAATCATCATGGTAATTTTTTAAATGATCATGAATGTTTTAATGTAAAGGCATAGAGCAGAAGTGTAAACTCAAAATCTTTTTGAAGAGGAAGAGCCCAAATCAAATGACTTTGGAGAGTCAATATGAAAACCTTAGATTTTTCTAATGCTATATTTACTGCCATTTAAAAAAATACAGAATTTATAGTCTTATATTTTAAAGTGTAAAGATATTTTCTATTTCAATGCATTTGGTGGCATGTCCATGTATTAGACATACAGTCATTACTGTATTTTCCTCAAAACAGAGTTATGTCAGTTAGGAAAATGAGAATGAGATCTTAAAAGTATATGGTGAGAAGAGGAATGCGCAAGACAAGCTGATTTTAGCTTGAACATTCATATTGTATTTTCATTTCATATCAGTGTGAAATTTCATGCAAGTGTGTGATGATGTATTATAAAGTGATATTATAAATTATATATTTATAATCATGTCCTAACTAATGACAAAATGTTGCATCTTATTAAAAAAAGTTAACGCATTTTCTGTGACTTTGTTGGGGTTTATTAAATTGGCATTAAAACTAAATGTTATTTTAACAGCCTCTCCTTCTATGCGAGGGTCCACTCCTTTAGATGTTGCTGCAGCGTCTGTAATGGATAACAATGAGCTTGCTCTTGCTTTAAGGGAGCCTGATCTGGAGAAGGTTGGTATATTCTTCATCAAGCAATTTTTTCCCCTATGGAGAGGAGAAGATACCCATTTCTTGGAGTGAGCAAAATCCAAGATTATATGGGAGTTTCTGGTACTTTTCAGGGGAAGACTGAGACCCTGGTTAGTTGTTCTTTCTGCTGGTGGTCTGAAGAGTTGAACAGAGTTTGCAGTGATTACACACACAGTTGTAGCCAGAAGGAGTTGCTTCAAAGGCAGCTCTTAATTTTGCAGTAGTGGAGTCCATATCCAACAAAACTTGGTTGCTAAAATCTTTCTTTGTTGTTCTTTTGAATGGTGACATGCAGTGGTGACATGAGGCGATAAGGGTTACTAGGAGCTTTGTGACAACTTGTTACAATATATGACAAATTTTCATGGAGATATCTGTCTATATCTGTTGTATTTCCCCCTAACATTTAAACCTGTTTCTGAAAAGTTTAAGAAATTTGGATTAATTACACTAAAGAATGAAACACTCAAGAGAATCTGTGACAATTGTGCAGTATGTCTAAATTGCTGCTGCAAGGAGGATTAGAATAATAGTTACTCTGTGAGTAGTGGATAAAAAAGCAGTCTAAATAATGGAAAGACAGATTCAAGGTAGACATTAAAAACTCATTCTGAAGAAAGTACGGAGGAATTGCAATATCTAATTTCTTTTTGAAGACCTCAAATTCTGGAAATTATATAATCTTCAAAGGAAAACATCTGTCAGAAGTAATAAAAGTGCAGATGTTCCTTTCTTGGAATCGGAACATGGACCATCTGTGTTTAAAAGGACATTTTTTCAGTCTTACCATTCTTATAAGTGCTCAGCAAGAAGAAGCTGTCAAAACTGGCTAAAGGCTGTGCTTAGAATTCTTACAATTCAGAAAGGAAAGGGCCAACTGAAGACTACTACTGAGCCTACAGTCCTGAGTTACAAGGAGCGTAATTCTTGCTGTAATTACTGCTGTGCATTTAAAAAAGAAAGGAAAAAAAAGCAAGTGAAAATGAGTGGTCAAAATGAAAGAGTGGACCTTTTATTTTTCATGAAAGAAAAGATATGTTTTTGATTATGGATGGTGTGTAGTTGGAGGATATTGCAAAACTGACTAATTTGTAATGCTCAGAGTTGCAAGAGAAATGAGAAAACAGGTAGAGAAGCATATTCTAGAGAGACAAAGGATGAAATTGAGATAAGTAGGTGGTGCAGTTCATGGCAGGAGTAAGAAAAGACTGGAAAAGTGAGCTAATAAAGACGGTGCTCTTCAGATTTGCACAGAGCATGATACAGTTTTGTCAGGAATAAGAGATTGAGGATACCATATCTTGACAATGTATGAGGAGGCTTCCCTTGAATTTGCGCTTCTCTTCTTTTTCACATTTAGTATCTTTTTCATCCAACTTTGCTTTTAGGTGGTTCGCTACTTGGCTGGATGTGGGTTGCAGAGTTGTCCTTTGTTGATTTGTAAAGGCTACCCGGACATCGGATGGAATCCAGTTGAAGGGGAAAGATATTTGGATTTTCTTCGTTTTGCTGTTTTTTGCAACGGTAGAGTAGAAGCCTAAACATTTTATAACTTCCTCCAATATCCAAATACATTTATAATTTTAAATAGTAAGATAAGCTAACCTGGTAAGTTACTGTGAATTAAAAAAACCTGCAGAAAGAGTAGAATTATTCAAGACACACATTAACTTATATGATTTGTGAAATGGGCATTTAGGGTCCTGTGGACCTCTGCCCCATTTTTTGGATCCAGCTTTGGTTTTTGAAATGCCCATGTCTCCTTTGGAAGTAGAGCAGAGCTTGCTAAATCTTTTTCTGATAAAATCATGGTAGATACAGAGCCAAAGCCCTATCTTTTAATGAAAATTTAGATAGTCCAGTTTTAGTGTCCAAGCAATTATATTGGTCCCCTCATTAACCCTTGCACGTGACTGAATCTTTACTAAAATTCAGTAGTTTCAGTGGTGCTTTAAACATCCTTTACCACATAGTTAATTCCTTGGCTTGAATACATCTTGAATAAAAACATGTTTTTGGGATTTTTTTTCATTTCATTGCAGTAATAGAGGAGTATGTGTGTTTATGTAACTCTGTTGTGATATTTTAACTGTTTTGTAGTAAAAAGTATTTATGTTTCTGCTCTTTTGTGTGCCATTTTTCTGATTATATTTCAGACATCTTTTTGATATAATCTTGCATTTTGATATTTGTTCTTTGTGGTAGGAGAGAGTGTGGAGGAGAATGCTAATGTTGTAGTCAGACTGCTTATTCGCCGACCTGAGTGTTTTGGTCCTGCTCTAAGAGGAGAAGGAGGCAATGGGTTGCTTGCTGCCATGGAGGAGGCAATACAAATATCAGAAGATCGAACAAGAGATGGGCCTTCCCCAAGTAATGGATCTAGTAAAACCCTGTAGGTGCAGTAGAATTGCTTACATTTTCATAATATTTGTTTATTTGTTTTATAATATTAGATGTGAAATGACTACTTTGTTTTAACACCTGAATTATCAGTTCATTCTTCCTTGGATTCTGTGTTGGAGAGAGATTTATCTTTTGCTAAACAGTGCTTCCTCTTCACTATTAATTTAAGTTAATCTCTCTAAATATTAAGACATCTCTAGAATTCTGTTTGTTCTTTTTCATTCCATTAACAGTCAGTCCACTGATGCGAAATGAGACAGATAAATGGTACCAGTGGTTACAATGGAGATGTTGCTGCAATCTTTTAGGGACAAAATACATTCTGTCTTAGTCTGCTGTAAGTCCATTTGTTGACAGAAGCCACTCTCTGTAAGCTGTTACACCTATGAGAAATTTTGTTTCTTTATTACTGTTGTTAAAAACATTTTCTTTTTTTTTTAATCTTCTGTTTATTGTAACATCTACCTAATTACAGTGAAATAGAAGAACAAGAAGATGACACTATTCACATGGGAAATGCAATAATGACCTTTTATGCTGCCTTGATTGATCTCTTAGGACGTTGTGCTCCTGAAATGCATGTAAGTTCTATGTTCTTCATACACTGGAAAGTAAAGTAAACACATACTTGTTTTACAGGTTATAGGTTTGCCATTCATTTTTTTCTCAGGTATTAGGTATAGGATAGGATACCTCATGCTATCAAGTATTAAAGCAGTGGTATGGCCGCACAGTATCTTAGTGGACATAATGTCCTGTTCTATTCATTGACAACAGGAAAAAAAATCCTCAGAAGCTCTTCTTTTTAAAGGAATTATTCCCTTGCCTTTTTTTTTTTGTTGACTGTCCATTGTGACAATAAACTTCCTCAAATGTCCCTATTTGCTGAATAGTGTAGAGTGATGTATTTTTTATAAACTAAAGTTTTATTCTTCATAAACTTATTTTAAATAGACTTTTTAAGTTGCATGTAAATGTAAATACTAATGGGCATTTTTTAAAATGTAGGGATAAGCATAATACTTGGACATACTCATCAGTATCTCAAAAAGTATTCACACCAACAAACCTTCTCAAAGAAAAGGTGTCACTATTTCAGGCATTAGATACAAAGAATTAGAAACACTGTAAAAACTTTATCTCTTATTATGTTAGAGATTGAAACTATTTGAAAATATTTGTTGTTTATGATTGAATATACATTATTATTCTTCAGAAATTTAGTTATACATAGTTTCTCATTTCACCCTGGAATGTGCCCTAATTAATATACATTAGTATAGATCAGTATCAGATTTGTGCAGGGATAGATAACTTGAGAGAGAAGAGATATATGTAGTTAGTAAGGTCAGTGTATGAATACCTGTTTCATGTGAATAAAAAATTGTCTTGTTTTCTCCCTGACTTGCTGCCTTTTTTAAAAAGCAAAATAAACAATTGAGATACTTGAAAGTGTCTTATTTGACCAAGACAAACCCCTAATTTTTTCCATCTGAAAATCTGCTTTTGTTTTCCTCCCCACCCCTCCCACCATATGCTGCTACATTTTAAGGCTTTGTTCACCAGCTTTACCTAATTTCTGTTCTGAAAATGAACTTAGTTTTATTTAATAAGCGAACATGTAGATTTTTAGAGTTTGCACATTTGCATTCAAACTACAGCAAATCAATGCAGATTGCATGAAATTTACATTGTTAATTATAATGCAATTTTGAGAGCAGTTATTCTTTCGTACAGAAGATAAAATGAAGATCTTGCTACATTTTTATTTGTCTTTTTATTAGCTAATTCATGCTGGTAAAGGGGAGGCCATTAGAATCAGATCAATTCTACGGTCTTTGATTCCACTTGAAGATTTGGTGGGAGTAATCAGTATTGCTTTCCACATGCCAACCATAGCAAAAGGTAAGATTTTTCTGCACTTTTTCTCCCATCCTAGTCTTATGATTTGTAATTTACTGACATATTAACAGTCATACTTTTTTCAGCATTTAAAAAAATATAGAAATTCAACTATTTATTATGTAAATTAAAATACAGATCATGTGTATCTCGTACATGTTTCAAAAATCTTTCTGCATGCTGTAGTCAACAATTCAGTGTACCCCTAAATCACTGATATAAATCCTGTTAAATTGAATTATGAAAATCTATTACAACTTTAAAAAGAAATTTTAAAATGCATGCTTTCTGATCTTAGAACTATTTTACAATACTGCAGTCTCATTTCTCAGTAACATAATCCTTAGCTCTTGCTGTTCTAACCCTATCAATTGCTTCTAGCAGATCTTACTAAGACACCAGAGTTGTTCTCCAGCAACTATGGTGAAGTGATAGGTGTGACATTCATAGGCAAATGCATTTCTTTGCTTTTCCTGCCTATATTAAATTGATTGCAATAGTGGGAGCTATGTGAGCACCTATATAAAAGGGAAAGGGATAACCTCTGCTTTTTTGTGTGTTTGGAGAGAAAACATTATAAATGCAACCCAGATTGTTTAGACACTCAGAGCACAAGATTTTCCAATAGGTTACAGTGGAAGAGATAAAAAGATCAATCAGTCTATTTTACTATTACTTATTTATGTTCCAAATAGGGATAGACCTATAGGTGAGATCTCAGTAGCAATCTGCAGCTCATAGATACAGAAATGCTTGTTTCTTTTCCAAAATGGAAGTAACAAAGTTTTAAAATATTTCAATTCATTCCTTTCAGATATTTTGAAAGTTTTAAGATATATAGGGCTTGTTAGCACATTCCTAATTCTTTGTCATACATTAGAGATATGCTTACCAATGCTGCATTTCCAGGATCTCTGATGTAGCGTTCTTGGAATTTTTACTTTCCATCTGCTTCTGCTGAGAGCTAGGTAGTTATGTGGGTTAATTATTATGTTTTAGGTACTTAGCATTTAGAATATCAACTGTTAAGAATCTCTTAATATACAAAACATAAACAGAAAAGCATGCAGGGCCTTTGAGGTCTCTGGGTAGAATTTGTCTTATGGATTCTTTTTGATTTAACTGCAAATATGTTTCCTTTGTCTAACCAAAATTTGGGGAAGATGCCTAGGTGTTAACAGAGATTCAAAGGCTCTGTCAGGTAGCAGCATGACTGCCTAGTCTGCTGATGAAGGAGAATCCTTGTCACTGAAGTCTTATTTCTTCCTTTTAGATGGTACTGTGGTGGAACCTGACATGTCTGCGGGGTTTTGCCCAGATCACAAGGCAGCCATGGTTTTGTTCCTTGACAGGGTCTATGGAATTGAGGACCAGGATTTTCTTCTACACCTTCTTGAAGTTGGCTTTCTGCCAGACCTTCGTGCTGCTGCCTCATTAGATACGGTAAGGGTTCCAGTCTGTTTTTATGTTTCTTCTCTTACCTTATAGAACATTACAGAATTTTTCATCCCTTGGAAAAGCATTTTTGATGTTTTCACATCTTCTGTGTTTCTCAAATGCTGGCTGAACTGCATGTTGCTTCTTCTGAGCTTTGATAATTTTTCAAGATCCAGTGTAATGCTCACTTTTTAAGAATTTGCACTGATACCCTTATCTACAAAAGATGCAATGCTTTTCCCCCAGGAGACTTTTTGAGCTTGTGCTATGGAATCCAAATCAGATGAGCTGCCAGTGAAGCAGCAGGGAAGAAGTGACTGGGAGACTCTTTCCAGAGATAGACAGAAAGCATTCATCTCTGTGCATTTGTTAGGGACACCTACACTGTTATTTAGAAAATTGCCACATTTCTATTTTAGTTCCTCCTCACTGTTGCTGCCTTTTTTTTTTTTTTTTTTCCTCCTGTGAATCTTATTTTCTATCTAATTTATTTTAGCTGTCTTGGTCCAGAAAGCTTAGATTTAGAGAGCTATTATGAGAGCTAAGACATTAAATTTGGTTTTCTTATTTGACCTTTTATGACAACAGTTTTTTCTGAAAATAATGATGTTGTTATTTAGGATCATAGAATCATACAATTGTTAAGGTCAGAAAAGACCTCTAAGATTAAGAAGTCCATCTGTCAACCTAGCACCACCATCATGTTCACCATTAAATCATATCCTCAAGTGCCATAATATATATTCCACTTTTTGGAATATATATTATGTTTTTCTGAACCCTTCCAGAATTATGACTCCACCACTTACCAGGCAGCCTGTTCCAATGCTTGACAACCCTTTCTGTCAAGAAATTTTTGCTGATACCTCATCTAAACCTCCCCTTTGCAACTTCTGGCCATTTCCTCCTGTTCTGTCTCATTACTGGGGAGAAGAGACTGACACATCACCACCACAGACTCCTTTCAGGCAGGTCTCCTCTGAACCTCCTTTTCTCCAGGCTAAACAGCCCCAGTTCCCTTAGCTGCTCCTCATGGGACTTGTCCTCCAGACCCTTCACCAGCTCCATTGCCCTTCTCTGGACAGACTCCAGCACCTTGATGTCCTTCTTGCAGTGAGGGGCCCAAAACTGGAGACTGAAGGTGCAGCCTCACCAGTGCTGAGTACAGGGGCATGATCACTGGCCTGCTGGTCACACTATTGCTGATACAAACCACAATGCCAGCAATCTTCTTGGCCCCCTGGGCACAAGTTCATGTTCAGCTGTTGACCAACACCCTCAGGTCCTTTTCTGCAAGATATTTAAGAAAGAGCGGGTGAGGATTTTTAACTCACATGGAACTTGGCCTTGTTCATAGCAAAAAGATACTGACTTATATTACCTGATTTTGAAGTGTTCTGTTTAGCAATTATGGCATTTTTCAATATAATCTTGAAAATAATTTTTTGAATGGCTGCATTTACTGTTTTTGTTTTCGTTCATGAAAACAAAACCAAACTTTTCTATGAGACTTTAAAAGCAGCAAAAGAAGGTAGGCATCTAATTCCAGTAGGTATCACATCCTCCTTTATGTGTTTTGGAAATTTCCCCTTTTACAACAAAAAGGGGACAAAAACAACAATTTATTTTCATTTGTAACTGCACTGATGAGACAAGTCTAATTTCTGTCCTGTTTAATTTATAGGCTGCTTTAAGTGCTACGGACATGGCTTTGGCTCTGAATCGATACCTTTGCACAGCAGTCTTGCCTCTCTTGACCAGATGTGCTCCCCTGTTTGCTGGCACGGAGCACCATGCTTCCCTCATTGATTCCTTGTTGCACACTGTGTACAGACTCTCAAAGGGATGCTCTCTTACCAAAGCTCAGCGAGATTCTATTGAAGAGTGTTTGCTGTCCATCTGTGGGTAAGAAAATACTCCTGGCTGCGCAGAAATGCTAAGTGATAAAGCAATCTTTGATATTTATAATACAGGAATGCAGAACTATGCCACCAGTAACATAATTAGGATTTTTTTCCCCCTGTAAGACAATTGTGATAGTTGTTAAGATACTGTACTCAATTTGCAGTTTTATTAATTACCAGTCATTCCTCAGTTCTTATTCATTCAGTCCTCAGTTATTCTACCATCACCAAATCTTTTTAATTAAAACCTTGGTGATTAACTACGAGAATGCAAAAAGAAAAAGCTCTCCAGTAATACATAGGCTGAATTGCCATTTAAATAATTTTAGCTGTGCAGATTTCTGGTTTATATTCAGTAAATTATCTAATTCTATGTAGAGGTTTGTTTATGGTGTGTTCCATTTGAAATCCTAATCAATGACTAGTATTGTTATGTCTCCACTAAACAGCTTTGTGACAGATTTTGTTTGTGTGTCTGCAGGTCAAAACCAGTTGGTTATTATCCAATTTTTTATAAATCCACAGACTCAATTATGAAAAGCTGACTAGGCAAATATGAATTCAGCTTCTAATTACAGTTAGCATTTAGGCTTTCAGTTCACCAGAGGATTTGGTTTGGTTTTTTTTTTTTAGTATATCACCTTGACTTTTTTTTAGCAGTGTGCTTGTGTGCTCAGAAATTACAGACATTTATATTATAATACTGTAAAAATACCCTAAAAATATATTACATTAGATGGTATTTGATATGGCCATTCAATATATACATTGCATTGATAGGAACCAATAAAATTTACCAGATTTTGCTATTTATCTGGAAAGCTTTAATGTCTATGCCATTCTAAAATTCATATTATAACAATTTCTTCTCTCCTTCCAGTTAGTGCCCTCTGCCATGTCTTAACACATCTAAAGAGATAGTGCTCTTATGTCTTCATTAGCTTCTAAGATATTTTAAGAGTCATTGAGATATATTACAAGAAATTAACATTATACCTTTTTTTCATGAGCATAGTGATCCTAATACACATTATCAAAATGCAGGGGTTTTTTTCCTGGTTTTCTCTGTCTGTAGATCAGATGTTTTCTTGGCTTCTTTGAAGCATTTGATTTTCAGCTTGTTTGGAATATTTTCTTTGGTATACACTTGTTTGCTTTCTTCTGGACCCCTAGTGCCACAAGGAAAATACTATTTTATGCATTTGAAGAATTTTAACAGCATAGAGCTGATATGTTGCTTTAATTTATTTATCAATTATTTACATGAAACTGTGCTGGTACACCCTTTTGAAATGGTTTGTCTGCTTTTAGGCAGTTGCGGCCTTCCATGATGCAGCATTTGCTGAGGAGATTAGTATTTGATGTACCTCTGTTAAATGAACATGCAAAGATGCCTCTCAAGGTAAAAGTAAATATTAGTATTCAACACCATTCTTTATGCAACAGAAAGTAGTTGCATGGAGAAGATTCTCTGTAATATTTGTTATTTCCACTCTGCAGTAATCTAAGGCCATTGTTTTTAAGGATAAATTGTTGGTTTGGGAGAAATTCAGTCTGATTTACATCCATCCATATGGAATTATGAAGTCTGGGTCTAATGTTTGGTTCTCCTTAATTATTTCCTGTTTGTTTCAGCCTATGTGGAAACAGAATCCTTAGGGTCAGGGTGCAGAATCCATATGCAAAACATAACAATTGACAGTTTTGTATGTGCTCTTACATTTCACCTCTGCATTGGTTTTCCTTGCTTTTGGAAAAAGGACTCTGTTGGTGGTGGCTGGAAATCTGTGAAGTAATAATGTTTAGTAGTAATATTACATTTTGTTTTCAGCTCCCAAAAGTTTAGCTGTATCTTTTTATTCTGATTCCTAATGCATAAGAAAAATGAGGGTTTTTTTCCTTTTGGAGCTGACACATTCTTTAAAGATTCATGACATCATCATTACTTTTAATAAACATTTGCTTCCACAACTTCCCTACTGTTTTTAAGCAGTCCTTTTTAATGCTTTCCCACCACAGTTTTGCACTGGATACTTAATATTTTTTATTTAATATATTTTTATGCTTTAAGAGCACATCAGCACATCTGCAACTCTGGTGAAAGAAGAGGAATTTAAATTGTTAATCTCAAAACCAGGGCCTGCTGCTGACGTCCTGCCAAGGACTTCATAATTTGGTTATGCCCTCCCAGAAACCCTCAATCAAACTAAAGATTCTGGAGCAGCCATTCTTTCATGCTTGTGAGAAAAACAGTCAATAATTCAATATACTGCCCTGAAGAGGACTCTTCTAATGCATTATGGCATTTTATGTGTTGCTAAAACCAAATAGTAACTTGGCACTTCCTGTATGGCTGTAGTGCTTTGGGGTTTGTTTTTTTGAGGGGGAAAGAAAAAAACCCAGCTTCTTGACATCTGTTCATCTAAAAGAACAGATTTTATGATACCAAGGGTCATGACTGCAGTGAGCTGCCCTTGTTGCTGAACTGACCAGTAAGGAAATAATAATTGGATCCTTTTGGCTAGTCAGGCTTTGCAAGAGTACAGATGTGAAGAGAACCATGGTGTTATTTTGGGCAAAGGATTTTGTCCATTCATACCAAAAAGGCTAATACTTCTGAAGAGTTGAATCTTTATCTGAAGATAGACCTATAACTTTGAAAAGGTTTCACTGACAGTAAACTGATTTCCAGTGATTTAACAAGGGACTCCTACCCATATCTGCTGTGTTTCTGATTTGAAAGTATTGTAGTACTGTGGTGTGCATTCCTTACGGGCATGGGCTGGCAAGCCAGTTATAGTAATGTAAAGAGGCAGCTGGAAGTTAATCAGACATCTGAAAATCTAATTTTGAATGGGAAGAGAGGAGAAAATGATGAAGGCAAATCAGAATACAGTGCTATCTACTGTGAATACATTTGCTGGTTTCTACAGTTAAAAATTGCCTCAGGTTTTAAGCAGCATGCAAATTCAAATCTGTGATGCTGTTCCAGAATTCCATATAGTTCAGACATTTTGGAATAGGACTGCCTTGTTTTTATTTCCTCTTAAATAATTTCAGTGCTTCATCAGGGATTTCTCTAAGACTAAACCTACCTTACTCTCTTGACTAGGTTTAAAAACATATTCATATATATTATTATCCACATGTAGTCAAAAAGCAAACTTGTCTGGCCATTACATGATTGAGTATAGTTTTAAAAAATATTTTAAAATACATTCAGCTCTTAGAGTCCATATTTCTGAGACTCCTGTGGTTCTACATAAATAATAAAACTTCGGTCTATTTACATCTTATATGCATCTAAGTTCTTCTCTTCATTTTTTCTTTAGTCATCCAACAATTTAAATAGTAAATAAATATTAACAGATTATTTAAATATGAAGATATATAAATACACTTAATGTATTGTTTTGGGATTTTTTTCCTGATCTGTTGAAAGTGTAAAAGAACAGTGCAGTATCAAGGTTATATTTTTGGCTATCAAAATCCTCACTTCTACATATCAGACATGGGTTTTTTTTTTTAAATTCCTGTCTTTTTTTATGCACATATACACACTTATGTTATAAATGGCTGCATTTTTCCAACTTGAAGTTTGTTCAGACTTGAAAAAAGGAAATCATGTCAGCTCTCTACTGACTGTGACTTGGAATATTTTCCAAAAACAAAAAAGCTTTGCAAAATTGTATTGAAGCAAAGATGGAAAAGCTTCTCATTCTGAGTGTATATGCACCAGTGATTAAAAAAATATATAGACAACATGGCTTATTGATAAAAGTAGAAATTTTTCTGGTAGCATCTGTCTAATGTTTGAGGGCCAGAATGGAAGAACCTCAGCAGTTATATTTCTATTTGCTTTCAAAATATGTTCTGTTTCAGTTACTGACAAATCATTATGAAAGATGCTGGAAGTATTATTGTTTGCCAAGTGGATGGGGTAACTTTGGTGCTGCCTCAGAAGAAGAACTTCATTTATCCAGAAAGTTGTTCTGGGGTATTTTTGATGCTTTATCTCAAAAGGTAAGTAATTTTAGTATCCATCTATTACTGTAAAATCCTTACTGTGTAACCTTTTTTCTTAATCTGTAATTTTTACCCAGCTTATATCAACACTGTATCATGCACTTTGAAGGAAAAAAATACAGGCTTTAGTGAGCTTAAATCTTCCTCTTATAGCTTCTAATTTAATGTAGGTATAAGATATTATCTCCTAATTAAAAAAAACCATGACACTAAAGCAATGATCTTGAGATGTATCTGTACAGATCTGTACACTTTTCTGCTTAATAGTTGTACTTTCAGCACCCTTGAATGAATTCTGTGCTATACAGTAGTTTAATAATATGTCTTGGTATGTATTTATTGTTCATTCTGTGACTATTTTAAACAAACCTGTTTAAAATGTCATGATTTTAATTTCAAATCTAAGTGTTAAGGAATGCTGTGCATATTCCTCTGCTGTGCTGTCTTCCCGGCATCTGAAAAATGTTTAGCGTTGCTACCGGTGAAGTCAACGCTTTTCCGATTTACTTGAGCAAGATTAAGACTTGCATCTAACTTTCTGCTTTGGACAGTCAGTTCTCTTTATTTGCAGAACAAAAACTCAGTTTCACACTGAGTAAGAGAGCTGTTCTCTGGCTGCTTGGTTTCATCTACCGCTGCATCAGTTTCACTGGTGACGTTGAGGGTTCCCTTTCACTCCTCACTTTCTGTCCCCTGTGTGTTCCACAGAAGTATGAACAAGAACTCTTCAAATTGGCTTTGCCTTGTCTGAGTGCAGTTGCAGGGGCCTTACCGCCAGATTATATGGAATCAAATTATGTCAATATGATGGAAAAACAATCTTCAATGGATTCAGATGGGAACTTTAATCCTCAACCTGTTGATACCTCAAAGTAAGGAATTTGTTGCACCTGGAGGTTTTTTTGATCATGTGTGTTGAAAAGAGGGGGGGGAATCTGTTGTTTGGTATGATGTAAATTTAAAGCTTCTGAATGCTTACTTTATAGATAAAATGGATAAAATGGAGATCTTAATATTTTTATTTATGTATTTATTTTAAAACAAGTAAAGCAATAGCTAGCAAGTTACATTAATTTCTTGGTCCACTTAGAATGTTTTTAATGCATTTTTACCCAGGAGATAGAACTATCCAATTGTCTTTATATGTCTGCTGCAAACAAACCAGCATGCTCTTAGAAGCTGAAAAAGTAGACAAGTCTACATCATCCCTGTCATTATTAACATATGTCAAGACACTAATTCCAATCTGTGTGAATGACAGTGTACCTACAGAAAATTGTTTGATTGTGCCTTCATATAATCTTTTAAATATGAATAATGGGAATTGGACAGAATAATCTTCATTCCCTCTAGGCAGCCAGACTCTGGCCCTGCTTTTTAAAGTATACTAGCCTGAAAAAGCACGTATCTGAATGGAAATTTTCTGCTCTGATTTTTGACAGCAGCAAGCATGCCATTTCCCTTTGTATAGAATAGTCTTACAGAAGCATGGCTGCGGATTATATTTTAAAAAAAAACCTGTTGTAAAACATTTGCTTCACTTGCCCCTGTGAGTTTTCTGCCTGTATTAACATTCAGCACACAGGATGCTGTCAGTAGATTGGCACCTTCCTTACAGCATGTTTGTACATGTATGCACATCTAAATACTGCAGTAAAAGTCATAAACCAATCTGGAGCATAGAAAGGACATCAGTGACCATTTAAATTCATTTTTCTAAGATGTAGCTAAAATTTATGAAGGTTTTTAACAAATTTTCTTAAGAATATTATATTATCATTTAATTGAGTTTTTATCTGGTGTCATTTCAAAAAAAATGTAGATAGCTGGAATAGATTTGAAAAAATCAGAAAATGTTACTTGATATTACTGAAATTATATGTCACTTCATTGCTATAGGAGTCAGCAGTTCTGTAATGTTTCAAGACAAAGAACTGCTAGTATCATTGTAACCTCCAAATTATCCCACATTCTTTTAACATGCAAATCCAGCTTTGCGTTGCTTACTGGACCTATTTGTATGAAGGTATAGATAATAGGATGTTAGTGTGCTTGTAATTTTATTGCATTTCTGAAATTATTTGAAGTATTATAGTATTAATAGGGTTCCCCTCAAAATACAATCTTACAAACAATAAAAACCTTCTGACAGTGCTGGATGAATGTTTTCTGACCTTTGTGTGACTGTGAGGCTCTTGCAAACTGTTAGTCTGACATAATTTGGTTTTACATTTCTGCTTTTTGAAAAAGACTGAAAATCCAGACTTCTATTTCACAGTAGATGGCACTCTAACACTACTTGTATTGAAATTGTTTGTTAGGAGGGCAAGGTATTACTATTTCCTCAGTGATCAAAAGTAGTTATACCCTTTCATTTGTAGCAATGCTGATGAAGTAAACAACTGATATTCGATAAATATTTTTGGAATATATAAAATAGATAATGTTTCAAGAAAGACTGTTAGCACACTTAGTTTATAATGGACATGTGCTATAAGTTCCTACCATATTTCTGAAACTATACGTTGTAGTTATGGCTTTAATACTAAGAAAATACAGGACAAAAAGCACTAGTGCTTGATCTCATTACTGATTTTCCCCTGCACACATGTTTCAAAGAAGTTAAATTCCTACAGCATCTGTGGCTGTTGTTCAGTGCCCATAAAATAATTCCAATATCTTCCTTGATTTAATTGGGCCTTGGATCAAACTGTATGTGAAAAACAGGAAAGGGTGTATGCATTATTTATTATTTTGAAGTTTTCTTTACAACAAAAGCATTAAATTTTAGCCTGTGTGATATAATGTTGATTTTCTTTTCACTTTCAGCATTACAATCCCTGAAAAGCTAGAATATTTCATCAACAAATATGCAGAACATGCTCATGACAAATGGTCAATGGAAAAGGTAAAATCTACCTTCCTCTTAAAGTAAAATCATATTTTTGTTTGAATCAATTTCATCTTTAAAATATTTTATTCTGAATGTTATTATTTTTCATGATGTTACAAGTTGGTATGTAGGTAAGATATAGATATACTATTTTCTTGAAATATATTTGCAGGAAAGTTTTTAAAATGCATATGAGTATTTCAAAATAGTGCTTATCATTTCATATTTTTTTTTGCTGACTTTTGAGTAAATATACTTGGATATTGTCTAACAGTTTTATGGATCTGAATTTTCTTTTTTTTTTAATCAAATAAGCTCTTTATCCTTTTTATTCCTTTGTGCATTTTGTTTGTCCAGTGTTAAAAAAAAATAGTTCCTCTACTGTAGTACAGTATTCTGCTTTATAAAAATAATTGAAAGAGAAATGTATCCATATGGTTGCTTTGGTAATCGTTATTTTGCAAAAAGATGGCATGCTGCATGGTCAATATTTTAATTTGTAAATAATATAAATGCTGGTTGAGAAAATAGTAGAAAGGAAACTTTAAGAGAACAGCTCTGCAGAAGCATTATTCAGTTAATTTCTACCAATGGAAAGGATTTTTCATAATTTTCTGTGTTTCCCCATTTTATCCTTATTCAGTTTGCCAATGGATGGACCTATGGTGAAACATTTTCTGAATCTGCAAAAGTGCAACCATTAATGAAACAATATAAGTTACTGTCTGAAAAGGTAAGGGATTTGTTCATGCTTGATGGATGATTGCTGAAATATCACTGAAAATATATTGCCTTGTCTTTTCATTGTTTTAAGAAAAAAAATACTTACACTATGTCGCTAATGTGTGGTTGTTGCCTTTCTCAAAATCCTGAAAAGATAGAGAAAGGTTTCATTGTATAATAAATAGGCCACTCAAACTTTTTCTCACAAAGCTGAATCTACATGGCATAACTTACAGTGAAACCAAAATGTGATATTGCCACTCTATTTTTGCAGTAAGGTCACACAGGAACCCCTTCTTGCTTAGTGGTTTAGGTTTAGCCTTTGTCTGGTCTCCAGCAGAAAACCACGACAGCTGGAGAACTTGATATAAATGAAGCAATGCTGAATGAACTGGGTTTTTTCAGCTTAAAGGGGAGAAAGTTGCTGGAGAGATGGTCTTGGTTTCCTGGTTCCTAAGCATTAGTTACAGAGAAGATGGATGGATGCATTCTCTTCACAGGGTGCACAGTGACAGGAGAAGAGGTGATGGCTGTAAGCTTCTTTAGCAGAAATGCTTTCTAAAAATTCTTCTTATCTTGAGAGCTTACATATTGAAATAACCACCCAAAAAGGTGGTGAAATCAGCTGCATGTTGAAAGCATGATGCAGCAAGACCTAGATAACCTAATCTTGATAGCCCAGTTAGGTACCTTATCTGAACTCAACAGAAGGTAGAGGCAGATGTCCAGAGATCTCTTCAAACAGACTTATTTATGATTCTGTGATTATGGTTTTTGGTTCATGTAGCAGATAAAACACTGCATTACTCCTGATAATTTCTGCTCCACCCTTGATTTCATGCTATTAACACAATTTTCCCTGAGATCATCAGCTTCCTGCAGGGCCAGAATTCTTTTCCCCACCTCTGGAATGATAAATAAACTTTTTAAATCTATATGATTTATTTGCATAATTTCAATAACCCTGAGCCATAATGGTTGAATTCAGCACATTTCTTTGCATCTCAGTATAACCAGGAATAAGTCCAATAGTTACTTTTTGCTCTGTACAGCATAAACAAATTAATTATTGCATGTACTTTCTTCTAGGAGAAAGAAATTTATCGATGGCCAATCAAAGAATCACTCAAAACCATGCTGGCATGGGGATGGAGAATTGAAAGAACACGGGAAGGAGATTCCATGGCACTGTATAATCGGACACGTCGCATATCTCAAACCAGTCAAGTGAGCCATTTTTCTAAAAACTTTGTGTTATTCTCTATTATTTATAATAACTGCCTTTTGAAAGGAAGCCTTTCAACTTTTAGGGCTCTATATGCTCATATACATGCGTATGAAAATAATGTCACACACATAGGAAGAAAAGCCTGGACACTGTTCTTTTTAAAGCAAGAGGTACCTGTTACTGCATAATCCATAGAGGAGAGCCTGTCTATGCCTCTTTTCTAGCCACACTTCTTGTGTCAGTGTCATCCAGGAAACCTCTGTCACTTTTTATCCTCCTTTGACCATTTGTGTCAGTGTAATAAGCAAACCTCTGACAAATTTAGACAGTAAAAACAAAGAATAAAGACATGGTGATATTTTCTGGATTGGGAGGAGGGACAGAAGGTAAAAGAGAACTATTTATAGGTTCTAGTCTTAAATGTAGAAATAGGGTTGAAAAGTTAAATTGGAAGTTTGATTTTTGCCTGAATTCACGTTAAACTAGATTGTGTGAAATTGCTGAGAAAAAAAAAGAATCTCCAGATAATGTAGAGATTTAATCATAACTTTATTCTTGTTTACAGTAAGTTCAAACTCTAAATGAGTTCAAGTGAAACTTGTATTTAAATGAAAGGGATTTGTGTCTGATAGCCATCTGTCTTTGGGAACAAACTATGTTGCCCTTTGCCTAATTCTCACTGAAGTTTACTACTCCTGATATATTTTCAGCTGGACCACAAAAATCTTCTTGCTCTCTAGAGATCTACAAGTGACTTTTTCTTTAAATTTCCTAATTACTTTCAGTGCCTTGTTAGCGTTAACTTCTTCATAATATATGCTTGTGTAACTCCCTGGTTTTGCACATTTGTCATTCAGATCTCTGTAGATACAGCCCATGGTTACACTCCTCGAGCAATTGACATGAGCAATGTCACCCTCTCCAGAGACTTACATGTAAGTCAAAAACACCTAAAATGCTTATGGTTTGTTCTACAATTTAATTTTGCCTGTTTTGCTAGTTTATTTTAAACAATTTGGTACCAAATATTACCTATTTTGATATACTTTGAATTTGGTGGGGGCTTTTTGGTCTTTTTCATTGTTGCTCTCTGATCCTCTGTTGCTTAAAATCATGGTTTATGTTGAAAACCTTCAAAATTTTGTTTAGTTCTGGATTGATTTTCTTGTGAACATTTCCCATTTTGAAGAGAATCCTGTTCAGAAGAGGTAGAAGCATCAAATTTTTCTGTTTCCCATTCATTTCTCCACCATCTTTTCAAAGCATTTTGTCAACGCTCTTTATCTCTAAACTGAAGGAATGAGAATCAGAAACCATTAAGTACTATGAGAATAGAGAATGGAGGAATTGGAGGTAGGATTTTGACATGAGATGTGTCAGTAGGTTGCTGTTATTTGGACCAATGTATGTTTTAGTTGATGGTCTGTTCCTGTCATTAGATAGAATTTTTTTCATGGTGCTTGCTGGAGTATGGTGCTAGGTTTTACAGTCTGCCAATTTCCTGTGAGTACAATTGCAATTTAATGTAGGCGTATACTAAATAGCTTTAAATGAGTTAACATGAGTGTTTGTACCAGTCTAGTGATGGCATCATGGTGTTCAAAGCTGACTACAATTGAGTCCTGAAACACAGGCTTAACTTTGCCCATACTGAGCTTTGCTGTATTGCAAACAAGCAGTGGTAGTAAATTAATTGACTAACTGTGCAGTATATACTCTACTGTTCCTCTAAACAAATTCTCACATTGGATTTCCACTCCTTGATTACTGTCTTGCAGTTTCCAGTTTCATAGTTGTAGCAGTTTTAGATTGCTGACTAGCTTTAAAAGAATTTTCTACCAATTAACTGTCAGTAGATTGCTGATCATTCCAAAGAGTTCATAAAATTGATAATTGAATAACTGCCTCTACTGTTGTGCTCTTAAATTGATGAGAAAAACTCCTTACAATTATGACATTTAATGTTTCTATAAACTCAGTATAGTTGAAAGGCTTGGCAGACTTTGTTTAATGCTTAGGAAACAATTCATGATGTGAACATCATCATAATATTATGATGCAGTAAACCAAGCCCAGATGAAAGTAACCATCCTGTCACAAGTCACATAGAAAGGGCATTGCAACTTCTGTTCGTCCCTTGCTTATTTTTTTATGCTGTACCCTCTAACTCTTGTCATTGCTTGTATTTCCTTTGTAGCCCTTAGCTAGAAGGCAGAGCTTGTTGGCTTTATGATTCATTTGCCCTATGAAGAGAGGTCTTCTTTGAAATGAGCTTCAAAATCTGTTATTAAAAGCTAAGCAAATTTAATTCAAATGTAATTTCAGCTATTAATTGTCCTGACATAGATACTGAGGAAATTTATACACATGTTGGCTATTAATGAGATTTGAGTTTTAAAAATTAACTATGTGTAATTTTGAACATTTTAGAAAATGTTTAATACCTTTCAAGTTGGAGTTCAGGGTTAGCTAGCAAGACTCATGACCATGTCTTAAATTGTACGAGTGCAAAATAATCCTCATTTTGGTCTTAAGTCACCTGCTCACATCCTAGCTCCGTGAGCAGCTAGGTCTTGCTCTAAATACATCTTCATAGCACTCTGCTTTGCTAGGTTCTATGAAAACACAGGTTACTGTGCATCCTTTTAAGGTCCTAATTTGTATTATCAAAATACCAGGATCAGAGTGTGCATGACAGAAGGCATCTACCATACACAACAGAAATATATTATCATTTATTCAGTGGACAAGTGTTCATGAAACAAATTGTCTTGTGGACAGATAAGATATGGTTGAAAACTTGCTCAATTCATGAGTATTCTCACAAATAAAGAAATTGGTATTGAGAAAATACAATTACTCATTACTCAAAATCCTTACTGAAGATGAGAAGGTCTCTGTAGGTTCATGAAAGAAATGTAAAGTGAAATCTGCAGTACATTCCACCACTCTCTACATATAGAGAGTACACAGACAGGACAGTAGAGGTGAGTTTAAAAAGTCATTTCACATTGAAACGCTTCCTACCAGGTGGACACTGGAGAGCTTGTCTGTTTTGTTTAGTTCAGGGTCTAGCTTCTAGTTCACAGGTCTGAAGAAGTTTTTTTAATAGGAAAAATATATGGACTAATTTATGCTCTAAATGGTCTGTGGTTTTAACAGTGTGGTCACACAAATGAGCACAGTATCCACAGAGAAGAAGCTATATCCATGAGCTTATAATTAATCTGCCACAGCCAGCAGTAACAATCTTGATTCAGTGCTCTGGCTTGCTGTTCTCTCTTTCCCTTGACAGTGACTTCAGAGGGTTCTTTTTGGCCTTGTTTTCAGAATGAAATCCCCCCTCTGACACCCCAGTACTATTTCCAGAACTATTATTCTCTTTGTGGTTCCTTGTTTTCTGCAATAAGAGTTCTTTCTTCAGCACCAGGTTCCTGACTCATACCCATGCTGATTCTACCCAAAATCTATACAATATTTTTTCAGTAAAAACTTGTTTCCAGTGAACCATTGCAGTGTAATTGTATTACACTTCCCAGAGAACAGAACTTGTTATTTAATATCAGCCAGAAACTTGTCCTTCTTGAGAGTTATTCATTGCAGCAACCCACATCACTAAGCTCTCCATTTTCCTAAGGCTATGGCTGAGATGATGGCTGAAAACTACCATAACATATGGGCAAAGAAAAAGAAACTGGAGCTTGAAGCAAAAGGTAATGTTAACTCTATGTATTTACAATATTTTAAGTTTTCTGTGACTACCTTAGGTCATGCATTTCAGAAAAAATTAAAAAGAGGAAAAAGGAACAGCAAATTTAAATTGACAAAGAAGAAACAGTGAAGTATCTATTCTTGACTGTGATTTTTAGTGCCTAAAGTTTTTATAGTACCCATTGTAACTCTTCTTGTTTAAGTAGTCTACCAATCCAGATATATCAAGGGGAGGAAACTCAAAGGTTGTAAATAAATTTAAGCACATTAATCCATTTTCCTGCTAGCATTAATCTTTCAGACTATTACCCAATGGGTTATGATTTCATTTGTATTGCTTCTTTTATTGCAGGTAGATCTGAAGAGTGTTTACTAAGTACTGCACTTATCATGTGTTGAATTGATAAGGGGAAAACCTAGAGCAGATGCTTGATTCCATATAAAAATTGCATGTGCTTCATGATCTCTGCTTACCTAAATGATTTTTTTTAATATGTTGTGTAATTTACTGTTTTTCCTCTGTGTTAAAAGCATTTATTTATTTGTAGTAAAGCTGATTTTTTTTTCAGGTAACGGTATATTAGCAAATGGAGAAAACAAGTTCTCAGTTGCAAATTATTGAAGCTAGGGTTTTACCTTATTTGAAGGTGTCTAGTTGTATATTGTATGCACCAAAGTTGGCTTAAATCCATAAAATTCCAGAAAAGGTATATCAGTTAAGGTTTTATAAAAAAGCCCAATTCTATCTGGAACTGCCTTTGATAATCACTTTATATTTCCATGCCTTTAATTATATTTCCCCTTTATATAATTTTTATATTATTAATTTTTTGTAAAACCTTCCTCAGGATAAGTAGCCTCAGGATTGGCCAAGTTTGGGAAGTAATAGGCTACAGAAAGATGAGATATTTCAATATTTCAACTGCATTTCACAGCTTTGAAAGCAGAATTTTGCCTATGAGAAGCACTTCAATGAGAATACTGTATAGTGTTTGTTGTGTTGTGCACTGTGGGAAGGCTGGAGGTGGCTGTAGTGATTGAAGGCTTCTGATAGACAGATTTTGTATGTGAAAAGTAGATGAATTTGTCAGCTGAGCAAAACTTGGCCTTCAAAAATTCTGAGGGTTTTCCTCCAGTATATTCATATGCTAGTATTTTTAATTTTTTTTACCCATATGTAAAAAAAAAAAGAATAATGTGTACTTATGTGCATTTTGCTGTCTTCAGCTGTCCTGTGGTACAATTACATCATGTTGGTGATAAGAGAATAAAATCCAATCAATCCCAATGTTAAAGACTGTACTTCCTAAGACAAATCCAGACTAAACAAAAAAACCCAATCCGCCATCAGACTTGCCCACTCGGTTTTCATTTTGCATGTACTTAAATAGATTCAGGCAGAACTAACTGAAAACTTCAGAATATGTACATTTTAAAAAAAAACATCTAGTGGTATGTCTCCAGTACTTTCTATAGGGAATTCCTTCCTTTTAAAAAATTGTTATTATTTTTAGATACTTTCTTTGGTGGCTTTTTTTCAGAGATAAATCTTATCATTACTTCTACAGTTTCCTGGGGTTTCAGAGAAGTTACAATAGGAATTTATTGTGTTATGTTATGTGATAGTGATTTTAGAAGTTGAACTCCTGAGAATGTTGCTTTTTATGCAGATATTTATATTAAGAATAGAAACTTTATTTTCCTTCCAAATTAAATATCTACATGCAGTAGATATCAATACATCAGATTTTAGTAAGCAGTACAATGAAGTTTATTCTTTTTACCTGCGGTTTTGCAGCATTCTTTGGATTTTGCTACATAGTAGTGAGAACCATGTTTGAATGATGTATTCTAATTTTCTGTCTTTAATTTATTACTACATAGTACAACTGTATCACTTTAATATATTTTTAGATATTTGTGTATCTTGCTTAACTTGATGAACCCTGTTATTAGAATGTTTAAAAGCAGAACTTCATATATGCTTATATATTTGTTTTTATATAGGTTTTCTTAGGAAATGATGTATTATTTATTGAAATATTTTCAGTTTCATTAAATGAAGTTGCAGTTGTAATAGATGTTTGTAACCGTTAAGCATTTTTTTCTTCTTTAAGGGTTTTTTGCAATAGGTTCAGCATATTTAGCTTGTACTTGCAGCAAATATGTTAGAAAGATGTAATCATATCTCAGTTTCTATCTGGATATTTTTTAAAGTTTGTGTAAAGAAACAGACAAGTATGTTGTTATTTCAGACTAGAATGTAACATGCTGTGTATTATTGTGATAGTACTTTTACATACTGTGACTTACCATGTCAACAGATAACTCTTTAATTTTAATTCTCTTGATGCTCCATAGTAGGAGGAGGCAACCATCCCCTTCTTGTCCCTTATGATACACTCACAGCCAAAGAAAAAGCCAAGGACAGAGAAAAAGCACAGGATATTCTGAAATTTCTACAGATTAATGGATATGTTGTCTCCAGGTAATTCTCAGTTCTGTATTAATATCACAGAAGGTTTCTGATAGTCCTCAGTGGTCTTTTCTGTTTTGTTTTGTGGTTTGGTTGGTTGCGGTGAGGTTTTTTTGTTTCTGTTATTGCTTGTTTTTTGAGGTTTCTTCTACCAAACCAAAACTCTGTGATTATTTTTTATGTTTCAATACCTGGGAATAAGGATGAGCTCCATATAAAACATTGTAAGGAAGAAATGAATTACAGAGTTAGTAGCAGGGGTTTTGGAAGGCATGAACAGAGTTCTCCAGAATGTTTGCATGTCTTCTACTTTCCTTCTCAGTATTGCAGCTTTTTCTTTCTGGCATGTGTCCATGCTTCCAACTGTTAGTAAACTTACTAGTTTTCTACAAGTGATGGAATTATTAAGTCTTAGTTACAGGTTCATACACATCTTCAAACACATGTCTCTCTCTAAAGGAATTTCTAGACAATTGGTAAGATAAGACAGTTTTATTTCTAAAACATACAACTACTTTATTTCAATTGAGTTCATTTACAGTATTATTTTTTAAGCAATCCACAGTGTAAATGTAATAATAGTTGAATAGTCTGCTGAATAACATGCATAATTCATTTTAAAATGGTGTATATACCTTCTAAATGTAGCATGAATACATTTTTAATTAATTTGGAATCTTTTCTGCCTTATCTGCATGACTTAGGAAATCAGAATCTCTAGAAAAGGCTGAAAGCACATCTGAGCATTGCATTACTTGAACATTAGTAAGTGAACGAAACAGTCACTGAGATCAATTTAAGTAATCACTGTGAATTAGCCTTGCACATCTACCTAAAATCTGCCTACTTCCTTTCTTTTCTATCAAATATGAATTCCAGCCTGTTTCTAGAGTCCCACAGTCAATCTGATAATTTTGGTAAAATCTTACAGGTTAGCTGGAATACTTGATTTTACTTCCTCTCAGTGCAGTAGGATGTACAAAGAGGGATGTCAGACAGCAAAGGTTTCTTTCCTTATTCCCTGTCAATATGATCAACTGCATTCAGGAGTAATAACCCTTTTTATTCCTGTTAAACACAAGAGAAAAGTGGCTTTTGGGGTTTTTTTGGGAGTGGAAGGCTAAGAGGGATGGTAAAACAACTATTAACTTGGACACACCCATAGTCTTGTTACTAGTTCTTGCTACATCTGCATCCTCCCGTGCTGGTTAAATGCAGCCTTTTCCACGCTGTTTAACGCAATGTACTTGCTTCACCTTTGATAACTACCTTGTCTAAACAAACAAGGGCCTGATTCATGTTTTAATTTGGTCTGCTCACTACTGTACTTTCCATATATGCCTTGCTCCCATTTCTTTACAGTCCTTATTTGACAGTGACCATTCAGGTCTCTGCACCCCCATGCAAAATGGCTTCAGGGAAGATAGAAACATTTGCCCCCTACCAAGCATGTGGCACTCTGGCCCACTTCGACTGCTGGTGCAGAAGCCCTCTCTCATCTTACTGACACTGCCCTTTCACATTAGCTGGAATTTTTTTAGACCACAGCAGTCCCACCCCAGTGGCAGGAAGCTGGGACTTCCAGTTTCTGGAGTTGCAGACCCTGCTCTATGCCCTTGACTGTCTGACTCCAATGGCTGCGACCAAATGCACTTATGCCAGTGCCCTGCTGAAGCTGCCACTCTGGCCTCAAGGTCTGTAGGGCTCACAGAGCTGTCCCCAAAGCTGTGGCATCTCTAACTACTAATTCTTGAGACTTTCTTTCACCCCACTTGTCACAGACCTGGGGGCACCTGCACCCCAAGCCTGACTCCAGTTGCTGGCCCAGTATCCAGCTCATGCTGGTCTTGCCGGTAGCTGCCATCTACTTCTGACAGCCGGTGGAATAGTGAGTGATATTACATAGAGATACAGCTATGAAAGCATTTAATAGGAATTTAGGACAAACTCTAGCGATAAGGTACAGGGTTCAGCCAGTCAATTGATTTGACAATTTACATGTGACCAGCTGTTTTGAAATCAGTTTTCGTCCCTTCTGTACCTTGCTTTTTATTCTTCCCCCCTGTACAGTCTATCGTTGCTTTGTGTACTGAGCTGCCTCAAATAATCCAAATTCTCATGTCCCTTTCTCTTAGGAGTTCCAAAGTTCAGGTGGCCCTCTCCAAAGTTGTGTCTGAAGTTTCTTAATGGTCCCTTAGTTAGTAAACTTGAGAATTTTGTTCTCCGGCGTTGTTTCCTTTATATTTTGTCTACCAGATTTGTATCTCTAGGCATATGCTTTAATTTAAAACATAAATGTACAATACACAGGCAATTCTATTCTGTATGTACGCAGTAGGTATACTTTTTAAACTTGCAGCCTAGCTGAGTACCAATTTAACTTGGTGCATAAGTTGGGGAGATGAGGTGTGACTGATTCCCTTGCTGTTTAAGAATAGCTGTTTCATGTGCCATCAATTGAGTCCTGATCCTGCATAAACAAGGCTTGTGTCAATGCCAGCTTGTTGCTAGGGATGTCATCCCATGACATGGATTCATGCTTTGGAGTTTCATTCTTGTAGAAAGATGATTTTTTTTTTTTGTCAGACTGGTAACTAACATGGATGGAACATGCTGGAAAAGTGATTGCAGGCAGACTTTTTGGGAAAAGTCATAGTGATGGATATTTAGATTTATTTCTAGTTTGATTGTTTAAATCAAAGTATTTTTTCAGCTTCCAAACTTCCTCACCCAAGAATCAGTCCTTGTAGGGAAATGTAAGATATTACAAGTAATGGAAAGAAATTATAATAATAGTGGATTATTTTGATTGACAAATGTAATTTTTTTTCTAGACTTCTGGTTGGGAAATCTACTTGTGTCTTAACAAATTGCTCAAAATCTAAGTGTGAGAGTGCTGTTTACATTAAACACAAAAAAAATCTTATATTAATGAGCACATGATTATTACCAGAAAAAATGGTGTCAGACTACATGGAGAGGTAAGACTGCTTGGAATCCTTCTGTATGGGTAAAAATTTGCTTGTTTCCTTTTACAGAGGACTTAAGGACCTGGAATTAGACACGCCTTCCATTGAGAAACGCTTTGCCTATAGTTTCCTTCAGCAGCTTATAAGATATGTGGATGAAGCCCATCAGTACATTTTGGAGTTTGGTATAGTACCCCTTGCACATTTTTTAAAACAATTATTAGCTAATATTTCAGATGTTATAAAAACAACCAGAAAAAATTTTTAAAGATTGATATTTCTGGATTAGTTTTCCCTTTAATTTCCTGTAGTTGATGAAGATCATGAATTTTGGAGTTACGAACCTGCTATTCATTGCAATTTCCCATATTCATTCATCAGATTAAAAATTTTCAGCAAAAATTTATTACTTTCATTCTTTGTAAAAGAAAACTATCTGCCCCCTTGCATTTATGCACAAAATTATAATCTCTCACATGTGCACAGTAATACTATTCACATGTAATCCCTATTGTGTGCACAGTAATACTATTCACATGTAATCCCTTTTTCAGAGAGCAAATGAAACCAGTCATTTGTACCATTGTGAAATTTTCTCTCAAAAAGGGAGTAGAGAAACATCTTCAACAAACTCCCACAATGGGAATGCTCTTTCGCAAATAGCCAGCACATGTTTTGTGAACAGCACTATGAAGGATTTATCTGCTTTTGGTGAAGATAAAAAAATACAAAAGTTTGGTGACCCAAGCCAGCTTCTTATATGAGCAGTAAAAGCCAAAAACACCTGGCCAGATGCTGCTTCTATTGTCAACATGGGAGTTGCAATGACATATAACATAAACTGTGCCTCATAGTGATATATGCTGTAAATGACAGTAACAGGAACATCAGGGCAATTGAATAAATCAATACTCACCTAAAAACCAATCTAGTTTTAATGTGGAAATTTGGCAAATTTAGGAGTTATTATATGCCATGGTTACTTACAGTAGCAAAAGTCTGGTCTTGATAACTCACCAGGCTACTTCTGCTGCTAATGCTTGATTACCATGGCTTCATCATTCCTAATTACATAAATTTGAGCTAACTGCAAGAATGATAATGATTAAATACTGAAACACTAGAAACATTGGTGGAACAAATACTGTTTGAGTCCCTCAATAGATTAATGGAAAGAAAACAGTAAATAAACTAGAAATAGTTTGGGAGCTGTAAGAGATTTTATTTTGAGAGAGATTTTGTTTTTTATGGTAAGGGAGGAGAGAAGCAATTTAAATTTTAGTTGAATAGATCTAACCATTAATTTTATTCTTTAGTACCAAGTTCATAAATAAGAAATGAAAATTCATTAATTCCATTTCTCGTGGGAACAACTGGAGAAAGGTGTTTATTAGAATCTGAGCTCATGTTTCCAAATTGTCACCTGTAACAGGAAAAGATAAACACAACACCAGATTTTTATCTCACAAAAACATCCATATCTCTTTGTACTATGAGATGCCTACCCTTTTATGAAGATTCGGGCAGTTATTATTTATACATTTTATTTGCTGTTACTTTTCCTCTAATGAGGAAGTCATAAAATGCCACTTTAACTAGTGCCTATACTGTTTGAGGTGCCTTAAATCTACATCTAAAGATGACCAGTATTATTTGTTTATAGTGTACACTTCCTAGAGAAAAATGCAGAGTAGACTGTAATTAGGATACATGACAAGGAACTTATTTTTCTTCTCTCTGCAGATGGTGGCAGCAGAGGCAAAGGAGAGCAATTTCCATATGAACAAGAAATTAAGTTTTTTGCCAAAGTACAGTATATTTTTGCTTATTCTTTGTCAACATAGTGATTAACAGAAGTGAGAACATATTTTTTAGTAACTGTTATTGTTATAGTGGTGTTTTTCTGTGTTAAATCCATTCTTTTATTAATTAAAAACAGCAGTAATAAAAATAGCTTGAAAACAACGTGGGATGAAATATAGATGTGGGAAGATTACACGACTATATTTTTTATTCTCATTATTTCCTGCTCCATGATATGCAGCTACTCATATGATATTATTCAGAAGCTCCGTACATTTTCTGTTTTCTGGCTTAATCTAATTGTGAAGATTTTTCTCTTTTGCAATCTTCAGGTGGGTTAATGTGAGCAATAGTTATTGGAATTAACACGGCTGTGTATCTGTCAGTGTCATGGTAGTTATTTCTCTGGTTTTAAAACCGTCTCCATCACGGAGTCAAACAATGGCTGAGGTTGGAAGGACCCTTTGCTTAGCACTTTCAGAGAGCCATGTCAGACATCTTTTGAATATGTCCAAGGTTAGAGACTCCACAGTCTCTCTGCTCAACCTGTGCCAGTGCTCAGTCACCCTGACAGTAAAAATGTGTTTCCTGATGGTCTGAGAGAACCTACTGTGTTCTCTTGTACTAGAGAGCCCAGAACCAGATACAGCACTTCAGATGTGCTCTCACCAGAGTTGAGTAGAGTGGAAGAACCCCCTCCCTGGACCTGCTGACAAGCACTCTGTCTAGTTCAATCCACACTGCTGTTGGCTACCTTTGCAATAAGATTGCTTTTTTGGCCCATGGTCTGTTTGCTGTCCACTGAGGATCCCCTGGTCCTTCTTTGAAAAACTGCTTTTCAGCTGATTAGCTCTCAGTGTGTCCTGGTAACTGGACTTCTTCCTCCCCAGGTGCAGGAATTTGCACTTTTCCCTTCCCCTTCCTCCTGACGGCCATGAAATTCCTCTCAGCACAATTCTCCTTTTTCTGTCATGATTTTACACTTTGTAAATCAAGAAAATCTGCTGTTGCCTTTCACACATAAAATCCTGTATGATATTTGCATATTCAAAATGCCTTGTGAATTCATTAATGAGTAAGAAGAAGTGACTGCTTGCAGCATTTTCTAACTCTGGTGTCCTTTGCAGTAAGTTGTTATTTCAATGCCTTAGAGTACTTCCATGTGGTATTATTTGTCAAGCTGATTGACTCAGAAGCTAGCATCCCACTCTCTTGTGAACCATGCTCCAAAAAGGAAGCAATTCCATATTTTCTTTTCGGCCATTTGTTTTGGATCAGCTGCTGTCTGACACCTGTAGTGGGCACTGAGTAATAATCATCACAGAAAGTAAACAGAAAAACTGTGGCACAAGCCCTTAGTAAGTGATGTTATTTTGAAAAATCTAGAAATTAGTGCTGTTAGCATGCTGACAGTTGTAGGTGAATTTTTTTAAACCTACATTAAAAGGACCAAAAAGCAATAGTTGTATTTGGTTATGTGGTATAGGAAAAATCTTAAATTGTGAGATAAAATTTAATGACACTTTCTGACTTGTACTCCTCCTAAAAACCCCCACAGATAAGTCCCAGTGATAATGTAATTTCTTCTGCTGCCTTACTTGATGACATATTAAATGCCTTGAATATTAAATAAATTCAGAGAAGTTCTAAAGAAAAAATCCAAATAGACAGAAGTTTTAAGACAGAAAACCTGTTTCAAATCTCTTGTCTTTAGTTGTGACCTACAAAGTATAATACAGAACATAGTAAAGAACATCCTGAGATAACCACTCTTTCTGATATAATTTCAGGTTGTGCTTCCTTTGATTGATCAGTATTTTAAAAATCATCGCCTGTATTTCTTATCTTCAGCAAGTAGGCCTCTCAGCAGTGGAGGCCATGCCTCTAATAAAGAGAAAGAAATGGTGACAAGGTAAAGCTTAAAATAATATTAATGTCTATGCATATGTGTGTTGGTCTTTAAAGAGCAGCAGTTGAATGTGGGCAAGTGAGAAGTGGGAGGCACAGAGATATTTTTATGTACACAGAAATTAAGCATTTTTCACTTTCTTTTTCCATTAGGAAAATTCATTGTATAAAATGGAGAGGAATACAGAGTTACTATATGCTGTTTAAAAGGTGATGATTTTAGCATGCAGGGAACTTCAATTTTTCCTTATATTCAACAGCAAAACACTTGCACATTCTGTGGCACAAGCTATACAGTTATGTATCATTTTTCTGATATTCCTAACTGTTAGAAATAGGTATACACTGAAATCATTGTTTCTGCAAAATTTTATGTTAGATTTATAAGCCAAACTTATTTGTAGCCGAGTTTCAATAAGTATCATTATTAATGTCCATAATGTCCATGTCATAAAAATAAGGGAGTTGCATTCTTTCTGCTCTATAGTTTTATAAATAGTAATGAGTAGTACTATCACAGAAATACTTGATTCTTTCTCTGAAGTTACTCTTTTTTGCAGACCATCTCTCTAAGATGTTTTAATGTAATTTCACTTCTGGTTGAATTGAAACCCACATTTCCCCTTTAGTAAGGTGGATTACAAGCTTCACACAGGATCTCTTGAGTACCTGTAACGTGGGCATGTATGATGGTTGCCTTCTTGGCTGCTCTTGGGCATGACCCATGCAATATTGAATTGCTGCATTTTGAGGCTGACAGCCAGTTGGTGGTCATTCAGACATGACCACCATGGCTTGCAAGATTGTATGAATGCTGAGTGAAGTTTTTATCACAATATTAAGCTCAAGTAAGTAATGGCTGTATTGACTTTGCATCATCTCATGGACTAATCTGAACTGGCAGCTTATCTCAATGCTGTTCTTCAAGGGATTTAAAAACTGTATCAAAATGCATGCATATAAATAATTTTCCTGTCTTATAAGCTGCTAATTTTCTGTCTGTAATGTCCTGGATAATGGTATTTTTACAGATATTAAGTCATGCCAATAAACTCCCTACTTCTGGAAAATGTCAGCTATATCAGCATACCTGCTGCATAGAGATTCAGGATTTATGCACATATGCTCTGTAGCTGTGTGAGATTCCAGAACTTATAGTCCTGCAAAAAGATCAGAGCTGCTGCCATACTTGATTGGGTTATGTGCCATCCAGATGTGTCAGCCAAGGAGAAGAAAACAGATGCAGGGAAATCTTGGATGAGTAATAGCTAATTCCATTGAGTGCACCTCCAACACAGAATTTGTTTTAAGCTAAGAGCAATTCCTGTCTGCTTTCCTTCTCCAGTGACAATAAACTTGCATTCATTAAGCTGTGGAAGAGTATAATTTTGGATATTGATAATGCAGTGAAAGTCTTGGCTTATGCAACAACCATTCCATATTCAGAAAATACAGTAAATCCAGATCTATTTTGCTGACAAATATGGGTCAGACTTCTTCCTGAAATGTGGTGGCATTATATGCTGTTGTATTTGTAACCAACCTCTTCATGATTGGGTTTTTCGAATTTCTCATCCAGTAGACCAAGTTACAAGTTATCTAACTACTGTAGTTGTAGGAAATTGGTTCTAAATATCAATCTAGGTGTTGGAAATTTGGAGTTATTTATTTATTTATTTGGCCTCAACTAAAGGCACTGTAGATGATAGTTTCAGTCTCACTTTGTGAAAGCATAGCATCTGCTGAATGGTACAGTCAGTTGAGTAACATTTGTCTGTCAGAACATAAGGTGGAGTGGTGAGCTATTTATGTCTTTTCCAGAATGGACACAAAATCTATATGATGCTAACATGCTTCTCTACATCTTTTCCTGTTGGATTTGGTGATTCAAGATCCTCATAAAACAATATATAGTCTATGTCTGCTTCATGGAATAAAAAGTGAACCGAGATCCCTGAAAATGCACCAAGCAGGCTCATTTCTAAAACAGAGCAGTTGCTGTTGCTAGAGTGGATCAGTATGCATTGGCTAATTAGCTGGATTCAATCCCACATTAATCTGGCTGTTGTGATTCTGGACATAAATGTTTCCATTTGACACCGTGCTCTTGTCTGTCAATGGAACAACATGTTCAGATCTCATCCATAGGCTGTGCAGACATGCTTATTGTATCTTTTGCTTTTAAATCAGAGGCTAATAAATAGCTAGTATGCCTATTAATTACGTAGCTTAATAAAATGACATGATATTGTTCATGTCATTTATAGCAGATGAAAGGGTTTGCAGCATAAAATAATACCACAAAAATGGATGTTCCTGGTGAAAATTCTCATGCCAAACCAGATCTTGAAGATTGATATAATTCCAACTTCAATCTGGAGCCCAGGTCAATTTGGGTAGGCTAGTTTGCTCCTGCTTCTATGAATTAACAGAAAATTTTACTCTTATTTTTTCTCAATGGAGTGCTGTTTATCAGCACAGGAAGTAGTTCAAACATGCAAAACAAAATCATTGATCATATTGTTTAAAACCATGTAAGAGGTGATATTAAAAAAAAAAAAACAACTTATTTGAAGAAAAATTCTTACTGTGTTCAAGTTTACAAAATCCTAATTGAACTAGTTAAATATTTGCCATCACACACCTCACTTAATTTGATTCCGTTGCCTTGTGTTTTCAAATTGTTAGTGGTATCCTGTGTAGCACAATGACCACGTTTTACTTTTTAAAGCTTTGATGGTTATTTCCTTGTGGGTTATTGTATAGAACGCTTTTATATTAATTAGCTTTGCTTTTAATTTTTTGTTTGTTTTTTTTAATTATAATATGTGCTTATTTAACCATGTTTGTTAAGGATATGCACTTGAAAATTCTTTCTTTAGTATTCTGTCCCACATTCTGCTCAGACAATTGATTCTTTCTGCGTGACATCATGTTGCTTTTCCTGCTCATATATCAGCTGTTATTTTTTCTTTCTTCCCCCTCCCCCCCCCTTATTTTTTTCCTTTTCCCTTCTCTTCTCTTTTATTTTTCTTTTGTCTTCAGCCTGTTCTGCAAACTTGGAGTTCTTGTCAGGCATAGGATTTCACTGTTTGGTAAGGAGACCCTTGACAAATACTAGCATGGCCATCACTTGGTTTTCTTTGCCATTTTTGCATTGTGTTAAGTGCTGCTTTGTTGCATGCTGCATGGCTGAAATGCATGGTCTACACAGACCACCGATTGTTTAGACTGGTAGATCAAAGACTATTTTAGATTGAATAAAAAGCTTTTGTAGTTTTCAATTTGGGGGGGGGTGATTGGGGCTTTTTAGTTTTCTGTGTCTTAACTAATATTTGGGTTTTATTATCATATCAAAGAATTTTGATGAGTAAATTAAAATTACTGATTTGTTATGTTATTCTGAATAATTTAGGAAAAACATTTGACAATCAGAACTGCAAATTTTTATTGGAAAGTGATTAAGGAAAATTAGAAGTGGGCTGAGGTGCTTAGTTATTGTCTGTGGAATTCTTGAATATTCTCAGATGTGCTTGACTCCACATACGCATGTGTACCCTCTTTCTGGTATTATGTGACCTTGGCAGGAGCTTGGTGTTTGTCTTATGCCATGTGAAAATCACTGAATTGAAGTCAATCTGAAGTCTGTGTCAAGTGTATACATTATATGCAATGTTTGGCATATTTTCTTTGCAATTTTCTCTTATGCCGTGGTGCTAGGAGAGCTGGAATAGTACATCCTATGCATACATGGCTTCAATGATGGATGCAGTGCAAACTTCAGCATCCATGAACATACCTAATTGGGTAATTATCTAGTGAATTAGAATTTGATTATGTTAACATGCACCTAACTCAATTCCGGCATATTTCATTCAATTTGAAGGGAAAGAACTTGCTGCAGCAGTGTGGTGTTTAAAAATTTTACAGACCATTATGAAAACCATTAAACTAAGAAGAAAGATTGGAAGTTTTTTAGCATAATTGCTTTGAAATATTTTGGGAGGAGCTGAGTGGATTTGCCTATAAAGCCAAAAGATGATAGGAGGAATGGAGTTATTTCTGCAGCTGTGCGGCATTGTTGCATCTTTTTCTGGGGGTGGAATATGTCACAAACCTACACATAAGCTCTGATTTATGCCCTACATTGTTTCTTCAAAGAATGAACTAGCTCAGTTATGCTATTAAAATTTTGGAAATCTTTTTTGTTATTTGTGCACTTGGTTTTCAGATTTTTTTTTCCTAAAATGAGTCATGGTTGAAATTAAAAACCTAAATCAATATAACTTTCTTCAGTACTAAAGAAAAGATCTTTTCTATTCAACTTCTCAGCTTGCTTATTTCCTGTTGTTTGGCTGGGTTCAAATGCTAGGAGATAAGTCAGATAGGATCAGCTGATTATTTGTGACAGCTACAGTTTGTTTTTTAACTCTTTTCCCAGACTACAGTAACAACAGATTACAAAATCTTTATGCCAACACAGTAGTTTTGGCATGAACTGTGACAAGGTGATTGTGAGACTATGGAGCATGATTGGGTTGTTTACTATGGACTTAATAACTCAAGTCAAAATCCCCTTATAGTTTGCCTTCCCCTGCAAATGAATTGCATGATGTGAGAAAATCTGATTAAGAGAGTTGCACTTATTCCAGCAGAGACTGTGCAGAAGAGGAGAAAGTGCTCATGACTGAGCACACCTGGGGCCTAGAAAGTTATTTGTGCATTTTGAAGGCATCTTCTGTGAGCAAGTGTTGCTCAATAATAACTTTTATGTATAGTGTGGAGTTTGCTATAACAATTATCAAAATTCTATATAGTTTTGCTGTATAGGTACTTTATATTACTGTGAATATGAATGGTACTTCTGAATATAGAGCTGCATTTCTGAAAATCATTAGTGAAAGTCATGTAGCTTAAGATGTATATAGTAGTTTGTTAAAAGGGGAAATTAAGCATGTCTTACAGAGTGAACTTAGTCACATTTGATATCTGAGAGTGTCACTAAGATTATGGAATTATCATTCAACATAGAATCATTATTTGTTTACAATGTGAAAGTAGATTTTGGCTACAATAATTTACTGTTTGAGAGCTGTGGCTGTACATGAGGAAGAATGTATTGATTTACTTTCATTAGTATTACTGGGTAGATATGGAAAGATTTTGGTGAATAATTTTGGTGAATTGAGCGTATTAATTTATATTTTCTCAAATTTAAGTAGCTTGATTGTTTAAATTTCGAGTAAGCCATTCTATTCTGGAGCAAGTTGCTGAGAATTTGTTGCTGCCCTGTTCCTGGAAGTGTTCAGGCTGGGTTGGATGGGGCTTTGATCAAACCTTGTCTAATAGAAGGTGTCCCTGCCCACAGCTGGAGGTTGCACCTAGATGATTTTTAAGGTCTCTTCCAACCCAGGCCATTCCATGATTCTGTGGTGGTCTAACACACAGTCTGGTGTACTGTGAGCACTTCCTCCATACCTGCTGTCATTAGCACTGGTCTGCACTCTCTTCATCAGCACGGGCATTCCTATCACCAGAGCATCAAAATAATAAGGAAAAAAGTTTGATCTGACAAAAAATCTTAGTCTTTTGGGGTAGTGATTTTGGTAGGATTTTTTAGGTTGCCTCAGCTTTGTTATCTGCTTGCTTTACCATTGCATGATCACACATGCCAGTGAAAATAAGGTGAGGCTGCCTGGCTGAGGCAGCTGTGGAAGTTGTGCTCCAGGTTTTTTAATCTGCTGTGGATGAACACCACAACAGTATTTCCTAATTTTGGTAGCATAGAACAACTTTTTCAGTGCTGCAATGAACCTCCCACACCTTTCTTGCACTTTATCTTTTAAAATCTCTACTTCACTGAAGCAATTACTAATTTTACTTGAATGTTTGCTTGTATTTTTAAGAAATAACCAGCAGTGAGAAAATACAGTATGCAGACCAAAGTATTTTCAGAAGTCTTTCGTAAACATTTGATTTGTTTCTACTTTTTTTTTAATAAAGAAAATTTAAAGAAAAGCAAGAAAAGGCAGTTTTATTTTTGCATAATTTCATTTCAAAAAGTAAATTTTAAAATAGGCTGTGGTTTAAATTTGTATAGCATACACGTGTTCTGGATTTAAAAAGTGATCTTAGAGGAAAGAGGCTTGTACATGGCAGCATTTTGGGATGTACATATGTAGATATGTATAGAAGGCTTCTTGTATGTAAGTCCTCTTTTTAAATGGGAAAAAAATTATAGAATATGTGTATTATTTCAGGGACTGTTATTTATGTGGACCCAATTAAGCTATAAATAACTGTAAGCTATGGGGAACACCAGGGAATGAACTTTTTTAATGACAATTTTTATAAGTGTTCTCTTCCTGCAATATCAGGAAGTTGCAATAGCAACTTGGAAAGTTAATAGCTTTTATGTTACTGAGAGGGGGAAGATAAATAATCAGATAAACTTGAATTAGTTAAAGTAAAACTTAGAGAAATCAAATGGAAACCAGAAAATATGCTGCAGCTGTAATTAACCCCACATTTAAGTACTTCCATCTTGACTGCCTCAGCTATTTTATGAGAGATGCTTTCCTGCCTCTAGTTACTGCATTTGTGTAAACAAGGCTAAGACAAAAAACTGCATGTTCTTTAACATGAAATGATGGCAGAAGTTCAGTTGCTCTTCTGCTATGTCATTTATTCTTTCATTAAATCCAGGGGTACAGTTAGGAGTGTGTCAATAAGCTATGTGCTATGCTCAGCTTAATTGGTGGATAATTTTCCTCCCTCTCTAGGAAATGATGCAACATCAATAGTCAACTGTCTTCACATACTGGGACAGACCTTGGATGCAAGGTAACACTGATTGTATTTTCTAAAGTACGAGGAAAATCACTGAAGAAAGTAATGTGCAGTTACATTTGGTCTACCTGTGTAAGGCAACAGAATTTCAACACTTGAGAAGTTACAGTGCTGAAAAGAATTCCCATTGCAAAACAGCTCATTTAGTTGGATTTGACAGGACAGTATTTGTAGGCTACACTTTAAATTTCATTATGGATCGATCAGTGGTGTCCAGAAACTTCTGACTGTTAGTTTATGTGGTTTTAATCATGTGACTTTCTCAGAACCAAAATAAATTTAGAAATAGTTTATTATTTTCCTTACCCTGTTTAATAAAAAAATTCAGGAGTTAAATGCACAGTAAATCTGTCTCATTGAGTGGCTTTTTTTTTGCAAATTAATTCAGGTTCTAATTTGAAAAAAACCCAAATCCTTTGCCTGAAGTCAGTGCTACTTTTATGTTGAATTGAGCCACTTGAGCTATTATTGTGAGGTTTGTGGATGAGACAGCATTGATATATTGGAGAGTAATGTGTTGCTTTTCATTTGCTGTAAAGTCAGCCATCTCTGCTGAAAGCTGACTTTTAGATTTTTGCATTTTTAAACAAAATATGATAGCTTAAACTGCCTCCATGGAAACTTTAGGGAAAATTTTTTCACTTTGCATAAAGTCTCAAAACAATTGTCTGTATTATGTGCATATAGTTGTCTTTCTCAATATCTTTGCAGTTGCTTTTCTGGAAAAGTTTTATATTCCACTTGCTAGGGGGTAGAGTCATGATCATGGCTATTAATATGGCTCAGCTCTTGCATGGTATGCCTTTAGTTTGCAATATCTTGGTCCATGCAATCACACAGACAGAATACAGACACAAGTGAAGGTCACTAATTCAGCTCTTGGTAGAGATCTGAAAATAGCTCCAAATGGCGATTAAGGAATTAATGGAGGTAACATGGAAGTTTAAAGATAGTGCTCTTGAAACTGTACATATCCACTCTTTAAAATAAACAATCAGACTAAAAGAACTGGGCTGATACTGAATTTACAAAAGAGCATCACCTAAATTTATTTCATACATGCCTAAACAGATACTTGCTTTAAACAAAGGATCTTTGTAATTGAGCTAGTTAAATCATATAATAATTCTCCTGGTTTGCATCTTCATATTGTTGATTATGGTGCTATAGTTACATAATAAATGCATTTCTTGATTTATTGATTTGATTTTAACAGATGTGGTTGTTTTTACTCATTCCTTTCTCATGCCATTGTTCTGGAGATAGAAATGTTACTGCTTTAATTAGGAAGATTTTCTAACTTCTATCTTGAGACAAGTCTTCTCTTTCTAGAGTCAGAAATCACAGACTTACTAATTCTTATTTTTGTTATGTAGTTTTTGGGTTTTTTCCTCTCTGAAGCAAATGAATCACTTTATAAATTCTGAAAGACCATTTTCTTAGCAGGAAAACAGATAAAGTATCCTTGTGTTCTGCAGGATACCTGTGAATCTTGTTTTCAGTCAGTTATTCTGCTCTGAGGAGATTTTACAATGTCAAAAGATGAAATATTTTTCTTCAGATCTCAGTTATCTATTTCATATAATCCAAGGCTAAGCTTTCTTCCATGCTTGTATGACATAATATTCCTTTTCATTCTTTTTGCATGATATAAACAGGACTGTGATGAAAACTGGTCTGGAATCTGTTAGGATGGCATTGAGAGCATTTTTGGACAATGCTGCTGAGGATCTGGAGAAAACGATGGAAAATCTTAAGCAAGGCCAGTTTACACACAGCAGAAACCAGCCAAAAGGAGTTACACAAATCATTAATTATACCACAGTTGCTCTCCTGCCAGTGCTATCTTCATTATTTGAGCATATTGGACAGCACCAGTTTGGGGAAGATTTGATATGTATGTATCATACTATCATATATATGTATGCAGAATGTTCGTGCCATTAAAATATCTGTAGTGTCATGCAGTAAGCGTTACTAGACTCTCAATTCTATTAAAGAAGGACAAATCCTATGTCATTTTGACAAAATTTTTATTGATTTAATTAAGCATTTGCAGCAATTGACCAAAAACAGTCTGCAGATTTTAGTGGACTCTGAATAAATATTGAAGCAGATGTGTCCATGATTACAAAGCCAGAAGGATCAATTTTGTTTATAACTTTATCATAGATTTACTGTGGCTTTCTTCACATGTGAGAATTCACTTTGTGTAAGTTACTTTGTCTTTACTCCATCTATAAATACTACAAGAATGGTGTTGCAACGTCATACGTGCACCTCAGTTCAGTTTAGAGGGGAATCTGGGTGGCTTCTTAAATTCTGAAAATTCTAGGGAAAAGGGAGAAGTGGAAGGAGACCCTGAAAAATTCAGACACCAGAGAAGGGAATGTATATGAAAGTGTGGATATTGGATTTCTGTAAAGGTTCTGATTATAGTGGATTCATTGGTCCTTTATTCTCCCAAACCCAAAATTTTGCAGCCAAAATTTTGCAGACTTTGCAGCCTGCACACAAAAATTGCATTTTATATATTTCGGGAACTCACAGAAGTATTACTGTCCAGATGGCACTAAAGGGGGAAATCCTACCCTCCATAGCTAACTCTGAGACTCACTTATGAAGATCCATGAGAAGTACTTGGAGGAAAAGAATACTGAGCTCCATTTATTTTTCCTTTTAAAATCTCTAAAAAGTATTATTTAAAGTAGCCCTAAAAGAACTCTTCAAAAATTTGGACTTGAATTCTTGGATTTGAAAGTAATGAGATGTAAACTTCCACTTATTTTATTAAACTATTTCTGTAAAATTCCAGAGACTTTGATGGTATCCAGAAAAAAGTAATTGGTTCATCATAAACCACTTTTCCAGTCATCAACATGTTCATGCCTTGTATAATTTTTGGTCTCTGGTATCCCATGTTTTGGAATTTAATATTTAGCTTTGAATGCTTTATCACTTAAGTTGGTGTTCTTAATCAGCTATTCTACATACATCAGACTGGTGTAAAACACCAAATTTAGAATTCATGAACTGGAAAAGAAGAATTATTTAAAATTTGGCCTATTTATTGTGTCTAGAGCATAGAAGAAAGACTAATTTTTCTTACACACAACTTCTCTTTACATTTTGTTAAGAGTAAGATTTATCTTATTTGTACAAGCATCTTGACCTGGTGCTTGTACCTGAGAGTACTGGTTAGAGTATACTCCATGGGTGAATCATGTACAAGGATGGGTCAATCTACCTGAGGTTACTATTATGATGTAAAAAACACTGAACTCTGAGATGATCTGAACTCAAATCACAGTACAATAAAGGGCTGGACTTGTAGTTTGATACAGTATCTTGTAGGTTGTCCCAGCCCGTGCTGTCTTACCCTGTTTTAGTCACAGTATTTCATTAATTTCATGTTGAGGGATGAAATTAGCACTGTAGGAGAGACTACAAAAGATATGTATGGCAAGAATCTATGGGAGTGTTGTCCTTCTTGATTGTACTTACACTGTTGTTACACTGTTGCTGCAGAGTGCACTACAAAAGCATTTTTTCAAATAGTTTTTAAGGTTACTCTTACAGTTTTATGACTGAATTACTTGATAATTTTAAAACATCTTTTGGTGAAGTGTTCGTATGGAATAAATAATTAATTATTGTTTTTAATCCTTTGTAAGTTTAAAGTGTAAATTAAGTACATGCTATTACCTGCTATGAGTGCCTAAATGAAAAAAAATATAAACTGTTATTAAAATAATTAAATATCTGTTTAACAGGATTGCCTTTATTTTGCACAGTGGTATTCTGTTTGTAAAGGTGTCATGTGTGAGCAGTTGGTATGCCATTAATTTAATAAAATTAATGTACTAGTGAAATAGGTTTACTATTTTACGTATTAACATGATATTTAAGTAAATGGAAATTTTGAGTAAAAAGTATAGCACTTGGACATCCAAAGACTTTGTATTTAGTGGGTAATTGCTGTGGGTTGCCTTTGTTAGCTTAATATTTTAAATTCAGTTATTGTCTGAAATAATTTATTTTAATTCTTTGGGAACGTATTGCAAAGAAAAATCTCTTCGTAAATGTAGTTTTCTTCTTCTCTTTAGTGGAAGATGTTCAGGTCTCTTGTTACAGAATATTGGCCAGTTTATATGCTCTGGGAACTAGCAAGAGTATCTATGTTGAGAGGTAAGCGGGAAAATAATTCTTCTTTTTTTAATATTTGCATTTATATTTAGCATTATGAGTTTTCAGTTCAGAAATTAATATAGAAGAGTATTATTGGAAAGATATCTTGAAAGAATATATAGATGTGCTCAGATGTTAAGTGGAAAGCAGATGCATTTACTATAATATGTTTGAAATATTGCATTATTTGTTTTTCAAAATACTTTTCCTAATTAAAATAAAAATTAAAAATAAAATTATCTGACTTTATAATGAAGAGCACTTGATTTGAGGATTAACTAAGGTATTGTAAAATTATGTCATTCAGCTCAGGAATTGTTTATTCTTCCTTCTATAATGTTTAATTGTGATGTATATTTTTTTCTCATTACCCTAAATTTAATTTTGTCCCTTGTAAAACACTATATGTTTTCTAGCTGTTACCCAGGTAAATGAGGCATTGCAATTGCTGTTTTATACATCTCTGTATCTGCTAACCCCCTTTCAAGTTACATTTGGTCTATGTAAGCCATGTTTGATCATAAAAGAGAGACACCTAGAAATATTCAATTTTTAAAACAGAAGAGTTGCACTGCAGTGACTAACACTGTTCTGAAGGCAGCTAAACAGAATGCATTCATTTTGGATATTGGCAGCAGTATCTAGGAAGTTCAGTGTCTAGGAAGTAACACTCTTGAGCAGATCAACCTGTACGTAACTCTAGAGCAGCCCCATGACATACCCTTGCTTACTTGGTGGTGGTATCACAGGCAACAGTATGAAAAATTTTTGGGACCAAAATTTAAGTAAAGAAACCCCCCAAATATGTGGAAAATCAGGTCTCCTTGATTTCATTAAGGACATAAAATTAATTTATTTTCCTGTTTGGCAAATAAAGGATATAGGAATATAGGATTTCTTTTGAAGACAAAATATATCAGTATAACCAATAATTTTGTGTGATTGTCTGCCACCAAAATCAAAAAGCACATGCTGTTCTCAGGTGTGTGTGATGGATGTATGTTTTGCTTATGAAGACTTAATGAAAAGGGGGGAAAAAGGAAGGAGAAAACAGTATGAGTGATAATGGGAATGAAGTAAGATTTAACAAAATCAAGTTTAATGAGTTAGATCTAGAAAGAATAAAATCTTCAAGACTGAGATAAACTATAGACCAAGGATGAACCTTGTTAAATCACAAGGTCAGCTTTGAGGTATTTTTTCCTTTTAACTTGAAAGTTCATGGTTCTCCTGAATTCAAATTCTCTTGAATTTCTGTCACATCTGTGATTTGGTCTCAGCTAGGGATTTCTCACCTTTCTAAATTCTGCTGTGATCAATTAAACTGAAAATTAGAAAGACTATATAGCTGTCATGTGAAGAATCCAAGTGAAGTGATGGGGAGGGCATCACTTATTTCTTCCTAGAAGCAGGCTTTTTAAAATTTTGACACACAAAGAATTTTGATTATCAAATAAATGTCATATAGTTGAAGATATTAAAGCAATGGCTTTGTGATAAAATTTCAGAGCTCTTGATCATTAGAAACAATTTTCCACTAACAGAAGAACTTGACTTTCATACTAGACTAAGCATAAAAGTGATTATCATTATTTCTTAGAAAAGTGAATTATCACTTAGATAAAATGATAGTTGATTTTGTTCTCTTGTTCTATCCAGTAGCTTTTTCTTAATACTAGGCATTATACAGTCAGTAAAGTTGACAGGAAAGTAATAGAACAGAAGGCATTTTTATAATTACTTTGGTTTCCCCTGTATATTTTTCATTTTCTATAAGCTGTGTAGGCCACCTTTGAGATTTTATGTCTTTACATATCATTCATATATTAGCAGAGGGTTGCTAGACTTCTTTTCCAAGTACATCTCCTTGTGTTGATGATCCCAGTAACGTCATGGCTTCTCTTTGAAATGCATTGATGTCAGAACACAAGGTGTGGTCAGTCAGTACTTAACAGCTGACTCCACTGCTGGTCTCTTCCAACCTTACCCATTCTGTGGCTCTGTGATCAAAGATGTGTGTCACTAATGGTGTTTGTCAATTCACAGGCAACGATCAGCACTAGGAGAGTGCTTGGCTGCTTTCTCAGGGGCATTTCCAGTGGCTTTTTTGGAAACTCATTTGAACAAACATAATATCTACTCAATCTACAATACCAAGAATGCAAGAGATAGAGCAGGTATTTCCAGAAACTGACATCATGATTATGAAACCATGATTTCACTATAAATGCTGCTTGCCTTAAGATGTGTGATTTTGCATACATTTTATAATGCAAGAATTTTCTTGTAATTTCATGGATTAATTTATTTTCTAAATCTTCTTTCTAAATCAATTTTCTAATCAATTTCTTTTCTCAATCTGGTAAAACTGATCATTATATGTTCCTAATGCTACTGATATGTTAATTTTGAGATACCATTCTCAAAATACCATTTTGGAATTTAATTAATGAAGAGATTGCACATTTTTAGTACCTCAGATATTCTATATTTGATCATAAAATTAAGCATTCTTGTCAGGAGCTTTGGTTCCTCAGTTTACATAAACAGTTTTGGGTCCCTAAAACATGCTTGCAACTGAAGGAAAATAGCTTTGCTATATTAATTACATATTATGCCCTCATAAATTAAAAAAATAGCAGACTAGTATGTAGATTGGTTGTAATTTTGTTTGACTTGACATAAAGGGCAGTACAGATATTTTACAGTGACATTATGTATGTTTTCTTTACATATATCTTTTTATTCCATTCTTGATGTTTCATATGCTGCAACATGATTGTTGAATAAGGTCACATGCACAAATTGTTCCTGAAATAAATAGAAGTTGCAGTAGAACTTCACCAGCTCTGCATATATGCTGAGTCTGTATCATACTACAGACACACGGAGATGACAGTGTATGTTCATGTAAGATGTCAGTTTATAATGGCAATAATTTTATAACTTCACCTTTATTTTTAAAAAAAGGGAGCATAAATGATTTTTTCTCCAAGGAGCTCTATTATCCAAACTTTAAAATATCAAAAATTATGCATGCTTACTATATACATACAAAGTCCACTCTACTGTCATGACTTTTAACAGAAATTTGAATGTTTTGGCCAAAATTGCATAATATTTAAGGAGACTATGTGATGTCAGTGTAAAATATATTTGCTCTAAATAGGAGAAGATACTACTTGGCAAAAACAACAACAAGGAGTTGTGGGATGCTGGTAGAGACACTTGTATTCACAAGTTGCAGGCTAAATTTTTGCTCTATAGGTACCTGTGTATGTCATGGTATGTGTCTGTATGTTAAACATTCAGGAGCTACAGATTGTGCTCGCAGAGATTTTTTTGTAGATGAAGGAAACTGCCTCAAAAATCAAGGCAACTGCAGTGCCTTTTCAGAGGAAGGAACTAAAAATTCAAATGAATTCAAAAGTAAACATTTACAATCACATATTCATCTCTAGAATCAATTTCTCAAATCTGCTCAATTTGTTAGGATAGGTAATGGTTTCTGTTTGTTCTATTAGAATTCCAGGTCTCATCTGATGTATTGTTGAGAGATATTTCATTGTATCAATTTGTTTTCTCAACAGCAAAACTTACACTGGAAGGGATTTTGAAATTTAAGGTTTATTTTTTATATAGAAAATTGCATCTGATTTCTGTGAATTCATTCCACAATATTTACATTGTTGAAGGTTTCATATAGAAATTTTAATTACAGAACTGGTAATATAAACAGTTTATTGCTCAACAGTATGAAAGGATGTGCTTTTTATTGCTGTGTTGGGTACGTTTCCTTTGTATCACAAGGGTGCAAATGTAAACAGAAAAGAGAAGTTGTATTGAATAGCAGCTGAAGAGAATTGTTCTCCTTTTATGACCTAGTTTATTGACATTTGATTTTTTTTTTTCAACAGTTCTCAATTTGCCAACTAGTGTAGAAGAGGTTTGCCCAAACATTCCTTCCTTGATGAAGCTGATGGAAGAAATAGTGGAACTGGCAGAATCCGGTATTCGTTACACACAAATGCCACATATCATGGAAGTCATACTGCCTATGCTGTGTAGTTACATGTCACACTGGTGGGAGCATGGGCCTGAGAACAATCCTGACAAGGCTGAAATGTGTTGCACAGCCTTGACGTCAGAGCACATGAACACTCTGTTGGGTAACATATTGAAAATCATCTATAACAACCTTGGTATTGATGAAGGAGCCTGGATGAAGAGGCTAGCAGGTAAGATGTGAAAATAAATCAGCTGTCAAACAAATGTGTGTGTATATTCAGAATGTATATACACACAGAGAGACTCTGAATCTCTCTGTATTTACCCTTTTAAAGCTGGAATAGAAGAACACTCATATTTTTACATTTTTAAACAATACAGATCTGGATGAACCAGAAATACCAAGTATAAAGAAAAAGCAGTGTAAGCAGTGTGTTTTAATCTCTCTATAAGTAATGTAGGAAGTACCTTAGAACATTTCTTTTTCCATAGAATATACACATGTACCTTTTGCAGTAAATTAAATTCAAGGACTATAGTATTTTAGCCCCATTTTCATTACATAGCAAATTTTCATTTGCAGGCATTATACAGTTCCTTGCTGTTCTGTATGAGTGCTGGATCCTTAAAACCTGGGTTTGAAGGAATATATCTAACATATATTCATTACAAAGAAATGTTGAAATTCTCATGTCATTTTAGTAATAGTTACATTGACTATCATCTCGTGAACACTTGTAATTAATTTTAAAACACTTTAATTCTCAGTGTTACAATCTCTGAGGAAAAGTCACTTCAGTGGTGTAGATTCAATTTTTCAATTAGACTTTCTTATGACTTTCCAGTATTTACTGTACTAGTAATTTTATCCATGGCAGCATTCAGAATGCCTAGTGTTTTGAGAGTTAGCAATGTAATGCACTCTAAGAATAGATAGCAACTGCCTAAAATTCTATGTAATTTAATCAGTGTGTTACAAATGGTTTGGTACCAATGGGCCCAGTTGAAGTGCTAATTTACATAACTGCTCTTATGAGTAGATTTTCAAAAAGCTTGTGCTGACAAGTCTGAAATGAATCAATTGAATCACTCCCATTTGTGTCTACATACAAGACTTAGTGTGCAGAAGAAATACAGGCAAGATGTTTCCATGGGTTTTCAAATAACCAGAGCATGCTTTCCAGCTCCCCTTCGCTCGGGCAAGTTTCAAGCCAGGAGCCAGCAGCTGAGAAAACTTGTGCATGCGCTATGTAGCTATATTTGTATCCATCCATACCATTAAACAACTTTGGCATTGCTCAATAAAACTATGCAGACAAATACCATGCTGACAGAATTCCAGTAAAGAGGTGTTTCAAGTTTTATGATCTTGCAGCCTTAGTCTGTGAAGTTGCAATTTCTGCCCTCAGACAAAGTGAATTGACTTTGTGAAATCCTGACCACATTTAATTCTTGGCAAAACTTCTGCTGATTTCAATGGGGGCAGGATTTGGCTCTGTAGCATAGAAGTAAGATTCAAGAAAGCGGGAAAAGGTAAAAGATTTTAGTTATATTTTGTGGCCAGGTATATATTATAATATTCATTGCCTTAAATAGTGTTTTCCCAGCCCATCATAAGTAAAGCGAAGCCACAGCTCTTAAAGACACACTTCCTTCCACTGATGGATAAACTAAAGAAAAAGGCAGCAGTGGTTGTATCGGATGAAGAACATCTAAGAGCAGAAGGCAGAGGTGACATGTCGGAGGCTGAACTGCTCATCCTAGATGAGTTCACCACTTTGGCACGGGACCTCTATGCCTTCTACCCTTTGTTGATTAGATTTGTGGACTATAACAGGTATGTGGAGAGGAATAGGTCAATGAATCTCATAAAACCTTCCTTTTTATTGATACCGCCTCTTGTCCCTTGATGTGCCTAGCACTGAATTAAAGTGGCTTTTACTCAGTCTGACAATCTTGCAGTTGCTCAAGCTAATGCTTTCTGACTTTTAGGAGGAGCTGGGGGCTTTTTGAGAAGAAAACAAAACAAAATTTCAGTCCAGATCTATTGGATTAGAATTAGGATTAATATTAAAGGTTTGTAAGGGTTTGAAATAGGACATCAAAAAGCCACAGCTACCAGAAAGGATTAAAAGCATATATTATTGGTTTTGTTGACTTGTATCCTTGTAAAATGTTGAGAAATTATTTCAAAGCATTAAGACAATGAGGATTATCCCCTTTTTCACCTTTTTACCAAATTTTAGGGCAAAATGGCTCAAAGAGCCCAATCCTGAAGCAGAAGAGTTGTTCCGCATGGTGGCTGAGGTTTTCATTTACTGGTCAAAATCTCATGTAAGTAATTCCTTGGTAAATACTTCTTTTTAATGAGGCTTCTTAATAGGTAGATCAGTTATTTAGTGGTTATATTTGTCAAACACATTAATTACAAGTGAAACTGCAGATGGGAAGATATTAATGAGTCACATTTCTAATACTTTTGAAATGGCAGAGAAAATAAGAGAGTTGGATAGGTTTTTTGTAACATAGTAAATTGATTAAAGATATTTTTCTTACAGATTCTAGTTTGTTTGTTATGGGTTTGTTATTTGGGATTTTTTTTTTTAATGTGTTAAACTCATTGCATTTTGTATCCTTACCATTTTTTTCTTTTCAATTGTTTTAACCCCATAGCCTTTTTGTAGTCACACCTAGTAAGTACTGATATTTCTTAAGTAAAACCTGATTCAGTGAATACTGGAGCACAAAGAATTAAAAACCCAAAAGAATCAAATTGCTTTAAGGCATTAGATCTTTGTATGGACTCTTGTCTATATGAAATTTCTTTATTTGCTATAGCTTCAATTGTCTCAAGTCTGGGGAACATGATACCTTATAGCTTCAGTACTTGTGCCTGAATTTGGCTGTAAGATTTATTGTAAACAACACTGTGCACAAAAAGTGATTACACTGTAGGTAGATACCAGATAATGAAATCACCTGTATATTCATAATTTCAGTATTTTATTTAAGTATTTTCTTGTGTACCTGAATATAGTGGAAGTTTATAATGGGGAAAAATGAATTATGAATTTATTAGTAAGGGAAAACCTGTACAATATTTTAATATTGAATTGGAGGAGGGGTGAGTTTTTTATCATATCTTTTTCATAGCTAGAGAAACGTTACCTTCTCTCTAACATGGAGAAAATCCCCAAACATAGACTACCTGAGTTATGCAATGTGAATGAAGCTGAAATTCAAGGACATTGTTGATCACCTGTTAATTTTTACTGCTCTTGTCTTAACTTGTGGATTTTACAGATTTCTACTTAATTTGTACTTTTATTTAAGGTATGTTTAGATAGATGACTCGTATAAATGCTTCTAACTGAGATTTTTATATTTTCAGAATTTCAAAAGGGAAGAGCAGAACTTTGTGGTACAAAATGAAATCAACAACATGTCTTTCCTTATCAGTGACACCAAATCTAAGATGTCTAAGGTAGTGTAATCATATTTTTCTCTTTGTGAAGGGAAGGAGTCAGCAAGATTCCAGAGAAGCAGCTTTTATTGTTTAATTTTTTTGTTTGATTTTTTTTGAGGGGAGGGGATTTGCTTTTGGTTTTGTTTTTTTTTTTTTCTGGTGAAGAAATCTATTGAAAACACTGGGTTGAGATGCAAAAGGTAGTCATTTGAGTAACACATTACAAAATATTGGCAATGTTAAAATGCCAGTTCCCCTGGATGAGGTCACACCTGTATAGGTAATAAGGAAATTGTCAAACCAGAGACAAGTACAAAGTTGCTAGTAAAATTCTTTTATCTAATATTGGATTTGGTTTCTTTTTAATCTTTACTTTATTCTGCAGGCAGCAGTTTCTGACCAGGAAAGGAAGAAGATGAAGCGAAAAGGTGACCGCTACTCTATGCAGACCTCTCTCATTGTGGCAGCACTGAAGAGGTTGCTTCCAATAGGCCTAAACATTTGTGCTCCTGGAGATCAAGAGCTAATTGCACTGGCCAAAAATCGTTTTAGCATGGTAGGTGCTCTTTTTGCACTTCTAAAAGTTAAAAATATTTACTAATCTAATTTTTTTAATCTTTCACCCTGTGCTAATTCTTACAGCGTGATGCAGAGAATCAAGATTATAATTCTGTTTTATAAGGGCACAGTGGGTGATTATGGTTTATATCTACATATTTTCCTCATGGCTTAAAACATTTCAATTTGAACATACTTATGATCAGTATGGATGTATTTCAGAATGATAGGATATGAAAGGAGATAGCATTCAGTAGTTGAACTAGTTATTTCTTTCTCTTAATTTTTAATGCAAAATAGTAGTTTTTATATTTTTATGAAGCTTGAATTTAGTTGGAGTTGTTCTCTAAAGTCTTTTCTAATCTAGTTGATTCTGTGACTCTCATAAAATTAAGAACTAGCTGTTTCCTAACTTCTGTGCCCAATATAACTAATTCTTTTTAATCACTCTCATGTGAATGAAAGAATTTCTGTAGGGATAGACTGTTTCAGAAGTGATTCTTTTGGGTATATACTCACAGTGCAATACTTTGATTTTAATTTTGAATATACTCCTTTTCTCAAGCTATAATACTTTATACACTCTAGGGGGTTATAGGATCATTGGACTGCTGAACTGAATCCTATAAAGGATGCTATGAAAGAGCTCTGCAAAAAAAGAGAACTCAAATCATAAAAGGCTCTGTTCATGTTATTGACTTTATTTGGTCAAACTTTCTGTCTGTGTATGTTAGCAATTTGAAGTCAGGTTCGCATTAAATGTGCTGCTGTGATCAGATATGTATGATGACATCCAGTACTTGATCCTGCAAGCTTGGTTAAGAAAAGGTTTGTCTCTGATATATTTCTCAATCTTTCACATTGTCAGTTTCATTCATCATCTTCTGAAGCCCAAGGTTGATATTTATATGAATCATAACGTTTCCTAATTACCTTCCATTCTTAATTTATATGATTTGTAATCTATTGGCAGAAAGACACTGAAGATGAAGTACGAGATGTCATCCGTAGTAATCTTCACCTTCAGGGCAAGGTAATCTATGTGCAGCTTTTAAATTTGATTTTTCTTCCTTTATATTCATTTGTCGGCGCTGTATAATGGCAACCTGCCTTGGTTTATTAGGATAACTTGTAGTCCCTTATTCTCTTCTGTCAAGTAACTTGTTAATATTAACTGTTAAATGTTAGGTTTTTAATGGGTGTTTATGTGCACTATATACAATGATATATAGCCCTTCAAATCTCTCTCCATTCACACCATTAATACAAAGTTGGAGATGAAAGGAAGTTCTATCACTGTTTAAACTGCACCTACTGCTATTTGAGATAAAGTCTGCAAAATGCTCAGAGTTACTTAATATCAGCTTGAAGTGTGAATGAAAAGAAAGCTGCCATTTGGACATACTCTGTAAAGTGAAAAATCTCCAGTTTTCTCAGTTTGGTTCCTGCTTTTCAGCCCTGGGAAAATAAGATATTTTGGGAAAAAGTATAGATTTCTGTTACTGAATTCCAATTAGTGCCAGGTGAATAGCTTTAGGGGAGAAGTCTTGAAATGGCCAGCATAATGGAACTGTTTTATTGATGCTTCAAATAAAGAAAAAGAAGCCAGAATATGGAAGTGTAAAAAAATTATGCATCTTTGTCTCATTATGCAAAAATTGTCTCTACTACTGAAGAAAGATGGAATCGTACCAATGGATCTTGCTTTACTTAGGATTGTCCTCTACCTCCTCCCCCTTCCCCATCTTTTATTCACCTCAAGAGAAAACTGAACTACTGTTTTCTATGCTTATTAAAAGGTCACAAAAGAGTAAACATGATTTGAAAATCTGGTGCTGTTTTTTCTGGACTGTTACTTAAGAATCATTCAGAAGTCTAGATTCCACTGCAATCAGTGCATGGCAGTAATAATTTTTTTTTGATGAGCTGGTAGTGGGATGGTTCTTCCTGAATAATATGTGAAGATTAATTTTCTTCCATCATATTTTCCATATGTCTCTGCCATGTTAACAACAAAAGTGTTTAATCCAGTAGCTTTAAATTATAGTTTGCACATAGAAAAGTTTACTCAAAAGCAAAAGATTTGGTTAAATCCTAAAACCTTGAAATACTTATCCTTATATAGCAAATATTGTTATATACTGAGAAGCAGAAAACAAACAGGCAAAGTACTAGGAAGAAAGCAGTGTTTCTGAAGATCTTAACGAGCAACAGTAATTAAACAATATGAATGCCATGAACATAAAACCTTTGAACATGAGGTGATTTTGTGTATAAACTTCAATACTGTTTTCTTAGTGACAGTGATAGATATTTCTATTCTGGCATTTTCAGTATGTTTACATTGTAATTTTGTGAGCCATGCAGTTACAAGTCTTGCCTGGGATGTTGCTGTTTAGCACTTACCCTCCTGTTTTAACTACTTCAGTTTCTGTTTTGTTTCTTCAGTGATATATTCTGCTGTTAAGAAATTTCTCTCTGTTACTGCTTTGTTGCTGGAAGTCATTATACATCCTAATACCTTGGTCTGTGCTTTCTCTTCAGAAGCTTCCTATGCTTCAATTAAAAGTTTGCTCTTGTTAAGCAACTTACATCTTCTCTGTTTATACTACATGAGAATAAAATTTCTTTTAAATGTCTTAGATCGATGCAATTTCACAATGCCTTGATAATTAAGACAAAAGTAATTTTAGCTAAATCAAAATCCACACTGTTGGATTTTCCAATTGTAAACCTTTCATCAGTGACTGTAGAAGTTCCTATATTTGAATGAATTCCCAGTGGAAGATGAAAATCTGAAAGAGAACGACATAAAACATAGATAACAAAACTAAACTGCTGTTGTAGTTAGCTTTATTTTACAGCTGTTTACATATTGCTTTAATAACTTTTAAAAGCTCTGATTTAGACCTGCATGTGACAAGTAGTTAACTGCAGACAAAACTGTGATTTATCAGTGACACATTCTAGAGTTAACACTAAATGTGTGTAGCTAATTACTTAAAGTATAATGTCTAAAGTTAAATTCAGTAATTATGCACAAATTGCAATACAATTTATTCCATAATTCTCTGATGTTGTTAGATTCAGTCACTATACAGTCAAGATGATGTTTCTTGTTAGAAAAAATGATGCCATCATGCATAACTGCCCTTTTGTTGTCTAATTGAATCAGATATAATGGAATGAGGGCCAAATGGTCTTATAAATTGAAACTATTATTTTCTACTATGAATTAATATGTAACTTAGTTATAGTGGTGTTTGTGTAAAGTGGCTTTCAAAATATGGGAAAAATACTGCTTTTTGAAAGGCTGGTTTGCTTCCAACCATAGCAATATTCTTTCTTTAAATGGTGTTTTCTGTTAACCACTTCTTCTCACAGACAGCTAACATTCTGTTATTTACATTTAAGAGCTAAAATGCAATTTATCTAGATTCCTTTTTGGAGTACTACACTGTTAAAGAATCATCCTTCTGAGTCTTTAGCTATTAATGTTATGGCGTCTAGTTCATGCATTTGTCTACCTTTGTCTACATTTGTCTTCACCCTGTTTCTGTCTTTCCTTTCCTTGCATGCCTGCATGCTGTTACTCAGTACCAAGCCTTTTATTTCAAGAATTTGATGATGAAACTTGCATTCATTTTGACATGGATGAAGCTCAAGTCACCAAAATCTTCTTCCAGCCATTCTAATTCACACCTTGAAATGCCAACTAATCATGCCCTTAGAAAACTACCTATTCAAAAAAGCTGTACCTTGATAGAATGTGAGGAGTCCTCAGATCAAAAGACATCTCCACCTGTGATTAAAAAGTCTTTTGTGGACTATCCATTCATGATGATCCAGTCAAATGCTCAAACAAAGACTGTGGATGTGCCAGTTGTTAAGAAATGGAAAAGCCGAAAGGTGGAAGAAATGCCTGCAAAATGTGGCTTTCTAGGTTGTAATAAACTATTAATGAACGACTGTGTAAGTTTTTAATCATTCCTGGAACTTGAGTAAACCTTGTATCGGAATATGTTTTGAGGAGATAAATTAGCATTATTGTCTCAAGCACAAATTGAAATCTGGGTTCACAAAGTTTTAGACAAGTAAGTGTTGAGTTCAAGCCCTAGGGAAATCTGTAGGGTTTAGCCCCCTGAGTTCTCAAGCCATCTGGGCCAGTGTGTCTGCAACAGCAGCTGCAGAATCAGGAATGATCACTTGCCACAGTTCTTAGTAAAATGGGTCATCAGTGTCATTGGCACAGTAAATGGTTGCAAAGTGTGTTGCATTAGTCTTGATTAGCAGAAGGACTGGGGAGACAAAACAAACCTAAAAGAAAACACCAGTTGTAAAACAGAGAATTACAAATTAATGAAGTAGAAAAAATGAAATGTAAAGAGAAAAACTTGGTAAAAACCGTTTTGCTTCTTAAAGTTCTTTATAATTTGTAGGCTGATAAGCAAATGCATCTGAATTTCAGTTTTCCAAAGTAACTTCTAATTTTTTAGCTAATAATCAGTAAAATGAGGATTTTCTAACGATTAAAGAAAAATTTTAAAATAGATGTAAATAATAGCAATACTACTAATTTCCATGACTGAAAACTAAGTAATCCCAACTAATAGAGCTACTCTTAGTGTTGTTTCATTTAATAATGGGAAAGGCAGTGTACTACATTATGTCTGTGTACCTCATACTCATTACTTTTCCTCAAATACTATATTCATTGCTGGTGCCAGTGCTATTTGTTGACCAATGATTTTTTGCTATTGGTATGGTTATTAGTGTTTTAGTTCTGTGGGACAGGTCACCCATAGAAACTGTGGATACATCATCTCTGGAAGTATTCAAGGCCGAGTTGGACATGACTTTGAGAAATCTGCTCTTGTGGAAGGTGTCCTTGTGTATGGCAGAGGGGTTGGAAGTAGATGGCCGTAAAGTTGCCTTCCAACCCAAAACACTTTGTTTTCCAGAAGCTCTTACAAAGCATTGCACAAATTAGTCTTGTTCTCACAGTGTAATGGATGCTGGATGGGTTATGTAAATCTGTAAGTTAGCCATATAAAGTGTTTCAGTTTACCTTTGAAGCTGTTTCTCTACTAATTAAGCTGTTTGGAGCATCTTGCCTTGGTGACATGTGAAATCTTTCTCCTGCAGCTTGAGGATCCTGCCATTAGATGGCAGATGGCACTTTACAAAGATTTGCCAAACAGGACTGAAGATTCCTCAGATCCAGAGAAGACTGTGGAAAGGGTCCTTGATATAGCTAATGTGCTGTTTCACCTGGAACAGGTTAGACACATTTTACCAATTTCATTGCTTCTTAATCTAAATAAAAGTATTCCCCCTTTTATTTGTACTTTCACCTGCTGTATTTAATGTTATAATCTTTTTTCTTTCTTTTGATAGCTACTGTTTACATGCTTAATCCTGTGTTTTGTAGTCCAGTATTATGGTCATATCTATCTTGCAGTGTATTTGCAGCAGCTCCAACAATTTGTTTGGCCAATATGGAAAACTCATATATTCCTTGCTGCATTCAAGAAACAGCAGAAGCAGGCTGGAGGAATTATTTTTTTCTGAAAAACTCTGTCAGAAACTTTAAGTTGCTTCAGAATCTGGCAAAAAACTCTATTGTATTATTTAATGGTTTTTGCATTAATATATGAGCTTCTTATGTGGCCTAAACTGCAATAACTTTTATTTCTGTAATTTTGTTTTTTATTTTGTGTCCTTTCCATATTTTTTAAAATATGAAGTTTAAAAATCTCCTATATGAATACATCTTACAGGTCAAAGACTAGCTGATAAGTTATTTTTGTGACTTTTCTTTGAGTTATTCCCTATTATGCACTTAAGATTTATTATGTTTTTTTTCTTTTTAACATGTAGTGAAAAAACAGGACAAACTTGAAGGTGTTCCTAATAGCAGACATGAATATATCTGGTTGCAGACCATACGTTACAAACTCTCTTCATATAAATTTTACTTTTTTTTTTCCTTTTCAAAGAACATTTGAAAATTCAAGGTTCTCTTGCATTCTCATTAGATTAGCTGGTTTCATTCAAAAAGTTTTCAGATCCAATGTCAAGAAGTTTCCTCACTGTCAGGAAGTCACTGGCTCAGTCAATAGGAACCTGAGAGATATGTGATGTGCTCTTATACACACTCTGCAGAAGGTGTGTTGATCTGAATATCTGTGTCCTGTCTGTTGCATCGCACAACTCTTCTTCATATAGTTTGCCAGCCTTGATATGGATTTGCTGCAAGTTCAACAGCCTTACACAGTTTGGTAGAAAAGAATAAAGAGGAGTCACTAATTTTTACCTGTTGCTGAATTTGCAGGGAGCAAGCAAAAAGGGATAGAAGTATAGAAGTAAATCCTTGTCAATCATGGTTTGCCTCTGAGAGAGAGCGAGAGAGGAGAATGGGTGCTGATTTGAAAGGATATAGGTTTGCTCTGAGGAAAGAAGACTAGAGAAAAGCTAGAAGTATGAGGGGGAGGGAGGGAAAGGTTTTCTCTTCTACCTTGGTTTTATCAAAGTTGACTGAGATGATCCAGCAATAGTACAGAACAGGATGGATTCCCATCCAGATCAACATTAAAGATCAATACTTCTGATCAGACTTAAACAATGACTTGTTGACAAGTTTTCTGCCTTTTTTTTTCCTTAATGGCTGCCTTGCACCTATTTCTCAGGAGCTTTTGTTACCTAAATGGGAAATCTGGTCTTTAAGTCTTTAAAACTTAGTGAATATATGAGCACTGCATCTGTTTTTATGACAATCTTGTGTAATCCTTTGCTCTCTGTATACAAATACTCTGTTCTCCATATATACTTTAATAGTTTTCTGTATTGCACTGGCAATGAATGACCAGTCCATTCTTTGTGTTTTCTTTCCATGCAGACCTAACTTCTTTGTTTTTAATGTTTTCAGAAATCTGCTTGTGTAGGCCGAGGCTATTTCTTTTGGGAAAGTATTGAGGGTTTTATAATTGTTTGTGAAGATATTACTAATTACCTAACTTTCATATTTGGATTTGTCTGACTTTTAAATAGTAGTGCTGGCACTTGTTTTTGTGACTGTAAACATGTTTGCAATGAATGTTTTTTTGTCTTTCCTCTTAAAAAATATTTTTCTTTTCTATTTTACCTTTTATGAAGAACCTATTTAAGATTGCTCCTATTTAATCTTACAAGTTTAATTCTATATTTCACTGAATGGCAGTGTTTTTGTCTGTTTAATTAAATGTTCATTGTTTAACTATTAATATTTTTTTGTATTTCACTAAACTGGATAACCAAATTTGGATTGAATTTTGAGTCTACATAAATATCAGAATTTTCACTGCATTTTTTTCATATAATACTTGATTTTATTGCAAGGGAGAATTAGCAAGACTTTTGGGGTAGAAATGCTAACTTCCACTGGCTTCTTTTGATGCTCTTGGAACACAGAGCAGTGTAGTTGTTTGTAAAAGAAACAAACCACCCATAAAAAACCAAACAGCCCACTCCAAAGTTCAATTCCCCTTAACTCTACAACAGCTGCATAGGTTAAATCAAATTATATAATTTTTATGGAAGATGTGTAAAATAAGTCACAGAGACTAAATAGGCTGTGGGAAAGGAGTGATCTCTAGCACAGTCTGCAGTCATGGTTCCCAGTTATCCAGTCAGGTTATATACAGAAGTATGCAGGTGCTCTTCAGCACCACAGCAGTGATTTTCTTGGGATGGAAAAAAGAATTAAAGGTGGAAGAAGAAACCATAAAGGCATAAAAGATAAAGATGGAGCACACCCTATTTCATCTCATGCTGCTGTAGAGCCAAGATGCAGAAAGAGAATATATTTTAAGACAGAGCTTTAGTTTTCTGAAATGTAGCTAAAGTGTTTTGAAGTATTGATGTACATTTGATGTACATTCTGTGTGTGCTACTTCACAGGAAAGATTTAGTCTTGAGTCTTTGTACTTGTCACTCTTTCCTGAAGTTACTTCCTTTCCATCATAACTAATTATGGTAAATATTACAAATAAAAGATTTTTTGTATCCATGAAAATTTCTTTAACAATATTGTCTGAGGCAATGTGAGAATACAATTTACCTGTACATGTGTAAAGAGCTACACATAAAAGCTGGAATGAAAGAAGGCTCTTTGCATTGAAAGTTAAGGCTTCCTGAGAGATAGCCTTATTGATGATAGTGTGCTATATAAAAGATAGCAAAAGTAGAATGAAGTGAAAAAGAAGAATATCTATATCATACCAAGAAAGGGAGAGTTTTGCTTTAAGTTTATTTTCTAAATTCTGATTTTATGATTTGGCTGAATGCTTGAACTCTGTCTAGAACCCTTTTACTGATCTATTATTCTTCTGTTGCTTTTCTACTTGATTTATCTGTTAACTAACATTTTTACTAATATTACTGTTTCCTGACACTAGGGACATTGCCACATTATTTTTCCATGTGTATTTCGTGTAACAGGTTGAGCATCCTCAGCGGTCCAAAAAAGCAGTGTGGCATAAGCTGCTGTCTAAACAGAGGAAAAGAGCAGTAGTGGCCTGCTTTAGAATGGCACCGTTGTATAATCTGCCAAGGTAAGAGCTGTATTGTTCTTTCACAAATCCACTGCAGTTCATACAGAGCTATTTGGCAAGCTCAAAAGGAAAAAAAAAAAAGAAAGCCAGTAATTGATAAACTTGGTATTATAGCTTGTATATTGCTTTATTTATTAGGTTTAATTACTTTTCCCCATCTTCTGAAAAGAATAACAAAAAAATAAATTTTCAATTTCTAATTTCAAGTCTAATCCTCAGCTTTAAAAAATGCAATTATTTGAGCACAATCCAAAGTTATCCATTTCTGTTATCTTAATATTTGTATTAAAAATTATAAAAATATTTTATATATAAAGAACATGAAACTCACCAATGTGATAATTTATTTTTTATTTGTTGCATTTAAATTTCTTTACAGTTTTATTTATTATCTATTCCTAAATAATTATTACTATGTTTTAGCAAGTTAGTTTGACACAGTTTTAAATAAAACATTTTAGTATAAATTTTCTTTTTAAATGGGTGCTTTGATAGGTTTTAGCATAGAACTTTTTCTTCCCTTTTAAATTATTATTGTAATGACTGGACAGTTGTTCAAGCTAAATGAAATTCATATTGGCCAAAACTTCTTTTTACAAGTTTACAGCTTTTGTTTTAAATGTTCCTTTTTAGACACCGAGCCGTCAATCTCTTTCTTCAAGGCTATGACAAATCTTGGATTGAAACAGAAGAACACTACTTTGAAGACAAACTGATAGAAGACTTAGCAGTACGTCTGGGTGAAAGGGTCATAGGAATGTATTATGGATTAACATTCTCCTTGTATAGTAATAATTATAAATCTCTGAAGTAGCTAAGATATCACTTAAGCTGTCTCTACCCAAAGGGATGAGCTATAACCAAGTCACTTTGACAGCTTTTTTAAAATTACACATGATGGAGATTCCAAAATCCCCTCAGGCTCTTTGCTTCAGGGCTTCAATAACCTTTTATAAAGCTTTTTTTCCTAAATTACATATCAATTGGTGTCATTCCCCTATCTCTTATCTTCTGCCCTGTGGAGAACTTGAACAACCTATTCCCTCCTGTTTTGCAGCTAACTTTTGTGTATTTGAGGACTACATAATCCACATTAAAGCCATTTAAGTCAAAAGGTTAGAATATGAAACTAGAGGAATCTAGTCTTAGATCAGTCAGTTCCTTAGAACCTGTCAGAGTCTACTTCTTCACAGAAGAATCCTCTTGGCAGGGACATGAAGATTTTTCCCAGTAGTGAAGTGTTAGAGACATGTCTTTAGCCTTGCAAATACCTACAATGATTTCCATTTAAATCTGGGGTCCTCATCCCTTTACAATTGTCTCTCTGAAAGGTAGCTTTTTCACAGATTGGGCAAGAAACTAGGAACTGATTCAGTCCCTGGGAGGTCCAACAGAACACTATCTGAAATAAGTCTTTTTATTGTAAGGGGAGCCTGCTCTCTGTAATAGAGAGAGGAAGAAAACCATAAAATTTCAATTAGCAAAAAAATTAATAGTCTGCTTTTACTGCTTAAAGCTTATGCTTAAAACCACTCACCCAAGTTGTAAACAATTTTGAAAATTAGGATCGAAATAGTGAAAGGGAAATCAGCAGCAATGAGCTCAACACAGACAGACTTTGGAAGTTCAGTTTTGCCAGCACACGTGCAGAATTAATTTCTAGTGGCATCCTTATTTTACAAACAATATTATTCTTACTCTGAAAATACGAGACTTCTACAAATGTTTACTTTGTAAACAGCCTTTTAAACTGATATCCTTATGTATCCCAACACAATGCAAGTGTTTTAAATAGTGCAGGTTCAGTCTCAAAAATAATTCTATTTTAGCAGTTGGGAGCATGTGTGTGCAGTGGAGCAACATAGGTCTCTGCACGTGCGCGTGTAAGTGCAGGTGTGTGCATGTAAGGAAATAGCCCAGCATGGTAATTTGGCTTCACTGACATAAAGGATTATCTCCTTACCTCCATGATGAGCCCATATATCTGCTAAGTTTATTAATAACTCCTTGCCAACCAGTAGCTCGAGTGAAAAACTTTCTCAGAGGACAGAAACAGACTGACCTGGCTTTTTTAATCATCCTTTATTTTAAAAAAGGAAAAAAACCTACAGTAATTTCCTTTTAATTCTTCAAATATATGGATTTGGGTGTTTCCATTGCTCTCTTCGGGAGACATGTATTGCACCTTTTGTTAAAAAACACTAAACTCCATCTGTCTTTTAAATAAATTTGCATCACATTCTTGCTGCCTTAGAGCACTCACTCACAGAAGTGTGAGAATTTGAGTTTCAGCTTTGTGGATTTGACACAGGATGTTTTGTGGACGTGATGAAAGATGTGTTTGTGTTGCTGGTGAAGTTTCCTCTTAGGGAAACTATACCCTGGTTGAGCAAGGAATTAAAAGTTTATTGAACTGTCAAGATGGAATCACAGCCTAGGCTAGGGTGGCAGAACTGGAAGGGGAAAAGGGGGAGCCTTGGGCTCTCTGATGTATTCTTGAAACGTTGTCTGAAGTTTCTGGACTGTTCACATATTAAATGGGAAAGTTAATTGATCCAGGACCCAGAAACCATAGGCAAGATCCCTGTCCTTTAACTCTCTCTAGTTAGTACACTACAATCTTTTATGCCATGGTGAGTTCTTTCTCAATACTGAGAACCTTGACCATTCTTTTCTGCTAAGTAAAAATTATTGGAAGGACCAAATACAGTCAAAGCTATTTTACTGCTGACTTTGCCAGATCCTGGTGATTTATAGACTGGTGGTAAAAGCTTTTTCTGGGATTTGGGAATTGAGCATTTCCCTCACATAAAAGCAGAGAACTGAACTTGCAGTTCTTCTCCCTGAATCTTCTCTCCTTAAGTCTGTTATACAAAAGTGAATCTTCTTCTTCCATTTGTGAAGTTAAAGGATAAAAGAATTCACTTGTGCTCTTTTTGAGGAGTTTAATTGTGCTGATTCTTAATTCTGATTCAACATATCAATCCTCTGAGGCAACTAGATTTTTATGTTTGATGTTAGCATCATAAGGTATTCAGCACTTTTTATTAATTGTAAAAATCCTTCTGCTTAAATAAACAGGATATATGAACACTTAAGCTTATTTGACATAATTTTTGGTGGATGTTATTGGACATAATAAATTCTAAGAACAATCTGTTTAATAGAAATTTAGATTATATAAAATATTAATAATACAAATAAATTATATAAAATAATATTTTTTAAGTCTACAAGATTTAGAAATGGCAGCCAAAACTTACCCAACCTATTTGTTTTACCCTCCTATGTTACATTCAGGTAAAGCTTTTTGTTTTACACTTAAATAATTATAGGGCAAATGTCTCAAGACAATTAATATTAAGCATACTTATTTGCCAGAAATGCCAGAAAATCACTGATTCTAGTATTCATGCTGTGCTTAATAATGTGTTCTCCTTAACTCAGTCATTGGTGAATTTGATCCTCCATTTAATTTCAATAAATCTATGTGAACTAGTAACACATTAACACAACTTCTGCCCTTTTGTTTCATCAGTTTTTAAAGCATTAAGGAGATATCCTGGTTGATAACATTATGAAGTACAGAATACTGCCAGTTAATTAAAGAGAAGGTCAGCGTTCTAAATGAGATTGAAATAAAGAGCAGGGGAAGACATCCATAATTGTTCTGGTCTTGTTATTGATACTGTAAATATTATCACATACTGAAAAATGTGAAATGAACCTTGTGTGGCCATCATAGAATGGCACATGGAACAAACATTTTGCATAGGCATCAGCTGAAGGGAATTCTCAGCTGCAGCCAGTCATGTTTGGTACAGCTGCATGAGAAAGGTGGACTTCACAGGCCCATAGAAATAGTAGTATTCATAGAAAGCTATAAGCATTCCCACAGGAATCTCTCTGGCATGCAAAATTTGTTTTCTTAATAGACAACAATCCATTTTCCTCGTATCTCTGATACGAGTGGCCAACCCATCCTTATTGCTTAACAGATAACATATGGTGATATAATAATGTATTACTCATCCTGTCTTATCAATGCATGGAATTCTTTTTATCTGTATTTTGGTGTATAGTGCTAGATGAAAACAAGGGCAAAGAGTGGGCATATTTTATTCAACCAATTTTCTTTGAGCTTCTATATTCTTCATAGAAAAAAGTGTCTGGATGAAGCAATTTTGTTAATAACTTGATAGGCAAAAGTTGCTTTCTGAAAATGTCTTTTGGCAAACATTAAGAAGTCAGAGATTTGTATAGATGCTTTTCAGAACACTCCTTTCGTTGTTGTCATTCTAGTATTTAGGACCACATTTTCTTTCAAAGAAAGCCAACTGAAGCTGCCTAAAACTGAAAGAAAAATAACCACATGAAAAAAGAACCCTCTTTATGCATTTATATTTATTATTGAATGATATCTAATATTTTTTGTACATTATTGATTGTACATGTCCTAAAATTCTACATCCTGCCAACATTAGTGGAGCTAATTAGACTGGAGCTGTCTAAAACTGTTGGTAAGCTTCAGGTTTGGATTTCTTCTCCCTCAAAGTCTCTCAGAGTTTCTCAGTGAACGTTATACCTAGCATAGACTTGAAACAGGATTCTCATTTTTATCTGATGAAGCTCGTTAACATAGCAACAGACAGTATGATAATAAATGATGGCATGTGGTTACCACTAGTTCTGGATAACAGAGTAAGACTGAAGTTGTTTTCTGAATCTAGGGAAGAGAGTTGATTTTTATGAGAAGAAATCCAAAGCTTTGCAAGGGGCATCATCTTTGTAAGTCTTCATGGTCATAAACACAGTCAGGGTTCAATTGTGTCATACTTTGCTTGGAAGTTGCTTCCTCCTGGTTGTTCAAATCAAAATTACCTATGTTAATATTAAATGTTTAGAAAATTGCACAGAGTGAAACATTTTTCACTATAGAGAATTAAATACACTTTTAAATTATTTTTTTTCCCTAAAGAAACCTGGAGAGGAACCACCAGAAGAAGATGAAAGCCTTAAAAGAGTTGATCCTTTACATCAACTAATTCTGCTATTCAGTCGAACAGCCTTGACTGAAAAATGGTAGGGATGGTGTGAGACACTTCAGAGTGTATGCAGATTTTCAGATTACTCCTGTATTTGAAGTCATATATGTCTCTTTACAAGTGAGATTGCATAAGCTAGGCCAAACTGTGTGTATGAACATCCGGTGAGTTTGAGTTACACTCAAACCTTTTTAGCTTGTGGTATGTAAAGAGATTTTAATATGACTTTTTCCACAGCTATGAATACTGTGTTCAGGGCTCACTACTCCTCTGTCTTCTATGTTCCCTATTGACAGTTACATTCTGAATATGAAATATATTCCAAGTATACTTAAAAATTAACTATATTCACTTTACTGGAAGGTGTTTATGAATTTCTGAGTACTGTGTTAGTAGCTGGCTATACTTTTCTATTTGTATAAGTTAATAAAGTCTTCATTTTCCAAAAAAACTTTAGTAATTATTTATGAGCATAGAAGTTATTTTAAAATATTTTTAAGATGTTTAAAAATATTTTGGCACTTCAGTTCTACCTTAAATAATCTTCCTCATTTTACCTTTCCTCTGTCTGTTAACCAGCAAACTGGAAGAAGATTTCCTGTATATGGCTTATGCTGACATTATGGCAAAGGTAACTTGTTTGATACCTATTGCTTATTTTGTGCTTTAATTAAGTTAGTTTAGAAGATCAAGATAATTAATTTGTAAAGTGTTATCCATAAATTGTGAGTTATCAGCAATGTTTTCTTTCTACATGGTATCAGAGTTGCCATGATGAAGAAGATGATGATGGTGAAGAAGAAGTGAAGAGTTTTGAAGTAAGATTATACTTGTTTTGTTTTTCTTGTCATGTTAGACATTATTTCATAGCTTCCAGCTGACATTTATGTTTTTTGGTTCATGGCTTACTGCAGCTTATTATGCCAGTGAACTGCATGTCACAAGCTGGATATGGCAGATATAAGTCCCCAGATTAATATTAGTGAAATAAAACCATGCACAGTATTACATACGATTAAATAGAGAATAATTTAGTAGATCTTATGCATTTATCTCATTTAAATTTAACTTTTTAGTTAGATATTACAGATAGTAACTTAGTCTAAAAGTCTGATAATAACAGACTGAATCTTTTAAATTATTCTGCCCTACTATTAGTTTACGTTTTTAAAATACCATAATACTACGTTTTGCTGTAGTCATTTACATTCAGTAACTATAATTCATCCAGTAGTTTTATGTTCATATATGTGTTAGTGCTTCTTAATAAAATGTGGTGAACTTCTGTTCATTGGTACTGCTAAGAATTTTTGCTTGTGTTGACAATAGGAGCTTTATATTTATTACTGTTTAATGTTGAGTTTTTAGTGATCATCACTGTTTAAGGATATACACATGAGTTAATTACAAGTGTAAGAGATGAGTCCTTGTCCTGTGTTTGCTCTGGGATCTGTCTCTCTTTTTCCATTAATAAAAAGAAATTTGTCTCTATTGAGGGGCACTGAGGGAATTAGCTCTTAAATATTTTTAATATTTTAATGTGTTTTGGCATATTACAATTCTGATATTAAAAGGTGTCTCTTGTGTCTTTCAAATCAATTAGTATTTACATTTCATATCTCTACTAAAACACAGAAACATGAAATAAATACTTTTATTATTTTTTTTTTAATTCTAACTATAAGGATTGATTTGCTGTAAAACTATCTGTGCTGTTCTGATTATTGAGGAGTGGTTTGGGTCATTTTTACTTTTACTCCATTGTTTTATGGACATAGAATGTTCTTTATGTTTTCTACATGATGCTACATGATATAGCACTGAATTATTTAAGTACATATTCCCTATTTGACTGTATAAAGAAATCAGAAAGAATATAAATACTAAATTCTTTTCAATCACTCAGAAGTCCAGTTGAGTTACAAGTAATATCCTCAAAATATAAAGTTTTGTTTCTTGGTAAATATCTCATTATGAACCCAAATTTCAGCGTGTTTTTCTGAATTTTTTTTCTTTTCCCCTGGGAATGCAGTATATGACATACCACTGACAGAGACTATTCATGCCTATAGGGTCTTAGCAGTTAGCCTCTATATGCCTGTTAGATATCAAAAGTCTCATGCTTATAGATATGAAAATTTTTAAATAGGAAGTCATTGAGGTGTATGAAAAATCTATCAGTAAGAAATTTTTTAGTGCTCCTTACCTAAATTGTAACGGGTTCTTTGTTTAGCATTCAATTTTTTTGTCTTGAGAGAAGATCCTATTCATTTGTTTCTCTTTATTATTTTTCCTGTAGCTGTGAAACTTATGTTTAAATAATGTATTTGTATGTTCAAAAGACAATTTTGTGTATGTATTTGGTCAGTCACCTGCAGAAAAAAATTTGGACTTCTTTTTCTTATTACTATTTCGCTTCTTGTCCTTGCCCTTCCTTAAGGTGACAGGATCACAACGAAGCAAGGTAAAACAAAAAAAAATATGTGTGTATTTGTCTGGGTCTAATTTTGTGATTTTTCAGGCCCAACATCTTGGATAAGTTCAACTAAGGGGTCTTGATATAATTTTTAACATTTCAGTTTCAGCATGACATCTCTACCAAACCCTTTTTGTGCGCAAGCTCTTTAAAGATTTCAGGAATTACTTATGCAGAATATGCCGTGTAAAATTGTGATACTGTTTTGGGGAAAACAGTGTTGTTTGGCTTGTTCATTTTGTTTTGCTGTTCATGCCTTTTGTGCATCAGTTATGTTTCTGGTTTTAACTTAATTTTAATTAGTAAAACAACTTATGCGGTTATCAAGGGAAAGTTGAACTTTTCTTCTGTATCTTAGCAGAGACACGTTTCTGATGTAGTGGTAGAATTCTGTTTCCAATATTTGTCACAGAGAGAGCATCAATCATAGTTCATGTCTGATTTAGATCCTTTGGAACTGAGTTCTCAGCCTTCCACGTTATAGTTTTGGACAGCAACTCCTTAGATACTCCTTACCTTAAATGATTCATAGTTCTTCTATGTTTTCTCTAAGAACATAGAGGCAATAGCTCTGAAACTTCATTGTTAATTTTTTTTATTGGCTCTGTTTCTTACTCAGCCTTTTGTGTGTCATCATGAAAGCCTCACCATTTGTTTCTGAAAGGTGTTCCATGGCTATGTAGCTGACTACTTGCCTGCTTCATGCAGGTCAGTTCCCACTGTTGACTCAGGCCACTTGCTGGTGGTGCTGCAAGGCTGATATTCTGGGAGAAGGTATGGTGTGTGGAGTAGCTAGTTTTTGGTTCTGAGGTGGTTAAATATAGTTATTTGTTCTGTGGTTAATGACAGCTAGAGTTAAGTAAAGATGACTTGCTTGAGATTTGAAATGCACAGATTTAGCTAATGGCCAGACTTCAGTCAGTAACTTCAAATTTCATTTCCTATGGCAATTGTAACCTTCTCCATGGAAAGAAGGAAGGGGATTTTGGTATTTTGTTTGCTAGCCTTCTATTAACATTCAGACCACAAAAGAAAGAGGTTCCCCGGCATCTGTGGGGAGAGATGATGTATTTCAGGATCAACTTTACTCTTACACCTCCAAAAATTTGCACAGGTCTGTTCCATCTTCATATGATAAAGGCATTATTCTGGAAGATGAATGTGCTCACAAAAATTTATTTAAAAGGTATTGTAATTATTTTGAACAAAGTGCATATCAAAAACCCCAAAGGAAATATATAAGGAATCTAATAATATAATTTCTTCTTTTTTCATTCCAATAATTCAGCTATTCAAATGCTACATATCTATCACTCTGCTTACCTTGTTAGCACTAAATCTTATATGCTCCATAAAAATTTTTTTCTTGCTGACTGTGAAGTATTTTAAAAGGGAAAAAAAGCACAACAAGAAATAACCTTTGCTTTCTTCATACATGGCATCATACAGTTGTGCAGATGTGAAACTGTACATACCAGATGCGCGTGTGTTTGTGTGTGAATTTGTGTGTTTCTTCCTGTCTAGTGATCAAACGTCAATGTTGAAGGCAGTTCTTTTATTCTATCCTGTGTATCCATGTGAAAAGTGTGACTGTTCAGTTTGTTTGGGGATAAAAGTCTACTGCTCCTCTAGACTTTAAAAATGTGTGGTGTTTGAAGTCTTGGATCCTTTTGCACTCAGAGCCATAGAGATATTTGGGCAAGCTTAGAATGTGATGAAAATGCTGAGTGTATTTTATTGACAATTCTGTTGCTCATGTCTCATGCAGGGTAGTCTTATTTTTGTACAATTAATTTGAATTGGGTTAATAGTGTGAACAATAGATGCGACAATAATGTTCTCTGTATGTTAGTATGCTCCTGTCAACGTTTACCTGCTAGTATTTGCTTTGAGTTATTACAGATGTCTTTGCTCCTTCCCCTTTGCCTCTAAGTTAGCTTTATGTCTTGTTGAACAGATGCTCAATTGAGCAACCTGTAAAGTTGGTGTCACTGTCTCCTTTGATTCCATCTGATAAGAAATTCTTTTAAATCTAACTGTTTCACTAGATAAATGCAAATAATTTTCTGCATTTGAGTCACTCCTACATATTAATGTGCACTAAATACTTGTAGGATGGTAATTCAAAGAAGGAATCAAAATTTAGCTCTTATTTTTAAACTCATTTTTATTAAATTGATTTAAATTGACTCTTTACAGGAAGAAAAGAAATTGAGGAAATAGAGCTTCCTATGTCAGTTCTTTTCATTCCTGTTACTGGTAGCAACTTTTTTAGTAGACTTCTTTATTCACAAATTTTTTGACAAAATGATACATTGCGCTGTCACTTTCCTCAGACAAAAATTTTCATGGTTCTTTACATACAAATAAGGTCCAGTCCTTTGAAGATGATCACCTGTATCTCTTACTATCACAAATCCTGAATAAACCACTGAGTGTCCATATGCCACATTTTTACAATAAGTAGCTATTTATTCTGTTAATTAAGATCAGACTCCATATTCAATTTATCAATTCTAAGAAGGTAAACATTCAAATAACTATGTAAAAATGTGTTTTTCATCAGTTTTCCCTACATATAATGGATTGTATAGAACCTAATATATGGTTTCACTCCTACTCTACAGAATACGTTATTTATTAATAGAATAGTTTGGGTTGGAAAGGACCTTTAAAGGTCCTTGAGTCCAAACCCTCACAACAAGCGGTGATACTTCAATGATGAACTCCAAAAGAGGGATTTAGGAAAAAAATCATATTTTTTTTATAGAGCAGAAACCAGCATATATTGAACTTAAAGGATTGAAGTGTTTATAAAGATGTATATATAAAAAGGTACAGAAGTATTATGCATGAGTACTTGATATTTTAATTACATAGCTTATACTTATGCATGCCTAAAATTGAAATGAACAGATACCAGTGTAAGTCCTGCATAATAGGATTTGTTTTCTAGACTAAGCAGAAGTCTTGAAAAAATATGAAGACAATTCAAAGGAGAAGCATTCATCTTCTAATAGCTGAGTTGAAAGCAATTCCTGTTATTTATATATTTTTTTTATTTTCTTAAACTTAATTTCATGATTTCATGTTAAACAAAAAAAGCTCTGTAAAAGTAGGATCTTATGCCAGCGGTCTGTATTTTGGAGCTTAGTGGTGGCAGCAAACAAACCTCTCCATATGTCCTAGCTCAAAAGGAGACTCCAATAATCAGTCTCTGTATGAATTACAAGAAAGTTTGAGAATTTCAGTTGTCAACTGAAATTCTTTTTCAGTTAAAGTTTCTTTTTAGTTTTAGCAAGTTTGTTGTCTACAAATTCAAACTAAAATTTGTGGTTTTGCCTGATTTATTTTGGAGTATGATTGCTCATAATGATTTAAACCCCAAAAAACAGAATGAAGTAGAAAATATTTGGATCTCTATTTTCAAAGAATATGATTCAGATGTTTCCTTGGTTTGGTAGAATGCTGGAAAAAGTCTATAATACACGTGTATGTACATTTATAAGCGGTCAACTTTTTCCTATATGAGTGGAAATCATCTAAGATGAAATAGATTTGTTCCTCATTGAGGATTGGGGTTTGGGGTGTGTTTCTTATGTGTTTTTGTTGGTTGGTTGTTTTTTCCGTTTTTTTTTTTTTTTTAATTCTGTTCAGTTATTTTGAATGTTTCATTTAGTGAAGTATTTTTGCTATTGTTGTAATGGCTTGGTGAATGACAGAAAGCTCAAATCATTGGCTAATTAGTTTGGTCCTTTCTTGACTTCAACTGGCTAGCAAGTGGATAAAGTGCAAAAAGCGGAAACTGGTAGCACAGATAACAGTGTAAACAGTAAGCACATCTTAGAGAAATGGGGATAACCTTATTAATTTAGTATGCTTTGTAGGCAATGGGTGGCCCTCTTCATGTAAGTGCTACCATCACATATATATTTATATATATGTATTGAGCTGGCAGGGAGAAAGCAACAGTGAAAATGCATTGTGAAGCCGAAGAAGGAACCATGATCTTTATGGGTTATCATCAAAGAATGGTTGCTTCTAAGAGAAATGCTTGTGGTGTTTTTGTTCGTGAATTGGTTTGGTTTTTGTTTTCTTTTTTGGTCTGTTTTGTTACTAATATCCTACACATCTTGATTTCCATGGGAAATGCCACTTTTCTCATGCTAAGCTGTTTGGCAATGCCTCTTTCTACTGTTCTTCTATACTGCCATTGCAAGAAGTTAGTCTGTAGATTATGCAGATTCATCCTCACTGTAAGCATTCTTATAAATATTTGATATTCTTATAAAAAATGTTGCACAATGAAAGTAGTATAGCTGGTGTTAGGCTTGTGAATAGAAAATTTTGCAATGAAAGAAAGATGAAAAGGTGTTGGGTCTAAAACTAAAAGTATCTAGAAATAGGAAATAGTTTTTAAGAAAGGAAAGACTGATCAACTTTCAGTGGCTTCTGAAGCAATTGAAAATATTTTATTGTAGCTATACTGAACCTGTGATGTCACGGTTTTCTGGTAGTTTGTGTGTGTGTGGTGTGTGTGTGCGCGTGCGTGTATGTTTCTGTTTTGTTTTTGTTGAACTCCCAGGAAGAGGTTTAAACATGAAGGCAAAACTTTCAAACCCTAGCATGGCTAAATACAAAGCAACGCTGCCATTTTTTTTTCCTTTTTGTGCCTCCATCTAGATCTGTCACATAATTTAAAGCAAAAAGAAAGATACAATTTAACCACAGGAGAGCTAATAGTGTGAAAAAAAAAACCCTGATGAATTTTGTTTCCGCAGCACGATATTATCAAAGATTTAAGAAACAAATTTGCCAGCCTCGGCGAGAACTCTCTGGTAACAGCATAAATGTCTGTGTTGGTTTGCTTTTGAGTTAAAGGTTTCTTTTTCATTCATTTGAACATATTTCTCTTTTTTACCTCTTCTTTTTTAATTTATTACTCATATCCTCTATTTAGCAAGCCTTCATTTTTTAAACCTCTTCCATCTTCCAATGTATTTTTTCCGTAACTTGGATGGAAAGTTTATGGCAGCAAAGCTGTCATTCTGGCTACTTCTGCTGCAGCTGTTCCTGCTTCTAGGTCATACATGTTTTGGGCGTTGTGTTTTTGGACATGATACTAACTGATTGTGTCATGTTCCTTTTGAGTAAGCTTTTTACCACGCCATCTGATGGACTCACTGTCATAGGGCTCTATGCAACTTCCATTTTGCAACTTATACTGCTTAGTCATCCTCAATTCTCCAGCAAACTTCAATTAACGTGATGAAAGTTGAAACTCTTCTGGAATTAACTGTGCCTTTATGTTTGCTCTTTATGCTCGTTATGTTTTTGGTAGTAGTTTAAATTACAAAAAAGAAACTTCACCATTGCTCAAGCAACGCCATGCAGTATTGTTTGTTGCCGCTAGAGAATACAAAATATAAAAGCACAGTGTATTCTATCAAATATTCTGTAAGTAGGGGGGCAATCTATATTGTAATATAATGATATGTTTTGAAAAAAATTCTGAGATGTTTCTTTTACTCTGGTATTCAGCAACGACTTACAACTCAAGAGTCACATACTGAGCAGTATGAAGTTATGGTCACACTATAGAAGATTATTAAGAGTATGAACTGTTGCACAAAAACACAGCACAAACGTGCAAGTTTGATACATGCAGTATATATCATGAACATGGGCTTTGAACTAACCTAATGATTCACAATTGAGATGACTCTTTCCAGAGAAACTGCTAAAAGCATAATCAAGAAAAATACCAAGTGGAGATTATTACTTGAACCTGTTAATTATTTGTCCAATAGCCTTGTATGTATTAAAATGGTTCATGATGTTGCCATAGAGCCCATATACTAAGAGAAAACCAAGAACCTTTGGAGGATTGATAGTAACTCAAATCTCATGTTAAATGACCGGAATTTTTATTCAGGAAAAAGAAATGGAAAAGCAAAAACTTCTGTATCAACAAGCCAGACTGCATGATCGGGGTGCTGCTGAGATGGTTCTGCAGACAATCAGTGCAAGTAAAGGTAAGGTTTTGGTGTGTAGATTAAATTTTAAACCTTATTTCTAATAAACTTTGAAGTGATTTTATTTCTTATTGAGCACAACATGCACATGTTTGGCTCTAAGATTCACTTTCAAAATTAACTTGAAATTTCAAAATTTTTGACAGCTAATCCAGAAAAGTATAATGAATGATTTTCATGAGATTATTGTTTCTTTTGTAGTTTTAATTAATTTTTCTAGTGCTAATTTTGAGGATGTGTGAATTACTTCATAGCTTTAGCAGCACTGAATGACAAAATGACCCTTAAATTCTGGAATGTGTACAGTTCTGAAGTAGGTGTGGACTTCAGTTCTTTTGTTATTTCCCATTTGTCAAATAACTGCTTTATTGGTGTACTTTGATAAAACATTTCAGAACTTCAAATGATGATTTTTTCCCTTAGAAACCATCTTATTCTAAGGTTTTATGCTTTCATTTTTTTCTTTTGTGATTTGTTTCCACAATAGTGATGTTTTAAAACCTCCTGATTACAAATTTTTTTTACTGTAGTTAAATGCTTGGGTCACTGTCATTTTCTGAATAAACCAGAAGGAAACATCCAGATTTTCATGCAGAGGGGACATATTGTTAATTTTGAAAGCTAGCTTATCATTGTGAGCCCACCCTTAAATCAACTGTTTGATGCTCTAGTGCTTGAAACATGATTTATATTCACTGAACTTAGTTATTCCTGCCTTATATATTGCTTCTTCTGTGTACTTTGTATGCATTACACTATGTCTGTAGGCACTCATGAAGAAATTAAGGAAAAATAGGTCAGTTTTACATTTCATTGAATGGATAAAATAATTAATAAAACATTATTATTTTTTATATGATCCAAAAATATATTTTATAATATTTTAAGGTGAGATGGGGCCAATGGTTGCAGCAACCCTAAAGCTAGGAATTGCAATCCTGAATGGAGGAAATTCTACTGTTCAGCAGGTAAGGTACTAGTTTCTTCTACCCATTCTAGCCAGTATAGGTCTTTATACCATGGTCATTATTGCTGTAGTAGCACATTATGTAGTGTAACTGTCACACACTGTTTATCCTCTTACTCCTGTTTGCAGCACAAAATCGTATACAAAAGTAGCTTGTTTGATGGGTATTTATTATTTGTTTACATGGCTAAAAGATTAGTTTCGCACTTCAGGTGAAAGGCAGAAATTTTATGTTATATCATTTACTTCTGTAGGAATTCTTAGTGAAGTAGTGCTTTCTTGGGAGATTTCCATTGTCCTATAGCCTGTAGAGCAAAATTGCTGACCCCAGTCTTCACGAACTTCACAACTTCAGAAGTCCTTAGCTTGTGCAATGAGACTCTTGCTGATAAAAGCAGAGAAAATCCTGAATAACTAATCCATTGTAAGATAATTTGGTTCCCAGTGGACAAGTCTGATATGTTAAAAGAATCCTGCATTGTTGAAGTGAAGAGGCTGATATAGGGTACGTTCAGGGTTCTGTACTAGCTGAAGATTCCTATGTTGAGAAGGGTTTATAACTGCCATTATTAAATTATTGCAGTGCAGTTTAAAGTATGCAGACAACTGGGAGCAATTAAGGTCCCAAGTGAAGCTGCTGAATGCAACCAAAATAATGTTCTTTTCAGGGGCTATCATTGTTAGGAATTGACATGAAAGACTACAAGTAGTGTAGAAATTATTTGCTTGAGCCACTGCCAGTTCTTTGTGATGTCATAATATTAAATTGGAAAATCATGACATTTTGAATCCTACCATCTATTTTTAAAAATCATTTGGTAAAGACTTAATGAATCAAAATGCAGGAAACAATTAGTATTTTTAGATTGGTAGCAATACTGCTAGTCAAAATTAGATTCTTAAAACATCAAAGCATCAGTAGTACAGTTAGAATTCTTGGTTTTTTTAGTTGTCTCATGTATACCTGTTTCTTCTGGTGTATGCTCAACTTTCCAATTTTCCTTTAGGTCCTAAGATCAGAAATGTTGCTTTTGGTTTTGATATCTGTTTTTTTTCTCTGCAAGGGTCTTTAATATTAGAGATATTTCCAAACACCAGCATCACTAATAGTATTGAATACATATAGTCTTAAGTTACCTAGGTTATTATTATAATAGGAATATTAACTCTCTGTGTAAATTATTTGTGCTTGCTGCAGAAAATGCTTGACTACCTCAAGGATAAAAAGGATGTGGGGTTCTTTCAGAGCCTTGCTGGTCTTATGCAGTCCTGTAGGTAAGAAAGTATCAACTTGAAAATTTTATTATTTTGCACGTATGTTTTATTCTATGGGATTTATAGTTCTGGAATGATCCTTTACATAGTCGTTGTGAACAGCACTAGGGGTTTATAAAGAGCTAGATTTGGGTTAAAGGACAGGATGATGCTTGTGGTGGAAAAATCTTGGTGATATGGATCTGCCTTTGTAAGAAAGCTCTTTCCAAAAATATTTACAGAATTTGAGTCTACCTGAGATGTGGCAGAAAACAACTCCAGAGTTAGGAGCATTCCTCAGAGGCAAATCCTTAACTCTGGAGGCATCCAGTAATCCTGCAGAGATCAGGTTGATGATCAATGTTAAGTAAACACAAAAGATTTTGGGAAACCCCAGGTTTGTTAGAATTTCTGACTTCTTAGAAGTCAGAAAAAGTAATGAAATATCTAATTTCATATTAAATTGATGAATTTTAATAAATTGAGGTGATACTATGACTTTTCTGTTCATTCAGGTTTATTTATTATTTATATTCATTCTACATACAAATGTATGTGTTTAAATGTTTTTTACATAATTTCTAAGAATAAACCATATCAGTAAATGATGTATTAGTGAACATGAAACATAGGACTAAAAGGGGCTCCCTGGATCAGGTGATTCAGTCTTCTTGTTATGTCCAGGGTATCATGTTATGTATTCTTTTTTCTTAATTATGTATTCTTTTTTCTTAATGCTATCTGTGGCCAAGTTTCATTTTGAAATCAGTGAGGTTTCTTGCCAGCAGAGGTTCTGTCACAGTTCTGTGTTAATCTAACTTTTATAACCATTTTTGCTTGTGAACAAAAGTTATCCCTGGCCAGCTGACATGCTAAGCCCCGAAAGGCAGAATCTAACAGGTTCACAAAAGAAATATGTCAGGTATCGTCCTTCCTTGAATCTGGTTAGTTGAATACATATTCCTTTTTGGCAGCTTCAATTTTTCACAATGTGGAAGGAGAGAAATACTAAATGAAACTAATAATAACAGTTTCTAATAATGACAGTAATGGACCTTGCTGCTTGGTATGAATTGGGCTATAATACAAAATTAGTCAATAACTTGGCTTCCTTACAGCACCTAAAAATGAGTATGTGTATCCTAAATGCATACATTCCCCTTTTTTTTGGTCAGTCATACAGAGCTGAATTCTGTGGTCACATTCAGGGCAAAAGCAGGTTCAGGCTGTTGAGCTGAGATTTGTAGTCTCGTAACAGACATGTATCAAGCCACTGAGATGTATCTTTTTCATACTAGTATGCTTGTAAACTTCAGTGAAATCACACATCCTTTTTAACTTCCACAAAATTAAATATTGCATTTATTTAATTAATCACAGGACAAATGTAATTTTTCTCACCGCAGTGTTCTTGACCTAAATGCATTTGAACGTCAGAACAAAGCAGAAGGCCTTGGCATGGTGACTGAAGAGGGATCAGGTACTATTGATTCAACAGAAATTATCCATGATCTTTTTGAAGTTTTGCAGAAGCAAGCTGAATTTGAAAGAACCCAGGGGAGGTTTAAGTTAGGCATAAGGAACAGGTTCTTCACCCAGAGGGTGTTTGGGCACTGGAACAGGCTCTCTGGGGAAGTGGTCACAGCACCAGCCTGGCAAAGTTCAAGCAGTGTTTGTCTGGATGATGCTCTAAGGCATATGGTGTGACTCTTGGGGTGTCCCATGTGGGGCTAGGATTTAGAATTTGAAGATGCTTATAGGTCTCTTCCAATTCAGGATTGTCTATGATTCCATGAACCTTGTAAATATATATCTAGAGGCTGGAACTAAAACAGATTTCCTAAAAGTGATTTATATTTAATTGACACACCTAAGCCAGTCCTTGTCAACAGTAAATCATTAGCATGTGTTGAGTTTCAAAATGGTCTCAGAGGACTCTTTCTCATCATTTTGAAGAAGTGAAGACATTACATGTAAAATTGAAAACATATTCCAGTTACAAACAGCAGTGTTTATGCGTGTAAAACATTTCAGAAGTCCCCATCCAGTTTCAGCATAGAATGAAATTAAAAATTCCCACCTGATTTCTTGAACTGAAAACGACACCACTTACTTAAGCCATAAATTAAATATAAGAGGTTGATGGAAATCTATCTGCTCTGTGGGAAAAAGTCTGGGAAAAGCTTTTTCTTTGAAATTTTTTTTTCTATTTGTCTTTGGGGAAATATTGCAAAATTTTCACTCTACTTTTGACTTTGAACCAATTTGGCTTTTTACTCTTGGTGTTGTTACTTCACTTGTCAATTTCTTTCTTCTACTACTCCTTTACTGTGATTGTCTGAGTACATTAAGTTCGTTCTTGCGTGCTTAATAGAGCTACCAAAGCACATTTTCTTCCCTTATGTTCAGAATTTTTTACAGTGCATTTTTATGTTTAAATCCTACAGTGACCTAACCTTTTAACATGTTTTTATCTTAAAAGCAAGGTAAAAAAGCTTGACTGTATAATCCCTATTGCATTTGAGGGATCATAATTCATACCAGCAACACTGCATATCTCATTGTCCCTTGTGCCTGTAGGTCTTTTATGCGGCCTTTTTCTTTAATATTCAACTGCTTAAATAATGATTTTTCACTAACTATTACATTTGCCTGAATGATTTCAAGGCCAGTCAAAAATTCTGCATCTCCAAAAGTGCTCTCACAGTTTAAATTATAGATTAAATCTTTCTAGACTTGCATGAATGATAAAAAAACAAACCCATGTGGATAAAATTTGGTTACAAGATGGTAAATTGAGCGCTGGTACAGCTATCTGGCATATAATTTTCGGCCATTACTCTCATGTTTTACTGAAAATTATTCTGCACAACCTTTTGTTCTTTTGGACAACATTTCTACTAGTACATAACTAAACTTATTCAAAATGTTGGATTCTGAAATGGACTCTCAAGATATTGGCTTATTATTCTTTTGACCTCTGCCTCTGTTTCTAGAAATTACTGTTTTTGCATGCAAATATAAATATATCTTTAAATGCTGCATAATTGACTCTACTGATGTTAAGAGTATTTTTGTGCTTCCTCATTTGAGGGATTTTTTTTTTATTTTCTGTTTATTTGATGTTTCTCTTTTAGTGCAGAACTAATTTTGGCAAAACCAATACTAACTATATTTTGTATTTCCTAAAACAAATTCTCACCTTTTTTTCTTTTTTTCTTGTTTCTTTTTCTTTGAACTAATTGTCCTGTCCTCCCTTCCTCAGTCATCACCCATGAGCGTGGTAATTATTAAAAACAACTGCCTATTCCTTATTTTCCCTGCTCTTAGCTTTGTGTCAGCATTGTACAGCTCCTGAATATCACTAGATTTTCCCCTGTAATACTGCTAAACTAGTGTGATTTTTCTGTTAATATTACAATTTTTCATCCTGAAATTCTTGGTTTACGCATCCAAACTTCCCATTTTGGTCTTCCTCTCTTTCTCAGGATTTGCACAGTGACTGACACAGTAGATGTAAGAGCAACAAGCTTTTTTATACTTTTCTTTCCTGTTCTTTTTTTATTTGTTTTCATTTTATTGAACCCAATATTTGCAATGGATGAATGTTAAAAGGAAAAAAATAGTAATATCTACATATACTAAGCCTTGTGCTTTAGTCCTCCTGTAGCCTTTTTGTTGTGTATTGAATGTGGCTTTATTGCTGCACTGGTTTGTGCAAGCACAGGAAATCAGTGGTGGATCCAGTGAGGATTTGAGGGTGGATAGCGAGGAGAGGACTTGCCACTGGCTAGGTTTATCTAATGCAGTCAGGAGTTGATACAAGAAGGAGGTGGCACATTGCTCATTTAGAGGAATCAATGCTGTTTACAGGTTTACTCTTCCTTATTCTGAAAGCTACTTGGTGTGTTATGGTTGCTATACCTCAAAATTTCCTTACTTCAAGTAAAGGAAAAGCTTTGTAGGAGCAGTTGCCATGAGATGTTCATCATGTGAAAAGAGAATTTAAAATACAAAATGTGTATACCAGTCAGCAGAAACAATGAACTCCAACACAGCAGATGTCTTTTCATTAGCCAACTGTTGGTGAGGAGGATGATCTGGAATTTTGTTTGTTTTCTCAGTGGAAATTTTCTGTTTGGCAACTTAACAAAATTCTCTGCAGGGATTAGGATAATTTTTTTGGGGTTTTTCTTTGTTAGTGAGCAGTAGCAGTGTCAAGATACAGTAATCACTGTGTCAAAGATTACTTGGCACAAAAGGATAATATTTGCAAATACCATCTTTTCCTACATATTAATATCCAGCAACTGAAAATTCAAGACAAAAGAAAACCCAATCCAACCAAAAAATACTGTATTTTTCCCTTTCAAAGTTACATGATCGTTGATAATATGCTACCTTCAAATAGTAATTTTCTTTTTTTTATATTATGAAGCCTTTTTCAGTTAATTAAAAAGTAGTTTACATAAGAGCTGTAGAGGTACTGGTATTAATACCTGATAGCATTAAGAAAGCCAAGCCAGTGTGTCTGTGAGGGAACTCCTGTAGTGAAGTTTCAAAGTATCCTAGATTTTATAGGATATCTGAACTCTTATGTCTGCAATCCTGTAAATTACCATCTGTAAATACTACAAAGGAAGTACCAAAGATGAGAAAGATTTTTGCACTGGTTTTTATTAGTTTTGGTTTTTTGAGAATTATGCTTAGTCTATGAATATTTAATTAATCCTCAATTAAAAATAATTTTATTGATTCCCAAGGAAATTATGGGATGTAAAATGTGCATTTTTGCCTGTTTTTCATTTCATCAGAATCGGCTGCAGAAGCACATTCATGAATAATTGTCATTGACTTTGCAACCTACAAGCCCCAAACTATTATTCCCAAAGTCAAAGAAAAACTGTTGAAACTTATGGGAATAAAGTCAACCTTTCCTCATGTGCAGTTCTTGTTTCTGGTCCCATGCCAACATTAGCAATAGATAGAAAGCCCTTTATTGAGTCAACATGGATGTGAAATTTATTGCTCTATTCCAATTGTTTCTTTGTGCTGTCCACATCGTAAGTGCCTTGTCCTGATATTCCTCTGACTGGTACTACCTTCCCTTTCCAAACCCTGGAACCCCCACTGGTAACAACATTGATGGTTCTTTAGCAAATGTGTTTCTTACTTGTTTTTGTGGTGTATTCAATGTTGTTTCTTCTGTATGTATTTTGTTTTGATTGTTCTGTTTCCTTTTCCAAAAAGGGGGGTTCAAAATCAAAGACATGTAGAAATACTTACTATTTTGCAATGTTTTTTCATTTAACACTCATACTCCTTGCCATTTCACTGTGAGTCACAAAAATCTTGAAAGTGCAATGTTTTTCTCTTTTGGAGAGCGTTGTTTTACTTCTATGAAGTACAAAACTTAAGATGTTTGTTATGTTTACACTTAGATTATTTTAAATCTTTTCCCCCTTTTTCAGGAAAGCTTTTTTTTAATGTTCAATTTTTTAATATTTTGTCATGTCTTTTTTTAATTTCTCTGTAAGTTCACAGAAGTCTTATTTTTATAAAATACAATTTTAGAATGAGATAGTAGCTCTTAAAGGACTTTTACCAATCTGAGAGGTGCATGTGGTATAATAACTAGCTGTACTGTGGGTTTTCACATCAGGGCTATTTTCAGCCATTAATAATGTGGAACTAATAAATATGCTTTTGACCTTCACCAACCTCGTTACACCTAAAGCAGTTGCTTAGATTCTGTGTAATCCACTGTAGCCTGTATTGGAGAGGTGTTTTCCACCTTCATAAAACTGTATTTGAATCAGTGTTTGCATTTAGAAGGGGACATAAATAACTTAAGAGAATTTCACTCACCGAGGAAACAAGTGTATTTCTTACTTGAATTAGATTGTTGAGATGTCAAAGGCATGCAGCATTCACAAGCCAACCCAGTACTGTCTGGATCTTGTGATAAGAATAAGTTCACTTCTTTATTATGGGGCAGATTTGATCTTAACAGGCATCATAAAAAAGTCCTGTTCACATTTGAAAGCTGTAAGTATTTTTACATTTCTGTAATATGTACCATCGAACCCATGTTTCTGAGTAGCAATAGAAGCCAGATCTTTTCCACTGGCGATTTAAAAAAATAAAATCAAGAAAGAGGTAGAGAATCATTGAACTTTGACACATGCACTTTCAATGAAAAAAACCCCATGTATTTAATTTTTCATTGACTTTTATTTTTGTTTCCTACACATGATACCTCTGTTCCTGTATATCACAAACATAAACTGCCAATTTTGCAACAGCTGCAGGCTTAAAGCCTTTGTGTGTACAGCCATCCCATTTACCTACAGCATGAGCAATGGCAGCATTTTAACATCTGAACAAATATTTGCCAGAATATATCCAATATCAACAAAAATTAAAGTATGTTTTTTCATAACAACCTAAATAATTCTATATGTAGTGTCTATGTTTCTAAGTACATTCTTTGCAAATCTTTGTATGAACTGGCATGAATTTGTGTGCACAGAAGCAAAGGTTGCTCTCCTCAATTTTATAGAAAGAAATGGATCTCCATTTCAGTTCTGTAGTTGCCAGTGAGGTACCACTTGTAGTCAGTAAGTACAATCTGAAAATGAAAATTCCTGACCATACCAACCTTGGTTCTTGACTGATTTGAACAGATGTAAAAATTGTAAAGATGAAAATGTAAATCTTAGTGTGGCCAGGTGGTTTGAGATGGGCTTTTTTTGCTTCATTTTAAAATATGTAATAATATTTTTAAAAGTAACAGGCCTTTCAGCTTTTGTGCAATGCTGCACTTAACACCTTCTGCTTTTTAAGAATTTTGCAATAACTTGTGTTCAAGTTGTGATTTATTTACAGTAGAGATAATTAAAAGACCCTTCCAGGCCCTTCCAATAATATGAATGGACTTTATTTAATAAAAATTCCCGAAGTCCAGTAATTGTACTAAAACGCAGGATCTGTATAACATTTTAACTTAAGACTTGTTTTTCTTCTTGTTCTTGAATATTTTACTCCCTAAGAGCAAGAAATACAGGGGTCAAAAATATTAAACTGTAACTTATTCTGTAGTCTTATTCCTACAAATAACTTTGATTCAGTGGTGCCTTAATACACAAGAAATAGATGATTGGGCCTTTCATGGGCTTGATTTTTCCAAGCAAGTTTCCTGATGAGTTATTTTATAAAGTCATTTCCATCTCAGCAGTCAAGCTACAAGCATTATGTGTGTGATAGAGGCTTCAGCAATTATTTGGCTTTCTGTAATTTTTGCACCTAGTTCAACAAAGCATGTGACCCCACATGTAACTTTAGGTGTGATAGGAGTTCAGTTATATTGAAAAGAAGGAAGTAACTAACCCTGAGAAATCTTCTCTACTATGGCATTTGGCCAGCAGCATATGAAATGCTCTTGCAGAACTGAATCTGCATGTAACATTAAATAATATTCTTCTAGGAGCCCAGCCCCCTCCTGCTTTTTATCTTCTTGGGCCTATATTGCATGTATATGTTCATCATCACCGACAGAAATAGTAATTTATTTTCCATTGTTTAATTAGATGAAAGGGCTTTCATTCTCCTGTGACTGAAAAACTGTGTGCCTGGTACTTATATTTTCAGTGCAGAAAAGTGTAATGGAATGTCATTCAAAGTGTTTGACTCATTCTTAGAGAAACAATTGGGTATTTTTTGTGACTGCCCTGAGTACACGTCTAGAGTTAGGAGGAAAAGCATTTTATCTTTCCCTATGGTACAAGAAATTATGTTGGCATATGCCTTAGGGGTATATACCCTAAAACCCAAGCTTTGTCTTGAGAGCAACAGAAGAGTGTGAAATTATGTACTATAAAATATTCACATCAGTTTTCAAAATGCTTTTGATTTCTATTCCTAGTGTACTGAAGATTCTCACTTTAAAATTCACAGTCTGTGGACTGATAAATCCATTAGCTTGAAATTATAATTGCTCATGACTTTATGTAAAGTTAAACTTCTGATCATGCCCATTTTTACTCCAAATTGCACTAAATGCTGTTTACATTTCAGCTAGCTAGTACGAAGAAAATTAACTTGATCATAGCTAAATCTAGCCCAAACAGTGATGATCTAATTATAATAACATAGTAATCTGTAAATGCGGATATTGTAATTAGAATTATCTACCAGTAGAACAGCATGGAATTAATTGTTAATTTAACTAAGGTTTTTTGTTTTTTGGTTTTGTTTTTTTTAATTTTAATGTCTTTACTCACTTTTCTGGTCTCCTATTTACCCACTAAAGGTCTTGTCTTTGTAGAGCCTAAATTATATGCCCTCAAAGAAAAATTCTTTCAAACTGCTTTGCAGTTTGCTTACATTTTTATATCCCTCCTTTTTTTCTTGTTTAAAAATAGTGCTTGTTATGTATTAAAATTATGTGTATTGTTAAATAGTAGAAGTTTTCGTGACTTCCACCTTTGCATACATAGTCAAAATACTTCCCCAATGTTCTATGTGGGAATTTTCTGACTTTTGATAGGTGGCTCTTACTGCTTTAACACCTATAGTGTTGTCCTTCTGTGTCATTTGATAAGCTGTTCTATGTTTTCCTCAGTTGTGATTGTTTTCCTGGGTGAATGGTTATTTCTCCTCTTCTCATGTCCCTGTACAAAGTTAACTGTATGTATTGATATACTTGAAATAATGATGTGTTAATTGAGGGCTTTTTAGTATACTGTTTCTGGGGGCGGGGGCGGAGGGGGGGGGAAGGCTTGAAGCTTTATTCATTTGGATGTTAGTTGTTTACCAAGAAATTAACTGAAGGGCCTAATTCAGCAAAGCATTTTAGCATTTTGGCACTTGGTCTTAATTCATTCTATTTATATTGCTTTATTTTGTCAAAGGAGACACTTCTACTTTGTGTCAGTGGCAGACAGATAATCCTCAAATATTTCAGTGTAAATAGTTTTTGACAGTGCATATAGCTGTAAATTTCATGGGTTGTTTTAGAAAATTTTAAAATCTAATAGTTTACTTGAGGACTTATTTCCATAACTGTTTGATTAAATCTCATTCTGTATTTTAAGTACCTTCTTTTGTGAAGAATGAGAAGGAAATTGATCCAACCCTAACCTTTGTATGTGACACAGCCTCCATGCCCAGTGAAGTCAAACAAGAATGTAAATCAGGGATTATTTGTAAAATGTTGCCAAGCTCATGCTGCCATATTTATAAATCAAAAATTAAGTTTTGTAATTGAATTTTTTTTTATAACCAAATAACTATCTGCCAAGCACAAATCATAGGTGCTTCAGATAGATTGGTGGTTATAAATTTTCTCTCTCCTTCTCTCTTAATATTAATTATGGAGATTTTCTTCAGGGCTGTGAGGTGTTACTTGGCAGACTGTGATAACTGGCTTCCATCTGGCCTTTCTACAGGGGAAAAGGTGATGCAGGATGATGAGTTCACCTGTGACCTCTTCCGCTTCCTCCAGCTGCTTTGTGAAGGACACAATTCAGGTTTGTGGGCAGGAGAAATCAAGGTGACAGTAACTGATGATAAAAGCTCTTAATTGTTGGAGGATTGGCAGCCTTCATAAAATATTATGAAAGGTGGAATAGCTGCTAGACTGTACACGAAGGGAAAATCTTTAAGTGGAATTAAGTTGCCAGTGTTTTTTAACAGCCCTAATTTTTTAGATAAATAATTGTTTCCAAAACAATGAGTTTTGGATCTTGACCTACTAGGAAAGTTAAATTTACATAGGAAAATGTATGTGGTTTGTAACTTCTAGACATGGAAGATTCAGAGGAAAATGTAAGAGGAAGTTGTATTGATTGTCCTTTGGCATGTGTCTGCTTTCTGGTGCGCACTGTTTTCCACTAATGTCAGTTTGAATTGTATGTGAAGTTACAAGGCACACAATACCTTTCTTGAAGAAATGACATATCTTTTAAATATAAAAGAACACATTAAAAGTGCATAATTTAATTATTTTTTTATCATTAAATATATTCCTATGTGTTCTCTCTGTCATTCTTCAGGAATGAAAAGAGAAAAAAAGGGATATTTTTCCTTTTTAGGCATTAGACATATTTCTGACTTAGTCATCAGGATTTGTGTAATTATTTGATTTAATTTTACTTAACAAAATATATTCTGAGTATAATTGCATTGATATTGATGTAGTTCTAGTCATAAATAGATTAAAGAAAGACCGAGTTACAGGTGAAGTATATAGACAAGGTTCTGGCTTTAGAAGTTCACTGGTATGTGATCTCTGCAATAAGATGTCAAAACTCTTACAATGATTTATTGACAAAAATAAACAAACAACCCAACTAAAAATAAAAACACGGAAAGAGATTGGATAATCCATGTCTCTAAGCTAAACTTTTCTAGACCATCGTAAACCAGAATTAATTTTCTGTATTGTTTCAAAACTTAAATAAATTTAAATTAAAATTCTATTTGAATTTTTAGATTTTCAGAATTACCTGAGAACTCAAACTGGTAACAACACAACTGTTAATATTATCATTTCTACTGTGGATTACTTATTGAGAGTTCAGGTAAGTAATTTATATATGAGTACATAGATGAAAATATTACTTACTTCTATACAAGTTTTATTAGAGGAACACATTTATTTGTCATCATACTTATTCTGGTCCCTGTAGACCAAGCTGACGAGAAAGGCTGAAATTCTCTAGTGGCTGTAGTTCTTTAAGAATTGCTACTTTGTTCAGGGAGAGTGAAAGGCAGCATAGGTGTGAAAGACTGGTTCCAGGCTTTATCCGCAGGAATGTGAGGGAGGTTGTTAACCAAGGAGAGCACAGAAGATGGGGCCATGCTCAGTGGGTCCCTGAGCACAGGTGTTGACTGAAATTACCCTGTGAATGAGAAGCTTTTTGTATTGCTCAAGTTCAGTTTCAGCCAGCTGCTTTTTCATCCATATTCTGATTTAGGCTGAGCACTGGCCACTCTGTAAATGAATGCCCATGTGCTGGAGTAGAGTGAAGCATAAGAATAGCACATTTTCTGAGAAGGAGAAAAAAAGGCAAAAGGAAAAAATACTGCAGAAGGCAGTGTGTTAAAAACCCTTTCAGTAATCTATTTTTAACTATCTCTCAAATCCTTTTAATATGAAAACATTTAATTGTCACAGGACTGTAGAAATCAATGAAAAAAATCTGCTTTGTATCCAGATTGCAGCATGTGAATGGTGCAAAAACATATTTTGTTATAAATGTTCATAATTTTTACCTATAATTGTCTTCTTTCTGAAAATCACTGCACATGATAATATATTATGGTTTGGGGTTTTTTTAAGTATTTATCTAGTTAAGTTCCCTTTAGCCATTCATTTATTTGCTCTGAGAATTCCAGACTTTGAAAATTCTTTTTCTTTTTTTTTGTTTACACTGCTGCTGCAATCAACATTGCTTTCTATCTTTTTGCACTCTGTAGAAGTTGTGGAGACAATACAATGATTTTCATTCCATTGCTTACTTTGTTGAAAATTTAATAAGCTTGCCTTTGGGGAAGATGGAGAGAGGAATCATGCACACAAAGCAACATTTGCTCCCACTATTGACTAGGTGTCAAGCAGGCAGTATAAAGAGACATTGTTTAATGAACAGCGTGCAGCATGGCAGTACTACTGAGCACTCCCTTTCAAAATGCAGGTTGTTATATTTCTAAGATCAGATACCAAGTCATCTAATTTTAATTTATTTTATTTTGAGGTTTGCTGTGGGGTATTTAAGTTATTTCTTTCCCTGTATTTGTTTTCCTATTGATTCCCTTGAGATGAAACTATAATTCTTGAAGTAGTATTTGAGAATCGCTGGGTGGTTCATTTAAAGCCTTTTTAAACTAAATAAATTCTAGAACTAGAGCTGTCTAACACTGTTTTTTCTTATATTCATATATTCTATATGAATATCCAGTTGGAGCCAGTTTGGCCACAGAATCTCTTTATGCTTCTCACAAATGTTTTTTCTTTAGGAGTCCATCAGTGATTTCTATTGGTATTATTCTGGGAAGGATGTTATTGATGAACAAGGACAAAGAAATTTTTCCAAAGCCATCCAGGTTGCAAAACAAGTTTTTAATACTCTCACAGAGTATATCCAGGTAAATTAATTTCCTCAGAATGTTATGAACTTGAAAGAAAATTCATCATACATTTAGCATGAAGATATAAAGTACCTAGGTATAACATAGAAATATAATATAGATGCATTTATTCTTCAACATTATTTTAGTGCATTTGTTTATACATGAAGCTAAAGAATGAAATGTATGTATATAACTGTCACTACTCTTTAGAATTTTCTTTAAGTATTTTTTAGCGCTGTGCTCTACAATATGCTGGGGGGAAAACCAGGAAACTGATTCTCTAATCCCTTATGTGAATTTTGCTTTAACCTTCTCTGAGGTCTTTCCTAATTTACAGAACTACATAAAGAAGAAACAGCTTGAAGATTTGTATCCTTTCAGCACTTATTGTTTGAAGTTGCAAACAGTTACACACTTTGGGGGTCTGAATTAGTATATTGAGACTTGGCTAAAACAGGCCAAGTTATTAGGAGTAATTATTAGGTTATTTTTTTACAGTCAGTGGTGTTATTAAATACATAATTCTAGATATGTTTAATATTTCATAGGAGTTTCTAAAGGACAACCCTAAGCTATACACTTATGTGTATTTCTTCCTCTTTTTGTTGAATTTCTTTCAAACAAACTTTGGTTTTCTTTTTTCTTTTTCTTTTTTTTTATGTTGCCTGAACAATAGGGGCCGTGTACTGGTAATCAGCAAAGTCTGGCACACAGCAGGCTGTGGGATGCTGTAGTTGGTTTCCTTCATGTATTTGCCCACATGCAGATGAAGCTCTCTCAGGTATCTTTTTAGTTTACTTTTTCCTTCATAAGTCACTAGCATTTTTGTAAAAGAGAAACAAACATTAATAAAAACAGTTGGTAGAAAAAAATAAAAGCCAGAGATGATAGAATACAATAAAATTGAGGGAGAAAATTTTAAAACTAGAACGGGTGTGAATAGCAGACCTATAAGGGGATCACTGGCCACTGGTACAAAGCAGATTAGATCAAACTGCAAACAAAGTATATCACTGATATTCAAAAAGAACTCTCAGTTCCAGTCTTCTATACCAAAATTCTCTCACAGTGTTTTCTGCAGTTTCCTTTTATGCAGGACCCATCATGTTCATTGATAGCTCCTGCACTGAACCTTGATTCATCATTATTAAGCCCTAGTTCAACACATGTCTGTAAACCTTTTTCATATAAACCTTTTTCACTCTTAGTAGAGAGTAGTCAGACCTTATAATGAGTGAATTTCTTTTGGACATGAGTACTCATTTCATAAGCTGTAGAAAGAGTGAAGGGGACTGGCAGAGACACTTACTTAGAGTGTGAAAATGGGGTGTGAGGAATCCTATCCTTAAGCAGTGCAATTTTCAACTTCTTAAATTTTTAAAAGAATTACACATTTTAATTCAATGCACTGATTCTGATTTTTTGCATAATTTAATATGTTTAGAGAAAAATGTCATAAGCTTGTGAAAGTGTTATTTAGAAATACAGCTCTGAAGTCTCTGAGGTTTTAGATTTCATTATTTGTCTCCAGAGGTGTCCATGTAAGTATTCTTTGCATAAATTGAAGTAGTCTTGATCGAATTATTTTTCTCCCTGCCCTTGGAACTTAATGGATGAAAGTAGGCTGCTTGCTGACACTTGTGGACTTTGAGCTACAGGTACACTTCTCATTCTTTATGGCTACATAGAAAGTCTTCTTCCCACAAATGGCATCACAGTGAAACATGATTTTCAAGATAAATGCATTGAATTTCTCCTGAAGTGCATTTAAAAGTGCCTGTAGATACTGTTCTGGTTTTGAAACATCTTTGTTATTTAAAGAATTTTAAAATAGTCAGTATTTGGGTAGGCCACAGTGAAGGCTATTGTGCTTCTTCCTGTTCCACTAAAGCAAACTGGAAAGAGGTATTTAAGTAGTTACTGACAGTAAGGCAAGCACGTGGTAGCTATGTGTTGCTTATGAAATAAGATGTGGCTATTGGCAAGATTTGCTTTTACAGTAATGACAAGTTTATAGTCTCAGCTGTGCCCAGAATGGCTTCACAGCATCTTTGATTACTGAATCTAGAAAATAACGATACTCATCCCGCCTCTTCAAAGATAGCCCAGCAGCTGTGCACAACAGGAGTGTGCACTTACTCCTGATGTTCTCTGGGATGACAGAAACACTCCAAGTGTATAATTCCAAATGCATCACTCTAAATGATGATGGTTTCTTTCTCTTGCTTGGAGTTCAAGCTTTTGGCTTTTGAAAGCTCTTTATAGAGTCTAGCAGGAAACATCAGAATAGTTATGGGCTCTTTTGTTCATTTATATTTATTACAAAAATATTTCAATGTGTTTTTCAGATTCTGTTGAAATACCAGTTTTCAAAAGTGGTGTGGCTAAGTGGAGTTATAAGGAATTGCTGTAAGGCCTTGGTCTGTAAGAGGGACCTGCCTAGACCGAATACTTGGGGTTTTTTTTCAATCATGAGTTTCCAGAGCACTTTCGGAGAATATTTGAAGCAAGATTTTAACAGGAGAAAATTAAATCACTGTTCTGTTTGGGTTTTGCAGTTTATTTTTTTTTCCTTTTTTTTTTTTGCATTTGAATTCTCTATCTTGTACCAGGAAGGAACAATGTGATGATAGTAATATTCTTAAGAATCTAAGGTAGAAAAAGAAAGTACAGTTTTCAATCCAAATGAACAAAGATAATCTAGGTTGTAAATAACTTTTGTAGTTAAAAGTTTTGTAATGAAAACTTAGAGGGCAAATCAAAAAAATTAAAAATCTTGTTATTTCCAAATTATGCAGTTTTCAATCCAAGATCCAAATTGTCATTGTTGATGGTGGAGTGGGTGCTTTAGACAATGTTTATTAGAAAATCTTTTCATTTGAGTCTGAAGAACAGAAAGAAAACCTTTTTTGTATTTTAAACTCCTTCACAGAAAGGGGTTTAAAATAAAGTAAACCCTTCCTTAGCTTCAGATTTTTTTGACAGTTTAAATTTAAAGAATTACAGAGGTGTGATTAAATCAATGTCCTGCGAGTTTTAATGATGATGAATTTATAAAAGATGAGTTAGTTATTAAAAAAATTGAACAGACAGATCTTAACCAGAATTACTTACTACATAGTATAAAAACTAAAACCACTGGTCAACTATAACACTTATTGTCAAAGCACACCATATGAAAGCAATTCTGTTAAAGCAATTATATGCAAGCTAGCAGAAGAAATATTACATAGAGTTGAATGAATCTTATCACACTCTATTTTGTGGTGTACTTCTTCCTCTTTCTCTCAATCCTTGTAAAGTAACTGTGGAGAGGTGTCCCAAATCCAAGGGAGAAATGCCATATACATCAAGTTTGTGGAAGAATCTAACCATGAAAGTGGCATGGATTTTTGATAGCAGAAAGAAGTTGGCTGGCAGTCATAGGCCTCTAGGTCAGTTTAGCAGCTTATCTGTCAAGTCTGACTTCAAAGGGACAGGTGTGTGTTTAAAGATGGTAAGCCAGACCAGCCTTTTAGCATATTGAACACCAAGAAGCAGCACTATGGTAGCTCATCACAGATGGCTTGCACTGCTTTATCTCCTGACTGGGTTCCAGGCCAAGCAGATAAGCTTTATCAGGGCAATAAAGTACCTTGAGTTTGTTGTACCACTCACTGAAGTCCAGAATTGCTCAAATATTTGTTATCAATGGCATGATACAGCAGTGTATCACTGAGGAAGAAATTAAGTAGTTGAATAATTCTATCCAGACAGACTCCAGGCAAGTGACATAGTAAACTTGGTAAACCCAATGAGATAAGAAGTGGCTAAAAATCAATTTAATGCATGTCTAAGGATATACTAATGGAACTTTATCAGTAAATATTTTAACATTTTATTTCAACTTTTCTTTTTCCCTCCGAAAAGTTCAGTGACGTATAATAAAATTGCTCATTTTGAATCATGTTATACTTTGAGCTCTGTGTGCTACTGCTGTTGCTGTTTTTACAATTTTCCATGGCTGTAAACGTGATGACACCAAAAGTGACAATATTTTAGTTGACACAAAACATTACAGAAGAACCATCTGTGACCTTGACATATCCAGTTATTGCTTTAAATCTTTTATCACATTCAGTTTTCTCTTTATTAAATTACTATTTCTAAACAGATGATGATGTAAATATACTGTGAGAAGTTAAGCAATTAATTATATTTTCACTGTATTACCGTTTTTGACACTTCTAGCTTTTTAACTTCTAAGTCTGCTTTACAAGGTGAAATATGCATGCACATAAATAAATGTCAAAGAAAGCAATATATCATTTATATTTATATACTGTTTTGTTGTTTAGGATTCCAGTCAAATTGAACTATTGAAGGAATTAATGGATCTTCAGAAAGATATGGTTGTCATGTTGCTGTCTATGCTGGAAGGTAGTAAAAGTGTGAAATCTCTTTCGTAGTTGTTCTAGCAAAGTTTTTACCTTCCTGATTTTCTTCATTTGAGAGATAGTGCTCTATATTTCTTTGCATTTTTAATTTTCATGTCTCAATTGTGAAAAGACCTCTCAGGTCTGAAAGTAAATGGGAGATTTAAGTAGGGTAGTTAACACAGGTTATGTTAATTCTGAATGCCAGAACTTTATAAAATCTGGAGCTAACAGAAGTTCTGGGTTTTTTTTGTGAACTTGACTTATCTTTTGGGTTAGATGGTTAAATGGCTTTTACATTTAAGTTGAAATCCGGAATTCTGGGGATGAAACTGTTGGTCAGTCATTTTATTAACAACCTTAATATATTGCATTTATTTTGGTAGTGATCTTATCCATAAAGAACAGCTTTATTCATCTAGTGACTATGTTTAAGGTCCTGAAATTTTGATTCCCCAGGCTTTGGGCTCATAGAACATTACTGAAAAGCAAAGTAAATTCTTAGTACTGTAGGCTGTGCTCTGTATGGACCCTACTGAGCTGCTCATCTAAATATTAGTGAACTAGTGACATTAGATCTGTCTGTGCTGCACTATAGGGAAATTTATTATATGCTACCCCACTTTTAGTACTGCATTAAATGTATGATCTCTCTCTACAGGCCTTGTTAATTCTTCCTTTCTGTAATTGCAAATACTTAGTCACATTTTTTCCAAGTCTTAGGGTAGAGTTGATAGTAAAAGACTCCAGATTTCATAGCTAGCTTCCTCATGTAAGTGTGTTATCCAATAATTTATCATTCTTACTCTTTAATTGTTTCACTGATCATTATAATACACTTTTCTTTGCGAAAATATTTGCTGATATTATCTCTAATATCCTGTCATTATCTCTAGGTAATGTTGTGAATGGAACTATTGGAAAGCAGATGGTCGATATGCTTGTGGAATCATCAAACAATGTGGAGATGATTCTGAAGTTTTTTGATATGTTCCTAAAATTGAAAGATTTGACTTCCTCTGATGCATTCAAAGAATATGACCCTGATGGTAAAGGGATAATTTCAAAGAGGGATTTTCACAGGGCAATGGAAAGCCATAAGCACTACACTCAGTCTGAAACGGAGTTTCTGCTGTCATGTGCTGAAACAGATGAGAATGAGACTTTGGACTACGAGGAGTTTGTGAAACGATTTCACGAGCCTGCAAAAGACATTGGTTTCAATGTCGCTGTTCTCCTGACCAACCTGTCAGAGCACATGCCCCATGATACGCGCTTGCAGACTTTCCTGGAGCTCTCAGAGAGTGTGCTGAATTACTTTCAGCCTTTCCTCGGACGTATAGAAATCATGGGCAGCGCAAAGCGCATTGAACGAGTTTATTTTGAAATAAGTGAGTCAAGTCGGACTCAGTGGGAAAAACCTCAGGTAAAAGAGTCAAAGAGACAGTTTATATTTGATGTTGTAAATGAAGGTGGAGAGAAAGAAAAGATGGAGCTTTTTGTTAACTTCTGTGAGGATACCATCTTTGAAATGCAACTGGCTGCCCAGATCTCTGAGTCAGATCTGAATGAAAGGTCAGCTAATAAAGAGGAGAATGAGAAAGATAATTCTGAGGAAGAAGATCCTAGAATGGGTTTCTTCTCTCTTGTGACCATGAAGTCAGCTTTAGTAGCTCTCAAGTATAATTTAATGACTCTTATGAAAATGCTCAGCATGAAGAGTCTAAAGAAACAAATGAAAAAAGTGAAGAAAATGACCATGAAGGACATGGTCATGGCTTTGTTTTCTTCCTACTGGAGCATTTTGGTGGGCTTACTACATTTTGCTTGTAGTGTTGTCCGGGGCTTTTTTCGCATCATATGCAGTTTGCTGCTTGGAGGAAGCCTAGTAGAAGGAGCCAAGAAAATCAAGGTGGCTGAACTGTTGGCTAATATGCCAGATCCCACTCAGGATGAAGTGCGTGGGGAAGAAGAAGAAGGGGAGAGGAAACCATCGGAAGCTGCATTGCCTGCAGAAGACTTGACGGATCTGCAGACTCTAACAGAAGAGAGTGATCTACTCTCAGATATATTTGGTTTGGATTTGAAACGAGAAGGTGGACAGTATAAATTGATCCCTCACAATCCAAATGCTGGTTTGAGTGATTTACTGAGCACTCCCTCCTTAGCCCCAATGCCCGAGGTACAGGAAAAAATCCAGGTAATTGTATCTTCTATTTCTGATATCTATTTCTCTCTTTTGTGTATTAAATGTAGTCTTGAAATAAAACTTGCATCTTTGCTTTTCTGGGTTTTCTGACTTTTTTTTTTAAAGAACCATGTATAATTACTAGTGTTTACCCTTTCTGATGTCACAAACCTGAATTTCCACAGCCTTCTCTAAGGACATATTGTTTTGGATTGCTTTTAATTCAGTGCTAAATTGTCTCTCTTCATTCATGTAAATCAAATTATTATATTTTTTCAGGTTTTCCATTGTTTAACAAAAAACCTCAAAACCCCCTAACATTCTGCATTCGGGGTATTCTTTTAATTAACTCTGTACTGTATAATAATATTTACATGTGGTTTTTAATCCTGGTTTTCTGTAGGAGAAGGTGAAAGAAGATGAAAAGGAAGAGAAAGAAGAAACAAAATCAGAACCTGAAAAAGCTGAGTATGTATTACTTTAACCTCTGATCCTACCAAAAAAAAAATTGTTTTGTTTTACTGAAAAAAAACCTCAGGTTTGTTTGTACTCCTTTGCCTTTAATTTTCTATCAATTCTCATTCCAATTAGGCTGGGGTGCTTTTTTAAACAATTCTCCTCATCTGTGCACATTTGCAAGGAAATGCCCTATAAGCACCACTATGATTCTATAATTTCCCTTCCCAGAAGCATCCTTTGTAATCTCCCTTTAATTTCTATTTAATTTCTTTTAGAATGTGCTTAATTGATTTTTTTTTCCCTTGGCAAATCTTAAAACTGGAAAAAAAAAATTTTTGAAAACTTTCTAAGAGCACCTGAATTCCAGAGACCTGCTATCCATCAGTGATAGAGACTGAATCTGCTTTACTCTCTCCCATTTGCTATGGCATGTTTTGAGTTATTTGCATTTTGCAAAACCTTAACATTCCAGTACAATTTTAATGAATTACAGAGTACTCTCACATCTTTATGAAGATATTTGATCAATAATAATTTAAACCTTTTTAGGACATGTTAAAATCTAATGTTAATGTTATTAACTCAGAATAAAATAGTGGAAAGCAAAATATAGTGCTTCGTTTTAACCAGTAAAAACTGTGAATCTCCATCCCTGTATTTTATGATTCCTGATACATGTACATTTCTATGTACAGTTTCTGTATCTGATTTATCGCTGTCAAAATTCTAAGAAGATCCCTTAGTCTCAAACTCTAATAATTACTGCTCTTCTGGGATGACAAGCACTTGTCCATAACAAAAACTCATCTTCTTAATCAGTGCAGCAAATTTCTAACTTCTCCACTATAACTTGGTGAGGGGAAGTCTTCCTGACTTTTGAAGGTCATTCACTGTTGATTGCTCTGCTTGACTGTGTGAGTTGCAGTAATACTTTTATTCTCTGCCAAGAGTACAGTACCTGGCACTATTAGCTGCCCTGCAGCTACTCCTGACATGACAAACTTTCAAGTGAAAGTTTATCAAATGTCTTCTAGGAAGAGGAGCCTGCTTTGGACATCAGTCATTCTGTTTGTAGATAGGAACAGAGAAATAAATAATGTAATTTAGAAGTTGCCTCTCACTCTGGTTTGGCTTCAAATAGACTTCTGTGATCTTTTCATCTATCATGCTGACAGTTCAAATTAACTTCTAAGACAATTCACAGTTCTTTAGATCATGTATTTGGAGAAGGCAGCCTGTGAACTCTGACTTACTCTAATGAGACAGCATGGTGATACTCACACACCAGATGCTGACAAAATCTTACTTCATCTCCTCCTGGAGTGGGTACTTACGACTTCATCAGGTGGGCAGAAATGCAGAATTTAAAACTTGAGGTTTGACTTGTAAGTGCAAGAAGAACCAAAGATTTCTGCAGCCTTTGTGGGAACTGGATTGTTTAAGTGCATGAGGTTGGAGGGGAGCGTTTAAACATGTAGGCACTCATGCAGACATAGAGCTGCCAGCTTACAGACATTTTGTCGCTGCAACAATCAGCTGCATAGTTATGAAGAACCTCTGATAGCAAGGTTGGCAGATTTTTGATTACCTGCCTCTACCAGCTAACATTTCCACTTCAGGGTGCTGAACCAGTAAGTTCATCTGTGGCCTTAACCAGACTGTTACCCTTGCCAGCACTTTGGGCTGAAGAGGGATATTTGTCATGTGCATGAACTGCATGAGTCATGGCAACTTGAGCCTCATTAAAAGACAGAATTTCAGGGTGTTTTTCACAAAAAAGTCTATTTCAGGGTGTGATTTTAATTTAGCAATTTTATTAATTTGACATACTATTTTGCCTTTGTTTTTATCCTAAGAGGAGAAGATGGAGAAAAAGAAGAGAAAACCAAGGAAGACAAAGGGAAACAGAAATTAAGACAACTGCATACGCACAGATATGGAGAACCAGAAGTTCAGGAATCAGTTTTCTGGAAGAATATCATTGCATATCAGCAGAAACTTCTTGTAAGTTGTTATCTAACTTACATGTTTAGCTGTTGGCCAAGACACATTCTTCTATCCACCATTGTCCTTAAAGAGAACAATGAAGAAAAGGTTTAATGGGAATATTAGAGAAAAGAAACACGCAAATAACTTAGTATACAAGATATCAATTCTTAGGAAGACCATTATTATCTCAAACCTGGACATTCAGAGATGCCTGTGTATCCTGGAAAACATCCATGCATTTTTATGGTAGTAAAATCCTGAATTTTTACAGCAGCCAGTGAAACAGTAGGATTTCTCCTTCCCTGAGAGACACCTTTGGGAAATTACAAGTTTTCCTTTAAAAACAATCAACTAAGATACAATGCTTAACCTGAAGTGAATAAGAAAAGATGTTGCAGATTTTTTTTTTTTTGTGAAATAGCAAATCAGTATTTTTCAAGCTTTTCAAAACCTGTAGAAAATAAGACTATATGAAACTGTAAAACTGCATCTGAGAGTCTCTCAGTAAAATATCAGATAACATTTGCTCCATATCTGCTTAAAATCCATTCATATTCTCTGAGACCAGAGTGAATGCAAAGCAAAAAGAAGTACACTTTTGCTATGTATATAATATATAATTGTGTAAGGATGGCCAACTTCTAGTATGAGAACATAGCAAAGCTACAAAGCTGCAGTCAAAATCTTAAATTTGGCTTTTGAACTGAGATTCACTTTTAGGCTGCAATTCCCATTGCAATCATGTGAATTTAGCTAAATTTTTTTCTAATAGTCTCATTTTATATTTCACTAATAGTCATCTATGATTAGGGCTGAAAAATAGCAGAATTCCTGTAGGAGTGTTAAAATATTCAAAATGTGTGCTGTAAAGGTTTGTGTGTTGTCAGGAAGGGAAAAGGTACATTTCTGCAGTCCTTTTGATAGCATCAAAATGTCAGAAAAGCTTTCTATTCATGGTACTCAGGTCACATGTGAATTTTTCCTGGCCTGGTAAAAATGCAGTTGATTTAGGAATAGAAGATGTTTAAGATAAACTTATATGCAGAGGTTGTTTTTTTTTTTGGTAAAAGTAGCAATTTGCTTTATCTATGAATATTGAATTACAGGGAAGATAGAGACTTCTGTATTATTACATTCCTCTTTTATTGTCATGTCTCTGTGTTGTTTCCAAGCGTATTGAGAGGATAATGAAAAATATGTAAGAGGCAATTAGAAATCCTTTATCTTTTATGAATGGAGTGAAATGAAAGGTCCTTTATTCATTATTGCACATGTCAAGTAGTAGAGAACTTGTACATCATTCAAAATGTTTGTTAGTTGGTTTTTTTTTTATATTTATAATTCTATTAAAAATTCCATAAGGGAAAAAAATAACCACAAAAAACCCCCTCTCAGCAGCAACTTACTAATGATGGTTGAATCTTTATTAGGCAAAGTGTATTTATGTTCTGTCCTCTTTTCAGAATTATTTTGCACGAAACTTTTACAACATGAGGATGTTGGCGTTATTTGTTGCTTTTGCCATCAACTTCATCCTTCTTTTCTATAAGGTAAATTTCTAAAAATATTACTATTTAAATTGTACACTGGAAAACATCTGGATTTTGTAGTCAATATGTTATGGTAAAACTGCCTAGCCTAACATGTTAAATACCTGCTTCATCCTACCACTTCAGAAATCTAACATGGTAACAGCTGAAATGTTTGTGTGAAGTAAAAATAGATTTCCAGTACACAGATAGCTGTTGACAGAGCATTGTGCTAGGACAAAGGCAGCAGGCTGAGAGGCACACCCTTGCCTCAGATGCTCCATTTCCCAGTACAGTGAAGCTGCCAAGCTGAGCCTTCATAAGCCTTAAATGAATCCATGTCAGCTGAGATGTTTTCTTGTGCCATTATGCTCTCCTGAAAGGATTTTTACAGCCGGGAGTCACATGATCTTAAGCTACCTAGAATATCACTGATATTGTCAAGATTTTAGTAACATTAATGCAACTCTGGAGACTTTGGACATGAATAATTTTTGGGCAGAAAGCTGTGATGATAAAGACTACTGTCAAGCATTTCTTCTAAGAGGCCTGTGCCCTTTCTTGAATTTGAAGTGATAAAATTCATCATGGACCAGATTTGGTAACATGGACAGACAGTGGAAAAAAAAAGAAAGAAAAAGCACATTTTCACAACTGGTGTAACAAGATGAAAAGGTCTTGCTGAAGTATTCTTTCTGGACATTTTTATGCAAAAGCAAAAATTCTTTAAAGTTTCTTTACAATTATATTGTCTTTGGTATCATTTTTTCAGCTCAAGAACTTAACTTGTAGTATTGTAAAGCTCCTGTCAAAAGAATATTGCAATATTGCTTTAAACAGGTCTCCACATCTGCTGTGACAGAAGAAAAGGAGCTTCCGGTGGTATCTGATGGTGAAAGTACCAAGCTGAACATCCTGGAAAGTGATGATGAGAGGGTCATTGCAGTGCATTATGTCCTGGAAGAAAGCAGTGGCTACATGGAGCCCACACTAAGGATTTTGGCCATCCTACACACAGTCATCTCATTCTTCTGCATCATAGGGTATTATTGTTTGAAAGTAAGAAAAAAAATTAACTCTTTTTCCTGGGTCTAAACTTTCTAATCTGTCTAGCAGTATAACTTAAAGTCAACCTGCTTAAGCAGGTTGGGGCACTCTGTGAAAAAAATCTGAGTTGTTAGTGTAAAGTACACAGAAAGTGTGTGTTAGGTGATGTGTCTGTTCAGGAGGCTGTAGGCCAGAGTCTGATTTGCAGTCAGTCAGACAGTTACAGCAGTAACCTGCTTCAGAAGCTGCTTGTGACTGCCAAAGACAAGATGTGAACACACATGACACAGATGACAGTTTTAGATACTGCATTACTAGTCTGTCAATTAGGTCATTTGAAAAGAATGCAGCATTTTGGACTACTGCTGCTGCATATTGTGGCTCTATAAGATGCCTGCTGTTCCTCCACACACACTCTGCTGGTAGTGTTTTGGCAGGAGCCTAAGCATCTTTTAAAGGACTATTTTGGAGAAGATCTCTGTGAGGGATCTGAAAACTAAAGATGCCACTTCAGCTGGCAAAATGCTGATTGTGGTTTAAGAAAACCAAATTTCATAAATCTCTGGAGCAGGGAGAAGTATATCTGACATGTACTTCCCCCATTTTTACACACTTCCAGGGAAAAATCTGTGAGTCAAAGTGCAGGATAGTGCTAAATTAAATGGACCCTTGATATGACCCAGCTGCTCATTTGTCCTTATATCTCTGTATATTAATATTTTTCTTTTCCTCTTTCAATGGCTAGTAATTTGTCCTGTGCTAAAAGACACAATCTGCATTTGTAGCTCAAGGAAATGTTCATCATGTTACTACTTTTAGTGTTGATTTTCATCTCTGCTTTAAGTATGCCTACAGGTCAATAGATACTAAACCATTCTTTTGTTGCATGAGTTGCCATGCAGTATGAAAGCTTAGGTTTCTGGGTTTTTAGATGTTTTCTTCTCCTGCCTCATGCTTTTTTGTTTGTTTCTACTATGACCTTTTATATTACTTTTTTTTGGAAAATTTATTCTCTTACTAGAAGGGGAAAAACATTGTTATCAATATTTATCTTAATTCATTGACTTCTTTCCAATTCTGAAACCAAAATATGGTCCAAATACGGTTTCAGTCTCAGTTTTGGAGATCTTTAAGTCCAAAATCTTCTGAACTGCAGGCCAGTGTGTGATAGGTTTGCTTCTAAATATTGCTCAGCATGAAATCCATTACATTTTTCTCATTTAGCTGTCTGAAAACAATGTTGGAACTCTATTGTATCTACTGTAATTGTATTGCTGGAGTAGTCTTGATTTTCATTATTACTATTTCAGTATATTCATGTCCATGAGTATACTGAAATAGTAACAATTTTGACTACTATTGCAGTCAAGGTGGGTAATGCAAGGTGGGTGAATTTTGGGGATCTGTGAAATAGTTCCAGGAAAGAGTAGGATAAAGTAAAAAGTTTACTTTTTTTTGGTAGCACATTTCTTAGGAAAATTCACTCAACTTGGACCACTGTTTACATCTGCCTTCTTGAAATGTACTTTTGAAGTCATCCAGCTGATGAAAGAGGGTTGTAGATAGAGCCTGGCTAGGTGTCTCAGCTGCTGACAATTCTTTTTTGTTGCTCACAGTCTTTGGTCTCTCTGCAGCAAAACACTTTGTTTCCCACTGTGAAACCACAAAAATCCTTTAACAAATAAAAGGAGCCTCTAACATCTCTGGGTATCAAAATGAAATCAAAAAATACCATCCCAAAATAATATTTGGAACTAGAATTTTGAAGGATTAAAAAAAATATTTTAGGTCTCTTTCACTTGCCTACCTCTAATCCTTTTGTGGCACTGAAAAACTGTTTTTATTTGAAGGATCCCTCTTCAGGTATTTTGACCATCTTTTTACGACTGTTTAGCACACTGCAGTTTAATGAATCTGAATTACCTGACCCTAGTGTATCAATATATTTTCTGTGTTCTAGGGAATTGTTAAGTCTTTTAATTTTTTTCAAGTACTATTTTTTGCTTTGTTCAGTTTTGATACTTGTTTCTTCATAACAACCAGCTTTTCTTAAAGTTTGCAGACATATCAGTGCATTTTATATAATTCTTGTATTTTCTTTCAACTGCAGGTTCCACTGGTTATTTTTAAGAGAGAAAAGGAAGTGGCAAGGAAATTGGAATTTGATGGGCTATATATAACAGAGCAGCCATCAGAGGATGATATTAAGGGACAGTGGGATAGACTTGTAATCAACACACAGTGAGTTTTTACTTACTCTGTCCCATTATAACCCTGTAAGTAATTACTCTTCTGTTTCCCCAGTTACATACTTATCATCCATCTTGTCTAAAATAAACAATTATTAGAGATATATTTCTAGCAAGGATATGCAAAATTTTCAGGCACCTACAAGGCTAATGTTTACTGTCATTTTTACTCTTACTATTTAATCTTACGCATTCCCAAATTTTTGCCTTAAAATTATTTCTCTTCATAAAAGAAAAAAGGAAGAGGGATGGGTTTGTTTTGGCAAGGACAGTGATGATAGTTGTGCATTGCTGTAAGTTCAAAAGTGAGCTGTGCTTTGCATCACATACTCAAAGCTCTGTTTCTCTGCCTGGTGGGGCTGTGTGTGGGATGTAGCTGCTCTAGAATCCTGTGTGCAGGCATTGGCTCTGCTCTGCTTCTCACATCTACATGGTAGGCTGAACACCATTTGGCAACTTTCACTCCAGAAGGTTCATGAGTGACTGACTGGTGGTAGCCACCACATTGAGACTCATAGAAACAGAATTGTATATATTTGTCTAAAATGTAATCTTGTGTTTTTATCTGTGTTTTTCAGGTCTTTTCCAAATAACTATTGGGACAAGTTTGTGAAAAGAAAGGTAAGGCTTCTTTTTAAAGAGATTTATGAGGTTAAAATAAAATTTTAATGCATATTTCTGTTCGTGTTGGGAGAAATATGGACTACACTTCTTTGAAATATAACTGATTCACTGTAGATTTCAATATTTACAATTTTGAAACACTCAGAATTCCTTACCACATTCTTAAAACTATTTTTTAATATATTTCGAACTTTTTCTACATACAGATTTTGTATAAAACAGGAATTCAAATACATTCATGAAATTACATGAAAAATTTTGTGTGTACTTGTACATATAATGCAAATTATGTAAAATGTCTTGTCCGTATTTATGTATTCACCTCCATACACAGAAAATGGTGTTGTCTCTCACCCAATAGGTTAAAAAGTAATTAATAAGAAGACAGAAAAAATTGAGATATTTAGGTACACTGCATAATCAGGCAACCATAACTCCCTGAAAGGTATATACATGCACTGGCCTTTTTTGTCCCTTACCTCTTTGTTTTCCCATGGTTTTTCTTCCCCAAGTCACCTAAATCCATCCCTTTCTCCATCTTTGCTTTCTCCCTGTAACATCCAATAAAATCCCATTTATGGGATGCACAGTGTATGCATCCCTTGGCAGTAATCCTCTTAGTCTCACAGATGATCTGGAGAGTTTTACCAGTGACTCATTTTGATGGATTTCAGATTTGGGTCTGAGGCTTTCCTGAGGCTGCCCTGGGAGGAACCAGGCAGAGCATCCATTCACTGTGAATCCATATTTTGGGTTCCTGCCTGCCCCTGTGCCACTGTAGTCCTCTAGGCTTGAGCATTCTTACAAATGGTATTTTGAATGTTTTCTCAGCTTGCTCTTAAGAAATAAATCTAATGCTTGTACAATAGCTTACAGCAAAAAGAATCTTTTTAGTGTGTTTGGTCACAATTGAAAAAGAGAGAGTGCATGTTATTAGATTAGATTTACCCCTCCTTCACACTTTAAGGCCAATCTTATATCATAATTTTGGAAACCTGTTTTTTAATACTCTTAGCTCTTCTGCTTTGTAAATCTTAGGTCAACCTGACCAAAAAATTCCTTTGAATTGTGCACTCATTTTGGTATGGAAATTTTTTTTCATCTTTTAGGTTATTATGTAGAGATTTCTACATGTCTGTCTAAGCAAAGGGGAAGCATTAGCTCTCACAGAGTTCTTGAGAAAGAAAATACAATTCTACATTGGTTCTGTCAATGTAGATGGTCAAGAAAGGCTCAAATCAAAAGGAAAGGAGTTTGGTTTTAAGTTGTGTGGAAGACTTTAGCTTTGGCTGAGGAACTGCACTGTGTGATTTAACTGTCTTCAAATATACTATTTGCAACGAATGTCTTCTTTTATATATATATTTGTATTTTAATCCTCAGTCTACAAAATAATACATATAATGAAGCAGTGTTTCCAGGCTTGCTACAAAAAAAGCTTCTCTAAAAATCTGAAAAATATCAATAAATATTTAAAGCCTTTCCTATTAGAAAGCTGGCAAAATACCTCTTCACCTACAGGAGTCACTGAGTTATGATCTTCTTATTAAAAAAATTTTGTATTTGACTATTCTTTTTGAAATGAGAAGAGACAGATAATATTTAGGAAGGAGCTGTGTGTTCAGTCAGAATGAAAGCGAGTAAATATTTATTTCCAGGAAAATTACTTATGAAACACGTTACATTTTGTTAGAAAGAGATAGGGCCTAGTTTGAGTTCACTGAAAATTGTTTTTTGCCACAACTCTATGTTCAATCTATGTTCAAGATCTTGTGATGACAATGTCATTCATAATCATGAAGCACTGTTTTCAGGCTCCTTATGTGTTAAACCTCTTGTCTTCAGATCCAGGCCAAATAACTTCTGATCTACCCCCACTGATGAATATTTTTGAATATTCCTTCTAACTTTAGGTAATGGATAAATACGGTGAGTTCTATGGCCGTGACAGGATCAGCGAATTACTAGGAATGGACAAAGCTGCTCTTGATTTTAGTGATGCTCGAGAAAAGAAGAAACCAAAGAAGGATAGCTCCTTTTCTGCTGTGTAAGCATTTACCTACAGTTTGTAATTGGGATTTTTAGTTTGTTTCTTTTTTTTAAAATTTTGTTGGGTTTTTTGTAAGTTAAAATCAAGCATTCAAGTTTGTCATTCAGACAAAACATCTGTTGCTCACGTATACTTGCATAAGAAATCAATTCTTATGTTGTGTGATACAGTAAATTTAATTAATTATAGACAATGTATATGCAGGATTTCTCTGGTTTTTTATGTATGAAGATTTAGTTTAGTGCACAGCAGCTTGAATACATTACATTCCCACTCTTTGGATAGTGTCATCACAGCTGGTCTGGAATCTCCTTTTCAAGTTCTCAGTTCATCTCTGCTGGAAAGAATGGGCAAAAATGGCCCTGTGTGTTCTGATTATAAGGAGATGATGAAATAAATTTAAGTGCTAGTGACCAGTAAAATCTGGGAATTGGATGATTAATCTTCACATCCTTTTATAACTTGTTTTCCCTAAACTATGCATTTATATATCATTTGGGAGACGGAAATGAAGAGAAGCCCCTAGACATTCAGAGTAGTAAATTCTCCTTTGTAGAACAGGCTTTTATAAAGCACTGCAAAAAATGTTTTTTCCAGTTCTGCATTATAAAAAGGTATTCAACTAGATAGAACATATTTTAACAGATGGAATTTTAATGCTACAGAGATTCTGATTTAAGAGTTTATTTCAAGTTCTCTCTAAAAACATTTTATCAATGGGTGTGCAAGAATTATGAGAAGTAGGCAGTGAGACTACTGGTGGATTAGAAGTGCATTGAAGCAAGAGCTGATTTTGTGAGGATGGCTCTTTTATCCATCTTTATAAAAGATGGATATTAATAAATCAGGAGTCTGCCTGAACAATCAATCAGGTGCAGTGTAAAAGCTCAAGGACTCTGTGGCATTTCAGTACTAAATAAAATTTAATATTGTGGCAGTAGTACTTTCCTGATTGCTTTCTTCTATGCTGTTTTGCTCCTGCTGGATTGCAGTAGGACCCATGCTTCAGTTTAGGGAAAAACCTACTACTTTTATTATTGGTATAAAAACCAAAATAAAACTACTTTCCCTTCCCTGTGTGCTCATACTAATATGAGGGGAAAAATATTTAAATAATGTTTCTGTGAATAATCTTGAAAAAACAGACCAGAATAGAGCAGTTGAACAAGGCTGATGAAATATTAAATTTAAGAATCATGTCTGAAGGATGCTTTTTTTTTTAACATCTCTAATATCTCCTCCATGTTATATACAGTAAAAAAATTTATGACCTCATCCATCTTTCCTGTTCTCCCTGGAGGAGTCATTTAATATTCATAACAGATTAATATGTTGCAGGAAAATAAAAAACTATTATAAAAATTTGCAGAACCAGTCACATAAAAAATAGACTCTTCAGGAAGGCATGTTGATCCACTTTTTAACAGTTTCAAAAATGAATACTAATGAAGCTACTAAAACTTACACATATTCCAGATTCCAAATTTGACATGTATTTACCTTGCAGTGAAGAAAGAGGTAGAAAAAAGCATTGGAACTGATCCCTTACTGCAATAATTTGGAAAGAAAATAGAGAATGGTGCAACCTGGTGTAAGTTTCAGCTCTGATGCTTCTGCTTCTGCCTGTGCCAGGAAGAGGTGGCAGAGCCCGGATAGCTGTGTCTCACAACACAGGAGGGAAGTGCACTGAGCAGCATTTTCATCTTCAATGCAATTGAACAAGTCTTCTTGACCCCTAGCTCCTACTTTTTCTCTCTCTTTCCTTTGGAAAAATAGCCTGGGAATTGCATCTGTCCTTTTGCAAGGGACTTAAAGCACCCTACTTGCAGGTGACCATGCTTCAAAAACTTCTGCAGTGATAATACTGCATTAAAAAAATCTGCATTTTACTGACTCTTCAAAAGCCATCCAGCTCATTGATGCAGCCTTGAATATTTTTAAGTGTATTTATTTAAATGTATATATATTTTAATATTTATATTATTTAAATATGTTGCAGTATTATTTAACTGTAGCCAGCTTAGAAGGATGCTGTGGTTGGAGCTTTCCTGTAGATTAGACAGTAAAGACAGTTAAATTTTGCATACTGAGATGGAGACAGTGCTGCTGTTTTTCCATTGAATTTGTTTCTTCTTTTGGGTGGATGGTGTTAAATTAGATGCATCATGGATGTAGAATATTTGAGAAAATAATGTGGAAGGCACAAACATGAAAGTTAATTTTCAGAGGGTGCTATTGTTATTTCCCTTTCCCTTTCTAACTGCTGTTGTTTGTGGGATCATTAGTTTAGTCAGAGTCAATAGAAGAGGCAGATAAGGCTTAAGCATCTGCAGCAAGCTTTGACATAAGGCTAAATTGGAAAATAAGTAGGGCTTCTGTCAAATGCTCCCATAAGTCATCCACTTTCAAGAACAGAAAAATTGTAAATAATTTTCTCCTGGAAGATCTGAAGTTTTTATAGGTTGGTGAGAAACCATATCCTAAATATGAAGTGTACAAACAATGAATGCAGTTGGCCTCAGAATGTGGAAGAATTTAAAAGGTCTTGCTCTTCCTTTCCATGAGAAACAATGACCTAGGTTTTCAAAATATTCTGGAGTGGGTAAGCCCCTTTTTAGTATTGTACTTTCTCAGAGAGCAGAATTGTTCCTGGAAAAATAGTGGACTTTTCCCTCAAGTGACAATATATCTCTTGCCCATAATGGCTAGTGAAAAAGTAAGGACTTTGACTTGCAGTAGTTTTTTTCACCTGAAGTCTCAAGATTTGTACTTGCTATGATGACACTATAGGATTTACAAAAGTGTGGATGTGTCTGTTAGTCTGAGTAGAAGTGTATATCTGCAGGTGGATAGGGACTTCAGCTGTTGTGGTTGAGAGGCAGGCACAGTCACTGTTAATGTCCAAATTCCCAGCCTGTTCCTTTGATGCACATAAAGGAATCTCAGTTTCAAACCTTTCCCCTTATGGATGCTAATGTAAAATAACTCCTCCTTTGATTATTTACTTGGCAATCTTAAGCCTAGTGGATCCTTACAGAGGCTTTGTGCAGGATACTTCAAAATAATCTGTTCTGTGCTCTGTCTTCAAGACACACAGAAAGCTGACAAACACCCTATAACTCATTGGTTTGTTTTGGTTCAGTGGTTTCTTTTTTGTAATGGTCAAGGGGCACCATTCTTGATGAAGTATCACCTGCTGATGCTGTTAAGTGTCTGGCACAGAATTTTGACACAGTGCAATAAAAAGGGTATTTCCTACCTAGTTTACAGTTAATAAAGAATGTTTTTTATCTGATGAGATGCTTTCTACTTTTAAAAAAGTAACATTAATAGAAGATTTTCCTAAGTACCTATGTCAAAACTCATTAACTGGTAAGAATTATCCTGTTTTCATTAATTATTTTCCTTATATCCTTAGAAAAATGGGTCAATTTTCTGAACAAGCTCTGAGATTCATCTGATCTAAATTTGTCTGTCTTTAATGTCATCCAATTGTGTCACTCAAGGTATGCTATAATAACTAAGGTAAAGAATTGGCATTTTAGGGTGCAAATTCAGTTACCTTTTTTTGCTAGCTACTTCAGACTTAGGTGGGTTGCACTAAAAAGAAAATAAAATATTTTTTTCTCCATGGATTTTAAGGACAGCTTATGTCACTCGTATGCATGATAACATTTTCGAAATCAATCAACAATAGGTCTGATGAATTCAAAACAGTGCTTTTGAATTTGATTTTTGCTTTTTTGTTTCTTGCCAGATTCATTCCAGAGTAAAAGTCTGAATTAGAACAAGGTTCTATTGTATTTCAGCTTTTGAAGAAATTGATCAGCTGTTGACTCCTGCTATGGGACAATGCACTTCCTACAGATTGTGTTTAATATTTTCCAGCTGTGTTTTGCTATTAAATGCCTTTTTTCTTAATTTTTACAGGCTAAATTCCATTGATGTTAAGTATCAGATGTGGAAATTAGGAGTTGTTTTCACTGATAATGTAAGTTTCTCAGTTTATACATACATGTATATATTCATGTTCTAAAATGAACTAAGCACGTGTTAATGCAAAGTGCTTCAATGAGAGGTGTGAAATACTCTGGAATGTATTTATTTTACTACAAGAAGAAAATCTTGAAAGCTTAAAGAGGCATTGTCAAAATATTTTCAGTTACATTGGTAGTAGTTAATAGAACCTCAGTCAATTCCTGCCTTATTTCTGATAGCTTTATTAGAAGCAATAAGAAAGTACTGCACTGTAGAATTAGAAAATTTACTTTATAAATGCTAAGTGCCATTTTTCCTGTTGTTCATAAATATAATGAACACTTGAATATTCCTGGAGCACAATCAGATCAATATAGTTAATATATCTTGAATTGCTAAATTTGTATCACTGAAACCAATAGTAAGATGTGCAACAGAATGATACAAATTATTCCAATAATTTGAAAAAGGGAGTCTTTAAAAGAAAAAAAAAAAACAAGGAGAGATAAACAAGAATGTTAAAATGCAGTTAATTCAGTTATCATGATTTTTCCATCTTACAATTATTCGTTTGCCTAGTTACTTAATTTACTGGTAAGGAAAACAGTTGGGGAAAATTATTTTGGAACTACGACAGATGGAAAATGAAAGGCTAATCTGAAGGTACTCAAGAAAAGTGGAAACAGTAAGCCTCCAGGTCTAGAGACAGCATGATCTGTAAACAGTGTTTGTTTGGGACTAGTATTTTTTTTAAGAGATGGAGTATAATTTCTCTTATAAATACTTGTCTTTAAGTTCAATAAAAATTAATTGATAGAGGATCAGATGAAATTAACATTCATGGTTACTTAAATATACTTAATTATAAAATTTCTTTTGTTGCCTGCACAGTTCTGTAATTGTCAGTAGCTAACATTGGGCATTAATATTTTAATGTAATTATTTAGAAATTATTTTTAAAAGTAATTTAAATCAGATTTTATTTTACAGTAGAGACATTTAAATAAGGGTTTAAAATTTCCAAAATTAGTTTTATAGTATAAATTCTGAATTTCTTGATTTTGCCCATATCTTTTTGACTTTGTGTTTGAGGATTTAATATTGTTGCGTGAATAGAAAATTCTCAATAATATCTAGAAAATTCTCTCTTTAAAAAGAACTTTTTTCTATTTAAAGAAAAGCATGTTTGAGAAATTTTTACTTTTCCTTATTGTCTTGAATTAAGATGAAAGCCATAAATTTTATTTTGAATGTACTTGTTTTTTCTGTTAGTCTTTCCTTTACCTAGCGTGGTACATGACCATGTCAGTCCTTGGCCATTACAACAATTTTTTCTTTGCTGCTCATCTCCTTGACATTGCAATGGGATTCAAGACATTACGAACTATCCTGTCATCAGTTACCCACAATGGCAAACAGGTATCAACTGTCACTTCTTTCCAGTTTTTTACTTAAGGAGTACACAGGAAAGATCACTTCATTACTTGAGTCAGGTGCTCTGCAGGTTGACAACAGAAATGTTCTTTCATCATGAGCTCTAGAACTTGAGTTGATGATGAAGCTAGACAGTAGGATTTGTAAGCAAAGGTATTCTCCCTTCTGAAAATAGTCCTGAAGTTTTAGGAAATTACCTGGGGGCATTATTTATAAGGAACTTTTTCAGTCTGGGAGCTACAGAAGTGAAATATCAATTTGCAGAATACTGAAGCTCCCTCCCAGCTGCTTCCATTAAGCTCAGAGCAAAATCGGAATGATGCTGCAGTTGAGCAGTGGACTGCTTGTTCCTGCTTTTCTTAGATATCAAAATATTAGGAACAAGGTGCTTTCTATATGTAATTTCATACATGTAAAAAATAAAGTTGCTTTCCTATTAAATTAGTAGATAACTGTATTTCAATTAATTATGTACTAGATGATAGTAATATTATATTACGTAGTGAATTTTCAGATCTTCCATCTGATTTTGGGGAATTCATATGATTCTAATAATTGGATTAATGATTATTTTTATTTCTCCATAAGATTTGTCTTTGTAATTATTTTTCTGTGTAATTTGTCTTTGTAATTATGTTTGATCAAAAAAAAAAAGGAAATACACAATCTTTGTGTGAGAATATGAAGATATATTACTCTGTATTACAAAAATATATAAAGAGTAAAAGTTGTCCTGCTGCTACTACATACAGTTTATTGTTAGTTTCCTTTTTTTTTTTTTTTAAAGAAAAGATAAATCACAATTCCATAGTGGTGTTACACCCATTCTGTAATTTTGTCTTCCAGCTTGTCCTAACAGTGGGATTACTGGCAGTAGTGGTATACTTGTATACAGTAGTGGCATTCAATTTTTTCCGCAAGTTCTACAACAAGAGTGAAGATGGTGACATGCCAGACATGAAATGTGATGATATGCTAACAGTAAGTCTTGTTTTGCTTTCTAGTTTTTAGGTTTTTTTTGTTTGTTTGTTTGTTTTTCCCTCAAGCTGTTGTGGTTTTGTCCTGACCTTCTTGTTAATTGGTATTCATACAGTGATATCATTAGCCAGCAGGCAGGAAATATTGCAGTTGAAAACAAAGGGACAAATATGATGAATATCCTCAACAAATAGATCTTGTGTACACTCAAAAAACTCCTCTATAAAGGAGTAGAAGAAATGTGGTGCTGTACTTTGCTGTAGCTGTTCAAAAAATGCAAAATAACTACAAGCTGTGAAGCTGAGCTGGCTAAAGGGCAGCACTTCTGAATCTCGAAATTCAACAAGTTATTCATAGGCAAGCATTTTCATAGGTAATGAAAATACTTAAAATCTCGTTTAAGCTTTGAAATCTGTCAGTTTCTCTTAGATGAATTGCCACAGTTATCTTTAATAGACAGTTCGGTAACTACAGTGTTCAGAACTGTCTTAAATTATTTTATACTAACTAAGACAGTGACAGGCTTTGGGGTTAGACTGGTAGAGTTTAAACCAAAAAGAATTTCCAAGATGCATTGCACTTAATATCTCTCAAAAAAAAAAAGTAAAAAAATCATGGTGCATGTATTTCAGTGTGTATGCAACATGAATCTCTTCCAGAGAGTCAACAACATTTAAAAGCCAAATAAACAGATAAACTATTTATTTGATAAAATAAATAGATATATCTAAAATAGATAAACTAAACTAAATAGACAAACTAGAGTAGTATATGTTTATTTTTGTCATGTTTGGGACATTCAGCGCACTAAAACCAGATAAAATGGAATGTGAATCAGTGAAGGGCTGTTAAACTGTCAGGTGCTGGAGCACTTGCTGTGGGAAGAGGTGGAGGGAATTGAGCTTGTTTGGCTTAGAGAAGAGAAAGTCTCAGGGTAGAGGGTGGGTAAGAGGAGTTCCCACTGTCTGCAGAAAGATTATTGGGAAGACCCATCCAAGCTCCTAACAGGATGTGCATGGCAGGAGACTGGACATAAAGTGGAAAAATGTGTTCTGAATGAGGGGAGCCAAAGGATCACGTTGCTCAGAGAGGTTGTTACAGTCTCAATCCTTAGGAAGTTGTATTAATTAACTGACTTGGATAAAGCCTAAAACATTTTTTCTGAGGTTGTAGTGGGCCCTGCTTGGAGTCGAGATCTCATGAGATCTCATGAAGTCATCTGATCTGACCTGCTCTGTATTTCTCTGAAAATACTCATACCACAAGGCTATAATATTGTACAGGAATTAGTTAGAATAACATGTGATATGCTGTAAAATCAGGGTTGTGTCTTGTAAAAACACTAAGACTTGAAATGGGATTTAAAAGAAAATTAATATACATAACTTTTTAGAAATAAAAAACCAAAACCTTTTAAATAAGTAACACTACATTCACTCATTAAGTTAATAATTACCTTTTAGTCTTGGAGTATAAATTATCTTTGGAAATTGTTAGATTTTTCAGGCAAGGGTCACTCAGCATTCTATGGTATTATATCAATTTCTTACAGAAGGGATTTTGGGGACAGTGTGTCATAGAAATAGAAGAATGAATTTTTTTGTATGGTGAGGTTTTAGGAGTTACTTATTGTCATTTCTATTTTTTGATAGAGGGTGAGAACCCTTTACCTATAGTTTGCAAAGGTGCTTAAAGAAAAAAAAAACCAATCACCTGCTCTAGACCTCTAGAGAGTGATACCATAATTTTCTATTAAATTGTAACATGATAAAATTGGAAATTTTGTATAGTCAGCATCCCAGGCAACTGTTCTGACAGACCTATTATAGCACTTTTCGTATCATAGTTTCACAGTATTATTCTCAGATATTTTCAGTGATTAGCACAGGCTAATTCTCTGCACAAGCATTCACAAAGATGTTTTGCTTGGTTGTGGGTTTTTTTTGTTGTATTTTTTCTTGAGGAAGAGGGTTGTTTATTTTTAAATTTGAATTTGATACACTAAAATGAGGGAAAATCATTCACTTTTGAGCTGGGAAATTGGAAAAGGAGATGATTATGGTGGTGGTGATATTTCCTATTTACACTGCTGAAATGATTTTGCATGAATCCTGGGGTGCTGCTGAGCCTCTGGTAGTTGAACTTTTGATCTTATTGAACTGCTACATCCTGATAGAACATTAAATACTGCAGCTTCAGAAATGCTACTGCACAGTAGCATTTCCCCTCCATCAGAAATATGTATAATCTCAAAGGAGAGAAAAAGATGGTTTGACGTGTCGTAGTTCCTAGACCGTAGACCAGTTCTACCAATTACTGAATTTGTAACACTGGGTATTTCTGCTTTTAGCTGCAAACAGCCTTTGTACCCCTTTGTTTTGTCTTTTCTAGTGCTACATGTTTCATATGTATGTTGGAGTACGTGCAGGAGGAGGAATTGGTGATGAAATAGAAGATCCAGCAGGAGACGAATATGAAATCTATCGGATTATCTTTGACATCACTTTCTTCTTCTTTGTGATTGTCATCCTGCTAGCAATTATCCAAGGTATGCTTTTGTAACCCACAGTGGGACTGAAAGCATTATTTAGCAGTACAAAAATCTCAATGCTGTGGTAATCACAAACCTAAGAATCAGACAGAACAGCAGGGCAGATCACAAAGGATAGGTTTGTATAGAAAATCACACCCAACTGACTCTCATACACTGCTCTTCTGGGTCTCTGCAAAATCAACAGGCTCTAACTGGATCAATAGAAACAAAATAAATGTTTTGCCCTAAGAATACTGATGTCACTGCAGTTTCTGTCTTGTCATTGCTCTTTCTAAAAGCCTCCTGTAGAAATCTTGTGGCACAACTTCAAATTGTCCTTCAGTGTAACCCACCCTACATGAGCTTCAATGGACAAAATCACTACTGCTGTCAGTATTCCCTCTGCCAACATCATAAGTTCTTGACCATCTGGCAGATCTTCAGATTGGTAATAGTGGTGTGAAACTTGGACCATAGCTTTAAGTGGTTAAATCTTTTCTTACATAAAATTGCTCTTTTGTACAATGCTTCCTTATCTGAACAATGTATAAGAGTAAAAAAGTGCTTGATATGAAACAGCTTTAGTATAGCCTGGTTAATGACAGTGGAAAGTTAGCTGCCATTAGTTAGCTTTGGAATTTCAGTGATACTATTTGACTGATAGTGTTTCTCACTGTTATAATCTGGATAATGGATACCTTGGCATGTCAAGGATTACATATTTTGGCATGTAAAGGATTTTTAAAATTATGTTTACATTAATTATGTTTATTGATATTACCTGAAGTACTTAAACCCCTGTTTGTTTCCCTTCTATAGCTTTAAAATATTGTCAAGAATGCCCTAAAGGTCATTTTTTATGAAAGTTCATACAAGTTAACAGAATTATATTCTCAATTTTGGAAAAATTGATGAACAGTTTTGCTGGGTTCACTTGCTGTCATAAATACTGATACCTCATTGCTTTCTGTCAGCTGACAGATAACTTAGGATAATTTTGACAGCAGTAAGGGTGCTTTCTCCCTCACTATGAGGAAATTCAAAAGGCAACTTTTAACTTCTGGTAAATTGGTTATTACTGTTATTCAAGTAACAGGGGTTTTTTAAAGGGCTTGGGGAGGGTGGATTTTTTTTATACCCTGAGTTGGCATATCTCATGTGGTTCATTTCTTCATTTTGTGAGTGGCTGAAGAATAGAGTCCTTAACTCTCCAGATTTGGGTACAGGAGTGTCAATAGTCATTGTGGAGTTAGTCCTTATTTGTATTGGAGTAAGTGAAGGGAAAGTTATAAGCAGTTTACAGAGTGAGCCATAGTCTGTGATTCTTTTTGTTCTTCTTTCTGGATCTCCCTCAAATGACCCCTTACTTTTGTCAGAGCTCCAATAGTGGAACCTTGTACTATATGACAACCATCTTGAGAGAGGAGGCATGGAGCTCTGGGCCTCTCTGTATCTGCCATGTAATAAGTATCTCATCTCTGTTAAATGTACAGGATTATTTTTTCTTTTGGGCCCCTGTAAACCCATGTATATCTTAATGTACTAAGTCAAGATTAGAGCACTGGGAATAAAAAAAAGTTTACTTGTCCCATTTTATAATTCAAAATGGTACTGCCAGCCATGTTGCTGGTGTTTCTTTGACTTGTTTTCTTTTCTTCATGGTTTTGTTGTCTTCAGAATGTATATTGGTTTCTATTCTTTCTGCAAAGATTCTCCTTTAATATTCTTTATTAGAGATATGTTATCCCTGGATTTCCAGATATTCTTTGTCACGATTGTTATTGACCATTAACTATCATTTTAACTTAAACCCTAGGTTTAATTATCGATGCTTTTGGTGAGTTAAGAGATCAGCAAGAGCAAGTTAAGGAAGACATGGAGGTAAGAACATTCAGTTGCTGAACCATACCTATTTTCAGATTTCACGAGTATATGTTTTCAGTCAAAACATGATTTAGCTAGTGGATGGTTTTTCAAACTAAGAGAAAAATACAGTCCTGTACATGGTCTGATACCATGCAATGTGAATTATAATGAATTGCATGTCTGTGGCTATTTAAATCTTTTGGATCCTCAACCTAGAGGTTTCTAAAGCAGGGTGTTAACACTGTCATGTTACATTTCATCTCAGATGTAATTTTCTTTGCTTAATATATGTGTGAAGTATCTTGTACTTTGTGGTTTTCTATTCTGTCATTGAAGTATATGTGTAAGAAGTCAGGAAAGTGTTGCAAACCAGCTTCACTTTGTAATGTGAACTTGGAGCATATTCAGTTTCAGCTGGACAAGCATTGAGGTAAATATTGTCCGGTGTCACAGTAAGTGCTGCTTAAGATTAAAAAAGTCAGCTGTGATCATTGTATGCCATTCTGTCTCCTGATACCTGTTCACTTAGAGCTGGCAAAGATTTGTTTTTTTAAACAGTAAGAAGCTATTCTGATGGTAGCTAAGCTGCTAGTCATGTGTTTTTACTGAGTTATCCAGTCTGAATCATTTAAAGAAAAGCCTTTTTGTTCAGCACATAATATATATGCTGCATTGCCATTTTCAAGAAAATTGTCACTTTTTTTTGCCTTTTCTGAAAGCAGGGCAGGTGTTTTATGTAGTGTTGAAGTGCTCTGTATTCTTTCTTCTAGACGAAGTGCTTTATCTGTGGAATAGGAAATGACTACTTTGATACAGTGCCTCACGGCTTTGAAACACACACACTACAGGAGCACAACTTGGCCAATTATTTGTGAGTACACTAAAAATGCACTCCTCACTAACTCATGATCCTTGCAGCCTCCACAGGTACCTGGTTACTTCTTTTGCACAAGTAATAGTCAGTGCTATTTGGCTTTGGTGTGCACTTGTACTTTCTGAATATATTATTCTGGGGCAGTGACAGCAAGGAATTAATTAATTAAGTTTCATATCCTGCTTTCCAGCTTGGTTGTGGCACAAGAATTTTGTATGAAGTTGTAGGTAAAAATGAACTTGATATGTGGTTGCAGAGGTCACATAAATTGTAAAATTGAATGAGGGGTGTAAGGTACAGAGGAGCGGTATGACCTTGCCTGGAGACTGATGGAAAGAGAGAACAAACACAGCAGTAAGACAAAAAAAACTTGCATTGGACAAAATATTTTGTGTGGAGTGCTGAGGCTGACTAAGAGAACCAGGGACAAAAGGAGGTAAGGGAACTGTAATGAGGAACTGGACATGAGAGGGATCAACCAAAGGCATTGGGTCCACCTTTGGAAAATCCAAGCAGAGCACCAGTGACCACTAAACTAAATAAAGACAATTATCAGGTCTATAACCACTTTATCATACTGTTCCTCTTGTGTATTAAAATCCAGTGCCAGAGTGTATTTCATACTAGTGCTGTCAGTATGAAGCAGGGGATGGATTGTGTCTTTGTGTTTTTAAACTGGCATTGTATATGCACGAAATAAGGAGACTGCAAAGTCAAACATGGCTATAGAAACCTTCCACCTGAAAAACAGGTTGTGCAAACAAAATACATTGGAAGTACTACCATACAGGGTTTTGTTTCTATTTAACAAATACTGAATAGATAGTATACTATAGCATATTTGCTTTAAAGTGCCTCAGCCCGAGGAATTGTTTTTTTTTTCTTTCTGTGCATGATCCTATTTCATGTTTTTACATATATTTGGATAGAATGTGTCTTATGAGTGGAATTCTGAAATTATCACCCAGTGAATGTCAGCTCAAACCCTCAAAACTAATGTTGCTTTTTTTTAAATTAGAAATTCTTTTCTGCTCATGTTGATCTTGTGTACACTACTAAAATATTCCCAACCTGTAATTCCAGCAGTAGAAATCTCTTAGATATCTTCAGCATTTTTTATTCAGTGTGGGAAGAGAAAAAGAAGAAATTTCCAATGACCATTTTCTGTCTGCTTCCAAGTGGGTTTTCATGGGCAAGAAAATGTTGTCTGTTGTAAGTTTTGGAATAGAAAGTTTAGAAAATCTTTGTTTAAACTGAGTTGCTAACTACAGTGAATCAAACTGACTATCGTGCATTTTAATATACAACTCGTTGAACAATGAATGTAAACAGGAAAGTGTTTAATCTTTCTCAGAGTATTATCATAGATAAAAATCTGGAACTTGTAAGTTCATGAACAGCATTATCACTGTACATGCTGAAGAATTTCCCTCTCCTTGTGGTTTGCCTAATGTTTCCAAACACTCTATTGATAGCTGTTTCTTTGCTTGTAGGTTTTTTCTGATGTATCTTATTAACAAAGATGAAACCGAGCATACAGGACAGGTAGGTTGAACAACTCTATTAATGTCAGCTGATTCTAAAATAAAAATCATTCAGGCTTGGAAAAACTAAGATTTTTCTGATGGATAGCCCCTGTATGGTATGGAACCTAATTCTCATTCTAAGCAATTCTGAAGACTTTGGTTGCTTTATGTTAGGGCTTATCAATTCTGAAGCACTTTCCATTCCTTTTTTCGTATCTGAATGTGGTATTTTTAAATTGTTATTTCCACAAAATATAAATACAAACAAAAGTAATGACAAACAGAACATTGAAGTATTCTGTGAAAGCAACACTCTTAATTTCTCTTTTTTGATCCTTTTTTTAATAGTCTTTGTCTATTATTATTATCATCTGTATATAATCTTCTATGTCTACATTCCTGAATAAGTCCATATGAAAGAACTTGTGCATATATCTAAAATGAAAAATATGTGAACTTTTCTGTGGAGGTTTCTACTGTGTTCTTCTCCATTCTTTCAGATTTCTGGTGCCCCCTTCAACTTCCTTTAAATATACTAAAAGTCACTAATAAATGTATGACATTTACAGTCTTTTTCTTTCCTAGTGATAGTCTTTCAGCTGACCAAGCAAATGTTCCTGTGTTGCAGATCAAAACACAAAAGAACTGAATAGTATCACATAAATAACCCTACAGACTTGGGTCAGAAGGATGATTTGCTATAAATCTATATTGTTTACTCTTTCTGAACTCTGACACGTCTGCTGTAATCATTTTCTTTGCATAAATCTCAGCCTTGTCCAGTATGAGATTTTATGTGTCATGAGAATTTCATGCTATCTGAGATTTTTTTAAGGTCTTTTTTATATGCACTTTCTGTTTTCTTGGCAGTATGTCCTACTGTATTCACTGAAGACAGGTTTCTACTAACTATTCAGTTTTGATACTGTGATAGTGATAGGTGATAATTTGAAAATTGAGCGTACTTCATATTACATAACTTCTAGGAGCACGCTTTAGTGGTAGACTTGGCACTAGTTTATGGTTGGATTCAATGATCTAAAAGGTCTTTTCCAGCCTAAGTAATTCTATGGTTCTGTAACTGGTGTAACCTATGTCTTTTCTACCATGAAATTTTCATAATAAAAACCACATTTAAGTGGTGCGATTAAAATAGAAATAAAATAACATATTCTTTATTATTCTTTGGAATGTCTCGAGACAGAACCCTACCCAAACAAATAATCAGAAAGGAAGAATGTCACTGACTCAGAAAATACTGACTATAAAGGTCATTTTGGTTTATGTATTTTTTGTAGACGTGTTTTGAAATGACTGATGCAGAAATTCAGTCAAATTTCTATGACAGAAAATATTCTACATGCCCTATCTGTCTTGTGGCCAACTTTAATTGAGCTTTACAGTGCTCCTTGATGTGCAAAAAGAAGTAAACTTTCTGTGCATTTCTATAGTGCTTTTTGACCAGGTGACAAAAACCTAAAAGCTATTCTCAACTAATCAAAATCATTAACATGATTCTTGAAGACTGATGTTCAACAACCTTGCATGCACAGAATCAAAAAAAGTGAAGTGATATATAAATAAAAGAGAAAAAAAAGTAATGGTTGATGATTTCTCATTAAATCAAGTTAAATAATTTTAACTGTGTTTTTTTCAGGAATCATATGTTTGGAAAATGTATCAAGAACGATGCTGGGAGTTTTTCCCTGCTGGTGATTGCTTCCGAAAACAATATGAAGACCAGCTCAACTAAGCAAAAATGAGGATTTCTGGACAAAAATGTCCATTTCCCAGCTCTTTTTGGAATGTCTAAAAGATTTCTTAAATCCCCAAAGCTGTGTGCATTTTGGAGCACCAAAGCTCTGTTTTTAATGACCCAACTGCGCTTTTATTTTCTTGTGTATTTGCTTTGAGGACACTGGAGTAAAGAACAATGAAAAATTACAGCAACTTTGGAACCAAACCAACCACTTGCACAGACAAAAGATGTCCCTATACATAACATGCACACACAAGTAGAGACTTGAGACAGCTTATTTTTGAAACTGCCAGATGATACCCTTGTCTAAAAGATCACACATGGGGTGACATGGTAGCAACACTCATTTGGTCTGTTTATTTCATCATCCTGGAAGGAACTATATATAGTTCACAGAGCACCATAAAAAGATTGTTGTGGACACTAAGTTGTGGGGAAATAGTGCCTTACTATATGTGGGTTGAGCTATGCAGAAGATGAGTGCATGATGACATATTTTTTTTTTCTTTGTCTTCCCTTCCAATTTAGTATTTATTTTGTGGTTTTGGTGGGTTTAGGAGGAAGGGATTTGATTGTGCACATCTTTTTAACAAGACTCGAGTGTCTCAGGACAAGATTAGGTTATTCTCATCAAGTTCATTTCACATTTACCTTCCTCTTTAGCTTTTTGCTCTTATTTTGGTAATGCTCTGATACAACACTGCTACTTTATGAAATCTTTGTATGAATACAAGACAGCTGCAAAAAACACTTTAACAAGAAATGTTTCATTGCATGTTTATTATGCAAGTTTAAAACAATCAAAAAACAACCTTCAGAAACAAGTTGATCAACATGAAAAAACATTCACAATAATTATATCCATAGTAATAAAGTGTTGTGGGCTTTATTGTACATCTGGAACAAGTGTCATCAACCAACAATATGAATATATGTTATGAATTTGACAGTAATTTTAGTTTATTTTTTTTTCTTTCTTTCATTTCTGCCACCTGTGATCGATAGTGGAGTTGAAGATTTTCTTGTTAAATTATTTTTTAAAAGCAAAGCTGAAGCAATATCCATTCAGGGACTCCATCAGTTACATCATGAAACACCAATGATGTGTACATTACTCCATTTTGAGTCCTTTTCAATTGTAATGCCAGTCTTTACAAATAAAAAGAGACATTCAGAATGGAAACAAGCTGGTTTTTGGTAGCATTTGAAGTCTTTGTTATAGAGTCTTTTTATCAATTCCTAAATTAATTTCAACTACTTCAAACCAGGATTAAGCTACTCTTTCCTTAATGAAAGGTTTTGGTACTGTTTTTGGTCTTCTCTGCTGGACTTCTTGCTATTCTGTTGCTCTCCCTCATTTCTTTACACGTCACATTTTTGTCATAAAAAAAATTCTGTATCAATATTCAGTTATAATTAAAAAAAAGAAAAAAATTACAAATAAGGGAATAGTCACTTAAAAATGCTAAGGCTGTACTCTTAAAAGCTAGGCTTTCAGTTCTGTGAGTTTTGCTGAATTTGGTATCCTATTCACAGCTCTGGTAAAATTCTCAAACTTGCAAGATTTGAAGACAGACGCTGGGCAGGCTGGTGACAGTGCAAGGGACAGGTACAGCAACCACAAATCATATTCAGTTTTTAAACCACTCCCACCCAGACTGGACTGTTCAGTACAGCTCTGTTTACTCCCTATTTTGAAAAGCTTCATAAAGCACGTTTATTCAGCCTTTCTGGGATTTGTGTCTAAGATTTAGAAATGAGGAGTTGTAGTGATGTTTTTTTTGGATGTACAACATGAGAATAATTGTTATTTGACACACGTAGGTACACAGGCCGTTTAAGTTTTGCACGTTTTGTAGAAAAATATGTAGCTAATGATTCTGAGAGATATTTCAAGATTCCTTTTTTCTTCAAAACAGATTCAAATGGGCTTTGTGGGTAAATACCAGAATAAATGTTACATGTTTCTTTAACCTCAAGTTCAAGTCAAAGAACTCCTGAGGCATCCTTCCTGTTGAATCCAATATGCTGTTGAACAAATATTTGTGAAGCCAGGCTTAAACAATAGAGGTTTCTTTTATGATGAGACCAACTGATTATATGGTGGTGCAGTAAGTTTAGGTATGAAAAATCTTCATTTATTAAATCAATTATAGCTTTAACAGAAGCAAATTCCTACATCTAGGAGCTGGTCAGGAGAGTTTACAAGATTAGTGTTCAGTGCTGAAAAAGGATTTGGACTTTCTTTGGCAGACCTTCAGACTCTGGTTTATTCAGTCCTCTCTGCAGTGGCTGTAGGCTTTCTGTGAGTCACAGAAATGTAGCATTTCCTGTTTGATGCACTAAGTTTGCCATGGAGAGCCTTTATCTTAACAGGTAATTCAACAAAAAAACCCCTCTAATGTGCACTTTTAACAGGATAATATTATTCAAGCAGTCCACATACTATATAATACACACTGTGGGATACAATTTAATACAGTTAAATTTATTTTAGCCTTAGACAAAGTTGAAAAAAATTCTTAGATTTTACTGAAAATTACTGAACTTCCTGAGACTGTTCCAAATGCAACTTCTTTGAATTTTTGTGTTGTAAACAGTCAACTAATACAGACAGTTCACGCCTTTAATAGTTGCATCAGAAGAAATCAACATTGACACAAGTGTGCTGTATACTAGCACAATGTACAAGAGCAGGTGATAATAACATGTCACTTGAAAACTACAGTTTTAGATCCAAGAAATTTTAAAAATTGGTGTTTATGCATGTCATATTTAAGGTAAGGTTGTACTTACACATACATTTGTGTATGCTAATTTTTTTCAGCTGTTAATTAAATTTACTGAAACAGTAACTTTCAGGGGCAAATAAAGTGTCTCCCACCCTTTATTGAAAAGAGCAAAGACAGAATTTTTGCTGTTTATCTCTGAATGTCAAAAAAATTGAGAAGACCTCCAAAACTGATGATCCCAGCACATCCATGTTGATTTCAGCAAAGGAATGAAGAAATGAAAGGCAATGGAAAAACAAAGTAAGATGGAAGGGTAGTTGAAGTGTGGTTTATTTGTGGAAGTTGTTGCCTCCTTATATATTTCTCCCTTTGAACTGACAATTTTTACACCTTCTTCTGATTATCTGTTATTGTGTCTTTCTTTGTGCCTTAAAGTTTGAAGCCTATCTGTGTTTTTTTTTTTACTGAGACAATCACAGAAAATTGAAAGGAAGATAATGGTTCTATAATATCCTTGGCCACTGCATGGCTACAAGATTAATTCTAATAGCATTAATAGGCTATTTAAGTTGTTCAATATTTTAATTTCTACTATCTTCCTACTGTTCCGGAGCTCTTACTACTAGGAATTGCATTAAGGTTTATTTCTATAGCTATGATAATATTCCTGCCATTTTAGAGGCACTAAATAATTCAATTTATATACATAATCACCTGTGAAGTATTTATAGGATGTCATATTTTCTAAACTAGAATATTTTAATTTTTTTTTTTTGTTCATTAGCCAAAACAAATAAAGCTGGTGTCCAAAACAATCTTTGTCAAATGATAAGACATCTATCACAGAGAGCATGGGTGGGTATGTTCCTTGCTTAAATCTGTCTAATATTTATGCTCATAAATACAGCTTCTGCAATCTCTCTCTTTTAAGTCATAGCTGCTTTTATTTGTATAATTAGTTACTTCTTCATCAATTTTCTTTTCTAAAGCCACGCCAAACCATAGAAGCTAGGTTACAAAAACAGTTTCAGACTATACATATCTTAAATAATTTCTTAAGGAAAATTTGCAAGATATTTAAGCAGAAAGATATATTTATACCTTTTTTAGGGGGTTTTTGTAGGGTTTTTTTCTGGATTACACTTTTCATTTTCATTTGCATACTATTTTAAATGTATCCATGCAACTCCTTCCATTTTACTTCACAATTATCTTTTTGGTTTGGATATTGTGCATTGGATGTTTAGGCAAAAGGAAGTGTCTCTCTTAGGTGGTAGGAAAGACCTTTCTCAGCAGCTGATGAAGATCTCCATCAGCCTAACAGCATCCTTCTGCCATGTCAATGGAGGTCAGGAGTTGAGGCAATTCTTGGTATGAGCAGCTTGCTTCTCTAACATGGCTATGGGCTAATCTGCAGTCACAAAGGCTTAACCTATTCATTTGCTGCTGGATGGGAACATCTGAGCTAAAGTTCTCCTGAAAGGACGTATTGAAATTTTTGGAATGGAAGGGGGAAAAGCTGAAAACCTCACAATTAAAATAAACTGAAGGTCCTTGCTGTTGGTCCATTGTGTAAATGCTCCAAATTTGCATGCAAGATGCAGTCACTGACTTTGTAGCACTTGCAGTTACACATACAAAATACCTCTCTCTGTAGATATATGTTTTAATAAGAACCTTTGGAATGCTGAAAGGATGGCTAAAGAATTCTGGATCATGGAAATTGGTTAGTTGTTCTTCATGTGGTGCTAGGAGCATAGAATGAAACTGCATGAATTGATTGCACTGAAAAAATAGAACCATGCTGGGACAGTCAGAGAAGGGAAAGTTCTCCCGTCCTTTAGCTACAAGTGAATAAATGGAAGAAGTGTAAAGGGTCACGCGCTGTTGTTGTATTTCTTTGGAGATTAATAAAATGCAGTAATTTTGGAGAAGTGTTGTTCTCAGTGTGATCTGCACAACAGGCACAGTGTGGCTCAAAGAAGCATTATTCTGTGAGCCATGCTGTGCCTGTCGTGGAGATCAGTGGGAAGGGAGGAGAATGGATGGCATCTGCCTTAGACAGTGGCATCCAGAGGGGCTGCTCTTCCCTCCTGGGGTAATGTGCTCATGCTATGCTCAGTGCATCCCGTTCTGAAGGGGTCCCTTCCCATCTCCCTCAGAGCCTGGGAAAGGAAGACAAGTGAACATCTGTGTTCTCCTGGTTGTGTTACTGGCTCAGTCCTCTGGCAGCAGGCTGTGCACTGCTGTACCTGCTGATACACACACAGTTGCAGACTTCTTCCTCGGGAGACCAAATTGAAGTTAAATTGATTAAACAGCTGCTTGGTGCTGACAAAAAGGCATGTCCTTTTATCGTGTGGTCTACCTAATGGAAGAAAAGTTGTAAATTCACTGAATAGGAAATAGAAAAAAATTAATACCACTAGACCATATAGTGGCAATTGATTTTTGGTTCTGTCCAAACAAGATAAAATTTCAGGCACTAAGTAAAATACTGTGAACTTTTTAGGTATCTACAATCTATATTAGAATAAGTAGCTTCATAGTTTTGATGTAACTACTGATCTGTTTTAAAGGGATTTACAATGAAATCCTAAATAATAAATAAATAATAAAATGGTACTAAAAATAATAATATGATAATATATAATAACCTTATTTTAGAAAAGAGCAGTGGTTCATAGTGCTCTGTGCACATCTGGAAGACCACTCAGTGTTTAAATAAATCTGGCGGAATGAGCTTTGGACAGGAAATACTGACACTGAATTTATTTTTGTCACTGGTTCTTTATGCTCAGACAAGTGTAGAATTAATAATAATTTAAATACAAAAATGTAAAGATACATCCAGAGAATGAGGAATTTGTCTCTCCCTGATTTAGCTTTCTTTCATTGTTCTTGACTGTAATGAGGCAATTTTTATTTCTATTTGTTCAGACTTCTGCCCCATATCAGTAGGTTAATACCCCATACTTTGCAGTACTTGGAAGTGATTGTATAAAAAGGCCAAAATAATCCTGGATCATTTCAGAAAAAAATACAATATAATTTTCCTAACTAGTAGTCCTTGGCAATATATGAAGTCCATTTCTTGTCTAAATTTTGCTTCTGCAAATGCTTTCATAAACCCTCTTGTATGTCACAGACTGGAAATCATTCTTTTATCTTTTTCCAAATCTTTATTTGTCTTAATGATCCTTAACATCTAAAAAGCATGCAAATATAAATTAGGGACTTCCCAGTACTGAGTGTTAATAGCAATCTCCAAAGTATATAATCAATAATCTATAAACTTTTCACTTCTATATGCATCATGGAGCTCATGTATAATTACTTACTAATTAGTTATAATGTTTTTGTGAGGAATCTTTGTGCAGTCTGAATTACAGTAGCCTCTTATCTGGACTTACTTGGTTAAAAAAACAAAATAATCAAAGTAATTAATATGCATGCAAGACTAATATGCACATTTCACCTGCATCATTTTATGCAGGCTATAGGTTCCTTGCCGTAGGAATACAACAGAGTTACAAAAGGCTGGTTAAAATCAGCTTCTAAGGAGCAATCTGAATAATACTGCTCTAAGTGTTCTGCCTGGGAGAATTGCTAAAAAACAAGTCACGTCAAATTCTCCTATTGGTTGCTGCTTAATTGGTCAATTGCAGCAATTTAAATATGAGAAACTGTAACTCTGAAAGGAAATTACTGTACAAGGCTGTTTTATAGTTAACATTTTGCATATATGAGCAGCTCTTGACAAACTGTGGCCCAATTATACAGTTTGCAGTTTAACCATTATTTGTGTGTAGGAACATCTGTGCAGGTGTTGTTTTGACCAAGTTGACCTAGATGCAGTAAACAAGCTTATTTGCTCTGCTTGTGGTCTTGCCACTGTAGGCTGGTGAAGTTCAGATGTCCCAGAGCCCTACTCTCACTATCTGATGTCTTTTTTTGGCTTTGCATCCTCATTGTATCTTGCTGTGGCTTCATTTGTGTTCTCACAGTTTGGATTACTTTTATTACCTGAGGTCCTCTAAAGTTTCTTCACTATACGTAAATTGTTACATGCTCCAGAAACTTGAAAGAGTATAGCCAGGGGGTCTAAGGGATGCACCAGAAGTAACTGAACAGGGAGATGTTGGGATAAGATGGATTGTGGCTCAGGCAACTGGACCTAGTGTACCATATTTCTAAGTCACATGCCCTCTTCTGTGGACAAGACATGCACAGAATAATTATACAAACCTGTCCAGTTGCATGGGAGCAATGACAGTTTCAAACAATCATAAAAGCAGGAAGTGGCAATCCCTTATAAAATAAATGAACCAACTCACAAAACTTTATACAAACCAGGGTAGTAAAGGGTCAGGAGCAGGCAAAATGAATTCTTTTGAGAAAACTAGCATTATTCTAGTAATATACCCAGAGACAGCTGAGGAACATAGAAGAACTAACGTGTGTGATGATATTTAGGGAAGTCTCAGACTTACTGCATATATTCTGATTATGCTATGCATGGATGGCACAGTTAGCTATATTGCAGTGAAAACACAATTACCTGTATTATAACATGTGTGGTACGACAAGCTGGAAAAGGGGAATTCTGGCATAAACACTAATTGGAGAAGAATTAACATTTTTAGTGGAAAATAAGTCTTTTGGGTGCATACAGATATTGTTAAATACTTAATAACTGTTATTACATGGTGAAATGATATAGTACCCTCAATATTCAAAATTAACTAACTCAATATGGGATCTGATAAGATTGATGTTTCTGTATATTGCTTTTGCAATATACCTGTATTCTTAATATGATTCAAATTAATTAATCTGGTCTAATTTCTAGGCATAAAATAAGCATAAGAATAATGTTGGGAAGAAATGCTTATTTCATTTTGAGTCTTTTTACAGTTTAACTGAAAGAATGAATTTCCCAGATTTTCTCATGAGTAATGAGAACATACAATGTTGCAGCCACAAAAGGAAATCAATTTCTAAGGAAAACACTGTCTTAATTTCTGAAAATTCATGAGGATTGTATTGATCTGATAAATTTTTCGTACTTTTCTCCAAGGAGAACAGCCTTTGAAAACTATTGTTTCTGTGTTCTTAAAGACAATTCTTTTCTGAGGGGGTAGTGGGGGGAAGTCAACAGTATATCCATATGAAGCCTAATTTTTTTAAATCATAATAATAATGGCATCTCATACTTAGTTTTGTTAAAGGTTTGACTAACCATCTTCTGAGCCATTTGCACTAGCTTTGCAGGAAGGGCAGTTTCATTGGACAGGATTCTTCCATTTATAGAAGAGATTATTTTGGAAAAATATCATGCCAATTAAATAAAAGAAACAGAAATCTAGAAAGTCATGAGTGTCCTGCTCAGAATGTATGGGAATTGGTTGTGCTAACCCTAACCCTACATACAACGGACAAGGGACCAAACAGTGGATCATGGGATAAAGGCTGGAAATTAGAAAAAAATCTTTTCACTAGGAGAAGGGTGCAGCACTCTAAAAGTTGTCCAGGACTCCCATCCTTGGAGATGTTCAAAGTTCATCTCTGAGTAGAAGCCTGGGGTTAAATGCTATTCAAAAGTGCTATCCAAGCAAGACTGCTTTGATTCTGTTGGACTGAGACATCAAAAGTGTTTTTAATGTTTCCTAAGCCTCCAGTTATAGGTCAATTAATTTTGGATGCAAATTACTGGGCTTCATGTCCATTTAGCCAGATATAGTAAAGCCACTGTACTTTTGTGCTTTATTATCTGTCCTAAAAGTTTGTATAGAACTTTCTTTTTCTCCACAAGTTCACTGTGATTTAGAAAGGTCATAACAATGGGAAAGGCTTTAAAAACTAACTTTTTTTTTTTTTTACTGCCTGAAATAAATCTCTAAGTTCTCAAAAAATTTCAAAGTAATTCTGTGACTTAAATTTTATTACTTTGATCCATGAAGTGGAATAGCACAACTCCTTTTGGAAGGTAATAATCTGGGTATATAACTTTTTGAGGACAAAGCCATTGTTGTAGATCTGTGCCTGTTTGAAAGAGATTGAAGTGTGTCTGACTGAAGAGTTAGAATGCCTAACAGAAGGCTATTAGGGAACAAATTTGACAATAACTTTCATTTCTGCTTTCTTCTGCTCCCTTTCAGCTGCCATGGTCTTTAAAATTCTGTTTCCCAAATATCCTCCTGTAACATATTACTCTACTATTCACTGCATGAAACTGTTTATCCTTAAAACCAGAAAGAACAGGCAGCTAAAATGACCAACATTCTTTAAAAAAAAAAAAGGCAAATTGTCGCCCTGTCAAGATTAATTGCAAATAACACTATCAGAAACTAATATTACAAATTACGTGTAAGGGAGTCTTTTGGTCATAACAGTTTTTACAGGATAAAACATGTCTATGCATTCATGGGGTTGCAGAACTAAATAGGTGAATTCAGTAAAATAAGACTCACAAAAGATCATAATCAATGGAAGAAAAAAAGATCATTAATTATTATCAAAACCCTTTCTTGAAAAAGGAAATTACTTAGAATATTTATTTAATGACTTAGACAATTAGATGTGTTCTACAGAAGTGGAGAAAAGCATTCAAAACTGAAAACTCATTTATAAAGCAATAAGGTTTCTGAAATTTATTTTTTCTTTGGGGAAAATAATTTAAAATACAGGGTTTCTATTAGACTTCTTTAGAATGGTTCTTTTTTTAAGCAGAACAGGGAGCAGCCTCTAGCTAAACAGGACTTGGAAAAATAAATCTAGAATACAATGAGAAAATGTTTGTGTTGCCCTAGCTTTAGAAAGAGCAGGATTTGATAGAGGGCAGATATACCCCTGAGCACTGTTTTGTGGCAGTATTCTAGCATGCCTTCTGCTTGTGGCTGAAGAAATTTGTGGGATGGATTGCAGCTGCCCTACATGCTGAGAAATGCTAAGCCTCTTTTATATGCTTGACTGCATGCCATCACCAGGCATGCAGCAAAGACCAACCAGTGGGGAATTAGAGACATAAAAATTATCTTCTCAGCTTCTCTGGCTTGTTACAGACACAGGTAGAACAGAATTATTACCAGGATTTACCCACTGGGAGCTCTGCAGGCTTTGTAACCAAAATGAAATAATTGAACCATGCAACCCAACTGTTAAAAGAGTTCTGGAAAAAAAACCACTGAAAAAGTACAAGCCTTCCATACATCTTAGAGAGGTTTGAACAGGCTTCCAGCCCTTATGACAGTGAGCAGCTTGAGGAGACCTCTTCATTTTTGGAAAGGATATTGAAGAATTTATCTGTTAATGTGGTGAATGGTTAGGACTGAAAACTTCCTTTACACTACAAGATAGAAAGATACAAAAGTAGCCTGAGCTCTCTGATTCATAAGAATAATGAATAAATAATTTGTGTGTATAAAACTTGAAGCTTGATATTTGCAAGTAATTTCAGTCCTTTTAATAATGTGATAATTGCTTTAGGAAAGTGACAGAAACATACTTTATTTTAAAAAAAAATCATGGCAAAATTACCAGGTTGTCATTTTCCCCCTTCATTTAAAACTCAAAGTCCATTTGAGTTGTGGAATGTCTGCTTCCCAGAGTAAGGTGAGTTCCCAGCTGAACATGAGCTGCCATTCAGGCTGAGACCCTGGTGAGCACCAGAGTGGGGTGTCTGTGGTAGAGCCTCCTGGGGACCCTGATGTGTAGGTGTTGCACACCTCAGGGAGATCAGTCTGGTAAATTAAATGAAGAACACCCTGGCACCCTGGAGCAGAATGAGGCACAGTTATACAGATTTTAGTTTTTACTCCATTGTTTAAGAAAGAAAATAATTTTAAAAGCAACTGTTGCTTCTTATATTCTTAAATATTTTTATTCTTAAGAAACCATGGCAATATATGACTGTGTTGTCTAAGTAGATACATAATACTTTCTCTGTTTGTTGTCTGGAAACCAATTCCCAATTGTCAACAAGCTGTGCAAAGATATTCTGGTATTTTTCCTGTTTACTGATTTTCAATTCGTGATAATTTCTTGACTATCAAAAGAGTAAAAAAGATTTCTATTCAGAACTACCTACCTTTTCTTGAAACTTAATAGCAAATGTATGTTAATTTGCTTCAAATGCTTTCTTTTCCCAATCCTTTTTCATTGTTTCAAACGCTAATTCTTTTTTCTGTGTCATATGTTTTTGCTTCGTTAGTGGTTAACCTTTTCCCCCCAAGGATTTTGCCAGTCACAAAGCTGTTGAACTGTCTCCTGGAAAAACAGAATTATGACTTTTTCACCTGAAAATTTGTGAGGCTTATTTTCTCATATCTGTATTTATTATTTTGTTATTTCTGTTAAATTTTTTTTTATTATTATTTAGTAATCGCTAAACGCTCTCTGGATACCAAAGTTTTAGAACAGAAAATTTAGAGTAACATGCTTAACACTTAAATGAATGTATTGTCTATCAGACATTAAGAAAGAGAATGCAATTGAAAATAAGGATCCAAAGCCATTCCAATTTTTTTATTATCTCCAACAATCACTAAATTTGGAATGTTATCACATACTTACAGCTGCAATGAAAACATGTCTTAACTTAAGTAGGCTATAGTGTTCCTGTTAATGTCAACTGTGTGTAGGTATTAATACATTTTCACTTAAAGATTTAAATATAAACCAATGAAATAAAATTCCCTCTATAAGACTCTTTTCATGCCTCAAAAAAAAGTGACAGGGAAGAAACAATGAGTCAAAAATTCACTTTTTTTGCTTAGTATCTTTTCATGCTTTGCTTAAGAAATATTATGTTGTATCAAAGCAATGAAGACTTGCTAATTTAATATTCTTTAAAAAATTCCAGATTTGTTGATGGGGGGTGGATTTTCTCATAGATGTGTGTATATATATATATAGCTGAGATCCCAGTTCTTTATATAAAAAAGACTTTAAAAATCCTAAAAGAAGTGAAAAAATCTTGAACATGAAAATAGTAGCATTCAGATGTGGGACTTTGCATTTCATATGTTGTCCTTATGAAATATATTTAGATTTCTTTGCACACTATTACTGTTTTATGAATTCAGACTAGCTGGCTCCTTCAATTGCTTGTTTTGGTTCAAATAGAACCTCCTGCAGCCTTTTCCAGCCAAGGAGGTCAGTGACAGCTTTAAAAGAGGACAGGTTGTGAGAAAGAGTGGCCTCTGAATTTTGTAAGATTACCCTGACTGAAAATGTTGAACTCCCATTCTTTCAGAAATTTTTGAAAGAAAGAGCCTAAATTTAATATTTTGTTCTGGTTTTTGTATAGAATGGACTTATGTTTTATACAGTGCACATAACAAATTTTATTTGAAGCGAGCATATCTCTCAAACATCCTACTTTTCTTATATTAAGGTAACAGACTGTACAGAAACAAACTTTTCCTTATTTATTTCAATGCTTGATTAGCCTCAATTATAGAAATTAAAACCTTATTTATAAAGGTGCTTTGTCAAGTGCAACAAAAAAGAATTTTTTTATACTTTGCATATCTTAACTTCATTTTTCTAAAGCACTTTTGCATACTCTATTTTTCATGCCCACACAGATGTATTGAGTCATCTCTCAATTTTGTTTTGATAAATTAAGCATGCTGAATTCTTTACATCTTTCTCTGTGAGATGATTTCTTAAGATCTCATCAATTTTTTGAAAAGCATGAGCTGGAGAACCACATGCATGCAGAAGCATACACGGAGAATCAAGTGAGCACTCATATGACTTCTTTATGCTGTCAGGATTTGGTTAAATCCTTTTGAAAGCATTATGCTGAAAACATGACTCTATTTGCTCAAACACATATTTATCACATTTGCATATTTTCAAACCCCACTGCTTTCCAGGTTAAGGTGAGATTGTATTTGTTATTTGTGAACCTGTGATTTCAAACTATTCAAAATGACCAGTCAATATACAAACCCTTATGTGACTGTCTTGTCTTCCTTGCTGTGCTGTTTTCCTCTTGTAAGAGGATTTGAGCTGTTTGGCAACAGTTTTTAAACTAATTTCCATTAAAACACTGCTGCTGGGTACCGAACAGTAATTCCAACCTTAAATACTTTATGGAACTTCTCTGAATTCTAAAATGTCGCAAGAAAATATTCTAGGTTCAATTTATAAAAGGAAAATAATTGATAGTTTATGTTCTCTCTTTATGCAAGCAGTCAGTCTTTTAAAGGTGTCTGAAAATTTGGATATCAATATTCATCACCAATCCAACAGCTCCTACCTTGCCTGGCCCAACTACCCCTAGGTGCTTTCTCTTCCTTTCCTCCTGCTTGCTTTCTGTAGGGTTCCTTTGGAGGACCTCATTTGGGTAATGACTTCTAGATATTAGAGGCTTAGGAACTTCATTAGTATAAAAAGGGTGCTTTGCTTAACATTAGCTGAGTTTCCTCAAAGGGGCTGATAATGCATTTTCAAGAATTATATTATGAATAGAAGCCATACTTCACCTCTTTTGATGACACTTCTCTTCGAAGGATCTGATCTTTCCATTGACATCTGTTATTGTCCCCTCCTGAATTCCTCTAAAAATGCTTAGGGGGCCCAGAGGAAATGACATTTTAGCTGACATTTGGAAGTCAGGTTTTTTACTAACTTAATTTCTTTTTTGGTTTGGGATGCCTGGCATTCTTGTTTCCATTCAAATTAATTCCTGTGTGTGTAGCTGCACGGATATTTTAGCTGATATTTTGTGGCACCAGATGAATTAATTCCCTGTGGAAGTGTGGCAACCACAGCAGCTTCCTCAGGAAAGGCAGCACCCTCTGTGGGATAAAGCATGTGACCAAGTGTCAGACCTGCCTCCTCCAGACTGTTTCACTGGTAGCACATGTGTGAGTTGTAACAGAGCCATTTACTGCCAAATTCCTGCCATAGTGTAGCAGAGCAGGAAGATATAGAGGTCAATGTCTTCAGTAGCTCTGTTCAGGACCACAGAGGTGCCATCAAAATCCTTTACAGCAGTGTTCTGTTCTCCACTTTCTTTGCAAGTACCATACAGCAATACCAATAACCCCTAAAACTGTTCTATTTAATAGTTCAGGGCTATTTTACTGGACAATTTGTACTTATCTCTTCCATAAACTTTGGCTACAGACTTTAGATGTTAGTTGTTTGATTGCTGTTATTTTTCTTTGTGTTAGAAATGTTGTATCCAACTCCTGAGCTCTTGCTGTGAATACTTCACAGTAATTCTAAAACCAGCCTGTCATGTTCATATGGTGTTTTCACTACAGATTCAGGAGCCATTAAAAAAATTACCTTTATAAAGGAAACCTGATTCCAGAGCTTAAAACAGAGCAATTTCACATGTGAAAATAATTCAGTAGCATATTGGTTCTTAAAGACAAAAACCTGCATAATAATTTAAGCATTTATGTAGGCCTAACATCTTTTAATGGTTCTGCTAGAACTGCTTGATTAAAGATGCCCAAAGAAGATTAATGACTGCAGTAAGTATACGACCTTATGGCATCTCATAAAATTGTTCTCTGAAAGTTTAATGTAGGCTTAATAAACAGTAATTATTCCTTCCTACCATATGGCTGATACCAGATACATGAGGGTGGAACCCACTAGAAATACTATTCATAGTCTCAGGTAAGTTGAATGAAAACATTAATTACTTGTATCATGAAACATAAGAAGTGATTGCCCCTAGGGGAAATGTCATGTTAATAAAATTACTTGCTTTCAGTGTCAGAAGAGTTGAGAAATATGAAGAATTTTTATTTCTGTACAGATTCCTTTGTGAGAACATCAAAGCATTTGAAAGATGAGTAATTATTATTTCAATTGCAAACAAATTAATATGAGAAATCACAAAAATTAGAGAGAGAATTTAAAAGTTATTTTTTGAATGTAAAGATAGATATAACCAGGTGAAAGATGCTGATTTTATCAAAGTGTGCCTAAGAGTTTGGATGCTCATTCCTTTAAGTATCCATTGATTTCACTTGGAGGTAATCAAAACCAAATTTAGTGGCAAGCTAAAGACCAGGATATACTAACAGAACAATAACTCAGATATTTCAGATTTTTCTGGAACTGGATTACACTGCTGCACACCAAAATCAGGAATCCAAGCCCTGGTAATGAACTGAAATTTCTGAATTTCTGTATTAGTTGCGCCTGAAAGTAGCATTACAGATTGCTTGACTTTTAGTTAAGCTGAGGTGATAAGAGCCAAGTGGTCTCCATAGGCTGCATCTATGGAGCTTCCTTCAGATTATCCAGTCCATCCTCTGGAGAAGGGTGTTTTTCTCTGGTTGTGGTTTTACATTCACTTCAGACCATATAGCTCTCCGTCAATTGCTCATACTTTCACACGGGAAAATACAATATCATAATTTATCATATCTTATTTTATGTGTGAAGTAATGGTATGTTTTGAGTCAATAACAATAACAGAATAGAAGAAAATGCTCATTCTCTTCTGGGATTTTTTGTTATGTTACTCTGTCTTAAAATACTCTTGCATGGTTTGAATTCCCTGCAATAATACTAATAGTTACTTAGTCTCAAAAAAGTGAATGTTTGTCAGATCATATTAATCAATATCTGTCAGATTTATTTATCCTCATCATCTCTCTTCAACCTAGAGCTTGTTTCCCCCATCTTGTTTCTGCTTGCTTTCTTCTATGAAAGTGTATCAGATTTCTCCTGTGAAAAAATGGGTCAACAAATAATTTAAAATGAGAGTTTGACATAGTGCCCTTTAGAGAAATGCTCTTTCGGTGACTTTATAAATATAAATACACCAGCAAAGACCTAGTTTTGTGGTCAGAGGTAATATATCAAAGGCTGGCACTAATGAAGACAAAATGAATCCCACTTTTTAATTCAGTAGAAGCTGAGTTAGTCTGCATGCATTAGAGTAAATTGTTGCCCTTAAACAGAGATGGATCTAGCTTCATTTAGTGGTTATATTGGTATTTCAAAGTACTTTTTTCTGCATGTGAAGTGTGTTGTATGTTGTCTTGGCTTTACAGATCAGATGTGCTCATTTTAGTGGATCCCAGGGGAAACTTGTCCTTATTGCTGCTGTGTTAATGTTGGAAATTCATTTGTTGCAAAAGTTAATCTTATGGTAGCACTTTTCCACTGGGAATCAGATAGACAAAGTGAGCTGTCTTGTGAGTCCTGCTTGCTTGTGTACCAGCTGAGGTCTCACTGAGGTTGGTCTTTCTGCTCTCAATTCTGTCTGACTGGGGTAGAGGGCAGGACAGTAGTGCCAGACCTCAAGGCAGGCCAAAGCAGGAAAGGTGTGGTCCAACAAGCTGTCCAAGGACTTCTCCCCTGTCAGTGGAACAGCCTTCCAGTTTACTATAGCTCAGTGAGAAGATTGTTGCTCTTAGCACTAATTCCAAACCTTTTTGTCACTTTGATTTCACATAATCATCAATCTGAAAGATAGTGAGTGTTAACTAGTCTTTATTCCATTCTGCATTGCAGGGAATCACACTCCCCCCCAACAGAGTTACCAGCCCTAAAATAGACATCTGTGAAAATATTCACTGAAACTATTGCAACTTCTTGTACAGCAGAAGTTGAGTTGAAGTGTTGAAGTGAATGTTTAATAACTACCGTTATTAAATCCTTGATGAATATATATTTACATATTTATATATACACATGGATACTTTAGTGGTGGATATGCTGTGGAAACTTTGAGATGAAAGATCTGCACTAGCAATTTGAGAAACTGAAAAACATTGCCAGTGGAATCTTTTGAAACATGCAAGAAGGAATGTTCAAATGAGAAGAGCAAGGAGCATAATGCCTGCTCTGCTCCTTCAGACACATGTATTCATTTGCTTCAAAACATTTTTAGATCTACTTTTGCCAAGTGGTGCTGTGGTATTCAATTCTGTATGTCAGTAATGCCAGAGAGATGTAGTGGAGAGTTCATTAGCCTTATTAGACAGGGCAGCTGCAGCCCAGGATAATAGTGAAAGAATGAATCACACTGGCAAAACAGAAGACAGGCAGCATTGCTTCTCTGGCTTCATGACACTCTTCTGTCACTTTTGGGGTGGTGCCAGAATTCATCTTTGGTTGGAAATCGCTCTTGTTAGCAAAAACAACTGTTTGCCTTTTCCTTCTTCACAAGTGTTCTGCTTTGTAATGGTCTAAAATCTGAGGGTGGGAGAGAGTCATGGATCATGTCCCAGGTGCCTGTTAGTGATAGCCACACAAGCCTCATTATAAAACCTCTTGTTAGAATGCAAATCAATTTATAAACTAATAACTCCTCTCTGTAAATTCCCCATCGACTCTATAATTATCTTTGCTACTTAATTATTGATTATTAGTGTGCCAAATCCTGGCTTAATTTCAGTGAGGATTATAGCCACTAGCAAGATAAGGATATAATTTGGAGATAGTAGTACATTGATTTTTAAATAGCAATCTTTGCTTGAATGGAACAAAAAGATATTTATGTTATCTGTCTCTGTGGTTGTGTATGCAGTAGCTGCTGACAGATCTGCATTGGCTTGCAACAATCAGATGAGAAAGGTGCAGGCTGTAGAAGTTATGGTTCCGTTTGTTTGCAGCTTTGTGTTACTTTTGTGAGATTGAGATTAGATTTTACTCAAACTTCCTGCTCATTAAAATCTTATATATGAACCTTCCAAGATTTTTCCTAAATTTAAGAAACTAACTGTCTTCAGCCTGTACCTGAGAAGCAATGGCACAGGTTGGGAGAGTGAGTTTTTCTAACTTTAGGCAATAAACAACAGAAGAGATGCAAAAATAATTCTTTTGTCTTTTATTACCAAACCTGTGGTGTGTTTGTTCCTAGAAAACACTTGCAGCATCTTTGTTCTGTTGCATGAATGTCTATTTCTATTTGCCAAAATCTGCCTACTGTATGACCAAGTATGTCAAACCCATGAGCTCTATGTCCGTGACCCAAATGATACAAGTCTCTATACTGAATGTTTGTCTTGGGTTTTTTTGTGGAATTGGAGATTGGTTCTTTGGAGTTTGGTCTGTCTGACAGAGGGATGTGGTCTAGACTGATGTCAGAATGAGTCATTATGGGGGTCTTTTTTCTTTTTCATCACAGTGAAGCCTAAGTACAAGATGTGATGACCAGGGGCTTGATGCTACTTGCTCTGCTAAATGTTAAAGCAGAAGATGTGATGCAGTTTTTGGAAAAGTTAGGGTGTGTTTGAAACAGCTCTTGAACACTTGGGGTTTGTCCCTGTTTTAAGGATACATGGCCTGCCATCCATTAAACTGGCTCCAGCCTGTCTTGTAGGTTTAGGAAGTCTCATTTCAGGAAGCTAGTTTGCTTTTTACTACCTGATGTCTGTTTCACTCGCAGCTTTCGGTGGTTTTGCAACAACATTTAAACATGACCAAAAAAACCCCTCAATCTGTGTTTACACAGAGACAAGGAGAAGAGCAGAATAAAAATTACAGAGTAAAATGAACCTAAATTTAACAATAGTAATGTTCTTCCTCTGTGAAATGCCAACAAAAGTATTGTTTTTTTAGTCTATTCTGGAAAGTGGTTGTTTTGAGAAAGGATTGTCTCAGTTTTCTTACCTTGAACTTTTATTTTTAACAACTACAAGTAATTCAAGAATTTATTTGAAACTAATGAAATGCTCTCTGTTTAGGAGTTTAACATAATGTGGCAGGATAAGAAGGCATTGAAACAGCTGCAAATTATATTTTCAAAGGCAGGACACTGAGAAGTTGCTCTTTGCAAACAAGCATAACACATTTTGTGCCTTTCTTGCTAGAAGAAGTTTTATAATTACTAAGTGTGTGGTTCTTTTCATTCTGAGTAATTAGGACCAAGAAAATGTCCTACAAAAGAGGGAGCTTTCCATCTTGTTGAAGTATTTTGGATATGAAATATAGACAATTTTTATATTTTTTAAATTTTAATATTTTTCCTTTAACAATATAAATGTTATTGTGTGTGAAATTCAAGTCATATATATTTTCTCAGAGTGGAGAATGACCACTCAGCCTCAGTACTGTTACGTGCTCTACAGGTAAATCTCATTAGTTTCACAGCAAAAAGTGGTTTTTTTAAGTCTCTAAAATTTTATCTGTCTGTAACAATCATTTATTAGCAGTACTTTCCTGCAAATAAGACAATTGTCTAATAAACATAGACTTACCTGCAGGATTTTTCAGCAGCTGTGATTCTTGGTATTGGGCTGTTATTTACTGCTTTGCTTAATTTAAAGGAAATTATGCTAGTAGTTGTAGAAAGTAGTACTGATCGAACAAAGAAGTACCTTATTCTGTTCCTTTTGATGTCAAATGGTTTTATTTGATAAGTAATAGTAATTTTGGAGTCCTGTTCTGAATAAAGTGTTATCTTCCTTACTTCTAAGTCTCAAGCAATAACGGTGTCAAAGATTGCACTCAAGGAAAAAATACACACTGCAGATTGATTCTACTCTTTTGAAACCTGACAGACAGCACTAGCCCCACTCTCCCAGGCTTGCACTTATTGCTGTAGCTCCATGGCAAGGATGCAGCCACTCCAGATGGGGTTTTTGTCAGGGGAGCTGCTGGGATGCTCACAAGCTGACAGTGAAGCAGAAACAGCTGTGCTGCAGCTGTGCAAGGAGAAAAAGGCATGTGTGGGTGTTGATAACACAGTTTGTGTTCATGTCTGACACCAGAAAGCACACCCAGAAACTAGACTGGCTGCTTGACTGCCCTAAGGGGTTACCCCTTGTCTGTCTCCACCTCCAGTTAAGTCATCAAGTCATCAATTCCTTTGTCATCTTGTCCATTCAGGTGACTTTGTTCAGTGCTGTGTTCCGCTAAGTTGGACTTTTCCTTTCCCCCTGCTCTGTAATGGTGCTGCTCCAGTTCTCCCTCCTCTCCTGGTTACTGTCAGTTACCCCGACTGCTCCTCTGATGTCATAATAACCAATGTATCCTTTCCTCAACCCCTCCCCGGTGCCCTGCCATCACTCTCCACTCCCACCTTTATTGCTAGAAGCTTCCATCTGGAGAGCTGAATGATTGGCTCGGGGACTGGGGCCCCTCCTTCGAATTGCTCCTACTGGTGTTTTCCCCATGTCAGTCCTTTGGATCCCACTCCCCAGTGTATCCTTATTGGTCCAGGGACTGGCTCCTCCCTCATATCCTTCATCCTTTAAAAGTTGCTGTAGTCCCTCCCTCCTGGTCTTCTCCTGCTGGTTCTCCTGGGGTCCATTAGAGCCTGGATTAACCGCAGTTGGAGTCCACCCTCTTTATTCCGCTGGTTGCAGCTCTGATGTGGCCACGTCCTGCACCAGGCAACGTCTACAGCTGTAACGCTGGGCGTTGGCCTTGGGCGCTGTCCTGAAGCTGAGCTGTTGGGACAAGTGCCCCCTGTGCTGCTAGCGGTGCTGGCCAGCTAGCTGGATGTCCAAAGAGGACAACTCTCTCGCAGCCACACTGCTGCAGTCCTGCTTTCTCCTCTCTGGTGAACTGATGATCTGTCTCCAGTGCTACCTCATCTAGATCTCTTCAGTCCTGCAGTCCAGCCTAACTCTTTGGTGTCTGTTCTTGAGCTTGTTTGGGGACTTCATGGTAACTCTAGCCGTAAGTTTAGAAGAACCCTGACTCTAGAATAGATAAAGAAAATACAAGCAGTTTTCCATATTCCCCTGCTTGTTGCCTTTATACCTTTCCTCTTCTTTGTGTGTATTAGCACCTATGCATAGTGACTATAAATCCATGTTCTACCTACATGTAACTTAACCTTTTCACTTAGTTCCTTTTTTGATCTTGAAAGTGTTGTGTGTGGATTTCACCCACAATGTTCTTCCACTAGAGAATTTATTGCATTTTATTTGCAAGATGGCTCAGTTTTCTAGACAAAATTACTTTTTCATAACTGCTTTAGTTGTGCTGCTTTAAGTGGATCTGGTTGATAAATACAAGTTACATACTATTCTCCTCTTTTCTTTCATCCTGTCTTTTTATGCTTTCTGTATTTTGTGCATCCATCAACGCAAGGATAATTATTTTCTCAATGCTCAAAGCGTGCCTAGCACATAAATCTCAATTCCTTATGTCTTTGGAATGAAGGTGCTGGTTAGGTCAAACAGTGATAAGTATTAGCACCTATTGGATCAGCTTTGATATATATTGAGTTGCAAATGAGGGAAAAGGGCTTATTGATCTCTTTGTTGGACAAGTGCTCCCCTAGGTCAGCAGTACCTCAGATTTGTAAAGGTTATCCAAGACACAGGGATTTTTCTCATTTTTTTCTTTTTTCCTTTTTTTGACAAGCAGCCTTTTATACTGTATATATTTCGTTGTGTGAACAGTTTGCCACTAATATACTGTTTCCTTACTCTCACTAGTGCATCTGATCCTGCTCATTAATCCCCTTTGTGCTGCTGGTTGGTGGTGTCATGTCCCCAGAACAGCTACACCTGGGTATTTAATTATCTTTTCAATTTCTGTCTTGGGACTCTTTAATGTTATTTTAGCATGCTCAGAAGCTTTGTTCCTGTCAGCAACAGAAGAGTTAGAGCTCAAAATTTTCTGATATGTATTAGTAAAATCACAGTGTATAGACAGAAGAAAAAAGTAGCCATATCTTTCACGGATATAGGTAGAATAGGGTTCACACATGGTAATGTGTAGTAATTTTTTATTTTAAAACAGAGGGATTCAAAATAACGTAATATTCTATGGGATTTGGCTTCTGATATTTCTGCTCATTTTCCCATGCTCTCCTTTATTAGTGGTACATCTTATAAATGTCAAATACTTCCTTCCCACCTAATACCTGCTGGTCAAATTTTATCTAGTTTGTGCAAGGTAACTAGAAGTATTCCAAAAAATAAAGCAAGCTGAACTTATGGGAGGACATTCTCTTATAAAAGTAATACCAGACATTTTGGTAAGCATGTTTTCTTTTTTTATGTATCCACAGGATTCTGCAAACTTGGTTTTATTTTCAAGCTGATTCTTGAATGAGAAATGAACCTTAGTTCTCTTTATTACATGAGATTTTTCTAGATCCGATATAACTGAATCCTGAAATTAATATGACGATATCTATGATATCCACCTGCCCAGTAGAGAACTGGAGAAAGAAAAGGTTTCTGTTGCTGCTAATTCTACAAAATAGTAGCTGTGCCATTTGAAGGAAACACTGGCTAAAGGAGAAATCCTAGGATATCCTATACACTTTCTTTGTGTGATGGGCTGTAATGTTTAAGGTGGCACAAAAAATTACAAAAGGCAGAAGGATATATCATTCTTACAATGAAAGGCAATTAAAGATGGAGTATATTGAAATCACTGCTTCATTTCCCTTCTCTGCGTACAAAGTAATGTTTCTTTTATCTCAACAATGATGGCCTAATGGTGATGCTTGTTTTCCTCCATCCAAGTCAGATATTTTTTACTAAAGATCTTATTTCTTAGTGGCCCTTAGCTTTCTGTCCAGTCAAGCATGCAACTGTGCAGGCAATTTCACAAAAATCAATCTGAGAGTAGAGACTGAAACTGGGAAAAAATACACTGATAGTGCAGGAAGCACAAGTTGTAAATGAAATAAAACAGCATTGTTTGGATTGGGAGCAACAGTTAAATTGTACCTCAAGCTAACAGAGCTGTGAAGACATGTGAACCATCTTGTTGGCTAATGGTCTGCAAAGGTTTTTGTTTTTCAGTCTGCTGGGGCTATTCTGAAACAATCAATGCAGTGCTGCTCTTCTCCAGATGTCCCTATTCATCTGCAAAACTTTTAGCACAGATTGTTCTCTTATTTGTAAACAAATTATTCAACAATCCCAGTGTATCACGAAAATGACAGACAAACAGATGTGATGTGCTATCAGAAGTGGCTAATTTGAGATTGGATAATTCTTCAGTGCATAGTGCCAATTAGCCTTAAAGAGTAAAAAAGCGCCTGGTGAAAAAATGCTTCATTTTACAACCATCTGGTTTGTTACTAAGCCTTGAGAATCTTGTATGTATTGATGATAAAATAGAAGAAACAATTTAAATACCTTTTCTTTCTTATTCTTCCCAGTCAATGTGATTTTTAATGAGTTTAAGTGATTTAGGTTGGGCCTTCTGATCTTACTGCAAATTTTCCTCAAAGTTACCTTGTTAAGAAAAAAAATGGAAAAGAGTAACAAAGCCTGACATCCTTCACCACTTGCTATTGCCTATAAATTGCCATTTTCATTTAGAAAAAAACAAAGCTAAAACCTATATTTGTTTCATGGCCTATTCTTAGGCATCCCTTACTGTCTGTAAAAAATGTTACAGCCAGACGAGGCTTCTCCCTAGAAGACAGCAAAAGGTTAGATTTAATGAAATATATATTTGTGCTTGTGTCTCTGAAGAAGATTATATTTCTGCGTTTTACATTTAAACATTCCCTTTTCTCTGATTCTGCAGACATTTAAAGATCTTAAGATCTTATTTATTCATTTTCCTCTTACCTAGGTAATAGATGCATATGTGATCTAATAGCTTAAAATATATTATCCTCCATTTTGATGACCTTTAGCCCTGCTACACATAGATATTGCTTTGAGCAGGGAAAAGCTAGGCTGCCTAGTTTAATTGTTAAAGTCCATGGATGAGAGTGGAGAAGGAGGAATCTGGAAACTCTATTTTTCTATGCTTTAAATGTATTATGCTTTGCATTAAAAACTTGTATGGAAGAAGGTTTCACATAATTTTGCTTCTCTCTGGCTATTTTCTATTGTATTCTTGGCTGCAAGTCTCAGTGGAATACACTGGGATTTAGGAAAGGTCTTAAAGGTGGTGTGGGGAGAGTGGGATTTCATGCAAAAGTGAGCAGCATTTTCAATTAAAGTGGCTAAACAACTCTGCTTCCAGTTCCTACGAATTTTTAGTTGTAAAGTCCAGTAGCTGCTGGGTCTGTGCTGTCCAGCCCATGACTCTAACTGAGAACCAGATATTTCAGTTATCACCACCTCACTTTTCAGCTGTGTCATTTGCTTGTCTGCACAGGAGTCTCACAATTTGATTGTGCCAAATCTGTGTAATAACCTCAAGTTTTCTGGCTCCCGGAGCCTGGAATTTGAAGTCTTCCATCAAGGATATGAATTCCAGAGTCCTGCGTTAGCAGCTTGTAAAGTCTCTCTAGATTAGTTTCTGTCTAAGAGCTAAATGCATTAAGGACATTTAGGCTGTGCTTTGTAATATTTGAGGTGTTCAGAGTACAGAGAAAGAGACTGAGAAAATGCCTGGTGTGACTTTTGTTGATGAGGAAGAAGTAGGCATTAAGTTCTTTACTGTCATTTATTGGCAGACACATAAGTAACTCCAGGGTTCAGCAGCTGTTAATTAAGAGCAGCTGGTTTGGACATCTAAACATCAGGCTTAGGCTTCATGCGCCTTGCTTCAGATACTTAAATCTCTTTGTTGGTATAGCTCTTAACTATGTTGTTCTACCAACGGTGAAAAGGAAACAATCAAAGTCTTCATGGATGCTCAGTTCTGTTTCATTTAACTCACAAAGGTGTAAATGAGCAGAAGTTGATGAAGCTGCAAATCTAGTTCCCTAGTTGAAATAAACTGATATAACTTTGTTAAAGTTTTTTTTCATCACATTACATTGGATGGACTTTTATTTTATTATTACAAACCAGTGTCTCACAATTATTCCTACAGGGCTTAAGACAATAATGGGAGCAGTGCAATAATGAAGATAAAAATGCAACCTTAGGATGCAAAATGAGCATAAAATAAGTACTTGATTCTCTTTTCAGCTAAGATTAATCTTGTCTTATTTCTGATACAAACTTTCTGCCAATTGCCAGAAATATATAATGCCTCTGGCTGAATTTTTAACCTTTTTTTGTACTTAATCAAGGAGCTGAAAGCAAAGTAAAGCTGATTCAGTCTGCAGTGAGACTAAGGTAACTCAAGCATAACATGGAGAAGGAGAGATCTACTATTACAAACTCCTTGCCTAAGAATCAACCCAGACATCAATTCATGGGTACACCCAGCTTTGGTTCAAGCTGTTAATTCTCTCAAAAATTCAAAACCAATCCTATGCATCTTTCTGCTTGTTAAATTCTGTTTTAACAGTCCTGTAGACAATGATTGAATAATGAAGGAGGGATGTGGATCTTTTCCAAAGACTTGGGGGTTTGGGGTTTTTTTGCCTTTAGCGGACTTCTGGAGATTTTCTAAAAGTTTGTTGGAAGAAGAGTTCATCATGATCCATTCTGTGGAATTGGACTTAAGAGATTTCCTCACCAGAAGGGATTTTTCCTGAATAGAATTTTTGCAACCTCCAAAACCCACCAGTAATCTCTCTAGATATTAGATGCCTATGGCTTTTATTTTCTGCATAATTTTCCTTGACATTTTAGTGACTAAGAAATAAAATTTTAAAACTTTAGCTCTTTAAGCAGCAATTAAGAGAGAAAGGAAAAGTTGCAGTCTCTGGTGACCATGTTTTGCTTATTGTTCATAAAAAAAACACATCTCTCCCTCTGCTCTAGGTATCCTTTACATTATTTTCAATGCAGTCATCAAAGCATCAGTCACCATTCCCATCTAATCTCTAGAAAAATGAAGGACAGTGAAAGAAAGAAACACTTGTTATCATGTTCATCACTCACTTCTTTTGTAGCTCATCTGTCAAACTTTTGGAAAGTAGGAAAGAGGTTTCTGCACTATCTCTTGGATTATTACACAGATGATGGAAATAAACCCTTTCTAGAGGTGGACTCACAGCCATGGCATGATGTATGGTCATTTGGACTGCATGGGTGGGGGCAAATTGTGAGCAGCTGGGCAGCAATCCCATGGGAGTGAGAATACAAGTAATGCACTTCTGAGGAGTAGAATGACCATCATTTTCCCAGTTTGCCTCCCAGGACAAAGAGAGAAAGCTGGTGAAGATTTACAATGGTCGAGTGTGTGTTCAGGTTTGCCAGGTTTAATTTAGCCACCCCTAGAGGTTTCTCATGTTGAAAATGTATCATCTGGTGCTATAATCCTAGGGCAGTGTTTTGCTGTCTTTCTGTTTAATAAGGATGCAGCTGCTACTTGGTGCCAGTAATGTCTGTGATAGGAAGCCTGCACTGATGTATAGGATTGATGATATTTCACCTTCCAGAAAGATTGTCCCCACAAGGTGGATACAGGAGTTAGAGTCTGTCTTGTGTGTCACACCATTCATGCTACTAATAGCTGTGCACTCTAAGCACTGAATGTGCCTAGAATTCTTCCTTTGCAGAGGAAGTCAGTCCCAAGGACACATCAACATAAAAGCAATTGACTCAGGCACTTATTTTAGCCTGGAAGTGGCTTTAAACACTGGACGGAGCCACAGAGGTCCACTGTTGTTCTTATAAGTCATTATACTGTTGACATCTTCATGTAATCAATTTATGGACTATATTTGATCTCTAACTGAGCCCATGGCCTTCTGAATTAATAGGTGATATGTGGATAGATACAGTCTGGATCCAGATTTCTGTTTTACATTTAAACTCTTATTAACCTGAATGGGAGAAAAAAGTGTTTGCTTATTTCTTGTGTTATAAGACCCTCAGCCTGTTGCTTGAAAAGTGCTCCTAAATCTAGAAATTCATTTCCTCATTAGTTAGATAGTGTATACTTTTAGTGTGCAAAGAGACTTTCATCTTAAGCATCTTAGCATTAGAAACCTGTGTTATTTCTCTTTAGATGGTCGAGATAAAGGCATGATTGGAGTTAATTCTGGTAGTCTGGGATGAAGGAAAATCTCAACTGCATTGCAGGGGAAGCACTCTGTAAAGAAATTCAGCTGCTTTTTTTTTTTCTAATAAATAGGTGTATTGCACTAAGGGCCATTGGGTAACCCTTTTTGTTTTGCAGATACTTTGCTGTAAATTTTAGTTCGCTGTGAATTTTTTGTTTATTCCTTCTTTAAATAGCATTGGCATAATAAATAGGAAGCTCTAATTTGAAGTACTAAATATGCTATCACGAATGAGGTGATCAAAATTTGTTAATTAAACCTAAATATTTATTTTGCTATGAGTTCCTGTTTTCTAAACAAATCAGCTGAGATTGGTCCATTCTTTTGCTATGCAAACTTTTTAGAATTCTTCCAACAAGACGGGTCTGGTGAATAGAAGGCTGGGCTTCTAATTCCTCTTCTATACCTCTTCTCTTTAGCATTTTTATGTTATATGCAGACAGTAAATTTGGTAATGTGCTCTATTTGTTTCCCATGAAGAAAATCAATGTGCTGCTACTTCAGACTGTCTTCAAATTGTCATGAAAGAAATTAATCCCTAAGGCTCAATACTAACCTCTCAGTTACATTTTCTCTTCAACCTGTTCCATTTACTGCAGACCTTACTTTTACTAGCAATGTGTCACCTTCTTCCCTTTAAACTCCATCTGTGTAAGCTTGCTTTCTCCTTTACTCTCTCTGCTTTGTCTATTTGTCAGATTCAAGGAATCTGTTCTTTACTTTCCGAGTAGATTTCAGCCATTCAAATTTCTCCTTACCAATGGAATTGGTTAGAAGATTAGGTCTTATTCAAAATTTCTTACTGTTTTTCTGACAGAAGGATGTGAGGGAGCAGGTCTGAGCTGGAGACAGTGGGGTCTGGCTCAACAGAACTGGCTTTTACAAACCACTTCTTGCTCATTCCTCAAGCAGTGCTGACTGCAACCATCAACACTTGATTTCTTCTGTTCTCTCTCTGAGAGCATAGTGTAGGCATTTCCACTCTTGTATTTCAACTCTGGTATTTTATATGAAGTGGGATTTGCTCAGTGCATATCTGTCAGCTTGTTTATGTGAGAACATTCAGGAAAATTAAGCCTAATTAATTTTCTACATGGATTAGTTATGCAGTGTTGAATGCCTATATAGATGCCTCAAGTCAGAACAGAAATTATTCCAATGCTGATCACTTAAATTTGCTTTGAAAATAACAATACTAAAATTTAATTAAGGCCCTTTTATCCTGAAGTAGTCTTTGGCATGGTATATAAGAAACATTAAGAAGGAGCACCTTTAGATAATTTGGATTAATTTTCATCAGTGACTCCATGTTGCTGAATCCCTGTTTGCAAAATTCCATCAAGAAAAGGGATCTTGATGACTAATTTTTTTAAATCGCTCTCAGGTTTTGACAACACTTTTTCTGACATGAAATTTGTTTTCTGGATTCTCCAAACTGAAATATCTGTAACCACTGCTGGAGCAATGTTCTTCTGTGACATTATGCTGTAACACAAAAAGAAAATGCCTGCTGAAATCAAACACTTCATGATTTTAAGACTGATAAAGAATCCAAGACTAATCTATGACAATTGTACCTGGGTGGTAACCATCTGAGAGGAATTTTGAGGAATTTTGAGAAGAATGGTAAGGGAATTTTTTTCACAAGTATATTGTGAAAAAAATTCCCTTACTATTCAGATGTAAAATAATTAACTGTCATACAGGAACAGGATGAAACAAAGTGGTTTGCAGGGGTTAACAGATGCTACCTGCCTTTAGCTGCTATTTTAGCATGGGCAGAAACAGGTAGAATGGCAGGAAAAAATCAAATCCATAGAGTTTTGAAGTTATTTTAAATAAAATAAAAATAAGCTTAAAGATTGAAAATGCAACTTGAACAAAAACAGCACTGAAAAGGAAACATAAACACTTACCCTGTTACTAAAAGTCAGATAAAACCTGGGAAAATTATGTGCTTCAAACCTATTTTGTCAAAAAGGTGCAAGACATAAAGCAAATTTTAAAATTATGTGAAGAAAAAATAGGAAAGTAATACTTTTAGGCATTCTGAAAATCTAAGAGTCAAAGATCTGAATTCCAGCTTCTCAAGCACAAGAATATCACCACAAACTTGTTTTAAGTTATTCTAGGAGACTGGTCTCAGACAGGTCGTGTGTGAATAGCCAGAATCTTCTGCCATCATGCACACAAGCCCATCATGGGCCCATGATACTTGCAACAGAAGACTTTCCAAGAAATATCTTATGGTGCTTGAAGTGCAGAACTGTTGAACTGCAGAAATTATTTTCAAAATGAAGAGATGTCACAATTCAGTTACTGTATTGTGGAGAAGAGGAGGCAGAGAGCTATGCATCAAGGGGTCACTAAGCTGGATTTTCCATCCATTTCAGTTTTATCTTGGCACAAGAAGAAATAATGGCCCTATTTCAGTGGCTGGCAAAAATTATCTAAATGCAATATGTTTTAAGTAGTGTGAAATTTAAGTGACTTGTCATTCACCTACATGAAAGATACTACAGAGCTGTCAAATCTTTGTCTTCATTATGACAAAGGATCATTGTATTGCACAGAGTATGAATGATAAATGGAAAGACAGCCTGTTGGTTTGTGGTAGAAGTGCTTCAGATAGTCCCACAGTAAATATGACAAATAGACCCACTATACTGTGGCAGGAATCTGCTTCTCTGTACTTAATGTCTTCGCTCAGTTGTTTCCCTCCAGGAAGAGACACCTGTCTATAAAGATGCTACACTTATTTTCTGTTAACCTCTGTCACTTCAAGCATTTCTTTATACATGTTTACCTATAGCAGCAGGGAAATTTATGTGCCCATTTAGTCCAGTCTCTACCCTGGAGCAGATTTTCATTATTTTTCAACAAATCATCATTTCATCTAATCTATGTGATTATAATCTTGTAGACCAGTGAAGGACCAGTGGTTCAGTATCACTTTCAGGGTGAAAGATTAACTCTTTCTGGTTCTTTTGGATGACTACAAAGGGGAAACTTCCTACCAATAGTAACTTTTTCCACCAAAACAGCAGCCTAACAAAAGGTAGGCATAGAAATCTCTTTTGTGTTCTCTTTGGTATTTATCAAATTACTAGAGTATTTTCAATTCTTGAAAATAGTAATTCATAAGTTATCAAGGCAGAAAGCCAAAGATGCTTGCTGTGAAACATGTGTCCAAGAGAACTGTTTTCTCTAAACTTGTCTTTTCTCTCTCAAAAGGACCTCAATTCTTCAGGAAAGAACCAGACATTCAGAGACTGTGCTGAAACACTGCTTTTCCAGTTCTATCACTATGTGTTTGCATTTGCCTCATGAGGAAAAGTTCCCAAGTTCTCAAAGGATGTAAAAATGATTTTTTCAATAGTCACTTTTGCTGTTTCTGTGCCTGAAAAGTTCCTGGTTTAGTTGCCACCAGAAAATTATATGCTTTCCATGGAGTAGATAATGCAGCCCAAATCCAGTGTTCTCTTTGATCTTTATTTTACTTATAGCAGCTTTCAAATACTAAATACTTTAAAATTTGTGCAACTAATATATTGTTGCACATTCACCAAAGAAATTAAGAATTTGCTTTAATTCTGTTCTTTTATAAACCAGGTTTATATAAGCTAGGCACAATCACATACACAGTCTCTGTCATCCGAACATAAGGAATGCCAAATATAAGGTCATTGATGTCACAGCACAATGTACTGCATGAAATACACAAGACAGAAAAATTAACCTGTGTAGGTGACTTCTCTGAATGTTCTTGGCTTTCATGTACTCAGAAAAAGCTTGGTTATATGCAAATAGAATCAATTATTGAGCAGCTGTAGCAAAAAAAAACCAAAAAAACCCAAAAAAACCCCACCCAAGAGACTTGGGTCTTACTACTTCTACATTATCCAAAAGCTTGCCAAAATCCAGTACTTTGCAGAACAAACAGTACAATGTGCTCCATGTTTGGAACACTTAACTTCCTCTTTTGTTATTGATGTGGCTTATTTCAACTGATTTTTTTTTAATATAATGCTTTTCACGGGTTGCTTTTGAAAGAATATCTTTAATAATTGGATAGAACTGTGGGGAGGAAAGGGATAAAGAAAGGAATCAAAGTAGAAATGGATTTTTCCAGAAGGAGTTAAAGGTGCTGACCTTTTCTGAATCCTAAAATCAGAGATTAGCCAAGGAAAATAAAAAACAATGTTTTTCAAAATAACAAAAGATTTTGTTTTTTCCAATAGGAAAAGGCATCTGAGAAGTCCAGTTTTGGAAATTAGGAATTTAATATTATTTCAGAGAAAAGATACTTGGATGGACATTAGGAATACTACAGTAAATTTCCTAGGTTATAAAAGATGTACTAATCAATGCTTTTGTTTATTTGTATGCATATTACCAAAGAATTAGAATTATGAAGAATTCCTGCCCTTTGGATGTGACTTCATATACTTGTCCCTGAAACACATTAGTATGTTTCCTACGAAATAAATATCCTAATCAAGATATAATTAAAGCAAATTTTAGTAGAAGGTGTTAACATACATAGGTGAACAACCATCTGCCTAGAAAATCACTGACAAAAGTGTGACAGTTAAACAATTTTGATCCAGTGCAGCCTTATACTGCTAAACTTTGAGTCTTAGTGACAGGATGATTGTGGTCCCACAGCATGAGGCTGAATTTTACATTATCTCACACATTTAATGCTGAGAAGTGCAGTTTTGTTTTAATTCTACTCCATAACATTAATCTCTGTATTAAGATACCAATATTAATGGTGCTGTTAATGGTATGTTAATGTAATTTCAAGGGTCAGATGTTATGTAAAGGGGAACGATTAACTGAAGAAAGAGCAGACCATAAATCCTTCAAGAAGAGTCTTGTACTCAAAGAGTAGGAAGCTTAAGTCCAGGTTGTAAAATTATAGAATCATAGAATGTTTTGCATTGGAAGGGATCTTAAAGATCATCTAGTTCCAAACTCTCTGCATTTTTCTGTTAAAAGGGAGAAAGACTTTACAGTTCACACTAGCAATTAAATCAAATCTTAGAATATGTACAGTAGTCACCCACTTTTACTTTCCCAGCTTGGTTTTCACAAGTGAAACAGTTTTGTCTGTGTTCTCTATGAAGAGTTTTGTGGAAATACACAGGAACAATCTCTTATATGTGTGCCGTGGGTAAGCTACTGCCTAGGCCCTCCCTAGTCCACAGAGCTCCACTTCTGTCTATATGTACTACATATGTGAGTTACTAACTAGAACTATGAGTTAGAAATTAGAAATTAAGAGATGTCTTCCTTTTCTCCTTCAGTCCAAATCTTTTTGCTTTCTTCCCCTTGTCTTCAGAGTCACCATAAGCTCTACTTATGGTGAGAGCTTTCTTTTCTTCACTTAAGGGTGCATTTGAGCCCGTGTCTCCAAAGGTAATGAAATGACAATACTATTATTGACTTTCAGGAGAACAGGATTTCATCTGTGTGGTCTTCTGAGAGAAATACAAACAGTAGTTCATTATGTTGGGAATCTTGGGTGGTTGAAACATCCTCATTGTTAAACTTTATGTTGAGGACGTAGGATAGGATGAAGAACAAAGTTTTTCGGATTTGAATTCCAGGGATTAATAACAAAAGATTTCTGTCACAGCACCTAACTTTTAAAAGCACTTCAGTGTTTAATGGTCCTGAGAGAAGCAGACTGCAATATTTTTGCAGAGAAAGCTGTGGACCGAAAATGCTGTATTCTATAAGAGAGTGATCTACCAGAGCCAGAAAGCACTGGTCAGAAGCAGTAATGTAATATGAATGCTGGAACCCACTAGGGCTTAAGCACCTACTTAAGGTCCATTTCTTGGCATCTGTGCAGCTCCATAGTCCAACTCACGATATTGATGTAAGCACTTAGGATGTAACTTGATAGGAGGATCTCAACTCCAATATTTCTGCTGGTGGATCTCACCACTAGGCTGAAATGTCACATATTCCTTCACTCTTCTTCTAATCCAGTGAGGTAAGATGGAAATCTGCAGTAACAGGGGCAGAGCAATCCAAAATCAACATAGATAATGGCATTTATTCTGCAGGTAGTTTCAAGGCTCTCTCCAGTCTTCAGGAAAGGATACCTGCTGATCTGTAAAGGGGACAGACAGAACCAATAGTAACTTAAACCATGTATGGACCCAGCTGTAGGAATAAGTTATTTTAGAGAAATACTGCCATGCTCAGCGATCCCAAGACTCACACAGATCTCTGGGTATTAAATCAATCAATCAATCTAACACAATTTTTACTAAGTCCTATTTAATAAGGGCCTGCTGGCTTCAGGTAGCTCTTGAATAAGTTCTTGAGGCTATAAAATCTCAAGTTGTATGCCAAAAGGATAGTTCTGTTGTCTAACCCAAAAAATGCGAGTGATTTGGAAAATTTCATTTTACTCCTCTTTGCTGGAACATGTGTCCCATCCCGCTGTAAGGGGAGTTGGGGAGGATTCTTTTTGATACATTTCTTGGATGGAAATAAAGCCCAGAAGCAGCAAACAGTATCTGAGAACTGTTTATTGATAAAGGTTATGGGTCCAAACTGGAGGAGGATTCACTGCTTTTATGTTATAATGCTCCTCCCACAGCTCAATTCCCTGGGAATTTTTTCCCAGGCATCCAGGGGTCTTCCTGCCTCCAAGGAATAAGTCACTAGCAGCTCAGCTGTGGAAGTTTTCTCTCCCCTGAGGGGCTGCCAGGCAGAATCTCCCCAGAGACAGAGCCTCCCTTGATTTTCTCCCAAATGCTCCCTAAACATGTGGCACCTGCTGAGGGTCCCAGCACGTGTACAGCCCCTGTGGTCATTTTTCACCCCATGTCAGAAAACAGATTTGTGACATATGCTGAGGCATAAATAATAATGAAATTGGTTCTTCACAATATGTAAACTGCGAAAGAAAGTCAATACAATGAAGTGGTGTTTACAGAAAAGTAGAAAGAATCTGAAATTGGTTTAGGGCATTGAAGTGATAGAAATTACCATTTTGGTTGTACTCTCCTGCTTTTAATGAGATTGTTTTGTGAAAATAGGGAAATTAGTTTTATGAGTGTGCAGTGACTAATACACAGATGGCCCATGTTTTGGAAAAGAAACCTCTAAGAAGGCACACAGACTAAAAACTGACTTTGTAAGTTTTAAACAACATTGAGACAGTACAGCCTAATCCACTTAGTTATACACTTAAAAAAAAACAAAAACAAAACCCTCACACATTTTTCACAACCCACAGAAACACCTGCTGTTACTGCAATTTTGTCCCATGTTTGCTGAAACTCTTCAACTTTCTATATCTTTTCAGCTTCCACCTGCAGGTGCAGGACTTGAAACCATTGAAATTTTGTATCTATTGGCATGGGAGCTTTAAATGCTTTCATTTATGGTCTTGGGATGTAAAAAGAAAAAGATTTCTGGAACAAAGTAATTTAAATGGAAAGGTCTGTCCCAGAGGACTTGAAATAAAGATGTATTAGGGTATGGTTTGAGGGAACAAGCTGAATGAGCAAATCCTGTGCAACAGTTCCTTAAGCACCTAGATTCCATCTTAGCTTACAAACCCCACTAAATTAAATACATTTGATAAATTAGGTGCATGTAGATCATTTGCTGTATTAAATCCATTTTTATATTTAGCTCCATTTCTGTAGATTAAATGCTTCACTTTGAGGAAATTGTTCTGAGTATTTGCTTAACTGCAAGTCATATATCCTGACTGAAAGGTTTTCTGGATGAACTAAATGCCATTTGGTCTGTTGCTTTATTGTGTTTTATAAGCAGAGCTGAAATAACCAAAAGTCTGACTCCTGTTTCAGCCTCTTTTAAACCAGTTCATGCTATGGGTTCACTAAGTCTAGTGACAAAAGGGAGGGAGCAGTGCAGAATTTCTTCTGGTAATAAAAATTCCAGGTTTTTCTTGTCTTCAACTCCTTTTTGTGAGGACAAGCATGGATATCATCCTCCCTTCCCTTTTCTTTTACTCCTTTGGTCCAGAAATTTGGTTCCTGTGAAGGCTTCATTTAGAGAAACACAAGAGAGAGGGCTGAAACTAAGTGACAGATTAATTTTTTATATGTGGTTCTGATTTAAATATAGAAAATTAAATTATGGATAAATAGCTTGCCTGCCATTCCTTACTGATGGAGTTATCTTTGGATATACAAGCACTCACACTTCTATGAGTGTGTATGCATAAATATAAATACACATTTACATATTAAATAACCTCAGGTACATAAATTTGGCTAAGCAGTTCTGTTGTCATAATAGACTGTTTTGTCTGTTTGTTTTAGCTTCAGCAGTAGAGGAAAAATACAAATGAAGGTGAAAAAAAGCAATTTGATGGCTGCCAGTTTGTAAAATTCAGTTTCAAAAATTGCTGTAAACTGTTAGTTTATCAAAGGCTTTTAAAAATATAATATATTTGAGTATTATGACTGATTACCAACTACCAAGTCTTATTATTATTATGGGGGTTTTTGGAAACTTGAGATATGAAGTTATTTAACTGAATATTTAAGATCATTAAGAACAAAGTTAAATGCTTACTACTTACTATAGAAAACATAAAAGAAATTCAATTTAATTCACAATGGAATCTTTATAAACTGTCATGGCACTATGGCTGCCCGTACAGTTTTGTGGAATAAGTATAACTCTGAGTGTAAAAACTACCGTTGGCATGTAAGAAATGAAAGTGAAAATATGTTTTTAGTTACACTGTGATAAATCTATATGGTAAACATACAGTACTCTCCAGGCATAACAGTAAGACTAGTTGAAATATTTTTATGGGAAAAAGAAATCTGAAAATATGATTATAAAAAATTAAATTGTTTCTTCTGCGTCGTGATTGTACATGTCTAAAAATGCAATATTTCAAGGTTTAAAATTCTTTCTTCCCCATCTTTTCATGTGACTTTCATTGCAAATGCAGTTTTAGTGCAATAGGAAGAATTAAAGTATTCCCAGATGGAGCAGTGTTGTATTCTGTGACAGAATTGGCTTGGAAATTTAAGCCAAGCTCTTGAGCAAACTAAATGCCAAGTAGAAAAATAAGCTAAAATAAAATATACAGTACTTTTCTACCCTATTAGGGAAGGATTCATATTTCCACACAGGAATCAAGCAGACCATGCCTCAGTGCTTAAGTTGCGCTGGTCCCTCCACCCTCAGCTCTGACACCTACCACACATCTCAAAGCATGGTCAGCCACATTGGTGTATTGAAAGTATTACCTGTCTCCCCTGATATGAACAGGAGAGATAGGTAATACATGCTGTTCTCCCCCTGCTTCTGAGAACTTCATCATCCAGGTCCTGTGGCCATACATCTTCCCATGCCAACCATCTCATGTCAGCAGGGCTCAGGAAAGCTTCACAGGGCAGAGCTGGGCATCAAAGGTGAGCTTGAGCTAGTTTTACCCTTTGTGAGAGTGGATAATGGGCATGGAGATACTGACAGGTTAGCAATCAGAATTTAGATGGCATCAGCATCAGGAGAGATTAAACAGTGATAGGATTTGGGAGAAACATTAATGTGAGGGTATAGACAAAGCCAAATGGCAGTGGCTGTATCAAATTTTACTCAGTGCTGCAGCCTCCTCCATCTTCCTGTGTCTAAAGGCTGAAGCAGAAAGCAAAAATTTGCATACACTCCTTAAAATCCTGACTTAGCCCTATTTATAAAGTAAAAGTTGTTGCTTTTATATGTGATTGCTGAATATACAGTGGCAAAATGTGATGACTGGCAAATCAGAGAAATGGTTCTTACTGAGGGAGCAAGGTTCAGAGCAAGGTTACTAATCCTATTATACTCCCCTCATAAACTGTCCATGAGCTCATCTCCTTTTAACAGGTGCTTGCTCTATTGCCAGAGGTCAGTCCATTTCTGCTTTCATTTTCCTGACTACTGCACCAGATTCTTCTGACCTGTCTGTGATGCTCAGATTGACATGCTGCTAGTTTGCCTTCAAAGTGAAAGACTCAAGAAATGTGCTAGTGCTGCAAAGTACAGAAAGACAAGCCTCATAGTCACTGGAAAAGTTCCTGTGTAGGGTGTGAAGAAAGAGGGAGCTGGCAGCTGGTTTTTGATGGGGTGGACAAAGAAGAGCCTTCTATTGCTGATTTTAATATTACATTGTCTTTGATGTGGAGTAATTTCTGCCTCTGGTGGTTTGTGTTCAGCCTATGGCCATTTTTCCTCTTCCATTGTGCTTGCTAGCTGGGACAGAAAAAAGTGTGGCTGCAGTGATGTAGACATCAGAGTGATCCTCAATCTTTTATTCTCCATGGAGTTCTTTGGTGCTTCCCAGCAGGGTGAAAGCTGTGTGACATCTTCACATGCTGTGTTTCTTGTCTCTAGCTACCTTGAAATTTTCTGTTCTATGCAAATTTCTTGCTTTGTTAGAGATATTTCTCAGCCTCATGGCTGTTGAACAACTATCCAGTCATAATTTTTTGTTGCTATAAGTCTGAAGTTTGAAAACATTAATCCAAATCTTCCTCTTTTTTAAATGCTCATAAGCAGGTATTGCAAGCTTCTGACTGTCTAATAGTACTACAAATTGCAAGACGTTAGAAGCAAACTAAGTCAAAATATTGTTATTGAAGCTCTAGAGATAAAATTGCACACATTAATTTCAGAAGCAAATATCTGTTATCAAAATACTGAATTTAAAAATATTTTAATGGAGATTATGTGGAAGTTAAGGTGTTTAAAACAACAGCAGTAAGTCAAAGAGTATACTGAGGTAGTTCATATTGCTCTAATATGCATGTCCTGAGGAAGAAAAACAGAGAATCTTTATGAATCAGTCACTGCATACAACCAGGTAAATTATCTTGATAGGATGCTCTCGGTTTGGCTTTTCTGAGGCTCGTGGCTAGGGGAATTTTTTTTCTGTAAAGGTCACAATATCAATTTCATACCCATGCTCCCTCACATGTTCTCTACAACTCATCAGTGGGCTTAGATCCAACAAACTCATTGTTACCAAAAAAATTTCTGAAAGTTATTTAAATAATAGTTTTCTAAGCATGAGTTCCAAGCCATTATCTTATTGCAGGCTAAGAATAAAGTTCAATATGAAATTTACTCAAATGGGAGTAAATGGCAAATTTTGAGTAATGGCAAGTATTTGTTTTGAAGTTCAGATAAAAATTAATAGAAGGACAGTGGTTGTATATATCATACCCTACTCATCTGTCAGCAATGTTGATGATGTGGTCATTGAGATGTGTTCAAAATCAAATGCTAATTAACCATGGACTGTGAAAACAGAAAGCTGCTTTTTCCTTTCTTTTTTTGGTATCTTTCATGGGCTGACACAGGTGTATATGAAATTTTACCTTTTTTTTCTCCTCGGTGTCAGAAATCTCTCTGAAATATTTGCAGAGGTCAGGAAGTCTGTTCTTTCTGTCTGAGTAATCCTTGTACTTTAAATGTTTTCATTTTACCACTAGTTTTTCTCACCCTACCCGTTTCCAACTAAATCTAGCTTCGTTTTTTTTTGTTTATTCTTGATAATTTGTTTCATTAAGAAGGAACTAGCTGATATCAAGTTGTTAATTGTCAGGACATGAAAGGACTAATTTTCACTCTATTATGTAAATATAATAATCTTTATACATGCACTCTGGCTATTCAGAGGTTTGTAAAACACAAAGATTTTGGGTACTATTTAAAAGAACATTTTGATGATTCTGCTAGTATAAATAAGTACCTATTTCCCCCCCACACACATTCATGGTATTCATGCTTATCACAGACTGTTAAAATGCTCTCTGAGCTCAGATAAGTGCAAAGGAACCAGAAGTTCTTGCAGAGACTCAAAAATCCCTGCACCTTTCTAACCTCCTGGTTGCACGTGGACCACTTGCAAGCAAGGGAGGGCTATGGCATGAACTGCAATAGGAAAGGATTTATAGCCTTTGCTGGAAATCAGTAAATGGCTTGATGGTAATTAAGTACAATAAAGAAATATTTAGATATAGAGACAAATTATTGTCTCCTACCTTCTCATATGTTTTTTTTTCTTAAGAATGTATGTATTAAAGGAAGAGAATTTATCTCTGGTTTAGAAATGTTAAAAGTTTAAATAATTGTCCTATGAAAATGTCATTTTATTTAAAACACCAGATCTCAAATCTAGTTTTTAAATATATACATACATACATATCTGCTAAAGACTTCCTAGGTGTTACAGTGAATTTACTGAAAGCTGAATTCCCTCTTCAGCCACAGAAATTAGTCTTTCACCAGTCTATTTCTGACACCGTGGGTTTTTTCAGTGTTCTATTTTATATTTAGGGACATTGGACTGTGCTGAAAGAAAAAATAGTTTTCTCTTTCTGATGCCTTCCTCATGGCCACAAAAGGCATAGGTGCAAGAAAGACATCACTCAATTTATTTCAGGTGTTACATCAGGCAAGAAAAAAACCCGAAAACTTATTCACTTAACTTCAAGTGTTAAAACTTTGGAAAGGAAATAAGGTAAGGTTCTGCAAAGAGAAGTGATAACAAAAGACATAGATAAACACAGAGACGTGTGGGTGTATGTACAGATTTTCTCTGTGGTGTCATCTTTTAGATGTCACTTTCTCTGATCAAAAATCTTGGAGAGAGTTCACTCAAGTCTGTCAGGCCCTGACATTGCCAAGAGAAGAGACACTAGGACCAGGCCTGACCAGAGGTGCAGACCCCATGAAATGCCAAACTCCAGCCCCACTGTGCCACTAGAATATATGTCATGATAATTCCTCTCCTGTTCATTTCAATTCTTTAACTGATTTCTGGATTTCAATGAGTATCATTTCAGCATGTTTGGGTCCTTTTCACTGCACCTCGTGTCCTCCCATTCTGTTTAATTGTATTCAGTCAATTTACTTTTTTTATTAATAGCATTTCATTTCATCAAGAAAGGCAGAGAAACAATCTTGCTAGCAAAGAAAGCCATCTTGAAGAGGGATGAGTAGATAAAGCCATCAACCTACCATAATTATTAACAGCTGAAACCACACAGTCCTAAATATTGCATTTCAGTGTGGCTGTTGGAACTATCTGTGTTTCATGGGCAAAAAGCCAGAGACTCTTTCTTTTTACATTTTGCCTTCCATGGCTTGAATTGGATTAAAGGGGAAGTCATAGCCAATAGTATTTACTTTAGTATTTACCAACATGAAACTGATTCTGGTAAAACACTGGGGCATATGATTAAAATCATCAGTGTTCTGAAACATATTTCAGCAATTATTAACTTATAAAGTCCTCCTGAAGCCATTGGAATTTGAGCATGTGTGTACAGTTAAAGATATTGATGTGTACAAGAAGACTTTGCAAAGGAAAGACACTTTTTGTCTGCTACAAATATGCCTTTTTCTCTTGTCATCATTGTATCAATCCTTATGGCACCAAACTATTTTTTTCTTTGTTTTTCACAGTTTTTCAAGATTCATGATAACATTTTACAGGGACAAATTTGAATAGTAGCTGGAGGCAGATTGTTTTGGGAAAAGAGACTGAAATTGGCTGAGGTACTAGATAATAAATGGGTGTAATCTGTGTGATAGTAAAGGCTTGCCTTATTAAAATTCCCCACATTGGGGCTGATTTGATAAACACCTTTGTTAGGATATATCACAGAGTATATTAAGAAAGCTGTTAATGAAAAATGAATATTGCAGTGTCTTTTTGGCAGGTTGAATCAATATGCTCTTTTTAATAATTCAGTTTATTCCTCAAAATATCATTTTACTCCTAGAGCAGAAAAGAACATGACATAATTACCGAATCTCACCTTTTCCCTTTCCTAGCAACGCACATCTGACTGGTGCCCACCTCCCCTCAGTTTTTCTGAAGCTGTGCTACTCTATAATGACTCAAGAAGGCTCCGTTTTTGGCATGAAGAAAGGTCTGTTATTTCCTAAAGAATGGCAGGTCTGAAGGATTGATCTTCATTTTTTAGACATGATGTGTTTTATTTTCTCTGTAGCGATCAAAACTTATAAATTTATGAGGCTTCCTGTGTTTCCTGCATTTAGGGGAAAATGAACATCTGATTTGACTTGCAGCCCATTTTCCTCTTTAAGAGGTCAGATAAAGTATGAACAGCAGAGATAGTATATCACCTCCTGACCCTGACAGCACAAATTGTACAATTCTACTTTCCTGACCATTTATTTCTTCTGTTTATCTCTGTCCTGGCAGTCATATTACGGTATGAAGTTTCCTTGCTATTTTTCATGTGGATGTCTTCCTGGGATAAGAAGCTCTCTAGAAATCAGAGAAAGGTAAACGAATTAAATTGTCTGGGATATCGCATTTGTTGATTTACATATCACATTAGATTTATCTTTAGCTTGGCTTCCTAAGAGTTGGCTTTTCTGGCTCTTGCTATCAAAGCTCTGGGGACCTGAGAGGAAACTGGAGATGTTTTTGTATGGCTCAAGGGACAGAAGAGATGATTGAGTTATGGTATAGGATGGACACCCATGGTGTTCAAGGAGAAGCTGCATTTTTGTGAGAGCAGAGACAGTTTAGGTTGCATAAGGCTAGATAACAAGCATACCAGCTAATAAAATAAGGCTCCTCTCCTCCCCTCTTCCTGGTGCACCAGTTTTGCCTCTGAAATGATACTGCAATTTCCCATAAATTAGGATACAGAACTGGTGGTGCGCGCTGGTTTCAGCTGCGGTAGTTAATTTCCTTACCAGTGGCTGGCATGGGGCTGTGTTCTGGGTTTGTGCTGAGCACAGGGTTGATAACACAGAGATGTTTTTGTTATTGCTGAGCAGGGCTTACACAGAGCCAAGGCCTTTTCAGCTTTTTGTAAGGCCATGCTGGTGAGGACATTGGAGCTGCTTGGGGCACTGGGAGGAGACACAGCCAGGACAGGTGGCTGGAACTGACCAGAGGGACATTCCAGACCATATAGCATTACACTCAGTATATATAGCATTACACTCAGTACATAAAGTGGGGGGAAAAAGGAGCAAGGAGTGGATGTTTGGAGAGATGGCTGAACACCCACCTGCCTATGGGAAGCAGGGAATTAAATCCCTTGTTTTGCTTAGCTTTCATGCACAGCTTTTGCTTTTCCAATTAAACTGTCTTTAGTGCAGCCCATGTGTTCTCTATCTTTCACCCTTCTGCCCTCACCCAGATCCCACTGGTGGGGGAATGAGCAAGTGGCTGCGTTGGGCTTGGCTGGGTTTAAACCATGATATGGTGTAGTGAGTTATCCCCATTATTTATGCTTTAAGCATTGAAACTATTTTCTTAATGAGTGCATATGTTATACTTCAAGACACCTCAGACCATTTCAGAAAACTACAGGGCATGAGCTTGAGATTCTCTGCTTACTCACTACCTCTGAAAGTGTGTTTAGATTGGTTACCTAATGACAACCAAAGTATCTGAAACTGAGCTGGTTGTAAGAGTTGCTGTACTCTTCTGCATTCAATATGAGCCTCTTGCTAATTGTTCAGATGTCTGAGTCATGTATTGTAGATGTCAAGCTGTAGTCATTCAATTCCATATCCTGTAGCCTTAGTGAATCAGCTTTAAAACTAAAACATGAGAGAAATGTTTTGCCCAGGTGACACAAAGCCCAAGTTGTCCTTAATACATATTCATGTGCAGTCAGAGGAGAACTGAGGAAGAAATAAAAAGTATTGTTTTTTGTTAGCAGTAAAGGCCAGAAATCAGAGTTTTGAAGATTCTTTTCCTTTAAGGTAAGAGAACAATACTGGAAATCAGACATTTTCAGCAGAAAATCATCACTAAAATGTAGCAGAAGCTGTTTTATTTTTAAATGTTCACATTAAAACTACTTGCAGGATTCTCAACTGTAAGAACTGATGTGCCCTTAAACATTGCCAACAAAGAATTGTTCAGGAAGCTTTCTATTTTAGCATACTATAGGAATGTTAGTTTTGTTTTGTTCCTATTTGCTCTTCTCCCCTCTGGAGAACTTGAATTAGATGAAATTGAAGAGATAATGCTTCTTTCATTTGTTGTTTTCATTGTCAGGTTTGGCAAATCTCTGAGTCAAAGGACATTTCCAGAAACATGTTATTAGACAACCACCTTCCAGGTGAGACTCCCTTCAACACTTTTGACATGTGAGTTACTGTTTCTGAACATGCTGAGCTTCCACAGCCCGTGTGATAAGCTGGACCCATGAGCCTCACTGTGCTTGTCAGGAAGAGTCACTGTCTGTCTGTGCTAGATTTGCAGCTTGTGTTCAGGGTGATGAAAGGGCATTCCAAGTCCAATGCATCTGCTGTCCTGCAGGGCAAGCCAGGGAATATAACTGACTTTCTTGAATGGAGAAACGTGGATTGAAACTCTTGAGAGCACCAACCATGGAAGAAGAAGTGGCTCCTGTCATTAATTTTTTATGGATGTTTGTTGTAGGTACCATTCACTCAGGTGACTGAGATGACTTTCTGTTACACTGAAGGAGAGCAGTATTACCTCTGAATGCCTGAGACAGTCAGAATTTAAGGGCTTCTTTGCTTTGGGGTAAATGGGAAGAACATTTATACAGTGTTATACCAATTTCATCAGATGATGAACACACTGAACAGATTGGAATAGAAGTGTTAGAGACTGCCTCAAGATATGGCTGTCTGCTTAAAAATTACATCTAGCACAAAACCATTAAAAGTTCATTTCTCCTGACTTATTAAAGCCCATAGTCATCATCCATTTTATTGAACACCTCTCTCTTGCACACAAAGACACTATTTTTGCTGCAAGTGGAATTAATGTCCTGTTTACATGGTTCAGATGTTAAAAATCCAGCCTGTATTTCCTCAGTCTTACAACTTAAAGAATGATGAATTGTATAAAAAGATGTGAAGATACAACTTGCCTCCCCTAAATGTGTAAGAAATGTTGATACTCAGTTGGAATTAATTTCTTAGTTTCTAGAAAAAAAGCTTTATGAACAATAGAGGATGCAAGAGAGAAAAAGAGCAAGGTTTGCCCTACTGTTTGAGGGCAAAAAAGACAGAACCTGTGGGAGACTGGTTTCTCCCTGGTTACTGCAGGTGACTTCTGTCACAAGGACTCAAAAATGCAAGAGAACCTCAGCCTTTTTCAGCTAACAACTTGAAGCCTCACATATAATTTGCATAGAAATTACAGAATGTGGTAATTATCACTGTATTTTTTCTTAATGCAGTTCTGCCTGACAAAGGCAAATGGGAACCCTTTAGCAGGCTTTTACAGACTCCAGTGAAGAGTCTCTCAGTGTTATCTATGTATGACCTTGGGAAGGGAAAAGAAGTGATTATTTTCAGGACTGTCACCCTGCATTCCGTGTATACTCTTTGTATTTCATAAGTGCCCTGTACTTTCACTTGTCTCAAGATATGTCAGCTGAAGTGTGTGATCTTTGGATGAAAAAAGGATGCAAAATGATATAAATCTTGAGTATATTTTTTGTTAGCAACCACAAACTGAAGAGCAAAAGTACCCTACATTTACTCTTAGCTGTTTTATGTTAGTTTAATGACACCCAGCATTGTTAAGAGGGTGATGGCAGCACCATCACCTTTTGATCAGTGAAAAAGATACTAAGGGTAGGCATGAAGCTTTATTAATTGCTGTGTTTGAACTTGGAGTGGGTGGATGCTGGCTGGATTCCAGGAACCTACAAAAGCCATTCAGTCCCTCCCCTCCACAGCTGGACAGGGGAGAGAAAATATAACCAAGGTGCCATGGATTGAGATAAAGACAGGGAGAGATTACACACCAAAGGGAAGTATTACTTTCTTTATTACTTTCTCTTTACATTTATGTAGTATTATGCATATACAGTGAGTAAGGGAGAAAATATATATCAGAGAGGCATTTTTTGAAGGATGACTCTTCAAAGCTGTCCAGAATTTGAAATAAAATTGTCTTGTAAAACTTTGACTTATGACATGGGAGGTGAGAAGATAAAAGATTTAACCAAAAAAAGTATTAACAAAAAAATTAACTATATCTGTGAAATGTATCCAAGGAGTATATTTCAAAGTTGTGAATATATGTGTAGCAATGCACCATCTCACAAAGCACAGTCTTTTTATAGCACTTATACAGTGCATAACATAGATCTTTTTTACTGGAAGATGTTTCCATCATCAAAATAATATATCTATTGGATTTATGAGAATGCCAAATTTCTATTACCAGCAACATTATTCCAAATAAAATCAGGGAAACCAAAGTTCACACTTCAGGGCATAAACTGAGACCTCACACAAAGGCTCAATGGCAATCTATAATGCTGGCTTGGTGAATAGAATTATCTTCTTCCCCAGTAAGAAGGATGCTGGACACAGCTAGCATGCTCACCAGTCTGATTGCCATGCATTTTTATACACCTTTCAACATTGCCTCTGACGTTCACCTCTCTGCTGTGCTTTTGGATTTTGAATTATTTGCACTTGAAGCTGTACTTAGTTTATTGATCTTCATGTTTTATCTTGATGTCCTGTAAACAATATTGACCTTTTAAGGTTTCTGAAATCTGTGGAATGATTTTACACCAAGGATGTGACTAACTCCTGTGTATTTGTGTTCCTGTCATGCAGAACTGTCTCCTTTATTGTATAACCGAAAGCAAGAGAAACAACAAAGAATTAAATGGAGCAGAAAAAAATGAAGTGGAATAAAAAGGTGAGAAATTTGTCACACAATTGTGGATTACTGAAAGTTCACAAACCCAAGAGGACATACAAAAATACAGCCTTTCTGATGAGACTGTGTCTTCTGTTTTCCTTAATTTCCATAATGCTGATTCGTGACCCATTCCTAAATGAGCAAAGTCAAGCTCAATCAATGTCTGGGTAAAAGACCTCTTAGGCACTTGCATGGATTTCAGTAATGGAGTAGATTTACTCTCATGAGACATTGAGGTATTATTAAAGTGAGTCCTACTGCTTATGTCAGATATTTTGATTTTAGATGCATTACTGGGAACTCATAATTGTCCAGTTAATTCTTTTTTTCACTTCAGAACATAGGTTAGTTCTGCTGTTGTGACAAAGTTTTGATTTGAAATTTTAAAGTTCCTGTCTTCATTTTTGAACTGATTTATTGTATTGGTATCCCTTTTCAGTCCTGAGCAGTTGTAGAATCTGTATGCATTATTTAAGCACCACTCTGTTTCCCTCCATTAATGCATGAGTGTACAGCAGAGACTATTTTAGTGCAGACACCTATCAACTTATGTTACTCATATCTTTGCTACAAATTCCTGCAGAGAAGCAGAGTGAATTTTAATGTAGCTTTTACCTTTCATTATGGCTGCATGATTTACAACATTCTTCATTTGCCAGAAGCTCCTCCATTGCAATGCAGATTCTTGAAACGAAGTATATTTGAGAAGTGGGATATGAAAAATTAGAGAGGAAAAGTTGCTTGTAATCAACTCAAAAACCAATCTTCAAAAATTTTCAGGGTCCTCATATCTAGCCTATGTAAGCACAGTTTCTAATCTGAGAGATTGTCTTTAGTGTCGTGATTTGGCCTTGGGTCTAAACTTGAAAAACATGAAGGATTGAACTTGTATTCACTTCAGTTTAAAGGCTTGATAAGGACAAATGGCATAATGGCTTAACTTAAATATTATTCCCTTGCATACCACAGCTGCAGATTAAATTTTATTAATACATTAGCCTAGTGAAGGTGATAATGAGGTGTGACATAAGTACAAGGAAGGACCTGTAAAATGATGAGAGTTAGAGCGGTTGCCAGTCACTATTAAAATTAGAGGTAGTTCTAAATGCAAAAAGGGAAGCCTTGTATAAACATAATCCTTTAAAGCTCAAATCCCTCTGAAAAAATTATTTTATTTGTGGCTATAAACACTGCATTCATAATAAAAATAATTTAACTAAACCAAAACAATTCAAGAGACATATATATTTTACATGGTCTCCCTTTTTCCCAGTGCACTTTTGCCTGTGGCTGAGCTATATACTCCAGAACCACAGATCTCTCTTTCTATTTGCATTAGGCCTGGCTTACTGGTAGAGCTACTAGTGTGTACTCTTAACAGCATGTGAAGACAAACCACTCACACTTTCAGTATCTTATAGACTAGGAGAGAGATACTGCATGATTTTGTCATCTGCTGAAGAATCTGGCAAGGGTGTGTTTCCATAGTGCTATAGTTTGTCACCTCTTGCAGAAGCTATAGGGTGAGAGAGTAAGGATCCCATTAAGATTAACCATAATTATGGCTGCTGAAAATTTTTGTTGTTGCAGAGCACCAGTGTACAAAATCAGATATGCTTGTGGATGTTGCTGAGGTGAATGGTAGACTTCCTTCTGTATTTGTAAATTTAATGACTGAGTTCTTAATTCCATTTTCTATTTGTGAGAGAAGGACAAATGCATTAATTACTCAAGAACAGAGATACCAGTAGATGGAAACTGATGTGCCACTAAAGGTTTTGAAAAATACTTCCTCTGTTTTCACATATTTGTAGTTTTCTTCCTTAATACACATCATCTTACACATACTCCTAGCATGTGCTTGCTTTCTCTGGGGTTATGCCTACATATGTTTACAAATGCTGCTTTTTCAGTGTGAATATAACCTTCTTGTTGTAGGACAGCTATGATGTTGAGACTAGAGCTCTCTGGAAAGGAGGCAAATTTGTGTGCCACTTCAGGTAATTTTACGTTTGATTTACTGTTTTGGTGTCCTCGGTGTAAAGTGTAGGTCCTTTAGATGTGCATGTCTCTTTTCAAGTTGTAGAAATTTCAAGAAAAGTAAAAATCAAACACCTTAAATATCCATCTGGGTTTTACCATATTTAAAAAGACTGTATTCATTGTAGAGGACAACACATACCATGCAGGAGAGCTGGGACTCACTGATCTTTAAGATCCCAATCCAAACTATTCTATGATTCTATGATATGTGATGCATATCTTTACACAAAATCTTCACAGGCTATAAATGTAATATCTTAAATTTGAAAATTCTATGCTATTATGTCTGTGAAATGAGTTTTTTTTTCTTTTGGGCATATGTTTGTTGACTTTCCTGGCAAAAAAACTTAAAGCCTTTCAGAAGTATTTGCTCCATTTGGTATCATACAGGACCTTTTGGTAAATAATACTCCAGGCACTTCAGATATAAGAACCTTTAGTAAATAAATGATATGGTGAAGTATACATGTGTAAATCCAGCTTTGTAATTAATTTGCTATGCCTCTTTTGATTTACACAAGTTGCTATAGAAGCATGACTGCACTTTGTACAACTGTAAATGACTGCACAGAGTCGGAATTTTGAAGAATTTAATCATGCAAAAAAGAGTAGAAGTATGTGAAACTCAAAAAACTATTTGAACTTTAAAGTTCAGAATATACTTTTCTCAGACCTGCCCTTTAGGTTTTCTGAACCTCACTAAAACGAAGAGAACAACCCTGAGGCAATAGAAACTGCAGGGAGAAATTTCATAAAAGTTACACACAAGTAACTTTTCAACTGATGCATTGAGGAAAGTTCAGATATTATGCAGAGTCCTCCAAGAGTACTCCAAGAGTAGTAGGATTGCATCCAGAGCAGGCCAATAACATTTAAACCTTTCCACCAATGTGAAGGCTAAGAAGTCTTCACAGGCTAAAAATTTTTTTTGATGATCCTTGTGAAATGAAGGCATTCTGTAAGAAATAAAATCAAGAGCAGGAGAGAGATGAATGACAATTACTGTGAAAGAAGTGAGGCAACATATATTTAACTACAGATGATATTTTATTTAGGTGATATCAGCACCTTCCCCCCCCCCCCCGCCCCCATGGCCCCCACATTCCCAAAAACCAAGTCCAAAAAACCCCACAAAGAGCAAAAAAGACCTGATGAAAAAATTTTCCTCCTCTAGTTGAAATGTCTTCAAGTCCTCTCACATCCGCAAAGAGAATAAATTCTCAAATCTGGTAAGTGGCTTTGTTAAAAATGTTTTGGATTTTTAGTTGATGCTACTAGCCCAACTCAGACCTGATGATTGAACAATGCTGACTTGTTTATATTCTGTTGCTTCAGGTAAAGTGGCAGAGATCACAGTTATAGATATGACATGTTGTGACAAATATAGCATCTGGTATAGTTATGATCTTGTTGATCAGACTATACCACTGGCTTCTTCCTTAGGTGTTCTAGCTGTCTTCTCTCTTGCCTTATTATTTTAAAGTTACAGCTGAGGAAAAATGTCATTTGGAGGCTGATACTTAAATTATGATAACATCTATCTATCTGCTAGCTAGCTAGCTAGCTTGCTAGCTACTTACTGACCTCTTACTGACAGACAAATAGCTCTTCTCACAGCCAGGCATAAATCCTTGTATTAGTTCCAGTTTCTTGTTCACACCTGGTTGTCTGAACACACCCCCTCAAATGTCAGCTGAAAGTATTTCTTTCAAAGGCAAATGCAAGTGCTCGTTACTAATATGGTTTTAAAAACTTTTAGATGTGTTAATCTATGCCCTACCAAATTAAGAAAGAATGTGATCTTCCACTGTTCATCCCCTGCCCCATCTCCTCCATCTCAGCGAACATTTTGAGCCTAGAAAGCTTCAGCAGAAGGGGCTCTGCCATGGTTGCTGTGGTCAGTATGGAGGAAGATGGATTATTGTAGGTTCTAGTTCTTCTAAAAGTACTTCTATCCTCAATAGTCAAAGCAAAAAAAGCCCCAAACTGACTATGCTCAGCTCCTTGAAAAGGAGGCTTTCATGGTACAATAATCTTACAATGAGAAAATATGATTACAAAAAGTAATTTCCTCAGAGTAATCATGTTTGTAATATTGCAGAGTCAGACAGTCAAGTTTCTCTTAATAAAATTATCTTTCACAGCTCAGCTGCTGCTTTTGCTTGCTCCTTCCATCATCATTCTGCATTTTTGAGAGCATCTATCCCTCTAGTTATGAATATGATGTGAAAAAATCCATGGTTAGAACAGTGGGCTATTCAGTTTACTGATTGCTTTTTAAGGGGCAAAATGTCTTCTAGACACCTCCTATCCAACTGTTTGTATAAAGAATTGCAGCTTCTCACATCAATGATTTCATAGCATTCCCTCCAAATTTCAAAGGACAACAGTAACAGAGATGTATGAAAATATTACTAATAAGAAAATATTTTTGTTTTATTAAGTGTATAGTAATTTAGTCAAAAAGCACTAAAAACAAAGTATTTGTCTGTGAGCCCTGGACCAATGCTCTACAGATAAAGAATGAGCAGCATGAAATTCATTGTGTGAGTGAACTCCCTACTTGTGAGAAGGTATTTTATTCCAGCCATGAGGCTCTGTAACTGCCAGGGAAAATGAAGCAAATCCTGACAAAGTTTATACTTTCCCAGACACGGTGCTTCCATGGCAACGTAGCAGGCCAACCCTATCTGCTGAAAATATGTGAAGTGATGCCATGATATGCCTGGGCACCACAGTAACTGCTTCTTGAGCTGTGTGAGGTAAATCATGAGGCACAGTAAGCATGTAAAAGCTGATTCGTTCTGTCTCAATAGTTCTAAAACTATTAGAAGTTCTACAATTGTAATGTACTAACTTACAGGTTGTTATTTCATCCAAGAAATACTGAAATTAGTAAGAATAATATTAAAAATTCTTATGCCATTCAGTATTTATAAGCACCACATCTTCCCTCCATAGTACCTTGATGGAGAAAAAGGTCTGTGGCTGTGGTTAACTCTCACGTGACAAGCAAAAAGTTGGTTGTTCTTTTGGACTTGTTTTGTGAACTCCTAAGATTGTGAAGTACAAACTGGCTCTGAGGAAAGAGGCAATCATTGTGTTTATAGATTTTTGCTCTTACTAATTTGCTATGAAAATTCAAACCATTTTACAAAGAATAGAATATACTGCTGTATAAAGAGAGGTATATTCTAAGAAGAATATATCTCTATATAAAAAATAAGACATTGTAGATGCTTTTAAAATGTAATTTATTTTTGAGCAGAATGTGTGGCAACATTTCTTTTGTGATTATATTGGTATAAAAGACAAATAATGATGTCAGAGGTAGAGTGGTGACCCTACTGTCTGGTAAAACGCAGCACATGGAAGTGGAAACAAGAAAACTTCAGACAATATATTTAGCTGAGAAGTCAATTGACTGTTGTAACAACTCACACATGTTTTTGCTGTGTTCTGTCACTCACTGGAAATTAAAAAAAAAAAAAAAAAAAAGAGCTCAAACAACAGCAATTAAATTTGTCACGAGGAGAAATTCAGGGAAAGTCCAAGTGTTAGGTGGAAGACCAGAGTGTGGTAATAAGGTTGTTCCTGTCTGGCTTTTTTGAATCTCCTAATCCTAATGAAGAGTGCAAGTGTAAGCCATTTGTACTTGTCTGGTGAGTTCTGTTTACAGCTGCCTGAAGAGGAGATTATGTGTTTCTCTTTCTATATCCTGGACCTCTGTGGGAACATGGGAGTTACAAGTAACTGAGCCAGATCTCGTGACTGTCCTACCAAAAAAAGTCCCCACAAAAACCCAAATGAAGCTGCCAAGTTTACATGTCATGCTAGAGTTATTCCTAAGATACCATTCTCTGGTTGAGTGCTCCAGCTCCATCTGTAGTTTCCACCTGAGTGGGAATAATTTTATTGCATAATGGGGACAGGGTCCCTGTTAGATCATCAGCAACAAGGCAAAAAAAAAATTGATTTGTGAAAGACTATGAACCAGGGATCCTATCTACCACTGTAGAGAATGGTTTAGAAGTGGTAAAGGCCAGATATATGGAAGAGTACATGAAATTTTGAAAGTTTACATATGCTTTCACATTGCAGCTCTTATAAAGTTTTTCTTTGCTAGTGTTTCATTTAATCTGTATATTTAATTCACTACCTTTCATTCAGCAGCTGAGAAATAACAAAGGTATTGTTCTCAATTAGCTGATCTTTATTGGTTGTTATTATTTTTTAATGCTACTTAGCAGAGTAAGACAGTACGTCCTCCACAAATCAGGCCATTTAATAATTCACCTTTATTTCTTTCTCCTTTTCTTAATTTTTTCAAATAATGTCATTTCCTATAGCAAAATTTTTTTGAACTGTATGTATAAAGCTGTGATGGGCAATGACGTATAAACATTTACAATTAAAATTTCAGCTTCTAAGCTGAAAATATTTTGCCAGCTGTACATGCACAGGTGTGTGCCTGCATACACACAGGCATACTGGTGCTGGAGAAAGCAAGACTGGAGAAAATATAAATTCTTCTGCTAATAAAAGTAGTGAACAGTCAGTACAGCCTAGCTGTACTGCCCTAGCTCTGAATAAGCTTAGGGGATCTTTTAAAACCCCTGGATTAGAAATCCAGGAGCTGCCTTTTGTATATAGACTTTTTTTTTTCTTTAAGGATTTGCTTTTTAAAAGTCCAGAGATTAAACTCAAAGTAAATTACAGGTGCTGGATTCAGCACAAGGTTCAGGAGAGACACATGAATCAATATAATGAGTGAATGAGACTTTGCTGATGGAAACAGATACCCTGTCAGGTCATCAGTGCAATCTCCTGAGAAAGCAGTTTATCCTCTGATGTATATCTTCCAGTTTTTCTCCTAGTGCATGGGGCAGATAGCCCATTTTATAGTGACATGTAACTCTGAATCCTGATCCTACAGTAACTTTTCTGTAGAACATATTTGCTGAACACTGAATTCCCTCAGTGTTAGCAGTTTGGGTTTATGTGACAAAGGCGCTACAGTCTGACAGATGTCATCTATTGTTCTTATGATTTCTGTATGTATTGCAGTGAGAACTGCTATAGTACCAGAGATATGAACCAGAGCTGACAACAGAACTGAATGTGGCTAAAGGGTTTTCTGGTTTTGTTGTTCAGTAAAAGTTACCATAAAGATGACTTTATTAATTCAGGTAGATGATTTAAGAAAAAGTACATGTTGTGTGTGACTCTTCAGGAAGACTGTATTTTATTTCCTCATGTTTTGTATACCTTCTAAGCTAGAGGGTTTAGTCAGACTGATGAAAAGCTTCATGCTTTCAAGTCTGCTGGCAAAAAAAGAATCGTTGATCACCATTACCCCCAAGAAATTAATCACATATTTTCTGTAAGTATGCACATATCCCCCTCATAGATTACCCTTAGACTTAAGCGCAGCATTCTTGTGAGTGCTTAATTGGGTAGCAGCCGGACTGCTCTGCAGTATGTAGGATACATGAGAGCAAAAAAGGGTAGTAGGCATGAAATTCATTGTTATTGGAACCTGGAGTTCTATGGACTGTACACACCTGGGCAAGCTTTACTTGTTTGCAAACGGGGTCATACCCAAACTATAAGCGCACAATTGTGGTTTTTTTCTTGGCTAACACAGAGTGAGAGGCTGAGATGAAGACACTGCTGTGCAGACTACCCCAGCACAAACTCCTGCTGGGAGGGCAGTCATCAGCCAGGTGGAGAAGTGACAGCCTTGCCCGCTCCTTAGCACAGTTTGAAGCTTGATGTGCTGTCTTCTGACTTCCCTCTGTCTTTCTAAGGACTTTTTACAGTGATGTTGGTTTACTACTTGAGTTTCTACTACCTATTCAGAATGTTTCCTATTGTGTAAGTAAGTAAATATTTAATTCTCTGAATGAATGTGAAACTCTACCATAATTACCATTCTATAGAGACCCTAAAGTCCTTCTAGAAGTCCCATAGGCATATGTTAGGGTTTCACATTATTTCTTTTCATCCTTGGTTGAATATGAGAAGAGTCATTTTAAAGCTGACTGAAAGACAAGTTAATTTCACAGCTTTGAACCAAGTTTTAGAGCCTTCTTTCACTGAGATGCTTGTTTAGATTCATTCTGCATGAGTAGTCAACAAAATTCACAGTGAGGTGATTATCCTTAGGGGACTTCCATGAAATGAGTCTGCTTTTTGTGGCTAGTCCTGTGGGTAATTATTCCTGACAAAACTCCTGCTGTGGCTGATTCAGAGCAGGAGCATGTCCAATATGGCCATGATGAACTACTCCTTTTAATGGTGCAAATCACATCTTTCCTTTATGGAATGAGTCATTGATTAACCATTTTGTAGGTACTTTCTTTGCAGAAACCCTCAGTCAATACGTATTGGGTATAGCCTCTGTTCCTTTCCCTTGCACTTCTTAAAACAGTGTGAAAATCACAGTTAAGTATTTGCAAAAAAATCCATAAAAATATAAAAGCTATAGATGAGTCTTATTACCATCAAATCTGTAAGGGCCAGAGCACACAGAGGCAAGTGTATGTAAATAGGAGCACAAAACAATTGCTTATGATAATCTATGAGTAATATAGGTCAGTTTTCCACTGTAGATTATCCTGCAGGTTAAATAATATTTTGCCCTTTCCCGTCCTTTTGGAATTCCTTTGATATATGTACTTTGACATACTAGAGTGCAGTCTCAAGAGAGAAAGTGTTCATATTTGACACTGCGCTGTGTACATTCAAGGACCTCATTTATGATTCTGGTTGTCCATTTCACACTGTGTTTCTGACAGCTTGGCACGGGCTATGTGTCACAAACAGCTGAGGCAGCTCTGTGAAAGTGACAACCATCTGGAGCTTTCTGCCTTTTTTCAAAGTGGCAGCCTTGTTGTCCTCCTTCTTTGAGTACTTTATTCAGTTCTCCTTCTCTATTGCCAATGGAGATGAGAAACAATAGCAACATTTTGCTCTCCACCCTCCTTGCCATAATTTCTCTGGATAATCATCTGACATTTCTGTGCTTATGTGAGCTTTTGATGCCAAGTGGGCAGAGAGCATTCAAGAGCAAAGCTGTTGTTCTTCTTCCTGCTGTTAACCAGCAGAGACAGGACAAATGATTAACTTGGCACAGTCATGTCAGAAGAGTGAAGTGGTGGCAGGCTTCTTGGGTCGGAGTTTAAATTGTCTTGTATAACTGAAAAAACGCTATGCAAGCTTTATGTCATGCTTGCCTTGTGCTGGCAATAGCAGCACTGTGGACCACAAAGCAATTGAGATGCAGGCCCTTAAATCTCATCGCTGAGGCAGCTCCACTGGTGCCCCATAATTGGCTTCAGCACCAGTCCTCTGACATAATTTAGTGAAGCATGGTTCTCTTGATGTTGTGGATTATTTTTATTGTCACTCATTGTACTATTGGCTTCCTCTGCTAAGCATTTCATTATATGTTCACACACACATCTGTTGCTGAACAGAAATATCCACTGGGAGCTGCTCTAAGTGCCATTATTCTGCTATGGCCATATTTTGGTAACAGTAACAATCTCAGGCAAAAACTAGGCATACTTACCTGTTTTGTTAAAGCTGGGGTTCAAAACTGTAGCATAATATTAAAAATAATTAGCTTTTTTGTGGGTATTCAAATATCTTTTTGTTGCTCCATTGTTCTTTAGAACCTAATGCTAGAGACATTGTTTGCCAAGGCTCACCTTTAGTTCACAAGTGTGCTGTGGCATTGGACAAAAGAAGTTATGTCTGCACTGACAGCTAGTAACTGTGAGGTTTCCTGTGCTGGAACTCTTGGTGTTATCAAGGACCTTATGCAGAACTCAAAGTGTGAAATCTACTCAGATTTCAGTGGATGTGAAATAATTTATCTTTGGCTCTGCTTGTCCTATTTCTGTTTTCAGGATGTATTTCAGAACGTATTTCAGGCAGCTGTGCTAAAATAGCTGAGGATCTTCCTCTGTTGGGAGTGCTTGAAAGTGTTAGAGACATTAAAGCAGTGACAGCTCTGTGGGTTGACTGCACAAGAACCTCACACAGTTGTGAGGCTGGCTTCCCTGGTAAGGCCTTGAGTTCAAAAGGAGTAAACCTCACTCATAGCATCAAAGAAATCATAGTTACATATTCATTGTTGTGCTTCTAGATAGTCTGGCAGGTTTTTGTGTGCTGATAAAGTGTTACTTTTAAGACATTTTTCAGAAAATAAAGGTTAAGCATTGCTTCTGAAGAAAGATCAGTAGTCAAATTTGAGCAGATAACCTTCTCCTGGCTTCTGGAATCCCTGTGGAGGTGTGATAGCTCAGTACACTGCTGAGGGGGAAAGCGTGCTGGGAACTAAGGCTTCTTTTCACTTCTGCTATCAAGTCTTTGCACTCTGAGGGGAAAGTTCAGTCTGAGAGGACACTGCTGTTGTGTCATTCTCTTTTATGTCACAATGTAAAGCTGCCTCATATGAATTCTTTTTAAGTCCCAACTTCCCATTCAGATGAGGTTCCTCTCAGCTGTTATAACTGTTCCTGTTATCAAGCATCCCTCAGAGAGCTGTATTAATATGTCCTTCAAAAACCTCTACTAAAAATTTTTTTGTCAAGTTTTTGTGACATCAGATATAGATATTTTTATTTGAAAGTCAGTTTAAAAGTATGTTTTGATGGATATATCCAAATATTTATATATATATATCCAATATATATATATCCAAATATATATTTTGATATATATATCCAAATCATGGAGGAAGGGCCAGTGCAAGATGGTTTGCAAATCTCCCACAGAAACTCGCATAGGCACTGATATGCTCATAATTACTTATAGGGGGTTTGCAATTACTTTAAACTTCCTGGACAGAGGGACACATATCAGGGATTTTCTGGAAGGATGATAGTGCTTTTTTTGGGTGAAGAAAGGTACCCTAGCAGGGATATAGAAGGTGCAATTAGAGGCAGAGCTGGGCAGGGCAGAATTAAGCTTGGCAAAACTGGTATTTGTGCTTTGGATACTACTAATGCAGACAGAGGTACCTACAGTTTCACCAGAAATCACTGGAAGCAAGATTCCTAACTGTCTCTTAAATATGGAACTCAGACTCCCAGGTTACTCATTCACTTTTGAAAATATTTAGCATTTGCAAATCACTTGGGCTATGGTTGGGTTTATCTGTGGCAGGAACCTACCAGATGAATCTTCCTTTATACTTGCTTATTATTTTTTATTTTTGATTGAACAGACTTAGGAAAAGAAAAAAAATATTACCAGATGACTTACTCAATTAAAAGTCTTAAAGAAACTCAGAGATCTGGGGGAAGAGGCTGGTTGAAGAGAAACAAAAAAAAGCCACTGTGTTACATTTATCAGAAGCCTCTCTAGTACTTCTGTATTTCTTGGCTGTGCAGTCCCAAAGCATAAAGTCTGTGCAAATAAATTCAAGTGTGAAAACAATCACACTTTCTTTCCTGCTTTACCCTTTCATTAGAAATAGAGAATGAAGAGAACAAGAAAAAAAAAACCAAAACCCTAACCCAAAACCACACTATATTTCTTTGTGAAGTCATGGAAAAATGAATCCAAACATAAATGATGTATGCAGATCTTTTGAGATAGGCTTGCAGACAGTTTTTGATGGCCAGGGTAAACAAGATAAAACCTATCTAAGTCTCTGTAGCACCTAAAGAAATCTGGGCTTGGCCATTTAGGAGATTGCTATTTCTTGCTTTATCAGGAATCTCATGACACTTGTGTGTTCAACACTGGAATAGTGATTTTGTGGGAATCTGAGTAATATTTTTTTTTCAAAAGATGTTTCTCATTGTAGAAAGTAAGTGGAAAGCTTGAATTCTAAGAGCTCACAAGAAAATAAAAGAGAGACCACAACTTTGTTGGTTGGAGAATGAGATTTCAACATATAATGGGCTTGATATATGAAGGAAAAAAAGAGAGCACAACTGGATGGTTTGGAAATAGGATTTCAACATACATGGACTTGATATATTCTGAAGAACATCTGATTCAAATTTCTAAACCCAGTAGGCCCCCTTTCCTCTGTCAAAATGCATTTTCAAATGTTTGAAAGAACTCTTGGAATGACAGTTCTCCATGAAGAAACAGAGAATGATACTGAAAACGCCAAACCTGTGGGTTCAATCCCCAGTTGTGCCAGTCTCTTAAGAAATAAGTTGGACTTGATGATCCCTGTGGGTCCTTTCCAGCTCAGAATATCTTGTGATCTGAAAATGTTTCCTGAGGTTGGCTGGAGAGGGACACAAAATCTAGTTTGAAGGCTCCAGCCATTTGGAATCACCATCCTGCAGCTTCACTGTTCTGTGACTTTTTCTATAGTACCACAGTAACACTGAGATTACTTGGAAGGGTGCTGGTTTAGGTCTGTAATGTAACTCCTGCTGTGTATTTCATCTAGGTTAAGTATTGTTGGGAAAATGGGCTGGTTCCTTCTTTTCTTCTTTTTTTTTTTTTTTTTTCCAAACTGCTCTCTGAAGTTTCTGGATGTTGTTCATGTCCTTCCTGCAGTATGAGTTGGTACAGTTTCTGTTTGCAGGAATAAGAGGCTATGTAGATTTATAGATATATATATATATATAAAATCAGGGAAACAACATAATTTTTTAAGTACTTCAGAGGCAGCCAAATTATTAATAGTGAAAAATGAAAGGATTCAGTTTTTATTTTCAGCTCTTTTGCATTTGTACCACTTCCATGTCCTCCAAAGTAGCATCTCCTTTCTGAGGAAAGCTTAGGAGAGGTTTGGAAGCCATTATTGCAAGTTGAAATGCTTCTGAGTGAAAGCGAGCATGTTTTTATTACAAAATAATCTTTACTGGGGGAAATGATACAGCATGATCTCTTCCACCACCGTGCATTCAAGAAAATAAAAACAGAAGGATGAGGCTACATTAATTAGTAATTTTCCCTCTCAAGGGCTCTTTTCAAGTCCTCCATGATGCTGGGAAGTTGGGGATTTTCTTGGTTTTTTTCTTTTTTTTTCTTTTGTGGTTACACTGCAAGTTAAACAGTTAGCTAATTCAGGCTATATTAGCGAATTTGTGCCCAATATGGTGTTTGCAAAGCACTGTTAGAATGATTGTGTTGCTGCCATTAGTTTGAATCTGTTTTGTTTGAATCTGGAAGTTTCTCCCATTACCCATGGATGACTGGTGTTATAGGCAGTACCTGCTACATTCTCTCACATTGCAGCCTATTAAACGAATGTTTAGTCCACAGATTTTGTGGATACAGATACAGGATGCTGTTACAGCTCTGCTGAGGCCCTTTGGGTATATCTTGACAATGCCTGCTTAGGGAGACATTAGACTGTTAAATATTGATGTGATACACTGCAATAGTTCCTTGGGCACAGTTAGTGTGTGTTATGTGAATTTAGGAATTCTTTATTGACTGATGCAGAAGAATTATTACTTAGCATGGTAGATGCAGTTGTTGATTATACACAGTGCCACCATCATTTATAGGGGGTTAAATCACTCTATTCAGCATGTTATTTTTCCAGTATTCTGAAAGAAATTAACTGATGCAAAGGCTTTTTGCTTTCTAAATGTCCCTATGCCTACTTCCACTTATCACCTCACCCACAGGATCCTGCCACCAATCTTGTGCTGACTCTGGCTCCTTTCTGACAGTGTCCTCACTGACACCTACAGCTCTGTTTGCCCAGTTCTCTTGTGATGGTGCTACTCTGCACTATCCATAGGACTCCTTGCGTCTATCACTTTTTCTGTTTTTTGACCTAACGTGGTTTTTTTTTCCCCATGCTAGAAACATCTCATATGCCTGGTCTTTTTGCTTTTTTCCCAGATTCTGTCTAATTCCTTTCTGTCCTTTTCTGACTTTGGTCTTCCTTAATTACTCCCTATTATCTTTCCAGTTGCTTGTCTGGGACCCCAGGGAATGACATCATCTCTCATGTGTCTCTCTACTTTCTGCTTTCTTGAAGTGTGTTGAAGTTGCTCCCCTGACAATCCAGATCCCTTAAGCGTCTGATTATGATTCTGCGTTTGTCCTGGCATACTCTTTGTTTCATTCATTTCCTATGATGACTCCATTTCAGAGCCCTTGACAAAAGGCTGCACAGCTGTATAGGAATGGAAAAGATTTTTTCCTTTTCACACCTGTAATAATAAGGACTAAAGAATGATGTGCTGCGTCTTCACAACAAAACCTGAAAATGAAACACATTTCCCATCAGTTTTATTTTTCCTGTTACTCTATTCCCTTTTAAACCTCACCCTTCAAGAAAACCTTGCAGTTAAAATGCTTTAAAAAAACATTTGTTATTGCTTGTAATAACTTGGCCACTTCCTCCTTTATTCCTCATTTCTTCATGCATCTTATCCTCTTCCTCCTCCAGATCTGGCTGCTCTGTTTGATCCTTGCCCTCATCATCTTAGGTGGTGACTGCTGGAGCTCTGAGAGACTCTTGGCAGATTGAGAGCTCTTAGAGCACTGCCTGCAGAAAGAAAAATATCTGCCCTTTTTATCCTTTAAAAGCTGAGATTTTAATGTCTTCCCTGGCTTAGTATCTTCTTTTTAGTACCTTACCTAGCTCACATTCAGGAAAATTATTGCAGCTTTCTTCAAGTTTTTCCTACTATTGCTGGGACATTTCATCTAAGCCCCAGTGATAAATCTTTTCACAATATGCTCTTGATTATCCTTATGACACTTTCTCACCCCATTCTCAAATACTCATGGTAAAAACCACTCTCTTTTGACCTTTGTCTTCCTGTCTGACTTACAATTGATGTCCCACAAAACTGAGTCTGGTCTGGGTTAAAATATTATCTCACAGTCCTCTGTTGCAATTAATTCCAGATTAGTTAGGGTTGGAAGGGACCTGTGGAGATCATTGAGTTCAACCTCACTGCCAAGGTAGGGTGACCTTGAGCAGGTGACACACATGTCCAAGTGGGTTTTGAATGTCTCCAAAGAGGGAGAAGATTCCATGACCTCCCTGGGAAGACAGTTCCAGTGCTCTGCTGCCCTCAACCTAAAGAAATTCTCCCCCATGTTGAGTTGGAACTTCCTGTGTTTCAGTTTATGGCCATTGAAACTTGCTGTGTTTTAGTAAATTCTGTTTTATTACCTTTCTTATTATAAAATACAGAATTGTCAAAACTACCTATTTTTCTGTTTCTAAAAGTGGCTATAGTTTTGAATTCTTTCACAGTGTTTTAGGCAAACAAGTGTTACTGTTAGGATTGTTAATCTCTTAGGGTCACTGAGGCAGTAAAATTTATTATGCATGAGTGAAATTTAAGGGCAGTTTGTAGTGTTCTGCATGGTCAAGAAAAATGGTTTAGCCAGCATCAGATGGCATTTCAGTCTAATAAGAACTGGCTGTTAATCTCTCACCAGCTAGCTTTCCAACGAAAACCTTCCCTCTCTGTACAGGATAGAAGCAAGAGTTGACATATCAGAGTTTTTCTCAGGACTGAATTTTCATTTTAAACTTTCCTATAATTCAAATTTTGTCTCCTAATCCTGCCATGGATATTGACCCTTGAAATAATTCCCTGGAAAATGAGAGTCAAAAGACTTTCACTTCACTTCTACTTGTGATCAAATATCTTCTCCCCTCTACCTTCCTGCTCTTTTACCATCTTACTCTAGCTGCTTATTTTCATAAGAGATTCAAACTCAATTCCTAATAAATTCAGGACAAAAATCACAGGTAAGTGAAACCGTTTAGTATTATCAGAGAAAACAACCTCAGTGAGAAATCCAGCATATGTTTAAAATATTTCTTAGTTTTCATCATTGAGACTGTTCACTATTTCATGACATTTTGTTTTATGCACTTACTAAAGAAAACCTTGCTTCACTCATTACATCAGTTTCAGAGCAATTGATTTGATTAAATTTCTGCTCTTGGTTTAGGTTTGTGAAAATTAGTAGCTGAAAAGCTACTACAGACTAGATAGAGTTTTCAAAACAATCATCCTGCTTCATTTTACAAGCAAAACTGAGAAATTGTCAGTAGCCCTACTGACAAAAGTTGAGATACAAGAGAAAAGAGAAAAAACAAAAGTTAGCCTTTTCCTTGAGATTAGGAAAGGAGAATTAGTTCTCGTCTCAAGAAGAGCATTAGTGTAGGAAACCGTTTGTGTAGGATTTGCAAGTCATGCTGCTTTCCCTCTTGCCTCTAATGTGTGTGCCCTGGGGTTATGGCCACTTGGGGGATACTTACTGCAGCACAGACTCTTCCAGAACAGCAAGCAGTCAAAAGGACTCTCACTGAAAACAACCTCCTCATCCAAAATCAAGTTCCTTTCTCTTTTTTGAAAGCAAATGAGAGTTAGTATCTCAGCAATCAGCTGATGTGAGTTAGCAGCCAATTGGTGATACTGGCACCTGGAACCTGTCTGTATCTAATAGTGCAAATAAAGGATGGGAAGGTATGTTCCTGTATGGATAGCTTGGCAGATCTGCAAACAAATCCATGCATACCTGAAGAAATGTGGATGAAAGAGCACTGAGAAGATTTGTACCAATCAGATAATTTAAATAATTTGGAAAGGCAAGGATTTGTTGTGAGTCTGCTTATTAGAGTGCTGGCTCCTTCAAGGTCTACAGGGACACACACTCAAAAACCCCAAAGGCAAAGAGTTTTGGTACAAAAAAATGGTTTTAGTGCTTCTGAAAATATAACCTGAGTTGCTCTAAAATGCTTAAACAGCTTTTATGGCTATCTTAGAGTCATGAATTTGCCATCCACCTTACAAGCTGTTCAAGTTGCTGAGAGAAGCTAAAATATATGTCAGTGGGAAAAGTTTGTGCCTTAATCTTTTCCAAGGCTTTCAGTGCATTTTCTTTTCTTTAGTTCACTCTGCAGCAACATCTGATGTCAATTGTTGAGGGAAGCTTGGCCCAAATTTGTTAGCTTGAATTAAATTTGTAGTGAAGGAACAGAGTGAAAAAGGACTCTAAGACCAAGGCAAATGTTTTTTAAATGGTTAGGAATGGCTAGTGTACAAGGACACACTATGAATAAATTATCTTGTCAAGGCAGAACACTTCACCTCTCTTTGCCTACCTTTTTTTTTCTTCAGTTTTATACACATGCACATATATTCACACTCAAAAACTTTGAGTAATTTCAATCAGAATGAAATCCATATACAATTGAAGCCTTCACATATTAAAATAATGGTAATGCACAAGAAAATTCCAAATAATACTTCTGGGAAATATAAGCAAATACCTGAAACAATAAAAAGATTTCCTCTTCAAAGTACTATTTAAAATTTGTTTGGAGTAACTAATTTTAAATTGCCACTCTCTTCTTTACTGTACCAAAGCAATGTGGGGTTTTTTGGCTTTGAGAATTCATGCTGTGGGACTTAAGAGTTATCAAGCTGCCTTATTCTACAGTGAGGGTCTCTCATCAAACAGCAAAAACCTGATGGTGCAGGTCTTCCAGAGTGCTCCTGCATTGGCAGTGTGAGGAGGGAGAACTACAGTAAAAAATACCTTCTGTGTTGATCTAGCAGGATCTGAGAGGATCTGAGATATGCTGAGATTATGTGGAGGGACAGGATGGGACAGGATGACCTGCAGCAATCTCTATGCTATTCCCAGGACATATGCTGGAAGCATCTTCGTTGTACTTGGGCATCTAATCCAGTAATTATAACACAAGTCCCACTTCAAAGTACTGCCAATTCTTCGCAGCAGAAACAGCTGGATGTGCAGGGACTGAAAAGTTAAGTGGATACCCAAACCACAGAGTTAAAATGTGGCTGAGAGTATAAGGTGGTGTTTCTTCCAGAAAGATGAGACAAATGGGCAATCTTTCCACCAGCCAGTTGTGTAGTAACCCAGAGGAACGCTTCAAGCCAGAAAAACAGTGGTTTACAGAGCCTGTAAAGAAATTAAATGCTGCTTTTGGAAAAATATTTGTTTAAAAATTGAAATTTAATACTCCAAAAGCATTTTTTGCATTGACTCAGGGATTCAATCCAGATGCATAAGCATTGCTGAAAATAAAGAAAAAACATTGAATATTTTGCTGTCTGGTGTTATCTGGATTTTTGAAAACAAGATCTTAATACAGAAAACAATATGGGGATTACTGTAGAAATGAAACAAAAGCAGAGATTCCCCTCTAAGTAATGAGGCCCAGTGGTAGCTTGGATCTGCTGGGTGTTCTGCACTGTGAGGAGGCAAAATGAGCAAGCAGCTTCTTCACATAGCTGCTCCAAGGTTTAATGACAAGAAGCACACATACACACATTCTTTGGATTTACATGAATGACCTGTTGTTGCTGGATTTTTGGCTCCTCAGTTCTCTCTCCCTAAAAGAGTAAAAGTTTGATTATTTTAAGGAAAGACAAAGTTGAAGATGTCATAAATTATGTTTCAGCAGACAAGCTGGGAGTGTTGCTGCCTCTGAGCAATAAGAAAAGGAGGCCAGGAGTTCTCAGTTATTTTTGAGGAAATTACCTTATTTCAGCATTTCTGTTTTCCCACAGTTCTAATCAGACAAAATTCAATTTGTCTGTAGGAAAGGAATGAGAACAAGCTGTAATTGCAATTGAGGTACAAATATTTATCCTTCAAGCTCTAAGCCAGTTACAGTGTTTTGACTTTTTTCCATTAGAAATTGCATCTTTCATGTAAAATTTGATTGAAGTCGGCTCCCTTAAAAGATAAGGGTGGAGAAATAAGTCACATAACAGAGAAATGAAACCAACCTTTTTCTTTCATGTCTAAATGAAATATTTCAAGTTAACCTAAAATACAGTTTTCTAGAGTTTTTTTCCCCTGTGTTTCTTCCTCCTTACAGTGTTGGTTTTACTTAAACAATTACGTTCTCATCAATCATTTAAAATTCTAATTTAACCTCAAAACCAAAACACATAATGTTATAACAGCCTTAAAATAAAGGTTCAAGTTTTCTTTCTTAGTCCACTTCCCAAGTTCATTATTTCTCTTGTTGTGGTGCACTTCAAAAGCTGCAACACCAGAGTTGGATCCAGCTGCACAGACAGTTTCATATATACATTTGAATGAAGATGAGCTCTATTTCAAATAGCATACAAAATCCTCTTTACATTTTACTGTTAAATCTGAGGAGGACAGCTGTTAGTCACACTGAAGGATTTTAGTTTAACCTCAACTGCATGTTTTGTTCTGACCCTTGCAAATCCATTGAAATGACAAGAGTGTTCCAAAAGGCTGAAATTCAGCATGTTATTTTCAGCATGCTGAAACAAAATGTTTTGATGCTGTTAAAATGTCTTCCCCTCATTATTTTTCTTAAAAGCATAACATCTGTGGAATTTGACCTTAACTATAACAAGTGTTAATGTTCCCACATTCATATGTAAAGCCTTATTATTCTAGTCACTGAACTGATGCTGTAGTCTAGTTCATGACATCAGCAATAGCAGAATAAGAATAGAAAGAAAGAGCATCATGTTTAAGGGAAAAAAATGAGAGAGAATATGTCAGCTGGACAGAGCAAAGGCACAAAGATGTACTTTCATGGATACCCCTAAGACTGAAGTTGTCCCCCAATTTCTTACTACATGTTGGAGAGCTGGCACATGTTACCAACAGCCTCTGCAGGATGTTTCTGAGCCTCCTGCCCCTGACACTGCTTTCTGCCAGATCTGGGCAGTTCAGATGCATCACCTTCTGGGGATCCCGGTTGTGCTGGGAAGATCCGGTACGGTGTCCCAGTTATCCGTTTGTAATTTTGCTGCACTCCTTTGAGGAGTGCCTTGTTTCCATTCAGTTAGCCTACATGTAGGTCAAGTTAAGGAAAACAGATTAAAATTGTTCAGAATATCTAGAACAGATAATGTGTTATAGCACATGTTTTTCTTTCATGCTTTCATTCAAGTTTATTTGTGGGTATCTGTGACTGTCCTAGAGTAGATAATATGGATAACCAAAAGTGTGAAAGACTAGTTTTTTCTCTTTCTCATTAACTGTCATGCTGTCTTGCTACCGCCTGGCCATGCTGTTCAATGGGAAAAATGATTTTCTGATTTTCCTCTGTTTTCCTCTGAAGCTAGATTGGTGAGGAGCTTGTGAACCATAAGAAGAGTTTGAGACAATGCTACAAGCATTTTCTCTTTCCATCTTATGGCACATGACTAGCCAGTGAATGGCAGAAACATACTGCTCAGCTGCTAGAATTGGCCACCAGTTTCTTGTTTCAGATCTCCAATGCATTTTGAACAACAGGTAGTGGCCCCTAGCCAGAGGCAGGGACTCTACTCTGTAAAGCTCTCCAACCTGTTGCTTACCCAGTTATTCCCCCTTTGGTTTTTCACATCTCTTGCCAAGCACTTCTTTTTTGTGCCAGAAGTCAGTGCAATGCTTTCCTATTTTGAACATGGCTGTCATGAGCTTAATAGGGCAGAAAGATAAGAGTGAATGAAGAATTAATCTTCAGAGCCTACTGAATAGAGAATTTTCCTGAGAGTGATGCTACAGGGAAACACAGAAGTCAATGGTGACAGCATATACTGGAGAAGTTGGATGACAATAAAGAGAAAAGGTAGGGAAAGCTGACCATTTCTCTCTTTCCAGTAACAAATAAAGCAAGAAATAATCAAACATTCTCAATTTTAAAAAGTGCTAATAAATTTTCAAATTAAGTAGTCCATTTAGACTGAACATCGGCAAAGCTGTAGCCCACCTTTGTACCACCTGTAACCAACTTTCTTTGGATTTAATCAGGCATTGTTGTATACCAATTAAATAATCACTGAAAAGAGAGTAAACTGACTTTAACTGCATAGGGTAAATCCTTTTGCCACTTTCTATGTCCTTAGATTAAAACTAAAAAAAACACTAAATGCAAAAAAATTATATCCTTTATACCTTGCTGAAAAATTAATGAAGGATGGATAGGTTCTACTAATTAAAACTCAAGTAGTAAATTAGATGGTATCTTCTCAAATTAGAAACTAGCATCCAAAAATGTATCTTAATGTTTTTCTTTTTCTATCTGTTATTTAGGTAGCAGTTTAAATGTGTTGAAATAATATTTTTACTCACAATAAGGGCAAAGTTACAGTATGGGAGCTGCTAAACAGCAAATTTTATTAATAGGGAAAGCCTGATAAAGCACTGGACTACTTCTTGACTTTTCTTCTTTGTCTGCTTTCAAGCAATAACTTTATCTTCAGCTAATGATTTTGTAGAAAGAAATCTCCAAGTGAAAAAATAAACTCTGGCTCATTTTGCCTGAGAGGGATGATTAACAGGGAGGAGATTATTAGGAAACCTTCCAGAGAGATATGAAATCCTCTTTTGTTTAGTGCAAGGGTTTGTATCACGATGTCAGTTTTTGATCACTTCTGGTTTTTCTGTCCTTGTTAGGGCCATCAAGAATCTTGTAGTGCCCCTGGAGTCTGCTATCTTGTGTGTAGAAAAAGATGCAATTGAGCAGTGCATATTCATAATCAGCCATCTTTTTGCTGGCTAGGTAGTCCAGCTTATCAGCATGAGATGGTCAATAGAAAGGGTAAACCTTTACTGAAGGTCAGCCTAAGCAGAAGCTGATTTTATATCCTTGTATTTGCTCTCTGGAGATCTTCTTTTTGGCTTGTTTTTTGTTTTTTCCCCCCACTAACTAAATAGAGATATAAACCAAAAAAAATGGTGGTGTTAAATGCACAATCCTACTTTGTGTGCATGTATGTAGATAAATTCTTGTTTCCACTGAAGAGTCAGCATGGAATTCTATTCTTACTGTTTTCTCCCAAAAAAAACTCATGCAGCCCTGCTTGTTATGGCTGTGTCACACATGCTGACACCAAGTCCTTTGTGATCTGCTAAGTGCTCTTCCATCTAGGCAAGAGATACTACATAAGAAACAGCTTGCCAGGGATTTTCAGATTATTCTGAGCCCATCTGCAGCTGAGGAAAGGACTTTATAAAAACAAAAAAAAGGCAGTTAAAGTGCTTATAAAGCTCCCAGTGTGTGTGATGCTATACATAGTTAACTTTCACATGAACCTATTAAGCTATAGTTTTTACCCTAATTGAACATTATAAGAAGCAACCTATCCCCAGGCCATTATGCTGTGAGACAACAGATTCAGAAGGAACAGTTTTGCTAGAAGTGGTGCACTCTGTGGTGATTTGTTGGGGATTTTTTGTTTGTTTTTTTGTGGTTTTTTTCTTTGTTTTCTGTAGAAGAAAGTAGCAATGCTCAGTGGAGCTTTTGTGAGGAACACTTCAAGGTGTCTTAACTGAAAACTGAAATTAAGGATAGGGCACCCTGAGTTCATGAGAAGGAGTCTGAGGCCAAGGCTTAGTAATGAAAAAAAGGCACCTCCTGGATACGTAAGGTGACAGATTTTCACTCTGGAGACCTGTGCTTTTTAACATGCAGCAGCTGAAACAGATGTTTGGTAGAACATTAAAGGAAAGAAGCAAAGATCTTTCACCTGGAAAGTTCTTTGTGGCCTTGTAATGATTTTGTAAATGTACCCATTAAGCTACTGTGCTCCATATCAACAAGCTTCTGTCAATCTGGAGCTTAATAAGACATACTATTACACAATTTATTTACTGCATTGCGGGGTAAGTGGGCTCAAGTGTAGACTAATAATAAGTTCTGATTTAGAGGGGTTAATACTAAGAAGCACAGCCACAACTGCTAATGTAAAACACTCTATTTTTCCTATCCCCGTGTAGAAATGCTGATGCCTATTGCACTTTAAAGAATTTTGTTGTGTCATTTGTGTGGACACGAAAATTTTGAAGACAAATTAAAATCTTGCAGGTATTATTTTGGCCTTATATAAAATTTGTGTTGGGCTGAAAAAAAAGCAATTTGCATGGAATTAATGAACAAGAGATACCAATGAAAGGGATGTTTTCCTTATACTTTGTAAAATTGAACAAAAACCCCATTTACTAGAAAAATGGTCTGATCAAAAATTTATTTAATATTATTTACTCTTAATAACCCAGTATTGTTGTAGTGCTGTTTCATGACTTGGTGGGACATGGAATTTTGTTCTGAAAATTACTTCAGAAATATTTTCTAGCATATTAATTTTAATGTCACCCCCTTTGCACTTGAGTTTTAGTTATCTATCTAGCAATAGACAGGAAGCTCAGTTTTTGGAGCTGATTAAAGATTCAACTTGCTTTCAGACCAATCATGACAGCTGTTTATTACATGGTTTACCTTAACCCCATTGTGATTAGCACTTAATTCCAAAGTTATATGGCTGTGATACAGCACACTCCTTTTGAAACACATAAGTACTGAAACCAGGACAACCTTAGAGTATCTAAATTTTTGGCTAGCCTTTTTTTTTTCCCCTTTAAATATGATTTCATTCACATGATTAGAATGGCAGCATCTGGTCATGGTAAATTAAGCACGGCATATAAAATGGGAAAGAATTATGTCTTAATTTCATAGGCTTGAGGTTCTTTTATTCTTTCTTAGTCTCCTTGGAGAAATATGGACTATTTCTCTTCACAGGGAATCTTTTAGCTTGCTGATGGCTTTTTTGAAGAGATTCTACAAGATATGCTTCTGAAGAGCAGTCAAAGTGCGTCACTAGATTTTTGAAGGGTAACATGCTGACTGTGGAAACAAAGCTGGAGTGAACAAAACTCCAAAGATAAATGAGTTAACAGAAAAAAGTGATGGCAATTTTGATAGGGCTGTCTCATAAAAGGTAGCAAATTCATTGAATGCTTTTCTCGTGTAAAAAAATGTGAGAGTCCATCTCATTTTTCTTAAGCATTTTTATGTTTGAATGAAAGTAATCCCTTAGTGCTACAGGAGCTGTCAGATCAACATTTTATTAGCCAGCCTTATTTCTATAAAATAAGCCCTCTTAAAGATGGTCCAAGTCTTCTGCTTCAGCTTTCTACATCTTAAATGCAAAGGAATGAATTCCCTGCAAGCTGGTGCTGATGAGCTATTGCTTACTTTTTTGACAAGCACAGTGTCATTGCTGACAAGTGACTCAATTGTGGCCAGGTAAGGGGCTGCTCTTCTGCAACCTGTGGTCTGTTACTGACCAATTACTGGAGATGTTTGAACTTTCTTACACCTTAGCTTTGCTTTCTTACACCTTAGCTTTTCCTCTTGAAGAACACTCTGCAAACCACAAAGATAAGAGTTAATCCATTCACTTTCTGTGAGAAATCCATGGGTCCATCTATTGCCACCTCAGTCAGAATCTTGCTCCTGAAGTAAAGAGAAATTAGTTTAGTCTGTACCCCTGAAACTCTCTACAGTCATTGCCTATCTCTGCTTTTGCAAGCAGTGTGGACAAGTAGACACAGATAAGAAAGGTGATAGATACCTTTGCTACTGAGCTTGAAATGTCCACAATAGTTTTAAAGATTCTAGTTTTGAGCTAGAATGAAAGAAGATTAAAATTACTTTTTCTTAAAGATACATTACTCCGTATTTCTTCAGGATAGCAGCTCCCTCATTTTCTCCTGAATAGAGAGAAGCAAGGAGTTATGGTTGTCCTTGTGGCTTTCTTTGATTTGTTTTTATCAATATTCAACCACCCAGGTGATGTTTCCTTTTCACTAATATCTCTTAAAGGCACTGTCCTTAACACATTTTCAGGCATGTGCATCAAGTGGCTTACAATTCTTCTAGGATTCTGAGCTGAGATTTTAAGCACCACAAAATAAAAATCATTTGTCCAATCAATGACTTCAAAATTAGATCAAGACATGGTTGTACAAAATTATTCCTAAGATAATGTGAGATGATTTATGAGATTCCTTGCTTAATCTATGTTTTTCAGCTTTTAAGGATAAATAATATTTGCATATATTTTGCAGAGGAAAAGGACCTGTGAAATAGTATGGCATGTATTTTTTTCTTTGCCTTGCTTTTGTAATTTTTTTTGTGTGGAAAAAAAATGGTTTTTACAGTTTCTGGTAATTTATAGGTTTTTCTTTATCTCTGTTCGTATGTGGAATATTTAATGAGTTTTCCTGTATAAAAAAATTCAAATTAATATAAGGAGATAAAGTCAGACAAATCAACCTGTTGTTTTGCTTTTCTTACTACACATGTGAATGCCAGAAACAGACAAGATGAATGAGATGCTCTTTCCAGTCTTGATTCTTGTACAGAAAGATGTGTGAAAATACCCAAATTTGGCCAATTAGTTTTGTTTATGAATGTGAGTAACTGAAAATTTATCATCTACTCTGGTAATTGTGGGGTTTTTTTACTCTCAACACTCATCCCTGCAAACCTCTTCTCTGAAAAGCTGTTCAGATGTTACTCATCTGAAGATATGTTGCTCCTCACAACAAAGACAACTGGAAATATCCAGCCAAATAATCTAAGAAGCAACATCAGAATTAAAAAAAAAACATGGCCCAGATGACTGGCTTTTATGAGACTGACCCAGTGCCTTTTCAGGTCAATAGAAATTTGCTGTTTAATTTTCAAAGGACTTTTTATATCCTTTATTGTTTACTGGAAAACAGAGAGAAGAGGTCTTTAGGCACTTTGAAACCCCTTTTCCCACTGAAGACCACTAAAATAAGAGACACGGTGGGATTCAGTTTCTTAAACACTGTGTTTGATGGCTTTAAAGCAGTGGCTTTAAAGCATCCTGCTTGTTCTCCAGCCTCCACTCTGGCAGGCCATGTGCCTCTCCCAGATCTTCGGGCAGGCCTGGTCTTCAGGGCTGTTATTTCCAAACAGACCTTGTGTTTCAGGGATTGAGTTATACTCTCACTGTCTGAACTATCACCATTGCCTCTATAGAAGGATGCTGTTTTACTTTTTAAGAAAAAAACAAGAAATATTTTACTTCTTAAGAAAAAAACAAGAAAATAAGGACTGTTCTACCTTTGTGTATATAACTAGCTTAAATTCAATTTATCCTCCCATGGAAATGCTTTTTTGTAACCTGAAGACATGTTTGAAATAATTTTCAATTATAGCAGAACATATGTTCCTCGAAATATATGCTGCATGGCAGTTTACTGGACTTAGATAGCTCTTATTCCGATTTTGCTGAGACTTCATTTAAATCTAAACCCATGAATAACAATTATTTCCAAACACAATGTCAAATGTTGAATTCTAATAACTTGGCACCCTGCTTGGTTGTAATTGAGAACATTACCAAGAGCAGTAAAATTTAAATATTCCTTCTGATATAACCAGGTGGAAGTACTGCAATTTCAATGTGAAAAAAAATGTGAGATTATTTGTTTTTGTGGCTGATTCTTTCACATGCTGATGGCTGCCAACTCTTGAAGTCAATGCTAGTGGAAGCCTTTAGACCCTGGCACAAAATGGTCTGTGCCTTTCAGCACTGAGCTCTGGGTTGCATGTGCATCCTGCATGCCTGTGACCTTTATGTAGGGAGGCAGACTCACAGTTGGTCCTGTCATGTCAAGAGAAACCAAATTTCCAAATCAATTTTGAACTCTCAGGTGTGAAATAAAAAACTTAAAATGACATACATATATTTTGATACCTCTTTATCCTAGCTCTGCTGTCAAGTGGATAGACTCCCATCAATTCAGTGCAGCAATGGAGGTTTGAGATTTTTGTCTGTAATGAACAGCAGTAAGGAAAGGATTGAAGCCAGACAAGAGGTTGTTGTTTTTTTTTTTTTTAATGATGAGTTTGGAACTAGTCTGCCTCCTTTCTAGTCTGTCTGGTCTAGTCCTGAGTTATGAGTTTATTGAAGTGCCTTTGAAAATGGAGGTCTGAGAGTACAGTTTATGAAATGTGGTGCATCAGGCATAGTGGTGGGGACAAGCAGGCTTAACTTGTTGAGCTGCAACTCTTTCTCTTCTTCCCCAATGGTATCTCTTTTTGTTTCCTCTGCACTTCATAAACAGAGATGCGGTAACAAAAGAGAAGATTTTTGTTTTGTGCCTTTGTTCTTTAATCCCTTTTGCCTTCCAGGCAAGGAGAGAGCTGTCTTTATTTTCTGGAAGGAAGTAAAGCTTTCTCATGAACCCAAGAGACAAGATTCAGCTGGGTTACAGAATAAAAACTGCCCTGGTTAATTAGCTGTCAGAGTAGTGTGGAATAGTCTTGTTTTTATTTTCCTGCCATATTTGAGCAGAAGTGTAGAGTTTGACAGTGTTGTGTTTTTGGGATTTTGTTAGCCTTTTTTTGAAGCCCAAAGTTAATGGAAAAAAAATTACTTGTCCTCTTTCACAGTTCTTCCTTGGCTGTTACCTGGAAAAATTTCAACAGAAATCTGGAAGAAAGTGCGTAAGAATTCTTGTAATAAGGTACTGTGAAATCTGCCTTTAGTTATACATAACTCTTGCTATTGGCTGTGACCAGTGAGAGAAACTCACATAGTTTTAGAGTGCTGACTGAATTGAACACTATAATTGCCTGATCTCATTTAGGAGAACAGTAGAAATCTATACTTTACTTTAAATTTACTTTACTTCTACTTTTTTTTAGTATTATTATTATTTATAAAGATTCTTTTTTCATGGTAATGAGGCTCCACCTTCTGAGCTACCAGTTCTCCTATTCTTGTTGTCCCTTTAAGATCCTACTCTGTTGGTGAAGCAGCAAAACTACTAGGAGCAATAGGGCACAAAGAGCTGGGAAATGGTCTTAGTCTGATCCCTGTCCTTGGTTGACTGTATGATGCTTTTATCCTCAATCGTCTCGTTCTGTTAATGCTGAATAATAAGTTTTGCACCTTTAAGCCTTGTTCCAGAGAGTGAAGGGGGGAGAGAAGAAGCAGCAGTTTTTTTCAGATACTGCACTCACTCCTCCACATTCCTGCTCCTGACTGTGTTGTCTGCGGATGAACAGACAGTGGGACAGATCTCTCCTTTGCTTTTAGTTAACTTTAGCTAGCTGAGGCAGAGAAGTTCCCTGGACTGTGGGGTTTTTTTAGCTGTTCTTTGGACCTCTTGAAACCTGCTCTGAACTGAACACCAGCAGAGCACTGGCAGCTCACACCTGTGGCCCACCGGGCCAGGCCTGGGCTGCGGCATTTCCAGCACCGCAGGGCCTGATCAGAGACTGAGTGAGCTCAGCTGCAAACTGGGGAGGGGACTTTCTCAGTTTGTCATCTCTTTTGGAGTGGCAAGGGGTTTTATTGTTTAATATTGTGTAGGTTTTATTGTTTAATAAACAGTTTTTTCCCACCTTTCTCCAAGGAGGTAGTTTCTCCCAGACTGGTTGTGGAGAGGGGCTGATTTAATCTGCTTTCCTAGTGGAGCCCCTTTGGGATTCTCTCCCAAATTTGCTCTGAGCCAGGACAATCCCTTAGCTGTCACCTATATTTTCTTGCTGGCACAGAGAAGCCAGAGAATGGTTAACTGATGTACCACAGGGGTTCCCCTCTCACTTAAAGGGGTTCTCCCAGACCTATAAATCTCTGAGTCAGCATCTTCCTGGAAGTGAAACAGGTAGGTGTGGCTTTGAGCATCACTGGAGCAGCATCACTGCTGCTCCCCCTCAAGGCAGGGGAGACCCACAGAGGGCAGAAAGCAGAAGGCTGCTTTATCCACAGGAGCATGAACTTTGCCTTAAGGCAGATGTTCAGGCCAGTAAAGGCTTTAAGCCCTTATTGAGATGGTGGCCAGAAATCCAGGGGTGGCAGGAATATTACGCAAAGTTGATCTCTTTTCCCTTCTGACTAAAAGAAGCAGTGGTGCACAATAAAGATGTGTTGCACTTCAACAAACACACCCTGAAGCCTGGGAGAATGACTGGTGGCTTTACTATATTTTTGTAGTTGTTTTGCTCATCCTCAATTGGAAACAAGATAAATTTATGTAAAATAAAAATAAATAATTTTTCTAATATATATATATATACTGAATTGCAGTGATTGGTATTTTGGTAAAAAGTATAATTCAAAATTCTAAACACTCCTGCCCCAATGTTGACTGACACTTGAATTCCATTAGTGAAAACATATTCAATCTCTATATTTTAAATTTTCTGTATTATCCAACAGGCAGCAGAGAGTGATTGTTACTATTTAAATTTCAGTATTGACAATATTTTCAAACGATCTCTTGGCTGATATTCACGTAGACTTCAAAGCAATCAAAGGGAAATGTGAGAAGGTATGAAGCAGTCACTCAACAATTTCTTATCCTATGTGTGTAAACTCAAAGCTGTCCTGCCTTAAGGAGAAATCACTTCACAGACAATAAATATGATTAAGTATATGCCAGAGCAACTCAGCAGCTGTGGAACTGAATGCATCCAAGGAAATTTAAAATTCATTCCAAGATGTAGTGAACGAACAGAAAGGGCTTTTTCGGGGAGGGCAGGAAATGAGATTGTAGATGACTTGGCTTTGCAAACAAATTGCACACAACTCTCTCTTAACATTAGGCCTAAATTCACATGTGGTTAACAACTGTAAAATATGGCAGCCAACTGGTGGACTTTAATCACTTTCCAGGGAAAGGGCAATGCAACAGGACACAAATAATGCAGGAGGTTTCTGTGGTGCATTGTGGAAAATTTATGAACATTCATGGAGAATCTGATAAAGGAAGATGCTCTGCTGGACCTTACACTTTCAGAAGAACTGGTGCTTGGCCTTTAGGATCCTGGCAGAAACATGCCTTACTCTTGGTGGAAGAGGGCCTGGTTAAGTAACATTTTTAAAAAAGTGGACACACGCAAGTGTGTGCAACATTAAAAAAGACTTATGAAGCATGGCTAGAGAAGTGGACAGTGAGGTAGACTGCAAACTGGATGGATGGATGAATGGTGAAGCTCAAGGCTGTGTGATCCAGCAGCACAAAGATGAGTTGGAGGCCAGTCCCTAGCAGTGGTCCCCAGGTGTCAATGCTGGAACAGTACACATTAATGATATGGACAATGGGGCAAAATGTACTCTCAGTAAGTTCACAAGTGATGCAAAAGAAGGATGGGTGGCTTATACACCAGGTGGTTTTGCTGCCATTGAGAGAGATCTCAACAGGCTGGAGAACAGGACTGAGAGCAATTTAATGCAACTCAACATAGTTTTGCATCTGGGGAGGCATAATCCCCTTGGAACATATGCTGTTGTAATGGAAAAATAGCTCTGTAAAGAAAATTGCAGGGGTCTGACCTGATGGTCAGCAAGGTGAGCATGAGCAGCAGTGTGCCCTAGGAGCAATGGTGTCCAACTGCATCAGGGGCTGCCTTAATGCATGGTGTTGCTAACAGGTAGAGGGAAGTGGTCCTTTGTCTCTACTCAGCAGTGAGTGCTGGGTCCAGTTCTGGGCTCCTCAGCAGAAGACAAACTTTAGGGGATTGAGCCCTGTGGAAGATCATAGAGCATCTAACATAGGAAGAAAGTCTAAGAGAGCTGGGTCTAAAACTTGTGTGTCTTTGCTCTTCCACCCCTCAGGAAGCTGCAGCCTGCTGCATGCTGCACCACAGTGCTTGTTACCCCTCCATTTGTGTCAGAGAGTCCTGAATAGCACACAAGTGAAAGCTGATTCCTTGACCTTGTTTGTCCTTTCACTGTCATTTGATCTGTTCTCTTCCTTATTGCTTACCTTGCCCTAGGGCTCCCTGCAGACTTTACAGAAGTCTGGCTTTGGCACTCAGGAGAGTTAAAACTTTTTTTATGCCTCTTTGTATCTGTAGCCAAAGAAGGAGCTAGAGGTAAACACCTAAACCATCTGAGGCCATCGGTATGGCCCAGGGAGGTCAGTTCATGTCTTGGAGCCTGGAAAAACTGTTCTCTGTCAATATTTCTCCCCAAACTGCATTGAAAACATAACAGGTTAAGAGGCAGAAGTTGCCTTGTCATCTTTGTTTTTGTTAGACTTCATGTGTAGATTTTACATTAGTAACATTATTAAGTGGAGCTTGATATACTACAGCAGATATCACACTTTTGCCTCCCACAGGGATCATCCATAGAACCATTGGAAGAGGAGTAGGAAAGTCCTTTCTCCTGTTCTTCTGTCAGCTCTCAGCTTCTACATTCATAGAGAATCACAATGTACAGTTAAAATTCAAAGCAGATTTAATACTTCAATGAAATGTTTCATTTTCCTTTCATTAAAGCATAATATAAGAATAATAGACACTGTTGTCTGTTTTCCCACTTACAAAGGAGATCAAGAGTTTGCATTCACAATCTTAACCAGGATTTAAATGCCTGGACCTGTTGCATGAGAACACTAGGAATGTAGGAATAGCCACAATTTGATACTTAACAGGTCAAGAGTAAGATAGGTGTATTTCTCTTGTGAAAACTTGCCAAAAGCTCCTGAGATGGATGATGTTTCTATGTATTTCTGTATATCACACTCTTCCACTGATTTGTGTAGTGCCACTATCTGGCAGTATCAGGCTGTAGAATCCTTTATTATCCTTGACAGATTTGACAAGGAGTTTAAGATTCGTGCCTATTTTTCCATCAGAATTAGCAAAGCAGCACCAGGCAAAGGGATGCAGGATTTAAGGCAGAGAGAGCACATAAGGGACAGATCACAGTGCCTATGGCAATGTAGAGATGTAGGGATGCTGAATGAAAACCAGCTTTTTTCTCTTATCATAGATCACAACAATTTTCACTGAAGTTTATTCATAATTTATTTAATGCTACCATTTTCTGTTTTGGGAGACTGCACTTTTTTTAAAAATGTGGTTTTTAAAAAATTACTGTCTTTAATGAGATTTCTCCAGGCTGCAAATGACTGAGGCAGGTCTAGGTTCCCAGGCAGGTGAGTACAAATTGAAGTGTCATATACTTCTCTGTTGCTGTGTCAGAGTTGGACGCATTCATGGCCAGAAAATACCTAATTTGAAATGCACTGATTCAAATCTACCTCAAGGTTGTGGATAGGGGGAAAGTGGGGAAATCTACTGAGCAGAATATGTAGGGATTTCTCTCCTTCTAGCATGTTAGCTCAGAACAAGAGTATCCTTTCAGTGTTGATTTTGGATGAGGATGCTGCTTGAAAATCATTCTTTTTTTTTTTTTTTTAAGAATTTGAAAGTAGTTGAAAAAGTTATTCACTGGAGTGTTATAGCTTAAAGACTTGAGGCACTTGAAGCTGTCTTCCTTGATTTCTGGTAAGTAAGAGTTATCAAATATGTTCATTAATAACCTTCAAAGGGAGTATTATATCACTAGAAGCAAGAAGAAGTTATTTACTGGGTGAGGATTAAAATCTATGTAAGAAGCATTGCAATGGGTACCCAGGTCATGGTCTATACATCACATAATACATTTGACTTCACTGCTAAGCTGTTAGTCAAATTCTTTATTTCGCAATATTTATATAACTTCAAGGGTAATGTGTTTGATTTGTTATTAAGCCTTTGATTTTCTTTTGATTCGAGAGTAAAATTGCATTGCATTTATCTGAATATTATATCTGTGTAAAAAGTTGAGAGTAGCTTAACTTTCATATAAAAGCAAAATAAAAAACTTGGTCAGGGAACAGCTCTGGGTTTGAAAAATATCAATAGAGCAATAACAGCAAAAATAATTTTTAAGCTGGATCAGTTCCCTCATGGCTCTCAGTGTAGTGCCACAATCAGTGATTGCTGACATTGCGAGAAAGTGATGAAATAAATGAAGGGAGATGAAGGAAAGGAGGAAGGCTCTAAAATCTGCTTCAAATCATGGCTGAATGAACAGAAGTCTTCTTGCCCTACATAGCAGATTAGAGTGAAGGGTGTGTTTTTAACTAGAGGTGGGTATAATTTCAGAAGGACGTTGTGACCCAAAGGGAGCACTGCACACTCTTTGTTGCATTTGATTCCTGCCCCACAAAAGGAGTCTAAGAACACATCTCAGGAAAATTACTTGGGATTCTCAGTGAGATGAATGATGATAGCCTGAGTCTGTGTTAGAATTAAAGTGAAGATACCTTCTTAGGACTTTCCAAACTATATAGCAAAGCTGAAACGATTTATTGCATCATTACCTTGGCTAGAGATATTCCCTGCTAAAAGCATATATTGCATGTTGAGCAATTTTTCTTTCAGTACTATCAAAGCACTACTGAAACTGTACTGGGGTGAGAATCTTGACCCCAAATTGAAATTTCTCTACTGTTATAATTTGCCATGCATTACACTGTCATCTATTGACCAAATGTATTCATGACACTTGAGAGATTTATTTAAACCATTTCTCCTAAGCCTGTTCTTTCCTATTCCATTGTACTAAAGCAAGAGCAACAGCTTGACAGCTAGTTGGCTGCCAGTCGTTACTGGAGAGTAAATCGCTCATGGTGACATCAGGGAGATTCCTAGCTATCATCTCTGAGATTTACTCATGTCATTAACAGAGGTGATACATGGCCACGTGGGAGAAGCAGTTTGAAAAGGTGTGTGCACAGGTGGGTAGGTGGAGGGATTAGAGGAGGACTAGAATTAATTTCAGAGCTGATCTACGTTTATTCTGTATGATTTTGTCCTTGATGGATTGATTCTTTGTGGGGGACTGACTGCAGCTCTGTGCTGCTTGAAATTCTTCTCTTTTTGATTTCTGTGTTTTATATCTTAAAACATCTAAAACTGTACCTGCTTGCAGTAATGATAACCATATCTTCTTAGCAACCTGTCAAAGGCCTACTAACTTTGGGGTTTGGGTATAAAGTCCACCTAAAGATAAAGTCATTCATTTAAATACCACTCCATTAGGTGAAAAGTATGGTACAGAGAGAGTTCCAGTAATTCCATGTATCCACTGTGACTTTGTTTTGAAGGGAGTCTGTATCCTGAAAATACAGTGAAAATATGGGTCTCATAGCCTTACAACTGACTTCACATGATCATACGGATCACATCCATGAGTTTGTTTGAACAAACCAGAAAAAAAATCTTATTTCTTTCTTTCACACAAGTCTTTTCCTTAGAATTTCGAATAATTTTGTGATTTTTAATATGACATTCATTATAGTAGCTATAATGAATATTAATACAAATTAACAACAAGGGTTATATGCTTGCTGTAAATGTATATATTTTTACAGTGTAAGTTAAGGCATTTAAATGGCCTTCCAAATACTAGATGTCCCTATTACTTAGTTCCTGATTTCTTACAAATACAAAGTGCACTGAAAAAAGTCCTTCATCAGCCATAAGTGACTTATTTGAAATAAAAAAAAAGAACATAAAGTCTCAAATCTCAGGGTTTTTAATAAACAGATTTTTCCTTTTTAGAAATAGGCTTTTCAGCTACTGCATTTTCTCCTATTTTGAACAGACTTCATGCTGGAAAGCCTCATATCTTATTCCCCAAATACTTGCAACAATTCCAATGTTTATTGATCACAGCAGGGTTCCATAATTGGACTCACTTATTTGGGTTGCAGAAAAAGACCAATAACAGCATATGCAAATTGAGAAAAAACCTCCCACAGAAAAAGATTATGTCAGACTCCTGACCTCCCAAAGTCAGGATCTGCATATGCTCTGCAGCTCACACAGAGAAAACACAGGATTGCATGGAGAGGAAAGAAATAACATTGCTTGGTACTATAAAAGAGCAACTGTCATCATAAAATAATACTGTTCAACACTTTTTGTCTCCAGAGCTGAGAAAGAGTTATTTGAATAAGGTGGCAGTCATCCACTGGAAGAGTAACCTTGTGCTGAGATTAGATTAAATTTCCTCCGGAGTCTCTTTGTCAGTGGCCATGTCTATCTACATAGACTGTCGCAGACATCTTTTCACTAAAAATCCTTTCTTTAGGATTTTTCCTTCTGAGAAGCTAAGAGGCCTCAGAGACAGAATGTAAACAATGGTTGTCTGCTGCTGTGGAATGCAACAGGTCCACCTGTGATTGGCCCATCTTGGATGTTTATAATTAATGGCCAATCAAGGACCGAGCTATCTCGGACAGAGTCTGAGAGAGCTGCCTTTGTTATCATTCTTCTTTTCTATTCTTAGCTTAGTTAGCATCTGAGAAAACCTGTCCTTCTTTTTCTTTTTAGTATAGTTATAATGTAATATATATAATATATCTCATGAAATAATAAATCAAGCCTTCTGATCATGGAGTCAACATTCTCATCTCTTCCGTCATCCAAGAACCCCTGTGAACACGGTCACAAGAGACTGCTTTCTGTATGCTAGGTGTGAACAGTGAGGTGCCTCTGGATAATTATGATCTGATATTAGGTTTCTAGCATATGAAAAATAACTCCACATCAGTATATTTATCTTCATTAGCATACAAATTCAAGAGTCTTTTTCTGTCTTTCTTTGTATTAGTGAAGGAGCTGCATATTTTCTGTAATAATCAGAGGCATTTTAATGGATTTTCTTAGATTTGGATGTGATTTTATCTAGCATGGTAAATTGTATGCTGATTCTTTTCTTTCTCTTTACAGGTTTCCCAAATTTAACATTCACTAATTTTTCTAAATTAGTTCTCCTAAGAGTAAACCTGATGAGCTCTTGCATTTGCATTGATATAATTATTGATATAATTGCTATTACTATAACAAGTTTGACATGTCCAGTTTGGACTTGATTGTACATTACTGAGAGAACTGTATTCCTTTTCTGTCTCTTCTCATGGCTTGTTGGGAGTGCCCTGCTACAGGGAAGACTTCAGATGTATCCTGGTGATGTTTTCCTCCTGTCCAGAGACAAAAGACTTCAGGAGGGCAGGATATTGACAGAGGAAAGCAGCAGAAGTCATGACCAGCACAAGGGTAAGTTGTCTTATTTTCAGGGTTGCAAAGTAAAAAGGAAATTATTTGATAGACAGCTCTGCCTTCCTTTTCCTTCCTTTCCCTCTCTGTCTTCTCCAGGGAATCTGAGAACTGCCGTTCCTGCCAATACAAAAATCAAACTCCAAGTAAGCCCTGTTCCCCTTGCCTCATGCTCAAAGATACTGGAGTGGTAGTACATGAGTTCCCCGCCCAGTCCTCTCTGTGTCATTTATGTCACAAAATGAATGTGATGAGGAACAATTTTTTTCATTTGGAGATTTGCTGTTAAGGCAGTGAAGTTAGAACGCACTCTCTGCCAATCTATTTAAAGCTTTATAAGAAAACTGCAGTCCTCATTGACCTTTTTTTCCTGCTCAGCCTGCACATTTTCCTTACCTCAGCAAAGCTGAGAAATACTAATCTCACAAAATCCAAAGTGCTTCATGATAATTTATTGATTCTATCTAAACCTTCATATGAAATCATTTGGGAAGATGGGCCAACTGGCCCTGTCCCCTGTCTCATGTTTTTCCAGTCTTCCCTGGTTTCCAGGAGGTTCTCCCTTCCCTCACCTAGCCAGGGAAATTTTGGTGCTTCCTGGCCAGGTGAGCAGGTGTGAAGGGAGGAGGCACCAACCTGGCCCCTGCCTGAGCCCCTCTGCCCTGCTGATCCCCAGATTGTGTCCACAGAGCAGCTGCACATATGGTCTGGATCAGCTGTCCTCTGGGCTGCTTAGCTTTCTGCTCTTTTTTCTCAGTGATCTGGATAAAAAAAAAAGGAAAAATGTTGGCTCACTATGCTGGAATCCTTCTTGCTGGCTCTGAAACAACACAATGCAGTGAAATTCTGTAATCTTTTTGGCTGTTTTTTCTTTTCAAATTCTGATGCAAGATGACATTTCTCTTTAAGATTGTGTGTTCCTTGAATAATTTTAGTTTTATTTCCAAATCAGCTGGGAATAGCTCAGGAAAACAGTATTTAAATTCTTTCTAGATAAAGAAGGATGCATATTAAGCTATGTCCCCGCTGCTTCAAGAAGATCAAAAGAAGTAATGAGTTGTCTTAGCAGGAATAATTAGCTGTGGGAAAGTTAGTTGTGAAAATTGGAGATGATCTTTGTCTTTGATGTGCATCTTCTTCTCTTGAAACTGAGAAAGGATTTAGCAAATAACCTTTTTTTGGTTTTGCTTCACAAAGTTCAGAAAAGACCTTTAGATTGTGTTGAATTGAAAGAATTGCAATTTTTACTTTATTCCTCTATTTCCTTTCATTAGGTGACAGTTTTTCAACTTATTCCTTCCTTCCTGGTGAAGGATTTAGAGGATAAGCCCTATGAGGAGTGCCCGAGGGAGCTGGGGGTGTTTAGCCTGGAGAAGAGACCTTATTGCTCCCCACAACTCCCTGAAAGGAGTGTGTAGCTAGGTGGGGGTTGGCCTCTTCTTCCAAGCAACCAATGACAGGACAAAAGGACATAGCCTCAAGCTCTGGCAGGAGAGATTCAGACTGGACGTTAGGATGGATTTCGTGATGGAACAGGTTGTCAGGCAGAATGGGCTGCCCAAGAAGGTTGTGGAACCATTAAATAGGAGAAGGGTTTAACCCAAAATGCTAGGCAGCAATTTTCCTTCATTTTGATATTTAACTTCCACCATGAGACTCTCCCCTGAATTCAAGGCCCCATCCAAAGAGAGTGGACAAACTCAGAAGGAATCAAGGGGAATCAGGAGGGGAACTATAAATTCCCACAAGCTGGGTGGGTGATCCTCGTCCTTACACACAGCTGTAGCACCTGAGGGATGCCACCATCTTTGGCTTCTCTGCAGTCAAGGGACTGGTAAAGGCAATCATCTGTTTCCAAAGGGCAGGCCTGTGGGATGTACTGTAGTGGATTTTCTATACATCCCAGTCTCCATGGTCATTTCTCTTAACTCCCACTGAAAGGGCTCAGCAGGCATTTTTCTAATGTTCAACTTTTATGCTCTTCCTTATGTTCAGTTCCTACAAATGCCCAGTGTGATTAGAGAATATAACCCAACAGTGTAACAATCTGCACAATCACTGCTCTTATGCCAAATCCTGAAAAAAGGTAATTCCCAGAAGAAAAAAAAAAATAAATGCTATACTACCTTCTCCTCTGTGTTCAGTTTGCCTCATTAACATTGCCAGAGCTCTTGGGATAATTAATATGTTGTCACTTTTGCACATCATTAATTTGGTAATTCACAGTAGGAGATGTATTCTATAATGGCTTAAAGTATAATTCATTAATTGAGGTCAATGCCTCCCTATAAGTATGGAGATGGCTCCATCACTATCTTAGCTAGCTGCCTAAATAGCAATATGTTGCTCATTTCTAAACTTGTCATAAAACATGAGTTATAGCAGGTAAGAAATGCCTTCTATTTATCTTACAGTCAATTGTAGAGTGTTTCCCAGCAGAGAAGAGAAAGGTCCCTGATTCTCACGTGCTCATGTGGAATTCAAAGCCCGGCCTGTGCCATGCTTGGTGTAATGCATCTGGAAAACCAGGCCCTTCACCAGAGAAGTGATCTAAAGTTATATGTTGAGTAAGGAGCTTGTTTAATGCTTCGAACTGCCAGGGTCATCATGCAAACTGATGTGATGAATCTGATCCCTGCTCTGAAATTGTTTTTTGTCCCCTTAGGATGTGCATGGGGAGACCTAGGAGTCTAGTGATGATGTGAAAACTGTACGTGGTAATCAGCAAGTTTCTTGAATTTTTCAGTTGGAAATAAGTTAGCCACTGTGATGGCTGGACTGCCCTTAGCACAGGGATAGCAGTGGATCAAATACTCCAGCCCTGAGAGGCTGAAATTTCTTTGTTAGAAGTACCCCAACCTCTGGGCAATAAAGCAAGAGATGAGGCAGCAGGGTACTTTCATGCTGTTGTTATAAATGATCAAATCGGTAGCCAAGTTTATGAAAAATTTAACAAAGATTTATTGGATCGATAACAAAAAAAATAGAATTTCGAAAAAGGACTACCACAGCCAAGACAGCGTCAGCTCTGGGTGCAGGCGCTGGGTGAACTAGGGTCCACTGACAAAGTGACAGCGTGTCCCCAGGAGCTCACCCCGAGTGCTTCCAGCGGCCAGCTTATATACAGTTTATTCTGCCTGAGGCAGAGATGACCACACGTTTCTTTGTGTCTCTTCACATGTAGAGCTGGCTCCATACATGTGCAGGAACAGACAAAGACGAATCTGGAGGCTCAGATGGGGAATGTCTGAGTATCCAGGCAGAGGCTGCATTCACATGTAGTAGAGTGATACCAGTTCCTGAGTACCGCACATGTAATCATGCCCAGGTGCAGGTCTTGTGAGTTTCTTGAGACATTCCATTAATCATGGTCCAGGAGGTTTTAGATGCTATCTCCCAGGTGCAGATGCCAGGGGAAATCATCTATGATGATCCAGGACTGTCCCATTCATACGGTAACAGACCTGATATTATCTTAATGCTGTCCAGGAACTGGTTACAATGAGAATAGAACTCTGCTCTCAGCCAGAGTGGTCAAAGGCATAACTTTGGACCTTCACAATATTTTATACACACATATATCTATCTATATAGCATGAATTATCTCTACCATATATTACACTGTCTAGTTGAAGGTAGAGCACAGTCCATCAGAAATTGCCAAATAATGAAACTACTTGCAGAATGAACAAAATGGAGTCTGATTCTGTGGGAAGTTACCAGCTTAGTTTCTGGAAACCTTGTGCTTTGGCTTCTGTTCTGAAGGGAAAAAATCTATAAACTGCCTGAAATCCCAGAGTTAAAAAGAAAAATTAAATATGAATGAAAGAGGGAAAAAACCCCAGCATGGCACACTGATTCTTATAATCCGGTCTACATGTAGGGAAATATTTAAAGATTTTGCTCTTGCTGTTATAGAGCTCCTTGCTTTCCAAGGGTGAAATAATTATGTTTCAGCAAAAAGTCATACAGATGACTCAACCCTTTTTCTTGGAAGGATTTCATGTCTATGATATGTCTTTTCAGATACCATTGTCAGTAATACTGTATAATTTGATGGTACTCTTGATGGGGAGTAGTGTTTTGTCTGTAATGAAGTGTATTACTCATTAGTATTTTATTCCTGATAGCTTGTTTGGTTCTGAGAGCCAAGTTCCCACTGTGTATCATTTTCCTTTATTGCTGTTATTATCACGAGATAATCCAGTGTGATTCATAGATTAAATTTGACTTTATTGTTGTAGGTATTAGAGTGATAATTAACTGCAAAAGACATGGAGATCAAACTAATTTAAACTTTAATTAGTTGAACTAGCGTTACCAGTTCTACTTGGCTGTTTTCATAGCTCTAGTGACTATAACTGCAAAGAAAAACTAGCAATTAAAAATACCACAGAAGTATTGCAGTGATCGATAAATATTCCTCTTAAGTTTTGTCTTTAATAGGCTCCGTGCCTTAGTGAAGCATGTGTTAGATTAATGATTAAATATTGAGTCTCCTGAGCATGAGACTCCACATCATTAATCTCTTCAATTATTTACAAGAACTTCTTATGAGGATGGGTATGAGCACAGGCTGACTGTGAGTGCACTTGCAGGACTCCTCTGCATCCCAGGGACTTATCTGACTGATCTGCAGCACAAAGGGGACAAAGGGGCAGAAAAAGGAGAGGACTTCAGGCTGATTTACAAAGATGTGGAACTGAGTCATTGCCACCCACTTTACAGGTGCTTTGGGAGGCATGGGAGGTGGGTGGGGAAATCTGTTGATGCACAACTTCGTGACTACAAACTTTAGTCATCCAGACCAAACTGCCTGAATCCAAGCTAAGAACCTTGTTTCTGTAAATTAGTCACTATCATATTAAAAAAATATTATTGAAGATTATTTTTATTTTGGCTTTGTTTTCAGAAATTTCAATTAAACACTATTCCAAAACATAAGCAATTTGGAAATACCTCTATTTTTAGTGCAATTTTAAAGCCACTATCCACCTATTCATTCTATAATACTACTTTTCTGCTTGGGGTTCTTCTTTCCTGTATATATTTGAAACAGGTTCTGGAACTGATCTTTCCAAGAGTGTATCACACCAAAGATTTATGATTTTTTTTGCCTGACAAATACGCAGAGATACTTTTCCTCTTTCATTGCTTCCAATCTCAAAGGCTGAAGCTCGCAGCAGAAGTTCTGTCTGTGTTTCTAATGCTTAGACATTTGGTTCTTACACAGTTTATGTCAGCCCTCAGGATTTGTTAGTTCTTTCTGTACACAGCGATGCTCTTCTGAACTTTTAATACTGGTGCACTGCAATTTTGCAGCACCATTTTAAGCACTTTGGTTCTTACAAGAAGAAATTGCTGTATGCCCTTCTTTTCACCTGTCTGGGAAGGAGCAGAGGAGGGGAAGGGGATTTAGTTCACTGATTTTGTTCACTGTTGAGTTTACTGTATCTCAAATTTACCTACTCTATTATGTTTAACTCTGTAATTGCTGATGCCTTTCTGCCTCTTTTGACACTGTTGCATTTGTCATAAAGCAGAATTTTACACTTTGTTGGCAGGAGCAAGTTGTTGATCCAGAAGGTTTCACTGGTGTGATGGGATTGCATTCACAGTTTCAGCTTTTAGCTGAGAATGATAAACATTCACACTAGCAAGAGGATAGCATGTGTGAGAACTCACATGTTTTCTCCTTGCAAATTGTGCCACAGGAAAGAGCAGCTGACTTCTGCCACAGGCCAAATGCAGCCTGTACAAACAGTTCAGTGGTCTAATAGCTGGTTCCTTTCCACCCTCTTTCCTCAGTGGCCCATGGCAGCACGACTTGATGCACCAGCCTCCCCCTGATCACACTGCAAATGAACCATTTAGAGATGAACTTCCAGCTCATTAGACAACTGCACATCACGAATGGCTGTGAGGAGTGCCTTTTGGCTCTGGGACAAGCACACATCTGGTCAAAAATTGATAATTTACAGTGCTGTGTTCTTCTTGAATGCTCCTATGAGAGGATATGAGGCATAACTTGGCCAAAAGTTTCAGCACCTCTATGCTGCTACCTAAGAAATTTGAAGAAAGGTGACTAAAAGGGAAAAATAGAGATGTCATCAGTCTTACTCTTTCAAGTTTTTTAAATTAAAAGGGGAAACATCCATCCTATGTGGGATTATAACAGTCTGGCTTTTCTGTTCTATGGATTGCTCTTAGGAATAGTAAGATTTACAGCACATCTTTTCTAATAATGTTTCTTTACCAGCTGGATTTGTAATGGAAGAACTGCAATGGCAGCAGGCTAACAAACAAGGCAAATATTGATTGCAAATGTCAAAAGGCAGAAGAATAGAGCAGGGGTACGTCTCAAGTTCTGCTGGGGATGCTATGACAAGTCTGAAGCCCTTGTGGTCAGATCAATGCCATTCAAATGCAAATGCAGTGCTATGGAATTGCAATACTCCTCATCCTATCACAACAGACCCTGCTGAAAATCCTGTCCCCATTTTCCATAGCTCCTTTTAAGTACTGAAAACCCTCAATATGGCTTCCCTGGAGCCTCTTCTCCTCCCAGCTGAACAACCCTAACTCTTTCAGACTTCAGTGACTGGAGAGGTGCTCTGTCCAGCTGCTAATTTTTGTGCCTCTCCTCTGGGCCTGCTCCAACAGGTCCCTGCCTTCCTCCTGCTGTGGACCCACAGCTGGACACAGCTCTCCAGGTAGGGAGTATCTATGCAAACAGCAAAGGCTGCCAGAGGCATGACCATGATATGCAGGTTAGGGCTTTCAAACAGAGTGAGAGAGCAGCTCTTTCTAGCAGAGACAGACTTTTTAAGTTTGATTCTTTCTGTGCACTTGGGAAGCCATTACTCAGGACTTGGAGGGATGCCAGATTCACAGCAGTTGCACAACACAGACAGACAATGCAGACAGCACAGTTGCATTTGTGGTTTATTGTCCCTGCAGTCCTGGAGCTCTAGATCCAGATTCCCTGAGAGTGAAATATTGCACAACAAAGAAAAACTATGTTTTTAACAAAAAAAATCATGTGTAATCATCATTAGGACGTTTATGGGTCCTAATCAGCAGAGAGATATTCTCATCTCTGCTGACACAAACGGAACAATTTTCACTGGTGCAAATGAAATCAGAATCCAGTAGAGCATTTTCATGAGAGATCTTGAGAGTTCATTACTTTGGGATATGAATTATTTTTCCTTTTTATGGACCAAATTGCCAAGCCCTCTTCATGCAAGTAATTCACCTGCCTATACTGAGTGCACAGGAATTGCCTGTGGCCTTATGGGCTGTTAATGTTTGTAAAGGTGCCTACATGGCCAGCAATTCTCTTCCAAAATGTACTGCCAGGGAGACAGCCCAGTCATTTTTTAGCAATATAGGTTAATTACCGAACATAACCAGTCAAAAGATGTTTCATCCTCTTTGATTACTTAATATCTTTGTTCTTTAACTTTCATTCTGTCTTGTTATTCCACCTTCTGGGCAGGGAAGTGGAGGAACTCATGCACAGAAGCACAGATGGCACTTATCAAGATTGGTGCAATCTGCAAAATCTGCAGTTAAAAGCCAGTTCTTGTTATTCCTTGCAGCCACTATTAGAGATGCCTGCTGGTACACCACTTACTTTTCTCTTGGGAAAGGTGCATCTGCATTCCCTCCCACAGGATTTAATAATGAAGATTTGAGGCCCTGAGAACTTCACATGCCTTATAGATGAGTACTGCTAGCAAAAGCACTCAGTCTGTTGTGATACTAAGGTAGTTTATTTACTGTAAAATGGCAAAAGTGCTGCCAGAAATCAAAACTGCTGGAAGACCCAACAGTAATCATGTAGTCTTCTCCTTTGTATCTTTCTGTGAGCCTACTCCTGGGGCACTTGATACTTGAACATTTTATTGTGTGGAGTGTAGATAGTTGCCAACAATTCTCAAACAAAACAACTGTAAACAGAGAGTAGTTTTGTGCTGGCATTTTTCAGAATGCATCATATTTTGATAGCAGCTATTACTGTTCTGCACAAGGGATGCAATAAATTGACTCCTCATAGATCTGTGAAATAATTCCCCACTGGATTACACTCATTTGTTGTTGGACAAGCTTCTATCTGGCTTTGGTTCAGTGAAGCAATATCAGTTTAGAGTTGCTATATGTCCTACCTGCCTTAAGGCCTTTAAAAATTAAAGTTTTTGTAGGGAAGTGATTAAATTAGTACTAAGAAATAGCCACCAGGTTGAAAGAGGGCTAATCAGGTACTACTATCCTGATGGCACCACTATAGCTCAGAAAGATTCTTTATCACTGAAGTAGGAAAGGGTTAAGTTTGACAATTATTTTCTGTCATAAGGCAAGATAACAGTGGTGATGGAAGAAGAAACTGAAACCGATTTGATATTAGGTAATTCACAATCATTTTTCAAAATCATTTAGCAACAGACCTCAGAAAATTTTCAGTCATTCTCCATAAGCATTTTAGTTTCAACCAAAAATGCATTTTGGACATAATTGTATGTTTTCCCCCATTTGGGGTATTTTGTCTCACATCAAAGAATGGTTTCACAGTCTGAAAGTTAGATTTCTTTTAATTAAACTAAACTAGAAGTGTCCCAATAATGAGGTTCAGCCAGTAGAGACAGATTAAAACTAATCACAAGTAATTCCCTTGCCTCAGAAATGTGTGAAGAATAGACAACAAGATCTTAGAGATTTGACACTGACTTCTTTCTGCCTTTAGACCTTCTCTTAGTGGGCTGTGAGACTTGTTGGTGTTAATATGATTTGTCATTTTAGTGCTTACTAAGCTTCATTTGGTTTCTCCTTTCTTTCAAATCTGCCAATACATAAAAACTTTCAGACAAGTTACACATTATTTTTTCCAGTCTTCCGCTTTCCAGACAGATGCCAGCTCTATCCATTTTTCTCACTGGAAGCAAGGACCTATGAAAATAACAGACATAAAAACACACGGGGGGGGGGGGGGTGATTTTAAAGTTAAATCAACTCATTCCACCTGTCTGTCTCCCTGTCGCTGAAAAATGTCTAATTGAACACAGGCACTTAGTGTAGCAGCAATGACCTCCAAACCTCTTCAGCACTGGCTGTGCATGGTGAGGTGTACAAAATCCAGGCACTGCCACCCACCCCATTAGTGACATTCACCACGGCTGCTGCATGACAGTGCTTACTCCTCTGCGGAGCTCTTGCTTCAGAATTATTATTTCCTAGTTTTCACAGCTGGTCACCTCCTTGGAACATTAAAATCTGGTGGGAATGTTTTACCCTTTCTTTGACTTATAGAAATCCCTTAGAACTGGGAAGCAAATATCAGGGGTGGATTTTGGTATGAAAATGCTGAGCTTATATCCAGCTGTCATTTGAGTGCTTAATAAAGGTGTTAGTAGAATAGCTGTCAAAAAAGCAGCCAATTAGTTAACAATGGAATAATAAGCATAAAAGCCTTTCTCCAAAAGGCTAAATGCTGTTTTGAATAACTATTGACAAAAAGAAACTTTACTAATTTTGTTGAGTTTTGTTCTTCCTCTCAGGTAAGTGGTCTCCATATTTGTCAATGAGTGATGTAGGATTGCCAGCAATGGTATTAGCAAAAGTAATTTTAACATGAACTTATAAAAGTGAGACTTGACAAAACTCCATGGCAAGGTCCTGTAATTTACTGCATGGATGAAACACACAAAGGAAAATATGGTACCAACTGATTCAGAGTGAATTACACAGAGACTGAAGATGCAAAAGGGTAAGGCCCATCCTCCTGTTGAGTCATAAGGCAGAGAGCAGACCCCCTTACTTTCTAAACTCCTGATAGAGTTTGAGTCAAGCTAGGTCTAATCTTAGTCTCAGACTTGGAAAACGGTTTATATCTAGTGGAAGAAATGTATGAATTTCATTAGTGTTGATTTAGCATGTTATCAGCAACCTACCAAGGATCTGTTGTGAATAATGGGTCTCTGTCTTGGGGAAAGAAGGATCTCAGCCTCAGATAAGGGATCTCAAAACTGGAGAATTGTCCCAGCAGTGAGGGAGACAACAGCCATGCAGTAGTGCCAACACTACTGTTCAGAGAGATCAAAGAAGGCTCAATTATTGACAGCTGTTCATATTTTTGGGATAAAGTGCTTGGCTAGTAAAGAGCATGGGAAGGGTATACATTAGACTCTGTTTACTGACATTTTTTGTTTGTGAGTCTTAGAAAAAGAATCTGCTATTCATGTACTGGTCACACAGTGTTCCAAGCTCATACATGCTGCTGCTCATTGGGTTAATTTGTGGGATTTCTGGAGGAGTTGTCAGCCTGACTATGCCTCAGGCCTTTGCTTCCTTTGGAGTCTGTACCAAACTATGGCTATTTTGATTAAGGGGATTGAGCACATCCACTACACTAACTTAGCTGTTTGAATCATATTAGTTCACATATTCTCTCAGAATCTGTCCTACTATTTTTAGCAATAAATGTAAAATTGAGTCAACCATTCCCCCCCCCCCCACTCTTAAGCTCCTCCAAGCGCGATGGATTTGAATATTCAAATCAGCCCAGCAGTTCTCAATAGTGCCTCCTTTTTTCTTGAATGAGGAAAAAAACCCATGTACAGAAACTTGGCTGGCAGGTAATGCTGAAGCTGATCTAAAAGTTCTACTAATAAGGCTCAAGAGAGGGAGAGGCAGGGAACCATGATGTTTGGATTAAAGCAGGCATATGATACACAGACACCTCTGTGTATGTGGGAGAAGAGTCTCAGCTGCTCAGCCCACACCGTGGAGCTCGGCACTCAGCAACTCCTTATACAATGTTTAAAACTAGATTTTCAAGGAATTGGCAGTGGCACTGAGTGAAGGTGTCACTTTCCTAATAAAGAAACACAAACTTGCATTTGGTGAGCTGGGGTTCATTTCACCAAGTTTTTAGGGTAGGCAAAGGGGAAGAAAACTAGCTGTAATTTTTCAAATTTGAAGTTAATAAGGTTTCAAATGTTTGATTTGAAATGAAGATTGTACCTTTGAGAATTAATTTAATTATTTTTAAGGTCAAAACAAACCCAAAAGGCTTGGGGTTTTTTTACAGGTAGCTGAAAAATGTTAAATTTCTCATTGATTAAAAACATATTTAGGTTCAAAATGCTCTTTGATATCCAGCACTGTGCTCTTTGGAAAGCCTGATAAGAGAAAGGCAACTTGTCTTTGACTGCCTATTTCAGAATATTCTTCTGTCTTTTCTCATAGAGTGTAGAGTAACCTTTTTATAAACTAAAAACAACAACAACAAAAACCCAAACAAACAAACAAAAAAACCAACCAAAAAAAAACCCAAAAAAACCCCCCAAAAATCCACTAAAAACTTGCAAAGAAAGCCTGGAATGCAGAGTGACCTTATGCAGAATGCTCCTGTCCAGCAGGACTTGTGCAGATTGAGAGATAAGGATATAGCAGTGATGGATACTGAATGTGGGTCTGTGTTCCAAAAGGAGAGTGAATTTTCTGGTAAATCCTACTCTACTTGGACTTGAAACCATTTCCTTCCCTGTATATGGTGGGGCTAGGAAGTCTTGCCTGGGTGTCTGCTGATTCCTGACAGAGGTATAGGTTCTTTTAAACCTGTGTGTTTGGAACAGTCTTGTGCCAGACTCTGTGATCTCTGAAATAACCACCAGTATGTTTCTATGTTGGTGTGCATTATGTTCACATTATATAATACCCAAGGTTTACTTGTGTTAAGGAAACCAGAAGCAGTTAATTAAGTTGCCTGTTTTGTTTATATAACACAAATACTGAATGAATGCCAGAATTGCAAGGTATGATCATAACTGACATTTTTGGATGTAGCATTTGTATTTCTGTATTTTTAAAACTTTGTATGTTGGAGAAACTCTCTTTTATTTAAACTTGTGATCTTATTTATAGATAATCTGTCATTAACAAGCCTCTGCTCAGAAAATTAATTCTAGCTAGACCAGAGATGGCAATCTGGAAACCCTTACAGTGTTTGGGTTAATTAACGCATCACTTAATTTGTTCACATGTTAATAAGCTCTTGAGGATCAATAAATTCTCATTCAGTATAAATAAATTGGATTGGGGAAGCAGTTAATGCTGTAAAAACCATGGTGCCCATTTGGGCTGGTTTGTGTACATATTTCACTAGTTAATCACCAGTCAATTTGAAATGAAATGTGCTGCAGTGTCTGAATTAGTTTATTTTCTTTCCACTGGCTGAGAAACAGAATGGTCTGGTGTGAAAGACTTGGGACACTGCCTAGCAAAAAACTCAGTCTGACTTAACCACAGAACCTTTTGGTTTGAGCTTAAAATGCATACTGCTGATCAGGTAATTTTCACCTTTCAATCCTCACATCATGTAAATGTCTTTCATTTAAGCTTCTGAAATTTATTCCAATGGTTTGGCTTGAGAATATTTAATCCTCATCATGGATGCCCTGTGCACATTTTCTTTCTCATCAAGATTTTTAAGACTCTTAAAAAAGACTCATGCACATTGGTAATGAAGATTGGTGGAACACAGAAGACATTTTCATAAGGTGTTACAAATTCTTGAGGACAAATGTCCCCTGTGAATTTTATTTTTCTCTTAAAAAGTATTCACTTATTATTTGAGTGCACTTGAAAGCTGCTGTTATGATAATTTTTTAGAGCAAGGGATCTTTGTCCCGTGTTTCTGACACCTCTCACATAAACAGAATCCCCACCTATAAGAAATGTCTCAGAAATATTATCACAGGATAAATATAACATAGGATTGTTTATATTGCAATTATCCTAGAAATAGGAAGGAAAATGAATCCTAAAATTAAAAAAAAGAATGACAAAAACCTAGATTCAATCATCCCACTTGCCCAGAATTGTCTAAATGTTTTAAAATGTGGATTATGAAATTAATGTTATGGAGATAATTAAAAGGTACTGAAAATCATCTCAAGTCACACACCTGAGTCAGCTGATGCTTATCTGTCTTTGTAAATCTTAACAGTATCCAGTGAGCACTTATCTTCCTCTTTATAACTTTATTTGCATTCCTTTCTTTCTATGTACTTCACACAGCTCCCTCATTCTACAGTCTTTTTGCTCTAAAAATGCCGCTGCTTCTATGGCATTTCTCTTCAAAAGCCTATGTACAATGACATTGACACCAAATCACCAGTGTACCTATAATTAGTATTTTTTTTATCTTGTACTATTTGACTGCTAACATCTCTGGTGGTAGGATTGGTAGATTTTAGGTGGATGCATTGCACAGTGATCTTTGATTCATTAAGTCTTGGAAACAGATCTAAGGTCCGATGCCATAGTGAGTACCTTGGCTTCTGCAGTTCTTTGTACTTGCAAATAGCATGAAAATCAATCACCCTTCAGGACATTAAGAGGTGCTAATGATATTGACAGCTTATGAAGCTGATGTAAATGGCTGCAGCTAAACAGAAGAGATTACAGAGATCCATGCAACTATGCTCTTTTGCTAGTGAAGAATCTGAGGCACTGGGTTTTTTCCCCCTGCATTGCATTAGCATGTGTTCCCTCTCTTACAGGGGTGTCTTTGCTCTTCACAATGTAATTGTTATTTTTCAAGATTTGCACTCTTGAAAATTCAAGCAGATGAACCTCAAGCTCATAACTGGAGGTCACAGCTAAACTGGTGTCACAGACTGAACATTTTGCCCTTATGTTCAAATAAAAGTGCCTTCAGTCAATTTTATACCATTACACTTAATTATTAACTTTGTGCCAGTCTAATTGTTATCTTAAAACATTAAACATAGCTGCAAATCATGGCATTAGTATAAAAACCCCAATATGCTGCTAAATGATTATTTTATTCACTGTAGCATGACAAGGACAGAGGAATTGTCCTCCACTGATTTCACTGCCAGGCAGACAGGATCATTTTTTCACCTTCTATTCACCTTTGCTGCTTGCCACCCCCACAATTTCCACATCTATGCTTGTTTCCCTGTTTTGGAGCTGGAAGGTGATCAGGGATGTCAGTGGGAGCTGTGCAGTCCCCCTCTAGGGTGCAGGATCTGTTGCAGCTGCTGCAAAGGCTGAGAAGGGTCCCTCGTTGTGAGGGAGCAGAGGTGCAGGTAGGGGTGTCAGACACCTGCAAGGTCTCTGGGGGTGCGTGGGCATGTAGCCCTTAGCCAAGCCTGCTGAGCTGCTGGCAGGGAAAATCATCAGGTGTGATGTGCTACACAGCTGGCAGGTGCCACCATTCCTGTTTGTGGTCACACATTTTGGAAACTGGAGAGTGCAACGAAGCTGAATATTAAGGGAATCTAGGAGGGAATTTCTGAGCTTTGATTTTGAGTCAGTCTTTTTTGGTGTTTTGGTTTTTTTTAATGCCACATTGTCTGGTTTAAGCTCAAGCCAATAGGACAAATCCTGGCTGTCACAGTTTGAATGATGGGTGATTGTGACCTTTGCTGGAAGAGACCTTGAGGTTTTCCTTTGCCATAAGTGGGTTTGTATTTAAGGCTTCCCTGTTGAAAGGGTTTTTTTTTAATAAAGATTATTGTTAAGGAAGAATGCAACTGCATTCTGCCTGCTGTTTTACTAACCAATTTCTATGGGAATCTTTCCTTGCTAATCTCTCTTGCAAATTACAGAGAGAGGAAGAAGAAAGCTTGTATTGATCTCAAGTGTTGGTCAATGTGTTTGTGTAAGGAGTCACGTCATGTAGCGGATAAACTAACACTGATCTTTGTAATCAATTGCTCCTTGATTGCTCCCAGGAGATATATGTTTTGATATGAAAAAGGGACTTGTTGTCAATTCAATTATGGTATGCAAACAAAGTTCAGGATTTATCTGAAGGAGATTGTAAAGGTGATGGGAAAAGTTCATGGTTTATGTTCACTTCAGAGAAAGCTGATTTTATTTGAAATTACCTACTGCCTATCAAGGCAAACACTTTCCAATCTACTGTAATGTAAAGAGCACTGTGCTTTTTCTTGCCAGCACACTGCCTATCAATAAAAAAAATAATTTTAACAATTAACTAAGTGATTCAACCTAACCATACATGCTGTGCTTGGTGTGGATAACCAGAAGCTCAAAAATTATGACTTTAAGTACCTGGAGTGAAGGCATAAGCTGTGAAGTTTGGGGCTGGCTGAGTCACACTATTCAACTGCATTTCTTTGAACCGCTTGATTTGTAAATTATTTTAGTTTGAGATTTCTGTAATACCATATTTGAATTAGCTGGAAATAAGTTTCTGGTTCCAGCGGATCACTGTGTTGAAAATGGTTATTTAATGCAATCCTACTTTACAGATCCCAACAGGTTACCCAAGCCAACAGATGCAAAAAGGTGAATTTCAGTTAACATCTATTCGAGTTGGATAACTTCTTGTGCCTGCTTTTACAGTCAAAGAAGAAAAGGAATTCTTAAATATAAGGCCAAGAATTTATATAACTGGAACCTAAACATTCTAATGAGATAACTTGTTAATGCAGATCTAAGCAGAACAAAATAAAATAATGTTACTGCACAGAAAAGGTCTCAACAATAAAAAGTAAGTAAGTGAATATAGATATGCATATTTTGTCGTATTTAGCCCTTTCCCAGATGTTATGTTCCTCATGGCACTGTCCTTTGTGTTCTAAGGTTGATGGTGGGGTCTCTTTGAAAGAGTACAGTGGGAAATCAGCATCTTGAGTCCTTTGCCAAGAGGAAGATAGTGTTAAAGTAAGTGCTTTCCTCATCTTCATTCTAGGATCTGCTTGGCATAATTTTTACATTTTTTCTTACAGGTTTTTACATCCTATTATTTCTTCATTGCTCTGAAAGTCCAGGTCACTCAGTACTCTGGATGGTGAGTTTGGTAGGTGCTATTCTCATACAAAGAATGACTTTTACAGCTAAGCCAAGCAGCAGTGGACTTGGCAGGTGCAGAGTGGGACAAGCAGCAAACCTCAGGGATGACACCAGGCAAACCCTGGGCACAGCCTGAGGCATGAGCTGCATTATATGCCTTGGTGACATAGTGACATTTAGTGACAATAAGGACATGGCTTAGTATTTGACTTGACAGTGCTGGGTTAATGGTTGGACTTGACAATCTTGGAGGTCTTTTAACCTTTACAATTCTATGATTCTATGATTACTGAGCGGAAGGGCTGCTGTGCCTCCTGTGGGGGATGGATCAGCTAGAAAAAACAATAGCATCTACATTTATGAGGGCAGTCAATGACTGATCCTGGATGAATATCCCAGATTGGACTATGTCTTAATGTTTTCAATGTGAAATAGAGGTTTTTTTCTTGAATAATTGCGGCTTTGATGGTGTCAATGTTTTGTGTAAATAATAGTGTATTTTGTCCTCAAAGAATGTGACACACTGGCATCAACAGAATGATACGTCTTCCCTTTGTAAGTTGTTGCAAATATAGGGAATTCCATAGGGACATCTTGTACAATATTTCTGCTATAGTACACAAATTTAGCTATTAGCCATAAAATTTTCAAACTGGTAAATCTACTTGTTATCAAGAAATAATTTACCAAATATTAAAAATTAAGTCAAAGTACTGTACAGATGAAGAAATTTAAGAGTTTAGGGGTCTGTGAGAATAATCCAGGTAATTTAAACACTTGGAATGGTAGAACATTCTATTTTAAACTCTGATTTTCAAAGGATTTGGTGGGATCAGAAAGAAATGCACTTGTCCTGATATACCCAAGATAACAGTGACAGGAAAGTAACCCCTGAATTATTTCACATGGTACTGTACCATAATTCCCACTGAAGCATTTAGGAGCAGCCCTTGGACTAGAGTAGCTGCCCTCTGGAGCAGGTCATCTGAACTGGAAGCTATGGAAAATTGGTGAAGGGTAGGCTGATATATTGCTTAGGTTTACTGATACTTTGCAAGCTCTAGCAATATTCTGTTTAGCTCCTTTGTTTTTCTTTTGTGCTGCACTTTTGTCCATTCCCCTTGAAGAAGCTGGCATGTGTCCTGTTCTCTCTATTGATAAATGTATGCATGGATCACAAAATTCCTTATCATTCTTGTTTAATGAAGTTTGGTCATTTTATAGATTCTTTACACATTGCATCACAGATGGCTGGTTTTCAAGGGATATCAGAAAGAGGCATTTTTGACATGGGCCAGATGTGCCAAGTAGCAGTGACATTGCAAATATAAAACATATGCTAGCAGGAATTTTTTTTCTTATTTGTGCACCTGGCAACTGTTAAATTCCAGACAATCCTTGGGGCAAATGGCAAGTGTCCCTTATTTCCTAAAAGACCTCAAATAAAAAAAGACATGTAAACACTGTTTTTTGGCATTGTTGCAAAGGTAAGTGTTCCTATTTTGGAACCAAACCCTGTTTGGTTTCTGTCACCCAAATAGCCTTCTTTATTTAAAAAACAATTAGAATTTCCTGCGTGAACATCTGGACATACGATTTCTATTACTGTACGCTTCTCTAAACAAACAAAGTATTGTTTGGTAAAGGATGCTGGTAATTGGGCTTCTTTTAAAATTTCTGATAGATAGAATGTCTTTTTTTTTTCCTGCTGGAAGCTCTCATGTCCAATTTCTTCTTTGACCCTTTTCTTTTTCCTTAGTTTTTTGATGATGTGTCTTTTTTTTTTTTTTCCTTTTCTTCATGTTCCACATGATCCCTGAAGGAAAAGGAAGAGGGTGCTAGGGACATAGAATAATTTGGCATGCTAATAAAAAGTAGGAGCAGGAACTGAGGTCAAATGCCACAGACTTGGAAAGGTAATAGAGAGTTTTCCTGAGGAATGAGACTTTTTAAATACATGATAAGGATTTCTTTGTTTAGGAAAGAACTGCTCATGCAAGACTGCCTCTGTTGCTTACAGCATCACTTGTGGAGTTGTACAGTACCAGATGCTTATAGCATAGATGTTCTTAACTACATGGGTTAATTGTGGCTATAGTGGTTGGGATTTCCAATAAAAAAAGACCAGGTGGTAATACTTCTCAAAACTTTCATCAGCATGAAAGAGGACTGAATGAGAAGAAAGAATAGTTTATCTGGGAAACACATGCTTGACCAGATACATCATAAATATGAATCTATCAACTTGAACAAAATATGCGAATATTTTATTTGTCTGCTTTCTTTTAAATTAGCTAGCTTAGTTTAGAATTGACTGCACTAGGCAAAATATTAGTTAGTTCAAGGGCAAGATTAACTGAAGCAAAAATGCTACCACTGAATATATTTATGATCGGTGAAATAAGTCTTTGTCAAAAAAGCTGGTTCAGTTCAATTTAGAGGTTTACTACATGTGGAAATAAAAATTTCAAATAAAACCAAAAGATCTCTGGACTTCAGAAAATCTTCAGAGGACATGAAGAAAAGAGTGCATGATAGATGAGACAGAAAGTATGGCACTGTGAAAAGTAAGATCAAAGTTAAAATTCTTCCTCCCTCTCTTTTTGAGCCTTGTTCCTAAGCCAGGAAAAATAAAATGTAATTTCCAAAATGCCAAAAATTGAACATAATAAAAGAGATTACTTGTAACCAATGTGAGATTTGAGTGCAGTGGTCAAGAATATAAAGAAAACAAAATATTTATGTTCTTTTCAGGGTTTTCTTCCTAGATTTATTAGTATTAGAACCTAATGCATTTTTATCCTGCTGTCAGGTTTTGACTGTACTGAAATAAGTAAAGCTACACTGATCTCAGTACTGGAAGATTCTGAGCAGTGCTCTCTTTGACTTGGAAAGTGAAAGGTACAGCCATATTTTTCATAAAGTGTATGCTCCTTTCTGAGCATTTTTTACAATGTAAGATAAATTAACTTTCAAATTATGAGTTTCTCACCAAAATGTGTACACTATTGGTTTAAAAATACTGAAGATAATTTAAACCCTTAAACAACAAGCTATAAATAGATTTTGCAGATGTCATTATTTTTCAATGCTGGCAGTGACACTGTTTCTCTTTTCTTTTTGCATGTCTTTCCTTTCTCTCTTCTTTCTATTTTCTTTTTAGAGGCAGTATTTCTTCTGTCATTTTTTATCTTCAGTATGCACCATGCAAAATAGGAGAAAATCTAATTAACCAAATATTGAAAAAGATTGCTCAAGGGAGAAAAAAAATAACTCATTATCACTACAAAGAAATCATAAAGTCCCAAAGATTTTGTTAAGTAAAAGCAAATATTGCAAAGAAGGCATCCAAAACAATGCAACACTGTTCCTCAGTATTCACCTAATGCCAGTCACCTGCATTGCCAATCACATTTATCTTTATAGTAGTATTTCTTTTTTATTTTTCATAAATAGTATTTTTTTGATAAATACTATTTGCTTTAGATCATAATTTATATTCTATAAAAGTTACATATATATATATATATATTTGAATTTATAGTCTCATTTTTACAGTTTTGAAGAACAGAGAATGCAGGTCTGATGTCTGGCTTAGCAAATTCGATAACTTGGGACTTGAACCATGTCTTGCTTTCTTAGTTCTTCTGATATATGTATCAACTCGGTTGGTGAAAGCTTAGTGAAACATTTTGACATAGCAATGAAAGATAGGTTGTTGGTTTTGACCTTCAGATCTATGGCACCAGCAAATATGGCAGAACTGTCACATTTCTTTCTAATTTCTTGTAAACAAAGTTTCATAAGTTAGATCTGTGAAAGTTGTTTTGTTTTTTTTTTTTTAATTTTAGGTCTTATTTCAGATCTTTCTTAAAAAAAGCCCAGCAGCGAGAATAGGCTTTTTGGGAAAAAAAAAAAAAAAACAAAACCAAAACCAAAAGAGCTCTGTAATTTTCCAGCTTACTTTCTGTTTTGTTTGTTGTCATACATTTTTTTTATAACAAGTTAGAAGCAACATTATTTGTATAAAACCAAACACTTGTAACGAAAGTCAGGGGTAGGGGTGAGAGATCTGTACAGTTTTGCAGCCTCTTACCCGTCATTGACACAAGCAGATGTCACAGAGACCAGTGCTGGAGTTTCTCCCAGTCCAAAATGGGAGTAAGAATCTAGAATAAGCATTCTAAGACAGGTCCAAAGTCTAAGTACAGACTTATTTCTTTCATAATTCTTCCCCTGCCAAGAGTTCATTGTGTAACACGGTGTTCAAGTTTTTGGACATTCAAGGTCACAGCAAAGCCTGCAAAAAAGTCCAAGGCTTTATCCTGCTTCTGGTATTATGGTATGTTTTTGCAACCTTTGCAAAGGCTGGGTGGATCAAATAAGTCTAAACATGAGTAAAATAGGTCAAGAAGTAGAAAAAAAGCCTTAAATAATTTTTACAGAATTTATATGAGTGTCTTTTCTAGGTGTGTATGTTTAAGAATAAACTGAATTAGTGGCAAAGTCCTTGGGAAGTGTATCATAAAATCCATGGTTGAAAGATTTCTACCAAGTGTTAGAGGCTTTAGATGCATATATTTTGAAAGCTGGGAATGAAAATGGTGATTAAGATTTACTTAGCCTCAGTGCCTTCCAGCCTTATCCCAGTTTCAGGTGGATTGCTGCCCAGGAGGAAGAAGGGGAAGTTGGTTATTTTGGAGTGATTCAGCTAAAAGCTGAATTCAGGTAAAAGCTGTTTGGTTATCTGCTGGTGGCAGAGGTACTGTTAGATGCCTACTGAAGGCACTGAATTGTCAGTGCAGACACAGGCTTAGCTGGGCTGGCGTGGGCAGAGCAGGTCCAGTGCTCTCTGGAAATCTGGCATTTACCACCAGTTCTTTTCCATGGTGTAGCTGCTCACATTTCTGCTCAGGAGATCACTCTAAAATGGGAGCCTGCATACAGTTTATCACTTAGTCCAAATAAATGAGTCATATCCCTAGGTTCTGTGTGCTCTCTGCTTTACCTTGCTTTGGATCCGTCCTTGAAGCATTCCCAATTTCCCAAAAAGCCCTTAGGAAAGCCTGGTGAAGACAGATCCCCTTGGCTTTGCCTCAAGACAGAAACAGTGTGCTGCAGTCTTAGCTGGTGAAAACAACCTATTTTTTTTTTTTTTTTTTAACCCAGGGTTTACTTTTAGAAAGTGATTTTGCTGTCTCTTCTCCATCCTCTGAGCCTGCTAAGGGTCTCTTTAATTTTTTTCCTCTTTTCCAAACTGGGCATTTTTCTGTTCAAGCAAATCATAACCCAGCTGAGTTGAAAGAAAAAGCAATTTATAGGCTTGAAAGTGTAATTCTCTCCAGTCTCTCAGGTGCTCGCAAAACAGCCAGGAGGTACACTGGGACATGTGGTGGAATAGAAAATGCTCTAATAAATTTAGTTGTGATTACTAAAAAGAAATCCTGTGCTTATGCCTGCAGAGGCATTTTGTTTTCAGAGATCTTTATTTAAAAAAAAGGAGACATTTTCTTTGTCTGAAAGAATAGGATTTGCCCAAGTAAGAGGATTTGCTAAAGACTATGTTAATTTATTTGTTTTCACTCAGTGGTGTCATTGTATTGCCTGCCATATTTGCATATTTCTGTTGCATACCTTTCAGGGGATTTTGCACAAATTAAGGGGGAGCTATGTGCATGTTTTTATTTTGGAAGTTCTGGGAATGAGAACACTGTATAAATGGGAATTCATTAGAATACAAGTGGATATTGTTATTATATTCTGCAGTAAGAACTCATCAAACTGGTGCCACCCACCTGTAATTCTTCTCAGTTAAGGCTGAGACTGCAGAATGAACAAGAACTGGATTTAGCATATCATTAAAAATGAGCTGGGGTAGGGATTTGTGGCCCTGCTTCATTCCGCTCATTCAAAACCAAACTACTTCCCCCCTCAAATCTTTATGCAGAAACCCACAAAATGTAGAAATAAAAGCAAGGTTCTAGCTTTTAATCTTTTGTGTAGCATATGCTGTAAATGTAGCTCTAACTCTGCAGGACTCTGCCCCTGGAGTAATTTTTGAGTTCAGGGAACGATGAGTTTCCCAGCAGTAAGGTGAGGCACTCCAGCCATATGGGACTGGGGTATACTCAGAGATCTTTAGCCTTGAGTGTTTTACTTCTGATTTTTTTTTTTATTCAGGAGAAAATGTGCTCTCTTTGGCATGATTGTTTTCCCCAAGTACTCAGGTTATTGAGGAGAAATTCACGGTAGGAACTCTGAATACTTTCAATGTACCCCTGGAGTTACCTGAAGCTCTCCAGCAACTGTAGGAAAAACCAGGAGACACCAGAGAGGTAGTGAGAAATTCTTGGCTTTTCTTTGTTCTCCCAACTTGTACTGCATGCCCAGGGGATCACCTCCATGTCTGAATATCACTAAATTTCTGTTTACCTGTTGTAATAAGTTATAGGTTCCAACCTCTTCCCGGTCAAGAAAGATATTTGGCTTCTGATCATTGCCTCAGATTTCTGCAAAACAAGGTGCCATATAAATTACAGCATAAAAAGAAAGGAGAAAATGAGTCCCACAGCACTGAGAAATACCTGTTAAATATGTGTAATTTTTCAGGGTTTGTTATTTTGGGGTTTTTTTTTTGGGGGGGGGAGGGATGTTGTATTTTTTGGGGGGTTTTTTTGGGTTGGTTTGGGAGTTTTTTTGTTTGTGTTTTTGGTGGTGGATTTTTGTCATTGTTTTGGGATTTTTTTTAAACTTTGCCTCTGTAACTTGCTGTGTGGTAATGACTATAGTTCATATGATGCCTTTAATTCATGCAAAATCCATCCCAATGAGCAGTGCTGAAATGCTTATTCCAATTTAAGACCACTATTGGTTGCTACTTTCTACCAGTGGTAAAAGTAATTTTCTGTGCACAGGAACACATAAAATTTCTTCTATCAGGTTTCTTTATTTCGTCTCCCCGTCTGAAAGAATCATGATGCTAGGGAGGAGGTGATGCCTCATCTCACTTTGCAGCCTCAAGAACTGTCCACTTGTGGCTCCACAGCCAGCAGCAGCCCCTACCTCAGCCTCTGAATCTCTGCTTCCATAAGGCATTGCAGTCACTGACAGCTTGACTCACATGCTGTGGATATGAATACCATCTTCCTTGAGTGTATGGGAGGGGAATGGCTATCCTTCTGGAATTAAAAACTATGACAAAATAACTTTTGAATATGGAAGACAAAGCATGGTGACTCACCTCGTCCTGTTCTGTTTTCAGTCAATTGTCTTGATTTTCTAATTTCTGGTCATAAATGCTAAATTCTATCATAGATAACATGAAAACAAGGTATCAGTGAGTCAGAGAGGAGATAAAATACTTTCTGAATTTACAAGGGTTTATTCTCTCCCTGCTATTAGTCACTATGGTTTTTTGGTGTCTTAGTATGGAGTCATTGGTCTGTTCTGACACTGCTATTTTGATTTGATTCCCATTTTGAGCAGAAGATTAATTTAATATATAGAAAGCTCTGTCTATTATGTTGTGGCTAATAGCAGAGCTGCCTTTGTGTTGTGAGTGGCCATACAATTGATAGACAGAAGTATCCTTAACAGAGGTTATATTTTGAATACAAATAAGGAGGAAAAAAAAATCTGCCATCTGGTGAGCAGACATTTACCCTATCCATAATTGACTGTTAGGTAATGGATTTGGATCAGAATATTTTAATTCTGTACATTCCAATCAGTCTTCAGGCTGGTCATATGATGTGTAGCACAGGAGAGAAAGCTGGACCATCTTCCCACACCAGACAAAGAAATATCATTGAAGCAGAAAATTATGTCTCTAGAAACATAATTTTCTAGGTAAGAATTTAACTAGTTGTTAAACAATGAAGTGGCAGTAAATATGACATTAGTTTATTCTTTTAAATACAAAGAGGCTTAACTACCCTTCTCTATATAAATCAGGGACAATCTTTTGGTATGTAACTGCTTGGGATGGAGGAGGTTGAAATCCACCCAAACTTGAAATCTGACTAAAGTACTTTCTCACGACTGTTTTATTTCATGTGTAGGTGCTTATTGTATCCAGGTCAAAACACTGCAGCCATTTTCTGACTTGCCTCCCTCCTCTCCCTAATACACTCCTATATTTCTGTGTTATCAAAGCACTCTGCAGTGAGGAAACTCTTCCACAGATAAGGTCCTGTGCATATACAAGGAGGCAACTAGGGGTGGGAAGGAATGGGGTCAGAGAGTGTAAGGATGCTGAGATAGTATCTGCCTCCTCAGAGGAGCTTTATTCCAAATGTACATTAAAGGGCAGAAAATATTTATGGTTTTGTTGATCCTTGAGAAAAATCTGGCATGGTAATGCTGTAAAAGCTTTTTAAAGTGGCAATAAATAATAATTATTTTAAATAAGCCTTGGAGTCATAAAAATCCCTCCTTGGCCACCTGAAATCTTCTCTATTACCATTATTTCAGTATAAATAGTAGTGCTTTTCTTAGACCAAAATATATCATACAAATGAGTGCTTTGATCCAAGTCCACTTATTTTCCTAAAGGGTAATGAGTGATACATTATTTATTGTAAGACTCCGGTTAATCCCAGTTTTTCCCAGTTTCTGAAGAGAAGTTTAGGTCATTCTCCAATTTTTTAGCTGCAGATGTTTATAAGTACAAGGAAATACTGGTGCAATCCATGACAGAATGTGTATCAGGTTTTTTAAATCAGACTTTTTTTTTAGAAGGTAAGTAGAGACTGTGTAACACTTCAAAGCAGAACAGAGTTGTCCATGAAAGGACAGGGTGTCTTTTCCTCTGGAGCAGAATGATTGATACTGAATAGTGTGGAAAACAGTTACCAGAGAGCAAAGCCCTTCAAGGCTTAAAGCTTTGATAAGCAGAAGCAAAACTGTAACTCTTATATGTACATATACACTGCAGCACACTCCAGCCTCAGAAGCACTATCACTGTCAAGATTTTTATCAATATTTATTAAAATACCTCTCTATATATATATTTAGATGTGGTAGCATCAGGTCGCAGCTACTCCTATCATTACTGGTGGCTGTAGTTGGTCAACAACTGTATAAAAGGGTGCATGTATTAGAGCAAGTATTACGGTGACCTGGTGGGCATTTCTAGTTGGGTAGAGCATAGGGCTTGTTGTGATCTGACTGGTGGGAGGTGCCTCTACATCCTTTTTCCCCATCTTTGTTAACCTCCTCCTAGGCCTGAGATAACTTCTGGACAAAAGTACCACCTTTACCTTTATCACAAGTTGCCATTGTGGTGGCTTAACTTACAGTTCAAATTTCAAGCCATATTTGGGGGGTTGAGCTTCAGTGGTGGTCACAGCTGCCCTCTGTCCCATAATTTGGGGTGATCTTTGTTTCACTGGTGCTATGCACACAAGCAGTTCTTCTTTACACAGTTTGCCATGGGGGAATTTTTGTAAGGCTGCATTACACAGTTTGTACTCACCAGATCTCTGCCAGGCCTACAGTTAGTGCCATCCTGTTGCTCCATTCTGTGCTCATCTTATTGCAAAGTTCTTCTGGCCTTAAGAGAGTTTGAGATGGGCAGCTGCACTCTTTAAATCCTTGCAGGACTGTGTCTCCCTGTTGAAAGAAAAGATAACAGCAAACTTTGAGTCATATGCTGGCTGCTAGCACAAACACTTTCAGCATTCAGTTTTCAGATCTCCTGTTTTCTTTTGGCACCTCAGTGCATGAAAAGCTTCCAGGAGCTTCTCAGTCCTTAAGATCGATATCCCTAGGAACATTCTTGACATATGAAATCCCTAGCATGCTGCCTGTCCATGTGACTGTCAGCCAGTATGGGGAAACAGAGTGAAACACATGCTAAATTGCACCATAATTTTCCAGGCAAAGCTAAATGTTATAATGTATTTTTTTCCCAAAATATTTATGTATGCATTGCAGCATTCACAGAACTGCAAATCATCAGCGGTTGGCCAACTGAATGTATCATATTACTACCCACATCACACTTCAAAATGACAACTTTAGCCACCAGTATGAAGTTTGCCTACTTTAGACTTCTGTTAAGAAACAGCAAAATTGTTAGTAGAAAAACTGTTATTCATCCCAGAATGGACATACCTGGAATAGAGCACAGAACCCATTCTTTGCCCTTGAAACCAACCAAAATGTTTTGACTGTACCTATATCTTTGAAGCATTCAAAACAGAAGGGCTGTATCCAGATAACCTAGTGGAAATGGTCCCTGACTCTTCAGAAACCCCAGATTGTCTTCCAGTGGTTATGCAGTGATTATGTACCAAGATGCCGACATTAATGAACTTGCCCATTTAGATGTAAGAGCTGTATGCCCATTTAGATGTAAAAGCTGTATTCAGTTTTCTAGATTAATACAGCCTGAGAATCATATCTGAGTATAAAAGCACTTGTGTGCTGTCTGAGTATAAAAGCACTTGTGTGAAAGAGTGACTGCTGTGGTCTATACATTTTTTTTCTAGTTGAACAGCTCCCACAAAGGACAGAATAGTTTCCCAGGCTCATTTCTGGTTGCCAGATCCTGCTGGCTAGACTACTACAACAGGCATTATTGTCTTTCTCTACAGTCCTTTAGACAATGATTAGGTAGAGGGACTCTCAACCCATTTCTCTGAGAGTTTTTGGGGTTCTTGGTAGCTTCTGTGATCTTGGTCTTGCAGGACTGCAGCACCTCAAATCACAAAAGCTTGGCCAACAGGGCATCTTGAATGAATTTAACACCCACTATTGGCTCCTGAGCTCTGATGCATTGAAGCTGTGACTCGCCAGCACATCAGTAGGACAGGGATGATCAGTTTATTGTGTGTTACTGAGGTGCTTCTTCATCCAGACACCTTTAGACAGCTGCTTTTTCAACTTCTGTGGCTCTTTTCTGACTGTTGGATGTTCATCCTGGATGATCTGGAAGATAAACTGCAGGCTTCCTTCCCAGCTGGCAACATCTGGGAGATCCTCTATCCTGAATATCCAGGTATTCAGCTATCTAAGTCTAGACAGATGAATTTCAGGATGTGTGCTTACTTCTGCTTTCTGGGGATCCAGCTTAGTGATGTATAACCACAATGAAGAGTACCTGGTCTCCCTGCTACTTCCTTTCTGATCACCAAGAGCAGCACCACATTTCTTGTATCTCAGAATTATCTTCAACCAAGCCCCTGCCCAGGGCTGACCTGAACTTCACTTTTCTCTTGCCTAGTGGCTTTAAAACACAGAGGCTGCTCCATACCTTCCAGTAGCTACACCTTCAGCCTTTTCTAACTCGACTATTGCAGCCTCCTCTCTTCTTGCGTCCCACATTGCTCACATTTATCTACAACATTCCTAGCTTCCTGCTTTCCCAGTAAGAACTTTGGCCCTATCTTCCCTCTCTATGTGCCATTCTTCTTTGTTCATCTTTTGTCCATTCTTTTTTTGCCCATCACACCTCACAAGCATCTTGTTTTTGCTAGGAGATCATTATTGGCTCTGTTTTATCTGCTAAATGAACAGTGCCAGGGTAAAGGCAGAGGGACGGAGAATTAGGCTGCCTGCACTGTTAAACTGTTCAAAAGTCCCATGCACAGCCATGGTGCATAAGCAGTCTTCCAGGTAACTCCTGGAATAGTTTGAGAATTAGTATAGGAAAAACTATTAATTCTGGGCAGTTTGGATATGGCCATCTTATTTCCAGGACAAGTTTACCATTCCAGGTGGATATGGTCATACTGTGCCACCTGGTCTCAGGACCAGAGAAAGGGCTCAGGACATCTGTGGAGTGCTTCAGGGTTCTGAAGGTCTTAAAGAGTGGTAGATTTCTGCTGCAGAAAGCTAAAGTGCATAGTAAGAAGTAATTGAGATGTGTAATAAAAATTGTCATTGTAACATATTTTCTCTTGGGACTCCAACTCCCACTGTGTTACTTAATTACTTCTGCTTAATATCCCTGCTCTAAACAAGCTCTTGGTTCCCCCGAGATTACTTCAGTCACCTTTGCCAAAGTTTAATGGTCCAGGCAGTGATTATAGTTTTGTTATTTAGTAATTACTCTGTAAAGAAAATGAGTCTCCAGATCCAGACTTTAAAAATGCATACACATCTGCCTACAAGTTACCTTTTCATGAATAAAGGAAGGATACTTTTCCAAAAGATTCACCAGTGCCATACTCTAAATCATACTGCTGTTATAATCTCTTCTCAGAGAGCCTCAGATTTGCCTTTTCCATGTGCAATTTAATTTATATATTTCACACAGATGCTTCATTTGTCAAATCTGCTTTTGCACATAAGGTATTATTGAATTAAAATTTTGCCTATGAAAGAATGGCTAGATAACTAAGCCTCGTGAGAATAAGCCTTCAGAATGAAAACTTCAACACCATATTGATATGCAGGAAAGCATCTGAGTGGCAAATTTTGTTACAACCTATTATGGAGTTCAGCCATTTCTCTTTTGGTCATCACTGATTTGCATTAAAAATGTCCTTACAAACACTTGAGTGTCAGACACTGCAGAGACCACAGAACTGTAAATACCTAGTGTTTTCCAGAGGGCCTTTGTTTTCAGAGAGATGTGAATGATTGGGTAGAGTTGTCCTTTGGTGGCTAAGCTGTCGAGTCATTTACTGCTAAGGACAGAACACTGGGCTGGGATTCAGGAAACTTGGATTTATTTCCAAATCTGTGTCAGCCTGATGGATCACTCTGGGCAGTCACTCCACCTTCTGTGCTTTATTTTGTCCTCTGGAAAAGCAAGGCTGACCCTGAAACCTATCGATGAGAAGTGAAATATAATAAATGGCCACTTTTATTACTACTCAGAATATGTTACATAATCCTTTTTATTTTTAATTTTTTTGGGATAGATGAGGAATTTCACGTCTCTTTCACAAAGTAAATGTGATGCCATAATGAGAACAGCCAGTTTTCTTCTGTTCCATTTTCTGCTTTAAACAAAGCCTGTGCCTTTGAAACAAGCCTATGGAATCAATCCTCATTAGCACGGGTTATTTTATGTATGAAAATTTGTAACAATTACTATTTTATTACAGATTTCATTTACTTGTTGGTACTTTTCCACTCTCTTCAGTCGTCTACCTTAGAAGTAGTACTTATACCTAAAGACTGCTTACTGTATTCAAAAAGAAAGTACTTTACTTCTGTAGCTTAATTAGTGCTATAGGTAGTATAAGTTGGAGGGTTATTGATCACTGAAAATGATTTACACTTCTATGGAGAGGAAGGGTGAGATGAATCTGGGAAGTCTGTTGCAGTCTGGGCTCTCTGTATGGTTCATCTTCCTCTTCCTTCTGAGGCTGCAGAAGTGGAAGACAAACTGAACTCTGGATTGTTACTGTGATCTGAGTTGTGCAAACAATGTGGCAGATATTACCACCTTCTCATCTCCTCACAGCATCATAGGGCTGTTTCCCTTGGAAAAGACCCTTAAAGTCATCAGTTACAACTACTGACCCAGCAATGACAAGTCTAGCACTGAGCCATGTCCCCAAGTTCCACACCTATACATCTTTTAAATACCTCCAGAGATGATGATTCAGCCACTTCCCTGAGCAGCCTGTTTCAAAGCCTGACAACTCTTTTGGTGAAGAAAATTTTCCTGATATCCAATCTAAACGTCCTCCAGTACAACTTGGGGGCAAGGGACTCTGTCACCCAGTTTCCTACACAGGCCAAAGTGTGCCCTACAGAAGTGAACAGTTCGGCTAACTCTTCTTACTTTTCCAAGAATCTCTTACCATTTCATAGTAGCTGTGCCCAATACAGCCTCCAATTGTCCCATCACCTGCCAGTCCTTCTCTGTCACAAGCAACAGATCCGGTGGGACACCTTCCCTAGTTGTCTCCCTCACTAGCTGTCTCAGGGTATTGTCTTTCACACACTCCAGGAATGCCCTAGACTGTTTCCTCTCTGTTGTGTGCTATTTCCAGCACACATCTGGTAAGTTTCCCAATGAGATAAAGGACTGGCAATTGTGGGACTTATTGCAGCTTCTTAGAGAGAGCATTTCATCTGCCTGTTCACCTGGTTGGGAGGTCTATAACAGACTCTTAACATGACATCTGCCTTATTGGCCTACCTTTCTGAACGTCATCATCCTCATCATAAACCTCCAGCTTTCTAACATACAAGGCTAACTGACCACTTCTTCCTTGCACGTTGCTTCTGGAGTGCTTATAGTCATTCATTGCAGAACCCTTAGGGTCTGGATCCTTCAGAGGATCTGTCCCAAAACCTGAAGGGCATCTTTTTAAGTGGAATGGATGTGCAGATCTTTTGTGATTACTCACAGATGGGAACTGGAAGAGAGGAGAGAATATATTTTTCATGCCCTGGTTCTAACCCATAAAAACTTTTAGGCTCAGGAGAGGAATGTCTCTCATCCAAAAGGCACAAGTTGAAAGTTGTTTGTAGTTTCGAAATGCATTTTTTTTCTCTCCCACTTAGGATCTTTTCCCTTTATTGTCATCACCTTACCCTAGAATGTTTTCTTTCTTTGCCAGCAGCAAATCCTTATGGCTTAGGCCATGGAATGATTGATGGATTTTTTCAGAGAAATGTGAGAAGTGCAGGCATTTGTGTGTTTCCTGTGTTTTTCTGTTTTACAGATCAGTGTAGGTTCTCCACTGCTCTGAGAGGTACAGCTGAGTTTGCCATGGGAAAATCCAAAGCCACATTTTGGCTTTGTGTGCTGAGATACAAGTTGCTGGAGTGCAGATTTCGGTGTGTGTTAGAGTGGTGTCTAGGGGCCCTTGTTACTGACCCAGGTGCTGTTGTAGTAGGTGTTGCAGAGACTCAGCTCTTTTTGTCACCTGTCTCCTCTCTGACAGCTGTGTAGCATCATCCAAAACCTTTCCTTCCCTGTGCCAGGCTGAGTGTGTAGGTGGGTGAAGCTTGTTTGGTACCATGCAGGGCTACAGAGGGATCAGCAGAGCCTTGGAACTTCATGGTTGTTTCCCATGCATGTGATGTCTGGTTCTGAGTCAGGACCCTTCTGAGAGAGTAGGATAGGAGCTCAAATATGTATCCTTGTACCTCCTGTTTCCTCCTGGCTGTGTCTAAGTAGCTGTGGATTCATCCTTGCCAGCTGAGAAGGCAATGTCTATGTTCTTCCAGGCATGAACTCACAACTCCTGAATCCTGAGGGCACTCACAGAAGTATTTATATCTTCCAGTAGTTCCTTTACACCCAGGGAATGGCTTAAAGGTATGCTTGTGCTTAAATGATCTGCTATCCATTTAAAGTTCCATAACAGTAGTAAGTTGCAATTACTCAGGAACAAAACAAACAAACAAACAAAAAGGACTTTGGAACTCCTTAAGAATTTGTGGAAGTCATGTGGTTAGTTGGAAATGTTGGTTATGTTGTGGTTTTTGAAAGAACAAATAATATGGTAGATAAGGAGTAAAGTCTCTTCCCATGGAGGAAATCTGAGGAAAGAAATCTTGGAAACTACTGATCCAAGACTGGCTGCCTGGGCCTTGTCTCATTGTGAAGGCACAGATACAAGCTGCAGCAGTGACAGAAGAGAGTGCATTTACCTCAGGTGCTGGCTTCAGGACATTGGCTATTTCCCATAACAGATTGATCCAGATTTTTCTCAAGATCTGCACATTAGTTATTCATGGGAGAGAGCTCCATTTCATTTGGAATAAGCACCACAGGAAATCTTGTAACCCTCCAACAACATACTGCTAGTGACTAGTTGAGAAAAACAAACCAAACCAAAGCCACATGAAAAACCAAACTTATATGAAAAGATGTATTTGAAAATTCTGTATTTAACTATATTTTTGTGATATCTAGCTACTTGCTCTCTTCCTCTCTTTAACCTTGTTAACATATCTATCAAAAGACACTGAAGACCCTATTGATTGCTCCTTCTAGCACAGTTGTCCACAAAAACAAGACAATCAAGCAGCCTTTAACTCAAACCACTCAAGTTCAAATGAGATGTCTATTGCAGCATATGAGAAAAAAATAAAAAAAGGAAGACTTTAGTCTTCCTTGACTAATATTTTTACTCTAATAGCTCTGGAAAATTCTACAGGTATATGTTTCCAGGTATATGTTTCCATAGCATAGCAAAGTCATCAGGCAGTACATATTAGAGCAGATGAAACACGTTTCAGTGAGTCAGAAGCCAGCTGACATGAAATAAATTCAGTCTGAGGCTAAATAAAAGGTTTGGCTCTGTTATTGGAGAGTGAAGGTTATTATTATTATTATTATCATTTTATCTAAGACCTTTTAAGAACTCAATATATTGTGAGTCACTTTCCCTATTTTGTGTTATTTTCCATTTTCATAGTACCTCCCTTCCTGATATTAGCAAAGCAAGTTCCTAAGTACTGTGAGAAAGGCTGTGCTCCTAATGATAACACTGGTGATGTTTTCAGAGTTGGAAGCTTAATGAGGAAACTTGTTATGCAGATTCAGAAGGATCAGATAAGCTTCTACTTCAATGGGATCAAAAGTGGAGTCACATTTTAAGAAAGCATTCAATATGTGTTTTCAGATTTTTGAGTCTATTTTAGGCACACATGAAGAGAAGTTCAGCTGAGATGAATCATGCTGGGGTGCTCTGCCAGTCTACATCTGCTTAATACCTGCTGCTGCAAAGTTCTCCCAGTGCTCTTTAGATAATAATTCAGCTCACAAAAAACACTTGGGACTAACTCAGTAGAATGGCTTAAATGATAATATATATAAAGGGGACTTGTAATGTCTGCAGACAAAGAAATCTGTTTCTTACATGGTGTGAAGTAGTTAGAGGGTATAAAGGCAAACAAGAGAGGTAAAAGGGATGCATTACCTAGAAACATATTTGAGAAATAAAATTAATGGAATTTTGTAGAATTCACAATTCAGGACTTATTTAATCAAGAATGACATTTAATCAAGTAGTGATGGGTACACCTAATGAAGAGGAACTTCAAAACTATCTAACAATTTTGGTATAGCTTTTACTTTATGATAGTCAACATGACATGAACAATGAACCGCATTCTACTTCCTTTATTTTTCTGCTTTGGTTGTTGTTTTTTTTTCTTTTTTTTTTTCTTTTATTTTCTTTTCCCATTACATATAAGTGAAACATAAACTGTTTCAGCAGTTTTAGAATCAGAACAGGTAGCATTTGCCTGCAACAAAGAGTATAGATTTTCCCCTTTAGTGCTTTAGACTGAATACTTTCAATTCTTCTAGCCATTAATTTCCTCTGTTAATGGGCTTTGCAGCAGGTGGACAAGTCTATTATTTAGTGAATATGTTTGATTAGCAGCTAAAAAATTTCTGTCATTTTCTTAACACTCATGATATCTGCTTTCAATACAATATATATATCCTAAGTCATCTTTCACTATATATGCCAGACTTCCTGCTTTTTGTGGCAGCCTATTTGTTTGCCCAGTAATCTAATTTATGATGGATACAAAGGAATCCAGGGTTGATAGCAAGATGGGTGCCCTGATTTATTGGAGTGTTCTGACTACTTGCATCTGTGTAGGCTTTCCATGGGCAGCAAATCCAAAACTCCACATGGTTCACGAAGTTTGGCTGCATACCCCTGAAGGTACTCTTTAGTTCTGGCAGTTTGTGATAACTGTGTAATTGTATGTATTAATAATAACATTTGTTATATAATAAGCTTTGCTTCATGAGCTGTTATTTATGACTGCGTAGAGTTGTGATAATTCTATGGGGCTTTCATTGTAATTTTTATCAATTGTAGCTTCCTGAGGCTAGTAGATGTTTTGATGCCATATCTTACTTGTGAACACACTTTATATTAGTTCCTGCTTTCATTCAGGGCTTCACATTCCAGTGCTTTTACTGAAGCAAAGTTCATGTATGCTATTGTGTTGCAGTTGTACCCGGTAAATTTTCACCTTACTGACACACCAGAAGAAAACACACAGAAAGGAAATGAAACTGTTCTCCTTTTAATAGCGACTATGGAATTCTTCCTCCTTTCTGAAAGTACTTTGTGGCCACCTCATGAAAGGTACTATCTGTGTGACAGCAATAAGCAGTAAGTTATATAAGGAGCAGTTGATACATGCTTTGAAATTCTTGAGACATTTTTACAATCAGTTGTGCACCCAGTTTTTCAAAAGTGTTAAAGACAGAGGGAAGCATAATAATCCTTTGTAATTCTCATGTAACAAATGCAATGTTCTGTACATTATCAAATATATGCTGAAGACTAAGAACAGAATAAACCTAAAGGAAGGGATCAGAGAGGGGGCATGGGCATGTGCCTCAAGTGGCTTTTGAAGCTCTTTGTTTGGAGCTCTTGGAGAGGAAGGGGTGTTTGAGGCAGGGCTGGGGATAGGGTTGTAGGTGCTTGGAAAAGTGGGGAGCCCTTGGCTCTGGCTGTCCCTTCATCGTAAGAAGGCAGAAATTGTGGTGATTATTCACAAAAAGGAGGAACCTGCACTTTGCATCCCCTTCACATGCTGCTTTCTGTTACACCCATGACCTTTCCAGCCATAACAAATCCAACCTGTGACCATCCCAGCACCTCCTACTGTGTTTTGCCCCAATATATTTTATAGTGTTGTAATTTTTCCTCTCCAGCAATGGACCCCGATCTGCTGGTTTAATATTGGACAGAACCTAAAGTGAGATGCAGGGTGATTTAAATCAAAGCAAGCTTCCCTGATGCTCAGGAAGGTGTGTTGGAGCCCAGAGCCAATTGAGCTGGTTTTACTTATCTTTTTGAAATAATTGAGAAGCCAATCACACCGAAAAGCACGTGTGCAGCTGCCTTACTGCTAAAAATATTCAGGAGGTTGGGAAGACATTCAATATAGGAATGTATCTTCTCTTGTGGAACTTACAGAGTTATTTCCATAAATATATAATAATTTACCATAATGGTAACACAACACCTTGGGGAAATGACAGTACACATACATTAGTCCTGCTAACTTGACTGGGCATGTCTAAGGGGAGTAGCAGAGGAATACAACCCAGTCAGTGGAAGATCAGAGGTATTGGCATGAATCAATAGTTTTTTATAATTTAAAGTCATCAGATTGCATTTTACTGTTAATGAAACATGTGCAGATATGTTTGATAGAGTAATAGAAACCAAAATTTCAATTCAGGTCCATTTGAAAATTGCCATATACTTCTTGTGTTCTAATTTTATTGCTGTGCCCTACCTTTGTCTTTTTATCACATAGATTTATTATTATTCTACACCCACTGTAGTCTAAAAAGAGACAAAAATACTGAATCTATGCAAAAATTATCTCCTTTTTTATTTTTCTACCAGAAAAGCTGGCAATAACTTCAAGAATATTCATCATTTTGTAACTTCTTTTGTAATCTAAAATGTCATCCAAAATTGTTTATTTTCAGAAGCATGAGGGATTTGGAGAAAAATTCTGTTATTTTCTTCTCTCAAATGTAAGAAATTGCAAAGTGAAACAGAAAAAAGAGTTGTTTTTGTTCAGTATAAAAATTAACTGCTGCAAGTGTCTTAACTACCTGGCAACGCATGTTTCTATAATCTAGAAATTAAAATGTAGAAGTACTTTTAGCAATTTCATTAAAAATAACATTTTTTAAACAAACAAGTTTTTTAAAGTAACACATATGTATTACTGTAGGCAGGAAATGACAGGGAGAAAGAATTTTTACCAGAGGAAGTTAAAAGACCTGGGCCATATATGTAGTTCTGTTATTAGCAGGTGAAGATTAAGTTCTATTGCAATGTCTCCAGCTGAAAAAACAGGAATATCAAATACACACATAATTTGAAGAGCTTCAAGATTACAAATAGCAGTGCCTAAATGATTAAAGGATGTTGATATTACAATGCATCTTATAATGTGTGTTCCAGGGTGGAAACAAACAGTGAAATTCTCCTTCCATATTTCATTTGTTAAAGCCAGATCTAACAGTGGAACAATATTGTGAAAAGACAGGTCTGATCTAGAAACCCAGGTTTTTAGTTAATGTGTTATTAGTTCCCCAAGGTGTTTTGAGACATCTACTTTCCTTCTGACCCAGTGTGAAAACTGGCACATAGTCCTAATTTTTCATTCCCACAGAAAGCTAAATTTGTAAGGTGAATCACCTGATTGAGGAGCAAGTAATTGTTTATTAGAGGCTCTGAATGTTTCTTGAGATAGAGCTGGGTGCTTCATATTAATTTAAATGCATTTACCCATGAAAGTATCTACAGTCCTCCTGCCTGTCAGAATGGACTGGAAAATACCTTTTCCCTTTTCAAACTCAATAATGTTCCATGGGAAGTGTTAGAAACTTCCTGTAATTTCAGTTTTCTCCAGTGGGAAGGATTTGCTGAACCTGGTGAAAAGACAAACTCAGAAACCGCCACAGCAGCACGTTACGATGATGAACAAACATGACACCAAGTTGTCTGTATCTATACAGAGGTGAGGTAGTACAGGAACATGCACCAAAGATGGTAATGGACAGTACAGGAGAAATTAATATAGAACAAAAAAAGAAAAAAAAATCCAGCTACTTTTTATTAAGTCAAAAAACCCCTACCTAGAGTAGTTGAAGCTTTCAAGTGCAGCTTGGAGTTTGGGGACTGACTGGTTTTGTAGATTTCTTTCTGACTGGAGTAGGTGCCTTCAGATTTAAGTCTTCCCTTTGTTTTTGCTCACAACACAGGAAATGACTGGTATGTTCAGAGGCAAAATAACAATAGTCATTAAAATGGTGAAAAAATAGAACTGTGCTCTAAAAATATGGTTAATGGAAGTGAATGAGCTCTTTATCACAGAGGCCAGATTTTTCTAGCACATTGCTTGTACAAACACTTCTGTATGAAGTTGAATGCCTGACTCACATTGCTTTTTCATTGCACTTTTTAAGATGTCAAATGGGAAAAATAAAGGGAAATTTTGAAATATGTTATTCTTCAAATGTGTAGCAGGGTTCTACTGCCCATAATGAAATTGAATGTCCAAATAAAGGTAGGAAGAAATTAAAGATTGTTACTCTATCTCCTAAAGACATAAAATTAAACTGCTGTTTTACTAAAGTTTAGGCCTTTACATTGAGAAAATAAAAAGGCCTGTTTTGTTCCAAAAATTTTGAATTGGTTAGCTAATTGAAAATGCTTAAATTAAATGGTATTTCCTAGCAATTCCCAGGGTGTAGTTTGGGAGTGCATTCTTCCCTGTGAGCTGAACTGCTCAGGGGACTATACAGCCAAGAACATAATGAAGAATTCCCTCCTGAATAATGTTGTGCTATATGCTCTAAGATGAGCATAAAAATGGAGAGAGTTTGATGAGGTGGGTTGCACTTCAAGTCCTGAAAACCATTGCAATTTAACAGACTCAAAATGAAATCCTGTGCATCTGCCCTAGACTGAATTGGAAGTTTTCTTTTGCTCAGCATTTTTGAAATGAAAATTTTCAGCATATTTGAAACAAAAGTATTGGATTTTTTTATTGTATGCAAACATTTGATATTCTAGATCCTGTCTATGCAAACAGCAAGTGCTGAAATACAGATCTCCTGGACTGGACATTTGAAATTTGGTTGATGTTAGGTTGGCAAGTAGTCTGAGATTTAGTGATCCTAAAGGGGGAGTAAAATGTCTGCTGAAATATGTGTTTATTTATACTTCTCACTGTTGTAGAGGGCAAAGGAGACTGTATTCCTCTGTAAAAGGCTTTGCTAGCTAAATGATGGGGCTAAATGAGCATTTCTTTAGGCCCATCCACAGAAGGGCAAAAAAGTCAAGTTTTCAGTATCAACAATTAGACTGGCAATGAATATTCCCTGTGATATGAAGGACTTCCCTCAGATTTCTCCTTTGGGTCAACTCTGAGTGGACAAAGTAATTTCAGAAATGAAAAATTGAAGCCAGCATCTGAATTAAGTGACTCAGTAACTCCTGTTGGCTACAGTCACTGTGCACTTGCCTTGTTAGAAGACCACAGGATGTGCATTTCAATATGTTCTGTGTAACCACATAGTGCAATAGAGATGAACTCTACTGAACACTCACTAAATGTTGAAACAAGCAGAGCCAACGAATGCTGAGTATTGACAGAGTCACAGGCACTACAGAAACCAAGACTATGGCAAACATTTTCTTGCCTCTATAAACTGGAACAATTAAACTGTCAAGAAAATTATCCTTGTTTAAATTGTTCTCAGTAACACCACTGTATGTTTCAGTAACTTGATTTGTGTTCCATATAACCAAGAAGGAGAGTTCTGATTTATGTGTTGAAAACATATTAATCAAATGATGCTTTTTCTGCAAACTTAGCTGCTACCAATGCATTCTCAACTTCTTCAGTCTCAAATTATGCACTGAGCATAAAACCATAATTTCAATGAAGTTATGATAATTTATATCAGTTTAGTACTTTGATCCCCTATATTCCATAATCAGAGAAAAAACCCACAGATTTATGGAATTATTTTCTTTCACATCTCCTCAATTTCTTATTGCTGAATTTGTAATTGACTCATAAACCAGTCTGAATTAAACTAAATGTAATTACCGAGTCCTACCCCTACATCTGCAGCTCAGAGATTGCTTTAAGGGAACATTCTGCTGGTTTTTTTCAGTGTAAATCTACCAGATGCATCATCATCTCTAAATCCCCCTGTTTCTTCAGACACATGAGCAAAAGGAATTGGGAGTACTTTGATATGTGATATGTGGCCCTTAAGCCCCCTGGTTCTCCACTATAAGACATGTGCAGCCATCTACAGTGTTCACCGGGAAAATTATTGGAACTTTCTATAACTGACTTAGAAAGAACTGCCCAAAATAAGCAGAAGGAATCATCCTGTTTTGGTAATACAAACTTCAAATGCAATAACATATTCATTTGGGATAATTACTTTCTTTTTTTCTTCTGTGAGTATAAAAAATGCTGTAACCAGAAGCTGAATTTAAAAATATGAGGTACTGAAAATGCACTTACCTTTTTTTTGTTATTGGATCTTAGATATTCAAGGACTCAAATCAGTTTTTTACAGGTTTTTGCCCTGTGTTACCATGGTAGCTTGTCATGCCGTAGAGTTTTACCTATGCCTCTTTGTGAGCTGGGCTGCGCTTGCAAGCATTTACAGAATTTGTATCCTAGTATAAAAACTAGGCTACATTTAAATTACAGTATCATTTGGACTGGCCAAGAGTACCCTATCAAATGATTGCCTTTAAGCCAACAAGATTTGTACAATGAGACTGTTAAAATCTACAGCAAACAAAAGGCTTCATGGCCTTTCTTTAATGGATGAGCTGTTCAGCAGAACCATTTATTTGGGTAAAGAGTCTGGCCCTGATGAGCTTCCAAGCTTCAGAACATAATTGCAATATTTACTATGATACACCAGTAGGCAAAGCTAGTGAAAAACAAAATTACATCAAAGGAGAACATTTAAACTAGAAGGCAGGCTTTGTATTAGAAGTAACTTTCATTTCCTTTTGCGTAATAATTCTTTTGTGATAGTTTTGTACTGAGACAGCCCAATGCACTAAACTCTATGAACTGTAGAAGCTGCACAAATGTTATCACTTGACAAAAACTAATTCCCAGAGAAAGTCCCATGACAAGATAATTCACATTTCTACTGTTTTGAGCCATTTTACTAAAAGGGCGTTTCATATTAAAGATTCACTTTAGTCTTAATCATGTTCAAAAAGCATTTTTTCAAAGCTCAACAGAGAAATGTTTAAGTAACACAAAATAAGAAAAATAAATTTGCTACTTTATAACACAATGAAGACAGATTATGTTTAGATTTTTGTTGATTCTTCTATTTTTTCTGCTAATCTCAGAACTGTTTTCTCTCTGATGAAAAGGCTATCACAAAGTGTTAAAACAGCGTGCCAGAAACAAGCAGCAGGAAGTGAAGCTACCCTAATTCTACTATCCCTAACCTGCCAAAAACATCAAAAGATACTGCAAAAAAAAAAAAAAAAAGTAGGAATGTTAGTTTTTTTTTTCTTTTTTTAAAACTTTCACAATTGTGGTTTTTGTCAGAAATGCAAGCCAGATTTTGGAAAAGCTTAGAAGGTATGTGATAGAATATAGTTTGGAATAAATACAGCATATTCAGGAACTGTGTTCACACAGACAGGGATGATAAGAAAATGCTTCCTCATTTTCAGAAAGGTTAAACAACTAAATTTTACTGAATGCCAATGGCTAATGATATAAAAGAGAAAGCCCAGATTTATTTTACTCTTAAGGCAATATGGCAAAATTTCTTTTGGACACATGGCTATGAAAACACATCATGGGCAAAATAACTTCAGATTAAATAGATGCCAGTGCATTTCTTGAAGATTTTATTGTGTCTGGATTTTCTTTTTTTTATAACAGATGCATGTTGAAAATTTGCACTGTTGTCAGTAGCTCATGGAAGCAGCTATCTCTGGAGGCAGTCATATATCAGCTCATACTTGGGCTGTTCCTATTAAAGGCTGGGTTTTTGCAGTGTTTAATGACAAAAGAAAGGTCACACAAACATAAATATGAATAAAAATAATAAGAATAGGTTTTGTAGGCATAGGTTTTTTTGTATTGAATAACATTTACACAAAGGCTGCGCTACCTCATTTAGTACCTCTGGTGAAAGGTTGTGAAGAACTGTTTCCTCTTTTCTGGGTTGCATTTTCTTCACAGATATTTGAAATTTTGGATTTATCAGTAACATTTTAGAAGAAGTAAACTTGTCTGAACAGCTTGTTTTCTGGGAATACTGTACTACAGATCTAGATACCACCATAACAATCTCTTCTTTCTAATGCAAGATCACACAGGAGCTGTGTTGAAAGGCTCAATAAGAAGTTTATTAATTTGTCTTTATCAAAATAATGACTGAGATATGATTCATCACTTAATCTCTCTATTGAATACTAGATGTAAAAGGGTTTTAACTGGAAAGCAGTCTAAAGCACCCACAAGTAAGGACTGTCTGGTCTGGTCTTAACCTGGTGAAGTGTGTCCAATAATTTATCTGGCTTGGGATTCAATCTCTGTGAGCAGGATCAGTATTGCAACACTCAGTGATTATTTGCAAATAGTTGGGGTAATCATAATATTTACATAAAATTTTTTGGTTGCTCTCTGAACATTGAAATTCTTGCACAGGCTTTATTTTATCCTCTTCATGAGAATCCCACCTCGCCTGGCACTTCTAGCCTGTCTCAGGAAAGCAAATACTTAAATATTTTTGAAGATGCACTGTGCTCTGGATTGCCTTTCTTGTGCATCCACAAACAGTGTTTTACATGATGACCAAGAGGAAAAGTGATCAAAGACATCTTTACACATACCAAATCTGAGCACATTTGAGCAAACTGAGATTCCCAGCATGCTCCTTCTGATAGCAGAGACAGCATGAAAGACCAAGCGTGATGTATATCTTTCTAAGGTGCATAAACACTGGGATGTGAAACTTGCTAAGTTATTGAAACTTGATTAGGTGATTGGGATAGGTGTTGGGTACATATAATTAAAGGGAAGAAACAGAAAAGAATTTTGTGATATTTTGTTGTAATAAATACATTCTGTATCACTTAATACGTTTCATCAAATGTCTGTGATTCTGAGTATAGACCACTGGATTAAGGTTGACAGCAATAAGAAATATTAATTGTTTTTTTGAAAAATGTGTCTGATATAGGGGAAAAGGTGCACCAGTCAGCTTTAAAGTAAAGAAATGGGATTCTTCATAGAAAGCAGACTTATTTTCTTAGGGGTTTTTTATTGGCAATTTATGTAATTTATATTTTCATTTTCTTTTATTTATGTTTGATTTTCACAGTAATATTAATTGTGAAAACAATTCCTCCCTCTATAGATTTGCAGAAAATATAACAGAGGTAGGATCTAAAAAGACTCTTGGAATGCAGGAAGTGCCACTCGCCTCCTCTATGAATATGTTGATGGTGCCCAGAAAGGATAAATGAGAAAAAAAGGAGCTAATTGCACTTGCTGGTCATAGCAGCCAGATGGCCAGGTGTCTGAGGCACTGTTTGCTGTGGACAGTTAATTTGAGTTGGTGATGTGCTGTGCTAGATCTGGGTAGGATTCAAGAGTCTTATTTCCGTAGGGAAAAAGGGTCTCTGATCCTATCTCTTCTGTGTGTGCCAGGGTCCAGTAGAGGAAGAGCTGTGCCTGAGCATTGATGTGGTCTGGTACCCTAAGCAAAAATGGTAAAGAAATAATGATTTTGAGCAGTAGTTTATCAGAAACTTGATGGAGGCATGCCCACAATATCAAGAGACCCCTGAGCTAAGAAAGACATCTTCCCTGTGAGAAAGCATGTCTGTTCTGCTTCCCATCTGGTAATGTTTGAATGGTAAGTGTCCCCAAACTTAGCTCCTGGGTTTAAAAGCACAGTTTATTTAATGTGGAAACAGTGCAAGCAAATCTTACTGTTTTCAGTTATGCTTGGGCTCCTTCACAATTTGTGTCTTTTCTGTGCAGATCCAGAGCTGAATCCAGCTGCTCCATGGACAAGCCATTGTATGGCTGGCAGCAAAGCCACAGTGGAGCATGCTGGGTCTCCCAGCAGGCTGTGTGTTTCTCTGTTTCAGTAAGTTTAAGATCTTTAAATATTTACTTGGCTTTTGTTTTGCTAATAGAAAATGGTGAAGCAGTTTGTTTCAAAGAGGCAAAGAATGCATACAGATGTTTGCCAGATCTTTATGCTTCAGAAATACAGTCAGGCTATAGAGACCTTGATATTCTTGACCCCAGTAACTGAAAAATGCTTCAGCTTTTTAGTCTTTGTTCATTATATTAATGTCAAATGTGTCTTCAGTAATCACACTACTATGTGGCAGATGGGGGAATTCAGACATATGGAGTTCAATTTCTTCAGTGAAGAAAAGAGTTTTCCTGGTGCAGATGCCATCAAAGACTAAAAAGTACCACAGCACATGCAGAATTATTATGTTCTGTATTTATGGCTGAGTTAGTCTTGGCAAATAGAAAATAATACCTGACTGGGAGCAGACCAAGTCCTGGGATTGGATTCATTGGTATGCTCTGGCTGCTCAGGGCTCCATCAGAGAGCCCAGCTGGTTTATGTTGTCAGAGCAACAAGACAGTCAGGAGTTACAAGAGAAACTGGGCCAGCTTGGGGGCTTCAATGATTATTATTTTTTAAATAAAATTAAAAAAACCAAACATTGTCAAGCATCACAAAGGCAATATTAGCTCTGTAGTTAATTTGATATGACAGACTGACTGTTCAGAGGCTGCTACAGTTACTTAAAAGCAAACTACTCTTGAATATAATTGCTGCAGCAAGTGTCCAGCTACTAGCCATGTGCAGGAATGTCCTTCACCATTTCTCTGCAAGCAACCAGGAACCTGATGTAGAGCCAGGATTTTCATCCTGGATTTGGTTAGGTATTTTCAGGCCACAATTCCTGCCCTTGCCATGCTGTGTGAGCAAGTTCCCCTGGCATAAGGCAATTCAGATACCAAAGTTCTGTGCCAGTCCCTGAAATTATGATATTATCGGTACTGAAAATGAGGCTGTGAGGCTGGGAAAGGGTTAGCTGCTTTGAAAGTACTGATCTCTGTGACACATTGAGGCAAATGTGTCACCTCAATCACAGCTTCAGTCTCCTGCACCCTTTCCACTTTAAAGGTAATTTGTGATTATTTGTGTTTATTTACAACTGATTATATAAATGAAAACTTCTGGCAATATTATTGTTTTTGTTCTTGCCTTAAGTTTTCTCTTCAGAAATCTCTATTGCCTTACCTACCAGTAGAAATTCTTGTGTGCTTGCTTCAGTTTGCTCCAATTCAAATGACTTCACTTGCAGACATGCTGTGTTCGACTGCTTAAAGCAACCTAAGTAATTTTGACAAAAATAAATTATGGACTGATTGCCTCAGAGAGGTTGGCCAGCAGATGTGACTGAGAAGTGTCTTCCAAATGAGGTCAGTCAAAACCTTTAGCATCTTTAGCCAGCATATGGGCCAGAGGACTGTGTGTATGTACACACTGGCTCATCAAGCCTTCTGGTCATCTGCCCTGTGCCAACTGCTGGCCTCTGCTAGGGATTCAAAGCCCTGCTGAAACAGAAATAAAGGCAAACAATCTGGTTTCGATCATCATGCAAAAATCTTCCTGCAATTATTTTGCAAATTATCATCTCTTTGAATATTAACTTATCTCCACGCAGGGAAGACCAACAAAGACAATATTGCCAAATTTTGCAGAAAAAATACCGTGGATGGTAACTGCATTAGGTCTAGGTGAGCAGAAGAGCCGAGAACTGCTGTAAAGCAAATCCCCTGAACAGAAACTTTAGAAGACAGTATTACTCAGAGAAGTATTGTCTCTTCTGTATCAGATACCTGAGTAACAGAAAAGATTTTATGATTTTTTCCAGTTAGTTGGATTCTTTTGCTTAGTTCTTAGATTTACAGGAAGTACGTGCTTAAGAACCCCACTTTTTCTATGCCTGAAAGGTTCATAGCCTCAATTCTATGATGTACTCACTACCATCCTGGTTAGCTGAGTCCTACCAGGGACATTGAGGAAGTAGTCACACCCTTAAAACTGGCCCTGTAAAGCTGGAAAATAGAGAAAATGTGGTTATGTCATAGTTGACACTAGGATAACAAAGATACTGCTATGGGTTGCTATTTTATAGGCATGCAGACAAGAGTATGAAAACCCTTGTTTTATTTTTTGTTTTGTTCTTGCTGATTAGTGAAAGCAGAGGGTGAGATGACCTAGTGATGCTTGAGATCGGATCAGTAATTGAGACAAATTCCAGACATGAAAGGACTGCCTGATGCTTAGAAATCATTAAAGGCTGAAAATTACTCTCTGTGAGAGAGGGCTGCAATGAAACAGTTCTTTGGAAAATAAACAAAAACTTTAGAAATTGCTTTCAGAAATTCTGCTGTAAGGTTGATTGTGCAGCTGCTGGGTTTGTAAACACTTAAGTTGTATGCCAACAGGCAGCAAAGGGCAACTGATCTTGCTTCTAATTCTGTGATGATCAGCGACTCATTAATTGGCTTTGTAAAATTAAAATCTGGTGCTTATTTTTACTAAGCAGAATGGAGTTACTGCTGATATTACTGTGTAATGTATGCAAATAAACAAACGTTACCTTTTGTGGAATACAATTTGTGAATGATTTTTTGGCATTTTTTGACTCATTATCCTAATCCCAGTGTATGCAAAAAGTCATGCCTAAGAGGGGTACATTTGTTTTGTGTTTTGCTTTCTGTTTTCTTTTGTTTTTTCCATAGTTTCCATAGAGTGAGGGCTTTACACTAAATCCTGATAAAAATGAGTTTTGTAGTGTGTCTGTTCTTTGATGCATTTCAAAGAAATATCACCAGGAACATTTTACTTGGTGAGCAGCTTATGAGATCTCCTGCAAAAGTGTTGCAGTTCTCAAGAGAGCTGATTAAATGGGAGGCATCACTCTCTTTTAGAAATAGAAGAGAGCAGTTGATGTACTGCAGGACCTAAGTTATAGGGCATTACTTCCTCTTTCCTGCTGCAGGTTTTTACTTAGTTCCCTTAATAGCTCATGTAGCAAAAACACTTGCCAACTTATGGTAGGTTTTACTGAACCGGGAGACCTTGGAATTAGTCTGTGTTGGCTGAAAACAGGGCTGGTAAGCTGTGATGGCCAAGCTGACCATCTGGTTGGTGGCCACCTGGCTTTCACACTGTCAGGAATAGTGTTGTGCCTGTCTGTGGAGCCTGGGATGCTGCAGCAAGCTAAACTCTTGTGCTTTGTCTCCTGATGGATGTTACCTGGGGATGGGCTGGGGCAGCAGCTTCAGTCAGTGCATGCACTGGCTGCCTCTCTGTTGCCACAAAACAGGCGAACCTCACTGCTCACCTTATAGTGTGTTCATTTTTATTTCTCTGGAAGTAACTTTCTTCTGGAATCAGGAGAGACAGCACTAATAAAAAAACATTTTTCCTTTATCCTTCCCCCTTCTCATTCACTTGTCCTAGCTTTTTCTTTGAAGTGTTACAGTTTGTCTAGGGCCTCTTTGTAACTTAGGGACAGCATTATGTAGAGATCTGCTTATCTCTTACTTCCTTAACAATCAGAAATCTTCAAGACTTCCTGACACTCACTCCAAATCTCCATCATAACCACAGTGACTTCGAAAACTATTAGCTCTCCTGCTGTATTATGTCAGGTTATAATGATATAAGGAGTGTAGACGTCTTTTTGCACAGGAGTTTTATGACCTGTAGAAGGTACAGGAACTAAACTAAGATCTTCATTATCTGCCTCCTTTCTAGCAGAACCCTAAAAGATATTGTCATGGGGGGATTCTCTGGGAGATGTGCCGTGGTAAATTTTGCCACAGTGGAAATTCAGTTCATTTCTCAGCATGTTAGTGCTTAGGACTGGGGCAAAGATCTACCTTGTGCTCCAGAACAGAGGGAAGGGCAGATAAAAACCCTAAGCCATTTGGCTGAAGGGTCAACCAGATCAGTTTTCTTGGCTGACACGCGTCATCAGTTTATCATTCTATTTCAATGAATAGCACTAATAACTCCCTAAAATAATTAATAATTAACCTAAAAACTTCATCCAAGAGCTGAAAGCAATGTAAATAGGTATTTGAGATTCTTTTCTGCTGTGAAACTGCAGTGTTATAGAAACAAGCAAACTGTGCAGCACAGCCAGCTGCTGGTAACCATGTGCAGCTTGTGCTATTAACACCTGGAAATTGTCTAAACCAACAGCTGCCTAGCAGGGCAAAATGGTCATACATGTGGATTCAAATACCCCAAATTGATCCTACTTAATTCATATCCATAAACATCCTTAACTTCTGAAGTATATAATTATCATACCATAAATGGAAATATCATATAATATTGTAATACTGCATCTGAAGCTAGTGTAGACTGTTTAATGTGTTTTCCTTCTTTGGAGGTTATATAATTGGCTTGTTTTTATTCAGATGGCATGATGATTGACAGATAGAGTGAATGTAGCCAAAATACTTGCACAGTTACTAGATTACAATGAATTCTGTTCACCCACCTTTGCTTTAATTTTGGGTTTGTTTCTCACAAATGTTTAGCTTCTGCAGTTTCTAGAGAAAACGTTTCCAGACAATGGATTTCAAAACAATTTTCCTGAAATTGCCCAGCACTTTCCTCCCTGGATATCCAGACAGCACCTGCACACCTTGCTCAGGGCCAATCTGTCAGGGAGGAAGAGGAGGCCCCATGTGTGAAAAAGAGACCCAGGAGCCAGAATGGATAATCAGCCTGGCATTGTAATATAATGTCCATTTATTGTGGGAAAGAAATGCAATTAATCTCTCCAGTCTGTAAAGCAGAGAGAGGGTGCAATTGTACAACAGTGACTTCACTGTCTCTAAACCTGTGCAGCTGGGTAAAGTTCAAGATGTTATGAACAATCCATTCTGCAAAGATCTAAAAGATAACCAAATGAAAATATTTTTGATGCTGTCACATTGTGAGTGGAGGAAAGAGCCAAATCAAGGAGTACCTTCATGCATTTTTGGTGCATTATTACTCACCTCTTGTCTTGCTTGCAGGAATTCAGTCAGTTATCTCTGCTTGTAAACACATTTCCACAGTTTTTAAGTTAAGCCTAAGGAAATCCAAAATGTTTTCAAGGATAAATTAATTTCAAAAATAATTAAATGATAAAAAAAGTGTGATAAATAGAAATAGAGGTATTACTACATATTTTCTGGTTTTCATCTGTTCTTTGACAAGCAGAGCTGACATTTAAAAGCAGCAATGGCCAATCCCATTTCCTTGAAAATCAATCCAAAACCTCCAAGTCCTGTTGCAATAACATGAATTCAGGAGAGGATTTTAATTTCTGTAAACCCCAGAAGGGCTTCTATGTTTAATTTAAAGGGATAGATGGCAGGATTTAAAGTTTTTATTGCTTTTAGTACACCAAGTTCTAATTAGACATTATAAATTGTCTGTAAAACCATGGTTAGATGTTTGCACATAAATTTAAGTATGCTTCTATTTTTTCCTCAGAGGTGTTTGTCACTTTCCTCTCAAATTCCCTGCTGAAGTAAATTTTTACTTCATACAGCGAGAATGATTGAAAGCATATATTACACATTTTATTTTATATATTTTATAAATATATATTTTAAGAGGAAGAAAGCCTAGTCATTCTTTTAATAGCTCAAATGGTGGCACTTTTTCTTTCAAAAGTAGCTGGCAGCCATCCAGGCACTAAATGGCTGAGTCCTTTGGTGACAGTCTAGGGATGTCGTGGTCCATGAGTGCTTTAGGGAGAATCTGACTAAATAAATTCTTTTGCCAAAAGTGAAACAGGTGGTTCCCATTGCAAAAGTTTGTCAGATCTATAGCAGACTTAATAAAGAGCCCAAGTGGCAGTGGATTGAAAAAAAATGAGGTTTAGACTGAACCAGAAAAACACACCAGGCTAATGGTTGCAGTGATAGTAGGAAAAGAAAGTTCTTTGACTTCAGGTCATCCTTAAACCTCCCATGTACTCCCTGGGCCATCTCTGTGAATCATGCAATCATACCTTCTGAGATATTCTAGATGTACACCTGTAAGTAATCAGTAATTTTAGAATGTGATGGAAATAATGAATTTAGAATGCCTAACAGCAAAGACTTGCATAATTTAAAAGTAAAAGAACTGCAAAATTCATATTTTTTCTCTTCCACTACTACATCATTTCACCTGGTTTCATAAATTCTGCTGCTTGTCCAGAGGCCAAAAAACATTAAAATTCCAGGTTCACTGCACGTAGGACAATGTATATTCACACAGTCACAGTGATGTATGAGGATGTAAGCCCATTCTTATACTGTCTGATATCCATAAAAGTTAGATTAATTAATTTTTTCTTACATCTTTTTATTTTGAGACTCTTTTAAACCAATTTATGTAAATCACCTAGAAATTAAGTATGCTCAATTATTTGTTCCATGCTTTAAATCTGTTCTAGTCTGGATGCATTTATTAATCACTCTTAATCCCTATGAAATGCTCGACAGTCTCAGCAAATAATGATATATTGTGGATATAATTGAAGCTGAAGTAAAAATATTGCTTTCTTTTGTAACAATTATACCATGGGATGACTAAATGTTGACCTCATAACTAAGGGAAGATTGCTATTGCTTTATATCAAAATGGTGCTGAAATTGTTTTGCTATAGCTGTGCTCTTCATTGCCAAAGTCATATCTATCTTCTCTGTCTTACCATCCCGTTACTAGGTAGTGGTTTTAATAACCAGAGAAATAGACTATCTTCATGCCACACCACTCTTTAGCTCTTACTGAGGAAACAATGAAATGGGACAATATTACAGCATAGCAGTATTTGTATTCTACCAGTAGTTCAGTGGAACTGTTCTTACTTTCTTGGCTCCTGAAAGGCCAAGAAAGCTGTTGTGTTTTTATTTCTAATTGCAAGTGTTTCCTCTACCTACCTTCTCCCTGTGATGTCCATGGAATTTTACAAGTGCTCCCAAACAAGAGCAATATTTAGAGAGTTTATTTATTTTTAAAAATTCCTACTCTCCTTTTCAACCCTGCCACCACTCTTGATGCAGCTGATCTGTGTTGGGGCTCTTACCAGGGTACCAGGTTTAGCTACAGAACTGAGACACAAGTTAAAGGAGAGGTACTGCACATGTGGAATAATTTTTACTATCTTGGTATTCTTCCTGCAATGACTTTGTATAATTTTCCTCAGGCAGAGCAAGAGATGTCTGTGGAAGCTGTTGTTTTTGTGAGGCAATTTACAATTTTTTGGGAGGGAGGAAATTTTTTAAGTTTATACTTTCTAGCCTTGGATTTCAGTAACATATGTTGAGGAAAAAAAATATTGCAATTCTTATTATGCTGAGCTAGGGTTAATCTGGGCTCTGCTCAGCTTGCTTTATTTCAAAATCAACTGAAAAGTGGTATTAAGGAAAAGAAATTGAAATATAATGAATATGTATGTATAAAAGTATCACAGCCTGAGACATGCAGTTGGAAAAGATTTCTGGTATACAAAATACTCACTTATATACAGACACTGATACCAAAACACATAAATCATGGGCTGCAACATGAAACTTTTCAACTGAGCCTTTCTTCGATGTCCCAGGTCCTTCCAAAGAGCACCTTTGCTTTTTTACAATAGGAAAGCAATCCTGTTAAAACAAAACTTCTTTCAGCCATGGAGTCTGTAAAACCTCTTGATTTTCTGTCTCACTGACACCTGCTTCACTTCTTTAAGTTGCATGGCTTTACCTGCAGGAGAAGGAAGGGCTACAGTGCCCCAGAGGAAGGGTGGAGAGATGGTCTCTGGGTAGCTCTTAAGAGTGGTCACTCCTCTCTTGCAACAAAGGAAGACCATGAAAGGGAATTAGCATAAATCAGTAAAGCAGGGAAGAAAACTGAAGAAGACTTCTGTTTCTCTGGTGAATTCTCTTACAGAATGAGAAACTAAAAAAAGTCAAGCTCTTGGTAATGCTCTCTGGCATGCATTACAGAAACCTGTCTTATTTTTGAGGTATGATATATATTCAGGGAGCACATGAAAAGTCTTTTCCTATTACTATGCAACTTTTTTTTCCCCCAGCTTCCCTACTGTATCTCACAAGTAGTTTCTTGAAATTAATTCACTCAGCTTTCCCTAAAATCAAGAGAACAGCACGGTATTGATTTCATGCTAATAATTTCTCTGACTTGCACAAGGAGATAGCTAATTTATTTGCAGAGAGAGACATATCCTTAAAGCTGTTTTGATTACAGACAATGTGGATAAAATATTATTTTTGTGGCAAGAAAAATTTCTATAAATATTTTGATGAAAGTACATGGCAAGGAAAGTATTTCTTATGATGTTTAAAATAATTGTAAACTTACAAGGAAGTATAATAATCTCTTGAATGAGACCATTTGCATGCATTGTTAAAATACAGTGTACAGTATCAGCAAATTTGATGACACAGGACAAAATTTGCTCTAGGATGTATTGTTATCTACTATAAGTTGCTATCAGGATGGACTGGTCCTTTTTTTATTGGCATAATTATGCTTTAGTCAAAGCTGCATTTTCTCCCTCTTAATATGGGCCTGATACCTATTGAAATCAAAGTGTGGTGTGCTCCCTTATGCTTGGGACTTTGTGCTGTGTTTAGCTGTAGTTTCCTGGAGTAAAATGAGCTTTTCCCAGCTAGGCAAAGGCACTGCTACTGGGATTGATTGTAATCTGAATTTTGCACACAGAAGTAACTCACCAAGATCAGACAAACTAGTTTAGTGTCTGTGCCTTTAGCCCCATGTTAAAGCAGACTCTTAGGGTCTGTCTCAGCCATAGCTTGCTTACCCATGCAGTTCACACATCTCTGTGTCTCTTGGTGGGAGGGAAAATGGTACAGCTATGCAGTGTGGTTTTTTTGTCCTTGATTGTATTAGTTTTTCCACTTGTGGAGTATTTTGAGCCATATCTGTCAAGAGAATGTGGCCATGGATGCTATTGACTCTCTCTCTGCACACCAAGGCATTGGGCACCAGGCTCTGAGCCTCCGCCTCAGGCAGTACCCTCTGCCTTGTGCTCCAAAGGGCTCCTCATGCAGCAGTCCAAAATGTGCAAGCATAAATAACAGTTTTAGATGAAAATGTTTGCATCTGCATTAAAAATAGCATCTATTTGGCTCAAATCAGAAAGGTCTTTCCTAACTCAGAGAGGATCGTGGTATGGTTAATGCCATGTAACAGTCAACAGTACAGCAGAGGTACAATGAGAGTTGCTGGATCTGCACTTGGAAAAATGGTAAGTCCAAAATGTTTTCTCATTCTCCTAAAAAGAGGAAAAATGTCATGAATTTTCTGTTGCCTGTTGATATACTAATTTTCACAACCTGCTGACTGTTTTCCTTCTGGATTTTTTGTCTCACTATTATGTCTGCCTCCATCTCAAAGTTGTTATGTTTGGGGGTGGGGCTGTGCCTTGAATGCAGCCACCTGTACTGGAGTTTTCTTAACTCCCAGTGCAAGGCAGAATAAATAATTGGCAGAACTAACTTTATGATACACACCAAGAAACACAGATGCTCTGTGTTGATTTCTGAGGAATCACTAAAAGATCCAACCAGGCTTTCCAAATTCTACCTTAAGCCTCAAATTGCAAGCCAAACTCAGCTTTTGAAGAAGTGTGTTTATTTGTACACTTTCCAAGTCAAACATCCCACCCCAACTTTCATGGCTGATAGCAGATGTTATACCTTTCTAACATGTGCTCCAATATTTTAGAAGAAATAGAATTTGTGAAATTCTGCCATGTGAGGTCAGGCATTAGGAAATCCAATGGGGATGGAAGTGAAAGGAATTATACAACTTTAATTATAGAGCCTGCTGTCTGTGGTGTGAGGCAGCATCAGGGCAGCATAAACCTTTGAGAGAAAAAAATTCTGTTTAGGCTGGTATCAGAAATCGGGTGAAGATGGATGCTGCTTCCACCTGCTTCAAATTTTTCAGATTGGACAGACATAATTCATAATTTTAAATAGTCTTTTGACAGCTAGAACATGTGCTGTCATTTGAAATTATACCACATAACATCTGTATCATTTCATGTTAGTTTATCCTGGTTATCTTTAAATGAGCCATCACTAACCATGCAGACATGTGCTTCTACATTAGAGGACTTGTTCCATGAAACAGAGAGAAATGCTCCATTACAACATCATTGGTATATAATTTCTCTTTCTAATGCCTTTTGTGAAAACTCCTATTCTGATTTTTCTAGTCCACCTAAGTCAGATTTGGCTTTCTGGGGTGTGAAGTAAGCTGTTGTTCACATGCTGGTTTTATGCCTTAAAATTTAATTTTCTGAGCTTTCACAGATTTATTTTGTGGTGTTACTATATTGTTGTCAGAAATACATAGGTATTAAATTGAGGTTTCACAAAATCTCCAGGAATGCATGCTAGATGGATTTCAAATCATTCTGTTTCCTCCTTTATCCTCTTCATTAGGTTTTGACATCCTTCATTTTGGCTTCAATTCAGGGAAGCACTCAAGCAAGTACTTAACTTTAGGAATGTGCTTAAATTCAGCTATTTTTTTTGCTTTTTTTTTCTTTTATTAAGTGGAAATGCAGGCTAACGCTAAGTGCTTTTCAAAGCAAGAAATGTTGCCATTTTTCCATAGGGTGTCCCCAATGTGTAATTCATGTGCTTGCTTGCCACTTATTTTCTGTATTTCATGTAGAAGTACAGAAATCATAATTTAAAGGGGATTGGATGAATTCAAACCTGTTTTCCTATCTTTATTTTAAATAAATTTATTCCCTTTACAGGATTAAGAGACAGTTAAAAATTATGAGTAGAGCCCAACCGAGCTCTACCTTTAAAATGGTACTCCTATGCAGTTCTAACAGTGACACTTTCACAAGGATACTATCTTCCTGGGAGTAACTGATCATCCCTGGATGTCACAAAATTGGACAATTTTTTTAATATTCAAATTTTTTCACATAAAATTTGCATGAGAAAGTTGAATGTAGGCTGCATATTTTCTTCATCGCAGCTAACAGGTAAGATGGGGGAAAAAAAGCCACAAAACCAGATGTGGAACATTTAATAATCTGAATTCTTGCTGTCTCTGGAACCCTATCTTAAACATGGTTTTAAGCCTTCAGTTAGGGGAATTATCTATACAAAGTATCTTCAAAGGGTTCATAATTGAGAAATCTTGCTATAGTAAATAAGATTTTTTTTTCCTTTTTTAGCAGCCTAACTACTGAAAACAGGGAAAGACAGCAGTCATTTAATTCTTTTCACTCAACAATTTATGGTGGTAAGCAGAGCATTTATATTTTCTAGATTAAAAAATATTATTCAGAACTTTAGATCCTTTTAATTTCTTTAATCAGTTGTGATAGGACTTATTTGAAATTATTTTGCTGCTATATTTGATATCTTCAGTCTTGGCCTGTCTGTTCTTAAAATGCTAAAGTTTTGTAGATGATTATTTCATTAAACAAAAATTCTGTCAGTATTTGGAGGTGGTTCTAGAGGTGAGACACAAATATTGAGAAGAAACCATACTGACAAAATAAAATTACTGCATTGAAATATGTGTTATGATACTATTATCAGTAATATCGTAAGCACCAACATTAGCACCTCGAAAATGAGTTGTAAGAATAAAGCAAGCAGTATCATTTTATAAGTGTATGAAGGGCTGCACATGCATGGATGGTTTCCATTTAAGGACTGGTTGGTTTGTTACATGACCTTTTGAGATTTTCTTTAGTGGGGCATCAGAAATGGGAGTTTGGGGTGTGGAATCGCTCATAGTTCTTGAAGATGATGGAAAAGCATATGCAAAGACTGAAAAATAGACTGCACAACACATTTTTGTAGGTGATAAACAAGCAGAAAAAATCCTTTTCCACATCGTCCTGAATAAATCATGATTATTTAAAAAATTTAAAAATACAAAATATTACAGACTTGAAAAAAAAAGCAGAAATGTAATTTACAGATGTAAAGTACAATTCCTGGCTAGATTTCCAAACAGGGACAGTTTCTTTCTTCTTTTTTTTGCCTTTTTTTTAATTCATGAAAGCTACAATTTTATATATTTGTAGTCCCACATTTGATTGATTATTGGAAGATTTTTAATAGCAATTAAGAATATTCTGTGGATATCTGCACACATGCTTTTTTCTGTGCAGTTTTGAGTGCGTGAGAGCTAAATTGGTTGTATTCTTACAGATGATTTTTGAAAGCAATTCTGCAGTTTCATTGCATGTCCCTGTGGGCAGGGATATGCTCACTGCTCTCCTTCTGTACAGTCAAAGCATCTCTGGATACACAGAAATTAACAAAGACATTGTTATCCAGCCTCATTCTGCTCTTATTTAGACCCCAATTAACCTGCATGTAGCCATAGGAGAGGGATAATTGTTTCTACATGGCAATTCCTGTAGCCTGCTCTGGGGGCTATCTTGAGACAGATTCCTGTGTCTCTCTCATAGCTGAAGATGCTCCTGATGATTTCAGCAGATGTTGAACTAGATGACATTTAAAGGTCCTTTCCAACTCGAATTATTCTATGCTTCTATAATTAGTAAAGGTGAACATCCATTTTGAAAGCATCTATATTTATGGAAGAAAAATTGTACTGTTTAGGTACATCTAGAGAGTAATTACTTCCCTGTTTTGGGGAATAACTTGCATTCTGAGTAATTTCTGTAATTAATGAGAAACACAATCCCCAATGAATGATTTACTTCATCACACCACTGAGGGCTGTCTTTAACAGTTTTGCATTCTCTTCTGCTCCCAATTAGAGGATGCAGTGGTACAGTAAACAGGACTTGTTTGTTTTATTTTTAAGCCCTGGGTAGTTTATTTGAAGATCACTCTAGTGTAAACATTTTCAAGCAATCAATTGTGTATTGATCTCTTTCCCTTCAGGCAGAACTTGAGAAGATAATAGTATGTATGTATATATATTGTAAATATATTTCCATTGCAAACATGGATAATAACTTTAAAAGTACCATCCTTGTTCCAAATACTCGTGGATTTAGAACTGAAGTGCTGTGCAAGAAAAAGCAATGTCAAACTCAAAAAAAGATGTTGAAGTAAAAAAATTGTAGCTGAATAGGAAAACTGGCAGAAAATCGAGTAATAGAACAATACCTGAAGACAGCTTTATCCACTTTTTCAGTTGATGAAGGATAGTATTATTCCCTGTAAATATTGTCTCAGACACCATCCCACCATTGTGGAGGCAAAAGAATTGGTACTAATGAGCCTCAGAGATTGCTGTGAGAAATACTCCTTCAAGACTTAAAGGATGCATGGTGCTTGACTGAAATTATTCATGTTTACTTCAGCCAGGTTGTATCATAAACAAATGCAACTTATTACAGCATCTGCCAGCAAATACAGTGTTTGATTACTCTACAGAAGGATATTTGGAGACATACTGGCATTCGTATATCCCTAAAGGCAGCTCCTGAAACATGTTTGTTTCTAGTTTCCAGAACGCAGAATGATCAATAGTCTGGTCCAAGGAGCCAGAAGGAGGAAGTTAGATCTTAAAGACAGAAAGCAATGTGAAAGCAAATTGAATTACATGTCTTTCTTCCAAACAAACTTGATGTCCCACTGGCATGGAAAGATATGCTTGCTCAGTGCTACAGAAAATGACAATGTGCTTTCTGAAATGTGTTCTCTGTTATATCATATTCCAGAGAACCCAATAGTAAGTTTAACCGCCAGAAACTGGAGAAAGAAATTGGGTCTCCTGACACTTACAGCTATTATTCCATTCTTTCTGAATTAAGAGTTTTCTCTAATCACTAGTTTTTAAAATTATTACTATAATATGAAAAAGCATTATAGATTTCTGGATTAATGTTTTAGGTTCTGCAAACTAAGACAAGTGTGGCTGAATAGGTCCTGTGGGGGTGGTCAGGAATACAAGGGACTTGTGCAAAATGATTAATTGCTGGGGCCACAGTCTGCAGTGACAACTCTGCTCCTACAGGTAAGAAAATGCCCCAAATAAAACAGGCTGGGATTTTCCAATTAAAAGAAATAGGCATGAGAGATTTTGCTGGAAAAGTGCCATACACTTGATCAAATTCATCAGGCTAAATACTCTTTTTTATTTCCCCTGAAACATAGCAGGAAGCCTTTCTGCATAGGGCATTAGTTGGTACACAACAAACCTATTAAAGAGACAAAATTCACGACTGTAGGCAATGTGATGACATGGACTCCCTCACTGAAGGACAGACCTCTGCTGGAAGGTTAGGTACCCATAGCTTCCATTTCACCCAGAAGCCAATTCATATTGATAGATTGTGTACATTTTCCAAAAACACTGAAAGTGGGTTTCATCTCAATTAGCTTTAGACACTTAAAACATGTATGGGATATATCAGAGCTGTTCTGTTAGATTCCCTTTATTGTCAGCAGGGAGAAGTAGGTACCAAGAAAAATGATTCATCTGACCTGCCTTAGAAATCTGCTGAAAGACAAGATGACTCATACTTGAGCAAATTGTATTCCTTTCCACTGACAGGGAAAGAAGTTCAGACAAGTAGCCTGACTGCAAGTAAATCCAACACAGGAAAACAACACTGATTCATAAATCTGGAACCAACAGAAGTTTTGTAATAAAAGGGAGAAACAGCCTCATTCCTACAGAAGAGCCACATTTTCAGTGTGCCTGCTTCAGACATTATTAAAACAAACTCATACAAAGAAGTAAATCAAAACCACAAGTCATAAAAGTTTGAAAATCAACCTTTTTCATATATTGAAGGTTTTTTACCTTCAATAAAGCTATGGGAGATGAGAATGATAGTTTCTTTTTCAGAATCTTTATATATCTGAACCATATTACATTAGCTTTATGTATCTGAACCATTATTTGGCCACCAACAAGTTCCTTCTGAGTATCATCAAGTATAACTTGCAGCAAGTAGCAAAAATTAAAAGCTTCTTTGGAACTCCCCTTGTTTCTCTCTGGAAGAGTGAGGTTCCTCCCAGTCTGAAATCTATAGGGCACCACTCTAACCAACAAAGAGTTCACAATCAGCTCACCATAAGTCTTTCTGTTCCGATTTTTCAGCATTATAGATAACAATTTCCTAGAGCCTTCTTTGAGGAACTATGTAATTGGGTGAAAATATGCCTAAATCTACTGCCTTTTGTCTTTTTTTTCCTTTTTCCAAATGAAAAAAACAACCCTCAGTTTTTTTCTCTGATGACTGCAGAAAGCCATCAGAGATTACTTGAGTGGGAGAAAGTGCTCAGCCAGAATCAAAAGAAACACAGACAGAAGTCCCAGAGCTGCCCTGGTGGCCTGTAAGGCTGCCAGGCAGTCTCCCAACTCCAGAGCTCAGCATCATGCCTTGCCTAAGCCCTCTGTCATCCCCCCTATAGTGCTCAGCTCTGCTGCAATTCCAGCTGCCCAGAGTGACTTTCTGAGTCATTGCAGTTTCAGCACCACATAATCCTGAAAGGGATGTGAATGGAATAAGTTGAGACTGTGGGGGGAATGCACACATGCCAAAAGAAAAGGGAAGCCAAAATGGTAGGGACATGGTAAGTGTTATCACTGAACAAAAACATGATACATCCAGAAAGCTGAGGAAAGGAAAAATTGTCCTGGATGCCTCCACAGTAGCAATGCAGAGCCTTGAGTGTGACAGAGGGAGCACAACATTGACATGGATAGGTCATCACCTTCCCCACCATGGAGAAGAGTAACCAGAGAGGACAAACTTTCAACGAAAGGGAGGTGAAAGCTTCTAGCAAGTGATGATGATGATGGACATTCAGCAAACTTCAGGCTTATTTAGAAAAACTGCAGGAAGTTTTCAATAATTTATGCTGGATCTTCTTAATAAAGAGAAATGAAGCTTATTGTTGAACATAGTAATCACAGAAAAATGATGAAGAGTCCCCTTCTTTCTCAAGAATCTAGTAAAGGAGAAAAACCTGCCGTGCTGCTTTCTCACAACTTAGCACATGGGACCAAAATAACAAAGCATCGGAGGTGGTAATTTTGACCAGAGTGGCTGACCACAATATTGAGGCTGTGGTCACACATCCTGACCTAACTGCAGCAGAGCCAAGTGAAGACACTGCCAGCCCTGCCTTGTTCCCATCTGTTTATCTGCACTATTTGCTGGGGCTACTGACTTGTGGACCTGCTGGCATAACTACTCAGTCAAGTGCTCTCTGCTTCAATTAAAGCAAGTCAGATGAGCTGATATGTCATAAATATAAGGTCTTCTCTAGGCTGAGCTGTTGCAACTCACTGGGTCCTGAGGTGATCAATCACCAGCATTTCCAGGGATCTTGAACCTTACCAGCACTGCCAGGGATCTCAAACTTCAGCTACCTCTGGCCAAGTACTGTTTCTTAATGGAGAAAGGAGACTAACCCTTTGCCCCTCATGCTGCTGAATTCTAACATCTCCATGCTTTTCCCCTAACAACTCTCTCCCTACAAACTCTGCCTTTTAAGTCATGCTTAAAATTTTTCTCTGATTTTTCTGCTGCCTTGGCCATCAGCTTCTTTAGCTGTCCTCAGCCTGCCTCCTTCCCTGGTACTTTGTCCCACAATGTCCAATCTCCCTCCAGCAGAGGCCTACTCCCACTGTGTTCAGATCCTTGCAGCTGCTGTGCATTTTGACTCATAGTTCCCAGTGCTTTGGTTGTCTGCTCAGTAAAGAAGCTTAAATCCTTTTTGGCAGGGTAGCAAAGTGCATGGGTTCTTCAGGAAAACAGGAAATCAGCTGGTCTTGCTGTACATTGAAACTAGACACAGAGAATTGCAATAAGATAGAAATTTCAGTAACTCTCCAGTCCAGGAGGTATGGTGGGCTGGCTTTCAGAAAGGGACACTGAAAAATGTGCATAGGGAGTCCCTGTCTTTAAAGAGTCTTACCCATTCTTCTCTATGGACTCATCCCCCAGTGACTGATGGGTAATTCAGAGGAAAACAGACTGCGTTTTCTCTCTGGTCTGAGCTGCCTTTCCTTATGTCTGAAGTAAAGCTTTGTGGCTGACAGGCCAAGCCTTGTTGGCACCCTTCAGCCTGAGCCTGCTGATGTGGGACCAGCCTTAACAGGGTACACTCAGCTCCCAGCACTACACAGTAAAATTTGAAGTGGCAGAGAGATATATATCCTCACAGAGGTGCATACTGTTAAATATTACAGCTGGTTTCTCCCCAGAATATTCCTACACTGCTGTGTTGGTACATGTATCTTAGTTGGTATGGTTTAACTAAGAAAAAACACATGTAAATGCAACAGAAATCATCATAAAGGTACCACAAGTAATTTGTAAAACTAATTTTTTATCACTATGTATAATTAATGAGACTCAGTTTGCAAATACTTGTGTTCAGCAGATAAAACTATAGACTTTCTATTCCAGAAATGAGATTTGTGATACACACAAAGGTCTGAAAAACGGACCAGAAGTGAGGAAAATGTGCATTTGTCACTCATACCTCAAAAATGTTAGAAAAATACGGACAATGATTTTTGAAACGGGCTTAGTCTTTTAACAAAAATATTGAAAAGGCTTAGAAATAGATGAATGCTTTAAGGGCTTATTAAGTTCATTTTCCCAGAAGTTCTGAACTAAATTCTTCTGCAATTCCAGTATTATAGTAAACCATTTATTCTAAATACAGCAGGAAAGGAATATTTATCACCTGGATATTTTTAAACAGTCTCCCATAATACATTCCTGATAAATGAAGCATTGTGGGGCCAAGCTATAATGGGAGAAGAGCACAACCAATGAAAGCACTATTGTCCTTGTGCTACCTTTCATCTCAAACTGCAGATGTACAGATAGCCTTTTTTTTCCTTGGGAAGAAAATTTTCTTTTTTCACTCCGTTCAATTCATTTGCTTTGAAAGCACAAATACATCCACAATATTTTTGTCTGACTTTTTCATCAAAGCACTTATCAAAGTGAAGAGACATTGACCTTGTGTTCCTTTAATATTTCACTCATATTGAGTCACCACCTAAGCAATGCTGAGTATTGTCTTAATTCTCAGTTATAGCCATATTTGGCAAAGAACCACACTATAAAAATACAAATTTTAGAACCACTTTCCTATTACTAGAGAAAAGCAAGTAACTGGTTAAGTCAATAAATGGCATATTAAAAATAAAACTTTAAAAGATGTGCACACAATTAGGGTTCATGGAAAGTGTAACTTTGTCATTGATTTGGGATCTATTATAAATTTTAGCAGTTGTGTTTGAAGCTTGAGTGATCAAAGCACAAGCAGAAAATATGCCCCATGAGCCCTGCTCAACAACCAAAGGTACTTCAGCCAGTAAAACAAAAAACAGTTCAGCATGAAGAACTCTCATATTTTATTTTTAACGAATATGGGATCAGAGCAAAAATCATTGCTTCATCAAAGTAAGCTTTCAGTTCATTAGATACACAAATTTGAAAAACACCAAAAATGTCATACTTAACAATATACCCAAACCTATTCTCCCAAAACAGTAAGTTTCAAAGTTGCAATAATTCATTGAGAAATGCATAAGAATTCCATAGAACTTTAGAAAATAAAAGACATTCATTGGTTAGATTGAGAAACTCACAAATGTTGTCCAAGTTACATCTCAATATACTTTTCTATTAACATAATTGTTAGTCATGACATGGAAGACAGTTGTGCACATCTTGAAGCTAAAACATTCCTGGAATTCAGATTAGTCTTTGAACATGTGAGTAGAGTGCTTTTCGAAACAGAAATAAAAGATATGTCACTCAAAGCGATGAAGTTTTTACTCATCATCCCACACACATGCAAAAAATCTGTTATAAAATGAAATATTATGAAATTTTTAATTACCCTGACTTCAGAGTAAAATGAAGTAAAAGCAGATGGATAAAAAAAGGAAAGGTCATACTGTATGTGTATGAACCAATGATATAGCATAGATTTCTAGTATAACTGAAGTGTCTCTGATAACATTTTAAAATGAAATAATAAGTGTAAATATTTGAGGCAACTAATTTCAATGGTATAAATGCCCAAAAATGTACAGTGCTGCAAATATAATTGCTGCACATATTCAGGCATACAGTTTTCTAATTACATATGCAAACTTTTGCTTAAGAAGTACTTCAGTCAATATGGAAGAGATTCAAAATTATTCCAAACATTTAAAAATTACACATTATTTCCTGAAAGCTACAGTGAGATGTTTAAATACAAATATTGACAAAATTCTCCATTAAAAATGTAATTTTGAATTATAATATATTTAAAAGTAATGTTAAATTTTTCAGTTATATTAGACTTGGGATGAACTAGATTTTCTTCATAATCTCAAAATCTGATTGTTTTCTTGCCTCAAATACAAATTTTAAGTCTTCATCATGTTCCAGTTACTCAGGTTTGTTGTCTACGCCCTCTTCAGACCAAATGGCAACTGACTTTTTCCTGAGTTGGGACCCATAGAACTGTTGCACACTAAACATTCTGTTCTGCCTTTGGAAGTCTGGTTTGGTTTGTTTATCTGAAACAAACTTGGTTTGGTTTGTTTATCTGAACCAGCCCCTCTCATAATCAGAAAACGGACAACCGTGATCCTCATCCAAGCTGCAATTTTCCTCCTCTCCTTCTCCAGTATGGAAAAGAGGTTCCACATCTTCAAAACCAGCTGCTATGCTGTCACTTACAGTGTACTTTTATGGGATGGCCAGCAGTTAGTTCAGGCCTCTACACATGGCAGGCCATTCTCAATGTCCTTTTCAAAAACTTGATCCTGTCATTTAAATGCCAGAGCATTAAATTAATTAATTAAAGTTAACACATCTGGCAAACTGCCTAGTGAATAGTGACACAACTTTCTCCTGTACTAGAATGAAAATCCCTACAAAGGCGAACTTCCCTTCCTGGAACTTCCCTTCTCTTTCCAGAGCTTTCCTTCCTTTCCCGGAACTTCCCTTCCCAGGACTTCCCTTCTCTTTTCTCTCTCCCTCTCTCTCTCTTTCTTCTAACGTTCTTTTCTCAAAATCAGTGAAACTTAAAGTTGGATGAATTAGAGTTTGCTAAGTCAGTGCCTTGTGGAGTTTTTAACTGGATGTTGATTTAAAATTTGCTAAGACCTTTGCTCTCTGAAGCTTGCAAGTAAAAGTTTGCAATTCAGCCTCCTGAGAAGTTTGTTGTCTTCTCCTGCACTCCACCCAGCAGTGTCAAAGCATTTAAGCCCCTTTAAAACACTCTGGGTGAACTTAGGGTGTAACAAGGCAGGAGAAAAGTGTTTTGAGAACATTTGGAGTCTTGTACATTCCAGATTCTTTCTGTGGGCCAATTAACCTCCTTTAGGTCCTGCCAGAATGGAAGCTGTGTGTCTGGGAGAGTCTCCATCATGGCAGAGGAAGTGATACAAAAATTTAGTCAGGTATTATTCCTTTCTATTGACTCAAGGACAGTGTCTGATCATCTAAATGACGTTTTGCTCATCTGTTCTGCACTTCTGTGGCATACATTCATTGTCAGAATCATTCATTGGCAGAAAATGGTTAGGAGCATGTTTAATTTACTAGACATGGCTAGGAAGAGCATAGAGAAACTATGTTAGGTGGGGACATGAGGCTCATCTCCTGACTGTACAGTAACCCATGTCCTCAGGGATCTGTACTTTTCCTTAATTTGAAAAGGCGACTGGAACAGGAGGAAAAACAGCACACATGCCTGCAATGTCAAATAGCTCTTCTGACAAGTTTAAACAGGCTGCTTTAAATTGTAAATGAAGCAAATATCAGAACTGTTATGTTTCAATTTTTAAGATAACACAAAACACAGCATTTGCCATAGTGTTATTTTTTGTGTGGGGTTTTTCATGCTGAAAGTTTTCAGACAAATTCAGACTCCATCACATGAAAGTCAAACCTATAACTAAATTATGGAGACATTATAAGCAAATTAAAACCAGACTTCCTAATATAAACTGTTGCACCTATTTAACAAGACACAGTTCTCCAATGAAAATCTGTCTTAATCATTGATGTCTTTCAGGTCCACTTTTAGAAATAAATTACTCAGGCCTTTGTATTTTCTGTTCTAATGCTCACCTATTCAAATAACTATTTTTTAATACAATTATTTGGGTTCCAGCAGGATGGCATAGGGCTTTCTGAGGTGTTATAATATATATAAAAACCAAGAATATTAAGATTTTTCTTTAAAATCTTAGGAGTTATTTTTCTACGAACATCAAGACTCTTTGTTGTATTGCGATTTTATTAATAATCTAAATTATTATTTTATGGTCTGAAATGGATGTATCTGAGACTACTTGAGTGAATTAATGTAGAAGTCAAAACATGGCCAATATACTCTGAGCAAGCTTGCCAGACAGTAATTAATTCATTATATGTTTTAGGTTAAAGTGAAATTTTGCAATGTTTAGGATGAAAAATGAAAACTTACCAATGGCATGATTTGTTACCGTTTCCTGTAGACCCTTTTAGGAAGAAATCAGTGCTGCTGGCAAATCTGACTGGACTAGCTGACCTACTGAAAATTCAAAAGGCTTAAGGAGTTCAAGGATTACTGCAAAGTTCCTATGAATATTTAACCAACCATCCTGTCTGACTGATAGATGCCACTGACACTTTTAGAAATTCATTTATTCAAAGAAATGCCGTGTTGTTGTCAGAAGCTGATCTAATAGACATGTCCTTCTTTAAAGCTGGAACTTTGATCTGTGTTTTTTAACTAAGTGGAAACACTTTTCTGGTTGGAAGACACCGTGTTGTTTACTGGATTTCTCAGCATGAAACTGCAACCAAAAGGTAAGTCATAATCTTGCATATAGTTACAACAAATTTGAATTTTTTTTTTTTTGACTAGACAATGGCTTCACTGAATTTGTGGACTGTTACAGTTGCTTTAGAACATGGTATAGAAATATTTGGAATTTGTTATCCAGCAGTAAGCTGTCTTTGCAAATATTCCTCTAAACAGGTTCACTCTTCAGCTGTTACACAGTAAGCTGAATGAGCCTAAATATTTTTTTTACGGGTCAGAGGAAAAAAATAGGAGATATCTAAAAGCCAAAGTGGGAAAAACAAGAAAAGTTCTCTAGGGCTGATGTAGTTTCCATCTATGACTCTGCTGAGCCTCTGTTTTTTGAATCACAGAAGAAGGTTTAACCTGCCTCTTAACCTTGGTAAAACTTTTCATGTTTTGTCTTCCCCAACTCTCTCAAGAGTAAGCTGGGGAGATAGGGCCAAAGTGGAAAGGTGATTGGGTAGGTGCAGATCTTATCAAGTAACTGCACCAGGGACATTGGAAAGTGGGACAAAGCAGTTCTATTTTTATTTAATCATACACTCCTTTTTCTTTTGTTCCTCTACATTTTTTTATCATATTTGCTAAAGAAAAGTTAGACTTTCCACTTGGATTTTGGAAAGTCTTTAAAAAGAAGAGAAGACATACTTTCTCACTGTCTTGTATCTTAAGTATGGTTTATTTGAAACACATTCAGTTTCAAAGTCTGCTATTTTTAAAGATAAGTGTTCTCATTGTGACTTGCAATAAAAGGTTTAAATCTAGATCAGACCTCACCTGGAACATCGTCTTGTCTCCTGAAGGCCTAAATTTGATTCTGTGTTTCAAACTCAGCTACAACAGTGCTGTGTCTACAGTATCTACAGTATCCCTGAAGAGGGTAGATATTGAGAGATTTATTAATAAATAACCCAAGAAGTAAAGGAAGACATTATAGGCAAAAATCACACCTTAATGAAGTTATGACACTTCAGTTTGCAGTTATTGTAGGGCATAGTAGTCAGGTGGAAAAAAGCATTTTAAATGTTTTTTAAAAAAACGTTTAAAATATAATAAAGCTGTATTAATGTGGAGGGATAGAATGTAAGAACATAATGATAGTGCAGAAGGTAGTCTCACACCTGAGGAGTTGCAGCTGTACCAATCACCAAAGATTAGGAACAGGCCTGCCCTTAATAGGCCACAGCTGTGTCCAATAAGAAGAGGAGTGCTACAAAGGAGTGGGTTAGCTGGGTGGGGAAAGAGTTGGAGTTTGTTGGCCGTGCTGTGAAGGAGCTGCCCTATGCAAGGTCACCAAGATGGTATGGGACTTTTGTAATAAGATGACAACATATTAATATCCCCTATTGTGCTATTCCAAATAATTTTTTAATATATTTCTGCTTGTGACAAGTATCTGGGACTATCCTAGATTCTTTATTGATAAAATTAATCCAAAGAATAAAATCATGATAAAAGCAAATTTAGAACTTCTATGATGTTAAAGCTTTTGAGGGTATCTAACTTTTTTATACTGCTTGAAAAAGTGAAAATGCATAAATGGTTCTACCAGAACAGAGTTGTTTAAAGAATGCACTTGTCTCATGGAGGGGGTTTATGCAGAAAGGCAAGGGAAGGAAAAAATCTTTCAGACGTTTAATTAACTGTTACTCTTATAAATGTGTGCTTTTGCAGTAAAACACTCTTTCATGTAGCTAGAAGGTACTTTTAATTCATGTTCTAGTCAGCTGGAAGGGAACAAAAATTAGTCCCACAGTATTACAATGCTCTGTCAAGATCCTGAAGGATATTATGAAACTAAAAGTAATTAATGTGTTCCATGAAAAAAGTTGCTTTACAGTCAAAGCAATATTTGGTATCAATTTAAGGGACTAGCAGAAATACCTCTCACAGAACAAATGATATTTCTGATGGGGCATATCTGATGCTTAAAAGTAGTACTAGACTTATTATGACAGGCAGCCTGAAGGTCAGAAATACTTAATTCTCACTCTGTCAGCAACATTTTCAAGTCTGTTTTTGGCTGTAGCCTTGTAAGAGGCTCATTCTTTGCAGATGATGATTTTTTTTCAGTAAGAGGAACATGTGAGGGTTCCAATAGCTTGTGAATGCATCAGCTGGGGAGGGAAAATCTCACCTGTTTTCCTCAACTCAAAATTACAAAGAAAATAAGCTGATTATTTAGTTGCTTAAATTAAACAGACTTAAGCCACAAGAAAAGTGGGACAAAACCAGGCAAGAATATTCAAAGAACTATTGACCTTTCTTAATGTCTCCTAGGTTTTTACTGTGAATTTTCTCTTTGTTAGAAATTTGTTTATCTTATGCCAAATAAGGCAATTTTTCTTCATTTGACAGGAAGTTTCTGTAAAGTTTTATGGCTTCAATCCATGTGGATACTTTTTTTTGTCCTTGCCCTCTTAAAATGAGTATGAAAGCAATCCATCTTTATTTTTTTGTGTGAAATTCAAAGAGAATTTCTCTATTTCACAAGGATTGTAGGAAAGAAAAAGAAAACGCACTAGCTTGCTTTATTTTTCTGTTCCTCATGCAAAACTGTTTTGTCAGCAGTCAGAGCTACCTTAGAGTTCAGCAGAAATATAGATGCTATTTAATGTTCTTGTCTTGGACTCCTTGCGGTTTGCTCTCTGTAAAGCAGTGAGCCAGGACAGCTGAGAGAAATAGGTGGGAGCAAAAAGGGTAGCTAAAAAGGTTGTAAGGGAGAGGTGACATGAGTCAATGGTTCACTGGCCACACTGCTTTTTGTGCTTCCTATCAAATTTTAGAAAGAGACTGGCAAGACTTAAAAGCTGTAGGGGAGAAATATTCCTATTTCACTTTAAATTTGTTCCTCCTGTTACACATTTCTCAAGTATGAGACTTCCTTTGCTCCACCTTTCACTGTTCCTTATTTTCATTGAGTAGAGGAAACCCTCCAACTCTTCATAAATCAGTTACTCAGACTTGTGTGCCTCAGTAACTCTCAGAGGTGGGAACAATTCTGGGAACTTGTTGGACTGGATCAGCTCTAGGATGCTCTAACCTCTGCTGGTTTAGGGAACCATCTAACATATCCTTATTTTTAATGCATTCTACAGTCAGAACTCTGACATTTGAAGGATGAAGTAAACTCTTGTTCAAGATCTATGTACAAAGGTGGAAGTTTAAGTTTTGCAGCTGAAATCTCATGGCACTACTGCACTGAGATCTGAAGCTGCAGACAAGAGCACTACTGAGAGTTTCTGCCAAATATGGAAATAAGTTATTACATGTAAAGACAGCATTTAGATATATTGCTGGGACTGCATCAGGGCATGGCATCTTAATCTGAGTTATTGATGCAAATATAAAAGGAAAGAAGAAAGTTTCATAACTCTTTCATATACTCTTCAACATTGGTAATGATGCATTTCCTTTGGGAGTTTGTTTCATTCTTTCCCAAACCTAATGCATGACTGTATAATACTTATCAAAGTGTTAATGGCAGTCTTTCACCTCATGTCCAGCTGTCTGTATGAGGGATCATAAAGCTGCTTTTTCATTAATTTATGGGCTTTTGCATTAATTTATTTGATTTTTTAGATGCTAAGTCATACAGAAGGTTTGACTGTTAGTGTCAATGGAAAGAGGAAAGACATGATGCACGTAATTCCTCAGAATTCAGCTGCTGAAATATTTTAGTATATTTGGACTTAAATTCCTCTCCTTATCTTCATTAGTCTTCATTTCATTTGAAAAGAGCTGAGAAAGGCATTTCCAAAAGGAAGGATTAAAAGCTAATTTAAAAACACAGCCTCTAGAAAATTCATCTTGACACAAAATATGTAACTTTTAGCACAGATTGACCAAGAAGTTGCAGTATTCTTGTCTGAACAAAATCTCAGCTAACAATATTAATTTTATTTCTTTAAGTAACACATCAATGCTTGTTATGTAGAAAAACTTAGGATTCATATGTTGCTTCCTAAATCTAAAAAGGGCATAAAAATCCCATTCATATGTGTGAGTAAATTACTCTACTTGCTGTTTTAATTTTTTTCTTTAGGATTATTAATTTTCTTTAATAATTCTCATTTAGTTTAAATTTTGTAGACTTCCATCCATAATTCAAAATCTTTATCATGAACTAAGAAAATCTCTTAATAGTCTTGTCCCACAGAAATAGCATGATATTATTCACCAGTTTCTAGGCAAAAATGACAGGATCATTCTCAGGATGCTTTGTGGGAAAAAAAATGAGTTGTAATGTGTCAGAACTTTTGTACTTGGATAATAGAGAAGCTTAACGAATATTTGTTATAAAGAGAATATTTGATACCTGAAAGAAGTCAAAACTCACATGCCATGTGTCTCCCAACAAGAAATGCAGTCATTGCATGGCCACTTGAGTGTTGGGTTGTTTGATTCCTCAGTGTCTTTTAACAATAATTGTGTATTTTTTATTTCTGCCTTTTACTGCGTAATTGTATAAGAAGCTCCTTTCAACATTTTAAAGGCATCATGAGTTAGATTATTTGCAAGTAAAATGGCTGCCAAGCATTTGTTATGCAAATACAATTGATCAGGTTTCTCATAATGTTGTTTTTTAGGCATGTTCGATTTCTCTCACTGAGAATCAAACAGTGGGTTCTATGCATTCCTAGTGACAATTATCTCTTTATACAAACAGCACTGGACTGCAGGGGAAATGCAATAATAGCTTTAAGTAATTTATTTCTTCTGTCATTTGTCAAAAAGCCCTTGAACTTCAAAATGCTTTCCTTTGCGTTGGCACTTAAATGCTTCATTTTCCTCGCTAGAAAAAAAATTGAAATACTAAAACAATTCTGTAAAGTTCTTTAAGTTCCAGCAAGTGCAGCAAACAGATTTCAGTGTCAGCTTTCTGCTTTCAAATTCATAATTTGAACTGTGTGATCTCTTTGAGGAGCTCTGCAATATGGAATTATCACCATGTGATGCAATGAAAATGAACCAAAGGGGAATGCTGAGTATAAACAGCGCACTTCAATTTCTCAAGATGACACATGTTTGGAGAAAGCAAATGCAAATATTGTTCAAAACGAGCATCAGCTTTAAGCTCTCCTTTTCAGCCATGTTGCTGGCCTTGTTCTCCACAGGAGCGGCTTCCTTCTTCCAAAACATCATTTATCAGTTGCCTTTGTTTACTGTTCTTGACACTTCACTTTGCCCATGCTGAGTGATTGGTTTATCCACTGGCTTAAATGAAGGACAAGCCAGGTTAGCAAATACCTAAACATGGCCATGCTTCATTCAGATTTTTTTTTTTCTCTGCATTTGTGATCAGTCTTCACACTCTCTTGGAAGTCCCAGCCCAAAGGCTTCCCAAGGGATCAACCACTGTGTCTTGTAGGAGATGAAGGATCTGAAGCAAGGCCATCCTATTTTCCTTTTACTGGCTCACTGGTCTGTCTGAGGCTCTTCTATCCTTCTCTGGGAAATCTGTGTCCTCCATCAGCACTCAAGAAGCACAAGATATTTCTACAAAGCTGAAGTACTGTGTCAGCAGGGCAGAGAAGAGCTTGCTGCATAACAAAATGCTTAACTTAAGAGTCCAGGGACTTTTTGACAGTTGTGCTTCTGTGCTTCTTTCTGGGCTTGCAGATGAGCTTTTATCACATAACTTATCAGGAATGACTCCAACCATGAATTTCATTCCATAAAATGATGAATTCTTATTTGTCAGAAGAGTAAAGGGCATTGCTATGCAGGTGCATTTCCTATTGTTTTGCTGCCTTGCTGAAATTAATTTTCATGCTTATGCTGCCCTCACCAAACTTTAAACGTGCGAAAATTAACATTTCATCCAGTGCTACTCTGTGCCAAGAACAGGAGGACTGTTTTAGTAGATAAATAATGGATTCCTCAGCAATGAGCGCTAATGCCTGCAAACACATGAAGAAATTAGGTTTAATTAGCACTGTGTACAAGTCATTGCCATTTTTAAGCTGTGTAAAAGATACATCTTTAATAATTAGTTTATGTACTAATAGTCTAGTGGTGTCTGTGGGTGTTGGGAGGGCTGGCAGCAGAGCATCCTGCTCCTGGTACATCAGCCAGGGTGCAGATTTGCCTGGGCTGTCTTGGGTCAGGGAATACAGAACAGACTCCAAGTGCTGTGTATCACTAAGCAAGGTATTTGAGTACAGATTCTTTCCTCCCCTTGACGGACACCAGGCAGTGAAAAATTCTGTAAAACTGTATGTGTGGGCTCCCCTTTTGATGTGCTTGTCCTGGTGCTGACCCAGTTGCCACACGGATGCCTTGAGGGTAGCAGGGAAGAGTGTGAAAGGAGGAAATGGTGATATTCTGACTCAAGTTCAGGAGGGCAAAAAGATACTGTAACTTAAAACAATATTTTCCCCCTAGTAGCTCACTTTCCTCCTCACTGGCTGTTAGGGATATTTTGAATAGTAAGGCAGAAGCAGATGTGTTAGTGTGCCTTGCTCACTGCAGTTCAACCTGTTGTACTGGTATGATTCCAGCCTTCCTTGTGGTTAAAATCACATGGCAACTGCTTACAAATTTTCTTTTTTTTTTTTTCTGCCACTGTTATGGCAGGGGTGCTTGGCAGGAACATGGTGTGGACAGATGGGACAGCAACCTCCTGAACTGCCCTTTCTAAATTCACAGCATCCCATGACTGTGATTACTAATGGAATACATGGCTTGAGATCACTCAGAAGTTCAAAATAGTCTGCACAGGATGCAGCTGATTATTTTTCCATCTTCTCCTCCTACTGGCAGTCATCAATATGTCTTGCAACCAGATATAAATTACTTGCTTTTCTAAACTGTTTGATTTAAGCTACTCTGCAAAAGGGAAGCCTAGCTGGCCTGTTTCTCATAGACACATGACCTAATTTTTCTGTCATTTTATTTTGATGATTGTCAAATTGAAGGACTTCCTTCAGTACACAATTTGATGGGGCCAACACAGAGGTCTGCTTTTGCAATGGGAAGTTTAAAATAAGTGATAAAATCCAAGATCATATGTGAAAGATAGATTTAGAGTGGGATTCTAAAGTCTTTTTTTGTTGTTGTTGTTTGTGGTTTGTTCTTTGGTCTTTTTGTTTTTTGGTTTTTTTGTAATTGAACATTACAAAACTAAATTATAAAAAGAAGAGATGAAAAAACAGAAGCTGTCAATGAAAATGATGGCAAGACAGAGGAGGATTTCTAAAGGCTTTGCCAAAGAAACAGTTGGAGAGAGAAAAAGGGAATGAAAATTAGAAGATGGTGTCATGGGCACCAACAGAGAGTAATATTTTGGGAAATGGTGTTTCTGGGTAGTACTAAGACAGCTGACAGGTCCAGATGGATGAAACTGATCAGGTTTTGCGGTTTGGTGAAGAGAAATCCATGCAGATTTGAGAAAAAAGCAAAAAAAGGAAGGCTTTTGATGATTATGAATTGTAATTGCAAAGTGCCTAAAATGAAACTGGAGAATAAAGTCTCCAGGAAGAGCAAATTTACAGGTATGAGAAAAAAGGTGGAATGACAGGTATAGATGAACTGTGTCTGTGCTAATGTGGCTTACTAAAAAGGGTGAAAAATAGCCTGTGATGAGGTAAAGACTAGAAGGTATTCAGTGCAGGGATGCAGGAATGGGTTAGCCTGTGGTAAGGCAAACTGTTCTTGTCATAAAATCTATGACCACTGTGAAACAGTTCTTGGAGCAAGACACTCAGAGTGGAAAATTGACACATAAATTAATGAGGGGAATAAGTACCAGATTTCTAAATATGTGTCAGTTGGAAGTGAAGGAAGACAAGCTGAGGATACATAAAAAAGCCCAGGTAATGTTGGGGATGTGCTGTACAAAAGCAGCAGTGAGGACTGGGAAGGTGGGCCAGTGCAAGGCAGCAGAGGTGCAGGAACTGCTCTGTGCTTCCCTGCCAAGCTGAAAGAGCTGTGCAACCCAGGGATCAGCAGGACTGAGTGTGAAGAGGTGTGTCCTGGAGGCAGATTAATCCAGGATTTCAAACTCTCATACTCTATGAAAGTGTTAGGATTTTATATAGCTATATAAGTATATGCCTACTTTATTATTATTGTTAATTAATAATAATAGTAACAGACACTGCATTTAGAGACTATACATTTCAGTGAATCTCACATCAAACTTTAGAAAATTAAAAGTAAAACACAGTCATGTTGAAAATGTAGTAAAGAATTGGCAATACACCTTCCTTGACCTTCTGACTACATGTCACAGGTGGTGTTTAAAATACAAAACCATCTGCAGAGGGTAAACTTCTTCTTGGTCTGCAGGGTCAAGATGGAACAAGCACATGTATTTAAGGGGAAATACTTTTCACTGTATTAATAAAAACAGTTGATGATACTGCATCTCAAATCCCATGTCCAGTTTTTGGTCCCTCATTACAAGAAGGACATTGAGGTGCTGGAGTGAGTCCAGAGAAGGGCAGCAGAGCTGGGGAAGGGTCTGGAGCACAGGTCTGGTGAGGAGTCACTGAGGAATCTGGGGTTGTTTAGCCATAAGAAAAAGAGGCTTGGGGGTGGCCTTATGGCTCCCTACAACTTCCTGGAAGGAGACTCTTGCCAGGTGGGTGTCAGTCTCTTTTCTCAAGTATCAAGTGACAGGATGAGAAAAAGTGGCCTCAAGTTGTACCAGGAGAGGTCCAGACTGAACAGTAGGAACTTTTTTTTTTTTTTCCACAGAAAAGGTTGTAAAGCAATAGAACAGGCTGTCCAGGGAAGTGATGGAGTCACCATCCCTGGAAGTATTCAAAACATGTGTGGCTGTGTCACTTGAGGAAATGGTTTGATGGTGAACATGGTAGTTATATTGTTGGCTGGACCTGATGGTCCCTTTCAAACCTCAAAGGTTCTATGACTTTTAAGTCCAGGAAATCTTGATTCACAAACATCAGCTGAAATTGAAAATACCCTAGAATCATAGAATAACCATAAAATGTTTAGGGTTGGAAGGACCTTAAAGATCATCTAGTTCCAACCCCTCTGCCATGGAAAGGGGTGCCAGTCACTAGATGAGGTTGCCCAGGGCCCATCCAGGTCTTGAACGCTTTCATGGGTAGAGCACCTACAGCTTCTCTGGGTAAATTCTTCCAGCACTTCACCACCCTCTGAGCAAAGAATTTCTTCCTGACATCTAAACTAAACCTGTCCTCTTTCAATTTAAAACCATTGCCCCTTTTCCTGTCACTATTTGCTTGTATAAAAGTCCTTTGACCTCCTTTTTATGAGCCCCCTTAAAGAACTGGAAGGGCACAATGAGGTCTCCCCAAAGAATTCTCTTTCCTCACGTTGAACAGAAGCTGACAAACCATACCATCTCAATATATATGTAATAAATCAAGGTCTGGGGAGGACAAAACCTGTGGGTGTAGACAGTTTTAAGTACCAGATGATTCAAGTATGGTTACTGTGATGTAAATAATGACTCTTTTGAAGGCACATTTTTCCTATGGTCCTGGATGTTTCCAAATGCATGGGTAATGTAATAGTTGTTTGCTTAATATGTTACATCAAAAAAGCTTCTGAAGCAAAGCATTCCCTATTCTTCAATGTTGTCAGTAACATCTCTCATTTTTTTCTTTATTATCATCACCAAAATTAATTCAGTCCACATTCTGAAATTATTCCAGAATGCTCAATCATTTGGTTTTGCAACTGATTATATGGTGTCTCAGAAAACATGAATGTGTGAGAAAAGAGGATTTTTCAGAGCGCTTCAATTTGTCTAAAATATTTGCTCAAAGTTTACCAGAAATTAAAATTATATGTCCAGAACCTTCTGCATTTAGAAGTCTTCTGTAAAATTTGTCAAGCACTTTGATTTGATGAAAGCAACAGCAGTTTAATAAGGCCAGACCAACAGACAGGAATGTACAAAACCAGGCCTAATAGCTTCAATTTACCATTTTTCCCATGCTCATTAATGTGCTCGACTTTCTTCTTAGAACAAGCCCAATGTCAGTGCAAAAAAGACCAACACTGTGATTTTCATTCAAGGAAAAGCTAACACAACCCATGCCTAACAGGTATCAGAGAGTTCCAGGAGTTTTGGCTCATATTTCTGTGCTTGACTCCATTTAGATAAAATTTTGGTTTAAATTAATTACTTGATTTATACCTTGCCAAATACTTGCTTTAGAGACTCAGCATGACATGACCTCAACATAGCAGAAATATCCTTTTATAATTTTTTCACGTCTATAATAGCAAAAAACCCAGCCATCAGCATTCTGCTTCAATTCAGACAACAGGTGAGAAAACAGTGAATTTTTATTTTGTGATTTTTGGGCCCACTTACATCTTATACCATCCTGATTACTTCACATTTCTCAAAAGCATAAGGGCTGGGCCCATTTTTTGTAGCCTTCACTGCATGTCCAGATGGTAAATCTTGCATTTATAGAGATCAGAGCATGACAGGCCATTTTGATAGCTGACACCAATGAAATAAAAAAGTATCCAGCTGTCCCTCCTTTCTCCCTTCGGTCTTCTAATTCCACCTCCTACATATATGAAGAAAGAAAAGTGATGCAGGAGCTCATGATTTCAAATGTTCTATTTGACTGTCTTTGTGTCTGTGCTTCCAATGACTTGATAAGCTTGAGAAATGCTAAATTTTGGGAGAAAAATTCATATTTTGTCATGACTTACAAATAACATATGCCCTTTGTATATTAAAATCAGAATATTTCAGTGATGAGTTGGATTACTAAATTTAGTTTCTGGTTAAATTAACTCACAAATTTATCCTGAACTTTCATTAACTCTATAAATTAATGATATTGCACTTGTCCTCTTATGCATGGCAGTGCAAAGCAAGACTTGGGCATTGTGTGATACTGTAATTAATCAGTGTAATTAATCTGTGCTGCAAGAAAAAAAGAATTCATTTGGTATGAAATATGCATCCTTAATCTTGATTTTTCTCAACTTTTGACTGCTTATTTTTTATATGTCAGTAATATTCCTCTATTAGATAATGCAATGCTCATGCATAGAGGAGATATATGTATTACATTGGTTTCCTTGCAAAATGTAATCTTTCAATGCAGTTTATAGGAGGAAATGCTGGAGATCCAATCACAGCAAAAGAAGAAAGCAGTTTTGTTTTTTTGAATTACATCCACAATGAGCTTGCTGTTGAAAACACAGTGAATAATCCCATACTTTTGACACAAAAACATTCAGAAAAAAGCATCATAAAAATAATTTTTCCAGCATTTATATATGCAAAATATGGTAACTTCAGCCCAAGTTCCTGCCAGTGAATCCAGAGAATGAAAAATACATTAAAGAAATGCCATATGTAAACAAGGCAGATTGTCAGTGCTTCTTAACAGTGTGTTGAGAATAACAGGAGCATTTGCTCCTGTACTGCTCACTGTATCTGATGTCATTTAAACGTGACTGAAATTTCTTTCAGGTATACATCTCTTCGTGGTGTGTACTTCAAAGTGAGCATTAGACTACACACATTGCAAAAATTAGGGCAGATTTTCCTGAGTCAAAATCTGTGACAGTGTTCACAGGGGTTCTTGGATGAGGCAAGAGACAAGAATGTTGACTCCATGTTCAGAAGGCTTGATTTATTATTTTATGATATACATATATTACATTATAACTATACTAAGGAGAAATAGAATAAGAGGTTTCCTCAGCAGGCTAGATAAGAATAGAATAGAAAAGAATGATAACAAAAGGCAGCTCTCCTGGACTCGGTGCGAGATAGCTCGGTCTTGATTGGCCATTAATTATAAGCATTCAAGATGGCCCAATCAAAAATCTACCTGTTGCATTCCACAGCAGCAGACAACCATTGTTTACATTCTTTTTCTGAGGCCTCAGCTTCTCAGAAGGGAAAATCCTAAAGAAAGGATGTTTAGTGAAAAAGATGTCTGCGACAAAAATCTACAAATTCTGAAAAATTGATAATCAGTTAAACTGAAAAAACCTTATAATTACAGTTGTTGTTAAGAATAGGCTCAAATTTTCTTGAAAGAAAATTTGACCGGCTGATTGGATAGTCAAGGTCAGGCGCCATTTGGTTTTCCAAAATTCTAGCTATAGTTACTGTGTCCCTCACCCTGGACTACTGTCTCTGATAAGGATGCAGATATATTAGCTTATCATTTATAGCAGCCACACAATATATTAATTTGAGCAGTTTAAAATATGCCATTACATGTACTGGATTTGCCGTTACTGGATGTTGCTGTGATGAAAATCCCTTGTTGAACCCAGTATTGTACCAAGCCAAGAGCTGTAGCTTCAAGAAAATCATATCCCTATGTATGTATCAAATATTAGAATCAGTTTTAAGGCTTATGAAACGATGAAATATACATCACTAAAAAGGATCTTTGAACTTAGATGGTTATAGATGGTGTATAGGCTGTAGCTATATATAATTTGAGGAATTTGAGTATTACTTTATATTAATAACTTTACTAATTGTGGTCAGCCCTGTATGTTTGGCATTAGAGGATTCAGGGAACTGGTTGCTCCATCTATGTCAATTCTAAGCTAATGACTGTGCTGATTCTACCTATTTATTCATACTTCTAATTTGCAAATAGGCTCATTTCCATTCTTTCCTCTTTCCTGGAAGGAAGGAAAAGTTTTTACTTTTTTTCTGAAGAATATCAACAACAGCAGAAGCTGAGTAGCAGGGCAGAATTTACTTTTTTAATTGATTTTACTTTTTATCTTTTTCTTGATTTTTAGCCTGATTATATAGCTTTTAATCACTGATTGTAAGATGATATTAAGATGGCTTCAAATGGTATCCATTGAGTACTTTATACTACATTCTTCCTTTAATCTTTCAAATGAAATTGAATTTAGAAACATCACTCATTTGGCAGCAATTCTTTGTTGAAGTCTCTTTTCCTTTTTCTGCCATCAAGCTGTGTTTTGCTAAGGCTGCTACCTTGTTAACTGTCTCATATTCAGTAATAATGCTAATAGCTACTACATACCTTGTGCCAACAAGCAGTTCAGAAAATGAAATATTCATTTGAAATGCACATAACTTAGCAGTGGTAACTGAAAGGCAGCAGCAGCAGCAAGTACAGACAGAGTGATTTAATTAATTAGAATTATGGCCTTTGGGTTTTGTATGTGCTGTTGCAATTATAGGAATGTCTTTACTATTGCATCCTAAATATCAAAGGAAAATGTGAAATCTTACTGCCTTTTCTATTAAAAGAGGTACATTTTTAAGACCTTTGTTACATATTTTGCTGTTCTTTTTCAAGTATTCTGGTTTACCATGGGCTAATTTCAGGGTAACAGTCAGCTGATAACTCATACACTTCTTTTACCTGTATGACCAACTTAGATCAAAATTTGGTATTCCCCTATTATCTTAGATGGCTCTAGTCAACACATTGAACGTTGATCTTTAAGAAAGGAATCCTTAAATTTTAGATCATATCAGTGTAACCACCTTCCTTTCTGATTTTAAAAGTTACCATGCAAAGCAATAACCAGTGTTCTTTCACTCCTACCAGGTCCACAAATATCTCCAAGAACCTACACTGAGCCCTTGTCCCTGTGGTTTGTCCAGCCTGGGTTTTTATGCACATATGGTGACCGTAATATTATGAAGAACGGAATTTTTTGAGACAGAAAGAACTCATTGCTGTCCTGGGGATTATAAAACACCAAATGTGAGTATCTGTTTTATTTGGTGTGGTGATTTGGATGTCTCTGTTGAGAAGTGGAAGGACTGTTTCATAGAAAGGTGACACTGGCAGCTTCTGAGGAGTCTGATTACTCTGCCTGACAAGGAATCCTTTAAATGTCTGACTGGGCATGACCAAAAAATATACCAATGTTACTTGTACTTGCTATTTGGCTGAGCATCCAGGTCAAATTGTGGGGAAAAAATGTATAATGGGGAAAAAAAAAGTATAATTTGGCATGCTAAACTAAAAGGGTTGAAGTTATATAGACTGCATCTCTAAAGCTTATAAATCAAAGTTTACTCCAATTGGCAAGGTTTTCCGTGCTCAACACACCATATGATATCACCATTGGAATTATTTTTATTTCAGGAGTCATAAAAGGAGATGCAGAGATTTTGTCAAAACAGAATTTCACATTTAGGCATTGTGTTAGAAATAATGGCAATGATAATGACAGACTAATGGCTCCAAACTAGACATACAACGACTGGACTCAAAAGTTGTAAGCAAGAGTGAAATTCCAAATGTTTTTCTCTGCTACAACTGCTTCATTTATATAGAAACCAGGAAGCATTATGAACCTAGGGAAAGACTGTTCTGATGCAGGCAGGATCCAATCAAAAAAGGGAAAAAATAATTCTACGGAAATCTGTTGCAAATCCAAAAACTGCCAGTATATCAGACTGGAACTGCATACTATGAGAATGGTGCTCTGAAATTTGAAAGGTCTGGGTTCAGTTTCTGGCTTGGCTACAGATTTCCTCTAGGCAAATCACTCACATCTTGCTGTGGCTCAGTTCTCCTGTAAAGGGAAATCTGTGAAAGGGAGATAATGTTTCCCTGCCTTTCAAAAGGTTTGTGAAGATGAGTTCATTAATGTTTGATAGATGCAGTGCTGGAGACCATATCGCTGTCAAGCAAGTGTGGAATACAGCCTCAGCAGTACCTCCTGAAGCTTGTGAAGTGCAGTCTTTTGGGGAAATATACTTTGTTTTCCCCAGTCTGGTGAATGGCTGCAGCTTTCCCACTTCATGCAATGAGGCACAGGCTGTGGAGAACTGAAGTGAACTGACTGAACATCCACATGAAGACTCCAGATGTTTGAGGAGTCACCTTTCTGGTTTTCTTAGTCTTGTCTTTATCCAGGTTATACTCTGATTTTGCTATTTAGACTTGTTGATATATGCAATTGTCTTGACACAGTGAGAGGTTTATCTGCTTCTTAGTGACTTCTCTCTACCCACTGCAGAATGCAGGAACTGTTGCTTACTCAATGAGCAAAAAATAGATGGAATTTATTCCCTTCCCCCTTGCATTGCTGGTATTCAAACAATGTTTAAACGACACCCTTTTTAAAATCTGTAAAACTGGAGAACTACAAGACTTAATATGATTGCTACATTATTTAGGTCTGACAGCTCTCTTGTTTTATATTCTAAAGGAGCTGACCCAGGACGATGTTACATGTGCTGTCCATCAGAGCTGAATTTTCAAACCCTCCCTCTGTAAGTTTTAGTCTTCTGACCTGAAACACAGCTAAGAGGAGTTGGTGGATTCTCTTAAGAAAATCCATCCAGAGTCAGGGGGAGGGCATTAGGCCTTTGACTCTTGCAATGCTTTACCCCAGAGATATTATACTAACTAGTAGTCATAAATCCTGTATGAATAGTATTTGTCAGAAAAGGACCAATGTTAGAATGAGCAGCCTTCAGTAACTATGATATTTATACAGAAATTCACTTTACACTCCCTCTGATGAAACAATAGTAGCTGCAACATTTTAGGCATGAACAGTTTCATCTGAAAATGTTGTGAGAAGGCAGCACTGAAATAGAGAAACTAAACAAGATTCAGAGTCATGTGGCTGTCATTGTTTCCTCAGTAAATTCAGCTGTGGGAAAAAATAATGCCTTTTTTTGGACAGAATGGTCCTGTTCCACATAGTGATCATCCTGCACATATAATTTTTCACTGCAGAATTTCTTCAAACTTCTGACCTAAATCATAAAAAAAAAGTCAGGTAAGTCAAGAGACAAAAGCGAATACATCTTGACCAAGGTGTTAATTAGTTTGAAGAAAAAATTGCTAGCAGCATGTTGACAGATTGTGGGTGGCTTCAATGATAGCTGGCAGCTTCTCTGTGAATATTACCCATTTTCCCCTCTAAAGGATGCCCCCAATGTCCATTTTTGGAAGGGCATGAGTTTGCGAATATTGCATCTGTGGTTCTTTTGTGCCTTAATTCCTTGCTTTCTGTAAAAAACCCCCCATAATTGGTACTATTACATAACCAGGCTTTTAAGATTATTTGAGGACATCTTCTGTTTATATCCTCAATCACCTGCCAGAGGAACAAAATTGTGCAAATCATCATTCTCCCAACCTTGAAAAACTATTCTCTTGCATATGATTCTTGTACCTCACTGTTTATTAATAAAATATCAGTGCCTTCTATATTAACATCTATCAGCTGCAGTTCTTTTTCTTTTTTCCCTCCTTTAATATTTCTCTAAAATGTTTAATTTATATTAATGGGAATAGTTGCAGAATGAATCATGGTATCTCTCAGAATGGGTCACGTTGGAAGGGACCACAGTGGGTCATCTGGCCCAACCTCCCTCAAACAGGGTCATCCTACAGCACCTGGCACAGGATTGTATCAAGACAGCTCTTGAACTTCTCCAGGAGGGAGACTCCACAACCTCCCTTGAAAATTTGTTCAGTGTGCAGTTGCTCATGCAATAAAGAAGTTTTTCCTCATATTCAGGTAGAACTTCCTGTGCATCAGTTTCTGCCCATTGCCTCTTGTCCTATTGGTTGGTATCACCAAAAAGAACCTGGATTCATCTTCTTGGCACCCTCCCTTTAGATACTATTAGACATTGATCAGGTCCCCTCTCAGTCATCTCTTCTCAAGACTGATTTGGCTCAGCTCCCTTGGCCTCTCTTCATAAGACAGAAGATCCAGTCCCTTGATGAACTCTGCAGCCCTCTGCTGGATCTGCTCCAGAAGCTCCATGTCTCTTCTGAGCTGAGGAGTCCAAAACTGGACAAAGCAATCCAAATATGACTTCACCAGGGCTGAGGAGAGGGGCAGGATCACCTTCCTTGACCTGCTGGCAGTACTTTTCCTGATGTACCCCAGGATACCATTGGCCTTCTTGGCCACAAGGGCACATTGCTGGCTCATGGGTGAGGTGCAATTCCCTGAGATGTGAGAACTGGGGGTGATATAATAAGGAATGAGAGAGATAAAATGAGAAGATCAAGTGACTTTCCTCCATCTCTGCTCTAGAGTACAAAAAGAGCTGTATTTCTCTCATTTCTTTCTCTTCTGCAGCCACTAATCAAACAATATGAAAGCAAACACAATGAAAGCATGGATGTGATGGCAATAATGCTGTCTTACCCTGAAGCCTGGCTTCTGTTCAGCAACTATTTGGAGGCAGCCTGTGTAATGGGAGACAGGCAAGACCTTGGCGTTTTTCATGTGCTTAGCAAGACAGAACAAAGACCGTGCTGTTATACTGTTCAGGCTTCCTAGAATCCCTGGGATGGTGGTCTGTGCTCCATAAAAGCACTGGTTGGGACAGTATTCAACCACATGCTTAGTCTTCTTTTGCTGTGGGTATACTTTTCTGTGTTTGGAATTATTGCTGGTTAGTTTTTTTTAAGCAAAGAAAAGTAGATCATCTGGTACAAAAGTTTTACACAAAATGTATTGGAGAATATGATGAAAACTGTTTTTAGATGTTAAAAAAGTGTATTTGACACATATATATATATATATCAATGTATATATGTTTGCCAAGTTTAAGTCCTAGAAAATATCAGTTACTTATTCACAGATGAAAATATTAGATCAAATCAGGCAGAGATTGTCCTGCAGCAGTGCAAGCAAGGAGTCTAAAGTAAGGCATTAATAAAGGCAAGCAGGGTAGAATGTCATTCGCAGTACTTGCCCATCAAATTATGTCTTTAAAGCTGCACCTGTCAGTGTATTTGATATTAGCTTGTCAAGGCAAGTTATTTATTTCTCCCAGTTGATACTGAAGTTCACTATAAAGCCCTATCCTGCTGTAAGAAAAGTAAGTGAAAGCTGCCTGCATTTAGGTCTAGGCAGAGGAATCAGCAGAGGGCAGGACCACCACCTGGAGAGGGGCAGGAGGAGGAACTCAAGTTTTCTAAAATATAATACAATAGAAACTGTCATTCCTTTTCACTGGGATATTCCCCAGATGCTAGAATTCATTTCACCCACCTAAAGAAGTGTAACAGCACTTTTCTCAGTAAATTTTGACAGTTTGGGAATTTATCCTCATTATGTTATAAATGTCATTTTGCTTGGTGAAAAATGTACCAGCACATTTGCCTCAAGTTCCACCTGGGAGGTTCTCATCCACAGATGAGAGGAACTATCCCAGAAAGGTGATGCTGAAGGCAGGGGAGGGGGATCTGCCTCAACTCTAGTCACAAACAGAGGGTCCAGAGGGATTCTCTGCTGGTGTGACACTGAGCCTGATGGACCGTTTCCACAGAAATCCACATTAGCTGATGGGGAGGGGAAACACCTGCTGCAAGCAAGTAGGTGGAAAACTGGTTGGTTTTTCAATGATGATCTGCACTCTGTATGGGAGAGAAGTACCTCATTGCTACTGAGCAAAAGTGCATAAGCACTAGGGCACTGAGATGTTTGCTCCTGGTTGGGGTCCAGTGTTGCTGTGTATCTGGAGGCTGGGAGTCCAGTGACGCAGGGGCTCTTCTTCCATGGAATGGGTGCTGCTGGACAGGGAGGCTGTGGGGAACAGTGCCTTGGGGGAGGGTTAAATGCCCTTATCTCCGTCTCCGTCACACTTGTTGGTTTCAAGGCCAGGGTTTGCTGGAGCTGGACAATGGAAGTTCAAACACTGTTTTTAGAGGTTTTTCCAAGTCTCTGAGAAGGAAAGAACAGGATTTACTGCCAGTTTTGAGGTTCAGACAACACTGTCATGAAGTGGCCTCTGTTAACAGGTGTCTCAAATGCATCAGTAACCTCATATTGAAGAGGAGGAAATAGAAATCCCTGGTTGTAAGAGAGAAGCAATATACATTGAGTAAATGGGCCAAAAGTAAATAAGAGCCATCAGACATAAGGAGACTACTCTAATGATCTCTGTTCTGTTCCTCAGGCTAAATGATCCCATTTTGCCAGAGAAAACATGTTTTCTTCATGTGTTTCCTTCATGAACTGGCTTCTTTGCAAAAAATCCTTCTGCATAGTTAAGGTATAAATAATTGCAAGTAATGCTCAATTATTATAAATGCAGTAGAAGATATAAAGAATAGAAATTTAATATTTATATAAATTTTCTACCTAATATTCCAACAAAGGCTTGTGTAACCTTAAACTATGAGATCCATGTGAATTTTCTTTGGAATTTTTATTAGGTCAGTATTCGAAAAAAGTAGAACCAGTAGCTGGTTTTCAGACAACAGGAATTTCTATACATTTAATACTGTACTTCAGTATTCTAGAAAATAACATACTCGGTTTATATGTGTGGTGGTTTAACAGGAAATATGTTTTCTGGGATGCTGTGGTCAGGCCAATGGATGTTCAGATTTTAATATTGGCACCTAATGTGTCCATTGGGACATTGGATCAGCCTCTGAGAACACAGGGTTAAAGCAGGGCTCTCCCCTGGGAGGCTCTCTTGGGTTCTGGTCAGGGAAAGGCTCAGAGCTCCCCTGCCCGGCTGCGGGCTGGGCGGGGCAGGGGCAGCCATGGGGCCGGGTGAGGTAGGCCCAGGGGCAGCCATGGGGCCGGGTGAGGTAGGCCCAGGGGCAGCCATGGGGCCGGGTGAGGTAGGGCCAGGGGCAGCCATGGGGCCGGGTGAGGTAGGCCCAGGGGCAGCCATGTGGCCGGGTGAGGTAGGCCGGGGCCTGGACAGAAGGGAGGTGAAGGCCCCTGCAGGATGGAAGGGTGGAGGAGGAGCACTGAGAGGCATTGGGCAGCCACCCCCTCCCCAGGAGAGACAGAGAGAGAGCCTGTGCCTGTGCTTGGCCTGCGAGAAGGAGAAGGGGGGGTGCGAGAAGGTGCCCGGCTGGGCAGCCGTGGGAGTTCTGGACAGACAGAGCCTCAGATTTTTAACCCTTTTCTTGGTGATGGAAACCTTACAAATGCTAATCCTCCTGGAGTTGAATGAGAAGAGAGATATAGATAAGAGGAAATGGGCCACGAGAGAAATAGAGAAGAACTCAGGTGGAAGAGATGATGGAGTAGCTTTTGCTCTTTTTGTGTAGCCATGGACAGAACCATGTTCCTTGTGATACAGGGACTGCATTCTAGGGGGAGGCAATGCCTCAGGACCAAGAGGGTTCAGTGTGGGTACCCCTCGGCCCCAGGGGGTGAAATATGGGGGGGACAGATGTCCCAAAGTTGAGACTGTGCCTTTTTGGAGTGGGATGAAGCATCCTTAAAAGTCGACCCTAGAAGCAGCTCTGGTCCGTGTTCAGTGGTGAGAGCGCTGGACATGAAAGGAAGAGGTCACCATTGGCACAAGGAGGACTCCTTCTCCTCTTGATGAACTGAGGATTGAGTATTCTGAAGGGTGGTGCTGGACTGAGAGTCGATGATTTAGGGGATGTATTGTATTGGGAATTTGGTGGGGAGGAGGAGGAGATGTATTTGTGAAGTTTTCATTTTCCTTGTGTGTTTCTTTTTTTTTCCCTTTCCCTTGTAGTTTAGTTAATAAACTTTTTTTTTTCCTAAGTGGGAGCCTGCTTTGCTTATTCCTGGTCACATCTCATAGCAGAAACCAGGGAGAGGGTATTCTCATGGGGGCACTGGCATTGTCCCAATGTCAAACCATGACAATATGCTACAAAGTTATGTGTCCTTTTGGTGTCAATAATCTGTAAAGCCTGTAGCTGGACCTAGACTCCCTATTCTCAAGACTCATGCAACTTCTCAAATAGGGAGAGTTGTGGAGTTAGATGTATTTTGACCCAATGTAAAAAGCAGGACAAATTGAGAGGGAAGTGCAGACAATTGGTGAAAAGTTAGCAGCGTAGGAAAGCTGAAATTCCCACCTGCATGAGTTAGCAGTAAATGAGGTTATTTAACATCACTCAGGGAACAGAAGGTCACCCTTGCTCTCACTGTGAGCTGCCGTGCAAATAAATAGGCCTTTGCTTCCAACAGTGGAAACAGGCTTATCTTTTCACAAACTCCATGGATATTCATCTCTCTCTATGATTCATTCTTTGTAGTTACCTAAAAAGCTTTAATCATCTAGTGAGGAAGACTAGCTAATGCTCCATAATTTAAGTGACCTGTCACACTACATAGAAAAAGCCAAAGCAGTTCACTGAAGCTTGTTTTTCAAGGCCATTTATAGACTCTAGGGTTTCAAGCCACGAGCCAAGTACTTCTGGGAGGAAAAAAAAGTGAAAATGACAACAGCAGCAACAACAAAAAGACAGAGACCAGAATTCAGATCAATTTATGCATGAAAAAATTTGGAATGGAAAAATATGCTGAAAATTTTGGAGGTTTATCTGGAATGAAAGGACAAGTAATGGTCGCCTGACAAGTTAAGATGAAAATTTGTAAATATGAGACTACTCTTCCAACCCTGTGCTTGGCACCAGAAAAAGAAGTAGTTTGACTGCAACATTCATGGGGGCAATTAGCTTTGTAGTTGTGAATTAATTAAAGCTTTCACTGTTACTTTTGTTGACTAAATCATATTAGAAAACACAATGGTACTTCTCAATGTCCTTAGGAAATCTGCATCCTTGCATTAGAGCAATTTTGTTTCAAATGTGTTCTTATCCCTGCAAAAAGTGAATTACAGGCACGCTGAATGTACTGAGGACCAACTGTATAATTGGATGCTCCTCATTACAGAGTGGTTTGTATTGTTACCTAGTGGGACACTGAGTAGGCTTTTAATCCTTTTGACCATAATTGCTATCTCAAGAAATGAGCATTAATTCAAAATGTTCTGTGTCTGTTTTACCCTGTCAACACTTCCACTCAGTGTAAAATAACATATCATCAGTGGTGTTATTTTATGCTGCTGCTGTACTAACTAGTTACTAACCCTAGTTACTGATTAGGAGTTTCTGACACTATCCCAGTTGTTGTGTGATGCCCACAACAAATATTTTTCCAGAACTATAACAACTGAGCAGATTGCCTAGATCACAGTCAATAAATGATATTATTGCTACAAGCTGAACCCTATTTAACCATCACACAATGGCTGTTTGAAAGTGGGATGCTCGAGCTCCCAATTGTGATTGTTCTGACTGAAGACAGAAGTATAATGGCGAAAATCCATGTCAGTCTTTCAGTCTGAATAAAGTGTTTAAGTTTTCAAATAAACAGCAAAGAAATAATTAAACCTATCTGCTGAAGCCTAAAGCAGTTTGTGATTTAGTTTGTGATTTATGTACTTTTAGTAAACTCCTTCCTCTTCTCCTGGTGCTCTGTTATACTCCAAGTGGGACTAGATACCTCATAGTGGAAAGGTTTCTGTCAGGTAGTGTGAGATATGCTGGGAAGCAGAGCAAGATTTTGCTTGGGGAAAAAAAACCAAACCTATAAGCTTTTGATGAGTGTTGCTTTTTTTAACAGTTTATTTGCTTTCAAAACTCCAATTCTCATGGGAAAGTTTCTTAGACATGTACCTTTAAAGCTATGTGGCAAATGAGAGCCTTGAAAACAGCAGATGACTGCTATCATGGAAAGGAAATAGGAGCTAATTATTAGCTGCATAGTAATTGTGACTTTTTTAACCTCTGTACCAAAAATAAAATAAAAATTCAGTGAAAAGAGCTTTTCTTAAAAGATTATAAGAGATTAAATTCAATTTTTCAGGGGAATGCTGTACCTTCCTTGCAGTAAATGCATCTGAAAAGATGTTTTCTCTTTGAAGCAATGGTCAGATCTTCACTTGTCAGAGGTACAGAATAGAAAAGCTATAGAGTTAAAAAGGCAAAGGTTACTAGTCATTCTGAATTGCCTCAGTTTCTGTTTGATCAGTAGAAATAGCAAAACCATATGCCTTATCCTCTGTAGCAAAGTGAGCCAGAGTTATCAGGGATAAAGTCCAAGATCCACAAGTTCATAAGGGCAGACAGTAATTTACCTTAGCCAAGATCTAAAAGACCTAAATAACATCAATATTATTGTGGGGATACAGTTTAGAACTTCTACAAGAATATTTAAAAGGATCTATTTTTTCCTATTAAGAATTATGCATATCCATCTTTCACATAAAGACCATTAGGTTGTTCTGAAGTACTTATTCTTTTACTGCTTTTCAAACTGTCTTTTGTCTGACAAGACCATGACCTTCATAGCTATGAGCTGTCTGGGGCTACAGAGGCAGATGTTTGTGATAAGGTGAACAAGCACAGATTCGTGTTTTCCTGATAATTTTTTAAATGTAGTTGAGGAAGACAACTTGAGAGAAAAATTTTTAAAAACATGTGAACAATGGAAAGCCAGCAGCAAATGAGACAAGATGCTAACCAAGGGAAGGACTGACCTTGAAAAATTACCAAACTTGTGAAGTTTATTCAGGAATTTTTTATAGATTCATTGTTAACCTTTACATAAAATATTTTAGTGCTGATAATCAAATATTTACTGTATACACAGAGGTAGATCTAGTGGTCCTGGAATTGAAAAGGAAGATACCACTTTCTCATTCAATTTATCGAAGCATCCTTCAACAGCAAAATTTTATTCAGTAAACTCAAGGTTTCGTTAGGGATTTCTTTTTGTTTTGGCTTGGGGTTTTTGTGAACTTTCAGTTTGCTTTTATACAGAGATACTGCTATAAAGCCTTTTTGTAGAGGATTATACTCTGAGAAGTTACTTTCTGAAACCCTCCAAAAGTAATTTGATTTTCTGCCTGCCTAAGGGTCTTCTGTTTTCTGCTCTGATTAATGAAGAAAAATACTGAAAGAGAAGTCAAGTTTTCTCACTGAATTACATACATAATGAGATAGGAAACTCTTGATCCTATAGATATGTATGAGAAGGTAGGTATACCAGAAATGCGGGGGGGGGGGTGGAATCCACAAGAAAGATGTCATATCATGGAGTTAGTTATTTTACATTCTCATAATGGACTAGCAAATAGAGAAAGACAAAAGTGATAATTTTTGGTATCTGAATCATATACTACGTTGAAGATCTCACTCTGGTTTTTTGTGACACTTTTAAAGTTGGCATGCTCAATTACTGGGGTGAAGGCATGTTTCTTTTTTACTACTTTTAAAAATGCTGGTTTTCACAGTGTATTTTAATGCACAAAAAAAGGTCTTTTGACTGTTGGGTGTACTTTAAGTGATTGACTGTATTTCCAATGGAAGACTAAAATCTGTATGCCTCTGGTGAGCTGATCTTCATCATGTCAAATCTCTGGGAAAACTGCCATCCTTGTCCTTACTGACAGGAGCTGTCAGATCAAGAACAAGAATGAACTCCTAAGGAACCACAATGAAATTGCAAGGTAGGGCTCACCTGTATGTTTTACACTCTGACACCAGTCCTAGTTTAAGTAAAGAGTCTGTGCCTGTTAAACCCAGGAAGGGTTGAGGAGGAAGCATAAGAGCTGCTGTTACCTAGTATGAACCAGCACTCCCAATTCATTGGAGTGCTCAGCCAAAAGAGGGTCTTAAGCAGAACAGTTTATGCATTAATTTTGGATGATGAATTATCTGAAACTTCTATGTCTGTACATTAAACATATTTAGCAGGCCCTATTAAAGCTTGCTTTTGTAATTTTACTTCCTTTCCAGTATTCTCCAACCTGCTCTCAGTACCTCTTACAAAGACATTTTGAGAGAGAGAGTTCATGTGGTAAACAGAGAGATTTCCTCTAAGCAGTGTTAAACCTGGACCAGGCTTGGTGTGCCCCTGCTCAAAGGTGGATTCCAAAGCAGCTATGTGAAGGGGCCTCATGGCAGTACTGAAACCATTTTGCAGTTACCACTGTGGTCTCACAGAAACACTTGTCTCTGTAGGCACTGAAATTTCTTTCACCTGAGTTTACAAAAGGATGTCAAGGAGGTGATCTTTTTGGCTGTAAATTAATATTCATATTACTGCTAAAACACTCCCTAGAGTTTTCAACGATGCCAGGCTATAGATGTGAGAAATTCTACTGACCTCTGGAATGCTGCCCCCGACCCTGCAGTGCTCTGCTGTTTTCTTTCTCTTTTGGTCTTTAAAAGTCTGTAGAAGACCTGAATTTGGAGCGATAAGGAGGTCAATCACAGAAGCACTGGGCAGGTCATGGGCGAACAAGAGATACAGGTTCAAAATGTTAAAGTGCAAATTATTAAAGACACAGTGAAAAAGAAATCAAAATGTTAGAAAGTATGTTCCTTTCCTAGGATACAGACAAAAGATTTTTTCCTTCTAGTGCAAAATCCTCCTGCAGAAACTGAAGACCAATTTTATTTCTTGCAAACAGTGAAATCTGTACCCATCTCCATCATTATGAGGTAAACCCAGATTAGATCAATAGAAGTCATTCAGTCACAGTGGAATAATTTGCTTTTTGAAGGTTTTGAACTGTGTCTGAATACTCTCCTGAGATTTTTGTCTTTCAGCTATGTTATTAACAACTCTTTTCTTTTTCTGTTAAAAACAGCTCTTTTTTAAAGTATTTCTTTTGTCCTTTCCTTTAAACCATTGCCTTACATTTTTCACAATGTGTTTTCTTGCTACAAAGGGAGATTTCATGATTATAGATGAAGATAAAGCAGCAGGAATGCAGAAACTGAGAAACAAAGATAGTACTGCTATACAACTGACTTTAGGGAAATAGCAGAAGAGTAAAAATAGGCAGTTACCTGGATTGACATTTATCTCAAATATTCTATTTATTTTCAACAGATCTTTCAAACGACAGCAAATTATTAACATTCATCCACTTCTTACTGAAAAGTATATTTAATATTTTTCATTTTTAGTAGGGAGATTCCAAAGCTATACCAAATATTTCAATCTACTTATGGTTACTGTCAAAATTGACAAGGAAATTTGTATTGGACGAATTCTATTCACAGTTATTTTATAGAATATCAAGAACAAAATTCCAAAGTTTAATAGAATGATACAGCAGCACAAGTCTTACACATAAGCAATTTATACATGCTCATATAAACCTCTCTTAAATATACAGCTCTAGTTATAAACCACACTGTGTCCCAATCTAATGGCTGTGTGGGATGCTTGTGAGAATTTATAGTATGCTGTTTTGGGGACAAGGGGGATGCTAACAAAGTCCTCCTTGGAAGGCTGTTCACTTTGCTGCATAACATGGGTTTTAAGTGAGTGTACATAAAAGCTAACCAAGAACCCAGTCCCATCCAATGCATCCAAGCCTCTCTGTGGGAGAAAACCTGGATACAAGCAGTCCAGACCCACCAGCTCCTTTTTGCCATTTTTGAATCGGAAAGTTTCCCAGCTTGCAGCCCAGCTTCCCTTGCCTCAAGGAGAGCAGTCCAAATCTCTCCATTGCAGACACCCTGACTATCTCTGTGTTTCTTCCTTCTGTTTTTGAAGCCTCTTTACATGTCCATCATCACTCAGCAGCAAATGTGATGTTGCCCAAAGCTAATTATCCAGAAATTTCCACACCATCGGCTTAATATAACACTGACAACTGGCAAAGGAGCAGAAAAACAAAGAAATGACAGATACGTAAGTATATAATGGGAAAGATTTTAAGCAAATCATGTTGGGTAGGAATAAAAATGGTAAGCAGAACATTATGTATTTACTCAAGGAGTACCTGCCAATGGAACAAAATTCAGGAGTAAGATGATATTTTTTTTTCTGTGAGTTTTTTGTCTTAGAGCTCTCAGGAAGACACAAAGGTATTTCTGCAAATATTTGGGTTCTGGTAGCCCCTCCATTCCCACATGTGATATTCTGTGCTCATTTGATGGCTTTTGGCACCTTTTCTGCACATGATTTTGTGTGAATCCATAGCCAGCATGTAGAATGGGGTAAGAGTTTTTTTAAATAAATTCAGAGATGTAATATTTGGTTTACATTGAAAGGGTCTTTTTGGGATGTGGTGGGGTAATAATAGGGGCAGGTCCTGTAAGACACCAGGAGCTGCCCCTGTAGAGGCCAATGGCAGCTTGAAATGGCTCCAGAATGGACGTGCCACTGGACACAGTGGCACACTGGGGGCAGTGCCTCTGTGATGACATATTTGAGAGAGGGTAAGAACATGCTGCACAGCGTCTTTAAGAAAGGAATGAGAATATATGAAAAAAAAAACCCTGCAGACACCAAGGTTAAAATAGGAGGAGGCAGTGGAGGGGCTCCTGGCACTAGAGTAGGGATTCCCTTGCAGTCCAGTGGAGAAGACCACAGTGATGCTGGGAGGTATTGGATTAGGGGAAAAAAAGCTCTATTTATTTATTTTATGTTATTTTTTATTTGGGGGTTTGTTTGTGGTTTTTTGGGGTTTTTTGGTTGGTTTTTGTTTTTTTTTTTTTTTTGTTGTTGTTGGTTTTTTTGGGTTTTTTTGCACTACAGCTCTGTAAATAACTTCATTTTTCTTTCTTAAAGAGAAAAAAAAAAAAAAGCCCAGAGCTAGACCCTCATGCAGTCATGTGGGCATCTGTGTAACAGAGGTCAGCTGTTCCTCAGTGTACCCTTGTCTAAGGCCAAAACTTCACTGTTTCTGGTGTGTCACTTTCCTAACCAAAAGGGCAGAAACACTGAGCAGCAGCAGCAGATACCACAAGGGCCTGTCCAGAGAAAGGAGCAGGAGTTGTTAATGGTAGCAATTTTCAGCTAAAGTACTATAATTTTTGGGGAAAAGTATATGTGCTTTCAGTGGTTTTCCACCAGTAACTCAACTTTTTCTATGGAAAGGAAAAAATATTTCTTGTGTCCTTCTAAAATGAAGGTTTACTGTTTTGGAGTTACTGCAGAATTTTAAGGTGAATACCCAGGAACTTTTCCCTGTGATTAGCTGAGAATAAGGATAAAAAGGAATTGTCTTGGGAGTACTTCAAATATAAGCTGTCATCACCACAATGATGAGAGCTAATTTTCCATTTCTGAAGGTTGTATAAGTGTTGTCACTGTGCTTTTATTTTGCCTTATTTTAGGAATAGAGTGTCCTAACTTATCCTTTTGGGACTGAGACATTAAATCCCCTCTTTTTGGTTAGGTTATTACAGACAACTAAAAGAAAGAGTAAAGAAATGGCTTTTGATAGCAGAGAATATCTTTGGGGATTCTTTTCAAATCACATTTGTAGGCTGCTAATATAATGCTAATTGCTTAAATTCATACCTGAAGGCTTTATAAATTTCACCATTTTCATTGACTGTTATTGGGCAATAACGATCTGATCACAGCACTCCTCAGTCAGAAAAAAAAAAAACAAACCAAAAAAATCAGCTTATTACCTTTGGGAGATTGAGATGTGGACTGTAAACCAAATGAGAGGAGAGAGTTACAAGTATCTGAGCTGGGTTACGTAGTGGACACTTAACTCACAGTTTTTTGTTTCTATTCTGTTAGCAGACTGTAATGTAAATAACCATGATAACAAATAGGAATTTCAGATTGTGGCTAGTCTAATATGTGGTTAAAACACTATTTGTGCTACTATTCCTGCCACTTTTCTTTTCCTAAAATACCAGGAAGAAACAGAAAAAAGGCAGGAATACTTGTCTTGTGGATTTGTTTGCAAGTTGTAATTTTAATGTCTGTGGCATCCTTCTGCAGTGCTATATTGTTTGCTAACAGTATTTTCTTATCAAGCCATACTAGTTGAAGTATTAGCAATAGGCATGGCAAGGCACTAAGGATAAGGAAATTGATGACAGTTAGTGCCAGCAATGCTACTAGTGAGGAAAACGTACAGAAAAATTTAACAAGGAAGAAAAAAGAGTGCAAGCTTAAGAACATAATATAAAACTAAGGATTATTTTTAAAGTCTGTGGTGAAAGTAAGAGTAGTCAGCAAATATCTGTGGGAAGGTATGCTTAAAATCGAATCAGTTATGGAAAATTTTCATATACATGCCAGGTAATCTTGGGAATATGCTATCTTAAATAGGCATAAAACACATGCTATCAAAAAGCCTTCTTTTCCACGGAGTGTGTTATAATCATATGGGTGAATTATCTTTGATGAAGAAACTGACATAATTTAGCAATATTTTGAAGTATTAGTGGATAATAAAATTGTTGGGAAACACTGCCATAAATTTACAGGCCTTGAGATATACCACATGTCTGGAAAATGTCATTTCAGTAAGGATTCCACACAGGGTAAGGAGGTGAAAGAAATCACACTTTTGGGTTTTTTTTTTTGTCTTAGATGATTTCTTTGATGTGATGCTAAGATGCTGTAGTCCAATGTGATGGCATCCTATGTCCTGTAGCTGAGAGAATGAGGTACAGCTGTGTTAGCAGGTGGAACAGGAAAATGGAATTATTGGAACGTTCTGTATAATGGGACTTCCAAAGCAGCTGACATGAAAATCTAAGCTTAAATATGTTTTACAGTACATCTGAAAAAGGTATTGGCTCTGCTCTTCTTTTCAGAGAATTGCATGATGTTCTCAGGAGGGTTAATGATCAAAGACAAAGCATTGTCCTTAATTTCCATTGTGACACCTTGCATCACTCAAAATTTAAGATCATGCTTGTTTTCTACCATGAATAGACATGGCCTAAGAATGTTTAAATGCTGGCCAAAAAAAAGCAGGCTATAATACAATAATACGGAGTATCATTGGTTCTCAGAAGTCCTGTGACATTTTTAATGTGAATATACTTGACATTTCATAAATATTTCTTGAAATGCTATGTAAAAGCCCAGGAATATTTGTGAGTTTTGCAATAGCATGTAAAAAATGTACTTTGAACTACCACCTCAAATCCAAAGCCCTAATTTCCTTTATCTTGCAACAGAATGAAGAATCTCTATAAGACTGCCTTTTCTTTGCTGTTTTTTTTGTTCTCTTGGCTTTTGTTAGCATACTCAATTTAACTGCATTAGTTCTCACACTGAAGGCCTTGTCAAAATGTTAACTTATAGTTAGATTTTATACTATTATTACATACTTGACATACACTTTTAAACTCAGAAATGCCAAGACATGATTCGACATCAAATCGAAATCTGAGCAAAGACAGTTTATGTATTTTGCTATGTCAGGTTTGCAGCCAAGTGGTAATGAGGTCAGCTGGATTCATCCTGAGACTTAAAAGATGATGCATGGCAATGCCTGAACTTACAAGGAAAATCACAAATACCTGTTCCAAATTAATGTAAATGGGTACCAAAAAATGTTGTCTTTCTCACTGAAATGAGGCCCAGTGTGCTCAGACTTTGAAGTGAAGTGATTCAGCATTTATGCAGTAATGCTGAGCCCCAGCATGGGCTTATGTGCCAGTTCAGTGGGCTTTTTCTCTACCTACAGATAGGCAACTTCCCTGCTCCCTTTGTAAAGCTGCCTGTGAGAGATTGGAAAAATGGGATGGACATGACTCAATACTTCTCATACACAAAAGATATGATTCAAGAGTAGCATCTTCCCATGTGGTATCCAAAGCAATGAGATTGCCACTGAGAGTAGTGCCAGTGTTCTCCTCTGCTGGCACCTCTTCCATTTCTGGATTTCCAGAGGATGCTAAGCGAAAAGAGTAAAGTATTATCATTTGCTAATTTCTGTATGGCAGCATCTTTGCACAAACCACTGCACAGAAGCAACTTTTCTGGGAGAAAGTGATCTTTGGAAGTTCCTAAAATAATGGTTACTTGAAAAAAATAAATAGAAAAATAAGTGATTAAATAACTGCTTGTGCAGTGAGCTGTGAGTACTCACCAGAGTTTAATTAAGGGAACACCTACAGTTCCTGAACTTTTCCAGTTGCTGAACTTAGTATTCAGGTCAGCTTTGAAGGGAAAAGGATCTCAGGAGAGCAAGAGAAATAAATTTACACTGACTCAATCCTAAAAATTCCAAGTGCTATTCTTATATATAATATTTCTTTGCACTTCTTCCCCTGAACTAGTACAAGAACATATTTCTCCTTAATAAGAATATATGCATATATAAGTGTTAGCAAGAATCCTCCACATAAGTCATGGTGTATGATGACAATCTTAATAATTTTAATGATGTTGCAATCATTCAGCTCATGATAGAATTTCCTCCCCAGAAGAAAGTGGATAAGACTTCACATGACTTTAAGCAAATTGGCTGAAATATAAACATGTGGTAATATTGTCCTAAAGTGGAGCTTTGACTACTTTACCTTTTTCCTCACTGCAAACATTTATTCATTTTGATCCTATAAAAGGCTTTCCTTTCTGTGCTCCTTTGCCAAGTAACAACTTTTGTGGTCCCCTTTAGATTGTACTCAAGCTTACATGTTTCTTCTCTCACACAAGCCATTTGCATACTCTGAAGTGGGTGCCGACTTACATGGGATAAAACTCAATGTGCCCAGAAGAGATTATATTCCAGCTATCTCAGCTGACACATTTTTGAGAGCTACACAACAGTGCATAACAAAAAAGATTTCTGTTCATTTTTAGAGGAGTTTGAAGGCTCAGGACAGAGGAAATTAAAAATCCTGGGACAGGCCCAATGTTTTCTCTTTCTTGATGTTGCATTAAGGGAAATCCTGATGTCTTTTTTTTCTGAGCGAGCAGTAAGGAGCAATTACCTAATTCTCTAGTTATGGAAACTGTACAGGGACCATAGTATTCAAGGCCTTAAAACATACTTCCCTCCCAGTGTCAGTAAAAGTGAACAACTATGAATTTATTTCTTCACATCTGAGTGCCATTTTTAGCTATGACATTGACCTCTTCCTAGTTTTCCTCCTTCTGTAGAGTTGGTGTCAGGCCCAACACAGCTGTTTCACTTTGACATAAGTTCAGAAGTTCAAGAAGTTCAAAACAATAAATTTTTCAAACAAAAGAAAGATAAAACACTTGCAAATCCCAATTCTGTGCTTGAAGGGTATTAAGGGAGACTGGGTAAATCTCTGAAGAAACTTAGGGGAGCTTTATTTTTGGCAGGTAAGACTCACTAACTGAGCTTACAGAATGTGCCTTTTAAATCCCAGAACGTATGAGTCACTCCTGTCTGGCTCATGGCAAAAGGCTAGGGAGGAATGGTTTCTGAAACACAAAAACCAAAATGAGAGAAAATAGCATATGATGAGTGTATTGACTAGAGCAGAAACATGGAGATTATTACTCTAGTTGCACACAGAATTCTTTAACTGGGCTAAAGTACTTCTGCTCTCTTATTCTTTCTTCTCCAGCAGAAGACGGGAAGAGGGAAGGACAAAACAATTTTCAGAAGCTTCTTGTATTTACTGATGATTTACTTTGCCGAAGGACCATTTCACCTTGACAGTGTGTGACAGTAGCATTGCAGTCTCTTGAAGGCAAAGCAAAGTGTTAAAACATATTTTTTTCCCCCTAACTTTAAAGCAGATTAGTTCAGGTTTTTATTTTTTGATCTTTTTGTTGCTTGTTTCTTTTTCTATCAAGTATTTCAAGCAGAGATGTAAACTCTAAACTGATGTTTTTAATGATTTGTGTCTTATACCTGCAGTTTTTCTGAAGACCTGTGATTTGTACATGGCAAGTCAGCAGGTGAGATCCTATTGAGCATCCTAAGGTGGGTAATGCTAAAGTGTATGTTTTGCATTACATGTTATGCAGTAGAAACTGCAAAAGGCATATTTGACTTATAAGCAGGAGAATCATTTTATTGCCTCCTTCTGCTTTGTGAACATAACCTTTAATTTGTTTTAAGATTTGACATAGTCATGTATGGATTTTGATCTTTGAATAATTTACTGTGGTATAGTTACTCTTTGTGTGACTCTTGAGACTACCAAGGCTCTTCTGATAGCTAGCCTTTTTTTTTCTCAGACACAAAATGCATGTTAAACACTCAGATAGATAGAAATGCATCTGTGCTATGGTAATTTCAGTTTTAACTTGAAAGTTTTCTTTCCCTTTTTTTTCCCACTTGTTTTTTTATCTTTGATTCAGTACTTCTATATTATCTACTTTTTGAGAGTTTTGCTTTCATTGAGGCTGAGATCTATTTAATGTATTTTTGTCATGAATTATTGGTTAATTTGCTAGCTTTCCTCATTAAAAACAGAGAAGAAAAATGTTCAGTCTTCTAAAGGAGACCTTTGGAGGGATCAACATGCAGAACTAATCTTACACCCCTTACCAACTCTTTTATGATGAGGAAAGTTCTTTCAAGACTTAGTCTTGAAAATTGTTTTGTTAAATCCCATTGTTCTGTTTTTCTGGTTTGAAGAGCAAAAATTCACGACATCTGCAGCATGGAATAAAAGAACTTCATGTATGAAGAGTATCCTTCTCTGCACTCTAGGACTCCTGCCATCTGACAGCAGGGAGTGCTGCAGAGGTAGAGAATCCAAAGAGAATCCAGGCTGAATTGTTGCGCAGTTGATAATTTCTTTCAGAACAACATGAGTTTCTTTCTCCATATGGGCTAGGGTAGTATATAGTTCATTCTCCTATAGTGCCTGTTTCCTTCCTTCCTGTTCCTTTATCCCACTTTTTCTCTAAAAACTTAGGACATTTTCTGAAGAAATCCAAAGCCTGTGTTTGCTGTAAATCATTTCAGTGCAGAAGATATGACAGATATTATATAAAAAATTGATTAGATTTTTGTCTATTTCCCTTGGACTTTCTAAGTCAACGCGAGTCCCAGTTACTACAATCATTATGGACAATTTTGTATTTAAACAAAACAACCCAACCAACCCACCAAAAAAACCCCAAACAAAACAACCCCAAGGAAACCCCAATCAAAATCAAACAAAACAAGACAAACACAGAAAACCCACCAAAATCAAAACAACAAATACACACCAAAAAAACAAAGAAGGAAACATATCAACTGGTATGTAATATCTATTTAAAGAAAGCTTTTACAGAGCTGCAAAGGCATTCAGAACACTACAGGCCCCGTCTGTTGTTCTGACTCCTGCCTGTGTTTCTTTCTGATTCTGATCCTGTTGCACATCATTAACGAAAGGCACAGAGAAATGTTACAATTTGCTGGTTTTAGGAGAGCTAACCAAAAGGGTCAGGCCAGTTTACACTACATAAAATAATGCAGTGGATCATCTGGGGATTGTTGCATGTGAGAAGTGATTGTTTCATGTGAAAATCATTCTCCTGGCTTTCAAAAATCTGCCCTCACTTGAAACTTACACAGTGAAGCTGAGTTTCCTACTTCACGTTGTGAACTGTAAGGAATCACCTGTGGTTTCCCCTATAAAGTTGATGGACTCTAGAAATGCCTGTGCTCTGATGAAATAACATTCTGTCTTTCATTAATGCCTAGTGATGTTGCTCTGATCTTTATCCTCAGGTCTGACAGTCCTATCAATCATAACAAAACTGCCTGGGGTGGCTGAGTAAGGACTTGCAAGACATCTTACCCAAGATCTAACTCTGCCATGTTAGTATTTGTATTATTTTTCTACCTCTGTGATTTCTTTACTGTGGCATATTGAATTTGTTTTCACAAAAAGGTGAAATAGATCTGTTATGTAAGACTTCTTGCTTCTCTGGTAACATAGTAAAAAAACTCAACCAAAAAACCTAAAAGCTGTTTGATAATCTGATTCTGGCGGAAATCTTGTGACATTTGAAGGTCAGTATAATTAAATTTCACACAAAACCCCAACAAATATACGTTTTTATTTTTATATTTATATGCGGTTTTATTTTTATATTTATATACAGTTTATTTTTATTATTATAGTTTATATTATACCCAGTTTGAATGCTATATTTAGTTACAAGGCTTAGGCAAGGGACAAAGCCTTATGATGTCCCAAGAGGAAGGTATTTGGTAAGAACTAGTCTCATGTGAAAAAAGGAAATTTCCTTGACCCTTCACTACAAAATGTGTCCTGAGTTTTACAGTAGATGAATGTCAGAAGTTCTAATTGATTTGATTAACACTTAATATGCATTCAGAAAACATTGAAATGAGTCTGTAACTCCTCAAAACCATGTGTTAGTTACCTGATTTAGGATGAAAATTTAGGAAAAGTTGATTTAAAAGTCTCTGAACTTGGAGTAGTTTATTTGTAACTTTGGGACCATGCTGCATTAGTAAAGTATTATGGAGATTATTCAACTAATCTTAAATGAGTTTAAGAAAAATTATAGGCTTAAAAGTATAGAAATGGAAATAATCTAGTTACCCAATAATGTAAATATTTCTTCTAAAAATTTTAATTCCTGAGTATATTGATTTTGCAAAGATGAGGTAACTGGCCTAATAAAGTGCTGAAAATTTCTCATATTTTGTGCTGTTCGATATATTTTGTATAGTGTGATGCTCTAGTTATTTTATTGCAGATGAGTATCTGTTACTATTTATTGGGCAAAGAACATACATTGTATGTTGTACATTATTCTTTCCCCTCAGAATGTAGGCATTTCTGGCCCAGGGATTTTGATACTTGCCAATTCAAATCCCAAGACAAATAATTTTAGTGTCAGTTATGCAGGACATATTCTGACACTACAGTTGGTAAATAGAACATAAAATGAACAGAAAAAAATCCAAGACAGCCATCAAAAAAAAACATAACCATAGCTGACTGTGGAGTGTGAATATAAGATGGCAAAGAAATTAATTGCTGTCTTTGTCCCCTGAGCTCTTCCCTCTAGCACTGGGTGGAAGTTCTGCAAGATTTCCAGGTGCCACTCAGCCATGTGCCAATCACTGCTTTGACAGACCCCTAAACTGTTGGGATGGTATTAGTCTTAGGGGATATTTTCTTGTTCCTTTCCAACCCTAGCTGGAATTGGAAGTCAGATGTTTAAATAAATAGATGCAACTCAATTATTTTTGCCATTTCCTTGGGACAGGTGATAATATGTGGGCATTTTTTAAATCTAGGAAAACTGCTCATGTTTTTCTCTTCTAAAGAGAGATTTCAGTACATGGTGGCCCTTACTTTGTATTTTGTTACAGCTTATCTGGTTTTAAAACATCTTGGTTTTATATCTAAGTATTTATTTGAAAAGTGCTTGAATCAGGAGTTGAAGTCTTATTCTACTTCTACTGCAACTTCCTACAATATGTTGTCAAAATGATGATGGCAAGCACAGGACCTCCCTGTTTGGCTCCTGAAGCATGTCTGTGTGTGTGAACTGAACTTCACAGGAAGAAAAAGGAAACGAGCACTTGTCTTCCCTCGAGGAGCGCTCCAGCCATGAGGTTATCACAGAGAAAGAAGTATTGCACTCCTACCTGCCACTCATTCCTTCAGGTAACATTTCAAAAGTGGTAACTGGAACAGCAATCTGTGGTACATTGAATGTAACGGGACACTTTCTAGATTGAGCTCCCAAAAATTATTTTGGCAGTGGTATATCTTGTTTCTGGATCCTACTGTGCTATTAGGATTTGGGATTCTCTGTCTAGCTAAGACAATTTAAGTGCAATTAAGCTGATAGATCTGAAGAACAACAAAGCACTGATGGATTTTGCTTAGTAGCAGTTGAAAGCAGAATGTTTTTCCAAGTAACCAATTTGTATTTGAATGTCTAAATTCCATCCCACTCCAAATGATTCATTATTGAATGAGCAGCAGGAAAATTTGCAGGTGTTTCACCAAGCTGCAGCACCATGAAGAGGCCCATAGCAGCAATAGCAGACACTTACTTCGTTCTTAGAAGTCTGAGGAACACTAGAATAAGCATGCATCTTTAGGGGACCAGGCTGAAAATATAAATTTTTGGTTTGCTCTGGCCCATATAGGTCGCAGAAAGCTGTGAAGAAAAAATCCCACTCAGCCCAGTTCACCTCAACACTCTAGAATAAACTATTTCTGTGAAAAATTCTAATATGAAATGTAGACAGATTAATGAATTTAAATTAATTTTTAAAAATTTGTGTAATGAAACTTTTAAAGGGTTTCTGGTTTCAAATAAGAAAAATAAATAAAAATATTCATGCAAAAGGTCAAGGGATTTCTGCCTCCACAGAAGCCCTAGAGAGATTGCAGAATAATGTCAAAACACTAAGAAAAATTGATACATTTTAGAAAAATAAAATTATTTTACAGGACCATATCCAGGATGCAATGAATCAAGAATAAATAGAATACACTAACTGGGTATGGCATGGATAGACTCATACCGGAACAATGAAGTCATACTGTACCTCATTTATCTTTCCTGAAATGACAATTGACAAGCTTCAACCTCAGGACTGCATCAGAGTGAGAAAACCACTTCCCGAGATGTTAATTATGTCACTCCTATTTTAGTCAAAAATTTATCCTTCCTGCTCTTTTTCCAAGCCATTTTCCTCCCATTCTGCATAATCACAAGTAATCAAAAGCATAAAATTTTGGCAAAAGTAGACTCATGGTTTTGTGTTAATCTCAGAAAGTTTTCCCTAAGTACTAGTATTGCTGTGGAAGAGGCAAGATGGGCTTCATGGTCAACTTGAAGAGTAGTATAACACTGACTGACTCCCTTGTTAAAGCACCAAATCACTGTTATCTCTTCATGGCTCTTGGCATTTTGCTTCTTAGTACTTTCTACACAATGTTTTGGTCACCAGAATGATATACAGGGCAGCAATATGGTTCCTAAAGATTCTTGATATCCCAATTCCAATACAGTAACTTGATAACCAAAGATATATTACTTCAGCCATTTCAGTTCATTCAGATTTGCAAAAACCCCAATTGGTATGTGAAGAGAATTAAAGTGGTAATATCTAATCCTCACATGCAGTGATTGGTAAAGAAAAATTGTATGAATCAGCCTGGAATGATTTGGGCATCCAAAACCATTACAATATCATGAGGTCATGCAGTCTGAACAACAATGGCCCAGCATTTTATAGTGCAAAGTCAGATGACCTTTTGTTGCACAGTTCAATTGATTTGCTAGGGAACAATTTTCTCCAGCAGTATCATTTATCTGTGTGTTATACAAAATCAATGTGAGCAGCAATAAATAAATCCTGATTCCAATTACCATAATGAAGCTACTGGAAAACTCAGTGGAAGCTGTCAAACTGCTTTCAGCAGTACTTGCATGGAAAACTTGTGGAGGAGCAGCAGCAAGTGTGATCAGCAATTTCCAACGTAAAAAGCTTTGACTCCAGCCAGCCACTGCCAGTCTGTTTTCAAAGGGAAAAAAATGCTGTCAGTGTTAAGGTAAGGTTATTGCAACTATTGGAGAGATGCCTCTGCGCAAATTAAGGGCAAATGAGGCCACATACTGAAGTTAATAGTATGATTTTACTTAACAGTAAATGCAAGGGAGAGAGAAAGAAATAGAAAGAAGGAAATAGAAAACAGGTAGTAAGGAGGGAAAGTGACAGAGGCAGATTAAGTACAAAAATATCACCACTCCATGGATTCTGATGGAGTCCATTTAGTCCTGTTCTTCTGCTCTTCTCAGTGGTGAGGGTCCCATGAAACATAGAGTTCAATGGATTAGTATATGTTCAGGACAGGTGGGAACACCCAGATGCCTCCCCTGGGGTGTGCATGGGAAATATTATAGTCTTTTGTAATAGCCTCTGGTTGTGTTGCAACACTTGGATCATGTGCAGTCATCTGATGCAAGGCCTCAGGAATCAGTCTGAGCAGCGCTTTGGGGGTCTTTGATGGTTTATGACACCTCCTCAACTGTCTCTCACGTAAATGTCCCATATGTAGGTGGCCTTCACAGGCTGGGGGGGGAAGTTGAACAACCAAGACAGTTTGTGTAAGTGAAGATGGGTGTTTACTCCCTCTGTCTTGAGCATCACACCCTCAAAAACTCACTTTCTTCCCCCTCAACTGACGTGGACTGAGTGCAAAGGCAGTCAAATGAGCAAATGAGTTTCATTTGCCCTCAGCAAATAAGTCTGTGGGCTTTGGTGGTCACAGCTTCTTTCTTTAGTTTTGCTATTAAGGGCAAAGTCCTTCAGTAATCTTAACAATGTTTAAGCCATAAGCCATTTCAGTTTCTTATATGCAGCGAGAATACAGGTTTAGATCAGGTATTACGGAAAAATTCTTTACTGTGAGAGTAAAGGTAAACAGGTTCCTGAGGTACAGGAACCTGTTGCTCAGAGAAGTTGTCGATGCCACATCCCTGGAAGTGTTTAAAGACAGGTTGGGTAGAGATCTGAACAGCCTGGTCTGGTGCAAGGTGCCCTAAATGGCCCTTCTAAAGATACTTTTTAATGAAGTTCGTCCTTTCAAATGGGCATCTGGATGCTATTAAAATCAAAACAGTAAAAAAAGTGTAATACTTAAAAAATTTAATAAAATGTTTTTGTCTATATATCTATAAAAGTGAAAAGTGAACACTCCATGTTTATTCTACTCACAACTTTTCTGGTTTGGCAAGAACAATTAAAAGGACACAAATCAGATATCTCAGCATGTGGAAGCAGCTTCTCCTTTAATGGATGTGTAAATGTATGTAAATACGTCCTTTTATCCCCAAGAACATCTGCTGTACATGTGGATTTCTGTTCACAAGTTAGACACGCTACAGTAATTCAGTATAAGGTTGCTCATATCACTTTGATGAAAATAATGTGTGTCCTCCCCTGCATTCATGATGAGCTCTTATATCTGAGATGCTGTGCCCATGCCTCTAATAATAAATGTTCTTCTGTGCCTGCCAACGATGGGTACAAAGACACCCTTAAAAATGCCTCTGTCTGAGGGTATCCACAACCATTTTTCCAAGATACAGGACAAATAAGGACACTGATGGTTTTATTAAAATGATTTTTAAAGAATTATTGGTTTTTAAGGAATCAAAGAGTTTTGTCAATAAAAACTGAGAAAAACAAACCTCCTTCCACCAGTGAAACTGATGTTTAACAAAATCAGCCAACACACTTTTTTTCCAAAGGTTTAGTGTTTTTCCTTTCCTTTTTAATTTCTGTTGCTCTGTTCACCTTGCAAACATGACATAGAAAAAGAAAAAAAAATGAGAGAAGACTGAGGGAAGAAAAAGGAAACAAAAGAGAAAAGTAAAAACTATTCTGAAAGTTTAATATTTTAGAAATGTGAGCCTTAACTAATTTAAATGGAACTACTACTTTGTGGTTTATCTGATTTGCTATCATGGAATGATGGAATAATTATGAAATAATATTACCTCTAGATTGTACTATAGAAAGCCTGATCTCGACTTGCAAGCAGATTGAAGCCATTCCAACTGATTGAGATTTTAAGCCATTTGGACCATGTGACCTTTGAGTTACAGAGTAGAAGGGAAAAAAATTATGTTTTATTTCAACTTCAGCTAATGAATAATTCATGGTGAGGTTTGAGTGACTTGAATAAATAAATTAAAGTATTAATTTCAAGAGGCTGAGATTGAATAATAAAGTAAATATAATTTGAGATAATTTCATCAGATATATTTTAAGTGATACTGCTGACAGAATCATCTTCCTTTTTTGGAAGGAAAGAGGAAAACCTGTGTGTAAATTAAATATGACTCAGGCCATTGGAATAATAATGAATTTCACCATTTAAAGTTAAGACATAGAGCAAATTTTGAGACTCATAAATATAGATATTATATATTCAGATATATATATACACAAAAGCATTTCAATATATATATGAATTTAGTATTAGAAATTTAGAGAACTGTATATATATTTTATGTACATTATAGATATACCAGCTGATCAGTGTTTGCTGCACTTTAAAATGAAGAAAAGTAAGAGGTAAAGAAAATTTAGTAGGGAAGACCAAGCAGGTATACAAGTAAATCAAAAATACACTCACTCTAAGAGGAGTAACCTACTACAATGTTGTCTATATAAAACAACCAAAAGGCTTTGTGAAAAGTAGGCTCCACTTTTTTTTTAATGGAATAACGCAATTATGGATATTAAAAGGAGCAATGATAAACTAAATTAAAAGGGGAGAAGACTTAAAAGTAAGAGTAGATCTTAATATACCGTGAAATCTTTTCTGCATTGCTTGTCAAAGCAAAGATCATAACACAGTTAAGTGGTTCCCCTTCTTGAAGGATGTCATATTTAAGGGAGAAGACAACAGCTGAAATGTTTTGGATTTTTTTTCTGGTGCTCTTTAAGGAACTGTGAAGCTACAGTAAAAACCCCATTCTGCCTCCTCTTTGCTTCTTGTGTTAGACCAAAAGCCACAAAATGCTGGCACAAGATCTACTGTCCCCAGATTTTCAGTTCAGCTGATCAGAATAAATGAGAGCAGTTTATAGGAGTTGAGGTTCCCCTTGTCAACATGATCTTGTGCTTGTGTCTTGTTTGTCTATGTTTCTATTTCTCTTTTAAAATAACAAAGTTTAAGTTTTTACAATAGCTTGATTTCTTTGGTTATAATGTGATGTCTCACTAATTTCTTTGCATAGCCTCTTTTGGAGGGGGAGAGTTTATGTGCCCTGGATTTCACCGGTTTTGAAGTAAGAACAATAATATTTCATTGTTGAAAAACTGTATTGCCATCTTGCCAGTATTAAGCACTTTTAACGTTTACAGTTGGAAAATGTAGGGGAATGGAATATAGGTAAATAAAGGTAGTATAGAAAGTAATCTTATCCCCTAAAGAGTAGCAGCTGGGCCAATTACTAAGGATTAGGAACAGGCCTGATGTTGACAGGCTGCAGCTGTAGCCAATCAGAAGAGTGTTATAAAAGAGTGGATTGGTTGGTTGAGGGGAACTGGAGTCAGTTGGCTGCTGCGAGGACAAGTCAGGCAGCCTAGAGGAGATGCTTATGAGAAACATCAGGGAGGTATGACACTCTAGCAATGTGGAACTTTTGCAATGTAATGACAATAGAACTCTTGCACTATAATGACAACAGGAAAATGCATATATAATCACTCATTTTGCCTTCTTTTGCTAAATAGCATTGAGTTATTTGCTATATTGTTCTGCAACATCCCCTGGAATAGCAAAGTATGGACAGGGACATTATTATCAATATAGATATCTCAAAGTAGTCTTAAAAATAATGTTATTATCTTAATAATAACTTGAATATATTTTAGCACCTAAAGCATCAACTTTATTGGAAAATTATTATTATGAATATGTATTTGATATTTCTCTTCTGAGCTGCACAATGTTTGGGGCGAGGTTCATACTTTCTGTATATTGCCTAATTTGTTGTGCTCACATGCCGAACATAATGAGTAAAGGCATGTCATTAGAGCCAGATGGAAACATAAAGGATCTCTGTGTCATGGTGTTCTCAGCTCTCTTCAGGCAAAGTGCTCCTCACTCCCACTATTTTCAGAGCTTTTGTGTTAACCAGTATTTTTAGTGCAAATCCCACACTGGAAAAACTTGCTGGCTTATGTAGTCTATTTCTTCAAAGGAAATATTGCTTCATAATAAATTTGAACAATTCTTTGGTAGAAAACAATAAAATCAATATTGTAACTGCATGCTCAGGGAAATGGATATAATAGTTTCACCACCTCTATATGCTGCGAAAGAAAAAGTATCTGTGCTTATTTTTTGACAAGAAATATTTATTCACACAAAATTGCTCAGACCCAATGACTTCAGCTGACTACATTTTTCTTCACAGTTAATCCACTCCAGCAAAGTGAAAGGCCTGTAAAATGTGTGCACTTGGAAGGACTCTATCCCTTACCTTGAAAAAGTACCTTAATGCTCCTTAGTTTAAGGGAAGATCAGTTGCTTCGGCCTATGAAAGGGCCATTCCTGTTTGTCAGGGCCTTAATCTCAAGTTTTCAAGGGCATTGATGTTCATTCACAGCATAAGGAAGAATGGACAGATCTGTAATAATTTCACTAATGATGTAATAAGAAAAATGATCCTATTTTTGATGATCCCATGGAGGGCACATACTAAAAGTATTCTTTTACTTTCTAGTGTTTTGATTACCAACTAGGCTGCTCATTTGCAAAAATAAACAGTGGTGACAGGATGTAGAGATATATTTCATTAATATACTTGTTCCGTTGTGAGGCATATTGTTAGCTAACCATTACAATTCCTGTTAATACATAGTAATCAAAATCTAAATTTTATACCTAATATTTGGAGCACAAAGGTTAAAAATAGGTAAAGAATCCTTCTTCTGGTGTACTTGTGCTAAGCAAAACATGCATATGATTATCCTTGGTAAGTTTATAAAATGTGAACTTCATGAAAAGTAATCTGATAAAATTGTGAAATTAATTTTACTCAGCTCCAAAAAGGGGATATTCCATGCATGTTAATGAGTGATACATCCTGTTCTCTTGCTCACTGAAGTTAAACAAGCTGAAAATTCTGTACTGTAGTATTGTAGTCTAGTCTTGGTTTGCTGAACGTTTAAAGGGTCCATGGAACTATCTGACTGTACCTATACTTATCCTGTAAGACAAAATATGAGCTACAAAGGTCGAGTGAAAATATCTTCAAAACTGAAACAACCAGTCCAATATAGGTAGATCAGATTATATGTTTTCTTTTCATTATAAGGGATTAATCTTATTTTTTCATTCACCTAAAGGACTTAAAATAACTTAATACCTAAAGTAATTAATTTCCAGTGCTGAATAAACTCACTGAAATATGAATGAGCTGGCATAGGCAATGAATCTGCTCTGGATCTTCTTGTGGCTGTGAGGTCTGTCCTACATAATTACTTTAGTAGAAGAACTTGATATAGCAAAGTACTAAGACTTCAAAGCTCTCCTCTATCAATAGGTGTGACAAAAAGCTGTCTTTTCTCATTTAATGCAAAGATTGCAGTATGGAATTTGATGAGGACCTTTCCTTTTCAGGAAAAATATTTAGTAATGAGTATTCTCTGATGATTTCATATTATTGAAGGAGTCCTTTCTTTTGGGAAGATTTCTGAAGCACTCTGGCTTACTGTAGAAGAGCAAAATAAACCAAAGTAAGCCAAGAGAATCTGATTTTCATGCTGTTGTTATCTCAGGGATATCCTTCAGTTTTGAGACACCTGACAACTAAGATCTAAGCCAAAGCCCAGGAAAGATAATGTGGCAGCTACCTGCTGGGAAAAACTTGTCTGTCAATAAGAGTAGAAAGGGCACTTGAATTCTTTACTAAGAGAATAAAGTGGAAATTGTGTTGTGTCTCCATTTCTCTAAGCAAAGTGGCCTCATTGGCCTCCTGCCTTGTATGTCCTAGAAGGAAATTGTTTAATTCTCACATTCACTGACATTGCTTCTAGCACACTTGACACATCTGTGCATATTACTGATGTTTCTGCATCATACAGCTGCATCCTGGATACCTTTTAGTCCTGTTCAATGATTCTCACTACAGTTTAACAAGATTATTCCTGATTCTTTTAAGCATTTAGATTTTAATTTTTATTCTGGGATTAAGAGGGCATTGTAATCAAAACTGGGAGGTGCTTATCCCACCCATAGATGGAGTCATAGTTCACTGGTATTGAATTTGTTTTGGCTTAAGAAAATGTATAAGGATATGTAGTGAAGTGGGGGTCATCAAGAACAGTTGAGAGAAATGCCTGTCAGGAATCATCCAACAGCACTTCCTCCAGAGGTGTGATGGGAGAGCAGGGCAAAGGGTGGTCTCTGTGATCTCAGATTTCCTCTCACCCACACTTCTGTGGGTTATGTGCTCTCTTGAAGCCAGTTATCTTAGAGACTCAATAATTATTTCGCTCATGTCTTTTTGGGCAATGCTTTTACATTCGGGCAAATTCTGTTAAGTTAAAATCACACACCTTGACTACTTCCTTTATGTTCTAAGGATTCACTGAGCATTCCATATTTGCAATGCTAGTTGTCAGGATACATGCACACACATGTGCAGGGAAATGTGTTCTGACGTAAACATACTGTCCTTACAAGAAAGATGCTAAGAAAACATTAGCCTCTTATTTCTGATGTATTTTAAATTACCATGCCCATTTCCAGCACTCTCACTCTTAGAGGCAGCTAAACCCAACAGAGTGGGAAAAATCTCTCCTTCTACCTTTCAATTCAAATGAAGCCAAGCAGAAGATAAGTAATTTTGTACTATACATGCAGCCATCCCAGGCATCAGAAAAGGGGGAAATGGTTTTCTGGACAATGTGATTTTTTTACCAGGGTGCTTGGTTTATAAGTGTACTTTTCTTTCTACTTCAGAGATCTGTCAATTTATTCTTGAAAAAGACTGATAAAAGATTAGAGGAGAAAGAACACATTTCAAATCTGGTACTTGTCATAAATGCAGAGCTTTTCGTAAACAGGACGCTTTGAAGTAGGAGATACATATTTGTACAAGTTCATATACCACCCAGCAAAATAGGCTTTTCACTTTCACTGAGGACTCTGAACTACTATAATTATTTAAAAATCTTTTTAACTGTGCCTCTATGTCTGTGTAATTTTTCTTTATATCTCTTGGGAATGCTGCTGTTTATTTATCACACCCAGCCTCCACTTAATGTTGATGTCAGTGGGCTGCAGGGCAGAAGACTTACTCTGCTTCTTCTCTAATTTACTGCTGTGTTTTCTCATTCAGCCCTTCTCTTACCAGAAAAGGGGGCACAAAGGGAATTTCTTCATCTGAAAAGAATGAATTTGTTTTATCTGCATGATAGCACAGTCTCCAGAAGGTTAAGAAGCTCTGTTTAAAGTAGCAGAGGAGTATTCACACCCTCAAATCAGGTGTCTGTATGTTGATCACAGGCTGCTGTTATAGTAAGCATAGTTCTGTAGAATTTTAAAAAATATGAATACTTTGGATTTATGTTGTACTGAGGATTTCAGCTGCAAAATCAACATATGTGTGCTTTCTCTCATTGCCTTTTTTCTTCCTACCATTTTCATGTTGCTGATGGTTTTGGATGGTTCTCAGTTGTGTTTGTAACAGCCACACAAAAGCTGCCCAGTGAGCCTGCTGCACCAGGGAGCCTGGGGGTTTTTTGGCACAAAAGGAAAGCTGTAGTAGAGTTCACAGAAGGGCTGAGGTGGGAAGGCACCTCTGGAGATTTTTTGGTTCAGCCCCTTTGTTCACCCAGAGAAGGACATCCCATCTGGTTTTGAGTATCTCCAAGGACAGAGACTCCCTCCCCAGGCAACCTGTGCCAGTGCTCATTTACCAGTGACATTATTGAATCTATATTCATGTAACTATTGCATCTATTCCAATCAGATAAAACAGAACATGTAACATATGCCTATATTATACTTTATACAAGCTGTTTTTAATAAAAAACAAAAGAAGATAAGCACATTAGTTATTGCAGAAAAGCAGCAATATTACAGCACTGTTTTATAGAATGCAACAAAGCTGTACCCAAAAAAAAAAAAAAAAATCAAGCTAAATGCTTGGTTTGAAGAAAACAAAGGAGGAAATCCAAGTCCTTTGCTGGGGATTAATTTGAAAAGTGTACTTTCAAGGATAAGCAGATGCAGCAGTACTGGCACGAAAAACAATTTTATGCAAGCTGCTTTTGTCACAAAATTAACTGTTCTCAAAATAAAGTTTGCTGTATTTCCCACAGGTGAAGTAATGCTTGAAGGTATTATTTGGACATAATTTCAGTGATCAAATAAGGCTTTTGTTATTAAAAAATATTTAAATTCTCATTCCATTATTTATTACCCTTTGGTGGGGTTTTTTTAGACTTTGAAAGGAAACATCCTATATTTAAAATAATTTTTTCATCAGTACTTATTACTTAAGGTCATATGAGGACTTTCAGAATGAGAATGAATGTTTCAGTGTGTGTGGCAAGGTTTTTTCTCTAGCAAAAATTTTTAGTGGTGCACAGGGAATAGAGGAATACAATTGACACAGCACATCCATTGCACTGGACACTTGGACTTGGAGAATGATCCAGGGGTTTCCTTTATTATTCTGTGGATCTCACAATTAACATTTAGCACAACCTTTATGTCTGGATGTAAGATGGAGAAAAATGTAAAATGGACAGAATGAAACCAGGATTCACTTGTAAGGCTTTGGACTCTGAGGGAGAATAAAATAGAGATTATATATTGTCATTGAATGTTTTTTCCTTTTATGGATCATTTATTGCATGTGTCTCAGATACAGAGGTTTTACATGCAATGCACAGTGCAAATTCCCTATAGGCTTCATTAAATGGTTTACTTGTTTAAATCAAGCCTTTTATTTATTGCTTTATCTATTCTTGTAACATTCTGTATTTTGATCTTCCAATCCATTTGCTGTGGGAGCTGCTTTATAACTGAAAAATCATGAGCACAGCACTGACTGCATAAGTTCTATCAAAGCAAGGAAGATGAGATAACTGGAAATGATGATCATATCCAGTGGCCTACTTATTTTTATCATGCATAGTATGTGTTTAAGAGGTCCAGGTTTATATTCATGCATTGTGTACTTGTGCATGCATCTATGCACGTGTATATATAATGTTACCATAACATGGTAGAAGATTTCTATCTGCTCTTCATTGTCCAGGGGCAAGCTGTTATAAAAGCCACAGTAATTTCCCAGGAGCCCTTTGAAAACAGAAGAGTGTGTCTGCTAACCCCTCCAAGTGCATATCATGTATACATAATAATATAGTATTATAGATACTATATATGCATATATGTGCCGACTATATCTCTTTATACATGTATTCTATATGTGTGTGTTCACACGTGTATATATGTGATAAGAATATCATTGCTACAGACTGCTATATTCTCTAACTTTTGAAAAGCTTTTAGTTATTACAAAATTTTGCAGATTTAATAAATTATAAAATTGATAGTCTATGTTTAAATATAGTATATAGAATATATAAGTTAGAGAATTTCTAGACATTTGTAGTTTAATTTTGACTTTTTGTAGTTTAAACTACATATGCTTCTTGTTACCTGTGTTGAATTGGCATTGAATACTAGAATGGGACTAGTTTAAATGAAATAAAATCACATTCAATTTAATAAAAATATGTATACTCTTTGTACCACAAATAATTAGTCAGTGAAACTGCTTCTCAGAAAATACTGTGGATAATTGCCTAATAGTATGAAAACAATAGGATATATGACTAATATTGTACCTAATTGCATTATCTAAGCTGGAAATGTAGAATGGATATCAATAGTTATGACGCACAACAAAATATAAAATTACCCATTTAACAAAATAGAAATACTCCCCGCAGACATAAGATTGCATGATTATCAATCATGTATTTGGACAGGCATAGATTTTAGGGTCAGGAGGATTCATTCTAATTATGTCATCTGATTAGGTGATGACTAGATGTTACAAATTAAATATCAGTGGATCAGTGGACTAATCTTGGGATCTGTTTGTTTACATTTGTACATCCATTAATTGTTTCCCAAAGCATTTCACAGGTATACGTTTCAGTTCCTTTTTGATATGTGGCAGCAATGTTTGAAAATAAAGCACTTGCATTTGATAGGCAGATCATCTGCAGCCCAAATGGGTATTTTTTTTAAGATAAGTGTTTATATTTTGATTTACAATGAACCAAATCAGTGGTTACAAGACATAATGATTAAGAAAGAAATAATTTATGCAGTAGGTCTATATTTGTTCTCTACTAGTCTAAATTTTTCTATTGTTTTAAAGACAAAGTACAAAGATACGTCAACTTGATGTAAAATTAAAATAACTTGTATGTAAAATTATTCATAATGGACAGTAGATGCTACAAAGCAATAGTTACCACAAAGACATGAAACCTGAATTTATGAGAGTCATGAATATATTTATGATTTATCATATTCAAGAGATATATAATTTGATAGCCTCATGGTATACAAAAATTAAGAATATTCTTTAGCATGTGAGCTTTATCTGTATCTGTTGGTTGATTTATGCCCCATTTTTCATATCCTTCTTTTACCAGTTCAGCTTCTTTTAATTTTCATTTTCCTGTTTATCCATTTGTGTCTGCTCTATATCATATTCTATTGTTTTCTTTCCACATAATTGCTTTTATTTATTCATTTATTCCTTATTCTATGACTCAAGAATGATTCCACTGACAAAACATTTTTCCCTACAATTTCTTAAGAGCACTCTTTGATCCTCTTGTCCTTGCACTTCACCCTGTGACTCATTGCTGAATGTTTTTCCCCATTCACCCTTCTCCAGCTATGTGATCATCAGCTTTTTCTGTGCTTCCATTTCATAAGCTCAGCACTTTGTATTTTTTGAGTTCTGCACATATAGTCAATGAATTAGAAACTACTGAATTCTCACATGAAGAAAATTGAGTACTTTTCCAAAATTCAGAACAAGCAAAGCTTTCCTTTTCCCTTCCCTCTGCCTCTTCTCTCTGAAGATTGCAGATTTTCTAGTGCTGCTCCCCATATAATTTTTGAGACTCTCTTCTCCCCAGTCACTTTCCTCTTTCTAATCATGTCAGTAGAGTGCTCTGATTTTTCCTAGTACGCCATTACCCCAGGTAATACTGTCACAGGAAAGATTTTAGTATTATTTTTATCTATTCTTTTATTTTATCAGGGACATTCCTGGTATTAGAAAGATGTGAGAAGCTGGATGTTTGGGCATGACATCCTTTGATGGAAAGACAAGAAGCAGCATGACATGAGATGGAGATGAAAGGCTCTGCCGTGCTCTTGGAGCTAGCAAACTATTTGATTACAAACCAGTTGTAGCAGGGAGAGTCTGCACCAGATGCCCTTGATGATAAATTTTCAGATGCTGTGGGTGGATAATGAACACCTGCTTTGATGCTTAGATCTGACCTCAGGCCAATTTGATATTAATTTTATATCACACCCATCCAAGAGAGGATATTCATTTCTCTCTTTCAATATTTTCTTTCACATGTCTCTACTGAGACTTCTTTTTCCTTACCATCCACATTTTGTGTTGCTTTATCAATTTCTTATTTTCTTTCCTTCTACCTGCTTCAGGATATATTTTCATGTCTTCTGTGGAATTCTATTTTAACCAGTGACTAATTTACCTCTCTCTTTCTTACAGCACTGAGATGTGGTAATTGCTGAATTTGTTCCAATATTGTGTAGTGTAAAAAAGGTTTCTCTTAATAACAGAGACATGACTCTGATCTCATATTGTTTAAAACCAATTCAGCTGATAATTTGCAAGGCATTCCTCTTGATTTACTCTAAGTGCAATGGGGTCAAGCCCTTTGAACACGGTATACCTGCAGCATTTCATTTTCTGTTTCATATGCTCTTAAAACATATTAAATGATGTGTTACAGACTCTGCTAACACTTATGACATTTTACAAGTGAAGACAAAGCTTGAGAACTTATTATTTTGGGGACAGTTTATTGGGAGGATCAAGATTAATTTTAATTTCTAGACATCAGTGATCAAGATACCCATATTTATTTATAAATCACTTCAGACTTTGTCCAATGCACAGATTTTGCTTTCATGGGAATATCAGTAGTTAATGTTCTGTTCTACTATTTTTTACCTAAACAGCAGCAATTATAACACTGTTTGAACACTTTGTATTTCAGTTTCCTGATCCACTTGAAACTCAGCAGTTTGGTCATCTTTACACTTGACCTGACATACATATTTCACTCACAGATTTTAATCTTCTCCTGTGGCAAAGATTCTTCATTTACAAGGTGTTAACCATGGGGTCCAGGCTTTGAACATACCCTCTTCTTTTCTTAGAAAAGCTTGTTGGGCTTTATTGCTGGGTTTGTCTTGAAAATCTTCCAATCTCTAGCTCTATTAAATATTTTGTCCTCAAAACTGCTTAATCAAAAGTTCTTTAATACATCAAGATCTCTTCTTTGGCAGCTAAATAGATTTCTTCAGCAAGCCTTAGATTTTTTATCAATGTATAGATTAAAACCAAACTATATTAATATCTTGCAATTAAACTCTTTTAATTGAGATATTTCTCAAAAAGAATCAGTTATTTGGGGCTCACAACAGGTTTGATGTGGCTGATGCCCACATTCTTAGGCATATTAAAAAAGTATTTTGCAAAAAGTTCTGCAAGAAAAGTTAATGCGTTTCAGATAGCCTTTAATTCAAACAAGAGTAACCTATATGCACTATATTTGAATGGCCATGGAATGATATTCAGAGATCTCCCGTGACTGTGAAAAAAACATCTGAATTTATATGATGCAGCTGTAGGTTTTATGGATTATATTCTTAAGGAGTCCTTAGCAAAATGAGTTTAAATTTAATAGTTATGAAGATATGATATTGTTACATATTCACTGCAGTGTTAGTGACAATGTACTTTCAAAGACAATGTTGGAATTAGAATTAATGCTTGTTTCCCAAAATACTGTTCTATCCCATAGATGGGGACAAAAAAAAGGCAGTGAACCTTTTCTTAGGAAAAGGAAATTCAGTATAGTAGCTTCTTACATATCTATCTTTTCTAAGACAATTGACTTTAACAGAAGTATGAGAATAAAAGGAAACAATGCTGTAAAACGTAGGAGTTTGGTTTGATTATTTTATTTCTCACAATACAGATTTGCCAGGGAGTTTGTGATTGATAAGATTCTTATCTAGTCTCCCAAAGGGCACACTCAATGGATGACTAGATTACACTGAGATGCAAAATTTAAAAGTAGAACATCAAAAAATATGAACTCTTATGCCTAAAGGTTTATATCCAAGTTTATTAGATTTTGAAGGAAATATATGTGGGGGCATATGTTCATGCATCATTGGTTATGGCTTCCTATAAAGCTTTTAGTAGTAACCTCTAGGATATTAAATTGGATAAGCTATCAGTTGGAAACTCTGTGGCAGTTTTCTCAATACATGGCCATACTGTAGTTGCTGGCTGAGTTTTAATTTGCTTTACTCCTTGATACAGCAACAAAATTGTCAGTGAATGTGTATGTGTTAAAGAATTACCTGCCTCTACTGGTCACAAGTAATTATTTGTTTCATTTACAAGTGACTTTTTTTATGGGATGTGTTTTAGCTAAATAGTAAGAGATGCTTGCTGTTCTGCTCACATCATTGGCTGCACTGGAAGGAGAAAAACTTATTTTTACTTACTAGGATGATTCAGTTTCTAGAACACCTGTTTCCACCTTAGTCATTGATTATTCATGTTTCAGTAACAACAGATTAATGAAATGGAGGTTTACAATATCAGGATGGGAAGCCAGAGTGCAGACAGATCCAAGCCCTCTTCATCTACCTGTTAGACAAAATATGTGACAATTCTGTGATCTCTGCCTCAAACTGATTCTTCTGAAGATGATGTTTAGGAAAGCAGGTGTTCCTCCACCCAGTGAATGGTATCAAGGAGAACTCTGAGTAATGGTCTGGAATATCATGTACTCAGACATAAGATTTATTTTCACCTGTATTTGCAAAGAGATACATTTGAGATTTTATAACTTTTTATTTAGAGAACTTTGAAAATACATTTAAAATAGAGTATAGACAAATGGTTTTCCTCCAAAATTGCCCACGTATATTCTATGTGAATAATTAAACTGAGATTGAGGTACATTCATTGCATTGTAATGGAATTCCCATGCTGTTTCAACCTATAAAATAAAAGTAAGAGAAAGTAAGCTTCAAGAGTACTCAAGTTTCTCCACCAGTCTCAGCACATCAGAATTCTCTTCCTGCAGCTATTGGCAGTGCAGCCACTAACTGTGCCACTACACTGAGGTGTAGTGATTTGATTTAAAGCCAGGCACTGTGCCTTTTAGATAACTGGACACCACACCATTTACTTACCAGTCTATCAGTCTTGTCACTGGCAAGGCATATGGTGACTGAATGATGTTTGAAGGTTTTCTTCCAGATGTGAAGAATAAAAGCTTTAGAAATGCCAATCCATAGTACAAAAGAAAGTTTCAGGGGACAGTGGAGCTGGCTGGCTGGACAACTGGACAGAGGGTCATCTTTTTAAATAAAGACAATAAAATAAATAAAGTTCCCTCATACCAGATGGCCTGATGTGAGAACTGTGTAACTTCTTCCTTGCCAAGATGCTGTACTGCAGAAAAAAATCCTACCTCCATTCTAAAAATGATGCTGAGAAAGAAATGCAAATCAAAAGCTACATACCTTTTAAACAAGAACAAGGAAAAAGAAAGGCCCACTGGCCTCTAATAAAACCTGATTTTTTTCAAGACATACAGAAAAAACAATAAAAATTACTTTTCTCTTGGTACTATAAAGATTTAGATAATGGAAAGTTTTATGGATACAGGAATAAAATTGAAAGGGCATGACAAAGCTTCTTAGAATAATCTGCTTTAAAATAAATTCTCACTACTAATAATAACATACTGTTTTCTTTCTGATCCTATAACATTTTTTCAAGCTTGTACTGAAACAAAAAATAGTGTAGAAACATTTCAAAATATTTTACTGATAAATAGCCTTGACTGAAAATGTATTTATATTATTCATGAAAAAGTGGGATTTTTCTATGTTCAGGCTACAATTCAGATTTCTTATATAAGCAGTTGCTAAACTACTGTTAGAGATCTTCTGTGATATGAAAGCACTACTATTTATACCACAATGTTTACTTTAATGTCCAACAAGTGAAAAAGTAAATAAGATGTTGCAGAGAACATAGTAGATTTCACCTTCCAGAAAATTATACAATTTTGAATTTCCTAATCAAATCTGCTTCTGTTGCCAACAGGTACAAATCAGGGATTAAGGCATGCCAATAAAAGTCACCACTTAATGAGTTGTCAAGAATTGGCACATTAAAAATGATAAATTCCAAAGACAACTGCAAGTGTGTTGGTGCAAGAGGAGACCCAGGGTAGGAGTCAGAATATGAGTTAAAGAAGTCCTTTTGAATGCCTTACAAATAGGTCCATTCTGAAAAAAAGGATGTATGCAAACCATAAGCTTTTGTTTCTTTAATTTCCTAGCTTCTCTGCATTGTATTGGGAAGCAGGTGTTAGTTGCAGAAGTAATGCTGTGATAACAGAAAGGATCAAGGCATGTGAGGAGGGCAACATTTCTGAAGAAATTGTTATCTCCTGAAGCAAGGATGAAAGAGCGGGGAAGAAAACAAGAAACAGAACTGAACAAGTATGATGGCATATTTCTTCATTAAATTCTCCCATGTCTTTCAAACAGCTTAATTCTTCCAATTGTTTCAGCCAGCTTAGCAAAGGTATATTTCCTTTCCTTATGGATGTTTCTCCTCCATTTTTACTTAGTTCATAGGGTTTTTTTTTTTTCCTTTTTCTTTATGCACATTATGTTAAACAGGAGAATTTTGAAAAGCAATTGTAAAGTCAATTTTAGTGCTAATTATATGCTTCATTGTGCAAAACAGCTGAACAATCACATGAATTTGAAGAGTGACAGGTGAACAAAACTTCTTCAAATCAACCCAAAACATAACTAATCAAATCTCCCTGAAATTCTAAGATCATTTTTCACTTTAAACACAGAAGATAACTTCATGGGTAATATTCAAATGTTTTCTTTTATTCAGGTGTTTTGATTGCAATGTAATTGTACTATATTTTATTAGATCCCTGGAAACTCATCAAACTCTTGATTATGTGGTATGTCTGTGCCATAAATATATAGGAAAAGAGAGAAAGAAATCTCCTTGTTTCACTGAAGAATAAAATTTTCTCCATAATTCTTTCCCATATTTAGCAGTCTGAGAAGACCAGATGATCACCCCATTCTAATGTCTGAGCCTAACATTTAGGCTGGGAAAATTTTATGTGAAAAACTAACATTGTGGATATTTAATATTTTGTGAAATCTTCTCTCAAAGACCACAAAAAGCACCAAGTCCTTGGTGGCTTCAAGGAAAGAGGAAGATAAATAAATGCAACTGCATGTGGATTTAGAATTTGACTGAAAGTCTAGTCAGACATCAATGTAGATTATCATAATGTCTCAGTGCCCTAATATATTATTCATATCTTTATTAAATAAAATAAATTAAATAAAATTATGGATTGGGGTTTGGATTATACATTTTCCTTTCAAACCAATTTTTCTGGACTATATGTTTCATTAATTATGCCACTGGTAAATAGGCGAGTATTGAGCAACCAAGCAGTAAATATAATTATCAATATATAATTATTAGCCTTTTAAAACAAAATTCCTAGACATGCAAAAGTAGCAAAGCAGAGAAATTAGTAAATTGGAGAAAAGTTACAAAATCAGTATTAACTTAATCAGAGTAAATCTTTGCTTTGTCATCCATTGTATTATCATTCCTTGTTACTTGTCATAACTTCTCCTTTATCTTCTTTCCTCTTTCATTTTCAGTTTTAGAATATCCTTACTGAGAATCAAAGAGCAGAACTGCATCCAGTACTCAACATGTGGGCACATATATGGATATTTTCCTAATCTTTTTTTAACGGCTTTCCTAAAAGTTTGTAACATTTTAACTTTTGACAACTTCTGGAAATACAGAGACCTTACTAAAGGTCTTAAATCAGTTTGTGTTATAAGACTATGACATCTCCTTATATGCATAAAAAATGGAAAGGGCGTATATGGATGTGGGGAGGTCCACATTGTACTTTAATAATTTATTTTTGGCTGTAGAATGCAAATGCAGAGAAAATTAATCAGAAAAATGTAGTCTGTTTTTCTCCATTCTAAATGACTACTTTTAAATGAACCCATTTAATTATTTTTCTTGGAAATATAATATTTTTCTAATATAATATACGAAATATTTTAAAAAAGGCTAAGAAAAGAAAATAAACCAAATAACCTTTTATAGCCTGGCATCTGTTTTTCACTTGGTTATTGGAAAGTTAAGAACAAAGGAATATTCTGCTATGCGGCTTCAAATTAATTATTTAGGTGAAGTATTCAGCAAAAAAAGAGAGCATAATACTGTTTAAAACACAGAAAACTCCAGATAAGAAGACACTTTCTGCTAAACATATGCGCACCTCAGAAATATCAGAAATTAAGGATATATACTGAATGTATTGAAAGAACCTAATTCACCTGAGATTTATGAGCTCATGGCAGGTCCTTTCAGGTGAGTCTGTTGTGAGGATAGGGTCATGTAAGAAGTTTGGGCTACCATGTTCTACAGGTTCTAGCTCCAGGAAGAACTGGCAGACTTATCAGAAGATAAAAGACTTTTCCAATTCAAAACAAGCACTAAATCAAGAGCAGTCTCAGGTTATTGGGTCCAGGCCTCCATAACCTGAAGCAAAGACATAATACAAAGCTGCTGCTATTAGATACACATTGGTATTAAGTGGCCATCCCACTTCAAGCCTTCAACCAAAGGGGTTTTGGAATTCTGGAGTACTGTCACTTTTGAGTTTATACTACTAATTCTTCTCTTAAAACTGTCCTATAGTACTCAATGATCCTCCAAATACATGGATTTCTATATCAGCACAAATGAGAAACATTGTTGAAGAGTATTCACTCTTTTTCTAGCACAGTTTAGTTCGTGGAAGGTAAAAATCAAGATCTAACTGCAAACAATGAAACAGGTTTTAGCAATGCATGATGGATATTGTGTTGTCTGTGTTTTCCTCACCTGTGTCTTCAATGGGAACATGTTAGCTAGAAGTTAACTAATTAAGGATGTTCTAATTTTTGTGTTCCCTTTTCCATTCTCTGTCCACCTCCACCAGTTATCACACACTGTGTCCCAGTATGCATTGAAAAAAACCTTGGGCATGAATGCTCTGGGAGGCACAGTATATCTCAGCATGTGAGATGGGCACAACCTTTAACAGGTATATACGCTATTAGAGGTCAGAATCAGGAATCATCTACTGCAGATTCTAAAGAAATTAGTCCTGGCATGCTACAGCATGCATTTCAGACTCTAACTACAGTATGAGCAGACATATCTGCTCTTAATGAGGCTCAGGCCTTTTAAAATGTTTTGTTTGTTTGCTGGTTTTCTTAGTTTCTTTCAGAATCTTTAAAAATATGGAAAGTTGCAAGAAAATAAATGTTAGGTTCTGCCTAGACTTAACTTTAAAGTCTCATGTGTGCTTAATTTCCCAAGTCTAACCCTAAAGGGATACAAGAACAATGATTCTTTTACCACAACAGTCAAGATCAGGCAAGAAAAATTCCTTGGGCTCCTATCTAACTGCTAAAATCAAAAGCTTGTAAACCAGCCTCAAACAAACCAGAGTTTGTTGAATAACAAACTCAAAAGGAGGATCTTTTACATCTCTGCTGCTTCCTCTAGAGACTTCCCTAGTTTCACATTCCAGAGTCACACCAATGTTTTCCATGACAAATCTAGCTACAGCCCAATCTCAGCTGTTTCTCAGTCACTGCACTACAACTGCACCATGGTCTGGTGGTGTTAGATGATTTCCAGCCAACCTGTATCATCAGCATATCATAAATCATTCCAAGCTGTCTCTCACTGGCTATTCCTTTTGCTGCTGACTTCCCTGTATGCTACTGCGTATACATACACTGGATAGGAAATGCTGATACGTCTCCAAACTGTGGACCAAGATCGCTGTTTATGACTCTTTCACAAAGATCTCCAAATCATGTCCTTTGGATACACACATGTTTTAACACTGCTTCTCAACAGCATGCTATATCCTTTCTGTTTCTAAAGATTTGAAGTGAACTTGGTGACCTTAGAGGAGGTGCATTTTCAGGAAAAACTAACCACTTATCATAAGGCTATCAGACAATTTTATAAAAACATAGATGTTCATAGTTAATATACTTCTGAGTAACAGCCTGAAAATATCTTACCTTGTGCAGAATATCCTACAATGACACGAGCTCTAAATGCAAATACAAATTAGGAGAGGACGAGAAAAACATAAATTATTGTCCTCTGTGTAAATATTCACTATTGAAAATGGAGTAAGACAAAACCAAGATTATCCTGTTTTTATAATGCACTAAAGGACCAACAATAACTGAAGGTTAATTAATATGGAGACTTCAATAGCAAATTCAATAACAGGGTTTCAGATTCAAGTACTGTGTTATCTTAATAGCAAAATTTAAAAGGTTTTTCTTTCACTGTTGATTTATGTAGCTTCATCTCTTTTATTTCCCAATAGATTTCAAATTTTCTAGTTAATTGGCTGAACTAAAAGGACACGTTACTTACTATGTATTACACCAACCAAACATATTACTTGTCAATCCATTTAAATATCCAGATTTTAAAAGTTTTCTTTGTTTGGGTACTTTTTTCTTAAAAAAATAATACCTGCCCATGTATTAAGACATTTTTTAAATTATTTCTTTCTCTAAATGATTTGCCTCAGTGACAATTTTGGAGAGATATGTTTGTGATATTAGAGGGATTGGCAAAATCTCAATCAATTCTTTGCCTTTCATTTCCAGAAATGAGAGATTTTGGAAAAAGAAGGTTTGCTTATGTGTGAATATACAGTTGATGATATTGAACATGAACATAGTTATAATCCAGACAAAAATGAAAAAATCTGCAGATAGGCTCAATAACTTGGCTTTCCATTCTTTATGATAGAAAAAAATTGGGGTCTCAAAAATATTTTTGCTTTGAAGTTATTCAAGATTGAACATGATAAATCTAAAAAGCATAGGCTGGCTATAAATACATTGAAACTTACATATTGAACATCACTGATCAAAGGAGAGAGGTTTGAGGTAGAAAAAATGTAGTTGTTTTTACATGAAGTTTGATATGTTTTGTCAGTGCTATATAAAATGGATCTTGGTAAAGGATCAAGGGACATACTGTCCACTACAGGGCCTTGGCCTGAACTCTAGAACCAAGACAGGAGACCATGTTCAGCAAGAGGAATTGGCACATTTTCTTCAAAAGTCAGTCATGCACAGGGTGTCCTATATAAAGACACTGCTTCAAATATGTGAAGGTGCAGGAGAGCAGTATATAAAATGTTGTTAACTCAGTGAGAAGGAGAAAAGGAAAGGAAAAGCTTTATAGGAAAGACCTTAAGCCTCAACTAGATTGGAGTGATCTTGATAAATCTAGATGATCCAAAAATTCCTTCTGGCCCTATGGTGTTTTTCTTGATGTACTTGATATTGAGGATCATCACCTGAGGAGTCATCTATTATGAATGCAAGATTGGTCAACAAAACAGAATAAAGTGAGACTTTCAAGTACAGTACTCAATAAGTTGGAAAAGGTCCTAGTGATTACTTTTTCTACCAGGAAAGTTGAAGGGTTTTTCATGACAAACCTTTCTTTCTTTCTTTCTTTGGTCACAAAGGAGAAAAAAAATGCCTAGGCTTCTACGTCTCTGCATTAGCATGCTATTTGATTCTGCAAATAAATTGAGTATTAACTGACTCGATTACTAAGTAATCAAACACCTTTCTCTGTCACTGCCCTTCACTGGCATTTCACTTAAGTGATTCAGGCAGGTTGTCTGTGGCTGTTAAAGACTGTAATTTCCTTTAAGTTAAGACATCTTGTTCAGTGAAGATTCTGTTGTCAGCCAGGCTTAAGTAGCAGTGATGCAATCCAAGATGCTTTCTAGCAGTGCCACCAATTTCTTGCCTAATGCTAATCTGGATAACTTGCTTCCTTCTGCTGTTAAAGATCCAAGTGACAGACTATCACAGTTTAAGCTCTTCCTGTCATTTATTTCTAAAGTGTCTTTTATTTGTGTCCTAGTGCTGTCAACCCACAAAAAAGCTCTTTTTCTAAATAACAGATTAGGCATGGTCAGAAAGCAGCTGCACTTCTTGATATTGAAATTCATTTCTGTATTCAATCTTTTCCTTTCTGTCCCCACCTTTAAAAGAAGATATTTTTGCATATTCCCTCTGATTAAATAAATAATTCTTATGTTCAGGCTGAAGGAAATACGAGGCTGGATATTTCCATGTTACACGGCAAATATTTCTAGAAAAGCAACATAGAAATGCCCGAGGAAAACCATCATTAGTAAAAGAATATCAGTAACAAATGCATACGTCAGGTATCTTGGGTTTTCTTAAATTCTGGCTGAAGGAAAAGGAACATTTTAAAAAGCTAAATATTAAGGCAGCAAAGCAGTCAGGGTGTGGGAGAGGACACAGGAGCTCCAGAGTGACTTGAGTCTCAATGGGATCTTGGACAAATCATCCATCAGTCATGCAACACAACCCAGCAAGCAGCCTCAGCCTCATGTCTGCTCTGTCTCGATAGTGCAGCACATCTGAACTTGTGGTGATGGAGCAATTTGGGGTGACTGGCATGGCAAGTGCTGTGTAATAGGTAATAGAAAGGAGAAACAGATTTCTTATATGTGAAATTGAGGCAGTGAGAATTACAACTAAATGAAATTGAAGTGCTGTCTTGACCTTTTACTATTTCACAACAACTGGCTTAGTCAACAACCTCTGACATCTTGCCTGAAAACCAGACCTTTCTTTTTACCTTACAGTAGGAAAAGATTGAAATACAATCACAATCATACTTTGTGTATAACTGAATTTCCTCATGACTGCCAAATGATTTGTGCAGTTCTGAAAAGAAATGGCCTGTACTTACCTTTCCTTTAGTTGAATACAGCCTATGAATGTCTCCAACACCAAGCCCTTTTTTCTGTGAAAGATTATTTCAAGTTTTATCAGCTCTCTGAAACCCAGAGACATGAAATATCCTACATATATTTTCCCTGTGCTCCAAGTTGCTGACTTTGCAGTGACTGTTATAAATTGAATTTTGTGACAGCAGAGTGTGGCTAATTATGCCTCAGCACAACTTTTGATTTGCAAAGACTTGCAGAATGACTCCTGTAAGGACAGCAATTTTGGAGGGCCTAGACTCAAACTTGATTTAACCCAGACTTTCTCTGGCAACCACAATTATTATTTCCCTGGATTTGCTTCCAGTTCTCCTTTAGGTAAGCAGCAACTCCCTTGCAGGGTGTTGTGAATACCCCTGATCTTCCATAGCTTATTTTTGGTTTTATGCCACATATTGGGTCTATGTGTCTTAGGTTTCTCTGGTACAAGTTGGCACAAACCCTGGGTCTTTCATTCTAACTCACCAGTGGCTGGCTCCTTATGTGTCACCTTTGGTGAACAGGAGACAGCTGCTCTGCCTTCCTAAAATCAGCTCTGCTTATCAGAAATGAGAAATGTCTCAAAACTGTTCCAATCCTTTGTGAGTTACACTCTAAGTTCAAAGGCAAGCAAATACCACATGCTCTGGAATTTTTAAGCCTTTCTTCCTATTTGTTTAAACTATACAGCTGAAAGTAAATCTCTCCTGCACACCTTCTTCAGCAAATCTGTTTTTCAGACAAGACCTAGGTTTTGTGACTAGTTGCTTCATTAACTTATTCTTTACCATTTTAACAACAGATGGAAGGAGATGCAAGAAAGAGCTCTGCCTTATCAAGACACACTATATATTATAGCATATAGTATTACTTTTTAATTTACTAGAATTAATGGCTAGTAAATTGAGAGCTACTGGAGATGACCACATCTGGTACAGATTATTGCCTCCTTTTAAGGACAGCACTAAAAATAATATTTGAGACCTCTCTAAATTTAGTTTTATTGGGCATCTTGTTTTAGTTAAAATTATTCAAATTCTGGTCATGCAGACTTTAAATGCCAATATGCAATATGATAAGAGAACAGCAGCAATATGAGAATGAGAATCCAGCAGTATTTATGCCTTATTTCTGTCAATTCATTTAGCATGGCATTAAAATGTTCCATTAAGAGCTCCTAGAGTCAGAACTTCAAAATAAAAAGTAAATGTTTTCTTAGCTATAGGGATATCCAAAACATTTCCTGAAAGTAAGTTACCAATTCTTAATTCTTGTCACCTGTAATATAGATTAATTATTTAAAATCTAATCAGACAGAGATTTGCCACTGAGCTATCTGAATATATTCAAGAAGACACCCAGAATTCCATATGTATTAAACCCGGGGTATAGGTCTTATAACTGACTCAGAGTGCCTTCCTTAGTGGCACCTGATTCACACTAGAGGGAACACTGTAGTGATATTCATAGCTGTACAATTTGATTCTCTGAACAAGAATTTTATTTAATATTTATGGGATAGTAGCAATGTATATTCCATTCCAAGAAGATGCTATAAATTCTGTCAAGGAAAATAGAACTTTTAACAAGGTATTTTATAGTTGCATTTATGCTGCTTAAGTTTTGTTCAGTATATAAGTATTTATATATACTGCTTGTATCAATGATTTGGGCTATAATATTAAAGTTTTACCCTCGAGGTGAAAAATTGTATGACTGATCCAGTAAAAACAAGAACTGAAAAAAATGCTTTTATGACATGATTTTCCGTGACTGTCACTAATATTCATTCAACAGGTACAAGAGCATATTATGAATGTTCTCATAAAGCATTTTTTACTTCTGTAAGTTGTGACATTTCCAAGAAGGTAGAACTCTTTTGTCTTACATATTCACCATTTAGGATACTATAGAGAGCATGTTTAAGACATAAGATATAGACAAACAAAGAAGTAGAAACACCATTTATTATAAAGGAAGCATAGGAGTGTAATAGGATATCAGCGTGGCTAAACAATGGGTTCTTCTTGGACATCAAGACTTAAGTGGGAAGTTTACAGAAAGCAGAAACTAGAAGGTCGGATTCAAGGGGAAGATGACAGAGTAATAACACAAAGGAACAAAATCAGGAGGTACAAGGCACAAAAAAGACCAAGCTAGTAGGGGACATAAAAAGTAACAAGAGAGGCAACATAAGTGATAAGGGAAAATGATGTGGGAAATGTAATATATGCTGCAGGAAAATGTCATGCTACAGTTAAACAAAGATGGAAATTTATTTGTAAATGGCATAAAGAATGTGAACAGATGGATGACATTCCTTGCCTCAACGTTTTCTAAGAATGAATGTGATCTGCAATTGGGTAACTGATGCAAGTTCTGTTAATGACAAAAAAGATGCTACTTTAACCTAGAATAGGGAAAGGGTTTAGTGAACACCTATGAAATATATATGGTGATACTGGATGACTAATGAGAAACAAAATAAGGCTTCCCTGAAGCAAAGTATGGTTTGTGAAAGCTGAATTATAAATGCATAACTTTAATTTTTCAGGAAAATGTAGGAACAAACAGTGTCAAGAAGAAAAAAAAGATGTTTAACAATCAACAAATATTTTTTGAAAACATACCATATCAAAGAAATCTGATTTCTTGCTATAATAGAGAAATAAGACTCATGAGAAGGGAAGAAGCAACAGATATTCATTACCATTACCATGTGTTAATATGATGGTATTTCTTGCAAACAACTTGGGGACAAGTGTTCTAGATACAACTCTCAGAAGCTGGCTAGAAAACTTGTAACTGAGATCACAATCAAATAGAAAAACATATGTATTGAGCTTGTACAAGTGCCTACTGACTCAAGTACTGGCTGCTGCAGTTAAGCAAAATGAAATTTCAAGAGAACAGGTTAATGGTTAGAATTGAACTGGACCTTGATAAACTAAAGAAAAGACCAGAAAAAATAAGATTAAATTTACTAAGGATTTGTCCTTAGTAAATTAGCTATTTATATTTATATTTTGATATGAGCAGTCTGTTGAATAACTACAAGCTATGAAAGGTCTCATTTGGCAGCAGTGCTACAGAAAAAAACCCTTCTGGTAAAATGGATTACAACATGACTCAAACATTGACATTTTTAGAAAGGGCACATAAACGGATAAAAAGTATGTACAAACAGCAGTGTAGCTGTATCTTAAGATCATTGCTCAATTTTAGACACCTCGATTCAAGAAACATATTGACCAGTTGGGCCAATCCAGTGAATGATCAAAGGTTTAGAAAACATCAAAACCAAGAAAAAATTTGAAATGGTTATTTGAAATCTAGGGGAGATAAGGTTGTAGAGGCAACTGACAGTACCTTTAAAAACATAAAAGACTGCTGCAGAGAGGAAAGGAACAATTTACAGTTTATCATGCACAGAGCAAGAAACAGTGCTCCTAAATGACAGCAAGAAAGATTCAGTTTAGATGTCAGGAAAACCTTTTTAACAATAAAGGTAGTAATGCACTAGAAAAAAATTACTTCAGATGCTGTAGAAATCATTTGAAGTGTCTGAGAATAGGTTAAAAAAGCACCAGTAAAGATAATTTAAAGATTATCTGACCATAAAGGAATGAGAAAGGATGAAGCACAGTTTTTTCCAGGTCTATTTTTTACCATTTCTGTGGACCTGCTAGAAAATTTTGGCCATCAACCAAAATGATACAAGGTTGTGTCAAGTACAACAGAATCCTGTAATGGATGTGTAATGCCAACAGCAGCAATGCAAAGTGTAAATGCTTGTCAAGCTCAGCAGAGCTCAAGTTCAAGGCTGGGCTGCTGATGAGGTTATCAAGAAATATGTTACAGGGAATGATCCTGATTCTGAGATGGAAATTTTCACCTCCAACCTGGGAGAGCTGCCTACAAATCTCAACATTCTCCTTTTTTCCCCTCTATAGTATTTGAAGACTTGAATGTACAATATTTGTACTAAAATCCCTTCCTGTCACTGAGGTCAGTGTCTATAGAGACACTCTAGTGACACTCTAAGCTGCTTTATAAGGCATATTCTAGAAAATCTGAAAAATACTAAATTTCTGTGACTTCTTCCAGAGAAATTGTTTGATAAACTATAGCTAAAGAGCATGATACCTGAGTCCCTGCTGATGACTTGCTGTCAAGGATATACTCCTGCTGTCAGTGATATGCAGCTGATTCTGTATTACCTACTTCTAGTACAAAGTACAGTGAGATCTCCTGAAAACTATCTCCATAGTCATCCCAAGTAACTATTTTACAATATTTTCAAGGTTATAATTTTAGACTTTATAAGAAAGATACTGGGGAAGAGTAAGACCAAGAACCAGAAGGTAATATGAATCACCCTTTTCTCCTTCTAATAGGACACAACAGGCTAATATTTTTTTACTTTTTTCCTCATGCCAGGAGTCAAAGAAAAAACACTGCTGACAGAACCTCAATGTATGTCCAGCTTTGGCATTCCATCCCTGCTGCCTAACATGCTATTAATACTTTAATGATACAGCAAATCCTTTCACCAGCCTCACCAGAACACCAACAATATCTCCATTTGCCTTCCTCACAATCCAACCTCTATCTTCATAACTTAGCACAGCAATTTCCCCTGTATCTCTTCAGCTTGCTGAAAACTTATTAGTGACTCAGATGTTTCTACTTTCAATATAGTTTGAACAGTGAGGTAATACACATAATTTCAGTCCTCTGTAAAAAAAATTTATGGTCATACTCCTGGCCTTTGTGTTTTTGATACCTCCTACTGATAGAATTATGCGAATTGCTGTGCATGGTTTTTCAAGGCAGATTACAGGGAAGTTTTATGTGCTAGTTTATATAACTTTCACGTACTTCCTCACAGCACAGCGTACTATCATGGAAATTCCTGATTTATGAGAAGAAAATGATGTGCTTTTGCATGAACTAAGAGATAAGTTCTGGAAAGTCTCTTCTTAGGATGACATTATTCATTTATCAAAAATATGTTCAAGAAAATTATGTGTGAACTCTGAAAATATGATTAGCTTTGGCATGAATAATGGTTACTTCTTTTTGCTTTTGTGAACTCTTCAGCAAAAAATTACAGATGCACAAGACCAGTACATGAGCAATACTTGACAATCTGATGATGTAATATAGCTACACTCTTGAGTAGAAACCAAAACACACGTCATTCAAAATACAACTCAGAGGTAACCTACAAACATCTTGTAAGTGAAAGAGAGATCTAAAGCCCAATTAAACTAGAAGTAATGCAAATATAAAAGGAAAAAAAAAAATGAGTTTACCAATAATTGCTTATAGCCTGAGGTGAAATGATGGCACAGAAAACTTACACAACCCAGTGGCCAGGTGTCCATTAATTTACTACAGGCTGCCTGGAAGCTGTTGACAAAAATGCTGTCAGAAATATCACTTCAGCAGATCAGCATTCAACTGATCTGTAGAATGCAGTCCCTCATCTCTCACGGAGTTCAGAGGTGATTGCCTTCACTGGCTCTAATTAGTAAGGGAAAGCAAATAAATAAATCCTTTCTATCTTTTTTTCCCCAACACTGTGTAAAATCCAAACATACTGCTTAACAGTGGGGGATGACAAACATCAGAAGTGCCTATTTATATCTTTGTCTGTGTGCTCACAGACCTGTAAGGAAACCAGTTAGTACTGAGAATATTATCCTGTGCTCAGAATTAATTTCTCTCTTAAATAAAATACTGATCATAAAATTAATTCAAAGGCATAGTCAAACATTATTATCACTGAACTATCTATGATTTTTTTATGTTGGAAAAGACCCCTAGAATCATTGAGTTCAAGCATTAACCTATCATTGCCATGATCACCACTAAACCATGTCCCTAAGAAATTAGCAGATGGATAGTTAATCACCACAAACACTCCTGGATTAAGCAGCTCCATGTAAAGATTCATTTTATCTGTAAGAAGGAAATATACTCTTATATTTTTATTGCAAAAATATTTGTCCTAAATTCAGACTATGTTTCCTTCATCTGGAAACCTCATTAATTAAGCAAAATTGGTACGTTAGTTTGCTTTTTCTTTATCTCCATGTATTTTCATTTCAATTAACTAAACTCCACTTCATTAACTTTCCTCAATAACTACTCTCTTCTTACTTTTGTTATCATTTAATTGTAACTACAATTAAATTGAGATGGGAGGTGTTTAAAAGCAAACACAAAACCAATGAAGACTTCAAGAAACAAAAGATAGGATGATCATTAATGTCAGAAATGGCTAACTTCTTGAGATTGTCTCCCTCAAAAGGTAGTAGTTGCCCATTCAACATTATAGGAGAACAGTGCTTTAAGGAGATTCAAGGTGTTTGTTTTCTACATAGTCACAGTGACCAGCCCTTTGAGTATTTTTGCATAACTTTTACTTAACCATTGAATAAGCAAACTAAGCTTGACTGTTGCCACTAAGAAAGAAAGAAAGACATAAAGGACCCTCCCATCCTGTATTTTTACACTTCTATTCTAACTTTATACTCCATTGGTATTGAAACCAGCTCTTAAATATTATGCTTGAAATTTAGGCTTACAGTGCTTCATGCAGGTGTGTGGGACAAGAGAGATAACTTATGAATTGTTGTGACTGACTAAAGGATAACAAGACTTAACAGTGATGAAGTTTAGGCTAAACACATGCTAGGCATTTACTCAAGGGAGAGATTTTAAGCTTTTCAAAGAGTGATTGGATTCTGCATTGAGATTATTTAATACAGAATTTCATGCCTACATTATTCATACCCGGGGTATATTGATTCTTTTCTGTTTAGAAATCACTCACTATATTTTGTTACTTATGGTTTATGAGCTACTAGCTGCAAAAAGGTAAAATTCTATGTGTAACACTCAGGGGATACAACCTTAATTCCACTTAAATTATTTTAACCTGCGGCATCAACAGAGGTGTAGGTCACTGAATGTTTTTAGGAATCAGGCCAAAAGAATTCCAGTGTATCTACTGGGATGAAATTCTTGTCTAACAGGAGCTGATGTGAAAACTCCAAATCTGAAACAAAAGAAATACAAGCAACTGGGAAGAACATAACAGCTTGTGAGCTGAGGGGCTATAGAGAGATTCTGTTAAGCTTCTATTGAAACAGACATCTCAAGCACAATTCTGGATACAACCTAAACCAAAACTAATTTCCCTAGCTAGCCACAGTGGTTTGCAGCCCCACTAGTAAATATGGTTAGTATATAAGAGCTTTTTCCTGAATCTGTTGTTGACAGTATTGGGGGGTGTTGTATTTTAAGGACTGTGCGTTTGAATAAAACCTCACCTTTAACCACAAAACAGGATATAGACTGGCTTTGGATTATACTTAATGAAGAGCAAAATCAGAAACAGAAGCAAAGTCAAGCCCACTCATCTGGAAAGTATTATCTCTGAAAGTAGCCAGTTAGGACACTTAAGAAACAAAGGCAGAAATTAGGTGAGATACCATGTAAAGTCTTATGTGACAGGACTGTCCAGCATCCTCTGTAGATATTTCTATTCCAGTATGCTAACAAGCATAAACTATAGAAAACTTGCGTTTCCTGATGTTATTTCTTATATTCCTAAAACTAATCTTATTTTTTTGTGTTTATATGACTTAATGTATCTCCCCAGGCTTATTTCAAGTTAAAAACTTTTAATTTTGTTTTTAATGGAGAATGAATCTCATTTTTTCTGTATAACTTTGAGATTTAGCTTCAGCATCAAGAGGAATAGCTCCTTTCAAGAACATATTGCTGAAAAAAAGCCACTTTGAAAACCGTGGAATAATCGACTGCACATTCTGAGTAGGTGCATATGGAATACAAGGATAGCTCGTGTCTCTTGTCAAATGGTAAGGCATACTGACTGACCCTTGATTTTTATTTCAAAACAATTCAAACTAAAAGGTAAAATCTCACTGTCTTGCTCATTAGAAAAGCTTCTAAAGGAAGACAAAACAAACCCATATGTTGGTCCTTTCTAGCATTTACCTTGGATTTGTGAACAGAAGGGAAAATAACTGTGTTAAGTAATAACCTGGCACACACTCCTCTTCCACAGAGACAGGATTTTACAGCTGGCAAACAAACTATCCCCTTGCAACAGAGCTTTAGAAAAAGCTAAAGCTGTCTGTTCTGTCCATTTTGGATGAGATGGCATATTGAATGTGTCAGGCTTGGACTCTGCACTTTCCTGAAATCTCATCTAAACCTAGTGCCTGAACATCTGAGTCAGATGTCAGGAGTGACAAAAGGGCCAGCTAAGTGCTTGCGGCTGCCCAACCGGCAAGCTGCTGCTCTGCTGTCAGAGAGTAATCAGTTTGATAGGTCTTGTCACACATGGAAAGCAGTGATTTTGGAAAGAAAACCAACAAATGGAAAGCTAGGCTTAGAGCAAAATAGTTGGTGCCTCCATGGTTTTAAGTTACTGTCACATTTAGGCGTCTCGCCATATCCCTTGGATGGGATTATGAGCAGAGTGTACTTCCTCATTCAGACCTACACTCACCACATTTGTGATTGGTTTTGGTGTGAGAAATTTTAATATCACTCAGATACACCACTTGGTTCATTCCTCTGAAAGGTGCTGTGAGACCACAGGCATCTGATCCTCATTGGCTTAAGGATTCATTCTCACTCACTCAAAGGAAGGAAACTGCAAAAGCGTAGATGGCAGCCCATCCAACATACCTGCTCTTTGCCTCCACAGTGGACAGACAAGGACAGGCAGATGTTTGGTCCTGCTGGTAGGAAACTGAAGACAGCAAAAGAGAGAAATTAGAGAACATGTTGTGTTTATTCCCTCCCTTCTGCCAGGCAAACACACTGAGGAGCTTTTGAAAGATCTGTGTCACTGTATGTGTCTTTGGACAACCAAATAATTATGTGTCCTTTCTCACTGAGCTAACTGAGGAAGGGGAACAGAAAACTTGGGTCATTCTCACTCCTGGAGGACAAAACCTTGATCCAAACAACCAAATCCAAAATAAGTGCTGTTTACCAAGGTCTATTAACCAGGGGGAGTATGTTACACAAAAAAATTCTAGGAATTAACGGATGTTTTAACACCACTTGCAGTCAAATTCAGTGTTAGTAAAACAACTTGTAAGAAAGTTAAATATCAGTGAGCTATGGAAATTGTTAGATCCAGATGATTTAGATGCACATGGCATATAGGCACCAATTACTGATGGTGATTCTTATGGTCATGCCTAATTCTAAATGCTGAAGTTGTAATGAATAGAACTTTCCCACCCTTCATTGAGCAGCCACCATCCTGGAATGAGAAGACATGAAGATCTCCATCTTTCCACTATTTCCCAGCATACAGGGGTCAAGTGTGCTTATCACTATAGAAATTGCCATTCTCATTTATTAATTAACTGCTACCCCACATAACACCAGAAAAAAAAAAAGAGGTTCAAGGGCCTCCTCAGCTTCTCTTTCATTTCTCAGCTGTGCCCTAAGTCGTGTGACTAGGCTAGTTTAGCACTTGCTGAAGGACAGGTATTTTGTGAGATGGCTGCCTGATCGCAATCCTTGGAGCTGGGACCTGATGCTGCTCCTCCTGCCTTGTTCTGTTACTTCTTTCTAGAAATGAGTGAGAGAGTATTTTCCCTCCCTTTCCTTCCCAGCCCAGTTTCTACCTTTGTCCACAAAAGTGAAAGGTGAAGATTTGAATCTTTTCGTACTGAGGTAAAAGAGACGAGATCTTGGGATACTTGGTTTGATATCAGCAGAGTAAAATCACAATGAATTGGATCAGTTGCTCTTAAATGCTTGTTTCTCATAAACAGATGGCATTTATCATGTCTAAAGCTATGTTTCAATTTTCAGCCTTACTACAACCTTTATTAGACTATTTAAAGGCATTATTAGTCTTCCATGGGGTTTTCAGAAGGAAAATCCCATATCAAAATCTAAATGTAAATTATGTGAAGGATGAAAGTAGGTGGTTTCTGCTCAGTAATTCAAGGCTAAAACAAATTAGAATGAGATAAAAAATATTGTATTAAAATTTTATTCTCTACAGCTCGGAGGAAAATATTTTCAAATGCAAATATTGTCTGCATAATAAATTTTGGTGAACTTCATTAAAACAGGTATCTTCTAGAAAAAAAAGACTAAATTTTTCTGTGATTCCAAACACAGAATTTCAATATTTATTAGGCTCTGAAATAGAATTAAAAGTAGTTTGTCCTTGCCAAACTATAAATAATATATTCTGAGGAAAACCTATTCCTCAAATGTAAATCACATCCACTATTGGTTGCATTAAAGCTAATGAAAAAACTAATTTAACAGTTAGGATATTGTATCTCATGCTCTTGCCACATGCCTTTGTACAGAGAAGGAAATGCAAGTATCATTTTTAGTAATACTAAATATGGATGCTAGGTGAGGTTATTTATTTAATTTAATGATTTAATTAGCTTTTTTTTTCCATGTAAAGAATCATGTGTTTACCAGTATATCTGCTGAAATTTTTTATAATCCAAACATCTCCAGCTTTTAAACCAGTCAGGTTTTCAGGTTTCCTTCAAATACAGATAAATAGTATTGCATTAATGAAAATACCAAGAATAAGAAAAAAAAATGTGCATTTTCATTGATCTCAGGTGAAAATAAATTGTTTAGTGTGTTGAAATTTTGTGAGCCACGGGGATTGCTCAGGCTGTGAGACAACATACAAAAGCTTGCTTGACTTACGATTTTAATCCGAAGTTTTTCTGTGGAGTCAGTTGTTGCTCATGTAACTTCTGGTGAAGGAAGAAAATGGTTTAATTTGGTCTCTGAACTGATGAATTGTCTCAGGTTTAATGGATGTCTCAGACAAATTTCAAGGGAGTTAGAGAAGGAAAGGGAGGTTGAAGATTGTGTGACTGCATATCAGTTTTAAAACAAGTCACTTTTTATAAAGCTCTCTAATTGCAGGGAAATTATCATTATTTGAAGCAACCTTAGTAGATAGTGGAATATAATCCCGTTTTACTGTCTAAAATTTAAATAAAGTGTTACAGGAGATGTAGTAAAGGACCAATAAGAATATTTCATATGAAGAAAATGCCATGTACTTCATTCCCAAAGAGCACACAGAAAAGGGACCTGTAAGCAGCACAGATGTATGTTTATAAAATAAGGCATAAACGTTCATAAAGTAAGCCAAAGACCTTTTAACAATAAAACCAAGTAACAACAAAATGCTGATTGCTGGTTCTCAATCCAGCACTCTGTCTCATTAAGGGGCACATAGAGACAACTGTTCCCTTGCTCTTTGATGGCTGAGTTATCTATCCTGGTTGTTCTGGATTTGGACAAGAATCTCTTGCTACCATTTAACAGCAAAGACTATTTTGAATGTGTGGCCTAGAAGGGCAGTGATCTCTAGGCCATTTTCATTTCCATATGGCATGGCAGCAAGAGTAAAATATGCCTAAAAAGACAATAATGTGGCAAAGTTTTAGTATTGATTCATTTTTGCTTCTAAATAACATTTTAAAATATTTGCACATCAATTCAGCCACTCCAATTTTGAATACCTTTTGATGGTCATAGATGTTTTACTATAAGATTGGTACTCAGTGAATTTTACTTTCTTCTGAGTTTTTGAGGTTTGATGTTGTCTTTGTTGACACCATCTTGGGTACCTTTTGCTCTGCTTCATTACATGATATATGATGTTTGAACTTTTTTTTTTCATTAGAATTCAGTGGCATTTAGAGACCTAATTATTCTCTTTTTCTTTGTTAAGCTTTGACTGAAATAATAGCTGAAATACATTGAGTGTTACTCTTTAGGTCTTCTTTTTTTTTTCCTCCAAGTCTCATTAAAGTGGAGTTACACTTCTAATGGCCTCTTTGTTTATTTCAAATAATTTTTATTTATACTTCTCTCCTTCTATTTGATTTTAATAATAATAATGTTTTCTCCATGTTTATGTATCTGTAGAGGAAGCCTCTGTTCCCAGTTATATGAATTTCTAGTAATATGGAGGGTTTGTGATCCTACACGCTGGATTTTACTGTACTTTCCTCTGGTTATTTAATTACATAATTCACTTTTATATATAACTTTATGTACTTTTGAAAAGATTTATATTCCAGTGTAAATCTACATCCCTCTACATCCTAATTTTATTACTCTAGTTTCTGTTGTATTTTCTGTCTTACTTTCTTGTCTCCAGCTCTCTAATTAAAACTGTCTGTAGTTTGTTTTAGGAAAGAGTTATAAGGACAATCCAGGGAAAACCTCCTAATTTAGCCATTAGATTTATTAGGCAATCCTAGCAGTCTTTAAGGAAGAGCAGTTAACTATATTTTTTTTCCATATTGGTCAAAACCAAAGTAATCAAAAATTCATCACCACACTTGTGCCTGGTTTAGAAGACAATTTACCTTGAAACAAATGGAAATACATTGCAGTCTGAAGACCTTCAAATCTCACCCTTACCACAGGGGAAGTCCTGATTCCTTAGATACCATTGGTGCTCAGCATCTTCCTGAAGATGCCTTTTGAAGCTAGGGTTTCAGGCAGGCCCACCCTTCAGCCCATGCAGGCTAATTAGTGTTTAGATGTGCTCTTGTGTTTTGAAGAAAGGTGAAACAAGAGACAGCTGCTAGTCTTCAGTGATGCCAAATGAAATTAAGAAGTCTAACCCACACGAGTGCTTAAACACTGGAATTAATATGAAAGATGCTGACAGGCTCTTTTTGTCAGTCACCTTTTAAACATGTGTAATTGGGATCACCACAGGAATATCATATTAATGTGTAGAGGAGGTAATATTAAAGGGAACAGGTGAGATGAGATCACAATGGAATTTTTGAAGCTTCTTTTATCTATGAGGACCAATATACTGCAGCTGAAGTATGAAGTGCCCCAGGAATGACATAGTATCATTAATCCATTTCATTAATCCATTTAAGTGGCATATGGGCAAAAATATTAAAAAAAAAAAAAAAATCTAACCTGAATCACCCAAAATTTCCCATAAATGTAGAATATAGAAATCAGCATCAGCAAACAATGTAAGCAGTGTGCCCTGATCTTCATCCCTCACAGTGCTGGGTGCTTTTCCCAAAACAGGAGAGCTACTAAAGGCCTTCTGCGTTATCTCCCTACTCCTCTGGATACAGAGCCCTGCAGGGCTGCAGCATGGCATGGATCAAGCTGTTGAAAGACTGTTCTCAGCAGCTCTTCCTTTGCCCTTCAGGGAAAGGTAACACCACCCCTGTGACCAACCCAAAAGGTGAGAGTGATAATAGACTCTTACACTTGCAGAAGACAGGTAATATTTTCGACTGTTATTAGAAAAACTAGTGAGATAGTCAATTTGGGTACCACAGCAACATTTCCAGACATTTTATAGTAACTATTGTGACTCTTTATTAGGAGATCTCTGGTTTGTTTCAGGGATTTTTTTTTTGTTTTGTTTTTTTGTTGTGTTTTTTTTTTTTTGTTTGTTTGGTTTTTTTTTTGTTTTTTTTTGTTGGTTTTTGTTTTTTTAATTATCATAAGAGATAATCATTTGCTAATCATTTTCTTTAATGAACAGAGTTCATTATCACCATAAAGTTGCTATCTTTAGATACTTTTTAGAAGTAATGTCACAAATTATAAATTCCTGATGAACTTTCTAAGATTAAATTGTATTGTGATATATATTGACTTTTTAGAGGATACATATAAGAAGCCAGCTCTCATATTTTACAATGAAAAACAAACTTCAAAAAAAACTTTAACATTTTTTCTTTCCTGGTGAATAGTAATTTCAAACTACACTGTCTTCTTGTTGTCTTTTCTTGTGTGGGCAAGAAAAAGAGGAGTCATGAAGAAACAAAAATAATTAATAAGGACAAACCCCATTCTTTATTCAAAGAGATTAAATTAGAATCTCATTCAAACCTTATTAGTCTTATTTGGGGAACTCCCACTGGCTTTAGTCATATTCGGCTCCAGCTCTTTAGTTAAGTAATTAATATTCTGAATCACTGTTCTAAGGACCACGTAATTTATATTTTGGTATTCTTCTGACTTCCAGAGCATTAGGGAAAACTGCCATGAGCAGAAGTGTACAGTTCATCTGAGACAGTGTGCTGTTTTACTACACAAATCTTGTTTTGTTTGTCTGTCTGTAAACAAGTTGCCTCCAGATAATTAAATGGAACTGTACTTGAAGGCAAAATGGTCCAGCCTTTAATTCTCTCAAGAGAACATTTTAACCAAGTGGATTTTATTTTCTGTCTTCCAGTATTATACACAGTCAGTTTATCCTGATACTGAGAATAGCTTGTTCAGATTCCCAGTAACAAATGCGACAGAGAAAATATAAGTCTTTGAGGCTGTAGGTGCCTCTGACAAAGTGCAGAGATTTCATTTCATGCGATTTCATAGCCCCCATCAGTGACAGGGACAATTTGTATCCTCTTCTACCTGTTACCTTTCTCTCTCTGTTGCAATTTGTATTTAGCTTTCTGGTATAATTTCCCAACCCTCCATGTATCTGGGAAGGAAGTTCTTCTATTCTACAAATATTTAGAATTCTTTTTTTTAATATACCAGTAGAAAACTAATGAAAACTTATGAGATGCTTTTCTACAGTCATTTGGATTGAAGGTTTATAATGGCATGAACACTACAGATAGAAAAAGGAGAGAGTGCATATTATGCTTTGTGATCAGGGAGTTAGCAAAATTAATTTCAAGTGCCTGGGTCAAAATATATTTAGGCTAGTACTACAGAAGAAAATTAGTCACAAAGAGAAGCTGAAAGAGGACATCTTCAGAGAAGCTGTTAGACTAGACAATGACATGACATGAGCTGCAGTACCCTGGTGTTTGAGATAATTGGCTATACCAGAGATCTGTCTTTACTGTTTTTTACTGACTGAAAATATTTCCATTTAAAACTGCTTTAGGTTCCAGTAGTATTTATCTTCCTATAATTTATCCCTCCCAAAGGATAAGTGAAAAAAATATTCCTAATCTGTTTATGTTTCTGCAGATTCAAGTCTTGAGCACAGCTTTTCTTGTGCCTGTTTTCCTTAAATTTGCTTGTTGTTCATAAATAACAATTTGTGACTACTCAATCCACTGATAAAATACATTCTCAGAGACTTCAATAATTCTTAATGGTCTTAAGGGTCTTTTGAGGAAAGACTCACAAAGGAGGCGCTCAGCACCTTCCTGAATATGTATTTCTCAGGCCTTTCACTGGCCTTTGTGTAATGAGTTGAGTGAAACATCCTTTGACTGAACTGTTACACAGCTAAGGTGGAATGGTGCTGGCCACACTGGGAATTCCTACAGTGAACAACAAGAGCAATCAGTCATCCCATGACAAACTTGCAATTTTCTCTGCTGGAGCTGTAGCCTAAGGAGAGCAGTATTGTTATTGCTGGAGTTTTGAAAAACAATTTTCCATGGCATTGGGAACAATTCTTTTGGAAACTCCATTAGTTGCTGTCCTGAGAATGGAAAAAATACAGTTGGCTAAAGCAAGTCGTCCTGCGACCCCATTAACAGCAGTCCTAAATGAGAAATTTTGAGCTCTCCTGGACCACAGTGGACTGTGGCCAGTACCTGCCTGTACGTGGGACAGCTCTCAGCTCTCCAGTGTGGAATACTTAGAGGACCTGATGACAGGACCTGGGATGATACCCTCAGTTCTTGATGCTCAATCCTTTCCCCACTGAGAAAGGCCAAAACACTGGCATTTCAATAACTCTTGAGGGGAATTTTTCACAGGTACATTCACATTTGTACATACTCCTACATCTGTGTGGGCATTGATCTAAGTGCCTTACAAGAAGTATAGTATTAATATGAGGAATACATGGCTAGGTCACTGATATAATTATAGTGAATTCTATTGAACCACTTTATAAATTAGTTAGTAATAAACTGCTGCCACAATCCTTTTAACATAAACTGCTTACCAGGTCTGGGAATAAGATGAGAAATAGACACAAATAGAAGAATTCCCTCTGACAAGGAGCTCAGGTGGCAAGGTGGTCCTTTCTGAAACTCATGACTCAAAAGGACAGTCTCCTCTGCTCCTTGCTTTTCCCTAATAAATTCTTAGACATAAACCATTGACAAAATCTGGAACAAGGATTGGACTCTCTGAGGAATTAGAAAGCAAGGGGGCCCTCTCTGAACCTTGTGACTCAATGGAGGGTCTCTCTCTTAAAAATTTACCCCTTTTTTACCCCCAGTCTACACATAAATAATTCTAAATAGATACTAATTTCATATTCTTGTGTACCTTACATCCATGTAGTAATCAGTAGAGTGAACCTTGCAACCAAACTTTGTCATATTTTCGCAAATGTATATAAAACCTGCTTTCACTGACACCTTTTTCACTGATGCTTTAAGGAGCCCAAACCACTCATTTTGCTACAGTACTGTCCCTTAATATTTATTTCAAAAGTTTTCTCATATTTTGTAATGTTTTGTTAATGGCCTTTACTTTTCACGTCCTTTTGAACCAGGAGTCTCTGAATTTTTGATACTGTTGGATACATTACTGGAAAGGGTTTTCCCTTATCCATCTATGGTCAGAAAACTTGTTCCATGAAATCTGGAGAAAAGAAATCAGGGATTCACTCATGCAGAGCTCTCAATGCTCATCCTGCACTAATGTTCCCCCCTGCTGCCATGGTTTAGGGCACAGACATGAGAGTCCAGTTTCAGGTTGTTTTGTCTTTTTTCCCCAAGTCCTCCATGGAGCTGGACAGTGCTTTCTGGCTGCTGAGAGACCCTATGCTACAACAACTATGTTTTTTGCAAACAGTGGAAATGCCACAGAATATACTGCGGCTCATCAGCATAAAAGGCATCTCTTGTCAACCAGAAAACCTCCAGCATTCCGAAAGCTGAATAAATGGAACCTTTCCTTGAGCATAAATTTAAGACAGATAGAAAAGGACCAAGTTGCAGGCCTAGGAGCTTCCAGATACAGAAATAGAAGAAAGAATTTGTCCTTTAAACTCCAAACACAGGGAGGTGACACCATCTCTCATGCTCTTACATATTTCTATCAATGACTTCTGACCTCTGGAGACACCAGAAAACCAGGATACCAGTACATTAGTAACCATAGCTCTATCATTACCTGTTTTGGACCACAAAGTAGATCTGATAATATCTGAATCTATTTTATTCCCTGGTCTCCCATATCCTGTCATCTTTTAATGACTTTTTTCTCTTCACTGGTCTTTGTTGATACTCACAGCCACATTCAGTTTATTATCAATTCATAGCCAAGGCTAATTATCTGTCTTTAGAGAGCCAACACTCTAAAGTGTAATTAACATTCACATAGGTCAATTGTTTTGTACCTTTGTAGGCAGTAAGGTTTTTCCAACATTCAAAATTAACAAAATGCTTCAAGTCTCAGTTATAAGGCAAAAAGACTAGTGGCAGTGGTATTGTGAATATAAAAATTAAATTGTCATTACTACAGTCAAATCAATTATGTGTGCCATTGTGACAACTTAAATGTGCATATGTTATGCAAATGTATAAATCATAATCTTCCCTCACTACTTAGAATTTTCCAAAATAAACATATTCTGCTCTGGTGAGATTAAAATAAATGTAAAAAAAATCAGACCACTGTGAATTGCTATTTGGCCAATACCTTCTTCTGTAATCTTTTGTTCTTTAATTTTTAAATGAATAGATTGCATATTTAAGAAGGGGTAATTGACTGAGAGGATCTACTTATAGAAATTACAAAGAGATCCTTTTTAGTCAGACAATTTTTGGGTTTTTTCGTGAAAGATTTTTAGTGTGTTCTTGGTATGCAACATTCTTGAAGCACAGCTAACTCTGGAAAATAATCCAAAAACCGGTTTTCTCATTCAAAGTTAAGCACTACCGTATTCATGTTTTTATTGTTCTGATTGCAAGTACCACAGTATCATTACACCCCATGCTCACAAATCAGAGGATTTATTTTCATTCTCAATGTACCCTTGGGTGTTATTTTTTCAACTCATCTATTTTAAGACTCTCATTTTTCAGAAAAAAATCTGCATTTGTAAAAGCAATTTGAAATATTTTACTGATATCTAAGGAATAAAATTGAAGTCTGATAAAATTTATGGCTTTACCACTCATGCTTTTAAATATTCCCTCTTTCCAGAAAAATGTCTTTTGTCCAAAACTTTTATTTAACTCCTCATAATTTTTGCAAACAAAAAATCATCTTATCTAAAACTTCCATGCATAATATTTATAAATTTTAAGACAACTTCAAATATTAACTGTGCCATGAAGTAAACTAATGTGAATGACTCATTTCATGGTTATCGCAGACAAGACAGCTTATGATAAATGTTAATATATTTTGCAAACTTCAAAATTATCTTAAAAGCACAAAACCTTTTTAAAGAATAAATTGAAGGGGTTTTTTTGTTGGGTTGTTGATTGAGTTTTGTTGTTTCTTATTTTAATTGGGGATGCGTGTCTATTGGTTGTTTTTCTCCCCAGGGAAATGCAATCAAGAAAAGTAGAAGGAAGATATAAGGCAGAAATTCTAATGCAGATCTTAGTTAAGAAACCAGTGATACATATCAATACTTACCTCTTTAATCATTAAAATAACTACATAAAAGAAAATCTGTCAAGTTAGACTTAAGGAAGGCTACTCCTCTGCCTATTTACCCTGTTAAACATAAATATGAATGCACACATTATATTAGACTTAGTAAAAACATTTTATGTACACTTACACACATTTGGGAAAATATTATTAGAGAAGTGTTTTATATCAGAGATTGATGTGATTATTTCCTGCAAACCATCACCCATCTAAAGCTTCAGTGATTTCCTGTGCTATTAGTTATTCTATTTGCTTAGCAAAATAATATGTAATGTTCATGGTTCATAAATCTTTTCTCTAATATTAACAAAGGAATTTATCAAGACTTTGGTTTTTTTTTCCCCATGTAACCCTGACCCAGTCAAGTTGATTTGATGCAGATAACATTAATCTTTACCATCCTGACATTAATTTGGGCTTCTGCTTTGCATGAATGTCTCACTTTACTGTCTTGCATAAGTTTGACTATTGATTTAGAAGTAAGAGTGCGTTCTTTGTAGAGGAGAAAAGCATATTTAGAAGAAAGCTCTTAGCTGACTGTATCCACAGCTATAGTACATTTTTCCCAGTGTGTCAGGAATAAAATATTTTACATTTTGTGGATAAATAAAAGCTTTGAAATTGAACCAGTGTAAACAAAAGCAGAATTTAATATATTTTATAGATTAGAAATATAATGCTTAATTCAGAGCTTCCTTTTTATTTTCCCCTATGTCTGCTGTTGCCACTGTTCCTCAAAGAATCAAAAGGACAGCAGTTTACACCTACCACTGGATGTGCAAGTTGAGATAAATCAAAATAATTGCTATTATGTTGTTAAACATAACAGCATTATGGTGTTAAATATGTACAATGTAGTACAACAGTGTAATAAAAACAAAAAAAGCTATGAAAATAATGTAGTAATAAATTAATTTCTATAAAGCCTAAGATAATTGGTTTATTTTTATCTAAACTGTTCTAATCCTTGAAAACCAGAAAATGAGTGCATCAATCCCTAAAAATAATGGTTTGCAGCACTAATAATATATTTGCATGTACTCTCTCTAATTACTGTAAGAAACAATAATTTGGCCTTGCAGGGGAATCTATATTTTTTTTAAATAGTATGGAAAATGAAGAATGAAGGAGCCTCCCTTAGAAGTGATCTCAACTGTTTTTACAAAGAAGTTAGTGTATTTTAAAGCCAGTAGGTGTAATGCGACCTAATACACCTGAAGAGAAAGGACAAAAATAATGAAATCTAACAGATATTTAGAAATGACAAACAAAATTTAAAGTATTTCCTCATTGAACCCAGGTTAATTTTTTATTTTGGAAATTTTATACCAAGGAATATGAAATCTCTACGAAATTCACTTGGCTCTTCCAAACTTCCAGTCCCATGTTACTCCATGACTGTGTATAATAAACTCCTTATCACAAAAGTCAGGTAAAAAAAGATAAAACAGCACTTTGTGAGCTGTACTGCAGTGTTATTGAAGAACTTAATGCTTGCATCTTCAGCTGGTTTGCTGAAACAGTTATATAGATATTAACATTTGTGCAGCTCTTCTCAATTTCACACTAGTCTAGAAGATTTGATCTGCTTTGCTGCACTGCTCCATGCATATTTAAAAGTTTACAAAACAAAACATAGGTTTTGATTGCCATGAACCTCTAAAACTGCTTCAGAAATGACAAAGGTTGGCACCATAGATGAGTTGTAGTCATTGCAATGTAGTGAAGAATGTGTTAAAGAGTGGTATACTAAGAAGAACAGACCTCCATCAAGTTTTAAGGTAGCCCAGTGCAGCTGATAGTCTCAACAAAAAGCCTGAGAATAAATCCATTTTAATTTGGAGAAAAGTCACTAAAAATTATTTAATTGTCAATATTCCAATGCTGACACTGATAAAGAAAAAGTTGGTTTTTTTTTTTTTTTTTTTTTAATAAACAAATACTGGTATTCAAATTACACAAAAATCCCTAAGGCCTCACTGCTGAAGTTAGGTTTCTGGGTTATTCCTGGGCTGAGATGTTCTACAAAGTTAAATACAGCCAAAAGATATACTTTCAAGAAAAAGAACCAGCTTTAGAATATTAAAAAAAAAAAAAAAGAAAAAAAGAACAGACTCCATGTATTACTGTCCTAGCTCTGGATCTGAAGTCAAACTGTGCTTTTGCCTGTTCAATTGCTGTGTCCTGAAATGAGAGTGTCTGAGCAGGGACAGTATGAGTTCATGTGCAATACTGTTACCACCCAGGCATGACTTCATTAGGTAAAGCTCTCTGAAATCCACACAGCCTGAGCAAAATTCAAACCTCTGCAACTCATTGTACTCCAAACTTCTTCCTTGGAAAGAAACAGAGAATGCAAAGGAAATGGACCATTTTAATCAACAAAATTAAATTACCCAGTTTAACTATCCCTTGCTTTAAACTTATCCAGGCAAGATTTTTCTTTCAAACTTGATGAGGCTCATAATCCTTTTACTAATCAAATGAAGACTGAAGAACCCAAATGCTACATTGCCATTTAACAGATGGTTATACAGACCAAGAAATCAATACCAGTTTTCTGAATAATTTAACTTTTTAATCTTAGTAAGGACTAAACTATAGCACCTGAAATAACCTGATTTTGAATCAGTTTGTGGTTTTCTTGTATGCAGGAAAAGCAAAAGTGCTGGTCTTTTAAGACAGAATTTCTTTTTAAACCTGAAATATGGAATGAAGAAATTTCATCCAAAAAGGAATTACTTTCAGAAACCCATGAGCAATTTTAGAAGTGGAAATAGGAAAGAGTTCTTTCTCAATTATAACACTGTCAGCTCCTGCTGTAATGCCATGTACTCACTTTTTGCTGCTATTGAAATTCTTATTACTTAAAATTCTGCAAAGTAATGCCTCTACTGATGGATGATGAGCCATCAAGTTATCTGCCATCCTTCTTGATTGCTATGGATATTATTCTTATGTGCTATGGTAATAGGATGGAAAATAATCACTTTTAGGAACCATTTTCATGCATTTCATTGTCCTGTTTGCTTCAATGAGTTATTCTAGTTTATGTATCATCTATTAAAAATTGGCCTTGTCTCTGAACTTGATATAACAAGCTATCTTGAAATTATAATTGACATAACCAATAAAAATGTTAATCTTTTTTAAAAGCTTTGAATGTACAGTATAAATATTCACTAGTTGGAACTTGATAGTCAATAAGAAAATGCATTCTACTAATCATTTTCTGGAGAAAGCTTTTTATGAACAAACTTTTTATGAGCAGGCTTGATCTTTTATGTGGATTTTTATTTACAGAAAGAACACCTTTGTGTTTCCCAAGCATAGAAATTGACTCCATGATTTGTGTATGTAATTCAGGTTGATGGCTCAAGGAAAGGTATTGAGACAGGTGAAAGGATGTAAGATCCTAAAGGCAGGGGCCCCCACACATCAGAACCCAGAGCTGAGTAGAAGCAAGAGCTTTGTTGTTGGTGTGAAGGTGCAGCTTGTAAGTCCAGCTGGCCCTGTGCTGTCCACATTTCAAACATTTCAGGTTCTGTATTGAGACTCAGTCTTACAGTGCTAGAAGATTTTGTTAATTTTTTTAGTCTGCGCATTTTTTCCTGACTGACATGCTGTTAGGAGTGGACAGGTAGAAAAGCCTGAAAGCAACTGAGCCCTTCTCTTGCAGTGTAAAGTGGTGGAGCACTGCAAGGCTCCATGAAAGCTGTTTTTTGGGCTATGACATAAATCAGATACGCCATTCCTTCCATTGGTCTTTTTTTAAAGAACATTGATCTACCAAGCTATGCTGCTCTGTGATGTAAGTCCTGTCAGTGCCAGCTCCACAGTGTTAGTAGAATGAGCTTTTCCAGGATATTAGGATATGGGCACCTAAATTTTCAACCCCAAGTGGACTTCAGTGTGAGGTAAATGTCCAATCAATGCCTAATAACGCAATAAAAACAACAATAACTCTGGTCATTCCAAAAAAGCAACAACATAGGCACCTAACCCCTATCTGGAAAACCTAACTGTTCAAAAGGCTACAGAAATCCAACTAGTTAAGAACATATTTTTTTAGCTTTTTTCCTAGACTTGTTACCAAAAAGTTTATTTGTGCTACACTTAAAGCCTGTATTATATCCATACTTATGCTGTATCCTGTTTAGTTTTTTCCTTTCCCACATTACAAGAACTTAACTTTTTCTCTTTTCTCTTCTCTTATATTCTTCTAGAACAAATTCACCATAATTTTGAAAACTACATTTTGGTATTATTATTGAAGCTATTATTTTCACACAAAACTACACATCCTTACTTTTGGGCTGATGCCAATTATTCTTCAATTTACTGCTGTGGTACTTAGAGCTGTAGATCCCTTAAGCCCTTGGCCAGTACTAGAGGTCTGATGAAATTAGCACTATGTGTTACTTTCCCAGTAACAGGGTCTCAAATATCTGCCTGTGAGTTCTGTTCTCTCTAGTCACCCACTGAGCTGTTGTCAATCTGTTCCCTGTGTTACACGTCTGTCTCAGCTCCTTGACTCCTCCCAAAGCCTTCAGGCAGAAGCTAACAACCAGGCAGGAGAGGAAAGGCAGAAAATCTTCTAAAACTTGTACAAACTAAAGACAGGTTTTCAGGCTTTCTCAGCTGGGTGCTGGTGTTTTGCCCAGATGCGTGGGCTCCTGTGAGAATACAGACTGCTGAAGTGACCCTTTGTATACCAATGGGAGCTGTGGGTTCTGCTGGACTTGCACAGTGTGGGGAGAAAACAGTGACAGCTCTGGTTTTCCCTTGCTGTCTACCCTGCTATGGCTGGACCCCTGCAAATACCCCTGCAAACCAAAGACTTCAGTGAATTAAGGCATAAATCATAAAATATACCTTTTCTTAGCAGAAAAGGAAGTGTTTTTTCTGGCACTTGTGCTTTGCAGAACCCTCTGCAGACAGGCATATCCATAGTGTGGATCCTCTGGGTTGATATTAGCTTTTGTTTTATAGACCTATATATAGACCTACCTTTTTTCTGAAAGACCTTCTGACTGAAGAATTAAGATTAAAATCTAGACATCTCTCAGTTTATGTTAGCTCTCAGTTAAAAGGTAACCTGAAAAAAAATTATTTTGATTGCAAGCAAGACCATGAGAAAACAAAGATCAATTATCTATTATGAAGGTATGGAATTTCTTCACTTTCACCAATGATTGGTTCATTTATCTGTTGTATCTACAAAGACAGCTAGGTACCCTCTGTGTTAAATTACTACTGTAACCTAAAGAAATATGTTCTGGCTGCAATGCCTTTTTTGTTTTCTTTGTCGGTGGATGACAAGATTCATATGAAATAAGCATCAGTCAGTAAAAACATAAGCATCTGAGTCAAAAAGACAGCAGATTAGGCTATAAAATATTGCCATTAAAAGTTATCTTCCATAAACATTAATCTGAATACTATAAATCATTGGGTTGTCAAAAGGGAATTGGAGAAAAAGATACAATGATGACAAAGAATGACTTTCAATGTTTCTAATTTGTTTATTGCTGTGGTAAAATATTGCATTCAGCAAAAGTACTGGAGAGGAACAGCCTCCATTACAATAAGAAATAAATGTTAATTCAGGAGGATGGATGATTCTTTCTAGATGAATCTTATTTGTTATAGATTAAGATTACTGTGCTGTTTACAGAAGCATAATTTATACAAATGAAAAAGATAGGCACAGAAGACACAAAGAAGACAGAAAACTTACCTTTCTCCACCTATACATATATACACAGACATACATATGTATATGTGTATCTATAAATATGCTCTATAATTTCAGAAGGCAGAAGCTAATAGTCCTTACACCTTGGGGAGCATTGTTTTAATCACACCAAAGTGCAGTCCTTACTTTGGGTGCTCCCACCCTGTACTTTACATATTTGTCTGAATCAAGTTGAGCTGATCTCTCCATCAACTGATAAACTCTTTAAATTTTTTCCTCATTAATTTTGTGCAGCCGTAGACTTTTTCAGAACAACTTGTAATTTCAAAATTAAATTTTCCAGACCAAAAAAAAAAAAAAAAAAAAGCAAAAAAAGCAGAGTGGTGAAGGAGAGGAAGACTCTGTTAGCCAAACAGTGCACAGCTTCCAACCACAACTGAACTTACAGGGGTGATACAATGAGAAAAAAGCTTTTTCTTTCCTTCACCTTCAGATCCTTTCTTCCCTCCAACAGCATTAAACATGTTGCAATGTGGAGGGACAGCACAGGTGCCTGACTGCAGAGCCCACGCCTCCTGTGCCACCTTGGAGGCCAGGGCCAGGCAAGGGCCAGGCATCTCCTTGGGGCTTGGGGAGCCCAGCCATGGTCCCTGACAGGGGTCTGGCAGCATCCAGGGATGTTGGGTCTTGGAGCCTCTTCTCAGCAGGACCAGTCCTGCCCATCCCTCCTGTGGCCAAATCCCCAGGGTGTGAGGCTGGCTGCCAACAGTCCCAGTGGAGAAGCACAACACAAGGGATGTGAGCGCCTGCTCACTGTAAAGAGAGCATTGGGAGCGGCAGCACTGTTTAATTAACTGAAACAACTTGAATTGGCTTTTTTTAACTGGTGTTTGGCAACATTTACATTAATTAAGGATGTGTTACAAGGAAACTGGTCTCACAGCAGAAGTTTTATCAAACCTTAATACCCCATTACATCCTGCAGGATTAATTCTTTTTTCCAAAACCTGCGGGCCAGAAATTATGCTAATTAAACCAACACTTACTTCTCTTGTTTACAAGAAGTAATATTACAGAGTAAATTAGGAATTAAATGAAGGCTTTGCTTTTTCCTCAAATGAATTTCTCTCTTTTTTTCAAGAACACAGTGTGATCAGGTATATCTGAAATCAACAGGAAAGGTTGACTTACCAAGTTTCTGTAGAAGGAATAGCAGACTGGGCTCTGGTATCCTCATGAAAATGCATGAAATGTCAGACATGAAAACACACACTCATTCTTTTTCGGCTGTAAGAGTATTTTCTTCCTTGGGTTAGTCAACTCCAAGATGTGGAGAATTATAACAAATAATGTGATCTAAGAGTAATGTTTCATTAGTCAAAATGAAAGTAATTTTTAATTTCTTTTTTTATTTTTAAATTTTTTTGTGTTAATGGTAGGATAGGTCCTCTCTGCCCCTAAAGGGATTATTTGATGTTTTTTATTTTCTGGGCTTTTTTTTAATAAATAAGTTGGCAAGAAGTATGCAGGAAGAAATATAGTCATGATTAATCAGGAAATGTGAGGTTATATTCACCATTTTCCCCCTCTTCCTGTGAGGTATGCTGGGGAATGTTTGAAAACTAATTGAAAATAACTTATGCAGGGAAAAAGAAACAACAAAAAAAACCAGAAAATACTGTACCTACAGCCATGACACAATTCAGGGAAATGACAGTGCATAAAAGAGCTGAGATTTTCCAAGAAGTTATTCCATGATCAAAAGTATTGTCAAGTTTTTATTACTTCCTGAAAGTTTTTAAAGTTTCTTAAGCATATGTGTATGCATCTGTGTGTGTGTAAAATGTTGACAAACACCCACTGAAGCTCATTACTTTTGATACATGCATCCATTTACATATACACATAATTATTCACACACAGACACACACATATATATACACACACATTAATAAAATTCACCCTAGCCAACAAAAAAGAAAACAAAAAAAATCACATGTAGCCAGCAAATAGTAATATATATAAAATAAGATACAACTGTATTTGCTGTTCTGTTATTCATCATCCTAGTTTATTCTCATGTAGGATATTAATTATTCATTTTTAAGCACAATAGGAAAACATTAGCACTGTTTAATGGCCAAGTGGGATTTTCTAATGAAAGACTTGTAAGCGGTTCATTGTAATGAGAAGCATTTTTACAAGAACAGTTATCAAGTATGAGAAGTAGTCATAACTTCTTTTTCAGACTATGATATTGTGGGTCATGAAAACAATTGCATTTTAGTTATTGACAAAGAAAATGAGAAGTGGGTGACAGTATTTTCTTTTTCTAAAATATAAATCATTGTATGAATTAGCTCCCAACTAGTAAACCACACTCACTATATCCTCAATAAGAGAAAAGAAAAAAAAAAAAAAAAAGAGTGGATTGTTGAGCAATTCCACCAGCACCCCCAAGGGTACTGAGGGAGATGGTGGAAGAGCTCACCAAGTCACTTTCAATCACTTAGCAGCAGTCCTTGCCAGCCAGGGATTCACAGTTGATGGAAATTAGCCAGCGTGCCACTCATCTACATGAAGAGCTAGAAGGAGAATTCTGGGATCTCTAGGCCTGTCAGTCTGACCTCAGTGCCAGGGAAGGTCATGGAGAAGGTAGTTTTCAGTGCCATGATGTGACATATGATGAACAACCAGGGATCTGGCCCAGCCAGCAAGGGTCTATGAGCAGTAGGTCCTGCTTGACCAACTTGTTCTACTCCTATGGCAGGTGACCTGCTTAGGGGATGAGGGAAAGTCTGTGGATGTTGACTATTTAGACATTGGTAAAATGTTTGACACCATTTCTCACAGCACTCTCTTGGGGAAACTGGCTGTGCACTGTTAAGTTTTATCAGTGATCTCGATGGGGGCATCCAGTGCACTCTCCATCAGTTTACAGACAACACTGAGTTGGGTGGGACTGTTGTTCTGCTGAAGGGTAGAAAGATTCTGCAGAGAGAGCTGGACTGGCAGGACCAAAGGGCCAAGGCCGGTGGTAAGAAGTTCAACAAGGCCAGGTGCCAGGTCCTGCCCTTGACAGCACTGCAGGCTGGGGGCAGAGTGGCTGGAAAGCTGCCTCATGGAAAAGGGCCTGGAGGTGCTGATCCACAGTGGTTGAAAAGGAGCCAGCTGTGCCCAGGTGGCCAAGAGGGACAGTGGCATCTTGTCCTGGATCAGCAATGGTGTGGCCACCAGCACCAGCGTAGTGATTCTCTCCCTGTACTTGGCACCAGTGAGGCAGTACCCAGAATCTTCTGTTCTATTTGGATTGCTCATTGGAGGAACTACCTGAATATGCTGGAGTGTGTCTAGAGAGGGGCAATGGAGCTGGTGAAGCATCTGGAGCACAAATCTCATTCTAATTATAATTATATTTTCATAATATTAAAAGTTAAGAAATTTAAAATTTTACTATCAATAAAAATAATAAATACTAAAAATGTAAACTTTTAAAGAAAATACAATCCTGGTTTTTTTAATCTACCAGAGAAAAAGAAATGGCCTTAGTTTAATTCTCATTGTTCTTTTTTTATAATCTGAAAAAATAACTTTCTCTTTCATTCAAGCTAGTATCATTTCGGGTCAGAGCCAAATGCGTCATTTGCTTGATTTATTGCTTTACATGATCTCTAATTATAATCAGAATAATTAAGTACAATAATAATCTATGTATTAAGCTGATATGATTAATGAAAGGAAATCATCTGCTATACGGTTTTACATTTCTAGCCTATCCTTATTTAGAATTATGTAAGCCTAAGAGGTGATAGACTTAGAGATGTTCCATTCCAAGGCAAAAAGAAGAAATAAAGCTCCATTTTCACAAGCTATTGTGCAAACAGATTTTCTTGTCCTGTTCTATTGCCTCTTTTGCCATCATTTTATCAAACTTTTTCATGTAAACTGTTTTCACTATGACTGTAACCTGCAAAAGGATCGGACAAGGTAAGTCTTACTGAAATAAGGTTTGTATACAATATAGAGATGGTTATTCCAAAGAGACCAGGGGGCTTGCTATTTGTTTCCTACAGAAAATGACAAGGTTTGTTGCTTTCTGATTAAATCTCTGACACTATTGCTGCAAAGTCAAGGATTTAACTGGCTCAGGTGATTGTTAGGGTTTCGCCAAATTAAAACATAGAAGATAAAAAAGAAATATAAAAGAGCAAAAAATGTTAAGTAGGTATTTCTGAATGAGAAACTGTTTGACTTCTCTGAAAAATACTAGGGCAAATCAGTGAGCTGGGAAAACTTTGTGATACACACAACTGCATAAGTTAAGCCTGGTCTTTAAAAAAACTATGAAATAATTTAAAAATTATTTTACTTCCCCCTATACTCTGTCATTTTTTTCCCCCAAATGGGACATGTTCTAAATTAGATGAAAGTCCTTGAAAACTTGTACATGCTGAAATTTGATAAAACATATGTATCGCCACATAGCCTCAGGCATCCAATAAGTGAAAATCATTGAACCATTTGTTTTATCCAAGTCACAAAATGAAATCTGCTACAAAATGCCCTCTAGTAATTATACATCTGATTATGAGTCTTGATTCTTTCTAATTTTGCTTGCTGCAATTGTTATTTCCTTGTCACAGTTCAAAGTATTTCTCAATGGATTTTAAAGACATAAAATTACTTTTATCATATCACTATATAATTACTGGAAAGCATCAGTAAAAATGTATCCAGAATTATTTTATTGTGATTTTACTATCTGTGTTTCCTTATGTACTTTCAAAGGTATATTTGGGAGAATGAGATGGATCTACAAGGAACTCTGCTTATCAATTTCCTTTGATCTCTCTGAGAAAGAAGGGACATGTGACTTCTGTAGTCACGTAGACATGCAAACATGTCCTTTGTGCCTAAGAGCTTTGGGAATTCAAAGTTTGAGACAGAAAAATGTATGAAGAGTAATACAAAATAGCTGCTGAATCATAACATGAAGTATTGCAACCTACAATTCAAGCTTTTCTGAAAGAAACTTGCCATCTCCCTTCCAGCACTGGTTCTTTGTCCATTATCAAAAAGTGAAGATATTTGTGTGCATCCAGAACTTCCCCTTATTAATGTGAAACAGTCCTAACTGATTGGATCTTACAGATCTACTGTTTGCACAGGCCATTTTTGCCATCCATGTGGGTGAGAAAATGTTGTTTACCATATAAACATTGTTTATATGTCATTCTGTCCAACTGTGTTTAAATAAGTGCTTTCTATTTTGAAAAGAAGGGTAAAATAAGATAAAATAAAAAGGAAAAGTTTAGACATAGCTTAAAAAACCTGTGTTAATGTGGCCTCAGATTGATTTTTTGCTTTGGTCAGTTTTAATGTGTGCTCTGTCTTTTGGGCTCTGTCTTTAAACAAATTATTTGGATGTACAAGCAATATGGACTGTAAAGTAGATTTAGAAATAAATCTGAGTTGGAGAATTTCCTTTCAACAGCTCGTGAAAACTGAGCTCCTGCATTGTCTCTTCTGTGACTGATTTGCTAAATTAAGATTATTTTTTGTTTAATTGTATTTTTCCATTAGTATGTTATATGCTTACTTTTCCTTTTAACAGGCAATTTATTTGACTAAACTTCATAATGATTGTAGTTCTCATAATGATTGTACTCATACACCAATAATCACATGCCTTAGAAATCTCTTGGTTACAAGAAAATAAGTGTCAACTCCAAGTGGTTTAAAGTCACCTAATGAGGCATGGAATGTCCCCACAGTTTGGTAAAAATCTGTGCTCAAGAGAGAAGTTCTAACACAGAAAATAACCAGATCATTTTTCCAATAAAAGAACAAGGCACATTTTCTGTTCCTTTCTTACTGGAAGCCTTTTTTTTTTGTTTTTCCTTCTGGTATATTGACAATGACTAGTTCACTTAAGCTTCCAAATACTGCAACAACAATAACAGCCACCTAAATAAAAACCAATTAAAAAAACCAACTTTTTTCTTACAGGAAAAAGATTCTCTTCATGTAACAGTTTCAAAATACTGGCCAATAATTGCTGTAGCTGTGTGAACACAATCCTTGTGCTGCTCCTCTGTCCCATAAAACAGGATATTTCTACCTAGCCAGCTTAAGCTTAGTAAAATACATGAACAGAAATGCCTTAGCTTTTTTCCTCTTCTTTTTACTTTTCTGATTAGAAAAACAACACACAGTAAATAAGCAAGCAAATTGTAATAGAAGCAAAAGAAAACAACAAGAGCTGACAAATAGAAAGCCAATTCTGAAAGCCTTTGACTTTAACTTCCCCTGACAACCTATCTTGAAGTTCATTGTAAAAAGGTAGGAGAGATATTAAGAGAGGAAATCAGCTGTCAAAACTAATGCCACAGGAATCTGAGTGTGAAACCAGGCATGGAAGGCTGAATCATTCTTTGAAAAGTGGAGTTTTCCTCAACTATAAGAATTCTTGACTTAGAGTAGCCAGCTGTTTTATGCATGTGAGCAGTGTGTGTATAAGCAAATCAGTGTAGAAAGATATGTAGATTTTGAAAATTATCCAGATTACTCATATAAGAGAATTTACCTTAGCAAATGAAGCCCAAACTGGAAATTCTTCTTTCTGCCATTTTAAAGGAATGTATGAATCATTATTGGAAATGTTTGAAAATATTGCCTTAAGTGCCCTTTTTCAATATTAAGGAGAGGTAAAAAAGGTGTTTTCTGTTTAACGATTTTTTCTCTGTCTTACAGAAAAGGGTCCCATTTTATACAGTAGCTTTATTTGTGCTATTCCTAAAGTAAAATATTTATAAACTTTATATTTCTGACCTTCTCAAAAGAACTCCTCAAAAGAGAAAAGGTCATACACATTCCCAAGGTTTAGTCAGAATTTACCTAAGAGTTTTGTTGTACTTGGAACTACAGATTTTAATATTGTTTCATTCCCAAGGTTTATCTTCTCACCTCATTTTATGGGTGAGAAGATAATACCCATTTTTGGGTATTCCATTACCCAAAAGAAACTAAATGAAAGATTAAGCCATGATGCATGATTACATAAGCTTCCAATAAAAATGTAATCATTTTTTAGTTCTCAGATAATTAGCAAACATAATGTATCACCTATTATAGAAGGAGGATAGTAACCTCTTTTAAAAGAGGTTAATTGTTAAATGTATTAACTGTGTTACTGATCCCAGTAAATGCTAAAAGGGAGTTTGAAGAAGGTTTCAAATAATGACAGTGATGAGTTTTGTAGAAACAAAACTTATTTCAGAGGAAGTGAGAAGAGAGGGAAACAGGTCTTGATTTAAGACAAAGTTTGATCACTACTGATGTGAAAAAACCATTAAGTAATCAGTTAAAATAACAGGGAAATTACCTCTATGACCCAAAAGGTCCCTTGTACTAGAATAGATTGGCAAGAAGAATTGCATCATAGATGCATTTTTAGATGTATGGTTTGCTTCTCATGGGGTCTCACCACAAGATTTGAGAAGTGTGAATACTTGACCACAAGCTCTATGTGGTGGGAAAAAGAAGAAAGAGAAAAGGTGAGACCTCAAATAATTGTCTACAGTCGTCCTAAAGAGTTGGGGTCTGAGACTATAAAAATTAAAGACTGAAACAAGTCAAATGATATCAAATCATATGTATATTTTTGTGTCAATAATAATTTATGTATCTGTAGAGGACAGATGCTGAATAATACACAAAGAGAGTAACTCCTCTGCTTCAGGACACTGCAGTATTTCTCAGTAGAAGTTAATGTACTTTTCCAGCTGATGTTCTCTGCTGGACAAGCCCAAGGAGATGTCAGGATCTGGTCATCATTCTCTGTTTTCCAAAGCAAAATTTCAGGATCTTAAACAGAGTTAAAATCAGAAGTAATGAGAAAAGTAATGATACAGTGTCAGGTACTAAATACTTTCCTGCGATGATCTGATGCTCATTTCAGAAAGACTACTGAGATCTAGTCTTGATTTATTACAGTCCAACAGGTTTTTAAAGCATGTGGTAAGCACCACTCCCCTATGCATTCCTGTCTGGCCATAGGACACAAGCTTCCCAACCGTGTGGATACTAGGGACCAGGAACACCAGCCTGAACCACCTGCTCTACCAAATGTGCAGCCAAAGACCTTGGGAACCATGTCTGCTTGTCACCCAGCCTAACCCAGATGCCTCCTTGAGATATGGATGCAGGTTTTGTTTTGGAAAGGCGGGAAGTTACTGACATCAGTGTAGACCTCTTGTTTTACAAAAACATGGGAGCAAACAGCCCACCTCCACACCACTCAGGTGAGTGCTGTGTCTCACATCTACTGCTTGCCCTGCTCTCCTCTCATGTCAAGGATTTTGATTAATGTCAGGGGAAGTTGTTCAAACCCCAAGTATTTTACAAGTCATGAAGTATTGGCAGATGAACCAAAAAGTTACTTAATTCTTACAATCTTGAAGCTATTTGCCTCAAAGTCACTGCACTGAATAATTTTGGCAATAAATAATAAATTTTTGATACCTTAAAATTTGAGTATAAAACCACAGACATAATGTACCATGAGGCATAAAAACTTAGTAGTGAAAGAAGAGTTTGATGATGCTTTTCCTATCCCTTAAATCAACTATAGACTCTCTTGAAGCCTTTTCTCTTCCACAAGCTATATATTTTACACCCAGTAGTACACTATTAACATTAGCTATGTTCCTTGAAAGTAAGAAAGGAAAGAGTGCCTCTGAATCATGGCTCTGAGCTGCAGCTGTTTAATTTAACAAATGGAAATCAATTATTTTAGAAATATCAGATGTCACATTACATTGGTTTCAATGTATTAAGTTCCATTAAACTTCGTTGATTTCAGATAATTTTAATGATTCTTCCCCTCTGGGCAGACTGTCACTTTCATCTCTTGGAGATAAAGTTTTTTTCCAATTAATTTTAAGACAGTTTAAAATTTTGCTTGCAAAAGAAATGGTATGAAAAAGGCTGAGAGATGAAAAAGTATTTGGGTTAAAGGTTTGATTTTGAGTAACAAGTATTATATCCACTGCAGGATTCCAATCAATTTGCCTTTTGGCCTGTATACAACTGCTCGTATGCCCTTTCTGAAGAAAAAAATAAAGCTAAAATTATGGCAAAACCCTCACTTATTGCATTTATTTATTTCACTGTATTATACAGACACTTCACACTGGAAAGACAGCCAGACATGCTTTATGTGTTATTGTTCCTTGAGAATTCACGCACATTGACACATGCATTTTTTTAAGGATTCTAAATTAACAAGATGTAGTTGATATGCTAAAGAGCTTTCTTTCTCCTGCTGGAGCCCTAGGACTTCCTTTCATCCTTCCAGACTTTGCTTTTTATCAATCACTTGCTTTTCTGGGGGCCTCATAAAGATTTGATTGCAATCATTAAACGCTGGCCTTCTAGGCCATGTAGCCAGTCCTTCATCTCTGAGAATAACAGATAAATGCAAACACAGGATTACATTGCTTTTAAAGAATACCATTCACTGCTATTATTTCCCGCACAACAAAATATAATCAAGTGTTTTCCCGCTGTTAAAATGTGAACAGAATTTCAAGATTAATCTTTCCTTTATAACAGCTTGCTTCTATTTCACTCAAACTGGGCAGTCCCCAGCTGGAGTTTTAGGTCATGAGTACCATGCAGCACTGCCCATTCTGCTCTACAATATCTGCCTCTGAGATACTTGGGTTACCCACACCTGCTCTCCTTCCAGCTTTCTGGCTGAACCTCTAGGTTTCTCTTGAAGCTGAAAGAAATATTTTCACTCTAACTGAATAACTAGCTTGCCACCTGTAATTTTCAGCTGCTGCACATTTTCACCCTTCATCTCTCAAACTGTCTAACCCTAGTCTGAGGTTAGAACACATCTAATATTTGCTCCCATAGGGAAGCCTTTCTTCATGTCTCTCAGGGACAGCCCATGGGATGATCTATTGTTTGATCTCCAGTCTCCTCTGGGGAAAAAAAAAAAAAACCAAAAAAACAAAAGGCCTGGAGAAATTGAATTATACTGTCTTTTTTATCACAGCTATACCAGTTTGGCTTTAGCAGCAGCACCTTCCAGGACTTTTCAGACCTTGACACCAGAAATGAATCAGAAGCTTTGCGATGCATGTTTCCCAAGCTGAGCTGTCAAAGAAGGCAACAAAACCTCCTGAGTGGACCACAAGGCAGTTATAAGTCACTCACCACTCTTTTTTGTGAGCTGAGTATTCCCAGCAGAGCACCACTTTTAACTTCACTTTTCCTGTTCACTCTCTTGTCAAAAAAGGAGCTATTCTAAACCTCCACAATAGTCTGGAAAAAGGAAGCAGCTGGCTGTCTGCAGGAAAAGGCCAACTTTGGGAATTTCCCAAAGGACAGAAATCATACCCATCCTGTAGTGTGATCATGTTTGATGCCAGTGTGAGAGAGTTCTGAAGATTAGTATCAAAGTTCACATGATCTACAGGCTTTAATTCCCCCATACTATAAATACCTTTTGACTGTATGCTTTCAAAGGGAAAAATCATTGGAGTTGTGTACTGCCATGGTTTATCACTTTGCAACGCTGTTGTTCCATATTAGACCTGCCATCTAAGAAAACAAGAAGAACTTCGTTTAATCTATTTAATTTCTAAGCTGAAGGACAAGGAACATGTCTGTTTACAGGAACAGAGCATGGTATGCTGTCTTCCCAGTGGGAGCTGTTTAAGCCTGTCCAGACAAGAGGGTTTCCCCTATTTTCACCAGCCAATTATTAATGCAGACAAAATGGACACAGAACTGAAAACATGTATATGCCAATTCAATACTCCTCCTTTCTCTTCTCTCCTGAAGCCACAAAACTAACTGAAACAGAATTTGTTGCTTTTTGCTATAGTGCGTATTCTTGCTAAAAGGAATAGCAAATTAAGTACTGGTATAAAGGCAGGAAGAATAACTAATACTGGGACAAGGAAAAATGTTGCTTAATCTTTATGGAGTATTTAATACTGGTTTCAATTATACTATACTATTATTTCTGTGTGAAACTGACACTAAATAATTTAATGCCCATTATATTGCCAGAAAATTATCTTAGTCTAATAATGGCAAATGAAAATTTCACCATTGTGTCTGTACTTAGTAGTCCAGAGTATTCAGACATGTTTTATGCTTGATAGATTTTAATTATGATTCAGAAATAGACCTTCAAGAAATAAAATATTATTCTTCTGAATGGGAAATTGTTCTTTAAACTCTGCCTTTTTAATTCCTTCCTCTTCTTTTTTTAAATTGATTTTTTATTCTCATCATCCAAATGGTAAGTGACAGAAATGTTTCCTATCTCTGAAAAAAATACTTCTAATAAGATTTAAATGGTTTAAGAAGTTTGGGCTACACTTTTCTCCCATTTCAGGCTTATCATTGTTTAAGCTTATTAAGGGCTGAATAAAAGACTTAGCAGCTTGACTTAATATGCCTTTGTGAGATATTTGAGTTTCTTTTCTCTCCCCTTTCTACAATACACTCTGCTTTTTCTGCTGGGACAATGATTTTAGCAGATTCATTGAATAGCACAAGAGCAGGACATTTTCTGCCATTAATGAATGCAGTTGCCTTCCTAATCAAGTAGCGTGTACTGCAATATATTCATTTACAGCAGTATGTGGGAAAGAAGAGGGGGAAAAGACTTTTTCCTACAAGCTTTTTGTATTAAAACCCTACATTAAGAGAAACCTAGGTCATTAATAACCAAATCCTGTAAAGGTTTACAGTGCTAAAGTAGCTTCCAGAGTGAAATTCAGACCACAGTAGTGTTTGATACCTGAGCTTCTAATGCTGTGCTGGATGAAATCCACAGCAATGTGAGGAAAACATCCCAACTACTTGTCAATGCAGTCTCTTTGAGACCATTCCTGGCTCAATAGTTTTGTACAACCTCAACAAAAGACCAGCTGTTTTTTTTCCTCTGTGTCTAGCCTGTAGCCTGGCTCAGATATTTGTTCATGAGTAGAAAGTTTCAGGTCCCAGAGTAGATCCTGTTCCTTTTATGAATTTTACACCAAGTTTAAGAGTTCAGGAATTCTAAGCAAAAATACACAGAACTATCGCAGAAGTCAGAAGATGAAACACAGTTCCTGGATTTGTGAAGATGACAATTTTGACATTGCCCTCTAAATAGCCACCTGAACTACCAAACATATTCTTATGAGTATAAAATCTGGTCCATCCTTACTTTTAAATACTCAGTAAGTCTCAAAATAAGAAGCCACTGCAACATATTCTTCATTGTAAATTAAAGACATTAGAGGTAAGTGCCCTCTGTATAAAATGAAAAATTAGGTCTTTCAGCAAAAATCTCATTTGAAATACAGATTTAATAATGTAAATTAATTCTGATGATTTAAAAAGGACAATTTTATATATTTTCTATAGCATGATTTTACTTCCCCTAATAATTAATGTGATCGTCATGAATCACAATTTCCTACATATCAATGTCTACAGCTTAATAGGAAATTTTTGGAGAACGAGGGCTCATTCAATCTTTTCAGGTCAAATAAACTCACACATTCAGTACTTCTTTACTCTATAACATTTATTTAACATCTGCTCATCTGAATTTCTCAAATATTACTGTCTGTGTTAAGTCATAGTAGGTAGTTAACTTAAGATCTGTCAAAGAACCATTTCCTTTGGTTTTTCTTAGCATCTGCCAGCCATATTTACACTTAGGGACACTTTCTCAGCATGTGGGGAATAATCAGCCTCTTTAAAAAGTTGTTTTGGCTTTTTTGTTCTTCTTTTTCCATGTGACTACTCCTAATCTTTTACTAATATCTTCATTTATTACTGAGCTAGACTTTTAGAAGGTGAACCAATCCTTTGATGCTCTGGCCCCCCTTTTACCTCTCTCTGACTGGAGACTTAAATCCATTTCCACCTGGAAGGGATGGCTGCAAGCTGTGCTTCCACTGCAGCTCTATTCCACCTCAATATCCATGGCTGAAATCTTCTGTAATTGAAAAGTTGTTGGTGACCTTCCCAAATAACACAAGTGGGTATTACTCATTTACCTTTATCTGTTATCCAGAAATTCTAACTAATTATAAATTCTAGCTGGACACTAACCTGATGCTGAATTTACCTTATGACAAGGGTTATTATTTATTGATTATAAAAATAGTTTTTCTGTTGATTCCACCTTATACCTGATTTTAACTGCCTTCATTCCTAAATATCCATTCATTCCTCCCTTTTTAGTTTTTATTGCCTCTCCATGTTGGTTGTTCTCAATAGACCCAGGGTTTCGTTTCCTTTCCCTGCTTGGATGACCGATCAAGTACTCCTGACATTTTTACTTTCAAATTCAGATTGTATCATCAATGTGTGTTCAACCAAGTGACTTCAAAATTGTCTTTACATCAACATTCATGCTTATTAATGTCAGCTATGGGACCAGAGGAAAAAAATAGAATATATTCATAAGAAGGATTGGAATACATTTATTTTTAAATGAATAGTCCTAGCTACTTTTTTCCCCACTGTTTAACTGGTAACTCTAGACAAAAAAATAGGATGATTAGGAACCAGAGTGAAAAAATTAAAGTATTGCAGTCCAAAAGTGAAAATTTAACAGCATTAGATGCCATATAGCATACATTAACTTTTTACTGGAAAAACAATACTGTTTTCCGCACTCAAGCAGAAAACAAAAACATGACAAGTTGGACAATATGGTTGTACACCTCCAGCATATCCTGGTTTTCACGGAGTTTGATTTTGCAGTTATATAGTTGCATTTCATATGGCTGTATCCAAGTAAATATAATTTTAGCAACAACAAATCCTTAATGCAGCTTCAAAAATATTTTAAAGGGAGGGCTAGTTTTTTCATTGAAATAACACCATCTGCTCAGTTGTAAAAAAGAAGCGTAAGCTGCAGAAAGGATATTCCTCATAAGTCATCCTGATTCAAGCAAGAGCAGAGGAACCTAGACCTGTTAATTTTTAATAAAATATTAAGTCATATTAGACCTTGTCCAGTAAGGAGCTGTCAAATACTTCTTAGTTTCAGATGGCTACTAAAAAATCTCAGCTCTGAAGTGATTCAAACATTTAAACTCAAAAATAAACCTCTCCCATGAAGCGACATTCGCAGGGAGAAGTATTAGATTAGAGCAACTAATGCAGCTAGGGAATGGGGGCATACAACACTTTTCTCTTTCAACTTCTGCATCCTTGTTTCTCTGTAAAGCTGTAGAAACTTCCTTGTATCAGAGGAAAATTATGTTTAAGAATCTCATACATTTTAAAAACTTGGTGAAAATAAAATGAAAACTATGAGACTGCTGCACAGTAGTATAATACTAAAAAAATGAAGGGAAGGAAAATTTTTGAAAAGTGTATGTTTACAGTCATTGATTCAACCTAAAAATGTGACAACAAACCAGCAATCTGTGCCTTTAGGACAGATGTTCTCCAAAGAACAAGAGATTAGGAATATGAGTTTTGTTCTAAGGAGGGCAGCAGAAAGCATTGAGTCATTTTTGCCTGCCACAGACATTTAGCAAGTTGATGTCTGCTCCCTCTATGTGAAAAAGACTAGAAACCCTGTAGAAACCCTCTTTCTTAAAAGATAATCCTGTTATATGTGAAAAGTAACTTGTAACTTTTAATATCTGTCTACTGTTGAATGAGCTTTTCTTAGCAGGACAAAGGCTGCTAAAACCACAAGAATGAACATCTTCACAGAACTCAGAAAGGATTGTGGAAATCCCAATTGCTGCTCTATTTACATATTTCATATTGTTTCAAAAGCTGGAAAATACAATAATAAACAAACAACCAAGAAATCTCCAAAATTGAAAGGACTAGCATATGAAGCAGTTGGATTTTTAGCCTCTTCTTTACCAAGTCAGATTAAAGTTGCCCAGTTTGTAGTCTGCCACAAGACCACACAACAGGATGCACTGCCTGGATGTCAAGATAGTTCCTCCTGTTGAATGCAATTATCTTGGTACCTTTCTGGGTATTCTGCCTTTGTATCCCTGCAGGGTAAGCCAAAGACTTTCTCAACAGTTTAAATAAGGGTGTTTTCCTTCATGAATACACAGAAGTGTCACAGTATATGTCACAGTTGACACAGCCACAACACACAGAATATCATCATACAATTTCAGAAAGCTTCAACCCATCCAGAGTAACACCTTACCACTTCAGAAGGCTTCAGATTCCTGCCCATACAGAGCACCACCACATCACTTCAGAAGGCTGCAAGCATTGACTGGTCTCGTTGTTTAGCCCAACCTTTTATACCCTCATGTTGATGCATTGCACCTGTGTGCCCTCTGCTCCCTTTGGTGGTTGGTCAGTGCCCCTGGGCACTCCATGGCTCATTGCCTTCAATGCTGCTCACCTGCTTCTCACAGCTGGGGCCCATTGGGGATGAGGCTCTGCCACAGCCCCATTCCCAGTCACCACAAACTGTGTGCCTACATGGAAGTGTTTGAATCTACTCCTTGGTTAGCATTCATTTGGAAAGTCAGTTAAAACTGACTTTCCAAAGGAATGTGGTATTCATAACTCTTCTGTGTCCTCTGATATTAAAACTAATCTTAACATTAGCCCTTGTAGTGTTTTTCTGTCCCATTCACACAAATTCTGTGGTTATGAGCTTTTATTACCCCTTTGTTTCCATATCATGAAAATTAGAGCATGCCTGTTGAAGCCACTTCAGACTCACAAAGGTAAAGCTTTTGTGAGGCTGGTGACTTTAAGGTAAAGTGGATGGAGTAAATGCCCTCTTACCCACCCAGCTGGTGTTTAAATTCCTTCCCAATGCTGTCACGGAAGCCAAGTCATCATATTCATTCTGTGCGAGACTCCAAACCAGGGTGGAAAGCAAAGCCAAGCAGCAGCTAAGTGGAAAGGGATCTGTGCTGTGGGAGCAGGGCATGTCCCTCAGGCAGCAATGATTGCCTGATTGAGAGACACCAGGGAAGGCTCCTGGTCCCCACAATTGCAACACTTTCCATTTGAAAGGGATGCTCTATGCTCTGTGAGAGGGTCATTCCCTAAATGTTAGTGCTAACAGAATTCATGCTCAGCAGGAAGTCATCTGATTTCCTCATTTCTCTCTCTGCAAACAGGCTGGGTTACTTTGGCTCTTATCACTAAAACTTTTAATACTGAGTACTCTCACCAAATCTTGAAAAAAACCAAATGAGATGCAGCCTTTTTTTACAGGCAGTGAAAGTTTCTTGAGGCCTTTCAGAGATACCCGGATTTCGGCCAAAAGATTGATTCTTCAAGCAGATCCCCCTTTGCTGCCTCTCACAAAAGCTGGGATTCCCAATTGGTCTCATCACTGTCCAAAGTAACATTTAACACCTGCCTTTAGCATTTTCATGTGAATCTTAACTCAGATGTACCACTCTGCTAATGAGGTGTCAGATAGCTAGGGTCTCTAAGGGTTTTTGATGATGAATTTGTAGAAATTATAACTTTAAAGATTAGTTACATTAAAAAAATCTTGGTAGCTTTCAGTCCGGCAATGAAAAAAGAGATTATACATTCAATGAATTAACACAATACTGTTATTTATCTGTATCTGTTAGGACTTGCTGTTATATTGACAACCAGTGGAGCAACTCAGGTCATGAAATCATTTCATGATGCTGTTGCTAAGCATCTGATGGTTTTACACTCTTCATCATAATTTCAAACAAAATAGTTTCACAGTTATTGAAAGAAAGGAAATAATTTTTAGGCAAGAAAAAGTAACAGATGCACTACTGCATTAGCAGCTATACACAGATGACCTATAAGCCTGCTTAGTTTAAGAGCGAGCTTTGGACATATTTCAGGGATCAAAGTTTCTGTGATACTGAATAGAATTTGTGCTCATTTTTATTCTGCAGTCTGTTAAAAAGACATTAGCAGATTATTTTCCGTTCCAATAGGCAAATTATAAAATATTTGGGTGGCCAAAAACTACAGATCAATTTTCCAGCATTTATATGTTGTACCATGCCCCATTATTCCAAAATATTGTAAAATATTTTGTCAGATATACAATATCTGGAATTTATTGTATAAATAAAATATCCTAATTCTTTGCTCACTAGCTTAAGCTAATGTGAAAATGAATGCTAGCCAGGCTCAATTATTTCTGTTAGACATTACTCCTGTTTCACTAGTAAAGTGCAAAAGTGCTTTCAAGGAGAAATAAATAAACTGTAGTGCAGTTTTGGCCAAATATACAGAGTAAAAAGTATTAATATGGATCACAAGCAAAACAGCATGGGAAATTTCACTTTTGACTCTTAAACAATATTACTGCTTTGTTCTAATATAGTTGTTATTATAGTCACCATCTTAAGCCAGCATATGAGTCCAGGCTGAAAGAAAGATGCTTTTCAATTTGGGACATGTCCCTTTTTATTTTTAATAGAAAAAACTATTTATGCAAACTAAGCATTGCATTAAGTCTTGTTTTGTAAACATAGAAGAACATTTATGAAAGCATAATTGATTTGACAGTTTGAGAATTTTTGGCTGTTGTTTCAAAATACTGGGTGTGATTCTGAGAAGACAGAAATGAGAATTTTATCATTGATGACATAAATTAAATTCTGTGCGTATGGAAATCCGTAGTTAAAACAGTCCCAATTACACTACTGCATGTAGAAAAGAAACATATCTTTTGATATAAATGTCTGAGAAATGAGTTCAACTATTTTGAGACATTCCTTCTTTGGGGACATAATGTTCTGGTTATTGATTTTGGTTGTCACTGTGCACTGACAATTCATAGCTGAAACATAATTTCAGGAATTTTCTGGCTTTGATCAGTCTCAAGTAATAACAGGTTGGATTAAAAGGACACTTTTGTGTCCACATCTGGTCTCTTTTCCATTCAGCTACCGATCACTACACAAGGCATTCGGAGATTAGCACTGATTATATAATTTTATGCCTTCTTCTAAGCAAGTAATTGTCTTTTAAGTCTTGTAAGTAATGATGTTCCTGCTGATTCACTAGGGGCCTCATGGGTCCTTGCCACTTTGATGCACAATTCAAATGTTCATCACACTCCATCGTTTTACATAAAAATTTTGTGGGAAAAATGGAAATAGCATTGTTCAGACTATTTCCAAAGCAGTTAAATTAAAAAAACCCTCAATTCACCTAGCTCAAAGTCAGCCCCCTTATGTAAAGGGGGAATAATGACTTTTAATTTGTTCTAGCTCTGAACAACTCTGGATGTTTCTGGAACCAGAGGATGTTCTGTGGAAAACCATTCCACACCAAACATTGTCAGGCCAGGAAGCAAGTTTTCTTTTGGCAGAACAGAGGTCAAACTAGCTCTTGGAAGGCAAAAATGATCAGGTAGACTCACAGCATCCTTTGGGATATAATGTCTATTTCTTTTCTCAGCACTACAATAACTATGGAATATTGCAAGCCAGATAATACCCTTTGATGCACATTATTTATTCATTACCTTGACAGCTATCAAAAAAACTTTGCTTAGCACTTAAACTGGACAAATATAAAAAGCTTCCATTTAAGAAATCAACTAAAATAATGCACAGACAAAGAAAACAAAAAACCTGGACCCTAGAATAACACTAGAAGTAAGTCACTCAAACATGATATTTGTTCTAACCCCATCAATATTTGGAAATTAGAGGTAGCAAAGTGACAAGAATGGGCTGCTCAAGCAGAGAGGAATATTACTGGGCCTGTTCTCATGTTTTCTCTTAAAAAACGACCATTTTGAGTGTGCTAACAAAGCCCAGCCTTGACAAAAGTGCCTGGATAATGATTGCCTGAGGTAACGTGAGTGTTCGCAGAGCTTGCAAATGGCATGCACAGACTGTGGAGGAAACACAAAGGAGGAAGGGAAGTATAAAAGAATCCTGAACATCTGTAACTGTGGGGAAAAAGAAGTGGTACCAAAGCAGCAGTCAAAACCTGATTTGATGCTGCCACCCCATCAGTAGCAGCTCATGTCTGCATCTCTGCCTACCCCAGACAGCTTTAGGATCACAGACTCTATATTAAAAAAAATCCTTCCATGTACAATGAATTTGAGAAAAAAAACCATATGAAAATTAGAAATCTTCTAGAAACATTTAATAGGGAAAATAGACTTTATCTTCCCCAGTAAGAATCTGAAAAATGTGAATTCAATTAAAATATCTTTGGAAGTACGTTCTTCTCGAGTGCTACTTTATTTCTTGTTAGCAATCAAATTATTGGCAGATGCTCAGCAAACTGTCTATCCTGATTATTTATCTATTTCTTCTGGAGCCCTTCTGATCACATTAAAATAAAGAGCAAACATTAATTGAAGTATGATTAGATCAGCAGCCTCTCAAAAATGTAATAGACAAGAAATTAAGCTACATTTTTCAGGATACAATTTTCCTGTATTTAGAATTTTAAAACATGACAAAACATTAGGAATGTAGAAACAAGATCACAGTAATACCTAAATGGTTGTCAGCTCCAAATATTCAAAGAGCCTGAGAGTTCTTGGATTTGGGGAATTTAAAGAAAAAAAATTTGAAGTAAGTGCATTTATTATAACCATATATAGAGATGCATTTGGACCTACTCATGTATCTAGACTTTTTTTCTCTTCCATCTTGAAGCTGAAAACACCTTTAACAAAGAATAAAACATTGATTCCCACAAGATCAAGAGAATCTAGGTGTGAAAAACAGAAGCTATTGAGAAACATGTAATACTACCAGGAGACCTCTCAACTGTTTTCTACACCACTCGAAAACCCAGACATTTTCCTCCTATTCTTTTCTGTCTCCGCTAGAATAAAATGCATTCAAAAGTGATATGCAAAAGCTGCCATTGATTTTAAATGTTAGCTCCTCTCTTTCTTCATTTGAATATGACACATTTCTAGAGAGATCTACTCTAGTCTTATTTTGCTGACTCTTTTGAGGGGCTCAGAGACTTTTAATTGAAACATTTCACCAAGCTTGCATAGTGAAGCAATATTATTTTAGCATTTTGACATAAACTATCTAGTTAATGAAAAGTGAAGTTAATGAAATTAATCCAGTGACTCACAAAATGTATCTTTTGAAAACTGCCTTCAATTTGACAGTAAGAATTAATCATGCTTGAATTGAAATAAAAACAAAACAGGAAGCGTGTATTTCCCCTTCCCCTTCCTCTCCTTGAAATCTTGAGGCATTAAGAAAAATCATCTACAAATATTCCTATGTTCTGTAGTTTCTCAAGTGTAGCAGCTAAAGATATTGAGATCTGTGACAAGGGAAATTGGAAAAATGAACAGAAGAAGGCAGGAGGTTTTCAAAATGAATTAGCCACTGGGACCAGAAACTGTTTCCTTTGGTAAGCTCTGTCATCAGGAATATCTAGCCCACTGTCAAGTTAACATCCAACTTTAGGGTGTAGAAACCACTGTGAAGGCAGCAAATGAGATACTTTCTACTCTTTTCTGCAAAAGAATCAATGGCTCTCTTGATTAAAGGCAAACCTAAAACTCTGTCTTTTGTTCTTGTTTTTGTATACTCAGGCAATCGGGGGGGGGGGGGGGTTGGGGGTTAAGAAAGGGGAGTTGCTTCATTTTTCACCACTGAATTACCTAAAATCATCTGTATCTGAAGATTTTATGAGTGCATGCAACCATCTTTGCTGAACAGTTGAGGAATTATTAATCTGATCAATATTTTAGAGTGTTGTGGTAATAAAGTTTGAATCCTCAACATAGATGGTTTTTCCAATGTATTGCAACTATTAGGCCATCAGATGAGCTTGAGATATCAATTTTATGATGATATTTTCAATTAGATTCACTTGATTTAATTTCTTCCGGAACTTCTGCCAAAATATCTGAGAAAAAGTCAGATAAAATCAAAGTGTCCTGACATTTCTTGAGAAACCAGTGTCAACATAAGTTACTGTGCAATATGTGATAGAATGCAGATTTAATCTTTCCCCTTCCTGCTATTTTAAACCATTCATCGGTTTTGTCAGTTAGTGTATTTTTATTTCTGATCCATACAGGCCTATGAAATGCACCCACTTAATCCACTTAGAGGCTTGACTGTCAATTAATTCTACATCTGGCACATGACTCTGAAGCATGATATAGAGCTTCAATTATTTGTCAGGTGGACAGGAGATATGGGTAGAGTGCCATCAAATGCCATGGAGAATTCAGAGATGTCATGTTGTCATCACCTTCAACCTCTGCAAAGGTTAAGGATACCAAAGCTTTCAGTGATCAACAGAAAATTTAAGTGAAAAGTGTTCCTGAAAAAAACAGAAAAAATCCTGAATGGATAGTACTGAATATACTTTTTTTTTTTTACAAAACTCTATTTTGAATTTTTTTAAAGTACATTTAAGGGATACATAAATCCATAGTTCTAAACGTTCTATACTCAAAACAAATGATTTTCTGGGATAAATAACATTTAGAGGAATCTACAGACAGAAATCTCAGCAGAATATCAAGAGAGAATGCAGAAATGGCCACAGGTTGTTGCCACAGGGAGATGTGCAGTGATTTGCTTTCCTAAAGAAGTTCTGATAAAGGATAACTTTTAGACTAAAATTCCCTAGTTATAATTAACAGTGTTTACTATTATTCATTTTGAGAAAATTCATCTTGAAGATATTTTACCTGTTCGATGCATTCATGAAATTTCAATTTTCCCTTCTTTAAATCATTATTCCTTTGATTTTCTCCAGTTTTCTTTTCTTTTCTTTATTTAACTCCTTCTCCTTGTGTCTTATGATTCATGAGTCATGCTCATGCATCATTTTCTGCTAGATTTCTTTGCACTATTTGGCTTTGCATTAGATTCTCACTGCATCAGCTATCTGACTATGACCTTTAAGGTGATGAAGAAGTCTGTCAAACTGTTTTAATTAAATAAAATACTATGTATTTATATGGTATGGAACTGGATCATTTTCTACTGCCTAAACCTTATCCTATAGTACACACTCCTATATGTATGGGTTTTTTTCCTAAAACTGACATTCTCTTAAATGCCAAAGAATACTTTACATTTCTTGCTAATGTCAGTAGACAGAAACTTCTTGCAAGTATCAGAGTTCGTAAGGTTTATTCCCAACGGACTTCAGAACTGGACGATATACGGCATCTCTTTGCAGCATTATACCTAACCATGGTATGTGCTAGTAGAATCTCAGACTAGAGGAAGCATCAATTGGTCATATTCCTGTCACCAGTGTTATGAAAAAAAATACAGCAAAGACTTAAATGTCCCATATCACTTGACTGTCCTGCTTGGCTCCCAGTAAGCTAAAAGCTGTGCAAGATGTCAAGCAGTAATCAGAAAACCTTCTTCCATACTTTATTTTTTCTGTTTTTGTATTATCTACATGGGTAAAGAATGAATAAACTAAATCGAGAAGAAGATAGAACTAATTCATTCAATGAAATTTCTTTCTATTTTCACCATAGCCAAATTTTACTACTTGGTATCCAAGGTGTAGATGAAATCCTGATTCCAAACACTATGGTATTCAAGTGAGCTTACTGTACTTATCAAGTACAGTGATAAATTCTGAGATTTGCTTTTCTGTGAAGGAAATTATTGAAAGAATTATTGAGAATTAATTATTCAAACAGGTATAAATACCTATCTGTTGTATTCTGTGTAATAAGAATTAACACATGAAAGGCAGCAGAAATATGCATGCCAGTTATGACCAAACTGGAATCATAGACCTGAGAGAGGCTGAAAGCCAGTGCTAAAAATCTACTGATAAAAAAGTATCAGACCTCCCCCAGGAAATGTTTTCAGTATGTACCCATGCTTCATGTTCGCTGGTGCATCTTAGAAGTTTAAAAGTCTGTTCTTGCTTTCCTCTAGACATAATTCAAATTGCAGATCCTTTCTTCATACCATCAGACTTCCTAGACTATGATGATTGCTTTCCATCTTCGGATGGCCGTTATCCATCCAGATTGATGCCTTCCAATCTGGTTTGTGTCTGTCTCAAAGTGATGAATATAGACAAGTGCTCCAGCTGAGACCTTCCCAAAGCTGTATAAGTAAGGACTGCTTTTGCAATGCCTGGGAGCTTAGTTTTGGCATGTTTTGCTATTTTGCACTGCTCTGCTATAATCCCCGTCCATTTTCTTATAGTCACTAAATTGCCCAAATTTCCCAATTTTTTTTTTTTCTCCTCCAATTGCAATTCCTTCGCTGGTGTCATGGTTTAACACTGGCACAATGCCAGTGCCCCCATGAAGATACCTTCTCCCTGGTTTCTGCTGTGAGATGTGACCAGGAATAAGCAAAGCAGGCTCCTACTTAGGGAAAAAAGAACCAGAACTTTATTAACTACTCTACAACTACAGATAAAATAAAACACACACACACAGGGAAAATGAAAACCTCACAAATGCATTTCCTCCTCCCCCCACCAAATTTCCAACACAATACATTTGTTCTTCAAATCACCAACTCTCGGTCCAGCACCACCCTTTAGACAATCAATCCTCAGTTCATCAAGAGGAGAGGAGTCCTTCTTGTGCCATGGGCTTCCCCTGGAAACACAGTTGAAGCCTCGTGTGTTTCCATGTCACTCGTGGCACTGCCCGGAGTACATCTGCCGTCGTGACTTCTTCCTTTTCATGTCCAGTGCTCTCACCACTGAACACGGACCAGAACTGCTTCTAGGGTTGTCTTTTAAGGATGCTCTGTCCCGATCCAAAAAAGGCACAGTCTCTCCTTTTCGGACACCTGTCCCCACAATCTCTCCTTTGGGACACCTGTCCCCCCCATATTTTTTCACCCCCTGGGGCCGAGGGGCATCAACACTGAACCCTCTTGGTTCTGAGGCCATTGCCTCCCCCTAGAATGCAGTCTCTGTATCACAAGGAATGTGGTTCTGTCCATGGCTGTACAAAAAGAGTCCAGCAAAAGCTACTCCATCATCTCTTCCCACTAGGATTCTTCTCTATTCTTCTACTATCTCTCACTTGCCCAGACCTCCCTCACACTGGCCCATTTCCTTTTCATCTTCCACTCTATCTTCTAGGAAAGGTCAATGTTCTGTAAAGTTGTAATTTTCCAAAAAGGGGTTAAAAGCTCCTACAATTGGCCGGCTGAACCCCCCCCTTCTCCGTCCCAGCCGTGCTGCCGGCACAGGCCCATGTTTATCAAAGTTACAGTCTCAGGCAGTGTGTCTCTCTCTCTGTCTCTCTCTCTGTCTCTCAGGGGGGGGCTGCCCGATGGCTCCCGGTGTCTCTCTCTCTTCCACCCTTCCACCCCGGGGCTCAGGCCTACCTCTCTTGGCCACAGGGCTTTCCCCTCCCCCTGCCCAGCCAGCAGCTGGGCCGGGGCAGAGACCCGAACTCTTTCCCGCCGGAAACCCAAGAGGACCCTCCCAGGGGAGAGCTCTGCTTTTAACTCCGTGTTCTCAGAGGCGTGTCCATGTCCCAATGGCCAGGTTAAATGCCAATATTAAAGTCTGAATACCCATTGGCCAAAAACACAGCATCCCAAAAAACACATTTCCTGTCAAACCACCACAGCTGGTATCTCCATTCCAGCCTGTTTGTAAGTCCTTCTTTTTTGTTTTGGCCTTCAGGAGCTATTGTAGAGGAAATGCATTTAAATATCTGTATAGAGGCTTTGCCCCAGAAGTCCCTGTTGTCCTTGATGGGCTGCAGCTGTGATGTCCTTAATTGGGCTGCAGCTGTAACCAATGAAGATAACTGGGATAAAAGGGGGCAGGTTAGCCAGTCAGAGGGAGTCTTGGAGGAGCCCTGAACTGAGAGGGAACAGCATGCAGAAGGGGAGTCTGTGAAGATCTGCAGCTATGAGAACACACTGAGGAGGTATGGCCTTTAGAAATCTGATTATAGTATGGGACTCTAGAAATAACAGAACAACAACAATTGATTACCCTGATGTGATAGTTAACAGAAAAGAAGACAGCCAAGAGCTGTGACAGAACATAGCCTTTGGGTAGAGGTGCTGTGAAAGAGTATGGCCTTTGAGCAAGGAGCTATGGGTGTTGTACATGGCCTGTGAGTCATGGGGAAACGTATGTTTCGTACTTGAACATCTGTCCAACTGTTAACTCCAGTAAAGGAAAATGGGGTACTATAGTAGAGGAAATGTATTTCAATATCTGAATGGAGGCTTTGCCGCAGAGGTCCTGGTTGTCCTTGATGGGCTGCAGCTGTGACCAAGGAAGATAACAAGGAAAAAACGGGAGAGGTTAGCCAGTCAGGGAGAGCCTTGGGGGAGCCATGAACTGAGAGGGAAGAGCATGAAGGAGGAGTTGGTGAAGATCTGCAGATATGAGACCACTCTGAGGAGGTATGGACTTCAGATATCTGATTACAATAACAGTATGGGACTCTAAAAATAACAGAAAAACAACAAGCGGCAATCAGTTTTGCCAAGCTTGCCTGTAGGTGCCTGAATGAACACAATAAAGGAAATTTCATTTCCTTTTGGGAAGGGAAACGGAATCTTGCGATTTCAATGGGGACCAAGAGAGGAATCTTTGGTGCATGTCCCTGCCCTAGATGACATGCCATGACTTTTGATGGCTTTGACTTTGGGAAAGATTTTTTCTTTTTTGTTTTCATTTTTTTTAAGCATCCACGCCATGTCTTTTATATCTTCCCCTCCAAGTTGTGTCTTGCTCCTTGACTTTTTTTCCTGCTTCTGCAATGTCTGGCAGCTTAGTTTTGGCATGTTTTGCTATTTTGCCCTGCTCTACTATAATCCCGGTCCATTTTCTTATAGTCACAAAATTGCCCAAATTTCCCAATTTTTTTTTTTTCTCCTCCAATTGCAATTCCTTTGCTGCTATCTCCATTCCAGCCTGTTTGTAAGCCCTTCCTTTGTGTTTTGGCCTTCAGCGGGGATCAATTTTTGCAAGCTTTGCTGCATGTGCCTGCACTTCATAGCCTATGGGAAAATTTTTTCTTTTTTAATTTTAGTTTTTTTCTAAGTGTCCATACCATGTCTTTTCCTTCTTCCCCTCCACGTTGTGTCTTGCTCCTTGACTTTTTTTCCTGCTTCTGCAATGTCTGGGAGCTTAGTTTTGGCATGTTTTGCTATTTTGCACTGCTCTGCTATAATCCCGGTCCATTTTCTTATAGTCACAAAATTGCCCAAATTTCCCATTTTTTTTTTTTTCTCCTCCAATTGCAATTCCTTTGCTGCTATCTCCATTCCAGCCTGTTTGTAAGTCCTTCCTTTGTGTTTTGGCCTTCATCGGGGATCAATTTTGGCAAGCTTTGCTGCATGTGCCTACGCTTCATAGGCTATGGGAAAATTTGTTCTTTTTTATTTTATTTTTTTTTAAGTGTCCGTACCATGTTCCTCATCTCTTCCCCTCCACCTTGTGTCTTCCTCCTTGCCATTTTGCCCTGCTTTGGCAATGTCTGGGAGCTTAGTTTTGGCATGTTTTGGTCCTTTTCAATGCAGCTCATTTCCTCACCGATCATTTCTTGAAGCCACTAAAAGTGCCAATTTTCTGCATTTTTTTGGCTTTTTTTCAATTGGATTTCATTTGATCCTATCTCCTTTCCAGAGCGTTTGTAAGCCTTTCTTTACAGGTTCGCAAGATTCCGTTTCCTTCCCGAAAGGAAATTTCATTTCCTTTCGGGAAGGGAAACGGAATCTTGCGATTTCAATGGGGACCAAGAGAGGAATCTTTGGTGCATGTCCCTGCCCTAGATGACATGCCATGACTTTTGATGGCTTTGACTTTGGGAAAGATTTTTTCTTTTTTGTTTTCATTTTTTTTAAGCATCCACGCCATGTCTTTTATATCTTCCCCTCCACGTTGTGTCTTGCTCCTTGACTTTTTTTCCTGCTTCTCCAATGTCTGGGAGCTTAGTTTTGGCATGTTTTGCTATTTTGCACTGCTCTGCTATAATCCCGGTCCATTTTCTTATAGTCACAAAATTGCCCAAATTTCCCAATTTTTTTTTTTTTCTCCTCCAATTGCAATTCCTTTGCTGCTATCTCCATTCCAGCCTGTTTGTAAGCCCTTCCTTTGTGTTTTGGCCTTCAGCGGGGATCAATTTTTGCAAGCTTTGCTGCATGTGCCTGCACTTCATAGCCTATGGGAAAATTTTTTCTTTTTTAATTTTAGTTTTTTTCTAAGTGTCCATACCATGTCTTTTCCTTCTTCCCCTCCACGTTGTGTCTTGCTCCTTGACTTTTTTTCCTGCTTCTGCAATGTCTGGGAGCTTAGTTTTGGCATGTTTTGCTATTTTGCACTGCTCTGCTATAATCCCGGTCCATTTTCTTATAGTCACAAAATTGCCCAAATTTCCCAATTTTTTTTTTTTTCTCCTCCAATTGCAATTCCTTTGCTGCTATCTCCATTCCAGCCTGTTTGTAAGCCCTTCCTTTGTGTTTTGGCCTTCAGCGGGGATCAATTTTTGCAAGCTTTGCTGCATGTGCCTGCACTTCATAGCCTATGGGAATATTTTTTCTTTTTTATTTTATTTTTTTTTTAAGTGTCCGTACCATGTTCCTCATCTCTTCCCCTCCACCTTGTGTCTTCCTCCTTGCCATTTTGCCCTGCTTTGGCAATGTCTGGGAGCTTAGTTTTGGCATGTTTTGGTCCTTTGCAATGCAGCTCATTTCCTCACCGATCATTTCTTGAAGCCACTAAAAGTGCCAATTTTCTGCATTTTTTTGGCTTTTTTTCAATTGGATTTCATTTGATCCTATCTCCTTTCCAGAGCGTTTGTAAGCCTTTCTTTACAGGTTCGCAAGATTCCGTTTCCTTCCCGAAAGGAAATTTCATTTCCTTTCGGGAAGGGAAACGGAATCTTGCGATTTCAATGGGGACCAAGAGAGGAATCTTTGGTGCATGTCCCTGCCCTAGATGACATGCCATGACTTTTGATGGCTTTGACTTTGGGAAAGATTTTTTCTTTTTTGTTTTCATTTTTTTTAAGCATCCACGCCATGTCTTTTATATCTTCCCCTCCACGTTGTGTCTTGCTCCTTGACTTTTTTTCCTGCTTCTTGAATGTCTGGCAGCTTAGTTTTGGCATGTTTTGCTATTTTGCACTGCTCTACTATAATCCCGGTCCATTTTCTTATAGTCACAAAATTGCCCAAATTTCCCAATTTTTTTTTTTTCTCCTCCAATTGCAATTCCTTTGCTGCTATCTCCATTCCAGCCTGTTTGTAAGCCCTTCCTTTGTGTTTTGGCCTTCAGCGGGGATCAATTTTTGCAAGCTTTGCTGCATGTGCCTGCACTTCATAGCCTATGGGAAAATTTTTTCTTTTTTAATTTTAGTTTTTTTCTAAGTGTCCATACCATGTCTTTTCCTTCTTCCCCTCCACGTTGTGTCTTGCTCCTTGACTTTTTTTCCTGCTTCTGCAATGTCTGGGAGCTTAGTTTTGGCATGTTTTGCTATTTTGCACTGCTCTGCTATAATCCCGGTCCATTTTCTTATAGTCACAAAATTGCCCAAATTTCCCAATTTTTTTTTTTTTCTCCTCCAATTGCAATTCCTTTGCTGCTATCTCCATTCCAGCCTGTTTGTAAGCCCTTCCTTTGTGTTTTGGCCTTCAGCGGGGATCAATTTTTGCAAGCTTTGCTGCATGTGCCTGCACTTCATAGCCTATGGGAATATTTTTTCTTTTTTATTTTATTTTTTTTTTAAGTGTCCGTACCATGTTCCTCATATCTTCCCCTCCACCTTGTGTCTTCCTCCTTGCCATTTTGCCCTGCTTTGGCAACGTCTGGGAGCTTAGTTTTGGCATGTTTTGGTCCTTTGCAATGCAGCTCATTTCCTCACCGATCATTTCTTGAAGCCACTAAAAGTGCCAATTTTCTGCATTTTTTTGGCTTTTTTTCAATTGGATTTCATTTGATCCTATCTCCTTTCCAGAGCGTTTGTAAGCCTTTCTTTACAGGTTCGCAAGATTCCGTTTCCTTCCCGAAAGGAAATTTCATTTCCTTTCGGGAAGGGAAACGGAATCTTGCGATTTCAATGGGGACCAAGAGAGGAATCTTTGGTGCATGTCCCTGCCCTAGATGACATGCCATGACTTTTGATGGCTTTGACTTTGGGAAAGATTTTTTCTTTTTTTTTTTCATTTTTTTTAAGCATCCACGCCATGTCTTTTATATCTTCCCCTCCAAGTTGTGTCTTGCTCCTTGACTTTTTTTCCTGCTTCTTGAATGTCTGGCAGCTAAGTTTTGGCATGTTTTGCTATTTTGCACTGCTCTACTATAATCCCGGTCCATTTTCTTATAGTCACAAAATTGCCCAAATTTCCCAATTTTTTTTTTTTTCTCCTCCAATTGCAATTCCTTTGCTGCTATCTCCATTCCAGCCTGTTTGTAAGCCCTTCCTTTGTGTTTTGGCCTTCAGCGGGGATCAATTTTTGCAAGCTTTGCTGCATGTGCCTGCACTTCATAGCCTATGGGAATATTTTTTCTTTTTTAATTTTAGTTTTTTTCTAAGTGTCCATACCATGTCTTTTCCTTCTTCCCCTCCAAGTTGTGTCTTGCTCCTTGACTTTTTTTCCTGCTTCTCCAATGTCTGGCAGCTAAGTTTTGGCATGTTTTGCTCTTTTGCACTGCTCTACTATAATCCCGGTCCATTTTCTTATAGTCACAAAATTGCCCAAATTTCCCAATTTTTTTTTTTCTCCTCCAATTGCAATTCCTTTGCTGCTATGTCCATTCCAGCCTGTTTGTAAGCCCTTCCTTTGTGTTTTGGCCTTCAGCGGGGATCAATTTTTGCAAGCTTTGCTGCATGTGCCTGCGCTTCATAGCCTATGGGAAAATTTGTTCTTTTTTATTTTATTTTTTTTTAAGTGTCCATACCATGTTCCTCATCTCTTCCCCTCCACCTTGTGTCTTCCTCCTTGCCATTTTGCCCTGCTTTGGCAACGTCTGGGAGCTTAGTTTTGGCATGTTTTGGTCCTTTGCAATGCAGCTCATTTCCTCACCGATCATTTCTTGAAGCCACTAAAAGTGCCAATTTTCTGCATTTTTTTGGCTTTTTTTCAATTGGATTTCATTTGATCCTATCTCCTTTCCAGAGCGTTTGTAAGCCTTTCTTTACAGGTTCGCAAGATTCCGTTTCCTTCCCGAAAGGAAATTTCATTTCCTTTCGGGAAGGGAAACGGAATCTTGCGATTTCAATGGGGACCAAGAGAGGAATCTTTGGTGCGTGTCCCTGCCCTAGATGACATGCCATGACTTTTGATGGCTTTGACTTTGGGAAAGATTTTTTCTTTTTTTTTTTTTTCATTTTTTTTAAGCATCCATGCCATGTCTTTTATATCTTCCCCTCCACGTTGTGTCTTGCTCCTTGACTTTTTTTCCTGCTTCTGCAATGTCTGGCAGCTAAGTTTTGGCATGTTTTGCTATTTTGCACTGCTCTACTATAATCCCGGTCCATTTTCTTATAGTCACAAAATTGCCCAAATTTCCCAATTTTTTTTTTTTTTCTCCTCCAATTGCAATTCCTTTGCTGCTATCTCCATTCCAGCCTGTTTGTAAGTCCTTCCTTTGTGTTTTGGCCTTCAGCGGGGATCAATTTTGGCAAGCTTTGCTGCATGTGCCTGCACTTCATAGCCTATGGGAAAATTTTTTCTTTTTTAATTTTAGTTTTTTTCTAAGTGTCCATACCATGTCTTTTCCTTCTTCCCCTCCACGTTGTGTCTTGCTCCTTGACTTTTTTTCCTGCTTCTGCAATGTCTGGGAGCTTAGTTTTGGCATGTTTTGCTATTTTGCACTGCTCTGCTATAATCCCGGTCCATTTTCTTATAGTCACAAAATTGCCCAAATTTCCCAATTTTTTTTTTTTCTCCTCCAATTGCAATTCCTTTGCTGCTATCTCCATTCCAGCCTGTTTGTAAGTCCTTCCTTTGTGTTTTGGCCTTCAGCGGGGATCAATTTTGGCAAGCTTTGCTGCATGTGCCTACGCTTCATAGGCTATGGGAAAATTTGTTCTTTTTTATTTTATTTTTTTTTAAGTGTCCGTACCATGTTCCTCATCTCTTCCCCTCCACCTTGTGTCTTCCTCCTTGCCATTTTGCCCTGCTTTGGCAATGTCTGGGAGCTTAGTTTTGGCATGTTTTGGTCCTTTGCAATGCAGCTCATTTCCTCACCGATCATTTCTTGAAGCCACTAAAAGTGCCAATTTTCTGCATTTTTTTGGCTTTTTTTCAATTGGATTTCATTTGATCCTATCTCCTTTCCAGAGCGTTTGTAAGCCTTTCTTTACAGGTTCGCAAGATTCCGTTTCCTTCCCGAAAGGAAATTTCATTTCCTTTCGGGAAGGGAAACGGAATCTTGCGATTTCAATGGGGACCAAGAGAGGAATCTTTGGTGCATGTCCCTGCCCTAGATGACATGCCATGACTTTTGATGGCTTTGACTTTGGGAAAGATTTTTTCTTTTTTGTTTTCATTTTTTTTAAGCATCCACGCCATGTCTTTTATATCTTCCCCTCCACGTTGTGTCTTGCTCCTTGACTTTTTTTCCTGCTTCTTGAATGTCTGGCAGCTTAGTTTTGGCATGTTTTGCTATTTTGCACTGCTCTACTATAATCCCGGTCCATTTTCTTATAGTCACAAAATTGCCCAAATTTCCCAATTTTTTTTTTTTCTCCTCCAATTGCAATTCCTTTGCTGCTATCTCCATTCCAGCCTGTTTGTAAGCCCTTCCTTTGTGTTTTGGCCTTCAGCGGGGATCAATTTTTGCAAGCTTTGCTGCATGTGCCTGCACTTCATAGCCTATGGGAAAATTTTTTCTTTTTTAATTTTAGTTTTTTTCTAAGTGTCCATACCATGTCTTTTCCTTCTTCCCCTCCACGTTGTGTCTTGCTCCTTGACTTTTTTTCCTGCTTCTGCAATGTCTGGGAGCTTAGTTTTGGCATGTTTTGCTATTTTGCACTGCTCTGCTATAATCCCGGTCCATTTTCTTATAGTCACAAAATTGCCCAAATTTCCCAATTTTTTTTTTTTTCTCCTCCAATTGCAATTCCTTTGCTGCTATCTCCATTCCAGCCTGTTTGTAAGCCCTTCCTTTGTGTTTTGGCCTTCAGCGGGGATCAATTTTTGCAAGCTTTGCTGCATGTGCCTGCACTTCATAGCCTATGGGAATATTTTTTCTTTTTTATTTTATTTTTTTTTTAAGTGTCCGTACCATGTTCCTCATATCTTCCCCTCCACCTTGTGTCTTCCTCCTTGCCATTTTGCCCTGCTTTGGCAACGTCTGGGAGCTTAGTTTTGGCATGTTTTGGTCCTTTGCAATGCAGCTCATTTCCTCACCGATCATTTCTTGAAGCCACTAAAAGTGCCAATTTTCTGCATTTTTTTGGCTTTTTTTCAATTGGATTTCATTTGATCCTATCTCCTTTCCAGAGCGTTTGTAAGCCTTTCTTTACAGGTTCGCAAGATTCCGTTTCCTTCCCGAAAGGAAATTTCATTTCCTTTCGGGAAGGGAAACGGAATCTTGCGATTTCAATGGGGACCAAGAGAGGAATCTTTGGTGCATGTCCCTGCCCTAGATGACATGCCATGACTTTTGATGGCTTTGACTTTGGGAAAGATTTTTTCTTTTTTTTTTTCATTTTTTTTAAGCATCCACGCCATGTCTTTTATATCTTCCCCTCCAAGTTGTGTCTTGCTCCTTGACTTTTTTTCCTGCTTCTTGAATGTCTGGCAGCTAAGTTTTGGCATGTTTTGCTATTTTGCACTGCTCTACTATAATCCCGGTCCATTTTCTTATAGTCACAAAATTGCCCAAATTTCCCAATTTTTTTTTTTTTCTCCTCCAATTGCAATTCCTTTGCTGCTATCTCCATTCCAGCCTGTTTGTAAGCCCTTCCTTTGTGTTTTGGCCTTCAGCGGGGATCAATTTTTGCAAGCTTTGCTGCATGTGCCTGCACTTCATAGCCTATGGGAATATTTTTTCTTTTTTAATTTTAGTTTTTTTCTAAGTGTCCATACCATGTCTTTTCCTTCTTCCCCTCCAAGTTGTGTCTTGCTCCTTGACTTTTTTTCCTGCTTCTCCAATGTCTGGCAGCTAAGTTTTGGCATGTTTTGCTCTTTTGCACTGCTCTACTATAATCCCGGTCCATTTTCTTATAGTCACAAAATTGCCCAAATTTCCCAATTTTTTTTTTTCTCCTCCAATTGCAATTCCTTTGCTGCTATGTCCATTCCAGCCTGTTTGTAAGCCCTTCCTTTGTGTTTTGGCCTTCAGCGGGGATCAATTTTTGCAAGCTTTGCTGCATGTGCCTGCGCTTCATAGCCTATGGGAAAATTTGTTCTTTTTTATTTTATTTTTTTTTAAGTGTCCATACCATGTTCCTCATCTCTTCCCCTCCACCTTGTGTCTTCCTCCTTGCCATTTTGCCCTGCTTTGGCAACGTCTGGGAGCTTAGTTTTGGCATGTTTTGGTCCTTTGCAATGCAGCTCATTTCCTCACCGATCATTTCTTGAAGCCACTAAAAGTGCCAATTTTCTGCATTTTTTTGGCTTTTTTTCAATTGGATTTCATTTGATCCTATCTCCTTTCCAGAGCGTTTGTAAGCCTTTCTTTACAGGTTCGCAAGATTCCGTTTCCTTCCCGAAAGGAAATTTCATTTCCTTTCGGGAAGGGAAACGGAATCTTGCGATTTCAATGGGGACCAAGAGAGGAATCTTTGGTGCGTGTCCCTGCCCTAGATGACATGCCATGACTTTTGATGGCTTTGACTTTGGGAAAGATTTTTTCTTTTTTTTTTTTTTCATTTTTTTTAAGCATCCATGCCATGTCTTTTATATCTTCCCCTCCACGTTGTGTCTTGCTCCTTGACTTTTTTTCCTGCTTCTGCAATGTCTGGCAGCTAAGTTTTGGCATGTTTTGCTATTTTGCACTGCTCTACTATAATCCCGGTCCATTTTCTTATAGTCACAAAATTGCCCAAATTTCCCAATTTTTTTTTTTTTCTCCTCCAATTACAATTCCTTTGCTGCTATCTCCATTCCAGCCTGTTTGTAAGTCCTTCCTTTGTGTTTTGGCCTTCAGCGGGGATCAATTTTTGCAAGCTTTGCTGCATGTGCCTGCACTTCATAGCCTATGGGAAAATTTTTTCTTTTTTAATTTTAGTTTTTTTCTAAGTGTCCATACCATGTCTTTTCCTTCTTCCCCTCCACGTTGTGTCTTGCTCCTTGACTTTTTTTCCTGCTTCTGCAATGTCTGGCAGCTTAGTTTTGGCATGTTTTGCTATTTTGAACTGCTCTACTATAATCCCGGTCCATTTTCTTATAGTCACAAAATTGCCCAAATTTCCCAATTTTTTTGTTTTCTCCTCCAATTGCAATTCCTTTGCTGCTATCTCCATTCCAGCCTGTTTGTAAGTCCTTCCTTTGTGTTTTGGCCTTCAGCGGGGATCAATTTTGGCAAGCTTTGCTGCATGTGCCTACGCTTCATAGCCTATGGGAAAATTTGTTCTTTTTTATTTTATTTTTTTTTAAGTGTCCATACCATGTTCCTCATCTCTTCCCCTCCACCTTGTGTCTTCCTCCTTGCCATTTTGCCCTGCTTTGGCAACGTCTGGGAGCTTAGTTTTGGCATGTTTTGGTCCTTTGCAATGCAGCTCATTTCCTCACCGATCATTTCTTGAAGCCACTAAAAGTGCCAATTTTCTGCATTTTTTTGGCTTTTTTTCAATTGGATTTCATTTGATCCTATCTCCTTTCCAGAGCGTTTGTAAGCCTTTCTTTACAGGTTCGCAAGATTCCGTTTCCTTCCCGAAAGGAAATTTCATTTCCTTTCGGGAAGGGAAACGGAATCTTGCGATTTCAATGGGGACCAAGAGAGGAATCTTTGGTGCATGTCCCTGCCCTAGATGACATGCCATGACTTTTGATGGCTTTGACTTTGGGAAAGATTTTTTCTTTTTTTTTTTTCATTTTTTTTAAGCATCCACGCCATGTCTTTTATATCTTCCCCTCCAAGTTGTGTCTTGCTCCTTGACTTTTTTTCCTGCTTCTTGAATGTCTGGCAGCTTAGTTTTGGCATGTTTTTCTATTTTGCACTGCTCTACTATAATCCCGGTCCATTTTCTTATAGTCACAAAATTGCCCAAATTTCCCAATTTTTTTTTTTTTCTCCTCCAATTGCAATTCCTTTGCTGCTATCTCCATTCCAGCCTGTTTGTAAGCCCTTCCTTTGTGTTTTGGCCTTCAGCGGGGATCAATTTTTGCAAGCTTTGCTGCATGTGCCTGCACTTCATAGCCTATGGGAAAATTTTTTCTTTTTTAATTTTAGTTTTTTTCTAAGTGTCCATACCATGTCTTTTCCTTCTTCCCCTCCACGTTGTGTCTTGCTCCTTGACTTTTTTTCCTGCTTCTCCAATGTCTGGGAGCTTAGTTTCGGCATGTTTTGCTATTTTGCACTGCTCTACTATAATCCCGGTCCATTTTCTTATAGTCACAAAATTGCCCAAATTTCCCAATTTTTTTTTTTTCTCCTCCAATTGCAATTCCTTTGCTGCTATCTCCATTCCAGCCTGTTTGTAAGCCCTTCCTTTGTGTTTTGGCCTTCAGCGGGGATCAATTTTGGCAAGCTTTGCTGCATGTGCCTACGCTTCATAGCCTATGGGAAAATTTGTTCTTTTTTATTTTATTTTTTTTTAAGTGTCCGTACCATGTTCCTCATATCTTCCCCTCCACCTTGTGTCTTCCTCCTTGCCATTTTGCCCTGCTTTGGCAACGTCTGGGAGCTTAGTTTTGGCATGTTTTGGTCCTTTGCAATGCAGCTCATTTCCTCACCGATCATTTCTTGAAGCCACTAAAAGTGCCAATTTTCTGCATTTTTTTGGCTTTTTTTCAATTGGATTTCATTTGATCCTATCTCCTTTCCAGAGCGTTTGTAAGCCTTTCTTTACAGGTTCGCAAGATTCCGTTTCCTTCCCGAAAGGAAATTTCATTTCCTTTCGGGAAGGGAAACGGAATCTTGCAATTTCAATGGGGACCAAGAGAGGAATCTTTGGTGCATGTCCCTGCCCTAGATGACATGCCATGACTTTTGATGGCTTTGACTTTGGGAAAGATTTTTTCTTTTTTTTTTTTTTCATTTTTTTTAAGCATCCATGCCATGTCTTTTATATCTTCCCCTCCACGTTGTGTCTTGCTCCTTGACTTTTTTTCCTGCTTCTGCAATGTCTGGCAGCTAAGTTTTGGCATGTTTTGCTATTTTGCACTGCTCTACTATAATCCCGGTCCATTTTCTTATAGTCACAAAATTGCCCAAATTTCCCAATTTTTTTTTTTTTTCTCCTCCAATTGCAATTCCTTTGCTGCTATCTCCATTCCAGCCTGTTTGTAAGCCCTTCCTTTGTGTTTTGGCCTTCAGCGGGGATCAATTTTGGCAAGCTTTGCTGCATGTGCCTGCACTTCATAGCCTATGGGAAAATTTTTTCTTTTTTAATTTTAGTTTTTTTCTAAGTGTCCATACCATGTCTTTTCCTTCTTCCCCTCCACGTTGTGTCTTGCTCCTTGACTTTTTTTCCTGCTTCTCCAATGTCTGGGAGCTTAGTTTCGGCATGTTTTGCTATTTTGCACTGCTCTGCTATAATCCCGGTCCATTTTCTTATAGTCACAAAATTGCCCAAATTTCCCAATTTTTTTTTTTTTCTCCTCCAATTGCAATTCCTTTGCTGCTATCTCCATTCCAGCCTGTTTGTAAGTCCTTCCTTTGTGTTTTGGCCTTCAGCGGGGATCAATTTTGGCAAGCTTTGCTGCATGTGCCTACGCTTCATAGCCTATGGGAAAATTTGTTCTTTTTTATTTTATTTTTTTTTAAGTGTCCATACCATGTTCCTCATCTCTTCCCCTCCACCTTGTGTCTTCCTCCTTGCCATTTTGCCCTGCTTTGGCAACGTCTGGGAGCTTAGTTTTGGCATGTTTTGGTCCTTTGCAATGCAGCTCATTTCCTCACCGATCATTTCTTGAAGCCACTAAAAGTGCCAATTTTCTGCATTTTTTTGGCTTTTTTTCAATTGGATTTCATTTGATCCTATCTCCTTTCCAGAGCGTTTGTAAGCCTTTTATTACAGGTTCGCAAGATTCCGTTTCCTTCCCGAAAGGAAATTTCATTTCCTTTCGGGAAGGGAAACGGAATCTTGCGATTTCAATGGGGACCAAGAGAGGAATCTTTGGTGCATGTCCCTGCCCTAGATGACATGCCATGACTTTTGATGGCTTTGACTTTGGGAAAGATTTTTTCTTTTTTTTTTTTCATTTTTTTTAAGCATCCACGCCATGTCTTTTATATCTTCCCCTCCAAGTTGTGTCTTGCTCCTTGACTTTTTTTCCTGCTTCTTGAATGTCTGGCAGCTTAGTTTTGGCATGTTTTGCTATTTTGCACTGCTCTACTATAATCCCGGTCCATTTTCTTATAGTCACAAAATTGCCCAAATTTCCCAATTTTTTTTTTTTTCTCCTCCAATTGCAATTCCTTTGCTGCTATCTCCATTCCAGCCTGTTTGTAAGCCCTTCCTTTGTGTTTTGGCCTTCAGCGGGGATCAATTTTGGCAAGCTTTGCTGCATGTGCCTGCACTTCATAGCCTATGGGAAAATTTTTTCTTTTTTAATTTTAGTTTTTTTCTAAGTGTCCATACCATGTCTTTTCCTTCTTCCCCTCCACGTTGTGTCTTGCTCCTTGACTTTTTTTCCTGCTTCTCCAATGTCTGGGAGCTTAGTTTCGGCATGTTTTGCTATTTTGCACTGCTCTGCTATAATCCCGGTCCATTTTCTTATAGTCACAAAATTGCCCAAATTTCCCAATTTTTTTTTTTTTCTCCTCCAATTGCAATTCCTTTGCTGCTATCTCCATTCCAGCCTGTTTGTAAGTCCTTCCTTTGTGTTTTGGCCTTCAGCGGGGATCAATTTTGGCAAGCTTTGCTGCATGTGCCTACGCTTCATAGCCTATGGGAAAATTTGTTCTTTTTTATTTTATTTTTTTTTAAGTGTCCATACCATGTTCCTCATCTCTTCCCCTCCACCTTGTGTCTTCCTCCTTGCCATTTTGCCCTGCTTTGGCAACGTCTGGGAGCTTAGTTTTGGCATGTTTTGGTCCTTTGCAATGCAGCTCATTTCCTCACCGATCATTTCTTGAAGCCACTAAAAGTGCCAATTTTCTGCATTTTTTTGGCTTTTTTTCAATTGGATTTCATTTGATCCTATCTCCTTTCCAGAGCGTTTGTAAGCCTTTCTTTACAGGTTCGCAAGATTCCGTTTCCTTCCCGAAAGGAAATTTCATTTCCTTTCGGGAAGGGAAACGGAATCTTGCGATTTCAATGGGGACCAAGAGAGGAATCTTTGGTGCATGTCCCTGCCCTAGATGACATGCCATGACTTTTGATGGCTTTGACTTTGGGAAAGATTTTTTCTTTTTTTTTTTCATTTTTTTTAAGCATCCACGCCATGTCTTTTATATCTTCCCCTCCAAGTTGTGTCTTGCTCCTTGACTTTTTTTCCTGCTTCTTGAATGTCTGGCAGCTTAGTTTTGGCATGTTTTGCTATTTTGCACTGCTCTACTATAATCCCGGTCCATTTTCTTATAGTCACAAAATTGCCCAAATTTCCCAATTTTTTTTTTTTTCTCCTCCAATTGCAATTCCTTTGCTGCTATCTCCATTCCAGCCTGTTTGTAAGCCCTTCCTTTGTGTTTTGGCCTTCAGCGGGGATCAATTTTGGCAAGCTTTGCTGCATGTGCCTGCACTTCATAGCCTATGGGAAAATTTTTTCTTTTTTAATTTTAGTTTTTTTCTAAGTGTCCATACCATGTCTTTTTCCTTCTTCCCCTCCACGTTGTGTCTTGCTCCTTGACTTTTTTTCCTGCTTCTCCAATGTCTGGGAGCTTAGTTTCGGCATGTTTTGCTATTTTGCACTGCTCTGCTATAATCCCGGTCCATTTTCTTATAGTCACAAAATTGCCCAAATTTCCCAATTTTTTTTTTTTTCTCCTCCAATTGCAATTCCTTTGCTGCTATCTCCATTCCAGCCTGTTTGTAAGCCCTTCCTTTGTGTTTTGGCCTTCAGCGGGGATCAATTTTGGCAAGCTTTGCTGCATGTGCCTGCACTTCATAGCCTATGGGAAAATTTTTTCTTTTTTAATTTTAGTTTTTTTCTAAGTGTCCATACCATGTCTTTTCCTTCTTCCCCTCCACGTTGTGTCTTGCTCCTTGACTTTTTTTCCTGCTTCTCCAATGTCTGGGAGCTTAGTTTCGGCATGTTTTGCTATTTTGCACTGCTCTGCTATAATCCCGGTCCATTTTCTTATAGTCACAAAATTGCCCAAATTTCCCAATTTTTTTTTTTTTCTCCTCCAATTGCAATTCCTTTGCTGCTATCTCCATTCCAGCCTGTTTGTAAGTCCTTCCTTTGTGTTTTGGCCTTCAGCGGGGATCAATTTTGGCAAGCTTTGCTGCATGTGCCTACGCTTCATAGCCTATGGGAAAATTTGTTCTTTTTTATTTTATTTTTTTTTAAGTGTCCATACCATGTTCCTCATCTCTTCCCCTCCACCTTGTGTCTTCCTCCTTGCCATTTTGCCCTGCTTTGGCAACGTCTGGGAGCTTAGTTTTGGCATGTTTTGGTCCTTTGCAATGCAGCTCATTTCCTCACCGATCATTTCTTGAAGCCACTAAAAGTGCCAATTTTCTGCATTTTTTTGGCTTTTTTTCAATTGGATTTCATTTGATCCTATCTCCTTTCCAGAGCGTTTGTAAGCCTTTCTTTACAGGTTCGCAAGATTCCGTTTCCTTCCCGAAAGGAAATTTCATTTCCTTTCGGGAAGGGAAACGGAATCTTGCGATTTCAATGGGGACCAAGAGAGGAATCTTTGGTGCATGTCCCTGCCCTAGATGACATGCCATGACTTTTGATGGCTTTGACTTTGGGAAAGATTTTTTCTTTTTTTTTTTTCATTTTTTTTAAGCATCCACGCCATGTCTTTTATATCTTCCCCTCCAAGTTGTGTCTTGCTCCTTGACTTTTTTTCCTGCTTCTTGAATGTCTGGCAGCTTAGTTTTGGCATGTTTTGCTATTTTGCACTGCTCTACTATAATCCCGGTCCATTTTCTTATAGTCACAAAATTGCCCAAATTTCCCAATTTTTTTTTTTTTCTCCTCCAATTGCAATTCCTTTGCTGCTATCTCCATTCCAGCCTGTTTGTAAGCCCTTCCTTTGTGTTTTGGCCTTCAGCAGGGATCAATTTTTGCAAGCTTTGCTGCATGTGCCTGCACTTCATAGCCTATGGGAAAATTTTTTCTTTTTTAATTTTAGTTTTTTTCTAAGTGTCCATACCATGTCTTTTTCCTTCTTCCCCTCCACGTTGTGTCTTGCTCCTTGACTTTTTTTCCTGCTTCTCCAATGTCTGGGAGCTTAGTTTCGGCATGTTTTGCTATTTTGCACTGCTCTGCTATAATCCCGGTCCATTTTCTTATAGTCACAAAATTGCCCAAATTTCCCAATTTTTTTTTTTTTCTCCTCCAATTGCAATTCCTTTGCTGCTATCTCCATTCCAGCCTGTTTGTAAGTCCTTCCTTTGTGTTTTGGCCTTCAGCGGGGATCAATTTTGGCAAGCTTTGCTGCATGTGCCTACGCTTCATAGGCTATGGGAAAATTTGTTCTTTTTTATTTTATTTTTTTTTAAGTGTCCATACCATGTTCCTCATCTCTTCCCCTCCACCTTGTGTCTTCCTCCTTGCCATTTTGCCCTGCTTTGGCAACGTCTGGGAGCTTAGTTTTGGCATGTTTTGGTCCTTTGCAATGCAGCTCATTTCCTCACCGATCATTTCTTGAAGCCACTAAAAGTGCCAATTTTCTGCATTTTTTTGGCTTTTTTTCAATTGGATTTCATTTGATCCTATCTCCTTTCCAGAGCGTTTGTAAGCCTTTCTTTACAGGTTCGCAAGATTCCGTTTCCTTCCCGAAAGGAAATTTCATTTCCTTTCGGGAAGGGAAACGGAATCTTGCGATTTCAATGGGGACCAAGAGAGGAATCTTTGGTGCGTGTCCCTGCCCTAGATGACATGCCATGACTTTTGATGGCTTTGACTTTGGGAAAGATTTTTTCTTTTTTTTTTTTCATTTTTTTTAAGCATCCACGCCATGTCTTTTATATCTTCCCCTCCAAGTTGTGTCTTGCTCCTTGACTTTTTTTCCTGCTTCTTGAATGTCTGGCAGCTTAGTTTTGGCATGTTTTGCTATTTTGCACTGCTCTACTATAATCCCGGTCCATTTTCTTATAGTCACAAAATTGCCCAAATTTCCCAATTTTTTTTTTTTTTCTCCTCCAATTGCAATTCCTTTGCTGCTATCTCCATTCCAGCCTGTTTGTAAGCCCTTCCTTTGTGTTTTGGCCTTCAGCGGGGATCAATTTTGGCAAGCTTTGCTGCATGTGCCTGCACTTCATAGCCTATGGGAAAATTTTTTCTTTTTTAATTTTAGTTTTTTTCTAAGTGTCCATACCATGTCTTTTCCTTCTTCCCCTCCACGTTGTGTCTTGCTCCTTGACTTTTTTTCCTGCTTCTCCAATGTCTGGGAGCTTAGTTTCGGCATGTTTTGCTATTTTGCACTGCTCTGCTATAATCCCGGTCCATTTTCTTATAGTCACAAAATTGCCCAAATTTCCCAATTTTTTTTTTTTTCTCCTCCAATTGCAATTCCTTTGCTGCTATCTCCATTCCAGCCTGTTTGTAAGTCCTTCCTTTGTGTTTTGGCCTTCAGCGGGGATCAATTTTGGCAAGCTTTGCTGCATGTGCCTACGCTTCATAGGCTATGGGAAAATTTGTTCTTTTTTATTTTATTTTTTTTTAAGTGTCCATACCATGTTCCTCATCTCTTCCCCTCCACCTTGTGTCTTCCTCCTTGCCATTTTGCCCTGCTTTGGCAATGTCTGGGAGCTTAGTTTTGGCATGTTTTGGTCCTTTGCAATGCAGCTCATTTCCTCACCGATCATTTCTTGAAGACACTAAAAGTGCCAATTTTCTGCATTTTTTTGGCTTTTTTTCAATTGGATTTCATTTGATCCTATCTCCTTTCCAGAGCGTTTGTAAGCCTTTCTTTACAGGTTCGCAAGATTCCGTTTCCTTCCCGAAAGGAAATTTCATTTCCTTTCGGGAAGGGAAACGGAATCTTGCGATTTCAATGGGGACCAAGAGAGGAATCTTTGGTGCATGTCCCTGCCCTAGATGACATGCCATGACTTTTGATGGCTTTGACTTTGGGAAAGATTTTTTCTTTTTTGTTTTCATTTTTTTTAAGCATCCACGCCATGTCTTTTATATCTTCCCCTCCAAGTTGTGTCTTGCTCCTTGACTTTTTTTCCTGCTTCTCCAATGTCTGGCCGCTTAGTTTTGGCATGTTTTGCTATTTTGCACTGCTCTGCTATAATCCCGGTTCATTTTCTTATAGTCACAAAATTGCCCAAATTTCCCAATTTTTTTTTTTTTCTCCTCCAATTGCAATTCCTTTGCTGCTATCTCCATTCCAGCCTGTTTGTAAGCCCTTCCTTTGTGTTTTGGCCTTCAGCGGGGATCAATTTTGGCAAGCTTTGCTGCATGTGCCTACGCTTCATAGCCTTTGGGAAAATTTGTTCTTTTTTATTTTATTTTTTTTTAAGTGTCCATACCATGTTCCTCATCTCTTCCCCTCCACCTTGTGTCTTCCTCCTTGCCATTTTTTCCTGCTTCTCCAATGTCTGCGAGCTTAGTTTTGGCATGTTTTGGTCCTTTGCAATGCAGCTCATTTCCTCACCGATCATTTCTTGAAGCCACTAAAAGTGCCAATTTTCTGCATTTTTTTGGCTTTTTTTCAATTGGATTTCATTTGATCCTATCTCCTTTCCAGAGCGTTTGTAAGCCTTTCTTTACAGGTTCGCAAGATTCCGTTTCCTTCCCGAAAGGAAATTTCATTTCCTTTCGGGAAGGGAAACGGAATCTTGCGATTTCAATGGGGACCAAGAGAGGAATCTTTGGTGCGTGTCCCTGCCCTAGATGACATGCCATGACTTTTGATGGCTTTGACTTTGGGAAAGATTTTTTCTTTTTTTTTTTCATTTTTTTTAAGCATCCACGCCATGTCTTTTATATCTTCCCCTCCAAGTTGTGTCTTGCTCCTTGACTTTTTTTCCTTCTTCTGCAATGTCTGGGAGCTTAGTTTTGGCATGTTTTGCTATTTTGCACTGCTCTACTATAATCCCGGTCCATTTTCTTATAGTCACAAAATTGCCCAAATTTCCCAATTTTTTTTTTTTCTCCTCCAATTGCAATTCCTTTGCTGCTATCTCCATTCCAGCCTGTTTGTAAGCCCTTCCTTTGTGTTTTGGCCTTCAGCGGGGATCAATTTTGGCAAGCTTTGCTGCATGTGCCTGCACTTCATAGCCTATGGGAAAATTTTTTCTTTTTTAATTTTAGTTTTTTTCTAAGTGTCCATACCATGTCTTTTCCGTCTTCCCCTCCATGTTGTGTCTTGCTCCTTGACTTTTTTTCCTGCTTCTCCAATGTCTGGGAGCTTAGTTTTGGCATGTTTTTCTATTTTGCACTGCTCTGCTATAATCCCGGTCCATTTTCTTATAGTCACAAAATTGCCCAAATTTCCCAATTTTTTTTTTTTTCTCCTCCAATTGCAATTCCTTTGCTGCTATCTCCATTCCAGCCTGTTTGTAAGTCCTTCCTTTGTGTTTTGGCCTTCAGCGGGGATCAATTTTGGCAAGCTTTGCTGCATGTGCCTACGCTTCATAGCCTATGGGAAAATTTGTTCTTTTTTATTTTATTTTTTTTTAAGTGTCCATACCATGTTCCTCATCTCTTCCCCTCCACCTTGTGTCTTCCTCCTTGCCATTTTGCCCTGCTTTGGCAACGTCTGGGAGCTTAGTTTTGGCATGTTTTGGTCCTTTGCAATGCAGCTCATTTCCTCACCGATCATTTCTTGAAGCCACTAAAAGTGCCAATTTTCTGCATTTTTTTGGCTTTTTTTCAATTGGATTTCATTTGATCCTATCTCCTTTCCAGAGCGTTTGTAAGCCTTTCTTTACAGGTTCGCAAGATTCCGTTTCCTTCCCGAAAGGAAATTTCATTTCCTTTCGGGAAGGGAAACGGAATCTTGCGATTTCAATGGGGACCAAGAGAGGAATCTTTGGTGCGTGTCCCTGCCCTAGATGACATGCCATGACTTTTGATGGCTTTGACTTTGGGAAAGATTTTTTCTTTTTTTTTTTCATTTTTTTTAAGCATCCACGCCATGTCTTTTATATCTTCCCCTCCAAGTTGTGTCTTGCTCCTTGACTTTTTTTCCTGCTTCTGCAATGTCTGGGAGCTTAGTTTTGGCATGTTTTTCTATTTTGCACTGCTCTACTATAATCCCGGTCCATTTTCTTATAGTCACAAAATTGCCCAAATTTCCCAATTTTTTTTTTTTTCTCCTCCAATTGCAATTCCTTTGCTGCTATCTCCATTCCAGCCTGTTTGTAAGTCCTTCCTTTGTGTTTTGGCCTTCAGCGGGGATCAATTTTGGCAAGCTTTGCTGCATGTGCCTACGCTTCCTAGCCTATGGGAAAATTTGTTCTTTTTTATTTTATTTTTTTTTAAGTGTCCATACCATGTTCCTCATCTCTTCCCCTCCACCTTGTGTCTTCCTCCTTGCCATTTTGCCCTGCTTTGGCAACGTCTGGGAGCTTAGTTTTGGCATGTTTTGGTCCTTTGCAATGCAGCTCATTTCCTCACCGATCATTTCTTGAAGCCACTAAAAGTGCCAATTTTCTGCATTTTTTTGGCTTTTTTTCAATTGGATTTCATTTGATCCTATCTCCTTTCCAGAGCGTTTGTAAGCCTTTCTTTACAGGTTCGCAAGATTCCGTTTCCTTCCCGAAAGGAAATTTCATTTCCTTTCGGGAAGGGAAACGGAATCTTGCGATTTCAATGGGGACCAAGAGAGGAATCTTTGGTGCATGTCCCTGCCCTAGATGACATGCCATGACTTTTGATGGCTTTGACTTTGGGAAAGATTTTTTCTTTTTTTTTTTCATTTTTTTTAAGCATCCATGCCATGTCTTTTATATCTTCCCCTCCACATTGTGTCTTCCTCCTTGACTTTTTTTCCTTCTTCTGCAATGTCTGGGAGCTTAGTTTTGGCATGTTTTGCTCTTTTGCACTGCTCTACTATAATCCCGGTCCATTTTCTTATAGTCACAAAATTGCCCAAATTTCCCAATTTTTTTTTTTTCTCCTCCAATTGCAATTCCTTTGCTGCTATCTCCATTCCAGCCTGTTTGTAAGCCCTTCCTTTGTGTTTTGGCCTTCAGCGGGGATCAATTTTTGCAAGCTTTGCTGCATGTGCCTGCACTTCATAGCCTATGGGAATATTTTTTCTTTTTTAATTTTAGTTTTTTTCTAAGTGTCCATACCATGTCTTTTCCTTCTTCCCCTCCACGTTGTGTCTTGCTCCTTGACTTTTTTTCCTGCTTCTGCAATGTCTGGGAGCTTAGTTTTGGCATGTTTTGCTATTTTGCACTGCTCTACTATAATCCCGGTCCATTTTCTTATAGTCACAAAATTGCCCAAATTTCCCAATTTTTTTTTTTTTCTCCTCCAATTGCAATTCCTTTGCTGCTATCTCCATTCCAGCCTGTTTGTAAGCCCTTCCTTTGTGTTTTGGCCTTCAGCGGGGATCAATTTTGGCAAGCTTTGCTGCATGTGCCTGCACTTCATAGCCTATGGGAAAATTTTTTCTTTTTTAATTTTAGTTTTTTTCTAAGTGTCCATACCATGTCTTTTCCGTCTTCCCCTCCATGTTGTGTCTTCCTCCTTGACTTTTTTTCCTGCTTCTGGAATGTCTGGGAGCTTAGTTTTGGCATGTTTTTCTATTTTGCACTGCTCTGCTATAATCCCGGTCCATTTTCTTATAGTCACAAAATTGCCCAAATTTCCCAATTTTTTTTTTTTTCTCCTCCAATTGCAATTCCTTTGCTGCTATCTCCATTCCAGCCTGTTTGTAAGTCCTTCCTTTGTGTTTTGGCCTTCAGCGGGGATCAATTTTGGCAAGCTTTGCTGCATGTGCCTACGCTTCATAGCCTATGGGAAAATTTGTTCTTTTTTATTTTATTTTTTTTTAAGTGTCCATACCATGTTCCTCATCTCTTCCCCTCCACCTTGTGTCTTCCTCCTTGCCATTTTGCCCTGCTTTGGCAACGTCTGGGAGCTTAGTTTTGGCATGTTTTGGTCCTTTGCAATGCAGCTCATTTCCTCACCGATCATTTCTTGAAGCCACTAAAAGTGCCAATTTTCTGCATTTTTTTGGCTTTTTTTCAATTGGATTTCATTTGATCCTATCTCCTTTCCAGAGCGTTTGTAAGCCTTTCTTTACAGGTTCGCAAGATTCCGTTTCCTTCCCGAAAGGAAATTTCATTTCCTTTCGGGAAGGGAAACGGAATCTTGCGATTTCAATGGGGACCAAGAGAGGAATCTTTGGTGCATGTCCCTGCCCTAGATGACATGCCATGACTTTTGATGGCTTTGACTTTGGGAAAGATTTTTTCTTTTTTTTTTTCATTTTTTTTAAGCATCCATGCCATGTCTTTTATATCTTCCCCTCCACATTGTGTCTTCCTCCTTGACTTTTTTTCCTTCTTCTGCAATGTCTGGGAGCTTAGTTTTGGCATGTTTTGCTCTTTTGCACTGCTCTACTATAATCCCGGTCCATTTTCTTATAGTCACAAAATTGCCCAAATTTCCCAATTTTTTTTTTTTCTCCTCCAATTGCAATTCCTTTGCTGCTATCTCCATTCCAGCCTGTTTGTAAGCCCTTCCTTTGTGTTTTGGCCTTCAGCGGGGATCAATTTTTGCAAGCTTTGCTGCATGTGCCTGCACTTCATAGCCTATGGGAATATTTTTTCTTTTTTAATTTTAGTTTTTTTCTAAGTGTCCATACCATGTCTTTTCCTTCTTCCCCTCCACGTTGTGTCTTGCTCCTTGACTTTTTTTCCTGCTTCTGCAATGTCTGGGAGCTTAGTTTTGGCATGTTTTGCTATTTTGCACTGCTCTACTATAATCCCGGTCCATTTTCTTATAGTCACAAAATTGCCCAAATTTCCCAATTTTTTTTTTTTTCTCCTCCAATTGCAATTCCTTTGCTGCTATCTCCATTCCAGCCTGTTTGTAAGCCCTTCCTTTGTGTTTTGGCCTTCAGCGGGGATCAATTTTGGCAAGCTTTGCTGCATGTGCCTGCACTTCATAGCCTATGGGAAAATTTTTTCTTTTTTAATTTTAGTTTTTTTCTAAGTGTCCATACCATGTCTTTTCCGTCTTCCCCTCCATGTTGTGTCTTGCTCCTTGACTTTTTTTCCTGCTTCTCCAATGTCTGGGAGCTTAGTTTTGGCATGTTTTGCTCTTTTGCACTGCTCTACTATAATCCCGGTCCATTTTCTTATAGTCACAAAATTGCCCAAATTTCCCAATTTTTTTTTTTTTCTCCTCCAATTGCAATTCCTTTGCTGCTATCTCCATTCCAGCCTGTTTGTAAGCCCTTCCTTTGTGTTTTGGCCTTTAGCGGGGATCAATTTTTGCAAGCTTTGCTGCATGTGCCTGCACTTCATAGCCTATGGGAAAATTTTTTCTTTTTTAATTTTTGTTTTTTTCTAAGTGTCCATACCATGTCTTTTCCGTCTTCCCCTCCATGTTGTGACTTGCTCCTTGACTTTTTTTCCTGCTTCTCCAATGTCTGGGAGCTTAGTTTTGGCATGTTTTGCTCTTTTGCACTGCTCTGCTATAATCCCGGTCCATTTTCTTATAGTCACAAAATTGCCCAAATTTCCCAATTTTTTTTTTTTTCTCCTCCAATTGCAATTCCTTTGCTGCTATCTCCATTCCAGCCTGTTTGTAAGTCCTTCCTTTGTGTTTTGGCCTTCAGCGGGGATCAATTTTGGCAAGCTTTGCTGCATGTGCCTACGCTTCATAGCCTATGGGAAAATTTGTTCTTTTTTATTTTATTTTTTTTTAAGTGTCCATACCATGTTCCTCATCTCTTCCCCTCCACCTTGTGTCTTCCTCCTTGCCATTTTGCCCTGCTTTGGCAACGTCTGGGAGCTTAGTTTTGGCATGTTTTGGTCCTTTGCAATGCAGCTCATTTCCTCACCGATCATTTCTTGAAGCCACTAAAAGTGCCAATTTTCTGCATTTTTTTGGCTTTTTTTCAATTGGATTTCATTTGATCCTATCTCCTTTCCAGAGCGTTTGTAAGCCTTTCTTTACAGGTTCGCAAGATTCCGTTTCCTTCCCGAAAGGAAATTTCATTTCCTTTCGGGAAGGGAAACGGAATCTTGCGATTTCAATGGGGACCAAGAGAGGAATCTTTGGTGCGTGTCCCTGCCCTAGATGACATGCCATGACTTTTGATGGCTTTGACTTTGGGAAAGATTTTTTCTTTTTTTTTTTCATTTTTTTTAAGCATCCACGCCATGTCTTTTATATCTTCCCCTCCAAGTTGTGTCTTGCTCCTTGACTTTTTTTCCTGCTTCTTGAATGTCTGGCAGCTAAGTTTTGGCATGTTTTGCTATTTTGCACTGCTCTACTATAATCCCGGTCCATTTTCTTATAGTCACAAAATTGCCCAAATTTCCCAATTTTTTTTTTTTTCTCCTCCAATTGCAATTCCTTTGCTGCTATCTCCATTCCAGCCTGTTTGTAAGCCCTTCCTTTGTGTTTTGGCCTTCAGCGGGGATCAATTTTTGCAAGCTTTGCTGCATGTGCCTGCACTTCATAGCCTATGGGAAAATTTTTTCTTTTTTAATTTTAGTTTTTTTCTAAGTGTCCATACCATGTCTTTTCCTTCTTCCCCTCCACGTTGTGTCTTGCTCCTTGACTTTTTTTCCTGCTTCTGCAATGTCTGGGAGCTTAGTTTTGGCATGTTTTTCTATTTTGCACTGCTCTACTATAATCCCGGTCCATTTTCTTATAGTCACAAAATTGCCCAAATTTCCCAATTTTTTTTTTTTTCTCCTCCAATTGCAATTCCTTTGCTGCTATCTCCATTCCAGCCTGTTTGTAAGTCCTTCCTTTGTGTTTTGGCCTTCAGCGGGGATCAATTTTGGCAAGCTTTGCTGCATGTGCCTACGCTTCCTAGCCTATGGGAAAATTTGTTCTTTTTTATTTTATTTTTTTTTAAGTGTCCATACCATGTTCCTCATCTCTTCCCCTCCACCTTGTGTCTTCCTCCTTGCCATTTTGCCCTGCTTTGGCAACGTCTGGGAGCTTAGTTTTGGCATGTTTTGGTCCTTTGCAATGCAGCTCATTTCCTCACCGATCATTTCTTGAAGCCACTAAAAGTGCCAATTTTCTGCATTTTTTTGGCTTTTTTTCAATTGGATTTCATTTGATCCTATCTCCTTTCCAGAGCGTTTGTAAGCCTTTCTTTACAGGTTCGCAAGATTCCGTTTCCTTCCCGAAAGGAAATTTCATTTCCTTTCGGGAAGGGAAACGGAATCTTGCGATTTCAATGGGGACCAAGAGAGGAATCTTTGGTGCATGTCCCTGCCCTAGATGACATGCCATGACTTTTGATGGCTTTGACTTTGGGAAAGATTTTTTCTTTTTTTTTTTCATTTTTTTTAAGCATCCATGCCATGTCTTTTATATCTTCCCCTCCACATTGTGTCTTCCTCCTTGACTTTTTTTCCTTCTTCTGCAATGTCTGGGAGCTTAGTTTTGGCATGTTTTGCTCTTTTGCACTGCTCTACTATAATCCCGGTCCATTTTCTTATAGTCAGAAAATTGCCCAAATTTCCCAATTTTTTTTTTTTCTCCTCCAATTGCAATTCCTTTGCTGCTATCTCCATTCCAGCCTGTTTGTAAGCCCTTCCTTTGTGTTTTGGCCTTCAGCGGGGATCAATTTTTGCAAGCTTTGCTGCATGTGCCTGCACTTCATAGCCTATGGGAATATTTTTTCTTTTTTAATTTTAGTTTTTTTCTAAGTGTCCATACCATGTCTTTTCCTTCTTCCCCTCCACGTTGTGTCTTGCTCCTTGACTTTTTTTCCTGCTTCTGCAATGTCTGGGAGCTTAGTTTTGGCATGTTTTGCTCTTTTGCACTGCTCTACTATAATCCCGGTCCATTTTCTTATAGTCACAAAATTGCCCAAATTTCCCAATTTTTTTTTTTTTCTCCTCCAATTGCAATTCCTTTGCTGCTATCTCCATTCCAGCCTGTTTGTAAGCCCTTCCTTTGTGTTTTGGCCTTCAGCGGGGATCAATTTTGGCAAGCTTTGCTGCATGTGCCTGCACTTCATAGCCTATGGGAAAATTTTTTCTTTTTTAATTTTAGTTTTTTTCTAAGTGTCCATACCATGTCTTTTCCGTCTTCCCCTCCATGTTGTGTCTTGCTCCTTGACTTTTTTTCCTGCTTCTGGAATGTCTGGGAGCTTAGTTTTGGCATGTTTTTCTATTTTGCACTGCTCTGCTATAATCCCGGTCCATTTTCTTATAGTCACAAAATTGCCCAAATTTCCCAATTTTTTTTTTTTTCTCCTCCAATTGCAATTCCTTTGCTGCTATCTCCATTCCAGCCTGTTTGTAAGTCCTTCCTTTGTGTTTTGGCCTTCAGCGGGGATCAATTTTGGCAAGCTTTGCTGCATGTGCCTACGCTTCATAGCCTATGGGAAAATTTGTTCTTTTTTATTTTATTTTTTTTTAAGTGTCCATACCATGTTCCTCATCTCTTCCCCTCCACCTTGTGTCTTCCTCCTTGCCATTTTGCCCTGCTTTGGCAACGTCTGGGAGCTTAGTTTTGGCATGTTTTGGTCCTTTGCAATGCAGCTCATTTCCTCACCGATCATTTCTTGAAGCCACTAAAAGTGCCAATTTTCTGCATTTTTTTGGCTTTTTTTCAATTGGATTTCATTTGATCCTATCTCCTTTCCAGAGCGTTTGTAAGCCTTTCTTTACAGGTTCGCAAGATTCCGTTTCCTTCCCGAAAGGAAATTTCATTTCCTTTCGGGAAGGGAAACGGAATCTTGCGATTTCAATGGGGACCAAGAGAGGAATCTTTGGTGCATGTCCCTGCCCTAGATGACATGCCATGACTTTTGATGGCTTTGACTTTGGGAAAGATTTTTTCTTTTTTTTTTTCATTTTTTTTAAGCATCCATGCCATGTCTTTTATATCTTCCCCTCCAAGTTGTGTCTTGCTCCTTGACTTTTTTTCCTTCTTCTGCAATGTCTGGGAGCTTAGTTTTGGCATGTTTTGCTCTTTTGCACTGCTCTACTATAATCCCGGTCCATTTTCTTATAGTCACAAAATTGCCCAAATTTCCCAATTTTTTTTTTTTCTCCTCCAATTGCAATTCCTTTGCTGCTATCTCCATTCCAGCCTGTTTGTAAGCCCTTCCTTTGTGTTTTGGCCTTCAGCGGGGATCAATTTTTGCAAGCTTTGCTGCATGTGCCTGCACTTCATAGCCTATGGGAATATTTTTTCTTTTTTAATTTTAGTTTTTTTCTAAGTGTCCATACCATGTCTTTTCCTTCTTCCCCTCCATGTTGTGTCTTGCTCCTTGACTTTTTTTCCTGCTTCTCCAATGTCTGGGAGCTTAGTTTTGGCATGTTTTGCTCTTTTGCACTGCTCTACTATAATCCCGGTCCATTTTCTTATAGTCAGAAAATTGCCCAAATTTCCCAATTTTTTTTTTTTTCTCCTCCAATTGCAATTCCTTTGCTGCTATCTCCATTCCAGCCTGTTTGTAAGCCCTTCCTTTGTGTTTTGGCCTTCAGCGGGGATCAATTTTGGCAAGCTTTGCTGCATGTGCCTGCACTTCATAGCCTATGGGAAAATTTTTTCTTTTTTAATTTTAGTTTTTTTCTAAGTGTCCATACCATGTCTTTTCCGTCTTCCCCTCCATGTTGTGTCTTGCTCCTTGACTTTTTTTCCTGCTTCTCCAATGTCTGGGAGCTTAGTTTTGGCATGTTTTGCTATTTTGCACTGCTCTACTATAATCCCGGTCCATTTTCTTATAGTCACAAAATTGCCCAAATTTCCCAATTTTTTTTTTTTTCTCCTCCAATTGCAATTCCTTTGCTGCTATCTCCATTCCAGCCTGTTTGTAAGCCCTTCCTTTGTGTTTTGGCCTTCAGCGGGGATCAATTTTTGCAAGCTTTGCTGCATGTGCCTACGCTTCATAGCCTATGGGAAAATTTGTTCTTTTTTATTTTATTTTTTTTAAGTGTCCGTACCATGTTCCTCATATCTTCCCCTCCACCTTGTGTCTTCCTCCTTGCCATTTTGCCCTGCTTTGGCAACGTCTGGGAGCTTAGTTTTGGCATGTTTTGGTCCTTTGCAATGCAGCTCATTTCCTCACCGATCATTTCTTGAAGACACTAAAAGTGCCAATTTTCTGCATTTTTTTGGCTTTTTTTCAATTGGATTTCATTTGATCCTATCTCCTTTCCAGAGCGTTTGTAAGCCTTTCTTTACAGGTTCGCAAGATTCCGTTTCCTTCCCGAAAGGAAATTTCATTTCCTTTCGGGAAGGGAAACGGAATCTTGCGATTTCAATGGGGACCAAGAGAGGAATCTTTGGTGCATGTCCCTGCCCTAGATGACATGCCATGACTTTTGATGGCTTTGACTTTGGGAAAGATTTTTTCTTTTTTTTTTTCATTTTTTTTAAGCATCCACGCCATGTCTTTTATATCTTCCCCTCCAAGTTGTGTCTTGCTCCTTGACTTTTTTTCCTGCTTCTTGAATGTCTGGCAGCTAAGTTTTGGCATGTTTTGCTATTTTGCACTGCTCTACTATAATCCCGGTCCATTTTCTTATAGTCACAAAATTGCCCAAATTTCCCAATTTTTTTTTTTTTCTCCTCCAATTGCAATTCCTTTGCTGCTATCTCCATTCCAGCCTGTTTGTAAGCCCTTCCTTTGTGTTTTGGCCTTCAGCGGGGATCAATTTTGGCAAGCTTTGCTGCATGTGCCTGCACTTCATAGCCTATGGGAAAATTTTTTCTTTTTTAATTTTAGTTTTTTTCTAAGTGTCCATACCATGTCTTTTCCTTCTTCCCCTCCACGTTGTGTCTTGCTCCTTGACTTTTTTTCCTGCTTCTGCAATGTCTGGGAGCTTAGTTTTGGCATGTTTTGCTATTTTGCACTGCTCTGCTATAATCCCGGTCCATTTTCTTATAGTCACAAAATTGCCCAAATTTCCCAATTTTTTTTTTTTCTCCTCCAATTGCAATTCCTTTGCTGCTATCTCCATTCCAGCCTGTTTGTAAGTCCTTCCTTTGTGTTTTGGCCTTCAGCGGGGATCAATTTTGGCAAGCTTTGCTGCATGTGCCTACGCTTCCTAGCCTATGGGAAAATTTGTTCTTTTTTATTTTATTTTTTTTTAAGTGTCCATACCATGTTCCTCATATCTTCCCCTCCACCTTGTGTCTTCCTCCTTGCCATTTTGCCCTGCTTTGGCAACGTCTGGGAGCTTAGTTTTGGCATGTTTTGGTCCTTTGCAATGCAGCTCATTTCCTCACCGATCATTTCTTGAAGCCACTAAAAGTGCCAATTTTCTGCATTTTTTTGGCTTTTTTTCAATTGGATTTCATTTGATCCTATCTCCTTTCCAGAGCGTTTGTAAGCCTTTCTTTACAGGTTCGCAAGATTCCGTTTCCTTCCCGAAAGGAAATTTCATTTCCTTTCGGGAAGGGAAACGGAATCTTGCGATTTCAATGGGGACCAAGAGAGGAATCTTTGGTGCATGTCCCTGCCCTAGATGACATGCCATGACTTTTGATGGCTTTGACTTTGGGAAAGATTTTTTCTTTTTTTTTTTCATTTTTTTTAAGCATCCATGCCATGTCTTTTATATCTTCCCCTCCACATTGTGTCTTCCTCCTTGACTTTTTTTCCTTCTTCTGCAATGTCTGGGAGCTTAGTTTTGGCATGTTTTGCTCTTTTGCACTGCTCTACTATAATCCCGGTCCATTTTCTTATAGTCACAAAATTGCCCAAATTTCCCAATTTTTTTTTTTTCTCCTCCAATTGCAATTCCTTTGCTGCTATCTCCATTCCAGCCTGTTTGTAAGCCCTTCCTTTGTGTTTTGGCCTTCAGCGGGGATCAATTTTTGCAAGCTTTGCTGCATGTGCCTGCACTTCATAGCCTATGGGAATATTTTTTCTTTTTTAATTTTAGTTTTTTTCTAAGTGTCCATACCATGTCTTTTCCTTCTTCCCCTCCACGTTGTGTCTTGCTCCTTGACTTTTTTTCCTGCTTCTGCAATGTCTGGGAGCTTAGTTTTGGCATGTTTTGCTCTTTTGCACTGCTCTACTATAATCCCGGTCCATTTTCTTATAGTCAGAAAATTGCCCAAATTTCCCAATTTTTTTTTTTTTCTCCTCCAATTGCAATTCCTTTGCTGCTATCTCCATTCCAGCCTGTTTGTAAGCCCTTCCTTTGTGTTTTGGCCTTCAGCGGGGATCAATTTTGGCAAGCTTTGCTGCATGTGCCTGCACTTCATAGCCTATGGGAAAATTTTTTCTTTTTTAATTTTAGTTTTTTTCTAAGTGTCCATACCATGTCTTTTCCGTCTTCCCCTCCATGTTGTGTCTTGCTCCTTGAGTTTTTTTCCTGCTTCTCCAATGTCTGGGAGCTTAGTTTTGGCATGTTTTTCTATTTTGCACTGCTCTGCTATAATCCCGGTCCATTTTCTTATAGTCACAAAATTGCCCAAATTTCCCAATTTTTTTTTTTTTCTCCTCCAATTGCAATTCCTTTGCTGCTATCTCCATTCCAGCCTGTTTGTAAGTCCTTCCTTTGTGTTTTGGCCTTCAGCGGGGATCAATTTTGGCAAGCTTTGCTGCATGTGCCTACGCTTCATAGCCTATGGGAAAATTTGTTCTTTTTTATTTTATTTTTTTTTAAGTGTCCATACCATGTTCCTCATCTCTTCCCCTCCACCTTGTGTCTTCCTCCTTGCCATTTTGCCCTGCTTTGGCAACGTCTGGGAGCTTAGTTTTGGCATGTTTTGGTCCTTTGCAATGCAGCTCATTTCCTCACCGATCATTTCTTGAAGCCACTAAAAGTGCCAATTTTCTGCATTTTTTTGGCTTTTTTTCAATTGGATTTCATTTGATCCTATCTCCTTTCCAGAGCGTTTGTAAGCCTTTCTTTACAGGTTCGCAAGATTCCGTTTCCTTCCCGAAAGGAAATTTCATTTCCTTTCGGGAAGGGAAACGGAATCTTGCGATTTCAATGGGGACCAAGAGAGGAATCTTTGGTGCATGTCCCTGCCCTAGATGACATGCCATGACTTTTGATGGCTTTGACTTTGGGAAAGATTTTTTCTTTTTTTTTTTTATTTTTTTTAAGCATCCATGCCATGTCTTTTATATCTTCCCCTCCACATTGTGTCTTCCTCCTTGACTTTTTTTCCTTCTTCTGCAATGTCTGGGAGCTTAGTTTTGGCATGTTTTGCTCTTTTGCACTGCTCTACTATAATCCCGGTCCATTTTCTTATAGTCACAAAATTGCCCAAATTTCCCAATTTTTTTTTTTTTCTCCTCCAATTGCAATTCCTTTGCTGCTATCTCCATTCCAGCCTGTTTGTAAGCCCTTCCTTTGTGTTTTGGCCTTTAGCGGGGATCAATTTTTGCAAGCTTTGCTGCATGTGCCTGCACTTCATAGCCTATGGGAATATTTTTTCTTTTTTAATTTTAGTTTTTTTCTAAGTGTCCATACCATGTCTTTTCCTTCTTCCCCTCCACGTTGTGTCTTGCTCCTTGACTTTTTTTCCTGCTTCTCCAATGTCGGGGAGCTTAGTTTTGGCATGTTTTGCTCTTTTGCACTGCTCTACTATAATCCCGGTCCATTTTCTTATAGTCAGAAAATTGCCCAAATTTCCCAATTTTTTTTTTTTTCTCCTCCAATTGCAATTCCTTTGCTGCTATCTCCATTCCAGCCTGTTTGTAAGCCCTTCCTTTGTGTTTTGGCCTTCAGCGGGGATCAATTTTGGCAAGCTTTGCTGCATGTGCCTGCACTTCATAGCCTATGGGAAAATTTTTTCTTTTTTAATTTTAGTTTTTTTCTAAGTGTCCATACCATGTCTTTTCCGTCTTCCCCTCCATGTTGTGTCTTGCTCCTTGACTTTTTTTCCTGCTTCTCCAATGTCTGGGAGCTTAGTTTTGGCATGTTTTGCTCTTTTGCACTGCTCTACTATAATCCCGGTCCATTTTCTTATAGTCACAAAATTGCCCAAATTTCCCAATTTTTTTTTTTTCTCCTCCAATTGCAATTCCTTTGCTGCTATCTCCATTCCAGCCTGTTTGTAAGCCCTTCCTTTGTGTTTTGGCCTTCAGCGGGGATCAATTTTTGCAAGCTTTGCTGCATGTGCCTGCACTTCATAGCCTATGGGAAAATTTTTTCTTTTTTAATTTTTGTTTTTTTCTAAGTGTCCATACCATGTCTTTTCCGTCTTCCCCTCCATGTTGTGTCTTGCTCCTTGACTTTTTTTCCTGCTTCTCCAATGTCTGGGAGCTTAGTTTCGGCATGTTTTTCTATTTTGCACTGCTCTGCTATAATCCCGGTCCATTTTCTTATAGTCACAAAATTGCCCAAATTTCCCAATTTTTTTTTTTTTCTCCTCCAATTGCAATTCCTTTGCTGCTATCTCCATTCCAGCCTGTTTGTAAGTCCTTCCTTTGTGTTTTGGCCTTCAGCGGGGATCAATTTTGGCAAGCTTTGCTGCATGTGCCTACGCTTCATAGCCTATGGGAAAATTTGTTCTTTTTTATTTTATTTTTTTTTAAGTGTCCATACCATGTTCCTCATCTCTTCCCCTCCACCTTGTGTCTTCCTCCTTGCCATTTTGCCCTGCTTTGGCAACGTCTGGGAGCTTAGTTTTGGCATGTTTTGGTCCTTTGCAATGCAGCTCATTTCCTCACCGATCATTTCTTGAAGCCACTAAAAGTGCCAATTTTCTGCATTTTTTTGGCTTTTTTTCAATTGGATTTCATTTGATCCTATCTCCTTTCCAGAGCGTTTGTAAGCCTTTCTTTACAGGTTCGCAAGATTCCGTTTCCTTCCCGAAAGGAAATTTCATTTCCTTTCGGGAAGGGAAACGGAATCTTGCGATTTCAATGGGGACCAAGAGAGGAATCTTTGGTGCGTGTCCCTGCCCTAGATGACATGCCATGACTTTTGATGGCTTTGACTTTGGGAAAGATTTTTTCTTTTTTTTTTTCATTTTTTTTAAGCATCCACGCCATGTCTTTTATATCTTCCCCTCCAAGTTGTGTCCTGCTCCTTGACTTTTTTTCCTGCTTCTGCAATGTCTGGGAGCTTAGTTTTGGCATGTTTTGCTCTTTTGCTCTGCTCTACTATAATCCCGGTCCATTTTCTTATAGTCACAAAATTGCCCAAATTTCCCAATTTTTTTTTTTTTCTCCTCCAATTGCAATTCCTTTGCTGCTATCTCCATTCCAGCCTGTTTGTAAGTCCTTCCTTTGTGTTTTGGCCTTCAGCGGGGATCAATTTTGGCAAGCTTTGCTGCATGTGCCTACGCTTCATAGCCTATGGGAAAATTTGTTCTTTTTTATTTTATTTTTTTTTAAGTGTCCATACCATGTTCCTCATCTCTTCCCCTCCACCTTGTGTCTTCCTCCTTGCCATTTTGCCCTGCTTTGGCAACGTCTGGGAGCTTACTTTTGGCATGTTTTGGTCCTTTGCAATGCAGCTCATTTCCTCACCGATCATTTCTTGAAGCCACTAAAAGTGCCAATTTTCTGCATTTTTTTGGCTTTTTTTCAATTGGATTTCATTTGATCCTATCTCCTTTCCAGAGCGTTTGTAAGCCTTTCTTTACAGGTTCGCAAGATTCCGTTTCCTTCCCGAAAGGAAATTTCATTTCCTTTCGGGAAGGGAAACGGAATCTTGCGATTTCAATGGGGACCAAGAGAGGAATCTTTGGTGCGTGTCCCTGCCCTAGATGACATGCCATGACTTTTGATAGCTTTGACTTTGGGAAAGATTTTTTCTTTTTTTTTTTCATTTTTTTTAAGCATCCATGCCATGTCTTTTATATCTTCCCCTCCACATTGTGTCTTCCTCCTTGACTTTTTTTCCTGCTTCTGCAATGTCTGGGAGCTTAGTTTTGGCATGTTTTGCTATTTTGCACTGCTCTACTATAATCCCGGTCCATTTTCTTATAGTCACAAAATTGCCCAAATTTCCCAATTTTTTTTTTTTTTCTCCTCCAATTGCAATTCCTTTGCTGCTATCTCCATTCCAGCCTGTTTGTAAGCCCTTCCTTTGTGTTTTGGCCTTCAGCGGGGATCAATTTTTGCAAGCTTTGCTGCATGTGCCTGCACTTCATAGCCTATGGGAATATTTTTTCTTTTTTAATTTTAGTTTTTTTCTAAGTGTCCATACCATGTCTTTTCCTTCTTCCCCTCCACGTTGTGTCTTGCTCCTTGACTTTTTTTCCTGCTTCTCCAATGTCTGGGAGCTTAGTTTTGGCATGTTTTGCTCTTTTGCACTGCTCTACTATAATCCCGGTCCATTTTCTTATAGTCACAAAATTGCCCAAATTTCCCAATTTTTTTTTTTTTCTCCTCCAATTGCAATTCCTTTGCTGCTATCTCCATTCCAGCCTGTTTGTAAGCCCTTCCTTTGTGTTTTGGCCTTCAGCGGGGATCAATTTTGGCAAGCTTTGCTGCATGTGCCTGCACTTCATAGCCTATGGGAAAATTTTTTCTTTTTTAATTTTAGTTTTTTTCTAAGTGTCCATACCATGTCTTTTCCGTCTTCCCCTCCATGTTGTGTCTTGCTCCTTGACTTTTTTTCCTGCTTCTCCAATGTCTGGGAGCTTAGTTTTGGCATGTTTTTCTATTTTGCACTGCTCTGCTATAATCCCGGTCCATTTTCTTATAGTCACAAAATTGCCCAAATTTCCCAATTTTTTTTTTTTTCTCCTCCAATTGCAATTCCTTTGCTGCTATCTCCATTCCAGCCTGTTTGTAAGTCCTTCCTTTGTGTTTTGGCCTTCAGCGGGGATCAATTTTGGCAAGCTTTGCTGCATGTGCCTACGCTTCATAGCCTATGGGAAAATTTGTTCTTTTTTATTTTATTTTTTTTTAAGTGTCCATACCATGTTCCTCATATCTTCCCCTCCACCTTGTGTCTTCCTCCTTGCCATTTTGCCCTGCTTTGGCAACGTCTGGGAGCTTAGTTTTGGCATGTTTTGGTCCTTTGCAATGCAGCTCATTTCCTCACCGATCATTTCTTGAAGACACTAAAAGTGCCAATTTTCTGCATTTTTTTGGCTTTTTTTCAATTGGATTTCATTTGATCCTATCTCCTTTCCAGAGCGTTTGTAAGCCTTTCTTTACAGGTTCGCAAGATTCCGTTTCCTTCCCGAAAGGAAATTTCATTTCCTTTCGGGAAGGGAAACGGAATCTTGCGATTTCAATGGGGACCAAGAGAGGAATCTTTGGTGCATGTCCCTGCCCTAGATGACATGCCATGACTTTTGATGGCTTTGACTTTGGGAAAGATTTTTTCTTTTTTTTTTTTCATTTTTTTTAAGCATCCATGCCATGTCTTTTCCGTCTTCCCCTCCATGTTGTGTCTTGCTCCTTGACTTTTTTTCCTGCTTCTCCAATGTCTGGGAGCTTAGTTTCGGCATGTTTTTCTATTTTGCACTGCTCTGCTATAATCCCGGTCCATTTTCTTATAGTCACAAAATTGCCCAAATTTCCCAATTTTTTTTTTTTTCTCCTCCAATTGCAATTCCTTTGCTGCTATCTCCATTCCAGCCTGTTTGTAAGCCCTTCCTTTGTGTTTTGGCCTTCAGCGGGGATCAATTTTGGCAAGCTTTGCTGCATGTGCCTGCACTTCATAGCCTATGGGAAAATTTTTTCTTTTTTAATTTTAGTTTTTTTCTAAGTGTCCATACCATGTCTTTTCCTTCTTCCCCTCCACGTTGTGTCTTGCTCCTTGACTTTTTTTCCTGCTTCTGCAATGTCTGGGAGCTTAGTTTTGGCATGTTTTGCTATTTTGCACTGCTCTGCTATAATCCCGGTCCATTTTCTTATAGTCACAAAATTGCCCAAATTTCCCAATTTTTTTTTTTTTCTCCTCCAATTGCAATTCCTTTGCTGCTATCTCCATTCCAGCCTGTTTGTAAGTCCTTCCTTTGTGTTTTGGCCTTCAGCGGGGATCAATTTTGGCAAGCTTTGCTGCATGTGCCTACGCTTCCTAGCCTATGGGAAAATTTGTTCTTTTTTATTTTATTTTTTTTTAAGTGTCCATACCATGTTCCTCATATCTTCCCCTCCACCTTGTGTCTTCCTCCTTGCCATTTTGCCCTGCTTTGGCAACGTCTGGGAGCTTAGTTTTGGCATGTTTTGGTCCTTTGCAATGCAGCTCATTTCCTCACCGATCATTTCTTGAAGCCACTAAAAGTGCCAATTTTCTGCATTTTTTTGGCTTTTTTTCAATTGGATTTCATTTGATCCTATCTCCTTTCCAGAGCGTTTGTAAGCCTTTCTTTACAGGTTCGCAAGATTCCGTTTCCTTCCCGAAAGGAAATTTCATTTCCTTTCGGGAAGGGAAACGGAATCTTGCGATTTCAATGGGGACCAAGAGAGGAATCTTTGGTGCATGTCCCTGCCCTAGATGACATGCCATGACTTTTGATGGCTTTGACTTTGGGAAAGATTTTTTCTTTTTTTTTTTCATTTTTTTTAAGCATCCATGCCATGTCTTTTATATCTTCCCCTCCACATTGTGTCTTCCTCCTTGACTTTTTTTCCTTCTTCTGCAATGTCTGGGAGCTTAGTTTTGGCATGTTTTGCTCTTTTGCACTGCTCTACTATAATCCCGGTCCATTTTCTTATAGTCACAAAATTGCCCAAATTTCCCAATTTTTTTTTTTTCTCCTCCAATTGCAATTCCTTTGCTGCTATCTCCATTCCAGCCTGTTTGTAAGCCCTTCCTTTGTGTTTTGGCCTTCAGCGGGGATCAATTTTTGCAAGCTTTGCTGCATGTGCCTGCACTTCATAGCCTATGGGAATATTTTTTCTTTTTTAATTTTAGTTTTTTTCTAAGTGTCCATACCATGTCTTTTCCTTCTTCCCCTCCACGTTGTGTCTTGCTCCTTGACTTTTTTTCCTGCTTCTGCAATGTCTGGGAGCTTAGTTTTGGCATGTTTTGCTCTTTTGCACTGCTCTACTATAATCCCGGTCCATTTTCTTATAGTCAGAAAATTGCCCAAATTTCCCAATTTTTTTTTTTTTCTCCTCCAATTGCAATTCCTTTGCTGCTATCTCCATTCCAGCCTGTTTGTAAGCCCTTCCTTTGTGTTTTGGCCTTCAGCGGGGATCAATTTTGGCAAGCTTTGCTGCATGTGCCTGCACTTCATAGCCTATGGGAAAATTTTTTCTTTTTTAATTTTAGTTTTTTTCTAAGTGTCCATACCATGTCTTTTCCGTCTTCCCCTCCACGTTGTGTCTTGCTCCTTGACTTTTTTTCCTGCTTCTCCAATGTCTGGGAGCTTAGTTTTGGCATGTTTTTCTATTTTGCACTGCTCTGCTATAATCCCGGTCCATTTTCTTATAGTCACAAAATTGCCCAAATTTCCCAATTTTTTTTTTTTTCTCCTCCAATTGCAATTCCTTTGCTGCTATCTCCATTCCAGCCTGTTTGTAAGTCCTTCCTTTGTGTTTTGGCCTTCAGCGGGGATCAATTTTGGCAAGCTTTGCTGCATGTGCCTACGCTTCATAGCCTATGGGAAAATTTGTTCTTTTTTATTTTATTTTTTTTTAAGTGTCCATACCATGTTCCTCATCTCTTCCCCTCCACCTTGTGTCTTCCTCCTTGCCATTTTGCCCTGCTTTGGCAACGTCTGGGAGCTTAGTTTTGGCATGTTTTGGTCCTTTGCAATGCAGCTCATTTCCTCACCGATCATTTCTTGAAGCCACTAAAAGTGCCAATTTTCTGCATTTTTTTGGCTTTTTTTCAATTGGATTTCATTTGATCCTATCTCCTTTCCAGAGCGTTTGTAAGCCTTTCTTTACAGGTTCGCAAGATTCCGTTTCCTTCCCGAAAGGAAATTTCATTTCCTTTCGGGAAGGGAAACGGAATCTTGCGATTTCAATGGGGACCAAGAGAGGAATCTTTGGTGCATGTCCCTGCCCTAGATGACATGCCATGACTTTTGATGGCTTTGACTTTGGGAAAGATTTTTTCTTTTTTTTTTTTATTTTTTTTAAGCATCCATGCCATGTCTTTTATATCTTCCCCTCCACATTGTGTCTTCCTCCTTGACTTTTTTTCCTTCTTCTGCAATGTCTGGGAGCTTAGTTTTGGCATGTTTTGCTCTTTTGCACTGCTCTACTATAATCCCGGTCCATTTTCTTATAGTCACAAAATTGCCCAAATTTCCCAATTTTTTTTTTTTTCTCCTCCAATTGCAATTCCTTTGCTGCTATCTCCATTCCAGCCTGTTTGTAAGCCCTTCCTTTGTGTTTTGGCCTTTAGCGGGGATCAATTTTTGCAAGCTTTGCTGCATGTGCCTGCACTTCATAGCCTATGGGAATATTTTTTCTTTTTTAATTTTAGTTTTTTTCTAAGTGTCCATACCATGTCTTTTCCTTCTTCCCCTCCACGTTGTGTCTTGCTCCTTGACTTTTTTTCCTGCTTCTCCAATGTCTGGGAGCTTAGTTTTGGCATGTTTTGCTCTTTTGCACTGCTCTACTATAATCCCGGTCCATTTTCTTATAGTCAGAAAATTGCCCAAATTTCCCAATTTTTTTTTTTTTCTCCTCCAATTGCAATTCCTTTGCTGCTATCTCCATTCCAGCCTGTTTGTAAGCCCTTCCTTTGTGTTTTGGCCTTCAGCGGGGATCAATTTTGGCAAGCTTTGCTGCATGTGCCTGCACTTCATAGCCTATGGGAAAATTTTTTCTTTTTTAATTTTAGTTTTTTTCTAAGTGTCCATACCATGTCTTTTCCTTCTTCCCCTCCATGTTGTGTCTTGCTCCTTGACTTTTTTTCCTGCTTCTCCAATGTCTGGGAGCTTAGTTTTGGCATGTTTTGCTCTTTTGCACTGCTCTACTATAATCCCGGTCCATTTTCTTATAGTCACAAAATTGCCCAAATTTCCCAATTTTTTTTTTTTCTCCTCCAATTGCAATTCCTTTGCTGCTATCTCCATTCCAGCCTGTTTGTAAGCCCTTCCTTTGTGTTTTGGCCTTCAGCGGGGATCAATTTTTGCAAGCTTTGCTGCATGTGCCTGCACTTCATAGCCTATGGGAAAATTTTTTCTTTTTTAATTTTAGTTTTTTTCTAAGTGTCCATACCATGTCTTTTCCTTCTTCCCCTCCACGTTGTGTCTTGCTCCTTGACTTTTTTTCCTGCTTCTGCAATGTCTGGGAGCTTAGTTTTGGCATGTTTTGCTCTTTTGCTCTGCTCTACTATAATCCCGGTCCATTTTCTTATAGTCACAAAATTGCCCAAATTTCCCAATTTTTTTTTTTTTCTCCTCCAATTGCAATTCCTTTGCTGCTATCTCCATTCCAGCCTGTTTGTAAGTCCTTCCTTTGTGTTTTGGCCTTCAGCGGGGATCAATTTTGGCAAGCTTTGCTGCATGTGCCTACGCTTCATAGCCTATGGGAAAATTTGTTCTTTTTTATTTTATTTTTTTTTAAGTGTCCATACCATGTTCCTCATCTCTTCCCCTCCACCTTGTGTCTTCCTCCTTGCCATTTTGCCCTGCTTTGGCAACGTCTGGGAGCTTAGTTTTGGCATGTTTTGGTCCTTTGCAATGCAGCTCATTTCCTCACCGATCATTTCTTGAAGACACTAAAAGTGCCAATTTTCTGCATTTTTTTGGCTTTTTTTCAATTGGATTTCATTTGATCCTATCTCCTTTCCAGAGCGTTTGTAAGCCTTTCTTTACAGGTTCGCAAGATTCCGTTTCCTTCCCGAAAGGAAATTTCATTTCCTTGTGGGAAGGGAAACGGAATCTTGCGATTTCAATGGGGACCAAGAGAGGAATCTTTGGTGCGTGTCCCTGCCCTAGATGACATGCCATGACTTTTGATGGCTTTGACTTTGGGAAAGATTTTTTCTTTTTTTTTTTCATTTTTTTTAAGCATCCATGCCATGTCTTTTATATCTTCCCCTCCACATTGTGTCTTCCTCCTTGACTTTTTTTCCTGCTTCTGCAATGTCTGGGAGCTTAGTTTTGGCATGTTTTGCTCTTTTGCACTGCTCTACTATAATCCCGGTCCATTTTCTTATAGTCACAAAATTGCCCAAATTTCCCAATTTTTTTTTTTTTTCTCCTCCAATTGCAATTCCTTTGCTGCTATCTCCATTCCAGCCTGTTTGTAAGCCCTTCCTTTGTGTTTTGGCCTTCAGCGGGGATCAATTTTTGCAAGCTTTGCTGCATGTGCCTGCACTTCATAGCCTATGGGAAAATTTTTTCTTTTTTAATTTTAGTTTTTTTCTAAGTGTCCATACCATGTCTTTTCCTTCTTCCCCTCCACGTTGTGTCTTGCTCCTTGACTTTTTTTCCTGCTTCTCCAATGTCTGGCAGCTTAGTTTTGGACAGTTTTGCTATTTTGCACTGCTCTACTATAATCCCGGTCCATTTTCTTATAGTCACAAAATTGCCCAAATTTCCCAATTTTTTTTTTTTCTCCTCCAATTGCAATTCCTTTGCTGCTATCTCCATTCCAGCCTGTTTGTAAGCCCTTCCTTTGTGTTTTGGCCTTCAGCGGGGATCAATTTTTGCAAGCTTTGCTGCATGTGCCTGCACTTCATAGCCTATGGGAAAATTTTTTCTTTTTTAATTTTAGTTTTTTTCTAAGTGTCCATACCATGTCTTTTCCTTCTTCCCCTCCACGTTGTGTCTTGCTCCTTGACTTTTTTTCCTGCTTCTCCAATGTCTGGCAGCTTAGTTTTGGCATGTTTCTCTATTTTGCTCTGCTCTACTATAATCCCGGTCCATTTTCTTGTAGTCACAAAATTGCCCAAATTTCCCAATTTTTTTTTTTTTCTCCTCCAATTGCAATTCCTTTGCTGCTATCTCCATTCCAGCCTGTTTGTAAGTCCTTCCTTTGTGTTTTGGCCTTCATCGGGGATCAATTTTGTCAAGCTTTGCTGCATGTGCCTACGCTTCATAGCCTATGGGAAAATTTGTTCTTTTTTATTTTATTTTTTTTAAGTGTCCGTACCATGTTCCTCATATCTTCCCCTCCACCTTGTGTCTTCCTCCTTGCCATTTTGCCCTGCTTTGGCAACGTCTGGGAGCTTAGTTTTGGCATGTTTTGGTCCTTTGCAATGCAGCTCATTTCCTCACCGATCATTTCTTGAAGCCACTAAAAGTGCCAATTTTCTGCATTTTTTTGGCTTTTTTTCAATTGGATTTCATTTGATCCTATCTCCTTTCCAGAGCGTTTGTAAGCCTTTCTTTACAGGTTCGCAAGATTCCGTTTCCTTCCCGAAAGGAAATTTCATTTCCTTTCGGGAAGGGAAACGGAATCTTGCGATTTCAATGGGGACCAAGAGAGGAATCTTTGGTGCGTGTCCCTGCCCTAGATGACATGCCATGACTTTTGATGGCTTTGACTTTGGGAAAGATTTTTTCTTTTTTTTTTTCATTTTTTTTATGCATCCACGCCATGTCTTTTATATCTTCCCCTCCAAGTTGTGTCTTGCTCCTTGACTTTTTTTCCTGCTTCTTGAATGTCTGGCAGCTAAGTTTTGGCATGTTTTGCTATTTTGCACTGCTCTACTATAATCCCGGTCCATTTTCTTATAGTCACAAAATTGCCCAAATTTCCCAATTTTTTTTTTTTTCTCCTCCAATTGCAATTCCTTTGCTGCTATCTCCATTCCAGCCTGTTTGTAAGCCCTTCCTTTGTGTTTTGGCCTTCAGCGGGGATCAATTTTGGCAAGCTTTGCTGCATGTGCCTGCACTTCATAGCCTATGGGAAAATTTTTTCTTTTTTAATTTTAGTTTTTTTCTAAGTGTCCATACCATGTCTTTTCCTTCTTCCCCTCCACGTTGTGTCTTGCTCCTTGACTTTTTTTCCTGCTTCTGCAATGTCTGGGAGCTTAGTTTTGGCATGTTTTGCTATTTTGCACTGCTCTGCTATAATCCCGGTCCATTTTCTTATAGTCACAAAATTGCCCAAATTTCCCAATTTTTTTTTTTTTCTCCTCCAATTGCAATTCCTTTGCTGCTATCTCCATTCCAGCCTGTTTGTAAGTCCTTCCTTTGTGTTTTGGCCTTCAGCGGGGATCAATTTTGGCAAGCTTTGCTGCATGTGCCTACGCTTCCTAGCCTATGGGAAAATTTGTTCTTTTTTATTTTTTTTTTTTTTAAGTGTCCATACCATGTTCCTCATCTCTTCCCCTCCACCTTGTGTCTTCCTCCTTGCCATTTTGCCCTGCTTTGGCAACGTCTGGGAGCTTAGTTTTGGCATGTTTTGGTCCTTTGCAATGCAGCTCATTTCCTCACCGATCATTTCTTGAAGACACTAAAAGTGCCAATTTTCTGCATTTTTTTGGCTTTTTTTCAATTGGATTTCATTTGATCCTATCTCCTTTCCAGAGCGTTTGTAAGCCTTTCTTTACAGGTTCGCAAGATTCCGTTTCCTTCCCGAAAGGAAATTTCATTTCCTTTCGGGAAGGGAAACGGAATCTTGCGATTTCAATGGGGACCAAGAGAGGAATCTTTGGTGCATGTCCCTGCCCTAGATGACATGCCATGACTTTTGATGGCTTTGACTTTGGGAAAGATTTTTTCTTTTTTTTTTTCATTTTTTTTAAGCATCCACGCCATGTCTTTTATATCTTCCCCTCCAAGTTGTGTCTTCCTCCTTGACTTTTTTTCCTTCTTCTGCAATGTCTGGGAGCTTAGTTTTGGCATGTTTTGCTCTTTTGCACTGCTCTACTATAATCCCGGTCCATTTTCTTATAGTCACAAAATTGCCCAAATTTCCCAATTTTTTTTTTTTCTCCTCCAATTGCAATTCCTTTGCTGCTATCTCCATTCCAGCCTGTTTGTAAGCCCTTCCTTTGTGTTTTGGCCTTCAGCGGGGATCAATTTTTGCAAGCTTTGCTGCATGTGCCTGCACTTCATAGCCTATGGGAAAATTTTTTCTTTTTTAATTTTAGTTTTTTTCTAAGTGTCCATACCATGTCTTTTCCTTCTTCCCCTCCACGTTGTGTCTTGCTCCTTGACTTTTTTTCCTGCTTCTGCAATGTCTGGGAGCTTAGTTTTGGCATGTTTTGCTCTTTTGCACTGCTCTACTATAATCCCGGTCCATTTTCTTATAGTCACAAAATTGCCCAAATTTCCCAATTTTTTTTTTTTTCTCCTCCAATTGCAATTCCTTTGCTGCTATCTCCATTCCAGCCTGTTTGTAAGCCCTTCCTTTGTGTTTTGGCCTTCAGCGGGGATCAATTTTGGCAAGCTTTGCTGCATGTGCCTGCACTTCATAGCCTATGGGAAAATTTTTTCTTTTTTAATTTTAGTTTTTTTCTAAGTGTCCATACCATGTCTTTTCCGTCTTCCCCTCCATGTTGTGTCTTGCTCCTTGACTTTTTTTCCTGCTTCTCCAATGTCTGGGAGCTTAGTTTTGGCATGTTTTTCTATTTTGCACTGCTCTGCTATAATCCCGGTCCATTTTCTTATAGTCAGAAAATTGCCCAAATTTCCCAATTTTTTTTTTTTCTCCTCCAATTGCAATTCCTTTGCTGCTATCTCCATTCCAGCCTGTTTGTAAGTCCTTCCTTTGTGTTTTGGCCTTCAGCGGGGATCAATTTTGGCAAGCTTTGCTGCATGTGCCTACGCTTCATAGCCTATGGGAAAATTTGTTCTTTTTTATTTTATTTTTTTTTAAGTGTCCATACCATGTTCCTCATATCTTCCCCTCCACCTTGTGTCTTCCTCCTTGCCATTTTGCCCTGCTTTGGCAACGTCTGGGAGCTTAGTTTTGGCATGTTTTGGTCCTTTGCAATGCAGCTCATTTCCTCACCGATCATTTCTTGAAGACACTAAAAGTGCCAATTTTCTGCATTTTTTTGGCTTTTTTTCAATTGGATTTCATTTGATCCTATCTCCTTTCCAGAGCGTTTGTAAGCCTTTCTTTACAGGTTCGCAAGATTCCGTTTCCTTCCCGAAAGGAAATTTCATTTCCTTTCGGGAAGGGAAACGGAATCTTGCGATTTCAATGGGGACCAAGAGAGGAATCTTTGGTGCATGTCCCTGCCCTAGATGACATGCCATGACTTTTGATGGCTTTGACTTTGGGAAAGATTTTTTCTTTTTTTTTTTCATTTTTTTTAAGCATCCATGCCATGTCTTTTATATCTTCCCCTCCACATTGTGTCTTCCTCCTTGACTTTTTTTCCTTCTTCTGCAATGTCTGGGAGCTTAGTTTTGGCATGTTTTGCTCTTTTGCACTGCTCTACTATAATCCCGGTCCATTTTCTTATAGTCACAAAATTGCCCAAATTTCCCAATTTTTTTTTTTTTCTCCTCCAATTGCAATTCCTTTGCTGCTATCTCCATTCCAGCCTGTTTGTAAGCCCTTCCTTTGTGTTTTGGCCTTCAGCGGGGATCAATTTTGGCAAGCTTTGCTGCATGTGCCTGCACTTCATAGCCTATGGGAAAATTTTTTCTTTTTTAATTTTAGTTTTTTTCTAAGTGTCCATACCATGTCTTTTCCGTCTTCCCCTCCATGTTGTGTCTTGCTCCTTGACTTTTTTTCCTGCTTCTCCAATGTCTGGGAGCTTAGTTTTGGCATGTTTTTCTATTTTGCACTGCTCTGCTATAATCCCGGTCCATTTTCTTATAGTCACAAAATTGCCCAAATTTCCCAATTTTTTTTTTTTTCTCCTCCAATTGCAATTCCTTTGCTGCTATCTCCATTCCAGCCTGTTTGTAAGTCCTTCCTTTGTGTTTTGGCCTTCAGCGGGGATCAATTTTTGCAAGCTTTGCTGCATGTGCCTACGCTTCATAGCCTATGGGAAAATTTGTTCTTTTTTATTTTATTTTTTTTTAAGTGTCCATACCATGTTCCTCATATCTTCCCCTCCACCTTGTGTCTTCCTCCTTGCCATTTTGCCCTGCTTTGGCAACGTCTGGGTGCTTAGTTTTGGCATGTTTTGGTCCTTTGCAATGCAGCTCATTTCCTCACCGATCATTTCTTGAAGCCACTAAAAGTGCCAATTTTCTGCATTTTTTTGGCTTTTTTTCAATTGGATTTCATTTGATCCTATCTCCTTTCCAGAGCGTTTGTAAGCCTTTCTTTACAGGTTCGCAAGATTCCGTTTCCTTCCCGAAAGGAAATTTCATTTCCTTTCGGGAAGGGAAACGGAATCTTGCGATTTCAATGGGGACCAAGAGAGGAATCTTTGGTGCATGTCCCTGCCCTAGATGACATGCCATGACTTTTGATAGCTTTGACTTTGGGAAAGATTTTTTCTTTTTTTTTTTCATTTTTTTTAAGCATCCATGCCATGTCTTTTATATCTTCCCCTCCACATTGTGTCTTCCTCCTTGACTTTTTTTCCTGCTTCTGCAATGTCTGGGAGCTTAGTTTTGGCATGTTTTGCTCTTTTGCACTGCTCTACTATAATCCCGGTCCATTTTCTTATAGTCACAAAATTGCCCAAATTTCCCAATTTTTTTTTTTTTTCTCCTCCAATTGCAATTCCTTTGCTGCTATCTCCATTCCAGCCTGTTTGTAAGCCCTTCCTTTGTGTTTTGGCCTTCAGCGGGGATCAATTTTTGCAAGCTTTGCTGCATGTGCCTGCACTTCATAGCCTATGGGAATATTTTTTCTTTTTTAATTTTAGTTTTTTTCTAAGTGTCCATACCATGTCTTTTCCTTCTTCCCCTCCACGTTGTGTCTTGCTCCTTGACTTTTTTTCCTGCTTCTCCAATGTCTGGGAGCTTAGTTTTGGCATGTTTTGCTCTTTTGCACTGCTCTACTATAATCCCGGTCCATTTTCTTATAGTCACAAAATTGCCCAAATTTCCCAATTTTTTTTTTTTTCTCCTCCAATTGCAATTCCTTTGCTGCTATCTCCATTCCAGCCTGTTTGTAAGCCCTTCCTTTGTGTTTTGGCCTTCAGCGGGGATCAATTTTGGCAAGCTTTGCTGCATGTGCCTGCGCTTCATAGCCTATGGGAAAATTTTTTCTTTTTTAATTTTAGTTTTTTTCTAAGTGTCCATACCATGTCTTTTCCGTCTTCCCCTCCATGTTGTGTCTTGCTCCTTGACTTTTTTTCCTGCTTCTCCAATGTCTGGGAGCTTAGTTTTGGCATGTTTTTCTATTTTGCACTGCTCTGCTATAATCCCGGTCCATTTTCTTATAGTCACAAAATTGCCCAAATTTCCCAATTTTTTTTTTTTTCTCCTCCAATTGCAATTCCTTTGCTGCTATCTCCATTCCAGCCTGTTTGTAAGTCCTTCCTTTGTGTTTTGGCCTTCAGCGGGGATCAATTTTGGCAAGCTTTGCTGCATGTGCCTACGCTTCATAGCCTATGGGAAAATTTGTTCTTTTTTATTTTATTTTTTTTTAAGTGTCCATACCATGTTCCTCATATCTTCCCCTCCACCTTGTGTCTTCCTCCTTGCCATTTTGCCCTGCTTTGGCAACGTCTGGGAGCTTAGTTTTGGCATGTTTTGGTCCTTTGCAATGCAGCTCATTTCCTCACCGATCATTTCTTGAAGACACTAAAAGTGCCAATTTTCTGCATTTTTTTGGCTTTTTTTCAATTGGATTTCATTTGATCCTATCTCCTTTCCAGAGCGTTTGTAAGCCTTTCTTTACAGGTTCGCAAGATTCCGTTTCCTTCCCGAAAGGAAATTTCATTTCCTTTTGGGAAGGGAAACGGAATCTTGCGATTTCAATGGGGACCAAGAGAGGAATCTTTGGTGCATGTCCCTGCCCTAGATGACATGCCATGACTTTTGATGGCTTTGACTTTGGGAAAGATTTTTTCTTTTTTTTTTTTCATTTTTTTTAAGCATCCATGCCATGTCTTTTATATCTTCCCCTCCACATTGTGTCTTCCTCCTTGACTTTTTTTCCTGCTTCTGCAATGTCTGGGAGCTTAGTTTTGGCATGTTTTGCTATTTTGCACTGCTCTACTATAATCCCGGTCCATTTTCTTATAGTCACAAAATTGCCCAAATTTCCCAATTTTTTTTTTTTTTCTCCTCCAATTGCAATTCCTTTGCTGCTATCTCCATTCCAGCCTGTTTGTAAGCCCTTCCTTTGTGTTTTGGCCTTCAGCGGGGATCAATTTTTGCAAGCTTTGCTGCATGTGCCTGCACTTCATAGCCTATGGGAATATTTTTTCTTTTTTAATTTTAGTTTTTTTCTAAGTGTCCATACCATGTCTTTTCCTTCTTCCCCTCCACGTTGTGTCTTGCTCCTTGACTTTTTTTCCTGCTTCTCCAATGTCTGGGAGCTTAGTTTTGGCATGTTTTGCTCTTTTGCACTGCTCTACTATAATCCCGGTCCATTTTCTTATAGTCACAAAATTGCCCAAATTTCCCAATTTTTTTTTTTTTCTCCTCCAATTGCAATTCCTTTGCTGCTATCTCCATTCCAGCCTGTTTGTAAGCCCTTCCTTTGTGTTTTGGCCTTCAGCGGGGATCAATTTTGGCAAGCTTTGCTGCATGTGCCTGCACTTCATAGCCTATGGGAAAATTTTTTCTTTTTTAATTTTAGTTTTTTTCTAAGTGTCCATACCATGTCTTTTCCGTCTTCCCCTCCATGTTGTGTCTTGCTCCTTGACTTTTTTTCCTGCTTCTCCAATGTCTGGGAGCTTAGTTTTGGCATGTTTTTCTATTTTGCACTGCTCTGCTATAATCCCGGTCCATTTTCTTATAGTCACAAAATTGCCCAAATTTCCCAATTTTTTTTTTTTTCTCCTCCAATTGCAATTCCTTTGCTGCTATCTCCATTCCAGCCTGTTTGTAAGTCCTTCCTTTGTGTTTTGGCCTTCAGCGGGGATCAATTTTGGCAAGCTTTGCTGCATGTGCCTACGCTTCCTAGCCTATGGGAAAATTTGTTCTTTTTTATTTTATTTTTTTTTAAGTGTCCATACCATGTTCCTCATATCTTCCCCTCCACCTTGTGTCTTCCTCCTTGCCATTTTGCCCTGCTTTGGCAACGTCTGGGAGCTTAGTTTTGGCATGTTTTGGTCCTTTGCAATGCAGCTCATTTCCTCACCGATCATTTCTTGAAGACACTAAAAGTGCCAATTTTCTGCATTTTTTTGGCTTTTTTTCAATTGGATTTCATTTGATCCTATCTCCTTTCCAGAGCGTTTGTAAGCCTTTCTTTACAGGTTCGCAAGATTCCGTTTCCTTCCCGAAAGGAAATTTCATTTCCTTTCGGGAAGGGAAACGGAATCTTGCGATTTCAATGGGGACCAAGAGAGGAATCTTTGGTGCATGTCCCTGCCCTAGATGACATGCCATGACTTTTGATGGCTTTGACTTTGGGAAAGATTTTTTCTTTTTTTTTTTCATTTTTTTTAATCATCCATGCCATGTCTTTTATATCTTCCCCTCCACATTGTGTCTTCCTCCTTGACTTTTTTTCCTTCTTCTGCAATGTCTGGGAGCTTAGTTTTGGCATGTTTTGCTCTTTTGCACTGCTCTACTATAATCCCGGTCCATTTTCTTATAGTCACAAAATTGCCCAAATTTCCCAATTTTTTTTTTTTTCTCCTCCAATTGCAATTCCTTTGCTGCTATCTCCATTCCAGCCTGTTTGTAAGCCCTTCCTTTGTGTTTTGGCCTTCAGCGGGGATCAATTTTGGCAAGCTTTGCTGCATGTGCCTGCACTTCATAGCCTATGGGAAAATTTTTTCTTTTTTAATTTTAGTTTTTTTCTAAGTGTCCATACCATGTCTTTTCCGTCTTCCCCTCCATGTTGTGTCTTGCTCCTTGACTTTTTTTCCTGCTTCTCCAATGTCTGGGAGCTTAGTTTTGGCATGTTTTTCTATTTTGCACTGCTCTGCTATAATCCCGGTCCATTTTCTTATAGTCACAAAATTGCCCAAATTTCCCAATTTTTTTTTTTTTCTCCTCCAATTGCAATTCCTTTGCTGCTATCTCCATTCCAGCCTGTTTGTAAGTCCTTCCTTTGTGTTTTGGCCTTCAGCGGGGATCAATTTTGGCAAGCTTTGCTGCATGTGCCTACGCTTCCTAGCCTATGGGAAAATTTGTTCTTTTTTATTTTATTTTTTTTTAAGTGTCCATACCATGTTCCTCATCTCTTCCCCTCCACCTTGTGTCTTCCTCCTTGCCATTTTGCCCTGCTTTGGCAACGTCTGGGAGCTTAGTTTTGGCATGTTTTGGTCCTTTGCAATGCAGCTCATTTCCTCACCGATCATTTCTTGAAGACACTAAAAGTGCCAATTTTCTGCATTTTTTTGGCTTTTTTTCAATTGGATTTCATTTGATCCTATCTCCTTTCCAGAGCGTTTGTAAGCCTTTCTTTACAGGTTCGCAAGATTCCGTTTCCTTCCCGAAAGGAAATTTCATTTCCTTTCGGGAAGGGAAACGGAATCTTGCGATTTCAATGGGGACCAAGAGAGGAATCTTTGGTGCATGTCCCTGCCCTAGATGACATGCCATGACTTTTGATAGCTTTGACTTTGGGAAAGATTTTTTCTTTTTTTTTTTCATTTTTTTTAAGCATCCATGCCATGTCTTTTATATCTTCCCCTCCACATTGTGTCTTCCTCCTTGACTTTTTTTCCTTCTTCTGCAATGTCTGGGAGCTTAGTTTTGGCATGTTTTGCTCTTTTGCACTGCTCTACTATAATCCCGGTCCATTTTCTTATAGTCACAAAATTGCCCAAATTTCCCAATTTTTTTTTTTCTCCTCCAATTGCAATTCCTTTGCTGCTATCTCCATTCCAGCCTGTTTGTAAGCCCTTCCTTTGTGTTTTGGCCTTCAGCGGGGATCAATTTTTGCAAGCTTTGCTGCATGTGCCTGCACTTCATAGCCTATGGGAATATTTTTTCTTTTTTAATTTTAGTTTTTTTCTAAGTGTCCATACCATGTCTTTTCCTTCTTCCCCTCCACGTTGTGTCTTGCTCCTTGACTTTTTTTCCTGCTTCTGCAATGTCTGGGAGCTTAGTTTTGGCATGTTTTGCTCTTTTGCACTGCTCTACTATAATCCCGGTCCATTTTCTTATAGTCACAAAATTGCCCAAATTTCCCAATTTTTTTTTTTTTCTCCTCCAATTGCAATTCCTTTGCTGCTATCTCCATTCCAGCCTGTTTGTAAGCCCTTCCTTTGTGTTTTGGCCTTCAGCGGGGATCAATTTTGGCAAGCTTTGCTGCATGTGCCTGCACTTCATAGCCTATGGGAAAATTTGTTCTTTTTTATTTTATTTTTTTTTAAGTGTCCATACCATGTTCCTCATCTCTTCCCCTCCACCTTGTGTCTTCCTCCTTGCCATTTTGCCCTGCTTTGGCAACGTCTGGGAGCTTAGTTTTGGCATGTTTTGGTCCTTTGCAATGCAGCTCATTTCCTCACCGATCATTTCTTGAAGCCACTAAAAGTGCCAATTTTCTGCATTTTTTTGGCTTTTTTTCAATTGGATTTCATTTGATCCTATCTCCTTTCCAGAGTGTTTGTAAGCCTTTCTTTACAGGTTCGCAAGATTCCGTTTCCTTCCCGAAAGGAAATTTCATTTCCTTTCGGGAAGGGAAACGGAATCTTGTGATTTCAATGGGGACCAAGAGAGGAATCTTTGGTGCGTGTCCCTGCCCTAGATGACATGCCATGACTTTTGATGGCTTTGACTTTGGGAAAGATTTTTTCTTTTTTTTTTTCATTTTTTTTAAGCATCCACGCCATGTCTTTTATATCTTCCCCTCCAAGTTGTGTCTTGCTCCTTGACTTTTTTTCCTGCTTCTTGAATGTCTGGGAGCTTAGTTTTGGCATGTTTTGCTATTTTGCACTGCTCTACTATAATCCCGGTCCATTTTCTTATAGTCACAAAATTGCCCAAATTTCCCAATTTTTTTTTTTTTCTCCTCCAATTGCAATTCCTTTGCTGCTATCTCCATTCCAGCCTGTTTGTAAGCCCTTCCTTTGTGTTTTGGCCTTCAGCGGGGATCAATTTTTGCAAGCTTTGCTGCATGTGCCTGCACTTCATAGCCTATGGGAAAATTTTTTCTTTTTTAATTTTAGGTTTTTTCTAAGTGTCCATACCATGTCTTTTCCTTCTTCCCCTCCACGTTGTGTCTTGCTCCTTGACTTTTTTTCCTGCTTCTGCAATGTCTGGGAGCTTAGTTTTGGCATGTTTTGCTATTTTGCTCTGCTCTACTATAATCCCGGACCATTTTCTTATAGTCACAAAATTGCCCAAATTTCCCAATTTTTTTTTTTTTTTCCTCCAATTGCAATTCCTTTGCTGCTATCTCCATTCCAGCCTGTTTGTAAGTCCTTCCTTTGTGTTTTGGCCTTCATCGGGGATCAATTTTGTCAAGCTTTGCTGCATGTGCCTACGCTTCATAGCCTATGGGAAAATTTTTTCTTTATTATTTTATTTTTTTTAAGTGTCCGTACCATGTTCCTCATATCTTCCCCTCCACCTTGTGTCTTCCTCCTTGCCATTTTGCCCTGCTTTGGCAACGTCTGGGAGCTTAGTTTTGGCATGTTTTGGTCCTTTGCAATGCAGCTCATTTCCTCACCGATCATTTCTTGAAGACACTAAAAGTGCCAATTTTCTGCATTTTTTTGGCTTTTTTTCAATTGGATTTCATTTGATCCTATCTCCTTTCCAGAGCGTTTGTAAGCCTTTCTTTACAGGTTCGCAAGATTCCGTTTCCTTCCCGAAAGGAAATTTCATTTCCTTTCGGGAAGGGAAACGGAATCTTGCGATTTCAATGGGGACCAAGAGAGGAATCTTTGGTGCGTGTCCCTGCCCTAGATGACATGCCATGACTTTTGATGGCTTTGACTTTGGGAAAGATTTTTTCTTTTTTTTTTTCATTTTTTTTAAGCATCCATGCCATGTCTTTTATATCTTCCCCTCCACGTTGTGTCTTCCTCCTTGACTTTTTTTCCTGCTTCTGCAATGTCTGGGAGCTTAGTTTTGGCATGTTTTGCTCTTTTGCACTGCTCTACTATAATCCCGGTCCATTTTCTTATAGTCACAAAATTGCCCAAATTTCCCAATTTTTTTTTTTTTCTCCTCCAATTGCAATTCCTTTGCTGCTATCTCCATTCCAGCCTGTTTGTAAGCCCTTCCTTTGTGTTTTGGCCTTCAGCGGGGATCAATTTTTGCAAGCTTTGCTGCATGTGCCTGCACTTCATAGCCTATGGGAAAATTTTTTCTTTTTTAATTTTAGTTTTTTTCTAAGTGTCCATACCATGTCTTTTCCGTCTTCCTCTCCACGTTGTGTCTTGCTCCTTGACTCTTTTTCCTGCTTCTCCAATGTCTGGGAGCTTAGTTTTGGCATGTTTTTCTATTTTGCACTGCTCTGCTATAATCCCGGTCCATTTTCTTATAGTCACAAAATTGCCCAAATTTCCCAATTTTTTTTTTTTTTCTCCTCCAATTGCAATTCCTTTGCTGCTATCTCCATTCCAGCCTGTTTGTAAGTCCTTCCTTTGTGTTTTGGCCTTCAGCGGGGATCAATTTTGGCAAGCTTTGCTGCATGTGCCTACGCTTCCTAGCCTATGGGAAAATTTGTTCTTTTTTATTTTATTTTTTTTTAAGTGTCCATACCATGTTCCTCATATCTTCCCCTCCACCTTGTGTCTTCCTCCTTGCCATTTTGCCCTGCTTTGGCAACGTCTGGGAGCTTAGTTTTGGCATGTTTTGGTCCTTTGCAATGCAGCTCATTTCCTCACCGATCATTTCTTGAAGACACTAAAAGTGCCAATTTTCTGCATTTTTTTGGCTTTTTTTCAATTGGATTTCATTTGATCCTATCTCCTTTCCAGAGCGTTTGTAAGCCTTTCTTTACAGGTTCGCAAGATTCCGTTTCCTTCCCGAAAGGAAATTTCATTTCCTTTCGGGAAGGGAAACGGAATCTTGCGATTTCAATGGGGACCAAGAGAGGAATCTTTGGTGCATGTCCCTGCCCTAGATGACATGCCATGACTTTTGATGGCTTTGACTTTGGGAAAGATTTTTTCTTTTTTTTTTTCATTTTTTTTAATCATCCATGCCATGTCTTTTATATCTTCCCCTCCACATTGTGTCTTCCTCCTTGACTTTTTTTCCTTCTTCTGCAATGTCTGGGAGCTTAGTTTTGGCATGTTTTGCTCTTTTGCACTGCTCTACTATAATCCCGGTCCATTTTCTTATAGTCACAAAATTGCCCAAATTTCCCAATTTTTTTTTTTTTCTCCTCCAATTGCAATTCCTTTGCTGCTATCTCCATTCCAGCCTGTTTGTAAGCCCTTCCTTTGTGTTTTGGCCTTCAGCGGGGATCAATTTTGGCAAGCTTTGCTGCATGTGCCTGCACTTCATAGCCTATGGGAAAATTTTTTCTTTTTTAATTTTAGTTTTTTTCTAAGTGTCCATACCATGTCTTTTCCGTCTTCCCCTCCATGTTGTGTCTTGCTCCTTGACTTTTTTTCCTGCTTCTGGAATGTCTGGGAGCTTAGTTTTGGCATGTTTTTCTATTTTGCACTGCTCTGCTATAATCCCGGTCCATTTTCTTATAGTCACAAAATTGCCCAAATTTCCCAATTTTTTTTTTTTTCTCCTCCAATTGCAATTCCTTTGCTGCTATCTCCATTCCAGCCTGTTTGTAAGTCCTTCCTTTGTGTTTTGGCCTTCAGCGGGGATCAATTTTGGCAAGCTTTGCTGCATGTGCCTACGCTTCCTAGCCTATGGGAAAATTTGTTCTTTTTTATTTTATTTTTTTTTAAGTGTCCATACCATGTTCCTCATCTCTTCCCCTCCACCTTGTGTCTTCCTCCTTGCCATTTTGCCCTGCTTTGGCAACGTCTGGGAGCTTAGTTTTGGCATGTTTTGGTCCTTTGCAATGCAGCTCATTTCCTCACCGATCATTTCTTGAAGACACTAAAAGTGCCAATTTTCTGCATTTTTTTGGCTTTTTTTCAATTGGATTTCATTTGATCCTATCTCCTTTCCAGAGCGTTTGTAAGCCTTTCTTTACAGGTTCGCAAGATTCCGTTTCCTTCCCGAAAGGAAATTTCATTTCCTTTCGGGAAGGGAAACGGAATCTTGCGATTTCAATGGGGACCAAGAGAGGAATCTTTGGTGCATGTCCCTGCCCTAGATGACATGCCATGACTTTTGATAGCTTTGACTTTGGGAAAGATTTTTTCTTTTTTTTTTTCATTTTTTTTAAGCATCCATGCCATGTCTTTTATATCTTCCCCTCCACATTGTGTCTTCCTCCTTGACTTTTTTTCCTTCTTCTGCAATGTCTGGGAGCTTAGTTTTGGCATGTTTTGCTCTTTTGCACTGCTCTACTATAATCCCGGTCCATTTTCTTATAGTCACAAAATTGCCCAAATTTCCCAATTTTTTTTTTTCTCCTCCAATTGCAATTCCTTTGCTGCTATCTCCATTCCAGCCTGTTTGTAAGCCCTTCCTTTGTGTTTTGGCCTTCAGCGGGGATCAATTTTTGCAAGCTTTGCTGCATGTGCCTGCACTTCATAGCCTATGGGAATATTTTTTCTTTTTTAATTTTAGTTTTTTTCTAAGTGTCCATACCATGTCTTTTCCTTCTTCCCCTCCACGTTGTGTCTTGCTCCTTGACTTTTTTTCCTGCTTCTGCAATGTCTGGGAGCTTAGTTTTGGCATGTTTTGCTCTTTTGCACTGCTCTACTATAATCCCGGTCCATTTTCTTATAGTCACAAAATTGCCCAAATTTCCCAATTTTTTTTTTTTTCTCCTCCAATTGCAATTCCTTTGCTGCTATCTCCATTCCAGCCTGTTTGTAAGCCCTTCCTTTGTGTTTTGGCCTTCAGCGGGGATCAATTTTGGCAAGCTTTGCTGCATGTGCCTGCACTTCATAGCCTATGGGAAAATTTGTTCTTTTTTATTTTATTTTTTTTTAAGTGTCCATACCATGTTCCTCATCTCTTCCCCTCCACCTTGTGTCTTCCTCCTTGCCATTTTGCCCTGCTTTGGCAACGTCTGGGAGCTTAGTTTTGGCATGTTTTGGTCCTTTGCAATGCAGCTCATTTCCTCACCGATCATTTCTTGAAGCCACTAAAAGTGCCAATTTTCTGCATTTTTTTGGCTTTTTTTCAATTGGATTTCATTTGATCCTATCTCCTTTCCAGAGTGTTTGTAAGCCTTTCTTTACAGGTTCGCAAGATTCCGTTTCCTTCCCGAAAGGAAATTTCATTTCCTTTCGGGAAGGGAAACGGAATCTTGTGATTTCAATGGGGACCAAGAGAGGAATCTTTGGTGCGTGTCCCTGCCCTAGATGACATGCCATGACTTTTGATGGCTTTGACTTTGGGAAAGATTTTTTCTTTTTTTTTTTCATTTTTTTTAAGCATCCACGCCATGTCTTTTATATCTTCCCCTCCAAGTTGTGTCTTGCTCCTTGACTTTTTTTCCTGCTTCTTGAATGTCTGGGAGCTTAGTTTTGGCATGTTTTGCTATTTTGCACTGCTCTACTATAATCCCGGTCCATTTTCTTATAGTCACAAAATTGCCCAAATTTCCCAATTTTTTTTTTTTTCTCCTCCAATTGCAATTCCTTTGCTGCTATCTCCATTCCAGCCTGTTTGTAAGCCCTTCCTTTGTGTTTTGGCCTTCAGCGGGGATCAATTTTTGCAAGCTTTGCTGCATGTGCCTGCACTTCATAGCCTATGGGAAAATTTTTTCTTTTTTAATTTTAGGTTTTTTCTAAGTGTCCATACCATGTCTTTTCCTTCTTCCCCTCCACGTTGTGTCTTGCTCCTTGACTTTTTTTCCTGCTTCTGCAATGTCTGGGAGCTTAGTTTTGGCATGTTTTGCTATTTTGCTCTGCTCTACTATAATCCCGGACCATTTTCTTATAGTCACAAAATTGCCCAAATTTCCCAATTTTTTTTTTTTTTTCCTCCAATTGCAATTCCTTTGCTGCTATCTCCATTCCAGCCTGTTTGTAAGTCCTTCCTTTGTGTTTTGGCCTTCATCGGGGATCAATTTTGTCAAGCTTTGCTGCATGTGCCTACGCTTCATAGCCTATGGGAAAATTTTTTCTTTATTATTTTATTTTTTTTAAGTGTCCGTACCATGTTCCTCATATCTTCCCCTCCACCTTGTGTCTTCCTCCTTGCCATTTTGCCCTGCTTTGGCAACGTCTGGGAGCTTAGTTTTGGCATGTTTTGGTCCTTTGCAATGCAGCTCATTTCCTCACCGATCATTTCTTGAAGACACTAAAAGTGCCAATTTTCTGCATTTTTTTGGCTTTTTTTCAATTGGATTTCATTTGATCCTATCTCCTTTCCAGAGCGTTTGTAAGCCTTTCTTTACAGGTTCGCAAGATTCCGTTTCCTTCCCGAAAGGAAATTTCATTTCCTTTCGGGAAGGGAAACGGAATCTTGCGATTTCAATGGGGACCAAGAGAGGAATCTTTGGTGCGTGTCCCTGCCCTAGATGACATGCCATGACTTTTGATGGCTTTGACTTTGGGAAAGATTTTTTCTTTTTTTTTTTCATTTTTTTTATGCATCCACGCCATGTCTTTTATATCTTCCCCTCCACGTTGTGTCTTCCTCCTTGACTTTTTTTCCTGCTTCTGCAATGTCTGGGAGCTAAGTTTTGGCATGTTTTGCTATTTTGCACTGCTCTGCTATAATCCCGGTCCATTTTCTTATAGTCACAAAATTGCCCAAATTTCCCAATTTTTTTTTTTTTCTCCTCCAATTGCAATTCCTTTGCTGCTATCTCCATTCCAGCCTGTTTGTAAGCCCTTCCTTTGTGTTTTGGCCTTCAGCGGGGATCAATTTTGGCAAGCTTTGCTGCATGTGCCTGCACTTCATAGCCTATGGGAAAATTTTTTCTTTTTTAATTTTAGTTTTTTTCTAAGTGTCCATACCATGTCTTTTCCGTCTTCCCCTCCATGTTGTGTCTTGCTCCTTGACTTTTTTTCCTGCTTCTCCAATGTCTGGGAGCTTAGTTTTGGCATGTTTTGCTCTTTTGCACTGCTCTGCTATAATCCCGGTCCATTTTCTTATAGTCACAAAATTGCCCAAATTTCCCAATTTTTTTTTTTTTCTCCTCCAATTGCAATTCCTTTGCTGCTATCTCCATTCCAGCCTGTTTGTAAGCCCTTCCTTTGTGTTTTGGCCTTCAGCGGGGATCAATTTTGGCAAGCTTTGCTGCATGTGCCTGCGCTTCATAGCCTATGGGAAAATTTTTTCTTTTTTAATTTTAGTTTTTTTCTAAGTGTCCATACCATGTCTTTTCCGTCTTCCCCTCCATGTTGTGTCTTGCTCCTTGACTTTTTTTCCTGCTTCTCCAATGTCTGGGAGCTTAGTTTTGGCATGTTTTTCTATTTTGCACTGCTCTGCTATAATCCCGGTCCATTTTCTTATAGTCACAAAATTGCCCAAATTTCCCAATTTTTTTTTTTTTCTCCTCCAATTGCAATTCCTTTGCTGCTATCTCCATTCCAGCCTGTTTGTAAGTCCTTCCTTTGTGTTTTGGCCTTCAGCGGGGATCAATTTTGGCAAGCTTTGCTGCATGTGCCTACGCTTCATAGCCTATGGGAAAATTTGTTCTTTTTTATTTTATTTTTTTTTAAGTGTCCATACCATGTTCCTCATATCTTCCCCTCCACCTTGTGTCTTCCTCCTTGCCATTTTGCCCTGCTTTGGCAACGTCTGGGAGCTTAGTTTTGGCATGTTTTGGTCCTTTGCAATGCAGCTCATTTCCTCACCGATCATTTCTTGAAGCCACTAAAAGTGCCAATTTTCTGCATTTTTTTGGCTTTTTTTCAATTGGATTTCATTTGATCCTATCTCCTTTCCAGAGCGTTTGTAAGCCTTTCTTTACAGGTTCGCAAGATTCCGTTTCCTTCCCGAAAGGAAATTTCATTTCCTTTTGGGAAGGGAAACGGAATCTTGCGATTTCAATGGGGACCAAGAGAGGAATCTTTGGTGCATGTCCCTGCCCTAGATGACATGCCATGACTTTTGATGGCTTTGACTTTGGGAAAGATTTTTTCTTTTTTTTTTTTCATTTTTTTTAAGCATCCATGCCATGTCTTTTATATCTTCCCCTCCACATTGTGTCTTCCTCCTTGACTTTTTTTCCTGCTTCTGCAATGTCTGGGAGCTTAGTTTTGGCATGTTTTGCTATTTTGCACTGCTCTACTATAATCCCGGTCCATTTTCTTATAGTCACAAAATTGCCCAAATTTCCCAATTTTTTTTTTTTTTCTCCTCCAATTGCAATTCCTTTGCTGCTATCTCCATTCCAGCCTGTTTGTAAGCCCTTCCTTTGTGTTTTGGCCTTCAGCGGGGATCAATTTTTGCAAGCTTTGCTGCATGTGCCTGCACTTCATAGCCTATGGGAATATTTTTTCTTTTTTAATTTTAGTTTTTTTCTAAGTGTCCATACCATGTCTTTTCCTTCTTCCCCTCCACGTTGTGTCTTGCTCCTTGACTTTTTTTCCTGCTTCTCCAATGTCTGGGAGCTTAGTTTTGGCATGTTTTGCTCTTTTGCACTGCTCTACTATAATCCCGGTCCATTTTCTTATAGTCACAAAATTGCCCAAATTTCCCAATTTTTTTTTTTTTCTCCTCCAATTGCAATTCCTTTGCTGCTATCTCCATTCCAGCCTGTTTGTAAGCCCTTCCTTTGTGTTTTGGCCTTCAGCGGGGATCAATTTTGGCAAGCTTTGCTGCATGTGCCTGCACTTCATAGCCTATGGGAAAATTTTTTCTTTTTTAATTTTAGTTTTTTTCTAAGTGTCCATACCATGTCTTTTCCGTCTTCCCCTCCATGTTGTGTCTTGCTCCTTGACTTTTTTTCCTGCTTCTCCAATGTCTGGGAGCTTAGTTTTGGCATGTTTTTCTATTTTGCACTGCTCTGCTATAATCCCGGTCCATTTTCTTATAGTCACAAAATTGCCCAAATTTCCCAATTTTTTTTTTTTTCTCCTCCAATTGCAATTCCTTTGCTGCTATCTCCATTCCAGCCTGTTTGTAAGTCCTTCCTTTGTGTTTTGGCCTTCAGCGGGGATCAATTTTGGCAAGCTTTGCTGCATGTGCCTACGCTTCCTAGCCTATGGGAAAATTTGTTCTTTTTTATTTTATTTTTTTTTAAGTGTCCATACCATGTTCCTCATATCTTCCCCTCCACCTTGTGTCTTCCTCCTTGCCATTTTGCCCTGCTTTGGCAACGTCTGGGAGCTTAGTTTTGGCATGTTTTGGTCCTTTGCAATGCAGCTCATTTCCTCACCGATCATTTCTTGAAGACACTAAAAGTGCCAATTTTCTGCATTTTTTTGGCTTTTTTTCAATTGGATTTCATTTGATCCTATCTCCTTTCCAGAGCGTTTGTAAGCCTTTCTTTACAGGTTCGCAAGATTCCGTTTCCTTCCCGAAAGGAAATTTCATTTCCTTTCGGGAAGGGAAACGGAATCTTGCGATTTCAATGGGGACCAAGAGAGGAATCTTTGGTGCATGTCCCTGCCCTAGATGACATGCCATGACTTTTGATGGCTTTGACTTTGGGAAAGATTTTTTCTTTTTTTTTTTCATTTTTTTTAATCATCCATGCCATGTCTTTTATATCTTCCCCTCCACATTGTGTCTTCCTCCTTGACTTTTTTTCCTTCTTCTGCAATGTCTGGGAGCTTAGTTTTGGCATGTTTTGCTCTTTTGCACTGCTCTACTATAATCCCGGTCCATTTTCTTATAGTCACAAAATTGCCCAAATTTCCCAATTTTTTTTTTTTTCTCCTCCAATTGCAATTCCTTTGCTGCTATCTCCATTCCAGCCTGTTTGTAAGCCCTTCCTTTGTGTTTTGGCCTTCAGCGGGGATCAATTTTGGCAAGCTTTGCTGCATGTGCCTGCACTTCATAGCCTATGGGAAAATTTTTTCTTTTTTAATTTTAGTTTTTTTCTAAGTGTCCATACCATGTCTTTTCCGTCTTCCCCTCCATGTTGTGTCTTGCTCCTTGACTTTTTTTCCTGCTTCTCCAATGTCTGGGAGCTTAGTTTTGGCATGTTTTTCTATTTTGCACTGCTCTGCTATAATCCCGGTCCATTTTCTTATAGTCACAAAATTGCCCAAATTTCCCAATTTTTTTTTTTTTCTCCTCCAATTGCAATTCCTTTGCTGCTATCTCCATTCCAGCCTGTTTGTAAGTCCTTCCTTTGTGTTTTGGCCTTCAGCGGGGATCAATTTTGGCAAGCTTTGCTGCATGTGCCTACGCTTCATAGCCTATGGGAAAATTTGTTCTTTTTTATTTTATTTTTTTTTAAGTGTCCATACCATGTTCCTCATCTCTTCCCCTCCACCTTGTGTCTTCCTCCTTGCCATTTTGCCCTGCTTTGGCAACGTCTGGGAGCTTAGTTTTGGCATGTTTTGGTCCTTTGCAATGCAGCTCATTTCCTCACCGATCATTTCTTGAAGACACTAAAAGTGCCAATTTTCTGCATTTTTTTGGCTTTTTTTCAATTGGATTTCATTTGATCCTATCTCCTTTCCAGAGCGTTTGTAAGCCTTTCTTTACAGGTTCGCAAGATTCCGTTTCCTTCCCGAAAGGAAATTTCATTTCCTTTCGGGAAGGGAAACGGAATCTTGCGATTTCAATGGGGACCAAGAGAGGAATCTTTGGTGCATGTCCCTGCCCTAGATGACATGCCATGACTTTTGATAGCTTTGACTTTGGGAAAGATTTTTTCTTTTTTTTTTCATTTTTTTTAAGCATCCATGCCATGTCTTTTATATCTTCCCCTCCACATTGTGTCTTCCTCCTTGACTTTTTTTCCTTCTTCTGCAATGTCTGGGAGCTTAGTTTTGGCATGTTTTGCTCTTTTGCACTGCTCTACTATAATCCCGGTCCATTTTCTTATAGTCACAAAATTGCCCAAATTTCCCAATTTTTTTTTTTTCTCCTCCAATTGCAATTCCTTTGCTGCTATCTCCATTCCAGCCTGTTTGTAAGCCCTTCCTTTGTGTTTTGGCCTTCAGCGGGGATCAATTTTTGCAAGCTTTGCTGCATGTGCCTGCACTTCATAGCCTATGGGAATATTTTTTCTTTTTTAATTTTAGTTTTTTTCTAAGTGTCCATACCATGTCTTTTCCTTCTTCCCCTCCACGTTGTGTCTTGCTCCTTGACTTTTTTTCCTGCTTCTCCAATGTCTGGGAGCTTAGTTTTGGCATGTTTTGCTCTTTTGCACTGCTCTACTATAATCCCGGTCCATTTTCTTATAGTCACAAAATTGCCCAAATTTCCCAATTTTTTTTTTTTTCTCCTCCAATTGCAATTCCTTTGCTGCTATCTCCATTCCAGCCTGTTTGTAAGCCCTTCCTTTGTGTTTTGGCCTTCAGCGGGGATCAATTTTGGCAAGCTTTGCTGCATGTGCCTGCACTTCATAGCCTATGGGAAAATTTGTTCTTTTTTATTTTATTTTTTTTTAAGTGTCCATACCATGTTCCTCATCTCTTCCCCTCCACCTTGTGTCTTCCTCCTTGCCATTTTGCCCTGCTTTGGCAACGTCTGGGAGCTTAGTTTTGGCATGTTTTGGTCCTTTGCAATGCAGCTCATTTCCTCACCGATCATTTCTTGAAGCCACTAAAAGTGCCAATTTTCTGCATTTTTTTGGCTTTTTTTCAATTGGATTTCATTTGATCCTATCTCCTTTCCAGAGTGTTTGTAAGCCTTTCTTTACAGGTTCGCAAGATTCCGTTTCCTTCCCGAAAGGAAATTTCATTTCCTTTCGGGAAGGGAAACGGAATCTTGTGATTTCAATGGGGACCAAGAGAGGAATCTTTGGTGCGTGTCCCTGCCCTAGATGACATGCCATGACTTTTGATGGCTTTGACTTTGGGAAAGATTTTTTCTTTTTTTTTTTCATTTTTTTTAAGCATCCACGCCATGTCTTTTATATCTTCCCCTCCAAGTTGTGTCTTGCTCCTTGACTTTTTTTCCTGCTTCTTGAATGTCTGGGAGCTTAGTTTTGGCATGTTTTGCTATTTTGCACTGCTCTACTATAATCCCGGTCCATTTTCTTATAGTCACAAAATTGCCCAAATTTCCCAATTTTTTTTTTTTTTCTCCTCCAATTGCAATTCCTTTGCTGCTATCTCCATTCCAGCCTGTTTGTAAGCCCTTCCTTTGTGTTTTGGCCTTCAGCGGGGATCAATTTTTGCAAGCTTTGCTGCATGTGCCTGCACTTCATAGCCTATGGGAAAATTTTTTCTTTTTTAATTTTAGGTTTTTTCTAAGTGTCCATACCATGTCTTTTCCTTCTTCCCCTCCACGTTGTGTCTTGCTCCTTGACTTTTTTTCCTGCTTCTGCAATGTCTGGGAGCTTAGTTTTGGCATGTTTTGCTATTTTGCTCTGCTCTACTATAATCCCGGACCATTTTCTTATAGTCACAAAATTGCCCAAATTTCCCAATTTTTTTTTTTTTTTTCCTCCAATTGCAATTCCTTTGCTGCTATCTCCATTCCAGCCTGTTTGTAAGTCCTTCCTTTGTGTTTTGGCCTTCATCGGGGATCAATTTTGTCAAGCTTTGCTGCATGTGCCTACGCTTCATAGCCTATGGGAAAATTTTTTCTTTATTATTTTATTTTTTTTAAGTGTCCGTACCATGTTCCTCATATCTTCCCCTCCACCTTGTGTCTTCCTCCTTGCCATTTTGCCCTGCTTTGGCAACGTCTGGGAGCTTAGTTTTGGCATGTTTTGGTCCTTTGCAATGCAGCTCATTTCCTCACCGATCATTTCTTGAAGACACTAAAAGTGCCAATTTTCTGCATTTTTTTGGCTTTTTTTCAATTGGATTTCATTTGATCCTATCTCCTTTCCAGAGCGTTTGTAAGCCTTTCTTTACAGGTTCGCAAGATTCCGTTTCCTTCCCGAAAGGAAATTTCATTTCCTTTCGGGAAGGGAAACGGAATCTTGCGATTTCAATGGGGACCAAGAGAGGAATCTTTGGTGCGTGTCCCTGCCCTAGATGACATGCCATGACTTTTGATGGCTTTGACTTTGGGAAAGATTTTTTCTTTTTTTTTTTCATTTTTTTTAAGCATCCATGCCATGTCTTTTATATCTTCCCCTCCACGTTGTGTCTTCCTCCTTGACTTTTTTTCCTGCTTCTGCAATGTCTGGGAGCTTAGTTTTGGCATGTTTTGCTCTTTTGCACTGCTCTACTATAATCCCGGTCCATTTTCTTATAGTCACAAAATTGCCCAAATTTCCCAATTTTTTTTTTTTTCTCCTCCAATTGCAATTCCTTTGCTGCTATCTCCATTCCAGCCTGTTTGTAAGCCCTTCCTTTGTGTTTTGGCCTTCAGCGGGGATCAATTTTTGCAAGCTTTGCTGCATGTGCCTGCACTTCATAGCCTATGGGAAAATTTTTTCTTTTTTAATTTTAGTTTTTTTCTAAGTGTCCATACCATGTCTTTTCCGTCTTCCTCTCCACGTTGTGTCTTGCTCCTTGACTCTTTTTCCTGCTTCTCCAATGTCTGGGAGCTTAGTTTTGGCATGTTTTTCTATTTTGCACTGCTCTGCTATAATCCCGGTCCATTTTCTTATAGTCACAAAATTGCCCAAATTTCCCAATTTTTTTTTTTTTCTCCTCCAATTGCAATTCCTTTGCTGCTATCTCCATTCCAGCCTGTTTGTAAGTCCTTCCTTTGTGTTTTGGCCTTCAGCGGGGATCAATTTTGGCAAGCTTTGCTGCATGTGCCTACGCTTCATAGCCTATGGGAAAATTTGTTCTTTTTTATTTTATTTTTTTTTAAGTGTCCATACCATGTTCCTCATCTCTTCCCCTCCACCTTGTGTCTTCCTCCTTGCCATTTTGCCCTGCTTTGGCAACGTCTGGGAGCTTAGTTTTGGCATGTTTTGGTCCTTTGCAATGCAGCTCATTTCCTCACCGATCATTTCTTGAAGACACTAAAAGTGCCAATTTTCTGCATTTTTTTGGCTTTTTTTCAATTGGATTTCATTTGATCCTATCTCCTTTCCAGAGTGTTTGTAAGCCTTTCTTTACAGGTTCGCAAGATTCCGTTTCCTTCCTGAAAGGAAATTTCATTTCCTTTCGGGAAGGGAAACGGAATCTTGCGATTTCAATGGGGACCAAGAGAGGAATCTTTGGTGCATGTCCCTGCCCTAGATGACATGCCATGACTTTTGATGGCTTTGACTTTGGGAAAGATTTTTTCTTTTTTTTTTCATTTTTTTTAAGCATCCACGCCATGTCTTTTATATCTTCCCCTCCAAGTTGTGTCTTGCTCCTTGACTTTTTTTCCTGCTTCTTGAATGTCTGGGAGCTTAGTTTTGGCATGTTTTGCTATTTTGCACTGCTCTGCTATAATCCCGGTCCATTTTCTTATAGTCACAAAATTGCCCAAATTTCCCAATTTTTTTTTTTTTCTCCTCCAATTGCAATTCCTTTGCTGCTATCTCCATTCCAGCCTGTTTGTAAGTCCTTCCTTTTTCTTTTGGCCTTCAGCGGGGATCGATTTTGGCAAGCTTTGCTGCATGTGCCTACACTTCATATCCTATGGGAACATTTGTTCTTTTTTATTTATTTTTTTTTAAGTGTCCATACCATGTTCCTCATATCTTCCCCTCCACCTTGTGTCTTCCTCCTTGCCATTTTGCCCTGCTTTGGCAACGTCTGGGAGCTTAGTTTTGGCATGTTTTGGTCCTTTGCAATGCAGCTCATTTCCTCACCGATCATTTCTTGAAGCCACTAAAAGTGCCAATTTTCTGCATTTTTTTGGCTTTTTTTCAATTGGATTTCATTTGATCCTATCTCCTTTCCAGAGCGTTTGTAAGCCTTTCTTTACAGGTTCGCAAGATTCCGTTTCCTTCCCGAAAGGAAATTTCATTTCCTTTCGGGAAGGGAAACGGAATCTTGCGATTTCAATGTCCTATATATGTAGTTCCTGGTTCAAATCTCTCTATGGGATCTGCTTATTGGTGGAACACAATATTGCAACATATAATACTGTCTGTTCATGTTTAAATATGATTTGCTGTTACACTTAATATATTTTTGGTATTTCCATCCGACCTGAGCAACTATTTCGGCAGAATCACAGATTTTTCTACTGGTTGAATTGTATTTTCTTTTTGTCTTATGTTTGACAAACTCATTTTGTGTTCTAGAACCTCTTTCTGCAACCTTTTCCAGCTGGGTTGCAGCTTCAAAGGAATTCGTGCAATCTCTGTTCTTTCATCCTGCTTGTTAATGGAAAATTACCCTCTGGAGGATCTCACTTGCGCGTCTTTTTGTTCTGCTACACTAATACTTATTCTGTCAGGAAGGTTTTCCAGTCACTGGATCCATGCTGCAGTGCTTCCATCTGAACATCATTTCCACATATTTCTTCTGAGATGTACCTGATGTTATTTGCTTGTTTTCTGTTCCAGATTGAGCATTACTCATTTAATTGTTTTCCTTCTACAATTTCAGATTTTACCTGTTTCAATATTTGTATCGAGATCAAAATTATTCTGATTATATCTTCAAGTCCAAACTCCTACTTTTCTATCCTTTCTAAAGAAAGCGCCTCTCTTCAATTTTCTTTATTCTTACTGAATATTCAGAGATAATGCTAACACAATTCTATTTCATTAACTAATTCTTTTAGTAATTTGCAACATGTTTTAGTGCACCCGTCATGACAGATAGAACACAAATGCCTCAGTTCCTTTATTTTAGTTTGCTGTCTGAATAACAATACTAGTAATTCAAATTATATGCTTTTACATTAATATTTCACTATTAATTTAATCTATCATGTCTCTGGTATAATAGTTGAGTTATTTTAATCCTATATCTAGATTGCCTAGTCTTACAATTTTCCTCAAACATCCTTTGGTATCTTTGCCCATCAGGAAATCGTCACTTCTTTCTGCATGATATGTCTTGGAAACACCACACTTACAATATTCTCATGCAGGGACATTGGCTTTCTTTCATTCCTTTTGTACTATGCTTTCTTATGAATAGGAAAACAGCTTAAAATGCTTTAAAAATATCTAATTTCCATGTAAATTGCCTACAATATTGTTTGCTCAAAGGATGCAATTCTCATCATTTGATTGATAGAAGGCCAGTAGCAAATCTCATTTCAATTTGTCAACTATTTTGGTATTTGGCACAATCAGACTGCTGGCTAAAAACACCTTCTGCATCCCTTCTTTGGAGACAGGTAATGATGACAGACTTACTCACACAACAGCCTTTCACCCAGGAGGATTCTGAAAATATTGCAGAGAACATGGTTTAAATAGCATTTGCAGTTTTGGATTGTTTCATTTACCACAATGAAGAGAACTATGGCAACTGTTTAAGAATCTCACTCCAGGAATAAATAATATAATATATAAAGAAACACAAGAATTCTGTGTTTTAGTGAGCAAAAACATAGAAAATTTGAAAAATCTGGTACCATGTTAACAAGGATATTCTAAAGAATTAATTAAATTTTATAACCTTTTATTTTCTGGCATGAATCAAAGGCAGTATTGCAGGTGTTGAGAGGCAATGAAAATCAAGTACTGAAACAATAGTCACAGGTTATTCTGAAATATTCAGCTTTAATTATTTAGAAATAATCATGTTGACTTGTGTGAGTACTGCCATAATCTTAAAGAGAGACATCATCAGAGAATCCACAGGTACAAAATAGTAATGAAAATAAATCTGTCCCCTAGGGCTTTGCACTTTTTTGGGCAACCTTGAAAAAGATGGGTGAGTGTTACATAAAAGAGTATGTATACAAAACCAGCTTTCATTTCCACATAAGTTTTATTTTCAAGAAATCCTGTTCTTGAAACAGCAAGACAACACCACTTCCTCCTACTTCACCTGAAAAAGAAAAAAAAATCCAAAATCCAACCAAGGAGTTTATCAGAGTTATTTTAGAACCATATAAGAGCCAGTGGTCTACATGAGGTAGAAAAAATTGGTGGAGATGACCTGAGAGAAATAACAGCAAGAACACAAAGTCCTGAGTTCTCAGAGAGAAAGGCCAAGGGCAGTCACCTTTGAATTGAGAGGTGGAATTGGATTTCTCCAAGTATCCTAGGTAATCCACAAAGTGTCACAAGAGCACTGATACTAGAAGTCAGCTGATACCATTAGAAATCTCATGGAAATGGAAGCCTGCTCACTAACTCAGCTTCCTATACAATTAAAAAAAAATCCAACATGTCAGTGATATCATGGGAAGACAACATGTTTCAACTTTGTACCAATATATCCTGGTTAGCCAGGTTCAGAGATTTTGAAATAAAATACTTCTTTATAGATGACAACTGTGACAATATTTTTACAGTGATTTTGCACAGAACCACAGAGGATAGATTCTCTTGAAAACTTATTTCCTCACAAAGTTTGAAATATTTGGAGGGTTTCAAAAAGCTTACACTACTATAAAAAATTATTAAAACAAAAAAGAAAATAAAAAAGAAAAAAGCAAAAGCATGTATTAAGGATGAAGAAATATTTAATTTTCTTTGGATGTTGATATGTTCACCATGTGGGATGGAGGGCAGGCACTGTGGGACATTGATCACACCCTTGGTGCTGCGGTGATTATTAGTCCTAATTATTTCAGAAAAATTACCACATCTTTTGTCCAGAAGAAGAAAAGGGAGAGTAATCACACATTAGACCCAAATCTAGTTGGATATTAAAAATGGAATAGTCAAAAAGTATGGTTAACCCATGCTGTTTATAGGTCCTTTCTTTCTATTACAAAATTGTGGTACCTCCTATTGTGATTACTATTACCCCAGTGGGTTTACTCAGCTTCTCCAGGCACTGCATTCAGTATGATAAATTTTTAGACTGTGCCCTTTCATTGGGTCTGCTGATGGAGAAATTCCAGCAGCCCCCTTCTGAGGGTTTTTTGTAAAAGAGTAATGGTTGCCTTCTTGAAGGAAAAAAAAAAGACTTATTTAAAAATGTCTGTTCTTGTAAACCAGTCCAGCAAGAGCCAAAGGCAGGGGTGAGCAGATGACCAAACCAATTTTCAGAAGCCTTTATGGATGAAAACACTGTGTTACAATGGACATGAATGCAAATTATAACTCCTAATTATTCTACATTGCCCTGAACAAGGGAGATAAAGCAAGATTTTTTAAATTCAGATTAGTATTCTACCACTCAAAATTTGTGTTTCATGACTATAATGTAACTAAATATTTCTGCAGTGTTTATGTAAATGAAAGAAAAAACATAACACAGAAAAAAATCCCTTAAAAATGGCAAAAAAATCTTGCAACTAGTGGTGGAATGGAAAGTACAGAAAAAAGGGAAAGAATGAACTCTTTTTAAGACTGAAGAATGCAGGAATATAAATTTGTGGATATAACCAGCCATCTTGAGTCATTGCAGTTCTTTGATAGTGCAAGAATTAAAAAGTATGTGCCGTGTCTTTTCAGGGTGGAGGTTCATGTGTGAATCATTACCACTTCCCTGGCAGGGAGGTGGAGTAGCTCTGCCCATCGCCTTCTGATTTACCCTGCACAGGCTACGTGGAGGCAGAGCTGCCCTGACCAAGGTGACCTCTAACATGACATATGGTCCTCAAGCTTGGGAAACACAGTCAATGAGAATTAGAGTAGAACATGAGCCTTTGGTGATGGGGTTGCTGACAAAAACATGTATTCTCATGCTAGCCTTCATCTTCACATTTTTGCAAGGCAAATGCACCTGAGAGAAAAGATTTTTTTTTTCTCCAGGATGTTACCAGGGCTCCCTTTCCAATACCAGTTACTGGAAGGTTACTTCCTGCTTTTATGTCATACACAGATTATCAATGTTCAGAATTCAACTTCAAAATATTAAAAGGGACCACTCATAGAGTTTCATAACAAATACTTATATGTAGAGGTATGAATTTTCATGTATTAGCCTGAAGGAAAAGTTCTTTGCTTGGTCCACGGTTAGACTAAGAATTACCTGGCATTCCTTATGCATGTGAAAATTATTTTAGCAAGAAACTTTGAAGTATTTGAGCAATAGGATGACACCGTATAAAAAAAGCACATTATTAAAGTATGTGCACTAGGAACTGTTATGCTGTAACTCAAGGAACTTGATATCTTTCCTGAAGTTATATTAAAATCCTAATAGATTTGGACACTCTTCTTCAGTTCTACTACTCTATTGGACTTCAGTTAAGACTTTAGAATATGTGAAAAATAAAAGTGCAATATATACATTTTGGAAGAGATACGAAATCCATTCCAAGTTAGATACAAGATTAATTGTACTGCTCTTTTTTCTTCTACAGCAAAGTGAACTATTTTTTATTATACTGGTATTGTTAGGTAGGAATATATGAAATTTGAAACGAAGTAGTCTGAAGTTGGGTTTGTTTTTTGGTTTGTTTCTTTGATTTTTTTTGTCTGAGATAATATTAAAATGCCCTGAGGGTTTTATGATGCGTGTACCAGAAAGATTCACTGAATTGCTAATGACCTGGTGGGTCAGTGTTTCTGAAGGCAGACTTGCTTTAAAGCAGAGGCTGTGACTGACTTACTGAACACTGAGTGGAAAAAGGTATGAAATGAGCAGAGAGCATTTCTGAGCAAAAGTAAATCCCTTCTACTTTACACAAAATAAAGTTAAAAGTCTATTAAAAATGTAAAGATTTCATCATCTTGAAGGGATTCAAGACTATAGAGGAGATTTTTCTGATTGCTCTTTTCTCAGAAAGACCACATAAAAAGTGATGCTTACACACAGGATTCGTAAGGGAAGATGCTGAAAAAAGGACACAAAATTCACCCTCTCTGCATAAGTGTCAAATGGTAATAGCTGACAAAGTAAATGAAATGTAACATGGACACCTACAGACTCATAGGTAAGACAAGGTGACTCGTGCTGTGACATGAATAAATAGCTGAAACAATGCACATTTCCTGTCCCCTGAGATGTCACCTTGTCTGGCACACTTCTGGCCCCAGTCCTGGTTCTGCTGAAGTCACTGTTCTGCCCTGAAGTTCTGAAGTGTGCTGAAGTGACTTTTCTGCCCTGTTCTGATCTGAACTTCTGCCCTGTCACTGCTACACCACACATGTTTGAATTACAAGGTTTGAGTACAAAGTCTTTCGCAACAAACTCCTATAAGTCTGTACAGAAGTCCCTGTAAAATCTGACTGGTGTGACAGCCAGCTGGGAGGCACATGCAGGAATAAACATCTTGGGAATTCAAAATAGGCAAAACAATAATTAAAGAGGAAGAATAGGACAGCTAAATTTTCACCAGGATGTTTTGCTCATATATTCCCATTTCTCAACTTCTCTTGGTAGAAATACAGATGCCTCAGGAAGATTCTTCCTGAAGATCATTCTCTTTCCTTTATTTCCACTAGAAGGAAATTTAATTGTTATTTCTTGAATTTATTTATTTTTTTTAGTAGTTAGCCAAGAGAATATGAATATATATATATATGTATAGATATGTATGTATATATATCTATAATCTGCATCTGTTAAGGAGCAGAGATGGAATGATGGGCATTTATAAGGCAAAAATCTATATATAGGAAGCACGAGAGCTCAGATATTTAATGGAAATCTGGATATCTTCCAATATAAATAGATTTTAGCATCATCTGGCTTTCTCATCCTCTTTGCAGTAGATTTTTATCCTGTCTCTTTTTTTCTTTTAAGTTCATGGATTTCAGTTAACAATAAATTACATTATGCACAATGCAAGTTGTGTATACTAACATATTACTGTAATTTTAAAATGCTATATTAGATTTATTTAGCATAATAATAGAAATTTTCTTTTCCCAACTGTAAAATAGAGTTTTTTACCAAAGACATATTAAGCATGTAATTCCAAACAATAAGAAAAAAAAATTGGAAAAGTTTGAAGAACATTTTATCTAAAAGAAAAATATAAAAATTGTAGAAATTCCTATCCATCCCTATCCTTGCAATACTTATTTATATTTCTTCTAATTCAGTTCAAGCATCACCTTTTGATTTCAGCAGTGAACTGGATTGCTCTTGCCAGCCATGCAGGGTGGTTTCATAACTCTGCATGTCCTTACACTACCAATGTCATGTGTGTGTGTGTTTGTGTGTGTATAACACTTACATAAGTAGTTTTTCTATTCTATCCCTAATCTCTTTAAAGCCTTATCAGGATAATTTGAAATTCTGACATTTTTATGTGGGAATCTCATAGATGACTGCGGAGATGAAGCATGAAAATAAAATAAAAGCTGGAGTTGCAGGATCAATACACAAGACAAACATATCTTGGGAATGGATATCAATTCCATTAAAGAAACATGCTGCAAGTCAAAGTCAAAGGTTTTTCTACCTATAACATGTGGATTATAATGAATAAGCTTTTGTTTGAAAAAAACAACCAACCAAACAACAACAACAACAATAAAACAACAACATAACAAAAACCAAAAACCCCTCAGACTATTATCAAGGCAGAAATGACCTGGCTGTCATTCTTGCCATCGCTGTGATGGATGTGATCTGGTAGTAATGGAGTAGAGCTTCAACTGAATGACTTGTGCAAGACTTTTGGTGCACGTGTGCAGCTGTGTGTTTTGCTATGACCTTTCAAATGTTTTGAAACTGAAGTTATCTATTATGAGCAGAGAGCTGACCAACTTCTTATAGGCAGCTTTGTAGTCAAGAAGGATCCAGAGCCCAGTGACAGGGTCAGCAAAGAGGATCAGCCCAAAGTGGGCATGGCTGCGGACAGGGACCCTCCCACATCTCCGTGCACCTCTGTGCCTGCCCCTCTGGCACCAGTGCAGCCTTCACCAGGTGTTTGGCTGAAACCAGCAGGAGCCATCTGCTGAAAACCAAGGACAAGGCATTTCATGTGCCCACTGGCTTTTCCATCCACATCCTGCTGGCAGCCTGGGAAAGGTTATGAGCCACCTTTCAGCTTAACAGTGATGGTTTCACAATGCACAAGCACTTGATATTATTTCAAAATGTTATACAAAGGTGGAAAAATAAAGGACAGATTACATGTTAGAAAACACCTTTCTAACCATCTGTATGTTTATATGTATATATAAATGTATTTGTATAAATCTATGCATGTATGTAGGTATATACGTGCAGAGGTATAAATATTGGTAATATTTCACATCTCTGCCTTAACTGGAGAGGGCAAAGAAATTTTCCAGAACATCAGCCAGTTGAGTGAGACTACATAATAATCCAAATTACTTTCCACAGCTTTCATCTCAGTGACTCAGAACAGCCCACTGGATGGAATCACTACAAAGGTACACGGTCAGATACTTTTCCCTGTGGAAAAATTCAATACCATCCTTCTCTGGTATTACCTTCAATTATTTGATGAGGCAGTTTAAAGAAATAGATAAAACAATGAAGCAATGTTTCCTATTAAAAAAAAAAAAAGAAGAAAACAATTTATCCCTTTTCCATTCAATTGAATAAAGAAAAATATGAAGTAGAGCTTGCTATAATTTGAAAGGTGCCTTAAAACTGACAGGATACGAAGTAATTTTTGCAACTCTATTAGAAGCAAAGCTAAGGAATCAGTAACAGACCCTATAGATATTAAAACAAGAATAAAATTATAAATTTCCAAGCATTTTACCTATATTTAAAAGCAAGCAGGCACATACATCAGAAAATGGGAGCTCAATGTTTATGCCACATTTAAAGGCCCAGAAATTTCTCACTCAAAAGACACCTGGGAAAAAAAGAATTTATATTCATTAAAAGATAAAATCTTTAAAAAGTTTTTTAAAGTTTTTAAAAACTTTGCTGGATCCTTCAAGTAAAGTTCCACTGATTGTCATCCAGTTCTGGAGATGGGGGAGCTCCTGCTCCAGCCTGCCCAGGGACAGGTTTTGCCCTGCAGGAAGGGTCTGTGCAAATCCTGCTACCTCCAAATACAAAGTAATTTCTGTGTCTGACACTGAGGTGTTATAATACAATGAGTTAGAAAATTAGGATAAAGTAAAAATTTTCCTACTTTCTCCCCTTCTTTCCTGATAATTAGAGATATTATCACTTAATTAGTACTATTAGTGCTTCATTAGCACATATTCATTCACCCACGCCTTCCAAGAGTATGTTATCTTTTTCTTTCTTTCTTTTTCTACCTTTCTTCCACAGTGACTCTTGCCTTCGTTTCTGAAATGCTAAGTTATTTTGCTGCATTTTGCAGGAAGATGTTGAAAAGATGTCATCATTAAAGAGTTACCTACCAAGAACAACAAATATTTCAATTTCCTTTATAAACACAGCTCAAGTTGCATAAAGAAAGATACTTTCCCTTCCTCCTATAAAACAAATATTTGATATCTATTTTGCTTTGTTTGCTTTCTTTTTTGTTGTCTTTCTCATTCTAAAACAAATATCAGTCAGTTTTGCTTGCCACTGATACAACAACAAACAGTGTTATTAATATAAAAATGGTCCCTTGATTCATTTACAGCATGCCAGAGGAAAAACAAACAAACAGAAAACCTTAAAACAATCCCCACCAAGACCCACAAAGGAGTAAACAAATAGATCTTGTTCTGATGAAATGATCCATAACATGCTAAAACCTGCTTCAGGCTAAAACCAATCAACATTTCATTAACACCTTCTGCTAATCAATAGATGATACCAATGAACAGTAATTTATCCCAGTCATAGCAAAAGAATGAACAGAAAACCCAAACACAGACTTGCTGAAGTGGGAGCTGTATTAAGAAAAACTTGAAAAGGAGCTCCTGGGCCTGCCTTATTTCCAACTTGATTCTGTTATTTCCATGGCATTCCTCTCAGGATGTGTGGTGGATTGTAGTTTGGCTCCAGTTGTGAAACATGCAGATGCAGGCCAAGATTGAGCTGCACCATTATTAGTACTCATCTTCATTTCTGCTGCTGTCACTGGCACCATGGAGGCTTTTGTGAGCCCTTACCCTGCAGCTGGCGCCGAGAGGGAGCCAGGTCTCCTGCAACCTGCTGCAGCTCTGGCATCTGCTGAAGTGACCTGCTGAGCTCCAATGAGGGGCAGGGCTGAGACAAGAAACCCCAAAGCAGCCAGACCTCTCCTGCCTGCATGGGCAGCACCAGTGGGGCAGTGGCACCCTTTTCCTGCCCCCTGTGTGCCTGACTGCTGTGGAAAGTGATGGCTATCCCTGCCTATTGAAACAAGGAATGGTACCAAAATCTAAATGTAGGTGGTAATAAATGCATGTAAGAGAGAATACAGAATCTCCCTGAGGAGCTCCCCCTTCTCCAGAGCTGGATCACAACCACTGGAACTTTACCTGAAGGATCCAACTTTTTATCTTTTAAGAAGTCTCAATACATGTAAGAGAGAATACAGGGAATACTTGATCTCTTTCTCTTTAAAGTACTTGAGACATGTTAAAGCATTCAGAAGGCAAGATATAATTTTCTGTAGGAAACCCACTTTGTGAGATAAAAATGGTGAAAGTATATATAATTTTCAGTGAAAGTATAGCTGTCTGATCTGGAGTCCATTTCAAGCTAACGCCTTCACGCTGAAAAAGAAAATCCCTGCCTTTCACATGCCATCTCTGATGGTAATTTTTGTCTCTTACAAGTTTTTAGCAAAGTGGAATTTGGCAGTGAAAGAATGTCATGCATCTTCCAAGAGGCAAGATAGCAAAGAAAAGGAAAAACCTATGAAGAAGCTTTAGAGCTTATTTTATTACAAGTCATAATGATAAGAACTTTCCCCTAGAGGCCCCCAGAGAGTCCATCAGTGAGACTTTTTAATGTATAAGTCCAGTAGAAAAAAATAACATCATTTCAGGCAAAGTGAAATAATAACTGATTTTTGTCTTGGATTCCCCACTGTACAACCTACACTAGAAAACATTTCAAGTATTAAATAAGGGAATAGTATAAAGACATCTAGAGAAGAAATATTCTTTGATCTTTCAAGAAATCATGTTCCAAGGTAGTAATAGAACTTCAAATACAGTGGTTATTTTTTTTTTCTTTTCACACCTCTGTTTTATCTAGAAGACTTGCTTACTCCATTCTGTAATTTTCTTCCTCTTTTCTTCTTCATAAAGCCCCCAAATAAACAAACAAACAACTCCCCCCCACAAAAAAAAAAAGAAATAAAGCTTTCAGTAATGCAGCTTTCAGTGAGTTAACAGAAGTTGCAGTTTAGTTGAGTAGGGTGAGGTGAAATATTATTAAAAAAACATAGGAACTCTACCATTTTTCATTTTCTTTTTCATTAAAAGAACATTTTTTAAACAGCACATCAAGAATTGCAGTTCTGTAAGGGTAAATATAAACATCTAGCCATGGCATCAAGTTTCAAGGTCCTCATTCTTGGCAGAATAATTTTTTTCTCAGTTTTGTGGTGTTGCTTGACACCTTCCAGATGCTGAAGCACCTGGTTTGCTAGAGAGACCTGATGGAAACAATTAAAAGCATGACAGAACACCCAAAAAGGAAAGGAGGAATTAATAATTAATTTTTAAATCCCAAATGACTGAGATGGAAACTGCTTTGCAGTATTTGAGGTGAAAGAAAATACATTAGAAGTGGAAAAATGCCACAAAGGGTTGAAAATGCTGCTCAGCTTCACATACAGCATTATCCATTAAATGACAGTGCATACACATATAAATGTTATATGCAGAACTTTACATAATGTCCTTAATGGCTAAAGAATGCCTTCCTGTATCAAGTCATAGAAATGTATTTCGTTTCTGTTACTTTGAGGTATGAATGTAACAAATGTAACTATAATTACTTACTGATATTAGTGTGATTTTAACCTTTCAAAAGAAAAGAAATAAAAATTAGCTAGGGGGCCATTCTAAGGAAATAAAGAATGCAAGCAAAGGTTAAGTTTGTAAATACTATAGTAACTATATACTATACTACAGTTATTATATACTATAATTCCTTTAAAGGACATGTCAAGTTGACTAAACACAGCTGAGTTCCTGCAAACTGTAGGGATGAGAAGATGGCTCAATAACCAGTAATTCAAAACTTAAAATTTGACTGTGTCTGTGATCCCTCTCACTACTTGATTTGCCAGTTCTGGGCATTTAGGAGGGAGCAGTTCCCAAAGCACCAGAATTTTTATGTTTGGGTACAAGCAGTTTGTTTTATCCCACTCCTTCAGTGGAAGGCTGTATGGCACTCTATGAAGTCCATGCAGTGGCACAGATTGGAGTGGAGTTCAGAAGTAACTGTGGTTATGTCTTTAAAGCAGAGATTTCTTCCCTCCACTGTCATGACCCAGCGATGGCTGGGCTGCCGGTGGGCGGCCAGGTCCGGGATTAGAACACTCACTATGGGGAGCTGAGGGGCTTTTCATACATGGAAATCCTCACCAGCACTAAACCAAACATGGTAATGTTGAGTCAGAAGCAGTTCATACAAACCCTTCCCACTCTTCAGAAGAGAGAGCCACTGTTCCCACACGCTTTCTCCTTCATTACTCATCTTAAAGCCCTTTCTCTTGCTCCAAGGCTGTGGTTAACCATTTGTGTGCTAGGAATGAAATCACTTTTGTTCACATACCAGTTTTTCTGGAACTTTAGCAGAAGTGACTTGGATTTAAAGGAAAAATATGTTTTGAAGAAAGCTTCCACAAGGCAGTTATCCAGAATAACTATGAGCACTGAATGCATAATATGAAAGGACATGTGTGTTAATGTTATGTTTGATTACACAGTGTTGATTTTTCTAAAACATTTGAAACTCTTCTTTGGTTGTAAAATATATGAATAATTAGACATCAACATAAAAATAAAGTGAATTAAGAGATTTAATTACAAACTATTAAAGTTAACACATTTCTTTAAACACAAGAATGAACCCACTAGTAACATGAAAACTTTCTTAAGTGTCACACTGTATTTAATCATTCTGCATTCGCATTTTGCATCAATGACAAGGTATGAAGAATACTCTCCCTCTGCACAAACCTTTCATCTGCCCTCCTTGAGGGTCTTTTGCAGACAACATGAATTCTTTTAGGTGTATCTCAGTATTATATATACAGCTGGCTGAAAAAAATTCTAAGCTGGTACAAATAATGATGGTGTCTGTGCACACCTCCTGAGTCAGAATTGAAGCCCTCTTTCTCTCTTGGATTCATCCTGCTTGAGAGGCAACTTCCAGGGTGGAAGATGCATTTTTTCTCTTGCAGGGTATCAGGGAGATTTGAAAATACTGAGCAGTCATAGCATAACTGGGGTACCAGGTGTTGCAGTCTCCTGTAGGCTGCTTTCCCAGTGAGGAAAAAGAACTCTCTGCTGCCTGGACATAGTGCAGGATTGTGACCTACAAACAGGAGATTGCAGCTGCCCTGGACAAATGGCAGCTCCCTGTGCTGTATTTCATTATCAATCTGCACTATGGGAAATCCACACTTATCAGCAACCCAGCTAGAAAAGTGTCCTGGTGGTCACAAAGAGGAAAGATTCAGATAGATGGAAATAAACAGAGATTTACCTCCACAAAGGAGGGGAGGAAATGAAATTTTTCTTTCAGAAGTGGAAAGATTGAGAATAACAAGTCTTTGAATGAAAACATATACCCCGTACCTACCTAGGAATAATAAATCTTAAAGCAGGTGTCATCTCCGAAATTCCCTCCACCTTACATGGCTTTTGTGGGAAGTTCTGGTGGATTTTTACCAAGAATTTCCGTGATCCTTTATTTAGATGATGTGGACCATCATAAACCCATCTTCAATTAGTGAAATTGATTTTCACTATATTTCTTCATTTAGTGAAAATCTTCCACAGTGGGCAGAAGATGTTCCACATTGGATGTTGCAGGGTGTTTCAGTATTTTTTAGTACTGAAGGAACATTGTTTAAATTTTTTCTCCCACTCTGATGTAGGCTGGGTAGCTTGTGGAAAAGATAATAAGGTAAAAAATAGATAGGAATACTCAGGGAAGCTGGAAAAGAAGTAAACGAACTTTACCAAGTTTGGTGGCATAAAAATAGTTACTAGGTAATTTTTCTCCATCTGTCTGCTCTCAGAAAATTATATACATCCCCACTGCATTTATCCTCCCAAGCAGTGGAATATGTTACTTGGAAACAATCAGTCATGCACACAAAAATAACCTTTCCATGCCTGTCACCAATAACCATAATTCTGTGTTAAAAAAAAGCCCTGAGGTGCTATCCTTCATCTACTTTTAAGCAGCATTCTCTGAACCAAAATGTATATTTTTTGTGTGAATTCCTTGAAGGGAAATATTTCCAGTGTTATTTACAGGTAAGAAAATACAGTGGTTTAAATTTTAGGTCTATTTAATTTTCTGTTGTAAAATGGAAATTTTAGCGCTTGTCTGCAAGAGTACATGAACATTAATAGTAAATGAAAGCTCCATAAATTGCCATGATTAGAACTAAAATCAACAAATGAGTGCAGGTGGGCCACTTTTTTTATGAATAATGAAAATTTGAGTTGTGTTTTGAGTTCGAAGCAAGTATATTGACCCAAATCTGTGCCATCCATCTGTCTGATGCCAAACTGAGTTTGAAATTGTTCTTTCTACCAATGTTTGCCATACTTTTGAATGCTAAATTCCACTACAGAAAATTGAAACCAGCTGTGCCTTCTTTCATCTCACCCATATGCTCTAAAATCTTTGCCAAATAAACTCCATAGCTTTTCCTGGTAGGATGTCTTCTTTCCTGTTGTTCTTTTGAGCAATGAAACAACTATCAGAGCCGGAATTTGGATGCCATCAGTGACTGGATTAACATATAGAGGAATTATCTCCATAGCTGGAGAGGTTGCTGTTGGGCACTGCAGGAGCAGCATGGCCTTGATCAGTGAAAGTACATGAGGTGAATGGAGCAGCAGCACATGAAACACATGGCAGCATCAGCACAGCTGTCTTTTGTCTGCACTGCTGGGTGGGTTTCAGAGCAGATTTGGATGCTGAGGAAGGTCAAGTGGTCACTCAGAGAGGTTGTGCTGTCTCCATTTTTTATGTGTTCAAGACATAGCTGGATAAAGTCCTGATAAACCTGATGTGGTCTCAAAGGTGATTCTGCTTTGAGCAGGAGTTTGGACTACAGGCCTCTTGATGTCCCTCCTAAGCAGAGTTATCTGGTGATTCTGTGATTCTGGGATGGATCTGTAGCCATGCTTGGGGTATTTTCTTTGCAACAATAATAGACAAGATTTTCTTTGTGGCCAAAATAGCCCACTGATAACCATTTTCCTGTCTTTTCTGGCACAAAACCATCCATAACTTCAGGAACAACTGTGGTCTGTTTTAGTATTAAGCTGTACTTTATGTAGAACAGCTAAGACCATGTTCACAATGGAAGAAGCATCGTCCTGGAGCAGAAAAACATCTAGCTGCCTTAGTTTTTACTGCTGTTTTCACATAGGTATTGCAGCTTATTATGGGATCTGTGAAGAAACTGTTTCTACTGAGGTGAAGCTTAGCTCTGAATCAGGAAGAGACTAAAGGGTGAAGATCTGAACAGCCCCAGGTTCTACAATACAAAGGGAACAATCTTAAATATGTTTCAGTTCCAGAAAATTTTGAAATTATTTTTGTTTGTTTCTATCAAGGTTTACTTTTTTTGTTAAAAAGTTCCCATCATGATAAGGACTCAAATTGAATACACTTGTACAAGTTGACAGGAGTTTCAGGTTGGGAACATGAAGGTCAGCAGAGCATGTTCCTGCCAGTGCAGGGCAGATTCTGACATCCTCTTCTCAAGCAGCTTGGTGCCACAGTTGTTTGAATTCTGGAAGAGCCTTTCTCATGTGCAACCTGCACTGAACATTTTCCTGCAGGCAAGAGCAGCAGCTCTGATAGTTCAACCTAAATATGTTTGTTCTGTCACTAATAACATATCCTGTATCTCACAAATTGAAACAAAAGAGAATTTACAACTAATATTCATCACTGACAAATATTCACCAGCAGGTTAACTTCTGTTGTTTGTTCTCTGGAGGCAATGAATAAAATTACCCTGTCAGCATCTTTTTCATTTATTTTATTTTTTTTATTTAGAAGAGCACCTTATGAGCTTCTGTAGAAGTGAGTTAAAACTTAGCTAGCTAGCATGAATCTGGGTAATGACTCTTACTAAAGCTTACTTTAGTCTTCATAGGAAAAATAGTGTTACATGGGTTTCAAAGAGAACATCAAGTACAAGAAATTCTTATGGAATTGGGTAACAGAATTGTGTCACCATTTATGATCTCATTTTCTTTTCAGAGGATAAATATTTTTTCTGTTGTTGCCCTCCTGCAATATGATATCCTTTGATGATAATAGGATTTTTCATATTGTCAGACTATGTGATAATTGAGTGTATACATTGAGCATTCTTCATCTACTAGAGTAGAAGGGAAGTGGGATGAATTGTATCTAGTGGCAAGACCTCTTTGAAGAGACAAAAAGTTTTTGTAACCAAAACTTCAATGAGCTCTTAGTAAGGAGACATGCCAATTTGTTTTAGTGCAAATTACTGGGGAAAAAAAGGTGCCATAATGACCAGGCTAAAATGCAATGTTTTGCAATTTGTTTTGACAGTGCCCCAAAGGACCAAATAAATGAAGCTCAGAAGAAATTAATTTAGAAGTAAATGCTAAATGTAATGTAGGGCATATTGGCTAGTTTTCATGCTGAGAAAAAGGGAATTAACATTCTGGGCTCCTTTTCCCAATAATATACCTTTCCTAAGCCATTTAAATAAAGATTTTTGCTAGGATCATGCTTACAGCATTATATAAAACCTCTCAGAGGTTTAGTAGGTCCAGTTAAATTTCTGTGTATTAGAAAATTTTCAACACCAGTGCAAGTGGCAAAATCAAACCTTAAAACTATTTGGACAACAATTTGCACATTTTCAAAGTTGTGGCACTGTTGGCTGTAATCAGATGTTATTGATGAAAAGAAGTTTAAGCCAAATAATGTGATTTAAAGAAACAGTAGAAATAAATTGGATTTTATGTTTTCAGCACAGGCACTTCCATTTTCCCAGTCCCAATTTTCTCCTTTTTAGCACATGCAAGAATTTAACAAAATGTTCTCTAAATTTCATCTTGAGTAATGGAAAATCTAAGGCTTTTCTGAGACTCCTCTTACAAATAACACCATAACCTGTAAATAAATTATCCTCTCTCACAGAACTGCTATGTGCTTTCATAAAAGAATGTTGAGTACTTTCCTGGAAAGCTTTTTAGGCACCAGATCAGAACAGAAGACACAATTGGCTCTTTGTAGCTGACTTTATTACTCATTTACTGCTTCCTCATTATGTTTACAGGATTATATCTGCTTCTTTTCATTCATATGATTTTATTTTTTTTTATTTGACAAATAGGGTAATTTCTCTCTTTTTTTTCAATGTCAATCTTATTTGTGTTGTTTGTTTCTGCTTCTCTCCCTTCTCCCTGTGACTTGTTAACAGTGGCCAACATTCCTTGCCTTCATCAAGCAGATTTGTTTTCTTGCTTCATCTGTTTCTGTATTTCAGAACTTGAGCTGTTTTACTTTTTCCTGGTTTTCTTCACAAGAGTGGAGCAGTGATTACTGCTCACAGGAGGACAGTGCTGTGGGGCTCTTTGCTCTGCTGATTGCCTGAAGGACTCACTTGGTACCAATGACCTGCAGCCACTCACCTTAAGCTGTAGATGTTCAAGGAAAGCACACGTTAAATGCTTTTTGCCAGTGGGATTTTCTTCATTCCTTTTGAAAAATCTAAGACTCCATCCAAGGAAAAAATCAGCCCTATAGGCCAAAATAACACACAGACACAGAACTACTCTTAGGTTTGTGCTATTGCTGTACACAGATATTCTTCCATAACACCAGAGACAGTCTTTGGGTTTTCTTCCAAAAGAAATCTTAATTGAGAAGTGAAGCCAGAAGACCTGCTACCAGATTTTTTTTTCATTCTCTCCAATACAAGTAATTTTGTGGCCACAAACTCCTGTAGAAAGACAGACGAAAAAAAAAAAAAGAGCCCAGATGTGTGTCAAAGCTTCCCCTTATGTCAGAGAAGATAATGTTCATTCTCATAATGAACAAAACTTTAAGTAAACCTGCTTCTCAGACATGCTTATTTTGTGTCCTCTTTCAAATCTGCTATCCATATGGATAGAAGTACAATACCAGATGAACAAGTGAAAATACTGTTTAAAATTTGACCACCCATATGTAAAAAATTTACCAAAGAAAAAGGCTAGCTGTGTTCTGATAGTCCTCATGTCTCAGTTATTCAAATGCTCAAAAGTTAACCCTATATTTCAGAACCAGAGCACTCCTCAGGAGAAATTTTATAACCAGTCAACACTCAAGACAGGGCTCTTATATTTCCTTTGCAATGTGAGGGGATGAATGTCATTGTTTGACATTCTTCAGCTGCGCCACTAGTAGTTTAGGACTAAATAAGGACTAAATGATGAAAGAAAGTGAAACTGCTGTTTAGTTTAATTTGTGTCATGCTGGCAAGACTTGGGATTGCATTTTTAATTTCAAGCTCAGTATTGCTGTGTAATATGCAAAAGTAACCCCACAGGTTCTGAAACAACAGAAGCCCAGCTTGCTAGGCTTTCATGCCCTGAGGCCCACAGCTGTGAGTAAGTGTGAGGCAAAGATGAAGCCAACACTAGTCGTGTCTATTCACCTATTTTGAGAACAGTCTGTGGAATTTGCTGGAAATTGGTGCCTTGTTTTAGAGATGGCAAACTGAAAACTGGCCAGTAAGCAGAAATGTAAGGACTAACAGTAAGAGTAGACACACATAAAGACATTTCCTCTCAGAACTGAGCCTAAAAAGCTGTAAGAATTGCTAGTGCCATTAGTAAAACCAAGAAAAAAGAGTGAGAAGTGGTTTTGAGGGCTTATCTGAACTAACTTCTCTTGGCACATTTAACTTCCCATAATTGATTTTCAAAAGTAGTGTCAAAATATCTCTTTCTTTTTATCTATCTGTCCCTCTATACCTCTATATCCATATAGATAACTCCAAGAAGAGTATCTAATGGACTGAGTAAAATTCTGCTTTTATATTAACTTTATTAATGAAATAGATGAGGAGTTATGCAGTTTACATGACTGTCAGAAAATCTCCTGGCTTCCACCCACCAACCAGAATAGTTTTGTTTGTCTAGTTTGCTTTGTCTACAAAATAAGCCTAATTTCTCTTTGCTGTTTTCCCCAAAATCTCACCTGTTCATGGTGATGTTTATCACTTTGAATTCAGCCCAAGCAGGAACCCAAAACCATTAGACCTGAACTGTTTCTGAAGCCAAATAAGTATAAGGTAGCAAGTGCTATAGTTCTCCTAGATAACCCTTTAAAATCTTAAACCCTTTAAAATTTTTCTTTTTAATTAAGCCATTTAAAAATAGAAAGAAGGAATATGCCACAGAAATGTACTACAGCTTGATTCCTGACTGTGAGATTTGCTTTCAGACTTATTGCAATTAGTTTAAGTCAGGCTGAATCTTATGAGCATATAGGATTGAATGGGATTTCTCTGTATTAAATGAATAGTATGCAAGTTATTTTCAGGACTTGAAACCAAACCCAAACTTTCTGGCCAGCCACAAGATGAAGTTAGAAAATAAGAAACAATAAAAACCAAGCAAATCAGCCATGTTCTCATTAAAGTCAATGGACAATTTGTCATTGGCCTTGGTAGGAATGGGATCTGTCCCAAATTCTTCACTTCTTGCACAAGAAAAAGGAAACTGAAATTCACGTTGACATTTTCCCACTCCTAATCTCATTTCCTCATTTTCCTCTCTCTCCCTCAAACCTAGTTCTCCAGGGACCTTCTGAACAAAGTAACAAGTATGAGTGGAGGGCTACAGAAAGGATGTGATAAGGCACATACAAGGCCACTTAAGTTTTGCTGCATCAATGTGCTGTGCTTACAGCTCACAAACTTTGCATTACTTATCCTAGACTGTGTCTGATATAGATCTAGGTATTTTGCAAGCAAACAAGATCATCCTCTGACTGGCTGCTTGCGTGGGCAATATTCACATCAGTGGTAAAAATGAGAAGGTGTTTTAATACCTATTTTAATAAAGCACTGGGGGGCAGTGTGATATAGAGAAGCATACATTGGCACAGCTGCTCTGCCATCTGCCCAGGGTGTCACTTGCAGGAGGGACTCATGACTTTATCTGACAGCTCTGCTGCACCTCCTTGGAGGACTGAGAGTATGAGCCTGTGCTCTGCCTCTTCTGGGATGAAAACTCTGCCAAGCAGTCATGGTTGAGAGGATGATCAGTTGTAACTGTATCTATCTAAAACTTATGCCTCCATCTAGAAACTTCAAATAAAATTTTTAGGCATAAGAATGACAGTATATTAGACATGGGAGGATGAGACACTGTAAAATAAACTACAATGTAATGTCAAGAGAGTCTGACAGTCCAAAAGGTTTGACTTACCATGAATGTGCTCTGAATAGGTAGATGTTTGTTTCTCTGTGGATCCATATGAACTGTGAGAACAAAAACATTAGTCTCTGTGCTTGGGTCTGTGATTGTGCCTGGAAAGAAAGGCAAAACTTTTCTATTATTTCTGAAGTGTACTTCTTCCTGACAGCAGACTAAGAAGAGTAGTATAAATTGTTATCAGCTGTTGCGTGTTTTCTACTTGGGTTCTGCTTGTTTGTTTGTTTGTTTTCAGTTTATTATTTCTTATCTTTTACAAAAGCAAGCAAGCAAACTAATCAACTTTATAACATCAGCTGACCTGGAAAGCAAACAAAAGGACTGCACACACAGTGGAAACAATATACAAACAAAACATTTCCCAGAATGTGCTTATGTGAGTTACTGATTTTTCTCTTTAACATCAAAGGGTATTGCTATTCTTATTGGCCTTTTAATTCAGAAAAATCTCACCTGTAGGACTACACTGGAATTTCAAAATTATTTGGAGAAATAATGGAGGGTTTTTGAGCAACCAGAATGTCTAATGTGGAGGTTTCAATTTTGTAATTGAAAGCAGTCACTCATAAGTATGATCTTTACAAACTTTTTATCTGAAAAGAGTACCCTAAAGGGGTTATAGTATTATAGGCCTAGAAAAAAATTCCCACGTTGATTTTCTGGATTAAGAACAGGGGAACTGTTACTGCTTCAATAAGGAAATGCAGGCTGTCTAGAAATTATGTTGAAGGGTAATTTCCCTTAATGTATATTACAAGAAATTCTCACCTTGGGGCTGCCTACATGACATAATGTATTATGCAATGTCTCAACTTGAATATGAAAGGCAGTACAGTGAGAGTTTCAAAGAACTTTCATGTGGTGCATTGTTTCTAGTCTTCAGCCAAAGATCATATTTTCAACCAGTCACTTTTTCTCTACAAAGTATTCAAAATAATTCTGAAAGGAAGAGTTGCAATCTCCTCTGTCTCCTGCCCAATAACCCACCTGGTATTAACTCCTTTACAGCATCCATAGCTGCACCTATATTTTTCAACAAACAGATAAATCTGGAAAAGGGAAGAAAGTGCTGAAAGCAAAGCTTAGCTCAAAAAAGAGCAATCATAGTTCCATAAGGCTTTCCTGGTGTATATAAGCTTTTCCTAAATAAGCCAGAAATGCAATGAAAGGTTTTTTTTGGTTTTTTTTGTTTGTTTTTTTTTTGGTTTTTTTTTTTTTTTGTTGAGAGCTTTTTTGTGAAATGAAAACAAAACAAAGCCAAGAAGCCTAAGAAAATTGCCCATTTCAATATGACATTATCACTATCTTTCTGGTAAACCTGTAAGTAATATATTCAAACTTGACTCTTGCAAAATAGACATTTTGGAGCGTCTTGATTTCACATCACATTTCAGGCTATACTCCTACTTTGGGTCTGATTTCCATATATAATTTTAATTATCTTTTGCTATTTAAACATCTTTTATATAACTACATATAAGTATATAAAGATAGAATGTGTTGTCATATATATGCTGTATGTGCCAGAAAAGAGGCATCATATGGAAATGTACATGGGGTTAAACAAGGATACTGTCCTCCTCTGTCTTTTATGGGGAAAATAGCTGAAAGTATAAACTGTGATGAAGATTAGCCTGTATTCTGTAGGGTGCTGAGCAAAGACAGAGGGAGGTAGTAGCCAGCAGAGACAGAAAGATATTCAGCAGCACTAAGTTAGGGGGTTTTGGCATTCTTGATATGAGTGGCTGACCTCATATTTCTGAACAATAACCAGGAACCCAACAAATGAGAAAAGAGATACAGCAAACACTAATTAAATGTGTGCTCTCTCTCAGACTAATTAGCACACATAGAGGTTAAGCCCTAAGAATAAAATGCACAGCTTTGAGAGTACAAGAGAAAAATACAATGAAAAATTCCAAATTACTCTCCATGGAAAGTGTATTTGCTTCCGCTCACTATGGGTTGATGATTCAGCCTTCTTTCCTTTTCAGCACAAATAAAATCTGCAAGTAAAACTCACAGCCACAGGTTTTCTTTATTTTCCCTAAGAAATGCAAGAAAACATGCAAGACATGTGTGCCACTTCACCAAGTTCACTTGAAAGAAGGTCATTCAGATAGTCTGGGAAGGTAGCACTTAATGCCTCTGAATTGCATAAAAAATAAAGGTATTTTTTCAGAGAATAGACCATGGCCTGGGATTCAGACAATATGACTAGTATTCAGACAGCAACATTAAAGTGGTATCTTGAGTCACTTCTGTTCTTTAGCTCTCAATTTCATTTTCTAAAGCCACTTCAGATGAGAGCAATGAGACTATTTAAAACAGTTATTGTTATTCTATGTTATCTTCCAAGATTCAAGCTGGGGAGAAAATTCTAATCCTGTCTGTAGGATTTTTAAGATTGAACTTCCATAACCTCTGCATGCATGTTTTTATAATATGTACTGATAGACTTCAAATCATCTCATTATCTTTCATATCATATACACACATATAACTTATTACTTCCCCAGCATCAATCTTTGTCATCTTTATGTCTTTACATCTATCAGCTTCCTTCTCTAAATGAAAACCAAGGTCTACACCCTTGCATATTTTTATTTGCACTCAACTATGATACAGTATACAGAGTAAAAAGTGGTATGTTTTCCAAGTGGATTCTTTAGGATATTATAAACCACAAATTTTAAAAAGCTTTTTAGTAATATACACATTATTTGCTCTGAGGTCACACATATAATCATTGAATTTAACCAAACCCTCTTCTGTTGAGGAAGCTTTTGTTAAAGTAGCCACCAGTAGGGAAAGTGTGAGTTTCCATGGAGGTACACATAGGGAACATCAGGAGTAAGGACCCCCCTTGGCATCTTCCCTTGTGGTCTGCATTTACACATTTTCAGTCTTGATCTGACTCAGCTCTTGGCCTCTCCATTGTCTGAGTTTCAGGAAGTTAGATGTCACAAAAGTCTTGCAAAATTTATGATTCCAGAGCTGGTCAGGTGTCTAAGAGTAAATCAAATCCATCTAGCCATCCAAATCCATTTTCATTAGTTCCTTTCAGCAAAGGGGGTAGGACCTGGCTGTTGGTTTAGGAGGCACCTTTCAGTATCTTCTACACACTTTGGTGCTTGTGGACAGCCTAGAGACCACAGGGAACAGTACTCTGGAGTGGGATGAAAACTCTGCCAAGCAGTCATGGTTGAGAGGATGATCAGTTGTAACTGTATCTATCTAAAACTTACACCTCCATCTAGAAACTTCAAATAAAATTTTTAGGCATAAGAATGACAATGTATTAGACATGGTTGTCCCAGATCTATCACAGTGGCTCTATTCAGAGAGTGTCTTTGAAGAGATATGTTACTGATATCTTTGTAGCCAGTGAAAGCAGATGAAGTTCTCCACTTTTATATATATATATATATATATACAATTATATATATAAAAGTGATATATAAAAGTGATATGGAGAAAGACCTGGATATTCTCCAAACCCATCCTTATTTCCCATCACCGCAACTGAGTGGATATGAAAGGGACAAAGAGCATTCATTGAAGATGCATACTACAAATGACATTAGTGTTGTGTAGGGGGATACAATATAAGAAAATAAAGGTAGTATAGAAAGTAATCTTACCCCTTAAAGAGTTGCAGCTGAGCCAATTATTAGATTATTGGGAACGGCCTGATGTTAACAGGTCACACCTGTAGCCAACCAGGAGAGTGTTATAAAAGAGTGGATTGGTTGGTTGAGGGGAACTGGAGTCAGTTGGCTGTTGTGAGGATGAGGAAGAGTCAGTGCCTAGAGGAGCTGCCTACATGAAACATCAAGGAGGTATGAAACTCTTGTTATATAGAACTCTTGTAATGTAATGACAGTCGAACTCTTGTAATATAATGACAACAGTGTCCTATATTGTTTTCTAATATGTAAAATCAATCACGAATTTCATTTGAAGGTACCCATTAACATGGTGATCTTCACTGCAGATTATATTAATAAACAGGTATGACATCATTGCTTAATATGTGCTACTCAGATTATATAAACCTCACTGGAAGTCTAAAAGAGATGTATTAGGAAGTTTTATTATGTATGCTGAGTTAAGTCCTGTAGAGTTGACAGAGGAATCTGAAACCTTTGCTTTGGATCTCCAGGGCTTCATCTATTGGCAGAAACATCTCTCCTTGTTAATCAGACTTTAATCACAGTTACTTCATTCCAGCAGATACTAGTAAACATACATGCCACTAGACACAATGTCATAGATGCAAATAATGATGAAGAGAATGGAGAGGATGCTCTGTTAGCAAGCCACATTTTTGACAGCTGGATATTGTTATGAACGCGAGTAACCCAATGAAATCCTTGGAAAGGGATTTGGTTGCTCATATACTTTTAACACCAGAGTACAGTGTTTTTAAAACCTCTTGGAAATTCTAAAAAGGCATCTGTTTCATAGCTTATTGGGAAAGATTGGTTCATGCTGGCCACTAAATTTCATAATTCTTCAGCATTAGAATGTTTTTCCTAATCTGATTTGATTAGGAAAATCTTGCTTCTTATTTCCGTCTTGTTTTCCTCTGACTTCCTTCCTATGTTTTCCCCTCTCTTATTGGGCGTGAAGGAATTACGGGGTTTAGTTTCTTAACAAGCATCCAGAGAAGTGAAGCTGTAAAATGGAATTACTAATGTGGCAGCTAGGGCACTCATATTTCTAGACATGTGTTATCTAAACATATCTGCTGGTATTCTGAATTAAATGGTAGAGTAGAAATACATGACCAGAATAAAGATCCCAGGCATCCCACATTGCTACCCCCTTACCCTTGACCATTGGAGGTTGGGCACCAAGACTGCTGCTGTTCCCTTTTTTTTCCATTAAATCTGAACATGAAACACTGCACTTGGCATCAAAATGATTCCACAATGGATTTGTCTTTGTTGACCAGTTGCACCATGTGCCTAGAGATCACACCACCACTTGACAGTATTACTGAGTTTGACCCTGCTTGCAGGGGACTGCCAAACATGGTTCACAATGAACATTATCCCATAGTAGCAGATGAGTTGGCCAGGAAATCTCTCTGAAGAGCTCACGAAAGCTATTGAGGCAGCCACAGCCATGACATAAGGCGAGCTTCAGATTGTAGTTTTGTGAGAAATATTACAATGAATCTCTAGGTTTCACAAGCGTCAAACATTAATGAACAACTCACAAACTACTTTGGTGTTCCTCTTTCCTCATCAAACTAAAAAAATCCCAAACACCAAAATATGCGTGTTTTTTCTCTGCACTTTATTATTTTGCGGATGTGATAGTGGACATTCGTACTTTAAACTGTTGCTCCTACGTCACCAGGTTAGATAAGTATTAATATGCGTCTTTTGCCTGTGAACCATTTTCATTCAATTGTATCTATCAGTACAGGACAAGACAAAATATTTTGGTAAATATGACCACAGGCACAAGTAAGGATCTGGACATCTATTGACAGTGGAGAGAAAGCACTTGACAAAACAATCTCTCTGATGTGGTACATCTTCTCGAAAATCTGACTTCTTCCTTGTGAAATGTTGTGAAAATGATAGTAATTTTGATTGGGAAAAATAAAAAGAAGAATTGCTTCTGATTTACAATAATTTAAAAAGCATTTTAACTGAAATGGAAAAAAATAATTGTGATTGAGCCCAAACCAACTTAGAACCATTTGGAAATTTATTCTCTGATGGTCTTTACTGTGAAGTGCACTATGATTACCATTTAACTACATATTTATCTTGCTATGCTGTGTTCTTCTGCCCATTATTTTACTTTTGGGTTCTTTAGTGACCTCAAAGTGCCACATGCATGCTTCGAAATAACATGGTGTATATATTTACATTAGCAAGAGCAAAGGTAGCATTCCATGGATAACCATGGTGATGTCCTTGTGTACAAAACACTTCAATTTTTTCATAGCAAAACCGATTCCTGGTGTGCTTAAATAGAAAAAGAAGGCTTTCCTGCATATGCTGTGCTCTTGATGCCTTCTGAGCTTCAGTAATTTACTGAACTTTAGAAGGAGGAATCAGAGTGGTAAAGCAGCAAATCATAAGCGATTACCTTTTAAGCAAGAGGCATGCAAGAGGCATACAATTTCTAATTAGGCAATTCAGGCATTGTTTAAACTGAAGTTAAATTACGTAACCTTCACTTACTTAATAAATCATCATTAATTCTAATCAGGAATATTTATTGGTTTTGCCACTAGAAAAAAATCAAAGAAATTCTGATTCAAAATTCACATCTATCTTGATTCAGTGTGCTGCAACATCATTTTAGTGAAAATATCTATTTCTCCTGGCATCCCATTAGTTAAATGACTCTCTCTGCAAAACCATGATTCATGTATGTAGATTAATAATGCCATGTTTTACAATTCACTGCAAAACTATCAAGGATGCTGCTATGGCATCTGGTTTTAATGGAATAGTAAAAATTTTACATGGAATTTGATTGCATTATTTAAATGAATTTTTATAGTATTTTAATTGAATTATTAATAAGTTTTCCCTACATTATCTTTACTGATACTGAAAGAGCTTCATAAACATTTCATAAATAATTCTTTATGAATGTTATTTATGCAAGATCTTCTTTTAATGAGCCGTCATCTTCAGGATATATTTCGCTATCCAGGTTAAGTAAACCAATCACTTCCAAAAATCTACCAGATTCTGATTCTGTTGCAGCAAGTAAATAATTTAATTACACAGATAATATAAATTTTAAAAGGTAAAGATCAAAAATACTGAGTCTGAAAAATCTTGAAGACTATAAAAAATCACAGCCTTGTATTGCCAATAAACTTCACTACAGAAATCTTGCTGTCTTCTACAGTTTCTGAGGTAACCATGACAAAGTTATAGAAATAATAAATGTATCTGCATTCCAGCTATAGGAAGGGGATTGCATCTTAAAAATTACTTCAAGAGTATTTATAATAAATGAAAGGCAAAAGTGTCAACTATTAGCTTCTGATATCTGCAAATCTTTAGTTGTTATAAAATCTGTATCTCATATTTTGGTGCTTAACTAATCAGTATTTTAATACACATTAAGTATAATACGCACCACGGGGGGAAAAGAAACCCCTTCACTAAGAAAGATTTTGGCTTTGATAAAACATCAATTTAATATGATGAGGTTGGGAGGGGAAGTGGTAATGATTTTAAAGGTTTAGATCAGAATAGTTCAGTATCTATACAGTTTAGGTGAACCTTAGACTTCTGCTTGAATTTTTTATTAGAGTGGTTTGTAAGTAGCTGTCTTGCTCTGGGATGTTCTTAACTGCATCTCTAAGAAGGTTTTAAGCTTAATGATTTGAAACTGCCCTTCTTTAGCACAGTAGGAAGACATGTAAATCTTTGTTAGAGATAATAGTTTAGATAATTACAGAAGTTTTCAGACTTGCTCTTTAATTTGACAGGCAATTTAGAGGATGAAGAAAATGTCACATGTGAACCCTCTCAACCAAATGCTTTTTTCTCTCTGCTTCACCACTCTCTGCTCTGCTAATTCAACTGCAGAATGAGAATAAAAACATCCTTGCAATATCAAATTTACAGGCAAGATGTAGCAGTTCTTTTGCTCAGTGGCCTTTTCAGCTTTGTGTAGAAATGCAAGACTCTTAAACAAAGCAATATTATCCTACAATAAACATTTCCCTGATAGAGATTTTTGGCTCCACTATCAGTAGAATTGATTATTCAAAGTTTAATACATGAAAGATGTAGAAGATTCAATAAATAATTCAATGAATGAAAAGTTAAGACCTTTATTTAAGATCTATATTTCACAGTTTTGTTTGGAAGAGAATAGCAGATTTGTACTGTCACTAAGAAGAGGGAAACTCATTTAATGTAGACCATTAGGTATATACTTAATTAAAATTTAAGAATCATAATTGCAGCTTTGCTACATCTTATGAAGCTTCATCTCAGCCTCATTGATTCCTAACAGGATCCTGGTAGATGGTAAATTTGTCATTTCCTGTTTATAAGGAGCTGTACTCAATATATCTGGCTAAAGGATAAAAAAGATGATTGACTGTAGACATGCCAATATTTAATGTAAGGTTGATTGACATTTTATTGTCTGTAAACACTGGGACTAACAATAATGACTGAGGCACAGAAAGTTATCTGGTTCTCACTGGTTACCAAGTGAGCACATATGCTGATAAGCCTTCTTGGGTTGTAGAAAAGGATGCCTGCTTTATTGATTTTTTTATACATGGGTTTAATTTATAATGTTTTAGACAACAGACATAGCCTTTAGATAAGACACAGGTATAGTGGCAGGACTAGAACAACAGTGCTCTAATTGCCCAGTCCAGCACCATTGGACATATGATTTTTTTCCCTAGAGTAATATAAAAGGTCTTTTTCTAAGCATCCAACTAGTAAGAAACATCACACATACAAGATGGGCATTACAGCATGTGCTGTGAATGTCTGTAAACAAGTGAAATGGGACTGCTTTCTCTCACAGCCGAAGCAATCTAAGAGAGTGTTAGGGGTAGAAAGCCTTGAGAAATGCAGACTGTGAAACACATCAGGATGTGCTATAAGTACATTTCACCTGACAAAGAGGAAAATCATGTTGGGAAATTCATTTGGGAGAGAAGAAAAAGCAGTTCTACAGGAAAGAGGAGTCATAGAACCCTGTCCTCTAGAGGGAAAACTCCCACCAGCCTCAGTGTCATGTGCATGCCTGGCCACTCTGCAGAGGCAGCAAATAACCATTTTAAATTGCAAAAGAAAATTTTCAATTCTGTCTCTAAATTGCTGATAGATTCATGCATTACAGAAATAAAGTCCTAATCATAGAGTAGGAATTTCACACTCTCCCAGTGACTTTTACTAAGGGATACTTCTGTTCCCTTCTGCTTGAGAAAATGCCCTGCAGACATGAGGTCCACCTGCCTACCTGTGGAAAGCCATTCTTCACAGGTCTGCCAGAGCTCCCTCAACCACATAAACTCATTTCTCTGATTAATTTGGTCCTAATATCCAGAGTTAAAGCTCCTGTCCTTTCTCCATGCCAAATTAGATCACATCCCAAATGAATCCCAGGGATGATATTGTCAACATACAGTAACTTCCCCAAACTTTTAGGCCACAATTCATGCACAACTCCTAGACCTCTCATTGTGCCTCACAAACTATCACAGCTCAAGTTCCCTAATTCCCACATAAGCAATTTGTAGGCAATGTAGACCACTTTACCATCAGGAAGTTGTAAAGAACAGCTCCTTTTTTTACTTATAATAGGAAACTGCTGTGTACTGGTTGCAACCCTGTGATACCATTAGGTAAATTCTGTAAATTGCATTTGCTTTTACACAAACATAACAAGAGGGATTAAATCTCAGTTGAGAGCTGGGTAGTTCTCAACAATACAATAAAATAAACAGGCATTTATTTTAATTGATCATTGTAGAAAAATATGAGATTGAGATGTGACCATCAACTCTGTGTGGATCATAATGATACAAATACTTTAAATGGAACAGCTGGATGCATTACTTATCTATCCTTTATGTGCACCCAGCCATCAATGTTGATTGTTGTCTTCTGGCAACAAAAAAAATGTCCATGTCTATGCAATGAGGGGATAGCTCCCATAGGAAATTTCACCATTACTAAGATAAAAAATAACAAAAAGACATTTCCTTTCCAGGATAAACATAACCAGTTATGCTGGGCTTCAGCAGAATAGTCTCTAAGGCACTCTCTGCTTTCACCAAATCTACATAGCCTCAGGCTAATTTCATTCACTGACTTGCAGGAAAAAGCAACAGCCAGTGTCACTTAACAGTAATGGATATTTGAAACCACTTAAGCCTTAAATTTTTTTTTCCTCATATGTACAAAATTAATCTTCATTTATTTTCATGGGAAGTCAGTGCAATGGAAGTCAGGTTTTGAGAAATGTTACCAGGATGTAACAAGCTGAAATTAAAAAGATAGTGCTGTGTACTATGGAAGTATTGTTACATGGAAGTAACAATAATACTACTGTCACTATTAATGTTGTTGTTGTTATCATAATTTATTACTATTATTGTTTTTGTTGTTATTATTACTCTGGATCTTTGAGACTGAGGCAGATTCAGAAAATAAATTTTTTGTCAATGTGAGTGTCTGAGTTATGTTTGCCATAGAAGAGTCAGGAGGATCAAAGAGTCAGGAGGATTTTTTTTCATTTCTGCAGTGCATTTAAAATAGGTTTTTTCACAAGGTTCAAAAGACAATTTATTTTACATTGAAAAACAAATATGACAATTAGAAGGCAGAAACAGAATAACTGAATTCAGCAAATTTTAAACCTCACTGTAATCCTGCACATTAAACAGCTCCCTATTTGCTGGATGGCCTGTGTAGATGAAAATAAATGCAACTGCAGACCAAGATCTTATTAACCACAGCCTAAGCAGCTGCAAATATAATGCCTGTAGTAACTGCTCACTGTGCACAGCTGTCAGGAGATATAAACATGATGTAAACTGAGTGTGAGAGGAATAGCAGGACCTTGATAGCAAAAGCTCTAGTCAGTCAGCTGTGATTCCTCCATAGCCATAGCTCTTGGGTGCCAGATTGTCCAGGTGGTCCTGATGAAGCTTGTAGGTTCTCCTATGGGAGATGGTAATCCCTGAAGAAATAGATCCCTTGATGTATTGGGAAAGTTTGAATGGCATATTCTTTCCATCATCCAGCTGGTGCATCATGTGTATAATCTATCCAGTACAAAAATGGGTGAAAGCATTAGATCATGATCCCAGTGGAAAGTCTGTCTCCACCAGTTCTTATTCAGTAATTAATTGAAAGCAGTAACCTTATTTCTTTTCTCAAATTAGTCTGCTTGTCACCCTTTAGTTAGAAGATATGACAGTTTTGGTTTTATAGGAAATCTTTAATTCCAAAGTTTCCCTAAAACTGTTCTCTAGCTTTAGAGATTTATATGTGATGCAGAATGAAATCTCCTGTTGGTCACAATATGAGAGAAGCTGGCTGACACTAGTGTTCCCTTTGACCTTTATGATAGCATGCTGAACAGAAACACTTCTGCCCTGAAGGGAAAAGCAAGACTACCAGCAGTTTTTTGTTTGTTGTTTGTTTTTCTTTTTCATCTGAAATGATGTGAGTCAGTAGAGCATGTGTAGTATTCCCAGAAAGTACTGGCAGCAGAAGGTCAGGCTTCCAGGAATTGTACTGCTTAAAGCACAGAGCTCCAGGTTTTCTGTTGCAAGGCCATTCCATAAAATTAAAGGAGGAATTTATTTAAATCATATGAAGATCAATAGGGTCAAAAATATATAAAAAACTATATACAGTTGAAGGCAACCTGGCAATCCCTGGTGCAGAGCCTCTGGGCAATGCTACCATCTAAGGAAAAATGACTTAGACAAACAAAATTCCCCTTAATCACCACCCAGAATCACTATTTCAAGAAAAAAAAATACTTTAGCTTAGCACATCTTAACTACAAGCACTTAGTACATCACCATCTTTGAAAAGTACTCTTTGCTGACAAATGAGAGCTTATACTACACCAAATAGCACTTAATATAACCATATCTACCTCTTTTAGGCTCTAGCACAAGGTCCAGGCCTTTGAATTTTCTGCCAAGGAAAAGTCTAAACAAGCCACAGCAGAGTTATGAGGGCACTGTGACACTGAAATCTCAGCATGGTGAAAAGCAAGCTTAAACAAATTTGTCCACAGGGTCATTGTTTCTGTGCATGCCCTAAGAACCAGGGTAAGCATGGGCTATACCAAGTGTATTCACAGCTTTGCTTACTTTTAGTCAGCTCCAATATATTAATTTGTTGTCAGGAAACGTATTTGATTACTGTGTGTCATGCCCATTAGCCAGTGCTCCTTCCAAAATTTCTGGTTTCACCCTTGGCTTCATATTCTTTAATTTAGTCCTGTTTCTCTTCAGTTTTCAGTATGCTACTCTCTCACTGTATGGCATCCTCACCCTTCTCTGCAACTTCCTAATTCAGATCATAAGAAATTATTGTTTGGCTTTTTAAATTAATCAGTAGTTAATCATTACCAAAACTTTGATTAACTTGAGGGAGAGCAGGATTCTTAGGTAATAGCCACACACTCCATACACATGCAGTTTTCTAGACTACCCACAAGGAATGCCTAGTCATTTCCAAATTCAACTTCCCCTTCTTTCTCCAGAAAAAGCAGAATGGGTGTTGGGAAATAGTTGACATCTTTTCCTCATTAATTTTTCTGCATTATGATGCAACAATGACCTTGAGTGACAATTTAAAACTATACCTCATTTTTCCTCACAAAAGAACCATGACTTTCCTCTCTGCTTTGTTAAATCAACAAAGACTGGAAATGAGATGTTAAAAAAGTAAAAATGTTTCGTTTTTGGGTAGCATTACTTAAAAATTCATAATCATTCTCTATCATTAAATACACTTTCTTTCTGTCACCAATCTCTTAGTCATACAGGATACAGCTTAGGACACCAAGCCTTTGAAATCAGTTCATTTATGCAAAGATTTTTGTTTTGCAAATAACTATTATATGTAAATCTGTACTTCCTAATACATTTAACTCCCAAATAAGCTTAATTTATGGCATCATGACTTCTCTGGAGCATAACAGTCCTTGGTTCTCAGAGAGTAAAAGGTCTGTTTCAAATAAATGTTTATCAATTCTTCATTCTTCCTTTTTTCTTCATCTTTTTCAAACTTTCCTAGATTTGACATGATAATGGTCCTGTGTAATCTAATGACTGTAAATAGGAGAAAAGAAAATTAAGCACTAGGATTGTTAAATGGGAATTTTTAAAGAATTACATTTTTCATTTCCAAAAACGTTTTCACACTAAAATTAAATTATGACACCCTGAAAGAATTTTTATCATAGAAGAGAAAAAATTCAAAAATGCTAAGACAGTTTCCATATGTTTCCTTTTCATTCTTTGTATAATTACTTTGCCAAGAAAAATGTATAAATGCTATAATTATTTCCTCCATTTAAAAAGTAATACATTATGTGGAAAATAAATTGATTGCTATCTACACATTTCTAACATGACTGACTAAATATGTGTAAAATCTCACAGCACAGTCTGGACACCAGAGCTGACATTACAGTTTTATTCAGGTTCCGATATCTACCTGCTTATCATAAAATCAGAAATTAGTAGAGGAAATAGGTAGGATCAGTGCAATTTCTATTTTCACCTAAGTGTGATGACATCCAATTTACCCATCCTTTTTGCTGCACGGTGGTATGAACCAACATTACTGACACTGCATGTTGTGCCTTTGTTTTCTTCACCTTTTAGGTTCTTGTCTGGTCGGAATGAGGACATCAGGAAAAGAGGTTCTTCATCCTCAGGCACTGAACAGGTTCCCCAGTAAAGTGGTCACAGCACCAAGACTGTCAGAGTCCAAGCAGTGTTTGGACAGTGCTCTCAGGCACATGGTGTGATGCCTAGGGTGTCCTGTGCAGGGCCACAAGCTGGAATTTGAGGATCCTTCTGGGTCCCTCCCAACTCAGCATATCCTATGATTCCAGGGAATCTCTTCTCCCTGGAATTCTGACTCCCTTCTGGGAAAGGACTGAGTGGTGGGAGAGGCCCTACCAGACCTGGATAGGAACAGGCTGAACTAAAAACAACGGCCATACTCTCCAGCAAGGTTGTGACTAAAACCTCCCCCTTTGTCATCTTGTCTGACAAAGCTGGCAGAAATGCATCATTGCACAGACTGAAAGTGCCCCCATTCGAGCAGGTGCTCTCTATGTAAACTGAAATACAAGGTGCATGTTTGACAGAACCCTCTTCTGTTTTGCTGAGGATCATTGCAGGCACACTTTTGACATCTGAATATCAGTTTCCAGATAGGCTCTACACAGGCAGGATCAATAGCCCTGGCCTAGGGGTCATAGACAACACTGCAGTTCACAGCCTCCTGCAGGGAGTCAAGCCAAGACCTAACCCCAAGCCTCTAAACTCAATGGTCTCTTTATTCCTTGTTACTTTCAGTCATTTCCTGGAAGATTCTCTGGATCAGAAAGAAGACAGGACATCTAGGTAAATTATTAAATGAATTGTTCTCTAATGCAGTCAATAGTTTGAGTGCAAATACTTGGGTTTTTTTTTTCCTCTATTTGAACACATTCTTGGCTATTATAGAAAGAATAGAATGCATACCTAAAATTCAAATCATAACACAAGTATTTTGGTGGACAAGACAGCATTGAGTGCATTTTACGTGACATTTTATTTAATGCAGTCCTATGATATTTTCCCCCAGCATATGCTGAATAAAATACAAAAAGCTCTATCTTCAAGGTATTAAAATGAAATCAGTTCTTAGTGCTATTGCTTGTAATATGAAGCAAATTTTAGTTTTCAAAGATGAATGTCTCTCAAAAACCTAATCAACCATGACTAGAAAACAAGGTCATTATTACTGCTCTTCTAATTCAGATTTTGAATGGTACTATTACTTTCAAGCTATAGGAAACAAAACTTCACGCTTTGTTTCTGCTGTTGAATGGTTTGAAGGTACAAATTACCTCCCTTGCATATTTAATAAAACTTTTCTTCAGTCGGAAAAGGGGTAGGAGTGAATGTGAGAGCCATCTAGTTAACTGATATTGACACAAACAGTTTATTGTTCAACATATTAAAAAGAAGTTCATATGCAAAATGTTTTAATTCTTAAAAACGAAAATGGGAAGCTTCAAATGTACATCCAGAATTTAGCTGGGGAGAATTTTCTCAGAAAATTTTCTATTCCAACATGAAAAAGGTATATTTTCTTTAAAACAATTAATTTATAATATTAGCATCCCATCAAAATTAAAACAGAAATGTTAAGCTAGCAGTCAGTCATGATTCATAAAGCCGAACATGATAATTCCTTAAATTACTTGTGTGTAATTCAGTTTTAATTTGTCACAGATGAAATACTTCAGGTATTCATCTGACTTCAGCTCTGTAAAAGTGTGACACTTAGCACAGGTTGTCCATCTCAGCCTCTTTGCTATTCAATAGAGTGGTATTGAAAGCATGTTCATTTTTTACAAGAAAACAGAGAACCTACTTTTTACTTCCAAACACTAGATGTCAGAGGGTCTAAATCAAGGCCTAAATTAACATGATGGGTTTTTTCCCTCTTTTTTTCTTTTCTTGGATAACTTATGTAAATAGCCAATACTGAATTCCAAGGGGGCAGATAAAATTAATATTCATTTTCATGAATATTTATTCCAGTGAGCTTAGGGTTTCAAACATTTCCAGGTGTAACCTGGGAATAATTAACTCATGTTGTAACACTGAGGAAATCTACAGCTTCATAGTCAGAAGCTGTAATGTTTCCAAAATACCTTTATGTTCTTTTTCGGAATTGTTGCTTTGACTGTGCCCAGTCACTGTGTAAAGTCATAGGGAAACCATGCTGCAGTAATGTCAGACAGATGAAATCCTCCCAGGTGGCCTGGATACACACTTTCAAATCCTGCAGCAGCCAAAGGGAGCAAGCAGGATACTGTACCTCAAAGCTTGAGATCAAAACTGGTGTGATTTTGCACCATTGACAAGAAAAAGCTAAATATTGAATTATAGACATCAAAAAAATTCAGTAATAACTAATAAATAAAAATGAAGTTCACATATATCTGTTGCCATCACAGAAAAGCAAAAGGGACCACACTATGCCTCTTGCTTGCTATTGCAACTAATATTATTAGAGTCTGAATTACTACCAGATTCTGAAGTCTTTGGACAACATTTTCTCTCTCTCTCTCTACTGTTTCACTTTTAGTTTTCACTTGCTATGCTCTCAGACTTGTGTTAACATTCCCTGGAATAAGAATTAAGTATCACGAGAAAGCCCTTTCTTCCTAAGCTTGGAGAGAAACCTTAAGGCCATGTGTTTGTTTGTTTGTTTAACAATTGTTAAACATGGAACACTTTTCCTCTGAAAAGTGAAGTAAACCTTCAAATTCAGATGTTTGTCAGTATCTGTTTCTCTTTAATATTAGTTTAATATCCAAAGACTCAGCAGACCTTTTAACAAGATTGCAGTGCTCCCAGCAATTGAAACCTTCTTTGCAAATGACTCCACTGAGGCAGAACTGCATTTGCCCTGTAGTGCCAGGCTCCTGACAGAATCACACGATCAGCTAGGTTGGAAAAGACCTTTGAGATCAGGAAGTCAAACTTAACAACCCCATGTCAATTAGACCTTGGCACTGAGTGCCACATCCAGTCTTAAACACCTCCAGGGACAGTTTCCTGTATCACTTCCCTGGGCAGCCCATTCCAATGTCTAATCACCCTTCCTGTGAATAACCTCTTTCTAATGCTCAACCTAAAACTTCCTTGGCACAGCTTAAGACTGTGTCCTCTTGTACTGTTGCTGTTTTTCTGGGAGAAGAGACTGATCCACTTCCTTAAATGCAGTTGTAGGGAGAAATCAGGTTTTCCCTGAGCCTCCCTTTCTTCAGTCTAAACAATCCCAGCTCTCTCATCTGCTCCTCATTGGGCTTGTGTTCTAGACCCTTCAGCAGTCTTGTAGCCCTTCTCTAGACATTCTCCAGCATCTCAACATCCTTCTGAAATTGGGGACCCAGCACTGGACATAGTACTTAAGGTGCTGCCTCACCAATGCTGAGCACAGAGCAAGAATGACTTCTCTGGTCCTGCTGGCCACACTATTCCTGATACAGGCCAGGATGCCCTTGGCCTTCCTGGCCATGTGGGCACATGTGGCTCATGACCAGTCTGCTGCCAACCAGTACCCCAGGTCCCTTTTTGCCCACTGCTGCCCAGCCATGCCAGCTCCAGCCTGTAGCACAGCAAGGGGTTGTTGTGGCCAAGGTGCAGGACCCAGCACTTACGTTTTGTTAAACCTCATATTTTCGGATTCGGCCCATCTATCCAGCCTGTCCAGGTCCCTCTGCAGAGCCCTCCTACCTCCCAGCAGATCAACACTGCCTCTCAGCTTGGTTTCATCTGCAAATCTGCTCATGGTAGGCACAATCCGCTCATCCAGATCACCCACGAATGTATTAAACAGGACTGGCCACAGCCCTGATCCCTGGGGACACCACTGGTGACTCACTGCCAACTGGACATGGCACCATTCACCACTACTCTCTGGGCCCAGCTGCCCAGCCAGTTTTTAACCCAGCAGAGCCCTGGGATGACAGATTTTTCAGGTGTGTGCCATGGGGGATGCTGTCAAAGTCTTTCCTGAAGTCCAGGTCGACAACATCCACAGGCTTCCCCTCACCCACCTGGTCATAAAAGGAGATCAGGTTAGTCAGGCAGGACCTGGCAGAAACATGTCCACAGTGACTTGGATCTGAAAGCTGGAGGAGCACAGGGAAGGGTAACTGCTGGGGAAACCCTTCCCTTGCTGGGTCTGAGTCACTACTAACCATGTCCCAACACAAATCCATGTAGCTCCTTTCTGAACAGCACGCAGCTCAAAGCAAGCCATAAATATTTTGCTAAAGTAAAAGTTCTTCTGGATGATCATCAACATACATTTGTTAAATCATGAACACTAACTTTCTGCTATAAATAAATGATCAATATGTTTTCAAGCAGAGTGGTCATCTTTGCATGCTGTCCTCACTAATGGACAGATTTCTATGTACTGCTCTGCTTCTGTAGTGTATTGCCATGCTTCTAACCAGGCACTGTTATCCCAGAACATGGTGTCTTGTCCTGCCCTGCAGAGAGAGCCCTGCTCTGCGGGTACTCACACAGCTTCCCCATCTACTCACTGCACAGACTTGATCTCACCCACATCATCACTGTCATACACCAAAATCCAAGAACAGGGACTCTCTACTACAACAACAACAACTGCAGAGTAATTGCAGCCCTGCCTCATTCTCTGAAACAATTCTCAGGTCTATTCAAATTACAATCCTATCCCTGCTAAGCTGAACAAGCTAATCAATCCTCAGCACAGGCATAGCTGAGGTACCAACTGCACTTCTGTATTCAGGAAGCTCTCTGTGCCTAGTGCCAGCTAGAGAAGCACAGTCTGTACTTTCATTAATTTCCTGAGTTTCTGTTGCCAACCTCCATCTCTTGGAAAAGCACAAGGCAACCCTAATATTGAATTGAAAAGGTGGGGAATTTTTTTGTAATATGTTACTGAGATATTCCTCAGTATGGAGGATGGCAGGACTGAAAATTATTTAAAATAAAATTATCAAGTTTTTGTGAGCTGGAGAGGTCAAATATCAGTGCACACAACTGCAAGGACAGAGGAAGGGCTGATTTTTTGGGGATGCATGTTCTACAACTTCAGTGGGAATTGTGAGCTGTCAGTCAACATATCTGAAAAAATACTAAGCCTTCTTAGAGTTCAAGCTGTTTTCTGATTCTAGAGCTGATGTATCTTCCTTTTCTTTCTCTCAGCCAGTCAAAAGGGACTTCTCACCCATTCCTGCTTGAGCAGAGAAATATCATCCTTCAAAACCTGCTTGTGACTGACATGGAATATGTCACAAGGTCTGGCCCCCAATAGCTTCTGCCCAGTTGAAGTGTCCTTTGCAGAAGGCATGGGAAGAGAGGAGAAAGCTGCATGCAGGAGTCTGCTCTGCTGAGCTCTGGCACTTTATCTCAGATCACAGCCTCTGTGTCACAGGAGCTGCTTCCCAAGCTTTTGGCCTCTTGACAAGTCCTATTCTGTAAGGTACACTAAATGAGTGCAGGTTTCATGACAGTACCAGCCTTTTCTAGGAATAAGTGCTGAGGCTATCAAAGTTATAATTCTTCGCTTAGAGAAATTTGATAAGAATAATATTTTGGTCGGGTCTGCTCAGAGCTGATTTGCAGTCATGAGTGCTGCAGGCAAAAATCAATTTAGATAATCTAACTTACCAGCAATGAAACTTGAGACTATAGGAAAGCTAAATCTAGTCTTGTAGACCAAAACACAAGATTATGTGTCTATATGCGCATCACTATCTGTGATGTACAAGCTGGTTTTGTTTTGATTATTTAAATTTAAACCCTATATAGATGTATTTTGATGGTTTTGAAATAATTTAATCAAAATAAACCCAGGCCATAGCAATCTGTCTTGTGCTAGGATTTTTTTTCTGACACTGTTCTTCCTTTAAATGTGAGAAAAAATATTTGTGAGGAAAATGTAAAAAAATATTATAGTCTTTTAAATACAGATTAGTTAAATTAAGTTCCAAAATTAGCAAAGTCACTTCCTTCTCTGCGCATCATTTCCCCCGTCTGGAAAAGAGTACTGTCTTCCTCAAAGAACATTTTGAAATCCAAGAGAAAAAAAAAAAACACTAGCACTAATGGTACTGCTGATGGCTCTGTTAATGATTTTGCCAAACAACACTTAATTCATCATGTTGTATTTTTCAGAAGCATATTATTTTTTATCTTACTTGAGAAGCATAGAATCATAGAATACTTTGATTTGGAAGGGACCCTAAATATCTTTGAGTTCATCATTCCTGTCATGGACAAAGACATTTTTCAATATATCAGTTTGCTCAAAGCTCCATCCACCTTGAACACTTTGGAGTGGGCATCCTGTTTTCTGCATAACCTCTTCCAGAGCCTCATCACCTTCACAGTAAAGAATTTCATCCTAATGTCTAATCTAAATCTTCCCTCTTTCAGTTTAAAGTCATTACCCCTTATCCTATACTGCATTCCCCTGTAAAAAGTCCCTGTCCAATTCTCTTGCATGCTCCCTTTTAGGTACTGGAAGGCTGCTCTAAGATCTCCCTGGAGCCTTCTCTTCCTCAGGCTGAACAACCCCAACTCTCTCAGCCTGCTTCCATAGGAGAGCTGCTCCAGCCCTCTGATCATGTTCCTAGACCTCCTTTGGACTTGCTCCAGCAGGTCTTCAGCCACAAAGGCTGCTCAGAGCCCTGACCAGCCTGACATTGAATGGGCAGGAATGGTGAGGAGGTCATACTGTGAAATGCCATCAGTACGAAATGAGGCAAAACATTGAAGTACAAAAAAATACCTACTGAGTTTCCATATCTTCCTTCGGGAGCTGAAATTCAGACTTTGAATACCTGGCTATAGAGAAGTTTTAAAAAATGTTCTATTAATTACAGACACCCTATTCTCATGTACGTTGATGACTTAGAGAACTTCCTGCATTTGCACTCCTGTAATTTTTTAGATTTTTTTTCCATTATTGCTTCTCCAAAAGGCATTCATGAGTCAGAGATTATTTCAAAATAAAGTTGGGAACTTTGAACACACCAAGTTCCTGGAAACAGGGGACTTCCGAAGCACAGAGGTCATATCAACAGGCGCTGCTGTTTTTCCTCGCCAGCCCAACTGCTGTGTGTGAAATCCCACCCAGACCTAGATCTGCAGTCAGATTTGATGCCATGGATACATGGTTATTAATAGAAAGTAGTTGTTAAAAACAATGAAAATAAACATCCACTACAATAGAGATGATGAGTTCCTGCTCACAGGTCACACAGATTTGGTGACCTAAGTGAAGACAGAAATTTTCTGTGAAACTGGTTCAAAGAATTGAACATATAGCCACAGTGTACTACCTGTTTGAATTCTGAACATTGTCATTAATATTTTGAGAATGTCAGTCTCCACTCTTTTAAACCTGCACACACTGTTTTAAACCTTCTTGTACAAATACTAACTTGTATTTTCAGTTGTTTTAGGCATCAGAGTTCCATGTGCATCCTTCAAATGTGTCTTTGGTAAATCTGATCATTGCCATGATACACAAACATGTTTTTGCGGTGCCTTTCATCTGATTACAAATTCTGTGGCCATGATGCCAGTGTTGTCCTGTCTCTGAGAAGAGGAGAGGCACACTTGAAACAGTTGTAAAAGGCAACAGGAACATGAATCCAGTGGGAACAAAGATTAGGGGGAAAACCCTTCATTCTCAATTAAAAGGGGGAAATAAGGGGGAAAACTAAATAGAAACTGAAACTTTATTTGAGGTTTATGGTGCTACCTGTAGTTACCAAGGCTCTTACAATTATAGTATGATACACTAAGTTATTATTTAGTGTAACATAGTGCATTTCATTTCATGCACTTGCCCTTTGTCTCAAGGGCAAGGGATTTTCCTGAGTAATAATGTCGTTGTTACTGATCAATTGGTTCTTCTGCCAGATTCTTTTTTTTTTTTTTCCTTAGGACATTGGGGAGGAGAGGATGGCAGACAGAAACATTTCTGTCAATTTCATCTTTCCTCTGAGCCTTGATAACTGTTCAAAGTTGAAAGAAAACAAGATATGAAAAACAGACCTTTATTTGTGCAGAAAAAGGTGAGAAAAATTCAGTGGGTTTTTGCACAGTGAAATCACCCCTGCCTAGGTCTGGTGTTTAGTTTTTGCTGGTGTAATTTATTTATAAGCTATATTAAATATTTGTAAAGCTAGCTTCTGCTCTTGTGCTTCAAGGCAATAAAGAGAGAAAATGTTTACTCCTCTCATGATTTACCATGAGTGTTGTTTATTTAATTTGGGAAGAGCTTCATTCCACATGCTTCAGTTGTCTGACTTATAGCAGTAGTTTCACTGAAAGAATTCTACTCGAGTGGTACATTTTGCTAGAATAAGTGATTGTGAATATATAATCTTAGAAATTAGTCTCAAATGGTCTGAAAAGCAGTAATTCAGATTCTTCTGAGCCTGAAGCTTTTCGAATCTCCTGGTTAGTTAGGTGAATGTCTTTGAAAAACAGAAATCCCCCTCCCACAAACATTTATGGATCCCCTGAGCCCTCCCCACCTGAGCCCTCCCCACCCTCTTCTACCTCCCTTCTTCCCTGCCTAAGCACCATTCTGTGTTCTGCTATTTCTGTGCATACTTGCATACTATCACTGCACAATTTTAGTTCTCAGAAGAACACTAAAAGTGGCTCAATGCCTGAACAGCCAGCTCGCTCTTTGCAAGACACTCTCCAGGGCACAGGTTATTTAGAAGAATCCCTGTCTTACCAGCCCACCCTCTCTCCCAGTAGAAGCTAAACCTACTAGACACAAAACCACTGGCTGATCTGGTTTATGCCAGAGTACTCAGGCTTGAGTACTGATATCCTCCTGATAGCTTGGAGGATTTCCTTGGACAACTGCCACTCATGAGAGTCATGTCTTTCTGTGAAGTCCACTGACATCTCTGCCATGCAGCTGCAGCTTTCAGCATCCATTGCTTTGCAAAGGCAGCCCCAGTCCCAAGCACTGGGCACCTCCCTGGGGACAAGGATGTGGGCCACAGGCTTGGTGGGCCCATGGGCAGGCAGGACAGAGCTGTGGGGAGCTGGAGTCCAGCCCTGCTGTGGTGCTTCTGGGGCTGGTGCTGATGGTTCTGGGGGGCTGACATGGGGTGCTGGGCTGTGAGCAGCTGTGGCCATAGCTGTGAGGCTATGTAGGGACAGGAACACCTGCAAATACCCTCAGAGTCCTGGCAGCAGGACTTTGCTTTAAGATTGTCTCAGAGTTAAGGACTCCTGAAAGAAGTTCACATAGGAAATATGGGGCCATCAGCATTTGTATTTTTGAGGCTAGAACAGTACCAGCTCTGAAGTAAACACGAAACCAGTCCTAGTCACTCCTTTTAACCCCCAAAAGCAGCACCATGTAGAAAAACTCAAAAGCAAAGGCTCCCTGAAGACAGTGTGGCAATCCCTGCCCAACATGGTCCTGCTTTGGCTTTCTCTGGCCAAGGTGAGAGGCCAGAAATGTCAGGTCTCAAGATGGCCATGCCCACACAGGAGAGCTCAGCATTTGAGTCAATTAAACTTGTGTGTCTACCCATGGGGCTGAAGCCTTGGGCAGGAGTTTGGGCAGGAGTTTGGGCTTAGAGCCCTGGCTTGGGCTTGGGTCCATCTATCCTGCAAACACATAACAGTTTCAAGGAATGAAAATCCAGGGGGTGGATTCTGGTATTTTTCCATCTTGACAAATCAGGAAAAAGTTTGTGCAATTAGAAGTGCTGCTACAATTTTTTTCATAGACCATGGCATCCTGTGAGACTAATTAGCAAAAGACAGAAATCTCCCTAAAGAATAGGTCAACCAGAAAGATGAAATTTTCTTTTTCTCTGCTAATTTGCAGTGATTAAATTAGAAATTTATCAAATGGCAGGAAAATACCGTAAGGTGAGGATGATCCATGTATTGCATGTAACCCGGTTAGTGGTAAATTTGTAGCTAATATATAGGTAGTCTTAGCTTTATTGCCTTGAGTTTTTTTCATTCACTTTCTCCATGAATACATGTCTGCAAACATGCCTTTCAATCCATACTTGGTGCCTCTGCCAGATGAGACCATATCTATCCTAGGCTTACATGGCATTATGTATTTTTCTTGAGGGGGCTGAAAATATCTCCATCCCACAATGACTCTGAAATGAAACAAAAAGAGCTTTGCTAAAAGATAATAGCCCAAAAATGAGCATGAAAGTTATTCTCTATAACATCCGCACTTTTTTACTCAGGAAAAGCTTAAATTTGATTTAGCTCAGAAAACAAATTAGGACTTACCTTTTCAAAAAGCAAGAAGGAACATCTGCAAAACAGTGGAATGCTGTATGGAAGCCACAGGGATAAAGCAACTGCACCATACCTCACAGCAGCAATAAGTATAAAAGACATCATTCACTTAGTGTCTGCCTTACACTCATTATTCCCTTCTTTCAGAAGAAGAAGCACATAGCAAAAGTAATTTCCATCCCCCATGAAAACAGAAGATTAAGACAATTTACTTTTCCCCCACATTCTGTTAGTTACCCATCAATGGATATGACTGCTAAAACAAACCATCATAAGAAATGCTCTAGGAGAAAGACAGCAGATAAAGCTGCTCACAAATTTCCTCAACGCTTTTTATCACTTACAGGAAACACTTTATCAATCAGATTTGGTTTACAATTAAGACAGAAAAAAAGGAAGAAAAATTGCATGGAGTTTCTTAGGAGAAAGAGAAGATAGATGGAACATGATCTAATAGACTTCAATATTATAGAGGCACCAGAAAGCAATGAACTTTAAGGTCTTATTCTCTCATTCCCCCTTCCTTATTATGATCAACATTTGCTCATAAAAGACTATGAAGAAAATTAAGAGGTAGAATCCACTTTATACCGAAATATCCTGCCCTCAAAAATAAGTCACCAAAAAAAAAAAAAAGACAACATGCTCCTATTTTTCAGAATGCATGAACATTAACTTCTATCATTAGCTGTGCTTTTGGTGTTATGGATCTGTACACCACCTTGAAATTCAGTTATTCATTTAGATCCACAAACTAGCTGCTCCTCTGGTTCCATGCGAGCACTTCAAGACCAATCTCAAAATCTGAGTCCAATAAACAAAGTGTCTCCCTTATTGATCCTTGGCACAATTTGGAAATAGAACCACTGTTATATCTCAAACACAATAAAATTGACATCTATCTATTCTTATTTCTCTAACTCATTGGGATGGAGTACTAGTCAAAACAGCAGCCTGGCTTCAGATATTTCTTGTCTTTGAAACCAAACTCCTTTTCTTATTATGCTTATTATGCTAAATCCATTGAGATGTTGCTCAAAGTATCCCTAAGTTATTAGTTTCAGTAAATATGGTTCACACTTCTTTCCTGACTCCTGAAAGTTCCTACTATAGCACAGTTGCCCATACTCCTATCTTTTACAACCCAAGAAAGCTAAAATTTTCAACCTCTGTCCTAAGTCAAAGAAAAGCTGTTTTTTTTTGTTGAGAGCATCCCTCTGCTTTGAAAAATAACTATTATGACTCAGACATTATTTTCCTTTGCCCACAGATACATTAACTTAAAAAAAATTCTTCAATCACAGAAGCAGATCTTGACCACCTGAATAGGAGCAGAATTACCTCCCAGTTCTGCCGTAACTAGGCAGTTTACTCCCAGTTTATCCTGGTCGGATTTCATTTTAGACTTCTCCACTAGTCATAAAAGTAGTGCTTTTAATAAATATCTAAACCAATCCCTTCCTGCAAGGCACATTCTCTTCTGTCTCACCTTGCCCATGTGCCAGTGGCAAATTACTATAAGTTTCCTATAGCAAAAGATGACTCTAAATTATCATATTATCTTGATCATACCATGTTTCCTTAACTTCTTGGAGGATGAAGCTATATCAGAGGTAACACTTTTTACCTCTTTGATCTTCATCATTGTCGTATCTATGTATGTATTCTTATCTTCTGTTTTGTTTCTTACTCATATTTTTCTCCTGGTTTGAAAATGTACTTGTAATATTGGGAAGAACTATGGAGCAAATAGTTTACAGTTAGATCAGAGTTTTACCTGTGTGGTTTCTTTCCTTTCTCCATAAAATCAGATCAGATCTTCAACTACACATTAATTAGATCCAGGAGTAGAGCAGGATTCCCTTCAACCCTTGAACATGGGTCCAAGATGAGGATTACTGAGCAATGCTCCAAATTCAGGAAAGACTAAAATATCCAAAAAAAGAAAAGATGATGGGGTATTGAGAAAGAAATATTTGGGTAAATAACTCTTAATACCAGTTGCACTTTAATTTTGATATCGTGTGCAAAACAAGAAAATATGTTCTTTGTAGCAATAACCTTACATCAAGAGCACAGCGTTTGATCAACTTACTCTGACCAGTTTTGCATTCACTTCAGTCATATCCAATAGAATTCCCACTCAAAAAAAAAAAAATCTCATTACATTCTGGTTAGAAGAATGTTTATTTGTTGTTCTTATTTATTATTTGGCTGATTGCTCTGTTAATCATAGCTTTTATGACTTTCAAAAGTTATTAGGTTGTCATTCTACTATGTTCAATCCCACTTAGTCACACTTGGCTTAGCTCTATTATCTTATTAGATGCATTTGACTCTAAATCTTCACTGGCATGATCATAGTATATCCATTTTCAAATTATCACATTAATATCTCCCATTCTTCAGATTTCCTTAAAGCAAATAATTGACTGTAACCAAGAGTCTAAATGTTTTTGTGCAGCTGCATAGTCATCTGCCTGCCACTAGCTTTTTAATAAAAACCTAGGTAAAGCAAACAAAAACTTGCTTTACAAAGGGGTTTTCTCATGAAGATCTGTTTCAATCTGAAAAATTACCAGGTGAAGTTAAACTATACCCTCAAGCCAATCACAGATCACTGCATCAAAAATGGTACTGCTAATATAAATTAAACACTCCAAATACCCTGGTAAAAAAGTAAAACATGATGAAAATTTTATAAATTTTATTCAAAAAGTATCTATTTCTGAAATTTCATGCCTTGAATTCCTACCTCTACTATCCAATCTTATTTTAGAAAATTTTTATATTGTTGATCTCCTGAACATCTTCCATATGGTGACAGCTCAAGGAGATTGGGTTCTTAAATTCTGGGTTCTTAAAAATTGGATTTAAAATTTTAACACAATTCTAAAAAGCCATTTATTTTCATCCCATATGATCATATTTGCAAACCTTGTTTGTATTTAGCTTCCAAAGCATGGTTGGTAATATCTTTCTAAGTTATTAACTGGACAGACATCACAAGTACAAGTTTTAAAATCAATATCTTCATATATTCCTGTGCTTATGAAAATAAATTTTGCTATAATTCACATTTCTATAACTACTTATCATTTTTTAAAAATGTTTTTTATTGTTTAAATAACCACAGAAGAAACACTGTGCAAAAATAAGGCACTCTTCCAAACTTCATTTTAATAGGTGACTAATTTTTCAGAAGCATAGAAGAGAAAAAGAGAGAAATTAATTTGCAAGAGACCATGATGCAGATACAGCACCCAAGAAGCCAGCTGCCAATAAGATTCATAGACAGGGGTTCACTCTGCTGTTAAAAAACATGTTTTATATGCAAAGTTGCGCATAAACATTTCAAAATCAGTTTTACAACATCAAGAACTCAAAAAAGCTTTTAAGACACCTACTCAACACAAGCAGGAAAATGCTTACGCCCATTTTCTCAATGTCAGATTGTTAATACACTGCATGGGAGTGTGTAAACTGATCCATTAAATTCTTGTCTTTGTACAGTGACAGACACTTTCCTGTGTTTTTTCCATTCTTTATTTTCCACCATTTCATGTGATGGAATACTTTTAAACAATATTTTTCTGTGCATGATAGGCAGAACAGTGGTTTGGTGAATGGTATGACCTCCCATTGATCAGAGCTACATGGAGTTCCTGCAAATCATTAATCAGCTGTGAATTTTGTACAAAATGTGGGAGCACCAACCCGTGGTTTTGAAAAGTTCCACATGCTTTCAAAATTTTTGCATCCAAACCCCTGAACCAACTTCACATGAGCCTGCTTTTAAAATGTCTTATAAATTATACTTTCCATTAAACACTCCAGAGGACTTTTAGTTTGATAATACAGATCGGATTCTGAATTCCAGCCAGGTTTAATATCACTTATTTTACCTGGCTTGATTCCTAGGACTAAGTTCACAGTGTCCTTTGGTCTGTTAGTTTTTCAAATAAGCATATACCCTCCACCAATGATATTCCTGTTTCTTCAAGGACATTACTTTCATGATCCCTGTGAGTCTTAACTGCTCTTACTATAGACTTCAACATTATCTTATGCATGATTATTTAAAATTTGATAAACTGTTGGTGTTAAAAAACTGGATCATGAACCCAATTGATTATTATGCTAAGAAAACAGATCCTCCCATGTATCTGGATCTCTCCTATCAGACTTGTTTCATTGATGATCATTGTCTGGCAAAAATTACATTTTTTCCTGCCTCTCACCTTTGTATTGCTCCTTGATTCTCAGTTTATAGCAATGCATATTTATTACTTATCTTCCTGAGAATGAGAAAGCTTCAAGTCCTTCTAAGCTAGATTAAAACCAAGAAGAGATGTAGGAGATGAACAGAACTGAAGAATAGGCTATTATCAAAAGCTTCACCATGAAAAAAGTGCTCTTCTTTTCAGCATTGGATTATATTAGCTATATCTTTTGACAATATCCATTTGATCTGTATTTGTAGTGTCTCAGTTGTTAAGCCTTTCTATCATTTATTAAATTACAGCTTTTTCATTTTTTTTCAAGAGTTTGTGTTCTGATTAGGGGTCTTCCCCCCTAAAGTACCCATGGTAAAAAAATTTCTTCTGAATGGTTTTGATAAAGTTTCTGCTGATTTTCAGACCACTCAACTTGAGGTATGAGGTTTTCTATAAGCATCTCAGATTTAAGGAATGCTCATCTTCTCCTAGTGATTACTTGCTTTACATATGATTTAATAATTTTCTTAGATCTTCTCTCTGTCTCTGTTTATTCTGAGAGAGTCCTTACATCCTCTCATCCTGAAAACCTAGGCAAACTAGGATCTTTCATCCCTATATTGTGAATATACTCGTGCAAAGAAGCTTGAAACAAGACTGACTACTTCACAGGGCTATAACACTTTACAGGAACTTAATAAGAGACTGGGTGACTTCATGTTCTCCAGGGAAAGGGTCTGGAGAAAGACACTGAAGAAAGCCAGGCATAGGTGTCTGCCTCCAATGCTGATGTATATGAGAGTTCATCTAAACAGAAGGAGAAGTGGTTTTCCCAAATATCTTTGACTCTCAAATCCTCCTCAGCTCAGTTCAGATCTCTTCTGTAAGTGACTGTGAATATTTATGGCCCCTCTCTCATATTATGGCCCCTCTCAAACTACTTTCCTTGTATCTCAGCCTTTGAACAGTGCTGTCAGCCCTTGGAACATTGATTTTGTTTTAAACTGCAGGAGAACCAGTAAATTTTAGGTCACCTCCACTATGCTTTTATGAGTCACAGGAGGGAAACTGAGTCTTGGTTTGTCTTAACCCAGATTACCACCAGTTTTCATTACATAAACAAATTATAACATTTCTTTCTTCTGTTCTTCCACTTCATGTTTTATAATACTCCATGAAAATATTCCGTTTTAAAATCCTCCATAAAACTTGTCAGTTGTCATTTTTCTACTCCAACACTCAGATAATGGGAGTGAGGGGTACAGAAATATAAGAAAGTGGTGTGTGATAAAGTTGAAGAAATGGGATACTTTGAATGGTGTTTCAGTAATTCATGTTTGTACTTTCTTGTCAAATGGTGTCAGGTAATAACAATTCAGACTTTTTCATTAGAGGAAATGTTGAAGTGAACATTGAGAGATAAAGGACTTAGCCTAAAAACTGACAGCTTCTACTACCATACAATGGAAAAACCTCTTTCATGGTAAATGCACCTATTTATCAAGTTTGTCTAGTTACAAAAATGAAAATAAGACTAAAGAAATCCAATATAGGGCCTGAATCCAGTTGCTCTGATCTGTCCAATATAACTGGCTAAAGAGATGCAAATTTTAGTGTTAATCAAAAGAAATCCGAAAACCGACAATATGTGTAGTAACAGGTTTGCTAATAGACAGAGGCATAAAATGTTTTGTCTGTAATGTATAGTCTATGTAATCTTTATCAGCTTTCTCATGTTCTTGCCTATTTGAAATTCATTAAAGTTTGAACATATGCCCTGTTCACATTTTGTCTTCAGTGCAGAGTTCATTATGTGCTGTTATTTAGAAAACAGAGTTACCAAGTGTTTTTATTACAGAAACTAGTTTACATATATAGAATTTCAAAATAAAGTTCTGTGAAATTACTGAAAGGAGAAATGGTAACCTATGCCTTTATTGTCTTCTCTGATCTCTCACTTTTTACAGCACATGAATAAATTATGTAACATGCTTTCTTTCTTATTTCCCTTTTATTATTCTTTCATTTCAGTTTATGCCAGCCTCTGTTACATGATGACACTTTTATTGTGGAAAAATTTATTTTTACACCACAGGATAGATCATTAGTTCATCTGCTGACTGTCTGTACCATACCTAAGCTGAGTGCTAGCCTGAATGCCTAAGGACACCCCTTGATTAGTCACTGTCCCGTGCTGTGTGACAAGCTGGCCTCTGATGCACTCATTACCCAAGACTTCTACTACTTCCACTGCCATGCATTTGCACACCTTAGAGTTTTAGAAAGTTTTTTATGACCTAGACAGGCATGTGTGTGCTGCTATTCATTTGTGTGGAAGACCACTGTGGTGGGAAGAGTGGGAACAGATCTACCAGTGTTTGTCTGTCTTGACTGCCCTTACACCTCTGGGCCATTTCTCCTTACTCAAACTACTTTCCTTCGTGTGCTTGTAGCAGTAGGACACAAATTGCACTTGAAGACAGGTCTGTGCTGGATTTCCATAAACCCTTGTCAATGTTCCTTTTTTACTCTTCACTTGTCATGCCAACATCCTCAATGGGGAATGCTTAGAATAGGATCTCAGTCTAAGAGATTCTGTTGAGAGGCCTTTTCTCCACAGTTGCTCAACAGGATTGTCATATGAGGCAGAAACTTCCTTATGGGCTGGAGGAATTGTGGCACCCACTGGCTCATGCGTGCCACATATGCAGCCAGGGGTGCTTCCTTGGAGGTCAAGGGTCCAGATCTCACTCCCAGGAAAACATTATCACACCAAAGAGGAGGTCCATGAAAGGCTGTGGGCAAGAAAGCATCCAGAGTGAAATCATTTTCTTCTCAGCCATGCTACATCTCTAAATCCAGCCTTTAATTAGAAATCTAGGCTCTAGAGGAATCCCCAGACAGTTTATGAGAAAGAAATTATGAAGAAATCAAATGTCAGGATCTTGTAATTCAGCTGTTTCAGAGAGCCAGAATTAATACTTCCCAACTGGGATTTTCAACCTGAAACATTGTCCAGGACTGGTCCTCAGATCCTATTTATGCAGCACAGCCTGAGGAACAGCCTATGGTAAGCAATCTTTTCTGTGGTTAACACACACAGCCAGAATGTGTAAAAAAGGTTTAATTTCTTCCTCTGACTAAAGGGAGTAAAAAGCCTTCCACTCTAATTGAAATAATTGAATATTAATTGGACCAAGAAGAAAGAACAAAAGGCCTGCACAAGGGTTAGAGCACTTATTTAGGTGTCAGAACATGTTTAAATATTTTATAACAATTATCCACTGTAGCTGAGCAGCAGTTTTCCCAGGTGAATGCCCTTATCTTTTTCTCTGTGAGCAGCCTTCCAAACCTTCTGAATCTAGCTGTCTAGATATGTTAGAGACAAAGAAAAGAATTTGAAGAGCATCTGCAGAAGTGGTTTTACTTAGGGACTGTAGTTGTTCGATACACTTGCAGACTCACTTCCATTACTTCTCCCTCATTGATCAGCTTACATATGAGTAAATATGTATTTGAGTAATTCTTTTTTGTTTTTGTACATCTCTTAGGGAGAAGGAAGCTACAGCATATCCTTGTATTCACACATTCAAAAGCATATAGGTGAAAACAGATAAAAGAAAAAATTCATAGCACTGACTTTGGCAACAAGATGTGTCATACATTTACTATTGGAAATATCCATAATTTATCTGAGTCTGAGGTACTTCCTTAAACAATGTTGAGACCCTAAGATTGCACCTAATTGATAAGATTATAATTGGAACCTAATAGATTGAGAGATGCAGACGTTAGCAATTTTTGGCAATTGATGCATAATCTTGCAAATCTCGTCCTTCCATGATTTGAGTCTTTATATTTCCCTGTTGTTTGCAGATAGCTAAAGCTCTAAGAAAGAGGTTGGAGATGGAGAGTTGTTTTTTTTTTTCATAGAAACCCAATTTTCACCCTGATGCAAAAATTAGTCTTTCAGCAAAGATGAGATGGGACAATAGGAATAAAGTTTCTATGTTGACTATGACAGCACATCTCTGCTTATATTTGTTCTATGCTAAAAATTATCCTTTCCTGTGACAGTAAGATGCGTATCAATCATTATTGGAGGCAGAGGTGAGATATAATTTATGAAGCATCCCAAAAGAGAGATTAAAGTTCCTGGTAAAGAGATTATGGTTGCCAGCTGAAGATAATAATAGAGAACAAGGTGGAAAGCCATAAACAGTTTGAATAAGAGGAACTATCATGTAATTAACAATGGAAAATGTGCATTTTGCTTTGAAGGAAACCTCAAAAAATTTCAGTGAGATTAGAACTGCTGTGTTTGGCTCTGTGGCAAGGCTGAACTATTAAAACACTGGAGACTGTCTTTTCAGTTACTTTGACAGTCATGATTTTTGTCTAAAACTGGAAAATTTTGTTTCTCAATTGATTGACACCTAGAAGTAGCACTCTATTATTGACTGAGAATGAATGATCATGCCCAGCCAAGCCTTATGGGCATAACTCTATCATTACTGCTTCTGTCCCTGTCTATGTTCATCTTGAACATATCTCATGCTTTTTCTACATCCAATTATTTTCTTATCAATTATATTGGCTATGGAGAATTAGGAGTTTTTTTGTTGTTGTTGGGGTTTTTTTTTAATGAGACGCAAAGGGAAGGGTACTTGAAATTTATTAATCTTTTTTTTTCCTTTTTTCAACTTACTGAAAGCAAAAAAAACAGTGGAATAAAAAAAGCACAGTAACAGCAGCAATATAATAACAAAGGTATAGAAGAAGGGAAGGTGCTTTACACACAAAAGGTGTTTACCACCTCAGTGTGGTTCTGCATGACCACTGGGACAAAGACAAGATGGCAGACTCTCCCCATAGGTTGTGTCCAGGTGATCCCCTGGGTCAAAGACAGGGTGGAGGCTGCTCCTTGATGCCACCTGCTCCCATCCCTGAGCCCAACACAACAGAAAACAATATCAGACTGCTAAAGCTGCTTTGTCTGTGCCACACTGCACCGCTGCTCTGTTGTGCAGGGCTTGGGTACCCTCCTGTTTTGGCTCTGTGCTGTCATTTTTGGATGCTGGACTCGATCCCATGTGGCTCCTACCAGCACCACTGCTTGGACTGCTCAGGCCTGCTCCACCTGGCTCTGCTCAGCTCCACTTGGCTCCCTTCAGCTCAGCTGCACTGGGGTTCTCCCCTGCCTGGATTCCCTGTGGTATTTATTCTCTCGCACCATCACCATCTTTGAGCACCACGTCAGTTCCATCAATTCCCTGTTCCTCTGCAGTTCAGCACCATGGCTTGGAGCTGCAGCTCAGGGTAAGGGATGGATGGTGAGGGCAGGGTCTGTAGGGCTGATCCTGACAACCTTCCTAGTGGAGAGAGAGGCAAAATGATACATTTTCAGGGGTGTGATCATTTTTCCTTCCCCCCAGAAATGCACAATAATGTGCATGGTCTAGAAGAGCAATTAGCTGTGCCCAGAGGGTGCTAATCTTCACCCCCTCTGCAGCCAGGACACACTGCAGTGATGTATAGCCTCCTAGTTACTGCCTCCAGCTCAATTCCCTCTTGTTTTGCACTGCTCTCAGTTTCCTAACACTCAACTAAATAGCACCATTAACCCAGAGTATTTTAATTCCAGAGAGGAAAATGTAGAGGTGGGTGCGTTTAGTCCAGCATTTCCTCTTAAATGGTGTCTTTCAAGGGAACAGTATTTAAGGAAAAGAATAACATAATGCATAACACAGTACTTACATACCACTATATTTTAATAAATTTGGAACACGAAGATACAAGAGTAGAAGGAAAAGGTTTTAGTTGCTGCCATTGCTATTAACAGTGTACTATTATTTATCAAGGAAAAGTGACCACGCTCAGTCGTGTGCTTTTCTGTCATTGCTGTATTAGACATTTTACCTCACATAGCTGGTGCTGGGCAATTCAGAGTGCTCACTTGCCAATATTACCTTCTCTTTCTTCAGACAATTACAAAGATTTGAGAAAACTGGGAGATGAAAATCACATGCAGGAAAGTTTGATCATTAACACACAGTCCAAGGCCCATGACTTCCAATCTTGATGGTGACATTGGCTTGTTTGACCTCCTTTTGTTCACTTCCTGACCTGTAAAACTGAGATAACATTTTACTTACATATTAAGATCCTTAGATATAAAACACTGAATACTATAACAAAGAAGGCTGTTACAGGCAACATGTATCACTTTCATAATATTATTTTAAAATTATTTCCCATATGCAAAAATATAGAAAAAAAATCAGATTTTTTAAATCAGACTATAAATTATCATGTACATTCACAGTCATATACATTAAAAGTAGAGTAATTTTGGAGGCTGGAAAAGAAACTAATTTTTTCTTGAACTGAAAAATAGATTACATCAACAATGATAATTAAGTCACAGATTTTAAAACTTCCAAGATTTTCATTTAATATATAAATATTTTTTATTATAGTTATGAGCCATTTCTCTGGGGTTTTTATGTACAAATTCTATAGCAAAACCATTCCTATGGGAACCATTTCTATTAGCTATCTCTGAGTGTTAAATGAAGTCTGTGGCTTAGCAGGAAACATTTATATTAGTCAGATGTGCTAAATGTTCCTATTTTTCTGTGAAGTGTGTGTCTATTTTTTTGGTAGCATAATAAATCATTAAGACACAATTTACAATAATGTGTAAAAGAACAAGAAAGCACAAATGTTGGCTGTATGCACATATGTTCCACTGCCAGTACCAGCTGTGAGAAACTAAATAGGACACTAAATCCCACTGATAAATGAGGTCTCAGATTTTGACTTTGTCCCTCTCTCCCTGCTCTCCTGGAGGGAAGAGATTTCAGCCTCTATGGGGTAGAGATGCTTCTGCTCCCTGAGTTGCAGCCACCAGGAACCAGGTAGGGACATAGACTGGCTCTGTACCCAGCCATAATTACAGTAGCTTTGCCAGAATTAGTGCAGAAAATAGCCATTAGACTAAACATTTCAGACACTGCAGAGGAGACTGCCAAAAAAAAAGCAGCCAGATGTCAACCATGAGACAACCACCTTGTGGTCTGGCTTGATCTGAGCTTGATCTGACAGAATTAATATAACCAAGCCTGGTGAGAAAAAGGACCTGGGGTCAGGTTCTCCTTGATCAGCTCTGAGTTCAAGGTCTTCCTTAGTCTTCCTCAATGAAGTTTTCTGATTTATGAAATGGGAGTGAAATCCTTATAACTGTTAGGAAGCATTACTCTGAATGTGAGCAGCTTCCTGCATTCATTTCATGCTTTATTTTGGATAATTTATGTGGTGATATTGAAGGAAGGATTAGGCACTCTGATCTAAGTAATTGATTTCTTTATTCTGGTCTTGCTGAGACCTATAAACAGACCATACACTGAACTGTAAAACATGAACTGTTGGATGATCTGGTAAGTCATAAGGGTTTGTAATACAAAATTATACTCATTTCTACCAGTGTAGTTATGAATTTTTACTTACTTTTTCTAAAGCTTAAAAAAATGAGAATTAGGATATAAAAATACTATTAAAATTGGCAGAGAAGTTTTTATACAGGTAGCATTGCTTGTCCTGCAAAACTGTGGTAGTTCCTCTTGTCTGAAATATAATTCAACATTTTAGGTTGGTTTACTGTTTTGTTTTTTTTTTTTACCGTTGACACCCTCCAATTTTACTTCTACTTTCAAACTCAGCTCAAACATGCAATTAGAAAACTTGGAACTTAAAGATTCTCCTCATTGCATGTCACCTCAAGGATTCTCTTCACAGGAAAAAAATGAAGGCTGCAAAAATCTAACGAATCTTAGGAATGGGGCAGTGCTTCTACAGGTGTGACTGGGGCACAGGAAGGAGGTTTAGAAGACAGATCTTCAGTTGCAGCTGAGGGATTCTTGGAGAAAACCCAGAGATCACAAGAGAGATAGGCTTATGATGGCCTATATTCAGGTGACAGCTGTCAATTGCCTCCCACAGGTAGAACTCTTACCTAGAGAGGGAATAGTAATGCTGACAGATTCTGCAGCAGTGGAAATCCATCAGTTAGGCATCCTGAGAGTTTTTAGCTTATCTGAGGTTAACAAATGAAGCCCAAATTTGTTCCTTTGCCTGCAGGAAAATCAATATTCAATTGTTCAAAAGATTATAATCTTCTGTGAATTCTGTATTTTTTGCTAATTTTTAGAAAGTTCTGTAAGGAAAATATCACCAGAGGTAGAGTGAGAATATATATCTGGAACTAAGAACATTGTAAGAACTGTAATTGATATATATGAATATAGAGAAATTTTACACAAATGTAAGAGAGAACATTTTACCTTCCTTTCCCCTCATCTCCTTTTGGCTTTCCCTCTACTGCACACTGGTCCTGGCATTTTGGAAGCCCTTTCAGTTATTGACTGAAATAAAACAGTTTGCTGCTATTAATGTTAGATTCCTGAAACAAAATATAAAAAACAAGAGAATTATTGCATCTTTGCATTTTTATTTCCTCACTTGCAAGACTTGACTTGCAGTTTATGTCAAGCATTTCATTTCAGTTTTAAAATGAAAAAAATATGAGCAAGAAGTTTAATGGAGCATAGAATGCCTTTGTGTATGAAGCCTCTTCAGAATTGTTTTTGTGATCTAGATTGCTCAAATGATGCTTTTTCTAATATAGACAAGTCCTGAAAGTGGAAGCTGTTTATGCTGTTGAAATATTCTACAGTTTGCTTTCTTCATTTTTGAATACTCTGATGAGATGGAGGGCAAGGGAAGTTCAAATCATCTGTCAGACCACTGACTTCATGGCTCTGACACATTTTTATTTGTACGATAGCTACTCAATTTTTTTCTTTTCATAATCTTCTGCCCTCTCAGCATTTCTTTGCCTGCAGTACCTTTTAGCTGGTTTCATTTTATCTGAATACTCTGGGCAAAGAACAAGGTCTAATTCTTAAATGGCCAGATGACCCCACAAGGCTGCAAGTCCACAGCAGACTTCAGCAGCAGGCTGTTGGCTTTTGGAGAGCTGGCAGCAATCACAAGGAGAGAGTAAAGAGGTCAGGATTCTCCTATTTTGTGGCCAATATGTCATGAGTGATAACTACAAGGCTTGAGTGGGCATGCACAGCATATGTGCTTGTCTCATGGGCCTCATACATTGGCTGACACTGCTCAGTTCCTCAGACACAGTCAATCAGAGCAAAGCTCATTTTACATGTGGAGGTCATGAACAGAATAACTCTGAACAGTTTTCATTAAAATAGTGTCAGGAACAGAAAAATTGAGGACATTATGTACCTCTAAGAGAATATTTCACTTGTCAGATATGTGAGTAACATGGAAGTGTGATGGGTAGTTAAAATGAGGTTTTCTTTACTGAGAAACGAGAATGGGTCATTGGAGAATTAGAAGCAGCAACTGCTTTGAGACAGGAGTTATGTACAATCGGATGGTTGGTCCATTATAGAGAAGGTGCATTAGGAAACATTGGAGGCAAGTAGCATAAAATAAGGTGGTAGTAGGAGCAATCCTGGATAACAAAGGAAGAGAAGGGAAAAATGCAGTGGGATAGAAATAAATGGAGAATGAGGTTTAATTAGTTCAAATCAAGGTAGATAACCTAATTACTGAACTTTTTTCTTTGGATCTGACTACATACAGGACTCTGAGTCTTCCTTTTTCATCAATCAATATGTTTTACTTCCAAATGCCTAATCATGTTTGCCCTGCTACAATATGTTAGTTAAGTTAGATTGACTTGTACACCCCATACTGTGCTTTCTTTGATCCTATCAGCCTAAAAGTAACTTCATCAAATCATAAGTATTACTTAGGGAGCATTTTAGCTTTGCCAGCCTTGGTCTTCCAATATTGACTATTATTAATCTCAAGTGAAAAACCATTTTTTAAATTTAAAATAAATAAAACCAAATAAAGTTTTCAACTGTTACTAAATGTGTTTGAGGAACTTGCTGCATGAAGAATCTGAAGAAAAGCAAATGAAAAGTTCATGATATCACTGATGCTTTCCTAGAAGAATGAAGAAAAATGCAGAAAAGCTAAAAACACCGTGTTGTGACTGATGACTAGTTTTTCTGGAAACTGGAAAAACTAGTCTGGTAAGTAGTCTGAAGATTAGTCTACTACCTGCTAGTACCAAACACTCTACTACTTGAGTCATACCTTTCCAAATAACAAAAAATGAATAACCTTACCTCTGACTTAGGACTTATGTTCAGCTGTGGCACAGAAATGTTTAACACAGAACTATAGCCATTTAAATTTTTATGAAATAAAAGTTCCATCAAGAAAAAAAAGGCAAAAAAAACCTAGTTTAGAAACTACATTACATACCAATGAAGAGAATTTTATCATTTTTTTGCTTCTCTTTGACTTCATGCTCCTGCAATGAAAAGATTCTGAGGGTTTAAAAATAGTGTTTTTGGAAAGATAAACTATGTGCACAAAGGTCAGGTGTTCATTACTGTGAATAATCTAGAAAAAGCATAAGAAATGAAAGAGTGTGCAATTTCCAGAATATATGGTATCTGTACTTCAGAAATCCTGTAAAGAGTGTGCAAATTATGAACACATCTAGTCCTTTTTGAATTTATAGTAGTGAATAACACTGCGGGAAAATGGCATACAAATGAAATATGTATTCATATCCAATAAAAAGAAAAGGTATTGTTATTTGAGCAGGAAAAAAAATGAGCTTCACAAGAGGCACCATTTCAGTCACCTCTTCAGTTTCTACACTGGTGCATGCAGCGTGAGGAAAAAACAAGAGGAGCTTGAGTCTTTGTCCCAGTCCCAGAGATTTAACATCATTGTGACTCCTTAAGGTTTTAGTTTTTATATTTTTCATATCCTATACTACAGTAGTGTATAACTCTGAACTCCATATAGAGTATCAGTAAGCTCTCTTCACAGTTTGGTCAGACACAATAATCCTTCCAGGCCTGAGAACCAAGGTCACCCTCACAGCCTCAGACTCTGAAAAGTAGAAACAAAAGTGAATCAGGTGGGGAAAACTGAAGGAATATGATTTCATTAGCTGAAGCTGTAATTGGAGAATTAACCCCTGATTTGCAAACAGACCAAATTTACTCCTGTCTGAGAACCTCATGACCATCATCCATCTTGGGTGTGGCCTCTGGAAGGCTTTTGACTGCCCAAGATGTATCTATTGAAGGTCTTTAATAAATACTCACTTTATTCTCTTAACTGTCTACCCTCTGTTTTAGGTAGCCACTCCAAGGCATCAATAGCTGTAGGTGAACCCTGGTGGGATGAGTCCTGTGACTGGAGTGCCCTGTCAGATGGTTGCAGGCTCTTTAGGAAGGGTAGGCAGGGCAGAAGAGGCAGAGGGGTGGCACTGTATGTAATATAAATGTTAGAATGTGTGGAGCTCACAGCTGGCAGTGGCTCAGTTCAGAGCCTCTGGGTAAGAATTAAGGGGCAAAAAAATAATGCAGTATCATCCTGGGAGTCTATCACAGACCTCCTAGCCAGGGTGATTTATTCTTTGTGGAACTAGGGGATGCTTCCAAATCAGTTGCCCTTGTTCTTATGGGGGACTTCAACTTGCCGGAAATTAACTGGGAGCATTACACAGCTGGTACAACCCAGGCCAGAAGATTCCTTAAAAACCTGGGTAACATCGTTCTGGAACAGATCCTAAGGGAGATGGAAATCATCAACCATCACTACAGAATAAAGCAAAGTCATCCACTTGATCTGGATATACAAGAACAGATGTTTCCTTATTAGACCTAATTAGAATACAATAGAAACTCATCAGCACTATGTATCTATTAGATTTACACCAGAAGACGTCCCTCTTTGACATCTCCAAGTGTATTAGCAATTAGGGCACAGAAAATTTTTGTGAGACTTGGTGGTAAAAGTAAAATAATTCTGTTTAATAATGCTAGTAGAAAGGGAAAATGTTATGATTTCTAACTCTTTGTTTCACTTAGACCACATAGGCATACAAAGAACATTAGAAACAGATGCAGTGTTTTCTTAAAAAACTAATGAAATGTACCATTGTATTAAATATAGCATACAAATCCTCAACATATATCAGCAAGGGGAAATACTCATTTTTTTGTTTTGTTATTGGCTGTTGTCTTTTTTAACCTAACTTAGAAAAAAGGGGTTAGGAACCAAAAGCTTATGCATCATTAATTGAGCACCAATGATTTTGTGGAAACATAGATAAAGAAGTACACACTGATGAAATGGAGGAACATCCCTTGTGTACACAGACACCTGAGAGGAAGGTAGAATACTTGTTTGTGCTAATGGAGGTAAGCATTGTGCACTGAAATGTCTGTTTTTCTTGCTGTCTCTGTGTTACATTTATTAGACTCACATTTCTCAAAACCATTTTATTTAATTTTTTTTTTGACACTTGCACCTAATAGAATACAATCTGAGGGACACAGAATTATTTTAGTGTGATTTTGTTGGACTGCATAGCAAACCAACACATACCCATCTTACTGCTTCTTCTTCTTTCCTTTAAGCCCATGCCCTGGAAATCACCATTATTATATGCCTCTGGACAAATCCTTAATTGTCTGCCCAAGGTGTGGTTTCTGGACTTGAAGGAAAAGGTTATGCTGAATGATGGTGGGTATGGTGTGAGATAACAAGTATTCTCAAATTAAATCTAGTATTGAATATCCCAGACAGATTAGGAATACATAATGAATTTAAGACCTGAAAGACATTTTAAGATTAATCACCAAGGATCAAATTCAATAACCTGCTGTACAGTTTGTGACATATATTAATACTTTAGACATATCTACAGGCTAAAATATTAAATGTTTCCTAAACAAAATTACAATATTCATACTTCAATAACTAGCATTTTAAAACCAGTACATCCATGTGTGTATTTTATCTATTTTTAGGAGGCAATATTAGAAGAATAATGTCACTTCAATGGAAAATTATTGTAATAAAATCATTTTCTTAAGGATATTTAAGAACAAAATTTCAGACAATCATAGAATTTTCAAGGTCAGAAAAGACCTTTAAAATCTCCAAGTCCACCTGTTGACCTAGCACCACCACCATGTTCACCACTAAACCATGTCTTGAAGTGCCACATCTACATGGTTTCTGAACTCTTCCAGGGACTGTTATTCCATCACTTCCCTAAGCAGCCTAATCCAATTCTTTACATGAAGAAATTTTTCCTAATATCCAATCCAAACCTCCTCTGTGACAACCTGAGGTCATTTTCTCTGTTATTTAATTTTTTAGTGTTTTACATGCACTATATAAATTAACTGCATATTTTTATAATTATAATGTCACCTAAGTCAACATTTCATAGATGTAATCAAAGTAGTAGGCACTCTCTAACAAATCTCTCTGCCTTTCTTGTAGCCTGTTTTACAGTACTTTCAGGTCAGATTTTAAGATGTTTTAGCTGCTGTCCTAATTCTCAACAGCTAGTAATTTCCTCATTAATTTGGCTCTGCAGCCTTCTTAAGATGACAATAGAAGAAGATTGTCTAAAAGAAGATAAGGCTTTTCAAAGCAGTCTGACACTCACAGTGAATATTCCTGCATGCCACCCAAAAATCTGGGGATCAGAAATCAGTAGCAATTGAAGACCATGGACCTGTCCAGTTTTTCCACTAAACTTCATGTATCAAGCAGTTTCCACCATTTACCTAGTTTTCCATTTCACACTTCATAATGTTGCACTGCAGTGACCCATGTTTTCGATGGAAAAGCCCTAGATCACCAAAAAAGCTCCGTATGGACAAAGCACTTCCCTCTCGATTGGAGCAGAGAAATAAAAAACAATGTCGTTTACCAGTGCTGACCTGCAAGTCTCTATCCTCCACAGAAAATATAGCAAACATTATGAGCTCTAGATGGAAAGGCATGTACTTGCATGCTCTGAGTGGTGTGAGTTTGCTGTGCAAAGTGACCTCATTCTTATCTGCATCAACTCCCCTTCAGTGCCCTTTATCCATGCCCAAGCACCAGACTAGGTTTCTAGTATCGCAGACCATGGAGCTGATGCAAAAGCTATTGACTTCCTTTCTAAGCACTCTGATGGTGCCACTTTAGCAGAGTTCACAGAGGATTTCTGGTTGCAGTTGTGTTGCAGCACAAGAAGATGCTACTGTACTTACCTGCACCCTGAGCACATCCTTCTTGTTACTAGGAGTCCCTGCATCCACATAACCACTGGCAAAACTGCGTGTGACAGTGCCTCCACCTTCATTTCATCTAAGATGTCTGGGTGAGTCTGCATTCTTTAAAGAGGGAGATTTCTGCTTTTTTTTTTTTTGTCTTTTCCCACCAAGTTCATTTGAGAGCAGCACATTGCAGAAGGGAATATGTGTGATGATGCCAGCATACCTGACCGGGCAATAATCTCACTGGGGAAATAGTGATAATTTGCTTAGGGAGGTAGTGTTTTATATTTTCAAACAAAACCTTACACACCATGGAATTGTGCATCAGCTCTTGCCATAACAAGCTACAGCACTTGCAGTTTTGAATATGTATTTCTGTCACCTCCCTCAAAACCCTACAGAAGTATAGCAACATGTAATTGTCCTGCATTATAAGTTTATATTTCATGACAACTTTAGGAAAAATTACACTTATGAGTCCCTCCAATATTTTTCCCCCTGTGAATTATTATATGTGTGTGGGGGATAGAATATAAAAAAAATAAAAGTAGTATAGAAAGTAATCTTACCCCTAAGGAGTTGCAGCTGGGCTAATTATTAAAGATAAGGAGCAGGCTGACTTTTACAGGCCGCAGCTGTAACCAATAGGAAGAAGAGTGTTATAAAAGAGTGGATTGGTTGGCTGAGGGGGAACTGCAGTTGGTTGCCTTCTGTGGGAGGAAAGGGTAAGTGCTTAGAGGAGCTGCCTACGAGAAACATCAAGGAGGTATGAAACTCTTGCAATAAGGGGACAACAATATGGAACCTTTGCAATATAATGACAACATATATGTCCCTAAACAGTTTGTCCACTTCTTTCCTTACTTGAAAAGCTAACCAGAAAATAAAGCTGGATAACAGTTCAAATCCAACTTGCTTGTTTTGATAGCTATCTTTCCTAATATTTCATTTCTAAAAGCTTTTCTGTAGAACATAATGTATAGAAAGTAATGCTTTTTAATCTGAGAGGTCTGATATCTGTGGACTTTGCATATAGAAGAGAATGCAAGGTTAGGAAAGGATGGCTGGCCGGGAGTTGTAAGTAATGTATATTTTGTCTGTCTGAGGGTCTTGGAAGCTTTATGGTTTGAGGAAACGCAGCCTTTAAATTGTGGTCAAGCATTACAGAGGCTTATTCTTCTCTTATCCCTACTTCTTGTTTTCATGAAATCCTTTACTGGCTTCTATATATATCATTTGCCCCCAAGCAACTAAAGATGGCTGATCTTAGGAACAAAAAAGAAGTGAGAGAGATCAAAATTAATGTAAAGATGTTTTATGTTCCCTGACGCCGTGCTATTCTGCTCTCAAATTCCTTGCTTGTTTGAGGACATGACAATATTAAAACCTAAGAAGGAGTAAAAGCTAAACCTAGGCTTGTAGTGCTGTTACTTCTGCACAGTATTCCCCACTGTGTCTGTTGGAAAGATGCCTTGACTTCTAGTGTCTGATATGGAAATGACATGAGAGGCATAGGAGATCAAGAGAAGGTACAGCTACTGTGGGGTCTTTGCTTTCCATTTGGATTTGGGTGTCAAATAATTTTGTTAGGATCTTTTTTGGTTTTCACATGCAGTTTTGATATCTAGCTCTACTGCTGACAGCCTGAACAGCCTCAATATGATGGTCAAACCACAGAAGACATCACCCACCCACTCATGGTCCTTAAAGCTGAAAGCAGAGCACTTCAGAAGGGAGGGAAAAGCTTTCTTAATGTGCCAAGTATACCAGTTTTCTCTGCAAAGTGAGAGCTGAGCCTTCACAGGGTAGATCAGTTAAAAAATAACAAAGACCTCTTATCTACTTCAGGGTGAAAAGAAAAGGCAGACAATCTTTTTACAGCATAGCTTTGATTCAAGTGAATCAATTAGTAGCTAATCGCATACTTAGTATTAAAAGATTGAAATGCAAATAATTGAATAATGTTACTTGAATTTTAAAAAAATACATTAATCAAAATTTCTGTCTTGGATTAGTGTGTTAACTGATAATTCATGCCCACATGCATTTCCATTCTAACAGTTATTTATGCTCCCTCTGATCAACTTTTAGCAGGCTCTGACTGGAAAGTTTGCATGTAATGGTTAAAAAAATTTAAAAATCCTACAAAGGACAAGTCCTTCTAGCTGCCCCTAACAGACTCCTATAACAAAAGGAGAATTTCCCCTTCCTCAGTCTAATGAGCATGCATGAGAGCTTAAAGGGGGTGATGTGATTGATAACATTTCTCCCTTCTTTATTCACTATGAGGAGGAAAAATTGGACAGTAGGTTTGCATAGGTCCTTAATGTTCAGGGTGTCAGAAAAGCATCTGAAAAGGAACATGTATAACATCATCCGTGCTTCATCATGAGCTGATGTGACATGATTCCTCCAGACCTCACCCTTCTGAAGGAGCGTTTTTTAGCAGTGGCTCAATAAATCACCTTCTGAAAGAGGACCCCCACTGACTGTAATATCCTGATAGAGACTGTATTTTTTTCAGGAAGGTTACACAGAGGTGTTTGAAACTCCCTTCTAAGCTGTTACAAATACCTCACTTTGGATTTGGAGTAACTCCACACATCAGTCTTAGAATGAAGGTAAATTTTGTGCTCTGTGTATGACTAAGGTATTTCTACAGAGTACTGAAAAAGGAGACTTTCAGATCCAGGAGAACTACAGTTCATTCTCACTCCCGTGATAACTTACAGTTCCTACTTAAGATGAATGAGGCAAAGAAGTGTAAGAATTTGTATTGATGCCACTGAACTCCTCAGTTGTAGTTTTTCTGGGTAGTCAATGATTTGCTAGTCTAAGATAGGTATGAATTTACAATAAAGAGTTGTTCTGATCTGATGTTATTTTTCCTGACAACCTGCAAATATGCTTACAGAAATGGTATTTGAGATGTGTTATTTTACTGTCATGAGAAAGCAAATGTGTTATAAATACGGCTTCAAGCAAAATGTAGTATTTTGAGGATTTGTTCACTGAACTTACTTGTTAAATATCACTCAAAATACAAATTGATACTTGAAAGCATCCGCATAATTTGAACTTGTACATAGTGACAATGACTTTCTGTTTTCAGTGGCGCTTATTTTGATTTATTTTATTGTTTAGTTCTGTTTGTATTTTTGCTTTCCCTTAACTGATGTGATTTCAAAAATTATGGGGCTTTTTTTTTCCAAAATATTCTAAAAAGATGCTTTAATTGAATAATGTAAATGGCGTTTCCCTGTCAGGCATAGACAGTCATGCAAAAGGCAATCAAAAACTATTATGCAATTTTTAAGAAGTGATTTTATATAGAAATAAAATTTATAACTAAAAGACATTCTGAGCAAACTGCAAACTAAGTGTCACTTGTGTCCACTCATTTGAAAAAAGTTATGGCAGAAGACAGGCATCACTTAGGGCTTTCTTTGTGTTGTATTGATCTTTAAATTTCAAATCGATAAGTATATTTATAAATATGTGCATATTCAACAAAATTTTGCGACAGGATTTACACACTTGCAATTTACTGGAGTATTTTTATAAGTCACTTTAGTCACTTTACCTCAGTCCTGTTCAAAGTACATGTGGCAGCTGTGGGAAAATCTACACTTTCAATAAGAAGTTCAGGAGTTCAATGACCAGAAAGAGGATTGGAGTTCACAGAATGGTTCAGCAACTACTTAACAACTTACCCTTAAGGTGCAAGACAAAAGTGAAGGAGTTTGAGATAACACTTCCTTTTTTACTGCCTACAAATGTCTTGAAGCAATTTCATATGTTCCAATGAGCTAGGAAATGGAAACTGAAGAGCATGAAGTGTCATGCACTAATGTAGTGCCTAATGTGTTGCTTAAAAACGTTTCTAGATTAATTTTTCTCTCATTTTTAGGTAAGAAAATATATTTAATTTAGTTAGTGTATTAAGTTATTATGTAACTACTTGCTAACTATTTAATAGTTAGAAGAGACCAGGGGTCAGATTCCCTAGAAAGTTATTGTGTTGTCTGTGAATTTAATTTTGGGGTCTTAATATTCACTTATTTTTAATTGCTTCTCCCTCTCATTTAGAGATGTGTGATGTATCTTGGGGAAGAACCATTATCAGAGTGTTGTACCTTTCTTCTTCATATATTTTACTATATTGACCAAAAGATATGTATGTTGCAAGAATATCACTCATTGTGTAAGTTGTTAGGAGCTGCTGACTTTCTCTGGAGAGCTCAGTAACTGTTTCAGAAACAAAACATGCATTCTTCAAAAACCTGAAAAAAGTGTTTCTTTAACTGAAAGTTAAACCTCACGTATTAAAAAATATTAATGGTACAATAATATGCTTTTCGCTTCTGGTTTTTAGTAAAACTTTTCTAATTTTAGTATTTATCTGATTTTACTGTGTCATGTCTTCCACTGAACCTTATAAACTCATATGGGTTTACCTATTATGAAAGCTATGGCTTTTTCTTTTGTGTTTTCTCAGACATTAATCACCTTAAAATCCTAGCATCAGTTAAAGACAAAAGGGAAGCTATGTTAGAAAATGTGTGCCTTGCTCCACAGTCTACTTTCTCACCCCTATAGAGTTAATGTGATGGTGTGGTACTCACAGGCAAATCAAAGGGTGAAAACATCTGACACAGTGTATAAAATTACAGTTTAACATTTTACTTATTTCATTTGTTTCCCATTTCATGTTCTGGGGAACATCAGGCACAGCATGGCCATCCAGACAAGGGAGGGGATTGTCCCTCTCTGCTCTGCACTGGGGCAGCCTCACCTCAAGTGCTGGGGGCAGTTTTGCGTGCAAAAACATAAGACATTGAGCTTTCTTTTTCTTTTGCAAATGATGATGGATTCCTATATCAGGTTTTATTCTTAGGTTCTTTCCTTCGCCCTCTTAAATGTAAAAATTTCATTTTTAACCTCATTATTTAGAACGAGTTTAGCTCTCATAATGGTTCTATGTTAACTCTGGTTCTCTTGTCTTTTTCTGAGCACTTGAGTTAACCTGTCAGAGCTCTCCATTTTGTCTTCACCTTGTGCTAAAATTACACAAACTCTATGAAGTAGAAACATTGCATTCCACCTGTATCTTATGATAGCTCTCTGCAGAATATCATGTTGAACTTTTTTACTTATCACAAGCTCATGTAGTTTTATGCTGCCAGCCTACATTGGTCATAGATCATGTCATAGCAGAAATGGAGATATCCAAAATGCTCTACATGCTTTTAAACAGGACAGTGATAGAAACACTATTTGAAAATGTTAAATTTTATGCCAGTCTGTTTTGGATTTCTTGATATGGGCAAAGCTTTTTTACTCCATTGTTATTCCTTTAGTACTGTGGTTTTGACTTTTAGAGTAAGTAATTTCCAATTCTTACACATTTTGCCTGAGGAATATTCCAGTTCTCTATTGCTTCCATGGGAATGACTCGTACCATATTTATTTCTAGGCATTTGGCATTTCTGTGGTATTTTCTTTTATTTCTAGAATAAAAGAAAATACCACAGAAATGCCAAATGCCCTTTTGCCCTTGGCCTTTCAGTTATAGCTTTGAAAAAGGAGTTTATTACTTATTAGGAGGGATAAATAATCAGCAGTCATTAAGACAAAGAAATATGTCTTGGTGAATGCTTACAGCACAAAAAAATAGCTTGGGTCCCACAAAAAGTTCAGAAATACAATTATTGTTGTGTTTCTGTCTTACTTCGTGATAAATGCATCTGTGACCTACTAGATGGTCAAGGTTCAAATGTGAGATTTTGCTTCATTTAGGAGCAGCAGGGCTGAAAATTTCCCTCTCAGATGCTCTGTCAATGCCTAGATTTGAAGGCTGTGAGAACTGTTTTGTTTTTCTATGTGCCCCTCCAACTTGCTATAGTTGAGATAACACTGGAGAGCTTGGGGTGCATTTCACATTCAGGCTGGCTTTTCAAGAATAGGCATTCTCTAAACAGGACAGTCCTGGAGTTATTTTAAGAGCATGCCTAAAACATAAGTTTGGGATATGTACAAAAAAATTAATTGCATTGTTTTCTACCACTGACATCTGTAAGACAGTGGTCAGAGAAGTCTTTGAAAAAGAGAGAGAGACTCTGGTATCTATCACCTCCTAGCAGGCTATTGAGGTTATTTTCCTTTTGTAGAAGAACTGGGTTTTTTGCAATGAGTATTTGCACTATCTAGAAACAGAAACTCTATCAAAGTAAACTCTTTCCCCTGAGTTATGATTCAGAATTTAAAGAGTATATGTGCTTTAGCTTTGTAAACTTGAAGAAAAAAAAATCTGATTCAGAAAAATCCTTTACTCTTCCTATTTCATGGAATGTTACTGTTAACAAGTCAGATTGCTAACACCACATGGAGTTGAAACTATTACTGTTTGTGCAAGAGGGAAATCATGATGCAGCTTCTAATCTTTTCTGCTATTAACAACCATATTTCTTATATATAACAACCATATTTCTTATATACATCTTTCATAGTTAAAGGGGAGTTACTACTTTTTTTCAATGCAGAAGGTCCTTATGCATTTATTATCTAAAGATTGACAAAACTTCTGACAAAACAAAGTCATGGCCTTCTACCCACAGAAAGTTGAGCTCCTCCAAAGTGGTGAGAATGAAGACTGCATTGGGCACCACCTGTGCCAGTAGGTACTTTGCTGATGAGTATATTTTCTGTATTTAATGTATCACCTCTGAAATTAAAGTAAAAGAAAAGTTAGAGTGGTTTTGTTCTTCAGAGCAGTCACCATATCTTGTTTTCATAGTAAAAGATGCACTGCCATTATAAGAAATCATGGATTTGTCAGTCCCTGCATGATAGCTTAAAACTAATATTCTTTCACCATATCATGTTTCCTTCTTACATTTCAGAATTTTACTTTGCTAGGAATAGGATTTTGCTAGAATAAAAAGGGAGTAAGAGGAAGGGTTCTGTTTTTTGCCTTGGTAGTATTTATTAGGTTCATTACTGAAGATTTATCTAAAGGCAGCATCCTCTCAGAAATCCCCAGGGAAGGATGGGGTGAGATTGGATTCATAAAACGTCACTGACTGCTAAAGAGAAATGTGATATGATCCACTACAGAGCTAGACAAAGAGGAAAAGTCATGTTGTTTTGGCTTTTTTCTGCTATTACAGCCACAGTTGATTCTCAATTTCAGTGGAAAAAACTCAAGTTCAGCGAGATACTGTGAACTGAAATAATGTGCACAAGCACATCCCCATGCTTTAATTCTTGGTTTAAAAAGTCCCAACCAAACAAAAAAAGGGGCTTCAATTTTAGCCTTTTCACTCTCAAAAATTAATTCAGTGACCGTAAAAAAAAAAAAGGTAAACAACATTCTGGACATTTAAGTGACTGATGTTTGCAGAAGAGCAGCAGAATTTTTCACTTTATAAGCAAGTAGGGGTCAGAATCCTGATTGTATTATCCAATCATGAATCCAGTATTCTCTGAACTGAATAATGAATATTCCACTCCTTAGTTTGCTAATAATCTTCCATCAGGTGTGCTTCAATACTTGTGTGGGAAAAGAGCAAATAAACCATTTCTCTGTTTAGGTGGGAAGATAACTCAGTTTCTATGATATTTTAATTTCTTGCTAGCTGTGAGGCTGACAATGTCAGGAGTAATTAAGGTGCTAATATATAGCCTCAGACACCAGAGATTTGATGTGGACTAGGGTCACTTCTCATACAGATCAGCAAACAGCAGTGACTTAATTGTAAATTTTATGTCGCAGACATCTTTTCACTAAAAATCCTTTCTTTAGGATTTTTCCTTCTGAGAAGCTAAGAGGCCCCAGAGACAGAATGCAAACAATGGTTGTCTGCTGCTGTGGAATGCAACAGGTCCACCTGTGATTGGCCCATCTTGGATGTTTATAATTAATGGCCAATCAAGGACCGAGCTATCTCGGACAGAGTCTGAGAGAGCTGCCTTTGTTATCATTCTTTTCTTTTCTATTCTTAGCTTAGTTAGCTTCTGAGAAAACCTTTCCTTTCCATTTCTTTTTAGTATAGTCATAATGTAATATATATATATATCGTAAAATAATAAATCAAGCCTTCTGATCATGGAGTCAACATTCTCGTCTCTTCCTTCACCTGAAAACCCCTGTGACCATGGTCACAATTTTACTGAGAGAGTGACTTCAGTTGATGACCTAGTGTGGAGCAGTCCTTATTCCTGAGATCTGAAAGACAGGAGTGACAAGGAATTTGATGCTAGGGAATTTTTTCTGACCCCTTCATTACATAGCTGTGCAGCTATGATGAAGCACAAAGGAATGGCAAGACTATAAATTATAGAAATAATGACACCGATGGTTACTGGAATTACATTGACGTTTATTACCACCAGAGAGAGAATGAAGGAAAAACAAGGGGAATAGAACAGCAAATTAAATAGGCAAGAAGATAAAAGAAAATTACAAATAAAAACATTTTATATGGTTGTGAGGTAGAAGAGAAAAAAGAATCAATACTTTTCAGATGGAACAACAAATGTTATTTCTCATTTTTTCTTATAATTCCAGCTGCTACCTCTCTGACTTGTGTGTTCTTTGGTTATTTTAGGTAGGGTTAGGAAATGTGAGTTAGGTGAAGGGACAGTGGGCAGGGTCAAGAACAGTTTGAAAGGCAGAGTTCAGAGGATCATGATCAGCAGAGTAGAATCCAGTTTGAGGACCTGTAATCAGAGGCATTCCCCAGAGATCAGTGCTGGATCCTGCCTTATTCAGCTTGTTTATCAATGACCTGGGCAAAGGAACACAATGCACCCTCAGCAAGTTTGCTGCTGATACAAAACTGGGTAGAGTGGCTGATACACCTAAAGTCTGTGCTGCCATGCAATGGGACCTTGATAGGCTGGAGAATTGGGCAGAGAGAAACCTAATGAGGTTCAACAAGGGCCAGTGCAGGGTCCTGCACCTGGGAAGAATAATCCCAAGTACCAGCACAGGCTGAGGGCTGATCTACTAGACAGCAGCTTGGCAGAGAAGGACCTGGGAGTGTTGGTGGTTGAAAGCTGACCACAAGTTAGCAGCATCCCTGCAGCCAAGAGGGCCAATGGTATCCTGGGGTGCCTTGGGAAGAGTGTGGCCAGCAGGCTGAGGGATGTGATCCTGCCCCTCTACTCCACCCTACAGAGGCCACATCTGGAGCACTGTGTCCAGCTCTGGGCTCCTCAGTACAAGACAAGGAGCTCCTGGAGAGCGTCCAGTGGAAGCGACAAAGATGATTTGGTGTCTGGAGTATCTCTTAGGAGGAGAGACTGTGAGAGCTGGGCCTGCTCAGACTGGAGAAGGAAAGGCTGAGAGGGGATCTCATTAATGTATATAAATACCTCAAAAGTGGATTTCAAGAGGATGATGCCAGACTCTTTTCAGCAGTGCCCTGGGACAAGACAGGGAGCAGTGGCCATAAACTAAAACCAAAGAAAATGAGGAAGAACTTCTGAGGGTGGTGGAGCACTAGAACAAGCTTCCCAGGAATGTTGTGGAGTCTTTTTCTGGAGACATTCAAAATCCACCTGGTTGCGTTCTTGTGTCACCTGCTCCAGGTGACCCTGCCTTTGCAGGACATTTGGACTGGCTGATCTCCAGAGGTCCCTTCCATACCGAACAATTCTCTGATTCCATTTCATGCTGTTTTTTCTGCTGCCTTTGCCTTTTTGCTACTGCCCTGTTTGCAAACCAATGAAATGCACGAGTGAATGAATCAGTTTTGCCTATAACAATACTGAAAAGAAATGTGCAGTGCAGCAAGTTCAAATCTTACTAAAGAACTGACTCTGCTCTGCTCATTTTTTGTTGGTTTTATGATTTCAAATTATCATTCATTCTCAAGATGAGAAACAGGCTTGGGATAATATGGGCAATATGCAGAATAGCAAGCTCTTTTGAAACCTATGACACCAGCTGAAATAATAATGAATACAATTGTGCAGATAATATTTTGAAGGAAGTAGGTGCAGTTGAATTATCCACTGCAGATGAATAAGAATGAATCATCAGAATGTTCTAATTCTGCCACAATAAAATTCTGCCAAGAATAAAAGGTCAAGATAAATATTTTAACGATATTAGCTATTTCAAATAATTAGTAGTCATTAAAGGAGTTATTAAATAGTAAAGTTTGTTTTAAAGGACTAAGATCTACAGTTCTGTCATAGTAAAGTGTTTTAGAACAAAAAGGTTTAAACCCCTAAATTTTGTTTAAACCCCTAAACCTCACAATTTTGCCATGTACAGTTTGATTCATTCACAGTAGAACATAGGTAAGATTTAAAAAAAAAAATACACCCCCCCCCAAAAAAAAACCCACAAACAAACAAAACCAAATAAACTCCCATCCCAAATCACAATAAATACATAGTCTGGTTGGGGTTAAAAACAAAGTAGATTTGCATTCTTTTGTGTAAATCTCCTATTTTTTTTTTTGTACTCAGCTATGTGTCTGAGAGACAGAAAATTACTGCATATGTTTTGGCTGTTCTAGATAGTGCACTTCAAGGTATATGAAATCTCCCAGACACTGAAGCATCCCACAAGGACATTGTCACTTTGAAAACAGGTGCATTATATTGTGACTTTACCTTAGAGCACTATCTTCACAGAAGAGCTTGTGGACCTACAAGTACAAAATGCTCGTTAGCCACCTCAAGGCAATGTGAGGTGCTGCCTTAATACTGGGGGAAATCAAGAGACCTTATGTAACTGTCTCACTGTTCTGTGAAGATAAAAACCCCTGTACATAAGATTTTCTTCATTAAGGTTGCTATAGGATAAATTCTGCAGTTGTTACTCCTGCTGAGTAACAGATTACCATCAAAATTGAATCAAAATGAGGTTTGTGGTGTGAATTTCTTTCCTCAGATCACCCAAAATTAAGTCAAATCCACACTACTGAGATCGTGTCCAGAGATGCTTTGAGGGAATAAGATCATTACCTGCAAATGTATTGGTGCAAAGAAGCAAATTTCCTACTTGTTCAATATGAATGCTAGTGTAAATTGGATCAGTGAAGTACCAAATGTTGGAGATGAAGGTGATGCAGGTCACCCACATATGTGGTGTAGCTTGACCTCACCCACATCGGAAAACACAGAGCTAAGGACTTCATTCAGCATCTCACTTTTGTACGGGACAAAAATATCATCTGTCTGTCAGAATTATTAGACAAAAACTATGTTCTTTGGTAAGGTAGGTTATTATTCTTAAAAGTACTTTTTGGAACATTTTTATTTGAAATCAGTCTATGACCCAGAGAACAGTACATTTTGTTAAGAAAAATCTTCCATTGCCACACAATCATCTAGGTGCACTATTCTGATGGAGTCTCATATCTATATAAAATGTGTGGGTGAGATTTGAGACTTAATGGGAATAACAAATGCCTTTATTTATTCTCTGTCGGATGAAATTCTATTATTTGTGAGAGAGCTTTCCTCTGTACTTGTAAACATCCATCAGCCATGTGGGGAGGGCATGGCATGTCCAGGTTTGTTTTTAGGGTTTTGCATAGAGCAAAGTTTTTGGACTGGAATCACATTATCTCACGTCAGTGTAGCACTGATTTGGAGCTTAGCAAACTGCAGCTCTTATGGTTGGTTGAAATAGGGGTAATTGATTTTTACTTTTAAACCAAGACCTGGAGTTTAAAATCTATGTGCAAAATCCAAAAGACAATGCTAATATAAAATTTCAGCAATGAATAAAACACCAAGTGTGTAACATCTATTTCTTGGCTCACGTAGACAGTTGTGGCAAGAGGTCATGCAAAACGTTCCCCATCCTCCTAGGAAATTAGCACAAAGCATTGTCTGCCACTAATTTTCAAATAAGCTGAAAAATGAACGCTAACCATTGTCTGCCGATGATGAGTGTAATTTCGCAGGGCAATCACAATCAGTAACTATTTTCTTCAAGATATTAGTTTGCAAAATAGTTGTGGTCTGGTGCACATTCAGGGTAGTGATTGCTGCGTGCTTGCTGGATGTGGTGAGCTCACCCTGTTGCCTGTGAGCTTCAGCAGAGCTCTCCCATCACTGCAGGGTTTAGCAGCGTGACAGGACGTTTCCATAGAGCCCAAGATGCACTTTTACCATCTGAAATGTCTGTGTGGGTGTTTGTCTCTTGGTTCATTGCTTCACCAGACACTGTGTCTAATTTAGAATTACTTTTGCTTCTACATGTCCTTTGCTTCTTGCCTTTCTATAAACTCTATGCTGGGAGCAGGAGCTCCTGTAATCTCTGAAGTAAAATCCACGTCCTGTGCTAGTGGTGCACGAGCATTTCCTGTTGGCTGCTTCTGTCAGAGTAAAGTTTTCCATACATTTGTCATCTTTGGATTTCTTTCATCACCTGTTAATATTACATATTTGCACCATACAACACACAAAAGAAAGTGTTCCAAATTTTTTTGGGCTGCAGTTGGGGTTTGCTGGTATTTCACTAGATTTTGTTTCTTGTTGTTTCTTGATGTGACTGCATAAATTTCCAGGATAACCTGACTTATACAAGCTGAATTGTGATAGAATACTGGGGTGCTGCAGAAGTAAAGAACGTTACAATGGAGGTAAGCCACTGGTAAACTTATGTTTATGAATATTCCTTAATTTTTTTAATGAAACAAGAATATACGGGAAAGTGCCACATAAATGGATATCATCTGTAGATCACATAGTACAAATCAAATTATTACTAGTTGTGAATCTGCAAAATTCCTGTGAAAAAATTCCATCATTTCATAGCAGCACATAAAGCTGGGAACTCACGCAGCAGAAGCCAGCTGGGATTTCACAGCCAACAGCATACAAACCTGGACTATTTGACAACAGCAGCCTCAACAAAGTGCCTGTTGCCAGATCCAGCCTTCAAGGATCTGTGTCTGAGGGCTGTCACAGCAGTGTGTTCACTCAGAAATGAATGTGAAATGTGTTGCCATGTCAGTGTGACCAGCTGTCTCCCTGCAGAGAGCTAAGACAGGCATTTAGGTTGAGTTGCAGAGTGTTTTCATTACAAAGCTTTTCGCTCTTTCCCCAGGACTGAACAGTGATACTTCAGCAGTGCTACTACCTGTGAATGTTTACTAGTCTGAGCTCCAGCAAGGCTGGCTGGAGATTTTTCGTACTTTAATGCGGATTTTTTCAGCAAGTGAGTGCCTGAAGCTAACTGAAATGTTAGCCTTCAAATAATGATACAAGTCACCCAAATCTGCCGTCAATTTTGGAAAATCATTGATGTGTATTCTGTCAGCCCCCTATATCCAGAGGCAGTAAGTTAGGGCCAGCTTGCACACAGGTTAGGTCAGAATCCCGCTGATTCTACATTTGCATACTTGTATGCAAGAGAGAATTCTAGCCAACTTGAGACTTCTGATAACCTGAAGAATTTTAATTCAAATAGTCAGATAATCTTTCTTAAGCTTTCCAGCTGCATTTTCCAAGAGTCCAACTGCTGGCTGTGCTATGTCCTGGAGCTGCAAAGGATTTAGAGTTCAGGTGTCATTTGGATCTGCCTTTGGATCAAGAGTGCTCGTTGTGAAACAAGTGTCAGCTGTGTCTTGCTCTATGCAGAAAATTAAGGATGCACACCAACAATAAACCTTTCAAGGTGGTTGGCTAAGTATTCTTTTCTTGGACAGCATACTTTATTTCTCTGTAATTAATCTCCAAACCCTCATGAAGGATAAAAGCGTCTTCACATCCCATGGATGTTGGGAAATACAGAACTGTGTGTGCATCCCATCATCATTTGTTCAGATGAGTGCCATAAAATCCCATTGTATAATTGTCAGAATTAATCTAATAGATTAGAAATCTAAATAAAATTTAGATGATGGTTCAGATATAAAAGATGTGTTGAATGGGGAAGCCAAAATAAAGCTATGAATTTCTCATCATGGAATAAATGCTAGAGATTTTAGGCAGTGCTTATAACAGGAATTTGTGATTTAGTGGAATATGTATGTGGAATAATGAAAATAGTTATTGAAATGCTTAAGATTGTGCCACATCAACTTCTTATAAGGAAAATTAATTAAATGTGTGGTTTTGGCTTTGACTTTGATATTTAAAAAGTCCTCAATTTTTTGTTTAATATTTATAAAACAGCAAAGTAAACAAAATTTTAAACATGTTCTATTTCTGCTGAAACATAAACATGCTCCATTATTAACATATGCTTGTGAGTGGGAGGAATGTTCAAAATTCTTCTCTAGTTAGCCTGGTCTCAGAGGTCCCTGTATCCTACCAATTCCTTCATTGTTATCCTGGGTCACAGAAACATCAAATTCTCATAATCTCTCATGCTTACTTTCCTTTATCTGCCACCTCCATGCCTCTGAAGGCAAAAGGAAATCCCATACCGATTCCAGGTCATGGTGCAGAGTGTTTCCACTTTCCAGGCTCAGCCTAGAAGCATAGACTATTCTGACATTTACAAAAATGCTTGAGGCTTACAGTAGCTGTAATTTAATGCAGGTTGGTGTGATTTCTTGAGCAGATTTCAGGATACCCTCATGCATCCTTTATCCAACAGAAAATAAAAAGTCATGGATCATTTTGAAAAACAAATGTGTAATAGATACTCCTATATACAGTGCTTGGTTTTATTATATTTACTATCTGCTGTTTCAGCTATGGAATAATAAATGTCAATGCAGAACACTGCAATATTCATTGGCAGAGCACAAATATTATTGCAAATGTAAGAAAACGTTATTAAACATTACAAACAAAAACATACTCTTTACACATGAAAAAATTTTCTACATTAAAATCAATATTATGCTAACAAGTTTCAAAAGAAGACAATTGATCTCAGCCTCATTCTGTAGCTGTGAGCATATTAAAAGAATACTGGAATTGAATAGCCCAGGCAATTATTTATTACATGAGAAAAGTCTGATGTGTCTCAAAGGATATAACATTACTAACTTCTTACCTTCAAAGACTCACTGTATGCAGATTAGCTTTCAGTTTATTATTAAAAGGAATATTTATGAATATAAAACACATCTTTCAAGCATTTTATCAAGTGTGGCAAGGAAATTAGTTCCAAAAATATTATTCCACATATTTTAGGTCAGGATGACAACTATGATGATAGTAGTAGGAGTCTGTCTTCTTCAAGCACACATCAGAGATGAAACTGAAGTTATGTGCCCTAAAGACAGAGAAATTTAAAAAATTACACTATGGTCAACAAAATACAGTGGCTTTCTGTAATTTGTTGCCTATACTTTTGGAGTTTAATACAGTGCACTTCTGTGGAAGAGTTATTTTGACAATAACCTATCAAGCCAAAGAATATAACCATTTTTGGAGCAAATCATTGGATTTGCTCATTTGGAGAGATAGCATTGAGAGTTCACAAAGCCCATATTGCCTCTGAAGTAGCTAAGGAAGGAAAAGGAAATGTTATACATCCCCTGTCTTTCTCTTCCCAGGCTTTCCTGGGACTCATACGGTTGGCTACAAGCCCATTGTATATCCCTCTTCCAAATATGTGTTTAGATTCTCCTCAAGCTCTACTAAACATATTGCAGACTCAGAAGTGAATTCCAAAATTAGACCATAAAAATCACAGAATCCCTGACTGAGTAAGATTGAAAGGGACCAGAGTTGGTCATATGGTCTGACCTCCCTGCTCAAGCAGGGTCATCTGAGAGCACCTGGCACAGGGTTGCATTCAGGTGGCTCTTGAAAATCTTCAGTGAATGAGACTCCACAACCTGACTGAACAGCCTTTTCTAGTGCTTGGTCACCAACACAGTAAAGTTCTTTCTCATATTCAGGTGGAATTTCCTGTGTATCAGTTTCTGCCTGTTGCCTCTTGAATTATTGCTCAGTCCCACTGAAAGGAGCCTGGCTCCATCCTCTTGGCACCCTCCCTTTAGATACTGATAGACATGGATGAGGTCCCTTCTCAGTCATCTCTGCTTGAGGCTCAACAGGCCCAGCTCCCTCAGCCTTTCCTCATAAGAGAGATGTTCTAGTCCCCTCATCATCCCTGTATCCCTCCACTGGCCTGCTCCAGGAGCTCCATGTCTCTCTTGTACTGAGAATCCCAGAACTGGACCCAGCATTCCAGATGTGGCCTCACCAGGGTTGAGTAGAGAGGTGGGATCACCTCCCTTGAGCTGCTGGCAATGCTCTTCCTAATCCATCCCAGGACACCTTTGGCCTTCTTGGCCACGAGGACGCACTGCTGGCTCTTGGGCAGCTTGTTGTCCACCAGGACCCCCAGGTCCTTCTCCACAGAGCTGCTTTCCAGCAGCTCAGCCCCCAGCCTGTGCTGGTGCAGGGGCTTCTCCTCCCCACGTGCAGGACCCTGCTCGTGCCTTTGATAAATTTCTGTCAGTTCTTCTCTGCCCAGCTCCCCTCCCTGCCCAGGTCCTTCTGGAGGGCTGCACAGCCCTCTGGGGTACTGTCCCCTCCTCCTAACTCTTTGTTATCAGCAAACCTTCTAAGGAGGCACAAAATCTTGTGTAATACTGCAAACTGGCTCAGGGGAAACTTCTCCATATAATTCACTCTTTAATATTTCTGTGCTGGTCTCACTCCACAGAAAAGCCTTTTTCACCAGCAAGGGCTTATGGTAACAATTCCTTTGGTCTATATCATACCTCAGGATATCAGCTTTCTTGTAGTTGCTTTCAAAATGATGACAACTCTAAGGGGAGAGAGACACATCTGAGTATATCTATCATTGCAGCAGCCTTCTCCCTTTTTGCCAGCACTAATCAAAGTTTTAATCCTATTCTTGTCTAGCACAGCTGTCTTTTCCCTTTACACATGGCTGTTAAAATAGATCCATAATTTACTGAAGTCCTATCCTCAGGTTACTCTTGCACAAAACTTTCCGTTTAATCCATATATTTACTCTTATGCAACTAGCCACTGTTCTTCAATTTCATCTCCTGTCCCATGCTATTCATAGCCTATCTTTATTTATTCCAAAAACTAATTATATGCATTGCCACAAAAGGATGAAACTTAGTTCTGTTTATTATTTTTTTAATTACAGACATGAACTGAGGAAAGTGAATATCCTTGAGATCAGGCACGATGGCTCATTAATCTTGGGTGTAGAAGAATAAGGTATACTTCTGTGTGGATTTTCTATAATCCAGCTATGCATATTTAATTTTTCCTTAAAAAGTTCTAGTAATGGGAAACAGCAAAACTGATTCAGAAATTATAAAAAACACATTTAAAGAGCATTAAAAAAACCCCACAAGGGTATAGCTTAATCATAAGGAAGAAAAATGTTATTTTCTCCTCTAAATGCTTTTTAAAATTTTGATTGAATCTTTATGATTATAAAAGTCAGTATAAGTACAATTGGCAAATAAATGTCAATCTCCTTCTTGGAAATTGTTTAGAAACATTAAGATTCAAGATATATTTAAAAAACCCAGTAAAGCACAGTTATGTGCAAATGGTAAAAAAGAAGAAATACAAGGATTTCTATAGTTCCCTTTAATTTTATTTCTTGAAAAAAAAATTTATTATTAGCCCTGATTTTTTTTTCTAAAGTATATTTGTCTTGGATTGACAGATGAAGAAGTCTACAAAATATCATGGACAGCAGAGACTCTTGTTTTTTTCTTTGAAATGCAGGTCAAAACCATGTGTTGAAATTTAATAGTATTAAACTTGGTTTTGATGCAAAATTAAGCACTACCTGATCTCCAAAATTTCTCTTATATTATTAAGAAAGTCAGTTTACTGCTGCTGACCAAAAAAAAAAAATTTAGGCTCATAGTTTTTATTCTTTTGATATTATAACAACATATATGATGCACACGAGTAATAGCACAAAGCCACAAAAATAGAATAACATTTAAATTTTTAAGTAAACTATTCCAGGCATACAATATTTCAAAGATAAAAGATAACATTTTTCCATAATGAAAGATAACAAGTTTATGCTTCTTAAAAATTACTTGTTTGATTTCCTGAACAACAGGAAACACATAAAAGAAACATAAAAAGATTTTATCTTGTAACAGTTACATTATGGAAGTGTATGTGTGAAATAAATATATGGAAAACCAAATTTGTCCCGGAGAAATTAATTAAGATGACAACTGTGCTGAAAGTGAATACTGATTTTAAAATCTCTTTTTTTTCAAATAAGTTAAAATATTCACCTTGCTTTCCACAGATACATGGATGCAACATAATGAGTCATAAATGCTACAGTTACACATTTGATGTTTTCGTTTCACTGCTATATTTTGTAGTAGCATTTTCTAACTCAGAGCATAGACAAAGCCTTTGATGCGAACTCTTCTGGGCCATTGTCATAAGTAATGACAAATGTCACACGTATATTTACATATACTTCACCCTAAAATTCACTGTAATTTTATTCAGGATATATGTTCTGTAGAAATATAAAAAAATAATAAAACCATAAAAATACACTATTACTTCATGAGAGGGGTGTGCATAAACCCAAATAATATTGAAACTTAAGATCTGAAAGAGAGCAAGACACTAACAGAATTTTATGGGAAAATAATATTTAATTTCCTAGTAGAAAGCAGAAAAAATATACCCAAGCTTCAAGTGAGAATGAATGATTGAATAAGGCAAATACTAACCCGTATCTTAGGATTCAGAACTCTGCAAAAATTTTTTCTGACAGTACTTTCTCCACTGCTACCTTCTTTTGTTTCCTCCTGTGTCAGAAATGAACCTGAGCTATCACTGGAAGGAAAAAGTCAAAGTTAGAGCTACAAAGCACAAAATTATTTACTTGTTAGGGCTGTGGGTGAGTAGTTAAGCCATTGGTCCTCTGATTCCTATTAAAGCACTTAAAAAGTCTTGTTTCAGAGTGGTTCACAGTCTCACCTTGACAGGGCTATGGGGAAACTTTGAGGTCTTAGGTGGACTCAATATGCCCTGGGGGCAAGGTCTTCCTAAGGCTTGAGCTGAAAGATTTACAAAGGTGATGCTTTACACATGATCTGGAGATCCTTGATATTTCAAAATCATATCTGAAAAGAAGTTCAAAGCAAACAAAGAACAGTGTTGAAACATGAATTATGTATCATCCTCTCGTGTATTTCAGCTACTTCTAAGCTTCTCTTCTCTTCTCTTGCTTCTTTCATCTCCCAGTCCATTCCAAACTCAGATTCAAATTCTCAGATTTCTGAAACATATTGGGACAGGTTATACTTTTGTCATCTCACATTTCTGACATACTCTTTCTGAAAATTGACTAAATTGATCCCTTAAATGTGCTATAACAGGAATGAAAATAAGAATGTGGACGAAATCTGAGACCAGAAGGCTTGCTAAGGATAAAGGTTTTCCTGACTTTGGAAGATAATTTCAATTAAAGAAGGGTGTGTGAATTTTACTGTGAGTATGAATCCAGGCTAGAATGAAGCAAATTTACTCATGAGTAAGGATATCTGATATCATGAGTGCTCCAGAATAGCTGTTCTCTACCAAGTCTTACTCTGTATTCAAAAATAGTACTGTGAACATCTGACTTTCTAGAGGTCAAAGGCTTGTTGTCATTCAGGACTGAGAAGCTAACTGAAAATGATCTTTTTCATGCTTTATGTTAGTGCACCATTTTAAAATCATTGTGGCTTATTGCAGTTATTCCTAATTTAAACATGCATACCAAAATTGCAATTACACTTTACAATTCTAAATCCTAAGATGCAAATGTAGAACTGTAGAAATGCATGGCACTTGGGGGGTTGTTCATAGAAGCAGGTAAAATTTGCCCACTTCATAGGAAATTTGCATTTTCTGGATTTTGGCAAAACTGTGAAAAGAAAAGCTGTCCAGAGCAAGTGTTTTGTTAGCCCTCTTAAATATGTCCTATGTATAAAAGCACATACCACCAGTATATATATAAAATATATACACATATACATACATGTAAAGTATATTGTTAGAAAAAAAATCTAAATTGTTGTGGACAGTAATCTTCTGTTTATCTACAATAAATACAATTTAGTTATGAGTATTCAGGTGCCTTTGTTCCTGGGTTGTGCCTTCTTGCAGAATATCCAGGGTTTTGTTATATTTCTTCAGAAATGGTATATATATTTTAAAAATTAGTAACTATTTACCTACGTCCTCAGCTTGAGTCTCTTTTTGTCTAAGAATTGATTGAAGCTTGTTGTTTTTGTTGTTGCTCTAGGCATTTGTCTCAAACTTAGAAGACAAATAAGGAAATGTCATGTAAGAGAAAAAAACTATGCAGAAATTGATGAATGACTAAGTGGGAAGTGCTTGTTTCATCTCACTGTTTGCATGCTCTATTTTAATTATTCTCTTAGTGGGGCCATAGGACCAGTCTAAAAGTATGGTAGCAAGACAGCTTTTCCAGCCCATCCCGAGGGAAGTTTCTCTGGAGAAGCCTTATCAAACACCATATGATGGCTTACTGCACTGCGGCACTGGTGGGGTTTATATTGTTTAGTAGAACAGTCTGAATCGTGTGATAAACCCTGCTTATTTGAATGAAAATGTGTAATACAGCCAAATGAGAAGTTTTGCATAATTGAAGAAAAGAAAGAAAGGAAAGCATACAAATAGGGCAGGAAAATAGGTGTCTTGGAAAAGAATGTCTCAGAGAAAGTGATGTAGGGATTCACACTGGATAGACAACTCATTTGGAAGTGACATTATAATGCTGGGCCAAAAAGGCCTAATGCAATCCCTAGATAAATACAAAGAAAAAGATTGAATAGAAGGAAAGAAGTGATTTTGCTTCTGTACTGGGAAGTAATATAGAGTTATTACCAACATTTTAAAAAACTTGTTAAAAATCTGAAGAGGTGTCAAAACAGATGTAGGAATGAGTTCAGGGGTTTAGGAGGTCTCTTTTAGGAAGGTACTTGGAGCTTATTTTGTTTGAACTTTTTCAAAAACAAGTCTGAGAAGTCTGAATGATGGATATAAGCCTGTTTAAAGGGAGAAAACACTAGAAAGTGGAGCTCTCACTAATAGAGGAGAGAGAGGAGGTGCAAGGATTAGTAGCTGCAGTACTAGCCCAGAGCAACTGAAATGTGTAGTTTTAAACAGTGAGTATGGTTAATCACTGGACAAATTGTGCAGTGGAGTAGATTTTCCATGGTCTTAAGGTCTTCATATCCAGAAAGGGAGACTTTTGGGTAGAAGGAGTAAAGCAGCAGATGAACTGACCAAATTTGAGTCAACCTGAAACCATCTGGGAGCAGACCTTGCATAGGTCATAAGTCCATAAAGTTTCTTGCAGAAAGAGCAGAAAAGGAAACTACAGTCTGCAGCTCTGCTCTGGCCAATCTCACCTTACCCAAGCCCTACATGCTATTCTGGGGTTAGGAAGCATGGCAACAGCCTGGCGTAAGAAACGTGAAAGCAAGATGGGAGTAGTGTGGGTTTAGATACCTCCTTCTGCCATAAATTTGTGGTTCCATGGGCAGAAAGAAGGAACAAAACACCTCAAGAAATGCAGAGACAAGAGCCTTAAAGAAAGGGAGCGTGGGCAGTGTCAGCCCTCGGTAGTGCCTGTGCTCACAGCCCAGCAAGACTCCAGGACCCTGTTGGATGCCAGCTTGTTTCTGTGAGTCACTGTCACATGTGTGCTCATATATATGTATATACTCCCCCATTCACTAAAATAGCCCCAAAGCCATTTATTATTCATGAAAAGTCCAGTTTCGTTGCCTCTACCTTTAGTCATGGTCTTTTTCTTTATCAACAAGTCAGTTTCAATTTTCATAAAAAGTAGTTTGTAAGGGGTCATTCTAAATATTTTTGCATGTGTATCCTAAACTAATTTTCCCTAAATATACATTCAGATTCACACAATACAATTGAATTTAAATACGCAATCATTCTTGTTCATTTTTACCTTGCTGAATGGAAGAAATTCTGTTTAATCAAACATTTTGTGGTGGGGTAGTCATACTCAAGAAAGGGAAAATAAATATCTAAAACTTCTGATATAGTGGTGGCATTCCCTGCCTTCATTTTGGAAAGCAGAATATTTAAATAATTAATCTGAGACCTCTTGTATTTCAAGCAGATTTCTCATTCCAAATGGTAATCTACATTTGGATCATATTTTTTCATTTTCTCTGAACTTCTCTTAACTGACTTAAAAATGGATAGGAACATGTTTCTGGCAAACATAACTGTTTATGTGAAGAAATGGGGAGAGCCTCCTGGCTCTAGCTGGAAGATTCTTTCCCCTGAAAAAGTCATTAGAAATATAAAGAGATGTGACTCAAAGTCCAGCATTTAAATTTTAGATGTAGATAGTGTTTGTCAAACATTTTTTCTAGTTGCTATTTCTTTTTCTTTTCCTGTGGGATCCTTTTGAAATATATAGAGAGGAGGTCCCACAAAATCTTAGATTTTATTCCTTAGAGAAACCTTCAGTGATAATAAGTTAAGGAAAACTGCTGTTAATGAGACAGGGACATGTCCTACAACTTAAGAACATGAATTATCTCCTCTTCTTTGACACTCAGATTCTACCATCTTGTTTTGGTATTGTTAAATCCTGAAAATACTTTCCCTAAATACATCTTCTCTGAAATATGTTTTACCACAAGCACTCATATATATCATTATATAGAAGGTGCTTTCATGGCTTCATGATCTTATTGCAGCTTGGAAAATCCTGATGAGCACTCTGGGTTAACACTTTAGCTGTCTGTGTTGCTGAATCTTTGTTGCTATTTTCACTCATAATACCTAAATGCAAATGCAACCACTCCTGCTTTTAGGCTGAAAGCTCATTTCACATCTGCCAATATACAGCTTTCAGAAGATAACAACACATTTTAATTTTTTCTCACTCACTTTAAACTTGAACTGAAAAACTGAAAGCAGATATCATGTATCCACTTACAATGTAAATAATAATTATCCATGTAAAAGGTTAGGGGCTTCTTCATTCTTTTAAAAATTAGCTTGTTTAGATAAGAAAGCTCTTCAGCTTCAAATGAAAACTAATAAAACCTAAAGTGAGGGTTATAAAAATATTTTTGAATGTTTATTTCTCCCACCCCAAGAAAGGAAAACAGATTCAAAGATCTTCAAATCTTAATCCTTAAAATATTATCCACCACATTTCACTTTGTCAAAGTGTACTTGTGCCAAAATAAGATGCAGCTATGATTTGATGGAGCCAATCCAACATTCTTAATGTTCTTAGAGAGGATGCTCTTGTTGATCATGATGGCTGCTCAGCATGATAATGGGTGGATCTATTAATCAGTGAGAGTGAGAAAATTTCTGGTGGGGGAAGGCCATAAATCTAGTGGCTAACCAAAGCCCCTCCCAGAGATCTCTGGAGGGATGGGAATTCTGAAGAGACTATGGATGATCTGTTTTTTTTCTACAAGAGACATGAATAAGCACAACCAGAAGCCAGACTTCAGAATACTTCACTTATCTGTATTATTTACCACATCTGGGGCTAAAACAAGCTTTCAGTTCCTATTAGGGCTGTTGAATAGAGAATATATCAACTTTGACTTCTATCTTATTGCAACTGAATAATCATTGCAAAGTTTTCATTAGTGGTACCTCAGCGAAGACCAGACAGATCACAAGGGAAACTACTGTGGGGGACTTTTTTGGTTTTTTTTTTTTTTTCCCTGAGATGACTAGAAACCAGCTGGTCAGCTTGAAGGCTGGCAACTACCTAGTAATGGTAGTCTCTGCTATCCAGACTTGATTAGTAGTAGAGACTCTAAAAATACAGCACCATTCTTCAACTTCACTTTAGATACATTAGTTTATCTGTCTGAGCAAGTCTCTGACATTTGTCAAAAATGGGAGATTCCTGGCTCCTCATAAAAGGACAGTACCCCATCAAAACAGGAAGATAGCAATACTACAAGCATGTAAGTTGTTTCACTGAGTAATTACTTTCTCCCCTAAATTGCAATTTATGTCATTTCATTAGATTCAGAATCTGCCATTAATTCCTTAATCTTGTGTTAACATTAAAGGAAAGTAAAGAAAAATTTCACATGCCATAACATTTTGCCTTTTTCTTCCCAAAAGATGAAACATTAGAATTACAGTCTTTTGGAGTAATATTCATTGCTTTTGCCTACCTGCAGTCCTTACTGTAGTTGTCTTTATAGAGCAAATGCTTCCTTGCAATGACAAAGATGCCATTTCAGAAAATTGTGGGGTTATTTGATGAAAGAATTGCAACAGGTAGTGCTTTATACTCTATGAAAAGTGGTATGATCTTGTATTTCCACTTATCTTGCTGAGCAAATAATGAAAGTAACTCACTTTTCTCTGTAATATCTTTGAACAAGTCCTCCTACTTGTGTTGCATGCAAGTCCAGGATAGTAAAGGTCTTCAAATGGATAAGGGGAGCTTGTGTTATAAAATAAAAGTGCTCCTTTTTTGAGAACTGACAGAAGTCCCCTTCAGACAGTTATATTTTCTGTATTAATCTGGTCCTTGTATTGTGATAAGTATCAGTGGGTGAGTAATTCTAAATCTGAGAGAAAAAGATTAGGAATGAAAGATTCTCAGATACATTTCATTTCAAAAAGAAATGCTAAAAAGAAGTTATTGCATCTTCCAGAAAAGCAATTATCAGCCAGGTAAATTTGCTGATAAGTCTATATAAGTCTGATTAGTGTTAAAAGAAAAAAAAAAAATTAAAGAAAAAATTCTAAATAAACAGGAACCCTGATGCCATGACAGGCATGAGGACAGACTAATCAAGACTTAGGTTTGAGCAAGCTGTTTTTGAAATAAAGGTCCTTATCTTTCTCTTGTGTTTTGTGCTCTGTCAAAACCATCAGTTTTCATGTAATTCAAGGAGAGAGGGGGAAGAGAAGAGTTGAAAACTCAGGCTCTTGTGTGAAAGTAAGACAGTCTTTAACATTTAGCTTTTCCCTAACTGCTTAATTCAAATAATCATTGGTAAACCCTTTTTATTCCCACAAAGAGAAGCATTTTGTCACCAGTCAGCAACCTGGCATGTTGTCTGTACTTTAACTAACCTCCAGGAGTCAGAGGTGCCATGGTCATGTTGTCTGATATTTATGTACAAGGAAGCAGAACGTGAGGAATTGATTGTGGGTCATTCATACAAACAAGGTATTTCTGGGCTGAAGAAGATGAAGATGAAGCAAGGGCCCTCTGTATGTACTTTACCCACCAAGAAAGCAAAGGCTTGCAATTCAAGGGAAGACTATATGCAGCATTTGTAGGCAAAAAGTCAAAGACTGTTACTTGTAGAGGGAAGGATGCATTGAAGGGCCTCAGACACATCTGTGGGTAAGGAAGAGTTACTTGCAGTGTTTTGGGGAGGGGTTTTTTTTTGCATTTTAAAGTTCCTGAATTAAAATCTCTAGATTTGACATTTTGAAAGAGGATTTAGCTGCATAACAATCCCTACAAATTCAAAGACTATTCTATCACTTCTGTTCAGAACAATAAGATGGGCATTGTAATAACAAAATCTTTGTGTGCTCCAAACACAGCTTAGGCAACATGGTACAAAGAGTACAGCATAATATCTCCTAGACCATCATTAGTGGCCCAGCTCAATTACCTGTAAAATGAAGCCTAAACACCAGAAAAGAGTCTGGAAGCTGAAGTCTGGCACTTAAGCAAAGAAACAGAGAAACTTTATTTGAATTGAGCAAGTTCTTATCTGTTTCATTTCACAATACCTGCTAAAATGCATTATTATCCTGTTGAATTTCAAGGTTATGTTCCATTTTGGCTGTTATTTTATATGAGATTCTTCACTTCCTTCCATAATTTGCTTTATTTTCTGTTTTTAAAACCAAGAATAAATAAAATTACCTGACACTGTAGATAAAGAGATAAAACTATGTGAACTAACAAAGATTGCTGAAGCAACAAACATAATAAATCAGTTTCAGAAGAAAATAAAGAGGAAAAACAATGACAAAACAAGAAAATCAAGTGGCAAAAAACAACAGGAAATTCAGCAGCTTTTCTCAAGATCTTTTTTTCCAAACTTCCCATATTAACCTAATTAATAAATTCCTGAATTAATTAATTTTTTTTTCTGCTGTTTTTTTTCCAGTTTCAATAGTATTTTGATTCCTGATAACGAAATAGTAATTAATAAATATTATAAAAAACATTTCACATGGATAGCATTTAAACTTAAAGACAGAAAAGCAAAGGAATATTACTTGAGAGTGCTCAAAATTAAAATAATCTCTAAATGATGGATATTCACTGAAAAGAGGTTTAACAACAAGATGTTCTCAGACCTTGAATTTTTGCTAAACAATGCCATCAAAATCAAAAGCCTCTACTATAAATCAAATCTTTTGTGCTTCACAAAAACAAGGAATAAATAAACATTCTGATTTTCTGCTGTTTTTAGCAGTATTAACTGCTTTCTCTCCATCATGAACTATGGAATAAAATGTCAGTATTACAGACTCCCAACAAGGATTATAAGGCTGTAGAAAAAGAAAATTATGTAGCACAATGCTTAATTGCTAATAGTGGAATAAGAGAAAATCTTTAGTGCAAGAAAGAATATCTTAATCATAATCCCTTCTTACTACTATCCTTTACTGGCTAAACAGTAAGGGGAAAGAATGAAGTGCTTCTATGAGAATGTCAGAATAAGAAAAGAGGGGATCTTGGCAAAGAAAGGAAGGAGTTTATTTTCTGAAAGACACACTAAAAAATTATAAAACAATCCAGTACTCATTTGGTCAATGACTAAAATATATTTAAGAATGTTGAGGTATCTAAGACAAGAAATTGAGAGTGAATTTCCATAGTTTGTAGTTGTGTACATATTTTTCCTCTCTTAATCATATGATTGATTATGATTACAGGAGGTCTAAACAAGAGATATTTCTACTTCTACTAATGGGTTCTTCTGAAATGTAGGAAAAGTATATTCTCACAATGCTTGTAAGGCTGACACATGGGGAAAAACTTTCAAATTGTCTGAAATTCTGGGTTTGATTCTCTAGGAAAGCCAGGTTGTAAAATTCCCTCTGCTGATGGGGTTATATAGTTTGTGACTGTATCAGGCATTCATTCAGATCAAGGAAAATATAAGAACTTGTGACCTTAATATCATGTGATTCAAAAGATCAGCTCTATGAGTATCCACCTGGGGTATACATATGTTATATTAGCTAATTACATGAAAAGAGTTTATTAAAACATCATGATTAAAGTTGCAAACTAAAAATCAGGGCTGTTAGTTTCTTTGTTATTTTGCAATTGGGTTTATAACAGTTCTATAGAGGCGAGGGCTTCTGTTTCTGACATTATCTTTGTCAACACAGAAAAGTGTAGCAAAGGCCTAAAGGATGCAAACTAAACTTCCTTTTTAGGGAGAAAATAAAAATTAATTAGGATGCCGTATATTAACTCCCACTCTGTGGAAGCAGCAAGAGAGAGGACCCTTACTCCATGATCAAGCAGAAGTCCACAGTTCTGCATCATTCTGGTAGGACTCTTCAGCAGATGTGTATAATCCCCTGAACAAACTCTTGGGTCAGTACTGCCTTTGGTGATATGCACATGAGGTCATATGGCAAGAAAACAGCCAAGAACTCTTGAAGAGAAGAGCTCTCAAAGGCAGATATGCAGAGAAAAGCTGAAGACTCGGTGGATTTAAGATCAACAAAAGGTAGAGGTGTTAGGCTTGAGCACTAGCTTGTCAAGAAAAAAACAAAAAGATTTGTTACTGTTTAAAAACCAAATTTGAAACCAAGACACTAAATATCCTATCAGGAATTCAGATCAGAGAATGTCTGTTTTGCCTCTTTGATCTAAAGACATCTTGCTCCCCCTTCCACTGGATCTGAGTCTTCCCTGAAGTAAGGAAAGCCATTCAACACTAAAACTTTTAAAGCTAGGTTACCATTTTGTTTTATTTTTTCATGTGTTTTCTCATTGTGCTGCTTTCTATCCCTCATCCTATGGAACTAATCTGCCCAAAATATACAGCCAAATTCGGTTCTTTTAACTGTTAACAAGTCACCTAAGTAAGATTAGGTTTGAGTGGAGATTTTTTCAGGCAGTTGAATTTATACAAACATGCAGATTTTTTTTACACTGAAGCTGAACCTACACCATAAACTCACAGTAGCTGATTATTTTTAGCTTTCAGAAGAATTTTTACATCATGCCACTTTTATTAGAATTGGAAATAATGAAATGTCACAGGATCAAATTTCCTAGAAGAACTGGCTGAAATTAGAGTTTTGAGTTTAGGTAAGTGAGGCCAATTGTATGGTCAGATTAAAAAAAAATTGAAACTGTGTTGTTTGGTTTTTGTGAAAGTTTTTTCCAGACATTTTCCTGGTTATTTTCTTGGTTTTCATCAGTGAGCTACTGATTTAATCCACTGGGAAATTAAAAGCAAAATGCAAGGAGTTAAATACAGGCTTGGTTGAAGACAGTGGGACTTTTATTCCAGAAATGAATATCACAGTGACCCAACCCTTCCTCCCTAATTAATTACATTAGCATTTGGGGAAAGGAAAAAAAAAAAAAAGAAAGGGAAGTTTTGCTTCTGTCTGCCCAAGAAAACCGGAAGATTTCATGCCTAAATATGCTTGTTCCTAAGAAGTACTGAAAAATTATTCTGGAAACTTTCCCATCAAAGCATCTGTATCCTTTTAACTTGATTCTGACTAAGTACCCTGTTTTTCATTCACATTGTAAGAACTACTGAATGTAAAGAGCTTTCAAGATCACTTGGGTAAATTTAATATTTTTAAATGTTAAGGTATTAATTTTTTGGTAAAGAATATCTATTTAAATTTAATCTGTAAATCATTTTGATAGTCAATGATAAAATTCTTTTCAGTTCTCTAGTCTTTACAAATATGTCTTAATAATTCCTGTGTCATCTTCTATCTCTGCTTTATTTTCTGTTTTGTTTTGTCCTTTGTTTTCATGAGTTACACAAAATATTATAGATATACATATAGGAGATTGATATAGATATAAATATATATGTATATATATTTATATATATCCTTGTTATGATAAGGGCAAAAACGTTATATGGTACTGAAAAGAAAGATTTTACAAGGAAAGGATGTTTCATAGAAACAAGAAAAATCTAACAAAACAAATGGGACATGAGTAGAATTTTCTAAGCATATTAGGATTTGGTCATCATGTAATGAAGAATGGATCTCTATAGTCACCAAGGAAACAGGTGAATTCTGTACACTAGTCATAGCAGTTCATGTGAAATTCAGGTAAATTCTACTGGATCATTCACTCAAAAAGAATGATTTTATCAATCAAATCACAAGCTACTGGACTCAGTAGAACTGCAAGGTTGAATACCAAGACCAAACTTAAGATAAGTCAGGTTGAGTGATCATATAAGGTCTTTTTATGATTGATTTTCAATCAACCAAATTTTTTCTTAAAGATATTCTTATTCCAAAAAAAGCCAAGTAAGCAGTGCTGTGAGAATATGAAGCTGATCTGTTAATAAAGTAACTCACCATTTAGTGATATTTAAGAATTTGGTGTTCAATCAGGAATACCTAGACACAAAAATTTCCATATCCTTGACTCATTTTCCTATGCAAATGAAATGAAATAGCCTTAGTGCTTAAAGAGAGACGGGACAGAACAGAAAAAGGCTTTTCACTTCAGTGATAGCTATATAAAATACCATACTGATAATATGGAAATGAGAAAAATCATATAAACTATGAAGCTCTTGTTCCAAAGGACTGAATCCAGGAAATTAGAAAAATAGTCAAAATATTATTGGATCCTATTTTGTTACTTTTCTTCATACATATCAATTATAAATTTTAGCCCTTTGTCAGGGCTGACTCACTTGAAAAACAGACTTTCTCACATCTGATTTCTTAACACCTGAAAAACTGCCATTCATGAGGTATAAATACTGAAAAAATGGATGTGAATTAATTACTTCTTAGTTAAAAAAAGAGAACATTAAAAAAAAAAAAAAGGAACTCGATAGAAATTCTATTCTTTGCAGGTAATCTACTCCAATATATTCATTATTGCAGTAGTAAGGAGTGAACATTTAAGCAACAGAAGAATATATGTTTGCCAGAGGGAAATATTGCTCAAATTTCATTGTGCTGTCATAAGCATCTAAGAAGAATTAAGTGGTTTTCCTTTATTTTTTTACAAAACCCTTTTCCCATTTCTAATTTACTTTTATGATTTTTCTTCTCAGGAATCAAAAATGTGTATGCAAAATTAATCCCAAATAATAGTTATTTTGATTTTTTATGAGTTTATATTTTGTCATAATAAATACCTAGATGGGTACTGTCACATTTAAGGTATTCTGTATATAGTTTTCCTTTGTTACTCTCTAATGTACACATTGGCAGTTTTCACATGTGATTGTCTTATATTTCCTGAAGCAATGACTAACTTCTACCTTGTTTCTCATCTAGAAAACTGCAGACTGCGAAAATTGAATAAAAGTTATTTTTTTGAAAAGTTCTGTGCAAGAGTAATCAGTGATAATGTTGTTTTTTGGAAAACTGGTCACTGGAGCTGTCAGAAAATTTTAAGTTCAAATACTCTGTCTTTAAACAGATTTTTTTCAAGGGTAGAGATCACTCAGACAACCTCAAGTAGATTAAATAATTCAAAATGTTGAATGAATTAACTTAGATATTGCATTGCAATATTTAACCACTATTCCAGGGAATCATGTATCTCTTACAGATCTTAGTTATATTAGTCAAACCTGTTATTTGAACAAATGTTCTAGTTACCTCAAGTATGATCAATATCTGGCACCAGAAAATTACTTCAATGGATGCTGTTTCTTGGAGGCTGCTCTATCTATCAATAAAAATTTATAGATTTCATGTTTTCATTTTTCCACAGAGATTTCTCAAAATCAATATGTATAGTAAAATACAAAAAAGTATAATTATGAGTAATAAGATTAACACATAGATATGGTGTGGGAATGCTTTTATATTAAGGATGATTCATTTGAAATTACTGCTTGGAAAAAAAGGTTAGCTGGAAGGAGATGTATGAAATTACACAGCTGTGAATGTTACGGTAAATGTAGGTAAAATAGATTATTTATTGTTTCTTGTAAACTGAGTGCTATTATTGGGACCAGACTGAAATCAAAAGGAAGCCTTTCTTTTCCCACAAAAGAGACTATTTTCACTCAAAGTTTTTAAATACATCAAGCATAAAGTAATTTTTCAGCTGTGGCTATTGTACATCATGACTTGAATTTGAATTCTAGGTCAGGAAATTTCTAGAAATCTTCCTACTGATTGCTGGGAAGATCAAATGAGCTAAATATTTCCATTATCTGTTCTTATCCTCTAATCTTACGTTAGCAGACACTCCCAGACAAATGGCTTGCTACACCTATGATCTGACCTGGTTTTCTTGGTGGAGTGACCTGTCTACCAGAAAGCACATTAGGAGGTAAATTACAAAATCCTTACAAGAAATGAGGTGATGGTCGTGGTGGAGATGTCACTGCTTGGCTGGGTTGGGTGTATGGACGAGTGGCCTTCACTTGCCATGAGTAGCCCACCTGATAGAGTGGCAGCTGTGAACACACAAAACACAACTCCCCATATGGTTTCTTTCAAACCTGTCTGACAAATTTACCTGAGTTTAAACTTCTGAGAGAATCTGCTCTTTTGCAGTAGCATCATGCCATGTGCAACTGTTTCTCTTCAGTGTTAATCTACATTATGCCTTCTTGTGTGTGTTTTCTACTTGTATCAGATCATTTCTTGAAGTGATAAACAGGTCTCACTTCAAAACTGAGCATGGGCTTGTCTTCTTGAGCATTGCTTTGCCTCTTCCTTTCTGTACCACAGATGAAGCTATAAATGATCTGGCTCATTTCCATTGCCTGACAGACTGAAACTGGAGTGGCAATGCCACTAGCCACTAACCATATGTAAAACTGGAAGCAATAATAATCCACAGCAAAACAGATGAAAATTGGTAACTAATATTTTCTGCATCTATTTCTACCTCTTCCCATTGAAAATGATATTTTAAAGAAGTTCTCATAGTAAAGTCTAAGAAAAAATATGGGGTGAAGGGAAAATAGCAGAGATACAGATTCTTTTCACTGTTTCTTTTCTATATTCTAGGGTTTTACTTTTCAAGTCAGCTATTTCTGTGAACCTAGTTAGACAGAGCTGCCAAGAACTGATCTTCCATGAAACACAGATATGAGGACCCCTTGCCAAAGACTCCAAGTGATTAATGCACATGGGACTATTTCATAAGCAAATGCAAATTATGATCTATTTTGATGGTATGTCACAGATGATTTCTTCAAAGTTGTCTTTCATATCTTAGTTTTCTGTCTTAGTAGAAGAAAACTCTGTTGGTTAAAGAAACAAACTCCAAATGCTGTAAATTCAGGTGTTCTTAGCTGTGCCATACTGACAAATATGATAAGTCTAATTTTTCATTTAGTCATTTGATAAACATCCTTACTGGTCTTCTGCACTGATATATGGATTTAGAGATTACAAAGATCAATTAAAATTTTCCATTCCTTTTTGCTATATTTATAAAAGAAAGATGACTTTAAATATTTGGACTCAGATTGATTAAGAGGTTAAATATTATACACATTAGAGTAAACCAAAAGACCCCCTCCCCAGTAATCTCAGTTTTCACCCAAAATCGTATGTACTTTGAGCAGGATTCATAAGGGGTCTATGAGTCAGGCAAGATAAACCAAATGAATCATCCTGTGTGCTTCCTACGTGAACAACCTGGGGAAAGCAGCTCTTGGTGGGATTGATCTGGCACTCAGAGCTTCCCAGCGAGCAATGAGTATGCCAGTTTAGAAATTCCTCCCTCTTTCCTTTAATTAGGCAGGATCTGTAGACAACTTTAAACTAAATTCCCATTTTTAGCTGTCTTTATTCAGGAGAAAAAAATGCAGAAAAAGTAAGCACCATTTTTAGTTATAAATTGCATATCTTTAAGCAAAATTAGTCTTCCTTAACATCTGGGTACTCATGGAATAAAATCTTTTCTAGACTCAATGTATATTTACCTCTCAAATTCTTGGCTGAAGGGAGAGGACAGTTGTGGTTTGGTTTGATTTTTCTTACCTCCAAATAGTCAATCAACCAATTCATTCATTTTATTAATTTGTAAAATAAAATTGATTACCATATTTACCAATTTTAAAATTATATTCACCCCATTATACCACATAGAAAACATTGGTTACTAACAGACTTGAAGGAAAACTGTTGTCAGAATATATAGAAGAGAAGAATAGAAGGATAAGGCACCTTCAGAAAAAAAAAACTCCACTTGTGTCACTTAAAACTTTCAGGTAGGTGAGCCAAAAAGGCAAGAAGCCAAGACTGAAGAAGTCAGAAAAAAGACAGAACAGAGGGCATGGATAAGAAAAGTTACAGCAAAGACAGCTTGAAGATTAATCTACAGCACACTTCTTACTTCAAAAAAATCAGCCAGAGGACTTCATTGGCCGGCCCTATAAAAATGCAGGTAGGTTGTCACATCAAGGAGCAAGCTACCCTGAATTTACCAGATCTAGAAAACACCTTCAGAAACATAAATTCCTACTATAATACTGCTCTGAGGTTGTTTATATACTAAAATGTGCCTGTTTGCTTTTTCTTAAAACATAGGAAGAAAAGAGGGAAACCTAACAGCCATTTCTTTGGAGCTTTATAAAGGACTCTGGGCCAGATGACAGAGGAAAAAAAAATAAAATTGTTTCCTTTTGGGTGGTAATGCTGGGATGTTTTCTGGGGTATGTTTTCCTTCCAGGAAAGTGATGGGCAGCAGATCAGTGAATCAGAAGCTGAGTCTAAGGAAAAACCAAAAAAGTGACTGAGTGGGAAAAAAAGCAACCAGAAGAGATCCTGCCCTGAAATCAGCATGGCTCAAAGAGCTTCCCCATGCTGCAGTAATTACTGACCTTGCTTCTCAGCATGCAGCTGCCTCCACTAAAGATGAATAAAACCAGAGGTGCCTGAGCTAGGGAGGTGCATTCACTCAAGTGAAATGAAGTGGTCCAGGTGCAGGTCCCACAGCAAAGGCACATGCAACTCCTCTGAGCCTCTCTGTGTCACCAGCAAGTGGCCAGATGCTTGGGTGGTAGCTGTTTTAAGGTATGCAGCCAGGGAAATTTCCCTAATGCTGCTCCAGAAAAACCTCAGCACCAAAGAGAAAATTGTTGCTTTCTTGTTTATAGTCATATGAAATGCGAAATGTATAAAAGCTTATATTTCCTTTAAGGTTGCTTATGTTGATTTAAATCGCTTGTTACCACACACAGATGGACTGCAAGCACCTTAAGAGGAGAGAGAGAGTTTATTTTCCCTGTATATAAATCTTAGGAAAAAATTTTATTGAATATTCATGTCCCTTTTCTTATACACTACACAGATGCTATAGAAAGTGCTAAGGTAGATGAGTTGCTTTGCAGAACCTCTTTTTTTTCCTGCAAAATGAGTAGTGACTATAGTGTTTTTATGCCTATTTCAATTAGTTTTTTGAAGAGCCATTGTTCTGTTGATATTAAAAAGGAAAAATAAGCAGTCTAATCTCATCCTGTGCAAGGAAATTACTTTTATTTTACTAAATTACATGCATGCACAATGTGTTTAATGCAGAAAAAGAGATGTCTTAATAGCATAATACATATTCTATTTGTATTAGATGCAACCAGCTGCTTGAGAGACTACTAGAACAGAGAGGATAATACTCTTTAATGCCTTTCTGATGGATTCCACAAATCCTTTTGGTGTCTTCATGTGAGAAGAAGTTCACATGATGCCGCAAGTTGCCTTTGGCAGAAATTGCTGTACAAACTAAGTGTTGGCCTGTGCCTGCCTCAGACTATGTTTGAGGTTGGATGGGACTCCTGAAGTTCACATTTTCCACCTCCCCTGCTCAAGCAGGGTCACCTAGGTCTGGTTGCCCATGGCCATGTCCAGATATCTTTTGAATATTGCCAAGGTTGGAGACCTCTGCAATCTCTCTGGGCAACCTGTGCTAGTGTCCAGTCACCCTCCTAGCAGCCCGGGTTTCCTGAAGTTTAAATGGAGCCTTCTGTGTTTCAGTTTTTGCCCACTGCCTCTTCATCTGCCACTGGGCTCCACTGGAAAGTGCCTGGCTCTATCCTCTTTATTACTTCCCTTCAGGTGTTTGAATACCACACACAAGATTTCCTTTGAGCCTTCTCTCCAGGCTGAAAAGCCCCATCTCTCTTTCCTTATAGGAGAGATTCTCCAGTCCCTTAATCACATTCATGGTTGGATCTTTCATGTAGGTTCCTACCTCTCTTGTGCTGATGAGCCCAAACTGAGCACAGAACTCCAGCTGTGGCCTCTCCAGTGCTGAGTAAAAGGCAGAAAGCACCTCTCTCAACCAGGTGACAGCCCAGACATACCTTGTCATTTAACACAAAGCTAATCAAGAACCTTAGAGCTGTCTGATCTGTCCTTCATAAATGCTCAGATTATGCTGCCTTTTATTCTTGTATTTATGTTAAAGGGACAGGGAGGTTATTGCAATGCAAACTACTTAAAGCATGGACTTAAAGTTTTTTAAGATTCCTCGGTTGACAATGGACATCCCTCAAGTTATGTTCCTGTCTCTTTTGTGCTTCTTTCCCATATGCCACCCCAAGATAGAAACAATAAATAGACAAAGAAGGACTTTTATGAAGACTGCAGTTATTATTTGCTTCTGGATGCATGTAGATAAACACAAAGCAGGGGAAGCACATCCAGAAACCCTGTCACTCTCCTGCAGATCTAGGAATTGCAATGAAATCTCAATGGTTCAGTCACTGTCACGATCTTTGTAGTACTTAAAAGCCATAGTAAGCACACATGTTGATAGACTGCAGCTTGTATATGAATGAAATGTTAATTGGTAGTCTAGATTCATTAGAAGAGTTAGTAACTATATGCTTTTCTATACCTCCAGCTCATTTTCAATGGTAAAAGTCCCATCTCTCTGCTTACTGCATTAGTGGAATAAAAGAACTTGTACTGGCAACTTATACACAGTTTTTAATAAGGTAATTTGTTAAGGAATATTTTAAAAATATTAGAGCTTTACAGGTGCAATAGAACAATGACAATCAAGGCTTTTTGCTTTTCCTGAACTCAGGCTGTTAGGCATTTTTACAAAGGAATTGTCATCAAATGATGTATTGTGTGCTCATTATTCTGTTCACTATAATTACGATCACAATTAAACCTCAAAAATTGTTACCGACAGTTTAAGATGTATGAAGCTGAAAAGACAGTTTGCAGTGCAATGTATTTCATTATTATTAAAGACTGGCTAATAATGGCCAGCTGCATTTGATTAGTCTGGAAATCTTACACATTTAGGAACATGTCACCAAGTTGATTCACTTAATTCTGGGGTTGTTTTTGCAGCTACATTTTAGCTGTCTCTGTGAAAAGAGCAATTTAAATGTCTTTCATCTTTCACTGTCCTTGTCCAAACCATCATGACCAGATTAGGTCTTCTCTTAAACATTGTTTAATGCAATTGAAATTTTTTTTGTAATCAGATTGGACTGCTGTATTGGTTCCACTAAAACGATATTTCTAGAGATTTGGAAGTAAGGAAAAAGTGTAAACTTTACATCTTCAAATTAGACCTTGGACTCAGAAAACTTCCATTTGAAATTTTCTCTTCTAGTATTAGCAGATAAAGTTCTTAGTTTATAGAATTAAAACATCTTCCTCTAGATTTTCAAATTCATAACCTTTGAGTTTGATATACAAAATATTAGTGCTTTAGTTGATACAACAGCATACGATTGGATATATATGGAAATATATAGATTATAATCTAACCACAAATCCCTATGAAATAATAGATTAAACTTTACTCTTTAGTTGGATGGTCCAACTGGAATTCTGAATTGATTATTTTAATTACTGGAGGGTTGTACTTACAAGAACTACAACAGAACAGATTTAAGCATTTAATATAATCATCTTATGTTTCAGGATTATTTGACTAAATAACTAAAAGTAGATAAAAAAATTTTTCGTGTTACAAGTCTTTCTGATCTCAGGGAACAGGAGTTTTTCAATCATTCTGTTTGACCTCCCTAGTAGATTTGTGACTGGTTTGTCATGAAGGTTTCACGCCCTTGACACATACCAAGAATTGCTTTCTCTATTGAACTTAAGTCTGCAAGCTCTGAGTTTGTATCATTTGACATTTATTATACCAAAATGTTCTTTTGTGTTTTCCAACTCATTCCTTAACTTGTAACTTAGCTTAGAGGTCTTTGTGTCTGGGAAAGTGAGAAAAGTATGGGTTGGAACGATGAGAAATTAATATAAATATTCTCTCAAAAAGTAATTATTTTTAAAATACATCATAAAAATTGAGTTGAATGGTATGAAAAGGTAGTATATATTTCAAATTGATTTCCGCTGTTACTTGAAAGTTTAATCAAACAGATTATTCCCATAAATTCTATGCCGCTGCTAGTGTCATATGCAGTTCCACATGTAACATAAATTAATTTTCAATTTTTCATATTTACCTTATAAACAAAATCATGGACTTGAGAAAATAGCATCCATTTGTCAGCTACAGAACTTCATTTGAACTTCCTGTGTTACACTCAATGCATCTATGTACTATGCATATGTGAGAATATGTAAGAAAGTGAGAGTCTAAAGTGAAGGAGAATAGGAGGTAGAGAATGGAATTAGAGACAAATTAATGTGAGGAAATGAGGCAACTAGACAGAGTCTGTATATCCATGAGTTTTTAAGGTAATACTCCTGGATCTGACCTGGAGCTGCATGGGAATATTAATAGTTCTTCAAAACAGTCTGTTGTTATGACCTTTAGACTTAAAGTAAGACTTAGGTGTTTACCTCTGTCCCACAATACCCTCCCTAAAGTCATAAAAAAAAATCTTTGAAATTTTAACTGCATTATAAAAATGGAATTTCTTAAATTATTTTGCTTGGTAAATTACAGAATCAAATACTCCACCATTCATCAGAATTTTGAATTTTGATGTCACTCTTAATCTGTGTTTAACAGCTGGACTCAACAGTTTCACCTGAAGTGAGAATTAGATCAGGAGTTTTTCCTTTCTCACCAAGTTCATTGCCAAAGTTTCTAGGGATAGACTTGTTCATGAAGACATATATGACATCTTGCACTGATTTAATTTTAAAAGTGGCCTGTCTTTTGCATCTGACTCTGTTCTTTTCACTTTCAATTCACTTCACATTTATAATTTCACCTGCTTATTACTGTGGCAAAAGCCTCAAGGTTTCTCCTGTTTGTTTTTTTTTTTTCACTACACACATCAATTATTTGCCAGTTTTTGTAACCTGCTAGACACTAATAAAGACTGTTTTCAGTGTGTTTAATTTGGCGAATAGCTTTTCCACTGTTGTTGAAGTAAACTCACCTGATAGTTTTGAAGTTCTGGGCATTATTAGTTGTTGTTTAGTATTTTAGACAAAACCTAAATTTATGTTGTAGAGAAGAGAATATCCTCAGTTCTTAAGTCTGAAGTGTTGTGCATTTAGTATCACAGCAATGGAGGACTACATGTAACACTCCCTTAAAAAGAAGAGCTAGCTTTCTATGTTAGAAAGATAATTTCAAAGTATAAGTAATTTTTAGCTCCTGTATTTATCAGTTTTCATGAGAATTTCATGTATTATCATATGAAAAATACAATAGCAAAAGCATCCTCATCACAAAGCATCAAGGCCAGGAATTTGAAAATTTATTCAAAATTGGAATCTAAGACATAATCCAAATTTTTATATTTAGGAGCATTCCATATTCTGCATAACAACTATAGCATGGTCACTACACTTTATGCCACCATACACAGCAAACCCAGTAACGTGTCTGACTGAAATAGAACTTGTACTGCTGATGGCTCTGTACATGCTTCTAACACAAGTGCAGTTTTGTAGTCAAATATCATACTTCAAATCTGGCAATAAATATCTTTGTGTGTAATTCCTGGATTTCATGGTAGTTCAAATACTATTTTCCTGAAGGACGTTTAAAGCAAAGAGGTTAAAAAGCATGCATGAGGGTAATGAGCAACAGGGATGAAAATATAATACCGTATTTTTCATTCTTCAGTAGACTTCAAGTATAATAATTATTTTCATACTCAGATATTAGTGAATAAAACTTTTTAAGTGTCATTAGGTGTGGTGGGATAGAATGTAAGAAAGGATAGCGCAGAAGGTAGTCTCACACCTGAGGAGTTGCAGCTGTACCAATCACCAAAGATTAGGAACAGGCCTGCCCTTAATAGGCTACAGCTGTGTCCAATAAAAAGATGAGTGCTACAAAAGAGTGGATTAGGTGGGTGAGGACAGGGATGGAGTTTGTTGGTCGTGCTGTGAAGAGAAATGGATTTTGGTAGATGTGCTGTGAAGAGCTGCCCATAAGCAATCACCCAGAAGGTATGGAACTTTTACAATAAGATGCCAATGATTAGGTACGCCTGACTCCTTTTAAATTTTGTGTAATGATTATGGTTCTGTGACTTACTTCTGGATTTAACAGGCTTCAATTTCATATCAAAGTGTTTACTCTGTTCACTTCTAAATAAATTAGAAATTACTGCAACTTCATCACTGCAGATGGTTCTTCAGGCACATATCAGCAGTGTCCTTAAAAGCAAGTATCAGAATCCAACTACAAGAATCCTTATTATCCTGCTTTTATTTGTACCTCTCTTAATTTCTTGTGCTGGAGAGACAATTATTTTTCAGTAAAATTATGGCACTGGGAATTATCAAAATTTTATTGCAATTCAAGAATTCACAGTTATAGTGGAAATGACTGGAAAAAACATTGAAAACCTTTGCAAATATGTTTATCCTATTTTCTAATCCACTCTAACTCATTTCTAATCTGAAATATCTCATTTACTGCTTGACAGAAAATAAAAGGTAACTAAATTATCTTTTTTTGTTATTCATAAGATATCTGCAAGAAAAATTGGAAATAATTTCCCCTTACTGATGTCTTTTTCTGAACCTAAGCAAATCTATATGTTATTGAAGACTTTTCTTCACAATTATTAGTGTGGAATTTGTAGAAATACTCATTTTTGTTCTGCTTTATATAATGTCTATAAACCAGGTCTAGTTTATAGACATCTACAGAAAATATTATAGAAACTACAGACAAATATTTTTAAAGCTATAGATTTACTTTATTTATCCTAGGTGTTTCAAAAGAAGAATCCAATTTATGAATCCCTTTTCCTAATCTGTCTAGGACTGGAGATAGAGGAATAAAGACTACTGACATATTGAGAGTGGTTTATGTCTTGTGTCTGCCCTACTGTATAGTAGACAAGTGAAAGTGTTTGAGCTCTTTGAACTAGCTCTGACAAAGTTCTCAGGGGGCCAGCATTTTAAGAGCTGCTCTAATCCTGAAAATGAGCAGGGCTGGCACATCCGTCAGAGTCCATCAGTCCTGGCTGGAATGCAGTGAGAATAACTGGAGGTGGGTAACAATGACTCCAGGCTCGGCGTTCTTTAAAATCAAAACCTGACAGCTATAATGCTAACCCACTTCTCAAAAAAAAGAGTGACAAAATTAACCTATTGATACTTTCTCTCTTCCTTTGTTCTGCACATTGGTAGCCCTGAAGAATCTATAAAAGATAATATCAGTGCTGAGTAACCATTGCTTTGCAGATGGAAGCCCCTGGGGAAGTCCTTAGTCCAAGCTGGCCACTCAAGTTGCAGATGCAAGAGCAGGAGTAGAAGGGACTTGTTTGATGGCAGATGTCCCCAGCATGACCCCACACCAGCTCCTTCTGCAGAAGAACAACATCCCCTGACAGACCAGAGCTAGCGACACTCTTGCTGGGGGTGAGTTTTTCAGTTCACTCCTGCTGATCGTATTATTGCACGCTTTTGTCTTTTACTGCTGTTTGAGCAGTGATAAATTGCACCTGCAGGTTTCTGTCACCTTTGTTCTTCCTGTAAACTTGTATCCACAGATGCCTGTGAAAGACAGGATTGCAGTTGTGTGGGATTAGGAGGTGGCAAGATAGTGCCAAAGACTGATAAAGCAAATTACTTAATATAAACCTTCTGACACTTGCAAACATATTCTGATATATTCTTTATATACAGTTGCAAATATAATGTATTGTAGCTTTTTATAATTGTGTTGTCTACTGTTTGCAAACCCAAACTATTTTTAAATCTCACACTCTTCCTCATGGATTAGTGGTGAAAAATAATCAATTTAGGAAAAAAAAAGCCATTCAAAATTTCCTTCATTACAGCAGTGTGTGGTTTTGCTATTACAGAATTACTTACAGTAACAATGATACTGCTGACACTTCACAGAATTATTCACACTTGCATAGTTTAGAGAGAAAATAGAAAATGTGTACCCAAAACACACTCTTTACTAATGGATCTCTAGTTTGCACTTTGTCTCACACAGACGAATCATACTTGTAATTATGGAATCTATATATGCTGATAGAAGTTACTCTTTCTCAGAGGCAGAACACTACAACCTTCAAAAGCAATTAGATTTAGCAGGGAGTTGACTGAACAAGTGAAACTGTCTGTCTGCATTTACCACTGTCAGACCAAGGCAGAGCCCTGCTGGTCATGCCTGGTGGGCATCAGCAGAGCTCCACAGGCAGAGCCACAGGGAATTGCTGCTTCAGCTGGCCTCTGAGTTCACCCTCCACTCTGCTCATGGGCATCTCCTGAAGGTGGATGTTACTTCTTTCCCATGGAAGCTTCCTCATCATGGGTGTCCCAGAACACCTTCCTAGTGCCTCACCAGCCTGGGACACGGTTCTGTCTGCTCACCTTACAGAGGTACTGGAAGGGAAATGAGGGCAATCATCCACTAATATTTTTAATGCCAGTTTCCATCCAAGGACAGAACATTAATCTATCTTAAAACTGTGCATTTTTACTGGGTAAAGCGGGAGGCTCAGTGTGGAAGGCAGCCAAGAAGCCTGACCAGTATAGTCCATGTATCTGCCGGATTGGGAGCAGAGTTTTATGCTCCTTTTGTGAGATAAATTATTTTCCATCCCCATCATATATGATAATTTTTAGATTTCTTTGACTGTAGGAAACATAATAACATTTAAACATTATTTTCCTCTGGAGCATAATCAGAGTTTTACTGTGAGAACTGTACTGTTACTATTGCATTCATCTCTCTGTTCAACAGGTAAATTTTTTAAATAACCCACAATATCCATGGAAACTGCTAATTAACACCTCAATATGTGAATAATCCTCTTTCATTCCAAATAGCAAAAAAGTTTTGCTTTACACAGAGAAGCATTATTATGACTTCAAGGTCATAAATACATTATGAATGGGTACATTTGAAAATTCACTTTCTTGAAGTTGGTGGCTGAATGAATTTTAACTACTCTGGTAGATTTCCTGATAACAGAAAATTGGAAAATAAAATTGCACATGCTAAAAATGGTTTTATCTTCTACTTTAGGCCTATTTTAAAATAATCAAATTCATGTAAAAAGCAAATAAAGGAATAGACAAGAAGCCAGACAGAACTTTCAAACTGAGGCTTTATTTGTACAATTCCTATATTAAATGTCATTGTGAAGAACTTCAGTTTGCTTGATGTGCACTTACATCAACACTCAACCTCTGGGATTTTCAGAAACCTTCTATGCAATACCTGGAAAACAAGAGTTTAATCACAAAGTGGCATCTGGAGTAAGGAGAGTCCTTCAGTCGGCCTTATATCAAGCTGATGCTGAGGTACAAGAGGTCATAATATGTTTTTTTGTTATATGGAAATAAATATAAAATTAATTTTTTTTTTCTTTCTTTAAAAAGGCAAAGTTCAATAAATGGTAAATCCTGGGCCAAATTATTTGAGGGATGTACTTAAAGATTAACATTTTAATTGCATTTAGAACATTTTACAGACATCCAATAATGTCACAGTTTACCAAGAATAAATTGGAAGCAAAGCCAGCTATAACAAAATTTAAAGGAGAAATGCAAGAAAAGGAAGAGGTTGTTTATAGCAATAAACTAAAGCTAGGAACTCAGGAAACCTATAAACTTTCTAGAAAAGCATAAGGAGATCTACAGAGATTTAAGGATAAAATATATTTCAAAGAGCATGAAAAAAGAAACTGGAGTGTGTTATATTGATCACACTTTTTTCTTGATTATGAGGTTCATCTTTTGACTGATAAATCAAATCTAGCTGATCAATGAGATTTGGCAAACTCTACCCTTTCATTTGAATTACATGACAGGCTAAAGCATTCAGAAATAGATATTATGATAAAAGATGTCAGAAGAGTACTTCATTCATACCATATGATGAAGTATTTTCTATGGCGTCAGTAACTTTGAGAGGTTTTAATAGCAGTTACAAGAGGGAGACATTTATATGAGGATTTCTCATATAATTGGAGAACTTACATACTTCAGGAAGAATCCCTCATTAGCTAATGTTGATTTTCAATGGCTCATAGAATAGCCAATATTGAAAAAAGACAATTGGGATGATCAAAGTAATTATGTCTGTCAGCTTATCATAAGCCCTGAAGTAAAGTGTGGACCAAACGATAATATGAATTTCTTAATAAAGATGTAAAGGCAAGTAATGTACTTGATGCCAGTAGGCATAAGTTTATGGAAGGCAGATCTTTTCAAACCAGCCTTACACCTTAATATTGCTGAAAATAAACCAAATTATCTATAGGAAAAAAAAAAGAAAGGCAAGCAGCAAGCTGTGTATACAGACTAAGGCTGAGGCCTCATATGGGTTGTAGGAAGTTGTTAGCCTGATGCATGCAGGATGCCTACCTGAACAGGAGATACCTCTGGAGCAGTCAGATCAAAGGAGTAACTGTTAAAATATTCTATCTACTTTACTTCTATTTTCCTCAACCTCCTTTATTTTCTTCCTTTTATTTTCCTTTACTTTCTGTTTTCCTCAGCCTTCCCTCAGGTGAGGAAGGAGCCTGGGACTATTCTCAGTAGGTTTCTTGTAATGATTAAATTTTCAGGGAGGAAAAAGCATTATTGAGAAGAGGTTTTAATAGTATGAATGCATGTACAATTTGTGGAGATAGAGGCAGTCAGTATCTGTATTTTTCAGTGTTTCCATCTCACATAAGAATTCTTTGCATAGGCCAGAAATTATTGATTAAAGAGTTCACTGGTAAATTGAGAAGATTTCATGGACAAGCCACAAGAACAGCCAACAGACTGGAAAGATGCTTGAGAATTTGAGAAGTCATTCATTGATTGTAAAATCTTAGCAAATATTTATGTTGTATTTGATAAATTGTCATATGTGCCTAATGAGGAAATAGGAATTTGATAGTGAAGAGTAGATGTCCAGTGGTTGCAAATTAGTGTAAAAGAGTTCAGACTAAAGAAATAAAAAGATATAATTTTTCAATGACAAGAGTTATAATAATAACAAACAATTAGCAAGGACTATAACATTTTTTCCTTTACTTGTTTTAAAGGATATTATAATATACTTTCATTTAAAATATATTTTAAATGAAAGGAAATTAGGCCACTAATTTCTCTAAAGCTAGAACAGCTGTGTTAGTGCAGCTGATTGTGATTCAGCTCACAGGTTTGATACAGAGGCTCTTACTATCACCAGAGGTTATATGCCATAAACAGCTGCACAAGTATTGCTGAGAATAATCTTGTATTTTGAGAGCCCATTAGCTGCCCAGGCTTTCAGAGATATTCTCCAGCTGGAAGGCAGAAGAGCTGGCTTGGGGATGAAATTCAGAGCACACTATGGATAATTTCTAAGGTGGAATTTTGTTAAGAGACAACAACCTGGGAGCAAGGATACAATTACCCTATATATTCAGGTGCCTAATGGAGGTATTGTACCTTTGCAGGCACTGACTATACACTGTGCTCCTGTCATCTGCCTTGGGGGAAAATTTGTCACAGCTACTTTAATTATTCCGCTGAGAGCTTAGAAAGCAAGACCTCTAACTTTCTGTGCTCTGAACTACACCAAATGTGGGTACCTACACTAAGGGCATGAATGTCTTCCATTGCAGGTGGCTATAAGCACTGAGGGAAAAGGAATAAAGGGTTGTGTCACCAGAACATGTCAAAGGAACATGCAGAAGCACTGTGCCTAACTCACTCAAGGAGTCAACTATGACTCCTACCATGTGTTAAAGCACAAGCGAAACTCAACGCTTTTGACTTAGGGATTCAAGCTGTGCAAGAATGCACAGCTTGACTCTATGGATTTTTGCAGTCCAACTACCTCACTTCTCTGCAAATCCAAAATTTAGGACTAGGACTACAGTGTAGGTCACAATATAGCTTAATTTCTGGCCACAACTCCTTTGTGCCTTACGCACCCTTGGGCAGTTTAGTCTGTATTTCTCAGGAGAGCTGAGGAATGCTAGTGCGTATACATATATATCTATAGATATATATCTATATATATACATGAATAGCATTGTATGCTATTCCTCTGAATGAGAGCCTTTTAAACTGCCCTTAAAAATGAAAAAGACAAGAAATGAGAGACATCTTATAGTCTCATTGAGGAGAGAAAACATGTTCAAGACAGAGTCCTAAGTTTACATTTCTAAACAGCTTCTCTAATTTTCTTAGGCAAATAAAAATTATGTTCCTTTGATCTGCGTGTATAATTCCCACTGGTGCTAATGAGAATTATTTGCACGATTCAATCGAATAAGCTCTATAATTTAAGGGATATTTGGAGGGAGACTTCAAAGAAAACGTTAAATACTTGATAAAAAGTGATAAGAAATCTATGAAAAGTCTGAGAGTTTGAATAGCAATTTTTTAAAATTAACTTGAATTTTTTAAAATTGTCTTTGAATATGCCAAAATTTATAGTCTACTGAAACCAAATACATAGCTGTTCAATCAAACTTTAGTAAAATAAAATGACAAAAATTAGAACATGAATGTATTTAAGACTTACTGAAGTACAGCCATAAAAAAGGAAGTTATTTGATTTTTGAGGTTTTTATCTCAATCTTCATCAATATAAATGGAATTATTAAGCCCTAGATAAATCAAAAAGAAGGAAAAAAGTCAGATGGATCAACAGAATAGATTTTATTTTTACATTGCATTTTTTCTTTCTCCTTTTAGGTATAGAATTTTGACTTATTATCAACTGAGTAATGTCTGAGTAATGTGTAATGTCTATATTAGTAATACTTTCGATTCTTGCACTGCAAATGAGAGCAAAAGCTGAGCAAAAGCATATGCTCCCCCCTTTCTGGCTGCAGTAATGGTCCATGATGGGATGATACAGAGCACCATGAAACAGCCACAGCATGTAGGCTAAATTTTTCATTAATACTCCTAGCACCCTAGTGGACCTGCATGGTGGGTGTACCAGAGCCATCAAACTGACAAGTCTTGTAAAAATCTGAAGAGGAATTCATCATTTCTTGATATTAGGAGCTCAGATATTTGCATCTGTCTCATTGTCTACAGTCTCCTAAGTGTCAGTAGAACAATCCTGGGGAGAAATCAATCCTATCCTAAAGTAAAGGTCTGCAGCAGACCAGATTAATTGGTAATTAAATTTTTCCATTATATTTTGTTGAGTGCAGAAAGTGGAATCTAAATGGCCTAGACAGGCATCTGAAGGTGGGTGTGGAGACTCCCCCCCAGTTTATCCATTGATGTAGAAGATAGTCTGACCTCCAGTGACAGAGACTGTAACAATCACTTTAATCAATGTATTCATGTATTCTAATAATTTTAAAAGCATTTTTTTATTTACAAGCTGTAAATTAAGCCAAATATTTTAATGCCATCTGCCACAGAGAAATAGAATAGAATAGTTTTCCTATTTTAATTTTTTTTCTTATACATGAAGCAAGGCACATTTAATTTTGCTTTTGCCTTCTCCAAGTTAACAAAGCCAGTATTCTTGTACTTACCTGTCATGCTTTCTACATCTGTGCTCATCCCAAACAAGATTCATTTGAGCAAAGATTTTTTGCTGTAACATCTAAGGATGGCTGTAATATTCCAGCTGAGACCTTATCACTGTAACATAGACATCAGAGAAAATCTACTTTAAATGCCATAGGCACAAATTTTCTGCATGGAAATTGCTTTTTTCCCTCTCCACACACTGCAACACACACTCTCCCATTCTTCAAGAGCAAAAAGGTTACTCATCCTTGTTCTCTTTATAAGTCAGGTCATTTTGCAGGTATTTTTTCAGTCAATACCCTATCCTGCTTATTCCTGCCTGTATGTAACAACTTGCACTAGAAAAATAGCATTTTTTTTCTGATCCCATCCAAAATCTAACAAGATTTCTTTGAATTTCATGATGATAATTATAATTTTCTTGACTTTGTGGCCCTTTGTACCTAATAAGCATACCTTCTGTTCACTTCTCTAGGTAATTAATACAAATATTTTATAGTTTTATATCCTGCAGAAATCTTTTGGAAACTGGAAACTGCTGATTTTTCCATTTACATGGGGTATGTTTATCTAAATAATGTTTTTCCATATTTCTTCCTGGAAAGGCATCTGTGTTGAAAACCTTACTGGAACTGCAATTAGACCTGTGATGTTCCTCCTGTATGCATAAGGCCTTTACCTTTTGTAGGAGGAAGTGAAGCTACTGAGGGATGATTCATTTCAGAGACACTAAGGTTGGTGGCTATTCATTCCTCTGTTTACTCAGTGTGTTCACAGATTTCTTGCTTATTGGCTACATTTATTTTAAGCAGCAAGAGTTAGGATATCTGCAATTTTCAAGAACCTCCTTTATAAAGCAATGCACCGTATTTGCCTTTTGCTATTTTTTTCATATCCATCTGTCATAACTTCTCAGGTGCAACCAAACACTGAGCTTTTATTCATTAATAATTTCAGCGCTCTGAGGAAAAAAAAAAAGTCAGATGAAGGCAGTTTGAAAACATCTGATTAAGTCAAGCATCAATTTGTTCCTTGCTATACCAGGCTGAAATCTTGATCCTTCACGCCTGTTATTAACCATGATAGCAAATGAGCTTTTTAGCGAGAGTGGAAAAAGTCATTAAGTGCTCAGAAATTTTCAGCATCGCATGCCAATCACTTTCAGTCTCTGCAGAAGGAGACTAATGATCTCTCTTTTTTTCATCCTTCTCCTGGAGTACTTACTTGTAACTGGTTTCTGTCAGAATTAATTTTCTCCACCATTTTCCTCTTCTGACTTTGTTTTTCTAACCCAAAGTTTAATTGTGATGCTGCATTTTTGCCCCCATCCTCAGAAGTTTGACCTGGGATCTGTTTTCTATGCTGTTCACTTTGTGATTAAAATGACAATGAGATTACAGTTTCTCAGCTCTGTGCCCTTGATATTCTTGCAAATTAATAATCTCTTTTACACATTCTACTAATACAAGCAATTTAAAAGTTCTTTCCTTCTAATTTTCTGGTGTCATTGAAGTCTACCTTTCTGAAAGCTGCTGTTTTCATTCTGGCCTTTTCTGTGAACTCTGTTAGGGTTATCAAATTACAACACTATCTTCACCCATACCAAAGGTAGCTTTTAATCTGATGGCCTCATAATTCTTCCCTCATGGTTGAAACAATATGTAGATTTTCTCCATAATGAATGTCCTATAGCTTTGTTACTAATTGGAAGAACTTGCAGGGCAGTCAGGGTCTAGCCATGTCCTTGTTTCTGTTTGTTATTAAAATTTCAAGTGATAATTACTCTTTTCAGGGTTTTAAATGATCAAAATTACATTACCTACTGTGGCTTACACTTGTGGGAAATATTTCTGTTTGAGATTTTTCAGTGGCTAGTTCTATATTTTGTGACACTTTGCCACTTGAACATCTTTTATTTCAATATCTTTGATTTTCTATTTTAGGGCCAGATATGAGCCTCAGATACAGCTGAGAATTCAATCTTTTCAAATAATCATCCCTGTAACTCTCATATCCTTTTACAACACACTAATTTCTACCCAATTCCTTTGTTTTCCTGTTTACCATCTTGCCTCTAACTACTTGTCCAGCACAGTGAATCTCTGTGTGTGTATATACGTGTCCAGGCCTGCACTTGCTTGAATATTGAATGATTTTGCATTAGGAGGTGAATTAATAACAGACAAAGCAATGTTTGACTTCTAGAATTAAAAATGTCAACTAAGCCGCCTATAATATGAAGATTTAAAAACCTTTAGGAACAACTGATCCTTGGGAACAGTATGGTGACTGCAACAACCTCTTAAAAGCTTCAAATATTCAGTGTTATGGAAATAATGAAAAAGTTATCTTAGCAATATATAAACTGAGACAATTTCAGAAACTCCTATTGATTAATCAGTTCAACATTCAATTTTTAAAAGGATTTAATTTTGCTTTTTCCTTACCATATGTCTTTGGTTATGTCTTTCTTTTTCTTTAGAGCTTTTGGAATTGGAATGAGGCAGTTTGATTTGCTTTGGCTCATGTTTCCTATAAGTCTTGCATTTAAGCATCTTACCCATGAGAGACAAATAAAAATAAAACATAGCAAAGATGCAAAGGACTGAGAAAAATATAATGGTTTTCTATTTTGGAATTAGAGTACCTAGGAATTATAATTTAAATCTTCATTAAAAGCAAACTATAATTTTTAATCCCCTGTGCCCTTAAAATCATGATTCAATGAAGCTTTTAAACACCTGCTCTACTACAAAGCATGCTCAAAATTGCTTTATTGGATCAGGTCCTAATTCACTCAAAAACATAAATGGACCTTATCAAAAGTCAAAAAGCTCATGTTTTGTTACTTTCAAGTTACTTCATTTGAAGCACAGGATACAATTAATTCCAATAGAGCTGTTTTAGAGATAATAAATTTACATATTAAGTATGAAATTGAGGCCAAATTGAAGAATACCTATGGTCAAATACCTATGGTTTTGGTTCTATAGCTGTCTGCAGTGCAAATCTGTATTTGTGGAAGAGTTTCCTGTTATTAGACAATTCTATAAATTATTGAATATAGAGATTCAATTATTTTCACCTAACATTTAGTTCATAAAGACATGCATCTTTCTGAAACTGCCAACACATACTTGTGGAATGATTTTCAAATATAAATAATAAAATGAGTTATTGTTAATAAATGGCAATGTTTATACACTGGACACACTACATACTGAATTCCTCAGAATTAATTTTTGGAACACTTTAGCTGTACCTTGTTAAGATGAAGTTTGGTTCTGATTTACAGGATCACTGTGGAGTTCCTTATTAAACTGTCACTCAGAGAGTATAAGAGTGGAAAACCCATTACTGTGTTAATTAGATCTGTGGTAGTTTTCAGGCTGGTGGTGACAGCTGCCTGCATGTGGCCCAGCATATATACATTATCCTAGTGGCAACACTACCTCTGCTGCAGTGGAAGACTTTTCACAGCCATTAAAAAAAGGGAAAAGGATGCTGCTTTTCCCCTTAGGGGGCAGTATCACAATCCAGGAAAATCCTTCAAAAGTTCAATTTATTTTCTTGTAAAATATTTGTAATGAGAAAACATGATACAGAGTCACTGCACTTTGTTCTTTTAAAATTTATTTCTTACCTAGATGCAGCTGCCTTGAACAAACACACAGTTAAATTCAATGAGGTACTAATATTACCAAGGAAAATTGCATTAATGAATATTAGGGGACTATATTGTTCAAACTATTGTTCAAATAAGTTGTGCTTCTTGTATGACTACAGGATTTCATTATTCCATTATTCCAAAACACAAAATTAGGTGTTTTTACTTCTGGGCTATACCATGAGGGGTCAGGTGACAGGCAGCCCCTACATCTGTTAGTATGTTTCAGCTGCTAATTATTTTCAGTTTCAGAAAATGGGGTGAAAGAGAACAGCCTAATGTGCCCTTGTGACATGGAGACATGACAAATGTTCAACAGTGTTCATAGAAGTAATGTCCCTGGCCTGTTAATCAGAAATACACCCAGGTGTTACAGGGATGGAAACTTAAGGTACAATATTTGGAAGTTTACATACTCTGGAGCAAACTCACGTGGGCACACCCTTACCTCTGGTAAAAGTGCAATAGGAAATCCCACCTCCGTTGTTAGGAATGTGTTTGGAATGGTTGGTGAACTCCTATGAATTGCTCTGAGTTTGCTCAAAACTGATATCAATTCGTAGCTAATACTTCTCATAAACCCTAAAACTCCACATTGCCAGTAAGCATTCCCTTGTTTGCATGTCAGGATTCTAAGTCATATATGAAAAGCAGAACATTATTTGTCAAGCCAGTGCAGCATTTCTTCAAGAGTAGCTCAAAAGAAAACACGGTGAGTCAGGTCAGGCCTGCCAAAAGCAATGGTATTATCAGCTGAACCCCTGAGATTTTTCCTTTCTTCTCCTTTCAGGAGGAAAGCACTCTCTCTTTTTTTTCTCCAGTAGTGTGCTGGGAGAAGCTGCTCAGCAGTGTGGTGAGCAGATATGGTACACAAACTGAATCATTCATTTTGTGAGTATTCCTGGGCTGACACTTATACCTGTATTTGGGGAGCACACTTAGTAAGTATTCCCACACACACTGCTGTTTCTGTGCATTAAAAAATAAAGCAGTCCAAACAAGAATATGCTGTAAATGCACTGAAGTCAGTGAACAGTCTCTCCCTGCCCTTTGTGCCAGGATCTCATGCTGTGCCTTGCTAAGAAAAATGACCTAATGAATTTTTCCCCATCTCTGACTTTGATGGCTCCCTGATGTTATCCTCACCAGGTTTCCACTTCAATCTCATTTTCTTCTACATAACTTATCTCTTTGTATTTATGTCATATTTTTAAATTCAAAATTTTAATACTGAAAATTATGTAAATTTTTTTTATATTTAAGGGATCATGGACTGCTCAAAAGAAATAAGCCAAGTCTGCCTGTCAGAATACAGGCCACAATTAGTGTGGAATGAAAACTTTTCCCATGCATATAAATTATTACTCTTCCCAAAGTCTTAGAGAACAGGTGAATGAGACTTTAGAGACTTTAAAGTTTTGTTTTTGTTTAAAACAGACTTTAAAATTCTGTTGATTAAAACAAGAAGCAGTAATTGAGAGAGGAAAAATCTTTCTGTTCTTCAATTTTTAGTCAAAGGATGGAATCCAGATCCATTTCTCTGGAAAAATAAAGTTGTGATCGGCAAGTAAATGAGGTATTTCAGCAAGAATATTTACAATACTGAAAGAATATGTTAGGTATGTTTGTCTGGAAGTTTTGTGATCACTGAAGGGGATATATGACTGAGCTACTAAATTCAAAGCAAGGATGAGAGAGAAAATAAAAAGGTACATGAAGATTAACTGCTCAGTGCACATAGTCCATCCCTCACACAGTGGAAAAATATAATGGTAAGTAAAGATTTCTTTTCTCTGAATTAAGGAGTCTTTGCTTATAGAACACACGTGCCATTTTCCTTCCATCATAACCTCCTTCGGAGGCCTCTACTGATCAAAGGCTTAAAAAAGTGATAGTAATCCACATTAGAACTAGGAAATCAGAAACATCTTGTCCTTTTGCCAAAAAGGACAGTCTACATTAGTGCTTTCCTTCATTTACTTAATTGATGATATGAACGAGACCTTCCAGACAGACAGGGGATGAAGAATAACACTTTATATTTGTCCCCAGTAATGCAAGGATGCCAAGAAACTGGATTTTCATAGGAAGACCCAAAAAATTCAAGAGCCACTATGAACATTTCCAGTTTTCTCCTGATTTTATCAAATTTATTTTAATGTCTGATATAAAAAAGAGATATAAAACATGAAAATGTGATCATTTTCTTTGATTGTCTTCCCAGAAGTAGTGTCTGTCCCCCCAAAAGAGTTTGGATTTTTTCTATCACCTTCATATCTCAAAAACATGTTTGGAAAACAGGTTCTCAGAAGCAGCAATATGTGGGGTGAAAACTAGTAAGAGTATCTAGTACATGAGCTTAATTTGACAATTATGGCTCTATACCAGGGTTCCTCAGCTTATTTTTTTATATCCAGTGGAAAAAGTGTCATAAAATTTCTGATTTTGAAATGAAGAATTCATTTTTCAGAAGTCAGTCAAATTCTCTTGTTTACACCTGAACAAACCTGAACATTTAGTTGTCAAATGAAGATTGTTACACCCACAGTTGTACACTTCAATATGAAGATTGTTGAATGGCTGTGTGAATGCAATGTGATTTAAATTATGAAAGGTTTCTAAAAATTTCATAATCCAGGAATCCATTCATTGCAGAATTCAATCCAGCAGCTCTGATGGAACTGGCAAGATGCATTGGCTGAAGTTATCATGAATCACAACATATGCAGTAGCACTGAATTTAACAGTTTCTCTCATTCTTGTATGAGACTACACATATTCCAATAATGACTCTGACTATTTTGTTTCTGACAAGAACCTGACGAAGGAAATGGAGAAGGAAATACCCATATTGCATATACTGAGAAGGAAGTTGCATTTTTTTCAACAACTTATATTTGCTTTCCTAAGTTAACTGGTCTCTTGCCACCAGAAATTTAGATATTGCAGTATAATGCAACAGCACAAAGCACCAGTTTCTCATCCCAATACATTTGTTTCCATGAGAGAGGCTAGAGGATTTGTAGCAGCCCTGCTATAAGGAAATACTTGGTCTCCTAGCTGCCATAATTATTATCAGCTGCAACTTACTGGATTTCCTCTTATTAATGTTATCACTTGGCACAGAATTATAATGCAGGTTTAGCCAGTTATTTAGCCATCTGTGAAGTGTCTTAACTCTGTAAGGCTTGGTATTAAATAAAAAATCTTATTAGTTTTGAGGAATATGAGTTCATGGTATAGTCTGCAATTCAGTTAAATAAAAATTAAGTCAGTTGGGAGATTGCTATAGTTGGACTAATTGCATATAATAGCCTAGAAAAATATGAGGATTATAGATTAAACTAAATCCTTCAATAAAGTCTCCTTATGCTGGACATTTTTTGGATTCCCTTTCCTTGCAACAAACTATGTAAAAAATTGAACATCTCACTAAATTATCTTCCTTTCATTATTCAAATTTCAAATAGAATATTTTTCATCCCTTGTCTTCATTTCCTGGCAGAGACCAGAAAAAAACAAATTAATTTCATTAAGAGACATTAGAGGTACAATATAAAATACTAAATCTGGTCAATAATACACTGACTTATTGAATCATCTTGTAGTAAATTAAAAATTATTTCAACAGCCCACAGGCTAAAGTATTAAAACCAACATCAAACCCCTTTCTCTTTCAGATATACAAATTAAAGGAAGCAAAGGGCTGAACACGGAGTCCTTTGTTCATTTATTCCCACGGATGCAACCAGTAACTTCAGGCTTTCTGCCTACCATTGATACACACAAAATTTGCCAAGACTTATATTCTTATACCAGCAGAACATCCTAAGCTCATCTCTGTACCCTAGCCCACATTGCTGGAGGAGCAATTTTCTGAGTAATGTACTAGAAAGATCAAAATGTTCAGATACCAGTGCCTACACTGGTATGAAGAAAGTTGAAAATTAGGTTAGTTATGTTGCTGAGAAGCCAGTATATTGCTTTTGTCATGTCTGATAGGTTCTAGGCCAAATTAAAGAAAAAGAAACCAAAAACAAACAAAATCAAAACAACAAAAACAAAACATCTTTTTATAAAAAAAAATATATGCTCTTTAAAAAAAAAGGAGTCCCACAATAGAAAACTTATGAACACAGAAAGAAATCATAGAGTTGATGGTTCAATATGTAACTGAAATTTATGAGACATTTTATCATATGAGTTATTTTATCAAGGGATAAAATAATTCCTATTTTCCATATCTTTGCTTGGATGAATGGGACTGCTCTTAAATTCTATGTTTCTTGTTTGATCTAAAAATATATGAATATATACATATATATAAATTAAATTTCCTCTAGGCAATGTATACTCTTCAAGGATATTGAAGCTTATTCCAAAAAGGACCAGGACAATCTGTGTCTGTTGTGGATTTGATGAGCAGAAGTGGATTTAACAGTGTGAAGGAAGTCTTAGCTTAATCTTTATTAGAAGTGTTTGTAAAGCAAGTAATATCCAAGAGGGAACAAACTAGAATAGATTATGTGGGAAGTGATAAGTCTAAATTTTTGGACATCTTTACAAGAAGCAAGCTGAAAAATACCAGGAAAAATACAGTTAATCTTACATTAGGAGAAATAAGCAGATCAAAAAATCTCTGTTCAGACCCCTAGACAGACAAAGCAAAGTTGCGTACATCCTTCTGGAGGGCAAAGTTTGGAACTTCAGCGTAGGTATTTAAGCATGAACCCACATAATTGTTTTAATTTGGCTCAGGAAGATGATTTCCAAGTGAATTCTGCAACAGTTCTCTCACTGCACCTTGGTTTGCATAACATGGGGCACAAACTCTGTTCCCTTTAGGTAGCACTAAAGTGAAAGCTGCAATCTGGGATCACATTTAATATATTTTAGCTGCTAATTAGCAATCATCTCATGGGGTCATACTAAATTGGTCTGGAGGAAAGTGACTGCAGTGCAGACAAAGTTCCTAACACAATCTGTCTAGCTCTACAGAGTCTCTCCTTTTAGAACATTCTTCTTGCTAGTGTAGACATGATTTAAGGCTTTTGCTGGTTACAGCAATAAGTTGCTGATGCAGCCAGAATCTGTTGAATCTGCTGAATCCTGTACCCCAGATACAAGGAAAATCAAGCAGAGGAAAATAAAAGGAGAGGCATAAATTAAGATAAGCACCTTTTAGTCCCTTTTAACAGCAGAAATAATTTTATTAGACAATATTTATACGGTATTAGATCATGCCTATGCATCTCTATTTCTTGATAGGAAAAAAACATTCACAACACTGAGATTCAGTTATTTGAAGGCAAATCAATACACACCAGGAATCTGATTAGGCATCACAGTTCTTCATCTTTCCTGAGAGTACTTTCCAAAACATGCATTTCTAACAAATATTGCAAGCATAGAGTAAAAATCTTTATGCTAAAATGTCATGCCATTTATGCTTTTTCCCAATTAATATCTGACATATTTTTGATCTTAGAAAGACACTATCTTTTGAAAATACTAAGTCACCAACAGAATATACATTAGTAGATGACCTCACAATACAATGGTCTCTCTGCTCTTTTGTTCCCCCTTTTTTCTGGCTGTCATCCAGCAGCCAACACCCAGCTGCAAAAGATCAGGAAAAAATTGTGAAAATCTGGAGAATAGGCTTCTGATTTCTCTAATATTAGAAACTTTTTCTGTTAGACCTCAAACTAATTTCCAAATGCTTAAATGGGTTTTGTCTCTCTTGATTTCTCTGAATATTTTCTATTGCACTGGAACACACGGAGAATTGTGATTCTAGATAGTTTATAGCCAGAAGAACTTATTTGTATTTCAGAAAAGGATCAGGAGCAGACACCAACATGAATAATGGCATGTTAAAGGACAGGGAATGGCTTGATGTCAGAACTTTTTCCTGATGGTTGCAAAATACAGGGAGCTGCTGGAGGTGCTGAATGAGAGATAGCACTATGCTAAATGTCAGTAAGCAAAGATTAGCCAAGGACGGTTGTGTTCAGGTGTTCAGGTTGGATGCTTTACTCAAAATTAAACAGTCCTTTTAGGCTTTATCACTTAAATAAATGGTAAAGTTTAAAGAGGTCTTGTGAAGCTTATGTCTAATTACTCTTAAAACTGAATGTCTCTGGAAAGAGCTAAATGGTGAGCCAAAGTGACTGCACCTTGGCTGAAATGTTGGTGGAGCGTGAAAGAGTGATGGTGGATGTTTGAGGGCAGCTTTATTCGTTCTGACACAAAAATCTTTGGTCTACGGGTGACCTGACCTCTAGGAGCTCTCACAAAAACTTGAAATTCTACTCTGAAATGGGTACATTAAAGCTGGAAGATAAAATCAGAGCCAAAATACTTCAATCTCCTGACATGACGAAAAAATTGGAATTTCTCTCCTTATGTACAATATATATACATCTTTGAAATGCAAACACACAAAAACACGCACACCTACATAGTAATTATCAGAAAGCTCACATGAAGTTCTGATAACAATTTGTAAGGAAAATGACAAGAAATGAAATGATGAATTGTCTAAAATGCAAGAAGTGTTTCCTCTGACCAATTGCATAATGGTAAGATTCAGAACTTGCAGTCTGCAGTCTTTTTATGATGTAGCTACAAAATGCTGCAGACCTATCCTCCCCCAGATCTACTCATGGGCATGACTTCAAAGTAGTCGAGGTGGCCAAAAGAAGAGGATGGTGAAATATTATTAAATTGCATATCTTTTGGAAATCATAAACTGTTAAAAATTGCCAATAATTGTCTTTCTGTCTTACAAAGCCATTTTTATTTCTTCTACAAGACTGCTACTTCTATTAGCTTTGATTACAGAAAAGCACAATCACATATTCAAATAATGAAGCACTGTCTCTCTTTTGAACACAGACTGCTGGTAGGCTGCAGTATCTCACTGAAGACTGAGGCTAGACTGAACATAGGAGACTAAGTAAGGAAGAAGATAAAAAAGGCAACACATTCCTGTGTGAAATGTTATATTCATTGTCTCAGAATCAGACACCGACTTCCACCTCTGCGTGCGTGCAAGCGGGCGCCACCAGCGCCACAGGGTATCATTTGTTTCCTCCTGCCCAACATCACCAGGGCAAGGTTTTGAAATTGCACCTGAGTTTAACTCTCTCACAGACACATGGTCCAATCTCACAATTACCAACACCTGTACAGCTGAATTGCAATAAACATCAAGGAAATGACAACGCTCTGTGGCATTGACTCTGCCCAGTGCTAGCTTTTTGTATCCCTACAGGCTCTTGAGGTCCATACATCCAAATATTAAGAAGGTATGGCACCCAGCCAGATTTCTGCCACAGAAAATTTTAGGCTTTGGGAATGAGGTTTTTTGGTGAGGAAAAGATTTCTAGCTCTGACCATTGGATAATAGACCCCACTACTCACAGGAAACAAAGAAACCTCTATTAAGGTCAAAGTCAGTGATCTTGACTAGGTATTATAAGATGGCATTAATTTCATAATCTATCCTTTTCCACAGAAAGAATGAATGATTCCTGAATCTGGAGCTTATCTTAAAAATACTGAGCCTTGTTAGTTTTACAATCCCTATCTGAAATAATATCTTTGGAACTAAATAACAAGTCATTTTCCTCTCGTATTTCACACTAGTATTGATTGAAATGAAAACTAACTTCGACAAGTGCAGTTTTACTTATTTGCTTAGGGAAATGTCAGCATGGTATTTAAAGGAGGCAGGCAAAGGAACTATCCCTTAATGCCTGCTTAGGCCTTTATAGGCATTGCCTCTCCTAAATTTTTTAAAGAGAGAAAGAAGAAAAGTCAATGCGTGCAGCTGGTGTATAAATAAACCTTTGGATATTGTCCATGACAGCTGGCTCTCATGCAAGAGCAGGTGAATTCCTCACAACAATTTCAATGTTAGAGGAAGTTAACAATTGCTGCAATAACTAATGAATACACAGTTTAGGTTAGAAATGTGTACCAGGAGACAAGGTTACGGATGTTTTCCAGAAGGCAGAAAACAAAAGGCCAGTTATTTAACTGTTCCAGTTGGTGGAGGAGAGTCAGCCTGTTTTGTGACTATGTGTATGTGACTATCCCATGTAGTTCCTCAAGGGAGCACTTTTTCAACATAAAAAATCTGAAATCAGATCACTAACAGCAATCCAGAACTCTAGAAAGATTTTCTCCACTCCTAAGTAAACAGAATTTTTTTTCCTGATGTGGTGAATTTTCTTTAGTCCTGTTGACATAGTCTCTAAAAACAGCAATTTCTACCACTTTATGTAAAGCTTGAGGTTCTTCATGAAAACATGCTTTACAGCATCAGGTGAGCAGAGACTGTGTAAGAGTATTTTTTTAACAAGGTAATTGCAGAATTTTACTTACGAGGTCAGTGGAGATTGCCACACAACAGGAATTTGCTCTCTGTCATTCTGGGTAATTCTGACAATAGATCTCCTCATCCAAAAACACAGATGCAGTCCTTCCTTTAGAAAATCAAAATGAGAGATGTTAAATGCATGGGATAGTCATGCAAAGAAAACCACGTGGTGTGTATTATGCTGTACTGTTACACTCTCCACAGCAAATTCTCCTTAATATCCATCAAAAAGGAAATGGACTTACAAGTAAAAGCAATCTAAATGAACAAATACACAAAAATTATTGGCTAAAAAGCTGTTTTCTTTTGTATTTTTATTTTCTTCATGTGAAACCTGTGAAATTCACTAAGGTTACCTTTTTAGACTCTTCTCTGCAACTACAGGCAAATTTTTCTCTTAGCTGAAAGTTAAGAGTGGCATAGACTCAGGACTTGTGGCTGAAAGGAAAACACCAGCTGCCACAAGAGTCATGATAATATCATACTGAGCTCACCTCAGACCTCGTGGTTGTGAATCCTGTGGGTTCGTTGCAGAAATAGCTGGCATTGAGGAGATGACTCAGGTGCCAGAGTCAGGGTTGCTATCATGGAACAGAAATCAGGGACAATATATTTCCACCCTCACAGTACAAAGAGACAGTAGAGTACGTGCTCAAGCCCAAAGGTGCTTCACCCTAGTAAGGTGAAAAAACCACTACAAAACACTGTCCCATTCCTTCTGCCCCTTCCTTTGGTATCATTCTGTGCTCCTGCCACCTTTTCCTGTCCACAATAAACATCTCAAGCCTCTTGGCACCCTTTTTTTTTTCCCAAAAATCACTCCAACATATTTTTTTTAAATATTATTTAGTGAGGAAAAATGCATATATTGTTTATTTTGCCATGGCTTGTGGTTTTTATCTCTTCTCCTTCCACCCTTCCCCCTTCCAGTCCACAAAACCAGGTGTTGTGTAACTCTGTGAACAAGTAGCCAGTGCTAGAACTGGAATGTCAACTTCACTGAGACAGCAGTGAAAAATAATGTGAAAAGGTCATGACTGTGATAAAGTATTCCTGCATCTTTCTGTTGAGAAATACAAGGCTTCTGTTGACTTTGCAGAGCTAATCAGAAGCAGAATGATTGGAAATCAGACTTCCCCTTTCCTTACGTAAGCCACTTACATAAACGAAAATGTAAGCAACCACTTAACCTGGATTAAAGACTATCTTCGAGTTACAATATCCTCAGTCATGGAGTGACCATGACTGAAAAGATGGTTTTTAAGCATTATCAGCCTATTCATGATTTGAATTTGGGTTTGCTACATAAGCAGAGCAGCTCCATCGACTTATCTGCATTCTTACCAGGGCTACCAAATGGTGATGGATGCCCTTCAGTATGTAAAAGGACTATTTATTTTCATTTCAATGGAGTTTCTTACAGGTTGCTAAGAGGTTTCATGGAGATTGCTTCAAAAGGCAAAGTCAGAGGCATTTCCCAATGCTGGGAATCAAAAAATAAAAATTATATTTTGAAATTTATTGTCTCAAAATATGCTAAAGGTTCTGTTGAAGGTGGCTTTGATTAAATAATGCACTAAAGTAGCTGCCAATAGCATTAATTAAGAAAGTGAGACTATTAAGGGGATGCATTTTCAGTGACAGGTTAATATTTACTCTGCAAAACACTCCATGGCTTAAGTGAGTCAGCAGGATGAGTGGGAGAAGGACTTGTGGAATGCTTCTCAGAGGTGGAAGCAAATATGAATTCTTGGTAAAAGCAGGTAGCTCTTGCTTGCAAGGTGTCTTCTTTTTTCTGATTTCCCTTTTATCTCCATCGCTTCGTCTGTTTCAGGAGCTGCTTCCCAGACTCTGGCCCACTGCTTGGAAAGGAGAGTTTTGTACTCTGCAGCTTTGTGTTGCAGGGTGAAGTGGACAAGACAGACTACTTGCAGTCTGTCTTTTGGGGAATTGGGCTGCTCCCAAGAACTCAGCTGGGCTATGAAAATGCCACTTTTGCCCACACCTACAGTGCCAAGCATCAGGCCTTCCAACCAGATGCAACTCATTGACTTAAACAGCTTTCCTTCCATATGCTCCAGAGCAAGAGAGTCAAAGTTGCTATGCTACTGGGCTCTACAGTAAACTGTCTCTGCACTAGCTTTCCAGAAAAAGTGATGTACCTAGACATTTAGTGTAGGTGTCTAAAATTAAAGTTCCAATATCACTACAATATTATGCAAACACAGTTAATCAAATTTCCCTTTGCCAGGAATAGTCCTGCTCACAAGAGTTAGTTCTGAAGAAAACTAGTCATTCCTAGTAGTTATTCTGGTACATTTGGATCTTTTTTAGGCTGAAATTAAAATTAGAAATTTTAATGATTAACAGAAGAAGGTAGTGAAATGATGGAAAATTTCATGTGAGATCTGAAGAGATGCGAGTTTTGCAAGTACCTCCATAAGAGCTAGGGAAATAACAGGCAATTATTTTTCTTTATTGAGGATGAGAGCTTATGTCCATCTTGCTTGTCTGCAAGAATGTGTCAGTGGTAGAATTACAGGGATGCTGAGAATTGTATGTTCAGAGACAAAAATCCTGGATTAACTTCAGAGGAAGCTTGAATGTTCCATTTGTTCTCAAAAAATATCCTTTATGTAATTGGATTTATTTTCAGTCAAATTCAAGTAAGTAAAGATTAAAAAATACAACATATTTCATTATCCTTGTTACTGAAGTCACCTCTCTCAATCTCTTATATACCTTATATACTGATTATCTGGATCTCACTATTCTTATATGAAAAGACCTTGTATCTGTAGCCTGAAATTCAAACTTTCACACATATTTTATTTTTTCATATTCTTTTTTTCTTAAGACCTGAATTCCTGAAACTGCCAAACTCCACTCAGCTACCAAAAAAAAAAATCACTTCTTTTTTTTAACCTTGTAAGATCAAATGTGGGATATTTGAGTGAATATAGAACTCAAAGTTAAAATGAAACTTGTGTAAATCTGGCCAGGATAATTATTTGTACTGATAATCAGGCATAATGTAAAGGGAAACTTGGAAAAAATCTGTTATTTGTGAAGTCTATAGCACCAAGGATAAAAACTGTCAGCTGGGAAGAAGATTTCATATCTCATTTCAAGTGGTTTTATGTCTAAACATTCAACTGTTTATAACCTTGCAATATAATTAAGATATACCTAAAGCCAAAGTTAAATCACAGTGATGCTAATTTGAAATTTTCATATGAATAAGCTTCAACAAACATACACAAGAAAACTCATTTTCCCTGCTGAAAAATCAAAACACCTGACTCTGATTTCAGGAAAAGGAGTCTTTGTTAAAGAATAAGATAGGTTTTATAAAAAATAATAGAGATTAATAAGATCTTTAAATAGAATAAAGTCCTGACTTGTAATTGGACATAGTTTGGTTTTAAAATAACACTACCAACGTCATATTTTTTATATTTTTGATGGAAATAGTCACACATATGAAACATTATAGCATTTTATATTTTCTAACATTAAAAAGTATATGACAAGGTTTTCCCTATACCTACAGAACCTTCTGATGATACATTTTCTGTCATTTAAATGGCTGCCTTTCAAAGAGTCTTTGCTATCGAATGAAACTTCATAAACTCTTCAAACCTATTTTCTATAGGGAGCAAAGTGATGTATGAGGATTAGGTAGGTTTTCCTTTTGTTTTGAAGGAGTTATCCTGGTCATCCTTATATTCTCTGGGAATTGACACTCACTGACCATTAATTTCTACAAAACACCATCATAGCCATAAAAAAAGAAAAGAAATTTATTTCTGAAGCTTTAAGAGGCACTTCAAATTTCTATAGCAAATCCCCATCTACAGAGTCTAAACATCACCTTATCTTCACAACCCTTTTATAATACAATTATAGAAAAAAATTAGGCAGCGCCTTTTTCTTTTCTGGTAATCACCCACAGACCATTTCTGCCATAAGCATATTATGGATAATGAGGGCTGCAAGGACGAGTAAGCAGCATCACTCTCCCTTCCAAAGTACAGCATTTATTGCTCAAGCTGTCAGAGCTGAATGGCTTTAGCGTGTGTGCTTATAACAACGTGTTAGCTGCTATGTGCTTGACATGTGGCAGCAGCTTAAACCCATTTGAAAGCAGAGGTTAAAGAAGGCTTTTGCACAGGGAAGGATAATATTGCCAGAGCAATCATTACTGCACCTGTGAGGATAGCCTGCAGACACTGCCTTTCAGATGCTTGTTTGCATCCTGCTGTGAGAAACCTGCCTACGTGGTGTGAGCCTGCATTTTGTACAGGCTGCCTGCTCATCTACAGTGCAGGTGGGGGAAAATCAGCTCCCCCTTCCCCAGAGCCCCTCAGTCTGAGAACAGGTACCTTTCAAAAGGTAAATTATTAACATCCACTCTCGCCTGAAATACTTCCAATGGCTGCATCAGAACATTGTTATGATACAAAATGAGGTTGTATAGGGCAAAACCAACAAGAGATTTGGAGTTCCATTTTTCTGGACTAAGACAACAAGCACCAGAATTCTGCTTTGAAAAGAGCAAAGCTGTGCACAGCACACTTATCATTGCTCCCAGTATAGTCAGCAGTCCAGCTATATCTTTTCTTCTAAGGTGTTGCAGTGTGAATTAAGAATTCTGGGGAAAATATGATAGTACATGTAGGACAAAAGCTCTTCCCTATTTGTTTTTTCAAATTCCTGAGGAAAACTTGCACACTTTTATCAGTAGATTTTGTCTGTTCCAGACCAAGGAAAGAAATTAATTCTAGGATCTCAACTCTCTCAGAAAACATACTAGTGGCTTCCCCCTGTGTTGTACCAAATCTGCACCTGCTCACACAGGTCCTGTTTTCTCAGCTGGGAAAAAAACCACAAAGGGGTAGCAATGCTCTTCAGATTTCTTCACAAAGACAACAAAATACAACACCAAATCATATATCCACACTCTGTACTGTTTAAAAGGAAGTTTTATCCTGTAATTGTTGTACAATACTTATGTAGTAAATGCAACCTAACCAAAGATTAGCTAAGAAAGTAATAGGTTCATCTCCACTTAACTCTCATGTTGAGAGATATACTTCCAAGAGACCCTTCTTCATCATAGCTCTATAATATTCCTAGTTTTCTGCTTCTCCCTCAATGACTCCCTAAATACTGCCTGTAACTTGAAACTTTTGAACAAACTGAAAGTTTCTTATTCTCTGTCACTTATGTCCAACTAGGCGTGTCTGAAGAGTCTGTTGAAGTTTCCTTCAAAGAGCTTTCAGTCTCTTGGAATATTTCTTGCATATCTAAAAATAGAAACTTGCTTCAATAAAAACTAAGACATAGGCTGTACTTTCCGAAGGACACTACTTGAAAAATATTTTTGTAGAATGTATTTTGTACACAGGAAATAATTTTGGATTGTACAGAGATTCGAACCAATATGAGTGCTTAACACGGCTAAACTTCTGGTGTCCACTAGGCACAAGTGCAGCTTCAAGAGCTTAAGGAAATAAATACTTTCAGGGTTTTACCCAGGATGAGGTTTTAAACATTCTCCACATGGGAGTCAGGTGTTAAAATTCAAATACTTAGTCTAAAAAGAGATTTTGACAGAAATCCTCCAAGGAAATATTAAGCAAAGTAATTAATCCAAGTCTCGAAGTCAACAGCTGCAACAGTGATTAATACAGCAAGAAATAGTATTTTCTTACTGTGCAGGATCAGAGAGAAATGGCATTTGTGAAGAAGGGAAACAAAACAGGTGTCCATCATGGTTCCTTCTGATTTCACAGACTTAGGAGAGAGTTTTTACATCTCTCATAGATGTTAACCAATTTTACCTTGCTGACACATTAGTTCTCCAGTGCTGCCATCATCCTTCAGTATTTCCTCCTCCTTTTACTTGTTTGCTAACCCAAATCTCCACACTTTGCCTTCAAAAGACAAGCAAACCCCTGAAGGCAGTGACTGTCTCTCAGTCTGTTTGCACAGAACACTGCATGACCCTGACAGGAGCTACAGGAGCACACGGGCTTAACTTCATTCATCAAATGCTCCCAAACAGAATGAGTATTTTCTAGGGAACTAAAAATTGATCCTGGGAAATAATGGACTAGGGATATTTTTAATTGGGGGAGGGGGGGCTGTTTGAGGGATTGTTTTGTCTTTTATTTTTTTTTTTTTTTGTGGTGGTGGTTTGTTTGTTTTGCTTTGTTCTTTTTGTTAGTTTTGTTTGTTTGTTGTTGGTTGGTGGTTGTTTTTCCCCCCAGAAAAATTGCCAGGTCAGGGCTGAGCTGTATCAATGTTGTTTTACCCTACTACACCAACATCGTAATCAGGTCACTGTTGGTTTTCTCCCAGGATCTTCAGACATTGAATTCTGAAGTTTGCTTTTTGTTTTATTTTCAGATTTAGATTGTGTTATCTAAACAGATTTTATCTAACTCTTCTGTTTTGATGTTCTCTGAGTGTGCTCCCAATAGATAAAACTTTTTTCCACATTATCTAGGAAGCCAGCACCCATCAGCCCCAAATTCCACCTCCTCCTCCTCAGGTTGCTATCACAACAAGTTAAGTACATTCTTTTGCAGAATGCTAGAAAGGGTGCATGTCCTCAGGAAGACATTGTTCAGAGATCACCCCATCATCTACTTGTATGGTGAAGCTGAGTGAGCTATTTCCCTAAAAAGACAAAGCCCTTGTAAATCACAGGAAGACAATATTTTGGCTTTTGAAAGTAAAGCTTATACCTACCTTATTAAGTAACTGCCTAAACAGCCTATCTTCAGCTTCAACTGCTAAAAATTATTGAAGGAGTTACTGTTCTCTCCTCTTCACCGTTTTCAAAATCTGCATGAAAGCTGTTTTTCAAAATCACCATTTGGCTGCCTTAGGGGATTGCAGACCTGTTACCAAACCAGTCAGTGCAGCGATGGTCTCTCTTGGTAAAACTCTGACTACTGGGCAGTGTACTACCTACATTACTAGGTTCAGGGAAAGGACAGCTCAGATGTAGCACTCTCTTCTTGATGGGTAGCTAGAACTTGAAATGTCCTGTTAGCTCTCAAATTCCCACGTCCCCCTTACTCTAACTGCTGCAGTCCATTAGAGAAACTCAGTCAATTTGCTTTCCAACCACTGGCTTTCTGGAAACTCATGAATAAATAGAGCAGCATAGGCTACCTTTATTTTCTGAAGAAAAACAATCAATCAGCTTGGAAGTAATGTGCTGCTATTATAGGTCCTTTTCTTATCTTATTATTTGGTAATTTTTAAAGTCCATGTATAAGTGGAAGCCCAGGAACAGAAGACAGCTCATTTGCACACACACCTATAAATCATTTTTCCCCAAGAGAATGAAAGATGAACTAGATGGCTTATGGCTTTCACACCCTTTAGGACCCCTCAAAATCAGAAAGACAGATTATAACAATTTACCTGCACGGCTGCTGAATCTCATATGAATTTGTTCAGAAGCCAGCAGACTAAAGCAACCATAGCATTAGACAGAGATCAATAAAGAAACACAAAAACACAGCAGCAACCAGCAGGCTTGACATAAAATACATAAAGAATCAACTTTGGTACATAAAATAGGGTACAAACTGTGCTCACTTCAGTGTTTGGGATCTTCTCTCCTGAGAACATGCTGCCAATTTTATGCTGAGGTTGCCCCCCAAGCAAGCCAGCCTTATGGAATCTAAGGAGGAGCTGCATGTTGATCAGCAAATTTGAGTTTCAGACAATTCTAATGGTTTACCCTCTCATAAATCCTCCTACAAATCTGCTGATGAAAAAGCATTTTCACAAGAGCTGTTGATTATACTCATATACTACTAACTCAAGTACTGCTTTTCAATTATTTCATGGTGTTCTCAGCCCTGAAAGGCTTCAGAAAAGTTAGAAAAGTCATCTTGTCCTGGATTAATCGATTAGCCTAAGTGTTGTTTTTATGTCATATTGATCTTAACATAAATGGATACAACATGCTTATTTAAAATTTTTTTTTAAATAAAGGTAATTTTTGACTCAGTTAAATTGCAGCCTCAAGTTTTTCCTCATGATTTTGTCTTCTTAATATTTGCTCCAAGCCATTACAAAAGCCTTTGGTTTCCCTTTGTTCCTGTCCAGAATTCTGTCCAAAATTGTGTTTGTCTTGTATGAACAACAACAAAAAACTACTGCAAACCAAGCTGAAGTTGTTAAGCAGGTTTCTCTTTTTGCAGACATTATTACCCATTTATACACCGTGGCATGCTAATGGCAATTATTAAACCTTTCTTTTACTAAGAATTTTTGTGCAAGTTTATTATTTACATGGTATTTACATGGTAAATACAGCAATAACTTCTACCAGACTGACAGATCTTCTTATAAGATCCATCACAGAAGAGAATTCCCATAACCCACTAATGATTTGATTTTGTCACAAAATACACAGGAAAATCAAAAAAAGTTAATCAATAGATGGGAAACAGTCTCAAGACTAAACAGATAAGCAACGTCCCTTTTATTTCTTGCCTCCTGAGACAAGGATAGGATATAAAACTTAAAAGACAGGATATAAAACTTTAAGTTAGGCCCATTTTTGGATATCTGATATATGAAGGTATATATGCTGTTTCCATACTGCTTTCTCCAGCTTTGCCTCACTGGCTCTTTTCTCCAAGACTCTTGATGGACCACTAGAAATGGAAAAATTAAAACAAACAAAAAAAAGTAGTCAATGCAAAGGATTCTGGCAACTAAGGGGCAAAGAAAATCTCAAATTTGTAAGGGAGCAGCAGGAAGTGACTTTGACAAATCTCAGTTTACAAAATTTGATACACCTTAAATTAGTAAGCATTTAATGAACTATCCCTATTTTCTCTATCAGTCTATTAGTTTAAGAGTTTAAAAGTGCTTTGAAAATTAGTGTTTTAGAAATAATTTGTCCAGTCATTCTGGATATACCTACATTAGCATTGCCAGTGAAGATTTCTTGGGCAGTAAAAATCAATAATCTCTATTGTCAAACTGTTCCCCTGCCTGTCCCTGGAGCAATCTGGATGTCAGCCTGGTCCAAGAACAGAGGCAGAAGGGGACTGCCCTATCCTGGAGGAAAAGGGCATTTCATGGGAAAGATATGGGCTGTCCCATACCTGTCAGTCTCAGTGCCAACCCATGTGTCCTGGACATACTAATTTTTAATGCAGTTATAGTGTTATCCTCCTAAAACCCAGAAAATAAAGTGGTGATCTATTACTTTCACTTTGTGTTTCACTTCTCTCACAGGTAACTCTGGCAGACTTTTAGGGGCATTTCAGCTCTGTAGCATCACAAATTCACACATAATAAACATAAATGGATAAGCAAAGGGCTAAACCAGCCTGGTACAGGCCTCAGCTTGTATATTATGATCATTCACATATTTCATCAGCTAATCTAGCATTTCTCCATCCCTGATCAGCCTCTAAAAAAAATATCCTTTCCCAGACCAATAATTTTCTGCTGTGTTATAGTTGACTACATAGTTCTCCCTGGCAAATTGCAGTGTCAACTTTATTGGCATAATTTAATTTTATTTACCCAGGAAACAAAATTCTTCAACCAGAAAAACTGGTTTGTGGCTTTTATTTTTCAAAGTTACAATGAAGTGGGCTTTCAGAGAGCAAAGTAAATATTTAATTAGCAGCAAGTTATGTAAAGCAATTACCTCTATAGGAAGTGCACTATCCCCTTCCTTATGTAAGAGATTCATTGTTTCCAAAGAGGAATTTTCTCAGAATAATGACTGTACGATACACTTATACAAAAGGAGAGAATATCATACACCAGTAGTGATCATAAGTAATATTTTGTCTTTATTGGTTTATCTTTTGTCAAAAGTTCAGAGTATTGAAAGGAAATTGGAGGCCTTATTTGCATGCTGCATAAGGCTGTCTGTGCTATAAGTGTTTATTACATTGCAATCTCAAAAATAAGTGTGCATTTGTGTAAAGTGACATTTTTAATGGTTGATATTACCAGAAAGTGACACTACCTTACTGTCCTAAATTACTGTCCTTAGAGATGATATTGCACAATAAACAAATACCTTTATAATCTTGTAGAATGGATATGTCAGAAATTCTTGTTTTGTCTAGATAGTTCTTCTGCTGCTCACTGTACCTCTCATGTCTTCCCAGAGGTTTCTGTCCTGTGCCAGCACTGATCACAGCATGCTCTTCTGCCAGAGTCAAAAAAGTTGCCATAGCCCTTGTCTCCCTCTGTGACTTCTTCCATGAGCAATGCTGAGCAATTAAGGATAATTAAGAGTGACTAACTACTGAGATAACCTCACTGAGAACAAGTTACTCTTTTCAAGCTCTTCTTAGTCAATGACCCCTCACTGATAACTTCATTGTCCAGGGGTTGCAACAGTGAGGAAAAGCCACTGATTGATTTGGATATCATGACCAATGGGAAAAAGAAGACAAAATCACATAAAGGACCCTAAAAAAATCAATATTTACAAAACAGAAGTGCTCCCATTCCACTGAGGGAACTGAAGAAAACAGAGATATGACCTCCTGGGGTTATTTGCTAGCCTTGCTGGGGACCTCTGACTCAGGATGTTTCTCTCAGATGACAACTGGCACTATGGCTCAGGGCTGTCAGAGGTTCACAGGGCAAATAAGGGATGAGCTGATAGGATGCAGGCAGCTTTTGAGGCTGTCTGTGCTGTGCCACAGGCTTGCTGACCCAGGCAGTTGATTTCACCTCATCTCTGGTCAGTCTTGGGGTGAGTTCTATCTGCTGACTCTCAAAGTTTCTGGCTGGAGGTCCATAACAGTTTCAGTGCCCAGGCAAACCTGAGCACTCACAGTGTCCAGAGCCAGCCATGGCTACACAGACCCAAGGAAGCAGGTGCTGGATCCTTGCTTGTCTTCTTTCATTTGTCTTCACTGTCAGGGAAGACTGAAAGTACAAAATGCAAATCTGTCCTGGGACCCATATAATCTCTTCCTCTGAGTGGTGTTTTCTTAGCAAAGAACCAGATAGGAATATAGGGTCTTTTCAGTAACCTTACTTTAACAGTCTTGAGGGGGGTAAATAAAATACAGAACCTGTCCACATAGTAACATGGAATGAAGTCATCTGAAGAGCAATCCCGTAAGTAGCTGATTTACAGAGCTTATTTATTTAATACAGAGCCTATTTATTACCCATGCTTAAAATTAAGTGCTAATTGAAGAGTTTGGGTGTCTTGGAGTATCAGACCCTTTATCTATGTGTGGGACTGATAAGCATGATAGAATTAAGGAAATATTACACTACAGATGAATTCCATTTTGCTTTTAGTTGTGAAAATAATGCACTGCTTTATCATAATAGCCACCCTAACTCTACAGATGACTCTACAATGTTATATATTAAAAAATACCTTTAGTCCTGCCAGTCTCAAAGACATGTAAAATTATAAACATAGGGAGATTTTGAGATGGAGAAGAGTACTTGAGATATCTGAAAACAGGAAAACTCATGAGCTGGTTTTCCCTTTGGCTACTTAAACATTGTATGTTTGAATTAAATTTTCTCAGGTTTGTGAATGTCAGGAGGGATTTACTGGAAACACAATGATGGCTGTAAGGCTAGCACTAGAAGTAATATTAAATCCATACAAAAGGTCTATTCTATGATAGCACAGAAATAGTATTTGTTTGTTTAATAGGGCTCAGTTAAAGGGTTATTAGTTGTCCCTATTGGCAGTGTTACATTTTAGCTTCACAGGTGTGCTTTCATGGTGAATGTATCTCTTATGATACAGAACACTCTGAACTATGAAAGCACTATGACTTCTCCTGGGCCTTGTGGTAACACCATAGTCTTTATTTTGTAGTCTTTTGCTTACAAGGTATATCAAAACTTTTTATGATTGAATTCCCACCTAAGGAAGCCTCTCCATCATAGGAGAGGCTGGAGCACCTCTCAGGAAAGGCTAAGAGAATTCATTTAATGGATTGCTCAGCCTGGAGAAGGAAGGCTTTCAGACAACCTAATTGTGGACTTTCAGTACCTAAAGGAAGACTACAAGAAAGATGGAGAAAGACTCTTGACAAGGACATGTAGTGACAGGACAAGGAGGAATGGCTTCAAGCTGAAAGAGAGTAGGTTTATATTAGGTATTAGGAAGAAAATACTGTGAGAATAGTGGGGCACTGGAATGGGTTGCCCAAAGAAATTGTGGATGCTCCATCCCTGGCAGTGCTCAAGAGCAGGCTGGATGGGGCTCTGGGTAATCAAGTCTAGTGAAAAGTACCTCTGCCCAAGGCAGGTTGTTGGAACTAGATGATCTTTAAGGTCCCTTTCAACTCAAACTATTCTATGATCCTTTGATGCTAAAATATAAATTCTTGTATCTATTTTCTGCTTCAGAAAGTCTGTCAAACTATGTGAGATGGCTAAATTGATTATCTCTGAAGATTGATACAGAATAGGCAAAAGCTCAGAACCTACTTTTGGAAGCAAATAAAATCATAGTTGCAGACACAATACCTTTAATCCATCTTGATCACAAAACTTGTTATAACAAGTATGTTGGAGTTCATTCATCCTTTTGAAATGAGCACACAAACAGGACTAGTTTTTTAGCTCTCTTCTGTTTTCAAACTGTAAAAATCAAGAGACAAAAACACTTCTGAAAAATTGAAGTTGCACATAGTGCTATTGTGAAAGTGTTTTCTGTGAAAAGGGGGTAAGAACAAGGAGTTGCATTTTTATTAGTCATCATTGAAGCAAAAAATCCAGTTAAAATATGATTAAAATTACACTTTGAAGCCTTATAATAAATTTGTGTGAAGTTTCTGGACACTGCATATAAATCTTATTTTTAGAGAAATCATTATATGCAAACATATTATATTCTATTATTCATAAGTCTTTAGGACAATATGTAATCTATTTGATTCCTATTGTCTACATTCTGTATATTACTAATGAACTTACATTTTGTAAAAACATGCATATAATAGTAGGTTCTTTTTAATAAAAATAACAGTACTGGAAATGTCTTAATTTTAATTAAGATTTTTTTTTACTATACCAAATCTATTTAGACTATATTAAAAATTTGGCTCTTGGCATTTATAAAGCAGAAGCACATATACAAAGATTAGAAATTGTTATTGTATTCATTTTATTGTGGCTAGGAACTCAGAGATGTCATTACTTAAACTTTGAACAAGATGTTCTTGCCAGAGCTATGAATAAGCCAGAGGTGAAATTGTTTCTTCTTGAAATTGGAGAGAGTTGGTTACTGACATTTTAAGCAAGTCAACATTTGTTTCACACTTCTTGGCTACATATCAATACGTCCTGTCTAGTGCTTCAAGCCCAGTTGTTTGGGGCATGACCACTCTGGTACCCAGTTTATACCCAAATTATTCTCACAGGTGTTTTGCACCACCTTCTAAATTTGTAGTAAGGCATCAAATGAGTACTGAGTGCATCTTGCTTTTGGCTCAGCTTGTACAGTGCCCCTTACTGCAGAGAGGCAGGTCTCTGATTGCCTCTGTTTTTTATGTGAGCCCCAGGGTAAGTTATTCTAAGGAATATGATGTTGCCAGTTACAAGACCAAATGCTTTTTAAGAAGTTGCTCCAAGAGGTTGACAAGGCATTATCACAGACATGCGGTCCATAGGAGTCAGCAATTCAGCAACATATTTATTTTCTGAATTTTATTTGCTAAATTTTGCATTTACTTTGTCAAATACCTACTGTTGTCTATCACAGAAGCATCAGTGATCCAATCAGTGAAAATATTGAGTCTGTTTATAGTGGAAATTGTTAAATTTTGCTCAGAAAGAGGAAGACACAAAAAAAAGCTCAAAATAATTTCACTGACTTTCCCAGCAAAGGACAGAAAAAGGTTTAGACAATTATGAAGCAGCTGTAAGAAGCGCAGTTTCATCCCAAAAGGCAAACAGAGAAAAAGAATACAGGGTTTTCAATGGAATTCTCAATGGAAGAACAGCAGGACAAGTTGAATACAACCAAATGCTAAAGAGCTACCAAAAGACACAACCAAATATTGCTTAGGAAACACTTGTATAAAAATGAGCTTACAAAATACTAGGTCTAGCTCAATGCTCCAAGTTTCACACTCTTAAAAACAAGATGAGACAAAAATTTCCCGTTTTTAAACCTGTACCCATCCAGATTCAGCTTAGTCACAACTATATATGTTTTTGTGTAAAATGTTTAATATCTTAATCTGCTTTGCTTCCAAACCTATTTAAGAAGGTTGTATATCAACTAAATTCCCTACTTTCAGGGGCTTTTCCTCAGTGCTGAAGATGCACTTTGTCAAGATGTGCATTGCTGATTCCTTCTCATGCATTTAATTCTGTATAACTATTTCAAGCTGCACAAAATACTCAGTTTCTGACCTCAAAAAACCCTCTACTGCTATTTTATTCTCTGCTCTATCTTGAATACCAGAAGTTATGACTTTGGGGTTTTTTTATCTGTTATGTTCAGAATAGAAAACAGTATCTCAATGTTTACCAAGCAATATTACCAAGCTGATCTCTTAACATAATTTCACACATGGAACTGAAATTGTATATGTCCTCCAACCAGTTTGCAGCAATTTGCAGCAGTTTGTGCCTTCAATGGCAATTTGCACTTCATTCTCCCTTGTATTATCACAGAATTATATTTATATTTTTGCTTAACTTTTCAATTCACCTTTCACTAAAATCTATTTTGATATTTTGTTCCATAGTAAAATAATATTCTTCAATACTTATCGAGACATATTTGGCTGAATTTCAAATCACCCCAGATTTTTTGTTCTGTCCTTGACGTTTTATAATTTTAAGTCTTTGGTAGGGTGACCCTGGCTGGATGCCAGGTGCCCAACAAAGTCACTCTGTCACTCCCCTCCTCAACTGTGCAGGGGAAAGCAAACAAAACAAAGGCTCATGAGTCAAGGTAGAGATGGGGAGATCACTTACCAATTACTGTCATGGACAAAACTTGAAGAGATCAGTTTTATTTATTACTGATCAAATCAGAGTAGGATAATGAGAAATATACCTAAATCTTAAGAATACCCTCCCTGCACCACAGTCTTCTTCCTGGCCTTTTCTTTACAAGGAGGTAGAATTCTCTACCTCTTGCCATGGCAGCACACATGGATGGGAAATGAAGGCGATGTCACTGTTGAGTAAGGAACAGACACATGAGTGACACACTCCATGCATTTTGAGAAGGCATAAAAGCTTACTTTATTAAAATCTCCAAATATTTATAACCAACCTTGTTCACCCAGAACCTGGTTGGTTCTTAATAACACCTGTCACCCATTAGGAACCACCCTTTGGTAAACCATCTCAGGAGAAAACAACCATTTAAAATATCAGCTGCAAGATTGTTTTCATTCCTTCTCTCAGCCTTCTCCAAACTCCCTAGAACAATTCCTGGGAAAGTTTATCTAGCTTTCTCTCTCTGACCAGGCTGTCAGTATCCACAGAAGTTATAGTCAGTTCATCTCACATTTTCTCTGCCACTGCTTCCCCCACAGGGGGAGGATCCTCACACTCTTCTCCTGCTCAAGCATGGGGTTCCTTCCATAGGAGATAGTCCTCTACTAGCTTCTCTGGGGTGGGTCCTTCCTATGGGCTGAAATTCTTCACTAGTTGCTCCATTGTGGGTCACTCCCATGGAATGTAGTCCTTCAGGAGCAGGCTGCTCTAGCGTGGATCCCCATGGGGTCACAAGCCTTGTCAGCAAACCTGCTCCAGAGTGATGTCCTCTCTTCACTGGTCTGCCAGGAGCCTGATACAGCAAAGTCTTCCCACAGGGTCACGGGCTCTGAGCATTCACTTGTTCTGGCATTGGGCTGTCCATGGGCTGCAGCTGGATCTCTGCTCCTCTGTGGACCTCCATGGCCTGCAAGGACACACTTGATTCACCATGGTCTTCACCACCGTGGTCCTCATCACAGATTGCCTGGGAATCTCTGCTCTGGCACCTGGAGGACCACTGACACTGCTGGCTGCAGAGATATTTCTCTCACATATTCTAACTCTTCTCTCCTTCAGCTGCAGTTGTGCAGCATTTTTTTTTCCCCTTTCTTAAGTCTGTTACCTCAATTGCTGATTGAGGCTGGAGCCTGGTGACATTGCTTCCATTGGACACAGTGGAAGCTCTTCACAGCTTCTCAGAGAAGCCACACCTGTAGAAACTCCACTACTAAAACCCTACCAAGCAAACCAAATAAAACCTCACAATTTAATTTAATTTATAAATATTATTGAGGAGTTATTATTCATTTTTTTCCAATAATAATGGATGTGCTAAAATTGCAAGAAGTATTTGTCATTGTAATATCTCTCCACAGCTTGATAGGTCATCTTTTATTACATTTTTTATAATGTACTCTTTAGGAAGATGTATCTTTTCCTGTTTAAGGCAGTATGTATTGATAGAACAAATAAGCTGTATTGCCATAAAGTTTGTCTATTTCAAATACTTTATAGCTGCAATATCTATGTTTAATTAATTAGTATTTCATATAACAAAAAAATGTGCTTCACTGCAAAATGCTTTAAAATATATTAACAGCTTACTGTTTATGGCTTTTTTAATACAAAGCTAGATGGGAAGTGCAACATGAACATTTACTCCTTTGCTTTTGCATCATATAAATTTCACTAAGTACTCAAATTCTGGTTTTGAATGTTGGTGCTGCGGTTACTTTTCTAAAATCCCCCAGACAGGTATAAGTTTTCTTCACAACTTTTAAAAATGCTGCTTAAAGGTACAGTGCAACAGGTTAACTAACTTTCCTGGTGACTTGGAAGGATCAGGTAACCAACACCTGTTCCACCTGAAGTACTTTCTTCTTCTTAGCAAGCTATTTTTAATGTCTTAATTTGACTCTTCATTCATTTTTTTAAGTAGCTTCATTTAGTTAACCTCATCTGGTATGCAGTCTGTATTATGTTTTACAGTACTCTTCTCATATGCATTCATGAAAAACTTTTCTCACTTTTTCATACCCTCTCATTAAGTCCTACTGATTGGATATTAATATTATTAACTTACTCCAAAGTGTGATTTCATGACTATTGGATTTTTTTTTTCAGTCAGGGAGTGTTAGGCTTAGAGCTGCATGGATTGCTACAGCTGAAACAAGTCTGTTTAGATGATACAGGGCATTTTGAGGAGCAAACAAGAGCAGAGGTTGCAGCTCCAATGAATTTCCCTTGAAGACTTGAATGATGCCTGGAAAAAAGAAATGTCTGCATGAATATCCAGGTAGCAAAGAAAAAAATTGTTGTGAGTCTACCATTTACTAGATACACACTTTGCTCCAAACAGAAGGTGGAATTTAGATTTCAGCAGAAGTCAACATTTGATAAGGAAGAATAAATAATGGCTTGGCTGTTGGAAAGATTCAAATGCAATTTGAAACTGTAAAACTTGTCTGGTTCTGCTTATGAACATATTTATTGCATGTGCTTCATTCAAATTCATTAAATATTACAAAACTAGTGAGCATAAGAAAGATTAATATTGAGTTTCTCCTAAACTGGGTATAAAAAGAAAAACCCCACACATTTTGGTTTTTTATCCCAAACAATTGAAAATTCTGTTTCTCTAAAAATCAACTTCTGAAATAATATTCTTGCATACCTACATTGATGTACATTGTTTTATAGCTTTCTTCTCCCTGCCTGCTGTTGTAGGCTGGTTAAAGCACAGGGAGTCTCTAGAAACAGAGAGCCTGCATCAGCTGAACCTGAACTTCAAGGTAGGGATACAACACAGTAAAGGAAATGAGAAGAGTATATAGATAAGGAAAAATTATGAAATATTCTCTACCATTGTTGGGTTTTTCACACCAGGTGGAACTGAAGAAGAGGCATCTACAGCTTGACCATATCATTTAAGTCTGCATATTTATTGCTGGGCCATGAATTGATCCATGGTGTGCCCTTAACACTTTTCTGGCAATGAAACAGAGTAGAAACTGCAGCTGTACTCAGGCCTGGTGTGGAAACTCTCCTACTTGAGGCGGTCAAGATGATAACCACCATGTGGGCCTCACTGGAATAATGAAAATAAACCCAGGTAATGAGTAGTAGTAAAGCCTAAAGGCTTTAAGGCTGGCAATAATTTACAGCATAGACCAATTAATGTTGCCATACTCCATATGACATCCCCAGGCTATGTACCTAGGAAACTGAAGTTAATCTGTCTGACTAATTTCAGTCTATTTCATACAGTTTATTTATAGGTGACCATTTCTACTCTAAATCCACAGTTGTTCATAACAGGAAGATTTCATGCCCCATCTTGGATTTCAGATGTCATTGATGTTTGGAGTTTGAGTTAACTGACATACATGTGCATGCAGTTATGTAAACAAGCTTCTATGTAAATACTCCTTAAAGATCAAGGCCATTAAATGTCTCCAAAAGTCTAGGCCTAAGACTTAGACCCTTCAGGATGTGAAGTTTTCAGCCTGTTCTACAATGAAGTGGTGAGTATGGTGGCAGAAACAAAGACTTTGCAGCGCCGTGCAGGAGGTGAAAGTTCAAACCTGCTGGAGGATGTTCCCACATGTGATCTCCATGCCAAATGGTACCTAACCTTAACTGGTGAACTCAAGAAAACTGGGTGAAATCTTAGCCATACTGCTGTCTTGTTACTTTATTGCAATTAAGCGCTGTGCACTTTGCATGCTTCAAAACTCCATCTGAATCATGTATGCAGGTTCTAAGACTGTTTTAGTCTAAAGGACTTATTTACATTCCTGGCAAAATTTATTCAAACCCATTTGGTCAGCCACAGAACAGTGAATCTTGGTACAACCCTGCATCTTCTACCCCTTAACCTAATTTCCACTCCCTAACTTGATGTCTGATCACGCTCCTATGTGTACTTATGTGCCCTTAAAAAGAGTTTGTATAATGGTGCTATCTTGGGACAGATTTCACTTTACAGGCTTCACATTTCCAGGTTCAATCATTTCATTATTTTCTTGTTCAGTTATAGGCAGCCATCCTTTCAAGAGGACTCTTTAATAGCAATTTACTTTAACTGGTGAGAACTGCTGGTCTGAGGCAACGTGATTTCTGCCTGGGAGGAGGTTCTAAGTCCATCTCCTCTTCACAGGACATTTCACGCTAAACAGCAAAAGAGGCCTTGAAGCGAATCTCTCATCCAGCAAGCAGTGTACACTCATTTCAGATGCCAGACTAATGCCATATTCAGCTTGCTAATTATGCTATTCATTTTGTCCCCTCATCTTGCTTCTGACCTTTTGGAAAAACAGTTTTAAAAGAGTCTGTTTAGAACTAAATTACTGCTTAGAAAACTTTCCTGGAAAATAGTCTTTGCTTCTTTCTGCCCAGAGAGACTGGGTTAAAAATAAGAAACATTCTAAATAAAGATTTAAAAGCTAATGATATGTGAACTCTACTCTGGGCCAGACTCAGTATTTGGATTAGAATTGGTGTTAGCCTCCAGCAAATCTCTATAGAAACTCTGTGTCCCAGGGTGACGTTCATGTGTTCTGTTTATGCTGGATATTATGTTCTGTGCCTTTAAGACTGGCTCTGAAGAGTGAAAGTTTTGTTTGGGTTTTTCTTACCAGCCAGGTGGGACACAGAGACGGGCAGTACATAGTGCTGCTTTTGCTTTTTTTGCTTTTGCTTTTTGCTTTGCTCTCTCGCTCTTGCTTCTGCTTTGCTTCTGCTTGCTTTTGCTTCTGCCCATTAGCTAGTTTAGCTAAACAGTCCTAATTTCTTTCTGGACTGTTTCCCTTTCCTTTTTTTCAACCATTTCGAACCTGCTCCAGACTGGGACCTGGGAAACACCAGGAGTTTGCACCTTGTGGCCTGCTGCAGGTGCCCCAGCGCCGGAGGGACTGAGAACAGAGTGACCACCCCCGAGAGAGACTTTCTGAATTTGTCATCTTTTTCAGAGTGGTGTCATTGGTATGGTTCATTTTGTGTGCTGAGGGGTGCTGTGCCTGTTAAATAAACAGGTTCTTTCCACTTCTTTCCGAGAAATCCTTCCCGAACCAGTTGGGGGGAGGGGCCGTGTGGGTTTGCTTTCTGGAGGGGCCCCTTTGGAGATTCTCTACCAAATTTACCCTAAACCAGGATACTCTGCTATAGTCTCTTGCCTCCCCCTTTTCTTTGTTTGAGTGTACTTTCTTCATTCACTCTTTTTCCTGAAATATATTTTTTTCCCTGGAAGTATGCTGAAGAAGTTATGTGGATAACAAAGAAGCCCAAAAATTGTTGAAAGGTGGGGAAAAAATGTTATAAATCTGTCTGTTTTTCCTCACCCAATTAAGAGTCTGATATGCAGTCTGCATATCCTGCCTGTGGCATTTCCCAATCTTCTCTTATAGATTTTGAAGCAAGTGATTTTTGAGAAGAGTCTGAGTGTGGTTTGGCAAATGTGGAAAAGGGATGAGAGAGGAAGGGGTCTTTTTGCTTCCTTCTACTACCTAAGGTGTAGTTAGAGAGCAAGGAGACCTTGACAGAAGCTCCACCCTGAAAGTCTGAGAGGTAACAGGCGCCTATTTCATCAACGAAGATTTTAATTAGTTTTTAACAAAAAAATATTCTCAATGTTGGTCAAACCATTTACCCAGATGTTTTTCTGGAACCTCCCACTTTGGAGAGATTGTCAGCTCAACTGGGAAAAGATATGACCAGCTCCTAATAACTTTTAGTTTGATCCCATTTTGGGCTGAAGTTGGATCCGACCAGTTCCATAGCTCTCTTCCAACCTCAATTACTTTTTTTTCAATAATTAGCAGCAGATCCTGTGTTTGAGATATGAGTAGAGACAAGGAATATATTTAGCAAATCACGTTCCTATTTCATGTTTTCTATCTGGTTTTTAACTTCCTTTTTCTATTCTCCAACTTTGATGTTTGCAGTTCAGCTTTGTTGGAAAGAACAACTTCTGTGACCTATGAAAAAGATTTTTTTGAGTGCTAAAAACTTCCTTTATCTCACTAAGAGTCATGGAAGTTTTCAAAAATACAGCATTCCCTATGAAAATATCTGTTATAAAGTAAAATAAAAATAATAATTAGGAAAAAAACTACCCAAAATTTTTTGAAAGCTCACCATACCTGAATGGTTCACTTCAATGAAAATTTTTATCATTCTCAGATCAACCTGATGTGTTCTTCATGCCGTTGAGGAAGTCTTTACCCTTCTGCAAGACCCCAGTGGTATGAAGATCAAAGAGCTAATGTTAATTTTCACACCCAGCTGTGGTTATGGTACTTCCAGAGACCACTAGGTAGCAGCCAATCATGTGGAGCATGCAGTCCTTGTGGTTCTTAGGTTTTTCTCACTATGACACTCACTTCCCAAGTGCATCTTGATTTCACCAGAACTTTGAGTATTTGCATTGATTTTTACATACTGTAGCATCATTTCAAAGGTAATATATAGATGAAATTGACTTCAAATAATATTCTTTTTCTATCTTCCGAAATGAAAATAGGAGAGTTGTTGTTTTTTGTTCTGCAATGACAGATTCTGCTTAACTTTTTCCTGTGCAAAAACTGTACAAACACTATACTCTGGAAGACAGAATTGCTTCTTCTGCAATAGTCTGCATAAATTTGTATGAATATCACAACTTAAAAGCTGAGCTTTGTTTTCATATGCTTAAAGGAAACAAAATACCTCTAAGTTCCCACCAGGCTGTTATCTGCCATGAGGCTTTTAGCCTGCAGTGTGGAGTGGGGTCAGCCCTGTTGGGCAGGGTCTGTGCCACCAGCCTGGCTCTTTGCCCCGTCAGGGCAGCATGAAGGAAATCCACAGCTGACTGAGAGGGAAGATATAAAATATAAATGCGTCTTCTCAGAGAAAAGGCAGATGTAAAAATATACCTTCTGCAAATAAAAATAGTGTAAGAAACAAATGCCTATGAATAAAAGGCCTTCAATGGCCACCAAAGTGACCTTCCTTAACAGGGCTTCTACCTTTACATAAAAACTAAACTTTATGAGCCTACATGAACTGCTGCTATATCTTATTGAGAGATTTATAAAATTTTCACAATAAAATTAATTGGAACTCCTAAAATTATTTTGAGGCTCAAAAAGACTCAAGATTATTTTTTAGTTGGGACTATGCAGCTTTATGTTAACTATTTGCCATAGTTTGGTCACCCAATCTTTTCACTTGGTCCTTACTTGCTTACATTTTAGTATTTTAAAATAGTTATCTCACTTTAAATCTATCCATATCTATCTTATATAAATGAAATATCAATGTCTCCTGAGTTTGTTTTTACTGCAACTACTCTTCCATAACCACTACATGCACTTCCCAATAAATAAATAAATAAAAATCTGTTGTATGATTTCTGGTCCATTCTTATTTGTAGAAAAGAGTTTTCTGACATGCAGAAACTGGTACCTCATTTGCAAGTGATTGTCAACTCACAGGACTCTGGTGATTTGTTTCAAGCAGCAGATTGGAGAAAGATAAGAATATGAAAGTTTGCCAACTTTTTTACAGCCTCTAAGTTTTTCAAAGAGTTACAAGTGAAAATAATAGCTCTGAAATTGTTAAACCAGAGAAAATGAACTGCAGGAAAAGGTCAAGATTTGTTGCTGAAATACAAGCACTTCCGTTTTATTCTTGTTAGCAAGGTCATGCACCCAATTCATTTCATCTAACTTTACAAAACTTTTTAAAATACTTGATTTATTAGATTTAGAGCTTTGAGCTGATATAGATTGTTGTGGCACCAGCAAACCTTTGGAGTTACATCAGCTTGGCAACTGGTGCTTTTTTCCTTGTATCTTGCCACATAAATAAAAGTGGCTATGACAAGATCTTTTCTCACAGAATTTTATAGTTCATGGGGTCACCAGCAACAGGAACTCATTGAAATAATTTGCAGGTTCTTCAGTTACAGGGGATGCTGCTGCTCTATTTTTCCACCCCCAAAGGCAGCAATACAGTTCCCAATGACAACAGACAATAATCTACCTGTGGCTCTTCAAGGGATCCTGCCTGTCACAAAAGTCAAGTATGGACTGGCAAGATGTACAGATACCTTCCTGATCAACTGGGCTTCCTCCCAAGGTGTACCTTCCATCTAGGAGGAGCAAAACCAATTTAAATTTCCTCTAGGAAAGGATCAATTCTAAAACTTATTCTGGCTTCCATGCTTTTTAAGGCAGGTTGAATAAGAAGGTGAACAAACCATTAGATACGTGTTGAATCCAAGGGTGCAGCCATTCTGACTCAAAGCCTGGTGTCTGTGCAGCCCGGGTGCATGACCTGGGCTCAATGTGGCTGCACTGGTGTGAGAAGGTGCTGGGGCTGGAGCAACCAAATGTCAGGTAAGAGATAAGATGTCCCACAGCCAGAGATGCTGTATAACATCTAGCAGCTCCAGGACTCAAAACACTCGATAGGAAGAAGTGAAGAAAAAAAAAAAAAAAGAAAGGGGAAAAGGGATCAGGGGGAGCCTGTGGTGGGTAACACAGTAAGACCAAGGCTCAGCCTTCTCTGCAAGCTAAGACTCTCCAATTCATCCCCAAAAGAGAGCTGCCTGCAGAAGGGTTTTGTCCATATTAGTGTTTAGCCTGTAACTGTGTTGGCCTTGGCCATCTACTGCATGCACTGCCCCCTGTAAATAACTGCTGTGCTTTCTGTGCTGTGCCCAGCTTGTTTGCAAAGTCTCTGTGTTGTAAAATGTGCCTGAACCAAGGTGACTCATGAAGGTGTACTATTGGCACAAAGGTTCCTGTTGATTTAACTTCAGTGTTTGCATTTCACTATAAATATTTTAAGTATTGATAAAACTATTATAGGGAGGGACTGGGGAGGGACAATTAATGGGAAGGGACAGAGGAATGGGGAGGGGGGAAGAAAAGCGAAGCAGAAATGTTTCCAAACTTCATCTGAAGCACAGGTTAATTTGAAATTGTACTCAAGCCAAGAGTGTCCTGATGCGTGATCAGAGACCTCCATCATGAGTAAAAGGTTACTGAGACCTCAGTTGCCCCACAGATTACCTTGTAGCTCTACCTGTACAGCGTAGGGGTACATTTGTCCCCAACATGTGGCTTGAAGGGTGCACTGACTTTTTCAAATACAGTCTCCCCTGAGTTTACCACAACCTTTCAGAATAGAGGAGGTCAGACCAGAAAACATCAGGATTTGGGACAGAGAAGGAAAGATAAACAACTTGCCTGGAATAGTGAAATAGTTATCTCACAGTGGAATAGAGATATGATAATCTGAATTTTGTCACATTTTTTTTGGTTTAAGTCTGCCTAGCCACAGAGACATATTGCAGATGAGCTGATTATCAGGTAAAATATTAACTTTTAATAGTCCATACTCTTAAATGTTAAAATTGGTTTGAAGTATAAAGTTGTTTTTCTTTTCTAAAACTGTTGTGTATAAAACATTTAATCATACTCTGACCAAAAAAATTCCCCCTTGTAATGGACCTGAGTGTATTTTCTTTTCACACTGAGTGAAATTCTGTGTGCAATATGGCACAAAACAATTATTCAGTTTCTTCTACTGCAAGCCTCCATGGAGCATGGAAAATCTCAGATACATCTCATTAGCTTTTCTGCATGTGGGTTTCTAATTATGAAGTGCTATAATTGACCATTTTCCTTTTCAAATTAATTTATAACATAAGAAGATTTGATTGCGGAAATGTTCAAAAGGAATAATTTGGTTTGACCTTACAACTTGTTCCAACTCTTTGGCTGGTATCCATCAGGATCATTAAAATCAATTAAGGAGTTAAGTACAGGACATCTATTGTTCTGCCATAGAATCAATAGACCCTTTCAAACCTCCTATAATTTTAGGGATCACAGCAGACTGTTTAAAGAATTGCTCTTTTGTAGAATCATAGGTTCTAATCTTATAATGGTTCTAAGCATGTAGTGACTTTTTAAGCTTTATTTATTATTTTTAATGGCAAACACATACACTTTTGGGGTTTGAAATTATAGCTCAGTCTTTGGAAGAGATGTGCAATCCATTCTGTGTTTCCAATACCACAGATAGGCTTAGTAAAAACTGAAGTATAGTTACAATTCATTTAATTGAAATTGTTGAATATTCGTTTTACTAATGGCTGCAGCTATATTTAGAAAAAGAAAAAAGAGATATTTGTATCCCAGTAACAGAGATGTGGCACACGTCACAGCTCCATGGCTGGATCAGCCAGTGGCAATCATTGCAGCAGCTGAAATGAGAAACATTGGAGAAGGACAGACTCACAATGTCCTTAAGGCCCAGAAACTACACGATTGCCTTAATAACTTCAGGCCAGAAATAAGCTTGACTTACTTGGTGAAATAGTATTAGTTCATAGGAAGCATGTTTCTTTACAGTAACTGTGAACTGAGGGCTAGGATAGAGTTCACTCATTTTTGTGCAGCACCTCACAAATGCAGCTGATAGTGTCAAAGGTGTCAGTGCTAATTCTGGGTATATGTTAAATGGCTTCTATGCTTTTTATTATTTAGAGGCAGTTGCTGACCTTTGGAGGAGGCAGTGCTAATCAATTTCAATCACAGTGAAATATTACAGACCAGACAGTCATGCTGAAAACTAAGGATGAACACAATGTAATATCACACACCCTATTTATGACCAAGTTTAATATATATGAAGGAGAAAGAAATGAGGAGAGGAAATTTTTGAAAGTCAATGCTTACAATTACATTCACACCTTATTTGTGGCCTCAGAGAAAACATGCCTTATGTATATAAAGACAAAAGTTTATTGCTCACATAATCAAAATTGAAAAAGCATAACAGTTTTTCATCCAAATCTAATTGTTGAGAAAAAAAGAAAGAAGAAGAATAGAATTGCACTGGTATGCACACACATCTTAATTTCTATCACTTTTCCGAGGGTAATGCTCCCCCTTTCGCTGTTCTACCAGTGGGAGGTCTAAGGCAAATTCTGAGTATCTGGAGTTGGAACACCATTGTCACGTTCATGGTTTCGCCTCACTTGGCCTCCTTTTTCTATGTTTGCTATCACGTTTTCACACCTCATTCTTTCCTCTTTGGTCTGCTGCTCCATGTTATGCCTAAACTTACTGCCTACGGTGTTTTTTCCACTCTGGATACTTTTTCTTTGTTCTCCTTTTGACACCCAGGTGTGCATTTCTTTGACCAACCATGCCTGAGCAGTTTATGGAGTCTCTAGCACCAGCCTCTTCCCTGTCTCACCAGTCAGCTATGTTTAGTGTCTCCACTTCTCCCAGCTGCTGTCTCACCAACCTGGGATTCTATATGTGACATCATCATGTAAGAGTCATCAGAACAAAGGAAAACAAATTAGCTGCAGACAATCTGCAATTAGGAAATATGTTGTTACAGCTAAACTGCATTAAAGTAAAGCTGCTGGCAGGTCAATAAAAGTTCAGACAGAGCAGGCATGAAAACCCTCAGACCATAGGCTTTGCAAACTCAGAACACTTTTTCAGTGCAATTGCTAACAGTGGCAATACCATATTGTAGAGCTGCATGGTAACACCATTAGCAACACGTAAGTTCTGCAGTATATCTTATAAAATTAATATTTCTCTGACCATGTATCACCAGCTGGGGGCTATGTACAAATCATGAGCGGGACAGGACTGCTAGGAACGCATCATGAGCTGTTTTATTTTTCAGCATCAGTCTCATTACATGGTTATGACAATGGGAAAATGCCATCAGCTCACATCCCAGGCAGCAGACGAAGAACTTAATGTTACAACTTACTTTATAAGTTTTTTGACCAATCACACAAAACAGAAGCATATTGACAGTAGTTCCATCCAACCACTATAAACACATGTACCTTTGGTTGAAACAATGCCTGCTTATTTCAAATACAATGCCTGCTTGTAACCTTAAAACACAATGCACAGAGCTCCATTATTAAACTTAGAACTTCCTAATATCTCGCTAGATAAACTTTTCTGCAGCTTAGGGAGTTATTCTAGACAAGCGTTAATACACAGACCATTGTTCTATTTGTCCTTACTTTTCTACTTAAATTATTTTTCTGCTGACCAATCTTATGGCTACTGCTTAGCTCTAATCACAGTTCTGCTGTCTCTGAGGCTTGCCTTTTGCAGCTTTCCCAAAACCCTCTGATTTTATGGATTCCCACAATTATGCATTAATGCAATCTCAGCCTGCGGTGAGAAATAATCACTCATTATTTCTTCTGAAAAACTAGTTTACATATGTTTCCATATTCTATCAAAGGCTTTCTAGGCACTGATTACTGCATCATCTTCAAAAACCATCAGAGATGCCTATATTAAAAATACCTGGTAAAATATCAATGTAACTGATATCAGTGTAACTGATTTTTTACGAATAAGATAACTTCCCCTTATAATGTGACTTTTTGGCTTACCTGAGAATATCACTCAACATAAGCATGATACATCTCATAGTTTGTCTCATACCATCCATATTTGTTATTAGCCACAATTTAAGGGTAATTTAAAAGAATTTTGTTTCTTAATTTGTGGAACGAGATGCTCAATTTTTACACTGGCAATGTGAAGACATTAAAAATTATGCTGCTTTTCTTAAGTTATCCAGCTATTCCTCTTCCTCTTTGCTCCTCAAGTTCTTGAACTAATACCCCATCAGACTTCAATTAGCTCTGCTGCCATCTGGGCAGTGGGAGAGGTTACTTTCCCTTTTACCTGCAGATGGTTGGCCAAGCTGGGGCAGGAGAGAATATCCAGGAGGGAGAAGCAGGAAGGGAAAGTCACCTCTGTCAGGGCTTCCCCTCCTTGCCACCAGTCTCTGGGGGGTGACAGGGAGAGCTCCTCTCTTCCTTGATCATGGGTAAAGCTACAAACACTACTCTTATGGTAGGCTCAGAACCAGGATGGAGAGGACCTGGAAGGATCTCTACTGTGTCCCCTGTGAAGAAGAGGACTAGTGTACCCTTTTGCTGTGCCTCCAGGCTCACTTGCTGGCATGCCCATTGAGGGCTTTTCCACCTTTTTCTTGCAGGGAGCTTTAAATGCCTCCCTTCCCAATGAGGGCCCCAGGTACATTTCACGATGTGTGACTGCCAAAGTGAGAGGCAGGAGCTAAGCACCCTGCTGCTCCTTGGCTTGCTCTAGCAGCTGTCTGGGTAACTGCAAAATGCTTACTGCTGAAAATTCATCATTAAAATGTTCTTCAGCATCAGTCTTTCTTTCCCCTATCACCAGCAAGAAACCAACATCAAGACAAACAGGGTGACCCTGACAAAGAGCTGACTATTGTCTTGTGTGTGCCAGCTATCAGGTTTTATTACTGCTGGTTTCTGTCTTAGCAGAGCTATTCCTAATTGTGTGTCAAGAACATTTCCTGCCTCAGAAAGCAATAATCTATATTGCAAAGAAATAGGCCACCTAAAGTAACTCCATGAGCCAGTCTCTTTCTTCCCTAGCAGTACTTTGAGGGCTCAGCATCCTCTTTGTCTGCTGTCTGCACAAGCCTTGAATCCACAAATACCTGGAAACCAAAAAAGGAGAAAACTGCATTTTGCTGAAATATTTCAGATTCAGCAGAAACTGCAGGGTTAATCTTGTATCTTTCACTTGAAACACTTGACATTATAAGGGGCAGGATACAAACAAACACACTTGGGAAACAGAGGAAATTTTGCAAGAAAATCCTCTGTTAATACGCATTGATTTACATTATCCATGCAGAGCCTGCAGAGCAGCACCATGGAAAAATAAAATGCTTCTTCTATGGAGCAATCACCAGGACTGGCCTGTATTTTGCAATAAAGTGCCTTATGTTTCTTCAAGTATAACATTTTGATGTTTCAGGTTGTGCTATATTTCCCTTATGGAGTCCATGGGAAGAACATTTTCAGCTCAGAACGCATGTTAAGAAACAGACTTGCCTGTCTATAATATTAAAACATTCCTAAAAAATGCCAAAGGATGCTTCCAAAAGCAATCAAAGCCTGTACATATTTTTTTGAACATGTTGATATTTTCCAGGAAAGCCTGAGATCTTGGTTTTCTGCAGTGCAATTTCCACACCCAAATGGTTTATTCTGAATTTTGTCTTTGACAACTGTTAGCTATTTATACCTGAAAGACATGAACTTTTGTAGCTCTAAGAAAGCAACCATTATGTTTTTCAGTCTAAAAAACTGTTTTCTTCTGCTACCTCATGATGTCTTTAAACTTATAGTTATTTTTTATTTTCTTGAGAAATCAGACATATAAGATCTCATGTTATTCCTATAGATTGTATATTTTCTGCTGATAATTTTGTTTCGTGCAATTTGCAGTGTGTCCTTGTATGCAAGCCATTGAGTATTCCAATTTCTACATATATCTTAAGTGTCAGAAATATATTTAATATTTCAGTGTTTACTACCTCTGGGTTTAAAAAAAGGTATTTCTTGTTTTAATTAACTATCACATGGCAAAATTATTTTCTTTTTTTTTAATATTACACAGATTAAAAATCCCTGTTGGGTAATAAAAAGCCTTTTAAAGTAAAGAACCATACAAATTTAATGTAGTTAATGCATTTCTGAGTGGCAGGTTCTGCAGCTGAAAGGAATGATGTAAAAATCCACATTTTTAAATTACTATTGTTACATTCATAAAAAAATAAACTTATCATAAATGGAGCAGAACTAAAAGTTTCCCATCTAACTCCATTTCCCCAGCTGTTATTTTTCTTCTGAAAAACACTTCAGCAAGGCTCAACAGAATATTTTATAGCATAAATTGAACACCTGAATGATAACCATGTATGATAACAAATGTACATGTTCTGTTTCATTACTTTGCAATAAACAGGGGGGGAAAGTTATGCAATATTGCTGGATAACATCTCTCTTTCATGTGATATTTCTTTTTTCTGGATTAAAATAATCATATTGTAACAATATAGAAAAAATAGTTCAACTGTTTTTTTTTCTCTTGCATGTGTCACTTCCTTCTAAATGAAATCTGGAGATCAGTTTATTGCAGCCTCTCAATTGCCCAGTAAGAAAAGGTACATTGTGTATTTAAGTCTGTATAAGAGAGATACCTGCTTTTTAAATTATCTCGAACTAGGGTTTTGAATGCAAATTTCCTTCCCACACAAATTAAAAAAAAAAAAAAAAGAAGAAAATAGAAGCACCATAAGTGCTTATTTAAATCAAAGTCAAAAGGAATAATTTTTCAAAATTTTTACCCAAATTGGTACCAACAATAACCTTGTTTACAAAAATTTCTATAATAAATTAAATCCAGGTCTTCCTCCTCACCCTCCTTTCATAATAAAGTTAGCCAGTAAAATAATAGTTTGCTGAATGAAGCAAAGCCAAGTGCAACAGCCTTTGCCAGTGGAAGCAACTCTCCTGCATTTTGTCAGTGTGCTTCTATTTTCACTTTCCTTCTGCAGATTCCTATCCAGTTAATCTACATTTCAGTCATACTCCATTTTCTTGTCCTATTCTTCCATTAGTATTGGATCTGAGTGCAGACAAGTGTCCTATAGAGCCCAGGCAGTGCCAGCAGAGAGCTTGCTTGCATTATGCTGTCATCACTGTGATTTATTGCAACCACTCCCAGAGTAAGGCATTAAATTTACCTTACTGTCTGTCAAGAACCAAGTTTTAGAGCTTATAGTGGAGAGCAGAGAAGAGTGGATGAAGGCTGTATGGCTTCCCACAGTCAACAAATTGATTTTTTTATGTCCCTGTGATGCTGAACTGCAGATTCATAAACTTAGATTAAAAGCAATGTTTTCATGAGGATATTTTAAAAACACTTGTACACAGTGTTATGTCCTCTTCTGTAAAAGATGAAAATCTCAAATGCTAATCCTAAGACTCTGACATCCTGCAGGCAGAGTAACACAAGAGCTCTATTAACTAATATTTTCTTTGCCATATAAACCACAATGGGGAGTTATTTCAGAGTCAGAATATAAGCACAGTAGTCATGTTGCTAAGATCAACTTCAGATCTTCCCTCAACTGCACAAAGGAAATATCTGGAAGAAATGCTTATTTTAAATATTTCTGAGTTACCTTTAGTTCCTGTCAAAAATTTCTTAGGGGAAAGATTTCTGTTTATCCTGCCATGGCACTAGGTGTCTGTCAATCCTGCCTTGACACCAGGTGTCTGTCATATGATTCAGGAAAGTAGGTGTGCTGAGATATTCCTGCTTGTTGGTGGAAGAAGCGACTGACTGAGTCAGAAAGAGGCAACCGCTCACATCTGCATCTGAGAGAGGATTGTTCTTATGTTAAGAAAGGAACACAATATAATCAAAACAAACTAACAAACTGCCTTTACTAAAGAAGTAGTGACAATGCAGTGTTGACTCACTTGTAATCTTTTGGATAGCATGTCTGTTTCATCACACTTTTGGGTTTGGTTTTTTTTTCACAAGGAGGTATGCAGTAAAGCTGAGAACTAGCAGAGAATGGTAGACACATTACACAAAACTTCTGCAGAAGCCAAGAGCTGAAATATGAATCCATTTAGAACAATGTAATGCTCTGTGGTTTTGCCTTTCTTTTGTATTGCATGTATCAGAGAAGTCAAACTCAGTCTGCTGTCCTGTGCTTAACTTTTTCATGACAATTTCCATCTACTTGCAGATCCAGACCACTGGACCTCCAGGTTCAATAGGTTTTGGATTTAGGTATACCTAATCCAACTTATAAACCAAGCCAAACTTCAGCCTCTAATGCATGTCAAAGGAATCAAGAAATGCAGTTTTTCCTTGTGGGCGGGATTTCTGACACAATTGGGTTGCTGTGAGTAATGATAGCACTGTACGCATTTAAGGAACAGTAAAATGAAATTTCTTGCCCATTTCTAAAAGTGTTTTTTATTTAATACCAGTAAAGCTAAAATATAAACAACTAATTTAGATGAAGATTCATGTTTCAGAGCATTGTGCTTATTTTTGTTGGCATGTCGTATAAAAGTATGGAAGAGATTTGAAAATAGAGAAAGCTACAGAAGAGCAAAAAGAGGAGGTTTTGGCATAGAGGAAAGACTGTAGGAGCACTTAACTAAGTCATTTATTTGTGGCCACAAAAGGCTGTGGACATGAACTAAGGCTAACAAAAGGAAGATTAAGATACAAAAGACATGACATAAAACTGATAGCACAATGGTACAAGGTAATGGAGAGCAGCAGCTACTCCCATGCAAAGATAGGAGGAAGTCTGATGTCTGTTTGTATGGGCTGCCACACCGTGTTAACCCATTCTCATACCCTCCTATTTGGCATGCAAAAAAACCAGTCTTTCAGCAGCACCTCACACAAAAGCTCATAGGTTACCATGTCCATCAGAGACCTACTAGACATCAGCCCTGGAGTGGAGACCCAGTGGAGTCCTTTCACTGTTGATAAGTTTCATTTGAGATGTGTATGTCAGCCACGCAGAATGTGTCACCTGAGACAAGGTCCCCCAGCAGCCAGCTCCAAGGATGGCGGTTTGTTACCCCTGCTCTGGGTTAGCAAGTGTGCTCCCTTGTGGGGCAGCTCCAACAGGAGGGTGTCCAGAGCTGACATGGGATGCTCCTGTGGGGCAAGCATTTGTCATGCTACTGAGGAGCCTAAGAGGGTTGAAAGCTGGGGATATGGGTGATTCAGAGGTCATTAATGGCAAATGAAAAAAGGGGCAGTATGGCCTACCCTGGTTCTGGAGAGTTTGCAGGGGAGATCCAGTCCCTGGGAAATCTGTACAGCGAAAAAAAATTCAAAATTTTAATAAATCAATCTTTATTTATTGATAACAATAACTGTAATATAATAATAACAATAACTGAAAGAAAGTGAGAAAGGAAATTAATTCAATATGGGTAACATTAAGGCTCCACTTTGATAAACAGCATGGGCATGGTCTATGTGATGCTGGGCAATCACTTAAAGAGAAAGTCTGTTCACAAAAAGTTGTAAAGGAGGATATAGTATTGCAAACAAAGGCATACAAACATGATTAAACATTAAGACTGGAGACGTGTATTAGATTTAAGGTATCTTCTTTTTATTTAAGAGTTGGTCTGTATTATTCATCCCATAAATAGCAAGATAGCTTCCAAAAATATGTTCAGGGTTCTGGAAAACAAGAATTTTAAAAGAAAAAGCTAAAGTCTTTCTTCAGTTTTAACAATCTTGACCATGTGTCCATGACAACAAGAATATGATAACATTACCTGCCTTATGAACTCCTGATTTCCTCCAGCATGTATCTGAATAATGTGCCCTAATTTCAGCAATTTTTTTTATATCCAGAAAACTTCTGCTTTAAAAAAAAGAAATTAGAATGCATACTCCTTAAAGGAAAGCCTTTCTGACTCATATACCTAAACCAAATAAGGCAAAACTCACTCCTTCCCCGCAGGACTCTGAATTACAACGTCTGCATTGAAAATGGCAAGTCAGTCCAAATACAGAATTATCACCTTAAGCCACTTTTCCATACATTTTTCAGGATTTTTTTTTATACTTCTGTTTTATTCCATATTTGCATAATATAAGAAAATAAGCCTTTTTATGAAAAAGCTCTCAAGCTTATTTTGCAATTTCTCCTTTATTGGCTTTTATACAAGATAAAAAATACTTTGCAGGGTATATATTTAACTCATTTAAGAACATCATATTTCCTTTAACAATTATGATGAAGAAAAGTACATCTTATACTAGGGCAGAAAAATAATTTTAAAAATGAAATAAGATGACAGAACGGATTCTCTAAGACATTTTATAGTTTAGCTCATTGTCTTGGTTTTGAGGCAATTTAAGGAGAACACTGGAATGAGTTGCCTCCCTTTAAGGGTTCCAACAGTCTCTGTTTACCAATAAGGAATACTAACAGATAAAAGTGAGAAAAACCCCATCTTGGACAGTCATCAATAATATTTGAGTTCAAAGTGGCATAATGATGAAGAAAACAAACAAGCTAGACTCCACCTGTGTGCCCTCACATCCAGGAGGGCCGGCTGTGTCCTGGGGTCTATCAGCACAGCCAATTGAGGGAGGCGATTGCCCTGATTTTCTTTGCACTGGTGTAGCCACACCTCAACTCCTGTGTGCAGTTTTGGGCAAAACAATATAAAAAAGACATTAAGCTATCAGGGAGAGTTCAAAGGATGGCCAGAAGGATGGTGAAGGGCCTTGAGGGAAGGCACAAGAGAGGTGGCTGAGATCACCTGGTCTGTCCCCCCTGGAGAAGAGGAGACTGAGGGGAAACTACATTGCAGTTATGACTTCCTTGTGAGGGGAAGGGGAGGGACAGGCACCACCACTTTCCTCTCTCTGGTGACCAGGGATGGGATCTGAAGGAACACCATGAAGCTGTGTCAGGGCAAGCTTAGTTTGGATTTTAGGAAAGAGTTTTTTACCCAGAGGGTTGTTGGGCACTGGAACAGGCTCCCCAGGGAAGTAGTCACAGCACCAAGCCTGAGAGAGAGTTCTAGAAGAGTTTGAACAATCCTCTCAGGCACATGGTGTGATTTTGGGGGCTGTGCTGTGCAGGGCCAGGAGTCTGACTAAAAGGATCCTTTTGTGTCCTTTCCAATTAAGGATATATCATGACTATATCACTCTTTGCATTCATAACTGCATTGATAACCAGACATGGAAACACACTATAAAAACATCATAATCCTTCAAACCTCTGGAGCTAAATATAAAGCAAAATATTTATATTTCAAATGAAACATAAGCAAAAGACTAAAAGAATAATGCTCAAAATCCCCTCCACACCTTCAACTTAAATTTTCAAGATGCTGTACCCTTATAATACAACTCCATATTCTTTAGAATGTGTGTTAGTAGCAGACTGACTGTGTTAATCTGAACTAAATTTCC